>NC_133127.1:29639333-39074333 GCF_048418815.1 Hemitrygon akajei
TACATCTCTGGCGTTTACGTGGTGACTTATATTTACAAAAGGGGTTACGGGAGTTGCGACAGTGTTATGCAGGTACGTTTCCATAAAATGAATCTTATCGCTGAGCTGGTTTTACTTTTGTTTTTTTAAAAGGCACTCGACGTCTGTAACCGCAGCAAGGTTAGTTTGATATAACGACGAGTTGACTAATGATAAGGTTCCGCCAAGCTCAGAAGTTAATTGTTTTGAGGAAAATCAAGAACCAAGCACAACACGTCCAATATTCCCTGGGCTCTTGTCCAAATATCGCAATCGACAATTTTGCAGCTCATTATGAACGCAGTTTGTGCTATTTTGCGGTAATCTGTACAGTGGCCTTTCCCCCCACAGAGAGCTATCAGTAAACATATACACAGATGTCTTCGCCTGCACACTGCATTATATAACCCAGGCAAATGTTTCGCACTTGGTGTGAAGCGTGTTCCTTTTTCCCTCAGACTTGTTAAATATACACTCAATGCGGGCTGACAGTTTCTATTTTGGCGGCACTCTGAGCTGGGCTAAATAATCCAGCTTTGCGCACTGTGTAAGTACTGAGCGATTCGCTCCGCATTAAAGGGACAGCGGGATTTGCGTTGGGCAGCCGAATCTTTCACAGTCAAAAGGACGAGTGTGCATGCATCTACGTGTATTTCCGTGCTCCCCTGTATCTCCGTGAAGCATTCAAGGAGTCCTCCTTCGCAAACGATAGTTACTTAAGGGTACCCTGTACATGGTGCTCCCATCCATTTAAACTAACCCCAATTTAACGTGAACCTATTGGGCTTTAGGTATTAAAGACACAATCATTAATACCAAAACACTCAAAACACCTAATATAAGTTACAAGAGTTTAAACTACACACAGTTCAGAGAGACCATTATTTGTTTCCTTTGAGTTTTTTTTGGAGTTAAAACATAGCAGCAGAATAGGGCCATTCGGCCCATCAAGTCTGCTCCACTATTCCATCATGGCTGATTTATTATCCCTCTCAACTCCATTCTTCTGCCTCCCCCCCGTAACCTTTGACGCCCTTACTAATCAAGGATCTATCAATCTTTGTTTTAAATATACCCAAAGACCTGCCCTCCCCAGTAGCTGAGATTCAGTTATTCATAAAATAAAACACTCCTCTGCCTGGAAGAACCGATGGTCATTGTGCGAGGGTGAGAAGTGTGTCGCTGTCCCTGGATAGACTTTACCTGTTTCCTAAGGGCTTCGAAAGCCGCACTGATGGTGTGGACCCTGGTCCTCTCCCTTGCGTTCGCCAGTAGCCTCCTGGTCTGTTGAATGGCTTTGATCTCGGTAGAGGTGTTGGAAGTCTCCCCTGGCCGTTTCCTGGGCGATGGGTTGTAGTTGGTGTGCGGAACCGATGTGTAGGAACCTCCCGGGGAGTGCTGGCAGAGCACAATCCGGGGCTGGAGGCTCGGCGTCTCCGTCAACGCCAGCGGCTCAAAGGCGCACACTTGGGACTGGGGTGCTCGAGTCAGTTTGCCCCTACCTGGAGCGGGAGATTGCGGGCTGGGAGATTCATCCTCCCTTCCCCTCCCTACTCCTCCTCCAGCCGGCACGCTCGGCACGGCCGCAATCCTGCGCAAATCCACTACATCAGCCCGCGGGTCTTTGCAAGTGACCGTGGAGCCGTTGTCCCCGGCCGTCCCGTTGTAGCAGCCGGTGCCCTCCGCCAACCGGGCGATCAAAGGATCCGGCTCAGCCCGGTGAACTTTCTCCATTTCGACGTGCCTCAGGACATCGCGGTTTTTCCGTTTCAACCTCTTTATTGTACCGATCCGTTTGACACACAATTTATTCCACTCAGTCACATCTATGTTTTCCGAAGTCCTCATTCTGATGAAAGAAGCCAAGTTTGTATTTATTTAAGTCTTCCGTATCAACCTCAGTACCGTGTGTGTGTGTGTGTGTGTGTGTGTGTGTGTGTGTGTGTGTGTGTGTGTGTGTGTGTGTGTGTGTGTATGTGTGTGTGTGTGTGTGTGTGTGTGTGTGTGTGTGTGTGTGTGTGTGTGTGTGTGAGAGAGAGAGAGAGAGAGAGAGAGAGAGAGAGAGAGAGAGAGAGAGAGAGAGAGAGAGAGAGAGAGAGAGAGAGAGAGAGAACGCTCCTCCTTGGCGGCTATAGCAACAATTCTGAAGCTATGCCTCTAGTGATGTTAGAATGTCAACTGAAGTCCCTTCGCATTGCCAGCATTTTTTTTGTGAACGCATTCGGCGATCCATCTGTGTTTGTTTAGCCTCAATTTACACAGAAGCCCGTGTTAGCGAGATCAGTCATCGCGATGCCTGTCGGAGGGAGGGTGCGAACCGCTCTCTTGCGGGGGGAAAGCTGCTCTCGTCCACAGTACGGTCCCGGGACGGGTTCAAAGCACCGCCAGTGCAGCCTCCATCCACAGTGGTCAGCGGGTCGACGATATGATTTCACCGGGAAATCAAATCCAATGCTTTAACGAGCTGGAAAATAGCTGAGACTAGAAGCTTCAAAGGGTCATCTGAATGGTGATGTTTAAACGGGACGGATGGTGGGGCGGGGGTTGGTGAGGGGAGAGAAGGAGAGATTTTGTCCTACAATGGGAGCGCACAGAACATTTTAAATATCAGTATCACTTCACGTGCTAACACCAAATGACACTAAGGATGTTAAGAGCTTTGCTTTGTGTTTATTCCTTTGTGTATATATATATATATTTTATTATGAATAAAATTTATTTTTGAAAATATAAGGAAATAACCTTATAATCAAGACTAGGCTGGGGAGACGTCAGATCAAGAACTGTTTCTTCTTGCCGGTCGTAGAATTCGCTCCTGCCCCCTCCCCTCCCCCCCCCCCCCCCATGTGACCCGTAGTAGTGAACACTGATGTTGATCCTGGGTTTACAACAACCCACGGCAACCAGCCAGAAAAGGCTCTTTACCTTCGGCCAGTCGGCCAATCGTACATCCACGCTACTATCTTCCCTTTAGTACGGGGGTGGGGGGTCTCTTATCTTGTTTAGCAGCCTCATGTGCTGCACCCTGTCAAAGGCCTTCTGAAAATCCAAGTAAACAACATCCACTGACCCTCCTTTATCTATCTTGTCAGCTTTTTTTTTCCAGAGAATTCTAACAGATTTGATATTGATCTTACAGCTGGTTGGGTGTTCTGGACAGTGGTCTTCCTCTGCCTGTGATTCACCTCGCCCTTTCATACCTTATCCCTGCAAGTGTGACAAGTGCTGTACCTGCCCCTACATCTCCTCCCTCATCACCATTCAGGACCCAAGCAGTCCTTCCAGGTGAGGTGACTCTTCACCTGCATTTCTGTTGGGGTCATCCATTGCATATGGTGCTTCCAGTGTGGCTCCCTCTGTATTGGTGAGACCCGACTCAGATTGGGGGAACAGCTCTGCCCCACCACAGAAGGCAGAATGCCCACTTCAGTTTGACTTCCCATTCCCATTCCGACATGTTGATCCATGTCCTCTTCTGCTGCCGTGAAGAGGACGAACACCTCATGTTCCACCTGAATAGCCTCCAGCCTGATGGCACAAACATCAATGTCTCCAACTTCCAGTATTTTCTCCCACCCTTCCTCCTCCCTTTTGTCATTTCCCGTTCTGGTTACCCACTCCTCTTCTCCTTCACCTGCCCATCACTGCCCTCCGACTTCCCTTTCATCCATGGTCCACTTTTCTCAACTTTTAGATTCCTTCTTCTTCATCCCTTTACCTCTTCCACCTATACAGTCCCCAGCTTTATACTTCATCCCCCTACCCCGGTCTCACCTAACAGTTGCCAGCTTGTACTCCCTCTCCACCCCTTCTCCGCCACCATTGTGACCCCACACCTTCTCATTCTGGCTTCTGCCACCTTCCTTTCCAGTCCCGATGATCTTCAAGGAGCAATGCCTCAAAAAGGTGACCTCCATCATTAAGGACCCCCATCACCCAGGTCCGGCCTTGTTCTCATTGCTACCATCAGGGAGGAAGTACAGAAGCCAGAAGGCACACACTCAGTGACTCAGGAATAGATTTTCCCCTATGCCATCTGATTTCTGAATGGACATTGAACCCATGAACACCACCTCATTACTTTTTTTATTTTTGCACTACTTATTTAATTTAACTATTTATTTATATATACTTACTGTAATTCATATTTTTTTCTATTATGTTTTGCTGCTGCAAAGACAACAAATTTCATGACATATGCCAGTGAAATTAAACATGATTCTGACTCTGAAGATACCATCCAGGAGATGCTGGGTCTGGCCGGTAGATTAGATCATGGCAGGTGAGTGGCCTCATGATGCCCAAGATCAATCTGTCTAAACATATTCAGCAGGTGAGGCTTGGGTAATGTCTGGAGATCTGAAATAAAATCAGAAAATGCTGGAGATACTCAGCAGGTTAGGTTAGGTTTGTGGAAAGAGAAATAGAGTTTCTCTTATTAATTCAGCTGAATTTCTCACCCATCATGATTTCATCATAACTATAAATTTGGTTGTATTGGATCTACCAGTATAGAAGGGCTACAAGCTTGCTTGTGCCAGCACTGATTAGATTCAGAATCAGAATTGGATTATCACTAACATATGTTGTGAAATTTGTTGTTTTATGGCAGCAACACAGTGCAAGGCATATAAAATTACTCTAAGTTACAAACTAAGTAAAAGATGAATAATGAGGGAGTTTTCTTGGGTTAATGGACTGTTCAGAAGTCTGATGGCAGTGGGGAAAAGCTGTTCCTAAAATGCTGAGAGTGGGTTTTCAGGCTTCTTTACCTCCTCTCAGATGGTAATAATGAGAAGAGGGCATGTCCCAGATGGTGAGGGTCTTTAATGGTGGATGCTGCTTTCTTGAGGTACCGCCTCTTGAAGATGTCCTTAATGGCAGAGAGGGTGGTGCCCGTGATGGACCTGGCCTGGTCTGCAACCCTCTGCAGTTTCTTGTGCCCCCATGCATTGGAGCCTCCATGTCAGGCCGTGATGCAATCAGTCAGAATGCTCTCCATGGCACATCTGTGGTAATTTGCTGGAGTCTTTGTTGACACACTAAATCTCTTCAAACTCGCAATGAAGCAAAACCACAAGCATGCCTTCTTCATGATTGCATCAATGTGTTGGGCCCAGGATAGAGCTTCTGAGGTGCTGATATCCAGGAACCTAAAGCTACTCACTTTTTCCACTGCTGACTTCTCAATGAGGACTGGCGTGTTTTCCCCCGACTTCCCCTTCCTGAAGTCCCCATTCAGTTCCTTGGTCTTGCTGACGTTGAGTGCGAGGCAATCATCATTAGGAATTTTCACCAATTGCACTTATTTGAGACCTTAAATGAAAATTCCACTCATAAGGTTGAGTGAAGTGTTTAGAACCTGGAAAATATTAGTTTACAGAAGAAGAGCAGGCCATTGAGCTCACTATGTCTGCACTGACCATGATGCTAATCAAAAGTAATCCCATTTATCTGTACATTGTCCATATTCCTCTATTCCTTGTGTGTTCATCTCCCTGTCTTTCTGCCTTCCTGGTGGTGCATTCCAGGCATCTACCACTTCCTGCATAAAAACATTTGTCTTGTGAATCTTCAAACTTTTCACCCCCACCTTAAACCTATCCTTCTAGAATTTGACATTTCCACTGGGGAAAAACCATTGCTGTGTACCTTGTCTATGGTCTCTCACAGTTTTATTTGCTTCTATCAGTTACTCCTCAGCCTCAGTTGTTCTAATGAAAACAGTCCAAGTTTGTCCAACCTCTCCATACAGCTAATAAATTCCAATCTGGGTGACATTCTGACAAACCTTTTCTCCAGAGTCTCAGAATTCTCCCTGGAGTGTCCAGGATGCCATATAATACTCCCAATGTGGCCTAACCAAAGTCTTTAACAGGTGTAGCATGACCTACCAATTGCCCAGCTGTTGAAGACAAGTGTTCTGTATGCCTGCATTACTGCTCTTTTCATTTGCGGGAGCAATGGATCTGCACCAAAGTCCTCTCTTTACATCAGTGCAGCTAAGGATCTTGCCATTTACTATGTACTTTCCTCTTGTATTTGATCTTCCACATGGGTCACCTCTCACTTGTGTGGACTAACCTCCATCTGTCATTAATCTTCCCAAATAAGCTGATCTTATTCCTGCTATATTCTTCTTCACTGACCCACCTCCTCACAGGCAACTGGGATCCTGGGTCTGTGCAAGTCCAGAAGTTGAGGCCCGAGATGCTCTGTGGCCGAAGGTCCCAAAGATTGGGTCAGTTGCGGGCCAAAGGTCAAACCTGTGATTGGCGAGTCCTGGGGTTGATGCCTAAAGTTGAACAAAGTCCAGAGGCCAAAGCTGAAGGTCAAAGTCCAGAGATGAGCAGGTCTGGAGGTAGAAAGCTGGAAATGTCAAAGACCGAAGCCAGTAAGTCTAGAGATAAAGGCCTGAAGATCAAATCTGTGAGTCTGAGCCAGAGACTGGAGGTTGGAGGCCTGGCATCTGTGAGTCTGAGAGTCTAGGGGCTATGGATTGGAGACCTGGAGATGGTCTGTCCTGTGGTAGGAGGCTTGCATGCATGTATGAGTTACGGGGAGGGTGAGACAGGGGCCTGTTGTGCTGATGTTGTTGTCCTGTTGTTGTTGCTGCTGCTTGTGTTGTTCTGTGTTGTGTGTTGTGCTGTTCTTGTGTTGGACCTGTGTTGGATATGCTATGTTGGCACCTGAATGTGTGGTGACACTTACAGGATGCCCTTAGCAGATCTGTGCTTGTGTTGGTTGTTAAGACAAATTACACATTTTGCTGTATACTTCAATATACATCGGATCCTGACCTGAAATTTGAATCTGAATTTTCATGTCATCTGCAAACTTACTAATCAGACTTTTCATTCTGATTATAAGAATCTATTACAAATAACACAGGTCCCAGTGCTGATACTTTAGAACACCACTGGTCCTTGATCTCCAGTCAGGCATAATTTCTGTACCACTGGATTCTATGACCAAACCAAACTTTGGATTCAATTTACGAACTCACCATGGCTCCTATGTAACTAAATTTTCTGGACAGTCTACCATGATGGTCTCTGGCAAATGCTTTGCAGAAGACCACGTAGACAATATCCACTACCTACCATCAAAAACCCTTGAGTGGGACAGGACGTCTCCTACATCCTGACTGTACCCAGTAAGTTCATTCCTTTACAATGTAAATAAATCCTGTCTCCAAGAATCTTCTTCAATACTTTTCCTACCACTGCTATAAGGTTCATTGACGTATAATTTCTTGGTTTGTCCTTGTTTCCTTACAAAGGGACAGCATTTTCTATTCTCCAGTCTTCTTCCACTTTTCCTGTTGCTAAAGAGGATATAAAGATCTCTGTACAGGTCCCAGAAATCTTCCTCATTGCTTCTATACGTTGGGACCGATCCCATCAAGCCTTGGGGATTTATCCACATTCATGGTTTTCAAGACATCCAACACCTCTTCCTTCTAAACATTAACATTTCTGTCAAATATCAGAATACCCCTTCCTATTCTTACCATCATCCACATCCTTTCCTTGGTGTATACCAATGCAAAGTACTCTTATTAAGGATCATCACCTTGTTGTGGTGGAGAAGCTTGTGAGTTTCTAAGATCCCAAAAGCTACGCTATCTGAGCTTAGCTCCTGGTATGGTTACCATGGCGATAAGGTCAAACAGAAAGTTCAGAATCAGAATCAGGTTTAATATCACCGGCATAGGTCATGAAATTTGTTAATTTGGTGTGCAGCAGTACAATGCAATAAATAATAAATAAACCAAAAAAAACTGAATAATAGTAACCAAACAAACAAACAAATAAACATATATATATATATATATATATATATATATATATATATATATATATATATATATATATATATAATACTTAAATTAAGTTAAGTAAAAGAAACAGAAATTTTTAAAAAGTGATGAGGTCCTGTTTGTGGGTTCAATGTCCATTTAGAAATCAGATAGCAGAAGGGAAGAAGCTTTTATTGAATCGCTGCATGTGTGCCTTCAGGCTTCTGTACCTCCTTCCCCACGGTAAAAGTGAGAAGAGGGCATGTGCTGGGTGGTGAGGGCCCTTGATGATGGAAGCTGCTTTTCTGAGGCATCGCAGCTTGAAGGTGTCTTGGACACTACAGAGGCTAGTACTCAAGATGGAGCTGACTCATTTTAACACTCGCTGCAGTTTGCTACTATTCTGTACAGTAACCTCCCCACACCCCCCCTCATAACAGATGGTGATGCAGCCAGTCAGAATGCTCTACATACTTCCAGGCAAAGAGTGATCTGACAAAGACCTCGATGGTGGAGCTGATGGAGGATGATGACAGATGACAGTGTCAGTGAATATGCAGGAAGGCTGCGGCAGTGAAGGGTCCTCAGTCATCTTGAACTCCGTGCCACTGGACCCTGGCCCCAATCTGTGTGGTAGATGCCCATGGATCAGAGTCCCAGTGTTAAACAAAGTCATGCACAGGTGTTCTCCATTAAGGTAATAACTCATTTGGAGAACATCATACTTGACTGGAGTGTTTGTATACTACTACTCATGTTAAGGATTTCACCCACTTTCTCTGACTACATGCATAAATTCCCTACTTCTCCTTGAGTCGGCTTATCCTTTCCCTGGCTATCTTCTTGAACCTAATACACAGGAGTATCAAGGAGGCAGGTGATCAGCTGATACTATCTGATGGTCGTACTGAAGCTAAAGTTCATGCCCATACCAGAAGTCAGTTCCACACCAGAAACGATGCTTACCAACTCTAATCTTGAAAGCACGGAAGTTAAATTAGAAGAACTCTACATATTTCTCCACTGTTGGGCTATCTCCCAGAGAAACCTTTGTCATGTTTCTCAGAATCAGCCTTTCTATATTTTGCTTGCTAAGACCCAGTCTTAGGCTAAAGGCCTGGTTAGCAGCATATTTGGAATGCAGCCCACAATTTAACTCAAGAGTAGCATTTTCTTCCATCCCAAATTTTAACAAATAATCTCATGATAATTCTCCAGGAGGAGTACAGGTCTGGGTGCTCTCAACAAACAGAAGTACTTTGTTTAAGGATTGAGGGATTTATAGAAATAAAAGTGATATAGAGACTTGTAGAAATGAATTGAGAATAATTTCTTGGGAAATCTGCACTAAATTATTATTTATAGTCATTACTTATCATTGTTCAGAGAAGGTTAAAGTGACCAATTCTTATGAGTGTTCTAACACTTTCCACAGTGCAATTTTGATACAGATTATGAGTTGAAGTTCTGGACTAAAAGTTCAATATAAATCCATAAATTTAGCAGTTTAAATTTAATTAGGGTGTTCATTGTGTCTAAGTGGTAGCACACCTTTACTTTTGATTAGTAAGGTTGCCAAAGATTATGGGGAGAATGCAGGAGAATAGAGTTGAGAGGGTTAATAAATCAGCCCTGATGCTATGTCAGTGCAGATGCGATGGGCTAAATAGCTTAATTCTGGTTCTGTGTCCTGTGGTCTTATGGTCTTTACCTGGCAGTCAGAAGTTCAAGGCTTCTGGCCTGTTCATACATATGAACATCTAATCCAAACTGATAGCTTGGCCCAGTACTATGGGAGTTCTATACAGCTTTTGGCTGGGATATTAAAGCCTCATGTGCTCTCACAGGTGGACCCCAGAGATGTTGGGGCAGCATATAGAGGTGCAGGGAAATTTTCCCTTGTATTCCTCAATTAATGCTACACATGCAAGACATTATCAAACTTGAAAGGCTAATGGCAGGATTCTTAGCAGTGTGGAAGCACAGAGGGATCTTGGGGTCCACATCATTAGAGCTATCAAATTGCAGTGCAAGTTCATAGAGTTATTAAGATGTTTATGGTGTGGTGGCCTTCATTAGTTGAGTGGCTGTGTTCAAGAAGTGTGAGGTAATGTTGCAGTTCTATAAATCCCTGGTTAGACCAAAGTTGGAATATTATGTTCAGTTCTTCTTGCCTAATTATAGGAAGGGTATGTAAGCTTTAGAGAGGGTTGTTGTTCCTTTATGCGCCTTGTGGCGCACGGGCAGTGGTTTTTGCTTTTTCCTTAGCATTTGAGGCTGAGTTGATACCTCGACGCTCAACCCAGCACGGAGGAAAAACGTGCAAGGGGTCGGCTGGGTTCAAACCCAGGACCACACCCTTTGAAATCCTGTGCTGATGCCACTACAGCACCGGACAGCACTTAGAGAGGGCGCAGATGTGATTTACAAGGGTGCTGCCCAGATTAGAGAGCATTTCTTATGAGGATTAGTTGAATGAACTAGGGTTTTTCTCTTTGGAGCGAAGGAAGTTGAAAGGTGACTTGATAGAGGTGTACAAGATGATAAGAGGCATATATAGAGTGGAAAAACAGATATGTTTTCCCAGGGCAGAAATGGCTAATATGAGGGGGGATAATTTTAAGGTGATTGAAGGAAATTATAGGTGGGGGGGGTGTCAGAGATAAATTTTTTAGAAAGTGTTGGGTGTGTAGAACATACTGCCAGGAGTGTTAGTGGAGGCAGTTACATTGGGGGCATTTAAGAGACAGACAGGCAACATGGACAAGAGAAAATTGGAAGGAAGGGTTAGATTGGTCTTGGAGTGGGTTAAAAGGTTGACACAATATCATGGGCTGGAGGTCCTGCACTGTGCTGTAATATTGTGTTCTTTTATCAGAATGCTGCTTGTGGGATCATGTCGTACATTGGCTGCCATTCTGTTTACAACAAACGCCACATTACAAAGGACTTAATTTTCTGTAAGTATTGGAACAATGCATGCAGTAATGTTTCAGGGCGTTGTTCTTTGCATGTAACTCTTAATGTAAGTAACTAAGTTTGGCAAAGTCTGCATTTGTAGGTGAAGTAGTTGGTATCCAATGAGGCTTGTTTCAGCTTTGTTTACCCCCACTGTGTAATCGGATGAATTACACCCAGGTATAGAGGATGTGGTGTCCAAAGCTGCAGAGGACAATGATGCAGGAAAACAAATGAGTGAGTCCATTGACCATAAAGACAATGAAAATGGATGGTATTGAAACAGGTAAAAAGTGGCAGGTGGGGTTTAATAGCAGCATGTGCGAAATTGTATAAAGGTAGTGGCCACTTTATTGTACCATCTGTACTGAGTATATGTTCGTGGTCTTCTGCTGCTGCGGCCCATCCATTTCAGGGTTCGATGCATTGTACATTTGAACATGCTCTTCCGCACACCACTGTTGTAACGCGTGGCTATGTGAGTTACTGTCAGCTTGAACCAGTCTGGCCATTCTCCTCTGACCCATCTCAATAAAAAGATGTTTTGTGCAAGAACGGCTGCTCACTGGATTTTTTTTTTTTTTTGCACCATTCTCTGTAAATTCTAGAAACTGTTGGCTGTGAAAATCACCATTTTCTTAGGTACTCAAACCACCCTGTCTGGCACCAATTCCACAGTCAAAGTCACTTAGATGATACTTCTTCTCCATTCTGGTGTTTGGTCTGGACAACAACTGAACCTCTTGATCATATTTGCATGCTTTTATGCTTTAATGAGCAGGTGTACAGGTGTATTTAATAAAATGGCCACTGAGAGTGTACGTTGAATGAAAAAGATAGGAGGGATTTGGAGTTTGAGGTTCATAAAACACCACTAAATAGATTAGGGCATAAAATAGGATGATTTCCTGTGCTGGATTAAACACTGAACACATAATTCCAAGTGTGGTGTAACCAGGGTCTTATAGAGCTTCAGCATAACCTCACAGCTCTTGAACTCAGTTCTCCTACTAATGAAGACCAACACACTATACACCTCCTAACAACCTTATCAACCAGTTTCTTCAAATGTTTCATCTATTGTTCTCGTGCTCTTAGGTGCTTGGTGGATTCGACAGATCCCAGCAATAGCTGCAAGAACTACACTTGTTTGCTGTAAGTTTCGTTATATTACTATTGGTAAAGGATCACATGTAGGGTGGATAAGAGGAGGAAGAGAGGGCCACATGCTCTGGAGGAGATGAAAGGCAGACTTATCAGAACACAGCTGATTATTTCCAAAAACAAACAACCACCAAAACTTTAACTCACACAACTATTTGCTTCCATTCCCATGAGTCCTTCCTCTTCATAGAAATATGACATTCAGCTACTTAATTTACTTAGTCCATGAACTTGCATATGTACAGAGAAAGAAACTTTGCTTGCCGGCTTCATCAAAGAATTTCAACATTCTATTTGAATAGCTTCTAAATTATAAACACAAAATACTGATCACTAATACTCACTGCATCACAGAGCAGTGCAATACAGAATAAGTGGAGCTAAGTAGATAATAGCTTCAATGAGCTTTTGACAACTGATTGAAAAGAATATCTAATTAGATTTGGTCCATTGAAACTCTCCTTTGTCCTAGTGCATTTTCAATTTCTAATGAATAGATGTTTCCAGCTGAGACCCTTCATCAGCACTGTCCATTTCCCTCCATAGATGCTGCCTGACTTGCTGGGTTCCTCTGGCATTTTGTGTGTGTTGCTCAAGATTTCCAGCATCTGCGGAATCTCTTGCGTTGGTGTGGGAAGAGAACCTGCTATCACTGATTTTCTAGCCATGGCTGGTACAGATCAAATAAACTTAAGGGAGTTTGTCTTGGACAGGTGGTTGACTGATCAGAAGTACTGGAGGAGGATGGAGAGGTCAGTGGTGCATTTTGAGGAAATGGCCAAGATGTTCTTAACACTTAGCCCTTTCTCAATCAGCTCCTTCTATCTCTCCCAGATTAAAAGATCACCATGCTTGCAAAATCAGAATATTAGTGGCTCTTCTCCAGTTGGTCCTGGTCTGTATACAGTTGTTTCTTTCTAAGAAGAGAGCAAAGTGATAAAAGAATCTGACAACACAAGAAAGGATATTGGTCCATGGTGATTAGAGTACCTCTTGAAATAATTTTATATGGAGTAATTTCCCCTCTTGCTTTCCAGAATCAGAATCAGAATCAGGTTTAATATCACCAGCATATGTCGTGAAATTTGTTGCTTTTGTGGCAGCAGTACTTTGCAATACATAATAATAAAAGACTGTGAATTGAATGTATATAACTGATATATATCGATTACATATATTTAACTGTGAAATATATGTATAAAATAGTTAAATAGATAATGCAAAAATGTAAATAAAAAAGTAGTGTGCAAGTGTTCATGGGTTCAATGTCTATTCAGAAGTTGGATGACATTGGGGAAGAAGTTGTTCCTGAATCGTTGAGTGTGTGCTTTAGGCCTCTGTACTTCCTTTGTGATGGTAGCAATGTGAACAAAGCATGGACCTGGGTGGTTGGGGTCCTTAATGATGGACGCTGCCTTTTTGAGGTACCGCTCCTTGAAGATGTCCTGGATACTACGAAGGCAAGTGCCCATGATGGAGCTGACTAAGTTTATAACTCTGCAGCTTATTTCGATCCTGTGCAGTAGCCCCACCCCCTCCAAAACCAGAAGGTGATGCAGCCAGTTAGAATGCTCTCCGTGGTACACTAGTAGAATTTTTCGAGTGTTTTTGATGACGTACCAAATCTCCACTAACTCCAAATGAAATATAGCTGCTGTCATGCCTTCTTTGTAGCTGCATCAATATGTTGTGTCCAGGTTAGATCCTCAGAGATATTGATATGCAGGAACTTGAAATTGCTCACTCTTCCCACTTCTGGTCCTTCTTTGAAGGTTGGTGTGTGTTTCTTCATTTTATTCTCCCTGAAACCCACACTCAGTTCTTTGATCTTACTGACATAGAGTGCAAAGGTTGTTGCTACAATACCACTCAACTAGCTGACAAATCTCACTCCTGTATGCTGCCTTGTCACCATTTGAAATTCTGACAATAGTTGTATCATCAGCAAATCTATAGATGACATTTGAGCTGTGCCTGTACACACAGTCATGGATGTAGAGAGAGTAGAGCAGTGGGCTAAGCACAGGTCCCTGAGGAGTGCCAGTGTTGATTGTCAGCGAGATGGAGATCCTACCTCTGATCCACACAAATTATGGTCTTCTGGTTACATTGCAGAGGACAGTATAGAGGCCTGGGTTCTGGAGCTTTTCAATCAGAACTGTCGGGATGATTGCGCTAAGAACTTTCAGTACTTGTCCTTTCTTGTCAGTTTTACCTGCCTTTGATGCCATTCATTACAATACTGTCAAGTGTGGCAACGCTTCAAAGATAACATCAAAAAGAGCCTGGAGAAATTCAACATCGCATCTAAAAGCTGGGAAGACATTGCACTCAGTAGATACACCTGGAGGAAATCTGTTCAAGAGGGAGCTGTGCTACATAAGAACCATCTCTGCCGTGCCGCAGAGAGTAAGTGGCAGCTGTGAAAGGAGAGACTGAACAGCCAGAGAACCCAGCCTCTAACCACAGCCCCCACTTACTCTTGCCCACACTGCTCCAGAATATGTAGATCCTGGACCAGCCTCGACAGTCATCTGAATTCCATTTCAAATTCAAGTTCAAGGTTAATTTTCATTCAACCATGCACATGTATACAGCTAAATGTAACACCATTCCTCCAGGGCCAAGGTGCAAAACACAGCACACAGCACATATAGTTACCGTAACGCATACAGTCACAAAACAATATTAGCACAAGTCCCTGAGTGGCATGGTCTGAAGATTGATGGTGCTTGGGACGTTGCCCTGGAGCCACGTTTCTTCAAGAACAAGTGCACAGCAGTTCCTCATCTCATGCTGGTTCAGCAATGAAGGCAATCCAGGGGAGAACACTAGAGAGCAGCAGCGATGAGAGTGGCCAGCCCCGACCCAACACAGATTCCACCCGCTGTGCCCCTGCTCTCTCCCATACCACCTCTGGTGTTCCTCCCCTGGGTGGCTGTAACAGGCATGCAGACCTGCTCCACACAACAACTGAAGCCACGCAGCTTCCCCACCGTCGATCTTGTCAGTGAACCAATGAACCAAAATTTTATATTACCAATGTCCAATGGGGTCTTGCACTCACAAGAATAACGTCAAAGGCACACACTTGTACCATTTGGACCCAGAGAGGCTGTTGCAACTAAACGCAATCAGAATCAGAATCAGGTTTAATGTCACTGATGGATTGTCATGAAATTTGTTTGTTCAGCATCTTACAAGAAGTTTCACCATTAATAGATAATCCCTTAGAAGAACATCATACTTGACTTGAATGATGATACTACTACTACTAGTAATATGACTTAAGGACAAAATTGCCATAGAGATGTTTGTAAAAATGGAATCTGTTCATTATCCGTAATACCACTTCCCAGCTCTTTCTCTATAGTCATGGCAATGTTTTACCTTTCACGATAAATGTCCTTTTCTTTTATTGGTTAAGGAACCTGGCTGATCCACAAGCACCAAACCCCTCTGTTCATCCTAGGATTATATGCTTCCAGAAATAGCTTCCCTTTAAAACATTTTTAATAATCCCTCATGGCCAATTATTGTGAATTTATACAGGGTTTTGTCATTAATAAAGCCAATTATGTGTTCTTTATAGGGAAAGCCTGTGGGGGACTACTTTTTATATGAAATTAGGTTTATTGGCTTTATTTGTCACATGTACATCAAAACATACAGTGAAATGTGTTGTTTTGAATCAGACTGCTTTCTCTTGCCTGAACCTTTCTTGTTTGGTCCACACACACTCTTTGGATGCTGTTCAGCACTTCACTAGCTATAGTAGTCTCCATGTTCTTTGTATGTGCCATACCTGGTTCATATTCATTTCATTGTTTCAGCTGACAAAAGGTTACTAAAGTACAATTCACATGTACAATAAACATGACAAACAAAGGACTTTCCAGTCCTGCACAGGAGGCAATGACACGGAATGTAAGAAACCAATCAATGACCTGGCATAGGAAATAGAAAATTCACAAAACTGCTGCCAAAATGAAAAATGAAATTATTATACACTGCTTGAACTTGTGGTTTATGGAAGCCTGTTAATGACTCATATTTCTATTATTCTCTACATTATACTGGTGGAACAGAGAGGGGTGGGGGAGAGAGGAAGAGAAAGAGAGAGAGAGGGAGAGAGAGAGAGAGAGAGTTCAAGGTTATCTGCTAATTTGCTTTTCACGCAAAATTGCCTCTTCTAAATGACTTTTGGTGTATGTTGTAATTTGAATACATTGATTTACATGTCCGCATTAGCATTAATTCACCTCACAATTATATATTAGAAAATCACTTTATTACAGTTCTGTGTTCCACTCATTCAAGCTGTTAAATGACTCCCCAGAGACTCGATAGAGCCTTCTGTTTGCTCTCAGCAATCTTGCACAAACACCAATTAAAATTTATGAATATTACCCATGGGTAAAATTGACATGTTTGCTTGTAAAACTGCAGATCCTTGCTGTACTCAAGGCAATAAGCAATGAAGGCTTTTTACTGCAGTTTTGAGATGCATTGAGATTTACTGAAGCTTTTCATTAGGATGCCTGCTTAAGGAGCCTAGGAGCTTGAAGCAGACAAGAACTAAACCTGGCAAAATCAGAAATCAAGGTTGTCTAATGACAAGATTAGTACGATCAATTATGGAAGAGCGGAAGAGAATTGTGAATTGAAATCAGAAGACCGGCTGAAGTTTGAGTCAGGTTTGGGTGATGTAGGCACATGAGCATGTTTTTATATCAGTGCAGCAAGGAAGTGTGGGGGGAGCCTCCACTTGAATCCATTGACGAAGAAGGCAAGTGCTACTATGGGCCAAGATACACATAAAACATGAAAAAATCTGTAGATGCTGGAAATCCAAAGCAACACACACAAATTATTGGAGGAACTCAACAGGTCAGGCAGCAGCTATGGAAATGAATAAACAGTCAACGTTACAGGCCAAGACCCTTCTTCAGTTCTGGGAAGGAAGGGGGAAGAGTGGAGGGGAAGGAGTATAGCTAGAAGGTGATTGGTGAAGCCAGGTGGATAGGAAAGATAAAGGGCTGGCGAGGAAGGAATCTGATAGGAGAGGAGAATGGATAGGAGAAAGGAAGGGAAGAAGGGATCCTAGGGGAGGTGAGAGAGGTAAGAGGCCAGAGTAGGGATGAGAAGAAGAGGGAAAGGGGGGGGGGGAGGAGAATGTTTTTACTGGAAGAAATCGGTATTTATGCCATCAGGTTGGAGGTCACCCAGACAGAATATAAAGTGTTAGAAATAGAGAAACATCAAAAATCTACAGCACAATACAGGCCCTTCGGCTCACAATGCTGTGCCGAACATGTACTTGCTTTAGAAATTACCTAGGGTTACCCATAGCCCTCTATTTTTTTAAGCTCCATGTATCTATCCAAGAATCTCTTAAAAGACCCTATCGTATCCGCCTCCACCACCATCGCCAGCAGCCCATTCCACGCACTCACCACTCTCTGCGTAAAAAACTTACCCCTGACATCTCCTCTGTACCTACTTCCAAGCACCTTAAAACTGTGCCCTCTCGTGCTAGCCATTTCAGCCCTGGGAAAAAGCCTCTGATTATCCACACAATCAATGCCTCTCACCATCTTATACACCTCTATCAGGTCACCTTTCATCCTCCGTCGCTCCAAGGAGAAAAGGCCAAGTTCACTCAACCTGTTCTCGCAAGGCATGCTCACAATCCAGGCAACATCCTTGTAAACCTCCTCTGCACCCTTTCTATGGTTTCCACATCCTTCCTGTAGTGAGGTGACCAGAACTAAGCACAGTACTCCAAGTGGGGTCTGACCAGGATCCTATATAGCTGCAACATTACCTCTTGGCTCTTAAACTCAATCCCATGGTTGACGAAGGCCAATGCACCATATGCCTTCTTAACCACAGAGTCAACCTGCGCAGCAGCTTTGAGTTTCCTATGGACTCAGACCCCTTGATCCCTCTGATCCTCCATAGTGCCAAGAGTTTCACCATTAATGCTATATTCTGCAATGGTATTTCACCTACCAAAATGAACCACCTCACACCTATCTGGGTTCAACTCCATCTGCCACTTTTCAGTGCAGTTTTGTATCCTATTGATGTCCTGCTGTAAGCTCTGACAGCCCTCCACACCATCCACAACATCCCAGCCTATGTGTCATCAGCAAATTTACTAATCCATCCCTCCACTTCCTCATCGAGGTTATTTATAAAAATCACAAAGAGTAAGGGTCCCAAAACAGATCCCTGAGGCACACCACTGGTCACCAACCTTCCTGCAGAATATGACCTGTCTAAAACCACCCTTTGCCTTCTGTGGGCAAGCCAATTCTGGATCCATAAAACAAGGTCCCCTTGGATCCCATGCCTCCTTACCTTCTCAATAAGCCTTGTATCGGGTACCTTATCAAATGCCTTGCTGAAATTCATATACACTACATCTACTGCTCTACCTTCATCAATGCGTTTAGTCGTATCCTTAAAAAATTCAATCATGCTCATAAAACATGACCTGCCTTTAACAAAACCATGCTGACTATTCCTAATCATACTTTGCCTCTTCAAATGTTCATAAATACTGCCTCTCAAATCTTTTCCATCAGCTTACCAACCACTGAAGTAAGACTCACTGGTCTATAATTTCCTGGGCTATACCTACTCCCTTTCTTGAATAAGGGAACAAAATCTGCAACCCTCCAATCCTCTGGTACTTCTCTCATCACTATTGATAATTCAAAGATCATTGCCAGAGGCCCAACAATCTCCTCCTTTGCCTCCAACAGTAGCCTGGGGTACATCTTGTCCGGTCCCAGAGACTTATCCAACTTGATGCTTTCCAAAAGCTCAGCACATCCTTTTTCTTAATGTCCATAAGCTCAACCTTTTCAATCCGCAGTAAGTCATCCCTACAATTGCCAAGATCCTTTTCCGCAGTGAATACTGAAGCAAAGTATTCATTAAGTACCTCCACTATCTCCTCCGGTTCCATGCACACTTTTCCACCGTCACACTTGATTGGTCCTATTCTCTCATGTCTTATCCTCTTGCTCTTCACATACTTGTAGAATGCCTGGGGTTTTCTTTAAGCCTGGTCACTAAGGCAGGGGTCACCAACCTTTTTTGCCCGTGGACCGGCCGATGGGGGGGGTGGGGGGGGGGTGTTAATCACGACTGGAATATAGGTGATAAGTCAACTATGTCACTTATAATACATTCAATTTCATTTCTAAAAGGTTTTATCTAGTGAATTTAATATTAAACACACAGCGCATATTTTCCTCGCATAAATATAGTGATAAGTCAGTTATAACTCACTTATATGTCAATAGCATCATAGCATTTTAAGTAACATTTGGATAGTAAACACACAGTGCATATTTTCCTCATATGAACATATAAAATCATTGCAGCACACCAATGAGAGGACACGGTAAGGGCTGGAGGTCCCCATGCCAGGGCCGCGGCAGTCACAGTCTGGAGAGATCGACCGAATGAACAAGGAGGAGTGCGACAGGGCACGTGCCCGCTACACCCCCCTTGTAGGTAGGTAGGATCTATCGGCCGACAAAAGTTTGGCTCGAGGGACGACTTTCAGTGGATCGCAGTGATGTAGCTGCTCTGCTACTGAGCCCGAATTAGGTTGTCTGCGAATACTTTAGCACCCGGTTCCCCACGAACATTCAGTGTGCTAAACAGGTTTAGAGGCAGCGCCCATCTGTCTACGCTCCAGGCCAGTATCAATCGCACTTCTTGCCGGCCGTGCGAGGTGGCAGATTACCCGAGGCCAACCAGTAATCCCTGGCATGAGGGTATCACTGCGTTTAGGCGACTGATGACCTCGTGTGCATTCAAGTTCAACAGTGGGCGTGACAGGGAATGAGGAAAGGTGCAGCTGACTCATATAGTTTTATTTCACCAAATCATATTGTTTCCTCGCAGCCTGGTAGCACATGCTTTGCGGCCTGGTACCAGTCTGCGTCCCGGTGGTTGGGGACCACTGCACTAGGGCCTTCTCATGGCCGCTTCTGGTTCTCCTAATTTCATTCTTAAGCTCCTTCCTGCTAGCCTTATAATCTTCTAGATCTCTATCATACCTAGTTTTTTAAACCTTTTGTAAACTTTTCTTCTTGACTAGATTTTCAACAGCCTTTGTACACCTCGGTTCCTGTATCTTACTATCATTTCCCTATCTTATTGGAACATACCTATGCAGAACGCCACGCAAATATCCCCTGAACATTTGCCACATTTCTGCCATACATTTTCCTGAGAACATCTGTTCCCAGTTTATGCTTCAAAGTTCCTGTCTGGTTGCTTCATATTTCCCCTTTTACTCCAATTAAGCATTTTCCTAACTTGTCCGTTCCTATCCCTCTCCAATGCTATGGTAAAGGAAATAGAATTGTGATCACTATCTCCAAAATCCGCTCCCACTGAGAGATCTGACACCTGACCAGGTTCATTTCCCAATACCAGATCAAGTACAGCTTCTCCTCTTGTAGGCTTATCTACATATTGTGTCAAGAAATATTCCTGAACACATCTAACAAACTCCACCCCATCTAAACCCCTTGCTCTAGGGCGATGCCAATCAATATTTGGGAAATTAAAATCTCCCACCATGACAACCCTGTTATTATTACACTTTTCCAGAATTTATCTTCCTATCTGTTCCTCGATGTCTCTGTTGCTATTGGGTGGTCTATAAAAAAACACCCAGTAGAGTTATTGGCCCCTTCCTGTTTCTAACATTCACCCACTGAGACACAGTAGACAATCCCTCCATAACTTCCTCCTTTTCTGCAGCCGTGACACTATCTTTGATCAGCAGTGCCATGCCCCCATCTCTTTTGCCCCCCCCGTCCTTTCTGAAACATCTAAAGCCTGACACTCTAAGTAACCATTCCTGCCCCTGAGCCATCCAAGTCTCTGTAATGGCCACAACATCACAGCTGCAAGTATTGATCCATGCTCTAAACTCATCCACTTTATTCATAATACTCCTCGCATTAAAATAGACTCATCTCAAACCATCGGTCTGAGTGTATCCCTTCTCTATCACCTGCTTGTCATCCCTCTCGCACTCTCTACAAGCTTTCTCTATATGTGAGCCAACCACCCCCTCCTCTGTCTCTTCAGTTCGGTTCCCACTCCCCAGCAATGCTAGTTTAAAAATCTCCACAATAGCCTTATCAAACCTCCCTGCCAGGATATTGGTCCCCATCGGACTCAAGTGCAACCCGTCCTTTTTGTACAGGTCACACCTGCCCCAGAAGAGTTCCCAATGATCCAGAAATCTGAATCCCTGCCCCCTGCTCCAATCCTTCAGCCACACATTCATCCTCCACCTCACTCTATTCCTATACTCACTGTCGCGCGGCACAGGCAGTAATCCCGAGATTACTGCCTTTGCGGTCCTGCTTCCCAACTTCCTTCCTAACTCCCCGTAGTCTGTCTTCAGGACCTCTTCCCTTTTCCTACCTATGTCATTGGTACCATGACCTCCGGCTGTTCTCCCTCCCACTTCAGGATATCTTGGATGTGATCAGAAACATCCCAGACCCTGGCACCTGGGAGGCAAACTACCATCCACGTTTCTTTCCTGCATCCACGGAATCACCTGTCTGACCCCCTAACTATAGAATCCCCTATTACTGCTGCCTTCTTCCATTCCCTACCCTTCTGAGCCACAGGGCCAGACTGTGCCAGAGGCACGGTCACTGTTGCTTCCCCCAGATGGACTGTCCCCCGAACAGTACTCAAGTAGGAATACTTACTGTTAATGGGGACAGCCACAGGGATACTCTCTGGTATCTGACTCCTGCCCTTTCCTCAGCTGACTGTTATCCACTTAACTGTCTCCAAAGGTCCTAGTGTGAAGGTCATTGAGCTGCATCTCCAGTTCCCTAAGGCGGTCCCTAAGGAGTTGTAGCTCGATACACTGAAGCAGATGTGGCCGAGGAGGCTGGGAGTCTCCCGGACTTCCCACATCTGACACCGAGCACAGAACACTGGGAGAAGTGTTACTTCTCCACCCTGAGGGTGACCTCATCTTGGCACAAGAGGAGGCCTTGGACTGACCTGTCGGAATGGGAATGGGAATTGGAATTAGAATGTTTAGCCACTGGGAAATTCCGCTTTAAGTGGATGGAGTGGAGGTGCTCAACGAAGCAATTCCCCAGTGTATGACGGGTGTCAGCAATGTAGAGGAGGCCACATCAGGAACACCAGACACAATAGGCAGGTTTGCAGTTGGTGCTCTCTCTCCTGGGAGGACTGTTTGGGACCCTGAGTGGAGGTGAGAGGGGAGGTGAATGGCCATTTATATGAAGTTACACATAACCCTGGTCTTTCAGAAGCATAGAGGTTAGTGTACCAATAGTCTGGGAGATGGTCTAGTGACCCAGAGATGTTCAATTTACATCAGGATTGCTGAGGAAGTAAAGATTAGAATTTAGAACTATGCACACAAGGACAAGTCCTTTGGACCATAATGTCTGTACTGAACATGGTGCCAGATTAAACCAGATCGCTTCTGCCTGAAAATGACCCATATCCCTCCATTCCCTGCATATTTGTGTGTCTGTCTAAAATGCCACTATCATATCTGCTTCCACCACCACACCTAGCAGCCTGTTCCAGACACCTGCTGCTCTTTGTTGAAAAAAAACTTGCTCCGCACATATCCTTTAAACATTTCACCTCTCACCTTAAACACAGGCCCTTTAATTTCTACCCTGAGGAAAGGATCCTATCTGTCTACCGTCTCAGAATTTCTAAACTTCTATCTGGCCTCCCCTTATCCAACACTCCAGAGAAAATGTCCCAAACCTCTCCTAATTTCCTAGACCCTCTAATCCAGGCAGCATAGTGGTAAACCTTTTCTGTACCCTTTCCAAAACCTCCACATCCTAGATTCCGGACTTTAACCATTTGGAAAGCTTGTGATCAGCAAGATATCAGAAACTGGAGGTTAGTGGTCAGATACGAGCAAGTCTGCAAGTTCAGGCCAGAGTCTGGAGGTTGGAGACCCAGTGTCTGTGAATCTGAGAGCTTGGGGCCAAGGACTGAAGGCCCGGACATGGCCTGCATCTTGGAGTTGCAGGCGTGTGCTTGAGGAGGTGGGAAAGGGGCCTGTGTATTGCTGTGGTCTTGTTTTGTTCACTTGTTGCTGTGCTGCTTGTGTTGTGTTGTTGTGTTGGTGCGCTGAGCATTGCTAGCTGGCACTGGATTGTGTGGCTGCTCCCTTAACATCCTTTGGCATGGTGGTTGTTGAAGCAAACGGCGCAAATCACTGGATGTTTCGATGTACATGCGATAATTAAATCTGAATCCGAGATGAGCATGACACTGTCTAATTATTATTAAAGGCCCAACTGGGGCCTTTTGAAGCCTGATATGAAGGTAGTTGATTCTTGGGAAGCCATTCAGTTGTCAAGAGCGTGGCTCATCTCCAGTGTCTCAAGGAATGTTGTCAAGGGGTAATAAAAGCTGCTCTTGTCAATATTGCCCACAGCCTGAAAATAAATCCGGAGGACCATTGACCAGACGTAACCAACAAAGCAGAGATGAAGATTAGATATTTGACTACAAAGAGAAGACCCTACTATACATCCTGACGATATATATCCTAACGAAGGGTCTCGGCCTGAAACGTTGTCAGCGCTTCTCCCTATCGATGCTGCCTGGCCTGCTGTGTTCCACCAGCATTTTGTGTGTGCTGTTGTTTGAATTTCCAGCATCTGCAGATTTCCTCGTGTTTACCCTACTATACAATGTATCTCTTTATCATACTCAATATTAGTAATGCTTTTTAAAGATAATGATTAGCTTTATTGGACACGTGTACTGTATATTGCAACGTACAGTTGTTGTTTCATAGGGCAAGTGTTTTTCTCTTCACACTTCTGATCGGTTGTTGTCAAGCTACTCCTCCAGCTCGTTGCCACATCGATGAACCACGGCAGAACCATCTCGGGTCTTTGTGTGAGAGCATGTCTGGAGCAGGTGGAGAACGTCCTGGGTTGGGGCACCACCGGGGCAAGCTGGGGTTCGCCGGGGTAGGGGTTCGCCGGGGCAAGCTGGGGTTCGCCGGGGCAAGCTGGGGTTCGCCGGGGTAGGGCTTGCGTCACTTTGGCATGTCGACTTCTGAAATGCGTCAAATAAAATCAGAGAGGATTGTGCTGGGCAGCCCGCAAGGGTTAGCTCGTTTCTGGCGCCAACTCGCTGACTCTGGCCATACGTCTTTGGAATGTGGGAGGAAACTGGAGCACTCGGAGGTAGCCCACGCATTCACGGGGGAGAACAGACAAAGTCCTCACAGACAGTGGCAGCAATCAAACCTCTATCTTACAGCTGGTGCTAACTGCCACGCTACCACGTTAGAGAAGAAGTAAACTTTAATTACACTTTTGCACAGCGGCTGAAAAACACTTCTTCCGATCTGCTGATGCACGAGACTGCGGATGCTGGAATCGGGGGGCCAAAAGACAACCTGCCTGAGGAACTCGGTGGGCAGCGCTATTCCAGAAGCTTGACCCAAAACTGACAAATCACCTCCTCCCATAGATGCTCCTCGAGCTATTGAGTCCCTCTTTGCTTTCTGCTTTGACATTTTATTATTTATTGGTTTTATTATTGTCACATGCACCGAGGTGCAATGACAAACTTGGTTTTGCAAGCCATGGGGGACTGCAGCTGCCAGTGTTCAGCATGATGGAGCTGGAGATGTTGCTGCCAACACCGACTGTCTGCGGTCTCTCCGTCAAGTAGTAGTTATAGAGGGAGGTGTTGAGACCCACAAGGACAGTTTATCTACCAGCTTCTGAGGAATGGTTGCATAGAATGCCAAACAGAAGTCTAATGAACAGCCTCCATGTGGGATGGGACTGAGTGGAGGGCAGATACTCTTGCACCTTTGGTGATCCGATTTGGATAACATGCAAACTGGTAGGGGGTCCAATATAATGAGAGGGCAGGATATAAAGCAGTTCAGATCCAGCCACACAAAGCACTTCAGTAATATTGAGATAGTGGCACTAGACAGTAGTGATTAAGGCAGGTTAACATTGGCCTCTTGGGCACTTCACTTGAAGCCTGTAGGGACAGTGGGCTGTTTCAGTAAGATGCTAAAGATATCCATGAGAGCATCTGCTAGCTGGTCTGCACAATCTTTTAGCCCCTGATGGTATGTTGTCAGGCCCCACAGCTCTGCGTGGGTTGACCCTGACTAGGGCCTTCCTCACCTTAGCTGCAACCAGACTCTTCGGGGGGAGGAGGCGGGACTTCCTCACTGGCACATCGTTTAGTGCATCAAACCATGTGTAGAAAACTTTCAACCTGTCAGGAAGCGAGCCATCGCTGAGCTTAATGCACAGTGTGGTCTTTTAGTCCGTTATGGTCCGAATGCCCTGCCATGTTCGCTGTGTGTCCCTGCTGTCACAGAAATGGCTGTAGATTCTCTGTGGGCAGTCATGTTTCGCCTTCCTGATGACACGGGAAAGCACAGTGCTTGCTGACGTGAGAACCATCTTATCCCCCGACCTGAAGGCCGTATCCTGCTCCTGTAGCAGTGGGTGGACCTCTGTTGTCATCCATGGCTCCCGATTGGTGATGGATTTAATGATAGAGACGTCTTTGATGCACTTCGCCATTTAGCCAGTCACAAATCCTGTATATTCATTGATGTTTATATAACGATCTTAGGTAGCTGCCTCCCAGGATGCCTAAGACTTGAAAGCAAATGCCAATCGCTTCAATTTAGGGAAACTAATGATATCCTATCATTGGAATATCTTATGGCAGGTAATTTAGCAAGGTATGTTCCAGTCTGGACCTAGGACTAGTGAGAGACCCTATGAAGTCCATTGACAGTGATTTCAAGATTTGTTTCGAGTTGAAAACTATTTATAATTTGTGAGACAATGCAATTTCATTATTGCAAAGGCACACAGGAAATAATGTGCAGATGTAGAGCCCCTGGTAGTTTCCTGTTTTGCATCTGTTTAAGTTTACCCATTGTAACCACAAAATAATTTAGAGTAATATGTTAGAAGAAATTAAAACAGTACCAGTTTGATTTTGATTTACTTCATAGGATTGCAGATGTTATTGGAGTAGTTTTAAGCTAACCTGCTGATGGGGTATAAGGGATAAGATTAGACTGGACATCTGCTGTACACCTTCAATGATTTTATTTTTGCACTTCAATAACTTCAAACGAAATATAATCAGACTAGTTGTAGATAGAGGGACTGACCAAATCCTGCTGGATTAAGATGGGATCCTGCAACACAGAGTGAGGTTATGTAGCCTAACATCACTTTGCCAGTTCCTGTCTTATAACCAGCCCCTTGATCTGATGAAATTCCATCCCCTTGAAATCTTTTCTGATCTAAATTGATGAAGGAGATTTACTTTACTGCCCTTTTCCATCTGAAATATCACATTCTTTTCAAATAATTCCCATTTCTCTGTCTCCTCGGGAAATTGGGGCTGCACTGGAATGTAGTGGTTAGCACAGCGCTTTACAGGACTGATGACCCGGGTTCAATTTCTGCCACTGCCTGTAAGGATTTTGCATGTTCTCTTGGTGACCACATAGGTTTCCTCTGGGTGCTCCGGTTTCCTCCCACAGTCCAAAGACATACCGGCTCATAGGTTAATTGGTCATTGTAAATTGTCCCGTGATTAGGCTAGGATTACATTGGGGCATTGGTGGGTGGCACAGCCTGAAGGGCAGGAAGGGCCTATTCCATGTTACATCTCAATAAATAAATACATTTGTATTAGCCAAGTACAAGAAGGACTAATGTGGGCTGGCTGGTGGTGTAGTGGCATCAGTACTGGATTTCACGGCAGATGGTTCTGAGTTCAAACCCGTTGGTCAGCAGCAGTATCTGTGCAGAAGAAAGGCCTGGCGATCTACTTCCATATCTTGTCAT
This sequence comes from Hemitrygon akajei, assembly GCF_048418815.1. NCBI lineage: Eukaryota > Metazoa > Chordata > Chondrichthyes > Myliobatiformes > Dasyatidae > Hemitrygon > Hemitrygon akajei. The sequence continues at coordinate 29,666,208 of NC_133127.1, forward strand.
GAAACCCCTATGGACCCTCTGGTCCATGAAGTCACGAAGAGTCGGACTCGACTTGACAACTGAACAACACCAAAGGACCAATTCATCACAGTCTTAGAAGTGGAAAACAGGTTAGCTGGGTCAGGCCAGGCAAAATGTCATGACAGGCTTGATGTAGAAATAGGCTTTCCAGCCCAGTTGATACATGGAGGTGCTTATCTTCAATGTGAGCAAATGAGTTTAGCAGTTGGATCATCTGCTTTTCAAGAGCCGACACTGAGGTTTCGCATCGGTTGTAAAGTGGAGCCAACCACTTCCATAGCTATTGACAGTAATGTGTCTGACCTTCTCACAGTGGTGCCCGGGTTGACTCACCTGCTGACTCACTGTTGGAGAATGAGTATAACTGGTGGCTCATTCCCTTACACACACATACACTTGGCACCAACAACCATAGGCAAACCTTTCCTCTAATAACCTGCTGGCCATGTACAGCTCTTCAAGGTCATGGAAGAGTTGATATTGTTACTCATATAACACGTACTTCCATCTATACAGACATGAAATGAGTGCCAATCAATTCTACCACCAGGTTTCAGCCCTCCGCATAAAATACACACAGTGACCACTTTGTTAGATACACCTGTAATGAAAATAGCAAATCAGAAAATCATGTGGCAGTGACTCAATGTCTAAAAGCATGCAGACAAGGTCCAGAGAATTAGTTGTTGTTCAGACCAAACATTAGAATGGGGAAGAAATGTGATCTAAGTGACTTTGATGGCGGAATGATTGTTGGTACCAGACGGGGTGGTTTGAATATCTCCAAAACTGCTGATCTCCTGGGATTTTCAAGCATCAGTCTCTAGAGTTTATGGAGAATGGTGCAAAAAATCAAAAAAAAACCATGCAGTGAGTAGCAGTTCTGAGGGTGAAAACACCTTGTTAAAGAGAGAGGTGGGAAGTCAACGGCCAGACTGACTCATGCTGACGAGGAAGGCGGTTGTAACTCAAACAACCACGCTTGCAACAGTGGTGTGCACTCTGAACGCACAACACATTGAACACTGAAGTGGACCGGTACAGAAGCAGAAGACCACAAGCATACACTCAGTGACCACTTTATTAGGTACGGGAGGTACTGAAATACAACGGCCACTGAGTGTATATTTTTCTGTGGGGATCTTCACCTTCAGGTGTAAACAGTGGTGAGCAGATCACCTTGATATATCTTATGAGGACATAGATTCTCTTTATGAATTGGCGCTTTGTCTGGGAATTGTCAGACCCCGGCATCTCATAGTCTTCTCCCACCACTCTCTTGTTATGGTGGGTCTTCTTCCTCCTGTAATATATAAAATTGACGAGTCTCTCGTTGTATGAATGTGGGAGTTGTCTCCCTCTCACCTACAATTTCTGTATCCTTCACAGTCTGTGAAGCTGTTTCAGCAGAGGAAAGGTTGTTGCTGCCAGTGTATGTGTGTGTGAGGGAAGTAGCTTTCAGTGGAGGTCATACAGAAAAACGTCAGGGTAGGCACAGAATTTTTTGTTTGAAATAGCTCAGGTCCTGGTTTACAACTCATTTCTAGTTACATCTACCCTCTTTCAAATATCCTTATATAAATTCAAACAAAAGCGGGTGAAATCCGAGCATTTATTTACTGACATACAGAGCAGAATATGACCTTCCGATTCTTCGAGCCGCGCAGCCTAGCGACCCCTGATCATAGGGCAATTTACAATGACCAATTAACCTACTAACTGGTACGTCTTTGGACTGTGGGAGGAAACCGGAGCACCCGGAGTAAACTCACGCAGTGACGGGGAGAACGTACAAACTCCTTACAGGCAGCAGCAGGAATTCTGGGCAATAACTTTAACCACTTTGACCTTCTGTGCCCCCCTGTCTTTTCAGTCCAATTTTCATTATTTATTTATTTCATTATTATTTATTTTATTTATTGGTGGTGTTGTGGATAGTGTAGAGGATTATCGAAGATTGCAGAGAGACATTGATAGGATGCAGAAGTGGGCTGAGAAATGGCAGATAGAGTTCAACCCAGAGAAGTGTGAGGTGGTACACCTTGGAAGGACAAACTCCAAGGCAGAGTACAAAGTAAATGGCAGGATACTTGGTAGTGTGGAGGAGCAGAGGGATCTGGGGGTACATGTCCACAGATCCCTGAAAGTTGCCTCACAGGTAGATAGGGTAGTTAAAAAAGCTTATGGGGTATTAGCTTTCATGAGTCGAGGGATAGAGTTTAAGAGTCACGGGGTAATGATGCAGCTCTATAAAACTCTGGTTAGGCCACACTTGGAGTACTGTGTCCAGTTCTGGTCGCCTCACCATATGAAGGATGTGGAAGCATTGGAAAGGGTACAGAGGAGATTTACCAGGATGCTGCCTGGTTTAGAGAGTATGGATTATGATCAGAGATTAAGGGAGCTAGGGCTTTACTCTTTGGAGAGAAGGAGGATGAGAGGAGACATGATAGAGGTGTACAAGATATTAAGAGGAATAGACAGAGTGGACAGCCAGTGCCTCTTCCCCAGGGCACCACTGCTCAGTACAAGAGGACATGGCTTTAAGGTAAGGGGAGGGAAGTTCAAGGGGGATATTAGAGGAAGGTTTTTCACTCAGAGAGTGGTTGGTGCGTGGAATGCACTGCCTGAGTCAGTGGTGGAGGCAGATACACTAGTAAAATTTAAGAGACTACTAGACAGGTATATGGAGGAATTTAAGGTGGAGGGTTATATGGGAGGCAGGGTTTAAGGGTCGGCATAACATTGTGGGCCGAATGGCCTGTAGTGTGCTGTATTGTTCTTTGTTCTTATATCCTAATTTTTTGTCTCATCAATCATTACCCCGGAAACTGAATTCACACAAGTCCCTGAAGTTCTTTTTCTTTGTGACTAAATCTCAGGAACTTTTTGTATGGATTTAGTCACAACTTTTCCAGTAAAGTTTGACAAATAGTGTGTTAGTTGATGACACTGTCCATCAATACTTTAAAGGAAAGGTCAAGAAATGGATGAGTGGCAAACCGTCTATTGTTTGGCAAAACAAGTCAATTTACAAAGAGAGCAGAGTTTGCTCGAAAAGCAGAAAAAGATCCTCCCTCTGAATCCATGGTAATATCTTCAGGAACAAAACAAAAAGAGTGGAAGAGCAGTTAATTATAAATAATGCACATAAAATCTGTCACCTACAGCAGTGCCAGAAACAAGGTTGATTGATGGGAAGACAAAAGTGACTTCAGATGCTGGAATCTGGAACTTGCACCATCTTCTTGCATAGATGCTGCTTGACCTGCTGTGATCTTCTATTGTTGGGATTTTTGAATAATGGGAGGTTACCCTATTCACTCCAGACTGGCTGGCTATATGTATTGCTATCATGTGCAGTTAAAAATGTTGAAAACCCTCATTAAAAGGCTATAAATACATTCCATATCATTATACGTCAATTATTTTTCACTGATACAAACAAAGCCATTTTGAGATTGACGTTTCCAGCTAAACTTTATGCTGGGTTTGTAATGGTTCATTTGTTCAATATTAGTCACGTCAAAAAGGTTCAAAGGTTCACTTCATTGTCAACGTATTTCTGCAGTATACAACTCTGAGACTCATCTTCTCCTGATAGCCATGAAACAAAGAAAACCATGCAAGTTGTTCACAGAGAAACATCAAACCCACTCCGTGCGCAAAAGAAAACAAATCTCTCAAAAGGCAACATGATCGTCAAACCCCGATGCAGAAAAAAATTGCACAAATGACAACAAGAACATCTAACTCCAAACCCCCAAACCTCCCCACTTGCAGACGGAACAACTACCAATCGTGCTAAATGGCAACAAGAAAGAACTGGCAAAAGCACAGAATATAAAAAACATAAAACTGAAAGAAACCAGTTTGAACTACAGTCCACAGTCCAATCCATAAATTGCAGAACTTTGGTAACATCCTCCAACAGCGTCAAGGGAGAGAGAGGGAGAGACCATTTTAACACAGAGCATTTCCCTAAGGAGCAGCGACCAAGAGGTCCGCAACACATAGACAAGTTATCTGGCAGCAGCGAACGAGAGATCTGTTACATGCAGACACCTTTCTTCTGGGGCAACAAACGAGAGGCACCTTCCCTCGGGAGCAGCAAGCGATAGGCCCTCACATAGAGACGGCTTCTCCAGCGGCAACAAGTGAGAGGCAGGTAGTCGATGCTGAGCATTCAGTCATCTCTGCACTTGCCTCGATGTTTCAATCTTCCTTGATGCTTTAATCTGTGAGAAATGGAGTTTATCGTGGGCTTGCACCCCATCCCTAAGCTTCTTCAGCAGAGGCCACTCGCTTCATGGAATTTTCTTGGAGGCAGCTGAGTGGTAGATCACTCAATGGATCTATAAACTGTAAATCGTAGGCTCTAACAGTACCAGAAATCCATTTAAAATATAAAGAAGATGTAGAAGAGGTGAAATTGACACTTTATTCATATGACGTGAGCGATTGTGGTCTTTCCGTGATCATGACTGTTCGTGGCAAATTTTTCTACAGAAGTGGTTTGCCATTGCCTTCTTCTGGGCAGTGTCTTTACAAGATGGCTGATCCCAGCCATTATCAATATTCTTCGGAGTCTGTCTGCTTGGCATCAGTGGTCACATAACTAGGATCAGTGATATGCACCTGTTGCTCATATGACCATCCACCAGCTGGTCTCGTGGTTTCACTTACCCTGATCGGGTGGGCTAAGCAGGTGGTACGCCTTGCCCAAAGGTGACCTGCAGGCTAGTGGAGGGAAGGACTGCTTTACACCTCATCGGATAGGAATGTAACTCCACCCCACCACTTGATGTGTAATGGTAAACAACTCAACATGTTTCTGTTCATAATCTTGAATAAAAACAAATAACCTAACATCAGAAATGAAGAAATTTCTAGAATCTATTATGTAAAAAAAACCCTACCGAACACTTATTGTGTTTTAGTGGTGTAATACCCTGGTTTATATTTTTTTTACTGTTACGCTGTTCTGTATTTGGTTTTTGTGCTGTCCTCTGTGAGCTACTTGTTTGGGTTACTATTGAAGGTAAAAGAAGGGAGAACTGGGAGACCGTTTCACTGAACACCTACGCTCTGTCCGCCAGAGAAAGCAGGATCTGCCAGTGGCCACACATTGTAATTCCACGTCGCATTCCCATTCTGATATGTCTATCCATGGCCTCCTCTACTGTCAAGATAAAGCCACACTCAGGTTGGAGGAACAACACCTTATATTCCATCTGGGTAGCCTCCAACCTGATGGCATGAACATTGATTTATCTAACTTCCATTAATGCCCCTCCTCCTCTTCTTACCCCATCCCTCATTTATTTATTTCCCCTCCTTTTTTTCTCTCTCTGCCCCTCTCACTATCACTCTTTGCCTGTTCTCCATCTCCCTCTGGTGCTCCCCTCCCCCTTTCTTTCTCCCTAGGCCTCCTGTCCCATGATCCTTTCCCTTCTCCAGCTCTGTATCCCCTTTGCCAATCACCTTTCCAGCTCTTAGCTTTATCCCTCCCCCTCCTGTCTTCTCCTATCATTTCAGATTTCCCCCTCCCCCTCCTACTTTCAAATCTCTTATTATCTCTTCTTTCAGTTAGTCCTGATGAAGGGTCTCGGCCCGAAACTTCGACAGTGCTTCTTCCTAAAGATGCTGCCTGGCCTGCTGCGTTCCACTAGCATTTTGTGCATGTTGCTAGAATTGTGTGCCACCCAGTTAAGATGGCCGGATTAAGAGGAGGTCTCTCTGGTGAGGGACACTAAAGTTGGGGCTTTTGTTCGAGAGAAGCTGCTGGAGGGAGGAGGTTGTGGGATTCGGCCTGGAGCAGGGTTGTGATTCGACGAAACCCGGGGTGAGATCGAAGGAGGATCAGTGATTTGGGGAAACCATGAGCTCCAACTTGTGCACATTAGGCTGTTTCATTAAACTGGGCCCTTTTCTTGTTTTTTTGTTCTTTTCTTTACTAACCCTTCAGTCAAATTAAGAATTATAAAGCTAAATTGTACGCGGTCTACTGTCTGTTATTTTGTGGCATTCATTTGTAACGGTAATGAATCACGCAGCATCCACACAAACAGGGGGTTTTAGAAACATAGAAGCATAGAAAACCTACAGCACAATACAGGCCCTTCGGCCCACAAAGTTGTGCCGAACATGTCCCTACCTTAGAAATTACTAGGCTTACCTATAGCCCATGTACCTATCCAAGAGTCTCTTAAAAGACCCTATTGTATCCACCTCTACCACCGCTGCCAGCAGCCCATTCCATGTACTCACCACTCTCTGAGTAAAAAACTTACCCCTGACATCTCCTCTGTACCTACTCCCCAGCACCTTTTGGGGTGGCCTCACGCTTCAATCTCATATGTTTGGCAGGGCCAGAGATTGTCTTCCCTTGACTTACGCAGCCGACGGAACCAGAGTGTTTCAGTTGTATTGGGCAAAGTCAGCTCAAGTTAATGAAAGAGAAATCATGCCTAACAAATGTACAGGAGTTTCTTGAGGATGCAACTAATAAATTGGATAAGGGACAAAGAACGGACTGGGACGTTCAGAATGCTTTTGTTAGTGTGTAAGTTAAAAGCCCATGTGATTATGCACATGAACTACTGTACCTAATCTCTCTTTGATCCTAAATACAAGAGATTCTGCAGATGCTGGAAATCCAGAGAAACATGAAAAGTCTCAGTCTGAAACGTTGACTGTTCGTTCCTCCCCATAGATGCTGCCTGGCCTGCTGAGTTCCTGCTGCTCTTGGTGGCTGTTGCTCTCTCTTTCCCACACTCCCTGCGTTTATGGTGCCTCACCTTCTTCTTCTTAATGAAACACCAAACTCTGTACATTCTAGAATCAGGTTTATTACCACTAACACTTGCTGTGAAATTTGTTGTTCTATAGCAGCAGTACAGTGTAAGGTTGGTTCCTAAGGTTGTCAGGCCGAGGAGTGGTAGTGGGGGAAAGCTCCCACTACCTAAAAGTACTCCTCACAGCATGTGACTCAAATAGCCTCTGACAACCAGGTCCAGCTCCTGGCCTTCTCGTGTGGCTTAGCCTCTAAGCCTGACGGAACAGTTTCTACTGACAGGAGAAGGGGCAAAGGCGGGTCTTGGCGCCTTAAAACCAGTGCTTCGGATAGATGGAGCTCGTCAGCCTGGGAAGGCAGTCCATCTAAGAGAGGGAAAACTCTGATTTCAAACCTCCGCTGCCTTACGGCCATACCCACTCATGGGAAAGGCTTCGGGAGTAAACCCTGAGGACAAATCCAGAGCTGGAGTCTCCAAGACAGTCCGATGTTATCTTCAACCTCGTTCTGGCAACTCCTGTGATGACACTGGGGCCAAGCTGTATCAGCCCTTGCCCTTCCCTTGGACAACATTGGTGGCGTGGAGAGGGGAGACTTGCTGCTTGGGCAACTGCCGGTCTTCCATACAACCTTGCCCAGGCTTGTGCCCTGGAAACCTGGTCTTGCGAGACTAATGGATGCCACCACCACAGTGTAAGACATAGAAAAACCAATAGGTAAATAGTGCAAAAGTGAGCTAGAGTTGATGGCTTCAAGGATCATTTGGAAATCTGGTGGTTGAGGGAAAGAATTTGTTCTTAAAACGTGTTCTTAATACGTAGAGTGTGGGTCTTCTGGCTCCTGTACTTCCTCCCCAATGGTAGCAATGAAAAGAGGGCAAGTCCCAGATAGTGAGGGTAGTTTATGATGGATGCTGCCTTTTGAAGAGGTCCTTGATGGTGGGGAAGTTTGTGCCAGTGACGACGCTGGCTAAGTCTACAACCCTCTGCACATTCTATTTCAATTGTCACCTATCTGCGCCATTGCACCAGTCGATCTACAACCTGTTTGAGTGTACTACTATCCAGCTCATTACCTTTTCACACACCCCATGCACCAGTGTGCAGTTCATTAACATATATTGAGGACCAGATGGATTTGTGTCGAAGAATCGTTAGGTGCCGAGCCCTTGGAAATTCCTCTGCAGGCTTCTGTCTGGTCTAAATGTTTTCTCTGTTTCTTATCACTCTGCTAGCTTTCTATCCGTGCAGCTGCTGGCTCTTCAGTTCTAAAGGCTTCAGCTTTGCTCTGGATCCCATCAAATAGATTAGAAACACGTGAGCATACAAACAAGTGAATTAGGAAAGGGACCACCCTCCCCCTCAAGGCTGCTCTTTGTTTAATAAGATCATGGTTGATCTGATTGTAGCCTCATTTCTGTATACCCCTCTATACATGGTAACCTTTCACGCCCTTGCCTATCAGGCAACGAGTCATTTTCACTCAATGCTAGCAAGATCAAGCAGCTGATTATTGACTTCAGGAGGAGGAAACTGAAGGTTCATGAGCCAGTCTTCATCAGGGGATCAGAGATAGACAGGGTCAGCAACTATAAAGTCCTTGGATCTGACCTGGGCCTAGCACAGGGATGGTCAATGCTGGTTTCAACTCATCTTCTTTGCCATTTGTCCATATTCTTCTATTCCCTGATCTATCAAATATCTATCCACCTTAAATGCTTCTAATGATCCAGTTTACTTATTCCTCTTAGATGGAGCATTGTTGATGGTTTCCAGGGGTAATGATTGATGGGTAAAAAATCAGGATGTAACAATAAATAATGAAATTAATGAAAGGATATGGGGTCACAGAAGGTAAATGTGGTTAATATTATTGCCCAAAATGCCCACTGTTGACAGTAAGGAGTTTGCATGATCTCCCCGTGATTGCGTGTATCCCAAACCTGAATTGACTACAATAAAAATGAATTTGATTCATACAGCACCTTCGTTATGACATTACGGATTGACAGGACATGAGTCAATGCTAATAAGGTGAACCTTTGTTCTAAATCTCTAACTTCCCTTGAACTGAATGGCTTGCTGGATCATTCCAATGTCAGCCACATTGCTCTAGGTGTAGTTATATATAAGAAAGTGCACAAGGATAGCATTCATGGCCTCTCCTCCTTTCTCTCATGGTCCACTATCCTCTCCTATCAGATTCCTTCTTTATCCTCCTCCCGCACCCATCTACCCTCCCTCTCATGTGGCCTTACCTATCACCTTTTCCAGTTGGTGCTGCTCCCTATCACCCTATCACTTTCCCAACTCCCCTCCCCCACCTTCTTATTCTGGCTTTTGCCCCCTTCCCTCCCAGTACTGATGAAGCGACCTGGCCTGAAACATTGACCATAGATGCTGCCGAGTTCCTCTAGCATCTTGCGCGTGTTGCTTAAGGTCTCCAGCATCGGCAGAATCTCTTTTGTGTGTGATTGGCACCAGTGGCCAGATGGATTTTTATGCCAATCCAATAGCTACCATAATTGAAGCTAGGATTTTATTCCAGGTTAACTTAATAAATCTGGGCCTCTGGGCCATCCGGCGAAATGGAAGTCCAAAGCAACAGAAGAACTTACCAAAAAAAATGATGAGTATTTGAAAATCAAGGCTCATCTGGGACCTAGCGGAGTGCCAGCTGAAGAAGACTGGGCAGCGTGTTGCAGAGTTTTGGCGAGAGGAAGATGGCGCTTTGGATTGTCGGTCAAGAAATAACAAAGACACCTGCTTGGATTTCAGTAGCTGCTGTAGCAGAGGAAAAATTGCACAGAGCTTGAGAGTGAAATGAATTGTTCTTAGTAACGGCATTGATATGTGGTGATTGCAGGTCGGGTACATCACCCAGGTGTGAACAGTCTGGCTTAACCTCAGATAGCCACCAGGGTGAGACGTTTGTTATCACACAGTTGTGTCATATTATCTTGCAGATATATTACAAGGATACTTCAGAAATGTTTATTTGGCTGTGAAGGCATCTTGAGATTGAGAGCTGAATATATAATTGCATCTTTTCCTTGTAAGTGTTTTCAGTCTGAAGAGAAATGTCTATGGGAGAGGTAATTGTTTGAGAAACAGGGTAAGGGGCCAACATGCCCAATCTCTTCAGCGTCTGCTCATGTGTTTCTTTCCTCGTGACATCAATGTGGAAAGTCTAGGACCATAGTAAATGGAGTGCAGATAATAACAGACTTCAGCAGCCGTGAGGAAGACTGTTGAAAGGGGCAGGGTTCAAGCAGACTTAATTTAATGCAGAGAATTGCATGCTGGTGGATTGGATGAGGAAAGGCATTATCAGTTAAACAAGACAATTCACTGAGGTACCTGGGGACTCTGTGCACACTGAGGATAATTTGAGAAGACTGTTAAAGAAATAGTAGTTTTGGCTTCAGTATTAGAGCTGGTGGTGCAGTGGCATCAGCACTGGATTTCAGGGCGAATGGTCCTGAATTCGAATCCAGCCAGCTCCTTACACGCTTTCCAACCGCGTGTCAAGCTAGCAACTCAGCCTCATGAAAGGACAGTTACAGAAACAGCGTAAATGCTCTCTGATGCACCAGAGGGCATGAAAAGCAGCAGCAACAATTAGCAATAATGATAAGAGAAGAATCGATTTAATTACAGGGGAATAAAACAGGGGAGGATCGAGGGGTGAAGGGTGGCTGAGGCTGGGGCAGAGGAGTGAGGGGCAAAAAAGGATGGTGCTGCAGTGTAGCGGTTTAGTGTGATGTCATTAGTGCCCGTGACCCAGCTTCATTTCTGCTGCTCTCTGGGAGGAGATTGTATATTCTCCTTGTGACTGTGTGGGTTTCCTCTGGTGCTCCGGTTTCCTCAAACGTTCCAAATACGTAAAGGTTAGTAGGTTAATTGGTCACCTGGGTGTAAGTGGGCTGGAAGGGCCTGTTACGGTGCTGTATCTTTACATAAATAAATAAATACATAAATAATAAATCTTTATGGAATATTATGTCTGTGTCAAAGAGCGGAACGCTGGAAGAATTCAGTCAGGCAGAATCTATGGAGACAAAAGATGTAAGTGTCTGCATTAGTACCCTGTATCGGGAGGTCTTCCAACATCTGTTTTTGGTTTTGCACTCCAGCAACTGCAATCTTTTGTTTTCTTTATTCATACTTCTTTCAGTTCTATGCTTACCACCAAAGGAAGGGTTTCTGGATCTGAGAGAGGGTGACGGAGAGACTTACTCAGCAGATTGGACTGCAGTTATATGGATGGACTGGTGAAACGGGGGTTGGACTCCTTTGGGGAGATAATGTCAAGAGAAACTTTGATGAAGATGTTCTCAATTCCATCATAACAGTTCTGGAAGATAGAGAAGCTCTTTCCAGTGATAAAAAGGAGAGAGAAGAAGAACCAGGAGGTTCGTCATCTGCTGAGGGCTAGATTTGTGGCATTTATGTCTGGTGACCAACGTCTGTACAAGAAAACCAGGTATGACCTGAGGAGGACTGTTTCAGGAGCACAGAAATAACACGGAGTGAGGCTGGAGGTGACATCGGAGGCACAACAACTCTGGCAGTGTTCATGCCCGCTTTGAAAGTGAAAATTCCTGCAGCACCCAATGACCCTGTGATCTTTGTCTCAGAGGCAGATGTCAGGCTGTCTTTCAAGAGGGTGAACTCTCGCAAGGCGGCAGGCCCTGATGGAGTACCTGGTAAGGCTCTGAAAACTTGTGTACTCAAAGATATTTTCAATCTCTCACTGCTACAGTTGGAAATTCCATCTGCTTCAAAAGGGCAACAATTATGCCAGTGTCCAAGAAGAGTAATGTGAGCTGCCTTAATGACTATTCTCCAGTAGCGCTCACATCTACACTGAGAGGTTGGTCTTGGCTAGAATCAGCACCTGGCTCAGCAAGGATCTGGACCCACGGGAACGTGCCTATTGCCACAGTTGCAATCTCAATGGCTCTTCATATGGCCTTAGACCACCTAGATATAACACTTATGTCAGGATGCTGTTCATTGACTATAGCTCAGCGACTAACACCATCATTCCTACAGTCCTGATGAAAAAGCTGCAGAACCTGGTCCTCTGTACCTCCCTCTGCAATTTGATCCTTGACTTCCTAACCAGAAGACTACAATGTGTGGATTGGTGATAACATCCCCTCGCTGACGATCAACACTGGTGCTCCTCAGGGGTGTGTGCTTAGCCCACTGCTCTATTCTCATGACTGTGTGGCTAGGCATAGCTCAAATACCATCTAAAGATTTGCTGATGATACAACCATTGTTGGTAGAATCTCAGATGGAGATGAGAGGACATACAGGAGTGAGATATACCAGCTAGTTGACTAGTGTCACAGCAACAACCTTGTACTCAACATCAGTAAGACCAAAGAGCTGATTGTGAAATTCAGGAAAGGTAAGACAAGGGAACATGAACCAATCCTCATCGAGGGATCAAAAGTGAAGAGGGTGAGCAATTTCAAGTTCCTGGATGTCAAGATCTCTGAGGACCTAACATGGTCCCAACATATTGATGCAGCTATAAAAAGGGCAAGACAGTGGCTATATTTCATTAAGAGTTTGAGGAAATCTGGTTTGTCACCTAAAACACTCTATACTTCTATAGATGTACCATGAAGAGCATTCTGACAGTCTGCATCAGTGTCTGGTATGGGGGTCTCCTGCACAGGATCAAAAGAAGCTGCAGAAAGTTGTAAAACTAGTCAGCTCCATCATGGGTACTGGCTTCCGTAGCAACCAAGGCATCTTCAAGGAGCGGTGGCTAAGAAAGGAGGCGTGCATTATTAAGGACCCCCATCACTCAGGACCTGGCCTCTTCTCATTGTTACCGTCAGAAGGAGATACAGAAGCCTGAAGGCACACACTCAGCGATTCAGGAACAGCTTCTTCCCCTCTGCCATCCGTTTCCTAAATGGACATTGAATCCATGAACATGACCTCACTTTTTAAATTATTTCTGCTTTTCTACTGCTATTTTTAATTTAACTATTTAATTTACATATACACTGTGTGTATATATATATATTTACAGTGATTCATTTATTTATTTTTTGTATATTATCATGCATTGCAAAGTACAGCTGCCACAGAGTTAACAGAGTTCACGACATATGCTGGAGATAAACCAGATTCTGATTCTGATTTGGCAAAAGTCAGGAGGCAGCAATGTTTTTGATGCAGCAGGCTACAAAGAAGTGAAACATGCTGTTGAAGATCTAACAGCAGCACTGATGCTGGAAATCCAGAGCAACACACACAAAATGCTGGAGGAACTCAGCAGGTCAGGCAGCATCTGTGCAGAGGAATAAACGCGAAGCTGGAGTTGCCCTCAGTTGTAAGGAATCTTAAAGACAACATGTACTTAAAATGGCAATGCATTTGGAAGGATTCAATATAAAGGGGCCTGTATAGGAGCATCAATAAACAGGAGTCTTGTACCAAAACTTTGATTGTTTATTCCCTCCGTAGGTGTTGTGTAAAGCTCTAACAATGATCTTTGGAATGGCAGTGGTTCAAAACCGAAGGAAGAAAGAAATGCAGAGCTACAGGGAGAAGGAAGGAGGAATGGGAATAATTGGATGGCATGAGGGCAAGTAAGATTCCTCCTCTGCATATCTTTCACTGGATCTGCCCTGTTGTCCCCAGACAAGTAAAATTCTTAGAACAGCTTTCTAAACTGCTTTGTGGAGGGCTCAGCACAGAAGTGCAACTCCACAGTGAAAGGGTCAATGATGAGTTCTTTTTTTCACTAAGAAGCACAATGAATAATGTTGCCCCACTGCTTCCTGGCCCTGCTGGTTGGCTTCCTACTCTGTGGAAGCTAATGCTTCAGTTACTTCAGCATCGTATTTCTTTCAGGACCAAAACTGGCAGCCGAACAGCAGACTAAATGCTGCTCTTTATACTGCTTTTTTTTCTTTCTCTCATTCCGTGGTGCCCAAGTATCCGACTAGCTAAAGACCAGGAGCCAAATGCACATCACTGCCACAATGCTTTAACACTACTGACTCAGGCATCACTGGCCTCAGTGAGGCATTAATCCCTCATCCCCACCAAACCCGCCTCTTACAATCGCGTCTTTTTTACTGTGTGGGGGCGGGGGTTGCTGCTTGGAATGAGAAATAGCAGCTGGGTGCAGGAAAGGGCAAAGTAATTCATTTAGTTAGCAGAAGAAGACCAGAGCGGGTACCAGACAGCGAGACAGGAGTGAAACAAAATACGGTAACTTAGTGAGCCTGGTTTATAATGAACTTGGATCCAGCAAAAAAAAATGCCATTTACAGTGAATAAATAAACATGTCTACTTCTCCCTGTAAAAGAACTGAAAAGTCAGAAATATCGCTGTCATGAAATTACTGCCGCTTACAGTGGGAATCTGAGTTCCAATCTTCCTCTAATTAAGCCCTTAAGTAGCAGTGGAATGCACCACATGCAGCAAGGGAGCCCAGTGCCTCCAGGCACAAACCACTTTATCTTTGTCGACACAGTGACCAATCTCTTAATTATACTTTTAATATATGTTTATTCGACTTCAACTGCAGGAAGTGGATAATTTTCGGATTGCAGACTTTTATTTCGGTAAGTCGCAGGTCAGGTGGCAACCTGGAAAAGTAGAGGAAATCCCTTTGGGATAATGATCGCTCTTGGCCAACGCTGGTGGCGGCGTCGGTTCTGGAACTGAAGTTAAACAGGCTGTTTTCTCTCTTTGATCAAAGCCCTCAAAGTTATTGGCTTTCAATGTGGTGAACTGCGTGAAGGAGAACTGAATCCTTGTGGCACAGGCTGGCAAAGGACTGGAAATCAGATGACTTTGAGTGGGGTGAGTGGGTGGTAAAGTGAACCTTCTATGACTGATAATGGGTTACCATATGTGTGGAGAAACATCAAAGCAATGGAGAGCTGTACATCCAAAGTGTTAGACTGGAAGTTCAAAGCTGTCTCAGACTGCTCCATTCTCTGTGTAAGTCAAGTCAATTGGCCAGACTGACAGAACTGATATCCCGGTGAGGAAATGTGAAAGAAATTGTCAAATCATCAAACCTTAAATTCCATGATATGTCAAAGCACCAGGCCAATCGCTGGCAAGTAAGCTCCTCGTGATAACCATCTACCACACTGCCCATCAGTACTCCTCCATGATGAAACCTTCTCTTCTATACCTGTGCCCTAGGTCCTGTTGTCATTGAGTTGGTGATGCACCATCAATAACTCACTCTGAGACGTAAGAAGTGAGATATCGGCTTTTATTGACTGGAAGAATGAACAACACAACATCCTGGAGAATGAGGGCCAGCCTCAGGCCTCATTCGCCTTTATACAGGGCTTTGTGGGAGGAGCCACAGGAGCAGTCAGCAGGGGTCTGTTGGGAGCAAACCACACTGGTATATGTAGTTCACCACAGTTGGTTAGTGAACACAGTCGTGCCACAGCACGTAGTCTGGATGGAGGACTTTACTGTCTGTCATCAGGGGTGACATTGTGGTAATTGGATAAGTTAGAGTTAGGCTCAAAAATGAACTAACCAGCAGAACTGTATTCCGTAAGTATCTGTCTGTCAAGCCAGGTAACCAGACTAGCTTCAGTGAGGGGTGTATGACACTGGCCCAGAAGCTCCACAAGACATAAGGCACCAAACAGGCAAAACTAGTACACAGAAAAAGAACAATGATAAAGATAGAGCCAAGCAATTGCTAATACTTTCACAGCTGTCCTGATTTTTGGTCAGATACGACCTGATCTCAGCTCCACTTTCCAGTTGTATCTCTTGTTTCCTCTGTAGTCCAAAAAATCTACTTTATGCTTCTACTTAATGATCCAGCATCACTTTCCTCTGGGACAAAGAAGACATTTGAATGACCACGTAAACAAATCACAACAATTTAAAGAATTGGCGAGAAACAGGAAAAAAGAAAGTTGTTTGAATATTTGCCTTTACCCCTATGGGGGTTCTGATAGGTAAATGAAGCAATGATACATTGTCCAAAGTCCATTTTGGGTATTAGGTGTTGGCTTTTTGGCCAATGCAGCTCTGGAAGTCTGCCTGTACTGCTGTGGCATCAATATTGGGTAACTTGTCTTGTCTAGACTAGTTTGCCACTGGTTAAAGTATTTATATGATTCAATAGCATTGTTCCAGCTCTAAAATAATTTCTAAAGCTTATTCATACCACATTCTTGAACTTTGATTTTTGGAAACTTTCTTGGTTCATTTCATGTTGATAGAACCCCAAGTGGTTCTGATCAATACTCCTGTGAAAACATAATTCTGTTTTCCTTTTAACAAGCCTACTCTTCTTTTGCTGTTGTTTCCTAAAATCAACAATAAAATAACTTTGAAGTTCTTGTTAAAAATTAATTTGATCAGAATTTCCTGATTTGCTCAACTCTTGGAGTTACCTCCCCACTGAGTCCAGAGGATCTTCAAGCCATAAATTCCCCGTCCTCAATTTTCATCACCTCTGGAGTGATGGTCTGAGCTTTAAGTTCTTGAATTCCCTGTTAAGATCTTTTTGCCTCTTTGTCCTATGTCCCACTTGTATGATGGTCTTTTAATATAAGATCTTTGATCTTTTTTCATTTGCCTTCCAATAACAAATGCAAAAGAGTAGAATGGTGGAAAGAGTGTTGTGCAGACTGAAGTATACAAAACCAAATGCTTAAGTGACAGTAACAGAATAACTGTGAGAGGTAGAATTAAGAGTGCTGTACTTACTTTAAGGCAAAAAATTAACCATGCCCTCTCCTGTTCTCTCATGTCCCATGACAGAAGTTGAAGAAGAGAGGGGAAATTATCCTGATAAGAAAAATCAGAAACTGATGAAAATACTCTGTCAGGCAGCAGCTGTGGAGAGAGAAACAACAGTGATGTTTTCATTCCATGATCTTTCAGTAAATTGGCTCTGATGGACAGCTAACTAGTGCAAACCATGTGGTCTGCCACTTAGAGACAACCAAGTGTAATTAGGGCCTGGATGCTTGGAACGCTGGCCTGGGACTGGATTTTAATATTAGTTTGCTTGTTCTCCCATTGAGTTTGAAGGATTTTATGGGGGACATCATTGTTGGTACTTCTTTCGTGCTTCGATGGCTCTGCTATAGTTTACTCATGGCATGCAGGATAAACAGATCCTGTATAAATGTAGAGGAGGGTTGGTATCATCAGGTGCCTCATTAAACATCTGGATCTTCAGAAAGACTCTTCCTCAGGTGTAAAGACTGTATTGGCATACTGATGAATGGGGACAGTAGATTTCATTGAGAGGAGCCATCAAGGATATGGAAAACAGTTCACATTTTCCTGTGACTTGTAGTGAATCTTCATGATGGGAAAGCAGTGCTGTACAGTGTTGTAGAATGGAGGCAGTTTGGAGAGGAGCGTTATTTTGTGGTAATTGAGTGAAAGGCCCATTTTCTCATACTCTTCAGCTGATGTTATCTTGGAGCTCAGCCTCTGAGTGTGAATATATACACACATTATCTTCTTTATTGCAGCTCAGGAGAATGTATGAGGCATTGTCTGAGGAAGATCTGTCTTCACTGGATCTCTGAGACCTACAACATTGATATTTTTGCAGCCTGGGGCCAGACTGTTAAAGCTTAGATGATGTTAATCCAACAGTCACCACTTCAGTCTAAATCTTGCTTGGATTAGGACACAATTTAACAGGTGTCAATCCCTTATATTCTCCCCATCTCTAATTCTTCTTCACTTTTAGTATCCCAATGGCCCCCTGGTCTTCTCCCACCATCCCTCCCTTCTGAAACTCAACTACCCTCCCCATGCAAGCATGCTCTTGCTTCCTTCCCTGTACTGGGCTCCCAACTCTCTCCTTGGGGCCTCTGCTCTTCAGTCTCAATATCTTGCCCACCCCTAACCCTCCATTGCTAATCAACTGAGATCGAGTTCAGCATTATTGGCATTATTGAATTACTTGTTCTTACACTACAACAATGATGATCTTTGAGATACATTTAATTAGCTGCAAAATGCATTGGGATATCCTGAAGTGCAAAATATAGTGCGATTTCTTGGTTTAGTCTTTGATGAAGGAGAGCATTTGCTGATGGTAATGTGGCAGAGCAGTAGTAACACACACCTTCTAATCTACCTTCAATTCAAAGTTGTTTGGTTCCCTATCTCATCCAAGGACAAGAAATGAATTGAGAAATAGTCCAAGAAGTAAGTTTAATTAACGGCGTGAAGTCATTTTACAATTGTTTATAACGATAAACAAAACATCTTCCTCAGAATGTTACAAAGCAATTCACAGACAATGAAGCATTGGAGATTGGACCTGGCGATGTGTGTGTCATTGCAAGGAGTCCATAATTTAGTCAATTTCAGATGCACCCATTAATTTATAAGCTTATTATATATGTATAACATAATATATAGCTGCATTAATAACTATTATTATATTGTATATTATTATACATAAACTTATTGCTTATAAAAATTTATAAATTAATTTCTGAAGATACAAAACTTGCAGGTTGCCCAGAACAGTCCTTGACTATTTGTTTCGATGCATTTTACTGTACATTTTGATATTGTACATGCTACAATCAAGCTAATCCTTCTTTCTTTAGAAAATGAACAAAGGCATAAATGAAGTTACTATATGTTTTTCATAGTTAGCGATTCAGCAATTTGTTGTCATGTTGTGTATTGTACAACTTACGCTGACACACACAGGCAATGTGTACAATCTAAACGTCAAACAGTGACTGTGTCAATCTGGAGCGTCTTGCCTCATATTTTAATTAAAACATGGAGATCAACATGAGAACATAAAACTATTTTGGAGAGAGACACTGAATTAATGGGGTGCAGAGGTTGGAGCAGAGTTTAACTGAGGCGCCAGCGTAGAGGTGGAAAGCAAACTATAATGAAGACTAGAGGAAACTGGAGAGATCAGATTGCAAAACTGCAGGAAGCTAGGTCATAATTTCTAAACTTAAGCACCTCAACTCGGTTCAATAAATCTTTCACTGAGTAGTATATAAACCATGCAAGAGTGCTATGGTTGAGTTCTGGTTAAACAAAGTCAGCTACCTGACTGATAAGATAGGAAGATACATCTGTGGCATTGGATGTATGATCCTGGCTGCTCCATTGAAGCAAAGACAATGATAAAGTGCTGTAATTTTAAAATTCAATGATTCAAAGTACATTTGTTATAAAATTACGTGTGAAGTGTGCAACCCTGATATTCGTCTTCCTGCAGACAGCCATGAAACAAAAAATCACCATGGACCCATTCATTAAATACCCAGTGAGCAACAAAAAAGAACAAATTGCCCAAATGGCAGAAAACGAGCAAATAACACATAGAATGTTAAACATCAAACTGCAGAGCTTTGAAACAGTCTATGAACGTTCAGTTTAGTTCAGTTCAGTACAACTTAGCACTGTGTCATTTGTTGACTGCAGGCCGCAGAGCTAGTCACCTCGATCAAAATTATACAAAATAGCAATAAAAAAGGGGGTAACCAGAAACACATATAACTCAAACTGCAGAGTCCTCTAAAAATACGTCCAAACCACGCCAATCAAACCTTGCCTAATTCCCAAGACTCCAGCACATTCCTTTGGCAGCAGCAAGTAAAAGGGAGGGGGAGACCAATCAAACACAAGTGAAAAGTGTTGAACACCCGCTCACCTTCCGCTCTCATCCTTGTTGATTTCAATCTTGCTTGATGCTTTAATTGGTGAGATCAGCAAGAAATGGAATCGATCATGGGCTTGCACCCTGGCTCCAGGCTTCTTGGCCTCCAGGCTGCACAATTAACTCCAAACTCCCTCGGAGACAGCATAAGTGCCAAATCACTCAATCGGCCCAAAAACACACCATCAAAATGTAAATCATGGGTTCCAATCGCACGCAGCTTAGTAGTAGAGTCATATTTGAAAGAAGAAGGAAAAGAAGTAGCTTTGTGAACTACTAATGGTGTGACCTCTAACCTTTAAGGGGAGGAAAGAAATTTCCAATGTGCAATATCTACCTGTGGCTACTCGCTGGCCTCAGGAAATTGGGTAATTTGAGAACCGTCATTAACATTGTAGATTGTACGCTGTTCTGTTTGGAGAACATCAAGAGCTTTTCAAAATCAAGGAATGGATAAAAAACAGTTTCTCTGAACTTTGCATTTGCCATTTTTCTTTTAGCTGAAAGAACCAAGTACTGGGGTTCAGCCAATTAAAGTGATTTTAGGGAGTCCGTCAACCTGATTTTGGAAGTCAGAGAAATGACAGGGGGAAGAGGATTTACCTTAGCTTTAGACAAGGAATACTGCCCCAAGAAAGCAACATCCATCATCAAGGGCCCTCACCATCCAGGCCATGCTCTCTTCTAGCTGCTGCATCAGGAAGCAAGTACAGGAGCCTTAAGTCCCACACCACCCGGTTCAAGAACAGTTATTATCCTTTAACTATCAAGCTCCTGAACTGCCCACAACACTGAAGTGATTCCACAACCTATGGACTCCCTTTCAAGTACTCTACAGCTCATTTTCTCAGAATTATGTATGTATGTATTTATTTGTATTTCCGCAGTTTACACATCACTATTTCTGTCAGTCTTTGTGTGTAGTTTCTCGCTGATTCCATTGCAATTCTTTGTTCTACCATGAATACCAGCAAGAAAATGAATCTCAGAGTAGCAAATGGTGACATATACATACCTGGGTAATAAATTTCCTTTGAACTTTGAGATACCTGTAGTCAGAGTCTTTTCTTCCCAGAATGGGAATGTTATATACGAGAGGGGGAAAGTTGAAAGGAGTTTTATGAAGCAAGTTGTTCACACACAGAGAGTGGTAGGTGCTGCAAGGGAGCTGGTGGAAGCAGATACAACGGCAATATTGCAGTGTCGTCTAGACAGACACGTGGACAGGGATTTGAGGGATATGCTCTGTTTAAATTTGCATCCGGGTCAGCACAGTCACGCGCCAGTCACCATTCCTGTGCTGTTATATTTCTATGTTCTGACACGACTGCCTGTGGGTTTCCGCTGGGACTGCAAAGATGAACTGGCAGGTTAATTGGCCACTGTAAAATTACCTCAGCGTTGGTAGGCACGACAGAGCGAGGAAATAAAGGAAAGGGGAGCGAGACTGATAAAATTCCTTTTATTGGAGCTGGCATGGGTTTGATAGGCTGAATGGCCCTAGTGTACCACAATGAATATCATCTCTTCCTTAGCTTTCGGTTGAATCGTTTTAATGGGTTTTCATCATCAGTTTCATGGAAGTTGCACCTAAGTCCATAAACACTGCTTTCTCCCTCCTCGACTCAGTATTCCCTTCACTGAAGGTTAGCTGGGGGCTGGAGATTGAACAATTGGCAGGTCTACCAGAGGAAGCAGAGGAGTGGAGAGAAGCGCACCGGTCATTCATGTATTTTGTAAACAGATCTCTCACTCTAAGTGCTGAACATAGAAACATAGAAAATAGGTGCAGGAGTAGGCCATTCGGCCCTTCGAGCCTGCACCACCATTCAGTATGATCATGGCTGATCATCCAACTCAGAACCCTGTACCTGCTTTCTCTCCATACCCCCTGATCCCTTTAGCCACAAGGGCCATATCTAACTTCCTCTTAAATATAGCCAATGAACCGGCCTCAACTGTTTCCTGTGGCAGAGAATTCCACAGATTCACCACTCTCTGTGTGAAGAGGTTTTTCCTCATCTCGGTCTAAAAGGCTTCCCCTTTATCCTTAAACTGTGACCCCTCGTTCTGGACTTCCCCAACATCGGAAACAATCTTCCTGCATCTAGCCTGTCCAATCCGTTTAGAATTTTATACGTTTCAATAAGATCCCCCCTCAATCTTCTAAATTCCAGTCAGTATAAGCCTAGTCAATCCAGTCTTTCTTCATATGAAAGTCCTGCCATCCCAGGAATCAATCTGGTGAACCTTCTTTGTACTCCCTCTATGGCAAGAATGTCTTTCCTCAGATTAGTGGATCAAAACTGCACACAATACTCAAGGTGCGTTCTCACCAAGGCCTTGTACAACTGCAGTAGAACTTCCCTGCTCCTGTACTCAAATCCTTTTGCTATGAATGCCAACATACCATTTGCCTTTTTCACCGCCTGCTGTACCTGCATGCCCACCTTCAATGACTGGTGTACAATGACACCCAGGTCTCGTTGCACCTCCCTTTTTCCTAATCGGCCACCATTCAGATAATAATCTGTTTTCCTGTTCTTGCAACCGAAGTGGATAACCTCACATTTATCCACATTAAATTGCATCTGCCATGAATTTGCCCACTCACCTAACCTATCCAAGTCACCCTGCATCCTCTTAGCATCCTCCTCACAGCTAACACCGCCGCCCAGCTTCGTGTCATCCGCAAACTTGGAGATGCTGCATTTAATTCCCTCATCTAAATCATTAATATATATTGTAAACAACTGGGGTCCCAGCACTGAGCCTTGCGGTACCCCACTAGTCACTGCCTGCCATTCTGAAAAGGCCCCATTTACTCCCACTCTTTGCTTCCTGTCTGCCAACCAATTCTCTATCCACATCAATACCATATCCCCAATACCGTGTGCTTTAAGTTTGCACACTAATCTCCTGTGTGGGACCTTGTCAAAAGCCTTTTGAAAATCTAAATATACCACATCCACTGGCTCTCCACTATCCACTCTACTAGTTACATCTTCAAAAAATTCTATAAGATTCGTCAGACATGATTTTCCTTTCAGAAATCCATGCTGACTTTGTCCAATGATTTCACCTCTTTCCAAATGTGCTGTTATCACATCTTTGATAACCGACTCTAGCATTTTCCCCACCACCGATGTCAGGCTCACTGGTCTATAATTCCCCCGTTTCTCTCTCCCTCCTTTTTTAAAAAGTGGGGTTACATTAACCACCCTCCAATCCTCAGGAACTAATCCAGAATCTAAGGAGTTTTGAAAAATTATCACTAATGCATCCACTATTTCTTGGGCTACTTCCTTAAGCACCCTGGGATGCAGACCATCTGGCCCTGGGGATTTATCTGCCTTTAATCCCTTCAATTTACCTAACACCACTTCCCTACTAACATGTATTTCCATCAGTTGGAACGACGACGCTGCTCAGGGAGATGTTGACAATGTCAGTAACTCAGGCCTGGCAGTAGATGCACTCTCCTGACTGCAGTGACTCGGGCCTGGCAGTGGATGCACTCTCCTGACTGCAGTGACTCGGGCCTGGCAGTGGATGCACTCTCCTGACTGCAGTCACTTGGGCCTGGCAGTAGATTCACTCTCCTGACTGCAGTGACTTGGGCCTGGCAGTAGATGCACTCTCCTGACTGCAGTGACTCGGGCCTGGCAGTAGATGCACTTTCCTGACTGCAGTGACTTGGGCCTGGCAGTAGATGCACTCTCCTGACTGCAGTGACTCGGGCCTGGCAGTGGATGCACTCTCCTGACTGCAGTCACTTGGGCCTGGCAGTAGATTCACTCTCCTGACTGCAGTGACTTGGGCCTGGCAGTAGATGCACTCTCCTGACTGCAGTGACTCGGGCCTGGCAGTAGATGCACTTTCCTGACTGCAGTGACTCGGGCCTGGCAGTGGATGCACTCTCCTGACTGCAGTGACTTGGGCCTGGCAGTGGATGCACTCTCCTGACTGCAGTGACTTGGGCCTGGCAGTGGATGCACTCTCCTGACTGCAGTGACTTGGGCCTGGCAGTAGATGCACTCTCCTGACTGCAGTGACTTGGGCCTGGCAGTAGATGCACTCTCCTGACTGCAGTGACTTGGGCCTGGCAGTAGATGCACTCTCCTGACTGCAGTGACTCGGGCCTGGCAGTGGATGCACTCTCCTGACTGCAGTGACTCGGGCCTGGCAGTGGATGCACTCTCCTGACTGCAGTGACTCGGGCCTGGCAGTAGATGCACTCTCCTGACTGCAGTGACTCGGGCCTGGCAGTAGATGCACTCTCCTGACTGCAGTGACTCGGGCCTGGCAGTAGATGCACTCTCCTGACTGCAGTGACTCGGGCCTGGCAGTAGATGCACTCTCCTGACTGCAGTGACTCGGGCCTGGCAGTAGATGCACTCTCCTGACTGCAGTGACTCGGGCCTGGCAGTGGATGCACTCTCCTGACTGCAGTGACTCGGGCCTGGCAGTAGATGCACTCTCCTGACTGCAGTGACTCGGGCCTGGCAGTGGATGCACTCTCCTGACTGCAGTGACTCCGGCCTGGATGTAGTTGCAATCTTCTAACTTCTCTAACTCTGACTGTAATTACACTGTCCTGACATAGCAGTATCCTGACTGTAGTTACTCTGTCCTGACTGTCCCTGTATTCCAACAGCAGTTGTTCTGCCCTAATAGTAATCATATCCTGATCGTAGTAGTTGTCCAGACTGTAGATACCATTACCACACTACACCAATGACAACTTCCTCTGGTAAATCAGTCAATTGTTCAATATCCAGCCTCCAGTGCATACAGTTTCCTCCATCTAACCTTCAGTCACTGCCTTTGTCCTCAGCCAAACTCAGTACTCATCTTGAAGATTTTACACTCTTAAAATTCAATGCTGTTCTCAACCCTGGCATTGTCATTCAACCCTAAATGAATTTTCTAATGCCAAACCTTCTGTGGGTCTGAATTTATTCCCATCTATTATTCTGTCACTGAAATGACATTTGTGGTAGTTCTATCTCCAGACATGATCATTCCAAAGCTTTGAAGCTGATCTCCCTAGCTGCCATCCTTTAGCCTGCCTAATTGTGGTGCCCAGACCTTCTCCAATTCCTGTCCAGCTCACTTATCATGTCTGTTGCTACTTAGTTCCCAGCCGGCGAAGATTCAGCGTGACATCTAAAACTTTAACGAACTTCTATAGATGTGTGGTGGAGGGTATATTGACTGGTCACAACCTGGTGCGGAAGCACCAATGCACTTGAATGGAAAATCCTACACAAAGTAATGAAAACAGCCCAGTCCAAAACAGGTAAAGCCTTCTCCACCAATGAGCACATCTGCACAAAGCATTGCAGCAGGAAAGCAGCTGGTGAGGGCTCCAAGGAGATTCACAAAATTGACTCCGAGATTGAATGGCCTGTCATATGAAAAACGTTTGATGGCTCTGGGCTCGTATTCACTATAATTTAGAAGAATGAGGGGTGACCTCATTGAAACACTTCAGACCACGAAAGGCCTCGATAGAGTGGATATGGAGAGGATGTTTCCTATGGTGGGAGAGTCTAAGACCAGAGGACATAGCCTCAGAATAGAGGAGCATCCTTCTAGAATGGAGATAGAGGTATTTCTTTAGCCAGGGAATTCTTTGCCACAGGCAGCTGTGGAGGCCAAGTCTTTATGCATATTTAAGGCAGAGGTTGATAGATTCTTGTCTGGTCAGGGCATGAGGGGACACGGGGAGAGGGCAGGAGATGGGGGCTGAGAGGAAAATTGGATCAGCCATGATGAAATAGCGGAGCAGACTCAATGGGCCAAATGGCCTAATTCAGCTCCTATATCTTATGGTCTTAGTCAGATAAACCCTATGATCCAAAAACTGGACCCTGATCTTCAACAGAGGAGAGGGCATCAGGAATGATAGTGTTAGGGATAGAGAAGGGTTAGTGATGGGATAGTGATGGGAGGGATGGAGTGGTGGTGGGTGGAAAGGGAAGGAAAAGGATTGAAAAAGATCAGTAAGGTAAACATAGACTCAGAGGTCACATTATTAGGTACCTCCTGTACATAATAAAGTTGTCATTAAATGTATGTTCATGGTCTTTTACTGCTGTGGTCCACCAACTTCAAGGTTCAACATGTTGAGCATTCAGAGAAGGCCTTCTGCACATCAGTGCTGCAACATGTAGTTATTTGAGTTCTTGTTGCCTTCCTGTCAGTTTGAACCAATCTGGTAATTCTCCTCTGACCTCTTCCATGAACAAGACATTTTCACGCACAACCTACTGCTCACTTCTGTGTTTCGCAGCAGTCTCCATAAACTCTAGAGACTGTTGTGTATGAAAATCCAGGAGATCAGCAGTTTCTGAGACACTCAAACCATTACATCGAACACCAACGGTCAAAGTTACTAAGGTCATATTTCCTCTCCATTATGATATTTGGACTGAAAAATATCTGAACCTCTTGGCCATGTCTGCATGCTTTTATGCATTAGGTTGCTGCCACATGATTGGCTGATACAGACCTGCATTAACAAGCAGGAGTGCAAGTGTACCTAATAAAGTGGCCACTGAGTGTAGGTTTAGAAAGTAATGATTTCTTTACTTCCCTCCCTCTGCAACTGCTGGATGAAGTCTGCTGGGAACACGGACTATCTCATGCCCAGAAATGCCTGGTCAAACGTCCAGAATGACACAAAACTATCACCATCTTTCATTTTGGGGAAAAAATATTTTAATTGCATGATGCTGAAAAAAAAATTAGCATTGTGCAACATAAGTTGTAGGCCTAATATTCAGAGTCTGGGAGCACCTAGTTAGGAAAATCCAATAGAAATCTGGGAGAGAAATGGGATATAAATCAGAGGGAGGAAGAAGAAATCAAAGGCAGGATACATAATAGCACAATTACTGTTAGATCCTGTGGTCTTGGTTAAGCCAGTTACTTTTTACTGAATCATGACGGGCAGGTTGCTTTTTAAGGAGACTGAGATTGTAGGTTTATATTCTAGTCACGTGGTTTGGGAGTGAAAGACTTTGAAAGATTCCATTCATTAGCTTTAGTCTCTGTATTCACTGTCCTAATTACAGCACTTCACTGAAACAACAGGATCATCTTGAAGGGGGATTAAATCTTTATCTGGGGTACATTATAAACTTCCCAGTGGTATGATGGAGAGAGAGGGGGTAAAGAAATCAAAGCTTTTTAAGTGTAATTAGTTTGTGATGTATCTTGGGAAGTTATCTAGCTTTATTGTACATTAATCTCTCCCTCTAGGCCCTCAGTTCACTCTCAATTTACAGTGCCTATAAAACAGTGCTCACCACTCTTGAAAATCTTCATGTTTCATTGTTTTACAACATTGAATCACAACGGATTTAATTTGGCTTTTTTGACATTGAGCAACAGAAAAAAGACTTTCGTGTCGAAGTGAAAACAGGTCTCTACAAAGTGATCTCAATTAATTACAAATATAAATCACAAAATAATTGATTGCATAATTACTCACCCCCTTCGAGCCAGTATTTAGTAGATGCAGCTTTGACAGCAAATCTGTGTGGTAAGTCTCTATCAGCTTCCCCATTCTTCTTTACTGCTCAAGCTCTGTCAGATTGCATGGGGATCGTGAGTGAACAGCCTTTTTCAAGTCCAGCCACAAATTCTCATTTGGATTGAGGTCTGGACTCTGACTTGGCCACTCCAAGGCATTAACTTTGTTGTACTTAAGCCATTCCTGTGTAGCTTTAGCTTTATGCTTGGGGTCTTTGTCTTGCTGGGAAACAAATCTCCCAAGTCATCAGGTTTTCCTCCAGGATTTCCCTGTACGTTGCTGCATTCATTTTACCCTCTACCTTCACAAGCATTTCAGGGCCTGCTGCAGTGAAGCATCCCCACAGCATGATGCAGTCACCACCATGCTTCACAATAGGGATGATGTGTTTTCGATGATGTGCGGTGTCTGGCTTATGTCAAACATAATGTTAGCCTGATGGCCGAAAATCTCAATTTTGATTTGATCAGACCATATAACCTTCTTCCAGTTGACTTCAGAGTCTCCCACATGCCTACCAGCAAACTCTAGCTGAGATTTCATGTGAGTTTTTTTCAACAGTGAATTTCCTTTTGCCACTCTCCTGTAAAGCTGCAGCTGGTGAAGCACCGGGCAACAGTTGTTGTATGCACAGTCTCTCCCATCTCAGCCACTGAAGCTTGTAACTCCTCCAGAGTTGTCATAGGTCTCTTGGTGGCCTCCCTCAATAGACACCTTCTTGCAAGGTCCTCATGTACACACTCTTATACCTGATACTCTTCTACCTGGCTACTGAGTGTGTCTTCATGGTCTTGTGCTGCTGTAGCCCAACCACTTCAAAGGACAATGTGTTGCACATTCAGAGATGCTCTTCTGCACACCACTGTTGTAAGGCGTGTTTATTTGAGTTACTGTTTCCTTCCAGCCAGCTTGAACCAGTCTGGCCATACTCCCCTGACCTCTCTCATTAACAAAGTGCTTCTTTCTTCCCACACAGAAATGCCACTCACTGCATGCTTTCCTGTTTTTTGCATCATTCTCTGTAAACTCTAGTGATTTGCATGAAAAACCCAGGAAAACAGCAGTTTCTGAAATGCTCAAACTAACTTGTCAGGTGTCAACAATCTTTCCTTGGTCAGAATCAGTTAGATCACATTTCTTTGCCTGCTGATGTTTGGTCTCAACAACATCTAAACCCCTTGACCATGTTGGCATTCTCTTAAACATTGAGTTGCTGCCACATGATTGGCTGGTTAGATATTTGCATTACTGAGCAAGTGTAGATGAGGTGAATGGTGACACCCTTTTTCTCCAGGGCAGGGGAGTCTAAACCTAGAGGATATAGATTTATGGTGAGAGACCAAAGATATAGAGGGGCCTGGGAGGTAACTTTTTCACACAGCGGGCGGTGGGTTTGTGGAACAAGCTGTCAGATGAAGTGGTACTTCCACTTCTGGGTAAAATTACAATGCTTAAAATACATTTGGACGGGTGCATGGATAGAAAATGATATGGGCCCAATTGGGCAAATGGGACTGACTCAGGGAGAAGATTTGGTTGGCATGGCTAAGGTTAGCTGAAGGACTTGTTGCTGTGCTGTATAATTCCATGACTCTATGACTCAAATTCTATTGCCTGGAAGGGTGTTGGAACCAGATTCAATGGGAGCTTTCAAATGTAAGTTGAATGCTTCTTGAAACTATGGATAACTCTTTTGGAAGAGTAAGAGAATAAGTAACGCTAAAGAACTGGTACAAGCACAATGGGCCAAATGGCCTTTGTGCTGCTGGTTTCCTTGACCTCCTACTTCTGTCTGTAATGAGTTTGTATATTCTCCATGTGACTACATGGGTTTCCTCTGGGTGCTCTGGATTCCTCCCAACTTCCAAAATCATGACGCTGGTTATAAGGAGTTTGTATGTTCTCTCCTTAACTGTGTGGGTTTCCTCCGGGTTTCCTCCCACATTCTAAGGATGTATGGGCTAATAGGTTAATTGGTCACATGGGTGGAATTTTGGGCAGCGCGTGCTTCTTGGTCTAGAAGTGTCTATAACCGTGCTACATCTCTAAATAAACAAAAATTGTACAGGTTTGGGTTAGTGAGTTGTAGGCATGTTATGCTGGTGCAAGAAGCAGGGTGACACTCACAGGCATCCCCAGCACATAGAACATCGAAGAGTACGAGACAGACTCTGGCCATTCGGCCCAAAATACTGTGCTGAACCAGTTAAAAAGCAAATTAAAAAACACCCAAACACTAATCCCTCCTACCTACGCAATGTCCATATCCCTCCATCCCTACATTCATGCACTCATCCAAACATCTCTTATATGCCTCTAATGTATTTCCCTCTACCACCAACCTCTGACAGTGTTAGTCTTTGACACAAACAACACATTTCACTGTATGCGTCGGTGTACTTGTGACAAATAAAGCTAATCTTTGTGGAACAAAGCAACATAACTGTGGCACAGCACTTTGCTGTCAACCTAGATTAGTGGCATAAACACTGTAAGGTTTTCATCCCATGACCTTCAGGTCTAGAGGTGAGAGGTGAGGAGGCTGTCAGTGATACAAATGCTTACATTGGAAGTAAAGGGATGCCTACAGTGATGGCATCTGCGATCTGGACTAATGTTCCAGGTCTGCAGTCTGTGTAGTTTCACAGAGAAATGTAAATCACATGGATTCCTGACCCTACTCTACCCCACAAAGCTGGTTTGTTTTGAAATGTGACCACACAGGTGCAGGGAGCAAACCATATGACACGTCAATTAGCACAGCTGAAAAAATAACTCAGTCCACCGCTTTCTTACATTTCGACTCTGTTCAACTTCCTTCCAGGAGCAGATCTCTTTCCTCTTCTGCTGTGTGTTGTTTATATCATGTATTGAGCAGCTGCCCATTCTCTTTATTATATTTAACTGTACCAGGTGTCCACCAGCTACTCTTTGTAAAGTGCAGCCCTTGACAAGTTTCTGAGATCCAATTTGTACAGACTGACAAGATAATTTCCCATGGTTTTAAAATAACTTTCAGGTTCTTTATGTGATGCTTCAGAGAATAAGTTATTATTGGAGGGCCCACTTCCAGCTGAACAGAAGTGGAGAGCGCTTAAAATAATGACCCTGGGGAGCAACGAGGAATACCAAGAAACTCGGTGATGATGCTCAGAAATAATGCAAGCCTCTGAAGGTAATGGGAAAATCAGGAGCAGCAGTGGCTTTAAAAACGAAGCTGGCACAGTGTTTCAAATGCTTAGCTAGCCACTCTTCTGGAGAGAGGAAGGCTGTACAAAACTAATCCCTTCGCAAGATCCAGCCGTTGTGGGTTCAAGTCTCACTTCTGCCACATGAATACAGATGCTCGGCTGACCATCCAGTGTAGAATGTAGAGAATGGAATAGTACAGTATAGTACAGGCTCTTCAGCCTATGATGTGAGGTTCAAAGACATAGACCATTGAACATAGAAATAAAAATCTACAGCACGTTATAGACCCCTCACCCCATAATGTTGTATCGACTACATAACCTACTCTAGAAACTGCCTAGAATTTCCCTACTGCACAGCCCTCTGTTTTTCTAAGCTCCATGTACCTATCGAAGAGTCTCTTAAAAGTCCCTATTGTATCCGCCTCTACCACCATCGCTAGCAGTGCATTCCATGCATTTGCCACTGTCTGTGTGAAAAGCTTAACCCTGACATCCCCTCTGTACCTACTTCCAAGCACCGTAAAACTGTGCCCCCTCATGTTAGCCACTTCAGGCCTGGGAAAAAGCCTCTGACTATCCACACAATCAATGCCTCTCATCATCTTATACACCTCTATCAGGTGACCTCTCATCCTCCGTCGCTCCAAGGAGAAAAGGCCAAGTTCACTCAACCTATTCTCATAAGGCATGCTTTAAAATCCAGGCAACATCCTTGTAAATCTCCTCTGCACTCTCTCTATAGTTTACACATCCTTCCTGTAGTGAGGTGACCAGAAATGAACACAGTGCTCCAAGTGGGGTCTGACCAAGGTCTTACATAACGATAACATTACCTCACGGTTCTCATGGAACTCAATCCCATGGTTGACGAATGCCAACACACCACGCACCTTCTTAACAACACTGTCAACCTGTGCAACAGCTTTGAGTGTCCAATGGACATGGGCCCCAAGATCTCGTTGATCCTCCACACTGCCAAGAGTCTTACCATTAATATTATATTCTGTCTTCAAATTTGGCCTAGCAAAATGGACCACTTCACATTTATCTGGGTTGAACTCCATCTGCCACTTCTCAGCTCAGTTCTGCATCCTATCGATGTCGCGCTGTAACCTCTGACAACCCTCCAGACTATCCACAACACCCCCAAACTTTGTGTCATCAGCAAGCTTACTAACTCACCCTTCTACCTCCCATCCAGATCATTTATAAAAATCACAAAGAGGAGGGGTCCCAGGACAGATCCTTGTGGAACACCACTGGTCACCGGCCTCCATGCAGAATAAGAACCATAGATGCAGCATTTGGCCCATAGACTCTACAGCAGGGTTTCTCAACCGGGGTTCCGCGAGAGATAGTGATTTAAAAAATATATCGCTTTTGAACTTTGTGTGATGCGTGATGCTAGCACTCACTGTGGCGGGCAGTCACTGAGCAGCCCTGGTAGCAAACTCATTCGAGATCTCTCAACCCAGTATGGCAGTGCGCTGTAGGACTGTGTTTATTCTCACTTTTTGACGTCAGATATGGAAGGTCTTTGATAATTGGTGAGTGCTGTATTGCACAGAAGGAAGGACGGTAGGCTGATGAGGAGCATGAAGTGAATTTTCAGAGAATTGAATGGACTCGTCTAACTTGGTCCTCTCCCTCCCAAATTACCCCCCCTCTACTTCCCCTTACGCACCACCGACTGATGTATGGGAGTGAGTTCAGCTGCTGGCCTACTGCTTTGTGTCGGTTAGAAATTAATTGCATTGTGAAGTTTTCGTATCTTTTATGGTTTTCACATTTAGTTATTTATTATGCCGTTCTTTTTATCTTTTATTAACCCTTGTGTTGGAAAAAGATGCAGTATGAGAAATTGAAAAGGATTCACTCTCAAACAGTACAAGTCGACGTATTGATGACATGTCACATGATGCTGAAGAGGTTTTGCGTGATAAACTGAAAAACAACAGCTTCTCTATCCAGGTTCATGAGTCAACAGATTTCACCAATAAATGTCATTTGTAGCATTTGTAAGATTTGTAAAGGATGGTGAAATTCAAGAAAACTTTTTTCTGTTGCAAAGAATGCCTGGAACAAGCAAAGGCCAAAATATATTTAATATTTTGTCTTCATATCTGGAAACAAAAGGCTGTCTTGGAGGAACTGTGTTAGCATTTGTACTGATGGTGTCTCAACTGTGGTTGGCTCCATGAGAGGATTCGTTTCTATTGTAAAAAATCCTGACATTGTCACAACACACTGCTTTCTTCACAGAGAGGTGCTGATGTCAAAAACTCTTGGAGATGAACTGAAAAAAGTTCCAGACGATGCTACAAAAATGGTTAACTTTATTAAACAAAGACCAGTTCACTTGAGAATGTTTTAGGAAACTGTGAAACCTGGACAAAGAGCACACCAATCTCCTGCTACATACAGAAATCCAGTGGCTTAGCAGAGGAAGAGTCCTCAACAGGGTATTTGAGTTGAAAGGTGAATTGCAGGAGAACTTTCAAGAAAATGGTCGGCTGGGTTTTGCTGAGTGCTTTGAAGATGAAGAATGGCTGCAGAAGTTAACCTTCTTAATAGACATTTTTCATCATATCAACCAGTTGAATAAGTCTCTGCAAGGCCCTGGAGAAAATGGTTTGACTTCACGTGACAGGTTTCTTGGATTTGAAAGGAAAATGAATCTTCGGAAAAATCATGTAGCAAAAGGAAATCTTGAAATGTTTCCACTGCTGCTTGGGCTTGAGAGTGAGGAGGGATATCAGAAAGTCTCAACTCTTATTGAAAACAGAAATTCATTGTTTGCCTTTTAAATCTTTAAAATTTATGAAAGGGGAAAAAAGAGATTAATTTCAAGAAAAGTAAGCAGATCTTCACTACCCGTTTTTTTTCAGGAAAGGTTGGCTAAAAATCCATTCTTTACTCAAAAGAGCATTGACAATTATTTTTGGATTATTATATCTACAACTGACTGATTACGCTAATGTACATTGTTTTACGCTGGGGTACCCTGAGACCTGAAAATTATTTCAAGGGCTCCCCCAGGGCAAACATCAGAGAATGTATACAGTATACAACCTGAAATTCTTACTCTTCACAAACATCCACAAATCAGAAAGAAACAGAAGAATGAATGACAGAAACATCCCATGCACAAGCAGCAACAAAAGCGTCAATCTTGGCTGCTCTTGCTCCAGCAAAAGCACTGAACCCCTTCCCACAACCATGCAAGCAATAGCAAAGCCACGGAGAGACTATGATCTAGAGTCCATCAAAAAACTACAGCCCATCCAACGCTTCTCAGGTTATAAAATAATGAGGATATAGACCTGGGTCAAATTCTGAAAAATGAGATGAGCTTAGATGGACATGTTGTCGGTATGGACAAATTGGGATGAAAAGTGTTTTTCCTTGGTGTGGTAGAGTAGTAATGTGATCACTTGGGTTGAGTATGATGTTCTCCAAAGGGGTTGACTTTTGATAAGTCCTCAGGTGGTTCTAATGGCCTCTCTGGGATCCACATATCTGGTGTGTCAGGGCAGATTCCATTAATGGAAAACACCTGCAGGTGACTTTGTTTAATGTGGGAAGCTGATGCATGGGCAGCCACCACAGGGTCCTTGATAGATCAGGCCAGGGTCCATTGGCATGG
The DNA here is from genome assembly GCF_048418815.1 of Hemitrygon akajei. NCBI lineage: Eukaryota > Metazoa > Chordata > Chondrichthyes > Myliobatiformes > Dasyatidae > Hemitrygon > Hemitrygon akajei. The sequence goes on from NC_133127.1 coordinate 29,700,102, forward strand.
AAAGCAATATGACTGAGGACCCTCCACCGCTGTAGCCTTCCTCCACCTACATTGCTGTTGTGATGTGTCAGTGCCTTCAGGCAGGTCTTGTTTAGATCACTCTTTACCTGGTACTGCCATGGGTAATGCTACCAGGCCAAGCTCCAGATGACATCACCATCGGGATCTCAGGAACTCACAAGCCTCTTTACCACAACGAGGTGATGATCCTTGAAGGAGTTCTTTGTCAGATGGCTCTATGAGACTGCACGTAGACTTTATTGCACTTGGCTTCTCCTGGCCGAAGAGACTGATCTCTACTCACCCTTTTCCAGTCAGGTGATGATTGAACCTACCATGTAGTACAGAGATTTGACGCCTCTCTCAGTAAAAACGGAAGTAGAGGTAGTAAACATTGTGATGATAGCACAAGTGTATTTCTGGTTCTTAAATTACATAATCAACAATCAAAACATTTTCTAATCATAATATACTTAAGATTATACCTGGCTTGCCGGTACAACAGGTTATTAAGAAGGCAAACTGAATGTTGGCCTTTATTGCTAAAGGGATTGAATTCAAGAGCAGGGAATCATGCTGCAACTATACTGGTGAGACTGTACCTGGAGGACTAGGTGCAGTTCTGGTCTCCGTACTTGAGGAAGGATATACTGGCTTTGGAGGCAATGCAAAGGAGGTTCACCAGGTTGATTACAGAGATGAAGGGGTTAACCTATGAGGAGAGATTGAGTTGCCTGGGACTATACTCTCTGGAGTTCAGAAGAATGAGAGGGGATCTTATAGAAACATCCAAAATTTTGAAAGGGGTAGATAAGATAGAAGTAGTAAAGTTGTTTCCATTGGTAGGTGAGACTAGAACTAGGGGACATTGCCTCAAGATTCAGGGGAGAAGATTTAGGACAGAGATGAGGAGAAATTGGTTTTCCCACAGAGTGGTGAATCTGTGGAATTCTCTGCCCAGGGAAGCAGTTGAGGCTTCTTCACTAAGTATATTTAAGGTACAGTTAGATAGATTTTTACATAGTAGGGAAATTAAGGGTTATGGGGAAAAGGCAGGAAGATGGAGCTGTTTACAGACAGGTCAGCCATGATCTTATTGAATGGTGGGGCAGGCTCAATGGGCCGGATGGCCTACTCCTGCTCATGTTTCTTATGTTCTTATGTATTGACACTGACACGACTTAAATAAATTGGTGAAGTGAAAGTAAAAATGCCTTTGAGGACTTGGTGGTTCACCTCTGATACTTGCAATGAAAATTAAAGGGTTGTCCCTGGAAACTAAACTAAACTGCAATGATAGTTCACAGCATTTCTCATTCAGAGCCAAATATCTACGGCTGAAATGTAGATTCGCTTTTGTGAAAAACTTGAGCATTTACATGTTTTGTTCACTCACAATAGACAATACAATATAATGGGTGTATTCTCGTGGTCTTCTGCTGCTGTAGCCCAACCACTTAAAGGTTCAATATGTTGCATGTTTAGAGATGCTTGTCTGCACACCACTGGTGTAAGCATGAGTTGTTGTCGCCTTCAGCTTAAATCAGTCTGGCCATTCTCCTCTGGCCTCTCTCATATACGAGGTGCTCTCACCCACAGAACTGCCACTCACTGGATATATCACAGCATTCTCCGTAAACTCTAGAGACTGTTGTGCACGAAAATCCCAGATCAGCAGTTTCTGAGATACTCAAACCATCCCAACTAACGCCAGCAATCATTTCATGGCAAAATCACTTAGATCACATTTCTTACCCATTCTGAACCTCTTGACCATGTCTGCATGCTTTTATGCATTGAGATCCTGATTATATATTTACATTACGAGCAGGTGTACGAGTGTACCTAGTAAAGTGGGCACTGAATGTAGACCAGAATTTGCTGTCAATATAATGGGTGGGTTCTGGCAGACCTCTGTCATTTGTGTGAAAAATGAGCACTAATGACAGGCAGAAAAGTGAATTTGTGTTTATTTACAAAATTTCCAGCGTTCTCTCTGTCATATACTCTTCTGTCATTAACATCACTGAAAGATGTGGCTCTCTATTGCACCAATGAAACACATTCAGCTAATGTAGTCTCATTAAACCAAATTATGGTGAGCTGTTATGGAGATATGTTGTGGTGGCCATTACAGAGACTTGGATGGCTCAGGGACAGGAATGGTTACTTCAGGTGCCGGGTTTTAAATGCTTCAGAAAGGACAGGGAGAGAGGCAAAAGAGGTGGGGGTGTGGCACTGTTGATACTGTCATGGCTGCAGAAAGGGTGGACATCATGGAGGGATTGTCTATGGATTCTCTGTGAGAGGAGGTTAGGAAAAGGAAGGAGTCAATAATTCTACTGTGTGTTTTTATAGGCTGCCCAATAGTAACAGGGATATCGAGGAGCAGATAGGAAAACAGATCCTGGAAAGGTGTAATAATAACAGGGTTGTCGTGATGGGAGATATTAATTTCCCAACTTTTGATTGGCATCTCCCTAGAGCAAAGGGTTTCGATGGGGTGGAGTTTGTTAGGTGTGTTCAGGAAGGTTTCTTGACACAATATGTAGATAAGCTTACAAGAGGAGACTCTGTACTTGATTTGGTATTGGGGAAATGAACCTGGTCAGGTGTCAGATCTCTCAGTGGGAGAGCATTTTGGAGATAGTGATCACAATTCTATCTCTTTTACAATAGCATTGGAGAGAGATAGGAACAGACAAGCTAGAAACGCATTTAATTGGAGTAAGAGGAATTATGAGGCTCTCAGGTAGGAACTTGGAAGCTTAAATTGGGAACAGATGTTCTCAGGGAAATGTACGGAAGAAATGTGGCAAATGTTCAGGGGATATTTGTGTGGAGTTCTGCATATATACATTCCAATGAGACAGGGAAGTTATGGTACAGTAGAAGAACCATGGTGTACAAAGGCTGTAATAAATCTAGTCAAGGAGAAAAGAAAAGCTTACAAAAGGTTCAGAGAGCTAGGTAATGTTAGAGATCTAGAAGATTATAAGGCTAACAGAAAGGAGCTTAAGAAGGAAATTAGCAGAGCCAGAAGGAGCCATGAGAAGGCCCTGGTGAGCAGGATTAAGGAAAACCCCAAGGCATTCTATAAGTATGCGAAGAGCAAGAGAACAAGACGTGAGAGAATAGGACCTATCAAGTGTGACAGTGGGAAAGTGTGTATGGAACCGAAGGATATAGCAGAGGTACTTAAGGAATATTTTATTTCAGTATTCACTATGGAAAAGGAGCTTGGCGATTGTAGTGATGACCTGCAGTGGACTGAAAAGATTGAACATGTAGATATTAAGAAAAAGGATGTGCTGGAGCTTTTGGAAAGCATCAAGTTGGATAAGTCGCCGGGACTGGAGATTGTTGAGCCTCTGGCGATGATCTTTGAATCATCAATTGGGACAGGAGAGGTTCCGGAGGATTGGAGGGTTGCAGATGTTGTTCCCTTATTCAAGAAAGTGAGTAGAGATAGCCCAGGAAGTTATAGACCAGTGAGTCTTACTTCAGTGGTTGGTAAATTGATGGAGAAGATCCTGAGAGGCAGGATTTATGAACATTTGGAGAGGTATAATATGATTAGGAATAGTTAGCATGTCAAGGGCAGGTCGTGCCTTATGAGCCTGATTGAATTTTTTGAGGATGTGACTACATACGTTGATGAAGGAAGAGCAGTAGATGTAGTGTATATGGATTTCAGCAAGACATTTGATAAGGTACCCCATGCAAGGCTTATTGAGAAAGTAAGGAGGCATGGGATCCAAGGGGACATTTCTTTGTGGATCCAGAATTGCCTTGCCCACAGAAGGCAAAGAGTGGTTGTAGATGGGTCATATTCTGCATGGAGGTTGGTGATCAGTGGTGTGCCTCAGGGATCTGTTTGTGATTACTTTTCGTGATTTTTTTAAATGACCTGGATGAGGAAGTGGAGAGATGGGTGAGTAAATTTGCTGATGACACAAAGGTTGGAGGTGTTGTGGATAGTGTGGAGGGCTGTCAGAGGTTACAGTGGGACATTGATAGGATGCAAAACTAGGCTGAGAAGTGGCATATGGAGTTCAACCCAGGTAAGTGTGAAGTGGTTCATTTTGGTAGGTCAAATATGACGGCAGAATATGGTATTAATGGTAAGACTCCTGGCAGTATGGAGGATCAGAGGGATCAAGGGGTCAGAGTCCATAGGACACTCAAAGCGGCTGTGCAGGTTGACTCTGTGGTTAAGAAGGCATACGGTATATTGACCTTCATTAATCATGGAATTGAATTTAGGAGCCGAGAGGTAATGTTGCAGCTATATAGGACCCTGGTCAGACCCCACTTGGAGTATTGTGCTCAGTTCTGGTTGCTTCACTACAGGAAGGATGTGGAAACCATAGAAAAGGTGCAGAGGAGATTTACAAGGATGTTGCCTGGATTGGGGAACATGTCTTATGAAAACAGGTTGAGTGAACTCTGCCTTTTCTCCTTGGAGCAACGGAGGATGAGAGGTGACCTGATAGACGTGTATAAGATGATGAGAGGCATTGATCATGTGGATAGTCAAAGGCTTTTTCCCAGGGCTGAAATGGCTACCACGAGAGGTCAGAGGTTTAAGGTGCTGGAGAGTAGGTATAGAGGAGAAGCTGGGGGTTCGTTTTTTACGCAGAAAGTGGTGAGTACGTGGAACAGGCTGCCAGCAATAGCGGTGGAGGTGGATACAATAGGATCTTCTAAGATACTTTTGGATAGGTACATGGAGCTTAGAAAGATAGAGGGCTATGGGTAACCCTAGTAATTTCTAAGGTAGGGACATGTTCAGCACAACTTTTTGGGCCGAAAGGCCTGTATTGTGCTGTAGGTTTTCTATGTTTCTATGTTCTAAATATATTTCACCTCTCATTAACTACGGTATTTTTCTTTCCCTATCTTGATTTCCTTTGGTGTATGTGGTTTTTAGTTTTTTTTAAAATTCACCTTCTTTAATTTCCTACTGCTCTTCTCCACAACCCTTAAATCTCAGGAGTTAAGGAACTACCAAAAGACCATAAGACTTCAGAGCAGAATTAGACCATTTGGCCCATTAAGCCTGCTCTGCCATCATGGCTGATTTATTTCCCCTCTCAACCCCACTCTCTTGCCTTTACCCTGTCACCTGTGTGTTGCCCTTACTAATCAAGAACCTAATCAACCTCCGCTTTAAATATCCCCAAAGATTTGACTTCTAACTTGTGGCAATGAATTCTATAGGCTTGCCAAAGTTCAAAGTATATTTATTATCAAAGTATGGATACATTATACAAACTTGAGGTTCATCTCCTTACAGGCAGCCACAAAACAAAGAATCCCAAAAAGACCCCATAAAAAGATCATCAAACTCCCAATGTGCAGAGAGAGAGGAAATGAATTATGCAAACAATAAACGTAAGCAAGCAGCATTCAGAACAAAAGTGAGTCCGTGGTCACAAAGCCCAGAGCAGCTGGAGCAGGCCACGGCCTCGGCCTCAGATCAGTGCAAAGCAGAGGAAACATAGCGGGACAGCAAGCAGAACCAGCCTGACCCTCATCTCTCATTGCGAAACCCTGACTTTTCAATCCATCTGGCCTGGCGTTTAAATCGTCCAAACATCAGCTCACTCCTTGCTCTAGAACCCAGGCCCTGTTGAATCAATAAGCCCTGGGTCTGGACCCTGCCACCACATTTCAGCCCGTACCCGACCTTTCCAAATCAGCCTGAGGCTTAGATTAATCAAACCTTGCTCTCGGTTTAAGTGGATAGGCCTCGAATCTGTCTTTCCTCCACTCTGCTGGACTCAAATTTGTCTCATATGCCTCACTTTGCCTTGAACATGCCTCGACTTCACCTCGCAGCCATACACTTTGACCCTCGACTCACCCTTGCCTTCGCTTGCCTCTCCATTGGTTGTGCTGATCATTTACAATTGACAATAGACAGTAGGTGCAGGAGTAGGCCATTCGGCCCTGCTAGCCAGCACCGCCATTCACTGTGATCATGGCTGATCATACACAATCAGTACCCCGTTCCTGCCCTCTCCCCATATCCCTTGACCCCGCTATCTATAAGAGCTCTATCTAACTCTCTCTTGAATGCATCCAGAGACTTGGCCTTCACTGCCTTCTGGGGCAGAGCATTCCACATATCCACCACTCTCTGGGTGAAAAAGTTTTTCCGCATCTCTGTTCTAAATGGCCTACCCCTTATTCTTAAACTGTGGCCTCTAGTTCTGGACTCACCCATCAGCGGGAACATGCTTCCTGCCTCCAGTGTGTCCAATCCCTTAATAATCTTATATGTTTCAATCAGATCCCCTCTCATCCTTCTAAATTCCAGTGTATACAAGCCCAGTTGCTCCAATCTTTCAACATATGACAGTCCTGCCATTCCGGGAATTAACCTTGTGAATCTACGCTGCACTCCCTCAATAGGAAGAATGTCCTTCCTCAAATTTGGAGACCAAAATTGCACACAATACTCCAGTTGGGGTCTCACCAGGGCCCTGTACAGCTGCAGAAGGACCTCTTTACTCCTATCCTCAATTCCTCTTGTTATAAAGGCCAGCATGCCATTAGCTTTCTTCACTGCCTGCTGTACCTGCATGCTTGCTTTCATTGACTGATGTACAAGAACACCTAGATCTGGCTGTACTTGCCCTTTTCCTAACTTGACTCCATTTAGATAATAATCTGCCTTCCTGTTCTTGCCACCAAAGTGGATAACCTCATATTTATCCACATTAAACTTACCATAAATTTTACAAGCAGAAGTGTTATCAATAAAAATGTAGCTGTATTCCTTGTTTTGTTGCCACCAGTAGGTAGTCACTAGGTAGCATCTTAAACCAACATCTGGCTAAAGAAATTTCTCTTCTTCTCTTTTCTAAAGTGGCGTCTTTTTATTCTGAGGTTGCACACTTTGGTCCTAGACTCACCCACTATTGGAAACATCTTCTCTGCACCTACTCTGTCTAGCCTAGGTGGACCTGGCCCAATCTACCTTATTGTTTTCAATGCTAAAGAAGACCTTAGATGCTGTGTTTCCCTCATTACTATATTATCACCAGCTCATACACTTAGCACGTTGTAGGCAATAATTCTTTGAGCTTTTGTACTAAAGATGAATTTTCTTTCCACCAATGCTTACCTCTCTCCCTTTCCTGCTAAAGTTACTTCCATCCAGCTTTGAAGGTCATTCAGTGGAAAATATTTATAAAAACCTTTGCGGTGAATTTGACATGGCGTGTCCCTCATTAGACTTCATATTGTTGCCCTTTTGTTTTCTGAACACTTTGACCAATATCCCTTCAAGTCTGATTTACCCAGGTCCTTTGTGCATATAACCATATGTCTGACCCCAAATAAAATTTATTGATTATTACACTTGGGGCGGTCACAGATGTCTTCAGGAATCACTATTTCTCTTCTTAAAGGTTGGCTTCAGATGGTACCAGTGCCATTTTTACTTCCTTGGTTGGACACTCAGAGTAGCTATGGTCCTTGCTAGCTTTGCAGGTCCTGCACAGTTAACTACCATGGGAGAATTATTGCTACTATGGCTTGCCATTGGGGGTTAGTTATACCCTGCTGTGACCTTCCCTTGACTTGCCTAATTGGATGACAAGGTAGGAAGACTGCTGCTAATCATGTCAAAGGATAATGAGCTAAGAGGAAGTTTTGAATGCAATCCTCCAAATGAGGGAGGTGAAGGAAAACTAGTCTGGATCTCCCTTGCTTCTCATTCTTCGGACCAACACTTACATTAATTATTCAATCACTAATTGATGGACCTGTAACCAGCCAGCTGAATATATTCTTGCCACACAATCACCAATCTGTGTGCTCAGACTGAACGTTTGGCTGAGCTCGTTTTGTAGATTTGGGTCTTCCACTTGTCAAGGGTCACCTTGGGCATCTTTCCCATGATTCTCAGCTCCCTGTTCTGAGGAGGTGCGTGTCCATAACACCACTCTTGGCTCTCTCTCCTGACCTTCCTCAGCAGTAGCACCTTCAAAAGAAAATTGGCAATACTCCAAATCTATGAGAAAAAGGTTTTGATCTTCTGCAGAAGTTACGGTGATTGACTTGAATCATTCTTGAGGAAATTACAATTGGATATTTTAAAATGTCTCACTCCATTACAGATGCAAAGAGGCACAGAAGTGTGCTCAGTGATCAGATACTTGAAATTTGTGACTGAATTATGGGCCATGAATTGACCTTGGCTTCAATCCTATAGAAACTAAACAGGCCAGTCAGTCCATCAATGAAATCATGCTTATCCATATTTTATATCAAATTTTCATTGCTGTTCTGTAGCCTTCAGTTCTATGAAGTTACCCAAAATGAATTCAGCTGCAATCACTTAGAATTTCACCACAAATACAAGAGTTTAATTCTTGTCAAATTAGCAGCTGTACAATACAAACATACTACAGATTACCCATGGGAAGTCTAGTATTAGATTCAAAATATTAGTGGACCACTCTCCTAACTTTACCCTCACCTTACTACTGCTTATGACCTGAATTAATTTCAGAACATTTTGGCTGACTGCTAAATGGCTTTGTCAGAAACGGTTTGCCCATCACGTTATTAATTACACCTGTGCACCTGTTCGTGAATGCAAATCATGTGGCAGCAGTTCAACACGTAAAAGTAAGCAGACACTGCCAAGAGGTTCAGTTGTTCAGTCAAAACATCAAAATGAGGAAGAAGTGTGATCTACGTGACTGACTGTTGGTGCCAGATGGGGTGGTTTGAGTATCTCTGAAACTGCTGGTCTTCTGGGATTTCACACATAACAGTCCCTAGACTTCACAGAAAATGGTGTGAAAAAAACATCCAGTGAGCAGCTGTTCTGTGGGTGAAATTGCCTTGTTAATGAGACAGATAGGAGGAGGATAGCCAGACCTGGTTCAAGCTGCCAGGAAGATTACAGAAACTGAAATAATCACACATTATGTGTAGAAAAGCATTTTTGAATGCATAACATGTTGAACCTTGAAGTGATTGTGCTACAGCAGCAGAAGACTACAAACATAAGCCTTAGAGGCCATTTTATTAGGTACAGGACCAACCTAATAAAATGGCTATTGAGTATATATATTTCTATTTGGATTTTCTGACCACCAAATAGTTTCAAGAGGTTCCTAGGATTGAAAAACATAATAGAACATGCAGAGACATATGTATTGTTCATTGCAGCAGGAAACAGGAGAGAAATTAACACAATGAGGGGGCTGGCCAATACCAAAGGTGGAACAGGAAAAGGAAAGGGAAGAAGGATTTGTGTGCAATTATTGATCATTCCCTGAGAGTTTCCAGTTAGAATAAATTTGTTATTAAAAGTTGGATGACATTCAAAGACTTTTGATAAAATTTGAAACAAGTTATTCCAACTATACGTAGATCATCAGTGGAAATGAATTTCAAATATCAGAGATGATTTGCCAGTCTGGTCATGGAGATGGAGAAACACACCCAGTGAGGACTGGTGCGGGAATCTGCACCCCTGACTCACAGCTGTGGCAAATCGGATCTGATGGTCTGATGATATTTCACCCATCAACACAAACAAAAAGCTTGAAGAACTCAACAAGTCAGGCAGCATTTATGGAGAGGAGTAAACTATCGACGTTTTGAGCTGAGACCCTTCACTGGGACTTTGAAATTTTTCCTCTTATCTTAAACCAATGCTTTCTTGTTTTAGATTGCCCAACCTTGACAAAAGGACTGTGATTATCTACCCAATCTATGCCTCTCACAATTTTATATAATTCTATAAAGTTACCCCTCAGCTTTCTACACTCCAGGGCAAAATATCCTAGCTCTCCTGTCTCTCCTTATTACTCAAACTCTCTAGTCCTGGTACCACCCTTGTAAATCCCTCCTGTGCATCTTTCCAGCTCAGTGACTTCCTTCCCACAGCAGGTGACCAGATCTATAGCTCCCTCCTTCCCAGTTGTTAGAAATAATTAATGAGCGATGCTTCCTAAACATCCAGATCATGGACTCATCTAACTTGGTAAATGCCAGTTATCATCAAGGAAATCAGAAAAAAATTAAAACAACACCTTGTTGATGAGAATTAAAGTAAGAACTTTACCATGAAGAAGACTTGAATAGTCAATTAGAACTGCATTTAATATCCCGAAGACATGGAAACATGTGAGCCTTGGCAAAATCTTCAGCAAGAAAGCCAGTTTGATGTGTAATTAGGAATAAGTTTAGAGACCGTTGTGAAGTATATAAATACCCTTTCTGGTATTGCTGCCATGTTCTCGGACTCCTTTCTTATTCTGAATTTTATCCCTGTAGCATTTCTTTTTGCACTGCTCCAGATCACATTGCCATCTTTGTGACATTCTGTCACTTCGCACTCATTGCTGCTTTTGTTAGCACATGCACAGTGTATTATTTGAGTTTCATAGGCATTTCATTGCACCCTGGTGTGGACCATAAGACAGAGGAGCAGTCTTAGAACATATGGCCCATCGGATCTGCTCTGCCATTCCAACATGTTTGTTTTATTATTCCTCTCAACACCATTCTCCTACCTTCTCTCTGTAACCTTTAATCAAGAACCTATCAACCTCGTCTTTAAATATACCCAGTGACTTGGTCTCCACAGCTGCCTATGGCCATGAATTCCACAGATTCAGAACCCTCCAGCTAAAGAATTTCCTCTTCATCTCTGTCCTAAAGGGACACCCTTGCACTCTGAGGTTGTGCCCTTTGGGCCTAGACTCCCCCATTAGAGGAAATATGCTTTTCACATCCATTCTATATGGGGTTTCAGTGAGATCCCCATCATTCTTCTAAACTCCAGTGAGTAGAGACCCAGAAACATCAAACACTCCTTAAATTTTAGCCTTTTCATTCCTGTAGTCACTCTTGTAGACCTCCTCTGGACCCCCTCCAATGCCAGCACATCCTTTCTTAGGTTGTTCATTTGTTACGAGCAACACCGTATGATCTAGGCGATCGTGATCTTTCCACGCGCATGATTATTCTTGGCAAGTTCTTTGACAGAAGTGGTTTGCCATTTCTTTCTGAGCAGCATCTTTACAAGATGGGTGACCCATGCCATTATCAACACTCTTCAGAGATTGTCTGCCTGGTGTCAGTGGTCTCACAACCAGGACTTGTGATAAGCTCCTGCTGCTCATACAACCATCCACCATCTGCTTCCATGGTTTCACACAACCCTGATCAGGTTGTGGGGGGGGTGGGGGAGAATGCCGAGTAGGTTCTATACTTTGCCCAAGGTTGACCTGCAGGCTAGTGGAGGGAAGGAGCACTTTACAAGATGTATCCCTACCTAGCCTCTCACTTTCTGAGATAAAGGGTCCAAAACTGCTCAAGAGACCGGAAGTGCTGTGAGTATATTATATTTCAGTCCTCTCGAAATGAATGCTAACATTGCATTTTCCTTCATCACCACCAACTTAACTTGCAATGTCAATATGTCAATAAATTACTCTAATCTGATTGGAGTACCTAAGGCTGCCAGGTTAGAAGGAACATTGCCCTGTGGAAAACAGAGAATTATTCCCACGTGGAGAAGAGTCTAGATTCACGTAGCAACCACACAGAATTTCCATCTGAAATAAGGACATGGCTCTGGCCCAGTTTTCCTACCCTCAGTGTATGGACAATTAGCTTCAACTTAAGGTTTTATAAAGTGATCCAACAAAAGCAGAGGGAAGCAGATACCAACTGAACTGGGCCCAAAATAAAGAGGTTTGTCACAGCTTATTAGCCCAGGGGTTACAGGGACAGCCCTGTGCCATTAGAAAGAGTACGCGCGGTGCAGAAAGCCACCCGCAGGAAGATGGCTCAAATATGTCGAATTGATAGCGCCACCAGTATAATCAGACTGAAAGACCTTGGGAGGATAAGAAAGGAATGTGTGTTTTATGAAGCTGTCTTTTTTATTAACCAACCCGGGACCGTGTGCACACGGTGACTATAACCGAGCGCAAACACAAAGACATCCAGTTGCAACCGGGCAGCGGGCCAGTAATTGAATGACCCGCTGCTTCCTCCTGATATTACATTCCATTGGCATGTCCTTTGCCCCGACTGACGCCAACCTTCTTTCCAGCCCTAAAGAAAACAGTTCCAGCTGGCACCGCCGGCTAATTTCTAAAGAGCCAATTCATACTTTCTGTAAAAAAGGTCTCAGTTTGATTCTCCGGCAGAGGATTTAAATCATGGAGCAAGGTCAGATTAACTGTACCATTCATTCACGGAGAAGTTAAGTAACGTCTTAAAATAAAAAACCCTCTGGTTTTACAGGGCTGGTGTTGTCTTGTGTTTTTTTTCTGCGGGATTTTCTCCCTCTCTTTTGAAGGGACTAAGGCGATGACAGTTTATAAACTTTGCAGTTTTCGTTAAGCATCGAGGTCCCAATGCCCCGTGAATTCCAGTTCAAATGACTGTGAAGAGTATTCGCGTGTAAGTGATATCCCGAGCCTATTATGTGACCTTCTGATTTTTGGCTCATCTTTTATGCGTATTCTTTGAAACCTACGCTCAAACCACATTGTTTTTTGAAAGTGAGCACCGGCCCTGAATGTCCAGCATTAAACCACTTCACAACGGGTGTGCACAAATGTCGCCAGTGTTCCAGTCCGCAGATGTAGTCCGCCGTGCACCAACAATTCCAGGAAGCCTTGCTCCAGTCTTGACCGCACGCATACTGGAACAGGGGCGCCATTACTTGCCGTAGTGCTGGATGAAGACGGTGGGGTGGGGAGAGAGAAGAGCGAACAACAGCCCAGAGTGGTCCCGCACTGAAAATCATAATCCATGCAGGACAGACCCCATTGGATCTTGAGTGGGATCACATACTGAAGGGTTTCTGCTGAAAATGAGCGATTTTGAAATCGGACAACTTATCGCACAAGCTTGACAAATAAGGCACCGACCCCAAACGCCGAGTGCCCGTCTCCCAGGCAACTGCTACCGGACCTGTTGAGTCCGTACGGCTGCTGTCCGTGTTGCTCCAGATTTCCATCGATCTGTAGTCTCCCATGCCCTGATTTCCTGGCTCCTCAGGCAGGTCGCTAGAATCATCTAATAGCGTGCAGCAGGAGCTCCTCGATTCCGTTTTACATTGTGAAACCCGTCAAAATGCTTTTCACTGTCAAAGTTCTTCAGAATCTTCCATGAAATACAAAATTTCTTTAAACTTCTAAGAAGGTAGATACGTTTATAGATTGTATCTAGGCACTGGGCCCAGGATAGATCTTCTGAGGAACCTGAAGCTGATCACCCTTTCCACTGGAGATCCTTCAGTGATGTATTGAAGCTTCTTGAGGGGGTGATAGAGTTGAATGCCGAGTTGTAGTTGATAAAGAGCATCCTGATATTTGCACTTTTGCTGTCCAGCTGTTCCAGGGTTGAGTGAAGATCCAATGAAATGGCATCTGCTGTGGGCCTGTTATGCTGGCAGCCGATCTGGGTGACTTTTCAGGCAGGACTTGATATGTTTCAAACTCTTAAAGCACTTCATCACAGTGGATGTAAGTATTACAGGATCATAGTCATTGAGGCAGTTAACCACTTTCATCTTAGGCACCAGTATAAGCAGGAAGGTACCATAGACGGCTGAAGTGAGTGGTTATCGATGAACACTCCAGCCAGTTGATGAGCACTGGAGTTTAGCACATGGTCAGGTACCCATCTGGACCAGATGCTTTCCATGGGTTCACTGTCGCAAAGAATGCTCTTACATCGGCCTCTGAGATTGAAACCACAAGGTTATTGGGGGCTGTGAGTGTTCGTGAAGATTCCTCTATATTTTGATGGTCACAGTGAGAATAGAAGGCATTGAGCTCATTTGCCACCTATATTGCTTGGTTTCATTTTACAAGGGACAAAAGCATTCAAGGCCTGTCACAGCTGTTGAGCATCCTCCTGTGACTCAAGTTTGGCCTGGAATTCCACTTTGTGTTATGGTCCGGTCTGGAGCCTGCATTCCGGGTCTTGATCTGATCCGCAGACTCCGGACTCCGGGTCTTGTAGCCGTCCCTCCTTTCACCCTTAAGCCCAAATAGGATCATCTTGGCTTAAGGAGATGCACCTGATGCCTATCGGCTGGCAGGTGTATATAAGGGGCTCTGAGACAGAGGTTGGTTGGTTGGTGCTGCCTCTGCCTTATTTGTGCTGGTCACCCTATTTATCCTGTTCTGACCTGTTCATGTTTGCCCAGTTTTGTCCTGTTTGCCCTGGCTTGGAGTACCCACTGTTAATCAACTAGTTCTGTAAGTTTGTTCTCATAGTCACCATGGACTGAGCTCCCTTCTGATCCCTTGCCTCTGTTGGGTAAGCAGGCTGGACTGCTGTTGCCTGGTGGGGGACTCTGACCTTTTCCTACCCCTTGCTTCTGATGGGTTGTGCCCCACAACCTGCCCAGGCCCCTGTGTTCCTGCCTGGGAGGCTGGGCCCTGCCCAGGAGTTATGCCCAGGGGGCTATCCTCCCAACATTCCTTGTCCCATAGACCCATCCTCTAGCCTAGCCAGGCTCCTGCCTCACCACAAACCCCAGGGTCCTGCCTTGCCATGAACTATCTCTGAACTCCAGGATCACCTTTGAATGCCATGTCCCTCATGCATGCCATGGTCTCCCCACCTCGCTCTATCCTTTAGTTGTTCCTGTCCAGCCCCTAGTACTTCAGTGCCTGTGTCCTGCATTTGTGTCCAGTCTCATGTCCCCTTGTGACACTTTGCACGTGAGATGGCTTTCCGGGGAACGTACCTGGACCTCTTCTTTATATAATATAAAAGTGGATAAATCTCCAAGTCCTGACAGGATATTCCCTAGGACCTTGAGGGAAGTTGGTGTAGAAATAGCAGGGGCTCTGACAGAAATATTTCAAATGTCATTAGAAGTGGGGATGGTGCTGGATGATTGGTGTATTGCTCATGTTGTTCCATTGTTTAAAAAGGGTTCTAAGAGTAAACCTAGCAATTATAGGCCTGTAAGTTTGATGTCAGTGGTGGGTAAATTAATAGTATGTATAATTATCTGGATAGATGGGTCTGATTAGGAACAGTCAACATGGATTTGTGCATGGAAGGTCACGTTTGACAAATCTTATTGAATTTTTTGAAGAGGTTTCTAGGAAAGTTGATGAGGGTAAAGCAGTGGATGTTGTTTATATGGACTTCAGTAAGGCCTTTGACAAGGTTCCACACGGAAGGTTAGTTAGGAGGGTTCAATCGTTGGGTGTTAATATTGAAGTAGTAAAATGGATTCAACAGTGGCTGGATGGGAGATGCCAGAGTAGTGGTGGATAATTGACTAGTGTGCCTCAGGGATCTGTACTGGGTCCAATGTTGTTTGTCGTATACATTTATGATCTGGATGATGGGGTGATAAATTGGATTAGTAAGTATGCAGATGATACTAAGATAGGTGGCGTTGCGGATAATGAAGTAGATTTTCAAAGCTTGCAGAGAGATTTAGGCCAGTTAGAAGAGTGGGCTGAAAGGTGGCAGATGGCGTTTAATGCTGATAAGTGTGAGGTGCTACATTTTGGTAGGAATAATCAAAATCCGACATGCACGGTAAATGGTAGGGTATTGAAGAATGCAGTAGAACAGAGTGATCTAGGAATAATGGTGCACCTGAAGGTGGAATCTCATGTGGATAGGGTGGTGAAGAAAGTTTTTGGCATGCTGGCCTTCATAAATCAGAGCATTGCATATAGGAGTTGGGATGTAATGTTAAAATTGTACAAGGCATTGGTAAGGCCAAAACTGGAGTATTGTGTACAGTTCTGGTCACTGAATTATAGGAAAGATGTCAACAAAATAGAGTACAGAGGAGATTTACTAGAATGTTACCTGGGTTTCAGCACCTAAGTTACAGAGAAAGGTTGAACAAGTTGGGTCTTTATTCTTTGGAGCGTAGAAGGTTGAGGGGGGACTTGATAGAGGTATTTAAAATTGAGGGGGATGGAGCTGATGTGGATAGGCTTTTTCCATTGAGAGTAGGGGAGATTCAAACAAGAGGACATGAGTTGAGAGTTAGGGGGCAAAAGTTTAGGGGGAATTTCTTTACTCAGAAAGTGGTAGCTGTGTGGAATGAGCTTCCAGTAGAAGTGGTAGAGGCAGGTTAGATTTTGTCATTTAAAGTAAAATTGGATAGGTATATGGACAAGAAAGGAATGGAGGGTTATAGGCTGAGTGCAGGTTGGTGGGACTAGGTGAGAGTAAGCATTTGGCATGGACTAGGAGGGCTGAGATGGCCTGTTTCCGTGCTGTAGTTGTTATACGGTTATTCATTCAGATCCTCTGAGTCCTTGAACATTACCCAGTCCATCTACTTGGAGCAATCCCATAGCCATTCCACTACCTTCAGTAGAACTCCTCTCTGTTGTTCTAATCTCTGGAGACTTGCACTTTAGCCTCTGCCTGTATGCAGGTAGGAGAAGGACAGCCAGATTTACCAAAGTGTGGTCTGGGGATGGAACAGTAGGCATTTCTTATCTTAGTATAGCAGTGGCCTGGTGTGTTTTGGGACTTCTGGTGCTACAGGTTACATGCTGATGGTAATTAGACAGATTTCTTCAAACAAGCTTGATTAAAGTCCCTGACTATGATTTGAAATGGGTCGGGATGGGTAGCTTCTTGTTTGTCGATGGCAGCATTCAATATCTCCAGTGCCTGGTTAACATCAGCTTTTGGCAGTATGTAAACTCTCTTGGTTAGGATGCAACTTAGCTCAGGAGTGTGAAAGTGGAGATGACCATGCTTTCAGCTGAAGCACTGTGGTCTATTTTAAATTCTGAACTATTGAAAACGTACCTACAAATGAAAAATACTCAAAAGTCTAGTGACTTTTCTAGTTTAAAATTCTTACTGTGTGCAATTCAGTGTGATTTCTAGTTATGAATGTGACACTTGATCTTTGGACCTGAAGTTTCATATTATATGAAGTCCATCAATATAATTATTTATCTAACAAGACAGCTGTGAATACTGTCCATAGAGCAGCAAATTCAACAATAATCTTTAAATCCAAAGAAGCAAATACAGACTGTATTCCTATGGTCCGTTTATTCACTCATTTTCAGGATGTGAGCATCACTGGCAAGGCCAGTTTTCATGGATCAACCCTACCTGCCCTTGAACTTGAGTAGCTTGTTCAGCCTTTTGAGTATGAACCACATTTCTGTGTGTCTGCAGTCAAGCCTAGAGTCTGAATCAGGTTTAATATCACTGACCTACATCATGAAATTTATTGTTTTGTGGCAGCAATACAGTGTAATACATAAAATATAAATTACTATGAGAAATATATACAAACATGTACATTAAAAGATTAAGTAAGTAGCACAAAAAGAGAGTGAATATCATAAGGCAGTGTTCGTGGGCCATTCAGAAATCTGATGACGGAAGGTTAGAAACTGTTCCTAAAATGTTGAGTGTGTGTCTTTAGCCTGCTGTACCTCTGCCCTGATGGCAGTGGCAGGAAGAGTTCATGTCCCGAGTGATGGGGCTTCTTAATAACGGATGCCCCTTTTTGAGGTATTGCCTTTTGAAGATGATCTTGACGGTAGGGAGGCCAGCACCCATGATGGAGCTGGCTGAGTATACAGCACACTGCAGTTTTTTCTGATCCTGTGCAGTGGCCCCTCGGTACCAGATGATGATGTAATCAGTCAAAGTGCTCTCCACAATACATCTGTAGAAGTTTGCTGGAGTCTTTGGTGACATACTCCTGATGAAATATAGCCTCTGGCCTGCCTTCATTATAATTGAATCAATATGTTGGACACAGGATAGATATTGAGGGATGTTGACACCTAAAACTTGAAACTGCAAGACTACATAGGCATGATAGAATTTGTTTCCTGAAGGAAACTGACTGTCTTTATACTGTATACTCTATAACAATACATTAGCTTTTGTATCATCATTACTTGTACTTTTTTTACAGTCCTGACTGTTGACTTCTATGGTGGGATTAGAACTCAGGTCTTCGGATTATAAGTCCACTGCCATCAAGAAGAAAATACAGGAGCATCAGGACTCACTACCAGGTTCAGGAACAGCCCTTACCCTTTAACCCTCAGGCTCTGGAACCAGTGGGGTCATTTCATTCCACTTCACTTGCCCCATTACTGAATGGTTCACTCAACCTATGGGTTCACTTTCAAAGGCTCTTCCTCTCAAGTTCTCACTATTTATTTTTTTTCTCTCTTATATTTGTACAGTTTGTTGTGTTTTTTTTTACACATAGATTGTGTGTCTGCCCTGTTGGCTGTGGTCTTTCATTGATTCTATTATGGTTCTTGCATTTACTGAGTATACCCGCTAGAAAATGCTTCTCAGGGTTGTATATAGTGACAAATATGTACTTTGATAATACATTTACTTTGAACTTCTGTACTTTGAAGTCAACACCTCTAGTTTACTAGCCTGGTGATTTAACTTACCATGCTATCTTCTGAAAATCTGTTTAATTTGGCATATGGATGAAATAAAAATGGAGGGAGGGAAGGGTCAGATTGGTCTTGGATTAGGTTATGGGTTGGCACAACATTGTGGAAGAGACTGTGCTGTACTGTTCTATGTTCTATTATGGCATAATGTTATCAATGGAAAATAGAAATATGCAAAATCATAAAAGACCAGAGTTTTGTCTGAGGAGAAGCCTGGCAGAACTTTGAGATAATGAGAGGCATAGATAGACAGCCAGTTCCTTTTTTTCCATGGTTGAAATGTTTAATACAAGATTGTATGCATTTAAGATGAGAAGCAGTTGTTCATATGAGAAATGGGGGTAAAGTTTTTTTACTCAGAGAGGGGTAGGTCCCTGGAATACTTTGCCAGGAGTGGTAATGGAAGCAAATACAAGAGAGACATTTTAGAGGCTATTAGATAAGCATATGAATGTGTAGAGAAAGGAGTAATATTGATATTGTGTAGGCAGAAGACCAAAGTTTAATTAGTTTAGCAACATTAGGGCCTTTTCCTGGATTATATTGCTCTATGTTCTACGTCCTTGTTCTATGAAGATGGGAACATTAATCTCTCTTACCCCTAAATTCCATTTTTTTTGGCCTTTTATTTAAATTTTTTTCTTGAAGCTTCCATGCTATCTGCGACTCCAAACTGCTTGTTCCATTCTTTCACTGCCCTGTGTTAGTAGAAGTTCAAGTTAATTTAGAAAATATTTTTAATACAGAGGGACTGGCTTCTTAACAGAAATTGGGGGCTGGAGACTGGCCCCATTGTAAACCAATGTTGGCTGAGCTTGGCTGTATTTTGCAAGCTGTTGAGTGTTTTATGCAACTTGCGATAAATGCAACCTGTATTAATGAGCTGTAAGTAACCACTGTAACTAAAGGCAGTTAACTTTGATTGGGTGTTTAAATTGGAATAAATCCCCCTGCTCTGAAGTAGTCTGAAGAGGATATTAATGTTACCAAATTTGTAGATTGGAGCTGATGGGGGAAGATAAAAGAATTTGCAACCAAGGGCAACAACACACAGCCTAGACAGTAATTCACTGGAGATTATTGTTATTCACATTTAGATTTCTGATTTCCCAAATGAGACAGATTGTTAGTAGCTTGTTAACTGCTAGCTATTTTAATTCCAAGGTTTCGAGCACAACTAAAACACATGAATACAATATACATGTCTCCTGATACAATTAGCTGGCAAATGTGTTTCAGCTGAGGAACGATATTCTGGTGGTTCCATGTGTCTGCGACCACAATGTGCCAGAGTCTCCATTTTGACACTTTAATATGATACCGATCTGACCTGGCCCCTCAACACCACCTCTTTAGTCAAGAAAATGCGGCAGCACCTCACTTCCTGAGGAGGCTGAGGTGAGTGTTTTGTAGTATTTTCTGTTTTCCTTGCCTATCTGTGAGTGTGACTATGCCAGGCTGTTTTTGACCAGTTTGGGCACCAGCCCCAGATATTTGAGGAGGCCAATCCAGCATCAGTTGGGCTGGAAGTGACTTTTCTATGTCTAAAACTTTCAGTTATGAGGAGAGACTCGATAACCTGGGTTTGTTTTCCTTGGCGTGGGGGGGGGGGCACAGTTTGGGGTGGGGTGGGTGAGTGTCATTTGTCTGGTATACACAAAAATGTGTAGGAAATCTATTCTCCCCATTACAGATATGTGTAAAATCAAAGAATAAGGCTTACTTTAAGGGGTGAGAGAGGATCTGAAGAAGATATTTTCATCCAAAGGACAGTTGAATCTGATAACTGGTTGATCCAATTACACTCACATCATTCAAGAAACATCTCGAGTCTCCAAGGCAAAAAAGCCTACAGACCAAGTGTAATGTTGAATCAGGTTCACCGTCTGGCAAGACAGGAAATGCATTGACTTCAAATAGGTATATTAATCATTTATTTACAAACAGTAAAAATTTAACTGAACATTCAAGTTCCCTGAGTTACAAACATTA
Organism: Hemitrygon akajei; assembly: GCF_048418815.1. Classification (NCBI taxonomy): domain Eukaryota; kingdom Metazoa; phylum Chordata; class Chondrichthyes; order Myliobatiformes; family Dasyatidae; genus Hemitrygon; species Hemitrygon akajei. The sequence goes on from NC_133127.1 coordinate 29,720,543, forward strand.
CAAAGCTGAATATTAAACAAACATACTTGGTTAAAGGTGCACATAGAGTATCTTGTCTTTAACAAAGGAAGAAGAGAGCAAGCCCCTTCCGTGTGCTATTTTCTATACCCGGGATATTTGAAACTGGACAATATGAAGTAACAGACTGCCACGTGGGTGGCGAAAAGTGTGAAAATGTAAAGACCCTAATGGAAACATTTGTAAAGGATTGAGAGGTTTATTGTATATGATATTTTTGAATAAATTATTTCTTTAAATAAAAAATTTTTGAAACTGGACACCAGGCAGCTATCCAATGGGAAAAGCAGACTGCAGTTTCTAAACTAACCAATCACAACAGAAGCAAATGTCAACAATCAGAATAAGGCAGGTCCCCGCAGGACAGCAAGTGCTGGTAAATGGAGATGTATACATACTTCGTGGTCAGGATAAACGTTGTGGGCCGAAGGGCCTTTTTCTATACTGTTCTGTTCAGTAACACTGCCCTGTTGATAGGTTCTTGATTAGTAAGGGTGTTGGGGAGAAGGCTGAGAATGGGGTTGATAGGCATAATAAATCAGCCATAATTGAATAGTGGAGCAGACTTGATGGGCCCAATGGTCCAATTCTGCTCCTATGTCTGATGGTGTTATGGTGTCTGTATCTATCTTATCTGATTTAATTCTTTTGTGCTTTAATCCAGTAGTTAGGATAGAACTAAGTGGTTGCTGTGGCCATTTAGAGGAAGTTAAGTGTGAACCACTTTGCCACTGTGGGTTTCAATCACACATAGACCAGAGTGAGAAAGGATGGTGGATTTCCTTCACCAAAGGGTACCAGTGAACAGGTAGCAACCTGGTAGTTTCATTACCGAGATTATTTTCTTTCACATTCATAACATTTTAAATTAACTTAAATTTCGTAGCTGCCTTGACAAGCTTGAAACTCCCGTCTCTAGACTCTCAGCGCAGGTTTCTGATTTCTTGTTGCCTTAACCACGACACCGCAACCACATCCGAATATGCCTCACACAGTCAATCCACTTCCTGCGTCTGTGGCTGATTTGTTCATGATAAAGTTAAACAGATGATTGGTGAAGATAATGGATACAGCTACAGCGTGCATGAACGAGATTAGATATTTTTTGCTTACGGTTGGAATTTATTTTTACTTCATTTTCAATATGGGGGTCTCATTCTTTAGGCTAGCATTTTTTTGTTTTCCTGATTATCCTTGAGAAGAGAGCGATTGACCTACCATCCTGGGCTGCTGCAGACCTTTTGATAAAGGCTCTCCTCCATCTTTCCCATTTGATAGGGAATTCCAGGATTTAGAAGATGAGGGACCAGTGATATGGATTGCTGTTCAGGATAGTGGATGAGGTACCAATTCAAACAGGTGGATTTGATCCTGGTGGTGGTGAGTTTCTTGATTTTTGCTGGAGTTTCACTAGTCCAGGGAGGTGAAAAGTATTCCGTCATAGGTGGGCACAGGCCCTTTGGCCCACAATGTTGTGCCATACTTTTAACTTAATCTAAGATCAATCTAACCCTTCCCTCCCACATTAACATCTGTTTTCTTTCATCAATGCACCTAAGAGTATCTTAAGTGCCCCTAATGTAGCTGCGTCTTCCACCACCCCAGTCAGTTCCTCACACTCACCACTGTAAAAGTGTACTTATGAAATCCCCCCATACTTTCCTCTAAACACCTTGAAGTTATGTCCTCTTGTATTAGCTATTTCTGCCATGAGAGAAAGTAACTATCTGTCCACTGTATCTATGCCTTTAAAATCTTGTACACGTCTACCACATCACATCTCTTCCTCCTAAGCAACAAAGAGAAAAGCCCTAGCTTACTGAACCTGTCCTCATAAGAGCTCCTCGCTAATCCAGGGGGCATCTTTTCTGTAGGTAGGTGACCGGAACTGCACAAAATGCTCCAAATTCAGCATCACCAATGTCTTGCACAAATTCAACATCACATCTCAGCTCCTGCACTGAAAGCTCCTGGTTTTTGAAAGCCAATGTGTCGAAAGCTTTCTGTTTCGGTTGTGATTATGTTTTGCATGATCTGTGTATGTGTTTCACTAGAAATTGTGGTGAATAATCGTGAATTGTGCTAGAGACAATGATGGAGCAGAATCACGAGCAGTACTTAAGAGGTGTCTAGACAAGCATGTGAATCACCTAAACATTGATAGGAATCAGTTAAGTGCTGTAAAATTGGATTAATATGGATAGGTGCCCACTGGTCAATGAGAATGTGGTAAGGCAAATGGACCTGTTTGCATGCGGCAAGATTATGACATTAAAACTTGGCAAGGTCAATGTGTCTGAGAGTGGCTTTCCATTTTCCCAGTTCAGAGATGGGTGGGCCTTGGAATGTGATGATAGGTATGTGCAGATGGAGATGAAAGATGGAAGGAAACTATTTCATCATTATGTTTTATTCTGGAACAAGCAAAAATATTTGTGAATTTTATGGAACGGTGGAATGTGCAGGAGAAAGAGAAACGCAGAAAATGGAAAATAAGAAGAAAATTGTCCATGTTAAGAAATCTAAAATAAAACCAGAATATACTTGAAATACTCAGCAGGCCAGGCTGCATCTGGGGGAAGAGGAATCAGGGACATTTCTCCCTTGCCCTCTCTCCTTGCAGCCTTACAAGCTCCTTTTGTTCTCCTTCACAATTCTGGCGTAGGACCTTCAACTGAAACGTTAACTCTGTTTCTCTTCTGTAAGATGTGACATGGCCTGAGTGTATCCAGCATTTTCTGCTTTTATTACAGAAAATAGAGGACAACTGAGGAAGTTCCCGTGACGGTTTTAGCCACATTTTTGTTATGGTCACAAATATGCCAAATGTTTAGCTCAGAACAATGACAGTCATAGCACCAAACAATAGCAAAGAACGCCACACGCAAAATACTGGAGCAATTCAGCATGGCAGGCAGCATCTATGAGGGGAAGAAGTAAATGGTTGATGTTTTGAGTTAAGACCCTTTATTAGTGCTTGATGCACCATCAATAACTCACTCTGAGACGTAAAAGCGAGGTATCGGCTTTTATTGACTGGAAGAAGGAACAAGCAGTGAGTGACCACCATACTACATCCTGGAGACTGAGAGGCTGGGCTCAGACCTCCATCACCTTTATACAGGGGTCTGTGGGAGGAGCCACAGGAGCAGTCAGCAGGGGGCGTGTCCAGACAGGTATATGTAGTTTACCACAGTGCTGATGAAGACTCAGCCCAAAACATCAACTGTTTATTCCCCTCCAAAGACACTGAGTTCCTTCGGCATTTTGTGTGTGTTGCTCAAGGGTTCCAGCACTTGCAGAATCTCTTATGTTTATAACACCAAAGAATAACACTTGTAAAGAAACTTTAACAGAATGAATGTTCCATAATACTTAATAAGAGCACATAATTAAGCGATTAACTTGTCTAACTAGAGTAAATGTGCATGTCACTGCAGAAGGTCCTCTTCCTTGGTAAGCTTTGAGCAACCTCTGGTGGCCAAGAACTGAGCAGACAGCCAGCCTAACCTTCAGCAAGGACAATACGGATCTGCCTGACTTAGAACAACACACGCAGGTCTTTGTTTCACATTTTCTAATGAATTTAGTGCAATCCCAACCTATTGGATTCTATGATTTCCTTACCAGTTCTCCTTATCAGACTGAGTTATGTCTGATGCTCGTCCCATGAAATGGAACGAGCGTAAAGTGAGCATTGCACTCCTGATTTTAACACAATTAAATCTAGGTTGAAGAAAGCCCAGAGGTAGTTTGAAGATGCTTTAATTCATTGTTAGTCTGCCACCTGGTGGGTATTATCAGCAAGGAGACACTGGAGTACAGTTAAAAAAAATCATAGAACAGTACCGCAAAGGAACAGACATTTTGGCCCAGGATGTCTGTGCACATCAGCAGTTTCTGTTCAGTCGCCTATAGTAACACACATACCTGGTTACAGCAGGAACCACAAGCATTACAAGATAAGAACTGACAGTGCTGTCATAGGAATGAATGGGCCCATAAGTCCCTACCAGTACGTGTGGTGACACTTGTGGGCTGCCCCAGCACATCCTTCAGCTGTATTGAATGCTAATGCAAACAACACATTTCACCGTAGTTTTGATGTACATGTGCTAAATAGATCTGAATCTGTAGAGTGATGCAGTTTCAGAAGGGGAGTATCACTGAATGAATACAATGTTAGAAGAACTGGAGTCCATAAGTGGCCAACAGATGAAGATCTCCTATTTGTACCCAATCCTTCTCAACATTTGATCTGTGCTCTGTAGAAAAATGGACTGTACAATCAGTTCAATCAGATGTACCCGCCCTGCCCCCACGACTCCCTCTGCGGAATCCTCACCTTTGTAATCAGCAGGCAGAGTTAGAAAAAAGTGTAGAAAACTGATACAAAAGAATATGGGATATGGAGAGCAGAGGTAGAGGTGGGGGAGAACCTGGTTCTGATCTGAGCTTCAATGCCTGTAATGGTGGTGGAGTCAATCATGGTTTCCAAAAGGAAACTCAATGGTGACTCAAGTGAAGTTGACCTCCGAGGTTGTATGAAGAATGGAGAGCTTGAGATTGACTGGACAATGATCACATATTGACTCAATGGACTGAATAGCCTCTTTCTGAACAGTACTAATTCTATTAACACAGAATATAGAACAGTACAACACAGTAAAGGCTGTTCAGCCCAGAATATTGTGCTGATCTTTTAACCAACTCCAAGATCAATCTAATCCTTCATGCCTTCCATTTTTTTCATCCATGTACCTGTTTAAGAGTATCTTAAATGCCCCTAATGTATCTGCATCTACCACCAGCCCTGGCAGCACCCACCACTCCCTATGCAATAATCCTACCTCTGACACTCCCCTCATCCTTTCCTCCAATCACCTTACAATTATGTCCTCTTGTATTAGCCATTTCCACACTGGGGAAAAAGGTGCTGTGTGCCCACTCTGTTAAGTTTTGTTGCTCCGAAACATAAAACTGATTGAAAGAAAACACGGAGCTGTGATTGTGTTTTAGTTTTGCTTTTACTTTAAACAAGATGAGCACTTATGATGTGGTGGCATGATAATGTACTGTAGGCTATTCATGTACTTTTACTCATAACTGCAATCTATTATATAAATACCAAAAATGTACACAGAATACACTACAATACACATATCCACAGCATAGCAAATTTTAAATTGGCCCATTCAGGCCTAAAGATTTAATCATTGTGGAGGATTTCTTACTCTTGTGGGATAATGTCTTTCCTGACCAGGAAGGGCACTCTGCTTGACATGTGCAACTTTTCACTCTGAAACAATCTGAGGTTCTGGGGCCTCCTCCATGGTGGTTGTAGGGGTTGATTCCAGAACTGCAGGAAGTGGTTCTGACAAGTTGGAATATCTTTCTTTTGGATGTGTTGGCATCCTGAGCAGTGCGTGGCAAGCTGTTGATTTGCTGTTTTGTCCCAGGCTGCCAGACGAAGCTTCCAGCCAGTGCTTCCACTTTGGCCATGACTAGATGACTGGCATATAGCTCCTCCAACACTTCACTGCTTAGCTTGGATGGTACAGCTCCTCTCGGTCTCTACATAAGGCAACCCCTTTCAGGGACAAGTTCATCCTGGTGCTGGTAAAAATGGGGGAACTGGAATTTCAGCTGTATATTCCAGCCAGTTTGAGTTGCAATGTAGACCTGAGATGGTGTGGAGTCTTTACTGATTTCCCTTTGGATCATCTCTGCCCTAATAGGGAGACTTTCAATTTTCATTATGGAGAATAAGTCAAGAGAAGTGCCCTCTTCTGTAAATTTTTCAGTACTTCCTTTACCAAGGGTAAATGGTACAATCCATCAGCATTTCTATGATTAACCGACCTTTTGAATTTGATCTTGTAACTGTGTCCACCAGGAAACAGAGCCCATCTCCACATTCATGCTACTGCTGTTAGTGGAACACCCACTGTGGATTGAAAATGGACACTAGTGGTTGATGATCAGTAGTGAGGGTAACTCTTTCCCATACAGGTACTTTTTCTCTGCAGTGGTAAACGACTGCCAGGCTATAGTTCATTCACTTTCATCACTCACAACATGTGACATGATTGCACCTATATCATATGGCGAAGCGTTACAGGCAGGCTTCACTGGATGATGTGGATCATAGTGCATGAGTAGTGTCTAACGTCACATTTACTTTGTCCTTTGGAAAGCTTCCTCACACTGCTTTGTCCAGTGCCATTTCTTCCAGATTTGTAATAGAGTTCAAGGGATGGAGCCCAGTAGCCAAGTTTGACAGGAACCTGTTCTTAGTAATTGACAAATCTTAAAAAGGACACAACTGTGACACACCCTCTGGCCTTGGGGCATCCACCACTGCTTGAATTTTCTCAGCACACTTGTGTAAATCTCGCATGTCAATGGTGCGACCGCCATAAGTAATACTTGTTTGTTTTAAAGACCCCATATTTGTCTGCTTGTGCTCTGAGCCCATAATCTTCTAAACTTTTTAACATTGTCTTGAGCTTTTGGAGCTGTTTCTTGCCATTCTCACTGATAACAATGATGTCATCCAGGTAACACTGTACCTGGGCAGCCTTGCAGCACTGATACAGTGAATATAACTGCTCTTTTAAATATGAGTTGTACTTCAGTTAGGAGCCGTTTTGAATGTTTTCTTGTAAGATTTCACAATCTAAATGACTTTTCAGTGCATTATTAAACCTATTACTGAACTGACAATGCTCAGACTATTTGATAGTTCTGGTGGACTGCAGATCATGGTCTCTCTTTGGGTGCTTTGCTATGACTTGGTGGGAGGTGGGTGCTGATGCTTTTTTTTTGCTGGGGGGATGGGGAGGTTGAATCTTTGCTGCTGCTTGTGCGAGGGAGGTGGGGAGCGGGGTCTTTGGGGTTCTCAAGTTTTCCTGTTGTTCATTCTTTTGACTACTCAAGCAGTTAAGAGAAGAAAGACACATGAAATAGTCATTAGAAATAAACACCTTCATAGTGTGTGTATATTACTGAGTAATGCAACTTGAGACTGACATGACAGCATACAGGGACAAACTTCAACAGTTTATAACACAATATCCCTTAATGCAAGTAAATTCACAACAAATAGCAGATCAATGTAGAGTGATAATTAACTAAATCATCTAATCCCTATAGACATGTTAAACCAAATAAAACATGAAATTGCACAAGAGCTAGAGAGAAACCAACCTAAAGACCGCAAGAAAATAATGAAGATGCAACCCACTGAAGCACTGATGAAAATACAATTATTTTAACTGTTTCACAACCAGACGGCAACAACACAGATCTAGAGCCTTTGCAGTATGCTGTTGATGAAGTTGAGCTTACAGACAAAATTATCCTAATATTTAAAATCACACTAACAGAATATATGAGCATTGACCCAACAGCAGAAAAAAACCCTATAACCAAAACAAAATACATCCTCAAAATTTGCAGGCATTGTTAATACTCTCAACACTATTTTATTACCATATTATTTAGGAAAACTTGAAACATTTGAAGAACTACACCAAATAACATACTGTACAGCATTAAAAGCAGTGCAGTCCAATGGCTCCAGAATAGAGGCACTCATTAATTGAAACCCAAAACTGAGTAATGAAATGAGAAAACCGAAATGGCAGAAGAGATTAAGACACAAAATTGAAATGTTAATAGCCCACCTAATGAAGTATAAAATGGATAACCCAAGCAAGTAAGTTAAGAGAAAAGCTAAGGAAATATAAAGTCCATACATCATATGCTCAACCTAACAACAGCATTGTAGAATTTATAGATACACTAAAACAAAAGTTTGGTGCATACAAAGCCAGATTAAATAGATACATGAAATGCAGCAGATGAAGAAAAGAGAATTATCAGTTCAGAAAAAGGTTTATACAGAACATTGAAACTAAATTCAATGCACCAAAATGTTATCAAACCTGTCACAGAATTACCAACAAACAGAGATAATGAACTTTTGATCTAATATCTGGTCAAAGAGGGTGATGCACAATCAAGCAACAAGCTGGATTAGGGAGGAAAAAGAACATATGCACACACAATCGAATAAATGCAAATATATGAAGTTACAATGGATATGCTAAGAGAGGTTATAAAAACGCCCATAACTGGAAAAGTACTAGTAGTGATAATTTTCACAATTATTGGTATAAAAATTTTACTTGCCTTCATCTGTGCCAATTAATGCATATAAATTATTTTCTTAAAAAACTTGAGAAAGGACCCAATTTTTTCAGAAGGTAAAACATATCTCTTACCTAATGGGGAAATCATAAATGATCCATCAAACTATCATTCTATTGGTTGTTTACAAACTATATATAAAATTGTAACATCATACATCTCACAACGAATCACCACTCACTTAGATAACCACAATATACTTACAGAAGAGCAGAAAGGATGTGCTAAAGGTATGAAATGACATAAACAACAGCTGATAATAGATTCTGTAATTCTAAATCAAGCTCGGCAGAAAAGCAGAAATCTTTCATGTACTACCAAAAAGCATTTGATTCTGTCTCATACTCATGGTTAATAGAGTTCTTAACGCATATAAACTACACCCAACACTGATGAAATTCTTTCAACATCTGATGAAGCATTAGAGTACTATAATTATCTATTAACAAGGAAAAAGAACAGCCACTGTTATCAAAGTAAATCGAGGCATTTTCCTGGGCGACTCTTTAAGCCCACTGTGGTTTCGTCTAGCTTTAAAACTGCTCTCTAATTTACTGAATCAGAAAAAGGTTATAAATAAGTAAATAAATAATACTGAGAACATGAATTGTAGGGACCTTGAAAGTGAGCCCATTGGATGTGGGATCAGTTCAGTGTTGAGGTGAGTGAAGTTATCCATGATGGTTCAGGAGCCTGAGGTTTGAAGGGTAATAATTGTTCCTGAACTAGGTAGTTGTGAACTAATCAGAGCAAAGCAGCAAGTGTTCTTTACAGGCAACAGAATGAAGTGGACAGTGAAAACTGACTGTTGTGACTTTGTGACTGTCCATCACACCCTGAAAAAAAATACCCTGGCAATTGACCATGTGCTACTTAATGTCTGAGGATGCTTCAGGAGTCAGAAATTTATATTGAATATACATTATGGTTTTGAGCACAAAGTGTCACAGACTCAGAATGACATGGAAAGAAGCCACTTGGCCCATGATGACAGTGCAAATACTTTGAAGGGGCCATCAACTAGTTCCTTTCTCCTTCCATTTTCACACAGCCCTGTAGCTTTTTCTGCTTTGTATGCACTGTAACACCTTTTGAATGTTGATGTTGAACCTTCAATCTATGTACCTCAGTAGGCAGCATTAACAATATTTTGCCCTATTAGCACTCTGGGTTTTAGTTCTTTATTTAAACTGGTGTCACTGATCATTGCCAGAATGATTGCCTGAATTCTCATTTACTTAGGGGTGGCACTGTAGTGCAGTGGGTAGCGTAACACTTTACAGCGCCAGTGATTGGGGTTTAATTCCTGTTGCTGTCTGGAAGGAGCTTTGCATGTTCTGCCCGTGACTGCATAGATTCCTCCCGGTGCTCCGGTTTCTGGCCATATTTCAAAGACGCATGGGTTAGCAAGGGTTAATAATTTGTAGGCATGCTACATTGATGCCAGAAGCATGGCAACATTTGCAAGCTGTCACCACTATGTGTTTCTGACGAAGGATCTTGGCCCAAAGCGTTGGGTCTTTATTCCTCTCCGTAGATGCTGCTTGATCTGCTGAGTTTCTCCAGCAAGTTTTGTGTGTTACTCTGGATTTCCAGCATCTGCAGGATCTCTGTATATTTCGATGTACATGTGATAAATAAGGCTAATCTTTAATCTTCTTATTTACTCTATCAAAGCCATTCAGTCAAAAAATGCATTTGCATTTGAACATTTCAATTGTTTACATAAAGCAGAAACAAATGCTCTTTAAAATACATTGAAAAAAGATGAAGCCATTTTGCCATTGGTATCCCTGTAACCTTGACAATCAAAGGGAACTTTCCTTGAAGGAGATCATCAGGAATTACGAGCAACGAAATCTCGCACAGTTATAAGCCACGAACAATGTGGAAGTTGTAATTCCAAGATGCTCAACAGAAGAAGAAAGAAGCAGACGGGGCAGCTGCTAATGTGCAGTCCCACCTCCCGTGAAACAGCGATCAGCTTCCAATTAACCTGAACCTGTATCCACTTATCTCAGATCTATTTAAAATCATCACTTTAAAGGCAAATCCATTGTAGCTACATCTTGATTTTTATTCCTTTACCAGATGTGATAATTGCCTCCGGGCCAAACTTATTGCCCATCCCTACTTACTCTCTAGAGGGGAATGAGTTATCTCTTTATACCTCTGTAGTTCTTCAGGTGAAGGTGCTCCCATTATGGGTGGGATGTTCCAGGATTTAGACCCAGCAAAATATATGTACATAAATTTCATATCTAAGTGAAAACAAATGAACGGTATTAAACAATCTTGAATCTTGAATACTTTATGTACCACATATGTATGTGTGTGTGTGTGTGCATGTACTGTACATATATAATATATTACATACACATGCATACATACACACACACATATATATTCCAAAGTGAGTGATGACTCATCCACGAATCGCTGTGAGTCCTGAAGATCGTAGCCCGAAGGTTGATCAGAGATCTGATGTGTGCATGGGTGGGAGAGTGGGAGGAATGGGGCTTGTTTTGTTATTGGCGTTGTCCCACCAAGCATGTTGTGTGGCGCCGGAATGTGTGGTGCCACTTGTGGGCTGCCTTGGGTGTATATCCTTGGTTGTGTTGGTTGTTAAATGCAAGTGACACACTTCACTGTACAAAAGAGGTGGCTGCTGGGATTATAGGTGATCTGGTGACCATCCTTTGAAATTCTGTGAAGTTACTGCGGATTTATGGGCAGCAAAGGTGATCCCACTGCTTTAGAAAGGAGGGAGAGAGAAACCGTGGAACTGTCGACCTGTTATCTAACATCGGTGGTGTGGAAAATGGCTACTGTCCGTAACGATAAATGTAATAACACAATCCCCAGGAAATAATGGGGTTAGCAGAGTCAGCGTGGATTTATGAAGGAGCAACTGTGTTTGAGCAAGCCTTTGGAATTGTTTGAAGATGTGGCTAGTTTAGTAGATGTACCAATAGAGATTTTTAGGGAAGAATGCTGCTCCACAAAATTAGAGCATATCATACTTTGGATAATGTGGTGCATGAACTGAGAACTGGTTAACAGAATGGGAATAAAAGGGTCCTTCTTAGATTGGCAGGCTGTGAGTCTCAAGCATGGCACAGGGATTTGTTCTTTGGCCATAGCTGTTCACAATCTATATCAACGATTTGGCTGAGGGCTAAAGTGACCTACTGTCCTTGTATTTCCAAGTGAGCTGTTCATATCCAATTGATGAGAATATGAGTAGTGAATGAGAGGCTGGCAGACAGAATATAATGTAGAAAATGAGAGGTCATCTGTTTCAGGGCACTAAAGAGAAAAACAGGGTTATTGTTGAAGGGTGAGAGATTCAATTGCATTTTTTGTAAGTGCCTGCAAAGCACGCAAACTTTGATAATAAATTTACTTTGAACTTTGATTGGATAATGCCCATGTTCAAAGAGACCCAGATATCCTTGCCCCAAAGTTCATGAAAGCTGACATAAAACTGCAACAAGCTATGAGAAAGGCAAATGGCATTGACCCTTATTAGAAGTGGATTTGAGTACAGGAGCAAAGGTATTCAGACCTACCAATGAGGTTGACTCTTTAATGCCCATGAAATGGCCTGGTAAGTGACTCAGTCATGGCAGTTAAGAATGCGTAAACCAGTGCTGAACTCCCAAGCACCCCTCTGCATCCACATCAACTACTCCTTTCCACAGCCCCTCAGCACCCTTCATCCCTCCTCACATTGCCACTTTACACTTACACTCCACACCTCATACCTACGCTGGCACACTCACTGCCCTACTGTGTTCTCATGTGCTCTGCTGCTACCTAGAAGAGTTCCTCTTGCCAAGAATCACTTTGTCACTTTATCATTTCCTGTCAGTCACTTCATGTACAGATACTCCTGCTCCTAGTGTGATGTTTATACAGCTTGGGGTGCTCCAGTTCATAGTTCAATCCTAGCATCCGCTGTAAGGAGTTTGTACATCCTCATGGCTTCCTCCATGGGCTTCCTCCATGTGCCCCAGTTTTCTCTGACTGTCCAAAGATGAACCAGGTAGCAGGTTAATTGGTCATTGTAAATTGTCCCAATATTATGGTTAAGTCAGGGGTTGCTGGTGGCACAGTTTGAAGAGCTGGAAAGGCCTATTCTATGCTGTATCTCTAAACTTAAAACATAAATAAGAAAATAAATAAAGTTAATCTTATGTATTTATGGCCACACTCAAACGGTTACTTGTACATTGTGTTTTATGTTTATATTTAATGTGGTTTTGATGCTTATTGTGTTTTTTATGCTGCATCGTATCTGGAGTAACAATCATATTGTTCTCCTTTACACTTGTGTACTGAAGAATTACAATGAAGGATCTTAAAGCCCAGATGCTGAAACCCTAATAAGGAATAACCCTTGGTAAGGCAAAGTGGTTTAGATTCTTTTGATATCTTTGATAATGTTTTTAATGTCAAGAAGGAAAGAATTGCCACATTTCATCCCTATATCAGCTCCTTCCCTAATCCTCCTCGGATGTATCCTGTCCATGCTGATCGTCCAGTGTTGCAATGCTCGCCTTCCAGAATGTCCCTGAAGCCAGCTGTCAATGGTATGAATTCATTTTTCTCAAGGCGCAAGCTTCCTGTGGAAGAACAACATCTGCGGTTCAAACTTGCATCCCTGCTTTTTATTTCTTCTTGGCATGACTGCTTCAGTCCTCCCTTGGTCAGCCTCACATTTGACATAAACCAAAGCTCATCCAATTCTACTGTCGCCAAATTAGCTCTCACTAGAACTAAGCAACACACACAAAATGCTGGAGGAACTCAGCAGGCCGGGCAGCATCTATGGAAAAAAGCACAGTCGACGTTTCGCACCGAAACCCTTTGGCAGGACTGGAGGGAAAAAGCTGAGGAGTAGATTTAGAAGGTGGGAGAGGGGAGAGTGAAACCCGAGGGGGGAGGGATGAAGTAAAAAGCTGTGTGTGTGGGTGGGTGGGAGAGAAGAAATGGACATATAAATATACTAATTGCTTTATTGGTTATTGTGTTCTGTGTTGATCTGCCGAGCATTGTGGGCATGCTATGTTGGTGCTGGAATGCATGGCTATCCTTGCAGGCTGCCCCCAGCATCTCATTAGGTGTGTTTGTGATTTAACGCAGACGGTGCATTACACTGTATGTTAACAGGTACATGTAATAAATAAATGAATATGGAGCTTAGAAAAATAGAGGCTTTGTGGTAGGGAAATTCTAGGCAGCTTCTAGAGTAGGTTACATGGTTGGCACAACATTGAAGGGCCTGTAATGTGCTGTAGATTTCTATGAATCAGGCATAATAGGGGTCAGTGCAGCTGCTGTGAGTGTTGTGGAGAGCACTTGTAGGAAATAGGAGGGATATGCGTGAGCACTCCATGAGATGAAGCCGTGTTTCCTGTACCACCCCCACTGCTGCACCTTGGGACTCTCTTCCTTTGTTCACCTGTTCCACTCTTCTTCCCTTTGTTATCAAGTCTCTTTGCCTTCCCCCCCCCCCCCCCACCTGGTTCCATTTGCCTAACTCACACCTACCTGCCCACCACCTAGGCTTCTTCTCTTTTGATTCGCCTAGACCCTCCCCAAATGGTTCCATGCATCCATCATTTCTAGCTGTGCCTTACATCTGCAAGTTCCTCCAGCATTTGTGTGTATTGTTCAAAGTTTCCAGCATCTGCAGAATCTCTTGTGATCTATAAATCTCTGCCTCACTCCCTCCCATTCCAAATGCTTCATCTCTTTATTCCTTGCTTCCAACCACTTACCTCTTATCTCAATACTCTCCCCTCCCACTCTTGGCTCCATCTGTCCATCATCCCATTGCCAGCACAGTCCACCATCTGGTTCCTCCTACCACTCACCTACCTCAGCCCTCCCTCTCACTTCCTCTTCCATCTGCACTCTCGGTCCTGAACCCATTCCTCCGCCTCCACAGACGCTGCTTCTCCTGCAACACTTGTGGGCTGCCCAGCACAACCCTCACTGATTTGACTGGACATCAATGACACACTTCACTCTATGTTTTGAAGTTCTGATGCACTTGTGACAGATAAAGCTAATATTTAGTCTTTAGAACTGGATGCATTACATCATGGCTGACAGATCAAGGCAGGTCAATGCTGAGTGTTGCTTCTGCTTCTGACAAGTTAAAGCCCCTGCCAAAAGAAGTAGCAAAGTTATTGCGTTCCCTAGTTTCTTAAACAAAAAAATTACTTTTATCAGAGGGGGCCAGAAGGGCAGCCTGTGTGGATACTTTGTGTTAACTGCAGAGAACACTACGACAGAAGAATTGCCAGGAGTGTCCAGTGCAGTCAGAAACTGAACATTCACACAGAACAAAGTAGTCTTTGAGAACCATGTCGCAAAACCCAGAGGTTTCCTCGACAACTTGCTCCAAGCATAACGAAGAGTTCAAACTTTACTGTCAGGATGACAATATTCCTGTGTGCGTTATCTGCATTGTGGCTGGACGCCATAAGGCCCACTCAGTGGTCACGTTGACTGAGATGCTCAAACACACTAAGGTAAAGGTTACCTGTTGTGACTATTTCTTCCCTTCCCCGTGATCTACGTTCGCCCGATTCATGCCGTACCGCTGACGGCTCTCTTGCCGTACGGTGCCTCTGATGTGGGGGGTGGCGCAGGTTACCTGCACTGTCAGAGGTGAGGCACCTGCATCCCCAAGACCTAGCAGATCTCAGACTTACCCGCGCCCTCAGCCAAACTCGCCACTGAGCCCAGAAAGGACCCAGGGCTACACTTGCCATGGGATTCTCGGCTGGATGCCGGGGATGTCGGGCATGTGGAGTGTGATCGCATTCAACTGAATGTAGTTGTACATTTAATACTTCAGTAACCTTATAAATATATTGTTTGATTAAATGTTCTTGTTCATTTTAATAATTAATTATGGTCTATATGTATAAATACGTGAATTGCATACATTATGACACTGCCATGTGATACGTGCGTGCCTTGCTTAGAGTAAACATGAAGTTAGACCCACATTTTGGGCTCCCACACCCTCCGTTGACTTAGTTCAATGTTTTGAAGTTACAAAGCCAGACAGTAGGAGGCCCAGCAGTGGCCTGTACTGGAGCTGGAGGCCTGTCTACGTGTGTGAATGGGGCATTTGATGGTCGGGAGGGTGGAAAGCAGCTTCTCTGCTGTTGTTCTTGCTCGTGGTGTTCTGATGAATATTGTGCGCCTGCTCTGTGGTGACGCTTGTGCGCTGACCCGGGCGCGTCCTTCGTTTGTGTTGGTTGCTGACATAATTCACACATTTCACGGTACGTTTTGATGTACATGTGAGAAAGGAATGAATCTGACCCTGAAGTCTCTGTATCCCTCCATTCTCCAACTATCGCAAATCAAACAATCTGCGGACGCTTGAAACCTGAACCAAAACCAGAAAAAGAAAGATTGGCTTTATTTGTCATATAAATATGGAAACATGCAGTGAAATGTGTCCTTTGCATTAATTACTAACTCAGTGTGGTTGGGGCAGCCCACAAGCTGTCGCCATGCCTAACTTATTAACCCTAACCCTAACTTCTTTTGAATATGGGAGGAAACCGGAGCTCTGAGAGGAAACCCACGCGGTCACAGGGAGAATGTACAAACTCCTTACAGACTGCAGTGG
Organism: Hemitrygon akajei; assembly: GCF_048418815.1. Lineage (NCBI taxonomy): Eukaryota > Metazoa > Chordata > Chondrichthyes > Myliobatiformes > Dasyatidae > Hemitrygon > Hemitrygon akajei. Next base: position 29,736,438 of record NC_133127.1, read on the forward strand.
GAATTAAACCCCGATTGCTGGCACTGTAAAGTGTTACACTAGCTGCTACTCTACTGTGCTGCTTGCAATACGGACGCCCACAGAAAACGTTGTGAAATACTCAGCAGGTCAGGCAGCATCTGTGGCATGAGAAACAAAATCAACATTTAATCAGAATTGAAGAAGTACAATTTTTCTCAGATGGGGAGACCAACTTCACAGACTACTCCAAGTGTGGTCTCTCTAATTTTCCGTATAATTATAGCAAAATATCATTCTTCTTGTGTTCAAAGCATCTTGTAAAGAATGCCAACATACCATTTTCCTACTTAACTGCCAGCTAAGGAGAATTTCAATCATAAATGGTCAGCTCTTACACTGAGGCAATGCCTCTAATTTTAAACTCTCTAGCTGGAAGAAATGGCCTCCAGGCACTCAATCAATTTCATGTCTCAGTGTGATCAACTCTCATTCCCCTAAATGGCAGAGGACATAGGTAAATATTTTTGGCCCAGAATGTCGACTGTACTCTTTTCCATAGATGCTGCCTGGCCTGTTGATTTCCTCCAGCATTTTGTGTGTGTTGCTTGGATTTCCAGCAGCTGCAGATTCTCTCTTCTCTGTCTTTCTTCTTTGGATAGTTTATTCAAAGAAGGAATCAACCTCATGAAATTCTTTGGCAAGGGGAACAAAACTGCATGTGCTATTCCAATGCTATCTCGCCAAAGCCTGCTGTAATCCCTGCAAGGCTTTCTTACTTTTAACATCGAACATTACAGCATAGTACAGGCCCTTCGGCTCACCATGTCCTGCCAATTTTTTAACCTACTCTAAAATCTGTCTTACACTTCCCTTCTACAAAGCTCTATTTTTCTATCATCCATGGGCCTACCGAACCGTTTCTTAAACATCCCTAATAAATTTACCTCTACTTTCATCCCGGAACGGTGTTCCATGCACCCACAGTTGTTTATTTAAAAAACTTACCTCTGCCACCCCCTCCTATACTTTCCTTCAGTTACATTAAAAGTATGACCCCCTCATATCAGCCGTTTCTACCCTGGGAAAAAGGCACTGGCTGTCCGCTGGATCTTGTATACCTCTGTCAGGTCACTTCTCATCCTCCTTTGCTCCAAAGATCTCCTGATTGAGAGCGATTATATTAAAAAAAAAAATTGGCCATGATGGAATAGCAGAGCAGATTTGAATGGGCTAATTTTGCTCCTTTGCCTAATGCTCACACTGGTGATATGTCAGGCCAGCTACTAATGTGAAGAAAAGTCCCCTGGTTGCTTTGTTACATTAGAAGAGGGGTTCTCAACCTTGTTTATGCTCTGGACTAATACCATTAAGCAAGGGGTCCGTGGACCCCAGGCTGGGAGCCCTTGCATTAGAGGATCTACAGGATATGAATATTTGTTGTAGCTTACATAACCAACCACCCAAAGAGGGTCTCTGTGCATTAAGTAGTCAAATCATTAACACAACTTCACTTACGTTGTCACTATTGCACAGTTGTGCGTAGGAGCTTCCATCCACAGGGTAACTGTGTTAATTAAAACAACATTCTGAAATTAAATAGGATCCTTTTTACAATGTAATACAAAGGACAAATCTCCAAGTAATATCTAGTATCACACACAAAATGCTGGTGGAACACAGCAGGCCAGGCAGCATCTATAGGAAGAAGCACTGTCAATGTTTTGGGCCAAGACCTTTCATCAGGACTAACTGAAAGAACAGATAGTAAGAGACTTGAAAGTAGGAGGGGCAGGGGGAAGATCCAAAATGATAGGAGAAGACTGGAGGGGGTGGGGTGAAGCTAAGAGCTGGAAAGGTGATTGGCAAAAGGGATACAGAGCTGGAGGAGGGAAAGGATCATGGGACGGGAGGTCTCGGGAGAAAGAAAGGGGGAAGGGAGCACCAAAGGGAGATCGAGAACAGGCAAAGAGTGATGGGCAGAGAGAGAGAAAAAAAGGAGGGGGGGAAATAAATAAATCAGGGATGGGGTAAGAAGGGGAGGAGGGGCATTAACAGAAGTTAGAGAAGTCAGTGTTCATGCCATCAGCTTGGAGGTTACCCAGACGGAATATAAGGTGTTGTTCCTCCAACCTGAGTGTGGCTTCAGCTTGACAGTAGAGGAGGCCATGGATAGACATATCAGAATAGGAATGGGACGTGGAATTAAACTGTGTGGCCATTGGGAGATCCTGCTTTCTCTGGTGGACAGAACGTAGGTGTTCAGTGAAACGGCCTCTCAGTTTGCAGATTTCCTCGTGTTTGCATTAATATCTAGTATATTGATCCAAAGCCTGGTATAAAACTGCACACCCAAAAGTGCCAGGGATTATTGACCCTAATAGGATTATAAACTTTGCTCCCTGCAGGTACCCCTCTAAAAATGGCATGGACTGTCTCTGAGAAAAATTAACCCTCTGCAATCTACTGAATAATGAAAGGTCAGCGGTTCCCAAATCTTTTTGGGTTACCGCCTCCTTGGCTCCCACACAACATCCCCAGCAACCCTCTCTAACTTTCCGGCCATTACAAAAAATCTATAAATAATTTTGATTTACAAAGCACAGTGTAAGAAGATAGGAATAGATAGATAGATAGATAGATAGATAGATAGATACTTTATTCATCCCCATGGGGAAATTCAACTTTTTTCCAATGTCCCATACACTTGTTGTAGCAAAACTAATTACATACAATACTTAACTCAGTAAAAAATATGATATACATCTAAATCACTATCTCAAAAAGCATTAATAATAGCTTTTAAAAAGTTCTTAAGTCCTGGCGGTAGAATTGTAAAGCCTAATGGCATTGGGGAGTATTGACCTCTTCATCCTGTCTGAGGAGCATTGCATCGATAGTAACCTGTCGCTGAAACTGCTTCTCTGTCTCTGGATGGTGCTATGTAGAGGATGTTCAGAGTTATCCATAATTGACCGTAGCCTACTCAGCGCCCTTCGCTCAGCTACCGAAACTGATACAGGACTTTGTGATATGGTGCAACTCAAACTACCTGCGTCTCAATATCACCAAGACCAAGGAGATGGTGGTGGACTTTAGGAGATCTAGGCCTCATATGGAGCCAGTGATCATTAATGGAGAATGTGTGGAGCAGGTTAAGACCTACAAGTATCTGGGAGTACAGTTAGACGAGAAGCTAGACTGGACTGCCAACACAGATGCCTTGTGCAGGAAGGCACAGAGTCGACTGTACTTCCTTAGAAGGTTGGCGTCATTCAATGTCTGTAGTGAGATGCTGAAGATGTTCTATAGGTCAGTTGTGGAGAGCGCCCTCTTCTTTGTGGTGGCGTGTTGGGGAGGAAGCATTAAGAAGAGGGACGCCTCACGTCTTAATAAGCTGGTAAGGAAGGCGGCGAATGCAAATTCAAAGCAATGACAAATAATTACAAAAATATTCAAATCTATTAAAAGGTACAAATAAAATTATTTCTCTATTTAATTACAGTAAAAAGGATTTTCATCAGCAATTTTAGAGCGTATATTAGCAGTCCAATTATTCACTACTTCATTGCTTTTTCACTTTTCAGTGAGAAGGAAGGGCTTGGTGCAGTGAGACCAGCTTCTCAACATCAGGCTGAGTGTCACTCAGAAGGAGTCTCAGATCCCCACCTTCAGCAATTTGCAGTCTGTTTTGTTGCTTTGAAAGAAGTTGGCCGACTGCACTGAAACTTTGCTCCACTAAGTAAGGTGTTGGAAAGGCAATAAAGAACATCTTGACCTTTTTCCACAGTGCAGGATAGTGTACAGAGATTTCTTTCTTCAACAAAGCCTTGATATGATTTTTGAACCTCAGCTTCAACTCAAAGTAATTTTGTAGTGTCATCAGTTCTTCCTTCCTCTTTCCCGTTAATTCCTCATTACAAGTGTTCAAGAATGGATTTATTACCAATCTGGAATTTGGATCAAGAGAAGATCCTGAAATCTCTCTGACATATCTTTATGCAGCTCACTCAGGTGGGCATGGTATATTTGAAGATCATGATCTGGCATTCTTTCTTTCTCTTCCTGCTCAGAGAGGCTCGAAAGTTGGAAAAGGCTGCCAATGTTGCACTTAAATAGGGTTAACTTGGACAGACATGCGGAGATGACCGATTTGACTTTGATAAGATTCACATCATTTTCTTGCAATTGAAGATTGATTTCATTAATCTTTGCGAATAATTCTGACAAATAAGCAATGTCATGCCTGATTTTCTTGAGCTGATTTCTAAACTAAGTATTCAAGTCTTTAAAGAATTTTTTAGTTTCAGAAGAGCACTAAAGAGCATCTCAAAAGTTTCCTTTTGAGAGCCATCTGACTTCTGTATGCAACAGCAAGCGTTCAGATTGTTTATCATTCTCAATACAAATCTCTTGAAATAGTTGAGAATTGAGAGCATGGGACTTGATTTTTTTACCCCCGTGTTAGCAGTTTTTTAACGACTTGTGCAACTGATCACTTAGGTTTTTTTGTGACAAAACGTTGTCTGTGAATTACACAGTGAATGGTAACAATGTGAAATATTGACTCCCCCTTGGTATCTGTTTCAAGTCCTAACAACTCTTGAAACTAACAATGCTTTCCTCTTATATCAAGTGAACATAATCAAGAAGCAAAGAATCTATGCCTGGCAAAGTTGGCTCATACAACTGCAGAGCAAATTCTGTTGCCCTTAGTATCTTCCACATTCTTGGGCATTCCATTGATCCATCTTTGAACAGAATTGTTGCTGAGCAGGATCACTTTAATTATTTGATCTGATGACTTATGCAAAACTGTACTCAGAATCTCCCTCACTGCTGGCAGAACCTGGGGTGCTGCAGATTTAGTAATGAGTAATGAGATGTTGTATGAAGCATACAGACCATCACTGTTTTGTGGTGAAGTGCTGGCAAACATGGTATGAAGTGTTTTCCATTTCTGAAATTTTCACAAAGTGACTGAAAATAACCCAAGTTCTTGTTTGCGTTATCAGAATGTATTCTCTTAAAAACACTCCACAAAGCTGGACAGTTTCCTTGCCTCATTTGAAAAAACTTTTTCCACGCAACAGACACATTGGCTGCTGTTGGTTGTTTGGGGCTAGTGTATTTCAGATACTCCACACTATTCTGTCTACGTTTATTTTATGTTTGGTCACTTCTGCCATTTTCGTTATGGATTAATGACCACAGCCTATTGTTTCAATCCAATCTCGAGTGCTATGAACAATAAAGGGGAAAGTTATGACATCATCATAGCTCAGGCAAAACCTGACTGTCTGCCTGAAGGTGCAGAAAGTGGGGCAGCGATATCTCGGTTTGCCTGTGGGGTAGAGAAATGTGGTCAAGTTCATTCAAAAGGACAGATTCAGAACTTTGCCCAGTTCAATGCCTTACTGTAATTCACAGGACTTTCATCACTGCATGAGTAGAGTATGGGAATCATTCTAGCTAACACTGTACCACAGTAATGAATGGCAATAATCACAGGCCGGAAGTAACACAATTTCTTCAGCCTACGTTTCTCATGATATGCCAAATACAGAAGTGTCACATTGCTTTTCAAAAATTATAACACAGTTTGAGCAAAGTATAAGAGAACAGGTTAGCAAGATATGAGGTGATTATATGATCATTATAATTAATCATGGGGCTCTGAAGATCAAATGCTTATAATAAGTAATTCATTTCTTAAATTAAGCTTGAAGCCCTCAGCTGCTCCTCTTGTTACCGAGTGCCCCTCCAACACTGTCCCCTTAGAAACTCCCACTGCCCCCAGAGGGGCAATATTGTCCACTTTGTGAACCACTGACTGAGATAGAGTGGATTTGGAGAGTAGGTCTTCAAAAGTGGGGGAGTCAAGGACCAGAGGGCACATCCTCAGAATACAAGGACATCTCTTTAGGATAGAGATGAGAAGTAATTTCTTTAGCAAGGGGGTGATGAATCTGTGGAATTCATTGCCACAGATATCTGTGGAGGCCAAGTCATTGGATATATTTAAAGCAGAGGTTAATAGGTTCTTGATTAGTAAGGGTGTCAAAGATTATGGGGAGGAGGCAGGAGAGGGATAATAAATCACCATGACGGAATGGTAGAGCAGACTCAATGGGTCAAATGGCCTAACTCTGCTCCTATGTCTGATGGCCTTATGGTCTATTTCAGCAGAAGAGAATGGCAGTGAAAGCACATTTTACATTATTTCCCAATGGCCCTGGAAATGCAACAGTCTGACTGAATATTCTGTACAACAAGCTCCACAATCTGTTACACTGAAAACAATTGCTAAATAAAAATATAATTTGTTTTCCAGAGTGTAATAATGTTTAAAATACAAATTGTACAAATTGTTTTTGATCTGATCAAAGTACAATTTAGAGGCATTGTTATAAAAAAAAATGAACACTTTAAGACAGTTTTAAATGTCCCATTTAACAAGGTCTTTGGTTTGGACAGGAACAGGGAACAGAATTGAGTACTATCCTGAAATTCTATGAATGAATAATGGACTGAGCCTTCACAAACAAGAGAAAATCTGCAGATGCTGGAAATCCAAGCAACACACACAAAATGCTGGAGGAACTCAACAGGCCAGGCAGCATCTATGGAAAAGAGTATAGTCGATGTTTCGGGCCGAGACCCATAGAAACATAGAAACCTACAGCACAATACAGGCCCTTCGGCCCACAAAGTAGTGCTGAACATGTCCTTACCTTAGAAATTACAAGACTTACCTATGGCCCTCTATTTTACTAAGCTCCATATACCTATCTAAAAGTCTCTTAAAAGACCCTATCGTATCCGCCTCTACCACTATTGCTGGCAGCCCATTCCACGCACTCACCACTCTCTGAGTAAAAAACTTATCCCTGACATCTCCTCTGTACCTACTCCCCAGCACCTTAAACCTGTGTCCTCTTGTGGCAACCATTTCAGCCCTGGGAAAAAGCTTCTGACTATCCTGATGAGATTTCCACCTGTGGTTCCTACCTGCTCATAGCTACCTGGCCAAGGTGCGGAACGTGCCTAAACACCCACTGATCTAGAAATGAGATCCAGTTTGCTCCAGGATAGTGCAGAGTCTCCACTTCTCAAATGCCTCTGACCGCCTTTAGAAGATGAATAAAGAAACCTTGGGCGGGGTATGGTGGTTGGAGGGGGCAAAAAGAAAGGGTAAACTTTCTTTGTGTCAAAGCTATCATTAAATTTACCAGTTTTAAATGGTTCTAACATTAAGTATCTTTTAGTAAGTATTAAAATAGAAGAAATTGCATTTAAAAACTCAGTTACAAAATGGCTAGAATGTAAAGTTAACTAAAGCAAAAAAAGACACTTTGGTTTAGAAAAATGATCCAAAGATTTATTAACAAAGTATGTATGTGCTATACAACCTTGAGATTTGTCTTCTCACAGACAGCCACAAAACAAAGAAAACCATGGAACCCGTTCAAAGAAAAACATCAAGCCCCCAACATACAAAAAAAATCGCGCTAACGGCAAGAAAAATGAATGTAAAACACAGAATATAAAAGACTAAACCACACAGTTATCAAAAGAGTCCAGCCATATTCAGTCCAGCTCAGCTCAGCTCAGCCTAGCCCAACTCTGCGTCTTCAAGACCTGCAGGGCCGGTCCGGCCTGATCGAAAGCACACAAAAATAAAAACCAAAAACTGAGCGACCAGTAACCAGTAACATATCATAATGTGATCTATAACATCCAAACCACAAACCTTATCAATTAAACCTTGCCCAAGACCCAGGACTCTGGCACCATCGAGTGAGAGGGAGAATGAGAGAGAGAGAGAGAGAGCATTCATACGTAGACACCTTCCTCTGGGAGCAGTGGGCAAGAGGAGAGAGAGAGAGAGAGACTGATCACATGCAAACACCTTCCTCAGCAGCAGTGAGTGAGAGAGAGAGGTCACCTGTAAGTAATCGGCATTGAACATTCGCCCCTCCTGCTCTCATCCTCGCTGGTTTCAATCTTCCTCAATGTATTAATTGGCAAGATCTGTGAGAAATGGAGTTGATCATGGACTTGTGCCCTGTATCCGGTCTTCTTGGCCTCCAGGCCCCACACATCGCTCGATACCTCACCAAATTCACTTAGAGACAGCAAAGCCCCAAATTGCTCAATTGTCCCAAAAACACATCACCAAAATGTAGATCACAGGCTCGAACAGTAGCAGAACCACATTTGAATGAAAATGAAGTACAAGAAGTGAAAGAATTAATTTTGTGAACCACTGGAGGATGTTGCCTTTGGTCATGTTGTTCGTTGGTGCTATCTTCTTCTACATAGACATACGTATGTCAACCAATATAGATAACTAAATGCTCCAAAGGCCAAGATCTGGAGCTAAATATCAAGTGAGATCTCCAAACATTTCTCCAATAGTTTTAGCCGGTTTAATTTATGTAATAGATGAGATCAAAGTACATGTTGCTATTGGAAGCACTTCTGGAAGCACTCAACAGATCAGGCAGCATTTGTTGAAAGAGAACGATTTAGGGCAAAAACTGAAGAAAAGTCTTAGTTTGAAATACGAATTCTCTTTCTCCTTCCATCGATACTATCTTTCCTGTTGAGTGTTTCCAGCATTTTTTATTTTACTTCAGACTTCTAGCATGTGCAGTTTTTTTTCTTATTACATGTTGTCAGTTTTGTTGTTTGTTGTGAATGCCTGATAAAGCACTTTGAATTTTTTGGGGTCCAATTGTGTTCTTTCTTGTAAGAAATGTACATATTTTATGTTTAATTTATGCTTTTCTTGTGAATGAGGTGTATTTGTTGCTATGTGCCTGTGTTAATCATAAGAGATTCTGCAGATGCTGGAAATCCAGAGTAACACACACAAAATGCCGGAGTAAGTCAGCAGGTCAAGCAGCATCTATGGAGAGGAATAGACAGTCGATGTTTCGAGCCAAGACCCTTCATCGGTCCTGACCTGCAGAGTTCCTCCAGCTTTTTGTGTGCATTACTATGATGCTGCTGCAAGTAAGTTTTTCACTCCACCTGTTTAAACACGTACTTGTGCACAAGGCAATTGATGCACCATCAATAACTCTCAGAGACGTGAGTCGAGATATAGGCTTTTATTGGCTGGAAGAAAGAACAAGCAGCAATTGACCACCTGGAGGCCGGGGCAGTGTCTCCAATCGCCTTTATACCGGGGTCTGTGGGAGGAGCCACTGTCAGTGGGAGGAGCCACAGGAGCAGTCAGCGGGGGCGGGGGGGGGCGTGTCCAGACAGGTAAATGTAGTTCATCACAGTATGAAAACACATGACTTCTGATGAACAGGGTGCTGGAAAAACGGGTGCATAAGATTGACCCATTCATGAATAATGCTTTAGCACTGCTGTCTGTTTGATACACTCAACATATGATCTCACTTAAGGACTCTTTATCTTGTCAGTTCATACTCATTCCTTATTGTTTTTTATTTATTTTTGCATTTGCCAGTTTCTTTTTCATTGATCTTGTTAAAGTTGCTCCTCTATAGACTTGCTGAGTATGCCCGCAGGAAAAAGAATCTCAGGGTTGTATGTGGTGACATGTTTGTACTCTGATAATAAACTTTACTTTGAAATTTGAACTTTTGGACTTTTGATACTTCCTAAATCAAGTTCAAGTTTACTGTTATCTGACTGTACGTACATAAAATCAATGAAAATTGAGACAAGGGTTAATCTAGAAATGATCACGATACCCCTAAAAGGATAATGAGTTTAAATGGTTTTTTATAGTCTCAGAGAGTGGAATTTGACCTTTTGTTGCAGGCAGTGTCCATTTTGCAGCTGTTCAAAGCTGCAGGGGGCTGTAGTCACTCATCCTTGGAATCTGAGCCTGTTTTCCTTTCTGCTTTGGCTATGACATCCCAAGTGCATCTGCAGTTGCCATTTGTAAAAATAAAACAGAACAAGATTGATGATGAGAAATCCACAGGGGTCTACGGTTTGTGAAACAGGAGGGCCACGCCCCATGCTGTCAGTGAAATGATGTCCATGCGACAAGACCAGGGGTTGCTCATCTCTGAATTGACCTACTTTGCAGGGGTTAACTTTCACCCCAATGACACCTAGGGGTTAACAGTTAGCAAACTGCTATAACAATACTAGCAACCCGGTTTCAGTTCTGCTGCTGTCTGTAAGGAGTTTGTATTTTCTCCCCGTGACTGCGTGCGTTTCCTCGAGGGACTCTGGTTTCCTCCCACATTTCAAAGACGTACAGGTTAGTAGATTAATTGGTCACATGGTTGTAATGGGCCAGTGCACGCTCGCTGGGCTGGAAGGGCCTGTTACTGTGTTGTGTCTCTAAATAAAATAAAAGAAACATTCATCCCTCCGTGTCAGATGTTTTTCAAGGAGGCCGACCACAAGTAGGAGACTTACCGATTGGCCAGTGTAGGATTTTGTGATTGGAGGAAAGTATAGGTGGGAGTGTCAGACGCAGGAATTTTACAAAGAGGAGTGGGTACATGGAATATACTGCCAGGGGTAGTGGTAGAGGCATATACATTAGGGATATTTAAGAGATTCTTAGATACGCACGTGGATGAAAGAAAAACAGATATCTATGGGAGGGATGCAATAGATTTATCTTGGAGGCAGTTAAATGATTGATACAACATCATGGGCTGAAGAGCTGTACCGTTCTATGTTCTATGCACTTTCTGAGATATCGGGCCTACTTGACACAGGCCTTACATGGACTTACACTGAGAATCTGTCAGCGCCGACAATTGTCAGTCTAGATTAAAACAAGAACCATCTGGAGAGGAGGCAGTACCTGGTGCAGTGCAGAATTTGTGTCCGGTAAAAGAAACTTAGCTTCCATTTTCAAAATGAATTGATTTCCGCCTGCCGTTCTGTGAGTGAACACGGCAATGTAAGCAGGGCTAGGGTTAGCCATATATTTCCAATGAAGAGGAAACTGCTGCTGAATAACAAATCTGTTTTTCATTCTTAACTTTTCAAAGTCCACGTTGGAGTCACAGACTGGAGACCTACAGAAGCATATGTCGTTGATCCAAAACAATATCAAACTCACTGCCAACAGCATTATTGAAGTGAACGTGAGTGTTCTTGATGTGTGAACATAACCTTAAATGTGATCAATGGTTTGACATGTTTAGTTGTCACATTTAAAATAGAGAAAAAAAAATTAATAAGGCGGAATATTGTTTGATTTATATTTAGTAGTGCAAAGTAAATTTATTATTGAAGTACATTTATGTCATTATCTAGAGTACTGTGCAAAAGTCTTAGGCACAAATATATAGCTTGGGTGCCTGAGACTTTTGCACAGTACTGTAGTAATTTTATGTATTGTACTGTAAAGCTGTCACAAAAAAAACAAATTTCATGACATATATGAGCGATGATAAATCTAATTCTGATATGGGTTTCTATTCTGGACTGAGAGTGGGAAGGGGGCAGAGAGAGGGGCATCATGGTTGGGAAAAGAGGAAGGAAGCACCAGAGAGACATTCCCATTTGATCAATAAACCAATTGTTTGGAATCAAATGACCTTACCTGGAGACTCAAGCCTGGGTGTGTCTTCACCCCGACACTCTTTCTCTGCCACTTGTCCCACACCTCTCCCATGACATTCCACCTTTGCCATTCTCAACATCCTTTGCTTCTGCCAGATTTACAAACTTGCTCTCCGCTCTACGTTGGTAAATACAGTACTGTGCAAATCTCTTAGACACCATAAATATATATACTTGCCTAAGACTTTTGCACAGCACTGTACTACCTTGAGATTCATTCACCTCTCAGCCTCCTACATTTCACTCTGCAGAATATCATTACTCAGATTACACAGATACTGTGCAAGTAGTATGCCTTTGAACTTGTAACTCAAACCTTCCAGTCCCAGTAACATCATTGTAAATTTCTCTTGTGTCCTTTCTAGTTTAATGGCATCTTCCCATACCAATCAGACTTATCTAGAGTACTCCAATGTTGGCCTTACCAACATCTTTTGCAAGATAAAATGTCAATGTAGCCAAAGATTTAAGGGTCCTAAATTTGGTGTTGTTATATTTGAGGATGTGGGTGAGTTTGTTGGGGGTGATGCATAGAAATTTCTGTTGAAAGATACGAAGAAACCCCTTTGTTTTCAGTGGAGGCTTCAGCTCATGAGTCCATTGTTCTCGAATTGAGAGAAAAAAAATGTTTTTATCATTCCATTCACTTTCTCTAAGATGCCTTATTTCGAATAGCAAGGGGCTGAACATAGAGTCATAGAGGACTACTAACCATCGAGTCCATGCTGCGCTAGCCTGGTTTTCCGCCTACTTTCATGTAACTGTACCTGGACCATAGCCCTCCATACCTCACTCACTCACATACCTATCCAAACTTCCCTTAAACATTACACTTGAACTCCACTGGCAGGCATTCCACACTCTCACCATCCTCTGAGTGAAGAAGATCACCACAGCACAATGGAAGATTCAGAGCCTTCCGCTGAAATTGTAGGACAAACTCTTGCTTGTTGCTTGTGCCAGCTGCAGCAGGGCTCTTCGTGTCTTACCAGATATGTAGTGGCCAAGAATTCCAGATGTTCTTTTTCCCAGATATTCCAATATCCCAAACACATGGATACGCTACTGATCAGACTATCCATTGTTCTGTGACAAACACTCAGTGACCACTTTATTAGGTACAGGAATGTAACGAATAAAGTGGTCACAGGCGTGGAACCCGGTGTGGTCTTCTGGTGCTGTAGTGCATCCACTTCAGGGTTCAAACTGTTGTGCGTTCTGCACACCACTGTTGTAACACGTGGTTATTAGAGTTACTGTCACCTTCCTGTCAGCTTGAACCAGTCTGGCCATTCTCTTCTGGCCTCTCTCATTAACCAAGTGCTTTTGCCCACAGAACTACCACTCACAGGTATGTTTTTTGTTTCTCGCACCAAACTCTAGAGACAGTTGTGTGTGAAATTCCCAGTTGATCAGCAGTTTCTGAGATACTCAAACCACCCTGTCTGGCACCAACAATAGTTCCACAGTCAAACTCACTTAGTTCACATTTCTTCCTCATTTTGATGCTTGGTCTGAACAAGAACTGAATGTCTTCCGCATGATTTTATGCATTGAGTTATGGCCATGTGATTGGCTGATTGGATATTTACATTTGCGAGCAGGTGTACCTAATGAAATGGCCACTGAGTGCAGAAACACCCTGCGACAGTTTGGTGTTCCACTATAAAGAATTCTTGGATATCTTCTGCACGGAATTCTCAGATATTCCATTCCCCATAATGTCCTAATGATATTCTATTTATGGGAATGCCTGATTATACAGATACTGTGCAAGTAGTTTGCCTTTGAACTTGGATGCTGGAGGAAAGTGTTAAGAGTTCGTTGGAAAGCAAGAGGGTCCAACAAGTCAATACTTGAAGAAATACAGCCAGACTGCTCACTAGGAGGCTTGACTATGAGACAAAAGCTCAAATATTTTGGCCACATCATGAGAAGACAGGATTCTTTGGAGAAGACTCTCATGTTCAGTAAAACAGAAGGTAAAAGAAGGAGAGGATGACAGAGGCTACAATGGATAGATAATATTACTCAGGCAATGCGTTTGATCTTAGAGAGGCACTTTCCAACAAGATGGCTTGATGTGCTATAGTCCATGAAGTCACGAAGAGTCAGACATGATTTAACGACTGAACAACAAAAGTATGCCTGGATGGTCTGCAATCCAGAGTAAACACATACACGATTATCCAGAATACCCTGGATTATTACCTATCCAGAACATGAGAATAGTTCACCATCTAGAATAGATGGATGTTTCATCACTCAGAATGCCTTGATATTCTGCTCTCTAAAATGATTGTATGTTCATCCATTGGTATAATTGGCTGACAACTGGCAAAACACTAAGAAAAGCTTTTGATAATGTCTGTTATTACTGATTAGTAATGGAAAAAGTTACCTATCACATACTTTCTGTTGAGCTATTTAGACCCACTGTACCTAACTTGTCCTCAATTCTCTATAGGATGCTACATCAAGACTTCTGATGCAGCTATCTCAGAAGTACAGGAATATGATTGCAACATTGAAGAGAGCAGAGGAAGAAACAGTGTCCATTGTCAAAGGCAAAGAGATGAAACTCATTAACTCCTTAAATGAAACCATGAGCAGCCATGAGAAGGAAGCTCATGAAGTTCAGTCAGTGATTGACCAACTCTCCTCCCTTTACAAAAACGGGGACATTTACCAAATCATACAGGTAATATGTTAAGTGATTGATTTTCTAAGCCCACCCTTGACATAGTGCCATAATTGTTTTAAAAAATGTCAGTGAGCATGCTTAGTTTTCCCAAAGTAGAAATTCGGTCCTTAAGTAAGAAGAATAGAAAATGTACTGGGATAAAATACTGAATGTCTATTCAAGTTTGCACGTGTTTATTCTAGAAATGGATCTGTAGTTGCATCTGCCCAACTTCCATCACCAGTGTGGGAACATTGCTAAGATAATAAGACATTACTCAGAAGAAAAATGATCTGGCAGGATATATAAGACTACTAGAATGTGTTAGGTCCAAGCATTTAGCAGCATTATTTTTATTTCATACTGAAATTTGAAGCAGGCTTTTAGAAAATTTGCATCCCTGTTTGGCTCAGATTTTGAAATAAGCATCAACCTTTTCCGTCTTTCTTATTTTTATGCACTCTTTCATTCCTTCTTTCTGTCTTTATTTCACTCTTTTGCAAAACAAAATTGCTTGCAGTAAACAGATTGGGTCAAAGCTCTGATGTACAGCTATGTTTAGTGAGAATAGGCGTTGATAAAGAAACAAGAACTCTTGAGCAGGTTCCACAAATTTTCCATGATGTCTGTAACCTCAAAAATGAATGCATCAGAGAAAAGATACTTTTCTTATTCTTTCTTTTTCTTTTTCAATCTTTCAGCTTTACTGTTTTATTTTCCTCTTTCTTCCTTTAATTCAGTCAATTTGTTTTCCTTTTTACTCGTTTTATTTCTCCTTTTAGCTCGCCTCCTTTCATTCGATCACACATTTGTTCTTTCATTTCTATGTTCTGTTTCATTTTTCCTTTTGTTTATCCTTTCTTTCATTTTCTCTTTCACTCTCTTCTCAGCTTTGTTTTGCTTTCTTTTTCTCACTTTTGCTTTTATTTTATTTTCCCACTTTCACTTTCTCTCTTTCTCTACTTTTCTTTATTTTTATTTTCTTGCTTTCTCATTCACATTATTATTGCTTTTCATTCCTCACTTTCTTACTTTCACCTTTTGACTTTTCTTACTTTGCTCTCATTTCTATTGAAGTCTTTAGCTTTCCTTCAGTTTCATTTCTTCCACATTTTCATTATCTCTTTCACATTTTTTCACTCTTGTTTCACTCTTTCTTACATTTGTTTATCTCTACTCTTCCTCATCTATTCCTTCATTCTATTTCATTCCGGCTTTTTCTTTCACTATTTCTGTTCTTCCTTCTTTCCCCATTTCAATGTTTAATTCTCCATTTCTATCTTTCTTTAGAAGTTCCATTTTTTTAACTTAAAAAATTTACAAGGGTCTGGAGGACCTGAGTTATAAGGAAATATTGAATAGGTTAGGACTGTATTCCTTAGAACATAGAAGATTGAGAGGAGATTTGATAGAGGTTTACAAAATTATGAGGGGTAGAGATAGGGTTAAAGCAAACAGGCTTTTCCCAATGAGGTTGGGTGGGACTACAACCAGAGATCATGGGTTAAGGGTGAAAGGTGAGAAGTTTAAGCGGAAGATGAGGGGTAACTTCTTCACTCAGAGGGTGGTGAGAGTGTGGAATGAGCTTCCAGCACAAGTGGCGCATGCAAGTTCAATTTCAACGTTTAAGAAAAGTATGGATACGTACCTGGATAGTAGAGTTATGGAGGGCTGTGGTCCTGGTGCAGGTCAATGGGAGTAGGCAATTTAAATGGTTTTACCATGGACTTGATGGGCCAAAGTGCCTGTTTCTGTGCTGTACTTCTCTATGACTCTACAACTCTAAACTAGCACACCAAAATTATGTGGAGGGTTACCCTGCACTGTTGGATCAGAGGCAAAGTATTGTCTATGTAAAGCAATTCATGGTCATCATTATGTGCTGTGTCGTAAGATGTATTCAATCATGGTCTCATGTTCATGATTGTTCTTGGCAGATATTCTATAGAAGTAGTTTTCCATTGCCTTCTTCTGGGCAGTGTCTATTCAAGACAGGTGACCCCAGTCATTGTCAATCCTCTTTGGAGATTGTCTACCTGGCATTAGTGGTCGCATAACTAAGTCTTGTGATTTGCACCAGCTGCTCAATTGACCAACCACCACCTGCTCCCATGGCTTCTCATGACCCTAACTGAGGGGCTAAGTAGATGCTACACCTTGCCCAAGGGTGACAAACAGGCTAGATGTAGGAGCACCTTACACCTGCTTTGGTAGAGATGTATCTCCACCCTGCCGCCCAACTTTGTGGTAGTACTTTGAATATAGACCCAGGAAATGCTCCTCATGCCCTGCTAGTGTTCATTTTTCAATCAACAATGCAGAAACTGATCATTATTGAATGGTTTTATTTTTGGAATTATCTGTGTTCAAATTGTTCAGCTGCATTTCCTAAACTACCCCAGAGAGTGCACCTCGAAATAGTTCAGCTGACCAGAAGCCATGAAAGTTGCTGTGTCTAAGATTCTCATTTGAAAACTCTGAAAGTATCAATAAAAACAGTAGGTCGAACAAAGGATGTTGTTAATCGAGAAAAAAGGGATCATCAAACTGGAAAGGCTGCAAATCAGATTTACAGGGTTTTCACCAGCAATGGAAGGTTTGTGTTGTAAGGAGAGACTAGATAGATTAAGACATCATAATGGTTTAAAAAATCAGGAAGGACATAGATAAAGTGAATATTCACTTTTCCCCAGTGTAGTAAATTCTACAAAAACAATGGTTAAACAATGGAACCAAACAGCCCTTTTTCCCCGTTCTGTATAGCACTAAGTCTCTATGACAGCTTGCACAGATGCCATTAGTAAGCTGTGATGTGGTTGTCATATTAACAGACATTATCATTCTGAGATTATACCATAGAAGCATTAGTTTGCCCTTTGAGTAATTCTTCACGGATTAAATGATGGATGTGCTTCTCTGAAAACCACAGATGAAGAATGTAGTGAAATGCAAAGGATGATGTTAGATATAGAACTGAAAAAAAAGCGAGGAATATGGAGAAAGAGAGGTGACGTGGGATCATTTTGAGTAAGGTGTCATGGCAAACCACATAGGAGAAGTTTCTCAGCTCACTCATTTTATTTTGTGTGTTTTCACAAAAGAGGGTTAAATATAGAGGAACAGATGAATCCATAGACATGCCAATAGTTAGCTAGAGCTAGCAGGACAGATGGTTGAGGTGGTCCAGAAAGTTTATGTTGGCCTAAATATGCAGTGTAAGAATTGAGAGGTTGCAGTGCAATTATGCTTTAGTTCACAGTTTAAATACTGGGCGTAATGTTTCAAGAAGGATAAAACTCCAAGAGAAAGACCGTAGAGGTGATTTATGGTAAGGTGGAGGAATGCAAACTAAAGCTGCAGGTGTTGGAAATCTAAAACAAAAGGGAAATTCCAGGATATTCAGAGGGCCATGCAGCCTCCACTGAGAGAGGAATTAAGTCAACATTCCAGGTCATTGCATTGGAACTTTGAAGATGTTTCCAGGGCTGCAAAAGTTGAATGATTGTGTTAACTACAGAAAATACTGGAAATTAATCCATCTTCTTTCTTAATCACCTGACCTACCTGTCCTGTGGACAATTTTGTCCCTCTATACATCTATACCCTATCATTTACCCTGTCTGACTCATTCTCTCCCAATGATTTGTTTCACAATTTTTCCAATTTTCATAGAGCCATAGAGCACCACAGCGCAGAAAATGACCCTTTGGTCCATCTAGTCCATGCCAAAGTATATTTCTGCCTGGTCCCATTGACCTAATCAATCCATTAACATTTTTGTCACTTTAAAGCTTTCTTTTGTCACTACACCATCAGCTTCTGCATTGCCTGTCTCTTTGGCACAGGAGGCTGAACAAAGAATAAATTGGGGGAGAGTAAAGAATTAGGAGGGCTGTAGGTAAGGGGATGAAGAAGAGCCCTTTTCCAGACTGTAGCGTTCAATAAAGAAGAGTGCGGTAAATCAGAGAATGGTAAAGGAGCTGGAGTGAAATGTTTTCAAGCCGACAGTGGTGGGAGCTTGGAATGCACAATCTGAGCAGAGGTAGACATCATCATAATGTCTTCTTCTTTGGCAGTCCCTGGGATCAATGTTGGGTATTGTTTTCAAAAGTCTGATGATCTATTGACTGATCATCTAGTTGCCCTTATACGATACGATTTCTGAAGAGAATGGGGAGACCAACGTGGGGATCAGAGCCTCTTCACACAGATGGGTCAGGAAATGCCTGCTGGGGTAGGTGGGTGGCTAATACGTAAGGTGGTGTACTCCTTCCAAACCAAATGCAGAGATTCTTTGTGTTGCATGGATCCGATACTATCCTAAATGTTCCTTCTCCAACTTGAACGGTCATGTCTAATCCACTACTTATTAGTAAGCAAGAGCACAATGGGCAAAATGACCTTGTTCAGTGGAGAAATGTTTATAATATCTGTAATTCTTTTTTTTGTGACCTCATTTGTTCCCCTGTTCCCTAACATTTGTCATGTTTCTTCCACAGGCTAAACAAGATATTTCCACAAGGTAGGACATTTGTTTTACAAGGAAACACAACTGCAGATAATTAATTGAAATAATTCAATGTTCAGGAACATTGTGTTAAGCCCGTTGAAATAGTTTCAATATCCTCTCAAGCAAGTTTCATGACAAGGAAACTTATTTTTGCAAATTCTTAATCACTTTTCAAACATTTGAAGCATCATAAATAATTTCATTTAGGAGAAACCAGATCAACAGATGCAGGGGATTTGAATTAAGACAGGAAATGCTACAAATGCTCCACAGGTCAGACAAAATGTGGGGAGGAAGAAATAATAGTTCTCAGACTTCTTACACTCAGATTCTTTTACCATAGATGCAGTCTGACCTGTTGGTTGATCTCATAATTTCTGTTTATATTATAACTTTCTAGGTGCATATTAAAAACTACTGTCTTTCAAACTAAGAGAACATGAAGAAGGCCATTTTGCCCCCTCAGAGGGATTATGCTGTTCAATTAGATACTCCTTAGTGACCTCAACTTACTGACCCTATGACCATGTATTGTACATTGATAACCCAAGAGACAAGACATTCTTTCAATGCTGGAAATCTTGAGCAACAAACACAAAATGCTGCAGTTCCTCAGCAAGTTAGGCAGCATCAATGGAGGGAAATGAACAGTTGTCATCTCATGCTAAGCCCTTTTTCTGCCTCTGCTTTGTAAATAGTAACATACTACTGGGTTGGAGAAGATTCCTAGTGATCCTCCACTCAGCCCTGAATGACCAAAATTTATGATTTCCCTTTGCTGTTTAATTCTAAACTCTCCATCTGAAGAAACAGCCTCACAGGATTAACTCTGTTTCTAAAATCACAGAAATAATCAAGCCAGCCAAATCCAGATAGAGAAAAGAGACACATGAGACCACAGTTGCTGGAATCTCCAGATGAAAACGGCCTGTCATAATCCATCTGTCCACATACCATTGCCCTCTTGTCCTGCTAGACTTTTGTTTTCACTTCTATGATGAGTATATCTGTCCTTTGATACATGGATTAAACTGTACCTGGACAAAAATAGCTTTACTAAACCTTGCACAATTGCATCAAGACTTTCTAATATTTGGACCCCAATCTCCTTCCAGTAAAAATTAACATTACATAGAAACATAGAAAATAGGTGCAGGAGTAGGCTATTCGGCCCTTCGAGCCTGCACCACCATTCAGTATGATCATGGCTGATCATCCAACTCAGAACCCTGTACCTGCTTTCTCTCCATACCCCCTGATCCCTTTAGCCACAAGGGCCATATCTAACTTCCTCTTAAATATAGCCAATGAACCGGCCTCAACTGTTTCCTGTGGCAGAGAATTCCACAGATTCACCACTCTCTGTGTGAAGAAGTTTTTCCTCATCTCGGTCCTAAAAGGCTTCCCCTTTATCCTTAAACTGTGACCCCTCGTTCTGGACTTCCCCAACATCGGAAACAATCTTCCTGCATCTAGCCTGTCCAATCCCTTTAGAATTTTATACGTTTCAATACGATCCCCCCTCAATCTTCTAAATTCCAGTCAGTATAAGCCTAGTCGATCCAGTCTTTCTTCATATGAAAGTCCTGCCATCCCAGGAATCAATCTGGTGAACCTTCTCTGTACTCCCTCTATGGCAAGAATGTCTTTCCTCAGATTAGGGGACCAAAACTGCACACAATATTCTAGGTGCGGTCTCTAGGTGCGGTCTCTAGGTGCCTTGTACAACTGCAGTAGAACCTCCCTGCTTCTGTACTCAAATCCTTTTGCTATGAATGCCAACATACCATTTGCCTTTTTCACTGCCTGCTGTACCTGCATGCCCACCTTCAATGACTACACTTTCTGAGGTGCTTGCTATAACTTCCATACTAGGTTACCAATTTATTTTGAACTTATTTGTCTTTTCTTTGTCTTTTTTATTCCTCCTAACAAAATTAATAACTATTTTTACTATTGAAGAACTTTAAATGAGTTGCTTTTTAATTATTTGCATGATTTGTCCTCTTTTGCACATTGGATGTTTGTTGGTCTTCGTTATGTATGGTTTTTCATGGTTTCTGTTGTTTTTCTTCATTTCCCTGTGGGTTCCCGCAAGAAGGTGAATCTCAAGGTTGCACATGGTATGAATACATTACTTTGATAATAAACTTACTTTGAACTTTGAACCACAGCTATCATCTTCTTACCCACTTGTATAAACTTCCTATATCCACTCGCCATCTTCTGCTCATCACTTACTTACCCAACAATGCAGACAATGCATTAGCTCCATGATGTAACCAGCAGAAGTCCTTTAGTCAGTAGGGGATACTGAGTTTGGCTGGTGATTATGTAAAAATAGTGATATCAGCTCAATTTCATGTTAAATGTTTCTAAACTTAAACAGGGGAGGCTGCTCTAGTATTTCCACCATACACTGTTCAGTGTACTTTGATACTCTCAAAGGAATTAGAAAAATGCATTCATTATTCTGTCTTAAATATTTCCCTGCTGGTGGAGCTATCTTTAACCTTTTAATGTCTGAGCTCTTATCCTGAGGCTTTGACCTTTATATTCCCTTCACATCTGTAATAACAAGCTTACGAAGGGAAGAGCTTCCTTTCAGTGGAAGACTTTAAATCTTCATAAGCTGCTGTCGGCCTTGAATTAAGCTCTAAAATGTGCAATAGTTGCATATTGGAGGCTTTCAAGCAAATTAACAGCACATTCGAAAAGAAAGTAATCATTTTTGTTGGGGAAAAAGCATCTGGCTGCATCTGCTCAGTTAGATTCAGTCCCATGATGACCAGTCTTAACTATTTCCTGTGTCGTTTTCAGCAAAAAAGGGTTTTCTGTCTCTTGAATCTCGTGGGTTTCTTTAGCACATAATAAAGAAGCAAACAGCTAGAACTTATGTAGTACAATTCCAGTAGCTAAACATCTTGAGATTCCTCATTAAAGGATAGAGGAAACAAATGCTTAGCAGACATGCTAGAAGAGTTATGGAGACTGACAGAAATCTTAGATGGAGATATAAATTTTGAGCAGATGTTTGTAGAGAAGAGAATTAGAGCAGCTGTTCAGAATGTAGAGCCATGATAGCTGAGTGATGTCACAAGTGGATAACTTCACTCACCTCAACACTGAACACCAAGAACACTGCCTGTAAGAACAAGAATCTCAAGGTAGTAAGTATATGGTGGCATATACATATTTTGATAATAGGTTTACTTTGAACTTTTAAACAATAGAAGAGAGCAAAATAGATACAGAGAAGTGCAAAATGGGATGCAGGGGTTAGATCTGGTGCCAGAGACCACAGGAAAGATTGGTTTAAAATCAATGCATTGCACTTTGGGAAACCAGCGAAGGACAAGGGATGATGGAACATAGTGGGACATTGGTTGATGCTGCAATTGTTCTGGAGAATTGGCAGCTTATCTGGAAAACAGCCAGCAATGTGTTGAGAAGACAAACCTGAGCGCAGCACTGCGAAATGGAAAACTCCCACTGAAAGTCGAATGTGGTTCTTGGTAAAGCTGAGAGTGTATGGTGGAGATTAGTTACCGCAATTTGTCTAATCTTGACTCGAATGGAAGGATGGTCCAAGGTTGCAGGGGAAGGTCACCAATATATTAATTTAATATATTCACTTTTCTAAATCTGGATATTGCTGGCAGATCAGTATCTGTTCTTGACATGTTAATGGGGTGAAGCCTTCTAGATCTGCTTCTGGTGTGAAGAACACACATAAAATGCTGGAGGAACTCAGCAATTCAGGTTGCATCGATGGAGGGGAATAAAGGGACAGCATTTCAGGCTGAGACCCTTCTTCATGACTGGAAAGGAAAGGTGAAGAAGCCAGGACAAGAAATTGGGGGGAGGGGAAGGAGTACAAGCTGGCAGGTGATAGGTGAGACCAGGTGAGGGGGAAGGTGGGTGGGTCGTGGGGTGGAATGAAGCAAGAAGCTGGGAAGTGATGGGTGGAAGACATAAAGGGCAGGAGAAGAAGGAATCTGATGGGAGAGGACCATAGACCATGGGAAAAAAGGAAGGAGGAGGGGCACCAAAGTGAGGTGATGGGCAGGTTTGGAGAAGAGAAAGGGCAGGGTGTGAAGATTTCCCACTATACCATTGGGCAGAGAGCTTCAGGAGTTGTTCAGCAACAAAGAATATATTTCCAAGTCAGAATCGAGTGCAACACGAAGGGTTCTCATCCACCTGAAGCTTTCTCCTTTCTTGGTGGAAGAGGTGTTATGACACACACCCAACCACGCCTGCTTCCAACGTTTAGATGCTCTAACCCTCTGGAATGTGGACAGCTGCCACAGTCTCTCTAAAGATTCAGGACCACCTAGCTAATTGGCAATCATGCTTTGGGCCAAGAATTGTGTATTTAAAGAACATCTGAAAGGAGCCTCAGTATAAGCCCAGCCGGACATATTGCCTAGCATTATGTTTTGTGCTCAGTTCTCGATCCAGTTTTATTCCATTATCTGACCCTAGCCTTGGATACTCCAGCATTCGAGTCTAAATCATCCTCATCAAGGACTCTTGTCACAGTATGATTGAGCCAGTATGGATCCAGTGGGATATCAGAGTCTTTCGTCCACTTTGACAGCCACAGCAGAAAGGTTTCCAGGCAGAGCCTGGAGATACACAACCTTCAGGTCACCCATTGTCAACTTTCACAAGGAGGAAGCCAGATTCACTCGGGAGAGACAGTTGGTCTCTCTGCAGTACATCTTCCAATCCCAGAGAGATCTGACAGTGACCCAGGCTCTTGCTGTGGCTTCCTCATTCAATGCTCATTAGTGTTCAAACACTAGCCTTCCCAGTTCCCTTTGAAGCATGGAAAGGTGGCCTTCATTATCTCTCTTCTGACTGGACGAGTCCTGGCCTGGGCCACCATGCATTGGTAATGAAGGTTTGGGGTTTGCTTGGATTCAGAGGAATTTATGGCCACTATGAGGAAGGTGTTACTTCCAGAGCCAGCTGAGCCTTGGACCATCTGATGAAGATTCTACAGGGCCGACAGTACGCGGCTAACTTCGCTATTGAGTTTTGGACCTTGGCCCAAGAGAGTGGTCAGAACGGGGAGGCCTTGGCCACTCTTTGAGATTCTCTAAGTGACAAGAGTATTCTCAAAGTTGGACTTACAGAGTGTGTACACTCTGGTTCGCAGAAAGGTGGGGTGACGAGTGGAAGAGGACATTCAAAATACTGACAGGACTCTATGACTACCTGGTCAAGCTGTTTGGCCTTGCGCAGGCTTTTATAAACTCTGGGATATTCACCATAATAACACCATTGTTTACTTGGCCAACATCCTAATTTTCTTGAAGTCCGTGGAAGAACATGTCACTCACATCAGAGATATCCTCAAGAGGCCTATTGATCATGGACTTTATGCCAAGCTGGAGAAGTCCGAATTTCATGTAACTACCATTTCATTTTTGGGTTTCATCATCTCTAATGGCAATCTCAAGATGGGCCCTAGTAAGGCACAGGCATCCACTGTAAAACAAATCCAATGATTCCTGGAATTTGCCAAGTTTTACTAAAGGTTCATCAGAAACTTGAGCTAAATGGCTGCTCTGCTGACAGGACTAACCAAAAGATCCATGGGCTCTTTTATTCGGACCACTGAAGTGGAGGCTGCTTTGGCAGAACTCAAAGAGTGATTCACAACAGCTCCTATTTTGGTTGCACCTAACCTGGACCCTCCCTTCATCGTGGAGGTAGACATCTGAGATGTCGGAGTGGGTGCAGTGTTGTCTCCGTGGACATCTTCGGACAATGAACTGGACCTGTGTGTGTTCTTTTCCAGATGACTATCCCTGGCAGAGGTGAACTACGACATTGGAAATAGAGAGCTGCCCATGGTCATGTTCTCTGTGGCGGATTGGAGTCACTGGCTTTAGGGGGGCAAGAACGCTTTTATAGTATAAAAAGATGCAGTGGTGCTGCCAGCATCGCTGCCTCTCTCCCAGATGAGCTAAATCTTTATTTACACTCGGCTAGGTATCACCAACACTGAGCCCCCAAGGACAGCCATCGAAGCAACCTGAATCTTTGTCAACTCTGAGGCTGAAGTACACGGGTGCTTCCAATGAGTGGACAGTCCCAAGGCCGCAGGACCAGACGGCATCCCAGGGCGGCTGCTCAGCATGTGCGCAGCACAACTGGCAGGTGTGTTTACTGACATTTCTAATTTCTCCCTCTCCCAGTGTAGGGTGCCCTCCTGCTTCAAAACATCCACCAAAGACCAAGGTAGCATTTCTGAACGACTGGCCTCCTGTCGCACTCACCTCAATAATAAGAAAATGCTTTGAAAGGCTGGTGAAGGATTACATCTACAGCTTGCTACCACCCGTACTGGACTCCCTACAATTCGCCTAGCAACACAACCGATCGACAGATGACACAATCACACACCGTCCTTACTGTAGCTCTTGGACTACAGTTCAGCATTCAACATCATAATTCCCGCCAGGCTTGACAAGAAGCTCAGAGACCTCGGCCTTGACACTGCTTTGTGTTTCTGGATCCTGAACTTCCTGTCAGATCGCCAGCAGGTAGTAAAAGTGGGCTCCCCCACCTCTGCCCTTCTGACCCTCAACACAGGTGCCCCTTAGGGCTGTGTCCTAAGCCCCCTCCTTTACTCTCTGTACACCATGACTGTGTTGCCACCCACAGCTCCAATCTGCTAATTAAATTTGCTGACGACACTACACTGATTGTCCTAATCTCAAATAATAACGAGGCAGCCTATAGAGAAGAATATATCACCCTGACACAGTGGTGTCAAGAAAACATTTGGAATGAACCCTAAGATGCCTGGCCTCAGAAAGACCTGACAAGTGGTGCGACCATTTGATGTGGACGGAGGTCACCCACAAAACTTTACCGCATTCAACGCACGGGATGTCCCCTTTTGAATGCCAATTTGGGTATTCTCTACCACTCTTCCCTGAACAGGAGGCCAAGGTTGGGGTTCCTGTGGCCAAAGATCTCATCCAATGCTGCAAGGAGAAATGGACTAGGGCAAGGGAGATTTTGTTAGCTTCTACCTGGAAAGCTGAAATAAAGTTTGACCACAAGGGAAGTCAGGGACCAGTTTTGCAGCCTGGGCAAGAGGTCTGGCAGTCAACTCAGGATTTGCCTCCCTGAGTGGAGTCTAGGTAATTGGCCGCTAAGTTTACTGGACCCTTCAAGATTCTCAGGGAAGTAAACCTGGTGGCTTACGCCCTGCAACTCCCTAAGACCCTCAGATCAATCCCACTTCCCACATTTCCAAATGAAAACCTGTGTGCACCAGCACTTCAACTCCACCACCTTCAGTCCTGCTGCCACCCCGGTTTGTCGATGGGGAACAGGTCTTCACTGTGAGAAGTCTGAATTCATGAAGTAATTGGGATGTTCGGCAGTTCCTCATGGACTGGGAAGGATTCGGACCCGAAGAACGAGGCAGGGTTTCTGAAAGGGACACCTGCGATCCGGCCCTCATCCATGACTGCCATCGTCAGCTCTCCTGGCAACCAGGGCTGTCAGGAGTCAGCCATGGGGGAGGGTTTCCTGTTATGACACGCACCCAACTATGCCAGCTTCTGGGGTTTAGACAGTCGAACTCTCAGGAAGATGGATTGCTGGCATGGCCCCTTTAAAGATACACAACTGTACCGCTACTGGGCAATCATGTTCAGTGTCCCAAGAAATATGTATTTAAAGAGCACCTGAATGGAGCCTCAGTTCTCAATCGTCTAGCATTTTGTTTTGGGCTCAGTTCCCCATCCAATTTTAGTCTGAGTCTCCATCCTAGCCTCGGGTACTCCAGCATTTGGATCCAAACCATTCTCGTCAAGGACTCATGCCACAAGAGGTTTGTGCTCGGGTCAGTATCTGCATTGCAGTTTGTTGATGACTTATCCTGCAGCCGCTGAGTACCAGCGATGCAAAAGAATGATTGTTTCAGCAGGCAGATGGGTTATCAGACAAGCAAACTAGAGAGTGAGCTTATTGAGAGATGTTGGCGATATATTCATTTAGGCAAGTGAATGAAGATTGTGTGTCGGCAGGTGGTATGGTGTGCTCAGCTTCTGACCTACACAGTTAGTGCAGCTGAACCCCTTGTTAGTTCCTGCGAATTTCCTGGTGCGGCACTTGGCAATGGAAGTAATTATCTTGCTAGGGAAGGTCAATGTCTGGCAATTTTTGCAGTGGTAGTTTCCACTTATCTGCTCCTGTCTGAATGTTGTCAGAGCCACGCTGAATACAGGAAATGCACTGCTTCATTTCTAGTGGAAGTGAACATTGTGCAGTAATCAGCTGATGTCCACAATTCCGATGTTATGGTGGAAGGAAGGTCATTGATAGAGGTTGAAGGTGGTTGAGCTTGGAGCACTGCTCTGAGGAACACCCACAGTGAGCCCCTGGAACTGGCATTATTGAACTCTGTTAGTTCCTGATGCTCTTGTGATCCAAAGGTGGTTGCTGTTGGTCCTTTTCGGGTCTTGTAGCACATTGGGTGGCACTTCTTTCCCCATTTCTGTAGCAGTTGACTGTTCTTTATGAGGTTGAGTTGCTAGCTTGATGCTCAACCCAGCATGGATGGAAAGCGTGCAATGAGCTGGCAAGGTTCAAACTCGGGACCATTCACCTCGAAGTCCAGTGCAAATGCGTACAGCAGTGTGCTGGTGACACAAGCATTGTACACTGCCATCTTTGTTTTGACTGAGAGACTCATGTGGTGAGACAGGCAAGAGTTGTTGCAGCCTTCCTGATGTGCTTGTTGATTTCTGTGACAAGGAGAGGTTGTCACCTTTCATGGACCCCAGGTATGTGAATGGTGAATAATATCCAGTTTGTGGTAATCAGTGGTGGGCACTGATGCTGCCTGCACATCTTGTCTCAAGAAGTTGGTCTTTTTCAGACTGATGTCAGACCAAGTTCCTCACAGGCCCAGGAGAAGCGATCCATCAAGATCAGGAGGTGCTACGGAGTGTGGGTTGTGACTGCTGCATCATCAGCAAACAGCGGGTCTTTGAGCATAGCCACACGCACTTTGGTTTTGGCTCTTAGGCGAGCGAGGTTAAAAAGCCTGCCGTCTGATGTAGCGTGGAAGTAGATCCGCTCTGTCGCTCTCAGAGCACGATCGCTCCCCCTCAAATCCAGCGGTTGGGAGGTAACCACAGACGGGGAAACAGGTGGAGAGATGAGTAGAACGTTCCTCTGACCTCTACTCCAGAGTGAACACTATCACCACTTCAGCCCCAGGTACCACCCAGTGCCTACCGACAGTGGAAGGACTGGACGCAGAGCCGACCCTAGAGGAGCTCAGCAAGGCCTCAGGGAAGGCATCAGAGCCTCCAACCCCCAAACCTGATCAGGAGCCGCATGGCTACCCTATTGCACCCATTGCAAAAGCCCTCTGTCGATGCTGGCAGGAAGGAGCTGAATCACAAGATATGAAGGATGCCAAGGTCATCACTCAGGTTAGAGATAACAAGAATTTCAGTGATAATTATTAACCAGGTGACCAGATTCAAATGATGTGACACCTGCTACTGAAATCTAAGAACTTTCTAGAAAAATACAGAAAGATAGATAGATAGATAGATACTTTATTCATCCCCATGGGGAAATTCAACTTTTTTCCAATGTCCCATACACTTGTTGTAGCAAAACTAATTACCGGTACATACAATACTTAACTCAGTAAAAAAAAATGATATGCATCTAAATCACTATCTCAAAAAGCATTAATAATAGCTTTTAAAAAGTTCTTAAGTCCTGGCGGTAGAATTGTAAAGCCTAATGGCATTGGGGAGTATTGACCTCTTCATCCTGTCTGAGGAGCATTGCATCGATAGTAACCTGTCGCTGAAACTGCTTCTCTGTCTCTGGATGGTGCTATGTAGAGGATGTTCAGAGTTATCCATAATTGACCGTAGCCTACTCAGCGCCCTTCGCTCAGCTACCGATGAAACAACTGTACTGTAATGACTGGAAAATACTTTGTATACTAGTTGATTGTATAAAAATATGAGCAAGCAAAGAAAATGAAAAAAAATCTCCAACCCAATCTAACGCCTCCAACAACCACAGCCACTTTCCTTCATGTGCATATGACTTTAACTATTGGAGTGTTTGTTCCCTGATGTTGATAACTTCAGTTTTACCAGCCATCTTTAATACCGCTCTGAGACAAATGCTACCTTGAATTCAAGAGTAGTCACACTCTCTAACTTCTGGAATTCACCTCTTTGGTCCTTTTTAGACTAAGATTATGGCAAGGTCTGGTGTTGAGTGGTTTTGGCAACCAAAATTTGGGCTTCAATGGGAAAGTTATTGTTGAGTTCTGCTTTTTACTGTTAGCCTTACCTTCCATCATTTGGCTGATGATTGAGAGGTGACTGATTGGGACGGAACTGGATTTGTCCAGCTTTCTAAAAATAGTGCATACTTGAGCAATTTTTCACGTTAAGTTGATCCACATGTTATTACTGTAGGAACAGCTTGGCTAGAATCACTGTTTGTTCAGAACTGAAAGTCTTCATTATTAGAAGCAGGATGTTTTCTAGTCTCTCAGCCTCTGCATCCAGTACTCTCTGTTGTTTCCTGGTGTCCCATGAAGTGAATCAACTTGGCTGAAGACAGACTTCAGTGATGCTGAGGATCTCAGGAGGAAGCCATTATTAATCATCCACTCCACTTGCTGAAGGAAACGAGCTAATCAACGAACTCCAGACAAGGTACAGGAAAGTGCAGTGGGCCAGATAAACCTGGAAAACATTTGGAGATAACATTCAAACTTCCAGCATCACACACTTGCTGCTCCATTTCCAGTTTGTTCTCTCTGGGTTTTTCACTACATTCCAACATTTAGGGAACATGAAATCAGATTTTAGCAGAGTTAGGATTAGACTGTTTTAAAGACTGTAATCATGCTTTTGCAAAGAATGGTTGAGATTAGAATGAGGTACAGAAAGGATTTGTGATGAACACAGTCAAAAATCTGACTTGAGTAACCTGAGGTATGCAAAGTTTAAGAACCAAGAAACCAATACTACAGTTGAATTATTCTGCTTGTGGGAAATGTTGACTAAATATAACTATTGGAGATCTGATGCAGAAGATCAAAAACTTACAAACGCTGAAAATCTGAGAGAGAAACAGACAATGGTGGAAGCACTTATCAGATCAGGCAAGAGGAAAAAATTAGGTCAATGAGCCCTGGTGAATTAACTTTGTACCCGTCAGTGTTGTGCTTTCTTCCCACATTCTAAAAGTAGATTGGTACGTTTACAATTAAAAATTCAAGATTGATATTTTCATTCTTCAGTACATAACTGTGAAGGAGAATGAAATGGTTGTTGTTCTGGATCTGATGCAGCATAAAAAACACAATAAACAGAAAAACACAATAATTGTAGATATAAATGCAATCCTATAAAACACAATGTACAAGTAATTGCTGAGTGCGGCTGGACATACATAAGATTAGCTTATATGCATAGGCTGATTGCACATACATACTAGGTGTAAGAGTATCTGTACGTAAAGTGACTGACAGGAAATGATAAAGTGACAAAGTAACTCTTGGCAAGAGGAACTCTTCTAGGTAGCAGCAGAGCACATGAGAACACAGTAGGGCGGTGATTGTGTCAGCGTAGGTACGAGGTGTGAAAGGTAGGCATAAAATGGATGGGGACGAGGGACACTGAGAGGCTGTGGTGAGGATTGGCTGATGTGAATGTAGTGATGGTGGGCTGAGTTAATGGGGGGAGGTGTTGATCAGCTTGGCGACTTGGGGGAAAGAAGCTATTTTTGAGTTTAGAGTTCCTGGCCTGGATACTGCGTAGCCTCTTCCATGGTGGGAGTGGGACAGACAGTCCATGAGCAGATTGGGCAGGATTCTTCATGATATTGCGTTGTACTCTGCAGATTGCCCCAAGTGTGTAAGGGAATGGTAGTACCTGGGTGGTGTTGATCAGAAATCGGGGAGAATAAATTAGAACTAGAGAAGGATTAGTGAAAGTGGGTGCTTGATGGTCAGAACGGACTCAATGGGCTGAAGGGCCTGTTTCTGCACTGTACTACACTGTGTTATGTGCTCCGGGGCTGTAGGGGGCAGCACAGTGCTGCTGCAGGTAGCCAGCCTTCTCACAGCTTGAGCAACCCGGATTGAGTTCTGACTTTGGGCACTGTCTGTATGGAGTCTGGATCTTTGCCACTTGACCACGTGGATTTCCCCTGGGATCTCCAGTTTCCTCTTGTGTTCCAAACACATGCCGGCTGTTAGGTTAATTCGCTACTGTAAATTACCCCTAGCGTAGAAAGCTGGTAGGGGAATTGCGGAATATTAATTGGTAGGCGTGAGAGAATTGGTTCTAGGGAAATCAGTAAGGATAAAGATATAAAGTTAATCTGTAAATGTCAAATGTACAGTACATCGAAACATACAATGGTTTGCGTCAAATCAAATCAGCGAGGATTGTGCTGGAGGCAGTGCCAGCATAGCCTCCCTACATCTGACTAACCCGAACCCTAACCGTGCGCCTTTGGAATGTGGAAGGGAAGCAGAGCACCCAGAGGAAATAGCACGGTCATGGGGGCGACATACGAGCTTTTTACAGCCAGTGGCGGGGATCAAATCCCGATCAGTGAATGCTGGTGTTGTAAAGCAGTCGCACTAACTGCTATGCTTCCGTGTCGCTGGCAGTTTGGATTACGCTGAGAACCATCATGGGCTCAGTGGGCAGAAAAGACTCCTTCTGTGCCATGAGGAAATATGGAAATAATATACACTGAGAGAATGAAAGCAAATTTTAAAAGCTTTCCATAATGTATTCAAGAAAGAGTCATGCATAGTATATTAATTCAGTGGCCACATTATTTGGTACATGTATGTGTGCTTGTTAATGCAAATAATCTAATCAGCCAATCATGTGGCAGCAACTCAATGTATAAAAGCATGCAAACATGGTCAAGTGGTTTAGTCCAAACATGAGAATGGGGAAGAAATGTGATCTAAGTGACTTTAACTGTGGAATGATTGTTGGTGCCAGATGGGGTGGTTTGAGTATCCCAGAAAGTGCTGATCTCCTGGGATTTTCGTGCACAACAATCTCTAGAGTTTACAGAGAATAGTGCGAGAAGCAAAAAGAAAATCCAGTGAGCAGCAGTCCTGTGGGTGAAAACATCTTGTTAATGAGAGAGCTCCGAAGAGAATGGCCAGGCTGGTTCACACTGTCAGGAAGATGACTGTAACTCAAGTAACTACGTGTTACAGCAATGATGTGCAGAAGAGCATTGAACTTGTGAAGTGGATGGGCTAAGAAGCAGAAATTCATGAATATACACTCATTGGCCACTTTATTAGGAGCAGAAGATACCTAATAAAATGGCCACTGTGTAGATACTTTAGCTCCTTGTAATCCTTAATGCCCAACCCCACATTTCATAATCAGTTTGTTATGTCCATTATAAATTTACTGGAGGATGATTCAAACTTATGAGAAAGTCTTTTTCTGCAGTAATAACTTAAATAATCAATTCTACACAGATCTGAACAAAGGCAACTTAAAATTAACAGTCATGCACCACACATCTGTTAGCTCCATTACTTACTGAGTATCATGTAATCCTATATCTCTGATTGCACATGGTGATATCATACTCCCAAGAGTCATGCCTGGGAACTTGTCCAAGCATACATCTTGGATATGGTTTAACTTTTTTGTGAAGTCATTACTTTGTATATATAACCTGCAATTGTCAGTTAAGGTTTGCTAAAAAAAAATGTTAAAATGCTCTTACTTGGGTCATAACAGTGGATGACCTTGAGAGAACTTTTCAAAATCGAAATGTTGCAAGTACCCCTGAGGTACATTCTCCTCAAATAATCAGTGAGAACCGACTGTCTGCCCTCCCAGTGCTATTTCTGAGTGAAGTGACTGCTTTCCCTATCAGGAATAGAAATCTCCTCCAGACTCTCTGATAATCATTAAACATACTTAGCGTGTATGTGTATGCATTAATGTGTGTAATATCTATGACCCTGCGTGAAAGAAGTCAGAGCCTCTCCTGAAACACTCATACATTCTGTGGCTTCTGCTTGTGCTGTGATAGTGTTGGGACATCATCTGTCACTTGCTCCAAGATGGCCAATGTAAATGTGGAACAGTAGTTGTGACTGGCTTGCTGGAGAGAAAGGACTCTGAAGTGCGTGAAGTCCTATGTGCAAGGTTGACACTGGACCTCCA
This sequence comes from Hemitrygon akajei, assembly GCF_048418815.1. Taxonomy (NCBI): domain Eukaryota; kingdom Metazoa; phylum Chordata; class Chondrichthyes; order Myliobatiformes; family Dasyatidae; genus Hemitrygon; species Hemitrygon akajei. The sequence continues at coordinate 29,769,418 of NC_133127.1, forward strand.
ATTTTCCTTAATATTAAGACCATAAAACCACAAGATATAGGAGCAGAATAAAACCATTAGGCCCATTGAGTCTGCTCTGCTATTTCATCATGGCTGATCCAACTTTCCTCTCAGCCACAAACCCCTGCCTTCTCCCAGTTTCCCTTCATGACCTGACCAATCAAGAATCTATCAACCGCTGCCTTAAGTATACATAAAGACTTGGCCTCCACAGAGGCCTGTGGCAAGGAATTCCACAGATTCACCAGCCTCTGGCTAAAGAAATTCCTCCTCATCTCTGTTCTGAAAGGATGCCCCTCTATCGTGTGACTGTGTCCCACCAGAGGAAACATCCTCTCCACGTCCACTCTACCAAGGCCTTTTACCATTTGATAGGTTTCAATGAAGTCATCCTTCATTGTTCTGAATTCAGGCCCAGAGCCATCAAACACTCTTCATGTGACAAGCCATTCAATCCTGGAGTCATTTTTGTGAACCTCCTTTGAACCCTCTCCAGTTTCAATACATTCTTTCTAAGATAAGGGGCCCAAACCTGCTCACAATACTCCAAGTAAGGCCTCATCAGTGCTTTATAAAGTTTCAAAATTATATCCTTGCTTTTATATTTTAGTCCTTGTGAAACAAATACTAACATTGCATTTGCCTTCCTCGCCATAGACTCAACCTGCAAATTAGCCTTTGGAGAAACCTGCACAAGAACTCCCAAACCCCTTTGCACCTCAGTTTTTTTGTATTTTCTCTCCATTTAGAAAATAATCAACCCTTTCATCTCTTCTACTAAAGTACATGACCATACACTTCCCGACACTGCATTCCATCTGCCACTTCTTTGCCATTCTCCTAATCTGTCTAAGCCCTTCTGTAGCCTCTCTATTTCCTCAAAACTACCTGCCCCTCTACCTATCCTCATATCATCTGCAAACTTTATAACAAAGCCATCAATTCCATCATCTGAATCATTGACACACATCACAAAAAGAATCAGTCCCAACGTAGTCCCCTGGCAGCCAATCAGAGAAGGCTCCATTTATTCCCACTCATTGCTTTCTGCCAATCAGCCACTGCTTTATCCATGCTAGAATCTTTCCTGTAATACCATGGGCTTGTAAAGCAGTCTCTTGTGTGGCATCTTGGCAAAGGCCTTCTGAAAATCCGAGTACACAACATCATTCAATTCTCCTTTATCTATCCTGCTTGTTATTTCTTCAAAGAATTCCAACAGATTTTTCAGCAAGATTTTCGCTTGAGGAAACCATACTGACTATGACCTATTTTATCCTGTGCCTCCGAGTACCCTGAGACCCCTGTTACGAAAACCCCGTAACCAGGTAACTTACCAGCAAAGATAGATGGATCAGCTGAGTCGGATGCTACTATTTTCAACCGTTTTATTCAACAAGGGCACAAACGTATGGTTAATACAAAACATTCAGATCATCAAAACTCAATCTAAAACACCGGTGTAATAATAATCATTCAAAACACAAGCTCGATCGTCGTCTAGGGGTAATGTAGATTTTATATCGTTCACTGGATATCTAAAAGTCTTTTAGATCACGGCAGTTTCACTTAGTTACCGGCGGAAGTGTCGCGTTGGTGCATTTTTAGTTAGAAAGACAGAGAACATGAAGCATTTACCCGACAGGTTTTCCAACCTGTAGGAGGTAGTCGGAAGTCTCGTTGGGGGAATGGACTCTCATCTGTGGCTTCCCCTGTAGCTAGGCCGTCTTCCGTGGTGAAGTCGCCAATCCCAGGCAAGGGAAGGACGCACACGAACCCCACCACCGGCTGTAGCTATTAAAACGCTGTCGCAGGATTTCTAGCGTTTCTCCTTCGTGTGTTTCCTTGGTGCATCTGAGGGTCCTCCCCTCAGACCCGCCTTTATACTTCTTCACGGGATCGCAGGTGTCAATCAAGTTGCAGGTAATGCGATCTCTCTCTCAACCAGCCCACTTTGCCCGAGGGCTTTTCAGGTGGTCTCCATGAGACAATAGTCAAAGTCACTTTTATTCTGCTTCTTGGGAGAACGTGGTCTTTCGCACGTCTCTCTCTCTTGGGTCAGTTGACCCCCCTTAACTAGAGTTCTTGCGATTTTCACAAAGGAGGGGGCCAACGGCATAACACCCCATCCTTAATAATTGACTCCAACTTCTTCCCAACCACTGAGGTCAGACTAACTGGCCTGTAGTTTCCTTTCTTCTGCCTCTCTCCCTTCTTGAAGAGTGGAGTGTCATTTGCAATTTTCCAGTCTTCCAAAACCATTGCAGAATCTAGTGATTCTTGAAAGATCATTACCAATGCCTTCACAATCGCTTCAGCCACATCTTTCAGAATTCTGGGGTGTACACCGTCTGGTCCAGGCGACTTATCTACCTTCAGACCTTCCAGTTTCCCAAGAACCTTCTCTTTAGTTATGGTAACTTCACACACTTCATGACCCCTGACACCTGGAGCTTCCACCATCCTGCTAGTGTCTTCCACAGTGAAGACTGATACAAAATACTCATTCAGTTCATCCACTATTTCCTTGTCCCCCATTACTTACCTCTCCAGCATCGCTTCCCATCGATTCAATATCCACTCTCGCCTCTCTTTTACACTTTACTTATCTGAAGAAACGTTTGGTATCTTCTTTAATATTATTGTCTAGCTTACTTTTGTATTCCGTATTGTGTATTGTATACAGGTGTTCTGGCTAGCCAGACATGTACCAAGCCCCCCACTGTTCATCCTCATCAGCCTTCTCCTCTAGGCTGTCCTCATCAGGATCTTGTCCACCAAGTGTGACACAGTCTCTGGGAAGCTAGTATCCAGACCAACTTTTTATTTGTTTTTATATATTTTAGAGATGCAGCAGCATAACAGGCCCTTCCGGCCCAACAGAATCAGAGTCAGGTTTAATATCACTGACATACGTCATGAAATATGTTACTTTGCAGCAGCAGTACAGTGCGATACATGATAAATATAGGAAAAAACTGTGAATTACAGTAAAAATGGTTAAATTAAATCAGTAGTGCATAAACAGAAATAAAATAGTATTGAGGTAGTGTTCATGGGTTCAATGTCCATTCAGAAATGGATGGCAGAGGGGGAAAAGAGTCATAGAACATAGGATGTAGAACTCTATAGCACATTACAGGCCCTTCAGCCTACAATGTTGTGCTGACCATGTAACCTTCTCTAGAAACTGCCTAGAATTTCCATAGTGCATAGCCCTTCATTCCTCTAAGCTCCATGTATCTGAGAGTCTCTTAAAAGCCCCTATCGTATTTGCCTCCACCACGTGCATTCCACATACCCACCTCTCTCTGTGTGAAAAACTTACCTCTGACATCCTCTCTGTACGTACTTCCAAGCACCTTAAAACTATGCCCCCTCATGTTGGCCATTTCAGCCCTGTGAAAAGGATTCTGTTCTGGCTATCCACACGATTAATGCCTCTCATCATCTTATACACCTGGTCACTGGTGCTGTAATTGCATTATTCTAATCTCTGTGTTACCATGACACTCCACTCTTACTTCCCCAGATAAATGACGGTGCATCTTCATCTTCACTGGCATAGGCATGCTTTGACCATTGCCTGACCAGGCTACTATACTTGCCTGCCTGAGAGAAGAAAGGTAGAGTGTGTGGGAAGGAGCTGGGTGGGTGGGCTATGTGAGATGCATGGTGGCACCATTTTCAGTCTGGTCAATTAAAAGAGGTTGTGGGTTGAGGGGGAGGTGTGATGTATGAGGGTGGATTGAGTATCAGCATGCCATAAATGGGTCCAGCCTTCTGTTGACCACTAACTCTGACATGGTCACTCATCTTACCAATTTGACACCACCGATCCTGCTTTGCTTGATCTATGAGATGAAGGGATATGCGTTGGCACCGACACCATGCGGCTGACAGAGTTGAATGGCTGGCAGTCTGTGCAAGCTGGTTGATGGAGATTGTAGGCAAGAATATGATGAGTAATGTGGTGCATTGAGCCCTGTCTGAGACTGATGAAGCAGTTTCGGAGACTCAGCATTTGGCTGACATTGACCAATTGTGTGCGATCTGACCTCTTTGCAGCTGAAGGTCTCTCTGTTGCACGATAGTGCAAACTCTTCGACAGATGCTTCCTTGCACTGGCTTCTCAGCATGCGTAGGATGCAGAGCTGGGCTGAGGGGTGGTAGATGGAGCTCAATGTGGAAAAATGTGAAGAGATTCTTGTTGGAAGGTCAAATTTGAAGGCAGCATACAGGGTAAATGCCAGAACTGAGGAATGGAGGGATTGTGAGGTCCACGTCCACAGATCCTTCAAAGTTTCTGGACCAGTTAATAATGTAGTTAAGAGGCAATTGGTCTGTGGTCTTTGTTCATCGGGAGATTAAGTTCAAGAGCCATGAGGTACTGTTGCAGCTCTATAAAATTCTGGTTTGATCGAACTTGCAATATTGTGTTCAGTTCTGGGCATCTCATTATAGGAAGGATGTGGAAGCTTTAGAGAGGGAACAGAGGAGATTTACCAGGATGATAAAGCACGTCTTGAGGATTAGTTGAGCAAGTTAGGGCTTTTCTCTTTGAAGAAAAGGAATATGATAGGTGATTTGATAGGGGTGTACAAGATGATAAGATGCATAGATCAAATGGGCAGACAGAGATTTCTTTTCCCCAAGGTGGAAAAGGCTAATACAAGGGGACGTACCATCAGCATGTTGGGAGGAAAGTATAGGTGGTACATCAGAGGCAGGCTTTTTTAACCTGAAAAATGAGTCATTATAGAGGCAGACACATTAGGGACATTTAAGAGACTCTTAAAGAGGCAAATAGATGAAAGAAAAATAGAGGGCTATGTGCGAGGAAAGGGTTAGATTGACCTTAGAGTAGGTTAAAGGGTTGGCACAACATTGTGGGCTGAAGGGCCTGTACTGCACTATACTGTTCTATGTTCTACATTCGATCAAGCAGACCTCCTGGTTTGTTGACAGCTTAGGACATCCTCTCTCACTCTCACAGACCAAGCTTCCAGCATTGCATCAAAAAATAGTAACTCCCTCCCTTGTATACATGGCCACCAGAATAACTGAGACATTCTGCCATTGCCAACATGCCTCACTTTTTAAAGAGATGCCTGTTAGTTTTTACGATGTGCGTTTTGCATCTGTCGCATTCCTTTCCCATGTTCTCTCTTACTAACTGCCCTCTTCATGTTCCTCTATCCAGATTCCTTCTCTCTCACTGCCCCCAATAACCAGCCCATGCATGATCTCTGCAACCAATTCTCACAGCTATGCTGGAATATCAGAAATTCAAGATTTAAGATTCAAGATTGTTTAATGTCATTTCCTGTACACAATGTGTAAAGGAGAACAAAATAATTGTTACTCTGGATCCGAAGCAGCACAAAAAGCCCCACAAATGATAAAGAATGTAACCCCTGGGTCACCTCAGGCATCACTCAAACTCGTTCTAGTCTAGGGGGGGCAGCCTTCGGCCCCGCCAAACTGGGTAATCAGCTGGTGTGGATGCTGTGTGATGTCCCCCGCCTCGCCCAAAAAACAGACAGTACACCTTATGCGATTAAATGAGTACAATTTATAAAGATTACTATAACTAAGCGATTACTAACGATACAGTATGTATGAATAAGAGAAAAAAAAGAAAAGGCGCCAAACTTATCAAAGTCCAAACCACTTTGTGCACAACCGTTGGAGCTCAATTACTGAAGTCTTCTGGCCACCATTCGATCCCCTCCGAATTCCTCGACCCGCCTCCTGGGACCCCCACAGTGGTCGACCAGACGCTCCACACTCCTCTGTCTCCGTCTCCTCTCATCACCGAAAACCTTGGGCCGGGGTCTGTTCTGTCGCCCAGCATCCCGTCCTCTCTCTCTCACTCCATTGCGCCGACTCCCCAAACTCCCCGCCAACAATCAGTTTACAGTCCCAAACAAGCTTCCAGCACTTATCATAACAAAGACGCCAGCATTCCTACTTTTAACAAAACAAAGACGCCATTTTGATTACATACACAGTAACAAAGAAAAAGAAACCCCCCGATACAGTAACAAAGAAAAAGAAACCCCCCGTTACAGAACATAATAATAATTTAAAAAATCACAATAAATATAAATACCTAAGAAAGATAGTTTATATACATAGATTAATTGTATGTCCATAAAGTGATATTAGTCTGCACCTTAGGTGACTGACAAAGTAGTGTCATGGTTGGTGGGTGGAGCTGTTGATCAGCCTTACTGCTTGGGCAGATTAACAGTTTTTGAGTCTGGTGGTCTCACTGTGGATGCTACATAGCCTCCTCGCTAATGGGAGGGGGACAAACAGTCCATGGGCAGGATGGGTGGGATCCTTCGAGCACCTTTCTGTATATAAGTCCTTGCTGGTGCCAGCGATGCGTTGGGCAGCTTTGACCACCCGCGGCAGAGTCTTCCTGTCTGCAGCAGGTCAACTTCCAGACCATGCAGAGAAGCAACTTGTCAGGATGTCTCCATACTGTGCATCTGCAGAATGGCGTGAGTATGGACGCGCAAAATCCAGCTCTCTTCAACCTTCTCAGGAAGTAGAGGTGTTGGTGAGCTTTCTTGACTGGGTAGGATGTGTTCTGGGACGTTGAGAGGTTGTTTGTGAGGTGCACTCCCATTGTCCCATAGTAGTGGTGCGATCACTCATCGAGTATGATGTTCTCTGGAGAGGCTATTCCCTTAATGGAGAATATCTGTGTCTGACTTTGTCTAATGTGGGGAGGCTGATGCACGAGCAGCCACCAGACGCTCCTCGACAGATTGGGCTCGGGTTCTGGTGTCATGGAATGCAGGACCACTGAGGAGCCTCCACTACTGATGCCCTCCTCCACCTTCACTGCCATTGTGAAGTCATCATCTTCCACCAGCTCCACCGCCGTGCTCTTAGTTGGATCATTCTTTGTCTGGAACCCCTCCCTTGACCTTACTGTCAAGGGTGATCTTACCAGGAGCTAAGCTCCAGATGCCATTGCTGTCAGGGTCTCAGGAATTCACCAGCCTCTCCACCATGACCAGGTGAAGGTCCTTAGAGGGATTATCCCATACAACTCCCCCTCACCCTCTCTGCAATTTAGAATTCGCTCATTTTCTCTTTCAAAACCTGAAAGCTTAATTCTGTTTCTTCTTCTACGGATGCTGCCTGACCTACTAGGTGTCGCCAGCATTTACTGTTCTATTTCAGGTTTCCAGTGTCTGAACCTGTGATTTTCCTGCCATACTCCTTTTCTTTCATTCCTTGAGAAGCTTCAAATCTTTGAGATCCATATTTCACCTACAACCCAACTCACCCATCTTCTCCAAGTACAGCTGCTAGTTACTTCGCCTCTTGAGGCTTCACCCAAATGCCTCAATATTTTTAAAGGAATTACCTAGCACCATTTCATATTAATGTCTTTTAAAGTGCATTATTTATCTCAAACCTGAAGTGTTGTGAAATTATATATTTTTTGCCTGCTGTTAAACAAGCGTTCAGGCTGTGCTGAAGAAGCCAATCCCGAGAGTCATGACAATCAAGTTAGAAGACAACTTCCGAGGCCTGACAGAGGTGGCCAACAAACTGGAGGGCAAGCTGGTGGAATTTCTGCTTCAAAAGTGTAAGTTCAATTTCTGTTCATCGGTTTATCCAAATCAACTGGTTTTGTGCTCTAAGCCTTTAAAATGTGCTCCTGCTGGGAAGTAAAAGTGAAGGGGAGCTTCTTCACTCAGAGAGTGCAGAACATCTGCCAGCAGAAGTGGTGGATGCAGGGTCTACTTTAACACCCAAGTGAAGAGTGGTAGGTACATGGATGGGAGGGTTATGGAAGGCTATGGTCCAGGTGTAAGTACATGAGTCTCAGCAGATTAATAATTCAGCACTGCCTAGATGGGCTGAAAGGCTTGTTTCTGCGTCTATGACTCTATGAAGGAAATTGAAGATGTCGGAGTCAGAAACAAAAACCAAACTGTCAATGTCAAACAGAATTTATTATCAAAGTTTATATTTGTCATCATATATTACTTGAGATTCGTTTTCTTGGAGGCATTTATAAGAAAATGCCTGCCCCAGCCTCTAACCTGCAAGTGGACCAGCCTTAAGCTGCTGCTTCTATCTTTTGTTTAGGAACAACAAACAGAACTGTCCTGTTAGGCCAATAGTCCAGCCTACTCTTGCTCTATCAAACTTCTTCCTACCTTGACTTGATCCTGTTCCCCCTGGACAGTCCCTTTCCACTTGCATCCACAATACTTCTGATGCTTTCCATACTTTGACAATTTTCAGTTCCCTGATCTCAACTGGCTCATCTTCACCAGGGACGCTCAATCCCTTTCCACCTCCACCCCACAACTGGAAGGGTTGGGGACCCTTTGTTTCTTCTTTGAACGGAGGTGCAACCAGTACTCTTCCACTCATCCAATATGTCCTTGCGCTCAACAGCTTTTCCTTAAATTCCACTCAGTTTCTCCATACTGGTCTTCCTCCAGGCACCCTGATTTCCTCTCATATTCCGAAGTCATATGCATTAGGGTGATTAGTTGGCATGGTATTAGTTGGCACCAGAAGTGTGGTGACACTTGTGGGCTGCCCCTAGCATGCTCCTTGGATTGTGTCGGCTGATCATGCGAACAATGCGTTTCACAGAATGTTTCAATGTACGTGAGACAAATAAAGGTAATAAAGTTAATCTTATAAGCTTACCTATGAAAATTCCCGAGGGCCATACCTACGCCTGTCATCTTGTTGGACGTATGGAGCATTCCTTATTCTCAGCTTATTTGGGAGTGCCTTCCTCAGCTCTTTCTCCGATGACAACATAGGTGCTGCATACCTCACACGTGCACAGAACTCAAAGGTTTTGGTCATATTTGTTGGAGTTGGAATTGGTTTAACATACAGCAGATAAATGTAGTGAAATATGTCATTTGTGTTGACAACCAACACAAACTAAGGATGTCCTGGGGGAAGTCCACAATTGCTACCACCCGTTCTGGCACCAACATAGCATGCCCACCATGTTCAGCAGAACAAGCAGCAAAATCAAAACAAGACAAAAACAACAAAACAAGCTCCTTTCTCACTCACTGACAATCTCTAACACTAGAGTTCCCTTTCTGGATCTGTTATTCATCACCCCAGGAGAACGACTAGCTACCAGCACCTTTTCATCCCCACAGATACCTTGACCATACATCTTCTCACCCTGGTCCCTGGCTCCATTGCATTTGTTCTAATACTAATGCCATCTACTCTGGTGTGACTGAAATGTCCTTTTTCATCAAGCATGTCTTCTCCCTTTCTATAGTGGATGGAGCTCTCAACTGCATTTCCTCTATTTCCTTCACATCTACTCTCACCCTTTCTATGCCGGGGCAGAACAAAGATAGAAATCCCCCGCTACTCACCTTCATTTTCAATGCTTCATCTTTTGCAATTTCTGCCTGCTCCAATGCCATCACGTCACTAGTCACATCTTCCACTCTTCCTACCCTTCAGATTTTCCCATGGACTCCCTGGTCCACTAGTACTTCCCTACCCACCACTCCTCATCATACATCATCTTCCCATGCAACACCTCTTCCATTCCAACCATCCAGGGACCCAAACCATCATCCCAGCTGAAACAGTGATTTCTTTGCACTTCTTTGAATCTAGTACACTGCATCTGATGTTCTCATCCACGTTAGAGACAGCAAGGGCAGCCTGGGCATTGACTTCACGGAATACCTGGGCTTGTTGCCACCTGCAGAATCCAAAACGCTGAATTCTTCAACTTCAGACAACTTGTTTTTCCTTTCCATTTGCTCTTGACGTTCTTTTCCCCCATGATTTCAATTTCATTTGTCTATTATCCTGGTGCTCATGGTGTCCCTAGTGGTTAGATCGCCCAGATTTCACAACACGAGCAACTCATTGCATGCACTCACTTACTGCCCGTTACACTGCTGGTGTTCAGGGCAGCAATGAAGGGCCTCCATCTTTGGTGATGTTCAGGGCTTCCTTCATCATGTCAGTAGTTTTCTCTCGGTTTTCACTACTGTCAATCATGGAAGACCTGGGTGGAGACTCAGAAATACCATTGAACTCGGATTCAAAGGATTCTTCATTACTGTTTCCATAACAATTTTGTTTTACCAGTCAGGATTGTTAGCCCTGAGCTGAGCCCCCAATCCGGGAGGACTGGTGGATCAGTCTTAGTTGGTGCTCTACCCTTTGACCTGTTTGGCTTGGGTGACCCTACCAAGAGCTAAAGCTTAAAACCCTGACTCCAGCCAACATAGCTCTCTGGGTCATTGAGGTATGCAGGCCTCTGAACCATGGCAAAGCTGTGGTCCTCTTGGAGGTACATAAACTCAGTGCACCTCCTGCACCTAATAAAGTGGCCACGGTGTATGTTTGTGGTCTTTACTGGCATTCACATTGTTTGACCCTACTTCTCTACTGAGACTGGTTTATTTCTCTCTCTCTCTCTCCCCCTCTCCCCTCTCCCCTCTCCCTCCCCCTCTCCCCTCTCCCTCCCCCTCTCCCCTCTCCCTCTCCCCTCTCCCCTCTCCCTCCCCCTCTCCCTCCCTCTCCCTCCCTCCCTCTCCCTCCCCTTCTCTCCCCCTCTCTCCCTCTCCCTCCCCTTCTCTCCCCCTCTCCCTCCCTCTCCCTCCCCTTCTCTCCCCCTCTCCCTCTCCCTCTCCCTCCCTCTCCCTCCCTCTCCCTCCCCTTCTCTCCCCCTCTCCCTCTCCCTCCCTCTCCCTCCCCTTCTCTCCCCCCTCCCTCTCCCCCTCTCCCCCTCCCTCCCTCTCCCCCTCCCTCCCTCTCCCCCTCTCCCCCTCCCTCCCTCTTCCCCTCTCCCTCTCCCTCTCTCTCCCCCTCTCTCTCCCTCCCTCTCCTCCCTCTCCCTCTCTCTCCCCCTCTCTCCCTCCCTCCCCTTCTCTCCCCCTCTCCCTCCCTCTCCCTCTCTCTCCCCCTCTCTCCCTCCCTCCCTCTCCCTCCCCTTCTCTCCCCCTCTCCCTCTCCCTCCCTCTCCCCCTCTCCCTCTCCCTCTCCCTCCCTCTCCCCCTCTCCCTCTCCCTCTCTCTCCCTCCCTCTCCCTCCCTCTCCCTCCCTCTCCCTTTTCTGATAAGTGAATTCAACTCAAATCATTGGCCAGTTTATCATTCCACAGATGCTGCTTGATGTGGTGAGTTGTTCCAACATTTTGGTAGAAGCGAGGTAATGTGCTGGTTCAGTTGTTGGAGTGATATTCTGGGGTAAGAGTCTAAATCTCATCATAGCAGCTGGAGTATTTTGATTCTAGTGATTAAACAAATCTGGGATTTGAAAGCCTCGGTGGTCTGCTGCTAACTTTCAGGGAAGGAAATCTGCCGTGCTTTTTGCTCCGAATTGCATGTGGTCGGGCTGACCAAGGTGGTCCACTCAAGCATCTTTTGAAAAGTTAAGACATTAATGACAACATTCAAGGGACAATTAGGCCTGCAGGTTTCAGATGTCCACATCTTCTAAAGCAATTGTTCATTTTCTGTGAAAGCTAAAGATTAATCTGATGAAAGCTCACCAACTCTGTTTTACCCTGCAGTCTGACTTCTTGAGAATTCCCAGCATTTTCTGCTTTTAAAACAATGTTATATTAAGCATGAAATGACAATATTTAATGAGGCATTGGAGACCAGTTATTAAATGTTTTTTCTTATAGATTGTTGCTCAAATAGGTTTTGATGATATAGGTTCACATATAAATCTAGCATTAGCACGTGCTGGTAGCTTAGCAAAAGCTAAGCAGAATCAGAGGGGTAAAGGAAAAAAGGGTCAGCCGTAATTGAATGGCGGAGCAGACTCAATGGGCCAGATGGCCCAATTCTGCTCCTATGTTTTATGGTCTTATGCAAAGAATTTAGGAACATTCTGCTTAACCCTTGGCATTGAAATGATCTTTCATCCTAAGAATAACGCACATAAAATACTGGAGTAACTCAGCAGGTCAGGCAGCATCTATAGAGAGAAATAAACAGTTGATGTTTTGGGCCAAGTCCCTTCATCAGGTCCTGATGAATAGTCTTGGCCTGAAACGCTGAATGTTTATTCCTCTCTAACCTGCTGAGATACTCCAGCATTTTGTTATTCAGGAATTCCAGCATCTGCAGAATCTCCTGTGCTTTCATCCCAAGATTCAAATCTTTGCAGTTTGTCGGCCCTTCTGAAAAGCACATTGATATTCTCACAGGAGAACAGTAGATAATACTTCACTGTGTTCTCACCCCATCTTAATGCCCCCAAATCTCCTGAAATCTATGCAAGGCTCAAACAAAACCCTAGTAGCCTAAACTTCTGTATAATGGAAAGCCTCTCTTGACTGAGTTAATATGTGCATCATTGGTCAGCTATGCTTATTCAGTATATTTATTGCCTTCAGCATTACATTAACATGGAACATAGAACAGTAGTGCACAGTTCAGGCCCTTCGGCCCATTATATTGTGACAACTATAAAAGCCTACTCAATTATTAATCTTCCTTCCTAAATAGCCATAACCTGCCATTTTTCTTTCATCCATGTGCCTATCTAAGAATCTCTTGAATATCCCTAACGTATCAGCCTCAACCACCACACTTGGCAGTGCATTCCAAGCACTTAGCACTCTGTGCAAAAAATACTTACCTCTGACATCTCCCTTAAACTTACCTCCAATCACCTTGAAACTAAACATAAGAGATTACAGTTTATTGAATGATGTCAACACTCTACTGTGGGGATGGACAGGAAGCCAGCTCAATGGATGAAGCAGACTTGGAGAAGTGTATGATACCAGTACTGTCATCTCTGCCCTACTCACTATGGCTCTATTATCCTTCCAATTACAAAATTCACAAGACCAATGAAACAATTTCATTGGCCAGTTCTCCCATGTGTTTTCCTCAGGACAACATTTTTTCTCATGTACAAAATTAAGGGAGGGAAGTTCAGGGGAGACATAAGGAGTAAGCTTTTTTACACAAAGGGTTGTGAGCGCCTGGAATGACTTGCCAGGGGTGGTGGTGGAGGCTAAAACATTAGGGGTATTTAAGAACCTCTTGGACAGGCACATGGATGAAAGAAAAATGGAGGGTTATGGGTTAGTGTGGGTTTAGTACTTTTTTTTAAAGCATTATATGGGTTGGCACAACATGGAGGGCTGAAGGGCCTGTACTGTGCTGTAGCGTTCTATGGTTCTATGACATCCCATCTGGGCACTCATCACACCCCTAGGTGTTTGTCGTGGCAGTGGATGTCTGGGGCAATTTACAGGCAAGGCCCAGCTCCTGAAGATCTCTGGCCGTGTCCAGCTCAGGTTCAGATCTACTGTATTTATACATGTACATTGGAACATACAGCATTAACAACCAACACATGCTGTGGGGACCTGAGTGTTGTCACCATTCCACCCAGCACAGCATGCTCACATAGAAAAACACAGAACACAACAAGCAACAGCAGCAAAACAGCACACACAAAATACTTGAGGAGCTCAGCAGGTCGGGCCACATCTGCGGAAGGGAATAAACAGTTGACGCTTTGGACCAAGACCCTTCATCAGAGAAGAGTCTGATTTCCTCCAGCATTTTGTGTGCATTCCTCTGGATTTCCAGCACTTGCAGAATCTCTTGCGTTCATGAACAGCAAAACAAGCCCCTTTCCTCCGTCCCTCCCACCCACACAAACAGGCAGTCCTCCAACTCCAGGACAAGCTTTCAGTCTCCAGTCACCAGGCTTCAGCTATCGTGCTTTGACGCCCTGACTTCTGATTGACCTTTGAGCTCCAATCTTCAATCTTCGGTATCAAGAAGATTAAATGGACCGATTTTTTTTTCTCTATCTCGTGACACATCTAACGTGTAATCAAAATTATTTGGCAACATTTAGTATGAATCTGGACACTTGATCCAATGATAAAAGGCCGAAAGGAAGGCTCAGGATATCGAAGGAGCAACGTAGGGTGAATCAAAATGATTCTGGGATCCTGCCCATCCTTTGCACTTTACAAATGTTTCCTTTAATGAGATTCCCATCTGATTCCAATAGGAATAATGATTGCTTAAATAGTCATCCACCCAGAACTCATCGTGCATTCTGGCAGAAATAGCCCCAGTGTGATTATTTTCAACCATGGGTTTCACTAAAAATTGGCCTGAATTAATCCAACTTTGTAAGTATTAGAACTGACACATCTCTAACAGTAAGTTGATTGATAAAAAATGGAAGTCCCTTTTCGCCCATTTAGCACAGAGATTCGGAAGGAACCTGCAGCCTTCTCACCTCAGAATTCATCGGAATCTATGCATTGCCTCCACTTCTCTAGCAGACCTCCATTCCTCACATTTGGCACTTACAACTTCCCGACTTTCTAGACTAAATTCTGCCTGTATCACAGGACACCCACAGCAATCTCATCACCTTGAACAGGCTCAGCCAAGTTTCTCCCTTTGGAAAGCTGAAAGCCAGAACTCTACCCGCCCTTCGTTACACCTCCGTCTGCAAATCAGTCCTCCAGCTTTCCTAAATTGCCTGAACAGATTGCAAAATGGACTTGGATTAGGAATGGTTTTTGGCCCATTTTCTGTAGTCATTTGATACCCTGATTGCAATCACAAGGACCATTAGGTCTGGTGGACGAATTTCCTGTCAGGAGCAGGACGCTGTATCTTTATTCTCAAATGCGAGCCACTTGCAATCAGGGGACATGTTGGAAAGTGGGTCAGTTGCAGGAGGCAGACAACGGAGCACTGAAATGGTTTCATTTCGTCTGCCTGCTGTCTTACTGGTCTAACTAGCTGTGCAGCCATGATCAGGTTTTCAGAGTTCAGAACATTTACCAGCTGGAAAAGCGCCTTGGTGAGCATTCTCTACCTCGGGGAGGAGGGGAATAAATGCTGGCAAGACTGCACATACATTTGTCTGCACACTCAGTAATCAACACCTGTGGAACTGGCTTACTGTAAGCCAGACAAACAACCAACACATTACAAACTGCATTAGCCTTCACTGGCCTCCTGTGGACAACATCAGAGAGCTGCCAACTGAGTTTTTTTTCCCCCCCCAGTTGAAGTGGAAGTTAAAATGGTTCTCCCTACAAAAACAGAAATGCTGGAACAACTCAGCCAGTCAAGCAGCATCTGAGGGAAAAAAGACACCAGTTAACATTTTGAATCATGGACTCTTCCTCTTCACTGCAATTTTATTTGCTTTTTGTTAATGAAAGCATTCTAATCATACAAAACCATGTTTGTGGCCAGATAGCGCAGCGGTTAGCCCAATGATATTACAGTTCGGGGTGTCAGAGTTCGGAGTTCAATCTCAGCATCCTCTGTAAGGAGTCTCAGTACGTCCTCCCCATGGAATGCGAGGGTTTTTTCCAGGTGCTCCGGTTTTCTCCCCAGGGCAAACGTACTAGGTAGGTTAATCGGTCATTGTAAACTGTCCCGTGATTAGGTTTAAATTGGAATTGTCAGGGTTGCTGAGTGATGTGGCTCGGAGGGCTGAAATGGCCTAATCCACTCTGTATTTCTAAATAAAATGAAATCTACCAATTCCGTGAGCTGTCGCTAATTTCATTTAGTCTATGATAAAGCAAGTTCTTTGACTCATTGTTGATAATCTTAGAGGCCCATGTGTAGTCAGTATTTACAGCCGTAAAGGAAATCACACACTTGGATCTTCTGCTCCTCTCAAACGGAGTAAGAGCGAGTCATCCTCATCCACAAGGGACTACCGAAGAAGGAGAAGGTGAGTGAAATACAACCCACACAAAACGTTGGAGGAACCCAGCAGGTCAGGCAGCATCTAAGGAGGGAAATGAGCAATGGACCTTTTGGCCTGAGACCCTTCATCAGGACATGAGTGAAATGCATCAGTCTAAAGGATTGCAAACCGTGAAGTTTTTCTGTAGAAATCAAATTGAAACCTGCAAAAACATGTGAAGCTGACACGAAGGAGGGAAGACGAGCTTGCAGGATGTTCTTGACAGATACTTGCATCCACCAGCAGCTTTTGTTCCACCAGTGTTAATAGATCACTTGTTCACTGTTTAACGTGCTGAGATAGAAATCTGGATGGGGATCCTTTCTGCATCCACTGCAAGTGACTGAGGAGAAATTTCTCCACCACTGTCTACAATGTACTAGAAATCCAATGCTTATGCTCTCAACTACAATTTGCTTTGCTGGGGATTGGCTGCTTTTCATTCCGTTTATCATTTCTATTCAGATCGGTGGGGATAGCTTAACCCTTTCCATTGTGAGTAGCCAGTTGTGTCCCCCATGTCAACCAGCTGCAAGAGGTGAATCAATTGGCATTTGAATTTAGGTTTGTCACTGTGTATCCATTCAGTTATCATTGCAGTCTACCCTGAATCAACTGAAACAATAGGGATTAAAGAATTTAAAACTTAAGTGAGCTGTCTTTTACCCTGGTTTAAAAGCTGGTTTAAAAGCTGGTTTGCCTGCAAGTAAAGTCATTAACTGCACTTCCCCAAATGAGACTGCTGTACCAAATTTCCTCTGGCTGAAACAGGCAATTCTCACAGAAAAGATGTCTTCCCTTACGGGGGCGATGGTGGGCGACATTTCAGAATGGGAGATCGTCACGCTTAAGACGGAGGTGTGAAGCAACGTTTTCTCTCAGACGGTGGTGTTTCTTTGGAATGCTCCATGCCAGGGACCTCTGAAGATGGAGTCATTGAAGACATTCAAAGCAGAGGAAGATCTCTGAAATAGGAGAGCAGAGAGTTCTGAGGAATAGACAGGAATGTGGAGCTCACTTGACCAGGATCAATTGAGTAGTGGGACGTCTTGGAGGGCCGTGCGGAAACAGACACTTCAGCACAACTCATCAACATCGGCCAGGGGACTGATCTACACTAATCCCATCTGCCTCCATTTGGCTCATATCCTGTCTAAAACATTTCTATCCGTGTACCTGTCCAAATGTCTTTTAAGCACCTTCTCTGACAGCTCATCCTCTACACCAACCAACTTCTGATTTAAAAACTTGCCCCCATAATCCCCTTTAAATGTTTCACCTATACCCTCCAGTTTGAGACTCCACTACCTTTGAGACTGTTGCCGCCTGCCCGATCTATATATCTCATAATTTTATAAACCTCTATGTAGTAATTCCAAACCTCCTTTGCTCCAGCCTATCTAACCTCTCCTTTGAAACTCAAGCCCTATAGACCAGGCAATATTTTTGTGTATCTTTCCTACAGTCTCTCTGCTCTTACTTCTTATGTTCTTGTGTTTCTCTGTAGCCCTTTGCAGGAGTGCATGTGACACATAATATCCAATATTTCTGGTGTCATATTTGCAACTATATCACTTTTGATTCATGAACATGTGTGGAATTGACCTTCTAATTTTATCAGCTTCATCCCTGCACTTTAAATCCAATTCGCTCCATCCTTCATGGAGGGTAGAGTAACAAAAGAAATTGATGAGGGTAGGGCAGTGGATGTGGTCTACATGGACTTTAGCAAAGTATTTGACAAGGTCTCTCATGAGAGACTCATCCAGAAAGTCATGAGGCATGGGATAAGTGGAACCTTGGCTGTTTGGATAAAAAAAATTGGCTTAAAGGAAGAAAGCAGAGAGTAGTTGCGGAAGGAAAGTATTCTGCCTGGAGGTCGGTGACTAGTGGAGTGCCACAGGGATCTGTCCTGGGACCCCTGCTATTTGTGATTTTTATAAATGACCTGGATGTAGAGGCGGAAGGATGGGTGAGTAAGTTTGCGGATCATATGAAGATTGGAGGGGTTGTGGATGGAGCTGTAGGTTGTCGAAGGTTACAAGAGCATATAGACAGGCTGCAGAGTTGGGCAGAAAAATGGCAGATGGAGTTCAATCCGGACAAGTATGGGGTGATGCATTTTGGAAGGACAAACCAGAAAACTGAGTACAGGATTAATGGTCATTTACTTAAGAGTGTGGATGAACACAGGGACCTTGGGGTTCAGATCCATACATCCCTCAAGGTCGCTGCACAGGTTGATAGGGTAGTTAAGAAGGCCTTTGGGATGCTAGGCTTCATTAACAGGGGGATTGAGTTCAAGAGTACAGAGGTCATATTGCTATTCTACAAATCTCTGGTGAGACCGCACTTAAGAGTATTGTGTCAATTCTGGTCACCTCAATATAGGAAGGATGTGGAAGCTATGGAGAGGGTGCAGAGGAGATTTACCAGGATGTTGCCTGGTTTGGAGAACAAGTCATATGAAGCAAGGTTAGCAGAGCTGGGACTTTTCTCTTTGGAGCGTAGAAGAATGAGAGGGGACTTGATAGAGGTCTACAAGATTATGAGAGGCATAGATAGGGTGGATAGTCAGTATCTGTTTCCCAGGGCACCAATAGCAAACACCAGAGGGCATATGAACAAAATTAAGGGAGGGAAGTTTAGGGGAGACATCAGGGGTAAGTTTTTTACACAAAGAGTTGTGAGTGCCTGGAATGACTTGCCAAGGGTGGTGGTGGAGGCTAAAACATTAGGGGTATTTAAGAGCCTCTTGGACAGGCACATGGATGAAAGAAAAATGGAGGGTTATGGGGTAGTGTGGGTTTAGTACTTTTTTTTAAGGATTATATGGGTCGGCACAACATGGAGGGCTGAAGGGCCTGTACTGTGCCGTAGTGTTCTATGGTGCTATGGTTCATAGCTTATCCTGCCAATGGTTCCGGCTGTCATTGGAAACTGTAAAACTCTCAAACTGCTCAAGCCTCATTTTGAGTTGATGCAAAAATGCAGGTGGAGCTTAGAATTTTCCTCTTATCTGTTGTTATGTCTTGTTATTTAATTCAGTATGATGAGATGAGTCTGTGCTGTCTTAAGATTTGTTTGGGCTCTTTCTCATCCTAAATAACCTGCTTAAACACTCACTCCATCCCTATCTACTAAAGCATCTGCTCTTTTAAAGTTGCACGACAGGAGATCACAGGAAACCAATGGGGTGAATGGCTTCTTCTGTGCTATAACTATCCATGATTCTATGCTGCCATTCAGTCTACCATCCCATACTAGCTCTTTGCAAAATTTTGCAACACGTCTCTGCTCTAAACCCATATAGATTGCTACATGTTTTTTTCTGCTCAAGTATTTATCGGGTTCTGCCTTTAGTCTCTTTCCACTGGCAAGGCATAAAACCGGTAACATCTCACTTCCTCAATACAGATCTCCACGTCTCCCCCCTCTGCTTCTTCTGGTAATTACCTAACATGTATAAGTTGGATCTCTGTCATGTTAACGTACAGTGGTAAGCCTTGTGTTTCCACAGATGGTTTATATGATCATTAGCCGCAACAATGGAGATGTAACCTTTGACCCTTTCCATTCCCAGTTACTGCCCATCTAACGCTGAAGTTTTGTCAAATGGGTAGGAGAAGCCTTGTTGAAGTTCAGCTCCTTGGTTCCACTATGTCCGCGTACACTCCAGTGTTCTGCCCCGGTTTGGATGTTCGGTTCTCTGGTTTATTCTGCCACATCCACACTTGGCTTTCTTCGTGTGAAAATGGAGTAGCGCTTCAAATGAGAAACTGCACTCTTTTCCCCCGTCCAGTCTAAACTCCCTCATCATCCGTTGGTGCTATTAACGAATACAGTGCGTGATGCTTAGAGCATCACTGATGGACATGTTAGCAGCAGTGCTCCCCGAGAGGAACGTCAGCAGCAGACACGTTTACCAGGAAGGGAACATCAGCAACTTCCTACGTGTTCCCTCAAGCCAGGGGGGGTCACATTTGACGTTTGAAAAATTGGGCCTTTCTTATTTGCTCAGTGATTAACAATAGGATCCAATCAAACTCAGAACAGAATTGTCTCTCTTGAAGGTATCACAAGCAATTACAAAATAAACAAGTGTCTGGTCAGCTTTAGTGACTTCTTTATATTCATTTATGGGATGTAGACATTACTAGCTGGATCAGTATTTATTGTTCATTCTTAATTGATCACAGAGCCATGTACGAGGGGCTGCTAAGAGTTAATTGCATTGTTGGGTCTGGAATAAGACTAGGTAAAAATTCCCTAAAGGGACATTAACCAACCAGATGGGTTTTTAATTACAATCTGGTCACCATTTCCGAGTCTAATTTTTTTTAAAAATTCCAGATTATTTCTATCACTTGTATTTAAATTCCCCGAGTACCCATGTGGAATTTGAACTCTTGGCCCTGGACCAATAGCCTGGCCTCTTGATGTTGGTTCAATAACTTAACGTTTGCTCTCTGACCATATACTGGATAAACGTTGGTAAGGACGTGGAGAGTTCTCCTGTGACCTCTCGTTGACCCGATTGAACCTTTCACCTGGAAGATGCCAACACTCAGACAGTGCGTTCCCTCGGCACTTCGTGCAAGTCACACATTCAAATTTCTGGAACAGTGCCCGAGTATACTGTATAACATAACGTTTTGAAGATGAAAGCTACCAGTGAACCAATTTCAGATCAACTCCATAAAAGATACCTTAGAACAAGAAAGCCCTTCCCTCAGCCCCACCACCATCTTGCTGCCAACCCTCTCTCCTGCTCCACACACCACTTCATCTAGGTGATAAATCTCCAGTTTTCACGATACAGTTCTGCATTTGCTGAGCTGGATCATTAATCCCATGCCAGTTAGTGTTATTTTTGGAGTCGTTTCATGCAATGGACCTCAGCCAGTGTTACCAGAGCACTGGAGCCAAATACAGATGGAGCCAACTTTCCTTCCAAGGCCCAGTCTCCTTATACTGACTGAACTCATCGGGAGACAGGAAGAAAAACTTTTATTTACACTGCTCCTTTCCCAATACGAGGACGCCTGAATCACTGTGAATGCTTATGAGACCTAATCACTGCTTTGATATGGGGCATGTTGCAGTCAGTCGGAACACAATGAATTCCCACGACAGATAACTTGCTGTAGACACACGAGACTCTGTAGATGCTGGAAATCCTGAGCAATGCACATAAAATGCTGGAGGAACTCAGAAAGACAGACAGCATCTATTTCCAAAGTAATAAACAGTCAACATTTCAGGGCAAGATCCTTCATCAGGACTGGGAAGGAAGGGGGCAGAAGCCAGAGTAGGAAGGTGGGGAGAGGAGAAGAATTACAAACTAGAAGGTGGTAGGTGAAGCCAGGTGAGGGGGAAGGTAGGTGGGTGGGGAAAGGGTTCAAGTTAGAAGCTGCAAAGCGATGGGTGGAAAAGGTACAGGACTGAAGACAATCTAGTAGAGGATAGTGGACTACGGAATAAAGGGAAGGAGGCAAGAACCAGAGGGAGGTGATGGGCAGGTGATGAGGGTGGGGGAGAAGAGAAGGGGTAAGAAGGTAATCGGAATGGTGAAAAGGAAAAGAGGGAATGTGGGGGAGGGGAGGGGTGTAATTACCAGCAGTTTGAGAAATCGATTTTCATGCCAACAGGTTGGAGGCTACCCAGACAGAATATTAGATTATGTTCCTCCAATCTGAGCAGTTAGCTATGTTGCTTGAGTCACAATGTTGGTCAGGAGATCATAGAGGACCTTCACAACAGCTCCATGGGCTGTTTAAGGCACTGCTGAGTGCCCACATGGACGCTCGTTTTAATGTCCGATGAGATCTCAGATGATACAACGCTCAGTAAGACGCAGGCAGGCTGAGAGTTACGTCCCTACCTCAGGAGAGGCCTTCCAAGTTGGGAGGGGACCTTGCCCTACTGCTTGCTGTTTGTACCTCTCATCCTCACTTGTTTTCTCTGCTTATCCACACAGGGGCCAAAAACATCATTCTGGATGTGGAGACCTCCCACCCGACCCTGGAAATCACCGCCAATGGCAAAGCGGTTTCAGTCAGAGAAAATCCTCTGGCCGTTCCCCCGTCCCCGAAGCGATTCACTCACGTGACCATCGTGTTGGCCTCTGAGGGGCTTAACGCAGGGAAGCATTACTGGGAAGTGACCGTGCAGGATAAATCCAACTGGAGTGTGGGTGTCGTGAAGGAGTCCATGCCTAGGAACGAAAGCAGCAATTTGATGAACAGCCTGTCGGCCTGGTCGGTGGCCTTCCAGAAGCCATGGTACCTGGCGTGGCACAACAGTGTGTCCACACCCCTGAACGTGAGCCAGCTGCAGAAGCTTGGCGTGTTCCTGGACTATGAGGCGGGTCAGGTGGCCTTTTACAACGCCAGCACCATGACACTGCTGCACACGTTCTCCGAGACCTTCGCTGAGACTATCTACCCGGCCTTTAATCCAGGGAGCAGCAGTGATAAGGAAAAGAATGCTACTTTGATCATACACGATGTTGGGAGCGTGTAAAGCAGTCAAGAGTTAGTCAAGCTAAAATTAAGAGGAATGGAGATTGGGTGAAGCACAAGTCTAGAGCAGCAGATGTGATCTCTGTTGCCCCCCCCCCCCCACCATCCTTTTTTCCCCTCATTTACTTCTATCCAGCACTCAGCTGCTTCTGTCTCCCACTCCTCCATCTGTCCATCATCCTACACCCCTCCTCAGTCCACCAATCACCTTCTGCCCTGCCTCACCCCTCCACTTTTTTATACTAGCTACCTATTCCATTCTCAATTCTGTTGTAGGCTTTCAACCTGAAATATTGACAATTCCTATTTCACCCCCCTCCCCCGTCAACCCAACAAGTTCCTCAGCAGTTAGCTTGTTTTTTGCTCCAGATTTCAGTCTCTTGGGTCTCTAATCTCTGCCTCAATTTCAGTCTGTAGACTTTACCTCTTCCTTGCATCCCGATAACTTCTTCTAAAGTTCCTTACATCTCCAGAATCAACTTTATTTTCCATATACTGTACATTTACATGTATTAAGACTTTGCTGTGGTATGTTGGTTAGGGCACGACATGTAACAAAAACAGCATTCAACAACTCTAAAGAATAAAGAACTATATAAAAAAACAAAGTCGGAGGTTAAAGTCTAGAATGGAATAAAATGTGCATAAACACATAAATTATCACCATGTATATACAATGTAAACAACATTTTAAAAAAGTGGTTTAAAGTGTTTACGGTACATTGCTGGGGGTGGTATCTAGAATAGTTGATTAGGTTAACTACCTAGGGGAAGAAACTTTTAGGATGGCGTGAAAGTTTTTTTAAATCCCTGTAGCGCTTTCCACAAAAGACATAACAGGCAGACCTATGAATATGATGGTAATATTAATTATGGCTTATCGCTGGGACCTGGTGATGTGGAGCTCGTTTGGAACAGTGTTAGACCGAGGTCCAAACGTTGGTCTCAGTAAGGGCAACAGGTCCAGTGGCCTACTGCCCCACTCTGTTCCCATGGACCAAAGCCCGGGCAATTCAAAGATAGCAGTTCTGAGCTTTTATTTAAAAATGTCACTCTGTTCACTTGTTTCTGAGTGAAAATAGCTATGGTTGCCTTGAATAGCGAGCTTATTCAAAGACAAGATATTTGGAAACTGTGACATCCCTTAGCTCCTCATTACAGCCCATTTAACGCTGTAGGAAGGATGTGATTAGGCCAGATAAGAGTCACAGGAATGTTTGCCAGGACTGGAGGGCTTCAGTTACAAGGACAGTCTGGATAGGCTGGGAAGGAAGTGAAGGGATCTGAGGGGTGACCTGAAAGAGGATTTTGTAAATATGAGCGGTGTTGATAGGTAGATAGTCTTTCTCCCAGGGTAGGGGAATGTAAACCTAGAGGAAATGGGTTTAAGGAGAGAGAGAAAAGATTTAAAGGGAATCTGAGGGGAGAACTTTTCACACACAGAGGGTGGTAGGTTTATGGTGAGTACAATTACAATGTCCGGAGGCATTAGGAAAGGTACATGGAGAGGAATGGCTTAGAACAGGGGTTCACAACCAAGGGTCCATGGAATAAGAAAGCTTGGAAACCCCTAGTTTAGAGAAATATGATTCAAATGCAGCCAAATGGGATTAGTGTAGATATGCATTTTGGTCAGTATTGACAAGTTGGGCTGAAGGGCCTGTTTCCATATAACTATGAACCTAAGCTCTGAGGAGACAATGAATAGAGACTAGTCATGAGACACAGAGGAAAGATGACAGAATAGAAGTAGGCCATTTGGCCTAACTAGTGACCAACGGTGCTAACCCTACCTTGTGTGCAGTGACTCCTAAAGCACAAGCACATCAGTTTCAGGTGTCCTTTTGCCTGCAGTGGCCTTTTCAACTTTCCCTAAACTGTGATGTGGCCTCCGCTTCACTCATTAACTCTAGAGCTATGATTAGATACCTGGATGGGAGGGGTATTGAGAGCTATAGTCCGTGTGCAGGTCAATAGAACAGGCAGAATAATAGCTCAGCATGGGCTGGATGGGCCAATGGGCCTCCTTCTGTGCTACAGCACTCTATGACTCTATATTGGGTAAGAAAACTGTTTCTCCTGTTCTGATTGCTGAATCTTCTAATCTCGCAATCGTCTCCCAACGACCCTCTCAACTAAACGGTCACTAAGGAGTGGCTCCCTTGCTTGCAGATTTTGCTCGCTCTCCCGCGATGTTCGTTCCTCTCTCTGTGGCGCTGCGGCTGTGAACTGCCTATCTCTGCGAGTTTCACACAGTTTCTGCCCCCTAATATGATGAACTGAGACTGAGGTTTGAGCCTACTCTGGCCCTCCAGGGAGCGGATCGAAGGACTCAGTCTGGTTCAGAATGCTGCCGTTCGCTCCTGTTGTTGACATGATATGAGCGTGTGTGTCTGAGTGAGTGTATGTGTGTGCGTGTGTGTCTGTCTGTGTGTGTCTGTCTGTGTGTGTGTGTGTGTATGTCTGTGTGTGTGTGTGTGTGTGTGTGTCTGTGTGTATGTATGTGTGTGTCTGTGTGTATGTATGTGTGTCTCTGTGTGTGTGTGTCTGTCTGTCTCTGTGTGTGTCTGTGTGTGTGTGTGTCTGTCTGTGTGTGTGTGTCTATGTGTGTGTGTGTGTGTGTGTGTGTCTGTCTGTCTGTGTGTGTCTGTGTCTCTGTGTGTGTGTGTGTGTGTGTCTGTCCATGTGTGTGTGTGTGTGTGTGTGTGTGTGTCTGTCTGTCTGTGTGTGTCTGTGTGTGTGTGTGTGTGTGTGTGTGTGTGTGTGTCTATGTGTGTGTGTGTGTGTGTGTCTGTCTGTCTGTGTGTGTCTGTGTCTCTGTGTGTGTGTGTGTGTGTCTGTCCATGTGTGTGTGTGTGTGTGTGTGTGTGTGTGTGTGTGTCTGTCTGTCTGTGTGTGTCTGTCTGTGTGTGTCTGTCTGTGTGTGTGTATGTCTGTGTGTGTGTGTGTGTGTGAGTGTGTGTCTGTCTGTGTGTGTCTGTCTGTGTGTGTGTGTATGTCTGTGTGTGTGTGTGTGTGTCTGTGTGTATGTATGTGTGTCTCTGTGTGTGTGTGTCTGTCTGTCTCTGTGTGTGTCTGTGTGTGTGTGTCTGTCTGTGTGTGTGTGTCTATGTGTGTGTGTGTCTGTGTGTGTGTGTGTGTGTCTGTCTGTCTGTGTGTGTCTGTGTCTCTGTGTGTGTGTGTGTGTCTGTCCATGTGTGTGTGTGTGTGTGTGTGTGTCTGTGTGTGTGTGTGTGTGTGTCTCTGTGTGTGTGTGTGTGGTGTGTGTGTGTGTCTGTGTGTGTGTGTGTGGTGTGTGTGTGTGTGTGTGTCTGTGTGTGTGTCTGTGTGTGTGTGTCTGTGTGTGTGTGTGTGTGGTGTGTGTGTGTGTGTGTGTGTGTCTCTGTGTGTGTGTGTGGTGTGTGTGTGTGTGTGTGTGTCTGTGTGTGTGTGTGTGTGTCTGTGTGTGTGTGTGTGTGTCTGTGTGTGTGTTTTCCCTCTTACTCAGTGCAGTGGTGATGGTCTTTCTTTCTTTTTTGGGGGTTCTTCGGGTTTCTTGCTTTCTGGCTGCCTGTAAGCAGACAAATCTCGAGGTTGCATTATCTATACAGTCTTTGATAATAAATGTACAGTACTTTGACTCTTTTGCGTCATGGAAAATTGGCCTTGGTTGTAACCCAGGCTAACGATCTTCACCTCCGCTTCATAATGAAAGAGAACGAGCAGCTCCCATGGTGCATACACCAAGAAGCGCATTGACACCGCAATATCCTTCCTGAGTGCACACCCCTGTGACGTACCTAAGTGAAAAAGAACCGTCCAGACTTGCACCTTTCAAAGTATTGTGATTACATTCATTATCAGAGTGCACCGCCTCCCATTCACTGGAACTGAACTCCAGTCTCTGTAGTTTGCCCTCTCTCAGCGACTGCACAGCGATACACTGCAGCTGAAACTTCGCTGTCATCTGCACGTCTGGACCCCAGCAGCTCTCGATCTGACCCCAAAACTAGAGACTAGAATTACGGGACAGAGACTAGAACTAGGGGATAATGCCTCAAGGTTCGGGGGAGAAGATTTAGGACGGAGATGAGGAGAAACTGTTTTCCCCAGACAGTGGTGAATCTGTAGAATTCTCTGCCCAGGGAAGCAGTTGAGGCTTCTTCACTAAATGTACTTAAGATACAGTTAGATAGATTTTTACATAGTAGGGAAATTAAGGGTTATGAGGAAAAGGCAGGTGGATGGAACTGAGTTTACGGACAGATCAGCCATGATCTTATTGAATGGCAGGGCAGGCTCGATGGGCCGGATGGCCTGTTACTGCTCCTGTTTCTTCTGTTCTTAAAACCCCGTTGCATGCGGTGGGCAGACGTGAGCCCTGCGCAGGAACCCCTGGTCACAGTTACTCATTTCCAAACATTTGGAAAGAAAGCCGGGATGAATGAGAGCATCCTGCCCTTTATTGTTGTTGTTGTTGTTGTTGTTGTTGTTGTTGTTGTTGTTGTTGTTGTTGTTGTTGTTGTTGTTGTTAGTTGTTGTTGTTATTATTAGTTTCATTTGTCACAAGTACATCAGACCGTTGAAGCTACCGTGAAGTTCATCATTGGTGTCAAAGACTAACACAGTCCGAATATGTGCAAGGGCAAGCTTTTAAGTGTCGCCATGCTTCCAGCTATAACATAACATGGCACAGCTTACTAGCCCTAACCTAGACTCCTTTTTGGGAATGTGGGATGAAACTGGAACACCCGCAGGAAAACCCCACAGTGACGGAGAGAACAGACAAAAGGACGGTGGCAGAATTGAACCCCCTCCCAGCGCTGCAAAGCGATGCGTTAACCACTACGTCACCGTGTTGCCTGCTGCCCGGCTTCACACCCGTAATCCATCCTCGTGTTCCTTCTCCATAGTCACGGAATATATTCCGCTTCAACTATTTATTCTGGCGGTTACCTTCAATTTGTTTCTATCAGCCCCCAGCCACCAACTCTGTTTAAATATTCCTCCTCCTCCACTCCAGATTTTGCATGGAACAGTTTCTCCCCATTTCATCTATCAAAACCAATCACCACACTCAAACACTTCCCTTTAACGTTGCTGCTCTAGCCGTTAGCGCGAAGCACCATCTGTAAGGAGTTTGTAGGAAACCCCATCCTCTCCATGAAAAGCAGGGGTTTCCTCCGGGTGCTCCAGTTTGTAAATTCTCCTGTGATTCAGGCTAGGATTGAATAGGTGGGTGGCTGGGTGGTGCAGCTCGATGGGCTGAAAGAAATTTTCCCGCGCTGCATCTCTAAATAAGTAAAAATAAAACCATCCAAGCGATTCCACAAAACTGAGATTTCTCGTCCCTGATATAATTCTAGTGCGTGCCCTCCACGCCCTCTCCAAAGCCCTTATGATTCCTTCTGCAGGATGGACGCAAATCTCCAGCTCTGTCCAAGCTTTGAAGATAGAACAAAACTTCTCGCTTTTAATTGCTACTTCTGTCGTGTGCAGAACTTGATTAGAAGGACTGACTTCACTTCACGCCTCTTTACATGTTGTTGAATTTTCGACACCGTAACTGTAATGTAATTGTTTCAAGGAACCGGTTAGTGATTGACTTTAATTTTAAAATTCAGAGGAGCTTGTTCAAACGGGCATTGGAGAAAATGTGAAGAGAATGGCAGAGTAAGGTCTGATGACTAAAAGCAGATAACGGAATGGGCGTAGGTATCAAACTAACGAAGTCTTTACAGCACTCGGCTCAGCAGAATAAGAGAGAGCTGATTCAGTGGGCTGTATCACAGGATTGGGCTGTCATTTACTGCGAGGTGGTTGGCACAGGAGTTTATTGTTTCAACATCCATACCCCACATTCAGTGAGAGTGGACAACAGCATTTAAGAGATGTTTGGGCAGGCACATGAACAGGCAAGGAACAGAGGACCTTGCGCAGACGTGGTTGCTGCAGACATCGTGGACCGCTGGGGTGTACTGTTCTGCTTTGTACATTCATAGCAAGGGAGGATGGACACATGCTACACGACCCACCCATTGGCAAAAGACTCATGTTGGTTTTGAGAATCATCAGACATCCCAACTGAGGTGGCCAGTCGCTACTTTAGGACGGTCCTGACTCCTGAGGAAGGGTCTCGGACTGAAACGTTGACTCTTTATTCCTTTCCCATAGATGCCGTCTGATCTGCTGAGTTCTACAGCACTTTGGGTACATCACAAAAAATTATCTGCTTCCTTCTTAAATACTTCCGGTGACCCATTCTCCACAACCCCCGGGTAGAGAATTCTTAAGGACCTCACTTTTAATGACTGATCTTTGTAAATATACTCCTTTGTACAAGACCCTCCAACTAGTGTAAACATCTCAACATCTACCCTATCATGCCCCCTTAGAATCATAAATGTTTTAATAAGGTCACTGCTAAATCTTCTGAAGTCTGAGGAATACAAGTCCAGCAGGTATCCAGGTACGAACCTTCACCGTCGTTGCTCTACCAATATGGGTTTAGCCTGACAGATGAGGTGATTGCTCCAGCTTTTTATCTTTAATTCTAATTAGCCCCTAATTCCCACTACTCCATGCCCTGCCCTCTCTTCTGCTGTCATCAGTCCATGTCATTCAGGGCTGAAAGAATAATTAATTGTACCAACCAGCTTTCTATCTGACCTGGCTGCTCTATGCTCATCCACAGAGGGGTGTCCCTCTTCAACACAGAATGGTGACTGCAGCGTGAAATTACTTGACTGGTGATCCGGAGACTTGAGTTCAAATTGTAACAGAGCAGCTGCTTAATTACATCAGTTAGTCATATCCATTTGGAATAAATATTCAGTAGCAGTACTGGTGATCTCTAAACAACTGGTTATCCTTCGAAATCTCTCTGGTTTCATGATCCTCCTAGCTCAGGAATGGTGTGGTAACATAGTGGTTAGCGCAATGCTTTACATTACTAGTGACTTGAGTTCAACTCCTGCCACTGCCTGTAAGGAGTTTATACATGAATAGGTTGGTAGACGAATTGGCCATTTAAATTGTCCTGTGATTAGGCTAGATGGGGGATTGTTGGGTGGCGTGGGTCGAAGGGCCGGGGGAGGGTCTATTCCACGCTGTTTCTTAATAATTAAAAATAAATAAATAAAATAATTCAGCCTTAGCACAGTGGTTGACTCCGAACTGCCCTCTGAAATAGTCAAGCAATGGCTCTTAGTTGAAGGGTGATTAGGGATAGGCAACTAGAGCTGGGTTTTTGTCAATTACCTCCTGCAAAGCAATGGTAAAAGTCTTCAGAAATGTGTGGCACCTCTCTCCTCCGAACAAGTTAAAATCTGTTCTAATGTCAGTTTAAAACCTTTCACACTTTTGCATTGAAAGAACAGCTATGGCTCATCATTGTAAAAACGAATTAACAATCTGCTGGAAGAACTCAGGGGGTCGAGTAGCATCTGTGGGGAAATGGAATTGTTGATGTTTCAGGTTGAACCCCACTGTTGGCCCCCACAGATGCTGCTCGATCAACTGAGTTCCTCCAGCAGGTTGTTTGTGGCCCTGGAGACCCTGGCATCTACGGTCCACGGTCTCCAGTTTAAAATGAATTTCCTGGGCAGGTGGAATTCCCTTTATCACCACTAGATGGTGGACAAGCACCAGTTACTGTCAATAACTTCTGCAGACAAAATGCTTCAAGATTCAAGTTTGTTTTATGTAATTTCCATCACAAGTGTAAAGAAATAGACTGTACCTAATTTGCAGGTTAGGTCCTATGGTGTTGTATCAACCAGAACCTCCTTCCTATTGTGTCACGACTGGAACTTCCTACCTATACAGTGGCAACAAAATCTAATGCCCTAGCAAAGACTCATTTCTCGATCAATACTGTTAATTAAAAAATTTGATCATTATGGCATTGTCCTGTAGAGGTTTGCAGTGCAGAAAGAGGTTTCCACACAAGAAAAAATTCCAATACTTCAGAAGTGTTTCATTCATGGACATTGACAAAGGGGCATAGGAAGTGCTTGGGATATTGGAGGTATTGATGGAAAAGCAGGAGGCAGTGTTCATGGGTTCAGAAATCTGGTGGTGGAGAGGATAGATTCTTTAAATGACCTGAAACAATATTGCTCACTTAAGTACCAGTGACTGTGACTGTTGACCTCAGCTGCAGTAGCCCTAAACGGGAATATCTGATGATCCCCTTGGGAGCTTCACACAAACAGTTGCCATTCTCTGCCACCACCTTATTGTTACTGATCTTAATCTGAATTGTCAACTGTCCAATTTCCTACTTCAGGAGCTCCCAACCTTTTTCATGCCATGGAGACTTACCATTAGCCGAGGGCTCCGTGTTCTTCAGCTTGAGAACCCTGTTGTAGACATCCTGCCCGACCCTTTGAATTCCTCCTGAAGTTCATTTTTTTTTGCTCCAGATTCCAGCATCTGCAACCCCTTGTGTCTCCGGTTGAAGAAGGCTATTGGCAGCAGGTGGGATGTGAGAGGGCTTTAAATTCATCTAGGCCTGCAAATGATTGACTGAACCAAGTCTGTACGACATCCCCACTTCAAGGAGCAGAAACATGGGTTTTGATAATGAATGATCTGCTTGTCAAAGTTAATTACAATTGATTCCCCTGGGATGATTTATCTTGAAGTGGGTGGACAACAAAAATGGAAATACAAACCACAAATTCTCCAAGTCAGGTTCAAGTTCATTATCATCTGCACAAGTATATACAAGTATATGTATGCACAGGTGCAATGAAAAACTTACATGCAGCAGAATCACAGGCATAGCATTACATAGGCAGCTTTCATAAGGAAAACATAAATTATAACAATTTTTACAAGGAAGAATATAATGAGAATTTTTTTTAAAAAGTGCAAAGTGATGATCTACATGGTCATAGTATTATTAACCTCTAGTGATTAAGGTTATGCCAGTTAGTTCAAGAACTGATTGGTTGAAGGGGAGTAGTTGTTATGAAGCCATAGAGTGAGAGAGTAGAGATTCAGGCCCTTTGGCCCATCTTGTCTTTGCCTGTCTGGTTTTCTAGCTAGTCCCATCTACCTGCACCAGGACCAAGGCCTTCCATGCCCCCCGTCCATGCACCTGCCCAAATTTCTCAAATGTTACAATCGAACCCGCATCCGCCACTTCCACTGTCAGCTCGTTTCACAGTCATACCACGCACCTGAGTGAAGCAGTTCCTTCTCAGCTTCCCTTTAAATATTTCACCTTTCACACTAAACCTATGACCTCTAACTCTAGTCTCACCCAACTGAGGGGAGAAAGTCTGCTGCATTCATTCTGTCTATGCTCCTCAACATTTTGTATACCTCTGTACCATCTTCCCTCATTCCCCTATGCTACAGAGAATGAATCATTCCCCTGATTCAACTGATCCCTGTAACTCAGGTCCTTAAGCCCCAGCGATATCCGTGTAAATTTTCTCTGCACTCTTTCGAGCTTATTGATGTCTTTCCTGTAGGTCGGTGACCAGAACTGTACACCATACTCCATATTTGGACACACCAATGTCTTATACAACTTTTGAACTCACCAATGTCTTATACAGCTCCTGTGCTGAATGCCCCGATTTAAAATGGCCAATATACCAAAGTTCTCTTTGCAACCCTATCTACCGGTGATGCCATTTCCAAAGGACTGTGGATCTGTATTCCCAGATCCCACTGTTCTACCACACACACAGTGTCCCACTGTGTAATTCTTACCCAAACCAAAATGACACACCTCACACTTGTGTACATTAAATTCCATCCGCCATTTTTTCAACCCATTGTCTTAGCTGGTCCAGATCACCTTGAAAGCTTTGATAGCCTTCCACACTGTCCACTGCACCCTCAATCTTGGTGTCATCCACAAATTTTCTGATTGACTTTACCACATTACCTAAATCATTAAGATAAATGATAAACAGGAACAGACCCAGCACTGATCCTTGTGGCACACCACTAGTAACAGGCCTCCAGTCAGAAAGGCAACCATCTGCTACCATTTTCTGCTTTCTCTTTCAAAGCCTATGTTGAATACAATTGACTACTTTATACTGAATGTGTTGGCGTGTGGCCTAGTGGGCAAGGCATCAGACTAGTAACCTGAAGGTCACTTGTTCGAGCCTCAGCTGAGGCAGTGTGTTTGTGTCTTTGAGCAAGGCACAACAACATATTGCTCTGCGACGTCACCGGTGCCAAGCTGCATGGGTCCTAGTGCCCTTCCCTTGGACAACATCGGTGGCATGGAGAGGGGAAGGCCTGGAGCTTGGGCAACTGCCGGTCTCCCATACAACCCTGCCCAGGCCTCTCCATGGTCTCTCGAGACCGACGGATGCCACCACAACTGAATGTGAAGCAACTTAACTTTCCGGACCAGCCTCCCATGCAAGCCTTGCTAAAGTCCATGAGGAAAATGTCCACTGTTCTGGTTTCATTAACATTCTTGGTAATCTCCTCGAAAAACTCTCACTGTTCTTGAACCTAATAGTGTGGGACTTCAGGCTTCTCTACAATAGTAGCTGCAAAAAGATGGCAAGGCCCAGGTGGTGAGAATCCACAACGATGAATGTTACCTTCTTGAAGCAGTGCCTCCTATAAATGCTTTCGTTAGTGGAAAGGGATGTGCCTGAGATGTATTGGGCTGAGTCCTCAACTCTCTGCAGCCTACATTGAGAAGGCTCTCTAGTCTTCACCTGTTTTATATGAAGGAGGTCCACTGATCCAGCCTGTGAAAGTGCTCAAAGGGAAACATTTAGAGCAATTCTGATCCTCTTACCTTGCAATAGATGTAACAACTGTTCACTGTACCCTTCCCAGGGATACTGGATCTGTCTAGAGTGGCGATCCCATTGAAACATAAAATGGTGTTGCAGGTTTTGACAAGGTAGATGGAATGCTTTCCTTGGAGGTTGCCCAGAATCAGGGATCACAGCCTCAAAATAAGGGACTGTGGCGACCCACTTCCTAGCACACTCGAACCGGCTCACAATTAGCCAGCGTGCAGGCACAAAGGCCAGGTCCGCAACGAAGGGAAAAAGCCTGCGGGGGTTTGTGAGTACGTGTCTCCTAGACCATCCGCTCCCAGGGAGGGCGGGATGAGGGAGGCTTTAAAGCAAGGCTGTGAAGTTGGAATAAAATCATCTTTAATTGCAGTTTACCGACTCCGTGTCGTTATTTTAGTGCTGCGTGTAGCACACCGCTACAGGACCGGTTTATTGCAGAGATAAGAAAATGTTTCACCCGCCGGTAGTCACTCTTTTACTCTTTGACATTCTCGATCCGAGAGGGCTGTAGATGGTCACTCGTTGGGATTGCTGGAGTCAGGGATCAACCGATTTAGAAAAAAAATAAGGGAATTGATGGATAATGGGTTTGTGCAGTAAATAGTTGCGGAGGTCAAAGGTCAGCTAATAGAAAGATGGGGCAGGCATGGAGCGGCTAAGTGGCTTTCTCTATTACTATTTCTTATATAAGCTCCACTCTTATTATTAACACATTCTTTATTAACCAGAGGATAGTAGAGGAGTGTGATATCCTCCAGTGAAAGATGTTTTTGAATAGTAGACTGCATGGCGGGACTTAGAGAATGTTTTAACTAATAGAGCATTTCCAGCAGGAAGCGGTTGGTCAGGTAATTCTATTGGACCTGCTGCAACTGATTTTACCCTGATAAGAACATAAGCAAATGGGACCAGGAGGTATCTCTTCAGCCCCACAAACATGCCATCCATTCAACATCGTTAGGGTAACCTACATCCTGGCCTCAACTCCTCTTCTCTCCCAGGTCCCCATAACCCTCAATTCAAAAGTGTATCTACTTCATCTTTACATATCTCCACTGATTTGTTCTCCAGAAGCTTCCAGGCTAGGAAACTACCCTGACCCACCTCCATTTGCAAAAGAAATCCTTGTGAATCTCTGTTTTAAATGACTGCCCTCTTATCTTGCAACAATGTGTCCATCATGTGACAACCCACAGGGTCTTACATACTTGAATTAAGTTCACCTCATTGTTCTCAACTCGAAAGAATGGAGATCCAACTTCTTTAGCCATTGATGATAGGACAATCAGCTTAACTCGGGAATTTACCTAGTACATCTCTTTTGGGCAGCCTTTAATACTGATGTGTCTTTTCCTACATAAAGTTACCTAAAATGTGCACATGTCGATAAGTTGATGAACAGATTTGTTATTGCTTGTGCTTGGTGGGTAATTTGGTGAAGATATGTAAAAATAACTGAAAGGAATGTTAGAAGTTTGGAGTAGATACATTGTTCCCAATGTTGACTGAATGTATCATGAAGGATGTAGTTTAAAATTTCATGAATAAGTATTACCGCATACCCCTTCCCCTATTCTCATCATTTGAGGTCTTCAGATTTTGGAAAACATTTTTTAAACTCAGGAGATTCTGCAGATACTGTAAATTTCGAGCAACCAACATACAAAGTGCTGGAGGAACTCAGCAGGACAGATAGCATCTATGGAGGTGAATAAACAGCCGACGTTTTGGGCCAAGGCAATTTTCTCCTGAAAAAACTCCATGCAAGTTTGAAAATCCTCCTTATTCCATCAATAATGCACTTGGTTATGTTTCACTGTTCTGTTGCTTCGAGTAAAATAAAGTACAAATGAACATGGAAACAT
This sequence comes from Hemitrygon akajei, assembly GCF_048418815.1. Classification (NCBI taxonomy): domain Eukaryota; kingdom Metazoa; phylum Chordata; class Chondrichthyes; order Myliobatiformes; family Dasyatidae; genus Hemitrygon; species Hemitrygon akajei. The sequence continues at coordinate 29,804,338 of NC_133127.1, forward strand.
TGACATCACCAAGTAACATTCTAAAAAAGTAAACAGGTAGCAAACTCTACCATGCCTAATTTTATTAGATGCAGTTTATGGTTGTGATTTGAAGGAACAGACTTGCTGTTTCTTTCTGAGTATGTTGTTTCAAGTTGATGATTCTGGTAATTTTTCTAATGGTCAATGATGACTGAAAAGTGACGAAGATGGAATGGGTCCGGGTGCTTTCTATAACCTCACTCTTTGTAATGACGCCTCAAGTTTTGTCAAGTTAATACAACATGCACTTGTCATAATTACAGGATGCAACTGTTCGCCCTAACTCCGCTATTGGACGGTCCCAAGCCTAGCAGCGAAAGCAAGAGGGTTGAGCATTGCAGCGTAAGTTAATAGTGTCATTCCTATGCCACCCAGTTGGCCACTCCCACATGGGAGGAGTTCACGTACTGTACAAGCAGAGTTATGAATAAATTTCAGTCGAGTATCTTGCAGGCTGGTGTCCTGGTGTGCTCTGCACTCTCCCCTCAATAACGAACACAACATGGCATCAGAAGTGGTTGATCAATGATTTCATTTCATTTTTCAATCTTTTTTATTGATTTTCAAATAAAGAATATACAAATACAAATCGAAAGAGGAGTTTAACAAGTAGATAATATAAAAGACATATAAACAGCAATATTAAAGACAAAAAGCATATAATATCAAACTCAAATAGGTAAATTATGCTGTTATATATACAATGGTTAGAGAGAAATTACAACTCCTCATAGCAATTGTAAAAAAAAAGATTGGAAATTTTATTGACAGAGGAAGAAAAACCCCACTAACTAAACTAAAACAAAAAAGAGAGAAAGAAAAAAAAAGAAAGATTGGGCAGTCCAATTGAGGATAAACTTAAAAAAGAAAGAGAGAGAAAAAAAAACACATCCTCCCAGTCATCTCCGAACCTTCATGGACAAGGATATTCTCCAAAGAGAGTAGAGAAAAATAAATAAATAAAGATGAATTAAATCATGTGAAAATATAGAATAAAGGGTCACCAGACTTGTTCAAAATCAAAAGACGTATCAAATGTCCGGCTTCTAATTTTCTCCAAGCTTAAACATAACATGATGGAGGAGAGCCAATGGAAAACAGTGGGCGAGTTAGATTCTTTCCAGTGTAGCAAAATAGCTCTCCTAGTCAGTAAAGTTGAAAATGCTATCACATGTTGGGCGGAGGCAGACACTTTGCTTGCTTCCTCTGGGAAAATCCCAAAAATTAAGTGGATTAAGTTGAACATCCAAAAATTAAGTGGATTAAGTTGAACATCCAAAAATTAAGTGGATTAAGTTGAACATCCATATCTATAACTTTAGATAATATTCCAAACACATGCCTCCCAAAAATTATTTAAACTTACACATGACCAAAACATATGGGTTAGAGTAGCCACTTCTGCATTACATCTATCACAAATAGGGCATATATTAGGAAAAATATGCGCCAATTTATCTTTGGACATATGGGCCCTATGTACTATCTTAAACTGAATTAAAATATGGTGTGCGCAGATAGATAAATTATTAACTAAATAATAAATTTTACTCCATTGGTTATCTGAGAGTGAATGTTGAAGTTCTACTTCCCAGGAGCATTGAACCCTATCATTAGGCGATGTGCGAGCATTCATTTACTGTTTATAAATGATAGCTATTAATTGTTTTTGAAAAGGTTTAAACTGAAAAATAACATAAGTCAAATTTAAAGAGCAGATCAAGGGGTAATTTGGTAAAAAATCACGTAAGAAATTCCTAACCTGTAAATACCTGAAAAAATGTGTATTGGAGATATCATATTTATCCATTAACTGTGAAAAAGACATTAAACAGTCTTGTAAAAACAAATCTAAAAAAGTTTTTATTCCCTTAATTTTCCATGTTAGAAAAGCTTTATCCAAAGTTGATGGTTTAAAAAAGAAATTAGAATAAATATTACTAGAAAGTAAAAAATCATTTAATTCAAAAAACCTACAAAATTGAAACCAAATTTTTAAAATATGTTTAACAATAGGGTTAAGAGCTTGTTTACCTATTCTGGAGAACGAAAAAGGAAGAGGAGCTCCTAATAAAGAAGCTAATGAAAACCCCATTACTGAATTTTCCTCCAGCTGTAACCATGAAGGGTGATCTTGATCGTCTATATCATAAATCCAAAAAGTAATATAGCGAATATTAATTGCCCAATAATAAAATCTAAAGTTTGTTAAAGCCCGTCTTCCATCTTTTTTTGATTTTTGCAATAAAAGTTTATTCACTCTAAAGCTTTTATTATTCCAAACATAAGACAAAATCAGAGAGTCTATTTTATCAAAAAATGTTTTTGGAGCAATGATGAACTGGTGCTACAGACCAGGTGAGATCCGTGACAAGAAAAAAATTACAGTAAGACTCTTCTTGTTCACAAGATCTATGAGAAATATCCAGAGACTTATCCACCTGACCTCCTATGCTAGTTTGTTAATCTTGTGCAGCATGAGGCCTGATCTGAGAAAGGATTAGGGATGTTAGGCAACAATTTCAAGCTACACCCAAAAGTGGATACATGGTAATGATGTGTGGACCACTAGCCTAGGGAAGTGTACAGAGACACAGATGCAGCAGAGAAGTCAGAGAAATCAGTCAAACTCTCAGGGAAAAGAAGAATTGTGTAGTCCAAATAAATAAAAATAATAAACAAACAGGAAAATGGATCAAACATCTGCAGAACCCACAACTACTTACCTAATAAAGGCTCCCTCAAGATATTTAATTTTTCTAAATCAATGGGATTTTGAAAGATGGCTCAGATGCTTTGAGAAATTTAGGGTTACAAGCAATCTCTCACATGGTGGATTGGATAGTGGACTACTTGACAGATAGACCTCAGTATGTGCGGTTGGGAGACTGTAGGTCTGACATGGTGGTCAGCAGCACAGCAGCGCCGCAGGGAACCGTACTCTCTCCGGTCCTGTTCACCCTGTACACATCAGACTTCCAATATAACTTGGAGTCCTGCCATGTGCAGAAGTTCGCTGATGACACGGCCATAGTGGGGTGTGTCAGGAATGGACAGGAGAAGGAGTATAGGAAACTGATACAGGACTTTGTGATATGGTGCAACTCAAACTACCTGCGTCTCAATATCACCAAGACCAAGGAGATGGTGGTGGACTTTAGGAGATCTAGGCCTCATATGGAGCCAGTGATCATTAATGGAGAATGTGTGGAGCAGGTTAAGACCTACAAGTATCTGGGAGTACAGTTAGACGAGAAGCTAGACTGGACTGCCAACACAGATGCCTTCTGCAGGAAGGCACAGAGTCGACAGTACTTCCTTAGAAGGTTGGCGTCATTCAATGTCTGTAGTGAGATGCTGAAGATGTTCTATAGGTCAGTTGTGGAGAGCGCCCTCTTCTTTGTGGTGGCATGTTGGGGAGGAAGCATTAAGAAGAGGGACGCCTCACGTCTTAATAAGCTGGTAAGGAAGGCGGGCTCTGTCGTGGGTAAAGTACTGGAGAGTTTAACATCGGTAGCTGAGCGAAGGGCGCTGAGTAGGCTACGGTCAATTATGGAAAACTCTGAACATCCTCTTCCTAGCACCATCCAGAGACAGAGAAGCAGTTTCAGCGACAGGTTACTATCGATGCAATGCTCCTCAGACAGGATGAAGAGGTCAATACTCCCCAATGCCATTAGGCTTTACAATTCAACCGCCAGGACTTAAGAACTTTTTAAAAGCTATTATTAATGCTTTTTGAGATAGTGATTTAGATGCATATCATATTTTTTACTGAGTTAAGTATTGTATGTTATTAGTTTTGCTACAAGTGTATGGGACATTGGAAAAAAGTTGAATTTCCCCATGGGGATGAATAAAGTATCTATCTATCTATCTAATCTCACTCAGGCTTCAGATAAGCACACTGATATACTGCATGGGTGACAAAGCAGGGGACATCATGGGTGGGTTATGACTGACTGATGCTGAGAAAAAGGGGTACAGAATAGTATGGGAGAAATTCAAAGAATATGCCACAGGTAAGCAAAATGTGATAAATGAGAGGGCAAAGTTCAACTCCAGAAAATAATTTAGCTGCTCAAAATTCAAAGCCTCCAGAAGTTCAAACACCAGGCAAGCAGTCCACAGTACCCACAGGCAAATGGAGATGTGGAGAGAGCAGTGCAAACTGTTAAGAGTCTCCTACTGAAGGAAAAATACCCCTAAAAAGTGCTGCTAGCTTATCGCTCCACACCGCTTTCAAGTGGCTACAGTCCATCAGAGCTGTCAATGGGCTGTGAACTGAGAACAGGCCTGTCCGTTCTTCCTTCCATTTTCCAACCTCACTTACTGGACATAGACAAAAGTGACAAATTGAAGAGCAGGCATGATCCCAGACACAGAGCAGAATCTTTGTCACCGCTCAGGAGTGGAGAAGCTGCTTGGGTTTCAGACTAATCCACCAAAGGGACAACAGTCTGGCAGCGTGCAGCACGATTGTTTGTGATCAGAACATCACAAGGTGAAATCGGGTGGAACAGGCATGGCAATACGTGCCTTCTGAGTCCACGAAAGGTAGAGGAAGAAATAGAGTGGCCTGATCCTTACAACGAGGACCACCTACCTGAACTGGGTGCACCTGTTCAAGAATCTCCACTCACTCCAACACTTCCAGGAACCAATGCCAGATTGGTTAGTCTGTCCCACCACAGAGATAGACTCCATAGTCTGATGGCCAAGGGCAAGTGATTAATCTTCACACTTTTCTGCAGAGTTCAGCTAGCCTACCCAGACCTCCATTTTTATAAAGAGTTCTAATGTTGAAAACATTTCACAAAATGAGACCATTCTTAAAAAAATGGAATTGGTGAAAAAAAGAGGAATACAAAAGAGAGAGAGCGAGAGCGTTAAAAACAAAGAGAAAGACAGTTCTATAGTTGGCAGTTCTTTTTATGTGCAAGTAAGGAGCATAGGTTACATGCTATGGGTAAAGGGAACTGGATTGCTCAATTTCAGTGACTATAATTTCAATGCAGCTCTATAGAAAAGAAGTTCATACCTAGTTTTTCTTTTCTTTCAAAAAGGGGAGATGTAGCAGTAGTTAATATGCCACTCAGTTAGCCACACCCACATGGGAGGAGTCTGCACACTGTACGGCAGGGTTATCAGTAAAGTTCAGTTGAGCATCCTGGTGTGCTCGGTATCCTGGTGTGCACTCTCCCTCGGTAACGAGCAGGCATGAGGTTAGCAACCCCATCCTGTAAAAAGCTCGTAATACAGAAACACTAACAGAAGCCGCAAAGCTCTCATACCTGAGAGAGGAAGGATCTTCACTTCAAAACATAGGAAGTCATGTGGGTGAAAGTGGAGCCAATCTTTAGCCCAGGACAGAGGACTCTGGTGAACTGCTGTCTGTGGTCTATGCCCCAGTGGGGCGATGGGCTTCAGAAGAATAAGGAGAAGCTGTTCACTTACACCAGCAAACATATTTTTCAAGTGTAGTCACTGTTGTAAAGCAGGAAATGCAGCAAATAAGTTGCACGTTCCACAAAAGGCAATGGGCTAACAGCCAAATAATATATTTCAGTGATATTGGTTGATGGATGAAATACTCCATGCAAACTTCCATGTTTTTTACTCAAAAATGGCAGATGGAGTTTAATTCAGGCAAGTGGGAGTTGTAGCACTTCGGAAGGTCAAATGTTTGGGGAAAGTACATGGTTAATGGAAGGACCCTTATCAGCGTGGAAGTACAGCGGGGTTTTGGAGTCCAGGTCCATAGCTCCCTGAAAGTGGAACCATAAATAGATAGAGTAGTAAAGACATTGCTTGCCTTCTTCACTGTTGCATAGCATATAAGAATCAGAAAGCCATATTGCTATTGTCTAAAACCTTGGTTAGGCAGCACTTGGAGTACTGTGTACAGGCTCTGGTTGGTCCATTCCAGGAAGAATGTGGAAGCTTTGGAGAAGATTCAAAAGAGGTTCACCAGGATCAGAGTATATTGCGTATAAGGAGAGGTTGGAAAGACTTACATTGCTCTCTCGAGGGTAATGAAGGTTGATAAAAGTTGAGAGGCGTAGATAGGTTAAGTCCTTGCCCCAGGTAGAAATGTCAAGTACTAGAAGACATAGCTTTAAGGGGGGAAGGGGAAGATCAAAGTGGACTTGCAAATCAAGTTTTCTTTTTTTTTGCACAGTATATGCCTGGACGCACTGCTGGAGTTGGTAGTGGAACCGGATAAGATAGTGACATCAAAGAGGCTTTTAGATAGGCAAATGAAAATGCAAGGAGTGAAGGTGATATTGATTGTGTGCAGGTAATTTGACAGCATGCCTGACACAGACATCATGGGCGGAAGGACCTGTCTCTTTGATGTACTGTTCTATGTTCAATCTATTAATCTGTGAGACCAAATACATAGATGTGATCCATATGAGGGCATGATGGAGAATATACTGCTCCTTCAAAGCTGCCCTAAAGTGCTGGTCTAGGTTTTCATACAGGAATGTCTGAAGTGAAATGAGGAATCTACAAATTTTTGTTTCTCCCTTTTGTCCCAGCTATGAATTCCTGATCTTTCTCCCTCTGTGTGGTCAAACACCCACACTGAGAATATCAGAGATTTTGTAGGAATTTGGTTTCTGTGGCATCAGGTGAACACACGATGCAGGAACATACCTCCAACCCTGCTTCTGAGTTTGGTTCCATTGACTTCTAAAGATCCTAATTTCAAAAGCAAAGCTACACGCACATCCGTAACTGCATCATCAGTCTACTGCATCTGAAAGACAAATTTCCACCACCATTACTCCATCAAATCTGCTTTTTGTTCTTACAAAAGCATCATATTTCATGTGGAATCAGAATCCGGTTTAGTGTCACTGACATATGTCATGAAGTTTGCAATTTTATGGCAGCAGTACATTGCAAGACATAAAGTACACTATATATTTCAATAATACATAATTAAATACATACATGCATACATATAGTAAATAAATAAATAGCACAGAAAGAAAGCAAAAACCTTCAAGTTGTGTTCATGGATTCATGGACCGTTCAGAAATCTGATGGTGGAGAGGAAGAAGTTGTTCCTGAGACGTTGAATGTGCGTCTTCAGGCTGCCGTACTTTCTCGGTGATGGTAGAAATGAAAAGGAGACATTTCCTGGGTGGTGGGAATCCTTAATGATGGGTGCTGTGCTTCTGAGGGATTGCCTTTTGAAGATGCATGTCCTCAATGCCTGGGGAGGTTAGTGCCCATGATGGAGCTGGCTGAGTTTACATTTTCCAATCCTGTGCAGTGGCCCCTCCATACCAGAGGATAATGCAATCAGTTAGAATGCTCTCCATGGTATATCTGTAGAAATTTGATAGAATCTTTGATGACATGACCAATCTCTGCAAACTCCGGATAAAATATAACAGCTGGTGCGCCTTCTTCGTAACTCCATCAATTTGCTGGGCCCAGGACAGATCCTTTGAGGTGTTGGCACCCAGAAACTGTTCACCCTGCTGATCCCTTGATGACGACTGGTGTGCATTTCTTCAGCTTCCCCTTTCTGAAGCCCACAAACAATTCTTTGGCTTTGCAGAACCTGCAATCTATTCCAAAAGCAAAAAAAAAATGATGGAGATCCAGATAAAACCAGAAGATGCTCAAGATGCTTGTCAATCACTAAAACAGTTGATTTTTCAGATCTAAATTCTTTTAGTAGTACAGACAACCACCTCTGATGCTTTGGGCAGCAGCTGAGAGAAAGCATTGGAAAGATACGTAGCAGTGATTTGATGAAGAATGTTGGGAAGGGGTAGATCCTTATTCAGAGCCTAGATTAATGGGGTGCAAAGGACTGGTTCTAAGCTGGACTGTCTATGAATTCCCTGAAATTTGATCACAATTCAGCTTTTAGCAGACTTCCATTTCCACGTATTATCTTGCAGTTTCATGTGGGGGGGGGGGGGGATAACATACATAGCAAGATACAGTAGAGTCTTAGGAAAGCTTCATTCTTGCTTTTTCTCATGTAATTTGAGATTATTTTCCGCAGACTACTTCATGTATGGCAACTTAATGAAAGCCAAGAGGATCAAGACTGATCACTATCACCTACCAAGTTAGTTGTAGCTTTATGTGTAATTGTTTGCAATATTCTCACGGTAAGAAAGAACTCGCTCTCATTGTTGACTTTGAGAATATTAAACGTTTTATCTTTGCAAATTCAACTTGATTTCAGTATTCTTTCTCCAGTAGTTTCATGCTGGCGTTTTATTGCCTGCAACGGCCTGCTCACCAAAGGCTGTTTTGTTTTCAGTGCTGGAAAGCAAACCAAAAGGTCCACACTGTAAGTTGCCTAGCATGTACCATTACTAACATGACAGTGAAAATGTTTAATCTGCTATTCCATTGTCATTCTTGCTCTGTGTAATAGGCAGCAGAAAGAAAATGCATTTATGAAGCACCTTCCATGACCCTGTGACATCCTAATATGCTTTGCAATTAATGAAGTCACTGTTGGAGCAGTCCAAGGGAATTGTCAGTCTCTGTCCCTGCTTTCATCCATGGCAGATCATGCTTGATTTCAACTGGCTTACATAGAAAGGCCGTACACAACAGATGGCAACAAATGCCACTATAAGGGGGAATACGTTATGACAATTTTGGGACAAAGTCATAGAGGAAAGAAACTATTCCTAAAGCTCAAGGCTTCGTTCTATTTTCGATGACAAACTAGCATATCTACTGTTGATACCAGCTTTCCAGACTTGTTTTCAATTAATTAACTTTAAGGTCTTGATTTAAACACAACCCTGGAATGCTTATGTATGGCACTGGATTAGTGGCCAGAACAGTATATACTGTCCAAAAGCTGCAGGCACACTAATATAGCTAAGTTGCCTAGGAATATCGAAAATAGAACATAGAACTGTACAGCACAGGAATGGGCCAGGTGGCCCACAATGTTTGCCAAACCAGCTAAAAAGCAAATCAAAGACACCCAAACACTATCCCTCCTACCTACACCATGTCCATATCCCTCCACTTCTTTGCATCTCTGTGCCTTTCCAAATGTCTCTTTAAAGTCTCTAATGTAGTTGCCTCTACCACCACACCAGGCAGCACATTCCAAACACACACGACTCTCTGAGTAAAAAAACATACCCTCGCATCCCCCTTGAACCTTCAATGCATGCTCTCTGATATTATACAGTTCTACGCTGGGAAACAGATACTCCCTGTCTACTCTATCTATGCCTCTCAGATCTCCTCCCAGCCTCCGGCAATCCAGAGAAAACAACCCAAGTTTATCCAGCCTCTCATGATAGCACATGCTCTCTAAACCAGGCGGCATCTTGGTAAACCTCGTCTGCTCCCTCTCCAAATCCTTCCAATAGTTGGGCGATCAGAACTGTACACAATACTCCAGATGTGGCCTAACCAGAGTTTTATAAAGTTGCAACATAACCCCCTGACTTTTGAACTCAATACTTCAGCTAATAAAAGCTAGCATTCCATAAGCCTTCTTAACCACCTGATCAACCTGTGTAGCCACTGTCAAGGAACTGTGAACTTGGATCCCAAGACCTCTCTGCTCAGAACAGAACTGAGGAGGAATCTCTTTAGCCAGAGGACAGTGAATCTGTGGAATTCTTTGCCGTAGAGGGCTGTGGAGGCCAAGTCATTGGGTGTATTTAAGGAGGAGTTTGGTAGGTTCTTGATTAGTTAGGGTGTCCAAAGTTTACAAGAAGTCGGAGGTATAGAGTTGTGAGGGATAATAAATCAACCTTGATGGAATAGTAGAGCAGGTACGAAAGGGCAAATGGCCTAATTCTGCCCCTATATCTTATAAACTTATGGTAACTCATGGTAACATAAGCAATTCATGTATTTATACATATAACCCTTAACAAATTACACTACTTAAACAAACAAGAATCAAACGTGTCAATTTTTCTGATGTAGCCAGCCATTTTGGCTCTTTGGATAATGATTATTATCATCCAATACTCACTGCTTATAAACCTGTAAATTCTTCCGTCTCTTGACATTTTTTTAAAAAACTTAATCATATCCTTCCTTCCGAAGAGCATGTGCTGCACTGCTTTTTTAAATAACTCCACTGCCACTGCAGGGTTGTATTTTTCACTCAACGTTTCTCACAGCATTTTTTTGGTTCAAACATCTCCCTGCTCTTCAACAGGTTGGTGGCCATCTTGGGTTTATTTTAAAAATACCTCATCACCAATGTTATGTTTTGAAACTTCAAGACATTAAAATAATTCGAAGAAAGACACAGAAGTCCAAGAATGCGTGTCTAACTTTGGTTTAACTTTAAGAGAGGTGCACACATCTGACATGGTAGGGTGAATACACATGCAATTCATGTAACTTGTAATGAACTATTTAAATGAAGAAGAATGTTTTATCAACCAATATTCTTCAGTATTCACTAAGGAGAAGGATATTGAATTGTGTAAGGTAAGGGAAACAAGTAGGGTAGTTATGGAAACTATGATGATTAAAGAAGAAAACTGGCACTTCTAAAGAATATAAAAGTGGATAAGTCTCCGGATCCTGACAGGATATTCCCTAGGACCTTGAGGGAAGTTAGTGTATAAATAGCAGGGGCTCTGACAGAAATATTTCAAATGTCATTAGAAACAGGGATGGTTTCCATTGCTTAAAAAGGGTTCAAACAGTAAGCCTAGCAATTATCGGCCTGTAAGTTTGACATCAGTGGTGGGTAAATTAATGGAAAGTATTCTTAGAGATGGTGTATATAATTATCTGGATAGACAGGGTCTGATTAGGAACAGTCAACATGGATTTGTGCATGGAAAGTCATGTTTGACAAATCTTATTGAATTTTTTGAAGAGGTTACTAGGAAAGTTGACAAGAGTAAAGCAGTGGATGTTGTCTATATGGACTTAGTAAGGCCTTTGACAAGGTTCCACACAGAAGGTTAGTTAGGAAGGTTCAAATGCTAGGTATTAATATTGAAGTAGTAAAATGGATTCAACGGTGGCTGGATGGGAGATGCCAGAGAGTAGTGGTGGATAACTAGTTTGTCAGGTTGGAGGCCGGTGACTAGTGGTGTGCCTCAGGGATCTGTACTGGGTCCAATGTTGTTTGTCATATACATTAATCATCTGGATGATGGGGTGGTGAATTGGATTAGTAAGAATGCAGATGATACTAAGATAGGTGGCGTTGTGGATAATGAAGTAGGTTTTCAAAGCTTGCAGAGAGATTTAGGCCAGTTAGAAGAGTGGGCTGAAAGGTGGCAGATGGAGTTTAATGCTGATGTGTGAGGAGCTACATTTTGGTAGGACTAATCAAAATAGGACATACACGGTAAATGGTAGGGCATTGAGGAATGCAGTAGAACAGAGTGATCTAGGAATAATGGTGCATAGTTCCCTGAAGGTGGAATCTCATGTGGATAGGGTGGTGAAGAAAGCTTTTGGTATGTTGGCTTTTATAAATCAGAGCATTGAGAATAGGAGTTGGGATGTAATGTTAAAGTTGTACAAGGCATTAGTGAGGCCAAATCTGGAGTATTGTGTACAGTTCTGGTCACCGAATTATAGGAAAGATGTCAACAAAATAGAGAGAATACAGACGAGATTTACTAGAATGTTACCTGGGTTTCAGCACCTAAGTTACAGTGAAAGGTTGAACAAGTTAGGTCTTTATTCTTTGGAGCATAGAAGGTTGAGGGGGGACTTGATAGAGGTATTTAAAATTATGAGGGGGATAGATAGAGTTGACATGGATAGACTTTTTCCATTGAGAGTAGGGGAGATTCAAACAAGAGGACATGAGTTGAGAGTTAAGGGGCAAAAGTTTAGGGGTAACACCAGGGGGAACTTCTTTACTCAGAGAGTAGTAGCCGTGTGGAACGAGCTTCCAGTAGAAGTGGTAGAGGCAGGTTCAATATTGTCATTTAAAAAAAATTGGATAGGTATATGGACAGGAAAGGAATGGAGGGTTTTGGGCTGAGTGCAGGTCGGTGGGACCAGGTGAGAGTAAGTGTTCGGCACGGACTAGAAGGGCTGAGATGGCCTGTTTCTGTGCTGTAATTGTTATATGGTTATATACAAGATTACTCAAACGTTACTTAAATATTCAGTACACAACAGAACTCGAGAGACAGAGTGTATGTGGAATAAGGAAGCTCCTCATGAGGTATGTATAGTTGCAGTGTTTAAAAAATATTTGATAAAGTACATAGATAGATAAAGGTCTAGAGGGATTATGGGACAAGCACAGATGAATGGGACTAGCTTGGATAGATATCTTGCTGAGTACAGACTAGTTGGGCTGAAAGGCCTCTTTCTCTGCTGTATAACTCTATGATTTATCAAAAAGAAAGAAAACTTATTACCCAATTGTCCATGAAGAAGAGACAAGCCACAGGGATGAGAAAGTTGGAACACCTTAAGTGTCAACATTGCAACAAATGCACCGGAATTTGGAAGTTGTTTTGACTCTGGTTTCAATTAATCCGTGGATTAAGGCAACACCATGGAATCTGACAAAATTCCACAAAGAAGAGTGAACATTAATGATTTTGCGTCAGTCCTTCTGAGAAAAACCAGAGCAGTTTTCCCTAGTATCCTGCATAATGTTATATCCTAAATCAACATGACTAAAATAAACTATTAAGTGATCATCATGTGTCTATCACTGTACTACACTTTTCTTCATGGAAGTTACTTCACTTTAAACATATTTCATTGGTTGGCAGAGAATCTTGGGATGCCCTAGGACCATGAGAAGTTACAGATAAGTGCAGATTATTCTTTCCTCCCTTTCTTCCATCACTTTGAGGTGCTCGTTGGAATAACACACTGAGGAAAAGGACAGTAAAACAATCACAACCTGGATTTGTGTCATGTTAAACAAAGCAAGCTGATATGTTTGGCAGAAGCCCTTTATTTGGACTGTCCATTTCCCTCCACAGATGCAGCCTGACCGGCTGAGTTTCTCCATCAGCTCCTTTCTTAATTAGGATTCCAGTAACTAAGAACCTTGCAACAGCCTACAATGAGTTAAAATGTCTCAGGGCTTTATCAGCACTATATAAATCCAGATTGTGGTTGTAATACTGTTATTATTTTTACAGTGTTGCTCCAAAGATTTGATGCTTCCATAATTAATATTGGAGGGGAAGGCATTGATTTTAATTGACAATCAGTATCGGGTTTATTATCATTGATATGTCATGAAATTTATTGTTTTGTGGCAGCAGTACAGTGTAATACATAATATATAGTATAAAATTATAAGCAGAAAATAATTTTATATATATAAAGTACATGGAACCAAATGAAAGCAAAAAATAGTGAGGGAGTGTTTATTGGTTCATCGTCCATTTAGAAATCTGAAGGCAGACAGGAAGAAGCTGTTCCTAAAACACTGAATGTGGGTCTTCGGACTCTGTAGCTCCTCTCTGAAGCAGTGATGAGAAGAGGGCTTGACCTGGTTGGCGGAGGAGGGTCCTTTTTGATGGATACCACCATTTTGAGGCATCACATTTTGAAGATGAGAAGGTAAAAGAGGAAGGAGAGAGAGAAGATCAGAGTTTCATTTGAAAACTCTGGGCTTAGATTAAGGCTGACAATAATAGAGCAAATACAATGGAAGTGCCCACAAAACACCAGGTACGGAAGATGTTATGGACACGCAAGAGATTGCCGAGATGGGAAGGTGCGCCATGGCTTCAGGCCTCATGTGTTAGATTTTGACCCCAAATAGAATGCCATTTTAATTTAGTATTAAGCCTGGCTTGTTAAAAGAAACCTAACATTTCTTAAATTGCAGATTGCTTGACCCTTTCTGGGCAGTATTGAAATGCTGGATTTAATTGTGCACCTTTATTTCACTAAAGCCTCTGCAAAAGTGAGGATCTCCTTGTCTCTGTTCTAAAAGAACACCCCTCTATTCTGGGGCTGTATCCTCTGGTCTTAGACTCTGCCACCGTAAGAAACATCCTCTCCAAATTCACTCTAATCAAAGCCTTTTGTCATTTGTTAAGTTTCAACGAAGTCACCCCTCATTCTTCTGAATTTGAGGTAATTCAGGCCCAGAGCCATCAAACACTTTTCATATGTCAAGCCATTCAATCCTGGAATCATTTTTGTGAACTGCATTTGAACTCTCTCCAGTTTCCAACACATCCTTTCTAAGATGAGGGGCGAAAACCTGCTCACAATACTCCAAGTAAGGCCCCAGCGTACTTTATAAAGTCTCAACATTACATCCTTGCTTTTATATTCTAGTCCTCTTGAAATTAATGTTAACATTGCATTTGCCTTCCTACCCACAGACTCAACCTGTAAATTACCCCTTAAGGAATCCTGCACAAGGTCTTCCAAGTCCCTTTGCACCTCAGTTTTTTTGTATTTTTTCTCTATTTCAAAAATAGTCAATGTTTTCATTTCTTCCATCAGCGTGCATGACCATACACTTCCCAACACTGAATTCCACCTGCTAGTTTTTGCCCATTCTCCTAATCTGTCTACTTCCTCAAAAATATCTGCCCCTCACCTATCTTACATATTGTCTGCAAATTTTGCAACAAAGCCATCAATTCCATCATCCAAATCATTAACATATAATGTAAAAATAATCGGTCCCAACACAGCCCCGTTGAACACCACTAGTCACTGTCAGTCAAGCAGAAAAGGCTCCTTTTATTCCCACTCTTTGCCTGCTGCCAATCGGCCATGGCTTTATACATGCTAGAATCTTTCCTGCAATTCCATGGGCTCATAGTATGTCAACCAGCCTCATGTGTGTCAAAGGCCTTCTGAAAATCCAAGTACACAATATCAACCAATTCTCCTTTATCTTGCTTGATATTTCAAGCAGACAAGATTTTCCCTTAAGGAAACCATGCTGGCTTTGGCCTATTTTACCATGTGCCTCCAAGTACTCTGAGACCTCATCCTTAATAATCAACTTCAACATCTTCCCAACCTCTGAAGTTAGACTAACTGGCCTGTAATTTCCTTTCTTCTGCCTCTCTCCCTTCATGAAGTGTGGAGTGACATTTGCAATTTTCCAGTCTTCTGGAATCATTCTAGAAACTAGTGATTTTAGAAAGATTGTTACTAACGCCTCCACCATCTCTTCAGCCTCCTCTTTCATAACCCTGGGGTGTACACCATCTGGTCTACCTTCAGACATTTCAGTTTCCCAAACATCTTCTCTCTAGTAATGGTAACGTCACACACTTCATGACCCCTGACCCTTGCAACTTCCATCATAACTGCTAGCGTCTTCCACAGTGAAGACTGATGCAAAATACCTATTCAGTTCATCCGCCATTTCGATGTCCCCTATTACTACCTCTCCAGCATCATTTTCCAGCAATCCGAGATCCACTCTTGCCTCTCTTTTACACTTTATGTATCTGAAGAAACTTTTGGTATCTTCTTTAATATCATTGGCTAGCTTACTTTCATATTCATCTTTACCTTTTTAATGACTTTTTAAGTTGCCTTTTGCTGGTTTTTAAAAAGCTTCCCAATCCTCTAACTTCCCACTAATTTTTGCTCTACTGTATGCCCTCTTTTTGGCTTTTATATTGGCTTTGACTTCTTTTGTTAGCCATGGTTGTGCCATCTTTCCTTTAGAATACTTCTTCCTCTTTGGGATGCATGTATCCTGTGCCTTCCAAATTGCTTCCAAGAATTCCAGCGATTGCTACTCTGCCGTCATCCCTGCCGGTGTTCTTTTCCAATCAATTCTGGCCAACTCCTCTCTCATGATCTGTAATTCCCTTTACTCCACTGTAATACTGAATTTAGCTTCTCCTTCTCAAATGTCAGGGTGAATTCAATCATATTATGGTCACTTGCCCCTAAGGGTTCTTTTACAGTAAGCTCTCTCATTGCTTAATACCCAATCCAGAATAGCTGGTGGGCCCAACCATGAGTTGCTCTAAAAATTCATCTCATAGGCACTCTAGAAATTCCTCCTCCTGTAATCCAGCACCAACCTGATTTTCCCAATCTACCTGCATATTGAAGTCCCCCATGACTATTGTCCTTTCGGTATGCATTTTCTATTTCCCATGCCTTGTATGCACCTCGTTTAAAGTAAACCCAAAGTTAGACCCACACTCCTGGACTTCTGTGCCTTCCCTTAAATTAGTTTAATATTTTGAAGTTACAAAACAATTAGTTTAACTAGTTTAATGTTTTTGAAGTTAAACTAACAATTAGTTTAATATTTTTGAAGTTAGCTATATAAGACCTTGGTCAGACTCCACTTGGGAGTGTTATGTTCAGTTTTGGTCACCTCACTACAGGAAGGATGTGGATTCTATAGACAGTGTGCAGAGGAGATTTACAAGTATGTTACCTGGATTGGAGGGTGTACCTTATGAGAATAGGTTGAGTGTACTTGGCCTCTTCCCCTTGGAGTGACAGAGGATGAGAGGCGACCTGATAGAGGTGCATAAAATGATGAGGGACATTGATTGTGTGGATGGCCAGAGGCTTTTTTCCAGGGCTGAAATGGCTAACACGAGGGTGCATAGTTCTAAGGTGCCTGGAAATAGGTACTGAGGGGCTGTCAGGGGTAAGTTTTTCACAGAAAGTGGTGGGTACGTGGAATAGGCTGCCAGTGAAGGTGGCAGTGGTGGAAGTAGATACAATAGGGTCTTTTAAGAGCCTCTTAGATAGGTACATGGAGTTTAGAAAAATAGAGGGCTATGCACTTCAGGAAAATTCTAGGCAGTTTCTAGAGCAGGTTACATGGTCAACACAACATTGTGGGCCGAAGGGCCTGTAATGTGCTGTAGATTTCTACGCTCTATGTTCTAAAACGTAACAGGTTCTTTTTGAATCTTTCCATTCTCACCATAAATTTATTTTCTCTGGTTTTTCACTCCCAGTCCCCAGGAAAAATACTGTGGCTTTATCTGGACCTTAAACCCTATGAATTTTTTCTGTCCCTCTTGGATATATATACCACTATAAGGTCATCCTTTAGCTGCCGGGGACAAAAGTACTCACCTTATTCAGCCCCTCTTTGTAACTCAAACTCTCCAGGCCAGATAAGACTCTCAGGAATCTTCTCTGTGCCTCTTGTATCTCATACATATAAAGTCGCCGAGTAGTGGGAAATTGGAAGATTGGGGAAACTTTAAAAAGCAACAAAGAGCAATAAAATATAAAAAGTGAAGAAAAAGGAAAGGGAAGATAGTTTATGAAAGCAAACTAGCACTGGAGATGTCATGGTAGCGTAGTGGTTAGTGCAAAGCTATTACATCTCAGGGCACTGGAGTTTGGAGTTCTGTTTCGACGCTGTCTGAAGGAAAAAATGTAACTTCTTTCTGTGAACAAATAGGTTTCTTCTGGATGTTTCATTTTCCTCCCACCTTTCAAAGACGTACTGGTTAGTAGGTTAATTGTTCATTGTAAACTATCCTGTGATTAGGATATGGTTAAATAAGTGGGTTGCTGGGTGGTGTGTTTCATTGGGCCAGAAGGGCCTGTTCCATGCTGGATCTTTAAATAAATAAATAAAATGGAAAAATAGTAGAAGTTTTTAGAATTATTTAAAGAGGTAGTAATGAGCAAACTAGTGGGCCTGAAGGTAGACAGGTGAAAGAGGGGTGACCTCATTGCTGTATCATAGATGAGTAAGATGGACGGTCATAGTCTTTGCCCCAGGGGCAGGAACAAAAGGTTATCAAGAAGACAAATGGAATGTTGGCCTTCATTGCAAGAGGGATTGAATTTAAGAGCAGGGAGGTTATGTTGCAACTTTACAGGGTACTGGTGAGGCCACAACTGAAATATTGCATGCAGTTCTGATCTCCTTACTTAAGGAGAGATGTACTGCAGGGCAGAGGAGGTTAACCAAGTTGATTCTGGAGATGCATTGGTAGGAGAGGTTAGTCGATGAGGAGAGATTGAGTCACCTGGGACTATACTCACTAGAATTCAGAAGAATGAGCGGGACTCTTACAGAAACATATAAAATTATGAAAGGGCTAGATAAGACAAAGGCAGGAAAATTGTTTCTCCTGGTAAGTGAGACTAGAAATAAAGGACAAAGCCTCAAGATTTGGGGAAGTGGATTTAGATGAAGAGAAAATGCTTTTGCCAGAGAGTGGTGAATCAATAGAATTCTCGGGAAAGCAGAACAGGCTACCTTATTAAATATACTTAAGACACAGTTAGATAGACTTTTTTGCAATTCGAGGAAATTAAGGATTATGGGGAGAAGGCAGGTAGGTGGAGATGAGTCTATGGCCAGATGAGACATGACATTTAATAGTGCAGCAGGCTCGATGGGCCAGCAGATCCTGTTGGTTCTTATGTTTCTAGCTTAATGACATCCTTCCTATAACTGGACGACCAGAACTGCACACAATAATCCAAGTGTTGTCTTGACAGCATCTTATACCTTTTAACATGACTTCCCAACTCATGTAATCAACTCATTACCCATTACACCGCTGATGTTTAGGACAGCAATGAAGGTCCTCCATCTCTGGCGGTGTTCAGGGTTTCCTTCATCACGTCAGTAGCTTCTCCTCAGTTTTCACTGCAGTCAGTCATGGATGGAGACTCAGGAACATTCAGATGTCGAAGGATTCTTCAATGCTATTTCTGCAACAATTGTGTTTTTCCTGTCAAGGTTGTTAGTTCTGAGCTGAACGCCCAAACCTGGAGGACTAGTAGACCACCCTTAGTCTGGCCTATACATATAAAATGATGAAGGAACTTAGCAGGCCAGGAAAAGAGTACAGTCAATGGTTTGGGCCGAAACCCTTCGGCAGGACTGGAGAAAAAAGCTGAGGAGTAGATTTAAAAGGTGGGGGGAGGGGAGAGAGAAACACAAGGTGGTTGGTGAAACCTGGAGGGGAAAGGATGAAGTAAAGAGCTGGGAAGTTGATTGGTGAAGGAGACAGCAGAAAGAAAAGGGAGGAGGAGCACCAGAAGGAGGTGATGGGCGTGCAAGGAGATAAAGTGAGAAAAGGAAAAGGTGATGGAAAATGGTGAAGTGGGCGGGGTGGGTGTACATTACTGGAAGTTTAAGAAATCGATGTTCATGCCATCAGATTGGAGGATACCCAAACAGAACGAAAGGTGTTGTTCCTCCAACCTAAGTGTGGCCTCATCATGACAGTAGAGGAGGCCATGGATGGACATATCGGAATGGGAATGGGAAATGGAACTAAAATGGGTGGCCACTGGGAGATCCCACTTTTTCTGGCAGACAGAGTGTAGATGCTCGGCGAAGCGGTCTCCCAATCTATGTCAGGTCTCACAAATATACAGGAGGCCACACCGGGAGCACGGAACACCAGAAGTAACCCCAACAGGTTCACAGGTGAAGAGTCGCCTCACCTGGAAGGGCTGTCTAGGGCTCTGAATGGTAGTGAGAGAGGAAGTGGTGGGGCAGGCAAAGATGTGCTTGGTGGTGGGATCCCATTGGAGATGGCGGAGGTTTCAGAGAATCATGTGGTAGACGCAGAGGCAGGTGAGGACAAGAGGAACCCTATCCCTGATAGGGTGGTGGGAGGATGGGGTAAGAGCAGACGTGCATGAAATGGAAGAGATGTGGTTGAGGGCAGCGTTGATGGTGGAGAAAGGGAGAATGACATCTCCTTCATTCTAGAATGAAAAGCCTCATCCTAAGAGCCCATCATCTTATTTTTTACTATGGATTTGTACCACTTAGTCTGGCCTCTACCTTTTGATGTCATGGTCTGGTCCGTGAAGTCCGTGTTCCGGTTCACGGTCCAGTCCATGGACTCTGGACTCCAGGTCTTCTGGCTGTCCCTTGTTTCAGTTGGGCTTAATCATAGGCACCTGATGCTCGTCTTGTGGCTGGAATATAAGTGGGTTCGCATATGGGTGCTGTTTTGTCTTGTTAGTACTCTGTCCTTGCCTCTGTGGGGTAAGTCAGGCTGTCTTTGCCATTACCCTGTGGTTGGATTGGTCCCTTTCTGTTCTTGCCTCTGTTGGGTAAGCCAGGCTGTCTTTGCTGTTATCCTGAGGCTGGACTATTCCCTTCCCTTCCCCTTCTTTCTGTATCCCTTGCCTGGAGCCTCGCCTGTGTCATCACCTGTTCTTGCTGTCAAATTCTACTGCCAGAGCAAGACTGTCTTTCGTTGTTTGGAACTGTCTCTTTGTGTCCTCACCTTTGCTAGGTGTGTCTGACTGCTTGCTGCTACTTAGTATTGGGAACTCTCTTGCCGTGTTCAGCTTTCTGTGTATGAATCCCAGCCCTACGTCCTGTTCCCAAGGAGGGGTCCCAGCTCTGTGTTCCGCGTCCCCGTCCCCCAAGTCTGAGGCTCTGTGTTCTGCGTCCCCATCCCCCAAGACCGAGGCTCTGTGTTCCTGTCTCCCAAGACCAAGTCTGAGCTTCATGTCCTCATCCAGCCCAGGAGTCCCGCGTCCTGCCCCCCACGTCCAGTCCTGTTGCCTTGCCACATCTTGTCCTTGCCTAGATCTGGAGTCCGAGCCCAAGTCAAGACCTAGGTTCCAGGTCCTTGTCCAGACTTTGGCTCGGAATCCTTGTCCAGGTTCCAGATTCCAAGTTCCTAGTTCCTTGTCCAGGTTCCAGATTCCAAGTTCCTAGTTCCTTGTCCAGGTTCCGCTTTCCTAGTCTAGTCCTAGTCCTAGCCCTGGCCCTGTATCCTAGTCTCGTCCAGGGCCTGTTTCAGCGGCATCTCTTCCCCACTTCCCTTGCTTTCTTGACACACCTAGTCCTGTCCCTAGTACTTCAGTGTCTGTGTCTTGCATTTGGGTCTGCTCTCAATGCCCATCTTATGACATTTGACCTGCTTAGCATGGGCGACCCTACCAAAAGCCAAAGCATAAAACCCTGACTCCAACCAGCATAGTCCTCCAGGTCATCGATGTACACAAGTCTAGCCATGACAAAGCTGCAGTCCTCTTGGAGGTACTGCAGTCAAAGTCGAAGTAGATTTATTATCAGAGAACACATACTGTATTCCACCATATAGCCATTTGAGATTCATTTTCTTGCAGGCATTTACAGGAAAACAGTACAGTAATAGAATTAAAATTATGAAAAATTATAAATAACAAAGACCAGCAAACAACCAATGTGCAAGAGAGGGCAACCAAACAAATAATTAATACAAAAAGCAAATAAGTAATACTGATAACATGAGCTGCAACGAGCTTGAAAGTGAGTCTGTAGGTTGTGGAATCAATTCAGGAGTTATCCTCACCAGTTCAGGAGCTTGATTGTTGGATTGCAGGATGTTGCTATCAAGGTGGGTCAACATGGAAATATCAAGACCTGAAGGGCTTCTTGAATTTATTGTCAAGTATGGAGATGAGAGCGTCTTCCCCAATCTTCATTGCTATTCAGATAATGCTAACCATTGCAGTTTCCATCGCCAGCTGTGAGAGATCTTTCAGCAAGTTAAAACTATACTTTTGCATTTGAGAGCCTCATTGGGTCAAGGCAGAATCTGTGATCTCGCTCTGCTGAGTGTAGAAAGAAGAAACTGAAAAACTGACTTTCATCACATCATAGACCAATTTGCATCAGTGAAAGCAAGGAAAGTGCAGTTACAATTTTCATGTAGTACCATAATTTGTTAGTTAAAAGATTAATAACCTTGACTTGTATTTTTGAGCTGATATTATGGTAATGTTATCTAAAAGATGGGTGTAGGATGTTTGGACAGGGGCGCAATTTCAGTGCTTGCCAAAGGCGCTATTTTCCATAGATACGCACCTGCTCACTGCTCTCTTGCATCTCTCTACCAGTATGCTCTTTTCTCTCCTTAGCCCACCACCACTTTCAATGCATTCCTTCTGGCTTTAGACATGTCAACCCTGAGAAACAGATATTCTCTGTCCTCTCTATCTATGCCTCTCATTATCTTATAAATCCTCTATTAGATTTCCCCTCGGGCTCTGGCGGTCCAGCCTCTCGTGGTAGCACATGTCCTCTAGACCTGGCAACATCCTGATAAACCTTTTCTGCACCTTCTTCAAAGCCTCAACATCCCTCCTATAGTGGGGTGACCAGAACTGTACACAATACTCCAGATGTGGCCTAACCAGAGTTTTATAAAATAGAGTTATGTTCCTTTGAAGATCTTTGGGACAATATGTGAATGTTATCCTCGGTTATCCATGAAAAATTAATACCAGGGGCCTTGTTAAACAGCTAACCAAACTCATTGCCATGTTCTGTATTTTTTTTTGCACTTGTGATGTTTTTCAGTAACTGGAACAAAGGCAGTATTATTTTCCTTTACCAGCTGGAGGAAGCTGGAGATCTAGACTGCTAATTCCCATCATGTGATGACTGGAAATCTTTATTTACTTTTTCTATTAAAAATAGATTAAAATGACATTTGCAAAAAGAAGAAAAAATAACAATGCAATCAGTCATTTTAAGTACTGAAGCTGTATCAATCATCAAGGACACCCATCTTCCAGACCATGCTCTCTTCTCGCTCCTACCATTGAGAAGGAGGTACAGGTGGAGCCTTAGGTCCTGTTATCATAGTACTGTGACCAACAATCTTGTAGCTCCATTTTGTCCTTCTAGCTGTTTCAAGAAGTCTTCAACCAAGTTCTCAGCATCCATCTGGCTTATCTGGATAAAACCAAAGAAAGACACTCTAACACGGACTGTTTCCCTCTCAAAATCAACTTCCATATACCTCACTACTTCTGACATCTACTCAGTGTGCCTGATCAGGAGTTGAGTCGAGCATAGGACCATAGTACTTGGCTTTACCAATGCTTCTCAGTGAACTCTGGTGAACAGTGGGTGCCATCATGTGGATGAATTTGTTCTGGACACCTGATGAAAGATAAGACGTGGATCCAGATGACTTTCCAAATGAGTGAGGTGTTCTCTTATGACAGGGTCAAAGATGGCCATTAGCTTCAGTAAGCCAAGGAAATTTCCCCCAATGGAGTCATCGTCTAGCTGAAGTGACTCCCTGTGTCTTCGCAAAGCCAGGTTCTGAGTCACAAGGAATTTGATGCAGTGAGGGATTCTTGTCAAGATGATATGCCACTTCTGCTTTTCCTTCTCAATCTGTGATTGAAATACCATGTCAATAACTCCTCTGTTTCCAGCTAAATTTCTTTCCATTTCTTTCCACTGTGTGAAGCATTCCCAATGATTCTGGCATTTTCATGAACACTAATCCTTTCAGGTGCTTTCCATTGGTTGAATCCACTTTCCTGCTCCAATGAGGATTGATGGTCTGACTGGGAATACAGAAGACAACAGATACAAAATGCAGACTTTTTAGAAGGGGAATAGACCAGCCGTGAGCGAGTCACTTCCTCACCGCAACCATTTCCCAATTTCCTCTTGAATCAAGTTTTGTTCATTGAGCAGTTATTTGATGGTAGGAAAGGCCCCTCACTGTTCTGGAAATACTTCGAACCCAGCTTTATTATTTCTGTTCTCAACACGTCAGGCAGAATTGCTTTTTCAGTATCCTTGTCGAACTTCAGAAGTCCAATGTCATGCTGTTCAATCACTTCTGGTATGACTGTTCGAGGCTCTTTGGTACCATCCAGTTCACTAGGTTCAGTGTCGTCAGGTTCAATCTCGTCAGGTAAAATCTCGTCAATAAATCAACGTCACCACCACCAGCATCATCTTCCCCTCCTGTCACGTCCACGTCCTCTGTTCTCTTTTGCCTCACTCTTAATCTCGTCATACTCAGATTCATTTGACTTTAACTCCTCGGCTTGTGATGCATTTATACTTGATCCACCTTTGGATTCTAACAAACTTGTAGCAGGTGCAGGCAACTCCATAGAACGTGTCGAACTACTTGTTCCGGGCTTTTCAAAGAAGGGCATGAAGAACTTGCTCGACTTCTTGGCTTCCACCGCCTCCAACTTTCGTCTCTTCCGTCCTTCAGCTCCACTTTCCTCCTTCGTGAAGAAAAGATTCATGGTCTTCTTACAAAATGCTCTGAAATAAGGCCATCCTAGTGCTTCTCACCCATGATAATCAAAGACAGATCATACATCTGAAGAAAATTCTTTTTTCACTATCCGAGGTTGGCTTGTCTGACTTTAATAGAAACTGCTCCGTGCCCCCCCCCCCTTCAAGAGGCGCCCAGGGCACGTACCATACCTACCATACCTTAGATACGCCACTGGCAGGGAGCGGCCATAGCGCGAAGCAATGCACAAATCCCGCATCTAATTCAAGTGATAACGGAGAGTGTTTCGTGTCTGGAACACAGTGATCCTGATTACCTAAAGGTGAGTCACGATTACTTCATCACTTTCGAAATAAGTGGGCTGAAAGCAGAATAGGGAAGGAGAAATCAGGTCACAAGGAGGTCAGGGCTCCAGGCTGCGGTCCAAGGTCCATTGACTCTGTTTCACATTCTGACATGTTCACAAACACGTGAAGTTCTGTAGATGCTGGAAATCCAAAGCAACGCACTCAAAACGCTGGAGGAACTCAGCAAATCAGGCAGCATCTATGAAAATGAATAAACAGACGGCGTTTCGGCCAGGACTTTGGGACTCGGCCCGGAACGTCGACTGTGATGATTTCCATAGATGCTGCCTGACTTGCTGAATTCCTCCGGAATTTGTGTGTGTTGCATTCTGACGCGGTGCTCTTTGCAACCTGTTCCTCGTCATCGAGAGTGGGCTGTTGGTTCCGCCGTGCGCCGGTGGGAGGCGGAATGAAACCGCCTGCGGCAGTTCTCTCGGATTGATGCTCAAACTCAAGCCGAGATAGCGCAAGAGTTCTATCTGACGCGGAATAGACCGGGAGCAAAAAAGTCTGGGCAGAAAGTGTTATTTGCCACACCTCCCCATGTCAATACCACCGTAACAACTGTATCAGAATTAGATAATCGATCTAACTATATCATACTTTGTATATAAATAACATAACTGACTGCCTGAACAATTTGAATTTGCAAAATTAGCAATATTACAATAAACTAGAATTCATTATATTCCTACGTAAAATGTCTGAGCTAGCTCCTTCCCTTGAAATGTATGTTCAGATGTACAGGTATGAGTATTATAGTGTAATGCAGTGCAGAAGCAGGCCGTTCGGCCCAGCTGGTCCATGCCGACCACCCTATCCTTCCTGCTAGTCCCAGTTTCCCGCGTTCGGCTCAAACCTCCTCAAACCCGTCCCCTCCATGTGCCTATCCAAATGCCTCGTAAGTGCGGCGATTGCACCCAGCTCGACCATTTCCTCTGGCAGCTCATTCCAAGTTCTCACTACTCTGAAGTTACCTCTCAAGTATTTCGACTCTTATGTCGGTGCCTTATCGATTCCCGAGCTCTGGGGAAAAGAGTACGACCGTCCATCTTATGCAAATTCCTTATGACTTTATGAACTTCTGTGAGGTTCTCCTCTGCTCCAGCAAATAAAGATCGAGAGTCGCCAACCTCTGCTTAAAGCCAAACAGGCTCCCCGCCCGGCTTAACAATGTATTTCCTCCAACTGGGTGGCCAAGACTGTACTCAATATCACAAGGGCGTGCCAACGACTTATATAACTACAACATAACTTATTTATTGAAATACAGTGTAGAGTAGGCCCTTCCGGCTCAAAGTGCCCAGCAATTCCCGATTTAACCCTAGCCTAATCAGGGACAATGGCCAATTAACCAGTAAGCCTTTGCACTGTGGGAGGAAACCGGAACACCCGGAGAAAACTGGAGAATCGACCCCGGTTCAATTCCTGCCGCTATTGTACCCGGGTCACTAGTACTGTAAAGCGTTGTTCTAACCTCTCCGCTTCCATGCCGTTCCCACTACTCAACTCGATGAAGACCATCATGTTAAACACCTTCACCACCAGCGTGGCCGCTGTTAGCGAATTCTGCACTTGCCCTCCCAGGACACTCTATTCTACAACACTCACCGGTACTCCACCATTCACCGTATATGTCCTACCCTGGTTTGACAATCCAAAATGCATTACCTCTACGTTGAAATCCATTTTGCCCTTCCTCGGCCCATCTCCCTAACTGATGGTGTTCATAATATATTTGAATGTGACCCGTGCCCATTGGTTGTTACCAATGCTGTATTATATTTCGTGTGCATTAGAATAAAATGCTTAGCAACCATAGACGTCAAATGTTAGTCAGTTGACAGTCTAACAATGAAGCTTGCTGCAAACTTATGATTAATGAACATAAGTTTTCATGTAAAACACAACGTGTGGCACCTTAACAATGTGTTATTAGAGGGTGGGTCTCGTTTATAATAAGCAGATGGAACGTGGCGTTCAGACTGCAATAAATCTAATCAAGTGGTTTGGAACGCAAAATCCTTACGTGTCCTTTGCGAAAACATCACTGACAACAGAGATTTGTTTAGATTTGCCTGAAAACTATTGTATCTGTCTGTTCAGTTACTGACTGAGTTGTTGCGGAGAAAGGAAACCAGCTCGCGTTAATTCCATTCAGACACATATTGTTGAGCGTTAAAACCACCGAAACACAACTTTTCCTTCAAAGGGATTCAGGAAAAGCCAACACCGATGGCGGATAGAACCCTATTTAAAAGGTCATGAATAATATTAATGTAATGTGTAGCAACACTCCAACCTGTCGCAACTTGTAGTCAAAACATCCCAACGCATCACCTGGCACCAGCCTACCCTCCATCAAGGGCATACATACAGAAAGGTGCGGGGGAAAGGTGGCAGTAACTTCAAGAAGGATCCCACCCACCTAGCTAATAGACTGTTTCTCCCGCTCCATCAGGCATCCTCGCCAAGACCACCAGTTTCAAAAAAATGTCACTTTCCCCAAGCAGTGAAGCTGATCAACGCCCCGCTCCACCCCCCCCCCCAACCACACAGACTCCTTCATCAGTCACCGTATCTACAGACACCCCTATGCCTAGCATATAAACACAGATCAACCTAATGTGCTGAATCGTTTCCGGAGTAACAATTAATTCATTCTTCTTTGCACGGAGTACTGGAAATAGCATTAAATTATCTTGAATCTTGGACCTAGAAAGAATACACACGTTTTATCTAAATTACCTCTTGAAACCTTTACACTGTCACTGAACTCATGGCCCAACATAATTTGGAATTATGTTGGGCCATGACTACGTTGGAATTAGTTTTATTGAGAACGTCATTATCAGAGATTTATCAATCTCTACATTCCACCAGTAGCAAAACTATCGATTGTGAACGAGTAAATGGGCTAGAATACTAGGTTTCAGTCTAACGCTTACAGAGCACTGTAGACTATTGTAATTTATTTAAATAAATATTGTTTGATTGTGCAGACATTCATTGCCTGGTCTATAGTTAACTGCTTATCGTATATAACAAGACATTGTTAATTACAGGCATTACCGTAATTAAATGGCGACTTCCACTGTAATAGATCATACCGCTTTTAACATATAGAACAGTACAGTACAGTTGTGCCGATCTTTTCTATTCCAGGGACTGTATAACACAGGTGTACATACCGTAACCACAGCTCTAAAAATCACATATATTATATATCTAAAAACTGGCAAAGTATGTTATATTAAACCTACATACTATAACCACGCCTATGTGTTGTATGTATCCAGTGGATATATGTACTATAACAGCACCTGCTACACGTTTGTACAGTATACGAAACCTAATTTCCGTCGGGATCAATAAAGTATGTCTGTCTGTCTGTATACTTTGAATTAAACGCAATCAGTTACATAAATTATTGTTAATCGCATGCAGTAGGCGGCATTGGTTAACCACGGTGATCCATTTTAGTTAACATTTTAGCAATCATTTCCAATTATTAATCTACATTTTTCACCGGTAGGTAACAGTCCTGACCTTGAAATGACGTATTACGTTGGTATGATGAAACCTTGACTTGTTGTTTAGAGGTGTTGTGCAATAGGGTTGTCTGAATATACTACTTTCTTCGGACCAACATACGGGATGCTTTGCTAAATAATATTCAGTGTTAAAGTTTATAACGGGATAGAACCCTTCCGCAATGATTGAAATGCTACTGTGTCCGTGCTGAGAACAAAAAGAAACACGTATTATTAAACCCCAACCCTTTTATTTCCTGAATGCAAAATATAAGTCAACTACTTTTGCCTAGTCCAAAACTTTACAAACGTTAAATAGTAAAACGAAACGTTTCCACAATTAAACCATCAAACTCACCTTTGTACATCATCACCAGGGGAAAGGCAGTCCTCTGCTAATAATTGAAGATAAGTATTGGGAATTTTCGGATTTGATTCCCGTTGCTGGACTCTGGGTCTCTCTGGTCGCGGTCTGATTATCTGTCTGGTGTTAAAATCCAACCCACTGACTAAGTTTCCGTTCATTCATGGTCAAGTGTTGGTCCCAGCCAGTGGCGCTGTTGGGCATGTGGTTTGTGCCATGCAGATGGGTTTATTCGATTACCTTGTTACAGACTATCCAGGCAAACATTTAATATCTATATTCATTTCATTAGTCCCATTAGAGGAAAGGTGAATTTAAAAAAAAACTTCCACGTGACAGTTATTCCCCGGAACTTTCTGTGTTTCGTCACTCAGGACCCTCACCGCCCAGGACTTGCCGCCTTCTTATTACTGCCGTCAGGGAGAAGGTACAGGAGCCTGAAGACGCACACTCATCATTTTAGGAACTGCTTCTTCCCCTCCGCCATCAGATTTCTGAACGAACCTTGAAACTCGTGAACGCTATCTCAGTTTTTGCACTACTTATTTAATTTTATACGTTTCTTATCGTAACTTACAGTAATTTGTGTAAGTATTGCATTGCAGTGCTATTGCAAACATAGGTCAGTAGTAATAAACCTGATTCGGATCCGGCAATTGTTCGTTGTCTTTATCCATCGGGCTTTAAGGGATTGAGGATGAACAGGTCCTGTGTGTATTTTATAAGCTTTTATAACGGGATGAGGGATATTCAGGAGTGAGAGGGTTAATGGTCTATCGACTCTCAGTATATTTTATTTTCAGGCAAACAGCACTGAGCGATGAATCTCTCCCCCTCTCCGTCTCTCTCACACACACGCACACACCATCCTCAATACAAAACAACATTAAAAAAAACTTGCTGTTAATTTTAATGAAATAGTTAATTTTAACCTCTGCTCTGCTGAAAGGTCTTCGACATGAGACTACTCCTCTTCACAGACGTGCTGACCGACCTGCTGAATGCTTCCAGCACTTATATCCAGCAGATTTCCCGCACCTGCAGGGGTTTTTTTTTCATAGCAACCCTGTTCCAGCTCTGTGCTTCAGATTTTACGCATGGCTGTTTTCTGCCCCGTAAGTTTTTTTTAAAAAAAATAACAAGTACGCACAGGGTTCTGAGAGCTTCGTCGAGTGGTGAAAGAATCTCGGAAGCAAGTTTTTCCGAAACAGGGCTTTACAGTTAATTCTTTATTGGGCAGAATTTAAAGTCAGCTTGCAAGCCAACTGATTCAAAGCAACCCCAAACGAAAACCCTGTGATGGACATATTGTGAGGAGACTTCCTAAAATAAATTTGTGAAGGGAAGATCTTTGACATGTTTTTTTCTCTCCCTCCCCCCCCCCCCCCCCAGAAAAAAAAGAGAACTCTTGGTTACTTTGTTGGAATACATTGGTGGCACCTGGTTGAGCGACAGCACCTGCATTTCGAGGGTTGTGGTTTCCATACACCTGAACAGGAATAGGTCCAGGTTAACGCTTTAGTCAGATATGCCGCTCTTTCATGGAGACAATAGCTCAATGAGTAGAAAACCTTCGCGGTCTCCTTTCCCAATTTTAATGCTGAAAAGCAATTTATCTAAACATAATATCGTTGTGTGCCCAGGTTAGCCGCGTGTCTGATCTTCTACCCGGATCAACATAACTCTGTAAAGTACCTCAGAAGTTCCGAGGTCGCGAAAGGCGCCGTATTATCTCACCTCGCGTACAAATGCGTTTAAAGGCTTTAAGAGGATAGAGTAGTTCAATGGGTAGAAGATTCTCTGGCTAATTCCATAGTTAGGCGCCAAAATATATGAGACAACAATGCAAGAAACAATAGGCCAGAGGCCTCTCGTGGCTGCTGCACCTTTCAGTAAGATCACGGTGGGTCCAATACCGCAGCAACGAGCTAGTACAGAAATCTATCGATCTCTCAGGAATGTACTGAGGTCTACGGCTCTCTCGAGTAGAGAATTCTAGAAAGTCAAAACCCTCTCCGTGAAATGCTTCCTTTCTTATTTTCCTGTCCCTGCTGTAAGTATGTGATGCCTGGTTCCAGCCAAGGGAAGCATCCTTCCCCCATCTACTCTGACAAGCTTTCTAAGAATTGCGTAACTGTTGGTGAGATCACCCCGCATTCTTGTGAACCCACGTAGTCTCCAATGCCAATGTCTTTCTCGAGGACGATATTACCGTTCCGAGGATCTAGCTACGCAACCCTCGCTCCCCACACTCTATCGCGGACACACGCATTCTTTTGCAGGTGAGACCTACCTATACGTTAGAAAAATGACTCACCTGGGCCCTGCAGAAACGCATCATGAAATCTTTACTGAAAAGAAAAAAATATACAGACGATGGAAATCTAAAAAACAAAATGATGGGAGAAAATTCTCAACGCATCCAGAAAACAAAGGTGGAAAGCGAAATAATGAATATTTCAGGTTCTGGGCCCGTCTTCGGAGGAGAAAGAAGGAAGACCCCCGTCACTGTCTTCTGTATTCTTGCACTCAAACTTCTTCTTCCCCAACATAAGACCAGCATACTGTTTACATTGTTAATTTTTTTTTTGGTGATTCTGGAGCCACCAGCTCAATATTGCAAAACGCCTCTTTACTCGGGGAGTGATGTGATCGCGACCTTGCGGGGTGCAAGAAGCCAATAGCATTGATGCATTTTGACAGCAAGTCCGATAAACAAGGGAAAGAGAGGAAGAGGAGGTATGTGGGGAAAGTATATAGGAGAAGAGCCCCGCAGGGGCGTAAAATACCGACGGAGAACGGTGAGGGTTGTTTCCCTCCTGCAAATGACATTTTTATATAACAACGTTACACGCGGTGCTTTACTCCTCAGGCTGCTATTAGAGGAGCCCTGGCCGCGGAGCCAGCCTGCCTGTCTGTTTCAGGCCGCCGCTGATTGGCCAGAAGTTTGCTTGCTGAAACTGACTTGCTTGTAGCCTTCGCGAAACACAAAGAGCGACCTCTCGCTCACAACTTGACGTGCTTTTCTTTAAAACAAACAAACTGTGGCAGAGAGAGAGAGAGATAAAGGGTGCAGGGGGGCAGAAAACTCCAGCATTGGTAATGCCGGGTATCGATTGCTTGCTAGCCAGCTTTACCTAGGGAGTAAGCCTGAGCTCAAATTGCAGCCTTGCTCTCTCTCTCTCTCTCTCATAGTCCTGCTGCTGAGAGGGAAAAGACTTAAAGCCGAAGAAGGGAAGGAACTACCAGTCGGAGAATTCAGGTACTTTGTTCTCTCTGACCGAGAGCCATCTACCGAGCTCTCTCCGCCGCAGATGACGAGCGTACTTCACTAGACCGACCGGGAGACAGGCGGAGAGTTCAGCAGACACGCTGCGAAGAAATGGTCGCGATTGAATCCTGACCTTTCGGCGTGTGTGAAATAATAAAAGGAGACCTGGTCTGCAGCTGGTCGGACACCCTCGGGTGGTGTGCTAAAAGATCTGCTCTTTCCCAGAAGTTGGATTGTCTCCACCGCGGAAGTTGGCAGCTCTAGACCCGACATGGATTGGCTCCTGGATTTTAAATCAGAGTGTTTGATATTCTTCCCCTGCACCATATAAAATGGGGAAGCCCTGTTTTAAACAACACGGATTAGTTCTAGTTCATACTCCGGGGATTACAGGTACGCTGGAGAGAATGCCTATTTCTATCGGTTTGGGCCGGTCTGTTTATTGATAATTAGAAATCACTTGCGCTTCTTTGGCTCCTTTTTTACGGCCTCTGGAAGTTTCCAAAGAGCCCATGAACTACCAATATGGAGCTAAAACAGTTTCACCAGCGTACAGAGATATCCAGTCAATTTCCAATCCTGTAAGAAGCGCGCACTTGCGCGACTGATTTTCGAAACCTACGCCAGTCGATGCCGGGGTTGTTTGCATTGGGCGCCGATGCAGCCCCTCCCCCTCTGTGAGCTCCACTCACTGTCCGCCGAGGGTACGAGCTCCCGTTGTGTATCTGCGGTTAGCTCAGATAGAAGTCCCGTGGCGGCTGCGTGGTCCGCCGCAAAGGGAGCGGCGGGGGGCGTTAGGGCAGCCAGTGTGTAATCACCGGGATAAATACTGATCGACCGATCGGGAAGCTCTGAGACAAGAGGCCGCAGCGGCAGCATCTAGTTACCGTCTAGCAATATATGTGCGTGGGTGCCTGTATATTGTACGCGTTAGCTTTCTTCAGAGAAAACTTTTACAAGTTTGTTATAGTACAAATTGCCGTGCTCAGCTTTCTACGCCGTTGCGAATTGCCCTAGCACGTGGGCAATGTGTAGCGCCTCTGGACATCTCTCCTCCCCTAAGTAGCCCACCCTTCAGCTCACTTTGTAACATGTTTTGGTGCAAATTTGTAACTAATGACAATGTGTAATTGCATGGCATGTTGGAGGCAGTCGATACCTTGTTTTGTATCCTCGGGGCACGCAGCGCTAGCCAGGAACTGAGGCAAAGTTTCAGAGAAAGCGGAGATGATATCAGACTCAGGCAACAATAATCGTCTTAATTTTCTTTTCAGACTTCTAACATTTTGGAGGTATTGGCTTTATAACTAAATTTACAGGGGTCATTCCAGACACCCCTCCCAAAAACAGGAGTGGGGAAAGTTATAAAATATCTTTTGAGGTTCTTGGTGTACTGAAGGGGTCTCCACGGTGTTATAGAGCACAACTCATTTTGAGGAGCTAATGTACGTTCGAAAATCTGAAATACGTATATATGTGTGTGTGTGGGGGGGGGGGGGGGAGCCGGTGTTATTCGCGTGACTGTGAGGCTCCTTCTTTGGAGAGAGTGTGCGCAAATTCTGTCAGCTTATGACAGATGCCCTCGCTCGCAAGTGAAAGTAAGAAAAAAACTTTTATTTACTTTCAGCCTGGAAAAAGAAACGAATATAAAGACGGAACTTCGTTTTACTTTGTTTGGAGGGGAAAGCACAATGGAATTTCTTCGACTGGTTTTCTTGATTTGGGGAGTCACGGCACTCACAGAAGGTGTAAGGGGTGAGTAGTTTGGGAATTTTTTTTCTTGCAAGAATACAGCATGCATCTTGGAGCTTGACGTGTTTAGTGAGAATCTGATGTGATTTCCTATTCTGGGCAAACGTGACAGTCTAGCATAGTTTTCAAAGAGCGCAAGAAGTTAGGGATATTCAGCAGATCGGACAGTATCTGTGGGGGCAACAGAGAGGTAGTACTTTAAATCAGTGCACTTTCTTCAGAATATGTTTTCTGTATATAATTCCGAAGTTTACACAATGGATTTTAGGTGTGAAATGTATGTCCACATCCTGTCTAAACTAAGTCACTGCTTTGAAGGATTCCGATCTTCTACCCTTAGTTTTGGAGTTTCATTATTCTCCCCTTTGTCTCGCTTGGCTCCAATTGCTGCAGAGGCCGGAGACGTGGTAGCTTGCGTGTTAAAATAGTCGGGTTTCTCAAGCCCGAAAGTAAACAATGGCATTCCAGGTCGGATAAAGGCGTGTCTCTGCCCTGTCGTGTAATCCCTCTCTAACTTCTGCTGTCCCGGTGGAAGCGCAAATAAACTGATCTATTCGCCTCCGGTTGTGCGCGTGTTTACTTCTCCCTGCACTGCTTGTAATTTTCCCACGGCAAAGTCCACGGGCCCTCCAGCGATTCGCTTTTCTTCCCTAAAGTGAGAGATTGCAGATGATTTTCACAACGGGATGTCCGGTTGTTGTTATTTGCAGTAGTTCGCGGAATCAAAGTTTGCTCAATACTGAGGAATCGCAAACACAAGGGAATCTGCAGGTGCTGGCCATTGAAGGAATCTCAATCTACCGGACTAGGATTGTCCATACTCGCTCTTTCTCAACTACTGTGCAGCACAAGGTGTACCTCCATGCAGAGGGCTGTTAGTAAGATCATAGAGTGACCCAGGCCGGAAATCGACAATCATAATATGTCCTTTTAGCAGTTAATTCCGATAACAGGTCTTCACGTTTCAGAAGCATTTAGCCTTTTCTTACAGGGGAGGCGGAAGGTCGAAGTTAGGCTGAATCTGATGTGCAAATCAAAAATCCGAATGTTAGAATTCCATGCGACATATAACCCACCAGGGTCTGCGTTGTCCCACCTGCCCCCTGGTAATTTATCATATTAACAAATCTAGGGAATAAAACACTCCATGTTTTACAAGGAAGGAAATAATTTTATAATCCAGTTAGATCCGAGAGAAGATACTCAACATCTGACTGATTATGTGTTTAGAGTTATAATCTATCTGCCTATCTATCTCGTATTTATTTTCTGTCTCTGGACGTTTAATTGCTGTTGGCTGCAATTTGAACTGATTTGGCATTTCCTGACTGAAGAACGAGCATGAGTTGTGTATAATTGATTGCACGAGTCTTCTCATTTTACTCGGTTTAAACAAAACTGACAGATACCTGAGTAATTATTTAATTGAACGATTTCAATTTGCAGGAAGAATTCCTGCCACTACCTAGAGGCTAATTCCGCCGAGATTGTTTTTAATATATAAACAAGGCATTCAAGCTTGCTTTTATTGTGACTCATTATGACTGGACGTTAAGTGGATGGGTACAACACAAGGATGATTGCATTCAGGATAGTAAAGTGATCATCACTGACGGCGGAGACTTGGCAAAAAGCGACGCTTGGTATTCTTTACGATGGTGATTTGTTTCATGGAACATTAACGTGTCCTGTGCCCAGTGGTTGTTAGTTACTTAAGGAGAGTAAATGCTTTCCAAGCGATGGATTTATTGGGATGTGGTGAGGGAGGATTCCTTTAATTGCTCCAATCATTCTGTCAAGGGATTTACCCTCTTCTGCATAGAACGGAGGCGCGTTATCTCCTGGAAAATATCCAGATGATACATAAATCGAAAAAAGATAAGCAGAGTTGATTTTTTTTAAATTTAGGGACACAGCCCGTTGAGTTCCAACATCCATGTGACCAATTAACCTATTACAGACAGTGGCGGGAATTTAACCCCAGTTGCTGGCGCTGTAAGGAGGTGCTTTAACCGCTACCCTGCTGTGCCTCCCCGTTTTCTTAAATGGCACGACTGGTATCTTAATGTCCTAGACTCGATGAACCGCGATTACCGATTTCCCCCAAGTTAATAGGAGATAAATCAATTCGATTCACACTGATTTTCGTTTCCAGGTTTTCACTGATTATATTGTGATCTTTGTTCTACTGTGAACGACCGTAAGGAAATGAATCTCCGGATAGTATGTGGTGACGTACGTACTTTGATCATAAATTAGTTTTGAACTTCAAACTATGGTCTCGGATTCCAAGAAAAAACCTGGGAATGGGAGCAAATAATTGGATAGAACTCCGGCCGAGGGAATTTGGTGTACTAACGTGTCTTAGTTAGCGTGCGGCGAACAAGCAGATGAGTAGTACGGATAACTGGGCACAGTAACTTTATTGGCCTCCTTCAATTCTATAAAAATATTTAATACAGTAAAAGCGGCAGGAGAAATATCAGTGGATTGTTTCGACCGCCAAGTTCATTAGGAGAAGAAGGACTTGACAAGGGTTTGGAATTCGAGCAGCATGATCCGACGAGAGGGCGGGGCTGGGATCCAAAGGAAAGGAATGGAGTAATGGGCCCAATGGCCTTTTGCTCCGGCCCCGCCCTCCTTTGTAGGTGGCGCTGTGACCCAGTCCATCGCTCACTTCGTACTTATTCATATTGTGCAAATAGGTGTTTGGGGCCTAATGGAGATGGCCATTATTTTTTAATTGCTTCACTGCTGAACATGTACTTTGTAAGACGGGGCGGCACAGTGAGGGTCAGCGTGACTGCTTTTGTCGCGTCTGGCTAGAGGTTCATGAAATCGATTGGTCCCTGGTGAGATGCTGTGAGCGTGATACGGGCTGGTCGCGTCCGGAAGTTTGCTCGGAACTTTCGTGACAATTAGTAGCACTCTGAGTGAAAGCGAACGATCGCTGGGCCAACCAAGCTACACTTTTAGTCGAGATGTAGCTGTTACCCAGCAGGTGAAGGAGACGTGTTTGTTTATCTTGACAAATTTTGATGGATGGAGAGCCCTGGGCATTTAGGATAGGGGCGGGCCGTACAAGTTCTTCACCTATTTACACATACAGGTCCACAGGCACACAGACTCTCAAACACCTAGAGAGAGATTCCTTCAACGGAAACCAGTTTTCCTTGGATAAGTTTTACAATTTCATGTATAACTGTTGTTCGAATGGTGTTTGAAACATATAGCAGCAAATGCTTCCCAACTGCACAAGAGTAAATAAGTCTTTCAGAGTTTACGGTTCTCTGCCTTTGGATTTTTTTTTCTGGTCGTTAACCCGCGGAACAGCCCGCAGAACGCCGCTTTCCGTGCCCTCCCAGCAGGAATTCAGTAGAGACAAGTTGCTGGTAATCTGAAAGTATGTTTGCCATCAGTTACTGAGCAAGCGAGAAGCGTTGTGCGAACTGCACGGTGTATTGTATAATTCCGCCTTTTCATTCATCCCACAAGTCATTCGGGCCAATTAATCTTGCCGATTTGCGCCCTTCCGCTCTATCTCGCGAACCGTCTAAACTACTCGGTATTGTTTGAAATATACCCATTCGCCCCTGTTCTGTGTTCTGACACTGGGTGGGTGCCCGGTGGGTTTGGATTTGTTGGCATCTGCCTCCTATTATGATCCGAGGCCCCGAGGTTCCTTCTGAAAGCGCGGCGTCACCGTCCTTTGGTGCGCGGTCACATCCAACTCCGCCAAGACTCTGGAGGATGCAGATGCTGGAATCGGGAACAAAATTAAAAACCAGAATGCTGGAGGAACTCAGCAGGTCAAGAGGGAATTTGGATGAAGGGTATCGACTCGAAAGACCGACTATGAAGCACGTAAACGCCTGGCTCAAGGGCAGTTTCTGTACCACTCTTAACGGACCTTTCAATGGATTTCCTCATACGTTTCAGATGAACTTTAATCTCCACATCTTCTGCACTCACGAGTCAGAAGCAGAATCATATGTCGTGAAATTTGTTGTTTTCGTGGTAGCAGTACAGTGCAAGACGTAACACTAAATAAATAAAGCAAAAACGAGTTAGCGTTCATGGACCGTTCAGAAATCTGATGGCAGAGGGGAAGGGGCTGTTCTTCAAAAGTAGGTCTTGAGACTCCTGCTGAAAGATCTGGGCCCGGGAAGTCGGCTCTTTATTCCTCTCCATCGACTGATGGAGAGTTCCTCCAGCATTATCTGTGTGTTACTCTGGATTTCCAGCATCTGCAGAATCTCTTGTGTTTCAGGGAGAACGTTTCAATGGCATTCGCATATCTTAAGAATTTCATCGCTGTCATTTTGTCCTCGGCTACCGAAGCCTCTAAACAAACTGCTGGCTTTCCAACGAATCTCTCCTCCCCCCCACCCGCCCTTTGTGTTTCTCCGTCCCTAACGACGTTCTTTAAGCTTTACTATGACCGAGCTTTTCGTCATGTACCTCCTCTGCATCTCAGTGTCAATCTCTGTTTGCAAATGCTCACGTGAAACGCCCGGGGGATATTTTGCTGCATTCCAGGTGCTAAAAGGTGTTGATCTGTGTCGTGTGGAAAAGCGTGCCTGGATTTTTTTTGTGGCTGTGAGTCACGAACTATCCTGGATATGGTTTTAACATCTCGGTCAGTGGTCGGAATCCGGTTTTTGACATCCTTTCCACTTTTCTACTCTCTCAACATTACCTCTTTTTTTTCCCTCCTCTTCTTTTCCCGTTTAGTTCACAAGACTCCTTTTAATCGCTGTGTTTACACTCAAGTTTATTACCATCACTGCCCGGAGGGATTTACATAATTTACTGTCCCGAGAGAGAGAAAAAGGGTAGGAAGACAGTTTTCTTTAGCACCCCTGAGACAACAGACGGTGCTTGCAGAGTTTGACTCCGTTTAGTCAGAACAATAAAGTGATTATGAAGTGCAGCCCATCCATTCAGAGGGAGACAAAAGGCATCAGTTTTTTAAAGCATTTTTTACAGCTTCTCTTAGCGCAGCTTGTTCCTCACCGACGGATGTGGCTGGAGGAAATCATTATTGCAGCTTTATTCCAATGATTTCTCGAGGAAGTAGATAAGGTTTAATTAACTGGTTGTGATTCCAGGATTTCCCTATCAACTTTTCTGGTCGCTGCGCACAGCTCAGTTCCCAGATGTGGACTGACGTTATGAGTTTGGACGCACGTGGGTGAAAGTGACCATCAGGTTTATTCATTTCCGAGTCTTCGGTTCTGTTTGAGACGGCGAATGGGTGGGGAGGGGGGTGCTGGTCGCGGGGGCGGCGAGCTTGAGACCACACACACTCACTGTTATAGCTCTCTCTATATATGTATATGTCTGAGTCCGTGTATGTGTGTGAACGTATACACACACACACACACACACACACACACACACACACACACACACACACACACACACACACACACACACACACACACACACACACACACACACACACACACACACCAAACGTCGTCCGTTCCCTCCCGCAGATGCTGCTCGATGCTGTCAGTTCTTCCATTTTATTTATTTTTAATTATTTAGTGATACAGCCCCTTCCAGCCACGGCGCACCAGCAGCCCCCGACAAACCCAACTAACCCTAATGTAGCAACAGGCCCGGCAGCATCTCTTAAAAAGAGTCCAATCAATCGACGTTTTGGGCCCGGCATAACCCTGGCGCAATCACGGGACAAATTCCAATGACCAATTAACCTGCCCAGTACGCCTTTGGACTGTGAGGGGGGGGGGGGGGGGGTCAACAGGACCCGGAAAGCCCCGCTCATTCCATGGGGAGGAAGTACAGAGAGACTTCTTACAGAACAGCACCGAATTGGGCTCCGACTCCGCACACACACACACACACACACACACACACACACACACACACACACACACACACACACACACACACACACACACACACACACACACACACACACACACACACACACACACACACCATACTGGAGTAACTCAGCACGTCAGGCAGCACCTATGGAGAAGAATAAAGATCAGATGTTTCAGGCCGAAACATCGACCACACACTCCTTCACTAACACGCGCGCGCACACACACACACACATCATCATCAGGCATTGCATCACACACTCATTCAGGCAATCGCTGACCCTTTCTTGCACACACACACACACACACACACTCTTTCACATTCTCCCGCTCACTCGACCAAACTCACAACCCCTTCTCTCCCCCGGGCTCTACATTGAGTCATATATGTGCACACAGACACGCGTACCCCGTTTCCCGATACGGAGAAGACCTGTTCTTGTGAGAGAATCTGGAACTGAGGCTTGGAGTTACAAGTCATCGCAGATGCCAAACTCTGGAGCAAACCAGGAGTCACTGTTCAAAAATCAAGCGATGCCTGCTGATGATGGATATGTGCAATACTGTCACAAGCGAGAGAAGCTCTGCAGATGCTGGAAATCCGAGCAACACACTCAAAATGCTGGAGGAACTCAGCAGGCCGGGCAGAGCTATGGAAAACAGTCGACGTTTCGGGACGAGGCTCTTCATCAGGACAGAAACGTCGAATCTGCTATACTGTTCTATGTTCTGTAGGCAGAAGGGATTAGTTGGGTTGATTATTTTAATTGAATCGACACAACATTGTGGCCGAAGGGCCTGTTCCTGTGCTGTTCTATCTTCTATGAAGCGGTTTTGTTTGTCTCTCCGCTTGTGAGTCTTCCGACTCTTTCTCAAAGGGGGGTGGGAGCAATCTTTGAATACTATTGAAGACAGAATGGTCGGATATTTGATTAACTAGGAGTGAAAGGTCACGGGGGTGGGTAGATGGGATGTGGCGTTGAGGTTACCACCAGGTCAGGCGGGATATCTTATTAAATGATGGACCGGGCTTGATGGGCCGATTGGCCGACTCTTTGATCCCATTTTGTAAGTTCACACGCGGAGAGGCGACAGACGCACTAAGAGAGTGACGGCTCTTCGTGAACTGGGAGCAGGAGTTCATACTTCAAATATGGACTCGATCGATAAACGTGGTTGACATTTGGAGATCCGAAAACAAAATCATACTCACAGCTCCCCGAGTGCTATCTGGTCATCGATAAAGAAAACAATACACTAATACTAATAATTGTCACGAAGCAGCTTTCAAACACCAGTGGTGAGCGAGAAAATAGGCCCGCGTCACAGGTAAGCGGGAATTTTTGGAGTTTCAAGTTTTAAGATCACTCCTTAGCATTTCGCGAAGAGGTTTCGATCAAACTAAATCCTCGCAACTCCGTGTTAATATTATTCTATTTTTGATTGTTTAAAATCGCAAAACTTTTACACAAATATCGTTGCAGTTTGAGATACTTTGAATAATCCTGAAGTACTACTACTCCTAAGTAACCATCAACTGGAATCACCCTCGTCAGCAGAACAACGCTAATTTAGTCAAAGAATCTTTCCACTGGCTGAATTGAAGCGGGAGCGGGACAAGTGCGGATGGCTAGGAGAGAGCTTGCTATACATTTCATTCGGAATGACAGCACATTGACTGTCGATTTCCTGCAGTCTGTTGGGAGAGTTGTGGATCACCTTGAGTGGAGCCGGGGGACTCGTCTGTGCCGAAATATGACACCCGTTGGAATGAATTAACCGAAAAATGCCTATACCGAGGATTCTAGAAATATCCACCCTTCCCCCTCAAAAAAAAACAACAAAAAGTACAGCAGTTTGGGAATCAAACAATGAGATCTTTTGCCGGGGTCTGTAAAACTTGATAGGATGCTCTCGATATGCAGTCTTCGATTCCAGCAAATTGAAAGCTCGCAACAGATATTTTTTCTCTCTCGATATTCCGCCTTTGGGTGGTTTTAATTTCCAGCTCAGCGACGTTTTGTCTTCAGTTCGCAAGGGCGCAAATGGCGCGGATCAAAGGCATGTGTTGAGAGAAGGGAAGGCCCTGTGCCCGAACTGCGGGCCTACAGCTGGATGTTGTTAATGCGGCGGATACTGTGATCACTTCACGGGAGAAACGGGTGGCGCGGATAATTACAGCCCTGCACTTTCATCTTGGCAAGCTGGGTATAAATCCAGTTTGGTGGGCAAGTGGGAGTCTCACTATCTCCATTCCAGCCTTCCATATTTATCCTCCCTCTAACAGCTGTCTAAATGTAACGCGATGAGGCCGCCGCTCCAATCCAGTTCCCAAGCTGGTAACACAATACTCCTGCTTCAGTGGTGCCATTTGGAGAATCTCACAGGTGGATATGAGCGTGGCTGGTACAGAGGATACAGCGGCACACAGAGACTTCTCTGGAGCAGCGGATGCCGAGGGGAGAGCTGATAGAGGTTTATAAGATTATAACAGGCATAGATGGAGTCGACAGACAGTATCTTTTCCCCAGGGTTGAAATGTGTAATACCAAAGGGCATGCATTTAAGATGAGAGGGGGTAAGTCGAAAGGAGAAGTGAAGGACAAGTTTTTTTTTACACGGAGAGCCCGGACTGGTGATACATTAGGGATTTTTAAGAAACGTTTAGGTAGACACATGTATGACTGATGTGAACATTGTGTAGAGAGAAGGGGGTGGTTTAGTTGACCATTTGATTTTTAATTTAATTGTTTCAGCACAGCATTGTAGGCCGAAGGGCCTGTTCTCTGTCCTATGTCTCTTACACCAGCACAATGTTCACCTGTCCTGTACAATCACTGATGTACCAGGAGACAGTGGGATGGGTCCAGATTCCATCCCATAACTGCTGACATTCTCTCTAGTTATCTTCATTTGTTTTTGAAGCAGGTTGTATTATTGAAAGGAAAACTCCACTCAGTAGAATCCTGGAATTTGGTCTGGTTATGATGACATTGGTTATTTGCCCAGAGTAGATTTAGAATAAAGACCGTTCCAACATTCAAAGTTAAAAGTAAATGAATTATCAAATTACATATGTATAAAATGTAGGGCATATGTACAAAATTAAGGGAGGGAAGTTTAGGGGAGACATCAGGGGTAAGTTTTTTACACAGTGGGTTGTGAGTGCCTGGAATGACTTGCCAGCGATGGTGGTGGAGGCTAAAACATTAGGGGTATTTAAGAGCCTCTTGGACAGGCACATGGATGAAAGAAAAATGAAGGGTTATGGGGTAGTGTGGGTTTAGTACTTTTTTAAAGGATTATATGGAGGACTGAAAAGCCTGTACTGTGCTGTAATGTTCTATGGTTCTATATATGCCACCATATACTACCTTGACATTCATTTCCTTGCAAGAATTTACTTTAGGAAAAACAAGTGCAATAAAATCAACAAAAAACTACATATAAATAAAGACTGACAAAGCCAGGAATCCAGTGAAAGGTCAGTCATAGTTAGGGCTCTTAGCAGGGTCTGTGGCTGTATGCTTGATTTGTAGAAAGTGGGAGG
Source organism: Hemitrygon akajei (assembly GCF_048418815.1). Taxonomy (NCBI): domain Eukaryota; kingdom Metazoa; phylum Chordata; class Chondrichthyes; order Myliobatiformes; family Dasyatidae; genus Hemitrygon; species Hemitrygon akajei. The sequence continues at coordinate 29,846,961 of NC_133127.1, forward strand.
AATTGTTTTTAAACAAGCAAGTTCAGAGTGAGCACCACTTGAGCCAAGCAAAGGAGGATTTTGGTAGAGGGAAATGATTGGATTCATGTTCTGTAACTAAACAGAGAGGTCTAAGGCCTCCCTGATAGAGAATGGGTGTATAGCAACTAGACATTGATGGCAAAGATGAAGTGGTGGAGGTTAGGGAATTGGAAAGGATTAAAATTGTGGAGACCACGTGAGGATCAAAGCAAATTTGAAATGTAGTGGTCATGCGATTATTTGAAACAAGAGTGATGTTCTCCTGAGGGATTATTCCCTTAATGGAGAGCACCTGTGTGTGATTTTGTTTAATGTGAGGAGGCTGGTGCACGGGCAGTATCACACGGTCCTTGACTGATTGGAGTCGGGGCCCAGTGGCATGGAATGCAACGTGGGACCTTTTCCTGCAGCATGCCTTCCTCCACCTTCACTGCCATTGGGATGTGTCGTCATCTTTTGCCAGCTCAACCGCTGAGGCCTTGGTTGCTTTGCTCTTAGTCTGGAATCTCTTCTTTGACCATACCACCATGGGTGACCTACCAGGGGCATCCAGATGGCATCACTCTTGGGACCTCAGGAACTGTTGAGCCTCTCCACCCACGACAAGGTGACGATCCTCTGAGAAGATATTTGAAACAAGACCTGGATCCACTTATCACTTGCCAGCTCTTGGCCTATTCCTCCCTCTCACCTCTTTTTGCTGACTAATTCTCCTCTACACTTTCAGTCCAAATGAGAACGCTCAGTCTGAATGTTGACTGCCCACTTATCTCTGCAGATGTTCCTGACCTACTGAGTTCCTCCAGCAGCTTGTCTTTTTGCACATAAGATCCCCAGAGATCCCGGTTGGTTGATGGCTTTGTGCTGCTAGAAATCTGATGTGTTTCTCACAGCAAGACAAAAAGCCTTCGGATGACCGGTGGCAATTAGTTAGGCAAATCAGCACTTTATCAGGTTACCCCACGGTTTGAAACAGATGTGCATACAGGGGGAATATAAGAACATCCCTTTAAAATGGAGCTAAGGGGGAATTTATTTAGCTAGAGAGTGGTGAGGCTGAGGAACATCATCACAGACATCTGTGGAGGCTAAGACATTACTCTGTGGAGGTTTGATTAGAAAGTGTGTCGAAAGTTACAGGCAAGAGAATGGGGTTGAGAGGAATAATAAATCAACCATGAGGAATGGCAGAGCCGAATCTGCTCCTGTCTTATGACCTTATAATCGCCTTATTTAATCAAACACAACCCCTTCAAACCAATCGTGTATTAGTCTATTGTATTGATAATTGGTTGAGAAATAAATATTTTGGGTGCAGCATCCCTGCTCCACTTTTGAATACACGCTGGGATCGCTAACCTCCGGCTCAGAGAGCCGACATGAGCAGATTTTAACGTCCCAACTGAACGTTCAGTGTCGGGAAAGTTTGTGATGTTACTGGCACACAGTCCATGCTGCCTCTCAGTGAGAGCTTGAGGGGGAGAGGTCAGGTCAGAGGTATTGGTCTGTCCAACCCTCCACCAAGTGCCTCTGAAATAACAGGTCAGAACCCCTGGCCAGGATCAACAGCCGTGCCACTTTGAATAAATAATGTGCTGACCATCACCAGCTGTTATTTCTGTCACTTTACAAATGAAATGTTGAAACGCAACCTCGGCCTTTTGGGTTGGTTTTCTATTTTCCATTCGTTCTACCTGTCAATTAATGTCAAACATGTGCATTTTATAATGAGGAACGTGTTACCAAACTGACAGTTACATTCACCAGCCTGTGCTGACACCATAAGGGAATCTCTGTAGGAAACCATATTTATTGAACTGATTGTAAACCATAGGAAGTTAGTACAGACAAAAGAAAAGTGATTTTGGACTCTGTGACTGGGATGTGGGATGTTTAATCCACCTCACTCTGCAGCCAATCCTCTCGGTGGCTTCACAAATTGGAGGACAGATGGATACTTTTATCCCTACAGCTGTTTCAATATTGACTGACAGAGAACACAAAATAGTATTATTGCTAATCCCTCTGTTTAGTGGATTACATAGAGGGTACATGTTAGGGACTGGTACTTCACAGGAAAGACATGATTCATTGATCTCACAATTAATGACTACACAGGTACAGTGTTGTGGTTCAGTGCATCAATCCTAACTTCTGAATCAGAAGTCACAAACCAGCAGCCTGGGCATCTTGCCTGACGCTGCGGTACTGTGATCAGGAAGTTCAGGACTTTGTGGATGTGCTGAGGCTTTATAAGGGATTAGTCAGACCGCACTTGAAGTATTGTGAGCAGTTTTGGGCTCCTTATCTAAGAAAGGACATGCTGGCATTGGAGAGGGTCCGGAGGAAGTTCATGAGAATGAACCCAGGAATGAAAAGGTTAATGCATGAGTAGTGTTTGATGGCTCTGGGTCTGTACTTGTTGGAGTTTAGAAGAATGAGGGGGGGATCTCATTGAAACCTGCGGAATATTGAAAGAAATCTAGGTCCAGAGGGTGAAGCCTCAGAATACAAGGAGGAATCTCTGTAGGCAGATGATGGTGAATCTGGAATTCATTGCCACACATAGCTGTGGGGGCCAGGTCATTGGGTATATTTAAAACAGAGATTGACAGGTTCTTGATTAGAAAGGCTGTTAGGAGAGAAGGCAGGTGAATGGGGTTGAGAGGGGTAATAAATCAGCCTTGACGGAATGGTGGAGCAGGCTCGGTGGAGTGGTCTAACTCTGCTCCTACGGTCTTGAGAGCACTATTTTTGGAAATATATTAACTTGCTCTCCCTTGTGTTAGTAAATGATCGTATTCTGAGAAAGAGTCGGGAGTTATCCCTTGTTACAATATGCACTGGCAATATTGGAACTCAAGTGTTGAGGAAAGGCAGATGGTGACGAGAGACTAATGCCAAAGGAACATTGATGGCTCGGCCCAGTGACTCCATGAGAAGTAACATCCTCAAAACTAGGACCTGAAATTCATGGTAATCTGGTGTCTGCTTAGATAATACAAGTAACATGGAATGCCCAAGCTTAACAAAATAAACTTAACCAACTTAAACACCAGGAGACCGCATTACAAAGAGTGAACCACCAGAGAAAAACACAAGGAGCTCTTAATGGCTAACAACTTCAGTTAAACAACGATTTACCAGTTCAGGTGCTCTAAAAACCTTGGAGCCCAATGCTCTCCTGCGTGCAACATGGGCCCAAAGAGCTCATTACATCCCTGGTGTGTGATCAATCAGGAAAACAGAAATACGATTAACACAATGCTGTGTAGTAATGGATGTCTTTATTTCCCGTGATGTCCAAGTAACTACACTTCATTACAACCGATGGTGCCTCAAGAAGTGGCATCTATCATTCAGGACTCTCACCACCTGGGTCATGCCCATTCCTCATCAGGGATGAGGTACAGGAGCCTGAAGATCTACTTTCAGTGTTTGAGGAACAGCTTCTTCCCCTCTGCCATCAGATTTCCGAACCGTCCATGAATCCATGAACACTTCCTCATTATTTGCCATTGATTTATTTTTATTGAAGCATATAGTAATTTTTTTTAAATCACTTTGCTCTGTACCGCTGCTGCAGAACAATAAATTTTGTGACATATTTCAGTGATGATAAACCTGATTCTGACTCTGAGGTGTAGTTACTATTGTAGCAAATCAATAACGGCCAAGTTAAATTTCTGATTAGCTGGCATCAATTGAGCTCAGAGTACACTGTGGAAAGAGTGCACTACTACCTAGTCTACTCATTTGCCCATCTCGTCAGATCCCTCAAATCCCACAGCACTGGACAGCAAGCAAGTCGCCTCTAAAGAATAATTATACCTTTAAAGGTCCATCTCTAAAAATTAATGATCTTATTTGCAACCTTTCCCAATACACTGGAAACATTAACTTCAATCAATAGACAAGGTACTGAAAGGCTGCTTCCTGAGTTTGTGTCTTGTAGTGAAGTTGCAAGCATTAAGCCAGAGAGAGATGCAGCGCGCAAACAGACCCTTTAGCCCATTGAGTCTGTGTTAAGCGTTGAACATCCATTTACATTAATCCCACATTCTCATCATCTTAACCCAGATTTTACCACCTAACTACACACTGGATTCAATTTAATGTAGCCAACTAACCCACCAGCTAGCACACCTTTGCGATACAAGAGGAAACCAGAGCACTCGGATAAACTGTAACTTGTGAGCATGTTACGTTTATGATGGAAGTATGGCAACACTTGTCGGCACGTCATCAGGCTGTGTTGGTTGTTGATACAAATGATACATTTGACTGTACATTTCGATGTTATGATGTACATGTGACCAGATAAAGCTGATCTTTGCTCAGTCACCAGGCAATATGGAGACTGTGCACCGACAGCACCTGAAGTCAGGATTGAACCTGGCTCTCTGACACTATGAGGTAGGAATTCTCGAAGGTGAGTCACTGTGGTGCCTTCATCCACAGAATAGCATCTACTGAATTGCTGTGGTAGTCTTTCTCTGTGCGGGAGACTTTATAACATCCTTCAATCTTTCCCTGTATTCACCTCACATCTCTTGTATAATACCATTTCAGTCAACACTTGAGCAAATGTCATTGAAAATTATTATTTTAAATTCTCAGTAAAAACACAGAGAAAATAAAATAGATAGAAAAAAATCAGGTTAGACAAGGGAAAACTTACTCTTAGTCTTAAAATGTTGAATTAAAAATGTTCTCGGAGATGGCTGGAGTGCACCAAAGACAGGTGAATGTAACTTTCTGGTCCGTGCTCCAGAAATGCTGCATTATTTGATCCACAAGTTATAAGTTGCATTTCCCTTTGAGGGATTTTTTTTTGTCAAATACATGTATTAAACAAAACCACTTCAAATAACAGTGGTTATGTATGCATTGGCTGCCTCTGCTTTGGAATTTGGCCTGTTTACATTGTAATGTGGATTACTAAGTGTTAGCTGGAGCACTCAGAACAACTGAGCATGGGCAAAATCAGAGATGTTGCTGAAAAATGATCCGGCCTGAAGTAATGGGGCAGCACCGGCAGAGGGGCAGGCCCGATAAAGACCAGTTGGCAGTTGCAAGTGCTTGCACGTACACAACAGCACACAAACCGTTGGAGGAGCTCAGCATCAGCAGGTCAGGCGGCATCTGTGGAAAAGAGTGAACAGCCAATGTTTCAGGCCGGGCCCCTTCCTCAGGACTACGGAGGGAGAAGCAGTCAATTGAATGTGAGTACCTGAGGGCCTCGGTGGGTCCGAACTGAGAAGTCTGAAAGTGCGCCAGGAAGCCACGTGGCGCAAAATGGTGACGAAGGCAAGCCCTCGGGAACGATACTTGGCTGTGGTAGCGGGTCGAGGTGAGCACATGGTGTTCAGCCCCGTTTTTGAATTTGCAATTCTGCGCTTGACTCCACTCAATGCATTTCTTACAGATTCCCAATCTTCTTTCCTATGGAAGCACAAACTCAAAATCAGGCATATTGTCATGTGGACAAGTACACGTATGCGCAGGTGCAATGAAAAACTTACTTGTAGCAGTATTCCAGGCACTTTGTATCACAAACGGCATTCACAAGAAAGACATAATTTAAACATAAAAGGGAACAGAATTAGAGCAAAGGGAAACAAAGACCTTTATATTGCAGAGTGTTCAAAATGATCATGGTGCTGCCAGACCCTAGTGATTAGGGTTGTGCCGGTTGGCTCAAGAACCAAGTTGTTGAAGGGAAGTAGCTGCTCTTGAAGCTGGTGGGCTGGAATCTCAGGCTTCTGTACCACCTGCCTGGTAGCAGCTACAAGAAAATGGCACGGCCTGGATGATGGAGATCTTTAATGATGGATGTTACCTTTTCCAGGCCGCACTTTGTGAAGATGCTTCTGACAGTGGAGAGAATTGTGCCCGTGGTGAATCAGGCTCAGTTCACTCCACTACTCTTTGCAGCTAATTCCATTGCCGCACCTTCCAATTTAGTGTCCATGGTCACTTGAAATAGTTCTTTTGGATTTAATTTCACATATATATTTAATAGTTTTTCATAGAGCCGTACAGCACAGAAACAGGCCCTTTGGCCCATTTTGCCAATGCTGCACATTGTACCATCTAATTCCATAAACACATATTTCTTCAATACCTTTTGTTTTACTGATTTCTATTTCAAAACAAAAGAAGGTTCAAGTATACAAAATAGGCTCACAAGCTGGTCATTAAAGTCTTTTTCCCAGGGCTGAAATGGTTGCCACAAGAGGACACAGGTTTAAGGTGCTGGGGAGTAGGTACAGAGGAGATGTCAGGGGTAAGTCTTTTACTCAGAGAGTGGTGAGTGCGTGGAACGGGCTGCTGGCAACGGTGGTGGAGGTGGATATGATAGGGTCTTTTAAGAGGCTTTTAGATAGGTACATGGAGCTTAGTAAAATAGAGGGCTATAGGTAAGCCTAGCAATTTCTAAGGTAGGGACATGTTCGGCACAACTTTGTGGGCTGAAGGGCCTGTATTGTGCTGTAGGGTTTCTATGTTTCTAACCTGCTTCATCTTTCAGTATCATAGTCGATTTTTACATCAATTCCATCTTCCTGTCTGAGCTGTGCATTCTGATTCCTTTAATCAAAATATTATATTATTCATATTCTTGAAATTAGCAACAGCTCCCTGGAGTAGAAAATTTGAAAGGTTTAGCCATAACTTCTTAATGAGAAAAAAAACCTTCCTGATTTCAGCTGCTTATTCTGTGGATAGTTCCTCCTAGACTAAACTTTCTGACTCGAAGCAACCTTTCAGCATTCACTCAGTGAATGCCTTTTGGAGTATTTTATGTTTCAGTGAAGCCACTGCTTGCTGTACTAAACTCCAGTGAGCATAAGTATATCTTGTTCAGTCACTCTTCACTGAACAACATCTTCCTTCCAGGAACCAATCTTAGAACCAACAAGTGAAGTGGGGGGGGGGGGGGTGCAAGGAACCATTTGGGATTTAGTAATAAGGAATGAGTTAAATATAGTGAAGAATTCAAGGCTGCCTGATATTGCCAAGAATAGATGCATTCCTCTTCTAGATCTAACCTGTGATACATCAATACTGTTAATTAAAGTAACTCATTTTGTCACTGTGAGTCCTAAGTATGTTTTGAATATAATGGAGGCATTTGGCTGTTAAAAGTAAACTGAGCAAAAGATGCTTGAATGAATTTATTTCTGTATATAAATATTGAACTATATTTAAACAAACAACTCATTCCAACGTATAATTACAGCCACCCACTATGCCGTGTGGCATGTGGGAACAGCTTACATTTTTGTGTGCATGCTGCACTTCAGTTTTGTTGGTAATTGTAATAATTTTACCAAGTATAATCGATGTAGAATGCCCCAAGTTTACATTACCGGGTATTGGCTGGAAAATACTTTATGGCATATCCTCTGATATTACTTTTCTATTTGTCCTCCATGTACATCTACACCATTTATAAATATACATTACCACAGTGGGTAAGGAGCTGTGCCAGTTGCGAACCAATTTAAATGGCTTAAAAAACCAAACTGAAATGTACACACATCATAATATTAGACAACATTTCATTCTGATTTTGCTCGACTATGAATTTTAAGGCTTCTGGCATAAATCCTTCCCATGTTTTCTCTCCATAGTGGGTCTGGCTTAGATCAGTGGACCTATGTTTGGATCCAAATTTCCTCATCTATCACAAAACTTTTCCTGTTTTAGGCCTAGAATAGTATTACCCTGTCCCAGGATTCATGTATTCCAGATTGTTTAATGATATTTCCAGTACACTTGTGTAAACAACAACAAAATAGTTGTTACTTAGATTTGATGCAGCATATAAAAACACACTAAATTTGCAATAATAGGAAAACACAATAAATATAAATAAATACAGTAGCTTATATATATATATATATTTATGCATATGTGTACACACACACACACACACACACACACACACACACACACACACACACACACACACACACACACACACACACACACACACACACACACACACACACACACACACACACACACACACCCTTGACACTTTACCCAAACCTTAGTCATTCTGTGTTCTTTCTGTGCCTACAAAGAAAGAGCAGTTCTCTGGTCCTTTACAAACTTTCTGCCGCTTTCCTTCCTCAATGCAGAATTAGAGATGGTGCTGTAATGTGGACTGGATTCAAACAACTCACACCGCTCACTTTCATATAGGAAACTTTGAGCCAACAAACACAGAAGATTTTAATTCAGGAATTCCGTGTGAGTTTGTGTGTGTGTGTCTGTGAGTGTGTGTGTGTGTATATATCTGTGTGCATGCGTGTGTGTATATGTAAGTGTGAGTGAGTGTGTGTATGTGTGTGTGAGAGTATGTGGTATGCATGTATATGTGGGTGTGGGGGTTGTGTATATGAGTGTGTGTGTGTATGTGTATATGTGTGAGTGTGTGTATGGGTGAATGTATGTGCATGAACGTGTGTGTGTGTGTGTATGTGTATATGTGTGAGTGTGTGTATGGGTGAATGTATGTGCATGAACGTGTGTGTGTGTGTATGTGTATATGTGAGAGTGTGTGTATGGGTGAATGTATGTGCTTGAATGAGTGTGTGTGTGTGTATGTATGGGTGAGTGTATGTGCATGAATGTGTGTGTGTGTATGGGTGAGTGTATGTGTGTGTTTGTGCACTATTCATCCTTTGAAAAAGCCATTGTCTGAGTATTTGGATGTGGTTCAAAAGCTCTAATTTTCCTAACTAATGAGCTTGGATCTGTGGAGTACTGGGCAAGGCCATGGGCTTCTCCATGGGGAGACCGAGTTTCTGGCTTACAGTGACGCCTCTCTTTGAAAATGGCAGTGGCGGCAGGAAGCTGGGAGCAGGCCAGCCATCTTGGCTTTTTTCTTTCTGGCGAGCGGCGTTCGGCCTGCAGAGAAGCAGTTTGGGGGAAGTGGGGAGAAAATAATAAATAATGAAACAAAATGTTTCTGTGGCAGCTTGTTCCGCTCTCCTCCCCAAGGAGGTGTTGCATATTTCCTGGAACCTTGTTGGGCAGTACATTTGGCGGTACATGAATATATCCATAGCAACCTTTCTTGTCTGTCCTCCACAGCTACCCTACCCCCCTCTCCCTCACCCTCCTACTTGTCTGATCACAGATCTTCTACTACAAGCAGTCTGGATTAAAGTTACTTTGAGAAACTAAATAAGCCCAATGTGCCTAAAATTTACTTAGCGAGACCTGAAGTTTCAAACACCATGGACAAGTAATGACTGCATTATTATTTTCTCTTATAATCTGCTGCATTAGAAGTTTTTTGTGGCCGACCATAATTGTTTGAAACTTGCAGTCTTAGTCAGGAATATTAAACATCTTTGACATGTCTATGCTGTATGGCACAGTAATGTTACTTCAGCCTCGCATTCTGCAATGGAGTCAGGAAGAATGCTGGAGCAACCGAGCAGGTCTGGCAGTATCTATGGAGGGAAATAAACAGTTGACATTTTAGGCGTGACCTTTCATCGATATTGGAAAAGAAGTGGGAAGAAACCAGAATAAGAAGTTTAGTTGGGGGTGGGGAGGGGGGCTGGCAGGTTTTAGGTGAAGCCTAGGGAAGGTGAAGATAGGTTGGTGAGGGAGGGGTAATGAAGTGAGAAGCTGGGAGGTGATTGGTGGAAGAGAAAAAGTGCTGAAGAAGAAGGAATCTGATAGGAGAGCTGAGTGGATCATGGAAGAAAGGGAAGGAGGAGGGGCATCAGAGAGAGATGAGCAGAGGAGAGCTAGACTAGGGAATGGAAACCAAGGGGAAGGAAGAAATTGCTGGAAGTTAAAGAAATCGATGTTCACGCTGTCAGATTGGAAGTTACCCAGATTGAAAAAGAGGTGTCGCTCTTCAACCTGAGTGTGTCCTTGTGGTGGCAGTAGAGAAGGCCATGAACTGATATGTTGGAATGGGAATGGGAATGGGAAGTTAAATTAAAATGGCTAGCCACTGCTGGGAAATCCTGCTTGTTGTGGCAGATGGACCAAAGGTACTCGACAAAACGCTTCCCCAATCCACACTGGGTCTCACCAGTGTAGAGGAGGCCAGGGACAGTAGATGACCCTGACAGACTTGTAGGTGATGTGTTGCCTTATGTGTTTGGAAACTTGAAGGGTGGGATGGGTGGAGGTGAAGGGGCATGAGTAGATCCTGTTTGCTTGTGAGGATGTGACAGGAGGGGATCAAGGGTGTCCAAAGGAGTTACACAGAGAGTGTAGAGAAACTGAGTCTACAGTGTTAGAGCTCTGCAGGAGGGTATCTGGTATAATTGAGAAATACAGCACTCAGAGTAAATTTGTCAAGCCACAAATGCACTTGCAGAAATAAAGCTGCTTCACCCTTTGCAACACGAACACAACAAACTCCTCTTACTATCTTTCCTTTCGGTTAGTCCTGACGAAGGGTCTCGGCCCGAAACGTCGACAGCGCTTCTCCCTATAGATGCTGCCTGGCCTGCTGTGTTACACCAGCACTTTGTGTGTGTTGTTGTTTGAATTTCCAGCATCTGCAGATTTCCTCGTGCTTGCTCTTTAAACTCATTTTAGGATTGGTCCAATGGCTGTAGAAATCTAACCAATGGTTTATTCTGTGACTGGGACGTGGTCTTTGCTGGCAGAGCCGGCCATTTGTTGCCCACTCCCACCTGCTCTTGAGAAGGTTTTGTGCCGTGCCTCCTTCGTGAGTCACTGGTACTCCTATAGTGCTACCGAATGGAGCCTAGCAGGATTCGTGAGTCACTGGTACTCCTATAGTGCTACCGAGTGGAGCCTAGCAGGATTTGTGAGTCACTGGTACTCCTATAGTGCTACCAAATGGAGCCTAGCAAGATTTAGATCCAGAGACAGTGATACATTTTCCACTCAGGATGATGTGCCCTGTGAAGGAGAACCTGCAGGTTGGTAATTGTTTTACTTTTCTGCATATTTTCCCATCGTTTGAAATTTCTGCGTGTTTACATGATTGGAATAAGTATAAGCATGTGCACCTTGCTTGCTTGCTTTGTTCATTATTCACTTATTTTGCCAAAAAGTCTGATGAGTGAATTTTTACAGTATCTGGAGGGAAAAAAAATGGGAGCCAGATTCAGTATTATTTATAGCTGTTGCCATCATGCAGACCATAATGGAGCCAGCAAATCTGCGTGGACCTCGAGAGAACAGCTGAATGGCACCCCAAGCTTTTGAAGGTCTGAGCACAGAATAAGTCAGAGCAGTGAAACAGATGATTAACTCTTTGTCAATAACAGATTTTCCCATTCGATTTTGAACACCCAGGTCCAACCAGCTGAAAGCTTGTTTCCCTATTCTCTACGGTCCTTCTGCACAATCCACCACGTTGTGTCTTTCTCATTTTTGACTCTGTATCTGAAACAGACAGGAAATCATTTGAGCAGATGTTGCTCTTTCAATAAAGAGGTGGGTGTTCCCCAAATCATTTAACATTCCCTCTAAGACACTTCTTTTATTGTCAATGCCTAGATTTCCATGTCTATATTTACTGTTCCCATATTTTTATGATTTCCTAACTAACAACCTCAGATATTCAGGATGCAGAGCTGTTCGTCCCTCCCCATCATTCTCAATATGAGTGCCCCCCCCCCCCCGGGCTGTGTGCTGAGCCCAACTCATACATGGCCAAACACCCGAGTAATCGCATTGCCAAGTATGCCGGTGACACCACAGTGGTGGTGGGGGTCTTCATCAACAACAATGAGACAGCTTATGGAGAGGAGGTGGAAAACCTCGAGAGCTGATGCCAGGCAAATAACCCCCTCCACAACCCCAACCACCACTACTTTATCATCTCCTGTCAGTCACCTTATGTACAGACGCTCCTGTGCCTAGCGTCACTTTACGGACACACACTCAATCGAAGTATATAAGCTATCTTGAGTATTTATATTTATTGTGTTTTATTATGTTCTTCATATTTTTGTGTTTTTTTTGCACTGCATCAGGTTTGCAGTAACTATTACTTTGTTCTCCTGTATGCCTGTTTACTGGAAATGACATTAAACAAACTTGAATCGTAAATGCTAATTTAAGGAACCATATCCGGTAAAACTACATAATTACTGGTTATAAAGTTGAAAAATGCAATAATGTATGGTATTACAAGTTATTCTTATTTACTGAAAAACTAAGAGCTTTTATAAACTTTCAGTTCACTTTTGGATGTTTTACAGACAGGAAAAGCTAATTGGTTCATTGGGCCAACATTAAACAGTGCTGACACAACTGCCCAACACCTTCCCCCAACCCTCACTCCCAGGTCCTCTGGTGTTTGCTATTGGTGCCCTGGGAAACAGGTACTGACTATCCACCCTACCTATGCCTCTCATAATCTTGTAGACCTCTATCAAGTCCCCTCTCATTCTTCTACGCTCCAAAGAGAAAAGTCCCAGCTCTGCCTACCTTGCTTCGTATGACTTGTTCTCCAATCCAGGCAACATCCTGGTAAATCTCCTCTGCACCCTCTCCGTAGCTTCCACAACCTTCCTATAATGAGGTGACCAGAATTGAACACAATACTCTAAGTGCAGTCTCACCAGAGATTTGTAGAGTTGCAACATGACCTCTCTACTCTTGAATTCAATCCCCCTGTTAATGAAGCCTAGCATCCCGAAGGCCTTCTTAACTACCCTATCAACCTGCGCAGCGACCTTGAGGGAGGTATGGATTTGAACCCCAAGGTCCCTCTGTTCATCCACACTCTTTAAGTAACTGACCATTAATCCTGTACTCAGTCTTCTGGTTTGTCCTTCCAAAATGCATCACCTCACACTTGCCCGGATTGAATTCCAACTCCAGGAAGGTGAGATCTTTTTACACTGAAAGATTGAAGTCAAAGCTAACACAACAGAGGTGTGTTTTAAAGATAAAAGATAAAGGTTTGTTTTATTTATCACATCTACACCGAAACGTTGAAACATACAGTGAAATGCATTGTTTGTGTCAATGACCAACCCCGTCAGAGAATGTCCTGGGGAGCATCCCTTGCGCGTCTCTATGCTTCTGGCACCAGCAAAGCATGCCCATAACTTACTAGCCTTATCCCATACGTTCTTTGGAATGGGCGAAGAACACAGAAGAAACCCACACAGTTACAGGGAGAACGTATAAACTCCTTACAGACAGCTGTGGGAATTGAACCTGGGTCGCTGGCACAGTAGAGAGTTATGCTAACCTTAGGCTACTATGTTTGATTGTGACCGCAACCTTGAGCTAGCGAGAATCGAGGAAATGACCATGAGATACATTCTTAACATTCCACCAATCACTGCAGTTTTAATTTCAGTAAGGAATCAGTGCTTTGAATTAGGTGGCAAATTGAAATGGCAACATGATAAAACCTAACATGGGGCGGCATAGTGGTTAGCACAATGCTTTACAGCTTCAGTGACCTGGGTTCAATTCCCGCAACTGCCTGTACAGAGTTTGTATGTTCTCGCAGTGACTATGTGGGTTTCCTCTCACAGTCCAAAGATTTATCAATTAGTAGGTTAGTTGGTCATTGTAAATTGTCCCGTGATTAGGCTAGGATAACGGGGGTTACTGGGTGGCGTACCTCGAAGTGCCAGAAGGGCCTATTCCGCACTGAATCTCAATAAATAAAGAAATAACATATACAGCCGGAGATGTCGATGAGAGTTACTGCAGGCGCTGTGTCTCAGAACTACATATTCTGCAGTAAACCCGGGGGCTACGATTGTCCAGTTACTTAGCTGACAACTCCTAACTCATTCTTAAAGGAGCTGAACAATACACTGCCTCCATATTGGCTCTGGCATATAACCTGTCACAGTTTGTAGACTTCAGGAAGGGGAGGTTGACGGAACACACACCAGTCATCAGTGGGAAGGCCAGCGAGTGGAAAGGGTGAGCAGTTTCAAGTTCCTTGGTATCAACACATCCTGGACCCAACATATTGATGCAATTTCAAAGAAAGCATGCCAGCGGCTATATTTCATTAGGAGTTTGAGGAGGTTTGGTATATCACCTAAAAGTCCAGCAAATTCCTACAGACACACTGTGGAGAGCATTCTAACTGGTTGATCATTGTCTGGCATGGAGGGGTCACTGCACAGGATCGGAAAAAACTGAAGAGGGTTGCAAACTCAGCCAGCTCCATCGTGGGCACTAGCCTCCCTAACATTGAAGATATCTTCAGAAGGTGATGCCTCTAATAGGGGCATCAATCCTTAAGGACCCCCATCAGCTAGGACGTGCTCTCTTCTAATTACTACCATTAGAGAGGAGATAGACGAGCCTGAAGCCACACAGTCACCATTTTGGGAACTGCTTCTTCCCCTCCACCATCAGATTTCTGAATGGACAATGAATCTATCCACAAACACTACTTCACTATTTTTGATCTCTTTCTGCACTACTTATTTAATTTACATATCTATTTCTTATTGTAACTTATGGTCATTATTATGTATTGCAAATGCTCTGCTGCCAAAAACAACAAATTTCAGAACATATGTCAGTGATACTGATTGTTGCAGTCACCTCAAGAGAAAGCTGACACCTTTGCTTTCTATTTGTGCATTTTATATTGCTCTCTGATGGCCTTTCAGAATTCCACCCTCCTTCTACAGCTGCTCTGTATTATACAAATGGGCAGGTTGGCCAGGGACTAGCACTGGGGGCACAAGTTCACGCAGCACTGAGACTAGGCAAGTCACCCACAGATACGTTTCCATTCCGTTACTTCCATTGCTTGGGGCGGGAGGGGGGAAAGGAAATGCCTTGAACCTGCTCTGCAGATTTTTTCATGCTAAGGGAGCAGCTGAAGCCACTGCCAGCACCTGCACTTGCATCTTCTCATATCGAAACACAGAAACATAGAAAAACATGCAGCACAATACAGGCCCTTCAGTCTACAAAGCTGTGCTGAACATGTCCCTACCTTAGAACTACCTAGGCTTTACCCATAGCCCTCTATTTTTCTAAGCTCCATCTATCCATCCAGGAGTCTCTTAAAAACAATGTGCAAAATATACAAAATATAATAATAATATAAATAAACAAATAAACACACAAACAAATAAATAAATAACATTGATAACATGAATTGTAGAGTCCTTGAAAGTGAGTCCATACATTGTGGAATCAGTTCAGCATTGAGGTGAGTGAAGTTATCCACACTGGTTCAAGAGCTTGATGGCTGAAGAGTGATAACTGTTCCTGAACCTGTGGTGTGGGACCTATAAGGATGCTGTGCTTTCTTCCTGATGGCAGCAGTGACAGCATTAGAAATAGGAGCAGGAGTAGGCCATTGGCCCTTTGAAACTGCTCCACCATTCAATAAGATCATGGCTGATCCTGCCTTGGACTCATCTCCACCTACCTGCCTTTTCCCCCATAACCTTGAATTCCCCTACTATGAAAAAAATCTATCCAACCTTGTCTCAAATATATTTACTGAGGGAGCCTCCACTGCTTCACTGGGCAGGGAGCATGGGCTGGATGGTGGGGGTCCTTGATGGTGGATGCTGCTTTCTTGTGGCAGTCTCCTTGTAGATGTGCTCAATGGTGGGGAGGGCCTCTCCTGAGATGGACTGGGCTGCGGTACCACTGCTCGGCTCTGGATATGAAAGACTGCATGCAACTCATTTACAGCTGCTGATGAAGGTTCAGGCATTTTCTCACACTAGGCACCAATGTGCTAAATTCCGAAAACAACATCTAAATTTAATCGCATTTCTTTTCTCTTTGCGTTGCATTCCAGTGCAGATGCTGAATTATAGTGTTATTAAAACAAAAACTTCACACTTTTAAAAGTTTTTCCCCCAGGCAGTTAATCTGATCATTCATTCCAGTTAGTCCCCTGCTCCTCACCACCTCTCACTGCACAGCTCTGTAAACACTTTAAAAACTTTTTATAATGCTGTTTACATTATAAATACATGCTGGTATTTATGTATTAATGCACATTTATTCCACATTCGCTCTTTCACCCCAACTTTATTTTTTATATAACTATTTGTTCTTTAGAATTGTTGAATGTTGTTTCGTTGCTCCATGTTGTGCCCTAACCAACACGGCACAGCAAAATCCTAATACACATACATGTGTGTGGCAAATAAAGTTGATCCTTGATCCTTAATTCTTGGAATATTTGTCCCAAGTTGTTTGGAAGCGTTCATCAATATTCATGCTTCACGGGATTTTCCTGATGAAAATGTGGCTAGGAAGCAATGGTACAGAAGTGTCCCTGTTGGTTCTCCTCTCAAAGTTTGCGAAGAGTTTCGCCTTAGGAATCAATAGGCCTTCTGTATTACACTTCTCTTTGCTGAATATCTCTGCTTCCTCTCGAACCCAAATCATGTCCTTGAATTCCTTGCATTCCTTACTTCATCAGAGTTCCTCCTCTGCTTGAAGAAGGACTTCTGCTTAATCTCCATAAACCAACTCTCTGAAGTTCTGATTTATCTGCCATCTCCCTGCTGGAACTGATTGCATTTTTTTCATTATAATCTTCTCATTCTGTTTTCTCCCAAACAAATTTCCCCAATCATTTATTTTTAGTGCTTTGTCAATCATTCCTGTCCATTATCACTTATCTGTTGTAAGTTTTTACCCCTACAGATAATTTTGTGTTTTTCTTTCCCATCTCTTGAACAAATGTCTCAGCTAACAAATAAACTTTGCCCTTTCTTTGTAATCTGTGGCAGAGAGAAGAGTTTCTCCTCCCTCAGCTGACAGTTTGAGAAGTGTCAAGGCCAGTTCAGGGAGCAGTCCCCCATCTCCCTCCGCCACACTTTGTGTCATGCACTGCGTCAATCTCTGTTATAGTCCATACATCTTTTTGAACAATAATATTAAAGGCTGGCAGCTGGAGGAGGGGTTTTGAGCAGGAGAGTGGTTTTCCTCTACATATTGCAAAGACATGCAGTTTAGGCTTCGTGAGCTGTGGGCAGGCTATGTCGGTTCCGGAAACAATGGCGACACTTGCAGGCTGCCCAGCACAATCCTAGATGATTTAATTTGAAGCAAGTGACACATCACTTTGGAGGCCACTTCCGCCATCTCCAATGGGCATAATTCTCCAAAAATTCTGCCACCTCCAATGGGATCCCACCACCAAGCACACCTCTCCCTCCCTCCTCCCCCACCCCACTTTCTGTTTCCTCAGGGATTGCTCTTTATGCGATTCCCTTGTCCATTCGTCCCTCTCCACTGATCTCCCTCCTGGCACATATTCTTGCAAGCGGAACAAGTGCTACACCTGCCCCTACAGCCCCTTCTTCACTCCCATCCAGGACCCTCAACAGTCCTTCCAGGTGAGGTGACCCTTCACCTGTCAGTCTGTTGGGGTCATCTACTGTATAAGGTGCTCCTGGTGTGGCCTCCTGCATATCAGTGAGACCTGAGGTAGATTGGGAGACCGGTTTGCCGAGCACCTACGCTCAGTCTGCCAGAACAAGCGGGATCTCCCAGTGGCCACCCATTTTAATTCCACTTCCTATTCCCATTCTGATATGTCCATCCATGGCCTCCTCCACTGTCATAATGAGGCTGAAGGAACAACACCTTATATTCTGTTTGGGTAGCTTCCAACCTGATGGCATAAACATCAGTTTCTCAAACTTTTGGTAAAGCCCCCGAACCCCCTTCTCCATTTCCCACTCTCACCTCATTTTGCCAATCAACTTCCCGGCTCTTTACTTCATCCCTCCCCCTCCAGGGTTCACCTCTCACTTGGTGTTTCTCCCTCCCCTTCCCCACCACCTTTCAAATCTACTCCTCAGCTTTTTTTCTCCAGTCATGCTGAAGGTTCGGGCCCGAAACGTCGACTGCACTCTGTTCCATTGACGCTGCCTGGCCTGCTGAGTTCCTCCAGCACTTTTGTGTGTGTTGCTCACACGTCACTGTATTTTCAGATGCACATGTGAAAAATCAAGCTGATCTTACCTTCTTTCTGCTTCTCGGGAAAGCATTCGGCCAATCACTTGCATCGCATAGAAGTGCAGGGCAGCGTAATCTTATCTCTATAATTAACTTCAGCTTTATAATTGTCTGCAATTTCTTCACACCTCCAACTCTGGCTGCTTAATCTCCTTTGGATTTAATGGCTCCGTCTGTGGTGGCTGCATCTTCTAAACTTCAGAATTCCCATCTTGAATTTCTCTTGCCTAAATCTCCTCTAAGCTGCTTTTGAAATCCCATCTCTTTGACTAAACTTTTGATTGTTTTTCTTACTATCTCATTTTGTGATGTGTCATCGCGTTCATTTCCTTGACATTTCTGTTAAGCTCTCCTGACCTTTTGCCGTATTAAAGTCACTGTTTATTACTTATAAGTTTTGTTATGTTAAGTTTCTTGATGTGTGCTGCTTTCTACCTTAACATTTCTTATCTATTTCACTCTTGCCTCCCCACATCACAACCTTTCCTCCATTTAGTTGTCATGGATCTGAGATGAAGTTGAGATCTCGCACCAGACCCTTGGCAATAGATGCCCGATTTTCCAAGCGTGTGGTTTGGGGGTTAGAGGAGCACAGTGTGCGGGGTGGGGGGGGGGGGGGGGGCAGCTGTCTTTCAAATTGGCATTTTTATTTATTTCCAACACTTTCTGTACTCTAACATGTTCCAGCAATATGCTTTAGCCTGTCAGTTAAGTGGTTCAAAACAGTGAAAACTGGGGAGAACCAGATGAAGCAACAGGGATTTTGAATATCCTGAACTCAGTGGTGTTCACATGAAAGTCCGATTTAATAGATGGCTCATAAGCTCAAGATGGCAAAAACTGAAAGAATGCTATATTTGTACCATCAACTTTGGCAGCAAACAAACACTTTGTCTCCTAACAGCTCAAAGTCAGGCAGATTCAAGTCGGCTAATTGAGCGGCAGTGCTGTTTCGATTTTTCGATGCTTTTGTTGTTAAATGAATGAATTCTGCATTGAGGACTCCTTAAACATGCAAATAGATTCATAAATGGCTTTGCCTCCTTTTGGCTGCGTTCCTGGCCAGCTGTTGTTTGTCCTGTGCCGTACTAATGCGAATGCAGCCGGCCGCTGTGAGGATGTGTCGGGCTGCTGCTTGCCAGCCGCCTCCGTTGCTTGCAAAGGCGCTGGGATGTGCGTGTCGCTTCTGGCTCAGTCCGTCCACCTTACTGTCCACCTTCCCCTTGGCTTGCCTGCTGTCAGAGTTACTGTTGTGCTATTTTGTCATGCCTATCGCTCCATCATGTCCTGATGAATAAGTGAGCAGTTTCTCCAGCAGGAAATGTGCACGTGCTTCTAAACCTTTTATTTCCAGCATCTGTGATGTGACCTTACAGTTGGACCTTAAACTCTTTTTACAGCATCTGAAATATTTAAGAGGAAACATGGGGTTTCAAAGTATATGTTGCTACCATTCATCTGATAAGACCTGTGTGGACACACTTTCAAGGCCTCTTCAATTAATGTCCTCTGTATTAATTAATTAATTAATTCCCAATATTTATCTTCTTTTACACTTTGATGATTTGTCAGTCTTTGCTTAAACAGTTTTTCATAAAGTCCATTGTACTTCTTTAGTTCCCTGTGAATGCCTCCAAGAAAATTAATCTTAAAGTAGTATATCGTGGCATAAATGTACTCTGATAGTAAACTTACTTTGACTTGGAGGCATCCTGGTGCATGAAAGATTGCAAGAGAAATCTCCAAGACAATCACTCGCCGTTGGACTGCTCACTGACTCCCGTACTGTAACACAGTCCATACCAAGTCCAGCTCTCCAACTTGCCCCTTAACAAGCAGCCCCCTGACAGGGCAGACCTGCAGCATTTGCAGTTCTGAATGTCCTACATTGTCCTGCCATGGTAAAAAAAAAGACATTTAAAAAAGGCAGAAGCACGTTTGCTTGTCCCCCGAGAGACCTCTGCATCTGAAAGCACCACCATCTTACTGAAAGGAAATGGTAGATTAATTAATTCTGTTATTAATTATAACAGAAGGTCTGGAAAATGACAATGAACTGTCAGGTCAGCTGACGAGGTCATTAGCCATCACTGCAGGACTGGTGTGTGTCCAGGATGAAGAAGTGGGCAGGAAAATCATTGTGGTCACCACCCACTCAGCAAACTGCCTTCTCCAAAAGCTCCCTTCTGGAAGGTGCTATTGGGCTATTAAAACTAAAACTTCATGCCATCTTAAAAGTTTCTTCCCCAGGCAGGTAATCTGATCAAGCTCCCCACCCCTCTCTATCTGTAACTCAGTCACTGCACTGTAAACACTTTACACCACTTTTTATAATACTGTTTACATTGTAAATACATGCTGGTGTTTATGTACTTATTCCATAATTCATACTATGACTTCATTTTTAGATAAACCTTAATTCTTTACAATTGCTGAGTGTTGTTTTTGTTGCTTAGATTTCTAATATATGTAATTTTTTTATGGTGAATAAAATTGATCCTTGATCTTTCTGTAGTACAGATACTGGGACATGACAACATTGTGGTTAAGTTACCAGTGTGGTAACATAGTGGTTAAGGTGGTTACAGGAACCTGGGCTTTTGATCTTTGGATTTGAATATGAAATTTGCTGTAGTTGTTGGTGTATTTGCATTCAAGTGCTCAAATAAACCTTGAATTAAGAACCTAGTATTGGTTGTGGTGACCATGTAATTACTAATAGTTGTGAAAACTGATCTAACTTGCCAGTGATTTTCAGCGAAGCACATTTTCCTTCCTTAACCTGGTCCAGTCTGTACATAGCTACAGGCTCTGGTGTAGTTATGTACTGCCTGGTAAGTCACCTGGTTCAGGGGCAATTAAGGATGGGTAATAAATGCTGGTGGTATCTACGCCTTGTGAACTAATAAAATAAAGAAGTACTTGCGGATGCTAGTCACACCTATCACCTGCCACCTAACGCTTCTTCCTCTCCCCACCCCCCCCCCCCACCTTCTTATTCTAGCTTCTTCCCCTTCATTTTCAGTCCTGATGAAGGGGGTCTGTCGATCGTTTATTCCTCCCTATAGATGCTGCCCGACCTGCTGAGTTCCTCCAGCATTTTATGAGATTGAAATAAGTGATTGGACTAGCTGTTCACTGTACATCTCTCCCCAATTTAATTTTTAATGATTTTGCCAGGTTTTAGATGTTACAAATTCAACAGGTGGCCAATTCATTATTGTCAAATTTATGGTATTACCCAAGTTAAAATTTACCCTCTACTGCTGTTAAAGATAGAAGAAGTAAATGAGTAATCCTTGCGAAAGTTACTTCATGGTTGGAGCCGGCTTGCAACCAAAGGAATGATTTCTGACATCCTGAGCAATCTTATACATGTGTGTGAACATGAAACAATGATTACTGGGACATTAATACCTTGCAAAGATCCATTTCTGTCAATTGTGCAGGGACATTACAAGATCCTAGAGTAACAATACATCCTCCTTCTCCCTGAACACACACAAAATGCTGGTGGAACACAGCAGGCCAGGCAGCATCTACAGTCCTGACGAAGGGTCTCGGCCCAAAACGTCGACAGCGCTTCTCCCTGTAGATGCTGCCTGGCCTGCTGCATTCCACCAGCATTTTGTGTGTGTTGCTTGAATTTCCAACATCTGCAGATTTCCTCGTGTTCTCCTTCTCCCTCATTTGTGCTAAGTGCATGCTGTAGTGGCCAGATGTGTTGATCTCTGGTCCAGTTGAAGAGCTTTATTTTGGAAGAAGGGAACAGGTGAAGTACTTCTTTACTTCACCATATGAAGGCTCAGCTGAGGACAAATCCCCACTCCAAGCAGTGCAGAGAAACTGTATGCCGGTAGCTGCCCACTCAATTCCTCCCACCTTCTGAAAAGAGTTTGTATGTTCTCCCTGTGACCGTGTGGATTTCCTCCAGGTGCTCCAGTTTCCTTCCTCAGTCCAAAGACAGGCTAGGGTTAGTGAGTTGTGGCCATGCTATTTTGGCGCTGTGTGAAGGCCAGCTTCCCTATACCTCTGCTAGATTTACTAGCCTTAAAGCCGCACTATACTAGAGAACACATTTTGCACCAACCTTTTGGATACATCTCGCTACCAGTTAAATCTCTGTAGAGGTGCTCCTTTCTCAAGTTGACAGACAAACTCTTTCTCAGGTCCCTATCCTTCACCTTAATGATAATCTTTGGCAGGATCTCTGTCACTTTAGCCTGTCAGTGATCAAAACTGGAACCAATGGTAAAGACCTTGGCAGTCATTGAGTCTTCTTGGGAGTTTGCACTATTTTCTCAATGTATTTGCATTGCCTATTGGCTTTGTTCATTGCTGCTTAGCATCACCACACTGAGCTCAGTGTTTAGTAATTGGAACTCTCCCACTTCATTAACCCCTGTCCATTCCAACAGCCATCATGCAGAACATATCATATGATCAACTTTACAGCTCGGTAACAGACCCTTGTGGCCCAATGAGCCCATGTCACCTGGTTACACCCATGCGACCAATTAACCTACTAACCCATCTGAATGTCTTTGGAATGTGGGAGGAAACCCACAGAGTCATGGGGAGAACATAGACGCTCCTTACAGACAGTGATGGGAATTGAACCGGGGTTGCCGGCACTGTAAGAGTGCTGTGCTGACCACTACCCCACGGTGCCACCCTTACATTTGAACATGGAATATAAAACATAAACATTCCAGGTAGGTTCAGGCTCTTTGGCCCACCACAACGTTGTGCTGACCTTTTCACCTACTCCTAAGATCAATCTAACCCTTCCCTCCATTTTTCTATCTTCCATGTGAAGAGTTTAAGAGTTTCTTAAATGCCCCTAATGTATCCGCCTCCACCACCATCCCTGGCAGAAACATTTATCTGCAACAGGTTCCATTTTGAGACAGTGGGGATATTTAAGGAGGAGATTGATAGGTTTTTGATTGTTAAGGATTTCGGTGGGAGAACAGAGTTGAGGAAGATAAATCTGCTGTGGTTGAATGGTGGAACAGACTTGATGGGCTGAACAGCCTAATTCTGCTGCTCTCTCTTATGGTAGATAGCCCTGATATAACTAATGCTTTGATTTCTGGCTTTATCGGTCTCATTTCCTCCTGGTTGGGATTGCATTCCCAACATTTCTGTTGTGGTTGATGTAAACTTGAAAATGGTGTTTCCTGTGAGCAAGAGTTCATCATTTTTGAGACACTAATAGGGACTTCATAACAGGAAAAGTAGAAATTCCAACAGTTGGACCAGTATAAAGCAGCTCGTGCAGTAGCACTAGGGCAGGGGTAAGGCAGAGTAGGTCAAATATCTGAGTGCTTCCATTAGAGCATTTTCAATCATTATTCAGAGACAGCCATAAACACTGCTGACAGACATAAGCCAGGCATTAGCATGTCTCGCAACTAAGGGGCTTTGTTTATCTATATTTGGAATTAAAACAATTTTGTTTGGGAAGTCCACTCTTGTTCCCAGTAGCACAGAGAGTCAAACTTTTCTTTGTCCAGTCGCCGATGGTGAGACCTCTGCCCGTCGCTGATAAATGAATGGCCCTGCGATATTTGTCACATCATTCTCTGCAGGAATCCAATAGCTTGGGACCGGAGACATCACGAATCGCTTTCTTTTTATCATCCTGCTCAAGCTCACAGGTCTTCTTCCACCAGTCTCTTAAACAATCTCCCTCAGAAGGTATTTGCAGGTCAGCTATTTTGAGCTACATTCCCAAACTGTGGAATTCAATCCCAAAAGCTGACTCAGTTGACATTTTTAAGCTCCAGCTCAAAACCTATTTATTTAACCTTGCAATAGCAAGCATCTTTTTGTCTTTTATTTTCATGTTTGTACTTTATCCCATTGTAAGGTACTCTGAACTACATTGTCAGTATGAAGAATGCTTTATAAATAAGTTACGATTATTATTAGTATCTATTTCATTAAGAGGATTGGAGAGCTGCTGATTTGTTTGGGCACTGTTCCATGCAGGGTAATACACCTGGTGACTTGACAATTCATCACTGGGAAAGAATGTGTTTGGGGTTGCAATGAGATGATTTTCAGAGTTTACAAAGGGAAAGCTGGAGTGATTTATCAACGCCATCTCAATCCTGAGGTACACTGCGATCTGGACTTTGTGTAAATGAAGGTCATACTGAATCAACTTTCTTTTTGGTGATGTCGTTCACATGTGAAAGCCTCCAGCAGATTTCAAAGAGACGAGAGGCGGAGCAGAGTGGGAGGTTAATTAGCGCAAAAAGCACTGGAGGAACTCAGCAAGCCGAGCAGCATCTGTGGAGGCAAAGGGTTTCGGGTTGAGACCCTGCATCAGTCCTGACTCTTGTAGGCTCTTTCCCAAAAATGTTGAGAATGCTTTTGCCTCCACAGGTGTAGCTCGCCTGCTGAACCCCTCAAGCACTTTGTTTTCTCACTCTGCTCCAGGCTGCAGAGACTACTCGGCAGTCTCTTGTGTCTCCAGGAGGCTGATCTGGTTGGGAGGTGAATTTTGAAGGTGGGTGCAGTTTTGAAGCTGTGAGGCGTGAAGGACTCAGCAAACGTCAAAGTGCACGTTGCGAGGCTCTCTGCAGCCTCACTCGGAGGGCTGAGAATGGGAAGGAGTGAACCGGTATTGGCAGGGTTGAAAGTGCATGCAAAGATATTGGCTTGGAGCGAAGCCAGAAATGGGAATGAGCCTGAGTAATCGTGCAGGTGGCACGTCTTTGCCCAGCACTTGATTGCATCAGCAACAGGTGTCAAGGTTGCAGTGGATGATTGGTTCCCTCTGGCATATAGTATTGCTGAAATAGTGGGCTAGACTTTCAACTCATTGGGTGTTACATAGCAAAAGCACACCCTCCACATATTGTACAACTGCATCCTGCCTTTGTTAAAACCAGAAAAATTAAACTTTGTGGTAATTGTAAAATGAGATCCAAATAAAAACTGTTCAGCCTTTCTGTATTATTATATATTGAATGTGAAGCGAAGCACAAAATCCACATCCTGCTATTCAAAGCTTCACATTCGCAGTTCTTAAATGACAAATGCGAACTGGAATCATTCCATTCTTTTTAAAAGTGCAGTAACAATTAAACTGGTAATGTGGTGCAAGTATTTGACTAGTTGATCACGTTGCTCTTGTTTGAAGATAGTTTTCACTGAGTGACTTTATGTGCTGGCCATGCAGGATTGAGCAGGTCACCCCTGCCTGCATATTTCCCCCTCCCTTCATTCTTGTGTGATAAGGTGTCAGTGGAACTCAGTGCTTAGCACCATGTCAGGGTGAATACAACATCCTTTTCCTCTTTAAAAAAAAGCAGAAACAAAAAGGGCTTCTGTGAAATTGACAATCCTTACTCTTACAGAATTATAAGTTCTTTCAGAGTACATTAAACTTTGCTTACACTTATGTCATTATCAGACCTCAGATTACTTCATTGTACTTTCATCCTGATAACTCATTCAACTCATTCAGAACACCACCGCTAAACTTTTAACAAAAACCTTCATGAGGGAGAATATCACTCCTGTTCTGGTTAGCTTGCATTGGCTTCCTGTATCTTTCAGAATTGTGTTTAAAGTTCTCTTACTTGTTTTTAAAGTTCTCAATGATATGGGACCAGAGTAAATCACAGCATCGCTTTTGT
This sequence comes from Hemitrygon akajei, assembly GCF_048418815.1. Taxonomy (NCBI): domain Eukaryota; kingdom Metazoa; phylum Chordata; class Chondrichthyes; order Myliobatiformes; family Dasyatidae; genus Hemitrygon; species Hemitrygon akajei. The sequence goes on from NC_133127.1 coordinate 29,872,592, forward strand.
TGTACATTCCTGCTCGATCTCTCAGGTCTTCTTCTGCCCGTCTCTTAAATTTAAACGATCTCCCTCAATAGAAAATTGGCAGGTCAACTTTATTTTGAACTATGCTCCTAAACTGTGGAATCCAATACCCAAAACTATAAGGGATGCAGACTCAGTTAACACTTCTAAATCCCAGCACAAAACCTTGCTTTTTAGCTAACATCTTTTTGTGCTTTGTTTTCGTGTTTGCACTTTATCCCTTTGTAAAGCATTTTGAATTGCATCACTTGTAGGAAGAATGCTTTGTAAATAAGTTATTATCTTTATTATTATTAAAATGAAACTAGATGGTAGAATGCACCCTGACCATGGTGCTGCTTGTTAATTGAGAAAAGAGGATAATATTTGATCAACAATATTTAGTCAAAATCTAAAGGGCACCTGGGAGTGAGCTTCTTTCTGCGTGGGTAACATGAGAAGCCATACTATAGGCTGGGAATGCAAGCCTTTAATAAGGGGAGGATTTCAAGGTTCCAATATACTTCAGCCAAGAGCAAGCTTGGCAGGTTCTGCTTAAACGATTACTTTCTTCAGAGAAATGGCTGCACACTTTGAAAATTAATAGCCTTTCTAGGGATTCGTTTTAGATGAATTTTAATGAGTTGAGTTTTGTAAAGTTGAATGTTGACAAAATGGCTAGTTTTGTAACTGCTCTTTCCTGGCATGTACAGAGTGGGAGATGTGATTAGACTGTAAAAACGTGCAAATCTTTAACACTGACATATTCACTATTGTTTCACCCATAATAACAAAACCAACATATTTAAAATTTTAAGATTGACCACCTATCTGATCAAGTTCTTCTCTCTAGAAATTATTGTCATGACCATTAAAAAAAATCCACTTGGATGTTTTACTATGGGGATAGTCTGTTACTTTCTGTGTCATGTCCGAATACCTACAGCTATTCACAACCTAGCTGGCATCAAAACTTTTTGCTACTACTGCCTCTACTCCCTCTGCACCAATGACTGTGGGGGTGGGGGGAAGGTTAAACCCGATTCTGATTCTATTTTCTACTGGTTGAGTGAAATTTTGATAGTTGACGCATGTCATAGCGGTCTTGTGATTCAAATTTTTTTGGTGAATGCTAGTAAACTTTTATTGGATAACAGAGTGTGTGGTAACATTTCACACACACACACACACTCATGGGCTCGCAGTATGGGCTCCAAATAATGAACTGTTTGGTCTTGCAGCACAGAAATTCTCCTTTCTTTCAATCTGTTTTTTGTTAGGTCCTGAGAATGCCAGCCTGATCTGTTCGTCTCTGCTGCTGCTTGCACCAGTCTGTGGAAGTGTAAAGAATTAGAATTATTCACATTTTCTTGGTGGTTACACTCCAAAAGAAATGTTTGCTGCGCTGTGCTAAGATTATGCACCTGGGAACGCACCAGTCGAGACGCCTAATCCACTTTTGGCCAGTTGGAGCCTTGCAAATAATCCAGCGGAACGAAGCCATCTGCGCCATGCCCAAGAAAGCAGCTTCTGCAGTGTGTTTTACGTTAGTGCGCTCTCTGCAAAATTGCTGATTTAAAACAGGGCAGTGCATGGTCGGTAAACGGTGTAACGGCAGACCTGTTTTATAAAGCAAGCTGGGGCTTTCTGTTTTCAACACTGGATCTACTTATGAGGTTAGGAGGCGGACTTCCTACACTTGAGTGTTACTTATTGTTAGATAATACTCATTTAAATCATATTTATACTTGGCGGGAACCCACCAAGAAACGCAATTACCGTTTGGCTTGATCATAGATATTCTGAAACAATATTTGTGCTATAAATCCAGTGTCAATATGAGCTGAATTCAATTCATGGCTACCTCGAGGGGGCATAATTTGAAGGTGATTGGAATAAAGTATGAGGGGGATGTGAAAGGTAGGTTTTTTATATAGAGAATGGTATGGTGTATGGAACCTGCTGGTAGAGGCTGATACATTAGGGACATTTAAGAGACTCTTAGATTAGCACATGGATGATACAAACTTTTGGATTATTTTATTTTTATTGTGAGATACAGCACAGTAAGAAGCCCTTTCGCGCTGCCGCCCAATTACGTCTATGTGACAGCATCTCCCCAACAGCACTGTTGGTGCACCTACACCTCAGGGACTGCAGCAGTTCAAGAAGGCATCTCATTAACACCTCCTCAAGGGCAGCTGGGGATGGGCAATAAATGCTGGCTTGGCTGGTGGCGACCAAATCCCGCAAATGAATAAATTTTTAAAAATGTGACCAATAAACCTACTGACTCGTATGTCTTTGGAACATGGGAGGAAACCAGAGCACCTGGAGGAAACCCATGCATACAAGCTCCTTACATGTAGTGACGGGAATTGAACCCTGGTTGCTGGTGCTTTAAGAGCATTGTGCCACTGTGTAAATGAAGATCTAAACAAGAGGAAAGGGTTAGATTAATCTTAGAGTATTTAACAGATCAGCACAACATTGTGGGCTGAAGGGCCTATTTTGTGCCTTAATGATCTATGTTCAATAAAAAATATAAATAATACCACTAAAGAAGGACATTTCTTGCAACTCTCTGAAGATTTTTGCTATGATGTAAAGCTGTGAATGTTTTATAAATAGTTTGCGAAAGAGCCTCCCTCCCAATGCCCTCTCTGCAATAAGCACAATTAGATTTGCACTTCATCCAACTTAGTGGTTTAAAACCCGAAAGAGAATTGGTTCATAACCCCTTTGGCCAATACTTCTACATTAAGGAATGTCACTTGCTGGATATGGCATTTGAAACAATGAAATTGTTGCTGAAATGAAGCTTACTGCAGTGTAAAAGTATAAAAGAGGAACCTGAGAACGAAGGAAACATGAATGGTTATTGGGAATGGACAGGAGATAAGGAAGCCTATACTGGAACTTAGATGTCCTCAGTATTGAGGACATCTTCAAAAGGTGAGGCCACAAAGAAGTGGCAGCCATCATTAAGGATCCCCATCATCCAGTACTTGCTACTATCGCAGGGAAGGTACAGGAGCCTGAAGACACACACTCAGCACTTTAGGAACAGCTTCTTCCCCTCCGCCATCAGATTTCTGAACGGACAATGAACCCGTGAACACCACCTCACTATTTTTTTGCTCTCTTTTTGCACTACTTATTTAATTTAATTTAATTTGATATTTATATTTCTTATTGTAATTTATTGCTTTTTTAATGTGTTGCACTGAAATTCTGCCACAAAACCACTAATGTCAGGACATATGTCAGTGATATTAAACCTGATTCTGATTCTGATTGTGAAGAGTCAGATGGGAACAGGGATAAGAAGTATTCGTCTCCTCAACCCACGTAGTTAGGTCATATCCAGTCCGTTTCTGTCATTTTCTCACAGTGATTCCATCGTTCATTACATCCAACAAGAGTCTATCAATTCCAGCTTTAGTTTTTGGAATTAGTCTGTTTTAGGTCTGCAGATGATGTTATATTCAGAGTGGTAACAGGACAATAGTCTCGAAAGGTGTTATGAACATTGGCACTATACTAGTTTATTATTGAATGACGAGATGAAATTAAAACCTTCAGCTTGCTCTCGTTGTATAAAATAGAATTCACAAAGAGGATTTTGTTTGAACTGTGTATTTTTGCCTGTGGGATTTGTAATTTCATTTTATTTATTTAGAAGTAATAGGCCTTTCCGGCTCTTTGAGCTGTGCTGCCAGCCACCCACCACTTTAACCCCAGCCTTATCACAGGACAGTTTACAATGACTAATTAACCTATTAAATGGTCCGTCTTTGGACTGTGGGAGGAAACCCACCAGAGCACCTGGAGGAAAATTGTGTGTTCAGACTCCTTATTGGTGATGTCAGAATTGAACTCCGAACTCTTGACGACCTGAGCTGTAATAGCGTTGCGTGAACCCCTATGCCACCGAGACACCCACATAGTCTTTCTTCATATAGGCAATATAGGCATCCAGTCACCTCCTTAAATTCTCCCTCAGAGACTTTGAAGGTTCTTACTTCCTCTGTGAAATACGCTTCTGTCAATACTTACTGTGTGAATGGGATGTAGATTTACATTGACTGGTACAATCAGTGGATGTTAGACCATTAAGCTCACATACTGTCTCACTTGTGAGTCTGTGCAGACACACTTTCAATCTCTCTTCCTGTTCAGCTCTCCATGCGCCTTTGGAACAATTCATTCAATAACAGTAGCCTGCCCTTGCTGTCGAAACCCTGCATTGGGAATAATCTGCAGTCTCTTGTGTCTCCTTTTAATTTAATGTCTGGCATGTGCTGATGCCATTAGAAGACCGAGGGAGATACAGTTATCTAGAAACAACAACTCAGGTTCAGTTTATTGTCTTAAGTGCAAATACTGGGAGGTACAAATGCAGTTAAAAACTTGCTTACACCAGCATCACAGACACATAGATTTAGACACCACACAGAACATAAATTTGAACATAGTGAAGAAAAATACTGCAGAGCCAAACAGAACTGCAGGAAGTAAGACACAGTCAGAGTCTAGTCCATGGTTGCGCGTCTGCAGTGTTCCATTTGCTGAGGAAGGATTAGGGTTATGCAGGTTAGTTCAACAACCTGATGGCCGTAGCTGTACCTGAAGCAGGAGATGAGGATTCTGTACATTCTGCCTGACTGGCGAGAAGGCATGATTGGCCGCGTGTGGGTCCTTGATGATTAGACGCCGCCTTTTTCAAATAAGATTGGAATGAAAGATAGAAAGAAAGATTTGCATTTGTTAAGTGCTTTGCACATCCCTTTCAGGAGATCTCGAAGCACTTTGTTGGTGGTTGCTTTAGTAATATGATAAATGCTGTAGTGAATTTTGCTCATCGCAATCTCTCACAAACAGGAGAGAAAGGAGTGTAAAAAAATTACTCAGTAATTAGTTGTATTGATGTTCTCTGGAGATCACGCTCCTTTGAAACAGTGACATAACAAAGCAAACATGGGCTCTGGCTGGTATTCTATCCAAACCTCTGATAGTCAGAGCACTAAAAAATGGGTATCGTGGTCAATGTAGAGCAGCTGGACCAGAGGGAATGTTTCCATGCTGTATGACATAAAATATCCACTTCCTACTTATGATTGACTCTTTGGCATGTTTGCCTTCTTTCTGGTCTACAAGGATGCTCTTTACATCAGAACTTCCCAATCCAATGTCGCTTAAGTAACAGAGACTCCTGGGAGGCATCTAGAACATGGATAAGACTTGCCCAGTTCCAGTCCAACCCTTTCCTGAAAATTACAGAAATTTATATTCTAGATGACTACATCTTCCTTGTTCTGTAATTGCAATAGTACATACCAGACATTGGGTTAAAAGGAGGTACAAGAGACTGAAGATTAATCTCGATACGGGGTTGCACCTGAAATGCGAAACAGTGAGAATCTTGAACTGAGCACGGGAAGAGTAATTTGGAAAAAAATAGGATTGATGGTAAGACAATGGTCTCTGGTCTCAACCAGAGAATGAATTAGCTGAATTTTCTCAAGAGTAGTTGTGAAATTAAAAGCAATTCATGAGATTAGTCTCTACGTGATAAGGGTCCTTGGGGTAATGAACTCCTATTGACATTCTTTCCCAAACAAAGAAGGAAATTAGAGCTTGTTGCGGTCTTTGGCAATGTGTCTTCTGAGACTTGTGTTCCAACCAAGCCACAAATCTCTGACCATCTATTGCTAAGTGAAAGAGCAGTCATAGTAACTGGTCTGTTAGCATTTATGTCATCTGTTGAATCATGTTTTCACTGGTGTTTGGATCTTGAGTGACTAATGGTGTCCAATAGACTAATAGGACTTATGAGGATTCTGAATCTTGAGAGTCCAGAATCAAACAGATGAACATGGTTCTTGGTTTGATTTCTGGTCTGGTCTGTGTTACTTGTTCAGATCCATGGTAGTAATGGTATTCTTTAGATGATCACTTTATGCTGGGATAAGGTTGGACTGGAATTGGCCAAGTCTTATCCTTGTTCTAGATCAGGGGTTCCCAACCAGAAAGGTAGATGATATTTTATAGAGTCATAGAGCCATGCAACATGGAAACATGCCCTTTGGCCCAACTGGTCCATGTTGATCAAGAAGCCCACCTTAGCCATTTGCCCATGTTTAGCCCATAACCCTATAAACCTTTACTATGGTTGTACATGTCCAAGTGTCTTTTAAATGTTAATGTATTTGCCTCAACTACTTCCTCTGGCAACATTTGCAGACCACCCTCTGGGTGAAAAGATTACTCCTCCTCTTCTATATTCTCCCACTTACTTTAAACCTATGCCTCTACTTCTTGATTCCCCAACACTGGGACAAAGGCTGTGCGTACTTATCCTATATTTGCCCCTCAACACTGTGTATGCCTCTATAAAATCATTTCCTCAGTCTCCTATGCTCTAATTTATTTTAGTTTCTATTGCGAGAGGCTTTGAGTATAGGTGTAAAGATGTCTTAATGGTTAGACAGCACATACTAGGAGTAATGTGTGCAGCTTTGAATTCTTTACCTAAGAAAGGATACGATAAGTAAATTTGCAGATGACACAAAAGTTGGTGGTGCTGTGCTTAGTAAGGATAAAGGGAATACGTATAACAAGTTTCACTGAGGATTCCTAGGTTGGTGGGATAGTTTTGGGAAAAAAAATGGTTGGGATGACCAGAATTGTTGCTAATAAGAAGGTAAATGCAAATCAGGACAGAAGAAGGACCAAGGCATTTGGGGAGAGAGCAAAACTACTGCGTGGAGATAGATAACTGTGATTACATCAAATGATGGATCAGCTCTATGGGTTGAATGGCCTGCCTGTGTTCCTACTTTCTATGTTTCTACGGGTATTTAGAGGAAGTGGGATGAAGATCCTGTTTCTCCTCTGTACGGCACTTAAGACTCCACGAGCATATCTGAAATTTTGATGATGGTAGAGAAACAATTCTTCCAAGTGAGATGGAATTCCGTATCACATAACAGAATGCAAGGAAATCAGAAGTATACTGTCCAAAAGTCTTTGGTGCATATGTAGCTAGGGTGCCTAAGACTTTTGCACAGTGCTGTATATTATCTCTTTTCCAATTACCAAATATAGTGGCATGCAAAAGTTTGGGCGCCCCAGTCAAAATTTCTGTTACTGTGAGTAGTTAAGTGAGTAGAAGATGAACTGATCTCCAAAAGTCATCAAGTTAAAAATGAAACATTCTTTTCAACATTTTAAGCAAGATTAGCATATTATTTTTGTTTTGTACAATTTTAGAGTGTGAAAAAAAGGAAAGGAGCACCACACTAAAGTTTGGGCACCCCAAGAGATTTGAGCTCTAATGTCTCAGACCTTAATTAGCTTGTTAGGGCTATGGCTTGTTCACAGTCATCATTAGGAAAGGCCAGATGATGCAAATTTCAAAGCTTTATAAATACCCTGACTGCTCAAACCTTGTCCCAACAATCAGCAGCTATGGGCTCCTCTAAGCCGCTGCCCAGCACTCTGAAAATTAAAATTAATGATGCCCACAAACTAGGAGAAAGCTAGAAGAAGAGAGCTAAGCATTTTCAGGTAGCTGTTTTCTCAGTTTGCAATGTAATTAAGAAATGGCAGTTAACAGGAATGGTGAAGGTCAATTTGAGGTCTGGAAGACTAAGAAAACTTTCCGAGAGAACTGCTTGTAGGATTGCTAGAAAGGCAAATCAAAACCCCTGTTTGACTGCAAAAGACCTTCAGGAAGATTTAGCAGACTCTGGAGTGGTGGTGCACTGTTCTACTGTGCAGCAACACCTGCACAAAAATGACCTTCACGGAAGAGTCATCAGAAACAAACCTTGCCTGCATCCTCACCACAAAATTCAGCGTCTGAAGTTTGCAAAGGAACATCTAAAACAAGCCTGATGCGTTTTGGAAACAAGTCCTGTGGACTGATGAAGTTAAAATAGAACTTGTTGGCCACAATGAGCAAAGGTACGTTTGGAGAAAAAAGGGTGCAGAATTTCATGAAAGGAACACCTCTCCAACTGTTAAGCATGGGGGTGGATTGATCATGCTTTGGGCTTGTGTTGCAGCCAATGGCACGGGGAACATTTCAGTGGTAGAGGGAAGAATGAATTCAATTAAATACCAGCAAATTCTGGAAGCAAACATCATACCATCTGTAAAAAAACTGAAAATGAAAAGAGGATGGCTTCTACAACAGGATAATGATTCTAAACACACCTCAGAATCCACAATGGACTACTTCAAGAGGCGCAAGCTGAAGGTTTTGCCATGGCCCTCACAGTCCCCCAACCTAAACATCATCAAAAATCTGTGGATGGACCTCAAAAGAGCAGTGCATGCAAGACAGCCCAAGAATCTCACAGAACTAGAAGCCTTTTGCAAGGAAGAATGGGCGAAAATCCCGCAAACAAGAACTGAAAGACTCTTAGTTATTTTGAAACTGTAAAAGATGGAAATAAAAAAGTAATCTTGTTTAAAATATTAAACAAATATGTCATCTTTAACGTTATGCCTTTGGGAAATCAGGTCATCTTTTACTCGCTTAGCTATTCACAGTAACAGATATTTTGACCAGGGGTGCCCAAACCTTTGCATGCCACCTAATACATATGAGCTAATATAAGGCTATGTACTCTTATTTCTGTTTCCAAACCACTTCCCTATTTTGCAAAAGTCTTAGGCACCCTAGCTGTATACTGTATATATTCACCCAAGATTCTTGCACAGTACTATATATTTGGTGATTGTACATTTCCTTGTAATGGAAAACAGATGTCTCATTGCCATTGGGGCAGGAGATAGCTTCACGCCGATGAAGATAAGATACAACTGATCCTGACAGTTGGGAAAGATCTGCACCAAACCTGACTGCCATGGAATTCCTCCAGCGACAGGAGGAGATATCTGGGAAGATTGGGTGAGATGGCATATCTTTCTTTACTGGATGATGAATGGCACTTAATAAACGTCTCAGAATGGGTCAATGCAGCTTCACAAGAAAGAGCGTGAACTGCTGAGGAAGAGAGAGTGCTTTGTTCAGTGTAAAGAACTGAACAGGTATTTGCACTCGTAAATTGAGCTGCTTTGATCGGATGCATCATTTTATCAGCTGTCCTTTCTCCGAGGTGGGTATTTGGACATAATGACAGGCACAACTGAGCCTCACTGACAGATTAATTTAGACAATATTCCAGCCCTGTCTTTGGCCTTCAGTCTGTCATTAGCCATTCAGCTGGCCAAAGGATCGTGGAAAAATCATGTGCTATCCTCTAGAGAAACTGCAGAGGTTTTTGCTTTCACAGAACTTGCGAATCTAACAGCACAAGTCAGGCAGTCACTGTTCAGTTTGTGCTGACATATGCTTTAGCTTTAAGCCAATTGTTCTTTAAGTGGGGGGGGGGGGGCAGCTGGTGATACATCAGGAGTTCAGGAACTCAAGCATTTGAGCTCAGGCACACTGGAACTGTGAAATAAACAGAAGCTTTCGTCACTGTGGTTTCTGGGAGGTTAAAAAGGGAATCTCACTGTCACTACCATTCTCAAGAAACAACCAGTTAAAAAGAATTATGATTAACCTGTGTTTCTTGGGGAGTTTAAAAAATGTCCAGAATGCTGATGTCATCGTCAGGGGAGCTGGCTGAGATGGATTTGCTGAGTATTAATAGTGCAAAGGAACTTAAATGACTTCAGTAAATCATTCATAGTAACCCTCAGCAATCTCACCATTTCAACTCTGTTTGTTGATTCGGTTCCTCTGCGCTGGCAGGCACGGCAATTCCTCCATGCCATTATGCTGATAGCAACTGTCCCATAATCCTTATCTGGAGCAGCAGAGAGAGCGAAAGAGAGAGAGAGAGAAAAAAATGACATGAAAACTAACAAAGAATCTTAATGTCGGCTACAAATTATTTGAGTTTTTTTTTGCAAGAGTGTAGGAAGTATGATTCTGTTTGGCAATTGATTAGTTCTAAATGAGCTCCTGCCCTGTGTCTAACTGCACCTTTCCTGCTCGCAGTAGCAGAGAAAACTGCACTGTGCTGTGCAGTATCACTATCAATGTGGGATCTCAACTCCATTGCATCCCCCTTGGTTCAGTCCCTTCCCACCTACACCCATGATACTTCTCAGGATCTTGATTTCCTCAACAACTTTCAGTTCCCTGGCCCTGACTGCCTCCTGTTCACCATGGATGTCCAGTCCCTATAGGCTTCCATTCCCCATCAAGAAGGCCTTAAAGCTCTCTGCTTCTTTCTCAACAAAATATCCAACCAGTTCTCCTTCAGCACCATCCTCCTCCATCTGGTAGACTTGGTCCTCACCCTCAGCACTTTTTCCTTTGACTCCTCCCACTTTCTTCAAGCTCAAGGGGTAGCCATGGGCATCTACATGGGCCCCAATTATTCCTGCTTTTTCATTGGCTATGTAGAACAGTCTAGGTTCTAACCCTGCCCTTGTAATGCTCCCCAATTCTTCCAGCATAGATTGACGACTGCATTGGGGTTGATTCATCAATTTCATCAACTTTGCCCCTCTACTTCCATCCTGCCCTTAAAATCACTTGGTCCATTTTCGACACCTGTCTCCCCTTTCTTGATCTCTCTGTCTCCACCTCTGGAGATAAACTGTCTTCTGACATCTTTTCTAGACTTACCAATTCCTGTAGCTATATTGGCTATAACTCTTCACGCAATGACTCCTGTAAAATGCTATTCCCTTTCCTCAGTTCCTTTGTCTCTGCTGCATCTTTTCCCAGAAAGAGGCTTTCCTTGCCAGGACATCCGAGATTTCTGCCTTCCTCGAAGAACGGGGCTTTTGCTTCCTCCACCATTGATACTGCCCTCACCTGCAACTCATCCATTTCCCGGACGTTTGCACTCACCCCGTCTTCCCGTCGCCTTAACAGGGATAGTGTTCCTCTCGACTTCACCTACCACCCCATGAGCCTCTGCATGCAACACACCAATCTCTGCAAGCACTGCCATCTCTAAAGGGATCCTATCACCAAGCACATCTTTACCTCCCCCGCTATTCTCCGCTTCCCTCAGAGATAGCTCCCCCTGTGATTCCCTTGTCCATTCATCCCTCCCTCTTAGTACATATCCCTGAAGTGACAGAAATGCTACACCTGCCCACTCACCTCTTCCCTCACATCCACTCAGAGCCTCAAGAAGTCCTTGCAGAGGAGGCAACTCTTCACCGGCAAATCTGTTGAGGTTGACTATTGTATCCAGTGTTGCTGATGCGGCTTCCTCAACATCAGAATCAGGTTTCCTATCACCGGTGTATGCTGTGGAATTGGTTAACTGTATAGCAGCAGTACATGATAAAAAAAATGAGTTACAGCAACTATATATATGCCTATTAAATAGTTAGGTTAAAAGAGCTGGGGCGAAAAAGCTTTTTTACTGAGTTAAGTATTGTATGTAATTAGTTTTGCTACAACAAGTGTATGGGACATTGGAAAAAAAGTTGAATTTCCCCATGGGGATGAATAAAGTATCTATCTATCTATCTATCTATCTATCTATCTATCTATCTATCTATCTAAATAAAAGAGTAGTGAGGTAGTGTTCATGGGTGCAATCTCCATTTAGAAATTGGATGGCAGAGAGGAAGAAACTGTTCCTGAATTGCTAAGTGTGCGCTCTCAGGCTCCTGTATGGTAACAATGAGAAGTGGGCATGTCCTGGGTGGGCGGGGAATCTTTAATGATGGACACCGCTAAGGCACCACTCCTTGAAGATGTCTGGGATACAATGCAGGCTAGTACCATGATGGAGCTGACTAATTTTACAAATTTCTGCAGCTTACTGTACTTAGGTCTGAGGATGTGAGCTGGACACCACATATTGATGCAGTTATAAAGAAGTCAAGACATCACTGTCTGTATGGGGGCAGGGGCTACTGCACAAAATTGATCTTGTGCAATACCCCCCACCGTACCAGACAGTGGTGCAGCCAGTTAGAATGCTCACTGAAGTATATTTGTAGAAGTTTTTGGATGTTTTAGTTGACACCCCAGACCTCCTCAAACTCTGAATGAAATGTAGCCACTGTCTTGTCTCCATTACAGCTGCACCCAAATGTTGCATCCAGGTTAGGTCATCAGAGACATTGGTGAGACCAGACATAAATCGGGGTACCGCTTTGTCAAGCACCTCCACTCCATCTGCCAGAAGCGGATTTTCCCAATGTCCAACAGTTTCAATTCCTATTCCTTTTCCTGTTCCAACATGTTGGTCCATGGTCTCCTCTTTTACCATGATGAAGCCATTCTTTGATTGGAGGAGCAACTCTTTATAATCCATCTAGGTTGCCTCCATCTTGATGGAATGAAGATCAATTCTCCTTCCAGTAAAAATTTGCCTCCCAATCTCCTTTTCTTCTATTCCCCACTTTCACCCTTTACCACTCCTCCTCACCTGCCTAGCACCTCCCTCTAGTGTGCCTTCTTCTTTTCTTCCTCTCCTATCAGATTCTTCTTCTCCAGCTCTTTACCTTTCCCACCCACCTGGCTTCACCTATAACCTTCGTGTTAATCTCCTTTCCCCTCCTCCCACCTTTTTATTTGATGTCTGTCCCTTTCCTTTCCTGTCCTGAAGAAGGGTTTTGGCCTGCAACGTCGACTGTTTGTTCCTCTCCGTAGTTGCTGCCTGACCTGCTCAGTTCTTCCAGCATTTTTCATGTTTATAACTTGTGTTTATAACTTTCTTCTTAGTCTGTCTTCCCTTCCACTCCCACACCACCACCCAGCACGAAGCAGCTCACTGCTTGCTCCAGTTGGCTGCATGTGAACAAAGCCACCTTTTTTTTGGAAATGAATCAGCCTTCCGATAGTTTTGTCTCAACCTGGGGTATGTCTCCACAACTCTTGGGTGCTCACATATCTGCTGTACCTTCATGCACAAATTTTTCTGGTGAATATCTGTTTACTTTATTTAGAGATACAGCATGGAACAGGGCCTTCTAGCCCAATGAGTCGCGCTGTCTAGCTACCCACCTATTTAACCCTAGCCTAATCACAGGACAATTTATAATCACCAATTAAACTTCTAACCGGTATATCTTTGGACTGTGGGAGGAAACTGGAGCATCTGGAAGAAACCCATGTGGTCATAGGAATAATAACATACAAACTTTCTACAGACAGCGGCAGAATTAAACTCCAAATTCCAATTCCCAGAGCTGTTCTAGTGTTGTACTAACTGCTACACTACTATGGGGCTCTCATTGTTTCTTACTCTTATTTTTTCACAACTTTGAATAAGGCCTTTGGGCTGTTGAGTCCGTGCTGCCTCTCAAAACACTCCCATCAATCTCACTTCCCATTTTATTTTCCTGTAATCTCAACAATCTCCACTCCCCTGCCACCCACTTGCTCTAGTGGATTTATGGGAGCCAATTAACCTACCTACCTACATACCAACCTATACGTGGGATGTTGGGAACATCAGAATTGCTTGATTGTTTAGAAACTGCTTTGGGACATTCTAAGGTTATAAAAAGGCAGTGTATGGATGGAAAACTATCTATCTTGCTTTCTGCAGAGGCCAAATCATCTTGCCATAAGACCATAAGTTATAGAAGCAGAATTTGGCCATTTGGCTCATTGAGTCGGCTCCTCCATTTCATCATAGTTGATCCAATTTTCCTGCCTTCCAGCCCCAGCCTCCTGCCTTCTCCCCATATCCCTTCATACTTTGACCAGTTGAGAATCTATCAACCCCTGCCTTAAATATACATAAAGACTTGGCCTCTATAGCTGCCCGTGGCAACAAATTCCACAGATTCACCACTCTCTAGCTAAGCAAATTCCTGCTCATCTCTGTTCTAAAAGGACGCCCCTGTATTCTCAGGCTGTGTCCTCTGGTTCTAGACTCTCCCACCATAGGAAGCACCTTCTTCACATCCACACTATCAAAACCTTTCAACATTTGATAGGTTTCAGTGTCACCCCTCATTCTTCTGAACTCTGGTGAGTACAGGCCCAGAGCCATCAAACGCTCTTCATTTGATAAGCCATTCAATCATTTTCTTGAACCTCCTTTGAACCCTTTCCAATGTCAGCACATTTTTTTCTTAGATAAGGGCTCAAACCTGCTGACAATACTCTACCAGTACTTTATAAAGTCTCAACATTACATCCTTGTGGTTTGTTGGTTAGTAGTCTAATCACCGATGATGCTACAGTGGTATAGTAGGAGTTGGGCGTGACTATTTGGCCACTTAAATCAGTATTACCGATTGATGAGGGCGTGGGTTACCAGTGTGCTAAGGGTGCTATCTCTTTTGGAAGGCAGGATCTGTAGCACTCCCACTTTCCATCCCAGCACCCCTGTTTGCATACAAACCATTCATGTTTTGGTGATTAAATCAGTAACACCAGTGAGACGATGTTACTTGGGATGTAGCAAGTGTCAGTCGCATCTAATGGCTTTCACAATTTGACTGAAGAAGCTTTGCTGATGTAAATTAGATAAGAGGCTAATAAAGTGAGTTGGGACAAGTGCGACCTTTTTAATATTGAGAAGATGAATTGCATTGTTAGAGCTGGGATGGTGCTGGCAAACAAGCTCTGAATGTGGATCAGCTGGGACGTAGTTAATTTTGATTGGTAAATCAGAGGAGACAGTGCTGTTTCAATTAATTCTCATAGAGGCGGCTCCAAGATTAATCCTCTCATTCACAATTAAGCTAATTTACTTAACCTTGTTGCTTGACCTTAATAAAACAAAAGCAGGCATGCACACCAAAAAAAAAGCAGAAATCAATTTAATGAGATTAAGAAATAACTACAAACACTGAGAGAAAAAAATCAATGCTGCGGAATATACAGTAGCTAAAGCACAAGGTTTCGGCTGTCCAGATGTAGACTGGGATTCCAGTGATAAAAATGGCGAAGAAGGACTTTCTCCATCTGCCTGCTTCTAAAGTTCAAAGTAAAATTTATTATCAGGTACATACATGTCACCAATGCAATCCTGAGATTCTTTTCCCTGCGGGCATTCTTCAGCAAATCTACAGAACTAACTGCAAACAGGATCAATGAAAGAGCGAGAACATAGAAGACAAGAAAACTGTGCAAATGCAAACATTAATAAATAGCAATAAATAATAACAGCATGAAATAACAAGGTAAAGAGTCCTTAAAGTGAGATCATTGTTTGTGGGAACATCTCAATAGATGAGTGTAGTTATCCGCTTTTGTTCAAGAGCCTGATGGTTGAGGGGTAGTATCTGTTCTTGAACCTGGTGGTATGAGTCCTGAAACACTTGTACCTTCTACCTGTGGCAGCAGTGAGAAAAGAGCATGGCCTGAGTGGTGACCATCTTTGCCGTTGGATACTTCTTTTCTACATCAGTGTTTCATGTCGATCAATGGTTGGAAGGGCTTTACCCATGATATTCTGGGCCGAATTCACTATCTTTTGTAGGATGTCTTACCCAATGCGGAAGGAGGTGTGGACTTGGTCCTGGAAAACAAACCTGAGGAGCTGGTGCAAGAATCAGTAAGGGAACATCCAGGATACAGTAATCATAGTTTCATAGGACTTAGAAACATTGTGGAAAAGAGTACGTGTCAGTAGTAGTTAATTGGACAAGGGCATGCTTCTATGGGATGAGAATCATCTGGCCCTGGAAAAACTGTAATTGATCAGTGGCAATAATTGGACAGACATGACCTTATTAATTATAAAGAAGAGAAAACAGTAGATGCTGGAAATCAAAGTAATACACACAAAATGCTGGAGGAACTCAGCAGGCCAGGCAGCATCTATGGAAAAGTGAACAGTTGATGTTTCAGGCCGAGAGTGTTCATCAGAACTGGAAAAGAGAGATGAGGAGTCAGAGTAAGAAGGTGGGCAGGAGGGGAAGGAAGAAGTACAAGTTAGTATGTGATAGGTGAAATTGGGATTGGGGAGGGAGTGAAGTGAAGAGCTGGGAAGTCGATTGAGAAAAGAGATGAAAGGTTGGAGAAGGGGGAAATCTAATAGGAGAGGACAGAAGGCCGTGGGAGAAAGGGGAGGGGGAGGAGCACCAGAGGCAGGTGATGGGCACGTAAGGAGATAAACTGAGAAAGGAAAATGGTAATGGGGAATGGTGACGGAGGGGGTGCAATTACCAGAAGTTTGAGAAATTGATGTTCATGCCAACAGGTTGGAGGCTACCCAGATGAAATATAAAGTGTTGCTCCTCCAACCTGAGTGTGGCCTCATTATGACAGTGGAGGAGACTATGGATAGACGTACAGGTAGATTCCTAAGAGGGAGAAGTGTAATGAAGTTAAGGGCAGGGCTGTTCGGATGATGAGAGAGTGAGTTAAAATAGAACAGAATGGAACAGCATTTGACAGATGCCAGGCAAATGAGAACCAGGCTGACTGCAGAAAGGAATTAAAACACAAACCAAATGAGGAAAACTGGCAGCAGATACAAAATGGAATCCAAATGTATTGTTTTGGTATATGAACAGGAAAAGGATTGCAGGAAAGACTGAGGAGGAAGTCTACATCTGGAAGCAGACAGCTTGGCTAAACATGAATGATTACTCTCCATCAGTTTTCATCAAGGAAGAACCACAAACAAGAGAAAATCTACAGATGCTGGAAATCCGAGCAACACACGCAACATGCTGGAGGAACTCAGCAGGCCAGGCAGCACCTACGGAAATGAGTACAGTTGACGTTTTGGGCAGAAACGTCGACTGTACTTTTTTCTACAGACGTTGCCTGGCCTGCTGAGTTCCTCCAGCATTTTGGGTGTGTTGCTCACCAAGAAAGACGATGCTTCTGGAGTCTCAGCAAAGGAAGATATGACAGGGACTCGGCACAGAGTATAAAGTGATGCGGAGGAGATACAACAAAAGCTAGCTGCACTTTAAACGGATAAATCACCTGGTCCAGATGGGATGTGTCATAAGTTGTTGTGGGAAGTCAGACAGGAAACTGAACGTCACTGGTTTGACCGCAGCTGGAGTCATATGTCCAGTTCTTGGAGCTACATTTGGGAAAGATGTCAAGGTTTTAGAGAGGTTGTGTATGAGGTTTATTGAAATGATTCCAAGTTTAAGTAACTCCAGTTACCCTACAGACAAAAAAAGCCAGGATTATTATTGGAAAAGAGGAGATTGTGAGGGTTTATAATAGAGGTATTTAATTTCAAGGAAGGGCAAACACAGAGAGATAGAGGGGAGAGTTTCTTCTCATTGGTGAATGGGTCAAAATGAGGGGAGGGAGAAATAAAAGCAGAAGCTTTGGAGGTCTTCAGCAGATCAGGTAGCATCTGTGGGAGAGATACATAATCAGCAGAAGTCATTGATGACAATTCATCTGGCATTTATGTGACTCCAGACACCACTATGTGATTGACTCTTACTTTCCTTCTGAAATGTCTTAGTTGCCACTTGGGTTGGGCAATAAATGCTAACCTTGCCAATGATGTCCTGAAGCTTCAATTGAGATGAAACATAAAAAGAACTTAGAACACCAAATACACACAATGTGTTGGAGGAGCTCAGCAAGCCAGGCAGCATCTGTGGATGGGAATAAACAGTTGACGTTTTGGGCTAAGACCCTACATCAGGACTGGAAAGGAAGAAGGGGGTAGGGGTGTTGTATTGTGTATTACAACACTCAATATTTATTTGAGAAAGCAAATGTGGAAACTTTCCCCCCAAATTCTCTCTACTAAGTATTCACATTTTCTAAAAGGATATATGATAATATATTCAGCTATACCCCTCACCCCACAATTTTACAAAGGTATTGTAGTGTTTTCAGAGGCTTTAGCTTGATAAGACAGGACACGGTTTAAGTGATTGTGGTGTTATCATTGATTACCTGCAATATCCAACCATGTCCCGTGACTTCGGCAGACAACATTATCAGGGCTTGAATTTACCCTTTAGCAAAAGGTTAAGGCCACAGGGCCAATTGTGAAACACTAACGCAATGATTTCTGCAGTGTGGGAATGGTTTAGATAGCTGAACCAGAAGACCATTTCCAATACAAACAGCCAGAAGGCTCCATGTGCTTGCCTGATAGTGGAGGGCAATGCTTTAGGAGCCAAAGCACATATATACCCGTTGTTTATCAGTTCCACAGGATTTAGTGGAGACAAGTTTGATTAATGATTAAATGTTCTGCTGTTTGTTTTTGTTTTTTTTTCTGTATGAGTTGACTTTTTTACTTCTTGTTGTGACAGTGTTGCCCTGTTTTTAGTTTGCTAGTGAAAGGCGTCAGGGCTGTGCTGTGGAGGAACGTGCAACCGTATCTGCATGTGGAAAATGAAGTGGGCCTTTAGAGATTTGGTGACTGTTTTTTAGAAAGTGTAATGTTGAGCTAATGATTCCGTTTATAATAAAAAATGAAGGGAAACGTTGTCTTTCTTAACTTGATTAAGTATGCAATACTGTGATGAATTAGTCTGGAACTCAAGCCCATTTTAGCTTAGACCATAAGACTCTAGGACATAGGAGCAGAATTAGACCATTTGGCCCATCGCTTTTGCTCTGCTATTTCATCATTCCTTTTATTCTCCCTCTCAACCCCATTCTCCTGCCACCTTCCCGTAACCTTCGACATCCTTACGAATTAAGAACCCATCAAGTCAAGTCAAGTCACTTTTATTGTCATTTCGACCATGACTGCTGGTACAGTCCATAGTACAGCCTCCGCTTTAGATGTAGCCAGTGACGGCCTCCACAGCCGTCTGTGACAATGAATTCCACAGATTCACCACCCTCTGGCTAAAGAAATTCCTCCTCATCTCTGTTTTAAATGGGCATCTCTCTAATCTGTTTGTTCAAGAAGCAATTGGCCGTGAAGTGATTTTCTCACAAAGGCTTCTTAATCAAGGCACCTGACTAATTTGCAGCAGCAGGAAATCGAACACCAGATCAGTTTAAAGCGGACAGTTCACTGCCACACTGTGTACGGGTCCGGTGGATCCTGACACCTGGGTGAACACAAGGTTAAGGTGCAGGAAGTGGATGAGTAGAGGATCAGAATGGTAACTTTCAGTCAGTAACTTCCAAAGTGGAACAGCCGTCGCCCATCTCCGGCCCTTTATCTCACTCCCCAAAAAAACGTCCCAGCTTTTTACTTCACCCCCTTCCCCCTCTCCCTGTTTCACCGATCGCCTACCACCTTGTACTTCTTCCTCTTCACGTCCACCGTCTTACTCTGACTTCTCCTCTTCCTTTCCAGTCTTGATGAAGGGTCTTGGTCCGAAATGTCGACTTCTTACTCTTTTCTATACATGCGGCCTGGCCTGCTGAGTTCCTCCAGCATTTCATGTATGTTCCACTATTATTGGGGTAGGAAATCAGCCCACCTCACGGTAATGACAGAGCAGAAGGGTGGAACTATTTGAATGGTCCTTCAAAGGGCACAATGCAATTGTCTACTTCTCTACCTGTTAATACCAAATATCCACTCAGAGGTCACTTTATTAGGTATATCTACACAATTGAATTGACTTTATTACTTACATCCTTCATATACAGGAGGAGTAAAAATCTTTACCCGCTCATTACTGCAAATGTTTAATCAGCCAATTATGTGGCAGCAACTCAATGCATAAAAACATGTAGATATGGTCAAGTGATTCGACTGTTGTTCAGCCCAAACATCAGAATGGGGAAGAAATGTGACCTACGTGATGTTGACCGGGGAATGATTGTTGGTGCTCGACGGGGTGCTGTGAGCGCTGGGATACCCACACACACTCCAGGGTCTACATAGAATGATGCAAAAAGCATCCAGTGAGCAGCAGCTCTGTGGGTGAAAATGTCTTATTAATGAGGGAAGCCAGAGGAGAAAGGCAACAGTAACTCATATAACTCACGGTAATGAGATATCAGCGTAGCAGAACTATTTGGAATGTTCTTTCAAAGAGCTGATGCAACACAGTTGTCTTTTTCTGTACATTTTGATACCAAGTATAGGAGGGTAGTGGTTAACTCACTTGATTTTTACCGTGAGTAGACAAAGCAGTAGTCTCACTCAATTCTATTTATTAGAAGATCAAATGGTGTCAATTGAAAACTGCTGTTATCAAATAAACAAATCAAATGTTGTTTGCTTGAACATCTTGCTTATTATAGGATGGACTATTCAAATATTCAGACTAAGGAACGAGCTGCCCCTTAAAATAATTTTGTATTGTTAAGCTGAACTTTATAAAGGGGTTTCAATTACTTTTGGTAAAGAATGCTACTTCCTTTATTCATTTGAAGGGGATGTTGTTACTTTAAAAGGCAGCACGAAGATCACAATCAGGATTTTATGCTCGGCTGAGCTTTGGCGATCCTTGAGTTCTGCCTTGGTCCTTTCCGCCTCCTCTTCTTTCCATTTTCCCGTGTTTTCACAGCTGTTGCACAGTTATTCCCATGAATCAGAGGGCTGCCTTCAGCCTGGGCTCTGATAGGCTCCAGCAGCCTTTTACCCCACCTGTTCTTTTTAAATCGAAGGAAGGGTAGTCAGGGAGAAGGAGAAAGAGTGTGCAGGTTTAAAAACCATGCTGATTTTTAAGGGGGCTTCTTTTTAGAGGCGGTGGAGCGAGCGCCATGCTGCTGTGGATTCGATTGCTTGTCTATTATCAGTTGTCTGGGTATCAGGCTAGGGTCTGGGAGGTCAGGCTGTTTCGAGTTAGTGTTGAACATCACTGCATCTGTCTCATGTGCTTCGGTGATCTGCCAGCAAAGATTAATGCAGGGGAGAGGAGTGGGGGGGGGATGGGGACTGGAGCCTGAAATCTGAAAGATATGGTGGCTTTTTGCGGATATCTTTTAGATCAGTTAGATTCAGAAAGCAAAGCTTCTGTGGGGAGAAAAGACAGGTAATAGATTAAATGCTGGAGAGAGCTGGAGACAGTTTTTTCCCCCCTCTTCTATGGCACCTTTATTCACACAGGTGATTTTATCAGGATTTTAAAGCAACAGTAGACTCTTATTTTTGAAAGGAATCATTTTAACCCTGTATCGTGACTAAATGCTGCATATCTTAGTCAATGGATAGTGCAGTTGCCCTGCCCATTACGAATGTGCATTCACTATTAAGTTTGCTACTTAGAATTTGCATTAACATGAATACTGTGGTTAACTTGGAGTGCTTGCATATGGAAGAAAGCCATTTGTCCCATCAAAGTTTGGAATCAGAGTCAGAACCCAGGTTTTTTATTGTGTTGCATGATGTGAAATTTGTACTTTTATGGCAACAGTACACTGCAAGACATAAAATTACTGTAACTGGCAAATTAATGCAAAAATGGGAATATTGACCTTCACTGACTGTACAGAAATATGGTGGAGGGGAAGAAGCTGTTTCTGAATTACTGAATTTTCTTCAGGCTCCTCTTTTGATGGTAGTAATGAGAACAGGGCATGCCCCAGGTGGTGAGAGTCCTTAAATGATAGATGCCACCTTCTGGAGGCACCTCTTTAAGATGTCCGTGATGGTGGGGAGTGTTGTGCTCTTAATGGTGTTGGCCGAGTCTTCAACCTTTTGTGGTTTCTCGTGATCCTGAGCTTTGGAGCTTCCATACCAGGTGGTGATGCAACCAGTCAGAAAGCTCTCCACTGTACATCTGTAGAAATTTGCACGAATGTTTGGCGACCTACCAAGTCTCCTCAAGCTGCTAATGAAGTGTGTTCTCATGATTCCGCTGATGCAAGACAGATCCTTGGAGATACTGACACCCAAGAACTTCATGCTGACCTTTTTCACCATTGACTCCTCAATGAGGACTGGTGCATGTTCTGATGAAGTCCACAATCAGTGACTTGGTTTTGCTGATGTTGAGTGCAAGGCTGTTGTTATAACACGACTCAACCAGTCGATCTATCACACTCTGATATTCCTCCTCTCTGCCATTTGTGATTTTGCCAGCAGCAGTGGCGTGATCTGCAAATTTATAAATAGCATTTTAGCTGTGCTCTACGGTTGTGTGTTGTGAGAGTTTTGAGCTAAGCACACATCCTTCAGGTGCACCTGTGTTGATTTTGCTATCACTGATATTTACTGCTCTCCCGATGAGGAAGTCAAGCAATCCTTTTGGTTCAATCCCCCACTTATTCCTTTGCATTCTATCCTAATCCTCATAAAAGGATCAGAAGTGGAGAGAGTAAGCAGCTTCAAGTTCCTGTGTGTCAAGATTGCTGAGGATCTAACCTGGTCCCAACATATCGATGTAGTCATAAAGAAGGCAAGGCAGTGGCTATACTTTATTAGGAGCTTGAAGAGATGTGGCATGTCAACAAGTACACTCAAAAACTTCCATAGTTGTACTGTGGAGAGCATTCTGACAGGCTGCATCACTGTCTGGTGTGGAGGGGCTACTGCACAGGACCGAAAGAAGCTGCAGAGGGTTGTAAATCTAGTCAACTCCATCTTGGGCACTAGCCTACAATGTACTGAGGACACCTTTAGGGAGCGGTGTCTCAGAAAGGCAGCGTCCATTATTAAGGACCTCCGGCACCCAGGGCATGCCCTTTTCTCACTGTTACCATCAGGTAGGAGGTACAGAAGCCTGAAGGCATGCACTCAGTGATTCAGGAACAGCTTCTTCCCCTCTGCCATCCGATTCCTAAATGGACATTGAAGCTTTGGACACTACCTCACTATCTTTAATATACAGTATTTCTGTTTTTGCATATTTTTAAAAATCTATTCAATATAAGTACTGTAATTGATTTACTCGTTTATTTATTATTATGTTTTATTTTATTTATTATTATTATTATTTTTTCTCTCTCTGCTAGATTATGTATTGCATTGAACTGCTGTTGCTGCTAAGTTCACAAATTTCACGTCACATGGCGGTGATAATAAACCTGATTCTGATTCTTCAACATGTGCCCACCAGTTTCACCCTAAATATAATGGGCGTAATTTACAGTAAACAATTCACTTACTAGTTGGTGTTCTCCTGGGGATGTACCTGGAGAGAAGCACAGGGAAGTGTGCATACCCCACATAGGCGGTACCAGAGATCAGGACTGAGGTAGTAACCCTACCGTTTGGCCCCTGTGCCACCCCTCAAGGAAGTTTGGAAATCCCTGTCTCTAAATTCAGTAAAATGCAGCTGTGTAACTCCAGTTCAGCTTGAGACTCTATTGACTAGTTTTTAATGTATAGCCATAACATTAATATCTTTACCTTGGATATTAATTTCATGAAATTAAGCATTTAGCAATTCCCAGTAGAACACTTCAAACAATTAACACAGATTGACGATTCAGAGCACCAGTTTAAAAAATGAACTTTTTTATTTTTAGCTCTTCAAGCATGTCTCTTGCCACATTACAATTTATTGCCCTTTCAAGGACTATCAATGCTGTTGTGTGGATGTATCTATTTGCATACAACAGGGGAATGCTACAATAAACCAATAATCTCACATCATGTCTGAGAGTAATAAATTATCTTCAGAATTGGGGAGAGGATTGGGCTGGACGTCTTTGTGCTGTTTTTCAAGTGTGTATGTTATCTTTCACATCCACCTGAAGAGTTGAACAAGATCTGCATTCATAGTCTCAGCAGTGGACACTGGACTCTCATGGTTGTTGAAACCAGTGTCATTTTGAAAGATAATTGGCATTTGAAGAAAAATAATATGCATAGAGTGCAAACAGTCTGCTGGAGTAACCCAGTGGATTGAGAAGCATCTCTGTGGCTCAAGGAATTGTTTACATTTTGGGCCGAAACATAGTATCAGGACCTGAAACATTAATTATTTTCCCCCTACAGATGTTGCTCGACCCATCGAGCTCCCCCAAAGATAGGTTGTTACTCCAGCTCTCTCTTGTGTCTCCATAGTATGTGTGGAATTGGGGAAGAGCCAGTGGTTGGGATGAATTTGCTTGACAAATGGAGCTGGTATAGGCTCTGTGGGCTGATTTGTTCCATAAGATTTTGCCTCCACAGCTGTCTGTGGAAATGAATTCCACAGATTCACCCCGCTCTGGCTAAATAAATTCCTCCTCATCTCTGTTCTAAAGGGATGTCCTTGAATTCTGAGTCTAGGCCCTCTGGTCCATTATAGGAAACATCCTCTCCATGTCTGCTCTATCTAGGCCATTTAATATTTGACAGGTTTTATTGAGATCCACCCCCTTGTTCTTCTAAAGAAGCTCCCTTCTATCTTTTAATTATTTCATAACTCTATTAACTTGTGCTTCACCATCTTGTTTGTATTCAGTGACTAATTATTTAAAAAAAGTCTTCTGAATGTTTATTCTTTGCAGTTGTATCTTGTCCGACATTAGGAATGCATAACGTAGTAATAACCAACTAGGACCAGTGCATCCATTTCTAGGCAGAATCTGCCAGCGTTGTATACTTGTTACCCTAACCTATAGCTAGCCATCCTTGTGCTTCAGCCTTGAATTTAACAAATCCCAGGATATTAATCAGTACAGAAGTATTTCTGGCATCATTGTGTTTCTCAGTTCTTTCTCTGTTATCGCTGGAATTTCAGACACTGGCTCTGGAATCCTGATGAAGCTTGTCACCAGAATCATCATCAGAGGTTATGAGGAGGGGGACCCTTACAGGAAATTCAGATGCATTCTGGAAATAGACTGGGAAATGTAATTTGATCTAAAGTTTTTACACATAAGCTATCTGCAGTACAAATATGTTTGATGCCCTTTTCATTTATAGAACACATCTCAATAATCATTTAAACCTCTAATCACACTTGAAACATAAGGAGAGGGTTTCAGATTGAAACTAAAATTTTTAAAACATTTTTATTG
Organism: Hemitrygon akajei; assembly: GCF_048418815.1. NCBI lineage: Eukaryota > Metazoa > Chordata > Chondrichthyes > Myliobatiformes > Dasyatidae > Hemitrygon > Hemitrygon akajei. Next base: position 29,897,355 of record NC_133127.1, read on the forward strand.
GAAAATGTTTCATAGACTCATACAAAATGGAAAAAAGACCCTTCAGTCTTCCCAGTTGCCACAGATTTATCGATCACCCATTTATACTATTACCAATTTGTTCTCTTTTAAATGTTCTTCTGGAAGGGCCAGTAGACACAGGTCACATTAAACTCTGCATGGCTATGTGTTGAGACATGACATCAGGTTTAAATAAACTACCATTCCCACTGTGCATCCCTTGTAATTTGTTGGAAAGGATGTGTTATTCCCTAAGGAAGTTTTATTATTTCATCCTGTTGCACAGGGCCTGTATCTGGAACTGTTAGCATCTGTCAGACCCCAAACTGGACAAAAAATAAATGGGGCTGGGCCAAAAGGATGGGGTGACAGACATCAGGAAGCTTAATATGTAGTGACTTAAGACAAGGCATCAAATCTAAAAAATGCACTTTGGTTTTAGGAATATAATCATTCAAAATTAATGCAAACTTGCAGAAATGTGAAAAATTAAACTAATGGAGAGAGTACATTGATGACAGCTTTATTATTTTTCAAAATATATAATTATATTATGAAAAGCCTTGTCCAGTCCACACTCTCACCACCTGTTATCATATTATTTTTGTTCCTGCTTTCCTGTCAACATTTCCCTTGTAAAATTGCCCTACTAAATGGTCTGGCTAATTACTGATAGTTGGAGTTCACTGTGTGCAACTGAGGACCATATCTTCTGCAATAGAGTGGTGACTATGTTCCAAATAAAAACTTCGCTGTCTCAAAGTGTTCTGACCACTCAATCTTTTTCTTTCTTAGTTTTTATTTTGCCAAATTATTTCCTGAGGTGCGATTTCTGACTTTGGCAGGTGGGTTCTCCCTGAACTCTGCCACCCCTTATGTATCAAGGCAAAATGATCTTGGTGATATTTTGTTCAATTAAAGCACAAACTGCTTTGTACAGTAAATCCTCATGCCTCAGTCAAACCTACAGCCTCTTGTCATTTACATTTTAGCTCCCTTATATGAGGTACAAACTGTGTCAGATACCATCAGCGGAGGGCTTATAAAAATCCTCAGCATGCATCTTCAGCTTTTTATCCAAAGTTAGGCAGGTGCTTTGGCATCATTATAAGCCACTTCTAATAATCTAACATTATCAAGTTTGTTTAAATACCTATTTTTGGACTTGCCCATATTATTCTCAAACACTGTGGAGATTGCATTATGTGAGAAACACTGGATGTTATAATTGTGGTGAGCAAAGAGAAGTGAGATTTCTCATGCTAACAAAATAAACACAGATTTTAATATGTTCTTTCTAAAAATAAAGTAATTGACTTAGAATTGCTGGTATCACTTCTAGATGTTATCCTTAAGACCAATTGCAGAGTTCCCATTTGTGGGAGTGATAGCAAAGGACATAATCTCTGCTGTCATTCCCACCATACTTCACTGGCTGAAAGTGTTCTGACCACTCAACTTCTTTCCTTCTTTTTATTTTGCCACAAATGAATTGGCAAAACAAAATCAGCAACAAATGAGAAGAATCCATTTTCATATACTATATGAGCTGTAGCTCATTGCCTGAAAGGATGACACCTGAACAAGTGTGGACTAATTCTGATGTAGTAGACAGGCTAGACCAAATTTCTTGCTCTGTTTTTGAGTCTATGACTCCAGGGAATGTGATGAACTGATACGAGGAGATGTCTAAGAACTCCCAAAAGTCTAATCTTGTCGTTTTTGTAATTGTATTGGAGATTTCTCACTCCCCACATGGAAAAGTGCCCATGATATCTATGCCAACCTTTAAGTGCCCATCTATGTCCCATTTCACTCTCTAAACTATGCCACCTCCTGTACCTAATAAAGTGGCCACTGAGTGTAGAGACACATGAAGGTTGGCACATACGTGACCTGTAACCTGAGGAGATGGTGGTCTGTAGGCTCTGGGAAACTTTGATGTTACCATGTGGACTAACAAGTTAACTCAATGCAAAAAAAAAACAAGCTTATAACGAAAAACTGGTATCATGATTATTCGAACTCAGAGTGTTCACAAAAATGCTTCTGATTTCTGTAGGGAAGTAAATTTGCCATCCTGGCCGGTTGGTGGCTGCAGGCCCACTAGAAGGTGCTGGGCTCTTGGCTGCTCTCTGAAACCGCCCGGCAAGCCACTTGGTTTTCAAGAGGAGAGTAGCATAGATGTTAGTGTTGCCAGTGTCGTCTTTATCCTACAACTTAACAATTATAAACAAAATAAACCAAAACTTCACACTATCTGAAAAGTTTCTTTCCTCAAGCAGGTAATCTGATTAATAATCCTAGTTAGCCGTCCCACCTCCCTCTATCCATGACCTCAGTCACTGCACTGTAAATATTTTAAAGCACATTTTATAATGCATTGTAAACAGATGGAAATGTGTATAGTGAATAATATGATCCTTGATAAAGAACATCACAGACAAAGCCCTGCCCACTACTGAGCATGTTAACAACACTGTCCTCCATCAAGGACCCCCATCATCCAGGCCAAGCTCCCTTCTCGCTACTACCATCGGGCAGGAGGTCCCACACCAGCAGGTTCAGGAACAGTTATTACCCTTCAATCATCAGTGTGTTTAACTTCACTCACCTCGACACTGAACTGACCCAACAACCTATGGACTCACTTTCAAGGACTCTACAGCTCAGATTTATTAGTTTACTTATTTTTATTATTTGCATGGTTTGTCTCTTGTTGCATAGTGGCTGTTCGTTAGTCTTCGTTATTAATAGATTTTCACAAATTCTATTGTATTTGTTACTCTATAAATGCCTGCAAGAAAATAACTCCCATGGCGATACGGTATATGGTGACGTTAACGTACTGTGATAATATAACTTCATAAACTTTCTCTTAAATACTGTTTGCTGCAAGTATTCCACGTGGGAACGCTCCCTGGTTAAAGAAGTTATTTTGGGGATCTGCCATTCCTGGATAGTGAAGTGAACGTGCGCACTAACTGCAAACCAGAGTAACGACCCTCCTTTAAATAGTTGTTTTGGACATTGAGAGATATCACTTGGACACACGCGTGACAGACAATTTGTCACAAGCTGCCTGTGCGTCAACCGAGGCTGTTTTCTTTCCTGCAGTAGTACAGTATGGGCCCTTTGAGGGTTGAAGTGAGGGGAAATGTGTGGAGCAGTGACACTCCTGCAGATTGATCCCACCGAGCAGCTGGATCCCATTTCTTTCCTCACCTCCTCTGGTCTAGTTGCTTCATGATGAGGTTGAAAAGGACTGCAGCGAGCTCATTACATTTTACGACCACACATCAGTCCCTTTTGGTTGATGAGAGGCATTTGCAGTTAATTTCAAAACAGCTTTCAAAGGCACTGGTGATCAAACATTCCTCCACCAATAACACTCACACAGTTGATTGTCTGTTTTGTTAAATATAAACGCAATAATGTTTCAAGGACTTTGAACTAATGAACCAGAGAGGTTCTGCTGATGTTAAGTTGGAAAAAATTGCACTTTGCAAATTGATCTTGTGTCGCAATCATTAGTTCACATTTGTTTACAATCTTTGACATTAAGTTTATTGAATTTAGAGCATAGGGACGAAGAAAGGTCACTCAGTACTGACTCACATCCAGCCAATGCAGCTTCATTTAATGGATTATCCCAAAGCACTGCGGAGAAGGGATCAGAATCAGAATCAGGTTTATTATCACCGGCAAGTGTCGTGAAATTTGTCAGCTTAGCAGCAGCAGTTCATTGCAATACATAATCTAGAAGAAAAAATTAAAATAATAATAAATATGTAAATAAGGTGGGGCTGGATGGGTTGGCCTGCGACAAAGCAACTTTTGAAATTGAGAAGCATTCGAACCGTTTTGGCGAATCTCAGAAGTCTAATATCTGCTGGAAGTCTTGCTGCCAATTGTAAAATAGTGATCATGGGTATGAGGGGCTGTTTAGCTGTCTATCCATCTTCCACTCATTGTGTGCAAGCAGAATAAAACCCAGATGTGGCTAGCTGGTGATTGCATAGAATGGCCACCACAAAGCAATTGGTAGACTTGGAATCCATGATGTTGGAATTTGCTGTATACTCTGGAGGATAGGGGTGGATGAGGCTACTGAGGAATGTAGTGTTGAGGCTCTGTAGGTAGGGAGACAGAGCTTGACTTGTCAATTTATTGTGTGTATAAGTACAGTGAAGTACAGGTAGAAAGGAAAGCTCGCTTTTAGCATATAGGTGCAGACAACATGCAGAACCTGGAGAGGGATGGGCTCCACCAGGGTTCAGATGCCCAAGACACGCCGTATGATAAGCAATTGCCAAAAAAGTTTGATGCAAAAAGCTTTTCCTGACGGAGCCCCGAAGTCTCCACCAGGAGTTAAGGGCACACGCACATACACACTCACACACACACACACACAAAACATGCAGAATATAATTTATACACAAGATTATATAACTCAGTGGAAAAGAAGACCTTGCTCAAGCAAAACCGTAGTGAAATAAAAGGACAAGTACATTTGAAACAAATGAAGGCAGTTTGATGGCTCTGGGACTGTATTCACTAGAATTCAGAAGAATGAGAGGTGACCTCATTGAAACACATCAAATGATGAAAAGCCTTGATAGAGTGGATGTTTCTTATTGTGGGAAAGTCGAAGACCAGAGGGCGCAGTCTCAGAATAGATGATCATTCTTTCAGAATGGGGCTGAGGAGGAATTTCTTTAGCCAGAGCGTGGTAAATCTATGGAATTTATTGCCACAGGCAGCTGTGGAGGCTGGGTCTTTATGCATTTTTAAGGCAGAGGTTGATAGATTCTTGATTGGCCAGGGCATGAAGGGATACGGGGAGAAAGCAGGAGATTGGGGCTGAGAGGAAAAATGGATCATCCGTGATGAAATGGCGGAGCAGACTTGATGGGCCAAATGGCCTAATTCTGCTCCTATATCTTATGGTCTTATAGTTTTATGGTCTAAATCCATGGGGGAGCAAGAGTCTTTCGTTGCTGAGGCAGAGTTAGGGTTGTGCGGGTAGGTTTAAGAACTTGATGGTTGTAGGAAACTGGAAATTCACAGGGAGGTGGATGCCTTAGGAAAAGGTGACAACTCATATGCGGAGTACATATCTTCCATTTGGCAGTCCCTTTAAATGTTTCACTTGTACCTAATCTGAAGCAAGTTCTGCACGAGCATAAACGCTGAAACATTCATCTTGTTAAATTAATAGCATTGCTCTAACTCATATGGAATTACTGAATATCAACTGAGATTGAGGTGGGATCTTGTACTGGAATAACTTGCTGTCTCCACGGCAAGTGTATGGTTTCCATCACTTGCCTGAGGGTTGTGGATCTGCTGTTGTGATTATGGCAATGCATTTCCTAATGTCAAAACACAGATCTGAGGCCTCTGTTGGTCAGGGTTGACCATGGATATTGTGTCCTAGCTGTCTAGATACACAAGCCAGGACAGTACAATATGGAGAACAAGTTGTTGCTATATAGCAAGCTCCCCTCTGCACACATCTAATGAACCCAAAGGAATGGCAGAGACCGACACAGCAGCGTAGCAGGAGTTACCAGTGTTGAACTCAACGTAGGAACGCCATAGCAGTTCCAGCTCGGGATTTTCCTTCAGGGTTTACTCCCAAAGTCTTCCCCATGAGTGAGTATAGCGACAAGGTAGTAGAGGTTTGAGATCAGAGCTTTCCCCCCCTAGGTGAGCTGCCATCCATGGCTGACGAGTCCCATCTGCCCGAAGTGGCTGGTTTTAAGATGCCAGTAAGCCACCTTTGCCCTTTCTCCTGTCAGTAGAAACGGTTCCACCAGGCTTAGTAGCTAAGCCACACATGAAAGCCAGGAGCTGGACTTGGTTGTGCTGATCTTTTAACTTACTCTAAGATCAATCTGATACCTCCCTTCCACATAGCCCTCCATTTTCCTATCTTCCATGTACCTACCTAAGAGTCTCTTAAATGTCCCTACCACCACTCTTGGCAGTGCATCCCACACACCCACTATTCTTTGTGGCGGGGTGGGGGAAACCTACCTCTGACATCCTCCTGTACTTTCCTCCAGTCTCCTTAAAATTATACCCCCTCGCATTAGCATGTTGATGAGGTCTTTCATGTCTAGCCTGTTTTCTAGGCTGCATCTTGAAAGTAATTCTGTCAGATTTCTAAAGGCAATATGCTTGGCCCTTAACTACCTACTTACAAGTAATAGGATTAGTTTGCAAGATACCTTCTCATTGCCAATATGAACATGGGCTTGGGGAAGGAGAAAGAACAGGGAAGACGGGGGGAATATTGACAAGAGAATGTCATGCCTGGAATGTCCATCCAAGGGTGCTGGCAGAGGCTGATACACAAGGGAACCTTAAGAGAATCTTGGGTAGCATGTGGATGAAAGACAAATGAGCTGTGTAGGAGGGATGGGTTAGAATGATCAAGGAGTAGGTTATGAGGACGACACAACAGTCTGGGCAGAAGACCCTGTACTGTGCTGTACTATTCTCTGTTCTAAGAACGTCCTCTTCAAAGTTCAAAAATTCAAAGTAAATTTATTAACAAAGTACATATATGTCACCATATGCGACCCTGAGATTCATTTTCTTGTGGGCATACTCAATAAAACGAAAGAACAAATAGCCGTAACAGAACCAACGGAAGACCACCCACCTTGGGTGTTCAAACAGAGTGCAGAAGACAACAAATTGTGCAAATCAAAAGGAAGAAATAATAATAATCAATAAATAAGCAATAAATATTGAGAACATCAGACGAGGAGCCCTTGAAATGAGTTCCTAGGTTGTGGGAATATTTCAATGATAGGGCAAGTGAAGTTGAGCGAAGTTACTCCCTCTGGTTCAAGAGTCAGATGGTTGAGGGGTAATAACTGTTCCTGAACCTTGTATGTGAGTCCTGAGGATCCTGTACCCTCTTCCTGGTGGCAGCATCGATAAGAGAGCACGTCATGGGTGGTAGGGATCCCTGATGATAGACTCGATAATGGTTCTCTTCACTATTATGACACTTACAAACTTACCTCAAAAGTAATGGCAGAATTTGACCAAGGCTAAACAATAAAATGGGTATATCTAATGGCCTAACAATAATAATGGTGACATGGTAGCACAACATTTTACAGCACAGACAATGCAGGTTCAATTCCCACCGCTGCCTGTAAGGAGTTTGTACGTTGCCCCCATGACCGTGTGGATTTGTTCCGGATACCGTGGTTTCCTCCCTCAGGCCACAGACATACTCGTTGGTAGGTTAATTAGTCATTGTAAATTGTCCTATGATTAAGGCTACGATTAAATCAGAGGATTGCTGGGCAGGGTAGCTCGAAGTACCGGAAGGGCCTGTCTCATGCTGTATCTCAATCAATCAATGTCCAATCAAATTCATTAAGTTAGTTGTTCTACAATCTACATTACAATAATCAGAACCAGAACCAAAATCAGGTTTATTATCACTGACATGTATCATGAAATTTGCTTTTTTTTTGGGGAGCAATACAGTGCATGACATAAAAATTACTGTAGGTTACAATAAAAAATATAAGCATACTGTAAAGAAATAGTGCAAAACAAGAGGAAAATTGTTATAAACTGTGTATTAGTACTTATTTCTTTAAAATTCAATATAATAAAAGTTAGATTAAAGGGCAAAGAAAGAACAGGAAATCATATGACTAAAGCAAATAGGAGGTTAAAAGAGCAGCAGGAAGTGGAATGGGTATTCATTTTGATGTTTGTACTTTAAGACAACATATTTCATTTGGCTAATTAATATTTTGCTATTCATTTCTGTGGTTTGTGGGAGTTGTGGGAAAGGCCAGTATTTATTGTCTGCCCTTTATTTCCCCCATGGAGGTTATCAGTGAGGCTTTCTTGAACCATTGAATTTTTACCGGTGAAGGGAATTTTGTAATCAGATTTAGCAGTACATTGATGCGAGTATTAAACCAATTTTCTCCAATGACTACAATGACTTTTATTTCAGGATCTTGAAAGCGGAACATTCAATTTCTCTGAATCTTACTCGTGTATTGGAAGTCTGTACCAATTAATCCAAAAAGAATAATAACTTGTGGTGTCATTGTAGTGAAGATGGCTTAAGTATGGTAATTTTGTGGTAAACATGATCAAAAGATATAGGAATAGATTGTCCATTCAGCCCATTGAGTCTACTCCACCATTCAATCATGGCTGATATTTCTTTCAACCCCAATCTTCCATTTTCTCAGCATAACCTCTAACCTCCCTTTACCAATCAAGAACCTATCAACCTCTGTCTTAAATAAACCTAAAGGCTTTGCCTCTACAGACCTCTGGAAATAAATTCTACAGATTCATCATGTTCTGGCTGAGAAAATTCCCCCTCAACTCAGTTTTAAAAGGATGCCCCTTTATTCTGAGGCTGTGCTCTCACATCCTAGACTCTCTTCATAATGTAAACACTTATCTGATTACACTCTATCTTGGCATTTCAGTATCAAAGTTCAAAGTAAGTTTATGATCAAAATACATTATGTCACATATACAACACTGAGATTCACTTTCTTGTGGGCATACTCAAGAAGTCCATAATAGAATAATGACCATAATGAAAGACTGAACTAACTTGGGCGTTCAACCAGAGCGCAAAAGACAAAACAACTGTGCAAATACAAAAAGGAAGTAATAATAATAAATAAATATGCAATAAATATCAAACATGAGATGAAGTGTCCTTGAAAGTAAGACCATAGGTTGTAGGAATAATTCAATGATGGGGCAAGGGAAGTTGAATGAAGTTATCCACTTTGGTTCAAGAACTTGATGGCTGAGGGTTAATAACTGTTTCTGAACCTGGTGGTGTGAGTCCAGAGGCTCCTCTGTTTTCTTCTCAGTATCTGGTAGGTTTCAATCACATCTCCCCCTCATCCTTCTGAGCTCCTTCGAGTACAGGCTCAGAGACATCAAGTGTTCCTCATAGGTTAAGTCTTTCCTGGGATCATTATGAACTTCTTCTTGACCCTCTCCAGAGCCAACAAACACATATTTTCTGTGATAGGGGACCCTAAATTGCTCATAATATTCCAAATGTCTTCAGATCAACACCCTATAAGGTTTCAACAGTACATCCTTGCTTTCATGTTTTGGTCTCTCCAAATCAACGATAACATTTGATTTACCTTTTTTACTTCTAACTAAACCTGCAAGTTAACCTTAAGAGAATCCTGAACTAGGATTACCAAGTTCCTTTGCATCTCTGATTTCTCAATACTCAAAATATGAAATGAAATAAGATCTTTGTTTGACTTTGCTGGCTGCAGAGAGTTTGAAAGCTTCTACTTATCAAAGATGCACTCTATCTGCAATCTATTGCAGGAGCCCTTTGTTCTTTGTCTTCTGCTCACTAGAATGTCCCAGAGACAGAATGAAACTGGATCAGCCAATGATTGAAATCTCCCACTCTTTTGTTAGACTACAGCCATTGGGTCTCAATATTACAGAAGTGTTTAACATACTCTGGGATTCTGTTATTCTAGCTGGTCTGATAGCTTCACTATCAGGCTTGTCTGTTAAAATGCAGGGTCAAATGCATATACAAAATGGGGATTACTCCCTAAGCATTATAAAAGTAGGTTTAGTGACTTATTTTGAGCTCCATATCTAAGAAAGGATGTGCTGGCATTCAAAGGAACTTAAGAACATAAGAAACAGGAGTAGGAGTCGGCCATCTGGCCCGTCAAGCCTGCTCTGCCATTCAATAAGATCATGGCTGATCTGGCCATGGACTCATCTCCACCTACCTGCCTTTTCCCCATAACCCTTGATTCCCCTCCTATGCAAAAATCTATCCAACTTTGTCGTAAACATATTTACTGAAGTAGTCTCCACTGTTTCCTTGGGCAGCCAATTCCACAGATTCACCACCCTCTGGGTAAAGTCGTTCCTCCATCCTAAATCTTCTCCTCCAAATCTTGAGGCTACGTCCCTTAGTTCTAGTCTCACTTACCAGTGGAAACAACTTTCCTGCCTCTATCTTATCCATCCCTTTCATAATTCATATGAGAGAGTTCAAAGGAGGTTCAAAAGAATGATCCCGGGAATGAAAGGGTTAATGCATGAGGAGAAATGTACGAAGACTGCTTGAGGTCTCTGGGCCTGTACTCACTAGAGTTTAAAAGAATGAGAGGAATCTCATTGAAATATTTTAGTTATTAATGCCTAGACAGAGTGGATGTGGAGATGATGTTTCCAATATTGGGAGAGTGGAAGACCAAGGGGCACAGCCAAGGAACAGAAAGACGTCCTTGTGCAACAGAAATGAGGGGCAATTTCTTTGGCCAGAGTATGGTGAATATGTGGACCTCATGGCCACAGACTGCTGTGGAGGCCAAGTTATTGGGTATATTTAAAGTGGAGGTTGTTAGTTTCTTGATTAGTCAGGGCGTCAAAGGTTATGGAGAGAAGGCAGGAGAATGGGGTTGAATATAGGTAAGTATGGGATATGAGGGAATTGGGAATGTGGGGAGAATAAAATGGAATTAGTGTAGAGTTAATGTAAATGGGTGTTTGATGGTCTGTACTGGCTCGATGGGCTGAAAGGCCTGTGATTAGGAAATGGAGGGGATCTAAAGGACTAAAAAAAAAATCAATTATCATTAGGAAGATTGGGATTTGTTTTATTGTTTTTTTACCTTTAAGTATTCTTCCAGTGATCTTAAGATAAAACTCTTAATGTTCTCCAGTGGCTAAAATATATCAGTCGGCATTTCCGCCATATGCATTACGCAGAGACTGTGAACAAGTTCTGTCAGCACCAAGTGATTTTACACTGTCTTGGAAATGGTGGCTTGGGCTACGAGTGTTTTGATTGCGAGGCACATGAAAAGAGCCAGCTGTACAAATGGCTTATACTGCAGAAGATCTTGGTCTTGTCCTTATATATGACGAAAGATTAAAAACCTTAGGAATTCACTGTAGTTATTTTTACACATCCGTAACTTTAAACAGCCTGAAATTTCACACAGCTTTGCTAAGTAATCCATTACCTCACCTTGCAGTGGCTGTCTCTGCGTTTTATTCTCCTTCAGTGCTGTACCTGATGATGGATTAAAATGACAAGCAAGATGTGTGTTCTGTTAGGGTTTCCATTTATCTCCATCTTTTGTTTGCACGAACTATGTCCAAATGGTGCCTAAAGGTAAAATACTTGTACCATCACTTTGCCTTATCTGTTTATCTTTAAACCACTTAATAATCCATTTGACCTGACCAGCACACCTAGGCAGGAATTACTCCAAAGGCAGGCATCTGTGAAAGCTCTTTGCTGACTGGTGCAGTGGTAATGCAGTGAAACTTAACATCTCTCCTCTATAGGCAGTCTGTGGGGAGCGAGAATAACTTGCTTCCAGCAAGCCCTGTGGGCGCTGGGTTAATTGATGACTGTTCCACAGGTGGATGTGGTGGTGCTTCTGCCGGAGAGTAAGTAGCTCGGGAAGCTGCGTGCTCCATTCAAAATCTTCATTCACATAAGGGGTGGAAGAGTGGCGGTTAGCGTAGCGCCGTTACAGTGCCAGTGATCGGTGATCGGGTTTCAAATCCTGCTGCTGTTTGCACATTCACCCCAAGATTGTGTGAGTTTCCTCCGGGTGCTCCAGTTTCCTTCAGCACCTCAAAGACATACGGGTTGGTGTTAGTAGGTTGTGGGCCCGCCCGCTATGTTAGGCCATGAAGCATGGCGACACCTCAGGACTGTTCATTGTCATTCTTCAGTACACACATGTAAAGGAGAATGAAATAATTGTTACTCCAGATCCGATGCAGCATAAAAAACACAATAAATATAAATAGAGAAGCAAACCTATATCCTTGCAGGCTGCTCCAGCACATCCTTGGCTCCTGTATTGGTTGTTGACATTTCACTGTACGTTTTGATGTTTTGAGGTACATTTGACAAATAAAGCTAATCTAATCTACCATTTGTTTATTTGTGCTCCCAATAAATGTATTTGAGGTCTCAATGTGATACTAAGTGTGAATGAGCCAGATATTCCCCTGATTCAGAAGGGATGTTACCTTTTTTCAGAGGTGTTGAGAACGTCTCTGATCTGTTTACTCTTTTCACAATGGACCATACAGTACGTAGAACACTGATCAATACAGCACAGGAACAGGACCTTTAGCATACAGTCTCTATGCCAGTCATGATGGCAACAGCACTGTGGGTGTACCTACACCTCACGGACTGCAGCGGTTCAGGAAGTCAGCTCATCACCACCTTTTCAAGGGCAACTAGGTATGGGCAATAAATGCTGGCTGAGCTGGTGACGTCCACATCCTGTAAATGAAAAAAAAACAGGCAACACACACAAAATGCTGGTGGAATGCAGCAGCAGGCCAGGCAGCATCTACAGGGAGAAGCGCTGTCGACGTTTCGGGCCGAGACCCTTCGACAGAATGAAAAAAAAGCAGTCTGCCCAAACATGATCCATTCTCTGCCTTTTCACATGCCTCTCTAACTGTCTCTTAAGTGTTGCTGTAGTATCTCTTCCACCAGTAGCACCACCTCCCCCCCCACATTACTCCACCCACACACCTACCCTCCTCTGGTAGTGAATTCCAGGCTCAGACCACACTCTTTGTAAAAAAAAATATGCTTCACAGATCTCTTTCAAACTTTTCCCTGTCACTTTAAGCCCATTTCACATCTTCACCCTATGAAAATGGTGCTATCTACCATATCTATGCCTCTTGTAATTTTATAGGTAGCGTTCTGCACCCTCTTCAAATCTTTCAGCTATAATGTGGTGACCAGGGCTGCACGCAACATTCTAGTTGTGGCCTAACCCAGGTTCTACACACCTGCAACGTGACTTGCCAACTTTTAAGCTCTTTACCATCCTATCCACTTGTGTTGCCGCTTTCTGGGAGCTATGGACCCAAGATACTCCTGAGGATCCTGCAACACACTGTATAATTCCCTCTTCCATTTGACTTTCCAAAGTTCACTTCTCTATATTCCATCTACAATTTCTCTCCTCGTATTTGTAATTGATCGAGATCCTGCTGTATGGTTTGATAATATATATATTTTTCAGAGGTCCCATCACTGTTTGCTGCTGAATACCACTGATCACAGAATACCAGGGTGGGTTTCTAGGTAGTCTTTGCCATCCACTGGCACGTTTTTATACTCTCAGAGGCAAGATATGAAGTTGTGAATTATAATAGTAGTTCCTCTGCTGTAAGCTTTAAAACTTAAGCAAGGGCGGCTACCTTCTGTTGGCTTGTATCTGCTTTGTGTGTGTGTATGTGTGGTGTGCAGTTAGATTTGACCAAATAGTTTTGCAATGTGATAGAGTGAAAGTTGCTCACGTCTGGATGTTCTTCAGGGTGTTCCATGTGAGGACATCTCTCTGTCATTGATAAAATTGCCTTTGCTCTTGGCTCTCACTGAGGTTATCATAACATTTGAAGAAAAGTTATCCTCTATTCCCCATTCTGATCTTTTACTTCTTTCACCTGCTAGTACTTCCTCCTGGGTCCCCTCCTCCTTCCCTTTCTCCTATGGTCACCTCTCCTCTCCTATCAGATTCTCTCTTCTCCAGCCCTTGATCTTTCCCACCCACTTGGCTTCACCTGTCCCGTTCCAGCTAGCCTCCTTCCCCTCCCCCACCTTTTATTTCTGGCATTTTCCCCCTTCCTTCTCAGCCCTGAAGAAGGGTCTTTTGGCTTGAAACATCGGCTGTTTGTTCATCTCTGGCCTACTGAGTTCCTCCAGCATTTTGTGTGTGTTGCTTTGGGTTTCCAGCATCTGCAGACTTTCACATGTTTATGGTGAAAGAAAAGTGCTTACTTAGTTACTGTCTTTTTAGATATATCTAACTTCTTGTCCTAAGAAGAATTGTTACTAAGATCTGATATTTTTAGATACTAACTTCATGTCTTAGGAAGAATCTGTGCTGGAAATGTGGATTTATATTCCTTTAAGCTTGTTCATGAGATGTAGATAACTCAGCCAACCCTCCTTCCCCTGAAAGAAAGATTTGTATTTCTGAAATATCTTTCACAATCTGAGGGTGAGGTACAGTTGTCATAAACAAACCACAACAGCCACCGCAAGGTCCCTTGATCTGTAGCCTGAACTCTGACCTATTTTAGTGATGTTAATTCAGAGATAAATATTGGCCAGAGTAGTACGAAGTTTACTCCTTGTCTTCTTCAAAAGATGCAGGGCACTTGAGCGGACAGAAGGGGTTAAATCAAAATAATATTTATTATCAAAGTATGTGTATGTTACCACATACTATCTTGAGATTCATTTTTTGCAGGCATTTACAGGAAAATAAAGAAATAAAATAGAATCGAGGAAATCTGCAGATGCTGGAAACCCAAGCAACACACACAAAATGCTGGAGGAATTCAACAGGCCAGGCAGCATCTTTGGAAAAAAGTACAGTTGACGTTTCAGGCCAATAAAATAGAATTTATGAAAAACTATACTTAAACAAAGATAGACAAAAAATGAGCATAAGTCAAATTGTGAAAATTTAAAAAAAAACACTGAGTACATGAGCTGTAAAGAGACCTTCAAATTTATATTGGTTGTTTGTCAGTCTTTGTATGTAGTTTTTCATTGATTCTGTTGTATTTCGCTATTATAATCTGAATACCTGCAAAAAAGTGATTCTCAGGGTAGTATATGGTGACATATATGTACTTTGATAATGAATTTACTTTGAAGTTTGAAGAGAATCTGTGGGCTGTAGAATCAGTTCAGGGTTGTGCTGAGTGAAAGATACAGCTCAGTACCACGTGGGGATTGTGTTCTGTTCGCAATTGTGTGAGGTGTGTTACCAATTAAATACTTGTGTGATACTACTGAGTGATCTGCTAGTCCAGTTCAAAGGGCAGTTAAAAATCAACCACAGGGTCATAGAGTGTTTCTCATACTTAGTGATCCTTTATCAGAGCAATAAGCGAGAGCCCATGCAATGGGACATAGCTATTCTCTTTCGTCTTGTACTTCGTGACCTGGTTCCAGAATCAGAATAGGGTTTAATATCACTTTGTCGTTTTATGACAGCAGTACATTGCAATGCACAATGATAAAAATGATACATTACAATAAGAAAAGATATTAAAAAATTAAATTACATTGGTAGTACAAAAAGAGAGCGTGAAAAGAAGAAAAAATGACATCGTGTAGGTGGGTTCATTGCCCATTCATGAATCTGATGGTGGAGGTGAAGAAGCTGTTCCTAAACACTGAATGTGAGTCTTCAGGCTCCTGTAGCTCCACCTTGGTGGTAGCAGTGAGAAGAGGGCATGTCCTGGGTGATGGGGGTCCTTCATGATGGATGCAGACTTTTTGAGGCATCGCCTTTTGAAGATGTCCTCAATGGTGGGAACCTGTCTTCTTCCATCAGTTTCGATTCCTATTCCAATCAACTGGCCTCTACTTACCCCAGTGCTGTGGTAGCCAAGTGGATTTATCACTGGTCTCTCTTATTCCTTATCTATATTGTCCTCTTGGCAACTCAGATGGCAGTTTCCATTGTAAATTGACTCTCGTCTCTTCTGGTCTCATAACTCCTCGGCAACATCTAAATCCTCAGACTGCTTTACGTGATGTCCACTGCATTATGGGAAGAAATTCCTTTTGGATACTGGGGTAGACCATAAGATATAGGAGAAGAAATAGGCCATCGAGTCTGCTCCGCCATTCAGTCATGGGCTGATCCAATTTTTCCAGTCATCCCCACTCCCCTGCCTTCTCCCCATACTCTTTGATGCCCTGGCTAATCAAGAACCTATCTATCTCTGCCTTAAGTGCACCCAACGACTTGGCCTCCACAGACGCTCGTGACAACAAATTCTACAGATTTACCACCCTCTGACTAAAGTAGTTTCTCTTCAAAATGGAAGGACAGGGCAGCAGTGCTAGCATAGCAGGGTGATACTAGCACAGTAGTTAGCACAACACTCTTAAAGTGCCAGTGACCCGAGTTCAATTCCCGCCACCGTCTATAAGGAGTGTGTACATTTTCCCTGTGACCGCTTGGGTTTACCACCCAATGCTCCAGTTTCCTCTCACATTCCAAAGATGTCCGGGTTAGTAGGTTAATTGGTCACATGGGTGTAATTGGGCAGCGTGGGCTTGCTGGGCCAGAGGAGACCGTTACTGTGCTGTATCTCTAAGAAGAAAAAAAAGGGCATTTAGTTTAATCTGCATCACAATCTCTGTTCCTCAGCCACCACCCCCGTTCCATCCGCTGGAAACTGTAAAAGACTGAACCATACTTTTCGACTTTGCCATTGTACAATATCTGATGCAGAGATGAGCTTCAAGTCTTCTCTGCTACAGTCTATTTCTACTTCTCTAGCACAGACCGATTCCCTATCTCTTCTCAGTTTATCTGCTGGTAAAACCTTAATCCTGACTTTTTATACCTCCATGCAATTGCTCTATGAACTGACATAGGGTTGACGGCCAAGTGATCTCTTTCTACATCCTTTGAGAATGTCAGAAAGGAAATTAGCATTTTTGAAGTATAGTCTATGGTCTCAAGTTGAGCATAAGCATTGTCTATTACAGGGAAAGATAGTAACCGTAAAGATGAGCTTTATTTGTACATTGAAACGTACAGTGAAATGCTTTGTTTGAGTCAAGTTGAATCAATGAGGATTGTGCTGAGCACACTGCAAGTGTGAGCTGGCTTCTGGAGCCAGCATAGCATGCCCACAAACCCTAAATGTGCACCCCTGGAATGTGGCCCTTAAAGACATGGAGAGCTCTGCCGGCTGGAGTTAAGGCCTTATGCCCACAAACCCTAAATGTACACCCCTGGAATGTGGCCCTTAAAGACACGGAGAGCTATGCTGGCTGGAGTTAAGGCCTTATGCCCACAAACCCTAAATGTACATCCCTGGAATGTGGCCCTTAAAGACACGGAGAGCTATGCCGGCTGGAGGTAAGGCCTTATGCCCACAAACCCTAAATGTGCACCCCTGGAATGTGGCCCTTAAAGACACGGAGAGCTATGCTGGCTGGAGTTAAGGCCTTATGCCCACAAACCCTAAATGTACACCCCTGGAATGTGGCCCTTAAAGACACGGAGAGCTATGCCGGCTGGAGGTAAGGCCTTATGCTTTGGCTCTTGTGAGTTCAGCCATGCCAAGCAGGTGAAAGGGTAGAGGCCACACTAAGAGTGCTCCACCGGGCCTGCAGGTTCGGGGGTTCTGCTCAGGACTAACGACTCTGACCGGTGAAACAAGATTGTAATGGAAACAGCTGTGAAGAATCATTGTACATCTGAGTGTGATGGTGCCAAGAGGAAGCTACTGACACAATGAAGGAAGTCCTGAACACTGCCAGAGATGGAGGACCTTCATTGCTGCCCGAAACGACATGGGCATAATGGGCTGTAAATTTGTAATGTGGAAGCTGGAGCAGCTGGAGGAAACCCACGTGGTTATGGGGAGAACGTACAAACTCCTTACAGGCAGGGGTGGGACCCATACCCCGATCTTACAGCTGGCAACGCAAAGCGATTGCGCTGATCACTATGCTCCCATGCCATGGTGTAATGAACAGCAATAACTAAATGATCAAACAATTGGTTTAAGTAATGTTGGCTTGCATTCTGAGAGAATGACACCCACCCTCTTCAAATAGTGTCAGAAGAACTGGATAACCCTCCAAAGGGGGCAGACAGACCCCCTTTGTAAATTACCTCCTTTCATTATATTAGAGCCAAGATTGTGTTCAAATCTCCAGAGTGGAATTTGAATCCGTGAGTGTTTTCAGTTAGATGCAGGAATGTACCCATTGAGCTAAGGCTAATGGCTCACTGGAGCAGTAAGATACACTGAATCCTTTCCCTGTTACTGGGGTGCTGAGGCCAGGTTATTTGCTTATCATTGGCTACGGACATCTAGAACATGCAGGTGTAACGATATCAGAACAATGTCTGAGACTGACACCAGCTTTTGACATCTGTCACCATACAGTGAGGTATGGAGATCGAGATGTTGCTGTCAGTGGTTCCCTGCTCCTCACATTTCATTCACTGATGCAATCGGTTCAACAGAACTGATTTAAGGAGAACTTCATACTGTAAAATGTAACACATTGATGCTGTGTTTTAAAGCTGTACGCAATACTCCAAGGGCAGCCTAACTAACATTTTGTACATCTGTAACATGGTGTCCTAAATCTTATCCTCAAGGCTTCAGTAATGTTTAGCATAATGGGCATCAAGCAATGTCCCTAAACACCCAATTTTATATATGTAGAGTGTCATTTTGACATGTGTCAGTCATAATAAACCTGATTCAAATTATTACTCCCTTAGAATAAGCATTTTATAGGCATAGAGCACTGATATGTCTCTTTGTATGGTAATGAAACGTTGGTGAATAAATTGTCAAAATCGGAGAACAACTCAACCCAACTGTATGTATAGAGTCTAATTCTATTAGAATAATAATTCTGTATGTGTAGGAAATCATAAACACTGATGAATCCTGATGAAGGGTCTTGACCTGAAATATCAACTCCTTATTCCTCTGCATAGATGCTACCTGACCTGCTGAGTTCCTCCAGCATTTTGTATGTGTTACTATGTATTTGTAGCCATTAATCCCCCATGGACAATAATTATAAATTTCCATAGCTTTTACAGCAAAGAAAATGGCTATTCTTTTCTAAAATTCAGAGTTGATATTTCATCTTTTGTCATTTTCTGGAGGAAATGAATAGAAGTTTTAACTTCCTGCTTTGCTGTTTGAATTTCTTTCGCTGTGTTTTCACTCAACCAGTTTGAGTGCTGTTGAATGTTGGTGCAGAAGGGCTTTGGGACAAAGACTTTTAAGTTGTCCTTTCTTATCTGCATATTATAGAAGTGTTATTCCCAAGGCAGGAGGACTCCTTAGCAAAGGTTCGATTCTCTTCTTTCACAAATGACCTCAAGTGATAAATAATTCTTTTACAGAATTATAAATTGAAAAGATTATTTGGAAATGGATATGGACAAAATTACTGCTGCGAACACCAAGGGCTGTAAAGTGTAATCAAACACTTCACTGGCCAATTAAAAAAAAGTGAAAGATAATTGGTACTATATTTTTTCAGAGGGCTAAAATAACACCAACATTTTGCACACATTGAACAAAAAACCTTTTATCCGCCTCATGCTGGTTTGAGCCTTCTGCAGATCAAAGATGTGAGTGGAACAGCTGAAATACACGGCGAAAGGAAATCTGAGCAAGTAGCTCCCCTGTCACAAAGAGACGAGTGATACTATTCAACCTCCTTGCAAAGCGATTTTATTTAAAATTCCATCCCATTACTACACGACTCATTTCGTGGACTTCGATAAGAGATCCAAGACATTTTAGCAGCCCCTCTCCAAGAGTAACTGAAACCCATCTCTATTCTATTCATTGTTCTATTTGTAGATTATGTTCTGAAGTTTGTGCAAGGACTTTCTATCTTGTTAAAATAAAGCATGTCATAGTAACTTTTTACATCCAGGTTATTTGATAGGGTCTGTCCTTACCCCTCTACCTTCTCTCTCTCTCTTTCCCCTTGTAATGCAGTTCCATCGGGTGAACTAGGACAAGGGATCTTTGTCCAATGTCTTGATGGTCATTCTCCTATCGATCAGATATGGTATTGATTACCGCAGGGTTTCAGTCTGATAACTAAAAGCACGTTGGCTGGCTATAAGCTTCTCTTGTGCACAATGCCGGCTCTCATTGTGGCATAGTGCTATCATTTCCAACAGCTGGAGTATTTTAAGCTGATGCCCCTCACAACCGTAAACTTGGGACAGTATATATGCCCTCACAAAATGCTAGAGCTACAGCTGTTAAACAAAAGTGTGCTGTTTTGGAATTACACTCGCGCTAAATAATGATTCCGTTCTCACTGTTCATTGTTAAGTCGTGCGATTCAAAACCATATTAAAACTCTGGAATACCAGTGAAGGGAGAATGAAATCTGTGCCTAATTGGTCCCTTAGAGAATCAGGGTGGTCAGCTATGTGTGGAGCCGAGGGAGATGGGAGAGATTTTGAACGATTTCTTCTCTTCGGTATTCACTAAGGAGAAGGATATCGAATGGTGTAAGGTGTGGGAAACAAGTAAGGAAGTTATGGAACCTATGACAATTAAAGAGGTGGAAGTACTGGCGCTTTTAAGAAATTTAAAAGTGGATAAATCTCCGGGTCCTGACCGGATATTCCCCAGGACCTTGAGGGAAGTTTGTGTAGAGATAGCAGGAGCTCTGACGGAGATCTTTCAGATGTCATTAGAAACAGGGATTGTGCCGGAGGATTGGCGTATTGCTCATGTGGTTCCATTGTTTAAAAAGGGTTCTAGAAGTAAGCCTGGCAATTATAGACCTGTCAGTTTGACATCAGTGGTGGGTAAATTAATGGAAAGTATTCTTAGAGATAGTATTTATAATTATCTGGATAGACAGGATCTGATTAGGAGTAGCCAGCATGGATTTGTGCGTGGAAGGTCATGTTTGACAAACCTTATTGAATTTTTTGAAGTAGTTACGAGGAATGTTGACGAGGGTAAGGCAGTGGATGTAGTCTATATGGACTTCAGCAAGGCCTTTGACAAAGTTCCACATGGAAGGTTAGTTAAGAAGGTTCAGTCGTTAGGTATTAGTGCTGGAGTAATAAAATGGATTCAACAGTGGCTAGATGGGAGATGCCAGAGAGTAGTGGTGGATAATTGTTTATCGGGATGGAGGCCGGTGACTAGCGGGGTGCCTCAGGGATCTGTTTTGGGCCCAATGTTGTTTGTAATATACATAAATGATCTGGATGATGGGGTGGTAAATTGGATTAGTAAGTATGCTGATGATACTAAGGTAGGAGGTGTTGTGGATAATGAGGTGGGTTTTCAAAGCTTGCAGGGAGATTTATGCCGGTTAGAAGAATGGGCTGAACGTTGGCAGATGGAGTTTAATGCTGAGAAGTGTGAGGTTCTACATTTTGGCAGGAATAATCCAAATAGAACATACAGGGTAAATGGTAGGGCATTGAGGAATGCAGTGGAACAGAGAGATCTAGGAATAACAGTGCATAGTTCCCTGAAGGTGGAGTCTCATGTAGATAGGGTGGTGAAGAAGGCTTTTGGAACGCTGGCCTTTATAAATCAGAGCATTGAGTACAGAAGTTGGGATGTAATGTTAAAATTGTACAAGGCATTGGTAAGGCCAAATTTGGAATATTGTGTACAGTTCTGGTCACCGAATTATAGGAAAGATATCAATAAATTAGAGAGAGTGCAGAGACGATTTACTAGGATGTTACCAGGGTTTCAGCACTTAAGTTACAGAGAAAGGTTGAACAAGTTAGGTCTCTATTCATTGGAGCGTAGAAGGTTGAGGGGGGATTTGATCGAGGTATTTAAAATGTTGAGAGGGATAGATAGAGTTGACGTGAATAGGCTGTTTCCATTGAGAGTAGGGGAGATTCAAACGAGAGGACATGATTTGAGAGTTAGGGGGCAAAAGTTTAAGGGAAACACGAGGGGGTATTTCTTTACTCAGAGAGTGATAGCTGTGTGGAATGAGCTTCCTGTAGAAGTAGTAGAGGCCAGATCAGTTGTGTCATTTAAGGTAAAATTGGATAGGTATATGGATAGGAAAGGAGTGGAGGGTTATGGGCTGAGTGCGGGTAGGTGGGACTAGGTGAGATTAAGAGTTCGGCACGGACTAGGAGGGCCGGAATGGCCTGTTTCCGTGCTGTGATTGTTATATGGTTATATGGTTATATGGTTAATTGTTTCTGTCTGTCCAACCAGCAATAGCGAGAACAGCGCTCATAAAGTATTTGCTAACTGTTCTGCACATTATTTGAACCATACTGTTTCAGCTCACCAGTGTGGAACCCCCCTTTCTTCCCAGAGCACTGAACCTCCTGAAGAAGATTCCTTCTTTTTTTGACTATTTAAGAAACATTTCCACCAAGCCATCCCCCTCCTGTTGTTACTGCTCTTTATTCCTAAGCCAGTGATCACAATGCGGACAATTTTAAATAAACTTCATTTGGTGGTTTATCTTATTTTAACAGACCGTTGTCATTTCCTATTGATGTTATCCACTTGTACTTACTGGCTGTGTGAGTAAACTCTGAACCACATGATGTTTTCATTAAAATATAAACACCTTTTTATCAACTGCAGGAATGTTTAGGATAGACACTCCATATATCACTGTATTTTCTTTATAGACTGTTGTTTGTTTGATTTTGGTATGTGGTGACATGACATTAGCTGCATGTTTCCAGTAACAATGTGATAGTGAAGTATTTTCTCCATGGGTGTTGTGTTTGTGAGGATGGTGCTTCTACCGTGCTGCTATGAGGGAATTTTACCGTGCAGGCAGTATGTGACCACATCAGGATAGCACATGTTGTAGAGAGGAACTTGACCACACTTCACACACTGAATGCTGGGGGAACTCAGCAGGTCAGGCAGCATCCATGGAGAGGAATAAAGAGTCAGTGTTTTAGGTCGAGACACCATATCAGGACTCAACCTGAAAGCTCGACTCTTTATTCCTCTCCAGAGATGCTGCCCGACGTGCTGAGTTCCTTCAGCAGTTTGTGTGTGTGTTACTCTGGATTTCCAGCATCCGCAGAATCTCTTGTGTTTCGTAACTTGACAACACTCTTGCTTTTATTGAGAGAGGACACGGGAGTACGAGGTGCTACTGGAGTAACTTTGAGCGCTTCATACATGGTGAGACCTGGATGGAGGCAGGGAGTTCAGTAGTCTCACGGGCTTGGGAAAGAAGCTGTTTCCCATCCTAACAGTCCTTGTCCTGATGCTGTGGTACAGCCTGCCTGATGGTAGGGGGTCAAAGGGATTGTTGGAT
This sequence comes from Hemitrygon akajei, assembly GCF_048418815.1. NCBI lineage: Eukaryota > Metazoa > Chordata > Chondrichthyes > Myliobatiformes > Dasyatidae > Hemitrygon > Hemitrygon akajei. Next base: position 29,920,252 of record NC_133127.1, read on the forward strand.
AGAGGGGAAGGATCATTAACAATGCCTATACAGCTCTCCCGATAGATATCTCGGTTGGGTGGAATCCTGATGTCACTCTCAGCAGTCCTCACAATCCTTTGTAGGGTGAACATCGCGATGCCTTGCGATTCCCATACCAGACGGGGATGCCGCTGGTCAGTACTCTCTATGGTACTCCTGTTGACACAATGGCTGGCTGAGTAAAGACTCCATGCTTTTATGGGAAAGCGCTACCTGCCAGATCCCATTGTTAACATGTACGGACTCTGCTACATGTGTTAATTTAAAATGGCGTTAGATGGTATTCGTGGTGGGAGGGGGTGATTCATGCTGGCTGCATTCAGTTATTTGTCGCAACCTATTTATCAGAAGGTAAGTCTGGCTGTTTCAGTCAGTGGTTTGGTAGATGATAAAATGTTTCTTCATGTCAAGAACCAACAGTGGCATTTGGTTGATGGTACATAGTGGTTTTTGTCATCAACTACTTTTCCCTTGATGTTAAGGGCCACAATAGCAATCAGTAAATATAGGCACTTGGCTACAATGCTACATGTCATAGATCAGATTCAAAATCTAACTGTAAATAATCATTTACACTGGTTCCATTTTATTCTTCTCACATTGCCATCAATGTCTGCCACTCACCCAAATACTTGGGGAAACCTGTCCTGGGCCAATTAACTTACCAATCTGCATATTTTTGAGAACAATAACCAAATTCTAAAACTAGAGGGCACAGGTACACGATAAGAAGGATGAGATTTAAAAAAGATCTGAGAGGTAACTTCTTGACACAGAGAGTAGTGACTACCTGGAATGAACTGCCAGAGGAAGCGGTTGAGGCTGGTACAAGTACAACATTTAAGATACATTTGGATAGGTACATGGAGGAGAGGGGCTTGGAGGGTTATGGGCCAAATGTAGGCAGGGAGGATGCTGTGGTTAGCATAGACCAGCTGGGCTGAAGGGCCAGTTTCCGTGCTGTATTATTGTATGATTCTTTGACTCTATCAAAGTGTTTACTGTAACTTGAATGTCCGCAGGAGGTGTAGCCACTGAGATACAAAGACCTTCGCCAGAGTGAATCAGGTATTTGTGAATAAATTCAGTAGTGAATAAATTGTTTTCTATCTGGAACTTTAAAGTTTGTGTGAAATGGTACCTTGGATCTGTCTTCACTAGGGAAGACACAAACAATCTCCCAGATGTAATAGTGGCCAAGGGAACTAGGGTAAAGGATGAGCTGAAGGAAATTTATATTAGGCAAGAAACAGTGTTGGATAGACTGTTGAGTCTGAAGGCTGATAAGTCCCCGGGACCTGATGGTCTGCATCCCAGGGTACCTAAAGAGGTGGTTCTAGAAATCGTGGATGCATTGGTAATCATTTTCCAATGTTCTTTACATTCAGGAACAGTTCCTGCTGATTGGAGGGTGGCTAATGTTGTCCCACTTTTCAAGAAAGGAGGGAGAGAGAAAACAGGGAATTATAGACTGGTTAGCCTGACGTCAGTGGTGGGAAAGATGCTGGAGTCAATTATAAAAGAGGAAATTACGACACATTTGGATAGCAGTAGAAGGATCAGTCCAAGTCAGCATGGATTTATGAAGGGAAAATCATGCTTGACTAATCTTCTGGAGTTTTTTGAGGATGTAACTATGAAAATGGACAAGGGACAGCCAGTGGATGTAGTGTGCCTGGACTTCCAGAAAGCTTTTGATAAAGTCCCACATAGGAGATTAGTGGGCAAAATTAGGGCACATGGTATTGGGGGCAGAGTACTGACATGGATTGAAAATTGGCTGGCTGACAGGAAACAAAGAGTAGCGATTAACGGGTTCCTTTCGGAATGGCAGGCTGTGACCAGTGGGGTATCGCAAGGTTCGGTGCTGGGACTGCAGCTGTTTACAATATACATTAATGATTTAGATGAAGGGATTAAAAGTAACATTAGCAAATTTGCTGATGACACAAAGCTGGGTGGCAGTGTGAAATGTCTGTGCTGACTTTAGTTTTGGTCATTATCGTGTGCTCTTAATAAAGTCTGTGATCCTTGCGCATACCAAATGTCTCTGATGTTTGTGTTTCTGGCATCCCCTGCTCAGCTATTGTTCAATATCCCATTTTCACAATGGATTTGGGTTTTAGTGGAGTCGGATTTGAGATGGTTTCCCTCTTCAACATCCCAGTGACCTCAAAGAAAAAACTTCTGCCACATGACAATGTAGATATGGCCCGCAGAGATAGAGTTGGCAGGTGGTTACTTCAGGGAATCCTGTACAAAACCAGCCGGAATTGCATTCTGATTAGATGAGAGTAATAAACTAAAATGTAGCTATTAAATGCAGCTCAAGAGGAATTATCCCCATTGAGGTGTTAACATTTAGCTCCAGATTCAAATACACCCACCTGTGTGGAAAGAAATTCTCTGTTTTTATGCCTTCATCCTAGGAATCATAGATTCAAAGAGATAGACTGCAAAAAAACGGCCTTTCTGCCCAACTCATCTTGTTGACCAAACCCTAGTAAGCTAGTTCCTTTGCTACAGTTTGCCCATATCCTTTCCAAATAAGTCAAGCTAATGAATCATCCCTGAGGTGTCCCTAAGCAGTATAGCTATTCTTAAGTAGGGGCCCAAGACTGCATAGTTTTCCAAGTGTGATCTTGTCAATATTCTTATAGTTGTAGCAAGACATGGTGTATATCTTAATACATACTTTCTCTTGCTATAAAAAACAACCTTTTATTTGCTTATCTAATTACATGTTTCATCTGCATACTGTCTCTCTGTGTTTCATGTACAAGGACCCTCTGGGCCATAGCATTCTGTGATCTCTTTCTGTTTGAACACCATTCTGCTTTTCTACACCTCATACCAATGCGAATAACTTCACATTTCCCCCATTTACACTCCATTCACCAAATATGCCCCATTCACTGTATCTTTTTGGATCTCTTTGGGTCCTCCTTGAAACTTGCTAATCGCCTACCTTTGTATCATTGGCAAAGTTGCCTAATATTATACTTCATTCCGTCATCTAAGTTATTAATAAAATCTTTAAATGTTGAGGCTTCAGCACTAATCCCTTCAACATGCTCCTAGTTACAGCTTGCTTAGCAGAAAATGATCAACATAACTGTTTTCTTTAACCTATGCTAATAGACTGCACCAATAACATGAGTTCTTACACATGCTGTAAACTTTTGAAGTGGTATCTTATTGAATGCCTTTTGGAAATCAAAATACACTGCATCTGCTGCTTCCACATTATAAGCCTTGCTTATTGCAGCCTTAGAAGACTAATAAATTTATCAAACACACTTTCCCTTTCATAAAACCATGTTGACTCTGCTTGATTCAATTATGATTTTTCTGAATGTTCAGCTACTATTTCCTTAATAATGGAATCCAGCATTTCCCAAATAACAGATGTTAGGCTTATCTGGTGTATATTTTCTGCTTTGCTCTCCTTTTATGAATAAGGATATAACATTTGTGGTTTTCCAATCTGTGGGAACCATTCCAAAGTCTGGGGAATTTTGGATGACGACAGCCAGTACATCCATAATCCCTGTAGCCACTTCTTTTAAGACGCAAGGATGCAGGCAGCATGCCCTGTGAGCCTCTCTGGCTTTGGCCCACAGATCTGCACAGATACAAAGTAATTGTAAAAGGAGTCATGTTTGACCTAAATGCAGCCAATTCAAATCTGATTTGAGCCTGAGTCATAATCTTTTCGACAATTAGTCATGCCGTAGTCATAGCACAACAGCAGGCCCTTTAGCCCATCTAGTCCATGCCAAATTATTATTCAGCCCAGCGCCATAGCCGTCCATACCCCTCCCATTCATGTACTTACCCACATTTCTTTAAAATGTTGAAATCGAACCCACATCCACCACTTCCACTGGCAGCTGTCACCACCTTCTGAGTGCAGCAGATCCCCGTCAGGTTCTGCTTAAATATTTCACCTTTCGCCCGTAACCAATGACCTCTAGTTCTAGTCTCACCTAACCTCAGTGAGAAAAACCAAGTCCTTTGAAAAGCAGCAATCACAAGTATTCCAGTTCCTAAATTTCACATTTTCTTACAACATAGAAGCCCATCTGCTCCTTGGCAGCTCCCAGAGCATTTCCATTAGCCTCACCCCCACTCCTTGTCATTTCTTTGTAACCTATTCTCTCTCATACCCTCATCAGATCCTTCCATTTCTTCTGCTGTGGTGACAATTCAGAGTAGTTATTTAACCTACCAAAACCTACGCATACCATGCAGGAGGCAGCTGCGGTCACGGTAATGACAGGTGTAGGTAGGATATACCAAGAGAAGTTCTTCTTACCATTGCAAGAGGCACCAAGCAAAAAGCCACGGTAACACGGTAGCGTAGAGGCTAGCACAACACTTCACGGTACCAGCGACCCAGGCTGAATTGCCGCTGCCTGTAAGGAGATTGTGCGTTTTTCCCGTGACCGTGTGGGTTTCCTCCGCTTACCTCCCTCAGCCCAAAGATGTGCTGGCTGGTCGGTTAATTGGTCATTGTAAATTGTCCTGTGATTAGGCTAGGATTAAACTGGGGGATAATAAAGCAGATTTGAAGTGAACGGCAGAAGGCAGAAGGTGAAAAAGAACTGCTTCATTACACAAAGAGGGGTCACATTTTGGAACTCAGTGTCACTTGGGGTTGCGGAAGCAGCTAATTGCATCTTGCAGAAAGGAACTGGTTATGTAGTTAAGTGGAAATTATTTGCAGCTATTGGGAAGTGCAGAGAATGGAACTGATTGGATTATTCTACATGAGACCATCAGAACTTGATGGGCTGAATGTGCTTCTTCTGTGCTGTAGCGATTCTGTGATTGTGCTGTTCGCTGCGACAGCCAGCGTACAGAATCTATTTCAATCCACTGCTTCAGGCGCCCGTTTAAAATGGGTATAGAGCTATTTTAAGGGATGTAGGGTTCCTTTAAATATTCAAACTACACTGTTTACCACTAGCAAGCCAATAGCATTGCTGATGCTCCTCACTGATTTTTTTTTGTCTTTCCACATTGGTGCTGCCCTGAAGGGGAAATGAGAGTGCTTGAGTTTGATCGTGTGCTTGTAATTGACCTGTGACAACCCGTCATTAGATGAGGGGAGGGGAACTGGTGTGCGGAGGAGGGAGGGGTTCACCTTATTCCATCATATTCAGTCGTAGCTTAAGTTGTCACCTTAGGCATTCACGGATCGCTTTCGTCAAGACTAGCCTGAAACAAGGGTTGGGTTTGGTCTATTTGGTCATAAAATAGAGTTGTAGTGAGTGGCTTGACAGATAGGGAGATGCATGAGTGCATCAGGCAGTAGGTCCCAGTGCCTCAGTTATCTCAGGGCACATGTTTACCTTACAAAACCTGCTGGAACTTTTTTTTTACTTCTACTGGCAAGGAATTCAGATAAAGGATTTTTAATTTTCTGTGTTGTATTTTCTCCAGAAACTACAAAAGACTTGCATTAACAGGATACTTTTCACAACCTCAGAGTATCCAATCGTGCTTTGTAGCCACTGAAGTAGAGCCAGACCTTCAGCCTCTGCCCTACAGAACCTGGGTATATTTCAAAGTTCAAGGTTATTATTTTTATTTATTATCAAAGTATGCATGCAGTATACAACCCTGAGATTCATCTTCCCACAGACAGCCACGAAAGAAAGATAACCATGGAACCTGTTCAAAGAAAAACATCAACCCCACCCCACTGTGCACAAAAAAAAACAAATTGCACAAATAGCAACAAAAAGAACGAGTGAAACCACAAAATATAAAAACACAAATTCGGAGCAGTCCAACTGAACTACTTCTTCTCCTCTTCCTCGGCTGTCCATCGATTTTCGATGATGACTGAGGCCTGGGCAAGGTTGTATGGAAGGCCGGCAGTTGCCCATGCTGCAAATCTCCCCTCTCCATGCCACCGGTGTTGTCCAAGGGAAGGGTATTAGGACCCATACAGCTTGGCACCAGTGTCGTCGCAGAGCAACGTGTGGTTAAGTGCTTGCTCAAGGACACAACATGCTGCCTCAGCTGAGGCTTGAACTAGCGACCTTCAGATCACTAGACGAACGCCTTAACCACTTGGCCATGCGCCACAATTGAACTACAGTCTAATCCACAATCTGCAGACTTAGAACTTTGGTACCATCCTCCAACGGTATCGAGGGAGAGACCATTCAAACACAGGGCTATCCCTCATGAGGATTGAGTGAGAGGGAGGGAGAGACCATCACACACAGACACCTTCCTCCAGCACAGAGAGCAAAAGGCTGGTGGAAGACACTGACCAGTCGCTCACTTTCCACACTCGCCTCGATGTTTCAGTCTTCATCAATCGGTGAGATCGATGTGAAATGGAGTCGATCACGGGCTCACCACCTGTCTTTAAGCTTCTTGTCCTCGAGGCCGCTCGACTTCTGGAACCTTCTCGGAGACAACTACGCATCAAATCGCTCAATTGGCCTAAAAACACACGACCAAACTGTAGATCACAGGCCCCAACTGTACCAGAACTACATTTAAAAGAGAAAGATTTTTAAAAAGTTGATAGATTCTTGTTTGGTAAGGGTGTCAAAAGTTACGCCCATAAAGCCAGGAGAGTGGGTTTGAGAGTGAAAGTAAATCAGCCATGATCAAATGGCAGAGCAGATTCAAAGGGACAAATAGTTTAATTCTGTTCCTATGTCTTATGGCCTGACTGCTTGTATTGGCTTTTGGTTGGGTTGAGTCTATATTTTGCCAAACATTCATGTCCCAGTTTGATTATACCATGTCAGACCTATTCACTTCTTAAACCAGGTTAAGCTGATTTCCTCAGTATTTCTGAGCCTGTCCTCTGATCTTGATCGACTTCCATGTTTACACCCTCAATTGCATATGTTTGTGGTAATAATCGAGTTAGGACTGGGTAACTTTTCAGTACTTGGGCTTGGATTAGGTTCAGATTCAAAGTTCGAAGCAAATTTATAATCAAGGCACGTATATGTCACAGTATACTGCCTTAAAATTCATTTTCCTGCAGGCATTCATAGTAGAAGAGTGAAATTCAATAGAATAGAATCTGTTGCAATCTGGTCAGATGGAGTTGGTGTTTAATATTATACTTAGTAATGTCCATAATGCCATTAATGAAGCTGCTACCTCATGGCTCCAGATGCTGGGATAGGACCCTGCGTTGGGTGCTGTCTGTCTGGAGTCAGCACATTCTCCCAGTGAATACGTGAGCTTCTTCTGGGTACTCCAGTTTCTGCAGATTGGTCGGTTGAATGGGCACTATAAATGGCCTTAGTGTGGAGACGAGTGGAAGAATTAACATACAAAATAGGTATTTGTTGGACAGCATGGGCTTGATGGGCCAAAAGGCCTGGTTTTGTGTTATATCTCTCTATAACCCCTTGAATTTTGAGTTATGTCAAATACAGCATCAGATTTGATTTTAATACTTTAAGCTTGTTCATTCTGCGGAACTGAAAGGTGCTCACATAATCAGGAAAGTGTCACTGACGTGGGGCTCTACATTTGCTACCCCACTGCCAAAGATGATGCTGGTCGTGTTGATGTAAATCACTGTTGGGTATGAAAATGTTTGTCAGTGAAGGTAGGTTTCTTTAAGTCACGCAGCAGCACCTTAATTGTAACATGGTGGAGTTCCTGTAGGCACATTTGGCTTACATAGTTGTGTGTGGCCTGTATCAGCAAGGCAGGATTAGCTGGTTTAAGTGCTGAAATAAAACAAAGTAATTAAAAACAGATTTCCTTTCATCATCTAGTCTCAAATTAAGACATTGACTGACATCTATTACTGACTTTACATGTAAGCTGTCATTGTTGATGCCAAAAATGTAGGGGCTGTCAATCAGTGAATGTTTTGACCTTGACTGATTAATGTACAGTATATCTAAATAGCTTAACAACAAAACAGCTATAATTCTGTAACAGCCTTAAATACAGAGAAATTGGCTATTTTGGCAGTAGGTTTTCAAAGGCCCTAAGTGCCTCATAAGAAACAAAAATGTCAAAATGCTTAGCAGGCTGAAAAATGCCTGTAGTGAAAAGATAAAGAATTAATATTTTATATTTTGTGTAAACTTGGCTCCTAAGGAAATGCCATTAACTTGAATGCTACCTTCTTCACCCTCCATCGATGCTGCCTGACCTGATGTGCATTCCCAGCATTCCTACCATCAAGCACTCATGGTGGAAAGAATGCAGAAATTCACTGTCAGGTCAGCTGTCCATGAAGGTGGCCTCTGCAGTAAAACGAGGGCAGAAGGACATTCACTTTGGTGGCAAGAACAAGACTCCGTGGGAAAGTGACAGTCAAAAAGGCTGCAGGTGTTGGAAATGGCTGAGATCGTCAAAATGTGGTGATCAGGGCCAGGGAACTTCAAGTGACTGAAGAGATCGAGAGCGTGTGAAGTCGCACGGGTGATGGAATTCTAAATAAGAACAGGAAACGTTGGAAAAGCTCAGCAGGTCAGGCCACATCTGTGGGAGGAGAACCAGGGTTAATGTTGCAGGCTGATGCCCAATTTGTCAGGAGTGCTGAAGTGTCAGCTCAGTTTAAGAGTCCTTGATCTGAAACATTCACTCTGTTTTTCTTCACACAGATGCAACCTGGCCAGTGGTGAGAAAAGAGATGTGTTGGTGCAAAATGAGATTTGAGTTATTGGTTCTAGAGATGGAGGAATTAAACATTCAATGATTAGATGTAATGCCTAAGACTTATGCACAGAACCGTAGTAATTTTATGTATTGCACAGTATTGCTGCCACAAAAAAAAACAAATTTCATGACATACGAGTGATGATAAACCTGATTCTAATGTGGGTCTCTATTGTGGACTGAGACTGGGAAGATAGATAGATAGATATTGATCCCAAAGGAAATTACAGTGTCACAGTAGCATTACAAGTGCACAGATATACAAATATTAGAAGAGAAATAAGAAAGAATAAATAATAAGTTACTACAAACAGTCTAACAGGAGGGGGTCATCACTTCCCTCGGCTATAGGTTGACTCATTATAGAGTCTAACGGCCGAGGGTAAGAATGACCTCATATAGCGCTCTTTGGAGCAGCACAGTTGTCTTAGTCTATTACTGAAAGTGCTCCTCTGTTCAGCCAAGGTGGTATGCAGAGGGTGAGAAACATTGTCCAGAACTGCCAGGATTTTCTGTAGGGTCTTTTACTCTGCTACAGCCCCTAGTGTATCCAGTTTGACTCCTGTAACAGAGCCAGCCTTTCTAATCAGGGAGGGGGCAAGGAGAAGAGGATCATTTTTGGGAAAGGGGGAAGGGAGGGGGGAGTGAGTGGGAAGCACCAGAGAGACATTCTGTTATGATCAATAAACCAGTTGTTTGGAATCAAATGATTTTGACTGGTGTGTCAGGGCTGGGTGTGTCTGCACCCTGCCACTCCTTCTCTGCCACCTGTCTCTCACCCCTCCCGCAGTGCTTCACCCTCACCATTCCCAAAATCATTTGCTCCCACCAGATTTACACACGTGCTCTCTGCTTCACATTGACAAACACAGTACTGTGCAAAAGTCTTAAGCACCCTAGCTATATACACGTGCCTGAGAGTTTTGCGCATTGCTGTACATCAAAACTTCGAAACGTGTAGTGAAGTGCATCATTAGCATCAAGTCAAGTCTCTGTGGACTGTGCTGGGCTGCCTGTAATTGTCGTTACAGCATAGCATACCCACAATTTACTAACCCTGAAATGTAGGACCCCGGAGCACCCAGAGGAAACCCATGAGGCCCCGGGGTGAACTACCAACTCCTTACAGGCAGCAGCAGGAATTGAACCCCAATCAGTGATTGCCGACCCTGTAATGGTGTTATGCTAGCTGCTGTGCTTCAGTGCTGTTCAATTATACTTGACATGCAAAGACAAAGTAACAAGAGTAAGGCAGACTAGCTGAGATTGCACAGAATGAGAAATCATTTGATAAACAGTGCGTAGCATTGGGCTCAAATTTCCAAGGCAGATGTATCTACATTGGAACTGATGTTCCCTCTAAGGTGTGCACTTGTGCACGTGCACACATCTTTTGCTACAGGCACACAAAGGAATTTAAACTGCGCACAAAAGGTTGTCACCCTCTACCTCACTGGCATATTTTATAATCGTACACAATGACGCTTCCTTTTCCGGTTTACGATGTCAACGGTGTTGACAACTTGGAGTTTACGATGATTTGTCTGCAAATTTTAGAACTGGCTTAATTATACTGTTTTTGTTGAAGAAATTATTCAGTGTGCACTTGTTGTTGTCACTGGGCAAAAAATTGCACAGCACTATATTTTTGCACAGATTGATTATTACAAATGAGAGAGAACAATGTTTGGAATCAGTGCAATTTGGATTCTATAGATTGATAAGGGGCCTGTCCTTCAGGCGAAGTAGAATTTAAACAACTTTATACTATGCTTAGAAGAGTAAAATGAGGAATAGAAGTCTCTGAGATATTTTTACAGGTATTTTAGGAGAATGGAGAATCCAGAAACATGGTGCAGACTCTTGACATAAAGATAGGGAGGAGTGGAAATTTCTCCATGCTGAAGGTTGTAAATCATTGTGATTGTCTACCCCAGAGGGATGCTTGGTCATGCAGTATATTTATGATTGATATTGACAGACCTTTGGAGACGAGAAGAATGTTGGGCTCATATGGGAGGGTGGATGAGTTACAGGTTCAACCACAGTTTTGTTGAATGATAGAGCCATCTTGAGAGACTTTATGGCCTATTCTTTGTTCTTGAATTCTTATAGCTACTTAGAAATCATTACTGAGTTCAAAACCTAAATTTAATTTATCTAATTGATAAAATAAATGATACTGTTGAAAGAAATACTACAGATCGACATTTGAACAATTTCTTCAAATATGAGGAAATCAATTAGATTGCATACTTTTATAAACCCATAAGATTTCAAGTGTAATCTTCAACATCATCTTAATTTCTTCAAAGCTCTAAATCTGATTAGAGAGGCTTGGCCAATGTATCCTGATGTCAAGATCAAAGTAAATTTTATTATCAAAGTACATGTATGTCACCATAAACATACAACCTTGAGTTCATTTTCCTGTGGGCATATTCAGCAAATCTATAGAACAGGTACTAAAACAGAATCAATGAAAGATCAACCAGAGTGCAGAAGACAACAAACTGTTCAAATATAAATATAAATAAATAGCAATAAATAATGAGAACATGAGATAATGAGATAAAGAATCCTAAATGTGAGATAATTGGTTGTGGGAATATCACAATGGATGAGCGTATCTGAATGAAATTATTCCCTTTTGTTCAACAGCCCGATGGTTGAGGGGTAGTAACTGTTCTTGAACCTGGAGGTGTGAGTCCTGAGGCTCTTGTACCTTCTACTTGATAGTAATGAGAAGAGAGCATGACCTGAGCGATAACGAGCTCTGATGATGGATGCTGCTCTCCTATGATAGCGTTTCATGTAGATGTGGTTGGGAGGGCCCAAGGCCGTGTTCTCGTCTGTACTGTTCTATGTTCTATGTCCTGCGTTTGTTCAAGCCAATGCTTGCTTATTAAAGTAAGGTTATAGCTCATTGTAAAGATTTTTAAGTATGTTATGCCCTGCATGGGACAGGATTTAACTGAACTGCCCCATGAGGCTATATCATTTAGAATCTGGATGTTTGAAATTATCATCAAAACTCAAATGATTTTACATAGAATATCACAGCACAGTACAGGCCCTTTGGCCTACAATGTTGTGCTGATCTTTTAACCTATTCTAAGATCAATCAAACCCTCCCCCCCACATATTTTTCTATAACCCGTGTTCCTGTTTTAAAAAAATTCTTAAATGTTTCTGATGTCTGTACCACCACCCCTGGCAGGGCACTCCATGCACCCATCACTCTTCTGACATCCTGTCTGTACTTTCCACCAATTTATGACTCTTCCTATTATGTTAAGCTTTTGTAGAGCTCAGAGGAATTAGATATTTTACAGAATTTACAAAAAATATCTAGAGGCTACAATAATTCATTTTGAAAGTCTGCCATTGTGCGCAGTTTAACTGGGCCTTTAGGTGATAACTTGAAGAAGATGTAAAAGATTTCTACGGTTCAATATAAAAACAGCATTGTTAGAGGTGGATGGAAAACGTTGAGAGCTGTAAAAGTTACCTCAGTTGTTTCTCAGCTGTAGGCTCCAAAAGTGTTTCTAATTTCCTCCTGTTATTGACCGTTGGAGCAGGATTCTGGCACTTCTCCTGACAGCATCTGCAAACAAGAGGAGACACTCAAGTCAAGTAAAGAAAGTGCAGGGTGGGGTGATCTCAAATTCCTTGACTAAGCCTCAGCCCTTCCTGTGCTTTCGTGCCACAATTACTGCTGGGGAGTCTCAGCCTTGAGCGAGGTTTACTTGTCAGGGCCACTGACAGTAATGCGACCTTCACTTGTTTTGATTGTGGCTCCTTTGCAAACTGTGAAGCTGAAGGGAAAGTTCAAAAGGTTTTTGCTCTGATGGAGGCAGGAAATCTGAAATTCGTCATCTAAGATGGTAACGTCATCCATTCATTAGAACATTCCGGGAGGCAGAGGAGGGACCCCTCTGTCTAACTGATGATAAAGTTGGTCCTAGGATTTCAGTCCAGTGTGGATACGAAGCAGCTGTGGAAACTGCCAGGATGCTGTTCCACTAGTATGCAGAAGCATTCTTCTTTGCAACTGAAGACTGTAGTGTTCTCCCTGATCAAAGGCTTAATTCCAGCATGATGGGTTTGGAAGTGTAGTGTGAGACTCCTGTTGATAGAGCGCAGTGGCCTGTAGTTTCATGTCCCTTCCTAGAATCTTTGACCAGAAGATCTGGAGTCTTACTTCAGTCCAACACTGGCACTGTGCTGCACTGGCACCATCTTTTTTTAGTGGCCTTGTTGGTTATCCCAATTAGGCTTAGAATTACACAATCATTATCATCATCATTATATTCTGTGGGCAATCATGGCCATGATTGGCTTTGGCAAACTTTTTTACAGAAGTAGTTTCCACTTGCCTTCTTCTGGGCTGTGTTTTTACAGGATGGGTGACATCAGCCATTATCAATACTCTTCAGAGATTCTCTGCCTGGCATCAGTGGTCACATAACCAGGTCTTGTGATATGCATCAGCTGCTCATACAACCATCCACCACCTGGTCCCATAGCTTCACGTGACCGTGATCAGGGGACTAAGCAGGTGCTACACCTTGCCTAAGGGTGCATTACCCCAATCATTGTTCCTTGAAATTGTCCTTACTTATTCTCCCTTGGGCAAAGTTGGTGCAATCAGACACTAGAGACATGGTGATACTGTTGGAGTGTGGACTGGGTGGGATCTAGTCAGAAGGCCCAAAGGAAAGCATGACTGGTGTCTGAGCTCCAGGCTGGGTCCTGCTCAAGGGGCAGCCCATTGGAATATGGTTGTTCTGTCAACAAACACTAGATAGAACTGACGGTGCCTTGTGAAGACCGATTGGGGAGGCAGCTGCGCACAAGAAGGCCAGATATCAGGAGCTGGTAGAGCAGTGCCAGGGACGGGGGTAGAGGGCATGATACAAACCTGTAGAGCTGGGGTGTAGAGATTTTGCTGGCTGCTTGCTCTGCAGAACCTACTCTCTCCTTGACATAACGGGGGCTGGAAAGAGATGATCCATCAGGACCATCACAGAAGCTGCTGAACGAGCCTCTGGATGGCTGTGGATCAAGAGGCTATGGATCATTGGACCAGTGCTGCTGGGATACAAGCCAGAGCCTGACCAACCCTGGCTGGGTTATCTGGGTGAGGGTGCCTAATGTTGAAAGACATGAAGCTCCTGATGGCCCCAGGTTACATCACTGATGATGTGGCCCAGCACATCCTAGGATGTATCTCAGCACCATATTCCATTTTGGAAATAACTAATTTTCACATTTGTAACTGCTGAGAAAGTACTGCTGTTTGCACACTTATCTAGCCCTCTTTCTTTGTTCTGTATTCTTGGAGCTGGTTCCATTGGAGTTGTTACCTGTCCAGAGGAGCCAGCAGGCCCCATTGTACCATTTACATTCTTGGCATTGTTTTACTGTGAAATTGGCAGAGGACATGTGTTGTAACTGGCAAGAACTTCTTGCCCACTTTCTCATATAACAACAGCTACTAGATAAACATCAGATACTGTAAGTCATTTCAATAAAACCTTCACCAATGAATGTAACTAGTTATGTCTGTTGTACATCACACGTCCAAACAGAAACAAAAACATGTTCTACCACTAAGGTTGTTTTCTTGATCTGAACAATTTAGCCTGAATAGTAAATTAAGGTGTCCTGATATTACCAAATGAAAGCTCTGATTAAATTCCTTACTTTAAAGTAAGTTACAATGTGGAAAAGATAAGGAAGATGTTGAAGTTTATTGAGTAAATCCCAACTATGCATTATGCCAGTCACTATTCCTTGAAGTTGTCCCTACTTATTCTCCCTTGGGCAATTCACTCCACACATCTATCATGCTTTTTGTAAATCCAGAGGAGTGGCATCTTTTTCTGCTTGTTTGTAGTAACTTCAGAAGATCACGGGGAAATGCCTTCAAACAGACTCAGTGCTTCTCAGTTTACATCTTATGGCAATCTCCGACATATTATTGTCAAATTGTATGGGATAATAGATGAACTCCAGATCAGCTAGGATATTTAAACAACATTACAGTCTCTCTCCATTCCCCTTCACTTCCCTCTGCAACAGGTCCTCCCTTAAAGGACGCAAAGTATTCTGCCTCAACGGTGCTAAGTGACAAAGTATGACACATTAACAATTCCCAGTGTTGATCCTGAATTGCAGTTTATCTATTTGCCAAAGAAGCTTGGACATTCATTTACTATTTTATTACTCCTGGTGTCACCCTGTTCTATGTTCCACATTTATCTCTGTTCTCTGACATCATTACTATGCAAAATGTTTGCTTGCAACTCTCAAGCCGTTTCTGTTGCTGCTTGTATCATTCCTTGTGCTTTTGCCAAACCATCCATGCCCCACTTTAAGGCCGCTATTGACGGTAAGTCCTTAAATGAGCCAAATCTTCTGGCTCTTATGCCCTACTTGCTCAGAATATTATCACTGAACCATTACGTACCCCAGACTATCACCTAGAAAATGAAACACTAGTCACCATGAAACTGTAAGCTAAAGGGAAGGCGGGTAACCAGAGGAGAAAATATTTATTTATATTTTTATTTATTGAGATACAGCGCAGAATAGGCCCTTCTGGTCCTTTGAGCTGTGCTGCCCAGCAACCCCCTTCTGATTTAACCCTTGCCTCAACACCAGACAATTTGCAATGACCAATTAACCTACCAACTGGTAGGCCATTGGACTGTGGGAGGAAACTGGAGCACCTGGAGGAAACCCATACAGTTAGGGGGAGAATGTACAAGATTTTTCCTAGCAACAGGGGGAATTGAACCCATATCACCTGTACTGTAAAGCGTTGAGCTAAGCACAATGCTACCATGTGATCCCCATGGTCAATAAGAGAACTGGAAAGGAGATAAAGAGGACTTGCTCACCCAGTGAATAACTACGATCTCAAATGTATAACCTGAAAATATGATGGGAGTAGTTTAGATTTCAAGTTTAAATAGTTTAAAGTGTCAGAAGTGAATTCGATGTAGACTGTGAAAGGGAAAGCATTGTGGAGATGTGGGGAGAGAGTGCGGGGTTGGAAATAGTTAGATAACTTTCAAAGCTCCACCTATTGAGCTAGGATGAAATCATACTTACCAGCTTGAGTTTGCAGTATCAAAGTTAAATAGAAGTCATTTTGCAAGCCATTTATTTAGTCACATTTGGGCAAGATGGATATCAAGGCTAAACTTGATTCATTTATTTGGCTTGCAATAGCTGCTTCTTAAATTCAAATTGCAGGAATGAATCAACAATTAATTCATAAATGCATCCTTGCACAGTCTCAGACCTCACTGGCATAACTTCAAAGACTGCTTCCAGCCAAACTCTGGTCCTTAAAAGAAACTATTACTGCCAGAATCTCAGTGAATCAGCCTTCCGCTGAGAGAGAGGGGGAATTTGATGCCAGTATGTTAAACGTCTGTCATCACTTGCAGTAATTTCAACTTGCATAAATTTATAGAAG
This sequence comes from Hemitrygon akajei, assembly GCF_048418815.1. Lineage (NCBI taxonomy): Eukaryota > Metazoa > Chordata > Chondrichthyes > Myliobatiformes > Dasyatidae > Hemitrygon > Hemitrygon akajei. The sequence continues at coordinate 29,936,432 of NC_133127.1, forward strand.
TTTATCATTGGATTACAATATCCTGGCTCAAAATATTCTCAAGTAGCATTCATAATAACGATATAAAGTGGCTTACACAGAGTATGAATCTCATTAAAATTACATTTGTTAAGTACACAATCTACGCATTCAAAAGCATGAATGAAAATTCAAATTGCAGTGGACTCTGTGGGTTTAGTTTTGTGTTGTGTTTGGCATAGAAATGTGGTTCATCAACACTGGCATGGTTGCTCTTTAAAAATAAGAAGTCAAAGGACCAACCAAAGAAATAGGACAAGGACTCAGTGACAAAGTAGAAATAATAAATTGCAAGGGAGATTGAAGCTTAGTTCAGTTAGTGACATAACATACTATGTTAACCATGTACACATAATACACATGGTACACCTTAGGAACCTGGCGTGGTCTTCTGCTGCTGTACCCATTCACTTCCAGTTTTGATGCGTTGTGCATTCAGAGATGCTGTTCTGCGCAACATCGTTGTAACGTGTGGTTATTTGAGTTACCATTGCCTTCCTGTTAGCTTGACCCAATCTAGCCATTCTCCTCTGGGCTCCCTCATTTATAAGGCATTTCTGACCACAGAATTGCTGCTCACTGGATGTTTTTTTGTTTGTTTCACCATTCTCTGTAAACTCTAGGGACTGTCAGGTGTGAAAATCTCAGGAGATCAGCAATTCCTCAGATACTCACACTACCCCGTCTGGCACCAACAATCATTCCCCGGTCAACGTCACTCAGATCACATATCTTCCCCATTCTGATGTTTGGTCTGAACAACAACTGAACCTCTTGATTGTGTCTGCATGCTTTTATGCATTGAGTTGCTGCCACATGATTGGCTGATTAGATAATGAGCACTATAGGTGTACCTTATAAAGTGGCCACTGAATGTACACTGACTTTCCAATTCACCATAGATTGGGGTGCACAGCCGAATAATATATAAATAATATTTCATAGCAGTGAAATAATATTTAATAGCAGTTCAATGTTTCAGCATTAGCTTCAGCTGGGTAAATGACCAAAGTGTTAGAGAGTTCCTCTTGATGGCTGTGTGAAATGGAACTTGGCCAAACTGGAACAGAAAGTTTCCTCTACACTGATGAGAAACAAATGCAATCAAGGCGACTGCTTTGCTGTAGAACTCAGTTCAGATTGTAAACAAGCTTGGTAATTGACATTTTAATTCATTATCCCTTCCTGACTTTTCTTCCTTCAGTCTCCTACAGCATCTCAAGGGAAGCACCTTATCGTTCATTTTGGTCTTCTGTAGTCTGCCATCCTCCTTTTCTGTTGCACTATCAGTCTTCTTGCCCCTTTTTCTTTCTTCCACCCCTGCAGGAATACCGTATCCCTTTTTATTCTTTCCTTTTGTTCTCCATTTCCCCAACTTCCTGCTTGGTTAATAGCTGTTATACCTGAAACCTCTCCCACTTCCGATGAAACCCCATGGAGCTGAATTGTTACCTCTAATTTCTCTCCCCACAAATGCTGCCTAACATTCAGTACTTTTAATTCTGACTTGAGATTTCCAGCAGTACTGTTAACCCAAAGTCTGATATTCAGGCTTATAGTGCGGGAAAATCCCTGGTTAAAATAATTGAAGTGTGAAGGCTAGACATTGGGAAACACTGAACCACGTGCTTCCCCAGCTGTAAAGCTAAGGTAGCTGATCTCAGCCACTGTAATTACACCCCCCCACCTGCCTTCACTGTTGGTGATGAAAAGCTGTCAGTAGTGCCATCTTTCAAATATCTGGGGAGCGTTCTCTCTGAGGATAGCGGCATTGACAACGACATCCAGAACCGCATTAAACAGGCATCAGCTGCCTTTGGGAGACTTCGCTGTAGAGTCTTTCAGAACAGAAGCCTTCATCCCTCCACAAAGGTCGCTGTATACCAAGCAGTCTGTGTCACCACCCTCCTTTATGGCTGTGAAGCTTGGGTAACCTACAGACGTCACATCAAGTCTTTGGAGCACTTCCACATAAGCTGCCTTCAGCACATCTTGGGAATTACTTGGCATTAGTGGGTGCCTCACACTGAAATACTTGTAAAGACCAACTGCAGAAGTATTGAGGCCATGATCACCCAGCGTCAGCTGCAGTGGCTGGGGCACGTGATAAGGATGTCCCCATGTCGGCTATCCCGCAGAGTGTTATACGGCCAGCTACATCGTGGTCGACGCTCCACTGGAGGGCTGAAGAGGATCTATAAGGATCAGATGAAGAATGCTTTAAGGAAGTGCAAGATCAGATCTGAGGACCTGGAGGATGTTGCTGCTGACCGTAACACTTGGCGACAGCTGTGTAGGGATGGGGTTCATATTCTGGAGATGGAAAGAACAACCAGAAGACAGCAGAAGAGAGCCAGGAGAAATGCAGCCATGGTTGCCATCACTACCACCACCACCACATATACATTTCCCACCTGCAATAGAACTTGTGGGTCCAGGATAGGACTGTATAGTCATCAAAGTTCGTTAAAGGAGTGGACGTTGTCATCGGATTCCGATGGACAACCGAAGAAGAAGAATAAAGGAAGGTTGAATATAATATGGATTATATTCTCTGGTGGAGGCAAAACCTCTGAACATAGAACATAGAACAGTACAGCAGAGGAACAGGCCCCTCGGCCCACAATGTTGTGCCAAACCAGTTAAATTGGTAATCAAATGGGCAACCTGACTAATCTCCTCTACCTATGCCCATATCCTTCCATTTTCCTCACATTCATGTGCCTGTCTAAATGTCTCTAAAAAGTCTCTGATGTACCTTCCAGGCATTCCAGGCACCCACCGATCTGTGTAAAGGACTTGTCCTTCACAGCTCTTTTGAATATTTCCCTTCCCTCCTTAAGGATCTTGTCCTCAACAGTGCACCATCTCTTTACATTTGATCTACCAGGGTGCAACACTTCACACTTGTCTGGGTAAAGTTCTATCTGCCCATATCTGCAACTGATCTATATCCTACTATATTCCTTGCTTGTCTTCTAATTGTCACCACCAATCTTCATGCAAATTTACTAACCTACCCATCTACATTTTTATCCAGGTGATTTAATTACATCACAAGCAGCAGAGATCCCAGTATAAATCCCATGGAACACCACCAATTACAGGCCTCCAGCTACTATCCTCTGTCTTCCATTGGCATGCCAGTTCTGAATCCAAATGGCTAATTCATCATTGATTCTATGCGTCTTAAGCTTCTGGATGAACCTCCATCGATGGACCACATCTTACTAAAATCCATGGAGGCAACGTCTGCAGTTCCACCTTCATCAATCACCCTCATTACCTTGTCAAAAAACTCAGTCAAGGTGGTAAGACACAGCCAGCCCCCAGAAAGCCATGCTGGCTCTCGCTAATTAGACCATGGTTTAACAAATGCTCATAAATCCTATCCCTAATAATTTTCTTCAGTAACTTCCCTACTACAGATGTGAGACTCACTGGTCTGTAGTTTCCAGGACTATCTCTTGTTTCCTTTATGAATAATGGAACAGAATTAGCTACTTGTATTTGTCAAGGCCCCAGCAATCTCTTCACTTCTTTTTAGAATGACCTCTATTCCTGACTTATTCATCTTAAGGCTCTTTAAGAGACCCAACACAATCTCCTCCTTTACTTTGAAATGCACCAGGGTATTAATACACTTGGCCTGGATCTCCCTATCCTCCACATTCTTCTCCTTAGTTAATACTGGTGGAAAATACTCATAAAGAGCCTCACCCACATCCTCCGTATCCAAGCAATGTTCCTCCCTTTAACCTTGTGCAGTCCTACCCTCTCCCTAGTTATCGTCTTGCTTTTGATGTATGTATAGAATGCCTTGAGATTCTTTTTAATCCTACTTGCCAAGGACTTTTTACGGCCCCTCCTGGCTTTCCTATTTCCCTTCCTGAGTTCTTTTCTGGCTTCTTTATAATCCTCAAGGGCTCTGTTTGATTCCAGCTCCCGGAGCTTTCCATACTTTTCCTTTTCCTTCTTAACAAAATGCATCACTTCTCTCAACATCCAGGGTTCTCTTACATTGCCATTCTTGTCCTTCTTCTGACTGTGCAGTTGTTCTTTAAACACCCTTCACATTTCAGAGGTGGACTTGCCCAAAAACAGCTGGTCCCAATTAAGTCTCCCTCTTCCTGCCTAATGTTCTTGTAATTTGCCCTGCTCCAATTTAACACTCTCCTGGGAAGGTCCATACTTATTCCTATTGAGAGCTATCTTAAAACTTAAGAAGTTGAGTCGGTGGTGAGGGAGGCAAATGCCATGTTGGCATTCATTTCAAGAGGTCTCGAATACAAGAGCAAGGGTGTGATGCTGAGGCTTTATAAGGCACTGGTGACGCCTCACCTTGAGTATTGTGAACAGTTTTGGGCCCCTCATCTTAGAAAAGATGTGCTGGCATTGGAGAGGTTCCAGAGGAGGTTCATAAGAATGATTCCAGGAATGAAAGGGTTATCATACAAGGAACATTTGATGGCTCTAGGTCTGTACTCCCTGGAACTCAAAAGGATGTTGGGGGATCTCGTTGAAACCTATTGAATATTGAAAGGCCTAGACAGAGTAGATGTGGAAAGGATGTTTCAAAGGTAGGAGAGTCTAGGACAAGAGGGCCCAGCCTCAGGATAGAGGGGTGCTGTTTCAAAACAGGGATGCGAAGAAATTTCTTTAGAGGGAGGTGAATTTGTGGAATTTGTTGCCACGTGCAGCTGTGGAGGCCAGGTTGTTGGGTGTATTTAAGGCAGAGATTGATAGGTTCTGATTGGACATGGCATCAAAGGTTACAGGGAGAAGGCCGGGAACTGGGGTTGAGGAGGAGAAAAAGAAAGGATCAGCCCTGATTGAATGGCGGAGCAGACTCGATGGGCCAGATGGCCTAATTCTGCTCCCATGTCTTATGGTCTATAGGTTGTGGTCACTGTTCCCTAATTGTTCACTCACTGAAAGGACAGTTAACTGGCGAGGCTCATTACCAAACATGAGGTTCATACAACCCTTCCTCTTGTTAGACTCTCTACATATTGTATTAAGAAACCCTCCTGGAAGCACCTAACAAATTCTGCCCCACCTAAACCTCTTGCACTCAGAAGGTTCCGGTTTTTAATTAGAGAAATTGAAATGCCTCATGACAACAACCCTTTTGTTTTTGTATTTTTCCTTACTCTGCCTGCGTATCTGCTCCTCAATGTCCCGGTGGTTATTGGGAGGTCTGTAGTACAATCTAATCAAAGTAATTACACCCTTCCTATTTGTGAATTCTACCCATATGGACTTAGTAAACAAGCCTTCATTATGTCCCCTCTGAGCGCAGCTGCCATATTGTCCCTTATTAGTAGTGCAACTCCCCCCTCCCCTTTACATCCCTTTCTATCTTTTCTAAATCATTGTAACCCTGGGGTATTAAACATCCATTCCTGCTCCTTTCTCAACCAAGACCACAACATCATAGTTCCATGTACTGATCCATGCTCTAAGTTCATAATACTCCTAGAGACAAAGTACACACACTTTAAACTATCCATCCTATCATATCTACTACTTTGCTCCTGCCTGTCTTTACTGGCCCTGACATCTTCCTTTGTTTCCAACCCTCCACTTTCTGACCCAGTGCTCTGGTTCCATCCAAACTAGCTTAAATCCTCCCGTGTGGCACGAGTCAAGTCAAGTCAAGTCAAATTTATTTATAAAGCAAATTTAAAAACAACCCATGTTGACCAAAGTGCTGTACAAACCATAACCTCATTTGTTCTAATGAATGGCTGAATCTTCAACTGCGAAGTTCATGTAGGCACGCGTATGCAAACTGGTTATACATTGGTAAATTGGTTTATTATTATTATATGTACAGATATATAGTGGAAAAGGGTCTGGCCTGTATTTATCATCACCTCTGCATCTGTATGCCATCCATACAGATCATTTCATCACATCAATATGTTGAAGCACAAGAAGAGAAAAGCAATAACAGTATGCAGAATAAAGTGTTACACTTACAGAGAAAGTGCAGTGCAGGCAGGCAATAAATTGCAAGGTCATGATGAAATTAATTTTAACGTCAAGAGTCCATCTTATCGAACTAGGGGACTGTTGAATAGTCACACACTCAGTGATTCAGGAACAACTTCTTCCGCTCTGTCATCCAATTCCTAAATGGACATTGAACCCATGAACACTACCTCACTTTTCTTTTAATATACAGCATTTCTGTTTTTGCACTTTAAAAAAAATCTATTCAATATACGTAATTGATTTACTTGTTTGTTTATTATTATTATTATTATTATTATTATGTTTTATTTTTATTTTTTTTTCTCTCTCTGCTAGGTTATAACCATATATAACCATATAACAATTACGGCACAGAAACAGGCCATCTCAGCCCTTCTAGTCCGTGCCGAACGCTTACACTCACCTAGTCCCACTGGCCCGCACTCAGCCCATAACCCTCCATTCCTTTCCTGTCCATATACCTATCCAATTTTACTTTAAATGACAATACTGAACCTGCCCCTACCACTTATACTGAAAGCTTGTTCCACACAGCTACCACTCTCTGAGTAAAGAAATTCACCCTCGTGTTACCCTTAAACTTTTGCCCCCTAACTCTCAACTCATGTCCTCTTGTTTGAATCTCCCCTACTCTCAATGGAAAAAGCCTATCCACGTCAACTATATCTATCCCCCTCATAATTTTAAATACCTCTATTAAGTCCCCACTCAACCTTTTATGCTCCAAAGAATAACGACCTAACTTGTTCAACCTTTCCCCATAACTTAGGTGCTGAAACCCAGGTAACGTTCTAGTAAATCTTCTCTGTACTCTTATGTATTGCATTGAACTGCTGCTGCTAAGTTAACAAATTTCACGTCACATACCGATGATAATAAACCTGATTCTGATTCTTATAACAGTGGGATAAAAGTTGTCCTTGAGCCTGGCAGTACGTGCTTTTGTATCCAGAGCTGTTACCACACCAAGCCATGATTTGTCCAGATAGGATGCTTTCTACGGTGCGTTGATAGAAATTGCAGAGGGTTAACAGGGACACGCTGAACTTCTTTAGGCTCCTGAAGTGTAGGGGCATTGGTATGCTTTGTGGGCTGTGGTGTGAACTTAATACAGAGCTGCATGAAAAGTCAGTCCTAAAACAATTAGAATTTCTTCATTTCTTTGTATTGTAAGTATTTGTATACTTACCTCCATCCCACTCCCCTAGCCTCTTCAAGAGTGTGCTCTGCATTTATCATCAGCTCTGAAAGACGAAAATGCAGCTCTTCCCCTACATTAGACAATAGTGTCTATTTAGATTTCTGCCTGGCTCCAGAGTGGAGCTTGAAATGACCCCTTCCTCCCGTACAGTGTACCACATTGAACTCTCCAGTTTCAGGTAACCAGCTCTCCCTCAGTCCCTTTCCTCTCTCCCCTGATCCACCCAGTTCCTCTTACACCCATTGCACCCTCCTTTCACCCCCCTCCACCCAAGTACCTATCACCGTGTTTCTTTCTCTTCCTCCACCTGCTACACCTACCCATCATTCACACACAGCTCCCACCTGGTCCCTTCCCCTACTGTTCCCACCTGCCCAGCCCAATTCCTATATTTGGTTCCATGGTCCACCTTCCTTTCCTGACAGATTCCATCATCTGTTGCACTTTTCTTGCCTCTATCTATCATCTACCAACCTCTGTTGTTACTTTCACTCTTCCCTCCTCCATCCGCTTGTCACCTGGATGGCCATCACTCGTCAGCTCTTGCTTCACTCCTTCCCCTCACATCTTTACTCTGGCTGTCTCACCTCTATCATTCGGTCCTGCAGGAGGGTCTTGATCCAAGTGTCGACTGCACCATTTCCTTCTACGAATACTGCTTGATCCTGCTGAGTTCCTCCAGCAGTTTGTTCTTTTCTTCTGCCTCAGAGACAGTACCGTTACCCAGCAGAGCCAGACTGCATGCTGTGTGTATCACAGTACCTCAAGAAGAAGGTCTCAAACAAGGCCAGGCAACGTGTACCCAGGCCGAAGGCAGAAAAGGTTGTGCCTACCATTTTTGATTGACATGTAAAGAAAGGCTTTTCACTGGAAAATGTGAACGAGCATTAAACACGAATTCTCATTGGAATGAGCTGTGTAGTGAAACTGGAACTTATCCTAAAATTCTGCAAGGTTTTGAAAAAAATGGAAAATTCTAAAAATGGTCTTTTGGAAAGTTTCTTATCACCCCTATAAGCTGTCCCCTCCCTCCCATCAATGCAGCGGAATAGTATCCCTTTTCTCAAGCAGACTGTATTTAAGTACAATTTAACTAAAAAGCTAAGAGCAGTAGAGCCTTCATAACATTCCATTTTCAATATCCAACAATATCTGACATATTCAGGCACATTTGGGCAAATATATAATCAAATCTAATGACGGAAAGCCTGCAGAAATTCACTCCTCTGTTAAGAAAATATGGAAGCACACTCTGTTCCCATGAAGACTTCTGAGGCAGCAGCGTAGCAAAACCATAGCAACAGACTATATTGTGTCATGCAGCTTTGAATTTTGACCTGTTACATGACAGCCCAGATAAGTTGAAAAAAAGGATCATGTTCCTTTTAAATAAAATACAAGAGTGTGTTGACAGACTGCAAGTAGCTTGCTCTCAGACTAATATTAGTTGATTTCCCAGTTATGTGTTGGGAAGTCCTGAACGGTGTCTTGGCTTTGATCTTCCCACCAATGGGTCCTGACCTCAAAGCTGAAATTTGCAAAGCAAATAAGCCACTGGCTCCTCTTTGCTTATGAATCACTGAGGTCCAGTAAAGCTTAAGGAATGTCAGAAGACGTGCCACCAGACCTTCAGCTTCTACCGAGTGGTCTGAATGTCAGGTGGCAGGTTTATAGATCGCTCCTCTTCCTCCCTCCCCCCTTCCTTGTGCTTTAACGATTAGCATCGAGGGAATAAGGTTCTTTTAGTTTAGAGTTGCACACATTTGTGAGCCATTAAAACAATATATTGCCTCCAACACTATTTTATGTTTAAAAGTCAGCCTATACAATATTTTGTCAGAAAATGGGAAATTTAAAAGAAAGTCTACTATTGAGGAACAGTTTGATATACTTTGGAATATTCTAAGGTTATCACTATTAGTAAATAGTTGGCTATCAAAGTTAGGTCTGGAGTTTAAACCATGCCACTTCTGTTCTTACCTAATTAAATAGATTGGTAGAGGCCATGGTAACGTTAGAGCTCATTATTTGAGGATGCAACTTTTAGAGGGGGAAGAGAAAGCATATTTGGACTTGCAGAATGCTTTTGATTAAGTCCCACATAAGAGATAAGGTACAACATTGAAGCACATGGGGTTGTGGTAAAACACTGTCGTAGGCTGAAAATTGGTTGATAGACAGGAAACAAGCAGGGAAGTGAATGCTTCCATTTTCAAACTGCAGGAAGTGATTAGTGGGTTACCACAAGGTTCAGTACTTGGACCCCCACTATTCACGATATAATGAGTTAGACATGAAGTACCTCCAGGTGACACAGTTGCTTGGTACTGTGAACTGTCAGGAGGATGTAGGCTCTAATATGTTTCGGAGGTTGAGGGAGTGGGCAAATGGATGGAATAGACAGGAAGACAAATTATTGTGTAATGATTATGCATCAGGAAAGGAGAAGATGAAGTGAGAGCAGGGAGTGCTTGCTCCCCAGCTGCTGAAATTAAGCCTTCAGGGTGTAGGAGCAAACAGAACAATCGGTTATCAAAATAATGGGCGAGTTATTGAAATACTGATGCCCTCCATGTGAAGAGTCAAAGCTGATCTACCTGAGCATGAATTTGATACAGCTTTTACATTCTCAGAATCAGAATCAGGTTTAACATCACTGGCATATGTCGTGAAATTTGTTGTCTTTGTGGCAGCAGTACAATGCAATATATAATCATAGATAAAAACATGAATTACAGTTAAGCGTGTGCGCATGTATAAAAAACAGTTAAATAAGTAGTGCAAAAATAGATACAAAAAAGTAGTGAGGTAGTGTTCATGGGTTCAACGTCCATTCAGAAATTGGATGGCAGAGGGGATGAAGCTGTTCCCTGAATCTCTGAGTGTGTGCCTTCAGGTTTCCGTACCTCCTTCCTGATAGTAGCAAGGAGAACAAGGCATGACCCCTGACCAGGGTGATGGGGGTCCTTGATGATGGATGCCGCCTTTTTGAGGCGTTGCTCCTTGAAGATGTCCCAAATACGATGGAGGCGAGTGTCCATGATGGAGCTGTCTAGGTTTAGAACTCTCTGTAGCTTATTTCGATCCTGTCCAGTACCTGTAGGATATCAGGGATATGCTCCATAGGCAAGCAAATAGGAGCAGCTCAGATAGACAAATAGCTTCAAAAGTTCTCTTTCTGTTCCATTGACTCTCTGACTCTAATAACTGAAGAGATTATCAAATATTGGGAAGAAGCAGGAACAATGATGAATTTTAATGATCATATTTAGTAGTAGAGCAGGCAAGAAGAGCCAAATAGTGTACTCCTGCTCCCGTATTTTTCTGTTTCCGTATTTCTACCCTCTACTTAACGAGTGTGGCATTTCTATATTCACTTAAATCCTCTAGCTCCACCGAGCAAGATTATTACTTGTTGTTAAATAATATATCTAAATTCTTCAACTCCATCTACCTTCCCACATAGACAAAATAATCTCTTCTTTAGAGAAAGAACTGAGATGATCTTCTAGTATTTATCATCTTTACAAAAAGATCTGGTTCTTTATCACATTGTGGTTTGAGTGCATTTCAATCATGACTGCACTTCATAAGGGCACCACAGTGGTACAGCTATTACAGTTACTGTACATTGCCAGAGTCCTGGGTACGGTCTGCATGGCATTTTCACATTTCTCCTGTGACCATGTGTATTTCTTTTGGGTGCTCTACTTTCCTCCCCTATCCCAAAGATGCGCTGACTGATGGGTTATTTGCCCACTGAATGTAGATTGTCCCTAGATTGGAGGTAGAAGGGTTCTTTCAGGTTGCCTGCTTTCCAACTGCCTCAAGGTTGTATAATTTTTTACGTTCTTTGATAATAAATGCACTTTGAAACTTTGAAACTCTTGGGAGGGGGTGTAGTTGACGAGAATGTGGGTTTAATGTAGGATTACCATTCATGGGTGTTTGATGGTCAACAATCGATAGGTAGAAAGACCTGTACTGTACCTCATCTCTCTATGATTCTATGACCTCAGTAATATTTATTACTTATAATAATAATTATTATTATTTATTTTTGCATTTGCACAGTTTGTCTTCTTTTACACATTGGTTGTTTGTCAGTCTTTGTGTGTAGCTTTTCATTGGTTCTTTTGGGATGGCCTGAGATTATGAATGGTGCTATATCATGATGCACACTAGGGCTAGCAGTAGTGCAATCACTCAAGATGGTGAGACTGATTAGGAATATGTTTTCATGGACTGATAATTTCAATATGTACTGTATGTGAATAATTTGACTATATCAGCATATATTAACTTCAAGATTGAATTGAATTGATTTTATTACTTACATCCTTCACATACATGAGGAGTAAAAATCTTTACATTATGTCTCCATCTAAATGTAAATGTGCAATTTATAGTAATTTGTAATAAATAGTACGTACAACAGGACAGTCACTAGAGCACCGAAATATAATTGTATCAGCGTGAATTAATCAGTCTGATGGTCTGTTGGGAGAAGTTGTCCCAGAGCCTGTTGGTCCTGGCTTTTATGCTGTGGTGCCGTTTCCCGAATGGTAGCAGCTGGAACAGTTTTTGGTTGGGATGACTTGGGTCCCCAGTGATCCTTTGGGCCCTTTTTACACATCTGTCTCTGTAAATGTCCTGAATAGTGGGAAGTTCACATCTACAGATGTTTGGAACCCAGAAACTCCTGTTTAATCCTTCTTTTACAAACAAGTAAGTGGAAAGTGAAACAAATCACAGGATCCAATTAATAAAGTTGACCAGTCAGCAGTGTTTATTGTCCAAAAGTTCAAATGCCAGTGAAAGAATTCCCATATTATCTTGCCAAACACAACACAAATATGACAGAGATACGGGGTAGCATAATGACTCTGCTAATGGACTCATATTCTGGAGTGTGGACTATCAATCTGGAACATGAGTTTGAAATGCACATCTACAGCAACTTCTAAACTTAAATGTGTGAATTGTGAATTTGTGTCCTGAGGCAGGTTCTTCCAGCAGCTTATCCTTTGATTGTGAATTTAAGTGTAAAAGTCAAGGTTCAAAGTTCAAAGTAAATTTATAATCAAAGAATGTACATATGTCACTATACGCTACCCTGAGATTCATTTTCTTGTGAACATTTGCATTAGATATGAAGAAACACAATAGAACCAATGAAAAGCTACCCACAAACAAGTTCTGACAACCAATGTGTAAAAGAAGACAAACCTTGCGAATATAAAAATAAATAAATAATAATAGATAAGTAATAAATATTACTGAGGACATGAATTGTAGAGATCTTGAAAGTGAGTCTGTGGTTTGTGCCAGTCAGCTGAGTGTTGAGGTAAGTGAAGCTATCCACGCTGGTTCAGGAGCCTTTGATGATTGAAGGGCAATAATTGTTCCTGAACCTGGTAGTACGGGTCCTCAAGTTCCTGTACCTCTTTCCTAATGGCAACGGCAAGAAGAGAGCATTGCCTGGATGGTGGAGGTCCCTAATGATGGATGCTGCTTTCCCGTGGCAGGTCCTCCAGAGAAGGGAATCTGCCCTCTCTAACTGCTCTGGCTTCTCTGTGCCTCTAGGGAAGGTTGATTTACTAACTGCCTTCTGAAGTAACCTAGCAAGCTGACCAGCTTGGAGGATATTTAAAATCAGGAAATATATGATGGCATTGTCAGTACCTCCCAACTTCGTACTTCACCTGGTCTCACCTATCACCTGCCAGTTTGCAATCCTTCACTCTCCCCACCTTTTGCCGCCTTCCTTTCCAGTCCTAATGAAGGGTCTCAGCCCAAAATGTCGACTCTTTAATCTCCTTCAATGATGCTGTCTGACTTGCTGAATTCCTCCAGCATTTTGTGCGTGTTGTTCTATAGCTGCATCTTGAAAATGAATGAATCCCTTGAGAAACAAAGGCTGGATGTAGATGGAATGTTCAATGAATTGGGGAAATTGGTTTGTTACAAACACAAGAAAGTCTGCAGATGTTGGAAATCGAAAGCAACACACACAAAGTGCTGGAAGAATTAAGTAGGTCAGACAACATCTACGGAAAAGAGTAAATAGTCAATGCTTCGGGTCGAGGCCCTTCTTGAGGACTGAGAAGGAAGGGGGAAGATGCTGGAAAAGTGAGGAGGGAGGGGAAAGAGGCCAGCTGGAAGGTGATAGGTGGGTGTGAAAGGTCAAGGGCTGGAGAAGAAAGAATCTGATAGGAGAAGAGAGTGGACAATAGGACCAAAGGTTATTATTTTCACATGTACAGTGAAAAAATTGTCTTGCAAGTTGTTCGTACAGATCAATTATGATAGTGCATTGAAATTGTACAAGGTAGACAATAACAGGATGTAGAATAGAGAATTACAGTTACAGGGAAATGCAGTGCTAGTAGGCAATAAGTTCCAAGGGCATAATGAGGTAGATTGTGAGGTCAAAAGTTTATTGTATCATGCCAGGAGACCATTAGTTGGACAATAGCAATGTGTAAGAAGCTGCCCTTGAGCCTGGTGGTATGCACTTCTATGGTTTTCAACCATCTGCCCAGTGGGAGGGGGAAAAGGGAGAATGCCTGGGGTGGGTGGGGTCTTTGATATGTTGCTCTCTTTTCTGAGGCAGTGATAAGCATCGACAGAGCCCCTGGCTGTTTCTGTGATGCGCTGAACTGTGTCCACAACTCTCTGCAGTTTCTTGTGGTCACAGGAAGAGCAGGATCCATGCCGATAGCCATGATGTGTCCAGAGAGGATGCTTTCTGTGGTGCATCAATAAAATGGGTGGGGTCAAAGGAGACTTGCCGAATTTCTTTGGTTTCTAAATGTATTGATGGTGCTTTTGAGCTTTTGTAGTGAGTTTCCACTTGTTACATTGAGGCAGTGTGGGGTGTCACAGATTTTAATGCTTGCGCTGTTGGTTTGGAAGTCAGTGCTCCACCAGTATTATTTCTAACCTCACACAACTCAGCTCATGCTCAGCAACAGAAAGGAACCTCCTGGTCCATCAGTGCTCGTTCAAGGGAGCACCATCGGGTTTTCCCGTTGTGAACTAGTTACTGCTGTCTGTGATTGTACACATGTTTGATCTAAAGCAGCGGTTCCCAACCTTTTTTTCATGCCATGGACCCTGACCATTGGTCAAGGGGTCTTTGGACCCCATGTTGGGAACCCCTGACTTAAATTGTACCGGAGGCAGTTTGTGGTGGGACTGGGAGTCCAGCAGAAAAGAGTGGTGAGCAACGCAAGGGTAAGGATTTGGAATTGATCTTGCCTTCTGTATGTTATGAAAAAATTTGGTCCCAGGGACTTGGACTCACTCCAGCCCGAAGAGCTCAGCCCCTGGTCAGAAGAGCCTACGGGGTGACATATCTGCGTATATCCCGTGGGGGCGTGCAGCTTGAGTCCTGCAATATATCAGGATCAGCCAATCACTGAAGTTCATTAGTGTGGCCTGAACCTCTGCCAGTGTTCCCACGTGTTCCAACCATACTCAATGTAGAATGCATCTATTGACAGAACAAGTTAAACAGAACATTTCCTGATGGGTTTCAAGCTACTGGCCATTGTCTTTGATAATGTCCTGGAGGCTGTTCACACTCCAGTGTGCTGCTTCACAAGGAGTGATATTATAGGAGTTTGATAGGGTGTGACATCTATGATAGGGTGTGATATCTATGATAGGGTACGATATCTATGATAGTGTGTGATATCTATGATAAGGTGTAACGTCTATGATAGGGTGTGACGTCTATAATAGGGTTTGATATCAATGATAGTGTATAGTAAGATAAGATAGGATAAGATAAGATAAAACTTTATTTATCCTGAAGGAAATTACTGTTGCAAGGTTGGTCAGTCTGAAATATATTCTTTAAAATACAAAATGTAAGCATTGAGTTACGAAACAAATACACTATGTACATTAAAAAGTAATAGTGCACAATACAGATGTGCAAAGAAACCATGCACTTATGTACTTAAGGAGGTGTTGGACAGTCTTATAGCCACAGAGAGAAAGGACCTCTTGTGGTGTTCAGTGGTGTACCTCTATGGAATCAGTCTGTTACTAAAGACGCTCCTCTGTTTACCCAGCACGTCATGGAGGGGGTGAGAGGGATTGTCCATAATGCCCTGTAATTTCTGCAGCATCCTCCTCTCAGACCCAACCACCAGGGAATCCAGTTCCACCTCCAGAACAGAACCAGCCTTCCTGACGAGTTTAATCAATCTTCTCACTGTGCTGCTCTCAGCCTGCTGCCCCAGCGTAGAATAGAATGCTGGCCACCACTGAGTCGTAGAATACCTGCAGCACAGGACTGGAGCCTCCTCGGTACAATATGTACAATGTGATGTCTATGATAGTGTATGATTGCCCTCAGGAGGTAAGCAGAGTAGACTCAATGAGCGGAATGGAATGCCTTGGTTCCAGTACTAGTTGCACACTTGGAAATGGATTCATATTGATGAATGTTTGTCTATCGGAAATGAAACCATATTGATGAATCTTTGTCTATCCTCCTGTCCCTGGTTGTGGAGAGAATGTAAGTTGCACCATGATTGTCAGAATTGATGTGGGAAAATGAACATTTACGGGACCCTATTGATGATTTAGTGGTGGAATTTCAGGAGGATATACCGGAAATAGCTCAGTGTTTTGAATTTCTGTGATAGCAACATGATTATAATCAAGACTTTAAAAGGGGGCCCTCCCTATTTTCTGATTTAATTAAACTGTCAAACTGTCAACTATCCAGTCTCCCAACATTGTGTGTCAGTGTGAAAGAAAATGGTTAATATTGCATGTTACAATCTGAGTTCAATGCAACCATATTAATTTTCTTCAATCACAGTGACTTTACCTTTGTTCTGGTCTATTATTCATTCCTTCTCAAACTTACTCAAGACAAATGCCTACACTCCTTAATGTTCATTTAACCTTTTAATGGCAATATTCCTATTGCTGGCAGGACAACCTTATGGAGCCAATACTTTGGAGAGAATATGGCTGATTCTTACTTCTAACAGTTGGCTGTCTCCGTGGAGCTGGCTTAGAGCCCTGTCTAGTGGTTCTCCCAGAGCTGTCAATGTCAGGAAGCTGTTATGAGATCCATAATCAAAAAGTGGTGAGACAGATCAGCAACCCAGTTTAACATACTTAACCGTTTCAGCAGTAATCGTCAGGCTCACTCAGCGAGGATTGAAAAAACAATTGACGTTGACAAGGTTGAATGAGTATTTCTGGATTTGCAAATAATTTAACAACATTTCACTCTTCCAATAGCTCTGTTCTTCCCTTTCCTCCTATTTGTTGGCCCCTGCTCCAGGACAACCTTAAAATCTCACCTCCTTGACCAACTTTTTATTGCAACTTGTGTCTTGGTGTCTGATAGTTCTCTGTGAAATGAGTTTGGATAGTCTGTTGGTTAAAGGTGCCATGACAAATGTAGATCAAAATGTGGCTCTCACCCTAGGAATGGACCAGTGGTGTTTCTCCATTCCCCAACACTGCCACTTATACATGAGGAAGGGTGCTCCTGTTAGGCAGAACTCTACAAAGGGTGTACTAAATAGTGACTTGATAGAGGTATACAAGATGATAAGAGGCATGGATTGAGTGGATAGCCAGAAACTTGTTCCCAGGGTGGAAATTGCCAATTATAGGGGCTTAATTTTAAGGTGATTGGAGGAAAACTTAGGGGAGAAGACAGAGATTTCTTCACAGAGAGTGGTGGGTGCGTGGAACGTCCTGCTGTGGGTGATGGTAGAGGCAGGTACAGTAGGGAAATTTAAGAGACGTAGACAGGCACATGGATGAAAGTAAAATGGAGGGCAACATTGGAGGATGGGTTAGATTGATCTCAGAGTTGTTTAAAAGTTGGCAAAACAATGTGTCAAAGGACCTGTACTGTGCTGTAATGTTTTATGTTAAATCACATAATTTATCTATCCATATTTGCAATGCTAATTTATTTTGCTTAATCTGAGATATAAAAGCACATTATAGGAAATTTAAAATTTGGCCACTCATTTAATCTTGGGTATTCGAATCATTCCTTCCAAGTTTTTTGATGGGCATAGATGGTGGAATGTGACTGAGAGATTGAGGAATTGATAACAGCCATCCAGACAGACTAGTGCACACATTCCTCACCTTTCAATGAGTGACAGTCCATAAGACCATAGTCCCATAAGACACAGGAGCAGAATTAGGCCATCTGGCCCATTGAGACTGCTCCCTATTCAATCATGGCTGATCCTTTTTTTTATATCCTCCTCAGCCCAAGTTCCCGGCCTTCTCCCTGTAACGTTTAATGCCATGTCCAATCAAGAACCTATCAATCTCTGCCTTAAGTACACCCAATGACCTGGCCTCCACAGCTGCATGTGGCAACAAATTCCACAAATTCACCACTCTTGGCTAAAGAAATTTCTCCGCATCTCTGTTTTGAAAGGGCACCCTCTATCCTGAGGCTGTGGACTCTTGTCCCAGACTCTCACCATGGGAAACATCCTTTCCATATCTACTCTGTTTAGGCCTCTCTACACTCAAAGGGTTTCAATGAGATCCCTCCTCATCCTTTTGAATTCCAGCCAGAACAGACCCAAAGCCATCAGAAGTTCCATGTATGATAACCCTTTCATTCCTGGAATCAATCATCCTTGTGAACCCCCTCTGGACCCTCTCCAATGCCAGCACATCTTTTCTAAGAAGAGGGGCCCAAAACTGTTCACAATACTCAAGGTGAGGCCTCACCAGTGCCGTATAAAGCCTCAGCATCACATCCTTGCTCTTGTATTCTAGACCTATTGAAATGAATGCTAACATGACATTATCTCACCACCGACTCTACCTGCATGTTAACCTTCAGGGTATTCTGCACATGGACTCCCAAGTTTCTCTGCATCTCAGTTTCCTGGATTTAGAAAATAGTCTACACATTTATTTCTACTACCAAAGTGCATGACCATGCATTTTCCAAAGTTGTATTTCATTTGTCACTTACTTGGCTATTCTCCTAATCTGTCTAAGTCTTTCTGCATCCTACCTGTTTCCTCAACACTACCTGCTCCTCCACCAATCTTTGTAGCTAAGTAGTAGATTCCAGACTTAGCTCAGTAGTAGTTCTGTGTCAGAGTTTCCAGGAGCAACTCTCACGCCAGCGTGAAGAACATACTTTAGGTAAAATATTAGCTCTCGAGCCCCTAGTCCTCTCTCAGGTGAATGATAAAGGGTCCTATGGCATTACTTACATGACATCCTGAGGTCTTGCCCAATATTTATTCCTCAAACAGCACATCCCAAAACTGATTATCCTACCTTAGTCACGCTCCAGGATGGGATCTTGCTTTGTGTGCATTTGATGTTTCCTACATTATGAGGGTGATGTAAATCTTCAGAGGGTGGAAATCTAATTTGGAAGTCCCAAGACTGTGAAATGAATCAATCATTGTTGCCCATTATACCACTGGCATCTAGGGCAGCAATGAAGGTCCTCCATCTCTGTCTGTCCTTGACCACTCAGATGTAGAAGGATTATTCATTGCTGTTTCTGTAGCAGTTTTGTTTCACCAGTCAGGGTTGTTGGCCCTGAGTTGAACCCCTGGACCTGGAGGACCAGTAGACCACTCTTAATCTACCCTCTACCATTTGACCTGTTTGGTATGGGTGACCCTACCTACAGCCAAAGCCCTGACTCCAGCCAGCATAGCTCTTTGGGTGACTGAGGCATGCAAGCCTCCAAACCCAAGACAAGGTTGTGGCCCACTTGGAGGGAGGCTATGGAAGGTGCCCCATAAATATAATGCTTTAGTCAATGATTTGGAGTGGCCCAGCTGAGATGAGCAAGTAATATAGCGCTCTGCAGATACTTCAGCTCATGAGGGGAAAATAAAGAGGGGAGATTACAAGCAGTAGAGCATGTTTAATTAGATGCACTGATATTATTTGGCCTAACATTTAGTTTGGCTTTCTGATCCATAGTCTGGCCTGATCTATAAAACCTGGAGATTTTAGTATTCCAAACATGCACTGCATTTAGCATCACCACTGGGATTATAATAACACGAATACTGGCCGCCAAGCAGCCTTAATCAGCCCCCCATGAATCACAGCACAGTTTACAAATCAAAGGTTAGATTTAATGCAAAGTATCGGTGAATAAATTAACTTTAAAGACTAAAATTAGATTAAATACATTTTTTTAATTGCAAATTTTCTTGTTACTTTAGTCATATTCTTTGATGGTTAGATGTGTGTGTGTGTGAAATGTAGACTTGCATTTGGCATTAATTGCTAAGTCCTAGTCAATTATTGTCAAGAAGAGTGTTCAGAAACCCATGTCAAGCTGCCTAAACTGCTCAAATATTTGTCAGGAAGCTACATGCAGAGCTTACTAAAGGCTCTTTTGCTTGCTAACCATACTTTTTGTGTAAGTCAATATCCTATTATGAGTTTTTCTAAGAACTCCCAGTATAAAGGTTTTTTTGATCCAATAATTCCAATGCAAAGAGTAAATGGAATAGGAAATGGAATTTTTAACTGATATAATAGCGAGCAACAGAGAATCTCCTTAACCAATGAGATTAGAAAAAGCTGCAGATGCAGCAACTCTGAAATAAAAGTAGAAGAAGATGAAACTATTCAGTAATTTAGGCAGCACCTGTAGAGGGAAGCAGTTCTATTTAACGCCAGTGGCATTTTGATCTCTTTATTCATGAAGGAGTGTGGATGTTGCACGAACTCACAGTGCTCGTCACCTTAATGAAAGTCAGGAAGACGATGGCAAGCCACGTTCTTGAAACAGAGCAGTTGTTTTTCGTTCCACTTATGATGTAATTCAGTAGTTTGTTCAGCCTTCAGCAAATTAAAAGGCAACTACATTGCTTAGGAGGGGTTAGACCAGATTTGGATGCCATTTCCTTCTTATGATGAAGCACATGGGCATTTACAACGACTCAGTAGTTTCATTGTCAGTGTTACTGATCCCAGCTTTTTATAAGTCCAGATTTATTTAATTATCTGACCAAATTTAAATTCCACAGCTGCCCCGGCAAGGTTTGAACTTATGCCCTCAGATCATTAGTTCAGGCCTCTGGATTACCTCTCCAGTTACATTGCCGCTATGCTACCAGACCCTTGAATATCATGAATTAAACAACTAAATGGGTATAAAGGAAGTATAAGTTAAGTTAGGAGATTTGGAATTAACAAGGCACGCAAAAGCAAATAATTAAAGGCAAAGAGAGAAAATAAAGAGTCAGGAGAAGTAGCAAAGTATACAGCTTGTTTTAAATAATAATTGACCATTTTAATCAATAGTTAATTTCTGAGGGAATGGAACTTTATACTTTCAATGATTGCTAGTTATTATTCTTTCACTTTGTTAAACTAGTTTTTTTTTTCCTACACGTTATCCGTCCAAAGTATCGGCAGGGCAATTTAATGGTTGACAGAGTGGAAAATGCTACTTGAACTCTGTATAAAGACAGGGAAGGATGACATTTCTATTTATGAACATGAATAAATTTGAGTTTCACCTCATGCTCACAGATCAATGATATATTCCCATTGGTAACATCTTAAGAGGAAGGAGACTATTCTGTCTACCGAGACCATGTCAGCCCCCTTGAGGAGGAGTCCTATTGGTCCCATTCCTGCTCTCCCTATAGCCCTGTGAGTTATTCTCTTTCTCACATTGTCATGAGCTCACTTCTGGTTCTCTTTGACATTAATTTACCCTAAGGAGTAATATACAACAGTGTGAACATTTTTCACACAGAACATAGCAATCCTTTGGAATTCTCTGCTGAAGAAGGCCGTGGAGGCTCAGTCATTAATTTCTCTCAAAGCAAAAATCAATAGATTTCTGGATATTAAAGCTATCAAGGGATAAGGAGATGGCACAGAAAAATGGGGTCAAGGTAAAAACCAGTCATGGTCTTGGCAAAAGGCAGGGAAGACTCAAAGAGCTAAATGGCTGACTCCCGCTTCTATTTATGTTCTTACGATTTTGCATATTTATTTTTGATCTTTTTAAATCAGATTATATTAAGGTATTAATGGCATACTGTCATTGGTGAATTTTCTGTCCCCATGTCTATAATGTCGTCCTGTCATGAAAATTCAAAAAATAACAATGTGCTGAAAATTATTTATTTTACCTTCAAAATTGTTAACAGTAAGACAACTCTGAGTGAAGGTGCTGAGGGTTATTGCCTGACAAGGAAAGTATATCAGCTCTGTATGTGTACACAGGCTGAAAGCAATGAAGTTACAGCATTTAGTTAACACACTGAATCTATTGAGCCTGTTCCGCTGTTAAGTTAGGTCATATCCAACCTTCATTTTAACTTCATTTACCTGCTTTGGTTACATTTCCTTTAATCAACACCTTTCTGAATAAAGATCTATCAACTATGTTTTGAATTTCTTTTCCTCAGCAGACATTTAGGGGTTGGTTAGAGGAGAGGTGGTTGCAGCTGCCCTTTGAGGAAGCATTTCACAACATATCCTTCCAATAATCAAGATCCAGTTTTAAATCAGTGACGTTTTTCTAAAGGACTCCAACACTCTCCCTGTCAACTTTCATCGCCTTAACCACTATGACTGGTGTTAGCTGTGGCTCAGGTGAAAACTTTCACACATCTGGCTCAGGGGGTTATGGACTCAAGTCCGACTTCAGAGACTTGAGCACTTCATCCAGGGCTTGAGGTACCAGTGCAGAATCGAGCACACTAATGTACTATTGCAGGGAACATTCTTTCAGAAGGAAAATCAAACCGTAGACTGTCATTCCCCTCAGATTTGTGTGGAGGACCCTATGGCAGTAGCTTAAGAGGGAGCAGGGAAATTATACCCATTAACCCTGAGTCAATATCAGTGAAAAAGGCAGATTAACTTGACATTCTCACAGTGCTGTTTGTGGGATCTTGCTATGTGTAAATTGGCTACTGCTTATCCAGCATTGGTGATTATATCTAACCGATTGTAAAGTGTTTTGGTACATCCAGAGATTGCTCTATAGAAGTACAAGGTTTTCCTTCTTATTAGATCAATCCAATATGGCAAGTATTAGGAGCAGCACTAGACCATTGGGTCTCTTCCATCATTTTAGAAGATTATAGTTAAACTTCAATAACTCATCTTTTCAGCCCCATCCCCACTAGCTTTTATTCCATGACTGGCCCTAATATTTCTTAGACTCAATGTACATTGTCAACAGCTGAATCCCCACAGCTGTCTGGGGCAGGGCCGTCTGAGGATTTGCAACTTTTTCAGTAAAAAATCTTCCTTCTCACCTCAGTTCTGTGTGGCTGAGCCATTAATCTGAAATGATGCTTCGGAGTTTCTGGGCTGTCTAGTCAAGAGAGACATGAAGTCACAAGATATAAGAGCAAGAATAGGTCATCTGGCCCTTTGTGACAGTTCTGCCATTCATTTAGACCGCAGCTGAACTTTTACCTGAGCCTCCCTTTCCAGCATTTCCCAATAACCCTCAATTCCTATAAAACCCAGAAATTTAACAATCTCCTTTTGAATAACCTCAGTGACTAAACCCGTCCAGCCCACTGGAGTAGCCTTGTACTTTTCAGAGAAATTCCTTCACATCCCAGACTCTGCGGCTGAGTCATTATTCTGAAATTATCCTCCCTCATTTTGGATTCTTCAGTCAAGGGACTGTCCTTTAATTTTTTAAGTTCTTTGAGAATTTTATAAACTTCAATGGACTTTGTATATTTCTTTACACTTTAGAGAAAGTATGTCCATTCTACTTAGCCTTTTCTCTCAATAATAATGTCATCCCAGAGATGAATCCTGTGATATCCCAAAGCTTCCTGGTTAGACTGGCCAGGAATATTTCTCCTTAGATATGAAGAGCAAGAATGTACACAAATCTCCACATCACACATCAAACAGTAGATGAAACTGTTTTCTGCATTTAATATTTTCATACTTTTCCTTCCAATGCTTTATATGGAGTTACTTCTACATTCATTACTGAGGAAAAGAGTGACTAAAGGTTGAAACTTCAGAACTGGCACAAAACACCTGGTCTACAGAGCAGATAGGTTTAGATGAAGAGACTTGACTTGAAGTATTGATGTCCATTTCCCTCTATAGATGCTTCTTGACCTGCTGAATTGTTCCAGCTTTTTGTGTGTTGACATGGTACCTGTCCTCCTGTATGGTTCTTAGCTTTGGACTACCTATAGTAGGCACTTCAAAGCACTAGAGAAATACCAAATAACTCTCCAAATTCTCTGACGCTTAAGCAGACCAGCACCACTGGCCTCTCCCCAGGGCAACATCTCCACTGCTGAGGTTTCCATTAACTCAGTGTATGAGGTTGGGCAGGCCCTGTGCTTTTTATGCTCATTAGCTGAAAGAGACAGGTTATTCCAAACTGCGCCAGGTTGTCAGAGGGAAAGATGTTCTCAAAGCCTCCATGAAGTAATAGAACATCCCCACTGTCTCCCAGGAGTCCTTGTCTCCATCTCAGCTCAAAGTGAAGAAGAAGCATTGAGACCCATGAGACCATGAGTCACAAGTACATGGAAGCCCACAGTAAATGCTGGAAAGAGTGTACCTCTTCCACACTCTTCAGCTGTCTGGCCTTCATTACCTTTTGTGGTAATAGATGTCTGAGGGTCCCACATTGGCCTCGTCTGTCTCCTCAGTGTCAACACAATGGAGTGGAAGCAAGCCATCCTAGAGATCAAAGTCCAAAGTAAGTTTATTATCAAAGTACATATGTGTCACCATATGCAACCCTGAGATTAATTTTCTTGTGGGCATACTCAATAATCCAATAGCCATAAAAGAGTCAATGAAAGACCACACCAACAGGGCAGACAACCACTGTGCAAAAGACAACAAATTGTGCAAATACAAAAAGAAAAATAAATGAAATGATGATAAGAAATAAATAAACAATAAATATCGAGCACGAGATGAAGAATCCTTGAAATGAGTCCTTAGATTGTGGGATTGTGGTAACAGTTCAGTGATGGGGCGAGTGAAGTTGCCCCTCTGGTTCAGAAGTGGTTAAAGGGTAATAACTGTTCCTGAACCTGGTGATGTGAGTCCTGAGGCTCCTGTGTCTTCTTCCTGATGGCAGCAGTGAGAAGAGAGCAGGAGCTGGGTGGTGGGGGTCCCTGATAATGGATGCTGCTTTCCTGTGACAGCACTCTGTGTAGATGTGCTGAATGATAGGATGGGCTTTACCTGTGACAGACTGGGCCATATTCACTATTTTCTGTAGGATTTAAGATCATTACCAGCACTTCAGTCCTAGATAACCAGGGAAGTAGTTGCATCCAGGGCTTGTGATGATATTTCATTCTCTTCGGAGCTGTTTATGGAGGTGAGTCTTCAAAACTGGGGAGGGACCAATGAAGAGGACCTAATGAAGTTCCCATCCAGTATACCAGTGGTTGGGAACTAACCTAGATTTCCTACAGTGCACCAGTGTCTGGGACCTCACTTGGGTTTCCCTCCAGTGCACCAGTGATGAGGACCTGATCCAGCTTTCCCTCCAGTGTACCAGTGGCTAGGACCTAACTTGTCTTTTTCTCTGCTGCATCACTGAGATGATAAAGACCATAAGGCTGTAGCATATAGGAGCAGAACGAGGCCATTCGGCCCACCGAGTCCGCTGTACCATTCGACCATGGCTGATTTATTTTCCCTCTCAATTTCATTCTCCTGCCTTCTTCCCAAAGGGTTAGAAATTGAAGAAATCCCACTGTACGGGGAAAGCAGAGGGGAGACCAAAACACCACCGCCATGAGGTGTGGAAAATAACAGCAAGGAAAAATCTGTACAGTAGTTTATTGAGATTGGTTAAAGACGCAAAGCCAACTCACCCAGACGGCACGGCACTCTCTGGCTGCTGCCCTGTAGTGTACACCCCAGCTGCTTCTTGTTAGGCAGACATCTTTCACTGTCTTTGAACACCAAATGGCAGCCAACAGCACATTAAAAATTAAAGCACTGCACCATTATACTTAGAACTGTTCTCCAAGCTGCAGCATGTTGAAAGAGAGCTGAATCACATATGGTGCTGTTTATCAGGCTTTGCCTCATGTATAATAAATAGCTCACTAAAAGATGCACTGAGAATTTAAGGGATGGCTCTTTTTTTTTCTGTGGTCCCCCACCACAGTCAGGCCTCTGGAGAGAGACAGCAGTATTTACAAGCCCTACTGTTAATCTAGATTTATAGGGAGGAAATCAGATGTCGTGGCCAGGGTCTTAACAGCTTTAACCCATAATCCTTTGCTAAATCAGCCTGTTGAGAGCACAGTGCAGGAGCAATAAATTATCCGGCAGCCCCGTGATCCGAAACTGTGCTGGGGAGTTGATGGCTCATTGCTTTTAGGTACGTGCCTTAGTAAGTGGGTAGCACTCCTGACTGAGAATGAGAAGGTGATGAGGTCAAGTCTTACCCCGAAGGCAAAAACGGAGGCTGATACTCCGGCGCAGAAAGGAAGGGAATGCTGTACTGTTGAGCGTGTTGCCTTGCAGAGGAAGCAGAGGCCATGGATAGGATAGGAAGAGCAAGCTTGTTAACCTTCTGCTTCACCCATTGTTTATCTCCCAACATATTTCTAACACCTTTCAAATTTCCAGCTTGCTTACTTACTTAAGTCCATCATTGCTACGAGGGCAAAGGCCACCAACAGCAGCTCACCAGAGTCCTCTGTCCTGGCCGGTCGTTCAAGTTACCCTCAGCTATAGCCCATCGCAGACACTTCTTCTCTCAGGGATGGGGCCTTCCAAGCTTCTGCTGGTGTTCCTGTAACTCTGGGCTTTTACAGGAATGGGTTGCTAGCCCCATGCCCAATCCTTCTCCTTTCGCAGTCAGGTTTGGGACCGTCCATGGTGGATTTAGATCTCCAGTACCTGATGTTTTATCGATCTTCACAAATAGTTCCCTTGGCATCTTCACAGAGCTTGCTGGGTGAAGTTGCAGCGCACAAACTGGTTGTCATGTTTCCTTCACAAGAGCAGGGCTGACTTCAAAATGTGAAATGTGCAGATTCTCAGGATTTAAAAGATACTGTGAATGAGTCTTGCTTTCATAGAATCATTGGAGGCACTTCTGCACACTGTGCCGAGGCTTTTCTTCCCATCTTCTTGCGACAGAAGAAGAATGAAACTGTTCAGCCAATGGGTTCCCTTGTAGCAAATGAAGGCCATTCAGCCCATCAAGTCAATGCTCTCTTGAAGTGTCCATTTTTGGGTCAAGTAATTTCGATTCATTTTTTGGTCATGTTATTGGATTCGTGTCCTGGAGGGCTCACTCACTAAATGAATTCATTGACCTTGCTAAAGATATTTAGTTTGGAAAGGGGGTGCACTCTGATTTCTTGTCTGCTTAAAGCAGCATTTTAAGTGGAGGTTCTGAAATGTTAAGCTCAAATTTCCCGTTCATCATTGTAGGGTTATACAAAGTCAATAACAAGGAAATACAAAGTCAATAACCAGGAAATGCTGGAAAAACTCAGGAAATATGGCAACATCTGTGGATAAAATTAAAGAAATGCAGATAGTGAAAATACTGAAAATCTGAAATAAAATGCTGGGCATGATTTTATTTCCAGCTTTCAGTAGAGATAGAGAGAGAGATGGAGAGAGAGGGAGAGAGGGAGGGAGGGGGAGGGGTAAGGGAGGGAGAGAGGGGGAGGGGAGAGAGAGAGAGAGAGGAAAGGGAAAGGGAGAGGAAGAGTGAGAGAGAATTTTGAAACAATTTTCGCTGCATTAAGTTGGTTGAAGATTAACCATGACAGTGAGCTGGAATGCAATGAATCTATGGACGATTCTTTGCCTGTATTGGAAACAAGGAGTGCAAAAACAGCTGTTAGTAAAGAGCTTATAGAATTAGTAGAGTGGATTCTGCCCATCTATGCAAAATCATATTAATATTTGCTGTCAAAAATTGTGAGGCATCCTGATTATGGAATCAGTCGAACAACTAGCCCAACTAAATTAGTTTTTGTTAGGCAAAGGTAACAGGGGATGTGGCCTAGGGCAGCAGAATCCAATTGGATAGTAGATCAGGACAAGGAGCTAAAAGGCTGCTTCTGTGTTCCTTTGATCCAGGAGCTTTTTTAAACCACTTTAAACTGCGGCATTTTCACTCCAATTTACAATTGCCCCCTGCTCTGGTCTCTGACACCTGTTCCATAAAAAAAATGGTTGTGTGAATTATTGTGGTGATGATAACATCTTGTCAAATAAACCATTTGATTCAGCAAACTTTGTTCAGGGTGGACCTGAACTAACGACTTCGCATCTTCTGCTTGTTGGGCAAAGTTCATTTGACACCAGCTGTCAGCTGTGAGCAGAACGTTTCCAGTACAGAGTTTGCCCTTTTAATATTATGTCCCGTTTTTTCCGTCAGGATCTGCAGCAGTGTAATGATGTCACAATGTGTCCCTTTCATTCTTCGTCCTGGCAGACTGCAGCTCTGTGAAACAATTAATCAAGAACCAGTTCTCCTTCAGAGCTACATAAACTCAGATGATATGTTAATCAAAAACAGCCCAGCCTCATTATCAGGAAATCCACAGGGATCGTGCATAGCTGAAGATTTTATCTGAGGTCCACCTCATCACACGTTCAGTTCTTCCAAATGATTACAGTATGGTACTGAGAATATGTGTTAACAAGATGCTCCTCGCGAGACTTTGAAAAATACAGAAAAGTAAATAGATGGCATCGAGTGGAAGCGTACTGAAATGAAAGGCTGGAGTTGGCTGGAGTAACAGCCTGCTCTCCGGATCCCCACACAAAAACAAATGTCCACACAGTTTGACCTTCCCAGGAATTTCCTCTTCCCAGTTGTGCTTAATGTGACAATAAAATTTAGCCTAAACAGTGTCACTCCAGTTGGTCTCCAAGGAGAGGAATCAGCGATGGTACATTAGCCATGTGTCCGTGGTTATGTAAAATTCCCTTTCCAATATGTGAACAGTGAAAGCAGTCTTCCCCTGGCTAGCAATTAAACTGTGGAAAGGAACGGGAAATTAGGCAAGTTGCCTATGGGGGGGGGGGGGGCGTGAGGGCAGGATGGAAAGGAGAGGAAGCCAAAGAAGTGAATTTGTTATTTGTTATTTTACTGTTCGAGGTACAAAGTAACAACAGGTAGTTGAAACAATAAAATGTAGGGTCAAGTCATCAAGTTTATTGTCACGTGCACAGCTTCGGTGAGGTACAGGTGTAATGAAAAACTTGCTTGCAGCAGCATTGCAGCCACATGGGTTCAGACTGACACGGAACAAAAATAATACAAAAGTTAAACCAGACAGTGAAAAGCAAACGTCGTGCAAAGCAAAGACATTAGTGCAAAGAGAAGAACAATCAGAGAGAAACCCGTGGTAGGGAAGGAAGTGTCCGGCAGAGTTCTGTTGCTGAGGTAGGATTAGGGTTGGGAAGTTGGTTCAGAAACCTGATGGTTGTAGTATAACAACTGGCAGAACAATATAACCTGTAAGATAGGGGTTGAATTTCTGCTATTGTCTGTAAGTTCTCCCTGTGACTGTGTGGATTTCCTCTGCGTGCCCTCGTTTCCTCCTACTTTCCAAAAACATACGAGTTAGGGGTTAGTAAGCTGTGGCCATACTGCGTAGGCACCAGAAGCATGGAAACACTTGTGGGCTGGCCCCAGCACACCCTCGACGCAATCGATGTTTCAAAGTACATGTGACAAATAAAGCTAATCCTTTTCATCTTTAGATCCATTGAATGATCCCACAGGGTAAATGACATGTGACTGGTGAACGGCCAGAATGCTGAAAATATATTTGTGTTGGATATAAGATAGGCAGAGCCCTTATCTCTCCTTACTAGATGGAAAGTACATTTCTGGGAGAGGTGGTTGAAATGACATGATATTGAAATAGATGGTTGGAGTGATAAAGTCAAAGAAAGGATTGTTCTCTAGCATAGCATCATTTATTTGTTTTGTAATACACTTATGGGTGTTGTATGATTCAATCTCAAAGTTCAAAGTAATTTTATTATCAGAGTACATACTGTTTATGTTACTATGTACAATCCTGAGATTCATTTTCCTGTAGCCATACTCAGCAAATCTATAGAATAGCAAGTATGACAGGATCAATGAAAGATCAAATAGAGTGTAGAAGACAACAAACTGTGCAAATGCAAATATAGGTAAATAGCTATAAATAACGAGAACATGAAATAACAAGATATAGAGTCCTTAAAGTGAGATAATTGGTTGTGGGAACATCTCAATAGATGAGTGTAGTTTTCCCCTTTTGTTCAAGATCCTGATAGTAACTGTTTTTAAACCTGGTGTGAATCCTGAGGCTCTTGTACCTTCTACCTGATGGCAGCAGCAAGAAAAGAGCAAGGCCTGGGTGGTGAGGATCTTTGATGATGGATGCTGCTTTCTACATGTACTGTAGTTGTGCTCAATGGCTGGGAGGGCTTTACCCGTGATGTACTGGGCCAAATCCACTACCTTTTGCGGGATTTTCCATTCAAAGGCATTGGTGCCCCCACACCAGGCCATGATGTAGACAGTCAATACACTCCAGCATAGCATCATTATGTCTCTGTGTATTCTGAGCAACATAGATTCACAACTGAGCATTATAATAACTAACCTCTGCAGAGACTGGTAAATCTTTGGAATCCTCTACCCAAGGAGATTGTGTAGGTGAGATCATTGGAGGTGTTTGAAGAGGAAGTCGTTCAACTTTTGATAGTTCAGGGAATTGAGGGCCATGGGGAACTAGCAGCAAAGAGGAAGTGAGGCCTTGGGTATATTATCCATATTCATATGGATTGGTGAGGTCGGCTTGAGGTGTTTAATGACGTTCTCCTGCTCCTATTTTCTTGTTTTCTCACGTCAAGAAATAGCGCAGGAAATGTGCAAGGAACTAGGTACTAGCAACACAGCATCTGTTGTGGGCGAGACATCAAAAAGTACTCGAAGAAAGGAATAATGAGAGAGTTGGTTAGCTGTGGAATGGTTTGTTAAGAGGGACACAGAGTGAATAGGCTGGGAGGTCTTGTCAAACTAACTTACTGGAGCTGTTGAATGAAAAGACAGACCTTGCCGGCTACAGAAGCTCATTGGGTGAGGATATATTTTGATGTGATTAAAGGTTCTGCAACTGTTCTATTTAAGTTATTTGTGCATGGCATAAGAGGCAAACTTCTTAAGGAGAATGAAACTTGGCTAAATCTGGGAAAGTAAAGGGTGGCTGTGAAGTGAGCAATTGACATTCCACTGATGGGCTGGAACAGAGATCTGTGGTGAGTCAGCATGGGTTACATACACATTAATGATACTGCACTGAGGCAAAAGACGAGACCCTCATGACTTGTAGCTAATCCTAAATTGGGGAGAGGATACCAAAGACGATCTAATGGCAAGCTTACGTGAAAATTTGGTTAGACCTAGAAAGCTGTATGTAATTTTGGTCCCTATTTTATAAAAAAAGACTCAGAGATACTGAACCATATGTATAGTAAAGTTACTAAAATGGCAAGCACCTCCAGAGCTGATATCAGGAAATTGTTAGCAGGCCAGGCAGCACCTATAGGAATAAAAAGAGATAATGTTTTAGGTGAATGATCCAATGAATTGGAAAATGTAGATATGAACAAGTTTTGGATGCAGAATAAAGGAGGAGGGAAAAAAAGCAACAAGTCTGTGATAGGACCAGTTATGGCCGTTTGCTCTTTCCACGACTCCCTTTTCTGGTTGTCCCTCCCCACCGATCGTCCTCCCGGCACATATACCTGCACTGTGTTAAGTGCGACACCGCCTCCCTCACTGCTATTCAGGGCCCTAAACAGTCTTCCAAGTGAGGCCGTACTGCACCTGTGAGCACGTCGGTGAGACTCATGCATCCTGTGCTCCTGGTGCAGCCTCAGTGTCCGATTCAGATTGATGACTCCGAAGCAGACAGTGCAATGTGCCATTTGCTTTAGTAGCCAACAGAATGTGCTGGGGGCAGCCTGCATGCATTCTACATCCTACATCCGCTACATCAGTCAGACCCAATGCAGACTGGGGGACAGCTTCTTCGAGCACATTCGCTCCATCTTCTGCTGCAGTCACCAATTTCAATTCCACTTCCCATTCTCACACCGATGTGTCCGTGCGCGGCCTCCTCTGTTGCCGCGATGAAGCCAGATGCCGGATGGAGGGGACACTCCTCCTCTTACGTCTTGGTAGTTGCCAGCGTGATGGC
This sequence comes from Hemitrygon akajei, assembly GCF_048418815.1. NCBI lineage: Eukaryota > Metazoa > Chordata > Chondrichthyes > Myliobatiformes > Dasyatidae > Hemitrygon > Hemitrygon akajei. The sequence continues at coordinate 29,967,881 of NC_133127.1, forward strand.
ATCAGCATCGATTTCTCTAATGCCCAGAAACCACTCCGCACTGTTTTCCTTTACCACCCTCCTTTGTTTTCTCTGCTTCCTGTGGCCCCCTCACCTCTTCCCTTCCCTTCCCTCACCCTCATGATCTGTCCATCACCTCCTTGTGGCTTCCCACCTCATTTCCTTCCTTCCATGAACTACTGTCCTCTCATATCAGATTTCTTCTTCAGCTCTTTTTCTCTTTCATTCATCACTTCCCAGCTTTCCACATCATTCCCTTTCATCCCTCTCCCCACTCGCCTACCTCCCCATTCACCTGGCAGCTCATGCTCTTTCCTCTGCTCCTGCCTTTTATTCTGGATTCTACCCTCATTCTTTCCTTGGCACATAACTCCAAATGCTCATTTCTCTCCTTAGATGCTGACTGACCTGCTGAGCTCCTCCAGAATTTTGAGTCTGTTTCTCTGGATTTCCAGCATCTCTTGCATCATCAGTTCTGGTCTGACTGAATGCTTACGTAACCTACTACCTGCTCTCTTTCTTGAGTCCTTCGTAAAGAGCAAAAAAAGATAGTGGAAATGATGCATATTCAGAAACAAAAAAAATTGGTCGAGAAATAACTGTGATCTAAAGTTGTTGAACTTAGTTTTGAATCTCTTAGGGCTATAAAGTACCCAGTCATCAGGTGTGGTGTGCAGGAGGCATGAGAAACTGCAGATGCTGGAATCTGGAGTAATAAACGTATAAATTAGGGGCAATTAAGGAACTCTTTGATAAGACCATAAGATATAGGTGCAGAATTAAGACATTTGTCTCCTCTGCCATTTCATCATGGCTAATTTATATTATTTCTCTCAACCCCATTTTCCTGCCTTCTCCCCATAACCTTTGACACCCTTTCTTAAGTCAAGTCAAGTCACTTTTATTGTCATTTTGACCATAACTGCTGGTAAAGTGCATAGTAAAAATGAGACAACATTTTTCAGGACCATGGTGTTACATGACACAGTACAAAAACTAGACTAAACTACGTAAAAAAAACAACACAGAGAAAGCTACACTAGACTACAGACCTACACTGGACTGCATAAAGTGCACAACAACAGTGCAGGCATTACAATAAATAATAAACAGGACAGTAGGGCAAGGTGTCAGTCCAGGCTTCGGGTATTGAGGAGTCTGATAGCTTGGGGGAAGAAACTGTTACATAGTCTGGTTGTGAAAGCCCAAATGCTTCAGAGCCTTTTCCCAGACGGCAGGAGGGAGAAGAGATTGTATGAGGGGTGCATGGGGTCCTTAATAATGCTGTTTCCTTTGCGGATGCAGCATGTAGTGTAAATGTCCGTGATGGCTGGAAGAGAGACCCCTATGATCTTCTCAGCTGACCTCACTATCCGCTGCAGGGTCTTGCGGTCCGAGATGGTGCAATTTCCGAACCAGGCAGTGATGCAGCTGCTCAGGATGTTCTCAATACAACCCCTGTAGAATGTGATGAGGATGGTGGGTGGAAGATGGACTTTCCTCAGTCTTCGCAAAAAGTAGAGACGTTGCTGGGCTTTCTTTGCTATGGAGCTGGTGTTAAGGGACCAGGTGAGATTCTCCGTCAGGTGAACACCAAGAAATTTGGTGCTCTTTACGATCTCTACCGAGGAGCTGTCGATGTTCAGCGGGGAGTGGTTGTTCTGTGCCCTCCTGAAGTCAACAACCATCTCTTTTGTTCACATTAAGAGACAGGTTGTTGGCTCTGCACCAGTCCGTTAGCTGCTGCACCTCCTCTCTGTAAGCTGACTCGTCGTTCTTGCTGATGAGACCCACCATAGTCGTGTCATCAGCGAACTTGATGATATGGTTCGAGCTGTGTGTTGCAGCACAGTCGTGGGTCAGCAGAGTGAACAGCAGTGGACTGAGCACGCAACCCTGGGGAGCCCCCGTGTTCAGTGTGATGGTGTTGGAGATGCTGCTCCCGATCCGGACTGACTGATGAAGATTAGGTTCTTGATTAGGTTCTAATCAAGAACCTATCAATCTCCAATTTAAATATACCCAATCACTTGGCCTCCACAGCGGTCTGTGGCAATGAATTCCACAGATTCACCAATCTCTGGCTAAAGAACTTCCTTCTCATTTCTGTCCTAAAGGACGTCCTTGCATTAGAAAGACAGAAATATAGAAATATGGAAAACCTACAGCACAATACAGGCCCTTCAGCCCCCAATGCTGTGCGGAACGTGTACTTAACTTAGAAATTACCTAGGCTTACCCGTAGCCCTCTATTTTTCTGAGCTCCGTGTACCTGTCCACCGCTGTCACCGGCAGCCCATTCCATGCACTCACCACTCTCTGCGTAAAAAACTTACTCCTGATATCTCCTCTGTACCTACTCCCCAGCACCTTAAAACTGTGCCCTCTCATGCCAGCCATTTCAGCCCTGGGAAAAAGCCTCTGACTATCCACACGATCAATGCCTCTCATCAGCTTGTACACCTCCATCAGGTCACCTCTCATCCTCCATCGCTCCAAGGAAAGAAGGCCGAGGTCACTCAGCCTATTCTTATAAGGATTCTGGGGTTGTGCTAGGCACGTGGATGACAGAAAAATGGAAAGCTATGTCAGGGGCAAAGATTAGATTGATCCTAGAATAAGTTAAAAAGGTGAGCCAAAGGGCCTGTAGTGTTCTACTGTATGCTCAATTTTCTGTGAACAATTGGAGGATCTCAGTGTGCTGAGCAGTATCAGTGGGGGGAAAAGGAATTGTTGTTGTCCCTGGTTGAAACCCTGCGTCAGGCAACAGTGAGAAAGTTTCTTCAAATCACTATCTATGTCTGTTTGTGGATGATCCAGCCTTTGGTGAAACACCCACGATATTCTTTCTACATCAAAGGTACCGTACCGTAACTCTAAGCAGAGGAAGGTGCCCTTTGCCTCAGTTTCCATTCCAACACTGATGCAAGGTCCTGCGGTTCCATCAGCGCGCAGCCAGGGTTTGCCTTGCGCTGCGGGATTGTGTTTTCTGGGGCCGGCCTTAAACCTGCCAGACACTCAATGCAGAGAGGCCTTATGCCGCTTACTTCTTGATAACAGTCTGCATGAGAAATATCGAATTATCCAAACATAGCCAAAGTAAATAAAATGGTACTGTTTACAAATGGAACAACTTTGATTAAGAAGAGGAGGCCACAGTCTGCAAATGCTAGTGACTAAATTGTGTTAATCTAAGCTGGCTTTGAACCTGTGTCCCTCTGGTGAAAGACCACTGCTACCTAGTTACACACTGCAAATCCAAAGTCTACTGCTGTTTTTGATAAAAGGCAAACTGTCTTTAGTGTATACATGAATTTCTGGCTTGCAATGTGATTTGGCACTTTTAAACACATACACCAATATTCAAAGCAAACAGAAATACCGAGGGACCTTTAATACTTGGAACTGTATTCTCTTTAACACTTCTTCCCGTGAAGAGCTGATGGAATATTTCTGGAGAATGGAGGTGGCAGAATGTGGGTTCTTTAGTCAGGAGGAGCCAATGATCAGCTGTTAAGAAAAGGCAGGTGTGGAGGGCAGGAGGGTGCTGTGAGGTCGTGGGGGTTGGTGAGAGGGAGTTTATTACAAGTACTGTAGATGTGTGCTTGGTGTAAATGTTCATCCAGATGGCTTGCATCACTGAAACTGTAGAGGGATAATTACTCTGCCCGGAGGTCCTCACTTTTTCATCTTGTTCAGTATTTCATAAAGGACTGTCAAAACAAGTCGACCGTAATCGTTCCTGGATGTGGGTATGTTAACAAACACAGCGCAGAACATGTGTCCTTTTGAAGTGGCTGCTGGTGACTCTCGAATTCTCTGTTTCTGACGCCATTCTTTCAGCTGAATTCCTCTGGTTTTTCTTAACTGCAGTGTAGAGCACAGCAGCTGGTCTATCTGCCCCATATGGCAAAAGCACCCCTCATATTTACAACTTTATTCATTTGATGCTCAGAATCATGCACATAAAATAGATCATTCTAAAGCGGTTCCCCTTAGCCCTTGAAATATTTCAGCCCAGTCGCGTAACATGGAGCTCCAGTGAAGTTTAGAGCTGGCCCTCTAACCATGATACAGATGTCTTTGGCGTTACCCTTTTCACAAGGTTTGTATTAACAAGATGATACTCTGTAAGAGGCAGTTCATAGACTCTTTGGGGTCACAGATTTCCCATTTGTCTTCAGAACTAACTAGATTTTCTTTCTCATTGCTTAGTAGCAGTAGATTCCAATTTTCAAACATTAACCATTCTGGGTTTACGACACTAAAAACCGTCAGATATCTATTCCTCTGAGGGGCAGGTTGAAACCATTGAAGGAAGTGAGAGAAGGCTATCATTAGGCGCCAAGAGCTTTTGCTCTTTCTCCATTTTCCAGCGAGTTTCCACACAAACTTCTTTTCCAGTTTTGCATTTGCAAGTTAATACTGAATCTGCTTTTATCATCTGTTCAGGGGGGTGCATTTTGCAGGATCCTGTGGATGCAGTGCGGTTTCGTGTATCATATATGATAATCTGTTGTGGCCGTGTTCTCAGTGACGGGTTGGAGCCCATCACCTGTGGCAAAGAATAACTCCACTTGGCTACTTTAGTAATTACCTATCAGTTGTAACCCTAAGGGGATTAAGAGTCAACTAAGCCTGCCTGAACTGCAATATCCTTGCTAGCAAGTGTTTGTGCATGTACATGAATGGGTGCATGTGTGCTGAATGGCTGAAGAAAAAATTAGATTTGGTAAAAGTACATGAAAAATCCAACGAGGGAATAGGTCAGTTCAACCGGTTCCTTGTAGGACTGGCTATCTATTATTTTTGAGCCTGGTATTAGAAAGAAATTGAAACTACATATTGAGCCAGATAGATTCTGGGTGCTCTTCATCAGTTCAAACATAGTAAATCTCTACCCCATCACATTGTAGCCACAAGATTCCTGTGGTAGCAATAATGAAGCAGTCACCTCAGTACATGTACGGTCGTAATACATACAAGGTTTGTTTTTTTATCTGAAAGATGCACAATATTTCAGGTTGGCTACTGATATTTATTTCTGTGGAATTCCTTTACAAATGGAATGAATTATTATTCATTGCTGGGGCCCCAGTTTGCATTAATGATTGCAATAGAATCTGTAACTACGCAAACTATATGCAGGTGAAACTAAACACGAATAAATATTTAAAGAAACTGATGGAAAATGATTTGCTCTAAAGAAAGAAGTCTAAGCTTGTAGGTAGGTTCAGCAAGTACTTTGTCAAATTACAATGGAGCGAATGAAACTGAAAAATGAATATAATTTGAATAAATGAATAACATCTTCTCCTCACTGGCGATCAACACTGGTGCACCTCTCGGATGCCTGCTTAGCGCACAACTGTGTAGCTAGGCACAGCTATCTACAAATTTACTGATGACACAACTATTGTTGTCAGAATTTCAGATAGTGATGAGGAGGCATACAGGAGCAAGATAAATCATTGGTTTAGTAGTGATACAGCAACAACCTTGCACTCGACATCTGTATGATGAAGGAATTGATTGTGGACTTCAGAAGGGGAAGTCGAGGGAACAGACATCAGTACTCAACTCATTGATGGATCAGCGGTGGAAAGGATAAACAGATTCAAGTTCCTGGGAGTCAATATCTCTGAAGATCTATCCTGTGTCCAGCATATTGATGCAATTACACAAAGCATGACAGCGGCTATATATTATTAGGAGTTTGAGGAGACTTTTGTATGTCACCAAAGACTCCCACAAATTTTTACAGCTGTACAGTGGAGAACATTTTAACTGGCTGCATCACCATCTGTTATGGAGGGGCCACTGCACAAGACTGGGAAAAGCTGCAGAATGTTGTAAACTCAGCCAGCTCCGTCATGGGCACTAACCTCCCCAGCATCGAGGACACCTTCATAAGGTGATGCCTCAAGAAAGCGCCATCAGCCATTAAGGACCCCATCACCCAGGACGTGCCCTCTTCTCATTGCTACTATTGTGGAGAAGACACACACTCAAAGTTTCAGGGACAGCTTCTTCCCCTCTACCATCCAATTTCTGAATTCGACAATGAACCCATGAACACTACGTCACTATTTTTGCTCTCCTTTTACACTACCTACTTAATTTTATATAGATTATTGTAATTTATGGATTTTAAACATTATTACTGCTGCCACAAAACAACCAAATTTCATGACGCATGCCGGTGATATTAAATATGATTCTGATTTGGAAACAAACTATATCTTGGTCATTGTGCATCCTAAATACTGTCAGTATCTGTATCAAATGTAAAGGGGAAGATATGTTCAAGGCATGAAGGAATTGCAGAGGAAAAGCCATGAGGCTGGTCCCCTTAGCCAAATCTAAGCATAGGTGAAGTTGTAGTTGTGGTAGGACTAAGAAGAATAAGAACCAGCTAGATGACGTCAATGAGGAAAAGGGGTCAGTTCAATATGATTTTTATATTTTTCTCCCTACCACTGTGATTGAAGCTTCATCCTTTGTTTTTTACCAAACAGAACAAAAGTTAACAGAAAAAATTATTAAAGCATACTGTCTATTCTTTTCATAATCCAACAGATTTTGTATAACCATATAACAATTACAGCACGGAAACAGGCCATCTCGGCCCTTCTAGTCTGTGCTGAATGCTTACTCTCACCTAGTCCCACCGACCTGCACTCAGCCCATAACCCCTCCATTCCTTTCCTGTCCATATACCTATCCAATTTTTTTTTAAATGACAATATCGAACCTGTCTCTACCACTTTGACCTGGATGCTCATTCCACATAGCTACCACTCTCTGAGTAAAGAAGTTCCCCTCGTGTTACCCCTAAACTTTTGCCCCTTAACTCTCAACTCACGTCCTCTTGTTTGAATCACCCCTACTCTCAATGGAAAAAGCCTATCCACATCAACTCTATCTATCCCCCTCATAATTTTAAATACCTTTATCAAGTCCCCCCTCAACCTTCTACATTCCAGAGAATAAAGACCTAACTTGTTCAACCTTTCTCTGTAACTTAGGTGCTGAAACCCAGGTAACATTCTAGTAAATCTCCTCCGTACTCTCTCTATAGTTTGTTGACATCTTTCCTATAATTCAGTGACCAGAACTGTACTCAATACTCCAAATTTGGCCTCACCAATGCCTTGTACAATTTTAACATTACATCCCAACTCCTATACTCAATGCTCTGATTTATATAGGCCAGCATACCAAAAGCTTTCTTCACCACCCTATCCACAAGAGATTATTTTTCCTGAATGGTACTTGATTACAATCATTCCATGTAATCTTGTAATGTGAGAGAATTTAAATGTAAGTGATGAAAACACAAGGACACTGGATTGAATGGAGAGTTTCTTAAGAGAGTACTTGCCAGCAGTGTACAGCAAGTACTGTCACCTTGAGAAGCATCTGCTTTTAGAGTAACTGAGTGCCAAGCTCGTTAGACGTGGGTTTGAAAACAGTTTTATTTGTATGATAGGCAATTATTGGATAAAACTCTTGCATTGTTTGTTGCTGCATTATCCAGACCTGCTTTCTGTGTAGAATTTGTTGAACTAGGGGGCCCTAATGATTGGCCTCTGGCTACGTTTAGTTGCGTGGGTAGAAAGTTGCTGAAGGTGGCATTTAATTTGTTCTTGAAAATTACACAACAATGGCCTGGTCGTATTTATTGTCTATCATTGTTACCCTAAAGGGATTAACAGTCAACTAATCCTGAGTGCAATCCAATGCCTTTGCGAGAGAGAGAGAGGAGAGAGAGAGAGGAGAGAGAGAGAGAGAGAGAGAGAGAGAGAGAGAGAGAGAGAGAGGAGAGAGAGAGAGAGAGAGGAGAGAGAGAGAGAGAGAGAGAGAGAGAGGAGAGAGAGAGGAGAGAGGGAGAGAGAGAGAGAGAGAGAGAGAGAGGAGAGAGAGAGGAGAGAGAGAGAGAGAGAGAGAGAGAGAGAGAGGAGAGAGAGAGAGAGAGAGAGAGAGAGATTACATGTAAATCACAACGTGGAAATCGGTTGTTGTTTACCACTTTGCAGCAGCAGCAGCTCTAGTTCCATGTGCTGCCCGTCTTAATGCCTGAAAACTTGTTTCAGCCAGCACTGAACAGTTATTTTACACACTGATTCTGGTGGTACATGCTCCAAGTACCCAGTAGAGATGTTCTTCTTGCTACCCCTCCTATTCCTCCAGCATTTAATACTTTAATTGTTCTCTTACCCTGGAGCTCGAAATATATCCCTTAGCATTTGCTTTGCCCCGTTTTAACCATAACCTTGAACACATCTATCAGACTCCTTTTTAATGCGCAAGGTGTGAATGAGATGCATCCTACACTGGTATGCCAAGGGAAGTATTCATGCATACTTTTATAGGTGGCTCTCACGTTCAAGAGATAGTCCGACCTAAATCATAATCTATAGTGTTAAAAACATTGGAATGAAATATAATAATTTTGTTCTTCAGTCCTGCTGAAGGGTCTCGGCTCGAAACGTAAACTATACTCTTTTCCATAGATGCTGCCTAGACTGCTGAGTTCCTTCAGCATTGTGTGTGCATTGCTTGGATTTCCAGCACCAGCAGATTTTCTCTTGTTTATATCTGGTTTCTGCTCATCTGGAGTTAAATATTCATGAGCACGTGTCTATTAGCAGATGCCCTTCAAAACCAACTTTTCATTGTATTTCAATTTAATTCAAGTTTAATTGTCATTCAACCATATGTGAATACTCATGAATACAGCCAAACGAGACAGTGTTACTATGCTATAACTACTTGCCACTTATATTTATGATCTGGATGGATTACACCCGGGCCATAACAGCAAAATAATACAGATGGTGTTATCTGGTGAAATCCCTCTCACTTATTGTGTGCAATGTTGTAGGGAGTGTGCTTTGACACACAATCATATCCTCTTGTCCAACTGTATCAACTGTTCTTTCCCTTTGCCTCAGGTCCACCACAAATTTCGGAGCGGGTGATCAACCGCCAGACGGTGAGGTTAGGTCGAACGATCAAGCTGCCATGTCCGGTGGAGGGAGACCCACCCCCACTTACCATGTGGACAAAAGACGGGCGCACCATTCACAGTGGCTGGACGCGGTTCCGAGTCCTCCGACAAGGTCTGAAAATCAAGGAAGTGGAAGCTGAAGATGCTGGGACGTACATCTGCAAGGCTACTAATGGTTTTGGCAGCATCAACCTCAACTACACACTCATTGTGATCAGTAAGTACTAAGCAAAACAGGAAGCCTCACCTAGTTCAGTTGTCCGCCATTAAGGCGGACCGTGGCATTAATTTTTCATCTGCGTGTTCCAGCTCGCTTTGTTAACCTCAGCTGCATTATTCTGTACTTTGTAGTCGATTACTTCACAGGTGCTGGCCAAAGTCAGCTTGAGGTCCATTTATCACGGGAAGTTGGGAGAGCTGTCAACCTCAGAGTAAGGTTTTGCCTTATGGTTTGAAATGGGCATTCATCGCTAAGAGCTCAGGAAATGTAGAATGAGTTTGAGCAATAACAATTCTGCTCTGCATCAATTAGTTACTGCTCCTTTAAGGATGAGAAGGAGGGTAAGGCTGCAAATTGCTCAGAACATAAAGAAGCCTTGACCTCACTTTACAAATTTTAAATTTCTATGCACTCCATTTTTTTTTGTGTTATCGCCACTGCTCTGAAAAGTACATTAGTAATCCTTGATTTGTCTAGTGTGCAGTGGGACGTTCTCTCCTTTTTAGGTCACACCCACTTCCCACAGCCAAACTACATCCAACAAGAATTTAACTAATTATATCCCTCAGGCTACCAGGACAGTGGACCAGTAAGCTGTCCATGATTGGTGGAATCCTCTCACCTGTTACTTCGCTGGTTTTAGTCTGTTTGTCCAGTAGTGCCCTTTGGGGTAATCTGGGGCAACAAACTTATCTGCTGGAGGAATGTGATTCCTGATGGAGGGTCTCGGCCCCGAAGCGTCAACTGTTCCGTTTCCTCCATAGATGCTGCCTGACCTGCTGAGTTTCTGCAGGATTTTATTTTTGTGTGTTGCTGGAGGAATTCATTGGGCTAAGCAGCATCTGGTGGGGGGGGTGTATGGGGAATGGAATTGTCAATGTTTCAGGTTGAAAGCGTGCATCGGGACTAAGATTGGAGAGGTGAGATTGGTTGTATAAAGAGGAGGGGGGGTAAAGGGTGCGACAGGATCCTGAGGTGATTGGTGGACTGACGAGGGGTGAAAGGTGATGGGCAGGTACTGCTATTTGCTGGCGGGTGGAGTTGGGAGACAGTGGAAGGTGGATGATAGGGATAAACGGGATCCTAATATCTAGTTAATTTAGCAAATATCTTTATGGTGCTCTAGGATTGTTAGTTGGAACAAGATTTTTTAGAGCACTTGTAAAATAACAGAATCAATCAACAGTGCTTATGCTGTAATGCTCCTGGACTTGATCTAAAACATACTGAAGACTCACATAAAAATACTTGTTTAATCAATTCATCGGATCTGGGCATCACACTAGAAAGGCTGACGTTTAATGTCTATTCCAAGTGGAACTTAAAGTGAGTGGTTATCTGAGCTATTTCAGCAGACAATTAAGAATAATTTCAGTCATGATGGAATGGAGAAGACTTCATGGGCCGAATTGCCTAATTCTACTACTATGTCTTATGGTTTAAGCTATGTTGTTGTGAGTCTGGGGTTATAAATTGGACAGACTAAGTGAGGATGGCATAATGGGTTGGGTGAAACAGGTGGACATTCATGGGATGCCCATAATGAATAATAGCTAATTTTAAATTTCAAATTTATTTGTATTTAATTAGCTGAATATTAATTCTTGTTTGCCATGAGGGAGATGTGAATTTATATGTTTGGTTTCATTGGTTGAAACCTCTAGATTACCATTCCATCACAATGGTAGTATATCTCCATGGGGGGATGGTTGGGAGGGGGTTGTCCATAAGACAATAAGACAGAAAAATTAGGCCCTTCAGCCCATCAAGTCTATCTATTCCTATTTCCTCCTCTTCTGCATCTTGGCCTCCTAAATTAAAGGCTTCAGCAATGTTCGTATTAAACTGGAGACTCAGTTAAGGTGAGAGGGGTAAGATTTAATAGGAACTTGAGGGGCTACTTTTTCTACACAAAGAGTGGTCTCTATGTGGAATGACCTGTCAGTGGAAGTTGTTGAGGCAGATTCAGTGACAACTTATTGACAGTTGGACAGATACATGGATAGGAAAAGATTAGAACTTAGGGACCAAAGGCTGGCAGATTGGAGTAACATGTATGGCCACGTCGGTAGGTGTGATTGAGATGGACAGAAGAGCCTGTTTCCATGCTGTATGACTCCAGAACTACCCCACATATGGCAAAGTGGAGCTGGAGTACAACCTCATCTTATTCCTGTTTCTTGGTCTTTGGCCACTGGATAGGTCAGTAAATGGGGATGTTCATGAACACGTTGAGCAGAGATTGGCATAGAACAGCTCCCAATAGCAGGTCAGATGGTGAGCTCTGAAATTCAGCTCAGGGGGCTTCCGAAAACCGCTTGTTACTGGGCAAGTTTTACTGCGACATAAATAATTTCTTTCTCAAATCTTCATGTTCTCCCTGTGATGTGGGGAAGGAAAGACTGGAATTAAAGGAATGTTTTGGTAGATATTTAAGTTTTAACAACTAAGAATCGTATTTACCTTTCATGGAAAATCGCAGAGGGCATCTTTGCAGTTGCAGTTACAAATAGGAACTGTGGTGACATTGTTATTTGTGTTGCAAGAAATGACTCAGTGCTGCACTAACACAGAGTTGTCATGTTACTGGCTTTAAGCCCTAGACCAAAGTACGAATATAAAGTGAAATAGGATGATTTTGGATGTCGCCCTGGAAAAATGACCAGCATTAGTCCCTTAATCTTTACATTCTAGAGAGCTAGCTACATCACAATCAGAAAGAAAATGGTCTATGGTTCTGCTACGCTTGTGAATTAGAAACTGGTTTATTATCAATGACATATGCCACGAGATCTGTTTTCTGGCAGCAGTTCAGTGCAATACATACAATAAGAAATCTATAGTAAGTAACATAAATAGTGCCAAAACAGAGGAAACTAGTGAAGAAGTGTTTATGGGTTCATGGTCCGTTCAGAAATCTGATGGTGGGGAGAAGAAGCTATTCCAAAAATGTTAAGTGTGCACCCTCATGGTCCTGTACCTCCTCCCTGGTGGTAGTAATGAGAAGAGGGTAGGTCCTGGATGGTGAGGGCCCTTAAGGATGGATGCTGCCTCCTTGAGGCTCTACTTTTTGAAGAATGTTGCTGTCCGTAAGGAGTTTGTATGTTCTCCCCCCTGACCGAGTGGGTTTCCCCCACTGCTCTGGTTTTCCCCCCAAATTGCAAAGACATATGGATGAATGGGTTAGTCGGTCATACGGGTGCTATTGGGCAGTGCAGGCTTGTTGGGCCAGAAGGTCCTGTTACTGTGCTATACCTCTAAAAAATTGTCCTTGATAGTGCGTAGGCTGGTGTCAATGTTGGAGTATTTATGACATTCTCCAGCTTTTCTCAATCCTGTGCATTTTCGTCTCCAAACTGACGGTGATGCAACCAGGCACAATGCTGTCCATGGTACGTCTGTAGAAATGTGCTTGTACCAAATCTCCTCAAGCTCCGAATGAAGGACAAGTGCTGTGGGTTGGACTCATTGCCGAGCAGTGTGATACTCAGGATGAATGAGCAACAGTCTTATTGAAAAAAGGGCTTCAGTTCAATACTATACTTGCACAGGAGGCACAGTGAAATGATCTGTAACGGATGAATCTTTGTGGACTGCAAGAATTTAAAAATCATGTTTCAGTAAGTGAAAGCTTTTCGAGAATATTTAGTCAAATATAATTTCTATGTGTTTGTAGTTTGGTTTGGATTACTTAAAATAGCTAGATCAATCTCAAATTCAGCCCACACGATTTATTGTTTAACCTCTCCAATTAATTATATTTGCAGAGAGTAGTCAATTCCCATCACTATCACCACCATTTTTAATAAGGATTCATGAACCATGCATTGTAATAAATTTCTGCTGAGACTAACAACCCCTAATCTAAGTGACTGTAATATACTCTGTTTAAACTATACCTTGAGGCTATGGTACCTGTGTAACCTTTTGAATTCTCAGTATTTGTTTCTGCTAAGTGGCTTGTTAACTTGTCTAATCTTCTGCTACTGAGCAAACCAGGCTGCCCTGGGATAGGTGGTATTTTCTGTCTAGTTGACTTAATTTTATTTACTGCTTGGTAATTGAGGGCAAGTCCTTTCAGGTCAGAGTTGTTCTTGGAGAATATTTATAATTTTTAATTCTAGTTTATTCCCCAGAGCCTAAGACGCCACATAAGGCAAGGCCCCTGACCTTTACAACATGGTGGTCTTACATTTCCAACAAACGCCACTTACTTCTTATCTTTAGAACCATATAAGATAGGCTAGTTGGAAAAGTGAGTTAGCACTTTTTGTTTAGTTACCGGACTAGTGTCTCACAGAAAATGGAACAAGTTGCAAATGTATATTGAACTAAAATGTTTTCTGCAGGTCTGCTTTGATATCTATTAATTCATTTCATATTGTAAATATATATATATATATGATATGTGAAATAGCCCTCATTGTCAATGTTGAGAAAATTCACCACATTGGCATTTCAGATTTAATTCTGGATTTGTCAAAATGAATTAATTTTTTTCATGTGTTGGAGGCATTGTTTGGAGATACAAATATTTTGTGAAATAAGCAAGTAAGTTGTTGGTAGCACTCTTTTTATAACTTATTAAAAATGCATGCTATCTTTTAAAATTGTTATTTCTGCCCAGTTTTGTCCTCTTTTTAAAAAGACCTTTGACCCACGGGTTAATAAGTGGTTGGTCTACAGGAGTGGGGTTAAGACAAAGCAACTAAGGGACTACAGTGTCTATTGTCGTCTAGGCCTTGTAAGCACACTCATGTCAACACGTTTTTAAGAAAACTAAAATTGGGGAGCGTGATTCCAATGCAATATCAGAATATTGCCTAATCTTGATATTGCTTTCTATATCATTGTGTTGTATATCTTTTATATGCGATGGTCCCTAAGACATTTCCCGCTCTGTTGTGGCATGGATAACTGGAGTAATGATACCTTATTTCCACCTCATAGAATGTTACAACACAGAACAAGCCAGAATAGGGAAAATGAGAATATAGCCCATCACGAATGTGGTAGAAAATTGTCTCCGAGTTATTATACATCTTGCATGGGGGAATATCATGGCTACAATACATGGTGTGCTACAACAGTTACAAAGATAGGATCCTAATTATAGGATTAATAGAACATTCAAAATTGTGAATGGCACCTAGTTTGCATGTCTCAAAAAGTTCTTTCTGTTCATAATCAAATTAGCCATAATGTTTTTGAAAGCTGGAGTAGGCTGCATTTGTGTTGTGGCGTGGAGACACATTGGCTGAGACTGTCCAGGGAGGACATTGAACACTTGTGCTTCTTTCTGAGAGACATCCACTCCCTGCCTTTGGCTGTCACCGTTGTTGTCTTTTATTTACTTTCTGTGCCTGTAACAGTAACGAGTGGTTGTTACTCCATTTTGCCGTGATGTGACACTAAGCTCCATTGCTTTGTTTGGCTATTCCAGGGCAACATATAACTCAGTTTACCAACTTGTGTGGCAATCTAGGGGTGAGGGAATAATTGCTTATACACATGTGTGAAATTGGAAGCCAGCAAAGTTGGATGGCTGAAAGCTGCCTTTGAAGTATCCATTAGACAACACCTGGAACCATAAATGGACTTCAAAAAAATTGAACTTAACATTGGAAATTTAACCACCATACACTAGAGGAAGAAAGAAAGGGGGTCTGGGGAAAAATTATTTATAAAGAGCAAGTTTACTATCTGGAACAAACATCGTTTACAAGTAATACAATGGAACCAATCAGGGGTTTTGAAAGGGTGTCAAATAGGAACCCCTGGGTCTGCTTCGCTTATCCCTTTCTTCTGCAGTCCACTTTCCTCTCCTTTCAGATTCCTTCATCTCCAGACCTTTACCTTTACCACCCACCTGCTTTCAACTTTTAGCTAGCCTCCTTCCCCTTCCCCCACCTTTTCATTCTGGCGTCTTCCCCCTTCCTTTCTGGTCTTGAAGAAGGCTCTCTTTCTGCAACATCAACTGTTTATTAATTTCCATAGATGCTGTCTCACTGAATTTCCATCATCTGCAGAACTTCTTCTGTTCATGACGAGAAAGATGCAGAGTTGGGTAGGGGGATGGGAGGGGGTTGGTGAGATTCTGGAAAGATCCTGCCTGCAAACACGGACTGAATGACTTCCTGTGCAGTCATGATTCTGTAATTATGACTGGTTACTCTCTTCCAACATACCTTGCCTGCAGAAATGCTTTGAGACTTTCTGAACTGAAGGACAAGCACTATTAGCATCAATACTATAATTTTTTGTACTTAATTTAGTTTAATTTACTTAATTTTGCCCTTACTTTCTCAACTTCATTGCCAACACCAATAGCTTCTTTTGCATGTTAATTGTTTGTCGATCTTTGTTTATGTATAGTTTCTTCATAAATTCTTTTGTACTTTTTATTTGCCTGCAAGAAAATGAATCTCAAGGTGGTATATGGTGACATATAGGTACTTTGATCATAAATTTACTTTGACTTTTGCTAGTGTTTGCCCAGGATGGCAATGCAACATTCCCAAGTTTTTTGTAAGGAATGTGAGTGGTGATGCGGGGTGTAAAGTTGCCATAAGTTAATCAAGTTAAGGGAGTGAGCAATAACTGTGCAGAAGGATGAAGTTAAGCACATCAGTAATGGAATACTTTAAGAGGTGGGAGAATGGGAAATTTGATGTTCCAAGGTAACTGAGTTCCATTGTATCTTAGTCACTGAATCCTAAGTTGTGGGTACAACAGGCAATTAGGAAGGCAAATGTTTATTGGCCTTTATTGCAAAAGGATTTGTATCTTAATACAAATACCTAGAAACTTATTGAGATCATGCATAATGTATTGTGTACAGACATGTTTTCTTTACTTGAAGAGACGAATTACTTGACAGAGGAGGAATGCAACAAAGATTCATCAGACTGGAACCAAGGGTGTTGGGTGCTTCATATAAGGAGAGATCGAGCAGTCTCTGGGCCTCAGTTTTGTAGAGTTTAGATAACTGAGAGGTGACCTCATTAAAATATCAAAAATTCTGAGAAGGCTTGGAAAGGGAGGTATGACGAGAATGTTTGTCCTGGCAAAGGAATCTAGAAGTGAGGGCTACAGATAAAGGAAGGGCTATGTAATTTCTCCCCCGGGGACGGTGAACCTTCGGAATTAGATAGATAGATAGATAGATAGATAGATACTTTATTCATCCCCAAGGGGAAATTCAATGTTCCTCCAGTATGATATCACATAAACACAAGACAGACCAAGACTAACTGACCAAAAAACCACATAATTATAACATACAGTTACAACAGTGCAAAGCAATACCATAATTTGATAAGAGCAGACCATGGGCACGGTAAAAAAAAAGTCTCAAAGTCCCAGATAGCCCATCATCTCACGCAGATGGCAGAAGGAAGAAACCTCCAACGTGGCAAAACTTCCCGATGCAGCCTCTGGAAGCACCCGAGCACAGCCAACTGTGAGTCCGTCCGAAAACTTCCGACAACTTCGTGCCTCCGACCAGCCCCTCCGACACCGAGCACCGAGCACCATCTCTGCCGAGTGCTTCAACCCCGGCTCCGGCCACCAAGCAACAGGCAAAGCCGAGGATTCGGGGCCTTCCTCTCTGGAGATCTCTCCGATCGCTCAGTAGCAGCGTCAGCAGCACAGGCATGTCAGAAGTTTCGCCAGATGTTCCTCCGTGCTTCACACATCCGTCCCAATCAAATCAGGATTGTGCACGGCCCCTACTTACAGATAACGGATATTCCTTACTGGAGTGGCCGCTGCGCCCTGCGTCGTCGCGCCGCCATCTTGATTATCTACCCCTGGATGCCATTAGTTTAATCAGAAAAATGATGATTGATTTTTTTCTGGATATTAAAAGAATTTCCGAGGCTCTGTTCTGTGCCCAGTACACAAGTGCAATTATGACAAAAGCATGGCAGCACCTTTACTTCCTTGGGATTTTGTGAAGATTTGGCATGGTATCTAAAACTTTAACAAACTTCTATAGTTGTATGGTGGAGAGTATATTAACTGGCTGCTTCACAGCCTGGCATGGAAACACCAATGCCTTTAAATGGAAAGTCCTACAGAAAGTGGTGGTTATGGCCCAGTCCATCTCGGGTAAAACCCTCCCCACCATTGAGCATTTTCGCAGGAAAGCGGTATCCATTATTAGGGACCCCACCCCCCCCCCACCACCACCACCACCACCCCATGCTGTCTTCTCACTGGTGCCATCAGGAAGAAGGTTTAGTAGCCTCAGAATTTACACTGTCAGGTTCAAGCATAGTTATTACCTCTCAACCATCAGGCTCCTGAACTGGAGGGAATAACTTCACTCAACTTTACTTTCCTCAACACCGAACTGTTCCCACAACCTATGGACTCACTTTCAAGGGCTCTTCATCTCATTTTTCTCAATGTTCCTTGCTTACCTATTATTATTTATCTTTCTTTTTGTATTTGCACAGTTTGTTGTCTTTGCACACTGGACGTCTGCCTTGTTGATGTGGTCCTTCCATTAATTCTATTATGGTTATTGGATTTATTGAGTATGCCTCAGGAAATTGAGTCTCAGGGGTTCTATATGATGACATATATGGACTTTGATAATAAAATTACTTTGAATTAGAATTGGGGAAAATAACAGGAAAATGGTTTTTGAGGTAGAAATTCATGATCTTGTTTGCTAATGGAGCAGGTTTGAGGGGCCAAAGAATCTACTCCTGCTCCAATTTGTTACGCTCTCATGCTATCTTCCACTGGTTCAGGGGCATTTGAAGATAGTCTATCACTTTGGGTCTGGAGTCACATACGGACCAGAATGACTACAGTGAGGAAATTTCCTCCCCAGAAGGACAATGAGATTTGTATAATGACACAGAGGGTTAATTAGGCAATTTACAAATTTTAATTTCACATTATTTAATTGGTTAAATTTAGACCCAATAATTAATTGCAAGTTTGGATTTACTCCTCCAGTGTGTTAGTCAGGACACTGGATTAGCCGCAGTTAGAGTTTTTAAACATTTTTATGAACCAAAAGTGTTTTCATTCCATTACTGTGGGGATCATTTAGCATTGATAATATGAAAATTATACGCACAAATTGCCACATTTCTCAATATATCCCTTCAAGTTACAGTTTAATCTAGAAGGCCTATTCCCAGTAAGAAGAGAGAGCTTTGTCAGCTGGTTGCTGTAAGTTTATACATTGTGCATGGGAACCATTGCTCGATCCAAGGATCACCACTAAGACAAAGCACAAGCATATCCGTGCCCAGATCAGAGCACAAAGTGAACCTGGACAAATAGTCTGGCAACACTGGAGAAGAAGTGCAGTAGGTTTGCAGATGACACAACAATCGGTGGAGTTGTAGGTCATTAAGTAAAAGATAGCTTTATAGAAAGACAAGATATTTATATCAGCTAGAAAATTGGGCAGTATTGCAGCAGATAGAATTTCATCCACACAAGTGTAAGGTAATGTACTTGCTGAGGTGAAATTCTGTTTGGACATATAGAGTAAATGTCAGGGACTTCAGAAGCATTGGATGTACAGAGAGATCTTGGGGGTACTAGTCTAGTGGCAACCCAGGTGGACTGGGTGATAAAAAAGGGGGTTTTGTAGACGTCATTGTAGGCAAGGGTTTACGTATAACATTTGGGACATCATATTTCAGTGTACAAAATATTGGCTAGACTTCACTTAGTGTATGGTGTATAGTTCAGGCTGCCACTCATTTGGAAGGACGTAGGGGCAACAGAGAGAATGCAGAATAGATTCAGCAGGGTGTTGCTTGGCATGGAGGATTGTGGTAAAGGAGATTGGATAGGCTGAGTTTACTCTCACTGTAATGTGGGAGCTGAAGCTGACCCTGTGGAGGGTTTATATTAATAATAACAACAATAATAATCATCATAATAGATAGGATAGATAGGACCTTCTCCAACAACCTGAAAACCATACAGCACAGATTAATGATGCATTTAATGATCTGTGGGGTAGGTTTTTCCCAAGGGGCGGAGCGGGGGGAGTATTTGGAATGAGCTGCCAGAGGACGTCGTACAATTAGAACATTCAAAAGGAATTTGAGCAGGTACTTTGAAGGAAAAGAAGTAGAGGGATACGGGAGAGCAGAATAGAAAGTAGTGAGGCATCCTGGTTGGCGTGGTCGAGGTGGGCTGTAAGGGACTGTTACTGTTACTGTTACATTTCTTTGATCCTGTGAACTGGAAGCCAGAGGTTATCAATGCTTATTAACTCTACAGTGTTATCGGTGAGTCGGGGAGAAAGCCTGGAAGCAGAAAATAGGAAACTCGAGTAAAGAACAATGTATTATAAAGATGAATATTTGCTATGGATTGAGAATGCTTTTTTATTTGCAATCTTACCAGGGTTCTTAGAGCAACTGGATGGTTAACTATTTCATCAAAGAATCACATAATTTTAGCAGTGGCTTGGCTTATTGACGGCCACATTTGCAGCACCATATAAACCCTGTCTTTCTCTGTCTATATGGAACCATGAAGTGGTGTGAAGAATTTTTTTTGCAATGTTAAAAGCCACACCAAATAAATCTCATAGTTACATTGAGTGCCAGATCAGAGAGTGTGAAAATTCCATGACTATAACAGATTTTGGTCTTCATTCCAAGCAGACATGCACAGCAGCCAAGTGAAAAACATTTTACTGGCAGTTTAAAGACCATGGATATAAACACACTCATCCTGGAGGGAGTGACAAAGTGGAATTGTTCATATTAGTTCTGCTTCTTTACCGCCTGAGAGATCCCATAGTACTCCCGGGAAAACAAATGGAAAAGGCTTTTTATATGAAAATAGGAATTAGTGGAGACTATTCGATCCACCGTGCTTATGGTCATTCAGTGAGATCATGTCTAATTTGTGATTCTGTTCCATAGACCTGACGTTGTCCCATATTTCATGATACATTTTTCAAAAAACTATCAATCTATGATACGTGATTAAAATAGGACCTAGCATCAGTTTGCAGAATAATTTTATATAAATTTTACTCTTAGTATTCTTCCTTAATTTTACTCCTGAAGGATTGATTTCTGCTCCAAAATCCCAAATTTTCCTGGCAGCACGATTTCTTTTTCTCTATTCACATCATTATTGTCCCTTGAACTCTGCAAAACTTTGATCAAATCTCCGCATAACTTTCAAAACTGTAAGGTTCTAGTTTATACATTTTCCTTGCAGTTTAGGTGTCATCTTGGTGAATCCGTACTCACACCCGCTCCAAGGACTAAACATCCCTCCTTAATTGTGTTGCTTAGAACTGCTCATTGTTTTTCCGGGAGTGGTCAAAGCAGAATTGTTTCTTTTTCCATTTTGCACAACCTCTAAAGATTTTAAGGATTAGCTTTATTTGTCACATGCGTATTGAAAAATACATAAAAATGCATTGTTTGTGTCAAATCAAATCAGTGAGGATTGTGCTGGGCAGCCTGCAAGTATTGCTATGCTTTTGGCAGCAACATAACAAGCACAATACTTCATTGTGGCTCAAAATCCTTCAGCTAAAAAAATCTTCATTCCATTAGCTTTTCTTTGGCTATTGTCTGTCTCTGTACCATGATATTTTAACTATTAATCTAAATTATGTTTTCCAATGTACACTTCTTTTGGATTTCCAGAATTTAGAAAATAATCTGAATTGCAGTCAAACTTAATTTACAATTTTCTTTGCAAATTGTACTGCAACTAAACGTGAAATGCTCAGGATAGATGAACAGCCAAAAGTTCCTGCTGTTCCACTCTTAGTGGCATAGAAATAGTTTGACATTCACAGCCTCAGCCTTGAGAGAGCAAGACATTCCTGTAATCTTCATAGTAGATTCAAAGTAAATCTGTCCCAAATGTAAGTCTTGTCATTTCTAGTGGAAGCACTTATTTAACTGAATGGCAATTTGATTAGGCACTGCCCATTGACCTATTGGCCCATTGATACCATTATTTTACTGTTTCAAGGGCAGCATCTCATTCTTAAGGTTATAAATTGGGCAGCAGATGTTTCTTAACAGTTAGTTTTATTTTTAAATAATTTCCTTCTGCTTCATTGTCTCTCACTTCTCCCTTCCTCCTCTCTGTCCTCACCTTCCACTCTCCCCTTCCTCCTTTTCTCTCCCGTCTGTCATTCTCTTCCCCTATTCCTTCTCTCTCCCCCTTCCTCCATCTTTCTCTCTTTCCTCCTTCCTTTGGGCGTCCCCCTTTCTTCCTTCTCTCTCTCTCTCTTTCTCTCCTCCCTCTTTTCCTGTCCTTCCTTTTATCTTCTGCCTCCCTACTTCCTTCTCTCTCCCTCTCTCTCTTCTCTCTCTCTTTGCCGTCTTAATTGAAAGTCTATCATTTATTATTTTTATTGTCTTCCTACACCAAATTTGACATTAAGCTCACCCATACCATTTTGAAGTTCCTTTTCAATCCAAGGTGGTTAATTTTGAAAACTTCAGCTTGATGGTTAATGAGACACCCAATGTTGTTTCCTCAGGTCTCAAATTTCCTATAAACCAGGAAATCCACCTTCTTAAATTTCTGTTCCAGCAAGTTTACCACAAAAAATATGTGAAAATGTAAATGCATAGCTATGATGCAGTTAGATATCTAACCACAGCAAAATCTGGACCGTTAATTTTCTGACTCCAAGCTGTGAGCATTAGTGGCTAGGCAAAGACTTTATTACTCATTCCCACTGGCCTTGTGTTGAGTAGTTTGCTGAGCGCTTTAAGAAGGAATTTTAAGAGTCAAATGAATTGCTGTGGGTTTGGAGTTACATATAGGCAAGGTTCATTAAGAAGAGCAGACTTACTTCCCTGATAGACATTAATCAGACAAATATGCCAAACCGACACTTCATAGTCATGGTTTATGATCAGATAGTATTGCACAATTTCATTTATTTTTTAATGTAAATTCCTTTCCCAGACAATGACTCAAACTCACATCATGTTGATAGTCCAACACTCTGTACACTCTTTGGTCACTACACATAGTATAAGAGTCAGGTTTATTAACATTGATAAAAATATGTAGTAATACTTGTCATTTTGTGGCTGCAATACAATGCAAAACATAAAAAAAATACTATAAGCTGCAAAAGGAAATAATGTAAGTAAGTAATGCCAAAAACTGTTGCAGTCTTGGGCTCTGCACCTACTAGCGGAGACATGGAGGCACGTAGTAAGCTATCCTTTTTCGGGGTAAGTTCACAGTGAGGTGCTATAGATCAGAGATGCCAATTCCAGCAATGACTGCAGTCAAAAGAACTTTACCAGGTCTAAAGTGCTTAATCTAATGGAAGCAGGGAGCGAGAGAATAGATTACGTGTTAGCAGAACTCTTAAAGCAACATAACATTCATGAGAAGAATGATTCACGAAACAAAGGTAGTTGGAAGTGCTTGGTGCAGAAATTACTGGTGATGGTTAGATCTTTTTATGTAAGGAACAGCTTTGATGACATAGCTGTATATTCACTCTTCTGACGTATCTATGTTTTACAAGTTTTGTAGAAATAGACCATAAGACCCTAAGAGATTGGAGCAGAACTAGACCATTAGGCCCATCAAGTCTACTCTGCTATTACATTATGGCGAACTTATTATCCCTCTCAACCCTGTTCTCTATCCTACTCCCAGAATCTTTGACATCCTTACAATCATGAGACTATCAACCTCCACTTTACGTATACCCCATGACTTGGTTTCCACAGCCGTCTGTGGCAATGAATTCCACAGATTCACCACCCTCTACTAAAGAAATTCCTCCTCATCTCTGCTGTAAAGGGACGTCCTTCTAGTCTGAGGCTGTGCCCTCTGGTCTTGGTGTCCCTCACTGTAGGAAGCATCCTCTTCATGTCCACTCTATGTAGGCATATCAATATTTGATAGGTTGCAATGAGACACCCCCCCCCCATTATTTATATTACAATTTCAACTTAAGGGAGTTAGACTGCAAATGATGACACAGAGTTGAGCTTAGAATAGAATTGCAGAATAATGGTTAATTTAGTGGGCCATTTTCTATTCATGGCTTAGATTTTGGCCTTGAAAGTGTTTAATTATAGTTTCGCCTGCAATTGATGGTCAATAGAGGGGAAAAATACACAGAGGGAAATTGGCCGAACACAGGAAATTGGGA
Source organism: Hemitrygon akajei (assembly GCF_048418815.1). Lineage (NCBI taxonomy): Eukaryota > Metazoa > Chordata > Chondrichthyes > Myliobatiformes > Dasyatidae > Hemitrygon > Hemitrygon akajei. The sequence continues at coordinate 29,991,269 of NC_133127.1, forward strand.
CCAGCTGGGTAGGCAGTGTGGTCAGTACAGACATGTTGGGCTGAAGGGTTTGTATTCATGTTGTATTGCTCAATGACTATGTCTCTTCACCTCTAGTAGATGTAATCAGTATGTGGATTTCAATTCTCATCACAGGACAAAGCTCATATTATTAGTTCTGAGTTACATTTAAGACTGGGATTGTTAGTTTCAGAAATTGCAGTTTAGACTGTGGATATTGGATTGTGGCTGTTTTTTTTTGTGTTTGCTTTATTGATCCCTGTAGTTATGTATTAGCCCTGGGAAAGTTAGAATCTATGTAGCCTGTGGGATTTTTGGTCTCTGCAGTTACAGTTTAGTCTGGGATTATACTGTAGCTCAGTGCAGTTATGGTTTTTCTTAGTCTGGGTACCTTAGCATCCTATTAGACTCACTACACACACACACACACACACACACACACACACACACACACACACACACACACACACACACACACACACACACACACACACACACACACACACACACACACATCAAATGTCTGTGACATTAACTTATTAGGTCTCACTTCATCAGAGGTACTCCCTTTGTTCAGCCCATTCATCCCCTTCCTTCTCTGCTGCTGTAAACCTATTTCTTTTCCCCTTTTCCCAGTTCTGACAAATGTTCTCAGACCTGAAAGGTTAACTGTTTCTCAGATAAAGTGATGCTGTGAAGTAAAACAGCTTTTGAGGATGGATGGCATGAAATGTGTCAAACTTCCTGAATTAGGGGAGTGCTGAAATGGTTGCCCTTTGGGAGGAAGGTTTAAATAGTTAGTTTTCTAATAAGGATTTAATATGCTTTTTATCATCCAGGTGGTCTATACTGTTTCACATTTGTGTGTCAAGCATGGCTATAAGGACTTTAGATACAACACTGAGTTATGACCAAGCCTGCACTGCTCCCAGTTACTATTGATGGTAAGGATGTGGATGTGGCAAGGACCTACAAGTACGTAGGGGTTAACCCGGACCTCAAGACTTGAGCGGAGCACCAATGCAGAGGCTGAGTATAAGAAAAGCTAGAGTCACCTCTATTTCCTGAGGAGACTGAGGTCCTTTGGAATATGCAGGCCTCTCTTTCACAAGTTCTACCAGTCTGTTGTCACCAGTACAATATTCTGTGTGGTGGTGTGCTGGGGCAATGGCATTAACACGGGTGATGCCAACAGGCTCAATAAACTGATTAGAAAGGCTGGCTCTGTTATAGGAGTCAAACTGGACACACTGGAGGCTACGATAGAGCAAAGAACCCTACGGAAAATCCCGGCAATTCTGGACAATGTCTCTCACCCTCTGCAAATGATTTCCGCCTCCATTTCCAGTCCTCCCTGTTGGGCCGCATTGAAGATCCCAGGTATCTTCATTCTGTTGATGGCTTCTCCTGCCAGGCTCACCTTCCAGCTTCTCACCTCATTCCCCTCCCCCACCCACCTACTCACCTTCCCCCTCACCTGGTTTCACCTATCACCTACCTGCCAGATTGATCTCATCACCACCCAGGACAAGTTCTCTTTTCATTATGATCATCAGGGAGGAGGAGATACAGGAACCTAAACACTCAACATTTAGAAACATAGAAAACCTACAGCACAATACCTTCAGCCCACAATGCTGTGCCAGTCATGTACTTACTTTAGAAATTACCTCGGGTTACCCATAGCCCTCTATTTTTCTAAGCTCCACGTACCTTTCCAGGAGCCGCTTAAAAGACCCTATCGTATCCGCCTCCACCACTGTCACCGGCAGCCCATTCCATGCACTCACCACTCTCTGCGTAAAAAAACTTACCCCTCACACCTCCTCTGTACCTTCTTCCAAGCACCTTAAAACTATGCCCTTTCATGATAGCCATTTCATCCCTGGGAAAGGGCCTCTGACTATCCAAACGATCAATGCCTCTCATCATCTTATACACCTCTATCAGGTCACCTCTCATCCTCCGTCACTCCAAGGAGAAAAGGCCAAGTTCACTCAACCTATTCTCATAAGGCATGCTCCCCAATCCAGGCAACATCCTTGTAAATCTCCTCTGCACCCTTTCTATAATTTCCACATCCTTCCTGTAGTGAGGTGACCAGAACTGAGCACAGTACTCCAAGTGGGGTCTGACCAGGGTCAGGAACTGCATCTTCCCCTCTGCCTGAAATACACATTTCATGACGTATGTCTGTAGTAACAAATCTGATTCTGATTCTAATAAGACTGGGATTGCAGGCCAGTTTAGATGATCAAAACTAATTAGCGGCAGTTGGATTTGTTGCTCTTCAACATGTTGCATTCTGATTAGGTTAAAACTTTGGCAAATGTGCTGGTTTACTCGAACTATTTAGTCTACATGCTTGTCATTCGGAACAGATATGCCCGGAGTGATGGATTTTTATCGGATTTTACAATTAGCTGTGTAATGACGCAAACAGACAGCTGTTTCTAGTGACAAGAACAGAAACAAAACGGCATGAAACTATTTCCATAAAACTCAGCCACATGTGATATGTAACAAAATAATATTACCAAGGCGTGATGTTTTGAAGGCAGTAATTTAATCTCATGGGGTTCAAATGATGTTCATAAAACACTTGCACTATGCCCTTTTGGTTTATGAGGTGACCCGAACCCTTCTGCTAGATTAATGCCGTTTAATTACTGCCAGGTATCCATTGATTTCTACATATACTGGCAGATTTACTGATAATCATTTGTAGGTTTGCTTCTGATCGGCTTGCAGTAGCTGTCTAGCATCTTCACTTAGTGGGTCCACATTTCGACATTTGACTCTCAAGAATCTAACCTGTGGTGGATTGTCTGTGCAGTATCCGGGAAGTAAAAACAAACACAAGAACGATTTCAAGTGAAGGCAGTTTCGTCTCGGGCTCCGACAGTGGTGAGAGGGTCGCTTGTTTCGGCGGCTCGCAATCCGCCATACCTCGAGTGCGCGGTGTCTCAGCAGCACCACAGTTCAGGGTTGCACCTGTTCATGATTTCCAGGAAAATGGGCGAGTTTTCTGATGATGTAAGTGTAGAAAGTGATGGCCATTTCTCTCCTCATGCCCTGTGCCCATACCTGATAATGGAAACAGCGGCTGACAAGCGGACATATGGCTGGTGTCAATTTGAGGCATGCAGAACATATGGATCTGTTTATTCCACAATCCTTTGCAGATGCTTGGGAGCAGAAGGCAGCTTGTACATCCGCGTGAATATCAAAGTGTGAGCCTGTCCATTTTCCTGATTGATTTAAGAGCCAGGCTGCACAAAGCGTTAGGATTCCTGTCCCCCGTGATCAACCTCTACCCCCATACCCCCTCCTTGTTTTTGATCTGAGCGACAGAGGCAACCTGACTTACTGGATTTTAATAAAGTTCGTCTGTGACGTTGCTGGGGCTTCTGTGCATTGAGTGCTGGCAAACCTCTGGCTCACTTCAAGTAACACTTGTACCCCGATGAGCCGAGCGGCGAGTGGAAAACTCTCAGCACGTCGGTGTGCGATGAGGCTGCCTGTGTCTCTGGCTGAAGAGGACTGGCCTGCTAAACATTCCTGTAACTGCAAGATCTCTTTTCAGCAGTGAGCACTAAGCTGGCTGGTCTGTCCCTTATCCAGAAGAAATTTATGCAAAATAATTAGCATTCCAAAGGCAAATTCCAACCGGTCTTAAAATAGTAAATCCAAATGAAAGCTGACAAAGAGCTCCTATTATTTCCATGATTCACCCTACTCGTGCTGGTTAACGATTACAAAACGTGAAGCTTCGGAGTGACGGTGCTGTTGTCTGAGACTGTAGTTCATGTATTTCATGGAAGCCTCGGCAACCAGTGGCCACTTTATTAGGTACCCCGGTACACCTGTCCCGTTAATGCAAATATCTGATCAGCCTGCCACCTGGCAACAACTCGGTGCATAAAAGAAAACAGATGTGGTCAAGAGGCTCAGTTGTCATTCAGACCACGCATCAGAACGGGGAAGAAACGTGATCTAAGTGACTTTGACCATAGAAAGATTATTGGTGCCGGACGGGGTAGTTTGAGAGTCTCAAACAGGGCTGATCTCCTGAGGTTTTCACACATAATAGTCTCTGGGGTTTACGGAGAATGGGCTGAGGAGAACGGCCAGACCGGTTCAGGCCGGCAGGAAGACAACAGTGACTCAGATAACCACATGTTACAGCAGAGCATCTCTGAACGTACAGCGTGCTGAAACCCACGCCGGGTTTCAATCCGGCGCACGATAAAGTGGCCGCTGAGTGTAAAGGCTTGAATGTGACGCTGAGGCTGCCGGTTCAGCAGATCGCTGCAGGATTGTGGCATTGTGGTGGTATCATTTCAATGGGACACAAAACCAAAATGCCAGCACGAGAATGTAGAAGCAATGCTGTAATGTTGAGGCTTTATAACACATCGGTCAGACCACACTTGTGAGCAGGTTTGGGCTCCACGTCTAAGGAGGGATGTGCTGGCAATGGCGAGGGTCCAGAGGAGGCTCATGAAAATGATCCCAGGGATGACAGAGGAGCATTTCATAGCTCCGGGCCTGTACTCACTGTAGTTTAGAATTATGAGATGAATCTCACTGAAACCTATCAGATATTGAAAATCCTTGGTAGAGTGGATTTGGAGAGGATGTTTCCAGTAGTGGGAGAGTCTAGGAACAGAGGGCACAGCCTCAGAATGCAAGGTCATCCCTTTGGAGTTCAGATGAGGAGCAATTTCCTCAGGCAGAGGATGGTGAATTTGTGGAATTCATTACCACAGATGGCAGTTGAAGCCAAGTCATTGGGCATACTTAGAGCGGAGATGATAATTTCTTGATTAGTAAGAAAGACGAAGGGTTCAAGGAGAGGGCATGAGAATAGCGTCAAGAGGGAAAAATAAATTAGTCGTGATAGAATGGTGGAGCTGATCTGATGGGCCAAATGGCCTAATTCTGTTCCTGTGCCTTTCAGTCCTTCGGTCTTATGGTCTGTTTGTACTTCAAAGGTCTCATGGCACTAGTTCAATAGATTTCTCCTGGTATTGTGGCCAACAGATATCTCTGAACTAACATCATAAAGACAGATTCTCTGATCAGTTACCTCATTACCTTGAGGAGACGTTACTGTGTCCAATATCCCTGCAGCGCAACAGTGAATATACCACTGATAAAAATTCAATGGCTGCAGATCTATCTGCTGCACTTGTACATATCAAATGTAATAGACATTTAAAAATTACTCCTTCATAAGTTCTTATTTTTAATTATTAAAGGCTAATTTCAAATGTTTGAAATATTTCTGATTATGGGAGGCATTTGTAGCAAGCTACTTTGACAGCAGTGTTAGCCCAAAGGCTAAGAGCATGACATTGAGGAATCATGAGGTTCTACCTCCTGAGGCCGAGGCACTGCATGTGGACTGCTCCTTCCTGTCACAACAGCGAACCAACCACCGCTTGGCCGCACAAGCTTGGTTTGGCTGCGGGGATTATGTGGGACATCCGGGCCTGCTCAAGCTCAATCCAGCCCAATGAGACTTTAGAATGAGGGAGGAAGTTAAACATAGCTTTACGTTGTCATATTCTATTCATTATGTAGCATAACATTCCAGCGATTACAAAACAGCTTATTGTTTCACATACCACATGGATTTCCTCTTGAAATCCTTGATAATTTCCCAGACTTGAGTACAATCTTCAGTTTTCTCCTGTAAGGATAGATGTAATATTTGCACAGCCTGTGATATTTTTGTCTGCCTTTTTCATGATTATTATATCATGTGTGAGAAGCTCTTCCATTCGATGTCTCTGAGTTCCTTCAGAAATCTGTCCGAGGTTCTGCACTTCCAGCTTGTACGTAGCCACTTCTCCTAGTATCTCTTGTCCACGTTTGCAACCTGCTTCACTTCATGGGTCTGTCTAGAACTTATGCTAAGTGCACAATAAAATAAGTCCGGAAACACAAGGAAGTCTGCAGATGCTGGAAATTCAAGCAACACACACAAAATGCTGGTTGAACGCAGCAGGCCAGGCAGCATCTATAGGAAGAAGTACAGTTGACGTTTTGGGCCGAGACTCTTCCTCAGGACTAACTGAAAGAAAAGATAGTAAGAGATAATAAGTATTAGTTATTGAGGAATTAGTAATAGGAGGAGGAGCAGTATTATCTGTCAACAGTAATAAGGAGTAGGAATATTGTTAGTGTACAAAGCCTGTGCAAAGTTCCACGTCAACTCAGTGTAATCTCTAGTCCAACAGATGCAAGTGGAGAATTTGCATTTGGGATAGTATTGAGAATCTTGAGTTCATACACCAGAAGCAGATGGACAGCATTGCAAACTGTCCAGCCCCTGCCCCATCATCGATCTCCTGCCCTGCCTTCAAGCGTCTCTTGTTCCCACTTCGGTCAGGTTGGTTACCTGAAACTCACAGAAATGGAGCGGGTCACTCCCAGTCCCGAGGGGCTGCCTCAGGAGCAAGGGGAAGGGAAGGAGTGGCAGTGGTGTGGCTTTCTGGAATCGGTCACCACCGTGGGCTTCTCTCCTGCCGGTGCTGCTATCGTGGCCAACTTCCAGCACAGTCGCTTTTCAGAGGAGATTGTTCCAATCTGTCATGCAGCCTGCTTCATTTCCATACCACTGACTTTTATCGAATTGGATCCCCTCTGCGAAACCCTTATACAGGGCAATTTGCCCTTAGATGATTTAAATAATCTCTTGTAGTTTTAGAAGTTTCATTAACTTTAAATTTCATTTATATGTTATATTTTCATTCATATTCATTCCATGTGACCTCTAGAGGGCATTCTGTTGACCACTCTATTCTTCAACAATTAAGCTGTGAGGTGCAGAAAAGATTCATCTAGTTCAGAGAATGTTATGCTCTGTTACAGCATAATTATAAATCAAAAACTAACAAAGTTGGTAGTCATTGATAGCTCAAGCAGTATATGTTGGCATCTCAGGTTCTCTATATTTATTGCTTATTTATTTAATATTATTATTTCATTCTTTTTGCGTTTGCACATTTCCTGCACACTGGTTGAACGCCCAGTTGGTGCAGTCTTTCAATGATTCTTTTATGGTTATTACTCTACTATGGATTTATTGTGTATTCCTCCCCCCCCCCCCACAGAAAATGAATCTCAGGGTTGTATATTGTATATAATAAATTTACTTTTAACTTTGAGCTTTGAGAGAAACAGAGTGAATCAATGTTTCGGGCCAAGGATCCTTCATCGAAACTAAAAAAGAAAACGAGCATGTTTTAAGTTTCAGCAAAGGGAGGGTGGAGGGAATAGAAGGAATGTCTGCGAAAGGGTGCAGACTAAAAGTTCTACTTTGGAAACTGGCAGGTGGAGGCAAAAAAAAAAGGAGAAACAAACTGGATCAAAAGTGCACTGCTCTGTCTCATAGTGATAATGTGAGATGCTTCAATTCACTATTTCCTCAAGGACAGCTTTGAGCTTCCATTGAACATCATTGAAGTAACGTTAGGGGCTGAAGGCAGAACATCAGTGGTCCACAGAGATGTAACACTGAGCGTCATGGGAGGTCATTCCTACCTGTGGCCATCAAACTTTACAACTCCTCCCTCGGAGTGTCAGACACCCTGAGCCAATAGGCCGGTCCTGGACTTATTTCCACTTGGCATGATTAACTTATTATTATTTAATTATTTATGGTTTTATATTGCTATATTTCTTCACTATTCTTGGTTGGTGTGGCTGTAACGAAACCCAATTTCCCTCGGGATCGATAAAGTATGTCTGTCTGTCTGTCTGTCTGTCTGAATAGGAGTGGAGAATTAAGGTGATACAGGCATGGAAGGTCAAGATTACACATACAGATGCATTCAGAGGTGGAAACTGAATCCTGAAAACTTGAGTTCAATGCAGGGAAACGGAGAAACTGCAAGTGAATTGTTTCCCTGTTTAAGTGTCTGGATTGTAGGAAGGAAAACAGTTGCACTTCCTGTGGTTGCATGGGAAGGTGCTCCAAGAGGGAAATGGTTGGTGTAGCTGGCAGTGATGGAGGGAAGGTTTTCTGCAGGATGCTGAACAGGGAGGTGAGAAGAAGATGTGTCTGATGATGGGTTGTGCACCAACATATTGAGGAAAGGATTATATCATCATGGCTTTGGAGACCCTCCAGTGTTTTACACACACACACACTCTCTCTCTCTCCCTCTCTCTCCCTCTCTCTCCCTCTCTCTCCCTCTCCCTCTCCCACTCTCTCTCTCACTCTCTCTCTCTCTCTCTCTCTCTCTCTCCCTCTCCCTCTCCCACTCTCTCTCTCTCTCCCTCTCCCTCTCTCTCCCTCTCTCCCCCCTCTCTCTCACTCTCTCTCTCTCTCTCTCTCTCTCTCTCTCTCTCTCTCTCTGTATATATATATATATATATTGTGATTACATTTTTTTCAGACATCTTTGAAGTTATTTGGTATTTTGTAACAGCTATGTGATTGGTAACAATCAAGTCTTGCTGGATCGTCGCTTTATTGCCGTGCAGTAGACAACACACCTCAGCAGACTCAGCAGGTGACAGACTGACTTAGTCTGGAGACTGGCAGTGATTAGGAGTACAACCACAGTCCATTCTTCCCTTTAACCTAAGCCACAAATATTTCCCTTTCCTTCTGTAACAAAATCCTTGAACAGAGTTTAACTTTGCATCTCGTGTGCACAGCTGTAATTTTAATCCAATAAAATGAAAGAGGTGAATCCACGTAGTCAGTGTTGGGCTCAGTGGACTTCCTTTTCTTGTCCAAGCTGTAACTCTGAACAGCTGGCCATCTGTGTTGTAGTGACAGTGGATTGAAATGCAGCCTTTTTTTACGCCTCAGTGACCTGCAGTTCCATACCCTTTCTGTGGTCCCCTCTCTTACTGTTGGCTCTCCACTGGTATTGGTTGCTTCGTGGCATACATATTGTGGCAGAATATAATATTAATGGTAAGACTCTTGGCAGTGTGGAGGATCAGAGGGATCTTGGGGTCCGAGTCCATAGGACGCTCAAAGCAGCTGCGCAGGTTGACTCTGTGGTTAAGAAGGCGTACGGTGTATTGGCTTCATCAATCATGGAATTGAATTTAGGAACCGAGAGGTAATGTTGCAGCTATATGGGACCCTGGTCAGACCCCACTTGGAGTACTGTGCTCAGTTCTGGTCGCCTCACTACAGGAAGGATGTGGAAACCATAGAGAAGGTGCAGAGGAAATTTACAAGGATGTTGCCTGGATTGGAGAGCATGCCTTATGAGAATAGGTTGAGTGAACTCGACTTTTTCTCCTTGGGGCGATGGAGGATAAGAGGTGACCTGACAGAGGTGTATAAGATGATGACAGGCATTGATCGTGGGGATAGTCAGAAGCTTTTTCCCAGGGCTGAAATGGTGGCCACAAGAGGACACAGGTTTAAGGTGCTGGGCAGTAGATACAGAGGAGATGTCAGGGGTAAGTTTTCAACTCAGAGAGTGATGAGTGCGTGGAATGGGCTGCCAGCAATGGTGGTGGAGGTGGATACGATAGGGTCTTTTAAGAGACTTTTGGATAGGTACATGGAGTTTAGAAAAATAGAAGCCCTGTGATTTCTAAGATAGGGACATGTTCGACACAACTTCGTGGGCTGAAGGGCCTATACTGTGCTGGAGGTTTTCTGTGTTCCTGTGTTTCTGGTTGCCTGTTAAATGCTGGCCATTGACACATAGTGCCATTCTGACCTCCCCACATTCACCTCTGCTCACACACAAACATCACCAGCAGTTTGTTTTTTAGTTCTGTACACCAGTATTTGAAGCTTTCATGATGCCCATTCACTGTTCTTCTGCAGAATCTGTAAGTATTGTGTTTAGTTGTAGTCACCTCATTATAGAAAGGATGTGGAAGATTTAGTGAGGGTGCTGAGGAGAGTTACCAGGATGCTGCTTGGGTCAGGAAGCATTTCCTATGTGGATAGGTTGACTGAGCTGGGCTTTTTTCTCAGGAGAGAAGGAGGATGATGGGTGATTTGATAGAGGTGTACAAGATGATAAGAAGCATAGATACAGTGGAGAGCCAGAGATGTTTTCCTAGGGAGTAAATGATTAATACAGAGGGGCATAACTTTAAGGTGTTTGGAGGGAAGTATGGGGGAAGGGTTGTCCTAGGTGGTTCTGTTTTACACAGAGTGTGATAGGTGCATGGTAGAGAAAGGAAAGCACGACATAGATAGCGGGGGTCCCTGATGGTGGCTGCTGCTTTCCTGTGTATAGATGTACTCAATGGTGGGGAGAGCTTTACCCATCATGGGCCGTATCCACTACTTTTTGTAGGATTTTCCATTCAAGGGCATTGATGTTTCCATACTAGGCTGTGATGAAACCAGTTAATATACTCTCCACCACACATCTTTAGAATTTTGTCAAAGCTTTAGATGACATGCTGAATCTTCCCAAACTCCTAAGGAAGTATAGAGGTGCTGCCATGCTTTTTTTCGTAATGGCCCTATGTTTTCTACATTATAATTGATATGCAGAGACAAACTGTTAATATTAAGGCTAGGGATTCAGCTGTGATCTCTCTGAAATGTTTGCTGGAGTACTGAATTGTCGTTAGTGTTGTAAAGGGATTACCGATAGAGTTGACATTAGCTTAAGGCAGTAATTGTCCACGAGCACTCGACTCTTGTGATGAAGTTATATCTTAGCAACCACTTAAACAACAGGTCAGTCGGCAACTAAAATAAAAGAGTTTTGTTGGAATCTTTCAAGAGAATAATTATAATCAAGGAAAGAGGGTCTCTTTCAATATTAACATTAGGATCGGTTAAAGAAGTTGCCTTCAGGACTGCGATATTTCTGACAAAGGTTACTGTTCAAAAATAATTCTTTCCATAAAGTGCTGACTGACCATCTGTGCCAGAACCCTATGATTTATAAAGTTCTTTTATAATTCTGTCCATTTTACACACATGTTGGCCTCCTCCCTGAACATTTAAAGAGTACACTTTTGAAGAAGTCAACTTGTTAATATATTTATAAGTGCCTTTTTTCTGTTGTCTTTTGTTTTTAAGCCTGTTTTGAAGCTGTATGTTTTTTAATGTCATTTATCATGCATAAGTCTGGCCTGTCCAGACATTACTATCCACAGTAACACACCAAAGCATACCTGATTTAAAAATAGTAACTATAAACTCACAGCTTTACTCTTGTCATGACTGGCTGTGAAGTCTCAGAGCTGGTGGCATTATAACTGTTTACTATACCCAGCAAATAACAGAATGAAAATTTGATAAATTGTCCTAATATGCAGGATGTACTCTGACCATAACATTGAGGCTAACAGTACTCACTGATTTCTTTTTAATGGACAAATCAAACAGCACAACGCTATTACAACTGGGGGCATTGGAGTTTGGAGTTTAGCTTCGGCACTGTCTGTAAGGAGCTCGTAGGTTCTGCTGGTGGCCGTGTGTGTTTCCTCCAGGTAGACTGGTTTCCTCCCACAGTCCAAAGATCCAGGCTCAACAGGAAACTCAGAGATCTCGGCCTTGAACAGCTGGATCCTGGACTTCCTGTCAGATCACTGGCAGGTGGTAAGAGAGGGCTCCCTCACCTCCTCCCCTCTGACTCTCAACATAGGAGCCCCTCAGGGCTGTGTACTGAGTCCCCTCCTTTACTCCCTATATACCCATGACTGTGTTGACACCCACAGCCCTAATCTGCTAATTAAATTTGCCAATGACTCTACATTGATTGGCCTAATCTCAAACAATTACGAGGTGGCCTACAGGGAAGAAGTCATCTCTCTGACACAGTGGTGTCAAGAAAACAACCTCTCTCTGTGTCGCAAAAACAAAGGAGCTGGCTGTGGACTACAGGAAGAATGGAGACAGGCTACCTCTATTGACATCAATGCATCTGGGGTTGAGAGGGTGAACATCTTTAAGTTCCTTAGCATATACATCACCGAGGATCGTACATGGTCTGTACACCAGCTGTGTGGTGAAAAAGGCACAACAGTGCCTGTTTCACCTCAGACGGATGAGAAAGTTTTGTATGGGTCCCCAAATCCTAAGGACTTTCTACAGGGGCACAATTGAGAGCATCCTGACTGGCTGCATCACTGCCTGGTATGGGAAATGTACCTCCCTTAATCGCAGGACTCTGCAGAGAGTGTTGCGGACAGCCCAGCGCAACTGTAGTTGTGAACTTCCCATGCTTCAGTGTATTGACAAAGACAGCTGTGAGAAAAGGGCCTGTAGGATCACTTGGGACCCGAGTCACCCCAGCCACAATCTATTCCAGCTGCTACCATCTGGGAAACGGTACTGCAGCATAAAAGCCAGGACCAACAGGCTCCGGGACAGCTTCTTCCACCAGGCCATCAGACCGATTAACTCACACTGATTTGAGTATATTTCTATCTTACATTGACTGTTCTATTTATTATGAATGACTATGACTGCACATTGCACATTTAGACGGAGGCGTAACATAAGGATTTTTACTCCTCATGTATGTGAAGGATGTAAGAATAGGAGGGTTTCTAGGTGGCATGGTCAAAGGGCTGGAGGGGCCTGTTCCACGTTGTATCTCCAAAAAAAGTTTAAAAAATAATAAATAAACTCCATACAAGCACAGATGTCTTGTTAAATGTGAAAATCCTTTATACATGTGTTCAGCTCTGCATAAACTATGTGAAAACAACATGCCACCATGAGACTCCCAATTCAATTGCACTGAATGCCATAGATTTCCTGCACTTGTGTCATCGATAGAGACTACACAACACCGAGATTTACGGCATGTCCATTTCAACTGAAGTACTGATGTGAACATTGTGATATTTACTGGCAAACAAATTCTGCAGCATAGAAACCTATTTATAGGACCGTGGACAGACATTACTTCAAATGTTAGTTGTTGCTTTAAGACAAAGCGGAAGTGATTCACAGAAGAGATTCTGTTGAGGCTGGAAATCTGGAACCATACACACAAAATGCTCAGTAGGTCAGACAGCATCGATGGGGAGGAACATTTTGGCCGAGGCCCTTCATCAGGACCCTAAGACATCAACTCCAGAGACACTGCCTGACCTGCTGAGTTCCTCCAGCATTTTGTGCTTGTTGCTAAGGTAGGTATAGGTGATTTATATTTGATTTTCTCTGTTTCTATTGAGACTAATGTTGCTTTCTCTCTATATATTTTATTTTCAGTAGATGACTTTGAATTCACTATCTGAACAGGGTCAAACTCTGCATTCTTTGCCAACATTTCTTTAATCTAAATGGCTTAGGACACATATGATGGTCCTCTGTAGTCCCACACGTTCAAGGCACATTGCAGAGCGTACGACGCTGTTTGGATTTCTAACTAAGACAATTTTGAGTGAATAAAGTCAATTAAATTAAATGGGCAATCTAACAAATATTGGACATTATTTTCACTAGATGATTACTATTAATCTGTACTCAATATTTGGTAATTTTTAAAACCTCTCACATAGAAGCTTCATAGTTGAAGGAACATTTGTTAAATTAAGTAATGGTTGTAGCACAAGAAATCCAGATTCTAACATTCACTCAATATGCAACAAAGTGGTAATGAGAAGGAGAGTAACACCAGGGTACCTGACAAATACTGTTTTGGTATCTATCCCAGTATAATGTTGAATATATACAGTCAGTTGGATATACAGTATATCACTAATAAAGTGACTATTGAGTCCTTGCATTAGTTGTATGAAAAATCCTGTTGGTACCACTCCAAATCCATCCGGGGTAGGTCAAATATTGCTTGCTTCACAATAATTGTACTTCCAGTGACTAAGTAATTCCTATTTATTTAAGCGTGCAATTCAGGGATGGCTCCTAGGCTGTAGTGTAGGCGTCCATGATTTTGCATTGAATTGATGGACTTCTGTTTGAAGGCAAGCAGGTGTTCCATTCCTTTTCTTATAATCCAGCCCACCTGTCAACTCTGAATAACCTTCCATGGATGCGTTGTCTGATGTGTTGAATATCTCCAGTATTTTGTTTCTGTTTCAGATTTCCAGCATCTGCAGTTTTATTTTGTTGTTGCTTTCCAAGAATCACCATGTCCTTAATTTTCAGGCCAAGCTGGTGTGTCGGCCTTCCAGTAAGAACACGACATTCTTGTCCAGTTTTCACCCTTGGTTAGCAGTGATTTACCTCCAAAGTTTCATCCATTCACTTCAAAAGAAACTGGATTTTGGAGACTGAGAACAACTCACCTCAGCACTTTAGAGCATTATGTATGTGCTTCTCGGTACCTATCCACTGGCGATTACACTTGTAGGCCTCAAGGCTTGAAGGCCACAGACCTAACATTGATAAATGGGATTAGTACTTGGGCATGGTAAACGGTAAAAGTAAATCAATAATCAGACACAGTATACTACCTTGAGATTCATTTTGTTGCATGAATTTTCAGGAAAATAAAGAAATACAATAGAATGTTGTTCTGTTGTGTCCACTGTTGAGCATATCAACACAGAGCATTGTTGCAGGAAAGCAGCATCCATCATCAAAGACCCCCACCACCCAGGTCCTGCCCTCTTCTCACTGCTGCCATCAGGAAGAAGATACAGGAGCCTCAGGATCCACAACATCAGGTTCAGGAACAGTTATTACCCCTCAACCAGCAGGCTTTTGAACCAGAGGGGTTAACTTCACTTGCCCCATCACTGAACTGTTCCCACAACCGATGGACTCATTTTAAAGGACTCTTCATCTCATGTTCTCAATATTTATTGCTTATTTATTTATTATTATTATTTTTGTTTTCTCTTTTGTATTTGCAGAGTTTGTTGTCTTTTGCATGTTGGTTGTTTGTCTGTCCTGTTGGGTGCAGTCTTTTATTCATTCTATTGTGTTTCTTGGATTTACTGTGAATGCCCACACAAAAACGAATCTCAGGGTGTGTATGGTGACATATATGTACTTTGATAATAAATTTACTTCGAACTTTAAATTTATGAATGACACCTATACAAAGAGTGACAAAAAACTAATGTGTAAAAGAAGGCAGATTGTGCAAATAAATAAATAAATGTGTGTGTGTGTGTGTGTGTATATTATATATAGATATAGATAAATAATATAGAAAATATGAGTTGTAGAGACCTTGAATGAATTGGATGTGGAATCTGTTCAGAGTTGAAGTGAATGAAGTTGTCCACACTGCTTCAGGAGTCTGATGGTTGAGGGGTAATAACTGTTTCTGAACCTGGTGGTGTGGGCCTAAGGTTCCTGTACTTTCTTCCTGATGGCAGCATCGAGAAACGATAGCCTGGATGGTGGGGGTCCTTGCTGATGAATGCTGCTTTCTCCGAGGCAGCGCTCCTTGTAAATGTGCTCACTGGTGGGGAGAGCTTTACCTCTGATGGACTGGGCTGCATTCATCCCTTTTTGTAGATGTTTCTATTCTTGGTGAGCTTGGTGGAACGGCTTATATGTTGTAGGACCCTGTAATAAAATTTCCACTTACACCATCCTGTACTATTCTATTTTCCTTTACGCTTCCAATGTAAAGAAACCTTAGGTCTGATCTATTTTTTGCTGGACTTGCATAATTATTTTGTCTTGTAAATCCATTCAAAATTCTTCCAGGCAATAAAGCTGAGAACCATTACCTCCAGCTGCCCATGTCCCAAGATATTAGCAACGTGGAGGAGTAGCAAGTTAGCCAAGCAGCATGGGTTGCTGCAATTTACTGTTTCAAAAAGCTGTTCGCCTTGACCTTGCAGCGGATGAGTTGGAACACTTCAATTCGTAAATCAACCCTCTTGACAGGTGTGAGACTCCCATGAAAATCCTGACAACAGACTGTCAGAGCAGGTATGGCTGCAGATCAGAGTCAGCTATGCGATCGATGAGAGAACAGTGAGGAATAAGCACCAGGGCGGGGGTGTGGGAGGAAACAATTGGGGATGGTCAATGGCCGTGAGGAAAGAAGTGAGAACAGCAGGATTGCGATTCATAAAGAGAGAGGACAGAGGAAAGATGACGGCAGTGAGGCATTGGGAGGGAGGTCAGGAAGGGAGTCTGTACTGCAGCACAGTTGGAGTTCATGCTAGCTCCTTGCAAGCCTAAAATGTAACAATTTTTATTGTATGACAGCTTCCTTCCTGTATTTGTTAACTCATTTATGCCTGAAGAAACATCAAGATCATCTGTTTTATTTTTCAGTAGAGTTGATGGAGAACGTATAAAAAAAATCAATTCACAAAGGGGAAAATGTATATCCAGGAAAGATTAAACTTTGAGATGCCTTCAGGGTTATCCTACATGTTAGACCGGATCGCACGTAGAGGTTGGACAAAAGCAGCAATGAGTGCAAGCAAAAGGGCAAAGTGGGAATGGGCAAGTAGCCAGGAGGGCAGAGGAGTAAGGCATTATCAGCTTGGCGATGAGGGAAAGAGCGCAGAAAGAAAAAAGTACCATGAAGTGAAAAGGAGTGAAAACGGAGGCATTCTTTAATGTAAGTCTGGAGCTTGAATCTTCGTGAATAGAGTTGAATTGAATTGACTTTATTACTTGCAGCCTTCATACACAAGAAGTAAAAATCTTAACGTTACGTCTCCGTCTAAATGTGAAATGTGCAATTTATAGTAATTTGTAATAAATAGTATGTACAACAGGACAGTCAATATAACATAGAAATACAGTTGTGTCAGCGTGAATTAATCGGTCTGATGGCCTGGTGGAAGAAGCTGTCCCAGAGTCTGTTGGCCCTGGCTTTTATGCTGTGGTACCATTTCCCGGATGGTAGCAGCTGGAATAGATTGTGGTTGGAGTGACTCGGGTCCCCAATGATCCTTCAGGCCCTTTTTATACACCTGTCTTTGTAAATGTCCTGAATCATGGGAAGTTCACATCTACAGATGTGCTGGGCTGTCCACACCACTCTCTGCAGAGTCCCGTGATTGAGGGAGGTACAGTTCCCATACCAGACAGCGATGCAGCCAGTCAGGATGCTCTCAATTGTGCCCCTGTAGAAAGTTGTTAGTATTTGGGGGCCCATACCAAACTTCTTCAACCATCTGAGGTGAAAGAGACGCTGTTGTGCCTTTTGCACCACACAGCCGGTATGTACAAGCCATGTGAAATCCTCGGTGATGTGCATGCCGAGGAGCTTAAAGATGTTCACCCTCTCAACCCCAGATCCATTGATGTCAATAGGGGTTAGCCTGTCTCCATTCCTCCTGTAGTCCACAACCAGCTCCTTTGTTTTTGCGACATTGAGGGAGAGGTGGTTTTCTTGACACCACTGTGTCAGGGTGATGACTTCTTCTCTGTAGAACACAAGACAGCACAACAGATCCCTTCAGCCTACAATATTGTGTTAACCTTTTAACCTACTCTAAGTTCAATCTAACCCTTCTCTCCTACATAAACCTTCATTTTCCCACCAACCATGTGCTACCTAAGAGTTTTTTGAATGCCCCTAATGTACCTGTCGCTACCCCCCCCCCCCCCACAGCAATGCAGTCCATGTACTTACCAATCTCTGTAAAGAAACTAGCTCTAATATTCCACCTTATACTCTTCTCCAACCACCTTAAAATTAGCCATTTGTACTCTGGGAAAGTGTCACTTGCTATCCACTCGATCTATACCCTTTATCATCTTGTACACCTCTGTCATTTTGAGTTTTGTGTGAGGGGATGGGGATGATCTTGGGCAGGACACTAGTGGTGTGACAGAAAATCAAGTAGAGCAGGCATCATTAGGGTTGGCCAAAAAGGAACTGGGTAGGTAAGTGGCACAGAGAGAAATCATAGGGTAGGTGGGACCAGATTTCATGGGGAGTAGTGAGCATATCGCTTGGAGTAACCTAATCCTGGAGATGCAAGACAATCCTATTGCAGTGATGTGCCAAATGTGTCTGTGGGACAGCAGGTGGCGATTAGGGGTTCCTGGTAGTGAATGGTTAATGGTTAACTACCAATGATGATTGGTAGTTTCTGGTGGTCAGGTTAGTGTTGGTGGTCAGGATCTTATGGTCTGACAGTAGTTCAGGGTTCTGTGTGATAAATAGCCAAGTGTGTGGTGAGTGATGATAGTCAATGTGTTATGGTGTTTGATAGGTGATGCTGGAGGGATGGATGATGATGGTCAGATGGGTGATGGTGGTCAGATGGGTGCTGGTGGTCAGATGGGTGATGATGGTCAGATGGGTGATGGTGGTCAGATGGGTGATGGTGGTCATATGGATGATGATCAGATGGGTGATGGTGGTCAGATGGGTGATGGTGGTCAGATGGATGATGATCAGATGGGTGATGGTGGTCAGATGGATGATGATCAGATGGGTGATGGTGGTCAGATGGGTGATGGTGGTCAAATGGGTGATGGTGGTCAGATGGATGATGATCAGATGGGTGATGGTGGTCAGATGGGTGATGGTGGTCAAATGGGTGATGGTGGTCAGATGGATGATGATCAGATGGGTGATGGTGGTCAGATGGGTGATGGTGGTCAAATGGGTGATGGTGGTCAGATGGATGATGGTGGTGTGATGAGTGACAGCGATGTGATGGGTGACTGTGTTGTGATGGGTGATGGTGGTCAGATGGATGATGGTGGTCAGATGGATGATGATCAGATGGATGATGGTGGTGTGATGAGTGACAGCAATGTGATGGGTGATGGTGGTCAGATGGATGATGATCAGATGGATGATGGTGGTCAGATGGGTGATGATGATCAGATGGGTGATGGTGGTCAGATGGATGATGATCAGATGGGTGATGGTGGTCAGATGGGTGATGATCAGATGGGTGATGGTGGTTGGATGGGTGATGGTGGTCAAATGGGTGATGGTGGTCATATGGATGATGATCAGATGGGTGATGGTGGTCAGATGGGTGATGATGATCAGATGGATGATGATCAGATGGGTGATGGTGGTCAGATGGGTGATGGTGGTCAAATGGGTGATGGTGGTCAGATGGATGATGATCAGATGGGTGATGGTGGTCAGATGGGTGACTGTGTTGTGATGGGTGATGGTGGTCAGATCGGTGATGATGGTTGAAACTCCTGATCATGTGATGTAATGATAGTCCATGTCACCTGTCAGATGAGAGATGGTGATAGGGGGCTTCTTCCAGGGTCCTGTTGGTGTTTAGTGGGGAGCAGCCAGACCTCAGGCCTGGATGAGGTGAGTAATGAGGAAATCTTCTACTCCTCCTTTCACGGCATGCAGTGTAGCAACAACTCATACCTTATGTAATGGGTCTCTCTCAATTCCTAACAGCTTCTGAGCTTCTTTAGGTCTGTGAAATTAAAACAGAAAGCTTATTAAAATTAAACCAGTGAAAATTAGTATAACATTTAGATGACATTAGGCCTGCATGTCACTCAGTATTAACCCTCTCTGTATTAAAACCAGAAATATGTGGGTTTGAGGCAGAACTGAATTTGTTTCATAGTGGTATGGTTACTTGGTGCAGTGATATGCAAATAAATATTTGGCCACTGTTTTATCAGTTTGATATTTGGACCATTAGTGGGTTAATTCCAGCTCTGGTTTAAGTTTGGTTTGCTTCATGCTGTGGATTTCTTTTTTTGCAGTTTAAGCTCTGATGTGACAAAAACTTGTTTACTTTTGGAAGCTTGATTCAGTTCTGCATCTCTTTTTGAATTTTAGTTTAAGTGCCATCTTTGTGTTTTAAAATACCATGATCATTGGCCTTCGCCAATTGGTATTGATTCATTACAGTTGGCCCTCCTTATCCGCGGGGGATTGGTTCCGGGACCCCCCGTGGATACCAAAATTTGTGGATGCTCAAGTCCCTTATTTAACATGTATCAGTGAGGTGGTCTTTAGGACCCAGCGGAACCCCGGACTTTATTTAACATGTCTCCGTGCGGTGGACATTAGGACCTGGCAGTACAGCTCTGAATCCGCAGTGTTTCTGTTCACGAAAATAATCATGATTGCAATTGAAAATAAGTTGGAAGTAATAACGTGATCAGAAAGAGGTGAAACGCCATCGGTCATTGGAAAAGCGTTAAGCTACAGTCAGTCAACGATTGGAACAATTTTAATGGAGCATGTGAAAGGCCCTGCCCCGATGAAAGCTACAATTATTACTAAGCAACGCAGTGGTTTAATTATTGAAATACGTATGTTTCTTAAGTATTTTATATGCATAGAAAGGTAAAATATGTGCTATATACAAGAAAAACACTTGACTAACTGACGCTAAATAATGCCGGGTGTACCTGTTCTGACTTCAAATCCGACTTAAAGGCGGACTCATGAATGGAACTCATTCATAACCTGGGGACTGCCTGTACTTTTAAGTCATTTCTAGATTACTTACAATACCTAATACAATGTAAATGCTATGTAAATAGTTGTTATACTGTATTGTTTAGGGAATAATGACAAGAAAAATTAGTCTGTATATGCTCAAGCAACGAGTGCTGGAGAGTGAACTTCCGGGTTTTCCCGATCCGCGGTTGGTTAAGGAGGGCCGACATTAAGAAGAAGGACGCCTCACGTCTTAATAAGCTGATAAGGAAGGCGTGCTCTGTCGTGGGCAAAGTACTGGAGAGTTTAACATCGGTAGCTGAGCGAAGGGCGCTGAGTAGGCTACGGTCAATTATGGAAAACCCTGAACATCCTCTACATAGCACCATCCAGAGACAGAGAAGCAGTTTCAGCGACAGGTTACTGTCGATGCAATGCTCCTCAGTCAGGATGAAGAGGTCAATACTCCCCAATGCCATTAGGCTTTACAATTCAACTGCCAGGACTTAAGAACTTTTTTTTTAAAGCTATTATTAATGCTTTTTGAGTTAGTGATTTAGATGCATATCATATTATTACTGAGTTAAGTATTGTATGTACAACAAGTGTATGGGACATTGGAAAAAATGTTGAATTTCCCCATGGGGATGAATAAAGTATCTATCTATCTATCTATCTATCTATCTATCTATCTGTATTGTCCACAAGACCCAAGATACAGTGAAAAACTTGTCTTGCATACTGTTTCAAGTTTATTTTTCCAAGAGATATTAAGCAGACAAGGAAGTCATAGTCATAGTCTTACAGTATGGAAACCGTCTCTTTGTCCCAACTTTCTCATGCCTTCCATAGTGCCCTCCACAGGTTCCATTTGCCCCATATCCCTCTAAAGCCCTCCTTTTCATGTACTTATTCACATATCTTTTAAATTATGTTATTGTACTTGTTTCAACCACCTTCCTTGGCAATTAATTCCATATATGTACCACACTCTGTGTGAAGAAGTTACCCCTCGGAAGTCACCTCTCACCTTAGATCTATTCTCTCTCAGTCAGGTAATTTCCTTCCCAGCATCATCTTGTTTAAGTAAAATATCATTTATTTTGGAGCCCATTTTCTTGTACTGGGAAGTACTGTTAAGCCAGATGTTAATGCACTTAACAGAAAAAGTGCTTATGGGGGTATGGTATAATCTAGGAAAACAAACATTAAAAGCAGAATTATTGGGGCCAGAGATATTGTTAGGCTAGGACCTGCTTTGGGAATAGCAGTGACCTTCAAACTGCTCCCTGTCAGCTAACTGGCCTTGACAGTAGGAAGTTTAATGTGCACAGTACAACTACACAGTGGTCCTGGCCAGGATGTAACCTTGTGCTTCCATTGTTCTTCAGGAGAGGAGTGACATAAGCTATCTCCTTCATTTTAAAATAAACATCTCCTGAAGTGTTCCGAAATGGATTATTCCACTGCTCCCTTTAGGCGGGGTCTACCTTCGTTGATCTATAGCTTTTGAGGAAAACTTTGTTCCATATGCAGGAATTCCAAGAGTCAGAGAGTCATAGCGTGCGGAAACAGATCCCTTGGCTCACCCAGTTCTAGCCAAATATCAACCACACATTTACACTGTTCCTATTTGTGTACCATTATATCCTCCTCACATTCTTACTAACTTGCCCCAGGTTTCAGCACTCTCCAACACACCAGCGGAAATTTGCATCGGCCTATTAACCTACGGACCTGCACATCTTTGGGACGTGGGAGATAATTGGAGCACTGGTAGGAAACCCATGTGGTCACAGGGGAACTAAACACGGGTACACCAAGGCAGCAACTCTATTAGCTTCACCACTGACCCATGTTCTTGTCTAATTTCGTATGACTTTCAGTATGTCATGTCTATAGCATTCTGTCTGGATGGTTAATGGCTTGGTAAGAAAACAGCAAAAAAAAAAGCTGCAGAGTTGTAAACACAGCTCAGCACAGGAACCAGTCTCCTCTCTATGCCTTTCAGATTCAGATTCAGTTTATTGTCATTTAGAAACCACAAATGCAATGCAGTTAAAAAAATGAGACAACGTTCCCCCAGAATGATATCACAAAAGCACATGCCAAAACAGACTACACCAGAAAATCCACATAACATTTGGCAATCCCCAATCCAGAGTCTGGAGAGGCTGCTGCGTATTAATATCACGCTACCATCTTAGCGCATTCCCCAGAAAGGAGCTCCAAACCCACCAGACAAAACAAGACCAAAAACTAAATCTACAAGACCTGCACAAAACCACATAGTTACAATATATAGTTACAACAATGCAAACAATAACATAATTGATTTAAAAAAAAACAGACCATGGGCACAGTAAAAATAGTCCAAAGATGTTAAAAGACTATAAGTTCGAAAGAAACCACCACACAGTTTCCACAAGTCCTCAGGGTCCTGATAGACTCGCCATCCCACGCCGGTGGCAGAAGGGAGTACCCCCGCTATGGACTTCCACGGTGCCACCCGACTCAGCCTCGCAGACGCAGCACACAATGAAAGCTCCGTTGAACCCAGCCTTGCAGATGCAGCACATACCGAAAGCGACCTGACCGCAGCGGACTCCGAGTCCATCGAACCTCCGAGCCTCCGACCATCCCCTCCGGCACAGTGTCTCCAAGCACCATCCTCTGCCGAGCGTATTAAGACGCCCCCGCCAATGGCCATCGGCAACGTGACCCCGAGGACTGGGGGCCTGTACTTCTCAGCAGAGACCCGGACCTCACAGCAGCAGCAGCAATGAAAAGGGCCTTCCTGTAGATTTCCAGATGTTCCTCCGTGCTCCCACATCCAGTTTTCATCAGATTAGGATTGTGCACGGCACCCCGCTTCACAAATAACATATCAGCTCTGGAGTGGCCACTGCAAGCTGTGTTGCGCCGCCATCTTGGCCATCTTGGCAAAAAAACACCTTACCATTTGTACTTCTTGTTGCTTTAGTAAAGCAACCACCATAATCAAAGACCCCACCAACGCTGTCTTTGCCACTCTCCTACCGGGTAATAGATACGAAAGCCTGAAAGAATGTACTACCAAGCTCAAGGACAGCGTCTATACCATAATTATCAGTCCTTTGAGTGGAACTCTTGTGCAATAAGATGGACATTTTTGCCTCACAATTAGTCTTGCTTTGATCTTGCACTGTATTATTTATCTGCTCCACATTTTCTGGGTGGCTTTTACACTTATATTTTTCATTATTGATGTTTTACTTTATTCTAGCTCAATGCACTGTGTAATGGTCCGATCTGTATAAACACTATGCAAGACCAGCTTTTCACGGTATCTTGGTAGATATTTCAGTAACAGACCAATACCAATATACTAGTTTTAAACCCATCAGACCTGTCCTCCCTCTTATTTCATGGCAATCGATTCTCTCTCGCATGCTCACCAACTCACCCAATTCTCCATCCACCCAGGTGCCCATAGCAGGGGCAACTTACAGCAGCCATTTGACCTCCCAAAAAGCAGCACACCTTTGAGATGTGGGATGAAACTGGAACACCGGAGAAAGACTCCTCACAGACAGCAGCAGAGATCACGATTCAGCCCAGGCCGCGACAGTGGGAAGGCAGCCAGCCGCACCACCTGCTGCACCGTTACGTGCCATAATCTTGGTTCTTCACGGCACCCCTGTGCCGTGTCTAACACAACCCAGTTCATCAGGCTTTGTCTGCGGCAAGCTGGAAAGCTGAGCTCGGTGACTGGATCACTTGGTGGTAATGTCAGCCAAGCACCGGACTTAAGGCAGCATCTGGAAATTATTTGTTGGATGTTTTAAACAAGACCGCTGGAGGAATTACCACAGTGGACTGTATAAACATTTCTGTAATTGCTATCACTTCTGCCAGTGGATAGAACAGCTGGGTACCATCATCAATATTGAGTAAAACCGAAGGGAGAAGTCAATATCACATCACTTCCCACATCGTTCTCTCTGCTAATAATTTGGCAGTAACATCCTGACTGCCAAGTGTTCTCAGAGAACCAGGTGCCCACCAGAACTGAGGCAGCTTCCTGTCAATATCCTTGTTTCCTGTAGATATCTCTGTAGGTCTGATGAGCAGAATGAATACTTACACCTCACTTGATATCTGCTGTTGAGATTCGGGAAGTGGAACTCATTCTCTACTCTGCCGAGACAGGACAGCAAGTTCTCCTGCCTTTGAGAAGTACCATCAATGTACCTCGTTTGAAAACCTAGGGGAAAGGCATCATTGGAGAGGGGGAGAACATCCCATCGACAATGCCTGCTGTCCAAAGCTGAAACTTCACAGAATCATAAATGATTTAATAGGGGCCACAAAATGGGTCTAAAGTCAGATTATTATAATAAACAGAAGATATGAACAGGAGAATTAAGTGGCTTGAGAATGTTTTGCCATTCATTTAGAGCAGGACTGATCTGTAACTCAACTCCACTTACCCACTTAGATTCCATAACATTGCCCAAGGGCACTTCAGTTAATTTAGCAAGATAGACTGAACTTCAAGAAATATTTTTAAAATGGATTTTACCGGCTGTACCCTCTAAATTGGCTGACAGGCGCATACGTAAGCATGCACAAATGCAGAATCATACGCACACAAAGTTTCATGCAATACTCATGCAAGCATACTAGCACACATGTAGACAACCTACACCTCAGATACACACACACACACACACACACATACACACACACACACACACACACACACACACACACACACACACACACACACACACACACACACAATTCCTCTCTCAAGAAGGGCACTTACAAATGCACACTGTCACACTACATATGTGCACACTGTGACAGAACACAAATACACACTCTCACACAGCATACTGTGACACACCCTGTCCTTTCTAACACACACATGCACACATATTGATGCCATTATCTATTGAGTTAAGACATGTGGCTTGTTAAATGCTGGTGGCTTATTTTAACCACAGTTTGGTTTCCTTATGATTTATGATCCATTTGAGATGATGATAACTGGAATGGACACAGGACGTGTAGATTTTCTTGCCTGGGAATGTCATCAGTGGCTTCTCGCCAGATTAGGAAAACAGTTCGGATGTTTTTGGCCCATGGTGACAATATCCTTCCTGTTTCATCAAAAGCATGTGTTCTGTCTCCCAAGCGACAGCCTTGTAAAGCACTTAGAACAAGCAAGGTGGCAGCCATGGTGACAGGAACAAGGCTGTGGCTGGAATGCCAGGCCAGGATTGACTGCTTCCCTGGACAGATTTGAAGAAAAGAAACCATTAACTGCACTCAACTATCTTTCTGCTCCTTGGTGGTACCCCTAGATATGAGGCCCAGATCAGGAGATGATGGATAACCTGCTTTGTGGGAGAGACCCATAGAAACAGAAATAAGGTATTGAATCACACAAAATAACTTAAGCAAAAAAAAAAGGTCATTTATTGGCATTCAGGCTCCCATGTGGAAAGGTACCACACTGTGTAAAGATAGCAGGGTTAGTTTACCTGAATTAGAAGTCAGGAATCCAGAATGAAACAGGAAACTGAGACTGTGTGCAACCATAGGTCGGAGAAGGTGCTCCATTGTAATGTGTTCATCAGCTGCATGTTCCAGTTGGAATGGCGAGGAAAAGAGGCTTCCATTGATTTGTAAAAAGAGGAGCAATTCTACCCTTTAGAACCACAAATGTCCCAAAGACCTTCATAACTGATTAACTTCCAGTGAAGTTAATTGTGCCTGAATCTTTAGCTCTCTTTCTCCCTCTGCAGATGTTAAAAGACTTGCTGCACTTCTTCAGCATCAACTCCTGTTGTAGTATAGTCATGGTTACAATTTGAGAAATATCGAAGCCAGGTTGCACGCAACACAGCATGCTCATGGGAAAAGAAAGGTAGACAAAGGACATTACAGCATGCAGTAAGACAGGAGAGATAATTACAACATTTTAAATATTGTAGCAGAGCATTTTGAAGCAAAGGTTAAATGAAAGGCATACTTTTGTGTAGATGATTAACCAAAATGGGAAGCTTTTACTGATAGGAAGTGAATACTAATTTTCTCTTAACTTTTTTCCAAATTTCCCTTTTTTGCTTGGTGTTTGACTTTATAAATTAGTGTTGTCATCGCTATCTCAATCGTTATCATCATTAAATCAAAACAGAAAATGTTGGAACCGCTCAGAAGGTCAGGCAGAATCTTTGGAAAGAGAAAGAGATTTATCATCTCAGGTCAATGACTCTTCGTCAGAACTGGCAAAGAGAAAAAATAAGTGAGTCTTAAAATGTAGAGAGGTTTGGGGGGGAAGGATAGGGTAAAGGGACTTTCTCTGACAGGGTGAGGCTAGGGTTGTCATTAATCCTTACTCCCATGGAATTTAAAACTAACATGTTTTCGTTTTCTCTTTCAGCGGAAACATTAACACCATTACTCTTTCTGCAGATGCTGCCTGGCGTGGCGAATGTTTCCAACAATTTCTGTTTTTAACTTAAATTCCCAACATCTGAAGTGCTTTTTTCAAATTAATTCTACAACCCAGGATACGATTGTCACTTAGTTGCCTGAGAAAGGAGCCATCATGAACAAACTTCCAGTCAGAGCTGGACAGATGCAGTTGAGTTCATGAAGGATAGATGGGCACAATTGCACCTACCTAGTCCTATCCAGGCAGTATCTGACTGATGAAATACAAGTATAGAAAAATGAAAGGTATGTGTGCAGAATCTTGTATTAATAAAATGAAAATAATAACAGCTTTTGGCAGTTCTGCCAAAATGTCTCAACTCTTACAATGCTTAAATCTTTTCTGAAGCAGTTTTTTTTTCTACTGACTTTATTATAGTGAGCCTTACAATTGCGAAACCTCAAATTACAATAATATTTTCCCTGGAACCGATTCAAACACAGTTAAATCTGTGAAAAATCGCCTTGAAGTGAACTCCTTACAAAAGGTGCTTTGTTGGCCTTCATGGTTTTAATGACCAGACTGGCTGTTCTGTAACTAAATGCAGAAATAAAGGAATATCAAATGTTCCAAGAATTAGTATTAGTACAGTAAAATAAAAAAAATACCAAACAATCGACTGATTAACTGAACTGTAAAATTTGCCGAGTTCTATCCTCTTTCAAGGTGCATGTGGGGGAAAAGAATAAAGATTTTCAGTGGAACGGAGTAAGATTGTAATTGCCAGAAGAAGCAATTTAGAAATATTTCCAGAGATGTTTAGGCAGAAATGAATGTGGGTATTCGTTGATGTTTTAGAGGGCAACTTCAGTACTGTGCCAACCATCTCAGTCTGTATTGAGATTATCAGAGCTAGGATGATATTATGGCCTTCAACACTTCACATGGGAAAGGTCTTGAGGTGCCACACTCTGATCTGATCACTCTTCACAGTGTTACGTATCCATGAGCACCAACAACTTTTATTTGCATAAAGTCTTTCATGTAGTTAAAAAAACCTAAAGCACTTTGTAGCTGTGCGTTGTTCAAAACTCGAAACTAAACTGCATCTTGAGACGAGTGTTGATAAGCTGAGTCAAAGAGGGATATCGGCTTTGCAGGCATTTAATTGTTCATCCCTAAAAGACCTTGAGAAGGTGGTGGTGAGTCGCATTCTTGAACTATTGCCGTGCCTTAATTGTGGGTAAGTAGTGCTGCTGGGGGAACAGTTCTGGGATTTCAACCTTCTGATGGTGAAAGGACAGTGAAATATTTTCCAGTTGGGTTGGTGTGTGGCTTGGATGGCGACTTCCCAGCTGGTGATGTTCCTGATGGTTTTGTTCTCCTTGTCCTTCTAGCTGGAGGAGTTGTAGTGAGTTACTGTGGAGTATCCTGCAGGTGATACAAACTGCTGCTATTGCTTGGTGGTGGAGCGTGTGGACAGGGTGCCTATCCAACGGGCTGCTGTGTCCTGTATGCGTTGAGCTTCTTAAGTGCTAGGTAAGAGAGGTGGACTCACTGATGTTAACTAAGGACTCGACATAGTTCTGGAGGAATATCTGTGTGTGGGAGTCCAAGTTTGAATGTGCAAGCTCGCGTGCATATGTGTATGCATTGTCATGTGTGCCTCTGCGTGTGTGTGAACATGCATGCTTGTATGTATGAATTCACACACTTATACATACGTGTGTGCATTCTTTTGCAGTGTGCTCACTCGTGGGCCTGGGAATGAGAAAGACCCAAGGTTTGATGATGTAAACATCGGGCCGGATTGGAGAGGTCAGATACAGGCCGAATCAAGACAGTGGGGCCTAAGCCAGAGAGCGTATTGAAGTGGTAGGGCCTGGGTCCCAGAGTGAGGAACAGCCCGAAGTCTGGATGATTTCAGTGTCGGGCCAGATTGAAAAGGTCAGGGTATCGGAGCTGGAGGCGAGGGATGGGCTGGTTCCGCTCGCTGCTCCTCGAGGTTTACTCGTCTCTGCACTGAACTGCGACTGACTTTGTGACTATGGGTGCGCTTTCGTGAACTTCAGTTGTTTGCTTGGTTTTGCAGTCTGCACACACACTTTGTTTTCTTTTCTGAACGTTGGGTGTTTGATGGGCCTTTTTTTATAATGGGTTCTATTGAGTTTCTTCGTTTTGTGGCTGCCCGTAAGGAGGCAAATCTCAAGCTTGTATGTAGTATACATACTTTGATAATAAATGTATTTTGACTTTAACGTATACAATCCTGTCGATGTACATGTGCGTGTATGCGCTTGTGCGTGTGTGTGTCTGTGTGTTCATATTGAATAGATGGTAGGATCACACTCTGTTTTTGCTTCCTTCACCCCAAAGTAACTTGCTGCCTTCTTCTTAACTTATTGTCATTAGCATGGGTTACGTGCAATTGGTGATGTGCTGGCACCAATGGAACTGTACCCTAACCTTCATGGTAAGTGCAACAGACAGAAATTTGAAGTGATGAGAGGACTTGCCATATATTTCTGTAGCATCTGTCAAGATAGCAGCTGATCTCCTGTAGTCATGTGAAGTATAGTCATTGTTATGGAATAGGAAACTTGAAACAAGTTTCCACGAGTGGAAAGTGCTGGTGACTGGAACCAGGAATCAAACTCTCAAAGGATTCAAAAGGTTCAATGTTTATTTATTATCAAAGCATGTATAAATCATCAATCCTGAGGTTTGTCTGCTTACAGGCAGTCACAACGCAAGAAACTCGAGAGAACCCAATTTAAAAAAGACCAACACCCAATGCGCAGAAAAAGAGGAAAAAAACACAAATCTTGCAAACAATACAAGCAACCAACAGCGTTCTGAACCAAACTGAGTCCATAGACCGGGATCCTGGAGCAGTCGGGGTAGGCCCGTAGCCTCGGTCTCAGCTCAGCACACAGCAGGGCAAATCACCACCAAGCTCACAGACACGAAGTGCATAGCAGCCAGAGTAGTCCCACAGCCTCAGTGCCGCAGAGACAGGAGTAAACTTTGCGGAAGAACGAGTGGAATCAGCCCAACCCTCACCTCTGATCCTGACACCCTGCATTTTCAAGCAACACACACAAATTGCTGGAGGCAGCGTCTATGGAAAAGAGTACCATTGACGTTCCAGGCCGAGACCCTTCACCAGGACCTGATGAAGGGTCTCGGCCTGAAATGTCAATTGTGCACTTTGTGAACAACACTTACAATGAAGGTTTTTAATAAAACAAAACTTTCTCAATGGAAGGCACATGACTTCCAGACCTCTCAATAACTCTAAGATTGCTGTCATCAGCACAGCTTAGAGGACCATTTTGACTGTTAAAGACCATAGGATGCAGAATTAGGCCATTCAGCCTATTGTCTCTACTCCACAAGGAAGATTTACACTCCCTGGAGGTTTTGAGTAACACATCTTGGTGCTTTAAAATCTGCTGTATTCAAAGCAACAAGAGAAATATTGTGGATGTTAAGTGCTATGATAGCTCGATCTTCTATTAACAAAACTAGCCATCTGCAAACCATAATCCCATTCTTCGGGCAGTACTTCCTTCCTATAATGGCTTAGCAGATTTCTGTACTGTAAGTGCTCTCTGCTTGATGTCACACAGTATGGGGTATTTTGATATTCAGGAGAGCTGTCTGCCTAAAATTATGATGTGGGACCATTGACGAGAGCATCCCAAGGCCAATCTGATTTTTCCAGCCTTATCTCAAGGGCAGATTCCAAACTGAAGTCGACAGGATTGGGAAATAAACCCTGGTGCAGCACGGACCACAGTGGGTTCATCCAAAGGAAGCTATCGTTTAAAAAATCCAAGGAATGTTTTCAGCCAGGATATGTTTGGAATAGGAAGCAGGGGGCGCATGGGAATTTAGAATCTGGTTCCAAAAATATTCCCCATCTGTGATAATGCTCTTTGTCAGTAACAGTCATTCCCATTGGCTCATTGATCCAAAAATAGGGATGATGTCATGTTCTGCTCATATGGAATGAAAGTGTAAGAGCATTGATTGTAGGATGTGAGCAAAGGGGGAGGAGAAAGGGAAAATAGTAGGTCAGCCAGAACAGACGGAATTCTGCATTGTGTTTAGAAAGGCCCAGTGGGTTACAATGAAGCGTCAGACAAAATACTCCTGCAAGTAAATAAAACTGCATTGACTTTGATAGCTTTTCCATCAATGGATGTTCTTTCCTCCTTAGTTTTTACAGATTCTGCCTCACAGGAGTAAGGAAGTGCACGCATGGACACACAGAGAGACACAGACTCACAATGCCAGGACTGGCTCTTGTCTGAAACCTGCAAAATGCGTGTTCTTTTTGGTGACTGTTTTTTAAGTTATAATCATTTCCTCACAATCAGCTTTTTTGGCCAGCGCTCCAAGCTGTCTTGACGAAGGATCAAAGTTGACTCCCTACTTTCACTGAAAATTAATGGGAACTTTCTCTCCCCTTTCATTTGCCTCTGCCAGGCATTGCAGTGTTTTCCTTTTGTGCAAGCAGACAATATATCACGGGGGAAAAATACTGGTTCTTTGTTGGGCCATTGTACACACAGAATGACTTTTAAAACTGTAGTTTAGATCGCCTTGATTGTATCAGGGGTCCATTGTCTGAGCCAGTTAAGATATCATCCGAATGCAGCAGATTTGACCCAGTTGGTTCACATCCAGCCATTTTATTGCTTTTTGTTGCAAAATGAATTGAGGAACAATGGGGGTAAACTCATGGGAACGGTCCCTCCCCACATCCATTGAGTCTGTAGTGAAGCAGAGGTTTGATTCCTACATTCCAAATGCTTCAGAGCTTCTTTGGCAACATACTTGACTATGCTTGTGCGTGAATGTTAGTTCTTCCCTTTGCTGATTAAAGATCCTGGGAAGATCAAATGAAGGGACAGATTTTCACATGGTGCAGTTGGGTAAAGTGGATAGTTGGGAATTGCCACAGCTCTCCCAATCTTTATTTCCATTGAATCAAATTTAGCTTTAGTAATTATTCATTCTTAGGAAGCGGGCTATGTTTGCAGCTGAACCCTGAATAAAGTGGCTTATTGTTGTATCCGCCACATTGGCGTGGGTCTGGGATAGGTTTGCCAACAATACATTTGAAAAATTAGGCTCTGTTTCTTTAGAATGCTGGTGTTGTTGTATTCAACAGCTTTGACAGTTGGTGAGTCAAGGGTTGTGGCTTAGTCAGCTTCAATGTATATTGTGGGTGGGGCTTTCCTAGAAGAATTTCCTCACAGGAGTCGCCAATGGTGCATTGTTCTGAAGTAAGTTTGTTTAGTGACTGAGGACAAGTCAACAGTACTCACTGCTGGTCTCTAAACACAGTGCCAAACTGCCCCCCAAATTATTCAGATCAGGATCGACCCAGTTTCAATCCAAATGGTTAGGCTGTTTGGGTCAAGAGAATTAATTTCAGAAATCAGAGATGTAAAAGCACTTGGTTGTCCTCGTGCAGGATTCCCTGCAGGTTGAGTTGGGGGTATGGAAGACAAATGCAATATTAGCATTCATTTTAAGA
The DNA here is from genome assembly GCF_048418815.1 of Hemitrygon akajei. NCBI lineage: Eukaryota > Metazoa > Chordata > Chondrichthyes > Myliobatiformes > Dasyatidae > Hemitrygon > Hemitrygon akajei. The sequence goes on from NC_133127.1 coordinate 30,023,499, forward strand.
GGACTAGTATATAAAAGCTAGGATGTGATGTTAAGGCTTTATAAGGTATTGGTCGGACTGCACTTGGAGTATTGTGAGCAGTTTTGAGTTCCTTATTTAAGAAAGAATGTGCTGACATTGGAGAGGGTCCAGTGAATACAAGGACATCCCTTTAGGAGCAGAGATGAGGAGGAGTTTCTTTAGCCAGAGAGTGGTGAATCTGTGGAATTCATTGCCACATATGGCTGTGAAGGCCAGGTCATTAGGTATATTTAAAGTGGAGGTTGATAGGGTCTTGATTAGTAAGGGCATCAAAGGTTATGGTGAGAAGGCAGGAAGAATGGAGTGAGACCAGACTCGATGGGCCAAATGGTCTTCTTCTGCTCCTATGTCTTATGGTTTTAAATATGGAAACTAATTATTTTTTCCCAATGCATTACTTATTTATAACATACAGATATATAGATGGGGCTTGATATCATCTTCATTCATTGTAACAAACACAGCAGGACATTTGCTCACACCCTTTGCAATATATCAACATATCACAAATACTTCTTTCCCAAACTTTCACTCTGGGATATGCCTCAGGTTACTATCATCCAGACTCCAACCCCTCATGTCCAATAGCAGAAAGACCTTATTCTGTGGTCTTTCTCCACTGGGATTCAGTGAGCCCTCCAGTGTGTACTTTGGCACCTTGGAGTGTGCCAGTTAGTGCCATTCAATTGCAGACATCCCCTTGCACAGGGAGGCCGACAAATCTTGTGCGGACAAAACCTGTTGTTTACTGAATTGTGTCTGTTGCAGTTTGTTTCAGTAAATTGGGAAAGGCTCATGGAGTCCCTTGTTACACAGCTGTTTGGGAATCACCTTAACAAAGACCACTGCATTGCTTGCAAAATCTTCTTGGCAAACATACAACCCATGAGAAGCTGGATGACCATCTCATCTACACGAGGGCAGCGCGCAGTGGGACAGAAATTCCAGCTCTGTATGAAGGCTCTGATTGGCCGTGGGAGTCTGTGCCTCTGTGTGTGTGTCTGTGAGTGTGTGCGCACACACTCCAGATTATTCGCACTTGTCGCCATCCCTTTTAACTGTTGGCATTTGTCACTTGACTGCATTTCTGCCCTCTAACTGCCCCCCTCTGTCTCTGCTGTATCAATCACAACCTGCATATAAATAACACAATTAGCCTTGTGAAATATGTATCAGGAATAATATATTGAGTTGTCCTTCTGCATGGAGCTTCCATACAAGGAGAAAAACAACGGAAGCCTTGATAGAAAAGTGGCAGAAAAAGAAAACAACAAGTATCAGTATTTTGGCCTTATCCACATTGCTCATTAGTGCAAAGTGTGACTGCTTGAAGGCTATTGATAACTGTGTGCTCTATCAACAAAGATATGGCAACATTCTTTGTAGCATTCTAATTACTTGCACAAGGCAAGGTGCATGGGCAAACGGAACCCAAATGAATTTAACCATTTGCTAGCCCCAAAATTATAGGTTAAATTGTGAAATCAAATTTTGGCACAATGCCGTTTGCAAGGTTGGTTTCAGAAGTGTTGGTGAGTTAAGGGGAAAAGGGTGTATCACCAGATCATGTGCCTGGTTTTCTGGGATGGTTGGCCCCTCCCCACCACTGGTTAAGGTATGCATGGAGGGCTTCAGTTTAGACAGTGCTATTGAATTTCTGCGCTCCACTCATGTTCTGCATCTTCTCTCAGTTTCGGTTATACTCATGGGTAATTTTAAGAGCTTTCCGCATCTGAAATTTCTTCAGCCGTAAGAAAGGAAGGTGGCAGCACAGCTTTGAACATAATCTTGCTGTTTATGGGAAAGGTATAATCAATGGGAATGTGGCTTATTCCGCTTCCTTCCAAAACCACAAATGGGAAGGAGCTGGAAAGAGAAAAAGAGCTGATCGCATATCAAGTTGTGACAGGACCGTGTGCTTTCACCTTTGCAATGCCTCGGTCTGCCTTCCTGCGTCTACACTGTCACACTTGATTGCCTCTAATTTAATACCCCAATTGTAGGGGAGAGTTGAGTTACCTAATCAGGGTTTAATTCTATATAGTTACTTACTGCTCAGTCAACATACACGCAATCCCATTAATAATGTCTGGGTGTGTACCCCAATTTGGCAACATTACGTTGCTGAACTACTTAACAATCTACTACACTCTTGTCAAGTATGAATAAGCTAACAGCTGTTTGACATTGCCCTTTTTAAACTGAACCCTTTGGATGATCAAGAAAGAGCTCTTTGCAAAATATACAAGACTTCTGTATGCTGAAGAAAAAGAGTTTCAGGCTGTATATTGTATACATTTCTTTGACATTAAGTGTACATATTGAAACCTGTTGAACGTGCTGATATAGTGGGAAATCCACCTGTCCCAAAGGCATTTGGCTCATTTTACTGGCAAGACCAGTATTTATCATCCTTCCATATTTGCCCTTGAGAAGCTAGTGATGAGTACAGTCTTCAGTTGTTGCAGTGTTTCTGGTGAAGGTACTCCCACAAAGCTGTTGGCAGGGAGTTTCAGAATTTAGACCGAGCAACCATGAAGGATTGATGATGCATTTCCCGGTCAGAATGGGTATGAAGTGAACCAGCAAGTGGTGGTGTCCCCACACACCCTTGTCCCTTGTCCCTTGTTTTACTTGGTAGTGGATACTTACCATATACATAAAAAAAAGAGATGCATTTGGAAGTAGCACTGATTGAAAGAATTTTCTGTGTAGTTTGATATTGCTGATTTATTTTTAAAAATTGCATTGTAAGCCTTTGAAGTAAAATGCAACAGAGCGGACTTGATGCTTTGAACATCATTGTCTCGTTCAGACTTCTGGTGTGATCTCAAATAGAATGTAAATATAATCTAGTATTATTTGGGGGTAGCATGGCAACACAGTGGCTAGTGTAATGCTATTAACGTACCAATGACCCTTCTTCAATTCCTGCCATTGTCCATCAGGAGTTTCTACATTTTTCCTGCGACCGTGTGGAGTTTCCTCCGGGTGCTCCAGTTTCTTCCACCTGCTAAAAATGTACAGGTTAGTAGGTTAATGGGTTACATGGGTGTAATTGGGCTGTGCAGTCTTGTTAGACCAGAAGGGCCTGTTACTGTGCTACACCTCCAAGTGTCTAAAAAAACCCTAAATTTCGCCAGTTCCTTAATTTAAATACTAAAAGCAGTGATTCCCTGTTCCCAGCTGTCTGAACAGTTAAAACATATAACTTTTGACTACTACATTGACGTGGATCTCTTTGAGGGCTGCTCCCTTGGACTGGACGGGTAAAGGCCCGGTCAGTGAGGAGCCTGAGTATGAACAGGCAGTTCGGCCTGGCTGAATCTGCAAAGCTTAGTTGCCTGTCTCTGTAACGAGGCAAACGCACCTTCTCCCATACAAAGCAAAACATCTCAAAGGAAGTGATCCTGGTTGCTAACAATGAAGAATGGATGCACCTTACTTCATCACACAGAGCTCTCAATGTGGCCTCACTTGCGCGCCAAGGGATCTTGGCATTGTGTGAACCCCAGCCTAAGCAGAGGAAACAAATGGTTAACTTGTTTCAAGGATGCAAGATGGCTTCCAGACGCTTTTCTTTCTTCACTCAGCCATTTAACGGTGAATTCTTGAGGATGTATGCTCGACTGGATGATTTGTTCTGTTCATAGGTGGCCAGTCCAAGGTTAAATTGAGAGAAACATTGTGTGTGGGGGGAGGTGGAGGAGTAGGAAAATAGGTGTGAAAGTTTCTGATTGAGAGAAAAACACCCTTCAATCAACCAAATAAATTTCAACTGGGGTGGGGTGCAGGGTTTTACATCAATTATATTTTTAAAATCAGGGTATATTAAATTTGAATGCCATTAGCTCAGAGCCAGTTAGTAATTGTGATAGCCTTAACTTAGCTGACTAAAGTCTGAACAGACATAACCAGAGACTTTGTTCTCTAAATTAGTGACACAAGGAGATGGCTGAATGGGACCAACCAAACAGAAGGAATAAAACTACAAAATATTATTTTTATGTGAGAACTTTCTGCCTAAAGGTGACACTTCTTTCTTATTTACTGCTTTTCACCTTCTACTCCTCCTCCTACGGGACTTAACAACCACGTGGAAACGTATTCATGAGAAATCTGTTAAAGGTTTCTGCAATAGGAAACCTGCAGTTTTATTCTTTATATAAGAAACTTGAGAAAGATTTTGGAAAGTCAGTCCTGGTTTTAAAAACCATTTAAAGAGAGCCAATTAATATAACCAGGCAGATTACAATTAACAGATTGCAGAATAAAATGTAACAGGTGCAGAGGAAATGCAGTGCAGGTTGACAATAAGGTGCAAGATCTTTCCAAAATGGAGTGGGAGGTCAAGAGTCCATCTCATCACACTAAGGAGCCATTTAATAATCTTATAACAGAAGGGTAGTAGCTGCGCTTGAACCTGGTGGCATGTGTTTTCAAGCTTTTGTATCTGCTACCCAGTGGGAGGAGGGAGCAGAGAGTGCTGTAATATCCAAGGCATTAATGAATGTCATGTCAAAGCAAACTAGTGTGGACCAAGCCCTGTGAAATACCAGCCTTAGGGGTGGAAAGGCGGCAGCCAAAAATTATTCTTTGCTTCCTGCTACTGGGCCAACTCCTCCTCACTGACAACCAACGCTGGCTCACCTTAGGGATGTATGCTTCACCCATGCGCTACTGTCTCTACACCCATGACCGTGTGGCTCGGCACAGTGGAAACACCATCTATAAATTCAACAATGACACAACTGTTGTTGGCAGAACCTCAGATGGTGAGCGGGAGGTGTACAGGGTGAGATAGATCAGCTGATTGAGTGGTGTCACAGCAAACTTGCATTCAATGTATGTAAGAACAAGGAATTGATTGTGGACTTCAGGAATGGGAAGTTGATGGAGCACACCAGTCCTCATCGAGGGGGTCAGCAATGGAAAGGGTGAGCAGTTTCACGTTCCTAGGTGTTAACATCTCTGAAGATCTATCTTGGACCAACATAGGTAGGTGGGTATGTCGCATCTGGGATTATTTCCAGGTTGCGGACGATTTCCTTCCACGCCGCTCTGACGTTTTGGGAAATCTCAAGTTACAGCAGTGGTTTGCTATTGCCTTCTGCTGGGTGAGTTGTTTTTTAAAGAGATCACCAGCTCTTGACTGGAGCCAGCTGGATTCGAACTTGGGACCTCTCAGCGCTGATGCCACTATGCCACCAGCCGACTCTGGACCAACATATTGATGCAATTATGAAGAAGACACACCAGCCGCTATATTTCATTAGGAGTTTGAGGAGATTTGGCAAATTTCTACCGATGTACTGTGAAGAGCATTCTGACTCATTGCATCACCATCTGGTATGGAGGGGCCACCTCACAGGACTGGAAAATGCTGGAGAGGGTTGTAGACTGAGCTAGCTCTATCATGGGCACTTGCTTCCCCACCATTGAGGACATCTTTAAGAGGTGATGCCTCAGGAAGGCAGTATCAATCCTGTTGCCCCTCCTTCTGTCCTTACTCCCATGGTTCACTCTCCTCTCCTATCAGAATCCTTTCTCTCCAGCCCTTTACTTTTTTCACCCATCTGGTTTCACCAATCAACTTCTAGCTTGTCCTCCTTCCCCTCCCCCTAGCTTATTATTCTGGTGTATTCCCCCTTCTTTTCCAGTCCCGATGAAGGGTCTTGGTCAGAAATGCTGACTGCTCATTCATTTTCATCAATGCTGCTTGATCTGCTGAGTTCCTTCAGCAAATTGTGTGTGTGTTGATCCATCGTTTAGGATCCCCACTACCCAGGACATGACCTCTTCTCATTACTACCACCAGAAAGGAGGTATAGGAATCTCCTGTACATTCAACATTTTAGGGACAGCTTCTTACCCTCTGCCGTCAGATTTCTGAATAGACAATTAACCCATAAATACTACCTTACTACTTTTCCTGAGTTTGTCCAGAATTTTTTTTTTGTGCGTTACCTTCAGGTAAATCACCTCCTTCGGGAGGCACTGCTCATCTTATGTGAGAATCCATCCGTTCAGAGTCTTATGATGTATGTGCCTCTCTCCTTTAGAATGCATCGAGCTTTGTTCTTCCCAGAGTCTTAATGGCCTCTGCTAAACCTTTATCTCTGATGAAAACACCAGTGGACTTCCGTATCTTGTGATCATGTCTTGTCATGTCCTTGACTCATTCAGGGACAAGCAGGAGAGCATACAGGCAATCATTCCTTGACAAGAAGATAAGAGGAATTCCCTCCAGTTTGTCCAGTTGTTCAATATTATCATGGCTGATCTATACTGGCCTGAACTCCTGTTCTGAGTTCATTTCGTTATACTCTCAATTCTTCAATCTTTTGAATAGTTATCTATGCCCATCTTAAATATATCAAATGACCTCAAAGAAAAATAAAGAAGAAATTTATACCAGTCAACTCAGTTTTAAATGACTAGCCCTGATTTAGTAGCCATGCCTCCCCTTGTTTATGACCCCCACTAGTCAAAACATCTCAGCATCTACCCTAGCAAGCTCTTTGAGGATTTTATTTGTATTCCATCTCCAGGTTTCAGTACCTCCAGCAGGCCATATTTGATACGACAATCCATTTCACTATGACTTTTACTGGGGGCAATTAATCAATATTGATTGGCATCTCCCTAGAGCAAGGGGTTTAGATGGGGTGGAGTTCATTAGGTGTCTTCAGGAAGGTTTCCTGACACAATATGTAGATAAGCCTAAAAGGAGGAGAGGCTGTACTTGATCTGGTATTGGGAAATGAACCTGGTCTGAGTGGGAGAGCATTTTGGAGATGGTGATCACAATTCTATCTCCTTTACCGTAGCATTGGAGAGGGATAGGAACAGACAAGTTAGGAAAGTGTTTAATTGGAGGAAGGGGAAATATGAAGCTATTAGCAGGAACTTGGAAGTATAAATTGGGAATAGATGTTCTCAGGGAAATGTACGGCAGAAATGTGGCAAACATTCAGGGGATATTTGCATGGTGTTCTGCATAGGTAGGTTCCAATGAGACAGGGAAAGAATGGTAGGGTACAGGAACCATGGTGTACAAAGGCTGTTGAAAATCTAATTAAGAAGAAAAGAAGAGCTTATGAAAGGTTCAAAAAACTAGGGAATGGTAGAGATCTAGAAGATTATAAGACTAGCAGGAAAGAGTTTAACAATGAAATTAGGAGAGCCAGAAGGAGCCATGAAAAGGCCTTGGTGAGCAGGATTAAGGAAAACCCCAGGCATTCTACAAGTATGTGAAGAGCAAGAGGATAAGACGTGAGAGAATAGGACCAATCAGGTGTAACAGTGGAAAAGTGTGTATGGAACTGGAGGAGACAGTGGAGGTACTTAATGAATACTTTGCTTCAGTATTCACTACAGAAAAAGACTTTGCCGATTGTAGGGATGACTTACAGCAGACTGAAAAGCTTGAGCATATAGACATTAAGAAAGAGAATGTGCTGGAGCTTTTGGAAAGCATCAAGTTGGATAAGTCTCCAGGACTCGACGAGATGTACCCCAGGTTACAATAGACAATAGGTGCAGAAGTAGACCATTCGGCCCTTTGAGCCTGCACCAGTCTGTGGGAGGAGATTGCTGAGCTTCTGGCAATGATCTTTGCATCATCAATGGGGACGAGAGAAGTTCCGGAAGATTGGAGGGTTGCATATATTGTTCCCTTATTCAAGAGAGGGAGTAGAGGTAGCCCAGGAAATTATAGACCAGTGAGTCTTGCTTCAGTGGTTAATAAGTTGATGGAGAAGATCCTGAGAGACAGGATTTATGAACATTTGGAGAGGCATAATATGATTAGGAATAGTCAACATGGCTTTGTCAAAGGCAGGTCGTGCCTTATGAGCCTGATTGAAATTTTGAGGATGTGACTAAACACATTGTTGAAGGTAGAGCAGTAGATGTAATGTATATGGATTTCAGCAAAGCATATGATAAGGTACCCCATGCAAGGTTTATTGAGAAAGTAAGGAGGCATGGAATCCAAGGGAACATTGCTTTGTGGATCCAGAATTGGCTTGCCCACAGAAGGCAAAGAGTGGTTGTAGACAGGTCATATTCTACATGGAGGTTGGTGACCAGTGGTATGCCTCAGGGACCCCTACTCTTTGTGATTTTTATAAATGACCTGGATGAGGAAGTGGAGGGATGGGTTAGTAAATTTGCTGATGACACAAAGGTTGGGGGTGTTGTGGATAATGTGGAGGGTGGTCAGATGTTACAGCGGGACATCAACAGGATGCAAAACTGGGCTGAGAAGTGGCAGATAGAGTTCAACCCAGATAAATATGAGGTGGTTTATTTTGGTAGGTCAAAAATGATGGCAGAATATGGTATTAATGGTAAGACTCTTGGCAGCGTGGAGGATCAGAGGGATCTTGGGGTCCGAGTCCATAGGACATTCAAAGCTGCTGAGCAGGTTGACTCTGTGGTTAAGAAGGCATACGGTGTACCGGCCTTCATCAACCGTGGGATTGAGTTTTAACGCCGAGAAGTAATGTTACAGCTATATAGGACCCTGTTCAGTCCCCACTTGGAGTACTGTGCTCAGTTCTGGTCACCTCACTACAGGAAGGATGTGGAAACTATAGAAAGGGTGCAGAGGAAATTTACAAGGATGTTGCCTGGATTGGGGAGCATGCCTTATGAGAATAGGTTGAGTGAACTTGGCCCTTTCTCCTTGGAGTAACAGAGGATGAGAGGTGACCTGATAGAGGTGTATAAGATGATGAAAGGCATTGATCATGTGGATAGTCAGAGGCTTTTTCCCAGGCTGAAATATTAAACACAAACGGGCACAGTTTTAAGGTGCTTGGAAATAGGTACAGAGGATATATCAGGAGTAATTTTTTTTTACGCAGAGAGTCGGACTACCGCTGACCGTGATGGAGGGAGATACAATAGGATCTTTTAAGAGATTCCTGGATCGATATATGGAGCTTAGAAAAATAGAGGGCTATGGGTAACCCTAGGTAATTTCTAAACTAAGTACATATTCGGCACAGCATTGGGGGCCGAAGGGCCTGTATCGTGCTGTGTTTAAGTCCAATTCACAACACCAACCAATCTGTAATAAAAAAGTAATAAGTTAGAATGAAGCCCACCAAGATTTAAAAATAAGGAACCTTTTCAAATTCAGTGCAGTTCACAGGCTTCATGTGCAATCAATTCCGTGTATCCAAATGGGAAACAGTCTGCTCTTAAACAAAAATGATTTACTCAAAATTCCTCAAAGGGTTAAATAATAAGCTCACAGTCACATTCTGCAGACTAAAATAACATGTGCCCACTCTTTTCAATTATTTTACTGTCATTTATCAGGGAAGTACGAGTCAGCACATTGTTTCAGGCAGAATTGAACCACTTAGCTAAGGCCTTCAGCAGCTGGATTTGTTTCATCTGGACTACATTTACCAGTCACACTTCTCCTTCTGAATACAATTGTCGTCAAATATTTTATTGGAACCGATTACAGCATCTGGGGTAGGGCAGTTAATGCAGGAGTGCTCCCGACAAGTGAGGAACATGTGCAAGAGTAAACGGTGAACCCAGTCCAGGTTAAGGTCTTCAAATGAATTTAAGTAAATACACTGCTTTATGTCTGCTTGAGATAAAAAAAAAGACAAGGGCAAAGGAACTGTAGTTAAGGCTGGTTGGTAAAACTCTGGATATCTTGGAAAAATTGTTGTTATCCATGGATCAAGTCACTAGTCTACACTGTAATACACACAAAATGCTGGAAGAATTCAGCTGGCCAGGCAGCATCTATAGAAAAACAGTAAGCAGTCGACGTTTCAGTCCAAGACCCTTCATCAGTCCCAATGTGGGTCTCGGCTAGAAACTTTGACGGTTTACTCTTTTCCATAGATGCTGACTGGCCTGCTGAGTTCCTCCAGTATTTTGTGTGTGCTGCTTGGATTTCTAGCATCTGCAGCATCAGAAGATCTGCCACATCTTCCCCTCTCCCACCCCCCCCCCCCCCCCCACTCTCGGCTTTCCGCAGGGATCGCTCCCTACGCGACTCCCTTGTCCATTCATCCCCCCCATCCCTCCCCACCGACCTCCTCCGGGCACTCATCCCTGCAAACGGAAGAAGTGCTACACCTGCCCCCACACTTCTTCCCTCACCACCATCCCAGGTCCCAGACAGTCCTTTCAGGTGAGGCACCACTTCACCTGCGAGTCAACTGGGGTGATATACTGTATCCGGTGCTCCCGATGTGGCCATTTATACATTGGGGAGACCCGCTGCAGACTGGGAGACCGTTTCGCCGAACACCGGCGCTCGGTCCTCCAGCAGAGGCGGGATCTCCCTGTGGCCACACACTTCAATTCCACAGACCATTCCCACTCCGACATGTCTGTCCATGGCCTCCTCTACCGTCAAGATGAGGCGACACGCAGGTTGATGGAGTAATACCTTATCTCCCGCCTAGGTAGCCTCCTACCTGCCGGCATGAACATCCAACTCACAGACCTCCGTTGATACCCCTGCCCCCCCCCTTTCCCCCATCCCTATCTATTATTTTAGTCTGGTTCTCTTTCTCTCTCTTTTTCCCCCCTCACTATAATCTCCCCCCAGCCCTACCTTTCTTTCTCTTTTATTTCCCATAATTCTCCACCCTCTCCCTAGCCCATTTCCCTCCAGCCTATCACTTCCCAGCTCTCTACTTTATCCCCCCTCAACCATCCCATGTTACTTCACCCCTGATGAAGGGTTTGGGCCCGAAATGTCGTCACTACTTCCTCCCATAAATGCTGTCTGGCCTGCTGAGTTCTGCCAGCATTTTGTGTTTTTATTTATTTCCAGCATCTGCAGATTCACTCGTGTGCCTGGTAAAGAATAACTGGGTTTTATGTAATGCATAAGATACTTCATGTGAGTATTGGCAAACATAACTTAGTACGGATTGAGTACCCCTTACCTGAAATTCTAAAATCCAAAAACTTTTGAAATCCAAATTTTTTTGGACACTGACATTGCATCACAAATGGAATTTTCATCCTAGCACAAGACACTGCACACCACAGACAGTTCTGAGAAGCATACCTAATGAACAGAAGTTAATGAAAAATAGAAAAACCCTGCATAAAGTGAAAAATGAAGACATTGATCATGTATTTGTCAGCATTGGAGTGAACAAATGCCGCTCAGCGGTATGCTGATCATGAAGCAAGCTCAGATCTATCACGACAAACCGACAATTGAAGATAATCGTGAATTGGCTGCAGAAATTTAGGAAAAGTTACGGCATTAAATATTTAAAGCATCTACTGATCATGAAGCAGCAGAGAAATTCATTGATGAGTTTGCAAAGGTCATCACGGATGAAAATCTAACGTCAGAACAAGTCTACAATGCTGACTATTTCTATCATCATTATGTGCCGTGTCATATGACATAGGCAATTATGGTCTTTGACCATGTTTGTTCTTGGAACATTTTTCTACAAAAGTGGTTTGCCGTTGCCTTCATCGGGGCAGGGTCTTTACAAGATGGGTGACCACCACCACCCCACCCCCCCACCCCCAGCCATTGACAATACTCTTCAGAGATTTTCTGCCTGGCATCAGTGGTCGCATAACCAGGTCTTTAGATATGCACCAGCTGCTCATACGATCATCTGCCACCTGGATAAGCTAAGGTGCCTAAGAGAACAGTACAGGCTGTTTTGCCCTTGATATTGTGCAGGCCCTTTAACCGACTCTCACCCTTCCCTTCCACATAGCCCTCCATCTATCTTTCATCCATGTCTCAATCTAAGAAACTCTTAAATATCCCTGATGTGTCTACCCCTACCATCACCCCTCACAGGGCATTCCACACACCCACCACCCTCTGTGTAAAAAACCTACCTCTAACCTCCACCATGGTAGCATAGTGGTTTGCACAATACTTTACAGCACCAGCGACCTGGGTTCAATTCCTGCCACTGCCTGTGAGGAGTTCGTATGTTCTCCCCGTGATCACATGGGTTTCCTCTGGGTGCTCCGGTTTCCTCCCACATGGCAGAGATGTATCAGTTGGTAGGTTAATTGCTCAATGTAAACTGTCCCGTGATTAAGCTAGGATGGAATCGGGGTTGGTGGGTGGCGCAGCTCGGAAGGCTGGAAGGGCCTGTTCTGTGCTGGATCTCAATGAAAACAAAAAAAAATTAAAATTTCCCTTCATACTTTCCTCCAAACACCTTAAAAATGATGCCCCCACCCCCACACTCGATGGTTGGTACAGAATCCGTCTACCTATCTCGGTGGTTATAGAGCTGGAGCCCAAAGAGAAGGTGAGCATAATTGCTGGAAGAATACAAACTGCATACTTTAGTGGAGCACGAATCCATGCAGCAGTGGAACGCACCAACATGCAAGATCACAGTTGGATTCCCTGTAATAAGTTTGTATGTTCCCCTCAAGGCTGCACGGGTTTCCTCCGAGTGCTCAGGTTTCCTCCCACATTCTAAAGACCTACAATTAGGGCTAGTGAGCTGTAGGAATGCTGCGTTGGCAAGACTTGCACACGATGCTCACTGATTTGATCTCACTCAAACGATGAATTTCGCTGTAAGTTTCGATGTACCTGTGACAAATAATGCTAATCATAATCTGGATTCCGATAGGTGGTTGCTTTTATTTGTTAATCTTGATTTGATGAATGAGTGTGACTTGGTAGGGGTTAGAGGATAAGCAGGGTGTTGGGAGGGCTCAAATTTGAGTAGGGTGGACATTCTCTGGTAGGTCTAAAGACTTGTAACAATATAACCCTCTTCTGTATCTGCTTTTCAATCATTTGTACATTTGTTCTGTTTTGTAAATATGACTATTAAACATTACTCATTGCTCTGACTCAGTAGCCAGCGGGGTTCTTCTTTGAACCTATTTAAATTCCTTTTGTTTAAAATTACAGCATTTAAAACCAAATCAATCTCAAATCTTTTCTTCAACAAATTAATGCTCAAAAAATTTGAAACCTTGACCTTTTATTCTGTTATTAAAAGGGAGAATTAGCAGATAATGGTTCAGTAATGGATTCCAGTGTTGCTAACCAGCAACAGGTGTTGTAAATCATGCTTAGAAATTGCTGAAGCCTCTCAGGCTGAGCGAAAAGAAGAATTTGCTCGGGTTGATTTTGGACAAAGGTGCAAAATTATTCATCTCTTCACTGAAGCCAAAAAATGGAAAAGATGATTGGCAATTAATGCCATCACAGAAAGTTACAAGCCAGGTTTTTTTTTGTTCAAGAAACAAGACGACATTATCTAGAAATTGGATTTCACCCACTTTAGTTGTTCGGGCATTTTGCTGATATGCAAAAAAATGTAGGATTATTTAAACTGGTGTTTAAAAAAATTAAGTTCTCATCCTTGCATGGAGGTGGGCCCGAGAGGACATCATCTAGAGGAGCCTGAGAAACAGCATGGAAAGCTAAGAAAGGGTAGCATTTTGGTTAAGTTACTGGGTAAACAACCAGATTTCCAGAGGCATCACCATCCTAGCTAGTGAACTTAAACTCAAATAATTAAATAGATCCCAAATTAAACCTCACATTAATAGTGGTAACCATAGAGATTCTGGTTTGTCGTAAATCCATCTGAATCACGGAAGGATCTCACCATCTTTAGCTAGGCTGGTCTATATGTGACTCCAGCCATATTGATTAATTGATATAGCTGAATTGATTAATTGATAACTGAAAGGGATCAACATTACATATCAGTATTTTCAGTGTACATCCTTTGGTTAAATAAATTAAAAGATGCATCATTTAGTCACTTATTGAAACTTACTTTTGAAATTCAGTTCCAGTGATTTATGGCCTGGAAATTGAGGCTCATTCTTTATTGATCTGCTAGACAGATGCTGTGGTTAGGACTAGCAGCCAATTTAGTGAGCTGCAACAACATTGGCAATTAGCGAACAGCCGATGAGAAAGCCAGGGAAGTTTTCATGCTTAAATACTGTACCACAGCTGTTCTGTCATTGCCACATTGACTGTTGGGAAGGGAGTCTGTTCTTAATTTCAGCACAGTACAGCAGTTCACAAACGATGCTTTGAGGATGTTGGAAAACAGAACGGGGCTCACAGAGTCCTCGTGTGGTGTCTGTGCATACTTCATTCAATGGTTTAACCCGACAGACCCCTATGCCACTGTGAGAGACAAGCTCATCAAGAAGCTCGTGACCACAGCTGATTGTAGGGATGCGACTGATCGATGGACGCTGGTGTAATTGCCAATGATACTCGAGAGCCTCGTTGAGGACCCTTTAACTCATGCGCTATGCCAACGGGCTGTTTTATTGGAATTGGAACATTATTGTCACATGTACCAAGATACAGTGAAAAGCTTGTCTTGGCATACTGTTCATACAGATCAATCATTAAACAGGGCATTGAAAGTAAAACAATAAAAGTTACAGAGACAATAATAAAATGCAAGGTCATAACAAGGTAAATTGGGAGGCCAAGAGTCTATCTTACTGTACAAAAGATCTGCTCATGAGTCTGATAACAGTAGGATGGATCTGTCCTTGAGCCTGTTGGTACGCAATTTCAGGCTTTTGTATATTCCGCCTGATGAAAGGAGGAAGAAGAGAGAATATCTAGGGTGGGTGGGGTCTTTGATTAAGCTGGCTGCTTTACTGAAGAAGAAGAAGAAATGTAGACAGAGCCCATGGAAGGGAGGCTTCTGTAATGTGATAACTTCAGGTCGTAGGCTGTATTTAGGAGCTATAAGTTCCTTTGCTAAAGATGGAAATGGCTGCTGCACAATAGATGATGTCATCTGACTCCAGACAAACATCACGTGTGCCAAGTTGAATTGCACCCAGAGTGCCCAGGAGAATTTCCTGATAGTGACTAATTAACCTGGAAGTGATCATTAGCACAATCTAACACAGACAAAATGGCTTTTATTCACGAATTGTGCATTTGAAAACAAAGAGTAAATGAATCCAAGGTGTGTGTGTGTGTGTGTGTGTGTGTGTGTGTGTGTGTGTGTGTGTGTGTGTGTGTGTGTGTGTGTGTGTGTGTGTGTGTGTGTGTGTGTGTGTGTGTGTGTAGTAGATGATGGATTTCTACCCAAATGTCTCATTGTTCAGTTTGAAAAACATGCCCACCGGCAGCAGTGTGAACACCAACAGAATTTGTTTCCTGTTTAGTGCATGCCTTCCTGTAGTGATGGATGGTGGAAAGACAGCTGCTTTCAATTTAAACATTCAATACAGTCCTGGAACTTCACAGTGGGTACAAAATAATGTCCATTCCTGATGCAGGACGTTGGCAGTTGTTGTGGAAGAGAAATATTTGGTGGCTGGACTGATGAGTTGCCTGTCTTTCCTGTAACCTCCTCATGATCAGGGTGTTCAGTCTTTACTCAGTACTATGGGAGCGATAAAATCCGATTCTTGATCTAGTTATAACGTGGGCACGAGAACAGAAGTCAGACTAAACTGCAATATCTTTATATGAAGAGCAACACAAACAAAATTCTGAAGGAACCCAGCAGATCAGGCAGACTTGATACATTTATATAGAGTTAGTCTGGATAATCGTCACAACTTGCATCAATTTACAGTACAGAAGCTGTCTATTCTGCCCAAACAGACCATACTGGTGTTTGTGGTCCACACACTCTTTCCCCCCTTCCTTAAGATTTAACTCAATCATACTGTTCCTTCTTTCTTTAGCAGTCTCCCTGGTCTCCTTCCCTGTAAATGATCTCCTACATTTTACCACTACTCCTCGCATTTAAAGAAAAACTGCATTCCTAGTTCGCATCATCCTGAATTGGAAATATCACTGTTTGTTCACTGTGATGAACTAAATCTGGTCTATCATGAAAGACGACCTTCCCTTCATTGACAAAGTTTGCACTTCACACTGCAATGGGAAAGTAATCAACATAATCAAGGTTTCTCTAACTTCTGTTAATGCCCCCCTCCCTTTCTCACCCCATCCCTTATTTTTTTATTTATCCCCCCCTTCTTTTTTCTTTTCTCTCTTTTTTCTCTCTCTGCCTCTCTCACAATCACTCCCTGTATGTTCTCCATCTCTCTCTGGTGCTCCCCTCTCCCTTTCTTACTCCCTAGGTCTCCCATCCCATGACCCTCTCCTTCCTCCAGCTGTGTTTCCCTTTTGCCAATCAACTTTCCAGCTCTTAGCTTCATCCCTCCCCTTCCGGTCTTCTCCTATCATTTTAGATCTCCCCCTCCCCCTCCCACTTTCAAATCTCTTACTATCTTTTCTTTCAGTTAGTCCTGACGAAGGGTCTTGGCCCGAAACGCCGACTGTACTTCTTCCTATAGATGCTGCCTGGCCTGCTGCGTTCCACCAGCATTTTGTGAGTGTAACAAAATCAAGGACCCCTCCCACACAAGCAATACTCTCTTCTTCCCCAACCCCACCCGTCCACCCTTCCATCAGGCTGGCGATACAAATGCTTGAAAACTTGTACCACCAGGCTCAAGGACCGTCTTTATAAGACTCTTAAGCAGAACTCTGATATGGTTGAAATGAACTCCAGATCTCACAATATCCCGTGTCATAGCACTTGCAGCTTATCTACCTACCTGCATTGGATCATCTCTGCATCTATATTCTGTTATTGTCTTTCCTTTTGTAATGTGTCAATGTACT
Source organism: Hemitrygon akajei (assembly GCF_048418815.1). Taxonomy (NCBI): domain Eukaryota; kingdom Metazoa; phylum Chordata; class Chondrichthyes; order Myliobatiformes; family Dasyatidae; genus Hemitrygon; species Hemitrygon akajei. The sequence continues at coordinate 30,040,162 of NC_133127.1, forward strand.
AATGTTAAAGATGAAACATTAGCTTTATTTCTCATATGTTTGTCGAAACGTTGGAACATGCACTGAAACGTGTCGTTACTGCGTCAATGACCAGCACAGTACGAGGATGTGTGGGGTTGGCACCCAAGGGTCATCAAGCTTGCGACAACAACATTACCCTAATCCGTATGCGTGTCTTTGAAATGTGGGAGGAAACCCAAATGGTCATGGGGAGAACGTACTGTTCTGTAACCTGCTGGTACTGTGAAGCATTGCACTACTGGCTGCCATTCAATTTTGAATGATCTGTCTCATTTTCATTGTATCTCAGTACATGTTAAAATAATAAACCAATTACCAATGACCACATCAGCAACACGAGTACCTTAATCATGCATTCGACTTTGGGTTAAGGACTGCAGCAGTTCAAAGAGTTGCTAATTGAAAGCTTCCTATGACACACACATCCAGTAGTTGAGTAAGATGAAGTCATGTTCACTTACTGGGTGTTCTTCCTCGAATTCCCAGTTAGTGACTGTCTCAGACTTAATGAGGAAGAAGTCTCGTTTATTCCTCACAAGTGGAAGCAACATCTCCACAATTAGAGACGGAAAATTGAAAACTTGGCCACAATGGTGGATAACTGTGTGTGGAACTGCATTCACTAGCAATGGCTAATAGTTTGCTGACAGGGGAGAATTACTGGGGGGGGGGGGGTGTTGGAAATGGAAAACAAGCAGCTGTAGCCAATAAAAGTAATTGGGACTGGACAGGGATGTATTTTTCCCACCCTCTGGCAGTCCCATTGTATGCCAGAAGGAGCCTGTGCGGAAGGAGTTGCTTTGCTGTCCGACTCAGTGTTGGGTGGCCAGGAGCCAGCTGGCAAGGCCTGCACCAGGAGCTGACTGCAATGATAACATTGATAGAATAAATCATTGTCGATTAGCTACAGCAGTGACTGCTTGTGACGCAACCTTAGAAACTGTGCAAACTGTTTACCAACAGCAAGGCCAGTACCTGATCTAGTGGAGGGCGTGGCACATCGTGCCTTCATATTTAAAGGGACATTAATACTGTAGAGGAGAGATTTTAGGTGGGATTAGGTCCAGAGGTGTCTGACTGAAGACCAGAGTTTTAAGTGAATTATGTACTAAAGAGAAAACAGATTTTTCTTTTAATGTTGGCCAATATTAACTTGCCCCAAAAGAAAGGTCATCTGTTGACAAATTAATATTTTAAGTGTAGTTACAGTTGCATTCTAGTTTTCAAATGCTGGCCTATCTGTGAATATTGTTATTCTGTATATGGAAGTATTTTTGTAACAATTGAAGTTCCATGAAGCCCATTTCTAAAGGCACACTTATCTGACACTGTAATATTGTAGAAGAGACTCGAGACTGCAGAGGCTGGAATCTGACGCAGAGCTGTGACCAAAATGTTGGAAATTGTTTGCCCCCCATGGATGCTGCTCGACCTTCTGCGACCCTCCAGTAGATTGTTCGTTGCACTGCTAGGGTGCCTAGCAGTACTGTAGTAATTTTATGTATTGCACTGTACTGCTACTACAAAAAAAAATTTAATAACACATGTGAGTGATGATAAATCTGATTCTGATTTGGGTCTTCATTGTGGACTGAGAGTGGGAAAGGGGCAGGGAGAGGGGAATCATGTTTGGGGAAAAAAGGGAAGGGAGAGGGAAGGAAGCTGGAAGCACCAGAGAGTCGTTCTGTAATTGTCAAAAAAGCCAATTGTTTGGAATCAAATGACCTTGCCTGGTGTCTGACGCCTGGGTGTGTCTGCACCTACACCACCCCCAGCCCTTGGCACTCCTTCTCTGCCACCTGTCCCACAACCCTCCTGCGGGCCTCCATCTTTGCCGTTCCCAATATCCTTTGCTGCTGCAGCATTTATAAAGTCATTCTCCACTCCACATTGACAAATACAGTACTGTGCAAATGTTGTAGGCACCCCAGCTATACATATCTGCCTAAGACTTTTGCACAGTGTATGTGTGCGCCTAAATGGATCTCCAAAGTTTGTCTCAAAGTTGGAAGTACTCTATAAGGTTTCTGGGAACATCTGGGTGGGAAGAGGGCATGGGACAGTTACAAACATGCTGGAAAGTAACAAGAAATGGGCAATAAACAATCTGCTGGAGGAACTCAAAGGTTGAGCAGCATCTGTGGGCAGAAAGAATTGTCGACGTTTCAGGTTTCAAAGGAAACAATTCCTTTCCTCCCACAGATGCTGCTCGACGCACTAAGTTCCTCCAGCAGGTTCTGTGTTGCTCTAGATTCCAGCATCTGCGGTCTCCTGTGTCTTCAGGCAAAATGGGGTTATTTGCTTTGGGCGCATATTGCATGGTGCTATAGGGGGTTGCAAGGGGCTTTTGCATCACTTGGGATATGGTGAGGTGGGGTGGAGTAAGGTGTTGTGAGTTCAAAATCACACCGGGGAGAAGGATTCACCTTCACCATCTGCTAAGGAGGATCACTTGCTTTGCCTGCATTCCATTATGTGCAGCTGGTAATGAAGGTGAAAATTGTTCCAATATTGTATCTCAGGAACTCTGCTACCCCAAAGTAATTGCTCTTATCAAATGTCAGTGCCATTAAATTATCTCTCCCTGCCAAAGCTTTGGTATTTTATCTGCCAACCTGCCCCTCTCCCAAATATGTAACCTGGTGATATCATTACCTGTCACATGGAGTGCAAGTATTAATAGCATGTGTTCTTGTGATAAGGGTTATTGTTTACTCAATCTTGGTCTAATTCCTTAATCAAACTTTTGGTTATGCTAACAGCTACCTGTGCTAATAGCACAGTAACTGGCCGAGCATCTTGTGAAGAGCCAAGGTGATTTTTGCTACACTAGAGGCACCACACGAATTGAAGTTGTTGTTATTATCAGAAAATGCTCTTCTGCATAGAATGCAGGTGTCTACTATATTTGAAAAGCTCAAACAGTGAGCAAAAGACAGAACATTTTATTTAGACCATCAGACATTGGAGCAGAATGAGGCCATTTGGCCTATTGAGTCTGCTCTGTCATTTCACTATGGCTGATGTATTATCCTCTAAACCCCACTCTCCTGCCTTCTCACCATGACCTTTGATGACCTGACTAATCAAGGAGCTATCAACCTCCATGTTAAATATATCCAGTTATACGAGGGGTGATTCATAAGTTCGTGGCCTAAGGTAGAAGGAGATGAGTTTTTAACTTCAAACTTTCTGCATAATCACGCAAAGAGTTGAACTGCACGTGCATGTAACAAAAGTGTCTTGGACCTCCAGGTGGTCCACAGCAGGGGTGATTGACAAGTTTGTGGCCTAAGGTAGAAGGAGATGAGTTATACAGCTCTCGTTACATGCACGTGCAGTTCAACTCTTTGAGTGATTATGCAGAAAGTTTGAAGTTAATAACTCATCTCCTTCTACCTTAGGCCACAAACTTATCAATCACCCCATTCTGTTGACCACTTCTGGAGGTCTAATATGCTGACTTCTACAAAGAAGGAATCCGTATGCTCCATGACCGCTGGACTAAGTGTGTAAATGTAGGAAAAATAAATGAGCTAGTTTTTCTAAAATTGACTCCTTCTACCTTAGGCCACGAACTTATCAATCACCCCTCATATGAATCTCTCAGGTTCACCACCCTTTGGGTAAAGAAATTCCTCATTATCTGTTCTGTTCTAAAGGGCCGTCCTTGTATTCTGAGGCTGCTCCCTCTGATCCTAGCCTCTCCATGTCCATTTCATGCTCAGTGTATCATTCAGAATATTGTTTAATCAAATCAGGTTTGGCCAAGAAAGCTCACCAATGCCTCTATTTCCTCAGGAGGCAAAAGCGATTTGGCGTGTCCCTATCAACCCTTACCAACGTTTATTGGTGCACCACAGGAAGCATCCTATTTGAAAGTATAATGACTTGGTATGTCAACTGCACTGCATGTGACCTCAAGATACTACAGAGAGTTGTGGACACAAATCAAATCATCACAGAAATCAGCAAGGGCACGATCTATATTTCTCACTGCCTCAACAAAGCAGCCAACATCATCCAAGACCCCACCTATCCTGGGCATTCTCTCTTCTCCCCTTTCCCATCGGGAAAAGATACAAAACCTGAAAGCACTAGGTTCAGGGACGGCTTCTACCCTGCTATTGTAACACGACCAAATGATCCCCTAGTACGATAAGATGGGTGCTCTAACTTAATATCTCCTTATGATCTTTCACCTTGTTGTTTATCAACACTGTGCTTTCTCTCTAGCTGTTACACTTCATTCAGCATTGTTATTGTTTTAAGTGATCTTACCTCAAAGCACCGTGTAAATTATTATCTGTATGTAGGTTGTGCGAGACAAGCTTTTCAGTGCATATTGGTACATGTGACAATAACAAAGCTGTTCAATTCAATTCCAATTTAGTTTCTGAATGAAAGAGTGAGAGTGAAAAAGAAAAGCTGGCTGCTCTCAATGGATGTCAGTATCTACAGCGGTCACCTCCCTGAGTTCAGTATTGTCACTTCCTTTAGATACCTTACACAAAGTTTTATTCGTTAAACTTGGCTTGCAAGACATCTGCAAGTGATTTTTTCCCCCCCCCTGTCCAACTATCCAGCCACCTGGGTTCAGGCTACAGGAAAGAGAACGGTGGGGAGGATGGGAGGCACGTACTTTGCGCTGTTTTGAGAGGGCATCACCCCAGGAAACATGCAAGGTTAAATAATCAACCAAGAAACAGGCCACAAATATTAACTTGCCCGAAAGAAAAATAATCAGCACTGTGGCGGCAAACAGGTGGCGTACAACACAACATTGTGGAGAACGACGCTGGTTTTATGAACGCATTGAAAGCTTGCACTCTATGCCCTTTGCTCTTTTATTAAAAGCCCACAGGTAAAATTCCACTTGTAATCATCAAAAAAGGAGTTTTGGACTCCGTGTTTGAAATTTGGTTCCATTGGCTAAACTGGGGAAATAAACATTCCTGTAGCACAACAGCTCCTCATTAACACAAACCGTATGGAAAAATGAGGCGATACGTCATACCAAGAAACATCCAACAGTGGCTCTCTGGAGCAGGATTTCCACGAACACCACAGATGACTTTTGTCAGAACTAATTACTCTCAAAGTACTCTGTATTAATAAGATGTTTACCCACGTGCCATTCAGCGTAGAATCTCCGGCCTTAAAAATACCACAAGTTATTTGCATTGGAGGAAATTTACTCCTTCACTTGTGTGGTTTTCACTGATTTTCCAAGTCCCTGTGCACATGGCATATATGCTTCCTCAGCTAAGAGTCATAGAATCATAGAGAAACAGGCAACTGGTCCGTGCTGACCTGCACACCCATCTAAGCTAGTCATTGTTACGTTAGGCTCATAACCTTTCCCACCTGTGTCCTCTAAATGTTGTTTTTGCCTGCTTCACCCGCTTGCTCTGGCAGCTTGTTATATACACACATCACCTCAGAGTAAGGAAGTTGCCCCTCAGTTCCCTTTTAAATCTTTCCCCTCTCACATTAAACCTATACCCTCAAGTTTTTGATTTCCCTTTTCTGGGAGAAGACTGTATATTCACCCTGTGTATGCTCCTCATGACTTCATACATCTCTATAAAATCAATCATGAAGGGGCTGCTGGACTCTGTGCACTCCGCCAGCAGATAGTAAAATGTGCAGGAGGTCACCCGAAGATCCTGGCTTACCGTCCTCTCAAGTAACCATCTACCTACCTGGAGACCTTAGCTTACATATCCTTGTCGTAAGGCCTGATCTACTTGGACTTCTCCAAGTGCCCTGCTCAAAGCTGCTTTTGGCCTAAATAATAATAACAACAAGGAAGCAAAAGATACTTCAGATGCTGCAAATCCGGAGCTGCAAACACAAGACGCTGGAGGAACTCAGCAGGCCAGGCAGCATCAATGGAGAGGAATAAACAGTCGACATTTCGGGCTGAGACCCTTCTTCAGGATGGGAAAGAAAGGGGGAACATAGAATAGTACGGCACATTACAGGCCCTTCGGCCCACAATGTTGTGCCGACCCTCAAACCCTGCCTCCCATATAACCCCCCACCTTAAATTCCTCCATCTACTTGTCTAGTAGTCTCTTAAACATCACTAGTGTATCTGCCTCCACCACTGACTCAGGCAGTGCATTCCATGCACCAACCACTCTCTGAGTGAAAAACCTTCCTCTAATATCCCCCTTGAACTTCCCTCCCCTTACCTTAAAGCCATGTCCTCTTGTACTGAACAGTGGTGCCCTGGAGAAGAGGTGCTGGCTGTCCACTCTGTCTATTCCTCTTAATATCTTGTACACTTCTATCATGTCTCCTCTCATCCTCCTCCTCTCCAAAGAGTAAAGCCCTAGCTCCCTTAATCTCTGATCATAATCCATACTCTCTAAACCAGGCAGCATCCTGGTAAATCTCCTCTGTACCCTTTCCAATGCTTCCACATCCTTCCTATAGTGAGGCGACCAGAACTGGACACAGTACTCCAAGTGTGGCCTAACCAGAGTTTTATAGAGGACACAAGATGACGACACAATAACTAGCTGGGGGGTACAAGCTAGCAAGTGATAGGTGAAACCAGGTGAGGGAGTTGAGAAGCTGGGAGGTGGAAAAGATAAAGGGCTGAAGAAGAAGAAATCTAATAGGAGAGGAGAATGGACCATGGAAAAAGGGAAGGAGGAGGGGCATCAGAGGGAGGTGATAGGCAGGTGAGGGGAAGAGAAGGGGTATGAAGGGAACCAGAATGGAGAATGGTAAAAAAGAGAAAGGTGTGAGGAAGTGGGAGAAATTACCAAAAGTTAGGAAAATTCCCGTTCATGCCATTAGGTTGGAGGCTACCCAGATGGAATATGAGGTATGGCTCCTCCAGCCTGACTTGACCTTACTGTACCAATAGGGTTAGGAGGGTCAGGAATACTTCTCCCATTCCAAAGATCCTGGTGGCCCATCCCTTACTCCGCCCAGCACAGACCTACCCTTTTCCCAGCCCTGGTCATTTCCCTGAAACTAGCATTTCTAAAGTGCCATTCACAACCCGAGGATGTTATGTGGCTTTCGAATTCAATCAGGTACATGGTTACGTCTCACTGGAGTGGGACTCATATACAAACATAGATTTAGGATTGGTTAGCAAACCGTAGACAGGGCAGCTATTACAGGCAGAGTGACTATAACATAAGAGATTCATGCAGGTGCTGGGAATCCAGAACAACAAACATAAAATGCTGGAAAAACTCAGCAGGTCAGAAAACACTCATGGGGAAATAAACAGTCAGCATTCGGGCCGTGTCTCTTCATCAGGAGTGATGTAAATATCAGAAATTAGGAGTCATAGGGCAAATTTCTAGAAAACATTGAGTTAATTAAATACATCTAAATTAAGTCAGTTCAAAATTTTGATTTGAAGCTGAATGTCTTCCTACCTGAATCTCTCCATTAAAATGAATGTGATCCCATTTTCCACCAGCAGGCTGCCCTGTGTAAGAGCAGTGAGTTGGTGCCCCACAGCTGGACTTGACAAAGAGTCCAATGTCGGAATGACGGCAGGCAGGCCACTTGGCAACGACTAGACCTCAGAGGTATTTCAATTTGCCAGTCTATCCCTTCTCACCAAAAGGACTTAGCATCTCCTCTGTGATGGCCAGTGACAGAGAATGCACAAGTACATTGATTGATTGGAATCTAATCATGTAACAGCTGTAATAAATTGATCAGAAGGCAAGGTTTAATCATTGCCTCCTTGCTCCCAGTCAGATGCCTTTGACAGAGCTGCTTCTAATAGCTCAGTGAAATGAAGATAAATCGTCGAGGCCAACTTAATGTTTCGCAGCTGCGGCTAGCAGGATTGCTGCTCCCTGCTGGTGTTAGGACTTTGTCACAGTGCAGGGGCTCCATTAGACACGGACAAATAGGTGCACCCTTCAAGGTACCGGCCTCCGAACTGTGTGAGGTTCCATTCCTAAACTGACTAATTATTTAGTCTGTATATTTGCACTAAAAATTGTAAGAACACGTTTGTTGTGTGTGTGTGTGTGAGAGAGAGAGAGGGAGAGCTGACGGAGTGGGAAGATTGTATAGAGCATATGGATCTACACTAAGTCACGTGACTGATTTCTGTATTGTATATCCTTTTTAGACAAATCATGACCATTTTAGAACCTTGGGATATTAGTGTAGGGAGTTTATTCAGCCCATCAAGCCTCTATCAACTCTTTAAAAAAGTTATCTAATTGGCCCCTCTTTCCCTGGTCTTGTCCCCTTGGCCTTGTCAACTCTACTGGTTCAGATTGTTAGGTTAATCAAATACTATCCACCTTCTTCTCGTGAATGGTACTCCTGGTATCCAATCTCCATCACTTTTCACTTTTCATACATAGTGTAGATGCAGATGAAGACTGGGGACTATGGTTGACTCACTGGGACCTATACTCAGAGGCTATGTTATTAGGTACAGAAGTAGAACCAGGTGTGGTCTTCTGCTGCTGCAGACCATCCACTTCAAGGTTCAATGTGTTGGGCATTCAGAGGTGCTCTTCTGCACACCACTGTTGTAATGTGTGGTTATTTGAGTTCTTGCCATCTTTCTGTCAGATTGAACCAGTCTGGCCATTCCCCTCTGACCTCTCTCATCAACAAGGCATTTTTGCCCAAGGAACTGCCACTCACTGAATGCTTTTATTTATTGTATCATTCTCTGTAAACTCTAGAAACTGTTGTTCATGAAAGTCCCGGGAGATGAGCAGTTTCTGAGAAGTTCAAACCACCCCGTCGAGCACCAACAATTATTCCATGGTGAAAGTCACTTAGAGGGTTCCCTCATTCTGATGTTTGGTCTGAGCAACAACTGGACGTTTGCATTGGGATGCTGCCACATGATTGGCTGAATACATATTTGCATCAATGAGCTGGTGTACCTAATAAAGTGGCTTCTGAGTTTATGTCCAGATCTAGCGTTTCGTATTTACCCGTCTCTCTCTCCCACAGACTGCTGTACAAACACCTGCATAGACAGCTACACTGGTTCCTAAGCAAGATGAATGAATTCAAACCTCAATATTCTGAAACTAACATGGATCTTCTGCAGACAAATGCAACTGTGAAATTACCAGTTGTCATAAAGATTTCTGATTCAGATGTGTCACCTTAAATGAATGAAGTAACCATCCCATCTTCCCTGCAGTCTGTGCCTCCTCCCTGGTGGTATTGGTGTTTGGGTCTGCTGTCTGAGGACTGTGCCCTTGAGGCTAATGTCCCTCTCCAGTTACCGCACAGTGAAGTGTTGGCAGCTGTGATGACCTGTAGGAATCATACAGATCCTATTTTTCCCTTTTCTGGTGTAATGCCGCTTCCTGCTGGATTTTGGCCAATTTTGTAATTTATATTGTAATGAACCCAACTGTCACTTGCACTAAATGCATCCATGTTTTAACAAGGCAAAAATAGGTGCCGTCGAAATAACAACAGAGTCTGTGTTAACCAAGTAAAAATACTACAGCATCTTGATGTGTGTGCACTGATATCCAGGTGTAATAAGGGCGGCATTAAAAGATTATAGATGGGTATTAATTTTTTCAAAATTAGCAGCAATCTTTCACCATTAAATCCCTCTTGGAACCCAATATAACAACAGTAGGTTGAAAGGAGACATGATGTATTAAAATAAATAAGATTGAGAAGTCAGAGCCAATAGACTGTGTGATTAGGAGGATAAAGAGGGGCCTGTGGCACTAGGCTTTAGCATAAGCTTGCAACAGAAAACCTGTCACTCAGTAGTGGGATTGGAAAACCTTATGTTCAATTGAAAGAACTCATGACACCTACATTAGATCAGTCTTTGTCCCAGAACCGGCTGTCACAAAACCCAGAAAAACTGGGACCCTAAATTCTGTAGATCTCATACATACCAAAATGTTGATGAAACACAATGTATGTAAGCACTCTGCATGTCCTCAAATTTCCCATGTACTTTTCCAATGTAGTAAATATTATGACGTACCGTGAAGTGGCGAAAAAAGTTTCACACAGGTTGGGCCCAAAAAGCAGCAGAGATATTGGTTTTGGCTGGCACTCAGGTGGGTAAGTCTTTTCATCCGGGCCCGTTCTGTGCCAGGAAGGGAGAGGAGCAAAAGAGATGGAGGAGTGGTAGGACAGGAGGAAATGCCCTTGGTTAACTTGGTTATTTGTTTTTGAGTTACGGGCATTACAGCTGAACTGGTTCTGAGAATATGACGGTCAGTTCCCTTCTTGAATTACTGTAGAATATGCCAAGTCATCTGAGCATCAGTGCCCAGTGCCAGTGAATGATTGGTGTATGTTTCCAGGTTGGGAATGGTGTCTGCCTCAAAGGGAAGCCAGCAGCTGAGGTTGCTTTCAAGTGCCCTCTATCCTTGTCGTTCTGGGAGGTAGAAGTCATCGGTTTGGAAAACCCTGTCCAAGATGTTCTTGCAGAATAACTGCAGTCTGTTTTGCAGATAATAGCACAGTGACAGAGTGAACTTTCAAGCTATGGGATGTATTCAGGTGTTCCTGCTCCAGCCTAGTGGAACAACCTTCCTTCTTCCCTTCCAATTTTTATAATAAATAACACAAATATTCCAAGAAATGAACTAGAAAGACCATAGGTTTCTTTTTTCCAAAGGTTTTTTTATTACTGAAATTGTTTGCAGCTGTGACTAAGAAATCAATGTAATTGCTTGAGACTCTTGGAGAGCTGGAAACCCAGGCATAGTCCAGGCACAGCCGCAAAAAAGGAGGGCTCAATAATTCTCTCTCCAGGTTTGGGCCTGAATTCTGGGCATCGAAACATGGATGACATTTCATGAGTTGATGTCCTTGGGGAGGGGGGTGGGTGGGGAGAAAAGGTTAAAAAAAGAGCCAAAACAATACAGGAAGATCTCTCAAATGCTTGAATCCCTATCCCATGGTCTGTGGTCTTTCAAGAAGGTGTGGTACACTAACGTGGCAGTTAACATTTGCTTTTCAACACCCATCGTAAGACTGGGGTTCAATTCTCATCGCAGCGACCACATAGATTTCCACTAGGTGCTCCAGTTTCCTCCCATATTCCAAAGATGTGTGATTTAGATTAGTAAGATGTGGCTATGTTACGCTGGCAACAGGAGCAATTAAATGCCATTACAAAAAAGCACGGCAGTGCCTCTACTTTCTTAGAAGTTTGCGAAGATTCGGCATGACATCTAAAACTTTGACAAACTTCCATAGACATGGGGTAGAGAGTACATTGACTGGTTGCGTCACGGCCTGGTATGGAAACACCAATGTCCTTGAATGGAATATCCTACAGAAAGTAGTAGATATGGCCCAGTTCATCACAGGTAAAGCCCTCCCCACCACTGAGTACATATATACGAAGCATTAACACAGGAAAGCAGCATCCATCATCAAGGACTCTCACCATCCAGCCCATGCTCTCTTCTCACTGCTGCCATCAGGAAGAAGGTACAAGAGCCTCAGGACGTACACCACCAGGTTAAGAACAGTTATTACCTCTCAGCCATCAATCTCTTGAACTGTAAGGGATAACTTCACTCGCCCCATCACTGAATTGTTCTTTATTTCATGTTCTTGATAATTATTCTTATTTATTTATTCATTTCTTTTTGTATTTGTACAGCTCATTGCCTTTTGTACATTGGTTGTTTGTCCAGTTGATTCTATTGTGTTTCTTGGATTTACTGTGAATGCCCACAAGAAAATGAATCTCGGGGTTGTATATGGTGACATATATCTACTTAGAGTAATAAATTTACTTCGAACTTTGAACTTTTGAACGCCTGCGGCCTGCCCCCAGCACACCTCGGGCTGTGTTGGTTGTTGATGCAAGCAATGCCATTTAACTGCATGCTTTGATATATATTTGGCAAATAAATCTGACCTTTGAACCTTTGAGGCGAGTGATCAACATCTACTCTGCACAATCGCAGATTGTTTTTAGCTAGTGCAAATCACAATTGCGACCATTTGTGAGCTCCTTTGTGCCAATCAGGTAATGCGACTTGGCATTCAGTGTCAGTCACGCTTGCAATCCCAAATGAATTTCCACATCAGAGGCACGTTGGATGACGTCTTTCCCCTTGGGCAATGAGCTACTGAGCCAGGTTTTCGGAAGAGAGGATGGAGAAGCACATTTAGGCATCAGATTGTGCAACACACATTCATCGTGTCGGTGAAACTTTTTGCAGGGAGTCAAGGACCAAACTGATTCAAGATTCAGGATTATTTATTGTCATTGTTCAGTACATGAGTGTAAACGAGAACAAAACGATTGTTACTCCAGATCTGATGTAGCGTAAAAACACAGTAAGCATAAAAAACACAACAAATGTAAATATAAAATCAATCTTATAAAGTGCAATAAGCAAGTAACTGTTTGGGAATGGTCATAAATGCATAAGATTAGGTTATACACATAAACTGATGGTATATATATAAAATGACTGTGGCTGCAGGAGCACCTGTACATGAGGTGACTCTCACAGGAAATGATAAAGTGATGAAGTGACTCCTGGCAAGAGGAAGTTTTCAGTGAATTGGATGCTGGAATCAATGGTTTTGTTTCCAAGTTTGTGGATGATATGGAGATAGGTGGAGGGACAAGTAATCTTGAGGAAGCAGGGAGGCTACAGATGACTCATATATTGGAAGAAGGGGCAAAGAGTGGCAGATTGAATATAGTGTAGGGAAATGTGTGGTCATGCACGTCAGTAGAAGGAATAAAGGCATAAACTATTGTCTAAATGGGGAGAAAATTAAAAAATCCGACGCACAAAGGGAATTTGTAGTCCTTGGGCAGGATTTCCCAAAGGTTAACTTGCAGGGTGAGTCAGTGGTGAGGAAGGCAAATACAATGTTTTCATTCATTTTGAGAGGACTAGAGTAAGAAAGTAAGGACGTAATGCTGAAGTTTATAAGGCTTTGGTCAGACTGCACTTAGAGTACTGTGAGCAGGTTTGGCATTGGAGAGGGTCCAGAGAAGGTTCACAGAACAAAAGGTTAACATATGAGGAGCTTTTGATGGCTTTAAGTCTATACTTGCTGGAGATTAGAAGAATGGAGGGGGGGGGGGGGGGAATCTCATTGAAAGCTATTGAATATTCAAGGTCTAGAGAGAGTGGATGTGGGCAGGATGTTTCCTATAGTGGGTGAATCTAGGAACAGAGGGCACAGCCTCAAAATACAAGGATATCCCTTTAGAACAGAAATGAGAAGGAATTTCTTTAGCTGGAGGATGGTGAATCTGTGGAATTCATTGCCACAGATGGCTGCAGAGGCCAAGTCATTGGGTATATTTAAAGCTGAGGTTGATTGGTTTTTGGTTAGTCATGGCATCAAAGGTTACGGCGCGAAGGCAGGATAATGGGGTTGAAAGGGATAATAAATCAGCCATGATAAAAGAGCAGAGCAGACTTGTGGGCTGAATAGCCTTTGTCTTATGGCTTTATGGTCAAGGTAGCAGCAGGGCATATGAAATGACAGTGCGACGGTGACCGTGTCAGTGCGGGTATGAGGTTTGGAGTGTAGGTGTAAAGTGGCCCTACATGGGGGGGGGGGGGGTGCATGTAGGGTGCTGAGGAGCTGTGGAAAGGAGTGGCTTACTGGTGGGATGGATTAATGGCTGGAGGTGTTGATCAGCCTGACGGCTTGGGAGAAGAAACGATTTTTGAGTCTAGTGGGCCTGTCGTGAATGCTGCCTGACGCGAGTGGGACCAGAATAATACTGATAACAGGCAAATTCTTGGCAAAGGGAAATCAGGAAGCCAATAGTTAAAGTTCGAGTCCCGAGTGCTTTTCATTAGTAGAGTTACAGAGTTTAAATGACAGCAGACATCCATACTCCCCTCTCCCCTCGCCCCCGCCACCACCAGCCCTCTTGTCATTTTGTTTGAAGGTGCCAAACCATTCTTCAGAAGCGCCAGCAAACAAAAACAAAATTTGTCACGCGGTGAGAATCAAGAGGGGCTTTTTCACGGTGCAGATGTGGGATTAAATTTCATGCTTTGGTCTCTGGTAATGTGGCAGGCTTCTCAGTTACATAGAGACCGCTCGACTTTGGACTCAATCAGCTTTCCGCACCATTTCAGTTCAGAGGAGAAAAGCGCCATGGAGCATTCACTGTAGCCAGTTGAGTGTTAATAGCAAAAACTGTAGCAGACAACATTGCCGAGTTTTCAGAATTCCCAGGATTTCAATCTGTTGCCCTCAGTTGTGACGGTGTTTTGAATCTGTTGTTTTACTTGGTTTTAACACAGAGCACATGCTAACAGAAATTTATCTCAGCACAGAAACCAACCTTTAAGCCCATCACACTGAACATTGCACTTATCTAAACACAAGAAATTCTGCAGATGCTGGAAATCCAGAGTAATGCACACAAAATGCTGGAGGAACTCAATAGCTCAGGCAGCATCTACGGAAATGAACAAACAGTTAACTTTTCCAGCTGAAATGCTTCGCAAAGCTGCTGAGTTCCTCCAACGTTTTGTGATAGTATTTACCCACACGTTTCATTTATGCACGTTTAGTCTGTAGTCTTCTATGTCCTGGTGATTCAAATTTTTATCCAGATGCTTCTTAAATTATATCCCATCTGACTTTAGAGTCCATTCACTCTTTTCTATATTAGGAGTTTTTCCAATCCACTTCTCCTATTGCCAGGAATAGCCAATTAACTTCACTCATTAATTCAAACGCTAAGACCAGACCCTTCCCCAATAATTTACTGTTTGTGTTTGGGTCACCAACTGCCCAAGGTGAACGTGACTCAGACTTCTTATCTATATGGTCACATTGCTAATATTACAGTGCTAGTGACGCAGGTTCAGTTCTTGCCGCTGCCTGTCTGGAGTTTGGACCTTCTCCCCATGACTGCATAGGTTTCCCCCGGGTGCTCCAGTTTCTTCCCACATTCCAAAGATGTACGGGTTAGCTGGTTAATTGGTTGCAGGGATATAATTGGGTGCGTGGACTCATTGGGCTGGAAGGGCCTGTTACTGTGTTGTATCTCTAACAGAATACAAATAAAACATTGCCAATTGAACTCATTTGTACTTAGACCACTTTCTTACTGGAATGCATTTGCAATCCCTTCACCACTCCTCCCCTGCATCCACATTTTCGATATTACACCCATTAACTAAAGGCAGGTATGGAGTATGGTGCTACTGGGATTCAGCAGTCCTTTGATATTTTGTTTAGATAGGTGTACAGTATGTCCTTCGTGTATTTCCTGACATGCTCTTTGTTGTCCATGACCAACTGAGGACCTACTACTCTTCTCATTCCATATCTTTACCATGTACTTGCCAATAAAAATTGTGATTGCATGGATTGAGAGTTGATTGAACTTGAATGCCAGGCAACTAACACGCAGCTTCAGGCAGGCATTCAGAAAGACAGATTAAAACTTGGTCTTCATTGCAAAAGAATTTAGGTCAGCACTAAGGATGCCTTACTGTAGTTCTGTAATATATTTGTGAGATCACAACTGGACTATTTCTCCTTGCTGAAGGATTGATCTCCTTGTTCGGAAGGGAGTGGAGTGAGGAATCACCAGAATGGTTGTTAAGGTGGCAACTCTAGCATTTGAGGCAAGACTGAGTAAGCAGGACCAGTATCCTCTGGAGTTTAGAAGAATGAGAGACAATGTTGAACATTCTTAGACGTCTCAACAGGTTGAATACAAACAGGATGTTTCCAAGGCTGAAGAGTCATGGCTTCAAACTAAGACATTGCCTATTTAGCACTGGGATGAGGAGCAAATTCTTCACTCAGTAGGTGATCTTTATGGTCTTGGAGAGTATTACAGCAAAGATCAATACATTTTTAGGTGTTAGAGGAATCAAAGTGGATAGAGCAGTAAAGAGGCAATGCGCATGAACTCTTGAATGGTGGAGATGGACGTCCTCGTCCAGCCCCTATTTCACATGTTCTGATGGCATGGTCTCTGCCTGCCCTGCGGCCGTTGATGAGATGTATTGAACGAGCACTGGCTGTGGGCTGAACCTGGATTGTTTTGTCTGCACCTCACCGCCATGCTGCCTTGTGCCTTTATCAACAAAACCACTGGGATAAGATCAGATTTCTGCCTTTACACTTCACTAGAAAGCAAGTTGTTCAGAACTGAAAAGCTGCTGTGTGAAGGATGTTACTGCAAAAGAAGCAGAACCATTTCCTAAAAGACTTCTATTTACCTTGCTCCTATTGTGGCTGGTGAATGTAGACAGTTCCTGTAGTGATGCAGTTCGGACCAGATAATCATTTTGTTAGTCCTGTTGACTCAGGGATACATAGGGGCTGAGAGGTAACTGGACTGCCCTTGTTTGAAGAGTTCCAGGAGATCTCTGTTGCCTACCTCGTATGGCACAGGGAGCTTAGGTTTAGCAGCTCATCTGAAAGCCACCCCTCAGCACTGAGCTGGGGTATTAACTTACAGTTTGCTACTCAGCAGCATTCCAGAAGCTGTAAAACACTTTGAAGGATATAGAAATGCAAATCTTCTCTTTCCGAGTGCAGCTCTACCTTCCCTGCTGCATTTCAGCTCGGAGCAAAGTGACCCCCCCCCCCCCCCACCCCCGTTCTCGGAATCAGAATCAGGTTCATGGTTGCATGGACTATTCAGAAATCTGATGGCAGAAGGTAAGAAGCTGTTCTCAAAATGGTGAGTGTAGGTCTTCCGTCTCCTGGACCTCCTCTACATTGTTAGTAGCATGAAGAGGGCAGGTCCCAGATGGTGAGGGTCATTAGTGATGGATGTCACCCTCTCAAGGCACCACCTCATGAAGATGTCCTCAGTGGTAGGGAGGGTTGTGCCTGTGACAGAGTCTACAACTCCCTAACAGCCTCTTGAGATCCTGTGCGTTGGGGCCTCCCTACCAGCCGGTGTTGCAGACAGTCAGAATGCTCTCCGCTGTACAAGTGTCTGTACCAAGTCTCTGCAAACTTCGAATGAAGTAGAGCTGCTGGCTTGCCTTCTTTGTGATCGCAACAAGGTGTTGGGCAGTTCAGTTCCAGAGTTCTGCTGCACAGCTGTAAAACGTGATTGAGGGGATATTCCCATTATTGACATGAACTAATGTCGATCACTGTCGGCTATATTTCATTAGGAGATTGAGGAGATTTGGTATGTCACCAAACACTCAGCTGATTTCTGCACATGGAGAGCATTCTGATTGGTTGCAACACCATCTGGTATGGAGGGGCCATTGTACAGGATCAGAAAAAGCTGCAGAAAGTTGCAAGCTCAGCCAGCTTCATCTTGGGCACTAGCCACACCAGCATTGAGAACATCTTCAAAAGGGGATGCCTCAAATTGCATCAGCCGTTAAGGACCCATCAACAAGTATGTGATCTCTTCTTATTACAACCATCAGAGAGGAGGTACAGGAGCCTAAAGACACACAGTCAACATCTTAGGAACAGCTTCTTCCCCTCCACTTCCATGGGGGTGTCACGGTACCAGAGTGGTTAGCACAATGCTTCATCGTACCAGTGACCAGGTTCCACTGCACTCTGCCTGTAAGGAGTTTGTGCTTTCTCCTCTTGGAATGCATGCATTTCCTCCAGGTGCTCTGACTTAACCCCACAGTTCAAAGATAGTTGGTAGATTAATTGGTCATTGAATATTGTCCCATGATTAGTCTAGGACTAAATCGGAGGTTGCTGGGCAGCATGGCACAATGGGCCAGAAGGGCCTATTCTGCTCTGTATCTCAACAAATCAATCAATCAGATTTCTGAACAGACAACGAACCTACCCATGAACACTACCTCACTATTTTTCTTTCCTTTTTGACTACTTATTTAATTTATTATTTTAATATATATTTCTTATTGTGATTTATAGTACTTATTTTATGTATTGCAATTTACTGCTGCTACTAAACAACAAATTTCATGACATATGTCAGTAATATTAAACCTGATTCTGATTCTAGATATTAAAAAAATCAGGATCCCTTGTTCCGTTTAATCTCCATCCTTTCCTATCACACATGGCTTCGATTTTCTTGGTAAACAGGTTGATTTAATCATTTACACTTGTATCAAGTACAGTGAAATATCAAATTAAATAACCGACAAACCTGTAGCCAGCTGTAGATGTCAGTAACTGGAAAACAGAAGAAGTTAAATACAGTCTGAGGCTTTGAACATTAAAATGCAGACTTTTAAAATGACTCTGCTAATGAAATCAGATTTGCTTGTAAGCTTGTAATAAACCTGTGATGCTATAGTAGCTGGTATGTGTTGTCAAAGAGTCTCACAAAGTCGAGCCACTGTCATGGAACTGTCACAGTGCAGAAGGCCATTCAGTCCATCAAGACTATGCTGCCTCCTAGAGGACAGGAAATGTATTGATTGGGTTTGCTCTCCTTTAAATTGTGACATGCTGCCTTTGTCAATTTAGCAAGATATCCTTATGGAGTCATAGAGTGCTACAGCACAGGAACTGGCCCTACGGCCCATCTAGTCCATGCTGAACTGTTATTCTGCCTAATCCCATTCAACCTGCACCTGGACCATAACCTTCCCATGTATGTTCTTATCCAAACTTTTCTTAAATGTTTCAATCGAACCCACATCCACTACTTCCACAGGCAGCTCATCCAAAGTCTGTCTGAAGAATTGGGAAAGCAAGGAGAAAACTAGTATCGATTCATGGTAAGTTCTGAAAATGCAGCTTCAGACAGCAATGAACATAAAGGAAAGCGCTCCTCATAGTTGGCATCTTTAATAAAAAGAGATATTTACATCAGAAAATACTTCTTGAAAGCCGGTTTCTACCAATTAATAAAGATAAGAGTTGCACTGGACTAATACCTTCCTTGATCTCAGGCGTCCGCAAAGTGTCATTGGAAGACTTTTGAAGTTCAGCCATGTTTGCAATATTACGGTTATGTTGCTAAAGAGAGATAAGTGTGAAGCTGTCACAGGAGTCAGCCTAACCTTCATTTGCTGAAAAAGAGTGGAAATTTTATTCATCGAGCTTGCTTCCATGGAACAGTTTTACATTTAATGCAAGTTTTGACAATGCCACACTTAAATATTGTGAAACTAAAATGAGACATAAAGCATTGATGGACACACGAGCGACTGCCGCCCTGATGAAGGGTCTTGACCTGAAACATGGACTGCTCATTGATGTGGTCTGATCCATTGAGTTCCTCAAGCTCCTTTGTGTGTTGCTTCTGATAAAACACTGATGGCTACAGTACTCCACGGATTATTCATCTGTAGCACAGCCTTAAAATAGGAGTTCCCTTAAGAAGAGAGATTGGAAGGATTCCTTTAGCCAGAGGATGATGAATCTGTGGAATTCATTGCCATAGATGACCGTGGAGGCAAGTCATTCGGTTTATAGGTTCTTGATACCTTTGATTAGTCAGGGCTTCAAAGGCTACAAGGAGAAAGATGGAGCATAGGGTTGAGAGGGATACTAAATCAGCCTTGATGGAATGGCAGACCAGACTTGATGGGCCAAATGGCCTAATCCTGTTCCTACTGTATGTCTTATGGCCTTAAGGTCTTAATAATACTAGCAAAACTAGAGCAAGGTACTAATGGAATCCAACAGGGTAATGTAATGGTTGCTGTAAGGGAGATAACCTCTAGCATTCAGAAATCTAGAATATAGATAGAAACACTGTGAATAGACAGTAAGTTAGTAAGAGTCTAAAATAGAGACTCAGAGATAAGAATATGTTGGCTGGGGTCTGTATACACCTCACATGAATGCATTACCTGAAATACTTTCTTTTATTTTAATAGAATAATTACAATTCCCTTTATAGAAACGAAAGTCATTGTGAGCTCTGTGTGGAAAGTACCCTCCTATTTTCTACCTGTGAACAATTTTCTTTCTCTCTTTAGGTCTTTCTTTTTGTCTTTATTTTTAGGTTATCTGGGGTTTATGGGAAATATACACCACAAAAACAGGAGATTCAACCCAGACAACCCTGCATTTATACACAATTTGAGCTTCCTGCTGCTCTTCCTCAGTTGAATTCATCAACATAATCCTGTATTCTTCTTCTGCATGTGCTTGCCCAGCCTCCTCTGCAATGTACCTGTACTACTCACTCGACCACTTCCTCTGTGAACAGCCTACATATCTTAACATAAAACAAAATATTCGGAATTTCCACGTTAGACTTCTTAGTGACTACCTTATTTTGACGGCCACTAAATATGCGTTTCCATATGTGCAGGAATATTCCCTCCGTATCCACTCCTAGACTTTTCTTTGGTGATCTTTGAGTGTCCTCTTCTCGAGGGAAAACACATCCGTTCTGTCTTTTGGGCCACTATGAACGTCTTCCTGTCAGTCGCTTTATGTAGAGCTTAGCATCACTTTATGGATATGCAATCTATGTATGTAATCTATCTTATGTGGTGTGTTCTTTATTATTATTGTGTTATTTATCTTTTGAGTTTTTTTTTGCTGGTCACACATTTTAATTCCACGTCCCATTCCCACTCTGATATGTCTATCCATGGCCTCCTCTTCTGTCAAGATGAAGCCACACTCAGGTTGGAGGAACAACACCTTATATACCAGCTGGATAGCCTCCAACCTGATGGCATGAACATTGACTTCTCTAACTTCCGTTAATGCCCCTCCTCCCCTTCTTACCCCATCCCTGACATATTTAGTTGTTAATTTTTTTTCTCTCTCTCTCTGCCCATCACTCTGCCAGTTCTCCATCTCCCTCTGGTGCTCCCCTCCCCCTTTCTTTCTCCCTAGGCCTCCCGTCCCATGATCCTTTCCTTTCTCTAGCTCTGTATCGATTTTGCCAATCACTTTTCCAGCTCTCAGCTTCACCCCACCCCCTCCTGTCTTCTCCTGTCATTTCACATTTTCCCCTCCCCCTCCTACTTTCAAATCTCTCAGTATCTCTCCTTTCAGTTAGTCCTGACGAAGGGTCTCGGCCCGAAACGTCGACAGTGCTTCTCCCTATAGATGCTGCCTGGCCTGCTGCGTTCCACCAGCATTTTGTGTGTGTTCCTTTTAATCTGGTGTTCAGGTTAATCAAGCATCTTTTTTGATAAACTACTTGTGAACCAGAACAAACTCTGTTGAAGTGGACATTTTCACTGGTGCTCCTACATTCTTCATACTTTTTCATTCTGGCATTAATAAGATCATAAGACATAGGAGCAGAATGAAATCCACAGTTTCATTCACCACCCTCTGGCTAAAGAAATTCCTTCTCATCTCTGTTCTAAACAGACGTTCTCATCTCTTCAGTCTGTGCCCTGGAGTATGTAATTCTTCAGAATATAAATCTTCCAGTCAAAATGCATATGGCTGTGGAGGAAGTGGTTGCTATATAAATGCAACAGGTAGATCAGGGCTGCTGCACAACTACTTTGGAAACTGATGTCATCCACATTGATTGATGTGTTGATCAGCACACTGTGAACCCTGGCACACAGACTCTTGACTCCTCCCGTAACTTTACAGTAGAGCCTTAATGCTAAGTGCAACCTTCAGTTTTCTTTATCCCCTGCAGTCCATTGGCTTTTAAAACCTAAATTTGGCTTAAGCTAATGCTTACAGCAATGATTTGCTTCTCCAATTCCCATTTGCAACTGTGGCTTGCATTGTGAGGTTTTGACATGTGTTTCTCCATACATGAAGTGTTACTGCTTTTACACAGTCCATTTTATCACTATGGTAATGACATTGAGGCTACCATGGAAAAGACAAACATTGACTTGGTTGTCATTGGGATCTAGACATGACTCATAGAATATAGAATACTGGACATTACAGC
Organism: Hemitrygon akajei; assembly: GCF_048418815.1. Lineage (NCBI taxonomy): Eukaryota > Metazoa > Chordata > Chondrichthyes > Myliobatiformes > Dasyatidae > Hemitrygon > Hemitrygon akajei. Next base: position 30,061,961 of record NC_133127.1, read on the forward strand.
ACAGTTTAAGCCCTTCAGTGCATAATATTGTGCTGACATTTTAACCTACTCTTAAGATCAATCTACCTCTTACATAGCCCTCCATTTTTCTATCATCCATGTACCTACTGAGAGTTTCTTAAATTTCCCTTATGTATCTGTGTCTACCAACACTCCTGGCACTCAACCCTCGGTGTAAAAAATATTAGCTCTGACACCCCACCTCCAAAAGTTCTTTCCTCCAATCGCCTTGAAATGATGCCCCCTTGCACTAGCTATTTCCACCCTGCAGAAAAGTCTCTGACTAACCACTCAAACTATGCCTCTTATCATCTTGTACACCAGTATCAAGTCACGTCTCATCCTCCTTTGCTCCAGAGGGAAAAGCCCCAGTTCAATTTATTCTTATAAGACACGCTCTCTAACACAGACACCATCCTGGTAAATCTTCTTTGTACCCTCTCTAAAGCTTCCACATCCTTGCAATAATGAGGCAACCAGAGTCTGTCGGGCTTTTGGAACAAACTCCGGATGAAACCTGATGGTTGGGCATTGTTGTTCAAGCCCAGGTTATATATCTCTACTGGCACTTCTGGCTGCTAGTGCTGTTCGGCAGCCTTCCTAATATTGCAGGAAGACTTCCCAGTTGCACTCACAGGACAATGAGGTGGATTTTTTGTGCTACATTTTGAATTGTGAGCCAGTGCAGCATTCCTCCATAATTTTAGTTCACTTTAGGGCTGATTAAGATCATCAAAAGGCGTGCCATTTTCATGTATTGATATCTGAAGACTGATACAAATCATTTATTTTGATCTGTTACTCTCTGACATATAAAATTAGTTTTGATTGAAGGTTTTTCAATGGCACTTTGAGCTAATGGAAAAGTATTGTAAGACTCAGATAATAAATGACTTTCACAATCAGGGCAGCTTGGATGACTAAGAGGCTCCTTTTCCTGTGAAATGGGTGGAAAAAATGAAAAGAGAAAAAGATTTATGATCAAATCCTGTCCAGGAGGATTGGTCCTTTTGAAGCAAAGTGCACAGGGCTAATGTAATTGCAGAGTAACCGTGATATTTAGGTGGCCAGTGTTGAGTTACAGAACAAGGATTGATGGGGCAGGTGAGAGCTGCCTCTCCCTATTCTGTCAGCAACAGAGAACAAACATGCAATTAGCATTTCCTGGGCAGATTTTTCTCAACAAGAACAAGGAGAAAAGGAAAAGAATGTTGTCGCCAGAGCTTCTTAATCCTTGAAAGAATATCTTCTCCCTGGGCAATAGGGAGCAGGAGGTTAAATTTCCTAGGTCTATGATGAATTAGTTGATGTCAGTCCAGAAGGGAGAAGAAGCCAAGGATTCCTGCTCTTCATCGCCACATGGCTTCACCCCCCTCCTTATGGTAACCCCACTTACCAGGAAGTCATGAGAAGAGGTGAATCAACCCTGAGCAATGCTTGCGATACATTCAAAGTAGCTCTGGAGCCTGTGAAACAGTGCCTTAGTGACAGCATTGCTGACTTCCGAAAGAGAGGAAGGAGAAAGGAAAGAAAATAATGGGAAGCCATTAAGTTTAGACCAGCCTTAAGGTTGCCAGTCAAATATAAAAATGAGCCCACAAAGACATTTTACAGTGTAATTTTAGTCTGACGTTTTATTCATTTAATAGAATAACTCATTTACCACCAGCATCATTTCAGGACTTCAGCATTTGAATATGGTCACGCTGAGGAAAATGTTAGGAAGCTGTGTTTTAGACCGAGCTGATGGCTTAGTCACTTGGGGAGGGCTTTGTTATAGAGGCACAGGGGACTCCAGATGCTGGAATCAGGGGCAACAAAACAATCTGCTTGAAGAGCTCAGTGGGTTAAGCAGTATCTGGGGGAGGAAATGAATGATCATTGCTTGCAGTTGAAAGCCTGCATCAAGACTGACTCATGGTGTCACAGAGTACTACAGTACAGGAAAAGACAGTTTGGCCCAACTAATCCATGATAAATTAGTTTTCTGCCTAGTCTCATCAACCTGCACCTGGACTTCTCCTCCCACAGATGCTGCTCAACCCACTAGGTTTTTCCAGCTGATTATTTGCTGATCCCGATTCCAAACTTCAGAATAAATTTATTATCAAAGTATGTGCATGTTGCCATATACGAGCTTGAGATTTATTCTCCTTCAGGCATTTACTGGAAAAAAGAAATACAATTTAACTTTACAAAAGAACTATACATATACAAAAACTGACACACAGCCAGTGTACAGAAGATGTCACACTGTGCAATTAAGAATAATGCTGAGAATATGATTTGTAAAGAGTCCAGCATCTGCAGTCTCTTGCATCTCCATTGTACTTACATTGTGTCTTTAATCTGCTTCGAGCTTTTAGTCTATTTATATTTTCTTCTTTTCTTGTTTTAACATCAGTATTTTGGTTGTAAGTGATGCCACTCCAACACTATCATGGCTTGGTTTTTGGGCTGTTTCCTCATGTTGAGTAACTGGTCAGGAGATAACCCTCTACAGGTGGTAACCCTCCCATCTTGTCAACCACCCAACTCCCATTGACTTACAGCATTGGAAGGAACCATTAAGTTCACTGAGTCTATGTCATCTCTGACCTATTAGACGAAACCTAACTCCAAACTCAAAATGCGTTTCTTCTGCTTTACTTAATAGCTGATTTCCATCTGATTCAGAGAGCTGTGGGTTCAAGTCTCACAAAAGGAGCTGAACATGTTACGTTGACTGACGTTGCAGTACAATAATGAAAGAGTGGATAGGACCTTAAGCTGAGGCTCAATCTTCAATTTTTAAGGAAAATAATACATGTAAAATCATTTGAAGTTGAACAGTGGGATGCTCTGCACTCTGTTGCTCAGTTAGTTCATCAGAATCTATTAAAGTTCAAAGTAAGATTATCATATAAGCTGTGTTCCCTTTAATTTGTAATGATTGGTGTGCACAAAAATCTTGTGTTTGCCCAGTGACAACAACATGTGCACATTGAATTTTTAAGTGGAAGTAAACCTGAAGCTATTCTAAGGAAAATAAACTACTAAGTCCAGTTTGTTCTTTATTGCTTAAAAGAAATAAAATAACTGTCCAAAAGAACTTCGATCTCCTCTGGGTTTGGTCATTTTCGCTCTCGTTCATCTGCATTTTCACAAAACATATGTAGCAGGCCTGTAGCTGGTAATGAAGGATTTTCTTGCTGGAGCTTTTGTGCACTGCCCTTATGTGATTTTTGTGCTGAATGATGCTTTAAAAAGTCAAGATTCCAAATATCACTTCACTTCTTCCCACTTGCAAATTGTCCAGCAACTTTTGCATTGTGACAATACACACAGATAACACCAGTTTCTGTATCGTACGTAAATGTTTCTCTTAGCTGCACATTCCTGGCCTCATGAGCTTTCAGTGTAGCAGTTTCTACTGTCTCATTAAGCCATTCTGTGTTAAATGAACTAGCACTTCACACCCTTTGCTTCTTTGGAATTCGACATAGTGAATCAATAATTTCTTCAATAAAAACATTATAAATAAGCCAGTTCTAAAATCTGCAGACAAATCATCACAAACTCCATGTTGTCAGCATCATCTGCATGAAAAACTGGAAAAGGAAATGTGATTGTTTGCAATCATGAAATACACTGAACATGCCAATGAGGTAGAGGGTGCACCATATACTATCTTAGGATTCATCTTCTTGCAGGCATTTACATGAAAATATTCATTGGTCTATCGTTCATTTAAATTGATTTGCAATAAAACAACAGTAATTTAACTGTAATTCATTAGATATCTGAGATAAACTAATTCCATCTCTTCTCATCTTCATGTTTCACTGACTATTTTAAAGTGATTATAGGTACCTCAAAATCTGCACTTTATGGGCACAAGACAGGCCAGCGAATGTGACAGGGCTAGAGGTGTATTTGATAATGCCGTGCCAACCATGATCCCATCTGCCTGCACATGATCTAACTCTCTCTATTCCCTGGATGTTCATTTGCCTGTCTAGGTGCCTCTTATACATCTCCTCTTAGCCTCTGGGCACTTCAGGGTAAACAATCTACTTTTGTCCAATTTTCCCTTCGAACATTCTCAAATCCAGACATCTTGGTGAACTTCTCCTCAGCCTTCACATGCTTCTTGCAAACGTCATCCAGAACTGCACAGAATTCGCCAAATATAGCATGCCATTTCTCTGCATATACCTTCAAACGGTCCATATCTCACATGTACTTTGAGAACCTTCTTCATTATCCGCAACTCCACCAATTTTTGTGCTTTCTGAAAATGTTTTAATTAGCCCATTTTCATTTCCATGCAGATCTCAAACGACAGAGGTCCACACTGTTTCCTTCATATTGTAAGCTGAGCTGTCATAGAAGTACAGTATTTTTATACTTTTTTTTACCCCTTGAATAAGTCTTAGTGCAAAAGAAACTTAAAAGCAAATTAAATAACATTTATTTTCTCTAGGTATTCTAGGACATAAAAGGAAAGTGTGATTGTGTACATCTTTAACTAATTATAAAGTTGAGTTTTAGTGGAAAATATCCACCATAATATCCTCCTATTTATATAAAAAAAATCACAAGTATTTTGTTTATTAGGTTGAACGCCCAGTAATTAAGTCCTTCCAAGGATGAATCTCATTTCATTGTTTACTTTACATTCATTGAATATGCAAAGAAAGGAGTGTTCATGGATTTTGTTCATCTGCATGAGTTGGTTTTGTTGCCCCAGAACTCTTTCCTAATTATTTCGTGAGATGCCTGATCCACCAAGGGAACCATCTTGTTTGCTCTGCTTGTTAAATATTTTGCTTTACATTTTCCTTTGGAATGAGCATGAATATTTTCCATGTGTCTGTTATTCATTATCAAAATTATGAAATGGCCATTAAAACTTTAAAGTTATTGTTGTTGTGTGCAGTTTGTGTTTTGATCAGAACAAAGGTTTTGGTCTACCTAGAATCCATGGCATGAGCTTAAGGCTTTAAGTTCTCCATTATGTGGTCCATCACACTGTTATGCAAAAACTTAGAGTTACTTGCATATTTATGCAAACCTGCATCTACTGCTCAGCTGTGATACATTTTTATGTATTAAGCAACCTTTAATGAAATAGAATTTACTTGATGCTGTCAGACAGCCCAACAGTGTGTGTGTGGTTGCCACCTGTGTAGCTCTGAATCAAAGAGTGAGAGGGAATTATGCTGAGGTTTCTGAATGTGAACTGACCTATTCAAAGTACATGTTTATTACAAATACATTTTTGCTGTTCCTTTCCTTTCAATTCTTCTAATTTTTTTTTGTCATTGCACTTTTTCAACTCTCTATCCATTCTCTTTCCAAAGAAATTGTTGAATCGGTTTCCATCATGCTCAAACTGAACGGTTCTGGACTTCGCAACTTGCTGTGTTAAAAAATCTGTCTTCTCAGGTTGTCCTGGTGTTCTGTTCATGATTTTAAATGTGAGTCATCGAAGAACTTGCTGCCTGAAAACTCTCCTCATGACCTAGAACTGGGTCATAACTGGGCATTCAATTGAGCTTCTCTTAAACTCCCAGCCAAAGTTTCCCCGTTCTCCCCATCTGACCTGCTGAGTTCCTCCAGCATCTTGTGCGCAGTGTATGTATTCTGTTTATTCAATAAGCTTCATGCAAGCAAAGAGCCTCATAGCATCCAAGTATACATGAGAGTAAACTAAACTAAACTAAAATAATGTAAGCTGGTTTGTAACATTTCCTAAAAGTATGAGAATGATGTTTTTCTCTATAATGATTGTAATCATTCTTCATAGCATCTTGGAACATTTAAACCTCCTAAGATGCTTCACAACTGCTTGTAATTTAAGCATAAAGCCAAATCAGACCATCACATTGGAACCACTTGTCATACATAGAATAGTTTATTCTCATTTCTAGTTATTTAATTTTGTTCTTCCTTTAAATATTTATACTTTCTAAGGTTAATAATCAATTTACAATTGGTTTCTGGTAGGTCAATCCATGTTGTAATAACTCTCACATAATTTCCCCCAGCAATGTCTTCAGGAATGATTAAATTCTGAATTAAGTGTTATTGATGTGCACATTATACATGTAGCTTTTAAATCCTGGTATTATTTACCTTTGTATCTTTTTAAGCTTTTAAAAAGCATTCTATTTTAATTGTACCGAAAGGCACACATTTCTGCCCATTAAATCCTGATTGATGAAGCGGACCCTGAGCACTTGAATAAAAGATGTGGTCCTTCAGTCGAAGTCTTCTCCTAAGCTGCCAACTTAAAAAAAATACACAGCCCTGGGGTGACCTAGCTTGTTAATTTGTGTCCGTTAATTGTTCTATCATCCTCAGTGCCGAACTGGTATTGTGTTTCACAGCAGCTTTTGGGGTCCCCCACTGAGGGCTTAGCTGCAACTTGTGGTTTGTATTTTAAAAGAGTCCTTTCAGTGTTATTCAGCAGTGGAACGTCCTTTAAACTGATTAAGAATTATTCTGACAGCATGTGTCCTACGTACACAACTGCCGTTTCCTCAGGATGTTAAAATCTAAATTTAAGATGTAATGGGCTTTACAAGTAAGAGATAAATAGATGTATTAATGTACTATCTCTATATTATACTCATGCATATATTCACAAAGTACATTCAAGATTCTAGATCCAAGTTAATTTGCCACGTGTACATCAATGTGTATAGTAAAGTGTGTCATTTCCGTTAGCAACCAACACACCCGAGCATGTGCTGGGTGGTGGGTGGTGGGTGGTGGGGGGGGGGGGCGTGGACACGCCGCAAAAGTGCATGCATATCTGTAGGTTCTTCACACCTAATGCATCTGTGTCTGCCGCTACCCCGGCAGGGTGTTCCACACACCCACCACTCTCTGTGTAGGAAACTTTGTGGACCTTGGTGGGACAAGAATTATTGCCCTAAGCCTGGAAACCTTCCACGGGCACCCAGTGGTAACGTGGACTGAATGCCCATCAAGATTAATAAAATAGATGTATATATATATATATATAATAGATATGTTAACGTGTTCAACTCAGGCACGCTCAAATTTTGAAGTTTTTTATAATCTCCCTCAAGAAAGTTGACTCTCCTCACTGGTATTAATAAACACTGAGCACAAAAGCACAATACAGGCCCTTCGGCCCTCAATGTCGTCCTGACCTTATAACCTTCTCTAAGATCAATCTAACCTTTCCGTCTTACATAGCCTTCCATTTTCTGTCATCTTTTCTCTCTACGTTTCTTAAATGTCTCTATACATCTGCCTCTACCAGCACCCAGGACATTCCATGCACCATGAACTTCGTGTAAAAATTTACCTCTGACATCCCCCCCACAATTTCCTGCAGTCACCTGAAAAATATGCCCTCTCGTGTTATCTTAAATGAATTCTTTCTTTATGAAGTGATTTAGTGAAGATGGTAAGAGAGATTCCTACAGATAAGGATTTAAAAGTGAATTAGTGAGCTGTGAGGAGCACGGACCAGGATCCAGTTCACGTGCACTGGCTGTGCAGGGTGCAGCCCAGAGAGTATGAAGGGGGCCAAGAAGGAGATAGAATGCCTTCTGTTTGGTTTGTCTCCTCTCTGCTACCACATTATAGCATGTCAAGAATAATCAAAACAATGTTAAGTAGAATGACAAAAGCAAGGGTCGTGAGATGACCTAATGCAGTTCAGTTTAGAAACTGGGGGACTTAGTACAATGCAGAAAGAGGCCTTTTGGCCCATTGGGACCATGCTGGCTCCCAGTATAGTAATCCCATCAATCAGTTGCAAGTCTTATTTTCAACCCTGCAGCTTACTCCCAGCCCCTTTTCCCCAACACTTTTCTGCTCAATGCATCAGTCACTGACTGAACCTGGGGTGCATGGGGCGTGGGATGGAACTGGAATACCCCGAGCAAACCTTCGCAGTCAAAGAGAGAACACTCAGCCTTCACACAGACAGCACCCGAAGTCAGGATTCTGTCATGGTCCATGGAGATGTGAGGCAGAATGGAGGCAGGAGCTGGTCCGGGTTGAGGAACAATAAGTGCTAAAGCAACAACTGAGACTCCTTTTTCTTTGGCCTGTAAGGTGCTTAATATTTACAAAGCAGTAGCTCAACTGTAGCAGTTTATCTAATTTTATTACGTAAAGTACTTCATGAAAATTGGTCATCTGAAACTTTCTGAATGCCTTCCTAAAGACTGGATTTCTCTCTTTGATGGTGTGCTCAACATCAACTGCATTTGGCCCTTAAAAATATCAACTCTCCTTTTAATCCAAACCTTGCAAAATTAGATGGATGTACTGTATGTTAAAAGTAACTCCATGGCTTTCTAGAGCCAGAACAGTTCGTGGGTCGTTTCTGGTCTCAGCTGAGTGAGAAGCCGTGAACTTCTGCATGCTTAAAATGCTGCTTACTGGGAATGGTGTTAGAACTAAGAGCAAGTTCCCCCATGATGGCCACAGAATTGTTGCTTAAAAGGCTACCATGGAAGTAAGGGAAAATGAAAGGGAGCAGAAGGGATATATGGGTGCTGGTAATTGCCATTCAGTGGTCCACCTGCAAGTGACTGACCCCACACAACCTTGAGGTGAGGAATGATCAAGGGGACAGGATTCACAGTAGGTGAACTGCAGAAGGTCTTGGTACAATGCAGAGGTTGGCAGTGATGCAGATTTCATGAACTGAAGTGTGTCGAGAGCAATACCGCTGATTGAACTTTGGTAAAGTTTCGATAAGGTCATATGGGAGCTGGTCCCGAAGGTCTGAGCTGATGAGAGCAGGGGCAGTTTGGAAAATCAGATCCAATATTGGCTTGGTACTGGGACCAGGAGGAGGAAAGATAGTGGGTTGTACTTGTGATTGGAAGCATGTGATGGGTATGCGGACCCTTGCTGTTTGTCACATGTAGTAACGCAACGTAAGGGCATGGTAGAAGAGTAGTTAGCACGAGGCTCTACAACATCAGCATCTACTACCTTGAGATCGTTTTCTTGCACGCATTCACAGTAGAACAAAGAAGTACAAATAGAATCTATGAAAACCTACACAGTACGAAGACTAACAAACAAACGTGCAAAAGGAGATGTACTGTGTAAAAAAAAATATCGGGAGATTATTGTATTGAGGCCTCGATATTGCGTCCCAGCTGTGTATGTGATATGCGAGCCAGCGTAGGACGACATGGAGAGTAAGCTGCTGCCCATGTAGTAGACTCCCCCTCTCCACACAGCTGACAAATGCAAAGGACCAGCAGCGACCAACACAGTTTGGCACCAGTGACATTTCAGGAGTTGCCAGTCAGTGTTGAATTCAGTGTAGGATTACCTTAGGAACTCCAACTCTGGATTTTTCCTTGAGGTTTACACCCCAAGCCTTTCTGATGTGTGGGTACAACTGCAGGACATTGGAGGTTTGACATCAGAGTTTTCCTTCTCCTAGATGTGTTGCAACCATGGGTGACGAACCTCATCTGCCCGGAGTGACTGTAACCTGCGTTTGCTCCTTCTGCCAATAGAAAATGGTTCTGCCACTAAGCCACACTTGAAGGCCAGGAGCTGGACTTGATTGTCAGAGGCTATTTGAGATGCACACCATTAGCAGCATTCAATAGCTAGTCGAGCTTATCCCCACTACCTCTCCCAGTTGTGACTGCTTTAAGGAACTTATTGCATAATTTCAAGATATAAAGTCTAAGTTTAGCCACAGCTGGAGTATGCTGTGTCCAGTTCTGCTTGCCACTCTACAGGGAAGAGAGAATTGCAGAGAAGATTCACCAGAATTCTGCTGGGATGGACTGTCTCTGGGACTGGAGAGACTGGGTTTTCCTGGGAGTGAAGGGGGCAGAGGGGAGATGATAGAAATATACAGGTTATGGGCATAGACAGGGTAGGCATTCAGAACTTTTTCTTTCAGGGAGCATCTGTTAAACCATAGGGTATGGGTTTAAGGCAAGGGGACAGAGATTCAGAGGGGATTTGTGGGGGTATTAATGGTTCACACTGAGATGCCCCTTAAGGAATGATTTGACCAGAGATGATCCATACCACTCCAGCAATGAAGATATCTGGCCTTCTTTGCCCAGGGTGCAGAGGGATTAAACGAGAACCTGCAGAGATAAAATTTTAAAACAATTTAGAATTTATTTACTCTTTTCTTAGCTCCAAGCACTGGTGAAAAGGGGGCTCCTTTTCCAGTTAATGAGGCTGGGTGTCAGGTTGCAACTTTTTGGACCAGTCTCACCACTGTGAGCCCCTAGGAAACTAATTCCTAATGGTGGCAGACCAAAGAATTGACGGCTGCACACGAAAAGAAGTGCTTTGGTTGTCGAGCGGCATCTCGCAGAGACAACAAACGCACCCTGCGGATGGAATTTTTCGCCCCATTCTTCCCTGCTATGCAGTACTTACACGTAAAAGGAACTGTGCTAAAGTGTACCTGCATTCTGTACCTGTCAACCCCTTGCACTTCATCCACTCGGGATTCTTCCAGTTCTCAGCAGTAGAAGAATCGCCCATTAACTGACACCATGGAGATACCATTTGTTCATGATTAGTTTTAAGAAAGGGGCCAGGCTTTGATTCCAGTGAAAGGAAAGCTTGTAGCTCATTAAGTTTTAAGGGATTTGCTATGTTGTGCATTGTGCGCTGGAAACGTATTAGCGCTGTGCCATGAGGGGCGGAGTTTATGCCGCAAGGATTTTTCTCCCTCCCATTCACCTCTGTTCTGAATCTCTTTAATGATCTTGCCTGTGGAGGGTTGTCTTGTAAATGGTGGATTCCTTTCTCATTAGCTGCTTACTTTGGCCAGCCTTTGTGGCTCGGCTAGTTCATTATGATGATTCAATAGTGATTTTCCTGCAAACCGCCCTAATTCAAGACCAACTTTGGACAAGAATGAAAGAAAGTGGGTGGGTGAGGGTGGGGGGGGGGGGGGAGAGAAACAAGAAAATAGAGAATAGACTCACCGATTAAATTAGAAAACTCAAGTCACAAGAATGTAGATTTACTTTTAAGTTACTTTGAAAGTTCAGAGGTTGAACAGTATAGGCTTTTTTACCCAGTATAGGGGTAAAAAAAAGTTTGCTGTAACAGTAGCTACATTATTAGAAAATTAGTTTTGATGCTTTTCCAATTCTTTTTCCCAAAAGCCCTCCTGCAGAATAACTTTACATTTAGTCGACCCTTCAAGCCCACTTGTGGCACCCGTTGTTAAACTGAACACTGTTGCTGTTAAATGATTGAATGTGAAAGTGCTGGTCACTTCTGTTTCCCTGGTTGGTAGAAAAACAATGCCGGTATTTTAACTGCAAACCACTGAATTTAATTAACCAACTGCACTTCTCTTAAAAGATACTCTTTAGAAACAAATTCCATGAGATTTTTCCATGGTGAAATTATTGTTTTAAGTGAAGTTCATACACGGCATTCTCCTCTCTGGTTTGTCAACATTTTCCCTCCCTGTTAATGATTTTTAGACATGTTTTGTGTATAGATTGTGTAAATTTCATGGATTAACTGGTTTCCTCTCAGGCTCCAGTTAAAATGTAATCGGATTCTGTTGCTCCAGTCAATTCCTGTCTGATCCACGTCAGTAAGGCTGGTGTCTTGTCAGTCAAGTGAATCATTCACCACAAACTCAATGGGGTTAAAATTGTGCATTGGTTAAACAGGCCAAGTGGATCCCTTATCCTTTCGTTAAGAGTTAAAATCCAGTCTTGTTCCTTCTGGGTTCAATGATGAGTAATCAACTGCTTTACACTGGTTGGTCAACACCAATGCCTAAAAATGGAAGAGCCTACAAAAAGTAGTGGATACATGCGAGTCCATCACAAGAAGCACCTTCCTCACCGTTGAGCATATCTCCAAGGAGCGTTGACACAAGAAAGCAACATCTATCGTCAAAGACCCCCACCACCAATGCCGTGCTCTCTTCTCGTTGTTGCCATCCTGAAGAAACTACAGGAGCCTTAGATCCCACATCACAAGGTTCAGGAAACATCAACCATCTGGGTCCTGAATCAGTGTGGATAAGTTCACTCATTTCAACACTAAGTTGATTCCACAGCCAAAGGACTCACTTTCAAGAATTGTACAATTCATGTTCTCAGCATTGTTAAGTTTTGTATTTGCACTATTTGTCTTCTTATGCACATTTGTTGTTTGTCAGTCTTTGTGTATAGTTTTTCTATTGTATTTCTTTGTTCTACTATAAATGCCCGCTATAAAAATTAATCTTAGAATCAGAATCAGATTGGGTTTAATATCACCAGATTATGTCATGAAATTTGTTGTCTTTGCGGCAGCAGTACAATGCAATGCCTAATAGCAAAAATTACAGTTAAGAATATATATTGTGGCAATGACAGACAAGAAGAGCTCATTTATTTCACTGCTGTTTTTATTACAACACACACAGTAACAGAGCACCATCGCTCGGTGAGAACTAATCCAGTCACATACAGTTGGGGAGGTGACAATTACACCCCGGTTTACAGTCAGGGGGACCCACAAACACACAGACAAACAACTGTATAACCTGAGCTAAAACATAACAATAAATTAACTTGAACATCTCGCCATAATCCCACAAAAACATTTTAAAACAAGAATAATAAGTAGCGCTGGCCACGAGGAATGCTGGGGCGAGCTGTCGACCATGCCCCAGGAGCGCCACAATATATTAAATAGTTCGTTATGTATGTAGTGCAATAACAAAAATGTTTTAAAAAGTCGTGAGGTAGTGTTCATGGGTTCAATGTCCAGTCAGAAATTGGATGGCAGAGAGGAGGAAGCTGTTCCTGAATCGCTGAGGGTGTGCCTCCTTCCTGATAGTAGAAATGAGAAGAAGGCAAGTCCTGGGTAATGGGAGTCCTTAACAACGGATGCTGTCTTTTTTAAGGCATCACTCCTTGAAGTTGGCCTGGACACTACAGAGACTATGAAGGAGCTGACTGAATTTACAACCCTCTGCAACTTACTTCGATTCTAGGATAGTATAAGGTGACATATATATATACGTACTTTGATAATAAGTTTACTTGGAGCTTTAAATTGCTATTACATGAGCAAAAAGTGAAATAAAAAGAACCAAAAATAATTAACTCAGTGTTTAGTTCTATGCCATGTTGCAGGCATACATTGTGTAGCATCTGGGAAAATAGACCATTAAACATTACAGCACTATACAAACCCTTCAGTCCACAATGTTAACGTACTTCAAGATCAATCTACTCCTTCCCTCCTACACAGTCCAAAACCTTCCATAATTTTTTATATCTATCTGCCTATCTAAGAGTCTTTTAAATGTATCTTTTGTATCAGCCTTGACCACCACTATGGTCACTGAGTTCCAGGTGCTTACCCCTCTCCCTGTAAAACACCTGCCTCTGACATCTCCCCTAAACTTTCCTCCACTCACCTTAAACAGATGTCCTCTGGTATTTGCCCTGGCCGCCCTGGGATTAAGGTGCTAGCCGTCCACTCTACTGAGGTACTTTACTAGGTAAAGATACAAAATAAATGGACTTTTGTTTTCATTGAAGGAACATGGCATAATTTCAGTATGAATTAGTCCTTAAATCATTGAAATAAAATAATGAATGAATAAAGAAGTTTAACATGTGGAGCCATTTGGTCTATTAGGCTGTTGTTGACTCTTTTATGAAAGGGATCAAAATCCAAAACTCACTCTCATCGGCTCTATCTGGTTGGTATCCTGGTGCATCACATAGAAAATGCAAATTGGATTCCCAATCCCCAGCCAGTCCAAGGTGTTTAAATTCTTTTGTGTTAAAGCAAGGCCTTATCACATCTAGCTGATGTAACTTTGCATCCATCCTGACGTAGAACGTTTTAAAGTCATTTGTTAACTCAGAAACTCCAGACGATCTCTATGACGAGGGGAATGCTCTCTGATTTCCTAACAGTTGGAAAGTGAATGTATTCTCTTCTCTTCTTTGCTTCACCTTTTTAGCCTGGCTGCATGGTTGTTAAGTTAAAGTACTTATATATCCAGAGGTTCATTGAACCAGAGGTATGATTTCAAATCTCAGCAGTCCTGTTCAGGAATTTAATTTGAAGAAATTAACCTGATTTACAAATAAAACAAACTCTCACAAGTAGTATAAATTATAAAATGACTGGATTGCTGTAAAAATGTCCATAATGGAAGGAATTTTGCCACCTTCATCTGGGCCCTATGTAGAATGCAGCTGACATTTAACAACCTTCTCATTCAAGAGCATTTACGTATGGATAACAAATACCAGTATTACCAGTGCCATCCAGAAAACAAATGAAAGAATCTTCTCCCTCTTCTTGCCAACCCATGGCCAAGGGAAAGAGTTAAGTGCTCAGTTCTCCATTTTCTAATACTCCTTGTTGTTGAACCCACGATTTTCAGCTGACACCGGTGATGTCTCACTGTGATCTCCAGTCTATTGTACCCATTGTCTAGACTGTCCAGTGTGGGTGGATTGGTGCATGCTTCTGCTTGTCGTGTTTTCTCACCATGACCATACGTCAGGAACAAAGAACCCTAATGTGCGGTGTTAATGTGGGGGCCCGTGCAGTGAAAGCTGACAAAACTCTTGGATCAGCTTTGTTGATAAGGTCCACTTAAACAAGGGATGGAGAGAGTGATTTAGTGGAATTTGAAGGCTTGGGCGAGGCCCCTTGTGTTTGCCTGTCAGGCTGTGGTATGTGGTTTTCTGTATAGCTCAATCCTGGCCTTCTCGTAAGGTCTGTGAGGTGCTGGACTGTGGCCTTTGTTTCAGCAGACATTTGCGAGCTGATTGGTGGCGTCACTGTCTTCTGCTTCACTGCTTGTGGATTTGCCTTTGAGGGGGAACAGGTGTGCTTCTTTCTTTCATTCTCCAGCCCTTTGTTTGCAGGAGGTTTATTTTGACATCAGTGGTAACTGGCTTCCAGCATGTTTTCACGGGACATAACACCAGCTACTGTGTGGAAGGTTGCCATCAGCTTATTATGGTTAAAGTTATAAAAATTCAAATTAAACAGACATCATTGGGAAAAGAAGATGAAAGAAGACTCCTGCAATATCCTTTAAGAGCGACGCAAATTCACAAGCTAACGTCTATCCTTGAGGAATGTTCTTTATACGTTTCCCAGAACAGCTGATTGCATACTTAGCATGAGGTTATTACAATGCCAGCGACCTGGGTTCAGTTCTGCCGTTGTCTGTAAAGATTGTGTATGTTCTCCCCGGAACCACGTGGGTTTCTCCCAGGTGCCCTGGTTTCCTCTCCAATTCCAAAGATGTCCAGGATTGTGCGTTCATTGGTCACGTGTGTATTTGATCAGCGTGGGCTCATGGGCCTCGGGTGCTGGTTACTGTGCTGTCGTTCGCTCGTTACGTGGCATGTCGCATGACTGATCGAATCGTGGTCTTTTGATGACCATGGTTGTTCTTGGTAATTTTTTCTACAGAAGAGGTTTGCCATTGCCTTCTGGACAGGGTTCTTTACAAGAGGGGTGACCACCTCCCTCTCCCTCTCCCCCCCAGCCATTATCAACGCTCAGAGATTGCCTGCCTGGTGTCAGTGGCTTCTTTGACTTTAGCATCAGGCAGGAGGTTCCAATACATAAAATGAGAATGGTCAGGATGAGAAACAGTTCCTACCCCTAGGCCATTAGGCTTCTGAACTCCCTGCCACATTGTATTCGAACCGTCACTGGTTAATCTGTTCTGTACCTTACAATACTTAATATTAATGCGCTTTGGTTTGTTATCTATGTGTGATTCATCTGTAGGTTTTATCCTTATCATCATAAGTTATTGTGTGTTATGTGTGTCATGTGCACCGAAGTGGTTTGGAGAAACATACAGTCGGCCCTCCTTATCCACGGGGGATTGGTTCCGGGAACCCCCGCGGATACCAAAAAACGCGGATGCTCAAGTCCCTTATTTTACCTGGCTCAGTGTGGTGGTCTTTAGGACCCAGCGGAACCCCGGACTTTATTTAACCTGTCTCAGTGCAGTGGACATTAGGACCCAACGGTGCAGCTCTGAATCCGCAGTGTTTCTGTTCACGAAAATAATCACGATCACGATTGAAAATAAGTTGGAAGTAATAAAGCGATCAGAAAGAGGTGAAATGCCGTCGGTCATTGGAAAAGCGTTAGACTACAGTCGGTCAACGATTGGAACAATTTTAATGGAGCATGTGAAAGGCCCTGCCCCGATGGAAGCTACAATTATTACTAAGTAACGCAGTGGTTTAATTATTGAAATATGTATGTTTCTTAAGTGTTTTATATGCATAGAAAAGTAAAATATGTACTATGTACTAAGAAAAACTTTTGACTAACTGACGCTAAATAATACCGGATGTACCTGTTCCGACTTCAAATCCGACTTAAATACGGACTCAGGAATGGGACTCATTCATAACCCGGGGACTGCCTGTACTTTTAAGTCATTTCTAGATTACTTATAATACCTAATACAATGTAAATGCTATGTAAATAGTTGTTATACTGTATTGTTTAGGGAATAATGACAAGAAAAAATAGTCTGTACATGCTCAAACAATAAATGCTGGAGAGAGAACTTCCGGGTTTTCCCAATCCTCAGTTGATTGAATCCGCGCATTCAGAATCCGCGGATAAGGAGGGCCGACTGTAGTCTCATTTCTATATACAATATATGGTTCTATACGTTATATACATATATATATGGTTAAATGACAATAAGCTTGACTTGATCTCAATAAAAATAAATAAATACATAAATAAATAAAGAAATAAACAGCCAACCTTTTGGGCCGAAATCATTCACCAGGCCCAAAAGAGCCCTCGTCTTAGGTGCTGCATGGCCTCCTGAGTTTCTCCAGCATTCTGTGTGTGTTGCTGTGTATTGCCAGCATCTGCAGAATCTCTTGAGGATATAATGTAGTGGGTTCCCTTTGGTAGGGTGTAAGTTGTTCTGCATCAACACACATGCAGCAACTTTAAACTTAAAAAGGAGTTTACATTCACTTTTTGATAATGGAACTGAAATTATGCCACCTAATTTGTGTCTTATTCTAACAACATAGTCATTTCTGATGTTATTTTATAGAAAGTTGAGCACAGTAGCTGAGAGGTCTAGACTTACAGCCAGCAGAAGTCTATACTGGCTCCCATTAGGTCTGAACTTGAATCTGTTAGAAGTCTAGACTTACAGCCATCAAAGTGTTTGGACCTACCAGGTCTTAACCTACAGCCTATAGAAATTCTCATTTGCAGTTGTGAGAAATTTTGTTGCCAATTGTTTAGACTTGTAGCAGTTAGAGGTCTAGAGCAGCAGCAGCCAGTGGTTTAAACCCCAAGGTATTAGAAGTTTAGATTAATATTACCAAAAATGTAGACATAAAACCACAAGACCATAAGACATGGGAGCAGAATTAGGCCATTTGGCCCATTGAGTCTGCTCTGCCATTCCATCATGGTTGATTTATTATTCCTCTTAACCCCGTTCTCCTGCCTTCTCCCCATAACCTTTGACACCCTCACTAATGAAAAACCTATCAACTTCCCCTCCTCTTTAAATATATCCAATGACTTGGCATCCACAGCCCTCCATGGCAATGAATTCCATGGATCCACGAGCTAAAGAAATTCATCTTTGTTCTAAAGGGACATCCTTCTATTCTGGAGCTGTGCGCTCTGATTCTAGGATCTCCCACTATAGAAAACTTCCTCTCCACATCAACTCTATCTAGACCTTTCAATATTTGATAGATTTCAGTGAAATCCTCCCTCATTCTTCTAAACCCCAGCAAGTACAGGCCCATGCAACCATCAGAAGTCTGGACTAGCAATGACCAGAAGTCTACACAAGTGGTCATCAGAAGTCCAAGTTAACAGCCACCTGAAATCTGGGTTATTAGATGATAGAGGTTGAGACTTCTGCTGCCAAAGGTCTTGGCTTGCAATTACCAGAAATCTGGAGATGTGGTTCCCAGAAGTCTGATCATGTATTTTCGAAGTACCAAGTCTTCCATGCCATTAGCTACATCAGAAATATTAGATTTATCAAAGGTTCTTAGTCTATGTATAGTTTACATGAATAACTTCTTAAACTTGAGGTAGAGAAAGAACCAAAGGTACTTCCCATTCATTGGGTTTTACTTGAGAGACACACATCATCATTGGGAATCCCTGGTTAATAATCTAGTTAATTTTCATTTTCATAACGCTTTTGATCAGTGGACTCATATTTAGAAAAAAATCAAACTTAAGTAAAAGCATTTTTGGTCACAAACATTAATATTACCTGTCCCTGTTCAGTATTGGTATTGGTTTATTATTGTCCCATGTATTGAAATATGGTGGAAAACTTTGATTGTGTGTCATCCAGTCAGATTATATCACATGTCAATCTATTGAGGTAGTAAGAAGATAGTGTTGAAGTCACAGGGAGAGTGCTGTACAGGTAGACAAAGTCCAGGACCACAACCTAGTAGACTGGGAGATCCCAAGTTCATCTTTGGCATATGAGAGGTCTGTTGAAGAATCTTACTGCTCCAAGTATTAATAGTTCTCGAGAAATACAAATAAGGGCTTGATGCAGATCAACACATGCACCACGCCAACACATTTAGATCAAAAGCTGAAGTGAGTCAGTGACAAGTGACTCATAATTACTCAACATGATGATGTTTTAGTGCGGAGTTAAGGGAGTGCTCCTGAGCGTGAGGTGCCCTAAATGTATGATGAGTCTCTAGTCCCCACGCAGATGGATGGAAAGAGTTTCAGAAAAACATTGTGAAATAAAGCTGACAACAGCTATCACTCACCCAGCGCTGACAAAACAGATTTGCTGCAGCTTCATCTCGGTGATGTTTGGGGAACTTCCAGAATTGGCGTCATTCTCATACCTATAACAAGAATGACTATTCACCAAAGTGGAAGGTAATTTAGGACTCTCTAAAGATGTGAAAAAACATGAAAGAATTAATAACAACACACACAAAATGCTGGTAGGACACAGCAGGCTAGGCAGCATCTATAGGGAGAAGCGCTGTCGATGTTTCGGGCCAAAACCCTTCGTCAGGACAGCGCTTCTCCCTATAGATGCTGCCTGGCCTGCTGTGTCCTACCAGCATTTTGTGTGTGTTGTTGTTTGAATTTCCAGCATCTGCAGATTTCCTCGTGTTTGCTCTGAAAGAATTAATATTTCTTTTTCTATGGAGGATTTAATACTTGGATGTGTTTGAAGTTTAAGACTGGTAGAAGAAATGAGAGAATCGCCTTGTGTTTCTCTCTCCCCTCACCCCTCCTTTTAAATCTACTCCTCAGCTTTTTTCCCTCCAGTCCTGCTGAAGGGTCTTGGCCTGAAACGTCGACTGTACTCTTTTCCATAGATGGCCTGGCCTGCTGAGTTCCTCCAGCACTTTGTGTGTGTTGCTTGGATTTCCAGCATCCGCAGATTTTCTCTTGTTTGTAAGAAGAAATGATTAGTTGAGGGAAATTGGTATTTTTAAAGGAGGAGAGGAAATTCTTCCTGGAGCAGTAAGCCTAAGGGATAAATCTCTAAGGGTGTCTGGCTCGCAACTAATGCTTCCCCAGTGTAATCAGCACTTGGGTAAAGTTAAAGTACGTGAGGTGCACAGACAGACCATGTCAGCTATGACTAGGGTGGGCTACCTGGGGTGTAAACATCTGTCCTGCGTTACCAGTAGCTGTGAAGGTCACTGCTGTGGCTCGGGGAATGTTGACGCAACCACAGGGACAACACATGTGCCAGCCATTTGTTTGGTTCTCGAACTTCTGACGGCTTCCTTTCTGCATACCTGAAAGCAGATGAGACCTTACAAGTATGTCAGCCTGTTTATTCACTCAGGATGCGTGCCTTTTCAAAATTTGTTCTTGCCACATCGGGAAGGGCACATTAGCTGTTGCTCCTTGATATGCTGAATAAGCAGCAACGGGATTTCTCCTTGGAGGCTTGTAATTCTTGTTAGTCTTGCAAAGTTTGTTAGTCCAGAACCTTAGGCCTTTTACCGAGTGAAAAGGCAGTCAGCACCAGGAGTCCTCCTGTAACAGTGTCCTGTTGTGAACGCCGGGTGGAAGAGATGTTGTTGGCCATTCTGAGTGTTTGGGACGTGTAGTGTATGACCCATCACAGCCCTGCTGTGAGTCTCATAGGTTTGAGGAGGACTTAAAACATTCAAGTGGGGAGCTTGACATGTGCAAAGTTTTACAAATTCTCATGCTGCGTTAATAACAGTGAGACATTTATGTGTTAGAAAAATGTCAGCATTTTGGTCAACATTAATCTAACTTGTCACTCATGAATCACCTATTTTAACATCAGCACTGGCCTTGTTTAATGGATGAAGTATAAGTTATGAGGATTGAGGAGATTTCTCCTAGTTTCTTCATAATATAGAAAAATCTAGCCATTGTTTCACTGTGTCGTCATTTAATTTGTCAGCCAATAAAGTGACAAGCTGCTTGAAATGATAATTACTAGGCTCCCCTCCAAACTGATGTCATCTTACTCAGAGGAACATTTGAGGTTAGCCTCACATTGCAGTGAAATGCTCCACCATAAATCTGTCATTTGTTATATTGACAGCTACCGCAAGGCTCCAGAGCTTCTGATCTTGGCCCTGAACTGGTCTACTGCAATTACTACTGGTTGGTTTAGACTGAGAAAATGGCAGTTTTCTCTATCACGAGCTGCCAAGACCATTGTACTTAAACATCAAACACTATTGCAGAGTACAGGCCCTTTGGCTCACGATTTTGTGCCGACCTTTTAACCTACTCTAACATACACTCAGTAGCCACTTTAATAAGTCTTCAGCTGCTGTTTCCCATCCACTTCAAGGTTCAACGTATTGCATGCCCTGAGATGCTCTTCTGTACGTTTCTGTTGTAGTTTATGGTTACTTAAGTTACTTTCACCTTCCTGTCAGCTTAAACCAGTTTGGCCATTCTCCTCTGACCTCTCTCATTAACAAGTCACCTCATTCTCCGTAAACTCTAGAGACGGTTTAACTTCCGCCACTGTCTGCTGTAAGGAGTTTGTACTTTCTCTCCGTGACTTTGTGGGTTTCCTTAGGGTACTCCCACATTCGAACACGTACTAATTGGGGTTAGTAAGCTGTGAGCATGCTAGGTTGGCACCGAAAGTATGGTGACACTTGCCAGCTGCCCCCAGCACATCTCGGACTGTGCTGGTCGTTAACACAAACAACGCATTTCACTGCGTGTTTCATAGTTTCAGTGTACATGTGACAAATAAACGTAATCTTTTATCTTTGAGGGTTTTTACCAAATATTTGATTGGTACCATTGCTGAGAGAAATTCCCACCCAACAGTACACTGCCATGTTAAGTAAAGTTCCGTGTGTTGCTGTCAAATACCACAAGAAATTGTAAAGTACACACATCGTGAGTTAAGGTAGTTTTTAAGTTGGTTATAACTAACTGATTTGTTTTCATTAATTACTTATCTTTAAAAATTCTTTTGTAATTTCTGTTTTTTTGTATGTTGAGCTACTTTGTCTTTGCTCTTTGTCGAGCATCATCACTACCAACTGGTTTGTGTGGCAGATCAAAGCCGATGGGGTCTCACAAAGCATGAGGTCAGCCTCCTGCTATTCTCATGCTAATGTCCCGTCAGACTACTCAGAACCTGCAATAACCTACAATTGTCATGTCAATAGCAGCAAGATGGGCAGATTTCTACACGAGGCAACCTGATACTGCCGGTTATGACTGTGGATCCCTGCTTTCTAAATCAAGGCGATGGAATTACCTTACTACAGACCAGCAACTGGCTAAGAATGACAAAAAAACAGTGTTTTTATTCAACACAATGAATCATACGTAGAACAATATTGTTAGTGGGAAGCCAAATGGTGAAATTATAAAAAATAGATTAGAGGTGATGATTTTGAGGACATGAGTTATAGGGAAAGGTTAAATAGGACTTTATTCCCTAGAGAGTAGGAAAATGAGGGTAGATTTGTTAGCAGCATACAAAATTATGAGGGGTGTAGATAGGGTTAATGCAAATTTCTACTGAAGTTGGTGGGACTAGAACTAGAGGTGAAATGTTTAAGGAGAAAATGACAGAAACAATATCAATTGTGGTTGGAAGCACCTATGTAGGATACCACGCAGGAAGCGCGGGTGCAGAGCAGGGTTACAAGTGTGTTTAAGGAAATAGGGTTTTAAACTCCCTATACCGACTATCTTGCTGGCAAACGTGCGGTCTCTGGTGAACAAAATCGATGATCCCAGTGCCAGGGTGCTGAATCAGAGGGACATTAGGACCATGTATGTCCTTTGTTTCATGGAATACTGGTTAACCCCTTCCATACTGGATACAGCAATTCAGATCAACGGGTCTACTATACACCATCAGGATAGATCTATAGAGTCTCTCAAAAGCAGAGGTGGAGGAGTATGCCTCATGATCAACTCTTCATGGTGCACAAATATATCAGTGCTGTCCCAATTCTGCTCACCAAACCTGGAAAATAAGTGCTGTCCTTTTTACCTACTACGGGAGTTCTCTGGGGTCATTTTGATAGCAGTCTACATTCCACCTCAGGCCAATGTCAAGCAGGCTTTAGATGATCTGAGCAATGGGATCAACATGCATGAAACAGCGCACCCTAATGTCTTCACCTTCGTTTTGGGAGATTTTAACCAGGCCAGTCTGAAAAAGCAGTTACCATCAAAAGATAACTTGCAATACCAGAGAAAATCACACACTGGACCATTGTTACACCACCATCAAGAATGCCTACTGTGCTATTCCACGCCCTCACTTCTGGAAGTCTGACCACCTGGCTGTACTTCTACTTCCTGAGTATAGGCAGAGACTGAAGACTGCAGCACCAGCAGTGAGGACCAAGAAGGTTTGGACAGGGGAAGCACAGGAGCGCCTACAGGACTGCTTTGAATCAGTGGACTGGACTGTATTCAGGGATTCATCTTCGAACCTGGATGAGTATGCTGCAGTTGTTACCGACTTCATTAAAACCTGTGTGGATGAGTGTGTGCCTACAAGGACGTACTGAACATTCCCAAACCAAAAGCCGTGGATGAACCAGGAGGTACGTCCTCTGCTGAAGGCTAGATCTGTGGCACTCAAGTCTGGCGACCCAGGCCTGTACCAGAAAACCAGGTATGATTTGAGGAGGGCTATTTCAAGGGCAAACAGACAATTTTGAGTGAGGTTGGAGGCGACATCAGATGCACGGCAACTCTGGCAGGGTTTGTAAGACATTACTTCCTACAAAGCGAAACTCAATAGCATGAATGGCAGCAATGCTGCACTAGCAGTTGAATCAATGCCTTCCATGCCCACTTTGAAAGGGAGAACACAGCTACAGCCGTGAAGATCCCTGCTGCACCTGATGGCCCTGTGATCTCTGACTGAGAGCCAGATGTTAGGCTGTCTTTAAAGAGATTGAACCCTCACAAGGCAGAAGGTCCCGATGGAGTACCCGGTAAGGGTCTGAAAACTTGTGCCAACCAATTAGTGGGAATATTCAAGGACTTTTTCAACCTCTCACTGCTACAGGCGGAAGTTCCCACTTGCTTCAAAAAGGCAACAGTTATACGGGTGGCTAAGAAGAATATGTGAACTGCCTTAATATTAGCCGTTCGCCCGGTAACACTCACATCGACAGTGATGAAATACTTTGAGAGCTTGGTCATGACTGGACTGAACTCCTGCCTCAGCAAGGACCTGGACCCATTGCAATTTGCCTATCACCACAATAGATCAATGGCAGATGCAATCTCAGTGGCTCTCCACAAGGCTTTAGACCACCTGGACAACACAAACACCTATGTCAGGATGCTGTTCATCGACTATAGCTCAGCATTTAATACCATCATTCCCAAAATCCTGATTGAGAAGTTGCAGAACCTGGGCCTCTGTACCTCCCTCTGCAATTGGATCCTCAGCTTCCTAACCAGAAGACCACAATCTGTGTGGATTGGTGATAGTATCTCCTCCTCGCTGAAGAACAACACTGTTGCACCTCAGGGGTGTGTGCTTAGCCCACTGCTCTACTCTCTGTATACACATGACTGTGTGGCTAGGCATAGCTCAAATACCATCTACAAATTTGCTGATGATACAACCATTGTTGGTAGAATCTTAGATGGAGATGAGAGGGCGTACAGGAGTGAGATATGCCAACTAGTGGAGTGGTGTCGCAGCAACAACCTCGCACTCAATGTCAGTAAGATGAAGGAGCTGATTGTGGACTTCAGGAAGGGTAAGATGAAGGAACACATACCAATCCTCATAGAGGGATCAGAAGTGGAGAGAGTGAGCGGTTTCAAGTTACTGGGTGTCAAGATCTTTGAGGATCTAACCTGGTCCCAACATATCGATGTAGTTATAAAGAAGGCAAGACAGTGGCTATACTTTATTAGGAATTTGAAGAGACCTGGCATGTCAACAAATACACTTAAAAACTTCTGTGGAGAGTGTTCTGACAGGCTGTATATAACTGTCCGGTACGGGGGGGGGGCGACTACACAGGACCGAAAGAAGCTGCAAAAGGTTGTAAACCTAGTCAGTACCATCTTGGGTACTAGCCTACAAAGTACCCAGGACGTCTTCAAGGAGCGGTGTCTCAGAAAGGCAGCATCCATTATTAAGGACCTCCAGCACCCAGGGCATGCCCTTTTCTCACTGTTACCATCAGGTAGGAGATACAGAAGCCTGAAGGCACACACTCAGCGATTCAGGAACAGCTTCTTCCCCTCTGCCATCTGATTCCTAAATGGATATTGAACCCTTGGACATTATGTCACTTTTTTAAAATATACAATATTTCTGTTTCTTGCATATTCTTTTAATCTATTCAATATACATATATTGTAATTGATTTACTTATCTGTTTATTTTTCTCTCTCTGCTAGATTATGTATTGCATTGAACTGCTGCTGCTAAGTTAACAAATTTCACGTCTCATGCCGGTGATAATAAACCTGATTCTGATTCTTCATTCAGAGGGTGGTGAGAGAGTGGAATGAACTGCCAGTGGAAGTGATGGATGCGGGTTCGATTTCGACATTTAAGAGAAATTTGAATAGGTACATGGATGGGGGGGTCTGGAGTGCAATGGTCTGGGTGCAGTTTGAAGGAACTCAGCAGATTAATAGTTTGCTATGGACAGGATGGGCCAAATTGCCTGTTTCTGTGCTGTGGTGTTCTATGACTCTATGACATTGAATTGAAGACCTCAATGTTCTGAAAAGCTCATTCAGCTCCACTGTCAAAAGGGTTGTTACAGAAAACCTTTCCTACCAAATGCAATAAGCATATATGACTCCTCATCTCTGTGCAACAGAACACACATCATAGTACAATAATCTCAACTTTATTATTTCATACATTATTATTGCATGTTATTGTACATTGGTACATTATTATTATGCATATTATTATTAGTTCTGTGTGTTTTTAAATAGTGCTGTTTTAACAAAGGAATTTCCCACTCGGGATCAATAAAGTACTTAGTAATATTATTATTAAAAAGCAAAACTAAGGTTAAGGTATCATTACCGTAAGAAGGCATTGCGATTTCAACACCATGGTTAATTGGAACATGACCAAATCATTTCCAAAATAACTGGCCATTCACACTGTGAGTTCTTTTTTGTCGTCTGCTAACAGTTTGTATATATTAGGAGGAAAGACTTACATTCATATAGAGTCTTCACATTCCAGACATCCCAGAGTGCCTTAGACTCAATGGCTAATTTGCATAGAGAACAAAGTTGAAAGTTCAAAGTAAAATTCATAATCAGAGTACATACATATTACCACATACAACTCTGAGATTCTTTTTCTGCAGGCGTACCTAGCAAATCTATAGAACAGTAACTGTCAACAGGGTCAATGGACTATTTCACTGTGCAAATACAGACATAAATAACAAGCATGAAATAACAAGATAAAGAGTCCCACAAATTTTGGGAGAATCAGCTTTAATAATGTTGACTATGAAAGTAAATGCTAATGAAGCCAGCAGGGATAATTCTAAGTACTTTCTCAAAATAGTTCTATGGGATCTTTAACCGACCTCAGAAAATATTCAGATCAATGTATGACTTAAAGAAGAAGGCATTACTCCTCAGTATCAGGCTGAAGTATCAGCCTATCTTTCTGCACTCAAATTTATGAGTGGGATTTGAGCCAGGAACCTTCCAACTGAAAAGCTATTTTGTTCAACTTTGTTCAAATTCATGTAAGTTTTAAGAATATCAAGAGATAATAGCGGTCTAATGCAGATTGCCATCACAAATGGGTGGGCAGAAGTCTATTTGCTGACAGTACTCAGGTAGCTGTTGGATGGGGTGACAGAAAAATAAGATAAGTTGCATCTCATGAAGGCTGTGTTTCTTTCAAATATGAAGAAGGTTGACGCAACGACTGGAAGATGGATAAAACCCAAAAATAGAGTGAGTAAAGTCTTCCTAGATCAAATTTGATCTAAGGTAGTCCTAATCAATGCTTAACTAAATTTAACAGAAACTTGGTAACGCGTACATGTGCCAGTTTAGCACTGATTAGGCTAGAAAAACCGCTACGGTTTTGGATAAAAATCCGGTAGCTTTCATCGGGGCTTAGTTTTTTCAGTAATATGCTCTGTTTCTATTCCTCAAATAGTTTGGTGAAAAAGTTGGACTGTAGTAGAATTTCAACAAAGCTGACAAAATAAGCACTTCCTCTTGGCAGTTGTTTTCCCTTTCCAATCTTTCTTCGCCATTGGTACCCTAAACCCCAATTTCCTGGAACATTAATAGCGATTTTTTTTTGCGTCGTTCCTGAAGCAAAAGACATTAAAATGCACAACGGTTTCTGAAGGCTGACATTCATTTCAAAGAGAGCTCGAAGCAGAAAGTATGCAAGATATTTTAATTCAGTAAGTCCCAATTCGCTCCTTGATGTTTGCTAAAGTTACATGGAGCAGCTGCAGACAAGAACATGGGAGAAGAGACCAAAGAAGCTCATGGCATTACAGCATTTAATGCTTTCAAATCCAGTAATTCTTCTCATGCCCAAGTTCATATGTCAAATGCTTTCTGTTTGAAGTGTCTTGCTTGCTTCCTATCTATAACAAATAATTTTAACTCCAATTCGTGAGAGGACTGTAGGCCAAGGCAGTTCAGTTACCATCTTACTCTCTCGGGAGACCCAAAGTCCGCTTCTCACTGATTACAGGCGCAAATGACCCTTAACTTTCGCCTTAACCCTGTCATTTGTGTTTATACCAGTGATTTTCAACAAATAAGGGATCTCATGATAAGAATTTGCACACACACTTAGCTTTATATTGTTGCTAATCCTGCAAAGTTAGCATTTTCTAAAGAATTGTCCCTGGTTACTCCTCTTTAATAATTGGCTCATTAGATGTACTGCTGTTATGACGGTCCAATTTTCCTCTACAAGAATCCGTTAGATTTGAAAACCTATCAACCAAGATCGCTCATTCCAAATTTATTGCTGCAGTAGCAATTTATCAAGAAATTTTTAATAGGACCCTATGTTTAAAAAAGGAACATGTAGCTTCAAAGGTCAGATGGCAGATCACAGTGCCCTCGCGTGTGAAAAACTGAAGCTTGTTGAAAGCAGATTCTCGCCTGCACATGGCTAGTAACCATTTGATCTCAAAGGTGTCGGTGTCTCAAAGTCATACCCAGTGAGATGGTGCTGGGATGAAAGAGTTTGACTTCATTGTAAGTGAAGGCTTCAAGCCCAAATCAGATCCGTAGGTGTTAAAGACGCAGTTGCCGCAGAGGTTGCACGAGTTTGCTCTGGCTCGCTGGCCATCCTTGGGTTATTTATGCTGTTGCAGCACAGATCAGTCACAGTGCTGTCCTGTTTCGTGCATTCATGTTGTTGATGATCTACGGCTGTCCTTGCCAATCACATCGCTAGAATTCCAGTCCGGTTCTGCAGCATCAGGATGCTACCAGCGATGAAAATCCATCTTTGTGAACAAATGTCAGTAACTTTAAAATAGATGGCACAAGCAATGACACCGTCCAATAATAATTTTCTGGATGAGTGACAGCTTGTGTGCGTTGATTGGAGGTGAACTTGAGGGGCATCCCATCTCGATAAGTGTCCCATTCCAATATTCTGCATAGAGGGGAAGTTAGGGTTAGCAGTATTAGCAGATAGACTTTCACCTCATTTGTCCCACATGCCTTTGTCAGCTATTTTAACATGTCAGAGATCCCTGGTTCAGTCCCTGGTGGAGGCTAACATTAGAACATCACAGAGAAGATTAGTATGACCGCGAGCAAGGGCAAGTTTGTCGGCTGTATTGATCGAGCAATTTGATCACTTACACCCAGTGGCCACTTTATTAGGTGCAGGAGTGGAACCCGGTGTGGTCGTCTGCTGCTGTAGCCCGTCCACATCAAGGTTCGACATGTTGTGCATTCAGAGATGCCCTTCCGCACACCACCGTTTTAAAGTGTGATTATTTGAGTTACTGTTGCCTTCCTGTCAGCTTGAACCAGTCTGGCCATTCTCCCCTGACCTCTCTCATCGACAAGGCATTTTTCCCCCCACAGAACTGCTGCTCATTAGATGCTTTTTGTTTCTCCTAGCATGATCTATAAACTCTGGAGACTGGTATGTGGAAAATCCCAGGAGATCAGCAGTTTCTGAGATACTCAAACTACCCCATCTGGCACCAAGAGTCATTCCACGGTCAAAGTAACTAGATCACATTTCTTCCCCCATACTGACATCTGGCCTGAGCAACAGCTGAACCTCTTGACTATCTCTGCATGCTTTTATGCATTGAATTTGCTGCCACACGATCGTCTGACTTGATATTTGTATTAATGAACAGGTGCACAGGTTATCTTAATAATTTGGCTACTGAGTGTAGGTTAAACAGGTTCACCTTTGCTAACCAGTGGAGGTAAATAATGTCAGTCAGATTCACTAAATTTTTGTTCAATGCTTTAAACCATTTTTAAAAATATGCTTAGTACAATGTTTTGTTCTAAACATGTACAAAATGGTACCAATTGAATACTGCAAAATATTTGGGTTTTTTGTAATAGCTGAAGTAATCACTACTCAGAGATTTAATTATTAAAAAAGCCCAAATGGTCAATAAACACTGGTATTTTAAGATTCAATAATACTCCAGACAAGTGATACATTGCCTGGTGATTGAAGGGGGTCATTTAAATGAGAATATTCGCATTGCCTGGGTTTTTATGTTCGCAGTTGCGCTGTTCCCCAGATGCAGGGGCTCATGTGCAGCTTCAGTGGTGACGTCTATCCCAAGCAGAGACTGGACTCCACGAGCCTAATTGTATGAGCTTTGATTCAGCCTTCCACTTTCTTGTAAAACAAACTCAGGACATAAATCAATGGAAAACTGATACATTTGTTTTTTTAATGCAGGAAATAGTTCCAGAGGTTATGTCAGGCTACATTTGGCCCACATTTTTAGAATTCTGTTGAAACCTTAAGCAGGGTGTTGAGAGATGAGCTTGAACAAGGCTACATACAAACAGATGGAGCAGGTGAAACTGAACCATGCAGGGAGACAGGATGATGAATATATCTGGACAAAAGAGCTGTTGCAACAACCCAAACACTCCTGTACTCGCTGTGTCCTCTGGTTTTGTAATCCAAGGAGGTGCCAGCATTCATGGATACGGCCAGCTCTCTAAGCCTGCTGTTGTTACATGGTTCACATCATAGTACTTTCTAATAGGGGCCACTTGTTGAGTGCCAGCTTTATTGGCAGTGCCATTTTCCAGCCCGATTATGGAATTGAAATTGTGGGTGGAGCAATGTTTTAGAGATGGGTGGCACTGTCCATTCGCCATCGCTTTCTCCTTCCAGTGAAAAACAATCCCTCCCCCTCACCTCTTCTTCTATTCCCCACTCGGGCCTCTTACCTCTTCGCACCTGCCCATCACCCCCTTCCTTTTCTCCTACGGTCCACTCTACTCTCCTATCGGATTCCTTCCTCTTCAGTCCTTTCCTACCCACCGGACTTCACCTATCACTATCTAGCTGTTCTCCTTCCCCTCCCCCCACCTCTTTATTCTGGCGTCGTCCCCGTTGTTTTCCAGTCCTGATGAAGGGTCTCGACTGTTTATTCATTTCCCTCCACAGACGCTGCCCGACCTGCTGAGTTCCGCCAGCATTTTTTGTGTGTATCTATGAAAAGTATTTTGTTCTCCCTTTGCTTAGAGATGGCTAAGGCAAGCTGAAATTATTCCTTACGGCTGCCTTTTGTTTGGAGTAAAGAATTCGCAGTCATTTAAAAAATATGAAATGAAAATAGAAGCCTTTAGGGAGTGCACGTGCTGGCAACTGGGGCATCAGGTAATCTGCTGGAGAGACACAACAGGTTAAGCAACGTCTGGGAGAGGAAAGAAACTGATTTCCTACTGATGCTCCTTTGTCCCCTGTGAGTTGCTCCAGCAGATTGTTCGTTGCTGGTTATATGGAGAGAGAATTCTAAAAGTTCAAAGTTTAAAGAAAATTTAGTATCAAAGTACATATAAATCACCATATTTTGATATGCCAACATATACTATAATGAATTTCTTGCAGGCATTCACAGTAGAGAAAAGAAATACAATAGAATCAATGGAAAAACTACACACAGAAATTACTGATGGACAACCAGTGTTCATCCAAACACTTATTGAGTTGCATGAAGTCCCAAAAAAAATGTTCCAGACTGCTCTTTGGCCCAACTCACAAAGCTCTGGAGGAACCGGGCGGGCCAGGCGGTGTCTGTAGAAGAAATTGGGCAGCCAACGTTTCAGGTCAAGACCTTTCAACTGGACCAGAGAGAGGGTCTTGGCCCGAAGTGCCAACTGTTCACTCCCCTCCACAGATGCTGCCTGACCTGCAGAGTTCCTCCGCACTTTGTGTGTTGCTCTAGATGCCAGCATATCTGCAGCCTCTCCTGTCTCTTGCTGTCTGCCCAGTGATCCTTATAAATGCTGAACCTGGAGCGCAGAATGCACAGCAGAAGAAAACGAAAAGGTGATTGATGAGCACCATGGCTGCCTTGATCATTTCCATCATCTGAAATAGAAGCAGAGAACGGCTGCAGCTTTGATATTTTGCATGGCACAACCCCCTTTAATATTTTCCATCAGTGTGCTTGTCATTAATATGCAGTAATACACTCAAAATTATAGACAGATGAAAGTGGCTTTAACACAAGAAGGCTTTTTGCCAAATATTTGCATGACAGAACAAAGTTGTCTAACGTGACATTTCCTTTTGTTTGATGTGTTTATCTCTGATGCTAATGATATAATTCAGGTGTACTTTTATTGTATTCATTCAAGCGTAACCAAACCACGTTGGCGCCAGCTCTGTCCTTGCTATCAAGGTATGAGTGACAATCTACCCTCAAGCACAATGAGGTATGAGAGACCAACATATTTGGTGAATGGCCCTGTGAGGTTTTGAAGCAGATTTGCTGGTTAATGATTTCATTCAACAAGAATCGCCGTGTATTCCCAAACACAACAGGATTAACATGTTACTTTATAAATCCCTGCTGGTGGGACTGGAGTTATCAATCATATTGTAATCAATGCACGACTATAAGACATTTTTGATGAAGCTTGAAGGAGTTGCCACCAATGCTTTCCCATATCTGCATTTGGCAGTAGTAATGTCAGTGTCACATTAACTCAGGAGGGTTTGGATTGAAACTTGAGGGTGTTATGCTTCAGTTGTATAAACCTCGCTGTGCGTAGAACTTCTCTATCTGGCCACTGTATCTCAGGAAAGATTTTTGGTGAAAGCCCATGAACTATACCATGAATTATATTGGGAATTAAGTAAATTATGAGAACATTTTGTAGAAACTGATTTCTAATCTTTTAGACCATAGGATATAGGAGCAGAATTAGGCCATTCGGCCCATCGAGACTGCTCTGCCATTCAGTCATGGCTGATTTATTATCCCTCTCCTGCCTTCACCCAGTAACCTTTGACACACTTACTAATCAAGAACCTATCAACCTCTGAATTCAAGTATACCCAATGACTTGGCCTTCACTGCCATCTTTTTAGAAGATTGAGAAGTTATCTAATCTGGATGTCTAAAATATTACAAGCATTTGATATTGAAAGAACTTTAATTCTTGTTGGAAGAAATCAAGAAATGGAGGCTGTGCTATCTTTAAGTGAGAGGTCAGTCATATACGAGAGTAATTGCTAGATGGTTTTCAGACTCAGAATCAGGTTTAATATCGCTGGTATATGTTGTGAAATTTGTTGGCTTTGCAGCAGCAATAGAATGCAATACATAATAACAGAAAAAAAACTGTGAATTGTAGTAAGTATATATAAAATAGTTACATGAAATAAATAGTGCAAAAACAGTAATAAAAGTAGTGAGATAGTGTTCGTGGGTTCTATGTTTATTCAGAAATCCGATGGCAGAGGGGAAGAAGCTGTTCCAGTGTGATTGAGTGTGCACCTTCACACTTCTGTACCTCCTTCCTGATGGTAACGATGAGAACAAGGCATGACCTGGGTGATGGGGTCCTTAAGGCTGGAAGCTGCCTTTTTGAGGTATCGCTCTTTGAAGATGCTCTGGACATTACAGAGGCTAGTGCTCATGATGGAGCTGACTAACTTTACAACTCTCTGCAGCTTCTTTCAATCCTGTGCAGTAGCCCAAAGGCTATTTGAACGTGGAATTCTCCATATATAAGGGGAACTGATACCAGGGCAATAGTGAGACCATGTTACCGCCTGATGAAATTGAAGAACATGTTGGACAATCACTGCCCAGAATGGAGAGGGAGCATTTGAGGCGGCATTGGGAGCTTAGAGTCCATGCACAGAGCACACAGACGCCATAGAGAAGAAGGAATGTACCACCTTTCCAACTACATATGTGTCTGCCTGGTCAGGAAGCTCCTGCCTAGTCTGTTGATGTGTCTGTGGCATCCATATCGGCCTCATTCGCCACTTAGTCTACAAAACTGGAGAGGAAGCCTGTCATTTGCAATCCCATGAAGAAGATGGCCTTGATCAAGTTTACTGCAGATTAGGCTCCCCTTTAGGGGTCGAATTATCTGTGCAAAAACACGTCTAAGAGCATCTTCATTATTATGTTTTGCCCAGTATTAATTTGGAGCTTCAAGCAGCAGATGCTGAGATAAAAACACCACATGCCTGTGGAGAGTGAGGCAGGTAGATGACATTGCATCAGAACAAATCGAGGGTCTTGGTATTCTCAGGAAAGTTCGTCGAGCTGAAGCGTTAACACTTTTTCATGCTGCAGTGCAATACATAATACAATGCAATGCATTGCTGAGTGATTTGCTGAGTAGTTGCAGTATTTTTATTTCGGGTTTCCAGCAAATGTTCTGCCTTTGCTTTTCCATTCATTCGGACCGTATGAGTACAGTCTTCTGGGGCTGCCGCCTTTGGTTTCTAGTCTGTATAGGTGTCTCCCAGCTTCAGAAACCCAGATCTGACGCTGATACCAAGTGATGACTGTACGGAGTTTGCGCATTCTCCCTGCAGTTACATGAGCTTCTTCCAGGTGCTCATCCGTCATCCCAGAGATGTCTTAATTAGCTCCTGTAAATTACCCCTTGTGTAGATAAATACCAAAGGACTCAGGAGTTGGGGCTTGTGAGGAAGAATGAGCTGTAGATCTGAGAGAGAAGTTGGGTGGTGGTGGTATTAATAAGATTGCTCTGCGAGAAAGCAGAAAGGACTCATATGGGCTGAATAGCCTGTTTTTGTATGATGGTACATAAATGTAGGGATATAAATGAGCACAACATGGTAACATAACATTTTACAGCGCCAGTGATCAGCGATCGTGGTTCATTTCCAGCTGCTGTCAGTAAGGAGTTTATACGATCTCCCCGTGACCACCTGTATCTCTGGGTGCTCCAGTTTCCTCCCACACTCCAAAGACGTCCAGGCTAGGGTTAGCATGTTATGGGCGATCTATGCTGCTGTCAGAAGGATGATGACGCTTGTGGGCAGCTCCCAGCACATTTTCAGACTGTGCTGGTCTTTGACATTAGTGATGCATTCACTGTATGTCTTGTATATATGACAAATAAAACTAATCTTCAATAATAAAGCAGATATAGGGTTTGAATGTTACTGATAATAACTGTGAAGGGTCTTTGCAAGGTTGTTCAGGGGTTCACAATGTAACTGCTTTGTCAGCTTCAGAGGAAATCCACCTGACATAGGGGCATCTCCAATGCCTGTCTGGGCCTTTATTTTATCTGAGCGCGGCTTATCATCTGCTCCTGGACACCATCCCTAGATAACATTTTAACTTGTTTCTACCAGTATGGAAGTTACAGAGTCATAGAATATGACAATACAGAAATGGGCCATTCGACCCGACTCATAGTTGTTGCATTTCTTGCTCGTTATGAGAGGACACATCTTGCCTTCTATAATGGAGGCCAAGAATACGTATGGATCCTGAGAAAAAAAGTGCAGTCCATCAAGTTCCCATCCAGTTGAGTTTCATTAAAAATCCTGAAATTTACTCAGTTTTTATCAACTGTAATACTCTTAAAGATTAAGCTTCCAGTCGCGAAAATCATGATAAAATGTTTTAATCCCTAAAATGACAGTATCGATGTTCTCAATCTTAATGGACTGTCATAAGCGATTACCAATTACACCCACACAGCATTAGTGTAATTAAGCAGTACGCCTCTACGCAATTGCTTGAGAGTAAAATTATTGAAGGGTTACGAGGTAATTTTCTCTGTGACCTTCTCTTTGTAGAATTAAACATTTCCACACTATAGAACTAAAAGAAAAACTTTATTAATGCAGACATCACTCTTTTGCCAGTGAAGTACATCAGCAGAGTAGTTACTGTTGCAAAATAGGAAACTTGGTTGTTGATTGTGCTTAGCAAGCTACCGTAAGCAACAGCATATTTAGTACAAAATACTGGAGGAACTCAGCAGGTCAGGCAGCATCTGAATAAAGAGTTGATGTTTTGGGCCAAGACCTTGCATCAGTATATTTACGGTAATAAAATTGGTAAAGGAATAAATATAGACTTGGATTCCAAGTGATATTCAAAATAGTGTCTTGTACCTTTAATGGATAGTTGACACAACAAGATTCGAGGTTCAGATTTATTTATCATGTATATCTTGACACATACAGTGGAATGTGTCATCTACACTAATAATCAATATGCCTAAGGGTGTGCTGGAGAAGGCCTGCAAGTGTCACCAAAACTGGGCCTGCTAGATATCTTATAGACTACCCACAACAGTACAGGTCTCCCTCAGTACTGCTCTAGTTTTGGCCTGGACTTCTGTGTTACACTCCCTGGAGTGAATTGTAAGTAGGTTCAACAAATCAGCTGGATATTTCAGTGGGGAATTGTACATAGGGCCTGTCATTTCCCCACACCCAGCAAATGACATGTTTTGCAATTTTGGAAGATGCTGTCACTCTACAAGTGGCTGAGAGAATTTGTTTCTACTGTAGAATTTTTGATCTTGCTGTGCACTCCCGGCTAGGCTGCAGTGCGGACAACAGTGGATGCTTGACATTGCTGTTGCAAATGGGTATCTGGGTGAGGAGCTCCCAGGTTATTACCACTCTCATGCCCAAGGAGGCAAAAGGGGGATGAATATCCATTAGGGAATAGATTGAGCACCTTGTCCCAGCATGGAGCCTGAAGGGTCCCAGTCACCATGTCCACATGTCACAAGGTCCACTGACACCTTTACTTCCAAATACCTCAATGTCTCACATTGTTTTCTCATGCACATCAGTACTTCTATCATTTCAAGTGGCAATAGTTCTGCTAGTGCTGATGCTCAGGCATGTCTATTGATTTACGACACCACACTTTCAGAATGTGGCACGTCGCTTTGCATCTACATAGACCATTGCACAGGAGCAAGCTCTCTGGCCCACATTAAATGTGCCGAACAGAATGCAAAGTTAAATTCCTCAGCCAGCACACGATCCACAACCCTCCATTTCTAACATACTCATGTGACTATCTAAAAACCTCTTAAATAGTTTATCTACTTCCACTACTACCGCTGGCAAACTACTCCTGGCACCTATCAGCTCCGTATAAAAAGAAATCTGTCCCTTACATCTCCTTTAAACGTCCTTCTTCTCACCTTAAATATATTTGAGGTAAAAGATTGCGACTATTCTTTCATAGGGGATGGTGTTCTTTCTTGGAGATACAGCACAGTAACAGGTCCTTCTGGCCCAATGAGCCTGTGCTGTCCATCTACTCCCATGTGACCAAACAGCCTCCTATCCCATACATCTCTGGAATGTGGGAGGAAACTGGAGCTCAAGAAGGAAAGGTAACGTGGAGAATGTGCAAACTCCTTACAGACAGCAGCGGCAATGGAACCCAGGTTCCTGGTGCTGTAAAGTGTTGCGCAGACCACTATGCTACTGTGCTGTCCCTTATCCATGCCTCTCAAGCTTTTACCTCGCCAACTGCGATGCCTGCTCCTTACGGACACAGGCTAGTGCTGGCTATTGCCTTTTACTTCCCCAAAGAACAGAACAGTCTGCAGAAGGATATGGTTTTGTCCTAACTGCACAGTCAGGGCTGGAAGATTATTGGTGAGGTCATGGAAAGTTGGATGCAGTCACACCTAACTTTCCTGATTGGTGTGTGCATTTTGTTTTAATCACTGACTCGCTGAAGAAAGTGGATTATTAAGAGATTGGAGGCAATCATTGGGAACAGACCATATGGTCAGGGACAGCAAGTACTTAATTAAAGTGACTAAAAGCTGTCTCTGCCCTCATTGCTTACCCTGTTGTTTTTACCTGTCAAACTTAATTATCTCAACAGATTTGACATATTCCAGGAGGTGAAACAGTTGTTACTAAAGTCACCCCATTATGGTTGTTTGACTGACTTATTTATATTGCTTTCCCCCCTTGTTTTTAGTATTTTTGTTTTGACTTCCACAGCATCTCTCTCCCCAAAGCCTCTTTCCATCATCTGCCCCCTCCCCAACTGCCCCACTCCCCCACCTTTTCCTTCCTTGCTCAGCTTGTCAGGTCCATTGCGCGAGGGTTGCCTTAATGATGCATGTTGATCATTTCATCCATTCCTTTGAAGTGTGCTCAGGTCTCCAGTTAAAGTTCAAAGGTCAGCATGTTTATTTATGCAAAGCTGGATCATCTGTGAAATGGGGCTTAAAAGGCCTCCTGACTTCAAAGAGCTCAAATCTGGCCTAGCATAGTCAAAGCAGGGACTCAACTTGCCTTAAAATATTAAAAAATAAAGTTTGTGGCTGTGTATCCTGATCTGGGTCATTTCAGTTATTAAATAACATTTTTAATTGGTATAAAAATCATGTCCGGCCTACTTGAATGAAGTAGTAATGGCCTTAATATCGTGCCTTTGTTCTTATTTGAAGAGCTCCATATAAATTGACAGTAAATGGGACTGAGCTCACCCCTCTTTGTCCACTTTGAATCTCATTTCGGGTCTCTGCGCCATGGAAAGTTTGGACAGGTTTCTTTCAGAGGGTGAACGGGGCTGCAGGCGAGCTACGCACAGAGTTGGGTCTTTAGAAGATCAAAGCAACGGCAGCAATTCAGCGCACATCAAAGCTTTGGCTGCAAATCAAGTTGCGTTTAAAATCTCGCTGCTTGGTCCGTGCTGAGAGGTAACGAAGAATGCGACGCAACAGGAGCAGTTTGTTTTCTTCTTCCACTCTCTGCATAAACAAGTCAGCTCCTTTGCGGTCTGGCCCAAAATACGTGGCTTTCTGGCAAGCCTCTCACAGTGGTAAGGACAAAGCCAGCCAGAAAACTAAATGCCCTAAGATAAGGAAATATGAAATAGTTAGATTGCGGTTTGAAATTGTGAGCCTTGAGTCTCTCATAGTGCCTGTGTGCTGGGACAGCTGAGGTGCTGATTAGCATTAGTATTTCTACATGAGGGCATATTGACAAGTTTCCTTTTTTGCTAACATAAGAAACTTTTCAATCAGAATCAGGTTTAATATCTCTGACTTATGTCGTGAAATCTGTTGTTTTGTGGCAGCAGTGGTGTGCAATATATAAAAAGAAAACTATAAATTACAATAAGAAAAATATATAAAATTAAATCAGTAGTACAAAAAGAAAGCAAAGTATAGTTGGTTCAGTGTCCGTTCAGAAATCTGATAAATTTGATGGCAGAAGGGAAGAATATGTTCCTAAGATGTTGAGTGTGTGTCTTCAGGCTCCTGTACCTCCTTCCTGGTGGTAGGGGGTCCTTAATAATGGATACTACCTATTCGAGTCATCACCTTTTGAAGATGTCCTCAGTGTTGGGGAGGCTAGTGCCCATGATGGATCTAGCTGGGGTTGCAACCCTCTGCAGCTTTTTTCGATCCTGTACATGGCCCCTCAATACCAGACGGTGATGTAACTGATGCTTACAGTTAGCATGCTCTCCACGGTACATCTGTAGAAATTAGTTGGAGTCTTTGGTGACAGACCAAATCTCCTCAAGCTCCTAATGAAATATAGCTGCTGATATGCCTTCTCTGTAATTGCATCAATCTGTGTTGAAGTATATGATTTTTCACCACAGAAAGAAAAACATGTTTACACAGCACAAAACATCCTAAACCATTTTTCAGCCAATGAATTACTTGTACACTACTGTTGTAATCCAGGGAGACGTTGTAGTTAGTTTACACACAAATTCCCACAGTGACAGTGTTGTCTTAATGATGTTGGTTGGAAATTAAAATGGCCAAGCAACAGGAAAACTAAACTCTTTTTTTCAAAATGATGCCTCATGATCATTTGCATGCATCAAGCGTTGACTCGGTTTAACGATTTACGTGGAAGACAGTACATCTTGCCATGCAGAATCTCTGGAGTCAGCCTGCTCAGATAATGTGATCGGGTGTCTGGAATCAAGCTTAAAGCCAAACCTTTTAGACTCAGAGATGACAGATCTACAACTAAATCGCAAATGCACTGCTTGACTGGGAGGAAGGAGCTTCCTCCATCTTTCTTTGATGGGTAAGGCCAAGATTGTTCTCTCTGTAGTCAGAGAGAACTGGCAATGAAACTGGCCTTTTCCTTGACGATCACGTTGCCCATCATGATTGTCATGGACAAGTTTATATAGTAAAGGTTGAATAGAAAGTTGACGGAACTTGAGGGGATTGATATGGTAGGTTGGTAGAATGCTGCACCCATTAATACATATTTCAAGGATCAAGGTTCACATATTCAATATGATGAGAATAGGAAGAAAATTATCATGATTGTAGACTGAGCGACTGTTCTGTAAAGTATGTGTACTCTGTCCACAAAGGCACCTTGAGCTTCCAGTTGCATATCATTGTAACTCTCCTCAGTCCCACAATGACCTGTCTGTCCTCGACTTTCTCCATGTCTACAGAGAAGCCCAAGTGCAAAGTGAAAGCACATCTCATATTCTGCTTGGGTACCGTATAACCCAAAGGCACGAATATTGAATTTTCCAATTTCATGTAACCCAAATGCAGGCTGCTCTCCTCCCACACACACAATTGGTTTTCTTCTGCTTCCATCCCCTCCCCCTACCTGGTTCCATTTGCCCATCATTCCTTCCTCATCTGCTTCCACCTATCAACTACCATTCTTTGTCCCCATTCCCTTCTTCTATTTGGTTCCATTTGTCCATCATCTGCTTCCACCTATCAGCTGCCAGCCTCTAACCAACACCCCCCCCCCCCCAATGTAAGGGTGTATTCTGGAGTTATGGTATATAGCAAATATTAATTTCAGCAGCAACCAGTCTTCAAACCTGAAC
Source organism: Hemitrygon akajei (assembly GCF_048418815.1). NCBI lineage: Eukaryota > Metazoa > Chordata > Chondrichthyes > Myliobatiformes > Dasyatidae > Hemitrygon > Hemitrygon akajei. The sequence goes on from NC_133127.1 coordinate 30,101,779, forward strand.
ATGAATTGTAGATTAAATTTAAAATACAGCTCTGAACAATGGTCTTCCTGGAGCTGTGTTTTGGGGTTGATTACAAACAAACACTCCATTTGACCTCAGAAACCTGCATGTGCTTGAATGTGGTCCAGAGTCAGTGGGAATTAACGTTCATTTTGGGTGCCTGGAGTGCGGGTGTGAAGATGGAAGTGTTTGAAAACTGTATGTAATTCAAAGGAAGCACTGTAGATACATTGTAACTATAGAATTGTCCTGCTGTTACCTTTGATCTTTAAGCATATAAAAATATCATATAATATTGAGCCAGGCTGGCTTCTTCTTCCAAGAGTGTCTCCTGTATGGTTCCTGCTTGTTTGGCTTAATAAAGATTTCTACATCCACCAGCTTCCATGTCTCTCCAGTGACTTTGGTCACAGTCACAACACCCGCATTCTACTATATACTGTACCGGCTATCTTTCCTGTTCCCTCTCGATCCTGATGCAAATTCTTCACCTAAGACGTCATTTTCCACCTTTTGCTTGAGCTGCCGAATTCCTTGAGCATTCTAAGTCGGTCACAGATCTCGCGTTCACACGCATCTTTGCCTTCATGACCTCGAACTCACTGCTCAGGAGCGGGGTGGAAGCAGAGCCAATCAGGATCGACAACAGGGAAGTAAAGCTGAAGGTGCTGAAATGCAGAGTGGGTCAGGCAAGGTCATTGAAGCAGCATCAGGGGGGTGAATGGAGCTGGATCTGGTTCACCCAGTCTTACATAGGCTACCTCTGTTGGCCCGGACCGGATGTGGAGGGCAGAATTTATTGAAGGGAGGAAATACCAAGTCACAATGAGGCTCCAGAAAACCCGATCCCTGGAAGGCTCTGCCAGCCTTCGACAGGAATCTCTCTGGGAGCAGAGCCCTGCCGCCTCTCAAAGCTTTAACCTAGTTTTTCCTGCTCTCAGAAGACTTATAAAATCTTAATTAAAAGAAGTTGCTGTTGTGTGCTGGGGCAGCAGGCTGAGGGTAGCAGACAGCAACAGAATCAACAAACTCAGTCGTAAGGCCAGTGATGTTGTGGGGGTGGAACTGGACTCTCTGACGGTGGTGTCTGAAAAGAGGATGCTGTCCAAGCTGCATGCCATCTTGGACAATGTCTCCCATCCACTCCATAATGTACTGGTTAGACACAGGAGTACATTCAGCCAGACTCATTCCACCGAGATATAACACTGAGCATCATAGGAAGCCATTCCTACCTGTGGCCATCAAACTTTACAACTCCTCCCTTGGAGTGTCAGACACCCTGAGCCAATAGGCTGGTCCTGGACTTATTTCCACTTGGCATGATTAACTTATTATTATTTAATTATTTATGGTTTTATATTGCTATATCTCTTCACTATTCTTGGTTGGTGCGGCTGTAACGAAACCCAATTTCCCTCGGGATCGATAAAGTATGTCTGTCTGTCTGTAATATTTTATTGATTGATTTTATTTTGTGGATAGAGGTATACAAAATTACGAGGGGTATAGATAGGGCTCATGCAAGCAGGCTTTTCCACTGAGGCTGGATGAGACTAGAACTCGGGTCATAGGTTAAAGGTGATAAGTGAAATATTTAAAGGGAATCTGAGGGGAAACTTATTCACTCAGACGGTGGAAGTGAGGAACAAGCTGCTAGAGGAAGTGGTGGATGTGGGATTGACTGCAACTTTTAAGAGAAGTTTGAACATGAGGAGTATGGTGGGCGATAGTCCAGCTGCATATTGATGGGACTATGCAGAACAACAGGTCAGCACAGACTAGATGGGCCAAAGGGATCACTTCTATGCTGTTGCACTTTATGACTCTATGATTCTATATAAAATAAGTAATTTAAAAATTACTGGTTTATTACAAGTGTACATTAAGACATAATCCCTGAACCTACTGGATTCAGTTCTTCCTCTCTAGTGGGTTAAGAGTCACCATTCAAGTTTGTGAGTGTTGCTGATGGGAGACGTAAAGTAACTGGGCTAATCCTTAAGGATTCACTGAATTCTGGGTTACTTTTACTGATGGAGTGGAGCATCAGCCTTTTTAACTTCAGATTTCTAGTTCTGCAGTATTTTGGTTTTGGCCTTCAAAAAAGAATTTAGCATGATTATGAGGGGTACAGATAGGGTATATACATGCAGGGTTTTTTTCATTGAGGTTGGGTAAGACCAGAACTAGAGGTCATATTTTTAGAGCAGGGGTTGCAAACCTGGGGTCCATGGACCCCTTGGTTAATGGTAGGGGTCCATGGCATTAAAAAGTTTGGGAACCCCCTGGTTTAGGATGAAAGGTGAAATATTTAAGGGGAATATGAGGGGGTAACTTCTTCACTCAAAGGCTGGTGCAAGTGTGGAATCAGCTGCCGGTGGCAGTGGTGGAATGCAGCTTCAAGTACAACATGGAGAGCTATAGATCAGGTGCAGATAGATGGCGCTGGGCAGAAAAACAGGTCAGCACAGACTAGATGGGCCAAAGTGCCTGTTTCTGAGCTGTAGTGCTCTGTGCCTCTATAATTTGATAGCGTCTTAATTGGAAATAATTTGCAGGACTATTAGGAGATTGTGAGGAGTGGTACTGATTAGAATGAGCTGCAGGGACAGGCTTGTACTCAATGGGCTAAATTGTGACATCTTATACCACAGCAATTCTATTCTATGAGGGCAAACAAGAGCATCACATAACACCAGGCCTTACTAATGGTAAACTATGCTATATTTTTAGTGTAACACTACAATGATAATTTTGTGAGACATGTAGGAATGAAAATTGGTGCTCACTGCCTGCTGAAACTGGATACAAAACTCAACCTTATTTCTTAAGTCATGGGAGAATAACCTCTTGAGTCTATGGTTGTTGCTTTGATTAAGTATGTCTGCCTGCAGTGGAGGGGAACTGTATGAGGACCAGACACATCATGGGCCTTGATATAATCATACTTATTACAAGTTGGCGTCCACAGAAAACTCGGCAAGTGTATGCCTTCGGTAGAGGGTGATACACTTAAAAAATGATAGAAGAAATATTTCACATTGACTGCACTTAACCACAAAGATATGACTCCATTTAGGAGCAAAGTAAGTACAATTAGTGCAGTACCAGTAAAATAATTCTGGTTAAGGAAATGATTATAAAAAATCGTTCTTTCTTATTTAACATGGAACTCAAAATAAATTGATAAGTCACTTATGGAAAGGTGGCCTTGAGATTTTTGTTGAACCTTAGCTGATTGCAAAATGCAGTTTAATAAAAGCTGGTGTTGTTTTACATTTGATTTCAAATGTATTAACGAAACGGCATTGTCATGATATTAGTCCCTAGTAATAAATTTTAGTTCAGAACCAGTGGAAGTTCATGAAGAACATAATTATAAATAGTCATTTAATATAACAGGACCAATATGACCCCATACGACCACATGAAGATCTCACCAGTTTCTTGCCATAACCCGAGAGAGAGCAACTGGAAGAACACAGACTCCATCAGGGTTCACATTGGCTCATGTGGCTGTCTGGTGGGAGACGCGTTTTGAAAACTCCAATAAAACTGTTGGCTTAAGGGCATGGTATCAAAGTCAAGTATTCTGTCTCCAAACCACCAGCCTTAAGGTAGATTCAGGTAGTAGGTGCCTGAACCTATTGCTGCCAAAGAGGTAGGTGATACAAACTAAGGATTGGTTGGTTGGACTTTGATCCAAAAATGATAAAGTAGCAGTGATAGTTTAGGATGGTGTTCAGCTTGGAAGGAAGCTGGATGTTGTGGTGTTCACTTGGCCTTCATGTTAGTAGAAGCTGTAAAAAATGATGTTAATATTGACAATGAACTGCAGTGCATTACATCTTTCTCTTTTCCTTATTCTGAAATCTATTTCCTTTACCCTTTACTCTTGCTGTTTAGTTTATTCCCTATCCCTGCCAATGCCTTTTCCTCATTCTCAGACATGAAAAGTTTGTACAGTCAGATTCAGCTGCTTGCAAACTCATTCTTTTGCTTGAAGTTTCACATACTGATCTACAATGGAAACAACCTGCAGGTAACTTTTGAAGATGACTTTTTCAAAGCAAAACGCAAAAATTTACAACTAAATGTTTTTATAACCCAGATATAATATGTGACTCTGTCTCATTTCAGAATCTGAATCAGCTTTATTATCACTGTCATATATGATGTGAAACTTCCATCTGATGCAATAATTCCTCAATGCTTACTTTATTTACAGATGATTCAAGTACGGGAAAGGATGGACAGAAACTACATCAAGGATCGAATGGGGAATATACAAATGAAGAGCCAACAGGAAAGCAATGGGGTATGCAACCTTGAATACTCAGATCAACAATGTACTAACGTAGATGTTCTTCCTTCAGCCATTAGATTACAGTTGAAGAGATCCATGCATTATTATAAATTCATTTGACTGCTCTGATTAGGTGAAATTGAATTTATTATTGTGCAGATGGCATTAAATGAGGCTAAGAAAGCTTATGTAGACATTAATCCTCAGTCACTTGTGCCAAACTTGCATATTTTGTAACAGCTGCACAATGTGTTCTGCTACTTACATTCACCTTTGTTGATTTCAATTTTGCCAGTTTTTGGAATTAGAGTACAGCAAACAGTTGTTATCACAAACATGTGTTTAGTGCAGATAAGTAAAGGTTGTTTTCAACCCCTGTTAGCCCAGCCAAGGGAATGGAGCTGAAACGGGAGGTACAAGTGCCAAGAGCATAGGGTCACGGGAACACAAGAACTCCTATCAGGATCTGGCCAGTCAGCCTCACCATTCAATATGACCGTGGCTGATCTATACTGGCCAAATAGACAATATCCATTACAGTACCCATGTCCCGATTAGATTAATCACTTAGCTTCTAATACCTCATAACATAGTGATATTCCTGAGAGAGAGAGGGAGGGAGAGAGAAAGAGAAAGAGAGGGGATGAGGGGAATGGAGAGAGGGAGGGGGGAAATAAAGAGGGCAGGGGGAGGGGGGAGAGAGAGAGAGAAAGAGAGTGAGGGGGAGAGAGAGAAAGAGAGAGGGGAGTGAGAGAGAAAGAGAGGAAGAAACAGAAAGAGTGGGGAGGAAGAAGAAGAGGGAGGGAGTGGAGAGAAGGAGAGGGGAAATAAAGAGGGGAGGGAGAGGGAGGAGAGAGAGAGGGAGCACAAAGGTAGGGGTGTGTGTGTGTGTGTGTGTGTGTGTGTGTGTGTGTGTGTGTGTGTGTGTGTGTGTGTGTGTGTGTGTGTGTGTGTGTGTGTGTGTGTGTGTGTGTGTGTGTGTGTGTGTGTGTGTGTGTGTGTGTGTGTGTGCGCGCGTGCACACACTTGTCTATGTGTCTATTTATTTGACATTGGCAAGGATTAGTCCTTATATCCCTTATCTGCTGAAATATCACTGTTGTCTTTCTACCACTGTGAAAAGCAAAGGGATCAAAGCAGGTCATATGAACTTAGTGAACAAGTTACAAAAAGTAAATGAAAAGGCTTTTAGAAGGTTCATCCTTATCTTAAGAGACACAAACACGAGAAACCCTGCAGATGCTGGAGATCCAAAGCAACACACCCGAAATGCTGGAGGAACTCAGCAGGCCAGGCAGCATCTGTGGGAAAGAGTAAACTGTCCTGATGAAAGGTCTCAGCCCAAAATGTCGACTGTTTACTCTTTTCCATAGACGCTGCCTGACCTGTTGAGCTCCTCCAGCATTTTGTGTGTTGCTTATCTTAAGAGAGCTGTGACAATAATGGTTAAGTTAGGCAATAGCTTACTAAGAAGCTATTGCATTTCAGTTTGGAAATAAACTTAAGGAAAGTTTATGTTGGTGTTGAAAGTGTTACAGCATAAACTCATCAGAAAAATGAAAATAAAATAAAACTTGCAGATGCTGAAGATCTGAAATAAAATTAGATGAGGCTGGAAGCACTTATCAGGTGAAGGAGCATGTGTGAAAGGAGAAGAATAGCTATTGTTTCACGTGGCCACCCTTCATCGGAATTACACTTTCAAAAACACAGACAGGTTGATAAAGTTGCTTGTTATTTTCTAGGGGTGGCTGATGGCTGAGCTTTGGCAGATGTGGAGAGACCACTTCCTGTGGTAGAGACATCAGGGCAGCTGAGAAGAATCTGAAAATCCATTGAGTAGTGAAATCAGGAAGGGAGTGACAATCTGTGAACCCTCTCCCCTGGAGATGTTGGGACCTCTGAAAGTTTTGGATGGGTTGTAAGTTAGGTTGTGGAAGAATGGGAGATGTGTAGTTTTGAGTCAGAGATTAGCGATGATTGAATGAAGGAGATAATTAGCCTTCTCTTTTTCTGTCAGATCACATAACTCAACACAGAGCCAAGGACTTCCAAAAATGAATGTAGCTCCACAACATTCCTGATGAATCATCCCAGAGGGGTTTTTTAGACATAATAACATGTTATTGAAATACAGCAAATCAGATTTTAACACACCTTCTGCTTCCAAAGATTCAGAGTGAGTCATTGCATAAAAACGAGAACTTTGGCCAACTGAATCAAGACTGACCATCAGCTACTCATTTACACCAATCCTATATTAATTCCGTTTTTTATTATCCCTGGAGGAACTTTGGCAACTGGAGGAAACCCATATAGTCTCAGAGAGAATGTACAAACTCCGCACAGACAGCGCCTGAGGTCAGGAATGAACACAGGTCTCCTGTGCTGTGAAGCAGCGACGGTACTGACTGTGCCATTATGCTGACCAAACCAGTCTTTTCCTCTATGCTCTAGTTTTCTCTTTTCCATATTTACCTCATTAACCAGAACCAATAGAAATTTGCATTGGAAGCCAATTAGCAGCTTGTGGAAGCAAATTTCAAGAGGATTAGAATGCAAGAGCAAGGATATGATGCCGAGGCTTTATAAAGCCTTGGTCAGGCCACACTCGAAGTATTGTGAACAGTCTTGGGCCCGTTTTCTAAGAAAGGATGTGCTGGCATTAGAGAGGGTCCAGAAGAGGTTCACTGAAACAATCCCGGGAATGAAAAGCTTAATGTATAATGTATAAGTGAGTCAGCTTTGGGCTGTACTCACTTGAGTTTAGCAAAATGGAGGAGGATCTGATTGAAATCTATCAAATATTGAAGGCCCTGATAGAGTGGATGTGGAGAGGATGTTTATTACCATATATAACCATATAACAATTACAGCACGGAAACCGGCCATCTCGGCCCTTCTAGTCCGTGCCGAACGCTTACTCTCACCTATACCCACCGACCTGCGCTCAGCCCATAACTCTCCATTCCTTTCCTGTCCATATACCTACCCAATTTTTTTTTTAAATGACAATACCGAACCTGCCTCTACCACTTATACTGGAAGCTCGTTCCACACAGCTACCACTCTCCGAGTAAAGAAGTTCCCCCTCTTGTTACCCCTAAACTTTTGCCCATTAAATCTCAGCTCATGTCCTCTTGTTTGAATCTCCCCTACTCTCAATGGAAAAAGCCTATCCATGTCAACTCTATCTATCCCCCTCATAATTTTAAATACCTCTATCAAGTCCCCCCTCAACCTTCTTTGCTCCAAAGAATAAAGACCTAACTTGTTCAACCTTTCTCTGTAACTTAGGTGCTGAAACCCAGGTAACATTCTAGAAAATCTCCTCTGTACTCTCTCTATTTTGTTGACATCTTTCCTATAATTCGGTGACCAGAACTGTACACAATACTCCAAATTTGGCCTCACCAATGCCTTGTACAATTTTAACATTACATCCCAACTCCTATACTCAATGCTCTGATTTATAAAGGCCAGCATACCAAAAGCTTTCTTCACCGCATGAGATTCCACCTTCAGGGAACTATGCACCATTATTCCTAGATCATTCTGTTTTACTGCATTCCTCAATGTCCTACCATTTACTATGCATGTCCTATTTTGATTATGTAGCACCTCACACTTATCAGCATTAAACTCCATCTGCCATCTTTCAGCCCACTCTTCTAACTGGCTTAAATCTCTCTGCAAGCTTTGCAAACCTACTTCATTATCCACAACGCCACCTATCTTAGTATCATCTGCATACTTACTAATCCAATTTACCACCCCATCATCCAGATCATTAATGCATATGACAAATATGATATTACAGTTGGGGAGTTTAGACCAGATGGCACAGCCTCAAAATAGGAGAACATCTCTTTAAAACAGAGTTGAGGAGGAACTTCTTTTGCCAGAGGGTGATGAATCTATGGAATTCATGGCCACATATGGTTGTGGAGTCCAAGTTACTTAAAGCAGAGGGTGATATGTTCCTGATTAGTAAAAACGTCAAAGGTTACAGGGAGAAGGAAGGTTAGGGATGTCTCAGATTGGGTCCACGGTATACTAAAGGGGGAATTAAGTCATACATATTGGTACCAATGACATAGGTAGGGAAAGGGAAGAGGTTCCGAAGAGAGAATAGAGGGAGTTAGGCAATAAGAATATAGGGTAGAAATCTCTGGATTACTGGCTGTGCCACATGCCAGTGAAGGTAAGAACAGGATAATTTGGCAGATGAATGCATGGCTGAGGAATTGGCTTAGAGGGCAGGATTTCAGATTTCTGGATCATTGGGATCTCTTCTGGCGAAGGTATGACCTGTAAAAAAAGTACAGATTGCACCTGACCCCAAAGGGGAGAAATATCCTAGCGGACAGGTTTGCTAGAGCTGCTGGGGAAAGTTTAAATTAATTTGGCAGGGGATAGGAACCAGAGTGATTGGACTAAGGATGCAGCAGTGGGTATACAAGTAGATACAGTGGTAGTGAGACTGTGAGGAAGGACAGACAGATGGTGGGACAAATCAGTGAGATGTGGGATGAGATAAAGTGTAGCAGGGGCAAAATCAAAAAGAGTGATTAATACAGGACTGAAGGTGTTATATATGGATGCACACAGTGTAGAGAACAATGTAGATGATCTTGTGATGCAGTTAGGGCAGGTATGATGTGGGCATCACTGAGTCATGGCTGAAAGAATATCATAGTCGGGAGTTTAACATCCAAGGATACACATTGTATGGATAGGTCAGGCAGGTGGGCAAAGGGGTTGGCATGGCTCTATTGGTAAAAAGTGAAATCGAATAATTGGAAACAGGTGGTGTAGGATTAGAAGATGTAAAATCCTTGTAGGTAGAGCCAAGAAACTTCAGGGGTAAAAAGACCCTGATGGGAGTTATATACAGGGATATACCTCTGGATTCAATGTGCCAGGGCACCATCCCTGGTAAGGATGGCAGAGTTTGTCATCGAAATATCAGTTAAAATCGATACCAGTACCCGGCTGGTAGCCCAAAAAGTGTTTATTCAAACTAACTGTTATTTGGATCTGATGCAACACAAAAAAAACCTCACAATAAGATAAAGAACATAATAATAATAAATATATGCACATAAAGTAGCTTATACACATGGATTTATTGCATATGTCCAGATAGTGAAGTGAAAAGAAAATATGGTGCAAAACAAGATATTAATGCAAAAATAAAACCCATCCCTTTAAAGATGAAAGATCTACAGAACCTTCACTGTTGACTGTGTCCTTTGTTGCTAATACTATCGACAACCATCGGGATAACAGTGTCTAAATAATTTTCTCCTCTGAAATACAGTACTCTGTAGCCTGTCTTGCACCTCTTATTGCCAAAGAGTTAAGTGTTATAATGGAAAAATTGCTCAGGAGGATTTTACAAATGAAGTATTACTTTATTGCAATTGAGTGAGATGTGAATCCTGGAGTAAAAGTTGACTTCACAGATCACATCACACCCTATCTTTAAATATCAGGATAATTTTGCTGTCCTGTTGTCAGTTGGTGCTCCTGGATTTCTTTAGCTCCTTAACATGTTAACCAGAAGTATTCCCTATTTCCTATTTTATTTCCGTACAGATTCTTCGGGTTTATTTTGTTTGGCCAGTATAGCTGCTGGACCTCTCCCTTGGGTTTCTACGTGACACATCTTTTATCGACCTCTGCATATGTTATAGATTCTTGAATAAAAAATGTCTGGATTGGGAATTAGTCCAGTCTTTGTTTGAGAAGAATTTATTGAAATGTCTGCCATTTCCTGGTCTTATGCAATATTTCTGTCTAAAATGAACTTTAAAGAACACAACTGGTCTTTAACAATGTGTTTACTTGATAGTTAGCTGGCTGTTTTTAAATTCTCTCTCACAACGCTTTCATGGGGATTGTGAGCCAGAGAATAGGGACTATAAAGTTGTATCTATATCTGATCACTGCTGCCAGCAAACATGGCTCTCCCTTGGATGGCCTAGGTTGTGGGATTAAACCACACATTCCAACATTTTTTTGGCAACTTAACTCTCCTGATATTTATTTAGTCAAAGATATTTTTGCACTAAACACTTCTCAATATATTTTTGCTTGCTTCTTTTAAGATAACTTGCCTTCGTCTTTGATCTATATCTATTCATTGTGGTGCTTCAGTTCTCTCTCAGTGTCTTTTTGACTTGGAGACCCATCTACTTGTCATGGACTAATGTAAAGCAAAAAAAGGCAGAGAAGCCCCTATTACTATTTGGAGTGAGACTGGGCAGCAGGAGTCAGGAGGGCAGTAAACTCACCCAGCCTGGGCAGCAGGAGGCTGAGGTGATTTTAATTTGGGCCTCGTGTGTTCAGTCAGTCTCCTGTTCAAACTCATATTTGAACAGCTGGTAGGAGAACTGTGTCAGGCCTGACCAGGATCTTAGGCCAACACATGGATAAGATGGTTTGACAGGGATCAGAAGAGGTTGTGGCAATCCAAGGCACACAATGATATCTTGTGTAAGATTTAACCTGACCTTCAGGACCATGCATCAGATCGTAGAAATGTAGAGCTCAGAAATGGACCCTTACAGCCCACCTTTTCCATGCCGACTGTGATGCCTGTCCAAGTCCCATTTGTCCACAGTAGGCCTGGATCTATCGACTACGTTTCTGACATCTAGTCAGCAAAACACTCATCCTGTCAGCTGTCACCAAGCCAGTTTTGGATTTAGTTCACCAGCACACCTTGTGAGATGGAGTCATTACTGACTGTACAATGGGATGAAGGCCACTCCCCATGATTCTTGAGTTGGTAGGCTTGTAGCAGATGTTAGTGGGATTGTCTCTTCTTAGAAACAGAAGGGAAATTCAGAATATACTTGAGTTACATTGAACATGGAACATAGAGCAGTGCAGCACAGGAACAGGCCCTTCAGCCCACAATTTTGTACTAAATATTATGTTAGTAATTAAATGCCCAACTAAGCTATCCCTCTGCTTATACAATGTTTTCATTTCCTGTGTTTTCATGTACCTCTCTAAGAGCCTCTTGATCACCTCTTAGGACACCACAGTAGCGTGGCAGTTAGCGCTAAGCAATTACAGCTCAGGGCGTCCGAGTTCAGAGCTTAGATCCAGCTTCCTTCCCGTGAGCATGTGAGTTTCCACCGGGTGCTCCAGTTTTCTCCCACAGTCCAAAGACGGACCGGTTAGAGGGTTAATTACCCTGTGATTATGCTAGTGTTAAATAGATGGTTTGTAGTGTGGTGCAGCTCATTGGGCCTGTTCTGCACTGTATCTCTAAATTAAAAAAAAATAAAGCCTCCCGTCATATTTGTCTCCACCACCACCACCCCAGGCAGTGCATTTTGGGCACACACCACTCCCTGTGTAAAAAAACCTTGCCACACACACCTCCTTTGAATTTAAACCCTCTTTCACCTTAAAGGCATGCTCTCTGGTATTCCACATTAAGAAAAAGATCCTGGCTGTCTACTCCAACTAGACCTCTCATAATCTTATAAATGTGTATCGGGTCTCCCCGGAGCCTCTGCCACTCCCGAGGAAACAGCCCGAGTTTGTTCAACCGCTCCTAAAGGCATGCGTCCTCTAATCCAGACAGCATCTCAGCACCTCCACGTCCTTTCTACAATGTGCTCTCCAGAACTGAATGCAATACTCCAGATGTAGCCTAACTAGAGTTCTATAAAGCTGGTACACTTGACCTCAGTTCCTCAACTGATAAAGGCAAGCAAGCTATTTGCCTTCTGTGCCACCCTATCAACTTCTGTAGCCACTTTCAGGGTACTATAGATTGACCCCCACACCCCCCCACCAGATCCCTCTGCACATCAGCACTGTTAACACTATTGCTAATAACAGTGCACTGTCTCAGTCTGGTGTACTGAGTTAATTGACTGTTAATCCAAAAGTATTTCAGAACCCACTTAAGCAGCTGGGGGATTTAAATTTAGATAATTATTTTTATTAGTCCACATACAAGAAGAATACTAACAAGGATGGAATTTATCTTTCCTCACCTCCCTTGCCATGAGCTGGTGATGCTAAACGTATGTCTACCAATCTCCGTCTGGGTAAGATCTTCCTGTAGTGTTTTGGGTAGGGAATTCCAAGGTTTAGATCCAGTGGTTATAGTTACAATAGTGATATATTTACAAGCCAGGGCTGTGTGTAACTTGGAGGCGAACCCACGCTGGCGATAATCCCATGCACCTGCTGCCCTTGAACTTCTAGTTGGTTGAGGCCAAGGGACTGCAAGGTGCTGACAAAGGCGCCATTTTACAGATTGTTTTCTAAAATGAACAATGCACATAGAAAGGTTAATGATTAGGAGGCAGAGTGTGGTGATCAAGGGATCAGAGGTGATGCACATTGCACCAGTGATGGAGAGAATAAACCTTCAGGATGGTGAATGGAATGCCAATCAAACAAGATGATTGATAGGCTTTATTTAGACTAATGATAGTATTTCATTATTATTATTTTTGATTACTATGACATTTAGAATTTGTAAAGTCCACCTGATGCATCTGAAGCATCCACTCATGAATACCATACAGCACAATGTTGGTTAAAAGATTTTTAGTCAATTTCACTTGGAATCATTAATTTATTTAATTGATTACAGCTAAAGAGAAGCCTAATAATTATATGTAGGGAAAACCAAGAATTTATTGGTTCAGTGAGACAAAACTGTGTAGAGGACAATTAGTCTATTTCTGTGGAGTAAAATTCAATATAATTGAAGTATTTTTATCTGAACTCATTAGCCATTTCATAGGATGACTGTGCTAACCCTTTGGCCCAATAGGCTCTGAAAGATCTTCAGGTGGAAATTAAGTTCTACAAAACAGACCTTCCTGTTTTGAGTGAGCAGCGGGCAGCATTTGTTTTGCTTTAGGTGACTGTACGTTTACTCCGTAGGGTTGTAACAGCTTTTTTTTTGGTAATTTATAGTCAGGCCCCGGTTCACGCAGCCTACCAAAATGCGCCGCAGGGTGATAGCCCGTCCCGTGGGCAGCTCGATCCGACTCAAGTGCGCTGCCAGCGGCTATCCCCAGCCCGATATCACCTGGCTGAAGGACAACAGGCCTCTTACGCCTCAGGATCTGGGAGACAACAAGAAAAAGAAGTGGACTTTAACTCTGAAAAGCCTAAGGCCGGGAGACAGTGGGAAGTACACGTGCCGTGTCTATAGCAGAGCAGGCGAGATAAATGCGACGTACAAGGTTGAAGTGATCCGTAAGTACTGCACTGCCTCTAAGAAGGGATTAAAATAATGGTCTATTTGAAGACAGTTGCAAGCAGGCCTTCTGTTTACAATGAGAAACACATGGCCAAATGTGTACTCCGCTCTGAAAGAATCAAACCTGTAGATCATTCCACATCTGGTAGTGATAAGACCAGGCAGCTGTGTGCAGATGTTAAATGTGTTTTCATTCTAAACACAGGAGCAGAAATCCAGAACTTGAATCAGGCCTCATCTCACTGTCAGATGTGGTGGCTTTAATTCTAAAATCTGAATCAGGCCAAAGCAAGTGAAAAAAAAATCATTTTTGAATCTTGTTCGACATCAAAAATGGATATTTATTCTTAATATTTTACTGTTGCCCCATATACTTTACTCATATTCTTCTCTTTTCCTAAAATAAATCCCGGTCATTTTCGTTCAGTACTTAACTACAAAGCACCTGATTTTCAGATTGATTAAAGGTTGATTCAATTTGGTTCTCCTTTCCTTCAGGCTAGACAATTCTAGCCAGGTGAATACCAGACTCATTTGGAGTGTACAGAAAAGCTCTTTGATCCTGAAGATATTTGGATATTTTTTACTTAACGTTCATTTCCAGAATTTGAATGTCAGTATTTCTTGCTCATTTCTTATTGCTTCATGACTTTATTAGTAGTATTAAATCATTGCAGAGAAGACTTTATTAGTAGTATTAAATCATTGCAGAGAATAGTTAAAAGTTAATTACATTGCACTGGATCTGTGGTCATTCACAGTCCAAAGTGGGTAAGGGCGGCAGGTTCCTCCTAATTAAGGGCATTTGTGAACCAACTTAAAATGTCTTTTGAATTGAGTTTGATCCAATTACCTGAATTTAATTTTGCAAGCGACCACAGTGGAATTTGAACTCGCCTCACTGGAACAAGAGGTAGGCTCTGGCTAATTCTCCATTGCTTTTCTAGCCAAGCACCTTAACCGGCACTCCACAGGAGAAACGTCATGAACCCCACCAGCTTGGAAGCACGTCGCTGTGCTTTCATTGCTCCTGGGTTTAAATTCTGGGAATCCCTGCCCAACAGCTCTGAGGGATTACCGGCCGCAGTTCACCACCACTTTCTCAAGAGCAGTTAGCAGTGAGAAATGTGCTGGCCTGAACAATATAAAATTAGCCAGTGAACAGATTAAAATGGTGGTATGCTATGCTTGATGTTCTCTCTCATAGTTTATTTATGTGTTCATCTATCTATCCATCCACCCATTGATTGAGATAGAGCACAGCCCTTCGAGCCATGCTGCCCAGCAATTTCTGATTTAACCCTAGCCTAATCATGGGGCAATATACAATGACCAATTAATGTACCAACCAGTACATCTTTGGACTATGAGAGGAAGCCAAGCACCTGGAGGAAAGCCACACGGTCTCGGGGGGAACGTACAGGCAGTGGTGGGAACTGACCCTGCCAGCTGTTAGACCATGGTGACAAGAACTTGTACACAATGGCTCTTTTTTTATTTCTTTCAAACTCACCCTTTTAAGGCAGAATCAAAGTACAAATGCATGTGTAGTGGCAGTCCTTTCTCACCTCAGTCAATAGCCATACATATCAAACATCTAGCAAGAGGGAAATTCCACCCTCTGTTTCATGAAACCATTACTATCAAACCCAGCCTTTCTCCATGAGCTGATATCTAGTAGAACCTGCAGGATGTCAATAAGGAATCCTTTGCTGCTATTCTTTTAATTTTCAGAAGCTGGTTATTCATTTTTATGTAAATGATTTGGTTATTCATTATCTAAATAATGATTTGGATGTGAATGCACTAGGATTGAGTTGGTTTGTCGATGGCAAACATATTAGGAATCTTGTTGATAGTGAAATAGGTCATTGTAGATTACAAGGGGATCTTGATGAATGGAACAGAGGTCCTAGCAGTACCAGTGAATCATTTGTTGAAAGTGGCGTTACTGCCTTTTCAGGGTGGTGAGAAAGATGCTTAGCAAGTTGACCTTCATCAGTTTGGGTATTGGCTATCAGAATTGGGACATTATGTTAGACTTGTATAAGGTTTTGGGAGAGGCCGTGCTTGGAATACTGTGTGCAGTTTTGGTCACCCTGCTACAGGAAAAACATGGCTGAACTGGAAGGAGTGTGTAAAGTATTTATGAGGATGTTGGCATGAACAAAGGGCCTGAGTTATAGGGAGAGGTTGACCAGGCTAAGTCTTTATTCCTTGGGTGACCTTACAGAAATTTACAAAATTATGAGGGGCATGGATAAAGTGGATGGTAGCAGCCTTTTCCCCAGGACAGGGGAGTCCTAATCTAGAGGTCATATATTTAGGGGCCAGAGGGAAAGAGTCAAAAAGGACTTGAGGGATAACTTTTTCTTACAAAGCGGAGAATATAAATGAGTTACTGAGACTGGTACAATAATATAATTTAGGAGACACTTGGATGGATACATGCAGGGGTAAAGCTTAGAGAAATATGGGTTGAACACAAGAAATTGGGTCTAACTGAGTGGGCACCATAGTTGGCATGGACATTTTTGGCCAAAGGGTCTGTATTTCTGCATAGTTCCGACTCCATGCCTCTAGGTAAGTTATATCCTTCATTGCTGCTAGTAGTGAGGTAACCAACTAGAACAGAGCACTTATTTTCTCTCTGGCCCTTGTAACTTATTGGGTTACATCACAATAGTGATTACACACCAAGGCTGCTACACTGGACAAAGGATATAGGCGGTATCATATAAATTCAAGCCTTTGTCTCCAGGCAAAGAGAAATGTGAGATTTGTACAGGGAAGTGAAGTCTAGACAAGAAGGCCAGCCATAATCCTGTGAAATGGTGGATCAGGCTCAAGGAATCACATGCTACCAAAGCTTATGTCCATTTTGACTCTTAGACCATGAGAAAAATCAAAATCTCCAAACATAATGATAACAGAAAATGATTTTGCAAATGCACGAGATATATTCTGTTGTTCTGTTCAGATAAAAATATCTGCAGGCTCAAGTTACTCATGGCCTGCCTAATTGATTAGGAGCCTCATGGATGAAAAATTTAGCTTTCCCTGTCCATTCTGAGTTCTTTAGTTTCAGGTCTGTCTTATGGAAGGCCTTACATTGATGTGGAATCTAACCAAATCCACAGGGCATTCCAAGCAATTTGCCACCAAAAAATGAAATGGAAAGATTCCTTACTGAAACAATGCTGGAAACTTGACAGACAATATGTATTATGCCAGTTCCCACAATAATACCACGATGATGGAAAATAGGGAACTGTGGGCCAGATAGCCTGCCATCTGTTGCTGGAAAAATGCTGGAAACCATTATTAGGAAGGTAATAGCAGGATATTTAGAAAATCATAAAGTAATCAAGCAGAGTCAACATTGTTTTGTGAAAGGGAAATCAAATTTGACCTATTTGTTGTAATAAACAGGATGGATAAAGAGATACCAATAGAAGGCATCCAAGAAGACATGTGATAAAGTGCTGTGTAAAATATTCCCACACAAAGTAGTGTGCAGACAGTAGGGATGGATAAGAAGGTAGCTGACTAACAGAGTTAAGATAAGGGTGCAATTTTTGGATTAGCAGTCTGTAAATAATGAAGTGAGGCATGGATTCAATTATTTTTTTTTGTAATTTTTTAAATTATTATTTAAAGATAATGAGACTACAAAATATTGTGGTACACAGGGCTTTGGGACAGTAAATAGAATTTTGGCTTTTACGTAAATAGGAATGGAGTTGGGGAGTTTTCGTACGTCTTCGAAAGGTACCAGTGAGGATTCATCTGGGCTAATATGTACAACAGGTTAATTGCTGGGATGAAGTGACTGATGTATGAAGAAAGGTTAAACAGATTGGGCCTGTTGGAAGCTAAAAAACTTAAAGGTGATTGTAGTGAAAAATCTAAGGTTTTGAGGGGGGGTGTTGATGGGGTGCATTATGAATGAAAGTTTCTTGAATTGGGGGCATAGTCTTTCAGAATAAGGGGTTTCCCATTTCACACCAAGTTGAGGAACAATTTATTCTCTCAAAGGGTCATCAGTCTTCGGAAGGCCCACCACAGAGAGCTGTTGAAGCGGAGTCACTGATTATATTCAAGGCAGCGTCAGACAGACATTTGAACTATGAGGGAGTCAAGAGACATGAAGCAAAGTAGCAATGAGGCCAAGACTGAATCAGCATGATGTTATTGGATGATAGAGAAAGCTTGGGGAGTTAAATGGTCAACTTGTGATACTTCTCATGTTCTTATGGCTGTAAGGCAACAGTCTCAATTCATATGATCTAAATTCACTTGAATGATAATCAGTATCAGTATCATCATCACTATCCTCTCCAAAGCCAACATTCCCAACACTGAGGCTTGATGATATTCCATCTGTTTCACTGGGCAGGTCATCTCCAATGCCCAAAAAGACACTCTGTTCCAACCTATCAAAAATGTGGTTACTATGCAGAGAGAGGAAAGGTTTCAAAGATCTTCTCAAAACCTTGACAAATGTAAGATCTCCATCAGCTGCTGTGGAATCCAAAGATCACGACTGCTCAAAGTATAGAATGAGCACTCAGGAATGCTCTAAGAATCTGGACTCTGTACATCAGGAGCACGCAGTACAATTGACAGGAGGATCCCGTCACCTTCCCAACCTACCTGTTCTTCTGCTGCATCAAGCACACGTGCCTCATGTCCCACCTTTGGCAAAATCTGCCAGTCCTATATTGACCTCATCTATTGCCTCAGAAGCAGTAGTAGCAACTTAACCTTAAACACAAGGGAGTGCCTAAAACAAGAGATGTGCCAAGAGTGATCAGTGAAGTTCAGTGAACTTATGCTAAGAAGGCCAAAGCAAAAAACCTTGACTTTGGATTCTGCGTCCCAGCAGGGAATGTGTGTGTTTTTGGAATGCAATCGTGAGTCACAAGCCCGGCATTTACTTCTTCTAAGACAACAAAACAAAACAAAATGCCAGAAATAAAAGTAGAAAATGCTGGATATTCTCAGCAGGTCGAGCAGCATCTGTGGAGAAACAAAACAGTGCTCGTGTTTGAGATTGTTTTCTGTCAACTTTTACTCTCTTTTCTGATTCCTTTTAAGAAGATGATTAAAGATTAATGTCATTTGTTACATGTACATCAAACCATACACTGAAATGCATTGTTTGTGTCAACAACCAACACAGCCCGAAGATGTGCAGTGGTCAGTCCTCAAGTCAATAGACAATAGACAATAGGTGCAGAAGTAGACCATTCGGCCCTTCGAGCCTGCACCGCCATTTTGAGATCATGGCTGATCAATTCCTATCAATACCCGGTTCCTGCCTTGTCCCCATATCCCTTGATTCCCCTATCCATAAGATACCTATCTAGCTCCTTCTTGAAAGCATCCAGAGAATTGGCCTCCACTACCTTCCGAGGCAGTGCATTCCAGACCCCCACAACTCTCTGGGAGAAGAAGTTTTTCCTTAACTCTGTCCTAAATGACCTACCCCTTATTCTCAAACTATGCCCTCTGGTACTGGACTCTCCCAGCATCTGGAACATATTTCCTGCCTCTATCTTGTCCAATCCCTTAATAATCTTATATGTTTCAATCAGATCCCCTCTCAATCTCCTTAATTCCAGCGTGTACAAGCCCAGTCTCTCTAACCTCTCTGCGTAAGACAGTCCAGACATCCCAGGAATTAACCTTGTGAATCTACGCTGCACTTCCTCTACAGCCAGGATGTCCTTCCTTAACCCTGGAGACCAAATCTGTACACAATACTCCAGGTGTGGTCTCACCAGGGTCCTGTACAAATGCAAGAGGATTTCCTTGCTCTTGTACTCAATTCCCTTTGTAATAAAGGCCAACATTCCATTAGCCTTCTTCACTGCCTGCTGCACTTGCTCATTCACCTTCAGTGACTGATGAACAAGGACTCCGAGATCTCTTTGTATTTCTCCCTTACCCAACTCTACACCATTCAGATAATAATCTGCCTTCCTGTTCTTACTCCCAAAGTGGATAACCTCACACTTATTCACATTAAACGCCATCTGCCAAGTATCTGCCCACTCACCCAGCCTATCCAAGTCACCCTGAATTCTCCTAACATCCTCATCACATGTCACACTGCCACCCAGCTTAGTATCATCAGCAAATTTGCTGATGTTATTTTCTATGCCTTCATCCAAATCGTTAACATAAATGGTAAACAGCTATGGTCCCAATACCGAGCCCTGTGGCACCCCAGTAGTCACCACCTGCCATTCCGAGAAACACCCATTCACAGCTACCCTTTGCTTTCTATCTGCCAACCAGTTTTCTATCCATGTCAATGCCTTCTCCCCCCCCCCCCCCCCCGATGCCCTGAGCTTTGATTTTACCCACCAATCTTCTATGTGGGACCTTATCAAATGCCTTCTGAAAATCGAGGTACACTACACCCACTGGATCTCCCTCGTCTAACTTCCTGGTTACATCCTCGAAAAACTCCAACAGATTAGTCAAGCATGATTTGCCCTTGGTAAATCCATGCTGGCTCGGCCCAATCCTATCATTGCTATCTAGATATGCCACTATTTCATCCTTAATAATGGACTCTAGCATCTTTCCCACCACCGATGTCAGGCTAACAGGTCGATAGTTCTCTGTTTTCTCCCTCCCTCCTGTCTTAAAAAGTGGGATAACATTAGCCATTCTCCAATCCTCAGGAACTGATCCTGAATCTAAGGAACATTGGAAAATGATTACCAATGCATCCGCAATTTCCAGGGCCACCTCCTTTAGTAGCCTAGGGTGCAGACCATCTGGACCTGGGGATTTGTCAGCCTTCAGTCCCATCAGTCTTCTCATCACCGTTTCCTTCCGAATGTCAATCTGTTTCATTTCCTCTGTTACCCTATGTCCTTGGCCCATCCATACATCTGGGAGATTGCTTGTGTCTTCCTTAGTGAAAACAGATCTAAAGTACTCATTAAATTCTTCTGCCATTTCTCTGTTTCCCATAACAATTTCACCCAATTCATTCTTCAAGGGCCCAACATTGTTCTTAACTATCTTCTTTCTCTTCACATACCTAAAAAAGCTTTTGCTATCTTCCTTTATATTCCTGGCTAGCTTGCGTTCGTACCTCATTTTTTCTCCCCGTATTGTCTTTTTAGTTAAGTTCTGTTGTTCCTTAAAAACTTCCCAATCATCTGTCCTCCCACTCACCTTAGCTCTGTCATATTTCCTTTTTTTTTAATGCTATGCAATCTCTGACTTCCTTTGTCAACCACTGTGGCCCCTTTCCCCCCTTTGAATCCTTCCTTCTCTGGGGGATGAACTGATTTTGCACCTTGTGCATTATTCCCAAGAATACCTGCCATTGCTGTTCCACTGTCTTTTCTGCTAGGTTATCCGTCCAGTCAACTTTGGCCAGCTCCTCCCTCATGGCTCCATAGTTTCCCCTGTTCATCTGCAGCACTGACACCTCCGAGCTGCCCTTATCCTTCTCAAATTGCAGATAAAAGCTTATCATATTGTGATCACTACCTCCTAATGGCTCCTTTACTGCGAGATCGCTTATCAAATCCTGTTCATTACATAACACTAAATCCAGAATAGTCTTGTCCCTGGTCGGCTCTCGTACAAGCTGTTCCAAGAATGCATCCCGTAGGCACTCTCCAAACTCCCTATCCTGTGGTCCAGCACCAACCTGATTCTCCCAGTTCACCTGCATGTTGAAATCCCCCATAACTACTGTGACATTACCTTTGCCACATGCCAATGTTAACTCCCTATTCAACTTGCACCCAATATCCATGCTACTGTTTGGTGGCCTGTAGACAACACCCATTTGGGTCCTTTTGCCCTTACTGTTCCTCAGTTCTATCCACACAGACTCTACTTCTCCTGACCCTATGTCCCCCCTTGCAAAGGACTGAATCTCATTCCTCACCAACAGGGCCACCCCACCCCCTCTGCCCACATTTCTGTCCCTACGATAGCACGTATACCCTTGTACATTCATTTCCCAGGTCTGAACTCCCTGCAGCCATGCCTCCATTATCCCAACAACATCATAGTTACCCATTCACACCTGGGCTTCAAGCTCATCCGCCTTATTTCTGACACTTCGTGCATTCAGATATAGAACTTTTAACCCATTTCTCCTCTCTCTGTTTGAATCGCCACACATTCTGGTGACAACATAGTCTGCCTACAAATTACTAATCTTAACCAGTATGGCTTTTGGAATGTGAGAGGAAACCAGAGCTCCCAGAAGAAACCCGCACAGTCACGGGGAGAGCATAGACACTCTTTACAGACAGCAGCAGGAATTAAACCCCGATCTTCCGATCACGGGTGCTGAAAAACATTGCGCTAACCACAACGCTACTACTACACTCATTTGAACCTTTTCCGTCATGGCCTTCCTGCAGTGCCTTTACCTGGAGAGGTCCTGAGTTTTCACTCAGTGGCAAAAAAGGAACATAAGAACATAAAAAAGTAAATTACTTTCCTTCATTAAGGAAATGTGTGTGTGTGTGTGTGTGTGTGTGTGTGTGTGTGTGTGTGTGTGTGTGTGTGTGTGTGTGTGTGTGTGTGTGTGTGTGTGTGTGTGTGTGTGTGTGTGTGTGTGTGTGTGTGTGTGTTGTCCCTGCATATGCATTAAACAAGGCTTATCCATAGTTTTTCCCATGATTATTATTGGCCACGCACATTCACCAATAACGGAAATTTGTTTCCCGATTGTTCCCTTAGTGAGGTAGTACATTAATGCAGAATTGCTGGAATTTACTGGTGCCGACATATATTTATCCTGCTCAAAACTTATGCACAGTAACATCTGTACACTTTCAGTTAAACTCTTGCCAATGCCATGTTCTGAGCTGTCCATTGCTAATGCAATTCCATAGTGAATTGAGGTTTTGGAATTTAAGCATTGGTGAGGTCACTGCACAACGTACACAAAAAAGTGCTGGAGGAACTCAAAAAGTCATGTAGCATCTATGGAGGGAAATAAACAGTCAACCTTTCAGACTGAGAATTTTCATCAGGACTGGAAAGGAAGGGGGAAGAAGCCAAAGTAAGGAGGTTTGGGGGGTGGATGATGTGAGAAGCTGGGAGGTGATAGGTGGATGCAGAGGGCTGAAGAAGGAGGAACATGATAGGATAGGACAATGTGTTGGGGAACCAGAGGGAGGTGATGGGCAAGTGAGGAGAAGAGAAAGGGTGAGAGGACTACCAGAATGGAAGAAAACACACCAAAAAGAACAGTTGGTGGTGGAATAGGGGAGTGATTACCAGAAGTTAGAGAAATCCATGTTCATACCATCAGGGTGGAGACCACCCAGATGGAATATGAGTTGTTGCTTCTTCAATTTGTATTTGGCCCTATTGTGGTAGTAGAAGAGACCGCGGACAGACATGTTGACGAGAGAATGGGAATTGAATTTAAATGAGTGGCCACCGGGAGATCCTGCCTTTTGTGGCAGGCACAGCAAAGGCACTCGACAAAGCGGTCTCCCAAACTGCGTCGGGTCTCCCCGATGTAGTGGAGGTGGCTCCAGCAGCACCGGATACAACAGATAACGCTGACAGACTCACAGGTGATGTGCCACCTCACCTGGAAGGACTGTTTAGGGCCATGAATGGTGGTGAGGGAGGAGAAGTTTAGGCAGTTGTCACGGTTGTAGGCGGATATATGAGTGGGACCATTGTACCCTTTACATTGCAGTTACCTCACTGCAGATGGGAAATACATAAAGCAGAATGGAAATAACAACATATACCCGATAGTCAGATAGTACAGATGGTCTTCTCTGTCCCATTAGTGAATCTGCACGGAATTCAGAGTCACTGGGGAGAAACCTGGTTTGTTGCTACGTGTGCCAGAAGATTGAATTGTAGAGCTGAAGTCCAAGAGAACCTTATATAAAGTAGCCATATGTCTCCATCTTGTGGGTAATCCTTTGGCTAAATTTGACCTTCTGTACTTTACATTTATTATCAAGGTATGCTTACAGTATACAGCCTTGAGATTCATCTTCTTGCAGGCAGCCACAAAACAAAGAACCCAATGTCCACCAGATCCAACATGATTATTTAATGTATCAAACTCCAGTGAAGCTTCCATTACTTTCCCATAAGAAAGCAATCAGAAAGTTTAGTTTTCTGTGGTGTTGAATTAGTTAATGTCTATAGCCCTTTGAAAGTTTCTCGACTGTGACCATTAACTTCCATATTTGTGTATTTGAACAGGGTACAAAGGAAATATACATTCTATTACTGGAGAGATTAAACATCAATCCTCACCCTGAGGAAATGCTAATGATTGCAGCCAATCCTGCTCCACTTCCTTCCACATAAACAACTGCCAACAAAATACTTTCAAACATTGGCGTTCAACAAGTTTTCATTTAAACTGTCTGATTACAGCTAACAACCCATGAAATTAGAGAGGTTTTGCCAAATATCTGATGCGCTATAGAAATCGTGCTTCTTGAGCTAAACAGGTAACTCCTGCAATAATTAATGACCAATTAATTGTGGAAAAAATATCGTTGCACTAAATAAGCTGAACAAATAAAAGAAAATTTAATTGCCCTGACTCCTTTACTCTTCAATAATATTATTAGTGGTTGAGTCAATCAAAATGTTTTCAGTTCATTTATACATTCAGTGGAATGTATTTATTGTCTGGTACTAGGCCATTTGATACAACAGGTATAGAACATAGAACAGTTCCTGGGCTTTTCAGCTCATCATATTGTGCTGATCATTTAACCTAATTTTACTCTAAAATTGATCTAACCCTTCCCCCTCACTTAGCCCTCCATTTTGCTTTCATCCACGTGTCTATCTAAAAGTCTCTTAAGTGTCCCTAGTGTATCTCCCTCTACCATTACCCCTGGCAGGGTGTTCCATGCATCTATCATTATCTGTGTAAAATACTTAAAAAACATAAATTTCAGAGGGTTTTTAAGAGGCCAGTACGTTGTTTGTCATCTGAAGAGACTTTTAGGCAGGACTAATTTAGGATGGAAAATCTCCTTCTCTGAAGGACACATTTGGACTGGATAAAGTTTTGCAAACATCTAGCAGTGTCATGATCACTATAGCTGGCCAAAACCTTAGTCTAGGTTCAGTTGCTTGAACTTAACCTTTGCTGGTAACATGCCGAGATTCAAATTCATGTGCAAATCAATAGTTCAGGCCTCTTGTTACTAATCCGATAAATTGCCTACAGTGCTGCCATGCCCCATCTATCTCCAAGAACATTGAAATGCATTTGTATTCTTTTAAATTTTTCATTTACCACTACCGAAGAACCTGACCTGACCGTGGACAGTCTGAGTTCAGCCCAAGTCTGGGTGTTTAGAATATATTCTGTACTGAACTTGATGACATTTCCCATAGTTGCTCCACTTTGGACACAGATATGCAAACCCATGGTCCCATACTCTCTCCATGGGCAAATATCACTGGTCAAGATGCATTAGAGATCGGTAACTGAGGCAGGCTGCATTTCCTCACTTATGTTGGGGCCACACCGTGTTGAATGACACCCAATCAAACATAAATCAGTACCTGATATTGACCCTCCTGTCCCAGCTCACGCATCCTATCCACTCCCTGGCTGAGACTCAGAATGGGCAGGTAACCCGTCCATCTGAGCCGGGCCAACACAAGCCTAAACCTTTTGAGCAAAATATACAGCAACACACACAAGATGCTGGAGGAACTCAGCAGGTCAGGCGACATCTACAGAGGGGAGTAAACAGCTGACGTTTTGGGCCAGGATGCAGTTTAGGCTGTACAACAGCCTGAAGCTGACTTATAGCCAGGTACTCTTGGGCACAGGTCAGATGGCGTGGATATGCAATGAGGTTCCTGAAACTCATTCTACGTCAGCTGTGGATACAATGAGGTCCAATGATCAACGGGATAGCATGATAGCATAACCGTTATCATATTGCTGTTAGAGCATCAGCAATCAGCGATTGGTGTTCAATTCCCATTGCCGTCTGCAAGGAGTTTGTATGTTCTCCCCGTGACCATGTGGGTTTCTTCTAGGTGCTTGGGTTTGCTCTCCCATTCCAAAGTCACCAGCATTCTGCTTAGTAAATTGAGAGCATACTATGTTGGCAGTGGTGACACCAGCAAATGTTCAGATTGTCTCCCATTCCAAAGTCACCAGCATTATGGTTAGTAAATTGAGAGCATACTATGTTGGCAGTGGTGACACCAGCAAATGTTCAGATTACGGTCATTGACGCAAATGCCGTATGTCACTTCATGTTTTGATCTACATTTGGCAATTAACATTAATCTTTTCTCTTTCCTTTTAATGTGCCTTTGTAAACCAGTGTTTTTGCAGCCAAGTGACACTAACGAGGCATCACTTCTCTCCTTTGCAGAGACCACCAGGTCCAAACCCATCCTGACCGGAACCCACCCCGTAAACACCACAGTCGATTATGGAGGCACAACCTCCTTCCAGTGCAAGGTGCGCAGCGACGTCAAGCCTGTAATTCAGTGGCTGAAGAGAGTGGAGTATGGGAACGAGAACAAGTACAACTCCACCATTGACGTCGGCGGGCAGAAGTTTGTCGTCCTGCCAACTGGTGAGGTGTGGTCACGGCCGGATGGCTCTTATTTAAACAAGCTGATGATCTCCAGAGCAAAGGAGGAGGACGCTGGGATGTACATCTGCTTAGGTGCAAACACCATGGGATACAGCTTCCGGAGTGCTTTCCTCACAGTGCTGCCAGGTACACCAGTTCCTTTGCTTTATCTGTACAAGAGATTCTGCAGATACTGGAAATCCTGGGTAATACACATAAAGCAATAAAGGTGTCATTAGCTGGGAGCATTAATACTGTTGCAAAAATGTCAATAGCTGGTAACTCTATTACTGCTATAGAGTTGTCTTTAGTTGGGAGCTGGTAATACACATAAAGCTGGAGGAATTTAGCAAGTCGTGGATGGGAATAAACGGTCGAAATTTTGGGCTGAGTCCCTTCAGCAGGACTGGAAAGGAAGGGGACAGAAGCCAGCATAAAACTGTTGGGGTGAGAGGAGGGGAAGGTATTAGGTGAGACAGATGAGGAGGAAGGTGGGTGGGTGGGGGAAGAAGGATTCAGTGAGAAACTGGGAGGTGATGGATGAGACCAGTTGAGGGGGATGCTGGGAGGTGATAGGGTGGAAGAGGCAGAGGGCTGAAGAAGAAAGGATCTGATAGAGCAGGCAGTAGAGTGAAGGGAAAGTGGAGGGAGGTGATGAGCAGGGTATTAGACTTTAATCTTATCTTTACTGCTTTCTGCTATTGGTGGCAGAGACTGTGAAGCTTTCAAACCCACAGCTGGGAACCCTGAGAATTAAAGCAATACAGTGCCATAAATGGTGTGGGCAAATATTTCACTCCTCAAAGTTGTTGATGGTTGATAACTGCATCACTGTTGCAAAGATGTCAATAGCTGGTAACTCTATAAAGTTGTCTTTAGTTGGGAGCTGGTAATTGGCAATTAGTTTATTACGTTGTAGAGGTACAGTGAAAAGTTTATGTTCTGTGCGATCAGACGGATTATCCCATACATAAGTACATCAGGGTTGTACAAAATGAAAGGATAGAGTGCAGAATATTATGTTACAACATTGGTTAGAGTGATGTCTCTGGTTAGTAACTCTAATATTGTTCCCAACCTGGGGTCTACGGACCCCTTGATTAACGTATAAAAAAAGTTGGGGACCCCTGTAAAGATACTTCTCTTTCCAGGTGGATGCAGGATGAATGCTTATTTTTCTGGCTTCTGTGACTAGAAGCGTGAGTCACAATCTCAAAACAAAGTATTTGCCAGAGAAGACAGAGATGAGATGAAATTTCTTTGGCATTCTCAATCAAAGAGAGCAGAGGAGGCTCAGTGGCTGAGTATATTGACAAAAGAGATTGATAAATTCATAGATATTAAGAAAATCATGGGAACAAGGTTAGTGAAGAGGGATGGCACTAACTGAATTACAGTACTATGCAGAAGTCTCAGGCGCCCTAGGTTTTTTTATATAGTTTCAGATGGTGTGGCCTCCCAGAGCCCTGATGTCAACATCATCGAGGCTGTCTGGGACTACTTGGAGAGACAGAAGCAAGAAAGACAGCCAAAGTCAGCAGAAGATCTGTGGCAAGTTCTCCACGAAATTTGGAACAACCTACCAGATGACTTTCTTATAAGACTGCACAATAGTGTACCTAAGAGAAATGATGCAGTTTAAAATGCAAAGGATGGTCACACCAAATATTGATTTGGTTTAGCTTTTTACAGTTTACTCCCCTTACAGTAATTTTTTTTGGTATTTATAAATTTACTATTTCATTATTTTTGAAAGCATCTTTGCTTTACAGAATTTTTTTTCCCATGTGCCTTAAGTCTTTTGCACAGTACTGTAAAACGATCAGGCATGACTTAAATAAATAGAGAAGATTGTCCAAGGGCTAAAGTGTGCTACTCCTGCTCCGATTCCTAAGTGTTTGGTGATTTCTGTGTGAGTTATTGGGAAGATCAAAACCAGTCTAGCCTCAATGGATTAATAAGGAAGATTGTGAATCATGTACCAAATGCTATGTAGGAAAGGTCAGAACCTCCTGCCAGTTGGCATTGTTAGAATTTTGATTCAGATCAATCGAGGCCATTAGGTTTCTGCATGGCATGATACTGATGTTCAGTGGGAGTATCTGCCCCACTTTGTAAATTGGTGTCGGGTTTGGGACAAATAAAACAGTCAGAGTTTGTGGAGAAAAATGGCACTGATCAGGCATGATCTTATCTAATGGTGAAGCCCATATTACAGCTTCATATACTTGTTACGTTCCTATGTCTGGGTGAATCAGAGGGGAGTCCAAGACGGGAGGGACTCAGTTTGTTTAGAGTCAGGGCTCTATTGCAGATGTTGATGGCCCACTGGAACCTCCTCTACCAGCTGCCCACTTGTCTCAGGCTGTTGATACTCCCCAGCAGCATGTTACCCACATTTTCTGAAAAGAGGTGTGAGAAAAAGTTGAAAAAGAAATCTAGAGAGAGCAGCAGTCACGCTCTCCACCCTTTCGTTGCACGAAGCAGATTTCATCCACACCAGCTGAAGCAGTGGCTCTTCACCACCTCCTCCAGTTTGGCATAAGCTAATGCCAAGCCGTTGTATACTTCTCTCCAACAATGTACGGTCGGGACCAGTTGGGTGTAGTGTGGGATAAACAAATAGCAAACTGCATGTAGTTTAATATCAACTAACACTAAAATGGAAACACGAGGTAGCATATGGTAACAAAGTAAATTTACTTTGACTTTGACCTTGAACCTGATCCAATGTGGAAAGCATGGAAAGGTAATTTCCCACATCAGTGTACCTGTTTGACATCACACATTGGGCTAATTTTGACTTTGGATGCTATTGTGAAACAAGTAACATGAACTCAGATACCTGTTTATATCTCTCTCTTGGTTTCATTTCCAATGACTTCACTGCTGGGGCAGGCTAAAGAAAGCTTTATACTGAAGCTGACCAAGTTTTACCTGGCTTGAGAATGCAGACTTCTGACTACAGGCAGTGCAGATGGAAAAATAATCAGGTTTTCCACTCACCTCAAGGAACAGGAAACTTCACTCTTGAGTTACAAGTAAATCGTTTTGAATAAATAGATTTTCAATTGCTTGCTAACTAAGATTTAGGGTACTGTAAAAAGTAATTTATTAGTCCACCTCTTAAAGTGTTCAGCCTGCTTTGATGTTGGAAGTTACAGATGCAAATATTTGATGTCATGAATAAATTATGCTGAAATAAATTAAATAAATCATAATGAAAGGATGAAGTATATTGGTGTTGCACTGGACTGGTTTTCGACTAGAATTTTATACAAATGGTATTGAATTTGTACTTTCCAATATAAAGAGTTGAAAGAAGATTAATGGTGTTTACTAAATGTGAAACTGACAATCTGGGGCATTATTCATGTCTGCACATGTTGGGATGTTGTATTCAACTGGACTAATCAAGGCTGAATGTTTATAGTGGAGGAAATCCAGGGGGAGAACTGCTGCTGCATTTTCTGTTCGTAGCCATAATCAACGTTGAGGTAAAATCTTGCACAGAACTTGTAAATTAATCCAATTTCAGGTCTGCTTTCAAAGTCAAACTGTGTGAGGTCAGTGTTGGATCTCAGCAAAAATCATGACAGCATAGCAATAACCTTTTGACTGAGACGCTAAGATTGTAGAACAAATAATAGTATGCAACTTGGCAGAAACAGGACACATTATCTTTTCCAAAATTATTAGAGGTTGTTCTTATGTTTTCTTTAGTGGGACTGGACAGTTCTGAGTTATAGGACCTTGATTTCTGAGGGTTAAGCAGGGAAAACACAGTATATAGCCTTGATAGAATACAAAATTGTTAGTGACATTGTTGAGTCTTGAGGGACATGGAAATGTCTATAGATGGAATATTAACATTGAACAGTAGTCATATAGTGCCTCATGAACTCTCAGTGTGATCTCTCTGTAGTGCAACACTGCTGTCTTGTTATCCTCCATTTTAGTGAGTCTATTAAAAGTCTTCAGAGGTCTTTGAACTTGGAAGCCATGTCTAGAAAACGGACTGCATCTAATTTTGGTGTGGTAATACATTATTTTCCTTTGTGTTAGTAATATGTTTATCTAAGCTTTAGGGCAATTTCCACCCAGAAGTAAGCACTAAAAACGGACCTGGGTTGTTCCTACTGAGATCACACTCTGTTCAGATACTTCCACAGCATTGGTGTGTGGCCATCAAAGAAGGCAGGCAGCTCCAGGAAATACACTGCCCACTGCAGGTAGAAGGTAAATTCACACATTCTGGCTACGTGAATGGTGCAGAAGAAAGAGCTCTCAGTGTCATAGAAAAAGACGTAGAAGTCCTGATAAAAAAGATTCAAGATTGAAGATTGTTTAATATCACTTCCAGTACACAAGTGTAAAGGAGAATGAAACAATTGTTACTCCAGATCTGATGCAGTACAAAAAAATACAATAAGATAAAGAAAACAATAATAAGAACAAAATAGGTATAAATACTTAAGATAGCTTATATACGTAGATTGATTACACATCCATAAAGTGACGCAAGGCACAGCCGTGTGTGTATATAAGGTGACTGACAGGAAGTGATAAAGTAGTGGTGGTGGGGTTGTGATGTGGGGAGGGTGGGTTAGTGGGTGGAGGTGTTGATCAGCCTTACTGCTTAGAGAAAGTAACTGTTTTTGAAACTGCTGATCCTGGCTGGGATGCTACGTAGCCTGCTCCCAGATGGGAGAGGGACATGAGCAGGGTGAGTGGGATCCTTCATGTTGTTACTGACTCTTTTCTGATACCTTTCTGTATAAGCGTCCTTGATGGTAGATAGGCTGGTGCTGTTGACATATTAGACATCTTCAAAAGTCAATGTCTCAAGAAGGCAGCATCCATTATTAAGCACCCTTACCATCTAGAACACACCCTCTTCTCATTATTGCCATCAGGGATGAGGCACGGAAGATTGAAGGCTGAAGACACAAACTCAACATTTGAGGAACAGCTTCTTCACCTCTCAGCCCAGATTTTTAAACAGTGCACGAACCCATGAACACCACTTCTCTATTTTGCACTCATTATTTTTTTTAAATATGTCTTTCTGTATTTTATGGTATCTTTTATGTATTGTACTGTACTGTTGCTGCAAACCAACAAGTTTCATGATATATAGTGTCAGTGATAATAAACCTGATTCTGATACTGAGGTATAGTGAAAAACTTTGCCATCCATACTTATCATTTCATTACAACAGTATATTGAAGTAGTACAAGGGGAGAACCATGACCGAATGCAGAAGAAGTTGTTACAGGGAAATTGCAATGCAGGCAGACCAAGTACAAGGCCATCATGAGGTCGGAGGTCAGGGGTCCTCCTAATTGTGCAAGGGAAATGTTCAATAGTCTTTACCTGCAAGATAGAAGCTGTCCTTGAGCATGGTGGCATGAGCTTTAAGGCTTTTTGTCCTCTGTCTGGTGAAAGAGAGGAGAAGACAGAATGTCTGGGTAACCATAGCAATATGTTGACTTTTCATTAACCTAGTTTTGATGTATCTTTGTTAGAAACAATTCTCAAGTAGCTAACGCTGTTCAAATGCATTTTCCTTTAGGGAAAGTAATTCAAGTTGTGCAGAGATAAGGTGCACTGATATAACAACTGCTGGCATTGCGGCATACCTTGCTGATATCATGCAATGTACGTTATGCTGCAGTTGTGATGTTGTTCTGACAATGATGCACATAATGATTTACTGCCTTGTGCTTCTTATCCCCTGTTTGTTCAATATTCACTGAGACCATCTCTAAGGGAGAGACTCCTACAAGATGGAGAGAAGTATGAGGGAGCTTGTATGGCCTGCTGCAACCTGTTCCAGTTTCCAATTGTTTCTAACAAAGCTACACCAAACAGCAACAGTGGTTGCCCATTGCAAAGTGAGAAATGGCTTTTTGAAAGTGAATGGCAAAAGCCTCTGGAACAGATTGAGCCAAAGATTTCACGGTACAAACTGTCGGAACCAATCCTGCTGCTGGGCAAAGAAAGATTGGTTGCTGTTGACACCAGAATTTGTGTGAAGGATGGTGGTCCTGTAGCTCAAATCTATATTTTCCATCAATCCATTTCTAAACCCTTGGTGATTTAGTAAAATGCAGATAAAGCCTCTAAGAAGGAGATCAAGGACATCCTCATACAGTGTGGCAGAATTCTGCTGGCTGCTGATCTTCATAGTCGTGAGGCCAAGAAATTCGGTAGACCTACTGCCTGTGTACACTACCAGAAATCTTGCTGTTAAATGTTTTATTTTGATTTTTGGCAACTATCTAACTGTCAAAAGAAAGAGACTTCCAAGGTTCAAGAACCGCATGTTTTATATTCTAAATCATGTACCTCACCATAATTATCAAATTATAAAAAGATACAACAAATGAGTTAGGCATACCAGCATTGACATGGAAACTAATAGACTAGCATGCAGAAAATTTTCAGTTCCCTGTTGTGCTGTGTGGGAGGGGAATCTGTGCTTCTCCCCTAGTCTGGTCTAAACTGAAGCCAAGCCACTGTCTGTGGTTGACTCGGAAATGGCCTATAGGACACTCGGGTTCCGCCTTCAGCTTTGTGAGAATTGTTATCACAACTCACATTCAGTGAATGGAAGTAAAGGCAGTAGAAATAGGAGCCATTGTGGATATCAAGGAGAATACAATTAGTACAGTCGAAAAGAAACCTTCACTGGAAGGGTTACATAGATTGAACAATTTTCGATCATGCACACTAAAGATAATTTATCATGGGCTGCCTCATTCTTCTTTTGTTCACAATTCACAGCAGGTAAATTTAAGTTATAGAAAATGAAATAACAGGCTTGAAATTGTGAGGTTACCCAGTTGGATGCAAGCACTTTGTAATGAAGGAGATAATTAATTACCAATAAGATGGGATCCAAATCATCTATGTTATCAAAATCTATTGAAGACACCTGATGGGAAAATTAAACATTCAAGCCATCTTGTAATTTTTCTTTTCAGAATCAGGTTTATTATCACCGACATGTGACGTGAAATTTCATGAATTTATTGAAATACTGGTAAAGACTGTTTAGTGTTGCTGACTGGGGATTAATCTGGCGATATTCAAACAAAGCAGGGAATGTGGTGGTAACCATGTTTGAATGAGGGACAGAGAGTGTAGATGAGGAAACGAAGGGATTGTGTTCTGAGACTGCAAGACACTGTCAGTTTTCGCTTTGCTGTGAAAAATATCCTCTTCGTTTCTCAGAGTAAAATGTCTCAATTTATTTTAGTCCATGTCAATCTTTTCTGGCCTTGGAGGTATTACATCCTATGAAATTCCTCACTGTTTTATTGGAAGACACACGGAGCCAGGGAAAGATTCAGGAGATTTGGCAGAAAAGTAATTTCTTGCCTTACTCCCTGCCATGAAATCTTGCCGTTCTTACCCCGCATAACATTTCTAAATGTCACCCCATTTCACATATCCCCACATGTTAGTTGGTGACAGGTTTCAGAGCTGTGGCAAGACATAGCCAATACCATCTGTTCTACATCACTTGTCAACATAAGTTTGGATGCAGATGATTCATCTGCTTTCTGTTCATTCTAATTCTGTGCAGTATTAACTTGACTGTGGAAATAAGCATTGAATGTTCCTTGAACAAGCAAACACATATCTTATAAATGCAGCAGCATAGAGAATCCAACGTGAATCAGAATCAGGTTTATTTTCACTGACAGATGTCTTGAACTGTGTTGTTTTGGAATAGCAGTACAGCGCAAAACATAAAAATTCTCTAAGTTATAATTAAATAATTTTAAAATGAATAATTCAATATTGCGTGTGTGGTTTCATCCACATCTTGTACAAATGTAATATGACATCTCAACTCTTGCCCCATCTGATGAAGATAAGAATGCCATATATGTTCTTCACCACCTGTTCTACATGTGTTTCCCCCTTTCAGGGATCTATGTACTTGTACCCCTAGGTCTCCTTATACTACAACATTCTCAGGGCCCCGTCCATTCAGTGTTCTGCCCTGATTTAACCATTCTTCCCTCTTGGTCACATCTTCAAATTACAGTAGGCAAGGCACGATTTCTCATGGACAAAGCTATCCCTAATCTGTCCAGTCCTTCCCTAATGTAGGTAAATTCTTCCTCTCTGAATACCCTCCAGCAACTTTCCTGTCGTCCCCAGTGTTAGGCTCACTGACCTGCCATCCACTGGCTTATCCTGGCACCCTTCTTAAATGAAGGCACAACATCAGCCACCTTCAGTCTTGTGGTATCAGACCTGAGCCTAAGGGGAGATCCAGTGCCGCAAAATTTCTTCCCCTGCTTCCAAGGAAACACTTGGTTAGACCTTGGGGATCTATCCGTCTTTATGCACCTCAAGACAGCCAACACCTTCTGATTCGTTATATTGGGAGGCTTGAGGATATCATTGTTCCCTTCAATGAAATTCCTAGCTTACATTCCTTCATGGTAAAGATGAATGAGAAATACTTAGGTAAGACTCAACCATCTCCCATGGCTCCACACATAGCTGTGGTGTTATGAAGGGCCCATTTCTGTGTTGTATAGCTCTAGGTCTCTAAGAATTGTGACATTTGCTGGGAATGAAGAAAGTTGCAGGATTCCAGGGAGTGATCAGGCTTGCAAGGTAACCGAAAAAAAAAATACCAGATGTACAATTGGCTAAATACACTCCTGTTCTGTATGATTCTTGGAAATAAGAGAAAAAGTAGGTTCAGGAGTTTGAATTGCTCAAGGACATGGTGCCACTGGGTAAACTATTCATGGCTTTACCTGAGAGATGTTAGCTGGCTCCATCACAATGAGTGACTTACTTGATTATAAGCCTTCAGCACGTTGTCCAGAGTCTTCTCAGAAAGGGTTGGTTGGGTTTGTTCCAATGTTTAAAACATCTACTGTGATGTTGTAGTTGAAATCTTGCTATGCCTTTAGCTGCATGCATTTGAATTTTAAGACCATGTTAAATCTGGTGAAACTTTCGTGCAAAGAAAATTGCTTGGCTTCTTCAGGAGTGCAGTCGTGCCAGCTGGATAAATTGTAAATGATGCTTGTCGAGGAGACTGTATCATTGATAGCCAACTTGTTTGACCTAGGTCCCGAATGGATCTAGAATCCACTCATTGTGTTGACATGGAAACTGTTATACAATGGACAAATAATATACCCATCTTCTGAATTATTTCTGAAACTTAGAACATTCTGTACTGGAGCTATAATGAAGCTGCCACACCACCAATCGATAAAGGAAAATGTATCCCTAAGTATGCAACCATGACTCACTCTTCAGCTTGATCACTCTTCTCTTTACTCAACTGTGTATTCAGTCCTACTAACAATTGGCCTTTACAAAGCTTAATAGGTTATTGATTACTAGCAGATGTGGGAGAAGAAAATGAGATTATTTGCCCTGAAATTGTCTCATTTCTGAGGGATTTACCTGTGTCGGTTATCTTCTTAAAGTATACGCTCAGTAGCCACTGAATTAGCTACCTCATTTACTTAATAAAGTGGCCATGTTTGTATGTTCATGGTATTCCAGTATTGTAGCCCATCCATTTCAAGGTTCAACATGTTGTGCATTTGGAGATGCTCTTCTGCACACCACTGTTGTAACACGTAGTTATTTGAGTTACTGTTGCCTTCTTGTGAATTTGAATCAGTCTGGGCATTCTCCTCTGACCTCTCTTATTAACAATGTGCCTTTGCCCGTAGAACCGCTGGTCATTGGATTTTTTTTTGTTTTTGCACTGTTCTCTGTAAACTCTAAAGACTGTGGAGGGTGAAAATCCCCAGGAGATCAGCAGTTTCTGAGATACCCAAACCATCCTGTCCAGCACCGACAATCACTTCACAGTCAAGGTCACTTAGAACATATTTCTTCCCCGTTCTGATGTTTGGTCTGTCCAACAACTGAACCTCTTGACCATGTCTGCATGCTTTTATGCATCGAGATGCTGTCATATGATTGGCTGATTAGGTATTTGCATTAACGAGTAGATGTACATATGTACGTAATGAAATGGCCACTGACTGTATGTCAGGCTGGTAGTTTCATGAGCAATTGTAAATACAGCTCATGCCCTTGACTTCCAATGATGCAAGTCATTTTACATGTCCATCAACAGAATTACCAGCCTGTCTCATAACTTCTCATTTGAACAAGATACAAACTGTCATGTTGAAGATTAAAGTGAGTCAGATGGGACTTAGTACTTGTCTCCAAGTTCTTTCTATTTTTGCTGTGCATTTAGCATCATTAAACCAAATTAGGTTGAATAATTAGTGACTGAGAGACTCAGCTGTGCTTTAATGCCACTCTAATGAGAAGGCAGCTGAACTTGGTAATGATTTAAAACAGATTAAGCCACTTCAAATAAGGATAGCGTCATTCAAAGTTGATCTGGTCTGCATTGCCACTGTAATTTTATTAATAATTCTGTCTTACAAAGCTTAGAGAGTGTGATATCTACATGAGACTTATTTCACAAGATACACACTAACGAATAGGTGTGGAGGTGGCGGATAAAGTGGCCACTGACCGCATGTCAGACTGGTAGTTCCATGAGCAATCGTAAGAGTGGTTCATGCCCTGACTTCCAATGATGCACCAAGTGTGAAAGGTGGTAGCCTAGCAGTTAGTGTAATGCTTTACAGCATCAGCCATTCATTTCTGACAATGTTTATAAGCTGTTAGTTTGTTCTACCCCCAGCTGTGCGGCTTTCCTCTTGGGCTCCGGTTCCCTCCCACGTTGCAAAAGATGTACTGGTTAAGATTGAGATCGGGCATGCTGTGTTGCTGCCGGAAGCATGGCAATACTTATCGCCTGACTCCAGCACATCTTTGGGTCATGTTGGTCTTTGACCCAAGCGAAGGATTTCGCTGTATATTTCAATGTTTCGATGCACATGTGACAAATAAAAGCTAATCTTATTCAGCTTCCCGGTCCTATGTTTTGCTCTGATTTCTCTTGTTTCTTATTGGTTTCCTGTCCTTTGGCCAATATGAAATCTGTCAACAATTGTGGAACTGAGAAATCCAGGAGTGCAAGTACGTTGTTCACAGAATGTGACATCACAGGTAGACTGGGTGATGAAGGCAACGTGTGGCACGCTGGCCTCCATCAGTCAGGTTGTTTTGTATAGGAGTTGAAACATCATGTTGCAGTTGCACAAGATGTTGTTGAGGCCTCTTTTGGGGTATTATGTGCCATTCTGTCCCACCTGTTGCAGGAAAGGCATCATTAAATTGAAAAGAGTGCAGAGAAGATTTACAAGGATTCTACCAGGACTCAGGAGCCTGAGTTTAGAGAAAAGGTTGGCAAGCAAGGATCTTATTCCTTGGAATGTAGGACAGACCTTATAGAGATGTTGAAAATCATGAGGTGTATAGACAGGGTGAACAACATACTTAGGGAAGAGGAACTAAAAACTAGAGGGTATAAGTTTAAGGTGAAATCTGCAGATTTAAAAAGACCCAAGGGGCAACTTCTTCACTCAGGGTGGAGAAGATGGGTATTTGGAATGAGCTCCCAGAGGAAGTGGCTGAGGCAGAAATAATAAAAACATTTAAAAGGCATTTAGATAAGTACATGCACGAGGAAATCTGCAGATGCTGGAAATTCAAGCAACCCACACAAAATGCTGGTGGAACACAGTGGGCCAATACAGACAAATGGGATTAGCTTGGTTATCACCATGGTCAGCATGGTCTAGTTGCACTTAAACGCCCATAGCCACATCGTACTTTGTACTTTGACTCTATAATTGAACAGTGGATGCATGCTTTGTTGGCAGTTCTTATCTCATGACAAAATATGAGCATTGAACGAAAATGGATGGGATTTGCAGTCATCTGTATTGAATTTCTTCCCTTGGTTTTAACTTTGTCTTTTTGTTTTTCACCCCTGCCCCCTTACCCTTTTGTCTTTCCTGGTCTCTCCTGGTGTGACAGATCCCAAGCCCCCGAAAGCACCTGTGACCACTTCGTCGAGTGGTAGCCTGCCCTGGCCCGTAATCATCGGGATACCCGCCGGTGCTATCTTCATCTTCGGGACGATCCTGCTTTGGCTATGCCAAACCAAGAAGAAGCCTTGCTCAAGCCCGGCAGCAGCGGTGGCCACAATCCACAGGCAGCAGCAGAGGGACCGGACCTGCGTGTCGCAGGCGCCGGACAAGGAGTGCGTCACTCCGATAAACTATGAGGAATACGTGGCTCAGCAGCAGCACCTGCTGGCGCAAGGGCCTCCGCTGGGTGTGCCGCCGGCCCCGAAAATGTACCCGAAGATTTACACGGACATCCACACTCACACGCACTCTCACGTCGAAGGCAAGGTCCACCAGCACCAGCATATCCACTATCAGTGTTAGCTCAGAGCCACTGGAGTACCGGGGGTATTTCCATCTTCCAGCAGGACCTCTCTCGTCAGCCCACACTGCCGGTATACTGAAGGCTAGCTGGCAAAGGCCTCCTTAGGAACTTGGGAGACAGAGTGGAAAATGGAGCTACTCTCAAATTCCCAAGTAATGAGAGTGTACTTGGACGCAATGAAACCTGGGCTGAAGTGAATGATTCAAGGTGATATTTTAGAAGAGATTCATACCAAAAGATCGACTCAATGCCTAACTTGTTTTAAGTAAAACTGCAATAACTCAATCATCTCACACTAATCCCAATTTAAAAACCTTATGAAATGCAACTAACTTTTGATGCGCAGTCCAACTAATGAAAAACTTTGCCCCAAGTACTGAACAATTGCTTTGTACTGATAAATTATATATATATATATATATATATAAAATTATAAACTATACTTGAGGTAT
The DNA here is from genome assembly GCF_048418815.1 of Hemitrygon akajei. Lineage (NCBI taxonomy): Eukaryota > Metazoa > Chordata > Chondrichthyes > Myliobatiformes > Dasyatidae > Hemitrygon > Hemitrygon akajei. The sequence continues at coordinate 30,140,774 of NC_133127.1, forward strand.
TTTTGAATACTGTGAGACTAGTTGACTTATGCAGTTAAATCCCAAAACAAAAAATACCTTATCCTCAACAAAACCAAATAATATTTATATATTATATATATTTCAAAAATAATTACAATTATTTGAAATACGAACAGGAATTAGAAAGATTATATTTGCAATAATACAGACAAATACATCTGTGCTCATTAGACGCTTCACATTAAGTTCTTTGCGTTTTAAAGAAAGATGCTGTCGACATCAAGTTCCTGGCTCACTTGATTCAGATTTAAATAGTCAGTGCTTCAAAATGGATGTCTGCTGGGTGCTGTGGAAAGTTTGAAACAAAGCCTGCAAAATAACTGTGTCTGGCCACTGCCGTTATGAACGAATGGAACAGCAGAACAATACTTCACATGTGAACTGGCAGAGACTGCGAGGATGAAATATGTATTCATCCAGGCAGCGGAAAAGTGGATGCTGTGCTGCTCTCTTTCACTGAAGAGACAAGAAATGCTGGGCAATCTGCCACATCATTTGGGGTCAAGATATGTCATCACAGCCCAGCAGAGCCTCCAGGTGAACTGAGCTTTGCTTCCGCTCTTAACCTGCGATCATACCTTTCTGTTCCATACAATCACTTTGCAATGACGTTGTAGCAAATAGTAGTGCTTATGTGGATTAGAGAGAGACACTAATCACAGAAATAAGCCTTTTTGGTGTAAAACTATATAGATTTTAAACAAAAAGTCATGTATATTTAATTTATTTTGTTAAGCAAGAAAAGAAAGTGTATCATATTTTCCTCTGAAACAGGTGTTTGTTTCTATAAATATATTTGATCAAAGGTGAAACTGAATTGTTGCAGAGTTGGGATTAAAAAAGAGATCCTACACAGCATGAATTGGCTAATGTCATCTATCATTGAGACTGTGTGTAAGATTTTTATGCAAAGCCTTTTTTATCCAAAGTAATCTTTATATCGACAATCTTGTATAGACTGTCCCATTGTTACTGCTGGCTTCTTTTTGTATCTGTCGTGTTTTGAACACAATTGTAAGTTTTTTAAACATATTTCAGAAAGAAATATTTTATTAGGAAGATAATGTAATGGCATAAAAGGACTAATATCACTGTATCCTGTTTATATCTTAGTACTTCCCAGATTATTATTTGAACAACTTCTGATGCTTTTATGGGAATTAAAGACACCATAAAATATTTAAACACATTAGTAATTCAACTAAGTCGCTGTGGAGAATAGCTAGCAATCTAAAGTGAGTTTATGACACTGTAAAAAGTAACAAGAAACTGCTAGGTTTATAGCCTACCCTAATCAATGCTAAAGTGTGCCTCACTGCTGTTATAAGTAGCACTTTATGACAAGTTTGAAGTCAGTCCCAAATGCCTTATTAAGCATAATTGGTTTGAGGGACTTTGCCCATTGACCATTGCTTAAAGGTATGCATGTGTCAGTAACTTGTATCCATGGCGAAGCAGGCACTCACCGCCTTACTGTCATTCCGTCCAATAGGGAGTGAGGTAAGTGGATAAAACTGTGAGACCAACTCGAACTGATACATATCTGGCAACCAACTAGACTGTACAATGAAAGAACACCTACATAACAATAGATAGCACATAAAAAATCTATTACAATTTAATACGTCAGCAACAGAATAGGGTGCCATGGTAACATTGCAGTTAGAGTGATGGTATTACAGCTCGGAGCATATAGGAGTTCAATTCCGGCACCATCTGTAAGGAATTTGTACATTCTCCCTGTGAACTGTTTAGATTTCCTCCAGGTGCTCCGGTTTCCTCCCACATTCCAAAGACGTACTGGTTAGTAGGTTAATTGGTCATTGTAAATTGTCCTGTGGTTAGGCTAGTGTTAAATGGGTTGGTTGCTAGGCAGTGTGGCTCATTGGGCTGGAAGGGCCTGTTCCTCACTTCATCTCTAAGTAAATAAAATAGATGACTCACATGCCTGAACAGACTTGTCCACTCGCCATCAAACAAAAACACACCCTTTGATCAAATAACACAACAGAGAAAAATAAAACTTTCTTTCATAAAATTCATTAAACATTTAAAGAAATAATATTATTAATAAAAAGACAGATAAACAGATCGTTAACTCTCTTTACTGGGCCATTTTCTTAAACAGCGTTTCCATCAAAGAACATGCAACCTTCAGGTGAAATAGGTTCCAGTGATCTGTTAGTAAAAATATTTTCCAATAATGGGAATTCTTTGAACATTTCTTATGTAAAGAGTTATAAAATTGTAGAGCATTTCCCAATCTGTAAAATAAAACAGTGTACATATGTTAATTCCATTGCCTTTCATTCTGAAAGTCAGTGATATGATCACTGTTCTTGATAAAGCCATTAGATCATTGTAAGTGGGTGAGCTACTTAGGGCTGGTCTGTTGCCATAGTGTCTATTAAATTATATTGAGCAAGTATATAATTAAAGTAATTCATTTACCTTTGTAGGAGTCAGCTTTAGATGTGTTTAATTGTGGAACAAAAAAAAATGGATTTTGACAATGGTATACCTTGAGAGGTAGTTAGCTCGTGCATGATCAGAAATGTAGCTTTGAAGACCAGAATTCCTTTCACTCTTTTGAAAAGCACATCAATAAGAGAGGGTTGTGTGTATATCGCAACACGGAGACAAGTAAGATCTTCCAAACGTGTTGCTTTTATGACGTATGTCTTAAGTTCTGCAACTCCATTCCATGCACTCATCACAATTTTCAGCATCCCTTCCCAAGATGATCTTCTTGAAAACTAAAAACGTTCCCAAGCAGTGTAAAAGATATTTGAAGTGTAAGTTATTTTACATCAGAAAGACTTTTAAAGTAAGTGTATCCTATCATTTGTGTCAGTTTACACATTGAAAGCTGCTTATCATATGCATTATCCAGCTCTTGGATCTAAATCTCATGACCAATAACATCACTGCTGCATGGGAAATGGAAGAAAATTATTTTCAATACTATCATTACACATATGTAATATGCAGTATGTGAACAGTATGGTACATTATAGATCACTCCCACTGTATCAGAAGAGAGAATAGATCAAAATGACTCACCTTACAATCTTGAATTTTCCCTGTTGATTTTATTGGCAGTAGCAGTAGGGTCTGAGACATATCTCCCATAAATAAGATAAACAAAAGTGGCAGACATGTGTACTTACATTGCAAATGAATAAATCCACATAAAGCAGACTTTGCTACTTACTCCATGGACTAAAATGTATTTCACAGAATTGTTTGGAAGCATAATTTTGATGCTCAGGCTAATGCCCAAAAGCTTGTTCTAAATGTTGGTTTTAAAGAGTGTCTTGAAGAGGGCGAGAGCGGTAGAGAAGCAGAGGAATTTTGGAATGGAATTCCATAAGATTGAGGCAACTAAAGACCCAGCTCTCACTGGTGGAACAAATAAAATTTCAGGTGGCAAAGAGGTGGAAACTCGAGGAGAGTGTTTACCTCAGACGATTATGGGTGGAAAGAATTCAAGAGATAGGAAGGTGCAAGGCTGTGGAGAATTTTTGAAAAGAAGAATGATAACTTGTATTCCATAAAATTCAATTATTTTTGTTGGATAGTGAATACTCATTTTATATAGGACTGTGATAGTTTTTCTAGATTTATTTTACCTTTTGTCTAGGTTCATTGTTGATGTGCATGTACAGTATATATCTGCTATTCCCCATTGCAATGAAGGATCACTGCCATTGCACCAATACAATCATTAGGAGGAGTAACATTAAAATGCAAACAATTTTCATCTATGTATTTCAAGGTACCTCAGTGGGTTCTGTGGAGGCAAAAATGTCTGCTAAAGTGACCTTGTCTTCAATGTTGGTAACATGAAGAACAGAAATAATATTCTTGCAAAAAGCTACCCAGTTGTGAAAGTCTGTGACACAAATATAAAGAGCTGGTGCTAAGAAAGCTACAGAGGGGCATGGGTGCTCATGGAACCATCAGGAGAGGAGAAAAACTGATATCAAATGGAAGGCTGAATGTATTTTGTCTTGTGTTTTGTGCAGCACATTTATCTACTGCGCTGACTATGCAGACCAAGTTCCCTTTCTTGGATCCAATTGCTGATTTCACTCCTCTCAGTCTTCTGTTTGTGCCAATGAACAAACAAACTTTTTTCAGCTGAACCCCTTCTCCCTCTGTGGTATAACATTCAATGAAGTCTTTGGTGAACGTGGCTGCCTGTTATTACGTGGGCAATCTCTTCACTCTGCAACATTGCTAGTCTTCATTATATATCGATGTTTAAAATGTCTCTTTGAAAAGAAGTGCTGAGTTCCATCCTTTTTGCAGTTAGTCTATCTTTGCCTTCTTCAAAACTATCTCTCATTTGTATTTGAAAACGCAAACACAAGGAGATCTGCAGATGCTGGAAATTCAAGTAACACACAAAATGCTGGTGGAACGCAGCAGGCCAGGCAGCATCTATAGGAAGAATCACAGTCGACGTTTCAGGCCAAGACCCTTCGTCAGGACCAACTGAAAGAAAAGATAGTAAGAGATTTGAAAGTAGGAGGGGGAGGGAGAAATCCAAAATGATAGGAGAAGACAGGAGGGGGTGGGGTGAAGCTAAGAGCTGGAAAGGTGATTGGCAAAAGGGATACAGAGCTGGAGAAGGGAAAGGATCATGGGATGGGAGGCCTAGGGAGAAAAAGGGGGAGGGGAGCACCAGAGGGAGATGGAGAACAGGCAAAGAGTGATTGTGAGAGGGGCAGGGAGAGAGAAAAAAAAGGAGGGGGGAATAAATGAATAAGGGATGGGGTAAGAAGGGGATGCTTGCAGCACCACTACATTTGGCTTTGAAGTCTGCGATGGTATGCAGGCTTGCTACAAGTCACGTGTGCAATTCATTGTGAATCTTGACTCAATCTTCTCCCTACATTGTCGTTTTGCAGCCTTGATAGCTTTGCGCAGATCATAGCTGCTTTTCTTGAGCTCTAGTTGATCACCAGTGATGTAAGCTCGATGTTGTGCAGAAAGTGCTACTCGCACGGAACTATTGATCCAGGGTTTCTGGTTCAGGAAGACCCTGGCCAACTTCTGGGGAACAACATCATCGATGCCCTTGTGGATGAAACTGTGACTCCATCTGTTAACTCAGAGACATCCTCATCATGGAAGACATTTCAGTCGACGTCATTGAAACAGTTCTGCAGCATGGAGGCCGATTGGTCAGACCAACATGGATGGTTTTAACAATGGCCGCCTCTTGTTTCAGCTTCTGCCTGTATGTTAGCAAAAGCAGGATTGAAGAGTGGTCTGATTTTTCCAAAAGCTGGACGAAGGAGAGCTTTGTAAGCATTGCAGAAGGGAGTGTAACAGTGGTCAAGTATTTTATCTCCAGAAGTGCTCACCTGGATGTGCTGACAAAACTTCAGAGAGGCTTTCATCAGTGACGCTCGACTAAAGTCACCAGCGACAATGAAGGCAGCCTCTGGGTGTGCAGTCTCCAGCGTATCCAGCATGCCTCCAGCATTTTGTGTGAGTTGTTTGCTTTTCCAGCATCCGTAGATTTTTTCTTGCTTGTGATTGGACTAACATCGCATTTGCCTTCCTCACCACCAACTCAACTTGCCAATTAACCTTTAGGGAATCCCGCACAAGGACTCCCAAGCCCCTGTGCACCTCAGATTTTTGAATTTTTTCTCCATTTAGAAAATAGTCCATGCATTTATTCCTTCTACAGAAAGTGCCTGACCATACACTTCCCAACACTGTATTCCACCAGCCATTCCTTTGATCATTCTCCTAATCTGATCAGGTCCTGCGGTAGCCTTTCTGCTTCATCAGCATTACCTGCCCCTCCATCTATCTTTGTACCATCTGCAAACTTGGCCACAAAGCCAAGTAAGGTTATCACACTAAGCATGACTCCTCAAACCTATCACATCTGCAAAACTGCAGCAATGTAAATTAAATTGTGCCTTCAGTATACATTCCAAAAAGCTTCCCGGAAATGTAATCAGAGGTATATTTTAAGAATTAACAACAAAGAACAAAGGAATGAATTTGCGAACTTGATTTGATTGCTGAAAGCGTATGGCAGAATGATTAAAATCAGAGATGCAGAGTAGATGGAATCAGAGGAAGCAGACGTCTAGGGGGCAAAACACCCAAAAAGCTGGAGGAGCTCAGCAGGTCGGGCAGCATCTATGGAAATGAATAAATAGTCAACGTTTTGGGAAGAGACCCTTCATCAGGACTCCGAAATGAATGCAAACATTGCATTTGCCTTCCTCACCACTGACTCAACCTGCAAATTAACCTTTAGGGAATCCTGCACAAGTCTGCAAACTTCGTGTCGTCTGCAAATCTAGGAGGCCTAAGGCTGAAGCAGATTTCAAAATTAATTGGAGGATGTAGCACAGATGAGAATTTTAAAACTGGGTTGTTAATCAGCAGCTGCCTTATGTAAGAAAGCATAATAAATGAAGGGTAAACCAGAACCAGATCATGTGGATTTGGAGAGTAGAGTTTAGGCGTTCACAGATTTTCAGGTACACCTTATCCTCGTTATATGCGGGAGGTACGTACCTCGCGGCCGACACATAATGTGAAATCGCATAATGTGAATAATTATTTAAATGGAGAAAATAGGGATGCGTTCCAGAGGGCTTCCTAAATATGTTTTATCTGTAATTTATTCACATTTTCATAAAAATATGACACAAAAGCAGTACCAGAAGGCAATATTTGTATTATATTTAATCAATTTAAGGTAATATTCAATGTAATAAATCATAGAAAGTTAATATACTAGGGTGTACAGTACTCACCAACAGTGGCAGGTGTGTTCGCTCCGGGAGATAAGTGGTTGTTGTGGTGTCGGGCAGCTTTACGTGGATAAGGTGGATGGTTGTGGTTGTCAGGATCATATCAAGCACAGCAAGGGGTGAAGAAAGACTCACAGAACTCTTAGAACTGTTGGCAGCAGGAGATAACACCGGTTTGAAGAAAGTGGTGAGGGTTGTTTGCTTGGCAGTATTTTGTTTTTCAGCATAAATTTGCTTGTAAGGAAGAAGGATTAATGGCAGGGAACGACTGAAATGCTGACTCCGTTCTAAACTTGGGTCCATGTCCATCGCCATTTGTCCCAAGTGATCTGACTTCCACCATTCCCTCACCGTTGGTAAACTCCTGGGATTTTCAAAATCGTCTGTTGCTTGCAGCATCTGAGAGATAGTTCGCCATAAAAAAATACGCCTTGGATGTGGATCACACCTTGGTCGAGTGGTTGAATCAGTGATGTTGTGTTAGGCGGCAGGAAACGCACTGTTATGTTAGGGTGAATGCTGTCCAAATGTTTAGGATGGGCTGGCGCATTGTCAAGCAACAAAAGAACTTTAAAGGCAAGGCAATCACGAGGAAATCTGCAGATGCTGGAAAAAGCAGGCCAGGCAGCAAAATTCTGTTCCGGGCAGTAGCGTCCCAGAGCTGTGTTACCTTTACCTGATGCTGCGCTGTTTATAATTTCCAACTTTTTTTCAAGTGTGAAAGCAGTTCTCTGCTGCTCGGCTGATGGCCCAGGACATGACATCGGACACTTAGGAGGCATAGTTAAATATTTCAAGCACAAAATCACTGCACTGTAGATAAAACCAACAAAAGTTTATCATACATCCACACCTTGCCAAAACTAGTGTGAGACTGGCAGGAGTGAGATTGTGAGGCATGCGCAAGTGACTTCTATTGGCGGGAAAGCGGTGCTTCTCACATAACTGTAAGTTGTGGATGCATATAAGCAGACATTAGTAGAAATAGGTTCCTCGCATAACTGTGAATCTGCATAGTCTGAAGATGTATATAACGAGGATAGGGTGTAATGGAAAACAAGGTGTCACTTTGCAGTGAATTGGAATAATGAGTTACTGGCATTTAAACAAAAAGCCATGGATGGAGGTTTCAGTAGCTATGAGTTTCAGCCAAAATACAGAAGTTAGAGATGTTCAGGAGGTGGAAGCATACAGTTTTAGTGCTGTGTGGCTGAAAAATCCCTTGTGAGACTGATGAATGAGGATACAATTTGTCTGATTCATCTTGGAAGAGAAAGATAGAAATGATATCTAGTTCATGATTGCTTTAGTCTACCCAATGATCCTTTTGGTTGTGGTTTTCAATGTTGTATAAGATCATGTTGATTTGACTATACATTACAGAGTATAAATTATATTGAATAAAATTCAGTCAAATATTTTCTCCTACCTTCGTAGCCTCATTCATTCTCTCAGGACTTATGCTGCTTTGGCAGGGCTGTTTTCATTCCTCATGTATTCTCCCTCAATCTCCTTTGATGCTCCACAACAAGCAAATCAATCCAAGTCTGTTGTTCATCTCACTTCTTACACCATGAACAGGTGGTTATCAGCATCATCTGATCTCTTTCTCATACCTTGATTCTCAGCTTCAAAGTTCAAAGTCCACAGTATATTTATTATCTAAATACATACTATCTAAATACCATATGCTACCATGAGATTCATTTTCTTGCAGGCATTCACAGTAAATACAAAGGAACACAATCACATAAATGTAAAAATGCACACAGCAAAGGTGGATAAACAACTGATATGCAAAATGCAAAACATTGTACAAATACAAAAACAAAAAATAAAATGATGATAATAAATAAATAAATATAGAGAACATGAGATGAAGAATCATTGAAACTCAGTCAACAGTAGATGCCATTTTATTGGCTCTTCACTCAACCCTGGAATACCTGGACAGTGAAGATGCATACGTCAGGATGCTCTTCATTGGCTACAGCTCAGCATTCAATACTATCATCCCTCAAAGCTCACCAATAAGCTCCAAGACCTAGGCCTCAATATCTCTGTGTCAACTGGATCCTTGTCAGTGCTCCCTCCTATGAGCTTCAAGTAAGATTTCTTTCTTTCTGCCTTTCCGTATCCTCAGTGAGTTGGATTATCAACACCCAACCCAAGACTACTCTGGCAGCTCTTCCTTATGATAATTTCCACAACTTCTTCCAGCAGATCCACGTCTGTAGGATCAGTTTATTTTTACCTCAGGATCCATCGGATTTATAGTGGTGATTGTCCTCAGCCTGAGTGATCACATCTGCTACACACTTTTCCAAGATATAAACATAGTACACTTTTTTAAATCTCATCACTATTTCCTGTTACAGTCTGAGACCCATTCACAGAAACCATTAACTACCAATGTGGCTTATCTCTAGGTTTAATTCCAATGTTTGAATATTGTATTGGATGTGGAATATAGCAAGCAATTTTGGGCCTTGTATCTAAGAAAGGATGTATTTGCCCTGGAGAGGGTCCGGGGAGGTTCACAGGAATGATCCCCAGGAATGAAAGGCTCGAAATACGAGGAGCCTTTGCTGTCCCTGGCCCTGTGCTCAGTGGAGTTCGGAAGTATGAGGGATTGCATTGAAATCTACCGGATATTGAAATGTTTTGGATGGAGTTTACTTAGAGAGGATGCTTTTGTTAATGGGAGAGTCAAGGATACATAGGAGAGTGTGGTGAATCTGTGAAATCTATTGCTCTCAGAAGGCTGGGGAGGCCACATCATATAATGTATTTAAGGGAGAGATTAGATGATAATACATAGGAGCAGAATTAGGCCATTTGGCCATCAAGTCTGCTCCACCATTCCATCATGGCAGATTTATTAACCTTCTCAACCCCATTCTCCTGCCTTCTCCCCAAAACCATGCTGACTTTGGCCTACTTTATCCTGTGCTTCCAAGCACCCCAAAACCTCATCCTTAATAATGGACTCCATCTTCCCAACCACTGAAGTCAGACTAACTGGCCTATCGCCCTCTCTCCTCTCTTGAAGAGTGGAGTGACGTTTGCAATCTTCCAGTCATCCAGTACCATTCCAGAATCAGGTGATTTTTAGAAAGAACACTGCTAATGCATCCACAATCTCTTCAGTGACCTCTTTCAGAACCCTGGGCTATAGCCCATCTGGTCCAGGTGACTTATCTACCTTCAAGCTGTTCAGTTTCCAAAGTATCTTTTCCTTAGTAATAGTGACTGCAATCACTTCTGCCCCCTGACATCCTCAAATTTCTGGTATACTGTTAGTGTCTTCCACAGTGAAGACTGACACAAAATAGTTACTGAGTTTGCCCATCATGTCTTTGCTCCTCATTACCATTTTCTAGTGGTCCAATATCCACTCTCACCTTTCTGTTACTCTTATATATCTGGAAAAACTTTGGTATCCTCTTTTATATTACTGGCTCACTGTCCTCCATATTTCATCTTTTCTCTCCTTATTGCTTTCAGTTCATTTTTACGGTTTCCTAATCCTCAAGCTTCCTACTAAATTTTCAGCCTTTCTTGCTGACATAATCTGAAGTCCATTGCTGTCTGATAAGATTTTCCAGCAAATTCATTTCAGTTATCCACTGGCATGTCAACTAAAAGCGAGCACAATAAGTGTGTAAGTGCAGTAGCGATGTTATTGATAACTGGGATTTTAACCAGATTTGAACGCATTGGTTCAAATTGATCGCATTGGTTCTGCTACTGATCTCTCTGTATCCCCTTTTCTCTCCACCACTTTCATTTGTCCATTGGCAGCTTCCAAATTCCTGAGTGTGTAGGCTGTTTCTCTGAATGCATTTCTGCTGAGATGTGAAAGTCGACGTCAGTGAAATGAAGTACCTTTCCCAAGGATTTGCCGCCATCCCATACTGTCAGTGGTCTCAGTTATTGATAACTCCCAGCAGTGGTTGTGTTAATTGCACAATTGTCCCTACATGCTGAGGGTGCTGAAGAGAGCCGGACTATGCACATCAACACTTACAATCTACAGATACACAGTGGAGAGCATCCTAACGTGCCGCACCACTGTGCGGTTCGGAAACTGCGCTGTGGTGGACAGCAGGCCCCTACAACGGGTAGCTAAAGCTGCCCAAACCATCACCAGCGCAAGACCGTTCGCCATCAACGACATATACACAGAAAGTTGCCAGCAATATCATGAAGGTTCACATCCACCTGGCTCATGGACTGTTTGTCACACCCCCAGCAGGGAAGAGACGATGCAGCATCCACGCCAGGAGCACCAGACTCAAAAACAGTTACCGTAGATGTCGGATTATAAGCCGCTACTTTTTTCCCACATTTTGAACAGCTTTGAACACTGCGGCCTTTACTACGATGCGGCTAATGCATGGTTTTTTTTCATGCCGCCAAAAACATTTTGCCTCGTAACAGTAGACCAATAAAATTGATGAGTAGTTCACAGAGGTCCAATGAAATTGTACGATAAATCAAGCGCACTTTCACAATTAAATTATTGTAAATCAGTCATTTGTACTCACCCTCATCAACATGGAAAACACTCGAAGAAAAGCATTGTGCTGCCTTTATGGCAGTTATTTAGTTTATAATATTTTCGCTTAGTAATTCATTTGTTAGTATTTTCTAGTTAAAGTTAGAAGTACTACATCCCGGGATACCATGACGTCACATCCGGTTTCGCCGCGTCTTGTGGGAAATACCGGTTTGCGATAAACGGGAAGGTGGGGGCATTAGGCGAGCGAGCGCGAAACGCTGCTTTTAAGTTAAAGGCGATCAATAACTTTTCCTGGTAGGCTGCAGTATATATTTTTTTACCAGTCGTTAGGAGATATTGGAATGTATACGCAACGTAATTTGTGTGTTACCGATACGTATGTATATTTAAAAGTAGCCGTGTTACAGGCACGGTTCGAAAAAAAGCATTTGCAATATGTATTTGTTTATGTTACCATATGGATTTAATTAAAAGTTAAAAAATCCTCACGTGTAATATCTTTCTGTGTAAATATCTCATATTACAACGTGGGACACCTGCGGCCTAAAATCCGGTGCGGCTTGTACAAGTACAAAATTGATTTTCTTTCTAAAATTAGAGCCAGCGGCTTTTAATCAGGTGCGCTCTGTAGTGCGAAATCTACGGTACTTACCCCAAGCTGCCAGGCTGATCAACACCTCCACCCATTAACCCACCCCGCCACGCCTCATCACCACTACTTTATCAATTCCTGTCGAGTCATCTTCTGTAGAGATACTCCTGTACCTAGCATTTCTTTATATACATATAATTATGTCATCTTTAAGCAATCTTGAATCTTGAATCTTAAGAAGTGCAATATGATGTCAATTACCACAGAATTCATTTGGTGCATAGGTTTGTTGGGAGCTGCAGCAGCAGGGGCCTCTCATTAATCATCAGAAACCTGTAATACATTCACACACACATAAACGTACATACTTGCTACATGCCACCATAACTTTAAAGATACATGGGCACAGCACTATAAAAGACCCAAAATCTCCGAAGCAGACTGGTAGGGGTCACCCACAAAACACCATTTTAGCACCATTTTTAATGGACAATTTAACTTCCAGTATTAATGCTGTGTAGCTAGCATCTTGACAAGGATGTACTGGAAAGAAAACTTTTTCATTTGAAAATCATGTGATTGCCTCATGATTCTGTGAAGATTAGATTGATTTGCTAGATTCTGGAAATGATCCACATAAGCAGTTTAATCTTCCTTATTTACATAATCCGAGGTCCATTAGTATCTGGTGGAATTTTCCAGGGAGCACAGTTCACTTTTCCACTGGCATGTCAAGCAAAGATGACACCTGGGATTTTGTTTCTCTCATTCACAACTCCGGTTTACAGTATAATTTCTGGAATATCACAATGGTCCCATAAACTGAGGAGGAAAGAATAAGTGCAAACAAGTTGATAGACATGAACTGATTACTTGAGAATGGAAAGTAAAATAGTTGTTCATGACCTTATGGTGTCCCAAAGTGCTTTCCAACTTATGAAGCACTTTTCAATGGAGGAAATGTTTGAACTAAATAACATCGTGATGACTGGATGATCCGTTTTCACAAGATCACAAGACAAAGGAGCAGAAGTAGGCCATTTGGCCCATCGAGTCTGCTCCACCACTCCACCATGAGCTAAATTATTCTCTCATCTAGTTCCAATTTATGGCTTTTTCTCCATATCCCTTGATACCCTGACTAATTAGATACCTATCAATCTCCTCCTTAAATACCTTCAGTAATCGGGCCTCCACAGCTGTATGTGGCAATGGATTCCATAAATCCACGACCCTCTGGCTAAAAAAAGCAGAGTTGATATGGGGCAGGGGATGCTTATTCTTTATGGTGATGCTGTTCAGGCAACGGTAGCCAACGCAGGGGTGCAGTGAACCATCCTTCTGTCCCACAAAGAAGAAACCTGCACCTACAGGGGAAGATGGGGGGTCGGATAATGCCAGCCGTGAGGGAGTCATTTAGGTAAGCCTCCATTGCTTCCCTTTCTGGTCGGGACAGGTTGTGCAGCCGACTGGTGGGTAGAGGGGCTCTGGGGAGAAGGTCAATTGTGCAATCGTAAGGGCGATATGAAGGCAAGGAAAGAGCTCGTTGCTTGCTAAATGCGTCTCCCAGATCGTGATACTCTACTGGAACCTTGGATAAGTTGGGGGGTTCAGAGGCAGATGAGGTCGTGGTGACCTCCACTGGGGAAAGGGCTGATTGAAGACAAGTGGAATGACAGAACAAACTCCAGCTGAATATCTTCTCGGTGGACCAGTCAACGTGGGGGTTATGACGGCTTAACCAGGGGTACCCAAGGACTATAGGAGCTTGAGGAGAGGAAATTAAATTGAATTGTACCTGTCCCCGATGGTTTCTGGAGAGAAGGAGAGGCAGGGGTTCTGTGCAGTGGGCCAGTAGTCTACAGTCCAGTGCCCGGGCTTCCTGGGGGGTACTCAACGGCTCATGAGGAATTCCGGCATGGAAAGCTAAGTTTTCATCCAAAAAGTTTCCCTCAGCACAGGAGTCTGCTGGTGCTAGCAGAGGCAGGGACTGTTGGTTGTAACGCAAAGTGGCTTGAAGCTGCATCCGGGTTCGGGGGACAGAAGGGAATGTTGTCTGGCTCACCAGGGTCCCCCTTTCTACTGGGGGGCCTTCCCTTTTGGCCGAAGGGAGCAGGTAGCATGGAAGTTGCCGGACTGACCACAATATAGACACTCACCCGTACGTGAGGCTCCCTTGGCGGGGCTGTTGCTAACACATGGGGGGGTTGCCACTACAGGCTGTCTGGGCTCATTAGACAGAGTTCCAGGAGTGGATGGGGTAAAATGAGTGGATATATGGTCCACCTGGTCACCGATCTTCATTACATTATCGGACAGGGAACGGAGGTTCTCCATGACATCCCGGAGAAGCTGATCGCGCAGACCCAGTAAGGAGCCCTGGCTGGTGAAGGCTTGTTGCTGGGTATTTATGTCCACTGGGTCCATGGTGGCCAGATCGTTCTGCTGCAATGAGCGAATGGAGCGAATCCAAATGCAGGACACTGATACGGAGATTGAGTTAGGATGCTTATGTGGACATGAACGTTGAACAGCAAACAGGAGGGATCTTGACATGGAGTCTTGACACAGAGAGACAGAGTTTCATGAGTAAACCTTGAAACTGGGGCAAAACGTAGAACACACGATCCTAAGCAGCCGGGAAATGTTAATTACCATACAGGCAAAACCAACAATCTGGTGACAATTGGTTGTAATGCCAGGGCTCTTATGCTGCAGGTCTTGATGAAAACCAGGTGTGCCATCATCAAAGAGAATTAGAAGCAAATGGGAAATTAATGGTCGGCACCATGGCACAATCAAAGGAAATTAGGAGAAAGATAGGGAATTAATGATTGGGACTATGACAGAGCCTACCTCTTTGCTATCCTGTTGCTTTGGGAAATGCCTTGTGTTTTGCCCCTCTGTTTTCACAGCAGGCGCTGTTGTTTCTGCTCTGTGCAGCTTCTCAGTTGGTGCTCGTGTAGTCTCCACTGCCCTACACATATTCGCAGCCTTTTCTAACATCAGATCTTTCTCTGGGAGCAATCTTTCTCTGAGCCCATTATCTGGGATTCCACAAACTATTTTGTCTCTGACTAGTGAGTCTCTCAAATCTCCAAAAACACAGGACTTACTCAGTGTGAGAAACTCAGCTAAGTATTGGTCAAAGCTAATACCTTCTTTCTGTTCACAGGAAAATAACTTGTATCTCTGAAAGGTGACGTTTTTACTTGGAACAAAATTCTCCTCAAATTTTGACATCAGGGTATCCAAATGTAAAGGCTGTCTCATCAATTTTAAAGCTCTTTATAGACATCCATAGCATCTTCACCAATTACTCATCGAAAGGTAGACACCTTCAATTTTCTATCCATGCTTCCAGTTCTGTTCGCAGTTAAATATATTTTGAATCACTGTTTGAAGCATTTCCGGTTATAGGTGCAGGAGATTATCCATCGCTGATTTTTCATGCTTCTCTCTCTTGAATCTCGTGGTGATCTTCTGGACAGAATGAGCTGCTTTGCCTCGCCGTTACACGCTGCATCTTTTTATCCCCCATTGTATCTAGCATCTCTTTCTTAATCACTCGCTGTATTCACTCACACTCCTTACTAAGACCTCACGCAGACTTCCGACGCCGTGTTACGTTAGTTCTTTGTAAAGGCAAACAGCGTGGGTAAAAACACCGGAACTATTTTATTCACAGATTTACAGCAACGGCTTTTACTCCAGCTCTGAGCACGTGTGGCAAGTTCACCCACAACATTTCTGGCTCTGGGCGAACGACCCGCATTGCCCACTGGGGAAATGAAGCTCTTTATTATGTACACATGCAGGACAAATATTTGGTAAGGTATGAAAACAACTTTCACCTCTTTGAACTGGTGCTATAGTGCCTTCTACACTTAGTGGCCACTTTATTGGGTGCAGAAGGCACCTAATGACTGGTCACTGAGTGTAATTCTGTATGTTCATGGTCTTCTGCTGCTGTCATCTATCCACTTCATGGCTGACCTCATACATGCCAGATACATCGGTAAGACCAAGGGCTTCTTGATACATCAGATGGTCTGGACTGCTGATCTGGAATAGGCAAGATGTGGAGGTCTGGGTTTCATGATAAACTCTTTGTGGTGCTTGGACGTAGCTGTCTCACTCTTGTGCCCCTGACCTGGAACATCTAATGATTAAGTAGCATCTGTTCTACTTATCAAGAGAGTTCTCCAAAGTAATCATGGCTGCAGTTTACATTTCATCAAAGTTAAGCGTACATTCAATGTATTAAGTGCAGCAATAAGCAACCAAGAAACTGCCTACCCTGGTGCCCTTCACATCATTGCTAGGGACTTCAACCAGGCTGGCTTGAAGAAATCTCTGCCCAATTATCATTAGCACATCAACTGCAGCACCAGGGGCCCCAACATACTTCACCACTGCAATGTTACCAAAAGAAATGCCAACCATTCAATCATAGACCACATTTTAGGAAATCTAACCATCTAGCTGTCATCCCCCTGTCTGCATACAGGCAGAGGCTAAAGGGCAAGGCTTGACAAGTAAGGATAATGATTAGGTGATCACAGGAGGTGGAAGTATGGCAATGGGACTGCTTCGAGGCAGGGTACTGTGGAATGTTCAAGGGTTCATCAGAAGGTCTGAATGAATACACCACACTTGTCGTGGACTTTATAGTGTTCACACAAAATCATTTACAGTCTTCCCTAACAAGTTGCCCTTGATCAAGAAGTTCACAATTGCTGAGCGCCATTTCCATGGCGTTCAGGACTGGCAAGCAAATAAAGTACAAGGGATCCAGATGTGAACTCTGGTAAGCCATCTCACATGTAAAATGGTAATATTGGACAATAATGTTTTGCTCCCAGAACAGATCAATGCCTTTTATGCTTGCTTTGACCTACAAAATATGGAGGCCCCTTCAAGAACTCCAACGGCTCCTGATGACCCTGAGATTTCAGTCCCTGAAGCAGATGTGAGAGAATTCTTCAGGAGGGTGAACCCACGAAAAGCACCTGGCCCAGACAGTGTAGATAAGTGAGTACTGAAGAGCTGTTCAAATCAACAGGCTGGAGTGTTCACTGATATCTTTATCTTCTTGCATCTGCAGTCTGAGGTACCCACCTACTTCAAGCTGGCTTCAATTATACCCGTGCCCAAGAAGAACATGGTAACCTGCCTCCATGACTATCGCCCAGTAGAGCTTACATCCACTGTGATGAAGTTCTTTGCGGTTTTGGTGATAAAAACGTATCAGCTCCTGCCTGAGGAGCGACTTGTATCTGCTCTAGTTTGCCTACCATCACAACAGGTCAAGAGCAGATGCTATATCATTGGCTCTTCACTCATCCCTGGAGAGTGAAGATGTATATTTCAGGATGCTCTTCATTGACTGTCATCCCCTTAAAACTAATCAGTAAGCTCCAAAACTGAGGCATCAATAACTCCTTGTGCAATTGGATCCTCGATTTCTCCACTTGCAGAACCCAGTAGGTTTGGATTGGCAACAATATCTCCTCCATACTTCCCCTCAGCATAGGTGCACCACGAGGATGTGTGCTTAGCCCCCTGCTCTATATACTTTATATTTATGACTGTGAGGCTTAGCACAGCTCCAGAGTCATATTTAAATTTAGTGACAACACCACAGTCATTAGTTGAATCAAAGTTGGTGATGAATCAGCATATAGGAGGGAGAATGAAAATCTGGCTGAGAGGTGCCACAGCAGCAACCTCTCACTCATTGTCAGCAAGACCAAGGAAGTGATTACGAGGAAACCAGAGGTCCAGAGGTTCATACGCCAGTCCTCATCTAGGGATCAAAGGTGGTGAGGGTCAGCAACTTTAAATTCCTGGGTGTTATCATTCCAGAGGCTTTGTCCCAGGAACAGCACAAAGAAAGCATGGCAGCACCCTTTCCTTTCTTAGAAGTTTGCTTAGATTTGACATGTCGTCTAAAACTTTGATAACCTTCTATAGATGTGTGCTGGAGAGTATACTGATTGGTTGCATCACAGCCCGGTATGGAAACTCCAATACCCTTGAATGGAAAAGCCTACAAAAAGTATTGGTTATGGCCTAGTCCATCATGGGTTAAGCCCTCCACACCATTGACCACACCTACAAGGAGCAGCATGCATCATCAAGGTCCTCCACCATTCAGGTCATGCTCTCTTCTCACTGCTGCCACCAGGAAGGAGGAACAGGAGCCTCGGGACCTATACCACTTGGCTTATGAACAGTTATTACCCCTCAACCGTCAGGCTTTTGAACCAGAGGGGATAACTCCACTCAGCCCCATCACTGAACTGTTTCCACAACTTATGGACTCACTTTCAAGCACTCTTCATCCCCTGTTCTCTATAGTTGATTTTTTTTCTTATTTATTTGTTAATTTTCTTTTTTTTTATTTGCAGGTAAGATCTCACTTGGAGTACTGTGTGCAGTTTTGGGCTCCTTATTTAAGAAAGGATGTGCTGATGTTGGAGAGGGTTCAGAGAAGATTCCCTAGAATGATTGCGGAAATGAGAGGGTTAACATATGAGGAACGTTTGACCGCTCTTGGACTGTACTCATTGGAGTTTAGAAGAATGAGGGGGGACCCTCATAGCAACATTTCGAATGTTGACAGGCATGGACAGAGTGGATGTGGCAAAGTTGTTTCCCATGGTGGGGGAGTCTAGTACGAGAGGGCATGACTTAAGGTTTGAAGGTCGTCCATTCAGAACAGAGATGCGAAGAAAATTTTTTAGTCAGAGGGTGGTGAATCTGTGGAATTTGTTGCCATGGGCAGCAGTGGAGGCCAAGTCGTTGGGTGTATTTAAGGCAAAAAATTGATAGGTATCTGAGTAGCCAGGACATCAAAGGTTATGGTGAGAAGGCGGGGGGAGTGGGACTAGATGGGAGAATGGATCAGCTAATGATAAAATGGTGGAGCAGACTTGATGGGCTGAATGGTCGACTTCTGCTCCTTTGTCTTACGGTCTTATGGTCTTTTGTTGCTTTTTGCATATGGATTGTTTGTCCATCTTGTGTGTTGTTTTTCATTGTTTCATTGTATCTACTGTGAATTCCCACAAGAAAATAAACCTCAGGGTGACATATATGTACTTTGATAATAAATTTACCTGAACTTTGACTTTGGGTTAAATGTGTTGTGCATTCAGAGATGCCCTTCTTCACACCACTGTTGTAACTCGTGGTTACTGTTGCCCTCCTGTCAGCTTGAACCAGTCTGACCATTCTCCTCTGACCTCCTATTACCAAAGTGTTTTTGCCCACAAAACTGCTGCTCACTGGATTTCTTTTTGTTCTCGCACCATTCTCTGTAAACTCTAGAGAATGACGTCAACAGTTTCTGAGATACTCAAGTCACCCTTTCTGGCACCAACAAGCAATCCATGGACAAAGTCACTTAGATCACATATCTTCCCCATTCTGATGTTTGGTCTGAAGACCGCCTGACTCTCTTTACCACGTCTGCATGCTTTTATGCATTGAGTTCCTGCCTCATGATTGGACGGTTAGATATTTGCATTAATTAGCAGGTGTACAGGTGTACCTCATAAAGTGGCTGTTAAGTGCATATTCAACTGAGAGAGAAGACAGGAAACTCCATGCCGCAATTTAACTTGACATCCAGAAGGCAGAACTTCTGACAATACGGCATTCCCTCGCTACTGCTCTAGAGCATAGGATGACAGCATGAACTCTGAAATGTTGTCAAGGAGCTATCTCTGTTATTGACAATCTGCCCGAAAAAAATGTCTGTGTGAGCACAAGGGAGGATACTGCTTGAATGCCTAGTACATTTTGTGTCAAAAGAAATATTGAATAATGTCTGTTTGCAGTGCGTTAGAAAGATAAATCAAAAAAATTTATCACTTTCAAATGTTGCTAATATTTACACTGATGCCAATAGAATGATCCACTCACAGGAAGCAAGATGAATCATGTTAATTGGAACAATCTTACTGGTCGAAGAAATTTTTGCTGTCAGCGGAATGCAGAGATCAGCGATTCAGGCAGACACTGCCCTTGATCTTCAAATCATTTGAAGCTCACCATAGCTTGATTCATGGTTCTTTCAGTATTAACCACTCTACCAGTTGCATCATCATATCAGACAGGCAGTGCCCATGTTTAATGCCCAGTCTGATTAATGAGGTCACCAACATTGCAAGTCACGTCACACACAGAGTAATTTTCTGACTCTTAAATCGCATGCTCAACTGCACCAAAACTACTCCTGTCCACCAACAGAGTACCAATGCTTGTTGAGGTTTTATTGCAAGTAGTTTAGAACAGAAAATCACGAAGTCATGAGGAATAAAGAAAGATACTACCTTGATAGAGAACTTCCCAGGCCGAGTGGCCAAGGCAGGAATATCATTAAGGTTCCAGGTAAAATTGAAATAGATGCAAAAGCGGATTGAAAAGATATGAGAACTCAGTAAGAAAACATGATTAAAACTGCTCTCTCATGTTGAATGCTGACAAAGGCTGGTCATCCCAAATATGTGTGTTTTTCCCCCCTCTGGCCTTTATACATTTTGATGTAAGACACTGTATATGACCCAGCCTTGAACGCAACTCTCATTAACATTCCTTGGAAAATCAAACCTGGCTTATTAGAAGCAGGCATCTGGTTAGACATCTGGTCTTGCTCAACATCCCTCTCATACATTTGATGCTGTAATACATGAATGGGTCAGAACAAACTACTTCACCATAATTAACATGTCCAGTATTAATGTAAGTATTTATTGTTTACTGGTTTCATATGTGTTTAATTATAAATGAAACTTTTCTCTGTATCTTTTAAATTAGCTATGTATTTCTATCTGTCACTTCATTTGGTTTTTTTTTGCATTACAGAAAAAAGTATTGCAATACCTGGGTACTATACAGAAAGCCCAACTTTCTGCCTCCAGCTCCCGGCAACATTAATGACACGTCCTGCACAGGGAGAAAAAATAACACAGGCAAGGGAGAAGATTTATGAAATTTTTCCAATGTGAAATTTCGTTCCTGCTACCTTTCCCGGGATAAAAAAGAGCAACGGGAACTTCGAGAGCAAGTCCGTTTAAAGTAATTGCTAGAGGACGTCAACTGAACTTCGCAGGAGCGGGGCAGATTAATAGTGTCAAAAACATTTTGTTTTACTTGCGTTTCTGCGCAATCTCACAGCACTTGCAGCGGAATGTTAGTTGGATCATTAAATCTGATGCTAGCCCTACTATATTGCTGCACCATCTACTCAAAAGCATGGAAGCTCATCTGTTGCCAACCTCTGACAACAAATTCAAAGTAATATCCCTGCAACCAATCAATCAGATAACCCTTTCTTAATAAAATCACGCCTTTCGGTGACTACTATTTCAACACCTTTTTGTAGACCCATGAGTATGAGGTCATTTGTTTCATTTCAAATTTACTGTTCGCAGCTTCCAACATTACACTTCAACTCGCAGGATTATGGTCTTGATTTTGGATGGCCTCCAGATGCTGGCCTGGTATTTCTTGATTATGCCTGCATACCAGCAATCCTTTTATCCCCTTCATTAGCTCACAATTGACTAATCACGTAAATCAGGTTACACAATAATGGGCTCTGCTGCAAGGGGGTTGGAAGATGCTGATTAAAACGCAGGTGAAGGGAAGTCATTGGTTTAAATATAATGGTTTTTGAAGAAAGGAAGGGAATGAATTCCAACTGAACACCTTTGTTCTCTTCACTTAAGCAAGAGGAAAAGTAGACTGAATGCAATAATGAAGACAGTAAATATAGAAAGGGGTAAAAAGTACCCCTCCTCCAAAACATCCAAAACTATTTTTTATGGCTCCTTTTGACTGGATACAGGCTCATCTGTTATTAGTCTGTCAGAAAAGGTAAAAAGTAACTGTTTCAAGACTCAGTAACCAGAAGCCACAAGTGTAAGACAGAATACAAAAGAAGGGAGACGAGAAAATCTACTTTTTTGTTAAAACGTTGCTGCATTGCTCTTCTTTGCAATAGAATCATAAAGTAATAGACTACTACAGCACAAGTTATTTGACCCATCTAGTCCTTGCCGTGCTATTAATCTATCTAGACCCATTGAACTGCAGCTGTATGTAGACCTCCATATCCCTCAAATGTACCTCAAATGTTGAAATCGACCCTGCATCCACCAGTTCTGCTGGTATCTCGTTCCACATTCTCGCCACCCTCAGAGTGAAGAAGATCCCCCCATGTTCCCCTTAAATGTTTCACCTTTCATCCTTAACCTATGACCTTTAGCTCCAGTCTCACCCAGCCTCATAGGAAAGAGCCTGCTTGCATTTACCCTATCTATGCCCCTGCGAAGGAAGCAAATTCAACACTAATTTGCCAAATTTAAGATAAACACTCAAAAGAAAACATTCACGGGATTAAATGGAAATAGATGAAATAGATGGTTCTTTTTTATGAAATGTCTGGGCGGCACAGTAGTGTAATGGTTTACATAATGCCTGACAGTGCACTCCTGCCACTGTCTGTAAGGAGCTTATATGTTTTCCTCATGACCACGTGAGTTTCCTCCGGGTCCCCCAGTTTCCTTCCTCATTCCAAAGACATATGGGTTAGTGAGTTGTGAGCATCCCGTGTAGGTACCTGAGGCACGGAGACATTAGTGGGTTACCATCGGCACTTGCTCAGGCTGAATTGGTCATTGACACAAACAACTCATTTCACTGTATGGTTTGATGCTTCAATGTAAATGTGACAAATAAACCTAGTCTTTGAAGAGCCTGCAAAAAGATTATAAGGCTCTTACTGCACTGTTTCATTCTGCATTTCTAAGAAATTCCAACATCCGATATATGATCAATAACAGGGAGAATTTCCTGTCAGGTGTTAAATACTGCACTTTCTGTTCCATGGCATATGTGAAGGAAAAAGTACTTAATTCCCTTCTAAGCGGGTTGAGGTCAGGACACTAAAACTATTGTAACTCCCGAGAAGTCTTTCACATGACTTCCTCATTTACAGCTGTCCTGGAACTTTTTATTGGTCTCGGCTGAAAGCAGTTACTGTACGGGAGATTAATGAAGTAATAAAGCACAACCAATTGCTGCAGAATTATGGTGATGTTGTCACATTAACAACTATTTTTCAACAATAACGAAATTTAAAATATACTGTTTAAATTACAAAAGCAAAATTTAATATATCTGAGATATCTTTCGATCTCTCTTCCTATCTTTGACGATCTTTACTTCTCTCCTTTCCCGAAGATGGCAATTTGTGAAATAGATTCAACAGACGATAAGAACTTTTCATGAACATTTCTTCTAAATTCAGTGAATTGTGTTGGGTTGTTCAATGTGTAGGATTCCCTCTTCATCTAAGTCGCACAATACCACTTTATTAGTGCCACCTAGACATTAATGCAAATAGCTAATCAGTCAATCACGTGGCAGCACCTCAATGCATAATCACAAGCAGACATGGTCAAGAGGTTTAGTTGTTGTTCGGACCCAAAATCAGAATGGGGAAGAAATGTGACCTAAGTGACTTTGACTGTGGAATGATTGCTGGTGCCAGACGGGGTGGTTTGCGTATCTCAGAAACTGCTGATCTCCTGGGATTTTGACACACAGTGGTTTCTAGAGCTTACAGCGAATGGTGCAAAAAGCAAAAAAAAAGCATCCAATGAGAGGCAGTTCTGCATGCAAAAATGTTAATGAGAGAGGTCAGAGGAGAATGAACAGACTGGTACAAGCTGGCAGGAAGGTGATAATAACTCAAATGAGCACGTATTGAATGAGCCATCCGTTAATCAGACCAGCTGCTTATTTGGGACAACTCTAAAAGAACAAAAACTAATTAAGAAAATAAACGGGATTCCCTTCGGTTTTTTTTGACATTATGCCATTTAATCGGGACAGGAAACTGTTGCCGAAGAGTTTCTAACTAATGTCAATGTTTGCACGTGTGGCTTAGAGCGAATGGTTTTTAAATAGCATCAGTTTGTGTGTGTGTGTGTGTGTTTAAAAAGCAGTGATTTTTGTCATTGATAGTTGGTGAGAAATAAGCAACTGGATAACTCAGAACTCTTTTGCTCACTGCGGTTTCAAGCATTTGGCTTGGAGATGCCAAAAATGGCTAGGACTGAAGATGAAATGAGCTCATTACTTCAACAAATTAGGAACTACGAAGAATTTGAAGGTATTGGCAATCATTTTGAATGTTACAATGAAAATGAAGATTTGGAAAATGTAACTGTCAAAAAGCATTGTGTGAAGGAAACACTGACTCTTTTCATTTACTGTCAATCAAAAGGACAAGCTGAATGTATTAGATGAATTCCTCCATTGGTAACTATTAGGAATTAATAGCTACAGTTCTATAGTACTGTAGTAGTATTGATGGTGTCCTAATTTATTCTGTATTTCACTTGAATACCTAATTTGTGATTCAGTTAAACTGTGGTTTTCCTTTTTAATACTTTTTAAACTATTTCTATGAAACCTTGGCTAACCGTAGCAGCTGCTTAATTGGGCCAAAATGTACTCATCCCATCGTGTCTTAATTAACCAGAGTCCACTGTACACTGAAGTTATAATGAAGAAATATCTTTACACATTTGTCTGATTATGCAACCTCCACACATGTTGTGTAAAAGGTACTTCTTCAGCCTTTGTTCTGAATCTTCCTTTTAAACTTCAATTTCAAATTCGAGTTCAAGTTCATGTTTATTGACATTCAGCCATACACATGAATACAGCTAAATGAAACAATGTTCTTCTGGGGCCAAGGTGCAAAGCACAGTCCACATTGTCACACATGGCATATATAGTTACGATTCAGCACATACAGTCACAAAATAATATTAGCACAAGATCCTGAGTGACATGGCTTGAAGATTGACAGGTTGACAGAAAGTGCAAGATTGTCACATAAACTTGATTGTCATCCCTCGTCTTCTATCTACTTGATGCTTGTATTAATGTAACACCATCTTTTCTTTATTCTACGCATCAATGAAAATGTCAGTACTGCCACATCTTTTTACTATCTTGAACTTACCTTTCAAGACCTTGAGACCTTATTGTTATAACTGCTTTAGCATTTGCTGAGACAGGCTGAGACATGTGGCTGAACTTCCTTCCTTCATAGTTTGAGGGAAGTTGAAGCCATTTGTAATGTTTCTTTACCTACACTGGCTGAGATTCAGCTAACAGCAAATTGAATGTGGAAGCAAATGCAATAGGGTAGGATTTCACTATCTCCATTTAATAAGATTGCGGCTGGTCAGTGGCAGAACTTTGCTGTTCTGTGTCAGCACCACACCTTGCAAATGCCAGTAAGCCACTTGTGAAAGCTATTTTGTGGCAGCCATTTTATGAGAGTACTAGGTAGATGCTGGAAGCACGGTAACACTTAAGCGTTGCACCCAGCTCACTGCAAGAACAGTAATGCAAATGGCACCTTTCACTTGTGTTTCAACGTTTCTAAATATGTGAGGCAAATAAAGCCAATCTTTAATCTCTAGAACCTGAATTGGAGTGGCGTGGTCATGATGTGGCCACAAGAGCACATGAGGTGAGTAACTTGCCTCCTAACCCCCAAAGCCCTTCTACCGTTTAGAACGCTCTAGTCAGGAGGGTGGTGGAATATTCTCACTTGGCTGGATGAGTGCATCTTGAACAACACTCAAAAAGCCCAGTTTCAATTGAGGCAGAGCAGCTCACTTGACAGACAACCATCCATAACCATGCACATTAGTAGTAGTTCATACCATCCACAGAGTGTACTGCAGTGACTCACCAAGACTCTTTAGACCAGAGGTTCCCAACCTGGGGTTCACAGACCTCTCGGGTAATGGTAAGGCTCCACGGTATAAAAAATAGGTTGAGAACCCTTTGCTTTGGACAGTCCCTCTCAAACCCACAAACTCTACCAGCTAAAAGACAAGGGCACCAGAAACATGGAACATCCACAACTGCAGGTTGTCCTACAAGCCACACAGCATCTTCATTTGGAAATATATCACCATATCAATACCCTAGAGCTCCCTCTCTAGCAGCAGTGTAGTTACATCCATACCACAAGGACTGTAGCAGTTCACCATCACCTTTTCAAGGGCAATTAGAGATGTGCAATTTAATGCTGGCTCACTTGCAAAGTCCATGTCCCTTGAATGAATAAAAAAAAATCATGGGGACAGATAAAGAATCACAGTTTGCTACTCGAAGGATCAGAGATACATTTTATTGTCAAAGTATGCATGAATAAGACCACGTCCACACTACACCGGATAAATCCGTAACTGAAACATTTCCCTTCGTTTTTGAGTGTGTAATTTTGAAAACGCCAGATTGGCCGGAGCAGTGTGGACGGGGTAACCGGAGAAATCTAAAAACAATGTCACGACGTGCCGAAACAGAAGGCGAAGGCAGCGCGATATTTCATTGTTTTCTTGAACGCAACCTAACAATTTCAGAACATACGGCGAGACTGAAGCCAGAGGAGTTAGAAATGTACTCACCAAATACTTTGACCTATAACTTACTGAATAAATAAGTATACTCACTTTGCTCTGTTTTCTGTCCTTGCTCATTTGAAGGTGGTTTACCTATTTATGCAAGTACTTCTCTGACAATAGATGTCTAACAGCCTAATGTAACATTGTATGGACATACAAGATAACACTGACGCAGACATGTTTTATACATTTAACAAGGGGCCTTATTAATGCAACAGAGTTAGTCAGTTTTTCAATGTTCGTTGTCAGCCGGGTCATACTGTCAGTGAACTCCCTGTTGGTTGCCTCCATATGCTCCAGTATTTGTTTTTTTTAGTTTTAAGTCCTCCTGCACGAGAGCCAACAGCTGTCCGTCATTTAAGTTTTTGTAGTCTGTAACTGAACAAACGCACACCAAGTCTTTCACGGCGAGATTCGACACCAAACGTCACTTGTTTTCGGTAGATGTGTCCTGCGCATGCGCAGTAGGAGGAGATTCGCCGAAATATCCGTTTTAATGTGGACAGAGATATTTTTAAAAATGCCTACTGTGGACGCCTATCATTTTTTACGTGAAACCGGCGTTTTCAAAATTATCTGGTCTAGTGTGGACGTAGCTGATTTTCGCCTTCTCCAGATAGTCATGAAATACAGAAAAAACACGAGAATCATTGAAAGAAAGGACATCAAACCCCACCTGCATGAAGAAAAATAAGCTTAACTGGCAAACCCCAAACCCTTAAACCCTCCCTCGCAAAACAAACGACAGCAAAAACATCAAACCCCCAACCCCCTCCCTTGCAAAACAAACGACAGCAAAAACATCAAACCCCCAACCCCCTCCCTTGCAAAACAAACGACAGCAAAAACATCAAACCCCCAACCCCCTCCCTCGCAAAACAAACGACAGCAAAAACATCAAACTCCCAACCCCCTCCCTCGCAAAACAAACGACAGCAAAAACATCAAACTCCCAACCCCCTCCCTCGCAAAACAACCAACAGCAAAAACATCAAACTCCCAACCCCCTCCCTCGCAAAACAACCAACAGCAAAAACAACCCCAACCCCCTCCCTCGCAAAACAACCAACAGCAAAAACATCAAACTCCCACCCCCCCCCTCGCAAAACAACCAACAGCAAAAACATCAAACTCCCAACCCCCTCCCTCGCAAAACAACCAACAGCAAAAACAACCCCAACCCCCTCCCTCGCAAAACAACCAACAGCAAAAACATCAAACTCCCACCCCCCCCTCGCAAAACAACCAACAGCAAAAACATCAAACTCCCAACCCCCTCCCTCGCAAAACAACCAACAGCAAAAACAACCCCAACCCCCTCCCTCGCAAAACAACCAACAGCAAAAACATCAAACTCCCAACCCCCTCCCTCGCAAAACAACCAACAGCAAAAACATCAAACTCCCAACCCTCTCCCTCGCAAAACAAACGACAGCAAAAACATCAAACCCCCAACCCCCTCCCTCGCAAAACAAACGACAGCAAAAACATCAAACCCCCAACCCCTCCCTCACAAAACAAACGACAGCAAAAACATCAAACCCCAAACCCCCTCCCTCGCAAAACAAACGACAGCAAAAACATCAAACCCCCAACCCCCTCCCTCGCAAAACAAACGACAGCAAAAACATCAAACCTGCAACCCTTTCTCTTACAAAGAAGAAGAACAACAATAGCATCAAACCCCCCCAATTCCTCCCTCACACACAAAAACTAACATATCACCCACCTGGAACCTCAACCCCCCAATCAACAACAAGGAAGAAAGCACAGAAAACTGAAGGAGAGCAATGTAAAGTGCAGCCCAATAATCATATACATCTTAGACTTTTGAAAACATCTTCCCATCTGAATCAAGGAGAGCGGCTGCTCGAACTGGGCCCGTCAGCGACCAGTGCACTGCCAGCTTGCAGCCTTTGGGTGCTGCTGACCCCGCCGGCGACCCATGACCTCCAGGTAGAGTGACCGCTCTCCTCCCCCGCATTCACCTCATTGCTTTGAAATGGAGTCAATCATGGTCCTGTGCCCCGTCTTTGTTCTTCTGCATGAGGCAGCTCATGCTTGCCATCCTCTCTGGGAACAGCAGAGCACTAGATCATTTAATCGAACTCCAAGCTGCGTGTCACAGCCTCCAACAGTTTTCAAAGCACAATCAAGGTAAA
This sequence comes from Hemitrygon akajei, assembly GCF_048418815.1. Lineage (NCBI taxonomy): Eukaryota > Metazoa > Chordata > Chondrichthyes > Myliobatiformes > Dasyatidae > Hemitrygon > Hemitrygon akajei. The sequence goes on from NC_133127.1 coordinate 30,169,378, forward strand.
TATTCAGAAAGATTGTAGATATTCATGAGAGGACCATGAAGAAAAAAATTACTGGATTATCAGCTGATGTTCTGCTGAAGAGCTTTAATGTTAGACTTAAACATGAGAAATTCTGCAGATGCTGGAAATTCAAAACAGCTCACACAAAATGCTGGAATTGAATTGACTTTATTCCTTGAATCCTTCACATACACGAGGAGTAAAAATCTTTACGTTACGTCTCTGTCTAAATGTAAATGTGCAATTTATAGTAACTTGTAATAAATAGTATGTACAACAGGACAGTCACTATAGCATAGATATACAATTGTACAGTATCAGTGTGAATTAGTCAATCTGATGGCCTGGTGGAAGAAACTGTCCCGGAGCCTGTTGGTCCTGGCTTTTATGCTGCGCTACCATTTCCCGGATGGTAGCAGCTGGAACAGTTTGTGGTTGGGATGACTCGGGTCCCCAATGATCCTTTGGGCCCTTTTTACACACCTGTCTCTGTAAATGTCCTGAATAGTGGGAAGTTCACATCTACAGATGTGCTGGGCTGTCCACACCACTCTCTGCAGAGTCCCGTGATTGAGAGAAGTACAGTTCCCATACCAGGCAGTGATGCAGCCAGTCAGGATGCTCTCAATTGTGCCCCTGTAGAAAGTCCTTAGGATTTGGAGGAACTCAACAGGTCTGAAGAATGGTCTTGGCCTGAAATGTTGACTGTTTATTCATTTCCATAGATGCTGTCTGACCTGTTGAGTTTCTCCAGCATTTTGTGTGTGCTAGTCCCCCATTTTCATAACTCTTTGAATTTGATTAATTACATGAATGTAATTTGGAATTAATTTTAATATTGTAACAAACAGTAGAAAGCAAATTAATGGACACCACGGTGGCATAGCAGTCAATCTGGAGTTTGGAGTTCAATTCCAGTAAAGGTGTCTCCATATGTCTTCTCCGTGGAATGTGTGGGTTTTCCACTGGTGCTCCTGTTTCCCTCCACAGTCCAAAGATGTGCCAGGTAGGTTAATCAGTCATTGCAAATTGTGCCGTGATTAGGTTAGGGATAGTCATGTTGGAGTGGCAAGGCTCAAGGGGCCGAAGGGCCTACTCTATACTGTACCAATAAATAAATACCGTAAGTAAGCCAGCTGGGACATTTGGAGAGAATTTCATTAACATCCATGAGAGAGTTGAACGAATATCAGTCAAATCTATGCCTGCTTTGAGATCAAGCGGGATTACGAGAGATAGGACTAGAACCTGGAATTAGTGTTTATTGTTTGAAAATAAGGGGTTGGTCCACTTAAGACTCTGAAGCATTCTTCACTAAAGCACAGTGGAAGTAAAATCTTAATATTTTTAAAGCTGGATGTAGATAAATACTTAAGGAGGTGAACTGGTACTTTGGGTGGAGGTGAATGTAGAGTTGTTGTTACAATAACCATATAACAATTACAGCATGGAAACAGGCCATCTCGGCCCTTCTAGTCCATGCTGAATGCTTATTCTCACCTAGTCCCACCGACCTGCACTCAGCCCATAACCCTCCATTCCTTTCCTGTCTATATACCTATCCAATTTTACTTTAAGTGACAAAATCAAACTTGCCTCTACCACTTCTACTGGAAGCTCATTCCACACAGCTACCACTCTCTGAGTAAAGAAGTTCCCCCTCGTGTTACCCCTAAACTTTTGCCCCTTAACTCTCAACTCATGTCCTCTTGTTTGAATCTCCCCTACTCTCAATGGAAAAAGCCTATCCACATCAACTCTATCTATCCCCCTCATAATTTTAAATACCTCTATCGTCCCCCCTCAACCTTCTACGCTCCAAAGAATAAAGACCTAACTTGTTCAACCTTTCTCTGTAACTTAGGTGCTGAAACCCAGCTAACATTCTAGTAAATCTCCTCTGTACTCTCTCTATTTTGTTGACATCTTTCCTATAATTCGGTGACCAGAACTGTACACAATACTCCAAAGACAGCCATGATCTCTTTGACTGGCAGAGCAAGTTTGAGGAACCTTGTGGTCTGCTTCAGCTCCTAATAAGTACATTCTCTGTTTGCATAGCTCACTTGTAATTTGTTGACACATTCAACCTCACTGGTGTGAAATTTTATTTAATTCATAAGCAATTATCATTTTCTCAAGGGAAATGGAAATAGTAGTGAGAAACGCAGAGTATGATGAAATCAGTAGTGACATTATTCCTTCAATGTTTATTATTTTTCCTTTGAGTTCTCTTTTAGAAAATAATGAATTCTGCTACTGTAAAGCAATAACTAGACCTTCAGAATGAGAGTAATACGGAATATGCTGCCTTTGGGATTCTAAGACAGAACAGATATGTGTCCAATTTCTTTGTTCCAAGAACAGAGAGCAATACAATGATATCAGTGGACTGTAAAACACAATGTATGCACAATTTCACCCTCTACTCAAAAAACAGCATAGTAAATGAAATGCTCAGATGACTACAGAAATGAAATGAATCTTCCTGGACCAGAATCTTTGCACTATGGATTAGACACTCCCTCCAACCTTCAATTTAATAATTCTCTTCTCCGTACTCTGCTCGATGGGTGAGCTGATGATAACATAGTAATTGTAGCAAGTCCCCGGAGAATTTGGTGAGAACAATCGTTCTGCTTAACGAATGGGATTTGAGGTTTGAGGAAAGAAAATATGAATAGCAGAAAAGGAAAGAGTTCAAAGTTCAAAGTAAACTTGTTATCAAAGTACACACACATTTTCGGGCAGATGAGGCTCGTCAGCTGTGGTTGGCAGTTCATCTAGGAGAAGGAAAACTGATCTTAAACCTCCGCTACCTTGCTGCTATACCCACCGACGGGGAAAGCTTCAGGAGTAAACCCCGAGGGAAAAATCCAGAGCTGGATTCCCTAAGGCAGTCCTACGTTGAGTTCAACACACTGACTGGCAACTCCTGAAACACTGCTGGTGCCAAATTGTATCGGTCTCTGCCATTCCTTTGGGTTCATTAGATGCATGGAGAGGGGAGGTTGCTACATGGTCAACAACTTGGTCTCCATATCGTACTGCCTAGGCTTGCATATCTAAACGGCCAGAACGCAACATCCATGTTCAACCTTGACTGACGGAGGCCTCACTCACTCCCATATACAACCCTGAGATTAATTTTCTTGTGGGCGTACTCAATAAATCCAAAAACCATATAAGAACCAATGAAAGACTGCAACAACAGGAGGGACAACCTGCATGCAAAAGGCAACAAACTGTGGTCATAACACATAATTTACATGTGTTTTCCCATTGAACATGATACAGAAAAGCCACTGGTAATTGTGGAAGAAGGTAGAATGTTGGAAGTCAATGCCTAACTTAAGGCTTTTTCACATGGATCAGACCATTAGCCCTTATGTTATTCATTTGGGAATATTAAGCATAATGTAGATGAGGTATGCTGATGATTATTTCATTATATTTATGTGCTATATCTAAAGCTGCTGGGTAGCTACACAATGGTTGGTAGTACGCTTGAAAATTCCAGCAATAGATTCTATCAGTGGGGTCATAATTAAGGCCGCTACGGATTATGAAAAGTCAATTCATAGTAAACCCATTATAATTGTAGCAGTGAGTTTATTCTACTGCTCCTGTGATGAATAATGTTTTAAAATATATTTTTTGGCTCTATTTCTACAAAAGTTCATTGTGCACGATGAGTTGTGAACTAATTTGATTGGGGTTTATTGTATGAGACTCTGAGTCCAGTTTAAATGGGGACATTGTGCCACAATAATAATGTTACTGCACAAACACATTCAGCATCTTGTCCATGACTCCTAAATGACGCATGAGACGTGGCTGTAAATTCCACTACTTGTCTTTTTAGGGACTTATCACATGAATTTTCTGATTTTGAATCTAATTGCCATCGGCACAGAAATCTATCAGATCAAAAGCTCCTATTGTATTTGGAGACCTTGAACTATTTGTAAAGTTTATGTAGTCTGTTCAAATGTCCGCGCTCAATTGCTAAAAATATTTTCTTGTAAATAGCAATTGCACAAATTATTATTTTCAAATGGTAGCTAGCTTCAGTCTGAAAGAATTCCAGAGCTGCTTTTGATTGTGCAGAACTGGCAATAGTGAGCTGGCATTTTAGTTCTGCAGTATTTGGGTTTTATTTCCATGTACTTCACTTGGGAGAGATCACAAAATGTGCCATCAATCTAATATGGACCATTTTAGGATGATCATAAGCCAAAATGTGTTCCGACACTCTAATAAATTTACAATTGATATCCTTCAATAACTCTGTAAAATCATTCTGGATTAGGATTAAATTAGATTGTGGGTTTTCCCCTTTTGTATTTTCTCTTCTGAATTTCACTCTGAGCTGTCCTGCCATTTCACTCACACTTATCGACGTTTTGGCCTATTTTTACTCTTTACAGGTAAAGAGGGATGAGAGGTGAGAACCAAAAGAGGCAAAATCCATCCTCTATGGCCACAATGAGGAGAATTCCGGTTCAAGTTGCAACATCCTGTATTCCCTCTGGGTAGCCTCCAACCTGATAGCATGAACACCGATTTCTGTACCTTATCACTCACACTAATACCTCAGCCCTTCTTTTTTTTCTATTCTGGTTGTCCTCTCTCCCTTCCAACTGCCTAGCACCGCCCCCTGGTTCCCCTCCTCTGTCCCTTGTTTCCATGGCCCACTGTACTCTCCTATGAGATTCTTTCTTCTTTAGACCTTTACCACTTCCAACTATCACTTCATCCCCCTCTGCCACCCATCCACTTACCCCATCATCTGATCCCACCCATCACCTTCCAGCTTGTACTCCTTCCCCTCCCCTCACCTTCTTATTCAAGCTTTGCCCCCTTTTCTTTCCAGTCCAGCAAAGGGTCCTGCCCAGAAGTGTCAACATTGTATTCCCCTCCATAGATGCTGCCTGACTTGCTGTGTTCCTCCAGCATTTTGTGAGTGTTCGTTGTAAACTCAAAAATCCTTATTAACTATCTAATAGCCTTATTACAACAGGTGGGCCAGCGGAGTGGAGTTACTTCTCTCCCAAAGGAGGTGTAAGGTGTTTCTTTCCTCTGCTAGCCTGCAGGTCGCCCTTGGGCAAGGTGTAGCACCTGCATAGCCCCCTAATCAGGGTCACATGAAGCCTTGGAAGCAGGTGGCATTTGGTCATACAAGCAGCTGGTGCATGTCACTATGCGACCACTGACGCCAGGCAGACAATCTCTGAAGATCATTGATAATGGCTGGGGTCACCCGCCTTTGCCCAGAAGAAGGCAAAGGCAAACCACTTCGGTAGAAAAATCTGCCAAGAACAATCGTGGTCAATAGACGATGATCAGCCACATCATACTGACACAGCGCATAATGATGATGATTACTGCAGGAGAGAAGCTGTCCTTGATTGTCCTTGAGCAGTACTTGTTTTCAGGCATTTGTATCTGCTGTTTGAATGGTGAAGGCAGATGAGAGAATTTCTGTAGTCCACTAAATGACTTTCCATTTGAAAATACAAACATTAATTTCATAAATCCACAGGGGCAATATACAGTATTTAATTAAACAATGTAGATGCAGTTACATATTTTTAAATTCTAATGTACTTGGCCTCTGTGCCTTGTTAATAATGATGCACAATGTGTAATGAGATTGGAAAAAGTCAAAATTATCAGCAATGCAATTAAAGTTCTGCAATGGAACAAAACTTGATTTGGTCATTAACTTGCATCAGTTCTTATCTGCTTGGTTATTTGAAGCCAGGTTGAAGTGCAATCTGTGATTCAACCACTTCAATTCAAATAGTTATGACTTTTGCCATTTATACACCATAGAACAAAGAGATGGCAGAACGTTAAGAGAGAGTTAAGCCAGGAGTTCTTGAGTGCGATGCAAACACATATATCAATCAGTGAACCTTTACTGTTCTGTCCATAATTCTGGACGGGGAAATGGCTATAAGAGGTGCAAGAAAACAATGTGTAGGAACTCTTTGAAGCAGTGTATAGACTATTTCCTAGATTGCTGCAACTTGCAAGGAATGTGACTGGCTCTCAGATCACCGTAAAATGGCAGAATCCTTTGTAATAATTATGATTTATGAATGTGATCCTAGAAAAGGGCCATTTCAGCTTCTTCCACTCCCTACTGATGTTTCAGGACCTAATCAAACTATATACATATTCTTCCACTTAGTAATGAATTAAAAACTGACTATGAGCACCAGAGAATTTGGTGGAATTGTGATTAAAATACTGGACTAGCATCCACAGCCATTATTTCAAGTCCCAGAAGCAGCAGCTGGTGAATTTAAATTCAAGTAATTAAATAATGTTTGGAATATAAAGTGAGAATTAGTAATGGTAAATGTCAATCATCATTTAAAAATAGTCTTCGTGAAGGTAACTGGTGAGATTGCGTTAAGAATTCACCAGATTTTTTAATGCTATTCAGGGAAGGGAATCGGCCATCCAAATTTAAGTAGAAGAAAAAGATTAAAGATTAGCTTTATTGGTCACCCGTACTTAGAAACAGACAGAGAAATACGCCATTTGCTTCAGATCAAGTCAGTGAGCTGGGGGCAGCCTGCAAGTTCTGCCACACTTCTGCCGCCGACATAGCCTGGTCATTTCTCGCTTATCCTAACCTTAACTATAGGTCTTCGGAATATGGGAGAAAACTGGAGAACCTGGAGGAAACCCATGTGATCACAGGGAGAACATACAAACTCCTTACAGACCACAGTGGGAATTGACCCTGATTTTTCAATCGCTGTGGTGTAAAGTGATTGTGCTCCCCACTGTGCTACTGTGCTACCTTGCTCCAGTACCACTTTATTGTTGCCGTAGGCATGCATACGTACACATGGTATAGGTGGACATACTTACACATTTTTTAACTCCAGTACAATCCCGATAAACTGAAACACTGACTGTTTATTTCCCTCTAGAGATGCTGCCTGACTTGTTGAGTTCCTCCTGCATTTTGTGTTCCATCAAATACCTTCTGCAAATCAATGCAGATGGAATTCCTTTCATCAGCCTTCTCTCCCAACTCCTGAAAATTTTCTGTCAAATAGGATCAAATAAGGTTTTATTTAGCAAATCAGTGCTTGCTCTCTTTTACATTTCCCAGAATGTGTTAATGTTTTTCAAAAAGTGAAACCACCATTCAGTTTCCTAACCCTCCAACTTGAAAAGCCTCAATAGAGTGGACGTGAAGAGGATGACTCGTATAGTGGGACCAGAAGGCACAGCCTCAGAAAGGAAAGAGATGAGGATGGTGGTGAATATGTGAGATTAATTGGCACAGATGGCTGTAGAGGCCAAGTAATTGGGTATATTTATAGTGGAGGTTGATAGGTTCTTGATCAGTCTTGATCAAAGGTTATGGGAAAAGGTAGAAGAATGGGGTTGAGAAGGAAGATAAATCAGTCATGATAGAATGCTGGAGCAAACTCAATGGGCCGAGTGGCCCAAGCTGCTCCTATGTCTTATAGCCCCAAAATATGTCTTGATCTTGAACATACATCCTGAGCCAGTTAACACATCTCTCAGAAGTAAAGAATTCCAAGTTGTGTCTCCTGAGAGGTAAAATACTTCATCTTCCTTTTAAAAGTGTGACCTTTCTTCTGAAACGATGCTACTAATTCTAGATTCCCTCAGGAGGGCAACCACCTTTTCATCGTTCATCCTGTCAGAATCTAATATGATCAGTAAGATCACCTTTTGTTCTTCAAAATGCAAATAAACAGAGGAGTTAGTAGGTTAGTCAAATGCCCCAGAAATAATTGCTTTCAGACAATCCAGCTCATTCAGGGTGTCACGCTGATGCAAATCAAATTTTAAAACAAAGCACACGCAGACCTGTCATTTCACCAACACGGTTTTGTGATTGCTGCCTCCTTTCCAAAAACAATTAAGTCATTTTTTTTTAGGAGCAGGTAAAAATAACCAGGAGGAAATTATTGCTGACATTTTGAAAGCTGTCTGGTTGTAATTCGAAATAATCAATGACACTTTAAATAGTTTTAGAAACTTTATAACAGAAACACTGATTCATTAAAATATGTTTGGCCATATTAATACTTTATTAGTTATGCTGACACAATGACGGGTTATGATAGCACAATTTAAGCATTACAGTGTTGTTTAGTCTCACAGTGGCATGTGTTACTGCTGAAGTAAGGCATACCTTACTGGGTAACTGTCCTGCACTTGAAATAGTTTTACAATCTATCATTTTCTAGACTAACAGTGACTTTGCCTTGACATGTTACATTTCTCCAGTCTACTACAGACTCCTTCCCTGTTATTTATGTATGTCTGTGTAGTTCCATTTTGCGCTTCACGATTCCTCTGCAAGGTAACCTCAGCAATCAGCCACTGTTAGTTTGAGGCTCGTTCCTAATCCAACTGTGTGCCAATGGAATTGAATTATTCTGTTGGTCCTGCATGGTGCTAAGTTTGAAAGATCCAGAGTGACAACAGTTCACAGCATTGTGCTCAGTTCTGGTCACCTCATTATAGGAAGGATGCGAAAGCTTAGAGAAGGTTGAATGGCCTATTTCTGCTCCTATGTCTTCTGGTCTTACAGTCTTATAGGCGCATAGATTTAACAGGATGCTGTGTGGATTAAAGGCCATGATTTATGAGGAATGTTTGAGCGAGCTAGGGCGTTTCTCTTCGGAGAAAAGAGGATGAGAGGTGACTTGCTAAAAGTATACAACATAATTAAAGGCATATATAGAGTGGACAGCCACTCTATCCCATGGTGGAAATGGATAATACGACAAGGCATAATTTGAAGGTGATTGGAGGAGAATGTGGGGGGATGCCATGGGTAGGTTTTGCGACGCAGAGAGTAGTAGATGCATGGAATGTGCTGCCCGGGATGGTTATAGAGGCAGATGCCATACGTATATTAGTGATTGGCACTAGAATGGTCTTGGAGTAGATTAAATGATCAGCACACCAATAGCTGAAGGGCCTGTGCTTTATATTCTATGAAACAGGCCATTCTGCTGGGCAGGCCTACGTCAGGACTTGTGTTCCATATCCGCTTCCTTCCAACCTAGTATTGCCAGCACTGTGTTTTGAAAATAAGGGACACAGTCTGGGAAGGACTTGTTGTGAGCAGAGCTTCTATTGGCTCATCAGAAAGGACTCCTTGGTTCTCAAACCTTCTTGTTCCCAGGTAAGTTTTCATTAATTTAGATTTCAGCAACAAACTGACAGTTTTCGCTGCTGACCACAAATTCTAGGCTTTGGTGATTGTGATGGAGTCATTTGCTCAGGAGCAGCCCAAGGGTAGGGAAATTACAGGGGACAGTAGAAATCCTGTAGTTGGCAATCTTATCCCAAGCTCTTTTAGATTCTGAATCAGATGAATTTATTGTCATACACTCCAGGGTGCAATGAAAATCCTTGTTTGCCTGAAGCTTACAGAGTAAATAGTATATTTGATAATAACAATACAGTGCAAAATAAGAAAATGGTGCAAACCCAGCAGTGGAATCTGAAGCAGTGCAAAAAGATGTACTTGTATATTAGAGCATCTTTCTGGTCCCTTTCCCTCACATCAACACATCTAGCAAACCTTGAAGTAGACCCGTGGAACTCACTTTTTCTGATCCTTATAGTCATGTGGTTAGCTTACCTTCTTGACCCGAACCCAATGAGATCTTAAAATTTATACTGATATTACAATAGGCTTCCAGAATCAGGTTTAATATCACTGGCATATGTTGTGAAATATATTGTTTTATGGCAGCAGTACATTGCATTGCATAATAACTTTTAAAAAACTATAAATTACAATAAATACAGTGTATATATATATAAAAGAAACTAAATAACTAGTGCAAAAAGAAAGCAAAAAACAGTGAAGTAGTGTTCATGGGTTCATTGCCTTTTCAGAAATCTGATGGTAGAGGGGAAGAAACTGCTCCTAAAATGTAGACACGAGGAAATCTGCAGATGCTGGAAATTCAAGCAGCACGCACAAAATGCTGGTGGAACACAGCAGGCCAGGCAGCATCTATAGGGAGAAGCGCTGTCAACGTTTCGGACCGAGACCCTTCAAAGGACTCCTGACGAAGGGTCTTGGCCCGAAACGTCGACAGTGCTTCTCCCTGTAGATGCTGCCTGGCCTGCTGTGTTCCACCAACATTTTGTGTGTGTTCCTAAAATGTAGAGTAGTGTCCTCAGGCTCCTGTACCTCCTCCTTGATGGTAGCAATGAGAAGAGAGCATGTCCTAGGTGATAGGATCGCTTTTTGAAGATGTCCTGAATGCTGGGGAGGCTGGTGACCATGATGGAGCTGTCTGGGCATACAACTTACTGCAGCTTTTTCCTATCCTGTGCAGTGGCCCCTCCACACCAGACGGTGATGCAACCGGTTAGAATGCTCTCCATGGTACATCTGTAGAATCTTGTAAGAGGCTCTGGTGACATAGCAAATCTCCTCAAACTCCAAATGGAATATAGCCGCTGTCACGCCTTCTTTGTGATTGCATCAATAGACCCAGGATAGATCTTCAAAGATGTTGACATCAGGGAACTTAAAACTGCTCACTCTTTCCACTGCTGACTCCTTGATGAGGACTGGTGTATGTTCTCTTTATTTCCCCTTCCTGACATCCACACACTATTCCTTGGTCTTACTGATATTGTGTGCAAGGGTTGTTGTTGCAACATTACCCAACCAGCTGATCTATCTCATTCCTGTACACCTCCTCATCACCACCTGGAATTCTGACAGCAATAGTTGCGTCACTGGCAAATTTATAGATGGCGTTTAAGGAGTGCCTAACCAGGTGGTCGTATATTTCAGAGAGTAGATCAGTAGGCTAAGCACACATGCTTGAGGTGCACCAGTGTTGATTATCAGCAAAGAGGGGATGTTATTTCTGATATGCACTGACTGTGATCCTGCAATGAGGATCTAGTTGCAGAGAAAGGTACAAGATCCAGATTCTGAAGTTTGGTGATTAGTACTGAGGGCATGATGGTGTTGAACGATGAGTTGTAATCAATAAGCAGAAGCTTGAAATAGATATTGCTATTGTCAGGTGATTAATGGATGAGTAGAGAGCAAGTGAGATTGCATCCACTGTGGACCTGTTGTGGCAATAGGCAAACTGCAGTGGATCCAGGCAGGAGTTGGTTCAGGTAATGACCAAAGCAATTCGTCACAGTAGATAGGAGTGTGACCATTCCAGTTGTGTTGGGCCCTGCTGGTCACATTCATTTCTTTCCTCAGATCACTATGATTTGTTTGGAATTACATACACGCGATGAACTTGTTTAAGACCATAAGGTATAGGAGAAGAATTGAGCCATTCAGCCCATCTAGTCTGCTTCGCCATTCCATCATGACACATTTCTCAGCTTTTCAATATTAAATAGGTTTCAATGAGATTCCCCCCTCATTCTTCTAAACTCTATGTGCATACAGGCCCAGAGCCATCAAATGTGTCTCGTACATTAACCCTTTCATTCCTGGAATAATTCTCATGAATATCCTCAGGAGCCTCTCCAATGCCAGCACATCTTTTGTTAGATAAGGGGCCCAAAACTGCTCACAATACTCCAGGTACTGTCTAAGCAATGCCTTATAAAACCTCCGCATTACGTCCTTGCTTTTATATTCTAGTCCTATCAAATGAGTGCCAACTTTGCATTTGCCTTCCTTACCAAGAACTCAACCTGCAGGTTAATCTTTAGTGAATCCTGCACTAGGACTCCTAATTCCAGTTGTAACTTTGCCCTTTCTTTGCCCTTTCTCCTGACCTACCCAAGTCCTTCTGGAGACTCCCTGCTTCCTCAACATTGCCTGCCCTTCCACCTATCTTTGAATTATCCACATAGCCATCAATTACATCATCCACAATGTTGACTAATAATGTGAAAAGAAGCAGTCCCAACACTGACCCCTACAGGACACCACAAGTCACCGGCAGCAAACCAGAAAAGGTCCCCTTTATTCCCACTCTTTCACTCCTGCCAGACAATCCATCTTATATTCATGCTAGTATCTTTTCTATAATACATTGGGCTCTTAATTTATTAAGCAGCTTCATTTGTGTGACCATGTCAAAGGCCTTCTGAAAATCCAAGTAAACAACATCCACTGAAGCTCCTTTGTTTATCCTGCCTGTAACTTCCTCAAAGAATCCCAAAGTTTGTCAGGCAAGCTTTCCCCTTAAGGAAACTATACTAACTGTCATCTATTTATCATGTACAGTACATCCAAATACCCTGAAACCTTATCCTAATAACAGTGTTCAACATCTTTCCAATCACTGAAGTCAGGCTGGATGTCCTATAACTTCCTTTCTTCTGCCTTCCACCCTTCTTAAGGTGGAGTGACATTTGCAATTCTCCAGTCCTCTGGAACCATTCCAGAATCACTAGTGATCTTGAAAGGTCACTACTAATGTCTCCGCAATCTCTTCAGCTAACTCTTTCAGAACCAAGGAGTGTACAGTAGTCCATCTGTTCTAGGTGATTTTTCTATCTTGAGACTTTTCAGCTTCCCAAGAATCTTCTCCTGATCATAGCAACTAAGTGTCTAAACCCAAAACATAGACTGTTGACTTTTCCGTTGATGCTGCCTGGCCTGCTGAGTTCCTCCAGCATCTTGCTTTAGATTTCCAGCATCTGCAGATTTTCTAGTGTTTGTGATACGCTCATTTCCGCTTCCTGACACTCTTCAGTTTCTTGTTGGTGTCTTCCACAGAGAACACTGATGCAAAAGTCTTAAGTTCATCCACCATATCCACTCTCAGCTCACTTTTACTCTATATATCTGAAAAAAATTGGAATTCTTTTTGATATTATAGGCTAGGTTACCTTCATATTTCATCTTTTCCTGCCTTATGGTTTTTTTTATCAGTTGCCTTCTGTTTATCCTTTAAAGGTTCCCAATCCTCTAACTTCCCAATGATTTTTGTTATATCATATGTTCTCGCTTTTGCTTTTATGCTGCCCTTGACTTCCCTTGTCAGCCTCAGTTGCCTCATTCTCCCTTTAGGATACTTCTTTATCTTTGGGGTGTATCTATCCTGCGCCATTCAAATTGCCCCCAGAAACGATAGCCATTGCTGTTCTGCCGTCATCCCTGATAGTGTCCTCTTCCAGTAAGATGGCGCATTTGGGTGCAATGGCATCCCTGAGACCAATCAAAGAGGTTCTTGTCTTTTTACAATTGCAGGACAATGGTGGACGTTAACAACTTCAGGCACTGCAGGTCTACCCCAACAGTGAGCTGCTCATTGGGGGAGGAGCTGGACTTTGTCTAGATCATAGTACTGCCTGCTACAGGAAGGCTTTGGAGTCAAGTACGCAAAGGCGGTGTGTGGTCTAACATTGTCCTGAATGTTTCTCTTCTGATCGCAAGACCCTGTTGGACATTGATCATGTAAAATGCTGCAAGCCCATTTCCTTTGTTTACTGGTGAGGTGGACTGTGTGGACTTGGATGTAGTGAAGACTAAACCTCAAGCCATGGGTCTGCCTGCTGCAGCGGTCTGGGGCAGGAGACACTGCAGCTGCTGTAGCTGCCGTCCATACTGGATCGGGGACTGGGCCTTCCTGTCAGTGATGCCCTCCAGTGATTGATTGAGGCTTAGATTTAGACTTAGAATTTTATTTCTTACATCCATCTTACAACATAAGGGATTAAAAATCTTTATGTTGCATCTCCGCCGCTATGTTCGAGCAATAAGGAAGGGAAATGTGGGAGGATATTGCCCAAACATTAAGATTGTACACATAATTGTTTTGTATACATTTAAGTACAGACAGATATGCAATCAGATCAATGTTACTGATAAATCTGATAGCCTGCTGAACGAAACTGTCCCGGAGCCTGTTGGTCCTCACCTTCATGCTGCGGTACCATTTCCCAGCCAGAAGCAGCTGAAACGGTTTGTGGTCGGGGTGGCTGGAGTCCCTGATGATCCTCTGGGCCCTTTTTACGTAAATGTCCTGAACAGAGGAAAGTTCACATCCACAGATGCGCTGGGCTGCCCACACCACTCTCTGCAGTGCCCTACGATTGAGGGTAGTACAGTTCCCTTACCAGGCAGTAACGCAGCCAGTCAGGATGCTCTCGATGGTACCCCTGTAGAAAGTCCTGAGGATTTGGGGACTCATGCCAAACTTCTTCAGCCATCTGAGGTGAAAGATGTGTTATTGTGCTTTTTCATCACACGGTCGGTATATATAGTGCAGGTGAGACCCTCAGTGATGTGTATACTGAGGAACTTGAAACTACTCACCCTTTCAACTACAGTCTCATTTAGAGGCCAGCCTGCCTCCATTCCTCCAGTATTCCATGATCAACTCCTTCGTTTTTTCAGTCGGTGGAATGACAAGCTGGATTGCGTGCATGTGTATGTTCGTCTGCGGACTACTGAGAACTGCTTATTCTTGCTGATAACACCGATAGCACCATCGATTTCCGGGACATGTCACTCAGGGACTTAGGCTATATACCTTTATATTTTGTTTTGTGACTGTATGTTTACTTGCTACCTTACATGTGCTCTATGTGTCATTGATTGTTGCTACTGTGTTTTGCACCTTGGCCCTGGAGGAGCACTGTTACATTGTTTCATTTCATGGGTATTCATGTATGGTTGAAAGTTAATTAAACTTAAACTTGTGTCCCCTTCCAATTAACTTTGTCCAGCTCCTCACTCATGCCTCTGTAATTTACTTTACCCCACTGTAATACTTATATGTCTGACTTTAGCTTCTCTATTTGAACTGCAGGGTGAATTCTGTTGTATTATGATCGCTGCCTCCAAAGGGTTCCTTTACCTTAAGCTCCATATTCAAATTTGCTTCATTACACAACATCCAGTCAAGAATTGCTTTTTCCTCAACCACAAGATGCTCTATGAAGCCATTTTGTAGGCATTCTACAAATTCCCTCGCTTGGAATCCCACACCAACCTGATTTTCCCCAGCTTACCCACACATTGAAATCCCCCATGTTCATAACATTGTCCTTTTCTGTCTCCTGTTGTAATTTGTACCCCACATCCTGGCTACTGTTCAGAGGCCGGTATTAAACTCCTTTCAGGGTCTTTTTACCTTTGCAGCGTCTTCATTCTACCACAAGGATTCTGCACCTTCTGATCCTGCGTCACCTAAGAATTTCATTTCACTTTTTTAAACCAACGGAGACACCATCTGCCACTGTCTCTGCCTGTCCTTTTGACACAATGTTTATCTTCAGATGTTCATCATTTTTAATGTTTCAGATAATGAATGTGCAACAGAAATCAGGATGGCCTGGCTTCATGATAGTCATCATCAACTTGTGTTTGGGTTAAGCTTTAGCTGAATAACCATTAAGACTTCTAGTTTTGGGATTCAAAGTATATTTATTATAAAAGTTTACATACAGTGTACATCCTTGAGACTAGTCTTCCCACAGACAGCCACAAAACAAACAAATAAACACCATGGAACCCATTCAAAGAAAAACGTCAGACACTCAACATGGAGAAAAAAAAGAACAATTTGAGCAAATGGCAAAGAACGAGTGCGTAACACACAGAATGTTAAACATCAAACCACAGGGCTTTGAAGCAGTCCAGGAATGTTCAGTTTAGCTCAGCTCAGTTCAATTCAGCGCAGTGTCGGTCTTCGACTGCAACCCACAAAGCCAGTCCGCCTTCATCAAAGTCATGCAAAATAGCAATAAAAAAGGAGTAATCAGAAACCAGGAATACAAATAACGGGAACAACTGAGTCCTTTAAAAACAAGTCCAATCCACAAGCCAGGCTGATCAAATCTTGCCCGAGACCCAAGACTCCTGCATCTTCCTCCAGTAGCGGCAAGCAAAAAGGACAGCCCAGTCAAACGCGGGCAGACAGGAGGCACTCATGTGAGAAAAAGGTTCCCTTCAGCTTATTTGTTCAGTTCTTGTAAAATCATTTAAAACATTTGAAACACAAGGGACTGCAGGTGCTGGATTCTGAAGCAGCAAGTAATCTGCTGGATGAATTCGGCAGGTTGAGCAACATCTATGGGAGGACAGAAATTGCCACTATTTCAGCTCAAAATCCTGCATCAAGATTAGAAGCGAAGAGGTGAGATGGACAGCATAGAGAGGAGAAGGAGAGTGGGAAGAAAGGGTTTTGATGTGATTGGTGGACTGAGGAGGGGTGTAAGCAACAGGTAGGTAATGCCAGGTGGGGCGGTGAGCGGGCCTGGAGTTGGAAGACTGTGGCAGACGAATGATAGACAGAGGTAGGAAGAGAAAGGGGGAGAAAAACAGAAGCATTACTTCCAGTAATGCCCCTCTCCTTTCAGCATTCCCGATCCCCTTTTCCCTCTCTCACCTTATCTCCTTACCCGTCCATTGCCTCCCTCTCGTGTTCCTCCTCGCTTTTCTTTCTTCCACGTCCTTCTGTCCTCTTCTACCAGACTCCACCCCCTTCTCCAGCCCTACATCCCCTTCACCACTCAACTTCCCAGCTCCTCTTCCCTCTCCACCTCCCAGTTTCACCTATCACCTTGCACTTCTCTCTCTCCTCTCCTCCACCTTTTAGATCTACTCCGCTTTTATTCTCCAGTCCTGCCAAAGGGTCTGGGCCTGCAACGTCGACTGTACTTTTCCCCCATAGATGCTGCCTGGCCTGCTGAGTTTCTCCAGCATTTTGTGTGTGTTGGTTGAGAAGGAGCAAGGCCTCCAGTCTTCACACTCCCTTCTCTACTCAGTCTTGATGTACCGATGCTATCGACAAATTCTTTCCTCTAACAGATTATCAGTGCTTTTAAAACATATTCTGCACTCTTGTCAATGCCTGAGTATTCTTTCCACGGTGTGGATTCTTTCAGAGTGCACTGTGCTGCAAATGTCACCTGACTGATGCACGAGGAGAAGAAACAGGTTGTTAAGGCTGCCAGACAGATTGAATGCCGTCCCTCACTGACTGTGACTATATCACAAGTGATGCCGAACACTTTTGTAAGACAGCCCCAATGTTGTCGTCTCAAAATAATTATCTAGCCGTGAGCCAAAGTGTTGGACTGAACTGCAAGGCAAAGACAGAACCATTTTACATCCACCCGTTCCTTGGCCCAATGGGCCACAAGTTTACTCCCAGCTTTAGCAAATCTCAGGAACGATACTACTTAGAATGTAGTGTCTATGGAAATAGGACGTGAGCAGCTGTTCTCGTGAACTTACCACTGAAGATAAACATTCCTGATTAATGTAAATTAACTGTCGCAGCACGGTATTTTTAGATCGTGTGAATGCTCGAGGTTTTCATCTGCCTGTTGTACTTACAGAGCTTATTGTGTTCGCTCTGCTGGCACCTTTGTTACAAAGCATCCCAGCTGAAATAGCCTGGCTGAAATATTTTTTTTTAAATAGCAAATGTGCCCTGGATTTTCTACTTCAGCTTCTGGCTTTGAGTTGTGAAGTCTGCGAATCTGATTCCTGCACAGACTCCTCATTGTTGAGAAAACTCCCCTTGAACAATGCATTAGGCTGAAGTTAATTTCACGTACCTATGTGAATTTGGAGTCGGTCCCAAATCCTGTTACCGGAGACTTCTCCAATTTCGGCATCCATTAATGTGCAAGTGTTTTGTCGGCACAAAAGTCTGATTTCCTGATTGACATCATTTGAATCGGGTGCAGTATCTGTGTCGCTACAAGCAATTTATCCAGACTCATTCTCACAGCATCGAGCTATTTAATGTGTAAAGGACACAAACCCAAACGATGCTGCAGATTGAAAGGTTTGGCTGGATTCTTAAAGGTGATCAGTTAATAAGCTATCACAATGGAGTCAATTTTCATTGGCGTGGACCCCATGCATTATGAAGTGAGGGGAGGGGTATCAGTCCCTGAAGAGATTTGGACTGTTTTGAGCGCCCCCCCCCCCCCCACCACACATTCTGAGTAACTGCAACAGGGAAGGGGTTGAAGGAATGAGGGAGGGGGTGTTTGAGGAGTGGTTCTGAATTCTTTTCTGGCTCATGAAAGCCTGCCACATGTTAAACAGAGTCGGCCTTTCAAACACACTTCTGTTATTCCTTTCTGCAATAAGCTCTTTATTTAGCCGGTCACAAGAGCTCCTCGTTGGCAATGAGGAAGTAGTCCCCATGGAGCTACCTTGGTTAGAGAGAAAATGAACCAGACGAAAGAGATTTGTCAGGCCAAAGAGTTTGTTATCATCTTATTAAACTCATAAACTTCCATTTTTGTTAAGAGAGGCATCTCCATTTGGCACAATATATTGGATGAGGTCCCTCTAGGATATTGTTTCAGTGGGGCCCCAGCAGTACCCCTTATAAAACTCTTGTCCAAATGTTGCATTCAAACTGAGATTAGGTCTACATTAAGAACTACCAGCCAGGTCTGCCATTTCCTGTAAACTGATATTAAAAAAAATTGCCTCTGGGTTAATAATTTTTTTTAAACAAACTTCAACATCCAAAAGCAGATTATATGGCACAATATCGCCACATTTATGAAGCCTTATTTTCTAAATCTGCTTAGCTTTAGGGCATTACCACATTCCAACCGACCCTGTTTGAAAACATGCTCACTGCTGTTTGAAAACATGTCTTCCCCTGCCAGTCCAGACTGTCACTCTGGCTGACTGCTGGAGGAACCCTGGAAAAATAATTCCAATGGAATATTGCCAGGTAGCCCCACGTCCTGGAATTGCCAGATCTGCTGCCTACGGGACACATCTCCTCCTTCCAGAGAAAGCAAAAGTTGTAACAAGCAGTTCTGGGACCAGAGCTGTTTGCAACATCTATGTATTGTGATGTTGATGAGAAAATTAAATGCAGCATCTCTGAGTTTGCGGATGATGCAAACTTAGTGGGAGAATGGGTACTGAGGGTGATGAGGACGTGCTCCAGGTTGATTTGGACACTTTGAAGAATTCAGATCCAGATTTATTTATTTATGACGTGTACATTGAAACATACAGTGAAATGTGTCATTTGCACTAACGATCAACACATACAAGGGTGTGCTGGAGGCAACCCACAAGTGTTGGCACATTCTGGCACCAACGTAGCATATTCACACTATTCAACACAGCAGAGAACAACACGACATCAAACCAAAACAAGAAACAAAAGCAAAAATAGGTGCCTTTCCCAAACCCCCTCCCACTCACCCATAGGATCCTCAAATTCGCAGACATCGGGCCTCTGACCCCCAGCCACTGGCTTGGACTCACAGATCTGACCTCTACCTCCAGACATGCCCATTTCTGTCTTCCACTTTTCAGGCTTCAGATTCTCCGGGTTCTGGACTTCGAACTTCTGTCTTGCCCTCTGGATTTCGTCAAAGTCTGGGTATTGACCCCAGAACTGGACAATCATAGGTCTGACTTTCGGCTCTTGACTATAGGACTTCCCAGTCAAAGATTTGACCTTCTGGCCTTGACTGACCCAACCTCCGGGTCCTTGACTGCCAAACATTTTGGGCCTTGCCTCCAGGACTTGCACGGCAGATTCTCTATTCCCTATGTCTTAATTTGTCTCCACAGGAGAGAGCCACTGGGAGAAGAAAGCACAGGGCTGGAGTTTCTGGTCAGACAGAGGTCCTTGTGAAAGAACAGCCATAACTCCAACATCTGAGGCATCTACTTGAATGATGAATGACAGCTCTGGGCTAGAGAGAACAAGGGCATGAGCTGTTATGAAGCAATGCTTCAATTCCTGAAAAGCTGCTTCAGTTTCTGGGGTCTAGTGAAATGGGCTGGAGGTTCCTTTAGTCAGAGCAGTGAGGGATGTTGTGATGGAGCTGAACCCAAATGAACCTCCAGGTTTAAATTTGTGAACCCCAAAAACTTCTGGAGCTGCTTGATTGTGGTGGGTTGTGGCCAATCCCTGATGGCCTGAGTCTTGCTAGGGTCCATCTGCAGGTTCTCCTTTGAGACAATAAACCCGTGGAAGGAAGCAATGGAGACATGGAACTCATTCTTCTCTATTTTAGTGAATAGTTGGTTCTGGAGTAAACAGGAGATCTGACAGTGGGTCTTCAGATTCCTGTGGCTTCTCCCCGAGGCAAGCAATAAGAAAAAGGCATGACTTGGATGGTGAGGTGCCTTCATAATGAAAGCTGCCTCTTTGAGGCACCATCACATGAAGATGTCCTAATGAAAAAAATAACTTGTGAAATGTGGAGCTTGCTGTAGTCATATTGATTGCAACACACACAAAATGCTGGAGGAACTCAGCAGGCCAGGCAGCATCTAAGGAGAGGAATAGGAACCTATGGAGACTGTTCATTCTTCTCCTTAGCTGCTGCCTGACCTGCTGAGTTCCTCCAGCACTCTGTATGTGTTGCTCTGGGCTTCCAGCATCTGCCGAATCTCTTGAGTTTATCATTTGCCCTACATTGCAATGGTGACAGCACTCCAAACGTATCTCATCGACAGGAAAACCCTTTGAAACACCCTGAGGATATGAAAATCCTTCTTTAGGTCAAACATAAAAATTGGGATAAACTTGTACAGTGGAGGCAGATAACTACCTATGTCAACATTCCCCATTCATGAGGCAATCTAATTTATTTGATGAATCTAATTTCCTCCAGCATTTTGTGTGTGTTTCTTTGATGGCTTCCATTTTGCCCAATACAAATCATTTCCTGCTTATCAATGGCAGATCCATCAAGTGAGACAGGATGGAAAAGGAATTCACATCTCACTTGGATAAATTAGAAATGAATATTAAATCTGAAGCTTTATGAAATGATGAATTCTGTGCCTTGTCATTTCTAATCAAGCTGATTGGATACAGCCAAGCAATGCAAAGGAGGAAACGTGCTTCCTGTGGTTCATTCAGGAAAATGAAACTATATTTAAACTGAAGCAATAGCAGTTATGCTTTTATAGTTCTGCTGCAGTAAAACATGTTTTTACTAACCCCCTCTGAGTGTAGAACAGAATAGAAATGTAACTGTGACCAAGGTAAACACATGCTGGCAATCAGCACAGAGACGACTCCAACC
Organism: Hemitrygon akajei; assembly: GCF_048418815.1. Taxonomy (NCBI): domain Eukaryota; kingdom Metazoa; phylum Chordata; class Chondrichthyes; order Myliobatiformes; family Dasyatidae; genus Hemitrygon; species Hemitrygon akajei. The sequence continues at coordinate 30,190,393 of NC_133127.1, forward strand.
CAGTTTGTGGATTAAATTAATTTCAGTGAGTGTGGTATTGTGTCTACATTGAGCAGGAAACAAGGATGAATTTCACTCAATGTAGAGACGTGGCTGTGACACCCACTTTGTCTCAAACGCTTTTCACTTGCACAAATTGGCGATACCTGGCCTTGCCAAAAACATTTACAATGCGTGTTTTGAGCCAGATCTCACACTGGCTAAGCCTGCCAACAGGAACCTGCCACGGTGGGGGTGCTTGGAAACTTAGACGGCTCCACAGGAAGCCACCACTGGTTGAAGGAGGTTACACAGCGGGCTGGGAGATGGAGTACTGAACGCAAATGGGGGAAGACTGCAACACACAGAAAGCTGGAGGAGCTCAGCAGGTCAGGCAGCATCTATGGTGAGGAACAAACAGTTGATGTTTTGGGCTGAGATGTCGACTGTTTATTCATTTCTATAGATGCCGCTTTGACTTGCTGAATTCCTGTAGCGCTTTGTGTGTGTTGCTCTGGATTTCCGGCACCTGCAGTAGCCTCTTTTGGCTTTGTGTGCTCCAGTACTGCCACCACTGCCAAGGAAGCAATATTGATGAGGCTGTCGTTTTAAGCTTCTGTGATATGACTGGCCTGTCAAAAGGCAAGACTGCAGCTTGGTCCATTGTTCAAAGAACAGATTGCACCAGTGAAATGTCATAGGCACAGATAGTGCAGCAAAATGCCAAAACTGAGAAGAGAACATGAAGGGGAGCTTCTTTCTGCCCCCTCTTTCAGCGGTATGAATGGCTCTTCACTGAACTTTAAAATGATTTAGCTACCTCAGCACCTCATCTCAGGGGCAAAGAAGGATGCTGTTCTTGCCAGCTACATCCACACATAAAACATAATTATTCTTGCCCAGTAGAAGTATTTGTTCTTTTCCCTCTCAAGCATTTTCCTGATTCCTAGTTATCTGGACATCAGTGTATAGATGACGAAGCGCCTTCTGATACACACATGATGTACCTGTTTGTGCTGCATAATGGTCATTGTTTATTTACTTATTTTATTCATTTATTTTAGTACAGTGCAGAGTAGGCCCTTCCGGTCCTTTGAGCCAAACTGCCCAGCAATCCCCTGATTTAACACTAGCCTAGTCACGGGGCAATTAACCTACCAACCACTAGGTTTTCGGACTGTGGGAGGAAACAGGAATGCCCATAGGAAACCCATGCAGTGACAGGGAGAACGTACAAACTCATACAGGCAGCAGCGGGAATTGAACCCTGTCGCCTGCACTGTAAAGTGTTGTGCTAACCTCTATGCTACCGTTATTATCAAATGTTACCAAGCGACAGTGAGCAACTACTTCTGCATGCATTCATACAGACGAATACACAACAGTACAAGGAAAAAGAATGAATGAATGAAGTGTTACTGTTCTAGAGAAAGTGCAGCGCCGGTGGACATAAGACCATAAGGTATAGGAGCAGAATTAGGCTATATGACCCATTGAATCGGTTCTGCTATTCAATCATGGTAGATTGTGAGGTCAAGAGATCATAGTTTGTTTGCATCCTTGTAGTGAGCACGGACTCTGATCATCTCACCTCTCCATCCCCCGTAGTGATACCTGACTCTGATCAATTGGGATTGTAATTTTGAGGAAGGAGCACAAAATGGATCATAAACCATCTCTGAACCTGTCTACATTTGTCTGCCAGGTACTGTAATATAACTGGAGACCCCAGGAAACTAGTTGCAACTACAGAATCCCCTGCTAAACAGATTCTGGGTCAGGATGATATGTGAGGATAGCTCCTATTATTGGAATAGAGACCATTGAGATTTACTGCACAACAAGATCTCTTTAATAAAACAGCAAACAGGTTAGACAGTATGCTCAGAGATGGAAATAATAATATTGTTTCAGATCATTGATCTCTCATTGACTCTCTTCGATTCTATACATAACATTTCCTAACACTTTGTCTATTGCCTGCTATGACTTGGCAATTTAAATAATCATCTCAATACTTCTTGTTAACTCAGAATCAGAATCAGGTTTATCATCACCGGCATGTGACGTGAAATTTGTTAACTTAGCAGCAGCAGTTCAATGCAATACATAATCTAGCAGAGAAAAAAAAATAAATCAAATAAAAATAATAATAATAAATAAACAAGTAAATCAATTACATATGTTGAATAGATTTTTTAAAATGTGCAAAAACAGAAATACTGCATATTTAAAAAAAAGTGAGATAGTGTCCAAAGATTCAATGTCCATTTAGAAATTGGATGGCAGAGGGGGAGAAACTGTTCCTGAATTGCTGAGTGTGTGCCTTCAGGCTTCTGTACCTCCTACCTGATGGTAACAGTGAGAAAAGGGCATGCCCTGGGTGCTGGAGTTTCTTAATAATGGACGCTGCCTTTCTGAGACCCGCTCCCTAAAGATTTCCTGGGTACTTTGTAGGCGAGTGCCCAAAATGGAGCTGACTAGATTTACAACCCTCTGCAGCTTCTTTTGGTCCTTTGCAGTAGCCCCTCCATACCAGACAGTGATGCAGCCTGTCAGAATGCTCTCCACGGTACAACTATAGAAGTTTTTGAGTGTATTTGTTGACATGCCAAATCTCTTCAAACTCCTAATAAAGTATAGCCACTGTCTTGCCTTCTTTATAACTACATCGATATGTTGGGACCAGGTTAGATCCTCAGAGATCTTGACACCCAGGAACTTGAAACTGCTCACTCTCTCCACTTCTGATCCCTCTATGAGGATAGGTATGTTTTCCTTCGTCTTACCCTTCCTGTTGTGAGAACATCTGCCTTCATCACATTCAAGCAGTGCCTTCTAGTTTGAAGCTACCCTATGAGAAAAAGTTCTCCTGACAATCCCAACTAAAGGTCTTACTCCTTTCTCCTTAACTCTACCCTTCCTTACTCCAAGCTTATGTCTTCTACATTTTAAGTGTCTCTGCCACAGGGAGGATTCCTTCCATCTATCTTATTCACAGAACCATTGAATCATAGAGCACAACAGCACAGGAAGAGGCCCTTCTGCCCATCTAGCTTGTGCCAGCCTAGTCTTCTGCCTAGTCCTATCTATGAGCCACTCAACCCTAGCTCTCCATAAACCTTTTATCCATTTACCTATCCAAACTTTTCTTAAATGTCACAATTCAACTCACATCTACCACTTCTGCTGGAAGTTATTCGCACCACCCTCGGAGAGAAGAAGCTCCCCCTCAGTTTCCCCTTAAATATTTCACCTTTCAGCTTAGACTATGACCTCTATGCCTCCCATGATTTTACTGCCTTTTCCTCTTACCTGAAAGGAATCTAGTAACATTGGTTGCATCTCAAAGGAGATTCACCGTATTAATTCCTAGGATGAGAAGGCTGCCCCACCAAAAAAAATGCTAGATATTTGTGTCTGTATTCCTTGAAGTTTAGAAAAATGAGTGGTGATCTTACTCAAACATGCAAGCTCTTAGGGGTTTAACAGGTGAAATGTCTTCACTGTTGTATGAGTCGGAAACAAGGGGATGGAAAAGAAAGTCATTTAAAATTGAGTTACATAGAAATTTCCTCTTAGAGAAGGGAGTAAATTTCCGGAATTCTCTGCCTCCAAGGTCAGTGGTGGCTAGACCTTCAGATATATTTAGGGTGGAGATACACTCAGTGACCGCTTTATTAGATTACCTCCTGTAACTAATAAAGTAGCCACAGAGTAGATGTTCGAGGTCTTCTGCTGCTGTAGCCCATCCACTTCAAGGTTCAATGTGTCGTGCATTCAGAGATGCTCTTCTGCACATCACTGTTGTAAAATGTGGTTATTTGAGTTACTGTCAGCTTCCTGTCAGCTCGAACCAGTCTGGCCATTCTCCTCTGACCTCTCTCATCAACAAGGCATTTTCGCGAACAGAACTGGCCTTTTTTCTCACACCATTCTCTGTAAACTCTGGAGACTGTTGTGCATGAAAATCCCATGAGATCAGCAGTTTCTGAGATAGTCAAACCATCTCATCTGGCACCAACAATTATACCGTGGTCAAAGTAATTTAGGTCACATTTTTCCCAATTCTGTTGTTTGGCCTGAACAGCAACTGAACCTCTTGACCACGTCTGTATGCTTACATGCACTGAGTTGATGCCACATGATTAGCATGATTTGTACAAATGGGCAGGTGTACAAATGGCCACCGAGTGTAGATAAAGATTTGAATTATCAAGAAATTGAGAGTTATTGGGAACTAGTACAGAAGAAGTTTGTGATCATATTGAATGACAGGGCAGGACTGAGAATCTTGGTCATTTCCTCCTTTTCCTACTGTCTTGTGTTCTTGTTGATCAGACAATATCTCAAGGCATAACAAATTAGGACAATGGCAATCCGGCCAACTACTGGTTATATTTCAAATATGCTGCAATTGTCTTTGATCTGGTGACACGAGGTGAATTGGGACAGTTGGCTCAGTAGCAAGTGAGTGCGCCAAGACCTGCAGAGTAGCCTGGCTCATAATCATCTCTCTGGTATGTATCTTGGACCATCTCTATGATGAAAATTGAAGCATTTTACTTCTCCCTAGGATTGAGGCAAGTGGTTGCCAAACATAGTTTACTAAAAGTTTAGGAACAGTGGAAAAACACTTGAATAAAAAAAAATACTTCCTCAATAAGCACTAGTAACATAACAAAAATCTGAACCACAAACTGTTTACAAGCTCCTGCTCAAATGCAGCTTTCATTGCTCTCATTCCAAATGGGTACTGTTGTACTAATTTAAATATAAATATATATATTCCTCATTGAATCAGCAGCCTCAGTGAGGTTCCGACAGGCAAGAGGGTGCATGGTCTTCAGCTCGTGAGCTGCAGGGGAGTGAAGAAGGAAAGAAACTGCTGGAAGGACCAAAGGCCTAACCTGAAGCTAGGAGACCGTTGGTCTGTGTGGGTGCGAGGGCGGAAAGGGGCTGATTTTGTTGTTGCTTCTTTGCTGCCTGTTGTGTTCCATTTTGTTCTGCCAGGCATTGTGGGCATGCGATGTTGGCGCTGGAACGCGTGGCAACACCTGCGGGCTTCCCCCAGCACGTCCTTAGGTGTGTTGCCAAACAATGCACCGTATTTCACTGCGTGTTTTGACGTGTACGTGACAAATAATTCTGAATAAATTTAATGCTTGCTGCAGCCCCCACGCCAGCTCTGTGCCAACTCCCCTGGGGTGCAGGTTATGTAATGCCTTTATGTAGTGAACAATGGCAACGTGCAATCAAGCAAAAACTGACTCCAGGCGAGGGAGCAGATCATTTGGACTGATGACCAGACAGTTAAACTGCATCTTAAATAGACAGAGACGCACAAAGAAGTTAGAGTTGTCGTATAAGATCCCACAAACATGCTCATTAGGAGTAAGGGCAGACTCTTTGGCCCCTCACACCTGCTCTGCCATACAGTAATATCATGGCTGATCTGATTATAACCTTAGCTGCCCTTTCGTGTCTTTCACCTTCTTATATATCAAAATAAAAATATTTAATGTCTGAACTTCCTTCCAGCCACTGAGGGAAAGAGGTAATCAGCCCAAAACATCAACTCTATTTCTTTTGTCATCGGTGCTGCCTGAATTGCTGAGTATTTAGAACTTTTTTTTTGTTTTTATTTTATGTAAACATCACCTGCAATTTTTTGGTTTTAAACAACCATGTCTTCACACCACCCAGAACCATGCATTTCCATTCCTGAATTGTTGCCTCCAGCTCTGGGACACATTGATGTCTTGACTCTAAGAATGTCAGATTTTGATGACTTGGCTTGTGATATAAAAGAGCTGAAGAACACAGTCAGCTGGGAAAACAGGTCACATAGCAAAGGTGCCCGGTTTCCGTGGCCACAAATGACAGCTGAGGTTAGTGGTAGTTTACCTTTGACCTTTCTTAGTTGAAGGATTTCTGCTGCTGTTCTACTTCAGGTATTTTGATTGGTGTATCACCTTGCACTCGGCACGTGGTCTTATCCAACAAACTAGATTGGACAAGCCAAGAAAATTAAAAAATACAGATACGGGAAGACTAAAAGAAAACACAGACAAGAATAAAAAAACAACTGCTGGAGCAACTTAGCAGCTGTGGATGCAGTAGGATGACCAGTGTTTCAGCACAAGACCCTGCATCAGCTCTGAGAGCTTAGGGAGGAGTAGTTAGAATAAGGAGCTGAGGTTCCTGATGAAGGGTCTTGATCTTTTCCATAGATGCCACCTCGCCTGCTGAGTTCCTCCGGCATTTTGTGTGCATTGCTGAAGAGGTGAGGGGGAGGGGTGAAGCTATGTGCTGGTAGATGATAGGTGGACCAAAGTGAGGAAGAAAATGATGGGCAGAGAGAGCCAGAAGGACCAGGGCTGGTGGATGATAGTTTGGAACCAAGTGACAAGGGGTATGATGGGTAGATAAACTCAGGTAGGAGAAGGGGAGAATTGGAGCTGGGAGATGATGGCTGGTGAGTGGTAGGTAGAGATAGATGAGAGGGTAAAAGGGGGCAGATAGAGCATCTGGAGGTGGTAGAGGGTGAAGGTGGAGACAGAGGTTGGAAAGTGGTAAGTGAAGACACCAAAAGTTGCAGATGCTGGAATTTGATAAGTAAGGAAGATGGTAGATGAATCCATGTGGGGTAAGAGGATGAAGGTGGGTAACAGGGGGCTGAAAATGGGGGATGGTTAGAGAACCTAGATGGATCAGAAGGAGACAGGAAAGAACACAGGGTGAGCCGGTTACCTGAAACTGGAAAATTCCAGGTCACAGTATCTACAGTCACTTGTGCCTCCAATGAAATGTAGAAAATGCTGGCATCACTCAGCTGGTCCGACAGTATCTGTGAAGAGAGAAATGAAGTTGCCATTTTATATAGGTCTGTACACACAGGCAGCTGCCCCATTATATCTAAACAGAACCGTTAACACTCCCCGAGAGGCAGTGGGGTCCAGGCCTCAGAGCACGTCAAAGTGACTGAACCCGATGTTTGGTGACGATTGAGGAGCTGCTGCGCCAAATCAGAAATGTCGGATACAGGCCGAATCGAGGCGGTGAGGGCCCGGCCACAGAACGTATCGAAGTGACTGAACGCAATGTCCGGACGGTGACTTAGGTGCTGGGCCAGGTTGACAAAGTCAGGGAATCGGAGCCTGAGGCGAGGGATGAGCCAGTTCAGCTCCCTGCTCTGCTCTACGCTAAACTAAGGGTCTGCGGACTGCTCTCTTTGTGGACTTCAGTTCAGAACGTTATTACCTCCATTTATTGTTTGCACGATTTGTTTTATTTTTCTACACATTGGGCGCTTGATGGCCTTCTTTTTTAATGTTATTTTCAGATTTCTTTCTTTTGTGCCTGCCTGTTAGGAGACAAATCTCAAGATTGTATAATGTACTTTGATAATAAATGTACTTTGAACAAGAGGGTGTTTGTGGCACAGTGGATATTAAAAACCATACTGCACTACCTTGAAAAAGAGCAGGGAGACTGTCCCTAATGTTCTGGCTTGAATCTATCCCTCAGTCAATGCCACTAAACATTATTTCACTGCTGACACAAGAGACCGCAGGTGCTGGAACATGAAGCAACACACAATCAGCTGGAGGAGATCAGCGTGCTGAGGAAGCATCTGGGGAAGGAAAGGAATTGTTAATGTTTTGGGTCTAAACCCTGCTGTTTGTGTAAACTGGCTACACAGAAATTGGCTGCCACATTCCCTACACCAGTAACAAAACTTCAAAAGCCGCATTATCTTTGGCTGGATTAAATTGAAGGCTGAATAACTGAACTGTGAGGAACAAATTCAAAATTGCGTCCAAGCATAACTTTGATACAAGCGGAGCAGTTGCTGACATTGTAACAAGCGTTCTACAGAGACTCCAGTGTTCTGCTGGTTTAGAGAAAGCAGGGGGCAGTTTCTCTACAGGCTTCCACCGTAGTGTAGCGGTTAGTTCAGGGCATCAGAGTTCAGAGTTCAATTCTGGTGCCGTCACACTCTCCTCATGGCCGCATGGGTTTCCTCCGAGTGCTCTGATTTCCTCCCGCAGTCTAAAGATATACTGGTTAGTAGGTTAATTGGTCATTGTAAATTGTCCCGTGACTAGGTTAGTGTTAAATAACTTGGCCATTTGGGCTGGAAGAGCCTGTTCTGTGCTGTATTCTAACTAAAGTAGAATGGACACTTTCAGAGCATCATTGTATAATACCTGCCAGTGAATGAACGAACACACACACACACACACACACACACACACATACACACACACACACACACACACACACACACACACACACACACACACTCACACACACAGACACACACACACAGACACACGCGCACACACACACACACACACACACACACACACACACACACACACACACACACACACACACACACACACACACACACACACACACACACACACACGAGTCTGGGTATGCGCAAACACAAATCTAGTGACAGATCAAGACACACAAAGCCCTGGAAGAACTCAGCAACAGGTCAGGTAGGAATAACCCTTTGATGTTTTGGGCTGAGACCCTTCATCAGAATCAGATTTAATATCACCGACAAATGTCATGAAATTTGTTAACCTTACGGCAGTAATACAATGAAATACATGATATAGAGAAGAAAACTGAGTTACATTATGTATATATATGTCTATCATATTGTTAAAATAAGTAGAGCAAAATAACAGAAGTAAAAAAGTAGTGAGGTAGTGTTCACGGGTTCAATGCCCATTTGGAAATCAGATGGCAGAGACAGGTGATGGATCCATGGATGGTTCTTGTAAGGTTTATGATGGAATCCAGATCATGATAAACTTGAATTTCTTTCTAAGTACGTTTTGCTGAAAGTATTAATTGCTGATCTCCTTCCATTTCACCTCATCCAGTCAATTCAGGTTACTGTGTGTGATCTCAGGTTACATACTGGTGCAATGACTGTAGCCAATCCCCAGTGTCATGGATAGCTTATCCCCACCCCAGATCTGAAGGTAGATAAAGGGAGGAATTATTTATTGTGTCAATCCCCCAGTGTCAAGGACAACTTATTCCACCCCACATCTGAACATAAAGGGAGGAATTATTTATTGTGTCAATCCCTAATGTCAAGGACAACTTATTCCACCCCAGATCTGAACATAAAGGGAGGAATTATTTATTGTGTCAATCCCCCAGTGTCAAGGATAACTTATTCCCACCCCTGATCTGAAGATCTTGTGGCGACTGTCACACCAAAACGTAGATAAAGGGAGCAATTATTCAACGTGCAATAAATGCAAGCTCGCTCCCTAGTATACTCACCAGTGACACCAAGTTCCAGTCAGCAGGTGTGTTCAACGTTCAAAAGCCAAAGTAAATTTATTAACAAAGTGCGTATAGACCACCAAATACTACCTTGAGATTCATTTCTTGCAGGCATTCACATTAAGAAGGTATGGGCAAGGGAGGAAGAAATACAAGGTAGTAGGTGATAAGTGAAACTGAGAGAGAGAGACAGTGGTGAAATAAAGAGCTGGGAAGTTGATTGCTGGAAGGGATATGTGGCTGGAGAAGAGGGAGTCTGATAGGAGAGGACAGAAGGCCATGGGAGAAAGGGAAGGGGGAGGAACACCAGAGTGAGGTGATAGGCAGGTGAGGGAAGGAAACGGGAATGAGGAATGGTGAGGGAGTGGGGAAGGGGCATTACCGGAAGTTAGAGAAATCGATGTTCATGCCATTAGGTTGGAGACTATCCAGACAGAATATAAGGTGTTTTTCCTCCAACCTGAGTGTGGTCTCATCTCGATAATAGAGAAGACCATGGACTGACACTGGAATGGGAATGGGAAGTGGAATTAAGATGGGTGGCCACTGGGAGATCTCACTTTTTCTGGCGGATGGGGCACAGGTGCTCAGCAAAGCGATCTCCCTATCTATGTTGGATCTCACCGATACACAGGAGGCCACACTGGGAGCACCGGATATAGCAGGTCATCACAACAGACTCACAGGTGAAGTGTCTCCTCACCTGGAAGGACTGTTTGGGGCCCTGAACGGTAGTGAGGGAGGAGGTGTAGAGACAGGTGTAGCACTTGCTCTGCTTGTAAGGTTAAATACCAGGAGAGAGATCAGTCAAATGTGCCGAATGGACAAGAGAGTCAAGTAGGGAGCTATCCCTGTGGAAAGCCGGGTGGGGATGGGGGTTGTGGTGGTGGAGGGGAAGATATACTCAGTGGTGGGATCTCATAGAAAAAACAGAAAACCTACAGCACAATACAGGTCCTTCGGCCCACAATGCTGTGCCAAACATTTACCTACTTTAGAAATTACCTAGGGTTACCCATAGCTCTCTATTTTTCTAAGCTCCATGTACCTATCCAGGGGTCCCTTAAAAGACCCTATCGTATCCGCCTCCACCACCGCTGCCGGCAGCCCATTCCATGCACTAGAGATGGCAGAAATTTGGGAGAATTATGTGCTGGACACGGAGGCTGGTGGTAGCTAAGGACACGTGGACCCTTATCCCTGGTGGGATGGTGGGAAGATGGGGTAAGAGCAGAGCTGTGTAAAATGGAAGAGGTGAAGTTGAGTGCAGTGTTGATGGTGGAGGAAGGGAAGCCCCTTCACTAGAAAAAGGACATCTCCTTCGTTCCGGAATGAAAAGCCTCATCCTGAAAACAAGTGCAGTGAGACAGAGGAATTGAGAGAAGGGGATGGCACTTTTACAAGTAACAGGGTTGGAAGAGGTTTCGTCCAGTTAGCTATGAGAGTCAGTGGGTTTATAAAAGACACCCATAGTTAAACTGTCTCCAGAGATAGAGGCAGAGATTGGGAAAGGGGAGGGAGGTGTCAGAAATGGTAAATTTGAGGGCAGGGTGGATGTGGAAGGCAAAGTAGATGAAGTCGACAAGCTCGGCATGGGTGCAGGAAGCAGCACCAACGTAGTTGCTGATGTAACATAGGAAAAGTTGGGGAGAGATACCACGTACCAGACAAAAATGCAGGCACACCCCCACCATTCCCTATTCCCATTTCCTTGTCTCACCATATCTCCTCACCTGCCCATCACCTCTCCCTGGTGTTCCTCCCCCTTCCCTTTCTTCCATGGCCTTCTGTCCTCTCCTATCAGATTCCCCCTCCTCCAGCCCTTAATCTCTTTCACCAATCGACTTCCCAATTCTTTACTTCACCCCTCCCACCTCCCGGTTTCATCTATCATCTACTACCTTGTATTTCTTCCACATCTCCCCTACCTTCTTACTCCGAATTCTTTATTCTCAGTTCTGATGAAGGGTCTCGGCCTGAAACGTCAACTCTACTCTTTACCATAGATGCTGCCTGGCCCGCTGAGTTCCTCCAGCATTTGGTGTGTGTTGCTCGGCTTTCCAGCTCTTCTCTTGTTTGTGAATAACATGAGTTGTAGAGTATTTGAAAGGGAATCCTTGGGTTGTGGAATCAGTTCAGATCTGAGGTGAGTGAAGTTACCCGTGCTGGTTCAGGAGCCTAATGGTTGAATGGTAATCACCGTTCCTGAACCTGCTGGTGTGGACCTCAGGCTCCGGTCTATCCTTCCTGATGACAGCAGTGAGACAAGAGTAAATCCAGATCTTTTCATAGCTTTGATCCAGTTAAATTAAGAAAACAATAAGAACTCTCAGTTAAGCTAACAGCAAGTTCTTTCTAATACAGCTGTGGGCATCACCAGCCATTTCCTACAGGAAATTACTGCTGCAGTTCCTCAAGAAAAGATCACTTTCAGTGGTATTTTCTTCCACTATAAAGCTGCAGAGTTGCTTGCTGATGCATCCAGAGTTCGGTTCTGCTCACAGGTCTACTGGTAACGAAGCAGGAATGAGAAAAGGCTCGGCAGAGGATGTACTGTACTTCCTGTGACAGTTTGTAAAATTCCATCTTCTCCAGGACATACTGATGCAATTCTATACTGCCATTACTGAGGCATCATCACATCAGCCATTACTGTCTGGTTTGGTGCAGCATACTCTCACAATATATGACAACTACAATGTACTGACAGGTCAGCAGAAAAAGTCACTGGTGGCAGTCCACCTTCACTGCTAGACTTCTGTGTCCAGGACAAAGAAGTAGGCAGGAAAAATCATTCTGGGCACTACCCTCACAGCAAACTGCATTTTCTGAAAGCTTCCTTTTGGAGAGTGCAATAGGGCTATTAAAACAAAAATGTCATGCTGTTTTAAAAGTTTCTCCCTCCAGGCAGTTAATCTGATCAAACATTCTAGTTAGTCCCCATCCCTCTCTATCTTTTACCTCAGTCACTGCACTGTAAACTCTTTAAACCACTTTTTATAATGCTGTTTACATTGTAAATACATGCTGGTATTTATGCACCTTTTATAATTGTTGAATGTTAATCTTTGTTGCGCGTCACGCCAAAACACCACAGAAAATGTCTAATACTTGTAAATGTGTATGGCGAATAAGGTTGATCCTTGAGCTGGGACTGGACAGGTAATGTCTGACATCTCCTATATGAGTGGCAAAGACAGCCTTGAGCAAATTTACACCACCATCGTCAGACCTGCAGCTGTCACCACGGTTCGAGTATGACCCAAGTGCAGAGTCGATAGTTCACAAAACTTTAATGCAAACAGTGTTCAAGGGAAAATAAAACAATAAACGCTGGGCCAAACAGGGCCGTTAACTAAAACTCTCAAACAGGAAATGAAGCCTACACTACAGCTGAAAAGAACATCTAATTATTAAACGAATACTGTGAGTTTTCAGAATCAGTTGACTCGACAGTCCAATTTCTCAGGCAAGGCCGATGCAAACAAAAGCAAAGGGTTGCTGTGCTCTGTCCAAGTCTCGACAAGCACTACGATGACAAGTATGGAGTTAAATACTATCATGATTAAATAATAATTAACTGACACGTGCAAATTCACAAGCGCAATTGCCGTATCTACTGCGCTGCCGAACCCGTGGTTGTGACATGCAGCTGTATATCCCGTGCGAGGCTCCTACAACCAGCATCTTGGGATGAGAAGGAAAGCTTTAACAGCACCAGGCTGAACAATGCTGCAGTCACAAGAGCTGCGAAGCCTTCTCCACCAAAAATTGAAATGTTGGGAGATCTCAGCCAGTCAAGCAGCAGCTGTGAAATAAGAAGCCACTTAATGTTTCAGGCTGAAGACCTTTCATCAGAACTGAGAAAAAGAGGGAACACAAATGGGTCTACTAACAGAGAAGGTCGGGGAGGGCAAAAGCAGGCACCATAGAATGTTAGTAGTTTGGTGAAATGACGGACAGCCACTGAATGGGCGGTTAAGTTGGAACATAGAATGCAGGGGTTGAATTCAAGAGCAGGGAGGTCATGCTGCAACTGTACAGTGTACAGGTGAGGCCGCACCAGGAGTACTGTATGCAGTTCTGGTCTCCTTACTTGAGGAAGGATATACTGGCCTTGGAGGCGGTGCAGAGGAGGTTCACCAGGTTGATTACAGAGATGAAGGGGTTAACCTATGAGGAGAGATTGAGTTGCCTGGGATAATACTCCCTGGAGTTCAGAAGAATGAGAGGAGATCTTATAGAAACATACAAAATTTTGAAAAAGATAGATAAGATAGAAGTAGTAAAGTTGTTTCCATTGGTAGGTGAGACTAGAACTAGGGGACATTGTCTCAAGATTCAGGGGAGAAGATTTAGGACGGAGGTGAGGAGAAGCTGTTTTTCCCAGAGAGTGGTGAATCTGTGGAATTCTCTGCCCAGGGAAGCAGTTGAGGCTTCTTCAGTAAATATATTTAAGATACAGTTAGATAGATTTTTACATAGTAGGGGAATTAAGGGTTATGGGAAAATGGCAGGAAGATGGAGCTGGGTTTACAGACAGATCATCCATGATCTTATTGAATGGTGGGGCAGGCTCAATGGGCTGGATGGCCTACTCCTGCTCCTGTTTCTTTTGTTCTTATGTTTTTATGTTAGAACATTGAACAGTACAGCATAGAAAAAGCCCATTTGGCCCATGATGTTGTGCTGAACTAATTAATCTATTGGCAACTAATTAACTGGTATCCCTCCATTCTCCGCATGTTCATGCCTATAAAACACCACCCTGGCTGTGCATTCCAGGCACCAACTATTCTCTATGTACAAAACTTGCTCTACACATCTCTTTTGAACTTTCTCCCTCGCTTTAAAGACATGGCCTCTTATATAAGGCTATTTGATGCTGGGAGAAAGATACTGTAATGTGAGAGGTCAGTCATTCGAAAGCCACTTCAACCTTGCTGGTCATCGATTGGCCCGTTTGAAGGATGCAGCAGCTCTTTCCCATCGGTTGCCTTGTGTGTCATGGTGTCAAAGTGGACAGCGAGGAGGGCTTGCAGTGGGGTCTGTACCAGCTGGAATAATAGGCTGAAAAATAGCAGATGGAATGTAATGCAGGCAAGTGTGTGGTATTACACTTTGGGAGGATAAACCAGGGTAGGACATATACGGTGAGAGGTAGGGCACTGAGGAGTGCAGTAGAACAGAGGGATCTGGGAATACAGATCTATAATATCTTGAAAATGACATCACAGTTTGATAGGGTCATAAAGAAAGCTTTTGGCACATTGGATTTTATAAATCAAAGTAATAAGTACAGGAGTTGGGATGTTATGTTGAAGTTATATAAGACGTTGGTGAGGCACAGTTTGAAGTATTGTGTGCAGTTTTGGTCACCTACGTGCCTACAGGAGCGATATCAATAAGCTTGAAAGAGTGCAGAGAAAATTTACAAAGATGTTGCCAGGACTTGAGGATCTAAAAAGGTTGAAAAGGTTAGGACTTTGTTCCTTAGAGCATAGGAGAATGAAAGAAGACTTGATAGGTATATCCAAAATTAAGAGGGGTAGAGATAGGGTAAATGCAAGCAGGCTTTTTCCACTGAGGTTGGGTGAGACTAGAACTAGAGGTTAAGCCAGGATATTAGTGAGATGTTTAAGGGTAACTTGAGGGAGAACTTCTTCAGTCAGATGATGGTGAGAGTGTGGAATGAGCTGCCAATGGATGTGGGTTTGATTTCAACATTTCAGATAAATCTGTATAGGTACGTGGATGGCAGGGAAATTGAGGGCTGTGGTCAGGGTGCATGTGGATGGGACTAGGCAGATTAATAGTTCGACATGGACTAG
The DNA here is from genome assembly GCF_048418815.1 of Hemitrygon akajei. Lineage (NCBI taxonomy): Eukaryota > Metazoa > Chordata > Chondrichthyes > Myliobatiformes > Dasyatidae > Hemitrygon > Hemitrygon akajei. Next base: position 30,205,527 of record NC_133127.1, read on the forward strand.
GTGAGCTAAAGAGCCACTTTCTGTGCTGTAGTGTTCTACGATCCTGTGATTATGACTCTATTAACTGGTTTCCCTTTCCACAGATACTGCATGGCTAGCCGAGTTCCTCTGACATTTCTGTTTTTGCTTCAGATTCCAGCATCTGCAGCTTTATTTGTTTTCCATTACTATGTCGTCTTCTGCTTTGCTTACCAGGATATTAGTGACATATTTACCACTTGCCTAAAGGCACAGAAAGCTCAGCACTCTCTGGAACAAAGCAGTTCACCCATCCACAAAGAGCTGACATAGGTCTCTGATCCAGTGTGACTCCAGTATATATGATTTCTAACACGCCACAGTGACAATTTATCAAGCTGACATTAGTAGTGAGCAACAAGAAACAAAATACTCCGAGCTCGGGATCAGAAATGAAAACAGAAGTGCTGGAAATATTAAACATGTCAGCTGGAAGAAAGGTTAGGTTAATGCTCGAGGTCTATGATCCATCATCAAAATGCTTCTAACATTCTCTGTTATCATTTAAGCAGCAGCTTCCTGCCCTGAGGCCTTTAACACTGAGACAGATAGGCAGTGAAACATTGACAATGCTACTTTACGAAGCTCAACAGCAAGTCACGCCAGCCGGAGTGAGAATTAATGCAAACTTGTCATATGTCAGAAGCAAATTAAAATTAATGTACAGAATCAAATAATTAGCAAGAACCACCACTGCACAGTGTGTAAGTTGATATGCTATACAGAAATTGAACAGACAAACCTAACATTTCTCTACAGTCTACATTATTGAAAGTCCTTGCTCTTTATTTTGGGAATCTACTTCAGATATTCACACTGTCTATTACAGTCATGAATATTTTTTTGATAAAGATGATCAAAACTAAAGAATTTAAGGATTGGCTGTGTCCCTGATAGGCTACTTTCTAGGATTCTGGGGAGAGGAATGGAAATGGATAGCGGTTGCTCCGGCTGCAGTCCTCTGATCCACCCCACGCATGGTACCAGAGAAGCAGAGGATTACAAATGTGATACCCTAGCTCACAAACCAGGCATTTTACAGCCTATGTTTTTTTTTTGAGGAAACCGTTAGAATCAGAATCAGGTTTAATATCACCGGAGTATGTCGTGAAATTTGTTGTTATACGGCAGCAGTGCATCGCGATTCATAATAACAAAAACTGTGAATTACAGTGAGAAATGTATGTATACGTTGTTGAAGGGGAGGGTGAGCAGCTGGAGGTTGTGGTACGTATCGGTAGGTTTGCTGATGTTATTAGGGAGGGTTTAAAGTAGATTGGCAGGGGGGTGGGAACTGAAGTGAAGAGGCAGAGGATGGGGCAGTTGGTGCACCAGTAGAGACAGCTTGTAAGGAGCTTGCGAGGAACGATAGGCAGATGAAAGAGCAAAGGTGCACTCAGCCAGGTAGTTTGAGATGTGTCCATTGTAATGCAAGGGTTATCATAAACAGGGCAGGTGAACTTAGAGCATGGACCAAAACATGGAACTATGACGTTGTGGCCATTACAAAGACTTGGATGTCTCAGGAGCAGGATTGGCTGCTGAGTGTTCCGGGCTTTAGAAGTTGCAAAAAGGACAGGGAGGGAAGCAAAATAGGTGGGAATGTGGCATTGCTAGTCAGGGATAGAATCACAGCTGCAGAAAAGGAGAAAATCATGGAGGGATTGTCCACCAAGTCAGTGTGGGTGGAAGTCAGAAACAAGAAGGGAGCAATAACTCTACTGGGTGTTTTTTATAGGCCCCCCCCCCCCAATAGTAACAGGACATCCAGGGACAGGTAGTGAGGCAGATTCTGGAATGGTGCAATAATAATAGGTTGTTCTGATGGAAGATTTTAACTTCCATAATATTGTCCTTAGAGTGAGGGGTTTAGATGGGGTGGATTTGTTTGGTGTGTTCAGGAAGCTTTCCTGAGGCAATATGGAGATAAGCCAACTAGAGGAGGGACCGTACTTGATCTGGTATTGGGAAATGAGCCTGGTCTCTCGGTGGGAGAACATTTTTGGAGGTAGTGATCACAATTCTATCTCCTTTACCACAGCGCTGGAGAGGGATAGGAGCAGACAATTTGGGAAAACATTTAATTGGAGTGAGGGGAAAATATGATGCTATTAGGCAGCAACTTGGGAGCAGATGTTCTCAGGGAAATACATGGCAGAAATGTGACAAATGTTCAGGGAACATTTGCATGGCTTTCTGCATAGGTATGTTCCATTGAGGTAGGGAAAGATGGTAGAGTAAAAGAACCATGGTGTACAAAGGATATGAAAAATCTAGTTAAAGTCAAGTTAGGAATGACAATAACTTTTTAAGATCTATTCATTCATACACATGACGAGAAGGTTGTTGATTTGGACAGAATTTATTACCCATCCTTTTTGCTCCCTGAACTGAATGACTGTTGGATCATTTGAGAGGAAATAAATAATCAGCCAGTGCTGTAACTCTGGAGACTCATACAATGCAGACAGCTGAATTTGGGGCACCTCTTTCCCCTAAAGATACTTGTGAACCAGCTGGGTTTTTACAATTGTCCTGCAGTTCCATGGTCATCATTACTCACACTACTTTGCAAATTCCAGATGTATTTAATTATGCATTTGAATTTGCCATCGGTTGTGGTGAGAGTTGAATTCACATTGATCAGGTGCCATCCTGGCAAAATTGCATTGGAGAACCACATGCATGCTGAATAACAAAAACTGCATCCAATTGGCAAGAACTGAAAGTTCCTGCAAAGAGCTAATCAAAGTTTTGCACAATTGCCGCATATAGTTGTAAAGATAAAGATTAGCTTTATTTGTCACGCGTACATCAAAACATTGAAGAATGCATTGAAATTTGCATCAAGTTCAATCAGCGAGGATTGTACTGGGCAGCCCACGAGTGTAGTCACACTTCCAGTGCCAACATAGCATGCTCACAAATCACAGCAACACACACAAAATGCTGGTGGAACACAGCAGGTCAGGCAGCATCTATAGGGAGAAACGCTGTTGACGTTTCGGGCTGAGACCCTTCGTCAGGACGCAAATCACTGACTTTAATTGTGAGTCTTTAGACTCTGGGAGGAAACTGGAGAACCTGGAGGAAACCAATGTGATCACAGGGATAACTTACAAAAGGTGCAGTAGTGGGCATTGAACTCGGATCGTTGATTGATGGCGCTGTAGTAGCATCATGCTTACTGCTACCGCATTGTGATTGGTGATAGACAATTAAAGAACTAATGAGAGCATGTATTGTAAGTGTTAGTGACAATGTTTGCAAGCATTTACAACCACGCTCAGTCAGAAAGGTCAAGTGAATGACCCACGGTAGCTTTCTCCTGAGATGTCCAGCATCATGTGGGTGAACCTTCTGCCAATTCAATTCATCCTTGATGCCAAGAAAAGACCGAGAGCACCAAATGTGGCAAATGCCCTAGGAACAGACAACACCTACAGGAATGATGACTTGTGCTCCGGGACTACCCATGCCTCCAATCAAGCTGTTCTAGTACCATTCCAATATCGGAATCTACTCTAGTTGTGGAATATTGCTTTGGCTATGTCAAGTCCACAAAGAAACTATCCAGTCAGTTCAACTGCAATCATCAGTAATGTATTAGAATTTGATGTCAGTGTGTTAAAGCCGCAGTTAATCACCACTAAGCTGCTCACCAATGCCAGCTCTTTTTTTTCTTCTCGAGGCCCTTTCTCAACCTTCATTCAAGTATTGACCAATGTTCTTAATTCCAGAGTTCATTCTCAAGTGACAGTGACGGCTCTTGACAGCCAGATACCATTTGATCAAATGTAGCATTAAGTAGTTGGAGGCAAACTGAAATGGGCATTACGAGGAAAACACACTAAATATTGGAATCAGACCTCAGACAACAGAAGATGGTTGTGGTTGTTGGAAATTGATCCTGCCACAGAATATCCCTGCCATATTTCCTTAGCTCAGTGTCCTAAGCTCAATGATCTTCAGAATCAGAAGCAGGTTTAATATCATTGGCATGCATCATGACATATAAACGTAGAAAACCTACAGCACAATACAGGCCTTTTGGCCCACAAAGCTGTGCTGAACATGACCCTACCTTAGAACTCCTTAGGCTTTATTTTTCTAAGCTCCATGTAGCCATCCAGGAGTCTCTTAAAAGACCCTATCGTTTCCATCTCCACCACCGCTGCCGGCAGCCCATTCCATGTACTCACCACTGTCTGCGTAAAAAACTTACTCCTGACATCTCCTCTGTACCTACTTCCAAGCACCTTAAAACTGTGCCCTCTCATGCCAGCCATTTCAACCCTGGGGAAAAGCCTCTGACTATCCGCACAGTCAATGCCTCTCATCATCTTCTACACTTCTATCAGGTCACCACTCATCCTCCGTCGGTCCAAGGAGAAAAGACCGAGTTCAGTCAACCTGTTCTCATAAGGCAAGCTCCCCAATCCAGGCAACATCCTTGTAAATCTCCCCTACACCCTCTCTATGGTTTCCACATCCTTCCTGTAGTGAGGCGACCAGAACTGAGCACAGTACTCCAAGTGGGGTCTGACCAGGGTCGTATACAGCTGCAACATTACCACTCAGTTCTTAAACTCAATCCCACGATTGAACTGTTGTTCTTCAACAGATTGCAATATATAATTATAATAATAATAATAAAACTATAAATTACAAAAGAAGTATATATATATTTATACAGTATGTGTATAAATTAAATAAGTAGTGCAAAAAGAGAATAGAAATAGTGAGGTATTGTTCAAGTGTTCATTGTCCATTCAGATATCTAAAGATGGAGGGGAAGAAGCTGTTCGTGAAATGTTGAGTGAGTGTCTTCAGGCTCCTGTAACTGCTCTTGATGGTAGCAATGGGAAGAGAGCATACATATCCTGGATGAAGAAGGTCCTTAATGGTGGATGCCACCTTTGTTGAGGCATTGGCTTTTGAAAATGTCCTCAATGCTGGAGAGGCTAGCCCCCATGATGGATCTGGCTGAGTTTACAACTTTCTGCAGCTTTTTCTGATCCTGTTCAGTGGTTCTTCCACACCAGATGGTGATACAACTAGTTAGAATGCTCTCCATGTTACATCTGAGTGTCTTTGATGACATGCCAATTCTCCTCAAGCTCCTAATGAAGCATAGCCACTGACATGCCTGCCTTGTAATTGCATCAATATGTTGGGCCCAGAATAGATCTTCAGAGATGTAGCCAACCAGGACTTGAAACTGCTCATCCTTTTCACTGCTGATCCCTCTATGAGGACTGGTGTGTGTCTTCCTCTTCCTGATGTCCACAATCAATTCCTTGGACTTACTGACTTTGAGTGCAAGGTTGTTGCTGTGATACCACTCTACTAGCTGAGCTATTTCCTCCTGTATGCCTCCTCATCACTATCTGAGGTTGTATCACGGGCAAATTTATAGATGGCATTTGACCAATGCCTAACCACACAATCGTATATAGAGAGAGTAAAGCAGTAGACCAAGCATGCATCTTTGAGGTGCCCCAATTTTGATTGTCAGCGAGGAGTAGATGTTGTTTCCGATCTGCATTGACTGTGTTCTCTTCTCAATGCTACCATCAAGAGGAGTTACAGGAGCCTGAAGCCACACGTTCAACAACTCAGGAACAACTTCTTCTACTCCACCATCAGATTTCTGAATGGACAAAGAGCACTTTCTCTTTTTGCACTACTGTGGTGAGGAAGTCAATGACCTTTGCAATCCTTCCATCATAAGGTCAGAAGTGAGAACGTTCGGTGATGATTGTACAATGTTTATATCCATTTGCGCTTCTCAGAATCTGAAACAATCTATAATTGCATGCAACATTTTGGTATGGACTAATAGAAGGCAAATTCATTTCATGCATCAGAAGTTCAAAAGAGGGTTTTCTTCAAGTTCAAGTTAAATTATCATTCAACCATACACGATACCAATGAATACAGCCAAATGCAGCGCCATTACTCTAGGTTCAAAGCACAGTACCAACAGTCATGCAAGGCACAACACACATACATAAGACATGAAGAGGAAAACATAGTAAAATATAACTACACAAAAAATATAGTCCGTCCCTCAGTCCATGAATGTTGTAGGAGTCTGCAGTCAAACACAATAGACCTTGTCTTCTGCCGGGTGAACAATAAAGGACACCACCAACTAAACTCCAGCCTGTATGCCGCGCCACACCACCTCCAGCACTCCCGCGGAGTGCGCTGACTCCGATGCCTCTCTTCTGGGCCGCTGCAAGCAGGCGACACAGCAGCTTGACACCCAGTCCTCGCTACAACTGAGGCCACACAGCTTGCCTGCCCTTCACTAATACACCAGGGAACTGAACTTGCAGCGTTCCACATTAACAATGTCCAAGAGGGTCTTGCAATCACGAGAAAAGCAACTAAGATGCTTTTACAATTAGATTGCACAGCGCCCCATGCACTCAATCCGACGTCTCTCTGATGCAGGCAGTAGCACGATCTGCACCGATTCCAGCTCCTTCAATTTCTCCACCAAAGAGCAACTCGCTAATGAGGTAGATCACAGTACCTTAAGTTCCTAATGTCTAGTAGGGTCTTGTGTTAATAAAAATACATTAAAAAAAAGTAATGCCTTTGGTTGGCCCCACTGCATTGTTATCTTACCGGAACATTTGCCCGTGACATATGGTGGCATGATTGTTAGAGTCCCAACAATATCTAAGTATGGACATTGACCAGAAACTCAACTTGAACACAAATGCAAACACAATAGCTACAAGCAACAAGCACAAATTACTGGAAGAACTCAGCAAGACAGGCAGCATTTATGGATGACAATGAAAAGTTAACATTTCAGGCTGAGATCCTTCATCTGCCCTGATGAAAAGTTTCAGCCTGCAACATTGACTGTCTGTTTCCTCTGGGTGCTGCACAGTCCAAAGTTAATAACTGAATAGATCATTGTCCTGTGATTAGGCTAGTGTTAAGTAGATGGTTGCTGGGCAGTGCAGCCTGTTGGGCTAGAAGGGCCTGTTCCACGCTGCATCTCTAAATAAACCTCAAATAAAATGAAGAGCAGATCAGAGTCGGGATTTCCTGCAGGAATTGACTTACTTCCTGAAATCCAAAAGCCCTTCGAGCATCAACAAGACATACATTAGGTCAGGAGTACGAGGGAGCACTTGCATAGATAACTGCAATTTCCACAGCTCTGATTAAGCTCAGCACCATCCAGCACAATGCGGCCCACTTAACCGACCCCAGGCCCACCACACTCCATCGCTGCTCGTCCCAGAAGTGTGATCTCCACATCATGAGTGGCAATGTCAACAGTTCCTCTTCAACCTGCACACCATCCAGCCATAGAAAAGTATTGCCTCTTCTAGCTTTAACTCCTTCCCCTCCACCCCACCTTCTTATTTGGGCTTCTCCCCCTTCCTTTTCACCAGAAATGGGTCTTCACCAGAAATGTTAACTCTTCATTACTTCCCATATTACTTAAATCTGGCTATCCTATGGTTAACTGTTATCAATAGAATTTCCTGTTATCAGTAGTCTGGTATGAGAACATCGCACTACCTTTTAGTCTCTTTCCTTTGTTTCTCGCCGTGCTTCTTCTTCTTCTTCTTAATAAAACATCATAAGTAACAGGTTTTATGCTACATTCTTCCAAATGGCCTCTGGACTGCAAAAGCAACAGGATCTAACACCATTTTCTCTGTTGACTGGAGGGGACAGTACAGAGTTATGGGTTTCCTTGGTAGCTTCACAGCATAATAGGTTTATACAGTAAATACAGAATTAGGGAAAAAAAGAATAATGTATAAGAGAACAAAATAATTGTTATTCTGGATCTGATGCAGCCCAAAAATATACAAAAAGACAAAGAACACAACAATAAAAAAAACATAATGAATATAAACATGTAAGTTAGCTTATATACATCGATCGTATGCCATAAAGTGATACTCGACATAGGAGTGTTTGTACATAAGGTGATAAAATAGTGGTGGTGGGTAGAAGTGTTGATCAGCCTGACTGCTTGGGGGAAAGTAACTGTTTTTGAGTCTTGTGGTCATGGTGTAGATGCTGCTTAGCCTCCTCCCTGATGGGAGTGGGATACACAGTCCATGAGCAGGGTGGGTGGGACCATTGGCCTTTTCCCAGCATCTTTTTGTATATATGTCCATGATGGCAGGTAGGCTGGTGCCGGTGGTGCATTGGGCAGTTTTGACAACCCATTGTAGAACCTTTCTGCCACCGCATTGTAGTATCCATACCTGATGCAGCTTTCCAGGATGCTCTCTACTGTACACCTGTGGACAGTTGTGAATATTAATGTGTATTGTCCAACACTCTTCGGCCTCCTCAGAAGGCATTGGTGAGTGTTCTTGTTTGTGTAGGATGTGTACTAGGACCATGAGAGGTTGTGTAAGATGTGCACTCCAAAGGCAGGTGAAACTGCTCACAGTTTCCACTGCTGTATCACTGATGCAAAGACGGGTGTGAATGGTGCGCGCTCTCCTGAAGTCGATAACCTTTGCTTTTGTCTTGTTGACATTGAGGAAGAAGTTATTTGCCTCTTACCAGGGCTCAAGCTCTTCACCCTCCTCTCTGTAGGCCTTCTCATCATCATTGGTGATGAGTCTCACCTCTGATATGTCATCAACAAACTTGACAATGAGATCACTTGGGTGCAGTCACGTGTGGCAATAAATGATTAAAGTATAGCTCACTCATTCTTCGCGAGTGTACAGTGCAAGGATGCCAACGTATTTGCAGCTCCAGATGTTGTCATCCCCCAGTGCCTTTCCTGCATTTTCTGTCTTGAATAGATGGATTGTATTACACAGGGATATTTTTATTTTTGCTTATTGTGTTCCCGTAAGCAATAAATAGTTACAGGTGGGATGCATTAGACATAGTTCTTAGCCACCAAACTTTTGATTTCTTTTATGTCAGCTAATGCGGCTAATATCTCCCACATGGAACAAATATGTTATTGATGCATAAATACAACAATCAAGTAAAAATGTCACATTGTAGAAGAATAATAACCGAAGAAAGAATACAAAAAGAGCCTAAAATAAACCAAAGATTTGCTGTCCGGGTGGCCCAACCAGCTCCACTGTAGATATTAAATGGACCAAACCAGGATTTCAAGCCAATTTGGTGGACACTTTAATATTAGGAATTTTCTTTTAAATATTTTTTCCAGATTTCTGAAGCAGAACCTTCAGTAGCTGAGTGCAACAATTTGAAGATATCTCAAGGTATCTCTAGACACTGTTTCCTTTGCAAAACAAATAGTACATTTATGTGTCTTTGCCCCGTATGATCCAAACAAAAAGTCACACACATTGAAATCAAGGAATACAATAACCAGAGTCAACAAATTGAGCTGGGCAGACACTTGCATCGTTTTCCAAAATCCAAAATTATTCACAACAAATATTTCTCCAGTGAGAAAGATTTGTTTTCAGGCTGAAAACAGATACCAAGGAAGCCAAAAGTTCAAACTTAATTCATTGATTATCTCAACAGAAAGATAGACAGAAAAACTGAAGGGCATAGAAGATTAAAGGCAGTTCACCGTACACAAGGGCAGCCAAGTTATTGTAAGTTATGTAGGAACAGCATCTGTGGAAGTACCTCAAACCACTCTGACAGAAACTCAGTAAACAGTTAAACAGAACTAAAACTAATAGGAAATAACTTAACAGGAAAGGTAACATGGAAAAAATATATTTTGTGGAAACTTTTTTATAAACAATTGCAAGACACATCAAAAATTCTGCTTTTGAACTATGCGCTTCTGGCAAGTATACTGATAGCCTTGGCATATCAGCAAACAGCAGATTTAATTGGAGGGACCAGAAATGAAGCTAACAAATAATTTCAGTAGGACTTACATGCTTAAAAACTCAGAAATATTGACACATGTCTTTAGATGGGAGAACACAGCTCCTTCTCCACTTACCAATTAAAAACAAAATCCAAACAACAGATAACTTTCATCCAAAAATAGTACTCAACTTAAGAATTATAAGCATTCAAAGGATACGGCAATAAGGCAGGTGTATGGGGTTGAGTGGGATTCAAGATCATCTGAAACAGACTTGATGGGCTGAAGGGCCTAATTCTGCTCCTACGTCTTATGGTCTTAAGTCACTGCAGCAAAACGGCTTTGTTAAAATGTCTTCTGCATATCATTGTATTTTGGGTTTGTTTTAAGTGGCTTTATGTTTCAATGGTAATTCGTTTTTATTGGAGGTTGTGGAAGAAGTAACTAATATTACCATGTGTAAGCAAATGGAGGAGGGGCTTAACATTATCAGGACTTTGACCAGATCTAGTTAATAACTCACCAATTACATTAGAGGAAACCTAAAACTGAGGCGCTGAAAAACTGAAAAACTGGGGTGGGACGCTAGTGGAGTGGTTTGTGTAACGCAATTTCACTGCCAGAAAACCAGGTTCAAGTCCAGTGCTGTCTGTAAGGAGTTTGTACATTCTCCCCATGACTGTATGCACAACTGGCAGGTGTGTTTAATCTCTGCCTCTCACAGTGTAGAGTGCCCTCCTGCCTCAAAACATCCACCATTGTTCCTGCATCCAATAAGACCAAGGTAACGTGTCTGAATGACTGGCGTCCTGTCGCACTCACCTCAGTAATATGCAAATGCTTTGGGAGGCTGGTCAAGGACTACATTTGCAGTATGTAACCACCCACACTGGACCCCCTACAATTCACCTACCAACACAACCGATCCACAGATGACGCAATCGCCACAGCTCTACATACCGTCCTTGCACATCTGGAGAAGAAGGATGCATATGTGAGAATGCGGTTCCTGGACTACAGTTCAGCATTCAACACCATAATTCCCTCCAGGCTCGACAAGAAGCTCAGAGACCTCGGCCTTCACACTGCCTCGTGCAACTGGATCCTGGACTTCCAGTCGGATCACCGGCAGGTGGTAAGAGTGGGCTCCCTCACCTCTTCTCTGACCCTCAACACAGGAGCCTCTCAGGGCTGTTTCCTAACCCTCCTCCTTTATTCTCTGTATACCCATGACTGTGTCACCACCCACAGCTCCAACCTGCTAATTAAATCTGCTGACATCACCACACTGATTGGCCTAATCTCAAATAATAATGAGGCAGCCTACAGAGAAGAAGCCATCACCCTGACACAGTGGTGTCAAGAAAACAATCTCTCCCTGAATGTTGCAAAAACAAAGGAGCTGGTTGTGGACATCAGTGGATCTGGGGTTGAGAGGGTTACAGCTTTAAGTTCCTTGGCATAAACATCACCGAGCATCTCACGTCGTCTGTACACACCAGCTGTGTGGTGAAAAAGTCACAACAGCGCCTCTTTCACCTCAAGTGGTTGATGAAGTTTGGTATGGGCCCCCAAACCCTAAGAACTTTCTACAAGGGCACAATTGAGAGCATCCTGACTGGCTTAATCACTGCCTGGTATGGGAACTGGACTTCCCTCATTCACAGGACACTGCAGAGAGTGGTGCAGACAGCCCAGCACATCTGTAGATGTGAACTTCCCACTATTCAGGACATTTACAAAGACAGGTGTCTAAAAAAGGCCGGAAGGATCATTGGGGACCCAAGTAACTCCAATCACAAACTGTTCCAGCTGCTACCATCCGGGAAACAGTACCTCAGCATATAAGCTAGGACCAACAGGATCCAGGATAGCTTCTTCCACTAGGCCATCAGACTGATTAATTCATGCTGATAACTGTATTTCTATGTTATATTGACGGTCCTGTTGTACATGCTCTTTATTATAAATTACTATAAATTGCACAATTACACATTTAGACAGAGATATAATGTAAAGATTTTTACTCATGTATATGAAGGATGAACATAATAAAGTTAATTCAATTCAATTCGATTCAGTTCATGGGTTTCCTCGAGGTGCTCCGGTCTCCTCCCACATTCTAATTGATCACCTGGGTGTGTACTTGGTCTCATAGACTCATTGGGCTGGGAGGGCCTGTTACAATCCTCTAGTTCTAAAAAAATTCTGTGCCATCTATTAGCACTCGACAGGAGCTCAGAGAAGATTCTCAAAGCCTTCTTGAAGCAATACAGAATCAATGCTAAATGATGGTCTGCTTAAATGAATGTCTAGTGTGATTGATGAGTGCCATGAAGTGGGCTGTCATTATGAATGGTACTGACTGTGGTTACTGTCGCCAGCCAAGCACTTGGAAGGGGAAGGATGACATTAAGTGTGGAAATCAATATGTGGCCTTTTATTGGAGATCTTGAAGATTTGATACTTAAGTTACCCAAAGTAAGGATTTGAATATCAGCTGGGGTTTATAGTGGATGAACAGATTTATCATCCGGATTACTGTTCTGGCAGTGGAGACAAAAGGAACAGAAAGAGAGTGCTAATGCTCAGTGTAACAGTTAGACAGAGACACGTTGATACAGTTACAGGCAAAAGAATTGAAGATCAGAAAAGTACAATGACGTTTTCCTGATGGATAATGTCAAAGAGAGAGAGAGAGAGGAATCACAATTCAATGCAGCAAAAGGTCAATGGAATACAGGAATGAAAGTGGATGCATTAATTAAAAGTGAAGCAAGGACAAAATTAAAGGAATTTGGTAAGTTAGGCAAAAATTCATGGGAAAGGAATAATATGAAAAAGGAAAGCAAACAATGATGAAAATGTGCAGAGTGTGTGAAGTAACTGGTGGAACTGGAAGCAATTATTTTGTGGGAGGATCTAAGCCTCAGGGCATTAACAGATGCAACTGACTGTTAAATGGACAAGAATGGAAAATAAACAATCAAGATGAAAAACATTTAGAAGAAAATGAGGAGGTATGGAAGGAAGCAGAGCAGTAACATTGATAAATGTAGGCTTGGATGTATACTCAGGAGAGATTTGAAGGAGAGATGAAATAATGCAGACAGAATCGATGGTCCAGTGTTAATGGACAGGCTTAGGTGTGAGTGGGATAAGATGCAGATAAAGTGCTAGGAAATCTCATTGAAGCTTTTTTTAATGTTTACTGTCATCCAACCATTGTCTTCTTTTGCACATTGCTTGTTTGTCAGACTCTATTTATTTTCATAAATTCTATAGTATTTTTATTTTCCTGTAAATGACCACAAGAAACTGAATCTCAATGTGACATATCATACTTTGACAGTAAATTTACTCTGACTCTGACTTTGATATGGGAGGCTGTTTCCAACAGGTTGGAATCCATGGGCTCCAGGGCAATTTGGAAAATTGGATCCAAAATTTGCTTGGGAATAAGGAACAGAGGGTGATGGTTCTTGTAATTGGACACCTATGACAGGATCAGTGCTGGAATTCTTGATGTTTGTAATATATTTGAATCATTTGGATATGGATGTAGGAGACATGATCAGTATGTTGGCAGATGCAATGAGGATTGGTGGAGTTGATAGTATGGTCTGAGGTGATGGGCTAATATTGATGTGTTGGTGAAATGGGCTAAGAAATAGCAGATGGAGTTTAATCGTGATAAATGTCAGACGATATATTATGGAATTACTAACAAGAATTGGACATTCACAATTAATGGTAAAGTTTAAAGGAGCATTGAGGACAAAGAGATTCTAGCATGCATGTCAAATGATCCTTGATGGTGATAGCAGGCAGATGGTATGGTTAACAACACATATGAAGGACATCGGAATGACAATAAAACAATAGAGGGGAGGCTATGCTCCACCTTTATAAAACATTAGTATGACCTCAACTAGAGTATTGCCTGCAGTCCCGACACCACACTATAGGAAAGATATTATAATACTGGTGAGTGTGCAAAGGAGATTCACCATGACTGGGAAGAAGCATTTCAGTTAGAGAGAATGGAGAGTCTGGGTCTGTATTCCCTGGAGGGAAGGAGGTTAAGAAGGAATAGGACTGAAGCACATACTGTATGTAAAATTATGAGTGGTATAGGTAGGGTAAACTGCAGGAAACTTTTCCCTTTAGCAGATACGAATAGAACTAGAGGATATAAATTTAGAGAGGAACTGAGAAAGAACCATATCAGCCAGGGAGCTGTGAGTACCTGGAATGAACTATTGAAGAAGCATTGGAAGCAGATTTACTGACAACATTTAAGAAGTGGAGAGGTGAGCACTTGAATAGGCTTTGAATTGGAGGGTACAGACCAAGCGCCAGAGACAGGGTCAATGCAGATGAATGTCAATGTGGTGAGCCAAATGACATGTTTTCAGACTGTTTGACTCTGTAATTCCTCCTCAATAAAATTAAAGGCATCATGTCCCTCATCACACTGAGTCCCTTGGTTCTCAGGATTTCTGTTAGATATAATGTGTCTTCTGCAGTGAAAGCAGATTCAACTATTTATTAGTAGCTTTGCCATTTTTTTGTTCCTATGACAACCACTTCTGCCTTTGTCTCTGAGGGACCCATAATTATTTTTTGCTTTCTACTTGGTGTTGAATTTTTTCTGATTTTTTTGCATATATTTTTGCTAATTGACTCATAATCTTCTCCCTTAAAATTTCTTTATTTTGGACAACTGTTGCTACTTCCTAATAATCATCAAATTCTCAGTCTGTAGCTTTTCCTGACAACATTATAACCTGTTATTTTAATCTAATGCTTCTCTTAACCTTCCGAGGTTGATAAAATCAGTTCTTCAGAGATTTTTTTTTCATTTCTCAATGGAATGTTTGTTTTTTGAGAAACTTTCTTTAACTATTTATCTACTCCCAAATCTTTTAATCTAATTTTTTAATTCTGTTTCAGGCCATTCTTCCCTCTCACAAACAATAATTACCTTTAAATAACTTTAACCTCTAGTTTCAAATGAATTATGCCTTTCACCAATAAAATACATAATTCTATTAGGAGGAAAGATTGGTTAGGCTTTGGGTCTTTGCAACAGGGGAACAGGGGAGAGATTGTAGTTGTATTAAACTATGAGAATCCTGGGTAAAATGAACAGGAAGGAAGTTTAATAACCAGGAGCACAGGCTGAAAGTAAAAATAAACAAAGGATTAAGCATTTAGGAATTGAAGTACACCAAGTGAAGTTGTGGCCAACATCAAATCAACCATGATCTTATTGGACAGCAAGAAAGCTGGAAGGGCTGACTGGCCTACACCTGGTGTGATTTTTTAGAGGGAAGTTGGGGAAAAGCTTTTTCAAACACTAAAGTCTGGGGAGACTGGAGCTCACAGCCTGTAGGAGTGGTCATGCAAAATAACCATTATTGTTTAAGGGGTTCCTGGATAAGAGCTTGAATTATCATAACCAGAGAGTTATAGATGAGAAATTTGGAATGCAGGATCAGTATCAACAATTGTTTTAGACAACAAGGACAAATAGGCCAGGGGGATTCCTTCAATTTTGTATGATACTATATATTTTAAACTAATTTTTAAAAAGTTTTTCAGTAAACTCATTCTTCTGTATCTCCATTATTGGTTTTGTGTGAGTCTGATCAGGCTAGTCTTAAACTAAATCTTCACCCCTTTCACATTATGATCATTCTTATCCAGAGGATCCTTCTTCTCTGGGAAGTGAATGAATCCCATAGATAGATAGATAACTTAATAACTAACTAAATAAATAAATAAATGTATGTATCTCTTCTTAACACACAACATTAAGTTAAAATCGGCTATTTTCCTAGTTTGTTCTTTTACATGCTACGTAGAAAGAAACCAGTCACAAATGCATTTGTTAAGCGCCTTCATCAAATTCCTTTTTACCAGTTTGGTTTACCCAGGTTACAAGATGATTAAGGAACAATATGAAAATTAAATCACATGTGCTCTACAACTGTTGCCTGTTTCTTCGTATTTGTTCCAGCAACATCTTGAGTTATAGTCTTTGCAGTCTTCACCTTCCAGCCCCCCAAAGGTTTCCGGAAGGTGGGCCATGGTTTAGTGTTTACATATGAAAAACATATTGAAGCAAGTGAAGCAATCACAACTCACTCCTTTCAAGTGGTAAAACCTCCAAAGGGGTATTGGGAGAGCCTAGGACCAGAGAGCACAGCTTCAGAATAGAAGGACATCTCTTTAGAACAGAGGTGAGGAGACATTTCTTTAGCCAGAAGGTGTTGAACCTGTGGGATTCATTACCACAGACAGTTGTGAAGGGCAAATCATTGGGGATATTTAAAGCAGAGGTTAATAGGTCCTTGATTAGTAAGGGATCAATGGTTATGAAGAGAAGGCAGGAGAATGAAGTTGGAAGGTAAGGTAAATCAGCCGTAATCAACTGGAGGAGCAGACTCAATTTGCCTAATGTTCTAATTCTGTTCCTACGTTTTATTATCTTATAGTCTTCACAGAAGCATTGTCAGTCTACAACCATCAGTGAACAATGTAAGATGGCATTAGGATACTTGTCAAAAGCTTTTAGACATTAGCATTTTGGAAAGCATGGGAAAGTGATAGAAATATTTAGAGAAGGAGTTTCATAGTTAATTGCAAATAATCAGTGATGTCTTGCAGTAAGCTCAGATGATATGACCAGTGTGTACTGCAGGACAGTGGTGTTACCCGTGGTGTCATGATGGAAACGAGCAGGAGGAGTACAGAATTGGGAAGAAAATCAATTCTAAATTCAGAAACAAAGATATGTGGCCTTGATCTCCTGCATGCTATGATTCTGGGTGAATTAGCAGGATATCCTTTCATTTTCAAATTTTTAGGCAAATCTGAGCCTTACCACAGCAAGTCTCAAGCTCTGGTTCAGCATTGCAGAGGCCAAAAGCACTTCCTTTAGTGTACAGGAGGCATTCCTCAGGTTGAAAAATCACCAGGACAGACAGAAGTCTCCCACCCAACTGGGTGGGGATTGACGACAGGAACTCCCAGAAAAATAATGCATCCATGAGATAATTTGTATCACAGAGTAGAGCTAATCAGGCTTGAGAAGTTATCATCTTTTCTTGCTCCACAAAATTAATACATCTGCTGCTGTATAACCATGACTGCTCTTCAGAAATACTTAATTTATCCATTCAAAGTAAAGTTGGCATTTATTGGCCAATCTGATTGGTCCCTGAATTTGATGGTGACCATTTCTTGTTAGCAGTCAATCATATTGCTGGACTGGAGTCCTACCAACAGATTTCTGAATAGTCCATGAACCCATGAATACTACCTCACTCTTTTGCACTATTCATTTAGTTTTTAAAATATTTCAGATTTTGATGTATCTGGCTACACTGCTGCCCCAAAACAACACATATCACAAAATATGTCAGTGATAATAAATTTGGTTCCGATTCTACATATAACCCCGGAAAGGTAGGAATGGCAGATTTCTTCCCCCTGAAGGATAGTGGTGAACCACATGGGTTTTTAAAAACAACTCGGTAGTTTTATGATTATTGGTCTAGATTAATTTAATCTCGCTAACTTAAATGCGTCAAATTCACATTGGCAGATCAATAGGCCTAAATGCTAGGCCTCTGGTTTCTTGTCCAATGATTTAACCGTTATGCAATCACAATGTTATTTCATGTGTTGAAGTCATAAAAGACTTCATACAAGTGCAAGTAATTAGTTTTTTGCAGAGAACACACACTTATTCAGGTGGGAATCACTTAAAGCTACAAGACTGTAAAACAAAACAAGCAATTCCTAAACTGGGAGCTAGTAACGAGTTGCAATAACTTCAAAAGGGTGGTGAAAGCAGATCAATGGTTACAGGAGATGATTCTAAATATGTATGGAAGGGAAAAATTGTTAAACAGTTTGGGAAGAGGACTAATTAAATTGTCCTTTATAGAGCTGGCACAAGCACAATGAGCCGAACAGAGAGAGCTGGATTCAGTCAGGATTCCATTTTTCTAGAATCTAGAACTGGCTTTGCCAAAAAACTCTGCCCACCGATAACAATGTCCACCTTGAGACCATAAAGACCTAGAGGTCTGCACTGCGACAGCTAAACAAGCTACTGCAAGGGTGAAAGGCTCATTACAATTTCCACATTACAGAAACAGGGATCAGAGTACAAATATAATTAAGCCCCTAGTGAGGCAACACAGCCACACAGCTGTGCGGGAGTTGTAATTCCTGTCTCCAAGCAAGCTTTAAATCAAACCCAGAAACTGGTTGCAGGATGCAGGGAGAAGCCAGTATGCATTGGTCAGCAGCTGTGGGTCAAATATCTTCTTTTGTTCCACAGAGCCATTATTATGTGGATGGCATTCCAGAGCGCAAGGAACAATGCTGATTTGTTTAAATTCAAGGCCAACTGTCACTCAGTCCAGCTGCCACGAGACAGCCATGGTCTTTCCCTCTCGAATGTAGCATTAACCTGACTTTATCGTCCCTCCAGGGCTTCTGAGCACCACGCTGCTGGAATATGTCACTTTTATTTTCAGGTCATAAACTCTTCGATTTTCATTGGGAAAAAAAGGGGAAGTTTCTTTTTTTCTTGCAGTTCCTGTTCCTTTGCTATTTTATAAGTACTGCAAGTGTTATTTTATGAGCCTGGGGCTGATCCAAGTGCTCAAAAAAAAAAGAAAATCGACAATTGGCCATTAAAAAGAATTAAGTTCCCATGAGCATGCTGTCATACACATGTACAGGAAATTGGAAGCTAAAATTATAACATCTGGGTTACTATAGGTCTGTTTAAGCCCTTGAGTGAGATATAAAGAAGACCTTTCAACTGCCACACAATATATGGCCATCTCAATTTTAAGGGTCAGATTGCAGCCTTTCTGCCTTAAATCATGTCTGCCTTCTTTTCAAGGTTTGTCATAGGGCTAGATTTATAGCAAAGAATTAATTTCTGACACTATAACCTCTAATGGCTGATTCACTTGAAGGCAAATATTAACTGCTTCCATCACATCCGGACATTGTGTTGGAGGAAATAGCTGGTTACTGCATCCGATCTGAGGCATCGTTGTTACTGAAGCAGATTCCTTGACATTACAGGATGGATAATACATTACTGATGGACTTGAACATAGCGTTGATACAAGGGTAAACAATAACAGAGTGCAGAGTAAAGTGTTGTTGTTAGAGTTACACTGGTGGCAGACAGTTAGGTGCAAGGTTACGGCGAGGTTAAGAGGGCATCTTTTCATAATAGGGAACTGGTCAATACACTTACAATGAATGACCTTACCAAAATCAATAAAGAGTTGTATACAGTAGAAGCAGTCCTTGAGCCTGGTGGTGCATGCTTCCAGTCATTGGTATCTTCTGCCTGCTGGACTGGGTAGTAAACAGACATAGAAAGAGTCCATGGCTGGTTTCCATGATTCTGCTCTTTTTGTGGTCGAAGGCAGAGCAGCTCCATAACAAGCCCTGATGCATTCAGATGGGTGCATTCTATGGTGCAACAATTAAAAAAAATGAGAGTTAAAGGAGAAATGCCTGATTTCCTTAGCCTCCTGAAGAAGAAGAGGGGCTGTCCAGCTTTCTTGGCAATTTTGTGTATGTGCTTGGACCAGGACAGGTGATTGATGATGCTTATGTGCAGAAGTTGACTGGTGTGTTTCCTCTGTTAATATATTTTTAATAAGATCTCATTGGCTGTATAGTGCCGATATAACATACGTGATATAGTATAGGATGTCCTGAGGTGATGTAAGGTTCTAATTGTGAATTTTTTCTTCATTATTTGATAATAGGCTTGTAATCATTAACAGTTCACTAGTATTTTGACCTTCTAATGTTTAATCCTCAAGAAGAAGGGAGAGGAGGCAAGATCAGGATTTAAGTTTGGACAGGTGTACATAAAGTAACTATCAGCCAGTTATTTCCAATAGAATTTCCTGCATCTGTTCAGCTCCAACAAGTAAAAATGTGAATTTATTTAAAAAAGACCAATATACTGTAATTATACAGATATAAAGCAAAATGATGATTATGAAGTTAATCACAGGTGAAGATAACCTAGCATTGTGAGTAACATGAAAACCCCCTGGCTTTTGAGACAGAGGCTTAGTAAACTCATTTATCCTTGTCTTTGCCTCTCCACATCCATCAGTTGCCTCTCAACCCTCACAACATGCTGGAGGAACTCACTGGACAAAAGTGATTTAATTTAAAAAAAAACCCAACCTCAATTTCCATATGAATGTAAATGATTGCTCTTCAGATCCCACTGAGTTATCAGGTTGCTTGTGTGTCTAGTGTTCAGTATCAGAAGGATATAAACTTACTCCTTCTAAATTCTGAGCAGGTTGAAGCCATCACCTTTGATTGCAACAACAGTTCTTTTTCTCTAGTTCCAGTTCCATTTCCTTCCCTAACAATTGTTTGAACTTTTGGAACGCTTTGAAACCTTGGGGTGATTTTGACAATGACATACATATCCACGTACGTATCCATGCCAACACTAAGATTCCCTTATCTAGCTTCATAAAACTGGGGTCTTAGAAATTCAGTGGCCTATCCCATCATGGATGAAGTTCCATTCACCCCTTAGGTGAAAGCTTCTTGAACTAGATTGGACATAATTTAAAAATTCTCACCATGGTTTCAGATACTTCACCCTGCCTAAACCCTCTTATTTTCCCCCAGAATCTCAATGCTCCCTGGTACTTGTTCTCTGCTACCTTTGACTTCTTGTTTATTCTCAAATTTTACTGCTCTGTCTGTAGCTGTAGCTATAGCTGTGTCTTCAGCAATCAAGGCCCTGAGATCTGGAAATCAATCCTAAAACCTCTCAACCCTCACAACATGCTGGAGGAACTCACTGGACAAAAGTGATTTAATTTTAAAATTTCCATCCCTGTTTTCAGATGCCTTGGTCACCTCTCCCTCCCTGATCCCTCTATTTCCCCTCCAGATCTTTTAAATGCTCTCAGGCACTTGAAGATAGAAAGGTGGGAGGCCAGCATTTCTTTTACCTTTGAATCACCACTGGTAAGGGCTATAACCAGATGGTCTGAATATTGGAATTGTACTTAGTCTTCTTGATCTTGCAAGGGAGTAGTTGTAGTGTTTATGTGAGATCTAGTGTATTTAGATCGTATGTTAATCTAACAACGTTAGATTCTCACTTGTTTTCCTAAAGATTTTGTTTTGTCAGACTTGAAATGCTAGTGTAAACCCATTTTCAGTGCTTCTCTAGATAGGACCTTACAGCCCTGGCTTGTAACATTCTAAAGGTTCAAGAATCAAGATTGTTTATTGACATTCTTCAGTTACGTGAGTGTAAAAGAGAATGAAATGATTGTTACTCCAGATCCAATGCAGCATATAAAAACACAATAAGTGTAAAGAACACAATACCCAGAGCCTGGACTGACACCTTATTGCCCTATTGTCTTGTTTATTATTTATTGTAATACCTGCACTGTTTTGTGCACTTTATGCAGTCCTGGGTAGGTCTGTAGTCTAGTGTAGTTTTTTATGTTGTTTTTTACGTAGTTCAGTCTAGTTTTTGTACTGTGTCAGGTAACACCATGGTCCTGAAAAATGTTGTCTCATTTTTACTATGTACTGTACCAGCAGTTATGGTCGAAATGACAATAAAAGTGACTTGACTTGACTTGACTTGACTT
Organism: Hemitrygon akajei; assembly: GCF_048418815.1. Classification (NCBI taxonomy): domain Eukaryota; kingdom Metazoa; phylum Chordata; class Chondrichthyes; order Myliobatiformes; family Dasyatidae; genus Hemitrygon; species Hemitrygon akajei. The sequence continues at coordinate 30,227,067 of NC_133127.1, forward strand.
GACTTGACTTGACTTGAATTAAAAAAAACAAAAAAAAGCACAATAAATACAAAGGTAAAAACAAGCCTATTAAAACCCAATGTACAAGTAACTGTTATATACTTAGACTAACTGTATACACATAAAGTGATGCTAGGTGATGTGTACGCAATGGTGGCGAGGGTGGTGGCTTGGGTTAATGGGTGGAGGTGTTGATCAGCCTGAATGCTTGGGGAAAGTAACTGTTTTTGTGACCGGTGGTATGAGTATGGATGCTACATAGCTTCTTCCATGATGGGAATGGGGGAAACAGTCCATAAATAGAGTGGGTCAGATCCTTCATGATATTGCTGGCCTTTTTCTGGCACCTTTTAATATGTATGTCCTTGATGGTCTGTAGACCAGTGTTGCTGATGCTTTGGGCAGTTCATTGTAGAGCCCTCCTGTCCACCACTGTCTAATACAATGTCTATTAGTGATTTTCCAAATGTATTTCAGTGATGTGAGGGATGGAGAATGCCTTAGTGGCATGAAAATGGTGGGAATTCCTCCTAACTCCATAATCCTTGCTGTGGTCACTCATGGACATTGGGACTGGCACTTTGCTTTGAAGTTGCAGCATCTTTTGGATTTTGCAAGATTCGCTTTATGCCAAGTAGGTCAATTGGTGAACATGAGTTATGAGGTAAAATGGCACAGGATGCAAGGTTAGATCAGCATTTCTGAGCTTTGCTCCATGTCCCTTTGTAGGAACATTAGAAAAATGTTTCCTCAGGAAATGAAAGAATTGGGCAGACACTGTGGCACATTGACTTGGACATGGTCTGTGGAAAGAATGTAGTGGATGGGCCAATTGGCCCAAATGGAGACTGCAAAACACATTCCACTATACTGAGAAATCCAACAGAGGAAGCAAGCAATCAAAGTGGGCAAAAAGAGAAATAATACAGGACATAAAAGTTCAAAGGAATGTGTTACACAAAGAATAAAATTTGTTCAAAAAACAGAATAGAATGTAGATCAAAGGTAAGAAGGGATTCGAAAAAATATCAATTAGCAGACTCATAATTGGTCATGACTGAAATGGATATGAATTCATATCTGGATGTGAAATACAGCTTAATGAAAACAAGTGGTAAAGGAAATAAAGGAGAACAAACTTAGAGAATATTTTAAAGTAGCATAGAGGAGGAGTAAGGTTTTTTCAAGTGGATGGCTAGTCAGTCATGTTAAAGAGCTGGCTGGTGAGCTACCACAGAATTCAGTTCTGTTGCTAATGATGCACCATCAATAACTCTCTCTGAGACGTAAAGACGAGATATCGGCTTTTATTGACTGGAAGAAAGAACAAGCAGTAGTTGACCACCATACTACATCCTGGAGAATGAGGGCCGGGCTCAGGCCTCAATCGCCTTTATACCGGGGTCTGTGGGAAGAGCCACAGGAGCAGTCAGCAGGGGGCGTGTCCAGACAGGTATATGTAGTTCACCACAGCTAACCATAGAGTATTGCTATTATAGCAGCGGCAGCAAGATTGGAGTTCGATTCCCAGCACCGTCTGCAAAGAGTTTGCACCTTCTCCCCGTGACCACATGGATTTTGTCCAGGTGTTCCAGCATCCTCCACATTCTAAAGACATTTAGTTAGGGTTCGGGAGCTGTGGCTGTGCTATGTTGGCACCAGACTTATGACCACACTTGTGGGTTGTCCAGCACAATCCTTGCTGACTTGATTTGGTGCAAAACGACGTGTTTATTTGTTTGTTTATTTATTTATTGATTGATTGATTTACCGATACAGTGTGGATTAGGTCCTTCTGGCCCTTTGAACAACTCACCCCAGTATTGCCCAACAACCCCGAATTAAACCTAATCACAGGACAATTTATAATGACTAATTAACCTACCCAGTACATCTTTGTACTGTGGGAGGAAGGTGAAGAAAACCCATGCATTCCATGGGAAGGACTTACAGACTCCTTAGGGATGACACCAGAACAGAACTCCAAACTCCGATGCCCTGAGCTGTAATAGCATCGCACATTAACCACTAGGCCACTGTGGTGTATGTTCCACTGTCTGTTTCGATGTACACATTTGTTTTCTTTAGCACACTGCTAGTTCATCAGTCTTTGCATGCTGCTTTTTCATTGTTTCTATTGCATTTCCTTGTTCTACTCTGAATTCCTTTTCTTAGAACAAAGACCATAGAAATCTACAGCACATTATAGGCCCTTTGGCCCACAATGTTGTGTTGACCATGTAACCTGCACTTGAAACTGCCTAGAATTAGCCTACCACTTAGCCCTCTATTTTTCTAAGTCCCATGTACCTATCTAAGAGTCTCTTAAAAGCCCCTATTGTATCCACTTCCACCACCGCTGCCGGCAGTGCATTCCACACACTGTCCACTCTGTGTGAAAAACTTACCCATGATATCCCCTCTGTACCTTCTACCAAGCACCTTAAAACTCTGCTCCCTCATTAGCCATTTCAGCCCTGGGAAAAAGCCTCTGGCCATCCACACAATCAATGCCTCTCATCATCTTACACACCTCTATCTGGTCACCTCTCACCCTCTGTTGTTCCAAGAAGAAAAGGCCAAGTTCACTCAACCTATTCTGATAAGGAATGCTCTCTAATCCAGGCAACATCCTTGTCAACCTCCTCTGCACTCTTCCTATAGTATCCACATCCTTCCAGTAATGAGGTAACAATACTCCAAGTGGGGTCTGACCAAGGTCTTATATAGCTGTAACATTACCTCACAGCTCTTGAACTCAATCCCATGGTTGATGAATACCAACACACCACAGGCCTCTTAACAACACTGTCAGCCTGCGCAGCAGCTTTGAGTGTCCTCGGGACACAGACCTCAAAGTCTCGCTGATCCTCCAACTGTCAAGAGTACCCTACTGGGGCATAGACTTCCGACAGCTGCTCAGCAGAGTCCTCTGCCCTGGGCCAGTCTTCCAAATTGTCCCCAGGTAGGGATCAAATTACGTCTTCTAGATGAGAGATCTTCCCTCTCTCAGGAATGAGGTCTTCAGAGCTCATCTCTCCTGGCATTTCTGTAACTTTGGGTTTTTATGGGATGGGGTAGCTGGCTCCATGCCCAACACATCTCCTTTTGCAGCTGTAAATGGCAGAGTTTCAACATTTGAATGCCTGCAAAAATATGAATCTCAGGGTAGTATATAGTGTCATATACATTAATAATAAACTTTCTTTAAACTTTGAACTACTCATGTTGCAACAGGAGTGGATAACTTGTATTCGGGACCATTTACATATTTTGAGGTAGTATCTAGTGCCGGATATAAAGTGATTATTTTATCCATGGATTTGTCACTACTCCTGCAAGTTACATTTACAGTTGGAAATAAATGCTATTAAAACCTGGAGCCCTCTTGTATCATTCCTGCCCTTCCAAGTCTTGCCTGGATGCGCCTGGAACCCCAAGTAATTGCAAAATGAGTGAGGATGCGATCAGAGTCCCATGTATCACCGAATGGATAAGAGGCATTGGTTTTCAACTCTAAAGGATACTGGTCAATCAGTTGGAGCTTTTTCTTACATACATTAACAGATGCTCTGTGTGAAAGCAAATTCTTGGATAAGAAATACTGAATAAGTATTTCAAAGATAATCTTTCAAGGGCACCAGAAATGTTTGGAACAGCCAAACTTGGGAAGTAGTACAAGTGATGATAAACAAAAGACAGAGCAGGATCAAAGATAGAGAGGGCTAAGTAATCTTTGACCATCCCTAGTTATCTGAGGTAGAACATAGAACATAGAATAATAGGTATAAATGGAGAAGTCCTGCTATGTTTTCTTTAAATGTACATACTTTAGTAAAGTAATGCTGAGGCTTTATAAGGCATTGCTCAGACTACACTTGGAGTATTGTCTACAGGTTTGAGCCCCTTATTTAAGAAAGGATGCTGGTATTGGAGACAGTCTAGGGGATGTTCATGAGAATGATCGCAGGAATGAACTTATGAGGAGCATTTGATGGCCTCTGGCTCAGTACTTGATGAAGTTTAGAAGAATGGTGGGGGGTGGTTCTCATTGAAACCATTTAAATATTGAAAGATCCAGACAGAGTGGATGTGAAAAGGATGTTTCCCTTAGTGGGTGAGTCTAGGACCAGAAAACACAGCCTCAGAACAGAAGGACATCCCTTTAGACCAGAGATGAGGAGGAATTTCTTTTGCTAGAGAATGGTGAATCTGTGGAATTCATCATGGAGGCCAAGTAGTTGGCTATATTTAAAGCAGAGGTTGATAGGTTTTTGATTAGTCATGGCAGCAAAGGTTACAGGGAGAAGGCAGGAGAATGGGATTGTGAGGGATAATAAATCAGCCATGATGGAATGGCACAGCAGACTTGATGAGCCGAATAGACCAATTCTGCTCCTATGTGTTACGGGCTTAGGGTCTTTATTTAATTCATCTCACTTGAATTGCATATGCATTGAGATGGACATTTCCTATGGGCTTCAATCTACAATAACATCGACCATACCAGAAGAACAACACTTCAACTTCAATTTCAGCTTCGTTCTTTTTAACCTGAAAAGCAGGTGAACTGATGTAGCTGCATCAGTTTTACGCCAATCTATCAACTGAGCTGAGGCTCAGATCCGGTTTTATCACTATTGTCACGTTATCTCATTTGATCATCTCTTTCTGAAGCCTTCAGAAAATTTTCATAACTTAAACCACCAAGGCTGAAAAGGATTTCCAGAAAATTACCAGCATGAATCAAACTGCCACCCAAACACATATTTGAACAAATGCCACAAGATAACTATTTGAATTGAATGGCTTGGCTGCTTCTTCAGACACTTGGCTGGCATAAAATGACTAATGTTGTTACATTAGTATCAGTAAAAAAATAGGGGGATGTTTTTCTGTGGGGAAAAGATGGCTTTTGCTTTTTATGATTTCTGGCAGAGTGAGCTAAGACAATATTATGATAAATCTGTGACAAAAATGCAGTGTTTTTGTAAATAACACAGCGATGTGGATGTTAGAAATCTGAAATAAGCACCAAAAATCTGGAAATGTTCAACAGTCCATGGAAGGCAAATTTTTGTGATTTCTCAAGAGATGACAACGGACTAGAGGATTTTCACATTTCCAATGTTCATTCTTGTCACAGATTTTACAGTCTATTCATTTTATTTCAAGGGATAATAATTTTATATATCATCCCTTGCCTTCTCTTAAGTCTGGCTCAATAGGCCTCTGGCCGAACACTTCACTTGGAAGATGGGATGCTCGAAGGACCTCTCCGGCTCTTGAAAGTCATGTCACGTCTATTGTCATGTGCATAAGTATGGTGGGGTACAGGTACAATGAAAAACTTGCTTACAGCAGCATCACGGGCACTAAGACTTACCTACAGTCAGAGGTAAGTCCAAGAAGTGCAAGGCCCATACTGTTCCAATGCCGAGGTAGGTTTCGGGTTGCAGTTTGGTTCAAGAAACTGGTGGTTCTAGGAAAGTAGCTGGCACCTTCTTACCTCCCAGGATCTGTGACCAGTGTCAATTCTGTCCCTTCTGCCTTGAAATGCAATATTAGCATTCATTTGAGAGGACTAGAATATAAACACAAGGATGTATTGCTGAGGATTTATAAGGCATTGGTCAGAGCGAACTTGGAGCATTGTGAGCAGTTTTGGGCCTTATCTAAAAAAGGATATGCTGGCATTGGAAAGGGTCCAGAGGAGGTCATGACAATATCCCTGGGAATAAAAAGGTTTATAGGTGAGGGGTTTTTGATGACTCTAGGCCTCCTGGAGTGTAAGAGAATAAAGGTGGATCTCACTGAAACTTAACTAATATTCAAAGGCCTAGACAGAGTAGACATGGAGAGGAGATTTCCTATAGTAAGGAAGTCTCGGACTCTAGAACACAGCTTCAAAAATAGGACATCCCTGTAGAACAGAGATGAACTGAAATTTCTTTAGCCAGAAGGTGGTGAATCCCTGGAATTCAGTGCTACAGGCAGCTGTGAAGGCCAAGTCAGTAGATATATTTGAAGCAGAGGACGACAGGTTTTTGATTAGTAAGGGTGCCAAAGGTTACAGGGAGAAAGCAGGATAATGGAATCGAGGGATAATAAATCAGCCATGATGGAATGGCAGAGCAGACTCAATGGGCCGAATGGCTAAATTCTGCTCCTATGTCTTATGATCCCTAGAAACACTCGAACTCTGCCATTGCAGGCCAGCAGGAAAATGGACTTAATGAGGATGAGGCATTAGATTTGACCAGCTTGCTCCCATTCTGATCTTCCACGTCAGTACTAGCTGCTATGTTAAACTGAAAACCAGTGGCAAAACAGTTCCCACTTTTCAGGTATCTGAAGTTCTGATATACCCAGGGACACCCTCTGAAAAGAATGAGGTGCATTTGTTGACTAGATCAGTTGTTCAGGTCAGAGTTAACAGAGAAAACACTGGTGTTCATCAGTGAAATAAGGTAACGGCTGGCCCTGAATAATGCATCTTAACAAATGTCTAGAAGCCAATTTTGACCATAAGTTGGAACATATACAAAGTTCTCTCACTGTCAGAATCAGATTCAGGTTTATTATTCCTGACCTATCTTGCGAAATTCATTGTTTTGTGGCAGTAGTACAGTTTAATACCAGAAGAATATACAAAAAAAATAGTGCAAACTGAGAGCAAAGTCGGGAAGTAGTAATCATGACTTCATGGGCTTTCAGAAAAACAAGACCATGAAGCAAATAGTCAGAATGCTCTCCTCGATACATTTGTCGACATTTGCAAGAGTCTTTGGTGACATATCAAATCTCCTCAAACTCCTAACAAAACATAGCCACTGGTGTGCTTTCTTCATAATTGCATCAATATATTGGGCACAGGATAGATCTCCAAAGGTGTTGTCACCTAGAAACTTGAAGTTGCTCACCCATCCTGCTACCGACCCTTGGATGAGGACTGGTGTGTGTTTTCTAGATTTCCCCTTCCTGAAGTCCACAATTAATTCTTTGGTCTCACTGACATTAGGTTCAAATTTCAAAGTAAATTTATTATCAAAGTACATATATGTCACTAAATACAACCCTGAGATTCATTTTCTTGTGGGCATTCACAGTAATTTCAAAGAAACAAAAACAAAGCAAGCAAAGTAATAAATAATACATAAATAAGCAATAAATATGGATACCATGAGATGAGGAGCTCTTGAAAATGAGTCCATAGGTTGTAGGAATAGTTCAATGTTGGGGTGAGTGAAGTTTCATGAAGTTATCCCCACTGGTTTGAGAGCCTAATGGTTGAGCATTAATAACTGTTCCTGATCCAGGTGGTCTGAGTCCTGAGGCTCCTGTACTTCCTTCCTGATTGCAGCACTGAGAAGAGAGCATGGCCTGGATGGTGGGGGGTGGGTTGCGGTTTCAGCCGAGAAGAGTATGAAGAGATATGGTCCAGGTGCAGGTTTCTGTTCCAGAGGCAGAATAGCAGTTCAGTACAGACTGGATGGGCTGAAGAGCCTGCTTCTAGTGCTCTATGATTCTACAACTGTCGAAGAGAAGTACAGGAACCTGAAGACACATGCTCAACGTTTTAGGAACAGCTTCTTCCTAAAATTGTTACGGTGCCACAGTAGTGTAGTGGTTCACGTGGCGCTAAAACAGCTGGAGGCATCAGAGTTCAGAGTTCAATTCCGGTATCCTACTAATCCTCTGGTTAGTAGGATAATTGGTCATTATAAATTGTCCTTACATTAGGCGAGGGCTAAATTGGTGGGTTGCTGGGTGGTGGCCCAGAAGGACCTATTTTGCACCACACCTTTACATAAAATAAAATACTGCTCAGCCATCAGATTTACGAAAGGTCCAAGTACCCATGAACACTACCTCACTATTCCTCTTTTGCACTGTTGATTTGTCTGTTTGTTTATTTATTGTAACTTAATTTTTATGTCTTGGACTGTACTGTTGCCACAAAACAACAATTTTCTCGAGATATGTCAGTGATAATCACCCTTTTTCTGAATCAGAGGGTTGCTGGAAGTGCTGGGTTTAAGATGAGGGGTTAGTGCTGTGAAGTTGGGCCCAAGATTGCACCCAATTAATTAAGCACTGCAGAGATCTGGTCTGTCACTGTGTTGGTAAAATCAGACTGTCTCAAGAATGCCCAATAATCAGGTGCTCTCAGGATAACTTGGTCCAAGTGCTCTGGCAATGCTCTAAAAAGGATTCATGCATAAGGCAATATCATTCTATACGACCTGAAATAAGGGTAAATGATTCCTATTAGTGTCTGGTGGAATTCCTGAGGCAACAATCAATGACCCTGAAATGTTCATTAATGTGACTTATTCTATAAAAAAATCATTTTTGCTTTGAATAATTCCTAAGGATATATTGTTATTTAATTGAATGTCTAGGCAATTTCATTAGCTGTTACATGCTTCCATACCAGTTTAGACCGAATGCATGCTTCAAACAGATGGAAGTCAATGCCTTCTTTAATAAAATAGTCTAACATCTGTTTTCTTATGTCTGCTGGGACCTGCATCAGTCTCGATCGCTTGGTCTGTTACTGGTTATCTGTTGTGCACCATTCATGAGCTTTAACTGGAAGTCTAAAGAGCACTCAGTGCTGCAGAGGTTGGTCCTGTTTGCCATTTGAATTCTCCTGGTGAATGAGCTTGCCTGGATGTGACTTACAACTGGATTTGCTGACCAGTTCTGACCAGGCAAGCTCTTTTTTTCATACAATTAGAGCTCAAATTAGTCTGTAAGCTTTGGCTGCTAAATTAGTGACAGAATCATATTTTGCTGTTGACCAGTGTCAAATTTAAGTTCATAAAAAGAGTAACATGTACCATAGAAGGCTCAACTACCTGCTGAGTGAAAGTGGAGAACATCCCACTGTGCTTATCATTGGGTGTGGATTCAACATCTGAAAGCTAATGATGGGTTGGTCATGGAGATTAGTAAATGCACAATGCCACTGCTTTTCAAAATCAAAATAGTCAACATCAAAGCAAAATTTATTATTTAAGTATGTTTATGTTACCATATACTAACGAGATTCATTTTCCTTCAGACATTTAAAGGAAAATAAAAAAACAAATATACATTCAGTGGCCGCATTTTATTTTACATACACCTGTACACCTGCTTGTCATTGCAAATATCTAACCATCCAATCATGTGGCTGTTGTCACGTGAATAAAGACACTGGAGAGACATGGTTGATTGATATGGAGAGAGAGAGAGAGAGAGAGAGGGAGAGGGAGGGAGAGAGAGGGAGAGAGAGAGAGGGAGAGAGGGAGAGAGAGAGAGAGGGAGAGAGGGAGAGACAGACAGAGAGACAGAGAGAGATAGTTTCAGAGGAAGAGGTCTGCCTGAAACTGCCCTCACACATTTCTCTTCGCACGCACACAACAGACACCCAAATAACTCTGGTCTTCCAATTAACTGTGTTTCACGGTCAGAACTGCATTTTAGATTTAATCCGTGGTTCATATTCGACTCTGGACACTGGTGACTGAAGTCAGTTGCTGAAGTTATTTGCTATATGTGCTAACCTCAAAAAATGCTCTAACAGTGGCAGCAACTCAATGCATGAGAGCATGCAGACATGGTCACGAGGTTCAGTTGTTGCTCAGACCATACATCGGAATGGGGAAGAAATGTGATCAAAGTGACTTTGACCATGGTGCTGGTGCCAGGTAGAGTGGTTTCAGTGTCTCATAAACTGTTGACCTCCTGGGATCTTCATGTGTAACAGTGTCTAGAGTTAACAACGAATGATGCAAAGAACAAAATGTCCTGTGAGCAGCAGGTCTGTCGACAAAAAAGGCCTGTTAATAAGAGAGTCAGAGGAGAATGGCCAGACTAGTTCAAGCTGACAGGAAGGCAACAGTAACTCGGTGACTGCATGTTACAACACGAGTGTGTAGAACCTTGAAGTGGATGGGCTACAGTAGCAGAAGACAACTAAGGTACCAACTAACAAACTGGATCAGCAAATTTGCTGATGGTACAAAGATTGGAGGTGTAGTGGACAGCGAGGAAGGTTTTCAAAGCTTGCAGAGGGATTTGGACCAGCTGGAAAAATGGGCTGAAAAATGGCAGATGGAGTTTAATGCAGACAAGCGTGAGGTATTGCACTTTGGAAGGGCAAACCAAGGTAGAACATACAAGGTAAATGGTAGGACACTGAGGAGTGCAGTAGAACAGAGGGATCTGGGAATACAGATACATAATTCCCTAAAAGTGGCATCACAGGTAGATAGGGTCATAAAGAGAGCTTTTGATACATTGGCCTTTATAAATCAAAGTATTGAGTATAGGAGTTGGAATGTTATGGTGAGGTTGTATAAGACATTGGTGAGGCCAAATTTGGAGTATTTTGAGCAGCTTGGGTCACCTAATTACAGGAAGGATATTAATAAGGTTGAAAGAGTTCAGAGAAGGTTTACAAGGATGTTACGGGGACTTGAGAAACTGAGTTACAGAGAGAGGTTGAATAGGTTAGGACTTTATTCCCTGGAGCGCAGAAGAATGAGGGGAGGTATATACAATTATGATGGGTATAGATGGAGTGAATGCAAGCAGGCTTTTTCCATTGAGGTTAGGGGAGAAAAAAACCCAGAGGACATGGGTTAAGGGTGAAGGGAGAATAGTTTAAAGGGCACATTAAGTGGGGGCTTCTTCACACAAGGAGTGATGCGAGTGTGGAATGAGCTGCCAGATGAAGTGGTAAATGCAGGCTCACTTTTAACACTTTAAAACTTGACCAGGTACGTGGATGAGGGGGGTATGGAGGGATATGGTCCAGGTGCAGGTCAGTGGGGCTAGGCATAAAAATGGTTCGGCTTAGCTAAGAAGGGCCAAAGGGCCTGTTTTCTTTGCTGTAATGTTCTATGGTTCTATATCTATTAAATTAGCCACTGTACATGTAAACAAAGACTAACAAGCAGTCAATGTTCAAAGGAAGACAGACCTTGTAAATAATAAACAATTAATAAATAAATAATGCTGAGAACATGAGTTGTAGAGACCTTGAAGGTTGTGGAATCAGCTCAGAGTTGCGGTGAGTGAAGTTATCCACACCTGCTCAGAAGCCTGATGGTTGTAGGGCAATAACAGTTCCTGAACTTGGCACAGTGAGTAGAGAGCATGGCCTGGATAGTGGGATCCTTGATGATGGATGCTGCTTTCTTGTGGCATCACTCCATGTTATTGTGCTCAATGGTGTGAAGGCCTTTGCCTGTGATGCACTGAGCTGTACCCATCACTTCCTGAAAACTTTTCTGTTCTCGGGTGTTGGTTTTTCTATACCAGGCTGCGATACTCTCCACTGTCCATCAATACAAGTATAATATGCTGTAAATATTATAATGATGTTAATATAAGTATTAGACACTACTGCAGACAAAGCATTCTGATCCACTACAGACCTGGACATGCGATGTTAATTTATATTTATGATCGATCCACAGGGTTAGAGGACTTAGGCAGTTAGCGTTTGATATGTAAAGAATTAGAGCAGGCATTGAACTCAATATTCGGCAATGCACTGGAACTGATTAGCAACCTGCCCGTGGATGTACACTAGAGCCCTGGTGGTTACCATACAGTTCAATTTAATATCATAATTAAAGTTATATTTAAAATAACAATCCAGATGTCCACAGGTCTGGAGCTTTGAGAAGAGAGCATTATATGGAACAGAAAAATTAAAAACAAAGATGAATACTTAAAAATGTACTGGAAAATAAATATTTCACAATAAGAGACAGGGGAAAGTGGTTAAAGTATATTAATGCTTTAATATACTTTATATATTAAGCAATAACTAAACAAGGTGGGAAAGAATCAACCTAGTAATAACTTGATTAGAAGATTAAAAGAATAAAAGAATCAACCTAGTAATAACTTGATTAGAAGATTAAAAGAATATTGATCTGCACCACAAATTAGCTGTAGTCATTGGAGATAAGAAACATGAGGGGTGATCGCATTGAAATTTTGATTTCTTTTTCATTGAATCTCATTTCTATTGAATATTGAAAAGCCTAGATAGAGTGGAATTGAAGTGGATGTTTCCTATAGTGGTGGAGTCTAGGACCAGAGGGCACAGCCTCAGAATAGAAGGACATCCCTTTAGAACAGAGATGACGAGGCATTTTGTTAGCTAGAGGGCAGTAAATCTGTGGAATTCATTGCCACAGATGGCTGTGGAGACCAAGTCATTGGGTATATTTAAAGTGGAGGTTGACAGGTTCTTGATTAGTAAGGTCTTCAAAGTTTACTGGGAGAAAGCAGGAGAATGGGGTTGAGATGGATAATAGATCGGCCAAGATGGAATAACGAAGCAGACTCGATGGGCCAAATGGCCTAATTCTGTTCCTCTGTCTTAGAATCTTATGAGTTAGAAGTAATGAAGTCATATTCACAGAAGCAAAACCAACTTACTCAAAGAAGTGTTTATTTATAAAGGAGAAATAACAACTGCAATAACATCTCTCAAACGAAGGGAATTACTCCAGAAGATTCAATGAGGGGAGCATAGTTTTACATTGTGCATATAAAACTAATCTCAGTCACCTACAGTAATGTGGCATATGCACAATTAGCAGGGGAGCAACTCAAACGTTTTCTCCCTGCTTGGAAATACTGCTGAGAGTATACCGTATGCAGTGGATTAGTCAACAGGGCAGCAAAATACTGTATATGAAAAAAGTGAAAAGAGTGTTTCAACATTCCTGTGCTAAGGTTAGTACACTGAAATTGAAAATCATATATGCATTGTTTTCGATAAGACCAATGAGGAGAATCCTCCAGGGGGTCTTGTGAGGCTCAGAGATTGAAACAAAGATCATATCAAATATGGAACAAATCTAATTTAACAAAAATTTCTAAGTATTATTACTAGACTCCTGGAAATAAGTGGTACTGAAGAGATGCCAACCTGAGCATTGATAGCAGAGGTAAACATTCAAGGATGTTCATAGAAGCAGGTATCCCAGTCAATGGATGCATCATGAACAGGACAGAAGAGATGTAAATAGATCAGCTTAGGCTGAGATAGATTTATTACTGTGGTGATGAGAAAGGTCCTGGAAATAGTATGTGTTTATACATATCACATGATCAGTGAGAGTGAAGCTGTACTTTCAAACTTTATGCTGACATCGAGTGCAAGGGTATTGTTGCGACACTGCACAGCCAGTTGATCTGCCTCATTTCCGTATGCCTCCTCGTCACCATCCGAGTTCCTGCCATCAACAGTGGCGTCATCAGCAAGTTTATAGATGGCATTTAAGCTGCCTAGTGACGTGGTCGTGAGTGTAGAGACAGTAGAGCTGTGGGCTAAGCACACATCTCTGATGTGCACCTCTACTGATTGTCAGTGAGGAATCACAACCAGAATCAGGTTTATTATCACTGGCATGGATCGTGAAATCTGGTAACTTAGCAGCAGCAGCAGCAGTTCAATGCAATACATAATATAAAAGAAGAAGAAAAAATATATATGAAATAATGATAATACAAAATAGATAAATAAATGTTACTATTGATCTGCACTAGCTGTAGTCTCCTGATGAGGAGATCAAGGATCCAGTGGCAGAGGGCAGTACAGAGGCCAGATTTTGAAGCTTGGTGATTAGTACTGATGGGATGATGTTATTGAACTCTGAGTTATAATCAATAAAGAGTAGCCTGGCGTAGGTATTTCTGTTGTCCAGGTGGTCCAAAGCTAAGTGGAGAGACAGTGAGATTCTGTCCACTGTAAACCTAATGTGATAGTAGGCAAATTGCAGAAGATTATGAAAATCATGGCAAATCATAGAATCATAGAAATCTACAGCACATTACAGGTCCTTCGGCCCACAATGTTGCGTTGACCATGTAACCTAGTCTAGAAACTGCCTAGAATTACCCTACCACATAGCTCTCCATTTTTCTAAGCTCCATGTACCTATCTAGGAGTCTCTTAAAAGACCCTATTGTATCCGCCTCTGCCACCATTACTGGCAGTGCATCCCACGCACCCACCACTCTGTGTGAAAAACGTACCGCTGACATCCCCTCTGTACCTTCTTCCAAGCACACTAAAACTATGCCCCCTCATGTTAGCCATTTCAGCCCCGGGAAAAAGCCTCTCAATGCACACGATCAATGCCTCTCACCATCTTATACACCTCTATCAGGTCAGCCCTCATCCTCCGTCACTCCAAGGAGAAAAGGCCAAATTCACTCAACCTATTCTCGTAAGGCATGCTCTCCAATCTTCCCTGATCTTCTTCTTCTGTTCATTTCCATGACTTCATCCTTTATCCTTGAGGTGGAAAATAGGAAATGATGTCTCTCAGAGGAAATTTTGAACTAAGAATCTTCCTTTACAAAAGATAAGACGTAGAGGCAGAATTAGGCTATCTGGCCCAACGAGTCTGCTCTGCCATTCAATCACGGCTGATCCTTTTCTTCTATCTCCTCCTCAACCCCAGTTCTCAGTCGTCTCCCTGTAACCTTTGATGCCATGGCCAATCAAGAACCTAACAATCTCTGCCTTAAATACACCCAATGTCCTGGCCTCCACAGCGGCATGTGGCAACAAATTCCACAAATTCACCACCCTTTGGCTAAAGAAATGTCTCTGCATCTCTGTTTTGAAAGGGCGCTCCTCTATCCTGAGGCAATGCCCTCTTGTCCGAGACTCTACCACCATGGGAAACATCCTTTCCACATCTACTCTGTCTAAGCCTTTCAATATTTGAAAGGTTTCAATGAGATCCGCCCCATCATCCTTCTGAATTCCAGTGAGTACAGACCCAGAGCCATCAGACATTCCTTGTATGATAACCCTTTCATTCCTGGAATCATCCTTGTGAACCTCCTCTGGACCCTCTCCAATGCCAGCACATCTTTTCTAAGATGAGGGGCCAAAAACTGTTCACAATACTCAAGGTGAGGCCTCACCAGTGCTTTATAAATCCTCATTCTTTCTCTTGTATTCTAGACCTCTTGAAATGAATGCTAACATGGCACTTGCCTTCCTCACCACCAATTCAACCTACAAGTTAACCTTCAGGTTGTTCTACACAAGGACTCAGAAGTCTGCTGCATCTCAGATTCCTGGATTTTCTCCCCGTTTAGAAAATTTCTCCCCATTTATTTCTACTTCCAAAGTGCATGCCCATGCATTTTCCAACATTGTATTTCATTTGCCACTTTCTTGCCCATTCTCCTAATCTGTCTAAGTCCTTCTGCATCCTACCTGTTTCCTCAACACTACCTGCCCCTCCACCTATCTTCATATCAGCTGAAAGATGACAGAACTCCATAATGCTTTCAGAGTAGGGAAAGCATCCTCCCTTCCCTGATCAATAATTAATCATCAGTCAACATCAGTAGAACTGGTGATCTTGTCATTATTACATTGCTGTTTTGTGGGAGCTTATCTTGTGTAAATTGTCCCTGACTCCTTCTTTCAGTGCCCAGAGTGAAACCTTGCACCCGAGCCAGTTGTACGGGAACCAAATGTTCTCTGCCTGGCTCCCGCTTCTCATTTCGGCACCCAGCGCCAACTCTGGGCACTGACAGGAGAAGTCGGATGTTCACTCCTCTCTCCAGGGTGCTGGTGCTTTGCACTATTCCATTTTTTAGTCAATTTATACGCTGGCCCCGATACAGTAAAAGGACAGCAGGGAATGGGAGTGGCCGGGATCCAGGGCAAGAGTCAATTCCATTCTTCTCTCCATGGCACTGAGGCTATGAAGACTGCCCCGGCTGCTGTGCTCTGTGCCCACTAATGTGATGAACTGATCGGTGAGACTTTGGGCCTACTCCAGGCTGCTCCGGGGTTCGGATCTGAGGACTCAATTTTGGTTCAGAATGTTTTTGTTCACTTCAATTGTTAGCAAGTTTTGTGTTTTTTCCCCCTTTCTCTTGCACTTTGGGTGTTGGTCTTTATTTTTTTCTTTAATTAGGTTCTTTTGGGTTTTTTGCTTTTTATATTTGCATACTTCTGTGAGCAAGCAAATCTCAAGGTTGTATAATTTATAGCTGTACATTGTTTGATAATAAATGTACTTGAATCTTGAATGTATGCTTTCCACACTGTAAAAGTGTGTTCCAAAGCTACTTCAAAGGTGCGGAAAGCCTTGAAATAGTGCGAAAGTAAGCAGGTTGCTTTTGCCAAGATTAAAAATACAATTTTCACTGAACCTCATCTCCAAACATGGGCATTTCTGGATCTCCTTACTGAACTGATCTGCTTCCAGCTACTTGCAGCAGGCCAGTCCACACATTCACAAAGTATTAACAAACATATTAAATCTGGGTAAACCATATACTTTTTTGTGTCCACTTTGGGGAACCAGGGGAGCTCCATGTTCAGGAAAGTAAATTGAAATCTATTGGAGGGCGGTTCTGATGGAGATAAGCATGTGGATTAGCTGTATCTTTGTAAAATCTTTTATTTGTTTCAGTCAAATCTTGATGAAGAAAAATAACTTAGATTAAAAGAAAGAGCATATAGGAATACTCAGAGGTGGATTTCGACGGTGTCAGTCGGCTATGTGGGATTCTTTATGATGTAATGCTAAAGTTCTTGCTTTGATATGCCATTGAATTTCAAAGAACAGAAGTAAGCTTTTGGAAAGGAATACCCAATGAGTCTCAGGCCCTTGTTATAATACATAGCATTCTAAATTTATTTTTGGCAATTAGCAGTTTCCCAAAATGCTGTTCACTCCAAGACTGCAAGTCAAGCAGCTTATGATTAGGGAAACCGGTATTTGATAGATTAGTAACTTGGTTTATAGTACTGAGGTACAGTAAAAAAAAACTTTATTTGCATGCCATCCATACAGATCATTATACTACAACTGTGCATTCAGCTACATTGTACAAGGGAATACATTAACAGAATGCAAATTAAAGAGTTACAGTTACAGAGAAGTGCAATATAGGCAGACAGTAAGGTGTAAGGCCATAACAAAATAGATAGTGAGGTCAAGAGTCCATCTTATCACACTCGGAACTCAACTCAACCTCAGTCGTCCTGTCACTGAGTTGTTCCCTTTGAAATGAACTCTCTTTCAATAACGAGAAAATTTTCAGAAGCTGGAAATCAAAGCAACACACTTTTGCAATATTTACTGCTTATTTATTTATTATTATTATTTCTGTTTTGTTTTGTATTTACACAGTTTGTTAGGTTTTTTTGCACATTGGTTGTTGTCTGTCCTGTTGGGTGTGGTCCTTCATTGATTCTATTGTGTTTCCTGTATTTATTCTGATTGCCCGCACGGAAAGAAATCTCATGGTTGTATATGGTGACATTTATGTATTTTGATAGTAAACTTACTTTCAACTTTGAACATCAGGAGGACATTCAGTGTCATAACAGCAGGATAGAAGTTATCCTTGAGCCTGGTAGTACATACTTTCAGGTTTTTATATCTTCTGCCTGACGTCAGAATGGAGAAGAGAGAATGTCCAGGATGGATGGATGGATTATGTTAGCTGCTTTACCGAGACAGAGATATGTAGACGGAGTCGATAAAGAGGGGGCGGCTTTTTGTGATGTCTGTGCTGTGCATACAACTCCCTGCAGTTTCTTTCTATCTAAAGCAGAGCAGTTGCTTTATCAACCTGTGATCGTCCAGATAGGATGTCATCTGATGCAAGAGGAACAGAGTGAACAATTCAAGATACCCTAATGTTCTGTGTGAAATTCTAATTCATAATGAAAGTTGATGCAAAAATAAAGGGACAGAAAGGTCTTTGATCTGAAATGTTAAATCTGTTTCCAGTGATGCTGCCGAATGTTTCCAGCATTTTGCTCCTGCTTAGATTTTGAACATCTAGAGGCTTTTTTTGGGATTTCCAAGACTTGTCTAAGGTCTCTTCTAAAAAGACATTTCAAACAGTTAATATTATACAACATGAATGAGCAATTATAAAATGTAAATATTAAAATATTATATCAGATGCTCCTAAAGAAATGTTCTCGGAAGATATCTTCAGTTAGGTTGTTGCTTCTTCAAGACTCTGCTGTCAGCAGAAATACTTTTGGTCCTAAATATTACTTTACGTGACAAGTGAATCTGACTTTTGATAGAGATGGAATAATTCTTTGCTTGTGCAATGCATAAAATGCAGTTTGGAGTACACAAGCCAATGTAAAGATAATTGTTCTACTGCGCTTAAAATGACTTGGCTAATCCATTGATATTCAGATCCAACAAAAGCTCGATCTGTGCCACAGCCTTAACATTCTCAGTGCTTCTCGGACAAAAATAAATAAGGACTAGATTTATTTTTGTGTTAACATTAATCTTGATTTAGGAATGCTCACAAATATTAGAATGGGTTGGCCTTTCTACAGCAAGGAAGTGACTAACGACTTGGTCAATTTGTATCAAAATAAACCAGAACAACTCAGGATAAGCACTGCTCAGCATGGCAAAATCTGATACTGTATGTGACAGGCAGGGGTGGTATCTCTCCAGCCACAACTTTCATCTATGTGAAAAATACACACTGCGATGAAACCCGCAAGGCTTGATTGTGCTCCAAAAGCCTTTTTTTATAAATGAATTAAAATTTTCCAGGAATTCAATAAAATGTTGAAGTATGATCCAGTCAGATCCAAGAAATCCAGCTGACATTAATTTTAAGAAAATCAAATTTGTATCAATTAACCTACTTTACCTTCTCTTTAAACAAAGGAGCTGTGAGTTCGTGAGGGGGGGGGGAGTACGTGTGACAGTTTGTAGCTGTCAGACTTCCCTTCACGTGGAGTACCAGAATGTATTACCCTTATTTAACTCTTCATCCAGTTATTGGTATAAGTTGGTGGACACAATGCTAAAAGATGAAATGAGAAATGATATTGTCCATTTAAAATAAAGAGGAAAATTACAAAATACGGTAGATGAATCGTTAAGATCATGGAATTGATGGCATTGTGGCCAAGTTTGCAGACAATACAAAGGCAGGTGGAGGGCAGGCTTCTGTTGAGGAAGCAGGGAGTCTATAGAATGACTTTGACAGATTAGGAGAATGAAATACAGTGTAGGGAAGTGTACGGACATGCATTTTAGTAGAAGGAATAAAGGCATAGACTTTTTTCCAATGGAGAGCAAATCCAGAAATCAGAGGTGCAAAGGGATCTGGGAGTCTTTATGCAGGATTCCCTGAAGGTTAATTTGTCAGTTGAGTCGTTGGTAAGAAAGGCAAATCTAATGTCAGCATTCATTTCAAGATGACTAGAATACCAAAGCAAGGAAGTAATGCTGAGGCTTTATAAAGCATTGATTAGACCACACTTGGAGTATTGTGAGCAACATTGGGGCCTTTATCTAAGAAATGATGTACTGGTATTGGAGAGGGTCCAGAGGAGGTTCATGAGAATGATCCTGGGAATGAAAGGGTTAATGTACAGTATGTTGACCATTTAATGGCTCTGGGTCTCTACTCACTGGAGTTTAAAAGAATTAGAGGGGATCTCATTGAAACCTATTAAATACTGAAAGGCCTAGATAGAGTGGATGAAGAGAATATGTTTTTAATCAGGGGACAGACCAGGACCAGAGGACACAGCCTCTGAATGGAAGGATATCTTTTTACAACTGAGATGAGGAGGAATTTAGCAAGAGGGTGGTGGATCTGTGGAATTCCTTGTCACAGATGCCTGTGGAGGTCAAGTCATTGGGTATATTTAAAGCAAAGTTTCATATCTTCTTGATTAGTAAGTACATTAAAGGTTACGGGGAGAAGACAGGAGAATGGGGTTGAGAAGGGTAAAAAATCAGCCAAGATGGAATTGCACAGTGGACCTGATGGGCCAAATAGCTCGATTCTGCTCTTCTGTCTTATGATCTTATGGTCTTAAGAGGATATAACCCTGGTTTGGACAACTTATACTGAAAGTTTTAAATAAATGCAAGGAAAAGATGTGATACTGCACAAACATAATCATTCACTTGAAAATAAATGCAAAGGCGAAGCTGGGTAGCCTTTTACCTATTTTTAAGAAGATATATTGAACATGTGCCAGCATTAACGTCAACTTCAGTTGTGAAAACATAATGGAATCCTCATTAGAGTAGACATGGGAAGTACATCTGGACACAAAAACAAATAAAGAGGCAGCATAGATTACAATCAGAATCTTAACCAACTTCATTAAATTCTTTGAAGAGCTGATAAAGGGAGTAGAAGAGGGTAGTACAGCAGATGCATTTCTTTTCTGAATTTCTAAAGGCCTCCAAGAGGTACCCCCCAACCCCCATAATCAATTAAAGATAATGTGAAAGCATAAATCTGTAGTTTGGTGTCATTGACTCAAGTATAAAGAAGTACATGCACAGGATAGTTACTCAAAATGTCAGAAAGTGGAGACTGGGCTTTCCAAAGGTCAGTCAGTACTGGGACCAGCCTTGTTCATAATTTACATTTCTCACGACCTCTGGTTCTAGTTTCATCCAACCTCAGTGGAAAAAGCCTGCTCCCAGTTACCTTCAACACACACAAAATGCTGGTGGAACGCAGCAGGCCAGGCAACATCTATAGGAAGAAGTACAGTCAACGTTTCGGGCCGAGATCCTTCGTCAGACAGACAGACATTCTTTATTGATCCCATGGGAAACTGGGTTTCGTTACAGCCGCACCAACCAAGAATAGTGTAGAAATGTAGCAATATAAAACCATAAATAATTAAATAATAATAAGTAAATTATTCCAAGTGGAAATAAGTCCAGGACCAGCCTATTGGTGTCTGACACTCCAAGGGAGGAGTTGTAAAGTTTGATGGCCACAGGTAGGAATGACTTCCTATGACACTCAGTGTTGCATCTCGGTGGAATGAGTCTCTGACTGAATGTACTCCTGTGCCTAACCAGTACATTATGGAGTGGATGGGAGACATTTTCCAAAATGGCATGCAACTTGGACAGCATCCTCTTTTCAGCCACCACTGTCAGAGAGTCCAGTTCCACCCCCACAACATCACTGGCCTTATGAATGAGTTTGTTGATTCTGTTGATGTCTGCTAACGTCAGCCTGCTGTCCCAACACACAACAGCAAACATGATAGCACTGGCCACCACAGACTCGTAGAACATCCTCAGCATCATCCGACATATGTTAAAGGACCTCAGTCTCCTCAGGAAGTAGAGATGGCTCTGACCCTTCTTGTAGACAGCCTCAGTGTTCTCTGACCAGTCCAGTTTATTGTCAATTCGTATCCCCAGGTATTTGTAATCCTCCACCATGTCCACACTGACCCCTTGGATGGAAACAGGGGTCACCGGTGCCTTAGCCCTCCTCAGGACAGTCCTGATGAAGGGGCTTGGCCCGAAATGTCGACTGTATTTCTTCCTATAAATGCTGCCTGGCCTGCTGTGTTCCACCAGCATTTTGTGTGTTGCTTGAATTTCCAGCACCTGCAGATTTCCTCGTATTTACATTTACCTTATCTATACTCCTGACAATTTTCTATACCACTGCTCATTATCTGATGCTCTAGGGAGTAAAGCCCTAATCTATTCAAACTTTTCCTTTAACTCAGGTGCTCAAGGCTCGGTAACATCCATATAGTTTTTTCCACACTCTTTCAATCTTATTGATATCTTTCTTTTGACCAGGACTGCACACAATACTCTAAATTAGACTGCACCAACACCTTATACAATTTCAACATAACATCCCAACTCCTGTACTCAATACTTTGATTTATGAAGGCCAATGTGACAAAGCTTTCTTTATGAACCTATCTACCTATGATGCTACATTCAATGAATCATAGCTCTATACTCTAAGATCCCCCGTTCTACCACAATCCTCTGTGCCATACCGTTCACTGTGTAAGTCCTGTCCAGAATTGCCCTCCCAAAGTGAAACACCTCACATTCATCTACGTTAAATTCCATCTGCTATTTTTCAGCTGGTCCAGATCCCACTGCAAGCTTTGATAGTTTTCTTCACTGTCCATTGCACCCCCAATCTCGGTATCATCTGCAAATTTGCTGATCAAGTTAATCACATTATCATTATTATAGATGACAAACAACAACGGACCCAGCACTGATCCCTGTAGCACACCAGCAGCCATAGGCTTCCAGTCAGAGAGGCAACCATCTACAACCAACATCTGGTTTCTCCAAGAAGCCAATGTCTAATCTATTTTAGTACCTCTTCTTCAATTCCAAGTGACTGAGTCTTCCAGACCAGCCTCCTACGCGGGGCATTGTCAAAGTCCATATAGACAACATGCACTGCATTGCCTTCATAAATTTTCTTGGGAACTTAGTCAAAAAAAAAACTCTATAAGTTTGGTTAGACATGATCAACCACACACAAAGCCACACATACAAAATGCTGGTGGAACGCAGCAGGCCAGGCAGCATCTATAGGAAGAAGTACAGTCGACGTTTTGGGCCGAGACCCTTCGTCAGGACTAACTGAAAGAAAAGATAGTAAGAGATTTGAAAGTGGGAGGGGGAGGGGGAGATCTGAAATGGTAGGAGAAGACAGGAGTGGGAAGGATGAAGCCAAGAGCTCAAAAATTGATTGGCAAAAGGGATACACAGCTAGAGAAGGGAGAGGATCATGGGATGGGAGGCCTAGGGAGAAAGAAAGGGGGAGGGGAGCACCAGAGGGAGATGGAGAACAGGCAAGGAGTGATTGTGAGAGGGGCAGAGAGAGAAAAAAGAGAGGAAAAAAAAGTGGGGGGGGGGAGAGAGAGAGAGAGAGAGAGAGAGAGAGAGAAAGAGAGAGAGAGAGAGAGAGAGAGAGAGAGAGAGAGAGAGAGAGAGATAAATAAGGGGTGAGGTAAGAAGGGGAGGAGGGGCATTCACAGAAGTTAGAAAAATCAATGTTCATGCCATCAGGTTGGAGGCCACTCAGATGGAATATAAGGTGTTGTTCCTCCAACCTGAGTGTGGCTTCATCTTGACAGCAGAGGAGGCCATGGATAGACATATCAGAATGGGAATGGGACGTGGAATTAAAATGTGTGGCCACTGGGAGATCCTGCTTTTTGTCCCTTGCTGTCCATTTGCTCTTAATATACCTGGAGAAGCCCTTAGGATGCTCCTTCATCTTGTCTGCTAGAGAAACCTCATGCCTTCTTTAACCCTCCTGATTTCCATCTTAAGTATTCTCTTACACTTCTTATACTCCTCAAGTAGCTAATTTGCTCCTTCCTGCCTATACCCGCTTTGCACTTCCTTTATCTAAACCAGGATTTCACTATCTCTCGAAATCCAAGTTTCCCTAAACCTATCTCGCCCTTTATTTTGAAAAGAATATGCACACTCAGTACTCTCAAATTTTCACTTTTCAAGGCCTCCGACTTACTAAGTACACCTTTGCCAGAAAACAGCGCATCCCAATCCACACTTGACAGATCTTTTCTAATACCATCAAAATTGGCCTTTCTCCAATTTAGAACCTCAACCCGAGGACTATCTTTCTCCATAATTATCTTGAAACTAGTGACATGATGGTCACTAGATGCAAAGTGTTCCCCTACACAAACTTATGTCACCTTCTCTGCCTCATTTCCTAACAAATTTACTCCTCTAAATCCTGCAGTCTGTTGGGTGGTCTACAGTAATAATATAATCCTATTAGTATGGTCATATATTTCTTATTCCTCATTTTCACCAAACTAGCCTCAGTAGATGAACTCTGAGATGGTTCCCCTGACTAGTAATGCCCCTTCTCTTCCTTTAGTCCCTTCGCTCAATCACGTCTAAAACAACAGAACTCTGGAACATTGAGCTGTCAGTCCTGCCCCTCCTGCAACCATTTCACTAAAGGTTACAAGGTCATAATTCCACGTGCTGATCCATGCCCTAAGCTTGTCTGCTGTTCCTAAACATACGCAGCTCAGAACATTAGTCACACCATGTTCAACGTTTCGATTCCTGACATTGTATGTAGGCTTAACATTTTCCCGACAACCACTCCACTATCTGCTGTAGTGCTGTTGTTCCCATCCACTGCAATTCTACTTTACACCCCACCATGCAGCACCAGCACACCTTCCCACAAGTATATTGGTACACCTTCAGGTTAGGTGTAAACTGTCCCCTCTGTACCTTCCATAGAAGAGAACCTAATGCCCCCAAATGCTGAAGCCTTCCCTCCTGCACCATCTCTTTAGCAATGTGTTAAACTGTATGATCTTCCTACTTCTGGCTTCACAAGCACATGGTATGAGTAGCAATCCTGAGATCATTACCCTGGAAGTCTTGTCCTTTAACTTAACACCTAACTCCCTGAACTCACTCTGCAGGACCTTGTCACCCTTCCGACTCAAGTCATTGGTTCTGAATTGGACCACGATCTTTGGCTGCTCGCCCTCCAACTCAAGAATACTGTGGACTCTGTCTGAGACATCCTTGACCCTGATAACTAGGAGGCAACAAACCATTTGGGAATCTTGTTTGCATCCACATAACCTCATATCTGTTCCCCTAACCATTGAATGCCCTATCACTACAGCCTGCCTCTTCTCATGCCTTCCCTTCCAAGCCAGTAAGCCAGACTCAGTGTCAGCTGTGGCTGCCTATCTCCTTTTCTTCTCCTGATGGTCACCTAGTTACCTGTCACCTGCACCCTGGGTGTAACTAGCACCCTGTATGTCCCTGCTGATCAACCTCTCTGCCTCCCAAATGGTCCAGAGTTCTTACAGTTCCAGTTCCAATTCCTTGGCACAATCTGAAAGAAGCTGCAGCTGGATGCACGTTTTGCAGCTGTAGTTGTCAGGGACACTGGAGGTCTCACATCCCATAAGAGGAGCATTCTACTATCCTGTCTGACATCCCCACTGCTCTAACTGTGCAATGAGGGAGAAAGAAAGAAAAATTAAATGAAAGAAATCAACCTTTAGACTTCGCCTCTCCTCACTGAAGCCTCTGTGGGCCAAAGCCTAAACTCCTCACTCTAACACTGACCCACTCCCACTATGGGCACTCCACTTAATCCTAACTGCTTTTTCTGCCAGGTAGCTAATTATGCACAATCCAATGATTCCTCGGAAATTGTAGTGCACAGAGTGTTCCGACTGTCTCCGCTCACTTGTTTTGAATTCTCTCTCCTGCTACACAATCCAACATCTCCTTGGGAACAGTGGCGTGGAGAATGATGAACTTGTTGAATCTACTCTCTTGGATAGGGATAAAATTACAAGAATGTTTTTGGTTGACTGAATGTAGAGAGAGAGAGATTAAGAGAAAGTTAAAAGCATCTCCATCTGCAGTAAAATGTTAAACTAAAGGCTGTAAATGCAAATTTCAATCACTGTGAAATCAATCAATAAATTGAGAAAAAAACTTTTTATCCAGCGGTATAATAAAAATGGAAGTCATGACCATTGGGAGTAGCTGAAATAAATAATAGTTATTTTAATGAAATATGAGGTAGAAAGGCACAGAGGGATTTTAACAGAAAAGTTAAATTCATGATTCTGTGCATCTGTACTTGGAGAACTCCTGAAAACCCAGCACCAATACTGGTGGGCACAGACCTGGCAATACAAAGATTGGTTCTCCCTTCGTTCACTGCATTTAGGTACTGAGCAGGACTCTCCTGTTGATACCTCAATAAAATTACCTAGGAAAATGGAATAGGTAAAGAGAATTGTGTGTTCACCATCGAGCAAAAACCATGGTCACACTCTCCCCAGATCATCATCCATGAGAATATAATGTTCATACTTTTGAACTTATAACTCAAAAGATTTGAAAGCAGAGTACAGAGTTAATGGCAGGATACTTAGCAGTGTGGAGGAACAGTAGGATCTTGGGGTCCATGCCCATAAATCCCTCAAAGTTGCCACACAAGTTGATAGGGTTGTTAAGAAGGTCTGTGGTGTGTTGGGCCTCATTTGTTAGGGGATTGAGTTCAAGAACTCCAAGATAAAGTTAGACCATAATACATAGTAGCAGAATTAAGCAGTTCAGCCCATCAAGTCCACTCCATCATTTTATCATGGTTCATCCATTTCTCTCTCAACTCAATTCTCCTCGTTTCCCGTAATATTTGAGTGACTAGTGAAGAAACTATCAACCTCTGACTTGAATACACTCAATGACTTGAGCAACTTGAATACACTCAATGACTTGTCCTCCACAGCTGCCTGTGGCAACAAGTTCCACTCTTTGGCAAAAGAAATTCATCCCCATAGAACATAGAGAGAACACAGAAAATCTGCAGCACATTACAGGCCCTTCAGCCCACCATGTTGTGCTGACCATGTAACCTACTCTAGAAGCTGCCTAGAATTTCCCTACCACATAGCCCTCTATTTTTCTAAGCTCCACGTACCTATCTAAGAGTCTCCTAAAAGACTCTATCATTCTAACGGATGTACCTCTATTTTGAGGCTGTTCCCTCTGGTCCTAGAGTCCCCCACTATAGGAAACATCCTTTCCACATCCACTCTATAAAGACCTTACAACATTCAATAGGTATCATTGAGATCCCCTCGTCATTCTTCTAAATTCCAGGGAGTAAAGGGCCAGAGCCATCAATCACTCCTCATACAATGTCTTTCATTCCTGGAATAATTCTCGTGAATGTCTTTTGGATTCACTCCAATGTCATCACATCTTTTCTTAAATAAGGAGCCCTAAAATGTTCGCAATACGCCAAGTGAAGCCTCACCAATGCCTTATAAAACCTTAGCATGACATCCTTTATTTTGTATCCTGACTGAATGCTAACATTACATTTGCCATCTTCACCACCAACTCAACCTACAAATTAACCTACATGAGGACTGACAAGTCCCTTTGCACCTTGGATTTTTTAATTTTCTCCCCATTTAGAAAATAGTCTGTGCTTTTATTCCTGCTACCAAAGTACGAGGAGTGATTGGTAAATTCGTGGCCTAAGGTAGAAGGAGATGAGTTATACAGCTCTCGTTACATGCACATGCAGTTCAACTCTGAGTGATTATGCAGAAAGTTTGAAGTTAATAACTCATCTCCTTCTACCTTAGGCCACAAACTTATCAATAACCCCGATGAGTTATTAACTTCATTAACTTGATTGTATGCCAAATCATTGACTTAGAATGTAAAAAGAAGTGGTCGCAACAACAACCCCTGCAGAACACCACTAATCATTGGCAGACAATCAGAAAAGGCTTCCTTTATTCCCACACTTTGCCTCTTGCCAATCAGTCAATGCTTTGTGAGTGCTAGAATCTTTCTTGTAACACCATGAACTCTTATCTTGTTAAACAGCCTTATGTCTGGCACCTTGCCAAAGGCTTGCTGAAAATCTGAATAAACAACGTCCACCCATTCTTTTTTGTCTATCCTACTTGTTATTTCCTCAAAGTTATCTAACAGATTTGTCAGACAAGAATTTCCCTTGAGGAAACCATGCTGACTTCGGCTTATTTTACCATGCGCGTCCAAGTACCTTGAAACCACATCCTTAATAATCGACACCAACATCTTCCCAAACACTGATGTCAGGCTAACTGGCCTATAATCTCCTTTCTTCCGCTTTCCTCCCTTTTTAAAGAGTGGAGTGACATTTGCAGTTTTCCAGTCCTTGGGAACCATTCCAGTATTGAGTGATTCTTGAAAGATCATTACTAATGCATTCACAGTCAATTCAGCTACCTCAAGATACTTATTCAGTTTATCCTCCATTTCCTTGTCGCCCACTACTATCTATCCAGTGTTATTTTCTGGCAGTCCAGTGTCTACTCTAGCTTCCTTTTACTGTTTATATATCTGAAAAAACTTTTGCAATCGTCTTTGATATTGTAGGCTAGCTTACCTTCATATTTCATCTCACCCCCATATTGCTTTTTTAGATGCCTTCTGTTGTTTGATAAAGGTTTTCCAATCCATTTATTTCCCACTAATTTTTGCTCTAGTATATGCCCTGTCTTTTGCATTTATTTTGGTTTTGATGTCCCTTGTCTGCCACTCTTGCCTCATCCTGCCTTTAGAGTATTTCTTCTTCTTTGGGATGTACCTATCCTGCAACTTACAAACTGCTCCCAGAAACTCTAACCGTCGCTGATCTACTGTTATCCCTGCCAGTGTCTCTTTCCAATCAACTGTGGCCAGCTGCTCCCATCATGCCTCTGTGATTTCCTTTACTTCACTGTAATACTAATACATCTGACTTTAGACTTCTCCCTCTCAAGTTGAGGGTAAATTCTATTATATTATGATTACTGGCTCCTAAGGGTTCCCTTACCTTAAGCCCCCTAATCAAATCTGGTTCATTACACAGCACTCAATAGTTGATCTCCTAGTGGACTCAACCATGAGCTGCTCTAAAAAGCCATCTTGCAGCTGTAACCCTCTGGTTCCATCGAACAAAAGACTCAGATCACCTTGGCATCAGGCACACTGCACAAAAAAACCCACTCCCATATAACCATATAACAATTACGGCACGGAAACAGGTCATCTCGGCCCTTCTAGTCCGTCCCGAACGCTTACTCTCACCTAGTCCCACTGACCTGTACTCAGCCCATAACCCTCCATTCCTTTCCTGTCCATATACCTATCCAACTTTTTTTAAATGACAATATCAAACCTGCCTCTACCACTTCTACTGGAAGCTCGTTCCACACAGCTACCACTCTCTGAGTAAAGAAGTTCCCCCTCATGTTACCTCTAAACTTTTGCCCCTTAACTCTCAACTCATGTCCTCTTGTTTGAATCTCCCCTATTCTCAATGGAAAAAGCGTATCAATGTCAACTCTATCTATCCCCCTCTATCAAGTCCCCCCCTCAACCTTCTACCTCATTGGACAGCTCACATTCCAAAGCACCCATTATCTCTAACCACAACCCAAACACTCTTCTACAGAAAGACCATTACATTAGCAGTGAAACCTTTCTCAGGGTGTTACACTCTCCCCCTCCACCCATCAAATTTAGTCATGTCCTCATGACATTGAGATAATTTGTCAACCCTTCACTCAAAGCACAAAGTCCAACCCAGGTGTAATGGTAGGGGCCACACTCTGTTCCCCCGGTGCTACATAGGCCAATCTATCTGGTGGTCTCCTGATTCTTTAAGACTTCCATACTCCCTCATCTACTTCTTCAGGTTCTGACACTACTTCAGATACTTCTGGTCTACCAGGTGAGCCCTCCCCCATCTATCACTCGTGCCCTCCTGCAACTAGGACCCCTCTATTCCTTGGCTGAGTCCTGCTTCATCCCTTTCAGGGTCCCGCTGAAACCCACAGATAGCGCCCTTCCCCCCCACCCCCCGATTTCACCTGACAGCATGGGAAAGGTTGGGAATCTCTTCCTCAGTCAGGGGGTAGTTAGCAAGAGGCAGCATACACCACACCCCCATTTCCTCATCCTCCGAGACAATATTTCATTCAGAGGCAGAGGCGTCTGTCTAGTCTGTCCTGCTGTTGGTCCTACAGTAGTCCTCTTACTAGGTGCAGGCTCCAGGGCAGGTTCTGGGTCAATCTGCACCTCTTGACCCAGAGGCAGAAGGTGGTTCCGATGGAGAATCTTGACAGGCCCATTTCCATCCTCTGGTTTCACCCAGAAAAATGATGCATTTGGCATCTGACTCTCCACTACAAAGGTCAGCCAACTTATACTTCCCAACTAGCCCCAAATTCCTTATGAGGGCTCGGTCTCCCGGCATGAGTTGGGAGAACCTAACCTTTCGATCATACCTCCTCTTATTTCCTTGATTCTGCTTGGCTGCCGCGACCTCAGCTAATTCACTATCCTTTTTCAGCTCCCTTCTCAGATCAGACACATACTTCAGATGAGTCTTTGGAAGTAGGACTTCCTCGCCAGTCCCAAAATAAGGTTGATGGGCAACCTTGCCTTGCGCCCAATCAGCAGATACTATGGCGAGTACCCAGTTGCTTCATTTCGTGTACAGTTGTAGCAGTGGACCAGATGTCCAGTACGTTGACTCCACTTGTTCTTTTTGTGGATTTCCAAGGTTCCGAGCACGTCTAGCAAGGTCCGATTAAACCTCACGGGCTGGAGATCACCCTGACGATGATAAGGCGTAGTCTTTGACTTCTCGACTCCGAGCATGCTCAGTAATTTATGTATGAGCCTACTCTCAAAATCCTGTCCCTGATCACTGTGTATATGCATGGGGAGGCCATAATAAATGAAATACTTCTATAACACTTTGTCCACCGTGGACACCCTCTGATCATTGGTAGGGAAAGCCTGCGCGTATCTGGTGTAGTGATCCATGATGACTAAGACATTCACCATGTTGCTGGCATCTGGCTCTATTGACAGGAAGTCCACACACACCAGGTCAAGGGGCCCCATACTCTGCAAGCGGGTTAACGGAACTGCCCTCGTAGGCAGCGTCTTCCTCCGTATGCATCGAATGCACGACTTGTAGTATTCTTCAACCTCAGGCTTCATTCGGGGCCAGTAAAACCAATCTCTGAGCAATCCATAGGTCTTTTCAACCCCCAAATGTCCAGAATCATCATGAAGTGACTTCTACACAATCCTCCGACACTTCTCAGGCAGAACCAGCTGGGAACGCCGAGACATAACCGGGTATAGGATCTGGTTTCTCAACTCTAATCTGGGCCATTCTCTCAATAATGGAGGCACTGCAATGTGTTTCATCTTCTACGCTTCAGCGAGGTCTCCATTTTCGACCACTGTCCAAATGGTACCGATACCCAGGTCATCCCGCTAGGCAGCTGCCACTTGCCCAGGACCCAATTCCAGTAACTGATTTGTCTTCCGAGCAGTCAGGTTACAGTAAACTTGTGGAATGGCACCATCAGAAGCTCCCAGTTGATCTGCTGCTCGATTCCGCCCTTGCCTTCCATCTGCCTTCACTGCTTTCTCCATGACCCGCTGGAAGGTCGCAGGGACTCCTGATATGCCCTGGGGCATCCTTTCGAACTGGAAGAATCCCAGTGGACATATAAATGCTGTCTTCTCTTTGCCAGCCTCACCCATGGTGATCTGGTAATATCCACTCCTCAAGTCCAGCACACTGAACCACCTCACACCACTCAGACGAGCCAGCGTGTCTTCGACCCTCGGGATTGTACACTTCCTGGTCACTTTTTGGAGGCCTGTACTGTATATAACTCCCATCAGGGTCTTTTTACTCTTTCAGTTTCTTAACTCCACCCACATGGACTCTACATATTCTAATCTTATATTACCTTTCTAAGGATTTGATCGTATTTTTTACCAGCAGAGTCACACCACCCCTTCTGCCTACCTGCCTGTCCTTTTAATACAAGGTGTATCCTTGGATGTTAAGCTCCAACTATAATCTTCTTTCAGCCACGACTCAGTGATCCCACAACGTCATGTTGCAGCTCCATAAAACCCTGGTTAGACCACACTTGGAGTATTATGTTCAGTTTAGGAAGGATGTGGAAACTTCTAGTCAGTGTGCAGAGGTGATTTATCAGGATGCTGCCCTGTCCTGTAAGTAAAAGCTGAGCAATCTTAGGGCTTTTCTCTTTGGAGCAAAAGATGATGAGAGTTGACTTCCTAGAGGCGTACATGATGACAAGAGGCATACAGGGTGGGCAGCCAGCACCTTTTCCCCAGGGAAGCAAAGGCTAATACAACAGCACATCATCTTAAGGTGGTTAGAAGTCTGTGGTGGGGTGCGGAGATGTAGGGTTTTTACACAGAAAGTGGTGAGTGTGTGAAAGTGCTGCTAAGAGTGGTGGTTGAAGCAGATACATAGGAGACTTTTTAAGAGACTCTGACGCACACAGATGAGAGAAAAGTAGCTAGCTACGTAGGAGAGAAGGGTTAGGATAATCTCAGAAAAGGTTAAAAGGGTCGGCACAATATCCTGAATTGTGATGCTCAAAAACCTGAACTAACAACTCAGAAAATGCAAACACAGATCCCTCAACAGAAGAATGACACTTCCAATTTTTAAAAGAAATCAAAAGTACACCATTAACACCTGGAAAGCAACATTAATGCAAATGTATCAGACTGATGCAATGATTAACCAGTTTATGAGAATCATTGAGGCAAAAATGCTATTGTCCTTGTCAAACTATCCACCATCTAAGTAAAAGTCTCGCAATAATGGGACAGACATCGGAAATACCCTGGCAGACAGAATTATATAAAAAAGCTTGTTAGATACAAACAGCTGCATCTCAAGAAGTCCAGTCGACATTTTCTCAGAGCAGCTATTGGCGGCCAATAAACGACTGCCCTGCTCACAATTCCAAAAAGGACATTCTAAAACTGAAACCAAAGGCAGTAGGATAAGTCTGCAGCTCCCCTTTCCCAGCAGGGAAGCCACAATCAAAAGCCAGACTTGAGGCTCAGCTTTCCAGTAAACTTGCACTGCTCCAACTCTTATCTTTCTAGAAAGACTACATATAGTAAATACCCCATTCCCAGCTGGAAGGTAATTCCTGTGTCAATCAGGCCTAATAACCAGACAGCTGGTGCCTGCGATCATGAACATAAAATCAATGTAATTATCCTACAGTCACTCTATTCTTCTGGAGAACTGATCCTTCTTTTACTAGAATAAGTTGTCGGTTTCAGTTGTATCCTGTTTCTTCCATCATTTTAATGGGCTCTAAGTAAATGGGCTTTGCATGTTGTACAACAGGCTGTTTACTGTGAGCCCAGACATAACCTCTGCCCCGCCTTTTACTCAACGGATGACCCTGCATTAATAGCTAATGTGAGTTTATTCTCTTCATTAGTCACTGTTGAAGTGATCCACATTTTTTAAATGGGAAGAAGCATTTTGCTCACTGTAGATGCTCTTCTTTAATCATTTTGCTTGTATTAGTCTCAATTTTCACTTCATTGTTCTGTGAACATTCGGGCTCTCACGACCAGACTATGTAACAGTTTCTTCCCCCAAGCTATCAGACACCTCAATACCCAGAGCCTGGACTGACACCTTGCCCTACTGTCCTGTTTATTATTTATTGTAATGCCTGCACTGTTTTTGTGCACTTTATGCAGTCCTGTGTAGGTCTGTAGTCTAGTGTAGCTTTCTCTGTGTTTTTTTTTATTACGTAGTTCAGACTAGCTTTTTGTACTGTGTCATGTAACACCACGGTGCTGAAAAACGTTGTCTCATTTTTACAATGCACTGTACCAGCAGTTATGGTCAAAATGACAATAAAAGTTGACTTGACTTGACTTGAAATCATTTATTCCCATCACACTGAAGTGGTGAAGCAGGTTGAGACTGATAAACCCTGGATAGTCGGGCAATGACTCTGTTCCATAATCTTCAATTGCTGCATCAAGTAGACACCACCAAAGATGCAGAAATATTCAAACACAAATGCAAATTCCAAGCAGGTAAGAAGATAGCTGATAGAACAAACTGTGAGAAATAGTGAGGTTATTTACTTTGGAAAAAGAGAAAAGAGAAAATCATTTGTCCAATGACATGTAGAGGCAATTGGAGGTGATGATGGCTTGAACTCCTTTCCTTACCCCTGCCTTCTTATTCTGGCTTCTTCCCGCTTCCTAAAGAAGGATCTTGACCCAAAACATTGACCGTTTATTCCTCTCCACAGATGCTGCTGAGATTTGCTGACTTCCTCCATTTTGCACGTGTTGCTCCAGATTTCCAGCAGCTTCAGAATCGCTTGTGTTTACGATGGATGGAATGTTTCACAAAAGCATATATCAGAAAATGAGAGTACGTGAGCCTTTATTACAAAGGCTCGGAGTGCAGAGGTAAGGAGGTCTTGCTGCAATTGTACAGACTACACTTGGTGTATACTGGGGAGTCAGGAAGAATAGACTTGCTTTGGAAATGGTGAATCAGCTGTCCATCCAGATATATAATAGCTTACTCCTGGGATGGAGGAGTTATCATCCTGGGAAAGATTGAGTTAGATGATCTTATGCTGGAGTTTTAGAGTTTGTACTCATTCAAACATTTAAGATTTAGAAATAATTTTATGGGAAAATTCCTGGTCAGATTAACAGATTAACATTGAACTAGGCAATGCAGCCTCAAAATAAGTGTGAGGTGGTTCACTTTGGTAGGTCAAATATGATGGCAGAATATAGTATTAATGGTAAGACTATTGGCAGTGTGGAGGATCAGAGGGATCTTGGGATCCAAGTCCATAGGATTCTCAAAGCAGCTGCGCAGACATGGCCTTCATCAATTGTGGAATTGAATTTAGTAGCTGAGAGGTAATGTTGCAGCTATATAGGACCCTGGTCAGACCCCACTTGGAGTACTATGCTCAGTTCTGGTCACCTCACTACAGGAAGGATGTGGAAACCATAGAAAAGGTGCAGAGGAGATTTACAAGGATGTTGCCTGGATTAGGGAGCATGTCTTATGAAAACAGGTTGAGTGAACGCGGCCTTTTCTCCTTGGAGCAACAGAGGATGAGAGGTGACCTGATAGAGATGTATAAGATGATGAGAGGCACTGATCGTGTGGATAGTCAGAGGTTTTTTCCCAGGGCTGAAATGGCTGCCATAAGAGGGTACAGGTTTAAGGTGCTGGGGAGTAGGTACAAAGGAGATGTCGGGGTAAGATTTTTATGCAGAGAGTGGTGAGTGCGTGGAATGGGCTGCTGGCAATGGTGGTGGAGGCGGATACGTTAGGGTCTTTTAAGAGACTTTTGGATAGATACATGGAGCTTAGAAAAATATAAGGCTATGGGTAACCCTAATAATTTCCAAAGTAGGGACATGCTTGGCACAACTTTGTGGGCCGAAGGGCCTGTATTGTGCTGTAGGTTTTCTATGTTTCTATAACAGTCAGCTAAGAATGTGAAGGAGATATTTTTGAAAGCAGTAGTGAAACCTAATCTATTGAGGAGCAGAAAATTGGAGGACCATCCACAATCACTGCATGGCAAGTGAGCCATCTGGTTTTGTCTATGTTTTGGTGATGTGATTTATCTTTATCCCCTGTGACTTCAGCCCCTCTATCAGTATCATGGAACGATAAGCAAGCAACTTTCTCCGAGGCTGGGGGATGGGCCCTCTGCTTCACCGGTTCCCTTTGATAAAGATAAACCTGAACTCAGTTGGACTCCCACCTCTCCTTTGGCAGAGTATTGGAGATCAAATAGGGGCCACCAGAACTATATTCCTCATGACATTCCTCTTCAGTGAACTTTGTTCATTCCCACTATCTCAGCTTCAATTCTCTCACACTGTCACTTGCCCCACCACATCCTTTTCAGCAAATTGTGTTAACCTGTTATCTTTGCTTCAATTTTCTTTACTTGCTGATTTCCACCCCCCCACCCCCACCCCCACAGTACTCTGTTGCTGACTGTATCTCTACTGAGGTTAGTTAATCCAGCTCTGCCTTACCACTGGAGACATAAAAGACTGCAGATACTGGAATCTGGAGTATTAAACAAATAGTCTGAAGAAATCAGACAGATCATGGAGCACCTTTGTGGGGTGGGGGAACAGAATGATTGATGTTTCAGTTGGGTCAGGAAACCCTGATGCATGGTTTCAATCTGAAACATCAACAATTGCTTTCTTCTCTAAGATGCTGCTCCGCCCATTGAGTCCTCCAGCCTTTCGACCCACTGTCCTCCAGCCCATCCTCAACCTACTGAGTTTCACAGTCCATCCTTGACACACTGAGTCCTCCAACCCATCCTTGTCAACCCTGTCCTTCAGCCAATCCCCGACCCACTGAGCTTCTCCGGCCCATCTTCGACCCACTGTCCTCCAGTCTATCCTTGACCCACTGAGCTTCTCCGGCCCATCTTCGACCCACTATCCTCCAGCCCATCTTCGACCCACTGTCCTCCAGTCTATCCTTGACCCACTGAGCTTCTCCAGCCCATCTTCGACCCACTATCCTCCAGCCCATCTTCGACCCACTGTCCTCCAGTCTATCCTTGACCCACTGAGCTTCTCCGGCCCATCTTCGACCCACTATCCTCCAGCCCATCTTCGACCCACTGTCCTCCAGTCTATCCTTGACCCACTGAGCTTCTCCGGCCCATCTTCGACCCACTATCCTCCAGCCCATCTTCGACCCACTGTCCTCCAGTCTATCCTTGACCCACTGAGCTTCTCCGGCCCATCTTCGACCCACTATCCTCCAGCCCATCTTTGACCCACTGTCCTCCAGTCTATCCTTGACCCACTGAGCTTCTCCGGCCCATCTTCAACCCACTATCCTCCAGCCCATCTTCGACCCACTGTCCTCCAGTCTATCCTTGACCCACTGAGTCATCTGGCCCATCCTCAACCACTGAGACTTCCAGCCCATCCTTCACCCCCCCTGGACTCCAGTCCATCCTCGAGCCACTGAGCTTCTCCAGCCTAACCTCAAACCAAAGGACCTCCAGCCCAGGCTTGACCCCTTGAGGTTCTGCAGCCTATCCCTCAGTCTATTTCCCCTCTTAATTTTACTCTGTAACATCTCTCTCAAGTGTCCTTTGTTAACGACTGTCACCTCTACTAAAATAATCCAGCTCTCTCACACTGACACCTAGCAAACCCCCTCCCTGTGCCTCTGACGTTACTGACTATGTCTCTACTCTTCTGTTTTTGTGTTCACTGTGGGTGCTAGGGATGTTTCTGTTTTCCTCTCACTATCTAATCTCTGTCTTACTCTTTTAGGAATGATAAACTCAGATTTATCTTTATCAGAGAGGAAAAGTAGAAGGGAATAAATGGAAGCTGCCAGCACGTCGAAGGAAACCTGGGAGTAGCTCACTTGTTTATGACCCCATCTTTACCTGATGGATGTGCTGAAGACATGGAGGATATGGGAAAATATAGATCTAACACATCAGCAAAACCTATACTAAACCAGTTGGCAAAGAGCCCTGAAAACTCACAGCTTCCCAGTCATTATTGCCTAAATAAGGTAAGTTTATATGAAGGTATTTCTATTATTGGCAAAGAATTCACTAATCTAAAATAATGTTTATAATATAACAGCCAAGTCTCCACAATGTTTCAAATCGTTTCATATCCAAAGACCTGAGTTTGAATCCAGATCAAGGGCAAGAGATAAATATGTTCTTAAGAACTATGGATAAGTTCTTTGAAGTTCATAGTGGGCACAGATTTCCAATTCTACACATCGTTTGTCATGCATCTAACAGGAGAGGAGATAAGACTTTAGCCTGTACATAGGTTTTGCATTACATGTTGCTCATAAGTGTGGTAATACTAAAGCTGAAATTATTTTAAAACAGCTTCTTAAGTTATATTTAGAGCTAGTGGGTGAGATTTCATAAATAAAGGAGCATCATTATTAAGGGCACTCACCACTCAGGCCATACTCTCTTCTCGCTGCTGCTGTCGGGAAAGAGGTACAGGAGCCTTAGGTCCCACACCATCAGGTTCTGGAACAGTTTTGCAAGCATCAGGTTTCTGAACAAATATGGATAACTTCAGTCACCTCAGTACTGAACTGATTTCACAATCTATGCACTCACTTTCAAGGACTCTTCAAGCAGGCTTCACTTATATTAGTGCCTAAGAAGAATATGGTTATCTGCCTCAATGACTATAGTCCAGTAGTACTTGATTCCACAGTGATGAAGTGTTTTGAGAGGCTGGTGATGAAACAATCAACTCCTGTCTGAGATGCGACTTGGATCTGCTCCAATTTGCCTACTGGCATAACAGGTCCACAGCAGATGCCATTTTATTGGTTCTTCACTCAGCCCTGGAACATCTGCACTGCTCAGATCATCTTTAAGACTTCTGGTAAGATGGTGGCGCATTCAGATGCAGCGTCCTCTCAGGGGCCAACCAAAGGTGTTTTTTCTTTGTTAAAGTAAAACACCACACTCCAAGAACTTAGGGTACATCAGGTCTACTGCATCAGTGAGCTGCTCGTTCATCAGAATAGTTGGTCAGTGTGTCGGACAAGGAGCTGGCCGGTGCGTTGGAGGAGCCGGATAGGTTCAGAGGAGCTGACCTGGGTGCAGACTGTCTTACTACCTGCAACTCAAAGGCACTGGAGTTGGTGCACTAGGGCAGCAGGCAGTGTATTCATGGGAGATTATCTTGGGTATTGCTTTGCAATTGCAAGACCCTGTTGATCATTGATAATGTAAGATGCCACAGGTCTGTTTCCTTTGTTTGGTGGTGAAGCAGGTGGTTTGGAAGTTGCATAGCCTTGGTTGTAGCAAGGACTAAGCCTCAAGCAGCGGGCTTGAGTGATGCTGCAGTCCAGGTGAAGAGATGCCAGTGGCAGTGTAGCTGAGCCTCTGTGCTCAGTTGGGGGCTGGTCTGTCCTGTCAGTGCTGCCCTCTAGTGCTCAACCGGTGGAATGACAGGGTGGATTGCCGGGGACTGTACCATCAATTTACGGAACACGCCGTTTAGTGTCTTGGACTATACATGTGCTTTTTTGCGTGATTATGTTCTTTTTCTTGTTAATTCGAATGTTCAGTGTATGCTTTACACCTTGGCCCCAGATGAATGCTATTCCATTCGGCTGTATCCATGTATGTTTGAATGATAATTAAACTTGATTTGCAAACACGAGGAAATCTGCAGATGCTGGAAATTCAAACAACACACACAAAATGCTGGTGGAACACAGCAGGCCAGGCAGCATCTATAGGGAGAAGCACTGTCGACGTTTCGGGCCGAGACCCTTCGTCAGGACTGATTTGATTTGATTTTTCATTTGATTTATCAGGATGCTCTTCATCAACTACAGCTCAGCATTCAATATCATCAACCTGTCAAAACTAATCAATAAGCTTCTAGACTTTGGCCTCAATACCTCTTTGTGCAATTGGATCCTTGATTTCTTCACTTGCATACCCAGTCAGTTCCGATTAGCAACAACACCTCCTCCACAATCTCCATCAGCTCAGATGCACCACAAGGCTATGAGCTTAGCCCCCTGCTCTAGTCATTTTACATTTATGATTATGTGGCCAAGCACAGCTCCAATGTCATGTTTAAGTTTGCTGACGCCACACTGTCATAGGCCATATCAAAGGTGGTGACGATTCAGCATACGTAGGAGGCAGGTTGAAAATCTGGCCGAGTGGTGCCACAACAACAACCTCTTACTCTATGTCAGCAAGACCAAGGAGATGATTGTTGACTTCAGGAGGCGAAACCAGAGGTCTACGAGCCAGTCCTCATCAGAGGATTAGAGGTGGAGAGGGTCAACAACTTTAAATTCCTTGGTGTTATCATTTCAGAGGACCTACCCTGGGTCCAACACTTAAGCTCAATTATGAAGAAAGCACAGCAGCACCTCTACTTCCTTAGGATCTTGCGTAGATTCCGTATGACATTTAAAACATTGACAAACTTCTATAGATGTGTGGTGGAGAGTATATTGACTGGCTGCATCACAGCCTGGTTTGGAAACATGAATGCCCTTGAATGGAAAAACCTACAAAAGTAGTGGATATGGCCCAGACAAAACAGGTGAAGACCTCTCTACTATTGAGCACATCTACATGGAGCGTTGTCACAGCTATGCACTATCCATCATCAGGGACCCTCACTACCCAGGTTATGCTCTCTTCTTGCTGTTGCCATCTGGAAGAAGGTACAGGGGCCTCAGGACTCACACCATCAAGTTCAGAAACATTTATTACCCTTCAACCATCAAGCTCTTGAACGAAACGGAAGAACTTCCCTTTGTAATTTTTTTTAAAAATTAGTTTAATGTTGTAATTAGTTTTGCTACAACAAGTGTATGGGACATTGGGGAAAAAAAAAGTTGAATTTCCCCATGGGGATGAATAAAGTATCTATCTATCTATCTAACTTAACTCAACTTCACTTGCCCTATCACTAAAATGTTCCCATAACCTATGGACTCACTTTCAAGAACTCTTCATCTCATGTTCTTCATATTTATTGCTTAATTATTTTTTATTATTGATTCGTTCCTTTAGGTTGTTATAACTAGGGGTGGTGACGGGGACAAGCTCCCACTATCTATTAAATGCCCCCAATGGCGTGCGCCTCAAATAGCCTCTGACAACTGAGTCCAGCTCCTGGTCTTCACATGTGGCTTAGCTTCTAAGCCCGGTGAACGCGTTTCTACTGACAGGAGAAGGGGCAAAGATGTGTTACTGGCGACTTAAAACCAATCACTTCGGGCAGATGGGGCTTGGCAGCTCATCTCGGAGAAGGAAAACTCTGATCTCAAACCTCCGCTGCCCTGCAGCTTTACCCACTCGTGGGGATGGCTTCAGGAGTCAACCCCAAGGGAAAAATCTGGAGCTGGAGTCCCTAAAGCAGTCCTACATTGAATTCCATGCTGGCTGGCAACTCCTGTGATGCTGCTGGTACCAAACTGTATCAGCTTCTGCCATTCCTTTATGGTCATCAGATGCATGGAGAGGGGGAGCTTGCTACATAGGCAACGACTTGCTCTCCATATTGTACTGACCAGGCTTGAGTATCTCAACAGCAAGGATGCAATATCCATGGTCAACCCTGACCAATGGGGGTCCTCACATCATTTTTCATTATTATTGTTACTATTTCTTTCTTTTTGTATTTGCTGTCTTTTGCACTGTGGTTGAATGCACAAGTTGGCATGGTCTTTCATTGATTCTATTATGGATTTATGGAGTATGCCTGCAAGAAAATGAATCTCAGGATTGTATATGGCGACATATATGTACTTTTAAAAATAGCTTTACTTTGAACTTTGAATTTTCAAAGCTTAGCGCGTCTTGGACATTCAACCATTTACATGGTTGATTGGTTCATCATTCGTTTATACAGTTTGTCTTCCTTTGCACATTAGATGTTTGTCAGTCTATGTGTGCAGCTTTCACTGATTCCATTGAATTTCATTGTTCTGGTGTGAATGCCCACAAGAAAATGAATCGCAGTGTTGTATATGGTGAAGTATTTCCACTTTGATAGTAAATTTACTTTGAACCTTGAAATATTCACTTTGCTTTCCAAATGTTCCTGAGGAGAACATCTGTCATATGATGAGACAAGAGACTACAGGTGCTGGAATCTGGAGCAACAAATAATCTGCTGGAGGAACTCAACAGGTTAAGCGTTTCAGGTCAAAACCCTGCATCAGGACTCAATCCATCAGTCCTGCTGTAAGCTTTCAACAGCAAATATTGACAGTAATTTTCCACCCACTGAGGTGCTTCCGCCCATTGAATTTCCTTCAGCATTGTTGATTGCCCATACGATCTGTCCATAATTGTACTTGTACCTTTTCCGAGCAAAGACGTTCAATTTTTTGCAATTGTTAGAGAATGTTAACACTCTTCAGAGGCAATGTTTTGACTGTGTTTGTGAAAGTGCAGCCACAGTACTGGCAATCCTCTGATTCTGCAAATGTGTTTCCATTAATCCTGTTGTACCTGTATTACTTTGAGCCTCTATTCTAGGAATCTCCTGCCTCAGCAACGGGCAATTATTCTCATTCCTGCTGCTCTGCCAGATACCAGTCTCAGATTATGTACAGTGGATGCTGCCTCAGTTCTTCTTTCACTTGTGTGGTTTCAAGTTTACTTAGGCTGTTAGCACAGCCTGGATCTAATGCTCTGTCTGGACTCAGTTCAGCATTCAGCATAATAGCTCGAGGGTACATTCAGCTTTCAGACACTTGGTCGACGCTCAGCTAAATGATGAGATGTCGAGCACAATTCTCAAAAGTAGCTGGGTCAGCTCCTACCATCAAGTAGGAAGTGCGGCAGCATTAGGGGCAGGACTTTTAGGAATGGGAAACATCTGTTGCAGGAGAACATCTCTGAATGCACGACATATTGAACCTTGAAGTGGATGGGGTAGCCACTGCCATCACCATCCAGGTCTCAACACATAGGAAGTGCCACTAGCATTATATTGTTTACTTATCAACTTGTGTCACAAATGTACCTTATGCTGACTATCAACCTTCTGGAATATATTTTAGTATTTGTTAACATATTTGTCATAATATATGTGCTGTGTGTGGGTTATATGAACTATGTTGCTCACCTAGGTCCAGAGGAACATTGTCTGGCACAATACACCTGAATTTGAACTTGATCAAACTCTTCGCTGTGAGCAAGCTGTAGGAACACTTCAGACTCTGCCCTTCACAGGCTGAACAATGTAACTGTTGTCCACGCAGACGACACAGTAAGCCTTGTGCCCCTTGCAGACAGAACCAAACACTTCCTGGCAACCCCCCGCCAATTATGTGTAAATAGACAACTTTTAGACGTTACTTGCCTGTGACACGTCCAAGTTAACGAAACCAATTTCACCTCATTAATAGTGACAACAGGAGAGGTTTATAATGTAAGCTTCCTTCCAGCTAGTTTGACTGCCTGCCATGTGTGTCTCGTAAGAAGGTAAGCTGCCTTCTGGCAAGTGAGAGGCATGGAACCCCAGACACATACAGCCTGATCACTCTATACAAATTTCACGTTGGGCCCAGTTCTGCCTGGTTCAGAATCAGCAGAGGATGCATGCCTGAAAGAAAGGTAATTCATTAGCCAATTAAACAGTTTATTTTCTGAACAGGCATCTGGAAGTGTCTCAAATCTAATTAAGAGACCAAAAACAAAAAGGCTGCTTCTCAATCCGAGCCCCTGGTTACTCCCTGGTGCTTGTTCATTATAATTCACCTCCTGTCATCTACTGCCTGAGATTAGCTGCAAAGTTCCATTGTTGTTTTAAACCTGCCCCCACCCCCAAGTATTTGTCCTTTGGGAGTTACACTTGGTGACAACTTTATTGGATGCACCTGTTAATGCAAATATTTAAGCAGCCAATCACGTGACAGCAACTCAATGTATAAAAACATGCAGGCATGGTCAAGAATTTCAGTTATTGTCTAGACCAAACATCAGAATAGGGAAGAAATGTGATCTAACTGACTTTGACTGTGGAATGACTGTTGGTGTCAGGTGGGGTGGTTTGAGTATCTCAGAAACTGCTAATTTCCTGGGATTTTCACACACAACTGTCTCTAAAGTTTACAGGGAATGGTGTGAAAAACGGAAAAAAAAAATCCAGTCCCTCATGACTTTTGTAACATTGGCCATTTCGCATGCATTTTATTTCTCCATTGTAATTTGTAGACCACATCCTTACTATTGTTTGGGATCTGTATCCAACTCCCATCTGGGTCTTTTTACCTTTGCAGTTCCTTAGCTCTATCCCCAATGATTCTACAACTTCCAACCCTATGTCACCTCTTTCTAATAATTTGAGTTCATTTTTTACCATCAGAGCAATGACGCCTTCTCTGCCTTCCTGCCAATCTTTTGGATACAATGTGTATCCTTGGACATTAAGCTCTCAGCAATAATCTTTCAGGTATGATTCAATGATACCTACCAATCTGCAATTGTGGTGCAAGTTCATCCACCTTATTCCACGCATCCAAATATAACCCTTCAGTCC
Organism: Hemitrygon akajei; assembly: GCF_048418815.1. Classification (NCBI taxonomy): domain Eukaryota; kingdom Metazoa; phylum Chordata; class Chondrichthyes; order Myliobatiformes; family Dasyatidae; genus Hemitrygon; species Hemitrygon akajei. Next base: position 30,270,404 of record NC_133127.1, read on the forward strand.
TGTGTTCACCCTTTCTGACTTTGTCCTTTTCTTACATTGCAACTCATCCTGTTGACTGCAGTTTTTCCCATATCAGCAGCCTCTCCTCACTACACATTGCCTCTGTTTGTAAACCAGCTACTACATCGTCAGCACTATCATCTGCCTTTCCTTGAAACTTATTGCATTGAAATATAGGCAGCTCAAAACACTAGTCACACCGTGTTCAACCTTTCGATTCCTAACTTTGTCTGAGGTCTTTAACCTCTTCAAGGTCTGCCTCTTCAACCTCTCCACTAACAGTTCTGACACTCTGGTTCCCATCCTCCTGCAACTCTAGTTTAAACCCCACCGCGCAGCATTAACAAACCTTCCTGCTAGGATATTTGTCCTTCTCCAGTTTAGGTGCAAACTGGCCCTCCTGTACAGCTCCCACCTTCCCTGGAAGGGAGCCCAATGATCCAAAAATCTTCTACCCTCTCTTCTACACCAACTGCTTAGCTACGTATTAAACTGTATAATCTTCCTAATTCCGGTCTCACTAACATGTAGCAATCCTGGGATCACAACATGGAAGTCCTGCCCTTTAACCCTGGAGCACCAAACTCCCTATGCAGAACCTCGTCACTCATCCTATCCAGGTCATTGGTACCCACATGGACCATGACTTCTGGCTGTCCACTCTCTCACTTAAGAATGCTACAGACTCGATCCGAGATATCCAGGACCCTAGCAACATACCATCCGGGAATCTCATTTTTGCCTACAGAACCTCCTGTCTGTTCCCCTGACAATAACGAATCTCCTATCATCATAATGTGCCTCTTCTCCCCCTCCCCCTTCCCTTATGAGTCTCAGAGGCAGATTGTGCCAGAGACCCAAGCACTGTGACCTTCCTCTGTCAGATCATCCTCCCCGATATACTTGTTGAGGGAGATGGCCACAGGGGTACTCTTCTCAGGCTCCTTAACCCCCTTCCCTTCCCTGACTGTCACCCAGTTTCCTGTGTCCTGTTCCTTGTATGTAATTATCTCTCTATATGTCCTATCTATCACCCAGATGATCCAGAGTTCATCCAGTTCCAGCTCCAACTCCTTAATGCGGTTTGTTAGAAGCTGTAGCTGGATGCACTTCTCACAGTTGTAGTCGTCAGGCACACTGGAGGTCTCCCTGCCTTCCCACATTGTGCAAGGGGCATTCCACTATCCTGCCTGGTATCTCCACTGTCCTGGCTGAGCAGATATAAAGAAGAAAAGGAAAAGATCTTGAGCTTTTCTTTCCTTTGCTTTCTCTGACTGAAGCCTTGAAAAGCCAAAGCCTCGAGATCACCACTCTGACTGTCCACTCAGACGACCACCACTGCAACGATCACCACTGCAACGATGACCACTGCACTTGCCCTTGCCTTCCTTTAATTTGATCTTACTAATCAATCCCAAATGCCGATTGGTCACTGGCTAAAGCTCCTTTTCACTGCTGCCTTTTATCCACAGGCAGTGGACCCGATTGAAGTCTCCTGCTCTCCAACCTTCCGATGTCTGTATTGGCTGCTGGTCAAAGATCTTTTTAATTGGTAATAATCAGATTAGCTTCATTTATCATACATATGTCAAAGCATCAAAACATACAGACATACTTTATTGATCCCGAGGGAAACTGGGTTTCGTTACAGTCGCACCAACCAAGAATAGTGAAGAAATATAGCAATATAAAACCATAAATAATTAGATAATAATAGGTAAATTATGCCAAGTGGCAATAAGTCCAGGACCAGCCTATTGGCTGAGGGTGTCTGACACTCCGAGGGAGGAGTTGTAAAGTTTGATGGCCACAGGTAGAAATGACTTCCTATGACGCTCAGTGTTACATCTTGGTGGAATGAGTCTCTGGCTGAACGTACTCCTGTACCTAACCAGTACATTATGGAGTGGATGGGAGACATTGTCCAAGATGGCATGCAACTTGGACAGCATCCTCTTTTCAGACACCACCGTCAGAGAGTCCAGTTCCACCCCCACAACATCACTGGCCTTACGAACGAGTTTGTTGATTCTGTTGGTGTCCGCGACCCTCAGCCTGCTGCCCCAGCACACAACAGCAAGCATGATAGCACTGGCCACCACAGCCTCGTAGAACATCCTCAGCATCATCCAGCAGATGTTAAAGGACCTCAGTCTCCTCAGGAAATAGAGATGGCTCTGACTCTTCTTGTAGACAGCCTCTGTGTTCTTTGACCAGTCCAGTTTATTGTCAATTTGTATCCCCGGGTATTTGTAATCCTCCACCATGTCCACACTGATCCCTTGGATGGAAACAGGGGTCACCAGTGCCTTAGCCCTCCTCAGGTCCACCACCAACTCCTTAGTCTTCATCACATTAAGCTGCAGATGATTCTGCTCGCACCATGTGACAAAGTTTCCCACCGTAGCCCTGTACTCAGCCTCATCTCCCTTGCTGATGCATCCAACTATGGCAGACTCATCAGAAAACTTCTGAAGATGGCAAGACTCTGTGCAGTAGTTGAAGTCCGAGGTGTAGATGGTGAAGAGAAAGGGAGACAGGACAGTCCCCTGTGATGCACCATTTTTACATCAACAACCAACACAGCTCGAATACGCGCTGGGGGCAGCCCACAAGTGTCACCAGGCATCCAGTGCCAACATTGCAAGCCCACAAGTTACCAACCCTAACCTGGACGACTTTTGAATGTGTGAGGAAACTGGAGTACCCGATGGAAATCCAGGTGGCGAAGGGGTGAATATACAGACTCCTCACAGACAGCAGTGGGAATTGAACCCTGTAAAGCACTCGGCTATCCATGCCATCCAGTCAGGACCAATACGCTCCAGAAGGGACATCTAAATAATCATTGCAAACTAGACTATTTGGCTGTCAAGGAGGTTAATTGCTAATGGCACAAAACAAACGGCTGGGCCCAAAACTGCATTCAATGCTGCATAAAATAAAAACCCATTCATTGGCCTAAGTCAGAATGACATGTTTTGTTCATGATAAACTGGAGACTCTCCCTCATCAGCAGCAGTCAATTTCATGACGTCATTGTCACAAAGCAAGGCGAGAATAGGAACAAAAAAAACAGGTTTCTAAACAGGCCTCCTTTTCCACACATAGTACTTGTAATAAAATGTGGTACAGTAGTGTAGAGGGTGGAATAACAACGTAGGGAGCAGCACAATAGCATAGTGGTTAGAGCAACTGCATTCCAGCAGCAGCCAACACCAACTGGTGTTTGATTCCCACTGCTGTCTGTAAGGAGTTTGTCCATTCTCCCTTGACCATGTGGGTTTCCCAGGTCCTCCAACACTACAAAGACACGCAGCCAGGATGTGGGCGAGTGAGTTGTAGGTGTGCTATGTTGGTCCAGAAACATGGTGACACTTACGAGTGGGCCCAGCGTAACCGTCACTGATTTGACTTGACGCAGTCAATGCACTGTATGTTTTGACACGTGACAACTAAAGCTAGTTGTTAAATTTTAATTCATACAGCGTAGAGAAGGCCCTACTGGCCCTTTGTGCCATGCTGTGCAACCCCCAACAAACCCGATTAACCCTAGCCTAATCATGGGACAATTTACAATGTCCGATTAACCTAGCTGGTATGTGTTTGAAGCCAGGGCACTCAGGGGAAACCCACACATTCCACGGAGAGGGTGTCCAGACTCCGTACCGAACGGCACTGGAGTTGAACTCCAAATTCCGGAGCGCACCAAGCTGTAACAGCGTGACACAACCATTACGCTACCACGGCGCCTCTTCTCAGGATCTTTCAGATGCCAAGACTCAGCCACACCGAGCAGCAATAAATACACTTTGTGGTTCATCTGCAGCTCGGTTCTAATCAGATCAACGGAGTGAACTGCAGGCAGAAGCTTTGCGACTCTGGCAGCGGGGAACGTAGAGGAGGCAAAACGCTGAAGAAGGAACTGGCTGGTTGTCCTCCAGGTTTGGAGTGAAGCTGGCCCCAAGTTTACCTACCGCTGATCCCTATTCTTCTATTTCTTTCAGTTGGATCAAACATCTGGTGAAACCGGGCACTATAAATGCCAACATGCAGCATGCAATCAGAGGGAAACCAGTTTTTCTAAAAATCTCTGGTGGCATCTCATATATTTCTGTAACGTTCTGGAATTTAAAAAAATAACAGAACAGGATTCAGAATAACAGAGTTGGACTTTCATTTTCAGAGATTACTGTTTACACAGGAATGCTATACATTGTGTTTTTCATTCAGAAAATTCCAGATGTCTTTTGAACCAAATGGGGTTTGGCAGGATAATTTACACCCCAATTTTTGAAGACTAGCTCTAAAGGCTGTGTTTATACACCAGACGCAACTTTGTTCTATTAACTTTTAAATTCTCATGATCCCTAAAGGCTTCAGTAGAACCAAAGGAGCTGAATTTCTTCTAACTTTGCATCGCCTTGGGAGAAGGAGTCAAGAGAAATTGGAAAGCACTGGACAACATGCAGTGGGATCACAATATGTGAGTAACCCAGACATTGGTGATATGCCAGTTCAGTTTTCCTTGGAGCAAAGGAGGATGAAAGAGGGATCTATCTGAGGTAAATAAAATTACGAGTGCATATTTAGAGGAGGAAGTGAGAGAGATTTACCCTTAGCAGAGGTGTCCAGGACCACAGGCTTAATGTAATGGCTGCTCACTGTGCAGAACCTTCTCTCTACTTGGCGTTATAGGGGTTGTAAAGAAGAGAACCATCAGGATCATCACAGAGGCTGTTGAGTGAGCCTCCAAATGGCTATGGATCAAGAGGTGTGATCCATGGACCAACGCTGCTGGGACACAACCTGGGTTGGGTCGCCTGCACAAAAGTGTCTGTTGTTGAAAGACCCAAACACCCAATGACCCTAGGTTACATCACTGATGATGTGTCAGCACATCCTTGGATGCGTCTCAGCATCATAATAGGTAGGATATTCAGAGAGGATTTGAAGAAAAATTTTATTGAGAACAATTGAAACTTGGAACAACTGGCTGAGCGGATGGTAGAGGAAGGTATCCTCACAGCATTTAGGAAGTATTTAGATGAGCATTTGAAATGCCGATGTATAAAATTCCAGGAGCTAAATGCAGGAAAGTTGGACTAGTGTAGATAGGTACTGATATGAAGGATTTGTTTCCATGGTTAATGATTCTCGGACAAAATTCATTCTTCCATCTTAGGTTCCATTCACTTTTTTCATGCAAACTGGTTACAACTCTGTGAACAGTTAACTTCAACCAAAATTAAATCAAGTTGGTTGAAGCCTTATCAGCACCACTTAGAGAGAAGCATTAAAACCATTGCTTAAAAATCCATTCCACAAGCCTCAGATATTTGGTGGAAGCCAGTAGCCCAAGGGACTAGAGAGAGCATCCCAATTTTCTGGCATAGGTTTAAGTGCATTGCATGATGAAGCGGGCAGATGGAACATAGAACAACGCTGTCCAGACACAACCCCTCCACTCTACAATGTCTGTGCCGAACAAGATACTAAATTAAACTAAATCTCTTCTGCTTGTGCATGATCTGTGTATTCTATCTAAAAGCTTCTTAAAAGCCACTATCATAGCCAGAGCTATCGAGCACCTATCTGTGATTTCAGTTTAGTCCAAAACTTCCTCTTTGTGCTCTTGGATCAATGATCACAGAATTAAGAATGTGTTATGACATGAACCTGCTCCACATACAGCATCTCAGCCAATTCACTAACTTGTTCACACTTCTGCTTAATTCTCATATATTAAGAGATGAAGAGTGATCAGCTCCATTTGCCACATGAACATTGAAACACACAGTGACATACTTCATTTTCCGTCAAATGAAATCAGCAATGATTGTGCTGGGCAGCTCACAAGAGTCGCCAAGCTTCTACTGCTGACTTACCGTGCCTACGACTCACTAACCCTAACTGTACGTCTTTGTGATTTTTACTTATTTAGTGATACAGCGCAGAGTAGGCCCTACTGGCCCTTCAAACTACATCAACCCTGCAGCCCCCGATGAACCCAATTAACCCTAACCTTACCACGGAACAATATGCTTACCTGGTACATGTTTCAGCTTTTGGAGAAAACCAGAGGACCCGGAAGAAAGCTTCATATTCCATGGGGAGGACATACAGAGATTCCTTACTGAACAGCGCTGGAATTGAACTCTGAACTCCAGAATACTCTGAGCTGTAATACTATTGCTCTAACCGCTATGCTACCGTGGAGCCTGAACTTGCACCATATACAATCTCACAGCCATTCCTGACCAGCAGACCATGATCAGTCAGGATAGGCAGTACACCTCTCCCCTAATTATTCTCAACACTGGTGCCCCACAAGGTTGCATCCTCAGCCCCCTACTCTACTCCTTATACAAGTTCAAAGTTCAAAGTAAATATATTATCAAAGTACATATATGTCACTATATATATAACCTTGAGACTCATTTTCTTGCGGGCATACAAACTGAATCCAAGAAACACAATAGAGTCAATAAAAGACTGCACCCAACAGGACAACCAAACAACCAATGTACAAAGGACAACAAAGTGTGAAAATACAAAAGATAATATTAATAGTAATACATAAATATGCAACCAACATTGAGAACATGAGATGACGAGTCATTGAAAGAAGGTCCATAGGTTGTGGAAACAGTTCAGTGATGGGGAGAGTGAAGTAGGATGAAGTTACTCACTCTGTTTCAAGAGCCCGATGGTTCAGGGCTAATGTGAGGCTTCTATCAGTCAGGGTCACCCATGGATGTTGCACCCTAACTGTCTAGGTAGGCAAGCTTGGGCAGCACAATATGGAGAGCAAGCTGTTGACCATGTAGCAAGCTCCCCCTCTCCATGCACCTGATGAACCCAAAGGAATGGCAGAGACCGATACAGTTTAAAATCAGCAGCATCGCAGGAGTTGCCAGTCAGCATTGAACTCAATGTAAGACTGCCTTCGGGACTCCAGCACCCAATTTTTCCCTCGGGGTCTTCTCCCGAAGCCTTCTCCATGAGTGGGTGTAGCCACAAGGCAGCGGAAGTTTGAGATCGCGGTTTTCCTTCTCTTAGGTGAGCTGCCAACCACGGTCGATGAGCCCCATCTACCCAACATGATAACATCAAGGGATTTAAAGCTGCTGACCCTCTCTACCTCTGATCCCCTGGTGAGCAATGACTCATGGGCAGCCGTCACCTGTGGCCCTTTCTGAATCGGCAGGTCAGTTCATTCTCCGTATCAGGAAGCCTTTGGGCCTTACCAATGTATCTGGTGTATCAGGAGAAAGCAGTAGCTCCATGAAACGGAACACAGCAATTCCTCATTTCCCTTTGATACAACAATCTTGCCCTTAGGCTCTCAGTCTCGCTCTCCAGTGACTGTATCTTTGGTAATGAGATGCTGGCCAGAGCAACTTCCATTTCTTGGTGTTTCAACCTGGCTTGGACTCTTCCTCTCCTCCCCCCTCCGAAAAAATGGTCATTGTAAATTGATCGAGAAAAAGCTGCAGAGGGTTACACATTCAGCCTGCTCCATCATGGGCACTAGCTTCCCCAGCATCGAGGACATCTTCAAAAGGGGATGCTTCAACAAAGCGACATCTATCACTTAAGGGCCTCATCAGCCAAGACATGTTCTCCTCTTATTCCTACCATCAGAGACAAGGTACAGTACACTCGATGTTTTAGGAACAGCCTCTTCCCCTCTGCCGTCAGGTTTCTGAGTGAAAATGAACCGATCGATGAATGTGACCTCCTTGTTCTCACTCTCTATTTGCACTGCTGATTGAATTTTTTCTTTATATAGATTTGTGGCATAATTTAAGTACTGCACTGAACTGCTGCAAAAGAACACATTTCACAACATATGTCAATGATAGTAAAACTGATTCTGTTTCTGAAGGATGAAGAAATGATAGATAGAATTTAAACTGGGCAGGTGTGAAATGTTGCACTCTAAGAGGTCAAATGTAAGAGGAAACTGGACAGTAAGTGGCAGGGGCCCTCACAAGCATTGGTGTACAGAGGCCTCTCCGGGTGTGACCTGCAACACAAGTAGATAGGAAGGTTAGGAAGACATACAGCAGATTTGCCTTTATTGGTCAAGGTATTAAAATACCTTGGTATAATACCAAGGTATTAAAATACCAATAAAAATCATGTTACAGCTGTACAGCACTTTGATGAGGTTATATTTGAAGTATTCTGTGCAGTTCTGGCAGGATGTGGTGGCGCTGGAGAGGAAGCAGAGGGAGCTCACCAGGATGTTGCCTGGATTAGAGAGTATAAGTTACAAAGAGAGGCTGGACAAATTTGGATTGTTTGTCACTTTGGCATCGGAGGTCGAAAAGCAAACTGAAAGGAGTAGATAGAGGCACAGATAGTCGGATTTGGGTGGAAATGTCAAATTTAAGGTGAGGGGGGGAAAGGTTTAAAGCAGATCCAGGAGGCAGGCTTTATCTTACACAGAGTGGTTGGTGCCTAGAATGTGCCCCAAAGAAGCAGATACAATACTAACATTTAGGACAGGCACATGAAGAGGTGATGGATGGGGGCATACAATCATGAGTAGGTAGATGGGATTTGCTTGGCACAGACACTGTAAATTGAAGGCCCTCTTCCTGTGCTTCACTCTTCTATGAAAGGCAAAGATAGCATAAACAGCTGGCAGCTTTTTCCCGGGGGTCAAAATATCTAACACTAGAGGACGTGCTTATAAGGTGAGAAGGGGCAAGTTCAAAGGAGGTGTGTGAGGTGAGTTTTTTTTACATAGAGAGAGATGGGGGTCCAGAAAGCATTCTCAGTGGAGGCTGATACTCATTTATGTATTGATATACTGTTCAGAGAAGGTCCTTCTGGCCCTTCAAGCCCTGCCGTCCAGAAATCCCTCAACATAACCCTAGCCTAATCACAGGACAATTTACAATGACCAATTCACCTACCAGCTGGTATGTCTTTAGAACATGGGAGGAACCCGGAGCACCCAGCCGAAACCCATGTGGTCACGGGGAGACTGTGCAGACTCTTTACAGGCAGTAGTGGGAATTGAACCCGGATCTCTGGTACTGTAAAGAGTTGTGCTAAACGCCTATGTTAGAGGCCTTTAAGAGTCTCTTATACAGGCATATGGATATACAGAGAGGGAGGGATATCAAACACAGCAGAAAGGAGGATTAGTTAATTAGGCATCATTTACTTAGTTTGGCAAAGTATCATGGGCTGAAGGGGCTGTTCTTGTGTTGTGCCATCCCAGATTCTGTCTACTTTTTTGAACTTCACTGAACCGTTGGGTAAAACTTTTGCTCTCAATTCTCCAAATTAGGACTTTGACTAGTGGTTTCTGACCCAGACGTAAATGCTACTGTCTGAGGCACAGTTAGAAAAATACTTTCATTCTAAAGATAGGAAGTGACCAGACTGAGAAACAGATTTACACCTTCCAACAGATTAATGTGATAACTTGTGATGTTGACTTCCTCCTCTTTTACATCGCAACCCATCGAGCACTGTAATCACGAGGAGCCAAGTTGAAATAATAAAGTAATTTCCCAGCTTGACTCAGTCATACTGCAAAGAAATCATGGAAATTGTTATCACAGACAGAAAGGTATGGATTACACATCATCTGCCAACTAGTGAAAGTGGAGATTCCCAGAGCAGGAAGGCTCCTCTTTTGATTTGGTACAGAGCTTGTTAGAGCTGAAAACGTCCCACATAAAACAAATGCAAAAATACAAAGGGTTTCGAACATTTAGATCCAAATGAGTCTGAAAATGTTTTGCCTTTACAGCCAGCTCAGAGATGTATTAAATGATTTTCACAAAAATGTCAAACGTTCTGGGAGGCAATTTTCATTCAATCATAAGAATTTCTTCCTTCTGCATCAAGCCTTCTGGATCTAATTTTTCTCCATATGCAGGAGAGTCCAAGCTGCTCATAATGGGTCTTCCCAGGATGGTAATAGTTCTGGTTCTGGTTTAAATCTCCTCAAACCTATCATGTTCACTGCTTCTGTCACTGGTCCTAGTAGCTGGCTCCTGTATGAACACTACCTCACTCTCTTAGTTTTTTTGCCCTACTTATTAAATATATATAAATATATATTTACTTAATATATACACTCAGTGGCCACTAGGTGCATGTTCATGGTCTTCTGCTGCTGTAGCCCATCCACTTCAAGGTTTGATGTGTTCAAAGATGCTCTTCTGCACACTACTGTTCTAATGCACGGTTATCTGATTTACTGTAACCTTCCCGTCAGTTTGAACCAGTCTGTCCATTCTCCTGTGAGCTCTCTCATTGACAAGGTGTTTATGCCCACAGATCTGCGGCTCACTGGATTTAGTTTTTGTAAACCACTCCGTCTCTTATCAACAATCCTTCCATGGTTAAATTCACTTAGATCATATTTCTTCCCCATTCTAATGTCTGAACCTCTTAACTAAGTCTGCATGCTTTTATCTGGTTTAAGATGGCACTGGTGAGATACAGCGATGCTTTACTGGCAGCAAACAAATCTACTAGCTAATCTATTAATCACACTTGCCCTGGACAATGATCACTGCAGTCAATAGTCTGTAACTTTGCTTTCAGAGTTATGCTTTGAGCCAACTGTATGACCTGGTATTTTTACAGTGTTCTTGGAGATTCAGTGAAGAGGAGTCTCCAAAGTGCAGTGTTGTGATGTGGCAGGCATGGACCCAATCATGATGGTGTGGTCTAGGCTCAAGAGCGAGGAAAGAGCTGATGTATGTCCATTGCTGGAACGGACTTGGGCTTGATTTGAAGTGGCAGGGTCTGAACCTGAGAGCTGGGAACAAACCAATGTTTGTCCAATTTAAACACAGGGCCAGATTGTAAGTGTCAGGGTGTCGAGGTCGGAGGCAAGAAATGAGCCAGTGTTCATTTGGCTGCTCCGTGAGGTTTACTCATCTCTGTACTGAACCAGAACTATGGCCTGTAAATAACGGGCTCCTGGACTGGCTTCATGACTGTGGTCTCATGTTTGTGAACTTTCATTCTGAGTGTTACTGTTTTTAAACTTTTTATTGTTTGCACGATTTGTTCTTGATTTTTTGCACATTGGGTGTTTGATGGTCTTTTTTAGTGGGTTCTGTTGGGTTTCTGAGCCATTTAAATAGGCTGCAAGAAAACAATGCTGGAAGAACTTAGTGCGCCAGGCAGCATCTGTGGAGGGAAATACAGAGTTCATATTTTGAGTTGGATTCCTACTTGCTATCACCCTCTACGCCTTTAGCCCAGGTGAAGGATCTCAACCCAAAATGTTGACTGTATCGCCTATAGATGCTGCCTGCCCTGCTGAGAGCAGTGGCTTATTTGACTGCTTCACATTTCAGTATCTACATTCTCTTGTGTTTCCAAATGAACAGCCTACCCAGCAACTACATGGAATATAGAACAGTTAAGGGCCTTTGGCCTATGATACCATTTTAACCCTTCCCTCCTACATAACCCTCCATTTTTCTTTCATCCGTGTGCCTATCAAAAACGTCTTAGGGCATTAGACATTTTGAAGATCTTTTTATTGATAATCGCTTCGCATCTTTTCAACAGCTTTCTGCTAAGTTCAATCTGCCTAATGCCCATTTTTTTAGATATCTCCAAATTAGACACTTTATTAATCCTTTAATTCCTAACTTCCCTGAAATGCCTGAGAAAAATGTTATGGATTTATTTCTTTCTATTAATCCACTGGGTAAAGGTTTAATATCATTTATTCATGATAAATTAGCATTCTTACGACGTGCTCCTGTGGATAAAATTAGAATGGCTTGGGAGCATGATTTAAATATCTCTTTATCTGATGAGATTTGGGACTCGATTCTCAAATCGGTCAATTCAACCTCTCTTTGTGCTCGCCATTGCCTTTTACAGTTTAAGATTGTTCATAGAGCCCATATGTCTAAATCTAAATTATCTCGATTTTACCCTAATATTAGTCCTATTTGTGATAAATGCAAAAGGGGCGAGGCCTCTCTTTTTCATATGTACTGGTCCTGTCCTAGCTTAGAGAAATTTTGGAAAGATGTCTTCATAACTTTATCCTATATTCTGAATCACCACTTAGAACCTAACCCTTTAATTGCTTTGTTTGGTTTTTTGGGTGAGACAGATATACGTCTGAGTTCGACTAAGTGTCGAATATTATCTTTTGCTTCTCTCCTGGCTAGACGTTTAATCCTCCTTAGATGGAGAGATGTTGCCCCGCCCACGCATGCTCAATGGCTTAATGATATTATGTCCTGCTTAGACCTTGAAAAAATTCATTATTCAGTTCTTAATTTGGATATAAAGTTCCATAAGGTCTGGGGACCTTTTATTGAGTACTTTCATAACCTTCCTCTTAATTAAGGTGTTTTTTTCCCGGTCCCTTGCTTTCAGCTCTTTTTTTTGGTAGTAGGCATTATTATCTTCTGTTTTCAAGTGTATTTAAAGTTTTGGGGGTTTGAATGTCCTGATTTATATTCTCTATATTGTGTTGTGGTTGGTATGGAGTTTTTTTGTTGTTGTGGGGCTTGGGGAGGATACTAACTTTACATGACTTCAATTTGGGTGTTTTCTCAATTATCTTTTTTGTATTATACTATTATTGCATGTTTATTTTTGCACTGTATTAATTTTCTTCATTTTGGTTTGGGTTTTTTTTATCTGTAGTGATGTAGAAAATGCATAAAAAAACCAATTAAAAAAAACAAACAAAAAAACGTCTTAAAGTGCATTTGCCCCTACCACAATCCCCGGCAGCACATTCCACGCACTCACAACTACACTCCCTGACATCACACCCCCCCCCATACTTTCATTCAAACACCTTAAAGTTATGCCGCTTCACATTAGCTAATTCTGCCAAGGGAAAAGGTCTGTGGCTGCCCTCTCTATCTGTGCCCCTTACATCCTGTACACATCCGTCAAACCGCTTCTCATCCTCCTTTTCTCCAAAGAGGAACGCTCTACTTCGCTCACCCAGTCCTCTCCAATCCGAGCAGCATCCTGGTAAACCTTGTCTGCAGCTTCTCTAAAGCTTCCACATCATTCCTATAACAACATGACCAGAAATGACCACAGTTACCCCTATTAGGGAGTTTTATAGAGCTGCAACATTACCTCACGGCTCTTGAACTCAATCCCCTGACTGATGAATGTGAGTTTATGCAAGAAGATTATTGAACTTTCCTGCTGGGTGTTGGGATCAAGCTTCAGTTGGAACCTCTGAGGAGGTATCTGAGCTGAGCCTAGTGTCAGCTTGCAATATGAGCAGCTGACAATCACTACAATTCCAGCAAATTGGTAGAGTAACCTTGTAAAAGATCAAAACGCTGCAGATGTTGGAAGTCCAATATAAAAACAGAAAATGCTGGAAACGCTCAGTGGCTCAGGCAGTACCTGTAGAAAGAAAAACAGAGTTAGCGTTTCAGTGCAAAGACCCTTTGGTTTTGAATAACATTCTTCAAAACATTGTGTATCGTTAACTGAGCAATGCCTATTCTTACAGTTCTAACATAACAGCCAAAAATCTGGTCACTTGTGAGTGTTAAGGTTTCCCTTATGAAACGAGAGAACAGTTGAGAAGTTGAGGGAAGGACTTCCAGAGCTTAAAGATCAAGATGCAAGATTGCTTACTGTCATTCTTCAGTAAACGAGCACAAAGGAAAACAAAATGATTGTTACTCTGGATTCGATGCAGCATTAAAACACACAACAGGCATAAAGAACACAATTAAAAAAAACAAAAAAGGACTGATGAGGGGTCTCGACCTGAAACATCAGCTGTACTCTTTTCCATAGATGCTGCCTGTCCTGCTGAGTTCCTCCAGCATTTTGTGTGTGTTGCTTTGAATTTCCAGCTTTTGCAGATTTTCTCTTGTTTTTACTGGGGCAGCTGACCAAAATCTTGGTCAAAGAGATATCATTTTAAAGGGCAACCTAAAGCACACGGAGGGGCAGAGAAGTTTAAGGATAGAATCCAGAGGTTAGAGCCATGTCACAGAAAGATTGGCTGTCAGTGGTGAATTGTTATCAGCATTCTTGTGAAAAATCTTGGGACTTTATTCCTCAAACACATTGAATCACTTTCATAAATCCATGTAAACTCTTGCCCAATCCTGTTACTATTTTCTAAATGCACTATTACCACTTAATAATGGATTCCATAGTTTCCTATTCAGGGTATCAGACTACCTCTCCAAAATTTCCTATCTTCTCTTTATTCCTTTCCCTAAATTGTGGGGCTATATTTTCTTCCTTCCAATCTATGGGAGGCATTTGAAAATTTGGAGGTTGCCTTCATTGCCTACCCACCCAGCTCCTTCAAAAAGCTGAAGTTCATCAGCTTCTGCGGGTTTATTAACTTTTGGCCCAATCAATTAGTATCTCAGTTGCTAATATCTTACTATTGCTAATTTATTCCTGTCTCATTCACTTTAGGGCTGCATTTTCTGAGGGCGTTTGAGCCTTCGTCTGTGAAGGCAAAAAAAAATCTTAATTTTATTAATATGTCCTTACTCTTGAAAACAATTTCTCCAATATCAATTTATAACAGATCCATATTAACTTTAGTTGACTATTTCTCACTAACCTATCCATAGAAGCTTTAATGACTGACTCTGTTTCAAACTATATCACTTTCCCATTCCTTATCAAGACACTATTTTCCTTTGCTTAAATTGGTAATATTCTCAAAAAAACTAACTGCCTTTTTTCTTGGCAACATTACAAGCCTTTTCCTTTGATCTAATACTACTTGCGAAATACAGGGCTTGATCACTTTCTGTTTTGGCTTTTTGTGATTAAAGGGACATTAATTATAAACCATGTATTAATTCTTTCAATGTTAACCATTCATCATTTACTGTCACATCTTTCAATATTGTCTGCCATAGCAAACTCACACCTTTATAGTTTGCTCTGTTGAGATACAAGACCGTTGGTTCAGATTGAACCAAACCATTTTGATTTCATTTTTCATATCAAGTTCATTCATTATGTGCCATGTTGTATGATGTGGGCAATCATGATCTTTCCATGACCATGACTGTACTTGGTAAATTCTTCTACAGAAGTAGTCTGCCATTAACGTCTTCTGGTCAGTGCCTTTACAAGTCAGGTGACCCCCAAGCATTATTAATACTTCAGAGATTGTCTGGTGTCAGTGGTCGCATAACCAGGATTTGTGATATGCATCAGCTGCTCAGGCAACCATCCACCACCTGCTCCCATGGCTTCACATGACACTGATCTGGGGCTAAGCAGGTGCTACACCTTGCCCAAGAGTTATCTGCAGGCTAGTGGAGAGAAAGAGTGCCTTATACCTCTTTTTATAGAGACGTATCACTACCTCACCATCAATTAACTTTTTTGCATTCCACATTATTGTATATATAATAACCTGAAATAAAAATAGAAAATACTATGTGTGAGTCACTTTGATATTCCTCTTTGATATTCTTAAGAGCAGAGTCAACAAGCACCACAATCTCAAGGAAGGACTGAATGCCATGAAGATAGGACCATGTACCACAGGCAGAAGCCATTCAGTCCATTAAGCAAAATGGCATCACAGGTAGATAAGGTCGTAAAGAGAACTTCCTTAAGTCAAAGTATTGAGGTCAAGAGTTGCGATATTATCTTAAAGATGTACAAGACATTGGTGAGGCCTAATTTGGAGTATTATGTGAAGTTATGGTCACCTACCTACAGAAAAGATATCAATAAGATTGAAAGAGTACAGAGTAAATTTACAAGGATGTTGTCAGGACTTGAGGACCTGAAAAGTTGTTAGGGAAAAGTTCAATAGTTTAGGACTTTATTCCCTACAATGTAGGGGAGATTTGATACAGGTACACAAAACTATGAGGGGTATAGATAGAATAAATGCAAGCGGGCTTTTTCCACGGAGGTTGGGTGTAACTAGAACTAGAGATGACGAAGGAGAACATGAGGAGAAACTTCTTCAATGAGAAGGTGATGAGAGGACGGAAGAAAATGCCAGTAAAAGTGGTGGATGCGGTTTATTTCAAACACTTAAGAGAAATTTGGACAGGCACATTGATGGGAGGTATGTGGAGGGCTATGATCCAGATACAGGTCGATGGGACGAGACCAAATAATAATTCAGCATGGACTAGATGGGCCAAAAGGCCTGCTACTGTGCTATAGTGCACTATGACTCTAAGTATCCATCAACTCATTGAACAAGTTATCCAAATGGTTCCATTCTCTCCACTTCCCTTCTTTTCAAATTTATAACCAATTTCCTTATCTCTTTCTTTCATACAGCATTAATGAAGTGAGGTTCTGTCTGAAAGACTCACTTTCACCTTCCCTTCAAGCATTCTAAACAGGGACATCTCACTGTGTAGAGAAATACCCCTCATCTTTTTACCCATCTTGCAAAGCATTTTAAATGCATGCCCTGTGCGCAAAAAAACTACCGGCCAGAGAAAACAGGGACCCTTAAAACTACTTTTGAATGCTCCCTTAACCTTTCCTGTCCTCGCTGTCAATAGATTCACTGCTAATATCTTAGCAATGTGCAGAGAATCCAATTCAAACATCTTTTTAACATTTAACTAGTTTCATGGAATTTTTATTATATTTGTGAATGATAACTTCTGCAAGTATTTCAGTCTGAAATCAACACATATCATGATATAAAGCAAAAGTGAGTTGTGACAGGGTATATTGTTATTGTCATATTTCGTCTTTCTTGAGGATTCGGATGGTATTAAATGTCACTGAAATGCTGTGAAGTATGTAACAGGATATACGAGGTGATGTGTAATGATGAGATCTTTCTTCAGTGCCTATACTCCCAATAAAGGAAGACGTTGTTATTCACTACGTGGGAAGCTGGAGCTGCAAACCACAATACAGGATTTCAGTTTATGGATATGCTCAATCTCAAGTGCTTCCAGATTTACACATGTCATAACTGTTTCAAATTTGAAGATTGTGGGGTTGATTTTAATTCACTCTGCCTGGTGTGAACGGAGAGGATGAAAGATATTTGCCGGTCGTGGTGCTGTGGGGAGGGGTCTGGAGTAAACAGTTGTAGAGGATGGGTCATTTCTACCACTCAGTTTAACAAATACCACTCAGTTCTGTAGGCATGGCACCAGCTACCATTTTAACTGGAGTAGCTGGAGTGCTTTCCAGAACAGACAGGCTTCTCGTGAGTGCATGCAAACTGTGCTCCTGTAATGAACAGTGCCTGAAAGTTGCCTTATCAGAGTGCACAGTGACCCCCACAAGTGACCAATCTGCTGATTAAAGCTGGGTGAAAGTAGATTTGGTGTCTGAAAATAAATTTCAAAAGGTTATGCTGAATTTCATTAAAGTTTAAATGGATACAATAAGATCTTTTAAGAGACTCTTAGAAAGGTACACAGAACTTAGAAAAATAGAGGGCTATAAAGAAAAGGAAGACCCTTCATCAGGGTCTTTAACCTTAATTTCCAATTCTTCCCATTGCAGGATACTCCCAAATTACTTTTATTTTTTCTAAAGACTGTAGAACGTTTTTAACTGTTGGAGGATATGGACCTTTAGAAACTTTAGATCTAAGTCTATTTAATGTATATAAAAATCAAACTGGATGCAATGGAAATTCCACCCAATTTTTCTGAACCTTTTAATTTTAGATCCTCTAATTTTGAACTTAGAATATAAATTAAATCATACCACACTAAATGCTCATATTATCTTTAAAAAAAAGAGCTAGGTCAGTGAATTAGGTTTGAGGCTTTTCAGTATTACACTTTCCTTCTTAGTCAGATGGGCTTTGATCAGCTTGATGCAAACCAAGATCAAATTGTCTCTGTCATTCTTTGAAGTATCATCCAAATTTATTATTAGGATAAATTGTGCATCAGATGATTATATTTACCTACTCATACTGCTGTGGAGCCTGCAGTTTGTAAAGTTTAAACATGAGAATTAAGACTGCATTATCAACTTGCTCCGAAAATGCAAGGAACTTCCTCCTGCACTCGCTAACATTTAGAAGAAAGGGGGACCATGTCACTGAAACTTATCGAATATTGAAAAGCTTAGTGAGAGTGGACGCGGAGAAGATGTTTTCTATAGTGGGGGAGATTAGGACCGGAGGGCACAGTCTCAGAGTACAAGGATGTCCCTTTAGAGATGAGGGGCAGCTGGAAGGTGGTGAATCTGTCAAATTCATTGCCACAAATGGCTATGAAGGCCAAGATATTTAGTTTATTTAAAGCAGAGGTTGATAGCTTCTCAATTAGTCAGGGCTTCAAAGGTTATGGGGAGAAGGCAGCAGAAGGGATTGATGATAAAGCAGCCATGAAGGAATGGTGCAGCAGACTTGATGGGCCGAATGGGCTAATTTTGCTCCTGTGTCTTATGGTCATATGAAGGATTTTCTTTAACTATAAGGAAGGGAGATTATATGTCTCAGGAAGACTTTTGCACTTCTAAAAGCAATTTTAAACCTTCATTTTCTGTCAACCATTAAGCAATGTGAAATGCAAATACACATAGTCCTTCTCATGTTACAACAGTGTTTCATTCCTGTGAACCATTTGTAATCCAGACACTTTGCAAGTTGGAGATGAGACTGCTGACCAAGTTCCTAGGTGGCAGAAGATGCCTGTGGCCCTCCAACAATGAGCAAATCCATCCCATTGGTATCCCAAATGCTTGTTCATATATATTGGTTGTATGTAAGATGGGTGTTTGTAACTTGGGGAGGACAAGTACAAGCCATTGTCATCTTTACAGATTCCGAATGAGATGAATCTTAACTCCTTCAATGGCATTGCAAAGATTTACAATCAGATGCTTGTTGAACATATTCTAATGTGGTCCAACTATAATTTTCTGAGATTCAAATTATTTGGGGAATATTCTTTTAATTAGGAAAATTACATACATAGATCTGTACTTTGACAAAGGAAAACATGGGAACTCCAGATTGGTTGGCTTAACATCTGTTGTCAGGAAATTTGTAAAGTCTATAATTAAAGTTGGAGGGATTGATCACCCTGAGCATTTTCAGTTGCTTAGAGAGCCAGCATTTATAATAAGACATGGGAGCAGAATTAGGCTATTTATTTGACCCATTGTGTCTGCCAAGCCATTTGATCGTGACTAATCCATTTCCCTCCCAACCCCATTCTCCTGATTTCTGTGATGGGTGGGTCATGCCTACCAAACCTGACTACATTGTTATTCTGAAGTTGTTCACAGTTTGGAGTCAAAATCCAACGTGACAGAAATATTACTGAATCCAAGTTATTTCCCTTGGTGGGAAATTGGCTGAACAACAGGAAATAGAAGGTAGGGATGAAGTGGAACTACTCAGATGGGCAAATTGTGACTAGTGGCGTTTCACAAAGAGCTTTGTTTAAACATCAAATATACACCATATGAGTAATTCCTCAATCAATCAATGTTTGATTGACAAACTTTCACTATACAATAAACTATTTGGGAAACATATCTTTGTCTTGCAAAGCTGTTTCTCACGATATAAAAACAGAGCATGCCAATCTCCGTGCACAGAATATACACAGAAATACGCCTCTTCCATTTTAATTTATGAAGTTTTCCCTAATTTTTTTCAGAAATGTAAGTGAAGGAATTATTGAATGTATAGATTGTTAATGGGGATCAAAATGTGCCAGTGATGCCAAGGTACAAAATGAACAATATAAGCAGAGCATTAAGCATGCAAAGACTTTAAATTATTACATTCAGTCTGGAGTTCAATGTAATCAGCTATGTTCTTAACCACTTCAGACATTAAAAAGGAACATTTTCTGAATGGTGGGAAAGTAGAACGAGCGAGCTGCTAAAAGACTCAGGGTTACAAACACAACAGACTCTAGAGTGACATACAAAACGCTGGAGGAACTCAGCAGGTCAGGCAGCATCCATGGAAAGGAAGGAAGAGTTGACATTTCAGGCTGACACCCCTCATCAATCCTAATGAAGGGTCTTGGCCTCAAACGTTGACTGTTCATTCCTTTCCAAAGATTCAGGGTTCTGTGAACATTGATCATTAAAATCCCACAGGTAAGTTAACAGGTAATCAAAAAGCCTAATGCAATGCTGGGAGATTTGAATAAAAGCAGCCCAAAAATCTGCCCAAATCACACCTGGAATGCTATAAGCAGTCCAGGACAACTAATTTCATGAAGAATATACTGGCCTAGGAGCACTTTTCCCTCTAAGCTGCACGGGAGCATAGCTGCACAGAAACTGAAATACTCCAGCACACCTATCCTTTGCTGCCACATAGCTGCAATTATCCTTCATATATTGTTAATATCATTCCGAAATTATGTTAATATAACTTTGAAATCTATGTTAATATAATTGTGAAATACTTTGTAATTAATTATGTTTATGAATATAATCCATAATTTTTCTAATAATAAACATATAGAAACATAGAAACCCTACAGCACAATACAGGCCTTTCGGCCCACAAAGTTGTGCCGAACATGTCCCTATCTTAGAAGTTGCTAGACTTCCCCATAGACCTCTATTTTTCTAAGCTCCACGTGCCTATCCACCTCCACCACCATTACCAGCAGCGCATTCCACGCACTCATCACTCTTTGAGTAAAAAACTTACCCCTGACATCTCCTCTGTACCTACTCCCCAGCACCTTAAACCTGTGTCCTCTTGTGGTAACCATTTCAGACTGGGAAAAAGCCTCTGACTACCCACATGATCAATGTCTCTCATCATCTTATACAGCTCTATCAGGTCACCTCTCATCCTCCGTCGCTCCAAGGAGAAAAGGCTGAGTTCACTCAACCTGTTCTCATAAGGCATGCTCCCCAATCCAGGCAACATCCTTATAAATCTCCTCTGCACCCTTTCTATGGTTTTTACATCCTTCCCGTAGTGAGGCGATTAGAACTGAGCACAGTACTCCAAGTGGGGTCTGACCAGGATCCTATATAGCTGCAGCATTACCTCTCGGCTCCTAAATTCAATTCCATGATTAATGAAGGCCAATACACCATATGCCTTCTTAACCACAGTGTCAACCTGCGCAGCTGTTTTGAGCGTCCTATGGACTCAGACCCCAAGATCCCTCTGATCCTCCATACTGCCAAGGGTCTTACCATTAATACTATATTCTGCCATCATATTTGACCTACCAAAATGAACCACTTCACAATTATCTGGGTTGAACTCCATCTGCCACTTCTCAGCCCAGCTTTGCATCCTATCAATGTCCCACTGTAACCTCTGACAGCCTTCCACACTATCCACGACTCCTCTAACATTTGTGTCTTCAGCAAAATTACTAACCCATCCCTCCACTTCTTCATCTAGGTCATTTATTAAAAACCACGAAGAGTAAGGGTCCCAGAACAGATCCCTGAGGCACTCCACTGGTCACTGACCTCCATGCAGAATATGACCCATCTACAACCACTCTTTGCCTTCTGTGGGAAAGCCAGTTCTGGATCCACAAAGCAATGTCCCCTTGGATCCCATGCCTCCTTATTTTCTCAAAAGGCCTTGCATGGGGTACCTTATCAAATGCCTTGCTGAAATCCATATACACTACATCTACTGCTCTTCCTTCATCAATGTGTTTAGTCACATCCTCAAAAAATTCTATCAGGCTCATAGGGCACGACCTGCCCTTGACAAAGCCATGCTGACTATTCCTATTCATATTATACCTCTCCAAATGTTCATAAATCCTGCCTCTCATCTCCGTCAATGTACCAACCACTGAAGTAAGACTCACTGGTCTATAATCACAACCTTTATTTTGAAACATTTTAGAACTTCAGCATATTTGCATTGCCAGTCATTCAAGTTACAACATTGTTACAAATTGTAACAATAAACACAGAATGGAAGTCGGTAGCTCATTGTTAATAAACTGCCAGCCTGCTGAACATCAATGCCGTAATATGTATATAACAAAAAAATATCATTTAAAGTGCCATGCAGTTTTCAGGTTGTGTAAAAATTTCCTGCTTAAAGCAGTGGTTGGTTCATGCAGCTGTAAAAAAACTTAGAGGGAACATTGCCTGGGAGAGTACAGTATCCATTCACAGAGAGACACTTGGGATGTTTGGCTTCCATTTTAAAGGGGACATTCCACAAACAGGTAATGCATTCCCTGAAATGCAAAAAATTAAACATACTTGTTGATTTGCTTTTAATGTTAAAGAAATTGGATGTAGTAGTGAGGGAAAACTATTTCCATTTGTTGGAATATCTAATACTCAGAGGCATGGCCCCAAGATTAGAGTCAGATCTTTCAAATGTGAAATTCAATGGTATTTTTGCAAACTAGAGAATGGATGAAATTTGGAAATCTTTTCTAATTAATACCAAGTCCATAGTTAGTCTTGAAGTTGAGGTTGTTACATTTTCAACAATAAAAAGTGGAATATGGAGTTAGACCTCAGATCACCCGTGATCTAATACTAAAATGCAACAGCTAAATGGCCTCCTCGTCCTATGTTCATGTAATTTGATGACTAAATAGTTTATGAGTGTCATTGTTAACAGCTGGATGTAATGGAAGTGTTGGATCCAACAGACAACCCCTTAGGCAAACATCACACTCGACTCATGATCACAGTACGTATACTGGAAGTGTATGATTATGCTATATGTTTGTTATACCTGTTTATATCTTTTTTCCATTAAGTCAGCTCATTAACAATTCACTTACACATTTCTTACTCAGTCACCAGCAGCAGACATCATATAAGAATCAGGTTTATTATCACTGGCATGTGTCATGAAATTTGTTAACCTCGTAGCAGCAGTTCAATGCAATGCATGATAATATAGAAAGAAAAATATAACTAAATAAATTTCAGTGTGTATATTATTTTTGTTTTGCACTATTTTTAATCTATAGTGTATATTAAATAGTTAGATTAAAAGTAGTGCAAAACAAAAATAATATAAAAAAGTGAGGTAGTGTTTATGGGTTCAATGATAATATTAGATATTATCACATGATGTACTGTTTAAAGTAGGATTTCCCAACCTTTTTTATGCCATGGACTAATACCACTAAGCAAGGGGTCCATTAACCCCAGGTAGGGAACCCCTGATTGAAAGAGTCAATTCAAATATGTAATTTCCAGGAGGCCAGAGTTCCTCTTGTCCATTCGCTGGATATTTGCCAATGTACGCTCACAAACGGGACAAAGTGTGATGCTGAGGAAGACACGTGAAACTGGTCACCAACCCATTTCCCAGCTTACCACTTATGGAGAGGAGATGCTGGAGATTAGTCATAGACTCAAGAAAATGATGAGCTGACAAGCTTCCATCTGTTTGTTCACTTGGTTAATCAGCTACCCACAAAACAAATGCTATTTTGATAATTTCATTAGAGAGAAATATGATAACTTTAATTATAATGAACTTAAATAGTCTTTCCTTGCCATTATTCATCTGTATACTTATTTGTATTTGTATAGAAACTCCCAAAAGTTGATAATGTGTGAGGAGGCATTGATGAAAGTCACAGCAGGTCCTCAGAAGAACTTAATTCTAGTTTTTCAACTCTAAACTCATGCATACCATGCAACAGCCAGAATACTGCAACTTCAAACGAGCTACCACCTAGAGACTCATAGTCCATATGAGTGCCTATGGGCTTCGCCACAGTTTGCCCAGCTGGACACAGGCTCTGCATCTCATAAAGGTCTAACTTCCACTCTTACTGAAGGCTTTTCAGAGCGCAGTCAACCATAAAGATTTTTCCTGCACACTGGACGGCATCTCCGGATCTGTTAAAGCATGTGAAAGGCATCCTGAGTATGCTGTTGGCTCGTTCAATTTCACAGCAGCAGTTCCTGAAAAATTCTGGGAACCAGTTCTCTGATGTGTAGAAGAATTTCCTGAGGTGTTCTCTGCGTAATGTCTGTGAACACAATTGGACATGAGAAGGTAAAGAAGCTGCTGAGTACTCAGAAAGGACTCAGTGCTGAAGGTTATGATGAAATGTCTTGGCCTGAATCAATGACTGTTTATTCTTCTCCAATAGATACTGTCTGACCTGCTGACTTCCTCCGGCATATTGTGTGCATTGCTCAAAATTTCTAGAATCTGCAGCATCTCCTGTGTTTACTTAGAAAGAACTGATGAAAATTCTCAGTTCAAATCATTGACTATTTATTCACCTCTATAGATGCTGCAAGAGTCCCTCCAACATTTTGCACGTGCTGCCCGAGAAAAGATCGCCTTATTTTCTGAGACAAATTGATCCATTCTTGTTCAATGGCTTATCACCTTGCATCCAATATCATGTTCAACCTAAAATGAGTCAAAAGTCTCTTTAGATGCAAGGTTAACATTTATCAATTGTTAATACAGTTCCTCTGAGCAGGTAAAGAATAACAAACAAGTTGAAGTTGTAAATTGGAAATAAGACAGAGAACGTTGGAAATACTCGGCAGATCAGTGGCATCTAACATTCAAAGTTCAAAGTTACTTTATTATCAAAGTCCATACTCTATGTCACTAAATACTACCCTGAGATTTATTTTCTTGCAGGCATTCACAATAGATTAAAGAAGTACAATAGAATCAATGTAAAAACTACATATAAACAAAGATTGACAAGCAACCGAAGTGCAACAGAGACAAAATGTGAAACACAAAAAGAAACAAATAATTACTAGCTAAAACTAGGTGCAACAACCCTTAGGGGCAAGTGATCATAATAAGCTCGAATTCACCCTGAATTTTTGAGAAAGAGAAGCTAAAGTCAGATGTATCTGTATTTCAGTGCAGTAAAGGGTATTACAGAGGCAACAGCTGAATGGAAAGGAACACCACAGGGATGACAGCAGAGCAGCAATGGCTGGAATTTCTGGAAGCAATTTGGAAGGCACAGGATATATACAACACAAAGAGGAAGAAGTATTCTAAAGGAAAGATGACACAACTGTGACTAACAAGAGAAGTCAAAGCCAACATAGAAGTCAAAGAGAGGGCAAAAGTTAGTGGAAATTTAGAGGATTGGGTAGTTTTTAAAAACCAACAGAAGGCAACTAAAAAGCCACTTAGCAGGTAAAGAAGGAATACAAAAGTAAGCTAGCCAATAATATCAGAGAGGTTACCAAAAGTTTCTTCTGATACATAAAGGGTAAAAGAGAGGTGAGAGTGGCTATCAGACCATTGGAAAATGATGCTGGAGAGGTAGTAATGTGGAACAAGGAAATGGCAGACAAACTGAATATGTATTTTGCATCAGTCTTCACTGTGGAAAACACTAGTAGTATGATATTACAGGAAATATTCTAGAATAGATAAATCAGTAGCTGATTGGCAGGAGCCAATTCTGGTTGGCTGGCGGCGACTAATGGTGTTCCACAGGGGTCTGTGTTGGGACCGATTTTTTAATGTTATACTTCAATGACTTGGATGATGGAATTGATGGCTTTGTTGCGAAGTCTGCAGGTGTGATATGAAGATAGGTGGAGTGGTAAGTAGTTCTAAGGAAGTAGAGAGGCTACAGTAGGACTTAGATTAGGAGAATGGGCAAAGAAATGGCAGATTGAATACAGTGTCGGGAAGTGTATGGCCATGGACTTTGGTAGAAGAAATGAAAGGGGTGACTAGTTTCTAAATGGAGAGAAAATACAAAAAAAAACTGAGGTGCAAAGGGACTTGTAGTCGTTGTGCAGGCTTCCCTAAAAGTTAATTTGCAGGTTGAGTCTGTGGTGAGGAAGGCAAAAGCAGTGTTAGCATTCATTTCAAGAGGACTAGAATATAAAAGCAAGGATGTAACGTTGAGACTTTATTAAACACTGGTGAGGCCTCACAGAGTATTGTGAGCAATTTTGGGCCCCTTATCTTTGAAAGGATGTGCTGAAACTGAAGAGAGTTCAAAGGAGACTCACAAAAATTATTCCAGGATTGAAGGCTTTGTCATATGAAGAATGTTTGATGGCTCTGGGCCTGTATTCACTAGAATTCAGAAGAATGAGGGGTGACCTCATTGAAACCAATCGAATGGTGAAAGACCCTGACAGAGTGAAGGTGGAAAGGATGTTTCCTGTGGTGGGAGAGTCTAGAACCAGAAAATACAGTCTCAGAATAGAGTGGCGTCCTTTTAGCATGGAGATAAGGAGGAACCAGAGAGTGGTGAACCAGTGGAATTCTTTGCCACAGGTGGCTGTGGAGGCCAACTTTTTACGTATATTTAAGGCAGAGGTTGATAGATTCTTAATTGGTCAGAGCATGAAGGGATACAGGGAGAAGGAAGGGGATTGGGGCTGAGAGAAAAATTGGATCAGCCATGATGAAATGGCAGAGCAGAATTGGTGGGCTAAATGGCCGCATTCTGCTCCTATATTTTATGGTCTTATGGTCTAAAACTGAGAACATGAGTTATACTGTCCATGAAAGTGAGTCCATACATGATGGAGTCAGTTCAGTGTTGAGGTGAGTGAATATGTCCACACTGGATCAGGAGTCTGATGGTTGAAGGGTAATAACTATTCCCGAACCTGGCGATATGGAACCAAAGGCTTCTTCTTCCTGATGGCAGCAGCGAGAAGAAAGCATGGCCTGGATGGTGGGGTTCCTTGATGATGGATGCTGTTTTTTCTGGCAGAATTCTTTGCAGATGTCTTCAATGGCATGCTGTGTTGTGGGGAACAGAGAAACAGAGTTAACTCACCAGGTCATTGAACTTTCATCAGAACTGTCAAACCAAGTGATGCTTCAGGTGCTGGAAATCCAGAGTAACATTCACAAAACGCTGGAGGAACTCGGCAGCTTAAGCAACACCTATGTAAAGAGTCAACGATTCAGGCTGAGACCTTCCATCAGGATTGGAAAGGAAGTGGGAAGAAGCCAGAAAACTTTTCTTAATTTTGATGAAAGGTCCTAGAGCTCTAGTATTAACTCTACAGATACAGTTAAATCTGTAGAGAGCCTTCAGCATTCTTTGATTTTGCCTGCCTAGATATAAAGTCCATTGGAACATCTCGACATCAGGAAAATAAGTATGTAAATCACATGTAGTTATACTCTCAAAAGTGTGTCAAGTAATTTATGATTCAATAACTTGTTCCAGGGTTAAGAGATTTCAGCCACAGTCTTAGATTGAAAAAGCCTCAGTTGTTCTCCTTACAGCAATAAAAATTGAAGATACAAGAGCCAGCAGATGCTGAAATATGGAGCAACGCACAAAGCTTTTAGAAGAACACAATAGCAAACTGTTGGCATATGCTATTACAGCACCAGCGATCCAGTTCAATTCCCACTGCTGTGGGCAAGGAACTTATACATACGTTCTCCCCATGGCCACATGGGTTTCCTCTGGGTGCTCTGGTTTCCTCCCATATTCCAAAGACATATGGGTTAATAGATTAGTTGGTCACATGGGTGTAACTGGGCTGGAAGGGCCTATTACCATGATGTAACTCTAAACCAAATTAAACTCATCAGGTCATGAAGTATTTGTGGAAGGTAAAGGGCCATCGATGTTTTGGGATGTCTGGACTGTTGAAGGGTCTCAACCAGAGACATCAAGTGTCCTTTTGCCCCTTTGACCTTCCAAGATTATGAGGAGACTTTATGGAGGCTGGTGGCACAGTGAGATCAGCGCTGGGCTCGGGAACGGAGGTTCCCACATTCGATCCAGTGACAGACCGCTCCCGAGCGCGATCTCCATCTGTGCCAGGTTGATGTCCAGCTCACATCTCGGCCTTGTGAAAAAAAATACTACCATCTCCAGTTTAAATTACCACGTGGAATATTGTGCAGGTTCAAATACCCAAACCCAAGATCATGATGGGCTTTGACAAGATAACCAAAAGGAAGTTGTGGCTGTGAATGGATGGTTCAAAATCAGTGTTATTTAGGTTTAAAATAATCAGAAAAAGATACAAGGTACTTGGGAAACAAACATTTTTATGTAGAGTATGATCATGATCTGGAGCTCACTGGCTATAAGGGTGGTGGAATCAATAAATCAGGACTTTCCACTATGAATTGGATGGAAACATAAGAAAAAGTAAATTACAAGGGAATGGCAAGATAACTGTGTTACCCTACCACGAGCATGGACTGGATGGACTGAATGATTGGGACAATTCCATGATGCCCTGACTCTATAGCTCTATGTGGAAATATTTTCTCTAAATGTACCTTCTTAATCATTTGCGATAATATTTATTGCATCCCTGCTAACCTCAATTCTAGATAAAGGGTTTTGGCCCGAAACGTTGTCACTACCTCCTCCCATAGATGCTGTCTGGCCTGCTGAGTTCTGCCAGCATTTTGTGTTTTTAATTCTAGAATGATTGTTTTAAATATTAAGCTTGTTTTTCTGTCTGGAGGCAATCAGATATTCATCTGCGTAGTTAACATCACGAACAGGGAGTTTCTGTAACTAATAGAATAGGTTGAATCTCCAGTCACATTTCTCATTAGCAAGGATGTCAGGTTTCTGGACATGAGTTTGTTGCAATTATTAACAGCCCTTGGTGTGGAATCCCATTGCATTCTCTGCTGGGTGTGATCTTTTGTGCCTTTGACAATCATGTTAATATAAAAATTTGGGAAATCTGAACAATGCTGGCTTCAGACTTTCAAGCAGCATTAAAACTACAATTATTAAGGAGAACAAATACACACCAAACCACATCAGAGAACAGTAAGCCCCTAAAATAAAAGAAGCTGATGGAAGAACTCAGCTCAGTGGGCAAAGGGACAGTCGATGTTCTGGGTCGAGTTTCTGCATCCGGGCTGAGAGTGTAGAGGGAAGATACTGTATTGAAGAGAGAGAACAACTGGCAGGTGAAGCCAGGTGGGGGGAGTGAGGGTTGAGTTAGAGGCTGGTTGGTAATAGGAGGAGCCAGGTGGGGGTGGGGGGGGGGGGTGAGGTGGCCCATTGGCAAATGATGGGTAGGTGGAGGTGAGGGAAAGTGAGAGGAGAGTGTTGAGACAGAGGTCAGTTTATAATGGGCGGGAACACTAAAAGAAGGCCTCACCTGCCCAAGATTTTGCTTCCATCTTGTTTCACCTACCTGTCATTCTCTCTCACTTCTATACAGTATCTTCCCTCTACACTCTCAGTCCTGATGTAGAAACTCGACCCAGAACATCAGCTGCCCCTTTGCCTCCACAGATGTTGCCACTAAGCCGAGTTCTTCCATCAACTTCTTTTATCTTTTGGGGTTACTGTTCGGAGAGGGTGTCTTTTTATTAACTTTAACCCAGTCTAAATCACAAATATAAATCCTACAACATCTAGAAACCATGTACTCTCTATGTACACCACTAGTATCAGAATCCCCTTCAGAAAAACAACCCACCAGCCTCTGCTTCCTACCGTCAAGCTAATTTTGGAACCATGCGTTTTTATTATTTGGACCAGCTGCCCATTTTGGAACTTAACTAAAGTATTACTGAAGTTCATGTTGACTTTAATATACGTTCTGCACTCATAAAACCTTCTCACAAATACTTCAAACAAGTTATGTAGACACAACCTTCTCTGAACAAACCCATGCTGACTGTTCTTCATTAATAAGCACCTTTCTAAATGATGTTTTGTACTGTCTTTCAAAACTGATTGCAGCAACTGAAGTTAAACCAACTGGCCAGAAATTATTAACTTTGTCTCTTCTTCCTTTTCTAAATAATAGTAGCAGTCTTCAATTCTGTGTCACTGCTACTGTAACCAGGAAGGATTGAAAAATGATAGTCAGAGATTCTGCAATTTCCACTCCTGCTATTTTTAACAGCCTGGGATATATTTCATCCAGGCTTTCTGCATTATCAGTTTCTCAAGTTGCTAAACTCTTAATATTTCCTCTTTACCTTTATTTATCCTGTCCAATATATCACACACATATCACTCCCCATCTTCTGAGAACACAATCACATACCCTGGTGTGTGTAATATATAATATGAGTTGGCCTCCTGTGAGTTATGCAAAACAATGTAAACCTTTACATTCATCAAGAACTTTTCATGGTGAACTGGTGAGTCACCTTCCTGCAGTGATATGGTAGATGCTCTCCTATAATGAAATTGGATGGTAGCTGTACGGTTTTGACCTGGCAGCACTGAATGGTGAGTCTGGAGTGACACTCCTCACCATGCACAGTGTGTGTAGGAGAGCACGGCAGTGGGGAGCTCAGTGACTGGAGCACTTCCACTTCAAATGTCAGAAGGACAAGCATGGCTTCCTTGCCCTTCTAGCTGGTAGAAGGCATATATTTGGGAGATGCTGTTCAGGCAGCTTAGGATCAGATGCTAAGTGTATTTTATAGATGCTATACACAGCAACTGCAATGTAATCCACACAAGAGGGAGCGAATGTTTAATTAATATGTGCAATGTGAAGCACTGTGTGGTATATATGATATATAATTGGAGTGGGTTATGAACAGTAACGTGGGATTTCAGTAACACTGCAAACTAGTATCGTCAAATTGTGGTGACTAATTAATAATATGTGGAAAAAGCCCACCTCTTGAATAAGCTCAATGCAAAACACAATGCAAAAGACATAAGGACTGAACTTAAAGACATCTTTAAAGACAGTTTATAATGCCAAACTATAATAACTTTGTCCTTGGCTGTTTTTACTGAATAGCAGATTTTTTTTCTCCGATTTGTTTGCCTTGCAGTCACCAGTGTGTGATTTAGAAGGCTATAAATTCTTCTACATGTTCTACAGAAGGTAGGGAAGACTCCTGTGAACTGAAAGATCACAGCAGGAATGTTTATATCCCCATTTCAGGAGCGAACAGCTGATGGCATCCAGCCCAGACAAAGAAACATTTCAGCAATGGCATGTGTGATTCAATCTTGCTCATCCATCATCGTTTTCATCGAGTAATTCTATAAGTCTGCTCAGATGGAACTGTATGGATTTGTGCTCTAAATACTGAGTTTCTTTTCTAATATATCAAGGAGGAAATAAATCAGGGAGAGTGAAATAAATCAGTTCTAAGATAAATACAACTGACAAGTGGCAGAAGGTTATAAGATCCAGAGATTGGCCGAGCTGCATTTGGGTGACGGCTGTTTTTCCAACTGTGCCATTGCTGCTTTTAGAAAAGTTTGTTGGGCATTTCCTTTGATTATTCCAATCTCTATCAGTTTAAATGTCATAAGTTAAATCTACAGTTGCACTTTCTTTAGGAGAGGAACTTACTCCTGCACTTTGTAATATTTGATCTCAGCTGGCATGTAATTGCTGGCTAACTCGCATGTTCCTCCAGCCTTTACTTGCTTTCCTTTTCTCTGCTAACAGGCTGCTGGCAGTGACTTACGTTATGACATACTTTCACAAAAGCTGGCGGTCCGCCATTACATCACCCAACTTTGCACATCTGTCCAGCAGGTGGACATTAGATTGGCAAATTAACAACAGAGACAATCATGATCCTGTTTTCTGGAAAAATCAAAACAAAAAGATGGTTTCCAATAGCAATCCCAGAAAAGTGATCCTTGAAACTTAACCTTTGCAAATCCCCAAAAACCTCCAATCCTGTTGCAATGAGGCAAAGAAAGCTTACCTCTAATTTCCAGTTGAGATTATTTGAGGGCACTCTGAGAGTTGAATCTGGGAATGCCAGCCACAAGAGAGCATTTCACTCTTTCAAATTCAAAACCACCACATATCAGATATTAATTACAATATCATACTGAGAGATGATTAGTTACTTATTCTCACCTTCTTAAGATCACTTACTTTGGGTTTCATCTGAATCACTAAGCTTATCACAGCCTTGGTCCAAACATGGACTGAAAACCAAATTCCAGAGGCAAGAGTGTTTCTTCATGGAGTCCTGCTAAAACCGGTCACTAAGGATCATTTCAATTTTCAATTTTCATTTTCAATTTTTCATTGACTTGAGCCCTATCTAGCACATATCTATCATCTCAGCACCAGCACAGTGTTGAAAGAAATATTCAGTCAGTGTCCCAGTTAGAACCATCTCCAGTTCCTCATTGTCCACTTACCCTCTGAATTAAAATCAATGTACGGCTGTTCATTGACAAGACTGCACTTTGGTCACATCCATTTCCAATCATACACAGCGTGAAGTGTGTATCTGGCTACACCTTGGTCCGAGCTGAGAAGAATGTTACATGGGTAATTGTCACCTCAGCAGAAGTCTGGCCTCACCTCTTTACTTTTTATGACACTACTATTGATAAACTTTTTACCTCATGATACATAAACCTGACCACATATCAAACTGTAGCTACCACCCCAAGATGGAGGCTGCATTTCAGGGGCAAATTTTCAACCAAGAACTGGCACAACCACAGACTCTGCCACAGGGTCTGTGTGCCTTCACAGGTGGGCTGCAGTAGGGCTTGTCATTATGTGACTGCACATTTCAGCCAATTAGTGTTTCATTGTTGTCGTAGTTAACTCCCTTCCTCTCATTTCAGTCTCATCGAGGCTTGACCTAAAGCACAGCAATGTCAACAATCCCTGCTTACTGTTGTCCTGGTTCCAGGTAAGAAGATTACTTTTTAGACTGGCTCTGTTAAGAAGCGGTATTTATCTAGGTTGAAGCTACTATTGCTAAGGCACTGTATCGGTGTTAGTTTGAAAGTTCTAGTTAACAGCCCTCTTGGCCTGGTATTTATTGTTTTTCCTTCACTTCTGCATATTAAAAGTCAGTGAACTGAAGTCAATGGCTTCAGTGTCTCTTCCTCTCTCGGCACGGGCCATGACTGTACATTCATGTCAGGTACGCAGTGAATGTCACAGGTCTGATGGGATGCTCTATGCTCACCTGAATGGGTGCAGCTTTAATAACAATCAGGTATACAACCCCCTCCAGAACAAAGTAGTCTCTTTATTCATCCCCTCCATTGCAGACTCTCTTCGTGATATTGATATCTTTGGGCTATGTCTTTGGTATTCCCTCACACGCACACTATATTTTACCACCAGCAGGGACAGAGGAACAGCATTAGCTGCTGGTACCTATCAGCCACACCCTACCCTGACTTAAATATGTGTTTCTGTTCCTTTCTTGTAGTTGGGTAAGATTCCTGAATCTCCTTACTCAAAAGCATTGTGGGATCACCTGTCTGCACATGATCAAAGACTCCACTCACCGCAGACATTCTTTCTGTACCCTTTCCCTTCGGGCAGAAGATACAAACACCCAAAAGCACATGCCACCAGACTCAAGAACGGTGTCTACCCAGCTGTTATAGACTATTAAACCATCCCCTTGTATGATAAGATGGACTCTTGGCCTTGCAGACTACCTCGTCATGGCCTTGCACCTCATTTGCCTGCTTGCCTGCACTGCACTTTCTCTATCACCATAACAACTACGTTTGGTTATTGCTTTTCCCTTGTACTCTATCATTGTACTGATGTGATGAAATGACCTTTAAGGATGGCATGTGAAACAAAAATTTCCTGATGAAGGCTCTCGGCCCGAAACATCAACTGTTTACTCTTTTTCATAGAATCTGCCCGGCCTGCTAAGTTCCTCCTGCATTTTGTGCGTGTTGCTTGGATTTCCAGAATCTGCAGGTTCTCTCTTGCTTGTAATTATCAACGTACCTCAGTAAATGTGACAATAATAAACCAATTTACCAATCTATCACCTTATCTAAAAGGAATTCAAAAAGCTTCCAACATCTTAATTTCTAAAGTGGTTCTTTTTCTTGTTCCTTGTCATTTATAAAATCCACTCAAAGATTTTTTTCCAAGTTCAAGTGGATAACCCAAACCTTCTGCATACCTTTTCATGTGGGCTTCCACAGACTTCATTCCCTTCATATTTATTTTCCCTGCATACTTCTAGCCTTTGAACTTGACAGCACCTACAAATTCTATGTGCACTTCTCTCTTCTTTCACAATAAGTATGGTGAAACACCAACGTCCAGTGTATTTTCTCAGCAAACAGGATATCTCTACATCCCATTTCCCACTTTCCAAGCAGTTACCAACACATGTCAGAATGCTAAATTACTTTCATGAGCTCAATGCTTCATAATAATGCTGTGCGAAGTATCATTAAATCTGTGGGTAACGTCCACATGCACTCCAATTTCTACAAGGCTGGTGATCTGCTTAAAAGAAATCAATAATTCTTATTATATTTGACTACATTTTGGAAATGATTACCTTACACAAATCCACACTAATTCTTCTTGATTAGGTCATGCTAGTTTAAGTATTTAGCCATTCTCTCCCTGATGATAGATCGCAGTAACATTAACTAATCTTAAATTGACAGCCCTCTGGTCATCTGGTTTCTCTCTTTCATTCCCTCTCTCCTTTGAGAAATAGTAGAGATAGTTCACAGATAAAGGCACAAATCTGAATAAATCAAGCTTTGGAAAATTATGACTAATGTATCTATAGTTTCCCCACCTGTTTCCTTAATACTCTGGGGTGGAAGCAGTTGAATGATGGGGATTAGTTTATCATTTTTATTCCCAATTGCTATTTTCTTGTTTCCCTTTTCCTCCTACTTATTTTTATTTATTCTTGCAGTAGGGTCATTGTTCTCTTCTCCCGATGTGAAAATGTTTGCAAAATATTCATTCATTTAGCGTGTCTGCCGCTACCTACTTACCCAACAGATTACCTTTGAAATTCTCGTGTTCCCCAATTATTCTGTCATTTGACACAGAATAATCTTTTTTAAAAAAAAACTTTTTAAAATTAGTTTTTCAAAACATTTTACAAATTAAAAACCCCAAATCCCAATGAGGAGCATTAATACAGTGCAAAATTAAGCATACAATAACAATATGCTACAAAGGATGAGAATTTAACAAAAAAGCACCTAAATTGAAGACAAGTAAGCTTAGTGTCCTCCTCAAGCCCCACAACACAAGAAAAAAAAAACAATGACACAGAATAATCTACTGGATCACTCAGCCACCCCCCCCCCCCAATTGTATATTTTTAATTTTTCCCAGATCCCTGTCTGTAAAAGCCCTGATGTTCTGCTGGATTTCTGCTGTTCCTTGCTATTGTCTGCTTTCATACCATCTCGGGTTTTATGGTCTATGCTTCCTTCAGATAAGGATGGATCCTCTTCCCTTTTAGGATTATGGACAGGCATACCAGGGGGTAGAATTCTCCCCCCCCCCCTTTTCCTCTTTTGCCATTACCAATTTTGGCTCCCCTCTTATCCCCTCTTCTCCTCACCTGTCCATCATTTTCTGGTGCCCCTCCTGTTTCCCATTCTTCCATGGCCTACTCTTCCCTCCTATCAGATTTCTTCTTCTTCAGCCCTTTACCTTTTCCACCTATCACATCACAGCTTCTTCCTTCATCCCCTCTCCTCCATCAACCTATCTTCTTCATTACCTGGTTTCACCCGCCAATTTGTACTCCTTCCCCTCCACCTGCCTTCTTCCCCCTTCCTTTCCAGTCCTGACAAAGTATCTCAGCCGAAAATGTTGACTGTTTATTCCTCTCCATCGATGCTGCCTGACCTGCTGAGTTGCTCCAGTATTCTGTGTTTGTTCCTCCGAATTTCCAGCACTTGCAGGATCGTTTGTGTTTATACTAGAAATGTTGCAGTATGCTTTTTCACTACCCCATTGGGGACAGAATGTTCATTGACCCTGTGAGGCTTCATGGGTACAGATCCAATATCTCTAGTAGGACCATTCTACCAGATAGATTGGGTATGACTAGGGTTCATGTGGAGGTCTGTTAAACTTATTGCAATACTATGACTAAGCTACATAGGTGTGATCCTATAACTATGTCAGTCAGTTGCTTCGTTAATCTCTGGGACGATTTCTCCTTGTCTTGGCAGAAGTGGCCAATTATCAAGAAAGCTTTTGCTGAATTGTTAGGATCTGTCTTTACCTATTGAATCTAATGCTGAAATTCAAGCTGGTGGTCCATTTAATTAAGTCAAAGTTCAAAGTAAATTTATGATGAAGGTACATATATGTCACCAACTATGACCCTGATTTGTGTAGCTTCTTACAGCTAGAAGCTTCCTTGGCCACATCAGAGAAAATTGCTGTAGACATGGATCGGACTGGTCTATGAACCATGTTCCAGCAATGGTGCTATAACTACACAGGACGTTTTGTTCATAATTACTAATCCAGTGGCATGTTGAAATCCTTTTGTCAGGTTGCAATGTTACAGTTTATTGGTAAATAAAATATGGATAAAAAGCTAGTGTTACTAAATGGTGAGTGTACTTTTTAAATGATGAGGAACTAGAAACAGAAGCAGTAAGTGCTGGAATTTGTAGCTGTTGAGCCAACAGTAGTTGATTGATGTCTTGATAATGGTGATCATACAACTCCATGTTTTGAATTGTTGAATAACCACCATTATATACAAACTGTTAAGAAATCCAATCTGGTTCACTAAGATTCTTTATGAAAGGAAGTCTGCTGCCTTTCCATGAGACCTCACTTGTACATAGAACATTACAGCACAGTACAGACCCTTCAGCCCACTATATTGTGCTGGCCCTTTAACCTACGCCATAATCAACCTAACGTTTCCCTCCCACATAGCTCTCTATTTTTCTTTCACCCATTCATTATGCATACCTCCTTATTTATGATTTCCGCTCATATGGTGACCTGTGGCAGCCTTGTCATTATGTCTAACCTCACACCTTCCTGTCGCATTTTGTTTTGCTGCTGATTCTGCAACAACGCCACACTGAATGATAACTTTAAGAACCCTTCATTCAGAGTATTTGCTGACAATGCTGGCATCAGCCAATGACATAGAGGTGAGTTGGGTATATGACAAATGGAACACTTTTATCTGAGCATCAACTGTCTCAGAAAAAAATCTATTCAAGAAACTATTGAATTTAAGCAGCATCCAAAAACTCACTTAAAGGATATTTAATAAATTCTTAGATAGGCACCTGGATAACAATGCAAGGCAATGCTGGAGTTGATTAAAAGGTCGACAACACTGGGGTCCAAAGGGCCCGTACTATGCTGAAATGTTCTATGTTCTATTCAAAGAGCAGGAAAAAAAACACTGCAGTGTCTCCTAGTAAAAATAGTTTAATCTGGAATAAAACAGTTTAAGTTACGTAAAAACAAGTCCTTTGACTCGTCCTATTAAATCATGGCTATGGAGTGCTTTTGTTCTGCATTCCTGCAGTTCAATAGTAAGCAGATACTTTGAGAGGCTGGTCAAGGGCTACGAGGGGTGATTGATAAGTTTGTGGCCTAAGATAGAAGGAATCAATTTTAGAAAACCTAGCACATTTATTTTTCAACACAGTTCCTCCTACACTTACACACTTAGTCCAGCGGTCGTAGAACATACGGATCCCTTCTTTGTATAAGTCTGCATCCTGGACTTCCAGAAGTGGTCAACAGCACCGGTGATTGATAAGTTCATGGCCTAAGGTAGAAGGAGATGAGTTATTAACTTCAAACTTTCTGCATAATCACTCGAAGAGTTGAGCTGCATGTGCATGTAACGAGAGCTGTATAACTCATCTCCTTCTACCTTAGGCCACAAACATCAATCACCCCTGCTGTGGACCACTTCTGGAGGTCCAAGTCACTGACTTCTACAAAGAAGGGATCCGTATGCTCCACAACCTCTGGGCTAAGTGTGTAAATGTAGGAGGGGACTATGTTGAAAATTAAGTGTGCTAGGTTTTCTAAAATTGACTCCTTCTACCTTAGGCCACGAACTTACCAATCACCCCTCGTACATCTGCAGCATGCTACCACCCAAACTGGACCCCCTACAATTTGCCTACTGACACAACCGATCAACAGATGGCACAATAGCCACTGCTCTACACACCATCCTTACACATCTGGAGAAGAAGGATGCTTATGTGAGAATGTTGTTCTTGGACTACAGTTCAACATTCAACACCATAATTCCATCCAGGCTCGACAGGAAGCTCAGAGACCTCAGCCTTCACACTGCCTTGTGTAGCTGGATCCTGGACTTCCTGTCAGACTGCCAGCAGGTGGTAAGAGTGGGCTCCCTCAGCTCCACCTCTCTGATTCTCAACACAGGAGCCCCTCAGGGTCGTGTACTAAGTCCCCTTGCAAAAACAAAGGAGCTGGTTGTGGATTACAGAAGGAATGGAGACGGGCTAACCCCTATTGACATCAATGGATCTGCGGTTGAGAGGATAAACAGTTGTAAGTTCCCTGTACCTCACATGGTCTGTACACACCAGCTGTGTGGTGAAAAAGGCACATCAGTGCCTCTTTCACCTCAGACAGTTGAGGAAGTTTGGTATGGGCCCCCAAATCCTAAGAACTTTCTACTGGGGCACAATTGAGAGCATCCTGACTGGCTGCATCACTGCCTGGTATGGGAATGGTGCCACTCTTAATCGCAAAATTCTGTAGAGAGTGGTGCAAACAGCCCAGCACATCTGTAGTCGTGAACTTCCCATGATTCAGGACATTTACAATGACAGGTGTGAAAAAAGAGCCAAAAGGATCGTGGGGGACCCATGTCACCCCAACCACAAACTGTTCCAGCAGCCACCATCTGGGAGACGGTACTGCAGCATAAAAGCCAGGAGCAACAGGCTCTGGGATAGCTTCTTCCACCAGTCCATCAGACTGATTAACGCACGCTGATTTCAGTTACATTGACTGTTCTATTTATTATAATTATAATTTACTATGATTGCACATTGCACATTTAGACAGAGACATAACGTAAAAATTTTTACTCCTCGTGTATGTGAAGGATTTAAGAAATAAAGTCAATTCAATTCAATTCGTTGCTCCAGTCCTAGGATGTGATTGGTTAGGCTCATACAGTTTTCGGCAGGAACAGAAGAGACTTTGGTATGGGCCTGGTGTGCAAATGGTGAAGGCCAAATGGTTGAGAGGATGTCAAAGACCCCATGAATGGCTGAGACAATGGAAATGGTGCACTGTGGAATGTGGAATCTACAATTTCTGAAATGTTGAGACTCTCCGGTCCTGTTCACCCTGTACACATCAGACTTCCAATATAACTCAGAGTCCTGCCATGTGCAGAAGTTCGCTGATGACACGGCCATAGTGGGGTGTGTCAGGAATGGACAGGAGGAGGAGTATAGGAAACTGATACAGGACTTTGTGATATGGTGCAACTCAAACTACCTGCGTCTCAATATCACCAAGACCAAGGAGATGGTGGCGGACTTTAGGAGATCTAGGCCTCCTATGGAGCCAGTGATCATTAATGGAGAATGTGTGGAGCAGGTTAAGACCTACAAGTATCTGGGAGTACAGTTAGACGAGAAGCTAGACTGGACTGCCAACACAGATGCCTTGTGCAGGAAGGCACAGAGTCGACTGTACTTCCTAAGAAGGTTGGCGTCATTCAATGTCTGTAGTGAGATGCTGAAGATGTTCTATAGGTCAGTTGTGGAGAGCGCCCTCTTCTTTGTGGTGGCGTGTTGGGGAGGAAGCATTAAGAAGAGGGACACCTCACGTCTTAATAAGCTGGTAAGGAAAGCGGGCTCTGTCGTGGGCAAAGTACTGGAGAGTTTAACATCGGTAGCTGAGCGAAGGGCGCTGAGTAGGCTACGGTCAATTATGGATAACTCTGAACATCCTCTACATAGCACCATCCAGAGACAGAGAAGCAGTTTCAGCGACAGGTTACTATCGATGCAATGCTCCTCAGACAGGATGAAGAGGTCAATACTCCCCAATGCCATTAGGCTTTACAATTCTACCGCCAGGACTTAAGAACTTTTTAAAAGCTATTATTAATGCTTTTTGAGATAGTGATTTAGATGCATATCATATTTTTTACTGAGTTAAGTATTGTATGTAATTAGTTTTGCTACAACAAGTGTATGGGACATTGGAAAAAAGTTGAATTTCCCCATGGGGATGAATAAAGTATCTATCTATCTATCTATCTATCTACTTAGTTAAAGTCAAAGGAGAGAAGGGAGTACAGGAACCTTAGTTCCCACACCACCAGGTTCAGGAACAGTTATTACTCTTCAGCCATCAGGCTTCAAAACCTTTGTGAATAACTTTACTCACCTCAATACTGAACTGATTCCACAACCTATCAACTCATTTTCAAGGACTCTACATCTCATGTTCCCAATTTTTATTTATTTGTTTGATTGATTGTATCTTTCTTTCTTTTTGTGTCTGCGTAATTTGTCTCCTTTGCACATTAGGTGCTTAACAGTCTTTGTGTGTAGTTTTTCCACGATTCTATTCTATTTCTTTGTCCTACTGTGGATGCCTGCAAGACAATGAATCTTAGTAAACACAAAGTACACTGCAGATGCTGTGGTCAAAGGGTAGGTAGTATGGTGGCATCTTCTATGTGGGTACTTCGATAATAAATTAACTTTGAACTTTGAATTTATTATCAAAGTACATACATGTTGCCTTGAGATTCATTTGGCTGCAGACACTTACAGGAAAATAAAGAAATACAATAGAATTTATGAAAAATTATGCATAAACCAAGAGGGACAAACAACCAATGTGTAAAAGCTGACAAATTGCACAAACAATAATAAAAAAGTAAATAAATATTATGGAGAAGGTTGAGTTGTAGAGAACTTAGGTGTGAACATACGATCTACATCCACTTACTTTAATCAACAACTTCTTTTTCCGGAATAAATTATTGCTAGCTGCCCCCTCACTCAAGCCTCAACCCATTTCACAATCCCACTTACTCCTGGACCTTGATTTCAGTACTATTCTGGCATGGTTTCCAACATCCCATGAAATGGACCACAGCTTTCCCACACAGATCTTTCAGTCATGCATTTACTTTCCTGATCTGCTTATTCCTGCCAATTGACAAGTTGTACAGGGAGTAATCAGGAGATTACCATTATAAAAGACATTCTTTTAAATTTAGAGCAAGCTTCTGATACTCCCTTAATGCTAGCCAATATATCTAAAACTTCAAAGATCAAATTAATTTACAACTGTCCTACTTTTTCAAATATTTCTTAAGCCAAGCTTATTATTACAAAAAGATATTCTGCTTAAGTAAACTTTCAAATTCTGAACCTTATATTCAGAGTCCTTCTCGGACATGGACACTTTCCAGAATTTATCACTTTTTGCGTTTTCCCTGGGGGAAATGAGGCTGATGTAACCATTCAAAAATATGAAAAAAAATTAAAATTATGGCTATATTTCAGAGGGAAAACTGTAATTTGTCACATATGTGTATTGGTTGTTTTTGCTAATTGACCAATCCATGAAATGAACTATTGCTTTTATCCTGTAAAATAGCCTCACTATGATGGCAGAGTAACACACTTAGTAGTTGTTTTCCATAAGACATAGGAACAGAACTAGGCCTTTTAGCCCATCAAATCTGTCAGAAGTGTTTACATGCACTCAATTGCCACTTTATTAGATATGTTAATAGTCTTCTGCAGCTGTAGCCCATCCACTTCAAGGTTCGACGTGTTGTGCGTTCAAAGATGCTCTTCTCAACACCACTCTTGTAATATGTGTTTATTGTCACTTTCCTATCAGTTTGAACTCCGATCTCTCTCATTAATAAAGCATATTGGCCCACAAAACTGCTGCTCACTGATTTATTGTTTTTTTGTTTTTCACATTATTCACTGTAAACGCTAGAGACTGTTGTTTGTGAAAATCCCATGAGACAAGCAGTTTCTGTCATACTCAAGCCACCCCATCTGGCATCAACAATCATCCCCAGTCAAAAAACACTTAGATCACAAATCTTCCTGTTCAGTCCAAACAAATTACTCTTAAATGTTGAAATCAAACCTGCATCCACCACTTGCAGTAGCAGCTCATTGCATACTCTCACCACCCACAGAGTGAACAAGTTCCCCGTCACCTTAAACATTTTACCTTTCCCCATCAACCCATGACCTCTAGCTCTAGTCTCACCCAACTTGTGGTGGAAAACGCCTACTTACATTTACCCTATCTATACCACTCATTCTTTTGTATAGCTCTAACAAATCTCCCCTCAATCTTCTATATTTAGGAAATAATTTCCTAATTTATTCAACCTTTCCCTATAACTCAAGTCCTCATGTCCTAGTAACATCCTCGTATATTTTCCCTGCACTCTTTTGGGATGTTATGTCGAAGTTGTATAAACTGTTGGTGAGGCCTAATTTGGACTATTGTGTGCAGTTTTGGTCACCTACCTACTGGAAATAAGATTGAAAGAGCACAGAGAAAATATACAGATTTTAAACTTAGTGAATGATTTTGCTATTGGGCCAAACATTTTTTCATGGGGTATTCGGAGGGAGGGAGTCATCTTCATTAATGGATGGGGTTATAAAGGGCAGTAGTAGGGTTGTAGAGGACGGTAATGGGGTTGTAGAGGACTGTAGTGGGGTTGTAGAGGACAGTAGTGGGGTTGTAGAGGACTGTAGTGGGGTTGTAGAGGACAGTAATGGGGTTGTAGAGGACTGTAATGGGGTTGTAGAGGACAGTAGTGGGGTTGTAGAGGACAGTAGTGGGGTTGCAGAGGACTGTAGTGGGGTTGCAGAGGACAGTAGTGGGGTTGTAGAGGACTGTAATGGGGTTGTAGAGGACAGTAGTGGGGTTGTAGAGGACAGTAGTGGGGTTGTAGAGGACAGTAACGGGGTTGTAGAGGACTGTAATGGGGTTGTAGAGGACTGTAGTGGGGTTGTAGAGGACAGTAATGGGGTTGTAGGGGACAGTAATGGGGTTGTAGAGGACAGTAGTGGGGTTGTAGGGGACAGTAGTGGGGTTGCAGAGGACTGTAGTGGGGTTTTAGAGGACAGTAATGGGGTTGTAGAGGACAGTAATGAGGTTGTAGAGGACAGTAGTGGGGTTGTAGAGGACAGTAGTGGGGTTGTAGAGGACTGTAGTGGGGTTGTAGAGGACAGTAGTGGGGTTGTAGAGGACTGTAATGGGGTTGTAGAGGACTGTAGTGGGGTTGTAGAGGACAGTAGTGGGGTTGTAGAGGACTGTAATGGGGTTGTAGAGGACTGTAGTGGGGTTGTAGAGGACAGTAGTGGGGTTGTAGAGGACTGTAATGGGGTTGTAGAGGACTGTAATGGGGTTGTCAGACTAGCACATCCATGCCAACCTTCTTACTCTTCAGTTGCTCTCAATGTCTTTGCAGTAACGTGCACACTTTGGCAAATGCTCTGTTTGACTTGTGGCACGCCATCTGGTGTCCTAGCTGGGAAATGAGCACAGTAAGGCCATCTATCATCTATGTTGGTCTGAAGCTTTGATCTAGATTCATTTTGTAGGACCTTTTCATCATTATTGCACTCAGACCACACAATAAGTGGTGAAGCTAAATACTCCCACTCAAAATAGCTGCCGGCCTTTGAATCTACTTTGGCTTAATTGTATGGTATCTAAATTAGAGATTGTTACACAGACATATGTGGCATGTGTCTCTATTCAGTGCAACCAGGCTTTGCAAATCAATCATGTTACATTTCTTCAGTGTGTGTTTCCATAGACCACGTTGTACACAACTGTCTGAAAAGCACCTGATTGCTTTCAGAAGTAGCTAGCGTTTTTGTTTTGTTCTCTTGCCAACTGGCTTCACGTTTGTACAGGTCTCTGACTGAGTTATCACAGATCAATACTGGG
Organism: Hemitrygon akajei; assembly: GCF_048418815.1. Lineage (NCBI taxonomy): Eukaryota > Metazoa > Chordata > Chondrichthyes > Myliobatiformes > Dasyatidae > Hemitrygon > Hemitrygon akajei. The sequence goes on from NC_133127.1 coordinate 30,313,958, forward strand.
CCAAAAGGTATAGACAACGGCCTGTGGTTTTCAAAGCCAGGAGTAATCATATGGGGCCATGGAAATTCATCTGGCACTGTGTAGCTCTGGCACATCTATCTGTTCTTTGTCTGGGTATTCAGCACTGAATGCCTGAGCTGACAGCAGCTGCCCATCCATCATACGTAATACAGTCCATCACATTCAACAGATTGCACACACTTTTTAATGAACTATACTGCAATTAAAAATTAACCAATAAAACAGCACACGTCTTACAGAGATCAGTGGCCCTCTGCTTTGGAAGGAAGACGTTATTTTATCACATTTTCATATGGAAGTCCTCAAATGCTTTGGGGCTGACGAAGTACATGGGTCATATAATTGTAAAGTAGAATGTATGGCAGCCAATTCAGGAGCAGTAACCCCCTGCCGACAGCAATCTGCTGACAACCAATTAATCAGTTTTAATAATTTTGATTGCGTAATCAGTATTATGCAGGGTGTATCCTTGAAATTGTGACACGGGATCTTTCTGTCGCTGTCTGAGAGCAGCAGCCTTTGTGGGACATCTTATCTGAAGCGTGGTACCTTTGATAGTGAACCAGAGGTACTCTGATCCTTGGGTAATGCAATGTAGTCTCTGCTCTGTACGAGGCTCTGGAGCAGAGCTCGACTCCAAAGGAGGAAGGGCTCCCGACTGAACCATTACGTCTGTCTGCCACTGCACGTTCTGGCCCAGCGTCTGCTGGTCTGAGAGTCTAGTACCAAGGACTCTGGAGGCAGCCTGGCCTGGGGTTGGAGGCCTGTGTTGGTGTGCGTGAGGGCACTGTTGTTGTTTGATTTTGTCGCTGTCGTGTTGATATGCAGAACGCTATGGCAGCGCTGGTAGTCACGGTGACAGCCGCAGGCTACCCCCAGTACATCCTTTGGTTGTGTCGGTAATGAACACAAGTAATAAATTTCACTGCATATCTTGATGTGCACGTGATCGACACATGAATCTGAACAAACGGCTGCATTTCCATGTAACCTTACTCTCCAGCCTGAGGTTTCCAGCGTCTGGTCGAGGTTGCTGGTCCCTCTAAGCTGCGCTGGAGCATGGCTGCGCAGCAACTTAAAGGCAGCCGTGCACATAGGCTTTGTGCAGTTTTCAGGCCAGGTAAAAGCTGTAGCAACGTTTGGTCTGCGCAGCTGTAAATAAAAATTCAGAGGACATATTACCCAAGGGGATCATTCTTACCTGGCATGCCTGCCCCTTCGCTGCTCACTGTAAGTTTCACATCACGGGTGGCCCAGAACTGCAGGGCAGCCAAGACTGTTGGGGCTGAAGACCCATCGCAAGTTCACGCCGATGGAAAATAAATGAAGGAAACCTTCAAATGAGAATTGTTGGTTTAACAGCACAATTTGTGGGGAGAATCGAGAAAAACATCCCAGCACATTCTCTAAATGTTCTGGTTTTCCCTCGTGAACAACTCTCGAACAGCCACATCACCCAGCACATGCCTGGGTGTTCCAGGAATGGAGCCAAACAAAAATAAACGGCCCTGTCAATACGGGTCTACTCCTTTCAAGAGGAATATTTTACTGAAGGAGGTGACCCATTTCAATTAAATGAGTAATCATCTGCCACATAAATGTGTTAAGACTGCTCTGCTAATTTTGCCAGCACTGCTTTCCTGGCTTCAGGGCACTGCCTCACATCTTCTAGTGGTCAAAGAGGAAGTAAAAAATATAATTGGAAAGGTCTAAAGGAATATAATTTGTTTTATTTTCCTTCTGAAACTTTCAACCCAGCTTTATTTTTAAGGATTATATGGGTCAGCACAACATGGAGGGCTGAAGGGCCTGTACTGCGCTGTAATGTTCTATGGTTTTACCTCCTTCAGCAGACCCTGTCTCAACGAATCAATCATTTACATTTACAGAACAGAAAGAGGCCACTCAGCCCATTGTTCTAATGCTGTGAAGTGTAATATCTGCTGCAATCCCAGGACTACTCATCCAGTCTCTTTCACCCACCCTAATCAATTACATCATAAAACTAGGGTAAGGAAGATTCCTTTTTCTTTTAGATATAATTTGTCAGTGGATCTATAGAGATGGTTTGGTGCAAGTGTTCAATGCAATGGTGTTAGCTGTCAGAGACCAAGCAGGCAATTTGGTATGATACAGAAGCCTGAAGGCACACACTCAGCGATCCAGGAACAGCCTCTTCCCCTCCGTCATCAGGGAGGAGGTACAGGAGCCTGAAGACACACACTCAGCGATCCAGGAACAGCCTCTTCCCCTCCACCATCAGGGAGGAGGTACAGGAGCCTGAAGACACACACTCAGCGATTCAGGAACAGCTTCTTCCCCTCCGTCATCAGGGAGGAGGTACAGGAGCCTGAAGACACACACTCAGCGATCCAGGAACAGCCTCTTCCCCTCCTCCATCAGGGAGGAGGTACAGGAGCCTGAAGACACACACTCAGCGATCCAGGAACAGCCTCTTCCCCTCCGTCATCAGGGAGGAGGTACAGGAGCCTGAAGGCACACACTCAGCGATTCAGGAACAGCCTCTTCCCCTCTGCCATCAGGTAGGAGATACAGAAGCCTGAAGGCACACACTCAGCGATTCAGGAACAGCTTCTTCCCCTCTGCCGTCCGATTCCTAAATGAACTTTGAAGCTTTGGACACTACCTCACTTTTTTAATATACAGTATTTCTGTTTTTGCACATTTAAAAAAAAATCTATTCAATATACGTAATTGATTTTCTTATTTATTATGTTTTATTTTATTTATTATTATCATTATTATTTTTACTCTCTCTGCTACATTATGTATTGCATTGAACCGCGGCTGCTAAGTTAACAAATTTCACATCACGTGCCGGTGATAATAACCCTGATTCTGATTCTTCTGATTTGCATTTTTGCCCTTAAGTTACTGAGAAAAATTATTACAGCTTGCTGTGGTGGCTGCCTGTCGTATCTGATGATGAAAGGACACCTGTGCAGGAGTGTTTTTAAAGTGGGACAGCCATTGTATTGGGGCAATTCCACTCTCTCGACCTCGGAAGTCCAGGTCCAGTGGTATGAGTACTTGTCACAACTGGGGTCGTCCTTTGTTGCATTGCATGACGATGAGTTCATCTGTGCCTTGTTGTGCCACTTGCTCTCCACAGAGCCTCGCAGAATCGCCTTCTCAGCCACTGGATCTCTCCGTAGATCTCAACTGCCCAGTCCAATGGAGCCGACTTCACATGAATGTCCACATCTCACCAGGATGCAGGACCCGACGGTTACCCTCACCTGGTTTAGCCTGTCAGTCGAACCAGTGTACCAGGGTGTGGCTGCTGTCGCATGAAAAGATCGATTTAGGGTCACAGGTGAGAGCTGAGTGTCCAGTGAGCTGCCCCAGATTGGAAGGACAAGCCCCTTCACCAAAGGTACTACCCCTCCCTGAACACCCGATATACCCCCTTAGCATGCTGTATATAATGATAGCACACATTAACCTGGAGGAAAGTGCCTGTGGGTTCAAATTGATGCAGCCTGTACAGCAGCTGTAGCAAGGCTCAGCGCTGGTGTTGTTTGTGTGGAGGTCTGTTTCTGTTCCCACCGTAACTGTGTGGGTTTTCTCTGCACGCTCTGCTCTCCTTCCACATCCTAAAGACATATGAGCTAGGAGGTTAATTGGCCACTGAGAATTTCCCCTAGTATGTGGTACGAGGTGGAACCACGGGAGGCATTGATGGAAATGTGGAATAAATAAAATGGGATTAGTATAGAATTCTAATTGACTGGCATGAACTTGGTGTTTCTGTGCTAATGCATTAATTACACTTATTTAGAAAAGCATATGAGAGAGGGAGGTGGAGAGGGAGAGACTTTATCCATTTTCTCCCAGTTTTGAGACTACAAAAGCGATTCTGTCTATTTCTGGACCCTTTGGTTTCCTCCTAAAGCTTTGCTGCCCACTTTGCCTCACTTAGAAAGATAAAACATCGAGTGAAAGATAAAACATCGAGTGAAATCCTGCCAGGATACAATCAAGGTCTGGGTGATTGCTTTGGGTCCAGAGCAAGAGACTGAAAAAAAGAAAAGTTCAATAGAAATGTAAAAATCTGATATAACCTATACTGTAATTGGACAGGTAAAATTATGGGAGCAAGCAAGAGCTCCTTTTGGCCTGATTTGAAAGGCGCATGTTTAATTAGGACTTTGAGCAGGTAAATGAAACACTTACATATTTAAGGCACTCTCTGTTAACAATTAAATGAAGTAACAGGGCCAGCTGTTTTACCTCTCCTCTGTTCCAAAAAGGTGGTTCAAAAAACTCTACACCAGCTGTGGTTCTGATTTCTGAATGAGATTACTAATTTGACATCAGTGGATACCGAGCTCGGGCCGGTTTGGTGTTAAATAGGTGGGAAATGGGGATATTGATGGAATGCGTTTTCCTGTAAACTGAGAAGCTTTTTCTTCATTGTAGGGAGTATCACTTCGAGAAGATTCCGTGCTTTGGCACTTCTGAGCAGGGCGGGCTCCAAAATAGGTTTGCAAGATCAGTTCGGATTTCCTTCCTCTTTGAGGATCTTTTTCTGGGGCAGTGAAGAGAAGCAGATATGGGGTGAAAAATGTTCAGGATCCTCTTGGTCCTCTGCAGTCCTAGAATGATATTTACCTTCTCCGTGAGACTGTCCCTGGCTCCCTTCAGTTATTGCGTTTCCCAACACCTGACTGCTATTAAAATTTGATTAAATCAAGTCCCGCAAATCTCATGAAAATACTTATAACAAGCACACTTGCAGAGGTTGCTGGCTGCTTACATCATGGCCCATCCCAGTCAAAACCAAGAGAATCTAGTGGTACAGGGGCTGAGAGGCAAAGTAGACTAAAGGTAGAGATTGTGTGTGGTTCTGGTTGTCTGGCTTTAAGAAGGATGTCATTAAGTTGGAAAGAGTTCAGAAAAGTTTCACAAAGATTCCAGCTTTTGTAAAGAAATTGGACAGTTACTCAGACAGGAAAGGTTTATAGGACAAAGTTGGGTAGTTAAGATGGGAATCTTGTTCGGCATAGACCATTTGGGCTGAAAGGCCTGTTTCTGAACTGTAGGACTCTATGATGTTACCTGCACTGGACAGCTTGAGTTATAAGGAGAGACTGGATTGGCTGGGACAGGAGCATAGGAGGGCTGAGGGGTGAATTTAGAGAGGATTATAAGGCCCTTTCTGACAAAAGGTCTCGGCTTGAAACGTCAACTGTACTCTTTTCTATAGATGCTGCCTGGCCTGCTGAGTCCCTCCAGCAGCTTGGATTTCCAGCTTCAGGGGATCTTTTCATTTAAGGTTTATAAAATAATGGGTGGGGGCATAGATAAGATGAAGGCTCACAGATAATTGACCCCAGGGAAGGGCATAGAAAACACTGAGGGCATAGAGTTAAATTAAGAAGGAAAGATTTAAAGAGGAATTGAGGGGCATGTTTTTCATACAGAGTGTGGTAGATATGTGGAACAGGCTGCTAGAGGAATTGGTACAGGCAGGTATAAATGCAGCTTTCAAAAGATACTTGGACAGATACATCGGCAGGAAAGGTTTAGAGGGCTGAACACAATCAAACCAAACTAGCTCAAGTAGAGACATTAGTCAGCAAGAATGAGTTGGTAAAGGACCTGTTTTTGCTGCTTAATTCTGTGACTCTAATCACCCATGACATTTCTGCTTTGCAAAGCAGGTTCAAATCAGGTCTACTTCAAGTTCTTATTTCTTAATTTAAATTCTGAGATGGAAGAGTTAGGATCAGGTTTGAAATATTTAAACTGTCAACACAGTTGTATGTATTAAACTTTAACATTAAGCTTCTAAGACCGACTGCATTGTCTCAGTTATTGTCTCAGATTAATTTAATTAGCTCAGACTGATATTCACTCCCTTTGTCTTCTGGTTACAAGCCACTGCACCATGCAAGGCTTGGGTTATAAGGAAGTGCTTCAAGGGCTTCCTATTCTTACACCAGTGCAGCATTTCCAGAGCATGCACCTCCCATGCCTCATTCCTCATTGCTCTGATCAAATTGTTCCAATTTTAAAATAAATGATTCTGTGAATCTAGAAAAGGCTTTAAAAAAAAATGAATTGGTCCATTTGCCATTTTTATTAAACACAAAAAAATATAGATGCATGGCAGAGTAAATATCAATTATTTCATACCAATGGCATTTGTGGGACAGAAGAAGTGCAAGTAGCTGGGACCCAAACATCTGCCATCTGGGACTCTGGCCAAACCTTTCATGTCAACCCGTGAAGCAGAACAAAAGCAGTTCTAATCTAGGCACTTTCTTTTGAACCTTTCCTGGAACATCCTTTGGAGTTGCCTGACAGAATAGGACCTCCTTTCAATGGAGGTTTTCAATCCCATTTCACCACTCAACAGCTGTGTGTGTTGGATGGGATTGTTTGTCCACAGAGCTCCTCATTTGTGATGGGGAGGGGCGGGCACACCTGTTTAACTTCTGCCACACGATCTTGCGAAGTGGAATCATTCTGTCAGAACTCCCTACAAAAGGGAAACATTTCACTGTATGACAAATGATAAGATTTTTAATACAGGTTTTACATTTGAGGTAGCAAAGCAAACAAACCTTTATGAAGAAATTCTTCAATATGTTCCATAACATTGTATTTGGTTCAAAGCTGTGTCCTGATATATTATTAATCATCCAGAGAGAACATTGGTCCTTTTAGAAGTCAACCATCTGCACTGAAGATCGGAATGACAGTGTTTGTGCTATTTTGTCCCATGTCTTTAAACACTTATTTTCTTCCCTGTTAACATACTATCAAAATTTAAGTGTAGCTTTTCACACTGTACAGCCAACTGGCTGAAGATCAAACATCCCTGAGCAGCCTTCATGAGAAAAGCATTGGCGTCACTCAGCGTCTGCTTGCGTGTTGCTGGCCACCTTATGCTTCCATTACCTTAGAGAACAGAGCTGCTGCTGCAAGTCACCTTGATGACAGCAAAGCACTATGAAAAAATATAGCAAAGGAAACATGTTCCAGCTTTTGCTCTGCTCTTTTTTTAAAGAAAGCAAGGGTGGTGCAAAGTAATTTGAATTAAACAGGTATTTGATATTTTTAAATGGTAAAGAACTATCTGCTCATTTGGATTGGAAGTGAGTTCAGGGGCACCCCCAACAATGGCTTATGTAGGTGGTGAATCTGTGGAATTCCTTGCTACAGACAGCTGTGAATGCCAAATCATTGAGTATACATAAAGCAGAGGTTGATAAGTTACTGATTAGTAAAGATGTGGCCAAGTTTGCAGATTATAGGTGGAATGGCAGGAAGCTTAGAGGAAGTAGGGAGGTTACAGAAGGGTTTAGGCAGATCAGAATGAGCAAAGAAGTGGCAAATGGAATACAGCATCATGCACTTTGGTAAAAGAAATAAAAGTGTAGACTATTTTCTAAGTGGAAAAAAAATACAAAAATCTGAGGTGCAAAGGGACTTGGGAGTCCTCATGCTGGATTCTCTACAGGTTAACTAGCAGGTTGAGACAGTGGTGAGGAAGGTAAATACAATGTTAACACTCATTTCAAGAGGACTAGAATACAAAAGCATGGATGTAATGTTGAGGCTTTATAAGGTACTAGTAAGACCTCACTTGGAGTATTGGGAGCTGTTTTGGGCCCCTTATCTAGGGAAGGATGTGCTGACATTGGAGAGGGTTCAAAGGAAGTTCATGAAAATGATTGTGGGATTGAAAAGGTTATGAGGACCATTGATGGCTCTGGGCCTGTACTCACTGAAATTCTGAAGAATGAGAGGGGATCTCATTGAAACCTACTGAATGTTGAAAGGTCTTGACAGAGTGGATATAGAGAGAATGTTTCCTATGGTGGGGTGTCTAGGATCAGAGAACACACTTTCAGAATAGAGGGGCATCAATTTAGAACAGAGATGAGGAGGAATTTCTTTAGCCAGAGGCTAGTGAATCTGTGGAATTCATTGCAACAGGCAGCTGTGGAGGCCAAGTCATTGGGTATATTTAAAGTGTAGATTGATAGATTCTTGATTAGTTAGGGCATTAAAGGGTTACGGGAAGAAGGCAGGAGAATGGGGTTGAGAGGGATAATAAATCAGGCCATGATGGAATGGCACAACAGACGTGATGGCCCAAATGGCCTAATTCTGCTCCTGTGCCTTTTGGTTTAATTATGTTCGATGTATAGGAATATAAGAAGCTGCAGAGAATAGAGGACTCTGCCCAATACACCTCCAGCATTTCCCTCCTTACCACTGGCTACCTCAGGAAAAGAACATCTATCATCAAAGATTCCCACCATCCTAGCCATGCCACCTGTTTGTTGTTACCATCAGGAAGGAGGTATAGAAGCCTAAAGTCCCACACTACCATATTGAGATACTGATTCATTTATTTATCACATGTACATTGAAATAATAGTGAAATGCATCATTTGCACTAACAACCAACACAACGTAAGGGTTTGCCGGGGGCAGACTGCAAATGCCACCATACATTCCAGTGCCAACATAGCATTCCAATACTTGCAGAAAGTACAAGCACCAACAACAAAAACAAGAATCTTACCTGCCTCTCTCCCATGCACACAAACACACAGGTACACACACACACACACACTCCTCTAACCCTAGGGCATGCATTTCTGGCCCCTTGGCCTCCAATGGACTTGCACTCGCAAACCTTGGGTTTTCAACATTCATAGTTGACTCACAGAGACTCGACCAGGTTCAAGACCAGCTGCTTCCTTCTCTCCATTCAATTATTGAAGCAATATGCACAACCCTAATCAGTACATTTTAGCAACACTATGTCATAAGAGCATAAGAAATAGGAGTAGGGCTGGGCCATCTGATTTGTCGAGCCTGCTCCACCATTCAATAAGATCATGGCTGATTTGGCCATGGACTCATCTTCACCTACCTGCCTTTTCCCCAAAAACCTCATTTCCCCTACTATGTAAAACTCTATCAAACCTTGTCTTAAATATATATGTCCTCTTTGATCACTTTGCACAAAAGTGTACATTTTTCTCTTTGAACTCTTGTAAAAATTGTCTATGTTTAATCTGTGTTTCTCTTGATAGCTCTGTCAATATGATGCTGCTGTGAATGTAGCTGTCACTATAACTGTGTATACACATTCTTATACATACTACAACGCATTCCACTTTGATTTACACTTATTTTGTTTTAGCGGTGCAGCATGAAACAGGTCCTTCTGTCCCAAAGGGCAATGCTGCCCTGCAACCCACCTATTTAACCCTAACCTAATCACAGGACAATTTACAATGACCAGTTCAGCTTCTAACTGGCACGTCTTTGGAATATGATAGGGAAGTGGAGCAGCCAGAGAAAGCCCACACATTGACGGAGTGAGACGTATAAACTCAATGTCAGAATTAAACTCAGAACTCCGATGGCCCAACCTGTAATAGCGTCACATTACCATTACACTACCATGGCGCCCTAATACCTTTGTAAGAACCTGCACTGCACACTCTCTTGGGTCATTCCCACAGCCTTGTCACCAATTCAGACAGGAGGAGCCATTAAGCTGGAGAATGGTAACAAACAGACAAGGTGAGAGGGCCAGAAAATCCTACATCAAAACAATGCCCACGCATTAAAGGAGGGCCACAAAAAGTGACAAATGTAAGAGAAGTGAATTAATACAATATTTAATGCTATTACTCAAAGAACATTAGGCTAGGAATATGAATCTTGGAGCCTGTTCCATTCACTGAGGTCATGGCTAATTTGTGACCTCATTCCATATTCCCACATTTTCTCCTTATCTCTTAGTGCCCCAGTTCCAAAATGTTCATCGATTTTAGATCCAAAGGAACAATTACATTTGGAAAATCTAAACATACATCTCCCTCTGCATGTAGAATTACTTCATAATTTTACTTTTGAGAGTGTAGCTCTGACTTTGAGTCTACAGCCTTTAGCACTGTACTTTCCAACATCAAAAAATATTTCTTTCTCTCTATTCAATCTGTTCCCTGTAATATCTTGAGAATTTCAAGCACTTTAACCTTCTGAATCGGAAAGTTTGCATAATCCCTGCTCATATTTTAACCATCCAGTCCTTACTGCTGGTGTGGTGTAACATAATTCCAATATTGCTCTTTTTCTTCAATACTCCCTTCATTCATCTCCTTCTATTTATACTCAACTTTGATTAACAAGATCATTCCACTCAGTTAAATGCTATCAACAGCATTTGCATCATTTGGACAGTGATGGTCCCTTCCCAAAAGCTGGTCCCTACCCTACCCTTTTCCTTGTCCACACACCCCCTGCAGCTTAAAATATGCTATGCCTGTTTTGGGATGAAAGGTCATGGTTTCACTATTTTGCCCTCCATGGGTCCCAGCTGTAAGAACACATTGGTAATCTCACTGTATGCTCCCATCCCCTTTGATTTGCCTTAATGCTTTAATGCCTTCAAGGATCATGACTTGGCAGTATGCTAGATCATGCTACTTCTCCATATGTTTTTCAAACAACATGAACTCTTTGTTAGACAGAGATCCTTCCTTTGCTTAAATGTGCTGAGTGATATGCCAGGGCAATCAGCATCCGCCCTTGTCTATAGAGATGCATAAAAATTCCAGGGCTTTTCTTTCAGAAGGAACAGCTAAACTGAATTAAGTTTAGCCTTTGAAGTACTTACTGGTACTATTACGTAATGCAACATTTTTGCATTCAATTGGAAGCATGTGCAAAAAGAAATATTATAAAACTAGAAGGAAGTGATGGGCCATTTTAATTAAAAGAGGATCCATGGATAAATATCATTATTTTCCGCTGTTTACACTTAATTACACATTACACGTTAATTTCCCTTCTAAACAGCATGAATGTTTTTTGCCCTCCGAGGGATGATCCAGTTGGCAGGGCCCATGTCTCACCATCTCAAAGGCATCTCCATTAGATTCTCTGGCAGCTCAAAAGACATGTCTCTTCAAAAACTAATCCTTATAAATGAAAAAGGGACACCTCAGTGGGCAGGTGAAATACTGGGTTTTTTTCCACTTTTAGGTTATTTTTACTCTAGTGTTGGGAGAATTATTCAGCCTCGACTTTTTCCTTCTGAAAATCTAACTAAAATGCAAATGCTGGAAATGTGTACACTGACAATCTGATGACAAACCATAAACCTGAAACATTAACTTGGTGTGAATTTTTCAGCACTTCCTGCTTTGATTATTGTTTATCCTATTTGCCTCTTCTCTGTGTCTTCAGCCCAGAAGCAGAGAGATGAAGGGGGTCATTGTCAGACAAGGGGGTATGTTTGTGCTACGCAGGAGGCTTGACAGGAGCATTATACTACCCATTGGAGTTAGCCATAATCATACAGCCATGGACATTTGTGGTCGGTGTATATGTGATAAATAAATCAGACTCACAGGAATGGTTTAGAGGAGGGGTTCCCAACCTGGGGTTCATGGACTCCATGGTATAAAAAAGTTGGGAACCCCTGGTTTAGAGAAATATGGGGCAAATGGGACTAACTTGGACAGGCATCTTGATTGGCATGAACCAGTTGGGCTGAAGGGTCTGTTCCCCTTCTGTATGACAGCACTAGATAAAAGCCTATGGTCTTGATCTGTGGTTCTGCATGTTCAAGATCTTAAAGCGCTCACTCAGTTATGTTTTAAACGTAACGAGGAAATCTGTTCCCATCAGCTTTTCAGACTGCTAGTACCAGACCGCCTGCTTCTCTTTGGGTACACCTTCCACTAATTAAACTAAATCCACAGCCCCAGGGTATTGGCTTCTTCGCTTCTGTGCTCTGAGGTTCCCACCAGCTTCAAAAATATTATCTATTCAAAAAAGTTTGAACTAACCTGCCCAAGTGTAATCGCAACCTTGGTGCAGCAACACTATGCCCACTTAGTATTATAGTGGACTGAGGCTTCTTTTTATTCTAATTCTGTTCTTTCTGGTATAATTTTATATAATTTATGTTTAATTTATGTTTTTCTTATGAATGTTTTGTGTTTAATGTGACGTGTGATGCTTCTGCAAATAAATGTTTCATTGCACTTGTAATATCATGCAAATCCTTTTTACAGTCCCTCTGGTCAAATATGGTTTTTAATGCACCAGCTGCAGCTTTAGTAAGAGTTGTTAATTTAAGTGGCAGTTTAATCAAACGTACAAATGTTTTTTTCTTTTTTATTCTGCTGCTGTCACTTATTGTCAAGAGGCATTTTTGTACAAACAATATTTAACCCTTTGCTCTCATTTGTTTTGCTTATTGTATTAATAGAAGTCTATTGTCGTCAAATTCAGAGGCATTAAAACAAGTTGTGCTGTCTGGGTCAACAAACAATCTGCTGGAGGGACTCAGTAGGCTGAGCAGTGACTGTGGGGACATTTTGGGTCAAAACCCCCTCATCAGGAAAGACAAAGGTGGAGTTGGAAGACGGAGGCAGGTAGATGGTAGGTAGAAATAAATAAAGGACAAAATGCAGATGACCAGGTTGGGAAGGTAAGAGTGACGGTGGAGATAGTTAGGAGAGTAGTAAGCAGGAACACAAAACTATATATCTTTTGCTGGTGCAAGTGGGGAGGGTTGAAGCTGTAGCTACTGTTTATGCACGGGGGGTGTGATTTGGAATCCTGATGTTTTCGTCATTCATTCTTTGGGGTTTATTCTGTTTTGTGGATGTTTGCAAAGAATAAGAATTTCAGATTGTATACTGTGCACATTCTCAGATATTAAACTGAATTATCGAACCTTTGAGATAGGGAAGGGAATCCAGTGGGGCTCCAGATTCCAGCATCTGCAGTCTATTCCGTCTCTCTAATTCTCAGACGTCCTTTCCTCTTCTAAGATGACGATCCTTAAATCCTTTTTCTTCAACCAAGCTTCTGATAATCTGCACTAATACCCCTTGTATGGCAGGGTATGTGATTTTATTAGATGTTCCTTTTATAAAGTCCAAAGGATGTTTTACTCTTTTAAAGTGTTACATGAAAAGATGTTGCTGTTCTTGCAAAGAAAAGCACATCTGTGAATCCAGTGCTCAACGTCAGACTAACAAATTTAATACCCTGATCTTTCAAAGAGGTGTACGTGTTAAGGGCATAGAGAACTGAAGCAAAATAATATTACTATTATGTTAAAAGGGAACATTCAAGTGTTGAAATTTTTCAGATAGCTTCTTTTTTATGATCTAAGAATTCAGTCTATTCACCAGTGCGTTATAAACCATTGACAATTCAGGAATAATATAATAATTGACTTTTATTTCTGTGGATCACATGAGCACAAAATCTGCCAACCATTTCAGGTTTAAATTTTAGACTGTTCAAAGGCCATGCTCCCTTGTTGCTGCTTTACGGGAGCCCTAGGGTCCACACCACTGGGTTCAGGAACAGCTCTTACCCTCCAACCATCAGGCTCCTGAACCAGCGCGGATAACTTCGCTCACCTCAACATGGAACTGATGCATTAACCTATGGACTCACTTTCAAGGATTCTACAACTAATGTTCCCAGTATTATTTATTGACTTATTTAGTTATCTATTATTATCCTTCTTTAATGTTTGCGTCTTTTTTTTGCACATTGGCTATTAGTTGGTCTTTGTGTGTAGTTTTTCATTGATGCTAATGTATTTCTTTGTTCTACTGTGAAAGCTTACAAAAATTAATCTCTGGGTAGTATATGGTGATATATGTGTACTTCAATAATAAATTTACTTTGAACTTCAGTGGGATCAAAAGACACAAATCTTTGCAGAAATCTAAAAAATTACATGATGTAGTATTGTCATTTTTCTCAGCACACAAACATCAATTACGTTTGGCCCTTACCACTTCGCTGATTGGAACAAAAGTGACTGATAGGTGGATGAAGTTATTAGCAGAAGTCTAAACAAAACACACAAAATGCCGGAGGAACTCAGCAGGCCAGGCAGCATCTATGGAAAAGAGTAAAGAGTGGACATTTTTGAGCCGAGACCCTTCATTAGAACTCCACCATTTTATATGTGTTGCTTAGACTTTCACATCTGCAAATTTTTTTTTCTGTGATTAGTAGAAGTCCATTGTGTTTGTCCCTTTTGGGATCACTGGAATTCTGAAAAAAGCTTTCATGAATTGTAAATTTTCTGGATGTACAGTATGATAATGTTAACATTGAAAGTCCTTGTGTAAGAAACAGATATACATAGACTTTGGTCTGATCTCTGTATCAGTAATATATCACTAAAACCTGGCTGTTTAACTCTGACTGGTGAGAAAGGGATCAAACTGCGCTCAGGTCACTTTGAGGAATATGTTTAATTCACAGTAACACCTTTAAAATTTACTAAGCAGACCAAAGATTATACAAATAATAGTTAGGATAAATGCAAGCAGGCTTTTCCCCCCCTTGATGTTGGATAAGGCTAGAACTAGAGGTCATAGGTTAAACGTGAAAGGTGTACTGTTTAAGGGGAACGTGAGAGAAACTTCTTCACTGAAAGGTTGGTGAGAGTGTGGAATGAGCTGCGAATGGAAGTGGTGGATTTGAGTTTAATTTCAACACAAGACAAATTTGGATAGAAACTTGGATGGGAGGGGTATGGTCCAAGAGCAGGTTGATGGGACTAGGCAAATTAATATTTCGGCATGGAGTAGAAGGGCTGAAGTTCTGTGTTGTAGTGTTTTATGACTATGACTAAAATTTACAATCACATTTGGGAACTGAACCATCTAATTTTCACTGAGAAATAGGGGAAGGAAGGAAAAATCCCAGGACAGTATAAAGTGGCCTAACGGATGGGATAAACTGCTTGCTCAATCGTTTCCTCAGTCATGGTGACCCAGATGTACAATGACAATATTACAAAGCCTTGAGAAAGTCTCAGCAATATTGTACATTTTGCAAGTGCAATTCTGCCTTCTTGATAATGTTGAGAAAATGGCAGCACATCTATTATGATAAGATTCGCTGGGGATTATATAACCGGCCAGCATTTACAACTTCACTCTTGCCTAACGCTCAAGCAGAGATGAACTGTCACTACCGATAAATGAGATCATGCAACAACACTATTTTGTCTACTACTTCCCTAAATTTCAATTAAAAATCATTATGGATTTTACAAAGCACGTGACTTTTCTTCCAGGCTGGCGTACCAATGTAGAAAGGAGTTGTGGTGCACTTTGCAATTCCCAGAGGGTAATGGTACATATAGCAGGGTCCACTCATGCAGAGCGGTCTGTAAGTGTGCTGGTAATACCTGCTTCAGCATTGAAGAAGAGGTCCAGCCTGAATAGGTTTCAACTACTCAGAACCCATCTGATTTAGGTCGGCGTTAAGTAAGTTGTCTACTTTACTCCAGTGAGGAGCAGGTGGTGAAGAGAAATAAGGTACCAAGCGTACTTCCCAAAAGAAAAGTGATCCCGTACAACTGCAGGGGAGTGGAAAGATGCAGCAGATATTCCAGATGGATGTCAGCAGCTTTTCTCTGTCCAAGGACAAAGCTCAATACTGCAAAGAGGAAATAAAACAGCCGAGAATATCTCCAGGAGGTTAGTAACACGCAGCATCTGATGCACCCCAGCTTCAGCAAAACTGAAAGCAGAAAATAAGAACTCAGTGACTCAAGCAGCATTTGCGGAGGTAAGGGATGCTCATTTAAGTGCCATCGCAAAGAAAGCATTACCACGCCTCTCCTTTCTTAGAGGCTTGTGTAGATTGGCATGCCATCTAAAATTTTGACAAACTTCTATATATGCACAGTGAAATGTATCAAAACTGGATGCATTACAGCCTGGTACAGAAACATTAATGGCCAGGAATGGGAGTGGTGGACACAGCCCAGTCCATCTCAGGCAAAGCCCTCCCTCCCACTGCACATGGAACACAGCCACAAATAAGCAGCATCCAACATCAAGGTCCCCCACCAGACAGGCCATGCTCTCTTCTCACTGATATCATCAGACGGGAGGTACGGGTTCCCTACACCACCAGCTTCAGGAGCAGTTATTACCCTACAACTATCAGGCTCCAGAATTGGCATGGATAACTTCACTCACCTAAACTCAGAACTGATTCCACAATCTATAGAATTACTTTCAAATTACTTTCAATTAATTACAACTCATGTTATTAGTATCGTTTATTTAGCTATCTATTTATATATATATTTTTTTAGAAATACAATGCAGAACAGACCCAACAAGCTGCGCCGCCCCCCTCTTTAACCCGAGCCTAATCACAGGACAATTTACAATGACCAATTAACCTACTGACCGATATGTCTTTGGACTGTGGGAGGAAACTGGAGGAAACCCATGCATTTCACAGGGAGTATGTGCAAACTCCTTACAGATGGTGTTGGAATTGAACTCCAGCCTCTGGAATGCCCCGAACTGTAATAGCATCATGCTGACCGCTAGGCTACCGTGGTGTGTCATCTATATATTTGCACAATTTGTCTTCTTTTGCACAATGGTTGTTTGCCAGTCTTTGTGTATAGTTTTTCATAAATTCTACTGTATTTCTTTATTTTCATGTAAATGTCTGGAAGAAAATAAATCTCAAGGCCGTATATGGAGACATGTACGTACTTTGATAATAAATTTACTTTGACTTTGAGTAATTCCCCTCTTTCCACTGAGCAAAAAAAGCAAAAGCTTGACAACACATACCACATGGCTCAAAGCCAGCCACTATCCAAGACTGTTGAACAGACAAACCTCCTGTCTGATAAAGGTGAAATCTTGATCACTCAGTCTATATCTTCACAGACCTTGCGTGTCAATTGTCTACATGAATTGCACTTTCTATGTAACTGTAACAATTAATCTTCGCAACCTGTTATTGTTTTACCTTTCATACAAACTTGATGTGGAATAATCCATTTGGATGACATGTGAAAAAGCTTTTCATTGCATTTAGTTACCTGTGACAATAATAAGCCAACTACCAAATGCATTCACCTCTGGGAGAATGGGAGTGGGGCAGGGTTCACTATATCACAACTTCAAGAGTTCGAGAATGGCTGAATGCACCCCAGCTCCAGGAGACTGTTACCAGCATAGAGTCTGATGCACCCCAGTACCGAGAGACCAGGGACACCAGCTAGGAAGACCAGAAGCAGATAGAGGAGACAACAGTGATCAAGAACTCACAGTGGCTGCAATGGTGACATCTTGTCTGCAGTGAACCTCTCCACCCTTCAGTCAAGCGCTGGGAAAACTATGGAAAAGCAGGCCCCTGTGCTTAGGTCAACTTGGACCCTCAAATTGAGAAAAGCTATGGTTTTAAGGATAGTAGTAAATAATGTATGCAATGTTGAGAATGCTCTGCAATGTTATGACCTTGAGTGATACCTTAAATCATAGAACAGTACAGCACAGGAATAGGTCCTTCCGTCCTGAGCCAATTAAATTATTAATCAAATGACCAGCTAAACTAATCTCTACCTACACAATGTCCACATCCTTCCATTTTCCTCACATTCATGTGCCCACCTAAGTGTCTCTTGAAAGTCCCTAATGTGTCTGCCTCCACTAT
Source organism: Hemitrygon akajei (assembly GCF_048418815.1). Classification (NCBI taxonomy): domain Eukaryota; kingdom Metazoa; phylum Chordata; class Chondrichthyes; order Myliobatiformes; family Dasyatidae; genus Hemitrygon; species Hemitrygon akajei. The sequence goes on from NC_133127.1 coordinate 30,331,505, forward strand.
CACCCCATTTTAGGCACTTGTCACTCTCTGGGGAACAAAACTTGCTCCTCACATTTCCTTTGAAATTACCCCTGGTTCCGAGGGTAGCTCCAGGGCTATTGATATAATCAAAAGGTAACAATTGTTGAACATTCTGCTGCAGGGAGCAACTTCACCATCAGTGAACCCAAGGAGGTGTCTGGCTCCCTCATAGCAGAGGTAACGTACACGATTTCTTTGCCCCAGCTAGCCAACATATATACTCCAGCTGTGAAAACAAGTGGAAGTACAAGAGCGTGCAGATGCTAGAACATGGAGCAACTGTGATCAGCAAGTCCTGGGGTCGACAGCCGGAGGTCAATGAATAAAAGGCGGCAAAAGGTCAAAATCCAGGATATCCTGTCCCCAGTGTATCCTTGAGTTTGTTGCTTGTTAATGCAAACACTGCATTTCACTGTCTGTTTCAATGAACATGTGACAAATAATTCTGAAACTGAGCAAACGATCCGCTGGATAAGTCAGTGGATCAAGCAGGAGCAGTGAGCTCCTGTCAGCTTGTTTACAGTCAGCGGCTGTCAGACTACTGACAATATTCTGACCACTGCCTTCACCTGCATCATCAATGCAGACACGGTTGATTGCCTATGGCTGACCCAGTGGAAGACAAGCTAATCTGCCTTCATCTGTGCGAGATGAGGAACTGCTGCCTACTTGTTCCTGCAGAAACGTGGCTCCAGGACAAGTAGGCAGCAGTTCCTCATCTCATGCCACTCAGGGCCTTATGCCAATACCATTTTGTGACTGTACGTGCTATAGTAAATATATGTGCTATATGTACTGCGTTTCGGACCTCAGAGGAATGCTGTTTTGTTTAGCCGTATACATGTGAGCGGTTGAATGAGGATTAAACTTGAACTTGAATGCAGTTGAATGATCTAGCAGAGCCAACGGCAAACTTGACAACATCCCCAGAGACCTGATGGAAATGGTAAATGACACCAACCTCTGCAACGTGATCAGCAATGCTGCAGACAGAGTACGTTCCCACACAATAAATCTGGATGACAGTACATTGAGAACAAGTGCAGTAACAGTCAGACATACATTCAAGCCACACCTGACCACACCTGGCAGAAATTCCTCAAACCACTTCACAACGAGAACTGCTTTGAAGTGCCAGGATTGTTAAATCATCAAACATAGCAGCTCCTTTCAAAGCATGCAGGCAGAGTTAAGATGACCAGTTATCATGGTGCTGTTTGGCCAGACTGCTGGGTGAAACTCCATATTTTATTTAACAGTTCCATGTAATCTTATTTGAACCCAATGTACTGTATGTGCAGGCAAAAGATTATTGGCAAGCAACTACCCTGAAATATTTCCTATAGTCAGTGTCTGGATGCTGGAAGTACCAGTCGATACCTTTATCCAACCACATCTGCAATGTGTCTCAAACTATCATTGCAATTATAATTCATATAGTTTCCATTATCTTTTTAATGTTAGCAAGTACCGATAAGATCTTCAAGAAATGATTAATATTAAAATCATCAGCAGAATTCTTAAGTGTAACCTAGAAAATTCTTTGTAATGCAGTTAGCATTTTTCAGTTACAATGAGTGACAAGATCGTGCTGTAACTCACTAGTACTGATCAACATTATCCCATAAGACAAAATACTTTCCTTTATCTGTAATAACGTTACAATCACATTGACATCATTTGATTTACTGATCTTTTAAATTCACCTTTCAGCTACATGCACTAAACCTCAAATCTGAACCGATTCCACAACCTACCAAGTCACTTTCAAGGACTCTACAACTCATGTTCTCAGCATTATTTTCTACTTATTTATCAATGATTATTATTTTTTATTTGTACAGATTGCCTCTTCTTGCACACTGGTTGTTTGTCAGTCTTTGTGTGTAGTATTTCATTAATTCTATGGTATTTCTTAGTTCTGCTGTGAATGCCTCACAGGAAGTAAATCTCAGTATATGATGACATTAATTACATACGTTGATTATAAATTTGCATTGGATATTTAACCTGCAACATAATAATGTGTGCACACTAGATTCAACTTCTGAGTTCAATATAAGACCATATGATGTAGGAGCAGAGTTAGGCCATTTGGCCCATCTGCTCCGCTCCACCATTTCATCATGGCTGATCTATTTCCCTCTCAGTCCCAATCTCCTGCCTACTCCCCATATCCCTTCATGCCCTAAATTCATCAACAATCTATCAACCTCTGCCTTAAATATACCCAATGACTGGGCCTCCACTAATTCTACAGATTCACCACTCTCTGGCTAAAGAAATTCCTCCTCATCTTCGTTCTAAATGGACGTCCCTCTACTCTGAGGCTGTGCCCTCTGGTCTTAGACTCCCCCACCACAGGAAACTTCCCCTCCACATCCATACTGTTGAGGCCTTTCAACATCCAATAGATTCAAATGAGATCAGAATCAGAATCTATCTATGAAGGTCCTCAGTCATCCAGGTCATTGTATATCAAGCAGTAGTAAATCAAGGCAACTGGACTTGCTGTGTTGTGTAGAAGAATCAGGTTTAATAGCACTGGCAAATGTCATGAAATTTACAGTAGCAGTACAATGCAAAACATGATGAATATTTTTAAAAAACTGAATTACATTTGTATATGTTTGTACAGTGCCTATAAAAAGTATTCACCTCCCCCTTGTACACCCATCCTTTTAAGTTTTATTATTTTACAACATTGAATCAGTGGATTTAGTTTGACTTTTTTGACACTGGTCAACAGAAAAAACTCTTTTGTGTCAAAGTGAATACAGATCTCTACAAAGTGATCTAAATTAATTACAAATATAAAACACAAAATAATTGATTGCATAAGTATTCACCCCCTTTGATATGACACACTAAATCATCACTAGTGCAGACAATTGGTTTTTGAAGTAACTTCATTAGTAAATGTTGATCTGTTTTTGGAAACCTGTGTGCTACTGATGAGTCAATATCCTGGCAAAAACTATACCACGAAGACAAAAGAACACTCCAAGCAACTCCGTGAAAAGGTTATTGAAAAGCACAAGTCAGGAGACAGATACAAGAAAACTTCCAAGTCACTGAATATCCCTTGGAATACAGTTAAGTCAATCATCAAGGAATGGAAAATATATGGCACAGCTGTAAATCTGCGTACAGCAGACCGTCCTCAAGAACTGAGTGACCATTGTTACGAAGGATGAACAGCTCTGATGGGCAGAAGGGTGCAAGGTTGCCCATGTCCCCCTCCCCTGGGAGAATTACAAACCGTTACTGTTGCCAGGCTGTTAATGAGAGAGAAAGAGATGGAACAAAACATACTGGGACTGGAACATTTGCTTCAGACAAGGGCGAGATAACACCGGGGGAGAGAGACCATATTATGAATCCTGTAAGACTCACGGCTCCGGAGAGGGCTGTTTACTTGGTACTATTCTGTTCATGAAAATTCCTCAGTGGACAGCCGGAGTGGGCTGGTTTGATGGGCTAAGCCATTCAAAACTGATTGACATCTGAGACCCCGTGAGTAGGGATAAAAGTGAGGTCTGGGGAGACACCCCTCAGACACACCAGGAGACACACTAGTGAGCACTGTTTACGTATTGGAACCCACGAGAAAAGTGTGGGGCATCGGAGACTGAACGAAGGATTGGTCAATTTTAACTCACAGTGTTTATAGTGAGGCTGGTGGGGGCTTGTGTGTGTGTCCACCCTTGCCTGGGTGACGAGTCCACCATAGAAGAACGGTCTAGCTAAAGGACAGAGGGGTCATACCTGAATGGCCACAACAACACATTGACGGATCAAGATCGTAAAGGAAGGTTTGCAAGACAATAGCTGTCACTGTTTGCTCGCTCTCTCTCTCTCTCCAACAATTACAACACATCGACCAACAACTACCTCAGCCTACATGAACTGAACTGAACTTTATACTTTCCCATGATAATTCCTTATCCCCTAGACAATGATAGAGCTTGTTTATTATTGAATATTATTATTATACCCACACTTTTAGGTTTAGCATTGCTAACGTGTATTATCTGTATATTTGCATTGTTGATATAGATTTGTATATTTTACTAATAAACACTGTTTTGAAAATAGTAACAGACTGCAATGGATACTTCTATCTTTGCTGGTAAGACACCCAGTTACGGGGTACGTAACACCATACAAGTGGGGGACTAGTGAGGGAGACCACCAAGAGACCTATGACAACTCTGGAGGAGTTGCAAGCTTCAGTGACTGAAATGGGAGAGATTGCATATAGATAGATAGATAGATACTTTATTCATCCCCATGGGGAAATTCAACCTTTTTTCCAATGTCCCATACATTTGTTGTAGCAAAACTAATAACATACAATACTTAACTCAGTAAAAAATATGATATGCATCTAAATCACTATCTCAAAAAGCATTAATAATAGCTTTTAAAAAGTTCTTAAGTCCTGGCGGTTGAATTGTAAAGCCTAATGGCATTGGGGAGTATTGACCTCTTCATCCTGTCTGAGGAGCATTGCATCGATAGTAACCTGTCGCTGAAACTGCTTCTCTGTCTCTGGATGGTGCTATGTAGAGGATGTTCAGAGTTTTCCATAATTGACCGTAGCCTACTCAGCGCCCTTCGCTCAGCTACTATTGCTGACAACTATTGCCCAGGTGCTTCACCAGTCGCAGCTTTATGGGAGAGTGGCAAAGTGAAAGCCACTGTTGAAAAACTCCCATGAAATCTCAGCTGGAGTTTGCCAGAAGGCATGTGGGAGACTCTGAAGTCAGCTGGAAGAAGGTTCTCCAGTCTGATGAAACCAAAATTGAGCTCTGTGGTCATCAGACTAAACGCTATGTTTGGCATAAGCCAAACACCACACATCATCAAAAACACACCGTCCCTTTGTGAAGCATGGTGGTGGCTGCATCGTGCTGTGGGGATGCTTCACTGCACCAGGCCGTGCAAGGCTTGTGAAGGTAGAGGGTAAAATGAATGCAGCAAAAATGCAGGGAAATCCTGGAGGAAAACCTGATGCAGTCTGCAAGAGAACTGTGACTTGGGAGAAGATTTGTTCTCCAGCAAGACAATGACCCCAAGCATAAAGCTAAAGCTGCACAGGAATGTCTTAAAAACAACAAAGTTAATGTCCTGGAGTGGCCAAGTCAGAGTATTCACATCAATCTAATTGAGAATTTGTGGCTGAACTTGAAAAGAGCTGTTCACTCACGATCCCCATGCAATCTGACAGAGATTGAGCAGTTTAGCAAAGACGGGAAAAATTACAGTGACCAGATGTGCAAAGCTGACAGAGACCTATCCACATAGACTCAAGACTGTAATTGCTGCCAAAGGTGCATCCACTAAATATTGACTTGAAGGAGTGAATACTTACACAATCAGTTTGTGTTTTATAATTGTAATTAATTGTGGAGATTTGTTTTCACTTTGACACAGAAGAGTCTTTTTCTGTTGATCAGTGTCAAAAAAAAAGCCAAATTAAATCCACTGTGATTCATAGTTGTAAAACAATAAAACATGAAAGCTTTCAAGGGAGTGAATACTTTTTATAGGCATTGTATATTAACTAGTTTATCTAAGGTAAGTAGTGTAAAAACAGAATTTTTAACAAAGTTCACGGGTCCATTTAGAAATTGGATGGCAGCGGGGAAGAGACTGTTCCCAAATCACTGAGTGTGTGCCTTCAGGCTTCTATACTTCCTTGCTAATGGTAACAATGAGAAGAAGGCATGTCCTGGCTGGTGGGGTCGTTGATGTTGGAAGCCACTTTTCTGAGGCTCTGCTCCTTGAAGATGTCTTGGATATTGTGAAGGTTAATAACCATGATGGAGCTGACTAATGTAATGGCTCTCTGCTGCTTCCTAAGATCGAATGCAGTAGCCCCCCTCCACCCCCGTAACACACAGTGATGCAGCCAGTCAGAATGCTCTTCTCAGTACATCTGTAGAAATTTTTGAGTATTTTAGGTGACAAACCAAATCTCCTCAGACTCCTGATAAAGTATAGCCACTGTCATGCTTTCTTTCTAGCTGCATTGATAAGTTGGGACCAGGTTAGATCCTCAGAGAAATTGACACCCACGAACTGATCACTCTATGAGGATTGACTCTCTCGTCTTACCCCTTCCGAAGTCCACAAGCAGCTCTTTGGTCTTACTGATGTTGAGTGCAAGGTTCCTATTGTGACACCACTCAACAGGCTGATATTTCTTACACATGTCTGCTCACATGTCTCTATCTGACATTCTGCCAACAACGATTGTATGATCTGCAAATTTACAGATGGCATTTAAGCTATGCCTAGCCACATCGAATTCAGAAGAATAATCACCCCTCATGCTCCTAAATTCCAGTGAGTCCAGGCCCAGAGCCATTCAACACTCCTCATATAATAAACCTTTCAAAGCAGGAATCATTTTCTTAAACCTCCTTTTGAACCCTTTCCAGTATCAGTACATCATGCATATTTCCACTTTACAAACTTTAGAACACAGAATCAGAGATGAATTTCCACCTTACTACTTTAGGTTGTCAGTAAATATGGCAATGAACATTGTAGCACAGAATTATATCATTTGGCCCTTTGTGTCTGTGGCTGGCTCATTAAAATCTATTTAGTTAGTCCTAATCCCTGGCTTTTACTGAATATTGAATTTACTTCTATCATAATTCACACGTCATTCCAGATCACAGCAATTGGCGTCAGATGAAGAAAACTTGCCTTGCTTCCATGTTCTTTGATGGTCATTTTAAATTTATGTCTGGTTATTGACATGCTTCTCAGTGGAACCAGCAGATCTTCTGCTGAGATCCTTATGACTTAGAAAACAAGCCCCAAATTGAGCTGGTCCCTTGCAGAGGATTAGTGCAATATTCTGTTCTTTGGAGAGCTGGCTGTGGGACACCTTCAGTGCCCCTGTGGACTCCTTGTGGATTTGAACAGGACGGTGTAACTATCTACGTATTTCCCAGCATGCAGTGATTCAGTGCTGGAAAGGCCTTGAGCTTCTTCTGGCCTTCTGATAGAAGATTACTATTATTGTTGGTTTAATATTGTCATATATACTGAGGTACAGTGAAAAGCTTGTCTTGCATACTGTTCATGTAGATCAAATCATTACACAGTGCACTGAAGTAGACAAGGTAAAGTAATAACAGATGCAGAATAAAGTGTAACAGTTATGAAAAATATGCAGTGCAGGTAAACAGCGAGGTGCAAGATCATAACGAGGTAGATTGTGAAGTAAAAAAAGTCCATCTTACTATCCTAAGGAAACATTCAATAGTCTTATAAAGACAGGGTAGGAGCTATCTTTGAGCCCAGTGGTATGTGTGACATTTTGTACTCTGTCTGTGTCGCCTCCAGCCTGATGGCATGAACGTTAATTTCCCTAACTTCTGGCTATTTCTCCCCCTTTCCTCCTTCTCTCTTTTTCAATTCCCCATCCCTCTCACTCCCTCTCTTCTCCTCATTTCCCAATCACCTCCCTCTGGTTCCCCTCCTCCTTCCATTTCTTCCATGGTCCACTGTCCTCTCCTATTAGATTCCTTCTTATTCATCCCTTTTCCTCTTCCACCTACCCCCTCCTAGCTTTTTACTTCATCCACCCACCCACCTTCCCCCTCACCTACCAGCGTGCATTCCTTCACCCCCCCCCCCCCCCCACCCTCTTATTCTGGTTTCAGTCCTGATGAAGGGTCTCAGCCCGGAATGTAAAATGTTTATTCCCCTCCATAGATGCTGTCTGGCCTGCTGTTCCTCCAGTGTTTTCTGTAGGATCTCCTGTGTCCATGTCCCTCCTTCCCTGAAGGCAGTGATTCAACCTGGCAGTCTGGCAACCCCACAGCACCTCACGAAGATTCACAGCGGGCAAGCACAAGTGCCTAATTCCAGAGATGCACAAATTCCAGCAAGACTCATTGCAGAGCCTCATCTGTGGACCTTCCTCCTCCTGTTGTGAATGGACCTTTTCAAGCTCAGCACTATCTGGCTAGGCACCATCAGCCTCTCAGTGCACACAGGCACCGGAGCATGGGTTCTCACCACTCTGAAAGCCCAGTAGCACACCCGGCAATGTAAAAGAGCTGCTGCTGTTAACCCCCGTTTTATTTTAAAGAGGCGAATAAATCATAATTAATTGATTTTTGTTGTCATGAAAGTGAAGTTTTAATATCAGTTTGTCACATCTTACATTTTGCCAATATTGGCTTTGCTGGGTTTTTGCGATAAATATCGTGCAAGGCAAGGATAAAGCTCCCTGATTTGAGGCTATTACTTTCAGTACAGTGCTGTATAATCTGTCAGTTTAGATTATTGTGTCACTTAACTCACACAAAACAAACAGCAGTTTCAGCAGATTTCTCTTGATTCTCAGTGGATTGTTAATCGGACAGAGTCCTTTTATTGTACAATGGGATGCTGTTACCGTCTTGACTTGCCCTCCAGATACTCAGTCAATTCAAGCAACTGAATAAAGACTCCTTTCATTCCTGCCATTGTCCTTTCGAGGCCTCATTACAAAGTGAAGCAATATCTCTTTCCTTACCTGAAATAGAATCACCACTGTTTGCCTTATTGCGGCAGATCAGCCACTAAATGAAATCCAGAGGAATAACAGCACTGTCTGGACCCCAGACAGGCACTGAAATTCAGTGAAGAATGTCATTTCAACCGATTGCAGGTAGCAAAAATAATGCACAAAGTGTTCATTGCTATATTTTACCATCAATGGTAATATTATTATGAAAGGTGGCACAGTAGCGTAGTGGTTAACGGTTAACATAACGCTCTACAGCGCCAGCTGTAAGATCGGGGTTCAATTCCCGGCACTGTCGGTGACCGTGTGGATTTTCTCCGGGTGATCCAGATTCCTCTCACATTCCAAAGACGTATGGTTAGGATTAGTGGGTTGTGGGCATGCTATGTTGGCCCCAGAAGTGTGGCAACACTTGCAGGCTGCCCAGCGCAATCCTGATTTAATTTGGCGCCAACGATGCATTTCATTGCATGTTTTGATGTACCTGTGGCAAGTAAAGCTAACCTTTACCTTTTCTTTCCAATCCCTGTTGATATTTGAATTGGTTATGGTATTGGTTTATTATTGTCACAAGTACCAAGATATAGTGAAAATCTTGTCTTGCATACTGTTTATAGGATTCAAATCACTACACAGTACTTTGAACTAGAATAAGATAAAGCAACGTGTTTGATGGCTCTAGGCCTGTACTCACTGGAGCTTAGAGAATCAGGGAGGATCTCATAGAAACCTATTGAATATTGAAAGGCCCAGATAGAGTGGATATGGACAGGACATTTCCTATAGTAGGGGAGTCTAGGAGCAGAAGCACAGCCTCAGAATAGAAGGACATCCCTTTAGAACAGAGATGAGGAGGAAATTCTTTAGCCAGAGGGCCATGAATCTGTGGAATTCATTGCCACTGATGGTTGTTAAGGCCAAGTCTTTGGGTTTATTTTAAAGTGGAGGTTGAGAAGTTCTTGATTAGAAAGGGCTTCACCAGTTACAGAGAGAAGGCAGGAGAATAGGGTTGAGAGGGATAATAAGTCAGCCAAGTGGGATGATAGACCAAGTGGCCTAATTCTGCTCATGAAAGAACTCCACAATAAGATATAAAATCTACTGAAAGAGTGAAGTGCAGATAAACAATAAAGTGCAAGATTATAATGAGGTAATAAGTAAGGAGCAGTGGGTCAGTGCAATACTAAGAGAGTGCTCTGTGGATACAGGAGACAATAAGCTGAGCCTCCTTCAATCCTTCAGCTGAATTGTCACCCACTGAGAGGAGTTTGGATTTCCCTGATGGAGACTCAAGCAACTGCAGATGCTGGAATCTGGAGCAACAGTCAAAATGCTGTTGGAACTTGGTGGATCAGGTAGCATCTGCGGAGGGAAATGGACCGTCAGCAATTTGAGTGAAGAGCACCTGGTCTAATAGAGGGGAGATAGCTCGATTTCTCTGTTGTTCTAGCCAATATTTAAAATGAGTATATGGTCATCATCGCAGTGTCTTTTGTGGGATCTCACTGTGCCTAATTTGAAGGCACCATGTAGCGTAGTGGTCAGTGCGATGCTATTACAGCACGGTGGGGGGGGGGGGGGGGTGTCAAAGTTCAGAGTTCAATTCCAGCACCATCTGTAAGGAATTTGTACATTCTCCCCGTGACCCTGTGTGTTTCCTCTCTCAGTCCAAAGGTTAGTAGATTAATTTTTAAATTGTCCTTTGATTAGACGAGTGTTAAATAGGTGAGCTGCTGGGCAGTACAGCTCATTGGGCCAGTCTGTTCCACACTGTATCCATAAATAAAAATAAAAATAAGTTCCACATTCTCAGCATTACAATAACCCCACCAACATCCTAGCCAACTGTGAAGATCTTTAGAATGTCCTTGGCCTGTGTAAGGCACTATCCAAATATATGTCTCTAAACATTGCTTATTCATTGCCCCAAAGGCTTTGGAGGTTTAGTTGTTGTGTACGTTTAAGGCAGAGTTACAATTGTACCCAAGGTTCCTGATTGGCCAATGGATTAATAGTTACAGGAAGAAGGCAGGAGCATGGGGCTGAAATAAGATCATCCATGAATGAACAGCAGAGCAGACTCGATGGGCCAAATGGTCTAATTTTGCTTCTATATTTTAAGGCCTTATTTCTCCATGGTTAAAGGGGTGGTGGTGGATGGGTTTGATAAGGTGTTCTACAGCTTTTTTTTCTGGAGAAACCAGAGATCCATTGTTCAAAGTACAAAGATCTAAGTAAAATTTATTATCAGAGTACATACATGCCACCACATACAACCCTGAGGTTCTACTTCTTGTGGGCATACTCAGCAGATCTATAGAACAGTAACTGTAAACAGTAATAATAAACAACAAACTGTGCAAATGCAAATATAAATAAATAGCAATGAATAACGAGCATGAAATAACAAGATAGAGTCCTTTAAGTGAGATCATTGGTTGTGGGGAACACCAGAAATAGAATGAGTGTAGATATAGTCTTTTGTTCAAGAGCCAGATGGTTGAGGGGTAGTAACTGTTCTTGACCCTGAAGGTGAGAGTCCTGAGGAATTTGTACTTTTTTCTGACGACTGCAGCAACAATAAAGTATGGCCTGAGTGGTGAGAATCTTTGATGATGCTTTTTCATATAAAAAGTATGAGCTTGGATATCTGTGGGATATTTACAGTGTTTTCCACAGTAAAGAAAATATAAAGTATTGGTTTAAACTGCCGGCCTTTCCCTTTTTCTCCTTATTAATTCCCCAGTTTCATTCTTCAGCAATCCCACACTTGTGTTCTAACTTCAGTATAGCTAGCCATTGTCCCCAATAAATGGCCTTTCATTAGAAATGGACATTGATTTATCTAACTTGGCTTTGCAACATTTTGCATTTTCTTTCAAATTTACAGCAACAGTCATTTTGTTTTAGTTCCATCTCAAATCTCCTATAGAGCTGCATTCAGTGAATCACTGCAGACAGCCAAGAAACAGTTGGCTGTGGCAGAGATCCCTGTGGACAAGCAGAGTTAAATGCTTCAACAAGATCAAAGTATAAACATAAACAGCCTTTGATCCCTCCTGAAAACTCCATACTCCAGCCATTATAAATAATTTAAGGAAATAATGATTTCAACGATTTGCAGTGCCTCTTGGTTTTAATTAGTTTTGTTTTATCTAACAAATTGGAGGTAAGTCACATGTTACAACAAACTGACACTGCAAGAGTAGGAAGGTTCGGTAATGTTCAGTTTCACTACAGAGCCTTTCCTCACTTTGGCTTAGGCTTCTGTCTGCTACATCTATCAGTACAGTTCACCAAACTGCAGCTTACTTACTTTTTCCAAATTTGTGAGTTTCCACTGCCTAATAGTTGGCTTCCCATTGCCAATTCCATTCCAGCTTGCTGCTCTGTAACTAACTTGATCACCACTTTTCTAAAGGATTGTGTGGAGTCAAGAAAAACTACAAATTTGATGTTTTTATGTAATTAGTTTTCTTTTGTACGGAGAGCTTAGAATACTACAGCACAGTACAAGCCTATAGACCTACAATGTTGGGCCAACCTTTTAACCTACTCTGAGATTATACTAACCCTTTCCTCCAACATAGCTCTCCATTTTTCCATCACGTAACTATATAAGAGTTTCTTAAATGCCCAGATGTATCTGTCTCTATCACCAGCCGTTGGGAGGACATTCCATGCACTCACCATTCTCTGTGAAAAGAACTTACCTTTATCATCACCCTATACTTTCCTCTAATCACCTTAAAATTATGCCTTCTGGTATTAGTCATTTTTGCCCAAAGAAAAATTCCCCGACCATCCACGATCTATTCCTATGATCATCTCGTACGCCTCTTATCAATTTGTTTCTCATCCTCCTTCTCTCCAAAGAGAAAAGACATAGCTTGCTCAACATTTCCTCATAATATATGCTCTTCAATCCAGGCAGCATCCTGGTAAATCTCCTCTGCACCCTGGAAAATCTCCCATGCACCCTGGAAAATCTCCCCTGCACCCTCTCTAAAGCTTCTACACCCTTCCTTATGCAACTAGAACAAGGAAAAAGGATTGTATGTCATGAAAAAGTAAGAAATGACCATCATAAAGATGCAGAGAGCTTGTTTTAGGGTGAGAGGCAAAAGATTCAGAGAGGATCTGAGGAGAATTTATTTTCAAGGAGAGATTGGTTAGAATCTGGAATGCACTGTCAGAGTGAGTGTTGGAGGCAGGTACGTTCACAATATTTAAGAAATACCTGGATGAGCACTTAAGTTGTCAAGGCATACAAGACTATGAAACAAGTGACATGCAGACTATGGTGAGTTGGTAAGCTGGATACAAAATTGGCTTGGACACAGAAGACAGAGATCAGTGGTGGAGGGGTTTTTTTTAAACTTCCAGTCAGGATACTGCCCAGTTGTGGACTCCTTTGAGATCGTGGCTCAGACATAATTACTTTTTAGGTTCTGGGGAATGGTTTTGGGCCAGGTAGGGGAATTATGGGTCAGGTTAGGGTTCAGGGAAAGGGATGAGGAGCAGTTGGAGGCCAGGTCAGCCTGGACTTTAGGCCTCTACTCTGCAGTCCGCACTCAAAGGTTGACATCGACAGCTGATGAAGGACCTGGGCTTCTGCTCCGCATTCAAACGCCAGTGTTGTGGACAGGTGATGAAGGACATCCAGGGATGTTGGGTTGTTCCAGGTCAGTGAGTCCTAGGGTCAAAGTCCATGCAATCAAGAGGCATGAGGGCTGGTGAGCCGCTGAGCCTGGGGTTCTGATCATCAGCCGGTCAATGGATCAATACTGAAGGTCGAAGCCCGAAGTCTGGAAATTGAAGCCTGGAGAATGGGGACTGGAGGCCCAGAAAGCTGTCGTGTCCTGGGGTTGGAGGACTGTCCATGTGTGTGGGTTGGGCGGAAAGGGGTTTGTTCTGCTGTTGCTGTTTTTATTGCTTGTGGTGTTCTGCAAGAGCAGACACAAGAGACTGCAGAAGCTGACATCCCTGAGAGCAGCAACACAAATAGGTAGGAGGCGGAGAGGTGAGCTGATGGAAATAAATATAATTTAGAGAGGCACAGATAAGGTAGATGGTCAGAGTCTTTTCCCAGGGTCATCATCATTGTGTGCCGTGTTGTATGACGTGGGTGATCACTATCATGTCCATAATTGTTCTTGGCTAATTTTTCTACATTTGTTTGCCATTACCTTCTTCTGGGGAGTGTCTTCATAAAGATTTGTGACCCCAGCGATTGTCTGCTTGGCGTCAGTGGTTTTATAACCAGATCTTGTGAAATGCATCAGCTGCTCATCGAACCATCCATCCCCTGCTTCTGTGGCTTCATGTGACCCCTATTGAGGGGTCTAAGCAGGTGCTACATCTTGCCCATGGGTGATCTGCAGGCCAGTGGATTGAAGGAGCGGCTTACACCTCCTTTGGTACAGATGTATTTCCTTCCAATCACCTGATCTCCAAAGATGGAATTGACAAATAATCTACAGTGTCGATTTAAGGTATGAAATGGAAAGTTGAAGTTTTGCGAGGCAAGTTTTATATATAAAAAATGGTAAGTGCCTTGAAAGTGTTACCTGGGAGGGGGTAGAGGCAATTACGAGAGCAACATTTAAGAGGCATTTAGACATTCACGAGAATAGGCTGAGATTAGAGGGATTTTAACCCTTGTTCAAGGAGATGGGATTAGTTAGATCGGCATCTAATGAGTAACTAGGTGGTAAAGGAAACTGCCTGTTCCTGTGTACTACTGTATGTTGCAGTACATACTATTAAACAGGATTACTATAAATGGGTGCTTGAAGTTCAGCATGGACTTTTTGGGCCAAACAGCCTGTGTTTCTATCATATTAATTTATGACTATGATCTTTACATCAGAAATTTGCCATCAACTTCTGCCTGTTGTGCGAGGACTTTTTCCACAAGTGTATCAATTAGACTTCAGTGACTGTGGTGGTCCAGAGGGCGAAGTATAACTGCAACAGCAGAAGGGAAATTGCTCAAAAAGCAGTCTATTGCATGTGAGCAATAGACTGGGAGTAACCTAGACAGCCTGGTCAAAGCAAACTCAAAGGGAAGAATGCCACGCTTCTAATCTGTGACACTCCCAGGAAGCATAATATTCTATGAATTTATTGAGTTCTAACTCAGTGGAGTATTAAAATTAGCAGAGATCTATTGGAGAGAAAGGACTTTTTCCATTAAATTTCTCTGTATCTCTAGAGCGAACTTCAAATGTTCAGCGTCTAAACTTAATATACCTTATATCCTTGAATTACACTAAGCCTTTTAATAAAACATGCAGTAAAATTTATGGGTCTCTCTTTCTGTATTTAGCAATTATTTTCATTTTGCCGTGAGGAAGTAGAAGATGCTTCTGGGTTTGGTACCATTCAATTTCTAGATGGCTTGATTTTGATATTGAAAGGAGGTTGGGGGGGAAACTGTTTACAATTTATTAATTTATAAACATTGTAGCATTTATCCATTAAATACTTGGCTTAATATTTTTTTTCATCTGAAACCTATTTGTTGCTATAGAAATGCTGCAATCACAGAGGATAAACTTCCTCTGCAATACAAACCAGACGCCAGGTACTTCAGAGAGGCAACTAAAGAAAATGCCTTATTCTGTGCGACAAAGCGAAAAGTTAGTGGATTGTTTAAGCTAACAGAGTCAGTTCTAATAACAAATCTATGCGTTCCAGATTTCAGTTGCTTTTTTTAAAATCTTCATTTCCTCTCTTATGGCAGAGATGATTTCTCCTCATCAGCTATTCAGTATTTAATTGCATGGCAGTCATTGGATTAGGTCAATCATTGCTGTTTTGAGATTGTAGACAAGACAGAAAGGTGAAATGGTAAAGTGGTAGTGTAGCGGTTCGCGTGACACAATTCCATTGTCAGCAATCACAGACTGGGGACTGATTCCCGCTGCTGTCTGTAAGGAGTTTATCTCCCACTCCCTGACGGGTTTTCACTGGGTGCTCCAGTTCTCGCCACATTCCAAAGCCCTATGGATTAAGGTTAGTGAGTTTATGGAATGCTACGTCTGCTCCAGAAGCACAGTGACACTTGCTGGCTGCCCAGCGCAATCCTCACCAATTTGATTTGACACAAAAAAAATGCATTTCACCGTTCGTTTCAATGTAAAGCCAATCTACTATCATCAATTCCCTGTCATCGGTGATCTTCTGCTTTGATCCAAGTGGTCATTTTGTCCTGTAGAAATCTGTGCTGTGAACTTTTAGTTAGTAGGCTCCTCAAATTTGAGAGATACTGTCAGCTACATTAAACACGAGATTCTGCAAACGCTGGAAACCCAGAGCAACACTCACGAAATGCTGGAGGAACTCAGCTAATCAGGCAGCACTTATTGAGGGGAATAAGCAGTCAATGTTTTGGGCTGAGACCTTAAATCAGGCTTGAAAGGGGCAAAAGCCAGAATAGGAAGTTGGAGAAGAGGAAGGAGTACAAGTACAATATCTATCATCATTTACAGGAACAGCCTATTCAAGATCAGTCATTATAGTGGAAAGCCATTTGAGCCATTGCATTCATGCCAGTTCATTGAAAGAAGATGCACTTCAGAATGATACCGGGGCTAGAATGTTAAATTATGTGGTTAGGCCACAGCAGGGGGGATTAAAACAATGTTCTGATCCTGGACTATTCACAGGGCACAGCTGCACCTCAAGGATGTGTGTTTAGCCCACTGCTCTACTCTCCATATTCTCACGACTATGTGTCTAGGCACAGCTCAGATGTCCACTGCAAATTCACCAATGTATTCTTGGCTCAACATATTGGTGCAATCACAAAGAAGACATGCCAGCACCTATACTTCATTAGGAGTTTGAGGAGATTTGGTATGTTACCAAAGACTCCAGCAAAATTCTACAGATGTACCATGGAGAGCATCTTGACTGGTTACATCACCGTCTGATATGGAGGCTCCAATGCAGAACATCGAAAGAGGGTTCTAGACTCAACTGGCTCAATCATGGGCACAGGCCTCACACCATTGAGGACATCCTCAGGAGGTGGTGCCTCAGGGCAGTGACGTCCATCATTAAGGACCTTCACCCACCCAGGACATGCCCTCTTCTCATTGCTACCATCAGGGAGGAGGTACAGAATTTTAATTATTTTATTTTTATTATACCTTATAGAAATCTTTTATGTCTTGTACTGTACTGCTACGCCAAAAAAAAACTAATTTCACGACATATGCCAGTGTTAATAATGCTGATTCTAATTCTGATGGATTTATTATAGTGGAGTTTGTCTAGAAGAAGCGATATTAATTCAGTATGATCTTAAAGATGATTACTCAGGAGAAAAAGCAATCACACAATGGGAAGTAGAATTCTTGAGCTCCCCATGCAGCTACAGGTGTCAAGGGAACTGAAGACTTCAATAGATGATGCTTTACAGATAATTCACAAGATAAGAAAATAGCATCAGTGTGAAAATCTGCAATGATCCAACTGAATGACTGAGTAGATTTGAGGGACTAATAGTTCCTGCTCCTGTTGATAACATTCCTTTATGCATACACAGTTATATCAAACTGGCTGGTGGCGTAGTGGCATCAGCACTGGACTTCGGGGCGAGAGGTCCCAAGCTCGGATCCAGCCGGCTCCTTTGCATGCTCTCCATCGTGCCTGGGTTGAGTGTCGAGCTCGCAACTTGATCTCATTAAAAAACCCTGGAGAGAGATGGGCTCCGCCAGGTTTCAGATACCCAAGACACGCCGTACGATGAGTAATCACGAAAAGATCGGTGCAAAAAGCTTGTCATGACGGCGTCCCAACGACTCCACCAGGAGTCAAGGGCGCACATACACACGCACAGTTATATCAAGAGCTCATTGCAGCCTAGACAGCCATACATGTCATTTTCCTTATTCACAACAGCCCTGACGGAAGAACATTTGGCTCATCTCATTCTTAATGGTTGAAGCAATGACTCCTATTCTAGATCCTCCACCCAGGGGAAATAATTTTGGTATCCACTTTATCAAGTCCTTAAAGAATTTATATATTTCAATTAAGTAGGTGTGGTCTGAAAGACAATCGAATCTCACAGTAAATTTTATTATCAGAATACATATATGTCACCATATACAACCCTGAGGTTCCTTAAGGTTGTTATTACCATGTGCAGCAAAGGGGTCAAGCTCCCACTCCCTATTAAATACTCCTAATGGCATGTGCCTCAAATATCCTCGGACAACCAAATCCAGCTCCTGGCCTTAACATGAGGCCTAGCTAACAAGCCTGGCAGAACCATTTCTACTGATAGGAGAAGGGGCAAAGGCGAGTTACTGCCACCTTAAAACCAGTCGCTTTGGGCAGATGCATGGTTGGCAGCTCACCCAGGAAAAGGAAAACTCTGCTGGCTTGCGGCTATACTGTACATTCCGATGGGGAAGGCTTCAGGAGGAAACTCAAATGGAAGAAATCTGGAGCTGGAGTCTCTAAGGCAGTCTTACATCGAGTTCCTGTGACACTGCTGGTATCAAACTGTATCGGTCTCTGCCATTCCTTTGGGTTCATCAGATGCATGGAGAGGGGGAGCTTGCTACATGGGCAACGGCTTGGACTGTCCTGGCTTTCGTATCTAGACATCTAGGATGCAACATCCATGATTGACTCTGACCGACGGAGGCCTCACAACCCTGAGATTCATTTTCCGCAGCCCGGAGAATGTTGCGGCTGATCACTGGCACCATCTTGTCCATCAAAGAGCATAGCAAGTGTAAAATGTTGAAAATCTGAAATAAGCTCAGGAAAGTTGGGATACACAGCTGGTCATCAGGCTTCAGTGGTGAGAGAAACAGAATTGACATTTCAAGTTGATGACTCTTTTTCAAATCAATTCATCAACATGAAACCGGCAGAGTTGATTTCTCTCTTCATTTATAATATCTGAATCACAATGTATTCCTTGTACTTTTTGTTTGTAATCTAAAGAATAGTGACCAATCCGCTCAATCCTTTCATCATTCACTCTCTTGAACCTTTGTTTCAGATGTATTTAACAACTTAGAAAGGGCTTCATCTTCTCCAACATCAGATTTCAGAATGGTTCTCTGGTCCATGAAAACTAATTTGTTATTCCTGTTCATTTACATTATTTACTTACTGTGTAATTTATAGTATTTTTAGGTCTTTGCTCTGTATTGCTGATGCAAAACAACAAGGTTCAAGACACATAAGCTGGTGATAACAAACCTGATTCAGATTCTAATACCAACATGGCCTTGCATACCTCATGAAACCCTATATGATCGCAATGAGAGAGTCCCCTCCTTAGACTTAATTCTTCTTGCAACAAAGGATTGCCTTCAATTTCCCTTATAATTATCTGATGGACCAGCTAAAAGTCAAATGCCAGGACCTCTAAGTGCCTCAAAATCCCAACTTCTGCTATTTTGCCTTTCCATTCTTTGCACTAAGTGGATAATTTTACAATTGTCCACATACTATTACATCTGACACTTTCTCTCCCAGTCACTTTACTGATCTAAATTACTCCATGGCTTCCACACGTTCATGATGAAAGTGGTCAAATTAAATACATAAGTATTGGCATACATTTTCCTCTTAAAGAAAGCCATTCAGTTGTATGGTTGGGATCCAGTTTCAGATGCCATGGATAACAAGATGATCTTAAGGAGCTTTCTGCAATATTGTTCAAATAGCTTCAGGAAGAATTGCAATCCTCTTGGAAAGCCCTCTGGCAGCTTGTCAAGTGGGTGTCTTCCGTGTGTCAACAGATACGAGGAACTTGACATTTCTGACAAGATTCAGCGTTGCAAAACCTTTGGGTTTAATTCATCCTAACAAGTTGGAAAATATTGATTTCAGGGCCATGTCTTTTTCAATGTTGTGTTATCCAAAAACAACAAGTTACACTTCAATAAAATTAAACAAGTGAAGCCCTTCAGAGGAGACAAAATCAGATATTAAGCTCAAAAGGTCAGGAAAATTAGTTTAGTTTGTTTGAAGCAGAGAAAGGAACAGAAAGATGTAACTATCCAGATACAAAATTCCACAGCTTTAGAATTCTAAACTGTTCTAACAAATCCACCAGCTCCCCATGTCCACAGAAATCAAACTGCAGACAGTAACTTCCTTCTTGTACAAGAGGCTGCAGTCACTGAAATATAGAGAAAAAAGAAATTAATGGAAGAAACTAAAAGATCAGGCAGTATCTGTGGCAGGAAAAGCAGACTTGACATTTTGGATCAAGAATCTTCATCTGAAAGGTAATGGTGAGGGTAAGTGTTGATTCAGGAGTTGGCAAGTAATTTTGTTTCTGACACCTGGCCAATGACTCCTGGTGGGATCCAAAAAGCACAATAATGCAGCTGCTAAAAATCTGATACAAAATGGAGATTTTGAATAAATGTAGCAGGCAAGACAGCTTGGTTTTTAATCTATACATGGGAGCTGGACATTGCTGGCAACACCGACAGCTTTGATGACCCATAAATGGTCCTGCTGAGGCAGTTCAGAATCAAACATGTTAGTGGGTCTGCTAGACCAGACAGAGAGATGATAGCTAATTTCCTCTCCCTGGAAGTTATTAGTAAATCAGGTGAATTTAAAGTCATTGTCATACAGGTGCAATGTCACAACAGCATCTTAGGCACATTGCATCAGATCAACAACAAATCATGGGAACAAAAACTCTACACAATGTTTGTAAGAAAAAAAACCCACAATCAAAACAAATAAAGCTCTACTGGAGAGGAAAGTGGTCAAAGTTGTCAGAGTACTACAGGTAGTGATTAGGATTGCTCAGGGTTAGTTCAAGAACCAAATTGCTGAAGGAAAATAGCTGTTTTTTCTTAGTTATTGAGATACAGTGGGGAATAGGGATTTCTGACCTTTTGAGCTGTGCTGCCCAGCAATCCACCTATTCAACTTTAGCATAATTAGAGGACAATTTACAATGACCAATTAACCTACCAACCGGTACACCTTTGGACTGTGGGAGGAAACCCACGCGGTCATGGGGAGAACATACAAACTCCTTCCAGACAGCAGTGGGGATTGAACTCAGGTCGCTGGTACTGTAAAGCATTGAGATAACCACTACACTACCGTGCTTGAAACCCGGTAGAGTGGGACTTTGTGATTCTGTATCTCCTGCTCATTGGCAGCTTCAAGAAGATGACATGGCCCAGATGGTAGGGATCCTTGATGTTGCCTTCTTGAGGCAGTGTTTCTTGTACTACCAATGTTGGGGTGGGATGTGCCTGTGAAGTACTGGGCCGAGTCCACTTTTCTCTGCAGCTTCTTATGTTTCTGCGTATTTAGATTGCCATACCAGACCATGATGTAATCACTCAGGATACTGTCAACAGTACAACTGTAGGAGTTTGTGGCAGTATTTAATAATCTGCAAAACCTCCCTAATCTTCTAAGAAAGCAAAGATGCTTAATGCCTTCCTTGTGATTCTATCTTCATGCTGGACCCAGGAGAAGTCATCCAATATATTAATGCACAGGAATTAAAAGCTGCTGATTCTCTCCTCCACTGATCCTCCAAGGAAAACTTGCACATGTTAGGTAGTTTCAGGATTTTGGTATAGAGTCAAGATTTAAAAGAAACTTATTTACCTAAATTTATATTTGCCTGGCTGCCATGGTGGGATTTGGACACTTTCTGTTTCAGTGGCCTAGGGTTATTAAGTATCAATTGCTGTCCAAACTACTGAGTATTTCCATTTTTCTTTCCAATCAGACTCACATTGGGAGTTCAGTTGTATGAAAACACAGCAATGTCTGGATCAGTCCTCACACAACTCATTCCTGATTATTTAGCTTGTTCAATGGAACAAATGAAAAAAAATCATCACTGGAACTTTTTTGCAGAAATGGCTAAAACTATCAAACTGCATAGGTGAAATGATTTAACAAAAATAACACCAGAGTGTTAAAACAGAATGATCAGTCCTGATACACGATACTATTCTGCTCCACAGATGCTGTCTGACTTACTGAGTTTTTTCTCTCCAAGTTACAGGATCTGAATCCTCCGTTGTCTCAACTTATTAATGCTTGCTGTTTAAGTTCAGATATAATGAGGTTAGGTTTCTACTTATTATTGACTTAGCTAAACACCATGCAGTACAGAGGAAGAAATGGTAATCAGCAAGTATGAAACAAAACCTATAAAGAGTTTAAAAATATTACCTCACTAATTTGGCCATCTGAAGAAAAAAAAGTGTTAAATCTATAGTGCAATCAATCTTATTGTTTAAGGCAAGTAACTTTATTTTTTAATGATGCCATTAAGCATAAAAACCGGCCCTTCAGCCATCTAGTCATGCCCACTTCAGGCACCCACTTACATCAATCCTGCATTAATCCTACATATTCTCGACACACTCCCCTCAACTCCTTCCAGATCCCATCACTCGCCCATAAACATGGGGCAAGTTACAATGGCCAATTAATCTGCCAACCTACGTGTCACTGAGATGTGGCAGCAACCTGGAGGAAACCTCAATGGTTGCAGGGAGAATATGCAGACTTCTTACTGCCAGGTATAGATGTTGGGGTTGAATTTATCACTGGAGCCGTGAGTCCATAGCCTCTGCTGTCTGTGCCGCTGCGATACCCAGTCACGAGACATAATGACGGGGCTCCCCTTTGCTTTTAAAATCCACCTACCAGAAGGTGATCACTTACGCGATGTTGCAGGACTTCGGCTTCTGTTGCAGGCGGCACGGCGGAGTAGCAGATAGCGTAACGTTTTACAGCACCAGCGACCTGGGTTCAGTTCCTGCCACTGCCTGTAAGGAGTTCGTATGTTCTTACCAAAACCATGTAGGTTTCTTCCTGGTGCTCCGGTTTCCTCCCAAGTTCCAGAGACAAATGGTAAGTGAGGGCATGCTGTGATGATGCGGGAAGCATAGCGACGCTTGCAGACGACTCAGCTCAATCCTCAGAGGTGCAAATGATGCATTTCACTGTAAGGTTTGATGCTGTGATATATATGTGACAAATAAAGCTAATCTTTAATCTTTAACTTTACTTTTTTGGTGTTCTCACTCACCTAATAAAAATCAAGCTCTAGTCATATATATGTATTTAAATTGCTCTTTGCCTTATTGTAAACAATCCAGGGAAGAGCGTTGTTAGGACCTGTTTGGTGCAATGGATATCTCCTGTCTGACAGCTGATAACATCATGGTTAGAAGCAACTCCTCTGAAGATTTCAGTCAGGTGCCCTGATCGCAGGATACTATTACAGAGAACATTCTTACAGGCCACCTCCAGGATACAAAGGTTCCGTTTGTTGACCAGAGAGTTGTAAACTCAGCCAGCACCACCCTCCCCATCATTAAGGACATCTTCAAAAAGTGATGCCTCAAGAAGGCAGAATCCATTATGAGGGAACTTCACATCCAGGACATCTCCTCTTCTCATTACTACCATCAATGAGGAGCTACAGGAGCCTGAGGGTGCACACTTAACGTTTTAGGAAGAGTTTGTTCCCCCCCCCCATCTATTTTGCTCTCCTTTTCACTACTTACTTATTTTATATTCGAAGTACTTTTTTAAATCAAAGTATAGATACAGTCCAGAGGTTCACACAGGCAGCCACTAAACAAAGAAACACCAAGTAAGCCTTCCAAAGAAAACATCAAACACCCAACACACGAACAATAAATAAATTGTGCCAATGTCGAAAGGCGAGTGAACAGCACACAGAATATTAAACATCAAACCACAGAATCCTTAAAGGAGTCTAGGAGTGTTCAGTTTAGTTCAGTCTAGAGCTGTGTCACGCAGGCCACAGAGCCAGTCCCTGCCAAAGCGCTCGATCAAATTGTGCAAAAATAGCAAAAAAAAAAACAGAATCCAGAAACACAAGTAACATGAACCACAGAGTTCTCCAAAGCTGAGAGCACAGCCCTGAGCTGTGCCGATCAAGTCTTGCAGCGTGGGAAACAAGACTCTTGCAGCTTGTTCCAGCGGCAGCATGGGAGACCGGTCACATACAGATAGATGGCACTGACACCCACTCAGCTTCCACAGTCGTCCTCGTGATTTCAGTCTTGCTCGATGCTGTGATGAGCGAGAAGTAATGGAGCTGATCATGGGTTTGTGGGATCATAGCCTTTAGGCTGCTTGCGCTGAGCTCAGCCTGACCGAATTCCCCAAAAGGTAGCAAAAGTGCCAAATATTCTTATTGTTATTCCTAGACTTCCTGACTGGGAGACCTCAGTCAGTCTGGATCAGAAGCAGCATCTCCAACACCATCACACAGCACAGGGCCCCCCCACCAGGGCTGTGTGCTCAGTCCACTGCTGTTCACTCTGCTGACCCACAACTGTGCTGCAACACACAGCTCGAACCACATCATCAAGTTTTCAGATGACACGACCTTGGTGGGTCTCATCAGCAAGAACGACGAGTCAGCATACAGAGAGGAGGTGCAGCGGCTAACGGACTGGTGCAGAGCCAACAACCTGTCTCTGAATGTGAACAAAAGAGATGGTTGTTGACTTCAGGAGGGCACAGAGCGACCAGTTCCCGCTGAACATCGACGGCTCCTCGGTAGAGATCGTTAAGAGCACCAAATTTCTTGGTGTTCACCTGGCGGAGAATCTCACCTGGTCCCTCAACACCAGCTCCATAGCAAAGAAAGCCCAGCAGCATCTCTACTTTCTGCGAAGGCTGAGGAAAGTCCATCTCCCACCCCCCATCTTCATCACATTCTACAGAGGTTGTATTGACAGCATCCTTAGCAGCTGTATCACTGCCTGGTTTGGAAATTGCACCATCTTGGATCACAAGACCCTACAGCGGATAGTGAGGTCAGCTGAGAAGATCATCGGGGTCTCTCTTCCTCCCATTACGGACATTTACACTACACACTGCATCTGCAAAGCAGACAGCATTATGAAGGACCCCATGCACCCCTCATACAAACTCTTCTCCCTCCTGCTGTCTGGGAAAAGGCACCGAAGCATTCAGGCTCTCACGACCAGACTATATAACAGTTTCTTCCCCCAAGCTATCAGACTCCTCAATACCCAGCGTCTGGACCGACACCAACTTACTGCCCTCTACTGTGCCTATTGTCTTGTTTATTATTTATTGGAATGCCTGCACTGTTTTGTGCACCTTATGTAGTCCTGGGTAGGTCTGTAGTCTAGCGTAGTTTTTGTATTGTTTCATGTAGCACCATGGTCCTGAAAAAAGTCATCTTGTTTTTTTACCAGCAGTTATGGTTGAAATGACAATAAAAAGTAACTTGACTTGATAGTAATTTTTATACTATACTGTGGCTGCAAACAACTAATTTCATGACATATGTCAGTAATATCTCTCCCTCTCTCTTTTTATCATCAGTCTAATGTGCCATCCAATATAATAGCATGGAAGTATGGCTCTGTGCTTTTTCCGACACAGTCAAAATAATTTACGGATGGCTGTAAGTGCAGAACCCATTTGTTCCCTGTAAAGTTTAACACTAGCAGTGTTCTTTCATGTTGATGCCTCTGGAGAAGAGGGCACCTTCACTGCTCCACTTACTTTTGCATTCAGCTGCTGATCTCTGCATCTTTTCCAGGCCCCAATGCGAAATACATGGAAATGACTGCTGAGCATGAAGGTTTAGATCAGTGCATTCAATCTGCGGTTCAGTCTAACTACATTGGAATCTGATGCTCAGTCTGACCACAGATTCACTGGCCTGTGATTTCATTGCTCTACAACAGATTTATGCGCCAAATTGGTGCCAATGATGTGAAGTCCTTGTACAGTTGGCATCAATCTAAAGTCAATGAGCCAAACTTGATTCCTTTTTATTTCTCAGAGTAGTATTTCAGTCTTATTGTTTGGGAGGCTGCGGAATGTAGACGAAGTTCTAAATCTATGGGAGGTAATGGAGATGAGTGAATATTGGCTTTGACCTTGCCTGATCTACATTATGCCTCAACTCCTCCTCTGTACCAGAACCATGACTTACTATTGTTACAGGTTGCTTGTCTGACAGGTTAGGAAGAGAGAGACAGAGTTAGGGGGTGAGTTAGACCAAGAAGAAAAGAAAATGAGGCTTGTAAATATTTGGTAGTCTCGACTCTAGAGGAATGTAGGTGTTCAAGAAGGTTGATAGACCATAGATTATCTACAGCATATTACAGGACCTTTGGCCCACAATGTTGTGCCGACCATGTAACCTACTCTAGAAGCTGCCTAGAATTTCCTTACCGCATAGCCCTCTATTTCTCTAAACTCCATGTACTTGCCTAAGAGTCTCGTAAAGGACCCTATTGTATCTGCCTCTATCACCATCACTGGCAGAGCATTCCACGCACCCACTACTCTCTGTGTGAAAAACTTACCCCTGACATGCCCTCTGCACCTACTTCCAAGCACTTTAAAACTATGCCCCCTCATGTTAACCATTTCTGTCCTGGGAACAAGCCTCTGGCTACCCACACGATCAATGCCTCTCATCATCTTATACACCTCCATCAAGTCATCTCTCATCCTCCGTTGCTCCAAGTTCACTCAACCTATTTTCATAAGGCATGCTCTCCAATCCAGACACAACCCTTGTAAATCTCTTCTGCACTCTGTCTATAGTATCCACATCCTTCCTGTAGTGAGGCGACCAGATCTTTATACACCAGGGAATCAAGAGGTAGGAAGACTGTGTGGGAAAGTGCTGAGCTATGGGAAGTACAGGAGAAGCAATGGTCTTGTTTATTGGTGGAGCAGTCTTAGGTGAAAGGAAGGATTAACAATCAATATTAATTAATATTTTAATGTCTCAGTGGTGGGTCAACAATAGTGTAGAGCCCCATAATGGAAGTGACACTGCAGAGAATATATCTGGGGCCTTGACATAAGCCAGTTTGTGTAACAGTTGGTATTAACTTGTAGATGAAATTGGCAGCAGAATAAGTCAAGTGATGAGAGCCAGTGACAGAGGGAGCCTGAAGATTAAATCGACTCAGAATGGTAGTAGCAGGTAACTGAAGTTACAGGCAGAATGGCGGGAATATGATTTCAATCAGGTAATTTCAACAAGTAAGCTCGATGAAAACCTACCCTCCATTAAATTAAAACTATTGCATAGAGTGACAAAGAATTTAGGATCAGAATCAGGTTTATTATCACCAGCATGTGACGTGAAGTTTGTTAACTTAGCAGCAGCAGTTCAATGCAATACATAATCTAGCAGAGAGAGAAAAATAATACAAACTAAAATAAAACATAATAATAAATAAACAAGCAAATCAATTATGTATATTGAATAGATAATTAAAAAGGTGCAAAAACAGAAATACTGTATATTAAAAAAGTGAGGTAGTGTCCAAAGCTTCAAAGTCCATTTAGGAATCGGATGGCAGAGGAGAAGCTGTTCCTGAATCACTGAGTGTGTGTCTTCAGGCTTCTGTACCTCCCACCTGATGGTAACAGTGAGAAAAGTGCATGCCCTGGGTGTGGGGTCCTTAATAATGGACGCTGCCTTTCTGAGACACCGCTTCCTAAAGATGTCCTGGGTGCTTTGTAGGCTAGTGCCCAAGATGGAGCTGATTAGATTTACAACCTTCTGGGGCTTCTTACAGTCCTGTGCAGTAGCCCCTCCATACCAGACAGCGATGCAGCCGGTCAGAATGCTCTCCACGGTACATCTATAGAAGTTTCTGAGTGTATTCGTTGACATGCCAAATCTCTTCAAACTCCTAATAAAATATAGCCATTGTTTTGCCTTCTTTATAACTACATCAATATGTTGGGACCAGGTTAGTTCCTCAGAGATCTTGACACCCAGGAACTTGAAGCTCCTCCACTTCTGATCCCTCTACGAGGATTAATGTGTTCCTTTGTCTTACCCTTCCAGAAGTCCACAATAAGCACTTTCATCTTACTGACGTTGAGTGCCAGGTTGTTGCTGTGGCACCATTCCACTAGTTGGCATATCTCACTCCTGTACGCCCTCTCGTCACCACCTGAGATTCTATCAACAATGGTAGTATCATCAGCAAATTTATAGATGGTATTTGAGCTATGCCTAGCCACACAGTCATGTGTATATAGAGAGTAGAGCAGTGGGCTAAGCACACACTCCGGAGGTGCGCCAGTGTCATTCGTCAGCGAGGAGGATATGTTATCACCAGTCCGCACAGATTGTGGTCTTCCAGTTAGGAAGTCGAGGATCCAGTTGCAGAGGGAGGTACAGAGGACCAGGTTCCGCAACTTCTCAATCAGGATTGTGGGAATGACGGTATTAAATGCTGAGCTATAGTTGATGAACAGCATCCTGACATAAGTGTTTGTGTTTTCTAAGTGGTCTAAAGCCGTGTGAAGAGCCATGGAGATTGCGTCTGCTGTTGACCTATTGTGACGATTTCCAGTGTAAATGGGAGTGGTGGTGATGGCTATGAGCTGGCGGGTAGGTGGTTCACCACAGAAGAATGGGGAGGGATGTGAGTGGCATTGGAATTGTGTTCTATGCTTAAAAGGTTTTAAGATTACAGATTAGCTATATTTGTCGTACATACGTCGAAACATGAAAATATACAGTCGAACGTGTGGTTTTGTGTCAAGGTCTAACACAATCCGAAATGTGCTGGGGGCTGCCTGCAAGTGCCACCATGCTACCAGTACCAACACACCATGCCCAAAAAACTTACTAACCCTAAGCTACACATCTTTGGAAAGTGGGAGGAAAGAACTGGAGAAAAGCACGCGGTCAGTGAAAACATACAAACTCCTTCCAGACAGCGGTGGGAATCGAACCCCGATCTTATAACTGGTGTTGTAAAGCATTAAGCAACTCATTCAATGCTGTATGAAGACACCATTTAATAACGTACCTTTCTGTTGCTCTCGTTGCTCAGAGCATATCCATCTACTCGGGGCCAGGCTATTCCAGGGTCCGATAAAGTGTGAATATCTGTAAGGCTTCTCAATGCAAGTATAAAGGGTTTTGGCTAAACTTTCTTTTCCTTCAAGTTAAGTATTGTGCTGAATGTATATTGTTAGTTTATTAATTTCCTTTCATCTGCTTCTTATTTGCTTTTTCTGCACCTTCATGAGAAAAAAAATGAATCTTATTGAAACCACTATGTCCGTACACTATATCTTGTGTATTTACTGAGTTCTTCACTGAGGCAATTTGCCTTTTATAATGAAGGAAAAGGCAGATCACAATGCATTTCTTGTTAAACTCTAATGAAAATGAAAATCCAGAGCCATCTACAGCTGGTATCAAGCTAAAGTTAAAATTATCCCTGTTGCGTACCACTTGAGAGAAGCCAGGAATATCCTCCTAGGCCTCTCAGTTTATTTACTACTTCCTAGTGAAAGAGAAGGATTCCAATCAGCATGTGGATGTCCAAATTGACAACTCAGAACCAAAGTCAGGACTAATCCTTTAAATACCGTAGTCCTTTACTAGTATAGATAACCTCACCCACACATAGCAGGTACAATCAACTGGTTTGCTAAGCTTGGGTAGTTTACAACCCAGTTATATAAACATTGACATTTCTAATGCAAATCCACACATACTGTGCTCTGTTCTCTCTCCTTATGATCTCTTCTTTCCTAGCTGGTCCTAGCTGCCTATCCCCACCACACACAGTATCTACTGTGCCTCCTATACTCACCCGCAATGGGTTCCATCTACCCATCGTCCCTCCTTTATCAGGTTCAACTTTAGCACCTTATTTACTTACCAGATTTCCAGTCTGTTCAGCCTCTGGTGTCTCCACTAATCACCTTCTGGCCTGTGTCTCTACCTCCACTCTTCCTTCTCCCCTCTCTCCACCTGCCTCCATCTGCCACTTTTTTTCCCTCTTGTCTTACCTGTCCCAACCTATCACTCATTAACCGCTGTCTCTCAACCCCATCCCTTTCCCTCTCCCACCCAGCTCTACCTGCCCAATATTCCCTTCCTCCACCTATCACGTGTCAGCCTCTTTCTCATCCCTCCTTCTCACCTCGATACACTGGCTCTATTCCATCAATACTCTCAACTCTGGCACAAGGTCTCCAATCGAATCATAAACTATCCCTTTGCCTCCAGAGATTCTGCTTGGCCCGCTGGGTTCTTCCAGCAGCTTGTTTTTTGCTCCAGGTTCCAGCATCTGCAGTCTCTTGTACCTCCAAGGTTCAAATTTCAAAACCGCTGCTCCTTTTTTTGGTCCAGGGGACAGCAACAAATTTTGCTGCAGCCATCAACAGGGTCTTCTTGAGAAAAGGTGTTTCATTTTGCGTGGGGCCCTGAATTCACCAGATTTTATGAGTAAAACACATCGTCTGTGTGGATTCACCAGTATTATGGTAAATACTGCATGTCTGCAGCTGTATCCAGTCTCAACATTAGTGATTGAAGAGAAAGGCCCAGTCTGTCCACATACAGGAAGCCTGTAACTGCGGATGTTCAGCCGTACAGTTTGCATCACTTCTCCCTGGAACAGATGCAAGTCATTTAGTTTATGATACTGTATGATTCCAACATTGAAAGCAGATGGAAAGGTTCAGGTTATCTACTAGATGTTCAGTCCCTATAGACTTTTATCCCTCATCAAGAAGGCCTGTAAGCTCTCCACTTCTTTCTTGACAAAAGAACCAATCAATTCCCCTCCACCATCTGGCTGAACTTGTCCTCACCCTAAACAATTTTTCCTATGACTCCTCCCACTTTCTCCAAACTTAAGGGGTAGCCACGGGAACTGGCATGGTCTCAAGCTATACCTACCTCTTTGTTAGCTACAGTACATAGAACTATCCATGTTCCAAGCTTTCCCCTGTAATGCTCCCCAACCCTTCCGTTCTTCCTCTGCTATGTTGATGACTTCATTGGTGCTGCTTCGTGCACCCATGCTGAGCTCATCAATTTCATCCACTTTGCCTCCAACTTCCACCCTGCCCTTAAATTCACTTGGTTCATCTCTGACAACTGACCCCCCCCCCCGCCCACTTTCTTGATGTCTCTTTCTCCATCTCTGGAGACAAACTGTTGACAGACATCTTTTATAAACCTACTGATTCCCATGGTTATCTTGATTATACTGTAACTCTTCCCACCCTGTCTCCTGTAAAAATGCTATTCTCTTTTCTCCATTTCTTTGCCTCCACCACACTTGTTTTAGGACACAGCTTTCTCTTCCAGGACATCAGGGAAGTCCTCCTCCTTTAAAGATCTGCTTTCCTTCCCTCTACTATTGATGCTGTCCCCACCTTCATCACCTCTATTTCCCAAACATCCGTGCTCACCCCATCTTCCCGCGGGGGAACAATGATAGAGTTCCTCTTATCCTTACCTACCACCCTATCAGCCTCAGCATCCAACACATTATCCTCCGCAACTTCCGCCATCCGCAAAGGGTTCCTACCACTGAACATACCTTTACCTCCCCCTTTTCTGCTTTACATAGGGATCACTCCTTCCTTGATTCCCTTGTCCATTCATTCCTCCCCACTAATCTCCCTCCCAGCACTTACTCCTGCAAGCAGCCTACCTGCTACACCTGTCCATTCACCTCCTGCCTCATCCCCATTCAGGGCCCCACGCACTCCTTCCAGGTGAGGAAACATTTCACCTGTAAATCCGCTGGGGTCATCTATTGTGTCTGGTGCTCCCAATATGACCTCCTCTATACTGGTCAGCCCCTCCATAAATTAGGGCACTGCTTTGTTGAGCACCTCTGCTCCATATGCCACAAGTGGGACTTCCCAGTGGCTAAACAGTTAAATGCTGATTTCCATTCTCACTCTGACATGTTGGCCCATGACCGCCCTCGGGGAGGAGGAGCAATACCTTGTATTCTGACTGGGTAGCCTCCAACCTGAAGGCATGAACATCGATTTCCAGTAAACAATTTCCCCACCTCCCCAACTCCTGTCTTCTCCACTCTGACCTTTTATCTGTTCTCACTTGCCTATTACTTCACTTGAGTCCCCACCCCCTTCCCTTTCCTCCAATGGCCCAGTCTTCCCTCCTATCGGATTCTTTTTTTCTCCACCCCTCGACCTTTTCCACTCACCTGGCCTCACCTATCATCTTCTAGCTAGTCTCCTTCCCCTCCCCCCACTTTTTTATTCTGGCACCAATCCCCCTTCCTTCTCAGTCCTGAAGAAGGGTCTCGGTCTGAAATGTCGACTGTTTATTCATCTCCATAGATGCTATTTGACCTGTTGAGTTTATCAGGCATATTGTGTGTGCTGCTTTGTATTTTTTCATGTTTATTCACTTGAAGAAATTCAAGATTAGAAATAAAGGGTGAAGTTGAAAGTACCATTGATGCAATAGGCTTAGTTAAAAACCATGCTGGCATTCCAAGGGCAATCGAGAGTTGCCAGAACCCCTAGTCTGGAGCACTGGATTGTGCTGTAAAACATATTACAGTTCACCTGACAAAGTTTAATGTTTAAAGTAAATTTATTATCAAAAGACGTATGTCACCACATACTACCTTAAGTCTGTTTTCCTGCAGGCATTTGCTGGAAAATTATACATAGCAAGGACTGAGAAACATTCAATGTGCAAAAGAGGACAAATCATGCCAATAATAAATTAAAAAAGTAAATAAATTATACTGAGAATATGAGTTCTGGAATCCATGGAAGTGAATCTACTGGTTGTGGAGTCAGTTCCGTGTTGAGGTGAGTGAAGTTATCCATGCTGGTTCAGGAGCCTGATGGTTGTAGGGTAAATGATTTGATCGTAAATTCATAAAGAATCAAAGTCACCTGATCATCATAACAAAGGCAGCTGCAAAAATAGGCAGCCAGCATGGATAAGAATTTTGCCTAACTGCAGGACACAGCTGGAGCACAGCAATCATTTCCACATGTGCACATACCTTACCCTAAAATATCCGCACCTCACAACACAACAGTAATTTGCTGCAACGTTTATTTATCTCAAAAATAAATAATTGTCAGTGCATAGTACAGCTTAGGCTTTCCTCATTTATGAGGATTGGAAGTTCTTGGTATAGAAATGTCCCTCAAAGACTTACATGGTATCCCTCAAATCTATCTACACTATTTTCTCCAAGGATTGACACTTCAATGTGCTGGAGAGGCCTGTGAGTTCCTGAGATCCCGAGAGCAAAGCTGTCCGGTGTTTAGTTTTTGTTGGGTCACCCATGGCAGTAAGGCCAAGGAGGAGAATCCCAACAAAAGAGCGATCCAACCAAGACCTCAACGGTGGAGCTGGCATAAGATGGTGACATACCACAACAGCAATGAAGGGAGAGGAAGGCTGCAGCAGTGAAGGATCCCCATCCCCCTTGCATTTCATGCCACTGGACCCTGACCATGATCTGTCAAGGACTGTCTGGTGGTTGCCCATACATCAACCTCCTCACATTAAAGAAAGGATTGCTGGGGCATTCTCCATTAGGGAAATCCACCTATGTGGATCCAGGATCAGCCTCTACATCCACTTGAGGATCCACCAACAGGCAACCCCTTAGGAGAACATCATATTCCACTCATGTAGATAGATAGATAGATAGATAGATACTTTATTCATCCCCATGGGGAAATTCAACTTTTTTCCAATGTCCCATACACTTGTTGTAGCAAAACTAATTACATACAATACTTAACTCAGTATAAAAAAAATATGATATGCATCTAAATCACCATCTCAAAAAGCATTAATAATAGCTTTAAAAAGTTCTTAAGTCCTGGCGGTAGAATTGTAAAGCCTAATGGCATTGGGGAGTATTTAAGATGTATCCTGAACTATGAATTTTGTACACTAATGCCATTTCTAGTTCTGGGGTATTGGATTTCAAATGGTCCTTGAAATATTTCTTTAATGCAGTGACAGTAAATGCCTGGCCCAAAGACCTCAGAAGTGCATTCAAGATCTCAAAAAACTCACCAGGAGAATTTTGTTTTTTCGAAACTCCTCTAAATCTCCTAACTTCAGCATATGTCATAGACTCGTCTGGATTTGGAGGACTTGTTTGGAAGACAGCTTCTCACTATCTATCCTGCCTATGCCCCACAATCTGGGTCTGTTTTCCTCAGAGTGGAGAAGCAGCAAGGATAACATACCCAGCCTATCCGGTCTCTCAGAAGGGTAAAGCTTCATCCCAAGCGACATCCCGGTGAACACTTGACAGAGCTGTACCAGATGATAAGAGGCATAGAACAAGTAGATAAAATAGTACGAGGGGGCAAATTTGAAGGTGATTGGTGGAAAGAATAGGGTGGATGTCAGAGGTCAGTTTTTTAACATACAAGGAGCACATGATGGCTCTGTGTAGAAGAATGGGGGGTGTGGGGCTTCATTAAACCTATTGAATACTGAATGACCTAGATAGAGTGCAAACTACAAAGTATATTATTAGAAAAGTATGTACACATTATACAGCTTTGAGATTAGTTTCTTTATAGACAGCCACCAAACAAAGAAACCCAAAAGAACCTATAAAAAAAGACCGTGAAGCACCCAATGTGCAGAGAGAAAAAAAAAATACAAATTGTGCAAATAATAAAAGTAAGCAAATAATATTCAGAACAGAAGTGAGTCCATAGACATGAAGCAGCCTGAACAGGCCACAGCCTCAGTTCAGAATCAGAATCAGGTTTATTATCACTGGCATGTGGCGTGAAATTTGTTAATTTAGCAGCAGCAGTTCAAAGCAATACATAATCTAGCAGAGAGAAATAAATAAATAGAATACTAAATAAATAAGTAAATCAATTACATATTTTGAAGATTATTAAAAATGTTTAAAAACAGAAATACTGTATATTAAAGAAATGAGGTAGTGTCCAAGGGTTCAATGTCCATTTAGGAATCGGACGGCAGAGGGGAAGAAGCTGTTCCTGAATTGCTGAGTGTGTGCCTTCAGGCTTCTGTATCTCCTACCTGATGGTAACAGTGAGAAAAGGGCATGCCCTGGGTGCTGGAGTTTGTTAATAATGGACACTACCTTTCTGAGACACCACTTCCTAAAGATGTCCTGGGTACTTTGTAGGCTAGTGCCCAAGATGGAGCTGACTAGATTTACAACCTTCTGCAGCATCTTCCGGTCCTGTGCAGTAGCCCCTGACAGTGATGCAGCCTGTCAGAATGCTCTCCACAGTACAACTATAGAAGTTTTTGAGTGTATTTGTTGACATGCCAAATCTCTTCAGTGCAGAGTGGAGAAAACACCATGGAGCAGCCAGCAGAACTGGCCCGAACCAAACCATGCCTCTTGTCCTGACACCCTGCCTTTTCAGTCCATTTGGCCCAGCATTTAAATTATCCAAACATTGAGCCATTCCTTGCACTAGAACTCGGGCCCTATCGCATCAATACGCTTTGGGCCTGGATTCCACTACCACATTTCAGCCCGTACCCGACCTTTCAAAAATAGCTTTGGGCTCAGATCGATCAGACCTTGCTCTCGGTTAAAGTGGATGGGCCTCAAATCTGTCTCTTATCTGTTCCGACTTAGCTCCACTCTACTCACGTTGATTTTGCTTCAAATATGCCTCAATCTAGCCCTGACTTTGCCTCGAACATGCCTCAACCTCGTCTTTACTTTGTATTGCACCCACACGCTTCGACCCTCAACTCAACCTCGCCTTTGGTCACCTCCCCATTGTTTGTGATGCTCGTTTACCATGATTGTTACAAGGATAAGTGTTACTAAGAAGTATTTAGTTGTATTCTTAGTTTTGTTTGCCACCAGCAAGTAGTCACTGGGCTAAACCAGAAGAGTGGATGGGGACAGAATGTTTCCTATAGTGGTGGAGCTAGGGCTAGAGGGCACAGTCTCAGAACAAAGCTCATTTACAACAGAGATGAGGAGGAATTTCCTCAGCTAGAGGGTGGTAAATCTGTGGAATTCATTGCTACAGATGGCTGTGGAGGCCAGGCCTTGAGTATATTTAAAGTGGAAGCTGATAGGTTCTTGATTAGTCAGGATGTCAAAATTATGGGGAGAAGGCAGGAGAATGAGTTTGAGAGGGATAATAAATCAGCCATGGCAAAACAGACTTGATGGGCTGAATGGCCCAATTATGCTCCTATGTCCTATGGTCTTATGGGTACGTGGAACATCCTGATGGGGTGGTGGTAGTGGCGGGTACATTAGAGACATTTAAGAAACTCTTAGAAAGGTGATAGATGATAGGAAACTGGAAGGCTATGCAGAAGGGAGAAGGGTTAGATTGATTTTAGAATAGGCTACAAGGTCAGTACAATATCGTGGGCTGAAAGGCCTGTAGTGTTCTATGTTCTATGAATCTATTCACCTTCTCAGGGGCAATCACACCTTCTTATAATGTTTTGATCAGAAGAGTACACAGTAGTCTTTGTGTCCTAGTGGTTCTACAAGTTGTACCTCTCTGCTCTAATCACTTATTACCATTTACAGAAACTTGCTGTGTAATAAATAAGTCACATTTCTTCTATTACAGGGGGTCTGGGGCTATATTACTGGACTATCAGGTAGGTCCAGCACCAAGATTAATGTGTTGGAGACGTTAAATCAAATGCCTCTCGAAAAGCCGAGGGTTCTTAATTCCATTAATTGAATCTACTTTGAGAAAGTTAGCAGTTGTAGCAGAATCCATGGACTCTGGGTTCCCTCAATGACTGTCCTCAGAATCAAACTGGAAAAAGGTTCCTCCTGTAAATAATCACTGTCACGAAACAAAACATCGCTTCTACTTTCAAACGAAGATCAAAGTTTTTTTTAATATTATTATTCTTACCGCTACCATCATGAAAAGAGATCAAAGCCGACTTTCATCCAGCTCCTGAAAGCAGTTGTACATTATTAAGGCACAGTTGACCCAAAAGATTACCTTTTTCCATTATCCGGAAAAAAACAAGGACATGGAGCCTTTTTTTCTCCCTATCTTGTGCGGAGGAATGTGTTGATGGTGGGGGAGATGGCGGCTGCGGAGATAACCGAATAAAATCTGTTCATCTCGCAGCCTGTATTCATGCTGTTCCACACATTCCAGTCTGCGTGTTAATAATCAGACGCTATTTTACCTGTGAAGATCTTTATCGCGCTGCAGGAAGCCGGCCTTCTCTATTTAAAGCGTTTTATCTGTGGAAATTCTTTGAAACAAGCCCGTTCCCGTGTCGGTGCCGCGACTGAAAAGCTCAAGCAAATAGCACCGGATGAGGGCTAGGGGAAATGCCAACTCCAACACCTTTCAAACCAGATCAGGGTTGTGGCGCAAAGAAAAAGCAACGCTGGCATTTAGTGACACGCACAAAATTGCTGGAGGAACTCAGGAGGCCGGGCAGCTTCTATGGAAAAGAGTTCAGACGACGTTTGGGGCCGATTTCTCCGGATTTGACGAAGGGTCTCGGCCCAAAACGTCGACTGTTTACTCTTCTTCATAGATGCTGCCTGGCCTGCTGAGTTCCTCCAGCATTTTGTGTGTGTTGCCTGGATTTCCAGCATCTACATGTTTTCTCGTGTTTGTGATTGGACTAGCATTTAGTGAGTTTGTTTGCGTGACAGGGAGAGTCTATGTCCAATTATCGCCGTTCATACAATTTCCGACAAGGTAATGGGCATTTCCTTCAGCGGTCGGGCTCGCTCAAACGGTGGTGGTGGTGGGGGGAATAGAGAAGATCACGGAGACTACGCCCATCACCGCTTAAAGACTACATCAAGAAAATGATCTTGTAAAAGGGTACGGACCGTGAAAGTGGTGGCTGCTAATTAGTTGCAAAGCATCTTCATCCTTCTCACAACCACTCGCTTAAAATGAAATCATTCCTGTCTCCACAGATTAAGTGCTTCACCCTGATTATTTAGGTATATTGTACACAAGGGAAGCTGCTGGACCTGTTTCTGGCCGCTTAGCTGGCAGGCATGTTGTCTGAAAGGGTGAGCTGTCTGCTCCCTTGGGTCACACTGGCCCTCTAAAACAGGTTTGGAAATCCACAGCTAAGCGATCTACAGATATAAAATCCCACAGGGCGCACCAAATGGTTTCTTCCTACCTTTCCGCTGTGTGCTCCAAATGCAGAGATTTGAATGTTGAAGCAGCCCTTGAGAAAATGGCACGGGGATAATCTGAGTGTGTCATGGTCCCTTCTGGCACCTGGCTATCTTCAGCAGGAATTGGGCCTCAATCACCTTGTTTAGTTCCCAATCATCCCCAGGTTCCACTAACTACAAACACCTGATTTCCATCAGCAAATGCAGTATAAAAACCCTGTGACCACAACAAGGAGGTGCCAGTTCATTGGTTGACTTGTGTACGAGTAACCTCGTTCCATGGTTCTTAGGACTATCAGTTCTAAGTCTAGCATCGTTCCTGAATTCTCAACTAAAGCCAAGACTCCGGGTAAAGACTCCCTTGGCACCAATTCTGCGCCCGTGTTCAGCACTTGGGTTTGTTCCACTGCCACGTCCTTGTAACAGAGTGTCCCCCAGTGTCAAACGGATGAGGCTTTGAACTGAGAGGGCTGAAGGTGGCTGCAGCAAAGAATACCAGGAACCTCAAACTACCAGGTTCACTAATGGTTATTACCCCTACCGACTGTAATGGACCCACCAACAGAGTCAAACTGGAAAGAAAATCCTCCTGTAAACAATCTGTCTCAAAACAAAGCATCACTTCTACTTCCAAAGGAAGATCAAAGGTTTTTTTAAACCAGTACCATTCCTGCCATTTTAGACCGTTATCAATATATTTGCCCAAAGAATCACTCTTCAACAGATCTATCATGCACCTGGTTCTGACACTTGGAAAACAAGGAGATTTATGCAAGAATGCTGCTTCTGGATTTCAGTTCAGCATTCAACAATATTGTCCCACAGATCTTGGTGAACAAATGGCCACTCCTCAGTCCAAACACACCACTCTGCCACCTCCTAACCCACAGACCTCAGATACTCGGGTTGCATAACCGTCCCCCTCCCCATCATCCTTGACACAGGTGCCCCAGCCCCAGGGTTGTGCGCTGAGCCCACTGCTGTACATTCTGCTGAAACGTGACTGCACAGCCAATCACACGAGTAATCACGTTGTCAAATTTGCCGATGACATGACAGTGGAAAGTGCTCATCACCAACTACAATGAGACGGCCTATAGAGAGGAGGAGGAAGAGCTGGAAGCCAGGCAAACAACCTCTTTCTCAATGTCAACAAAACCAAGGAGCTGGTGGCACAGCAAAGGAAACTGCGAGCGTTTTCAAACCCCTGGGAGGGCACATCTCGCACAAACTCTCATGGTCCCAGAACACCTTCTAAACAATCAGGAAAACTCACCAATGTCTCTACTTTCTCAGAAGGCCGAAGAGAGCAGGACAATATGCACCCATCACTCATGTCATTCTACAATTATACAGTAGCGAGCATCCTAACATGCTGCATCACCGCTTGGTATGGAAATTGCACTGCAGTGGACAGAAAGATTCTACAACAGGTAGTCAAAACTGCCCAACACACCACCAGCACCAGCCTACCAGCCATCAAGGACACATATGCAGAAAGGTGCTGGAAAAGGGCCAGTAACCCAAAATGCTCTTGGACTGCTTGTCTCAGTCCCATCAGGGAGGAGGGTATGTTGAAAAGTAAATTGATTATCTATGTTCACATATGTCACCATATACAAACCTGAGGTTCATTCCCTTACAGACATTCACAGTGAATATAAAGAAACAGCAAAAACATAGAAAAAAAACTAACAAAATAATCATAATAAATAAATAACTATCGAGAACATAAGATGAAGAGTCCTTGAAAGTGAATCCATACTGTAGATTGTGGGAACAGTTGTGGTGAGCAAAGTTCAGTTAAGGTATTTCCTCTGATTCGACAGCCTGATGGTAGAGTGGGAATACCTGTTCCTGAACCTGGTGAAACATAGAAAACCTACAGCAATGATGTACAATTTTAAATTGAATTAAAGAGTGATTGGCACAAATTGAAGAAGAATTGACCAACTTCAAAATCCGCATCCAATCTTCTGTTATCAGGGTCATGTTAAGCTCTCTCTCCCAATCTTGCTTAATCTTAAGTGAAGGGTAATTGTGCTGTTGTAACAATAAATTATAAATTTTCCCAATAAAACCTTTCACTAAAGGATTCATTTTTAAAATAATATCTAACAGGTCAGAATCTTGTATATATGGAAAATTACTTAAGTATTTTTGTAAGAAGTGTCTGACCTAAAGATATTGCAGGAAATGTGAATATGAGAGAGAGTATTTAGTTACTAATTTCTCAAAAGACATCAGTCGGCCATCTTGGAACAAATCCATGAAGGAATAAACCCCTTTATTCCTCCAAAGGAGAAAAGTAGAATCACTTAATGAAGGTTTAAATAAATAATTTTGATAAATTAAACTAAAGAGTTTAAATTTTGTGCCAATCACTCTTTAATTCAATTTAAAATTGTACATCCTTACTATCTGACAAAGCAGAGACTGTCTAAAATGTTTCCTAATGTTGATAGTCAGTGTGACAGATGTAAAACTGAGACAGCCACATTGACACATATGTTTTGGTCGTGTTCTGTATTGAAACATTTTTGGAAGTCTATTTTCTCTACAATATCTAAAGCTTTAAAAATTAATTTACAACCTAATAGATTGATAGTTTTAGTTGGTATAATTCCTCAATATATTCATAATATTTCTCCATCAGACCATCATGTAATTGCATTTGTTACATTATTGGCCAGAAGGGCTATTTTGTTGAAATGGAAAGATGTTTCTGCTCCTACTTTGATACAATGGTTTTCCCAGGTGATGTTATGTCTTAGTTTGGAGAAAATCAGAAGTCGAACTTTTGATCCTCGATTTGATTTTGAGAAAAGGTGGGGTTCATTCGCCCGCTACTATCATCTGATTTGAATTAATTAATATGGTTTCCTTCCGATTTTTCTTTAAGTGGATTTGATTTGGCGGATTGATTTTTTAAAAATGGATGCTTATATGATGTATAGCTCCGGGGTTGTGCTCCCAATGGTTTTTTTTTGTTTTTGGTTTCTTTTTCAGTTAGTAGGAGTTTTTGTTAGTTAGTAAGGGTTCTTTTTTCCCTTCTTTTTCTTTCAAAAAAATATTCTTAACACTTTATTTTTTCTTCTTATTATTGATATGTTGCTTAGCTTTGTTAATCAGTTATTTCCTGATTTAATTTTTTATTGTACATAATGACATATTGACTTAATGTATCTTTCTTTTTGTTAATCTTCAATAATAATTAACAAAAAAGATTTAAAATGAAAATTAAAACCTACAGCACAATACAGGCCCTTTGGCCCACAAAGTTGTGCCGAACATGTCCCTAGCCTAGAAATTACTAGGCTTACCTATAGCCCTCTATTTTTCTAAGCTCCATGTACCTATCCAAAAGTCTCTTAAAAGACCCTATCGTATCTGCCTCCACCACCTTTGCCAGCAGCCCGTTCCATGCACTCACCACTCTCTGACATATCCTTACCCCTGTCACTCCTCTGTACTTACTCCCCAGCACCTTAAACCTGTATCCTCTTGTGGCAACCATTTCAGCCCTAGGAAAAAACTTCTGACTATCCACACGATCAACGCCTCTCAACATCTTACACACCTCTATCAGGTCACCTCTCATCCTATCGCTCCAAGGAGAAAAGGCCAAGTTCACTCAACCTATCCTCATATGACATGCTCCCCAATCCAGACAACATCCTTGTAAATCTCCTCTGCCCTCTTTCTATGGCTTCCACATCCTTCCTGTAGTTAGGCAACCAGAACTGAGCACGGTACTCCAAGTGGGGTGTGACCAGGGTCCTACAACATTACCTCTCGGCTCCTAAATTCAATTCCACGATTGATGAAGGCCAATACACCATATGCCTTCTTAACCACAGAGTCAACCTGCGCAGCTGCTTTGAGCGTCCTATGGTCTCGGACCCCAAGATCCCTCTGATCCTCCACACTGCCAAGAGTCTTACCATTAATCTTATATCCTGCCATCATACTTGACCTATCAAAATGAACCACTTCACACTTATCTAGGTTGAACTCCATCTGCCACTTTCAGCCCAGTTTTGCACCCTATCAATGTCCTGCTGTAACTTCTGACAGCCCTCGACACTATCCACAACACCTCCAACCTTTGTGTCATCAGCAAATTTACTAACCCACCCCTCCACTTCCTCATCCAGGTCATTTATAAAAATCACAAAGAGTAAGGGTCCCAGAACAGATCCCTGAGGCACTCCACTGGTCACCGACCTCCATGCAGAATATGACCCATCTACAACCACTCTTTGCCTTCTGTGGGCAAGCCAGTTCTCGATCCACAAGATGGTTTGGGTCCTGAGGCTCCTCTACGTCCTTCCTGATAGCAACAGCGAGAAGAGGGCATAGTCTGGATGGTGGGGGTCTCTGATGATAGATGCTGCTTTCCTGCGACAGCACTACATGTAGATGTGCTCAATGAGGGGAGGGCTTTACCCGCGATGGACTGAGCTGAATCCACTACTTTTTGTAGGATTTTCCATTCAAGGGCATTGGTGTTTCCATACCAGACCTTGAAGCGGCCAGTCAATAAACTCTACTGCACATCTGTAGAAGTCTGTCAAAGTTTCAGATGACATGTCGAATTTTCACAAACCTCTAAAGGCACTGCCATACTTTCCTTGTAATGGCACTTACGTGTTAGACCAAAGGCAGCCCTCTGAAATGTTAACACCAAGGAATTTAAAGTTGTTAACCCTCTCCACCTCCGATCCCCTGAAGAGGTGTGGCTTAAGGACCTCTGGTTTTCTGCTCCTGAAGTCAATAATCAGCTTCTTGGTCTTGCTGGCATTGAGTAAGAGCTTGTTGTTGTGCCACCACTCAGCCAGATTTTCAATCTTCCTCCTACGTGCTGATTCGTCACCACCTGTGATTCAGCCAATGACAGCGGTGTCATCAGCAAACTTAAGTGTGGCATAGGAGCTGTGCTTAGCCTCACAGTCATAAGTGTAAAGTGAGTACAGCAAGGGGCTAAGCACACAGACTTGTAGTGCACCTGTGCTGATGGTGATTGTCATAGACAGTCATAGATTTATTGAAAAATACAGCACAGAAACAGGCCCTTTGGCCCATCTAGTTCATGTCAAACCATTTAAGCTGCCTACGCCCACCGACCTGCACTGGGACCATAGACCTCCATACCCCTACCATCCATGTACCTATCCAAACTTCCCTTAAACATTGAAATCGAGCTGGCTTGCACCACTTACATTGGAAGCTCATTCCACACTCTCACCACCCTCTGAGTGAAGAAGTTTCCCCTCATGTTCCCCTTAAACTCCTCACCTTTCACCCTTAACCAATGACCTCTAGTTACAGTCCTACACAACCTCAGTGGAAAAAGCCTGCTTGTACTTATCCTGTCTATACTCCTCATAATTTTGTATGCCTCTATCAAATCTTCTCTCAATCTTCTAAGATCCAAGGAATAAAGTCATGACCTATTCAAATTGTCCTTATAACTCAGGTCCTCCAGTCCCAGCAAAATTCTTGTAAATTTTCTCTGTACCCTTTCAACCCAGAAGGTACAGTATTGTGCAAAAGTCTTAGGCACATATATACAGTTTGGGTGCCTAAGACTTTTGCACAGTACTGTAGTAATGTTATGCATCGCAATGTACTACTGCCACAAAAAAAAAACAAATTTCATGATACATGAATGATGATAAACCTGATTTTGATATGGAAATTCTATTGTGGACTGAGAATGGTAAGGGGACAGGAAGAGGGGAATCATGGTTGGGAAAAGGGAAAGGGAGCAGGAAGCACCAGAGAGACATTCTGTAATGATCAATAAACTAATTGTTTGCAATCAAATGTCCTTTCATGGTGTTTCAGAGCTGGGTGTGTCTGCACCCATGCTATCCCCCACCCCAGCACTCCTTCTCTGCCACCTGTCCCACACTCCTCCCGTGGCATTCCACCCTTGCCATTCCCACCATCCTTTGCTCCCACCTGATTTACAAACTTGCTCTCCACTCCACATTGACAAATACAGTACTGTGCAAAAGTATTAGGTACCCTAGCTGTATTATACTGTATGTGCCCAAGACTTTTGCACAGTACTGCAGAAGAGAGAAAAAGGAATGGCCAGAATGGCAGGTATTCTTGATGACATTGTAAGCCTCCTTGAAGCAATCACGTGAAGTATGCAGAATGGAAGGAAATGACAATCCTGTGATGGACTGAGTT
The DNA here is from genome assembly GCF_048418815.1 of Hemitrygon akajei. Lineage (NCBI taxonomy): Eukaryota > Metazoa > Chordata > Chondrichthyes > Myliobatiformes > Dasyatidae > Hemitrygon > Hemitrygon akajei. The sequence goes on from NC_133127.1 coordinate 30,375,242, forward strand.
GTGCTTGCCACCATCTGCAGGTTCCATCAGACCATAGCAGTCACCAATACAAAGTGAGATGCAATCCATCACAATATTTTCTTTAGCACATCTGTAGAAGTTCAAGAGAATCCTTGGGATCAAGCCACTTAAGGAGTTACATATGCTGATGCTTTTTTGGTTACCACATCAGTATGGAGGGACCATTTGGAGTTGCTGGTGATATGGATGCCCAGAGACTCAAAATTATCAGCCATCAGGGTTATGCTACTAAGGAAGGGGTTGTGTTCATACCACTACACCTCACCCCATTGCCCTGTTGTGTTAGAACTTTACAAAATGCTGGTTAGACCACACTTGGAGTATTATGTGCAGTTCTCGCAGCCATATCAGAAGACAGTGTTTGAGCTGAAGAGAGTGCAATGAAGATTAACAGGATGCTGCCTGGATTACAGTACTTAAATGGGAGAGATTGAACAGGCTCAGCCTATTTTCCCCGGAGTGAAGGATGCTGATTTTTAGTTCAATAGAAGTACTGTATATAAAATTATGAGATGGGGTAGATTGCCAAAATCTTTTCCCATGATAAGAGGACCAAAAACATGATGTTTTTATGTGTGAGGCAAGATACTTTAAGGGGACCTAGGAGTAAATTTGTTTATGCAGCCAGTGGTTGGTATTCGGAACATGCTGTCAGAGGAGCTGGTGGAATCAGATACAGGTATTACGTTCAAGAGGTATTTGGACAGATACCTACGTAGGCAGTCCTAATACAGGCACATTGGATTAGCATAGATGAACAAAAGTGTTGGCATGGATGTGGGAGGCCATACATCCCACTCAGCCCCAAGACCTGTGCAAATGGATCCTTGATTTCTTCACTGACAGACTCCTGTTAGTAAGGATTGGCAATAAAATCTCCTCCACACTCACCACCAGCACAGGTGCCCCACACGGCTGTGTGTTTATTGTTGTTGGCTGAATCATAAGGTGGTGATGAATCGGCAAATAGGAGGGAGATTGATAATCTGATTGAGCGGTTCACAGCAGCAACCTCTCACGCAACATCAGCAAAACCAAAGAGCTGACTTAAAGATAAAGATCTTCTAAAATTAGCTTTATTTGTAACCTGTACATCAAAGCTTTGGAACACATGGTGAAATGCATCATTCACATCGATGATAAACATAGCCTAAAGATGTGCTGAGGGATTATGGACTATAGGAGGATTACACTACCGTGCCACCTTCTATAAGAGCTAGAACAGTGAAATATAGAGCATAGGAGTTACTGGAAATCTGAATTGAAAGAGATGTCTGGAACTCTTCACTGGAACTCGGGGGGGGGGGGGGGAGTTATATGGGAGGGAGGGTTTAAGGGTCGTCACAACATTGTGGGCCGAAGGGCCTGTATTATGCTGTATTATTCTATGTAACCCCTCAGTAGATCAGCTAGCACTTGAAAGTTGACTTGAAACTTGATCTTCACCTGTCCAGCCCTTCTCCAATTCTAGTGTTTAAGAGCACAGGAATGGGTTTGCAAATACAAAATTCCACAGACCCACTGAAACCCACTTCTATAACATAAAGCCAACAGTCAAGGTAGGCATTCAACATCTATTGTCCTTAAAGTAAGACATGCTGCATTTTTTACACACTGTCAGCTGTGCGCCATGTATAAAATAAACATTTAATATCTCCTACATTAACTGACGTAACACCAAGTCATAAAACCTTACATGCATTTTCAGCTATACATGAACATTTGTAGAACCGCATGGAGCCAGAAAATATCCAGTCTTGGTTAGAGAATTGAATGTATCTCCGCAGTGTGCCAGTCACCTCAGGTCTGATCGGTCTTCTACATATTCTAATTATATTTGTAAACACAGTAAACATTCCATAATTTCAATGTTCACAGTGAACAGTAAGGCCTTGGGCAGTATCGTAGAATAGAGGGTCCTTGGAGTGGAAATATATTTCCCAGAAATGGTATTGGTGAAAGAGGCTTTTGACATGCTGGCTTTCATCAGTCAAAGCAATGGGTATAGAAGTTGGGATGTTTTGTTACAGTTGTTAAAATGTTTTTGATGCTGCTTTTGGAGTATCATGTACAGTTTTGGTCACCCTGCTATATGAAAGGTGCCATTAAACTTCAAAGAGTGCAGCAAAAATTTACAAGGAGGTCGCTGGAACTCAAGGGACTGAATTATGGAGATAGATTGAGCAGGTTGGAACATTTTTTTCAGTGACGCGTAGGGGAATCCTGGCTGATCTTATAGCATGTAAGCATTATCACAAAGAAAGCACAACACTTGCTCTACATTCTTAGAAGTTTGCATAAATATGACATGTCAGCAAAAACTTTGACAAACTTCTCTCGATGCACTGTGGAGCGTATACTAACTGCTGAATCTTGCCCTGGTATGGAAACAACAATGCCCAGGGCCAAACCCAGGATAATAGGGCTGGCTTAGATGTGAATCTTGGTTGCGATGGTCCATTTGGTCTGAAGGACCTCTTTTCATACTGTATGACTCTATCAGAAAGAAATGACTGATTAAAAACATTGGAGGAATACCACGTTGTTTGTATGATCCTTTTGATATTCCTAATAATTTTCAAGCGTAGTCAGAGCTAGTAAAATTTTACTTTATATGTGCCACACAGCTGACAGAGTATACATAAGGAATGCAGCTTATTTTATTAATTATACTTCCTTTGTGTCTTGTCAGGCTTCATGACATGGTAGTTCTGATACCTTTCGATGTTTGCTATGGAAGATCTTTCTCCACAAGGGGCTTATCCTGTAACAGAACCCCATAGTAATAGTCACTGTCAAAAGAGAGGTATTTTATTTTAGGGTCTTTTGTCCCTGAAATAAACTGTACCTTCTGTGCATTCTTTTTTTTAGTGATAAAAGGCAGGTTGACTGTATCTTACAATAAGCAATAAAGATTCACATCATATCTTAAAATATAAGGAGCATTACAATTTTAAATAACATAGGATATTTTGTTTGATTTCACCCTATTCCTTAGCATATAATCAGTTTGGGCAGAATACTGGGTAATTCCAATTTCCTCTTCATCACAGATGAACAGCTTTTTCACTTCCTCGTTCACACATACACACTTTCTCTCTTTATCCTTGTTTAAATCCATAGGGAGCTCAGAATTTGCTGGATATAAAACATCATTTGAAAACTTGTCCCATGTTCATGCACTTTAGTTCAGCTCAGTTACAAAATCTAACTCACTCTTAAGCAGGACAGCTTAAAATGTAGGCAATAAGATTCATAGAACATAGAAAATTACAGCACAGCACAGGACCTTTGGCCCACAGTGTTGTGCTTGGAGACTTTTTAACCTTTAATGGCTTTAAAGTGAAGGAATACTTGGAGTTACTAATCATGCAAACACTCTCCACGTCAACCAAACTCAAACAGACTCGAAGCTCTCTCACTTTCTAATTTATGAATGGCAACAGTATTCAGTTTATGAGATCTGCTTGCCCTACTCAATCAGCAATGTATTCAGCCTTTCTTCCATTTAAACACTCTCCCAGGCACTCCCTTCCTTTGCACCCTCTGCACTTCCACTTCCCTGACGAGACGTGTTGCACCTAATCTTCAGGGGCTTTGCTTCCTTGATGACCATACCTAAAGGGTTGACCTCCACCTACCACAGGACTGTGTCAAGTATTCCCAACAGGCACCACTGGTGGAGCCTTATCTTGCTCGTCCAAACCACTTGGGTCATAGATTTGTTTATCTGCAGCATTTGGGCTCAGAAATATGAAGAAGATCTGCCACAATCAGGAAGTTCGAAAGATCTAAATTAAACTCTATTGATTACTTTTGGCATTAAGGCCTCAAGGAAGGTTGCCTCTTGGATCATTGTTACAGTTGGTCCTTTATTTTCATCAAAAGCAACTGCAGCTCCATCACAGGCACAACCCTCCCTACCCTTAGGTATATTTTCAAGTGGCAGTATCTCACAAAGGCAGCTTCCATCATTAAGGACCCTCACCATCTGGGACGTGCCCTCTTCCAATTACTACCATTGGGGAGGAGGTATCAACAATTTAGGCACAGCTTCTTGATGTCGGTATTGGTTTATTACTGTCCAATGTACTAGGAAGAGCTTGCCTTGCATACTGTTCAAACCATTACACAGTGCCTTGAGCTGGAATAAGGTAAAAGAAAAACAATGCAGAACAAAGTGCAAAAGTAAGATACAGGTAAATGATAATGTTGTGGTGAACTACATATACCTGTCTGGACCCCCCCCCCCCCGCTGACTGCTCCTGTGGCTCCTCCCACAGACCCGGTATAAAGGTGATTGGAGGCACTCCCTCAGTCTCCAGGATGTTGTGTGATGGTCTCTTGCTGCTGACAGTGCTCTCTCGTCCAGCTAATAAAAGCCTATCTCTCGCCTCACATCTCCGAGAGTTATTGATGGTGCATCAATTTTATTAGCTGGAATTTTAAAACAGGGAGAGTATTTTACGTCCGGAAAAATTAGACATTGATCCTCAAGCTCCAGAAGCAGCTATTGCCTTTGAACTCTGGCTTGCATGCTTCCAATCATACCTGGAAGAGATTCCCGTGACTGAGCCTGCTATCATGCACAAAATCCTCCTCTCCAAGGTCAGTCCGAGGGTATACTCCCTCATCAGAGACCTGCCGACCTACCAAGGGGCACTGGACACCCTCAAAAGACAGCACCTGTGGCCGGTGAACACCGTCTACGCGAGACATCGCTTAGTGACACAGTGGCAGCGGGCCGGAGAGTCGAGTGCTGAGTTTGTCCGGACCCTACAGACACTCATGCGGGCCTGTGACTGCAGGGGACTGACGGCGGAACAGCATGCGGAGCTCCTGGTACGAGACACCTTCGTTACGGGGATCAGGTCAGTGTACGTGCACCAGCAGCTGCTGGAAAACGCTGATCTTACCTTACGCTTGGCGATCGAGCTGGCCGACATGCTGGAGGCTGCTCTGCACAATGCTGACGCTGTCCAGCCATGCGATCTCCCACCGGCCCCGTGGACGCCGCAGACCCCGCCACCCGGCCAATCGACCTCAGCTGCTGCCACTTGCGAGCCCGTGAACTCCCTGCAACCCTCCAGCGAATCGACCACAGCTGCTGCCAGTCGCAAGTCCGTGCAGTGTTACTTCTGCGGACTCGAAAAGCATCCCCGAAAAGGCTGCCTGGCCTGAGAAGCTACCCGCCCCAGCTGCGGAAAGAAGGGCCATTTCACCTCCATTTCATAGCAGTGAGTTCAATCCTTCGGATCCTCAGTTTCATCCAATTGCATTTTACATTACTTGTCATTTTAAATGCTATTAAAACAGAACGTGTGATACCCTTATCTGCTGTAATCTTTTCCTTTTCCAATATTTTATTGATTTCTTACATAAAAGAATACAGAGTACAACATGATATATAGTATGTATCAATTACAATATATTTGAATCACAAACATAGTCTCATTACCCCATATCCATATAAATTCAATTTTACCATAATACTGTACTGAAAATATATAATTTTATTATACAAAAAAATCTAACCCACTGCCAGAAAAAAACAGCTGTTTGGCTAAAAAAAAAGGAAAAAATCCTTAACATATAGTAAATATCATATAGTCTTATCATATAGCCAACATCTGTGCTTAATACCAAATCAAAGATTTTGAAAATAATTCAAAAAAGGTCCCCACAATCTTAAAAAATCTTGTCTAGGTTCAGAAATTAAAAAAGCAAATCTTCTCTAAATTTAAACATGACATAACATCATGTAACCAATGAGCATGAGTAGGCGGAGTGGCATCCTTCCACTGAAGCAACAATGCCCTCCTGGCTAAAAGAGAAATAAAGGCCAAAATGTGCAAATCATGTGTCTCCAAAATAATATCATTTCCTCCAACAATACCAAATAAGGCAGTCAAAGAATTAGGTTTAAAATTTACTTTAAAAAGCACCAAAAAAGTTTGGAATACTTCCTTACAATATTTTTCAAGACTCGGACAAGTCCAAAACATATTAATTAGTGAAGCTTTTCCATTGTTACATTTATCACAATAGGGAGATGTATCAGAATAAAAACAAGACAGCTTATCTTTAGTCATGTGGGCCCTATGAACCACTTTAAATTGTAGAGGGGAATGACAGGCACATAACGATGAGGTATAAACCAATTTAAAAATTTCATTCCAAGTATCCTCAGAAATTGGAATTTGTAAATTTTGTTCCCAGAAATTTTTAATTTTGTCTAAAGGAGTATTTCTCATTCCCAACAACATACCATAAATATTAGATATAGATCCATTATGGAAGGGTTTCAAATTAAAAATTGCATCAAATAAATTTTTATCTGGACTTTTAGGAAATGTATGTACTTGAGAATGCAAGAAGTCTCTAATTTGTAAATAACAAAAAAAGTGGGTTTTGTGTTGGCTATACTTAGCTGACAGTTGTTCAAATGAAGAAGGACTATCTCCAACAAACAAATCCTGAAAACATTTAATACCCAATCTATTCCACTCTTTTAAAAACTACATCAGTCACAGAAGGTTTAAAAAAAGTTAGAAGAAATGGAACGAAAGTGAAAAACTCAATAAACCAAAATATTTTCTACATTGTACCCAAATCCTCAAAGAGTGTTTAACAACAAAATTATCAGTTAAATTACTTACAGATAAAGGAATTGAGGATCCGAGAAGAGAAATGATAGAAAATTTATTAACAGAATTAGCTTCTAAAGAAACCCAAACCGGACAGTCCTCTCGATTAATATAACCAAAACGTAAGATTCTGTATATTGACTGCTCAGTAATAAAACCTAAAATTGGGCAAGGCTAAACCTCCATTCTTTTTAGCTTTTTGAAGATGAACTTTATTTAATCGAGAAATTTTATTTTTCCATATATAAGAAGATATAATAGAATCCAGAGAGTCAAAAAAGGATTTAGGAATAAAAACAGGTACGGCCTGAAATAAATATGAAAATTTAGGCAAAACATTCATTTTAATAGAATTAATTCAGCCAATCGATGATAAAGAGAGGGGTAACCAATTTGATAGTGCCTTCTTAACATAATTCAAAAGTGTAAAAAAAAATTCTTTAAAAAGGAATTTATAATTCCTAGTAATTGTTACGCCCAAATAAGTAAATTGATTTCCTACAATTTTAAAAGGAAGGTTAGTATTAACTAATACCAAATTATTCAAAGGAAAAAGTTCACTCTAATTAAAGTTAAGTTTGTATCCTGAAAACAGACTAAAGCAGGAGAGTAAAGAAAGTACAGATGGTAAAGAAGACTCCACATTTGAAATGTAGAGCGAAAGGTTATCAGCATAAAGCAAATCTTTGTGGGTAATACCACTCCTTAAAATACCAGTGATATCATTAGATTCTCGGAAAGCAATAGCTTAAGGTTCTAAGACCATGTCAAAAAGCAAAAGACTCAAAGGACAACCTTGTCTAGTTCCACGTTGAAGTTTAAAAGGTTTAGAATTCTGAGAGTTAGTAAGAGCCTGAGTGGAGGGAGATAGATAAAGTAACTTAATCCATTGAATAAAATCGGGCTCAAAGTTAAATTTTTCTAAAGTTTTAAATAAATAATTCCATTCAACACGATCAAAGTCTTTCTCAGCATCTAAGGATATCACACATTCCTATATCTCTTCAGAAGGAGAATAAATAACATTCAATAAACAACAAATATTAAAGTGGGAGTATCGATTTTTGATAAATCCAGTCCAGTCATTAGAAATAATAGAAGGTAAAATATTTTCAATCCTATGAGCCAAAAGTTTAGATAAAATTTTAGTATCAACATTAAGTAAGGAAATTGGTCTATTAGATGAACATTCAGATGGATCCTTATTCTTTTTAAGAATAAGTGAAATAGAGGCTTCATAAAAAGATTGTGGCAACCTACCTAATTTAAAAGAGTCTGAAAGGACTGAATGTAAATGAAGTATAAGCAAAGAGGAAAATGCCTTATAAAACTCTCCAGAAAATCCATCAGGACTCGGAGCCTTCCTGAGTGCAAAGAGTGAACAACCTCGGCAATTTCCTCATAAGAAATGGGTTGATCCAGCAATCTTCGATTATCATCAGAAAGTGTAGTAATGTTTAATCGATCTAAGAAATTATTCATTACAGTATTATCTTTAGGAGGATCAGAACTATAAAGTTTAGAATAGAATTCTCTAAAAGTATCGTTTATTTCTAAATGATCTGATGTTTTATAACCATTAGCTTTATAAATTTCTTTAATTTGGCCTTTAATTATAAATGTCTTTAATTTGTTAGCCAATAGTTTACCCGTTTTATCTCCATGAACATAAAACTGACTTTTATCTTTTAAAAGTTGATTTTCAATTGGATAAGTTAAAAGCAGATCATTTTTAGTTTTAATTTCAACACGTCTTTTATATAAAACAGGATCTGGAGCCAAAGCATATTTTTGGTCTAATTGTTTCAGCTGATTGGCTAATTCAATTCTCTACTTATTAGCTTTTTTCTTGGCACTTATGGTAAAAGAAATAATTTGTCCTCTAATATAAGCCTTAAAAGCAGCCCATAAAATAAAACTAGAAGTCTCTTCTAGCGTAGTCTCTTCAAAAAAATGAGTAATTTGTCTCTCCAAAAATTTTTTTAAATCCTTATCAGATAACAGAGTTGGATTTGCTGTAATCTTTTGATCTATTTAATCTTGTCTTAAATTTACCACCTACTGGAAGGGGACTGTATCTCCTTTGGTCTGCCAATAATACATGCACCTTTGTCAGACATGCCTAGGTTAATAATACCTTTAACCAACATTCTACAATTTCCAAGCTGATGTTAAACATCAGAACTATCAGTACATAGAAGCCTGCCTTGCCCTCCCCAGGTGTGGTTCTTTTGCTCTCTGAGTGTGGTTGTTGACAGTGTCAGATCTCTTTACACAATACTGGGTGCTTTGTCAAGTCCTGCCTGGGAGCCAACTAATCAACAGGACAAGACAAACTGAGCTGCAGTTGGAAATATATATAATAGACTGAGATTTGATTAAGTACAAAATTTTATAACTCACAACCCTCTAGTCTCTGGAGCTCTAGAACACATAATTTATTTGTTAATATTATTTTATGGGCTGTATTTGATGTATGTATTGTGTATGTAATGTAGGTAACATTCTAGTAAATCTTCTCTGTACTCTTTCTATTTTGTTGACATCTTTCCTATAATTCGGTGACCAGAGCTGTACACAATACTCCAAATTCGGCCTTACCAATGCCTTGTACAATTTTAACATTACATCCCAACTCCTATACTCAATGCTCTGATTTATAAAGTCCAACATACCAAAAGCTTTCTTCACCACCCTATCTACATGAGATTCCACTTTTAGGGAACTATGCACCATTATTCCTAGATCACTCTGTTCTACTACATTGTTCAATGCCCTACCATTTACCATGTATGTCCTATTTGGATTATTCCTACCAAAATGTAGTACTTATCAGCATTAAACTCCATCTGCTATTGATCAGCCCACTCTTATAACTGGCCTAAATCTCTCTGCAAATTTTGAAAACCTACTTCATTATCCATAACGCCACCTACCTTAGTATCATCTGCATACTTACTAATCCAATTTACCACCCCATTATCCAGATCATTAATGTATATGACAAACAACATTGGACCCAGTACAGATCCCTGAGGCACACCACTAGTCACCAGCCTCCAACCTGACAAACAGTTATCCACCACTACTCTCTGGCATCTCCCATCCAGCCACTGTTGAATCCATTTTACTACTTCAATATTAATACCTAACGATTGAACCTTCCTAACTAATCTTCCGTGCAGAACCTTGCCAAAGGCCTTACTGAAGTCCATATAGACAACATCCACTGCTTTACCCTCGTCAACTTTCCTCGTAACCTCTTCAAAAAATTCAATAAGATTTGTCAAACATGACCTTCCACGCACAAATCCATGCTGACTGTTCCTAATCAGACCCTGTCTATCCAGATAATTATATATACCATCTCTAAGAATACTTTCCATTAATTTACCCACCACTGAGGTCAAACTGACAGGTCTATAATTGCTAGGTTTACTCTTAGAATCCTTTTTAAACAATGGAACCACATGAGCAATATGCCAATCCTCCGGCACCATCCCCGTTTCTAATGACATTTGAAATATTTGTGTCAGAGCCCCTGCTATTTCTACACTAACCTCCCTCAAGGTCCTAAGGAATATCCTGTCAGGATCTGGAGATTTATCCACTATTATATTGCTTAAAAGTGCCAGTACTTCCTCCTCTTTAATTGTCATAGTTTCCATAACTTTCCTACTTGTTTCCCTTACCTTACACAATTCAATATCCTTCTCCTTAGTGAATACCGAAGAAAAGTAATTGTTCAAAATCTCCCCCATCTCTTTCAGCTCCACACATAGCTGTCCACTCTCATTCTCTAAGGGACCAATTTTATCCCTCACTATCCTTTTGCTATTAATATAACTGTAGAAACCCTTTGGATTTATTTTCACCTTACTTGCCAAAGCAACCTCGTATCTTCTTTTAGCTTGTCTAATTTCTTTCTTAAGATTCTTCTTACATTCTTTATATTCCTTGAGCACCTCATTTACTCCATTCTGCGTATATTTATTGTTTTCTTTTTCCTAACCAAGTTTCCAATATCCCTTGAAAACCATGGCTCTCTCAAACTTTTAATCTTTCCTTTCAACCTAACAGGAACATAAATACAAATATAAATACTTTATTGTCACCAAACAATTGATACTAGAGTGTACAATCATCACAGTGATATTTGTTTCTGCGCTTCGTGCTCCCTGAAGTACAAATCGAAGTAAATATAATAAAAATTTAAATTATAAATCATAATTAGAAAATAGAAAAGGGAAAGTACGGTAGTGCAAGTCAGGTCCAGATATTTTGAAGGTACGTCCCAGATCCGGGTCAGGATCTGTTCAGCAGTCTTATCACAGTTGGAAAGAAGCTGTTCCCAAATCTGGCCATACGTATCTTCATGCCCCTGAACCTTCTCCCAGAGGGAAGAGGGACAAAAAGTGTGTTGGCTGGGTGGGACTTATCCTTGATTATCCTGGCAGCACTGCTCCAACAGCGTGTGGTGTAAAGTGAGTCTGAGGATTGAAGATTGGTTTGTGTGCCGTACTGGGCTAGGTTCATGATCTTCTGCAGCTTCTTCCGGTCTTGGACAGGACAACTTCCATACCAGGTTGTGATGCACCCTAGAAGAATGCTTTCTACGGTGCACCTATAAAAATTAGTGAGGGTTTTAGGAGACAGGCCAAATTTCTTCAGCTTTCTCGGGAAGTAAAGGCGCTGGTGGGGCTTCTTGGCAGTGGATTCTGGTTGGTTAGACCAAGTCAGGTTATTTGTGATATTCATCCCGAGGAACTTAAAGCTTTTGACCTGTTCCACCTGCGCACCGCTGATGTAGATGGGGTCGTGCAGTCCGCTACTCCTTCTGAAGTCAACAACCAATTCTGTTTCAAAGATTCTGTACCCTCAAAATTTCACCTTTAAATGACCTCCATTTCTCTATTACATCCTTCCCAGTAAACAAATTGTCCCAATCCATTCCTAAATCCTTTCCCATCTCCTCAAAGTTAGCCTTTCTCCAATCAAAAATCTCAACCCTGGGTCCAGTCCTATCCTTCTCCATAATTATATTGAAACTAATGGCATTGTGATCACTGGACCCGAAGTGCTCCCCAGTACATACCTCTGTCACCTGACCTATTTCATTCCCTAACAGAAGATCCAACACTGCCCCTTCTCTAGTTGGTACCTCTATGTATTGCTGCAAAAAACTATCCTGCACACATTTTACAAACTCCAGACCATCCATCCCTTTTACAGTATGGGCTTCCCAGTCTACGTGTGGAAAATTAAAAGCTCCAACAATCACAACCATATGCTTACTACAAATATCTGCTATCTCCTTGCAAATTTGCTCCTCCAATTCTCGCTCCCCATTAGGTGGTCTATAATACACCCCTATAAGTGTTACTACACCTTTCCCATTCCTCAATTCCACCCAAATAGCCTTCCTAGACAAGACTTCCAATCTATCCTGCCAGAGCAGCGCTGTAATATTTTCTCTGACAAGCAACGCAACACCTCCCCCTCTTGTCCCTCTGATTCTATCACACATGAAGCAATGAAATTCAGGAATATTTAGTTGCCAATCACACCCCTCCTGCAATCATGTTTCACTAATAGCTACAACATCATATTTCCAGGTATCAATCCATGCTCTAAGCTCATCCACCTTACTTACAATGCTCCTAGCATTAAAATAAATGCATTTAAGAAATTCTCCACCTCTTCCTCTCTGTTTATCTCTAACAGTACAAAGTACTTTACTGTCTTTTTCTTCCTTCTCCCATACATCTGTTCCTAAACTCTGGTTCTCCTCCCCCCTCATATCTAGTTTAAATCCACTGGAGCCTCTCTAGCAAACCTACCTGCAAGAATATTTGTCCCCCTCCAGTTCAGATGTAAACTGTCCCACCGGAACAGGTCCCACCTTCCCTGGAAAACTGCCCAATTATCTATAAATCTGAAGCCCTCCCTCCTGCACCATGTCTTCAGCCACTGTTGATCTGCACTATCTTACTATTTCTAAACCCACCTGCACTTGGCACTAGTAGCAACCCTGAGATTGCTATCCTGGAGGTCCTGTCCTTTAACTTGGCACCTAGCTCCCTAAACCCACCGTTCAGGACCTCCTCACTCTTCCTACCCATGTCATTGGTCCCTACATGGTCTAACTTTAGGTTGGTCAGTCTTTCTTCCTCCCTACTGAAGAACTGGATATTTCTAACAGTCATTGACTGTGATTGTGTTTGGATTTCCACACTCTGCTTGGCATTTCCACAGCCCTATTAGAACACGTAACACAGACACAGATGTTTCTAACTAGAACATAGTACAGTAGGTCTCATCCTCTCTGACGTATTTTCTTTGTTCTCCCACTTCCTTCCCAACCTTCTCCACAACTGAAAACATGTTCAGTTTCTTTCTTTCTCAGTTCTGACAAAGGTTCTGGACCCAAAACATTCTCTGTTTACTCTTTCCAGACATACTGTCTGACCTGCTGAGTGTTTTCCAGCATTTCTGATTTTATCAGAATCAGATTTATTATCACTGTCTTATATAATGTGAAATTTGTAGTTTAGTGGCAGGCATAAAATTACGATAAATTATGAAATTGTAGTTGCGTGCAATGCGCTACTAAAGAAACACACGGAGGCAGAGAGAGCTGAACTCAGAATGCCTTTACTGATCCAAAATCGCGCGCTTAAATCTCCCCTCCTATGGGCCCCTGCGACCCGTGGGGCGGACGTGACGTCAGATTGTTCCCGGAAGGTTGGCCCCGAACGAGTAGTTCCAAACGCACTACCACGCGTCTGCCCGCGGCTCCCGATGGCAGTTCGAGTCCCGCGTGTGCAGGCCGCCACACCACCCCACCCCCCCAGAACCGTCCATCAGGGGAGTGGAGCCCCCAGTCTGTGTGGCTTGCCTGGATGGACGGACTCGCCGGTGCGGTGTGGGTACCCTCACCGGCTGCTCAATGTCCAAGTGCGTCGGTTTGAGGCGGTCCACTGTAAAAGTCTCTTCCCAGCCACCCACCTTCACGACACACGTGGTTCCATTGTACCGGATCACCTTGAAGGGTCCCTCATACAGCCACTGTAGAGGTGACCTGTGCATGCCCCTGCGAATAAAAACATACTCACAGTCTCGGAGGTCTTTGGGGGTGAAGGATGGCGTGGGACCATGCCTGGAGGTTGGGACCAGTGCCTGGGACCCTACCTTGTCCTGCAGCCTCGTTAGCACCGCTGCTGGAGTTTCTTCCGAACCTCGGGGCCTCTGGTACGAACTCGCCTGGGACCGTCGGGGGGGCGCCGTAGACCAATTCTGCCGAGGAGGTGTCCAGGTCCTCCCTGGGGGCTGTGCAGATGCCCAGTAGGACCCAGGGAAGCTCATCTGTCCAGTTGGGGCCCCTGAGGCGTGCCATCAGGTCCGGCTTGAGATGCTGGTGGAAACGCTCTACCAAACCGTCAGACTGGGGATGCTACGCTGTGGTGTGATGCAGCTGGGTGCCCAGGAGCTGCGCCAGTGCTGTCCACAAACCAGACGTGAACTGTGCCCCTCTGTCGGAGGTGATGTCCGTTGGGAGGCCGAACCTGGCGATCCAGTTTGCAATGAGCACCCTGACGCAGGACTCAGTGGACGTGTCTGTGAGTGGTACGGCTTCCGGCCATCTGGTGAACCTGTCTACCATGGTAAAGATATACCTGGCAGGCAGCCGACAGTGTCCACGTGGATGTGTTGGAACCTCCTTTGCGTTGGCTGGAACTGCTGGAGGGGAGCCTTCACGTGCCGCTGGACTTTGGCGGTCTGACAGAGTACGCAGGTCCTGGCCCAGTGTCCGACCCGTTTGCGCAAACCGTGCCAGCCAAATCTGTCCGCTACCAGTTTGATGGAAGCCCGGATGGACAGGTGGGCCAGGTTGTACAGTGTGTCAAACACCCGGATGGACGGGTGGGCCGGGTCGTGCAGTGTGTCGAACACCCGGATGGACGGGTGGGCCGGGTCGTGCAGTGTGTCGAACACCCGGATGGACGGGTGGGCCGGGTCGTACAGCGTGTCGAACACCCGGATGGACGGGTGGGCCGGGTCGTGCAGTGTGTCGAACACCCGGATGGACGGGTGGGCCGGGTCGTACAGCGTGTCGAACACCCGGATGGACGGGTGGGCCGGGTCGTACAGCGTGTCGAACACCCGGACGGACGGGTGGGCCGGGTCGTGCAGCGTGTCGAACATCCGGACGGACGGGTGGGCCGGGTCGTGCAGCGTGTCGAACACCCGGATGGACGGGTGGGCCGGGTCGTGCAGCGTGTCGAAAACTCGGACGGACGGGTGGGCCGGGTCGTGCAGCGTGTCGAACACCCGGATGGACGGGTGGGCTGGGTCGTGCAGCGTGTCGAAAACCCGGATGGACGGGTGGGCCGGGTCGTGCAGTGTGTCGAACACCCGGATGGACGGGTGGGCCGGGTCGTGCAGCGTGTCGAACACCCAGCGCCTCCATGCCGCTGGTACCACGGGTCGGGGTTTGCCGGTAGACATGTCACACAGGAGTCGATCCGCTGCTGGGCCGATGGAGACGTCCTCCAACTTGAGCCCCGAAACGGCGGTGCGGTAAGCCGGGATCTCGGTGTCCGACCGTTGTGCTTCCGCCAGTGCTGCGTAGTCTATTCCTGAGGATGATATGCCTACTGAGTGGAGGCAGGGACGAGACAGTGTGTCGGCGATGATGTTGTTCTTCCCTGCAATGTGGCGGACGTCCGTGGTGAATTCTGAAATAAAGGACAGTGCGAAGGTGAGGGGTTTGTGTTCCATATACACGGTGAACTCCCTTCCCTCGAGGAAGTATCGGAAATGCCAGACAGCCAGGTAGAGCACTAGCAAATCTCTGTCAAAAGCGCTGTACTTCACCTCTGGTGACCGTAGGTGCCGGCGAAGAAAGTGAGTGGTCACCACTGGTCCTCGACGAGCTGCTCCAGGACTCCGCCGGCTGCCGTGTTGGAAGCATCGACTGTGAGTGCCGTGGGTACATCGACTCTCAGGTGCACTAGGAGGGCCGCCCTTGCCAGCGCCTCCTTGGTCTGCTCGAACGCCTCCATGGACTCCGCGTCCCATGCCACTTCTTGGGCCTTGCCAGTCATCAGGCTGAACAAGGGTCTCATGATGCGTGCCGCCACCGGCAACACAAACCGATGATAAAAGTTGACCACCCCTATGAACTCCTGCAGGCCCTTGACCGTGCTGGGCTTAGGGAACTGGCGGATGGCCTGGACCTTGTCCGGTGGGGTAACTGCGCCATGTCGGTTGACTCTGTGGCCCAAGATGTCGATCTCCGTCAGCCTGAACTGGCATTTCGCCAGATTGTTTGCCAGTCCGTGGTCACTCAGGCATTGGCAGAGCTGGCGCAAATGTGCCACGTGCTCTTGGTGCGAACTGCTGGCCACCAGGATATCGTCCAAGTAATGAAAATGAAATCCAGGCCTCGTCCCAACGAGTCCATGAGCCTTTGGAAAGTTTGGGCTGCATTCTTGAGACCGAAAGGCATCCTCAGGAATTCGAACAAGCTGAACGGGGTGATGAGGGCTGTCTTGGGCACGTCGTCGGGGTGCACTGGGTTCTGATCATATCCCCTGACCAGGTCAATTTTCGAGAAGATGGTCGCCCCGTGCAGGTTCGCTGTGAAGTACTGGATGCGGGGTACCAGGTATCTGTCGGCAGTTGTGGCGTCTTTGAGCCTTCTGTAGTCTCCACAGGGCCTCCATCCTCCTGCGGACTTGGGCACAAATGTGCAGCGGGGATGTCCACGGGCTGTCTGAGCGGCGTACGATTCCCAGCTCTTCCATCTTATGGAACTCCTCCTTGGCGAGGTGGAGCTTGTCGGGTGGGAGCCTGTGAGCTCGGGCGTGCAGCGGTGGGCCTTGCGGGGGGCTGTGGTGCTGCACGCCGTGCTTAGGGTTGGCCGTGGAGAACTGCGGGGTGACTATGGAAGGGAATTCCGCCAACACCCTGGCGAATTCGTTACCCGAGAGGGTCATGGAATCCAGGTCGAGGGCCGGTAGCTTGGCTTCTCCGAGCTGGAAAGTCTGGAACGTCTCGGTGTGGACCAAACACCGGCCCTTTAGGTCGACCAGGAGGCAGTTGGCTCGTAGGAAATCTGCCCCTAGTAGTGGCTGTGACACCGCTGCCAACGTGAAAGTCCCAGTGAAACGGCTGGACCCGAAATGCAGTGAGTACGTCCGAATACTGGTGCCATTTGCAGCAGTAAATTCGGGGCCTGGGACTGCGTTACGGGTGTCCATGTTCGAGGGGGGGAGTATGCTGACTTCAGCCCCGGTGTCTACCAGGAAGCGCCGCCCAGAGTGTCAGTCCCAGAGGTACAGGAGGCTGTCTCGGTGGCCAGCCGTCGTAGCCATTAGTGACGGCTGGCCCCGGCGTTTCCCGGAAAAGCACATGGTGGACGGCAGCAGCACGCGCCTGAGCCCCATCTCTGGTGATAGAAACACCATCGTTCTGAACTTTCGTCTTTTCCCCTGTGGGTCTCGACGGCTTCGGTTGCGGGGCCTGGGCTTTGGGGCACGCGACTGTGGCTAGGCCAATGGAGGCTGCTCCACGTTGCTTGCTCTGCCAAAGGACGTCTGCTTTAGCCGCGTCCCTGTGTGGGTCGCCGAAATCCTCACTCGCGAGGAGGAGGTGAATGTCCTCTGGCATTTGCTCCAGGAACAACTGTTCAAATAGAAGGCACGGCCTATGGCCATCCATGAGCGCCAGCATATCGTTCATGAGCTCGGATGGCATGCGGTTGCCCAGGCCATCCATGTGTAGGAGCCGCGGGGCCCGTTCACGGCGGGAGAGTCCGAAGGTACCGATCAGGAGCGCCTTAAGCTTAGCGTACCTGTCCTCCGTTGGCGGCTGGTGTAGGAAGTCGATGATCCGGCCTGCCGTCTCCTGGTCGAGCATGCTGACCACGTAGTAGTACCGCGTGGCGTCGGCTGTAATTTCTGATATTGAACTGGGCCTCAGCCTGCTCGAACCACACGTGGGGCTGAGTGGCCCGGAAAGTCGGGAGCTTCAGAGAGACCGCGCTGTGCGAGTTGCTCGAACTCATGGCTGGTCGCCGAGTCGCCGGCTCCAGATGCTGTCTGGAACGTCGGGGTCACCAATGTAGTTGCGTGCAAAGCGCTACTAAAGAAGCACACGATGGCAGAGAGAGCTGAACTCAGAATGCCTTTACTGATTCAAAATTGCGCTCCCATGGGCCCCTGTGACCCATGGGACTGGGTCAGACTGTCCCCGGAAGGTCCGCCCTCAGCGGATAGTTCCAGACATGCTACCGCGTGTCTGCCCACAGCTCACGATGGCGGTTCGAGTCCCGTGTGTGCGGGCCGCCACAAAATAAATATAGTGCAACAAAAGAAAGGAATGAGGAGGTAATGTTCATTGACTGTTCAGAAATCTGATGATGGAGGGGAAGAATCTGTTTCTGAATCATTGAGAATGGGTCTACTTCCGTGATGGTAGTAATGAGAAGAGGGCATACCCCAGATGATGAGGGTCCTTATTGATTAATGCCACCTTCTTGAAGAACTGCCTTTTGAAGATGTCCTTGACTGTGAGGAGCTGGCTGGGTCTAGAACCCTCTGCAGCCTGTACATTGGAGCCTCCAAACCAGATGCTGATGCAGTCAATCAGAACGCTCTCACTGGTCACCTGTAGAAGTTTGCTAGAAAGAAGTAGAAAAGCTGGCATGCTTGCTTCATGATTGTTTTGGGTAGGTTCTCCAAGATGTTGACACACAGGAACTTAAAGCTGCTCACTCTTTCCACCACGAACAACTCAATAAGGACTGGTTTGTGTTCTCCCTATTTCCCCTTTCTGAAGTCCACAATCAATATTTCTTGAACTCTAACTTAATTAGCCAAACTTCCCACAATTCCTTACAATTGCAATTTATACAACTATTCAAAAATACACTCAGTGGCCACTTTATTAGGTACAACTGTACATTAGCTCATTAAAGCAAATATCAAATCAGTTAAGACCATAAGACGTAGAGGCAGAATTAGGCCGTTCAACCCATTGAGTCCACTCCGCCATGTCATCATGGCTGATCCCAATTCACTTGTCCTCGCACCATATCCCTTGATGCCCTGACCTATCAGGAATCATCAAAATCTGCTTTGAATATACTCATGGACTCGGCCTCCACCGCAGCCTGTGGCAGAGCATTCCACAGGTTCACTGACCTTTACCTAAAAAAGTTCCTCCTTACTTCTGTTTAAAAAAGTCCCCCCTCAATTTTGAGGCTGTGCCCTCTAGTTCAGGATACCCGCCCCAGACAAAACATCCTCTCCACATTCACCTTATCTCGTCCTTCCAACATTCAGTAGGTTTCAATACGATCCCTATGCATTCTTATAAATTCCTGTGAACACAGGCACAAAGCTGGCAAATGTTCCTCGTACGTTAACCCCTTCATTCCTGGAATCATCCTTGTGAACCTCCTCTGGACTCTCTCCAATGACAATACATCCTTTCTAAGAGGCCCCAAACTGTTGACAGTACTCCAAGTGCAGCCTGACTGGTGTCTTCAGAATTATCTTCTTGTTTTTATATTTTATTTCCCTTGACATAAATGCCAACATTGTATTTGCTTTCTTTACCACAGACTCAACTTGTGAATTAACCTTCTGGGAATCTTGCACGAGGACTCCTAAGTCCCTCTGCACCTCTGATGTTTGAATTTTCTCCCCATTTAGATAACAGTCTGCACCATTGCTCCTTTTACCAAAATGCCTCGTCATACATTTCCCAACACTGTATTCCATCTGCCACTTTTTTGCCTAATCTTTCAATGTGTCTAAGTCCTGCTGCAATTGCACTGCTTCCTCAGCACTACCTACTCCTCCACCTATCTTCGTATCATCCACAAACTTTGCCACAAAGCCATCAATTCCACTATCTTAATCGTTGACAAACAACATGAAAAGTAGCAGTCACAACATAGACCCCTGAAGAACACCACTAGTCACTGGCAACCAACCGGAAAAGCCCCCCTTTATTTGCACTCCCTGTCCGCCCTGCCAGCCGTTCCTCTATCCATGCTAGTATCTCTCCTGGAATGTCGTACAATTTTATCTTGTTAAGCAGCCTCATTTTGCTGAAGAATGGTTGTAGTTGGGAGCTGAATGTCCAAGGTTACACGTTATATCGGAGGGATAGGAAGGTAGGCAGAGGGGATGGTGTGGCTCTACTGGTAAAGAATAGCATCAAATCAGTAGAAAGATGTGACATAGGATTGAAAAATGTTAAATCCTTGTGGGTTGAGTTAAGAAACTGCAAGGGTAAAAGAGTGTTAACGGCAGTTACATACAGGCCTCCCAACAGTGGCTGGGTGGTGGATCACAGGTTACAACAGGAAATAGAAGAGGCAAGTCAAAAGGGCAATGTTATGGTAGTCATGGCAGATTTTAACATGCAGGTCGATTGGGAAAGTCAGGTTGGTAATGGATCTCAAGAGAGTGAGTTTGTTGAATGCCTCAGAGATGGCTTTTTAGAGCAGTTTGTCGTTGAGCCTACGAGGAGATCTGCTATACTGGATTGGGTGTTATGTAATGAACCTGAGGTGATTAGGAAAGTTAAGGTAAAAGAACCATTAGAAACCAGTGAGCACAATATGATTGAGTTCAACTTGAAATTTGATATGGAGAAAGTAAAGTCTGATGTAGCAGTATTTCAGTGGAGTAAGGAAAATTACCCTCATATGGCAAAGGAGTTGGCCAAAGTAAATTGGAGGGAGCTGCTGGCAGGAGTGTCAGCAGAGCAGCAGTGGTGTGTGTTTCTGGGAAAAATGAGGAAGATGCAGGACAAGTGTATTCCAAAAACGAAGAAATACTCAAATGGTAAAATAGTACAAATGTGCCTGATAAGGGAAGTCAAAGCTATTGTAAATGCAAAAGAAAGGTATACAACGAATTAGTGGAAAGATAGAGGATTGGGAAGATTTTAAAAACCTACAGAGAGCAACTAAAAAAAACCCATTAGAAAGTAAAAGATGAAATATGAAAGCAAGCTTGCAAATAATTTCAAAGTGGATAGTAAAAGTTTTTTCAACTATGTTAAAAATAAAAAGATGAGAGTGGATCTAGTGGTGGCATCCGTCGGTCTCGAGAGACCATGGATCTGCGCCTGGAGTTTCCAGGGCACAGGCCTGGGCAGGGTTGTATGGGAGACCGGCAGTTGCCCAAGCTGCAGGCCTTCCCCTCTCTACGCCACCAATGTTGTCCAAGCGAAGGGCACTAGGACCCATGCAGCTTGGCACCGGTGACGTCGCAGAGCAATGTGTTGTTAAGTGCCTTGCTCAAGGACACAAACACGCTGCCTCAGCTGAGGCTCGAACCAGTGACCTTCAGGTTACTAGTCTGATGCCTTGCCCACTAGGCCACGCGCCAACACGTGGATATAGGACCGCTAGAAAATGAGGCTGGGAAAATAATGGGGGACAAGCAAATGGCTGATGAACTAAATGGGTATTTTGCACCAGTCTTCGCTGTGGAAGACCCTAGCAGTGTGTCAGATATTGTAGTGTGTGGAGTAAGAGACGTGGGTGCAGTTACTATTACAGGGAGAAGGTGCTTAAAAAGCTGAAAGACCTAAAGGTACATAAGTCACCTGGACCATATGAACTGAACCATAGGGTTCTGAAAGAGGTAGTGTTAGAGATGGTGGTGGCATTAGAAATGATTTTACAATGATCATTGGACTCTGGCATGGGGCCAGACTACTGGAAAATTGAAAATGTTACTCCACACTTTAAGCAAGGGGGAAGGCAGCAGAAAGGAAATTATAGACCAGTTAGCCTGACCTCAGTGGTTGGGAAGATGTTGGAGTCAATTGTTAAGGATGAGGTGATGGAGTACTTGGTGACACAGGACAAGATAGTACAAAATCAGCATGGTTTTCTTCAGGGAAAATCCTGCCTGACGAACCTGTTGGAATTCTTTGAGGAGATTACAAGTAGGATAGATAAAGGGGATGCAGTAGATGTTGTATATTTGGACTTTCAGAAGGCCTTTGACAAGGTGCCACACATAGGCTGCTTACCAAATTAAGAGTCCATGGTATTACAGGAAAATTACTAACATAGTTAGAGCATTGGCTGATTGGTAGGAGGCAGCGAGTGGGAATAAAAGGATCCTCTTCTGGTTGGCTGCTAGTGATTGGTGGTGTTCTGTAGGGGTTGATGTTGGGACCACTTCTTTTTATGCTGTATATAAATGATTTAGATGATGGAATATATGGGTTTGCTGCCAAGTTTGCAGATGATATGAAGATTGGTGGAGGGGCAGGTAGTATTGCGGACACAGGTAGGATTTTGAAGAAGGAGAACGAGCAAGAAAGTGGCAAATGAAATACAATGTTGGAAAATGTACGGTCATGCTCTTTGGTAGTAGAAATAAATGTGCAAACTATTTCCTTAATGGGGAGAAAATCCAGGAATCTGAGATGCAGAGGAACTTCAGAGTCCTTGTGCAGAACACCCTGAAGGTTAACTTGCAGGTTGAGTCGGTGGTGAAGAAGTCAAATGCCATGTCATTTCAAGAGATCTAGAATACAAGAGCAAGGATATGATGCTGAGGGCTTATAACGCACTGGTGAGGCCTCACCTTGAGTATTGTGAACAGTTTTGAGCCCCTCATCTTAGAAAAGATGTGCTGGCATTGGAGAGGGTCCGGAGGAGGTTCACAAGGATGATTCCAGAAATTACAGGGTTATCATACCAGGAACATTTGATGGCTCTGGGTCTGTACATGCTGGAATTCAGAAGGATGAGGGGTAATCTCACTGAAGCTTTTCGAATGTTGGAAGGCCTAGACATAGTAGATGTGGAAAGGATGTTTCCCATGGTGGGAGAGTCTAGGACAAGAGGGCACAGCCTCAGAATAGAGGGGAGCCCTTTCAAAACAGAGATGCAGAAAAATTTATTCAGCCAAAGGGAGGTGAAATTGAGGAATGTTACCACATGTAGCTGTGGAGGCCAGGTCATTGGGTATATTTAAGGCAGAGATTGATAGGTTCTTGATTGGACATGGCATCAAAAGTTATGTGGAGAAGAATGGGAACTGGGGTTGAAGAGGGAAAAAAAGATCAGCCATTATTGAATGGCGGAGCAGACTCAATGGGCCAGTTGGCTTAATTGTGCTCCCATGTTTTATGGTCTTATGTGAGGCACCTTATCAAGTACCTTCTCAAAATCTAAGTAAATGACATCCACTGCCTTTCCTTTGTCCACCCTGCTTGTTACTCCCTCGAAGAATTTTAACAGATTTCCTTTCACAGAAACCATGCTGACTTTGATTTATTTAATCATTAGTCTTCAGGTATCCTGAAATCTCACCCTTAGTAATGGACTCTGACACTTTCCCAACCACTGAGGCTAGGCTAACTGGCCTATAATTTCCTCTCTTAGGTCTTTCTTCCTTCTTAAAGAGTGGAGTGACATTTGCAATTTTCCAGTCCTCTAGGACCATGCCAGAATCAAGTGATTCTTGACAGATCATGTCCAATGCATCCGTTATCTCTTCTCACTTTGTCCTTATGAATTTTGCCTCTGTGGTACAACTGAACTCTTTGCTCTGTCTGCAGTTGTACCCAATCATTGGCTTGTCCTTCCTTACATTCTAATTGCATATTACATCATCTACTTGTGAACCTGTTGACTCATCCTCAGCTCTATCATACTTGTTCACATACAAGTAATCACATGGCAGTATCTAAATGCAGAAAAGCATGAAGACATGATCAAGAGGTTCAGTTGTTGCTCAGACCAAACATCAGAATGGGGAAGAAATGTGACCTGAGTGACTTTGACCATCCAAACCAGATGGTTTGAGTACCTCTGAATCTCTTGGGATTCTCATGCACAGTAGTCTCTGGAGTTTACATAGAATGGTGTAAAAAGCAAAAAACATCCAGTGAGTGAAAACAAAGACAATGTAATTGTCACCGAAGAGAGAGTGAGATGTGAAAGTGAGGATCAAACAGTGGGAGGTGACGAACAAGTGCAGAACGATGAAGAGAGCCCAGGTTGTGGGACAGGTGATGCCCCGATGGTGCTGATGGGAGAGGGAAGAGCGCCTTTGAGCAGAAGACTTGAATTTGTAGGAGGAAGGCCAACATTTAAATGAAGGAGGTCCGTGGATGTAAGATCAACCGAGTACAGGAAGAAACTGAGGAAGAATAATTCGAGAGGCAAGAGAGGACAGCCAAGAAGAGGTCAAAAATTCACCAGAGATTGGCAGAGATGTGGAAAGGCAGGACACAGAGATGAGGGAGTGGATTTCACATTCTGTACAGCGCTGCCTGAAGATACAACAATAGGATGTGCTGGAGCTTTTGGAAAGCATCAAGTTGGATAAGTCGCTGGGACCGAATGAGATGTACCCCAGTCTACTGTGGGAGACGAGGGAGGAGACTGCTGAGCCTCTGGCGATGATCTTTGCATCATCAATGGGACGGGAGAGGTTCAGGAGAATTGCAGGGTTGCGGATGTTGTTCCTTTATTCAAGAAAGGGTGTAGAGATAGCCCAGAAAATTATAGACCAGTGAGTCTTACCTCAGTGATTGGTAAGTTGATGGAGAAGATCCTGAGAGGCAGGATTTATGAACATTTGGAGAGGTATAATATGATTAGGAATAGACAGCATGGCTTTGTCAAGGACAGGTCCTGCCTTAAGAGCCTGATTGAATTTTTTGAGAATGTGTCTAAACACATTGATGAAGGAAGAGCAGTAGGTGTAGGGTATATGGATTTCAGCAAGGCATTTGATAAGGTACCCCTTGCAAGGCTTATTGAGAAAGTAAGGAGGCATGGGATCCAAGGGGACATTGCTTTGTGGGCCCAGAACTGGCTTACCCACAGAAGGCAAAGAGTAGTGTAGACGGGTCATATTCTGCATGGAGGTCAGTGACCAGTGGAGTGCCTCAGGGATCTGTTCTGGGACCCTTACTCTTTGTGATTTTTATAAATGACCTGGATGATGAAGTGGAGGGATGGGTTAGTAAGTTTGCTGATGACACAAAGGTTAGAGGTGCTGTGGATAGTATGGAGGGCTGTTAGAGGTTACAGCGGGACATTGATAGGATGCAAAGCTGGGCTGAGAAGTGGCAGATGGAGTTCAACCCAGATTAGTGTGAAGTGGTTCATTTTGGTAGGGCAAATACAATGGCAGAATATAGTATTAATGGTAAGACTCTTGACAGTGTGGAAGATCAGAGGCATCTTGGTGTCCGAGTCCACAGGACACTCAAAGCAGCTGCGCAGGTTGACTCTGTGGTTAAGAAGGCATATGGTGTATTGGCCTTCATCAATCATGAAATTGAATTTAGGAGCAGAGAGATAATGTTGCAGCTATATAGGACCCTGGTCAGACCCCACTTGGAGTATTGTGCTCAGTTCTGGTCACCTCACTACAGAAAGGATGTGGAAGCCATAGAAAGGGTGCAGAGGAGATTTACAAGGATGTTGCTTGGATTGGGGAGCATGCCTTATGAGAATAGGTTGAGTGAACGTGGCCTTTTCTCCTTGGAGCGACGGAGGATGAGAGGTGACCTGATAGAGGTGTATCAGATGATGAGAAGCATTGATCATGTGGATAGTCAGAGGCTTTTTCCCAGGGCTGAAATGGTTGCCACAAGAGGACGCAGGTTTAAGGTGCTTGGAAGTAGGTACAGAGGAGATGTCAAGGGTAAGTTTTTTTTACTCAGAGAGTGGTGAGTGCGTGGAATAGGCTGCCGGCAACGGTGGTGGAGGCGGATACAATAGGGTCTTTTAAGAGACTTTTTGTTAGGCTTAGAAAAATAGAGGGCTATAGGTAAGCCTAGCAATTTCTGAGATAGGGACATGTTCGGCACAACTTTGTGGGCCAAAGGACCTGTATTGTGCTGTTGATTTTCTATGTTTCTGTGTTATGAGTGGCAGTTCTGTGGGCAAAAACTCCTTGTTAATGTGGGAGGTCGGAGGAGAATGCACAGACCGGTTGAAGCTGACAGTAACTCAAATAACCACACGTTACAGCAGTGATGTACAGAACAGCATCTCTGAATGCACAACACATCAAACCTTGAAGTGGAAGGACTAGATCAGCAGAAGATCACAAACATGCTCTTAGTGGCCACTTCGTTAGGTACAGGAGATACATAAAAATAAAGTGGCTTCTGAGCGTAAATGACTGAGGTAATTTTTTCACTGCGACATCACCAATCACATCACTTTGCTGGCTTTTTCTCCATTAGGATCTCTCAGCTCTTGACCTTATTATGTTCCACTGAGATTTCTCCTCTTCAGAGCTTGGTTCAAATTAGGAAAAGGAAAGAAAATTGCTGGGATGTGCTAAGTGCGGATGCCTTCGAACTCACTGCTGCGTTTTACTTTCGCCTGGCTTCATGTAAGGCTTCAACACCACTTTGTCAAGGGTAAAACTAACTGAGCAATTAATGTTTGAGATTCCAATGATGCTCATAATCCTAATATAAATTAAAAGCAGCTACAGCAAGTCATTATTAAACTAACACCCAAGACCATCAGCCACCAGGAGCAGCTATTAAAATGCAGGCACATCCTGTGTGAATCTGTCTACCCTGATGTTGGCTGTGCTGCTGATAGGCCAAATTCACATCAATCATGGAGAAGTTTTAAAAAATGACCCTGATATTGTACGATTTAATCAAAAGGTCAAGTACTTCACTTCCACTTCACAAATCTGTTCAATTTGACCGGATACTTTTAAATTAAAGTCAGTAGGCAACATCACAAGAAGTCAGAAAATAGTAGCCTTGTAATTATGTGATTGTTACAATTACTGCCAAGATGTTTTTTCCACCCACGCACAGGTCAGACTTTATATTGTTTTCTCCTTTGCTCATTATCTGAACATTCTTTCCTGGCACTCTTACATGCTCCAATTATGACCTTGAGCCAGCTACGCTAAAGGCTTTGCTCAAACAATGCAACTCTTAAGGCTGATTTATATTTGTGCGTCACATCGACGCCATAGATACCGTGTACCCTACGCCGTAGGGTGACGTGCACCTTCCTGGAAAAGTAACTCGCGCGTCGCTGCGACGCAGACCGCAACAACTGTGATTGGTCCGCTTGGTAGCATCACATTTCCAGTTGTTTCTTCTTTGCCATGTCCGAACACCGATGCGAAATAGATGAACCAAATTGTCAAATCTACCTGCCGACATGTGAAAATGTTTGAAATGCATTTCCTCCTCCATGTCTCTCACGAAGAAACTCAACGCAGTGGCATAGAAGCCCCACCGCCAATTCACGTTTTGGCGCACACCAACGCATGCTCGCTACGGCATAGAGCGACGCAGAAGTGAAAATCAGGGCTGCGGCGTAGACCGTACACGACTATAAATCAGCCTTTACAGGCATGATACCTTTTCCTCCATTTCTCGGGGAAGCATTGCTTTGCCTACCTTCATGTAACCTATCTAACTGCATTAACTGCAGACAAAATCTAGGTGTCTATTAGTACACCAACATGATGAGGCACCAGACTATCCTAATAACATGAACCTATTCTGAGAGAGAATGCTTACATTGAGATTAAATATACATATGTGAGTATGACTGCTTACAGAGTTCAGATCAATTATGTTTATAATCCAACTTGGGATCAGGCAATTTGCATGACTTTGTTTTAATGTAGATGCATTTTTTTGCTGAAATATTTATCAAAGCATCAAAAGGTTTATCAAAGAAACAGCAAAGCTAATTAATCCTGAAAAAAGTCACAGCCAAATGAAAAATACTTTGATGTGTTCCATTAATTCTCGATTTAGACAACAGTGGCTTTGATAAATTCTATTGTGTATATCTGATGAAATAAAACAGAATGGAATTCAACCACGACAAGGTTTATTCAAAACCCAGATGTAAGACACAATAATTGATTTTAAAGTTGCTCAAAATCCACCTAGTGGATTAACCGAAATTGCAGTAGCTTTGCTATTCTCTCAATGTTAAATATTTCTTCATGTCTGCAATATGGTACTCTGCTTCCAAGCAGCTTATGAACAAACACTATAGCTATCTTGTATTTTCCATTGGCCACTGCTTTAATAATTCAGCATTCTGTCTAGTTCAAATCAATGTGATAAAACACAAGAGATTCTACAATGCCGGAAATCCAGAGCAACACACACAAAATGCTGGAGGAACTCTGCAGGTCAGGGAACAATTCTTCATTAAACCTGATGAAGGCTCTTGGCCTGAAATGTTGACTCTTTATTCCTTTCCATCGATGCTGCCTGACTTGCCGAGTTCCTCCAGCATTTTGAGTATGTTACTCAAAGCAATAAGAAACAACCAACCATAGAGATGAGGTTTGCACCAACCCATTCTATACCTATGTAATATATATTCAACTGTGTGACCTTGGAATTCAGATTAATGAAAATACCGGTTGACTCTATCAGACTTTGGCAGTTTTTATCAATTTATGTTTTTTAATCCTCGCAGAAGATTTTCCAGCTCTGGATAAATGCCATGAGATTCATTCAAACAGTATTCTGGTTAAGCAGGCTACTTCAACAGATTCCAAGTTCTTCATGTATTCAATATGCCCCACCATTTTTCAAACAGGTCTATTTGGAATTTCCTCCCAGGCCTGGTATTTAATTCTATCTTCACATTCTTCTGTTTGCTTCTCCCCTATCATCAAAACAGCACTTCATTAAACCAGTGAAGGGCAGAGGAAATGTGGGAGGCCAAAGACAACATGGTTCCCTAATGTCAAGGCAGAAATACAACCCTAAACAACAAGTAGGACATCATAGAGAAGATGGCCAAGGGCAGGCAGAGATGGAGGACCATCTTAAATACCAGCGGCATAAAGGACAGTAAGTATCTATGTGTTTATGAAGTTATGAGATCTGGAGAGAAGCCACGAGGTCTGCATCAATCAGTGGGCACCTATCCATAGTAATACCATCTCCTAGCACTTAGCCAATAGTTTTCCATGCCTGGACAGTTCTAATACAGTATGTTGTCAATAGCTCTCTTTCTGGAAGCTTATTCCAGGTTCTTGCCAGTCTCTACATGAAAAGGGTCCCTCTTCGACCTCTTCTAAATCTCTTACATATTACCCTAAATTTATGTCCTCTATACTGATATAGGTTCATACAGAGATACAGCTCTGAAAGAGGCTCTTCAGCCCATCAGGCCTGTGCTAACAACCACTGATTACAAAATTCTACATTAATCCCATTCTCCTGCATTCTCCCACCTTCTCCTAGATTCTACTAATAGCAACAGTTTAAATTGACCAATTAACTTACTAACCCACATATGTGGGAGGACATTAGAGATATAGGTGAAGCTTTCTGCAGCCTATTCTATCTAAAAACCCCTCATAATTTTGTATGTTTCAGTCACGTCTCTTCTTACCTTCCATCAGTCCAGACACCTAAACTCTCTGGAGTTCTTATAATCAAAATGCAGATACAAAAGACAGCAGATGTTGGAAATAAGAGCAATAGACTTTCTCCTGGATGAACTCAGTGAGTCGAGTTGCATCTGAAGGGGGAGAAGAATTATTGACTATTGACAACAAATTGTAATTGTTGACAATTCCTTCTTCAATCCTACGAAAAGGAGTGGATACAGCCCAGTCCATGATGGGGAAGGCCCTCCCCACCACTGAATACATATACCGGGGGGCTGTCACAGGAAAGCAGCATCCATCATCAAGGACCCACAACATCCTGGTATGTTTCATTGTATTTACTATGAATGCCTGCAAGAAAATGAATCTCAGGGTTGTATATGGTGACATTTATGTACTTCGATAATAAATTTACTTTGACCTGTTCCCTTTAATTGATCTAATGTGATCCTACAACAGCTTGCTGAATCTCCTCTAATTTCTCTCCAGCGTGATCAGATCATTTCTAAGGTGTGGTGGGACTGCAAGTTGTATCCAAGTTGTTTGATTAATGATTTATAATGTTGAAGTATAACCTCCCTTCTCTTGTATTCACTGCCTCAACTAATGGCATCCAGTATTCCTATATGTCTTCTTAACTATGTTATCTACCTGTGGTGCCACCTTCAAGATCTTTGGACTTATGCACCAAGATCCCTCTGTTCCTCAATACTCTCTAGGACTTGACCAACCATGGTGTGTGTTGTAAGTGTACCAATATCCATGATCTCACTCTTCTGGATAAAACTCCATCTGTCATTTCTCAGTCCATTTCACTAACAACTGATTCCCTTTAAATGTCATCTTTTTTTTTGGTTCTCCATGTTTTCTAGGCATTCACTATAATATACTTGACACCTGGCGTTTTATCATCATTAAATGAATGTTTGTTTCTCTTCTTTCCTTTCTCTTTAACTCTTGGGCACATCAGGGTCACTATCTTCCATATGAAATTGCACACAGTGGCCACTTTATTAGGTATTTCCTAAGTGGCTATTAAGCTTATGTCTGTTGCTGTAGCCTATCCACTTCAATGTTCAATGAGTTGTGCATTTAGAGAAGCTCTTCTGCACATCACTGTTGTAATGCATGGCTATTTGAGTTACTGTCACCTTCCTGTCATCTTGAACCAGCCTGGCCAAACTTCTCTGACCTCTATTAATAACAAGGCACTTTTGCCCATAGATCTGCCAATCTCACCATTTTCTGTAAGCTCTAGAGACTGTTGTGTGTGAAAATCCCAGAAGATCAGCAATTTCTGAGATACTCAAGATGCCCCATCGGGCACCAAAACAACATTCTACAGTCAAAGTCACTTAGATCACATTTCTTCCCCATTCTGATGTTTGGTCTGAACAATGAAACCGATTGACCACGTCTGCATGTTTTTATGATTGGCTGGCTAGGTATTTGCAATAAAGAGCAGGTGTACAGGTAATAAAGTGGCCAATGAGCATATGTTTAACATGAAGCATCTTTATATTTATGAGAGTGTTACAAAGGAAACTACCGAGGATATTCCTCTTTGTCACATGAACTCAGTAAACAATACAGGAAGGAAGGAAAAGTTGTAAACAATGTAGCACGAACTCTTGAGAATACAGAATATAATCTTTGTCATAATTTAGCAGTGAAGCTACTGGACAGAGGGGGTGGGTGCAGGAATAAAACAGTTAAATCACTCCTTAGCTTGAGGCACTTGAACTTGATAAGTTAAAGAGGTTTGAATTATTGACTGGAGACAAGAAGTCTCAAGCAAGACTAGCATTAAAGTTTCTAAAAAGGATGAATATTATTTGGCTTTAAGTAAATAACTCTTACCAGTCTCGACTGTTGTTACTTTCGTCTGTCTGACATCCAGTCACGGAGGAACTGAAACTTCCTCTGGTCAAACATGAGAATGTCAAAATCTTGGTGCTACTTCATAACAGATTTGGTCAGTCACCTGAAAGCTCTGCCACACTTACAAGGGTCAGATGTAAAGACTATGAGGCCATAAGAGCAGAATAAGACATTTGGTCCATTGCGTCTGCCCTTCCATTCCATCATGGATTATTTGGACTTATTTCCACTTGGCATGATTAACTTATTATTATTTAATTATTTATGGTTTTATATTGCCATATTTCTTCACTATTCTTGGTTGGTGCGGCTGTAACAAAACCTAATTTCCCTCGGGATCAATAAAGTATGTCTGTCTGTCTGTCTGTCTGTCTAATGATTCCTCCCAATTCCATTCTTCTGCCTTCTCACCATAACCTTTGACACCCTGGTGACAGAACCTATCAACCTCTGCTTTAAATATACAGTCGGCCCTCCTTATCCGCAAGGGATTGGTTCCGGGACCCCCCGTGGATACCAAAAAATGCGGATGCTCAAGTCCCTTATTTAACCTGTCTCAGTGCGGTGGACATTAGGACCCGGCGGCGCACCTCTGAACCTGCAGTGTTTCTGTTCATGAAAATAATGACGATCACGACTGAAAATAAAGTGGAAGTAATAAAGCGATCAGAAAGAGGTGAAACGCCATCGGTCATTGGAAAAGCGTTAGACTACAGTTGGTCAACGATCGCAACAATTTTAATGGAGCATGTGCAAGGTCCTGCCCCGATGAAAGCTACAATTATTACTAAGCAACGCAGTGATTTAATTATTGAAATACATACGTTTCTTAAGAGTTTTATATGAATAGAAAGGTAAAATATATACTGTATACTAAGACAGACATGTGACTAACTGATGCTAAATAATACCAAATGTACCTGTTCCGACTTCAAATCCGACTTAGAGATGGACTCAGGAACGGTACTCGTTCATAACCCGGGGACTGCTTGGACTTTAAAATCATCTCTAGATTACTTATAATACCCAATACAATGTAAATACTATGTAAATAGTTGTTATACTGTATAGTTTAGGAAATAATGACAAGAAAAAATAGTCTGTACATGCTCAAACAATGAGGCTGGAGAGAGAACTTCCGGGTTTTCCCGATCCGCGGTTGGTCGAATCTGTGCATGCGGAACCCGCGGATAAGGAGGGCCGACTGTACCCATAAACTTGGCCACCACAGGCGTCTGTAGCAACGACTTTGACAGATTCACCACCCACTGGCTAAAGAAGTTCCCCCTCATCTCTGTTTTAAAGGGAAATTATTTTATTCTGAGGCTGTGCCCTCTGGTCCTAGACTGCCCTACTTTGGGAAACATTCTCTGCACATCCTCTCCATCTGGGCCTTTCAATATTTGACAGGTTTCAATGAGATCTTCCTTTAAAGGGTTAACAGATGGTCACTATGTCCACCCCAGCAGCATGTAGCCAGGTATTGATACCAGATGAAGTTGCTGATATTGCTAGAAAGTGGTGCTGAATTCAGCTATGTCACACAAAGAGCTGAATGTCCTACTCATTTTTCTGTTTCTGATCTTATCCATCCTTGTGCTGACAGCACTTATTTACTCTATTCCTTCTTTTCAAATCTTCTCTGTTTCTTCCCACTCCCACATTTCCTTGGCCTCCACCCTTCAGAAACAATCCAGGTACCATTCTGTCTAGTTATGCTTTTCCAGTTTCCTTCACCTCCCTATGAGTAGCTCAGCTTTGAACTGCCAATGTAGTCAACAAGTCATAGAGTGCTACACCACAGAAAGAGGTCCTTCGGCCACTCTAGTTTGTGCTGACCAGTTAGCTTGCCTAGTCCCATCAACCCACAGCTGGTACATAGCCCTCCCATTCATCTACTTACACAATCTTCTCTTAAATGTTGCGAGCAAACTCGCATCCACACATCCACTGGCAGCTCATTCCACACTCGCACCACCCGCTAAGTGAAAAAGATCCCCCTCAGGTTCTCCTTAAATATTCCACCCTTCACCCTTAACCTATGACCTCTAGTTGTAGTCTCACCCAACGTCAGTGGAAAAAAGATTGCTTGCATTTACTCTGTATTCACCTCTCATTTTTTTTAATACCTCTATCAAATCTCTCATTCTCCTACACCCCAAGGAATAAACCTTTCACTACAACTCAGTTCCTCAAGTCCCAGCAACAAGGTAAATGTTCTTACATCTTAAAGCTTGGAGGCCTTTCCCTAACCTTTATGCCTTTCCCTCTACTTTGAATGCATTCATTTTAAACCTACCTATTGACTCAGTTAGTTATCCATACCATCATTGCATGCTTTGGCTATGTGCCTGTGAAGTCCCTTCAGATGTTCTACAGTGATGAAGGTGCTCCATTAAAGTTGAGGCCAATAAGTTCATTGTTTTTCAAGTTCACATCCGTGAAACAGGAAGGCCTCTGGTCATCTAATTCTTCTTTCAAGTGTTGGGGAACTTCCTTTTTCAGCTTGATGTTTATGACTTCGCAGTGAACAGTCAGTGGAAGCAGTGTAGTGCTTTTGCACTGGCGAAATAAGACACCACAATGTTCCCCTAGCCCAAACCAGACACAGTCTGAGTTCAGATTGAATGGAAACACACACTAACCTGTTGAGGCTTCACTGGTTTTCACAGACACGGAGGAAACTGGCAAAGGGTTAAAAAAAATGATATTATTTTATTAAATTACAACAGTAAGCATGCTGGACCATATTTCTCCATTTATCTCCTCTCATCCTTCAATTAACTGTATGGTCCCAATTACTAACCAGTACTCTGCCATGGCCTTTGCTTCTTTAAATGAAGTTTCTTGCTCTTTGACCAGTCAATCCAGAATCCACAGCAGCTGTATTATATTAGTTGGATGAATAACACCTGTCTCACAAGATATTTAATAAAAACCGGACATAATTACAGTCTTAAACAGGCAATTAAGAAAAAACTGCATTCATTTGCTTGTTACTTTGGTCTCTTACATTATCCATCATTCAGACTCCCCTCCAACCTTACTCAAAGTTCTCCTTTGTGAGGCCTACTCCTTAGAAAAAAGTACAACATGATCTTGACCTCAAGGGTTTTTCACTGTTAGTTGATTCTCTAGGCTTCTAGAATGTTATTGGCTAATGCCAAAGGGTCCACCAGAGGTCGTGTGTTTTCCCGCTCCCAATACTCATAGTAGTACTGCTGTTGAAGAGCAGAGCCCTGTCAAGCTAATGCTGGCCAACAATTAAGTTGGGAAATTGACTTGGATTCTGTGTCTAGAGCTTATGGAGAATCCAACATTCCACTGGTTTCAATGGGGAGTGTAAGGCAAAGATTCAGAAGTCAAGCATTCCTTAGAGGTGACTTTTATTTAATTACTTGGCTTAAGAAGGGTTTGATGGCTCTGGGCCTGTACGTGCTGGAATTCATTGCCACAGATGGCAGTGGAGGCCAAGTCACTGGGTATATTAAGTGGAGGTTGGTTCGTAAGGGCATGAAAGGCTGGGGGGAGAAAGCAGGAAGATGGAGTTGAGTGGGATTATAAACCAGCCATAATGGAATGATACAACGAAATTGATGGACCAAATGGTGTTATTTTGCTCTTATGCTTTACGGTCTAATGATCTAAGATGAATATATTTTGCATGCATTTAATTAGCTTCACCTTTTTAATCACGTTTTCCAGAATCTGAGCGCGACAGGCAAGGCTAACATTCAGGTTAATGGTAAGCAGGTTATTGATGAGGTGGTGCTGTTTAATAGCTCTGTCGATGACAGCTCTGATCACTTTCCTGATGATTTGTAGACTGACATTGTAAAAAGTAACTAGATCATTTATTCCTTGCACTTTTTTTAATGAACAGGACATCCTTTGGCAACTTTCTGTACTATCGGGTAAATGGTAGAACTAATTGCAAAGGTACAGTTTTGGAGAAGCAACTCATAAACGCAAGTGATTCTGTGGATGCTGGAAATCCAGGGCATCACAATGGAGGAATTCAGCAGGTCTAGCAGCAATCCCTGTATTTATTGTCCTCCATAGATGCTACCTGACCAACTGAGTTCCTCCAATTCTTGGTGTGTGTGTGTGTTGCTGTAGCTCCAGAGCAGACATCTTTAGTATTACAACCAATATAATGTGTGTCCCCACAGCCTCTGCTGTATCCAGTGCCCTCAGCTACTTGTATCACATGCAGTGCATCAAGATGACTGAAGAATGGCTTCTGTGTGAAGAGTATTTCAGGAGGAAACTAAAATGGATCTTCCACATGGCACTTCTCCCCTGAACCAAGCTTCTTCTTTCTCCTACCCAATTCCGATTTCAATCTGAAATTTCAACGCTGTTTCTCTTCCTACTGACCTGCAGAGAATTTTCTGCTATTTTGGTTTAGATTTCCAACATCTGCATTTTTTCCATCTCTTTTGAACCATCCTATTGCAACCTTACACTGTCAGTAATTTGCCCAGTGTACCTTGGCACAGCTCCAACCTCACACCCCAATCATGTTTTTATTTTCCCCCAGTCTACATTTTGCCCATCGTGTTGTTTTTATATCAAACCACACTGGAATGTGGTCGCCACACCATCAGCTCCAACCCTACCAGTCCAGATCAGTCCCTAACATTGGATCCAGTACATCTTTCTCCTGTACTGAAATTTTTATCTTCCAGAGTCAGAAACACTCTTACAAACACTGCAATCTCTCTCCTCCTCCCCTGTCATTCCCACATCAATATTTCCTCAGCCCACTGGGTCACTAATTTTTCCTTTTGCCCCCACATTTTCATCAGTTCCATTACCCACCTGCATTAGAGATGATTTATATGGCTGATTGATCTAGAAACCCATATGGCTTTGGGATGTTGGAAGTTATCAGAACACCCAGAGAAAATCCACACACACAACAGTGCAGCTCAGGTACAGGCCCTTCAGCCCACAGTGTCTGTGCCTACCATGATGCCAGTTCAAACTAATCCCATCTGTTTGTACAAGGTCTACCCTCCATTCCCTGCCTGTTCATGAGTCTGTTTAAATGTTCCTATCATATCTGCTTCTACCACTTCCCTTAGCAGTGCAGTCTAGGCACCTACCACCAAGACTTGCCACATAAACCTTCCCCCTCTCACTTTACAGTGTGCCTTCTTGTAGTTCACATTTACACCTAGGGGAAAAGACTCTGACTCTCCATTCTACCTATGCCTTTCCATAAGATCATAAGAGATAGGAGCAGAACTAGGCCATCATGGATCCCATTCAACCCCACACACCTGCCCTCTCACCAAATCCCTTGATGTTCTGACCAATCAAGAATCTATCAACTTCTGCTCTGGATATACCTACAGACTTGGCCTCCACCACAGTCTGTGGCAGAGAATTCCACAGATTCACCACTCTTTGGCTAAAAACATTCCTCTTTACTTCTGTTCTAAAAGGTCACCCTTCAGTTTTGAGGCTGTACCCTCTAGTTCTGGATACACCCACCAGAGGGGGTACCCAGAAACATCCTCTCCACATCCCCCTTATCTCGTCCTTTCAACTTTTGGTAGGTTTCAATGAGACCCCCATGCATTCTTCTAAATTCAGGTGAGTACAGGTCCAAAGCTGCCAAACGCTCCTCATATGTTAACGCCTTCATTCCCAGATTCATCCTTGTGAACCTCCTCTGGATTCTCTCCAATAACAATACATCATTTCTGACATAAGGGACCCAAAACTGTTGATAATCATCCAAGTGCAGCCTGACTAGTGTCTTTGTATCCACAAAGCAAACAGCATTATGAAGGACCCCACACACCCCTCATACAAACTCTTCTCCCTCCTGCCGTCTGGGAAAAGGCACCGAAGCATTCGGGCTCTCACAACCAGACTATGTAACGGTTTCTTCCCCCAAGCTATCAGACTCCTCAATGCCCAGAGTCTGGACTGACACCAACTTACTGCCCTCTACTGTGCCTATTGTCTTGTTTATTATTTATTGTAATGCCTGCACTGTTTTGTGCACTTTATGCAGTCCTGGGTAGGTCTGTAGTCTAGTGTAGTTTTTGTGTTGTTTTACGTAGTTCAGTGTAGTTTTTGTATTGTTTCATGTAGCATCAAGGTCCTGAAAAACACTATCTCGTTTTTACTGTGTACTGTACCAGCAGTTATGGTCGAAATGACAATAAAAAGTGACTTGGACTTGAACTTCATAAAATTTCCACGTTACCTCCTTTTTTTTGTATTCTATTCCCCTTAAAATTAATGCCAATCATTTTATATCTTTCTATCAGGCCACCCCTCAGCTTCCACAGGGGATCATGCAAACTCGACAGGGATAGTACTGGAGGTTTATTCTTTTCTTCCTTTTGAATTACCTTGATTTACTTATATGTGGAATGATCTAATCTCGATGGCGTAGAGAGTTTTTTCACTGTATTTCTGTAATTGTGTCAATATATTCGCTTGTATTTACCCAATGTATCAAGCACAGCCTTTGGTCAATTAGAGAAAAAGGTATGAAGATCAAGACCTCTGACCTGGCAGTAAACTCATGGCTCATTGGGCAGCAGTGATCCTAGGTCCCATTTGCTTCTGAGACCTGACCTATCTACAGAAGGCATTTCACAACACGGAAGAAATAACACCAACACTCACAAAATGCTGGAAGAACTCAGCAGGTCAGGCAGTATCAATGGAAAAAAGTAAACAGACTTCATTTCAGGCCAAGAACCTTCTTCAGGACTGAGAGGGAAGGAGGGGGTGGGAGATGCCTGAATTAGAAGGTGTGGGAGGGAAAGGAGGCCAGTGGGTGGGAAAGGTCAAGGGCTGGAGAAGAAAGAATCTGTGTTTGTAACACCAACATTGTCTCCACACAAGCCTCCAAATTTATTGGAAGGACAAGTGAATCGATGTCAGTCAGCATCCTCCCCCAAGCATTGAGACCCTGAATGATGTCATCTTCTCTATGCTATCACCAGGAGGAGGTGCAGGAACCTGAAGACCCACACCTCAATGTTCAACACTGCACTGTCACCAGGTTCTCACACCAACCTGAAAAACCCTAACGTTACCCCAGACTATATTTATTCTTCTTTTCTCTCTGAACTTGCACTAATATCATTATATTTATTTCATGTTATAAGTTATGCATAATATACAGTAATTTAAGTTTGTGTTGACTTGTTTGCTTCTGCACAAAAGCTAATTTTTATGGCATTTATACCCTGTGTATGTCTGTCTAGGACAATAAACTTGAACTTGAAGTTGGTTACACTTAGACAACTTCATCGGTAGCACCACATCGTTCAGATGCCCAATACCACAATACTCCTGAAACAAATACCCGGCATTGAGTCTGGTCCATGGGAGGAGATATTCAGGTTGATACAGGAAAAGATTCAAGGATGTATTCAAACTTCCTTGAAGAAATACAACATTATGACTGACTCCTGGAAACCTCCTAACCATGACAATTTAAAGAAATCAAGCAACAGTGATATACAGAGATGTTTTCTGGGCAGCTCACAGAACTTCTAGATATACATCTGTGACGGCATGAACTCAGTAAATGCACTCCTTACACACGCACGTTCATTCACACACAAACTTTGCTTTGTCATACTGCTGTTGTTGCAGTGAGTGTGTGCAATTCAATATCTTCCCCTGTATACCTGTTTTCCGTCCGCATTGCAACATACACTTAGAGTCAGACTCCTGGGTTTAGTTTAATTTTATCCCTTATTTGTACTTAACTGCAAGTGTATGATTCTGTTAAGCACTCTACTGCTCCTAAACTGAACTGATAAACTCAGGTTGGCTTCATGGTGCCTTTCCCACCATACTCGGTGGAATATTCCATTTCTTTGGTAATATGAATGTGCATACATTGTTTGTATACTGTATTTAGGGTATGTACTTCTGTTTATTTTGTAATATGATTATAACTACATTGTGGGGTACATCATATTCTAATTCATGTGTAGTTTTGTTAATTTTGTGGGTGATTAAAGATGGTATGTCCTAGTGCCTGGTTAAAAAATTGCAGCTTGCTGCTGTTCAGAGGGACTTGGGAGTGCTTGTGCTTGAATCACAAAAGGTTGGTTTGCAGGTGCAGCAGGCTATCAAGAAGGCAAATGGGATATTGGTCTTCATTGATAGAGTGATGCACCATCAATAACTCACTCTGAGACGTAAAGGCGAGATATCGGCTTTTATTGACTGGAAGAAGGAACAAGCAGTGGTTGACCACCATACTACATCCTGGAGACAGAGAGGCCGGGCTCAGGCCTCAATCGCCTTTATACAGGGGTCTGTGGGAGGGGCCACAGGAGCAGTCAGCAGGGGGCGTGTCCAGACAGGTATATGTAGTTCACCACATAGAGGGAGTGAATTTAAGAGCAAGGAGGTCATGCTGCAACTGTACCGGGTACTGGTGAGGCCACAACTGGAGAACTGCATTTCTGATCTCCTTACTTGAAGAAGGATATACTGGCTTTGGAGACGATGCAGAACAGGTTCACCAGGTTGATTCCAGAGATGAGGGGGTTAGACTACAGAGAGAGATTGAGTCATCTGAATGAAAATGATCTTTATTGTCATTATACATAGATAGAATGAAACTCTGTTTGGCTTCATCTCAGGCAATTAAATAAAGCGGTAGATAAAAACAAGACAGTAATAGAAAAACAGTATTAAATAGATAAGATCTGGGACTGTACTTGCTGGAATTCAGAAGAATGAAAGGAGATCTTATAGAAACATTTAAAATTATGAAAGGGATAGATAATGTGGAGGCAGGAAAGTTATTCCCACCAATAGGTGAAACTAGAACTAGGAGACATAGCCTTAAAATTCAGGGGAGTATATTTAGGACGGAGATGAGGAGGTGAATCTGAGGAATTCTCTGCCCAATGAAGCAGTGGAGGTTACCTCAGTAAGTATATTTAAGACAAGGTTATGGGGAAAAGGCAGGTAGGTGGAGATGAGTCCAAGGCCAAATCAGCCATGATCTTATTGAACAGTGGAGCAGGCTCGACAGGCCAGATGGCCCAGTCCTGCTCCTATTTCTTATGTTCCTACACACAGAACCCCTATAATAGTGGCCAAAGGAGAGCACCGCCTCACAAGCTACCTACCTGTTCATTGCATCAAAGTCCTCTTGGTTCATAGGCGGGAGAGACATCAGTTCCTCGTTTTCCACAAGACAGCTCTGAATACCCAAATCAATAGCGCGTCAAGGTTCTCCTCAATCTCCAGGAAATACCTAAGAATAAGATTTGTATCAATATTTACTTGTTTACACTATCATGAGGTCTTACAGAATACCCCAAGTTCCTAACCTGGGGCTCACGGACCTCTCGGTTAATGGTACGGATGTATGGCATAAAAAAAAGTTGGAAACCCCTGCCCTAAGACTTCCGTCTATCCTCTCCTATCCATAATTCAATGCATATGGGTTTTATTCATGTCTTTGTTTTCTATGTTCCTCCTCGCTACTGGCATTATGTAATCCCTGATTAATACAAGCACCTACTCCCCACCAACTACCATGCCAAAATTCCCCGAAGCCTTCTTGCTTTCTTTCTTCCCCAACTGTTTAAGTACCCATTAGCCTGCCATATTTATCTGTTAGACCTATACAGCCTGGAGCTTAGTATAATTCCTGAACAGATTTTCTCATATAGTTTTGAATAACCAAATAGGAAAAGAGAACAAAAGGTTTTAGTTATTTTTATGTCGATCTCAATAATGCAGCCTCAATTCATGCAAAATGCATGATTTTTAAATATGAGGATAACAGCAAAACATCATTTACAGAAAATAAAATCCATAAACTCTGAACAATATTGTGTGCAAAGACATCTGGACTAAGTTGGCATGTATCATTAAAGTGACCAGATGCTTGAAAACCTATTGCTATTTATCCCTTCCCTTTCCTGAGTATTTATGAGTGTTATGCATTGTAAAAGTTTTATTAAGTTGCAGAGTATGTGATTTGCCTTGCATCTGGAAAAGCAGATATTGCTTTGCATCGTCAAGGCTACTTGACAATAATAGTACAATAGTGACTAAATAGCAAAAATCTTCAGCTGAAATATTTATTTTGAGATGAAACACAAATACAGCCTTTCCCCAGATGTTTTGATGAGGTGGTAGAGGGAAGCTATTTCTTCTGCTAATTTTACTTTGAATTATTCATTCATGAGAGCTGGGTATTGGCAGCATTAACTGTCCATCACCCATTGATGTTGAAGTGAGTAAATTCTGAGGCAATTTGACTCAGAGCATTATTGCAGTGTAGAATCACATTTGGCTACAAAAAGAAAATGTCCTTTTCAAAGCTTGAACCAGAAATGTTACAATTCTGCCTTAATGAATAGAAAACCTAAATTTAGTTCATTCAGATTTATCCATAATTTCGGGTTGAGTCAGTGGTAAGGAAGACAAATGTAATGTTAGCATTCATTTTGAGAGGACTAGAATATAAAGCCGATAAGAAGTATTGGATACAGCCCAGTCCGTCATGGGTAAAGCCCTCCCCACCACTGAGCACACCGACAGAGAACGCTGTTGCAGGAAAGCAGCATCCATCGTCAAGGGCCCCCACCACCCTGGTCACGCTCTTTTCTCACTGCTGCCATCGGGAGGAAGGTACAGGAGATGCAGGACTCACAGCACCAGGTTCAGGAACAACGATTTTACTCTCAACCATCAAGCTCTTAAACCAGAGGGGATAACTTCACTCATGTTCAAGGACAATTCATCTCATGTTTCCCTTTTCTTATTGTTTTTCTTTCATTTTGTACTTACACAGTCTGTTGCCTTTTCCACGATGGTTGTCTGTCCATTCTTTCATTGATTCTATTGTGTCTCGTGTATTTACCATGAATGCCCACAAGAAAATGAATCTCAGGGCTGCACATGGTGGCATACATGTACTTTGATAATAACTTTAAGTTGAACTTCCAGATTTTAAAAAGCAAGGATGTAATGCTGAGACTTAATAAGGGATTGGTCAGACAGCTTCTTGGTTAGTAAAGGTGTCAAAAGTTACACGGAGAGCACAGGAGATTGTGGTTGAGAGGGATAATAAATCAGCCATGATAGAATGGTGGAGCAGACTTGATAAGCCAAGTAGCCTCATTCTGTTTCTGTGCCTTATTCCCCGGTCTAAATTTAAATTCTCCATCTGGTGAGATGGAATTTGAAATATGAGGCTGTGGATATCTATTCCATATCTCTGGATTTCCAAATCAGTAATAAAACCAGTACACCATCGTACACAACAACTCAAAGCCACTAGTTCCTGCTTCTGCTTTACAACTTACCCAATGAGTTTCACAACTCACCATGCCTCAGGAGATACTAGTCATATACCATAATGCCAAGTCCTTAAATGATAGAACATTCTCCTCTGCAGCTTTGAGGGCACATCTCATGTCCCACAAGAATGATCAATTCTCTGTTACGACATCCACCTGAGAGTGCATTTACAGACCCATGCTAGGCAGCAATTGGAGTATTATGTGCAGATGTAATGGTCCCATTACAGAAAGGATGCGGAGGTTTTAGAAAGAGTGGACAAGAGGTTTACCAGGATAGCTCCTGGATTGGAGTTTATGAGCTACAAGGAGAGATTGGACAAATTTGGATTATTTTCTCTGGAGCATTGGAGGCTGTGTGGATATCTTTTACTTTATTTTATCTCCAGATGCACCATGGTACCAGGCCCTTCCGGTCCAATGAGCCCACAACAGCCATTTACACTGACGTGACTGATTAACCTACTGGTCGGTATGTCTTTGGACTGTGGGATGAAGCTAAAGCCCCAGAGAAAACCTATTCAATGTTGGGAGAACATGCAAACTCCTTACAGACCGAGGCAGGAATAGAACCCAGATTGCTGTTGCCGTAGTAGCATTACGCTAAATACTACACTACCAAGCCACCCCAGCTGGAATCTTACAAGGTTATGAGAGGAACAGATAGAGTAGATTGTCAGAATCTTCCCGACAGGGTGGAAATGTTAAGTACTAGAGGGCATACATTTAAGGAGAGTGAGGAAAGTTTAAATGAGACGTGCAGGGCAATTTGTTTTTACACAGAGAATGGAAGGTGCCCGGAACGGACTACCAGGGGGAGCAGATGCAATGGTGGAATTTAAAAGGCTATTAGACACATGAATATGCAGAGAATGGAGGATGCAAATTATGTGGAGGCAGAAGAGAATTAATTTAATCTAGCATTCTGTTTGGCACAGACGTTAAGGGCTATAAGACCTTCCTATGTTATACCCGTGTTACATACATCAGTAAGACCAACAGTCAAAACAGAGGGTGCACAGAAATTTATATTTATGGACATGAACATGAATTAGGAGCAGGAGTAAGGCATTCTGGCCCTCATCATTTAATAAGATCATGCCTTATCTGATTGTAACCTCAGCTCCACATTCCCATATTTGCTTATCAAGATTCTGTTTAGCTCTGTTGTGAAATTATTCACCTTTTACTTCCAA
Organism: Hemitrygon akajei; assembly: GCF_048418815.1. Lineage (NCBI taxonomy): Eukaryota > Metazoa > Chordata > Chondrichthyes > Myliobatiformes > Dasyatidae > Hemitrygon > Hemitrygon akajei. Next base: position 30,418,729 of record NC_133127.1, read on the forward strand.
TGCTCTTTGAAAAATATTCTCGAGTGAAAAATCCTTGCCTCTTTTCTGCCTTAAATGGATGAACCACATTCTCTGGACCCCAGTTCTAGATTCTCCCATGGAGCACATTTGGCTGCTTCTGGAGGGGCAAATCCTTGTAGATTATGGCAGTGGCACCTCATGTCATCTTCACCAAGAGGAAGAGTACGGGTGCTCCAGAGTATTAATATATGTAAGAGTGAACAAAAACTGTGAGGTTGTGTTCATGGGTTTATGGACCATTCAGAAATCTGCTGGCAGAAGGTAAGAAGCTGTTCCTAAATGTCTAGTGTGTTCTACAAGGTCACACTGTCTTTTCTCACATCGAGCTGCATGTATTATACCGGCTGAATGAAGGAACTTGCTTTTATACAGCACGTTTCACTCCCTCAAGATATCCTGGACTGCTTTTCATTGTAGAACAAGAACTTTCATTGGCAAAAAAACATTCCAGGTGCATCACAGACATGTTGTTAAACAAAGGTGGGCACATGTGGAGATATGGAGATAACAGGGGATTGCAGTTATGCGGTAATCTGGAGCAACACATAAAAAGCTGATAGAACTCAGCAGGTCAGGCAGCATCTGTGTGGGGAAATGGACTGCTGGCAGTTCGAGTTGAGAGCCTTTGGCTCCACCTTTACATCTGGAGATATTATGGCAGAAACAGAAATTTGCTCAACATATGTAGCAGCAACTTTTAAGCAAGTAAAAAGGACAGAAGCAGATATTAATTTTTAGTCTTGGAAAATAGAACATTACACAATACAGCACAGTATAGGCCCTTTGGTCCATGATGCTGTGCCTAACTATATTGATCTACTCCACTATCAATCTAACCCTTCTCTCCTAAGAGCACATAACCCTCCAATTTTATTACATCCATGTGCCTATCTAAAAGTCTCTTCAAAGTCCTGCATAAATCCACCTCCACTGCCAACAACCCCCCCCATGTGAGTTCCAGACACATAGCAAACTCTGTGTGAAAAGTCCACCTCTGACATCTCTCTAAAGTTTCTCTATTCACCTTAAATGACGTCCTTTGGTATCGGCCATTGCCACTCAGGGAAAAATGTGCTTGCTGCCCACTCTATCTATGCCTCTCAATCTTCTACAGAGATTTGAGGCTTTGACTCGAGAGGCTTCAATGAGAAGAGGCGGAGGACTTCACTACAAGTGAGGTAAGGCCGGGTAAGTTCCTTTCAAAGGAGAAAGTTTCAAAAGTTGAGGCAAGTATTGGGTAGGTCATGGCAGCTGACATCAGCCCCGTGGTTTGTTCATCCTGCAGCATGTGGGAAATCAGGGATACTTCCAGTGTCCCTGACGACTATGTGTGCAGGAAGTGTGTCCAACTGCAGCTTCTGGCAGACCGCATTGAGCATCTGGAGCTGCGATTGGATTCATACTGGAGCATCCGCGATGCTGAGAAAGTCATGAATAGCACGTTCAGTGAGTTGGCCACACCGCAGGTAAAGGCTACACAGGCAGAAAGGGAAGGGGTGGCCACTAGACAGCGTAGCAGTAGGCAGGTAGTGCAGGAGTCCCCTGAGGTCATCTCCCTCCTAAACAATATACTGTTTTGGATACTGTTGGGGGAGATGTCTCATCAGGGGAAGGCAGCAGCAGCCGAGTTCACTGCACCATGGGTGGCTCTGTGGCACAGGAGGGAAGGAAAAGGAGTGGGAGAGCTATAGTGATACGGGATTCATTGTAAGGGGAATAGATAGGTGTTTCTGCGGCCGCAAACGAGACTCCAGGATGGTATCCTGGTGCAAGGGTCAAGGATGTCTCTGAGCAGCTGCAGGACATTCTGGAATGGGAGGGTGAACAGCCAGTGGTCGTGGTGCACATAGGTACCAACGATATAGGTAAAAAAACGGGATGAGGTCCTACAAGGTGAATTTAGGGAGTTAGGAGATAAACTAAAAAGTAGGACCACAAAGGTAATAATCTCTGGATTACTACCAGTGCCATGTGCTAGTCAGAGTAGAAATAGGAGGATATTTCAGATGAATACGTGGCTTGGTGCAAGGGGGATGGATTCAAATTTCTGGGGCATTGGAACCAGTTCTGGGGGAGGTGGGACCGGTATAAACAGGACAGTCTGCACCTGGGCTGGACTGGAATCAATGTCCTAGGGGGAGCGTTTGCTACTGCCATTCAGGAGGCTTTAAACTAATGTGGCAGGGGGATGGGAACAAGTGCAGAGAGACAGAGGGGTGTAAAATGAGGGTAGAAGAAAAAATTAGTAAGGTGACAAGTAAAAGTGGCAGGGAGGCAAATCCAGGGCAAAAAGCAAAAAGAGCCACTTTTCAACATAATTGTATAAGGGCTAAGAGTGTTGTAAAAACAAGCCTGAAGGCTTTGTGTGTCAATGCGAGGAGCATTCGTAACAAGGTGGATGAATTGAATGCGCAGATAGTTATTAATGAATATGATATAGTTGGGATCACAGAGACATGGCTCCAGGGTGACCAAGGATGGGAGCTCAACATCCAGGGATATTCAATATTCAGGAGGGATAGACAGGAAAGAAAAGGAGGTGTGGTAGCATTGCTGGTTAGAGAGGAGATTAACGCAATAGAAAGGAAGGACATTAGCCTGGAGGATGTGGAATCAATATGGGTAGAACTGCGTAACACTAAGGGGCAGAAAACACTGGTGGAGTTGTGTACAGGCCACCTAACAGTGGTAGTGAGGTTGGGGATGGCATTAAACAGGAAATTAGAAATACGTGCAGAAAAGGAGCAGTAGGTTTAATGGGTGACTTCAATCTACATATAGATTGGGTGAACCAAATTGGTAAGGGTGCTGAGGAAGAGGATTTCTTGGAATGTATGCGGGATGGTTTTCTGAACCAACGTGTCGAGGAACCAACTAGAGAGCAGGCCATTCTAGATTGGGTATTGAGCAATGAGGAAGGGTTAGTTAGCAATCTTGTCGTGCGAGGCCCCTTGGGTAAGAGTGACCATAATATGGTGGAATTCTTCATTAAGATGGAGAGTGACATAGTTAATTCAGAAACAAAGGTTCTGAACTTAAAGAAGGGTAACTTTGAAGGTATGAGACGTGAATTAGCTAAGATAGACTGGCAAATGATACTTAAAGGGTTGATGGTGGATATGCAATGGCAAGCATTTAAAGATTGCATGGATGAACTACAACAATTGTTCATCCCAGTTTGGCAAAAGAATAAACCAGGGAAGGTAGTGCACCCGTGGCTGACAAGGAAAATTAGGGATAGTATCAAGTCCAAAGAAGAAACATATAAATTAGCAAAAAAAAGCGGCACACCAGAGGACTGGGAGAAACTCAGAGACCAGCCGAGGAGGACAAAGAGCTTAATTAGGAAAGGGAAAAAAGATTATGAGAGAAAGCTGGCAGGGAACATAAAAACTGACTGTAAAAGCTTTTATAGATACGTGAAAAGAAAAAGATTGGTCAAGACAAATGTAGGTCCTTTACAGTCAGAAAGAGGTGAATTGATCATAGGGAACAAAGACATGGCAGACCAATTGAATAACTACTTTGGTTCTGTCTTCACTAAGGGGGACATAAATAATCTTCCGGAAATAGTAAGGGACCGAGGGTCTAGTGAGATGGAGGAACTGAGGGAAATACATGTTAGTAGGGAAGTGGTGTTAGGTAAATTGAAGGGATTAAAGGCAGATAAATCCCCAGGGTCAGATGGTCTGCATCCCAGAGTGCTTAAGGAGGTAGCCCAAGAAATAGTGGATGCATTAGTGATAATTTTTCAAAACTCCTTAGATTCTGGATTAGTTCCTGAGGATTGGAGGGTGGTTAATGTAACCCCACTTTTTAAAAAAGGAGGGAGAGAGAAACGGGGGAATTATAGACCGGTTAGTCTGACATCGGTGGTGGGGAAAATGCTAGAGTTGGTTATCAAAGATGTGATAACAGCACATTTGGAAAGAGGTGAAACCATCGAACAAAGTCAGCATGGATTTGTGAAAGGAAAATCATGTTTGACAAATCTTATAGAATTTTTTGAAGATGTAAATAGTAGAGTGGATAGGGGAGAGCCAGTGGATGTGGTATATTTAGATTTTCAAAAGGCTTTTGACAAGGTCCCACACAGGAGATTAGTGTGCAAACTTAAAGCACACACTATTGGGGGTATGGTATTGATGTGGATAGAGAATTGGTTGACAGACAGGAAGCAAAGAGTGGGAGTAAACGGGACCTTTTCAGAATGGCAGGCAGTGACTAGTGGGGTACCGCAAGGCTCAGTGCTGGGACCCCAGTTGTTTACAATATATTAATGATTTAGCCGAGGGAATTAAACGCAGCATCTCCAAGTTTGCGGATGACACGAAGCTGGGTGGCGGTGTTAGCTGTGAGGAGGATGCTAAGAGGATGCAGGGTGACTTGGATAGGTTAGGTGAGTGGGCAAATTATGGCAGATGCAATTTAATGTGGATAAATGTGAGGTTATCCACTTTGGTTGCAAGAACAGGAAAACAGATTGTTATCTGAATGGTGGCCGATTAGGAAAAGGGGAGGTGCAACGAGACCTGGGTGTCATTGTACACCAGTCATTGAAGGTGGGCATGCAGGTACAGCAGGCGGTGAAAAAGGCAAATGGTATGTTGGCATTCATAGCAAAAGGATTTGAGTACAGGAGCAGGGAGGTTCTACTGCAGTTGTACAAGGCCTTGGTGAGACCGCACCTAGAGTATTGTGTGCAGTTTTGGTCCCCTAATCTGAGGAAAGACATTCTTGCCATAGAGGAAGTACAAAGAAGGTTCACCAGATTGATTCCTGGGATGGCAGGACTTTCATATGAAGAAAGACTAGATCGACTAGGGTTATACTCACTGGAATTTAGAAGATTGAGGGGGGATCTTATTGAAACGTATAAAATTCTAAAGGGATTGGACAGGCTAGATGCAGGAAGATTGTTTCCGATGTTGGGGAAGTCCAGAACGAGAGGTCACAGTTTAAGGATAAAGGGGAAGCCTTTTAGGACCGAGATGAGGAAAAACTTCTTCACACAGAGTGGTGAATCTGTGGAATTCTCTGCCACAGGAGACAGTTGAGGCCGGTTCATTGGCTATATTTAAGATGAAGTTAGATATGGCCCTTGTGGCTAAAGGGATCAGGGGGTATGGAGAGAAAGCAGGTACAGGGTTCTGAGTTTGATGATCAGCCATGATCATACTGAATGGCGGTGCAGGCTCGAAGGGCCGAATGGCCTACTCCTGCACCTATTTTCTATGTTTCTATGTTTCTATGCCTCTATCAAGACTTGCTCAGTTATTCAAAGCAAAAGGCTATTTATGCATCCTGTCTCCATTTCAGCCCAATCTTCACTTTCTTCAATCCTCTTGGTATCCAAACTTCCATCTCAGTGTTGAATACACTTAGTGGCTAAGCATTCACAAGGCTCTCCTCAGGTAAATTCCAAACCCCTTTCCCCTGTGAAAACGTTCTTCAGCTCTAGACTTCTCAATATGAGGAAATAGCCACTCAGTGTCTGGCCTGTTAATCTCTCCCAAAATCTTGAACATTTCAATGAGCTCATCTGACTCCTTAAATTGTGGCCAATATGACTCAATGTTACACAATCTCTCCTGACAGTTCACACTTCCTTCAAGTTTCAATGAAGTAAACCTACACCTCATTCCATTGACACTATATATGCCAAAACAGCACAGAATACACAGGTACAGTAGGCACCAAGTCCTTAAACAAGAACAGCGAGGGTTACTTTCTTTGTTACTCCAAATTCTTTGCATTAAAATCCATTATAAACACAAGAGCTTCTGCAGATGCAGGAAATCTTGAGCAACACACACACAGTGCTGGAGGAACTCAGCAAGTCGGACAGCACTTATGGAGAGGAATAAGCAGCCAATGTTTCAGGCCTGGTGAAAGGTTTCGTTTTGAAATATCGACTGTTTCTCTCTTCCATAGATGCCGCCTAACTTGCTGAATTCACCCAGCATTTTGTGTTACTAAAAACCTTAAACAGTTGATATTTTGGGCCTTATGAAGGGTCTAGGTTCAAAACACTGACTGTTTATTCTCTCCATAGATGCTGCCTGGTTAGCAGCGTTCCTCCAGAATTTTGTGTGTGTTACTAAAATCTATTATACCATTTATTTTTAAAATTATGTGCTGCATCTGCATGTAAATTTGTTGTATCTCATAAATTCATAGACCACAACTCCATTGCACACAAGAGACACAAGGAATTCGAAGCAGGAGTAGGTCATCAGGTCCTTTAAGCCTGTCCCACTATTTAATATGATCATGCTTCAGCTACATTCACTCCCAGATTGTCTCAACACCTTTTATGCTCGCTTTGAAAACGAGAATAAAACTATCTTCATGCCTGCTATCTCACCTGCTGACCCTGTGATCTCTGTCTCGGAGGCCGGCATCAGATTGTCTTTCAAGAGGGTGAACCCTCGCAAAGCAGCAGTCCCCTGTACCTAGCAGGGCTATAAGAACCTGTGTCAGGTGTGTTCAAAGACATCTTCGGTCTCTCATTGCTACAGTCAGAAGTTCCCACCTGCTTCTGAAGGGCAACAGCCATACCATTGCCCAAGGAGAGCAGGATGGTCTGCCTTAAAGACCGTAATCCAGTCGCACTCACATCTACGGTGATGAAGTGCTTTTGTGACGTTGGTTATGACGAGAATGAACCCCTGTCTTAGCACAGACCTGGAACCACTGCAATTTGCCTATCGCCATAATAGGTCTACAGCAAATGCAATATCATTGGCTCTTCACGACGCCTTGAATCATCTGGACAATACTAATACTTATGTCAGGCTGCTGTTTAATAACTACAGCTCAATGTTTAACACAGTTATTCCTCCAGTTATAATCAAAAATCTCCAAAACTTCTATCTTTGTACCTATAGCCTTAACTTCATCACTGGAAGACAACAGTCTGAGCAGATTGGAAAAAAAACATCTCAACCTTGTTGATAATCAACACTTGATGTGTGCTTAGCCCAGTGCTCTACTCTCTCTACAGCCATGACTGTGTGGCTAGTCACAGCTCAAATGCCATTGATAAATTTGCTGATGATTATTGGCAGAATTTCAGATGGTGTTGAGAAGGTGGACACAGGCAAGATATATCAGCCTGTTGAGTGGTGTCATAGCAACAACCTTGCACTCAACATCAGTAAGACCAAAGAACTGACTGTGGACTTTAGAAAGGGTAAGACAAGGGAACACACACCAGTTCTCATAGAGGGATCAGAAGTGGATGGGGTGAACAATTTTGAGTTCCTGGGAGTCAACATCTCTGAGGAACCATCCTAGGCCCAACATATTGATGCTACAAAGAAGGCATGACAGCAGCTCTGTTTCATTAGGAGTTTGACAAGATTTGATAAGTCACCAAAAACACTGGCAAATTTCTGCAGATGTACTGTGGAGAGCATTCTAACTGGCTGCAGCACTGTCTGGTATGGGAGGTGAGGGTGGCTACAGCACAGGATCGAAAGAAGATGCAAAAAGTTGTGAGCTTAGTCATCTCCATCGTAGCCACTCACCTCAATAGCATCCAGGGCATCTTCAAGGAGAAATGAGTCAAAAAGACAGCATCCATCATTAAGGACACCCATCACCCAGGACATCCCCCCTTTGCATTGCTGCCATCAGGAAGGATGAAGGCACAATGAGATTCAGGATCAGATTCGTCCCCTCTGTCATCTGATATCTGAATGGATATTGATCCCGTGAACACTATCTCACTACTTATATATATACTTACTTACTGTAATTCAGATTTTTACTATTATGCATTGCATTATATTGCTGCTGCAAAAACATCACATTTCATGACATATGGCACTGATATTAAACCTGATTCTGATTCTCAACTCTTCTACGATCGCTTTTCTCCACAGCCTTCAATTGCTTGATCTATCAGACATTTATCCATTTCCACTTTTATTGAACCAGCTTCTATCACAGAGAATCCAGCGACGCTCTACCCACCGTGCAAAGATATCCCACATACCTCAGCTTTAAATGATTGGGCAATTATTTTGAAGTTACATCTCCTTTGTTCGAAACTTCCTCGTTTGTAAAAACATCTTAAATCTACTGTGTCATCCCCCTTCAGCATTTTGTACATTTAAATAAAGTTATTCCTCAGTTTTCTAAAGTCTAAGGTATCCAGTTACAGATTATTTAGTCTTTCCTGATAGGACAACGCTCTCGTCACAGGAATTAGTCTGGTGAACCCTTTAGTACTGCCTTCAGTGTTACTATATTGTTTTTTCAGATAAGAGGACCAAACTTTAAACAATTAGTAACTGGACATTTACCAATTAAAACAATCAGTTTTCTGTTGTCTGCATTTCCCTATATCCACCTCCAAGTACTGACACACTCAGTTATATATCCCCTTGCATTCTCCTCCAGCTCTTTCCCCATTTTGCTTCTTATCAGCAATACATTTGACAGTAAGACACAGGAGCAAAATTAGATCATACGTCCCATCGAGTCTGCTCCATTATTCAATCATGGCTGGTTTATTATCCTTCTCAACCCCATTAGACCATAAAACATAGGAACAGAATTAGGCCATATGTCCCATTGAGTTTGCTCTGCCATTCCATCATGGCTGATTTATTATGCCTCTTAACCACATTCTCCTCCCTTCTCCCCATAACCTTGGCCTGATCAAGAGCCTATCAACCTCCACGGCTTCAGAGCCATGCGTCAGACTTGGCTATAAACAGCAATGGGGCTCCACAGGGGACGGTAATGGTTCCCTTCCTGTTTACTCAGACTTTAGATACAACAATGAGTCATGTCATCTGCAGAAATTCTCTGATGACTCACCAATAGTTGGGTGTATAAAGGGAGGATGGGAGGATGAATACAGGGCCTTGGTGAGGACTTTGTCAAATGGTGCAAGCTAAATCATCTGCTGCTCAACATCAGTAAGATAAAACAGATGGTGGTGGACTTTAGGAAGACTAAGCCAGCACTACTCCATGTTACTACTGATGGTGAGGACGTGGATGTGGTGAGGACCTACAAGTACCTGGGGCTGCACCTGGATGACAGACTTGAGTGGAGCACCACCACAGAGGCCGTGTACAAGGGCCAGAGTCGCCTCTACTTCCCAAGGAAACTGAGATCCTTTGGAATACGCAGGCCTCTCCTTCAAATGTTCTACCTGTCTATTGTTGCCAGCACAATCTTCTATGCAGTATACAGGGCAATGGCATCAACACAGGTGATGCCAACAGGCTCAATAAACTGATTAGGAAGGCTGGCTCTGTTATAGGAGTCAAACTGGACACACTGGAGGCTGTGGTAGAACAAAGGGCCCTACAAAAAATCCTGCCAATTCTGGACAATGTTTCTCACCCTCTGCATGCCACTTTGGCTGAACAGAGGGATGCTATATGAGGTCATTCTTACCCTCGGCCATTAGGCTCTATAATGGGGGAAGTGATGACCCTTTCCTGTTTGAGGTAACTTATGTTTTATTCTTTCCTACTTCTCTTCTAATATTTGTATCCTGTATCGGTATACCCATGCACTCGACTTCCTAACCGGAAGACCACAATCTGTGTGGATTGGTGATAACATAGCCTCCTCGCTGATGATCAATACTGATGCACCTCAGGGGTGTGTGCTTAGCCCACTGCTCTACTCTCTACTACTCTCTATATACTCATGACTGTGTGGCTAGGCATAGTTCAACTACCATCTATAAATTTGCTGATGATACAGCTACTGTTGGTAGAATCTCTGGTGGTGACCAGAGGGTGTACAGGTGTGAGATATGCCAACTAGTGGAGTGGTGCCGCAGCAACAACCTGGCACTCAACATCAGTAAGACGAAAGAGCTGATTGTGGACTTCAGGAAGGGTAAGATGAAGGAACACATACCAATCCTCATAGAGGGATCAGAAGTGGAGAGAGTGAGCAGTTTCAAGTTCCTGGGTGTCAAGATCTCTGAGGGCCTAACCTGATCCCGACATATGGATTCAGTTATAAAGAAGGCAAGACAGCGACTATATTTCATTAGGAGATTAAACTGATTTAGTATGTCAATAAATACACTTAAAATTTCTTTAGATGTACTGTGGAGAGCATTCTGACAGGCTGCATCACTGTCTGGTATGGAGGGGCTACTGCACAGGACTGAAAGGAGCTGCAGAGGGTTGTAAATCTAGTCAGCTCCATCTTGGGTTCTAGCCCACTAAGTCTCCAGGACATCTTCAAGGAACGGTGTCTCAAAAAGGCAGCATCCATTATTAAAGTCCTCCAGCACCCAGGGCATGCCCTTTTCTCACTGTTACCATCAGGTAGGAGGTACAGAAGCCTGAAGGCACACACTCAGCGATTCAGGAACAGCTTCTTCCCCTCTGCCATCTGATTCCTTCATTTCATTTTTCAATCTTTTTTATTGATTTCCAAATAAAGAATATACAAATCGGAAGAGGAGTTTAACAAGTAGATAATATAAAAGACATATAAACAGCAATAGTGAAAACAAGAAGTATATAATATCAAAATCAAATAAGTAAAATATTATGCTGTTATATATAAAATAGTCAAAAAAAACTACAACTCCTCATAACAATCATGAAAAAAGTAGATTGGAAATTTTATTGATAAGGAAAAAAACCCCCACTAACTAAACTGAAACAAAAAAAAAGAAAAAGAAAAACAGGAAAAAAAAAGAAAGATTGGGCAGTCCAATTGAGGATAAAATTAGACAAAAAAGAGAGAGAAAAAAAACCACATCCTTCCAGTCATCTCCAAACCTTCATGGATAAGGATTTTCCCCAAAGAGAATAAAGAAAAATAAATTAAATCATGTGAAAATATTGAATAAAGGGTCGCCAGACTTGTTCAAAATTAAAGGATGTATCAAATGTCCGGCTTCTAATTTTCTCCAAGCTTAGACATGACATGATGGAGGAGAGCCAATAGAAAACAGTAGGTGGGTTAGATTCTTTCCAATGTAGCAAAATAGCTCTCCTAGCCAGTAAAGTTGAAAAGGCTATCATATGTTGAGCCAAAGCAGATACTTCGCTTGCTTCCTCTGGAATAATCCCAAAAATTGCTGTAAGTGAATTAGGTTGAACATCCACATCTATAACTTTAGATAATATTCCAAACGCATCCCTCCAAAAATTATTTAAACTTACACATGACTAAAACATATGAGTTAGAGTAGCCATTTCTGAGTTACATCTGTCACAAATAGGGCTTATATTCGGAAAAATATGCGCCAATTTATCTTTGGACATATGGGCCCTGTATACTATCTTAAACTGAATTAAGATATGGTGTGCGCAGATAGATGAATTATTGACTAAATAATAAATTTTACTCCATTGACTATCTGAAAGTGAATGTTGAAGTTCTACTTCCCAGGTACGTTGAACCCTATCATTAGGCGACATGCGAGCATTCACTAACTGTTTATAAATGATAGCTATTAATCATTTTTGAAAAGGTTTAAACTGAAAAATAACATAAGCCAAATTTGAAGAGCAGGCCAAGGGGTAATTCGGTAAAAAATCACGTAAAAAATTCCTGACCTGTAAATACCTGAAAAAATGTGTATTAGAGATATCATATTTATCCATTAACTGTGAAAAAGATATTAAACAGTTTTGTAAAAACAAATCTAAAAAAGTTTTTATTCCCTTAATTTTCCATGTTAAAAAAGCCTTATCCAAAGTTGATGGTTTAAAAAAGAAATTAGAATAAATATTACTAGAAAGTAAAAAATCATTTAATTCAAAAAATCTACGAAACTGAAACCAAATTTTTAAAGTATGTTTAACAATAGGGTTAAGAGCTTGTCTACCTAGTCTGGAGAGTGAAAACGGAAGAGGAGCTCCTAATAAAGAAGCTAACGAAAACCCCATTACTGAATTTTCCTCCAACTGTAACCATGAAGGGTGATCTTGGTCATCTATATCATAAATCCAAAAAGTAATATAACGAATATTAATTGCCCAATAATAAAATCTAAAGTTTGGTAAAGCCAGTCCTCCATCTCTTTCTTTGATTTTTGCAATAAAAGTTTATTCACTCTAGAGCTTTTATTATTCCAAACATAAGATAAAATCAGAGAATCTATTTTATCAAAAAATGTTTTTGGAACAAAAGAGGGAACTGCTTGAAATATATATAAAAATTTTGGTAGAATAAACATTTTTATAGCATTTATTCGACCTATCAATGACATCGACATAGGTGACCATTTAAAAAGGGCCTGTTGAGTATATTCAACTGAAGGGAAGAAATTATACCTATATGGGTCTTTAAAATTTTTTGTAATTTTGATACCAAGGTAAGTAAAATGGTTTTTGGCAATATTAAAAGGTATTTGATCATAATAATCAGAATAAATATTAATAGGAAATAATTCACTTTTATGTAAATTAAGTTTATATCCAGAAAAAGTACCAAATTCCATAAATATAGATAACATAGAAGGAATAGATTTCTTAGGATTTGAAATGTAAACTAATAAATCATCTGTGTATAACGAAACCTTATGTAATTCATCTGATTCCTAAATGGACATTGAACCTGTGAACACTACCTCACTTTTTTAATACATATTATTTCTGTTTTTTTGCATGATCTTTAATCTATTCAATATATGAATACTGTAATTGATTTATTTATTATTATTATTATTATTTTCTTCTTCTATATTATGTATTGCATTGAACTGCTGCTGCTAAGTTAACAAATTTCACGACACATGCCGATGATAATAAATCTGATTCTGATTGTAATGTTACTATGACACTGAAAATTCCTTTGGGATCAATTAAAGTATTGATCTATCTATCTTAAATATACCCAATGACTAGGCCTGCACAGCCTTCTGTGGCAATGAATTCCGCAGATTCACCACCATCTGGCTAAATAAATTTTTCTTCATGGTTGTCCCTCTATTCTGAATTTGTGACCTCTGGTCCATGATTCGCCCACTATTGGAAACTTCCTCTCCACATCCACTCATATGGATGCCATTTAGCCTTACAAAAAGAGAAATAATGTATGAGATCATGAAGAGGCAACGTAACTTTATTGGACATGTGATTAGGAAAGAGGAGTTAGAATTCACGGTGATTATGGGAAAGATTGAAGGGAAGAAAGCAAGAGGAAGGCAAAGACAAATGATGATGGAGACAGCAGCCAGAGAACTGGAAATGAATACCAATGAATTGATCCACTTGACCCGAAACAGGAGTGTGGGGGCCATGGCAGTCAAAGCTCAGACTGGGCACGGCACCTGATGATGATGATGATGATGATGAGTTTTACATCTATTTATCTAAGTCATTAATATGGAGAAGACTACATTACTGTAAGCAAGCTGATAATCCTATTTATTTCTCCAGCTTTGAAAACCTAGGTACTCTACATCTCTTGATTGCCCTCTCCTCACTGAGAGAAGAGAGGTGGAGAGGTTTGAGGAAATTCCAAAAAGTTGGGGCTTGGCAACTGAAGTCACTGTGTCCAGTGGTGGGGTGATTAAATGTGGAAATGAGCAATAGACTGGAAAAGTACAGACTGCATCACTGTCTGGTACGGGGTGGGAGGTGTGCGGTATGGGGAGGGGGAGGCTACTGCACAGGACTGAAAGAAGCTACAGAAAGTTGTAAAATTAGCAGTTCCATCTTGTGTGCCAACCTCTGTTGTACCTAACACTTCTTCAAGGAGCAGTGTCTCAGAAAGGTGACGTCTATTATTAAGAAGCCCCATCAACCAGGACATGCCCTCTTCTCATTGTTACCATCAGGTAGGAGATACAGAAGCCTGAAGGTACACACTCAGTGACTCAGGAACAGCTTCTTCCCCTCTGCCATCTGGTTCCTAAATGGACATTGAACCCATGAACACTACCTCACTTTTAAAAATATATATTATTTCTGTTTTGCGCTATTTTTTAATCTAACAAATTAGTATTAATATATATACTTACTGTAGTGAATTTACTTATTTTTTTCTTTCTATATTATCATCTATTATATTGTACCGCTGCTGCTAACTTATCAAATTTCACAACATATGTCAGTGATAATAAGCCTGATTCTGATTCTGACAAATACCTCAGGAGGTTTTAAGAGATTAAATGGAGAGAGGGGTGAGACAACTGACATGCTTTTTAAACAGTTTATTTAGCAAGTAAGAAGAAAAACATTACTGAGGTCATATAGCCAGCAATCTTGAGCTTGTTACATTCACACATGTTGCCAGTTTCCATGCGCTTGAGGACTTGGCTTCTCACTGCTACATAGCAGCAAGGGAATATTAGACTTTATATTTGGGAACCTTGGGAAAGGCTAAGCTAACATGCCATTATTCACATTCAGTCCACTTAAACATGTCAAAAACAGTCATGACATTTGAAAGACCATAGGAAACTATTAATATAAGGTTGTTCACATTCCCAAATCTGTTTATATGCTGATAACGCAGCGGACCCTCATAAAACTGCTACTACTGTTGAGAAAGCGCTAAGGACACTCTGAACATTTGCCAGTGGTTAGATAACATTCAGCTTAGTCTACATGGAGACGAAGCTAAAATAAATCCAAGTTGTTTGGCCCGGCAAACTCTTTGTAACTGGCATCAATCACATTCACTTTGCAGCTGTTAACTCTGAAAATTACAGTTGTATCATTTTTAAAAAACACAGTCTAGAGGATATATGCAGTAGTTACCCAACTAATAAGTGATATCTTGGCAGATTTATCAATATTCATTAGAATCTGCGTCGCATATAAAACAGCGATTACAGGAAATAAGTTAGTACCTAACTATGGGCACCAAATCCTGGCATCTTGGATGTTAAAGGCAGTTAAATTAGTCCCATATGTACAAGATATTTCATGTCCAGTGAGTTAGCTTATGAGCTTAGAGATTAGACAAAAAAAGAACCTGGACACTCGTACTATGAAGCAAATGCAGTTCATTAGCACCTTCTCAGCTTTGATCGTAGGACATTCTAAACCTGAGCAGTACACTCTGCCCGCAGGAAAGCAGGGAGAATACTTCATCTTTGCAGTATAATACTCAAGAGGATTCTAAAGTTTCGGAAGTAGCACAGAAAGATTTTTTCCCTGTGGAAGATAGCAACTTCTGTTGAAAATAATTGACTTCAATGAGCCCTAACTTGAAACATGGTAAAACCCAACCCACTTCAATTAACTTCCCCGGAATCTCATTTTAAATATAAACGCAATGTAGCCTTCGGGTCTGGCAAAACAATCTAAAATCTTAGCTCTGACATGGGAGAGAAAAAGATCATTCATCATAGCAAGAGCAACACACACACACAATGCTGGAGGACTCAACAGGTCAAGCAGCATCTATGGAGAGGAATAAACAGTCGATGTTTCTGGCCAAGATCCTTCATCAGGACTGGGACATTCATCAATACACATTTAGATAGTGCTTTTTTTCAACATTAAATCAACTAGATTGAATATAGGTGAGCTGTAAGTTCAGAGAATTTCATTATTCCCCGGCACTGGCACTTGGCTGCTAAATAAAGCCTCAATATTTCTCAGCACCTAAACCAACCACCAGCCAAAACATGAAGGAGTCAATGGTACCGCTCATTAACAAACCATATTCTAATCTTGCACCCCCCTCATTTTGCTCAACAGGTGTAAGAAAGCTTCTGAGGAAAGAAAATCATTTCAGATCTGATATCCTTCATCAAAACTGACAAAGGGAGAAAGAGGAGGCTTTTTTCCTGTAAGTTTTGGGGGATAGAGCAAATGAGAAAAGGTGAGATCAAATGAGTAAATTTTCAGGCTGTATTACATGCTGTTAATAACAAAGTATGGGATATGCCCAGACAGAGAAAAACTAAGACAAAATCACAGATGGATGGCACATAGAAATGACCAATTCTGCAATGGACAGAAAGGGTGAGTGAGTTCTCTGCAGTTGTAAAATTCGGCACTGAATCTGGAAGGCTGCGACGTATCCAGAAAGATACGCAAGTGTGTGCTGGCCTTGTTGTAGCCGTACTAGAGAGAAAGGTCAGAATGGAAATCAGAAGGTCAATCCAAATAGCAGACAACTTGAAGGCCAGGCTCATTCCTTCAGAATGATGGCAGGTGCACTGCAAAGCAGTCGCTTAATAAGAGATTCTGCAAGTGTTGGAAATCTTGAGCAACACACACAAAATGCTGGACGAACTCAGCAAGTCAAATCTGTGTTTGACTCTCCAATGTAGAGGAGGTCACATTTGGAGTACTGAATACACTACATTATATTGGTAAAAGTGTAAGTAAACCCTTGCCTCTCCTGCAAAGACCTTTTAGAATCCTGGATGGCGGAAAGGAAAAGTGGTGGTATGTGAAAGTTTATTGGGTCGTGGTGGAAGTAGATATTATAGTGTCATTTAAGTAAATAAGCAATAGACACATAAATATGCAAGGAATGGAAAGATATGTACAATCAGAAGGGAAATTGTTTAATTCACCATTATGTTGGGCACAGACACTAAGAGCCAAAGAGCCTCTTCCTGTGTTGTACTGTGCTATGTTCAATGTGTAGCGGTAAGTTCAGCCAACTATTATGGTTTCTCAGTTTACCTCTCTTTGTTCACTAATCACTTCACAACAAGCTGCACTCAACATATCCATGGTATCTCCTCCACTTAGTGAGGCATTCGAAAGGAGAGCCCAAGCTTTGCATTCTCTCACTTACACAACTGAAGTTGATTCAATGGATTTATAAAGTTTAGCACACAAATAGATTGTTGTAAAATCTCTGAACGCATTTGCCATCTGAAGGGAATTTACATGTCTTGGCTTTGCACTTTTCTCTTTATCATTTGTAGCAATAAATCAGACAAATAAAACCAATCACTGTGACAGCATTACCTTTTATTTAAGTCTGAAACAGAAGATAGAATGCAGATGATTCACTGGAATCTGATTAGTAACCACAACATAAATGCAAATCAGATTGGGCTTCCAAACATCAAACATTTACTAGGCACATCTCACTTATCTCTGAACATTCACCTGTAATGTGTTTCCTATTTTACCTTAAACAATTTGGATCTGCTGACTGAAACAATTTCTTCCAGATGTTGCTGATCAAGGTTCAAGGTGGAATGTTAGGAAACTTGCAAAACATTAAATACATTTTAAATAATGACACTTTTTTCCATATTCCAGTGAAACCCTTCAGTTTGTCATTATGTACGGGAAGGAGAATCAGAATCAGGTTTAATATCACTGGCATATGTCATGAAATTTGTTGTTTGCACAGCAGTACATTTCAATAAGAATATAAGAAGTATATATAAAAAATAAAGTTAAATTTAAAAAGTATTCCAAAAAGAGAGGGGAAAAAATACTGAGGTATTGTTCATTGTCCATTCAGAAATCTGTTGGCAAAAGGGAAGCTGTCCTGAAATGTCCAGTGTGTGTTTTCAGGCTCCTGTATCTCCTCCTTGATGGTAGCAATGAGAAAAGGACATGTCCTGGGTGATGGGGGTCCTTAATGATTGATGCCACTTTTTTGAGGCATTGCCTTTGGAAGGTGTCCTGGATGCTGGGGAGAGTTGTGCCCATGATGGGAGCTGGCTGAGTTTACAACTTTCTGCAGCTCTCCGAAATCCTGTGCTCCTCCATAACGGATGGTGATGTAACCAGTCAGAATGCTCTCCACAGTACTCTGTGAGTGTATTTAGTGACTTACCAAATCTCCTCAAACTCCTAATGAAGTATAGCTGCTGTCGTGCCTTCTTTGTAATTGCATCAATATATTTGGTCCAGGATAGATACTTAGTGACATTGACACTCAGGGATTTGCGACTGCTCACCCTTTCCATGTCTGATCCCTCGATGAGGACTGAACTGAATTCCCATTCCTGAGGTCTACAAACAATTCCTTGGTTTTACTGACAGTGAGTGCAAGGTTGTTACTGTGACACCACTCAACCAGCTGATCTATCTCACTCCTGTACGCCTCCTCATCACCATCTGAAATTCTGCCAACAATAGTTGTGTCATTGGCAAATTAATAGATGGTGTTTCAAGTGTGCCTAGCCCCACAGTTGTGAGAGTAGTCAGTAGAGTAGTGAGCTAAGCACACATCCTTCAAGTATGCCAATGTTGATTGTCAGCAAGGAGAAGATGTTATTTCCAATCCGTATAGACTTGTCTCCCAGTGAGGGAGCCAAGGATCCAGTTGCAGAGGGAGGTACAGAGGCCTAGGTTTTGGAACTTGATTAGAACTGAGGGCTTAATTAAGTTGAACAATGAGCTGTAACCGATAAATAGCAACCTGATGTAGGTATTGCTATTGTCCAGGCAATCCAAGGCCAAGTGGAGAGCCAGTGAGATTACATCCACTGTAGACACATTGTGGTGATAAGCAAATTGCAGCAGGTCCAGGTCCTTGGTTAGGCAGGAGATGATTCCAGCTATGAGCAACCTCTCAATGCATTTCATCACAGTAAATGTGAGTGCCACTGAGTGATAGCGGTAGGGAAGAGGTGGATGGGTATGTATTTCAAATTTTAAATATGTTTATTTCAAAAAAAGACCAGCAGGTTCAAGGAACAATATTTTATTCCAGATTATCTACAGCAAAGATAATTACAGTAGGATGCAGAGCCAGACAGTTATCCAGAAATTTATGTACATTTTTGAGGGATTTAATTGTGCTCAAGTCATTCTGAAATTCTCCAAAGCATTAATTAACTTTGAATTTCTTAAAGTAATTGTAACTACTCTAAAATCAAACATTTAATTGTTTCACTTCTATTTAATCCATTGATTATTCTCCTGTCCAAGCATGTGACGTCAGCTCTGGCTGATTGGTCGGATGAGATCAACAGTGAGATCCAGCAGTCAGGAAGACAGCTCCACAACACTTTGTGGAGAGTGAAGGGCATGACCAGACACAAAAGCAGTCAAGGTCATCCACTGCAAACAAGTAGGACCCCAGTTTTGATGACTAGTTGTACCACTGGACCTGAGGTCAAAAGAGTGGAGCTGCCCCAGTGCTGTTGGATACAACAGGCAACCGAATCAATCATTTAAACATGTTTGGCTGGATTACCAGATTGGGACAATAGAAAAACAAGTTTCTATTTGTTGCTTTGCAGGCAATACCACCTTTTTAGAGCATTATTTGAAATGTATCCATCAATACTTAACATGATATATTTTTACGACAAAATATAAAAATCTTGAATGAGTGCAGAAAACATTTCTAAGGATGTTGCTCGGATTTGAGGACCTGAGTCTGTGCCGATTGGTGATAATATATCCTCCTTGCTGACAATTAACACAATTAACAGGGGTGTGTGTTTAGCCCACTGCTCTACTCTCTCTATACCCATGACTGTGTGGCTAGGCATAGCTCAAATACCATCTACAAATGTGCTGACGATACAACCGTTGTTGGTAGAATCTCAGGTGGTGACAAGAGGACGTACAGGAGTGAGATATGCCAACTAGTGGAGCGGTGTCACAGCAACAACCTGGCACTCAACGTCAGTAAGACGAAAGAGCTGATTGTGGACTTCAGGAAGAGTAAGACAAAGGAACACATACCAATCCTCATAGAGGGATCAGAAGTGGAGAGAGTGAGCAGTTTCAAGTTCCTGGGTGTCAAGATCTCTGAGGATCTAACCTGGTCCCAACGTACTGATGTAGTTATAAAGAAGGCAAGACTGTGGCTATACTCTATTAGGAGTTTGAAGCGAATTGGCATGTCAACAAATACACTCGAAACCTTCTATAGTTGTACTGTGGAGAGCATTCTGACAGGCGGCATCACTGTCTGGTATGGAGAGGCTACTGTACAGGACTAAAAGAAGCTGCAGAGGGTTGTAAATCTAGTCGGCTCCATCTTGGGCACTAGCTCACAAAATACCCAGGATATCTTTAGGAAGCGGTGTCTCAGAAAAGCAGCATCCATTATTAAGGACCTCCAGCACCCAGGGCATGCCCTTTTCTCACTGTTACCATCAGGTAGGAGATACAGAAGCCTGAAGGCACACACTCAGCAATTCAGGAACAGCTTCTTCCCCTCTGCCATCCGATTCCTAAATGGACATTGAACCTGTGAACACTACCTCACTATTTTGATATCATTTCTGTTGTTTGGACAAATTTTTAATCTATTCAATATACGTACTATGTACTGTAATTTATTTATGTATTTGTTGTTATTATTTAATTTTTTTCTTCTTCTATATTATGTGTCCCACTTGGTGGCGCAATAATATCAGTGCTGGACTCCGAAGCGAAGGTTCCCGAGTTCGAATCCAAGTCGGGTTGAGCGTCGAGCTAGCAACTCGGCCTCATAAAGACAAGAATAGCTTGCTACGGAAACACCGTCATGATGGTGCCCCGATAATTCCACTGTCGAGTTAAGGGCTAGTCATCTTCTTCTCTGTATTATGTATTGCATTGAACTGCTGCTGCTAAGTTAACAAATTTCACGACACATGCCAGTGATAATAAACTGACATTTTAAACTGAGAAGAATAAACTGATAAACTGAGAAAAAAACCACGATCCAAGAAAATAGAAATCTTAACCACCCTGCCCCAGACATTTTTTTTCCTCCCCTCTCCTACTGGAAAAAACTTGAAAGCACGTATGAGGCTGAAGGACAGTTTCTATCCTACAGTTATCAGACTCTTGAACAGACCTCTTGTACAGTAACATGGACCCTTGGCCTCACAATCTACTTCTCTCTTCCACTCATAAAAGATACAGTACTTATCATGATCACTGTGTATGCACGGCCCTAAGCATTGTAAGTGACCCCTCCCATCCATCCAACAACCTCTTTGACCATCTACCAATCAGGCAGGAGGAATCGTAGCACTAGGACAAGAACTGTTAAGATGGGAAACAGCTTTCTCCCCCAGGCCATAAGACTACTGAACCCCCTGCCACCATGTATGAATCTCATCATATGGACTCATTAGGCCTGTAGTGTAAGAAGCATTATACTGTTTACTTTTTACCTTGTATCATATCTGCATCTTAATAATTGTTAATTTATTTGTGGCAATGTTACTTTATGTGTTACCTGTGTGAATTATATATACTGCGTTGTGTACCATGTCTGGAAGGACATCGTTTTGTTTGGCGGTATACATGAGTACAGATGAATGAGAATAAACTGAACTTGAACTTGTTATGATCTTGCACTTTATCGTTTACCTACACTTGCAAATTTCTACGGACGTACGGTAGAGAGCATTCTAACTGGCTGCATCGCTGTCTGGTATGGGGAGGTGCTGCTTCACAGGATTGAAATAAACTGCAGAGTTATAAGCTTAGCCACCTCCATCACGGGCACCCGCCTTCGTAGTTTGAACTCTTTTACTGCATGCTTGCTATCTTGTATGCGCTGTGTGTGATATTGGTACTGTGTTTTGCACCTTGGCCCCAGAGTAACGGTGTCTCGTTTGGCTGTATTCATGAGTATTCACATATGGTTGAATGACAATTAAACTTGAATTGAACTGAATCCAGGACATCTTCAAGAAGCGATGCCTCAAAAAGATGGCATCCATCGCTAAGGACCCCATCACCCAGATGTGCCTTGTTCTCATTGCCACCGTCAGGAGGGAGGTACCGAAACCTGAAGGCACACACTCAATGATTCAGATTCAGCTTCTTTCCCTCTGCCATCTCATTTCTGAATGGACACTGAACCCATAAATGCTACCTCACTATTTTTTAATTTTTATTTTTGCACTACTTATTTAACTATATATATTTACTGTAATTCATGTTTTTTCTATTATTATGTATTGCAATATACTGCTGCCACAAAGACAATAAATTTTACAACTTACT
The DNA here is from genome assembly GCF_048418815.1 of Hemitrygon akajei. Lineage (NCBI taxonomy): Eukaryota > Metazoa > Chordata > Chondrichthyes > Myliobatiformes > Dasyatidae > Hemitrygon > Hemitrygon akajei. Next base: position 30,440,598 of record NC_133127.1, read on the forward strand.
GTATTCCACATTGTTATTGTTTTACCTTATTCTACCTCAATGCATTTGATCTGTACGAACAGCATGCATTACAAGCTTCTGATGTTGGGACTGTTGCTGTCACTTTTGATGTTATTACTGCCATTGTTTCTCGGTGCATGTGATGGTAATGCACTAATCCAATCTGAACATCAGAGCAGGTACAACACAGCCAGTGAACGGGGGGGGGGGGGGGGGGGGGAGGGGGAAATGTAGTGTATCACAGGTTTGTAGCATTTACCTTTCTTTTCAACAATGTTACATGATCTATACTGTTTCCAGCACATTCTGTTTTATGGTCAGACAGTGTATTGTCAACTGCTCACAGAAATGTTGTGTATCTCTGCTTGGTCTCACCACAAATGAAGATGAAGGTGTGAGGGTTAAAAGAAGCTCTTGTGTTATAGACACAAACACAAAGCTGAGCAATGAAAACCACACTGCGATCACAGATGAGTTCATTGCCCAAGTAAACTTTGCTTATCTGCATTCGTGACAGAAACTGTACAAACAGTAAATATTGCCTTTGGCAGAAAGCCTGAAATGTAATACCTGTTTTTCCAAGAGATACTATGTAATCAAACAGATGTGCATCTTTCCACATTAATAAGTTTTTAAGATTCAAATTTATTTATCACATGTACATCAAAACATACAGTGAGCTGCGTCCTTTGCATTAACAACCAACACACTCGAGAATGTGCTGGGGTAGCCCACAGATGTTGCCACATATTCCAATGCCAACACAGCATGCCCACAATTTAAAAAAATGTTTTTAAATACTTTTGAATGTTTATGAATGCATCCATTCAAATTCTGATGGCGTTGACAGCCAAAAAGCTGAGGTTTGGCTAGCTACTGTTCCTTCCACCTCTGCTTGAGGTTGCCGCTTGATGCTTCAAGTTCTACAGGGCCATGCTAATCAGGTACAGTTCGTCCAGGATGGTGGGGTCTGCGTCAGAATCCTGATTAAGCAGGGTGTTAAAATGCTCAGCCCACCTCAGAAGAATGGGATTCCGATTCTTCAGAAGTGTTAGACCATCTGCTGTTTTCAAGGGAGTAACGCATCAATTTATTGGGCCGTAGATGGTCTTGACAGCATTGTAAAAATTATGCAACCTCTTTAACATCAGGAGGCTCCACACAACCACCAAACTCCATAGAGAATGGGTCCTGGAGCTGCAGTATGCAGATGACTGTGCTCTTGTGGCCCATACTCCAGAGGATCTTCAGACTGTCCTTGCTGTGGCGGTGAGAGCGTACAGCCCGATGGGGCTGACTGTCAATACCACCAAGACAGAAGTGGTTTGCCATTGGAGTACCAGTGTCCCACCCACCCTACCTGCCTTCACCGTTAGTGATGAAAAGCTGTCAGTGGTGCCATCTTTCAAATATCTGGGGAGCGTTCTCTCTGAGGATAGCAGCATTGACAACGACATCCAGAGCTGCATTAAACAGGCATCAGCTGCCTTTGGGAGACTTCAGCGTAGAGTCTTTCAGAACGGGAGCCTTCGTCCCTCCACAAAGGTCGCCGTATACCAAGCGGTCTGTGTCACCACCCTCCTTTATGGCTGTGAAGCTTGGGTAACCTACAGCCGCCACATCAAGTCCTTGGAGCGCTTCCACATAAGCTGCCTTCAGCGCAAGCTGGGAATTACCTGGCGTGAGCGGGTGCCTCACACTGAAATACTTGTAAAGACCAACTGCAGAAGTATTGAGGCCATGATTACCCAGCGTCAGCTGCAGTGGCTGGGGCACATGATAAGGATGCCTGCATGTCGGCTACCCCGCAGAGTGTTATACGGCCAGCTACATCATGGTCGACGCTCAGCTGGAGAGCCGAAGAACCGCTATAAGGATCAGATGAAGAATGCTTTAAGGAAGTGCAAGATCAGACCCTAGGACCTGGAGGATGTTGCTGCTGACTGTGACACTTGCGCCAAGATGCAGTAGCTCTTCTAGGGCCAGTAAAGGAAAATCTCAGGTGGTCAGAATGTAGACAAGAAAACTATTGGCTTTCCTCTGTACTGGTATGCAGTTAGGCACATACACACACACACCACCCCCCCCCCCCCCCGTCATTCTGCTGTCATTGCGGTGAGTGTGTGCACTTTATCATCTTCCTCCCCCGGCATCTTCTTATAATGGGTTGGCTTTACTGTGCCTTTTCAACCATACAAGGTGCAATATTCCATTTCTTTAGCTACGGGGATGTGTAAATGATGTGTATATGTTGTTTGCATACTTGTATTTAAGATAGATAATTCTGTTTATTTTGTAATATGACTGTAACTACATAGTGGGGTGCATCATATTCTAATTCACTCTGTGGTATGTCCTTGTGTCTAAAAAACACACTCAGTTGGGAGAAAGAGAGAGAAATCGAGCTGCCAGAAGTTCACACTGGACATGGTATACAGCTATACAGTGCTTATAGAAATTATTCACCCACACCCCTCCCCAGAAGTTTTCATGTTTTATAGTTTTACAATATTGAATCATAGTGGATTTAATTTGGGTTTTTTTGACACCGATCAACAGAAAAAGATTATTTCATGTCAAAGTGAAAGTACACCTCTACAAAAATAAATTACAAATATAAAACACAAAATAATTGATTGCATAAGTTCAAGTCAGTATTTAGTGGATGCACCTTTGACAGCAATTACAGCCTTGAGTCTGTGTGGATAGGTCTCTTATCAGCTTTGCACATCTGGACACTGCAAATTTCCCCTGTCTTCTTTGCTAAACTGCTCAAGCTCTGTCAGATTGCATGGGGATTGTGAGTGAACAGCCTTTTTCAAGTCCAGCCACAAATTCTCAATTGGGTTGAGTTCTTGGCCCCTGACTTGGCCACTCCTGGACATTAACTATGTTGTTTTTAAGCCGTTCCTGTGTAGCTTTGGCTTTTTGCTTGGGGTCACTGTCTTGCTGGAGAATAAACCTCCCAAGTCGCAGTTCGTTTGGAGACTGCATCACGTTCTTCTCCAGGATTTTCTTGTATCATTTTACCCTCTACCTTCACAGCCTTCCAGGGCCTGCTGCAGTGAAGCATCCGCACAGCACGATGCAGCCACCACCGTGCTTCACGGCAGGGATGGTGTGTTTTTGATGATGTGCGGTGTTTGGCTTACACCACACATTCAGTAGCATTTAGCCTGATGGCCAAAAAGCGCAATTTTGGTTTCAGCAGACCATAGAACCTTCTTCCAGCTGACTTCAGAGTCTCCCACATGCTTTCTGGCAAGCTCTAGCGGAGATTTCATGTGAGTTTTTTTTAACAGTGGCTTTCACTTTGCCACTCTCCCATAAAGCTGCGATTGATGAAGCACCCGGGCCAACAGTTATTGTATTTGCCATCTCTCCCATCTCAGCCAATGAAGCTTGCAACTCCTCCAGAGTTGTCATGGGTCTCTTGGTGGCCTCCCTCACTAGTCCCCCTCTTGCACAGTCACTCTGTTTTTGAGGACGGCCTGCTCTAGCCAGATTTACAGCTGTGCCATATTCTTTCCAATTCATGATGAGTGACTTAACTGCTGCAGTGAAGCATTTCCACAGCACGATGCAGCCACCACCATGCTTCACAGCAGGGATGGTGTGTTTTTGATGATGCGCGGTGTTTGGCTTACACCACACATAATAAATAGGCAAGGGATATTCAGGGACTTGGAAATTTTCTTGTATCCATCTCCTGAATTGTACTTTTCAATAACCTTTTCGCGAAGCTGCTTTGCCTTCATAGTGTAGTTTTTGGCAGAATACTGACTAACCAGCAGTTGGAGCTTCCAGATACAGTTGTATTTTTTTTTTAACTACAATCAATTGAACCACCTTGACTGCAGAGGTCTCCAGAAACAGATCTCCATTTAACTAACTATGTGACTTCTAAAACCATCTGACTGCACCAGTGATGGTTTGGTGTGTCATACTCGGGGGGGGGGGGGTGAATATTTATACTTGTGTTTTATATTTGTAATTAATTTAGATGACTTTGTAGAGATCTGTTTTCACTTTGGCATGACAGAGTCTGATTCTGTTGATCAGTGTCAAAAAAGTCAAATTAAATCCATTGTGACAAAACATGAAAACTTCCAAGTGGGGTGAATACTTTTTATAGGCACTTTAATTGTGTTTTCTTGTAGATATCTGATGCACCATCAATAACTCTGAGACGTGGGTTAAGGTAGGCTTTTATTGGCTGGAAGAAAGCACAAGCAGCAAGTGACCATCACACGACATCCTGGAGACTGAGGAAGGGTCTGTGGCTCCAATCGCCTTTATACCGGGGTCTGTGGGAGGAGCCACAGGAGCAGTCAGCAGGGGGGCTTGTCCAGACAGGTATATGTAGTTCACCACAATATCCTTTTGTAATTATTAGCAGGTTTCTTTTTGCTATCTTCGCTAAAAATAAACACTCTGGCAGTGTAGTGCAAAGTGACTTCAGCCATCTTTTCTTCAGTCATAACCCACGGATCATAATAATGAGTCAAATGCTCACAAAAGCACAAAATCCATATAAATTATAAAATTATCAATGGACTATATCAGAATCAGAATTATTATCACTGACCTATGCTATGAACACTGTTCTTTTGCAGAAGCAGTACAATGCAAAAGAAAAAGTATACTACAAATTTCAATATATAATATATATTAACGTAAGTATGCATCGTCAGGCTCCTGTACCTCCTCCCTGATGGTAGTAATGAGAAGACAGTATGTCAGTTCAGTAGTGGTTGGAAGATAGCTGAGGATATGGCCACTCAAGAGGCAGAGAGAAAGATAGAGAGGGAGAGGCAATAGGCAGCTTAGGATGAAAGCTGGAACACTGAAAACAGAGTTATTCTCAACAAGTGTCTTGTTTATATTTTTTATTCAATATGTACCTTTTAAGTGGTAGTACCAACCTGTTTCTTCCTAATATTTTCAAAGTGTTGTCTGATGAACATGCCCATCACTAAATCAAATGTCAACTTTGCAGACATTACAACATTTTAAAAGAATTCTGCCAAGGGAAAAATTAAGATCTTGGTCAAAATCAGCAGCAGATGAATTACTACCCGTGGTAAGAGAAATTACATGTAATGAATCTGGGCACCCTGGAGTTCATAGATGTGAGCTCAATCAATACCCGTACCATGCATCTTTCTGAGGCAGACAGACATCTCATACAATAACAAAACCAGGAAAAGGAACAGGATAAATGAAGGCTTATTAAAACTTCTTGAGTAACAGCTGTAAGTGCTGCAGAGTAGACTATCTGACCAAAAGAATTAAAGCCACAGGTGCAATCAATAGACAACAAAACACTGAATAACTAGAGTCTTACAGAATGGCAAATTAGTACACTGTGTTTAGTGACTGAGACCAATCCTTCAGACTCACCAGGGACTCAACTCGCTCCATGTAAAGCAATTAACAGAGGTGGAATTTCAACACCCCAACAGTACATTATTTAGAAAGAGCTGCAATTTACAAACATCAACAAAAACCATGTGTGGTGAATATGGAACAGAACACCACTGGATATATTCGATAATGTGGTGTAGCCTGTGGAATGGGATCTAAAAGTGGTCATTGGATTATATATTAAGTGGAGTTTAATACGTTTTGATTAATAAGGGTGTCAAATGTTACAGGGAGAAGGCAGGAATATCGGGTTGACAAGGATAATATATCAGCCACGATGAAATGAAAGAGCAGTCAATAGGCCAAATGGTCTAATTCTGCTCCTGTGTTTTATGGACTTTTGGAATGGGATCTAAAGGACCCATGGTAGATCCTCTCGGGGCACCACGGTAGTGTAGTGGTTAGTGCGATGCTATTACAGCTTGCGGTGACAGATTTCAGAGTTCAGTTCCAACGTTATCTGTAAGGAGTCTGTATGTCTTCCCCGTGGAATGTGTGGGCTTCCTCCAGATGCTCTGGATTCCTCCCACAGTCCAAAGATGTACCCATTAATAGGGAACTTGGTCATTGTAAATTGTCCCATGATTCGGCTTGAGTTAAATCAGAGGTATCTGGGCAGAGCACTTTGAAAGGCCGAAAGGACCAATTATATGCTGTATCTCAAAAACTAGAAAAGGAGCTTCTGTATTCAGGATGCTTGAGTGAAGCAGGGAATCTCAGAGGAGAGTATGAATTGAAATGCAAGATCTGCCCAGAAACACACAGTAGGCCAGGCAGTATCTAGGAAAAGAGCACAGTCGACATTTTGGGCCGCAACCCTTCATCAAAGGGTGAGTGCACCTTTATATCACCAAAGCTTCATCGAAACTGTCCCCCATTGTCATTTGTACGTGCTCTGCCCAGAAAGGTTAGTGAATTGTATGTTAGAACATTCAGGGAAATGGGAAGGATTCTGTGAAACAGTGTGAGATCCTGCACATATGACAATTTTTGATGAAGCTTTGGTGATAGTTGCAGTGTTGTTGTCGGAATGTTTAAAAAAGTCTACTTTCCTTAATTTCTCTGCTGTGGACAGATATTTTGGTAGGAGTTCAAGGTCTAATGCAAAGGTGAAATGTACTTTATTTAAGAGGTTAATCTTCTTTGGCCTTAAACCCTTGAGATGGTCAACCTACTGTCACTTCAGCTCCTAGGGCAGTAATGAGTCCCAGATTCACCATTCTTCTGACCACTGGTGACTCCATTTATGTCCAGCTAGCAAGGACCCGGTGTGCATCAACCTACAGGTACTTCTATTGTAAGAGCAAAGCACAGCACACATGAGACCATTCGTCAGGATTTGAAAGGAAGTGGGAAGAAGCCAGAATAAGAAGTTGGTGGAATGGAAGGAGTGCAAGCTAGACGATGATAGGTGAAGACAGGTGGGTGGGGGAGGGGGTGAAGTAAGAAGCTGGGAGGCGACAGGTGGAAAAGATAAAGTGCTGGAGGAGAAATCTGATAGGAGAGGAGAGTGGACCATGGGAGAAGGTGGGGGGGGGGGGGGTGGAGGTTCGGAAATAGGCAGGTGAGGAGAAAAGAAGAGGTAAAAGAGAGGAATTGAAGAAGAAGAAAAGGTGAGGTGAAAATATTACGGTAAGTTGGAGAAATCAATGTTCATGTCATCAGGTCAGATGCTACCCATGTGAAATATGAGGTGTTGGCCCTCCAACCAGACAGTGGCCTCATCATGGTAGAGGAGGCCATGGACTAACATGTCAGAATGGGAATGGGGATTGGAATTAAAATGGCTGGCCTTGGGAAATCCTGATTTTTTTTTTAAGATGAAGCCAAGGTGCCCAACAAAGTGGTCCCCCAGCCTAGGTCAGGTCTCATCAATGTCAAGGAGGCTGCATTGGGAGCACTGACAACCCCAACGGGTGAAGTGTTGCCTCACCTGGAAGAACTGTTTGGGGCCCTGACAGGAGGCGAAGGAGGAGGCGAATGGGCAGGTGTGGCATTTCTGTTTCTGTGATAAGGGCTAGGAGGGAGATTAGTGGGGAGGGATGAATGGACAATGGAGGGAGTGATCCCTATGGAAGGCAGAGAGTGAGAGGGAGGTAAAGATGTGTTTGGTGGTAGCGTCCTGGGAACAAATAAGGAATGGAGAAAAGGGGAATTTTTATTTTTACAGGAGAGAGTGGAAAGAGGTATGGTCAAGGGAGCCGGTAGGATTATAATAGATATTGAAAAACAGTTTATCTTTCAAGATGGAGGGGGAGATGTGTCAGCAATGGAGCAGGTAAATTTGAGGGCAGGGTGGAAGTTGGAGGCAAAGCTGATGAAATTGATGAGCTCAGCAAGGGTGCATGTAGATGGCAGTAGTTGTGAATGATGTGCTGGATGCAGAGGCTCATGGGGTGTTAGGTAAGGACAAAAGGAACTCCATCCCTGTTAATGCAGAGGGAAGATAGTGATTATAAGAAGTGGTTTAAAACATTTTCATGCCAGTACTGTTACTGAGGTATAGATAGAGGGGAGGGGCTAAAGGAATGGTCGATGAGATTCAGTGCCTGGCGAAAGAATTTGTTTAAGATGATGTGAAGTTTTTGTTTTAATAGTCCTATACTGCTTTTCAGAAGGGATCTTTATAAAAAAGGCAGTTTACTGGGTGGGTAGCATCCAAAATGATTTATCCTGCCCTTTTCTTAGTCCTGGACACATACAATGGTTATCTCTTCCCATTGTTCGCTGTGTAACCTGCAGTTATAGCATATTTCCCATATTTTCTACCTCTCCATTGCTTCTGGCACTACATCCAAGTCATCACAACTTTCCAGGTCAGCCTCACCTGCACCAACCACAGCACACCTCCTCTTTTGGGCTCAAGGTCATTTTACCACTAAGGTCATCCACAAAATCGATAGATACATCTAGCCCAATGATGAGAGGCATTGATCGTGTGGATAGTCAGAGGCTTTTTCCCAGGCTGAAATGGTTGCCACAAGAGGACACAGGTTTAAGGTGCTGGGGAGTAGGTACAGAAGAGAGGGGTAAGTTTATTACGCAGAGTGGTGAGTGCGTGTAATGGGCTGCCAGCGACGGTGGTGGAGGCAGAAACGATAGGGCCTTTTAAGAGACTTTTAGATAGGTACATGGAGCTTACGAAAATAGGGGGCTATGGGTAAGCCTAGTAATTTCTAAGTTTGGGACATGTTCAGCACAATTTTGTGGGCCGAGGGGTCTGTATTGTGCTGTAGGTTTTCTATGTTTCTATGTAGCCCATCACCATATTAATTGGATGCTGATATCACTATAAATGTGCAGCCAACACAAGGATTGTGAGCTGCCTGCATAGCAAATAACGGGTGTGGTGTGTTAAGCACATAACTCACATTTCTGGGTACCCCAGCATCTGCAGCGACTTTGACAACACGATTTTTTCAGGACATCCTATCAAATTTTGGATTTTCCTCTGTAATTCCTAATTGACATTACTTGTTTTCATATTTTAGAAAGTGAATGTCCTAATGTTAAACAAATTATATATTTATAAATTACAACAATCATTCCGAACATTGCTGTCATGTCGGACATTTCCCAAGCAGCTCAGATCCCTGATTAATGATGTAACGTACCCTCTGCAGATGGTCATACCCTACTGAACAGCTGCAGACTGAGCCTGGGTAAAAACAGCCTGCAAATTGATCGTGTATTTTATCTCCTGACCAAACAGTTGTCCTATGTAACTGGACTTTATTTATCTGGACTGAATGCACTGATCAAACTCATCTTTAGTATAGAAAGAGGCATCTATCTCCATTAGCACACAATCCTGTCAGATGTTTGTGTATTTTCTCCTGCAGCAGAACTAATCTCAAAAGTGAATCTAATCAGATGATTATAAGTTTAGGTTTTGTTTTTTAAAAGTTACAATAGATTACAAAACACTTGCAGATCTCCTGGGTCAAGATGCAGAATCATAAGACTGTTTATACCATCTACTGTCTAATGAAATCTTTTATAAACCTACTGATTCCCACAGCTATCTTGACTATACCTCTTTCCACCTTGTCTCCTATAAATATGCCATTTTCTTTTCTTAGTTCCTTTGTCTCTGCCGAATCTGTTCTCAGGATGAGGCTTTCCTTTAAAGGACATCTAAGATGTCCTCCTTTGACAACGAATGGAGTTTCCCTTTCTCCAGCATTGATGTTGCCCTCACCCTAATCTCCTCCATTTCCCAAACATTCACTCGCACCCCATCTTCCTGCCACCCTAGCAGGGATAGAGTTCCTCCTGCCCTCACGTACCAATCCATGAGCCACTGCATCCAACACATCATTCTCTGCAACTTCTGCCATCTTCAATGGAACCCTGCCACAAACACCTTTGCCTTCCCCCACTGTCTGCTTTCCACAGGGATCACTCCCTCTGTGATTCTCTTGTCCAGTTGTCCCTCCCGACTAATCTCCCTTCTAGTACTTACCCCTGCAAGTGGCAAGGTGCTACAATTGCCCATTCATCTCTTCTCTCACCTCCACTAAACAGGCCTTCCAGGTTCCTCAACTGCTAATCTGTTGGGGTCATTTACTGTATCCAATGCCCAAACTACAGCCTCCTCCACATTGGTGAGACTCAATGTAGATCGGGGAACCGCTTTATCAACCACCTTCGCTCCATCTTCAAATAGCAGGATTTTAAAGTGGCTAACCATTGCCATTCCACTCCCAATTCCTCTTCTGTGTGATGAGACCTCTCTCAATTTGGAGGAACAACATCTTATATTCCATCTAGGTAGCTTCTAATCTGAAGGCCTGAACATCGATTTCTCCAATTTCTAACAATTTTCCAACTTCTCCCTTCCCTCTGCTTCATTTCCCACTCTGGTTCCCATCTTACTTCTTCTTCTCACCTGCCTATCACTTCCCGGTGGTGCCTCTCCACCCTTCCTTTCTCCATGGTCCACTCTCCTATCAGATTCCTTCTTCTTCTCCAATCTTTTACCTTTTCCACCTATTGCCTCCCAGCTTCTTACTTCATTCCCACCCTTGCCCTCACCCACCTGGCTTCACATCTATCACCTTCTAGCTTGTACTCATTTCCTTCCCGCCCCTTCTTATTCTGGCATCTTCCCCCTTCCTTCCCAGTCCCAGTGAAGAGGCTCGGCCTGAACCGTTGCTGTTATTCATTCCCATGGATGTAGTCTGACCTGCTGTGTTCCTCGAACACTCTGTGTGTGTTACTCTGGATTTCCAGCATCTGCAGAATCTCTGCTCTTTCTGTGTCTTTCATAATTTTAACTTCAAGGACCTAAAACTTGATGGCTTTGTATAAATTTCCATTGTTACTTGGCATTTCAGAATCTTTGATTATTTTACCTTTGATCGTTGAAGCAGTTCTTTGAAACTTGTATTACAGGGAGTGTTAATTCATGGCTTCAACAATTTAAAATAGCTGTAGAGTATACATGAACACAATTTATTAGCTCAAAGCTTTTTATAATTTTAGTTTCAACTGCTTTATTGTATTTCAGTTGACTATGTGGAAAGTAAATTATTAAAGGCATATCTGATTGGAAGCTTTTTTATTCTGAGCAGTGACATTGAGGCATTGATCAGGTTGCAAAGAGGCTCTGTAGATCTTACTGGTAAAAGCTGCTATGCATTTGGCAAAGCTGACTTCAAAATCTACTTTGTTTTCAAGATTATGTCTGAACTTTTTAATATTTCAACACTATTAGCAGAATTCTTGATGCTTGCTGATTTTTAATTGTATTTTTAATGAGAGGAATATCATAAAACGAGTTTGATTGAGAAATAAGAAAATATGCATTGTTATCTATGGACTTTACAAAAAATTTCTGAAGGGAAAAATGAATGGCAGTCTTCACTTTACATCATATGTCATGGAGTCAGAGTTGGACAGCACAGAAAAAGACCCTTTGGCCCACTATGTCCATACTGACATTTTGCCTATCTACACAAATCCCATCCACATGAGGACCAGGCCTTCTATGTTTTGCCTATTTAATTATCTGTCTAAATGCATCTTAAATCCATTACCTCCACTAGAGTTAACAGAGAACATAAAGTAGTTCTAAGGGATTTGTGGTTCCAATGGGAGCCATAATATTTGTGATTTAATATAAAGTATTATAGTTATGCTCAGTTATAGAGGATACTAGTGAGAGCAGTCACAGAGAGATACAATACAGAACGGCTCCTTCAGCCCACTGTGTCTGTGCTAACCCACTTACAGAATTCCCTACATTAGTCATAGATTAGTTTTTATTCTCCCCATACTTGCAGAGATCTGGAGTGCTGAATACTCCAATGGGAAGCAAAAGTATTACAGGTGCGAGAAATATAAAAGCTAAAAATGCTAGATTTTCTCAGTGCAAAGGAAAACAGGATTATCAACAAAACTGATAAAGTGAGTACCCCTATATGGAAATCCAAGAATCCGAAGTTCTTTCGGGCTGTGACATGATATGACAAATGGAAAATTCCACAAGGCGCTAGGAAGGGTCCCAGGTGATGTGCAGGTCTCCGTACACACAGACAGTTCTGAGAAACCACCTCAGACACATAATGAGCAGAAGTAAAGAAAAATGGAAAAACACTGCATAAAGCGAAAAATGAAGATCTCGAATGCATATTGAAAGAGTGCATTTGTCAGCGTCAGAGTGAACATCAGCTGCTTAATGGTGTGCTGATCATAAAAAAAACAAAGATCTATCACGACGAACTGAGAATTGAAGGTAATTGTGAATATTCAACACAAGAAATTTAAAAAAAGGCACGGCATTAAATTTTTAAAGCATCTGCTGAATACAAAGCAGCAGAGAAAAATCCATTGATGAGTTTGCCAAGACTGTCATTGATGAAAATCTAACACCAGAACAAATTTACAATGCTGATTGCTTTTATATTTTACATAAAGCCTATAAAAAGTAAAATACAAATACAGTATACTGTAACCTTTTAATCACAACATCGTAGGTGGAGACTGAAAGCCTCACATTGTTTGTTATTGTACAACAGCTGATTCTTCTAATGCTACTGTGCTGCTTCTGTTACCCTGCACGCATTTTATAATTCCATTAATAATGGTAAGTAATATTTTTTACTGTTAAGTACATCTGTGTGATGAACAAGTGTAAGACAAAGACTGCTAACTGGTAGCACATGAATTCAGAGTCAGAAATTATGGTGATCCCAATCTAACTCATTCTATGTTTCAGAATCCGAAAAAATCCAAAATCTGAAACACTTCTGACCTCAAGCATTTCAGGTAAGGGGTGCCCAATCTCTGCTAATATGGTTTAATTTGTGGAGATGGGGAGATAGCGAGAACTCGGGTCATGCCCAGACAGTTTGTTCAGATGACACACTTCTTTCTGGTGCCATCTAGTTAATCATGTCTGATCTGCCTTGAAGAATGTTTAGTAATTCTTGGAGGGAGGGTGACTGAGGAAGTTAGGAAAGAATAACGTGCTGGAACTGTGAAATGCAGAATGCAGTTGTTACTGGATACTAGATCAGGCAATAACTGTGGAGGAAGAAAAAATAACAGTGTTATAGATCAGTGGTCTTCCATCAGAACTGGTCAATTCCTACATGAACTAAAATGAGTAGTTATCCTAAATTATTGAATTTTATATCGAGTGTACATTGGTATCCTTACCTAAGGATGGACTGAATGAACTGGAAGCAGTCCAGATCAGGTTTACCGTATGAGACTGATAACTGAAATGGATAGATTGATTTAGGAACAATGGTTGGCCAGGCTAGGTTTCTGTCCACTGGCTCTCCTAGTAGGAGTAGGATCCCTGTTTTAAAAAAGAGAACAGCCACTTATGTTAAACATGAAGTTTATTTTTTTTCTCTCAGACGATCAGAAACTCTGTTTCACAAAGGGTATTTTAGGCAGAGATAGATAAAAAGGGAACTCGGGAAGGACAGGAATCTCTAGTTGTGTTTACAATCAGACTTTATTGAATATCTGAGTAGGTTTGAGGGGCAAAACTACTGTTCCTAATTTACTATGGCTGGATGATTAGTTTTGTCAAATTCTTCAGCCTTATATGGAGTCCCACATAATTGTGTGCCTTATAAATGCATGCATGACAACGCCTGGATCGTATGTAACATGTCTTTTGATGCAGAGCATGAGGGTGAAAATGCCTTCTAAGTTTCAATCCGTAAGAAAATGATGGAAACAAATACATTTCTATCCGGATTACCTCTGGGTTCTACCTCATCTCCAATTCCCTAATCCAAGGGCCACCTCATCTAGCAGCAAGGGATTGAAAGTTAACGTAAGAATGTACTAAAAATACTTCTCCTGAAGTGGAAAAGGATCAGCCCTGAAATAATACTACTTTACATCAAGCTCCTATTATACATGATGGAGCATTCTGCAGACAAAAAAACAATCCAAGCTATTGGACAAGACCAACGTGATCTAAAAATCCGGTGCAGGGACACAGCAAATATTATGATGGTCAAATTGGGAGAAAACTATCCACAGGCGTACATGAACATCAACTGGCTGTTAAGTGACATGACCAGCTCTCCCTTATCCCTACCCATGAAGACTGAGAATGGCATAAATTTGACTGGATATCAATGAAAGTCACGGCATAAGCAAACATGCAGCATGCAAAAGAACTCCTAGAAGCGTGGTTTTCAGCAAACAATTCTGTAAGCAGACACGTAGACCTCAATCCTATTTATAAGCCAATGCGGGCAAAATTCCAAATTATAACACACAGAGTTCACCATACATCCAATCAGCAATGAGATCCCCTCCCTACGTCACAACTGAATTTCCGTAATAATGACCAATCAGCTGATTGTTAAGTATATAAAGGCCAAGCGTCTGGAATACACACCACAATTGAACAGAATACTGATGATGTCTTCTCGTATGGTGATGACCCACCTGCAAATGGACTGCCAAGTTTGAAGAACAACTCAACCCAACCATCAACCACCCGAGCCACACACCTTCTGAATTACTTCCAAAGTTCCTAATGCTGGAATTGATGTGAGAATGTGGGAAAATATCATTTCCAACAGTTATATTTCTCATCCAGAACAAAAGTGTTTGCCCAATCCAACTTTCCCGTCTTCCTTCTCTTCTAAAAAAACATAAAAGTAAGTAAATCATTTGTACCAGATAATCTTGAAGATACTGCTGAAGTGGAAGGACGAGGGTGACACAGCAAAGCTCTGTTCTTGATATGGAGCCTGGTGGATGGCAGAACAGGCTGCCATCGAGGCCTTAACAAGAATAACCAAATTTTATTAGAGTGTAAACTTCCAAAGCATGTACAATGAAACGGGATTAGATTTATTTAAGTACACACTTAAAAATTTTGGAAGTATTAAAATTGATTTGAGTTACCAATGAAAATAAATTTTGACTGGTCTGGAGAATGGTATTGCACTTATTATCATACACAGTGCAGAAAACATTTGCTCTATCTTTGGTGAAGTCAGTTATACTAATGAAGCTAAACAAAAGTCCCAGTTAACTAATTGATCAAAATTGATCAAAATCTTTCATTATCCCCAAATATCAAAAGTCTTGTTAATATAGTATACATAATTATTAAGTCCTGCTAGAGAGCTCATTGGACTGCTTTAAACAATGGCCACACTTAAATTGGCCTCACAGATTCTGCTGCCAACTTTCAGGGCAAGAAATAATTTGTTTGATCCTTGACTTAGAATTGGACCTTACTTTTCTATATATCTTTTGATAGAATTCATGGGCAATAGGATAAATCCATTGACATAACAGCAATCCTGATAGCAAAGGTATTCAAAGTTCTAAGTTTCAGCTTTGCCAATATAACATACTTTAATGCTATCTAAACTTTGGCCAAGTAGGTAATTCTTTTTACTAAAAGAATAAATTTGGCAGACCAATTACAAACTGGTCTTCTTGATGAACATTTAAGCAGCACAGAATTATAAACATTTAAGATGGTGTACATACATCTAAGATAGTGTCATGCATGAACAATAAATTTACGTCTAAATTCTTTGCACTCAAATTATTTTCCATAAGGCAAGTTCTTCTCCATAAGGAGACCAGATGAAGATCATACAGTAAATACAATGAATTGCCCCTGTGCTTCTATTGGATGCAATTCAAGCCTTAGCTAATTTAGCATCAGCAAGAGCCACGAAAGCTGTGTGAATTCTATCTTGATCAAATCCTCTTGGAATTGTAAGTACTGTCAACGGAACCTGCTTGCTTGAATAAAATATATTTACTGTCACTTCATATCACAACTAACTTCATTAATGAATAACAGACCTTCTTCTCCCTGACTGCATATACACTCAGTGGCCACTTTATTAGGTTCCTGCTGTACTTAATGAAGTCGCCACCAAGTGCATGTTTATGGTTTTCTGCTGCTGTAACCCATCCACTTCAAGGTTCAACACTTTCTGCATTCGGAGATTATCTTTCGCACACCACTGTTGTAACACGTGGTTACTTGAGTTATGTAGCTTGAACCAGTCTGGCCATTTCCTCTGACCTGTCTCATTAATAAGGCATTTTCGCCGACAACTGCTGCTAACTGGATGTGATTTTTTTGTTGTTTTTTGCAACATTCTCTGTAAATGCTAGAGATTGCTGTGCATAAAAATCGCAGGAGATAAGCAGCTTCTGATACTCAAACTACCCGCCTGACACCAACAATTATTCCAAGGTCAGTCACTTAGATTACACTTCTTTCACATCCTGATGTTTGGTCTGAACAACAACTGAACCTCCTGACCTCTTATGCATTGAGTTGCTGCCAAGTGATTGGTTGGTTAGATATTTGCATTTACAAGTAGGTGTACAAGTGTACCAAAAAAATGGTCAGAGAATGTAGCTTTTTCCTAAGGTCAGCAATTGGCTGAAAATAATCAAAAGAATGGTAACAAATTATAATCCTGATCTGCCCCTGCAGTTTACAGCGAAAGGGTTCCTTACAGCCACCACCAGGATCATGGATCTCGAGGCTATATGAATTAAGACCATAAGATATAGCAGCAGAATTAGGCAATTTGGCCCATCAGGTCTGCTCTGCCATTTCATTATGACTGATCCAATTTTCCTCTCAGCCCCAATCTCCTGCCTTCTCTCTGTATCCCTTCATGCTCTGACTAATCGAGAATCTATCAACCTCTGCCTTAAATATGAATAAAGACTTGGCCTCCTTAGCTCCTATGGCAAAGAATTCCACAGATTCACCACTCTCTGGCTAAAGAAATTCCTCCTCATCTCTGTTAACTGGACAATCAAATCTTTCAAGTCTTTACATAAAGGATACAAGGATTACAGATAGTAGAATGAGAATAAGACAACCTCTAAAAAAAGGCTCACTTTGAGGAGACCCAGTGATTATTATCAGCAACAAGAGAAAAAATGAAGCTTGTGCCTCTATCCCCCGATGGTTACATTCAACTTTCTCTTGTTTTCCACTCTCTCAGTGATTCCCTGGCATGCAACAGACTCTCTGAAAAGAACTGCACAGTGATACCATTGTTCTGAGTTCAGGGAGCTTCACTTTCCACCTCGCCCCCTGTGACAACCCTCAAATCCAACCCGATCCATGGCCAGCTGAAATTCCACATTCCCACTCCTGTGGATAGCAGGTTTCTTCCGTGCTCCTTCCAGTCTGTGGCGCAGCATTCGATGCAGCCACTTGCTGTGAGTCTGGCAATATGATATTGTTAATATTTCATACTGTAATACATCCTGCTGAGTTCCCCCAGTGTTCTGTGTGTTACTCTGATAATATATCTGCTGTCATCAAAGACTGTAAAAGGAAAGAACCTTTCTTTATTTTCAGTGAACTAAAGATAATACAATGCTCGGAAAGATGTTTTGCGGCACCATAACACGTTGCAACTGCTCTTCCACGCGAGCGATTGCAACGTGGTAGTGGCAACTCGCAGGTTCTTCCTCACTCGCTTTACCTATCGGAGGGATCTTAGACCATAAGACATTGGAGCAGAATTAGGCCATTCAGCCCATCTTGCAGTGCATGCTCAAAGCACCCTGAGTGTGGCAACACAAGCGGTTAAAAAAAGGTGTACACAGAACTTGCCTTCATTCCTCGGTATAAGAGGGGGTAAACCATGAGCACCACCTACCCGGGGTCAATTCCCACCACTGTCTGTAAGGAGTTCGCATGTTCTGCCCGTGATTGTGTGGCTTTCCTCCAGGTGCTCCAGCTTCCACCCATATTCCAAAGATGTACTTGTTCATAGGTTACTTGGTCACATGGTGTAATTGAGTATCACAGGCTCGTTGGGCCAGAAGGGTTTGTATTTCAACTGCATCTATCAATCAATCAATCAATCTATAACTTTAGCTTAGTCACATTGGAATTATTCAGTGCAGTTCTAATCAGCTATGATGAGATGTTGGACGAGCT
The DNA here is from genome assembly GCF_048418815.1 of Hemitrygon akajei. Lineage (NCBI taxonomy): Eukaryota > Metazoa > Chordata > Chondrichthyes > Myliobatiformes > Dasyatidae > Hemitrygon > Hemitrygon akajei. The sequence continues at coordinate 30,458,455 of NC_133127.1, forward strand.
TAGGATTTTTTTTCCCCTGGAGTAGCCAAGTTTAAAGGGAGACCTGAAAGACTTCTATGAAATTATGAGAGGAACAGATACAATAGATCAAACAAAAGAATATCTGCAGATGCTGGAAATCCAAGCAACACACACAAAATGCTGGAGGAACTCAGCGGGCCGGGCATCCACAGAAAAGAGCGAACAGTCGACATTCCAGGCTGAGGGCCTTCATCAGGACTGGAAAGAAAGAGGAGAAGTCAGGCAGATATACAGTGGATAGTCAGAGTCTTTCTCCTGGGTTAGAAATGGCAAGTACTAGAGGGCATAGCTTTAAGGTGAGAGGGGGCGAGTTTAAAGGAGAGTTATGGCGCACATTTTTAAACACAGAGCGTTAGGTCAGTGGGTACGTAGTGGAAGCAGAAATGGTGGTAACATCTGTACAGCACATGAACTGGTAAGGAATAGAGGGATGTGCATCAGATGAGATTAATTTAAATTGGTGTCGCAATTTACACAGGGGTTATGAGCTGATGGGCCTGTTCCTTCCTGGGCTGGACTGTTCTATGTTCTGTGTGCTGTCAGAGCAAGTTAAATTTATCATGAATTTGAGCAGTACTATAGGCTGCTGGGTGAAGAACAGGTGGAGGTAACAGAATGTCCACTAGACACCAAATTTGATTGTAGGTATCACAGAAGTTGCTTAAAATTTTGCTGTTTGAGTGTGATTATTTACTGGGATCAAATGAAATGGAATTTTTTTATGTGTGAGTAGGAACAGGGAAAATTCACATATCATGTTTGAGTTTCAGTATGGGATTGGTTCTGAAGTATTGTAGCCTACACTGGAGTTCATATCAGTTCCAGTGGATCCCCAAAGAGCCAATTTTGTGCTGAAATATCTACAATCAGTACTCAGACTTTTCTTGTAGAGGCCCCAGTTGTTGAGTACAGCAGACTGACTTTCACTATGGAGACATGAACCAGTTAGAGCTTCACACACCTCATTGCCGTTCTCAGGCGTGCTCCCATACCGTTTACAGTCAGTGCAGGAGAACATGGCTACTATAGGTACGAAAGGGGCAAGTGTTCCACACCCAGCTCAGGCCCTCACCTCTGACTTCGAGTCACACATCATTTCGGCTACCAATTCCATTTGGAAGAGTCCTGGAGGTTTTGTCACATGACCTTGTTTCTCCCACTGATGGAGTCATAGAACACTCCAGCACCCAAAACAGGCCCTTTGGCCCATCTGGTTCCTGCCAAACTATTAAACTGCCTTGTCCCATCAATCTTCATGGGGACCATAGCCCTCCCTTCCATACACTTGTCTAAATTTCTCTGAAATGTTGAGATTGAACCTGCATCCACTGGCAGCTTGTTCCACACTCTTACTCTGATGTTCATCAAACAATCCATCTTCACAGAGCGACACTTTCCCTTGCCAAATAGGAAAAGAACAAATCTATTGTTATTCAACGATAATGCCAGTTAAACATTTTACACTGTTTATAGCATTTTCATAGCCAGTGAAATGCTTTGATGATAATGAAGGCAAGGCAGAATGTATTTTTAAACTGCTGTTTAGCTTTCTCCAGAATAGGTCACAGCAGGGTCTTTTGATTGATGTTTTAATTCCTGGAAACTGCGAGATAACCCTGGGCAGTTGGCAAATCTACAGGTGAAGCATTTTTATTTTATTGAGAGATAACGACACGGTAACCGGCCTTGCTGGCCCAGTGAGCCAACTCTGCCCAATTACACCTTAACAGTGATTTTGTTGAATCCACAGAAGACAATGCAGGGAGGGCACCCGATCCTCTTTTTGACAAAGAAGAATCCTCCATTGGCTGGGGAGTGGGAAGGTCAAATGAAGCAATTCTGTAGTGTTTCAGTAATATACGGTAATGTAGCGGTGTGCTACACGCAGCGCTGCAATAACGACACGGAGTCGGTGAGCTGCAGTTGCAAAAGAGATTTATTCAAACTTTGCGGCCTCGCTTTAAAGCCTTCCTGATCCCGCCCTCCCCAGGCGGGAATGCTGTAGGGGGCGAGTATTCACAGTCCCGTCCCGCGTGCGGGCTTTTCCCCTTGCTGGTGAAGCAGGCTTGGCGCCCTCTTTGGGACCGGCCTCAATGCCGGCGTGCGCCACTTTGTGAGCCAGTTCGAGTGCGCTGGGAAGTGGGTCGCCACATAACCCCCCCTAGAACTGGCGATACACCCTCCAATGTCCACAGTCTGGGTCGGACTCTGTTTGGGAGGTCTGCCTCTGCACCGCGGTGCCGGAATCTCGACCGGCTGCGCCACGTCCACATGGGCCGGTTTGAGTTGGTCCACCGAGAAAACCTCCTCTCTCCCCCCAACGTCCAGCACGAATGTGGACCCATTGTTTCTGATCACCGTAAACCCTCGTAGGGCCGCTGTAGCGGTGCCCGATGTCCGCCCCGTCGTACAAACACAAACTTACAGTTTAGCAGGTCTTTGGGTATGCAGGTCGGGTTCTGTCCATGCTGCGAAGTGGGTATGGGGGCCAGGTTACCGAGCCTCTCGCATAGTCTGCCCAGGACTGCTGCGGGTTCTTCCTCTTGCCCCCTTGGGGTTGGTATGAACTCTCTTGGGATGACCAGGGGTGTGCCGTACACCAACTTGGTCGACGAGGTGTGCAGATCCTCTTTGGGTGCCGTGCGGATTCCGAGCAGGACCCAGGGAAGCTCATCCACCCAGTTAGGCCCTTTGAGGCGGGCCACGCGAGCCGACTTTAGGTGACGGTAGTAACGCTCCACTAGTCCGTTCGACTGTGGGTGGTAGGCAGTTGTGTGGTGCAGCTGTGTCCCCAAAAGGCTGGCCATAGCTGACCACAGGCTGGAGGTGAACTGGGCACCTCTGTCGGAGGTAATGTGGGCCGGTACACCAAAGCGAGATACCCAGGTGGCGATCAGTGCCCGGGTGCAAGATTCAGAGGTGGTGTCAGTGAGCGGGACCGCCTCTGGCCATCTTGTGAACCGGTCCACGATAGTCAGGAGGTGCCGCGCTCCTCGCGACACTGGCAGGGGGCCCACGATATCCACATGAATGTGGTCGAAACGCCGGTGGGTGGGGTGGAACTGCTGCAGCAGAACTTTGGTGTGCCGCTGCACCTTGGCCGTCTGGCAGTGCATGCACGTTTTGGCCCATTCACTGACCTGCTTGCGGAGTCCGTGCCAAACAAACCTGTTGGCTACCAGCCGGACGGTTGTCCTGATGGAGGGGTGAGCTAAGTTGTGAATGGAGTTGAAAACGCGCCGCCGCCAGGCTGCCGGAACGATGGGGCGGGGTTAGCCGGTGGTGACGTCACAGAGTAGGGTCCTCTCACCTGGGCCTACGGGGAGGTCCTGGAGCTGCAAACCGGAGACTGCGGTTCTGTAACTAGGGATCTCCTCCTCTGCCTGCTGCGCCTCCGCCAGCGCCTCAAGGTCTACCCCTTGGGACAGGGCTTGGATGTTAGGGCGGGAGAGGGCGTCCGCCATGACGTTGTCCTTTCCCGAGACATGCCGGACATCCGTCGTGTATTCGGAGATGTAGGACAGATGTCGCTGCTGGCGGGACGACCAGGGGTCGGACACCTTCGTGAACGCAAAGGTAAGCGGTTTGTGGTCTGTGAACGCGGTGAAGGGCCTGCCTTCCAAGAAGTACCTGAAATGCTGGATTGCCAGGTATAGCGCCAACAGTTCCCGGTCGAAAGCACTGTATTTGAGCTCGGGTGGTCATAGGTGTTTGCTGAAAAACGCCAGGGGTTGCCAGCGACCCGCGATGAGTTGCTCCAGTACCCCACCGACTGCCGTGTTAGATGCGTCCACTGTGAGGGCGGTAGGGACGTCCATTCTGGGGTGCACTAGCATCGCGGCATTTGCCAAGGCTTCTTTGGTTTTAATGAAAGTGGCGGCTCCTCGTCCCAGGTAATGTCCTTACCCTTACCCGACATCAGGGCGAACAGGGGGCGCATGATTCGGGCAGCTGAAGGGAGGAAGCGGTGGTAGAAATTTACCATACCCACAAATTCCTGAAGGCCTTTGATTGTGTTGGGTTGGGGGAAATGGCGGACTGCGTCTACCTTAGTGGGCAGAGGGGTTGCCCCGTCTTTAGTAATCCTGTGTCCCAGGAAGTTGATGGTGTCGAGCCCGAACTGGCGTTTGGCCAGGTTGATTGTCAGGCCATATTCACTCAGTCAGGTGTAGAGTTGTCGGAGGTGGGACAGATGCTCCTGACGACTGCTGTTGGCTATAAGGATGTCGTCCAAATAGATGAATGCGAAGTCCAGGTTGCGTCCCACCGCGTCCATTAACCGCTGAAACGTCTGTGCGGCATTCTTTAGGCTGAACGGCATGCGGAGGAACTCGAAAAGGCTGAAAGGGGTGATGAGTGCTGTTTTGGGGACGTCGTCCGGATGCATCGGGATTTGATGGTATCCCCGGACGAGGTCTACCTTGGAGAAGATCCGTGCGCCGTGCAGGTTTGCTGCAAAGTCCTGAATGTGCGGCACAGGGTAGCGGTCCGGTGTTGTAGCCTCATTCAGCCTGCGGTAGTCGCCGCATGGTCTCCAGCCCCCTGTTGCTTTGGGCACCATGTGCAGGGGGGAGGCCCATGGGCTGTCGGACCACCGTATGATCCCCAATTCCTCCATCCTCTTGAACTCCTCCTTCGCCAGTCGGAGCTTGTCCGGGGGAAGCCTTCGAGCATGGGCGTGGAGGGGTGGTCCTTGTGTCAGGATGTGGTACTGTACGCCGTGTGTGGGCATGGCTGCCGTGAACTGCGGTGCCAGAACCGATGGGAAATCCGCCAGGACTCTGGTGAAGTCGTTGTCGGACAGCGTGATGGAGTCGAGGTGTGGGGCTAGCAACTGGGCTTCACCCAGGGAGAATGTCTGAAAGGTCTCGGCGTGGACCAGTCTCTTCCCTTGCAGGTCGACCAGTAGGCTGTGAGCCCGCAAAAAATCCGCACCCAGAAGCGGTTGGGCTACGGCGGCCAGTGTGAAGTCCCATGTGAACTGGCTGGAGCCGAACTGTAGCCACACCATACGGGTGCCGTAGGTCCTTACTGTGCTGCCGTTCACGGCCCTCAGGGTGGGACTCGGTGTCCTGTTGTGGGTGTCGTAACTCGTCGGAGGTAAGACGCTGATCTCGACTCCGGTGTCGACCAAAAAATGGCGTCCCGACCACTTGTCCCACACATACAGGAGGCTTTCCTGATGGCCAGCCGCCGTAGCCATCAGCGGTGGCTGGCCCTGGCGTTTCCCGGGAACTTGCAGGGCGAGCGATAGCGGCGGGCTTCTGTGCCCCACCACTGGTGGTAGAAGCACCATTGTTCGTTGACCTCCTCACCCCTGCCTCTGGGGTTAGCGGGCTCTTGCGGCCGGGCCTGGTCTGGTTGCTGCTGGGAGCGTGGCCTGGTGATCTGTGCGACAGACGCCTCACTCTCCTTCTTGGCTTTCCACAGCACGTGCGCCCAGGCCGCTACCCTCCGGGGGTCGCTGAAATCTGCGTCGGACAGCAGCAGGCGTATGTCCTCAGGCAGCTGCTCCAGGAATGCCTGCTCAAACATGAGGCAGGACTTGTGACCTCCGGCCAGGGAGAACATCTCGTTCATCAAAGCCGATGGCGGCTTGTCTCCCAAACCATCCAGGTGCAGTAAACGGGCAGCTCGCTCGTGCCGTGAGAGTCCATAAGTCCTTATGAGCAGGGCTTTGAATTCTGTGTATTTGCCGTCCGCTGGGGTCGACTGTATGAACTCCTTAACCTGAGCCGCTGTTTCTTGGTTGAGGGAGCTCACCACGTAGTAGTAACGTGTGTCATCCGAGGTTATCTGCCGAACGTGGAATTGGGCTTCTGCTTGCTGGAACCATAGGTGAGGTCGCAGCGTCCAGAAGCTTGGCAGTTTCAACGAAACTGCATGAACAGATGCGGCGTCGTTCATCTTCGGCCCAAATATCGTTTGGGCCATCGGGGTCACCAATTGTAGCGGTGTGCTACACGCAGCGCTGAAATAACGACACGGAGTCGGTGAGCTGCAGTTGCAAAAGAGATTTATTCAAACTTTGCGGCCTCGCTTTAAAGCCTTCCTGATCCCGCCCTCCCCGGGCGGGAATGCTGTAGGGGGCGAGTATTCACAGTCCCGTCCCGCGCGCGGGCTTTTCCCATTGCTGGTGAAGCAGGCTTGGCGCCCTTTTTGGGACAGGCCTCTATGCCGGTGCGCGCCGCTTTGTGAGCCGGTTCGAGTGCGCTGGGATGTGGGTCGCCACAGTAACTGTACTTCCATAATACAAGGTGGATTCAGAATAGGCTTGCCTGCAGAAGGCAGAGGGTCGTGGTGGAGGGAGTACATTCAGATTGGAGGGTTGTGACTAGTGGTGTCCCACAAGGATCTGTTCTGGGACCTCTACTTTTTGTGATTTTTATTAATGACCTGGATGTGGGGGTGGAAGGGTGGGTTGGCAAGTTTGCAGATGACACAAAGGATGGTGGTGTTGTAGATAGTGTAGAGGATTGTCGAAGATTGCAGAGAGACATTGAAAGGATGCAGAAGTGGGCTGAGAAGTGGCAGATGGAGTTCAACCCAGAGAAGTGTGAGGTGGTACACTTTGGAAGGACAAACTCCAAGGCAGAGTACAAAGTAAATGGCAGGATACTTGGTAGTGTGGAGGAGCAGAGGGATCTGGGGGTACATGTCCACAGATCCCTGAAAGTTGCCTCACAGGTAGATAGGGTAGTTAAGAAAGCTTATGGGGTGTTAGCTTTCATAAGTCGAGGGATAGAGTTTAAGAGACGCAATATAATGATGCAGCTCTATAAAACTTTGGTTAGGCCGCACTTGGAGTACTGTGTCCAGTTCTGGTCGCCTCACTAGAGGAAGGATGTGGAAGCATTGGAAAGGGTACAGAGGAGATTTACCAGGATGCTGCCTAGTTTAGAGAGTATGGATTATGATCAGAGATTAAGGGAGCTAGGGCTTTACTCTTTGGAGAGAAGGAGGATGACAGGAGACATGATAGAGCTGTACAAGATATTAAGAGGAATAGACAGAGTGGACAGCCAGCGCCTCTTCCCCAGGGCACCACTGCTCAGTACAAGAGGACATGGCTTTAATTTAAGGGGAGAGAAGTTCAAGGGGGATATTAGAGGAAGGTTTTTCACTCAGAGAGTGGTTGGTGCGTGGAATGCACTGCCTGAGTCAGTGGTGGAGGCAGATACACTAGTGAAGTTTAAGAGACTACTAGACAGGTATATGGAGGAATTTAAGGTGGGGGATTATATAGGAGGCAGGGTTTGAGGGTCGGCACAACATTGTGGGCCTAAGGGCCTGTAATGTGCTGTACTATTCTATGTTCTATATGGTTTGAGTGGCAGGAGAGGAGAGGAAGAACAGAATACCTCAGGAAGGGTGGTATCTGGGAGGAGGTTGATTGCACAGTCATGTGATCTGTGAGGTGGCAGGATGCTGGCCTCTCTTTAACTGAAGGGAATGGCTAAGTCGCGGTATTACTGTGGGAGGTTCAAAGGTACTTTTAATGTCAGAGAAATGGATACAATACACATCCTGAAATGCTTTTTCTTCGCAACCATCCACGAAAACAGAGGAGAGCCCCCAAAGAATGAATGACAGTTAAATGTTAGAATCCCAAATTCCCCCCCAGCTTCCCTCCCTCCCGTGACAGCAAGCAACAATACCCCCTCCCCCCACAAGCAAAAAAATCATCGGCACCACCACCGAGCACTCAGGTGTGAGCAAAGCAACAGTAAAGACCCAGACTTGCAGTTACCCCAAAGACCACATTTCACCCGGTATTCCACATGCTGCAGGTTCTTTCACTCTCCCTAGTAACGGAGAAAGGTGTCTCTATTTTCAAAGCGAGTGGGGAGACATAACAAGCAACTCACTAGCTTACGATGTTAAAAGTCCACTACGTCTCTTTTTTACCGAGCTCTGTGCCCAAAGATCTGGCGTAGATATTCCAACTCCCCCGACGACACCACTGGTCTCCTGCCGTGACACCGACCCTCAATCTGTCCAACTCCAGAGCCCCAAGCTCCTGAGTGGAGAGCCGGGGGCAGCCCAAGATGAAAGGGGTGTTGGGTGAGTTGATCAGGAGGATGGCTAGAGTTGGCTAGACTCGCGGTATTTTCCGATGCTCATGTACCCAGGCCGTGTGCATAGTGTGACCACCCCAAAAGGGACGTCTGTCAAGGCCCATGAAGTAGAAGGAATGGGAGATAGGCTCGGTAGTGAGTCTGAGCTACACACACAGAGCTTGGTCCAGAAAGTTGCCTGCTGTGCTGGAATCCACCAAAGCCTCCTGTTGTACAGCCGTCGGGGTGTGGAGGATGAGAGAGAGCGAGTCGGGCAATGTGCTAGTGGCAACTCGCCAGAAAGGAAGTCCTTCGTCTTTACCTGGCGGTGCCATTTTCCGGTACCCAGTGGGCATTTGATGAGTGGCTGATTGACCACTCCATAGTAAGTACACAAGTTGTTTCTCTACCAACACTCATGCTCTTAGGTGGTTAGGGGAGCTCTCCATAACGGCCTGACTTCTGGAGGCATTGCTGATAAGGGTCCTGCAACCTGAAATATTTCTGGGAACGGAAATGGAGGTCTGGCTGATGATCTGAAGGGTCATTCCATAAGATGCTTGTCGATAAGCAGTGCCACAGTGAAGAGGCTTTCGAGGTTGGTGAGCATCTCCTGGGTACACAGCTCATCGGTCAAGCACTCTGAAAGGCCACGAAGGTAATGGGCCAGCAGCACTCCGCCGTGTAGTCCAGCAATGTGTGTGAGCCTTGTTGCAGATGAAGTATCTGATCTGCTGTTCTCCCTTCCACTTTCCATCTGGTTGAAACCCAGCACAGCTCAAAGGTGGAATACTCATATCTGTTGCCACTGGAGTTTTTATTGTCCCAACTAGTGGCAGTCGAGGTCAGAGCTCAACAGGCAAGAGAGAGAGATGACGGAGGCAATCTTGGCTCAGTCTGTCCCACACAGAGACGGCTGGACGAAGTGTAAGATGCACTGGGACAATAAGTTGCAGCGTCAGGTTGGGTTCCAATGAAGAGTTCGGGCACCAGAATCCGGAGCTCAGAGGAAGGAGGTTGACTGCCAAGGGGTAGGTGTATTGAGACGGACAGTTAGTTGAGAGTGGCGAACAGATGATCAATAGTTTCCTGCTGCTTCTGGATCACGTGATCAAGTGTATATTGACGACTTCCTTTAGGGAGCTAATTCTGCGGGTTGAATCGCTGGTTTACCCACCCTGTCAGGAAATGTAAAGGAGGCTGGACCCAAGCACATAGTGGAGATAATTCAGTAGTGAGTGATAACTTTAATAATGGACGACAAGATAAAAAGCCAGGAGGGGCCACAAAACAATACAGAATAGATACTAAACTCAACCAGGTGACCAGCTAATTGAAGGCTAGGAGCAACTGGTTGCGGCTGGCTGGTTCAATGCTTGAATAGGGATTGCGACTAAGAGTGGGATTTAAATCGGCTGCAGGTGATAAATGACAGGTGATTTCTGTTAATTGGGTGGAGAGCGGGAGGTGCCTACTTTTGCAGGTCTGACAGCTCCTGCAGATCCACACACTTAGACCATAAGACCATAAGACATAGGAGTAGAACTAGGCCATTCAGCCCATCAAATCTACTCCACTATTCCATCACAGCTGATCCTGGATCCCACTCAACCCCATACACTTGCCTTCTTGACATATCTTTTGATGCCCTGACTGATCAGGAAACGATCAACTTCTGCCTTAAACGTACCCACAGATTTGGCCTCCTCCGCAGTCTGTGACAGAGCATTCCACAGGTTCACTACTCTCTGGCCAAAAAAAAAAATTCCTCCTTACCTCTGTTCTAAAGAGTCATCCCTCAATTTTGAGGCTGTGCCCTCTAATTCTGGATACCCCCACCATAAGAAACATCATCTCCACATTTATCCTACCTAGTCCTTTCAACATTCGGTAGGTTTCAATGAGATACCCCACATTCTTCTAAATTCCAATGAGTACAGGCCCAAAGCTTCCAAACAGTCCTCATATGTTAACCCCTTCATTCCTGGAATCATTCTCGTGAACCTCCTCCGGACTGTCTCCAATGACGACACATCCTTTCTGAGATAAGGGGCCCAAAACTGTTGACAATACTCCAAGTGTAGCCTAACTAGTGTCTTATAGAGGCTCAGCATTATCTTCTTGCTTTTATATTGTTACATACCCCATGGATATCTTGTGACTGTCTTATGACCATGATGTAATTGAGTATCTGGTGAGCATGATGTAATGGTCTTGTGATGGTGGGGTGATGTAATTTCCCGCCAGTGTGAGGCCACATGATGTAATTTTCCCCACCAGTAAGAGGTCATGTGATGGCCTGTTCCAACAGGTATAAAACGGGAAAGCCTTGCTGTGATGCAGGTCAGTTCGTCGTTTAATTCGTCAGTTACTCCGTTATGCTGCGTATTTGCCTCATGACGCAGTTTTGTTTTAAAGTGGAGTTTTACTTTTTATCTTAAGTCTCAAAGATTATTGCCGGCAGCCTTGCACAATGCTGCCAGTTCAGTCCAGTCAGAGAGTGAAGAATTTATCAAAGTACGGAAAACCCGAAGGACCAAGTAAAGTTGGTGTCATCAGCGGTAGTACAGGATTGACTTTGTTGAAACCTCGTTCAAGGAAATAGTAACCTGCATTCGAGATAGCCCCTGTCTTGTGAAAGCAGAAAGGGTTGGATGCAGTGTTATTCGCCAAGGAGAAGATCAGTGCCTTTAAGCTGTTTTTATTTCCATCGTCGTAAATCCTACGGGCAAGGCATATTTCGGCTGGGATCAGCAGTAATGTCACATCGTCCAGGGATTTGTTACTTCAGGAAAGAGATAGAGCTTTTATAGATAGCGGGGTCAAGGGATATGGGGAGAGGGCAGGAACGGGGTACTGATTGTGTATGATCAGCCATGATCACAGTGAATGGCGGTGCTGGCTAGAAGGGCCGAATGGCCTACTCCTGCACCTACTGTCTATTGTCTATTGAAAGTCTCTCCTAATTGACTGTCTAAATCACTTGGACTTTTGCATTTACCACTTTAAGAACTGTGTTCTCATTTAACGCTTTAAGAACTGTTCGAGTTGCCATATAACAGTTAACTTCCGGTTAAGTTAGTCGTTTGTTTATTTTTGATTTGTTGTTGAGCTGAGTTTAAATAAATGTTTAATTAGTTTATAAAAAAACCCGTCTCAATTCTAAATTCACTGTTGCCGTATCATAACAATATTCTATTCCCCTTGAAATAAACGTCAACATTGCATTTGCCTTCTTTACCACAGACTCAACCTGTAAACTAACCTTCTGGGAGTCTTGCACAAGGACTCTTAAATCCTTCTGCACCTCTGATGATTAAACCTTCTCCCCATTTAAATAATGGTCCACACTATTGTTCCATTTATCAAAATGTATTATTGTACATTTCCCAACACTGTAACCCATCTGCCACTTTTTGCCCATTCTTCCAATTTGTCTAAAACCTGCTGCAATCGCATTGCTTCCTCAGCACTACCTACCCTCCACCTATCTTGCTATCATCCGCATACTTTGCCACAAAGCCATCAATTCCATGACCTAAATCATTGACAAACAATGCAAAAAGTAGCGGTCCCAATAATGACCCCTTAGGAACACCACTAGTCACTAGCAGCCAACCAGAAAATGTCCCTTTTATTCTCACTCATTGCCTCCTGCCTGTCAGCCATTCCTCTACTCATGCCAGTATCTTTCCTGTAATGCCATATTATCCTGTTAAGCAGCCTCATGTGTGGCACCTTATCAAATGCCTTCTGAAAATCCAAATAACTGACATCTACTCCCTCTCCTTTGTCACCCTGCTTTTTACTTCTTCAAAGAACACCAACAGCTATGTCAGGCAAGACCTCCCTTTAGAGAAACCATGCTAACTTTGACTTATTTTATCATTAGTCTCCAAGTACCCTGAAACCTCATCCTTAATAATGGACTCCAACACTTTCCCAACCACTGAGGTTAGACTAACTGGCCTATAATTTCCATTCTTTTGCTTTTCTCCCTTCTTAAAGAGTGGAGTGACATTTGCAATTTTCCAGTCCTCCAGGATTATGCCAGAATCAAGTGATTCTTGAAAGATCATGACCAATGCATCTGTTATCTCTTCAGCAACCTCTCTCAGGACTCTGGGATGTAGTGCATCTGGCCCAGGTGACTTATACACCTGAAGACTATTCAGTTTGCCTAGCACTTTTTCCTCTGCAATAGCAATGGCACTCACTCCTGCTCCCTGACACTCACAGACCACTGGCACACTGCTAGTGTCTTCCACAGTGAAGACAGATGCAAAGTACCCATTAAGTTCATCTGCCATTTCTTTGTCCCCCATTACTACCTCACCAGCATCATTTTCCAGTGGTCCAATATCAACTCTCACCTCCCTTTTACTCTTTATATATTTAAAAAACCTTTTGGTATCCTGCTTTATATTATTGGCTAGTTTGCCCTCATATTTCATCTTTTCCCTTCTTATAGCTTTTTTCATTGCCTTCTGTTGGATTTTAAAAGCTTCCCAATTATCCTACTTCCCACTCACTTTTGCTACCTTATATGCCCTTTCCTTAGCTTTTATGAAGTCCTTAACTTTCTTTGTCAGCCACAGTTGCCTACCCCTGTCATTTGAGAACTTCTTCCTCTGTGGGACATATCTATCCTGTGCCTAGTGAACTATTCCCAAAAACTTCAGCCATCTCTGCTCTGCTGTCATCCCCGCTGGTATCCTCCTCCAATCCACCTGGGCAAGCTCCTCTCTCATGCCTCTGTAATTCGCTTTATTCCATTGCGATACTGATACATGTGACTTGTGTTTCTCCCTCTCAAGTTGCAGTATGAATTCAATCATATTATGATCACTGCCTCCAAAGGTTCCTTGATGATAAGCTCCCTAATAAGATCTGGGTTATTACATAGAACATATAACATAGAATAGTACAGCACCTTACAGGCCCTTCGGCCCACAATGATGTGCCGACCCTCAAACCATCCTTCCCATATAACCCCCACCTTAAATTCCTCCATATACCTGTCTAGTAGTCTCTTAAACTTCACTAGTATATCTGCCTCCACCACTGACTCAGGCAGTGCATTCCACGCACCAACCACTCTCTGAGTGAAAAACCTTCCTCTAATATCCCCCTTACTTTAAAGCCATGTCCTCTTATACTGAGCAGTGGTGCCCTGGGGAAGAGGCACTGACTGTCCACTCTATCTATTCCTCTTAATATCTTGTACACCTCTATCATGTCTCCTCTCATCCTCCTTCTCTCCAAAGAGTAAAGCCCGAGCTCCCTTAATCTCTTATCATAATCCATACTCTCTAAACCAGGCAGCATCCTGGTAAATCTCCTCTGTACCCTTTCCAATGCTTCCACATCCTTCTTATAGTGAGGCGACCAGAACTGGACACAGTACTCCAAGTGCAGCCTAACCAGAGTTTTATAGAGCTGCATCATTACATCGCGTCTCTTAAACTCTATCCCTCGACTTATGAAAGCTAATACCCCATAAGCTTTCTTAACTACCCTATCTACCTGTGAGGTACACAACACCCAATCTAATATAGCCTTTCCCCTTGTAGGCTCAAGCACAAGCTGCTCTAAAAAGCCAACTCGTAAGCATTCAACAAATTCCCTCTCTTGCGATCGGAGACCAACCTGATTTTCCCAATCCCCTTGCATATTGAGGTCCCCCTTTACAATTGTGTCATTACCCTTATTGCATGCCCTTTCCAGTTCCACTTGCAATCTCAACCTCACATCTTGGCTACTCTTTGGAGACCCATATATGATTCCCATAATGGTTTTTTAACCCTTGCAGTTTCTTAACTCCACCCACAAAGATTCAACATTCTCTGACCCTATGTCACCTCTTTCTAAAGATGTAATTCCATGTCTTACCAACAGATCTACGCCACTGCCCATGCCTTCCTGCCTGTCCTTTCAATACACAGTATTGAAGTTAAGCTCCCAACTTCTTTCCCTCTGCCCAACATTCTCTGACCTGTGCAGCAAAAGCACAAAGAAAATATTTGTAAAATCTGTGCTCATGCTATCGAATGAGACTGGATCGTTAATGTGCCAATTCATGCAGCCTCCAAGGAAGAGCATACAGTCCCTTAAGTCCTACACCTGGGATTGTGTTGTCAACCCTATGTTAATTAGTATGTATTCTTCCAGAGAAAGAGAGATATTCAGTGAAGCATTAAACTGTAGTTTCAACTCATCCCCAAAACAATAAATGGGAACTTTGTGAAAAAGATTGTACCTGACTGTTCTAAGAAATCGGTCTCCCTGCCAAATTCCTGGAGTAAATGTGTTAAAAAGTATGTCAACTATATTGTAATTTTTCTGGGATGGTTCTTTCTCAATTCAAGAAATCTGATCTATTCATAACTGTACTTTGGTGGATTTGTGTAGCTTATAAGTGCTGTCACTTGATCAAATTACTTTGCAAGACAATAGGAATGTGTAAAGACTTTAGAAAGCATGGGGATGGTGTGCATGGATGTACTGATATTCAAGGAGGGACATTTGATGAACTGGTAATGTCAAAAACAATATCACAGAGTTGCAATCATCAAAAAAAGTAAATCTTGGACTATCATTTGTGCAGTACAATAGTAGCTGGACTGCTAAAGCACTTCACTGGTTGTAAACCAAGATGGATATCACACCATGAAATCAATTCTTCTCTTCTGATGCACCTAGAACTGGAGCTTGTCATCTCACAAGTTGAAGGTCAGCTATTTAGGATTGTGATGAGAGAAATCTTTTATCATTGCGAATCTTTGAGGGTGTCTGCCCCAGACAGCTATTGAACATAGAACAGTGCAGGCCCTTTGGCCCATGATGTTGTATCAACCTTTTAACCTATTCCAGAATCAATCTAACCCTCCGCTCCCACATAGACCACCTTTCATTCATCCATCTAAGAACCTAATGTGTATCTGCCTCTACCACCAACACCCATGGCAGCATATTCCATACACCCACCACTCTCAGTTTAAAAGACTTACATCTCTCATCTATACAGGTAGACATTATTTACTTGGATTTCCAGAAGGCGTTCGATGAGGTGTCGCATAAAAGACTTATCCATAAGATAAGGATGCATGGAGTTGGGGATGATGTATTAGCATGGCTAGAAGATTGGTTAACTAATGGAAAGCAAAGAGTTGGGATACATGGGCGTTACTCTGGTTGGCAATCAGTGGTGAGTGGTGTGCCACAGGGGTCAGTGCAGGGCCTGCAACTGTTCAGGATATATATTAACGATTTGATAGAGGGGGCTGAGTGTAGTGTATCAAAGTTTGCTGATGATACTAAATTGAGTGGAAAAGCAAACTGTGGAGAAGATACAGAGAGTCTGCAGAGAGATATACTGTAGATAGGTTAAGTGAGTGTGCAAGGTCTGGCAGATGGAGTACAATGTTGGTAAATGCGAGGTCCACTTTGGAAGGAAAAATGAAAGTGCAAATTATTATTTAAATGGTAAAAAATTGCAGCATGCTGCTGTGCAGAGGGACCTGACAGTGCTTGTGCACGAATCACAGAAGGTTAGTTAGCAGGTGCAGCAGGCTATCAAGAAGGTAAATGGGATGGTGGCCTTCATTGCTACAGGGATTGAATTTAAGAGCAAGGAGGTTATGCTGCAAATGTACAGGGTACTGGTGAGACTGCACCTGGAGAACTGCATGTAGTTCTGGTCTCCTTACTTGAGGAAGGATATACTGGCCTTGGAGGTGGTGCAGAGGAGGTTCACCAGGTTGATTTCAGAGATGAGGGGGTTAGACTATGAAGAGAGATTTACAGTGGGAGGGATTGAAGGAGGAGGGATGGCATTACTAGTCTGGGGAAATGTCACAGCAGTTCTCAGACAGGGCAGGCTGGAGAACTCGTCTAGTGAGGCTAAGTGGGTGGAACTGAGGGATAAGAAAAGAATGACCACGTTAATGGGATAATGTTATAAACCACCCAACAGTCAGCGGGATTTAGAGGAGCAAATTTGTAAGGAGATTGCAGAGTGTTGCAAGCAGCGTAAGGTTGTGGCAATACGTACTTTTAACTTTAACAGATTAAGAACGTGCAGGAGTTCATTGTGTTATGATTTGTTATGTTCTGTATAGTTTTGTCGACTCTGAGGGCATGGTAACACTTGCACATCTTGAGGCTACGTTGGTTGTTGACATAACCAATGCATTTCAGTGCATGTTTCAACGTTTCGATATGCACATAACAAAAGATATGCGGTAGACAGCGTCCCAACATGCTGCATCACTGCCTGGTATGGAAACTGCACTGTGCCAGGCAGCAAGGCTCTACAGCAGGTTGTCAATGCTGCCCAGCAAATCACTGGCATCAGCCTACCCACCAACACAGAAAGCTGGTGGAAAAGGGCCAGTAATGTAAGGCTCTAAGATATAGGAACAGAGTTAGGCCATTAGGTTCATCAAGTCTATTCCACCATTTCGTCACTGCTGATCCAATTTGCCTCTCAGCCCCAACCTCTTGCCTTCCACCGAATCTGTTCATGCCCCGACCAGTCAAGAATCTATCAATCCCTGCCTTAAATATGCATAAAGTCTTGGCCTCCACAGCTGCTCGTGCAAAGAATTCCACAGATTCAACACTCTCTGGTTAAGGAAATTCCTTCTAATCTCTATTCTAGAAGGATACCCCTCTAATCTGAGGATATGTCCTCTGGTCCTAGACTCTCCCACTATAGGAAACATTCTCTCCACACCCACTCTACCAAGGCCTTTCACCATTCGACAGGATTCAAAATGGTCACCCTCATTCTTCTAAATTCTAGAGAATACAAGCCCAGAATAATCAAACTCTCTTCATATGACAAGCCATTCAATCCTGGAATCATTTTCGTGAATCTCCTTTGAACACTCTCCAGTTTCAGCACATTCTTTCTAAGATATGGAGACTGAACTTGCTCACAATACTCTAAGTGAGGCCTCACCAGCGCTTTATAAGTGATCATCCTTGCTTTTATATTCTCACCCTCTTGAAATGAATGCTGACATCGCATTTGCCTTCCTCACCACAGACTCAACCTGCAAATTAACCTTTAGGGGATCCTGCACAAAGACTCCCTTTTTACCTAGTTTTTTCGTATTTTCTCTCCATTTAGAAAATAGTCAACCCTTTCATTTCTTCAACCAAAGTGCATGACCATACACTTCCCGACACTGTATTCCATCTGCCATTTTTTTGCCCATTCTCCTACTTTGCCTAAGTCCTTCTGTAAACTCTCTACTTGCTCAACACTACCTGCCCCTCACCTATCTTCATTTTGTATGCAAACTTTGCAGCAAAGCCATCAATTCCATCATCTAAATCATCAACGTATAATGTAAAAAGAATCAGTCTCAACACAGACCCCTATGGAACACCAGGAGTCACTAGCAGCCAACCAGAAAAGGCTCCATTTATTCCCACTCTTTGCCTCTGGCCAATCCACCACTGCTTTATCCATACACGAATCTTTTCTGTAATACCATGGGCTTGTAGCTTGTTAAGCAGCCTGATGTGTGACACCTTGTCAAAGGCCCGCTGAAAATCCAAGTATTCAACATCAACTGATTCTCCTTTGATTATCCTCCTTGTTATTTCTTCAAAGAATTCCAACAAATTTGTAAGGCAAGATTTTTTCCTGAGGAAACTATGACGACTATGGCTTAGTTTAACATGTGCCTCCAAGTACCCCGAGACCACATCCTTAATAATCGATTCTAACATCTTCCCAACCACCGAGGTCAGACTAACTGGCCTTTTGTTTTCTTTCTTCTGCTTCTCTCCCTTCTTGGAGTAACATTTGCAATTTTATAATCTTCTAGAACCATTGCAGAATCTGGTGCTCAGAACCCTGAGGTGCACACCATCTGGTCCAGGTGACTTATCTACTTTCAGACCTTTCCCAAGAACCTTCTCGCTAGTAATAGTAACTCCATACACTTCATGACCCCTGACACCTAGAACTTCCACCGTACTGCTAGTGTCTTCCACAGTGAAGACTGATGCAAAATATTTATTCAGTTTGTCTGCCATTTCATTGTCCCCCATTACAACCTCTTCAACATTGTTTTCCAGCAGTCCAACTTCTCTTTTACCCTTTATGTATCTAAGAAACTTTTGTTAACCTCTTTAATATTATTGTCTAGCTTACTTTCGTATTCCATCTTTACCTTCTTAATGACATTTTTAGTTGCCTTCTGTTGATTTTTAAGTTTCCCAATCCTCTAACTTCCCACTAATTTTTGCTCTATTATATGACCTCTCTCTGGCTTTGACTTTTCTTGTTAACCACACTTGTGTCATCTTTCCTTTCTTTCTTTTTCCAATATTTTTATTAAATTTCATATACACAAACAGAATTCATAAGGATACTTATTATAAATCAAAATAAAATAGCACAAAATGCACTATATATAAATGACACTGATACAATCACAGTGTCCCATATTCAAGATCAATCAAATAAAAGAAATTGAATTATGAAATACAATAATATGGTTAATTATATTATATAAAAAACTACACCCACTACCAAGACAAAGCTGGTTGGTAAAAAAAAACAAGAGAAAAAAAAGAGAGAGTACTTTACCATATAGTGTTTTATAATAATAGCCCAGGTCTATATTTTAACAACAATTACAATTCAAAGATTTTAAAAAATTTCAGAAAGGGGCCCCACAGTGCTTGAAAATCTTGGTTAGAATCAGAAATCGAACAATGAACCTTCTCTAAATTTAAACATGACATATCATCCCATAACCATGGAGCATGTGTGGGGGGGAGGACAACCTGCTTCTATTTAAGTATCGCCCTCCTAGCCATAAGAGAAATAAAAGACAGTATACCCGCAGATGAGAAGGCTCCAAAATTAGAGCTCTTTCCTCAACAATACCAAATAAGGCAGTCAAAAGATTGGGCTTAAAATTAATTTTAAAAAGCACAGAATAAGTTTGGAATACATCTTTCCAATATTTTTCAAGGCACGAACATGACCAAAACATATGAATTAATGAAGCTTCTCCAATCTTTCCTTTAGAATACTACTTCTTTGGGATGTATATATCCTGTGCCTTCCAAGTTGCTTCAAGAAATTCCAGTTATTGCTGCTCTGCTGTCATCCCTGCCAGTGTTCTTTTCCAATCAATTCTGGCCAACTCCTCTCTCATGCCTTCATAATTCCCTTTACTCCAGCGTAATCCTGATACATCAGACTTTAGCTTCTCCTTCTCAGATTCCAGGTAAATTTCATCATATTATGATCACTTGCCCAAGGTAGGGGTTCCCAACCTGGGGTGCCCACACCCCCAGGGGGTGCGAGATGGAATTTCAGGGGGAGCGACAAAGAGTGGCTTGCGTCCTTGAGTGATGAGTCACGAGTCATCACTCAGCCAGCTGCCAGTGTGCCTTGAGAAGTAGTAGTAACTTTTGTCCCAAGCACACTCCAGTCTCCCGCTGCCCGAGTTGAGAGAGACGTAAACTCACTCCAGTCTCCCGCTGCCCGAGTCGAGAGAGACATAAACTCACTCCAGTCTCCCACTGCCCGAGTCAGCATTGAGGATTCTCATCAGTGTTACCTGGGAGTTACACCTCAGAGTTGAGAAGTCTCATCAAAGTTAGCTGGAAGGTTACGTGTCAGAGTTAAAAATCATCTCATAATGCCAAAATCTTTATACATCTCGATCAACCATCGAGTGACGACTTCGTGTTAAAACCAAACCTGCAGACAGTAGGTAAATTATTCAATTATAAAATTTTAAAAAGCCACATTTTGATAAAAAGCAGCTGAAGTCATTCATTCGTATTTGTCTCAATGCATTGAAGAAGTTTTTGAATTTCAAAGGTTTTTTTCTCTTAAAACGTTTTTTTTTCTTGAATCGTTGATAATTTTGAATTGTGTTCGTTGAGGAGGTATCATGGTTAGCACTGAGGACTTTGAATCGTGTGATGGAAGTTCATATCTCCGGTAATCATCAGAAATAGGTGTGTAAATTCAGTACAGAGTAGCCTAATAAGTTGTGTCGCATCCCCGTAGCATTTGCACCTGACGCTTTTTCTTGGCGTAACCGCAGATAATGTTGTAATATAATACTCGAAAGCGTATTTCTCGTGATACATTGCTATAGGCGTGTCTGGTTGAGTAAAGTGGACATCCCTGACTTAGTCAGATAGTTTCTCTCATATTAGCTCAAATTTCTCTCTTTACCCTTAACCCTTCATCATGTCAAAAAGAAGGAAATGGAATGATAACTATTGGTGCTTTGGTGTCACTTGCACAACAGGAAATGATGGCTTGCAAAAACCCCAGTGCGTTCTTTGTAGCGTTGTGCTTTCCAACTCAAATCTGAAGCCATCCAAGCTTCAAGAGCACTTCATGAACAAGCATTGCGGAGCTGATGTTGAAGGACATGATGTTGGGTCATTGAAAATCAAAAGAGCTCATTTTGATTCACAAGGAACTCTTCCAAAATTAGGTTTCATTTCTGTTGAAAAACCATTACTTCTTGCTTCATACCAAGTGGCGTATAAAGTGGCCAAATCCAAGAAGCCCCATACAATTGCGGAAGATCTCATCAAGCCATGTGTACTGGAAATGGCAACAATTATCCTGGGCAAAGAAGCAAGAAAAAAATTTGAACAGGTGCCCCTATCAAATAATGTCATTCACAACCGAATCAGTGATTTGAGTGAAGATATTTTGGACCAAGTCCTCTCAGATGTCAGAGCTAGTCCTCTTAAAATCTCTATTCAGTTGGATGAGTCAACTGATGTCTCCAGTTGTAGTCAACTCATCACATTAGTGAGGTACGTCAATGATGGTGCTGTGAAGGAAGATCTCCTGTTTTGTAAAGATCTGAAAACAACCACAACTGCAAAGGATGTAAGGCAGCTGGTGAAAGACTTCTTTGCCAAACATGATTTAGATATCAAAGTCATTGGTTCTGTGTGCACTGATGGGGCAGCTGCAATGCTTGGAAATAAATCTGGCTTTTCTGCATTGATGAAAAAGGAGATTCCAGACTTGCAAGTTACCCATTGTTTTCTTCATCGGCATGCTTTGGCATCAAAAACATTGCCTCCAAATTTGAAGAAAGTCCTTGGTACTTGTGTGAAGATCATCAACTGGATCGGGGCGGGGGTGTGTGCTTTGAATCATCGCATCTTCAAATCATTTTGTGAGGATCTGGGAAGTGAGCATTCAGTTTTGCTTTTCCACACAGAAGTCCGTTGGTTGTCATGAGGACAAGCTTTAACCCGCTTCTTTGAACTGCGGGAAGAAATCAAAGTTTTTCTGGAGGAGCGTGAATGTGATCTGGTTGGGGCAATGGAATCACAGGAATTCGCCCAAATGCTGGCTTACTTAGCTGACATTTTCACTTGTATGAATGACCTGAGTGTTCCTCTTCAAGGAAAAGGGATAAACATATTGAAGGCTTGTGAAAAGTTGAATGCCTTCAAAGAAAAGTTACGTCTTTGGCATCGAAGGATGGATAGGTTCAGTCTCTCAAATTTTCTTTCACTAGAAGAGATGGTTGATGATGCTGGATCCATAACTCCTACTGTGAGTGAAGAAATTGTGGCTCATTTGGAAATGCTGTCAGAATTGTTTGATGGATATTTTGTTGCTAGAGACCTGAAGATTTCAGAAGAATGGATCATGAATCCATATTCCTACAATTTGGAGAAAATGTCAGATGATGAAGAACTGAAGGAAGATCTTATTGATTTGCGGACAAATTGAGCTCTTGAAATGCAATTTCAAAGCAAGACTTTGGAGGAGTTTTGGTGTGCAGCACTGGATATGTTCCCAAGACTTGGTGGAAAAGCACTCCGTGTCCTCATTCCATTTGCAACATATTACTTGTGTGAATCTGGATTCAGTTCTCTTTTGTCAATCAAGACAAAATCTAGGAATTGCCTGAATCCACAGGCAGACCTGCCGATCGCAGTCAGCAAGAAAGTTCCACGTTTTGACAAAATCATGAATGAGAAGCAGGAGCAAAGAAGTCACTGAATTTTATGTTCACAATTGGGATTGATTTTACTGTTTACAATTTTCTCTGAATAAATTAGAATCTAATTGCTCAATTTATATTTGCAATTTATGCACTGAGTTAAAAGCTTATTTTTTAAGTTCAATTTGTTCACCTGCAGTGTTGTATGTGGTTCAATTTGTAGTTCAAAAATTAGAAATTAGACTTCTTCATCTTCAAATGCGATGTTACTTTTGTAGGGGGTGCGAACATTAATCAAACATTTCCTAGGGGTGTGGGGCATAGAAAAGGTTGGGAACCACTGCCCTAAGGGTTCTTTTATCTTAAGCACGCGAATCAATTCTGGTTCATTGCACAACACCCAATCCAGAATAGCTGATCATCTTAGTGGAGTCAACCACAAGCTGCTCTAAAAACTCATCTCGTAGGCACTCTAGAAATCGCCCCTCCTGGAATCCAGCACCAACCTGATTTTCCCAATCTACCTGCATACTGAAGACCCCGTGACTAATGTAACATTACCCCTTTGGCATGTATTTTCTACCTCCTGTTGTAATTTGTAGTCCACATCCTTACTACTGTTTGAGGGTCTGTATATAACTCCCATCAGGGTCCTTTTACCCTTGTAGTTCCTTAGCTCTATCTGCAATGATTCAACACTTTCCGACCCCATGACACCTCTTTCTAATGATTTGATTTCATTTTTGACCAACAGAGCAACACTGCCCTCTCTGCCTTCCTACCTGTCTTGTCTGTAACAATGTGTATCCTTGGACACTGAGCTTTCAGCTATAATCTTCTTTCAACCATGTAGTGATGCCTACCACATAATACCTGCTAATCTGCAACTGTGCTGCAAGTTTATCTACCTCACTCCCTTTACAGCGCATAGTCAAATATTACACCTTCAGTACTATATTCACACATTTTGATTTTGTCCACCTATTACATTGTAAATCATCCTGTTGGCTGCAATTTTGCTCTGT
This sequence comes from Hemitrygon akajei, assembly GCF_048418815.1. Taxonomy (NCBI): domain Eukaryota; kingdom Metazoa; phylum Chordata; class Chondrichthyes; order Myliobatiformes; family Dasyatidae; genus Hemitrygon; species Hemitrygon akajei. The sequence continues at coordinate 30,481,531 of NC_133127.1, forward strand.
CAACAGCCTCTTCTCACTATACACTGCCTGTTTGTAAACCAGGTACCCCATCTTCAGCACTATCATCTGCCTTGCTTACAATACTCCTTACATTGAAATATACACAGCTCAGGACACTAATCACACCACGCTCGACCTTCTGATCCCAATCTTTGTCTGAGGTCTTACTAACATCTTGCCTCCACAACCTCTCCACTAACTGCTCTGGCACTCTGGTTTCCATCCCCCTGCAACTTTAGTTTAAACCCCACCATGCAGCATTAACAAACCTTCCCGCGAGGATATTAGTCCCCATTCAGTTCAGGTACAACCATCCCTTCTGTACAGGTCCCACATTCCCTGAAAGAGAGCCCAATGATCCAAAAATTTTATGCCCTCCCTCCTACACCAACTCCTTAGCCACGTATTAAACTGCATAATCTTCCTATTTCTGGCCTCACAAGCACGTGGCACGGGTAGCAGTTCTGGAAGGTTCATGACGGACCCCACCCACCTTGCTAATGGACTGTTTGTCCCAGTCCCATCAAGGAAGAGGCGACACCACACCAAGACCACCAGACTCAAAAAACAGTTCCGTTTCCCAAGCAGTAAGGTTGATGAACACCTCCACCCTCTAACCCAACCCACCACTACTACTTCATCATTTCCTGTCAGAGTCACCTTATGTACAGTCATGTACAGTGCTTTGCATCTCCTGATGGACATCCAATTGACCTATGTGTATAAGCTAGCTGATATATTTATACTTACTGTGTGTGCTTTATCTGTTGTGGTTTTTTTGTGCTGCATCAGATCCGAAGTAACAATTATTTTGTTCTCTTTTGCGTTTGTGTACTGAAAATGATATGAAATAATCTTGACTCTTGAAATAAAGTTAATCTTTAAATCCTTACTACAAGAGGAATCACAGGCTTGAAATTAACATAATCTTGCCAAATGATAAAAATGACAAACAAGAACATAAAGAACAAGCTGGTCCTAGGCAAATGCAAACCAAGTGCAACAAGCTTTGATAATGGGAAAATGTCACCTAGAGCAAGAACGCCAATTCATTATAATTCATCACGAGTAACTCGAAATTTGTATACAAAATACTGAGTAAAATAGTGTGGTTTTTGAAAATCAAAATAACACAAGAAGAAGTAATTTTGCATATACTTCTGTGTGTCTCAGTGCCAGTGACAAATATTGTTTCCTTATTTTGGCTTTCTTAGTCCTGTTTATCAGGGCCTAATCTCACCACCATTGAGCATATCTACAAGGAGTGCTGCCATATGTAAACAGCATCCATCATCAAGGACCTCCACCATCCAGGCCATGCTCTCTTCTTGCTACTATCATAGGGAAGGAGGCTCAGGATCCAGAGGTCCCGCACTACTAGTTTCAGGAGAGTTATTACTCCAGGACCATCGGGTTCCTGAACTAGCATAGATAACTTCACTTAGACTTCAACTCTGGACTGATTCCACAACATATGGTCTCATCATTGAGAACGTTTCAGTATTAATTATTTACTTAATTTTGTATTTGCACAGTTTGTCTTGTTTTGCACACTGGTTCTTTCTCAGGCTTAGTTTGTGTGTAGTTTTCATTTTCTCTGTTCTACTGTGAATGCCTGCAACAAAATGAATCTCAAGGTAGTATATGGTGACATACACTACTTCGATAATAAACTTACTTTGAATTTTGATTTTTGAAACTCAGCCAAATGCTAACAGCACAAGTTCAACGTTCAGAATTTATCATCGGTGAGATTTTCAAGCACACTGGTCTGGAAGACAACAGTAACTGTTGGCCCACAGAAGAATAAGCAGTCAGCAAAGCCACAGCTGTGCATGCAGCTCCCAATGGGAGTGTCACAGGTCCCATTTTAACCTGTGAATGTGTCTGCTAAGCACTATAACACTACCTTTAACATACTTCTGCCTAGTTATTTTTAGGAGATCAGAGTTCTGATATATACACAGCTCATGTTTAATGTACTGAAAGAGAGTAAGCTCAAATCTCTGGTCACTCACACTTTATGCAAATTTCTCAAACAGCATTGGGGTGAAGGGACCCACAAAACTGACTTAGTCCTATTAAAAGTCCAAGCCACTGTGTCCATATGCCCAACAGCAAATTCCAAGAAACAGACCACAGCATTCTGAACAGAATCTTCGAGGAAATTAACTGGTGGACAGAGGGAAAGATTCAAGGCTTCCTTGAAGGAACGCAGTATCCCCACTATCTCCTGCGAACATCTGGTCCAAGACCATTCAAAGTATGGAAGGAGAATTCAGAATGAGATTGGGGAATACCATGGCAATATATCGGGTAAATACAGAAGATGCACTTAAGCGGGAAAAGGAGAAACTTCACATCCTCTCTGCCATCACATTCCTGAATGGTCCATGAACCCATGAACACTACTTCGCAATTCCCCTTTTGCACGATTTATTTATTGTAACGATAGTAATTTTATGTCCTGCACTGTACGGCTGCCAAAAAACAACACGTTTCATGGCATATGTCAGTGATGATAAATTTGATTTCCACTCTGATTCTGATCCACCATCCTCTCAGCCAACATGTTGCCCCATCTTTGGAAGAATCAGTGGTTCTCACATTGGCCTAATCAGTCACCTCAGAACCCACAAAACTGAAGTGGAAGCAAGTTATCCTAGATCTTGAGGAACAGTCTTAGAAGTTAAAAAAAAGTAGCAAGGCACCTTGCAGCTCACTGCCAACAGACCAAGGGAGCATGTATTACCAGCCTTCATGTAAACAATAGATTTTAACAAAGAGAAGGGATGAATATTAACAGAAAGTAAGAAAATCCAATGCTGGAAATCTGAAATGATCAAAAACATCAAAAAAAAAACACAGCAAGCGGCTAGATCTGCTAGTGTACACTTTTCATCAGAACCCAAGAACAAATAACTCCATAAATAGAAGGAACATGTATGAGACATCAGTTTCCAAGTCTAGAGTGCCAGCAAATCCTTGGCTTCCAGCTGTGGAGTAATGGAAACCACAAGTGTACTATCAATCGTTCTCTGTGCAGTAACATTGTATTAACATTAAGGTGTGTGACAGCTACCAGTGCAGTGGCATTCATATTTATGTACATGGTTATGGGCTAGCTTTTCATTAATAGACTAGAGCCCCCATTTTAATTATAAGGGCTGAAGATGAGGGATTTATAACCAATTTTGTGGATATCTAAGAGATGATGTGGAATCAAGGGTTGGCTCCTCTCCATATAAAAAGAGCTGGACCCACCTCTGACAAACAAGACATCTTTCACCTGCTTTGTAAAATTTGGCATTTATCTCTTGTCATTAGTTCAAGAAACTGAGTGGTGCTGAAGACAAAAGAGATTACAGATGCAGGGCTCTGGAAGAGCTGAAGCTCAGGTCTATGGCAATTGGCAGAGACACCCATATCTTGGAAACATCATTAAGATTCCAGATTCAGTTTATTGATATCATGTACATTGAAACATACAGTGAAATGTGTCATTTGCATTACCAACACACCTGAGGATCAGTAAATATGCAAAAAGATAGCTCTAGTTCATGGGTTGAGATTCTAAATTGGGGAAAGGCCAATTTTGATGGTATAAGAAAGCATCTAGCAAATGTGGATTGAGACAGGTTGTTTTCTGGCAAAAAGTGTACTTGATAAGTATGAGGCCTTCGAAAGTGAAATATTGAGAGTACAAAGCTTGTATGTGCCTGTCAGAATAAAAGGTAATGGTAACAGGTTGATGGAAACTTGGTTTTCAAGAGATACTGAGGCTCTAATTAAGAAAACAATACAGGTACATAGCAGGTAGAAACAAATGAGGTGCTTATAGAGTATAAGAACTGCATGGGAACACTTATGAAATAAATCAGGAGGGCTAAAAGAAGGCATGAGGTTACCCAGCAGACAAGGTGAAGGAGAATCCTAAAGCATTCTACAGAAACGTTGAGAGCAAAGGGATTGTAAGAGACAAAATTGGTCCTCTGCAAGATCAGAATAGAAATCCACGCATGGAGCCAAAAGAGATGGGAGAGATCTTAAGTTAAATTTTTGCATCTGTATTTACTCAGGAGATGGACACAGAACTTACAGAAGTTAGGGAATGCAGCACTGACTTCAGAGACCCTATACAGATTATAGAAGAGGAGATGTTTGCTGTCTTTAGGGTGGATAAATCCCCAGGACCTGTGGGAGGCAAGTGCAGAAATTGTAGGGGCCCTAGCAGATATTTAAATCATCCTTAGTGACAGGTGAAGTATCAGAGGATTGAAGAATAGCCAATGTAATTCGACTGTTTAAGAAAGGCAAAAATAAACCAAAGTATAGTCCAGTGAGCCTGACTGGGTAGTGGGCAAAGTTATTGCAAGGTATTCAAAAGGACTGGATACATGAGTATTTGGACAGACATGGACTGATTAGGGATAGTCAGCTTAGCTTTGTGCATGTTAGGTCATGTCTAACCAATCTTAGAAAGTTTTTTGAGGAAGTTACCAACAAAGATGATGAAGGCAAGGCAGTGGATGTTGTCTATCTGGATTTTAGCAAGGCATTTGACAAGGTCCCCCATGGGAGATTAGTCCAGAAGGTTTGGTTGCTCAGTATTCAAGATGAGGTAGTAAATTGGATTTGACATTAGTTTCGTGGGAGAAGTGGTAGTAGATGGTTGCCTCTCTGACTGGAGGTCTGAGAGTAGTGGAGTGCCACAGGGATTGGTGCTGGGTCCGTTGTTGTTTGTCATCTATAACAATGATCTGGAGGATAATGTAGTTAACTGGATCAGTAAATTTGTGGATGACACCAAGACTGGGGGTGTAAGTGGACAGCGAGGAAAACTATTAGAGCTTGCAGCAGGATCTGAACCAGCTGGAAAAATAGGCTAAAAAATGGCAGAAGGAATTTAATGCAGAGAAATGCAAGATGTTGCACTTCGCTAGGACCAACCAGAATAGGTATTATACAGTGAACGGTAGGATATTGAAGAGTGCTGTACAGCAAAGGGATCTAGGAATGAAGTTCCAGAACTAATTGAAAGTTGCATCACAGGTAGATAGGGTCATAAAGAAAGCTCTTGGCTCATTGGCCTTCAGAAATCAAAGTATTAAGTACAGGAGATGGGATGTTTTGTTGAAATTGTTTAAGGCACTGTGAGACTTGGAGTACTGTGTGCAGCTTTGGTCACTGACTTGCAGGAAATAAAGTTATGTTTTGTTATGTCTCCCCCTCACTATATTAGTGTGAGAGAGAGCCTGTGGTATGTCGAATTGTCAGGTGAACGATTAGTTTTTGTTGTACTGCTGGTGATGGTCTTTCTTGGGGGCTTTGCTATTGCTTGCTTATTGGGTGTAGGGTGCTGATGGTTTTTTGTGTAAGTGGGTGGGGAAGGGCCATTGCCTTGCTGTTGCTTGTGTGTGGCAGGGGGGAGTGGGGGTGCTTTGGGGTTCTGTCGGTTTTACGGTTACTCATTCTTGGGGGTACTCTTCTGTCTTAGTGAACGTCTGCAAAGAACAAGAATCTTAGGGTGTTTATTGCAATCATTCCTCTGATACTAAATGGAACTATTGAAACAATTGAAAGAGTACAGAGAAAATTTACAAGGATGTTGCCAGGATTGGAGGACCTGAGTTATAAGCAAAGATTGAATAGGTTAGGACTTCATTCCTTGGAACATAGAGGACTGAGGGGAGATTTGATTGAGGTTTACAAAATTATGAGGGGTAGAGATAGGGTCATTGCAAACAGGCTTTTTCCACTGAGGTTGGGTGGGACTTCAACCAGAAGTCATGGGAGTTAAGGGGGAAATGTGAAAAGTTTAAAGGGAATATGAGGGTAAACTTTACTCAGAGGTTCATGAGTGTGGAATGAGCTGAAAGCACAAGTGGTGCATGCGAGCTTGATTTCAATGTTTAAGAGAAGTTTAGATAGGTACGTGGATAGTAGGGGTATGGAAGGCTATGGACCTAATACTGGTCAATGGGAATAGGCAGTTTAAATGGTTTGGCATGCACTAGATGGGCTGAAGGGCCTGTTTCTTTGCTGCAATTTTCTATGACTCTATCTTGTCTCTGCTAATGACTCAGTATTTATCCACAATGGCTAATACTTGCAAGGAACACTGGAAATAGCAATGTCCATCACTAACAGTGGCCTGGCTGAGCTGTTCACATTCTGTGGAGCACAACTGGAAGCCTGTGTCTCAAGCAAATAGTTACCAAGCTAATCAAAGGGATAAGGCCTGCTTGACCTTAGCCACTCCCATCTCTCTGTTCTAGATGCAGCTCTGATTGCATAGAGTAGCGTGAAGATTGCCACTTTGACTCATCCATGCTGCCCAAGGTGCCAATCTAAGCTAGTCCTATTTGCCCACATTTGGCCTATATCCCTTTAAATATTTCCTTTCCATACATTTTTCCAAGTGTCTTTTAAGCGTTGTTATTAACAAGGATGAATGACTACCCACCAGTCCTAGTGAATACTATGTTCCAGCTTCACACCAAAGAAACACCCTAGCATGGTGGATACAAGTGTGAAATGGAATGATGGAGGACAGATTTGGCAGCTCGCAACTGAGCATCCCTAAGGCATTTTGTAACATCCACAACAGAAATGCCCACCACCAGATCACAGCCCAGCAATTAAGCTTTCTCTAGTTCACTGAGGAGTGCAAAATGGCATGTCTGGGATAGCGCTGGCCATAGTTAAAATGAGATACCAGCCTGGGCACCTATAACATCTTACACTAAGAAGCAAAGCAATACGTTGCTGACGCAGTCGAGCTATTCACAGGCAATGGATCAGATTAATTCTCTGTAACACATACAAAATGCTGGAGAACTCAGCAGGTCAGGCAGCATCTATGGAGAGCAATGAACAGTCAACACTTCGTGACGAGATCCCTCATCGGGACACAGCTTTATTCAGCTATTGCACTTCAAAGGCTGCAGATGCTCAAAGAGACTGAAGCATGATAGGGTTTCTGCTGTGATTTAAGTCCTCAACAACGGCCCCGACGAAAGGCCTCTGCCAAAAACGTCGACTGTTTACTCCGCTCCGTCGATGCTGCCTTATCTGCAGAGTTCCTCCAACATCTGCAGAATCTCTTGTTAATTCTCTGTTGTTTCTCCCACATCTAATTGGTGATGTTGGTAGAAAATTAAATACCTAATGGGAGGAGGCATCTGAAAGAAAATTCAAAGTTAGTGGAACCTGGTAATTCAGATGTCATAACAAAGACTACATACTCTACTAGCCAGGCTGTTCCAGTACAGCATACAGCTGCAACACTTGCATTTAACCAGCTATGTGGAAGATTATCCAGCTATATCAGCAATGTGGGAGTTCCTTTTCCTGATGGACTGGCAGAGTCCAAGAAGATAGGTCACTACTTCCTCTGGGCAATGATGGATAGACAATAAATGCTGACCTACTGTCAATGCCCAAATCCCGAAAAATAAATATTAAAAAAAGCAAATAGTTCAAAACTCAACCTTCATTTATATTTGCTAGTTAAAGGCCAAAACAAACCTGATATTTAGAGTTGTCAAACGTGATTTATCATTCATTAATATGTTTTGACTATGACAAGTCAGGTTATGATATTCCAAGAGTCCTGTTTCCATTTCATTAACAATAAATTCCAGTACTTTCCCTATTCCCTATTAACTGCCCTTTAGCTACCTGCTTTCTCTCTTTTTTTCCTGAACAGTGGGTTTACACTTCCTGCATGCCAATCTAGAAGAGCAAATTGTCCAATTCATCAAAAAGTCCAATCTGTCCAAGATGTTTGAGTTATTAAACAATCAGGAAGTCCCAAAGATTTTACATTCAGAAATCTGACAGAAACACATTTCATTCATGCTGCATAATTTTCATTCTCTCTTGTGCCATTTATTTTCTTTGTATTTTAAATCATTTCTTCAAAATGTTACTTAATAATGGAATTGCCAATTCCAGGCAGTAATTTCAGACACTTCAGATTAGCATTCCTTTACGATGTGGTGCTCATACCTATTCTATGACTGCTATTGTTTTTTTGTGCACTTAACCAGTGATTCCAGAAACACTGACAGGGGGAGCTGACAGCAATCTTCCATCCACCATCCACATGAGTTGACTCTGGACCGTTTTTGTTCCTGGTGTATTTGCCACCAACATCAGGCAGGGGCATTTTATTCAGCCATTGCACTTCGAAGGCTGCAGATGATTGAAAGGTTAAAATAGGATGGTGCTTCTGCTGCAATTTAGGTCCTCAACTATTTAGTCTCTTTCATTGATACCTTACTGGGCTGAAACAAAAGTGAGTGGTTGGCAGAGCTGAATAAAGCGGGTGGTGCAGGTGTTGTACAGCAAAGTACAACATATAGCATGCAATGAGATGTGTTTCTCAACAATTTCATAATGACCCCCTACTCCCTCCAATCATAATTGTTATCCTCACAGAGAATTAATACTACATTACATAGTGCAAACTATAGCCCCATTACAGCAAGGGTGGTGTTGAATGTCTTAAAAGTGTATGAAAGTACATTAAACTCAGATGTATCCAAGAACACTGTGGGAAACTAGAGAAGAAATTCAGGAAACTCAGGCTGAGATACATGCATCATCATTGCAGAGCGGCTAATTTTCTGCCGTTATTTGAGAAAGACTGCAAAGACTGGGTGGGAACTATAAACAGGCAAGTTTCACATCTGCCTGTAGCAGATGTTACCTTTGGGAGGTAAGTTACACTGGACAGCAAAGTTTCTCGAAAGTGTTACTTCCTCAGAAATTTTTTCTTTGGTTATGAACGACCACTTAAAACTGAACACAAATAAAATTTCAGACTACTTGTACCACACAGGAATTTAGAGAAACAAGAAAATAACTTTTATTGGATATCATGTGTTTAATTGCATAACAGTGCTGATGCTTTGCAATTGTTCAACTAAGCTAAAAATGTTTTGATAATGATTCTCATTTCTATTTAGTGTCCGTGGCTTCTCGCTTAAGTGTCCAACAATAATCAGCCATCATTGATGGATTCCTGTTGCCCTGATAACGTTTCTCCATGACTGCAGAAATTGAATCTTTAGTGACATGATCAGCAGCCCATAATCCATAAGGTTCACCCAAAAGTATTCAGAAAACAACATCTTTGTCGTCCAGTGTTACTAAAGGGGATTCTATGACTCTAGGACATCATTCCTTAGATTGGTGATACACCTATAATAAGTAACAGTCATGATAATAAACAAAGAATATTTTCAGTAAGTGAACTCCAAAGAGTTGGGTGAGGTTTGCTGCAGTGCAGGAAGGCACATTTTCATTAGTGTAGTTGACCATGTAAAGGAAAAGGTGGTCAATATTCAGATATAATACAGGTAAAATACAACTTCCTAGGACAACAGGCTACACACAAGAAACAACCTTTCCTCGAATACTTTCAGATCTTGAGCTTTATTTATTTGCCCTGGTGTGATATGAGCATGACAATGGTACCTCACTACCAAACTCCATTGTATGAAGATAAGACAACCGTAAGACTTCATTCTGAAATAATCAACAGGCAAAGTCTGTTAAATTTCAGGAAACATTGGGGTTTGCAGTGTATAACATACCCTAGTGACCCACAGAAGCATCATTGCTCTATCTAACTGCATAAAATAAAATTTAGGCAGAAATATTCTAGCTCAATTTGCAGACATTAGGGCACTCAGTTCCTAATCTAAATGGGAGGAATGTTCAGATTGGTCTACCCATTTGTATCTCAAAATATGATCCTAATTAAATAATAGAATCCTGATTTGCATGGAGCTGGTTGCCTTCAGATGAGCAGCACCATATTACCTACCTTAAGATTCTACTCAAGATGAATGTAACTGCCATTTACATATGGATAGCACGCTCAATGACTGATTAATTCCTGGAAGCAATGTTTGTACTTTTTTTGAGGTGGATTGTTGGCAACATTGCTGCCTAACACCTAGTTTTGATGACACAAAGGTTAGAGTTGTGGATAGTGTGGAGGGCTGTCGCAGGTTACAGCGGGAGGGACATCAGCAGGATGCAAATCTGGGCTGATAAATGGCAGATTTAGTTCGACCCAGATAAGTGTGAGGTAGTTCATTTTGGTAGGTCAAAAATGATGGCAGAATATAGTACAGTATTAATGGTAAGACCCTTGGCAGTGTGGAGGATCAGAGGGATCTTGGGTTTCGAGTCCATAGGACACTCAAAGCTGCTGCGCAGGTTGAGTCTGTGGTTAAGAAGGAATACTGTACATGGGGCTTCATCAACCATGGGATTGAGTTTAAGAGCTGAGAGGTACTGTTGCAGCTATATAGGACCCTGGTCAAACCCCACTTGGAGTACTATGCTCAGTAATGGTCACCTCACTACAGGAAGAATGTGGAAACTATAGAAAGGGTGCAGAGGAGATTTGCAAGGACGTTGCCTGGATTGGAAAACATGCCCTATGAGAACAGGTTGAGTGAATATGGCCTTTACTCCTTGGAGTGACGGAGGATGAGAGGTGACCTGATAGATGTGTATAAGATGATGAGAGGCATTGATTGTGTGGATAGGCGGAGGCTTTTTCCCAGGGCTGAAATGGCTAACATGAAAGGACACAGTTTTAAGGTGCTTGGAAGTAGGTACAGAGGAGATGTCAGGGGGAAGATTTTTATGCAGAGAGTGGTGAGTGCGTGGAATGAGCTACAAGCGACGGTGGTGAAGACGGATACAATAGGATCTTTTAAGAGACTCCTGGATAGGTACATGGAGCTCAGAAAAATAGAGGGCTATGGGTAACCCTAGGTAATTTCTAAAGCAAGTACATGTTCGGCACAGCACTGTGGGCCGAAGGGCCTGTATTGTGCTGTAGGTTTTCTATATTTCTAACTCATTTCCCAATGTTTGCAAATGTACTACCTTAATGTAGGAAATTTTACTAGCAAAATTCCAGGTTTAATGAATTTTCTGGTGCCAATCTCCTTGTGATTAATTTTACTGTCAGGTTGAATCAATGTATTGTTAGCCCTTTTCTGTAAGATTGAATTTGATTTAACATCAAAGGCAGCTGTTGCCTTTCTGATGGTCCTTAAGGATGCTGTTGGTTTCCATATCAGGGTAACAAGTGCAAAATTTTGACAGTCCACACATCTGTTCACAATTGTATTGTCTAACTTCAGCAATAATGACTTCTCTGTTGAGAGTGTTCTAAACAGTGTTAATGGTTCAAAATAATTTGCTCTCTAAGGATAATAGTCATATTAATAGCAGCTTCCTGAGTGACTGATAAAGGCATTTTCCACAGAATGACTCAGAAATATCGGCCAAATTCTTGGACTAAGTATGTGCAATCAGGATGCTTGAACTAAATATTTCAATCATTACATATTGGAATCGAATGCAGTAGTTATTCAAAGTTCAATTCTAGAATCCAGTGCAGAACTGTTTAAGTAACAGGCAAAGAGTTAATGAGAACTACCAGGGTTATAAATCAAAAATAAAAACAAAATAAAAGCTGGAAAGGCTCATAAATTCAGCTTGGATGTGTGCAGAGAACAAATGAGTTCTATTGGGAGGAATTTTAAATGAACTCAGAAGACTGTTAACCCATGGGATCATCTGGAATAATCCACCAAATACAAAAGTTCGTTGACTTTCATGAAGTGCAAGAATCAATCCTAACCCCAATATTTTGTTCATAGTCTTACTGTCAGACTAAGAATATAGATGACCCCTATAACATTAAAAGAAGATGGAAACACACTGGGGACGAAGTAGGTCATGCCAGGAGCGTGGGTTGAAAAGATGAAGAATGCTGGGAGGAAGGGACCATATGAATCATAAAACAGTTTAGGATATGACTGCTCTGTGCATTTGGAATGAAATTGAGAGGAAAAGAAACTTCCAACAAAATGTGGTGGGGAGAGACTGAACTCACTTGCTGAAAGGATAAAGAAGAAACCCTCTTCACATTATAAAGTTATGCCAAAAATATAGGGGCATACATAACAAGAAAGGATGAATTGACTGGGTCACTACACTGAAAACAGGCAGCTGAGTAGTAATACATAAGTATGACACAAAGGTTGGGGGTGCTGTGGATAGTGTGGAGGGCTGTCAGAGGTTACAGCAGAATATCAATAGGATGCAGAACTGGGCTGAGAAGAAGCAGATGGAGTGGTTCATTTCGGTAGGTCAGATTTGAAAACAGCATTGTTGCATGAATGAAATCACCGGAGAGAGTTACTGGTAGATACAAAACAGCTTCTTTATTCGACAAAACAAGGTACAGCAGGCATCATATGGAGACACTTTCGATGGAAAGGTCTGCTGGCCCAATGTGGGGCACGATATTTATTTGCTAAACACAAAGGACAATTCCATATTAACAAAGTATAGACAATGCTTTCTTTTGAAGCTACATACAAACTTCACACCTTCTGGTTCACATCCATCCCACAGGCGCCAGCGGCGTCTGGACTGGGCTTTTAGGAATCCATTGTTCCAAACTGAATCCACAATATAATTATTTGGTATTTTACGTGGTAAACATAAAGGACAATTCCATATTCACAAAGTATAGATAATGCTTTCTTTGAAACTACATGCAAACTTCACACCTTCTGGTTCACAACCATCCCACAGTTGCCAGCATTGTCTGTGGACTGGGATTCACAGCTTTTAGGAAATGCATTGTTCCAAATTAAATCCACAATACATTGTCAAGGAACTGAAGATTGGTAGCCAAAGCCATTTGCTAAATGTAAATTACCTAAACCCAAAAATCATTCTAACATACATAATATTAACGGTAAGACTCTTGGCAGTGTGATCTTGGGGTCTGTGTCCATTGGACACTCAAAGCTGCTGCGCAGGTTTACAGTGTTGTTAAGAAGGCGTATGGTGTGTTGGCCTTCATCAATTGTGGAATTGTGTTCAAGAGCCGTGAGGTAATGTTATAAGACCTTAGCCAGACCCCACTTGGAGTACTGTGTTCAGGTCTGATCACCTCATAACAGGAAGGATGTGTATACTATACAGAGAGTGCAGAGGAGATTTACAAGGATTTTTGCCTGAATTGGAGAGCTTGGCTTGTGAGAATAGGTTGAGTAAACTTGACTTTTTCACTTTGAAGCGACAATGAGAGATGACCTGATAGAGGTGTGTAAGATGATGAAAGACATTGATCATGTGGTTAGCCAGAGGCTTTTCCCAGGGCTGAAATGCCTATCATGAGGAGGCATAGTTTTAAGGTCCTTGAAAGTAGGTACAAGGGTAATGTCAGAGGTAAGTTTTTCACACAGAGAGTGGTGGCTATGTGGAATGCACTGCCAGTGAAGGCGGTAGAGGCGAATGCAACAGGGTCTTTTAAGAGACTCTTAGATAGATACGTGGGGCTTAGAGAAATAGTGGGCGATGGAGTAGGGAAATTCTAGGCAGCTTCTAGAGTAGGTTACGTGGTCAGCACAACATTGTGGGCCGAAGGGCCTGTAATGTGCTGAATATTTTCTAAGTTCTAAGGTTTTGTAAAATGGGTAAAGAGAGAATGTTTCCATTTGAGGAGAAAAACGGAATTAGAGACTGACGTTAAGATAGTGACCAAAGATTCCAATACAGAATTCAGAAGAAACTTCTTAATGCAAACAGTGGCAAGAATATGGAATGACCAAAGCGAAGAGTGTAAGTACATCTACGGGGAGGTTATACAAGATCATGAGGAAGATATACCTCTGGATTTAGATGGGGGAGGCTAGAGCAGATTATAAAAGCTGGCCTGGCCTGATTGTGTGTTGTAGATCCTGCATAATCTCATTTCAAATCTTGTGTATCTACATGAGCACCTGAAATAGACTACAAAACAATAATCTAAGAGCTGGGCCATGTGATTAACTTGAATCACTCTTTGTTTACTGAGATGTACAATATGAGCCAAATAGGCTCCTTCAATGTTTTCTCCAAATTCTATGTTTATTACTGGTTTCTATACTCTTGATATGCATGAACGGTGCAGAAAGACCAGAGATGGGCATGGATATGAGATAGAAAGAGCCAGATAACTTGAGAGGTGCTTTGTGGACAAAACAGGGTGTTCAGCAAAATGGTTATCTGCTCTGGGTTTGGGTCCAAATTGTGAACAATGGATACAGTGTAGTGAGTCTACTCAATTGGTGCCTCACCAAGAAAGTGTAGTTGGGAGAATGGGCAATGATTCAGAAGGAAGCACATAGTCTAGTTTGAATCAACTGTGTCTGTTTTAACAATGTTGGATAAACATCAGAGGCTATGTTGTACATGTGAAGTATTTGAAGAGTAGCCAATATTTTGATCAATTTTACAAAACAATAATAATCCTCAGATTCCACCTCAAGCAGGGGAAAAATAAATTTTGAGACTGAAATGTGTCATTTTCTTAAGTATTCAGTATATGACATAAGGTAAAACTTTACATTTTACTTGCTAATCCAGTTGAGTGTCCTATTCAATCACTTGACATGCAGGCAGACCTTTCCCGTGCTCAGCCTTGGCAAATAGCTTGCTAACTTGCATCAAAGATCATGCAACAACACATCAGATTCACATCTCCTGCCTCCATTTTGGCTGGTCAAGAGATAACCTTGGTTGTAACTATTAGTGAAAAAGAGCATCCTTCATATAACTTGTTTAAAACTGATCACATTTATCTATCAATGAAACCATGTTATTAACATAATTAATCTATGCACAGCTATGGACTGACTTTCAAGGACTCTTCCTCTTGTGTTCTTGATATTTATTGTTCATTTATTATTATTTTTTACTTTTGTATTTGCAGTTTAGTGTCTCTGGTTGTCTGCCCTGCTTGGTGTGGCCTTTCACTGATTCCATTGTGGTTATTGGATTTATTGAACATGCCCACAAAAAGGAAGCATCCATCATTAAGGACCCACACCACCCTTTTCGCATTGCTACCATCAGGAAGGAGGTACAGAAGCCTGAAGGCACACACACTCAATGATTCAGGAACAGCATCTTCTCCTCTGCCATCTGATTTATGAATGGACACTGAACCCACAAACACTACCTCATTACCTTTTTATTTCTAATTTTTTGCATTACTAATTAACTATTATATACATATTTACTGTAACTCAGTTTCTTTCTATTATCATGTACTGCATTGTACTGCTGCCACAAAGTTGACAAACTTCGTGACATGCACTGGTGATATTAAACCTGATTCTGAAAAAAAATTCAGCTTTGTATATGGTGACATATATGTACTCTGACAATAAATTTACATTGAATTTTGAAAAGACTTTTTTTTTACAAGAACTTCAGAAATAAGTCGAACAACCCACATTTATCTTAGATTACACTGTTGGCTTGGGAAAAGACAATGGTAATGTAAGGTGCAGATGTGGAGAGCCAGTACACCTGAGTTCTGTACTGGCTACAGTACAGTTTCTATGTCTTGTGTGATTCCAGATTTGGCCTTTACTGATTCAATTTAAAGATTACTACAAGCACTTCATACAAAAATTTATCTGAACAGATGCTTACATTTCTTTGTCCTGCTGTCACAGTTTAAGGAAACAATGCATTTCAGATTTATTCAAATTCAGTGAAATGTATCATTTACATTAACAACCAGCACACACAACTATATGCTGGGGGCAAGTCCGGAAGTGCCACCACACATCCCAATGCCAACAGAGCATGCCAACACTGTTCCGCAGAACAAGCCGGAACTGTAACAGCCAAACTAGCCCCTTTCCCATCTCTCCCACCCATCCACTCACCCACTTAATCATACACCTAGACAGGTCTCCAACCCCAGAACAAGCAGCTTCCTTAACATCCTTTCATGTCAGCTGTACAGTTCACAATCAGATATTTGAAATCCCCTTTAAGATTATTAGTTGTTCATTGTGTGCTTGTGCATGTTTTCGAAGTTTATACATTGTTTACCTCTTCCAAATGCAACTCCAGTGTTGCAAAGAACTTTATGCACAGTAAAAATATTATCCTCTACTGGAAATCTGCACTTTTACCAATGACGTAAATTACTTACGAAAAGTACTGTGATGATTTTTCAGAGTGTAAGAATTCTACCTCATTCACAGTCCAAATAAAAGTATGTCATTTTCAATTATAAGGTGGGTCAAAGAGATTTAGAAGAGAAAAATACTATATTTTTTACTGTATGCATTCAACTTTCATTAATTTTAAAATGATTGCATGAAGCAATTAAAATGAATTTAATTTTAACAAGCATTTCAAGTCAAGTGAAGTTTATTGTCATTTAACTACATACAGGTATGCAACATACTGTATATAATGTATAGAGGAACGAGACAATGTTTCTTTAAACCAGGATGTAAAGCACATAACACAGGATAGCATGAGGGTATGGATAAAATATACAGATGAATCACACATATATAACAAACTGAAGTGCATTAATATTAAACACTATAAGGCACAGAACAGATTAACCAGTGACACTTCAAATACGATGTGGCCAGCAGTTCAGAAGCCTAATGGCCTGAGGGATGAAAGTTTCTCATCCTGACGGTTCCTTTTTTCTGCATCTTAGTCTCCTGTCTGATGGTGGAAAGTCAAAAAGGATGCTGAATGGATGGGTGGGATCCTTAATAATATTAATGGCCCTGTGTATGCAGCGCTCCTGATAAATGTCCTGGATGGATGGTAGGGAGACCCCTATGACCTCTCAGCTGTTGTCACATATACTGTAAAAAATATACTGTGGAATATACTGCATACTATAGGTTAAACTTACAGGTTGATGTATAGTCAAACCACTGGAAACACAGTATATATAATGAATGGTTATAATGTATTATATAGGGTCATAGCACGGAGATAGGCCTTTCAGTGCAACTATCCATGCCATACAGTTGCCCACCTTTGTCAGCCCTATTTCCCTATGTGTTCTCCACATCCCTCTAAGCCTTTCCAATCTACGAACCTGTCCCAAATGTGTTCTAAATATTGTAAATGCACCCACTGATGCACCATCAATAACTCTCTCTGAGACGTGAAGGCGAGATATCAGCTTTTATTGACTGGAAGAAAGAACAAGCAGTAGTTGACCACCATACTACATCCTGGAGACTGAGGGCCGGGCTCAGGCCTCAATCGCTTTTATACAGGGGTCTGTGGGAGGAGCCACAGGAGCAGTCAGCAGGGGGCGTGTCCAGACAGGAATATGTAGTTCACCACACCCACTGCCCCCACTTCCTCTGGCAACTTGTTCCATACACTTGTCTCCATCTGTGAAAAACTTGCCCGCCAGGTCTCTTTAAATCTTTTCCCTCTCATTTTAAACTACCGTCCTTGAGTTTTAGTCTCCTCTATCCTGGAAAAAAGACTGTCAGCATTCACCTCTCTATGCCTCTCACGATTCTGCAAACCTCTATAAAGTTACCCCTCAGCTTCCTATACTCCACAAAAAAATAGATCCAATATGAAAAGGCACGTTGGGAACAGTGTCCTCAACTCATTCTGTCTACAGTTATGAGTAAGGATTAAATCAGATCTAGTGGAAAAGTACGGAATTATGACAAGATAAGACAGGAGTTAAGGGGCATTGATTGGCAGTAGCCACTGTCGGACAAGTCCACATCTGACATACGTGAGTTGTTTAAAGACCAGCTAATCAGCATGTTACTGTAAGGAATAAGCACAAGGATGGTAAAGTAATTGAACCTTGGATGATCTGAGAGGTCCTAAATTTAGTCAGGAAGAGAAAGGAAGCATACATAAGGCTGAGGAAGCTAAAATCAGACTGGGCCTTAATAGAATGTAAAGATAGCAGGAAAGCGCACAAGCAGGTGATTAGGATGGCTAAAAGCGGCCATGAAATGTCCTTGGTGAGCAGGATCAAGGTGAATCCCTAGGCATTTTATTAAGAGGATTACTAAGGAGAGGGTAGGCTCAGTCAAGGTAAAGGAGTGAATTTGTTCATGCGGCTGAGGTACTAAATGAGAACTTTGCACTGGTATTTACCAAGGAGGATTTGAAGGATTGTGAATGCAGAGTGTGAGGACATTTTGTGATTAAGGAGGTAGTTTTGGGTCTTCTGATAAATACTAATGTGGTTAAGTTTCCAGGTACTGATGACATATATTGCAGAATTTTAAAAGGAGCAAGTGAGGAGATTGTTGGGGCTTTGACAAAGATTTTTTCGTCCTTCTTCACAAAAGGTGAGGCCCCAGAAGACTGGAATGTAGCAAATGTTGTGCCTTCATTCAAGGAAGGAAATAAGAGATTATTAAGGTAATTATAGGCCAGAGAGCCTCACACCTATGATGGGGAAGCTTTTGGAGAGGTTACTGAAGGACAGGATTTTTGCACGTTGGTAAGGCATGGTCAGTTGGCATCACTTTGCGCAGGACAAGACATGCCTTACAAACTTGATACAAGTTGTTTTGAAGAAGTGACAAAAGAGGGTTCATGAGTCTAAGGCACTGGATGTTATCTAATGTAAGGCATTTAATATATGGTAGGTTGATTCAATTGGAAGATGAGATGCATGGGATCCAGGGTGAATTGCAGCTTTGGATTCAGAACTGGTTTTCCCATAGAGGACAGAGAGTAGGGGTGGTCAGATGTTATCCTGGCTGGAGGTCTATGACCAGCGATGTCTTTTATTTAAAGATACAGTGCAGAACAGGCCCAATGAGCCACATTACCCAGCAATCTACTAGCCTAATCACAGGACAATTTACAATAACCAATTATCCTACTAACTGGTGTGCCTTTGGACTGTGGGAGGAAACTGGAGCACCCGGAGGAAACCCACTTCATGGGGTGAACGTACTAACTCCTTACAGATGGCACTGGAATTGAACTCTGAACTCTGTAACACCCTGAGCTGTAATAGCATTGCACTAACCACTACGCCACTATGCTGAAAACTCTATTGTGCTTGATTATATAATCAAGGATTTGGATGAAACCATAGAATGGTGGACGAGCAAGTTTACAGATGACACCAAGATCGGTGGAGTCGCTGACAGTGTAAAGGTCTGTCAATGAATACAGCTATAGGTTGAGCAGAGATGTAGCAAATGCAGTCTAATTCAAAATTCTGGTCAAATGAAAGGAAGTGTACACTTATTAATAGACCCCTTAATAGCATTGAGGTACAAAGAAGATCTTGGGGTCCAGGTTCACAGTGCACCAAAAGTGGTTACACAAGTGCTAAACATGGTGTAGGGAGTGCTTGCCTTCATCAGCAGAGTTGTTGAGTACGAGAGAAGGGAAGTTATACTGCAGCTACATACAGCTTTAATCAAACTGCACTTGGGAGTATCCCATGTAGTTCTGGTCACTCCATTACAGGAAGAATGCGAGACTGTGGGTCGGGTGACAAAGCAGTTTGCTAGAATGTGCCTGGATTAGAGGGTATGAGCTGAACGGAAAGTTTGGACAGACTTGGATTGTTCCCACCCCCCACCCCCCCCAGAGCGTCGACAACTGAGGGGAGAGCTGACAGAGATTTTTTAAAGTATGAGAAGCATAGTTAGGGTAGGCAGTCAGAATCATTTCCCTATGGTAGAAATGTCAAACACCAAGATGTATGTGCTCTTAAGGTTAGAGGGGCAATTCCTTTTACACAGAGAATGACAGATGTCACTTCAGTGGAGGTTAAGAGGCTTCTGAATAGTCATATGTAGGGAATACAGGGATATGAATGAGATATAGGAAGAGGACATTCAGTATAAATTAGCATCACATCTGGCACAACATTGTGGGCCAAATGGCCTGTATGTGCTATGATGCTCTTTGTTCTACATGTCTAATCCCCCCGTATAGCTTATATCCTCCGATTCATTTAAAACCTTGTGAATCTTTCCTGCACCCCCACTACCTTAATCACATCCTTCCTAGTTAGGTGGCCAGGACTGCATACAATATTATAAGTGGGTTTTCACCAACATATTGTACAAATGTAACATTATGTCTCAATTCTTGTACTCAGAAACCTGAGGGATGAGGAAAAGCATGCTTTTCTTCATCACTTGTCAACCAGCACTGCCACAATACAATTTTATTTTTCATTTCTGATTAATTTCTTACATTTCAATAACATTAGAATTTCATATTTATGGTTGTATGGATTACTGATAAAAATATTTTAAAATCTCATACAATGGGCCATAAACCTGCAATACTGCAATAACTATTAATAGTGTTTATGCTAGAAAAATATAGGTGAAATTCTAGAGTATTTTTAAAGAATTGCACTCAAGAGATTTTGAACCTGATACCTGACCAGACCATTAATCTTACATTAGCTTTGACAAGCACAACTAGATCTTGTAAAAGCTATTTCCTCCCCGAAGGCCTGAAGCAATTCAAAGACTATACCAGGCTGTGCTTAAGCACTCGTATCTGCCATGTTGAACAACCTATTCAGAAAAAGCCACAATTATCACGACCACACCTCTTCAAAAGCGACACTTTTCAGATTAATTCACCCTCTTTCACTTAAAATATGCCCAGGGGGACAGCTCAAACACAGGTGTGGGTGTTTTGCCTCTTATCAACAATCCCTGCAGCCTCTCTGCCACCCGATGGTAAAATACCAATTCTGCAAGTAGACGCGCATAATATAGACAATTCTCTATAAAGGCATCTACAGATCACTTAATAGTTGTTTTTTTTTGTGTTTTTCCAATGTCAGCCTGATTTAAATATTAAACCATTACAGGCATATTTCAATGTTTCACTGTTTTAAATTTACCTAACTAGTAAACACTAGAGAGATAATTATGGCCAGATTATCATCACAACTTTTTCAATTACTTAACCAATTAACTGGAGCAGTTTAAGAAGAGAGCTCACTGACCAATCCTTAAAAGGTCACAAATCCCACAAATGAACAGAACATATTTTCCAGACCTCTGGGATTTGTTTTCAGCCCAGTGAAACATTCAATAATTCTCTTTGTAGTTGGCATTTCACCAGTTTAATTCATGAAACTATCTTCAGTTTCTTCATAGGAATAACTGTATTAACATCATGACTATGGAAGAAAATGAGTTTGAAGGCAATTCTTCTTTTCTCTTATGATCTATTCCAGATCCAAATACCACCTCTTCTTACCCCGAACTATTGCCAGGCTTCTTCCTTAGGAGACATCCAAATTTCACATCTCCTGTGATTTCTCTACCTTTTTTTTTACCATTGCATTTTCCAAGCGCTTCCATTTAAAGAATCCAACTTCATCTCTCTCAAGCCCCTGATGACTCAAATCGCTAAAGCCCCTGATGCTAATGCTAGCCAATTTTGTTTTATTTCCACCTCTTGTTATTCTAGCCTTTAATTACTCCCCACAGCACAAAGGAAAGATTCATCCCTCAACAGAAAATTTATTCAAATAAAGTATATCCCAAGTATCATTGCATCTGCTTAAAAGAGCATTCTTACTCATTATAACATTAAAGTATATTAAAATGATGTGCTTCAAGGATTTAGTATAAGGTTCAATTTAAGAATTGATGCGATAACCAAATGAGCTATATAGATGGTCTCAAATACCTTTCTTCAACAGTCCATGATTCTAGTTTCTGGTTACTTTCCAGTGACTCCTTCTGGTATATGTACGTCTGATGAATACAGAACACGTTAGAATTCTTGTTTCGTACAGCAAATGGCCTACCAGCATTCATTTTCTTGGTTTACCTGGTAATCTGATTTGATGGTAACAAACATCCAAATTTATCTCTATACCATTTAGAGGGGCTTAACTTTAATGGGGTTAAATCAGTTTGCTGCTGTAACTCTGCTGGGAGACTGGCGGACGCCCAGTAAAATAACTAAAAAGAAACAGATGAGAAAAAAAAGAGGATAATTTCTGCAGCAACATTACAAATGCCAGCTCCTTATTGTGTGTGCGTGATAGAGACACACTTAGAGGCACTTAGTTGCATTCTTTCATTTAATTGCATAAAATACCATCTGTACGATTTAAAAACTATAGTTCCTTCTGAACTGAAATCATATTTGGCATAATCATTTTAACAAATCCACTATTAAAGTCGGATATAAATACAGACCAAACTGTCATAAAAATGCCAAAATATGCCAAAAATAGCATAAAATCAAACAAAAGGAGATTCTACACGAGATGTACATGTACTGACATTTCCGGCAGACAAATGGCAATTTAAAGTTCTTTTAGCAAGTAACATTCTGATGGATGTGTTTCAAAGTTATAAAATACTTAGAACAAAACAGAGCAACCAAATATTTTTTACTTTTGGAAATAGAAAGGAGCATTAACGAGCAGTGAGATTTTTTGCTTTCCCCGGAAAGCAATTTAAGTAGGCTTCTCTCTTGAAATTCTTCCCTGTGGCGATTAAAATCAACAAAATAAAAACATGGTGTGCAGTGACATCACCAAGGAATCAGGAGCCTCCTACCCATACTCTGGCATATCATTCTATATTGTTTCCTTTTGCAAACTCCAGAACCTTTCATGTGGCAGTAATAAACTTATAAAAAGTGTTAAAATAACATCGAAGCAGCATTTACATTGGAAGTACTAGTGTTCACTTGACTATACTACAAAAAAAACAATGACATTATCTCCAGCAATTTATAGCCAATGAGGTAATACTTGAGGCTTTAAATGCTGAATGAAAATACATATAACGATTTTCTATAGTATTACAGGAGCTAATTTGTTTGACATTTCCATTAGGGCTCTAATCAACCAGTTGTAATGCACTTAAGGCTACTTGCCACTTTACATTGTGCCTGTAATATGCATGGTATATGAATGCAGAGTGGACAATTGGTCAAGTTAATAGTGATGATGCATACTCTGTTAAATTGGGCCTTATGAATGCAGTTTACACAATGTGAACAGTGGAAGGGCAGTTTGCCCTTTCCTAAGAGAAATCACCCAACCCTGTACCTCCTTGATTGACTTACATTACCTTCAGGAATCACTGCCAGTTCATCAGGGGTATTTAAGGGAATAGAGCAGTATTTTCTGCAAAGTCTCTCTCCCTCTCCCTCTCCCTCTCCCTCTCCCTCTCCCTCTCCCTCTCTCCCTCTCCCTCTCTCCCTCTCTCTCTCTCTCTCCCTCCCATTTGCCCAGTACTGTACATGTCCATCTGACAAGGGTGAAATATGCCAAGGACTAAGACTATCCAGATAAGTGTTTAACTGGAGTGTTTACCAAGATACTCAACACCAACTGCTTCAAGTAGAGTTTCACCTACAAAGCAGTGTCTGGATTACTCTGCTATGGCAGTGAAAGTAGCAATGGCACTCTTTTTCTGGCTCATTTAATAGAACTACAGTAGACATCAACCATATGCAGGGTTTGTAGCATCTTGTTCTGTTAGCTCTGGTTAGTGGTTATCTCTGTAAGGAGAGAGAAAGTCATCTTCTTGAATAGAGCGTCAGCCAGACAGTCAAGAATGCCTACTTCCTATGGTTCAAAGACTGATCAATTGAACATTAAGTACTCCTATGTAGGAAAAGCATAGGTTTCACTCTTCCTGCTGACATAGGATCATACAATTGCGTCAGCATGGAAGGCAGCTCCTCTCTTTATATTTTTCTTAAGGTGTAACTCTCACTTCTCACACTACTCCAGTTCGGTAAAAAAGTGTTCATCATGATTTTAACAGTAAATGAATGTCAAAAATAGTAGATACAAAGCTGCAGATGCTGGATATCTTAAACTTCTCAACCAAAGCTCCAACAATGATGAAGAATGTTTTCCATTTGTCTGGATGAACAATTATCACTAATTTAGAAGAAAATCATAATTTGGTGACATTACACAGCCGCACAGGAAATGACCTGTGAGGATACCAACAATTGAAAATAAATGTAAATGGAGTTATAGCCATGGTGTCACCATGTTGTGCAGAATAGAAACAGGCCTTTAGGTACACCACATCGATAATGACCATCATACCTAGCCCTTGGCGGTCACCATATTCCATATTAATTCCATATCCTTCTATGCCTTGCTTTTTCATGCACCCTCCCAGATACTTCCTAAATATTAGAACTGTCCTAGCCTTCACGTAGCTCATTTAAGATACCAACTTCTCTTTGTGTGAAAAATTTGCCCCCCAGAACCCCCCTTTAAACATCCCCTCACATTTTAAACCCAGTGCTTTCTAGTTTTAGATAAATTCTCAGCTTCTTCCTGAGATCCCAATCATCAAATATCCAAGTATTCAGACAGTTTGATTCAGTTCACGTGTAAAGGAACAGTTGCATGCACAGGATACAGAAAATTTGTGATGCTGAAGATGCGCTCCAGAACTAGCTACTGTCAACAGCTAAGCTGTAGAAAGCTAAAACATTGGTAATGTAGAACTGAAGTCAAAGGAAATTAAAGGGAAAATTTATGTGCTGTGCTTATGCTGTGTTTCAGCTCAGATACTAATGCAAGAGTTCCTCAGGACAGTTCATCAACCTTCATCAGCTTTTTTATCATTTATCTTCTCTTCAACATATAATCATCATGGACTAGCTACATAACATAAACATTCTGACGAAGCAAACCTATGACAGGGTATTGCAGTAACTGACTCAACACCTGGAGACCATTTACTGATTTCACTCAGAACTGATACTGTTAAATTTTAGGTTAGGAATACCTGTAATAGGATAGAGTATCAAAATAGGGTTGAAATAGAAGATCAGCCATGGTCTTTTTGAATAGCTAGTGGGGGCTACTCTTGTTTTTATTTCACTTATTTTATGTCCAGTTGCCTCAAAGTCTTTCACTATTCAGCAGTACAAGCTAAAGATGTGACGGTACATTTGCTGGGAAGAGTGCAATATCAACTTGTTGAAATTGTACCCTAGCCAGTAAATATTCCACCGCAACTTTTCATCACTTCTTGAACATTACTCCTTAATCCGACAACCTCTACTACTCACAATGACAAAGATAACAAGTTCATTAGAACATCATCAACTCCCCACCAAGTTGCACACCATCTTGATTTGAAAATACATCACTTTGACTTCCCCTCCTTTGATAGGGAAAAGGGTGTTAGAATGAGATTTATTAATCTAAATAGTGCCGAAGAACATTGTGTGGGAGTATTTTAACCTTATGAAATCAAGAAGGTGACTCACGATCAGCTTTTCATTGGAAACTGGAGATTGGTAATAAGTGTTACACAAAATGCTGGAGGAACTTGAAATGCTTGAGAACACGACAGTAGCGTAGCAGTTAGCACAACACTATTACAGCTCAGGAAATCGGAGATCAGAGTTCAAATCCGCCGTTATCTGTAAGGAGTCTTTACTTCCTCCCAGTGGAGTGCATGGGTTTTCTCCAGTTTCCTCTGACAGTCAAAGACATACAGGGTAGGTTCATTGATCATTGTAGATTGTCCCATGATTAGGTTAGAGTTAAATGGGGTTTGTTGTGAGTTGATTGGGTTGCGTGGCTCAAAGGGCTGGATGGGCCTACTCCACGCAGCGTTGCTAAATAAACTCAGCAGGTCAGGCAGCATCTATGGAAAGGAATAAATGATTTCTTTTTCTTCAGCCCTTTACCTTATCACTCCCAACTTCTCACTTTATACCCCTTCACCTGTCCTCATCTATCACCTTCTAGCTTGTACTCCTTCCTCTCCCCCTCACCAATTTATTCTAGCTTCTTCCACCATCTTTTCCGTCCTGATGAAGGGTCTCGGTTCAAAACTGATGTAATGTGAGCATTATAAAAATAAGTTAATACTAATTAGGATAATGGTAATGTAACAATACTCCCGCTAGGGGAAGCTGTTTGCAAAGAGAGGCTGTTTCTGGGGTTGGAGGGTTTTACCTCCGTCTTCTCTGGTGTGCATTTGCATAGCTCGCTGCCATGCCGTACGGTTCAGTGAAAGCCTCTGTATGTAACTATCGGTCTTGCCGTCCCAGATAAAGTTGTTCTTTGGGACATGAAGTTGTCAAGTGGTCCTTTTTCAAAGTTACCACAAAAACATCAGCTCTTTATTTATTTCCATAGATGCAGCCTGACCTGCTGAATTCCTCCAGCATTTTATGGGTTTTTCTGGATTTCCAATGCCTGCAGAATCTTTTGAGTTTATGTTGGCATTAAGTGTTAGCCATGCCAACAATAACCATATCCCAAAAATTAATTAGAAAGATAGATGGATGGAGTTCTATTTTTATTTGTGCGAAAATGCAATATGCAATATTAGAAATATTTTACAACATTAGGCAAAAGTGAAAAAGATAAAGGATTTATTGTACTCGATAAAATACATCTTAAAGAACTGTACAACGCTACACTATTAATTTGAGAATAATAAACCAGAATCATTAAAGGAGTTAGAGCAGAGTAAGTTCTTGAGCAGGACCTTGGGTAAACATTGCATTCTTTTCCGTTGTATGCTTGATATAAATCTTCAAATTTCTGTAATGCATAAAATTTAATGATTTCACTTTTAAGTTGTATTGTTTTATGTAACCTAATTACATGCTATCTTTTTCTAAATCCTTTAAATAGCTGTTGATATTTATGGTAGACATGAGTAAGGAGCCATTTGCCATTCAAGTTTCCCATAGCCCCATTTAATCCTCTTCCATTCTATCTAGCTGCTTGCCTTAGGTTTGCCAACAGTGATCCCCAGGTGAGTCTCAATCCTTAAAAGGAGTAGCTCCCCATATCACCCAGTTGTATGTATGGTAATCAGATGGAATCATACAAAGGACTCAACCTACTGAGCAATTAAAAAGGTGAAAGTTTATCACAGGAACAGTAAAACTCTGATAATGAGGAAAGACTCAGTCGTGCTGTACTGATAGATTTTCCATACTATTGGATGTTACTTCAAACATCCTAACATTCACTACTCTTAGATCTTACATAGTACAATAAAATTTTCCAATGAACCAGGTCAATTTAAAGGTAGCAAGGGAACCAGGACCACAGCAACTTGAAAGGAAGTGCAGGCACTGGGGCCCTGGGGCCCTGGAAAATAAGAAGTGATCATGGGAACTGAGGCCATGCCAACTGGGAAGGGAGTGCAGGAATGGGCTTCCCAGCAAATGGGGAGGCAATGCAGGAACCAGGTCCCTGATGAGTGAGAAGGGAACATGGGGAACAGTACCTTTGTGAGTCAAACATGAATGCAGCAAACATCACCTTGTGGGCCAGATGGTGAAGCATAATATTTCTCAATAGCCTGATTGTGGATTATCCGGTTTAGTGTATATGGGAGCACAGAGAAAAGTTACAATCAGATCAGCAAACAGCTTATTAAATGGTGGAACAGGAGGGGCCAAATAGACGATCCTTGCTTCTAATTCACGTTTGTTAAAACTGCTGCCTCCTTCACTTTAGCCTAATTAGATTGGTTGTGGCAAGTTAATTTAGTAAAGCAAGTTTAAATGCCAGTTGGCTAATTTTAAATCTAAAGTCTTCTCAACATGAGCCAGTGGGAATCAAGGTGAGAGCAAAATGCTATTGAAAGAAAATGACTAAGACCCATGGAAATATTGCAAGCTATGGCATTCCTTACTACTTTCTTGTGAGCCATTATGATAGCATTTGTTTGAGTTACTTTGGATTACTCTTAACACTGAACAGTTTGGAGAGTTTCTGAATCACAGCCTGATGAGTTGTACTTCAGAAAAACAGCAGGAACAAGATAGGCCTGAAAACATAAGCGGAAGTTGCAGAAAGGCTATTACTGGAGAGGGAAAACTTGCAAAAGGACCATCAGATGTGCAAGGACACTCAAATGTAAATTATGAAATCTGTCAGAATCCTGAACAGAAGAGCAATAAATGCCATTTGATGTTGAGAGGTATTACTAAAGAAGTCAACATCATGCCAAAATAAATCTTTAGGCGTTTTCAGCTTCTGACTGAAAGCCTCCTAAATGATTATGGAAGGCTGCACTCTATGCAACGTGCACACATGTGGGAGCTGACCCTGCAGAGGAACATGTTTTCACAGTTTTAAATTCAGAAACTCCAGAGGAAGACAAAGATGTTGAGTCAGTGAATGGCAGTAGTTCATCTGGTTGCCAGGGATGCAATCAGTCATGCAGTTCTGACGTTACATTCAAAAGTTACCTCCTGCTCGCATACTGTTCCTTAATGGAAGACCACAGGACTAGCAGAGGTATACAGAAACTCTACATGAAACTTCTGATCCCAGAATATGTCAAGGAATTTTAAAGGGCTAACACAGGCTAAAGGGATTTGAACCAATAGATTTCCCAGTGCACAAGTGGGAAACAATCAAGTCAAATGTCAAGAGATCCTTAAGGTTCTTCAGAAGGTGAGAGAGAACTATTGGGAAAAGCATAAACTGGAGAGAAGCATGCAGGATCTGTTCTTGCAGCTCCTGGAGGGCATCGATGGGGAGGAAAAATCCAGCCTTGTAAGGTGTCATTACTCAACCAGCATGTTCTGAAAGCACCTCCACATTTGTGACCTCTAGCACCCAGAATCTAAGCACAAGTTTTGAAAATATTAAAATAATTCAAAATTTCAGTCAATTCTGTTTTGGGGCTAGTGATTCATCCTGACCAGTCCTGCATAGATATGGCAAAAAGATTTTTAATAGTCTTGCATTACACAATGGGATGTACAATTGCCTTGTCAAATTGGGTCAGAAGAAGACTTTTGATAGAGTCACATATGCACAAAAACAGATTTGTTCTATTGAAAATCAGTTTAATCTGGAGCATGGCAATTTTGTGCACATTTTTAAATGTCTGAGTACCCACTGGGAAATTTATGCATTGTACGTTCGGCAAGAATTTTGTTCTCCCAGCACTTTTATTCTGCCAAAAATCTCTCAGTGTTGTCAACGGTGGTGCAACATTTGAAGCACTGAGATTTCCAGCCCAAAGGCCTGAAGAACAATCATTTACTCACAGAACAGATAGTTTTTACTAAAACTTCCCCTTAAAATGTACTATTTAAAAGGGCCACACACCCAGATTTCATTCCTTTTCCACAGTGAGAACTGTGAACTCCTCTGACCACCAACATAACCTCAAAAATGTGCCTTTACTGCTTCTGCCCACAGAGGTATGGGTCACAGTCAGTATCAAATTGTTGGCCTAATGGTTGTTCCAAGTTGTTGATGATGATGAACTTTGTCACATTCCAAGGCTTACTGCTGCATTAGAAAGTCTCCAAAATTCTGGAATCAAGAATAGTTTAACTCTTTTCCCTTCTGCCTGAGGGGCAGGCAATGGGGCATTTTGCTTCTCAAGGTGCAGGCAT
Organism: Hemitrygon akajei; assembly: GCF_048418815.1. NCBI lineage: Eukaryota > Metazoa > Chordata > Chondrichthyes > Myliobatiformes > Dasyatidae > Hemitrygon > Hemitrygon akajei. The sequence goes on from NC_133127.1 coordinate 30,510,778, forward strand.
TCATAGGCTGCACACCTGACCAACTGAGCCTACACTGGCAAACTCCTGCCAGAAGTGGCTCCAAGGCCAATTGCTTCCTGTAAGCACTGTTCTTCACCAGTTCATTCATGTGTCCCCTAATCCTTTAGGAGCACTCTCCCACCAACCTCCCTTCACAGAAGCATCCATTCATTCAGTTACCATTTTCAGTGATATGTTACACAGGCAAACCCAACAGCATTGTTCGGTAATCTTGAACTTGAGTTTTCATTCCTTATGCAACCCTTTTCCAACTTTCATGAATATCAAGGGCTGCCTGCAATGTTTCTGCACCAAAAAAAGGCGTAGTCTACTTCCTAGCCCATGACTTTCAAGTATTGAGATTCTAAGGATGTTACCAACCTCTACTGAAGACACAACAATATTTCAGTTAACAATGCCCATAAAAAAATAGTCCAATTGTGTAGATAAATATATCAACATACAACAGATTCCAGTTTCCTAGTTCCAATGGGATTATCCTCATCATGTATGTATAATCCCTCTACATCTCCATCTCAGGAGGCTCTGGGATCCTTTGGTTCTTCCATGAGCTGTCCAACTAGTTACCCTCCACCAACAAATTCATCTGCCTGGTTGAATATGTTGAACAATTTTTTCTCTAAACCAAAGGTATAGGTAGATGAACATGCATGAGCCCAAGATATTCTGGGGTACATGGAGTAGTCCTTGTTTCACTCTTGCTTGAGCCACTTGACAACTCTTTTTGCATTACATTGATTACTGTATTGTCACTGGTTCCTAGATTCACAAAGAATTTGAAAAATTCACTACTTTTGATGCACTTTGTTCTCAGTTAAGAGCAGACGCAGGCCACCTGGACCCTCAAGTATGTTCCACAATTAAAATGATCATAGCTGTCTATGTTGGCCTCCTCTTTACTGCCAGTTCTTCATACATCCTCAATTCCCTGATCTTTCAAAATGTATCTACCTCTACCTTTAATACTTCTAATGATCTAGTTTCCATAATTCTCCACGCAGATAATTTCAGATTTTTGCATCTCTCTGTGAAAAGATATTTCTGCACACCTCGATTTTACATGGTCCATCTCTGGATCTTCCTTTCTTTGATCTCTCTGGCTCTATGCCAGCAGAAAAATTAACCATATAAATTTAATGCTCAAAACATGGTCCCTAAACAGGAGGAACCAAATGCAGATAGGGTTACTATTTTACAATTCCAATTGCCCATCATTTTAATTCTCTATCATACTTCAATTCTGAACCATTTGTGTCTTCCTGCATTTTTATATTAAGGCTCAAAATAAGCTTGAAGGTTGACACCTCGTATGGGCATGTTATATCCATCTGGACCGTTATATCACATTGAACAATTTTAGGTAACTCACTGGTAAGTTCAGCTGCAAGTCATATATCTGTAATACTAACTCAATTTTCTGACTCCAGTAACAGTGGTGAGCATTTCCTATAACTCTGCTCTTCATGAATTTTAGTTATCCCTCTCACTTTCATATTAACCTACCAACCAGATTGTTTTACAATTTATCACTAAAAATAACCTTAGCCTTCCCTTTATCACAGAAATTCCTTTTGTCCTATCCATCCCCCCCTTCTCTGCAACTTAAAAGTAACTTGATTTCCCTCTTTCGCAGAGTTTTGACCTGAAACAATAACTCTGTTTCTCTTTCCACAGATGATGCCTGAGCTGTTGAGTGTTTACAGTATCTTAAGCTTTTATTCTATATTCAAGTTTCTTTCTCACATATTTGCACTTGTGTAAACAACCAACACATCAGAGCAAGTGTTGCCACATATTCCGGCACCAAAATAGAACGCCCATAGTTCTTGACAGAGCAACACAGAACACAACAAACAACAAAACAAAAACAGTATAAACAAGCCCTCTTCCTTCCTTCCACCTACATACACAGTCCTTTAACCCCAGGTCAGACCATCGGGTCAAAGGTTCAAAAGTTCATTTTATTGTCACAGTATGCATGTATAATACAACACCAATATTTGTCTACTCCAGATAGCCATTAAATGCAGAGAGACTATGGGTGCTAAGGAAAGAAAAGACATCAACTCCCCACCAATTGGCACAAAAAAAAAGAAAACTTGTAGACCTGAAAATCCCTCACTTGCCCGCCGCAAAAAACAGCCACAACAACAATGACACCCTATTCATAATAATCCCTGACCCTCTCACTCACAGAAAAGACGTTAACACCAAGCTCTCACACCTTCTCACACACAAAAAAATTAACAGATCACCCGGCAGCCACTTGTCTACCGAGAGAAAACATGGAAAAACTGAAGGAAACCAATTTAAATTCCAGTCCAATAATCACATAAATCTCACAATATGGGAATCGTCTTTTCGGCCACACATACTCAGTCCTTCTGTAAAGAGTGATCGCTAGCCTGAGCTCAAATGTCACCGATCAAGGTCAAACACGCCGATTTGCCTGCTGACCAGCTCTGTTGGGAGCCATCACCGACCCTCTGCATTCACCTCAATGCTTCAATCTTCCTCGCCACTTCAAGGTGGAATTATTCATGACCCTGTGCTTCATCGCTGGTCTTTTCCATGAGTTAGCTTGTGTTCTCAGACCTTTTTGGCCACCCCACCTCTGATCTCCACGAGGCAGGTCTCCTGACACAGCTCTGCACTGGATCCTTCGATTGAGATTTGGACTGTATGTCACAGGCTTCAACAGTTTCCATAACACAAACAAGACAAAATGAACAAGCAGAAGGCATAGGAAATATAAAATAATTGGAAAGATTTGCTATCTGGAAGCTGTCGCCCAAGGAATTGTTGTTTGCTGGTGCCATCTTGAGAGAGAGACACACACACATCTTGATCCTGAGCATCGACCTGGCTCCATCTTGAAATCCGAGATGGAATTGGAATATTTCAGATATCTAGCAACTGCAGAGTTTTGATTCTCATGATCCTGAATAGTTTCTGATGGACTATATCAGGATTATATTCGGGTAGATGGAGCTTGTCAGCCTGGGAAGGCAGTCCATCTAAGAGAGGGAAAACTCTGATTTCAAACCTCCGCTGCCTTGCAGCCATACCCACTTATGGGAAAGGCTTCGGGAGTAAACCCTGAGGACAAATCCAGAGCTGGAGTCCCTAAGACAGTCCGACGTTGTCTTCAACCTCGCTCTGGCAACTCCTGCGACGACACTGGGGCCAAGTTGTATCGGCCCTTGCCCTTCCCTTGGACAACATCGGTGGCGTGGAGAGGGAAACTTGCTGCATGGGCAACAGCCAGTCCTCCATACAACCTTGCCCAGGGCTGCGCCCTGGAGAAGACTTTCTAGGTGCAGGTCCATGGTCTCGTGAGACTAACGGATGTCATACATATCAGAATCTTAAAGGTATTGATGAGGTTGGAGTACGTGACCATGTTGCACCTCACAAATGTTTCCCCGTCAGATATCACATTTTAAGTAAAAGCATAACCTACTATCTATTATCAATTATAGCTACAAGACTGACAAAAGAGAGGAAAATGAATTTATGCTGACAATCAGTGATGACAGAAGAAAATAAACAAAAGCAACATAACCAGACCCATTTTGTTAATGCTTTCCAGGGCCAGCATTGAGCAACACCTACATGTACTTCCCATCATACTGAAATCTGACTACTATATACATGGTAAATAGTAGGGCATGGAATGCAGTAGAACAGAGTCATCTAAGAATAATGGTGCATAGTTCCCTGAAGGTGGAATCTCACGTGGATAGGGTGGTGAAGAAAGCTTTTGGTATGCTGGCCTTTATAAATCAGAGCATTGAGTATAGGATTTGGGATGTAGTGTTAAATTTGTACAAGGCATTGGTGAGGCCAAATTTGGAGTATTGTGTAAAGTTCTGGTCACTGAATTATAGGAAAGATGTCAACAAAATAGGAAGAGTACAAAGGAGATTTACTAGAATGTTACCTGGGTTTCAGCACCTAAGTTACAGAGAAAGGTTGAACAAGTTAGGTCTTTATTCTTTGGAGCGTAGAAGGTTGAGGGGGGACTTGATAGAGGTAATTAAAATTATGAGGGGGATAGATAGGGTTGATGTGGATAGGCTTTTTCCATTGAGAGTAGGGGAGATTCAAACAAGAGAACATGAGTTGAGAGTTAAGAGGCAAAAGTTTAGGGGTAACACGAGGGGGAACTTCTTTACTCAGAGAGTGGTAGCTGTGTGGAACGAGCTTCCAGTAAAAGTGGTAGAGGCAGGTTTGATATTGTCATTTAAAAAAAAATTGGATAGGTATATGTACAGGAAAGGAATGGAGGGTTATGGGCTGAGTGCAGGTCAGTGGGACTAGTTGAGAGTAAGCGTTCGGCATGGACTAGAAGGGCCGAGATGGTCTGTTTCCGTGCTGTAATTGTTATAGGGTTATTTCTAGGGAAGCAGTCCAGGCTACCTCATTAAATATATTTAAGACACAGTTAGATAGACTTTTGTCTAGCAAGAGAATTAAGAGTTATAATAAAACGGCAGATAGCTGGAACTGAGACCCCAAGCAGATCAGCTATGAACTTACTGAATGGCAGACAGCCATTCTTGTTCCATTTCTTATGCTCTTGGGTGCTTATTGATCTTAAGTTCTTATACATTAAGAAGATAACAAATCCTTAAAAACAACTGGATCATACTTCGGAAGACTGAAATCAAACAGGACAAATAATTCCTCCATCAAGCTTCTGATTGCTATTCCTAAGATAAGCATTTAAAAAATAAGAGATGTGAAATCACACTTAATTGTCCTATATTATCATAAAGTAAACATTAACAGCGTTGAATTTATTCAAGCTACAACTTTATTCATCTAGTCTTTCTAAACAACTCAATCACATTTTAAACTACATTTATTAAACAAATTCAGTTTGCCCTACCTGCCATTTTTGTTATCCAAGTGATTTATGGTCCTGAAAGCAAAAAAATTACCATGAGAGAAACCAGCACCAAAAAGCACAAGGTACGAAGTATGTGTAAATTGAAAATTAACATCTGCAGCAAATTTTATTTATAATACTTCAAAATAATGTTAATTCTGGATCATACTTTTCTCACTGCTGCATGATATCACATTTTGATGTTCAATCTGGTTGTTACTCTTTCTTAGAAGCCAATGTAAACTGTTTCTCAGTCATGAACAAACAGACAAGTTGGCTTTGAACCTGCTGTGTAAACTTTCAGAGGATTATAGGAAATAAGACAACTACTTTGATATTTTCATGTGTGAAAGTTCCTGCAGTAATAAACTGTTATAATTGTAAATCCTTCAAGGGCGCTCAATGAATCTCCAATGGTTAACCATGTTACTCCTAACTCAGGAAATGTTTATGTTCTTCTTGAGTGTGAGAATGCATACAAGGGAGATGATAACTTGTGTGCCAAAACCTTTGGCAACTGAAATTTATTATGCTTATAAATTCATGTTTGCAATAAATGAATGCACAGGCTTTGATTTTAGCATATGTGCACATGTGTGTGCACACATATGCATGACACATGTATGGACGTGATGGCATTTAAGTCTTACAAGTACATTGTTGTAGTCCAATAGATTGTGAATAGAGGGATGTATTACACAATGCTAGGAAGTCCAGTTGCGAGGAAGGGAGTGATAAGGGGTTGCTGCTACAGTGGTTAACAAAACTAAATGTAAGGCTAGGAAGCAAGAGGTATGTGATGTTGCAGAAGGAATAGTAGAGCAAAGAATAATCAGAGTATTAGGTTCCAATAGTAATCAGGGGAACAGACAGTTTCCAGGGAATCCTCTTATGGACAAAAACATCTGCAGACATACTGACAGTGCAGACTGAGAGATGAGCGCAGAGAGATGGACATGGAGGACATGCCCTTACTCCACAACACAAAAAAATCTGTAAAACCATTTATCTTGTAGGTTAATCCCTCTTTACATACTAGAAAATCAATCTCCATGTGGTTAAAATAAACTTGCTCTTAAAAAAAGGGAAGAATCACATTATGAAATTCTAATAGCCCACTATGGCTTGTGATCAGACTCACGTTAAAAAACTGGAGGACTGTTCCAATGTTAACCACTTAAGTAAATTCAACCCACCTACTTACATGAGTTAATATTTAACATGTTATGAATCTTCAGTGCAAAGTCAGATATATAAAGGTAAGTTAAAATAAGCAATCTGCATGTTTTACTCTTTTAGGAAATGTTAGTTTATAACAATAATGAAACATATTTACCAAAACTTAGTTATGCTATAAGTCTTCAGAAATTCCTACAATTGTCTGCTGAATTGTACACAACCATCAGCGTACAATGTATACCATCTACAAATATACTAAGGCAGCAGAACTTACATTCACAGTCTCAATTCAACCTAGATGGATAAGGTCACCAGCCACACAGGAACACTACCTCATGCAAGTTTCTGAACACATCATGTCTCATCCCAAATTTAAAATAGTTTGTTGATCCTTTAGTATCCGAGTTAGACAGACAGACATACTTTATTGATCCCGAGGGAAACTGGGTTTCGTTACAGTCGCACCAAGAATAGTGTAGACATATAGCAATATAAAACCATAAATAATTAAATAATAATAATTAAGTTTTTCCAAGTGGAAATAAGTCCAGGACCAGCCTATTGGCTCAGGGTGTCTGACACTCCGAGGGAGGGGTTGTAAAGTTTGATGGCCACAGGCAGGAATGACTTCCTATGACGTTCAGTGTTGCATCTCGGTGGAATGAGTCTCTGGCTGAATGTACTCCTGTGCCTAACCAGTACATTATGGAGTGGATGGGAGACATTGTCCAAGATGGCATGCAACTTGGACAGCATCCTCTTTTCAGACACCACCGTCAGAGAGTCCAGTTCCACCCCCAAAACATCACTGGCCTTACGAATGAGTTTGTTGATTCTGTTGGTGTCTGCTACCCTCAACCTGCTGCCCCAGCACAAAACAGCAAACATGATAGCACTGGTCACCACAGACTAGTAGAACATCCTCAGCATTGTCCGGCAGATGTTAAAGGACCTCAGTCTCCTCAGGAAGTAGAGATGACTCTGACCCTTCTTGTAGACAGCCTCAGTGTTCTTTGACCAGTCCAGTTTATTGTCAATTTGTATCCCCAGGTATTTGTAATCCTCCACCATGTCCAAACTGACCCCTTGAATGGAAACAGGGGTCACCGGTGCCTTAGCCATCCTCAGGTCCACCACCAGCTCCTTAGTCTTTTTCACATTAAGCTGCAGATGATTCTGCTCACACCATGTGACAAAGTTTCCCACCGTAGCCCTGTACTCCGCCTCATCTCCCTTGCTGATGCATCCAACTATGGCAGACTCATCAGAAAACTTCTGAAGATGGCAAGACTCTGTGCAGTAGTTGAAGTCCGAGGTGTAGATGGTGAAGAGAAAGGGAGACAGGACAGTCCCCTGTGGAGCTCCAGTGCTGCTGACCACTCTGTCTGACACACAGTATTGCAAGTGCACGTACTGTGGTCTGCCAGTCAGGTAATCAATAATCCATGGCACCAGGGAAGCACCCACCTGCATCACTCACAAGGAAATCTGCAGATGCTGGAAATTCAAACAACACACACAAAATGCTGGCGGAACACAGCAGGCCAGGCAGCATCTATAAGGAGAAGCACTGTCGATGTTTCGGGCTGAGACCCTTTGTCAGGACTAACTGAAGGGAAAGATACTAAGAGATTTGAAAGTAGTGGGGGGAGGGGGAAATGCAAAATTATAGGAGAAGACCGGAGGGAGTGGGATGAAGCTATGAGCTGGAAAGGTGATTGGCGAAAGTGATACAGAGCTGGAGAAGGGAAAGGATTATGGGACGGGAGGCCTCGGGAGAAAGAAAGGGTGAGGGGGGAGCATCAGAGGGAGATGGAGAACAGGCAGAGTGATGGGCAGAGAGAGAGAAAAAAAACAAACAACTAAACATTGTCAGAGATGGGGTAAGAAGGGGAAGAGGGGCATTAACAGAAGTTAGAGATGTTCATGCCATCAGGTTGGAGGCTGCCCAGCTGGTATATAAGGTGTTGTTCCTCCAACCTGAGTCTGGCTTCATCTTGACAGTAGAGGAGGCCATGGATAGACATATCAGAATGGGAATGGGATGTGAAATTAAAATGTGTGGCCACTGGGAGATCCTGCTTTCTCTGGCGGACCGAGCGTAGGTGTTCAGCGGAACGGTCTCCCAGTCTGCGTTGGTCTCACCAATATATAAAAGGCCACACCGGGAGCACCAGACGCAGTATACCACACCAGCCGACTCACAGGTGAAGTGTCGCCTCACCTGGAAGGACTGTCTGGTGCCCTGAATGGTGGTGAGGGAGGAAGTGTAAGGGCAGGTGTAGCACTTGTTCCGCTTACAAGCACTTGCATCACTGTCAGCCTCTCACCCAGCAGAGCAGGGCAGATAGTGTTGAACGCACTGGAGAAGTCAAAAAACATGACCCTCACAGTGCTCGCCGGCTTGTCCAGGTGGGTGTAGACACAGTTCAGCAGGTAGACGATGGCATTCTCAACTCCTAGTCGGGGCTGGTAGGCAAACTGGAGGGGGTCTAAATGTGGCCTAACCATAGGCCGGAACTGCTCTAGAACAAGTCTTTCCAGGGTCTTCATGATGTGGGAGGTCAATGCCACCAATCTGTAGTCTTTGGAGCCACTGGGATGCGGCATCTTCAGTACAGGGATGAGGCAGGACGTCTTCCACAGCACAGGAACCCTCTGGAGACTCAGGCTCAGGTTGAAGACATGGTGAAGTACTCCACATAGCTGGGGAGCACAGGCTTTGAGCACCCTGGGGCTGACACCATCCGGGCCTGCAGCCTTGCTTGGGTGGAGACGTTTCAGCTGTCTTCTCACCTGTTCAGCTGTGAAGCCCACCGTGGTAGTTTCCGGTGGGGGAGGGGTGGTCATGAGAGCAGGGCGGGGGCTGTGAGGAGGGGTAGGAGGGGAGAGTGGAGTCTGTGCTGGTTGGGGGCCGACAACAGATGAATCATGTGGGGGATGGGCAGGGGCCACAGTGTCTAATCTGTTGAAGAACAGGTTAAGTTCGTTGGCCCTGTCCACACTGCCTTCAGCTCCTCTGTTGCTAGTTTGCCGGAACCCAGTGATGGTCCTCATCCCACTCCAGACCTCTCTCATGTTGTTCTGCTGGAGTTTCCACTCAAGCTTCCTCCTATACCTATCTTTAGTCTCCCTGATCTTGGCTTTCAGGTCCCTCTGTATTGTCCTCAGCAACTTCCTATTTCCATCTCTAAACGCCCTGTTTTTAGCATTCAGGATGTCATTAATGTCCTTTGTTACTCATGGCTTAAAATCCTAGAAATTCTTACCAAGCAGCAAGAAGTCAGCACATATGCAAGAAGACAGTTCATATTTACTTAAGAGGCAATTAGAGATGAGCAATAAAGCCAAGTTTGAATTGCAAAGCCCACATCCAAATGCAAATCAATTTAAAAGATTGAAATGCTTGTTTTATTTACAACAAACCTTTGGCTATGGACTGAACATCAGTTAAGAAAAAGGATTTGGCCATGTGGTTCCTCTAGTTTGCTCCATCATTCAAGAAGATCATAGGCAATCTTCCAACTTAGGTACATACTCTTATGTGGTCCAAATGTTCTTCAATTCCTGAACTGTCCAAATTGATCTCTGCCTTAGATGCCATTGAAAATCAGAACAGGCTTGCAAAAGTTCTATCTAAAATGTCAAATTAAACAATTACCACAAATTAAAGGTCATGAATAATATTCTCCACTCTGCTTATCCTGAAATTCTATTTTTCTCAGGACTGTATCCCACCTTGTGCCTTGCTCTGTTCAAGCATATTTTATCTAAGAATGCCCTTCTTATTCACTTGATCAAAGTGTCCAAACACAGCTTCACTTCCAGACTAATTGTAATTTGTTCCTTCTACTCAAGTATATTTCTACTATCTATTCGAATCTGCCATACTCATACCTCACCATTAACCTGCAGACAACCTAAATTGATTTACAAATATTTTAAAATTGACTTGCAAACATCTAAAATCTCCTTTCCATTACAAAGTCCTTGAATGTGCTGTAACATCCCAAGTTCATGCCAATTCTTTTTGCAGAATTTTGTTTAGATCCCTCTAATCTGGTTGCCAACCTTTTACACTGTCCTTCTATCAAAGTTAACCACAACACCCAATTCTGCTGCCTTTTCTACCTGACTCTTATGTTCTGAAATTCCTTAAACTACTCCCTCTGTCTAATTCCTTACTCCTTTAAAATCAGAATCAGATTTATTGTCACTGGCATGTGTCATGAAATTTGTTAATTTAGCAGCAGCAGCATATGAATGCAATACATAATATAGAAGAAAAAAATCAATTACAGTATATGTATATTGAATAGATTAAAATCATGCAAAACTAGAAGTAATATATGTTTAAAAAAGTGAGGTAATGTTCACGAGTTCAATAAGGAATTGGATGGCAAAGGGGAAGACGCTGTTCCTGAGTCGCTGAGTGTGTGCCTTCAGGCTTCTTTACCTGCTACATGAAGGTAACAATGAGAAAAGAGCATGCCCTGGTGCTGGGGGTCCTTAATAATGGACGCTGCCTTTCTGAGACACCGCTCCCTAAAGATGTCCTGGGTACATTGTAGGCTAGTGCCCAAGATGGACCAGACTAAATTTATGAGCCTCTGCAACTTCTTTCAGTCCTGTGCAGTAGCACCCCCCGCCCCCCCACCAGACAGCGATGCAGCCTGTCAAAATGCTTTCCATGGTATATCTATAGAAGTTTTTGAGTGTATTTGTTGACATACCAAATCTCTTCAAACTCCTAATGCAGTATAGATACTGTCTTGCCTTCTTTACAACTACTTCAGTATGTTGAGACCAAGTTAGGTCCTCAGAGAGCTTGACACCCAGGAACATGAAGCTGCTCACTCTCTCCACTTCTGATCCCTCTATGAGGATTGGTATGTGTTCCTTTGTCTTACCCTTCCTGAAGTCCACAATCAGCTCTTCTATCTTACTGACGTTGAATGCAAGGTTGTTGCTGCGACACCACTCCACTAGTTGGCATATCTCACTCCTGTACGCCCTCTCGTCTCCATCTGAGATTCTACCAACAATGGTCCTATCATCAGTAAATTTACAGATGGCATTTGAGCTATGCCTAGCCACATTCATGCGTATTGAGAGTAGAGCAGTGGGCTAAGTACATACCCCTGAGGTTCACCAGTGTTGATCGTCAGCAAGGAGATGCTATCACCAATCCACAGATTGTGGTCTTCCAGTTAGGAAGTCGAGGATCCAATTGCAGAAGGAGGTACAGGTTCTGTAACTTATCAATCAGGGTTGTGGGGATGATGGTATTAAATGCTGAGCTGCAGTCAATGAACAGCATCCTGACAAAGGTTTTTGTGAGTCCAGATGGCCTAAAGCCATATGGAGAGCTATTGAGATTGCGAGCGCCATTGATCTATTGTAGTGATAGGCAAATTGTAGTGGGCTCAGGTCCTTGCCGAGCCAGGAGTTCAGCCTAGTCATGACCAACCTCTCAAAGCATTTCATCACTGTAGATGTGAGTGCTACTCGTCATTAAGACAGCTCACATTATTCTTCTTAGGCACTGGCATAATTGTGGCTTTTCTGAAGCAACTGGGAACTACTGCCCATAGCAGTGAGAGGTTGTAAATGTCCTTGAATGCTCCTGCCAGTTAGTTGCCACAAGTTTTCAGAGCCTTACCAGGTACAGGTGGCCCCCGTTTTTCGAACGTTCGCTTTATGACAGCTCGCCGTTACGAAGGACCCACATTAGTACCTGTTTTCGCTAACCAAACAGGATTTTCGCTTTTACGAAAAAAGACGCCTGCTTCATACGTGTGTCTACCCCGAGAAAGACTACAATGACCGTGAAGCCTTGTGCAGGCAGTTGTTTGCGCATGCGTGTACGTGCTGATTTTTTCTTATCCAAATCGATTTTGGCTCGCTGTCTTCCTGAGTTTGATAAGTGAAACTACACTGTACATACAATATTTCTACTTTATATAGGGTGTATATTTATCACAGCATTCCTGCTTTTACTATATGTTCATGTTATTTTAGGTTTTATGTTATTTGGTTTGATTTGGTAGGTTATTTTTTTGGGTCTGGGAACGCTCAAAAATTTTTCCCATATAAATTAATGGTAATTGCTTTACGATGGTAATTGCTTTACGATGGTAATTGCTTTACTTTACGACATTTTGGTTTACAAACGGTTTCATAGGAATACTCTACCTTCAGATTGTGGGGGAAACCTGTAATCTGTCGGGGCCTTCTGCCTTGCGAGGGTTCACGCTCTTTAAAGGCAGCCTAATATCGGCCTCAGAGACAGAGATCACGGGGATTAGAAATAGACATTTGGTTTTCTGTTCTGATATCTTTCTATGGTGGGATCAAATTTTGTTTGATAGTGCTCCTGTTAAATGTTAATATCTTCTTCGGCACAATACTGACACCCCCCTTTATAAATGTTATAGTACCAGAATGTTGTTATATTACCAAAGACAGATTTTCAGACTAATACAAATATGATTTCATATTCAAAATCTTTTGGGAAGCAGATGATTCAAACTGGAAAAGAGACCAAATTGGAATAACTGGAAAGTAAATAAAATCTCTGGCAAATGCAATTAAACCATTTAGTTATTAACACTACTTTCCATAGAACACTACAGCACAGTACAGGCTCTTCAGCCCTCCATGTTGTGCCGACCCATATAATCCTTAGAAAAAAGTACTAAACCCACACTACCCCATAACCGTCCATTTTTCTTTCATCCATGTGCCTGTCCAAGAGGATCTTAAATACCCCTAATGTTTTAGCCTCCACCACCATCCCTTGCAAGTCATTCCAGGCACTCACAATCCTCTGTGTAAAAAACTTACCCCTGATGTCTCCCCTAAACTTCCCTCCCTTAATTTTGTACATATGCTATTGGTGCCCTGGGAAACAGGTACTGACTATCCACCCTATCTATGCCTCTCATAATCTTGTAGACCTCTATCAAATCCCCTCTCATTCTTCTACCCTCCAAAGAGAAAAGTCCCAGTTCTGCTAACCTTGCTTCATATGACTTGTTCAACATCCTGGTAAATCTTCTCTGCACCCTCTCCATAGCTTCCACAACCTTCCTATAGTGAGGTGACCAGAATTGAACACAATACTCTTAAATGTGGTCTCACCAGAGATTTGTAGAGTTGCAACATGACCTCTCTACTCTTGAACTCAATCCCCGTTAATGAAGCCTAGCATCCCATAGGCCTTCTTAACTACCCTATCAACCTGTGCAGCGACCTTGAGGGATGTATGGATTTGAACCCCAAGGTTCCTTTGTTCATCCACACTCTTAAGTAACTGACCATTAATCCTGTACTCAGTCTTCTGGTTTGTCCTTCCAGAATGCATCACCTCACACATTCAATACTGCCTGACAGTAAAAAGCTGGACTCTAATTTGTTAAAGGACATTTGTTAAAGTCAATTATTCTATATTATTTTTAATGATGGCTGAGTCACAAATAATTTGCCATTGTGTGGTACCAAAGCTGGTTTTCTATATATCCCATTTCTAAGCACCAATTTTACTCTCATCATATAACACGTGAGAATTGAAAAATAATGATACTTACTCATTAGGAGATTTGTAATGGTTATGGGAGCCCTTGAGGTAGGTGTCTGTGATGAAGATGGCATTGAAGGATAAGATAGCATGCTTCTGTAGCTGGAAGTATCCCAAGACCCTCCTCTGTGACTCATAGTACCAGATGATTGTGGGCCTGAAAGTCCAATGTGCTGCACTGCTGTTGAGGGAGGTGCAGTCCTATTTCAGAAAAGCATAGAAATGAACAGGGTCAATTGCCAACCGTAAAATGTTGTTGTTTCATTGAAAATTCCTCCTCAAAAGGTTTAACTGACTTCCACTGTATTTTAACTATAGTAATAAAATTGTAAAATAAATGTTTTTGTTTCATTTCCCAGCTGAGTTTACTTGTTGAAGTTCAAGTTCAAGTTCAAGTTAACGGTCATCTCATAGTGCATACATGCAACCAAACGAAACAACACTCCTCTGGACCATGGCACACCCACATAACATATATCACACACAGCACATAAAACAAAATATTATCATAAATAAGTTAATAAAATGTAATTGAAAATGATGCTCAAGAGGTAGTAACGGAGGACAACGAAATGGCGAACGAACTTAATAAGTATTTTGCATCCGTCTTCACTGTGGAAGAACTTGCAGAATGCATGAAAAGCAAGACTGAACTTCAGGGGCTGAAGTGAGTATCATTGCTATTACCAAAGAGAAGAGGCTTGGGAAACTGAAAAGTCTGAAGGTAGGTAAGTTACCTGGACCAGATGGACTAAACCCCAAAAGTTCTGAAAAAGGTAGCTGAAGAGATTGTGGAGGCATTAGTAATGATCTTTCAAGAATCACAAGATTCTGAAATGGTTCCAGAGGGCTGGATAACTCCAAATGTCACTTCACTCTTTAAGAAAGGAGGGAGGCAGAAGAAAGGAAATTACAGGCCAGTTAATCTGACTTCAATGGTTGGAAATATGTTGGAGTCTATCATTAAGGATGAGTTTTGGGGTACTTGGAGGCACATGACAAAATAGGCCAAAGTCAGCATGGTTTCCTTAAGGGGAAATCTTGCCTTACAAATCCATTGGAATTCTTTGAGGAAATAACAGGCAGGATAGACAAAGGAGAATCAGTGGATGTATTTTCTTTGGATTTTTGGAAAACCTTTGACAAAATGCAGCACTTGAGGCTGCTTAATAAGGTAAGAGCCCATGATATTATATGAAAGATGCATGGATAGAAGATTGGCTGACTGACAGGAGGCAAAGAGTGGGGATGAATGGGGCTTTTTCTGGTTGGCTGCTGGTGACTAAATCGTGCCCTGAAGGGACAATGTTAGGATTGCTTGTACCTTACTTGGTATGTTGTGAGCAGTTTTGAGCTCCTATCTGGAAAAAAACAGATCTACAGGCATTTTAGAGGGTCCAGAGAAAGATCACGAGGAAGATCCCACGAATGAAAGGATTAATAGATTAGAAGTGTTTGATGGCTTTGGGCCTGTACTCACTAGAGTTTAGAAGGGAGGGGGGGATCTCATTGAAACCTATTGAATATTTAAAGAATAGATGTGGACAGGATTCCCCTGGTGAGGGAGTACTGACCAGAGGGCACAGCTTCAGAATAGAGGAACATCTATAGAGAAACATAAATGAGGAAAGCTTTCTTTAGCCAGAATGTGGTGAATCTGTAGAATTTATTATCACAGTCAGCTGTGCAGGCCAAGACATTGAGTATATTTAAAGTGGAGATTGATAGCTTCTTAATTAATTAAGGTATCAAATATTATAGAGAAAGGTAGAAGAATGGGGTTGAAAGGGGTAATAAGTCAGCCATGATGGACTGGCTGAGCAGAACAGCTCACTGTCCCAGTGACAAAACCTCAGTGGTGGCAGGGTATTAGTCTTACAGGCCAGGGGAAGAAGCTGTTCCACACCTGAGAAATGGCAGATGAGAGTTTAACGTAGATAAATGTGAGGTGCTGCTCCTCAGCAGGGCAAATGAAAGGAGACAGTACACTGTTAAGGGCAAGGTCCTTAACAGCATTGCGGAGCAGAGAGATCTTGGGATCCAAGTACATAGCTCCTTGAAAGTGGCTACACAGGTCGGTAAGGTGGTTAAGAAGGCTTAAGGAATGTTTGCTTTAATTAGTTGAAGCACTGATTTCAAAAGTCAGGAAGTTATGTTGCCACTTTATAAAACTCTGGTTAGGCCACATCTAGAGTGTTGCATGCAGTTCTGGTTGCCTCACTATAGGAAGGATGTTCAGGCTTTGGAGAGGATGCAGAAGAGGTTCACTAGGATGCTGCCTGGTTTAGAGGGCATGTACTATTATGAGAGATTGGATAAACTTGGGTTGTTTTCTCTGGGCCGTCATAGGCTAAGAGGAGATCTGATAGAGGTTTATAAGATTATGAGAGACAGAGATATAGAGGATAGAGAATATCTGTTTCCCATAGCTGCATTGTCTAATACCAGAGGGCATGAGGTTTTTACTCAGACAGTCGTGGATGCCTGGAATACACTTCCTGGCATGATGATAAAGGCAAATACATTAGAGGCTTTTAAAAGATGTTTGGATAGGCACATGTATACAAGGAAAATGGAGAGATATAAACATGGTGTAGGTATGAGGGATTAGTGTTTGTGTTTTTTGATTTGATTTTTAGCTGATTCAGTACAACATTGTGGGCCAATTAGCTTGTTCCTATGCTGTATTCTTCTATGTCTACTGTCTGACAGTCCTAGTCCTGATGCTTCTGCACCTTCTTCCTGATGGTAGTGTGTCAAAAGATGGTGGGATGGGTGATAGGTATCCTCAACAATGCTTCGTACCCTTTGTCTGCAACACTCCCAGTAACTGTCACAAATGGGGGGGGGGGGGTGACCCTTGACAGTTTTGTGGGTCTAGGTTAGATTGTCTGTTAAGTGCAAGCCAAGAAACTTCGTGCTCTCCATTCTCCCCAGAGCAGAGCCATCAAAAGTGTCAACCTATGGCTTCCTAAAGTCCCGAATCATCTCTTTTGCCTTGTCCACATTGAGACCACTAGTCAAGCCTCTCAACCTCCTCTCAGTATGTCAACTCATCATTCTTACTGAAGAGGCAACAAATTTATTTAATTGATGCAATTGTGGGAAAATGAGGTCCTCTGCATTTTCCTTTTCACTGAGTTCATATCAAGTGGTATGTAAAATGGACTGTCGCTAATATTATTATACAATATAACTATTTACAATTCTGAATTTTGGGTCTGTAAGACCACCCTTATTTCACCAAACATTCCAACTTATAGGGAAGTTGTCATCCTCCACAGGATACTGAGCTCTAACCTCACTTTGTGTGAAACAAAACCACAAGCTGAGGATTGAGGACACTGATATAAAAATGAGAAACAAATCATAGAAATCTTTGGTTCAAAAGAAGGTCATCTTTGACCCAAACTGAGGTCTACTGTGAAAAAGATAAAAATTATACTTATTTTCAACACCAGCTCTGAAACCTTAGCATTGTTCATCCATGGTATTGTTAAACATGAAGAGGGATTTTGCCTTCAATTCCCAGGCAATCAGTTCCACTTGGCCACACTCTGGACAAAATCACTTTCCCTCAATTCTCTTCTAATCATTGCACCAATTAAATCTATTTCTCCTAGTTTATGATCTCACTGATAAGGATGTTGGCCAGTCTTCTTCCATCTATTCAGGCTTCTAATATCTCAATTAAATTTTCTTTCAGCTATACTTTTTTTCCCCCAAAGAAAACAATCCCAGCTTAGCCAATCTTTCCCCTTCATTAAAAACCTGCAGTCCTGGCAAGATAGTCATAAATGTTTTCAGTTTCCATCTAGAATCTCTTTCCTTCAGGTGTCAACTGTACAACTTAATAACTGCTTTGAAAGTCCATCCTCAGTGGGCCTATCCTATTCTTATTTTTAAACTGGAGCAATAATTTTATAATATAACTTTGTTTTGATAAGTTTGAAATTGCAGTAGAAAGAGAAGTGGACTCCTTTTATTTTCTCCCTCTGAGCCAGTCTGGAATCCAACTATAATTTTCCCTTCAATTCCATTGGCTTACTTTGCAGATCAATCATATGAGACCCATCTAATCGGTGGCATCTATTAATCTCGCGAGACCATGGATCTGCGCCTGGAACGGTTTCCAGGGTGCAGGCTTGGGCAAGGTTGTATGGGAGACCAGCAGATGCCCATGCAACAAGTCTCCCCTCTCCATCTACCCATCTAATCACTTTACTAAAATCTATGTTGACCACATCAAATGTATTGACCTCCATGCTACATCTTCAAAATCTTTAATAATTACATTCTTTAATACAAAATTACAGGACAATGGAGACAGCCTGCAATTAAATTTATGAGTGAGAATGCACAAACTGTTACAGATTTTACTGCTTTATCTTTTCCTTGCATTTTAACTCACCTCAAAAGCATTTTGTTAAATTCATTATTTGATGGAGTCTTCTTTTAATTTTATAAATTTATTTAAATTTTCTGGATTACTTCAGTTTTGGAGACCGTACAACGTATTTGAGAAGAGTTAATCAACCCAGATAGTGTTCGTAATTACCACAAACTGTAACCTCTTGATGATCTTAGGCAGATTACATTTTGCATTCCATTACATTGAAAATAGGATAGGCCAATTGAGAACACACACTCAAAGAAACTATTAAATTCTACAGTTGACGCCTTAAGAGATACTAGACAGGATACTGAAAAGATTTACAGCTGGCTTGCCAGGACTGCAAGATTGTTTTTTAAGGAAGGGGAAAGTTTGGATGAATTGGAAGATGAGATCCCTCCATTCCTTTCCACAATCTCTTTGACCTCCTGCCATCAGGAAGAAAGTATCACAGCACAAGAATCAGAACTATCAGGCTGGATAACAACTTCTTCCCCCAAGGTGCCAGATTCCTAAACACCGTGCTGCCACCCAGCACACACGTACACCCTGTCTGAATGCCCCGCCTGTCCCCATCCTTCACTCCCAAGTCACAGATACACTCTTGTCCTGCATTGGTCACTTTCACCTTTTATTGCTGCTATTTCACATACAGGTGTCCACCGCTTTACGAAAGTTCACTTTACGCCACTTTGCTTTTACGAAAGACCTACATTAGTACCTGTTTTCGCTAACCAAAAGAAATCCAAAGAGGATTTTCACTTTTACGAAAAAAGGCGCCTGCTTTAAACTTGTGTTTACCCTGAGAAAGACTACCATGACTGTGAAGCCTTGTGAAGGCAGGTGTGTGCACATGCATGTATGTGTGCATACGTGTACATGTGCATGCATGTAAGTGCCAATTTATTTTTTCTATAAATTGGTTTTTAGCCGAATCTTCCTGATTCTGGTAAGTGAAATTATACTGTACATACATTATTTCTATTTTATATAGGCTGTGTATTTATCATATCATATTATTAGAGTGAACTGAGTGAGCAAGAGTGGGAATGGGCAGAATAGAATTGCAATTTAACTGGGTAAATCATTTTTTTGGGGAAATGTATCACTAACAGATCAAAAACAGCCTTGAACTACATTCACAGTACCTGATCAGGAAACCTTAGAGTGTGGTGAGGAATTATATGCAGAATTAAAGGGCTAAAACCTAACTGACATCTGCAGCTTGGCTAGTAAAATTGCACGATAACTAATCCGCTAACTATGAGACAGATACAGGGAACAAAGAAGTGCTTGTGCATAAGAAAGCTGCTTGTGTAACCGTTAACCAAGGATGCCTAGGAACAATCAGAATATGTATGTGATAACGAATGTTTAACAAGCAGCCCCAGACAACACTCGGGGCTCACTTGATTGCAGATTTTGCCAGGCTCTATGAGCGGGGATTCTGTTGTAGCAACTCAGATACAAGCTTGCTAATAAACAGTATGCAATTTTAAGTAAACTGTGTTTGATAATTATTCCCTGGTTCTGAACCTAAAGTCCTCTGGTAGAGAGGCAGACCAACAGAGGTAAAGGTTGAAATGAGGAAATAGGAAGACTGATTATTCATCTTTGACGGGATGGTCTTGATTTACAATGTTCCAGTCTCATAAAGTGGATATAGAACTGGAGACAGTACTAGGGAGAGCAAAGCCACCAGAAACAAGGACATAGACTACCGTGCTTTTGACCAAGCCTACTCACCTTTAACAGAGTGCATAACCTGCTTTGATTATATTTTAGGCTGAGCTAAACCAGCATCTTGGTGCAAACATTAGCAGCAGAAACTCCAATGTTGTCCACTCTGTGGTGACCTCATCACTACACCAAAATCAAGAATCATGGTGCAAAGAGAGTTTGTACTCCCTCTCTATCACCTTTGCTATGAGAGTTTGAGAAAAAGTATACCTTAAAGACCTACTAAGTTTACAATGTACAATTAGCTTGATATCTCACATCAACAAGCCCAACCATGCTAAAACATGTCTTCCCCATTCAATAGGCCGGATCATCAACTCTCCCATTCTCTTTAATTGCTTTCTGTTATTAAATGTGCAATATACACACAGAAAATATTTTAACCTGGGAAAGAAATCACAGTTGTGTACTGTACATTTTATGGTTTCAATAAGAACTTGTTTTAAAGACAACTTTTTTAAAACTACTTATTAACGTATCCCCAAATGTGGGAAAGGCTTTCAATACATACCTAAAAGACCCTACTTTGCCAATGCCTCTATAAGGCACAGTACCTAAAACAGTGAAATATCATTTTTATGAATGTATATTATACACTTAGAAAATAAAAGATAATATCTTTTCTAGTATCCACAGACAATAGAACTCCACTTAGATAAGATTCAGAACAAGAGTAACTATTAGTTACATTCTGCATACATACTTTGATAAGAAAATGAACCTTTGAACATAAACTTACAGATCCACCACAACAACAGCTGACTTTCAGTGTTTAGCGAATAGCGATTTGGCTTTGGGTGGGAGAATCTGTGCGTGTGCCCACCCAAAAGCATCAGAGAGACACATTAAAAAGACATTTCAATTGCTTTCAAGTATCTCTAGCAATCAAGGCTTTTAAAAGTAGCAAAAGCATACTGAAAGTATTTTTAAAAAGGATAGCTCAAACAATTTAATGATACTAAATTTACTTATAACCCATTTAACTTACAAAAATGAGTTAAAATGTTAAAGTCCATGTTTATTCTGCATTATTATTTTACTTTGAACTATCACAATGAACTTTTGTAATGAATTGATCTGTAAGAACAGTACACAAGACAAGCTTTTCACTGTACTTTGGTCCATGTGACAATAATAAACCAATTCTATTTCCAGAAAGCATATGAAACAGAAGCAGAAGTCAGCTTCATTGCCTTTTGAGTCTGCCTTACCATTTAGCAAGACCATTGGCCAAAGGATGGGAGAGGTTATTGCTTAGCCTTTTTTCTGAGTCTTTAACACCTGGTTCTGCTCTCCTGTAAGAATTCTTCTGAACTCTTGATAATATAGACCTAATCTCTTTAACCTCTTCCCACCATGTCCCAATATGACTGCAGTGAGACATCTTTGCTGTGATACTCAAAACCTCTCACAATGAAGGCCAATCTATCACTTGTCTTCCTAATTATTTGCTGCATCTGCATGTTGGCTTTCAATGACATGCTCTTGGCCACCTTGATTCTTTTTACCTAGAACATTACTCAATTTCTCATCATATAGAGTTTTGCTTTTCGGTTTTATACATTAAAGTGGATAACTTGACATTTTTCTACATTGTATTGCATCTGGCCATTCCCTCTGTGTGTCTATATCGTCTTGAACCTTTTTTTTTCATCCTCTTCGCACTCATATTCCCACCCAGCTTAGCAAAATCAGTAAACTTCAAAAAATGACACCTGATCCTCGCAATTGTTAATATTGATTATGAATAGCACTAATCACAGCCTACCAATCTAAGAAAGATCTATTTAATTCTGTGCTTTGCTTCCTATCAAGTAACCATCTCTCAATTTGTTGAACAAGTGCTTGTTTGGCAATTCATCAGAAAACTTTGGAAAACATCCAGACACACAATATTAAGAGGTTCCCGTTATCTATTCTACAACAGTGGATTCTGGTTAATTGGGCCATTGGTTATTTGGAACAATTCTTAAAAAAACAAAAACTAATCAAGAAAATACCCGGAATTCCATTTGTTTATTGGGACTGGAGATAGTTGCCAAACACTTTCTAACTAGCATCAGTTGTGTGCACTTGTGTGGCTGTTACACACTGCACTGTGCTTAGAACGAACAGTTTAATAGCGTCTGTTGTGTGTGTTTCTGTTATGTTATCCATTACAGCCAGCGTATGCCAATTCAAAATTTAGTGATTTTTGATCATTTTGTTTTTTATTTTGCCTTTAAAAATTCAAAGCCTTGCCAAGATGCCACAAAAAGATTTGACACTAGCCAAAAAAAATTACCCCATGGGACCAAATTAAAAGCCATCCTCCTAACATCACTCATTGTCAGCTGTCTGTTACCTACGCTAGGAGTCTGTGCTGATTTTGTTCATTTACAGTCAATCAAAAGAACACAGTAGTGTACACTGGATAAATTCTTCTATTGATAACTATTAGGAACTAATACACAGTTTTATAGTACTATCGTACTATTGGTAGTGTTCTAATTTATTCTGTATTTCATTTTAATACATAGTTTGTTACTCAGTTAAACCATAGTTTGTCTTTTTTATACCTTTTAACTATTTCCATGAAACTCTGGCTATTTGGGGAAACCAATTAATTGCGGCAAAATTACTGATCCCAATATGCCCCAATTAACTGGAATCCACTGTAGTTATATTCTCAGAGAACTCCAGTACATTAGTTAAATGTAACTTCTTTCATATACCCAAAGACAAGAAAGACTGATTACTGTTACATCCTCTGATTATTCTCCCAAGTTCTGGTATGCAAGCAAAATGTTCTCATTGGAACTTCACAGCCCGATGCTATCAATGTATTAATACAGATTCCCTATGGCTTAAGATAATTAACCTCAGAAAACCTACAGCACAATACAGGCCCTTCGACCCACAATGTTGTGCCGAACATGTACTTACTTTAGAAATTACCTAGGGTTACCCATAGCCCTCTATTTTTCTAAGCTTCACGTACCTATCCAGGAATCTCTTAAAAGACCCTATCGTATCCGCCTCCACCACCGTCGCTGGCGGGCTATTCCACACACTCACCGTTCTGTGCGTAAAACTTACTCCTAACATCTCCTCTGTACCTACTTCCAAGCACCTTAAAACTGTGCCCTCTCATGTTAACCACTTCAGCTCTGGGAAAAAGCCTCTGACTATCCACACAATCAATGCCTCTCATCATTTTATACACCTCTATCAGGTCACCTCTCACCCTCTCTCGCAACAAGGAGAAAAGGCCAAGTTCACTCAACATATTCCCATAAGGCATGCTCCCCAATCCAGGCAACACCCTTGTAAATCTCCTCTGCACCCTTGCTATAGTTTCCACATCCTTCCTGCAGTGAGGCAAACAAAACTGAGCACAGTACTCCAAGTGGGGTCTGACAAGGGTCCTATATAGCTGCAACATTACCTCTCAGCTCTTAAACACAACCCCACAATTGATGAAGACCAATGCACCATATGCCTTCTTAACCACAGAGTCAACCTGCGCAGCAGCTTTGAGTGTCCTATGGACTCGGACCGCAAGATCCCTCTGATCCTCCACACTGCCAAGAATCTTACTATTAATACTATATTCTGCCATCATATTTGACCTACCAAAATGAACCACCTCACACTTATCTGGGTTGAACTCCATCTGAAATTCTCAGGCAAACACAAGGAAATCTTGAGTCCTGATGAAGGGTCTCGGCCCAAAACGTCGACAGCGCTTCTCCCTATAGATGCTGCTGCGTTCCACCAGCATTTTGTGTGTGTTGCCCAAAATTCTCAGTTTAGTTTTGCATCCTATCAATGTCCCACTGTAATCTCTGACAGCCCTCCACACTATCCACAACACCCCCAACCTTTGTGTCATTCAAAATTTACTAACCCATCCCTTCACTTCCTCATCGAGGCCATTTATAAAAATGGCAAAGAGGAGTCCCAGAACAGACTCCTGAAGCACACCACTGGTCACCGACCTCCATGCAGAATATGTGCATCCAACCACTCTTTGCTTTCTGTGGGCAAGCCAATTCTGGATCCACAACGCAAGGCTCCCTTGGATTCTATGCCACCTTACTTTCTCAATAAGCCTTGCATGGGGTACCTTATCAAATGCCTTGCTGAAATCCATACACACTACATCTACTGCTCTGCCTTCATCAATGTGTTTAGTCACATCCTCAAAAAATTCAATCAATCTCATAAGGCACGACCTGCCTTTGACAAAGCCATGCTGGCTATTCCTAATCATACTATGCTGCTCCAAATGTTCATAAATCCCGCCTCTCAGGATCTTCTGCATCATCTTACCAACCACTGAGGTAAGATTCACTGGTCTATAATTTCCTGGGTTATCTCTACTCCCTTTCTTGAATAAGGGAACAACATCCTCAACCCTTCAATCCTCCAGAATCTTTCCCGTCCCCATTGATGATACAAAGATCATTGCCAGATGACCAACTTGTGACTGCAAAATTATTATACCTGGAGAACTTCTATTCACCGCAACGTATTACTTTTAAGGTAAATATTGTCTACTTCTAAAATCAAATGAAGTTAGCATTCAAATGCCCTCAAATTAACCAAGAGAAAAAAAAAAGTGGAACTTACCCATTCGCCCATCCTGAGGTGGACTAATTACTGATAATCTAGGTGGACCCATAGACGAATCAGACTGTAACATGGCAAAAAGATTAAAAATACATGTAATTAAGAAAAGGAATAAACTGTCCATCCTCAAAAGAATATAATTACCCTCGATAAAAAATACAGTTAAAGCAGGCAAAATGGCTAAGTGAAATTTAGAGGGAATCTCACTGAACCTATTATTACAAACATTCCAGCCCTTCTAGTGCAATAAAGAGGAACTCTACACACTAGTTTTATTAGTATTTAACATACATATTTAATGATATGACCACCTGTATCTATATGATTGCCTTTACCCACTTTCAAAGAGCAAATTCCAAAGCTGGAAGGTTATGGTACAGATGGTAATGAATCGTTTGTTACAGAGCTCACCTTGTTATGGGTTCTACATACTTACTTTTCCCGATGAACTTGGTTTTCCATTAAGCTCCATTTTGTGAGCCCTGAGTGGGAAAAGGTATTTAGTTATTTTGACTGAATGGTTTGCAAAAAATAAGTTGCTCTTATTCTGTCAAAAAAAGCTTCCAAATTTAAATGTTAACAGTATTTTGTTGTATTTAACAATAAAACATCTTAATAAGATATTTTAATCAAGGGCATTACTGACAAAATTAATTTTATTCTACAAATCTGAAAACCCTTGAACAAAGTAACTTCTCCCCATTATATGGATTTAAATGCCAGATCATTAATCCAATTTCTGTACCACCAGTCTGGTAACATAACCATTGTACAAACATACCTCTGAATATTTATGCATTTATGTGTTGGCAAAAACAACTTTAAAGTACAAGCTTCACTTTTCATTCCAAAATTACGTAGTTGGTTCAATTTGCAGTATTGTATTTCATTTCTGTTGAAGCACACTGGCTGAGAAATTCAGATGAGTATCGCATAATATTCCTATTAGTGTTGTACATGTGAAAATCAATTTTGCCCAGAGCAGAACATAATTGCTGTGATTTCCAGGTTGAATCGTGCTATGTCACAATTTTAACTAGATATTTCTGATCATGAATCATGTTTCTGTCTACATGCTTTTGCTTCACTTTTGAACCTAGTGGTGTAATTCACAGAGCCACTGGAGAATCAGTTCATCTGATTTAGATTCAGATATATATTACATACAGTATACATCAAAACACACAGTGAAATGCATCATTTGTGTTAACAACTGGCACAACCTAAAGATGTGCTGGGAGCAGCCCTCAAGTGTCGCCACACATACCCACAATGTTCAGCAGAACAACACACAGCCAACAAAACAACAGCAGCAAAACAAGCCCCTCTTCTCCCTCCCACTCACACACACAGACAGGCCGCCTCCAGGCCTCCATCCTCAAATCACTGGCTTGGTCTCGTAGACATCGGGCCTCCAACTTTTATTTATTTATTTACAGATACAGCACAGTAACAGACCCTTCTGGCCCATGGGCCCACATCATTCAATTATCTCGTCGTCGTCATGGCTATCCCTCGAGGTCGAGGATGATGGTCTTCGTTCCGTTGATCTATTTATGGGCTCTCAAGTGGCTTATGAGTACAATCTTGGCCTTGAAAGTTCTTCTGCATTCAGGACAGATAGTTGCAGATGGCAGATTGGGCTTTGGCTGTTGTTGCCTTTCTTTCCATTTTCTTCTCTTTTCTTCTAATTCTGCACACCTATTGGCTTCAGAAGTTGCTGTTCCTTCTCAGATGATGGCTTCCCACAGTTTCCTATCCTTGGCATTGGTTTCCCAATTGTTGATGTCGATGTTACATTTCTTCATGCTGGTTTTGAATCTCTTCTGTTGTCCGCCTCTTTTACCTTTGCCTTCTTTAAGCTGGAAGTAGAAGATTTGTTTCGGCAGACGTTCACCTTTCATCCGAGCAACATGACCGCTTCATCTTAGTTGGTTCTTGATGACGTAGGCTTCAATGCTCATTGTTTTTGCATCATTTAGCACGCTGACGTTGGTTCTTCTATCTTCCCAGCTGATATTTAAGATATTTCAAAGACAGCGTTGATGAAACTTTTCAAGCGCCTTCAGATGTCATTGGTATGTTGTCCGGGTTTTTGATGCTTACAGGTGCGTTGGGATCACCACTGCTTTGTACACTAACATTTTGGTGTCTGTTTGGATGTCAGCGATCATAAAGGAGTCTTGTTCGGAGACGTCCAAAAGCTGTTCCATTGCATTTAAGATGATGTTGTATCTCATCATTAAGGTCGACACTGAAGCAGAGGTGACTTCCAAAGAACAGAAAGTGGTCCACGTTTTACAGGATTGTTTTGCCAAGTTGAATTGTTGGTTCTATCCAATTTGTCTCAGTTGGTGACGGTTGGTAGATGATCTCAGTCTTCTTGGAATTGATGGTAAGTCCAAGTTGCATGTATGCACAGTTGAAGGCAGTCAGAATCTGTTTTAGGTGGTTTTCTGAGAGAGCTGTTGTCATCTGTGTATTGGAACTCGATGAGGGAACTTGTGGATGTTTTTTTTTTGGACTTGAGATGGGCAAGATTGAAAAGTCTGCCATCTGTTCTGTAGACAATTTCGATTCCTGGGGGTAGATCATCCTTGAAGATGTGGATGGTTGTCGCAATGAAGATGGTGAACAAAGTTGGGGCAATCAAGCATCCCTGTTTTACTCCTGATCTGACTTGAAAAGGCTCACAGTCACAATTGCTGACCATAACTGTGGCAAGCAATTATACCCATGTGACCAATTAACCTACTACCCTGTACTTCTTTGGAATGTCGGAGGAAACCAGAGCACCGAGAGGAAACCCACGTGGTCACAGGAAGAATGTACAAAGCAGGAGTGAACCCAGTTTACTGGATATGCCAACGGAGGGGACTCAACATAGGACCTCAACTTTTGGACCTGCCAACCTCAGGGTTCAACCTTCAGGCTTTAAGTTTTGTTATCAACCCCAGAACTTGCAGATCAAGGAACTCTGAACTCCAGACTCACACTGACCTCTGACCCTGGGACTTTCCAACCTTGGGGGAGGGGCAGGTATTATTCCTAGCCCCAGAATTAACAGACTTGCAGACTTCAGGCTTCTAACTACCAGAAACACTGGCACAACGGTATCAAACATTGGGCTTCGACTTCTGGACTTGGCGGAATTAGCCTTCAACCTTCAACATCCAATATCAAACCCAGGACTCGCCGATCACAGGGCTTTCAACTTCAGGCTTTGAACTCCAGACTCACATGGACTTCCAAACGCAGTGTCTGCTGACCTGGGCGCAGTGGTCACTAGTCCTCGTGTCTACTGCCTGTACAAGTTGGCAAGTCCTGGGACTTGTCAATATGAGGGAACTTGCCGAGCTAGGGCCTCACCAACTGTTGTCCACTGGACCTGCCGACCTCAGTTACTGACCACAGAGAGCCCTGGTCAACCTGCACCAGGACCACAGCCCTCCATATCCTTACTAACCATATACCTAACTTCTCTTAAATGTTGAAATCGAGTTTGCATGCACCACTTGTGCTGGTAGCTCATTCAACACATTCACTACCCTCTGAGTGAAGTTTCCCCTCATGTTACCCTAAAAATTCTCACCTTTCAACCCTTAACCTATGATCTCCAATATAGTCCCACCCAACTACTGTGGGGGAGAAAAGGTGTAGGTAGGAAGTGATGTAGATCTACTGTTCTGTCATTGTGAAACCTCAGGCTTTGGGGTAGTAGATCTACTGTTCAACTTGAAGTACATTACCTATATGGAGTCATTTGATCTTGTCACACATTCTAATAATATTCCTTCCTCCATTGCCTATCAATCTCAGCCAACTTCATCTTCTTAATATTCTGCCAAATCTCCATTCAGTGATCTTTCATCCCCAAGATCACAAACCAATGTCTCCTCACCAGGCCATATTTTGACATGATATGCCAATAATATCCCAGATCGGCCATGCCTCTCAAAAAGTGCATACCTAGACTTTACCTCCTTACTGGACTTTATTACTATTTTTCTTTAGAAGAGCTCATTCAGAAACTTTCACACCCTGATACTCAAGCACTAATGAATTTTCAAAAAACAGGCCCATGAACATATAAATCATTGAGTGACAATAATCTCATGCTAAAAACTTAACACCACTCAAGACTCAGGATAGTTTACTGATTGGGCCTTATATGCTTCCCATTGTAGTCTGCACTACAGCATTAGTAAGTGTATTCCAGGCATGCAACTGTCCAGGTATGGTGGAGATGAAAAATAACGCATCAGTGGGCAAGGTGTTAGCGTTAGGACCTGTGAAAGGGTCACCTTGACGTGGGGATTAGTAAAGATCGTGAGAAAAACAGATATGCCCAGCATCATGTTCCAAAGCTACCATCTTAACATAACATACTTTTCACTGGTGGATGGTCTTGACTGTGGAACTGAAAAGTACACTGCTGATTTCATGGAAGGTGCTAATGAATAAACAAAATAGTTGCATGTTAACATTTGAAGTTACATTACATTTTTTGAACAATATTGTGCAAAATGTGCACAAAAATTAATAAACACCATTATTAATAGCATAGTGGCAAGTGAAATGTGTTGCAGAAACACGTTAAAATCAACTTATTAAAGGCCTACTACTTCTTGTTTCTTACCAGAATAAAATAGAAATTATGCCTTTTCTTTACACAGCAATTGGAAAGCCTATTGATATATCTTGGTTTATTAAAACAGTGAGATGAAGAATAATTATTTAGTATTGCAATCCTTGTTACTTCAATTATATTTTCTTTCATGTACATTTAGCTTTAGCTCAATTACAACTGAAACCTATTTAAAAGGTAAAAAATTCACTTTTTCTAATACCTCCTGCTTGAATTTCAACTCATCCTGAACCCTGTTGATTCCTTCCAGTGTTAAAATAAACAGAAACACATATATCACCCTAGCCCTTAGGGAACTACACTGGCTTCCTAGTGCATTTTCTTCAGAATTCAATAGTTATTACAAATTAATATGATTCATTTCATATGTTGTGTCAACTCTGGCTCATGTTGGTAGTATTCTCAACTCCAATCCCAAGGGGTATGTCTTTAATTTCATCTCTTGCTTGTAAAATATTAACAGAATTCCACCATGACATCCAACAACTTTGATTCTAACAACAAACGTCTCTCTCACCTTTAATATTCTGGAATGACCAAAAGTTTAACTGGACCAGCCAATAAAATACTGTAGCTACAAGGACATTTAAAAATAAAATGAATCTTGCAGTGAATGACTCACCACATAATATCCTTCACCTAGTCAGGGAGAGCGAGGAGGTGATAGAGAGGAATTATAGGCAGGTGGTCACATCAGGGCCATGGGAGACAGACAAGTGGGTCACAGTCAGGAGGGGGAAGGGGAAGGGTCAGGTACTAGAGAGTACCCCTGTAGCTGTACCCCTTAATAATAAGTACTCCTGTTGGGGACAGCCTACCTGAGGGAAGTAGCAGTGGCCGTGCCTCTGGCACAGAGTCCGGCCCTGTGGCTCAGATGGGTAGGGAAGGGAAGAGGAAGGCAGTAGTGATAAGGGACTCTATAGTTAGGGGGTCAGACAGGCGATTCTGTGGACGCAGGAAAGAAACTCGGATGGTAGTTTGCCTCCCAGGTGCCACGGTCTGGGATGTTTCGGATTGCGTCCAAGATATCCTTCAACGGTGGTGGAGGCAGATAAGATAGGGTCTTTTAAGAGACTTTTAGATAAGTACATGGAGCTTAGTAAAATAGAGGGCTAAGGTAAGACTAATAATTTCTAAAGTAGGGACATGTTTGGCACAACTTTGTGGGCCGAAGGGCCTGTATTGTGCTGTAGGTTTTCTATGTTTCTATCCTCTTCACCATAGGCAAAACTCTAATCAAGAATGCAATGGAATACTCTCTATCTGCCTGGATCAGCACAGTCCCAACATTCAACAAGCTTGCCACCATCAAGAACAGAGTAGCCTCCTTTGATTGACACTTCATCCACCACCCTATACATTCATTCCCTTCACTATCAATGCATAGTGTCATGTGTGCCATCTAAACAAAGGAATACCAATATATTTCGGCCAGGATATTAAGTGTATGGAAGGTAATTTGCATGCATTCTTATGCATCTGCTATCATGTCTCAATAAGTAGCAGAAGCTGTAGGATTGTGAAAGGTGGTTGAAATGTTCCTTTTTGAAATTGCTTGAATGCATGTGGACCAGATCAATTAAACACACAATTTCATTCTGGATTGAATTAAGATTTGTGAATGTTGTTTGAACTGCATTCTCTAAGGCAAGTGGAAAGTATTCCATCACATTACTGATTTGCCTTGTAGGATGTAAAAACCTGAAGAGAGTAGTGAACACTGCCTAATATCACCAACACATCCTACTCCATTACTGGTAATATCTACAGAAGCTCCCTCAGAAAGGCAACATCTATCATCAAAGATTCCCACCATCTTTTCGCAACTACCATTCGGTAGAGGGCCTGAAGTCCCACACCACCTTTTTAAAATAGCTAATTCACTTCAACCATTCAGTTTTAACCCTAATAACTACAGGTGAGCACACTATGACCACTTCCCACTAAATGGGCTTCCTTTGTTCTAATTGTGTTTTCTTGTACAATTAAGTATAATTTATGTTTAATTTATATTTTGGTTGTGAATGTCTACTTTTGATGCTGCGTGCCTGTGATGCTGCCTCAGATAAGTTCTTCATCACATCTGTGCATACATGTACTTGTGCATGTGACAATAAACTCAAGCTTTGACTTTGAGGTTGTGAAAGGACATCAGGAGTCAGTAGATGGAGTTACTCTATATTGAAAAAGACATGATTCTGGCAATTACAGGGTTGATACATTTGGCATCAAGACTGGAAAATGCTTGAGTGAAAAAACATTAAAGAATACCAGAGGTATTAGGGGAAAATTCAAAACCACTGTGTAAAACGCCTCAATCCAGGCCAACATGCATTAAATTATGAAAATTTGTTGGATAATGGGATTTCGGAAATTGTGCAACCTCATTTTCAGTCAAAATCAGATATTACATTTTTGTAGTAACAGCCCAGGTCTTGGGATCAAAAATATCCATAAACATTCAAAAATATTCCCTGTAAATTCAGACAGGGAATGTTCACCATAAGAAGTGACTAGTATTAAATATGTATCATTAAAACACTGTTCCATATAGCTCTCTCCTATGCAATTCAAAAAGAAAGTACTTTTTAATACACAATAGGAACATCTTTACCTTGAATCTGTTTGCACATATCTAAATTTGACATTCACCAAAGTATAAAGTATTCTGTTATGCAATACAGATATTCATCATTCTGATACACAGAAAAATTATGTGAAATAATATTAGCAGAGTATTAGATGAAGACCTGATTACTAAAATTATCTAAGGATGTAATTAATGATTAGGATTCAAAGAGAGCTTGAACTGAAACTACAAAAAAAAGGTCAAACAAAAATGTATCATGCTTTTAGATTATTTATCTATGGCAACTAGGGAAGTTAAGAGATTTTCAGATGAAAACAAAAATGCTCAACAAGGTTATCAACTATGCAAGTTATAAGACTCCAGTAACTCTCAAAAATATCACTATAAAATATTCATCAAAGCCAATGGTCTTATGTTATGTTGCATGATATAGGAAACACAACTCTTGAGTATTACACTCATACGACTAAACATTTATTTAAAGTATATGCAGATATAATCCAGGTTTTAAGACTGCAAATGTATCAATTGGATAAAAGCAAAAATAGTTTATGGGAACCAGGGATATAATTATGAGCTCAGGAAGTCATAAAAAAAAGTTAATCGAAAATGAGTAAACTTATGAAACGGTCGATTCCAATGCAAAAACATTCTAGTTTAACAAGTAATGGTATATGTGTTTTAGGTCAGGATTGGCAGAGATATGGAATTGAATAACAAAAAGTTTGGAAAGGATGAATGTTTTTCTATTCTCATTTTCACTTATTTTATTTTAAGATCCAACAGAAATGCCATTCAAATTTAAAAAACAGCTGCAGAATTCATTTGTTGTTCAAATGATCAGAAAATAATAATTCATACCATATATTCAAAAAAGGTGCTGAAAACTAACTTCCACCCAATGAACCTCCCTCCAGAATGGATCATTAAAAAACAAATAATTCCATTTTAAATAAGTTACCACTGCTTCTAGGTCAAACAACAATAAGGTTAAAACAAATCACTGAAGTTAGTAAGGAGGTAGTGATTTTAACCTGGATTTTGAAAGCTTGATGATTGTTGGGAGGAAGGAAAGACTAAAAAAAAACTTACATTCAATTCAAGTTCATGTATACCACCAAACCAAACAATGTTCCTCCAAACTAAAGTCGATGTGAGAGCATCCTTCAGGAAGGTGAACCCATGGAAAGCATCCGACCCAGATGGGATACCTGGACAAGTACTAAAAGACCTGTGCTGATCAACTGGCTGGACTATTCACTGCTACCTTTAACCTCTCACTTTGGCACTGAGATACCCACCTGCCTAAGAACGTGGTAAACTGCCTCAATGACTATTGTTCAGCAACACCTACATTCACTGTGATGAGCTGCTTTGAGAGGTTGGTGATGAAAAATATCAACTCCCACCTAATTAGTGACTTGAATCTACTCCAATTTCCCTACCATCACACCAGGTCAACAGCAGATGCCATTTCAATGGTTCTTCACTCAATCCTGAAACAGCTGGACAGTGAAGGAGCATACATCAAAATGCTCTTCATTGACTGCAGCTTGAGATTCAATACTACCATCCCCTCAATAGAAATCAATAAGCTTTCATTTCCAGGCTTCAACACCACCTTGTGCAATTTGATCCTCAACTTCCTCACTTGCAGATCCCAGTCAGTCAGTTTGGATTGGCAACAACATCTCTTACATAATCTCCCTCAGCACAGGTCCACAAGTCTGTGTGCTTAGCTCCTTGCTACACTCATTTCAATTCTTCACCTGCAGCCTATTTAACTCCAACTCTCATTCATAATCCTTGTTCACCCATAGGATCAGCCAACTTCAACCAGTTGCTTGTAGTCTTCAGTTACCTTGCTGCCGGTCAGTTTAGTATCTGTTCTTGCTTGTTTTTTTGTCCTTCATGGCATGTTATTTTGAAATTTATTATTGAATTCACCATTCACCACTACATCTTCTCTGCTGCTCTGTGCTCGGGTCAGACTTACTCTACATTTCCTGACAGGATGAGTGAAAGAGCAAATGACCCAGCAGAATTTGCCTGCTGAAAGGAAGCCATCTGTTGATAGGAGCACATGATCGAGAAGGAGCAAGAAACCATTAACCATCATCTCATTACTCTCAACCAACCAACCCCTAGTGCACCTTACAATTCGAGCTCCAGCCATCTCTGTATGTTATGGACTATGTCAAGATTAGCTTTGTCATTTCTCTCTTGACTGGGCCCCTGCTAACTGGGTCTACCAATACCCCACTTGCAACAAATATGAAGATTTTACTACTGAAGTGTGCTGGGTTATTAACCATCCGGGAAGTGGAAGTAAGTTGGTAAATCAGATACTTCGCCTGCTTCAAGGCTCACCCTCAGAGCTGGATTAAGTGTGCTGGAATGTAGAAGTACTGCTGGCCCATTACCATCACAGCCTCTCGGAGCACTTGGAAAAATGAGTTGAGTCCCCATGAGATGTCCATCAACTAGAAAGCACACCGTGACGGCTCTATACAAAGTGCTTGAGCCTACTCGGAGAAAGGCCATCTTAGATTGAATGTTGTGCAATAACCCAGACCTTAGTAGAGAGCTTGATGCAAAGAAAGCCTTAGGAGGCAGTGATCATAATATGATTGAATTCATACTGCAATTTGAGAGGGAGAAGCATAAGTCACATGTATCAGTAACACAATGAAATAAAGGGAATTACAGAGGTATGAGAGAGGAGCTTGCCCAGGTGGACTGGAGGAGGATACTGGCAGGGATAATGGCAGAGCAGAGATAGTTTAAGCTTCTGGGAATAGTTAACAAAGAACAAGATAGATATATCCCACAGAAGTTCTCAAATGGCAGGAGCAGGCAACCATAGTTGACAAGGAAAAAGGATTGCATAAAAACTAAGAAAAGGGCATATTAAGGTAGGAAAAGTGAGTGGGAAGTTGGATGATTGGGAGGTATTAAAATCCAACAAAAGGCAACTAAAAAGCTATAAATAGAGAAAAGATGAAATATAAGGGCAAACAAGCCAATAATATAAAGCAGGATATTAAAAGATTTTTCAGTTACATAAAGAATAAAAGGGAGGTTGCCTGGAGCATGCCATATGAAAACAGGTTTTCCTTGCAGCAACAGAGGATGAGAGGTGACCTGATAGAGGTATATAAGATGCTGAGAGGCATTGATTGTGTGGATAGTCAGAGGATTTTTCCCAGGGCTGAAATTGTTGCCACAAGAGGACACAGGTTTAAGGTGCTGGGGAGTAGGTACAGAGGAGATGTCAGTGGTAATTTTTTTACTCAGAGTGGTGAGTGCGTGGAATGGGCTGCCAGCAACAGTGGTGGAGGCGGATACAATAGGGTCTTTTAAGAGACTTTTGGATAGGTACATAGAGCTTAGAAAAATAGACAGCTATGGGGAAGTCTACTGATTTCTAAGGTAGAACTTTGGTACAACTTTGCGGGCCAAAAAACCTGTATTGTGCTGTAGGCTTTCTATGTTTCTATGAGGTGAAAGTTGATATTAGGCCACTGAAAAATAATGCTGGTGAGGTAGTAATAGGGTCCAAAAATAGCAGATGAACTTAATGAGTACTTTGCATCAGACTTCACTGTGAAAGACACTAGTAGCGTGCCAGAGGTCTGTGAGTATCAGGGAACAGGAGTGAGTGCTGTTGCTATTACAATGAAAAAGTGCTAGGCAAACCCAAGGGCCTTAAGGTGGATAAGTCACCTGGACTAGATGAACTACATCCCAGAGCCCTGAGAGAGGTTGCTGAAGAGATAACAGATGCATTGGTCATGATCTTTCAAGAATCACTTTATTCTGGCATAATCCCAGAGGACTGGAAGATTACAAATGTCACTCCACTCTTTTAGAAGGGAGGAAAGCAAAAGAAAGATTATAATAGGCCAGTTAGTCTAACCTCAGTGGTTAGGAAAGTGTTGGACTCGATTATTAAAGATGAAGTTTCGGGGTACTTGGAGACTAATGATAAAATAAGTCAAAGTCACCGTGGTTTCTGTAAAGGGAAATCTTGCCTGACAAATCTGTTAAATTTTCTTCAAGGAAGTAACAAGCTAGGAGGACAAAGGAGAGGAAGTGGATGTCGTTTAGTTGGCTTTTCAGAAGGCATTTGATAAGTGCCACACATGAGGCTATTAACAAGATAAAATCCTATGGTGTTACAGGAAAGATACTGGCATGAATAGAGCAATGGCTGACATGGAGGAGGCAGCAAGTGGGAATAAAAGGGGCCTTTTCCGGTTAGCTGCTAGTGACTAGTGGTGTTCCTAAGGGGTCAGTATTGGGACCGCTACTTTTTGCATTGTTTGTCAATGATTTAGGTAGTGGAATTGATGGCTTTGTGGCAAAGTTTGCGGATGATATGAAGATAGGTGGAAGGGTAGGTAGTTCAGAGGAAGCAATGCTTAGATAAATTGGAAGAATGGACAATAAAGTGCTGGATAGAATACAGTGTTGGGAAATGTATGACAATGCATTTTGGTAAAAGGAACAATAGTGCAGATTATATATTTGGGGAGAAAATTTAAACATCAGAAGTGCAGAAAGACTTGGGAGTCCTTGTCGGAAAAAACTCCCAAAAGGTTAATTTACAGGTTGAGTCTGTGGTAAAGAAAGCATATGCAATTTTGACATTTATTTCAAGGGGAATAGAATATAAAATCAAGGAGATAATGCTGAGTCTTTATCAAGACACTACTCAGGCACACTTGGAGTACTGTCAACAGTTTTGGGTTCCATATCTCAGAAAGGATGTGTTGTCATTGGAGAGAGTCCAGAAGAGGTTCACGATGATGATTCCAGGAATGAAGCAGTTAACATATGAGGAGTATTTGGCAACTTTGGGCCTGTACTCACTGGAATTTAGAAGAATGCAGGGAGATCTTATTGGAACCTACCAAATTTTGAAAGGGCTAAATAAGGTAGAAGTGGAGTGGATGTTTCTTGGTGGGGGTATCCAGAACTAGAGGGCACAGCCTCAAAATCGAGCGTCAACCTTTTAGACAGACATACTTTATTGATCCTGAGGGAAATTGGGTTTTGTTACAGTCGCACCAATCAAGAATAGTGTAGAAATACAGCAATATAAAACCATAAATAATTAAATAATAAGTTAATTATGCCAAGTGGAAATTAGTACAGGACCAGCGTATTGGCTCAGGGTATCTGACACTCCGAGGGAGGAGTTGTAAAGTTTGATGGCCAAAGGCAGGAATGACTTCCTATGACGCTCAGTGTTGCATCTCGGTGGAATGACTCTCTGGCTGAATGTACTCCTGTGCCTAACCAGTACATTATGGAGTGGATGGGAGACATTGTCCAAGATGGCATGTAACTTGGACAGCATCCTCTTTTCAGACACCACCGTCAGAGAGTCCAGTTCCACCCCCACAACATCACTGGCCTTACGAATGAGTTTGTAGATTCTGTTGCTGTCTGCTACCCTCAGCCTGCTGCCCCAGCACACAACAGCAAACATGATAGCACTGGCCACCACAGACTCGTAGAACATCCTCAGCATCGTCCGGCAGATGTTAAAGGACCTCAGTCTCCGCAGGAAATAGAGACAGCTCTGACCCTTCTTGTAGACAGCCTCAGTGTTCTTTGACCAGTCCAGTTTATTGTCAATTCATATCCCCAGGTATTTGTAATTCTCCACCATGTCCACACTGACCACTTGGATGGAAACAGGGGTCACCGGTGCCTTAGCCCTCCTTAGTCTTTTGCACATTAAGCTGCAGAAGATTCTGCTCACACCATGTGACAAAGTTTCCCACCGTAGCCCTGTACTCAGCCTCATCTCCCTTGCTGATGCATCCAACTATGGCAGAGTCATCAGAAAACTTCTGAAGATGGCAAGACTCTGTGCAGTAGTTGAAGTCCGAGGTGTAGATGGTGAAGAGAAAGGGAGACAGGACAGTCCCCTGTGGAGCCCCAGTGCTGCTTACCACTCCGTCTGACACACAATGTTGCAAGCGCACGTACTGTGGTCTGCCAGTCAGGTAATCAATAATCCATGACACCAGGGCAGATGGTGTTGAATGCACTGGAGAAGTCAAAAAACATGACCCTCACAGTGCTCTCTGGCTTGTCCAGGTGGTCATAGACACAGTTCAGCAGGTAGACGATGGCATCCTCAACTCCTAGTCGGGGCTGGTAGGCAAACTGGAGGAGGTCTAAGTGTGGCCTAACCATAGGCCCGAGCTGCTCTAGAACAAGTCTCTCCAGGGTCTTCATGATGTGGGAGGTCAATGCCGCCGGTCTGTAGTCATTGGAGCCACTGGGGCAGTCTTTGGTACAGGGACAGAGGTAAAGAGTAATTTTTTTTTAAGCCAGAGAGTAGTGAATCTGTGCAATGTTCTCCACAAACTGCAGCAGAGGCCAAGTCCATGGGTATATTTAAAGCAGTAGTTGATAGTTTCCTGATTGGTCAGGGCATCAAAGGATATGGCAAGAAGGCAGATGTATGGGGTTGAGTGGGATCCAGGATCAGCCATTATAGAATGGCAGAATAGACTCGATGGGCTGAATGGCCTAATTCTGCTCCTATGTCTTATGGTCTATACATACAGGAGGCTCTGGTGGATTCCAGTGCAGCAGGCAGCTTTCTGGCTTGGGCTCTCTACCAAGCCTATCACTCACCCCTTCTACATCACAGCCATTGACAGACGTTCCTGGAGATCTGGGATGCTCAGAGCATGCACACGGCCTATGCATGTGAGCATCAGAGAACACCACGAGTTCATCCAATTCCTCCTTATTGTTTCACCCGACACTCTTCTCGAGTTACTCCTGGCTCTCCACTCACGAGCCTCACTTCACCTAGTAATCCAGTTCACTACTGATTCAGAGACTGACCTGCCAGACAACTTGCCTGGAATCCCTGCTGACTTCACCTCGTAAATTTGTTGAGACAGAGTAAACTCCTGACCACACCAAACTCCCAAAGGAATATCATGACTTAGCCAGCACCTTCAATAAAAAGGGAAGCCAGCATCCTGAAGCCTCACAGACCACACAATTGTGCAATCGACCTCTTTCTGAACACCATCGCTCCCCTAGATAGTTTGTTCTCCTTCTCCCCTCCTGAGACCCAAACCATGAATGACTACATCACTGAAGTTCTACAGCAGTTCTACAATTCTACATTCAACCATTCCAGTCCCCAGCTAGTGCCCAATTCTTCTTTATGTCAATAAGATGAGGGTCTTCATCCGTGCTCTACCGTGGACTCAAAAAAATCACATTAAGAACTGCTACCCTTGACAGACAGCATATTCAAAGTACTCCGCGTGGCCTAGATCTTCAACAAACTGGATCTACAGAGTGAGTACAACCTGATCTGCATCCGCCATGTGGATGAGTGGAAGACAGTGTTCATAACCCCCTCTGGCCACTATGAATACTTGCTGATGTCTTTCCAACCTTCAATGAGATCCTCCAAGACACTAACAGGTATGTGTTAGTCTAACTCAAAGACATCCTCATCTTCTTCAAGGGCACCCAAGTCAACGCATGTCACATCCATTCAGTACTCCAGCATCTCAAGAACCTGATGTGCTGCAAGTTAGGAAAATGCCAATTCCACACCCCAGACATTTCCTTCCTGGGTTACATCCAAAGCATTACCATAGACGCAGAGAAAGTATGACTGTCATTGAATGGCCTTGACTGCGCTCCCACAAGCAGCTACATTGCTTCTAGGACTTCTCCAAATTTAACTGTCATTTCATCAGCAATACAGCCAAATTGCTGCTGCTCTCACCTACCTCACAGATAAAATGGTTTGCTGTTGCGGACTATGCTTTTCAGGAGCTCAAGGGATGCTTCACCACTGCCATCCAAACCCTTCCAGACCTTTTATGGTAGAGGAGGACGCATCTGACATGGGTGCCAGAGTCATTCTCTCCCAGGACTGGACGGGAAGACACACGCTTGTGCAAGTTCAATTCTACACAGCATCTTTTTTATGGCGAAGCAGTTAGAAAGCTACTTGCCATTAAATAGTCCTTGGAGGAATAGAGACATTAGCTGATGGGAAACACCAAGCCCTTCCTGATCTGGACTGACTACCAGAACCTCATACATTCAGCAGAACCACCAACTCAGCCCAAGACAGGCTGGCTGGGCCCTCTTCAAGCAATTCAACTTGTCCATCTCCTACTGACTGGGCTCAAAGTGCACTTACAGCAGACACCTTGTCACGACAGTTCAACCCAGTTAAAAAGGAGATCAACCTTCAGCTCATCATTCCATTCTTCCAGATCCTCGCACCAATTATCTTGGACCTTGAGAACTAGATCCACCAGGCCCTAAGCACAAGCCTGCACTGACCAACACACCTGACAGCCACATGTACATGCCAGCAGTGGAAGGCACTCTAGAGGGCCAACTCCTCACACTTCTCCAGCTATGTCGGTGCACGACAAACTCTGAATTTTCTGTAATGCCAGTTCTGGTGGCCCATCATGTTTGCAGATTTAAGTCAGTTCCTTGCTGCCTGACCTCAATGTGCCAAGTCCAATTCTTCCAACCAACAATCCCCAGGACTCCTGTGGCCCCTGCTGGTCCCTTGATGCCCATGGTCCCACATCACTACGAATTTCATCACTGGTTTGTCAACTTCTGATGGGAATATAGTGATCAATAGTGGTGGACTGGTTCTTCAAAGGGCCCACTTCATTGCCCTCCCCAAACTTCCATCAGCCATCGAAATGGCAGAACTGTTTCTCCAACATGTGGTTTGCCACCATAGCTTCCCTAAGGACATTGTGTCCCTTCGGGGCTCACAATTCATCTCTCTCTTTTGGTGTGCCTTCTGCTCCCTCCTCAGCACTTCAGTGGGTTTGTTCTCTGGCGATCGTCCATAGACCAATGGTCAGTCAGAGAAAGCCAATCAGCAAATGGAGAAGTTTCTGCAATGCTTTGCAGCCTTTAACCATTCCACATGGAAGGAGTGTGGCTGAACGGTAACACAATCTACACACCTGTCAGGATATGTCATCCCTCAAATTGTTTCATGGTTATCAACCCTCTATTGTTCCCTGCAAAAGAGCCAATGCTGGTGGCTTGCCAATGCCATAATGCCTGGAAGGGACATAATGCCTAGCTGTTAACCATGCTTACTGTTGCTAGGCTAACCATTGTTGGCACCTAATCAAACAATTCTGGCCTGGGGACTTTGTATGTCCACACAAGATCCTGGGTGCCGTCCAACTTCTTCTTGAATCCATCATTCATTGGAGTTCCACCGGACCCATCCGGATCGCCCTAGCTGTCAGGTGCCAGCTGTAGGGGATGTAGGTGGTCCTTTCAGGCCTGGGCAGGCAGACACCTCCCCGTATCTACCCAGCTAAAAGTATTCACCTGGCGTTTGTTCAACTCAACACCTGCTCTTATTCACAATCCTTCTTGATAAAAGAGTTAAAGGAGACACAGGAAGCAACTTTCCAAAGATCATTGACAATTAGATGATGCATTCATTTACAGTTGTATTAAAAAGGCTACTCACCATATTACTGGTTAGTACTGCAATGAATAACCTTGACAAAGAGCAATAGCCATGTAGTTGGAGTTTCAGGACTTCACAGGCAGGAACCTCCCAGTCTCCACCTAGCCACTTGTTTCAATTCATCACCTGCAGCCTATTTAAACTCAGCTTTCATCCACAATCCTTGTTCATCCATCGAACCAACTAGTTGCTCTTAGTCTTCAGTTACCTTGTTGCCCGTCTGTGTAGTATTGTAATCACTTGTTTTGTGGCCACTAGTGACTTCTTATTTCGCAGTTTATTATTAAAGTCATCATTCACTGCTGAATCATCTCTGCTGCTCTGCATTTGGGTCAAGACTCTTACAATTTCTGACATGGAGATCATTTCAAATGCAAGTTGCAGCCCTGCTCACCTTTCACTTTCTCTAGAAACTGACTAAATTGCTTTAGCAATACACTGGGAATCCAGACTTCAAAAATTCCATATTCCTTTCACAAGGTCTATAAAGAACTTTTCTTAAAGAGACTGAATGCTGTGTTAGTGCACTTCAGTTGTCACTGATCGCAAGGAGTGCCAGGGACCAATATCATTGCGGGCAGATTTGTTAGAGCTGTTGGAGAGGGTTTAATCTAATTTGGTGGTGGGGGGGGGGGGGGAGAATGGGAAACAAGGTCATAAAGCTGAATATGGGGAAGTTGGTATACAACTAGATGCAGTGTGTGGTGAGACTAAGGAAGGACAGGCAGATTATAAGGCAAAACTGCATTTAATGTAAATCAGTTGAAGTGTAGCATGGGGGGAAATTTGAAAAAGGTGATGAATACAGGATTGCAGGTGTTATTATTTGAATGTATGCAGTATATGGAATAAGGTAGATGATCATATAGCGCAGTTAGAGATTGATAATTATGACGTTTTAAGTAGTGGTTAAAAGAAGATCATAGTTGGCAGCTTAACATCCAAGTATACACATTGATAAAATTATGGAGCAGACTTGATAGGCTAAATGACCTAATTCTACTCCATGTTTTATGTTATAATGGTGTTATGGGTTTCCCAGTGACTACAAGAGAGAGACTCTGATGTAGCTGGACATAATGTTACCAGCAGTTGCAGTAGTAAATGCGAGATTTTTAGAGAATTACCACATGCTACACAATGGGGTGATTGACAGAAATCATCCATTACCACCTGAGCCAAAAAGTAAGAAGGTGAGTAAAGAAGGAAGACAAGGAGATTCAGATGCAGCATTGGAGGTTACCAGATTTATGGGCTGCACTTGAGCAAGGTTTTCAATTCCAGCAAATCAAAGCCCACTTCTGGCAGCTGCTTTCACCATCAGACTTCAAAGCTATGTTGTCCATTACTTTAGTGCATGTTTGAGATGTCTGAGATGCCCTGCTGAAAGTCAACACCCAAAGTCAAATATTTGAGTGGCAGCAATGAAAGCCCCAATCCTGCCATCCAAAAGGTGCAGAAGTTTCCTTTTCCAGGATTCTCTTGCTACTCCATTCAACTATCAGTACAGGCAACAACTAGCCCTGTGACCTGACAGAGGACAAGGCAACTAAGACAAGTTCTAAGCAACTTTCAATTTAATAAACTTAAGAAAATCTGCACATGCTGGAAATCCCAAGCAACTTGCTTTCAACTTAAAACCCTGGACAGCTACATAGACCCTAACTACAGCATTCTGACATTTATCGCAAGACATCTGAATTCCAAAAAAACTGATGGGTAATTTCTGAAAGCTGCTGTAATGCAAGTTAACAAATTTCATGACTCATGCCTGTGATAATAAAGCTGATTCTGAATGATAATGGAAGTTGTAGCAACTAGTATTGTTATCGACCATACCGTTGGGTTCCAAAGAATGCAAATCAAACTGGCTGACCTCTCCATGTTGGAGAAGACACTTTTCTAGTTCTGCATCAAAATAAGGACTGAACTGCAAGGCAATCCCTCCATTTCCTTCGTCAGGATAACTCTGACAGTCTGCCCATTGGGCTACTATTTGACTTTCAAGCCAATCATGCTTCTTCAAACTTTAACCTTGTGAGGTTCTTGTTGTCCTGAGTAGAACAAGGCTGACCTTACGACAATCCCAAGAGCAGTGGGTCAATGGATGGGGCTCCTGGAATCTGAAGAGAAGCCA
This sequence comes from Hemitrygon akajei, assembly GCF_048418815.1. Lineage (NCBI taxonomy): Eukaryota > Metazoa > Chordata > Chondrichthyes > Myliobatiformes > Dasyatidae > Hemitrygon > Hemitrygon akajei. The sequence continues at coordinate 30,554,102 of NC_133127.1, forward strand.
CTTGACAAGCTTCTGCCTTATGCATGCTTATGTGCATTTGAATATGACATTTCAGTGATGATTCTTCTACCTTAGGGGAAGCAGGAAATTGCAAACTTTTTTTTCACTTCCATAGCCCTTTGGCATGATATATAAAATCCATGAGTCCCTGATTAACTTATTCCAACCCTGCCTGTGCTTTCAATCCAGCGCATGGATATTCACTTGCACACAAACAGGCAACACTTCTGAACAACAGAATAACAAGCAACACAATAAGCAATTTTGCCCAAATTGTAGACTTCCCAAACAAATGAGGGGTGAGAAATTGCATACATGGTACTTAAGGATCCACATGAGAACCCATACCAGCTTGTCAACATGAAAGTTTATCACTTTTTATAAATACAGAATGTATAACCAACACAGCTCCGCACGTAGCAAGAGCAAAAGAATATTAGAAAAAGATGCATGAGTTTCCCATTCAGCCTCCTGAACTTGCTCTACAATTCAGCAAGTTATGGCTGATCTTTTAGCTCTAAAGTTATTTTCATTTCCATTTGCCAAATCCATTATGCAGAAATAAATCACTCTATTTTGAATTAATTCAATGACTGAGCTTCCACAATCCTCAAAGGACTTCCTCCCTCATTTGTTCTACTACATACGTACATTCTCAAAATATTTCAATAGACCAATCAAACATGGTTTTCCTTTTGTAAATCCATATTGGCCTTACTCATTATTTTCTAAGTCTCTAGACAGCACATTCTTGATCATAGATTCAAGGATTTTCCCTATAAATCATGCCAGACAAAAGCTTAAAGATTCCATGTTTATTCTTTCCCTCATTTCTTAAAAAGGTCAAGATATAATGTTGCCTTGAAATCTTTCCAGAATCTGCATTTAGTGTTTTGAAAGATGCTAACCAGTACAGGTACTATCACAATAGCTACCTCCTTCAAAACTCAAGGGTGCAGATTATTAAGTCCTTAGGACCTATCAAGTTTTGAGTTCATTAGCCTTGCTGGAAGATCACCCCCCTCCCCCACTCCCCGAATACCTACATATTCCCCAGAGCCTGAATAACTAAGTAGTTATAATGGGTGACTTAAATCTACATATAGATTGGGTGAACCAAATTGGTAAGGGTGCTGAGGAAGAGGATTTCTTGGAATGTATGTGGGATGTTTTTTTTAATGAACCAACATGTCGAGGAACCAACTAGAGAGCAGGCCATTCTAGATTGGGTATTGAGCAATGAGGAAGGGTTAGTTAGCAATCTTGTTGTGCGAGGCCCCTTGGGTAAGAGTGACCATAATATGGTGGAATTCGTCATTAAGATGGAGAGTGACGTAATTAATTCAGAAACAAAGGATCTGAACTTAAAGAAGGGTAACTTTGAAGGTATGAGACGTGAATTAGCTAAGATAGACTGGCAAATGATACTTAAAGGGTTGACGGTGGATATGCAATGGCAAGCATTTAAAGCTCGCATGGATGAACTACAACAATTGTTCATCCCAGTTTGGCAAAAGAATAAACCAGGGAAGGTAGTGTACCCGTGGCTGACAAGAGAAATTAGGGATAGTATCAAGTCCAAAGAAGAAACATATAAATTAGCAAAAAAAAAAGCGGCACACCTGAGGACTGGGAGAAATTCAGAGACCAGCAGAGGAGGACAAAGGGCTTAATTAAGAAAGGGAAAAAAGATTATGAGAGAAAGCTGACAGGGAACATAAAAACTGACTGTAAAAGCTTTTATAGATACGTGAAAAGAAAAAGATTGGTCAAGACAAATGTAGGTCCTTTACAGTCAGAAACAGGTGAATTGATCATAGGGAACAAAGACATGGCAGACCAATTGAATAACTACTTTGGTTCTGTCTTCACTAAGGAGGACATAAATAATCTTCCAGAAATAGTAAGGGACCGAGGGTCTAGTGAGATGGAGGAACCGAGGGAAATACATGTTAGTAGGGAAGTGGTGTTAGGTAAATTGAAGGGATTAAAGGCAGATAAATCCCCAGGGCCAGATGGTCTGCATCCCAGAGTGCTTAAGGAAGTAGCCCAAGAAATAGTGGATGCATTAGTGATAATTTTTCAAAACTCCTTAGATTCTGGATTAGTTCCTGAGGATTGGAGGGTGGCTAATGTAACCCCACTTTTTAAAAAAGGAGAGAGAGAGAAACCGGGGAATTATAGACCGGTTAGTCTGACATCGGTGGTGGGGAAAATGCTAGAGTCGGTTATCAAAGATGTGATAACAGCACATTTAGAAAGAGGTGAAATCATCAGACAAAGTCAGCATGGATTTGTGAAAGGAAAATCATGTCTGATGAATCTTATAGAATTTTTTAAAGATGTAACTAGTAGAGTGGATAGGGGAGAGCCAGTGGATGTGGTAATATTTAGATTTTCAAAAGGCTTTTGACAAGGTCCCACACAGGAGATTAGTGTGCAAACTTAAAGCACACGGTATTGGGGGTATGGTATTGATGTGGATAGAGAATTGGTTGGCAGACAGGAAGCAAAGAGTGGGAGTAAACGGGACCTTTTCAGAATGGCAGGCAGTGACTAGTGGAGTACCGCAAGGCTCAGTGCTGGGACCCCAGTTGTTTACAATATATATTAATGATTTAGATGAGGGAATTAAATGCAGCATCTCCAAGTTTGCGGATGACACACAGCTGGGCAGCGGTGTTAGCTGTGAGGAGGATGCTAAGAGGATGCAGGGTGACTTGGATAGGTTAGGTGAGTGGGCAAATTCATGGCAGATGTAATTTAATGTTGATAAATGTGAGGTTATCCACTTTAGTTGCAAGAACAGGAAAATAGATTATTATCTGAACGGTGGCCAATTAGGAAAAGGGGAGATGCAACGAGACCTAGGTGTCATTGTACACCAGTCATTGAAGTTGGGCATGCAGGTACAGCAGGCGGTGAAAAAGGCAAATGGTATGTTGGCATTCACAGCAAAAGGATTTGAGTACAGGAGCAGGGAGGTTCTACTGCAGTTGTACAAGGCCTTGGTGAGACAGCACCTAGAATATCGTGTGCAGTTTTGGTCCCCTAATCTGAGGAAAGACATTCTTGCCATAGAGGGAGTACAGAGGAGGTTCACCAGATTGATTCCTGGGATGGCAGGACTTTCATATGAAGAAAGACTGGATCAACTAGGCTTATACTGACTGGAATTTAGAAGATTGAGGGAGGATCTTATTGAAACATATAAAATTCTAAAGGGATTGGACAGGCTAGATGCAGGAAGATTGTTTCCGATGTTGGGGAAGTCCAGAACGAGGGGTCACAGTTTAAGGATAAAGGGGAAGCCTTTTAGGACCGAGATGAGGAAAAACTTCTTCACAGAGAGAGTAGTGAATCTGTGGAATTCTCTGCCACAGGAAACAGTTGAGGCCAGTTCATTGGCTATATTTAAGAGGAAGTTAGATATGGCCCTTGTGGCTAAAGGGATCGGGGGTATGAAGAGAAAGCAGGTACAGGGTTCTGAGTTGGATGATCAGCCATGATCATACTGAATGGCGGTGCAGGCTCGAAGGGCCAAATGGCCTACTCCTGCACCTATTTTCTATGTTTCTATGTTTCTAACTCTTTAGGCAGTCTGCTGTAACAGATGTTTGTCAGAGCTGCACCAGAGGAATGTCCAACCCTTGTGGGTCAAAGGCTAGCATCCACAACCAAGGCTTTTAGTTCCAATCAAGGTGAGAGAGTTGAAATTGCACTGTTGCCACAGGTCTACAAGAAATATTGAGGAGCTGGCTTTGTTGTGATTTTGTTCTGTTGCCTTCACTCTTCCAGGAGCATCCTGCAGTTAAATCCAGGGAATCTCCCGTACTATTGTTATCTTCTTTGTAATCTCTTCATCATTACAGCCTTGCTCAGAACAAGAGATGTAACAAGATGGTGTGGGATACCATCTCTGGATGTGCTGACACAGTGTGCCTTATATTGATTAGCATCCCATTCTTCTGGATAGGTGCTCAATAAGAGAAGCAGCCCACAATTGAAACCCGTATGAGCTTGCCACCATCTAGATATGGAAGAATTAGCAAGTTAATAACATGCCATACTCAACTGAGCACCAGTCTCAGCAAATCGTCTTGACCACTGACTGACATAACCAATCTTCATTATTCCATCAGGCACAGCCTAGGGTAACCACTAACCAAATACTGATCTAAAATAGACAATTAATAAGGCTGGGATGTTGCATCAGGTTCTCTCTTTAAATTATTACAGTAACATGAAGAAAGCTTTATTTTCCCCAATAAATACAGCTCCAGAGATGAGGAAAACTCTTTGTGCCATGAGTACAGCCACAAAAAGACAAAGGAGCCTTTTACTTGCCCCTATCAGAATAGAAGAATACTCTCCACCTGCCACAACAAGGCAGATCTGAAGAATACGTGTCTCTTCTCTGCAGCTTATTTGGCACATTGTAATTCTTTGCATTGCCTTATCCAATAACAAGTCTGAACTTCCAATACAGCCCAAATCAACACAATGCCTGCAGTATGTACCATATGGATAGCAGCAGTACAAGGGTTCCTCCTACATTAGGGAAAAGCTTTGGTCTACAGGTATCGTGGCTGCATAGTGGTTAGCGTGATGCTATCAGAGCTCAGGGTGTCGCAGTACAGAGTTCAATACTGACGCCGTCTATAAGAGGTTTATACATCCTTCCTGTGAGTGCATGGGTTTCCTCCAGGTTCTCCAGTTCCCTTTCATAGTCCAAAGACGTACCCATTATTAGGTTAACTAGTCACTGTAAATTGTCCTGTGGTTCGTTCAGGTGGGTTACTGGGCAGTGTGGCTTGTTGTGCCAAAAGGGCCTATTCTGTGCTGTATAAAATATTGCACCTTGAAAAACAAGGTACTCTAAAGCCTGTAAGTGGAAGTCCAATTAGATGTCACTTACACTTTGAAACATATTTTCACTTCCCTTACAATAATAGCACTCCCTCTGCAACAGCACCACAGTTGATTCAGGAAGGCTTCATCTCATCACATTCAACAGTAATTAGTGATGAGTAATAAATACTGACCACCCAGAAACATATATTTTAAAAAATTATAATATGTATTGCAATTTTTATACAGAGCAAATAAGCTAAGTGGTGAAATAAAGTAGAAAAATCCATGCTGAATGAAAAAAATATGAATAATATAAAATCAAATGATTAGAACACCAATGTTGTAATGTAAATATGCAAAGGTTATAAAAGGAAAACCTGAAGAATGTTTTTATCCTGTAGCTGGTCTTCTTTCTTCATTTTCCCATTTTCAAATATTACTTTGTGTCAGTTTATTTTTTCATTCCATTTATTTGTTCTTTTATTACCTCAAAGAGAAAGTTGGCAGTAATTCATCCAGTCCTGATGAAGAACCTGGACCCAAAACTTGACTTTTCATTCCTTTCCGTAGATGCTGCCTGACCTGCTTGTTTGTGTGTTATTCATCAAGTATTTCATTTCTGTTTACTGCTTTGTATTGTAAGGTTTCAGCCTCTAGGTGGTACTATGTAGATATTCCAACAACAGTACTGCATAGTGCCACCTGCAGCTGAAACTGAGAACATTGCTTGGTGCTGATGCAAAGTGCACTACCAAATAACTGAGAAGATCTCATCAATACAGTAAATATATTAAGTACACAAAGTTGATACAGTAATATAACTTTTGTAACAAGGTGTAACTAAAACATACCATAGCTGGTGAAGCATTTTAAGGTTTTGTAACTACAATTTCAAATAAATGTTTAGAACAGAAGCAATTTTATACTTCATTCTCAATTGCAGATAATAGAGATTGACATGGACTATTTATTAAGGCTTTACATTAAAAATTGCCCGAAAATATACAGTGCCTATAAAAAGTATTTCCCCACCTCCCCACCCCAGAAGTTTTCATGTTTTATTGTTTTACAACATTGAATCACAGTGCATTTAATTTGGCTCTTTTTGACACTGATAAAAAGAAAACAACTACCACACACAAAATGCTGGTGGAACGCAGCAGGCCAGGCAGCATCTATAGGAAGAAGTACAGTCAACGTTTCCGGTCAAGACCCTTCATCAGAACTAACTGAAAGAAGAGATAGTAACAGATTTGAGAGGGGGAGGGTGAGATCCAAGATGAATAGAGAAGACAGGAGGCGGAGGGATGAAGCTAAGAGCTGGAAAGTTGATTGGCGAAAGGGATACACAGTTTCTGGGGGCCTTTTATCGGTACTTTCATAACCTTCCTCTTGACTAGGGTTTTTTTTTCTTTTCAGTCCCTTGCTTTCAGCTCCCTTTTTTTTTCTGGTAGTAGGCATTATTATCCTCTGTTGCTAAGTGTATTTACAGTCTGGGAGTTTGACTGTCCGGACTTATACTCTCTATATTGTGTGGTGGTTGGTCTGGAATTGTTTTTTTTTTCTTGTGTTGTGGGGTTTGGGGAGGACACTAAGCTCACTTGTCTTTAATTTAGGTGCTTTTTTGTTAAATTCTCTTCCTGTGTAGCATATTGTTATTGTATGCTTAACCTTGCTCTGTATTAATGCTCCTCATTGGGATTTGGGGTTTTTAATTTTGTAAAATGTTTTGAAAAACTAATAAAAAAATTTAAAAAAAAAAAGAAGGGATACACAGTTGAAGAAGGGAAAGGATCATGGGATGGGAGGCCTAGGGAGAGAGAAAGGGGGAGGGGAGCACCAGAGGGAAATGCAGAGCAGGCAAGGAGTGATTGTGAGAGGGACAGAGACAGCAAGAAAGAAAAAAAGATGGATAGATAAATAAATAAGGGATGGGGTAAGAAGCGGAGGAGGGGCATTAACGGAAGTTAGAGAAATCAATTTCATGCCATCAGGTTGGAGGCTACCTAAACGGAATATAAGGTGTTGTTCCTCCAACCTGAGTGTTGCTTCATCTTGACAGTAGAGGAGGCCATGGATAGACATATCAGAATGGGAATGGGACATGGAATTAAAATGTGTGGCCACTGGGAGATCCTGCTTTCTCTGGTGGACGGGCATAACACCACCTTATATTTCGTCTGGGTAGCCTCCAACCTGATGGCATGAACACTGATTTCTCTAACTTCCGTTAATGTCCCTTTCCCCTTCTTTCCCCATCCTTTATTTATTTTCCTTTTTTTTCTTTTCTCTCTCTCCCTTTTTTCTCTCTCTCTGCCCCTCTCACAATCACTCCTTGCCTGTTCTCCATCTCCCTCTGGTGCTCCCCTCCCCCTTTCTCTCTCCCTCCCTAGGCCTCCTGTCCCATAATCCTTTCCCTGCTCCAGCTCTGTATCCCTTTTGCCAATCAACTTTCCAGCTCTTAGCTGCACCCCTCCCCCTCGTCTTCTCCTATCATTTTGGATCTCACCCTCCCCCTCTCAAATCTCTTACTATCTCTTCTTTCAGTTAGTTCTGACGAAGGGTCTTGGACTGAAACGTCGACTGTACTTCTTCCTATATATGCTGCCTGACCTGCTACGTTCGATCAGCATTTTGTGTGTGTTGCTTGAATTTCCAGCATCTGCAGATTTCCTCATGTTTGCGAACAAAAAACAACTATTTTGTGTCAAAGTGAAAACAGATCTCTACAAATTGGTCTAAATTTATTACAAATATAAAACACAAAATAATTGATTGCATAAGTATTCACCCCTTCAAGTCAGTATTCAGTAATATGCAACTTTGGCAGCAGTTACACCCTTGAGTCTGTGTGGATAGGTCTCTATCAGCATTGCACATCTGGACACTGCAAATTTTTCCCCATTCTTCTTCACAAAACTGCTCAATCTCTGTCAGATTGCTGAGGATCACGAGTGAACAGCTTTTTCAAGTTCTACCACAAATTCTCAGTTGGAGATTGGACTCTGGCCATGGTCACTTGCAGGACATTAACCTTGCTGTTCTTAAGCCACTCCTGTGTAGATTTGGCTTTATGCTTGGGGTCATTGTCTTGCTGGAAAACAAATCTATTCCCAAGTTGCAGCTCTCTTGCAGACTGTATCATGTTTTCCTCCAGGATTTCCCTGTACTTTGCTTTATTTTATCCCTTACCTTCACACGCCTTCCAATGACTGCCACAGTGAAGCATTCCCACAATACAGCTACCACCATGCTTCACCGTAGGGACGGTGTATTTTTGATGATGTGTGGTATTTGGCTTACGCCAAACATAGTATATATTCTGATAGCAAAAATCTCAATTTTGGTTTCATCAGACCATAGAACCATCTTCCAGCTGACTTCAGAGTTTCCCACATGCCTTCTGGCAACCTCTAGACAAGATTTCATGGGAGCTTTTTTCCTAACAATTGCTTTCTCTTTGCCACTCTTCCATTAAGCTACAACTGGTGAAGCACCCAGACAAGTTGTATACGAAGTATCTCCCATCTCAGCCAATGAAGCTTGCAACTCCTCCAGAGTTGTCATGGGTCTCTTGGTGGCCTCCCTCACTAATCCTCTTTTTGCATGGTCACTCAGTTTTTGAGGACGGCCTGCTCTAAGCAGATTTACAGTTGTAACATATTCTTTCCATTTCTTGCTGATTGACTTAACTGTACACCAAGGAATATTCAGTGACTTGGAAACTTCCTTATTGTCCATCTCCTGACATGCTTTTCAATAACCTTTTCTCGAAGTTCTTGGAGTGTTTTGTCTTCATGGTGTAGTTTTTGCCATGATACTGATTTACCATCAGTTGGGACCTTCCAGATCCAGATGTATTTTTACTACAATTAGTTGAAGCTCTTTTGACTGCACACGGTGATCTCCATTTAACTAGCTGTGTGACTTCTAAAACCGATTGGCTGCATTAGTGATGATTTGGTGTGTCATATTAAAGGGAGTGAATATGTATGTAATTATTTTGCATTTTATGTCTGTAATTAAGTTAGATCACTTTAGAGAATCTGTTTTTACTTTGACACAAAAGAGTCCTTCGTCTTGATTAGTGTCAAAAACAGGCAAATTAAATCCGCTGTGATTCAAAGTTGTAAATAAAACATGAAAACTTCCAAAGGGGTGAATACCTTGTATGGGCTCTGTTAAGTCATTGTTATATTTTTAATTGGATAATGCAATGACTGAATTGTTATGCACACTGGCTCTGGATGAACATAACAATCTAACCATATAAATACAAAATATGTCTGTTGAGTTGCACTCTAATGTTAAGGAAGAACTTACTTGAAACAAATTCTCTTGATGTGGCTGGGGTAGACAATCGTGGTGTTTGCTGTCTGATACCAGAGAGAAGAGCATCAGTAATACCTACAGTATATTCATTCACTAATATTGTATTATACAAATCAACATAGACACTTAAATAACCCAGAAGACATCTGTGAAGGTCATAGCAGTAATTTGCATGGTGTTCTCCTGGAATGGCAAACACCCCTGTGTCTGATAAATGGGTTAAGTTATGAATTCCACCCCCTCCCTCAGAGTTCTTCACTTGGGAGCTCAATCTACTTAAAGCAGTGAGCCACTCAGAGTCAGAATCAAGTTTAATATCACCAGCATATGTTGTGAAATTTGTTAAACTTTGCAAAGGTAGTGCATGATAAATATAGAGAAAAAAACTTATAGTAGTATACATATATGTTTATGAAACAGTTAAATTAAATAATTAGTGCAAATGCAGAATATGTTAAAAAGTGAGGTAGTGTTCATGAGTTCAATGTTCATTTAGAAATTTGATGGCGGGGGAATGGAGCTGTTCTTCAATTGTTGAGTGTGCACCTTCAGGATGTTAACAATGCAAAGAGAGCATCTCCTAAGTTGTGGGGATCCTTAATGATGGACTCCACCCTTCTGAGGAACAGTTGAAGATATCGTGGATGCTACAGAGACTAGTACCCATAATGGAGCTGACTAATTTTACAATCATCTGCAGTTTACCTCGATCTTATGCAGTAGCGCCCCACCCCTCTCCATACCAGACAACGATGCAGCTGTTTAATCTAAAACAGCTCTTGATGAACTCCTGTCAAAGTATGACATTAATAACTATCATAGTAAAAATGTTGTGATAGTAATGCTCAAGTTAAGTGGAATCAGAATCTCAATCAGGTTTATTATCACTGAGATACAGTATGTCATGAAAATTGTTGTCTTGCAATTGCAGTACATTGCAATACATAAAAACTACAGTAAGTTACAATAGAAATATAAATAAATGTAAATAAAGCAAAAAGTGAGAAAAGTGAGGTGGTGTTTATAGGTTCATGGACCTTTGAGAAATCTTGACAACGGAGGGTAAGAGGCTATTCCTTAAACATTGGATGTGCCTCTTCAGGCTCCTGTATCTCTCCCTGATTGTGGTAATGAGGAGACAGCATGTTTTGGATGGTGATCCTTCAAGATGGATGCCATCTTCTTGAGGCACTGCCTTTTGAAGATGTCCTTGCTGGTGGGGAGACTAGTGCCCATGATGGGGCTAGCTGAATCTAAAAACCTCTGCAGCTTGTTTTTCTGATCCAGTGCATTGGCACCTTCATAACAGGCACAGATGCAACTTGTCAGAATGTTCTCCACGATACCTCTATAGAAATTTATTAGATTCTTTGGCTAGAAAAAAAAGATGGCATCAGCGAACAACATGACCAAGGGCAACATTCTCCAGACTGTTCACGAAACTACCTCTTTCACTTCTTTTACGTCTTCTTTCAAATGTAGTTCTGCTACTATTGGAGCCTATAATCTATATTTTGGTGATGTGTTTTCAGGTCAACTGAGAAATATGGTGCTTTGCTGTCTCCATGAGGTTTCCAGTGAAACGTGTGGCCTCGAAGCCATGAAGCCTGGAAAAGGGTTGCAAGCCCATGGTCAAATCCATTTCTCACCAATCCTGCTAATTAAAGTATCAAGGAAGATTGAAATCATCGAGGAGTGACCAGAAGGCTAATGGGTGTTCAGCACTGTCTACCAGCCTCTCGCTCTCTGCAGCTGGAGAAAAGTGTCTGCATGTGACAGTCTCTCTCTCTCGCCCTCTTCCTCGATGCTGCTGGAGGACTGTGTTGGAGTCCTGGGTCATGGGTTGGTGTGTGTTCTCTCAACTTCCCCTTGGTGAAGTCCGCAATCAATTCTTTGGTATAACAGACCAAGGATTAAGTTCAGTGGGAAATGCAGTTAAACAGCAATACATAAATTGTAGATGCAGAAACATCTTTCCAAAGGGGGCTTTAGAGAGCAGGACAGCACTTCTACCTGCTCTATTGGTAGGGAAATGTTAAATGAGGCACTCCTAGTAATAATCAACTCAGAACTATTTTTTTTCAAGAATAACGCAACTGTGATGAAGTTTACTCTGTTAAAGTTTACGAAATTTCTTCAAGTTTCCAAATTGGTAATGGAGACTAACAAAGGGTCTCGGCCTGAAATGTCGACTGTACTTCTTCCTATAGATGCTGCCTGGCCTGCTGCGTTCCACCAGCATTTTGTGTGTGTTGCTTGAATTTCCAGCATCTGCAGATTTCCTCGTGTTTGCATTTAAGAAATTGTTTTTCCTTTCCCTTTCTCAGGTGTACTGGATCACCTGAACACTTATCTGTCTTTAGTAGTACCAACAAAATTTCAAATCTCTTCACAATGATTAAGACCCAGTGACCCCTCCCCCATTCAATTTCACTGATACAAAAAATTTCAGTTGGATTTCACCATATAGTTGTTTTGGCACTACAGCACACTTTACATACATGAACATATATACAGTCTGTGCATACATGTATGATTCTGTTGTCACAGACCAACAGTATTTACTGGATAAACAACCTACCATTTTTGCAACAGTGCACTACAACTGAGATGCTGCTAATGTTGTTGGATCTAACTAATGGAGGAGCCAGTTACATAAAAGTTCACTGCATCAGACAACTTCATATCTACAAACATTCCTTGTCCTGCTCTGAACTGCAATGGTTGACAGATTTATTTGAGAACCTTCTTTGTGAATAGACGTTACAATGATTGGTACTGAAGTTTGGGTAAATGTATTGCTCTCTAAATGGCCTCAATCAATATAATTTTCTTGCGAGACCTCCTTTCCCTCCCCACACCCTGTTTCCATCTGAACAGCTTTGTCCTTGCTATTCTCCCAAAAAAGGAAAGCTCTGTAGCCGCATCCGTGTCTGGGGACATCAGTTTCAGCAACGGTCTTTAAATCAGAAAACATCTGCCCAGTTACTACGGGCAGTCAAAACTTGAAAAATTGTGGAGATCAGAAGTGTGTAAAATTATAGCAATAGTTAGAAGAAATCAAACAGCAAGAATTCTGTAATGCAGCAGTTTCCTTCTTGCTGCTTAATGTGTTCAAGTAGCATGTTGAGTGTGACCCCTAAATTTCTACTGACATCACATTTTAGCAGAACTTTATAAATGGATCTACCATTCATTCTTTTGATCTACGAAAGACTTTACCTTTGTTGAAATGTATTCTCTAGTTTTGTTATATAGTTCTTATTTTCTGCAAGTTCACTGAAAGATAAATATACAATCCATTACGAAATCAAGTTTTATGATTACATTGCATTCTGTAACATATGAGGCTGTTATTTTCTCCAGTGCCACAATGCTAAATAACACCTTTCCAACAAGAAAATATTTCATAAATTCAACCAAAATAATTGAAATTCTGCTGTGGTTGTTCCAGATCTCCATAAATAATGATAACTTATCAACTTTTCAGTGTCTCAGTGTTAAGATTTTCAATGTGATGAAAGCTCCAGGAAAGGTTATCAATTAATACCGACACAATTATCTTAACCATATAACCATATAACAATTACAGCACGGAAACAGGCCATCTCGGCCCTTCTAGTCTGTGCCAAATGCTTACTCTCACCTAGTCCCACTGATCCGCACTCAGCCCTTTCCTTTCCTGTCCATATACCTATCCAATTTTACTTTAAATGACAATACCGAACCTGCCTCTACCACTTCTACTGGAAGCTCGTTCCACACAGCTACCACTCTCTGAGTAAAGAAATTCCCCCTCATGTTACTCTTAAACTTTTGCCCCCTAACTCTCAACTCATGTCCTCTTGTTTGAATCTCCCCTACTCTCAATGGAAAAAGCCTATCTACATCAACTCTATCCCCCTCATAATTTTAAATATCAAGTCCTCCTCAACTACTTACTTTCAAAGGATTTATTACATGCACTGACAAAAATGAATGCAGGGTTTTTATTTTAAAAAGGTGTAATTGTGTACCAGACCAAAAACTAAATATAGGTAGATAGCACCAACAGACTCAGTGCACTGGCGACAAAGATTGCATGGTGAGAGTAGAGAAGAAAAGCAAACCTGGAGGAAAATTACCTTCAGCTTTAGGAAATACAATAAACGATAATGTCTTGATATACTAAACATCAGAAAACTGATGAAGGTAATACATATTATAAACTAGAACCCAAAGTTTTAAAGTAGCCTTAACATGGCATTTGAGATGAAGAAATATTTACCGCTGTAATTGTTCTTTCTTCTGTATAATATGCTCTGCATAAGCCTTCAATTTTTCATGCTGATTGTACAAGAAATAGATACATTATTGGTAAACTTCCACGACTAGTAACAACTTAAATCATTATTTCTACCTTCCCAATAATAAGATTGCACAAGTAATCTTATTAAAAATGCGATTCACCAGAAAAATCTTAAGCATTTTAACTTATACCATTTTATATCCTATTACTTCATTATTTACTCAAACTTGCCTTGTCATTGTACTTAATGCAGCAAGTAAATATGGTCCCAAGAATGAGTCAAGTTCAAATTCAAGTTTATTGTCATTCAACCATACACATGTATACTGCCAAACAAGACAACATTCCTCTGGACCAAGGTGCACAATGTAGTACATATAACTCACAAACAACGCATGCTGTTACAACAAACAAATAATAAGTTACATATACAAGTTAAAAAGTGAACTGCATAATGCTGCTGATGCTTCATATGTGATGAAACCTGGCTGGTGCCACAGTGTTTCAGTAGTCTTACAGCCTGGGGATAGAAGCCATTTCTCATCCTAACATTTCTTGTCCTAAAGCTATGCTACCTCCTGCCTGATAATAGGAGGTCAAACTTATGGTTGGATGGATGGAAGTGATTACTGGCAATCAAAGGCCCTGCGTACGTAGTTCTCCTGAAAAAAACATCTCTAATGAGTGGAAGAGAGACCCCAATCCTTTCAGTAGTCCTCGCATTCCTTTGTAGGGACTTGCAGTCAGATGCCTTGCAATTCCTATATCATACAGTAATGCAGCTGGTCAGGACACTCTCCATAATGCTCCTGAAAAAATTGGTTAAAATGGGCAAGGTAATCCTTGCTCGCCTCATTCTCCTCAAGAAGTGGAGATGCTGCTATGCTTTCTTGTCCAAAGAGGTGTCGTTGAGGGACCAGGTAGAATTGTTCATTACATGCACGCCCAGAAACGGTGCTCTTTCCACAGGGGAGTCGTATATGTGCAGTGAGGGAGGAGTCAGCTTGCACCTTCCTAAACTGCACAATCATCTATTTGGTCTGATCCATGTTGAGACTCCAGTTGTTGCACTTGCAACATTCTACCAGCTGGATGCTGTCTCATTATCGTTTTTGATATGGCCAACTACAGTTGAGTCACCAGTGAACTTGATAATATTGTTTGAACTGGATCTAACAATGCAGTCATGCATCAGCAACATGAACAGCAACAGGCTGAGGACTGAGCACTGGGGAGTGCCAGTTCTTAGCGTGATGGAGCTAGAGATGTTTCTGCCAACACAGACCCAATGGTGGCTAGGATTCAGTTACAGAGAGAGGTGTTGAGACCCAATGAAGACAGTTTACCCATCAGCTTCTGAGGGAGGATTATATTGAACATCGAGCTAAAGTCAATAAACAACATCCTGGCATATTGATGCACCATCAATAACTCTAGGAGACTGGAAGTTAACGATAGGCTTTTATTAACAGCAAAAAGGGAGCACGACATGTCGAAGACTGAGGGAGGAGCAGTGCCCCAATCGCCTTTATACAGGGGTCTGTGGGAGGAGCAACAGGAGCAGTCAGCAGAGGGGCGTGCTCAGACAGGTATACATAGTTTACCACACATATGAGGTACCATTTTCCAGGTGGGACAGGACTGAGTTTCTTGCTTGATGCTGGGCAAAATTCCAAGGAATCTTGCCAGTTAAACAATATTGCTTTCTCGTTGTTCTATTTGCTCAAAACCTTGTGTCAACTGACATCCCCTCATGTACAGTGGCATGCAAAAGTCTGAGCACCCCTGGTCAAAATTTCTGTTACTGTGAATAGCTAAGCGAGTAAAAGATGACCTGATTTCCAAAAGGCATGAAGATGACATATTTCTTTAATATTTTAAGAAAACTTTTTTTATTTCCATCTTTTACAATTTCAAAATAACAAAAAAGGAAAAGGGCCCGAAGCAAAAGTTTGACACCCTGCATGGTCAGTACTTAGTAACACCCCCTTTGGCAAGTATCACAGTTTGTAAATGCTTTCTGTAGCCAGCTAAGGCTTTCAATTCTTGTTTGAGGGATTTTCACCCATTCTTCCTTGCAAAAGGCTTCTAGTTCTGTGAGATTATTGGGCTGTCTTGCATGCACTGCTTTTTTGAGGTCTATCCACAGATTCTTTAGGATGTTTAGGTTGGGGGACTGTGAGGGCCATGGCAAAACATTCAGCTTGCGCCTCTTGAGGTAGTCCATCATGGATTTTGAGGTGTGCTAGGATCATTATCCTGTTGTAGAAGCCATCCTCTTTTCATCTTCAGCTTTTTTATAGATGTTGTGATGTTTGCTTCCAGAATTTGCTGGTATTTAATTGAATTCATTCTTCCCTCTACCAGTAAATGTTCCCCATGCCACTGGCTACAACACAAGCCCAAAGCATGATCGATCCACCCCCATGCTTAACAGTTGGAGAGGTGTTCTTTTCATGAAATTCTGCACCCTTTTTTTCTTCAAACATACCTTTGCTCATTGCGGCCAAAAGTCAGCATCAGAAGTTTCCAAAGGAACATCTAAACAAGCCTGATGCATTTTGGAAACAAGTCCTGTGGAATGATGAAGTTAAAACAGAACTTTTTGGCCACAATGAGCAAAGATATGTTTGGAGAAAAAAGATTGCTACGGAAACACCATCGTGACGGTGCCCCCATAACTCCACTGCTGAGTTAAGGGCTATTCTTCTTCTTCTTCTACTGTAGCCTCCTAACCCCACCCTCCCCCAACCATTCCCACAAGGAAAGAACAATTTTTGTGAGCATATGATCAGTTTCTTAGCAGTTGCATAAAAGTTCCGAATTCATGAGACTTGCACATGTGGCTTAACAAATATTAATCCATGACATCTGAAAATTACAGCTAAAATAGAAAAACTAATTTAATCAGTAGCTTTGTAACCAGAGATATGGTTTTGATAATAGGGGTATCTATGTAAATACATTAAACAGTCATATATTCCAACCCTCTTCCAAAACATTGCTTGTGCATGATTATCAATAAATATGCCACACTACATGGGAGAAAAGTTGCTCTGTAGATATGGTCATGAAATAAATTCTGGTAGGTTTTAATTGAATATCATGCAGATGCATTTTAGTAGCAATGGTTTCAGAGTCCTTCAGCTAGCAGAACACATTACCTCCTCTATTTCTTTTGCACACAAATGTCTTCTGTGTTTTTCCTGAAAGTCCATTATCTAGGATAAAGCAATTAGAATCACAATTATTACTGTGCTTTCAGAACTAATAAAAATAGTACATTCCATAATAACATTAGATACTACAGTGTATATAATTTTTAGATATCAGTATTAGAGCTTAGTTAAGATGATTCGCTACACAAACAAACTCAAACTTAGGCAACACTGCAATCCTTAAGAGTATTCAAACTAGTCAGGATAAGCTGTTGAAAGAAGGATGCCATGAAATGCCTGTGTATGCGGCTGATGGTGGGTTTTCAGAAATATATGTAAGAGTACCGGTACATTAAGTCCTGTCACACATTAGTGTTAATACTTGTAACATTGCTTGCATGTAATTGCTTATATTATTTGCAGCTTACTGCTTCAAAATTCAAAATGGGATGACAAGATATACTGTAAAATTCATACTTACCAACTGTTACTGTAAATACTTGTGATCTCTTTTAAAAAAAGGATGATCACTTTTTTTAAAAAAAAAGGATGATCCAGCTTTAGAAAGCACAATGCACTTTAGTCAATGATTGTTAGATGCCACAGAAAATTAATAGATCATGCTGACAACTAGCCAGGATATGGTAATGATCTGAGCTCAGATAAGGTACACCTCAGCTTTAAAACCAGCTTAAAACCAATTGCTCCGGGCAGATGGGGCTCATTAACCATGGATGGTAGTTCATCTAGGAGAGGGAAAACTCTGATTTCAAACCCCCACTGCCTTCAGGCTATACCCGCTCACGGGAAAAGCTTTGGGAGTAAACCCCGAGGAAAAGTCCGGAGTCGGAGTCCTGAAGCTGGCTGACTGCTGTACCCAGCACCGGCACGCAACTCCTGCAATGCTGCTGGCACCAAACTGTATTGACTTTCGTCATTCCTTTGGACCTGTCATCAGCATGGAGAGGGGGGTCCCACTGCATAAGCAACAGACGGATCTCCATATCAACTCTGCCCTGGCTTGCGCCCTGGAGAAGCCATTCCCAGTGACTACCAGAGGTGCAATACCCACGGTTGAGCATGACCGAAGAAGGCCACACAAAGACTTCCGTACTGTTATTGTTTTCCCTTATACTACCTCAATTCACTGTTGCAGTGAAATAACTTGTATGAAAGATTCCTTAAGGTTGTTATAGTCAGGGGTGCTGGAGGGATAAGCTCCCACTACTTATTAAATGCTCCCAGTGTCATGCACCTTGAACAGTCTCAACCATGTCCCTTCTAGCCTTCTCATGCAGCTTAGCTACTAAACCTGGTAGAACCTTTTCTATTGACAGCAGACGGGGCAAAGGCAGGTTACTGATACCTTAAAACCAGTCTCCGCAGGCAGATGGGGCTCATCAACTGTGGTTGGCTGCTCGTCTAGAAAGAAAATTCTGATCTCAAACCTCCGCTGCCTTGTGGCTATACCCACTCACATAGAAGGCTTCAGGAGTAAACCCTAAGAAAAAATCCAGATCTGGAGTTCCTAGGCAGGCCAACATTGAATGCAACACTGACTGGCAACTTCTGTGACGTTGTTGGTGCCAAACTGTATCAGTCCCAGCTGCATAGAGAAAGGGAGCCCACAGCATGGACCACAGTTTGCTCTCCATATCATACTGCCCTGGCTTGTATATAACGTAAGCAGCTAGGACACAATATCCATGGTCAAGTCCAACCAATGGAGGGCCTCTTGGATGAATGGCAAAGGTTTTTCCACTGTAACTCAGTACAGGTGACAATATAACAAACCAATTTATCGATTTATTATTTACCTGTACAAACATCTTTAGGTATCTTTCACAAACTTTATCTGGCTGTGTAAAAAGTGCCTTAAGATCTGGATCCATCTGTAAGAAAATAATCGTAAGTAAGTATATATATATATAAAAAAAATTTCGGGTTACAAACTGAACCTTAATAAGAGCAAACTGTTTCCTCTAAATATGCAGGTTCCAATTTATGGATGTTTACCCTTTAAATTGGTTACCGACTATTTTATATACTTAGGGGTTAAAATTACAAAAAAACATAAGGATTTATTTAAGGCTAACCTTTAACCTTTAATTGATCCAATTAAACATTTATTTACCAATTGGTCATCAATGTCTTTGTCACTGATAGGTCGGATCAATGCTATCAAGATGATTATTTTACCTAAATTTTTATATTTATTTCAAGCGGAACCAATTTTTATTCTGAAATCTATTTTTGATAGTGTTGATTCTAAAATTTCTTCTTATATTTGGCAGAGTAAAAATCCGAGGTTAGGCAAAAGATATTTACAGAAGTCTCAAAAGGAGGGTGGTCTGGCGCTGCCGAATTTTGGATTTTATTATTGGGTAATTAATATCCACTATTTGAAATTTTGGCTATGGGACTTGGATATAACTTCAAGCCCTCATTGGGCAAATCTCGAATGTAAATCGGTACAAGGGTTTTCACTGGGTTCTATTTCAGGGACTTTGCTTCCCTTTGCTCTTTCCAAATTGTATAAACAAGTAGATAATCCAATAGTTAAATACACTTTATGAATATGGTTTCAATTTCGGATTTTTTTTGGGTTGAATCAATGTATTTTAGCAAGTCCTATTACATCTAACTTTTATTTTCTATCCCTCTATTATGGACCAAGCCCATCTGACTTGGAAAACTAAAGGTATATTACGATTTTGTGATTTATTTTTGGATAATTGTTTCATATCATTTGAACAATTATCTAACAAATATAATTTACCTAGATCCCATTTCTTTAGATATTTACGGGTTAGAAACGTTTTAAATACCGTCCTTCCTACTTTACTGAATCTATACTCTATGGATAGTTTGGAAAAATTTTTAGATTTAAATCCTTATCAGAAAGGTGCAACAGCAACTATCTGCAATATAATTATGAAAATTCATTTAGATGCATCTAATAAAATTAAAAATGATTGGGAAAGGGAGTTTAAGCTTACTTTACCTATCGAAAAATGGGAAAAATTTCTTCAGTTAGTTAACTCATCCTCTATATGTGCTAAACATTCGTTGATACAGTTCAAAGTAGTGCACAGGGCCCATATGTCTAAGGATAAATTAGTTCGTTATTATTCTCATATAAGTCCAGTGTGTGATAGATGTCTCTGAGACAGCCTCTTTAAACCATATGTTTTTCTCATGTTCCTCTCTGAAAAAATATTGGGAAGATACCTTTGACATTATTTCAACTGTTTTGAATATTGATTTACAACCTCATCCTATTACTGCAATTTTTGGTTTACCAATGATAGAACCACACCATTTAACCTCTTCAGCACTTCTGATGATTGCATTTCTTACATTAATGGCTAAAAGATCTATTTTGCTGAATTGGAAAGAAATCAATCCTCCCACCACATTTCACTGGTTCTCTCAAACTATGTTATGTTTAAACTTAGAAAAAAATCAGAAGTGTTATATATGATCCATCTATTAAATTTGAAAAGACTTGGAGCCCTTTTATTCAACACTTTCATACGATGTGATTTGACCTATTTCCAAACCTATTCTCTTGTGTTAATATATGCAGGGAGGTTCGGAGTTGATGACACTAATGGTCCTTTTTTTTTGATGTTATAAACAGCCCATGTTCTTTTCTTTTCTTAGTTTTTTGCTTAGTATTGTTTAGATTAGCCTTTTTTGGGGGTATATTTTCTTTTTTTTTTCTTTTTGGATATGTTAATCCTTTTTTTAATGTATTCTACTTTTGTACTTGAACATTTTTGAGAGGTTTATTACCTTTGTATTAACTGAATATATAATTATATATGTTATCCATTAACAATGTAATCCCAATAATTGTGTAGCAATATTATGTTATATCTATCTTGATATTAATAAAAAGATTGGAAAAGAAAGAAAGAAAAACTAAATGATGTCTTTAAATATTGAAGAAAGGTGGCTAAGGCAATGAATAATGTAGGTCATATGTGCCTTCTAATCCAGGCTGATAAAATGAAATAGTTTTATTATTATATCTACCACAGAAACCTTATGCCTCCATACAAACTATTTTTGTGTTCTTCTAGCAAGCATCTTTTTCTCCTCTTGCCATGAACAATAGCTCAACAAATCTTGCCAACCACATCCAAATATGCATCAATCCTAATCACTCTTGTTCCCACCAAACTCCACTGGTGACTGGTCAAAACAAAGTTAAAAATGCGAAGTAAAATTTATTATCAGAGTACGTACATGTCACCACATACAACCCTGAGGTTTTTTCTTGCAAGCATACTATGCAAATCTATAGGACAGTAACTATAAACAGAAACAATGAACAACAAACTATGCAAATACAGATACAAATAATTAATAATAAATACCAAGCATGAAATAACAAGATAAAAAGTCCTTTAAGTGAGACTGTCGGTTATGGAAATACCAGAAAAAGAACGAGTGCAGCTATCCCCTTTTGTTCAAAATCCTGATGGTTGGGGGGGGGGGGGGGGTGGGGGGGGTAGTAACTGTTCCTGAACCTGGTAGTGTGAGTCCTGAGACATTTGTACATTCTACCTGATGGCAGCAGTGAGAAAAGAGCATGGATTTGGTGGCGAGAATCTTTGATAAAGGATGCTTGTTTCCTACATAAACGTTTCATGTAAATGTGGTCATGATATACTGGGCTAAATCCACTACCATTTGTAGGATTTTCTGCTCAGAGGCACTGGTGTTCCCATACCAGGCCTTAATGCAGCCAGACAGCAGCACACTTTCCATCACACGTCTATAAAAGTTTGCCAAGGTTTTTTAAGACATGCCAAATCGCCAGAGACTCCTGAGGAAGTAGAGGCGTTGCCATACTTTCTTCACAATAATATTTATATAATGGGTCCAGAACAGGACTTCTGAGATAGTGACACCCAGGAATTTAAAGATACCAACTCTCTCCACTTCTGATCTTCTGATGATTACTGGTTCATGGATCTCTGGTTTCCCTCTACTAAAGTCTGCAATCAGTTCCTTACACACTCAAAGTACAATCTTCTGGAAAGGAAGGCAGTGTGCCCTAATGAAATTCTGAAGAGAAAAACACAAGCCCTCATGCAACACCCCCAGTCCAAGCATTAGTGCTGGATGGACTATGTCACTGACTTAAGCAAGAGATCAATAATGTCCACATCAACAATACCGTGACAAGTATTAATGACTGTTGGGTTGACCACAATCTAATCTGCTTTGTTATCTCTGAATATGGCAATAAATTGATTTGAAATCCTGAATTGGAAATTGCACACTGGCTTGAGTAACTGTTCTAGCTACTCGAAGGCTTAGGTCAAACAGAAAAGCTACAACATAAAGAACAGTTGCAACTGCACAGGAAATCTATCATCTTGCTGATAACTATAATATGGCTAAAGTTTTTCAGCACTGTCAATACCATGTATGACCTAGGCCCAATCCACTGAAACTAAGGATAGAAAGGAGCTTTTCAAGGAAAAATGGGCAGTGTCTGCTAGAAGTAATTTCAAAGAGCTCTTCAACCAAGATACTGTTTTCCACACAAGTGTCTTCAATTCCATCCTAAAGCAAAAATTCATGTCATCCTCTCTATCAACCTTGGATGACAAGATGTTGTAAAAGAAATATGCAAACTGATTAACAACAAGGGAATATATGGTATTCCATCTAAAGCTAAAATATATCAGAAGAGCTTCAGAAACAAATTCACAGTTTCCTGTCTGAACTGCTTTCTGAATCTTGATCTGGTACCATGAAGCACAAAGGACAAGAAGCTTGAAAGAGAAATTCATGGAGCAGTATCAACTTCTCTAGATAACCATTTCTGACCTCAAAATCCTTTGACTACATCAGTTGTGTGGAACTATAGAATATCCTTCTCAGATCTGGCATCCCTCAGAAATTTAGCTCCATTCTCATTGTGAGCTACATCAGACCAAGTATCAATGTAGACTGATGTCAAGTAAAACTATGGCTTTGCTTCAATAACCTTTTAAAATCGTTCTCACCACACTTCATCTCCAACAAATTTCTTAATGGAGTGGAGCTAATCTGCATAACAGAAAGAAAGATTTTCAAAATCTGTCACTTTCCCTTCATAATGAAATTTACTCCAGTCTGTCATCAAACTGACACTTTCAAAGGTGTGCAGTGAGAGACTAATCTCAATCTCTTCACAATTTGTAGTCACAAAACACAGGTCTTCCAATCAAGATTTTCCTGCTGTATAAAACCACTCAAAGACAATAAAGGTCCAGAACCAGACTCAGAAAAATGGAAAATTTGATTATCACATGAGCTGCCTTTCAATGAAGACAAACATCAATGATGAGTTTTACCACAGCCTCCCATGATTTCCATTTTTGCTTTCAGTGCCTACAACCCTGTCACACAATAGCAGTAGGAGTAGGAATAGGTCATCTCACTCCTCAAACGTGTCCTGGCATTCCAAGTGATCATGGCTGATCTATGCTGGCCTTAACTTTGTGCTATTTCTCTATTTGATCAAACTCTTGATCTTCCAAAAAGTTATCCACGTGCACCTTAAGTATTTCTAATGATCTAGTTTTCACGACCCTCTAGGGTATTCCTCATCCACTAAGAAAAGAAATTTCTACACATTTCCCTTTTAATTGACCGGCCTTTTGTACAGTAACTATGTTTCCTTGTTTGAGGCATAACACCTTTAGCATAAAAGTTCTGGAAAAGTGCTATCAACTTGAGTCTTTTACATCCAGTAGGAGGATAGCCAAACAAATGTCAGAGTTTTCTTCCAGAAATATACACAGATCAAATGTCTAATTATACTCAGTTGTTTCCAATGGTCAGATCGCTTCTTTTGCATGTCTGACACAAATCCCAAAATGGAATGTAGATTAGCAGATGAAATCTTCCAAAGATGTTCTTAATGCGTCTTGAAAAAGTGTAATATAATCCTTGGAAATCTATGGCACATTTCAGATTGGAATAGGGACATTCAGGATGCAACTGAGAAATTCAGTACATGCATCAGGAACACACAAAAGCTGAGCATGAACAGCGGAAGGAGTGCACTGTATCTTAACCCACCTCCCCACCACAGGGACCATCTCTTAACTCATCTTTGCCAGAATGTGCAAGTACTACACTTAACACATCAGTCACCTCGGAACCCAAAGAATCAAAGAAGGAAGTTATCTTTGAACCTAAAGGACTAACTAACGAAAATAACATGGGATGCAATTCTATCATCTCTCTATTCCTAACTGCATTGTTAACACAGAGATACGATGTACAAAATCATGATTACTTCATCTCACTTGTCTCCATTACAGTGAATGGTTTGGTTTTCTTTCCATATCCTTTACCCAATTTCCTTCCTCCTCCCATTTTCTGTATGCTACTCTGCTACTCTTTTGTCATCATTTTCATCCCATTTTCTATGTGGGACTCTTCTTTCTGTTCTATGCAGTTTCCTTTCTCCTCTACTTTTATCAATTCTTTTGGGCTTTCAGGAGTTGGAAATTAGCAAGGTGTTTATCTAGGTACTGATCCACACCTTTGGGAGTGATGTATTGGAGAAGATATCTGTGTCAGGCCACACTTCAAGCTTGGTTAAAGGATGGGATATACTTAAGATATCTTCTATGGGATAAGATAGCTTCTGGGAGTGGCCAAGATTGTAAACAGACAATGGCCAGGGCTAAAACTAAATGTCATGCAGATGGCCACATGACAAGTTGGAGTTGGTAAAACAATAAGATTAGGTGTTAAATGTAATTTAAATTTGCTAGCTTGGTTTAATAGTCATGTGTGTTGGAAGGAGCATGAAATGATATTTCCAAGCAATAAAGGAAAAACATTTGTGTAAAATCTTTTACTTGTTTTACACGTATCATATTTGACAAGCTGTGCTTTCTTTAGAGAATATACCAAATGGATTTCTTACAGCAAGTTTTATATGTGGGGCACTAAATGGTTTAGTGAAGACACACATTCCTTAATTGTCTCATACTTTCCTTAATTTCACCTGAAAAAGGGAACAGTTTCATCAAACTGTTCTTATTCAAATTCATTTGAGGTTTTTCATATTACAGAAAACTATTCAAATATTGGTTTAATGACAAATCAGTTGTTGAGGTCGCTGACAGCCAAAGCGAGGAAATTAACTGAAATAAATCACTTATTTTCAAGGATCATCTGTTATTTATTAAAACTGATAAACAATAAAATATTTAACAAAGTTATCCACACATTTTTCTAAATTATTAGGTAATATTCATTACTGTCTCCTTAAACACCCTACTGACATATTTTACAGTGGTAAAGTGGGGTCTAAAAAGATGAAAATTGGAGGAAAAAAGATTAAACAGGATATTTGCTTTCATAATACCTTATCTGAAAGGAATACAGTGTGACATCGCGCTTTGCAGACACAGCATACATCTATACCTCCTAAAAAAAAGAGAATAAATGATTATAGGTGTTGTTCTTCCTTTTACAAAATATATTTAGAACCAGGAACCAGAAAGGCAACTCAACATAAAATAAATTTGTTCTAAAACAACTAAGTATAAAACACCACTATTCAAAAAGGGCAGCACAGATAATGCAAATAATTATAACCTGTGATTCCAATAACAGTGGTAGGAATGATGGTAGAAGAAAATCTAAAATGCAGGATTAATCTGCACTTGAAGAGGTGGGGATTAATCAAAAACAGTCAGCCCAGTGTTGTGCCAATAAAATGCATTCATGAAGTCAGAATGATTGATGTAGTGACTACATTGTAGACTTCAGGACTTTCAAAGGGCCCAGTATGGAAGGCCGGTCTAAAAGTTAGAAACCAATGAATGAAAGGGAGATTGAAGAGATTCACCAGGATGTTGCATGGTATGGATCATTTCAAATGATTGGCTGCATTTGGTTTGCCTTTGAGCAGAGGAATCTGAGGCATACACAAAAAAATGAGGAGGGCACAGATTGAACAGGTAGGAGGAAATGTTTTCTCCAAAGCAAAGGTATCTAAAATTAGAGTAACATTTAGGGTAAGGGGTGTTAGATTTGGAGATGATACTGTCCATAAGGTCCTTCATAAGTCAAAAGTAAGGCACCAATCTTCTGGTGACTGCAATGTTTTTAATTATACAGTCATCAGAGAGTGTACAGTTAAGTAGCGTCAGCATGTGGCAACAAGCCTAAAGTAGTAACAGCAGGGAACATGCTGGTTTGACTGTTCAATATGTATCTGTTCATACTTGGATAACTTGAAATCTATTTGCCATTTCTTATCCCATCTTCCTAAGTGATCAAGATTTCTTTGCAATTCATTGTAATCTGTTTGCTAACAACAAACCCCCTAACTTAGTTTAATCAGCAAATGATCACAATTTCTCTAAAGCTGATGTTAACATCTTATCTTTATATCCATGCAATAATCAGATTTCAGATCATTTCCTTAGATGGCCCATTTTCCAATATCCACATATTTTCAAAGGTCCTTTATGAAAATAGTCGTTTGGTTTCAGAATTAATAACCCACTGTTCTTATAGTGAATGAAAGCATAATAAAATTCTGAATTCTTTGTGGACATTAAACAATTTGTTTTGCAAATTTTTAATTTCAATATCCTCGTGTGATTCATGGAATTCTATATGAAATAGTAATTTTGCAAAGTAATTAACAGCAGTCAATTTACAATTTGTTAAATGATGATGTTATCAATAATGGTTTCATGGGGCAAATAGCAGATTAATAAATTACTACCATATAAATGACATTAGGATGCCACTGAATATTACTGGGCTAGAAAACTAATGCAAGTTGATATAAGCATGGCAGAGCATAAGGTTTTGTCTATCTTTACATTTCAATTGTCACTGTTTATTCTTTCTCTTAACTTCTATTGGCCTAAAAAATACTCAGCTACAACACACACACAATTCTGGAGGAACTTAGCCCGTCCAATCTGACTTCATCATTGAAGTGTTACATATTGTGCGGTACAAGAACTACATTGAAGTAGTAGGATTAAACATTTTTACTGAGTCATGTAGGTAAAAATTTCACACTGGATGACTTACAGTGCAGGAGCTATGAACCAGGCCACCGAGACGAAAGGCATGCACACTCAAAACCTCATGTCCAAAACTGAGTGCCTCCTGTACACAGGAGATCCAAATGATTCACTGTGCGATCAATCGGCCACATCCACACTCACCACATTCTCGCAATCGATCTGACACAGTATATTCCTCTTCCCCTATAGATGGGAACCAGAGGAATGGGATAAATGAGATAAACTGAGAAAAATGATGAAAGGTCTATCCCACTTGATTCCAGTCAACTGGCTGGCAGACCATTGGGTACCACCACAGGGGGACAGCTTCCCACTTTGTGCCTTCCTGGTTAGCTGATGTCAAGAGCAGTGGACGGAGAATGTCCCCTTCTTTTGATGAAGTATTCATTGACTCATCTGTTCGCTTCCCTGGGACCTCTATCAGTTCACTGATGTATATGATCCAAATGTCACCTAACAATTTGTCCATCTGTCAGCTCAAGGTCTGCTACTTGACCACACAACAGCTGGGAGCCAGTTGTCTTCCTGTGAGATATGCGAGACTCTAGCACCAGCCATTCACAGCCTGGTGTGCACATTGTATTTTTGTTTCATGGCCTCCTGCTTGCCATATATTTGCTCCAGCGGTATCACATCTGTTCTCTGTAGTGGGTCAGGTTCTTCTACCTTTGTGCCCACTACATACAGCACTGGCTGGGCCTTGTAGAACTTTGGCTGGAACTTGAACTTAACCACCAGACCAGTGTAATGACCTGAAGCCATCAGCTTGGAAAACCCACTAGTGCTTTTGTAATAGAGAATTCAATATGGGGCTCCCCCCAATATGATTGATGCAGAACAGCACCAATGACATTATTTTAATCAAATTTCCGCCGACCAAATTAGGCCATTTGTGCCCCCCCCCCCCAACAACATGCATGGGTAAGTGAAACCACTTCTGCAGTAAAGTCATCAGACACATCCACACTATCTACAGAGTAGCTGAGGAACGCCGAGTTTGGCAGTCGTTATTTTTGGTTCTGGTATAATTTGCTTACAATAGTGACAGCTGACCCCATATCCACGTCAAATTTCACAGGCTAACTGTCCACTGTGAGTGTAACCAAGTAAGGAGGTTGGTTCTGGAAAACAGTGCCCACTTCAGTCCAGCATTCCCCTTGTATGAAGTCGATGTTTTTATTCTGCCATTTACTCATGTTGTGCTGCTTGGTGAAGCACAACTTCCAAGGTGCCCTACCTTCTGACAGAAGCAGCAGACTGCCTTTTGATGCTTGCAATTGCACCAGTGGGCATGACTTTTACCACAGCAATAGCATCTCTGTGGGTGAGGAGCTAACGGCATCTCTGTGGAGAGTGTAGGCTGCAGGCTGGTGTTTGCTGGTAAACACTGACATTTTTGCGATGGGACAGAATCTGCGCAAGTCATCTCTTGACTGCTTTGTACCACGACAAATCAAACTTTTCAGATAGGAAATCTATCTGGATAAGCATTGCTTCCTGGAATTTGCTCAGGAATATTTTTGTACTTACATTCCTGTGCTACCAGGGCCAATCTTGCCATGAAATCATCTATGTTCTCATCAGTAGTCTGTTGTAACTGTGAGGCTCTGAAGTGTGTTGTAAAGACATTGTCCTGCGTCCCCAAATGTACAAAGCCTCCAACACATCTATCAATTCAGATTTGTTCTCTAGGTGCATGGCATCAAAATCTTTCTAGCCAAGTTCTCACAAGTACACATGAAGCAACTTGAGTGAAGACTGTTCTTCCTATTATGGAAGACTTATAGGGGCAGAATTCGGCCATTTCATCATAGCTGATCCAATTTTCCTCTGAGACACAATCTCCTACCTTCTCCCCATATCCCTCCAGCCCTGACCAATCAAGAATTTATCAACCTTTGCCTTAAATTTACATAGACTTGGTCTCTACAGCTGCCTGTGCAAAGAATTCCACAGATGCACAACTCTCTGGCTAAAGAAATTTCTCCTCATCTCCATTCTAAAAGGGTGCTCCTCTATTCTGAGGCTGTGTCCTCTGGTCTCAGACTCTCCCACCATAGGAAACATCCTCTCCACATCCACTCTATCAAGACCTTCCATAATTCAATAGGTTTCAATTAGATCACCTCTCATTCTTCTGAATTCTAGTGAATGAAGGCCCAGAGCCATGAAATACTCCTCATATGACAAACCATTCAATCCTGGAATCAGTTTTATGGACCTCCTTTGAACCCTCTCCAGTTTCAGCACATCCTTTCTAAGATAAGGGACCCAAAACTGCTCACAATACTCCAAGTGACATCTCACCAGTGCTTTATAAAGTATCAACATTACATCCTTGCTTTTATATTTTAGTCCTCTTGAAATGAATGCTAACATCGCATTTGCCTTCCTCACCACAGACACAACCTGAAAATTAACCATTAGAGAATCCTGCTCAAGGTCTCCCAAATCCCTTTGCACCAGTTTTATGTATTTTTGCCCCATTTAGAAAATGGTCAACCCCTTCATTTCTTCTACCAAAGTCCATGGCCATACACTTCCCGACACTGTATTCCATCTGCCACTTCTTTGCCCATTTTCCTAATCTATCTAAATCCTTCTGTAACCTCTTCTTCAAAAGTACCTGCCCCTCTATCTTCGTATCATCTGCAAACTTTTCAATGAAGACATCAATTCCATCATAAAAAGACATACAACATAAAAAGAATTGGTCCTAATACAGATCATGTGGAAAACCACCAGTCACCAGTAGCCAACCAGAAAAAGTTCCCTTTATTCCAGCCACTCCAGCCAATCAGTCACTGCTTTATCCATGCTAGAATCTTTCCTGTAATACCATGGACTTGTTGAACAGCCTCATATGTGGCACCTTGTCAAAGGCCTTCTGAAAATGCAAGTACACAATATCAACCGATTCTCCTTTGTCTGTCCTTCTTGGTATTTCTTCAAAGAATTCCAATTGATTTGTCAAGCAAGATTTTTCCTTGAGGAAACTATGCTGACTACAGCCTATTTTATCATGTGCCTCCAAGTACCCCAAAACTTCATCCTTAGTAATCAATTGCAACATCTTTCCAACCAACATAATCAGACTAACTGGCCTATGGGTTCCTTTCTTCTGTCTTGCTCCCTTCTCGAAGAGTGGAGTAATATTTGCAATTTTTCCAGTCTTCCAGAACCATTTCAGAATCTAGTGATTTTTGAAAGATCATTACTAATGCCTCCATCATCTCTTCAGTCACCTGAGGTATACTCCATTTGGTTCAGGTGACTTATCTACCTTCAGACCTTTCAGTTTCCCAAGAACCTTCTCCCTAGTAATGGTAACTTCACAAACTTCATATCCTCTGACACCTAGAATTTCAACCAAACTGCTAGTGTCATCCACAGAGAAGACTGATGCAAAATACTAACTTATTTTGTTTGCCAATTCCTTGTCCCCCATTATTACTTCTCCAGCATTGTTTTCTAGCAGTCCAATATCTACTCTTGCCTCTGTTTGTACTTTACGTATCTGAAGAAACTTTTGGTATCCTTTTTAATATTAATAGGTAGCTTACTTTCATATTCCATCTTTACCTACTTAATGGCTGTTTTAGTTGCCTTCTGTTGTTTTTTAAAAGCTTCCCAATCCTCTAACTTTCCACTATTTTTCTATTAAATGCTCTATCTTTAGCTTTGACTTCTCTTGTTAGCCACCATCGTGTCATCCTGCCTTTAGAATACTTCTTCCTCTTTAGGATGTATTTATCAGTGCCTTCCAAATTGCTGCCAGAAACTTCAGCCATCACTGCTCTGCCATCATCCCTGCCAGTATTATTTTCCAATCTATTTTGGCCAACTCAGCTCTCATGCCTCTAATTTCCTTTAATCCACTGTAACACTGATACATCTGACTTTAGTTTCTTCTCAAATTTCAGAGTGCACTTGATCATATTATGGTCACTGCCCCCCCCCCCCCAAGGGTTCTTTTACCTTAACTTCTCTAATCAATTCTGATTCATTGGACAACACCCAATACAAAATAGCTGATCCCCCAGTAGGTTCAACCATGAGCTGCTCTAAAGAGCCATCTTGTAGGCATTCTAAAAATTGCCCCTCTTTGAATCTATTGCCAACCTGATTTTCCCAATCTACAGGTACCTGCATATTGAAATCCCCCATGACTATTGTAACATTGCCCGTTTGGCATGCATTTTCTATCTCCCATTGTAATTTGTAGACCACATCCTTACATCATAGTTTGAGGGTCTATATGCAACTCCCATCAAGATCCTTTTACCCTTGCAGTTCCTCAGCTCTATCCACAATGATTCAACATCTTCCGACCCTATGTCATCTCTCATAACCTGATTTCATTATTTTACCAACAGAGCAACACGTCTGTCTTTTCAATACAGTGTGTATCCTCGGACATTAAGCTCCGAGCTATAATCTTCTTTCAGCCATGATTCAGTGATGCCTACAAGATTACGTACACCAATCTTAAACTGTGCTACAAGTTCACCTACCTTATTCTGAATACTGCACGCATTCAAATATAAAACCTTCAGTCGTGTGTTTATCGTTTTCAATTTTGTCCACTTTTACATTACAACTCATCCTGTTGACTGCAATTTTGCCCTATCAACAGCTTCTCCTCACTACATTGCTTACTCCAGCTTTGCTGCTGATGTTAAAATTGGTAGGAGCTCAATTCAGTCCAGAAGGTTTTCTTCCATTGTAGCCAGCTTCCATCAGTCAGTTGTCCCACAGCTGTGGCCTAGAATGGATTGGGTGCTTGAAGTAGAGAGGCAAAACTACGAAGGACTAGTTTTATTATTATACTTCTTCACTGAGTTATGTAAGTAACTGTACACTTAAAGTGTATGCAACTTAGTGTGGGAGCTAGTAACCAGGCCTGCCAAGATAAAAGATGTGCACTTGAAGGCCGATGGCCAAAAAACAGTGTCTCCTGCATAGAAGAGGTCCAGTTGATTTACCACACAATTGATTGGATGCAACCGCACCCACCACATTCTTGCAATCGATCTGATATAGTACAAGTGGTGGAGGAGGCCATGGACAGTCAGAATGTGAATCTGAAGTCAAATTGAAATGGGTACCCACTGAGATATCCTGCTTTTTGCAGTGTATAGGGTGAAAATGCACAATAAAGCAGGCCACAGTCTGTATCAGGTCTCATCCCCCGGTGGCTAACCATACTTTTAAAAATTCTCTGAATGTTAGCATTGTTGGTATTGTTTACATTGCCTAGTTCTACAATATCAAACAAGTAGCTTACTCAGTTAACTCAGAGAGTACTTGTATGTCAGCCACTTTAGTGGGTGACTGGCATCACCTGTAGACAAATAGCTGAAAAAACATAGAGGGCTATGTGGGAGGAAAGCATGAGATTGATCTTGGAGTAGGTGAAAAGGACAGCACAACATCATGGGAGGAAGGGTCTGTAATGTGTTCTATAGTTCTATGTTCTTCCCTCAAAGAAGGTGTACTGTAGGACATGACTATGATATGACAATAAAATAGTTATTGAGCTGTACTATTAATCCAGGTCTGGATCATTAGTCTAGTAACCAACACTATTGGAGAATTTATTCCAAACAGGCATGAGAGTTGCTATCAGTGCCTTAACCACTATTTCTTACTCTAACAACATTGTCTTTTACCTCTGTGCCAAATTTTGTACCTATGCTATTCACTTTCTTTGCTACACCGAAGTTTCAAAAGTGCTTTATTACTCTGAAAAGCATCAGATGTCTAAAAACATTGACAGGACTTATAAGATAATTAATCAGATGCTAGGATTTTGAAAGATGCAACTACATAAAATCACACGTACTCCTAATAAAAGAACAAATAAAGTTTTTTTAAAATTGACAAATCAAGGCTAAAGTCAGCATGGTTTCCTTAAGTAGAAATCTTACCTACAGATAGTGCCTATTGCATATGTTTGTATTCAAAAAGCCATGGTTTTTGTCACTGATAGTTGGCGAGAAATAAGCAGTAACACAATCCTGAACTGTTTTACTCACTGCAGTTTCAAGCATTCA
Organism: Hemitrygon akajei; assembly: GCF_048418815.1. Taxonomy (NCBI): domain Eukaryota; kingdom Metazoa; phylum Chordata; class Chondrichthyes; order Myliobatiformes; family Dasyatidae; genus Hemitrygon; species Hemitrygon akajei. The sequence continues at coordinate 30,586,869 of NC_133127.1, forward strand.
AGCTTGGAGATGCCAGAAATGGCCGGAGGTGAAGATAAGCATAAGAACATAAGAAAGAGGAGCAGGAGTCGGCTATCTGGTCCATCGAGCCTGCTCTGCCATTCAGTAAGGTCATGGCTGATCTGGCAATGGACTCATCTCCATCTACCTGCCTTTTCCCCATAATCCTTAATTCCCCTACTATGCAAAATCTTGTCTTCAATGACTTCACTACTTCAACAAATTAGGAACTACAAAGAAATTGAACCATTCAATAAACTTCTTGAATGTTACAATGAAAATAAAGATTTGAAAGATGCAATTGACCACACTGTATGAAGTCAGTCCATTATCTACATTAGGTGTCTATGCTGATTTAGTTCATTTACAGTCAATGAATTTTATAGTGTACACTGGATTAATTCACAAACAAGAGAAAATCTGCAGATGCTGGAAATCTGAGCAACATACACAAAATGCTGGAAGAACTCAGCAGGCCAGGCAGCATCTGTGGCAAAAAAGCACAGTCAATACTTCGGATCGAAAGCCTTCAGCAGGACTGGAGAAAAAAAGCTAAGGAGTAGATCTGAAAGGTGGGGGAAGGGGAGTGAAAAACACAAGGTGATGGGTGAAACTTGGAATTATGAGAGTATTTGTAGGTTAAAGTGTGTATGACGTCAGGACAGGGGTAAGGAAAATGGAAGTCTGTTGAATAAACGTGGTTGTTCAATCTACAGCGGTGTCCGAGTCACATCAATACTACACAGTGTCAGAAGAAATCACGGGAAAAAAAAGGAAGAGAAGACGCGTAAAAGATGTCACAGTTACAGCCACCGTCAAGTTTAAGCCTACAAGGTAATCTTGCTGAGAACTGGAAAATACGGATCCAGAAGTTTGAGCTGTTTCGCACCGCTAGCGGCGTAGCTGAAAAGACGGAGGAAGTGCAATGCGCTACGTTTCTGCATGTGGCAGGGGAAGAGGCAATAAGGTTTGCAATACGTTTGTCTTCCAAGATGATGAGCAAGATAAAACTGTAGTGTTGAAGAAAAAGTTTCAAGATTACTGCGAACCGAGAAAAAACCTACTGTACATCCGACACGTTTTTCAGGAGGGCTCAAGGACCAACAGAGACCATAAATGCCTATGTAACAGATTTGAAGAACAAGGCAAAAGACTGAGTTCGGACAACTGTATGTTTCTTTAATATGTGACAGGATTGTATGCGGCATACAAGATGATCAAGAGAGAGGCAGGCTATTGAGAGAGGCAGATCTTACATTAGAAAAGGCAATTGATGTTTGCCGTGCCAGTGAGATCACGTCAAGTCAGGTTAAAGTGCTCAATGAAGAGATTGAAGTGCACAAAATAAAAACTGAACACAAGCTAGGCCTGGTGAAGCGAATCTATGGTGTTGAAAAAGAAAATGACATTCTCAAAGACTTTGCTGACTTGTTTTCTGGATTAGGATGTTTACCAGGGAAACACCATATCCAGATTGATCCAACTATTGCACCAGTCATGCATGCCCTGATAAAGATTCCAGTAGCTCTCAGGGATCAAGTAGTGGAGGAGCTACACAGAATGGAACAGATGGGAGTCATAACGAGACAAATAGAACCGACTAAATTGGTGAATAGTGTGGTGACAGTGGTCACAGAAAAAAAGATGAGGATTTGCATGGATCCACAAGATCACAAACAAGCTATTAAAAGAGAGCACTATCCACTGCTCACGGTTGAAGAGATTGTCTCCTGCATGCCTAATGTGAAACACTTTTCAGTATTAGATGCAAATCAGGGTTTCTGGCAGATCAAGCTGGATGAGAAAAGTTCCAAATTATGAACTTTCAACACGCCCATAGGGAGATATCGTTTCCTGCGTCTACCCTTTGGGATTTCTTCTGCATCAGAGGTATTCCAGAGGTCAGTGGCACAAATGATTGAAGGCCTGGACGGAGTGGTCAACATCATTGATGATTTACTGATATGGGGTGACGCAACTGAGGAACATGATCAGAGACTGAGGAAGCTCCTGGAGAGAGCACATGAATACAATCTAACACTGAACAAAAGTAAATGTAGGATCAGAACTACAGAGATCAAATACATAGGTCACGTACTCAGCGCTGATGGGCTAAAACCAGATAATGAAAAGGTCAGGGCTGTGGTACAGCTACCACTACCCGAAGACAAGCAAGAACTATTGAGATACATGGGCATGATACAGTTATCTTGCCAAATTCATTCCCAACTTATCAGAGGTCAGCGCTCCACTTTGAAAGTTACAAGAGAGCAACACTGAATGGCATTGGGAAGACGAACAAAAGAAAAGTTTTGACACATTGATGCAGTTGGTTACCAATGCACCAGCACTCAAGTTCTATGATGTCAATAAACCAGTGACAATGTCTGTGGATGCCAATTCGGAAGGAATAGCAGCTGTTATACTGCAGGATAGGAGGCCTGTGGCGTATGGATCATGAGCACTTACGGACTGTGAACACCAATATGCTCAAATCGAGAAGGAATTACTCGCCATAGTTTACGGGTGTGAGAAGTTCCACCAATATGTATATGGCAAAGAAATCCAGGTTGAGAGTGATCACAAACCACTTAAGAGCATCTTCAAAAAGCCACTCCACCAAGCTCCTACGAGTCTGCAAAGGATGCTTCTCAGGTTACAGAGGTACACTCTCACAGTCACCTATAAGCCAGGAAAAGAACTGTACATCATTGATGCTTTGAGCCATGCTTACCTCAAAAAGCAAAAGGAAGAGTTGCTAGGAAGAGAGCTGGAGGACAACTGTGTTACACCTCAGCTACCGATCTCTGAGGAGAAGTTGAACATGTTCAGGAAAGTGACTGCAGATGATCCTGAAATGCAAATGCTAAGAGACATTACAATGAATGGATGGCCAACAGAAAGAAAAAATGTTCCAAAGGAAATGCAGAAATACTGGACATTTAAAGAGGAAATCAGCTATGCATCAGGACTAATGTTCAAAACTGCAAAACTCATCGTACCAAACCAAATGAGACAGGAAATGCTCAACAGAATTCATGAGTCACACCTGGGGGTAGTGAAATGTAAGGAAAGAGCAAGGGACATTCTCTATTGGCCAGGCATGTCAACTCAGATAGAGGACATTGTGTCTCAGTGTGCTGTCTGTAATGAAAACAAAAACAGCAATCCAAGAGAGCCTTTGCTTCCCCATCCACTACCAGGAAGACCATGGGAGAAGATTGGCACAGATCTCTTTCACTACAATGGTGCAAAATATCTGCTTTGTGTGGACTACTATTCAAAATATCCGGAGATCACCAAGTTAAGTGACACGACCAGTCAATGTGTCATTACCACAATGAAGTCGACATTCGCAAGACATGGTATTCCAGATTGTCGTTAGTGACAATGGTCCACAATATGCCAGTGGTGAGTTTAGAGGGTTCTCAGAAAGCTAGGAATTTCACCATGTTACTTCTCATTCCAGGGCATGCTCAGTCTAATGGACAAGCAGAGAGAACTGTACAAACTGTCAAGAACATGCTCAAGAAGGCACAAAGCAGCAACGGTGACCCTTACATTGTTCTGCTTGAATACCGTAACACACCGATTGAGGGTGTGGGGTTCTCTCCTGCGCAGCTATTGACGGGACGTCATCTGAAGTCCAAACTGCCAACATCCACAACACTACTGACTCCTGAAGGTAATGCTCAAGTACACGACGAGCAAAAATACAAGCAAATAAAGCAAAAGAGACAGACATACAAGACAGTTGCCAGATCTGCATACAGGTGAAAATGTCAGAATACAGAGGAGACACTTGGCAACCAGCTGTGGTTGTGAACAGACATCAGCAACCAAGATCCTTCATAGTTCCCACGTCAGATGGAAGAGTCAACAGGAGGAACAGGAAGCATCTACTGAAGACAGGTGAGAGTGAGTTTCCACGTACAGATGCACAGGACATTTCCACATATACAGACATGGAAACAAATGACACCCTGAGTGATGCAGACCGCAAAGACACAGAGGTCACTCGAGAGACTGGCACTGATGAAGGGCAAGCATAGTCACAGCTGTGTTACACACGGTCTGGGTGACAAGTGTTATGACCTCGGCCCCCTCCTTTGTGAGAATCGCAAGAGCCCTAGTCAAGGGGGGGGGGGGTCAACTGACCCAAGAGGGAGAGAGAGAGGGAGACGTGCGGAAGACCACGTTCTCCCGAGAAGCAGAATAAAGGCGACATTGACTATTGTCTCATGGAGACCATGTGAAAAGCCCTCGGGCAAAGTGGGCTGGTTGAGAGAGAGATCGCATCACCTGCAACCTGATTGACACCTGCGATCCCATGAAGAAGTATAAAGGAGGGTCTGAGGGGGGGACAACCCTCAGACGCACCAAGGAGACACCAAGGAAGCACGATACCGATTCCCGTGGGAGCGGGAAGCCATTTTGAAGGAAGCCACGTGCGTTAGATTCCGACTTTTGAATCTGTGGCTGGACCTTGGAAGACCGCTTTTAACTAACAACGGGGAAGCCTGCTCCCCTGATTCCAAGGATTTGCTCTGTAAAGACAACGGGCAAGTGTTTATCCTTTCTCAACCATCTCTCTCTCTCCACAACGTGAAACCCCAGCAGTTCCCAAAAGGGAAAAGCCTGCAGACTTCTGAGTGACTCTTTATATTTCAATTGGACTCAGTATCACCCCCTAGACAACTATAGAGCTTATTTCTGATTGATTATTATTACACCGGTGTTTTAGATTGAGTTTTGACGATGTATATGATCTGAATGTTTTGTATTAACCATACGTTTGTGCCCCTTTTTGAATAAAACGTTTGAAAATAGTAGCATCCGACTCAGCTGATCCCACTATCTTTGCTGGTAAGTTTCCTGGTTACGAGGTTATGTAACACAAGTCAAACTTCCAGCTAGATACAGAGACTAGATTTACTTACAGTCTCACACAGTTTGAGGCAAAGTCACACATGCTACAAGTTCCAAGGTGTGAAATAAAAGGTTATTAGTCTATGTTAGTAAAAGAAAATACACTGCTGTTGGTATTGTAAAATACAATGTAGAATACAGTATAAGAAGTTAACATTTTTTTTAGTTTATGTTATGGCTGTTGCAATGTGAGAAAGGCATACCTAGAGGCATTGTTTTGGTAATTCATAGTGTTGTAAACAAAATATCTTGAGAAGGGGGATGTAATGTATTGTGTGAGTATTCGTAGGTCAGAGTGTCGTCAGGACGGGGGTAAGCAAAATGGAAGTCTGTTGAATAAACGTGGTTGTTCAATCTACAGCGGTGTCCAAGTCACATCAATACTAAAGGGGAGGGATGAAGCAAAGAGCTAGGAAGCTGATTGGAGAAAGAGACAGAAGGTCATGGAAGAAAGAAGAAAGGTGGGAGGGGGAAGAAGAGCACCAGAGGGTGACAATAGGCTGGCAAGGAGATAACATGAGAGAGGGACAAGGGTGAAGGGGGAGGGGGAGTGGAGGCATTACTGGAAGTTTGAGAAATCATTGGTCATGCCATCAAGTTGGAGGCTACCCAAATGGAATATAAGGTGTTGTTCCTACAACCTAAGTGTGCCTTATCCCGACACTGGAAGAGGCCATGGATGGACATATTGGAATGGGAATGGGGAATGGGAAGTGGAATTAAAATGGGTGGCCACTGGGAGATCGCACTTGTTCTGGCAGATGGAGCATAGATGCTCAGCAACGTGGTTCCCCAATCTACTTCAGGTCTCACTGATATACCAGAGGCCACACTGGGAGCACTAACACAGTATATGACCCCAACAGACTCATACATGAAGAGTCGCCTCACCTGGAAGGACTGGTTAGGGCCCTCAATGGTAGTCAGGGAGGAGGTGCAGGGGCAGGTGAAGCACTTGTTCTGCTAGCAAGGCTAAGTGCCAGGAGGGAGATCAGTGGGGAGGGACAAATGGACCAGGGAGTTGCATAGGCCACGACCTCTGCAGATTGCAGAAAGTGGGGAAGGGAGGGAAAGATGTGTTTGGTGGGGTGGGGGGGGGGATACAGTTGGAGGTGGCGGAAGTTTTGGAGAATTATGTGCTGGACACAGAAGCTGGTAGGGTGTTAGGTGAGGACAAGAGGAACCCTATCCATGGTAGGGCGGCGGGAGGATGAGGTAAGAGCAAATATGCGTGAAATGGAAGAGATGCAGTTGAGGGCTGCGTTGATGGTGGAGGAAGGGAATCCCCTTTCTTTGAAAAGGGAGGACATCTCCTTCATTCTAAAATGAAAGCTTCATCCTGAGAGTAGATGTGGTGGAGACTGAGGCATGACAGAAAGAGATGGCATTTTTACAAGTAGCAGGGTGGGATGAGGTACTGTCCTGGATTAATTCCTCTGTCGATAAATATTAGGAACTAATTCAAAATTTTATAGTACTGCAATAGTTTTGATAGGGTTCTAATTTATTCTGTATTTCATTTAAATACATAATTTGTTACTCAGTTAAACAGTAGTTTGTATTTTTCTATACCTCTAATTATTTCCTTTAAACTTTGGCTAATTGGGCAGCTGCTTAATTGGACCAAAATGACTGGTCTCGATGAGTCCCAATTAACTAGAATCCACTCTATATGTCAACTATTTGGATGTCAGAATTGGTGGTTTTGTGGCCAAGTTTGCAGATGATACAAAGAGACTGTAGGTGGAGGGGAAGGTAGTGTTAAGATAATTCATGCTTGGAGATGCCAGAAATGGCCAGGAGTGAATATGAACATAAGAACTTAAGAATTAGGAGCAGAATTTGGTTCAGCATTATGTCCTTCTTTTTACATTCTATTCCTCTTGAAATAAATGCCAACATTGCATTTGCCTTCTTTACCAGAGAATCAACCTGTAAGTTAACCTTTTGGGAGTCTTGCATGAGGACTCTCAAGTCCCACTGCACCTCTGACATTTCAGCCTTCTCCCCATTTAAGATTATAGTCTGCACTATTGTTCTTTTTATCAAAATGTATCATCACACATTTCCATATACTGTTTTCCATCTGCCACTTTTTTGCTCATTCTTCTAATTTGTCCAAGTCCTGCTGAACGCACATTGCTTCCTCAGCACGACCAACCGCTCCACCCATTTCAGAATCAGATTCAGGTTTATTATCACCGGCATGTGACATGAAATTTGTTAACTTAGCAGCAGCAGTTCAATGCAATACATAATCTAGCAGACAGAGAAAAAAACCCCCAAATAAAACATAATAATAAATACACAAGTCAATTATGTATATTGACTAGATTTTTTTTAAATGTGCAAAAACAGAAATACTGTATATTAAAAATGTCCAAAGCTTCAATGTCCATTTAGGAATTGGATGGCAGAGGGGAAGAAGCTGTTCCTGAATCACTGAGTGTATGCCTTCAGGCTTCTGTACCTCCTACCTGATGGTAACAGTAAGAAAAGGGCATGCCCTGGCAGCTGGAGGCCCTTAATAATTGACACTGCCTTTCTGAGACACCGCTCCCTAAAGATGTCCTGGGTACTTTGTAGGCTAGTGTCCAAGATGGAGCTGACTGGATTTACAACCTTCTGCAGCTTCTTTCAGTCCTGTGCAGTAGCCCCAGACAGTGATGCAGCCTCTCAGAATGTTTTCCACATACAACTATAGAAGTTTTTGAGAGTATTTGTTGACATGCCAAATCTCTTCAAACTACTAATAAAGTATAGCCGCTGTCTTGCTTTCTTTATGACTACATCAATATGGTGGGACCAGGTTAGATCCTCAGAGATCTTGACACCAAGGAACTTGAAGCTGCTCACTCTCTCCACTTCTGATCCCTCTATGAGGATTGGTATGTGCTCCTTCGTCTTACCCTTCCTGAAGTGCACAATCAGCTCTTTCGTCTTACTGACGTTGTGTGCCAAGTTGTTACTGCAGCACCATTCCATTAGTTGGCATATCTCACTCTTGTACGCCCTCTCGTCACCACCTGAGATTCTACCAACAATGGTTGTATCGTCAGCAAACTTTGCCACAAAGCCATCAATTTCATTATCTAAACAAACAATATGAAAAGCAGTGGTCCCAATACTGACCCCTGAGGAACACCACTAGTCACAGGCAACAACCAAAAAAGGCTTCTTTCATTCCCACTTGCTGCCTCTTGCCTGTCAGCCATTCCACTATCCATGCCAGTATCTTTCCTATAACACCAGAGGATTTTATCTTAAGCAGCCTCATGTTGTGGAAGCAAAGAGTCTGCAGAAGGACTTAGATGGATTGTGAGAATGGGCAAAGACATTGCAGATAGAATATAGTGGAGGAAAGTGCACGGTAATGCACTTTGGTAGAAAGAAAAAGATGTAGATTATTTTCTAAGCCAGGAGAAAATTCAAGTATTATAACTGTAAAGGGACTTCAGAGTCCTTGTGCAAGATTCCGTAAAGGTTAACTTGCAGGTTGAGTCAGTAGTAAGGAAGGCAAATGAATTTCAGCATTCATTTCAAGAGGACTACACCGTATCCTCGTTATATGCGTCTTCAGACTATGCGGATTCAGTTATGCGAGAAACCTATTTCTAACAACGTCTCCTTATAGGAGTCTGAAACTCACAGTTATGCAAGGAGCACTGCTTTCCCGCCAATACAAGTCACATGCACACGCCTCACAGTCTCACTGTTGGGACGAGAAGCACCGCTTTCCCACCAATACAAGTCAGGTGCGTGCGCCTCACAGTCTCACTCCCGCCAGTCTCGCATTGGTTTTGGCAAGGTGTGGATGTGCGATCTTGCGCTCTTAAACTTTTGTTGGTTTTACCTACAGTGCAGTGATTTTATGCTTGAAATATTTAACTATGCCTCCTAAGCGTTCGATGTCATGTCCTGGGCCATCAGCCGAGCAGCAGAGAACTGCTTTCACATTTGAAAAAAAGTTGGAAATTATAACCAGCGCAGCATCAGGTGAAAGTAACACAGCTCTGGGACGCTACTGCCCGGAACAGAATCTTGCCTTTAAAGTTCTTTTGCTGCTTGACAACACACTAGCCCATCCTAAACATTTGGACATTCATCATAATATAACAATGCGTTTCCCACTGCCTAACACAACATCTCTGATTCAACCACTCAACCAAGGTATGATCCACATTCAAGGCATGTATTTTTTTTTTACGGCAAACTCTCTCTCAGATGCTGCAAGCAACAGACGATTTTGAAATTCCCGGAAGGTTACCAATGGTGAGGGAATGGTGGAAGTTGGAACACTTGGCACAAATGGCGGTGGACATGGACCCAAGTTTAGAACAGAGTCAGCATTTCAGTCGTTCCCTGCCGTCAACCCTTCTTCCCTACAAGCAAATTTATGCTGAAAAACAAAAATGCTGCCAAGCAAACAACTCTCACCACTTTCTTCAAACCGGTGTTATCTCCTGCTGCCAGCAGTCCTAAGAGTTCTGTGAGTCTTCCTTCACCCCTTGCTGTGCTTGATATGATCCTGACAACCACAACCATCCACCTTATCCATGTAAAGCTGCCCGACACCACAACAACCACTCATCTCCTGGAGTGAACACACCTGCCACTGTTGGTGAGCACTGTACACCCTAGTATGTTAACTTTCTATAATTTATTACATTGAATATTACCTTAAATTGATGAAATATAATACAAATGTTGCCTTGTATAATACAAATATAATACAAATACTGCTTTTGTGTCTTATTTTTATGAAAATGTGAATAAATGTGAACAAATATACAAATACTGCTTTTGTGTCTTATTTTTATGAAAATGTGAATAAATGTGAACAAATATAATACAAATACTGCTTTTGTGTCTTATTTTTATGAAAATGTGAATAAATTACAGATAAAACATATTTAGGAAGCTCTCTGGAACGCATCCCTATTTTCTCCATTTAAATAATTATTCACATTATGTGTCGGCTACGAGGAACATATCCCCCCGCATATAACGAGGATAAGGTGTATTAATTTAAGAGCAAGGATGTGATGCTGAGACAGTATAAGGCATTGGTCAGACTGTACTTGGAGAATTGTGAGCAGTTTTGGGCCTGTTACTTAAGAGAAGATGTGCTGGCATTAAAGAGGGTCCAAAGGAGGTTCACAAGAATGATTCCAGGAATGAAAGGGTTAACACACGTGGAGCATTTGATGGCTCTGGGCTTGTACTCGCTGGAGTTCAGAAGAATGAGGGTGAGCTCACTGAAACCTACTGAATATTGAAAGGGCTAGACAGAGTGGATATGGAGAGGATGCTCCCTATATTAGGTGAGCCTAGAACCAGAGGGCCCAGCCTCAGAATACAATGACGTCTCATTAGAACAGAGATAAAGAGGGATTTCTTTAGTCAGAGGGTGGTGAATCTGTGGAATTCATTGCCAGACAGATGTGGAGGTCAAGATATTGAGTATATTTAAAGCGGATGTTGAAAGGTTCTTGATTAGTAAGGCTGTCAAAGATTTTGGAGAGAAAGCAGGTGAATGGAGTAGAGAGGGATAATAAATCAGCCATGGTGGAATGGCTAAACACACTCAATAATTCTGCTCCTATATCTTATGGTCTTAAGCTCTTATGGTTGACTCACTATCTCACGAGTCAGGGTGTCAATGGCTGCGGAGAGAAGATAGGAGAACGGGGTTGAAAGGAATAATAAATCAGCCATGACTGAATGGCAGGGAAGAAGCAATGGGCCGAATGGCTTAATTCTGCTTCTATGTCTTATGGTCTATTGTCTTAAAACACAGATTAAACTTTCAGTATCCAGAACTGCATTGCAATTGTTCACCCATCAAGCCATATATACCTTTTAAAAAAATAATACGGTACTTCATTCCTACCTTTTCTCAGACATAATTCACAGACTACATGTCCACAATTAGACAGAGCAAATCTGCAACCATTTGCTTTGGGCTGTTGAAAACAGTTGTTACAAAAAACACAGAGAGCCATGTCATGAAGATAATCTGAAAAATAAAATTCAAATGATTTTCTTCAGTTCTTAGCTTCAAATATCACAGAATTTCCCTAATAACAACAATGGTATGGTTAAAAAAATTCACAACATTAAAGGAACACAATTAAGTATCAGTTTCTGACAAAAAGAATTTCTTCTGTGATTAAAATCTTAAAACAATAAATACAAATACCTTTCTCATTTATTCAATATCTGAGCATTGTGGCAAAGTCGATACAGCAGCCTTAGGTCCCACACCACTGGATTCACCAACAGCTATTACCCTTCAACTATCAGGCACCTGAATCAGCATGAGTAACTTCATTCACCTTGACACTGAAGTAATTCTACAATCTACAGACTCACTTTCATAGACTCTACAAATCATGTTCTCAATATTATTTAGTTTTTTTTTATATTTGCACGATTTGTCTTTTTTGCACATTGGTTTTTTGTCAGACTGTGTGTGTAGTTTTTCTTTAATTCTATTGTATTTCTTTGTTCAACAGTGAATGCCTACCAGAAAATGAATCTCAGGGTAATATACGATGACGTATATGTACTTTGATAATAAATTTACTTTAAACTTTGCTGAATGTCTGTGAAAAGTTGATAATGAACCATTGCAGTCCTAATAATGGAAATCCCACACCAAGCAACCGTGAAACAACAGGGATACATATCCACATCAGGCTGACAGATGACTTGGTGGTATCTCTATGCACCTGCTGTCCTCGTCTTTTTCAAAGATAGTAGATTGCTGTTGTGAATTTGAGAGCTAGAGTCAGAGGGAAGTACAGTGCAGAGGCCCTTCAGCCCATCTAGTCTATGCTGAAACCATTTAGATTGCCTACTCCCAACACTGATACCATAGCCCTCCATATTCCTACTATCCACATACCCATCCTAAATCCTCTAAAACGTTTTAATCGAGCTTAGATGCACCTCTTGTTGCATACTCATTCCACACTCACAACCTTCTGAGTGAAGAAGTTTTGCATCATGTTTCCCTTACACTTCTCACCTTTCACTTTTAACCTATGATGTTCGGTTGTAGTCTAACCCAACCTCAGTGGAAAAAACCTACTTGCATTAACCTATCTATACCCCTTATAATTTGTAAACCTTCATCAAATCTCCTCTCAATCTTCTATGTTCTAAATAATGCAGTCTTAACCTATTCAATCTTTCCTTATAACTCAGGTCCTCCAGACCCAGCAACATCCTTGCAAATTTTCTCTATACTCTCTCAACCTTGTTTACTTCCTTCTTGTAGGTGGGTGACCAAAACTACACACAATACTCCAAATTAGGCTTTATCAATGCCTTATACAATTTCCCATCTCCTGTACTCAATACACAAACTTATGAAAGCCAATATGCCAAAAGCTCTCTTTATGACCTTATCTACCTATGATGTCACTTTCAAAGAATTATGGACTTGTATTCCCAGAACCCTTTGCTCTGCAGCACTCCTTAGTGCCCTACCATTCTCTGTATAAGACCTACCCTGGTTGGCCCTGTGGAAATTCAAATCCTCACACTTGTCTGCATTAAATTCCATCTGCCATTTTTCAGCCCATTTTTCCAGCTGATGCATGTCTCTCTGCAAGCCATGACAGCCTTCCTCACTGTCCACTACACCCCCAAAAGTGGTGACATCCACAAATTTGCTAATCCAGTTAACCATATTAACATCCAGATCATGGATATAGATGACAAACAACAATGGACCCAGCACCAACCCCTGTGGTACAACACTAGTCACAGGCCTCCAATCAGAGAGGCAACCCTCTACTACCACCTCTGGCTTCTCCCACAAAGTCAATGCCTCATCTAATTTTCTACTTCAAACTGAATGCTGAGCCACTGAACCTTCTTGACCAGCCTCGCATGCAGGATCTTGTCAAAAGCCTTTCCACAGATATTGGTGAAGTAGCCTGGGCAAACTACTGCATTGCACATATCGAGGCAAATTAAGAGCTTTCCATTGCATTCCTGACTTGCATCTTGTAGATGATGACAATGCTTTTACCTGTCAGGAAGTGCACTTTTACCACAAATCACCCACCATCTGACCTGCTCTTGCAGTCACAGTACTGTGGCTAGTCCAGGTGAGTTTCCAGTAAATAGCTTGCTTCAAGCTGTTAACAATGGGCAAATCAGCAAAGGTAATCTAACTGTATGTTAAGGGTAGCTAGTTAGATTTTCTCATGTTGGAGTCTGTCTTTGACCATTATCTGACCACTTATTAGACCATCTTGAATGTTGCCCAGCTCTGCTACGTGCACTTGCTGATGACTGGTAAGAGGATGAGAACAGTGAACTATCAACAACGAACACTCCACTTTCGACTTTGTGAAGAAAGGTCGGTCATTAATGAAGCAGTTATAGACTGATGGCCCTCCACACTGCCCTGGGGATAGAATGTCAACCATGGACATTTTCTTTCTGTGAAGTGAAATCAATGGAGATTATATTCATTGATATAACCATATAACAATATATAAATTACAACACAGAAACAGCCATCTCGGTCCTTCTAGTTTATGCCGAACACTTACTCTCACCTAGTCCCACCTACCTGCACTCAACCCAAAAGCTTCCATTCCTTTCCTGTCCATATACCTATCCAATTTTACTTTAAATGACAATACCGAACCTGCCTCTACCACTTCTACTGGAAGCTCTTTCCACCCAAGTACCACTCTGAGTAAAGAAATTCCCCCTGTTACCCCTAAACTTTTGCCCCCCAACTCTCAACTCATGTCCTGCTTGAATCTCCCCTACTCTCAATGGAAAAAGCCTATCCACGTCAACTCTATCTATCCCTCTCATAATTTTAAATACCTCTATCAAGTCTCCCCTCAACCTTCTATGCTCCAAAGAATAAAGACCTAATTTGTTCAACCTTTCTCTGTAACTTAATGCTGAAACCCAGGTAACACTCTAGTAAATCTTCTCTATACTCTATTTTGTTGACATCTTTCCTATAATTCGGTGACCAGAACTGTACACAACACTCCAAATTTGGCCTCAGCAATGCCTTGTACAATTTTAACAGCACATCCCAACTCCTATACTCAATGCTCTGATTTATAAAGGCCAGCATACCAAAAGCTTTCTTCACCACCCTATCCACATGAGATTCCACCTTCAGGGAAATATGCACCATTATTCCTAGATCATTCTTCAATGCGCTACCATTTACCATGTATGTCCTATTTTGATTAGTCCTACCAAAATGTAGCACCTCACACTTATCAGCATTAAACTCCATCTGCCATCTATCAGCCCACTCTTCTAACTGGCCTAAATCTCTCTGCAAGCTTTGAAAACCTACTTCATTATCCACAACGCCACCTATCTTAGTATCATCTGCATTCTTACTAATCCAATTCACCACCCCATCATCTAGATCATTAATGTATATGACAAACAACATTGGACCCAGTATAGATCCCTGAGGCACACCACTAGTTACCGGCCTCTAATCTGACAAATAGCTATCCACCACTACTCTCTGGCATCTCCCATCCAGTCACTGTTGAATCCATTTTACTACGTCAATATTAACACCTAAAGATTGAACCTTCCTAACTAACCTTCCATGCGGAACCTTGTCAAAGCCCTTACTGAAGTCCATTAAGACAACATCCACTGCTTTACGCTTGCCAACTTTCCTAGTAATTTTTCCCTTCAAAAAATTCAATAAGATTTGTCAAACGTGACCTTCCATGCACAAACCCATATTGACTGTTCCTAATCAGACCCTGTCTATCCAAATAATTATATACACCATCTCTAAGAATACTTTCCATTAGTTTACCCACCACTGATGTCAAACTTACAGGCCTATAATGCCCAAGAAAATTTTCAAAACATCCTTGAATACCTTCCATGTGATTTTCTCCAGTTCCCCTAGAAGTTCTGCTAATTGCCTGTCATTCGTGCACCTGTTTTGATTTGTGGACCAACAAAAGTGCCTTACTTAGTTTTGGCATCAGTTAATCTGACTTGAATTATGAATAGAAATAACAAATATAGGTGATTTTTTTTAAATGGTGTGCGAGAGGGAAATTTCATGGTGGTTTTCATGATCAAACCAAAATCCATCAGATAAACCCAAAGGTATTCAGGAAGTCTAACCTTTCTTGTCCAGTGTACTCAAAGCTCAATCCACTACAGCCTAATGGGACAGCTATTTGTGATGCCGTCTCACAGATCAGGTAGCCCACATTCAATCCTAATGTCCTCTGCTACCAGAATGGAGTCTGAATGTCCTGTTTCCTCCCGCATACTAAACGTGCAGGTTGGTACAGTCGGCCCTCCTTATCCATGAGGGATTGGTTCCAGGACCTCTCGCGGATACCAAAATTCACGGATGCTCAAATTTCTTATTCAACCTGTCTCAATGCAGTGGACCTTAGGGCCCAGCAGAATCCAAGACCTTTTTTAACCTGTTTCAGTGCTGTGGACATTAGGACCCAGTGGCAGAGTTCTGAATCCGCCGTGTTTCTGTTCACGAAAATAATCACAATAATGATTGAAAATAAAGTGGAAATAATAAAGCGATCGGAAAGAGGTGAAACGCCATCGGTCATTGGAAAAGCGTTAGGCTACATTGGTCAATGATCGGAACAATTTTAAAGGATAAAGTGAGAAAAGCTGTGCCCCGATGAAAGCTACAATTATTACTAAGCAACGCAGTGGTTTAATTATTGGGTTTTGGGTTTTTGATCCTCCACGTCAACCCGGCACGGTGGACAGCGCACTCGGGAGCGATCTGTCACTAGATCCAACCCGGGAATTTCCCGAGCCCAGCACTGAAACATACGTTCTAAAGTGTTTTATATGCATAGAAAGGTAAAATATATACTATATACAAATACAAACGTTTGGCTAACTGACACTAAATAATACCCGATGTACCTGTTCTGACTAACTTAGTAAAAGAACTTCTGATTTTTTCCGATCCCGATCCATGCACATCATCCCATATACTTTAAATCATCTCTACATTACTTATAATACCTAATACAATGTAAATGCTATGTAAAATAGTTGTTATACTGCATTGTTTAGGGAATAATGACAAGAATTCTGTACATGCTTGAACAACAAGTGCTGGAAGAGCACTTCCAGGTTTTTGCAATTCGCGGTTGGTTGAATTCGCGGATGCGGAATTCACGGATAAGGAGGGCTGACTGTACGTTAATTGACCAATGTAAGTTGCCCCACTGTTAGATAAGTGGCAGAATCCGGGAGAGTTGGTGAGAATTTGGGAAAATATATAGTATTGCTGTAAATAGGTATATGATTGCCAGCACAGACTCACTAGACCATTGTGCTTCTCTTCATGATCTCTCATAGTGGTATCCTTTAATGGAGTTTCCCAATTTACCATAGCTAGCACATGCCATATATTTTTTACTTTATTCAGATTGAATTATTATGATCACAGCTATAAAAGATCTTTAATTGCCATATCATGATTAATGCACATTAGAGTCAGAGTACTACAGCATAGTAACACCCATCTAGTCCATGCCGAACAGTTATTCTGCTTAGTCTCATCAACCCACACCTGCACTATAGCTATCCATACCCCTCCCATCCATGTACTTAAACAAACTTTGCTTTAATGCTCCAATCAAACACATATCCACCACTCCGCTGGCAACTGATTCCACACCAGTACCACCCTCTGAGTGCAGAAATCCCCTGGGCACTTTGAGAGAACAAACCAGGGCAGGACTTACACAGTGAACAGTAGTGCACTGAAGAGTGCAGTAGAACAAAGTGGACCTGGAAATACAGATCTATAATTCCTTTAAAGTAGCATCACAGGTAGGTAGGATCATAAAGAGTGCTTTTGGCACACTGGCCTTCATGATCCAAAGTACTGAGTACAGGAGTTGGGTTGTTATGTGGAAGCTGCCCAAGAAGTTAGCAAAGCCTAATTTGGAGCACTGAGTAAAGTTCTGGTCACCTACCTAAAGGAAAGATATCAATATAATTCAAAGAGTACCGAGAAAATTTACAAGGATGCTGCTGGAACTCGAGGGCCTGAGTTACAAGGAAAGACTGAATAGGTTAGGATTGTTTCCCTGGAGCATTGGAGAATGAGAGGAGATTTGATAAGAGTATACAAAATCATGAGGGATACAGATGGGGTACATGTAAGCAGGTGTTTTCCACTGAGGTTGGGTAGAGCAGAACTAGAGGTCATAGGTCAAGGGTGAAATGAAACAGTTTGTTTCACTACTGATGCCTCAACACGCAGTCCGAGAATACAAGAACATGAGAACATAAGAGCAGGAGTAGCCTATCAGGTCCCTCAAGCCTTTCCCACCATTCAATACCATTGTTGATGTATGCTGGTTCCCGTTCCTCTTCTCTGCCAGTTCCCCAAATCCCTCAATTCTCTGAACTTTACAATATTTACCTGTCTCCTTCTTACATATATTTAATGATCTTGTCTCCAGCACCCTCAAGGCAGAAAATTCCAAAGATATGCACATCAGTTTTAAAAGATTGGCCCCTTATTTTGTAGCTATGCCATCTTCCTTGTGACTTTCCACTGGTGAAAACATCTCAACATCTGCACTGTTAAGCTCCTCAGATCTTATATGTTTGAGTATAGTCATCCTTCTAAACTCCAAGGAATACAGACCCAAACTGTATGGCCATTCTTGGTACAACTCTCATTCCCCAGGAATTACCCTGGTGAATCTCTTTTAGACTCCTCCATATCCTCTGTTAGGTAAGGGGACATAACGATGCAGAGTGTTGCAAGTGCAGCTTCACAAACATTCTGTACAAATGTAACAAAACGCAAGCTCAAAGTTGATGACCTGGAATCTGAGCTTCGACCACTATGATTAATAGGGAGGAGGAGAGTCACATATGGACACAATTTGAGGAGGCAGTCACACCCATTAGATTAATTACTTCAAATCTGGTTTGTGGCCAGAACAAGGGGTGTGCCAATGGGTGAGGCAGATAGGAGTATCCAAGAGGTAACGTTGAAGCAGCTTCAGCCCTTGAGTTTGTCTGGATCTGAGAATGTTGCTTATCTACGGGTTGTAAGAAAGATTACTACTGTGGTTCAGAGAGCCATTCTAGAAGGGGGAATAAGAAATGTAGCTCTAATTGTCAGGGAAATAAATGGGCATCAAAATTCAGAAATCAGAGGTGCAAAAGAAATTGGGTGTCCATGTGCAGGTTGGAAAATAAATGCAATGTTAGCATTAACTTCGAGAGGAGTAGAATACAAAATGACATACGACCGCACTAGAAGTATTGTGGCCCTTATCTAAGACATGTGGGCATTGGAAAGAATCCAGAGGAGGTTCATGAGAATAATCCCAGAAATGGAAGGATTAACATATGAAGAGTTTGATGGCTCTGGGCCTGTACTTGCCGGAGTTTAGAATAAGAGACGATTACCGCACATCGCTTACATACACAGACCGGCAAAAGCCCAGACTTACCCTTCCTAAACCGAGTTTACTTGCACCCTGTTCCTACAGAATAAATCCGGACTACAATTTGTAGCAGTGACGCTATTTGATCATGAGGCCCGAATCCCGGTGGCCAACGACACCTTCCTCTATCCCTCAGAGACCACACCTTCATACCCTACTCACATGGTCCTCACAACGCATGCCCGTCCCTTTCTCGTCCGCAGTCTCTATCGTATCCTTGCCGTGCGCTGGTGCCACAACGCATGCGCATTCGCTCGGCCGGCAGTTACTGTCGGCCCTCTCCACCGTGAAATCGCATGCGCAGAAGTTGCTTGCTTCGACAGCACGTGGCTGCAAGTAGCTGAGGGCGGGAACATCCGATTATGTATTACCATAACGTGAGGTGAAGCGTACAATTCAAGTGAAAGTAGTTTGGGGAATGAGTATTGTGCCAGGTAACGTTACCAGCTGAATAGAACATGAAAATACTGAAGCAGGATGAGCAGCTAGTGTTGAATGAGGAATAGAACTGGTCAATGCTAGCAAAAATTTCCAAGACCTAGGCTTCGATATCTCCTTGTGAAACTGGATCCTTGATTTCCTCTCTTGCAGACCCCAATCAGTTCGAATTGCCAATAACATCTCCTCCACGGTCATAGGAACACATTTTGGGTGTGGTATTTCATTGATTCTATTGTGCTTCTCGGATTTACTGTGTATGCACACAAGAAAATGAATCTGATGGTTGTATATTTACTTTGATAATAAAATTGCTTTGAACTTTGAACCACAAGGCTGTGTGCTTAGCTACCTGCTCTAATCGCTTTATGCTATGACTGAAGCCAAGTACAGCTCCAATGCCATATTCAAATTTGCTGATGACTTCACTACTGGCTGATTCAAAGGTGGTAACGAGTCGGTAGATAGGAGGGAGTTTGCAAATCTATTTGAATGGTGTTAGAACATAAATCGTGGGTTGCTGGACTGTGCGGCAGGAAGGGCCTATTCCAAGCTATATCTCAATAAGCAACTGCACGCAACGTCAGGAAAACCAAAGAGCTGATTATTGACTGATGAAGAAAAGGGAGATCCATAAGCCAGCCCTCATTAGGGGATGATAAGTGAAGAGGTAAGTAAATTTAAATTCTTTGGTATTATCATTTCCTGGGCGCAGCACGTATTTGCCATTACAAAGGAGACACAATACGACCTCTGTTGGAAGTTTGCACAGATTTGGCATGTTAAAACTTTGACAGACTTCTATAGATGCACAGTAGAGAGCATCATGACTGGCTGCATTGCACCAGATAAGGTAACACCTATGCTCATGAACAAAAAAGCCTACAAATAGTGGTGCTGTCTTCTGGCTGCTGCACTCATCTTCACTCACCCACTGAACTGTTCCTACAACCTACAGACTCACTTTCAAGAACTCTACAACTCATGTTCTCAGTGTTATTTAATTATCTATTATTGTTATTATTTTCTTGCATTGGCACCATTTGTCTTTTGCACGTTGCCAGACAAGACAATGAATCTCAGGGTACTGATATATAAGATAATAAATTTACTTTATCCTTGAAGTATATCTGGAAAATGCTTGACAAATAACCACTCTAATATAAGAAACATGGCAAATAATTTGAATACGTTAAGCTACAAGAACTGCAATGAGATCTTGAGCATGCAGGTTTTGTTGAAGGATACATATTGGCTAGTATACAAAGGAAATTTGATCGTTAAACATGGGTGCCGCTTCCTTTCAGTGTCTCCTCTGAAAGGTGACGTTTCCACTCATGCCTCTGGAATGGGATTTGAACTTCCTCATGCATTTCTCATTTATTGTCTAATGAGCTTGTAAGCTACCATGATGAGAGATGGATTAGGATTCCATACATGTGCTGATAAACAATCATAATAACTATTCTGCAGCTAATGGGAATGAAGTCTTTGTATAAATTTCATCTTTTGATTATTTCTGGCAGTTTGTAGAGATTTTCATGTGTGTACACATCAAGCTACATCTATGATCAGATCCATATTCTTCAAACAGTAGACAGCAATGCAAATAACAGAAATGCTCGAGCTGATTTTATTTGTTTATTTAAAGATGCATCGCAGATCAGGCTCAATGAGCTGCACCACCAAGCAACCCTCCAAATTTAACACCAAACTAATCACAGGACAATTTACAATGACCAATTAACCTACTGACCGATACGTCTTAGGACTGTCAGAGGAAACCGGAACACCCAGAGGGCACCCATGCAGTTCACAGTGAGAACATACAGGCTTCTTACAGACGGGGTCAAAACTGAACTCCGAACTTCAGACTATGCCAAGTTGTATTACCACCTTGCTAAGCCCTATGTAACTGGCACCCATGGTTAATGTGTAATGTTCTACTCCCAGTAGCCCAGCAGTGTGTCCAGTTATGGACTGCTAGATCTGTTATTAATGTGCCCTACCAAGTGCTTCTGCTACAAGTATGATGAAGGAAATTCCCCAGTGATGACTTCATCTTTTGAAGGGATTGCAACCATCACTTATGTACCAGGTTTGTTGGTGAAAATGAGATCGATTAAGTTACTTTATGTTTCTTTGCATTTGACATGGACCACCCTCATTATATCTCTCAGAATTCATTTGGTAAGATTACCACTACCAAGTAACTTTCTGAAATAAAGTAATACTGTACAAAAATTGGCCCTTCAATGCAACTGGGGTCCATGCCGACCACAGCATCCTCCTTGTTAGTCCCAGATGCCCACACTCAGCCCATAACCCCCCCCCCCCCGAGCCCCTTCCCACCAAGTACCACTCAAATGCTGCAGTTAAACCACTTTGATCATTTCCTCTGGCAGCTTCTTACATGTACTCACTACTCTCTGTATAAAGAGGTTACTTCTCTGATCTCTTATATCTTTCTCCTCTTGTACCTGTCCTCTAATTTTGTATCCCTCCCTCCCCCAACCCTGGGGAAAAGACAATGACCACCCACCTTATCCATATCCCTCATGATGTTATAAACTTATATGAGGTCACCCCACATTCTCCTAGGGTTCAGGAAATAAAAATCCATTGAGGCCAACCTTCTGCTATATTTCAGACTCTCTAGTCGAAGCAACATTCTCAAAAACCTCCTTTGCCCTCTCCAGCTTGACAATGTCTTTCTTATAACTGGGTGACCAAAGCTACACAGTACTTCAAGTGTAGTCACAGTAACTTTCATAACTGCAACATAATGTCCCTACTCCTGAATTTGATGATATGACTGATGAAAGGCCTTCTTCACCCCTCTGTCTACTTGTGTGGCTGCTATCAGCAAACTGCACTGTACTCCCAGGTCCCTCTATTCCACATTCATCATTTGCCATTGACTGTATAAGTTCTAGCCTGGTTTGATTGTCCAAAATGCATCACCTCACACGTATCTAATTTGAAATTCTTTTGTCATTCCTTAGCCCACTTCCTTAATTGACCAAGATTTCTTTGCAATTCTTTACCTGTTTCACTGCCAACACGACCCCCTAATTTAATATCAACGAACTTGCTGATTGTACCACATACATTCATTTCCAAATTACTTACATAAATAATGCATAACAGAGGCTCCAACACTGCCCCCGGGGAACCCCATGAGTCACAGGTTTTCAGTCGGAGAATCAACCTTCAACCATCACCCTCTGCTCCCTACCATCAAATCAAATCTGAATCCACCTCTCTCCACCACTCCCCCCCACCATTCACATGTGACTTAACCTTCCAGATCAACCTCCAATGCAAGACCTTGTCAAAGATCTTAGTAAAGTCCATAGAGACAACATACACTATCATACAACATTTCTATATTTATTCTATCTTCTTATTTACTTCCTTGACAAACACCAGAAGATTTCTCAGACCTCCCATGCACAAAATGATGCTGACTATTCCTGATTAGGCATTGACTATTCAAATGATGGTAGATTGTGTCCCAGAAATGTTCCATTTCTGCTGTTTAACTGATGTTAAATGTATAATTATATGTATTCAAGAAATCGTGGCACGACTGCACAAACATGTGGACATCAGCGAGATAGAGCAGCAGGAAGGATTTAAAAGGAAGACAGCTTTACAGAATAGAGGGAGTCTGAGTAGTAGGGCTTTGGCTCAACAGGGCTTCGGGAATAACAGATCAAGGTGAGGTAAGTTACTTGTGAAGAATAGGAAGTATGTCTGTGAGGCTGGTGTTCTGTACTGGGTGTCAGATGTGGGAAGCCCGGGAGACTCCCAGCCTCCCGGACAGCCAGATCTGCACCAGGTGCGTCGACCTGCAGCTCCTTAGGGACTGGGATAGGGAACTGGAGATGCAGCTCGATGACCTTCGTCTGGTCAGGGAAAGTGAGGAGGTGATAGGAGCTATAGGCAAGTAGTCACACTGGGTCTTGGGAGACAGTTAAGTGGGTAACAGGAGAGGGACGGGCAAGAGTCAGATACTAGAGAGTACCCCTGTGGCTGTCCCCCTGAACAATAAGTACTCCTGTTTCTGTACTATTGCCCGGGGGGGGGGGAGGAGGCAGCAGAGGTAGGGGACTCTATAGTTAGGAGGTCAGACAGGCGATTCTGTGGACGCAGGATAGAAACACAGATAGTAGTTTGCCTCCCAGGTGCCAGGGTACGGGATGTTTCTGATCGCGTCCACAATATCCTAAAGTGGGAAGGTGAACAGCCAGAGGTCATGGTACATATTGATACCAATGACACAGGTAGGAAAAGGGGGGAGGTTCTGAAAAGAGACTACAGGGAGTTAGGAAAGAAGTTGAAAAGCAGGACCTCAAAGGTAGTAATCTTGTGATTACTGCCTGTGCCACGCGACTCTGAGTGTAGGAATAGAGTGAGGCAGAAGATAAATGCATAGCTGAGGGATTGGAGCAGGGGGCATGGATTCACATTTCTGGATCACTGGGACCTCTTTTGGGGCAGGCGTGGCCTGTACAAAAAGGACAGGTTGCACTTGAATCTGAGGGGGACCAATATCCTGGCAGGGAGGTTTGCTAAGGCTATTGGGGAGAGTTTAAACTAGAATTGCTGGGGGGTGGGGACCGAAATGAAAAGACAGAGGAGGGGGTGGTTGGCTCACAAATAGAGAAAGCTTGTAGAGAGTGCGAGAGGGAGGATAGGCAGGTGATAGAGAAGGGGTACACTCAGACCGTTGGTTTGAGATGTGTCTATTTTAATGCAAGGAGTATCATGAACAAAGCAGATGAGCTTAGAATGTGAATCAGTACTTGGAGCTATGATACTGTGGCCATTACAGAGACTTGGATGGCTCAGGGTCAGGAATGGTTACTTAGAGTGTCAGGCTTTAGATGTTTCAGAAAGGACAGGGAGGGAGGCAAAAGAGGTGGGGGCATGGCACTGCTGATCAGAGATAGTGTCACAGCTGCAGAAAAGGAGGAAGTCATGGAGGGATTGTCTACTGAGTCTCTGTGGGTAGAAGTTAGGAACAGGAAGGGGTCAATAACTCTAGTGGGTGTTTTTTATAGACCACCCAATAGAAACAGGGACATCAAGGAGCAGATAGGGAGACAGATTCTGCAAAGGTGTAATAATAACAGGGTTGTCGTGGTGGGAGATCTTAATTTCCCAAGTAGCGATTGGCATCTCCCTAGAGCAAGGGGTTTAGATGGGGTGGAGTTTGTTAGGTGTGTTCAGGAAGGTTTCCTGACACAATATGTAGATAAGCCTTTAAGAGGAGAGGCTGTACTTGAACTGGTATTGGGAAATGAATCTGTTCAGGTGTCAGGTCTCTCAGTGGGAGAGCATTTTGGAGATAGTGATCACAATTCTATCTCCTTTACCATAGCATTGGAGAGGGATAGGAACAGACAAGTTAGGAAAGTATTTAATTGGAGTAAGGGGAAATATGAAGCTATCAGGCAGGAACTTGGAAGCATAAATTGGGAACAGATGTTCTCAGGGAAATGTACGGCAGAAATGTGGCAAAAGTTCAGGGAATATTTGCATGGCATTCTGCATAGGTACGTTCCAGTGAGACAAGGAAAGGATGGTAGGGTACAGGAACTGTGATTTATAAAGGCTGTTAAAAATCTAGTCAAGAAGAAAAGAAAAGCTTGCAAAAGGTTTAAAAACTAGGGAGTGATAGAGATCTAGAAGACTATAAGGCTAGCAGGAAGGAGCTTAAGAATGAAACTAGGAGAGCCAGAAGGGGCCATGAGAAGGCCTTGGCAAGCAGGATTAAGGAAAACCCTAAGACATTCTACAAGTATGTTAAGAGCAAGAGGATAACACATGAGAGAATAGGACCAATCAAGTGTAACAATGGAAAAGTGTGTATGGAACCGGAGGAGATAGCAGAGGTACTTAATGTATACTTTGCTTCAGTATTCACTACAGAAAAGGATCTTGGCGATTGTAGGGATAACTCGCAGCGGACTGAAAAGCTTGAGCATGTAGATGTTAAGAAAGAGGATGTGTTGGAGCTTTTGGAAAGCATCAAGTTGGATAAGTCACCAGGACCAAACGAGGTGTACCCCAGGCTACTGTGGGAGGTGAAGGAGGGATTGCTGAGCTTCTGGCAATGATCTTTGCATCATCAATGGGGACAGGAGAGGTCCCGGAGGATTGGAGGGTTGCAGATGTTGTTCCCTTATTCAAGAAAGGGAGTGGAGAGAGCCCAGGAAATTATAGACCAGTGAGTCTTACTACAGTAATTGGTAAGTTGATGAAAAGATCCTGAAAGGCAGGATTTATAAACATTTGCAGAGGCGTAATATGATTAGGAATAGTCAGCATAGCTTTGTCAAAGGCAGGTCGTGCCTTACGAGCCTGATTGAATTTTTTGAGGATGTGACTAAACACATTGATGAAGGTAGAGCAGTAATGTATATGGATTTCAGCAAGGCATTTGATAAGGTACCCCATGCAAGGCTTATTGAGAAAGTAAGGAGGCCTGGGATCCAAGGGGACCTTGCTTTGTGGATCCAGAACTGGCTTGCCCACAGAAGGCAAAGAGTGGTTGTAGACAGGTCATATTCTGCATGGAGGTCGGTGACCAGTGGTGTGCCTCAGGGATCTGTTCTGTGACCATTTATCTTTGTGATTTTTATAAATCACCTGGATGAGGAAGTGGAGGGATGAGTTAGTAAATTTGCTGATGATGTCGTGGTTACTTGAAATGACCAGGAGATGCAGACAATTCTTTGAGAAGTTTAAACCTTTATTTGCAAACAAAGGCTGAGGCAATCAATGAACTTGTCACCGAAAGCCCACCGATCTCCGGTGTACAGCATTCTTTATAGTAATTTCTTATCTCAGTTACATTTCGGTTTTATCAGCATACCCAATCAGTTTTTAGTTGCATATCATCTATACATTAACTAATCAATTGCTTTTGCCTAGCTCTCGGTGCACCACCAGTATTTCTTTCTAGTTCACATCTTGGGCCTCATTCCTGGCCAAGGTTGTTTCTCAGTCAGCCTCCTTAACCTTCCTCACATTACATCTTCTGCTCGTACCACCCTGTCCGCCACCGTTATCTCTTAATAAACAAAGGCTGAGTATAATACACGGAGTACATTTCAGCTAATTAGTGCTGCTAGCTAAACAGGTGTTCTTTAACTGCCACAGTATGTAGCTAAGAGAATACAAGGTATCTAGTAAAACAATACATAGCAAAATGTGTCTAGTAAAATAATACATAGTAATATTCAGTACATAGGAGTGATTACATAGTGTAGTAAATAGCTAGTACATAGTGGTTATATTTTCGGTATATATAGTGATTATGTCAGGTATATTTCTCAATAATGACACAAAGGTTGGGGATAGTGTAGAGGGCTATCAGGTTACAGCAGGACATTGATAGGATGCAAAACTGGGCTGAGAAGTGGCAGATGGAGTTCAACCCAGGTAAGTGTGAGGTGGTTCATTTTAGTAAGTCAAATATGATGGCAGATTTGTAAGACTCTTGGCAGTGTGGAGGATCAGAGGGATCTTGGGGTCCGAGTCCATAGGACTCTCACAGCTGCTGCACAGCTTGACTCTGGTTAAGAAAGCATACCATGTACTGGCCTTCATCAACCGTGGGATCGAGTTTTAAGAACCGAAGGTAATGTTACAGCTATGTTGGACACTGGTCAGACCCCACTTGGAGTACTGTGCTCAGTTCTGGTCACCTCACTACAGGAAGGATGTGGAAACTATGGAAAGGGTGCAAAGGAGACTTACAAGGATGTTGCCTGGATTAGGGAGTATGCCTTTTGAGAACAGGTTGAGTGACAGAGGATGAGCAGTGACATGATAGAGGTGTATAAGATGATGAGAGGCATTGATCATGTGGATAGTCAGAGGCTTTTTCCCAGGGCTGATATGGCTAACATGAGAGGGCACAGTTTTAAGGAAGTAGGTACAGAGGAGATATCAGGAGCAAGTTTATTACACAGAGAGTGGTGAGTGCGTGGAATGGTCCCAGATACGATAGGGTCTTTTAAGAGAGTGGTGAGTGTGTGGTGGTGGAGCCAGATACAATAGGGTCTTTTAAGAGACTCCTGAATAGATATGTAGTGCTTAGAAAAATAGAAGACTGTGGGTAACCTTAGGTAATTTCTAAAGTACATGTTTGGCACAACATTGTGGACCGAAGGACCTGTATTGTGCTGTAGGTTTTCCATGTTTCTATGTAATGATAATGGGAAGGACATAACAGTATACTTGTTATAAGGATTGCTGGCTGTTTTGTTCTTCAGGTCCAATCTTTGAGAATTCCAGGAGCAAATGATCTCTTTCCTGGTAAGTCTGTTGTGCTGTTACTATATAATAAATCACGGGATGGTAATAGGATATGAGATATTAAACAATAGTAATGGCACAGTGAATCAATTTATTATAGCTTAGTTTCTTACAATACAACACCAACTTGACTTGCACAGTAGGTCAACTGTGCTGGAATGTTCCAAAAGCATAGTTATTGTAGCGTAGCTTGAAGTTCTTCCTCCTAGTTTAAGAATACAAGGTCTTTAGAAATAAAATCTGGAAGAGGGGCATGTAGCGCATTGAGTCTGCTGCCCTTTAATGTGGCTGATCCTGTGCATGATTTATTTCCATGCTGATCCTTGTATCCTTTGATTTTTTTGATCTATAATTGTAGTGTTCTCGCTCAGGTGTAAGAGAACGCTGAACTAAACACCGAGGTAAACCGTTGTCAATGAAGACAGGATCACAGTAAGATTAACCGTTTACTGTTCACTCTTCCACATTAACGTATGGTGAAAACTGTTGATAAAACAATACAAGATTTGTACAGTATTTGTTTCCTTCTTGATATCACATTTACATCGTAAATACTTGCAAAAGTAAACTACAACTACATTACATTAAAATGCAGCATACAGTCAGAATCTACCTACGCCATTGACTGCTTTAAATACACTTCAACACAAACTATCCGCAACTCTTTAACTAACGAAAACATAAACCTTATCGACCATCGTTACTTTTAACAGAATCAGCGTTAACATTTTAATTCAACATATCGATTATCTCATGAATTTACGGCGTTGCTTCACTATGTTTCTAATGCGTAGAAGACAACTTTTCTTGCGCTGATCTCGCACATGTGAGCCCCCTCCTTCCCGTTTCTCCAAACTGGTATTTTCCCACAAGACGCGGCAAAACCAGATGTGATGTCATCGCATGCCGCGATATATCACAGACAACGAATTTACTTTAAACAATCCTAACTTTAACTAAAAAATGCTTACAAACGAATTACTAAGCGAAAATATTATAAACTAAATGAATGCCATAAAGGCAACACAATAATAATCTATCAACATCAGGCCTGAGTGTACTTAGAGACTGAGCATCTACAACTGACTGAAATTGAGAATTACAACAATTTGTGACTGTTTTAAATACATTTTAGATTTGGGCAGTGGAGGAGGGATCCTATTTATTGATTCAGTTAGAGATACAGCACAGTACAAGCCATGCCACTGTTACGTACCCGTGACACGTGACAGTGGTACCCTTGTCACGTGACTGGGGTTGAAGCTATACTGGACTTGAGGTAATGGTCTTGTGATGGTGGAGTGACATCATTTTCCCGCCAGTAGAGATCATGTGACAGTTTTTTTTACAGGGTATAAAAGGAAGACCCCACCCTGTGGGGAGGGGCAGTTCGTGGCTGGATTTGCCAAGTTGACTTCATGCCACTGCGTGATTTAATGTTATGACGCAGTTTAGTTGAAAGATGAAGTTTTATCTAATGCCTAAAGTTTAAAAGGTTTAATGCCAGCAGTTTCTTTACAATACTGCTAGTGGAGAGTGAAGATTGGAGTTCAGGAGTTAAAGATCGAGGAGAATCGAATTTCGACGGTGGAATGGGTTCGACCTTGTGTGATCCTCATTCGGAAGGATTCGTTGACTGTTCTCATGTTTATCTCTGCGGGATAGCAGAAGATTGAGGACAGTGTGATAAAGGAAAGGTCAGTGCCTTTAAGCCGTTACGTTTCATAAAATTCTTCGTGGGAAGAGTTCGACTTTGGAAACTGAAGGAAAACGACGTGGAAGAGAATTTAAATCGCCTTAAAAAGTCTCTCCTTTTAAATGGCCTGTGAGCATTTTGAACTTTTGGCAATATCGCTTTAAAGAACTGTTTTTGCAACATCGCTTTAAGAACTGTTAGAGCTGCATCGCTTTAAGAACTGTTAAGCTGCCGCACAGCAGCTGTTTTCCGGTTACGTTAGTGTTTGTTTACTTTTGGGGGGTTTGTTTTCAGTGTTTAATAAACGTGTTATTTGTTATAAAAACCCTTGCCTAACTCACATCTATTTATTGTTGCCTGAATACGTAACACCACCCAGCAACCCACCTATTTAACCCTAGCCTAACCACAGGACAATTTACAATGACCAATTAACCTACTAATCAGTACGTCTTTGTACTTGTTGTAATGTGAGTATTATTGAAAGTGAGTTAATACTAATCGGGAAGTTATAGTATATAGTTCCACCACCCATGTCGCACGAGGTACCTGGAAGCCTCTGTATTGTAAATATCATTTGCCATCCCTGATAAAGATGTTCTTTTGGCCAAAAAATTGTCGAGTGGTCTTTTGTAAAGTGGAAGTTACCACGTATTTTTGGCAACGAGGTGAACTGGTTTTGTGGACTGGTTGGCCTGTTTCGATCAGGAGCTGTGAGTGGACGAGGAGCCTCGCATTCAGATGGCTACGTTTGGGTATATTCGTCAGTTCACAGAGCGAACTGAGGAGTGGCCGGAGTATGAGGAAAGGTTGGGACACTTCTTTCGTGCTAATGGCATTACTGAGGAAGCTAAGAAGCACTCTATTCTCCTGAGTGTGTGTGGGGCAAAGACTTACAAGTTGATAAGGAACTTAGCTGCGCCGCGGAAACCAGCAGAAATTCCGAATGACGAACTGGTCAAGCTCGTGGGGAACCACCACAATCCGAAACCTTCAGTGATAGTCCAACGGTTCAGGTTTCACAGCAAGTCAGTCTGTGGACGATTCTGTGGCTGAGCTACGGCAGCTGTCAGAGCATTGCGATTTTGGAGCCGTGTTGGATGACATGCTCCGTGATAGATTAGAATGCAGCATTAATAATGCCGCCACACTACACCGTTCGTTGGGGGGAACCCCACCGTTGACTTTCAAGAAGGCCCTAGAGATTGCCCAAGGCATGGAGATGGCTGCTAATAATGCCAAGGATATCCAGAAAGGATATGGGGGGTTGCAGTCAGCGGCAGTGCTCCAAGTCAGGAGGGAGACTGGTAAACAGGCAAAGCGGGTGGAATGTTTTCGGTGTGGAGGGACTATGCAAATGCTTGCAATTTCAAAGATACTGTCTGCCAAGCTTGTAGCAAAAAGGGACATTTAGCTAAAAAGTGCAGGAGTTTAACGGGTAAGGTTAAGCCTGGGCATTGGAAAGCTCAACAAGCTCAGGCAGCCACACACCACCTAGGAGAAGCAGACGAAGAGGCAGCGAGTGCCTACAACATGTTTGGGGTGGAAACGGATGAGGAACCACCTGAACCATATTATGCCACAGTCACTGTCAGGGGAAAGGACATTAAGTTCGAGATTGATTCAGGGGCTACTGCATCGGTCATTAGTGAGGAGACCTACAGGAGGACATGGGGGTCCAACCTGCCTCCCATCAGAC
Source organism: Hemitrygon akajei (assembly GCF_048418815.1). Taxonomy (NCBI): domain Eukaryota; kingdom Metazoa; phylum Chordata; class Chondrichthyes; order Myliobatiformes; family Dasyatidae; genus Hemitrygon; species Hemitrygon akajei. Next base: position 30,617,464 of record NC_133127.1, read on the forward strand.
CATCTAAGTTCAAACTCAGGACCTATACAGGGCAGCCCATTCCTCATTTAGGGGTGTTATAGGCTGAAGCCAGGCTGGTGATAGCTAAGGGCAACGGGTCCAGTCTTTTGGGCCACGATTGGCTTCGCAAAATCCGGCTCAACTGGCATGAAATTAAGTATGAACACACAACAGAGGACATTCTGCAGCAGTATAGTGACGATTTCAGGGACGAGCTGGGCGCACTGAAGGGCATGACCGTGAAACTCCATGTCGACCCTGAAGTCACATCACGTTTTTTTAAGCCCAGGTCAGTGCCTTATGCTATGAAAGGCAAAGTCAAGGAGGAGCTGGAACCTTTACAAGGGCTGGGCATCATTGAGCCCATCCAGCTTTCAAGGTGGGCGGCTCCCATTGTTCCAGTTTTGAAGGCAGATAAAATGGTGAGGATACATGGGGACTACAAGCTCACAGTGAATCGGATCTCTAAGCTGGAGGAGTACCCATTGCCACGGGTGGATGACCTGTTTGCGACCCTGTCAGGGGGTAAGCTGTTCACAAAGCTGGACATGAGCCACGCCTACCAACAGCTCCTGCTCGATGAGGATTCAAAGGAGTATGCACCGCCACAATACGCACAAGGGATTATTCAGATACAATCGCCTGGTGTTTGGAGTGGCGTCTTGCCCCACCATTTTCCAAAGCACAATGGACTCTTTGCTTCAGGGGATTCCACACGTAGCAGTGTATCTTGATGATATTTTGATCATGGGAGCCACGGAGGGGGAGCATCTGGCTAACTTAGAACAGGTGCCGAAGAGGCTCTCAGACACAGGGATGTGATTGAAACGCGGCAAATGTGTGTTCCTGGCACCAAGTGTGACCTACCTAGGACACAAGATTACAGCTGAGGGGCTTTGCCCAGTGGAGGACAAAGTGAGAGCTATCAAGGAGGCCCCAAGCCCCAAGCCAGTCACTGAACTCAGATCATTTTTGGGCATGGTGAATTATTATGGCAAGTTTTTTCCAGACCTTTCAAAGGTTTTGGCCCCACTGTATAAGCTGCTTCACAATGACACTAAGTGGCGGTGGGGTGAACAGCAGGAGGAAGCTTTCAAGGAAGTGAAGGAACTCCTGCACTCAGCGAAGCTGTTCGTTCACTATAACCCAGACAAGGAGATCACCCTTTCATGCGACGCTTCACCCTATGGAGTCGGGGCAGTTCTCTCACACATAATGGTGGACCGTTCAGAGAAGCCTATTGGTTTTGCTTTTCGTACCTTGACGGCTGCTGAGAAGGGATATTCACAGCTAGACAAAGAAGGTCTGGCCATTGTTTTTGCGGTCAAACGCTTTCATCAGTACCTCTATGGACGTGCATTCATAATTTTAATAGACCATAAACCACTGATGAGCCTTTTTAGTGAGACCAGATGCATCCCACTGCTAGCCTCAGCCAGGATACAGCGTTGGGCTCTCACATTGTCAGCCTACCAGTATACTATTGTGTACAGAGCGGGTGGGGATAATGTAAATGCCAATGTGCTGAGTCGACTACCTTTGCCTGAGACGCCTGTTACTACATATGTGCCTCCAGAGACTGTGTTTTCATTGGAGAGGCTGTCAGAGACACCTGTAAAGGCAACCCAGATCAAGCAATGGACAGAGGGGGACCCAGTCCTGTTTCAAGTCAAGACTTTTCTTTTACAAGGTTGGCCCAGAGTCGTGGAAGGAGAGGAACTGAGGCCTTATGCCAAATGCAAGATGGAACTGAGCCTGCAGGATGGCTGCATTTTCTGGGGGGGGCGAGGGTCATCGTGCCTCCCCCGGCCATTCACAGATTGTGGAGGAAATTCATGCGACTCATCCAGAGGTGTCTCGAATGAAAAGCCTTGCAAGATCCTACGTCTGGTGGCCAAGAATGGATCAGGATCTGGAGAACAAGGTAAAATCATGCACATAATGTCAGACCAATCAGAACATGCCACCACCAGCTCCTTTGCACCCATGGGAGTGGCCAGTCTACCCCTGGTCTAGGCCACATTTGGACTTTGTTGGCCCCTTTATAGGGTAGATGTGCATTCCAAGTGGATCGAAGCTCACATCATGAGCAACATCACAGCCCCCTCAACCATAGACAAACTCAGGCAAGTGTTTGCAGTCCACGGGTTGCCTGACACTCTGGTCACTGATAATGGCCCGACGTTTACCAGCGATCTGTTCAGTGAGTTCATGCAGCAGAATGGCATTTGTCACATTCAGACGGCCCCTTTCCACCCAACCTCAAATGGTTTGGCTGAGCGGGCTGTTCAGACAGTGAAGAAAGGCCTGAAGTGGATGACAGGGGACTCTCTTAGTACACGGCTTTCATGTTTCCTGTTTAAATACCGCCTCACGGCACAGACTACAACTTCACGCACTCCAGCAGAGATGCTGATGGGGCATAGGCCTAAGTCAAGATTGGACCTGCTGCGCCCGGGCATGAAGGCAAAAGTGGAAGGGAAGCAGGAAAAGCAGAAGGAAAGACATGATCAACATGCGCGAGAGAGACGGTTAAAACCGGATGAAAATGTCTATGTGAGAAACAATCAGCAATGTCTTCCTGGGGTTATTCTTAAGCAGAGTGGTCCAGTCTTCTGTGTTGTTAAGCTGACTGATGGGCGTGTTTTCCACAGACATCAGGACCATGTGCACCTGTGTCATGTTTCCGGCTCAGAGTAGACAGTTCCATGGAGTTTCCAATGGTGAGACAGACTACTGGGGAAGCATGTCCACCAGTGACTTTGCTAGAGGGAGAGACACTGGCAGAGGGGGCAGAGTCCCCTGAAGAGGATGGACATTCTCACGCGGACACAAAGACCCCTTTCATGTCCCCAGCACCAGATCCACCCAAAACATCCTCACCAGCGGTGCCTGCTGGGTCACCGGGGGTAGTGCGTAGATCACAGCGCCCTCACAAACCTCCTGACAGACTGAATCTTTGATTGGATAGTGTTTTTTGTTGTTGGATTGAATGTTGAATTTGCCACATTTTTTAGTTGTTTTGTATTGTTAACCTGTTGCTAATGATACCACTGTTTTTATTTCCCAGTTCTTCTATATTTGGGGAATGTTGGACTTTAAAGGGAGAGAAGTGTTGTAATGTGAGTATTATTAAAAGTAAGTTAATACTAATCGGGAAGCTGTTGATAACAAGAGGTGGGTTCCAGGGTTGGCGGGGTTTTTACTTCCGCTCTTTTTACTCCCAGTATATAGTTCCACCACCCATGCCGCACGAGGTACCTGAGAGCCTCTGTATTATAAATATCATTTGCCGTCCCTGATAAAGATGTTCTTTTGGCCATAAAATTGTCGAGTGGTCTTTTGTAAAGTGGAAGTTACCACAGTACTGTGAGAGGAAACCCATGCGCTCAAGGAGAGGAATTTACAAATACCTTACAGATGAAGTCAGAATTGAACTCCAAACTCTGAAACCCCAACCTGTAGTAGCATTGCACTAACTGCTGTGCTACTGAAGATTAGCTTTATTTGTCACATTTACATCAAAACATACAATGAAATACATTATTTGTGTCAATGACCAACACAATCTGAGGATGTACTGGGGCAACCTACAAGTGGCACCATTTCTCTGGCATGCCCACAATTTACTAATTCAGCACATACTTCTTTGGTATGTGGGAGGAATCCAGAGTAACCCACATGGTCATGGGAAGAATGTACAAACTCTTTACAGACGGTGGTGGGCATTGAATCCTGATCATTGACTACAGAAGATGTAATAGCATTATGCTAACCACTACGCTACCATGCTGTTTCAGGATTAAGACCGAGTCTTTTCCTAATCTGAGAATCAAAGACAAAAAAATTCAAGTACTGGAAATCTAAAATAAGAACAGAAAATGCTGGAAGTGCTCATAGGCTGAATCTGTGGGAAGAGACATAGAGTTAAGGTTTCAAGCTGAAAATCCTTCATTGGGACTGGGAAGAGCTGAAAAGAAACTAATTAAGGTGCAGAGAACATGGGGAAGGGATGTTGTCTTTGTTCAGATTAAACCATGGTGATAAGATTATCTGACCGGTGACTAAATGGAAACAAATAGAGTGAGAACATACTTGATGAAACCTCATTGACCCAAAACATGAACTGGGTTTTCCTTGCCACAAATGCAGCATGTCCATGTGAGTATTTCCAGCCTTTTCTCTTTGCATCCTCGTCCAGACCTGGTGGATAGGTAGCTTTCAAAATGGCTATACTTTTGCAGCAGTTATTTAAAAAGTAATTGGCTTAACAAGTAACAAGTGCATCAGCAGATGTTATACATCAATACAGTTTGTGAGTGTGAAACTTTTGAGCTGCCAGCCATAAGTTTTATAAGATTTATTGAATTCAGTTTTGAAACTTGCCATTTTGCAAGTAGCGTTCACACCTTAAAAGGCATTTCACCACTGCCTTAACCAAAAATCCATCATATTCTTAATGTCCACTTTTTTTCCCCATTTTCTCTTTGTACTTCACTGCCTAGATGGCCATTTGCTTTTTGAATACTCACTTCCTTTCATTGGATAAAACCAGAGGCAGTTAATCAGGTAGATCTGTCACAGAATTCCTGAATGTAAAGATATTCTCTGTTTTCATGTATTGAACTTAAACTGCTTTACCAGATATTGCAGTTTTTGAAAGAGACTTGCTTCTACAGCATTTAGCAGGAGGCACTTTGACAGTTTCAAAAACATGGTTTTCAGATAAACAGATTCAAGCTTGTCATCCAACAAAATTGCCTTCAAGTATTAGGGTGAATATCAGTCTGTACTTGCTGGGACCTCACTGAAATCTATCAAATACTGGAAGGCTCAGTGGAAGTGGAGAGGATGTTTCCATTAGTGGGGGAGTCTAGGAGGAGAGGGCCCAGCTTCACAATACAAGGATGTTCCTTTGAAAGAGATGACGAGGTATTTCTTTAGCAGAGGTTGGCAAATTTGTGGAATTCATTACCACAAACGGGTGTGGAGGCCAAGTCATTGGGCTTATTTAAAGCAGAGGTTTAGTAATGACATCAAAGGTTACTGGGAGAAGGCAGGAGAATGAGATTGAGAGAGATAATAAATCTGCCATGATGGAATGGTGGATCAAACTCGATGGGCTGAATGGCCTAATTCTGCTCCTGTGTCTTATGGTCTTATAACCTTTTCTTAAAGTTAAGCATTAGATTTATGTATAAACATTACATCAGGGTATAACCTGACAATTTTGTTTATACAGGTTTATGGTTGCTTTGTTACTGATATCCAAAGAAAGTACTGAGTCAATCCAAACCCATGAAGTATATTAGTTTTGTTCAAAATAGTATTTCGTACAGCGTAAAACCCAAACGTCCTCCCTTTAGCAATGGTTATACCTAATCAAATGCCAATAAGTTAAATGACAGTTGTCATGCCAAATAAACAGTGCCATAGATAAAATCCATCTGTAACAAGCAATCAAATGTTATACAGGGTTTATAAAAAAAACAAAAAGAAATATGGGGAAAATGCTATTAAGGAGTCAAAGACCACTAAAAGAAAATAAACAAAGTTCAGAAACATAACCATAAAGCATTATTTCAGAACTCCCTAAATATAATTTTAACTTTTCATTACACATAGGGAATAAATATTTAATTTGTAGTATTGATCTTCCTGAAGATTACATTAAAACAATCACATAGTATATTAATTAAACACTTCATCACATAAGAAACTACCTATGATAGATAAAACTTTATCCAGTAATACCAAGTATTGAATTCAAAGACAAATCTCTGCATTTTGCTCTTTTCCAAGGTGTCTATTTGACTAACCCATTGCCCAAATATTCTGAACTCAGCAAGATCCCCAAAGTAATCTTTACCCCTGCTCAGTCTACGAAGAATAAATGGCATTAGTGCTTTAGGCATGCTAAAGAAATTCAAATGTGTTAGCTTTTAGAGTACTCCAATGCATATCTTAAAGGCTAGGTAACTGACGTATGCACAGACATCCATCTTTTAAAAATAATCACATTTTTAAAACAACTTGAACTTTATAAGGGTTGATTTTCCACAGTGGCTTCTTTGCAATCATTTGCAGATCTGTGGAAACCCTGGTAAAGATTCATAAATGTGTTTTTATGTAAATTTTCTATGCTATTGTATATCTTCTGCAGAATAAAGATAAATTGTGAACCCTTCACCAGAAATTGAACTGTGTAATGTACAGTTCCTTTTATACTAGTTTCTTGGCCACAAAGAAATTTTTCATGTGCTTCATTTGCCAGACTCCCATTGTGAGAAGGATTGTGGTTTGAACTAGAGCCCACCATAAGATGTCGTTGTTAGTTCTTTCACTGACCCGTCGAAATTCTTCTTCACGTAACTGTAGATCAGACAAGAGATTTGGAATATTAGTTAAATCATCTTACAACAATAGGATTTTATTTTAATACTGCATATATTCACTGTAATACATGTATATGAACATTATTTACACTCAAATTGTATTGGAAATAATTACATCTATAGTTATCTTCAAAGGTGTGATTTTAAATAATGCTTTTTTCTGTAAAGTGATCTCCTAAAGAAATGAATTTTTAAAAGTACAAACATTTTATTACTCACATTGTGATGTTATGCCTCAGCTTTAAAGAAACATCAAAGTAATTGAATGACAGAAATAGATGTTTACTTATGTATTGTCAAACTTGCTAAAGACTAGAGTTTTACCTACATCCATGGAAAATGTAAAACATATCTAAATGCAGTTGTATTAGATTAGTACTCCCATAAAAACACACGCTGTAGTTAACTACCATTTGCTTTATTAACATTAATAGGTACATTGTTAGGTCAAAAGATAAAATAATAACTGATTTAAGCAGCATGCTCACAACCCAATTAAATTAAATCAGCATATGCCAACATCATGGCACCAACCCTCTTAGAAGTTCTAGAAATTAAGGCTTTCTGCTGCAACTAACCTTGGGGGGGGGGGGGGGGAAATAAACACTGGAATGTGGAAAAAATAAGATTTCTTTTCTATTTTCTTTGCATTGACCTGCATTTTTTCAATCATTTATAACAACACACTTATATGCTTCTCTGGCTTTATTCCACTTCTATCAAGAGTCATTATCTTCAATGGGACTTTTATCATAAAGAAGCAAAGTGCCCACATTTGAGACAGACTCAGAAATGTCCACTGAAACAGAGAAAAAAAATAATTAAAACCTTGTCAAGGCAGTGGATTTTAATAAGGCTACTAAAGGAATGAAGAGGTGTTCAGCAATAAGGTTTAGGAAGATATTCCAGAGCTAGAGACCCAAATGTTTCATGAGTTACTTGGCTTATACATTTTTTTTGTGATCATAAGACCCTGTTGGACATTGGTAGTGTAGGATACATGAGGTTGTAATATTACTTTGAAGAGAAGGGGTTTGGTGAAGTAGGGGTATAAGGAAAATATGTATTTCCAATCTTGGTTATTTTTGGTTTCTAATGACTCCAGGTTGATAGCTCAGAACCAGCATGTTCATCATACTCAACACAACTGTTCCCCACTGCCACTTCAGGCTCAACCCTTAACAGCAGAGTCCCATCTGGGTAAAATACCATGTCCGAGAAATCCCTTTATTACTTCTTAATAGCTCTAACCAGAATTCTGTGTCATCACATTACTACTTATAGATGTTCCAGAACATTGTTATCAGATTTCACAGTTTAGTTGCACTGATCCATTGCAATGTCAGGTAGCTGTCAGCACTTGGCTTTGCAACTGTGACCCCAGGAGCCAGACCTTTAAAAGATCTGATGCACAGTCAAAGCTGTTATTTTAAGGATGGATGCTGCAGTAACAGAAGGAAGATGAGTATTCCCAGTAGGCCAGAGAGGTCTAGACAAGCTAGTGAAAAACAGTATCTGCGGGACATAAAATTTTCTGTAGTGCAAAGAGGCTATAATTTAGATTCAGATTTATTTATCACATGGACATACAGTGAAATGCGCCATTTGCATCAACAACCAGCACTCCCAATGATGTGCTGGAGGCAGCCCACAAGTGTCACCACACATCCTGGCACCAGCATAGCATGTCCACAATGTTCCATGGAAGAACTCAAGCAGCAGCAACAACAACAAAACAAGCTCTTTTTCCATCCCTCCAACCCACCCATTCACATACCAAGAGAGGCCTCCAACCACAGGACAGGCCACCTCCAGGCCTCCAGTCCTTGTCACCAGATTTTCAGATTCACAGACATCAGGCCTTCAACTTCAGACTTCACCCCAGGATGCTGATAACGGATTTGAACTTCGGGCCTTGACTATGGGTATGGAGACTCTCCATGAAACAGACAAGCACGCTCACTAGGCAGGAAATTGCCAGGGAGACCAACAGTCTGCCATCAGTAAGGATAGCTGATACTGCTGCAATTATCCTCAACACCAGTGCCCCACAAGGCTGCATCCTCAGCCCCCTATTCTGCTCCGTAAACATTTATGCCAAGTGACCAGATTCTGCTCTAACTCTATCTACATGTTTGCAGATGGAGTGGGACACGTCTCAAATAACAATGAGTTGGAGTACAGGAAGGAAATATAGAGCATGGTGTCATGACAACAACCTTTCCCTCAATGTCAGCAAAGCACAAGAACTGGTGATAGAGCCAGGGCAGTGCACATGCTCCTGGTTACATCAATAGTACTGAGGTCCAAAGGGTTGAGAGCTTCAAGATCCAAAGAATGAACATCACCAATAGCCTGTCGTGATCCAATCATGTTGACACCACAGCCAGGGAGGTTCACCAGGACCTTTGCTTCCTCAAGCAGCTAAAGAAGTTTGGCATATCCCTTTTGATGCTCACCACTTTTTTATTGATGCACCATACAAAACCATTCTATCCAGATACATCATGGCTTGGTATGATACTGCAGAGAGTTATGGACGGCATTCACATCATGGAAGACAACCTCCACAGACTCTTTCTACACCTTGTTGCTTCAGTAAAGCAGTCAGCATAATCAAGACCCCACTCACCTTGTACAATCTCTCTTCTCACCCCTTCCATCAGCCAAAGGATGGTAAAAGCCTAAAAGCACGTGCCACCAGGCTCAAGGACAGCTTCTATCCACTGTTATAAGCCTATTGAACAATAATTGACCTCACAATCTGTTCATTACAGCATTTCACCTTACTGTTTACTTGCACTGCACTTTCAAGTTCAAGTTTAATTATCATTCAACCAATCACATGAGTAAATCCAAAAGTAACAGTTTATCTCTGTGGCCAAGGTGAAAACACAGTACCAACAGTACATATGACAGCAGAAAAATATAGTTACAAAAAAAACATATAGCTCAAGTCTCTGAGTGTCATGCCCTGTAGATTGATGGTACATGGGTGTTGTTCTGAAGCCACGTTTCTGCCAAGAATAGCCCACAGCAGTTTCTCATCTCATGCAAGTGCAACTGCAGATGAACATAACCCAACTTGTCTTCCCAGGAGTGAGCACTGGAGGGCAGCACCAACAGGTGGGGCCAGACCACCCAACCCAGTGCGGAATCCAGTGTCACACATCCAGCTCTGGCATTCCTCAGGTGGCCCTAAGACATGAGGGCCTGGTCTGTGCCACATCGAGACCACGTAGCTCCCCGACATCGGTGTCACCAATGAACCAGTAATTTAGACTCTCAGTATCCTACACTACCAATGTCCAACAGGGTCTTATGATCACAATAAAAATGTATAAGCCGATCACTTATTATTATTTAACTTATTATTATTTAATTATTTATGGTTTTATATTGCTATATTTCTACACTATTCTTGGTTGGTGCAGCTGTAACAAAACCCAATTTCCTTTGGGATCAATAAAGTATGTCTGTCTGTCTGTCTTCCGATAGATTGCACATCGCTTCTGTCGCCTTCTTCCCTAGGTGGCTAAATCAGGCTGCAAAACAGTGCACAGCAAATCCAGTTCCACTGCTATGGAGCAGCTTACTAGTGGGTAATCCTGCTTTACTCAGTTCTTAATATCCAGTACTGTCTTGCGATAGTAAAAAAAAACTTAAAAGACTAAAAATGTCATGTTTGTTTGCAGCTAGAGAGGCCACTGTATCTCAGCACACCGCCATCTTAACAGAGGTCTCTATGACTGTAACAGTGTATTCTGCACTCTGTTATTGTTTACCTTGTCCTACCTGCCAAAAATGAATAGTTCTGTATGCAAGGCAATCTTTTCACTGTACCTCAGTACATGTAACAATAAAAACCAATTTACTAATTTATATGAAAGTCTGCCCTTTGGGAAAATTTTACAAATGGGAAAAAATCCCCATACTCATTTCCTACTTCTACGGGCACAAGGAAAAGTGGATGAAAGCTTCGATGACCTTCCTAATGCAGCAATGAAAAATAAAGAAAAAAATGTAGCAGAGACTAGTAGCAATAGCCTGGTCACATTGGAGCTGATTCTGACAGAGTTCTCAACCAGGACCTTGATACATGGCAGGTCAGAAGACTGGACAGCAGCAAAGAATGACCAAAAGACCAATGGGAAAAACTTAAAAGTGTATGAATAATGGACCCATAGAAAGTGCATTTCGGGAATTAATAGAGAACAAGGACATCACAAATTAATTAAATATCCATTTACATAGAACTATTTAGGATCTTTACAATAGACGATATAAGTAAAAAGAGATATAATTTTGAGAATCTGAAGGGAAGGAAGAACTCAGAACAGTACAGTCATCTAAATAATAGTGCTGAACAAATTGTTGGAACTGTGAGCTGCTATCCCTGGATCCTGTTAGATTTCATCGGGCCATCTTTAGGAGTGCCTTATGAGAAAAATGATGCAAATCAATCATACTGAATGCTGGAAATTGGTTACAAAATCAGGAAATACCAACAATCATCAGATCAGGTAATGTGATTGAATAGAGAACCTGAGTTAATATTTCATGTTGAATACATTTCATGACATAGTTGATTTGTTGGTTTTAATTTTCCAAAATTTCCCAAGTTCCTAGGAAGTTCCATGAGATTGAAAAATAGTAAAAATAACTCCTTTATTCAGAAAGAGGGGGAGAGAAAGTAGGAAATTAGCTTCAGTTTTCATGGTACTTTAAAGTTAGTTTTACATTTGTAAAATGGAAATTATTAAAAACTTAGCAAAATTCTAGATAATCAGAAAATTTCAATGTGGATTTGTGAAAAGAAAAGCATATTGGATTTATTTTGAAGAAATAATATGCATTGTGCATTGAGAAAAAAACAATTTGTAAGTACTAAATTTAGTTTTTCAGAAAGCACTTCAAATGATAATGCAGTATGTAAAATAAAAAAAACTAATGGTGTAGGAGGTGGAAAGCTGGCTGATAAAAAAAAAATAGAAAATAGGAAATGGTTCTTCTTTTAGTTGGCAAAATGTAATATACGATGTTTTAGAGATTGGTGATAGATTTGTTTAAATGACTGGATTGAAAACACCCAAGGTATAGAATGTAATGTTGATAGAAAGATGGGTATGAAGAGAACATAAGAAAGCTACAAAAGGATATGGAGAGATTAAGTGAGTGTACAAAGAATTTGCTAACAGAGTGTGACGTGGAAAAATATGAAAACATCCATTTTGGCAGGAGAGAAGCATGTTATCTAAATATAAAGATTGCAGAATTTGAGTTACAGAGAAATCTGGATGATCAGGTACATGGAGTACAAAATCTTGTAACTTCTTCAAGTAATTAGGAAAGCCAGCAAAATTGTATTGTTTATTGTTAGTGGAAACAAATACAAAAATAGAAGGGTTATATTGACTTATATTGGATATTGGTGAAATCAAACCTGGAGTATTGGTCTCCTTAGTGTCAGAAAGTTGATAATGTATTGGAAGATTTACTAGATTAATGTCTGGAGTGGGTGGGTTTTCTTGTGATATGTCCTGTATCGGCATGTATCTGCTGGAGTTCTGAAGTGTAAGAGTTGATTGAATTATACAAGTTACTGAGGGGCATTGGTAGGATGGATGTCAAAAGGATGTTTCCTCATACAGAAGAAACTAAAACTAGGAATCACTGTTTAAAAATAATGGGGTCACGCAGTTTAGACAAAAATTAGGCTTTTTTCCCCACTGAGTAATGGGACTTTGAAACGTCTTTCTTGAAAGATGATGTAAGAGTAACAAGCCCAAAGTACCGTATGCTAAATTTCCTTTGTATTTGAAAACATATTGACATACCCTCTGATAGTCCTGCTGTTTGCTGATATATTCCATTCTCTCTACTAACTGCAGAACTCTTTCCTCCACGTTATTTATCTTGTCCTTGGCTTCATCAGGAGACTTTTCAGTGATATGTTCACCAACCTGAATGTCCAAATTAATGCGCTGTAAAATAGAAATTCACATTGAATTTGAATTGTATACACTGAACAAAATGACATCTCAGGAAAAATTATGTTTTCTAGGTCCAATATTTAAAATGTATTAACCTTATGGATGATGGAAAAGTATGTTAGAAGGCAAATTGTGAGGAGAACATAAACAGTTTATGAAAAGAGGTAGTTTGCAGGTGGAGTATTCAGGGAGAAATTGTGATGTTCATTTTGGAAGGAAGGTAAAAATAGAATGTTGTTTTAATGGAGATGAACTGCAGAAATTTGAAGCACAAAAGAATTTGTGGGTCTTTGTACATGAAACACACAAAGCTAACATATGGTCAGGAGGGAATAGATAGGACAAATGGAATGCTGGCCCTTAGTTCAAGGGTTTTGGAGTTTATAAGTCAGATGTGTTACTGCAGTTGCAGAAGTCATCATTGACACCACATCTATTTTATTGCAAATTATTTTGGTTCTCGTATTTGGGGGAAAATACACATCACATCAGAGAGGGTTGACTAGCGTGATAAGAACATAGGAAATAGGAGCAGGAGTAGGCCATCTGGCCCATTGACCCTGTTCCACCATTCAATAAGATCATAGTTGATCTGACCGTGGACTTGTCTTCACCTACCTACCTTTTCCCCGTAACCCTTAATTCCCCTAGTATGCAAAAGTCTATCCAACCTTGTCTTAAATATATTTACTGAGGTAGCGTCCACTTCTTCATTGGGCAGAGAATTCCACAGATTCACCACTCTCTGGAAAAAGCAGTTCCTCCTCATCTCCATCCCAAATTTACTTCCCCCAAATCTTGAGGCTATGTCCCCTTGTTCTAGTCTCACCTACCAGTGGAAACAACTTTCCTGCCCCGATTTTAACTATCCCTTTTATAAGTTTATATGTTTCTATAAGATTTCCTCTCATCCTTATGAAATCCAGCGAGTACAGTCCTAGATGACTCAATTTCTCCTCATAGTTCAACCCCCTCATCTCTGGAATCAACCAGGTGAACCACCTCTACACCGCCTCCAAAGCCAGTATATCCTTCCTCAAGTAAGGAGACTAGAACTGCATGCGGTACTCCAGATGAGGCCTCACCAGTACAGTTGCAGCATAACTTCTCTGCTCTTAAGTTCAGTCCCCCTAGCAATGAAGGCCAGCATTCCACTTGTTTCTTGAAAACCTGCTGCACCTGCAAACCAACCTTTTCCGATTCATTTACAAGCTCTCCCAAGTCCTTCTGCACAGCAGTGTGATCTTGGATAAGGCAAGATTATTCCATGAGTAGAGGGTACACAGTTAGGACATACTTACTGGAGTTTCAAAGAAATGAGAGGCAATCTTATTAAAACATATAAGGCTCTAAGGGTAATTGTTGAAAAAGTATTTCCTCTCATGGGTCTCCCATTTTATACTGAGATTAAGAATTTCTTCTCTTTGAGCAAGGTTTTCCAACCTGGGGACCATGGACCCCTTGCTTAATGAAATTGTTCTGTGGTGTAACAAAGGTTGGGAACTCATGCCTTAGAAGATTTTGAGACTTTGGAACTTCTTACTAGATTTCTTGAGTATATTTAAAGCTGAGATCTATATATTACTAATCAGCAGGGGAATCAAAGGTTATGGGGAAGAAGGTGGACTTGAGAACTGATGGATCAGGTATGACCATATTGAATGGTGGAACAGTCACGGGGTGGTTAGTGCTCCTCCTATTCCTACATCTAATGGTCTTAAGGTGAATTCTTTTTGTAAAACAAAGAGCAAGAAACTACAAGTGCCAAGCCTAAAAGAGCAAAATGTTGGAAATTCCTAGTAGGTAAGGAGAGGGAAACAGCTAATATTTCAGGACAATGACTAAGTCATAAAAGATCACTGATCTGAGATATTAACTACATAGTTCTCAACAGATGCTGCCCACCTAGTGAATATTTCCAACGTTTTCTCTTGTTATTCATTTTGTAAATGATGTTGGCCCTTAGACATAAAGGAGCTTCTGGCAATTTCCTTCAATAGTCACAACAGGAGATCAGAACAACCCAAGTGGAATTTTAGGACTAGTATAATTTGACCATGAAAATATTCCTATTAATTTAATATATCAACTAGATCTCACTTCCTCTTCTCTTGCACTCATCTATTTTACTACCTATAGACAATATAAACTTGCATCTTTCATTTTTCCCTCTGCATAACTGACAGAAAAAAACTTCTCTCTCCATAACTATAACCCACCCCCCTCCTCCCACCAGGCCAGGTAGCAGATAGGCAGCAGGAGTAAGGCTCAAGGCACATTGTCACGCCATCCGGACACTCGTGGCCTCCAAAAGACACCTAACAGATTGTAGAAGGAAACACAAAAATAAGCACCACAGAACTACCTCATCAGAGAGCTGCATCTCACCAGCACCTTGAAAAAAGGGAAAAGGGGTGGATACGAATCTCATTGTTACCATCAATGACCACATCTCATTAGATAATATTAAGGAACGAGAACACTTTGTGAATTTGATTGCATAGAGCATTGTCGCAGGAAAGCAGTATCAATCCCTAGGCCATACTGTCTTCTCACTGCTGCCACCGGAAAGAAGGTGCAGGAGCCTCGGAACTCGTATTACCATGTTCAGGAACAGTTATTACCGCTCAACCATCAGGCTCTTGAACTAGAATGGATAACTTCATTCAACTTCATTTGGCCTATCACTGAACTGTTCCCACAACCTATGACTCAATTTTCAAGGGCTTTTCATTTCACGTTCTTGATATTTATTGCTTATTTTTTTTTGTTTTTATTTTCTTTTTGTATTTGCAGTTCGTTGCCCATCTTAATGTGTGCAGTTTTTCATTGCAGTACTTACTGCAATGAAAACTGATAACTAATCACACAATCAGGAAAACTCAATACCTCTACTTTCTGAGGAGGCTGAAGAGAGCCTGACTATACACATCTATACTCATGTTGTTCTACAGGTGTGCAGTAGGGAGCATTCTAACAAGCTGCATCACTGCATGATATGGAAACTGCACTGCGACGGACATGAAGACTCTACAATGGGTAGTCAAAACTGCCCAATGCATCATTGGCAGCAGCCTACCTGCCATCAAGATCATATATATATGGAAAGATGCTGGAAAAGGGCCAGTAATATCATGAAGGATCCCACCCACCCTGCTCATGGGCTGTTTCATCCACTCCGGGGGAAAAGCTACGTAGCTTCCATGCAGGGACCACTGGACTCAAGAAGTTACTTACCCCAAGCAGTAAGGCTGATCAACACCTCCACCCATTAACTCACTCCTCCACACCACTATTTTATCATTTCCTGTTGGTCACCTTATATACAGACACTACTGTGCCTAGCATCACTTTATGAAAATATAATCTTTGTACATAAGCTATCTTATGTATTTATATTTATTGCTTTTTGTTATTCTGTTTTTATCTCATTGTTTTTTTTAAATGCTGCTTTAGAACCTGAGTAACAATTATTTGGTTCTCCTTGTGTACTGGAAATGGCATTACATAAACTTGAATGCCCTCAAGAAAATGCAGGGTTGTGTATCATGACATATATGTACTTTGATAATAGCTTTATTTTGAACTTTGAACTTTAGTCTGCCATTGCAAGGTTGAGGCTTTGAACTGCATTACTAAACATAATTGGCATTTGAGTTATTGCATTAATTATCATATGTTTTCATTTTATTAAAAGGATAAAATGTTGCTAATGTGATGAACATACCAATTTACTCCCAGCGAACACTGCTAGTTTTGTGGAGTTGGATGTCAGGCAGATGTAGTGCTCCCCTTGAGAATGGGACTGAAATATAAAGTGACTTTCTGGTCCATATAATTTATGCAGCAAGATCTGTTTATAAGAAAAAACGTGAATTGTTTAGTTAATGAAGAAATCATTTGTACGTGGTATTTGATTTTAAATATCCAGAAAATCATTGATTTTACAACATATATGAAAATGATTGAAAATCAATGCATAACACAATTATGGTAATTATAATCACACATAGAACTACATTTGGCTGGAGGTGTAGTGGAATCAGCATCAGACTTCGAGACAAGTGATCCTGGGTTCAAATCCAGCCAGCTCAACTCCTTGCACGCTTTCCATCTGTGTTAGGTTGATCATTGAGCTAGCAACTCTGCCTCGGAGGAAAAAACAAACAAAATGCTAAAGAAAGGCAAGGTTGCCACCCGATGCACCACAAAGCACATGGAGGAATAACAATATAACTATAACACATATTGCTATTCATCAGAAGTCAGATTTCCTTTCCTGAATATCTGTGTTGAAGCAAACGGATTTTTACAAAACTACAAATGTCATGGTTGCTTTTACTGTTACAACCAAAACAAAATAGCAATGACAGACTTTGCCCAGTTTCATAGAGTATCAAGATCTAATATAACTGACCTAATAATTATTACTTCTGCCCTCCTCTGGAACATTACATTAGCATTACCCATCTGGCATCAACAGTCATTCCACAGTCAATGTCATTTAGATCACATTTCTTCCCCATTCTGATGTTTAGTCTGAACAACAACTGAATCTCTTGACCTTGTCTGAATATTTTTATGAATTGAGTTGCTGCCATGTGACTGGCTGATTAGATATTTGCATTTATGAGCAATTGTACATGTGTACTTAATAAAAAAAAGTTACTGAGTGTAATTAAACATGAATTAATCCAAGTGGTGCCAAATAATAGAAGTCGACAATGCCCCAGTAGACTCCAATTTATAGCGTTCCTTGGGTTTGTTTTAAGTTTATGGACAATGACAAGATTGTTCCTCATGTTTGATAATTGCTTTTCAGAGATTCTTGGTCTTGTTAGTAACAACCACTTTCATTTGTGATCTTTGCCATGCTTTGGAATAGTGTTTAAGGAAGTGATTAAGATATAAATTAGTAGATGTAGTGTATTCAAGGACATTTTCAACCTCTCACTGCTATGGGTGGAAGTTCCCACTTGCTTCAAAAAGGCAACAATTATACCAGTGCCTAAAAAGAATAATGTGAACTGCTTTAATGACTATCCCCCAGCAGCACTCACATCTACAGCTTTAAGAGTTTGGTCATGACTACACTGAACTCCTGCCTCAGCAAGGACCTGAACCCACTGCAATTTGCCTATTGCCACAATAGGTCAACAGCAAACACAATTTTAATGGCTCTCCACATGACCTCAGACCACCTGAACAATACAAACACCTATGCCAGGATGCTGTTCATCATCTATGGCTCAGCATTTAACACCATCATTCCCATAATCCTGATAGATAAGTTACAGAACCCGGGCCTCTGTATTTCCCTCTGCAACTGGATCCAAGACTTCCTAAACGGAAGACCACAATCTTTGCGGATTGGTGATAATATCTTGATGATGATCAACACCTCAAGGGTGTGTGCTTAGCCCACTTCTCTACTCTCTCTATACTCACAACTGTGTGGCTAGACATAGCCACATCTATAAATTTGATGATGATACCACCGTTGTCGGTAGTATCTCAAATGGAGATGAGAGGACGCAAAGGAGCAAGATATACCAACTAGTGGAGTGCTGTCACAGCAACAACCTTGCTCTCAACACTCAACTGGGTGTCAAGATCTCTGAGGACCTAACCTGGTCCCAACATAAAGAAGGCAAGACAGTGACTATACTTCATTAGGAGTTTGAAGAGATTTGGTAAGTCAACAAAAACACTGAAGCCATGAACACTACCTCACTTTTTAAAATATATATTATTTCTGTTTTTGCATGATTTTTAATCTATTCAATGTATATATACTGTAATTGATTTACTTATTTACTTATCTTTATTTTTTTTTGTTCTTTATTATGTATTGCATTGAACTGCTGCTGCTAAGTTAACAAACTTCATGACACATGCCGGTGACAATAAACCTGACTCTGATTCCCTTTGGATTATCAGTAGACATTTATTAGGTTGCAAGTAAAAGGTTGCTTACTGCACCAAAGCACATTGTTAGGGGACTGGCTAACACAAAACACAGAGTAAGTATAAATGGAAATTGGACTGGCAATTAGTAACCAGAATGGTGCCACAGGGATCAATCAGTGCTGGGACCTGAAGTCTTTACAATATATTTCAATATCTTGAATGACTGGACCAAGTACTCTGCAGCCACATTTGCTGCTGATAAGGATTAATCAGTCGTGATGAAGACATATAGCATGAACAGACAAACTGAGTGATTGGGCAAGGAGTTGGCAATTGGTGTATAACATTGCAAAATATGAAGCTGCCTTTGGACAATTAAATTATTATTTAAAGGGAGTAGAATATAAAATGTTTGCAATGGGATCCAGAGTGTTGGTGGAAATGCAAAGGTTTGACATGTAGGTACAGCAAGGAATTAAGACTAATGGAATGTGCGTAATTGCAAGGTGCATGGAATGTAAAAGCAGGCAAGTTTTGTTGCAGCTTTATACAGTGCTAGTGAGATCACACCAAGTATAACTCTGGACTCCGTATTTAAGAAAAGGTATACAATTCTTCTATTGGTGGCACTGCCCAGAAGGTTTGTTCCTGAGATAAAGGGGTTTGACATTTTGAGTGATATTGAGCATTTTCGGCATACGCTGACTAAAATTCAGAGGAGTAAGAGGTAGTCTTAAGATTCTGAGCAAGATTGACAGGGTGAATGCTACTGGGGGTGTCTGCAGTTTCAGATTATGGTTGACCATTTATTTAAGACATAGATAAGTAATTTCTTCCCTCAGCAGGTCAAGATAGTTTGGAATTCTCGACCCCAGAAAGCTGTCAAGTTGGAGTTACTGAACATATTCAAGAAGGAGATGAACAGATATTTGAACTATGAGAGAGTCTCGGGGTGTGTGAGGCATAGCACTCTCTGATCCCTGGACTTCAGCTTCAACATTCAAACTTAGCTGACCTCTAGGAATTGCCCCCAAAGCTCACCGATCATTGAACTTTGACCTTGAAGTCTTGACTTCCAGACTCACACAGCCTCAACCCCAGGACTTGCCAACCAGGTTGGAGGGGTGGTGAGTCATCAAGGGCCCACTGACCTCAGTCACTGCCCCTGATCCTTCATTCTAACTCCCCTTCATTCCTGTCCCTCAGCTCCCTGCGCTCTCCTCAAAACCATCCCTACAATTCTAATAAGACTATTCTGAGCCTCAACCTTAATCAGCATAACAGCTCAGCACCATTTTGATTTTCCCTATTCTGCATTGTGTTTCCTTTACCTCAATGTAGTTATCAAAATACTGATTGATTTTGGACAGTCAGGGTAATATAGAGGCTGGTCAGAGGGTAGTACTTCCCCATGGTGCCAGTTGCTCAGTTTCAGAAGGAAAGCACAAATATCACAAATACTATCATTTTGTACAAACGTATTAAGGACAGAAATGGTGTAGGCTTTGCAACTAACGATTGAGACAGAAAAATAAATTCACTTTTCAGGTTCATCTTTTTAGCAGCTGGGCCCAGTATTAATGAACAGTTATATCAGAAACATCAATCAACCCTTTGCATATTGACAGCATTTAACTGATTCTACGGTATAAGATAAATAAAATGTTATTATACCTGTTTATCTGGACCTTTGACAGTCACAAGCAAACCCAAACCTGGGGCAGAAGGAAGGAATTCATGTGCAGCAAGATCCCAGGATTGCATTTTGTATCGTCCTGAACAGATAAAGAAGGTTTGAGATTAGAATTACCATTAGCAGCTGCAGAAAAATTAATCTGATCATAGCACAAAGGCTGTAATGTAACGACATCATGGAACTTCTTGTTTCTTCAATCTCTCTTTCACCTCCTGCTCTATACTTTTTAGAACCGCAAAAAATTAGCCTTGTTTCCTGCTACATTGAATCTCAATGGAGACATCTTTTACACTTAATTCTACCATAATGTGTCCAGTTTTATAAAAATAAGATCTGAAAATAGTTCTGCAAAATTGTTCCAAATATTTGGGGAACAACACACACAAAGTGCTGGTGGAACACAGCAGGCCAGGCAGCATCTAAAGGGAGAAGCACTGTCGACTTTTCAGGCCAAGACCCTTCATCAGGTCTAACTGAAAGGAAAGATACTAAGAGATTTGAAAGTAGGAGGGGGAGGGGGAAATGCGAAATGATAGAAGAAGACAGGAGGGGGTGGGATGAAGCTGAGGGCTGGAAAGGTGATTGGCAAAAGGGATACAGAGCTGGAGAAGGGGAAGGATCATGGGACAGGAGGCCTAGGGAGAAAGAAAGGAGGAAGGGAGCACCAGAGGGAGATGGAGAACAGGCAGAGTGATGGGCAGAGAAAGAGAGAAAAAAACAAACAACTAAATATGTCAGGGATGGGGTAAGGAGGGGAGGAAGAGCATTAACGGAAGACAGAGAACTTCTCCAGCTCTGTATCACTTTTGCCAATCACCTTTCTGGCTCTCAGCTTCATCCCACCCCCTCCGGTCTTCTTCTGTCATTTCGCATTCCCCCCCCCCCCCCCTACTTTCAAATCTCTTAGTATCTTTCCTTTCAGTTAGTCCTGACAAAGGGTCTTGGCCCGAAACATTGACAGTGTTTCTCCTTATAGATGCTGCCTGGCCTGCTGTGTTCCACCAGCATTTTGGGTGTGTTGTCTGAATTTCCAGCATCTGCAGATTTCCTTGTGTTTGCCAAATATTTGGAGGTCCAGTTACTCTTTAGAAAGAATTCAGTGCCCCTGGGTTTTCTAATCAATGAAGTAGCACTACTCTCAGTAAGCTGCCAAATGGTCTTTGGGCTATGCATTCCCCATCACTGTGAGTTGCAGTCAAGTGACAGCTGTAGAGTAATGACAGGCAACAGAGATATCTTAAACACGAGAGTGGCCATAGATGCTGAAATCCAAAGCAACACACACAAAATGCTAGAGGTCAGACAGCATCTATGGAAATATTTCTCGACATTTCAAGCCAAGACCTTTCTTCAGGACTGAGAAGGAAGGGTGAGTATGCCAGAATAAAAATGGGGTAAGAGAAGGAGGCCAGCTGGAAGTAATAGGTGAATCCAGGTGAGTGGGGAAAGGTCAAGGACTGGAGA
The DNA here is from genome assembly GCF_048418815.1 of Hemitrygon akajei. Lineage (NCBI taxonomy): Eukaryota > Metazoa > Chordata > Chondrichthyes > Myliobatiformes > Dasyatidae > Hemitrygon > Hemitrygon akajei. Next base: position 30,638,922 of record NC_133127.1, read on the forward strand.
AGAAGGAATCTGATAGGAGAGGAGAATGCACTGTAGGAGAAGTGGAAGGAGGAGGGGACAAGGGGAAGTAACAGGCAGGTGAGAAGAAATAAGGGGCAGGGGCGTTGTGAGGTACAGAGGAAGAAGGAGGGATTAGTTTACCGTAAGGAGAAAATGATATTCATGCCAACAGGTTGGCAGCAACCCAGACAAAATGTAAGGTATTGCTCCTCCAACCCAAACGTGGCCTCATCTTGGCACAAGGGAAGGCCATGGACCAAAATGTCAGAACTGGAGTAGGAATCAGAATTAAAATGTTTGACCACTGGGAAATTCCGCTTTTGACAAATGGAACAGAGCTACTCAGTGAAGTGATCCCCCAATTTACGATGAGTCTCACCAATGTAGCAGAGGCCGCATTGGGAGCACTGGACACTATAAACAACCGCAGCAGATTCGCAGGTGAAGTGTTGCCTCACAAGGAGGGATTGTTTGAGGCCCTGAATGGAGGTGAGGAAGGAGGTGTATGGGCAGGTGTAGCATTTAGGCTGCTTGCTGGGATAAGTGCCAAAAGGCAGATTAGTGGGGAGAGAAGAATGGACAAGAGAACGATCTCTGCATAAAGCGGAGAGAGGTGGAGATTAAGTCTTGTGACCAGATACAAAGGAGCTATGTGAATCTGCTCAAGTGACATGGCACACAAAATCTAACAGACCTACCCTCACCATTGAGCACATCTACAAGGAGCGCTGGCACAAGAAAGCAGCATCTATCATCAAGGACCGTCACTATCCAGTCTCTGCTCTTTTCTTGCTGCTGCCATCGGAAAGGAGGTACTGGAGTTTTAGGTTCCACGTCACCAGGTTCAAAACAGTTAATGCCCTTCAACCACCAGGCTGCTGAACCAGTGTGAGTAACTTCATTCACCATAACACTGAACTAATTCTACAACTGATGGACTCACTTTCAGGGAACTCAACAACTCATGTTCTTAGTATTATTTATTTATTTGTTTATTTAAGGGTTTTTTGTATTAGCCCAGATTGCCTTCTTTTGCACATTGGTTCTTTGTCAGTGTCTGTGAATCGTCTTTCATTGATTTTATTGTATTTCTTTGTTTTACTGTGAATGCCTGCAAGAAAATGAATCTCAGGGTAGTATATGGTGACACACTGTATATGTACTTTGATAATAAGTTTGCTTTAAGCTTTGACTATATATGTTGGAAATGAAATGGCCCTTCTGCACCAGTATACAGTGAAGGTCTCGTAATAAAGACTTGCCAGAATTTGTTGGAAAAACAAAGAGGTATGATTGCACAGCTTTGGGTTTTACAGTGTGCCACAATTCACAATCATTGAAGGCCAGAATAAATCACATTATCATCCCTAAGTAAATGTCACTGTGCTAAATTAGACCAGGCATTTTCATTAATTTCCTTTTTTTTGCTTCTGCAGGGTGGTTATTTATTAACCCTCTCTCACTGCGCATTACAAAATCAAAAATAGCATTTTTCTGTGGTTGCTTTCACATCTAGTGATCAAGAAAACCATCTCATACACATTTTATGAATTTGTCCATATTATTACTGCGTATTTGATTTCTGCAAACAATATGTGGGTTGGAGTTCTCCATGATTATTGTATTACTCCAGTTCTTTTTTTTTGCCAATGCCCTGCCGAATATTACAGTTAATATTTGGGGACTATAAATAACTGCCAGTAATGTTTTCTGCCCCTTGCGATCTCCTAGTTTAACCCAAACTGAACCTAATTCTGCATAAGAATATACCAAACCAAAATTATTTCTGACTCTATACTGGTAACATCTCTTACTTGTAACACTATCCCACCTCTTTATGCTATGCTTCCTAAAAGTCAAATTACATTGAACATTAATCTTGCTGGACTCCCTGCATCCACCTTTCTGTAATGAAAATTAAATCATCTAGTTATGTCAATAATTCATCTCCCTGGTTGTTAGTGTCACTTACGGTTAGATACAGTACTTTTCCTCCCTTTTTGCATTTTCCACAGTTTGACTGAAAAGTAGTAGGTTGATAGTTTTTCTATCATTGCAATATTAAGTTCTAGAACGATAACAGTTAATTGATATATAATATGTGATTATAACATGGAATGTATCATATGTGTGAAAGGTTCTTGAATAAGAATATGAAACTTATTATAGAAATATTGTGATCATGAACACATAACTGGCCCTTCAGAAAAATCCTCAAATCGTATCAAGAAGCCTTTTAGTTTAATCTAAAAATAAACTCATGCAATCATGTTCTGTGTTGTTTTCAGTTTAAATCATTAAAAAAAACAACAGTAATTTTTATGCTGCTGAAAACTGTTGTGAGGTATTTTGTGGTCCTCAATTACATTATCAAGCCTAACACAACACTGGAAGCAGGAAGAGTTTTCTACATATTGCAATAAAAATTCTGCATTTTGGAGGGGAAATGCCTTTTAGGTGAGCCAGGAATTAAAGCAAATTAAATGTCTAAATAATTATATTAAGTCATTAGAATACTTTAGTTTTTTGGATGGCTTTGATTTGACAATTGGAGACAATGATGCAATATTCATTAATAGCTTGTGTATTTTTGAGTAGGTATTTGCACAACATGCCAGTAATCAATGAAAACCAAGGACAAACAATATGACCTTCTTTGGTGAGAATGTCACAGATGGCGAACAGCATACTTTCAATATCTTTGTAAAGGCAATATTTGTTTTATATTTATTTTCAGTAATGGCATTTACCTTGAATATCAAAGGGTCATAATTATGCAGTCAGGATGCCAAACGTTCGGTAGCATGGTAGTTAACATGATGCTTTACAGCACCAGCTGTAAGACCAGGGTTCAATTCCACCACTGTCTGTATGGAGTCTGTACATTCTCTCCGTGACCATATAGGTTTCCTCCAGGTGCTCTAGTTTCCTCCCCCCACATTCCAAAAATGTACAAGTTAGGGTTAGGATGTTGGCACTGGAAGCATCGCGACACTTACAGGCTGCCCCCAGCCCATCTCAGACTATGCTGGTCAGTGATGCAAACAACACATTTCTCTTTCTGTTTTGATGCACTTGTGACAAATAAAGCTAATGATTTCTTTCATTTGTATTAAACTATGTTCAATTGACAAAAGGATGTACACTTGAAACATAGGAAACAAATAACAAAGGTAAAATCAGAGATCTTTCGTGTGTGGAAGCAATTTAAGACAGAGGTCTGGCGAGGTGTCTTGTAAATCAAGCTCTATTGCACTGTACTTCATGACTGTAATTCACATTGATCTATAAAGGCTGGATATTGTGTTGCTGATTATTTGATTTTTAAAATCACATTGCGATATATAATCCTTATTAGAAATTAAGCATAATGCATAGTGGAAAATGTTTTTAATTTTGTTTTATTTAAAGAGCAATGTCATAAATCAACTCTCACCTGCAACCAAGGTATCAGCTGGAATGTCCTCTATGATGCACTTTTCTTCTCTCTCCCCCTGTTGAAAGTAGAAGGCAAAGGAGAGGCTGCAGCTTAAAGTGAACAAAAGTCCCTTCAGCAAAACCTTCATTTCAATTTCTTATTGTGTCATAAGCAGAACAGACAGTCTTCAGAGATCCGTCACGCAAAAGCATGTACCCAGCACTAGGCACGAGGTGAAAACACCCTCAAGTTATATAAGAGCACCACCAAGTGGACAGATTATTGTGATGATTCCTTTATATAAGTCTCCCAGAAATTGCTGCAATTTTTTTGGTGTATTGCAGAATACTCATTTTGCCTAATATTCTTTAATTAGCGTGAGACGAGTCAATGGTTATTAGTAATTACTTTAAAGCGTGAGAGCATCTGTCACCATGCATACATTATTCAACAGTTGTCAATGGACAGGATGAATGGGATTGTTTCATCTTTATGTATACTTGGGACTAATTTCTACCCTTATTGCTAAGTCATTTAGCTTTAATTTAGATCATTTTTTGGACTGCTCTTTATGACTGACACAATACCAAACCCGCTCCTTATTACATTGCCAGCAACAAACATAATTTCACCTTTCAAATAAGTGAAATAAAAGACCAGTTTGTTGACTAGATGTCAAAAGTGGGAACTGACAGCCGGACATTTAAACCCACAAAAACAATTTATAAAAGGGATGTAGTTGCTGTTAAACTTATTGACAATATAAGATATATCAGCAGAATTAGGCCATTTGGCCCATTGAGTCTTTCCACCATTTCATCATTGTGATCCATTCCTCACTCAGCCCCAGTCTCCTACCTTCTCCCCATAAGCCTTCATGTCCTGACGAATCAGTGATCTATCAACCTCTTCCGTAAATAAACCCAATGACTTGGCCTCTATAGCAGCCTATGGCAATGAATTCCACAGATTCACCATTTTGACTGAAGAAATTCCTCATCGTCTCGATTCTTTATCGGCATCCCTCTATTCTGAGGCTGTGTCCTCTGGTACTAGACTTGACCACCATAGGAACAGCCTCTCCACATGCATTCTATTATGGACTTCCAACATTCAATAGGTTTCAATGCGATTCCCCCATTCTTCAGACTTTCAGTGAGTACAGGCCCAGAGCCATCAATCAGTCCTCCTATGGCAACCCTTTAATTCCCAGAATTATTCTTGTGAACCTCCTTTGAACCCTCTCCAATGTCAGCACATCCTTTCTTAGATAAGGGGTCAAAAACTGCTCACAATACTCTAAGTGAGGCCTTAGCAAGCCTCAACATTACATCCTGGCTTTTATAATCTAGTACACTTAAAATGAATGCTAACATTGCATTTGCCCTTCCTCACCACCAACTCAACCTGCAAATTAACCTTTGGGGAATCCTGCACGAGGACTCCCAAATCCTTTTACATCTCAGAATTTTCTCTCTACCTAAAAATAGTCTATACTTTTATTCCTTCTACTAAAGTACATGACCATACACTGTATCCATCTCCTACTTCTTTACCCATTCTCCTAATTTGTCTAAGTCCTTCTTAGCCTCCCTGCTTTCTCAGTACTACCTTCCCCTCCACCTACTTTGAAATTGTCCACAAACTTGGCCAAAAAGCCATCAATTCCATCATCCAAATCATTGACATATAATGTAAAAAGAATCGGTTCCAACACAGTCCCCTGTGGAACACCACTAGTCACTGGCAGCCAACTGGAAAAGGCTTACTTTATTTTCATTCTTTGCCTGGGCCAGCTGGTGGCGCAATGGCATCAGCGCCGGACTCCGGAGCGAAGGCTCCCGAGTTCGAATCCAAGTCGGGCCACCCCCAAGCCGGGTTGAGCATCGAGCTAGCCGAGTCAATAGACAATAGGTGCAGGAGTAGGCCACTCAGCCCTTCGAGCCAGCACCGCCATTCAATGTGATCATGGCTGATTATCCACAATCAGTACCCTGTTCCTGCCTTCTCCCCATATCCCTTGACTCCGCTATCTTTAAGAGCTCTATCTAACTCTTTCTTGAAAAAAAAACAAGGTTAATCCAAAACCCGATTAATCCAAAAAGGAGACAAGAATGGCTGACTGTCTGGTGCAACACGCTAAAAAAACACTTTTGCCTCCTAATCAGCCACTGCTTTATCCATGCTAGAATCTTTATACCATGTTATACTGTGGGCTTTAGCTTGTTAAGTAGCCTCATGTGTGGTACCTTGTCAAAGGACTTCTGAAAATGCAAGTACACAACATCAACCAATTCTCCTTTGTCTATCCTCCTTGTTATTTCTTCAAAGAATTCCAGCAGATTTGTCAGGCGAGGTTCTCTGTTAAGGAAACCATGCTGACTTCAGTCTATTTTATCATGTACCTCTAAGTACCCCGAAACCATATCCTTAACAGTCAACTCCAACATCTTCCCAACCGCTGGGTTCAGACCAGCTAACTTCCTTTCTTCTGCTTCTCCCTTCTTGAAGAGTGGAGTAACATTTGCAATTTTTTTACTCCTCCAGAAGCATTCCAGAATCGATTGATTTTTGAAAGATTATTGCTAATGCCTCCACAATCTCTTTAGCCACCTCTTTCAGAACCCTGGGGTGTGCACCATCTGGTCCAGGGGATTTACCTACTTTCAGTGTTTCAGTTTCCCAAGCACCTTCTCCCTAGTAAAGGCAAATTGACTAACCTCTGCCCTCTGACACTCTCAAACGTCCGGCATACTGCTGGTGTCTCCCACAGTGAAGACTGATGCAAAATATTTATCGGTTCATCCACCATTTTCTTATCCCTTAATACTACCTTCCAGCATCATTTTCCAGTGGTCCAATATCTGCCCTTGCCTCTCATTTACACTTTATATATCTGAAGAAATTTTTGGTATCCTCTTTAATATTATTGGTTAGCTTACCTTCATATTCCATCTTTTCCCTCTTTATGATTTATTTGGTTGCCTTCTGTTTGGTTTTAAAAGCTCCCCAATCATCTAACTTTTCACTAATTTTTGCTCCATTATATGCCCTCTCTTTGGTTTTTATGTTGGCTTTCACTTCCTGTGTCAGCCACAGTTACATCACTCTGCCTTTAGAATACTTCTTCTTTGGGATGTATATCCTGCACCTTCTGAATTACACCCAGAAATTCCAGCCATTGCTGCTCTGCTATCATCCCTGCTAGTGTCCCCTTCCAATTAACTTTGGTCAGCTCCCCTCTCATGCCTTTGTAATTCCCTTTACTCCACTGTAATACAGATATATCTGACTTTAGCTTCTCCCTCTCAACATGCAGGGTGAATTCCATCATATAATGATCACTAGCCCCAAAGGGCCCTTTACCTCTCTAGTCAATTGTGGTTCATTGTACAACATCCAATCCAGAATAGCTGATCCCCTAGTGGGCTCAAACACGAGCTGCTCTAAACAGCCATCTCGTAGGCATTCTACAAATTCCCCCCTTGAGATCCAGCACCAACCTGATTTTTCCAATCTTCCTGCATATTGAAATCCTCCATGACCATAATCAGCCAGATAAAAAAAGACAAAAGTAGGGCATGTAAATAGATGGATATTCTAAAAGAAATATTTCAATAAAGTGCCGTATGAGTTTATTACACAAAATTATGACTTGTATGATCTCAAATAATGTAAATAATGCCACTGCTTTATCCAAGCTAGAATATTTCCTGTTATACCCTGGGTTTGCAGCTTGTTAAGTAGCCTCGTGTGGTATCTTGTCAAAGGCCTTCTGAAAATGCACTTGTTTAATGGTTATTCTGAATTGTTAAGACATCGTGTGGAGGCTTGTATGCTTCAAAGACTCCATCAAGCAATGCCAATTTAGAGTCACCCGTGTTGGAATGGCTGAGGACAAGATGCCAGACAAAGATTGATCCAAACTTGGCTCTTGAACGGATGGACTCGTGTCTAGTCCACCTGGGTGACACTTCATCATCAATCAAGCCAAGTTTGGAAAAAAAATTAGAAGTGTGAAGGCAAAAACACCTGCCATACAAAACAATATTTTTAAAATAGAAAATAAAGTTAAGTGAGTGATCAAAAAGTGGCATATTGAATCAGTTTCTTCAATGATAAACTCGTATCTGTGTTAACAAACGAGAACTAATAAAGGGAATACATGGAGTCAAATATATGATCTCAAGCTGTATTGAGGAGCAAAGGGACCTTGGTATACAATTCCAAGAATCCAAAAGTATACAGCACAAATACAAAAGACCCATAGGATACTAGCCTTCATTAGTTGGGACACAGAATATAAGAACATAAAGGCAATGGTATAACCTGTTTGACCACAGCTGGTATATTGTGTGCATTTCTGGTCACCACACCATAGAAAAGATGTGGTTGCACTTGAGTGCTCAAAGGAGATTGGCCAGGATTTTGCTTGGAATGGAGCGCTTAACTTAAGAGGAGAGACTGGATTGGCCAGGCTTGTTTTCCTTGAAGCAGAATGAGACTGATTGGGTAGCAGATGGAGGTGTACTAATTTATGAGGGACACAGACAGTGCAGATAGTAAACTGTTACTATATCCAGAGGGTGTAGCTTTCAGGTAATAGGGGAGAAATTCAGAGGGAATTTGAGGAAGAAATCTTTCAGCCAGAGGATGATTGAAGTCTGAAAAGTACTGCCTGAGCAGGTGGTGGAAGCAGGTACACACACAACACTCAAAAATGTCCAGATAAGCTCTTGAATTGTCAAGACAAAGAAGACTACAGACCAGATGTAAGTAAAGGGAATTAGTATACATGATAATTGATAGTCAACATGGACATAGTGGGTCAAACGGCTTGCTTCTGTTCTAGAAGCTTCTGTGATATGAAGAAACATGACCTAAAAGAATGTAGAAAAGTAGAATAAGTATTGGGAGTCTGGGTATTCAGAGGAACTTGTACATAAATCACAGGGTTAACATAGTGTAAGGGGTTTCTTCTTTATGTTACTGCATATGTTAATCAAAATGGCCGTTAAAGTAAGAATGCTTCTTTGTTATGGTAACTGGTGAGAGAGTGCTTTCTCTCGCAGCTTGTTTGGGTTATAATTACTGATAACTAGAATTGTATTCATTTGTTAAACAATTGGGATAGATGTTATTCTTTCTTGGGAGTCTGTAAGCTAGTGTGGCACGGTCTTTTGGGGAGTTGGAGGGGAGATCGCGAGGAAGGAGGCCGTGCTGAATGCGCTCTGGTCAACCACCGAGGTTGATCCCAAGCAGCGGGTTGAGGAGGTCAGAGAAGATCAAATGGTGGACCGAAGACTTAGATAGTTGAGCTCCAACGGTTGTTGCCAAATTGACTGAACTCTGATAAGTTTTGGCGCCTTTTCTTTCATATATATTGTATCGCTATTAATTACCTAGTTCTAGTAAGATTTATAAAGTGTATTCTGTAACCGTACATGGTGTGCGGTCTGATCTTGTGTGTGCGAGTTTGTACCAATGTGCATTTCACAGCATCCATGTATACGGGAGGCGCGGTTTGGCGGGTGGACTGATTTTCCCCTAGATGTACACCAGCCAATCGCATAAGTGTTACAGTAGAATACTGCAAGCAATTAAAGGCAAACAGTGTTAGCCTTTTGTACAGTTTTAGTCTCCAGATCCACTTGAAGGATGTACTTCCCTTAAGAAACAGGTTGATTTCTTGTACAGGGAGGATGGAGTTAGCTGTAGGGGTGTTGGGTACAGGAAGCCCCTTGCAGTGATGGTGAGACCTTCTATGCAAAGTTTGAACAAGCTTGCCCTGTATTAGATAGAAGTTAGAACAGGGGTTCACAACCTTTTTTAATGCCATGAACCAATACTATTAAACAAGGGGTATGTGAACCCCAGGTTGGGAACCTCTATGTTAGAAGAATAAGAGGTAATCTTATTTAGAGATATAAAATTCTAAGAAAGGTAGATGGTGTGATAATATGCTTCCTTAGTGGTTTGTCAGATGGTAACTCTCATTCACAGGTAGGAAGAATAGGTGATAATAAGTGCTGCTCAATTAAACAATACAAATTAAGGCAAAAAAAGTGCCATGGAGGTAAAAGAACAGCCATGATTCTATTAAAGGGCAGAAAAGAAGCAACAGGCCAAATGTCCTACTTCTGTTTCTGCTTCTTATGTTTTAATAACATTTAGAAGACAACCAGCTACATTTTCATGAAAGGTTATCAGGAGATGTGGCTGCAGGCCAAGCAACCGCTTTGCTGAGCATCTGCATTCCATCTGCTGTGGCTTTCTGGAGCTCCCGGCTGCTGGCCATTTTAATTCAACCTCCCCCTCCATACCGACATGTCCGTCATCGGCCTCCTCCACTGCTAGTGTGAGAAGACAAACTAGAGGAATAGCTCCATATATTCTGCCTTTATAGCATGAACACTGAATTCTCCAATTTATTTATTTATTGAAATACAGCACAGAATAGGCCTTACCTGCCCTTCGAGCCATGCCACCCAGTAAATCCCATGATTTAATTTTAGCCTAATCATGGGTGAATTTACAATGACCAATTACCCTACCAACCGGTATGTCTTTGAACTATAGGAGGAAACTGGAGCACCCGGAGGAAACCCAGGTGACCACGGGGAGAGTATACAAACTCCTTATAGACAGCAGCGGGAATTGCACCTAACCATTATGCTACCACATCGCCATTTATTTCAGGTAAACTATTCCCACTCTGTCCCCTTTCTCCTCCTGATTTACCCATTTCCTCTTAAGAAGCTCTTGCTCCACCCCTTATCTCTACCTTCTGTCTCTCAGTCTGTGAAGGAAATTGAACCAAAATGTCAATTGCTAGATGCTGCCTGACCCACTGAGTTCCTTCAGCACCTTATGTGTTACTCTAGAGATTTGCTGTCACCTACTTGCATCAAGTGCATGGGTACATGAAGTACTCCACCTTTAGAATTTGGTTAAAATTGTGGATATGGAATACAAAGTACATCTGCTGCTTTGATATCCATTTTGTGTTATTAAATACAGATCAGTTTTACCATTTGAGGCCAAATGTGCCTCAGCAGAAACTTATGGATCAAGGATCTGGTAATCTATATAAAAATAACCAAAGAATGAGTTAAGTTTAGTTCTGACTTAATTTTTCTATTTAGAGCATGATTTTCCCCATTTAGAACAAGCAGACAAAACATTTATTCTTTAATTGGATTCAAACAAGTACAAAAGATATTCACTTATGCAACTATAGAATTAAATACAACAATGTACAAGCAGTCAAGTATATACAAATACATGTTCAGTGGAAATAAAGAACTTGGAAAACAGCAAACACAGGGCCTTTTGGAAGTACAGACTGTGGCACACAAGCAGAAGATATCAGCTAATGGTGGCAATATCTGTCCTAGTAGTCCTTTTTGAATTGAAATTATGCACAATGCAAAAATTCAAAATTAAGAATCCTAAGTGCAAGTGCAAATTGATTTTGTGCATCCATTTTACGAAATACAAATCCCAGCACAGTACCACTCGTGCATTTTAAGAGTACATCTGAACAGAGGAACATGAGCAGGCCATCGAGCACCTTACATTCTGTCAGATCACATTGGCCTGTGCTTCACCAGTGTACCTGGCTTTGTCAGTATCCTTCAACACCACACTTAACAAAGCACTCAATCTCAGTTTTGAACATTTCAATTGACTCAATTGTTAGATGGAATTTTCCAAATTTCAGTTGTTCTTTGTGTGAAAATATCCTTCCTGATTTAAATTCTCAATGGTCTAATGGTCAAGGATATTTTTTCTCTGATAGCAGAGCTTCCATCTTGTTATTAAACACTTAGATTGCTTTAAGTACTGCTATTAAACTTCCTTGATCAACTTAAGTACCATCAAATTAAAACAATCCTATATCCTTTCTAAATTGAAACTGTTAATACAACCTGCTCTCACAGTTGTGCTCTGGTGAATGAAGTCAGAAGTATAGTTTACATAAAATGAACTAATATTCACTGCATATTATCCATACCAGAGATAAAGGCAGATTACTGCTCATGTACCATATATCCAAGCTCTGCCAATGCATTCCACGCTTCAATCCCAACATTTCATTGATCCACAATTTAGAAAAGGAGATAAGATGTTCATATATATTTTACATAAAGTAAATTTATGTAAATAAATTTTGTGGCAGGAAAGAATACACAATTGAAATATTGACCAGCAGTCATCATAAGCATGGCTTGTGTTTGGCATAATACTCATGCAGCATGGATATTTAGAACAAAAATTAGAAAAATAGTGAAACAGTATTGTATAGTCTTGTTTTGAGGAGAAACAGTCGATTCTTGTGCAATACACACAACGTTCTGGAGGAGCTCAGCAGATCAGACAGCATCTATTGATGGGAATAAACAGTCGACATTTTGGGCCAAGACCTTTCATCAGGACTCCTGATGAAGGTGAAGAAAAGTCTCAGCACCATAGTTGACTGTTTATTCCCATCCATAGATGCTGCCTGACCTGCTGAGTTCCTCCAGCACATTGTGTGTATTGCTCTAGATTTCCAGCATCTGCAGTACCTCTTGAGTCAAAGACTTGTGTTGCAACCTTTCGTCAGAAGTATGACTGGTTCTAATGAAGGGTCATGGACCCAAAATATTAGCAGTTTCTCCTTCCACAAATGCTGTCTGGCCTGCTGAGTGCTTCTAGCATTTCTACTTTTCTTTCAGATTTGCAACATCTGCAGTTCTTTGATTTTTAAACCGTATATTTTTCACATGTATCCTACAAGTTTGAAAGCCCCCACAAGTTCTTAACTCAGCAGTACCAGCAATTTAAAAAAACTTTGCTCAACTAAAATAAATTTCATTATACTCTGTTGTTGTGTGCTGCATAATTAATTTGAGATACTATTTCAAAGTGGGACTTTAATACCAAAGACACCAACTTTCCCTCAAGTTCTGAGTAGCTAGAATCACCAGGGATGTGAATAGTACAGTAGTTATGTTAATGCAAATTATTACTTGTAATTGGAATACCTGTATGAGAAATTGTGTTCAATTTGAAGAATCTGGAATAGAGAATATAACATTTTCATCAAATCTAGTTGTTTTACTAGTCTCATTTAGAAAAAAAGAAATGTGCTGACCACATTGACCAACATGTCATACCACCATGTTGAACTTCTCTTAAGTACCTTAACAAATCAATAAAGATGGGTGCTCATTAGGAGCCTCTCAATTTATCGACATGAAAACATTCTGGGAAATCCCAGAGATGATATCCTAACCATTTCTGTTCTATGGCTGGTTAATGAAGCTATATACTGTATATTCAAATGACTCTTCCACAGATTTGATTTCTCTCTTAATGAAGAATCATGCATACTACTCTATCCCACAAACAATGATTAAAATTATTGGTTTACTGTACAAATTTCCCAAGAAGTTGTCTGAAATCCAATCATTTTCATGACATCACAAAATGTCTTGCATCAATATATCAATCACATAAATCTATATGTTTTAGTCAATATTGGATCCCCAGCAGAACATTAGATAATTGGTAAATTCCAGTGAACATTAATTGGTTTGAGAGACCTATAGATATACATAAAAACTGTTCTAATATCAAGGATATATTTATATATATTTCTATACACATATTGTATTTTTTGGCTTTTGATTTTAATTAACACTAGTGCTAACATTTCAGGAGACAACTTCTTCACTAGCAAAATAATTAAAAACAGTATGTTAAACTTTACATTGAAACACATTAATCTCCTTGATGAGCAATGTAGATATTTATAAAGAGAAAAGCTGGGCTGAAAGAGTTCCATTAATTAATGCACCATTTATTTGTAATATTTTGATTAGACTTCCACTCAAAAGATAGAACTGGGTAAAAGGGGAACTGAAATTTGTGTAGCAAAATGCTTGTAGCTAATGTCAAAATGCTTTCTCAAGGGCACTGCTATTTGTTAATGTTCAAGGTCTTCAAATAGTACACGATGTTGTTTGCCTAAGAAAAGTGACTGCAATCTCTTAAGACCCAAACACTCATCTAGTTAATTTATAGAACAAGGCAACTCTTAAATAAGAACACATGGGCAAAAGCACATCAACATCACTATTTTTAAATAATTCTTTTGGTTATTATCTTAGAACTATTAATTAGCTACTGCACATTGCCAGGTAATTAAATTCAGATTATAAAATTAAAACTAAAATAGTCATCGATCTTCTTGTATAAATATTATCACAAAGGAAGATTCTAGACGGCATCACATTTGCCATCCACATCGTAAAGCAGCATAGAACATAAAGGTTTGTGTAAATTGAAATGGAGCACAATATAAATAATGCAAGATGCTGGGAGTGATTTCAAAGCTGCATTCTAATCTACGAGCTTGCTTAAGAGATGAGTTACTACTGTGTATCGATGACTATAGTTTTGATTCAAGGCTTACACTAATTTCTGGATTATTGATGCTAAACAAGGTAGAGAGAAACTGAAATTTTCAACAAGCAAGCTTCAAACTTGACAGAATAAAAATAGTGTTAACATGGAATAACTGTCAATGCAGCTGGCATTTAAAAACCTAGATTATTAACAACTGAGTTCATTGGTACTGCATGAGTATCCCATCTTTGGTAATTCAGTCCTTAAAATCCAACAAAGGTTGTCACCACTGGGTGGCGTTGTTACACGCAATTGTGCAGATCACATTGCTCCTCCTCCTCGAGCACTGGGCATGGGGTACCATTATTGGCTGGTTTCAACCTGATGTAGCGAGTGCGGCGCTTAATCCCCACCTCTGTGCATTTCCCCGTGCACAGGCCCCAGGAAGACCACGTGGAAACTTCACAATCCAGTGGGGTTTCTGTAATGGAATATACAATCAGTTGTGATTGTTTAATGCAAAAAAAAAAGAGTTGCAAGAGAAATTGCATTCTCAGAAAACATCGTTAAGTGAAATGAAACCAGTATTGTTATTTTAAAATTAATTATTGGTTAGTCAATTGATGAAATAGTAAAAATCAATTTCAATTACTCCTTGTCAACAGTTGTTTTATATTCCTATAAAGGCCTTTCAAAATGATCTACCTCCCATAGCAGAATCTCATGAACAAAATAAGTGATGCTTACGTGACTTATATTGGATGTGTACCAGTTAAGAATTGTAGAACATGATTAACATTTAGTGCTAAGATTCCAGCAAGTATCTTTTCCCCAAGATTGTAATGTCTAATACTGGAGGGCATGCACGTAAAATGAGTAGGGATAAGTTGAAAGGAGATATGCAGGGCAAGCTTTTTGTTAATGCATACAGTAATCGATTTTACTAGTCATACTTCCTGCCAGGTTTTAGTATATGGAACAATATATATCACAAGCAGCAAATGTCCCAGCACTGATGCCTGCAGTACACCACCAGACTTATGTGATTTTTTTTTTCCAAATTCTATTCTGTAACATAAGAGAATTATCTAGTCCCTAATTGGGCTTGAGAAGGTCGTAGTGGCGAGTTACATTCTGGTACTGTTGGATCTTGTTGTGGGATTGAGAGTTTCCAGAATTGTTATTTTTCCATGAGTAAGCCTCTATTTTACCAATTTGATTTCAAGGCCTAGGAGTAAGAAGATGAGCTCTGAAATATGAACTAGTGGAACCTTTTGAATTATGATTTCACAAGCTTCATGAACACAGAATGGTACAGAGCAGGAACATGTCCTTCAACCCACAATGTTGTACCAAACTAAGTAAGCTAGCAACTAATGAAAACTAATCCATTCTGCCTACACCCTGTCTATATCCCTCCATTCTCTATACATTTATGTGCCTATCTAAGACCCTCTTAACCACCTCTATCAGATTTGCCTCTACTACCACCCTTGGCAGCGTTTTCCAAGCACCCATCACAGTCTGTTTAAAAAAAGAGCTTCCCCTGCACGTCTCCGTTGAACACCCCCACTCGCCTTAAATGCATGCCCTCTAGTAATGGACGTTACAACCCTGGTGAAAAGGCTTGATGGGTGAAGCAGTCTTTTCTCCTTTCAAGTTTTCTTAAATTAACAAAATATCTAGCTAAACTGGTACTTTAATGTATTGAATTAATGGAAATAAACAGGAAAAACCATGATTTAATTGCACGGGAAACTAAAGCCACAATAGGAAGAGCAAAGATTAAGTAAATTCCAGCATAATAAGAAGACATTTGACTCTCTGGCTGTGTCAAACCTTTGAAAGAAGCATCCTGATTTTTCCCATTTTAGGCACATAATTTTGCTGGAGATTGAATAATGTGGACAAGGACAAAAATGTTATATAGCAAAAGATTTGAGGTGGATGCTGAGGCCAATCCCATGTTATGCAGATAGCAAATCAGCAGATAATAATTTCCCACTTAAATTTGCATTAAGAGCTTTATATAACACACCTGACACAGAGTCATCTATTTCATTTCCCATGGGAAAACGATTGGATTGAACTGCAGAAATCCCAATTAACTGGCTATCCTTCAGCCTAGTCAGTGTTACTCTTGCAATTGCAGGCAGTTGCTTCAGTCTGGGATAGAAGAATGAGTTTGCAGGATGACTTGGTGAACTTGACGTTATCTACATGATAGAGGCACATTAAACAGTCAAGTATAAAAGTACAGTCAACAAGACATTTGTATCTCAATCACTAAAACGTTAGCAAGAAATAGATAATATATACCGGTAATTGGTTTCTGAAACCATGGAGATTTTGTAAATTATATTATTCTGTCATGTTCTTCTATGAAAATACAAAGAAACATTGGATGTCAGGTAATTATAACATAACAACTCATACATTACCAGTATGCAAATCAGAGAACTCGTGATCCTAGAAGCTAGTATCTTCCCTCATTTAATGCAAGTTAATACTTAGAAATTTAAAAAAACTGTATTGCAATAGAAATTGACAAATGTAAAATAGTAAGTGCGAACAAAAGTAAGACCTTCTTTACTTTGGTTAAAAGCTCTGCCCTTATGCTAGGGTATAAATCCCTAAATACAGATTGTGCCTTGCAGACTATGATATTGACCTTGTAGGTATATAAGTCTGCACACATACAAAAAATCAAAACAAAAGACATTGAAACTGAGATAGAAACAGAAAATGCTGATGAGGGGTCTCAGCCCTAAACATCACCTGTTTATTCCTTTCCACAGATGCTGCCTGACCTGCTGAGTTCCTCCAGCATTTTATGTGTGTTGCTCTGGATTTCCAGTATCTGCAGATTGTATTTATGCTGGAAACAGTAACAGGTTAGGTCGCACGTGTAGAAAGAGAAACAGTTAATACTTCAGTTCTGAGGCTTTAAGTTTTGACTTAGTTGCCTTTTGCTGCCCTTGTTGAGTGTTGTCAGCATTTTCTGTATAATATCCCTCAGGTGTACTCTGGCTTACATTTCCTGGACGTAATGTCCGATAGAACAGTACGGACACACAAGTAGGAGGACTGCCACTCATATCCACTGACTTCCAGTTCCTCTACTCTGCCTTTATGTACACACCATCCACAATGATATTCATGACCACAGATGCATCACAGTCAAGCTCAAGGGTGTCAACAACACATGTGGCACTCTGTGGTCAACCTGGACCACTTCAATTACCATAGGAACTAATTTCTAGAGACAGATCTGGAAATTAGACTCATCATCTGTACAAGAGATTCTAGATCAGGGGTCCCCAACATTTTTATGCCATGTCTCCCTACTATTAACTGAAAGGTCTGTTAGGAGGTTAGGAATCCATAAGACATAGAAGCAGAATTAAGCCATCTGGCCTATCGAGTCTGCTTCACCGTTCAATTATGGCTGATCCTTTTTTTTTCTTCTCCTTAACCCCAGTTCCCAGCCTTCTCCCTGTAACCTTTGATGCCATATCCAATCAAGAACCTATCAATCTTTGCCTTAACAACCTGGCCTCCACAGCTGCATGTGGTAACAAATTCCACAAATTCACCAACCTTTGGCTAAAGAAATTTCTCTGCATCTGCATCAACACTACTTGCCCTTCCACCAATCTTCGTATCATCTGCAAACTTGGCAACAAAGCCATCTATTCCATCATCTAAATCATTTATATACAGCATAAAAAGAAGTGGTCCCAACTCCAACCCCTGTGGAACACCACCAGTCACTGGCAGCCAACCAGAAAAGGATCCTTTTATTCCGACTCACTGCCTCCTACCAATCAGCCAATGCTCTAACCATGTTAGTAACTTTCCTGTAATACCATAGGCTCTTAACTTGGTAAGAAGCCTCATGTGTGGCACCTTGTCAAAGGCCTTCTGAAAGTCCAAATATAAAACATCCACTGCATCCCCTTTATCTAACCTACTTGTAATCTCCTTAGAATTCCAAAAGGTTTGTCAGGCATGTTTTTCCCTGAAGGAAACCATGTTGACTTTGTACTATCTTGTCCTGTGTCACTAAGTACTCCCATCACCTCATCCTTAACAATTGACTCCAACATCTTCGCAACCACTAAGGTCAGGCTTACTAGTCTTTAAGTTCCTTTCTGCTGCCTTCCTCCTTTCTTAAAGAGTGGAGTGACATTTTCAATTTTCCAGTCCTCTGGCCCCATGCCAGAGTCCAATGATTTTTTGAAAGATAATTTCTAATGTCACCACAATCTCTAATGCTACCTCTTTGAGAACCCTAGAATGCAGTTCATCTGGTCCAGGTGACTTATGTACCTTTAGGTCTTACAGCTATTTGAGCACTATCTCTCTTGTAATAGTAACTACACCCACTTCTCTTCCTTCACACACTGGAGCATCAGGTATATTGCTAGTGTCCTCCACAGTGAAGACTGATGCAAAACACTCATTTAGTTAATCAGCCATCTTCTTGTCCCCCATTATTATTTCTGCTGCCTCATTTCTAGCAGTCCTATATCCACACTCATTTCTTTTATTTTTAACATACTTGAAAAAACTTTTACTATCCACTTTGATATTATTTGCTAGCTTGCTTTCATATTTCATTTTTTCCCTTCTAATGATTTTTAGTTGCTCTCTGTAGGTTTTTAGAAACACCAATTCTCTATCTTCCCACTAATTTTTGCTTTGTTGTATGCCCTTTCTTTTGATTTTACAATGGCTTTGACTTCTCTTGACAGCTATGGTTGTACTATTATACCATTTAAGTATTTCTTCATTTTTGGAATACATTTGTCCTGCACCTTCCTCATTTTTCCCAGAAACAAATGCCATTGCTGCTCTGCTGACATCCCTGCCAGCAGCTCCTTCCAATTTACTTTGGCCAACTCCTCTCTCATACCACTGTAATTTCCCTTACTCCACTGAAATACTACTACATAAGACTTTACTTTCTCCCTATCAAAATTCAACTTGAACTTAATCATATTGTGAGCACTAGTTTTAAGGGTTCTTTTACCCTAAGCTCCCTAATCGCCTCTGGTTCATTACATAACACCCAGTCTAGTATAGCTGATCCCCTAGTAGACTCAATGACAAACTGCATTCAACCAACTCACTCTCTTGAGATCCATTACCAACCTGACTTTCCCCAATCGACCTGCATGTTAAAATCTCCCACGACTACCATAATATTGCCCTTTTGACTTGCCTTTTCTATTTTCTGTTGTAACCTCCCAGCTGCTGTTGGGAGGCCTGTATATAACTGTCATCAATGTCCTTTTACCCTTGCAGTTTCTTAACTCAACCCACAAGGATTCAACACCTTCTGATCCTATGTCGCATCTTTCTACTGATTTGATGCCATTCTTTATCAATAGAGTCATACCACCCCCTCTGCCTACCTTCCTATCCCTCCGATATAACATGTAACCTTGGACCTTCAGCTCCCAACTACAATCATCCTTCAGTCATGATTCAGTGATGGCCACAACATCATACCTGGCTCCTTATTTCTTAAACTACATGCATTTAGATACAACACCTTGAGTACCATATTTGCTATCCTTTCTGATTCCGCATCCCTAATGACTTGATACTCACCCTGTTGGCTGCAACTAAGTCCCATCACCTGCCTGCCCTTCCTAACGGTCTGACTGCATGCTGTCTTTACTTTTTTACCATCTATCCTATCCTGAGTCCCTTTACTTTGGTTCCCACCCCCCTGCCAAATTAGTTCAAACCCTCCCCAACAGCTCTAACAAAACTGCCCACAAGAATATTGGTTCCCCTTGGGTTCAAGTGCAACACATCACTTTTGAACAGGTCATACCTCCAGCAGAAGAGATCCCAATGATCCAAGAATCTGAAGCCCTGTCCCCTGCACCAGCTTCTCAGCCACGCATTTATCTACCAAATCCTGTTTCTACCTTCATTTGTGCGTGACACAGGCACAATCCAGTAATCCAGAAATTACTACCTGAGAGGTCCTGCTTCTCAGCTTTCTACCTAGCTCTCTAAATTCTCTTTTCAGGACTTCATTGCTTTTTCTTCCTATATCATTGGTACCAATATGTATTAAGATATCTGGCTGCTCCCCCTCCCTCTCCAAAATGTTGTGGACACCATCTGAGACATCCCTGACCCTGGCACCTGGGAGGCAACATACCATCTAGGTGTCCCGTTCACATCCACAGAATCTCCTGTCTGTCCCCCTCACTATCGAGTCTCCTATCACTTCCACTCCCTTCTTCTCTCTCTTTCCCTTCTGCACCACTGACCCATAGTCAGTGCCTGTAACCTGGTTGCCGTGGCATTCTCCCGGGAGGTCATTGCCCACTAAAAGATCCAAAGCGGTTTTCTTGTTTTTGAGGGAAATGGCCACAGGGGTGCTCTGCTCTAACCGCCTATTTCCATTTCTCCTGACAGTCACACAGCTACTCGCCTGTTCTAAGTCTTTACAATCTGAAAAAGAAATTAACATTTTGACCACAAAACTACTGATAGCATACTGGTAAGTTCTCCATTTAATGCCTGCACTTTGTCTGGATGTTTTCCATTATATTGTTACCTCAGTGATTGTCTCTTGGGGAATAGTTGCAAAATTTGGAGATGAGAAAGTGAAGCCACTGTCTGTTCCAGCATCATGGGGATACAGATCTATGAGGACTTGCTCTTTCCAAGTATCTCCTTCACACAAATTCAGACTGTCACTACCTACAAACCAGTCCGGGCTTGGCACAATGCGAGCCATGAAGGACAGCTGGAAATAAGCACAAGGGACGTGGTTAATTCGAATTCTTCAGCAGGCTCCCTTGCATCCATTAAGATGGGTAAGAAAATATTGGGTGAATACCTTGTGTGTGTGCCAGCAATTTTTATTTCATTTTATAGATTTTGCGGATGTTTTCCCATTCAATTTCAAATGCAAACTGGGCTGATATTGGTGTTAGAGAGATACACAGTTCACAAAGAAATGCCAACAGCCAAGCAGTAATGTGCAAAGGTGTGGATTTGTTCTGTTTTAGTGCTGAGGACATGCAGGCTCCATTCTCCAGGAGTGTGTTTTGAACAGATACTGCCATTTGCCTAGACTAGGCTTGCTGTGTGTTGAAGTTGGGGAGATGCAGGCTCTGCCCCTATACTGAAGTGGACTTGGAGTGTATTAGTGCCAGAGATGGCTATCTCAACCAAAGCCACTGAAAAGGAGAAAAGAGTGCTACCAGCTTATTCTCTTTTCACAGGGGGGAGGTTTGAGAGCTATGGGTGATCTCAGAGGACAGTGCTGAGGCAGCTGAATACATGGCCAACAATTATCGAAGGATAAAACTCTTGAATGGCCTAAAACACCCTGGATAGCACTGGTTTCAGGGTCATTGCAGAACTAAGCAGAGGAGACCATGAATGGTTTTGAACATGGGTAGGACTTTAAAGCCACGCCACTGTTTAACTAGAAACCAATGCAGGTACAGACAAGATGGGCAAACTGATATGCATACAAATTACAGTACCAGCAAAGATTTTAGAGAGCAAAGAGTATTGAATTGACATAAGATTACAAGGGGGCATCCAGGAATATCTTAGAACTTTCAAATTGAGAATAAAGGCTTCAGCAGCAGCTAATTGTGGGTAAAAACACAGCTACTATGACAGAGCTTACAGTGCTTGGTTTTAATATTGGTATGTACACTCTGGCCACTTTATTAAGCACACCTGCTCATTAATGCAAATATCTAATCAGCCAATCATTTGGCAGCAAGTCAAATGGATAAAAAACTGCAGACATGGTCAAGAAGTTCATTTGGTGTTCAGAGCAAACATCAGAATGGGGAAGAAATGTAATCTAGGTGACTTTAAACAATGGAATGAATGTTCGTGGTCTGAGTATCTCAGAAACTACAAATCTTCTGGAATTTTCATGCACAACTAGAGCTTAGAGCATGGTGGGAAAAGCATCCAGTGAGTAGCAGCTCTATGAGTGAAAAAGCCTTGTTAATGAGAGGGGTCAGAGGAGAATAGCCAGACTGCTTCAAGCTGACAGGAAGGTGACAATAACTCAAGTTACCACATGTTACAACAATGGTGTGCAGAAGAGCATCTCTGAACACACATGTCAAACTTTGAAGTGGATGGGCTAAGGCAGCAGAAAACCACAATCGTACATAGCTATATTAGCTATAGGAGGTACTTAATGAAGTAGCCACTAAATGTATATATGAGCCAAAGTTCATGTGTAACAGACAAAGGCATGAAACGTCTAGTTCAGCTCTGGATAAGATGGAGGTTTGGGAAATATTGCAGGTTAAATTATTAAACGATGTTTATTAACACAGGGAGGTGAATACTTACAAGAGAATGCCTGGCATGCACCTCAAACTCAGTTGATGTCTGTTCTACACCACTAGGGACAGCTGGTGCCGAGAAAACTCCGTAGACACTTTGGATTTTCTCGCCTGATGCTTCAACCTCTCTCATCAACGGCCAGGCCTCGCTTTTCTCCACAAACTCCCGCACTCCATTACTGGCATATTCGCCCAGCCGCCACATGTGGTAATCGCTGCTGTGGGTGACCACTGCATAAAGAAGCGCCTCAATTTTATTCATTAAAAAACATAACACCAAAAAACCAATGTCCAATTACTGTTTCCAGAAAAAGAAATCCAGTTAAGGAAGTCCCCATTACTACACCACTATCTACACTTGATAGAAGGCCATTTGACCTGCAAAGTCTTTACTGACTCCATTCAAAATCAGTCCATTTACTCCAACTTCCCCAAAGCCCATTATAGTCCTTTCCCATCAGGTAATTATCTCGAGCTCTTATGAACATGGCAATTAAATCTGACTCCACGATTCTCCCAGCAATGTAATCCAGATCCTTACCACTGACTGCTATGAACAATTTTCCTCATTAATTTTGATTAATTTGCTAATCACTCCATTCTTTGCCCCTTTTTCTTCATCTTCTTACCAACGGGAACAGTTTTAGACATATTGGTTGAGGACTGAATGTTGGCTGAGGGACTTGCTTTACATTTCCAAATAGTATAATTGATGCTTTTGCATTTATCCAATATCAGGCAGAAGATCAACTTAACATCCAGAAGATGGTCCTCCAGCTGTGCACACTCCCTTGGTATTGGAATTAATTGTTAGCTCAAATTTTGAGCTCCAGTCCAGTCCTCAAGATACATAAATGCCAAAGTGCTACCTTCGTGCCATTGCTAACCCTTAACAAGTTTCCTATCAATAATTTCTACAGCACAGAGATAATTTAGCTTGAGGACAATAGGTCAATCAGTTTGGACCAAGATGAGGAGACACTTCTTCACGCAGAGAACAGCAAATCTTCGTAATTATTTATTCCAGAGGCTGTGAATGCCTAGCTATTCAGCATGATGAAGAATATGGTGGTTGAGTAAGAAAGTGAACTTGAAGCACAGGATTAGCCAAATCAACTGACAGAACAGGCTGAGCAGGTCATACAGCTCCCTGCTGCTGTGCTTTTTTTATAGTGTCAAAGTGACCCAACTTGCTGTCATACCAAACTTCCCCAATTTTTAATACCAAAATAACGGATTTTTTTCTTTGAATGTGTTCCATGGTTCTTCTTTGTTTCACGACTGGGGGAAGACGAATCTCAGAGTTGTATACGGCATACATATTTTGATTTGAAATGAATAAGACCTGACTTTTGAATTTTAAGTTTTGGGATAAATTAGCAATGTGGTTAATGAACTGAGATGCAGTAACACTGAAACCACTTTTATAAACTAAAAGGAAGTTCATTCACCCAACATACATGGAATTAAAGGTTAAATTCAAATGTCCAAGCTGGGCTTCAGGCAGAGATAAGTGGAAAGTACAGAAAAGAAAGTGGAGATTTGGTGTGTCACCAAAGACGTTTGCAAATTTCTATGGATGCAACATGAAGAACATTCTTACTGACTGGTATATCATTCCATGGCACAGGATCGAAATAAGCTGCAGAAAGTTGTGAATTCAATCAGCTCCATCATGGGTACTAGCCTCCCCAGCATCCAGGACATCTTCAAGGAGCTATGCCTCAAAAGGGCAGCATCCATCATTCAGACCTCCCATCATCTAAGACGTGCCCTCTTCTCATTGCTACAATCAGGGAGGAAGTAGAGGAGCCTGAAGGCACACTCTCAACGATTCAAGAATAGGTTTTCCCCTCTGCCATCGGATTTCTGAATGGACATTGAACCCATGAACACTACCTCACTACTTTTTTTTCTCTTTTTGCACTATTTAATTTAACTTTTTAAATCTATTTCCTGCAGTCTACAGTTTTAATTATGTATTGCAATGTACTACTGCCACATAACAACAAATTTCATGATATATGCCAGTGATACAAAACCTTATTCTGATTCTGTCAAACAGTCCATTGTAGTCATACAGACAGAACGGAGATTCTTCACTGGAATTTCTACAGCCTGGTGCCAGAAGCTGTTTTTAACCTTCCTCTAAGACAACAGGGAGTTTATGGAAACTGTTCCACTGTATACCTTGAGTGCAGTTGAATTCATCACAGTGCCAAATGTTGGTTATTCCACTAACATCTCCTCCTCCAAAAAATAAAACTTCATCCAGGATAATAGATACTCCTTGATGTGAAGCAAACTACTTTAAACTGCAACCCATGCAAGGAATTTTTTAGAATTTCAGTATTGTACAAAGTGATAGTGTGCTAGGAATTAATTGGCAATGCATTTTAGCTGGATAACTGGTCAGTTAGCAAATCATCAGTATTCAACATACACAGTCCTTCATTTGAAGTTAGACTGATAGTTTCTGAAGTCTAATAGATCTTAGAAAAATGAGGAAGCAAGTCACAGAGTGTTTAGAGTATAGCACAGAAACAGCCTCTTCAGCCCACAATATCTGTGCTGAACATGATGGCAAATGAAACTAATCCCATCCAATTCAAGATTTATCACCAGCACGGCTTCCTAACAATCCAAAGATTGAGTCTTGAAGGAGAGATGGTACTTGTAGTAGGAGGAGAAAGAAACTAGACAGGATAAAACTACTTATCCAATATAATGCAATGGAAAACATTCTTGTTTTTTCCTTTTTCTCAGTAATCTACCCATTGCACATGATAATATCTGTAGAAGTGACCATCACATAGTCCTTGCCTTGCCTTCACACTCTGTACTGTGTGTGGCAGTACCACGGTGCTAAATGGGATAGAATCACATCAGATCCTAAATACAAAGTGGGACCGCAGCAGTATTATACAGTATTCTACTACAATGTGTAACTTCATGGACTAACACATTTGTCACAATCGATAACATCAAGACAGAGATCCAACCCTCCTTCAATAAAGACTTAACGAAAATGAGTTTTCAATGTGGTGAAGTTACAGAAAATGCACACTAAACGATGTGTAACCAACAGTTCTCATCAATCTCACAACCAACTGATCTGATCAAAGCTTTCCAATTCTGCTACATCCCATTCTGAAGAACAATGGATGATTAAACTACTGACAGAAAGCAAAAACTCCAGGAATATTGACAGATGCAGATGTTGGAAATCTGAAGTAAATAACAAAGTGCCAGCAATACCCAGGAGGTCATGTAGCATTCCACAAAGAGAAAGAAAATCATTAGCCTGAAAGGTTAACTTTGTTTCTTTCTCTTTACAGATGCTACCTGACCTGCTGAGTATTTCCAGCACTTCCTAGTTTAATTCCATGAATATTCTACTTTAGGATCTTGGATTCTAACACGTGAATGCGAAAGGTAATGCTAATGCATATGCTGACATCTTCAGGGAGTGTTGCAATGCGGATGCCATTTTTGTTTTCCTCCAGAGTTCCCAGAAGTTAATTCAATGCAGTCCATGTTAAAGCGGTAGACACAGCCAAACCGTTGACCCAGCAACTTCCAGCTTTAGTGCTTCAGACCCATGCTCCAAACTAGCCATGGTTCTCTATAACTGGATCTCAGACTTCTTGACGGAGAGACCTCAGTCAGTCTGAGTTGACAGCAACATCTCTAGCTCCATTACATTAAGCACTGGCAACCTCCAGGATCTAGCAGTACAGATGTACAATTGTACTGCTGGATCCAGCTCTAACCACATCATTGTTCGCTGATGAGACAACAGAGGTTGGCTTCATCAGCAACAATAATAACTCAGCATACAGAGAGGAAGCAGGACAGCTTGTGGACGGGTGTGAACACAACAACTAAAGTCTCAATAAGGACAAGACTAAATAGATGATTGTTGACCAGGAAGATGCAAGCTGACCATTCCCTACTGCACATTACAGCTCCTCTGTGGAGAGTATCAGGAGCACCTAATTTCCTGGAGTGCACATCACGGATGATCTCACCTGGCCCTTCAACACCACCTCTTTAGTCAAAAAAAATCACAGCAGCTCCACCACTTCCTGAGGAGATTGAAGTGAGCAAGGCTCCCCGTTCCCATTCTAATCACATTCAACTGGAGCACAATCGAGAGTGTCCTGACCAGCTGTATCACCATCTGCTATGGGAATTGCAAAGCATCTGACCACAAAACCCTGCAGTGGATAGTGAGGATTGCTGTGAGAATCTTCAGGGTCTCTCCCCCCCCCACCCCCATCCAAGACATATACCAAAAGCACTGTATTCTTAGAACCCTCAACTTTGTCAAGGGCCCCTTCCATCGGTCCCACAATTTCTTTGAACTCCTACAATCAGGCAGAAGATACCACAGTACAAGAACAAGAACTGTTAGCTGGATAACAGCTTCTTCCCCCAGGCTGTCAGACTTCTGAACACCCTGCTACCACACAGTACACATTATTTATGACAGCAACATTAGTATTATACTGTGGTATATTTAACCATATGTCATATATGCACTTTATATCAACTTGTGTATCTACAGAATATTTTTATTATCTGTTTTTGTGTTACTATTATGTACTCTATATTCTCTACTGTGTTACTCTATGTGATATATGCACCCTGGTCCCAGAGAAACATTGTTTCATTTAGCTGTATACATATGTACAGTCAAATGACAATAAACTTGAACTTAATTGTCCCAATTCATTGACAGACATGGACATTTACCTGGACATGCAAAGCAGGACACAAAGTTAAAGACAAAGTAACACACACAAAATGCTGAAGGAACTCAGTAGGCCAGGCAGCATCTATGGAAAAAAAGTACAGTCAACGTTTTGGCCTGAAACCCTTTAGCAGTTCTGTTTAAGTGGAACCCATTATTCCACTATCCTGGATATTCACTCCTCCTGCAAAAGGCGATGTGCCTTTAGTTCAGTGTGTGCTATCCATAAGATACACTGCAGCAGCACACCAAAGCTTCTTCCAATTGACCTTCCGAGTCCACAACTGCCACCATCTCAAACAGCTACAAACACTTGGGTAAGCCTCCAGCAACAAGTTCTTCCCTAGGCTCTGCTCTAAATATTTGGCTGATCTCTCAACATCATTGTCAGATTCCTAAAACTCCATAACCAACAGCAGCATGGAATGCCTTTCCTGGGATTACAGTGATTCAAGGTGGAGAGCCACCATCTTCAGAAGAGATTAAGGACCCTCGCCATTCAGTACATGCCCGCTTCGCGTTACTACTATCATGATGGAAGTACTGGAGCCTGAAGACCCATACTCAACATTTTAAGAACAGCGTCTTCCCTCGCAACCATCATATTTCTGAACGGCCCATAAACACGTTATTCGTATTTCACCCACTTATTTTTGAAACGTATTTACACAGTACTGCTGATGCGGAACAGTAACTTTCACTGCATCATGCCCGTGATGATATACCTGACTCTGAAATGGAAGTTACCGGGGGAAATGTTGTTAAAGGTAAAGATCCCACCAGGGGGCAGCATCGTTCAGAATTTCAATAGTACCGGGAAGAAGTAAATTTCTGACAGAAAAGAAAATCTCGTTTTCACCTTAAAAAGAGTTGTTAGAGGTAGTCGGAACGATCGTAAAGAGTCGGGTTAATTGATCATATTTCCCAATAGATAAGCTGGATCTTGATTTACTGTTATCAGTTTAGCTGAATTAAAACAAAGCCAAGATGATTTTGCAGGGGCGCACACTCACCAATGAGCGGGGACCACTGCGCCGGAGGCCGGTAGAGCGGATATTGTTTGGGGAAGGCAGTGTGGCTCCACTTGCCCGTGAAGACCAGGCTGTACTTGGCGCGGCCCCTCGCCGTACACAGAGGCTCGTCATCCAGGGGAAGACAGCGCGCACAACCCAGTATCGCGACAAGGAGCGTACCAAAAACTTTCCAAACTTTGCACATCGTCGTAACTATCTCTTGGGGGATATGTTTAAGTACTGCGGGAAACAAAAAGGGATCAACATGAATGCATTTGTTGACAGAAAGATTCACCTCATTGGATTTCGATAATAAGCAACATTTCAGTTCTCAAACGTTTAAATCAAGTTTGCATTTGGCAATTTTCTCAATAGAATGTTACATTCCTTCTTTCGACTGGTGTTAATTCAATGGCTTAACCACGAGGCAAATACAAAGAAGCGAGGAAGAAGAAAATATTTTATAGCAATGTATTAACGTTTATTGTTATTCGTAAATAGTGGAAAAGCAGAAAATGTAGGAAGGGCATGCGCCATCTCGCCGCGCGTTCTCTGCACAACGCCGTATACTCACTGAATGTTGAAGTTTAGTGAAGCCTGTTAACTGGCAGGGTTTGCAGGTGTTGAGTAGGGTTGCGGCTGAACCTCTGCAGTAATCGACAGTAACAGCCTGGTATTTATGCTTCGACCGAACCCTCGTTAGGCAAACAATTATTGTAACCTTTCGACCTCACATTTGAGGGTGTGCGCACCGCATTGGCATGTAAAGATGTATTTATTTATTGTTTCTCTATAATATCTAAAACATCCTTGCTAGTGATAGGTTTAAATGTGAGATTGTAAAACACAAATCACCCCTCAGTCTTCCACCCCAGGGCAGTTTTGTTACCGCCTTAAAGCTGACATGTACCTATTGTAACACGACTCTAGCAAACTGTCTCTGCCGTTTATATAGCTTAACGAGTTACACGGTTCTGTTAGTTGAATGTTTTAGGGAACAATGTGTAATTTTATTGTAAAATAAAACCAGCAACAATTATTGGATGCAATGTCTATCCCAAGAGATTGGAATAACGTTGTTATTTGGGGTGCTGGGACGAATTTGTGAACTATATTGTTCGAGGATAATTTTTTTCAGCTTCAGCTTTGTGGCCAGATAACTTCCTCTAGGGCTATGAACATCACTGGAAAGCAGGATTAATCTATTGTAACGAGAGAAATGTTGACGCTGAGCAAGTATAAAGGTTTACTGGTATTTATAGGAATGATATGATAAACTACGGTATTTCTATATCACCCACGTAACTCCCGTTTATTTTGTTTTCATCCCCAATAATGTGGAATGAGCAAACTGACGCTTTGGTGATTTTGTAGCTGTAATTGTCAGAGATGCTGTTTTGGGACCTGTATCTGCTCTTCATTCCATCCAGCAGTTTTTTAGACTGCGGGTGTCCAGCAAACAGGCGGACCCAACCGTTCAGAGGTGTTAAAGAATGTGGGGGGGGGGGGATTGGTGGCGACAGGGAGCAGGAATCAGTTGAAAGGTGGCACGGGAGACTGCAGATGCTGGAATCTGTCGCAAGAGTTAATGTGCTGGAGGAACTCCGCGGGTCGAGCAGCATCTGTGGGGGTGGGAGAAGGGGAAATATCGACGTTATGGCTAGAAATCCCGCATCAGGTCCAATTCATTTCCTCCCACAGATGCTGCTCGACGCGCGGAGTTCGTCCAAAGCAGACGAGTTCCTCGCAGCATCAAGTGAAGGTTATCGATCAATAACAATCATCTCCCCCGCTCGACCTACTAAATGTCTTCAGTAATTTTACGTTGGTTTCAAGAGTTGTGGATTGTTCCTCCTCCCCCCACGGCCGAGAATGAGGTCCTGAAGCTAACCGTAGAGCTTTTGCCACAGACGATAAATCGCATAACGAGGCAATTAACTGCACTGCGAGAGAGAGTCTCCAGTGTTACGGCCACTGGTGCTCCCGACGCATGGTCACATCTCCATAGAACTTTAATTTACCCTATGTAAAGTTTCAGTGTGCGAGAAACACCCTTAAGGCTGTCTGACCTATAACCTGATCGTAAATCTTTGCCTGTTTTCTGATTTCCCGAATTAACTTCAATCATATGTCGGACTTTCTACCAAGCTCATAAAGCTCTCCGGTTGAATAGAACCCCTGCAAACAAGCCACCGCGGCTCCTGCCATAAAGTTGTTCTTTTATAAACAGTGTTTTGTTTCCTCCACACGTTATGTATGATGTCCTCATGAGGCTCGCAAATAAACAAAGAAAATATTTAAGGCTTATGTCCACGTGACGATACCAATAATTTCAAAGCGATATACACTTAGTGACCACTTTATAGGGTACCTACTGGAGTGTATATTCCTGGTCTTCTGTTGCTGTAGCCCCTTCTTTTCATGTTCGACCTATTGCGCATTCGGAGATGTTCTTCCGCACGTTACTGTTGTAATGCCTGATTATTTGAGTTACTGTCGCCATCCTGTCGGGTTAAACCAGTCTGACCATTCTTCTCTGACCTCTCTCATTAACAAGGTGTTTTTGCCCACAGAACTGTTCACTAGCTGGATTTTTTTTGTGTGTGTGGTTGTGTTGTTTCTTGCACCTTTCTCTGTAACCTCTGGAGACTGTTGTGTGTGAAAATCCCCAGATTTCAGAGATACTCAAATCACCCTATCTGACACCAACAATCATTCCACCGTCAATTTCCTCCCCATTCTCATGTTTGGTCTGAACAACAACTGAACCTCTTTGATGCTTTGATGCATTGAGTTACTGGCACATGATTGGCTGAATAGATATTTGCATTAACAAGCAGTTACACCTAATAAAGAGGCCACTGAGTGTATATCTCAATATTTTGAAAGCAAATTTAAGTTTGTGGAAAGAAAATAATTAAAAGGGTGGTGATTGGAAGCACTTAAAAATTCAAGTCTCTGCTATCAGTGTATAACACTACAGGTGGTTCCCATCATTCAAAAGCAACCTTAAGGCAAGTTGTGATTAGCTACCCCCTTCCCTAATCAATTTCACTCTTGGCTACTTTGAGTGACTTGCTTTGAGAAAGTACTAGATATAGGAAGCATTCTCCCATTCATCCTTTCTGGCCTGCTATCCACTTCATGACTGATCTATTATCCTTCTCCAACTTACTCGTTCATTTTGCTTTCCCAAGTTCTGAAAACTATTAATCTCAATGTTTGATTCTCTTGGGTCAGATAACAGCATCAGAATCAGGTTTATTATCACTGATGTACCATATGTCGTGAAATTTACTGTTTTGAGGCAGCACTACAGTGCAATACATTAAAATTACTATAAATTACAATATGAATATATTTAAAAAGTGCAAAACATGAGCAAAATAGTGAGGCAGTATTCATGGGTCTCAAAGTCAAAAGCACGGCAGATGCTGGAAACCTGAAACAACAAAAGCAGTAATGCTGTAAATACTCAGCAGGCCAGGCAGCATCTATGGAGGAAGAAATTGCCCAGGTTGCTGACCTCTCATCATGAAAGTTTATCAGCCTACAAATACTAACCTTTCCCCTTCTACTGAATAAACACAGTTCTCTTAATCTTATATACAACTCCGTGGTATTCACTGGTTCTGGATTCTCCAATCTGAGGAAGTATCACTCTAGTTCCACCCTCACAATCCAAAGCAAAAAGGCTGCTCCAAATCAGAAATGATAGTGTTAAAAGCAGATCTTTTTACTCAAAATGCAATTGTCACCCCATGTTCTCCACAATGAAAAGATAAGTTAATCAAGATAAGTAAAACTAAATGTCTTGGTTCATACAACATAGTAGAGCACTGTACAGGCCCTTCGACCCTTCATATTGTGTCAACCTTTAACCTACTCTAAAATCAATTCAGCTCCCCCTTCTCCCATAGTCCTTCATTTTTATTTTATCCTTGCGCCTATCTAAGAGTATGTAAAATGTCCCATATGTATCTGCCTCAACCACTACCCAAGGGTGATTGAGGCCTTGAAGTAGGCTGATGTGAGACATTAAGGAATGTGAAATAACCAGATTTTTCTTGGAAACAAGTGAGACTGGTTCAGTTGACAATTTAAAGTGCATTAAATAATTAGACTGAGGGTTGTAGCTGACTGGAATGCGCAGATTATTAAAGAAGTATGGGCTTTCATGATTATGTAAGTGTGAGTAGTGAACAAGCTCATTGGACTTCTCCTCTGAACCAAGTCTCGATCGGTGCCAAGGCCTCTGAGCTTCTCCAGACCGGTCATCGTAAATTGTAGTCCCCAGTGAGCAGAAGGAATTGAGACTTGTTCTTTCTTCAATCACTCTGCACTGTGTTTCAGATGTACTAAAACAGTCTAATCTCTTGTTATACTTCAAATAAATACCCTGCAGCAAACTTCAGGTGTTCTTTCCCTTTCATTGAACTGAATCCTGCAAACCTGATTTTTTTTTTTCACGTTTGTGGGATAATAACGCTGGAAATACTCTGCAGATCAGGGAGAATCCATGGAGAGAGAAACAAAGTTGGTGTTTCAGCTTAAAAGTTTATGATAAAAATCAGTAAAATGTTTTAAAGTTGCAGAGAAGATATTCTGGATGTGAAGAGAGAGGGTGAGAGCAGAAGTGCTGGAAATAGAAATCACGCAGCTACGAACCCTGCCAAAGTCCTTTACATCTCAATAAGATCACCTCCCTTCTTTTAAACTCCAGACATTATAGCCAACCTTAATCTCAACCCATGGGCCAACCTCACCCAAACCTGGAATCAAGCTCATGAATGCATACTGTACAAGCTCCAAGACAAGTCATCCTTCCTTACATCTGCATGTTGTACTCCAAAGCCCTGTGTAATTGCAGCAAGCATTCTGCCTTCTGTGCTTCAACATCCTTCTGGTAAAGGATACCATACATTTGCATCCCTAACTGCTTTCTGCACCTATTTGTTAGCTCCACATGTTTCATGAACCAGCGTACCAAAATCCCTGTATACATCAAAACTTAGGACTTTCTTCGACATTTAAAAAATATTCTTCCTTTTAAATTGTCCTGAACAAATATGAAGAACCTCATATTTTCTTACACAGTAACTTGCAGATTTCTCAAGCTTGATTTGTAAAATGTTCACAAAGCTCTGTTAGCCAAAACCTTGTTAGCTTGCATTTGCATAGCTTGCATAGTTTGATAGCCTTCTTAGATAGGTACATGAATGAAAGAAAAATGCTTTGATGAAGGATCTCAGGCCAAATGATCGACAGTTTATTCCTCTCCATAGATGCTGCCTGAACTGCTGAATTCCTCCAGCATTTTATGTGTGGAGAGCTATGTGGCAGGAAGGGTTAGATTGATCTTAGAGTGGCTTAAGAGGTCAGCACCACTTCTTGGTCTGAAGGGCCTCTACTGTGTTATACTGCTCTGTGATCTAAGTTCTTGCATTTGTTTAATAGTTGTGGCTAACTTGGTGGCAATATTGCTTCTAAATACTTGATTTTCAGAAGGACTTTGATAAGGTGCTGCACATGAGGCTGCTTCTCAAGATAAGAGCCCTGGTATTACAGGAAAGATACTATGTTGGAAGGAAGATTGGCTGACTCGCAGGAGACAAAGGGTCAGAATAATGAGAATCTATTCTGGTTGGCTGCTGGTGACAAGTGGTGTTCCGCAGGGGTTGGTATTGGGATTGCTTCTTTTCACGTTATGCCAAAGATTTGGATGACAGAATTAATAGCTTTGTGGCCAAGTTTGCAGATGATACAAAGTTAGGTGGAGGAGCAGGTAGTGTTGAGGAAATGGAAGTCTGAAGAAAGAATTGAACAGATTTGGTGAATGGGCAAAGAAGTGGCAGATGGAATATAATATAGGGAAATGTATGGTCATGCACATCAGTAGAAGGAATAAAGGTGTAGACTATTTTCTAAATGGGGAGAAAATTCAAAAATCAGAGATGCAAGGCGACTTGAGAGTCCTTGTGCAGGATTTCCAAAAGGTTAATTTGCAGGTTGAGTCAGTGGTAAGGAAGGCAAATGCAATGTTAGCACTCATTTTAAAAGGACTGGAGTATAAGAGGCTTTATAAGGCATTGGTCAGACAGCACTTGGAGGATTGTGAGCAGTTGTGGGCCTTTAACTAAGAAAAGATGTGCTGGCATTGGAGATGGTCCAGAGTAGGTACATGTGAATGATACTGGGAACAAAAGAGTTAACATATGAGAGTGTTTGATGGCTCTGGGCCTGTACTTACTGAAGTTTAGAAGAATGAGGAGGATCTCATTGAAACCTATCAAATATTGAAATCCCTAGACACAGTGGATGTGGAGAGGATGCTTTCTACGGCACCAGAGGGTGCAGCCTCAGAATAGAGGGACATCCATTTAGAGCAAAGACGACGAGGAATTTCTTTAGCCAGAGTATGGAATCTATGGAATTCATTGTCTCAGATTGCTGTAGATGCCAAGTCATTGGGTTTAGTTAAAGCAGAGGTTGATACTTGATTAGTCAGGACATCAAAGGTTATGGGGAGAAGGCAGGACAATGGGGTTGAGAGGGTTAAGCCATGGAATGGCAGAGCAGACTCGACAGTCTGAGTGGCCTAATTCTGCTTCTATATCTTATGGTGTTAAATCAGGAGGGTGTGGATTCAAATCTAACAACAGCGATTTGAACTTTAATGCCTGAGGGAGCACTGCACAGAGGCAAGAGCCGTCCTTTGAATGAAATGCTAAACTTTGTTTGCACTCTCAGGCAGAGATACAGAATCCCATGACACTATTTAAAAATAGCAGGGGAGTTATCCTTGGTATTCCAACTAAAATTTATTCATCAAACCGCATTTTGAGTGCGGATTATCTGATCGATCCCACATTGTTGGGTGTAAATTGCCAAGTGTGCTTCCTACAGAACAATGGTGACTACACTTCTAAATCACTGTTGAACGATTGAAGACATGAGAGACTGTAGATGCTGCATTCTGGAGCTAAGAACTATAGTACTGGAAGAACTCAGTGGGCTAAGGATGGTTAATGTTTTGTGTCAAGACCTTGCATCATCCAACCAAGATGTTGACCTTCTTTCTCTTTCCAGGCAAGAGTTTTTCTAATAGATTCAGTATTTCCATACATCATCAGAAGAGTTGATCAAGGGATCATTTATCTTTTAATGTTTCTAGTTTTCCTCCACAGCAATTGTTTTGAAAGCAGTTGATTAGGAAACCATGTGTGACAGGCCTTTTAACTGAAAAGTAATTCATTTTTAAACAGAAGCATGGGCTATTTTTAGTGCCAAAAATGAAAAAGGTGTCAACAACCATTAAATTTTCTTAGTGGCTTTTGAAATGAAATTGTAAACTTTCAGTAAATTTATATTAAAATCTTCCCCTCTTAGTTTGTCAATAATTAAGAGTCTACATTGATGGGCCAAATAGCCTAGTTCTGCTCCTATGTCTTGTGGTCTTACATTGAACACAGTGATCTCTTAAGGTCATACGACCATAGGACATTGGAGCAGAATTAGGCCATTTGGCCCATCTAGTCTGCTCCATTATTAATCATGATTTAATTTTCCTTTCAACCTCATTCCCCCTGCCTTCTCCCCATGACCTTTCACAGTCAAACTAATCAAGAACCTATCTACCTCTGCTTCAAATGCAGTGGATTGTGGTTAATTAGGATATTGGTTAATCAGGGCAGCCACTTAGTTGGGTCAACACGTAAATGATAAATAAAAACAAATCAAGGAACTAGCTGGGATTCCCTCTGTTTATTTGGGACACTAGCCTGCTTAATTGGGACAGAAGATAGTTGCCAAACATTTTCTACCTAGCATCAGTCATGTACACTTCATTAGGCAGTTAGACACTACACTATGCTGAGAGCAAACAGTTTTTAAATAGCATCACTTGCAAGTTTGTGTTCAAAAAGCAGTGATTTTTGTCACTGATAGTTTGTGAGTAATAAATAATATGACAATTCAGTTTTGCTCACTGCAGTTTCAAGCATTCAGACATGGCGATGCCGGAAATGGCTGGGAGTGAAAATGAAACAATTGGACTACTTCAACAAGTTAGGAACTACAAAGAATTTGAAGGCATCGTCAATCATTTTGAATGTTACAATTGGAATGAAGATTTGGAAGATGCAGTCAATGACATCTCTATTTGAAGGCAGTCCACTATCTACACTAGGTGTCTGTGCTGATTTTGTTCATTTACAATTCATCAAAAAAACATGTCAGCATGCACTGAATTAATTCCTCTGTCAATAGCTATTATGAATAAATGCACAGTTTTCTGGTCTTGTAAAAATTCCAACTTATTCTGTATTTCATTTAAATACATAATTTGTTACTCAGTTGAATGGTTGTTGATTTTCTTTATACTGTTTTAACTATTTCCATGAAACTGGCTAAATGGGGCTGCCACTTAATTGGGTAAAAATGTATTGGTCCTGATGTGTCACAATGAACATGAATCCACTATATATCCAATGACTTGGCTTCCGCAGTCATCTCTGGCAATGAATTCCACAGATTCACCACACCTCCTCCTATTAATCAGAATATTAAACAGCTACAAGCTTTAAGAGTGATTATACACAGTATGTCTTCTGCACTATTGTTAAAGTGGGTCTGAATTTACTTAATATATTGTTCATTGAAATAACTGGAAATGGTGTGGTCATCGGACCACAGGGTGCTGTACTTTCATGATACTCTTCTATGGTGCTGTTTCTATTTAAAATAGTCACAATGGGAAAACATAAATTATAGTACATTAAAATACAACTTTTGTCCATAACAGAATAATAACTTCACTACCTGCACTTCTCTTGAGTGATAAAAAAAACAAATTGCTGAAAGAACTCAGCAAGTGAAACAACATCTGTGGAGACAAAGGGACGGCCAGCATTTTGGATTGAGACCCTTGATCAGGTTTCAGAGTGTAGGGATGATAACCGACAGCCAGAGGTGAAAGGGAGCAATTAGACAGAGATGATTAGTGGAATCAGATTGGGGGTAAGTAGGTGGTGTGGGAGATGAAGGGTAGATGGAGACACTTTGGGAAGTGGGAGTGTTGAGATAGAGGTTTTAGGTGGAAACTGATAGGAGAGAAGGGAGGAAATTAGGCAGATGGATCCAGGTGACCAGAGGAGTGTTGGATAGAGATAGAGGCTGAGAGGTAACAGGTGAAATCAGGTAAGGAAGATGAGCAGATGGAGCCAGGTGGGGGAGTGGTTGGATGAGAAAGATGAACCGAGGGAGAAGAAACCCAGGAGGATAGGTATATGGAAGATGGAGAGTTGGAATCTGGTAGGGAAATGAGAAGAATGTAAGTAACAAGGATTGGAGGGATGGAAATGGTGAACAAAGGGAGAACAAATCCAGGTGGGATGGTGGGAGTGGGGAAGGAACAAAATGATGTGAGTTTTGTGAAATTGGAAAATTCAGTAATCATTCCACTAGGTTGTAGGCTACCCAAACAAAATATGAGTTATTGTTAATCTAGTTTGTCCTCAGCCTTCTCCATTGCCACAGTGAAGAGCTTTAGCCTCAGTGTGATGGTGATGAAGGCTGTTGACAAACAGGTCAGTGTGGGAATGGGTAGGTGAGTTGAAATGAAGCTCTGCCTCACCTGGAAAGGTGGCCTATGTCCCTGGATGGTAGTGAGAGTGGAGGTGTAGGGACAAGAGTTGCACCTCTTATGGTTGCATGGGATAGGGAAGGGTAAGTGGGAAGGGATGAGCACAGCAGGGAACCAAGGCAGAAGTTCTCTCTGGGGAAAGTAGAAAGTGGGAGAGTGGGGAAGATGTGACAAATGGTAGGATGCAATTGGAGTGGAAATAGAAAGGATAGTAGGATGAAATAGGAAGACCAAAGAAATTCTGTCTCTGTTGTGTCTGATGGGGGATGTTTGAGAGCAGATATGGGCAAAAGAGATGACACATGTGACA
Source organism: Hemitrygon akajei (assembly GCF_048418815.1). NCBI lineage: Eukaryota > Metazoa > Chordata > Chondrichthyes > Myliobatiformes > Dasyatidae > Hemitrygon > Hemitrygon akajei. The sequence goes on from NC_133127.1 coordinate 30,676,814, forward strand.
GCTCCATCAACTACAGCAGAAGGGAAGCTATATTTCTAGAAGACTTCTACAACAAAAAACTATCATTTTGCAGACAGATGTAATAGAAACAACAAAACGAAAGATATGGTGTCCTTACAGGAGACAGGGTAGGAGGTGTAGTTGAGGCAACTTTGGGAGTCCATACATTTCTAGTAGACATGGGGAGATAGTTTGTCTCCTAAGATGGAGATAGAGAGTGTCACAACACACACCCCTCCCCCACCTAACTCCATCTACCCCTGCCACCACTAATCTCTGCCTTACCCCACTCTCACTCAATTCTATAAACTGACTATCTTTGCTACACTCTCAATCCTGACATAGGGTCTCATCCCAAAACATTAAGGATATCTTTGCCTCCACGAATGCTGCCTGACCAACAGAATTGCCAATATTGTGTTCTTATTTTCTCTACTCGGCATTCTATTGCCTAATAAATTGCTAACAAACTTTGGCTCTTTGTCTCTGTTCAAAAGGTAGTTTTAAGCAACAGCAAGAAACAGTCTTTATTTATGACCTATCTTTAACAAAGAAAATCAAAACAACCAAAGGCACTTTGAAATGAAAAAGCATAATCAAAGGTAAGTTGACTATAAATAATATTAACATATACTAACATAAATCATATTAATATACATTCAGTGGGCACATTATTATGTACCTCCTGTACTCAACAAGGTAGCCACTGAGTGTATATTTGTGGTCTTCTGCTGCTGTTGCCCATCCACTTCTAGGTTTGACATGTTGTGTGTTCAGGGATGGCTAGTGTTGTAACGCATGTTTGAGTTACTGTCACCTTTTTGTCATCTTGAACCAATCTGGCCATTCTCCCCGACCTCTCTCATTAACAAGGTGTTTTCACCACAGAACTGCCAATCACTGGATTTTTTTTTTTTGAAATTCTCACACTATTCTCTGTAAACTAGAGACTGTGTATGAAAATCCCAGGAGATCAGCAGTTTCCAAGATACTCAAACCACCCCATCTGGCACCAACAATAATTCAACAATGTATGTAGATTACTTTTCTTCCCCATTCTGATGTTTGGTCTGAACAACAACTGAATCTCTTGACCATGTCTGCATGCTTTTATGCATTGAGTTGCTGCCACATGATTGGCTGATTAAATATTTATATTAATGAGCATACGCACCTGATAAACTGGCCACAGAGTGTACATCTACTCCAAGTTCCAGCACCAGGAATCTCTGTTCGTGTACAGGTCAGCTGCTTTGGTGGTAAAAAGGTAGATTTTAAGGAGTAGCATAAAGGGAAAGAGTAAAGTGGAGTGATTTAAACAGTGGAGCAATCCAGAGTTTAGAATTTAAAAAAGCTTAAAGCATTCCAGGCAATAATGGAGCATGAAGTGCAGCCATACAAGAGGCCAGAATTAAAGGAGCGTTGTAATCATAATTTGTGAGAGTTGTAAAGTTATAATTAGATTAAAGTGTTGTACTGATTTTCTTTGTGATAACAGTAAAGCTTGAATGGTTTCTGAATATCATCCTGATATTAGGATCTAATTAAACAGAGTATGATGGGTTCAGTTGTGCAGTGTTAAAAGAGAACAGTCAACATCATAATCATGTATGAGTAGTTTCAGTTGAATGCACAATTGAGAGGATTTTATTCAAATTGCTTATACCGAGTTTTCACATGAAAGTTGAGGAATCTTAGATATTGCCTTTTGTGGAAGAGATGAAGTAAATGGAATCAAGCAGACTATAGTAGTAGTGCGATCACTTGAGTTGAGTGTGATGTTCTCTTAAGGGGTTCTCTATTAGTTGGTCTTCAGGTGGCTGTACAGGCTGATCTGGAATCCACATATGCTGGTGCTATGTGGGTCAGACCTCAAAATCTTGCCCTCTTTGACACTTGTTGATCGCTATGGGACTTAATTCAGGATGTTAGGGCAGATTCACTTAATGGAGAACATCTGTGCATGACTTTGTTTAAAATGGGGAGGCTGATGCACAGGCATCCTTGACAGATCGGGGTCAGGGTTCAGTGGCATGGAATACAAGATGACTGGGGACCCTTCACTGCCACAGTCTTCCTCTGCCTTCACTGCTATTGTGATGTGTCATCATCTCTTGCCAGCTCCACCATTGGGGTCTTGGTTGGATCACTCTTTGTCTAGAACCTCATCACTCACCTTACTGTCATGAATGATCCTACCAGGAGGTCATCACCAGGGGGCTAAACTCCAGACAGCATCAATTTCGACAAGGTGATGATCTTCAGAGAAGTAAAATTATAACACAGGAGGGCTTCTCAATATATTAATATCATAAACCATTTGAAAACCAGTGACGTACATCGGTGTATTGTCGCCATAGTTATGTAGGGCATGAAGTCGTTGATGGAGACATAAGAGATTGTAGATTTCATTTGTCATCTACATGCCCCTCCCTCCTCTTTCTGCACATTATCGTTTCTCTCCACTCTCCACCGTGATGCAGAACATCCCAAAATGTCAGTGATTTGCTACCCCCTCAGATGCTGCTAAACCCACTGAGATCCTTCAGCAGTTTGCTTTTTACCACAGAGCCGTTGCTGAATGGAATTGCAGCAGTAATAATTCTGATAACATGAGCAAGGCAAGAACACGGTCTGGGCATGAGGAGGTGGAAGCCTTTCTGGGCCAGAGAGGAAGTGAATCGCATACATAGAAAACCTGTGATCTGTCATGCTGTGAACAAGTGCAGGGGGAGAAGAATGATATACACATATTTCTGGAAGTGATTTGCTGGATCTGATTGGAAGTTGGCCAAGTAGTTCGAAATATAATGTCATTGGTATTATGGTTGTAGCTAGAAACATAATGTGATCAGTATTAGCAAATGTTCTGCACACCTGATGTTGTCTCTGGAATTATGTTGTATCATCCAATTTGTATATCTGAAATCATTGTCCTAAATTTTCGTATCAGGTGTATGTATCAAACTGGAATTTGTGGATTGACTGCCACTGTTCATCTATATGGCTTCCCAATCCATTGAAGTCTAGAGATCAAAAATTAGGCCAATTGATGCATGACAAATGGCCCTATTAGAACTGTGTTATCTCTACCTGTGCCTTACTGAAAATTATCCACGCACACTCAGTGGCCATTTTATTAAGTATATGTGGCAACAACACAATGCATAAAAGCCTGCAGACAAGGTCGAGATGCTCAAGTGTTGATCAGGCCAAACACCAGAATGAGAAACAAATGTGATCTAAAATGACTTTGACTGTGGAATGATTGTTGATGCCAAACAGGATCATTTAGGGATTTCAGAAACAGTCTCTAGAGTTTAAAGAGGATGATGCGAAAACAAAAAATATCCAGTGAGCGGCAGTTTGGTGGGTGAAAACACTTTGTTAATGAGAGAGGTCAGAAGACTGGTTCAAGCTAATAAGAAGGCGACAGTAACTCAAGTAAGCAGACGTTACTATAGTGGTGTGCAGAAGAGCATCTCTGAATGCACAACGCATCAAACACTGAAGTGGATGGGCTACAGCAGCAGAAGACCACAAACATACAATCAGTCACCTCGTTATTCGGTACAGGACGTATGTACTGAACAAAGTAATATCATCATTGTCATCATTACCCGGAATATGACAATGGTAATAACAATTCTAGCATCCTTAAATGACAACATAGAAAATTTCAGGTATGTCATGTTCACAAAAAAAAAGCAGAAGAAATCCAACATAGCTAATCACCATCTATTCATACAACTCTCAGTCATCAGCAAACTGATGGAAAAAAGAGTCTTCAATAGTGCTATCAAATGCATTTACTCAGCAAAAACCCACTCAAGAATGGTAATAAGGTACTACTCCATGTGACTCCCTTATCAGCTTGTCCCTCCCCGCTGATCTCCCTCCTGGCATTTATCTCTGCAAGCAGGACATGCCACACCTGCGTCTACACCTCCTCCCTCACCACTATTTAGGGCACCAAACAGTCCTTCCAAGTGAGGCAATACTTCACCTATGCAGGGTCTTAGACTATATCCGGAGTTCCCAGTGCAGCCTCCTCTACATAGATGAGATCCATCGATGGTGGGCCGCTTCATTGAGCACCTTTGCTCCATCTGCCACAAAAGGCAAGATTTCCCTGTGGCTGCCCATTTTAATACAACTTCCCATTCCTGAATGTTGGTTCATGGTGCCCTTTACTGCCACAATGAGGCCATGTTCAGGATTGAGGAGCAACATCTCATATTCCATCTGGGTAGTCTCCAACCTGATGGCATAAATATCGATTTGTCTAACTTCTGGTAACTTCTGCCACTCTTCACTCCTTTTCCATTCCCCATTTTGATGCTCCTCTTACCCCATCTCTTCTCATCTGCCCATCTCTTCCCTCTCATGCCCTTCCTCCTTCCCTGTCTCTCATGGACCACAGTCTTCTCCTATCAGATTCTTTCTTCTTCAGCCCTTTACCTCATCCACCTATCACCTCACAGCTTCTCACTTCATCGCCCCTTCCGTACCCACTCCTCCCCCCCCCTCATCTGGTTTCACCTATCACCAGCCAGCTTGTGCTCCTTCCCCTCTCCTCACCTTCTTATTCTGGCTTCTTACCCCTTTCTTTCAAATCTTGATGAAGAGTCTTGGCCCAAAACATCAACATTATTCCCCTCCATAGATGCTGCCTGACTCGTTGAGTTCCTCCAGCATTTGTGTGTGTTAATAAATGAGAGCAGCCCCAAGTCAGAGTCCTGTTGAACATCACTCACCACAGCTTCCTAATACAAGTCAATTTCCTTTCTGTTCAACTCTTCAAACATTACTCTCGATTTATTTCTCTCCCAAGGCACTCCAGACCTTTAGTAATAAGTAGCATTTTATTAAATACTTTTTGAAATTACAAATAAATGACTTCCATACATTTAATTTGCCTATCCTTTCATATACTTTTTCAGAAGGAGTTCAGAATTGACCAAAGTGCCTTTCACAAATGCCTGCTGACTGATTTTAATTAACTCAGGTCTCAGAGGACATTTCATTTCCAACAACTGAGGTAAAACCTGGCATATAAATTTCTTGTTTTATTCCTGTCCCTTTGTTCTGGAGCCATATTTGCCACCTTCCAGTCCCTGGCACAGTTTTCTACATAATCTTGGAAAATATTTGTCAAAGAATCTCCTGTTACTCTTCCAGTTTTCTCACAATCTACAAACATGATAATGGTTTTTCTGTGCTAAGTTTGGCAAACTTTCTGATACTATCTGTTAGCTGTTTCAGGTACTGTATTGATTTCCACAGCCACATCAACTGTAAAAAAAACAGCTCATTCCATTTCATCATTTCTTGGCAATCCTGTCTCCATCTTCACTATACTCTTATTCTTAATCCTTCTATAGAGAACATTTATTCCTTTCCATTTTTGTTTATTGCTTTCTCTTGCTGTATAACTTTTCCAGTTACTGGAAATATTTTATTTGATTTTATGGCTGAATAATTAAATGTCTCTAAATGTTATCCTTAATTTCCTTACCACTCTAATGGAGTCAATAACACTGAGCACATCTACATAAAAATGCTGTCACAGGAAAACAGCATCCATCGTCAGGGACCCACCACCACCCAGGACATGCTCTTTTCTTGTTGCTGCCATCAGGAAGAAGGTACAGGAACCTCAGGACTCACACCACCAGGTTCAGGAACAGTTATTACCCCTCAGCCATCAGGCTCTGAACCAAAGGAGATATCTTCCCTCAACTTCACTTGTCCAATCATTGAAATGTTGCCACAACTAATGGACTGTCTTTCAAGTACTCTCCATCTCATGTTCTCAATATTTATTGCTTTTTTTAAAATTATTTGTTTGTTTTTGTACTTGTACGGTTTGTTGTCTTCTGCACTCTGGTTGAATGCCCAAGTTGGGTAGTCTTTCATTGATTCTGATATGGTTATTATTCTATAGATTTATTGAGTATGCCCACAAAAATGAAGCACAGGGTTGTACATGGTGACATATATGTACTTTGATAATAAATTTACTTTGTACTTTAATATTATAGAATGTAATGTGATCAATCCCACACTGTTCTTCAGCTCTTCCTAATGGGTTCTGTTTTAACTGCTACCTTCTATAAATCCTTAGTCAATAGTCTATGATCTTCTCTGAGGATCATCACATTTTTTTATATAGAGTGGCTATATAATCTTGAGAGCATTGCTGTCCGGAGCTTAGCTCCTGGTTGGGCTACTCATAGCAATAAGGTCAAGGTGGAAGTTCCAGAAAAAGAGTGATCCAACCAAGACCTCAATGGTGGAGCTGATGACACATCACAATGGCAGTGAAAGCAGAGGAAGGCTGCAGCGGAGAAGTGTCTTCAGTCATCTTGCATTCCATGCCACTGGAATCTGCCCCCAGTCTGCCAAGGACTGTGCAGTGGCTGCCCTTGCATCAATCTCTCCACATTTCGTAAAATCATGCACAAGCGTTCTCCATTAGGGGAATAACCCCTTGGGAGAACATCATACTCGACTCAAGGAGACCTTACTACTTGATCTATTATATTGGGATCAAAGGTTAGAGCAGTGTTATGAAATGCATTGGAGGAAGAAAAGGGGCAAGGTGACTTCAGTTTCATAGAATCAGTCATATAGCACTAAAATGGGTTCTTTGGTCCAGCACATCCATGCCAACATCTTGCCCATCTAGACTAATTCCTTTTGCCAGCATTATGTCCATACCCTTTTTAATTGTTCATTCGGTCGTTATGTGCTGTGTTGTTTGATGTGGGCGATCATGGTCTCTCCATGACCATGATTATTCTTGGCAAGTTTTTCTACCGAAGTTGTTTGCCGTTGCCTTCTTCTGGACTCATATACCTTGTCTATTTAAGTGTCTGTCTCAGTGCCTAAGTGTTGTGGTTATATCTGATTCAGCCACTTGCTCAGGTGCTGCATTCCAAATATCAAACATTCTCTGTGTACAAAAAAGGACATAGAACTCTACAGCAAAGTACAGACCCTTTGGCCCACAATGTTTTAACCTACTCTAAGATTAATCTAACTCTTCTCTCCTACATAACCCTTCATTTTTCTACCATCCATAGCTTATCTAAGAGTTTCTTAAATGTCCCTATTGTATTTGCCTGGTTCATCACCCCTGATAGCACATTCCACGCACCCACTGATCTCTGTGTAAAATATTATGGTCCCTACTCCCAAATTGTTTCCTACTGTTACGTACCTGTGACACGTGACAGTGGTACCCTTGTCACGTGACTGGGGTTGAAGCTATAGTGGACTTGAGGTAATGGTCTTGTGATGGTGGAGTGACGTCATTTTCCCCCCAGTAGAGATCATGTGACAGGTTTTTTTTACAGGGTATAAGAGGAGGACCCCTCCCTGTGGGGTGGGGCAGTTCGTGGCTGGATTTGCCAAGCTGACTTCATGCCACTGCGTGATTAATGTTATGACACAGTTTAGTTGAAAGATGAAGTTTTATCTAATGCCTAAAGTTTAAAAGGTCATTGCCAGCAGTTTCTTTACAATACTGCTAGTGGAGAGTGAAGATAAGAGTTCGGGAGTTAAAGATCAAGGAGAATCGATTTTCGATGCTGAAACGGGTTCGTCCTTATTTGATCCTTATTCGGAAGGATTTCGTTGACTGTTCTCGTGTTAATCTCTGCGGGATAGCAGAAGATTGAGGACAGTGTGATAAAGGTAAGGTCAGTGCCTTTAAACCGTTACGTTTCATAAAATTCTTCGTGGGAAGAGTTCGACGCCGGGGATCGAAGGAAAACGACGTGGAAGAGAATTTAAATCGCCTTAAAAAGTCTCTCCTTTTAAATGGCCTGTGAGCATTTTGAACTTTTGGCAATATCGTTTTAAAGAACTGTTTTTGCAACATCGTTTTAAGAACTGTTTGAGCTGCATCGCTTTAAGAACTGTTAAGCTGCCGCACAGCAGCTGTTTTCCGGTTACGTTAGTGTTTGTTTACTTTTGGGGGGTTTGTTTTCAGTGTTTAATAAACGTGTTATTTGTTATAAAAACCCTTGCCTAACTCACATATATTTATTGTTGCCTGATTACGTAACACCTACTGACAATTCCACCTCCTGCCAAGTTTCATTTCTTAAGCGAAATTTGAGAACTCTACTTGCGTCATGATTTCCAACATTAATTAATGGTCAAACACGAGGAAATCTGCAGATGCTGGAAATTCAAACAACAACAACACACAAAATGCTGGTAGAACACAGCAGGCTAGGCAGCATCTATAGGGAGAAGCGCTGTTGACGTCTCAGCCCGAAACGACGACAGCGCTTCTCCCTATAGATGCTGCCTAGCCTGCTGTGTTCTACCAGCATTTTGTGTGTGTTATTAATTAATGGTTCTTGTTCTGAAATTTTTAAAAGAGGTTCATTCTTGATCAGTTTCGAGTTCCTGGGTATCAACAACTCTGAAGATCTAACTTGGGCCCAACATATTGATGCAATTGAAAAGAAGGCATTCCAGAGGCTATATTTCATTAGGAGTTTGAAGAGATTTGGCATGTCACCAAAGAATCTAGTAAATTTGCACCATGGAGAGCATTCCAACTGCTTGCATCACCATCTGGTAAGGAAACGCCGATGCACAGGATCGGAAAAAACTGCAGAAGGTTGTAAACTCAGCCGGCTCCACCATAGGCGTTAACCTCCCCATCATCGAGGACCTCAAAAAGTTATCATTTAGGGTTCATATCAACCAGGGCTTGCCCTCTTCTCATTACTACCATCAGGGAAGAGGTACGGGAGCCTGAAGATATTCATTCAACATTTAGGATCAGCTTTTTCCCCTTGCCATGAGATTCTGAATGATCATTGGACCCATGAATACTACCCCACTATTTTGCACTTGTTTTGTACCTCTTATTTATTTTTTATATTTCTTATTGTAACTTAGAGATTTTTAATGTATTGCACTGTACTACTGCTGCAAAACAACAGATTTCAAATGTATCAGTGAATATAAAGCTGATTCGGATTCTTGGGAAGTAGTTGTCACTGATAAAACCAACATAGCTCCCCTGAGGAGGCAATGATATGCAATTCCTGAGCCAGTGCTGTTTTGTATAGGCACTCCAACATCACTCTTAGCTATTAATTTCCACAATAAAGGAAGAGTGATTTGTATCCAGACCATGACGCTGTGTGAGTTGGAAGGGACTTGATGCTAATCATATTTCATGATCAGCTTTCAGTTCAAATGCTGCTTTCCTTCCTTAACTTAAAAATGAACTGGAAAATAAATACATAGCCCAGATCTAACTGAAAAAAAACAATGTTAATCAAGCTTACCATTGAAAACCATACCAAGCAACACATAGAAGCAGAGTGCTGGGCTTTGGCTCAGCGGGCTTCGGCACAAGGGGATTTCGGTGAGAGGAAATCAGTGAGCCTGAGTACGTGCTTGCTGAGGTAAAAAGGTAAGGTCGGTAGGTACTTTTTTCATTTATTCTGACTAATCTGGGATCAAGTAATGGGGGAGATAGTTAGAGCAGTGGTGTGCTCCGTATGCAGTATGTGGGAGGTCAGGGTCAACACAGCTGTCCCTGATGACCACACCTGCAAAAGGTGCATCCAGCTGCAGCTCCTATCAGACCGAGTTAGGGAATTGGAGCAGGAGCTGGATGAACTACGGATCATTCGGGAGGCAGAGGCAGAGATAGATAAGAGTTATCGGGAGGTAGTCACACCGAAAAGACAGGAGGTAGACAAATGGGTGACAGTCAAGAGAGGCAGGGGGAGCAGACAGAGAGAGCAGAGCACCCCTGTGGCCGTTTCCATCAAAAATAAGTATACTGTTTTGGATACTGTTGGTGGGGATGACCTACCAGGAGCAGGTTGCAGTGGTCCTGTCTCTGGCACTGAGGTTGGACCCTCGACTAGGAAGGGGAGGAGGGAAGAGAAGAGAGCGGTAGTGATAGGGGATTCTATAGTCAGGGGGGCAGATAGGAGATTTTGTGGGGAAGATCGGGAGTCTCGGATGGTATGTTGCCTCCCCGGTGCCGGGGTCCGGGACATCTCAGATCGGGTGCAGGTTATTCTCAAGAGGGAGGGCAAGAACCCAGATGTTGTGGTCCATGTAGGGACCAACAACGTGGATAGGATGAGTGAGGGGGTCCTGCGTAGTGAGTTCAGGGAGTCAGGTGCGAAGCTGAAGGGCAGGACCTCCAGGGTAACAATCTCAGGGTTGCTTCCTGTGCCACGTGCGAGTGAGGCAAGGAACAGAAGGATTATACAGATTAATACGTGGCTGAGAGGATGGTGCAGGAGGGAGGGCTTCAGGTTTTTAGATAATTGGGCTTTGTTCCAGGGAAGGTGGGATCTGTTCCGACGGGACGGTTTACACCTGAACTGGAGCGGTACTAACATTCTTGCAGGAAAGTTTGCTAGTGCTTCTCGGGGGGTTTAAACTAAATTTGCAGGGGGCGGGGATCCAGAATGCGAGAGAGGATAGCGAGATGAAGAATAAAGGACAGGTGGGGACTACACGGTTCCGGAATATTAAGGGTGTAATAGAGAAAGGTGAGGCGGAACAAGTGATAAGGAGGACACATGTACAGAGGGATGGTCTGACGGAACATGGAGTTAAATGTGCAGAAATAATAAGTAAATTTAGGAAGACCAACAAAATTCAAGGGGCGTATAGCCTGATGGGAGTTCGGGGAGCTGGGTTAAGCACCATAGGCAGCGATTTAAACAGAGAGAGGAGAAATGGGCTAAAAATTCTATATCTGAATGCACAAAGTGTCAGAAATAAGGCAGATGAGCTTGAAGCTCAGGTGTGAATGGTTAACTATGATGTTGTTGGGATAACGGAGACATGGCTGCAGGGAGATCAGACCTGGGAAATGAATGTACAAGGGTATACGTGCTATCGTAGGGACAGAAATGTGGGCAGAGGGGGTGGGGTGGCCCTGTTGGTGAGGAATGAGATTCAGTCTTTTGCAAGGGGGGACATAGAATCAGGAGTCTGTGTGGATAGAACTGAGGAACAGTAAGGGCAAAAAGCCCCTAATGGGTGTTGTCTACAGGCCACCAAACAGTAGCATGGATATTGGGTGCAAGTTGAATAGGGAGTTAACATTGGCATATGGCAAAGGTAATGTCACAGTAGTTATGGGGGATTTCAACATGCAGGTGAACTGGGAGAATCAGGTTGGTGCTGGACCCCAGGATAGGGAGTTTGTAGAGTGCCTACAGGATGCATTCTTGGAACAGCTTGTACGAGAGCCGACCAGGGACAAGGCTATTCTGGATTTAGTCTTGTGTAATGAACAGGATTTGATAAGCGATCTTGAAGTAAAGGAGCCATTAGGAGGTAGTGACCATAATATAATAAGTTTTTATCTGCAATTTGAGAAGGATAAGGGCAGATCGGAGGTGTCAGTGTTGCAGTTGAACAGGGGAGACTATGGAGCCATGGGGGAGGAGCTGGCCAAAGTTAACTGGACGGATATCCTAGCAGAAAAGACAGTGGAACAGCAATGGCAGGTATTCTTGGGAATAATGCACAAGGTGCAAAATCAGTTCATCCCCCAGAGAAGGAAGGATTCAAAGGGGGGAAAGGGGCCACAGTGGTTGACAAAGGAAGTCAGAGATTGCATAGCATTAAAAGAAAGGAAATATGACAGAGCTAAGGTGAGTGGGAGGACAGATGATTGGGAAATTTTTAAGGAACAACAGAACTTAACTAAAGAGGCAATACGGGGAGAAAAAATGAGGTACGAACGCAAGCTAGCCAGGAATATAAAGGAGGATAGCAAAAGCTTTTTTAGATATGTGAAGAGAAAGAAGATAGTTAAGAACAATGTTGGGCCCTTGAAGAATGAATTGGGTGAAATTGTTATGGGAAACAGAGAAATGGCAGAAGAATTTAATAAGTACTTTAGATCTGTCTTCACTAGGGAAGACACAAGCAATCTCCCAGATGTATGGATGGGCCAAGGACATAGGGTAACAGAGGAAATGAAACAGATTGACATTAGGGAGGAAACGGTGATGAGTAGACTGATGGGATTGAAGGCTGACAAATCCCCAGGTCCAGATGGTCTGCATCCTAGGGTACTAAAGGAGGTGGCCCTGGAAATTGCGGATGTATTGGTAATCATTTTCCAATGTTCCTTAGATTCAGGATCAGTTCCTGAGGATTGGAGAATGGCTAATGTTATCCCACTTTTTAAGAAAGGAGGGAGGGAGAAAACAGAGAACTATCGTCCTGTCAGCCCAACATTAGTAGTGGGGAAGATGCTAGAGTCCATTATTAAAGATGAAATAGTGGCATATCTCGATAGCAGTGATAGGATTGGGCCGAGCCAGCATGGATTTACCAAGGGCAAATCATGCTTGACTAATCTATTGGAGTTTTTCGAGGATGTAACCAGGAAGTTAGACAAGGGAGATCCAGTGGATGTAGTGTACCTCGATTTTCAGAAGGCATTTGATAAGGTCCCACATAGGAGATTGGTGGGTAAAATCAGAGCTCATGGCATTGGAGGGAAGATATTGACATGGATAGAAAACTGGTTGGCAGATAGAAAGCAAAGGGTAACGGTGAATGGGTGTTTCTCGGAATGGCAGGTGGTGACTAGTGGGGTGCCACAGGGCTCGGTATTGGGACCACAGCTGTTTACGATTTACATCAACGATTTAGATGAAGGCATTGAGAATAACATCAGCAAGTTTGCTGATGATACTAAGCTGGGTGGCAGTGTGACATGTGATGAGGATGTTAGGAGAATTCAAGGTGACTTGGATAGGCTGAGTGAGTGGGCAGATACTTGGCAGATGACGTTTAATGTGAATAAGTGTGAGGTTATCCACTTTGGGAGTAAAAACAGGAAGGCAGATTATTATCTAAACGGTGTAGAGTTAGGTAAGGGAGAAATACAAAGAGATCTAGGAGTCCTTGTTCATCAGTCACTGAAGGTGAATGATCAAGTGCAGCAGGCAGTGAAGAAGGCTAATGGAATGTTGGCCTTTATTACAAAGGGAATTGAGTACAAGAGTAAGGAAATCCTTTTGCATTTGTACAGGGTCCTGGTGAAACCACACCTGGAGTATTGTGTACAGTTTTGGTCTCCAGGGTTAAGGAAGGACATCCTGGCTGTAGAGGAAGTGCAGCATAGATTCACAAGGTTAATTCCTGGGATGTCCGGACTGTCTTACGCAGAGAAGTTAGAGAGACTGGGCTTGTACATGCTGGAATTAAGGAGATTGAGAGGGGATCTGATTGTAACATATAAGATTATTAAGGGATTGGACAAGATAGAGGCTGGAAATATGTTCCAGATGCTGGGAGAGTCCAGTACCAGAGGGCATGGTTTGAGAATAAGGGGTAGGTCATTTAAGACAGAGTTAAGGAAAAACTTCTTCTCCCAGAGAGTTGTGGGGGTCTGGAATGCACTGCCTCGGAAGGCAGTGGAGGCCAATTCTCTGGATGCTTTCAAGAAGGAGCTAGATAGGTATCTTATGTGTAGGGGAATCAAGGGATATGGGGACAAGGCAGGAACCGGGTATTGATAGTAGATGATCAGCCATCATCTCAGAATGGCGGTGCAGGCTCGAAGGGCCGAATGGTCTACTTCTGCATCTATTGTCTATTGTCTATAGATAAGTTGCATCGTATCAAAAAGTAATGTAATGATTTTTGTTATATTTGCAATCATTTGCTTCACAGCAAATACAATGGTGAGCAATAGAAAGAAGCAGGCTGAAATTTCATATCATCTATAAAAAAGCATGCTATAAGTTTATGAAACAAAATGCCCTGGGTCATTTTTTGTTAAGTCGATTAGTTTCTTTATAACTAAGTACTTGTGGCAGTGCTTGATAAGGAAATGTTCATATTGAATATGGATGAATGAACGGGAAAAGGATCCTGAAAGTTTGAATCTCCATCCGTAGTCTCAAAGGTGTGAGTTGCAGCAATCAGTATTCTCTCGATCTACCAGGAAAATTTTGTGGCTGGAACTCGTTTAGAATAGAATCACAAACATGAGATTCATCTTTCTTTTTTTCCAGTCCTGATGAAGGGCCTCAGCCTGAAACGTTGACTGTTTGCTCTTTTCCATAGATGCTGCCTGGCCTGCTGAGTTCCTCCAGCATTTTGTGTGTGTTGCTTGTTTAGAATAGAGTATGAATTTGAAAATAGCAAGCTGTACTTACTAGATCTAACCAGAGTGTGTCATCAAAAGTCTGATTGGAAACAGACTAGCAAAGTTTTAATGCACCATTTCAAGTTCACACAGGATCTTATAGTAATTATTTGTATTTTCTGACCATTTCCTCGTTGAAATTACCCTGTTTATACTATAAATTACTTCTAAAGCAGTTTGAAGTGTGAAATTCAAAGACATTATTTCAGGAATGTACAGGTTTGCACTGTCCTGAGTTCAGAAGAACGAGATGCCATCTCATTGAAATGTATAAGACTGAGGGAACATTACCCGATAAAGGTAAGAGGATGTTTCCATTTGCAGGCAGTTTCAAAATAAAGATTTGTCCATTTAAGATCAAGATGAGGCAGAATTTATTCTCTTATAAGGCAGATTATTATTAGAGTTTTCAACACAAGAGAGCTGTAAGAGCTGAATCATTGAATATGTTTGAGGTTGAGACTGATAGAATTTTGGGCAACAGGGAAATTAAGGCTTAAACTGGGGTTCAGTGGGGATTAAACAAGAATACAAGAACATGAGGAGTACTAGTAGGAGCAAGCTATTTGACCCATTCTGTTTGTTGGAATAAGATCATGGCTGATCTGCCACATTCCGCTACAGCCCTATATGCCTGGTTTGCCTAATATCTAAAAATCTATTGACTTCTGTATCAAATATGATATAAAAAAACAACTAAGCTGTATTTTGGAATGTCTTGGACCTCCAATGAATCACTTCATCTGACGGGCGAAATTTCTCCTCATTGCTGTCTTAAATGATTGACCTGTTATTTTGGGAATATGAAGAGATTCCTGAAATAACAGGGGAATTAGTACTGTAGAGATCCCAGCCAGAGGAAATATCCCCTCATCTAGCCTGTCAAGCCCCGTAAAAATTGGAATATTTCAATGAGACTACTTCTCATTCTTATGAACTCAAAGGAACATTTGGCCAAACTGCTTTTCATACTACCGTCAGGGAAGAGATACAGGAGCCTGAAGAAACACACTCAGTTGATTCCTTTTCACCATCAGATTTCAGAATGAACCATGAACTCTATTTTGTTATTTGTTTCTTTTTCACAATTTATATATTTCTGTAATTCATAGTAACTTTTATGTCTTTGCACTCTACTGCTGCTGAAAAGCAACAATTACATATATCAGTGAGCGGTAATAACTCTGGTTATGAACTCTCATCAGTTTGAAATTTTTTTTGCATAGATTAGTGTGGTTGAATTCATGTGTTTCCATCATCCATTCATTAATTCTGCATATATCCCAAGGAAACTCTTTCATTTCCCTCTCACCTCGTACTGCCACCCAATTTTGCAAGATCATCAGGTTTGGATATATTATACTTGTGATGTCACGGTAGTGTAGCGGTTAGTGCAACACTATTACAGCTCAGGCCATCAGAGTTCAACTCCAGCGTCTACTGTAATCAAATCTGTATGTTCCTTCCCGTGTGTGTATGTGTGTTGGGGGGGGGGGTGGTCCCCACAGTGCAAGATGTACTGTTTTGTATGTTAACTGGTCATTATAAATTGTCCATTGATTAGACTAGGGTTAAATCGATGGGTTGCTAGGTGGCATGGCTCAAAGGGCCAGAAATTCCTGTTCTGTAATGTATCCCTAAATAAATAAATAAAATACAAAATTCTCTTATTCAAGGTATTAATATAGGTAATAGCTGGGTCTCCAGCAGCAACTTCTGTGCCAACCCACTCACCACAGGCTCCTGTCCCAAAGATGATCTAATTATTTTTATTCTGTTTTCTGTCCATTAACCAATCTTCAATTCATACCATGTGTACAATTTTTATTTAATATCTTTGTGCATGGTAGGCCATGTCAAACCAATCTTATACAGCTTTTCCAGGAAGCTACCAGGAAAGTTGATGAAGGAAAGGCAGTGGATGTTGCCTATGTGGATTTTAGCAAGTTCTTTGACAAGGTCCTGCATTGGAGGTTGGTCAAGAAGACTCCATCACTAAGAACTCAGAATGTGGTAGTTAATTGGATGAGACATTGGCTTCAAAGGAGAAGCCAGAGAGTGGTAGTAGAGGGTGTGATTTGGAACAGCTGTAAATATGGGCTGAAAGATAACAGATAGAATTTAATGTACACAAGTGTGAGGTGTTGAGGTTTGGGACGAAAAACCAGGGTAGGACTTACACAGTGAGAGGTAGGACATTGAGGAGTGTGGTAGAAGAGAGGAACCTGGGAATACAGATCCATAATTTCTTAAAAATGGCGTCACAGTATGGTAGGGTCATAAAGACAGCTTTTGGCGCATTGACCTTTGAAGATCAATGTTTTGAGTTTGCAAGTTTGGATGTTATGTTGAAGTTGTATAAGATGTTGGCGAGGCCTAATTTAGAGTATTGTTTGCATTTTTGGTCACCTACCTACAGGAAAGAGATCAATCTTGTGTGACACCTTATTAAAGGGGTTCTGAAATTTCCAATGCACCACATTATCTGTTTCTGCAAGTTATAATCTTTAAAAACCTCACAAGTTTTTCAGAACTTTTTCATAAAATTATAGAAATATACAGCACAGAAATGAGACTTTATAGCTCACCTGTAATAAGTACAAGAGATTCTGCTGATGCTGGCAAACCAGAGCAACACACACAAAATGCTGAAGGAACTCAGCAGGTCAGGCAGTATCTACTGGAATTCCCCAGTATTCTAGGGGAATGGACAATCAGCATCTTGGGCTGAGACCCCTCATCAGAAAAAAGAACCCTTCGACCTGCTGAGTTCTTCCAGCAATTTTGTGTGTGAAGCTCATCTGTAATGCCTTCCTACACTAATACCATTTATCTGTATAAGACACTTATACTCCTTAGAATGTAGAAGATTAAGGGGAGATTTGATAGGAGGTATACAGAATTATGAGGGGTATACATAGGAAAAATGCAAGCAGGCTTTTTCCACTGAGGTTGGGTGGGACTACAACTAGAGGTCATGGGTTAAGGGTGAAAGGTGAAAAGTTTAAGGGGAACATGAGGGGAAACATCTTCACTCAGTGGATCATGAGTGTTGAACGGGCTGCCAGCGCAAGTTGTGCATGCGAGCTCAATTTCACCGTTTAAGAGAAGTTTGGATAGGTACATGGATGGTAGGAATATAGAGGGCTGTGGTCCCGGTGCAGGTCGATGGGAATAGGCAGTTTGAAAGGGCAAAAGGTCCTGTTTCTATGCTGTACATTTCAATGACTCTTTTACTGTCCCTGTCCAAATGCCTTTTAAACATTGCAGTTATATTTGGAACCACCTCCTCTAGCAGCTGGTTCCATATACTCACCACCTTCCATGTGAGAGGGGAAATATTTAAAGGATTTCTCCAGAACAAGTTTTTTCCACACAGAGGGTGATGTGTATATAGAACAACCTTCCAGAGGATGTGGTGCAGTGGATGAATGGATAAACTCTCTTACAGTGTTCTTCCTTAGGTTGATTAACATCTACAGTTTTTTAGCTGACAGTCAATTCACGCTGTGGAACTTTGTCAAAGGAATTCATTAGCTCTCCCAGCATCTGTACAAACAACAAAGAGAATATAGAGTATTAGAGAATATATGACCCAATTCACAAGTGGAAGAATCATATGCACTGAACCATCCAATACTCCTGGTTTCTTACTTTTACCAAAACGTTGCAGATGCTAGCAATAAAAAATATAAATAGAAAATGCAGGGAACATTCAACTGAGGCAGTATCTATGAATTCCTGTAAGACTAGGTGGACCTTTGATATAGTGGAAAGGTAAGGACCAGGGATCAGTCTGTTTCAACACACTAACTTCCAAATTTCAAACAACCCAAAAAGAATGGTAAATACTGTAAATCTGAAATAAGAACAGGATACTTTCAGTAGAGGAGGCGACATCTCTGGTGAGGAAAAACGATCAGTATTTCAGGTCAAGGACTGCTCATATAATGAAAAGTGTTTCCAGTTTTTTTCTTGTTCTGTTTCAGATTTCAGTGGAGCACTTTGCTCACAGATTTCCAAATTAACAGAGGTTAATCTCTCCATTAGAGATCACCATTCAAACTCCCATCAGAGCTCTCCCTCTGATCTCATGTTTCCAGAAGTTCTAACAGCGGTATATGTGGGGCAGATTGATCATACTCAAGTGGCAGTCAGTTCATTCCAAGGTCAGCCAGCAGAGTTCATCAACCAAAATAGGAAATCTAGTGGGCAGCCACAGAAAGATCTTCAAGCAGGTGGGCACAATGTTCCTGGAGAGCTTTTGATTGTTCTGTGTACATGACTTAAGTTTTCCTTCAACCTGCTTTGAAATGAAACAGCCACAAACCACCCAACATTAAATCTTTGCATTACTTCTCCAGTCCCTGCAGTATATTTATAAACCTGTCCTTGTGCTGTGTGGTGACCAAAACTGGCCAAACGCGAGCTATAGTCTAAGTAGTGCATTATTTATTTATTTGCTAACAGGATGTGGACATTGACATGCCACAGAAATTTGCATTCCTCAGTGACATCAACAATGCTACTGCTTCAAAATATTTACAGACCGTCCCCGAGTCATAAATAGGCTCCATTTTTACAGACATGCTTAATCATTAATCCTGACATGATTTTGCTCATGTCGGAAAATACACAAAAATCATTCAATTGAGTAATGCTTTCTCCATACTATTGTAATGAATGGCATCAGGAGCTCATAAGGCTGATAACAAAGAATAATTACTGTAAGTGGAGAGAAAGGGGAAAGGTATGTCAAACTTTGAAGTTAATAATGTTATGGGAGCTCAGAAGGAGTGTTCGTAAGTCGGCATTTGTAACCCAGAGTGGCCTGTAATTGGTTTGCTCTGTTGATGAGGCCATCCAGTTGATAGGTTAATGAGGGTCAGTCGTTAGAGGCACATGACATTATAGGAAAAGCCTTAGAGGTCAATCTGTGGTGCTGGAAAAATATAGATAGATAGATATTGATCCCAAAGGAAATTACAGTGTCACAGTAGCATTACAAGTGCACAGATATACAAATATTAGAAAAGAAGTAAGAAAGAATAAAAAAAAAGTTACCTCAAACAGTCTAACAGGAGGGGGGCATCACATCCCCAGCTATAGGTTGACTCATTCTAGTGCCTAATGGTCGAGGGTAAGAATGACCTCATATAGCACTCTTCGGAACAGTGCAGTTGGCTTAGTCTATTACTGAAAATGCTCCTTTATTCAGCCAAGGTGGATTGCGGAGGATGAGAAACATTGTCTAGAATTGCCAGGATTTTCCGTAGGGTCTTTTGTTCTACTATAGCCTCTAGTGTGTCCAGTTTGACTCCTATAAAAGAGCCAGCCTTTCTCATCAGTTTATTGAGCTCATTGGCATCACGCATGTTGCTGTATTTGCCTCAGGACACCATTGCATAAAAGACAATACTGGTAGAATATGTGAAGGAGAGGCCTGCATACTTCAAAGGACCTCAGTCCCCTCAGGAAGTAGAGGTGACCCTGGCCCTTCTTGTACATGGCCTCTGTGTTGGTGCTCCACTCAAGCCTGTCATCCAGGCGCAGCCCCGGGTACTTGTAGGTCCTCACCATCAATCGTTACAGGGAGCAATGCAGGCTTAGTCATCCTAAAGTCCACCACCATCTCCTTTGTCTTACTGATGTTGAGCTGCAGATGATTCGGCTTGTCCCATTTGACAAAGTCCTCCACCAGGGTCCTGTATTCATCCTCCCTTATACACCCAACTATTGCTGAGTCATCAGAGATTTTTTGCAGATGACATGACTCAGCATTGTATCTAAAGTCCAAGGTATACAGGGTAAACAGGAAGGGAGCCAATACAGTCCTTTTGGGACTGCAAAGCTGTCTGACACACAGCTCTGAAGCCACACAAACTGAGGCAATATTATGGAAGGATGCAGTATTACAAACATCCGGTGTAACTGGTCAGTCCTAACCCAAGCAGAAATAGCAGGGCACTGGAAATTGTTGAAGTTGAGAATGATCGTGGCAGGCTGTAACGTGTGCAGACATGTCAGTGTGGATGGCACAGATAATAGGCTGGAGTGGGAGAAGAATGAGGAAAGAAGTGATGAAAAATGAAGGAGGAACTGCTATTGAGTACCTCAAGGCCATGCATTGGAAGCACGTAAAGGTCCTATGTAAGCAGTGAACAACCTTACACTCTGCCCATCTTACTAAATTCATCAAAATAAATAAAAGGACTGAAGGGGTGAAGGATCTCACTATGGAGCTATGAGGAGAAAATACTACATACGGCATAATCACAAGAGATTCTCCATATGCTGGAAATCCAGAGCAACACACACAAAATGCTGCAGGAACTCAGCAGGTCAGGCAGCATCTATGGAAAAGGAATAAACAGTCGACATTTCGGGCCGAGACCCTTCATCAGAACTCAGTGTCTTTGTGCAATGTTACCAGCTGACTAGTCAGTCATTAAATGTTTCTGTTCCAGATGGTGAGGGGGCACCATGAGGTCCCCACTGATACAGTGCTCCAAACAGAAATACAACCTTCAGTTGTATTGTCCCACCAATATCAGCATCTGTGGTTTCCACCCTGTTCTCATCAACTACCTTAGATCCCACAACACTGCAGTTCTAGATCCTGGGGCCTGCCTTAAGACGAAGCAATCAGAAAGATGTAAATGAATCTGAGATTTTACTCAAGTGTCCTGATTTGGGCCTGTACTTGTTGGAGTTTAGGCGAATGAGGAGGAATCTCATTGAAAGGCCTGGAAAGAATGGACATGTTTCCTATAGTGGGGGAGTCAAGGACCAGAGGGCCAGAAGGCACAGCCTCAGAATACAAATGCATCTCTTTAAAACAGAGATGAGGTGGAATTTCTTTAGCCAGAGGGTATAGAATCTGTGGAAGGAATTCATTGCCACTGATGGCTGTGGAGGCCAAGTCATTGGGTATATTTAAAGCAGAGATTGAAAGGTTCTTGATTAGTAAGGGTGTCAAAGGTTTTGGGGAGAAAGCAGGAAAATGGGGTTGAGAGAGATATTAAATTAGCCATGGTGGAATGGCAGAACAGACTCGATGAGCTGAATAGTTTAAATCTGCTCCTATGTCTAGTGCTCTTTTGATTCACTCGCTATGTCACTTGTGCTGAATCAAGGTACTTGGCAAAGGCTTCTGCTGCTAAGCAGCTCAGCTTACTGCCTGCCATGATTCTTGATGTCAGCAGCAAGTACCTTCCTCTGTCTGCTGGGGAACTGAACCCTTTCCAGCTCCTCAGCCACTGCCACTGATCAAACTACAAAATACAAACCCCAGAAGCAGAATGACAATGAGGCAGCTAAAGTGCAGGTTAATTTACAGACATAGCATCAGTGTTTCACGATTCAAGATCTTCAGTACATGAGTGTAAATGAGAATGAAATGGTTGTTACTCCTGATCTGATGCAGTATAAAAAAAACACAATAAGCATTAAAGCAAAAAAAACAATAAATGTAAAAGCAACCCTATCAAACACAATGTACAAGTAACTGTTTAAGTATGGCTGTATATACATAGGATTAGCTTATGTACATAGAATGATACTATTTCCCATACAATATCTGACTCTCCACTACCTTCTCTTCTCCCAATTATTTTTGCAGCTGATTACCTTTCTCAGTAAATGTTTTATGGCCAGAAGAACTTTTCCAGCATAGTTGGGTTCATTCCAAAATAAGAATCAAATCAAGTTTATTATCACTGAAGTACAGTATTTTGTGAAACTTGAAATTTGTTGTAGCAGTAGTATAGTGCAGGATGTAAAATTACTATATGTTACAAAAATAATTCAGTAATGCAAAAGACAAAAGAAGTTCAATGATTCATGGACCATTTAGAAATCTGATGATGAAGGTCCACGCTGTTAAATTAGCAGTTCACCAGCGAAAGTGGTAATTTATCCAAATGCACTGAGACTGTATTTGAAAGTTATCATTTCCTAAGTGCAGGAAAACATGACATAAGTTCAGAACTTTTCCTTGACTTACTGGAACCTCAAACCAGGATAAATACCTGCCTATGGAACTTCCCTCATCACAACCAAATTCCAACATTAGGGGGAAAGGCACTGGCAATTGTCAATACAAGGCTATAATTTTAAGCAACCCAAATGGTTGGAAAAGTTCACACTTCAGTATAAGATGGTCATAGAATCATAGAAAAGTGTAGCACAGAAATAGGCCCTTCAGCCCATCTAGTTGATACAAAACCATTTAAACTGCCTACTCTCATACACCTGCACCAGGACCATGGCCTTCCTACCCCTTTGATCCATGTACTGTACCTATCCAAACTTAGCTTAAACATTGCAATTGAGCTTGCATGCACCACTTGTACTGGTAGCTTGTCCCAGACTCTCATGACCTTCTGAGTGTAGAAGTTTCCCCTCATGTTTCCCTTAAACTTTTCACCTTTCACCCATGACCTCATATTTATATTCTGCTCTAGCACTTTTTTTTTGGTTCATTGCTTCCCAAGTCAATTCCTTACACTGAGCAGTTTACATTACATTTACAAGAAGATGATAATAGAATCATTTAGAGTACTGGGATACTTGAAACTGTCCTAAAACTAGAACATTCTAAAACAAATTGGTAGTATTAAAGTCTTTTCAATCAATCTGCATTACACTGTGGGAACAACTAGCTTGAAATAACTCAACATACTCCCGGGAGTCTGCAAAAGTAAGTGCAAGTAAATTGGAAGATATTTTTTTTTGTGTGGATATTGAGGTTGGAAATAATGATCTCATGATCAGATTGTGAAACAAAGACAGTGATTAGTCAACTTCACATGTGGATCAATGGCAGGGAGGCCAGAAAACACAAAGGGCTAAAATGAATTATAATACAAGTCATCATGACTTATGGAAAATATTTTGAGATACATTTTCCTCCGCGAGTGCTGGAAACTTCTAAAGAGCACAGTAGAAATATTTTGCAAATGCAGAACATTGGCAAAAGACATTTCCCAAGCAAAACAAGGAGGAATTAAGTATGGGTAAGAGGTTTCATTATGTAGATTCCAGATTCATTTCGTTCGTTATGTGCTGTGCTGTATGACGTGGGTGATCATGATCTTTCCATAACCATGGTTGTTCTTGGCAAATTTTTCAACAGACATGGTTTGCCATTGCCTTCTTCTGGGCAGTGTCTATACAAGGCAAGTAACCCCAGCCATTATCAATACTCTTCAGAGATTGTCTGTCTGGCATCAGTGGTCACATAACCAGGACTTGTGATATCCACCACCTGCTCCCGTGGCTTCATGTGACCCTGATCGGCGGGGTGGGAGCTAAGCAGTGCTACACCTTGCCTAAGAGTGACCTGCAGGATAGCGGAGGGAAGAAGCACCTTACACCTCCTTTGGTAGAGATGTTTCTGCACCCACCACCCTGGACTCCAGATTATAATTTAATTATTATAAGCGCCAGTTGTAATATAGTTTATTTTAAGCATCAGTAAGAGAGTATGCATTTTGTTTGATGCTTGTTGAATGAAAGTCATGTTACCAACATAATTTTGCGACAGTAGGTTTAGTAAATATATATTGCAGTGCACATTTAGAACATCACTTGCTTGAACATACAGGACAGGAAATCAAAGCCATTGGTATGGTCTCCCTTTTTACTATCATATTTACTATGGTATTTACTCATATTTACTATCATTTCACAAACTACTATTGACTGAGCTTTATAAATAGAGACACAGAATACAAGGAAGTAATGCTATCCTTTATGAATCACCATGTACTATGTCCAATTCTAGCCAGAACACGGGGAAGAATGTCAAGACCTTGGAGAAAATTTCACAGGAATGGAACTGAGTGTGTGTGACTGTATGAGTTCAGAGACTGAGAACACATCTAGAAGGTATAGTATGCAGTAAGCTATGCAGAACTGTGGGGAAGTGGATGGGAGAGAAGGGGTTCTATTTAAATAAGAACAATTGGTCACTGCAGGAGGGTGGTGACAGATTATGCTAGTTGGGCTCAGCAGAGATCAGAAGACCTGCAGTGTTTAAAGACCAGAAGTGCACAGTTTAAAGTGGTCCAAACTAGCACAAGAGAAATAAGAGTTCATATCTCAGCATGCAAACTAGTGTGGGGTATCGCACTTTGGGATGACAAACTGGGTAGGACTTACATGGTGATAGGAGTGGGGCACTGAGGAGTGGGGTACAACAAGGGGATCTGGGAATATAGAAAGTGGTGTCATGGTAGATAGTGTCATTCAGTGTAGCAGTTTCTACTGTTTCATTAAGCCATTCTGCTTTAAATGAACAAGCAGTTATTTTGCCCTTCACACCCTTCTTTGGAATTCAACATCGTGAATCAATAATTTCTTCAATAAAACAGTATAAATAAGCCAATTCTAGAATCTGCAGACAAATCCTCACAAACTCCACATTGTCCACATTGTCTGCATCAGAAACCGGAAAAGGAAATGTGGTTGTGTACGGTCGTGAAATATACTTAACTCGCCAAATGAGGTAGAGGGTGATAACCTTTTGTGCACAGTTTAAATTTCCTTTGAGTGCAAGTAGCAAAAGATGAGTGTGTGCGCACATGCACACACCTTAGGAGTATTGGTTATAGGGAAAGTTTGAATAAGTTAGGACTTTATTTCTTAATACAAAGATAGAAAATCTGGCTGAGTGATGCCATAACACCAACCTCTTACTCAATATCAGTAAGACCAAGGAACACACACAAAATGCTGGAGGAACTCAGCAGGCCAGGCAGCTTCCATGGAAAAGAGTACAGTCAGCATATATGGAAAAAAGGTGGAAAAAACTGTACTTTTTTCCATAGATGCTGCCTGACCTGCTGAGTTCCTCCAGCATTTTGTGTGTGTTGCCTGGATTTCCAGCATCTGCAGATATTCTCTTGCTTGTAACAAGACCAAGGAGCTGATTGTTGACTGCAGGAGGAGGAAACCAGAGGTCTATGAGTCTGTCCTCATTGGAGGATCAGAAATGGAGAACATCAGTGACTTTAACCTCCTCAGCATTATTATTTTGGAGGACCTGTTCTGGATCATAACATACATTAAGTGCAATTACGAAGAAAGCATGGCAGCACCTCTACTTCCTTAGGAGTTTGTGAAAATTCAGCATGACATCTAATACTTTGACAAATTTCTACCGATGTGTAGTGGAGAGTACATTGACTGGACGCATTACAGCCTGGTGTGGAAAGATCAATGCCCTTGAATAGAAAGTCCTACAAAAAGTAGAGGATACGGTCCAGTCCATCATAGGTAAAGTCCTCCCCACCACTTAGCACGTCAACAAAAAGCATTGCTGCAGAAAAGCAACATCCATCATTAGGGACCCCCACCATCCAAGACATGCTCTTTTCTCACTACTGCAATCAGGAAGAAGGTACAGGAGCCTCAGGATTTACACAATCGGGTTCAGAAATAGTTATTACCCCTCAACTATCAGGCTGTCAAGCCAAAGGGGCTAACTTCACCTGCCCCATCATTGAAATGTTCTCGCAGCCTATGGATTCACTTTCAAGGATGTTTTCCATCTCATGTTCTTGATATTTTATCATTTATTTATTTATTATTATTATTTCTTTTTGTATTTGCACAGTTTGTTGTCTGTGCACACCAGTTGAATGCCCATATTGGTGTGGTCTTTCATTGATTCTATTGTGTTTCTCATGTTTACCCATAATCACAAACAATAACGAGATGGTCCACAGGTAAGAAGTCATTTCTCTGACATAGTGTTGTCAAGAGAACAACCTCTCCCTCAATGTCACAAAACAAAGGAGCTGGTTGTGGATTACAGGAGGAATGGAGACGGGCTAACCCCTATTGACAACAATGGATCTGGGGTTGAGAGGATAAACAGCTTTAAGTTCCTCGGCATCCACGTCACCGAGGACCTCTCGTGGTCTGTACACACCAGCCGTGTGGTGAAAAAGGCACAAGAGTGCCTCTTTCATCCCAGACAGTTGAGGAAGTTTGGTATGGACCCCCAAATCCTAAGGACTTTCTACAGGGGCACAATTGAGAGCATCCTGACTGGCCGCATCACTGCCTCGTATGGGAACTATATCTCCCTTGATTGTAGGATTCTGCAGAGAGTGGTGCGGACAGCCCAGCTCAGCTGTAGTTGTGAACTTCCCATGATCCAGGACATTTACAAAGACAGGTGTGAAAAAAGGGTACGAAAGATCATTGGGGACCCTGGTCACCCCAACCACAATCTACTCCAGCTGTTACCATCCGGGAACGGTACTGCAACAGAAAAGCCAGGACCAACAGGCTCTGTTCTTCCACCAGGTCATCAGACTGATTAACTCATGCTGATTTGAGTGTTTTTGACTGTTTTATTTATTATAAATTACTATGATTGCACTATTGCACATTTAGACAGAGACGTAACATAAACATTTTTACTCCTCGTGTATGTGAAGGATGTAAGATATAAAGTCAATTCAATTGAAGAAGAAAATGAATCTCAGGGTTGTATATGGTGACATATATGTACTTTGATAGTAAATATACTTTGAACTTTGAAGAATGAGGGGAAATTTGATAGAGGTATACAAATTTATAGAGGAAATGCAAGTAGGCTTTTTCCATTGAGGTTGGGTGAGACTTGACCTAGAGATCATGTCTTAAGGGTGAAAGGTAAAATATTTAAAAGAATCACGAGGGAAAATTACTTCACTTAGAGGGTGATGAGAGTGTGGGTGAAGTTGCTGGCAGAAGTGGTGGATGTGGGTTTGATTTCAACATTTAAGAGAAACTTGGATAGGTACATGGATGAGAGTTATGTAGGGCTACAATCTGGTTGCAGGTCGATGGGACTAGGCAGATTAAAAGTTCCGCAAGGACTAGATGCACCAAAGGGTCTGGTTCTATGCTGTAGTGTTCTATGACTCTATGACAATGATAGCCCAGGAAACTCAATTCAGGTAATTAAATAATCAGGATTTTGAGGTGCAAAGTCATAACAGGTTAGATTGTGAGGTCAAGGGTCTATTTTATCATACCAGGAAACCATTTGATAGTCTTAAAATAGTGGGGTAGAAGCTGTCCTTGAGCCTGGAGCTACATGCTTTCATGCTTTTGTATCTTCTGCCCAATAGGAGAGGGGAGAAGATGGAATCTCCCGATAGGAGATGGGAGAAGACAGTTTGTGTGGTCTTTAATTATGCTGGTTGCTTTACCAAGGCAGCAAGAAGTGTAGTCAGAGTTCATAAAGGAGAGGCTGGTTTCTGTGGTCTGCTGAGCTTGTCCACAGCTCTCTGTAGTTTCTTGTGGTCATGGGTAGAGCAGTTGTCATACTGAGCTGTGATGCATCTGCATCACTTTCCATGTTGCATTAATTAAAAAAAATGATGGAAGTCAACAGGGACATTTCAAATTTCTTACACCTCCTGAGGAAATAGAGGTATTGATGACCTTTCTTGACCATGGACTCAGTGTGATTGGACCAGGGCAGGCTATCGGTGTTTTTCACTGCTAGGAACTTGAAGCTCTCAACCTTCTCGACCTTAGCACCATTGTTGTAAATGAGAGCATGTGCATCACAATGACTAGCTCTTTTGTTTTTCTAACATTGAGGAAAAGATTGTTGTCATACACCATGTCCCTTAGTTATTTATCTCCTTCCTGTACTCAATCCAACTCATCGTTATTTGAGATACAGCAATATCAAATTTTAGATTTCTTATTGATGACAAATCATCCAAACCCCAGGACATTACTGGAAGACTTCCTCAAGTCAGTGGATGACATCCAACCATCTACAGCTGCTTTATCAACGTGAGGTCAGAAGTAGGGATGCTCACTAATGTTTGCACAAATTTTAGTTCCATTCACAACTCCTTTCTAAATGACATTATCCATGTTTGAAAAATCTGGGCATGGGCAGGGAGAATTGCAAATAACATTAGCATCTCTTAAGTGAAAGTGTTGACCATCTCCATCAAGAAGGTGTCTAATCATCTACCCTTCTCATTCAATGGCTTTAGCAGCATTTATTCTTTCACTAATTACACCCTGAGGGGTCTCCACAGACTGGAACTTGATTGAACTAACAACTTAACCACTGTGACTATAGGAACACCTCAGAAGCTGGGTATAATGTAACTACGCTCCTGATGACACAGGGCCTTTCTACAATCTACAAGGCACAAGTCATGATCTCCATTAATCTGAAAGAATGAAGCATCAATAATACTCAAGAAGCTAAACTCCATCCAGGGCAAAGCAGCCTACCTGATTTGGGCCCACATACATTACCCTAAGCATTTTTCTCAACACTGCAAATACACTAGGGTTACAATGTATGTTATCTTCAAAATGCTTTGTAGTTACTAATGAGACTACACCAACAACTCTTCCTAAACCCTTGAGCTCTGCTCGGAAGAAAGACAAGGACAGCAGTCACACGGAAACAGCAGTTGACTTGAAAGCATGTAATAATTCCTTATCTGATGCTGGGTCTAAATCTTGGAGTTTTGTCTCAGCAACATTTTGAGAGAAGGAAGTTTTCAGCAGTTCAAGAATAAGGCTTATGCACTTCCATCCCTTTCCAGACAATTAGGAATACACAGTCGTGTCAAGACGCTCACATTTCTGAAAAAGGAAGAAATATAGAAGAAAAACAATGTGAATGTGATTTATTTCAATATGCCGAATAGTCTTGTTTTGTATTGATATGATTCTATTATTCAATGATTCACATTAAGCAATGTTTATAATTTTAACAGAGTGAGTCATTTTATATTTTGCATAAGCAAATTGATTTGAAGTGAAAAGTGGCCAACTTATCTTCAAGGCAGTAATCAAGGATCATGGCATTTTCAGAGTTTAATGGTATAAACCTATGTCATAAGTTTGGTCTTTCTTTGTCCTCCTACCACTGTCTGTGAAGAGTTTGTACGTTCTCCCCATGACCACATGTGTTTCCTCCTGGTACTCCAGTGTCCTTCCACATTCTAATGGCGTATGGCTACGGTTAGCGAGTTGTGGGCAGGCTATGTTGGTGCCTGAAGCCTGGTGACACTTGCAAGCTGCCCAGCTCATCCCTGATTTAATTTGACACAAATGATACATTTCAGTGTATGTTTTGATGCACATGACAAATAAAGCTAATCAGATATAATCAGATGATGGAAGTGGGTTGGCAATTAGTAAAACAGCAGTAGAATTCCTGTCTTCTGGCTTCCTGATATTAGTATCTTGTTCGTACATATCTTTAGTATGTTAGAGCTGGGAGTCCTAAAGCACTGTTTAAGCGCATTCTCTAAATCTGTACACCAGCCAATGGTGTGGTAACATTTGCACTGGACTTCAAGATAAGTGGTCCTAGATTCGAATCCAGCCTGCTCCTTTCACGTTTTCCATCCATGCTGGATTGAATATCGAACCAGCAACTCAACCTTGTGAAAAAAGGACAAAAATTCTGAAGGACGCAAAGTTGATGACCGATACGCCACAAGGTGTGGAAAGGAACGACAACTAAGTCGTCTCACAATTCTAAGCGACTGGCAGCAGCAGGAGGTGGAATGACAAGTGACAATGTGTAAGGCCTTTTCATTTTTTGCTGGCGCTGGTCTGGGCTAAGGTTAGTTTAGCTTAAGTTTAGCTTGTGGACCATAAGTGGGAGTGCAGCTCTGGGTCCTTTAAGGAAATCCTGCCTTAAGAATGCATCATATCTTACTGTCTCAACGGAATGCCCATCTGACATCCCCAGACTACTTAAATTAGTTCCAGGGTTCCTCAGTGACCTCTTGTCCACTCATTGCCATCCAATTTACAACCAGAACTTGAGATCTGCAAAATAAAAGATTGCATGCAAATTTGACTTAATGCTTATTGTAACTGTAGCTATGTGTCCTAGATTGATGTTTAATGAGGTCATGCTTTATATAACAGTGAGAATGATTAATGAAATGCTTTTGGAGGATTAGCTTAAGCATCTGGTTTTAGCTCACAGCAGAATATTACTGGCAACCATTGTCAGACAGTCTGCCCAAGCTATTTTCCCATGTCTAGCCTTGAACATTTTCTTTACTACGTTATATGTTGGTCACACATTTTAAGGAGAGTTCTTGGGAATTTTTAATGGCTAGCAATGTGGACAGTCAATTGGCATGTGTAACATGTGGGCTGAAGTGTATACAAATATCCTGAAATAATAAAGCGTTGAGATGATATCATAAGAATGAATCATGGGTGAAAATGTCAGTCACTGCGGTACATTGTTGGTTTAGAATACAGTCTGTTGTTTTCCATAATATATAATCAAAACGATATATAATCAGTAAGTTTTCAAAACTTGTCCAACTTTTTTTTCCCTGTGAACAAGACTGCTGAGGCAAAGAATGGCCATCCCCCATGATTGTCTTTCCGGAGTTGAGAAGCAGAGAAACTCTACTTCGAGTTTCCACAAGTAACATGATTGGGTTTTATGATGGCTGTATCAGTGTGTCCCTAAAGCTACTCTTACCATGGAGCAACACACACACAATGCCAGAGGAACTCAGCAAGTAAGGTAGCGTCATTGGAGGGGGTAAACAGTTGACATTTTAGACCAAGACCCTTCATCAGGACTTACCATGATTTTTGAGTTCACATTGACCTGTGCGTGAACATCAAAGCTGGTATCTCAGTGTTGTATTGGGAAATCGCTCCATTGTGAGAGGTACCATTTTTGTCAGTGAGATGTGAAACCAAAGTTCTGTCAAAGGAGGTTGACAATATACTGGTGACACTGTTGGACTGGTTTCCCAAGGTTGAACTCTTGATCTAAAGCACTGAGTGTGAAACATGGACTTTAATCCACCGTCACAGCTAGGAAATTCTAATGCAGGGTCCTGCATCCCTGATCACAAGGATTTGACCCAAAACATCAACAATTCCTTTCATGTGTGTAGTCCAACACATTCAGTTCTTCCAGCAGATAGTTTGTTGCTGGTTAATTCTTATTAAGTTAATTAAATGAACTGGAAGAGAAAGTCAATTTTATGGCATTCAACATGGGGAAAAATATGTCCTATTATATTCAAGAGTGCTACCCTTCTGCAATTATCTGGCCTACCAATATTATTGTTGATAGCCCTCTCCAAAATAGGCTAGCAAGGCAGTCAGTTCATGAGGTAATTACTGATGCTCAGTAAATTCTGATCTTGCCGGTAATTTCTGGCTGGATGCCTGTGACTAGTGGTGTTCCACTGGGATCCATACTGGAATCTAATCTGATTGTGATATATAAGTGACCTAAATGAAAACATAGATGGGTGGGTTATTAAGTGTGCAAACAATAAGATTAGTGGTGATGTGGATAGCATAGAAGACCAGCGAAGGATACAGTGGGGTACAGATCAGTTGCAGATATAAGCAGTGAAATCACAGCTCAGAATCAGGTTTAGTATCACCAGCATACAGTATATCCTGAAAATTCATTTTTGGGGGGCAGCAGTACATTACAATACATTGTAATAAAATCTATAAATTGCAATAAGTATATACTGTATAAAAATAAACTAAATAATTGTTGCAACAAGAGAGCGGAAAAATTACTGAGGAAGTCTTCATGGGTTCATTGTCCATTCAGAAATCTGCAGAGGGGAAGAAGCTGTAGCTGAAAAGTGAGTGATTGTCTTCAGACTCTTGTACCTCCTCTTTGATGGTAGCTATGAGAAGAGGGCATATCTTGGGTGATGGGGGTCCTTAATGATGGATGCTACAATTTGCGGCATCACCTTTTGAAGGTGTTCTAGTTACTGGGAAGG
Organism: Hemitrygon akajei; assembly: GCF_048418815.1. Taxonomy (NCBI): domain Eukaryota; kingdom Metazoa; phylum Chordata; class Chondrichthyes; order Myliobatiformes; family Dasyatidae; genus Hemitrygon; species Hemitrygon akajei. Next base: position 30,708,782 of record NC_133127.1, read on the forward strand.
TTAGTGCATATGTTGGAGCTGGCTGAGTTTACAACTTTCTGCAGCTTTTTCCAGTCCTGTGCAGTGGCCACTCCATACCAGACGGTGATGCACCCAGACAGAATGCTACCCATGGTGGAAATTTCTGAGTGTCTTTAGTGATATACTAATTCTCAAATCCCTATTAAAATATAGAAGTCATTCCTCCTGTTTAATTGCATTATTATATTGGGCCAGTGATAGATTTTCAGAGATGTTAACAGCAGGAACTTGAAACTGCTCACCCTTTCCACTTCCAATCCCTCGATGAGGACTGGTGTAAGTTTCCTCAACTTACCCTTCCTGAAGTCCTTGATCTTACTGACGTTGAGTGCAAGGTTGTTGCTGCGACACCACTCAACCAGTTGATTTATCTCACTCCTGCACACCTCCTTGTCACCATCTGAAATTTTGCCAACAATAATTGCATCATCGGAAAATTTATAGATGGCATTTGGTCTGTGCGTAGCCACATAGTTGTGGATGTAGAGAGGAGAGCAGTGGGATAAGCACACATCCTTCAGGTGCACCAGTGTCGATTATCAGTGACAAGGAGATTGTAAGCAAGGATGGCAAAGCCTTTAACAGTGTGGATGTGCTGATAAATCAGAGAGTTCTTGGTTCCCTGAAAATGGCTACACAGGTTGATAGGATGTAAAGAAGGTATATCATATCCTTGCCTTTGGCAGTTGAAGAATCAAGTTCAAGAGTGGGAAGTTATGTTGCAGTTTTATATAACTAGTTAGGCTACATCTTGACTATTGCATTCAGTTACAGCCAAACCATTATTTGAAAGATGTTAAGGCATTGGAGAGGGTGCAGAGGAGGTAAACCAGGACGTTGCCAAGATGGGAGGACATGAGACCATAAGATATAGGAGCAGAATTAGGCCATTTGGCCCATCGAGTCTGCTCTGCCATTTCATCATGGCTGATCTATTTTTCCTCTCAGCCCCAATCTCCTGCCTTCTCCCTGTATTCCTTCCTGCTTCAACCAATCACAAATCTATCAACCTCTGCCTTAAATATACATAAACATAGCCACCACAGCTGCTTGTAGCAAAGAATTCAACAGGTTCACCACTCTCTGGTTAAAAAAATTCCTCCTCATATCCATTCTAAAAGGATGCCCCTCCTTTCTGAGTCTGTGTCCTCTGGACTTAGACTCTCCCACCATAGGAAACATCCTCTCCACATCCAACCTATCGAGGTCTTTCACCATTCGAAGGTTTCAATGAGGTCACTCCTCAATCTTCTGAACTCTAGTGAATACAGGCCCAGAGCCATCAAATGTTCTTCATATGACAAACCATTCAATCCCAGAATAATTTTTGTGAACCTTCTTTGAAACCTCTCCAGTGTCAGCACATCATTTTAAAGATAAGGGGTCCAAAATTGCTCACAGTACTCCAAGTGAGGCTTCGCCAGTGCTATATAAAGTCTCAACATAACATCCTTGATTTTATATTTTAGCCCTCTTAAAATGAATGTTAACGTTGCATTTGCCTTTCTCACCACAGACTCAACCTGCAAATTAACCTTTAGGGAATTCTGCACAAGTCCCCTTGCACCTCAGTTTTTTTTATTTTCTCTCCATTTAGAATATAGACCACCCTTTTGTTTCTTCTACCAAAGTGCATGACCGTACACTTCCCGACACTGTATTCCATCTGCTGTTTCTTTGCCCATTCTCCTAATCTGTCTAAGTTCTTCTGTAGCCTTCGTATTTCCTCAAAACTACCCACCACCTACTTCATATCATTTACAAACTTTGCAAGAAAGCCATCAATTCCATTCTCAAGATCATTGACATATAATAGAAAAAGGATTGGTCCCAAAACAGACCTCAGTGGAACTCCACTGGTCACCAGCAGCCAGCCAGTAAAGTCTCCCTTTATTCCCACCCTTTGCCTCCTACCAACCAGCCACTGTCTGTACTGACCGAAATAAATTCATTTCATTTCATGCTAGGATCTTTCCTGTAATACCATGGGCTCATAGCTGGTTAAGCAGCCTCATGTGTACCACCTTGTCAAAGGTCTTCTGAAAATCCAAATACACAACATCAACTAATTCTCCTTGTCTGTGCTGTTTGTTATTTCTTCAAAGGATTACAACAGATTTGTCAAGCAAGATTTTCCCTTAAGGAAACCATGCTGACTTCAGACTATTTTATCAAGGAACTCCAAGTACCCTGAGACCTCATCTTTAATAATCGACTCCAAAATTTCCCAACCACTGAAGTTGGACTAACTGGCCTATAGTTTCCTTTCTTCTGCCTCTCTACCTTCTTGAAGACTGGAATGACACTTGTGATTTTTCAGTCTTCTGGAACCATTCCAGAATCCAGTGATTCTTGAAACAGTACCAATGCCTCCATGATCTCTTCAGCCAGCTCTTTCAGAACCCTAGGGTTCACACCCTCTGGTCTAGGTAACTTATCTACCTTCAGACCTTTCAGTTTCCTAGGAACATTCCCTCTAGATAGAGTAACCTCACACACTTCATGCCCCTAACACCTGGAACTTCCACCAGACTGCAAGTGTTTTCCACAGTGAAGATTGACACAAAATACTTATTCAATTCATCTGCCATTTCCTTGTTCCCCATTCCTACCTCTCCAGCACTGTTTTCCAACTCCTCTCTCATGGCTCTGTAATTCCCTTTACTCAACTATAATACTGATACATCTGACTTTAGCTTCTCCTTCTCAAATTTCAGGGTGAATTTTATCATATTATGAACACTTACCCTAACGGTTCTTTTATCTTAAGCTCTCCAGTAAATTCTGATTCGTTGCACAACATGCAATCCAGAACAGCTGACCCTCTAGTGGCTCAACCACGAGCTGCCCTAAAAAGCCATTTTCTTGGCACTCATGAAATTTCCCCTCCTGGAATCCGGCACCAACCTGATGTTCCCATTCCACCTGCTTATTGAAGACCCCGTGACTATTGTGACATTGCCCTTTTGTCATGCACTTTTTATCACCCGTTGTAATTTGTAGGCCACATCCTTACTTTTGTTTGGAAGTCTGTATACCACTCCCATCGTTGTCCTTTTACACTTGCAGTTCTTCAGCTCTACCCACAACGATTGAAATATAGGCAGCTCAGGACGCTAGTCGCACCATGTTTAACATTTTGATTCCTAACTGTGTCAGAGGTGCACTAACTGTTCTGGCACTCTGCTTCACATCCCCCTGCAACTCTAGTTTAATCCCCACCATGCAGCATTAACAAATCTTCCCACTAGGATATTAGTCCCCCTCCAGTTCAGGTGCAAACCATCTTTTCTATACAGGTCCCACCTTCCCTAGAAGAGAGTCCAATGATCCAAAAATGTTATACCCTCCCTCTTACACCAACTCCTTAGCTATGCATTAAACTGTATAATCTTCCTAGTTCTGGACTCACTAGTACAAGGCGCAAGTAGCAATCCTGCGATCACAGCCCTGCAGGTCCTGCCCTTTAACATAGCACCTGACTCCCTGAACTCACCATGCCGAACCTTATCACTTGTTCTACTCATATCATTGGTACCCACATGGACCACAACTTCGAGCTGTTCACCCTTCCACTTATGAATGTTGAGGACTTGACCCGAGATACCCCAGACCTGGCACCCGGGTGGCAACAAACCATCCGGGAATCTCCGGGAAGCCCATAGAACCTGCTGTCTGTTCCTCTAACTAACAAGTACCCTATCACCATGCTATAAGGAGATGTTTGACAAACTAGGGCTGTTTCTGTTGCAATCAGCAGCTGGAGCAGATCCAAGTGCAGGACACAGGCACGGAGAGTGGGTTAGGATTCTTACGTGGACTTGGACTTGACTTGGACACCGAGCCTGGACTTGGACTTGACTTGGACTCGGAGCCTGGAGTTGGACTTGACTTGGACACCAAGCCTGGACTTGGACTTGACTTGGACACCGAGCCTGGACTTGGACTTGACTTGGACTCGGAGCCTGGAGTTGGACTTGACTTGGACACCAAGCCTGGACTTGGACTTGACTTGGACTCGGAGCCTGGAGTTGGACTTGACTTGGACACCAAGCCTGGACTTGGACTCAGAGCCTGGAGTTGGACTTGACTTGGACACGGAGCCGGAACTCAGAATTTGGACACAGAGACGACAACATCATACAAAGACAGACAATTCATATCTTGGCTCGGAGGACAGTCCCTATTCTCAGCAGCCCGGAACGAGCATTGCCGCACAGCCCCAGAGGCTCAGGTGACGGTCCAGAATTCTTGGCGGCCCGGAACGTACATTGCCACTCTGGCTGAGGTGACGGTCCAGCCCCGAGTAGATGTAAGTCGGAGTTTTTCTGCTGCCGGCTCGGATGACAATCAGGTGCCTCAATCAAGGAGCCAGGCAAAACACAGGGAAAAGGAAATCAGCAGAAACAAGGAATCAATGGACCAGACCCTGACAGTTTCCTCAGGAATGGTAGCAGCTAAGGGAATATCTGACTGAGGTTTATAAGTTATGAGAAGCATAGATGGACCAGACAGACAGTACCCTTTTCCCAGATTTGAAATGTCTTATACAACAGGGCACACATTTTAGGTAGAGGAGACAAATTCAAAGGAGATGTGGGGGGCAGTTTTTTTTTTACACAGAGTGTGTTGGGTGCTGGGATGGCAGAGGAGGCAAATATGAAGGGACATTCAAAGGGCTCTGGGATAGACCCATGAATGTGCAGGAAATGAAGGGAATGGTATTGCAGAAATGGCTAGTTTAGAAGGGCATTTGATTACTAATTTAATTTTTTGTCACAACTCTGTGCTCTGTCCACTGTCCATGTTGTGCTTTTGAAAAAAAAAAGCTACCCCTGTTGGCTAAAGCAGAATAAAATAGCACCAAAAATATCCAGGAACAGGTGATGGGAATGTGTAAATGAGTATTTGATGCTTATTCTGTTTCCTTCTATTATTGGATCATTAGCACGTCGATAGAGATTATCAGGTTTTATCGGGTTGTTAGCACGTTGGTGGGTTCAAGCTGGATGCTTTCCTTTCTACAATACTGAAAACTAATACACTTCAGAAGAATTTTAGTGCCTGTAAAAAGCTTGGGATATCCTAAAAGGCACATGTAGAATCAGAATCAGGTTTAGTATCATTGGCATATGCCTCGGAATTTGTGGTTTTGCAGCAACAGTACGGTGCAAATTACTATATATAATATATAATTATTTATTACTAAGTAAGTAGTGCAAAAGAGAGCAAAAATAGTGAGGTAATGTACATGGAGTCATTGTCCATTCAGAAATCTCATGCAGGGCTAATGTAAATCTCTCTTTTTCTTTGGTCATAACATTCCCATTCTTACTGTGAAATACTTGCTGAGTTCAGCACTGAGCATTCAGCACACTAACCAAGGATACCTGCATCCAATCATTCCTTCAAACACGAGGAAATCTGAAGATGCTGGAAATTCAAGCAACACACACAAAATGCTGGTGGAACGCAGCAGGCCAGGCAGCATCTATAGGGAGAAGCACTGTCGACGTTTCGAGCCAAGACCCTTTGCTCCAATCATTCCCTGGTGACCTCCCACCCCACCATCTCCAATATCCTTCTCGCCCTACTTGAGGTCCTCAACAAGAATCTATTTATATAGCAACCCAGCACCTCCAGCTTCTGTCACTATTTCCACTCTACCCTCTCATTCTGGATACATCCATCACTTTTAAACTCTAGCTCCACCCATTACCCTCACCTCTTCATACTGTCTATCTGACCTCTACATTTTCAATCCAGTTGAAAGACCTTGACTGAAACGTTGACTGCCCTTTCCCTCCACAGATGCTGCCTAACCCACTGAGTTTCCCCAGTAGTTTTTCTCTTGCTCCAGATTCCAGCACCAGAAGTCTTTTGTGTCCCTGACCTAGAAACTTTCTTGTCCAGCATCATATTTTTGACTGCCACTGGAATTTAATCCAATATCAAGTAACTATGCACAATCTGGTCCTTCATGCAAATGTTTGCTAAACTTATTAAAGTTGCAGTGATGAGAAGTGGCACTTTCCCAAGGCATTTCTCTATACCCAAATCTCTGCACCAGCACATTTTGTATTGTTCTGGATATGACTGATTGCTTGGGATTAGTTTCAATTGGTACCATCGCTATAGTCTGCTTAGTTGAGAGGTCAAACGCCTGGTACTTGCACCACCTCAGATAAAATCAAATATGGATGACGAACGAAGTCTACACTAAAATGACAGAGGTGCTGGAGATACCCAGAATGTCAGGCAACATCTGTGCAGAGAGAAATAAAGTTAATAGTTCAAGTACAGAAAGTGTTGGAAACAGTCAGCATGTCAAGCAGCAACTGCGGAAAGAGAAACAGAGTTAACATTTCAAGTCAAAGAACAGATTCTGATTAAAAGCTTTGACTTGAAACATTAATTCTGCTTCTCTTTCTGCAGAAGGATGCAAAGCTGAGGCTGTATAAGGCATTGGTCAGACCGGACTCAGACCCGAGTATTCCAGGCAACTTCGAGCCACTTATCTAAAAAGGATGTGTTGGCATTGGAGAGGGTCCAGGAGAAGTTCACAGGAATGATCCCAGGAATGAAAGGGTTAATATATGAGGCGTGTTTGATGGCTCTGGGCCTGTATTCACTGGGATTTAGAAGACTGATGGGGGGTCGCATTGAATGTTAAAAGGCCTAGAGTAGATGTGGTGAAGTTTCCTTTAGCGGGGGAGTTTAGAACCAAAGGGCACAGCCTTCAGAGCAGAGATGAGGAGGAAATTCTTTAGCCATAGTGCGCTGAATCTGTGGAGTTCATTGAGACAGATGGCTATGGAGGCAGGCATTGGGTATATTTAAAGCAGAGGCTGATAGTTTCCTGATTAGTGTGGGCATCAAAGTTACGGGGAGAAGTCAGGAGAATAGAGTCAGAATGGCAGAGCAGACTCAATGGGCTGACTGGCTGATTTCTGTTCCTATGTCTTATTGTCTTATGCTGCCTCTCACCTAGCTACAGAGAGGATGTCAGTAAGCTGGGAAAGGTGCAGCAGACTTTCATCAGGATGTTACTGGGATGGAGGGCGTGAGTTACTATGAGTGACTCAACAGGTTGGAGCTTTTCATCACTGAAGCATATGAGGCTGAGGGGTGACCTTACAGAGCAATGTGGGGCAGAAGGAGGGAGAGTTGTTACAGTTCTTTCCCCAGAGAAGGGGAGCCTAAGACTGTGGAGCATAGGCTTAAGGTGAGAGGGGAAGGATTTTAAAGGGGAACCGAGGAGCAACTTTTTCACACAGAGGCTACATGGAACAAGGTGCCAGAGAAAGTGTGAGGCATGATTTCAAAGCTTAAACAATATTTGGACAGGTATATAGATAGGAAGGTTTAGAGGGATATGTGCCAAATGCAGGCATATAAAACTAGTTCTGGTAGGCAACTCTGCCTCCTCTTCCAGCTGCCTATTACCTCTCTCATGATTCTGCCTTCTTCCACTACCCATAGTGCTTTCCCCTTACATTCCTTCACCTCTCCGACCTATCCCCTCCCTGCTTCCCCTCCCCCACCCCTTGATCTTTCCTCTGATTGGTTTTTCACCTGGCACCTTCCACCCTCCCCCCACCTTCTTTATAGGGCCCCTGCCCCCTCCTTCTTCAGTCCTGACGAAGGGTCTCGGCCCGAAACGTTGACTGCTCGTTTCAACAGATGCTGCCCGACCTGCTGAGTTCCTCCAGCTTGTTTGAACATGTTAGTCTGCATGGATATATTATGCAGAGAGCCTGTTTCTGTGCTGTACACCTCTATGATGCATCACAGATTTTTGGTTTTATTTTCACTGACTATTTAAGTAGATTTTGATTAGAATTAACGACGGCTGAAAACCTCTGCCATGGGCTCCGAACCAGTGGAGAGGTAATCTTAGAAACCTTACTTAGCATGATGTGGGCCTATTCCCAATTGTCCTCGAGCATTCTCAGTGTGTGTTGTCCTTAAGAAGGTAGCATTGTCCAACTTGTCTGTAAGGAAAACATGACCAAGTGCCGTCAGTGTCAATCATCCACTTTTACTCACTGTACGTTACACAGCTGTCCAGTTGTATCACAGGGCATCTGGATAACAGATATCTGCTCCTCTTTTGTTACCATCTCAGCTATGTAGTCAAGATTTCTCAGGGCTGCCCCCTCATATGCATTTGTTTACCCTTTCAGGAAATGTTTATTCTTGCAAACAGTGACAAGCATGACAAAACCTGCTTCTTTGGTAGTGACTTTTGACAATACAGAGAAATTTTATTTTTTAAACTTGCAAGGACAAGAACTATCAGGAAAACTGGACAACTTCGGAGCATGGTAAATGAAAGACATGTGTGCTTTTTCATTACCCCCCACAAAATTCAATGACATTTGTTTCTGAAGTGCAGTTACCACAATATCTCTGAAACCCAAATACAGAACAGCACGTTTCCACAAACAGTGATATAATAATAGCCTTGGTTGAGTGCTGAATATTGACTAAATACGGTCTGGATTTACTCTAACCATGAATAATGGCTCCAATCTCTCTCTGCAAAAATTAATATAAGGTTTCATTTTAAAGTATTGTGTGCATCATCAAGAGCTTCAGCTCGTTTTTCCTTATGGGATGAAGCTGACCTTTGTCCATCCTTCCAGTTAGTCAGCACTGTAGGTAAAACACATTAATCCATGTTCCCAGTGGAAATACTACTTTGAAAGTGGTTTTAGATCATGCTCTAGGCTATACTATTGTGAACAATTCCTCTGGTATGTTTTGCCTTCAAACATGGCTCTTTGCTGTGTATAGTAGAATCATGAAAGTTTTTCTTTTGTTTTGAGTTGGGAGTAGGCAGTTTTACAGGGATTCCTTTTGATAGCCGGAAGAGTTAATGTACACAGTATCAAATGATATTGAAGTATCATTTATGTTTGTCCTTTTATCTTCTTCCCAGCTCAGCTGGATCTCAGCTCTGCCTCTTTAGTGACAGACTGTCAGTCAGAGACTAAGTGCTTTTTCACATGGATAAAAGGAAACTGAAAGAGGCCTCTCTCAGGCAGCATCGAAGGCTGGTGGAAGTTTGGGAGAAGATGTCGATTTTCCTTGTAGATACTATGCAAGTAGAAGATTGAGAAGTGTGCAGAAAAATCTTAAATAATTCTGTGCGATTTAAATGTTACGAAACAGACAACCTGTGTTCATGAGAGCAGACGGTGATCCACTTGCCACAGGATCTTTGTACTCCAGAGAGGCAAAGCAAGCCAGAACCATTGTGCAAGCTTTTCCATCATCCTCTCCCAAACTCAGGATACAAAAGTTCAAGGATCAAGCGAGTTATTATTTCCTCACCCCTCAGGAACTTTTTGACATTCAATCACAACAACGCTTTTCCACAACTTTGTTTTTCAGGGAAGATTCTTTTCCAAGACCATCCTTTATATTATGTACAATTTGTCCAAATATCTGTGCAGTAGCTCTGTTTTATGCACTATTTTTCCTTTACTGTGAATGTGTTTTCCATTCTTGACTGAACTGGCTGGCAGTATATGCCAGTTTTCTCAGTTCAGTAAAGCAGTTGTCTTTTTTTTAATCAGTTTGCTAAATAGTGTGGGTATCATTCACAAGTTATATATTGCTCATTCTTAACTTCTCCTTAAAACTTAGTGACAAAGCATCACCCTGAACCACGGCAGTCCTTCAGGTGAAGAAATTCCCACAGAATGAGGAGTTTGCTTCACCAAACCATTGTACAAAAAGAAATCCCCAAAGCTGTTTGAATCATGACACTTTGGTCACGTTTCACAATAATCCGGTTTAACTCTGATTTTGGTAAATTTCCTGTATGTTTTTGATCTAGTGATGTATCAATGAAAGTGTCTCATTTCTTATTTCATATCATATCATCGATCATGATGGAGATCTCATGGGGTGAAAGGCCTCTTTCTGCATTTAATGATTTGGTGTATCTGTGCATTATGCAACCACTACATACAAGCCAGGCTTAATTTTTCCTTCGTGCTTCAACTCTTGTGCCATCTTGAGTATCTTCATGCTTGAACTCTTAACTCTTTCAGCACTTTAGGACAGAGATAAGGAGGAATTCCCTTAGCCAGGGCATAGTGAATCTGTAGAATTCATTGCCACAGACAGCTGTGGAGACCAAGTGATTGGATATATTTAAAGCGGAAGTTGATAGGTTTTTGATTAGTAGGGGTGTCAAAGGAGAAAGCAGGAGAATGGTGTTGAGGGGGAAATATAAATCAGCCATGATGGAGCAGCAGACTATACTCAATGGGCTGAATGGCCTAATTCTTCTCCTATGTCTTATCTATTCACACCACTACTTTAGAAATTGAAATATTTTTAGCCTTCCTTGAAAGCCAATAATGAAAGTCAAAAGCATTGAAAGCTTCATCAGCTCCTCGCTGTTCGTTTTAAAGGTGCTCACGCTGTGAGTGCTCCATCACACTTAGTCATGCTACCTGGACAAATGTAATATAGTGAAAACCACTGCCTGTCTTCACAAAAGCTGCAGCTTCTGTTTCAAGACATCATAGGGTCAGGAAAGCATTGCCATGAATAAGTAGAGAGGAATGGGGAGGAATTCACTACACCCAGTGGTAGTACACTTGTATACCTGCTCATTAATGCAAATATATAATCAGCCAATCATGTGGCAGCAGCTCAATGCATAAAAACATGCAGACATGGTCAAGAGATTCTGTTGTTGTTCAGACCGAATAGTAGAATGGGAAGAAATGTGATCTAGGTGACTTTGACCATGGAATAATTGCTGGTACCAGATGGGGTGGTTTGAGTATCTCAGAAACTACTGACCTTTTGAGATTTTTTGGCACAACAGTGTCTAGAGTTTACAGAGAACACAAAGTGAGTGGCAGTTTGTAGGTGAAAATGCCTTGCTAATGAGAGAGGTCAGAGGAGAATGGCCAGATTTGTACACGCAGACAGGAAGATGACAGTAACTCAATCTCTGAATGCACAACATGTCGAACCTTGAAGTGGGCCACAGCAACAGGGGACCACAAACGTACACTCAGTCACAAACGAGACAGAATCTGCAGACGCTGGAAATCCAAGCAATACACACAAAATGCTGGACAAACTCAGCAGGCCAGGCAGCATCTTTAGAAAAAAGTACAGTTGACGTTTCGGGCCGCGATCCTCCGGCAGGTCCTGCCAAAGGGTCTCAACCCGAAATATCGACTGTACTTTTTCCATAAATGCTGCCTGACCTGCTGAGTTCTTCTAGCATTTTGTATGTGTGCTGATCAAAGAGGGAGAGTCCAAGGAAAAAGGTTCCATTCTCCTTTGAATTATGATTGATATTTACGAATTTGAGCACAATTGAATGTTAAGGTGACAGCATTTTCACTTAAAGTAAAACTAAGGCATGAGCTCAGGATTTCACTCTCTCAAAGATAACAAAAGAGCCAATTTTTCTCCCCATTCCAAATTAATTTACCTCAGGCAATTAATGAAGATGGATAAGCTGACCATACTTTAAATGATACCATCAACGTGAGACATCTGTACTATTGTACTTCTATTGCTTTAAAGGAAATTGTTAATAATGGATTCTACCTCTTACCTCATACTTTTGGCATTGGGCAGATTTTGCAGAAAAGCTGGAATGGTTATTGGCCAGACAAGTATTAACTGCATTGTTTCCAGCACTGTTACCTTAAACCAGAACACCTGGGCAACCACATTAGAAATGAGTCCTCTTGCTCCATAGTGAACAGTTGGGTCAGCATAATGCCTCTGCTCTGCTTAAACCGTTAACATTAAGTATATTAAGGAAAGAAATATTTCTACTGGCAAGGATAAAGTAGCAACATTCAGAGATGTACCTGACTGTGATCTCCTTCCTGTTCTGTAACATGTTTAATTTCAAAGATCAAAGTAAATTTATTATTAAAGTACATTTATGTCACCATATACTATTCTAAGATTCATTTTCTTGCAGGTACCCAGAGGAAAACAGCATAGTAGCTTGGTGGTTAGCACAACACTTTGCAATACGGGCGGTCGGGGTACAATTCCTGCCACTGCCTGTAAGGAGTTTGTATGTTCTCTCCATGGCCATGTGGATTTCCTCTGGGTGCTCTGGTTTCTCCCCACAGTCCAACGACCTACTGGTTGGTAATTTAATTGGACATTGTGGATTGTCCCGTGATTAGACTAGGATTAAATCAGGGGTTGCTGGGTGGTGTGGCTCAAAGGGCCGAACCGGCCCATTCCAATAGTATATCTAAAGGAATGAATAAATATGAAGCAAATAAATACAATAAAATCCATGAAAAAAAAACAAAGACAGACAAACATCTAATATACAAGAAGTGCAAAAAAGAACAAATCATTCAAATAATAAAAAAGTAAACATATTGAACTGAGATCATGAACTGCAGAGTCTCCTGGGCAGGGCGAAAAGCATTATCAAGGATGCATCTCACCCTAACCATGGACTTTTTACTCTCCTCCCATCCGGTAGGCACTACAGGAGCCTCCGCTCCTGAACCGGCAGGCACAGGAAGAGCTTCTTCCCTGAGGCTGTGACCCTGCTGAACCTCACATCACAGCGCTAAGCAGTATTACACCCATATTGTCCTGTCTCAGTACTTTTGTCTGCTGTAGCACTTACTTTTTATTCACAGTTATTTTGTAAATAACACTATTCTTTGCATTTCTGGTTAGATGCTAACTGCATTTCATTTGACTTTGTATCTGTACTCGGCACAATGTCTATAAAGTTGAATCGAATCTAATCTACCGGCTGTGGAGCCAGTTCAGCGCTGAGGTAAATAAAGCCAATCCAGGAGCCTGAATCTTTTTCACCAATTCACTGAAAACTCTTGAGTTCACTGCAACACAATTTTAATAGATTGTAACATTGTGCGCGAATAATTACTAACTTTGTAAGCACACACTTGTGATTACGCACAACTTGAGAAATTAATACTATATTCCATTATCTTGGCTGGTAAATTGTATTTATTATTGGTCCTAAGATGATCACATCTCTCAGAAATGTCTTAAACCATTTCCCATGCAATGATTAGTGAGTGTTACACAAGATGGAAAGTTTAGGTTAGTCCATCCTTTCCACATTGCTCAGATAGCTGACAGTAGGGATTAACATCATATCTCTTTTGTAATATGCCTCTTGAATTTGGCAAGCAGTAATAAAAGATGCTGTCTGACTGAATAACTAACCTCCTAATTTATAATCTACTGTTCAATCTAAAATCAACATATTATTGGCTTTGTTGAATGTTGCTCATCTTAACTTGGAAATGTTTAACTCTGACACCACTGAGACCGAAGGTTTTGTTCCATTTCATCCTTAGCTGTTTCAGACCTGAAGTGCAGTGTTTGTTTTCTATGGAGCATGCGTAATATTTGAAATGAGGTAGCGGAAATGCTTGTGTTGGATAAACTTGTGTAGAATGGTCTGGTTTCTGTGCTGTAAGATTTGACATCATTCCTGATGTGTCATTGATCTGCCTCTAATCAATCCAAATCAAGCCCGCACTTTCTGAATTTGCCTCTTAATTTCTACTACTAACCCTTGTTAGTTATTCTCTGATAATTTAATTAGTTTTCATTGTGTTTGAATCCAATTCATTGACATGAGTCTCATTCAAACATTCCCAATGGATAATTTCAAATCTTTATGGCTTTGATCCTCATTGATGTCCCTTTTCACTCAATGGCCACTTTATTATGTACACCTGAACACCAGTTTGTTCATCCAAATATTTGCTTACTTACTTACTTATTTCTTTGTTGGTTGATTGAGACTTTTCCGGCCCTTCAAGCCACCCTGCCCAGCAATCCCCCAATTCAATCCTAGCCTTATCACAGGACAATTTACAATGAACAATTAACCTACCATGTCTTTGGTCTGTGAGAGGAAACCAGAGCACCAGGAGGAAAACCAGATGGTTACAAACTCGTTACAAGCCGCGGTGGGAATATAATCAGCTAATTGTGCGAGAGTAACTCAATGCATAAAAGCATGCAGGCATGTTCAAGAGGTTCAGTTATACAAGGCATCTAATAAAGTGGCCACTTAGTGTATATAGAACCTCACAAACGCTTTTGAATAGGTATCGCACTATCCTACATTATAAATCATAGTGCAATTTTGTTCCTACCGATTGAGCTATTCTGTTAAAATGATAGCATAAAAGAAATTAAAATAACAAAAAATGCTGAAAACCCAGTACTTAAAAGAAAATTAGTTATTCACACTCTGTAGGACTGTAGGATGTACTATCTATAAAGTGTGCAGTGGCAACTTCCCAAGTTTCTTTCACAGCACCTCTTAAATCTACAGCCAGAGAAAGCCAGAAGTTACATAAGACAGCAATCTCGTCCAATTTATCCTTGAAATGTCATCCTCCCCTACCTTGGAAATATATCACATTCTGTTGTTAAAATCATGGAGTATTCTGTTTGTCAGGACATCGTCGTAAAATGGATAAAGAAGGAAATGAACAGAGTTAAAATAAATATTAAAGTTCTGGAATAAAAGCAGAAAATGCTGGATGTATTCACACAACAGGCAGCAACTGTGAAGAAATATGTTAGTCTCAAAAACAGCTTCTCCCCCAAGCCGTCTGGCTAATCAAACCTCCACCCATTAACCCATCCCACCACCACTACATCCACATCAGCCACTCCTCTCCACAGCCTCTCAATACCCATCAATCCCCCACCATGCACAGTCACTTGCTGTCTACACTCCATACTTCACACCTACACTGACACGGTCACTGCCCTACCGTGTTGTCATGTGCCCTCCTGCTACCTAGAAGAGCTCCTCTTGCCAAGAGTTACTTGGTCATTTCCTAGCAGAGTGACCTACTCTTGCATCAAGCATCACTTTATGTACATACACTCAGTCTATGTACATAAGCTAATCTTATGTATATTTGGCCACACTTAACAGTTACTTGTTCTTTGAGTTTTATAGGGTTGCTTTTATATTTATTTTGTTTTTACTGTGTTCTTTATGCTTATTGTATTCTATTATGGTGCTTTGGGTCCAGAGTTTCAAACATTTCACTCTCCTTTACCCTGGTGTACTGAAGAATGACAATAAATATTTTTGAATCTTGAAGCTCGGATCTTGAAAAGATAAATACTTTATTGATCCCAAAGGAAATTACACTGTCACAGTAGTATTACAAGTGTCACAGATATACAAATATTAGAAGCGAAGTAAGAAAGAATAAAAAATAAGTTACCTCAAGCAGTCTAACAGGAGGGATTGTCATCAATTCCCCAGCTATAGGTTGACTCATTATAGAGTCTAACGGCCGAGGGTAAGAATGACCTCATACAGCGCTCTTTGGAGCAGCACAGTTGTCTTAGTCTATTACTGAAAGTGCTCCTCTGTTCAGCCAAGGTGGCATGCAAAGGGTGAGAAACATTGTCCAGAACTGCCAGGATTTTCCGTAGGGTCCTTTGTTCTACCACGGTCTCCAGTGTGTCCAGTTTGATTTCTATAACAGAGCCAGCCTTTCTAATCAGTTTATTGAGCCTGTTGGCTTCACCCATGTTGGTGCCATTGCCCCAGCATTCCACCACATAGAAGACTGTACTGGCAACAACAGACTGGTAAAACATGTGAAGGAGAGGCCTGCACACTCCAAAGGACTTCAGTCTCCTCAGGAAGTCGAAGTGACTCTGGCCCTTCTTGTACACAGCCTCTATGTTGGTGCTCCACTCAAGGCTGTCATCCAGGTGCGCCCCCAGGTATTGTACGTGCTCACAACATCCACATCCTCCCCATCAATCGTAACAGGGAGCAATGCAGGCATAGTCTTCCTAGCTGCAGATGATTCAGTTTGCACCACTTGACAAAGTCCTCCACCACGGCCCTGTATTCATCCTCCTGTCCTCCCTTTATACACCCAAGTATTGCTGAGTCATCAGAGAATTTCTGCAGATGACCCGACTCAGTGTTCTATCTAAAATCCAAGGTATACAGGGTGAACAGGAAGGGAGCCAATACAGTCCCCTGTCAGGCCCCAGTGCTGCTGATAGGTATGTCTGACACACATCTCTGAAGCCACACAAACTGTGGTCTGCCAGTCAGGTAGTCCATTATCCAGGATGCGATAGAAGTGTCAAGCTGCATTGAAGAGAGCACTTCCCCCAACAGTGAGGGCTGTACGGTATTGAAGGCACTTGAGGAATCAAACAACACGATCCTCACAGTGCTGCCCTGCTTATCCAAAGGGGAGCAGGATCTGTTTAGCAGGTAGATGACAACATCATTGACTCCAATGTGCTCCTGGTAGACAAAGTGATTAACATGTTAAGTTGATGGTTATACATCAGGTTTAGAAATGAATTCTGTGATGAGTAACTCCAAACCCTTAGAGCCTGTCCAGAATCTAATGGGCTCAAGTCTGGAAGGTGGTGGAACACCCCCCACCTGCCGAGATGACAGCAGCTTCAAAAACACTCACAAAGTTTGACACAATACAGTCTGCTTGGTAGGCACTCCATTTACAACTCTCCACTCACTCGATCATCAACCCACTGCAGCAACAGTCTATACCACCACCAGCAACTCACCAAATCTCATTAGCCTCCACCTTCCGAACCCGTGAAGTTTGCCAGCTAGAAGTAAAACACACGGACACATTTCCACCTGGCAGTTGCCCTCCAAGCCACACACCACCCTGACTAGGAAGTATATTGGCATTCCATCACCGCCACTAGTTCAAAATCTTGGGACTTTCTCTCTAGCGGGTTCCTTAGGTTGTTATAGCTGGGGCTGGTAGTGGAGGTTAGCTCCTACTATCTCTAAAGTGCTCCAAATGGTGAGCGACTCTAACAGCCTCTGACAACCAAGTCCAACTCTTGGCCTTCACATGTGGCTTAGCTACTAGGCCCAGCGGAACTGTTTCTACTGACAAGAGAAGGGGCAAAGGTGGACCACTGGCGCCTCAAATCCAGCTGCTTCAGCCTTGGACAGCAGCCCGCCCAGGAGAAGGACAACTCTGATTTTGAACCTCCACTGCTTTGTGGCCATACCCACCCATTGGAAAGACTTAGGGAGTAAACACCAAGGAAGAAATCTGGAGCCGGGGTCCCAAAGGCAGTTTGATGTTGCTTACAGCTTCACTCTGAAAACCTCTGCGACAACACTAGAGCCAAGCTGTATCAGGGCTTGTCCTTCCCTTGGACTACATCAGTGACACGGAGAGGGGAAACCCGCTGCATGGACAACAGCCGGTTCTTCAAATCTTCCCTCCTGGGCTTGCACACAGTCCACCAGAGGCACAAATCCATGATCCCCTGGGATCAACAGCTGCCTACTACTCTCTCTAACAGCATGGTAGATATACCTATACCTCAGGGAGAACAAACATTCAGGGAAATAGATCATCACCACATTTTCAAGGACAACTACAGTACCATGCAATAGCCTTAGGGACCCCCTATCTATCTATCTATCTATCTATATATATATATATATATATATATATATATATACACACACACAACCAAAAGACTTTGGCACAAGAATTTTATAGCTGGGGTGCCGAAGACCTCTGCACAGTACTATATTTGTCAATGTGGAGTGGAGAGTGAGTTTTTAAATCTGGTGGGAGCAAAGGACGTCGAGAATGGCGAGCTTGGAGTGCCAGTGGAGGAGAGTGGGACAGGTAGCAGGAAGGAATGCCAAGGGCAGAGGTGGTGCGGGTGCAAACACACCCAGCCCTGAGACACCAGGCAAGGTCATTTAATTCCAAACAATTGGTTTATTGATCATTACACAATGTCTTTCTGGTGTTTTCTACTCCCTCCCCTCTCCCTTCCCCTTTTCTCAACAATGATTCCCCTCTCCCGGACCCCTTCCCAATCTCAGTCCACAACAGAGACTGATAGCAGAACCAGATTTATCATCACTTACATGTGTAATGAAGGTTGTATTGTTCTGTGGCAGCTGTACAGTATTTTTGTCTTGTTTTGAGCAGAATTAGGCCATTTAGGCAATTGAGTCTGCTCCACCTTAACTATACCCATGGACTTGGCCTCCACCACAATCTGTGGCAGAGCATTCCACACATTCACTACTCTCTGGCTAAAAACATTCCCCCTTACCTCTGTTCTAAAAGTTCGCCCCTCAATTTTGAGGCTATGCCTCTAGTTCTGAATACCTCCACCATAGGAAACATCCTCTCCACATCCACCTTATCTAGTCCTTTCAACATTCGGTAGATTTCAATGAGATCCCCATGCATTCCTCTAAATTCCAGTGAGTACAGGCCCAAAGCTGCCAAACATTCCTCATATGTTAACCCCTTCATTCCCAGAATCATCCTTGTGAACCTCTTCTGGGCTCTCTCCAATGACAACACATTCTTTCTCAGATATAAGGCCCAAAACTATTGACAGTACTCCAAATGAGACCTGACTAAAGCTTCAGCATCATCTCCTTGCTTTTATATTCTAATCCCCTTGAAATAAAAGCCAACATGCATTTGCTTTCTTTATCACAGATTAAACCTGTAAATTAACCTTCTGGGAGTCTTGCACGAGGACTCCAAGTCCCTCTGCACTTCTGATGTTTGAACCTTCTCCCCATTTAGATAATAGTCCACACTGTTGTTCCATTTACCAAAATGTATTATCATACATTTCCCAACACTGTATTCCATCTGTATTCCGACACTGCTTTAACCATTCTTCCAATCTAAGTCCTGCTACAATCACATTGTTTCCTCAACACTACCTATCCCTCCACCTGTCTTTGTATCTTCTCCAAACTTTGCCACAAATCCATCAATTTTATTATCTAAATCATTGACAATGTGAAAAGTTGCGGTCCCAATACTGACTCCTGAGGAATGCCACGAGTCAATGACAGCCAACCAGAAAAGGCCCCTTTTATTCTCACTCGCTGCCACCTGACTGACGGTCATTTCTCTATCCATGTCAGTATCTTTCCTGTAATGCCATAGGATTTTATCTTGTCGAGCAGCCTCATGTGTGGCACCTTATCAAACACCTTCAGAAAATCGAAGTAAATGACATCCACTGCCTCTCCTTTGTCCATGTTGTTACTTCCTCAAAGAACTCTGACAGATTTGTCAGGCAAGATTTCCCTTTACAGAAACCATGCTGACTTTGACTTACTTTTTCATTAGTCTCCAAGTACCCTGAAACCTCATCCTTAATAATAGACTCCAACATTTTCCCAACCACTGAGGTTAGGCTAACTGGCCTATAATTTCCTCAGCTATATATATGAGCCTAAGACTTTTGCATAGTACTGTGTAATTACTTAAATTCTGGAAAGCCCACATTCCTTAAATAAATAAAAATAAAATCTGCAAAGTGGATAAATGAGGCTGCACATCACTCAAGTTGGAACTGATGGATTAAATGACTTATATCTGTTCCTGTATTCCAGCTTGCTAAATTTAGAAAAGAAGAGACAGGTAAAAGTGATTGTAAAGGAGAAATTTGATTGAGGGGTACAAGTCGATACAATCCTGTTGGAAAGGTTAATGTCCTGACATTGTTCCCTGTTCAGTAAATTATTTTAAGGTCGTCGGAACTGGATTCAGACACCATTTTTGTGTCAGCTGTCAAGTGCAGATGTCAGCTTGCCTTGCATTCCATATCACTGACATATGACAGCGTTCACTGAGAAGGAGCAACATTTGTCAATGTCATCAGTGCAGGATTTCAGGGAAATACTTTGGCACGCATTCCTAAAATATTAGAGCAAGAAGCCCCTACTAAAGTAAAATAAACTATGGATTTGTTGTTGAAGCAAAGTAGTAAATAACACTCACATTGCTTAATAGTTCCACATGTCTGGCAATAGGTCGTGTTTAAAGTATAACGTAACAGTGTGCAGGAATCTACTGGTGGCTGCTCATCGAAAGGGGATAGACGTCAGACTTGCTTGTTTCAATTTCCAAAGAAGTGTTTATTGAATAAGAACTGTTGGAGGATTTCCATTTTTCTACAATTTTAATTATAGATTTTGTCTGTGCAGACTCCACGTTGTCTACACAGCTTGACAGCTCATCCCAACAACAATTTTAGTAATGAACCTTAAACATCCCCTACACAATACATTTCTTCCAATTTCCCTATTACATTCCTCGCAGGATGCAAGAATAAAACTTTTCTGATAATCTCTCACCTGAAGGGCTGTCTTACAATTTTATTTGCATGCAACCTCTCAAAACATGTGCTCTCCCAGAGCA
The DNA here is from genome assembly GCF_048418815.1 of Hemitrygon akajei. Lineage (NCBI taxonomy): Eukaryota > Metazoa > Chordata > Chondrichthyes > Myliobatiformes > Dasyatidae > Hemitrygon > Hemitrygon akajei. Next base: position 30,729,061 of record NC_133127.1, read on the forward strand.
CATTTGTAAAATGCATCATGTAGTCTCTGTATTATTGTTCAAACATCTTTTTCTCTCATTCTTTTCTTTGATCATTATTCCTCTGAAGTTTTTTTGAATAACATAACTTTGTACTGTTGTTTAAAAATGAGGTCATAGAATTTTGCCTGTCTAGAGTCCTCCCATTTGCCCACATAGCTCCATATCATTCTCTGCTTGGCCTATTTAAATGTCTCTTAAAGATAGTAATTGTATCTGACTCCACCACCTCCTCTGGTGATGAGTTCCAGGTATCAACAACTCTCTGTGTAAAAAACTTTTCCCTCAAGAGAGTAGGGCAGCAGCCATTTTTCACAGGGACTTGAGCAAATTAGACAAGTTTCTTCATGATAGGCTGATCCAGCTGATTAAGGAACATTTGATCCAAGGAGACTTGGAAGATTGGATTCAAAATTGGCTTGGCCATAGGAGGAAGAGGGTAATGGTGGAGGAGGCTTAGCCTGCAGGTAGTGTTCCACAGGGATCAGTGCTGAGATTGTGTTGTTTGGAGATATGCCCATCCACTCTTAACACACAATTCACTTTCAATCTCCAGATAAGTGAAGACTCCTGCAAAACAGAAAGAGGGCACTTCATTTTTGTTCAATCAAAGAATATGAGTTTTGCAGACTGAGCCAGCATTAAATTTCACATCAGGAGTTGTCCTTGAGAAGCTGGTGAAGAACTAATAACTAAACCACTGCAGTCTTTCAGGTGTGAGCATACCTACAATGCTGTTAGGGAGATATTTCCAGGATTTTGACCCGGTGATGATGAAGGGGTGATGATATGGTTCCAAGCCAGGATGGTGCAAGTCTTGGTGGGCTCAGAGCACCACTTCCATGTGGAGGGTTACAGTGCCTATCAGAATTATTCACCTTACTTGGAAGCTTTAATGTTTTATTGTTTTATAGCATTGTGAATTTAATTTGGCTTTTTTGACACCGATCAACAGAAAAAGAAAAGGAATTGTCAACATTTCTGATACAGTGTTTCAACGTGAAACACTGACAAGTTCTTTCTTGATGCTGCTTGACCTGCTAAATCCCTTCAGCAGACTATTTGTTGTTTCTTTTCTACCTATTGAATGATCTCAGAGAATCAAACACACTGTGTTGCCTTCACACATCCAAACCATTACCCATGCCATCCAAGGAAGTACCTTTGACCTCTCTTATTCCTCCACTATATGCTGCCTTTAAACAACAGTGGAAGTATTGAATTAATAGACTTTTTCACAAACTATCAAGGAGAAAGGCAAAACCCATTCTCTTTGGTCTCAGTCAAAAACTCCATTTCTTAAAATCTGATGAAGTTTTATTTCTCTAATTTCTGGTAATTTCTTCCCTCTTCTTCCTTCTCTCTTTTTCCGCTCTCCATTCCGGCTCCCCCCCTTAGCCCTTCTCTCCTCCTCAGCTACCTGTCAATCATCATCTGGTTGCCTTCTTGCTTTCCTTTCTCACATGGTCTGCTGTCTTGCCTTATCAGATCCCTCCAGCTTCAGCTCTTCACTCCTTCCACCTATCACCTCCCAGATTCTCCCTTCATGGCCCCCTCTGAACCCACCCACCTTTCCGCTCCCCAGGTCTCACCTATCACCGGCCACCCTCCTCCTGCCTTCTTATTCTGGCTTCTTCCCCACTTCATTTTCAGCCCTGATGAAGGGTCTCAGCACAAAACATCGGCTCTTTATTCCCGCCATCGATGCTGCCTGACCTGCTGAGTTCCATCAGCATTGTGTGTGGATTGCTCTGCATTTCCAGCATCTGCAGAATCTCTTGTGTTTGGGAAGAAGTATGTCCTCGGATTGATTAGATAGATAGATAGATACTTTATTCATCCCCATGGGGAAATTCAACTTTTTTTTCCAATGTCCCATACACTTGTTGTAGCAAAACTAATTACATACGATACTTAACTCAGTAAAAAATATGATATGCATCTAAATCACTATCTCAAAAAGCATTAATAATAGCTTTTAAAAAGTTCTTAAGTCCTGGCGGTAGAATTGTAAAGCCTAATGGCATTGGGGAGTATTGACCTCTTCATCCTGTCTGAGGAGCATTGCATCGATAGTAACCTGTTGCTGAAACTGCTTCTCTGTCTCTGGATGGTGCTATGTAGAGGATGTTCAGAGTTATCCATAATTGACCGTAGCCTACTCAGCGCCCTTCACTCAGCTACCGATGTTAAACTCTCCAGTACTTTGCCCACGACAGAGCCCGCCTTCCTTACCAGCTTATTAAGACGTGAGGCGTCCCTCTTCTTAATGCTTCCTCCCCAACACGCCACCACAAAGAAGAGGGCGCTCTCCACAACTGACCTATAGAACATCTTCAGCATCTCATTACAGACATTGAATGACGCCAACCTTCTTAGGAAGTACAGTCGACTCTGTGCCTTCCTGCACAAGGCATCTGTGTTGGCAGTCCAGTCTAGCTTCTCGTCTAACTGTACTCCCAGTTACTTGTAGGTCTTAACCTGCTCCACACATTCTCCATTAATGATCACTGGCTCCATATGAGGCCTAGATCTCCTAAAGTCCACCACCATCTCCTTGGTCTTGGTGATATTGAGACGCAGGTAGTTTGAGTTGCACCATATCACAAAGTCCTGTATCAGTTTCCTATACTCCTCCTCCTGTCCATTCCTGACACACCCCACTATGGCCGTGTCATCAGCGAACTTCTGCACATGGCATAAGCCCACAATATAGTGGTATCTGTACAATGTAATTTGTTTCTGAAATTTAGTTCTATTCACTTCATTGAAACCAAATTCCAGGAGAACAATATACATACTATATTATCTGTTTAGTGCCATTAACTGAAGAATAATTTTCAAGGTGTATTCCTTTGCTTGGCATTTACATGAAGTTGATTTGCAGTCTTCAATAATGTTTTATTATGTAGCCCCGAGGAGAGTATTAGGCTCAGTCATTTAGACATCTCTTTCTAGCTCCATTATGTAGGGTATTTAGATTTGGCTGTGAAATTATGACTGTTGCTTTAAGCCCCAGAGGGCTGAGTGATTGACAACTCATAGAGTTCTAACAATTGTCCACAGAGACTTGCCAAACCAGTTTTGTAGAAGCTCCTTTTTATTTTAAAACATACTTTGTCATAAAAACTAATGAGAAGTGTTCAGAGGATTTGATTATATTAATGATGCTGGTGAATGAAGGGAGGGAGAGACTTAAAGAGCTGAATGAAATCAGATTGAAGACTGTCTACATTCACTTGACGGCTCCACCACCCCCAGACTGTTACACATTCAATTGTCTTCAGCCAATGTCTGCAGGTTGATGCCTCAGCTGCTGACTTGTTCTACCACTAACACTGCCAATCAGCTGGACTGGAAATCTGAAGTACTAATGAATGGGAACGTTGCCCTTCCTTCTTCCAACCTCCACTTGAGAGGCAGGGCTTCTCTTTCACTTGCTAGTGTGAGTTCAGCCCTCCTTTAAGAGATGGAATGCAGCCTACCTCAAAACCTACCTTTAAGGAGAATATAGAGCAGAACAACACAGTACAGGTCCTTCAATCCATGATGCTGTGTGCTCCTATATAAGCCTATTCCATCATCAACCTAACCCTCCCCTTCTACTCAGCCAGTTTTCTTACATCCATGTGTCTATCTGCATCTCTTAAATGTCTCAATCATATCAGCTTCTACCACCCCAGGCACTGACACTCACTGTGTAAAAAGATTATCTCTAACATCTCCCCTAAACTGTTTTCCACTTATCATGGATATCCTCTGATATTGGCTATTGCTGCCCTGGGTCAAAGGTGCCGGCTATTCACGTATATCTATGCCTCGTAATTTTATGCACCTCTATGAAATTGCATCTCATCCACATTCACTCCTAAGAGAAAAGCCTAAGCTCTTTCAAAATTTCCTCATAAATAATCCAGGAAGTCAACAACTCCCTCTCACTTGCTTGTATTTAGACAGAGGTGGTATCAGTGACAAGTTAAGCAGTTCCTGTTCAATTTCCTTTGATGGTCCTTTCACATGAAACCTCCTTCCTTCTCTGGTGACTGTGGAAACGGCTCATTAGCCCTCAGCGGCAGTCTCCCAACTCTGCGCTGAAAGGCTGTGTACATCTAGGGAATCCATACTCCGGTCCCATCGAATCCGTGAGACTGGAATGTCTCTCCCACCCAAGCTCCAGTCTGTGTGAATGCTGTGTGACTTGCTACCCTGTTACAACTCGTTGCCAGGAAATAACAGACTGCATATCATTAAAGGAAGTATATTTATGAATATTAACTTAACTAAAGGATGAGTAAAGAAAAGAAAGGAAAAAAAACAAAAGGGGCCCATTATTATTAAACAGTCTGAAGTGCACAGGTTGGAGCTCAACTCTTCAGAAAGTCATATTCACTGATCCTCAGTAGACTCCTTGCATTCGAATCACGGTCCCCACCGGGTCAAATCCTATGACAGGTTCTCTCCAGCGTCTTCTCTCTTCATCTCTTGTCGAATAAAGACAAAAGCTCACACTGGTGTGAAGCCCACAAAGAAGCCCCACTCCCCTGATTGGACGGCTCACATTCCAAAGCACCCATTGTCTCTAACCATAACCCAAACATTGCTTCTACATATATACCACTACATGAAATACCCTACAATGCTTGCAGTGAAACCTTTACCAGGGCATTACACACACGATTGGGAACATGCTGGTTGTCAGCCCAACATTGAGTTGGGCCCTGAAAATGAGTCTTCACAAAGTTTTCTTACTTCATTTCCCCCTCTTCCACCCTTCCACTTTTACCCTCACTGGGTTTCACCTTTCACCTACCAATTTTTAATCCTAACTTCCCACCCCTCCCACACCACCACCACCTTCTTATTCTGATTTCTTCCCCCTTTCTTTCTAATCCTGATAAAGGGTCTCGGCCCGAAACTTCAGTTGCTTATTCCTCTCCATAGATGCTGCCCGACTTACTGAATTCTTCCAGCACTTTGTGTGTGTTCCTCAAGATTTCCAGCACCTGCAGAATCTCACGAGTTAATGATTTCCAAAAACATATATATAATCCATTTGTTAGTGAGAGTGTCTCAGACAAGGGGACATAACTACAAGATAATGGGTTGTTCAGTTTCAAAAGAGGTGTGTAGAAATTTCTTTTCAGAAAGTCCGGTGAACTCCTGGAATGCTTCACCACCTGGCGACGAGCTCATTAGAAGGATTTAAGATGGAAGTAGGTACATATTTGAAAAACTGAGGAATTGAGCGTTAAAAGTACTGGCACAGAAGAGGAGTTAAAGCCTGCTCAGATGGCTATGATGGATATGGAATGCTGAGGCAGCCTTGAGGGAATTGGTTGCTCCTACTCTTTAGTTTTATTGTACTCATAATCTCAACTATGTATGCCTAAATTCTGGAAATCCTTTCCATTCCTCATTTTAAAACCTTCCTTAAAACCTGTGTCTTTGATCAAAATGTGGTTAATAATGTGGCATTTCCTCTCATGGGTCAGCATGACGCCACAGGGCATTTTACAGTGTTAGGAAGGCTATATAAACGGAGGTCATTGTGGTTAATTGTACACTGAATTCCAGTGTGACCAGTGAAAAGGACACTAACGATTCCACAGAAATTTGCGATCCAAGCAGAACAGCCTGCCTAGCTCATGCCATCCAGCTGATTCTCCCCTGGACTCAGCAGCAACTTTTAAAAGAGTCTAATAAATGTACATTGTGTAAATACGTTTCGTAATTTTCTCCAGCTGCTCTTTATTTTCTCTGCTAGAATGATGGGACAAAGAGATTTCCCACAGAATATGTGAAAATCCCAATGCAAGCTTCTCAAATCAGAATGTTACGAATTGAGAGAAAAGAAATTCTTGCAATGCTGGAAATCTGAAACGAACTGTGAAATACTGGAGACACTGAGCACATCGGGAAACACCTGAGAAGAAGAAAAGCAGTTTTTAATTCACATCGGTGACCCGTTGTCAATATGCTTTGTTTCTTTTCGTGGGTATGTTGCAAGTTGCAGGATGAAGGCAGGAGACTGAGTTTGAAAGGGATAATAAATCAGCCTGGAACGGTGGAGCAGACTCGATGGCTGAATGGCCTAACTTTGCTCCTCTGTCTTATGGTCTGATGGTCATGTGATGGTGAACCAAGCAACTGAACTGTATTCCAAGTGGTTGCACGGAAAAAGAAACGTTCATTGTAGTTTGTAGGCCACATCCTTACTACTGTTGGGGGCTCTGTATACAACTCGCATCTGAGTCTTCTTACCCTTGCAGTTCTTTAGCTCTATAAACAATAATTCAAAACTTTACCACCCCATGACATCTCTTTCTAATGATTTCATTTCATATTTTACCGACAGAGCAACATCACTCTTCAGCCTTCCTGCCTGTCCTTTTGATACAACGTGTATCCTTGGACATTAAGCTCCCTGCTATAATGTTCTTTCAGCCATGATTCAGTGATACTTACAACATCATACCTGCCAATCTGCGACTGTGCTACCACCTTATTCTATAAACTGTGTGCATAACACCTGCGTTCCTGTATTCACCCTTTTCAATGCTGTCCTTTTCTTACATTGCAACTCAAACTGTTGACTGCAGTTTTTCCCATATCAACAGCCTCTCCTCACTACACATTGCCTCTGTTTGTAAACCAGCGACTACATCGTCAGCACTATTATCTGCCTTTCCTATGAAACTTATTGCATTGAAATATAGGCAGCTCAAGACACTCACACCATGTTCAACCTTTCGATTCCTAATTTTGTCTGAGGTCTTACCAACATCTGCCTCCGCAACCTCTCCACTAACTGTTCTGGCACTCTGGTTTCCATCCCCCTCAACTCTAGTTTAAACCCCACCGTGCAACATTAACAGACCTTCCCTCTAAGATATTAGTCCCCCTCCAGTTTAAGTGCAAACCGTCCCTCTGTACAGGTCCCACCATCCCTAGAAGAGAGCCAAATGATCCAAAAATCTTATGTCTTCTCACAGAACCTCCTGTCTATTCCCCTAACTAACAAATCCCCTATCACCACAGCATGACTTTTTTTTCCCTCCCTTCCCTTCTGAGTCACAGGGGCAGAATCAGTGCCAGAGATCTGACCACTGTGACCTTCCTCTGTTAGATCATTTCCCCTCACCCCGCCCAACAGTATCCAAAGTGTTGAGGGGGATGGCCACAGGGGTACTCTTCACTGGCTTCTTAACCCCTTTCCCCTTCCTGACTCTGTTCTGCACCATTCCACCTGTTATCTCCCAGTTTCTTACTTCATCCCCCTCCCCCATCTTTTTATTCTATCATCTTCTCCCTTTCTTTTCAGTCCTGATGAAGGGTCTCAGCCCAAAATGTCAACCCTTTATTCATTTTGCGGATGCTGCCTGACCTGCTGAGTTCCTCCAGCATTTTGTGTGTGTTGCATTGTAAACATATTTTGACAGAGTGTGATAGAAATCCTTTGCTGTTCTATATGCTAGGCTTTTATTAATATACGTGTATTGAAGTTGATATCAGTGAGAACAAATCCTTGGTCTCAAAGGAAGTGTGGCATGCGGATGAGAATCAAGAAAGCTCAACAGAGAGGAAAAAAAGAAAGAAAATACAATTTATGGACAACTACATAAACAGATAAAGACTCACAAATAACCAATGTGCAACAATAGACAAACAGTGCGAATAAAAAAGGTAACACTGAGAATATGAGTTGTAAAGAATCTTTGAAGGTGTGTCCTTCATTAACTTGTCCACCCCAGTAACATTACAGACCTTTAAAGATTATTGGATAGCCAAGGTACAAATGCGTTCAGCATGGCCACTTGAGAACAGTAAATGGTCTCCCTTTTGGTTCATATAGGCACATGATGCATTAATCCAAATGCTTATGTGAAAATTGTTTCAAATACCATTTGCATATCCAATGGGTAGACAAGAATCCCTATTCTCTTTCATTTTCCACTAGCACAAATTTTATGCAAAAGAGCTGGCATCTCATACTTAACAGAGAAACTGCTGTTGACTCTGATCTGCTACTGATCACTGACTTGAGTCTGAAAATAGTAGGAATCACAAGGTTGCGTCTAGACCCCAAATAGTTGTGATGGCAAGTATGTCTCCTACGGGTGCAATGGAGGATGCTTTTTCCAGGTTAAGGTGGAGTGGTGAGATCACTTGCCTTCTATACATCTGACTAGGATGGATTGGGTAACCTTTGCTCAAATTGCTCTATTGCTAATCGTCCTTACAGAATTACCAAAATAACAAAAAAGTCTGCACAACTTCAGAGAAGAAACCCTATAAAACAAGAAGTGTCCGTGAGCCACTGGGAGAGAATGAGTGTGCATCATACTGAATCAAATGGCACATGATGCATTAAGTACAGTGATAAATAACCCGGCCCATCTAGCAGTCCTATGAAGATTGAGTGTCCGGTTTGTAAAATCACATGGGGGAATTGGATAGAGAACTGCACTATACTGTAACCGTAACCATCTATGGGTGGACTCACACCTCAAGAATTGCAGTGGTTCAGAAAGGTAGCTCTTCATCATCTTCTCCAGGGCAACCAGGGATGGGCAAATAAATGCCAGCTCAGCCTGCAAAGCCCACATTCCTTCAATTAATATATTTTAAAAACTGCACGCTGCCTGCGTCTGGGATAAAAACAATTTGAATATTGTGATGGAGTTATTGGCTATCAAACATCAGCTGCTCATTTTGTTGGGGCAGTGAGGAGATTAGAGGGCTGAGTTAAAATGGGAAAAAGAGTCCCTACGTGCAATGTTTTCTCTAAGGTGTGTGCATGTATGCGAGAACGTATCTTTTGCTAGTAGCACACAAAGGAATTTAAACGGAGCACTTAAGGTCGTCACCCTCTACCTTGTTGGCATGTTAAGTATATTTCACAATTGTACGCAATCACATTTCCTTTTCCGGTTTCTGATGCGGCCGGTGTTGAAAATATGGAGTTTGCGATGATTTTGTCTGCAGATTTTAGAAATGGCTTATTGATACTGTTCTTATTGAAGAAATTATTGATTCACTATGTCAAATTCCAAAGAAGCAAAGTGTGTGAAGTGCAAAAAAACCTGCTAGTTCATTTAAAGCAAAATTGCTTAATGAAAGAATAGAAACTGCTATACCAAAAACTCATGAGGCCAGTAACATGCAGCTATGAGAAATATTTATGTACAATCCAGAAACTGGTGTTACCTGCATGTATTGTCTGATGCAAAAGTTGCTACAGAATTTACAAGTGGGAAGAAGTGGAGTGATATTTGGAAACTTAACTTTTTAAACCCTCCTTTGGCAAGCAAATTACGTACAGATGGTCTGCAAAAGCTACGGCAAAGAAATCCTTCGTTACCTGCTACAGGCCTGCTACGTGCGTTTTGTGAGAGCGCAGACGAATGAGAGCGAAAACAATCAAACCCAGAGGAGATCAACATTTTTACTGACAGTTATTTTCTTTTAAACAATAAACAACAAACTGGACTTGGTAGTTTATTAACCTTAGAATAGATTGAGGTTTACTTCCACTTAAAAATTCAATGTGCACATGTTGTTGTCACTGGGCAAAAAATTGCACAGCACAAGATTTTTTCACACAGGGTTCATTACATATTAGAGGGAACATTTACATGAACAGGCCCTTTTCAGACTGATATGCTGTAATAACAAAAGGATTGAAAAGAATGGATAATTTACTCGAAGCAGTTGCTGTCAGGTGTAGCAGGTCGTTACAGAACATTATCAGTCAGACCATAAACAGAGGCTTAAAAGAATAACTTCTGTAGAGCTGGACAGGAAATAATGCCATGCAAACATGTAAATTAGAGCAGGAATTGCCTCTTGGCCCTTCAAGCCTACTCCAACAAAGCAACGTCAACTGATTTCAATCTCAACTCGGCATTCCTTTCTACTGTCAGTAAACTTTTCACTCCTTGTATTCTATAACTTACTTATCCATCTCTATCTTAAAAATATTCCAAGACCCTGCTTCTATCACTCTTTGATGAATAGATTTTCAAATACTCAGTCCCTCCTGAGGAAAATATTCATCTTTGTCTAAATTGAAGCAACACCTTATTCTTAAACATTGACCCTTAGCTCTAGCTTCACCCTCAAGCGTAAGCATCCTCCTCATCTGCTCTTGGGACCTGATGTTTCATTTAACTTGGCTTGGACTCAATTGTCCATCTAGTTTTCTTCTCTCTTACTTCATTTCTCCTGTCCACTGTCTCTCAAATGGTTCTATGTACCTATTATTCACCAACCAGTAAGGCTTCTATGCTTTACACCTTTCACCTCCACAGATGATGCTTAACCTATTGAGTTCTTACAGCATTCTGATTTGGGAATGGGGTTGATGGGATTGCTCTGAAAGATGTATTGGGCAGAACGGCCTTCTACGTTGTAAGAAAATATTACGTGTATTATGACATCTACAATGGAACTTAGTAAATACTGAAAAAAAAATAATAATTTAGCATCGTATTCTGTGCAAGCACTGTGAGCTGAAGGGCCTGTTCCTGTGTTGTACAATTCTGCAAACCTTATCTTCTCAAACCCCAATGAAATATAGCTGCTGTCTTACCTTCTTTATAGCTGGATCGATATGTTGGGACCAGGTTAGATCCTCAGAGATCTTCACACCCAGGAACTTGAAATTTCTCACTCTCTCCTGACGCTAAAATACCTTTAATTTGTAGATACTTCACAACTTTGAGTAATCACTTTCTATTGCTCTGAGTTCCAATGAGGCCACCTTTTAGGGTGGAGGAACACCACCTTATATTCTGTCTGGGTAGCTTTCAACCTGATAGCAAGAATATCGATTTCTCCTCTTTGCAAAAAAATTCCTTGCCACTCCCCTCTTCTATTCCCCACTCTGGCCTCTTACCTCTTCTCACCTGCCTAGCACCCCTCCACCTCTGACACCTCTCCTTCTTCCTTGTCTTCTCTCCTCTCCAGCACTTTATCTTTTCCAGCTACCACCTCCCAGACCTTTATTTGTTCTATCCACCTGGCTTCACCAATCACTTTCTAGCTATTCTCCTTCCCCTTTGCCCATCTTTTTATTCTGTCATCTTCCCCCTTCCTTTCCAGCCCTGAAGAAAGGTCTCAGTCTGAAATGCTGATTGTTTATTCATTTCCATAGATGCTGCCTTGCTTGCTGAGTTCCTAAAATGCTATATTTTAAAATGCTCATACATGAATTCAAATCCCTCCATGGACCTAGCTCTGAGTTTGCCTGTACCTTCTTTGAGGCTTCAAGTCATCACTCCATCCTTCACATCAAAATCCTTCTTCCATTTTTATAACCCACCCTGCCAAGGCCAGGATAATTTAGTAGACTGGAAACTATAATGGCACGTGCTCTAAATATGTATACACCCTAGTCCTCACTTCCTGAACCTAAAATACCTTTGGTGTACTCAGTAAGTCCTGACTTCATTTGTCCTTGGTCGGTGAGGGGGTAAGGAATAAAGGGCTGCTCGACTCTGTATCCTTAGGCCATAAAGCCATAAAACATAGGAGCAGAATTAGGCCATTCAGCTTATCAAGTCTGCTGTGCTGTGACATCATGGCTGATTTAATATCCCTCTTAACCCCATTCTCCTGCCCTCTCCCTGTAACCTTTGACATCCTATCAGACTCGGCTTTATGGGACAAACATTGATTTCATTCTAGATGCAGAATAACAGTTTGCCACAGACCAGATGGGCTGAAGGGTCTGTTTCTGTGCTGTAGTGTTCTATCACTCTATGACTCAATGTACGATAGAGATGGCTGAATCATTATAGTTCTTTCCTGTCCAAACATGGTGCGATTAAAGTTCCTGCTTGGTTTTGCAAACAAAAATGTAAAATTTTGCCAAGTGCTCTAGTACCTATTAAAGGTCACGATGCTGCAACTTATGTTCCAAAAGATAGCAATACATTGAGATATTCCAGAAGGCACAAGGCAATAAATTATTCATTTCCACTGAATAGCCAATTTGCTTCCAGGAGCTTGCTTACATGTTGCTTGGAGTTGGGACAATAAGAATAACAGTGCAATAGCCATGATAATAACTTGTGCCACATTTTAAGTAATATTTGATTCAAAACATGTGTCGATGTTGGGAACTTTATTCCTTGTATTCTCTCATTCTTCATTTTAGTTGGGCAAGTTCATCCAGTTTGTGATGCCATCCTTCTAGATGCCAGTGAGTTCATACAGCGTGTTGGCCAGTGTTCTATCCTAACCGAAAACAGATCCAGCTGGAATTTTCTTGATTACACTCACAGAAAGTCATTCCGATTTCCACACCAAGTCTCACAAGAATCTCAGGTCACAAAATCTATACACATAAAAGAAAAGCGGAGGAAGTGAACACAGTTTCTAGCACAATACTAGAAAATAGTTTCCTGTAGTATAGGAGCAGAGGACACAGCTTCAGAACAGATTGACATTTAGAACAGAGACCAGAAGGAATTTCTTTAGCCAGGGGTTGTGTATCTGTGGAATTGATTCCCACAAAAACCAAGTCATTGGGTATGTTTAGAGCAATGGTTCATATATCTTGATTAGTCAGGGCATCAATGGTTACGGGGAGAAGGCAGGAGAACGTGGTTGAGAGGGATAATAAAACAGCCATGACGGAAAGGTGGATCAGACTCCATAGGCCAAATGGACTAATTCTGCTTCTATGTCATTGTGTTAAAATAGAGTTAAACTCATTAGGAAAACAAATATTTTTTTCACTGGAGGTGGCTGGGAAATTCAGGGCCATTCAATGAGAGTGAGAGAAAATAAGAGAAAATAAATGGGGGTTAAAAGCAGATATACTTAGGAAATAACTTGCTTACATTTTTTTTCCCCAGCATGATGCAATTGAACATTGATTTTCATCCAGAGTAGAACACAATAGGAGCCATTTCCAGGTCATTTCCTGTCACACAGATAATCTAACCAGGCACTTTTGGACTGAGTGATCCTGTTGTGAATATCTACATCAAGAGCACATGGAATGACCTGACTCACCTTGTGATGCTCCCTCTAAAGTGGAACTTGGATCCCATTTGTCTTGTGGCTGCTTATTATTAGGCATTTCTGTGACAATATGGTCATATCAGCAGCTGCAACACCTGCTAGTTAAATAATTTAATTGAATTGAATTTCGATTTATTGTCATTTAGAAACCACAACTGCAATGCAGTTAAAAATTGAAACAACGTCCCTCCAGAATGATATCACAAAAGCACACAACAAAACAGACTACACCAGAAAATCCACATAACGTTTGGCAATCCCCAATCCAGAGTCCGGAGAGGCTGCTGCGTATTAATATTGCGCTACCATCTTAGCGCTTTCCCCGGAAAGGAGATCCAAATCCACCAGACAAAACAAAACGACCCAGACACACCAAGTCAGGAGACCAACTCTACCACCCAACAATCCAAAAACTAAAGCTACAAGAGCTACACAAAACCACATAGTTACATATAGTTACAGTTAACATATAGTTACAATAGTGCAAACAATACCATAATTGATTAAAAAAAAAGACCATGAGCACAGTAAAAATAGTCCAAAGATGTTAAAAGACTATAAATTCGAAAGAAACCACCACACAGTTCCACAAGTCCTCAGGGTCCCTATAGACTCATCATCCCACACAGGCAGCAGAAGGGAATACCCCCGCTATGGGCTTCCACGGCGCTGCCGGACTCAGCCTCGCAGATGCCGCACACAGTGAAAGCGCCCCAACCACAGCAGTCTCCGAGTCCGTTGAACCTCCGACCATCCCCTCTGGCACAGCCTTTCCGAGCACCGTCCGCTGCCGAGCGCACTATGACGCCCCCGCCACCGGCCACCGGCAACGCGACCCCGAGGACTGGGGGCCTGTTCTTCCCAGCAGAGATCCGGACCTCACAACAGCAGCAGCAACGCTTCCTGGAGAGCAGAGGCCTTCCTGGAGATTTCCAGATGTTCCTCCGTGCTCCCATGTCCATTCTTCATCAGATTAGGATTGTGCACGGCACCCCGCTTCACAAATAACAGATCAACTCCGGAGAGGCCACTGCAAACTGTGTCGCACCACCATCTTGAAGTGTCATAATAAGTTAATTAACCTACACCACATTAGCAGTTAATTAGCTACACTAAACTTGCCCTCCCAATATTCCCTGGTCTCCAGCCTACACCCACAATATGGTCTCTTTTTGGGAAAAACCAACTCAGATAGGGTGACCAATTTGCAAAGTAACTACCTACTGTCCACAGGATCAGCAGTGAGCTTTCATTCCCTCCTGCTTTAGTATCCATCTCACTAATATTAAAACTAATCTGTCCATGGTCTTCGCGACAATTACAACAGGATTCCAATGTAACCTTGAGAAGTATCACCCTGTCTTCCATCTGGGCACATTGAAGCCCTGTGAGATCTTTTCCAAAGTCTACAAATTTAGCTAACTCACTTCCCTCTTTGCATCAGCCATTTCTGCAGTAAGCCATTCATCTGTGATATTGGCTCAGTTTTTCTCTCACCCTTAGAACAGACTCATCTGCTGGGCACTTTTAACAGCACTGAACTTTGTAATATTTCCACTCCTTCATTTAATGTATATTATAACTCTCTAACAGCCCCTATTAACCCAAAAGTCACCCTTATGAATATACTCCCTTTGTCTATCCCTCTACCAGCTTCCTCACCTCTAATTGGCTTAGGGCCAAAGGGCATGTTCCTGTGTTATAATGTTCTATGTCCTGTGTAAAAACAATATGGAGGGCATTCTTTGACAATCTTTAATTTGCAGCACTGACCCCCTTCAAGGGGTTAGATGTATATCTAATTTGTCACATCTCCACAAGCACTGCCTCACATGCAGAGTATTTTCATCATTTTATGTCTTCAGTTCAAATTTACATCTTCTTCAATATCTTGTTTTAGGTTTGAAGTGGATATGGTATCCAGGGATCATAGGTCAAGGATCAAAGTTAACAATGATGATGTCATTAATTACAGCAGGTCTGCTGACCTAAAAAATTAGGAAGGATTTTTGCAGAGTCCCGTTGAAGAAAATCATTACTATTTTCTGAATTAGTTTGGGTGTTGGAAGCTGGGTGTCATAGTAGCATAGCAGTTAGCGCAATGTTACCACAGCTCCGGGCGTCAGAGTTCAGTGTTCAATCCTGGCACCATCTGTAAGGAGTTTGTATGTTCTGCCTGAGACCATGTGGGTTTCCTCCAGGTGCTCTGGTTTCCTCCTATAGTTCACTGGTTAGTAGATTAATTGGTTATTGTAAATTGTCCTGTGTTTAGGCTACAGTTAAATATGTGCTTTGCTGAGCACGTAACTAGTTGAGCCAGAAGAAACTGTTCTGTCTCTAAGTAAACATACATACATATAGACATACATACATACATACATAAATAGTCTGAACTTAGAACATGTTAGGGATGACACATCTCAAAAGATACCTCTGAAAGCTTGGGACAGAATAGTTTCCACCATTGCTGTTATTTCTACAGCTCACCAGTTGTGTTAGTGGAACATACTCGGAAATTTAACTCCACTTGCTCTGCATTTCTAACTCTTCCAGATCCTCTTTCTCCCGCACTCCCAGTCCTGATAAAGGACCTCAGTCAGTCTGAAAAGTTGGCTCTTTATTCCTCTCCATAGATGCTACCTGACTGGCTGAGTTCCTCCAGCATTTTGTGTGCGTTACTCTGGGTTTCCAGGATTCTGCAGAATCTTGTGTGGTTATCATTTGTTTCTATCTGACTAATGATTTTCATCATTGTTAGAACAATTTGCAGGCAGCTGTGTGAGCCAGTTCCCTTCTGATACTGGTTCTATTTCTGAAATGTACATTTCCCCAATAGGCTAAGTATTTTGCAACATTCAACCATAATTATTTTTGAAATGAAATTGATCTGACATTTAGCTATGCTTTTAATAGTTTGCGTGAGTCACATTCATATATCAGAAGACTGTTAAATTGCGCTATTAGTTTTATTTCACTAATGCTAAGCTGTTGATTGCATGGAATAAGTATGCATGTGGTATGATAGAATAAGTAAGAATATAGTGAGGTCTTACCAAGGGACTGCGATATTACTAATAATCAAGTTTCTAGGCAGCTGGGAACAGTTCTGTTTTACACCATCTGCTTTTATTGACCTCTGCTGATTTTGTCTTCGTAATCTGGCAGAATGGCTGTCACATTTCCTTGAAAATAATTAGGATACATGAGGCTTAGTTAATCTTTTTTCACAGTGCCAGACATATTCTGGCAGGCACTTCTATACAATTACGAGCTGAGGACACCCACACGGAATATGGAGTTGATTTTGTGGAGCGCCAGCACCAGAGAAGGAAAGGTAATGTTGACTGATAAATGGTGAAGTCAACTTGGATTCCCATTACCTGACACTTTCAATTTCCATTGCCGTAAGGACACGGAACCAGAAGAAGCATGGTGGCTGAGTCAAGGAATGTTATACAACTGCTGACTGTTGAAAGAGGACTTAGATGCTGGAAATCTGAAATGACATCAGAAAATATTGAAAATGGTTAAGATGTCACAAGCAAACCTGGAGAGAACCACTTTGTTAATGTTTCACATCTATTCCTGGGAAATGCAGCCACCTTCCTACTAATCTCTACCAGACTACTTTTATTTGTTTTTATTTTTTGTTTTAGAAATGACTTTGCAACTCTTGAAAAAAGTGGTTTAAAATCCAGAGCAAAAGAACCTGCAGACACAGGATTCCGGAGCAAAACAAAACAAGATGCTGAAGGAATTCAGAGGGTCAAGCAGAATCTGTGGGGCAAAAAAAGAACTAGTATAGGAATAGATGCAGGGCATCAACCTGAAACATCAATCTTCTCACTGGGCTAAGAATTCCTCTGGGCACTATGTATTGATACTTTAAAAGTTCTACTGAACATTGTGAGCTGCCGTGTTGACACTAGAAAGAGCCCAACTTTAAACACATGGATGGAAATTACAATGGACATTTACAAAATGGAGAAGATAACAGCATCTGTTAATCATAAATTGGAACAATTTGATTCATACTGGGAAAAATGGTTTAACTACATAATGCCTCAGAGGCCTGATTTTATTCTCACAAATCAATGAATATGTTGTAAAAAAAAGATCACTCCCTACTTGAACATAGTTCTTTCCTTCTGCTTGTCTTTTCTTTCCACTCTTTTCTATAACTGTATACCGCAGATAAATACTTTGTGGAGATTTGTGATATATATGATTATATGATATATATGTACAATGTCTGAAATACATCTTATGGAAATGTTTGTTTGATAATGAACTTCAATAAAAAAAATACAAAAAAAAGAAAGTGTGGCAACATTTGTGGGCTGCCCCCAGTACATCCTTAGGTTGTGCTGGTTGTGTTGTATGTTTCGATGTACTGTACATGTGATAAATAAATTAATCTGACTCTGAATCTGAAGCTCCCTGGGGTGAGGGGAGAGAGAAACTCAAGGTGATAGGTGAAACCTGAAGGGGGAGGAATGAAGTGAGGAGCTGGGAATATTCTCAGATGGAATATGAGGTGTTGTTCCTCCAACCTCAGTGTGGCCTCAGCACAACAGTAGAGGAGGCCGTGGATAGATATATTGGAATGGGAATGGGAAGCAAAATTAAAATGGGTGGCCACTGGGAGATTCCGCTTTTTCTGGTGGATGGAGCGTAGGTGCTGAGCGAAGTGATCTCCCAATCTATGTCAGGTCTCACTGTTATACAGCTTCTTTGTGTTCTGTCTGGGTAGCCTCCAACCTGATGGTATGAATATCAATTTCTCGAACTTCTCGTAATTAATCCCCCCCCCCCCTTCACCATTCCCTATCCCCATTTCCCTCTCTCACCTTATCTCCTTGCCTGCCCATCGCCTCGCTCTGGTGCTCCTCTCCCTTTGTCTTTCTTCCATGGCCTTCTGTCCTCTTCTATCAGACTCCCCCTTCTCTGGCCCTGTATCTCTTTCACCAATCAACTTCCCAGCTCTTTACTTCATCCCTCTCCCCTTCAGGTTTCTCTCTCCCCTTCCTCCACGTTTTAAATCTACTCCTCAGCTTTTTTTTCTCCAGTCCTGCCAAAGGGTCTTGGCCTGAAACGTCAACTGTATTCTTTTCTATAGATGCTGCCTGGCCAGCTGAATTCCATCAGCATTTTGTGTGCGTTGCTTGAATTTCCAGCATCTGAACGTGGCTTCATTGTGGCAAAAGAGGAGGCTATAATCTGACATGTTGGATAGGAACTGAAATGGTTGGCCATCGGGAAATTCCCCTTTATGCAGATGGAGCTGAGGTTCTCGATAAAGCGGTCCCCTAACTTAAGTCAGATCTCACCATTGTAGAGGAGGCCACATTGTGAGCACCAGGTACAACAGACAACCCCAAAAGATTCACAGGTGAAGTGTTGCCTCACCTGGAAGGACTGTTGGGAGCCCTGAAGGAAGGTATGGGAGGAGGTGAATGGACAGGTGTAGCATTTCTGTCACTTGCAGGTTTAATATCACTGGCATATGTCATGAAACTTGTTCGGTGGCAGCAGTGCATTGCAATATGTAATAATAAAACTATAAATTACAATAAGAAATATAAATGTAAGTAAATTAAATAAGTATTTCAAAATGAAAAAAAAATGGGTCATGTACATGGGTTCATTTGTATTCAGAAATCTGATGACAGAGGGGAGAAGCTGTTCCTAAAATATTGAGGGTGTGTCTTCAGGCTTCCGTACCTCCTCTTGATACTAGCAATAAGAAGAGGGCATGTCCTTGATGGTGGATGCCACCTTTGGAGATGCTTGCGAAGCCTTTTAATGATGTTTGGGGAAGTTAGTGCCCATGATGGAACTGGCTGAGTTTTCAACCTTCGGCAGTTTTCCTAACGAAATTTAGCCACTGTCATGCTTTCTTTGTAATTGCATCAATATGTTAGTGAAATTACTGAGGTTGAAAGGGTTGAGAGCTTCAAGTTCTTGGGAGTGATTGCACCGATTGCATCTCCTGGTCCAACCATGCCAAGAAAGATCACCAATTTCTCTACTTCCTCAGGAGGCTAATGAAATTTGGCATCTGCCCATTGACCCTTACCAATTTTTATCAATGCATTATAAAAAAAATTCTATCCAGATGCATCATGGCTTGATATAGTAACTGGTCTGCTCATGACTGCAAGAAGCTACAGAGTTGTGTTCATAGCTCATCAAGGAAACCAGTCAACCCTTCATGGACTCTGTCTATATTGCTCATTGCTTAGTAAAATAGCCAGCATAGCAAGGATTCCTCCTGCTCTGGAAATTCTCTCTTCTCCTCTCTCCCATCAGGCAGAGGATACCAAAGCCTGAAAACATGTACCACATTATAACAATACCACTGTTAGAGGACTATTGAATGGTTGCATAGTACAATAAGACAGACCCTTGATCTCACAGTCTGCCTGTTACATTTTATACTGTGACCAGTTATTAATGCACTGTTTTATGATATGATCTGTATGAACAGTATACAAGACGAGCTTTTCACTGTAAATGTGACAATATTAAACCAACCAATTCCAATTCCAACTATAATATTCCTTTGTACAGTCCCATACACCCACCAGAAATATTCACATTTGGCCCTCTCCTCTCTGTTAAATATTTAATATCTTTTAACAGCATCATCCACTGATATTGCAGGTGTTCAGATCTCTCTGTTATATTTGTGTTGTTGGATTTCTTGTCCGACTAATGCAAAGTAAAATACCCTCCAGCAACATGCATATTGTAAGATCTTATCACCAAACACAAAAACCCACTCAGCTCCTGCCATTCAATGATATCACGACTAACCTGATGTAATCTCAACTCTGTACTGTCTGCCCAGAGGAACCTTTCATGCCCTGCTCACGACCTGATTCCCCAGAAAGCCAAGCACCAGAGCACCAAGGTACTAGAATGACATCTTGTGCATTTAATTCACGGTAAGGCACACACATCGGTAGAGTGGTAGGGTCGTTAGCTATAAGTGAATATTAGCTATCACTGAATCATGACTAAAGGAGTGTGATATTAACATTTGTGTTGACAACAAGGTAGGGAGGGGAATAAATAAAAAAGATGAGATGACAATATTAATTAAATAAACAATCACAGTTGTGAGTAGATATGATGTGTTAACAGAATCACAGAACTTCAGAATGGTTACAGAATCACATTCAGCCCTCATGTCCCTTTTAAAAAGCCATCTAGTTCGTTCTTTTCCCCTGCAGTTTTCCCATATCTCTGCAACTTCTTCCCATTCACATGTTTATCCACTTTTGAATGCTACAGTTGAATCTGCTGAAATAACCTCAGTTGGGAGGGCATTCATTGATGCACAGCAAGATCCCAGGCAAATGGGTTAGTTAGGTTGGCTTTATAGTTATAGCACTGACATTGTGGACCAAATGGCCAGTTTCTGTGCACCACTGTGCTCTGTTCGACATTCTACTGAGTGAAAGTATTTGCATTTTATCACTTTGATTCTTCTGCCAATCTCCTTTGACCTATGTCCCCCGCTTCTTGACCCGTTGGCCAATGGGTTTCTCACTGTCTACTCTACCTACGTACATTTTCTGTGATGTTGAACAGCAGCATCAGCTCTTCTCACAACTCTCTCTATTCCAATGATAATGGCCCTAAGAAGAACAACACCAGCTTCTCCAGTCTACCTGAATAATTAAGGTTTCCCATATCTGGAATAATTTCAGTAAACCTCTTTTATACCTTCTCCAAAGTTAAAGGTACACTTTTCTCAAAGTGTGGTTCCCACATCTGGACACACTACTCTAATCATGGTCACCCTTCAAAAACAGCTATATTGGTCAACTAAATAGTGCTGGGAAGTGCCTGGTAGACCATCAAACAGTACAAGGGAGAGCAAATTTCCAACCAGATTTTTGACAAGAGCAGAAGTAGGAGGACATTAAAGGTAAGGGAATTTCAATTGTTCTGATATTAATTTGGATGCATTCTCTGCAAAAGGTGTAGAGATCATGGACACAAAATATTGGGAATCTTAAGCAACATGAAAAAAAATGCTGGAGGAACACAGTATGTCAGGTACCAGTGTTCTCAGCTTGAATCATCGACTCTACTCCTCTCCGTTGCTGTTGTCTGGCTTGCTGAGCTCCTCCAGCATTTTGTTCCAGAGAGATCATGGAATTCAGGCTTAACGGTATGTAGCAGACCCAATAAGAGGTGGAATGTTTGGGACTTGGGTAAAGGACAAATATACAGTAGATTTAACTTTTGGGAATAAGGCTGGGCAGATGGACAGAGCAGAGTTTGGAGAGTAATTTTGTGACACTGATCATCTTTCAGTTGGATTTAACGCTGTCATGGAAAAGAACAGAGATGAACTAGGAGTAAATATTGTAAATTCAGGTAAGGGTAATTTTGTTAGACTAAGGAATGATTATATATTTTACTTATTTAGAAATACAGCATGGTAACAGACTCTTCCCAGCAAACGAGGCCACATCGTTCAATTACACCTAAATAACCAATTAACCTACTAACTGTCTTTTAAAAGGTAGGAGGAAACCAGAGCACCTGGAGGAAGTCCATGCAGTCGCAGAGAGAACGTGCAAAATCCTTACAGAGTGAGGCGGGAATTGAACTCACATCGCTGACTCTATAAAGCGTTATGCTAACCGCTACATTCCTGTGCCCCGGGTACTGAAAGTGGACTAGAAATATGAAGTCACTAGGTGCCACAATGTCGAATCCAAGTCAGTGATTCAGGGCTTTGAACTTGGAGTGGTTGCTGCATTCACAGTGGTGAGTTCCCGATGCTGATAACTTTGTGGATAGCATGTTCCGCGTGGACAATTTAGGCCAAAGAGCTTGTTTCTGGCCTCTGTAACTCTATGAATCTGTGATAACATATCAAGAGAGGTGACCACCCCACAGCCTAAAAACTGACAGATAGGAGGGGTATAGGTGACCACCAGACAACTATGGGAGGAGCAGACAGCTAGTTCAAGTTTCCTTGAGGTAATATCATTTTCTGATAGATTGCCCTTTTTGGATACTGTTGGAGATGAAGATTCCTTAGAAGAGTTCAGTCAGATCTGGGACCACTGCATTTTGGATGGAACATGAAAGAAGAGCAAATGAGCGTTAGTGGCAAGGGATTTAAGAGTACAGAAAGCCGTTTCTGTGGCTGTAGATATAATTTCAGGATGGTATGTTGTCTTTCTGCAGCCAAGGTTTTCATTGATTAGCTTTAGAGCATTCTGAAATTTGAAGCTGAACAATCAGAGATGCCGGTCCATATTTGTACCAAAGGCATAGACAGGAAATGAAATGAGCTCCTGTAGGCTGAGACTAGGATTTGTCGGATTAGGGTGCAGAATTGTTATTTTTCTTGTAATTTAACTTTCCTATGCTTGCTTATAAGTTTATGTAATCACCTAAATATGTGTAATTGTTCAGTAAATTTTAAAGAAATTGTAGTATAGCTGATTCTGCATTTTCTCAGAAGATCCCCAGGTTTTCTGCAACAGGCATCATGGCACTTGAATCTGGCTATTTCATAAAGTTACTTGTTATCACTGGAATGTTGTTATTTCTAGTCAGAGTATGGGATGACCATGCCGTTTTATATTTTTGTTCTTTCTTTGTTCAATACAGTGGATGTGAAGAGGATGTTTCCTATGGTCCTATGGTGGGCGGGTCTAAGACCAAAGGAGGCAGACTCAGAATAGAGAGACGACCATTTAGAACAGAGATGAAGAGCAATTTCTTCAGCCAGAGAGTGATGAAACTGTGAAATTCATTGCCACAGGTGGCTGTGGAGGCCAAATCTTTGGGTATTTTTAAGGCAGAAGCTGACAGATTCTTGATTAGACCTTAAGACCATAAGATATAGGAGCAGAATTAGGTCATTTGGCCCATCGAGTCTGCTTCACCATTTCATCATGGCTGATCCGACTTTCCTCTCAGCCCTAACCTCCTGCCCTCTCCCCGTATCCCCTCATGCACTGACCAATCAAGAATCTATCAAACGCTGCCTTAAATAAACATGAAGACTTGCCCATCACAGCTGCCTGGGGAAAAGAATTCCACAGATTCTCCACTCTCTGTTTAAAGAAATTCCTCCACATCTTCATTAGAAAAGGACATTCCTCTATTCTGAGGCGTGTCCTTTGGTCTTGGACTCTCCCACCTTAGGAAATATTCTCTCCACGTCCACTCTATCAAGGCCTTTCACCATTCAGTGGGTTTCAATGAGGTCACCCCTCATACTTCTGAATTCCAGTGAATACAGGCCCAGAGCCATCAAACTCTTTTCATATGATGCAATTCAATCCTGGAATCATTTTTCGTGAACCCCCTCTAGTTTCAGCACATCCATTCAAAGATAAGGAGCCCAGACCTGCTCACAATACTCCAAGTGAGGTCTCACCAGTACTTTATGAAGTTCGAACATTACATTCTTATTTTTATATTCTAGTCCTCTTGAAATGAATGCTAACATTGCATTTGCCTTCCTCACCACAGATACAACCTGCAAATCAACATTTGGGGAACCCCGCACAAGGACTCCCAAGTCCCTTTGCACCTCAGTTTTTTGTATTTTCCCTACATTTAGAAAATAGTCCAACCCTTTCATTTCTTCTACCAAAGTGCATGACCATACACTTGCCAACACTGTATTCCATCCGCCATTCTCCTGATCTGTTTAAGTCCTTCTCTAGCATCTCTGCTCCCTCAAAACTACTTGCCCTTCCACCTATCTTCATATCGCCTGCAAACTTTGCAACAAAGCCATCAATTCCATCATCCAAATCATTGGCATGTAACTTAAGAAGAACCGGTCCTAACACAGACCCCTGTGGAACGGTATTAGTCACTGGCAGCCAGCCAGAAAAGGCTCCCTTCATTCCCACTCTTTGTCTCCTACCAGCTACTGCTTTGTTCTGTAATACCATGGGCTCGTAGCTTGTTAAGCAGCCTTATGTGTGGCATCTTGTCAAAGGCCTTCTGAAAATCCAAGTATATAATATCAACCGATTCTCCTTTGTCTATCTTGCTTATTAATTCTTCAAAGAATTCCAACAGATTCGCCAGGCAAGATTTTTCCTTGAGGTAACCATGCTAACTACAGCCTATTTCATCACGTGCCTCCAAGTACCCTGAGACTTCCTCCTTAATAATCAATTCCAACATCTTCCCAACCACTGAGGTCAGACTAACTGGCCCATAGTTTCCTTTCTTCTGCCTCTCTCCCTTCTTGAAGAGTAGAATGTTATTTGCAATTTTCCAGTCTTCTGGAACCGTTCCAGAATCTAGTGATTCTTGAAAGATCATCACTAATGCTTCCACAATCTCTTCAGCCACCTTCAGAACCCCGGGATGTACAGCATCTGGTTCAGGTGACTTCAGATTTTTCAGCTTCCCAAGACCCTTGGGAGGTTGGAGGTGTTGTGGATAGTGTGGAAGGCCGTCAGAGGTTACAGCAGGACATTAATAGGATGCAAAACTGGGCTGAGAAGTGGCAGATGGAGTTCAACCCAGATAAGTGTGAAGTGGTTCATTTTGGTAGGTCAAATATGATAGCAGAATATAGTATTAATGGTAAGACTCTTGGCAGTGTGGAGGACCAGAGGGATCTTGGGGTCCAAGTCCATAGGACGCTCAAAGCAGCTGCGCAGGTTGACTCTGTGGTTAAGATGGTATACGGTGTATTGGCCTTCATTAATCGTGGAATTTAATATAGAAGCCAAGAGGTAACGTTGCAGCTATATAGGACCCTGGTCAGACCCCACTTGGAATACTGTGCTCAGTTCTGGTCGCCTCACTACAGGAAGGATGTGGAAGCCATAGAAAGGGTGCAGAGGAGATTTACAAGGATGTTGCCTGGATTGGGGAGTATTGCTTATGAAAATAGGTTGAGTAAACTTAGCCTTTTCTCCTTGGAGCGACGGAGGATGAGAAGTGACCTGATAGAGTTATATAAGATGAGAGGCATTGATCATGTGGATAGTCAGAGGCTTTTTCCCAGGGCTGAAATGGTTGCCACAAGAGGACACAGGTTTAATGTGCTGGGGAGTAGGTACAGAGGAGATGTCAGGGGTAAGTTTTTTACGCAGAGTGGTGAGTGTGTGGAATGGGCTGCCAGCAACGGTGGTGGAGGTGGATACAATATGGTCTTTTAAGAGACTTTGGATAGGTACATAGAGCTTAGAAAAATAGAGGGCTATGGGTAAGCCTAGTAATTTCTAAGGTAGGGACATGTTTGGCGCAACTTTGTGGGCTGAAGGGCCTGTATTGTGCTGTAGGTTTTCTATGTTTCTATGTAACCTTCTCTCTAGCTATAGTTATTTCACACACTTCATGCCCTCTGACACCTGGACCTTCCACCGTACTGCTAGAGTCTTCCACAGTGAAGACCAGAGCAAACCACTGATAGAACAAGTCCTATGTACCACAAATCTCAGTGTTTCAGATTCAGCAGAAGTCAGGGACGATTGTTTATCAAAAGTTCAGAGTAAATTTATTATCAAAGTACATACTATATACAGTAGGACGCCATATGCTCTTCTGAGGTACATTTTCTTGCAGGCATTCACAGCAGAACAAAGAAATACAATAGAATCAATAAAAAACTACAGTCAAAGACTGACAAGCAACCAATGTGCAAATGAAGACCAACTGTGTAAATATAAAAAGAAGAAATATTAATAATAATAAATAAGTAAATAATATTAAGAACGCAATTTGTAGAGTGGTTGAAAGTGATTCCACTGTTTGTGGAGTCAGTTCAGAGTGGAGGTGAGTGAAGTTATCCACACTGGTCCAGGAGCCTGATGGTAAAATAGTCAATTAAAATGTCAGCTGAATTTTGAAAGTTGCAGTCTGTGCAGTTCAGTGTCAACTTTGCTGTGAGATTTCTCTATCCACAAAATCTGTGAGAGCCTCCGGGATCCCGCTAGAACTTTACAATGAGGTGAAAGGAGTTCACATTGACCTTGGTGGATATAACTCAGTTCTGTAGGTACTGTATCACAATTGCAACATTCAGTCTGTTCACTCTCTCTGTGTGATGACTGTAATAAATTTTGTTCCTGACTTGCTGTGCAATAAAACAGCTTAGCCACATGCTTAATATTGCTTTAACCTGGGACTGAGTCCCATTCGAGAGGGAAACAACATTGAGCAGACTAATTTTCATTGGTTGATTTTCAACATTCCTTCTCATGGTGATCTTTAACTCTGCTAAGTTTCAGCTCCTGCTGTTTAATCAACGGAGAACTGTACTGTTGGAAAAACAGTGAGAAGATTTCTGTCTCCTGACTTGTTCCAATAACTGGTCTGGGCTGTAAAAGGAACAAACCACTGATAGAGGAAATCTAATGCACCACAAGGGCACAGTGTTTCCGATCCAGCTGTAAAAGTAACAGACCACTGATAGAACAAATCTAATGCACCACAAGGGCACAGTGTTTCAGATCCAGCAAAAGTCAGCACTCAGACCCGTTCATTACAATGTCCGATAAATGTCAGTCAATTGGATTGAGGTAGAACTTCAAATGAGAAATCAGCATCATCAGATGACACTCATTGCTGCTTTTACTTGTTAACTTTTTTTTTCGGATGGTAGATATCTCTAATTTCTCTTGAGCAGGTGGTGATGAACTGCCTTCCTGGGCCACTGCAATTCTTCCAGTTGAGGTGTCCACACTGAACGTACTACAAGGAAGTGAATTCCAGGCACTACGATTAAGTAAGGGTAAAGGAACTCAGCAGGTCAGGCAGCACCTATGGAAGGGAATGAACAGTCAAAATTTTGGGCCGAGACCCTTTAGCAGGACTGGCCATATGTTTCTGAATTATGATGGTGTGCCACTTGGTAATGAATGTGCAAGTGGCAATGTTCCAATCCCTGAAGAAAGAGATCAAGTCAAGTCAAGTCACTTTTATTGTCATTTTGACCATTAACTGCTGGTACAGTACATAGCAAAAATGAGACAACGTTTTTCAGGACCATGGTGTTACATGACACAGTACAAAAACTAGACTGAACTACGTAAAAAACAACACAGAAAAAAAACCTACACAAGACTACAGACCTACCCAGGACTGCATAAGGTGCACAAAACAGTGCAGGCATTATAGCGGGTCTGGAGGGTGCTATCGAAGTGGCCTATGTGAGTAGCATCAGCATATCTCAAATTATGGTAGACCCTTCAAATACTGTACAGTGGTGAGGGAGGGAAAACATACATTTGGGGTGACAGGTTGTTTTGACCTAGCTGGCATCGAGCTTCTTGACTGCATTATTCTTGAAGTGAGTGGAGAGAATTCCGTCAAGCTCTTGATTTGTTCTTTGCAGATGGTGGAAATGCCTCAGTGTTTCAGGAGTTGAATGATTCACCATGAGATACCCAGCCTCAAATCTATTCTTGTAGCCACAATATTTTTATGAAGCTGTTTCTGTTGACTTGTTTTAATCGATATAGTGACCTGAGGATGTTGCTAGTATGGACAGTCATGCTTTTGAAGGTCAAGGAAAGTTGGTAATATTCTCTCCTTATGAAATGGTCATTACTAACAAACTTGTGTGTGTTATCTCCCACCTAGGTAGCCTCCTACCTGCTGGCATGAACATTCAACTCACAGACCTCTGTTGATAACCCTGCCCCCCCCCCTTTACCCCATCCATATCTATAATTTTAGTCTGGTTCTCTTTCTCTCTCTTTTCCCCCGTCACTATAATCTCCCCCCAGCCCTACCCTTCTTTCTCTTTTATTTCCCATAATTCTCCACCTTCCCCCTAGCCTATTTCCCTCCAGCCTATCACTTCCCAGCTCTCTACTTCATCCCGCCCCCCGATTCTTATCCCCCCTCGACCATCCCATGTTACTTCACTCCTGATGAAGGGTTTTGGCCCGAAACATCGTCACTACCTCCTCCCATAGATGCTGTCTGGCCTGCTGAGTTCTGCCAGCATTTTGTGTTTTTATTTATTTCCAGCATCTGCAGATTCACTCGTGTTGTGCTACTTGTCATTCTGTGTTTGAATGTTGATCAGATCTTTCAGTATGCAGTTAGGTGCTGCTTCATTTTCTGTGGTGAACTACATATACCTGTCTGGACACGCCCCCCCCCCCCCCCCCCCCCCCGCTGACTGCTCCCGTGGCTCCTCCCACAGACCCCGGTATAAAGGCGATTGGGGCCTGAGCCCTGCCCTCAGTCTCCAGGATGTAGTATGGTGGTCAATTGCTGCTTGTTCTTGCTTCCAGTCAATAAAAGCCTATATCTCGCCTCACGTCTCAGAGAGTTATTGATGGTGCATCATTTTCTGACAGTGTAAATTAAGTTTAGAATTGGTCAATCAGTTACCACTCCATGCCTCACAAAACAAGGAAAGTCGTTGATTGACCAACCAAAATTGGTCGGGTTGAAGACACCATGCAGGGGAATTCTTCTCATGATATTCTGGGAGTGGGATAATTGACTTCCAGCAACCCAAATCATCATCTTCTGATGTGACACTAACCATTGCATTGTGCTTCCCTTTCTGCCCCTTGACTTTTGTTACACCAGGCAGTCAACTGTTGCCTGATGTCAGACACATTCACTCTCACCCTGACCCTTTGATCCATGTTTAGCCCAATGCTGTGATGAGTTCTGAAGCAGGGTGATCATGACTGAACCCAAAATGGCCACCTAGAACATAGAACAGTATAGCACAGTACAGGCCCTTTGGCCCATAATGGTGTGCCAACACTTAAACCCTGCCTCCCATATAACCTCCCCACCTTAAATTCCTCCATATACCTGTCTAGTAGTCTCTTACATTTCACTAGTGTATCTGCCTCCACCACTGACTCAGGCAGTGCATTCCACGCACCAACCATTCTCTGAGTAAAAAACCTTTTTCTAATATCCCCCTTGAACTTCCCACCCCTTACCTTAACCATGAACTCTTGTATTGAGCAGTGGTGCCCTGGGGAAGAGGCGCTGGCTGTCCACTCTATCTATTCCTCTTAATATCTTGTACACCTCTATCATGTCTCCTTTTATCCTCCTTCACTCCAGAGAGTAAAGCCCTAGCTCCCTTAATCTCTGATCATAATCCATACTCTCTAAACCAGGCAGCATCCTGGTAAATCTCCTCTGTACCCTTTTCAATGCTTCCACATCCTTCCTATAGTGAGGCAACCAGAACTGGACACAGTACGCCAAGTGTGGTCTAACCAGAGTTTTACACAGCTGCATCATTACCTCGCTGTGGGCTACATGCAAAAACAGCATGCAATGGACAGAGCTATGTCATCTCATCACTACCTGTCGGTGGTGATTAATAAGTCAGAGCATCTTGATAGCATTGTCAATCACACTTCCGGCAATTTATTAATGATTAAAAGCAAACCCATTAAGATATAGGAAATTTCCTGTTTTTTGTGACAGGACATACTTGGGTAATCTTCCATATTTCCAGTACCTGTATCAGAATCAGGTTTAATATCAGTGGCATACTTTGTGAAATTTATTGTTATGCGGCAGGAATGCATTGCAATACATAATAACTAAATCTGTAAATTACAGTAAATTGTAAATTAAATAAGCAGTGCAAAAATAAGTAGTGTTGTATCTATTCCAGAAAAGCCTGGCCAGAGGCAGGTCTAGTTCAGGACCAGAGATCGTCAGGTTGAAAATGAAAATTCAGTAGTTTCCTAGTACAGTAAGATGAGCCCTTGACCTCACAATCCACCTCAATATGATCTTGCACCTTATTATCTCCCTGCACTGCACTTTCCCTGTAACTTCCACTTTGCTCCGTATTGTGTTACTGTCTTAACTTGAACTACCTCAATGCACTGTGTAATGAACTGATCTGTCTAAGACAGACTTTCCACTATACATGTGACAATATTAAATTATTTCCAATTCCAAATCTGCTATCTTAGCTGGCCCTTAAGACCTTGCTCTAACAGGTGGTCTCAGCCCTTCATGGTGCAGTGAGCTGAACAGGCTGACTGGTTTCTGTGATGGTGGGGATCTCAGGAAGAAGCTAACATGGGTGACGATTTCAGCACTTTCTGCTGAATGTCTTGCAGGAGCTTGGCTGCAGCTCTCAGGTACTGTGCACCACCATTGTTGAGGATGTTCATGGAGCCTCCTCTACCTTTTCATTATCTCTCAGTACTTACCAATAGATGCACAGGACCACAGAACTTAGACCTGATCCCTCGGTTATGAGGTGACACAGCTCTGTCCATTGCATGCTGTTTTTGCATGTAGCCCACAGCGACAACATATCTTGTTTTTAGCGACACACACAAAATGCTGGAGGAACTCAGCAAGCCAGGTAGCATCGATAGAAAAGAATGAGCAGTCGACGTGTCAAGCTGAGTCCCTTCATCAGGACTCAGCCAAAACATTGACTGTTTTACTCTTTTCCATAGGTGCTGCCTGGCCTGCTGAGTTCCTCCAGCATTTTGTGTGTGTTGCTTGGATTTCCAGCGTCTGCAGGTTTCCTCTGGTTTTTAGGTACTGTATTCCTGCCATGCATTCAGCACTCCTCTTTCAATCCCTGGTTAATGTTAATGGTAAAGGGAGGAGTATGAGGTAAGATTCGTGGTGGATTACATTTCTGCTGCTCATAATTATCCAGACCCCATCACATGAGCCTATATTTAAGCCACCGGATCTGTTCTGCACCTAATCTACTTAGTATGGGTATGGTACCACACAACACAATGTCTTCACTCTGAAGGTGGAATATTGTCTCTGCATGGACTGTGGAGTGGGCATTTCTAACATTGCTCTCATGGATATATGTATCTATAGCATAGAAACTGATGATGATGATATCAGGTAGGCTTATCCCTTATGGATTCAAAATATGCCACAAACTCAGTCTGGGTTTTGTCTCTTTCAGGACTTGACCAACTTAGTTAGCAATAATGCTGCTAGCCCAGAGTACATCTTATGCCTTTACTTCTTTCCGTGCATCTTCCCAGTGATGTTCTGAGCAGTGATTTATCATCTGAGGATGGACAATTGGTGGTTATCAGAAGACTTCCTTTACCATGTTTGACTTGATGCCATGGGACTTCGGGAGCAACTTCTGAGGATTTCCATGTCTAAACCTTGCCACCCGTTCACATATCTAGAACATTACCTCATTGTGAAATAGAAAAGAGTTAAGGTAGGATAAAACTTAATACTAGAACAGAATTCATCTGCTTAGGACATGTTCTAGTGAAACGGTCAGAACTCAATGTTATATTTTTAGAGAAAAAGTGCCACATTACTTTCAATCATGTTGCAAAGATAACGGGCGAACCCAAACACAGAACACTGACACGGAGGTAGTGTAATCAGAAGAGTGTTTATTAATGGTTGCAGGGAAGGCCAGGGAGCAAGGATTAGGCAGAGGAAAGCCGAGGAGTGAGCGAGGCTGGACCGGGAATTGAACCTGGGTCACTATGGTAGGAACACGGCGTTTAACCACTGAGCCAGCAGAGAGTGTAGGCGGACGGCATGATGAGGCAAAGCAAGGATGAGTGTGGCTGAAGGAAAATGGCGGGCGGCATGCCATGCTCCTGTTAACACGGAGAGACAGGGTTAAAACAGGCAAACAGCGCGGCAACAGAACTTAGAATACACAATTCTAAGCAGTTGAGAGACAGAGCTAACACAGGCAAACAGCGCGGGTGAACAGAGCAGGAGGCAGGCAAAACTTTTCTTGACACAGGACGTTGCTGGAGCTGAACGGCAAACAGGAGACAGGCAGCAGGAAACACTTACCTTGACACGGAGCGTTAAATGGAAAGGCAAACGGCAGACAATACTTTTCTTGACAAGGAGCAGCAAATGGAAAGACAGGCTATACTTATCATGACACAGAGCGACAGAATTACACAGAGGAACCTCGGTACTGAAGTTAAACTCAGAATACACCATTCTAAGCAGCTGGGAACGTGAATTACCGCACTGGCTGAAGCAACAGTCTGGCGATGAGTGGATGCAAAGCCGGGAAATTTATGCTGCAGGTTTAGATGAGAATCAGGTGCCGTAATCAAGGAGCCCGGGAGAACACGAGGAAAAGGGAATTAGGAGAATAAGAGGAATTAACGGTCGGGACCGTGACAAATCAACATTCTAGAGTCAAGCTGAAATGTTAATTTCATTAATTAAAAGCAGCAGAGCTTATGTACAATAGACTGATCATGCAGTAAGTGCCTGTGGTCAAGAAGGAAATGAAATAATTAACAAGATGTTGGAGAGTAGCCAATTGCTTATGGATTACTTTTAAATAAAATAATTGTCTCAGCTACCACAGTTGCTTTGCTGTTTCTTGGGATTTATTATTTCAGTATATTTTTTTGTTTGTGTTTTTTTCCCGTAATTCACAGGAAGACACACTTGCCATTCACTTACTGTGCAGAGCCTGGAATTCCTGCCATAGGCACAACCGAGAATGTCAGCAACCTCGCGGAACTCTGCAAGTCAGGCAGCCTCCCTAAAGCAGTTGACATTTCGGGCTGAGACCCCTCATCAGCACTGGAAAGGAAGGAGGAGGAAGGTGGGGGGAGAGTAAGAAGTACAAGCTAGCAGGTGATAGGTGAAACCTGGTAAGGGAAAGCTGGATGGGTGCAGATGGAGGGATGAAGTAAGGAGCTGGAAGGGGGATAGGTGGAAGAAGTAAAGGGCTGAAGAAGAATGAATCTGACAGGAGAGGACAGTGGACCACAGAGAAAAAGGGGAAGGAGGACAGGAAACAGGGAGGTGATGGGCAGGTGAGGAAAAGAGAAGGAGTAAGAGGATAAGCAGAAATCGGAATGCTAAAAGAGAATAGGGAAGGGGAGAAAATGCTGGAAGTTGAAGAATTCGATGTTCATGTCATCAAGTTGGAGGCTACCCGGATGACTTGCTTAATAATCCTTGCTCATATTTTCATAAACTTTTAAACTGTTGTCCAAATAGCACAGGTCTGAGAATTAATATCAGTCCAAATTCCTAAGTATGAGATTGCAACAGCTTCAAAGTAGCATTTCTAACTTGTCCTTAAACCGGCATAACCTAATTATGCTTAAAGAGGGATTACAAGACTTCTTGCAACCCAAAAGCAACTTCATCAAAATCTTTTTATCAATATTCTATCAAAATAATTTCATCAAAATCTTTTCAACAATATTGCATCAATATAACTTCATCAAAATCTTTTCATTAATATTATTATTTACACCTAAGGCAGGGGTTAATGGTAGGGTTCCATGGCTTAAAAAAGGTTGGGAACCCCTGATGTAAGGTCATGATTAAATCCAGATAATGGTTAAAGTGGGTTTGATCATGACCTTAAGTACTGCCTACGTGAAGTTTGCATGTTCTCTCTGTAACTGCATGGACCTCATCTTGGTATTCATGTTTCCCCACACATCTTAAGGAAGTGCTGGTTGTTAAGCAGTGATTGCAAATTATTCTTTAAAGTGGGTAAGTGGCAAAAAACAAGGGAACCAAGAGGGAAATTGCTGAGCATGCGTAGGAGAAAAAGAACTGCAACAAAGTAAGGAAGCAAGGAATGGGATTGCTTCCATGGGAACTGGCATGGAACAAATAGGCTGCCTGACCTCCTTCTGATAAGATGAGAGATAAACTATTCTTTGAAATGGAGTGCTGATGCAGAGGTCTCCAAAAGCGTGGTAATGATCTGTCTCTTTTTTCCCTCGAGTCCATTACAAAATGCCTTATTAAAGTAAATGGGTTTGTCATATCCAGCCACAAATCCTCAAATTATTTTTAAGAGAAAGGTATCAATTCTGCTCAAGATTTGTTTACTTTCTGACTTGCTTCTCAATCAGCCTGCAAAATAGAGCAATTCCTTGCAGCCATTTCGATCTTTCAATTTCTTTTGGTGAATTTTATTGTCCTAGCTAAACACTAATAGTCATTCAGATTCACATCTTATATGCGCTTTATTGGTTTGTTTTGTAAAATATAGGACAACAAACTAACGTTCCTCTATTAGTAATTCACAGTAACGTTTTCACTCCATACTATTTCAAAAGAATAATCAAAACAGATCATGATTTTTTCTAGTTTAATGTCTGTACATTAATAAATAAATTCCTGTTTGCACTGCACTTGAACAACAGATGCAGGCTTACTACATTAATATCAAACAACTGTAAAAGATTTTAAAATCAATTATTCTAACATTTGATAGTATACACTATCAAAGCATGTTCTTAGTAAGTGAGATTACTGTGATAAATCGAGTCATAGCTCTTCCACTTCAAACAAAATAATTAATTAATTATCCTTAAGAAGTTCCTCTTAAGGAACTTCTGAAGATTCAGTGAAACATCCAATCTATAAATACCTGATCACTTTGAACTTTGAAACATGCAATGCCATCAAGTTCCTTAGGATGTTCCTTATTTGCGTCATACATCATCGTGTTGCAAGCTCTAGGGACCCAAGCAACAGTAAAACTTTGACATCTAAATCGTAACCGCAGCTGGAAAAGAACTCCTTCAGGCAAAACCAACTTTGTCGAGCATTCGAATGTTAATGAGGTCAGGCCATAAGGAGAGAAGCACGTGCTAAAATGTCTTGTAGAGATTATTGAAGAAGACCCAAGGTTCATTCTGCACACGCGTTTTATTGAACATTGGTTGCCTTAGGCAGATTCTTGCATTCACTGTGTCATTTATTGAAAGTCTTGAAGAACCCTGTCAGTATAAAATGGGATGTTACCTACTTGGACTAAACATAGATTTTTAAGGTCAAAATTGCTTCCATTCTCTTTCAGCCCACACTGTGTAAATCAAAAATGATAAAATGCTGCACCTTCCTGGTCCATTTGTCTTGACTGCTTCTGTTTAAGTTATTGGTATTGGTAGTTGATTTATAGTTGTCATGTGGACCAAGATAGAGTGAACAGCTATTGTTTGCACGACACATCAATAGATCAGAAGCAAGTTCAAGTAGTTAAAAAAACAGAATACAGCATATGGAGTCGCAGTTAAAGAGAAAGTGCCTATCAAGTATACAGAAAAAATTATTGATTCATGGTAAAATACAACAGGGAATAAAGTCCTTTAGTCCACGAGACCACAAGATATTGGAGCAGAATTAGGCCATTTGGCCCATCAAGTCTGCTCAGCCATTTCATCATGGCTGATCCATTTCCCTCTCAGCCCTCGTCTCCTGCCTTTTTCCCGTATCCCTTCATGCCCTGACTTATCAAGAACCTATCAACCTCTGCCTCAAGTATATCCAATGCCCTGGTCTCCACACCTGCCTGTGGCAAGGAATTCCACAAATCAGTCTCTGGCTAAAGAAATTCCTCCTCATCTTCTTTCTAAATGGATCTCCTTCTATTCTGAAGCTGTGCTCTCTGATCTTAGACTCTCTCATCCTCTTCACACACACGCTATTGAGGCCCTTCAACATTTGATAGGTTTCAACACCGACTTATCCTTGCCAACTGTGGTACCCACCAACCTGGCCCCAATTACCCATATACTCACCATCCTCTTAAAAAGGACCCCTGAGATCCCTTTTAAATCTATCATTTCTTAAACCTGTGCTTTCTAGTTTTAGTTCCTTTTCCTTGAGAAAAAGTTAACCAATCAACCAGTATGAAGGTCTGGATGAGTTTTAAATGCTATGTTTTAACAATAGGAAGATCCAAAGCATCTGGGGAGAAACATGTCCTTGACTGCTTTCACTAAAATGATTGCATTAGCTTTATTTGTCACATGTACTTTGACACATCAAGCATACAGTGAAATGCATTGTTTGTGTCAATGACCAGCACAGTGTAAGGATGTGGTAGGAACAGCCCACAGGTGTCACCATGCTTCCAGCGCCAACATAGCACGGACTTACTAACCTAACCAGAATGCCTTTGGAATATGGGAGGAAACCAAAGCGCCCAGAGGAAAACCCATGTCGTCACAGGGAGAACGCACAAACCCCTCACAGACAGAGATGAGAATTGGCATTGTAAAGCATTATGCTAACTGCTACAGTATTGTGCTGCTGCACGTTGGACACTGTTTCTGAAAATGGGCACTATTGAGTTCAAATTTTCAGAAGCAGAGTCACAAGTTCAGTCACCACCGAGTGGCAGGAGGACAAACTTACAGATTTCCCCTGGTCTCCAATAAAATATTTGCTCTATAGCCTCTGATTCTGTATCTGTTGCTGACCATAATCTTGAAACAACACAGATTTCAGTTTTGTCATCCTGTTTATTTCTATGGTCAGCTTCTGCATTACTTCCATTTTGATAACCTCTTGATGAAGATTCATTTAATGCATTCAAAGGGAGATTAGATACAAAAGGATAAGAAAAGCTAGATGAAGGGTCTTAACCTGGAACATCAACTATCTATTTCCTTCCCCAGATGTTGCCTGACTCTATGAGTTCCTCCAGCAACTTTTTTTTTGCTCCCGGTTCCAGCAATCTCATGTTTTTCCAATGAAAAAGTAAAAGTGATTGGTGAAGAAGAAAGAGAATTGTAGAGATGTTGAAGAAAGTAGAAAGTCATAGGGACGCAAGAATAATGAAGTTAAGGAATGAAACAGAGGAGTGAAAAAAACAGGCAAAAGACATAAGATTAGATGGAAGGCAAAGATAGAAGGAAGTGGAGAAATACGTAGCAGAAGGAAGTAAAACCAGAAAAGGGAAATGAAAGAGAAAATCGTTGAATTTGAGAGTCATGAATATGACAAATGAAGGGAGCTTGAAGCAAAGAAGTGGTGAGCAGAAAGAGAAAAAGAAAGGAGAGTAGATAAAGATATTGTAAAAGAATGCTGATTGAAAGGGGGATAGAGTGAAAGAATGAGAAAATGATATTGACAGAATAGTTGAAAATAAAAAAAAACAGTTGCTTTAATTTGAATGTACTGTAAGTGAATTAAAACTTGGAGACGTTTGAAGGTATCAGTAAATGTAAATGTACAGTACAAGATTCTACACTTAACATTTGTCAATCTCTACCAACACGCGTTTGTATTTTCTGGCTCTTGAACATTGAGAACTTGGCAAATCCCATGGTATTTCATTCCTCATTTCAGCCTTTCTTGGAAATTTGAATTTTGTGTGAACACAACTGGTCTTAAACACACACATAAAACAGGCATAAAGTATCTCAAGACCGTCAGATTGTACATTTTGTATGTTATCCAAAATAATTTATGTAATGACTGTCTAATATGTTGCTTACAGTAAGGAGAGAAATGAAAATGAAGGGTTAAAACAGGCCAAGTACTGTAGTGGCAATTTATCTGACTGCTTTTATCCTAATATAAATAAACCCAGATAATACCCTTTGGAGTTAAGGGAGATAAACAGCTGGTGAAAATGGAACTGAGGAAGTATGAATGCTTAGCTGTTCTACTGCAGATTAAGGTGCGATTAGCTGAGCAGAAGTTGCCAATAAGCATTTCAACCATGGGTCTTTGAATACATGTTGTATGCTTTCAGAACAGGAACTAAGCTACTTGCAAGCCCTCTTGGACACGTGGATTGTTGGGACAATGGCCATACGTTTCCCAGATATGGGGCTCATGTGACACCAATAGAAGAACCGTTACTTCTCTAGCTCTGGGTTCAATCCTGACCTCTAATGTTGTCTGTGTGGAAATAAGGATCTTCATCCCATTACACTGCGCTGGCTTCATGAATCTCAACTACTAAATCCCGTTACACTGCTGCTTCCTGCAGTTCTTTTTCCATTGAAAATTTTCTATTCTTTACTTTTTTTTGTCCAAAAATGAGCAGCTTCACCGTTTCACATACTATATTCATTTGACAACTTCTTGCCCACTCATGTTTCCATTCAATATCTTTCTGTTCCCAATTGTCTTTCTCCTCACAACCTGGCTTCCCACCAACTTTTGTGACAACTGAAAATCCTCTTCCTTCCTCCAAATCATTTAAATATAAGAGTCTTAGTCCCTGCACTGATCCCTATGTGACATGACTGGTCACAATTTGGCATCCTGAAAATGACCATGCCATCCAGCATTTGACCTTTGACCAGTGACCAGTTAGAGAGAGCAGAAGCTTCTTGCTAATCAAAAACCTGAGTAATTCACTCAGGTTCACTGATCTACTATTAAATGCAGTGACTCATGGAAGTTTATTGGAGCTTTGACAGATGACCAATCAGAGAGATCTGAAACCTGAGAGAATGTAATTACCTCAGGTTCGCAGATTAAGTATTAAAGGCAATGACTCACAGCAGTTTGTTGGAGCTTTGAGCAGCGGGCAATCAGCGTTTGAGATTGATTAGCAAATTAAAAGTAAGGCATTACTTGGAGCAAGTGGAGCAGCCATTGTCACATCATTAGAGTAGACAGAGTCAGGATGCTCTTTATCGATCACAGCTCGGCATTTAACACCATCATCCCTTCAAGACTAATGAGCAGTCTCCAAGACCTGGACCTCAACAACCCCTTGTGCAATTGGATCCTGGATTTCCTCACTTGTAGACCACAGTCAAGTTCGGATTGGAAGAAAATTTCCTCCATAATCTCCATCCAACAGAGGAGCACCACGGGGATGTGTACTTAAACACCCTGCTCTACTGGCTTTACACCTGTGACTGTGTGGCTAAGTACAGCTCTAACACCATATACAAGTTTGCTGATGACTCCACTGTTGTGGGCTTTATCAATGGGGTTGATGAATCAGCAATCACGAGGGAAATTGAAAATTTGGCTGAGTGGTGTAATAACAACAACTTCGTACTCAATGTCAATGTGACCAAGAAACTGAGTGCAGACTTCAGGGGAGGGAAACCAAAGGTCCATGAGCCAGTACTCATCAGAGGAACAAAGGTGGAGACAGTCAGTAACTTTAAATTCCTGGGTGTTACTATCTCAGAGAACCTGTCCTGGACCCATCATATAAATATTATTGTGACGAAAGCACAACAGCGACTCTGCTTCCTCAGGAGTCTGTGGTGATTTAGCATGTCATCGAAAACCTTGGCCTGGTACGGGAACATCAATGCCTTTGAGTGGAAAATTCTACAGCAGGGAGTGGATTTGGCCCAGTACGTCACGGGTAAAACCCTCCCAACCATTGCGTACATCTACATGAAACATTGATGTAGAAAAGCAACATCCATCATCAAAGATCCTCACCACACCAGGCCATGCTCTTTTCTCACTGCTGCCCTCAGGTAGAAGGTACAAGAGCCTCAGGACTCACACCATCAAGTTTAAAAACAGTAACTAACCCAGAACCATGCTCTTGAACAAAAGGGAATAGCTACACTTATTTAAGGACCCTGTTATATTGCTATTTCATGCTCGTTATTTATTGCTGTTTACTTATATCTGCATTTGCAGTTTGTTTACTGTTAATAGTTCCTGATGTTTACAGTTTATAGTTACTGTTGTATAGATTTGCTAAGTATCCCACAGAAAAAGAATCTCAGGGTTGTATGTGGTGACATGTATGTACTCAGATAATAAGTTTTACTCTGAACTTTGAACTTTTTCCGAGTGGAGATTTTGAGGCTTTAGCTCTTCGAGGCTTCAGCAAAGAGAGGCTTCAATCAGAGAAGGCAAAAACAAAAAGACGTAAGTAGAGGTTTCTTTTCCATTTGCACAGTTAAACAGTAGAGATGCCAGGGAGGATAGTGGACTGCTTCTCTTGCAGGCTGTGGGAAGGCAGAGAGACCTTCAGTGTCCCTGACAACTACAAGTGTGAGAAGTGCATCGAGCTGCAGCTTCTAGAAAACTGCATTAAGGAGTTGGAGCTGGAACTGGGTGAACTCTGGATCATTCGGGGGCTGAAGGGGTGATAGGTAGGACATATAGAGAGATAGTAGCACCCAAGGTGCAGGACACAGGAAACTGGTTGACAGTCAGGAAGGGGAAAGGGGTTAAGGAGCCAGTGCAGAATACGCATGAGGCCATCCCCCTCAACAACACTTTGAATACTGTTTGATGATGACCTAGCAGAGGAAAGTCACAGCAGTCGTGTCTCTGGCACTCTGTCTGGTTCTGGTTCTGCGACACAGAAGGGAAAAGGGAGAAAAGGTGAGCTTTGGTGATAGGGGACTTAGTTAGAGGAACAGAAAGGAGGCTCTGTGAGCGAGAACTAGATTCCCGGATGATATGTTGCCTCCAGGGTGCTGGGGTCTGGGATATCTTGGATCGAGTCCTCAGCATTCTCCAGTGGGAGGGTGAACAACCAGAGGTTGTGGTTCATGTAGGTATCAATGACATGGGTAGGACTAGTGCCAAGTTTCTGCAAAAGGAGTTCAGGAGGTTAGGTGCTCAGTTAATAGGCAGGACGTCCAGAGTTACGATCTCAGGATTACTACCTGTGCTACATGCTAATGAGGCCAGAAATAGGAAGATTAGGGGTTGGTGTAGGAGGGAGGGCATAAGATTTTTGGATCATTCAGCTCCCTTCCAGGGAAGCTGGGACTTGTATGGAAGAGATGGTTTGCACCTGAACTGGAGGGGGACTAATAACCTAGCGGGAAGGTTTGTTGATGCTGCACGGCAGGGTTTCATAAGACAACCTGGCCTGCTGAGTTCCTCCAGCATTTTGTGTGAGTTGCTTGGATTTGAACAAGCTGTTTTCTGGCAAAGGTGTATTTGGTAAGGCCTTCAAAAGCGAAATTTTCAGAGTAAAAAGTTTGTATGTGCCTGTCAGAATAAAAGGTAAAAATAACAAATGTAGGGAACCTTGGTTTTCAAGAGATATTGAGGCCCTGGTTAAGATTTTAAAAAGGAGTTGTATGGCAAGCAAAGGCAGGTAGGAACAAATGAAGTGCTGATGGAGTATAAGAAATGTTAGAGAACACTTAGGAAAGAAATCAGGAGGCATGAAATTGCTCTACAAGACAAGCTGAAGGAGAATCTTGAGTGAGTCTACATATATGTTAAGAGCAAAAGGATTGCAAGGGGCAAAACTGGTCCCCTGGAATATCAGAATGGTAATCCATGTATGGAACCAAAAGAGGTGGAGATCTTAATTTTTTTGCATTTACATTTACTCAAGAGGGACATAGTCTATAGAAGTGAGACACAACATAATCAATTTCATGGACCCTGTACAGATTACATGGAGGAGATTTTTGCCATCCTGACACAAATCAGGATGGATAAATCCCCATGGCCTAACAAGGAGTTCCATCAGACTGTACAGGAGGCAAGTGCAGAAATTGCCAAGGCCCTAGCAGAGATATTTAACAACAGGAGAGGTACCAGAGAAATGGAGGATAGCCAATGTTGTTCCTCTGTTTAAGAAAGGCCCTAAATATAAATCAGGAAATTATAGGCCAGTGAGCCTGACATCAGTTGTGGGTAAGTTATAGGAAGGTATTCTAAGGGACCAAATATATTAGTATTTTGATAGACATGGATTGATTAAGTGCAGTCAGCATAGCTTCATGTGTGGTAGGTCATGTCTAACCAATTTTATACAGTTTTTCAAGGTAATTACCACAAAAGTGGATGAAGGCAAGGCAATAGATGTTGCTTTCTTGGACTTTAGCAAAGCATTTGACAAGGTCCCACATGGAAGGTTGGTCAAGAAGGTTCAGTCATTGGCATTCAAGGTGAGGTAGTAAATTGGATTAGACATTAGCATTGAGGGAGAAGCCAGACAGTTATAGTAGATAGTTGCCACTCTGACTGGAGTCCTGTGACTAGTGGAGTGATACAGGGATCAGTGCTGGGTCCATTGTTGTTTGTCATCTATATCAATGATCTGGAGGATAGTGTGATTAACTGGATCAGCAAATTCATGACACCAAGAATGGGGGTGCAGTGGACAGCGAGAAAGGCTATCGTGTCTTGCAGCGGGATCTGGACCAGCTACGAAAAATAGGCTGAAAAATGGCAGATGGAATTTAGTGCGGGCAAGTACAAGGTGCTGAACTTCAGTAGGACCAACCAGTGTAGGTCTTACACAATGAAAGGTAGGGCACTGAGAAATGCTGAAGACTAAGGGTATCTGGGAATGCAAGCCCATAATTCATTGAAAGTGGCATTACAGGTAGATAACGTTGTAAAGAATGTTTTAGCACGTTGGCCTTCATAAATCAATGCACTGAGTGCAGAAGATGGGATGTTAGGTTGAAGTTGTATAAGACATTGGCGAGGCCTAATTTCGAGTGTTGTGGGCAGTTTTGGTCACCGATTTGTAAAGAAGATTGAAAG
The DNA here is from genome assembly GCF_048418815.1 of Hemitrygon akajei. Lineage (NCBI taxonomy): Eukaryota > Metazoa > Chordata > Chondrichthyes > Myliobatiformes > Dasyatidae > Hemitrygon > Hemitrygon akajei. The sequence continues at coordinate 30,771,286 of NC_133127.1, forward strand.
AGTGCAGGGAACATTTACAAGGATGTTGCTGGATCTGGAGGACCTGAGTTATAAAGAAAGATTGAATAGGTTAGGAATTTATTATTAAGAATGTAGAATTTTGAGAGGAGATTTGATAGAGGTATACAAAATCATGAGGGATATTGATAGGGTGAATGTGAGCAGCCCTTTCCCATTGAGGTTGGGTGGGACTACAACCAAAGGTCATGGGTTAAGGGTGAAAAGTGAAAAGTTTAAGGGGAAAATGAGGGGGAATCTTTTCACTCAGAAGATCATGAGAGTGTGAAATGAGCTACCAGCACAAGTGGAGTGCGCGAGCTCAATTTTAACATTTAAGCAAAGTTTGGATAAGTACATAGATATTAGGGTTATGGATCACTATGGTTCCAGTGCAGGTCAATGGGAGTAGGCAGTTTAAATGTTTTAAGCGATGGACTAGGTGGGCTAAAGGAACTGTTACTGTGCTGTACTTCTCTATGACTCTATCCCTGCCCATTATCTAACCTCCTGTCCATGCTAGTATGTTACCTTCTGCATTCTGGGCTAGTATATTGTGGCTTTACATTTTGTAGAGTGCCTTGTTGAATGCCTGCTAAAAGCCTAAATATAAAACATCTGTTGGTGCTCCTCTATCCACTCAACCTGCTCAAAAATAACCCTGTCAGAAACAATTTCCCATTCACGAAGCCGTGATGACAGGTCCTGATTAGATTACAAATTTCCAAGCGTGCTGTTATTATTCTTCAATGCCACCAACAATGGCAATTAGACTAATTGACCTAAAATTATTTGGCTTTTGCCTTCTCTTTGATTAGGGGTGTCACACTAATACTTCACCAATCATCTAGCCCTTCTCAAGAATTTGGAGTTACAGATTCACAGAGCGATGCAACATGGAAACAAACCTTCCAAGTCTGAGCTGACTCTACACCACCCATTTACATTATTTCTGCATTAATCTCATTTTTATTCTGTCCACATTCTCATCAAGTTCCCTGAGATTCTATCACTTCTTATCCACCAGATGCAACTTACATCAGCTATTTAACCTCCCAGTGTGTATATCTTTGCGACGTGGGAGGAAATCGGAGTACCCTCAAAATCTAATGATTTATGGAAGATTAAAACGGAAGCATCTCCAAATTCAGTGGCTACATCTTTTAGGATCTTAGGATAAAGCAATCTGGGCCAGAGCTTTTAGCCAAATTAATGCTATCTCCCTAATGATGCTGAAGGTTCATTAATTCCTCCTTGGCCTCAGTCACCATCTGTAGTTGACACATCCTCCCTGTGCTTCCTCCACGATCCCAAAGATGTGCACTTTGGTAGATTGATTGGCCACAAGTAGTCGGCCTAGAAAGTAGTGAACTTGCACAATTCTCTATGAAAGAAGGCAAATGAATTCAAAAAGGAGACACAGGAGATGGCAGATGCTGGAATCTAAAGCAACAGAAATCAGCTGAAAGAACTCATAGGGTTGAGCAGCTTATGTGGGGGGGGGGGAGCATTGGCAAGGTTTCAGGCTGGACGTTTTGAGTCCTATTAGAGGGTTTTAATTCAAACCATTGACAATTCCTTCCCCCCCCCCCCCCCCAGACACTACTTGATCTAATATTCAAAAAGGAGGTGGCTGTGTTCCTTAATACTAAAGAGATCAAGGGATAGAGGAGGACAGGAACAGGGTTCTGAAGTGAATGATCATATTGAATGGTGGGGCATGGCCAAAGGGCAGAATGGTTACTCCAGCTCCTACTTTCTATGAAATGTATGAAGGCTGTTCAAACGTCTCCCTGCAAATCCCACCACTTATCCACAAATGAGGAATAGTACCCCGTGGCCAATTAATCTATAAACCTGCACATCTTTGAGGTCCTGGGGGAAAACCATGTGTTCATAGGGAGGACATGCAAACTCTACACAGTCAGCAGCTGAGGTCAGGATTGAAAGTCAGTCACTAGAGCTGTGAAGCAACAGTTCTACTCACTGCAATACTGTGCTGCCCAACTCTCAACTGACTCCTCAATTCGGGGATATTGGAGGTGGGATGATAACTTCCACTGTTGCTTGTGATGTCTGCATCCAGTAAATTAAAAGAAAAAATATATACTATTCCCATACTAGAATGTAACCTGGGTTTCAGCACCTAAGTTACAGAGAAAGGTTGAACAAGTTAGGTCTTTATTCTTTGGAGCGTAGAAGGTTGAGGGGGGACTTGATAGAGGTATTGAAAGTTATGAGGGGGATAGATAGAGTTGACGTGGATAGGTTTTTTCCATTGAGAGTAGGGGAGATTCAAACAAGAGGACATGAGTTGAGAGTTGGGGGGCAAAAGTTTAGGGGTAACACGAGGGGGAACTTCTTTACTCAGAGAGTGGTAGCTGTGTGAACGAGCTCCTAGTAGAAGTGGTAGAGGCAGGTTCGATATCGTCATTTAAATAAAAATTGGATAGGTATATGGACAGGAAAGGAATGGAGGGTTATGGGCTGAGTGCAGGTCGGTGGGACTAGGTGAGAGTAAGCGTTCGGCATGGACTAGAAGGGCTGAGATGGCCTGTTTCCGTGCTGTAATTGTTATATGGTTATATAATGCAGGAGAAGAGCAGGATAGAGACAGATATTGTGATTAACTGCAGCTTTACTCTTGGAAGCGAGCTCTTGGTCTCTCTTCCCCCTCCACACTGGCCTGCATGAAACAGTTGTATTTTATTAACAATATGGAAACTTTCATCGTCATGGTTTTTCTCAGAGACACTTGCTAATGGCTATAAAAGCCATTTTAAATTATTTTATATGTTGGACTAATTATTATAACTTACTATGCAAACACTCCTGTCTACTTCCACCCTTTTGCCAGCATAAGTGCGTCATCATCTACAGACCGTTCTTTGTGTTTGCTGCTGTACACAGTTCCTTTTCACACCACCTCAAGTAAGGTGCTTTCTAAACTTTCCAAGCCTGCACAATTATATTGCAACCACCATCTCCACTGTATGTGTGGGGCTAGTGTTCATCAGCACAATGCATACGCTTGTTACCGCTGGCTGATATGTGACCGCTTGATCTTAACTCCTGGCTGCCACCTGAGAGGCTGGAGTGGCAATGTGGAGATAGAAATTTGCTTTTGCTTGAAAGTCAAAATTTAAGTGGCACTGAGCCCCAGGTTGTTTTTGTGCAACTGAGGCAAAATTTTCATAGGTTGTATCAGACAACTGCTCGTGTCACTCTTACCCTCAGCCATTAGCCTCTGTAATGAGTCAACCTGGAGCCAGGGAAGTGATGGCCCCCTCCTGTTAGACTGTTTGTAGTAACTTATTTTTTATTCTTTCTTCTTTCTCTGCTAATGTTTATATCTGTCCACTTGTAACACTACTGTGACACTGTAATTTCCTTTGGGATCAGTCAACTATCTATCTACCTATGCCTTAAGAAGACCACGGTCATCCCGGTACCCAAGAAAATCAAGATAACTTGCTGTAACAGCCATGGCTCAGTGGCTCTGACTTCTACCATAAGGAAGTCTTTCAAAAAGCTGTTCAATGTACACATTAACTCCAATCTCCCAGACAACTTCAACCCGGTGCTATTCACCTATTGATGAAACAGATCTGCAGCGGATGCCGTCTCCCTGGCCCTACACAAATGGATCCTCGGCTTCCTGACCAACAGACCACAATCAGTAAGGAAAGGCAACAACAACTCCACCACGATTATTCTACAGGTACTCCACAAGATTTGCATCTTCGGTCCCTGCTCTACTCACGGAGCATTTATGACTGAGTGGCCAGATTCCACTCTTACTCCATCTTAAAGTTTGCAGATGACACTCACTGTAGTATCTCAAATAATGACGAGTCAGAGTACAGGACGGAGAAAGAGAGATTAGTGATGTGCATGGTATCATGACAACAATCTTTCCTTCAATGTCAGCATAACGAAAAGACTTCAAGGAAAGGTGCACATGCTTCTGTCTACATCAAAGGTGTTGAGAGCTTCAAGTTCCAAGGAGTAGACATCACTAATAGTCCAAATGATGTCACAGGCAAAGAAGCTTACCAATGCATCTGCTTTCTCAGGATGCTGAAGACATTTGGCATGTCTCTGTGGACCCTTACTAGTTTTTATCACTGCACCATAGAAAGTGTTCTATGTGGTTTCTTAGTGGCTTGGTGTGGCAACTGCTAGAAACAGAAACTGCAACGAGTCATGGACACAGCTCAGCATGGAAAGCAGCACCCCCCCCCCCCCCACCGTCTGTAGATTCTGTCTACACCTCACTGCTCAGAAAATCAGCCAGCCATAGTCAAAGACCCCACCCATCCCGAACATTTCCTCCCCCATCAGGCAAAATATACAAAAGCTTGAAAGTGAGTACCACTAGGCTAAAGGGCAGCTTCTATCCCACTGTTATTGATCTCTTGAATGAACCTCTTGTACAATAAGCCAGACTCTTGACCTCACAATCTACATCATTATGATCTTGCGCTTTTTCATTTACCTGCGCTGTACTTATTCTGTAACTTTACTCTTATTCTGCACTGTTATTGTTTTATCTTGCTCTGCCTCAATGTACTGCGTAAGGATTTGATCTGTACACAAGACAAGCGTTTCACTGTATCTTGGCACGTGTGACAATAATCAGCCAATTCCAATGCAATACAACCACGCATATCCATAAGCATGGACACAGCAGACCTTTCCATCCATTAAACACACGTAGGTTTGGAAATAACCACAGCAAGGCAAAGGAATCAGCTCTTGCAGGCTGCCCCCACAACATATTGGGTGTGTTGGTTATTAACGTCAATGATGCGTTTCACTGTATGTTTCGAAGTGCATGTGATAAATAAATCTGAAATCTGAAACCGGCTTGATCCAATGGTTGGAACCCTGAAAATGGAGTCATAAAGCCATAACACATAGACACAGGTCCTTCAATCCAACTAGTCCATGCCAGCCGAGAGGCCAATCTAAGCTCGTCCCATTTGCAGCAATGTCAGAAAGGGACTTCTTTTTGGTAATGAAGATGGACACCTGCAGAGAGGATCAAATTACCCCAATCCTCTCTTCAAGAATAATACAGGCTTCACATAAGCAATGATCAGAACCCAATTCCTTTAGCACAGGCTACCAGTGTCATTTTAAACAGACTTCCTAACTGAGCTGTAAGTAATGGTATATCCGGAGGTATGGCCTGGGAAGAATTGCTTGTCTAGGCTGCACTGAGTGAGAATCACACTCTTTGTCTATTCTATACTTGAGGAGCAATGTGGCAGATGTGGTGCCTTGTGTATGCTGCACTATGATTGGCCTCACTGCTGTGATCAGTGCCCATTGAGTGACTGTATATTAAGCAGATAGATTTATTTTTTAGATTCAGGTTTAGCAATAGAGCACAATAACAGTGCTTCCGGCCCAACAAGCCCGCACTGCCCATGTGACCAATTAACCTACTCATCCTTATGTCTTTGGACAGTGGGAGTAAACTGGAGCACTCGGAGGAAAGCCATGAGGCTACAGGGAGAACATACAAACTCCTTCTAGGCAGTGGTGGAATTGAACCTGGGTTGCTGGCGCTGTAATAGCATTACGCTAACCGCTACATTGCTGTGCTGCTCCCGATCCACAGAGTTACAAGTTTCAACTTGTGCTTGATAGCCATATTACAATCATAGCTTTTCTAGGGCTTTTGCTACAGTCAGGCAGAGGTTGCATTCTTCATTCCACGCCCTCACTTCAGGAAGTCTGATCACCTGGCTGTACCTCTACTCCCTGAGTATAGGCAGAGACTGAAGATTGCAGCACCAGTAGTGAGGACCAAGAAGTTCTGGATAAGGGAAGCACAGGAGTGCCTACAGGACTGTTTTGAATCAGTGGACTGGACTGTATTCAGGGATTAATCTTCAAACCTGGATGAGTATGCTGCAGTTGTTACCGACTTCATTAAAACCTGTGTGGATGACTGTGCGCCTACAAAGATTTACTGCACATTCCCAAACCAAAAGCCATGGATGAACCAGGATGTACGTAGTCTGCTGAAGGCTAGATCTGCGGCATTCAGGTTTGGCGATCCAGGCTTGTACCAGAAAACCAGGTATGATCTGCAGAGGGTTATTTCAAGGGTGAAGAGACAATTTTGAATGGGGTTGGAGGCAACATCAGATGCATGACAATTCTGGCAGGGTTTGCAAGACATTACTTCCTACAAAGCGAAACCCAATAGTATTGAATGGCAGTGATACTTCACTACCTGATGAACTCAATGCCTTCCATGCCTACTTTGAAAGGGAGAACACAACTACAGCTGTGAAGATCCCTGCTGCACCTGATGACCCTGTGATCTCTGTCTCAGAGGCCAATGTTAGACTGTCTGTAAAGAGAGTGAACCCTTGCAAGGCAGAAAGTCCTGATGGAGTATCCGGTAAGGCTCTGAAAACCTGTGGCAACCAACTAGTGGGAATATTCAAGGACATTTTCAACCTCTCACTGCTACAGGCGGAAGCTCCCACGCTTCAAAAATGCAACAATTATACCAGTGCCTAAGAAGAATAACGTGAGCTGCCTTAATGACTATCGTCCGGTAGCACTCACATCTACAGTGATGAAATGCTTTGAGAGGTTGGTCATGACTAGACTGAACTCCTGCCTCAGCAAGGACCTGGACCCATTGCAATTTGCCTATTGTCACAATAGATCAACAGCAGATACAATCTCAATGGCTCTCTACGCGGCTTTAGACCACCTGGACAACACAAACACCTACATCAGGATGCTGTTCATCGACTATAGCTCAGCATTTAATACCATCATTCCCACAATCCTGATTGAGAAGTTGCAGAACCTGGGCTTCTGTACTTCCCTCTGCAACTGGATTCTCGACTTCCTAACCAGAAGACCACAATCTGTGCGGATTGGTGATAGCATCTCCTCCTCGCTGACGAACAACACTGGTGCACCTCAGGGGTGTGTGCTTAGCCCACTGCTCTACTCTCTATATACACATGACTGTGTGGCTAGGCATAGCTCAAATACCATCTGTAAATTTGCTGACGATACAACCATTGTTGGTAGAATCTCAGGTGGTGACAAGAGGACGTACAGGAGTGAGATATGCCAACTAGTGAGTGGTGCCACAGCAACAACCTAGCACTCAACCTCAGTAAGACGAAAGAGCTGATTGTGGACTTCAGGAAGGGCAAGACGAAGGAACACATACCAATCCTCATAGAGGGATCAGAAGTGGAGAGAGTGATCAGTTTCAAGTTCCTGGGTGTCAAGATCTCTGAGGATCTAACCTGGTCCCAACATATTGATGCGGTTATAAAGATGGCAAGACAGCAGCTATACTTTATTAGTAGTTTGAAGAGATTTGGCATGTCAATAAATACACTCAAAAACTTCCATAGAAGTAAAGAGGAGAGCATTCTGTCAAGCTGTATCACTGTCTGGTACGGAGGGGCTACTGCACAGGACTGAAAGAAGCTGCAGAGAGTTGTAAATTTAGTCAGCTTCATCTTGGGTACTCGCCTACAAAGTACCCAGGACATCTTTAGGGAGCGGTGTCTCAGAAAGGCAGCGTCCATTATTAAGGGCCTCCAGCACCCAGGGCATGCCCTTTTCTTACTGTTACCATCAGGTAGGAGGTACAGAAGCCTGAAGGCACACACTCAGCAATTCAGGAACAGCTTCTTCCCCTCTGCCGTCTGATTCCTATATGGACGTTGAACCCTTGGACACTACCTCACTTTTTTTTAATATATAGTATTTCTGTTTTTTGCACGATTTTTAATCTATGCAATATACGTAAACTGTATTATGTATACGGAATAAAATTTACTTATTTATTTATTATTACAATTTTTTTCTTTCTTCTATAATATGTATTGCATTGAACTGCTGCTACTAAGTTTACAAATTTCACATCACATGCCGGTGATAATAAACCTGATTCTGATTCATTTATTTCTAAAACCATGCTAGAGTTCCGTCGGGCTGACTGCTGTGAGCATGCCCTCGTGCTGAATACCAAAGTATTCCCTTCCATGCTTGGGAGAGACTGATTTAACTCTGGGATCATGGTAATCACAAGGAACCAAATGGTTTTAAGAGTAAATATTTAGTGTTCATTGGGGGTGTGCAGTCCATGAGTAACAGTCTGTATTGTGACTCCAGCTCCTGGTAGCAGTGGGGATGGTGCCCTGGCCTGAAGCTGGATTGGAAACAACAGCAGGAGCTGGAGTGTCTCCTGCAAGTGACAGAAGAAAATGGCCCCGGTCATTTGAATTCTTCACACAGCAGCTAAAGCAGTTGTTCATAATTTGAATTGAGCAATTAAACCATTTAGAGCTAGTATGAATTTGCACTCAAGTCCCTTTCACCTTAAACCTATGCCCTCAAGTTTTGGGTCCCTCTTTGTGGAGAAAAAGAGATTCTATGCACTCTCTATGTCTTTACTAATTCTTACACTTCTGTAAGGTCGCCCCTCAGTCTCTAATGTTTCAAGGAATTAAGTCCTAGCCTGTCTAACTTCTCCCTATAACTCAGGCCCTTGAGTCCTGGCAACATTCTTGTAAATGGTTTTTTTGCACTCTTACCAGCTCAGGCTTCCATTATCCAGAGAGGCTGGAAGAGAGTGTGGGCACTTACTGTGGACAGGAGTGATCTCAGTCAGGAAGACTCATTGCTCAAAGTCTTTCCCTTTACACCCTCTCAACCACTTTGGCCATTATACACAATGTAATCCCACATCTGATATCAGATAACCCCACTGGCTTTCTTTTGCACATCTTCAACTTGGTACCTTTCTGCTGCCAGCCTTGCTTAATTGCCATTGGCCTCATTGCTGCTATTTCTAATGTCGCTAAACACACATTTGTCAATCAAACTCCAAACGTACCTTCCATGCCTCAACCAGCCAGGTCCAGGTCTTGCTCTTTATTCTGCTGAAGATCAATGGTCAACTCTTTTCCAGCTCACTTTACTTGCTTTTCCAAAACTGATGAAACACAGGATGGCCCAATAGAGTAGTGGTTAGCACAACACTATTACATGCCAGTGATCCAGGTTCAATTCCCACCACTGCCTGTAAGATGTTTCTACGTTCTCCCTGTGACCGTGTAGGTTTCCTCCAGCCACTCTGGTTTCCTCCCACATTCCAATTTAGAAACAGAATCAGATTTAACATCATTGGCATATGTTGTGAAATTTGTTATGTGGCAGCAGTACATTGTAATACATAATAAAAAATAGTTAAAAAACCCTGTAAATTACAGTAGAAGGTTAAATTAAATAAATAGTGCAAAAAGAGAGAGAAAAGAAAGTAGTGAGGTAGTGTTCATGGGTTCAATGTCCATTCAGGCTAGTAGGTTAATTGGTCACATGGGTGAAATTGGGTGGTGTGAGCTCACTGGGCCTAAGTGGCCTGTTACTCTGCTATAAGCCTTTAAATCTCTAAATCTAAATCTGAGTTCCATTATACACATAATGTTTGCATCTTGACAGAGTGTTCCATCAAATAGAGATCCCAGCCAACAGGGAGAGATTCGATTAGTCAAATTTGGATTTGGATTTCCATTTTCAACTCTGCAGTCTAAATTCGAAGATTTCCTTCACAACTGCACCATGGTAACACTTTGACCAGCAGCACAGCAACAGTTCATGAAAGCAACTCACCTTCGTCTTCTCAAGGGCAATCAGGGATGGCAAATTGATAAATTAAATCAAGTAAATTGGTTTATTGTTGTCTCATACCAAGCTGCTGTGAAAAATTTGTTTTGCATGTCTTCCATACAGATCATTTCATTACAACAGTATATAGAGGAGTACAAGGGAAAATAATTACAGAATGCAGAATAAAATACAGAGAAAGTACAGTCTAGGCAAACAATACAAGGTAGATTGTGACATCATATTAGGGTACCATTCAATTGACTTATAACAGTTGATTAGAAGCTTATATTGACAATGACGCTTATTACACAAGGGAAGACTAAAAACATAACACACGAGAACCGAATTTGACCATTTGGCCCATTGGGTCTGTCTGCAATTTCATCATGACTGATTTATTATCCCTCTCAACCCCTTATACAGCTTATTCTGGCTAGCGATAAGTTGCAAGCTAACAACCTAACAAATTAATTTACTCAAAGTTTATTGAAAGGGTGGAGGAAACAGAATTTATGACAGAAACTACAATAACTTCTTCCAATAAAAACAAACTAACTTCAACGGAAAAAAAATCTCTGAGTAGAGGAAAGCTACATGGAATTAATTATAGGATATTAAGTAGAATCTATTTTTGATGCATTATAACATTGTCAGGTCTCCTGCAAAATATAATGAAATTGGCAGTTGCAACGCAAGACAGCGTTCAAGGGGTTCACAAGTATTAAAATAATGAAACAAAAATTAAAATAAAATCTAAAATTAGCTGCTAAAACTGGGCACCTAAAATATAAGGAGAAATGTGGAAGAGGATACTGAATTTAGCTGAGCAGCAATAATTGTGCACAAGGGCACAGCATCTGTGAAGGAATAAATGATCTATTCTTGCCCTTAAGCAATGTTCCCTCCAGGTTGTGCACGTGCACACAGCTTTTGCTACTAGCACACAAAGGAATTTCAACTGCGAACAAAAGGTTGTCACCCTGTACCTCGTTGGCATGTTAAGTATATTTCACGACCGTACACAATCGCATTTCCTTTCCGGTTTCTGATGCAGACAGTGCTGACAACATGGAGTTTGCGATGATTTGTCTGCAGATTTTAGAAATGGCTTATTTATACTGTTTTATTGAAGAAATTATTGATTCACGATGTTGAATTCCAAAGAAGCAAAGGGTGTGAAGCAGAAGAGAATTGCTAGTTCATTAAAATCAGAATGGCTTATTATCCTTAGAATAGCTTCAGATTTGCTTCCACTTAAAAATTCAGTGTGCACATGTTGTCACTGGGCAAAAAATTGCACAGCACAAGATTTTTGCACTCAGTGGTCATTACAAATAAGAAGGAACATTGCTCCTAACATTCATGTTTCCAAGAAATCCTGTCATTCCTGGCCCTACAGTATTATGGAAGTTCCTTGCTTCAGTGGTTCAAGAAAGTGGTCAGCACAAGAAGGCAAAGTTTTAAGGTGGTTGGAAACAGGTACAGAGGAGATGTCAGGGGTAAGTTTTTTATGCAGAGAGTGGTGAGTGCATGGAATGGGCTACCAGCGATGGTGGTGGAGGCGGATACAATAGGGTCTTTTAAGAGACACCTGGCCAGGTACATGGAGCTCAGAAAAATAGAGGGCTATGAGTAACCCTAGGTAATTTCTAAGGTAAGGACATGTTCAGCACAGCTTTGTGGGCCGAGGGGCCTGTATTGTGCTGCAGGTTTTCTATGTTTCTATCTTTCTTTTTCTTGTTTCTCTATACAGAGATTCCTTGTTATGGGATCTCCCATAAGGGGAGACATCCCTCTATATCCGAACTGTCCAGATCTCTTCGGATTTTAAATGTTTCAATCAACTCCCCTCTTCTAAATTCCAATAGATACAAGCCTAGCCTGCCTAATCACAAGATAGCCCATCCATTGCAGATATTAGTCCTGTTAATTTAAAAGTTTGAAGTACATTTATGATCAAAGTAGGTGTACTATATACAGCCAGAAAACAAAGAAACCCAACAGAACCCTTAAAAAGAAGACTGTCAGACTCCTAATCTGCAAAAAAAAGACCAAATCATGCGAACAATAAAAAGTAAGCAAATCTAAACCATTTCCATCATCCTTCCTCAAATAAAGAGACTGACACACAGTACCTCAGATGTGGTTTTACCAATGGCTTATATAACTAAACCATAATATTTCTACTTTTCCATTTGCTTCCCCTAGTAATAAATGGTGGCATTCTGTAAGCTTTCCTAATTAGCTGTTGCACCTGAACAGTAGCCTTATGGGAATAATGCAACGGGTCAGGTGTTTCCCAACACCTCGGATCTCTGCAATCTCTCAAGTTAGTTCCACTGAACTCAATACAGACAACCTTCAGAAGTGGTGCGCCCTCCCACCAGCTTTTTATTCTGGCATCCTCTTTCCAGTCCTAAAGAACAATCTTGGCCCGAAACATTGACTGTTTATTCATTTCTATAGATGCTGCCCGACCTGCTGAGTTCCTCCAGCCTTTTGTGTGTGTTGCTTTAGAGTCACAGATAGTTAGCTGCAAACGTCAACTACTAGAGGGCATCTGTTTAAGCCAGGTGGCGGAATGTTTGAAGGAGGTTTGCGATGCGAGTGTTTGCACAGAGAGTGGTAGGTGCCTAGAATGCTGTGAGGTGGTAGAGGCAGATGTGGTAGTGCTGTTTAAGATGCAATTAGATAGACATGACTGGGCAGGGAATAGAGGGATACAGACCATGTGCAGGCAGACGGAATTAATTAGATTAGCATCATAGTCAGCACAGAAATGGTTGGCCAAAGGGCATGTTCCTGTACTACTCTTTTGTACTTTCTGTGTTTTATGTTCAGGGGTAGCACACAAGTACCATATGGCTTAATAGGCGTTAGCAGCTCACATAATGATCCAAATTACCAGTAATTACAAGAATTAAAAGGGTCACTTCAGTTCAAGTGAAGTGCAGAAAGAGCAGACATAAAAAACTTGCAAGGTAATGACCAAACTCCCCATCCCACAGCAGACCAAAAAGACTTGTCAACTGTGATATTTATTGCTGTTTTCCCACTACTCTCTCCAGTACAAAAACAGTGACAGTCAAGTGTGAATGATTGTTGCTTTTGAATTCTAGTTAACAATGCAGTGGAATTCACATACCTCAATAAAAGGCCATCATTTTATGCAAGGTTTTTTTAAATGCTACTTAAATGTTTTACAGTGATGTAAATATTGATGGAGCAGAGCAGCAATTCAAATTGGATGGTGTGGCAACGTAACACACACAAAATGCTGGAGGAACTCAGCAGGTCAGGCAGCATCTATGGAGAGGATTAAAGAGCTGACAATTTGGGCTGTGACCTTTCATCCTGGATTGATCAATCAGCAACTAGACTGATTTCATCGAATACCAGGTGAATCCAACTTCAGTTTAGCACTTTTTTTATGTAGCCTGTTCCACTAATTCTGATAGAGCATTAGAAATAATACTGTCTCTAATCTCAGTCAGATAAAGTTTTAGTGGCTTTAATCAGCATGATGGAGATAGTCTTGGTGTGTCATTGTGGAGATACTACTCCGCAATGGGTATGCTCCACCATTTTTAAATCCAATTCCCTGGCATACCTTTGGATCATTTAGCAACTGACTTGTCACAGACAACAGCCAGCAATTTTTAATCCATGGTAAAATACTTTCAACACAGTCACCGAGTCCACTCCCTGTGATTTTCTTGACACATTGATCACACTGCCTATGTCATAGCAGATCATCACCAGCAGATGGCAGCAATTATACTAATGCCAATCATCTCCCCCGGTGCCCTTCCTCCTTCCTTTTCTTCCATGGGACTAGGCAGTTTAAATGGTTTGGCATGGACTAGATGGGCCAAAGGGCCTGTTTCTGTGCTTTAGTTTTCTATGGTTTTATGGTCCACTCTCCTCTTCTATCAGGTTCCTTCTTCTCCAGCCCTTTGCCTTTTCCACCTACCACCTCCCAGCTTCTCACTTCATTCCCTTCCTCCACCCACCTGGCTTCATCTGTCACGTTCTAGTTTGGCCTTCTTCCCCTCCCCCAACTTTTTATTCTGACATCTTCCCCCCTTCCTTTCCAGCTCTGATAAATGGTCTTGGCCTAAGATGTCAACGATGTATTCATTTCCATGGATATTGCCTGACCTGCTGAGTTCCACCAGTATTTTTAAAAAATTATTTTTATTGATTTGTTTAGTTACAGCACAAAATATGCTTGCCCTGCCCTTTAAGCCGCGCCACCCAACAACCCCCAATATAACCCCAGCCTAATCAGGGGACAATTTGCAATGACCAACAAACCTACCAACCAGAATGTCTTTGGATTGCGGGAGGAAACCGTAGCACGCGGAGGAAATCCACATGGTCATGGGGAGAACGCAGCAGCTCCTTACAGACAGCAGCAGGAAATGAACCCGGGTCACTGGTACTGTAGAGCTTTGTGCTAACCTCTTGGCCACCATGTGTTTGCTTCAGCTGTCCTATGGCTGATCACACAAAATGGCGGAGGAGCTCAGTAGGTCAGGAGAAACCTACGGTAGGCGGACAGTCGATGATTCGGGTCACGGCCCTTTATTTGAACCAGTGATATAGAAGTTCAATTGCAGTATGGTGAAATAGTTGATGTAAACCTGTCTGCACCATGATACGGGGCAACTGATCAATCACGGTGGCTGAACCAACAGGCCAAGTTTGTTTATTTATTTACTTATTTCTATTTCTAGTCTCACCATGAAGTAAGCCCTTCTGGCCCTTCGAGCCATGCTGTCCAGCAATCCCCGATTTAACCCCAGCTAATTGCGGAACAATTTACAACAACCAGTTGACCAGCCAGGTATGTCTTTCAACTGCGGGAGGCAACTGGGCTACCCGGAGAAACCCCATGCATTCCCTGGGGAGGATATAAAGAGACTCCTTACAGAGAACGTCAGGATTGAACTCCAAACTCCAACATCCTGACACCGGTTGATGTCATTGTCTTCCTAAACCATAAGACAAAGGAGCAGAAATAGGCCATTTGGACCATTGCCATTCCATCATGTCTGATTTATTATCCCTCTCAACCCCATTCTCCTGCCTTCTCCCATGACTTTTGATGTCCTTATTAATCAGGAATCTATCATCCTCCTTTAAATATACCCAATAACTTAACCTCCACAGCAGTCTGTGGCAATAAATTCTGGCTAAAGAAATTCCTCCTCATCTCTATTCCAAAGGAAGATCATTTTATTCTGAGGCTGTGCGCTCTGGTCCTAGAGTCCCCCACCATAGGAAACATCCTCTCCATATCCACTCTATCTAGTCCTTCCAATATTCAATAGGTCTCACTGATATACTTTATTCTTCTGAACTCCAGCAAGTACAGGCCCAGAGCCATCAAACACTCCATCATACCCTCTCATTCCCAGAATAATTTTCATGAACCTTCTCTGGACCCTCTCCAATGCTAGCACATCCTTTCTTAGGTAAGGGGCCCAGAATTGTTCACAATACTCCAAGTGTGGTCTGACTAATGCCCTATAAAGCCTCATCCTTGCTTTTATATTCTAGTCCTCATGAAATAAATGCTAACATTTGCCTTCCTTACCACTGACTCAGAATGAGGCATGTTCTCAAAAATCAGAAGTTCCTGTTGTAATATGCAGATCAGGCTGTGATAATATTATTAACAATTTTAACAGCAGGTTTGTTAGGATACCTGCTGTGGCTTCTCCACTAGGTAACTCAGAGAAACCCTGCGAAGAACATGGAATGTAGTGTGGAACATCGATGACTACAGCACAGAACAGGCCCTTCAGCCCACGATGTTGTGCCAGCTTTTCAACCTAAGCTAAGATCAAACCAACCTTTCCTTTCTACATAGCCATATTCCTGTCTAAGAGTTTCTTAAATGTCAAATTCTTTCTGTTTATCCTCCAGGATTCATAAGGAACATTGGCTCTGTCCCTCTTCCCTGAATGCCAGGTCTCATACCTTCAGGAACACGCACCAGTTTCCTGCCACCCAGGTTCCTGCCCCTGCTTGCTGGTGGGAGAATAATTCCCACCAAACTCAGGAGTCAGTCTCTTAGGCCTCATGCTATTTTTTTGCTGACTCTCATAGCCCTCACCCACAGAACATCCATCAGGGGTTTGAATGAGTCATTACGGTTCTGTCCTGTGATGTGTTTTATTTATTACAATGTAATTTTTACTTTCTTGCCTAAGCACAAAATCTTACTGATGGTTCAAAGGCTTGTTTCTTTATTTCAGCTTCACTTTTCATGAACTGAGTAAATGCACTATCTGCTAAATGCAGGAGAAATTTGTTTTGTTCAACAAAATATTCTTTTACCTGAGTGAGAGTTGACATTGGGTGCAAAAGCACTGAACTGGAAAGGCATGATGATTTACTCAATCACAGACACTACATTTATGAGCCTCAGTGGCGTTCCAGAAGGTCTGGCCAGCACACGCTCTCAGCTGTACTAAACCTTATTTGTTAAGCTGTATTCTCCCAGAATCTTAGACATAGTCAAGTATGGAAAATTTTCCCTCAGCATCAGCCCTGCCAGATGGCACCACAAGGTTATGATGAGCCTGCAGAGTTAGATCTTAAAACGTTGGCTTGGTGTTTATTTTTAAAACCTCAACTTGCCTTTAGGTAGCATTTTTGTTTTGACCTTGGCTCATCCCACAGTTAATGATGTATATCTGATGTGTTATCCACTGCAGAGTAGGAAGCAGCAGCTGGATCAATTCGACCACGAAATATACTTTATCAGGTTTTAAGTCACTGGCAAGGGCTTAGCACAGAAACATAATATTAATAAATGACAAGTGTTTTCTGATATTGACAATTAAACTTTTCAGCTGCCTCTTGAACTCAACCTCTGGATTGTTAATCTAGGCTTTCAGATTACAAGTCCTCTAATTTAACCACTGCATCGCCAGAGTGATGATTTATGTAATTTATTTTATGGTGTGGCATAGCGGCATAGCTATTAGCATCATGCTTTTCTGTGCCAGTTATAAGATCGGGGCTCAACTCCTGCTGCTGTCTATAAGGAGTTTGTACGTGGGTTCCCTCTGGGTGCTGCGGTTTCCTCCCACACTCTAAAGATGTATGAGTTAGAGTTAGAAAGTTGTGGGCATGCTATATTGGCACTGGAGGTATGGCAACACTGATGGGCTTCCCGCCATCACATCCTCGACACGAATGATCCACTCCCTGTCACATTGTCTGCAATTTGGTTGCTGTGTTTCCCTAACTATAATGGCAACTACACTTTAAAACAACTTTAATCCCTGTAAGATAAACTAGAATATCCTGAGCCAACGTACTACAGAGGAAGATTAATCAGCAGCAGGTATCAATTCTGTTTCTACCTATAAGTTGACATGATAGGGACATCACTTCTTGAATCTCCTTATTCATTTCAAATATATTAGTTCATATTTAAAGGTATCTATATCAAGGCATAAATGAAGCACTATCTATCTGAAGGTATTTTATTTGGTGTAAGTGAAGAGCTATCTATCTGAAGGTACTGTAATTTAATTTTACCATGAAGTTAGAAGATACAGGAGCTTGAAGGCACAGATGTTCAGACTTAAGAACGGCTTCTTCCACACTGCTAAGAGACCCATGAACAAATCGCTTCTTTTGCACCGTCTCCCCAGTGATGCTGGTACATTTATCTCTCTCGCTTATTCCACTATTGTCACTCTAGTATTTTTTTTGCACGGTTATTTTACACCTTTCTGCTGTTTTGTGCTCAACATCGTATTTATTACTGTATTGATTATTAATATGTCTACTGTTCACTCTGTTCTGCTTGCTTGTTACTATGTGGTGCCCAACGAAGCTATCCCCCTCAGGAAAAGAACTTCCTAAACCATGCATTCACCAGGCTGCAGGTAGGTCATCAACAATGATGTAATGTTCGTGATTACCTCCCATCCCACCTCAATGGAAAATTGTGGCTTGCAGGGTTGATTATTTCATAATCAAAAAACTAACAGAACATTTCAATTTCTTTACACGTGGCTAAACTGATTCAAGATGATGCTCAATCGTGCTGAGTTGGAAACTTAAATAAATAGGGTACAGCTGTTGCTTGTCTGCTGCACCCAGCACATCGTTAGATTGCGCCGGCTGTTTACGCAGTCGATGCATTTCAATGTACATGTGACAAGTAAATTACTCTGAATGTAAGGAGGTGATTATTTGCCTGTTACAGTGTTGTTGCTGCTATATCACAGGGAAAGGTGACAACCATTTTCCATGGTGAGGCGTCCTGCAAATAGCTCTATGAGTTTTACCGGGATGTTTCTAGCGATATTTGTCAGACTGCACTTGGAATATTGTGAGCAGTTTTGGGCCCCTTATCTAAGAAAGGGTGTGCTGGCATTGGAGAGGGTCCAGAGGAGGCGCACAAAAATGATCCCAGGAATGAAAGGGTTAACGCATGAGAAGCGTTTGATGGCTCTGGGCCTGTACTCTCTAGGGTTTAGAAGAATGAGTGGGGATCTCATGGAAAGCTCTCAAATATAAACAACTTTAAACGTTCACTCAACACCGCAGACAAACCTCTGTGCTAAAGCCTTTGGAGTGAGACTGGGAACCACAAGCTGATTCAGAGACAAGGATCTGACCAACTGAATCACAGCTAACAAGTCAGTCACTTGAAGAACAAAAGATGAGATCACTAACACTTAACTGATTTCTAACGTAGAAACGTTAGATACCATTATTATAGGAAGGAATATTAAATGATTTTGGGTGCAAAATCTGATTGACTTGTGATTGCAATATGTAAATAAATGGATATATTGTGGAAGGCAGAAGGTAATCACATTCTGCCAGGATCACTGCGTTGTGAAACATTCACTGGGATTAAATGCACTACTGTATACTTCCACAGCCTGACTGTTTCATAGCAACAAGAGGCAGGAGACAGATGAAGTAAATCTAGACCAGCCTTATGTCAGACTTTGGCCATCACTCCAACATCAGATGTCAATGTCAATTTGCCCGTCAGTTCTGAGCATCTTTTATAAATCAACCCACAGATGCTCTGGATTATTATCTGACTTCTCAGTATTTCTTGATAGAGGAATTTGCCAATGCCTTACTGCAAACCAATCAACCAGACTGGGAATGCTATAAAGACGGCTTTCTCAGAAGTTGCAAGGGAAGAGAACACCAGGATTTTGACTGTTTAGTGACCATTTATCTGCGGCGGGTTTTCAAAGAGTTTGACCCGGGTTTTAATTTTCAGCAGAAATCCGGCGGGGAGGCGAGTTAATCTTCCACCTGCTCACAGCTATCCAGGATATGTCTTCCCAGAAATCACAAGTCTCGTCCATCAGCTCCAGCTCTCACTTAACTCCCATCCGTCCCGTGCTGTGACTTAGACCGTGGTGGGAAATAAGACTGTATCGTCACACAGTGGCATGCAGAGAGAGGGTGGAGGGAGGGAGGGAGGGAGGGAGGGAGGTGAGGTCAGGGAGATTTAGAGGAGCAGCCCTACTCGTACTAGCTCAGCACTTGAAAGAGAAGTATCTTGATTTTTTTTGCATAGTAGGGGAGTTAAGGGTTATGGGGAAAAGGCAGGTAGGTGGAGATGAGTCCATGGCCAGATCAGCCATGATCTTACTGAATGGCGGAGCAGGCTCGACAGGCCAGATGACCTCCTATTTCTTATGTTCTTATGTTGAACTATGTAGGGCAGCATACAGTTATCATAATGCTACTACAGCGCCAGTGACCCAGGTGAAATTCCGCATTCCAAAGATGTATGGTTAGTGGGTTATAAACACAAGATACTCTGCAAATACTGGAAGTCCAGGGTAACACATACAAAATGCTGGAGGAACTCAGCAGGTCAGACTCCATCTTTGGAAAGGAATGGACAGTCGAGGTTTCAGGCCGAGACCCTTCATCAGGACTGGAAAGGGAGGGAAGAAGTAGGTGGAATTGAGCCGGAAGGGCCTGTTACCTCTAAGTAAAAAAGTAAAACTATTAAAGCCTCTAGGTAGATTTACCAGATGAGGAGACTACCCCAGCACTTGGATGATATTGCCTCCCTTTCCACAGATCAGGAAAAAGAAGATAAAAAGAAAAGAATTGAACAGCCTGGAGAGACCGATCAAAATAATTGTCACTGTCGTATTGCAAGAAATGGAGCAGTCAGCTTGTGCACAACAAGCTCCCCTTGTTGTTGCATCTTAGGAAGTCAAACCTGCTTAGGATTTTCACAGTGAACAGTAACACCCCAGGGAGTGTTGTAGAAGAGACAGAAGATTTAAGATTCAAGATAGTTTAATGTCATTTCAAGACACAAGTGTAAAGGAGAACAAAATAATAGTTACTCTGGATCAAGTGCAGCACAAAAACATAATAATAATTAAACAAATCACAAGAAGTATAAATACATAACATAGCTTATAGATATATATAGATTGTATTTCCTTGGAGTGATGTGACCACAGATGGTGGTGGCATCCGTCAGTCTCGAGAGACCATGGATCTGCGCCTGGAGTTTCCAGGGCGCAGGCCTGGGCAGGGTTGTATGGGAGACCAGCAGTTGCACAAGCTGCAGGCCTTCCCCTCTCCACGCCACCGATGTTGTCCAAGGGAAGGGCACTAGGACCCATGCAGCTTGGCACCGGTGACGTCGCAGAGCAATGTGTCATTAAATGCCTTGCTCAAGGACACAAACACGCTGCCTCAGCTGAGGCTTGAACCAGTGACCTTCAGGTTACTAGTCTGATGCCTTGCCCACTAGGCCGAGCGCCAACAGGAGGGCCTATACATAAGGTGACTCTGACAGGAAATGATTAAGTAGTGGTTGTTGGGATTTTGGAGGGGTGGGTTAGTGGGTGAAGATGTTGAACAACCTTTGGGCTGGGGGAAAGTAACTACTTTAGATTCTGGTGGTCCTGGTGTCAATGCCATATAGCCTCCTCCCTGATGGGAGTGGGACAAACAGTCCATAAACGGCATGGGTGGGATCCTTCATGATGTAAATGGCCCTTTTCCAGCACCTTTCTGTATATGTCGTAGATGGTGGGTAGGCTGGTGCCGGTGATGCATTGGGCAGTTTTGACTACCTGTTGTAGAACCTTCCTGGCCACTGCAGTGCAGTTTCCGTACCAAGCAGTGATGCAGCTTGTCAGGATGCTCTCTACTGCCCATCTGTAGAATGACATGAGTATGGATGTGCAAAGTCAGCCTCCTCAGAAAGTAAAGGTGTTGGTGAGCTTTCCTGATTGTGTATGGTGTGCTCTGGGGCCATGAGAAGTTGTGTGAGATGTGCACTCCCAGGAGTTAGTGACTGCAGTTTCTACTGCTGTACCGCCGGTGTAAAGAGGGGTGTTAGTGGAGTGAGTTCTTCTGAAGTCGATAAGGGTCTCTTTTGTCTTGTTGACATTGAAGAAGAAGCCATTTGTCTGTTGGAGTACAAGTACATGATTTCCTGACAGTCGAGTTACCAGCAGACAGTGTAGTGAAGAAGGTGTTTGGCATGCTACCCTTCATCAGTCAGGGGGCACTGAGATCAGAAGGTGGGACCATATGTTACAGTTGTACAAGACATTGGTGAGGCCACACTTGGAGTACTGAGGTTGGTTTTGGTCACCCTGCAATAGCAAAGATGGCATATCCTGGAAAGAGTGCAAAGAATGCCTTCCAAGATAATACCAGTACTCAAGGGATTGGAGCATAGGAGACTGAGGAGTGATCTTATAGCGATGTACAAAATCATAAAGGGTATAGATTGTGTGAGTGTACACAGTCCTTTTTCCAGGGCTGGTCAACTAAGAAGAAGAGAGCTTAGGTTTCAGGCAAGAGGACAAAGGTTTTCAGCCAAGGGTGGTCAGTATATAGAACAAGCTGCCAGAGTTAAGGCAGGTACAATAACAACATTTAGAAGACATTTGGACAGGAATGTGGATATGAAAAGTGGGATATGAGGGACATGGGACAAGCTTAAATGGGCATGGATGAGTTTAACGAAAGGGCGGTATGACTGTGAATCCATGATTCTATAGAAACGTTGATGGAGAGATAAAAGATCCCATCAGATGGACTGGTAACAACTTGGTTTAACAACTCATCAATAACAGCAATATAAGACTACTTCAGTAATGGACAGGAATGCCTATCAAGACTTTTGAATGCGAAGATCTAGATTTGAGTTATCAATTCTAACTCAGAGGCTAGAGGGCCATAGTTGACAGAGGCAAGTTTCAATTAGACAACAAACAATTTGTCCATTTTAACTGCCTGCCCACATAGGGTAAGGTTAAAATTTGACCCACTCTTTGATCATTGGATTAAATCAGGATTGCTTTTACAGCTGTATGGTTATTTTAGAACTTTTCCACAGCAGACGTGGTAACACATGGTAGATTCATTCATTAATCTTCCAAACCATGATGTGAAATGATTCAAATATTTTCTATTCGATTAACTAGCACCATAGTTGGGGTCATTGGGAGGATGGGAGTAACTCCAATGGTGCATTGATTGAATGGTTGTCAGTCACATCCAACAGTGCCCCCTTCCCCCCTTCACCATTCCCCATCCCCTTTTCCCTCTCTCACCTATCTCATTATCTGCCCATCACCTTCCTCTGATGCTGCTCCCCTTTTCTTTCTTTCAATGCCTGCTGTCCTCTCCTATCAGACTCCTCCTTCTCCATCCCTGTATCTCTTTCACCAATCAACTTCCCAGCTCTTTACTTCACCCCTCCCCTCTCCCCACCTTCTAACTCTGACCCCTCATCAATTTTTCTCCAGTCCTGACGACGTTTCGCGGCCCAAAATGCCAGCGGTTTACTCTCTTCCATCGATGCTGCCTGGCCTGCTGAGCTCCTCCAGCATTTTGTGTGTGTTGCTTGGATTCCAGCATCTGCAAATTTTCTCTTGTTTGTGATCTGACAATGACAGACGGATGTGTGCAGTTCTTCTGTTATGCCTTATTTAGGGGTCCACAGATCCCTTACTTAATGGTATTGGTCAATGGCATAAAAAAGGTTGTGACCCCTGATTTAGACGATGTGAACTGCACAAAGAAACCTGTGTGGGAGAGTTTTTAAAGTGGAAAAGCCTTTGCACTCAGGCAGTTCTACCCTCTTGAACTCAGTCCAGTGGTACAAGTGGTCGACACAATTAAGGTCTTCCCTGGTGCAGTGGACGATCAGGACTTCGTCTGTACCTCGTCATGGCCTTCATCTGCAGAAAGCATTGCAGAACTGCCTTGCAACACACACAAAATGCTGGAGGAACTCAGCAGGCCAGGCAACCTCTACGGAAAAAAAGTATAGTCGACGTTTTGGGCTGAAACAGTTTGTCAGGACTCCAGAACTGCCTTCCTGGTCATTACACCTCACTGTTGATCTCATTTGCACAGTGCACCTGATCTGACTTCACAAGCTAGGACAGGCATATCGCTTTCTTACTGGGGTATGAGGCCCACCAGCTAACCTCACCTGGTTTAGCCTACCTCTCGAAGGGGCGTACCAGAGAGTGGCTGCTGTCACACATAAACAGCTACCTAGAGCCACAGGTGAGAGCTGATTGTACAATGGGGTCCAAAGGTGATTGAGAGAGATGCCCCAAATGGGCACAATGAGCTCCTTCACCAGAGATGCTACTCCTCCCTGGACACCCCATTAAATATTGCATTAAACCAACCATAACCTTTCAATGAGTTGTGTTTGATTAAGATCAAGTCCAAATGAACCATCGTTCAATGGTTGTAACGATGGAGTTCTGGTGGTGGAAGAACTGCTGATTTTCTACACAGTTCTGACTGCATGAGATATTTTTTAAAACTTCCCACTGATTAAAAACATCTGTCTGCTGTCTTTCCCATTCGGAGATCTGTGGAGTATTCTTGCAGTGACAAGTAAAAAGAGGGTTTCCCACAAATGTACATTTTCTTCCGTTATCTTCTCACTGTGTTATTTTTGGCATCTGCAATCCTATGACACAGAATGGAATTGACGTAATATTAGGTTAAGGGTGAAAGGTGAAATATTTATGGGGAACCTGAGGGGGAACACCTTCACTCAGCGGGTGAAACGAGTCTGAAACCAATCCTTAAAGTCTATCCTTAAAGTTATTCAAAAAGACATTTTTCATAATTAAGAAAAAGCAATGTATCACTGGAAATTTTTGATTGATTAATTAATGATTGAAATATATGAAATCATAAAGTATAATGGCTGTGGTACTGATTGCTAAGTGTTCATAGGTTCAGTCGATAAACCCATTGAACATTTAGGTTTTATGGGCATTGCTGTCTTTTTGTG
The DNA here is from genome assembly GCF_048418815.1 of Hemitrygon akajei. Lineage (NCBI taxonomy): Eukaryota > Metazoa > Chordata > Chondrichthyes > Myliobatiformes > Dasyatidae > Hemitrygon > Hemitrygon akajei. Next base: position 30,795,269 of record NC_133127.1, read on the forward strand.
GTCTTCTGGGTGTGTTTCACTGCCTTTATTCTGCTAACAGTTTCAACATTTCTATAGCTAAGGGCAGGGCTATTCTTGCTGCTAAGTGTATTCCATGGCTAGAGCTAACAGAACCACTGTTTCAAGCAAAGAACTGTCTGCCGATGAATTTATGATGGATACTTAGAAACAAAGTGTTGGACAGACATGTAGAGGGATTCGCATCAAAACACGTGGCTGACGTCAGTGCTTCTTTCTGTAGTTTTAATAATGTCAATGAGTTTTAATGACGCCGTTTGGCATTAAATATGGTCCCCTGAGTAACATGGCAGAGATAAAATACTGAAGCAAATGAGTCTGTGAAGTTGTTTAATCTTAAGAGTCAATGCAGAAGCTAACACAAATACCAAAGGACCCAGCCAGCTAGGCTCACCACATTTGATTGAGTTTTACTATTTTGTTGAGTTAAGGCAAGAAGCCAGTTAAGAGCCTTATATCAAGTCCCTCAGTTTGTTGGTGTGACCTGGCTATGCTAGTATCAATGAAGTATTGGGGAGAAACCTATGCCTTGACTTCATGATGTGGAAGAAACAGAAAATATAAAGGAACGAATTAAAATACATTCACATCACTTGCTACAAGATAGGAGGTTCCACACCATTTTAAAAGAGCCAATAACAAAACCACACAAACACACATATACACACAGAAAAAGTAAGAAAGAATAGCTTATGCATAAAATGGCAAAATTAAGCAATACTGTACATACTTTGATCCAGATGGAACAGAGCTTCAAATCCTCAAGGAACTGAAGGGGAAAATCAAAGATTGATTGACTGATAATCTTTAATTAACTGAGATGTTGTTGTTGAATTTCTGTGCTATAATTAGGGTATTGCAAATTTAAAACAATTAAATAGCCTTCATTGGGATATTATAGGATCTAATTTTGTATATAATCAGCATAAATATGGGTAGATATTAAAATATGGGTTACTTGGAATCAATTAGCATACTCTAATTTGATTGAGTTCTTTTACTGGAGGTTAAGGTGATAAAACTGAGAAGATAGTTGAGGTGATACACACAGAATACTGGAGGAACTCAGCAGTCCAGGCAGCTGCTATGGAAAAGAGTGAACAGTCGATGTTTTAGCCGGAAACACTTCATCAGGACTGGAAAAAAGAGATGAGAAGTCAGAGTAAGAAGGTGGAGGGAGGGGAGGAAGAAGTACAAGGTGGTAGATGATAGGTGAAACTGGGAGAGGGAGGGGGTGAAGTAAAGAGCTGGGAAGTCGATTGGTGAAAGAGATAAAGGGTTGGAGAAGGGAGAGTCTGATAGGAGATGACAAAAGATCATGGAAGAAGGGGAAGGGGAGGAGGGGGTGATAGGCAGGGAAGGAGATAAGGTGAGAGAGGGAAATGGGGATGGGGAATGGTGAAGGAGGGGGAGACAATCACTGGAAGTTTGCGAAATCGATGTTCATGCCATCAGGTTGGAGACTACCCAGACAGAATATAAGGTGTTGCTCCTCCAACCTGAGTGTAGCCCTATTTGTGGCAGTAGAGGAGACCAGGGACTGACATGTCGGAATGGAAATGGGTGGTCACTAGGAGATTCTGCTTTTTCTACTAGATAGAGCAGAGATGCTCGATGAAGCAGTCTCCTAATCTACGTTAGGTCTCACCAATATACAGGAGGCCACACCAGGAGTCTCGGATACACTAGGTAACCCCAAGAGACTCACAGATGAAGTGTTGCCTCATCTTGGGGCCCTGAATGTTAGTTGGGGAGGTGGTGTAGGGATAGGTGTAGCACTTGTCCCAGTTGCAAGGATAAGTGCCAGGAGGGAGGGACAAATGGACAAGGGAGTCGTGTAGGGAGTAATCCTGCGGAAAGCTGAAAGTAGGGGGAGGGAAAGATGTGCTTGGTGATTGGATCCCGTTGGAGATGGCGTAACTTACAGAGAGTTATGTGCTGGACGCAGAGGACAGTGAGGTGGTAGGAAAGGAGCAGAGGAACCCTATCCCCTGGGATGGTGGGTGAATAGATTAAAGGCAGACACGTGTGAAATGGAAAAGATGCAGTTGAGGGCAGCATTAATGGTGGAGGAAGGAAAGTCCTCTCTCTGAAAAAGGAAGACATCTCATTAGTTCTGGGATGAAAAGCCTCATCTTATAAGCAGATATGGCGGTGATGGAGAAATTGAGAAAAGGGAATAGCATTTTTACAAGTGGCAAGGTGGGAAGAATTATAGTCCAAGTAGCTGTGTGAATCAGTGGGTTTATAAAAGATATCAGTGGATAAACTGTCTCCACAAATAGAGACAGAGAGATCAAGAAAGTGGAGGGATGTATTGGAAATGGATCAGGTAAATTTGAGGGCAGGATCAAAGTTGGAGGCAAAGCTGATGAAGTCAGCAATTTTGGTATGGGTACAGGAAGCAGCACCAATGCAGTCGTCGATGTAGCATTGGAAAAACTGGGGAATGACACCAGAGTAGGCTTGGAACATGGACTGTTGATATGACAGCTGGACCGGAGAGGAATTTCATATAGTAGTGGGTCATGGAATAGAGAAACAGCAGTGTCATGGGGAAAAGAAAGAATCCAAGGAAAAAGCAGGGGAATGAGGAAAACTGGATTGCTCTTCCAAAGGACTAGCCCAGACATAAAGGGATGAAATGCCTTCTTCCAAAATCTTTATAATGTGGTTGGATCCATATTACTTAGATTTCAGGCCAATCAATTAAATACCCTGTCTTACTTTACTTTAAATGCCAGAATCAGGAAGGAAATAGATCTTTCTTAAAGTGAGGATCACCAAGTGATAGACCTGTCTATGGTTAAAAATCATCAGGATGTAACAGGATATGTGGAGGAAGGTCCAACTGGTAGCTAACATTCTGTGGAAATACAATGTGCAATAGGACATTGAGAGTTTTGGACCAAGACCCTGTTGGCAGAGCAACAGTGAACCTTCAATATAAAGACAGGGCAACTTCAGCCAAGTACAAATAGCATATTAGATGAAGAAATTATGTCTAAACCGCGCTTTTTAAAAGTAAAATTTTATTATCCTCTTTCTCATTATAACAAAAACAGAACATGCTGCAAATACCTGACAAGTTAGGCAGCATCTGCAGAGAGAGAAACAATTAACATTTCAGCTCGATGAACGATAAACATTAAGCGGACAGGAGGACTCTACAATGGGTAGATAAATCTACCCAATTCATCACCGGTACCAGCCTTACCACCATCAAGGGCAAATACATAGAAACATGCTAAATATCGTGATGGATCCTAACCACTCTGATAATAGAATGTTTGTGACACTCCCATCAAGAAAGAGGCTACACAGCACCCATGCCAAGTCCACTAGACACAAAAAGAGTTACTTCCCTCAAACCGCCAGGCTGATCAACACCTTCATCCATTAACCCACCCCATACCACTACACCACTGCGTACACATCTCTTAGCATTGCCTTATGTACATAAAGTAGAATCAGTCTATGTATATAACAGTTACTTGTGTTTCATAGACTAGCTTTTATATTTTTATATATTGCGTACTTTTTGTTACTTTGTTACGTTCTTCCTGCTTATTGTGTTTTTAATGCTGCATCAGATCCGGAGTAACAATCGTTTAGTTCTCCTTTATACTCGCATACTGTAGGCTGACAGGTGTTGGCTCGTGGCCAAGTGGCTAAGGCGTTGGTTTAGTGATCTGAAGGCTGCTAGTTCGAGCCTCAGCTGAGGCAATGTGTTGTGTCCTTGAGCAAGGCATTTAACCACACATTGCTGTGCGACGACACTGGTGCCAAGTTGTATCAGCCTAGTGCCCTTCCCTTGGACAACATCGGTGGCATGGAGAGGGGAGACTTGCAGCACCTCCATACAACCTTGCCCAGGCCTCAGTCAACATCAAAATCGATGGACAGCCGAAGAAGAAGTACTGAAGGCTGACAATAAGCAATCTTGATTTTTGACTCTTGGATCTTTTATGTTGCAGAGATGTGGAAGAGCTAGAGAGAACAAAGGGAATATCTGTGGTAAGGGTGTAGATCTAGAGGGACTGAATAATTAAGTGTGGTACTGCCTGCTGAGAAAGAGTAGTGAAGGCTGGCAGATGTACATAGAGCAGAAGGAAGTGAAACTGAGTAAACAAGAATAAAGGAGTAAATCAAAAATATTAGGACATTGAGATATAAGTCATTGTATCTGAAATAAAAAGTGAATGGTGTAGCATTGATGGAGAGAGAAAATACACTCAGTGGCCACTTTATAAAGTATACCTGTATATCTGCTCGTTAATGAGCCAATCATGTAGACATGATCAAGAGGTTCAGTTGTTGTTCAGACCAAACATCAGAATGGGGAAGAAATGTGATCTAAGTGACTTTGACCGTGGAATGATTGTTGGTTTGAGTATCTCAGAAACTGCTGATCTCCTGGAACTTTCGCACAAACAGTCTCTAAAGTTTACAGGGAATGGTGTTAAAAACATCCAGTGAGTGGTAGCTCTGTGGGCAAAAAAGGCCTGGTCAGAGGAATATGACCAGACTGGTTCAAGCGGACAGGAAGGTGACAGTAAAGCAAATACACCACACATTACTACAGTGGTGTGCGGAAAAACACCTCTGAATGCACAATACGTTGAACCTTAAAGTGGATGGGCTGTAGCAGCAGAGGACCACTTTATTAGGTAGAGGAGGTACTTAATAAAGTGTCAAAAGAGTGTATATACAGATTTTATTTCTGGTTCCTGCAGTATCTGCAGTATTTGTTTTTATAATTAAAAAGACTGATACTATTTGCTTTATGAAAAGCTTGCCTGAATCCAAAGTGTCCCAAAGCACTTTACAGCCAATGGAATTCTTTTGAAGTGCAGTCACTGATATAATGTAAAGAGTTCATCAGGAAAGTGGCAATGAAATTAAGACCAGATGAGTTGTTTTTAATGGCCACGATATGAGGAATAAACATTAGCAGAAACACATCCACCCTGGTTTACTAATCACTTGCAAAGTGGAAGGAGCACAAATTCAAAACTTCATCTGAGGCAGAACAAACAGAGGAACCAGCCAAACCACTAACATATTAGTGACTCGGCTGACACTAATATTAAAGACTGGTCCCAAGGAGCACTTCTTCACAGGGGGATCCAAGAGTAGAGTAATAGTTCCAAAACATATTAATATTTCAATATGTTTAAAATGTCAAAAGTGTGTTCCTAGGAGAGCTTAATGGTGAAAATAAGAAAAACTGCTCAACTACTATATTGATGTTTCTGCATCTTGCTAAATTCTTAGCATAACATGAGACAGGTTCAAGCTATTAGACTTTGTGCAATTTTGTCAGTGATTATGGGATCAATATCTCTTTCTGTTCCTTTTGTCGATATGTTATTGCAAAAGATTAACCACAATTTATCCTCATGAAAGGCCCTATACTGGATTTTGTTCTCAATTGTAATGCATGCTCCCAAAAGTGTGCAATTAAATGATTTGGTCAGCACATAGGCAAAGATCAAAGCATCTTTTAACTATCTCCATTGATCTAGAATGCCTATTCCGTTTCCTCTTACATACTGAACAATGGGAAATGGAAGCCCAGTCTGTGTAGCAATGTCCTTGCAATATTTGATATTTATGCCGTATTTCACATAAATATGAAATAGGGAGATACAGTAGCGTAGTGGTTAGCACAATGCTTTACATTACAGCCGATCGGGGTTCAATTCCCGCCACTGTCTGTGAGGAGTTAGTTCGTTCTCCCGTGACTGCATGGGTTTCCTATGGTTGCTCCAGTTTCCTCCCCTCAGGTCAAAGACCTAACAGCTGGTAGGTTAATTGGTCATTGTAAATTGTTGTATGACTAGGCTATGATTAAATCGGGGGATCGTTAGGCAGCATTGCTCAAAGGGTCGGAAGGGCCTGTTCCACACTGTATATCAATAATTAAATAGCAAGATTTATGTGAAATAGATCATGTGTGGGCCACAGAACTGTTAAAACAATAAACAGTGGATGGCCAAATCCAATCTAGTAGGCCTGGCATATATGATGTGAAATTTGTTGGGTTTTGGCATTACAGGGAACAGACTTAAAATTACCATAAGTTACAAGAAATAATAAATAATGCAAAATAAAAGGATTGATGAGGTAACGTTCATGGATTCATGGACCATTCAGAAATCTGACGACGAAGGGGAAGAAGCCGCAATAAGATGGACTCTTGGCCTCACAATCTACCTCATTACGATCTTGCATTTATGTTCTACCTGAACCGCACTCTTTCAGGAGCTTTTACACTTTATTCTGCATTGTTATTGTTTTACCTTATTTGAGCTCAGTACACCGTGCAGTGATTTGATCTGTATAAACAGTATGCAAGACAAGTTTTTCACTGTATGTTGATACCTGTGACAATAATAAGCCAATACCGGCTGCGCATAAATTATTGAGTGTGAGTCTTTAGGCTTGTCTACCTCCTCCCCAATGTTAATAACATCAAGAAGGCATGTCCACAATGGTGAGGATGGATGTTGTCTTCTTCAGGCATCTCCTCTAGAAAATATCCTCAATAGTGGGATGGGTTGTGCCTGTGATAGAGCTGGTTGAGACTTTAACACTCTGCAGATAAATTTAGTGTTTCACATGCTCATCATTATACATCTATACTATCATTATTGTGTTGTATCACATCATTAATCCAGAGGTAAAATATAAACACGTAAGAGACCTCTCTCCAACCCCTCAGCTTTATGCCAGTCCTCACTGGCACAGTGCTAAAGCTCCAACAACTCAGGTTGGGTCCTGTTCTCTGGTGCTGTCTAATATAGAATTGACATGTTCTCTCCTGTGACCGTGTGGGTTCCTTCTGACTGCTCCCACATCCGTTATGTATAAGGTTGGTAGGTTAATTGACGATGGTGATTTGTTCTTGGCTGGTAGATTAGTTGCAGGATCTGTGCTTGTGGGGCAGTTGATTGGGATGTGAGATAAACAGAAGAGGTTTGGGTAAGATCAGTATACAAATAGGGATTTGATGGTCAACATGGACTCGATGGACCAAGGAGCCTGTTCCAGCTCTTTATATTTCTAATCTCTAATTCAACTCAACAGAATAGAAAGGATATTAAAGGTTAGGATTTTTCTTACACTTTATCTTTTCAAGATTCAAGATGGTTGTCATTCTTCAGTACACAAGTGTAAAGGAGAATGAAATGATTGTTATTCTGGATCTGATGCAGCATGAAAAAAAGCATAAAAATACAGTAAGTATAGATATAAAAACAATCCTATAAAGCACAATCTACAAATAACTATTAAGTGTGATTAGCTTATATACATGGATTGAATGTATGTATATAAAGTGATTCCAGATGCAGGAACATCTGAACATAGGATGAACATAAATGATTTTAAATCATTTCCTGTAGTTTAATATATTTTCAATTTTTTAATTTTATTGGACAGATCTCTGGTTACCTTCATCAACCTGGCCCTGAACAGCTGCATCAAAAGAAAGTTGCCAGAAAAAAGCCATTGCCAAAGCCGACAAGGCCTGACAAAGGTAACCATTGGAGAAAGTCTCGCAAGCAGCCTGACAACTTCTGACCAACAGGAGTAGCACAGTATCCACTGTATTTGGATTGTCAAGTATTGCATCAAAATTGGCACGTGGGAAGAGACCCTTGGCTTTTCCACCGAGAAGAACCAGTGCTAGTCTTGTGAGGCGGACCAGGAGATTCAGAAGTGAAAGGCCTTCCTGGATCAGGAAGAGGGAAAGAGCTCTACAGGTACCTGAAGGCTGAAGTCCAGCATCAAACTCCTAACCTGATAGTGGAAGGAAATTATGGTCTTATGGTCATGAAAAATAGTGCATCAAGTCTAGAATCTAGCTTTAACCAATGATGTGTGTAGGTTCTTCAGAACTTTTTAGGGCATCTACAGCTTAAACACCCAAGGCAGAACCACTGTGAGCCAAGAGCACGACTGATCCTATCTAGGGCATGTAAGTAGCCAGTTTTGCTGGCAAGTACATTTTGAGGACCTCCCTAATAGTCTCTTTATACATGATGTGAAAACCCTTCTCCCTATTCCAGACCAACTCTTTGGTTCAGTCTTGACACCAATCCTGAACAATAAGAAATGGAAATGACCACATGCCAATCAAAAACCTCCAAAGCCCCAGGAACAGGAGGAATCCCTGCTGAAGTTCTAAAGGTAGCTGAAAGGAGGTTCAGTCACAAATTTACCCTCTCATTATCTACATCTGTAATGAGGGGACATTACAGGGGACCTCAGTGGCCATTCTTAAGAAAGGACAGTACTGTATGGTAACGCAGAGGACATAAGAAGCTGAAGGAATTGTGGAGTAACATATAATCTGCTGAAATGACCTAGGAGGTCTTAGGCAGCATCCATGGGGGAAATGAATATTTGATAGTTTGGATTTGAGAACCTTCATATGGTAACACCACAGGGAAAAGTTTTGCCAGTGTTCTCCTCAATTGTCTCCTCCCAGTGGCTAAAGACCCAGATGTGCATCCAATCCATCCAGAAGTCATCCAGCCTTTGAGACTCCTCACCCATTCAATGATCATTGCTGATCCAATGCTACCTTCTCACTAGATCCCAATATTCCTGGACCCAATCAATCCCAGACCTGAATATACTGAAGATTCACAGCCCACTGAAGTGGAATATCACAAAGGTTTGTAAAGAAGTGTTCATACCTCGGACCTAATGGTCCAATACCTTAACATGAGACCACGACACAAACTTCCGGACATTCCAAGCAGAGAAAAACACCTTTCATATCTACTCCGTCAGTCAAAATGTGGAGAAGCTAACACAACAAAAAATAGGACCGTAGAAAACAAACCACGCTAAAATTATTTTAGGTGGAAACTGTGGACAAGTGCAGTGCCAATTTTCCAGCAACCCAACAGCAGTTATGATTCAGAGGAATGTCGGCTGAGATTTTCAGCTCGTGTCTGGAGTGTGACTTACACTGAACAGTACAGCACAAGAACAGACCATTCGGCCCACTATGCCTCCACTGACTATGATGCCAATCTAAACTAAACCACCCCCCTCCCATCTGTACATGTTCTGTAATCCCTTTATTCACAGACTGTTTATGCCCCTGTCTGAATGGCTCTCTGCTTCTGAAACCTCTCCATGTTTATGCCTCTACCACTCTCTATGTAAAATAAAACTTACCTTGCACACCTTCAAGCTTTCCATCTCTCATCTTCAACCTCTGCCCTCTAATATTTGATACCTGTATCCTGGGGGACAAAAGGCTCTAATATTCAATGCCTCTGTATGTACTTGTCTACTTATCAGAAACATGTGGATTGCTTTGGAGGCTGAGGGGAGATCTGATAAAATTTTATAAAGTTATGAGAGGCATAAATCAGAATCAGGTTTAATATCACTGGCATATGTATGACAACAAATTTCCTGATGTATGCCAGTGATATTAAATGTGATTTTGATTTTATGCTTCTTATAACTTTATAAACTCTATCAGGTCTCCTCTCAATTTCTGACACTCCAGGAAAGCAATCCACACACTCTATGTTCAACCCCCTCCTTATCAAAGTTCCAAGTAAATTTATTACCAAAAGACATACGTAATATCACCATATAGTGCCTTAAGATTTATTTTCCAGCAGGCATTCACAGTAGAACAAAAAAAAATACAATTCAATGAATGAAAGTCTACACACAAACAACCAATATGCAAAAAAGACATACTGCAAAAAAATAATACTGAGAATACGATTTGAGAGTCCTTGAAAGTGAGTCCATAGGTTGTGGAATCAGCTTAGAGTTGAGGTAACTGAAGTTATCTATACTAGTTCAGGAGTCTGATGACTGAAGGGTGATAACTGTTCCCAAACCAGGCGGTGTGGGATCTAAGGCTCCTGCACCTCCTTCCTGATGTGGCAGCAGTGAAACTCCCACCCAGGCAACATCCTGGTGAACCTCTGCTGCACTCTCTCCAAATCCTCCATATCCTTTATATAATGTGGTGAAAAGGCAATGAATCTCTGTGTAGTATATGGTGACAGATATGTACTTTGATAAAGTGATGCACACAATGCTCCAAATGTGTCCTAGGCAAAGTTTCATAGAGCTAAGCCCATGGTGTTCAGAGTAAGAGGAGAGAATGCTGTCAAATGGGCTAAAATTGGAACCGTGCATGACTGTGGGGGGAACATCACCATACAGGCAATGATTTGAGATGGACGATTATGACCTTTTCAATGAACTGGATGTTTCAGTGCTGGCTACATGTCTGCATGGAATCTAAAAGCATTACATGAGCTTCTAAAAGCTTTACTGCTTCCAAGCTAATTATGACTGTTGTATCGTTTTCAGGATGGAGTTTATGCTTCATGCCATAGGTTTGTTGTAATGGACATTGACTCATTTGGGTGGGTCACATTGAATCATTCCAAGGAGCTGAATTCTCAAAGTCATGTCAACAATGCTTACATTCAACTTCTTGTTCAAGCACTCAAATCTAACATCAACTGTAAATGCGTAAATGATGCCAGCATTCCCAGTTGGCAAATCTCAAGAGTATTTCACAGCACAAAGATAACTTTGTGCAGTCATTTGAAATGGGTGATCACAAGCAAATAACATGTTGTCACTCCCTCCCAAATGAAGTCAAAGGAAATTAAAATGGGCATATATGTCAAAAGCAATGTCAATTTCATGTTTCTCACTGTATACCATCACACAAAATCAAACATGCCTCTTTACTGTGGTCAGACCAGATCCTTATAATGTTTTCACTTGATTTTAAACATCATTATTTCAATACAGTTATGAAAGGAATGTAAGAATGATTATTCTTTGGGAATTTGTCACTAAACGATATTAAGTACGGCAGAAACCCTTGGACTTAGAAAAGTGAAATGATTGGATCAAGTCATAATATTGTAACGAACTTCTGCTGTAGAAAGCCCCCAAGTTCATTATCTCTTAGTTATTTTTTATTGTCCGCAAATCTGAACTTCCATACATGCTAACATTCAACAACATCTTATTTGGTCAAAGAGTAAGTATTAATAATAATATATAAAAGAGCAAATGCTTGAAATACTCCGCAGATTAGGCTACGCCTGTGGAGAGAAACAGAGCTAATACTCCAGATCAGTGACCATTCATTGGAACTGGAAACAGTCAATATTTCTTACTGCCTCAGAAAAGCAGCCATGATAATCAAAGATCCTACCCACCCTGTGTATTCTCACTTCTCTCCTCTCACATCGGACAGAAGACACAAAACCCTGAAAGCACCAGGCTCAAGGGAAAGCTTCTATCCCTCTGTTATCAGACTCTTGAACGGACCTTGTGTGCAATAAGCTGGACTCTTGGCCACACAGTCTACCTTATTATGATCTTGCACTTCATCATGTACCAACACGGCACTTTTCTCGGTAGCTTTTACACTTTATTCTGCATTGCTGTTGTTTTCCCTTGTTCTACCTCAATGCACTGTGTCATGATCTGATTGGTATGAACAGTATGTGAGACAAGCCTATCATTGTATCTCGGTACATGTGACAATGATAAACCAATGATAAGTCAAAATAATGTGCAACTTGGTGGTCTGGTGGGTAGGTTCCATTACACCTACTACCCTCTCCCTTTTTGGTGGTAAGGATCACAGGTTTGGGAGCTCTCTCTCTCTCTTTCTCTCTCTCTCTCTCTCTCTCTCTCTCTCTCTCTCTCTCTCTCTCTCTCTCCCCCCCCCTCCTCTCTTTTTCTTAACGTGAGTATTGTAGATGGTGGAAAGAGCTTGGGAAGTCAGGACAGGAATTGTTAGTTGCAGGATACTCTCAACTTCAGACCTGCTTTTGTAGCCATTGTATTTGTGTGGCTGCTGTAGCTGAGTTTCTGGTCAATGGTGAAATCCTATAGTGTTCTCCTAAACACAGGAGGTTCTGCAGATGCTGGAAATCCAAAGCAACACACAAAATGCTGGAGGAACTCAGCAGGTCAGACAACACCTATGAAAATGAAAAAAAATGAACAGTCAACATTTCATGCCAAGACCCTTCTTCAGGACCGGATAGGAAGGGGGAAGTTGCCAGAATAAAATGATGGTGTAAAAGGGAAGGAGGGCCAGCTGGAAGATAATAGATGAAGCTTGGTGGGTAGGAAAAGTTAAGGGCTGGAGGAGAAGAAATCTGATAGGAGAAGAGACATCTGATGAAAGAAGGAAAAGAAGGAGGGGCACCAGGGGGAGATGATAGGCAGTTGAGGAGAAGAGGTAAGAGGCTAGAGTGAGGAAGAGAAGAAAAGGGAAGGGGGAGGGAAATTTTTACCGGAAGTAGAAATTGATGTTTGTGCCATCAGGTTGGATGCTACCCAAATGGAACATGAGCTGTTGCTCCTGCACCCTGAGAGAGTCCTCAATGAGGCAAACGAGGATCCATGGACCGACACGTTCGAATAGGAATGGGGATAGGAATTAAAATGACTGGCCACCAGGAAATTCCGCTCTTGGCTAAAGGAGCTGAGCTGCTAAAAAAACAACTTACTTACTTTAGGTTTCACCAATGTAGAAGGAGCACCAGATATGGGAGATGACCCAACACAGGTGGAGTATGAAAGTTTGAGTATACTGCTAAACTATAAAGCAGCGAATTAGGAACGAAACATTTCAATTAGAATGTTGAAAATGGGAGAGAAGATGTGCTTGGTTTTGACCTAAAGCTGGAGAAGTGTAGTCAGCAATGTTCCCTCTAATTGTAATGACCAGTGTGTGCAAAAATCTTGTGCTGTGCAATTTTTTGCCCAATGACAACATGTGCACACTGAATTTTTAAGTGGAAGCAAACCTGAAGCTATTCTAAGGATAATAAGCCATTCTGATTTAAATGGACCAGCAATTCTTTTCTGCTTCACACTCTTTGCTTCTTTGGTATTTAACATCGTGAATCAATAATTTCTCAATAAAAGAGTATAAATAAGCCATTTCTAAGATCTGCAGACAAATCATTGCAAACTCCCCATTGTCAACACTGTCTGCATCATAAACCAGAAAAGGAAATGTGATTGTGTATGATTGTGAAATATACTTAACAAGCCAACAAGGTAGAGGGTGACAACCTTTTGTGTGCAGTTTAAATTTCTTCGTGTGCTAGTAGCAAAAGATGTGTTCACACTTACATGTACATGCCTCAGAGAGAACATTGCTGCTCATTAATGCAAATATCTAATCAGCCAATCACGTGGTAGCAACTCAATGCATTCAAGCATGCAGGCATGTCAAGAGGTGCAGTTGTTGTTCAGACTGAACATCAGAATGGGGAAGAAGTGTGATCAAAGTGATTTTGGCCATGGAATGATTGCTGGTGCCAGACAAGGTGTTTTGATCATCTCAGGAGCTACTGATTTCCTGAGGCTGTTTCAAGCTAACAGGAAATGGGCAGCAACTCAAACAACCAAAGTAGTGTGCAGAGGAACTCCTCTGAATGCACAACATGTTGAACCTTGAACTGGATGGGCTACAGAAGCAAAAGACCATGAACATGCACTCAGTAGCCACTTTATTAGGCACAGTGCCCAACATGAGTATATTTGTCACCATATACTATGTTGAAATTCACTTTCTTGCAGGCACTCAGAGAAAAACAAAGAAACACAACAGAGTAAATGAAAAACTACACAAAAAGAAAGAATGGCAAGCAACCAATGAACAAAAGAAGATAAACTGCGCAAAATAAATAAATAATATTGAGAACATGAGTTGTAGAGTTCTAGAAAGTGAGTCCATAGGTTGCAGAATCAGTTCAGATTTGAGGTGAGTGAAATTATCCATGCTGTTTCAGGAGCCTGATGGTTGTATAATAATAACTATTCTTGAGTTCCTGAACCTGGTGCTGTGGGACCTGAGGCTCCTGTACCTTCTTCCTGATGGCAGCAGTGAGAAGCCTGGATGGTGGGGGTTCTTGATGATCAGTGTTGTTTTCCTGGTGCAGTTTTCATCGTAGATGGGCTCAAAGGTGGGGAGGGGCTTGCCTGTAATGGACTGGGCTGTATCCATAACTCTTTATAGAGTTACTAATAAGTTACAGAGTTGACCTGTGAGTGGTCCAAGTAACCCCAGGCTTCATCAAATGGCAAGTTACATGGAGACTGTCATTATCTCATGAGATCCTGACATGGAAATTATGTCAGGATTGCAAAGGTATGCCCAACTGAATTTTCAGAGCAGCTTGAGGAGACCTAGAATTAATCATTTTTACATTTCACTCCAAGGAAAATTGACTTTCAATTGTAACACTGAAAAACAACAGCTAGATCAGATGAATTTTTAAGGAGATATTCATTAATTTTATGGAAAGTTGCAGGATCCATTTTCAAATTGGCAGTTCCCCTATTTATGACATCATGCCATAGACATTAAATTTCCAAAAAATAATTAGTTCTTGAAAAGCCAATTACTGTACTTCTGCCCTGTTTCCCAAAGCGTGCTTTGAATTCGGAATACTAAGTACCAGTTTTAGAAAATGATAGAAATACAATTGAACGCACATTATCTCAACCACAAAAACTGGGTGTAAGATCAATAGAAATAATTATTGGTGGCTTGTCAAGCATACCAATGGATTGAGTATCTCTTTCAATATTTTTATTAGTTTCTGCATAAAGGAATACAGAGTACAAGAAGATATATATTATAAGTCAAAAGAAAAAATAAAATAGTACCAAATAAATTGTATTAAAAATACAGTTATATTCACAAAACCCTGTATTCATAAAAATTAAATTAAATTGTAACATTGAAATATAATAATTTTGTTATACAGAAAAAAATATAAACCCACTACCAAAGTCAGAGCTGTTAGGAAAAGCAAGAAAAAAGGGAAAAGACCCTTATCATATAATAAAATATATTATTAGCCCCCATCTGTACTTTTACAACAAATCAAAGGTTTTGAAAATAACTCAAAAATGGTCCCCACAATGTATAAAAGTCTTGTCTAGATTCAAAAACTGAACATCGGATCTTGTCTAAATTTAAGCATGACATAACATCCTGTAACCAATGAGCATGAGTAGGCAGAACAGCATCCTTCCATTTAAGCAAGAGCGCCCTCCTAGCTATAGGGGAAGTAAAAGGCAAAATATGCAAATCAGGTGTCTCCAAAATAAAGTCTTTGCCTCCAACAATATGAAATAACGCGATCAAAGGGTTAGGCTTAAAATTTACCTTGAAAAGTACAAAGAAAATTTGGAATACTTCCTTCCAGTATTTTTCAAGGCTCAGACATGTCCAAAACATGTGAATTAATGAAGTTTCTCTATTATTACATCTATCCCAGAAAGGAGATATATCCGAATAAAAACAAAATAGCTTATCTTTAGACATGTGAGCCCTATGAACCACTTTAAATTGTAAAAGGGAATGACAGGCACATAACGATGAAGTGTTAACCAACTTAGAAATTTCATTTCAAGTTTCCTCAGAAATTGAAGTCTGTAAATCTTGTTCCCAAAGATTTTTAATTTTGTCTATAGGAACGTTTCTCATTCCTAACAACATACCATAAATATTGGATATTGAACCTTTATAAAAAGGTTTCAAATTAAAAATTACATCTAACAAGTCCTTATCGGAACTTATATGAAATGTATATAGTTGAGAACGCAGAAAGTCTCTAATTTGTAAATACCAAAAAAAAGAGTTTCGGATAAACTATATTTAGCTGACATTTGCTCAAATGAAAGAAGACTTCCTCCAACAAACAATTTCTAGAAGTATTTAATACCCTCGGATTGAGAATCATCATGAATTTAAAGGTCGGCACAGCATCGTGGGCAATAGGGCCTGTACTGTAATGTTTTACATTCTATGTGCATGTTCAAAGGAGGTAGGCATGTAAGAGTCAAAGAAATGAACTTCAGAAACACTTAATTCCTGCTACAATGATATTTTTATTTTATTTATTTTTTAATTTGGAGATGCAGAAGCCCACCTATTTAACACTAACCCAATCGTACGCTGATTTACAATGACCAATTAACCTATTAACTGGAATGTCTTTGGACTGTGGGAGGAAACCGGAGCCCCCAGAGGAAACACACGTGATCATGGGGAAAACAAACAAACTCCTTACAGGCAGCTGCAGGAATTGAACTCCGAACTCCACCTTCCCAAGATGTAGTAACGTTGTGCTCATCACTATTGTGATGCCTCTATATATACCATATTTAGTTCTGTCTGCAGGAGATGAAAGTTGGATATTTACCTGCAGAGCTGGGAGTGAGCGCGCTGTTACCGAGCCAATGTTTCTACTGAAGATCAGTAAATTGCCAAGTTGGTTTATTATTGTCACATGTACCAAGTACAGTGAAAAGCTTTGCTTTGTATGCCATCCATAGACAGCATTTTATCACATCAGTGCATGGAGGTAATACAAGGGAAAAGAAATAACAGAGTGTAGAATATCATGTCCAATGCTGGCAGACAATAAAGTGCAAGGCCATGACGAGGTAAGTTATGAGATCATGCGTCAATTTTATTGTACAAGGAAACCATTCAATAGGCTCATAATAGTGGAATAGCAGCTGTGCTTGAGCCTGGTGATATGTGCTTTCAGGCTTTTGTAACTTCTGTCTGCCTGATGGTAAGGTGGGAGAAGAGAGAATGTCTAGGGTGGACAGCATCTTTGACCATATATGGATTTGCCAACAGAATCAACAAACTCATTCGTAAGGCCAGTGATGTTGTGGGGGTGGAACTGGACTCTCTGACGGTGGTGTCTGAAAAGAGGATGCTGTCCAAGTTGCATGCCATCTTGGACAATGACTCTCATCCACTCCATAATGTACTGGTTAGACACAGGAGTACATTCAGCCAGAGACTCATTCCACTGAGATGTAACACTGAGCGACATAGGAAGTCATTCCTGCCTGTGGCCATCAAACTTTATAACTCCTCCCTCGGAGTGTCAGACACCCTGAGCCAATAGGCTGGTCCTGGACTTATTTCCACTTGGCATGATTAACTTATTATTATTTAATTATTTATGGTTTTATATTGCTATATTTCTTCACTATTCTTGGTGGTGCGGCTGTAACAAAACCCAATTTCCCTCGGGATCAATAAAGTATGTCTGTCTGTCTGCCTGTGATCATGATTTGAACTGGAGATTTCAATGATTTAGACTCCCTAAAGTGCTGATGCAGAGTTATAGTCTCAGTTTAATGACTAGCTCGTTTAGGACTGAGATCAGTAAAGGAAAAACTTGTTTGTGCAGTTGATGGTGTATCGTTAGAATGTTCTGACCTGATAGTCTGATCAGGGACAGTCAGCATGGCTTTGTGAAGGGCAGATCGTGCCTAACAAGCCTAATAGAGTTCTTTGAGGAGTTGACCAGGCATATAGATGAGGGTAGTGCAGTGGATCTGATCTACATGGATTTTAGTAAGGCATTTGACAAGGTTCCACAAGGTAGGCTTATTCAGAAAGTCAGAAGGCATGGGACCCAAGGAAGTTTGGCCAGATGGATTCAGAATTGGCTTGCCTGCAGAAGGCAGAGGGTCATGGTGGAGGGAGTACATTCAGATTGGAGGGTTGTGACTAGTGGTGTCCCACAAGGATCTGTTCTGGGACCTCTACTTTTTGTGATTTTTATTAACGACCTGGATGTGGGGGTAGAAGGGTGGGTTGGCAAGTTTGCAGACGACACAAAGGTCGGTGGTGCTGTAGATAGTGTAGAGGATTGTCGAAGATTGCAGAGAGACATTGATAGGATGCAGAAGTGGGCTGAGAAGTGGCAGATGGAGTTCAACCCAGAGAAGTGTGAGGTGGTACACTTTGGAAGGACAAACTCCAAGGCAGAGTACAAAGTAAATGGCAGGATACTTGGTAGTGTGGAGGAGCAGAGGGATCTGGGGGTACATGTCCACAGGTCCCTGAAAGTTGCCTCACAGGTAGATAGGGTAGTTAAGAAAGCTTATGGGGTGTTAGCTTTCATAAGTCGAGGGATAGAGTTTAAGAGACGCGATGTAATGATGCAGCTGTATAAAACTCTAGTTAGGCCACACTTGGAGTACTGTGTCCAGTTCTGGTCGCCTCACTATACGAAGGATGTGGAAGTATTGGAAAGGGTACAGAGGAGATTTACCAGGATGCTGCCTGGTTTAGAGAGTATGGATTATGATCAGAGATTAAGGGAGCTAGGGCTTTACTCTTTGGAGAGAAGGAGGATGAGAGGAGACATGATAGAGGTGTACAAGATATTAAGAGGAATAGACAGAGTGGACAGCCAGTGCCTCTTCCCCAGAGCACCACTGCTCAGTACAAGAAGCCATGGCTTTAAGTTAAGGGGAGGGAAGTTCAAGGGGGATATTAGAAGAAGGTTTATCACTCAGAGAGTGGTTGGTGCGTGGAATGAACTGTCTGAGTCAGTGGTGGAGGCAGATACACTAGTGAAGTTTAAGAGACTACTAGACAGGTATATGGAGGAATTTAAGGTGGGGGGGTTATATGGGAGGCAGGGTTTGAGGGTCAGCACAACATTGTGGGCCGAAGGGCCTGTAATGCACTGTACTGTTCTATGTTCTATGAAAGGTTGAAGAGGTACAGTAAATGAGTTTATTCAAAACAGATTTTGTGGGCCAAAGGGTCTGGTCTGTGCTGTATGACTTAATGATTCTGTGATTCAGTGCTCTACGAAAGATGACTGTATATTAAGTGTATCAGTAAAATGGAGCTGAGGTAGAAGATTAGCCATACTCTTGTTGACTGGTGGAGCAAATTCAAGCCAAATGACCTTTTCCTGTTCCTGTATCTTTTGTTCTTAACATTGCAGATTCAGTAATGGCCTTTCTTAATCTCTTTCCATGAAGGGTCATTGTTTAGAAATTGATAGTCAAAAATCAAATTGCTAGAACAATTCAGTAGGTCAAGCAGCACCTCTGGGGATGGAGGTGGAAAGAAATGTCAACATTTCAGTTCAAGATCCTGCTTCAGGACTAGGAATGGAGAGGGAAGATCATCAGTATAAAGAGGAGAGTGGCCTGGATGATAATCTACTTATTTGCAACCAGTGAATGCTGCTTGACCAGCTCAACCTCTTGAGTTCCTCTTGTAACCTGCTGAGTCGTGATGAAGGCTCTTAGCCTAAGATGTCGACTGTTTATTCTTTTCCATAGATGCTGCCTGACCTGCTGAGATCCCCCGTCAGTTGTGTTTGTTTCCCAGGATTTCCAACATCTGCAGAATCTCTTGAGATTATGAGTTTAACTAGCAGTTTCTTTTTTGCTCCAGATTTCTCTTGTATCCCATTCTACATTGATAACTCCCTCATTTTCTCTTCACTGATGCTTCCTGACCTGTTGAGATCTTACAGCATATCCTGATTTCAATACAAAAGAAACAGATTGGAATCTTGAGACACTAGGACCATTTCCACTTAAGCTCATATATTACTCCCTTGCTCTTTTCGTCCCTCTTCACTGATCTCCCCCTTGGCACTTATCCTTTCAAACAGAACAAGTGCTACACCTGCTCCTACACTTCTTCCCTCACTACCATTCAGGGCCCCAAACAGTCCTTCCAGGTGAGATGACACTTCACCTGTGAGTCTGTTGGAGTCATCTGTTGTATCCGGTGCTCCGGGTGTGGCCTCCTGTATATCAGTAAGACCTAACATAAATTGGCAAACTATCTCGCCGAGCACCTATGCTCCGTTTGCCAGAAAAAGCGGGATCTCCCAGTGGCCACCCATTTTAATTCCACTTCCCATTCCCATTCCCACATGTCCATCTGTCTATTGTCCTGATGAGGACACACTCAGGTTGGAGGAGCAACACCTCACATTCCGTCTGGGCAGCCTCCAACATAATGGCATGAACATCAATTTCTCGAACTTCCAGTAATGCACCCTCCTGTCCTTCTCTATTCCCCACCCTCTTTTCTCTCTCTCTCCTTATCTCCTTGCCTGCCCATCACCTCCCTCAGCTGCTTATCCCCCCTTTTCTTCCTTCCATGGCCTCCAGCCCTGTATCTCTTTCACCAATCAACTTCCCAACCCTTTACTTCACCCTCCTCACCCACACCAGTTTCACCTATCACCCTGTGTTTCTCCCTCCCCTCCCACACCTTCTAACTCTGACTCTTCATCTTTCTTTCTCCAGTCCTGCTGAAGGGTTGTGGCCTGAAATGTCAACTGTTTACTCTTTTCCATAGATGCTGTTTGGCCTGCTGAGTTCCTCCAGTATTCTGTGT
The DNA here is from genome assembly GCF_048418815.1 of Hemitrygon akajei. Taxonomy (NCBI): domain Eukaryota; kingdom Metazoa; phylum Chordata; class Chondrichthyes; order Myliobatiformes; family Dasyatidae; genus Hemitrygon; species Hemitrygon akajei. Next base: position 30,815,532 of record NC_133127.1, read on the forward strand.
GTATCCACTGAAGCAGAGAAGTTTTCCAGGAGATTGAATGGGGCTTTCACAATAATGATGAGCGAAAAAACCTCCCTTGCTTGAAAAACTAGCTAATAGGCAATTATCAAATGGCAAAGAACAGTAAGAGAATGAAAACTTCCTGTAAATTCTCCCCCTCCCCTTCTCTCTTTTTTCATTCTCCATTTGGTCTCCCCTTTTACCCCTTCTCTTCTCCTCACCTGCCAATCACATCCCTCTGATACCCCTCCTTTCCTTTCTCCCACCGTCCACGCTCTCCGATCAGGTTCCTTCTTCTTCAGCTCTTTTTTCACCTATCGTCTCCCAGCTTCTCACTTCACGCCCCTTCTGACCCACCCACCTATGTACCCCCTCACCTGGCTTCACCTATCACTTGCCAGCTTGTATTCCTTCCCCTCCTCCACCTTGTTTTTCTGGCACCTTCCCCCTCCCTTTCCAGTCCCGATGAAACGTCGACAGTTCCATGAATGCTGTCAATCCCATTTATTCCCATCTAAGCTAGCTCCATTTGCCCACATTTGGCTCAAATTTCTCCAAACCTTTCTGATCCACCTACCTGTCCGAGCAATCTTCAGGTTCAAAGTTCACAGTACATTTATCAAAGTATGCGTACATTATACAGCCTTGAGATTTGTCTCCTTACAGGCAGCCACAAAACGAGAAACCCAAAAAGAACCAATTTAAAAAACAACCAACAACACCCAATGTGCAGAGAGAGGGGAAAATAAAATCGTGCGAACAATGAAAGCAAGCAGCATTTAGAATGAAAGTAAGTCCATAGACATGAAGCCTGGAGCAGGCCCACAGCCTCAGCCTCAGAGCAGTGAAAAGCAAAGTAAATGTGAAGGAGCAGCAGGCAGAGCGAGCCCAACCCTTGCCTCTGGTCTTACGGTGATTTTAATGTTGCTGTCTCAACCATTTCCTTTTGCAGCTATTCCATACTCAGACCACCATCTGGGAAAAATGTCGCCCCTCCATTCCTATTAAATCTCTCCACTCCTGCCAGAATCTGTAGACCTCAATGTTTCTAAACATCTCTTTGACCAATTGATGACATTGAATTAATAATTAATTTCTCTCCCCATCAAATCCCACCCCTGCTCCATGCCAGTGACCTTCATATCACAATCTCATAGTCAGCCATTGACACATTAGTGGGTAATTGAAACTCGCATTTCTCACCAGTTCCAATTTATTTTTCGGACACTCTAACCTCATATGCAAATGGCTGTGAATTTTTGTTAGATTGTCAAAAGCACTACATCTGTTTCCCCTCATACATTTTTTTGCTGAAAAGATTAATTCCTTTCTCATGTAATCAGGGGTAATCAGGACCATCCGCAGTCCCCACAAGGATTGTAAAATGCTGGACTGCGTGCCATCAATTCACCACGGTGCAATCAGCAGTAAGCTCTCTGCCACTTCTACAGCAAGCTGTGACTTCAGGGCTTTGTTACAAGTATGCAGATTTAACTGGAAAACTATTTCTTGAATTTAGTTTGATTCTATTATTAAAAGAGTGATCTGGCTAATTCTATCTTTAACTTACAAATCATAGATAAACCACTGAGGCTGTGCAAGAGTAACAAGTCTGCGTTATACAGTTGTATTACTCTAAGGTTTGTTGAACTGATACCTGGAAAGTATGGGTTGTCAGTGAATGGTTCCACTGGCTAGACTTTCACCAAACAGAGTTCAGAAGAATGAGGAGAATGGTTTAAACACATAAAATCCTGGAAGTGGGTGTGGAAGGAACGAGGAGCCCTGATAGGACAGTGTTTAACGTAACACTATTACGGAGCCAGCTATAAGACTGGGGTTCGATTCCCGCCGCTGTCTGTACAGTCTCTCATGACCTTGTGGGTCTCCTCTGAGTGATCCAGTTTCCTCCCACATTTCAAAGATCTACGGTTAGAGTGAGTGAGTTGTGGACATGTTATGTTGGTGCTATGAGTATTGAGACATTTGCTGGCTGCACAGCACAATTCTCATTGATTTGATTTGATGCAAACACCACATTTTGTGTATTTCAATGTACACATGGCAGACAAAGCTAATCTATACGTTCTCTGATTAGTGATATTGGTGAGGCCTGACATAGGTTGGGAGATCACTTCGCCCAGCACCTACAGTCAGTCTGCCAGAAAAAGTGGGATCTCCCAGTGGCCACCCATTTTAATTCCACTTCCCATTCCCATTCCGATATGTCTATCCATGGCCTCATCCACAGTAATGATGAGGCCACACTCAGGTTGGAGGAACAACACCTTTTATATTCCATCTGGGTAGCCTCCAACCTGATGACATGAACATTAATTTCTCAGATTTCCAGTAATGCCCCCCTCTTCACCATTCTCCATCCCCTTTTCTCCCTCACATATTATCTCCTTGGCCGTCCATCACCTCCCTCTGGTGCTCCTACACCCTTTTCTTTCTTCCATGGCCTCCATCCTCTTCTATCAGACTCCCCCTTCTCCAGCCCTGTACCTCTCACCAATCAATTTCCCAGCTCTTTACTTCATCCTCCCCCCTTCAGGTTTCACCTATCACCTTGTGTTTCTTCCTCCCCTCCCCCCACCTTTTAAATCTGCTCCTCAGCTCTTTTTGCTCCAGTCCTGCCGAAAGGTCTCGGCCCAAAACGTCGAATGGACTCATTTCCATAGATGCTACCTGGCCAGCTGCATTCCTCCAGCACTTTGTGTGTGCGCTGCTTGAATTTCCAGCGTCTTTAAATTTTCCCTTGTTTCTAATCATTCTTATGGGGGGGTTCTATATCTAATGGATATTGTTTTGAAATAAGGGTCACTGATTTAAAGCAGAGATGAAACAAAGATTTTTTCCTCACAGATCTTTACAAACATAGTTTACCTTCCACTAATGCTGTAGTATCTTCAGAGCATCTATTTTTGACACTAACCTTCATGTCAACTCATGTGAGCACATTAGTTTGACAACCCCTTGTCACCATTGGCTGGAACTCTCCATTAGCCAATCACCAGAACGCTGAATGCCAGCTTGAATGTTTCAGCTCTTTGCAAGTCTACACTCGAAACTGCAAATGGATGCAGTGAACCCACCAGGCAATCTCAATGAATGAATCATCAGTGCATTCATATGACACAGCCCTGTCTGCTGTTTCAGCAAGGGATAACATGGACAAAAGAAGAAAAGGTTACTAGCTACCTACTCAAAAAGAAAAGGTAAAATAATACAAATCCATTTACCACTGGTCCACGGAAGTCAGCAAGAATAATTTCTGACTTAAATGTTAGAGCAGCTTGGACATTGATGCTGAGATTATTAAAGGCTACTTCTTCAATGGATCACACACCAGTGGTTTACAATCCTTCATGATGAACTGACAAGTGGTCTTTGTGGAAAATGTTTGCTTCTAGCCATTTTCCATTCAATTTCATGACTGAATAGCTATCAAAATTGCAGCTCAACAATTGCTTACAGCACTACCAACCACCCATGGTTTGAAACACGTAGAGTGCTGTTAAGGCTATAGTTCGGCTCATTGGCCACAGAGATGTTATACATTCTCGCATGTATCCCTGAATTAGAGCCATAGAGTCATACAGCACAGAAACAGGCCCCCTAGTCCATCTAGTCCATGCTAAACAATTTAAACCCATCGGCCTGCACCTGGACCACAGCCCTCCATACCCCTCTCATCCATGTACCTATCCAAACTTCGCTTAAACATCGAAATCGAAATTGCATCCACACTTGTGCTGGCAGCTACTTCCACACTCTCACCATCCTCTGAGTGAAGAAGTTTCCCCTCATAGTCACTTTAAATATTTCACCTTTCACTCTTAACCCATGACCTCTAGTTGTAGTCTCACCCACCCTCAATGGAAAAAGCCTGATTGCATTTACCCTAACCTTACCCCTCATAATTCTGTATACCTCTAGCAACACTTCCCTGAATCCTCTATGTTCCAGGGAATAAAGTTCTAACCTGTTCAATCTTTCTTTATAATTCAAGTCCTCCAGATGTAGCAATATCCTTATAAATTTTCTCTGAATTCTTTCAGTCTTATGTACATCCTTCCTGCAGGTAAATGATCAAAACTGCACACAATACTCCAAATACAACGTCTTATACAATTTCAACATAACATCCCCATCTCCTGTACTCAGTACTTTGATCTATGACGGCCAATGTATCTAAAGCTTTCTTTAGGACCCTATCTACCTTGACACCACTTACATTGAATTATGTACACATGTATTCCCAGATCCCTTTGTTCTACTGCACTCCTCAGTGCCCTACCACTCATTGTGTAAGACCTACCCTAGTTGGTTAACACTTGTCTGCATTAAATTGCATCTGCCATTTTTCAACCTATTTTTCCAGCTGGTCCAGATCCCGCTCCAAGGTTTGATAGTCGTCCTTGCTGTCTACTATAACCTTGGTCTTGGTGTCATTTGCAAACTTGCTGATCTAGTTAAACACATTATCATCCAGATCATTGATGCAGATGACAAACAACAGTAACCCAGCACCGATCCCTGAAGCCCTCCATGAGTCACAGGTCTCCATCCATCACCACTCTCTGTCTTCTCCTACAAAGCCAATGTCTAATCCAATTTACCACCTCGTCTTGAATGCTGAGCAACTGAACCTGCTTGACCAAGTTCCCATGTGGGTCCTTATCAAATGTCTCGCTGAACTCCCATGTAGACAACATCCACTGTCTTGTCTTCATCAAATTTCCTAGTAACTTCCTCAAAAGAACTCTATAAAATTGGTTAGACATGACCTGTCACGCACAAAGCCATGCTGACTACCCCTAATCAGACCCTGGCTATTCAAATTCTCATCTCACCTTCTAATAACTTTCGCATTACTGACGTCAGGCTTATTGGCCTATAATTTCTTAATGTATTCTTAGAACCTTTCCTAAACAGTGGAACAACATTAACTATCCTCCAACCCTCCAGTACCTCACCTGTTGCTAAGGTGATGGTTTAATTATCTCTTTTAAAGCCCCTGCAATTTCTGCACTTGCCTCCCATAGGGTCCAAGGGAACACCTTGTCAGGCCCTGGGGATTGGTCCACCCTAATTTGCCTCAAAACAGCAAACACCTCCTCCTCTGTAATCTGTGTAGGGTCCATGACCTCACTGCTGCTTTACCTGTCTTCTATAGACTCTGTGTCTATGTATCTCCTGAGTAAATAAATATGCAAAACTCAGTTTAAGATCTTCCCCATCTCTTTTAGCTCCATGCATAGATTGCCATTCTGATCTACCAGAGGACCAATTTTGGTCCTTGCAATCTTTTTGCTCTTAACATATCTGTTGAATCCCTTAGGATTCTCCTTCCCCTTGTCTGCTAGAGTAACCTTCATGCCTTCTTTTAGCCATCCTGATTTACTTCATAAATGTTCTCTTGCATTTTGTATACTCCTCAAGTACTTCATTTGTTCCTTCCTTCATATTTCTGCTACGCACCTCCTATTTTTTCTGAACCAGGCCCTCATTATCTCTCAAAAAACAAGGGTCCCTAAACCTGCCATCTTTGCCTTTTATTCTGACAGACTCTCAAAATTTCATTTTTGGACACCTCCCAGAAAGCAACCTTCAGCGGTGAAATCTAGGCCCAGAATGATCCGCTGGTGGCGTAGCTGGATCCTTGTGTGAAGTTCAGACAATTTAAATGCCAGCCCAGATAATCTGGGGGCTTCATTCTACTCAACATTGAGGCTGTGAAACCGCCCCGGCTGCTGTGCTTTGTGGCTGCGAACTTTACGGCAATTTGCTCGGCTAATATGGTGAACTGAGTACCGAAGCTTTGGGCCCACTCTGAGCTGCTCCAGGGATTTGGATCTAAGAACTTAATTTGGATCAGAATGCTGTTATAGTTGCTCGCTTCTATCATTTATATGATTTGTTTTGTGTTTTTTTTTCTCTTTCTCTCTGGGCACAGGGGGTTGGTCTTATTTTTTTTAATCAGGTTCTTTCGGGTTCCTTGTGTTGTGACTGCCTGCTAAGCAAACAAATCTCAAAGTTATATAATTTATAAATTCTTTGATAATAAATGCACTTTGAAATATGACAACCTTATGTTTCTTGCAACAGTCTGCAATCTCTCTGCAATGTTGTTCCTCTAAATCCTGCGGACTGTTGGATAGGTTATAATGTAGTCCCATTAATATGATTATACCTTTCTTATTCCTCAGTTCTACCCATAAAACTTCAACACACAAGTCCTCCAGTCAGTCCTGACTGAGCACTGCCGTGACATTTCCCTGACTAGAAATGCCACCCCTCCCACTCTATCACATCTAAATCAACGGAACCCCAGAATACTGAGCTGCCAGTCCTGCCCCTCCTGCAACCATGTCTCACTAATTCTTTTTACTAGGTGAGAATTTTATGGAGAGAATAGATCTATACAGCAAAGGTCAGATGGTATCAATTTGTAAGAGAAAAGAAAATGATGGAAATACTCAATAGGTCAGGCAGCATCTGGGTAGAGAAACAGAGTTAACATTTCATGTCAATGAATCTATTATTTCTGCCTCTCTTTTAATTTAGATTTACATTGTCTGCATTAATTTTGTTTGCATTAACATAGCTAAAGATTAAAGGTTTTTTTTAGAAGGAGTTTGTTATATTAGTGTGTTTGTAACTTTGATCAGGAGATTGAGAGGTGGAAATGGTAGAAGAGAGCTCAATAAATAAAAGGGAATGAATAGGACCAGTAGAAGTTGGTTATGTTCAAAGAAGAGAGTGCTGGTGATATAACGTCCATTTTTCAATCAGGGAATCCAAAGTAACCCAGCTTATTTAATTTGATTAACTTCTATCGGTCATGTTCATTTTCTTACACAAGATAAAACCGAAATTAAATGGCAAAACAGGTAACACAAGGTTCTATAAAAACCTACAAAGAAAATGTGGTGGAAGCAGTTGAGTGAAGTGTCACAGTGACAAACCTGGTGCTGGTAAATGGGATTAATATAGCTGAGTTCTTGATGGTCAGCATGGACATGATTAGCAGAAGGGTTTGTTAACACAAGAGATTCTGCAGCGGCTGGAAATCCAGAGCAACACACACAAGGTGCTGGAGGAACTCAGTAGGCCAGGCATCATCAATGGAAATGAATAAACAGTCAATATTTTGGGCCGAGCCCCTTCTTCAGGACTGGGAAGAAGGGGAAAGATGCCAAAGTAAAAAGGTGGGGGGAGGGGAAGAAGGACTAGCTAGAAGGAGATAGGTGAATATATTCAGCGGCTGCATCACAGCCTGATAGGGAAACACCAATGCCTTTGAACGGAAAATCCTACAAAAAGCAGTGGATATGGCCCAGTCCGTAATAGGTAAAGCCCTCCCCACCATTGAGCACATCTACACAGAGCATTGTCACAGGAAATCAGTATTCATCATCAAGGACCCCCACAACACAGGTGATGCTCTCTTCTTGCTGCTGACATCAGGAAGAAGGTACAGGAGCCTCATGACTCACACCTCCAGGTTCAGGAACAGTTATTATCCCTCAGTTATCAGGCTCCTGAACCAGAGGGAATAAATTCACTTGCCCTATCATTGAAATGTTCCCATAATCTATGGACTCACTTACAAGGATTCTTCATCCCATGTTCTTGATATTTTTTGCTTATTTATTCATTATTATTATTATTATTATTAATCCTTTCTTTTTGTATTTGTATAGTTTGCTGTCTTTTGCACTGTGGTTGAACGCCCAAGTTGATGTGGTCTTTCATTGATTGTTTTATGGTTATTATTCTATAGATTTATTGAGGATGCCCACAAGAAAATGAATCTCAGGGTTGTATATGGTGGCATGTATGTACTTTGATAATAAATTCACTTTGAATTTTTAACTTTGAACTTTGAAGTTTTCAGAACAATTTATGTAATCTACAAAACTGAGCTGATGAACCGTGTTTGTCACAAACTAACTACCATAACAGGGTTTGTAAAGCAAAATTAAAAATAATGATACTTGAACCCCAAAGTGACTGCTTAACTTATTTTTATACTGACCTCATTAATTAAACAACATTCCTAAACAATAAAAACACAGAACTACAAGTTACAGATTGTTACAGATATTTGTTAATTGAAAATAATGGGTGGATTAACAACCCCAACAGTTTGTGAACCATTTATAGCCATAGACTTTAAATAAACTTTTCTATAGCTAATTTGCTTTCAAATGACATTTCACTTGATTAGAATGTAATAAAGAGGTCATGCTGTATCTAGTTGGCTTGAATTCTTAACAACTTATGGGTATAAAGGCCTTTAAAACTTGCAACACATTCATATGATACAAGGTTCATCTTCAGCCTCCGCTATGTTTTCTCATTTTTCTCCAATCCCTTCATTATCTTAGAGACCAAAAGTCAATTAGTACATAGAGCAAAGAGCAGAATAGCACAGGAGTGGACTCCTAGGCTCACAATAACTGTGCCAAACACAATACTAAGTTAAACTAATCTTCTGCTTGCACATGATGAAGATATCTCCACTGTATTCATGTCTATTTAAAAGCTTTGTAAATGCCAACTATCAAGTCTGCTTCCACCAGTAACTGTTCCAGTCAGCTACCACTCTCTGTGTTACAATAAACTTGCCCTATATATCTCTCTTAAACTCCCTCCTCTCACCTTACGTGCCTATCTTCAAGTATTTGATGTTTCCATCCTGAGAAAACTATTCTGTCTGTCTACCCCATCTATGCCTGTTCTCACACTATAAACTTCAGAATCAGAATCAGGTTTATTATCACCAGCCTGTGTCGTAAAATTTGTTAACTTAGCAGCAGCAGTACAATGCAATACATGATAATATAGAAGGAAAAAAGTCAGTAAATCAGTTACAGTAATTATAGAAATGTATATTGAATAGTTAAACTCAAAATAATGCTAAACAGAAATAATATATATAAAAAAGTGAGGTCGTGTTCATGGGTTCAATGTCCATATAGGAATCATATGGTAAAGGGAAAGAAGCTGTTCCTGAATTGCTGACTGTGTGCCTTCAGGCTTCTGTACCTCCTTCCTGACTGTGACAATGAGAAGAGGGCATGTTCTGGATGGTGGGGATCCTTAATAATGGACGCCGCCTATCTGAGGCACCGATCCTTGAAGATGTCTGGGATAATACGGAGGCTGGTGCCCAAGAAGGAGCTGACTAATTTTACAACTTTCTGTAGCTTCTTTCAGTCCTTTGCAGTAGCCCACCCAAGCCAGACAGTGATGCAGCCTGTCAGAATGCTCTCGACAACACATCTATAGAGCTTTTCGAGTGTTTTAGGTGACAAACCAAATCTCTTCAAATGCCTAGTGAAATATATCAGCTGTCATGCCTTCTTTATAACTGCATCAATACGTTGGGACCAGGTTAGATCCTCAGAGATCTTGACACCCAGGAGCCTGAAATTGCCCATTCTCTCCACCTGTAATCCCTCTGTGAGGATTGGTTCATGTTTCCTCATTTTACCCTTCCTGAAGTCCACAATCAGCTTTCATCTTACTGACACTGAGCGCTAAGTTGTTGCTGTGACACCATTCAATAGCTGGCATATCTCACTCCTGTACACCCTCCCATTTCTATCTGAGATTCTACGAACCATGGTTCTATCATCAACAAGTTTGTAGATGGTATTTGAGCTAACCTATCTACACAGTCATGGTTATATAGAGAGTAGAGCAGTGGGCTAAGCACACAACCCTGAGGTGCACCAGTACTGATCATCAGCAAGGAGGAGATACTGTGGTCTTCCGGTTAGGAAGTCGAGGATCCAATTGCAGAGGGAGGTACAGAGGCTCAGGTTCTGTAACTTATTGATCAGGATTGTGGGAATGATGGTATTAAACACTGAGCTATAGTTAATGAGCACCATCCTAATATGGGTGTTTCTATTGTCCAGGTGATCTAAGGCTGTGTGAAGAGCCATTGAGATTGTATCTGCTGTAGACCTATTGTGACAATAAGCAAACTGCAATGGGTCCAAGTCCTCACTGAGGCAGGAGTTCATTCTAGCCATGACCAACCTCTCAAAGCATTTCATCACCATAGATGTGAGTGCCACTGGATGATAGTCATTAAGGCAGCTCACACCACTCTTCTTAGGCACTGGTATAATTGATGCCTTTTTGAAGCAGGTGGGAACTTTCGACCGTAGCAGTTGAAAATGTCCTTGAATACTCACACCAGTTGGTTCGCACAGATTTTCAGAGCCTTACCAGGCACTCCATCAGGGTTTACCTTCCTGAAAGATAGCCCGACATCGGCCTCCGAGACAAAACCCACAGGGTCACCGGGTGCTGTAGGGATCTTCAAAGTTGTAGTTATATTCTCCATTTCAAAGCGGGCATAGAAGGTGTTGAGCTGATCTGGTAGTGAAGCATCGCTGCCATTCATGCTATTGGGTTTCACTTTTTAGGAAGCAATGTCCTGCAAACCCTGCCAGAGTTGACGTATATCTGATGTCGCCTCCAGCCTCACTCGGAATAGCTCCTTTGCTCTTGAAGTAGCCCTCCGCAAGTCATATCTGGTTTTCTTGTACAGGCCTGGGTTGTCAGACTTGAATGCCACAGATCCAGCCCTCAGCAGACAACATACCTCCTGGTTCATCCACAGCTTTTGGTTTGGGAATGTACAGTGTTACGGATTCAGCAACAATTAATATATAAGTGAGGCAGGGGTTTTTATAACAAATAAAACATTTATTAAACACTGAAAAACAAACCCCCAGAAGTAAACAAACAACTAACGTAACCGGAAATCAGCTGCTGTGCGGCAGCTTAAACAGTTCTTAAAGAAATAAAGCGAAAACAGTTCTTAAAGCGATGTTGCAAAAACAGTTCTTCAAAGTAGTACTGCAAAAGTTCAAAATGCTTACAGTCCATTAAAGGAGAGACTTTTTAGACGATTTAAATTCTCTTTCACGTCGTGTTGTTGCGGTTCCCAGTCGAACTATACTTTTCCCGGAGAATTTACGAAGATGAAAATGAAATGGCTTAAAGGCACTGACCTTTCCTTTACAAAACTGTACCCAACCCTTTCTGACAAAGGGTCTCAGCCCGAAACGTCGACAGCGCTTCTCCCTATAGATGCTGCCTAGCCTGCTGTGTTCTACCAGCATTTTGTGTGTTGTTGTTTGAATTTCCAGCATCTGCAGATTTCCTCATGTTTGCCCAACCCTTTCTGCTATTATTCGCAAGGGTTACCATGGGGACAGCCAACGAATTCCTTCCGAATGAAGATCAAACAAGGTCGAACCTGTTTCACAGTCGTAATCAACTTTCCTCGATCTTTTAGCTCCCGAACTCCGATCTTCACTCTCCACTGATTTTTAACTGGCAGTATTATAAAGAAACTGCCAGCAATGACCTTTTAAACTTTAGGCATTAAATAAAACTCCACCTTTCAACCAAACTGCATCATAATATTGGAGCACGCAGTGGCATGGAGTCAAAATGGCAAATCCAGCCATGAACTGCCCCTCCTCACAGGGAGGGGTCCTCCTTTTATACCCTGTAAAAAAAACGTCACATGATCTCTACTGGCAGGAAAAAGACGTCACTCCACCATCACAAGACCACTACCTTAAGTCCAGTATAGCTTCAACACCACTGTCACGTGACAAGTACAAGATACCCATGGGTACATAACAACAGCAAGCTTTCTTAGGTTCACACTTATCCAGACAGGTCTTAATGAAGTCGGTAACAACTGTGGCATACTCATCCAGATTCAAAAATGAATCTCTGATTACAGCCCAGTCCATCGATTGAAAGCAGTCCTGTAAGCACTCCTGTGCTTCCCCTGTCCATACCTTCTTGGTCCTCACTACTGGTGCTGCAGTCTTCAGTCTCTGCCTGTACTCAGGGAGTAGAAGTACAGCCAGGTGATCGGACTTTCCAAAGTAAGGACATGGAATAGCACAGTAGGCATTCTTGATGGTGGTCTAACAGTGGTCCAGTGTGCTGATTCCTCTGGTACTACAAGTGATTTGTTGATGGTAATTATTTAGTGACTTTTTCAAGCTTACCTAGTTAAAATCCCCCAAAATGATGATGATGGATGGTCAGGGTGAGTTGTTTCATGTATATTGAACCCATTGCTCAGATCATCTAGAGCCTTCAATCAAGATTCAAGATTATTTAATGTCATTTCCAGTACACAAGTTTAAACTCATCTGCACCCGTTCTCTTTACACAGTACAACAAAATAATTGCTACTCCAGATCCGTTGCTACAAAAAAAACCACCATATACTTCCTGTAATGGGATGATGAAAATTACACGCAACACTTCAATTACAGCTTAACCAAAGTTGGGCTCACCTTTGAATATTTTCATTGACTAACATCTAAAGCTCATTGTAGTAGAGAACTCCAAAGGTTTGCAGCCTTCTCATTATCTCAATCCTAAATAGGGTTATAGCACAGTAAAAGGCTCTTTGGCCTATCTTGTCCACAGCAACCTGTTGTTCTGCCTAGTCCCATCTACCTGCACCTGGACCATAGTCCTCCATACCCCTGATATCAACATTCCTATTGAAGTGTCATAATACTCTCTTAGTGAAGAAGCTACCCCTCATGTCCTCCTTAAATATTTCACCTTTCGCCCTGAGTCAATCTAGTTCTAGTCTCAGCCAACCACATGGGGATAAGCTTGCATGCATTTACACTATAATTTTGCTTGCCCCTCAGATTAGGTAAAAAAGCCAATAGAACATTGCCCTCTGGTTCAGTGTTCTCAAACCTCTACCCTGTGGATCCCAAACCTCCACCCTGCTGATCTCAAACCTCTACCCTGTGGATCCCAAACCTCCACCCTGCTGATCTCAAACCTCCACCCTATTGATCTCAAACCTCCACCCTGTGGATCCCAAACCTCTACCCTGCTGATCTCAAACCTCTACCCTGTGGATCCCAAACCTCCACCCTGCTGATCTCAAACCTCCACCCTGCTGATCTCAAACCACTACCCTGCTGATCTCAAACCTCCACCCTGCTGATCTCAAACCTCTACCCTGCTGATCTCAAACCACTACCCTGCTGATCTCAAACCTCTACCCTGCTGATCTCAAACCACTACCCTGCTGATCTCAAACCTCCACCCTGCTGATCTCAAACCTCTACCCTGCTGATCTCAAACCACTACCCTGCTGATCTCAAACCTCCACCCTGCTGATCTCAAACCTCCACCCTGCTGATCTCAAACCTCTACCCTGCTGATCTCAAACCACTACCCTGCTGATCTCAAACCTCTACCCTGCTGATCCCAAACCTCCACCTTGCTGATCTCAAACCTCTACCCTGCTGATCTCAAACCACTACCCTGCTGATCTCAAACCACTACCCTGCAGATCTCAAACCTCCACCCTGCTGATCTCAAACCTCTACCCTGCTGATCTCAAACCTCTACCCTGCTGATCTCAAACCTCCACCCTGCTGATCTCAAACCTCCACCTTGCCAATCTCAAACCTCTACCCTGCTGATCCCAAACCTCCACCCTATTGATCTCAAACCTCTACCCTACTGATCCCAAACCTCTACCCTATTGATCTCAAACCTCTACCCTACTGATCCCAAACCTCTACCCTGCTGATCCCAAACCTCTACCCTACTGATCCCAAACCTCTACCCTGTGGATCTCAAACCTCTACCCTAATGACCTCAAACCTCTACCCTGCTGATCTCAAACCTCCACCCTGCTGATCTCAAACCTCTACCCTGCTGATCTCAAACCTCCACCCTGCTGATCTCAAACCTCTACCCTACTGATCTCAAACCTCCACCCTGCTGATCTCAAACCTCTACCCTGCTGATCTCAAACCTCTACCCTGCTGATCTCAAACCTCTACCCTACTGATTTCAAACCTCTACCCTGCTGATCTCAAACCTCCACCCTGCTGATCTCAAACCTCTACCCTGCTGATCTCAAACCTCCACCCTGCTGATCCCGAACCTCTACCCTACTGATCCCAAACCTCTACCCTAATGACCTCAAACCTCTATCCTAATGACCTCAAACCTCTACCCTGCTGATCTCGTTGATAATCCAGTTGGTTAAAAGTAAGCATGGGGCTCAAATTGAGTTAACTGAAAATGGTGTAGATGAAGGGTCTCGGTCTGAAACTCTTTTCCATAGATACTGCCTGGCCTGCTGAGTTCTTCCAGCATTCTGTGGGTGTTGCTTTGATTACCGCCATCTGCAGACTTTCTCTTGTTTGTGAACTGAAAGTGCTGCATTGTTTGCTCTTAAATTACTTCAGAGCTATCTTTTGAATTGAGTCCTTTCACAGAGTTGCAGTGAAATATTTAGTCAGTCTGTTATCTGAATTTCTGAGGAAAGTGATTTTGGAATTAGTTAAGGCATTCCAGTGTTTTGCCCTTAGAGTGCAGTTAACTTTATTTCAAGTACAGTGAAGTGAATTGGAGTTAAAGATTATTGTGAAATTTGGAACATGTTCTAGTTCTTTGGATACTTTGAATTTGTTCAAGAATATAAAATGGTTGTTAGGGATTCCACAGCTCATTCTCCACAGCTTCTATGGAAATAAAAATGTGGACAGATGAAAAACAGATTGCCTGTATACTATCGCCTGACTCACACCATCACACATGGTTAACAGCTATTCATTCCGATTCCATAACGACAGAACAGTGCTGTAATCAAGCAACTTTTCTACAGGTGAATGTCAGACAGCAGATCCAGGTGCCGCAAAGATCTCAGGGATCTATGAACATGTATGTATTTCTCAGCAATGATCAGGATTGGAAAAGTACAATAATTGTCCTTTCATTCCCCACTCTTCCCTCCTGCTATAATGAAGTTGCCTATTTTGGCATTGCATGAGAGTAGACGGAGAAGTCAGAGGTTAAGGATGAAAGGTGGGATGTTTAAGGGGAACACAAGGGAGACCTCTTCATTCACAGGGCGGTGCGAGTGCAGAATGACCTGCCAGCAGAAGAGGTGGATGCGGGTCTGATTTCAACATTTAAGAAAAATTTTGGATGGGGCATGAAGGGCTGTGGTCCGGTGCAGGTCAATGAGACTAAACAGATTAATAGTTCAGCATGGACAGGGTAGGCTGGGGGCCTGTTCCTATGCTGTGGTGTTCTGTGACCTTATGAGTAGCTAACATAGCATAGAGCAAGGCTTGACAAGGCTGTACAGCTTTGTATCACAATGTTAATACATTCTTCACCGGGTCGCTTCTCTAAGCCACTTCTACACATTAGCAGAATCAGAATCCCGGTTGTCCTCACTGACGTATGTTGTGAAACTTGTTTTGTGACAGTAGAATATGGCATCCATAAAAAGTACTATAAGCTACAATAAGAAATCCAGTGGATTCCAGTTAATTGGGCTATCGGTTAATCGGGACAGCCACTTATTTGGGACAACTCTTAAAGAACAAAAAATAATCAAGAAAATAGCTGGGACTCCGTTTTGTTTACCTGGGATGTTGGTGCTTAACTGGGACCAGAGACTATTGCTGAAAAGTTTCTGACTAGTCTCAGACACGTGCAATTGTGTGGATGTCAGACACTGCACCCTACTTAGAGCAAACACTTTAAATAGCATCAGTAGTATGTGCTTCTGTTTACAAAGCAGCGATTTCTGTCACGATAGTTGACGAGATATAAGCAGTAAGACAAACCAGAACTGTTTTGCCCTCTGAGCACTCAGGCTTGCAGATGCCAAAAATGGTCTGGAGTGAAAATGAAACGATTTCACTACTTCAAAAAGTTAGAAGCTACAAGAATTTGAAAGTATTGACAATAATCTTGAATGTTACAATTAAAATTTTTGGAGGATGCAATGATTAAAGTTTGTATGAAGGCAGTGTGTTATCTACACTACCAGTCTGTGCTGATTTTGTCCATTTACAGTAGATCAAGAGAACACAGCAGAATACACTCTGATCTCACCTGTGGCTCCAAAGAACCGTTTGCATGCAACAGTGGGCACACCTTGGTACTCCACTTCGACAAGTGGGCTGAACCATGTGAGGGTAGCCAGCAGCCTCATACCCTGGTAAGATAGGGACATGCCTACCCTAGCATGTGAAGTCCGCTCCGGCACACTGGGCGGATGAGAGGAAGGCAGTTCTGCAATGCTGTTTGGAGAGTAAAGGGCATGACCAGGCACAGGGGAAGTCATGGACAACCACTGAAACCAAGGAACCTCAGCTGTGACATCTACATGTACCAATGGACCCAGACTTCTGAGGTCGAGAGAGTGGTACCGCTCTGACAGTACCACTTTAAAAGCTTTCCCACAGAGGTTTCCTGCCATCGTCAGGTAAGTCAGACAGCCACTAAACCAACTATTAGCAACTAAAACACAGTTTTATAGTACTGTAGTTGTTTTGATAGTGCTCTAATTTGTTCTGTATTTCATTTAAATACATAATTTAAAAGGCAGTTTGTCTTTTTTTTATACCTTTTTAGCTATTTCCATGAAAACTCAGCAGCTTGTGGCAGCCGCTTAATTGGGCCAAACTGTTTGATATGTCCCAGTGAATCAGAACCTTTTATATATAAAAACATAAATAAATTGTACAAAAAGAGAGTAAAATAGTGAAGTAGTGTTCATGGGTCCATGGACCAATCAGAAACCTAATGGTGGAGGGGAGAACTGCTCGTAAAACACTAAGTGGCGTCCTCAGTCTTGACAGGGTTTGCAGGCCATTACTTCCTACAAAGCAGAACCTAATATCATGAACAGCTTCACTCCCAAATGAGCTCAACGCCTTTTATGCACGATTTGAAAGGGAGAATAAAACTACATCTGTGTGAATCCCTGCAGCATCTGGTGACCCTGTGGTCTCTGTCTCAGAAGATGATGTCAGAACCTCTTTTAAGAGTGTTAACCCTCGCAAGGCTCTGAAAGCCTGTGCCAGCCGGGTGTGTTCAATCTCTGGTTGCTGCATCTGGAGGTTTCCACCTGCTTCAAAAGGGTGATAATCAAGTGCCAAAAAAGAGCAGGCTCAGCTGCCTCAACAAATACTGCCCAGTGGCCCTCACATCTACTGTGATGAAGCGATTTGAGAGGTTAATCAAGCCTGCAATCAACAATAGAAATACCTACAACAGCCTGCTGCTGATTGACTACAGCTCAGCATTCGTCATCATACCTTCAGTTCTGATCAACAAGTTCCAAAACCTGGGCCTCTCTCTGCAACAGGATCCTTGACTTCCTCATCAGGAGACCACAGTCAGTGTGGATAGGAAGTAGCATCTCCTCCTCGCTGGCAATCAATCAACACTGGCGTACCACAAAGATGTGAGCTTAGCCTACTGGTCTACCCTCTCTACACCCACGATTGCATGGCTATGCACACCATCTATAAATTTGCCAATGGCACAACTATTGTTGGCAGAATTTCAGATGGTGATGAGAAAGCTGACAGGAGTGAGATGGATCAGCTGGTTGACTAACACCACCAGGTCCAGGAACAGTTATTACCCCTCAACCATCAGACTCTTGTATCAAAGGGATAACTTCATTCAACTTGACTTGCCCTATCACTGAAATGTTCCCACAACCTATGGACTCACTTTCAAGGACTCTTCATCTCATGTTCTCAATATTTATTTCTTATTTATTTAATATTATTATTTCTTTCTTTCTGTTGTCTTTTGCACATTGGTTGAAAACCCGGTTGTTGTAGTCTTTCACTGATTCTACGATGGTTAATAAAGTATTATAGTTTTGCAAGGAAATGAATCTCAGAGTTGTATCTGGTGACATATATGTACTTTGATAATAAATTTACTTCGAACTTTGAGCTTTCAACATGCAATATGTGCATTGCGTGGATGGTATTCAATCCAGAAAAAGGTCATTAACAAAGGTTTACTACCGAACAATGAATTTTCACACCAGCTAGCTGCACACCTCATCTGCTGTCACTGGTGAAGAAAGGGGGAAACATTGTCATGGGGGTGTACTTCTCCTTTCAGAGCAGTATGTTGTGTTGGAGGTTTGTTGACACAATTATTCCAGTCAAAATTGTATTTCTGCTCTGATTAGATATTCCCGACACTCCTTTCCCTCCAGGAGGTTATGTGGGGGATATTACACCTAGTGATTAAGAAATGTGACATGTTTCAACTTAAAGGGTTGAAACTTCAACCCAGCATCAACAAGATCACAGCCGACCCTCTGCTCCAACCCAGTTTTCCGCACAAGCCTGTTATCAAATTGACAGCGGTGATTGTGGATCAGGCTACTTCAGGATGCTGTGAGGTTTGGGCACTGAGCTATTATCGGCAGAGACCTTGTCCACTGATCCAGAGATTGTGCTGAATCCCACCACAACAGCTGGGGAATTTAAATACCGGATCAGTAATGGGGACCATGAAACTTTCAGAATCTTGTAGAACTCCATCTGTTTCACTAATGCCCTCACATAATCCGGCCTAGCTGAGTTTAAGGCCCACAGCTATGTGGCTGATATTTAAATGTCCGCTGCAATGTCCCAACAATTACGCCACTCAAAGACAATTTTGGGATGGTCAGTACTTTCAGTACTGCCTGCATCCTGCAAATGAATGGCCTAAATCACAAAGACTAGGTTTATTTCCCACGTGTACATTGAAACATCAAATCATACAGTGAAATGCATTGTTTGCGTCAACAACCTGCACAGTCCAAGATTTGTTGGGGCCGCCTGCAGGTGGCATGCTTCTGGCAAGAACATAGCATGCCCATAGCTTACTAATCCTAACCCGTATGTCTTTGGAATGTTGGAGGTAACCGTAGCGCCAAGAGGAAACCCACGCAGTCACAGGAAGAAAGTACAAGCTTTTTATAGAGAGTGGCAGGAACTGGACCCCTATCTTACAGCTGGTGCTGCAAAACATAATACTAACCGTTACATTACCATGCTGCCCAAATCGTGCTGACTGTAGGGCACCAATTCCAAAGGGAACCGTGGCTTGCATTTCAGCACATCTTGCAAGGATACAGTCAAAGATAGAAGCCAACAATCTGCTAAAAGTCTAGCACTGCCACATCTGCCATTCAATATGATCACAGATGATTTATTACTCCAAGACTAATTTTCCACCAGTTATCATGTCCCTAGGTTCCTGACATACCAGAAGGTGCCTTGAAGGTACACTGCAAGTAAACATCCTTAGTTCTTCAAGTGGAAACAAAATGCAAAGGTTCGCAACCCAAGTGTAAAGAAAACATCTTCCTTCTGGTCCTAAATTGGTCCTGGTAATGCCCCTTGAGGCTCTCACTGAAATTGCCTCCAACTCCCACCAAAACTAGTTCAAGGCTCTCTAAACACTGGCATCTCTTAAATGCAAATATTTTAAATAAGCGGAGAAAAGAATTTCATATTAATGCCTCAGTGTTATTTCTATCAGCAGGAATCATTGTTTCTAATTTAGTTTCTGAGTTTTCCATTCTGGGACATCTATCAGGTCATGTCCCGCAGTTTCTTCTTATCTGACTATGTGGCATCAACTACAAACAATCTCTTGCTGAATCCAGCCTTCACATAATAAGTGGACTGTCGATGAGTCCATTTACTGCTCAAGGTTACAGTCTAAATTACATTGAGAAACTTCATTCCTTTATTTATCTGCATTAAAAGGCAATCAGAATAATACTGGCTGCAAGTTGGACTTAATTGTAACAATGAACTGCTAATTTATGCCATTTACCACACTTGAGCTCTGTTGTCAAAACATACTCATTATTTTCTGGAGATCCAATCAGAACCATCAATGTATTAGCCAACAAGTTACCATCTATATTGTGATGTGGATAGATTGAAGGGACACTGTAACCGAAAATAGCATTGATGCTCTTAAATGTTTATTTCTAAATTTTAAAAAAAGCAGCAAGATAACTGCAATCTGAGAACAGATATACGTGGCATGGTAGCATAGCAGTTAGTTCAAAGCTTTGTCGGAGAAGGAGTCTGTGTGGCTCATAGTGGCAGACGGATAGACCTCTGCCTCGTGTGGTGTCCCTCTCTTTTGATGAATGTCGGTGATATTAGAGTATGGTTCTATACTTATGGATTGGACTATTGTGTTAATGAACTGTGGACTTTTTTAGGCTTATGATTTTTATATTCTGTATTTTTTATCACCTGCTTCTTTTTCATTTTATTGTGTGGGGAGAGGGTATTTGGGGATTGATGTTCTGTTAGTTTTTTTGTGTGGGGGAGGGGTTACTTTTTGTGGGGTCGATGTTCCTGTTCCATTTTGTGTGGAGTGAGGGGTGTTTTTGGGATGTTGATGATCGGGATGCCATTCTTTTCGTACGGGGGGGGGGGGGGGATAGGTTTGATGTTTCTCTCTGAACGACTTTCATCGTTCTTTGTTTCATGGCTAACTGGAGAATACAAATTTCAGAGTTGTGCATGGATGCATGCTTTGCTAATTAATGAACCTTTGAACTGTATAGGTGACCCGGGTTCAATTCCCGCTGCTGCCTGTAAGGAGTTTGTGTGCTCTCCCCGTGAACGCCTAGGTTTCTTCTAAATGCTGTGGTTTCCTCCCACAGTCCAAAGACGTACTGGTCCGTAGGTTAATAGGTCATTGTAAATTGCCCCGTGATTAAGCTAGGATTAAATTGGGGGATTGTTGACCGGTGTAGTTCAAAGGGCCAGAAGGGCCTATTCTGCACTGTAGCTCAACAAATACATAAATAAAAATAACAAGATGGTGAATAGAATGAGAGGAGGACTCACATTGCTCTTTTCCCAGCCTAAGGATCTTTGATGTAAGTTCACCTTAGATGTTCAACTTGCTGTTAAGCACTTTTAAAAACAAATTTTCATGGTAAATAAATCACTTGTCTTTCTCAGTTTAAAAAAATGCAAAACGCAAAATTAACCCAATTGCCATAGCAACAAAACTTCTGCTCATCCATTAGATTCTACGTGTCCACTTTTTGATGAGAACTTGTCAAGGGCTTCCACTGTAGTTACTGGATGAAGACTAGATTGTCAGAGGCAATCGTCTCCAAATAGCCCAGTGTTGGGAGACTGGCAGAAGCACTGAGAAATTAGTATCACCAGATTCTTTCCAATATTTCATCAGTTACCATCAGAAATACTATGAAATTCACATTGAGATTCATTCCCTTTTGGCTGAGGGTTCAATGACATTGCAAAGACCAAAATACAATACACAGGATGAAAGCCATTTATTTTCAGCATATTTTTAAATTCTGCCGTGTTAAGACATGCTACGCAATGGCCCTCTTGATTATATGTAACTCATGTTTAATTAATATGGCACATGCATCAAATATATTTACTTTTGTAAATATATAATCCAGCAGGTCTGTGAAGTTTTTGCATTTCTGAAATACTGAAATTATCTGTTCACAAGATATCTTTGAACATGTTTTACTCAGAAGACAAGTGTTGCAAATTTAACATCTTTCAGGTAATTATAATATTGTGAATATGATACAGTAAACAAACAAACAAAAGCAAAGTAAACTAATTGAGGGCATAATTTTAAAGTGATTGGAGGGAAGCATTGGGGGAATGTTCGAGGTAAATCAATTTGAACACAGAGTGGTGGGTGCCTGGAACACTCTGCCAGGGGTGGTGCTAGAGGCAGATACATTAGGAGCATTTAAGAAACTCTTAGATAGGCACGTGGGTGATAGAAAAATGGAGCACTGTTTAGGAGGGAAGGTTATTGTAGGTTTAACAGTCAGCAGAACATTGTGGGCCAAAGGGCCTGTTTTGTACTGTAATGTTGTATGCTCTTTGTTCTAGAAATTGCTAGAAATACTCAGCAAATGCATGACTGAATTGCCAAAGCCAGCTCTAACCGCATCATTAAGTTAGTTGGCAATGCAACAGTGGGTGGCTGAATCAGCAGCAGTGATGAACTAGACGTAGAGCAGCTTGTGGACTGGTGTAAACCCAGCAACCCGAGTCTCAACATGGACAAGTCTAAGGAGATGACTGTGGACTTCAGGAACGTGCGCATCAATGACTTCTCTGTGGAAAGAGCCAGGAGCAGCAAGCTTCTTGGACTGCACGTTACTGATGATGTCAACGCCACCTCTTTAGCCAAGAGAGCACAGCAGCGTCTCATCTTCCTGAGGAGACTGAGGCAAACCAGGCTCCACCTCCCCCCAATTCTCACCACATTCTAGAGGAGCAATATTGAGAGCATCCTGACCAGCTGAATCACCGTCTGGTATGGGAATTGCAATGCATCAGATCATAAAACCCTGTAGTGGACAGTGTAGACTGCTGAAAATAGCATTGGGGTCTCCCCAACCCCCCCCCCCCATTCAGGAGCACTGCACACACAGTGCCTCCAGCATTGCCAAAGACCCCTCCCATCCTTCTCGCAATGTCTTTGACCTCCTGGCATCAGGGAGAAGGTACCGCAGCATAAAAACCAGAACTGTCAGGCTAGGTTGCAGCTTCTTCCCCTAGGCTGTTAGACTTCTGAACACCCTGATACAACCCAGCACGTACGTGCACCCCCACTCCCCAACTCACAGACACACTCTCACCCTGCACTGGTCACTTGCCATCTTTTATTGCTACTGTTTCACACGTTTATACAACTGCTTGCATTATCATAATCGTGCCAGTAACATTATTCTGTCTTACATAAACATACACCTCACTCTTTACGCCAACCTGCCAATCTCCGGGCTATGCCACTGAGGGACCTGTGCTAATGTTATTCTGTGACTGTCAGTCCTGGCTCGTAACTCCGTGTGTATTGCGTTTTGCAGTCTGGCCCCAGAGGAATGATGTTTAGTTTAGCTGCATGGTTGAATGGCAATAAACTTGAACTTGAGATCAGGTAGCATCCATAAAAAGAGAAATCTTTCATGTCAATGGCCTTTAGTCATCCATCCCTATTGCCCTTTTGCTTTATGTCTCCATATTAGACCATAATGGATCAAAATGATGGTCAAAATCCAGAATTTTTGTACCAGTCAAATTTTGGTTGGACGTAGATTGCATGGTTATGTTAATGAGATCCTAGGAAAAGCAAAACCAATTAAGAAGCATATCCATCTCTATAGAGCCTCAGTTTACTGCAAAAGTTTGATTCTATTTTCTGGTTGGCTGCCAAAGACTAATGGTGTTCCACAGGAGTCGGTGTTGGGACTGCTTCTTCTCGCGCCATATGTCAATAAACTGGATGACAAAATTGGTGGCTTTGTGGCCAAGATGGCGGACAACACAAAGCTGGATGGAGGGGCAGGTGGTGTTGTGAAAGCAGGGAGTCTGCAAGAGGACTTGAGCAGATCGGGAGAACGGGCAGAGAAGTGGCAAATGGAATATAGTGTAGGGAGGTGTATCGTCGTGCAGTTTGATAGAAGGAATAAATGCATAGACTATTTTCTAAACAGGAAGA
Source organism: Hemitrygon akajei (assembly GCF_048418815.1). Taxonomy (NCBI): domain Eukaryota; kingdom Metazoa; phylum Chordata; class Chondrichthyes; order Myliobatiformes; family Dasyatidae; genus Hemitrygon; species Hemitrygon akajei. Next base: position 30,838,941 of record NC_133127.1, read on the forward strand.
AAATTCAAAAATCAGACATGCAAAGGGATTTGAGAGTCCTTGTGCAGGATTCCCTGAAGGTTAAATTGCATTTTCAGTCAGTGGTAAGGAATGTTAGCATTCATTTTGCAAGGACTAGAATACAAAGGCAATGATGTAGTGCTGAGGCTTCGTAAGTCAGGTCAAGTCAATTAAGTACAGTAAAGTTTATTGTCCTTTAAATATTTAAATGTATACCACCAAATGAGACAAAACTTCTCCAAACCAGGGTGTAAAGCATTGTAGTACATATAACACGCAATAACTTTGGAAAGTAAGGATAAAACCTACACACAAATTACACTTAAATAAACAAAGTAAAGTGCACTACTTAAACATTGTAAGGTCCAGACCCCACTGGTCAGACTGCACTTGTAAGCAGTTTTGGGTCCGTTATCTATGAAAAATGTGAAGTGATGGCTCAGTGGAGGTTCATGACAGGAATGAAAGAGTTAACATAGCATTTGAAGGTTCTGGGACTATGGGGGAGGGGATGGTGGGAGTTTCATTGAACCCTATCAAATATTGAAAGGGCTAGATAAAGTGGATGTGGAGAGGATGTTTCCTATAATGAGGGAGTCTAAGACCAGAGGGCACAGCCTCAGAATAGAGGGATGTCCATTTAGATCAGAGATTAGGAGTAATTTCTTTAGCCAATGGGTAGTGAATCCGTGGAATCCATTGCCACAGATGGCCGAGGAGGCCAAGTCATTGGACATACAGTATTTAAAGTGGAGGTAGGTAAGTTCTTGAATAGTCAGGGCTTCTAAGAGTGCAGGAAAATGGGGTTGAGAGGGATCAGAAATTGGCCATGATGGAATGGCCGAGAAGTCTTAATGGGCCAAATAGCCTAATACTGCTACTATGTCTCACTGTCTTACGGTGTTATGGTCTAATTTGAACTGCAATTACTGTATAACTGAGATATCTGTGTGATACTCTTCCGAGAAACTACAACTTGAGAGTGATTTGGACTTGATAACAAAACTTTACTTGTAGTTAAAATCATCCTTCTGGAATTGTACTTTTCCTGGGATGTTTTTCTGATCCGGGGATCTGTATAAAGGAAGCAAATTTGACCTTGTGGTTTAGTACGGCGCCGGAAAGAGGCTACTCTTTGTGTACGGCTCCGAAAGGGAATCATCAAATATTCCCATTTAGGGCTGCTACAGCTGAAATCCAGTCAATAGTTTCTTTGTGTGTGCATTGCACCATACTGCTGCCGCAAAACAAAATTCAAGACAGACTTGTATGTCAGTGAATCTGATTTTCAAAGTCAAATTTCAAAGTACATTTATTATCAAAGTGTAACGCTTATGCGACCGGCTGGTGTATGTCTAGAGGAAAATTCATCCACCCGCCAAACCACGCCTCCCGTATACGCAGATGCTGTGACATGCACACTAATACAAACTCGCACACACAATATCAAACCACACACCATGTACGTTTACAAGAATACACTTTATAAATCTTACTAGGACTGAGTGATTAATAACAATACAACATATATATGAAAGAAAAGGCGCCAGAACTTATCAGGGTTCAGTCAATTAGTGCACAATTGTTGGAGCTCAACCATCGAAGTCTTCAGTCCACTATTCGATCTTCTCCGACCTCCACGACCCGCGCGCCTGGGACCGCCCTCAGTGATCGACCAGCAGCACCTCCAGCACTGTCCACCTTCTTGCAATCTCCTCTCCAACTCCCCAAAACCCCACAAAACCACAGCTCACAGACCCACAAGAGAGAATAACATCTATCCCAATTGGTTAACAATAGAATACAATTCCCATTATCATGTATCATAACCCAAACAAACTGCGAGAGAAAGCACTCTCTCTCCAGTTAGCATAACAAAGAAGCCATTTTGATCAACATACGCAATAACATAAGAAACCCTTCACAAAAGTACGCAGCCCGGAACAACCGGAGCAGTCTCGCAGCCTCAGCCTCACCGTCGTGGAGAGTGGGGCAAACGTCAGAGGGCAGCAAACAGAACCGTCCCAGCCCTTGCCTCTGGTCCTGACACTCTGCCTTTTCAACCCATCTGGCCTGGTGTTTAAATCATCGGTCGCTCCACAGAAAAAGTGCTGTTAATGGAATTGACATTATCACTTACATCCTTCATATACATGAGAAGTAAAAATCTTAATGTTTCGTCTCTCTCTAAGTGTGCAATGTGCAATTTATAGTAATTTGTAATAAATGGCCTGGTGGAAGAAGCTGTCCCAGAGACTGTTGGTCCTGGCTTTTATGCTGTGGTGCTGTTTCCCGAATGGTAGCAGCTGGAACAGTTTGTGGTTGGGGACACTTGGGTCCCAAATGATCCTTCGGGCTCTTTTTACACACCTGTCTCTGTAAGTATCCTGAATAGTGTGAAGTTCACATCTACAGATGCGCTGAGCTGGCCGCTCCACTTCCGTAGAGTCGTGCGATTGAGGAACGTCCATTTCCCTACAGGCAGCGATGCAGCCAGTCAGGATGCTCTCAGTTGTGTCCCTATAATAAGTTCTTAGGATTTGGGGGCCCACACCAAACTTTCTCAACTGTCTGAAAGTATTTTGTTGTATCTCTAGCTTTATGAATTGCCAGTAGAGTGCCGTCCGTCTTCAATAGCGCCATCTCACTTCCGTTCTGATTCTTTACAGTAAATTGTCAGTCACGTGCCACTGATGACCACACGTGAGGCACTTCTTTACGACTTGCACTATTTTGCACTACATGAAATAAAATCTTGAGTAAATACTGTACATCCACTTGGTGGCAAATCTTAACAAAAAACACACGGGTCTCAAAGGCCAGCTGCGACAGTGGCATTTTAAATCAGTCCAAAAGCCCCACAGCTGGGAAGCAGCTGAAAACCTATAGTCATTACATATGATTAACTATCACCTTCATACATTACAGCTATCGTGAAATAAGACGGAGGAAATAAAATTAACTATTCTCCTCTGCGTGTCATTAAATATGAAGGGAGGTGAGGACAAATTTTAATCAGAATTCACAAATCAAAATTCATTATGATGCAATGCCACTAATTACATACAACATTTGAATCAATTGCAATTCAATTTCTGTCATCACTTTCAATTGTGCTGTGATGTTTGATGTTGTTATTTGCTCTTTTATATCTTTTAAAGATAGTAGCCCAGATGGCAGCCCCATCTGTTCTGTTTCATCCCAGTGCCGAGGTGCATACCAGATTAACTATTGCAGATGCTCCACATCTAAATCTTCAGAGATGGCCTACTGCTACTTGAGCAACCATGGTTCACTTCAAACTACAAAAAGACAGGTGACGTCCATTACCAGGAAGAGCTGTCATTCCCATTTTTTTATTATTCTCAATAAAAAAAATTAGGATTGATGGCCTTGGGAAAAAAAAGACTCCCACATTGCTGTTTGCACATCTGGTGACAGCAATTATAGCTCCAGGAGTAGAAAGAGCTCGACTTTGCCAAAGTTATTAATGTCTTAAAAAGCTCTGGTCCATTTCTATTCAATCAACTGTTTTCGCATCCCTACAAAAACTTTGCACAACTTATTTTCCAAATTTAAAGGTTGAAGATTAGTTCGCTTTTCACGTGCGCATCAAAACATTGAAACACAGAGTGAAATGCGTCGTTTGCGTCAGTGACCAGAAGAGTCTGGGGATGTGTTTGGGGGCAGTCTGCAAGCGTCGTTACGCTTCAGGCACCAACAGAGCATGCCCACAACTTTGGAACGTGGGGGGAAACTGGAGCATCTGAAGGAAACCTATGTGGTCACGGGGTGAACAAACAAACTACAGACAGCAGCAGATTGAATTCCAATCAGTGATCACTGGGGCTGTAAAGCAACACGCTAACTACAGGGAATCCAGAAGACACTCATTGATATTTTGGACACTGTTGCTAAATAAAAACACCAGTATTTTTGAGAGGATGAAGATATTTCCAGCCAGAATGAGTACTGGGTTCACTGGAATCTTCAATGATTAATGATTTCATACAGCACTTGCAGCTATCATCCAAGAGTGTGCTTATATCCTATTCAAGGATCTTACAGTGCAATCCCACTGTCATGTAGAAAAGCACAAGTGACTAGTCACACAAAAGTTGTAAATTCTTGGATACCAGGGCATTATGATTAAATAATTTTGGTGATGTTATTTGAGGATCAGTGTGATAATCTGTGTGTGGAGCCATGGGAAATGAGTGAGACTTTAAATAAACACCTCTTCTCTGTATTTACCATGGAGAAATACTTGGAAGCTAGTGAGGTTAACTCAGGGAACAGTGATATCCTGGATCAGTCAACATTTTGAAGGAGGAGGTGTTAAAGGCTTTTAAAAGCATAAGGTATAGGAGCAGATTTGGGCCATTTGGTTTATCGAGTCTGCTTTGCCATTTCGTCAGAGTTGATTCATTTTCCCTCTTAGCCTCAATCTTCTGCCTTCTCCCCTATCCATTCATGCCTGACTAATCAAGAATCTATCAAACTCTGCCTTAAATATACCTAAAGACTTGACCTCCAAAGCTACCTGCAGCAACAGATTCCACAGTCTCACCACTCCTTGGCTAAAGAGATTTCTCCTAATCTCCATTATAAAAGGACCTCCCCCCTCTATTCCTGAGGCTGTACCCTCTCGTCTTAATCTCTCCCACCATAGGAAACATCCTCTTCACATCTATTCTATCAAAGCCTTTCAACATTCGCTAGGTTTTGATGAAGTCATCCTTCATTCTTCTGAATTTCAGTGAGTAGAGGCCCAGAGCCATCAAAAGCTCCTCATATGACAAGCCTTTCAATCCCAGAATCATTTTCATGAACCTCCTTTGAACTCCAATGTCAGCACATCCTTTCTTAGATAAAGGGCCGAAAACTGCTTACAATACTCCAAATGAGGCCTCACCAATGCTTTATAAAGTCTCAATGTTACATCTTTGCTTTTATATTCTAGTCCTCTTGAAATGAATGCTCACATCAAATTTGCCTTCATCACCATCATCTCAACCTGCAAGTTAACCTTTAGGGAATCCTGCACAAGGATATTCACTCTCACCTCTCTTTTACCCTTCATGTATCTGAAAAAACTTTTGGTATCATTTTTAATATTATTGGCTAGCTTAATTTTGTATTCCATCTTTCCCTTGTTAATGACTTTTTAGTTGCCTTCTGTTGGTTTTTAAAAGCTTCCCAATCCTCTAACTTCTCATTAATATCTGCTCTATTATATGCCCTCTCTTTGGCTTTTATGTTGGCTTTGATTCCTCTTGTTAGCCATGGTTGTGTCATCTTTCCTTTAGAAAATATCTTCCACTTTGGGATGTATATATCCTGTGCTTGCCAAATTGGTTCCAGAAATTCCAGCCATTGCTGCTCTGCCGTCATCCCTGACAGAGTCTTTTTCCAATAGAATTTGGCCAGCTCCTCTCTCATGGCTTTGTAATTCCCTTTATGCCACTGGATACTGATACATCTGACTTTAGCAGCTTCTTCTCAAATTTCAGGGTTCTATCATATTATGATCACTTGTCCTTAAGGATTCTTTTATCTTAAGCTCTCTAATAGATTCCGGTTCATTGCACAACACCCGATCCAGAATAGCAGATCCTCTTGTGGGCTCAACCACAAGTTGCTCTAAGAAGCCATCTCGTAGGCTTTCTAGAAACTCCCCCTCTTGGGAATCAGCATTCACCTGATTTTCACCATCTACCTGTATTGTGAAATCCCCCGTGACTATTGTAGCATTGCCCTTTTTGGCATGCATTTCCTATCTTCCATTGTAATTTGTAAACCACATCCATACTACTGTTTGGGGGTCTGTATATAACTTGCATCACGGTCCTTTTACCTTTGCAGTTCCTTAGGTCTACCCACAAAGATTCAACACCTTCTGACTATGTCACCTCTTTCAAAAGATCTGATTTTATTTTTTACCACCCGACCTCCTCTGCCTTACCTGCCTGTGCTTTTGATACAATGTATATCCTTGGATGTTAAGCTCCCAGCTATAATTTTTTTTCTGCCATGATTCAGTGATGCCCACAACATCACACATGCCAATCTGTAACTGTGCTACAAGTTCATCGATCTTATCCTGTATACTGTGCGCACTTAAATACAACACCTTCAGTCTTCTGTTCACCCTTTTCGACTTTGTCTACCTTTTACATTGCAACTCAGTCTATTGACTGCATTTTTGCCCAATCAACAGCCACTCCTTGCTAGGAGTCTCACTACACATTGCCTTTGCTTGTAAACCAACTAACTCATCTTCAGCACTACCATTCCAGTTCCCATCCCCCTGCCAAATTAGCTTGAACCTTCATGATCAACTCTGTCAAACCTGTCCACAAGGATATTGGACCCCTCGGGTTCAGGTGTAACCCATCCTTTTTGTACAGGCTGTACCTTCCCCAGAAGAGATCCCAATGATCTGTAAATCTGACCACCTGCCCTCAGCTGCACACTCACCTGCCAAAACCCTCACTGGCACATGGCACAGGCAGCAATCCAGAGATTACTACCCTGAGGTCCTGTTTCTCAGCTGTCTACTTAGATCCCTAAAATCTCTCTTCAGGACTTTCTCTCCTTTTCTACCTATGCCACTGGTACCAATATGTACCAAGACTTCCAGCTGCTCACCCTCCCCCTTGAGAAAGCCATTGATCCGATCCGAGACATCCCTGCCACTGGCAGCTGAGAGGCGACCTACCCTCTGGGTGTCCCTAGCACACCCACAGAATCTCCTCTGACTATATAATCTCCTATCAACACTGCAGTGCTCTTCTAAGCCGCAGCAACAGACTCAGTGCCAGATACTAGGTCACTGTGGCTCCCCCTGGTAGGTCGTCACCCTCAATAGTATCTAAAATTATATATTTCTAATTGAGGGGAATAGCCACAGGTGTACTCTGCAATAGCTGTGCATTTCCCCTCTTTCTCCTGACAGTCATCCAGTTACCTGTCTCTTGCAACTTTAGGGTGAGTACCTCCTTGTCGCTCCTATTAATCACCTCCTCATTCTCCTGTATGAGCCGAAGGTCATCGAGCTGCAGCTCCAGTTCCTTTCTTTTCCAATATTTTTATTAGTTTCTACATAGAAGAATACAGAGTACAAAAAAGTGTATATGAAAGGTCAAAAAAGATTTTTAAAAACTACCAATTACATTATATCTGTTCATGATAACAATCTCATTAACCCGTATTCATATAAGTGATGAATAGTTATACTGACATATACTAACTTATTACAAAAAAAGAATCTAACCCTTACCAAGACCAAAGCTGTTCATTAAGGAGAAAAGAAGGTAAAATACCTTATCATATAATAAAAATTAATAATAGCCAACATCTGAGTTTAAACAACAAATTGGTTTTGAAAATAATTCAGAAAAAGTCCCTGCAATGTTTGAAAGTCTTGATGAGATTCAGAAATTGAACAATGAATCTTCTCTAAATCTAAGCATGACATAACGTCACATAACCATTGAGCATGAGTAGAGGAAAAACATCTTTCCATTTAAACAAAAGCGTCCTCCTAGCTATAAGAGAGCTAAAGGCCAAAATATGTAAATCAGATGCCTTCAGCTTAATATCTTGTCCTGCAACAATACCAAATTGGGCCGTCAGAGGGTTAGACTTAAAAATGACTTTAAAAAGTAAGAAAAAAGTTTGAAAAACTTCCTTCCAATATTTTTCAAGATTTGGACAAGTCCAAATCATATGAATTAATGAAGCTTCTCCATTATTACATCTGTCACAGTAGGGAGATTCAGATTCAGATTCAGATTCAGTTTATTGTCATTTAGAAACCACAAATGCAATGCAGTTAAAAAATGAGACAACATTCCTCCAGAATATCACAAAAGCATATGACAAAACAGACTACACCAGAAAATCCACATAACGTTTGGCAATCCCCAATCCAGAGTCCGGAGAGGCTGCTGCATATTAATATCACGCTACCATCTTAGCGCATTCCCTGGAAAGGAGCTCCAAATCCACCAGACAAAACAAGACCAAAAACTAAAGCTACAAGACCTGCACAAAACCACATAGTTACAACAATGCAAACAATAGCATAATTGATAAAAAAAACAAACCATGGGCACAGTAAAAATAGTCCAAGATGTTAAAGGACTATAAGTTCAAAAGAAATCACCACACAGTTTCCACAAGTCCCCAGGGTCCTGATAGACTTGCCATCCCACGCCGGCGGCAGAAGGGAATACCCCCGCTATGGACTTCCACGGCGCCGCCCGACTCAGCCTCGCAGACGCAGCACACAATGAAAGCTCCGTTGAACCCAGCCTCGCAGACACAGCACACACCGAAAGCGACCTGACCGCAGCGGACTCCGAGTCCGTCGAACCTCCGAGCCAACGACCATCCCCTCTGGCACAGCTTCTCCAAGCACTATCCTCTGCCAAGCGTATTAAGACAGCCCCGCCAACAGCCATCAGCAACGCAACCCCGAGGACTGGGGGCCTGTTCTTCCCAGCAGAGTCCCGGACCTCACAACAGCAGCAGCAACAGAGAAGGTCTTCCTGGAATTTCCCGATGTTTCTCCATGCCCCCACATCCGTTTTCAATCGATTATGATTGCGCACGGCACCCCACTTCACAAATAACAGATAATCAGCTCCGGAGTGGCCGCTGCAAGCTGTGTCGCGCCGCCATCTTGGAAATCTAGATATATCTGAATAAAAACGAAATAGTTTATCCTTAGTCATATGAGCTCTATGTACCACCTTAAATTGTATGAGGGAATGATGAGCACATAGCGATGAAGAATTAACCAGTTTAAAAATTTCATTCCAAGTTTCCTCAGATATTGATGTCTGTAAATCCTGTTCCCAGAGTTTCTTAATTTTGTCTAAAGGAACATTCCTCGTCTCCAGTAACATGCTCCTGTTCCTTAATACGTTCTCAGAGGAGCTCCTGGTGTTTATCTGGGAGCCTGGAGATCTCACTGGACATCTCACACACTGTATAAAACACTGCCCCTGGAGACATCCTCACTAGACTATTCTGCTCTAACAGACAAGGAATGAACAATGAAGAGCAAAAGGAGAAACTTACCAGGTACTTCACCTCACTCCAGCCTGATGCCAAATCCACTCCGAACACTGGCCCACTCAAAAGAATGGCCGCTCCACTTGCACTTGTGTTATTTCTATTCGCCCTTTCAAATGAATCCCATTCTGTGATTGGTCACAGTCCAAATCCAAGAAATAACCGTGAAGTTCTGCTTTTTTAAACTTGATTGCAGACCCGATTGAAAAGGTAGCTCTCTTCATGTACCCCCCTCCCCCTTGGCGATTGGTTGGAGTCCAAATCTCAGGTGAATAAAGATGGATAGCTCCCTGAGGCATGACCAGGTATATCCAATGATGTCATGTGAAGCTAGGGAGAGACCGCTGGAACTCTAGAAGAGATTATTTTTAACCTCAGTGAAGGCTCAAGGATACAGAGCAGCTCAGTAGAGGCCGTTGAGCTGACAATGTTGTACAGGCATTTTAATGTACTCCATGATCATTCTAACATTCCCCTCTCACATAACCTTCCATTTGTCTTTCATTCATGTGCCTATCTAAGAATTTCTTAAATACCCCTAACGTATCTGTCCATGCAACTCTGTGTTAAAAAAAACTACCTCTGACAGCTCACCTGTGCTTTCCTCCAATCACCTTAAAGAGATTCTCATGCAGGATGTGGAGGTCTGGGACACTTCCAAAATCCCTAGTGTGTGTACCTACAGCAAGTATGTCCAGCTACAGCTCCTATGGGACAGCACGCAGCAGTTAGAGCGGCTGCTGAACTTATTAGACCTTCGCAATCTGCAAATAAAAGGGTGTTCAAAGCATGCATTGCAATTTCCTTCCAGGGACAAACCAGTCACCATTCTCCTCTAACAAAGACCCTGTAAAGATGAGAAAAACCTACATTCATGCAGAGCCTTTGAAAATATTGCCTGTAGCATTCATCTAAGTAGCTTTATGAATGGCGAAAATTTCAATAGTCCAGGCTTGAAGAGTATCATCAATATCTGTAACCATACAATGAAAAAGCAGTGAACCCTGATTAAGCCAAAGGTATCAATTGGCACTCAGAAATACAAAAGGCATTATGGATGGTTAATTTACCGATGAATGCATGGGGCATGAAAATAACAGGTTGCTTGAGTACCTTTACATGTAGGTGGAATTGCATTTTAATGCACAGATTACTGGGAACTTGGGCAAGCTAAATAATTGATACTCTGCAGGCTATAAACATTTGTTTCTGGGCCTGTCACCGGGAATTTCAACATTGCACAATGTCCTGGGGATTGTTTGCTTCTGAACAGAACTCGTTTGTGGAAAGACCTACCCTCCACGTGGGGCTGGGTTATCACTTGGGGGTGGGGGTTGTTGGAGAGCTCTTGGGGGTCAGTAGCCCAGGGATAAAATAAGGAAGAGTGGGAAATGCATTCTGAGAACAAAGGGTAAAGAGTTGGGTCACCATCTGAAGAGTTGAAATCAGGCGGAGTTTGGAAGAAAGATTTGGGTGTGGGAAGGCTATGATCATCACATTGATGGTCAGATAGAGCAGTCAGAAGGTCAGAAGTCAGGAAGGGTCCGGAACTTGCTACCTGAATTCAAGAGCAGACATGAAGGAAAGTTACTTAAAGGGACGTACCTGAGTCAGATTCCCAGCACCAGTCTACATGAAATGGGACTTGCTCAGCTAAATGCCCCTTATGTAATTATCTAAGAACTTCATAAAATGCTGGTTTATATTACAGCTCATGAAACTCTGGCTAGGCCACATTTATAATGTCACTTTGAATTCTGATTGCCCCTTATGAGAAGGATGAGGAGGCTTTGGAGAGGGTGCAGAGGAGGTTAACCAGGACGCTGCCTGGTATGAATGATACCTGCAATGATGAGAGATTGGACAAGCTGGGACTGTTTTCTCCAGAGCAGCAGAAGCTGAGGGAGAAGTTTATAACATTATGCAAGGCATAGATAGACAATATCTTTATCACAGGACTGAAGTGTCTAGTACAAGAGGGCATGTATTTAAGGTCTGTGTGCTGTTCTATGTTCATATAATGAATTGGGGTGAACAAGCATTGTGAAAACTTGCTTGCTTGTGTGTGAGTGGGCCACAGACAGCAGTGTGTGTGGTTTAGAACTGAAATAAAAATCTAGGCAATTAATTTTTGATTTTAAGTAGGAAAACCACACTGAATGCGGCCCCGTGATTGTCTGTATCACCAATGAAAGCAATGTCCTGTGTAGAAGGCCATTCAGCCCATGTCAGTACTAGCCAAAATTAGAACTATTCAACAGACTTGTAGGAAATCTAAATCATATATGTCAAACTCAAGGCCCGCAGGCCAAATCCGGCCCGCGGTGGAATTATCTTTGGCCCGTGAGATAATATCTAATTACTATTAAAGCTGGCCCCAGTAATCGAAGCGCCTATGGCGTATGATATGGCTAATGCTGAGTTTATTCAGGTACCAGGTTTTCAGGGTTTTTAGTGTTTATTCGGCTGTCTTGCTCTACAGTCTTCTTCATAAGAAACGGAATTTGTAAAGTGAAACACTTTGTAGTTATAACAGAGACTGAGACACATGAGAGCAGGCTGAAAAAACGGAGGCAACGAAAGCTGCGTTCGTATGCGTCCAACTGATCCGGCCCGCATGAAGCTGCATTTTGCTCAATCCGGCCCGTGACCTAAAATGAGTTTGACACCCCTGATCTAAATGATCATCCAGGTGCTTTAAAGTGTTGGAGATTTCCATATCCACTGCTGTTCATTCAAAGGCTTTCAGATCCCTTTACCCTTAAGCTAAAATTTTACCCTAAAACTCCTTCACCAAGGAATCGATGTTCCCTCATGATCAACTTCTCTATAATGAAAAGTGGGTAATCTCTGTTCTCTCCATCTAGGCCTCTCACAATTGTACATATCTTGATGAAACTTCTGTTCGAAAGAAGCCTGGCCTGTACAACGTCTTCTCCAAACTACAGATCTCCAATCCTTGCAGCATTCCTATAAATCTCTCACTGGTGAGATCAGATCCTTCCTACATTGCAGAGACCACAACTACCCTCTGCTTTAGATTTGGCTGGTGAGAATCTTTGATAATGCTAGGTGGGAGAAGCAACACATAGATAAATTCCTCAGACTAATGAAGTGAAATAAAGCAGAATTTGTGTATTTAAACAAGCCTAATTAACTACTTTTCACAATATTTATTCACTGGTGTGAACCATGCTGGCAAACTCAACATCCTTAATTGTCCTTGAAATGATTAGATTGATGGGGTATTTCAAATGGCAATTAAGACTCAATTTAAGATTATTGGATCTGAAGTCAGATAAGAGGCATATGTTTCAAGCCCACCTGCTGGACCCTTTGTGCTTCAGGTGTTTAACTGGAGTGGTTTGGAAGCTGTAGGTAAGAGGAGCTATAGACTCCAGGAAACAGGTTACCTTTCAGGACTGAGAGTCTGATTGGCAAGATCTACAAGAGTTATCCAAGACCTAATAAAAAGGAAGGCTGTTCCCTGGTGGACAGATGAATGTAAAAGATAGACACAAGAGGTACTACATAAATCTAGAGCAATATGCATCATGTGCTGGAGGAGCCCAGCAGGTATAGTAGCATCTATGGATAGGAATAAATTGTCAATGTTTCTGGCTGACACCCTTCATCTGGACTGATGAGGAAATGGAAAAAAAAAAAGCTTTTAAGAAAGTTGGGCAGTGTTACTCCTGTTTATCTTTCATACAATATAAACAAGCTCAAGCTAATGCTGAAATAGTAGTGAGAAGGACAAAGAAAATGTATTGGAGAACGTACTTTGATAGAATTGGGAAAAAGATCCAGGCAGAAGAAATTTGGGGTATGATACAGAAAATGGGAGGAGTTAGAAAACTTGATGCATTTCTGGTTTTGTATGGTGAGGAGGAAGTTGCAGTTATGAACTCTGGAAAAGCAGAATTATTAGCAAAAACATATGCCAGTATACATGGTATGGCCACTTCAAGCAGAAATTTAAAGAAGAGAGGTCTTATAGCGAAACTGTTTTGGCAAGCAATCTTCAGATTGCTGAGGAAAAAAATGCTCTGGTTCTTGCTTGGATGCTGAATTGACATTGTCTGAACTTAAAAGGGCTATTAATAGAGCTGGTCAGACAAGACCTGGGAAAGATAATATTTGTTATTATAAGTTTACATGGTTATTGGATTCAAATTCTTTAATACAATATGGGTCGAAGGGTGTCTTCCTGCTTCCTGGAAATTGGAATAGCAGTTGTTATCCTATATCCAGAAGCCAGATGAGGATCAATCAGATCCTTCCAGTTATGAGCCTATTTTGTTAACTTCATGTGTACCATATGTAGGATAATGGAATGAATGGTTATAGCAAGGCTTTTGTATTTTGTGTAAAATTGTGGTAAATTAACTGTATGCTGATCTGGATTTCATAAAGGGAGAATGAACATTGAACCAGTGTTAAGATTGGAATGTGGTATTCATAAGGTGTAAGTTAATAAAATATCAGTGGTGCTAGTTTTCTTCAATGTAGAGTAAGCTTATGAGATGTTATAGACACAATGGTTGCTGCTTAAACTGGAAAAGATGGTAATAGGTGGTAAAATATTTAATTGGATTCAAGATTTTTTTATGTGGTAGGAAGATACAAATCAGGGTGGGAACAATATTCTCTCAGAGAATGAGATACAGAATGGGACACCACAGGGGATTGTGAGTAGCCCTCATGTTTTTAATATTATGATTAATGATACTTCCTTATATGTTGGCTCAGACTTTTCCAAATTGTCATATGTTGATGATGGTGAAGTGTGGAAGAGAGACGAAGATAAATCGCATAGTTAGGAAATATAACTATATGAAATTATATAGTTTGGAGATTGGGTGGCAGGGCAGAGAAATCTCTAACAAAGGAGGTGTAAGGTGCTTCTTCCCATCGCTAGCTGGTAGGCCACCCTTGGGCAAGGTGCAGTATCTGCTGATCAGCTCTGACCCCCACCCCCCCCCAACTCAAAAACCAGGATCACATGAAGCCATTGCCACAGGTGGTGGATGGCCAAATGAGCAGTTAATGCATATCACATGTCCTGGTTATGCATCCACTAACACCAGGCAGACAATCTCTGAAGATTATTGATAATAGTTGGGGTCACCCGTCTTGCAAAGACTCTGTCCAAAAGGAGGTCATGGCGAACCACTTCTGTGGGAAAGACTTGCCAAGAACAATTATGGTCAAAGACCATGATCTCCCACCTCATACAACAGGGCACACAGAATGACGATGATGAGTTAGGAAAATGCAGGCAGGTTTTAATGAAGCAGAGGAATGGGGATGCCAGTGAGGGGGGGTTAAATTTTCTATTACAAAGACTCAAGTTCTTTGTTTTTCTAAAAGGAACATTGGACCCACAATGGATCTCATGTTATATGGTAAATCTCTTAAACAAGTGACCATGTTAAAGTTTCTGGGTATGCTAATAGACACAAGGCTAACACAGAGTGTGTATGAGTAAAATTCTAGAGAAGTGTAAAAAATCCCTTAACGTGAATAGAATTAGATGTGATCAGGGTGCGAGTAGGTTACTTGAAGAAATGTATATTTCTTTGATTAGATCTCTCTTTGATTATGGATGTGTTGCTTGTGGGTCAGCCTCAGCAGTGGTTTTAAAACCATCTAGATAAAGTTCAAGCTCAAGCATTGAGATTATGTTGTGGTGCTATTCAATCATCCCTAATTTCAGCCTCACTGATAGAAATGGGTGATACCTTTGTATCTACACAGGTTACAGTTAGCTGTGATTTATTGGTTAATGTAAGAGTACATAAAGTTGATCATAAAATACAGACATTAGTAGAGTGCTGGGAGCACTGTATTCATAAGGTCTTCAGTTTTGGGTAGATGGGAAATGAATAGGCACAAAATGTTGGGTTGTTTAATATGGAATATGGTCCCAGTGTACCCCTTTCTGTCTCTCCTCCATGGTTTTTCCTTTTACCGGTAGTTGATTTAAGCCTTCAAGAAAAGATAATGATGAAGAATGATTGAATATCAGTGGCACAGGAAGTTCAGCAATGTATGCAAGGCAGATATTATGGATTCTTGCATATCTGCATAGATAGTTCAAAAGATCCAGTGACTGGTCGTACTGGTGTTTCTGCTTCTGTTCCAATGTATCAGGTGGCCATTGAGAAAGAGTATCAAAGTATTCACCTCTGAGATGGTTACAATCATTTTAGCATTGGAATAGGTTGAAGAAGTATGACCTGATTCTGTACTTCTGTGCACTGGTTCATTTTTGGTTTTGACATCTCTTAAAACAATTATATCAAATTGTAAGCCAGACATTCTTCTTGAGATTGGGCAACATCTGTTGAAGCTGGCTAGTGTATCCAGTTCTTATGGGTCCCTGTCCATGTTAGGATTGAAGGAAATGAGGTGGGAGACATTCTAGCCAAGCAATCACTTAAAATTAAGAATATAAATGCAGTGGTGCCTTTGTATAAAGGGGACGTGAAAACCATAATTAAAGGCTATTTGATCGTTCCGGCAATAAACTTGGGATAAGGAAAAGAATGGATGGCATTTATATAAAATTCAGAGGGTGGTGGGAACTCAGCTGGAAGATGGGTGTAAAAGGAGGGTAGAAGTTATTGTTCCAAGCCTACACCGGTATCTGTCCTCCTCTTTTCTTACGTTATATCGACGACTGCATCGGCGCTGCTTCCTGCACACATGCTGAGCTCGTCGACTTCATTAACTTCACCTCCAACTTTCACCCCACCCTCAAATTCACCTGGTCTATTTCCGACACCTCCCTCCCCTTTCTAGATCTTTCTGCTTCTATCTCTGGAGACAGCCTATCCACCGTCGTCTACTACAAACCTACAGACTCTCACAGCTACCTAGACTATTCCTCCTCCCACCCTGTCTCCTGCAAAAATGCTATCCCTTTCTCTCAATTCCTCCGCCTCCGCCGAATCTGCTCTCAGGATGAGGCCTTTCATTCCAGGACAAAGGAGATGTCTCCCTTTTTTTTTTTTTAAAGAAAGGGGCTTCCCTTCGTCCACTATCAACTCTGCCCTCCATCACGTCTCCTGTATTTCACGCACCTCTGCCCTCACCCCATCCCCCCGCCAGCCCACCAGGGATAGTCCCCCTGGTCCTCACCTATCACCCTACCAGCCTACAGATCCACTGTATAATCCTCCGTAACTTCCGCCACCTCCTACGGGATCCCACCACCAGACACATCTTCCCCTCCCCCCCACTCTCGGCTTTCCGCAGGGATCACTCCCTACGCAACTCCCTTGTCCATTCATCCCCCCCATCCCTCCCCACCGACCTTCCTCCAGGCACAGCAAACAGAAGAAGTGCTACACCTGCCCCCACACTTCTTCCCTCACCACCATCCTAGGCCCCAGATAGTCCTTTCAGGTGAGGCACCACTTCACCTGCGAGTCAGCTGGGGTGATGTACTGTATCCGGTGCTCCCGATGTGGCCATTTATACATTGGGGAGACCCGCTGCAGACTGGGAGACCGTTTCGCCGAACACTGGCACTCAGTCCTCCAGCAGTGGCGGGATCTCCCTGTGGCCACACACTTCAATTCCACAGACTACTCCCACTCCGATATGTCTATCCATGGCCTCCTCTACCGTCAAGATGAGGCCACACGCTGGTCGATGTAGCAATACCTTATCTCCAGCCTAGGTAGCCTCCTACCTGCCGGCATGAACATTCAACTCACAGACCTCCGTTGATACCCCTGCCTCCTCTTACCCCATGCCTATCTATAATTTTAGTCTGGTTCTCCTTCTCTCTCTTTTCCCCCCTCACTATAATCTCCCCCCCCCCCAGCCCTACCTTTCTTTCTCTTTCATTTCCCATAATTCTCCACCTTCCCCCTAGCCCATTTCCCTTCAGCCTATCACTTCCCAGCTCTCTACTTTATCCCTCCCCCCAGTTCTTATCCCCCATCGACCATCCCATGTTACTTCACTCCTGATGAAGGGTTTTGGCCCGAAATGTCATCACTACCTCCTCCCATAGATGCTGTCTGGCCTGCTGAATTCTGCCAGCATTTTGTGTTTTTTTTTTTAGAAGTTATTCTTAAACATTTATTTATTGGACATACTAGGTTGAATAATACCTTGCTCTGGATTCATATGCATGATGTAGGCATTTGTAGACTGCACTTGTCAAGAAAAGGTGCAGCATATATTCTTTGAATGTAGTTTCTACGAGATGCAAAGGAAACTTCGAATTGCTAAATTGAGATCTTTGGGACAGACACGGTTTAACATGGAAAGTTTGTTAGGATATCACTGCCATTGTAGTGTATATACTGTAAGTATATATTTGACTTTTTGAAATTGGGACTTTTTGATATTATTTGAGTTTTTTGGGGCAAGGTTGAAAGATAGTGAGTATTCTTCCTGTCTCTTTGCTCACACTCCAACTCAGTACGTGTTGGTAATGCACCTTATGTTGGTCTGCCAACTGCCATTAAACTTTCCGAGAAGAAGGCATATATTTCTTTCCCATTTGAATGTTAATGAATCTATTACGTTTTTGCAAAATTCATCTAGTTTTAGGGCTGTTAATGCTGAAGCAATACACACAAATTATATCTCAGCAGGCCAGGCAACATCTATGGAAAAGGGTAAACAGTCAATGGTTTGGGCCAAGACCCTTCACTGGGGCTATTGTAGCTGAAGCTTGCTTAATATTCTAGATTTATTCAATTGAACTCACCACCATAGCTGTAGTGCTGGGATATAAAATGTAGTCTGCACAGCAACACACAGGTCTCTAAGCTTTCATCTGTGGGAGTTTCTGCTGGTGTATAGCAGGGTCTTTGAATCTGACATGAAAAACAAAGCTGTGAGAAACATTCAGCAGATCAGGCAGCATCTGTGGGAAGAGAACTGAGAATGTACCCCTCCATTGAAAATGGTAGAGAATTCTTTATTGAAAAGTCTTTGACCATGACTGGATTGTTATGAATGATAAGAGGAAAATAGTGATGTTTTGATAAGGACATGTACATGGATAGGTAAAGCTTAGAGGAACACAATATCTATTCATGCCTGTGCTATGGCTATCAGAAGCACTCAGCGTTAACACGAATACAGCATTAACAAATTAATCAGTGGTCCAGTCTCACACCAAATGCAACATTTCCTAATCTCACAATCTCAACAGGGTTGTGCAATGCAGAGGTCAGGTGTGCTCCCTACAGTCCCTGTTGCCTCCCAAATTCACTGCCATCTTCATGCTCCGACCTGGCTACAGAACCGAAATGGGTCTGATCAAGTTCATTTGTGATGAGTGTATTCCTGCTAAATGTAATCAATCAATCATTTCTCAATTTTCTGGACTGGGATGTAAAAATGCAAGAGCTAAAGTGGCTCAGGTTTGACATGCAAAACCAGAAACTGTAATGAAGGCAAATGCAATTGCAGTGTTCAGTGGGTGCCTGAAGGAAAATAATTTGCAGGGCTATGGGAACGGAGCAGGGAGCCACATTTACTGAGTTGCTCCTACATAAAGCAGGTATGGACCCAGCAACTCAGATGGCTTCTGAGTTGTAATCATTCTGTTTGTTGTCTTTGACACATATCATAGACTGATAGAGTCAGAGGCTTTTGCAGTATTGAAACAGGCCCTTCAGCCCAACTAGTCCATGATAAGCAAGATGCCTACCTACGCTAGTCCTATTTTCCAGCATTTGGCTTGTATCCCTCTAACCCACGAGTTCCCAACCTTTCTTATTCCATGGACCCCTACCATTAACCAAGGAGTCCGTGGACCCCAGGTTGTGAACACCTCCTCTAACCCTTTGCAATCCATGTACCTGTCCAAGTGACTTAAACCATCCTTCTCAAAACATCATTGACCATTTTTCCCTTATCATTCTTAAGAATCTATTCATAGCCTAAGACATTTCAATAAAGAATTCTCTACCATTTCAAATGCTGGGATCTTCAACCAAAAGTTATTCTTAATTCTCTTTCCACCGAGGCTGCCTGACTTGCTGAGTGTTTCCTGATCTTTGTGTTCATGTCAGATTCAAAGACGCCACCTCAAGCTCGCCCAGTCCTCTGTTATCTTTAAGCTGTCCCTGTGATCTTCCCAATTTACTCAGCCAAGCAGTCTGGCAGAGTTCTCTCAATTTCCTCTCTTCCTGAGCAACCAATTCCATTCATCTCCCTGGTGACAATCTGAAACACAATCTGACTATTGTCGTGTTTTACTTAGGAAAACTGATTTTTGTGTTTCATGCCAGTGCCATTACCAGTCTAGTTATTTATTCCATTTTGGTACCATTCTGTGTGCTACCCACTCCGTAACGTACCATGGCTCAGTTCAACGATGAATGAAAACTCATCTAAGCCCTTGTTATCTCAACCTTTGGCCGGTAAATCTTACCTTCCTAGTTGCATTTCCATCTCACTCTCCATCAAGTTCAGGTCATTCAAATTTCTGCTGCCCAATTTCTAATACCCGCATTAACCCATAATCCCAGTGTTTGCTGGCTCGCACTCCAAAGTTCAAAATAAAATTTATTATTGAAGTACATATACAACCTTGAAATTCATTTTCTTGTGGGCATACTCAATAAATCCAAAATAGAATAATAACCATAATAGAATCACTCTTGACTGCCATTAAGCAAAATCCTGATTTTAAAATTCTTATTCTGGTTTTTAAATTTTCCTTCCCCCACAGCGTACCCCCACCCTATTTCTGGAATCTTTTCCAGCCTCATAACCTTCCAAGAGATGCCTATATCCTTGGAAATCTGCCCTCTTGAACACTGCTGCATGTAATCACTCTGGATTTGATGGTTATGCTTCCAGCTGCCAAGTTTATTAAACTCTGGACTCCACTCTGAGCAACTTCATCAGCTTTTACTAATTTAAATTTGAACTTGAATTTATTTAAATCTTGCATCTCTCCTGCAACATGAGGGAGTAAAAACTCTTTGTGTTATGGCTCATTTGCAATGCACAGACATGTGAATTTAAAAGTCTAATGGCTTGTAGAAAGAAGCTGTCCCCTAGCCTGTTGGTCCTGGCTTTAAAGCTGCGGTTGTGTTTGCCAGGCGGAAGCAGCTGAAACAGTTTATGGATGTGATGCACTATCAATAACTCCAAAAGACTGGAGTAGAGTAAATACTGAAAGGCTTTTATTAGCAGTAAAATGGAGCACGTCCATGTTGGATGACTGTGGGAGGAGCAGAGACACAATCACCTTTATACAGGGGTCTGTGGGAGGAGCCACAGGAGCAGTCAGCAGAGGGGCGTGTCCAGACAGACATACATAGTTTCCCACAGGTTGGGGTGACTAGTGTCCCCGATGATCTTCTAGACCTTCTTTACGCACCTGCTGCTGTGAATGTCCTCAGTGGAGGGAAGTTCACATCCACAGATGCTGTCCTTACCACTCTTTGCAGTGCCTAGCAATCAGGGATTAAAATCACAAAAAACTATAAAGACTTATTTAAGGTTAATTTTTTACCCTTAATTGATCAAATTAAATGTTTGTTTACTAAGTGGTCACCATTATCTTTATCTTTGATAGGTCAGATTAATGCCATTAAGATGGTTATTTTACCCAAGTTTTTATATATATTTCAAGCGATACCAATTTTTATTCTGAAATCTTTTTTTTCTAATGTTGATTCAAAAATTTCCTCATATATATGGCAGAATAAAAATCCTAGGTTAGGTAAAATATATTTACAGAAGGCAAAGAAGGAAGGTGGATTGGCATTGCCTAATTTTAGATTTTATTATTGGGCAGTTAATATCCGATATTTGATGTGTTGGTTAAAGGATTGGGATATATCTTTTAGTCTTCATTGGATGAACTTGGAAATTAATTCTGTACAAGGATTCGCATTGGGTTCTATTTTAGGGACTTCTCTTCGCTCTTTCTAAATTGCCGAAACGAATTGACAACCCGATAGTTAAACATACTTTACGTATATGGTTTCAATTTCGGAAATTTTTTGGGTTGACTCAGTTTGTTTTAAATATTCCTATTGTATCCAATTGCTTTTTTTATCCTTCTATTATAGACCAAGCTTATTCAGCTTGGAAGACTAAAGGATTATTACATTTTTCCGATTTATTTTTAGATAATTGTTTTATGTCTTTTGAGCAATTATCTAATAAATATAATTTGCCTAGATTTCATTTTTTTAGATATTTACAGATTAGGAATTTCTTAAATACTGTACTTCCTACTTTTCCAAATTTTGTGTCTTCAGGTATTTTGGAAAATTTGTTTGAACTAAATCCTTTTCAGAAAGGGCTAATATCAAAACTTTACAATATAATTATGAAGATACGTTCAGAGCCCTTTCATAAGACTAAAAATGATTGGGAAAGAGAACTTAACCTTATTATCCCTATTGAGAATTGGGATAAAATTCTTCAATTAGTTAATACATCATCTATATGTGCTAAACATTCATTAATACAGTTTAAAGTTGTGCATAGGGCTCATATGTCCAAGGATAAATTGGCTCGCTTTTATTCCTATATAAATCCTATTTGTGACAGATGTCATTCTGAGATAGCGTCTTTAACTCATATGTTTTGGTCGTGTCCGCTTTTAAAAAAATATTGGAAAGATATTTTTGATATTATTTCTGCGGTATTGAACATTGATTTACAACCTCATCCTATTACTGCAATTTTTGGTTTACCAATGATGGACTCACTCCATTTATCCCCTTCTGCTTGTCGAATGATTGCATTTCTTACATTAATGGCTAGAAGATCTATTTTGTTGAATTGGAAAGAAATTAATCCTCCTACCGTATTTCATTGGCTTTCTCAAACTATGTTATGTTTAAATTTAGAAAAAATTAGAAGTGTGGTATTTGATACTTTATTAAATTTGATAAGATATGGAGACCTTTGATTCAATATTTTCATATGATGTAAATGACCCTGTTCCAAGCCTATTTGTTTTTCCAGTTTCGATTGTATATATGTTGAGAGGATCGGAGTTGACGACATTGATGAATTTCTATTGTTGTGAGATATTATAAACAGCCCTTTTTTCTTTTCTTTTTCTTTTTATTTTTTCTTTTTCTCTTTTTTCTTTTTTGTTTTTTTCTCTATTAGCTATTAGATTATTAGATTAGTTTTTTTACATAATTTTTTTTCTTTTTTTTTAAATATATATTATGATATACCTAGGTTTGACTTGTTTATTTATATATTGTATTGTTTATGATTTGAGAATACTCATTTATATTGTAATCATTGCTTATGTATTCTCTTATGTTTAGTTTGAAAGTGTATGTTTGTAATCCCATTATCTATGTATTTTATTTTGCTGATATTAATAACAATAATAAAAAGATTGAGAAAGAAAAGTTTGTAGCTCCCACACTGTGTACCATTACTGACATGATTGACTAAAAAGTTTTAATCATATTACTCCAGTAATGTTTACCATCAACCCCACATCTACATTATTCCCACTTTTCTATTCTTACACTCTTTCGGCGCCCACAGATTCAACCACTCGTAGGCGGTTTACGGTGGCCAAATAACCTCCCAACCTGTGCGTTTTTAGAATGTGTAATGAAACTGAAGGACCTGGAGTAAACCCATTCTGTCACAGGAAGAACCTACAGACTCCACAAGGACAGCACCCAAGATCAGAATCCAACCCAGGTCTCTGTGAGCCAGTGGCTCTATCAGCTATGCCACTGTGACAAGCTTTTAGTCAACTGCCTTATCATCACCCGATATAATTCAGTTCCAATGTTTTGTCGCATAACCTTCCTGTATTGATCTTTGTAATGTTTTACTCTGCTCAAGGTCATGGTTATTGTTAAAAAAGTAAAATCCTGGAAATTCTAACTTCTATTGGATAGTTTGTTTGGTAATACCATTGAATTTTAGTAACAGCCTGAAACTAAACATGGCTGGGAGCTCTCTCACTGTTGGCACAAATATAGACTTCTGCTCCAGCTCTTCCTCGGGCTAATTTTAGTGTTTCATCAAGATTGTCTACGAAAGACAAAGTGCTAGCAGGTCCAATACCCAATAGCCAGAGGCACCTGCCTTCCTCCAGTAAAGGTTTCCCATCCCCAGAATATCTCATTGGGGAACTTTGATCAAAAATGGAGCAAATTCCCAAAGCAATGACAATTCCATTGTTCTACAGTTTCTAGTCCATAAGATTGAATGCTTGAGGCTTATTACACAATGGAGAAACTTGTGTGTTGTCAAATTTCCCTTTGAAAGGCTCCATAAAACCTTTCTGACCATTTGATCCCTGTGAGTTAGATTGTGCAGAATTTGGTAATATGTTAGACAATCCTTCAGGGTAATCTCTCTCCTTATGTTGTACGCAATTGAGCAGATCGTCCAACATAAAAGTAGAGTTGATGGGATTACAAAATGGACGGCATTTTGTCACTTTACAGAATGTTCGTACTTGGAACAATGAGCTCAAAATAAAGCCTATCCAAGATTGAAAACACAAGTGTATTTTCTCCTGAATGCAGTAGTGATTTACTGCACAATAAAACTAAGGAAAGATTATAACATCTGTCCCTTCATCTCTAACATAAATCATCAATTTTCTGTTACAGATATTCTGTATGTCGAGCTGCATCCAAAATAATGCAATTGGAAAGAGGTGTGATTACTTGCTGGTTCCACAAGTAATGTCAAATTGTATTCAGGCTGATTAAAGAAGGCTGTACGTTTGAAAACTTTGTCAGGTGTTCAAGATAGGTTACAGGTTTCCCTGCAGGTTTGGCCATACATCACTTGGAGAAAGTGAAGCAGCAGGTTACCTCCACATCTTGAAGCACTGCCATTAATCATTGTGCTGCAGATACTATTTGGTAATGTCTTAGCTAAGCTCTGTCCTGTCTCCAGCTGAATTACAGGGGCCACCTGAGGCCCACATTAATACATTTGTGTTCCAACACCAATTGAGTCGTTCTTTGTCATTTCTTCTTTCTCCGTTGATAACTTATGTAGCAGAACGGCAGGATGCAGGGTGAGACCTGCCGAAGGGTCTCAGCCTGAAATGTGGGCTATACTCTTTTCCATAGATGCTGCCTTGCCTTCTCAGTTCCTCCAGCATTTTGTGTGTGTTCCTTGGATGCAACAAGATTTTAACAAAGAAGGTTTTCTTGGGGAAATCGATTCTGGTAGTTGCTTAAAAAGAAATGGAATTTTTGCAACCTTTTAGAGTCTTCTGAAAGCCAATACATATTCCAACAAGATAAATTGTCATGTGAAGAATAACTGTACATGTGATTTGCTGCATAATTGAAAATGTGTCAGGAAATTGCATGGATGCATAATTAATTAGTATTATGAAATGAATATGTAGCTACTTTCACTTGTCATTAAAGTAACATGAGTGTGCTTCTGTGAGGAAATGCCAATAAAAGAGGAATCTCCTCTGAGATCCAAAGTAATTCCCTGTGCCTTCCATCTTCAATGTACAGTACTGTGCAAAAGTCTTAGATGCATAAACATCGCGAGGGTACCTTAGACTTTTGCAGAGCACTGTAGTAATTTTAGGTATTGCTCTGTACTGCTGCTGCAAAACAAAAATCATATTTCATGACGTACGTGAGTGATGATAAACTTGATTCTGATATGGCTCTCTGCTGTGGACTGAGAGTGGGAAGGGGGCAGGGAGAGAGGAATCATGGTTGGGAAAAGGGGAAGGGAGAGGGGAGGGAGCGAGAAGCACCAGAAAGACATTCTGTAATGATTAGTAAATGAATTGTTCGGAATCAAATTACCTTGCCTGGTGTCTCCGTTCTGGGTGTGTCTGCACCTGCACCACCTCCCACTTCTAGCACTCCTCCTCTTCCACCTGTCCCACACTCCACCCTCGCCATTCCCAACATCCTTGTGTTCCCACCAGGCTTACAAACTTGCTCTCTGCTACACATTGACAAATGCAGTACTGTGCAAAAGTCTTAGGCACCCTAGCTATATATGTGTGCCTAAGACTTTTGCACGGTACTGTATATCTTCACCAGTTGGACTTGCAAGCCCTTGCTGCCTTACAGTACACATGCCCTGCAACCAATAAGCTGCCTCTGGGGCTGGTATCACACATAACTTACAGTACAGGTCAGTATCATAATGTAGCGATTAGCACATCAGATTACAGTGCCAGCCACCGGTCAGCGATCAGAGTTCTCTTCCCGCTACTGCTCGTAAGGAGATTGTACATTCTCCCCATGACCACATGGGGTTCCTCCACATTAAAAAGACATATAGATAGGGTTAGCGAGTTGGGGTATGCTATGTTGGCCATAGAAGTGTGCAGGCTGCCCAGCACTGTCCTCACTGATTTGATTTGATGCAAATGACACATTTCACTGTATGTTTCGAAGCTTCAGTGTAAATGTGACTAATAAAGTTGATCTTTAATCTAACAGTGGAGATAAATTCGGTAGGGTGTAGGGAAACTTTGCGGGGAATAGCACGATTCAGATAAAATAAGGATGCAAGAGGCTGTAGATGCTGGCATCCAATGCAATATAAAACGTGCTGGAGGAACTCAGCAACATCCGTGGTGGGAAAGGGGTGGCTGATTTTTTTTGGGTCAGGACCCTGAATCAGGACTGAGTGCAGGAGAAGAGAACCAGTACAAAGAGGTGAGACTGGGGCTGGTAGGCGATAGGTGGAAGCAGTTGAAATGGGAAATGATAGGCAGATGGGACCATGTGGGAGAGGGGGAGATGAGCTGAATCATAGGGAGAAACAGATAAGGAACAAAGGGTACAGAATCAGAAGGCTGACAACTCTGGAACAGGGTACAAAGCTCGTATTTATGTGAGGAAGGATATGCTGAATCTATGGAGGTATTTATTGGCTTGTTAATCAAGATTTTCCATCTGGTCTTTCAACCTTTTGCCAGACATTGTTGGCGTATGTAAGACCACCTCATTCATTTGAATGGGATTGTCAAAGAATGATAAAGTACTTACAGGTAGGAAATTTATTATTTATGTTACTCTGTAGTTTTGATTGATTTAGACCATAAGACCATAAGACGTAGGAGCCGAGTTAGGCAATCTGGCCCATTGAGTCTGCTCCGCCATTCAATCATTTCTGATCCTTTTTTTTTTATCTCCTCTTCAACCTCCATTCCCGGCTTTCTCCCTGTAAACTTTGATGCCATGTCCAATCAAGAACCTATCAATCTCTGCCTTAAATACACCCAACGACCTGGCTCCACAGTTGCATGTGGCAACAAATTCCACAAATTCACCACCCTTTGGCTAAAGAAATTTCTCTGCATTTCTGTTTTGAAAGGGCGCTCCTCTATCCTGAGGCTGTGTCCTCTTGTCCTAGACTGTCCCTCCAAGGGAAACATCCTTACCACATCTACTCAGTCTAGACCTTTCAACATTTGAAAGGTTTCAATGAGATTCCCCCTCATCCTCCTGAATTCCAGCGAATACAGACCCAGAGCCATCAAACGTTCCTCATATGATAACCCTTTCATTTCTGGAATCATCCTTGTGAACCTCCTCTGGACACTCTCCAATGCCAGCACATCTTTTCCCAAAACTGTTCACAATACTCAAGGTGAGGCCTCACCAGTGCCTTATAAAGCCTCAGCATCTCACATCCCTGCTCCTGTATTCTAGTCCTCTTGAAATGAATGCTAACATTGCATTTGCCTTCCTCACCATCAACTCAACCTGCAAGTTAGCCTTTAGGGTGTTCTGCACAAGGACTCCCAAGTCTCTTTGCATCTCAGAATCATTGATTTTCTCCCTGTTTAGTAAATAGTCTGCACATGTATTTCTACTACCAAAGTGCATGACCATGCATTTTCCAACATTGTATTTCATTTGCCACCTTCTTGCCCATTCTCCCAATCTAAGTCCTTCTGTTTCCTCAACACTACCTGCCCCTCCACCAATCTCCGTATCATCTGCAAACCTGGCAACAAAGTTATCAATTTCACACCTGAGATCACATAGGATTACAACAGCTATATACTGCAAAGAAGGACTATTCAGTCCAACCTGTCGAAGCCAGCATTTACGTTCTATTTGTACCACCTCCTGTCTTTCCTTTTCAATGCTTATATTTCTCTGTTCCATTCTCTATCAAGTATGTGTCCCGCCTGCTCTTAAATATACCTTCGCCTCTCTCTGTGCTCCATTATCTGCACTCCCTAGTCTCTTCTGAATTTCCTATCAGATTTATTATTAATAATATATAGCGTTATATAAACATACAGCACAGAGTTGGGCCCATATGTCCTACCATGTCTAAGCCTTGCTACTTTAATCCTATTTGCCCACTTTAGGCCTGTAACACCCTCTCTGTGAAAATTTTGCCCCTCAGATCTCCTTTCAATTTCTTCCCTCTCACCTTACGTCTGTGTACTCTAGTTTTAGACCCCCCCCCCCAACCCCACCCTGGGGACAAGGTTCTGACTATTTATGCTCTTCATAATTCTGTAAACTTCTGTACACCTCCCCCCCCCACTCTTCCACATTTCGGTAAGAGTAGGCGGTCTATTCAGTCTCTTTTTCCAACTAAATCTCTCCATTTCAGGCAACATCTTGGTGAATATCATCTGCACGCTCTCAATTGCTATCACTTCTTTACTGTAGTGGGGCAACCAGAACCGTACACAATGTTTGAGATGTCATATCAAATATCAATTGCCTTGAATCATGTCCTTCCCCCAAAACTGAAACATTCCCTTTATATCCATTATCAATACTTTCAATCATTTTGCTAGCTCACCCTTGGCATTCATTTCTTAATAGAAAAGGGACCTTTTTGTCCCTCCTTTACTCGGTGTACCCGCATGGTTCTGCTTTTTGTTCCTCTAGTCCTTCAAAGCAATTCTTAAACGAACTTATCAGTTCTTAGAACATGGGGCTTATGCTATGAATGGTTAGTGTAATGGAATCCAGGAGTACGAGTGCATATTTGTAGAATGTGGCATCACAGGTGGACAGAGTGGTGAAAAGCGCATTTAGCATGCGGGCCTTCATCAGGACATTGAGCACAAGAGTTGAGACATTATGGAATAAATATGCATGGAATCATACTTAAAATTCAACAGTCATGAATCACTTCAGGTATCTCCAGGTTGCCTGTCAATCACAACTATGCCATACTGATTAGTTATTTTTATATAATTAGAATCCTCCTCGCATTATCATCACCATCAATAAGACTAGTCTCACAAAGCATTTCAAATAGATCTAAAAACACCTCCCTGATTGTAAAATGTCTTCTTTGTTCCAGAGCAGGTCAGAATTCAGCTCACACAGTTCGTTTGTACGTTGAGAGAAATGAAAGCCTGTCATCTTGTGACTGAATGATGAGATTTAAAATATTTTAAATAAATTTAGGATTCCAGGTTATCTTCCTGCCTTTTCTTCTTCACACCAGAAACATAATTAAGTAATTTCTTCACAATACTCCCTTCAGAGTTTCCCAGATGGAGAACCAAATATTGTCCTGCAGCTAATTTTCTATTACCATGGCAACACTTCCCATAATGTTCACTCTGACGTAAAGTATTAGTAAGTGTCGGTCTGATTTCTCTTTCAATTCCAGTTGTCAAGGACAATTGTGATTCTCACTGAAATAAAATCTGAAATTCTAATTTCCCCTGTCAGCATCATGCAAGCAACCATGACAAATGTCTTCATTTTTAAGCAATCCAATTTACCAATTGTTGTCAAAACAAACTTAGTAATAGGAATATTATCTTCCTGTTAGCTACTTTACCCTGCACAAATCAGCATTTCTCACTGAGTAAGCCCACTTTCTCTCTTCTCGTCTTTCATGATGAAGCCATTATGAAGAATCAATCTTCTCTGAAATTACTGAGGCTTGTGGATTGTGGGCACTCTGCACAACACTGAAGTTAAGTGCAGTTACTGGTCGTGACTGTGATCTGGGCCAGTTTTTGTCCATCCTAGATGTGATTATCTTCAGCAGGGCCATTAACTGGATGGCCAGACTTCCCAAAACTAGGAAGAGGAAACAATTCACTGGGATTTGTGCTCTGGATTGGTATCCAGCCAACCCTCCTGGAAGATTTGTCAGCAGATCTTCCTACCATCAATGGTAGCCTGGGCTCACATATGACAAGGAACAACAGGAACCATACTGAAAGCAGAAGAGAGTGCAGGTGTTAAAATCTTGAGCACAAACAGAATACTGGAAGAACTCAGGGGATCAAGCAGCATCTGTGGAGAAAATCGGTGTCTGTCGACATTTTGGATTGAGAAACTCTATTGGTACAGCAAGGGAAGTGGCAGGGTTGCCAATGTACAGAAGTGAGAGGGAAGGGTGAGACAGAGGCTGGTGGGTGATCAATGAAAGCAGAGGTGGAAGCAATGATTGGCAAGCTGAGCCAAGGGCAGATGAATATTGTGAGTGTGGATGATCTGACATTGAAAACTTTTGTGTTCAGACCAAGCTACCAAGGAAAAATATGAGCAAACACGAGGAAATCTGCAGATGCTGGAAAAGGAAAAATATGAGATTTGGCTCTTCCAATTTTCAGAAAATCTCCTTTAATCTTTCTCTCACTCGCCTTAAGTGCAAGTCCTCTGACACTGCCACCCTGGGAGAAAAATTCTGACTGTCTAACTTACCTATGGCTCTCGTGAGTTTATAATTTTCTGTCAGGTGAAACCATGCCACAGTGAGCACAGAGGAAAAACAATAACTGCCACAGATCTCCAAGATGTAGCAGAAGCTGATCTGCAGTGGTGCATTCTTACCCATTTGCCCTGAGAACTCAGAGAGGCATCTGCTCTCCTGATCATGCTCCAAGCCAAGTGGATGGTGGACTCACTCCCATTTGAAATGTGATGACTCGAGAAGGTGCCATCCATCATTTAAGGACACTCACATACAGGACATGCCTTCTTCTCATTTCTACCGTCAGAGAGGATGTACCAGAACCGGAAGGCACACACTCAGCATTTCAGAAACGGCTTCTTCCCCAACGCCATCAGATTTCTGAATGGCCCTTGGACCCATGAACACTATCCATTTGCTCTCCCTTTTCACTACTTATTTATTTACCATATTTCTTGTTGTAACTTACAATAGTTTCTTAAGTGCTGCCGCAGACAATTAATTTCACATTGTGTGTCAGGGATAATACACCTGGTTCTGATTCATGATCTATCCACAAACTCAGTCACCCCAAACATCCCCAGGCATCTCGGCAATCGGGGCTTTAATCAGCTATGGAAAGCACATAAAATGTAGAAAGGACGTAAAATGTGTTGACTTGCAGCAAATGCCAGAACAAATAAACAGGAACTAAACTGTGTGATTGATCATTGTCACTGGTTCCGGGTGTGGCGTAGGTTCTGCCTGGGCCTACTGAGTGTCAGGCTGGTGCTCAGCTGCTCAGGGGGTCTCCTGGTCCCAGCCAAGATGGCCATTCACGAGTCCAGGCCACAGGCAGTCAATGGCTCTGCCCAACCTGACTGCCTGGCCCTCTTTTGGGGTTACATTCATGCCCAGTTGTCCTTGAAGAGGGAGCATGTTCACTCTAAGGGCACAGTGGGCACCTCAGGGAACTGAGTGCTTCGTAGATAATAGTAACCATATTTTAATTTGAAACTGTAAATAGCTTTTGTAAATCCTGATCATTGTGCATATGTTGTGAGTGAATAAACATTTGCAGTTTTGTAATTTTAAAAAATCAAGCAAAGGTGTCATCTGGAATGACGACCACAGAGGTGGCAGCTCTGGCATCACACTGCATCGATTGATATCTCTGCTGGCTCTGAATATTACCTCAAACATTGGGTGTGAAAACACTTCCCACTTTACCGGGGTTCAACTCCATTTGTGACCTCAAGGGGCTTTCTAACACATTTGCTTCTACCTCTCTCATTGCTAGAGGGAAACTACCATTTCTATTTGTTTTAGAAGTTCAGATAATTTAACAGGAAGTGTGGAATCAGAAATTATATGAGGGAGCCAGTCAGTCTATCCTGGTTGTACTGTTTTGCTTAATTAATAGTTGCATTCCATCAATACCTTGTATTCTGTCTGGGTATCCTCCAACCTGATTGTACGAATATCGATTTCTCTTTACCAGTGAACAAAATTACCACCCCACCCCCTTCCTCTATTCCCCACTCTAACTTTATACTTCTCCTCACCTGCCTATTGCTTCCCCCTACGTCATCTCCTCCTTCCCTTTCTCCTATAGTCCACTCTCCTCTCCTATCAGTTTCTTTCTTCTCCAGCCCTTGACCTTTCCCACCCATCTGACATCACCCATCACCTTCCAACTGGCTTCTTCCCCCTGCCCCCACCTTTTAATTCAGGCATCTGGCCCCTTCCATC
This sequence comes from Hemitrygon akajei, assembly GCF_048418815.1. Lineage (NCBI taxonomy): Eukaryota > Metazoa > Chordata > Chondrichthyes > Myliobatiformes > Dasyatidae > Hemitrygon > Hemitrygon akajei. The sequence continues at coordinate 30,870,384 of NC_133127.1, forward strand.
TCAGTCCTGAAGAATGTCTCTGCCCGAAACATCAACAGCTTACTCTTTTTCCGTAGATGTTGCCTGACCTGCTGAGTTCCTCCAGCATTTTGTGTGTATTGCTTTGTATTTCCAGCATCTGCAGATTTCCTCGTGTTTGTGATCAATAGTCCATTTAGTCCTGCTCCATATATCAGTTTAAATCAGTTCCCTTCTGAAAGTCTGGGACTACAGAGCCTCTATCTGCCAATCTTAAAGTTAATGCATTCTATATCATCATAGTTCGATGACTGTATTTCTCATTCATCTCTCCTAATCTTGGCTCTTTGTTCACATTTTTATTGAAGCCACTGTTTTATGCTGTTCAATGTCTTTGAATTTCAGATACAAATAAAAAGAATTTCACATATGACACATGACTGCATCCTTAGAAAACTAACTGAAGGACAAAGCCATTGATGTAATTATCACAGGGGGAAAAACTGGAACAAGTATTTGAGACAAAACTTTGACAAAGGGTATTATGTAAGTAAACAGTCTGATGGGTACGAACAAGAGCAGAGTGGATCACTTGTTCTTTGCACCTGCTCAATGGTTCAAAAAAGTCTTCGTGAGCTTCTCCTGAAGTACCACTTCCCACCCTGTCACCGTTTCCCTTGGAACTCTTCCTCCGCTGATGATCCACAGCTCTCTGAGAGAGAGACGTCTGGAGATTTATTACATCCTGAGGAAAAGCATTTCTCCTCAAACTGATCAAATCCTTACCCCGAGACTGCGCTCCAAGTTCAACACAGATTTCCAAAAAAAAGGTTTGAAGGGTAAGTAACTAGTAAATATTAAATCCTTCTCAAAGGTCAATAGTTAGGGGGCAAAAGCAGCAAGCAAATATGAAAGTACATATGCGGTTTAACTGCTGTGGTTAAAATTCAGGACTGTGGAAGTGCCAGTGCACTAGTGTAAGTTTTTTTTATGAGATCACACATGGACAACTGCACATTCAATATATTTGGTCTCTGAACCACTTGGGTAATATTGATCCTAGAAAGACTTAGGTGAAGTTCACAGAGCGATGTGGTAGTATAGCGGTTAGCATAACAACACAACATGGGTTCAGTTCTGCTGCTGCTGCCCATGAAGAGTTTGTGCATTCTATCTGTGACCGTGTTTGTTCCCCTGGGTACTCCAGTTCCCTCCTATATTCCAAATGAGTAATAGGTTAATGGGTGTAATTGGGCAACAGGGCTCTTTGGCCAGGAAGGGCCCATTACTGTCCTGTATCCCTACACACAGAAAAAGGCCACACATGGCAAGTGCTGCCTTCAGCAATTATTTTGCTGAGTTGTTCCACAGTCCCTCTATCAGTTGTGAGAGATGTGAAACCTGCTCCTCAAATTCAGCCATCCCCAAAAAACTTTTTCTCCAACTTTCAGTTGTTCCACGATAGCACGGAAGCCATGATGCCTGTCAATGGGTCAACAACAGAACCATCCTCAGTGAAGACCAGTGGCAAACAAGGCTTCACTTCTGCTCCTAGACCATACCTCAGTTCTTCTGGTTACAAAGTTTCATCTTTGCTCCAACAAACTTCCATGGAAGTGGAGCATTTTTCCAGAAATACTGAAAATGATTCAACTTTGTTCTAGAATTGTGGTCACCTGAAAGAAAGTGGAAGAGTTGCAGCATGCAAAAGTTTTGGTTGCACACACTTAGAAGCTAAGCTGCACGGTATTGTCAACTCTTTCCTTTAGAGCATAAGCTTTGTATCAAACAGGCACAAGACCAAGGTCCTCTTCCAGCTTGCCCCTGCTGCAGCACGCTGCCCTCCAACTCTAACGGTTCACAATGGGACCAGGAAAACATAGACCACTTCCTATATCTCAAGTTCAGCTCTTGGCATCGATGATAAAATTAGTCACAACCTTCAATGCACCTCTTTGATCAATTGAGAAAAATCTCTAAATTCCAGAGGCTAAGATGGTGGTGTGTTCAGACGCAGCAGGCACTCCAGATCCAAACAAAAGTGCATCTGTTCATCTTGAAACCTTTTTTATGATTGTAACTCACTGCTGGATACCAAGAACATCAAGTACTGTAGATCTATCCTATCAGCAAGTTTCTCGATAGCGTTAGAACTGGACTTATTGTGTACCATTGTTGTGTTGTCGCCAGGAATTGTTGTGTTCCATTGTGCTGAGACAATGTACAGTCCAACAAACAGACAGAGTGATGATCTTGGGTGTTTTCATTGTGATTGCAAGACCCTGTTGGACATTGGCAACATAGAATACTACAAGTCAGTTCACTGATTTTTGGCAAGTCTGACACTGGGGGAGCTGTGTTGCCTTGGTTGTGGCAAGGACTAGAACTAGGACATGGGATCACTTGTTACAGCATGCCCATTCCCAATTTCAGCCACTTCCTACCCCACCTGCAGAATGGTCTGCATTTCCCTCATTAGCCACCTCAAAAACAAGACCATCTGTCAAAGAAGATGGTCATTTAGTTTCATTTGTCAATTGGATATGGGCTCTGTGGCAATGTCAGTCCTTATTCTCCATTCCTGACCGCCTCCTGTGTTTGATGGCTTCCTAGAACATTTCAAAGGAGCTGTTGTTTACTGGGATTTACAGAAAACCTTCAACAAGGTGCCACAAAAGAGGCTGCTAAACAAGATAAGAGCCCATGTTATTACAGGACAGATACTAGCATTGATAAAAGATTGGCTGACCAGCAGAAGGCAGAGAGTGCTGGGTAAGGGTTGGTATTGTGATCAGTTCTTTTCACGTTATATGTCAATAATTTGATTAACAGAATTGATGGCTTTGTGGCCAAGTTTGTGGTTGATACAAAGATAGGTAAAGGGGCAGGTAATGTTGAAGCAGGGAGTCTGCAGAAGGACTAGAACAGATTAGCAGTACGGGAAAAGAAATGGCAGATGGAAAAGGCATAGCTTATTTTCTAAGTGAGGAGCAAATTCAGATATCAGAGGTGGAAATGGACTTATGAGTCCTAGTACAGGATTACCTAAAGGTTACTTGCAAGTACAGTCATTAATAAGGAATGTTGGAATTCATTTTGAGAGAACTATAAAAACAAGGATATAATACAGAAGCTTTCTAAGAAATTGTTCAGACTGCACACGGAGAATTATGAGCAGTTTTGAGACTTATCCAAGAAAAGATGTGCTGGCATTGAGAGGGTCTAGAGGAAGTTCATGAGAATGATACAGAGAATGAAAGGATTAACATATGAGGAGCATTTATTGGATCTGGGCTCATTTGTGGCAGGGCTTACATGGTATAACTGACCACAAAACAATGTTGGGCAGCATTGCCGACAACAGCGAATCCTTTCCTGATGAGCTTAATGTATTCTATGCATATTTTGAACAGACAGGGAATGAAATGTTACCAGCTGACCCAACAGTTTTCAATGTATGGTGTGCCTGCACCTACGCTCACTTTTGCAGAGGTTAGATCAATATTCCGGGGAGTGAACCTATGGAAAACATATTGCCTGGATGGAGTCCACAGCCATATACTTAGATCCTGTACAGATCAACCTGTGAGGTATTTATCAACATTTTTCAACATACTCCAATCTGAGGCTCCCACCTGCTCTAGGAAGACCACCATCTTCCTAGTGCATATGAAAAATAAGGTAAAATGGCTTAATGACTATGGTCCAGAAACTTTGACATCCAGCATTAATATGAGCTTTGAGAGGCTGGTCATGGTACACTATTTACAGCCTCTCAGACAACTGTGACCCAATGCAAGTTGACTACCACTGAAACCGCTCAATGGCAGATGTCACCTCCACGACCAGACACTCATCTCTGAAGTTTCTGGGCAATAAAGACACCTGCATTTTTTATTTCTCTATTTACTAAGCTCTGCCTTCAGGTCTATAACTCCAAGCAAACTCATCTCCAAACACCTAGACAGGTCACTCAACATTTTCCTTTGCAAGTCAGTCTTTGACTTTCTGACCAACAGGCTGCAGTCAGTAAGAACAGGCGGCAACACCTCCACCATGGTTATCCTCAGAACTGGCGCTTCAGAAGACAGTGCCCTCAGCCTCCTACGCTACTCCCTGTACACCTCCAAATGTATGGCCCAGATACTGCTCTAACTCCATCTACAAGTTTGCAGATGATACAACTGTAGTGGACCAAGTGCCAAACAACAATGAGTGAAAGTACAAGAAAAAGATGGAGAGTCTAGTGGCATGGAGTCATGACAGCAATCTCTCAGCCTATATCAACAAAGCAAAAGAGCTGGTCATTGACTTCAGGAAGGGAATGGTGCACATACTCCTGTTTACATAAATGGAGCTGAGGTCAAGAGGGTCGAGAGCTTTATGTTCCTAGGAAGTGAACATCACCAATAACCTGTCCTATTTCAACTATGTAGATGGACTCAGACCCCAAGATCCCTCTGATCCTTGGCAGTGTGGAGGATCAGAGGGATCTTGGGGTCCCAGTCCATAGGACACTCAATGCTGCTATTCAGGTTGACTCTGTGGTTAAGTACGCATATGGTGCATTGGTCTTCATCAATCGTGGGACTGAGTTTAAGAGCCGAGAGGTAATGTTACAGCTATATAGGACCCTGGTCAGACCCCACTTGGAGTACTGTGCTCAATTCTGGTCACCTCACTATAGAAAGGACATGGAAACCATAGAAAGGGTGCAGAGTAGATTTACAAGGATGTTGCTTGGATTGGGGAGCATGCCTTATGAGAATAGGTTGAGTGACCTTGGCCTTTTCTCCTTGGAGCGATGGGGGATGAGAGGTGACTTGATAGAGGTGTACAAGATAATGAGAGGTATTGATTGTGAGGATAGTCAGAGGCTTTTCCCCAGGGCTAAAATGGTTAGCACGAGAGAGCATGGTTTTAAGGTGATTGGAAGTAGGTACAGAGGAGATGTCAGGGGTAAGTTTTTTACACAGAGAGTGGTGAGTGCATGGAATGGGCTGCCAGCAATGGTGGTGGAGGCGGAAATGATAGGATCGTTTAAGAGACTCCTGGATGGCTACATGGAGCTTAGAAGAATAGAGGGCTATGGGTAAAGCCTAGATAGTTCTAAGGTAGGGACATGTTCGGCACAGCTTTGTGGACCGAAAGGCCTGTATTGTGCTGTAGGTTTTCTATGTTTCTATGCCAATTCAAAGAAAGCTCACCAATGCCTCTACACTGTCAGTACACTAGAAAATTTGCCCTGCTTCCTTTCACCCTCATCTATTTTATCAATGCTCTATAGAGAGGATTGTGTCTGGATAAATCATGGCTTGGTATGAGAACTGCTCTGTCTGAGACTGCAGAAAGTTCAGCAGGTAAAACAACCATCCCTCCATGGACTCTACCTACACTTCTTCTTGCCTCAGTAAAACAGCCAGCACAGTCAACGACCCCTACTCTCTTCTTCCCCCTCCCATCAGGCAGAAATTTTTTTTAAAAACCTGCAATTACTTAACACCATCTCAAATAGAGCTCCTATCCCACTCTTATAAGATTGTTGAATAGTCCCCTATTATGATAAGATGGACTAGTCTTGACCTCCCAGTCCACCTCTCTATAGCCTTACATCTTATCATCTATCTTCACTGCACTTTCTTTGTAACTGTAACATTTTATTCTGAATTCAGTTATTGTTTTCCTTTGTACTACCTCAATACACTATTGTAATGAAATGATCTGCATGGTTGGCATGTAAATCAAAGATTTTCACCGAACGTTGGTACACGTGACAATAATGAACCACTTTACCAGGTTTCTAATTTATGTGAAGTTATCAGTTGTACCACAAACACACGTGAATCAAACAAGCTGACGACAGAATTGAGTTTAAACACTACGCTCATCATTTATATTCACTGTATTTCTCTTGTTCGAATTGACAATAGGTCTCACTAATCAATACCATTAGGTATTATCTCGCTCAGATATACCATTTTGATAGATTTGATACACATTTGCTCTCTTAAAATAGTGAAAAGTATTCCTAATAATTGACAAAGGGCAAAGTTCAATGTCTTGGCCTGTGTTTTTAACCAATATTGGAAGACAAAGTCATCATTGAAATTTTAACAGTAATCTGGAGGTGCTGGAAATGGAAACAAAATAAAATGATGCAAGAACTCAGCATATCAATCAGCAACTTTGAAAAGAGAAGCAGCTAACCTTTCAGCTTGAAAACTCTTGATCTTCAACTAAAATATAAACTGTTTCTCTTTCCAAAGAAAAACTATGCTATCACTTCAATAACTGGCATATCACATTTGACTCATCAGTAATTTTCTGAATATGTTTAGAGGTTTTAAGCAAAAGATGCACCTTGTGAGAGTGGACACAATCCTTACTGCTCCGCCGGTGTGACCCCATTCATTAATTATAAAAGCATGACTTCTAACAGTTGCATAGCAACTACAGAGTAAGTATGTTGAAGCAATCACAGACAGAAGCAGTCAGAGTGTGCCCAGTGAAGGAATTACATTTCTCAGTACCTTTAACCTGGCTGTTCTATGTTACTGTTTTATTCAAATCTCACCTTCAAGGCATTTGATAAGGTACCCCATGCAAGGCTTATTGAGAAAGTAAGGAGGCATGGGATCCAAGAGACCTTGCTTTGTGGATCCAGAACTGGCTTGCCCACAGAAGGCAAAGAGTGGTTGTAGACGGGTCATATTCTGTATGGAGGTTGGTGACCAGTGTTGTGCTTCAGAAATCTGTTCTGGGACCCCTTCTCTTTGTGATTTTTATAAATGACCTGGATGAGGAAGTGGAGGGATGGGTTAGTAAATTTGCTGATGACACAGGTTGGGGGTGCTGTGGATAGTGTGGAGGGCTGTCAGAGGTTACAGCAGGACACCGACAGGATGTAAATCTGGGGGCTGACAAGTAGTAGATAGAGTTCAACCCAAGTAAGTGTGAGGTGGTTCATTTTGGTAGGTCAAATATGATGACAGAATATAGTATTAATGGTAAGACTCTAGGGAGTGTTCAGGATCAGAGGGATCTTGGGGTCTAAGTCCATATGACACTCAAAGCTGCTGCGCAGGTTAGCTGGGTGGTTAAGAAGGCATATGGTGTATTGGCCTTCATCAACTGTAGGATTGAGTTCAAGAGCTGAGAGGTAATGTTACAACTATATAGGACCCTGGTCAGACCCCACTTGGAGTACTGTGCTCAATTCTGGTTGCTTCACTACAGGAAGGATGTGGAAACTATAGAAAGGGTGCAGAGGAGATTTACAAGGATGTTGCCTGGATTGGGGAACATGCCTTATGAGAATAGGTTGAGTGAACTTGCCCTTTCTCCTTGGAGCAATGGAGGATGAGAGGTGACCTGACAGAAGTGTATAAGATGATGAGAGGTATTGATCAGAGGCTTTTTCCCAGGGCTGAAATGGCTAACACAAGATGGTACAGTTTTAAGGTGCTTGGAAGTAGGTACAGAGGAGATGTCACAGGTAAGTTTTTTTACTCAGAGACTAGTGAGTGCGTGGAATGGGCTGCCAGTGATTGTGGTGGAGATGGATACAATAGAGTCTTTTAAGAGACTCCTGGCTAAGTACATGGAGCTTAGAAAAATAGAGGGCTATGGGTAACCCTAGGTAATTTCTAATGTAAATACATGTTCAGCACAGCTTTGTGGGCCGAAGGACCTATATTGTGCTGCAGGTTTTCTATTTTTTATTTGTTTCGAAGACCCTTTAAAGTTTTGAACTGTTAGCTTCAATGTCAACAACTTGTGTTGTTCCAAAAAGATGGTCTAAAATGTGAGTCTTCGGTCCTCTGCCAGTGGTAAAAGTCATAAGATAAATGAATGAGGTGAGATGTATAACATTGACTCCTTCTCCATTAGAGCCTCTTAGCCCTCATGACTATAAAGCTAAACCGGTCATTGGTACATGGCGTAGGCCCAGCTAACCCTAACCGTACCTCTTTGGAATGTGGGGGGAAACCAGAGCACCTGGAAGAAACCCATGTGGTCATGGAGAGAATGTACAAACTGCTTCCAGACAATGATGGGTATCGAACCCTGGCTACCGATTGTACTAACTGTTATGCTGCCGTGCCACAACAAGGGGATGAGGTCACAGGAAGAAATTGAACTCTGCCCTTTCTGAATTACGAGGAATTAAAACACCTTCCCCTAATTTAAAGCATTAAGTGCAAACGTGTGCCAGAACATAAATGTAGCAAAATGTTAAGTCTGAATAAGATGCCATTAATTAGGGAACAACCTATTGTCAACTAGAGTAAGAGGAAAACTATGAATATAAATCGTGAGCAAAATGTTTATACATAATTTTGTTTGCTAACAGGAGATGCAAATGTTTCATCCATAAAAGACTGTGAACTTGCTGCAGGTATTTGTATTTATTTAATGTAACCAAGACTAGAACATTTTGTTTTAATTTTGGTTTGATTTATGGGCAAGGCAGCTAGTCTTAAAGTTTAAAAAATTAAAGGATTTTTTTTTAAAGTTAAAAATAAACTAAAACTTCTTTAGGCTGGCATGCTCAAGGCTTGGAGGCACAGAAACAGACCTTTCAGCTAAACGTATCCATGCTTGCCTGCATTGGGCCCTTATCCTTCTATAGATAGAACCAGACTAGCAGATTTTCTGGATGATATTAGGGTGGCCAAGACTTTTGCACAGTACTGTATTTATCGACTTGGAGCAGAGAGCAAGTTTGTAATTCTAGCAGGAGCAAAGGATGTTGGGAATGGCAAGGGTGGAGTGCCACTATAGAGGTGTGTGACAGCTGGCAGAGAAGGAGAGCCAGGGGTGGGAGCAGTGCAGGTACAGGCATTCCCAGCCCTGAGACGTGAAGCAAGGTCATTTGATTCCAAACAATTGGTTTATTGATTATTACAGAATGTATCTCTGACACTTCCCACTCCCTCCTCTCTCCCTTTCCCACTTCCTCTCCCTGCCTCTCTGTCCACAACAGAGACTCATATCAGAATCAGGTTTATCATCACACACATGTCATGAAATTTGTTTCTTCTCTGCAACAGCAGTACAGTGCAATACATAAAATTACTGCAGTACGGCACAAAAACAAACAAATCTTTTGCACTTGAATAGCTCATTCTGATAGTATCCTTCACATCAATATCGCATTTCTTGTAAAGTGGAGCACAATAAGTTATTTGAAATATTACAGGAAACTTGATCTAGATTCGAAAGACCTCCGCCTAATCAGAAATCTGTACTGGGAACAAACTTCCGCTGTAAGAATAGATGGAGAAGTGAGTCAGCTTACAAAAATCAAGGGAGGCGTTAGACAAGGATGTGTTTTCTCTCCTGATTTGTTTAATATGTGCAGTGAAACAACATTACAAAAAAATAAGAGACATCTTGGGAATCAAAGTTGGCGGTGAAAACATCAATAATTTCAGATATGCGGATGACACTGTTAATTGCAAGTACGGAGGAAGAACTACAAAACTTAATTGACATAGTTGTTGAAGAAAGTGCAAAAATGGGTCTATCGATCAATTGCAAAAAGACAGAATGTATGGTGATATCCAAAATGAAGGAGAATCCTATCTGCAGGCTAAGAATAAATGGGGAAGACAGAAAACAAGTACAGAACTTTTGCTACTTAGGAAGCTGGGTGACATCAGATGGCAGGTGTGACATGGACGTCAAAAGAAGAATAGGGATGGTAAAAGACACCTTTACGAGAATGAAGAATATACTGACCAACACAAAACTAGGCATGACAACCCGCCTCAGAGAACTGAAATGCTACGTTTATCCAGTTATGTTATGTGGATCAGAATGTTGGACAATATTTAGTACATGAGGAAACATGATGAAGCAGCAGAGATGTGGTTTTTGAGGAGGATGCCAAGAATATCATGGACGAAACAAATATCTAATGAGGATGTCATGAACAGAGCAAGCACAAAAAGAGAAATAATGTATGAGATCGAGAAAAGGCAACGTAACTTCATTGGACATGTGATTAGGAAAGAGGAGTTAGAATTCACGGTGATTATGGGAAAGATTGAAGGGAAGAAAGCAAGAGGAAGGCAAAGACAAATGATGATGGAGACAGCAGCCAGAGAACTGGAAATGAATACCAATGAATTCATCCACTTGACCCAAAACAGGAGTGTGTGGGCCATGGCAGTCAAAGCTCAGACTGCCATGGCACCTGATGATGATGATGATGATGATGATGATGACTGCACAAAAGTCTTGGCACACGAACTATATATATGTGCCTAAAGCTTTTGCACAGTACTATATGCCATATACAACCTTGAGATTCATCTTCCTGCAGGCACCCACAAAGCAAAGATACACAATAGAATCCACGAAAAACCACACAAGATTGACAAGCACCCGGTTTGTGAAAAGGAACAAATTGTGCAATTAACTTTTAAAAAGTAAGCATATAATACTGAGAAAAGGAGCTGCAGAGTCTGCAAAAGTGAGTCCAAAGTCTGCAGACCCAACTCAGCACTGAGGTGAATGAAGCTGATACAGAAGCCTAATGGCGGTGGAGCAATAATTTCTCTCAAACCATGGCACGGGTATAGATTTTGTTGGTAGACAAAAATCAAAACTATCATCCAGGTGGCCTTCAGTTTCCCTATTTAATCAGTTAAAGCCAAAAATTCAAGCCCGAAATGTAAAACAAAAATATTTTTGTTCTTTACAATGATACACATTAGTAGGTGAAGCACCCACTGAAAATTACCACAAAGATGTAGTTTGAATGGTAGAATCTGGGAGAGCTGATGAGAACGTGGGGAGAATGAAATACCAAATTCATGCAGGATTAGTGCAGGTGGGCTGAAGGACCTGTTCCCGTGCTGAATCTCTCCTGGACTCGCTAACATTTGTGTGGGCAGGAAGAGAGTAAACCTTTCATGCCAAAGGACTGTCATCGCAATTAGGATTAAAGGTATTGACCTGGAACGTTAACCACTTCTCTCTTCATAGATGCTGTCTGCTCTGCTGAGTATTTCCAGCATTTTTAGATTTCAATATCTGTGGTAACATTCTCTGTTGGGATGAATTAGGGATTGTTCAGTGCAGATTTGGATCTAACCCATGGAAAGAAGTTGTAAAGCAGAAAATCACATTTCCTGAAGAGAAATGAAATCATGGAAGGGTGAATTTTCAGCAATTGTATTCACTGACATAATTATTGGAACATACATTTTGTGTGTTCCTAAGTTTAAGGAACAGCCTTTTCCATGAACCTTACGTCCAATGGTAGGCTGTACCAAAACAAACACATTGGTTTCATATAATGACATTGCAGGAAGGAAAGCAGACTCCACTAGAAGCTCACTTTAATAATACATAACGACATAATGAGTGCGAGTGTAATTAAATTGGATGGAATCAACATGAAACTGTTCATGTGCCTCAAAGAATCTAGCCACGCAGTTTGGTCTGTTGTCAGCTACTTGGATCAATAGAATCTGACAGGTTGGGCAAGGGTGTCATAATATTACATTGACAACTAAAAGGCTGTGGGTAATTCAGTCAGGAGTAATTTGCAATTATAATAACAGCAAGTTAAGTGTTTGTAGAAGTGAGCAGGTTGCCTGTCGCAGTGAACCACTTGGTGGTGCCCTTGATATACGATATAGGAGCTCCCAACCGGGGAAGCAGCTGTTCCACATCAGGACAATTCTGCCGCTTTCCTCTTCCCTCTAGACCACATTTACCCACTGAGCTGTCAGCAATGCCCGTAAGGTTAAATGTCAACAGAATGCCCCAGAGTTCCCTCAGCAAAATCCTCTCAAGTTTACTGAAAACAGGAGAAAATCTGCTGATGCTGAAACCATCTGGTCCCATGATTGGAGTCATACAGCAGAAAAGCATGTTCCTCAGTACACCACAGCTACTGAGCATTGCACCCATCTACACTAATTCCATTTGTCCACGCTAGATCTATGCCTTGCCTATTTGTGTCTGAGTACAGACTTACTTACTGCCCATTACGCCAATGGCGTTTAGGACAGTAATGAAGGTCCTCTATCTCTGGCCGAGTTCAGGGCTTCCTTCATCATGTCAGTAGCTTTCTCTCGGTTTTCACTGCTGTCAGGCATGCAAGTCCCGAATGGATGCTCAGGAATACCATCACACTCAGGAGTAGAAGAATTCGCCATTGCTGTTTCTGGAACAATTTTGTTTTATCAGTCAGAGGTGCTAGCCCTGAGCTGAATCTCCAAACCTGGAGAACTGGTGGACCACTCTTAGTCTGGCCTCTCCCCTTTGACCTATTTCGCATGGATGACCCTACCAAGAGCTAAAGCATAAAGCCCTGAGTCCAGCCAACATATCTCTCTGGTTCACTGATGCACGCAAGCCTCCAAACCCAATGACGAAGTTGTGGTCCTCTTGGAGGAGTGTCTAAGTAGATGTCCCTTAACTCTTAATTCCACTCCCTCAAAAGGCAGGGTGTTCCAGATCTCATCCACTAGCTGTGTGAAAACCCTTCTCCTCTGAACTTCTTCCATCCCACCATAAACCTATGCCCTCTTGTTTTTGACATGGCCCCAACATGGCAAAATAATTAGTATCATAGAGTCATAGAGCACTACAGCGCAAAAACAGGCCTTTTGGCCCATCTAGTCTGTACTGAACTATTCTGCCTAGTTCCATCAACCTGCACCTGGACCATAGCTCTTCATGACTAATTCGGACTATTTGCGCTTTCCATGCCTCACTTAATTTTATCTAACTATAAGAGACTCTTGGTTAGGCACATGCATGAAGGAAAAATGGAGGGCTCCATGGGAAGAAAGGGTGAAGCTGATCTTGAAGTAAGTTAAAGAGCCTATTCTGTGCTGGTGTGTTCCATGGTCTATGTTCTGCTGCTAATAGGTCTGCCTTTTTCACTTCAGAGAAAACAAACAGAGCCTATCCAATCTCTCCTTCCGACTAAAGCCCTCAAGTCTGGGCAACATCCTGGACAACCTCTTCTGTACAATACCATTTTTCATATGGCGTATCACAAATGTAGCTTAACCAGTGCTTTGCCACCCCAACTTCTTTATTCTATCTGATAAAAGCATTTTCTTTCTTTATCACCCTATCAAGGATCAAGTATCAACTTTGTTGACCATAAATTAGGAATTTGCTGTCAGGGTGCATACGAAACAAAAATATACAACAATTATAAAGAATAAAGAATTATATTAAAAAAGACAGAAGGGAAAGGATGGATATGGAATAAACTGTGCATAAATACATAAATACCAGCATGTGTTTACAATGTAAACAGCAATATAAAAGCAACACGAGTGAATCTGCAGATGCTGGAAATAAATAAAAACACTAAATACTGGCAGAACTCAGCAGACCAGACAGTATCTATGGGAGGAGGTAGTGACGACGTTTCTGGCCGTCACTCTTTCATCAGGAGTGAAGTCACTCCTGATGAAGGGTTTCGGCCGGAAACGTCGTCACTACCTCCTCCCATAGATGCTGTCTGGCCTGCTGAGTTCTGCCAGTATTTTGTGTTTTTACAGCATTATAAAAGGTGGTTTAAGGTGTCAACAGTGCAGTGAAGGGGTTAATAGATAGATGGGGATGGGGCAGATGCTAACTAGAATGGTTGATCACCCTATCCACTTGTTCCCATTTCTATAGACATATGCTTCAAGGTTTCCTTGTTCATCAACAATCCGTAAGTATTATGAATGTCCTATCCTTACTTAATTTCTTTAAGTGCTTTGCCTTGTACTTATCGCAATTAAATTCCATCAGCCGATGCTAAATCCCACTCTCCTGTAATCTTAGATAACCGTCTTCACTTTCCAAAGCTCCGCTGATCTTCATATCATCCACAAACTTACTCTCCTGGCTCCTACATTGTTGTAAGTTGTGACAAAATTAAAAAGCCAAGTCCACACGATAAACACTGGAGAAACTCAACGGGTCAGGCAGCCCCTACGGAGGGAAATGAACAGTTGATGTTTCAGGTCGAGACCTGAGAGGTCATTGGGTAAATAATGTTTACAGAAAGGAACTTAACAAACTTTACAGAAGGGACTCTGCAGAAAAGTTAACTAACTTAAGCCCATCACCCTACAGGGACATGGGCCACCGGCAGTTGCTCGCCAGAGTCCTCTGTCCTGGGCCAGTCTTTGAAGTTGTCCCCAGGTGTAGGCCATCAAAGATCCTTTCTCTCCCGGGGATGAGGTCTTTGGAGATTCTGCTGCCACTTCTGTAGCTCTGGGTTTTTTTTTCAGGATGGGGTTGCTCGCCCCATGCCCAACCCTCCTCCTTTTGCGGACAGGCTTGGGATCGTGCGGGGCAGAGTTAGACGAGCTAACACTGACTGTTAACTCTTCTGCCGTGTTGAGTCTGAGAATTGAGTCAAACTTTCCTGCGCCATGTTAGCACTGCTAGAATATGCAAAGATACCAGAAGCCTGAGTGGCATATCACCTCCCGGGCTTCAAGGCTCTACTTGACCCATTGCATTCAGATAAATAGCCTGATAGCACAGAACAAATAATACCTTTGTTATTGGATGGTATGGACAGCCATTCCAGTGTGAACATTTTTATTTATTGTAGCTCTCTACCGTAATTGTTTAACGATCCTGGACTCATAATCTGTACCATCTGAACCTCGATCTAACATTAATCTGAAGTGAGCATTTATCTATATAATACATTATTTACTGATTTAATTAAGTCAATGTCGCATTTAATAGATGTCTAACTCTTAGGATAAATGAGGTAATCCACAGAGTTGATGGATATCAAGGCACCCTGCAGAACGTGTATGGGGAAAGTGTGTGTTCCTGAGCTGTGCCGGGAAAAGCATCAGCACAGAGATGTAGCTGGAAATTGAGAATGAAGTTTGAGCACTTTTAAGGTGGTATGGTCAGTATATGATTCTATATGATTTATGTCTATCTGCACCAAGAATTTCTAGTAAACCTTTCCTCAGAAGCATGAAGTCCATGAACAGAATTTGAAGGCAGAGACTTTTCATAGAGCAGAGAAAAAGATCCTTCACCCCACCATGTCTGTGCTGACCACCAACCACCTAGTAATTAAGTGACATGGTATCATAGAGTCATAGACAGCTACAGCACAAAAACAGGCACTTTGGCCCATCTAGTTCATGCCAAACCATTAATCTACCTAGTACCGTTGACCCACCCTGACTATTGTCCTCCATAACCCTCCCATCCCTATACTTATCCAAATTGCTCTTAAGTGTTGAAATTGAACCCGTATCTATCACTTCCAGTGGCAGCTCATTCCACACTCTCACCAGCCTCTGAGTAAATAAGTTCCCCACGTCTTCCTCTTAAACTTTTCACCTTTCACCCTTAACCCATGATCTCTAATTCTAGTCTCACCCAACTTCAGTGCAAAAAGCCTGCTTGCATGTACCCTATCTATGCCCTCATAATTTTGTATACCCTCACCATATCTCCCCTCATTCTCCTGCGCTCTAGGGAATAAAGTCCCAACCTATGCAACCTTTCGGTGTAACTCAGATCCTGGTCTTTTTCCTGTAGGTGGGTGACCAGAACTGCACATAATACTCCAAATTAGGCCCCATCAATGTTTTGTACAATTTCAACGTAACATTCCTGAATTCTGAACCCAATACTTTGACATATGAAGGTCAATGTGCCAAAAGCTCTTGTTATGACCCTATCTACCTGTGATGTCAAATGCAAGGAGTTATGGATGTGCATTCCAAGATCCCTCTTTTCTACCTCACTCCTCAGTGGCCTACTGCAGTAAGTCACCATGCAAGTCCTACCCAGCTTGTCCTCCCAAAGTGCAAAACCACACACTTGACTGCATTAAATTCCATCTGCCATTCTTCAGCTCATCTTTTTCCAGCTGCAAGCTTTGATAGCCTTCTCCACTATCCACCATGCCCCCAGTCTTGGTGTCATCCACAAATCTGCTGATCCAGTTTACCACATTATCATCCAGATTGTTGATGTAGATGGCAAACAACAACAGAACCAACACTGATTCCTGTGGCATACCACTAATCACAAGCCCCCAGTCAGAGAGACGACCATCTACTACCTCTGCCCGACCTCTCCCACAAAGCCAATGTCTAATTCAATTTACCTGATGAAGTTCATTAAAATTAGAATTAGAATTTTATTTCTTACATCCATCTCACAACACGAGGGAGTAAAAATGTTTATGTTGTGTCTCTGTTGCTATGTACAAGCAATAAAGAGGGTAAATGTGGGAGGATATTGCCCAAACACTAAGACTGTATGCATAATTGTTTTGTATACTTGCATGTACAGTCAGATATGCAATCAGATCAATGTTATTGATAAATCTGATGACCTGGTGAAAGAAGCTGTCCTGGAGTCTATTGGTCCAGGCCTTCATGCTGCGGTACCATCTCCCAGCCGGAAGCAGCTGAAACGGTTTGTGGTCGGGGTGGCTGGAGTCCCTGATGATCCTCTGGGCCCTTTTTACATAAATGTCCTGAACAGAGGAAAGTTCACATCCACAGATGCACTGGACTGCCCATACAACTCTCTGCAGTGCCCTACGATTGAGGGTAGTACTGTTCCCGTACCAGGCGGTAACGCAGCCAGTCAGGACTCATGCCAAATCTCTTCAGCCGTCTGAGGTGAAAGAGGTGCTGCTGTGCTTTTTTCACCACGGAGCCAGTGTGTACAGACCACGTGAGATCTTTGGTGATGTGTATACCGTGGAACTTGAAACTAGTCAGCCTCTCAACTACAGTCCTATTGATGTCAATAGGGGCTAGCCTGCCTCCATTCCTCTTCATTGAGGTATGGAGTTGAAGAAGTGATGCGATAACTCGGAGAAATGGAGGTGAAAAGCTAGGTATCGTACATGGAGCTCTGTGTTTTGGATCTTACAGGGAGCTGAAGAAGAAGGGTGCTAGTGGGTAGGGGCTGCTCTGCGAGGTTCAATCTCTTCAGAAGTAACATTGCAGCCACCAGCAAGTTTCACTACAGGTGACTTTCTGATTACATTTGGATTGTTAAGAATGGTGACAAAACTCACGGTGACAGTGACTCTCTGACCCCCAATCTGTCTGATACAGGAACTGACAGCAAAGATGAAAGTCAGTGCATGTTGGTTACCTTTCTAGTGACAACGAAATCTTCCCTCAGTGATTTTAGCTACAATTACAGCCTGAAGATATATTGAGGAGAGACAGCTGGGGACTATATTTACTACTAGGTAGAAAGGGTTATTTATGGATTTTAACAATCAATATGCAGCAGAATGGAAGAGGTAAGGGAAAGGAAAGGGACTAGAAAAGATTTACAACAGTGGTGCCTGGGATGAGGGACTACAGTTATATGAATAGACTGAGGATGTAGAGATTGTTTTCTTTGGAGCTTACTGGGCAGATTTAGTAAACGTATAGAAGAAGAGGAGTACAGACCGGTTAATAGGAGGAAATACACTTTGGTGGAGGGCTTGAGGCACAAAATGAAAGCTAAAAGAATTGAATTGAAGAAACACCATTTTTTTAACACAGCATGATGTTGGAAATTGGAATGTACTGCTGCAGCCATATTGGAGTCAGGTTTCTTCAAGAGGGAGCTGACATGTTCGTACTTCATCAGGAGGTTAAAGAAATTCAGCATTTCCCCTTCGATACTTACCAATAGTCATCGATGCAGCATAGGACTCATTTTGTTTGGATGAATGACAGCTTGGTATGGCAACTGATCTGCACATGACTGCAAGAAACTGCAGAGTTGTGGCATATCCCTCCATATAGGCTGTATGACTTTTTTGCTGAGTTCCTCCAGTATTTGTGGGGGAAGCTCAAGATGTCTGGCATCTGTAGAACCTCTTATGTTTACTCTTCCAGTAACGTTCACAGCTTATTCTGCATTGTTATACCTTGTTCTACCTCAGTACACTGTGTACAGTTATTTGATCTGTACAAACAGTAGGCAAGACAAGCTTTTCACTGGTTATTGGTACATGTGGCAATAGTAAACCAATACAAATGCCAATACCAATAAAAATGTGGTGATGAAATATATACAAGGCTACAGAGAAAGAACCTGGGGAATGAATTGCTCTGGGAGAGACCTAGCACTGACATGATGGGCTGAATGTACTCCAACTATGCTCTGAGTATTCCGTGAGTTACAATGCTGCCTCTGTCCCCTGGTCCAGCATATACTGTAAGTGTGTAAGTGCCATTACAAAGAAGGCATGGCAGAGCCTTTACCTTCTTAGAACTCTACGGAGATTTGGCATGTCATTTAAAACTTTCATAGATGTGCAGTGGAGAATATACTGGCCGGTTGCATCATGGCCTGCTATGGAAACACCAACGCCATTGAAAGGAAAAGCCTACAAAAAGTAGAGGATATGGTCCAGTCCATTACGGGTGATCCCTCCACCACTGAGCACATCTACACGGAGCAGTGTTGCAAGGAAGCAGCATCTATCATCAGGGACCCCCACCACCCACATCATGCTTTCTTCTCACCTCTGCCATCAGGAAGAAGGTACAGAGGCTGCAGGACTCACACCATCAGGTTCAGGAACAGTTATTACCCCTCAACCATCTGGCTCCTGAACGAGAGGGTTAACTTCACTTACCCCAACACTGAACTGATTCCACAACCAATAGACTCACTTTCAAGGACTCTTCATCTCATGCTCTCAATAATTATTGTTATTTATTTATTATTAATATTATTTTCTCTTTTGTATTTGCATAGTTTGTTGTCTTTTATCCATTAGTTGTTGTCCATCTCTGCAGTTTCTCAAGGTTGAAAATTCAAAGTTTGAAGTTCAAACAAACACTTCAAGGACTCTTTATCGTGTTATTTCATGCTCATTATTTACATTTGCATTTGCACAGTTTGTTGTTCATTGATCCTGTTTACAGTTATTGTTCTAATAATATGCTGAATATGCCTGCAGGCAAAAGGTTGTATGTGGTGACATGTATGTACTCTGATAATAAATTTTACTTTTAACTTTGAACTTTGCTAATGATTATGTTATGTTGAGTTCTGTTTGCAAATCCTTAGATAATGAAGCATGCTGTACCTGCATACTTTATAAATAAGACTGTAAGACCATAAGACATAGGAGCAGAATTAGGCCATTTGGCCCATCGAGTCTGCTCCACCATTCAATCATGGCTAATCCTTTTTTCCCCTCCATTCACCGACCTTCTCCCCATAATGTTTGATGTCACGTCCAATCAAGAACCTAACAATCTCTGCCATAAATACACCCAACAACCTGTCCTCCACAGCTGCCTGTGATAACAAATTCCACTAATTCACCACTCTCTGGTTAAAGAAAATTCTCTGCATCTCTGTTTTAAAAGTCCTTCTATCCTGAGGCTGTGCCCTCTTGTCCTAGACTCCCCCACCATGGGAAACATCCTTCCCACATCTACTCTGACTAGGCCTTTTAACATTCGAAAGGCTTCTATGAGATCCCCCCGCACCTTTCTAAACTCCAGTGAGTACAGACCCAGAGCCATCAAATGTTCCTCATATGATAACCTTTTCATTCCTGGAATCATCTTGTGAATCTCCTCTGGACCCTCTCCAATGCCAGCACATCTTTTATTAGATGAGGAGCCTAAAACTGTTCACAATACTCAAGGTGAGGCCTCAGCAGTTCCTTATAAAGCCTCAGCATCACATCCCTGTTCTTGTATTCTAGACCTCTTGAAATGAATGCTAACATTACATTTGCCTTCCTCACCACTGACTCAACCTGTAAGTTAACCTTTAGGGTGTTCTGCACAAGGACTCCCAAGTCCCTTTGCACCTTAGGTTTTTGGATTTTCTCCCCATTTAGAAAAAAATCTGCTCATTTATTTCCTCTGGCGAAGCGCATGACCATGCGTTTTCCAACATTATATTTCACTTACCACTTCCTTGCCCATTCTCCTAACCTGTGTAAGTCCTTCTGCAGCCTACCTGTTTCCTCAACACTACTTGCCCCTTCACCAATCTTTGTATCATCTGCAAACTTGGCAACAAAACCAGCTATTCCATTATCTAAATCGTTGATATACAGCATAAAAAGAAGAGTCCCAACACCGATCGCTGTGGAACACTGTTAGTCACTGACAGCCAGCAAGAAATAGATCCTTTCATTCCCACTCACTGCCTCCTGCCAATCAGTCACTGCTCTGATTGGTCAGGCTCAGACTAATAATAGCAAATTAAATTTGCAATATGCGTAACGAACACTTCCAATAAAAGAGTCGGTCTAGTTATATTTCCCTGACATTCTATTATATCAACATTGCCAAGCCTCATCACCAATCACCATTGCATGCTTAACTGGAACAGCCACAGTGGAGAGGATCCTGATTAATTAAGTCCTGGTCTGGAACAGAAGCACCAGGAAAAGCCCACGAAAGAACAGCAAAGCCTACAAAAAGTGATGGTACAGCCCAATTGATCACAGGAAAAGCCCTCCCCACCATCGACCAGATCTACAAAGAGTGCTGCTACAAGAACGCAGCATCCATCATCACGGATGCTTATTGCTCTCTTCTCGCGGCTACCATCAGGAAGAAGGTACAGAGGCCTTAGGTCCCACACCACCAGGTCCAGAAGCTGTCATTACCCCTCAGCCATCAGGCACCTAAACCACCATGGACATCTTCACTCACCACAACACTGAACTGATCACTGAACGCAACCACTTTCAAGGACTCTACACTTTGTGTTCTCAATATTATATATTTATTTGTTATTACTTGTTTCTGTTTATATTTGCAGTTTGTCAGATTTTGCTTGTGTGCAGTTTTTCGATTCTTCTGTACTTCTTTGTTCTCCTGTGAATGCCTGCAAGGAAATGAAACTCAGGGTAGTATTTGGCAACATAAATGTGAGGTGGTGGCTGGTACAAAGATCAAGGGCCAGTATCTCCATCACTGTAGGATTCTTCTTCTTGCCTGCACCGTGTAGGTTTATAGTGAGGATCAGTGCACACAGACCGATTCCACTCTATAGGCCAGGGGATGTTCTACAATGGCACAGCGAGCTGCAATGACTGCAGCAACCACTAGGCTGTAGGTTGAGTATCAGGGTTGTCCTTCTCCTAGGCTGATGAGCCCAGCCTGCCCGCCCAGTCATACATACCTTGATATTAAATTTACTCTGAATTCTGAACTTTGAGCAACATGGCTACCAGAGTAAGTCAGAGATAGTGTATCCCGTGTCAAGTTAGACACTTGATTTCCCTAAAGCTTTGTTGTCATCGGCGAAGCGTAAGTCAGGAAGTGTGAGAGAATGCCCAGAAACTGCCTGAAAGAGAGCAGCTCATATAGACTAAAGAAGCTTGACCATAACCAGGATGCAGTCTGACCTGCTGAATTCCTCCTGCATTTTGTGTAAGTTTCCCAGGATTTCCAGTATCTACACAATCTCTTGTGTCTACAAAAAAGAAACGTGAGACCATAAAGTTATAATATTAGAGCAGAATTAGACCATTCAGCCCATCAAGATTGCTCTATCAAACAACCATGCCTGAATTTTTTCAACTCCGTTCTCCACCTCCTTGTTACCTTTATCCCCTTTAGCAACCAAGAAGCTATCAATTCCTGCTTTAAATGCACCTAAAGACTTGGCTTTCACAATTTCTGTGGCAATGAATTCCACAACTCAATGATGGAGAGATATCCCTTTATTTCGAGGTTGTGCCTTGGATCCTGGAGTCTCCTGCTAATGGAAATATCCTCTGCTTGATCACATTATCCAGGTCTTCCAGTATCCAGTAGATTTCCATAAGTATTCAATAAGCATCCACTCTCCACAGCTTCAACTTCTCCAGCACAGCATGTGCTCCATCTGCAAGCCGTACTCAGTAACTTCACAAAGGCTTTTTTCAAAACAGCCTCACAAACTCAGTTACCGTACTTCCTGATGACCAAACTCAGAAGGACACACGCAACTCCAAGTTCACCTCTGAGACATACACATCCTGACCTTGCAATATGCCTGCACGTCCCCTCGCTGTGGCATCACAACCCTGGAACAGACTGCATTTGTTCAAAAATGCAGCTCACCACATTCTTCTCATCGGCAATTAAGGCTGAGCTTGCTAGCTGACACTCATGTCCCACAGAAGAACTTAAAAAATGACCAACAAAAACCTTCCAGAACTTTACACAGTTGTTCAATGGACAAGTCAATATCAGGGTCATTTAAGTGAAATTCCTTATTGCTTGTCGAGCTCCATTGAAAATGATCACAATATCAGACCTCCCCTTATACAACTGCTTCCCATTTCCGGTTTAATATGGTGACTCAAATGTACCTATGCCTTCAGTGTCATCAGGAAACTAAAAAGAAAACAACTCTCAGGATTTTAAATGCAGTTTAACTATTATCATGGACAGATTCATCACCCTTACTCAGTGTACTGTTAAGAACAATCTGCAGAATATATTACTGCAGCTTGTCGTGGTTCGTTCAATGGCATCTCCCTCCCTGTGACCTTCGCCACTCAGAAGAATGAATAACAAGGTCGTGGGAACACAATTGCATTCATGTTCCCCAGCAAGCCGCACACCATTCTGATTTGGATCCATATCGTCAATCTTTCATCGTTACTGGGTCAGTTTCCCTGAAATCACCACTTAATGTAACTGGACACCTACTATTGGTATAAGGATTACAATGCTCAAGGAAAGGGTCTTCTTATAGCTAGTAGGATGAGTAATGAATAGCGTTCAGATCCCAAAAAGATATATCACTCTAGTACCCAGCAGGCAAATAACAACAACCAGTCTGTGCGGCCTTTCAGATTTTCTTAACACTTCTGATTGGATGACACACAAGAACCACTTTAGTAAAAAATTAGGGCTAATGGACATGGGCTAAATTATTTGCTTGAATAAGTGCTGGTTAGCAGATCTTGGGTTGCAGGGCGGAGATATGTCTCTACCAAAGGAGGTGTAAGGCACGCCTTCTCTCCGCTAGCCTGGGCAAGGTGCAGCACCTACTTAGCTACTGTATCTGGTGCTCCCAGTGTGGCCTCTGGTATATCAGCGAGAGCCACGTATCTGATAACAGTTTTTTCCTGTCTTTGGGTTACAGACTCCTACCACCTTCGAGGTGAACATTTTTATAACTTATCCCCACCAATTGCTTTACCACTTACATTATTGCAAAGAGACTGCAGAAGGAGCATTGAAAGATCTCACCGCAATTATATAGCACTTTAACAAAGTCATGAACTTATTGAGTGGAGCAGCAGCCATGAGGAGCCAGATTGTCCACTCCAGCTTCTATTCGTTGTGCTTTTGTGCTCTTACAACATCCACATCTGTACAGATTTGCTCTCGTCACCCAAAAGAGTTTATAACATGCCTGTCTTTTGTGGAGTGAGTGGTGAATGTATTGAATCAAAAATTCTCAAGAAACTTTACATTGTCATTGCTAGGATGATATTTACACTGAGTAATGAGTGTAGGCTAGGAGTCAAAACCCTCAGAGTAAGGGGTCAACCAGTTAGTACAGAGATGAGGGGGAGTTTCTGCATTCAAAGAACTGCAGTATTTTGTAACTCATTCAGGTAATTCACCTATTCAAGATCAATAGACTTCTGGATATTGGGAAGATGACTTTATTGAATGACTGAATAATCCTGAAGGCTGAGTGATCTACATCTGCTCTTGTTATTACCCTTCGATGTGAAAATTGACATAGTTAGTGAATGGGTCTGGCACCTCCTTTCTATTAATTGCAGCATCATCTATACCCACCTGTACTGAGTCCACTCTCCCCATTACCACTCTACTCCCCTTATTCAGACAAATTTTAATGTCAATTTCAATATTCCTTAGGCAATCATTCACTTATATCACAAAGTCACATTTATCACACTTCTTCCCCATTCTGATGTTCGGTCTGAACAACAACTGACCCTCTTGGCCACTTGAGCCAAGGTAGTGTAGCGGTGAGCACGATAATATTCCAGCTTGGGACATTGGAGCTCAGAGTTTGGAGTGTGTTTCCTCCCACAGGCCAAAGACATGCCGGCTAATAGGTTAATTAGTCATTGTAAATTGCTCTGTCTTCTAAAAGGACCACAGCCTTCTCATGGTTTGGACACGTGTGCCTCACTGACCTGGAGAGCAATGTTGGCTGGAGTCAAGGCTTTATGCTTTGGCTCTCAGTAGGGTGACCCATGCCAAACAGGTCAAAGGGTAGAGAATAGACTCAGAGTGGTCCACCAGTCCCCCGGGTTCAAGGGTTCAGCTCAGAGCTAACAACCCTAATTGGTCAAACAAAATAGTTATGGAAACAGCAATGAAGAATCCTTCTTCATCTGAGAGTTGTGGTATTCCTGAGTCTCCACCCAGCACTTGCATGACTAACGGTAGTGAAAACCAAGAGGAAGCTACTGACGCGATGAAGGAAGCCCCAAACACTGCCAGATTGGAGGAACTTCATTGCTGCCCTAAATGCCAGTGGCATAACAGGCAGTAAGAAGAAATTGTCCCGTAATTAGGCTAATGTTAAATAGGTGAGTAGCTGGGCAGTATGGCTCATTGGGCTGGAAGAGCTTGTTCCGTACTATATTTCTATATAATAGATAGATAGATAAATAAATAGATAGGTATCCGCACGCTTTTATGCATTGAGTTGCTTTCATACGACTGACTGATTAGATATTTGCATTACTGCACAGGTGTACCTAATAAGGTAGCTACTGAAAGTATAATCATGCAAGTTCATGCTAACTTTAATCAAAGTGATATAATACTGTGGGAGCCAACACTCCTGTACTGAGTCAAATCTCGTGCTCAATACTGGCAGCTTCTTTCTACTATCGATAAGCAAAGCTCTTTGCCAATGAAAATCAACAAAAACTGCAGATGCTGGAAATCCTAAATTCCTCATTAATATAGCTTCATGAGTTTGCCACGATATAGAACTCAATACAAACATCATACAATGTAATTGAACTGCAATTGGTGGCACTTTCAGGCTCTCTACCTGGAGCACGATACCACCAGGTTGATTCGCATTCTAACGAAGATTAAATTGGATGCCAAGCAACTTGCTAAAGAACAAAATGGGAAGGCTGTAACGCTGCAAAAGCATATTTCTGATTAAAACCTGGATTAGATTTTCTCAGAGAATTATTTACTATGTTTTGACATAGGTGTACATGGCCACGGCAGCTAATTTCATTTGTAAATGGATGCAAGACTTTATCTGTGATTCCAGAAGCGATTAATCTTTGTGTGACTAACTAAAAGATAGGCTGTTAACGAGATAGGTTCACTTCCTTGCAAACAAAGTGCTAAACTTCCAAGATTGATAGCACAGCTGAAGAGATCCTAGCAAATTATAAACCATATGAAACACTTTCCCGAACTTTGATGGGATGAATTACAGCTTTAATTAAATCCTAGAGTTGGAAATCTTCACTCAAGGTAACACTGATTTGATTCATAGCATCAGCTGCTGGGAAGCATTTGTATAGAGATGTAGAATCTGTACCTCCCTCTACAAGAGGAGCAGAGTTCTATGTGTAATTAGATTATACACATTAAAGTATAAATCAGATTTTACAACCTGATAGAACTGTAAACAAAATTACCTGCATGCATTTCATGTCAGGCACCTAACTTTAAATTGGGAAATGTTTCTTGTGTCGTTAATAACAAAAGAGTGTTTCTTTAATAATACGATCCTTTGTTGTGTTCAGGTTTGCATTCTGTACACAATATGAAATAAGCAGATCCTGTTGGTTTGTAGAGCACCGCCACAATGTCTGTTCCAAACTGACACTGAGTCTCGGTCTTGAAAATGCTCTGACTCGTTGACAAATCAAGTAGATGCACATAAGATGAGAAACAGATGAGACGCTGACCAGGAAGGCAAAACATTATCTGGGCTGGCAAAGTCTAACTTTGTAGCACGGTAGTGTAGTGGTTAGCACAATCACTTTTCAAACATTGACTGGGATTCGGTTACCACCGCTGCCTGTAAGGAGTTTGCATGTCCTCCCTATGGCAATGGGGCTTTCTCCCTGCACTTTGCTTTCCTCCTACATTCCAGAGATGTACATTTAGGGTTAATGAGTTATGGGCACGTTATACCGCCACCACTGGAAGCATGATGGCACTTGCAAGCTGTCCCCAGCACCTCGCAAAAACCATGAAGCGAAAACGACGTATTTCCCTGTATGTTTCGCTGTTTCCATGTATAGTACACGTGAGAAATAAAGTGAATCTTATCTCAACCGAACAGAATGCCACATGGACCAACGAGAATGAGAGGGGACCACATACCCAAGTCTGCTAAGTGGGAAAAGAAGTTTTCATAAAAGCACATTGAAGCTGCAAGGAGAAATGTACGGATTAAAAATGATTGGATAAGAATGTGTTGGATGGAATAAACTTTGGGACTGTTAAATTCACCCTTTCTGTATAAAGAAGGTAGTAGCAAAATGCTTCTTCTGCTGAAGATAAGAGCCTAGACATTACTGGGTCCATTGTTGTTTGTCTAGATCAATGATCTGGATGGCAGTGTGGTTAACTGGCTCAGCAGATTTGTGGATGACACCAAGATTAGGGGCATAGTGGGCAGTGAGGATGCCTGTCAAAGCTTGTAGTGTGTTCTAGACCAGCTGGGAAAATGAGCTAAAAAATTGCAGGTGGAATTTAATGCAGGTAGTATAAAAATGGCAGATAGAAACTGGAGTTCCCTGAGCCAGTCCTCTTCAGGGGATCAGAGGTGGAAAGGGTCAGTGACTTTAAATTCATCAGCGTTATCATTTCAAAGGATCTGTCCTGATCCCAGAACATAAGTGCCATCACAAAGAAGCCTCCCTACTTTCTTAGAAGTTTGTGAAGATTCAAGATGTCATCTAAAACTTCTATATATGCATGCTGGTTGTTTGCATTATGGCCTGTATGGGAACACCAACGCCCTTGAAGAGAAAACCCTATGAAAAGTAGTGGATATGGCCCAATCCATCACATGTGAAAACTCTCCATCACTGAGCGCATCTATAAGGAGTTCTGTTATAGGAAAGCAGCAAGCATCTTCAAGGATCCACACCTTCCAGGCCATGCTATCTTTTCACTGCTGCCATCAGGAAGGAGGTACGAGAGCCTTAGATCTCACACCACCAGGCTCAGGAACATTATTACCCCTCAACCAGCAGGTTCCTGAACCAGAACAAATAACTTCACTCACCCCAACACTGAACTGATTCCACAACTTATGGACTCATTTTCAATGACTCGACAACTCATGTTCTCAATATTGCTTATTTATTTATTATTACTATTTTGGATGTTTTTGCATTTCCACAAATGGTTGCCTTTTGCACATTGGTTGTTTTACTGCATTTGTGCACAGTTTTTCATTGATTCCATTGTGTTTCCTTGTATCTACTATGAACGTCCGCGAGAAAATAAACCTCAGGGTGACATATAGGTACGTCGATAATAAACTTGTCTTGAAATTTGAACTTCAACAAGAGTAAGTGCTGCACTTGGGAGGATAAACCACGGTAGGACTTACATGGTGAGTGGTGACACTGAGGAGTGCAATAGAACAGAGGGATCTGGGAATACAGATCCATAAATGCTTGAAAGCGGCATCACAAATTGATTGGGTCATAAAGAGATCTTTTAGCACATTGCCTTTCATAAATCAAAGCAATGAGCACAGGAGTTGGGATGTTATGTTGAAGTTGTGTAAAATGTTGGTTAGGCTTAATTTGAAGTACTGTGTGCAGTTCTGGTCACCTCCCTCTAGGAAAGATATCAATAAGTTTGCAAACGTGCAAAGAAAACTTACAAGGATGCTGCCAGGACTTGAGGACCTGAAAGGTTGTTGAGGAAAGGTTAAATAAGTTAAGACTTTATTCCTTAGAGTCTACGAGTATGAGGAGAGTTTTGATGCAAAAAGTATGCAAAATTATGAGGGGTATAGATAGGGTAAATGTAAGCAGGCTTTTTCCACTGAGGTTGGCTGAAACTCAAACTAGAGATCATGGGTTGAGGGTGAAGATGAAATATAAGAGGAAAATAAGGAGAAACTTCTTCACTCAGAAGGTGGTGAGAGTGTGGAACGAGCTGCCAGCAGATGTCGTGGATGCAGATTTGATTTCAGCATTTAAGAGAAATTTGGATAGGTGCATGGATCATAGGGGTATGGGTGGCTATGGTCCAGGTGGAGGTCAATGGGACTAGGCAGATTACTAGTTCAGAGACTAGATGGGCTGAAGGGCCTGTTTCTGTGCTGTAGTGTTCTGTGATTCTTTGACCACAGATGTTCACCTCATATGCAGAGTAATGGATCATACGCTTCCATATTCACATCTAAGGCATGTACTGTATGTCACAAACATGAAGAGTCCCTGCACCAGTTCTAGTAGAACACCACTCATCAGAAAAGCAACACTCCACCATCACCCTTTCACTAAACCAGCTTTGGATCTGTTTTTCCAGCTTGCCTCGGACGTCATGAGCTTCAATGTACCGAGAAAGGAAGCAGCCTTAGGAAAGTGGGAGTCATAAAAAGGTGTGGCAGAGAACAGGTCGACAGGACAATGCCTTCGGGAGCAGGGTCATGAACAGGAACTGCACTTGGGGGATGAGAATCAAAATTGGGAAGCTGATAGTAACAGGGAGCATCCTAAGAGTAGGAGAGTGCCATGTGGAGAACAACCTTTTCAATTTTTCATTTCATTCACAATGTTTATCAGTTTACAGAAGGAAGTTTCAACATTAAAAATCAAGTGCTGCTCTGGGGTGACACCAGAAGCCTGCTGAATGACGATGAAGGTCATTTCTTTTAATTTTGCAGCTCAGTAAGTTCCTGCTTCAACATTTGATGCTATTATACCCTTCACACTTCACGGTCATTTTAAGGGTTTATACATTTTGTTGCTGAAACATTGCTGACTCTTATTACATTTTAGTCGATGTTGCTGGACAATCCAACGTTACGTACTCCGTCAGATATTTGCAAAACCAGTGCTTATATTTTTTTGCAATCCCTGAAGCCGCAGACTGCAGCAATTGTCAGTTTAAAATGCAGCTGTGGGGAGATTTAGTACAGTCATTTATATTTCTTCTACTTGGCTTGGCAGATTCAAAATTTACCTAGGTCAGCAAAACGTATGATATGAGCTGTTTAATTGTGTACTCTGCTTCCTATCCATAACTGGAACTATTTATTGAGGATACGCATCACTTAATTTAGTATCAGCTGAATATGGCATTTATCATTTGAGATGCCACAAGGTTTCTTTGCTGGAAGACACAAGACAATACTTCATTCAAAACAAATTGCCTAATTTTATACTATTAATAAAAGAGAAAATATAGAATGCTGGTCAGAGGAATAATGTTGGTGGATTTATGGTGCAATAAAGGTCTGTGCAAGAGCATCAGAAAGCATTTTGCGTGGTATTTGTTTTATTTGTGATATAGATGATGACTTGGAGTACACTTAAATGGAGGCTTCCCAATAAGCAATAAACTGTATTCACATCTTATCTTTAATGTGGCAAAATGTCACAAGAGTATTATAGAGTCCTACAGCATTGGAAACAGGCCCTTCAGCCTGCTTAGTCAACCTGACCATCAATCACCCATTTTACACTAATCACACATTTCATATACTATTTAAATCAAAGGTAATAGGAGATACTGAGATAACCAGAGCTATTAAAGAGGATCACAGTGGAAGAAATACATTGCGGAAATGGAGATGGTTTTGGGAAGGAGCTCTAGAGCTCAGTTACAGAGTATTACAGCACAGAAATAGGACCTAAGGCCTATCTAGTCCAAGCCAACCTGATCTTCGGTCTTGTTCCATCTGCCACCACCCGGACCATATTCTTCCAAGCTCCTATCATCTATGTACCTATCCAGACTTCTTTTAAATGTTACAATTGAACCTGCTGTACCACTTCCGCGGGTAGCTCGTTCCACAGTTGCATTACCCTCTGTCTGATGAAGTTTCCCTCAGATTCCTCTTGAATATTTTACCTTTTACCCTTAACCTATGAACTATAGTTCTAGACCAATCCCACCTTAGTAGAAAAAGCCTGCATGCATTCAGCCAATCTAAACGCTTCATGATTTTGTATACATCTAAGGTCTCCCCTCATACTACTGAACTCCAAGGAATAAAGTCCTAACCTATTCAGCCTTTCCATATAACTCAAGTCCCTAAGCCCCAGCAACATACTTGTAAATTTTCTCTAAACTCTTTCAAACGTAAAGTTCAACATAACAGCTCAACTCCTGTACTCAGTACTTTGACTGATGAGGGCCGATATGCCAAGAGGTTCTACCTACCTGTGATGCCACTTCCAAGGTAGCTCAGGGCCTTACCCTCTGTAGGAGTTGTCATCCGTAGTCAGAAAGGAATCAGAGACTTCTTGCTTTGTGCAGTCTTTTCTTCCTTCAAAGTCTTGGAATTGGTTTATTGTTGTCAACTGTATCGCAGTCCTGTCTTGCATACTGTTCATACAGATCAAATTATTACACAGTGCGTTGAGGTAGTACAAGGTAAAACAATAGCAGAGTGCAGAACATGAATGAAGCAGAGATCCAAGTATGTATGAATTGTGTATAACTTATGTTCTGTGAGTTATCTGAATCTATGTGCCTGTGATGCTGCTGCAAGCAAGACTTTCGTTATCCCTATTCCTGATCATACTCCTGTGTATGAGATAAACTCAGGAGAAATTGAGGAGTCATAGAATTACAGATCTGGAGGAGAAAATAAGAGGCAGGAAGACACATAAACATGGAAGGACTTAAAAACAGAGGCCAGACCTTTAAACGTGAAACATTATCCAACCAGGTGCCGACGTGCCTGAGCAGGCACAAGAGATATCTTGAGAAGCGCACAGAGAAGGTTGGAGGGATTCTGCTGAGTTCCTCAGGCATTTTGTGTGTATGTCTGAGCAGGCACATGGTTGAAGGGTGAACGGGAATAAGTGAGAGTTAGGGTGCGTAGAGTTTGGGATGTCCTCGAGGCCTGGCGCAGTAGCCTAGCGGTTAGTGTAATGCTATCACGGTGCCACATACCTGGGTTCAATTACACCACAGTCTGTAAGGATGAGACTGCATGGATTTCCTCTGGGTGCTCTACGTTCCTCCCAACATTCCAGTGACAATTGGTCACTGGGTGTAATAGGGTGGCACATGGTCGTTAGGCTGAAAGGGCCTGTTACCATGCTGTATCTCTAAATAGAAATAAATAATAAATTGTCACAGGCAAAATGAGGAAGCATGTTGAGAAAGGGGTCCAGGAGATAACAGAGGCAAGGACATAGATTCCAGGCAGCCAATGAACTGTCAAAAGGGTTGAGATGTCTAATTTGTGGTGGTGGACGTAGTGATAGCATAGAAGTGGTTTGAGGTTCATTTTGGGATCAGATTCTGCACCATGGTACAGGGCTGTGGTTCTCTTCAGACAGGTGCTGTGGAGAGAGCTGGGGCTGGTCATTTGGGGAACAGTATGTGTTGAGCTGAAGTATTCAGCTGGAGGACATTTCAGCTTATCTGGCACTGGACGTGAGAATAGTTGTCTAAGGCTTTCAAAGTCGTTGAGGTGAGAGTCAGACAGAGAAGCGCATCATCGGGCATATCCCTCCCTACACTGGTGGTATCTACAGGAGGTGCTGCCCCAAGAAGGCAATATCCATCATCAAGAATCCCCGCCATCTAGGACATGCCATCTGCTCACAGCAACCACTGGGCAGGAGATACAGAAACGTGAAGTCCCACACCATCAGGTTCAAGAACATTGAACTCCCTTCAGCCATCTGATTCTGCACAACACTCAACGCTTCCTGAGTATAGCAATACCATGACAACTTTCCATGGCAATGGACTTTGGTTTTACACGGTCTAATTGTGTCCTTTCTTGTGTTATACCCTGGTTAAGATTTTTACTGCTAATACTGTAGGGTATTTCATTTAGTAGCTTTCTGTAGAAGCAGTGTGTCCTGTTGATAGCATGTTTGGGTTTCAGCTAAAATTAAGGGTCTATAATGTTCAAATTAGGAATGTTGTGTCAGCCAGCAGGTTGGCGGAATTGGGTGAAGGTCTGGAGAAAGCTGGGCAGAGAGAGATTATGATGGACACTGATGGGGTTCATGGTCTTTTTAGCAGGAGCTGGGGAGAGGAAAGGAGGGAAGATGACTGAGGATGCTATGGGAATGAGCATCCCTGTTGCACAAGGTGATTTGTGCAGATCAATGTCTCCAAGGAGGAAGGGCCAATACTCCTGAGAGAGAGCCTGTATGTTCGAGATGGATTTCAAGCGAAGTCAGAATGTGGTGTGTGCTTCTCACAGACCATGGGCCCAGCACGCGAGTAAAAAGACAACATCAAGAAGAATTCCAACAATGTGCACATTTAGACTGGTTTAACTGCAATGGGTCTTTTTATTTTTCTCCCCCTTTTCTTTTCCCTACTAACTGTCTGATAAAGCTGAAACTGGTAAATATATTTTCTTTATTATTTTATGCAGTGTACAATCTGTTACTTCTTGCCAACCGACAATTGTGTATGGGCAGTATTTACACAGAATTTGCTCAAATCAAGGTTTCTTTAATCGGAACATCAAGACATTCCTGTTTGGTTGAACCCCAAATCATACTGACCCTAGATGCCTATGGTTTATGAAATGTGGCTGTCTCGGTGCTGAGTCCCATGGCTGTTAGCAGGCCGGCAACGAGCCAGGTTGAGGGGGCTGACCTTGTATAATTTAAGTTTTCCTTTGAGTGTTGTGTCTCCAATGCTATACGCCTGCGACACCAGTGCAAGTAAGGTTTTCATTGCACCCATGCGTGCATGTACTTCAGTAGTGGCAACGAACTCAGTTTTGACTTTGAAACTGACACTGTGTTTGAGGATGGCACTGCCTAAGGGACTGAACGGGGATAAGAAATAATGAGAAGGCAAAGTCGGGTTCTACGGAACAGTCAGAGGAAAAGAAGCCATTAGAAGATTAGGCTAGGATGGGAAGATGAGAATAGAAGCAGCAAATGTAGTCCACAAGTTCCAACCTGGGTCCACGGATCACTCAGTTAATGGTAGGAGTCCATAGCATAATAAAGGTTGGGAACCCCTGGTCACAGGCAATTGCAGATAGTGACTGACGTACAATGGTCAAGACTAGAAAGGTGACAAGTGGTAAGGATTCATCTATCCTTTCCTATGTGGCCTGAGAGTCATATGGTTCAACACTGTCCCCATTTCTTATTTCCTTGTGTTCAGTAGTGTGCTCTTGAACTCTGAAGAGAATGGTGATCAATTGTTTGATATAAGCAGGGTGATAGATTGGGTACATGTGGGGCAGATGAAGTTTTATGGAGAAAATGTAAGAATGAGAAAAGGCAAAATGTATAGAATGAAGTATACTGTTTTAAAAGGGGTGCAATGAGAGATAGGAATGGGTACATGTAATTGAAGGTAACAGAGAAGTTCGGCAAACAGTTGATAAGTTCTACACCATTCTGGAATTTATCAGTTGAAACACAGAGTGTAAAACAGAAAAGCCATGCTGAAGCTTTATAAAATATTATTCTACCTCAGCTGGAGCATTGTATTCTGTTCTGGTCATCTCATTACAGGAAAGATGTGAGAAGGTTTAGAGGAGATTCCTGAGAATGGTTCTTGAGATAATAGAGCACAGGTATAAGAATAGACTAGGGTGAATGGGTTTGTTTTCTTAGGAGAAGGGGAGATCTGACAGAACCTTATAAATGACTAGGGTTCTGGAGAGA
Source organism: Hemitrygon akajei (assembly GCF_048418815.1). Taxonomy (NCBI): domain Eukaryota; kingdom Metazoa; phylum Chordata; class Chondrichthyes; order Myliobatiformes; family Dasyatidae; genus Hemitrygon; species Hemitrygon akajei. The sequence goes on from NC_133127.1 coordinate 30,904,132, forward strand.
GTTAGACCATTCCTGTTGGTGGTGGGTTCAAGAACTGAAGGCCACAGTTATTAAAGGGGAAGGAGATTAATAATGACATGAGGACAAACTATTTAATGCACTGATTGGGGATTTGGAATGCATTGTTTATAGTTGTGGTGCAGGCAAGTTCCATTGCGGCCTTCAGAAAGGAATTCATTATATATATGACTTGCAAGGCTACAGAGAAAGGCGGGGGGTGGAACTAGCAAGATGCTTTGTTAGAGAGCTGTTATAGACATGTAGGGCCAGATGGCTTCCTTCTGTGCGGCAGCTATTCTATAATTTCATATTATTGGTGATGTAAGTACAACAGGAGAGGCCCCGCAGGCCTGTGATAGAGATAGGAGATTGCATAGGCTCAAATGAAGTACCGATGGAAGATGGGCACAGATTTGGAAGGCTGCAATCCATGCAAGGTCTTGGAGGCAATCAAGTATTTTAAGACTGATTCTCCACCATCCATTTGCCACACGGAAAATCATGTTGTTCAATATCTCAGCCCATCGATTCCCGGGATGAGCTTCAATCTGGACATTCTCTCAATGCCTGTTGGAGGGGCCTTGGTATAGTGGTCACAGGTATAAAAAAAGGAGATGTAAATGCACGGCCATTCCACTCTGTAACATTGGAACATCTCACCACCATTACAGTCTCTGTCCATCTGCTGATGAACCTCTCATCAGCTTTTGATTCCCTGCTGCAATTCTCCTCTAATCTGCTTTCTATTTGACAACTTCTTAAAATAAAACTCTACTACCCCCATTCTATCCCATCTCTGACCACACACTTACACTCATTCCTGACCTTCACCCATTGAATCAGCGAATCTTCAGGACAGTCTTTGACTCCGGCCTATCACTGACAATCGCTCTGTTCACTCCCACCCTCCCCCTCCCTCAGACTTTCAACATGTTTGATTCTTTCACGTTCAGTTCAGATGAGGTATCACCATGCAGTCCTACCTAGAATCAACACAGAACACCAGAATCACAATCACAATCAGGTTTACTATCTTTGACTTATACGACATGAAATTTGTTGTTTTGCAGCAGAATCACAGTGCAACGGCATAAAATTACTTCAAATTGAAAAATAAATAAATAGTGCAAAAAGGAATGAGTTGGTGTTCACAGTTCAGAAACCTGATGCTGGAGGGGAAGAAGCTGTTCCTGAATCATTGAATGAGGATCTTCAGGCTTCTGTACCTCCTCTCTGATGGTAGCATCAAAAAGAGAGCACCACCTCTTAAAAGATGGGGAAGCTAATGCTCATGATGGAACTAGTTGAGTCTACAACCCTTTGCAGTGTCTTGTAACCCTGTGCATTGGAGCCTCCGTGCCAAAGTTTGAAGTTCAAAATTAATTTATTATCAAAGTTTGCATACGCCACCAAATACAATCCTGAAATTCATTTCCTTCTGGACATTCATGGTAAATACAACAAACATTAGAATCAATGCAAGATGCACCAAACAAGATGTACAAACAACCAATGTGCAAAAGTCAACAAACTGTGCAAATACAAAACAAATAATAATAATAGCAATAATGAATAAATAGGCAATAAATATTGAGAACATGAAATGACGAGTGCTTGAAAGGGAGTCCATAGGTTGTGGGAACAGTTCGGTGAGGGGTGAGTGAAGTTGAGTGAAGTTATCCCATCTGGTTCAAAGCCTGATGATTGAGGGGTAACAACTGTTCTTGAACATGGTGATATGTCCTAGTCCTAAGGCTCTTGTACATTTTTCCTGATGTCAGCAGTGAGAAGAGAGCACATCCTGGGGGGTGCGGGTCCTTGATGCTGGATGCTGCTTTCCTGTGACAGCTGTCTGTATAAATGAGCTCAACGATCAGGAGGAATTTACCCATGATGGAATGAGCCATAGCCACTACATTTTGTAGGCTTTCTCATTCAAGGGCATTGATGCTTCCATACCAGGCTATGATGCAATCAGTTAATATAGTCTCCAGCACACATCTATCGAAGTGTGTCAAAGTTTTAGATGACGTGCAGAATCTTTTCAAACTTCTAAGAAAGTAGAGGCGCTGCCCTGCTTTCTTCATAACGGCATTTACGCACTGGACTTAGGACAGATCCTCTGAAATGATAAAACCAAGAAATTTAAAGTTGCTGACCCTCTCCACCTCTGATCCCCAATGAGGACTGGCTCATGGACCTGCTGATTCCTCTTCCTGAAGTCAACAATCAGCTCCTTGGTCTTGCTGACATTCAGTGAGAGGATGATGCTGTGGCACCACTCAGCCAGATTTGCAATGTCCTGCCAATGTGCTGATTCATCACCACCCTTGATTCAGCCAACTACAGCGGTGTCATCAGCAAACAATTATAGCATTGGAGCTGTGCTTAGCCTCACAGTCATAAACGTAAAGTTAGTAGAGCAGGGGCTAAGCACACAGTCTTGTGGTGCGCCTGTGCTGATGGAGATTGTGGAGGATGTTGTTGCCAACCCAAACTGACCGGTGGCTACAAGCGAAAAATAAAGGATCTACTTGCACAAGGAGGTATTGAAGCCAAGGTCTTGAAGATTATTGTTTGTTTTGAAGGGATGACAGTATTGAATGCTGAACCTTAGTCAATGAAGAATAGCTGATGTATATATCTTCACAATCCAAATGTTCCAGAGCTGAGTGAAGTGCCAATGAAATGACATTTGCTGTTGACATGATCCAAATCACTTCTAATACAGGAGTTGATATGTTTCATCACCAGCCTCTCAAAACACCTCATCAGAGTGGATGTAAATGAAACTCAATGATAGTCATTGAGGCAGGTTACCACGTTCTTCTTGGTCACTGGTATAACTGAAGCCCGCTTGAAGCAAGTGGGCACCTCCGTCTGCTGAAGCGAGCGGCTAAAGAGATTGGTGAATCCTCTAGCTAGTTGATCAGCACAGGTCTTTAGTACTTGGCGAGGTACCCCGTCTGGGCCAGGTGCTTTCCATGGATTCACCCTCCTGAATGATGTTTTCACGTTGGTTTCAAAGACTGAAATTACAAGGTCATTGAGACTATGGGAATTTGTGAAGTTTCCTTCATGTTTTGACAAAACGAGCATAAAAAGCATTGAGCTCATCTGGAAGCAAAACCCTGTTGTCACCTATGCCACTTGGTTTCACTTTGTAGGAGGTGATAGCATTCAATCCCTGCCACAATGGTTGGACATCCTTCAGTGATTCAAGTTTGGTCCAAAATTGCCACTTTGCACGTGAAATGGCTTTCTGGATATAGGGACCTGTACCTCTTGTATTTTATTTGATCACCATAGCAAGTTGAGGAAGACATTAATGAACATCTATGACTGCTTTTATGAAGCAGGATCATAGAGGAGAACTCTCTTAGTAAGTAGCACAGTCGGCACTTCATCATTAGATGGTCCAGGTCGGAAGAACAGGAGAGTGACAAGACCACTGTGTATGAACACAACTAAAAGTTTATCATGAAACGTAGCCCCCCCCATCTTCTGCTTTCTCCAAATCAGCAGTCTGGTCCATCCTGTATATCAAGTAGCCTTCGGGTCTTACTAATGTATCCAGCATATCCAGACTGAGCCATGTCTCCGTGAAACACAGAACACAGCAGGAAATGATCATGATATGAGAGAATTCACCCTGCAGCTTGAGAGGGTAAATATAAAGTCAGATGTATCAGCATTACATTGGAGTAAAGGGAATGACAGAGGCATGAGAGAGGAGCTGACTAATGTTTGTTGGAAGGGGAGACTGTTAGGGATGATAGCAGAACAGTAATGACTGAGGCTTTGCAAGGCATTGGTCAGACTGCACTTGGAGTATTGTGAGCAGTTTTGGACCCCTTATCTAAGAATGGATGTGCTGGCATTGGAGAAGTCCAGAGAGGGTTCATAATAATGATTCCAGGAATGACAGGGTTAACATATGAGGATCTTTTGATTGATCTGGAACTGTACTTAGAAAACCTACAGCACAATACAGGCTCTTTGGCCCATGATAATGTGCCAAACATGTACTTACTTTAAAAATTACCAAGGGTTACACATAGCCCTCTATTTTTCTAAGCTTCAAGTACCTATCCAGGAGTCTCTTAAAAGACCCTATTGTATCCGCCTCTACCACCATCACCAGCAGCCCATTCCACGCACTCCTGACACCTCCTGACATTACCCCTGACACCTCCTCTGTACCTACTTCTGAGCACACTTAAAACTCTCGTGTTAACCATTTCAGCCTTGGAAAAGAGCCTCTGACTATCTACACAATCAATGCCTCTCATCATCTTATACACATGTCACCTCTCATCCTCTGTCACTCCAAGGAGAAAAGGCCAAGTTCACTCAACCTATTCTCATAAGGCATGCTCCCCAATCTAGGCAACATTTTTGTAAATCTCCTCTACACCCTTTCTATAGTTTCCACATCCTTCTTGTAGTGAGGTGACCAGAACTGAGCACAGTACTCCAAGTGGAGTCTGACCAGGGTCCTATATAGCTGCAACATTACCTCTCAGCTCTTAAACTCAATCCCACAATTGATGAAGGCCAATGTACCATATGCCTTCTGAATCATAGAGTCAACTTACACAGCAGCTTTTAGTGTCCTATGGACTCAGACCCCAAGATCCCTCTGATCCTTCACTCTGCCAAGAGTCTTACCATTAATACTATAATCTGCCATCATATTTGGCCTACCAAAATGAACCACTTCACACTTACACAAAATGCTGGTGGAACACAGCACGCCAGGCAGCATCTATAGGAAGAAGCACAGTCAACGTTTCGGGCCGAGACTCTTCATCAGGACTAACTGAAAGGGGAGATAGTAAGAAATTTGAAAGTGGGGGGGGGGGGGGGGGAGGGAAAAATGCGAAATGATAGGAGAAGACCGGAGGGGGTGGGGTGAAGCTGAGAGCCAGAAAGGTGATTGGCAAAAGGGATACAGAGCTAGAGAAGGGAAAGGATCATGGGACGGGAGGGGAGCATGGGCAGAGACTTATCAACCACTGAAGTAAGACTCACTGGTCTACAATTTCCTAGGCTATCTGTACTCCATTTCTCAAATAAGGGAACATCTGCAACCCTCCAATCCTCTGAAACCTCCGCTGTCCCCACTGATGATGCAAAGAACATTGCCAGAGGCTCAGTAATCTTCTTCCTCACCTCCCACAGTAGCCTGTGGTACATCTCATCCGGTCCCGGAGACTTATCCAACTTGATGCTTTCCAAAAGCTCCAGCACATCCTCTTTCTTAATGTCTATATGCTCAAGCTTTTCAATCCACTGTAAGTCATCCCTACAATCGCCAAGATCCTTTTCCATAGTGAATACTGAAATGAAGTACCTCAGCTATCTCCTCCGGTTCCACACACACTTTTCCACTGTCACACTTGATTGGTCCTATTCTCTTACGTACTGTATTTGTATTGTCCTCTTGCTCTTCACATTCTCATAGAATGCCTTAGGGTTTTCTTTAATCGTGCTCTCCAAAGCCTTCTCATGGCCCCTTCTGGCTCTCCTAATTTCATTCTTAAACTCCTTCCTGCTAGCCTTATAATCTTCTAGATCTCTATCATTACCTAGTTCTTTGAACTTTTTGTAAGCTTTTATTTTCTTCTTGACTAGATTTTCAACAGCCTTTGTACACCATGGTTCCTGTACCCTACTATTCTTTCCCTGTCTCATTGGAGTGTACCTATGCAGAACACCACACAAACATCCCCTGAACATTTGCCACATCTCTGCCATACATTCCCCTGAGAGCATCTATTCCCAATTTATGCTTTCAAGTCCCTGCCTGATAGCTTCATATTTCCCCTTACTCCAATTAAACGTTTTCCTGACTTATCTGTTCCTATTCCTCTCAATGCTATGGTAAAGGATCTCCAAAATGCTCTCCCACTGAGAGACTTGACACCTGACCAGGTTTATTTCCAAATACCAGATCAAGTATAGCCTCTTCTCTTGTAGGCTTATCTACATATTGTGTCAGGAAACCGTTCTAAACACACCTAACAAACCCACCCCATCTAAACCCCTTGCTCTAGGGAGATGTCAATCAATATTTGGGAAATCAAAATTTCCCACCACAACAACCTTGTTATTATTACACTTTTCCAGAATCTGTCTCCCTATCTGTTCCTCGATGTTCCTGTTTCTATTGAGTGGTCTATAAAAAACACCCAGTAGAGTTATTGACCCCTTCCTGTTTCTAACATTCACCCACTGAGACACAGTAGACAATCCCTCCATAACTTCCTCCTTTTCTACAGCCGTGACACTATCTCTGATCAGCAGTGCCATTCCCCCACCTCTTTTACCTCCCTCCCTGTCCTTTCTGAAACATCTAAAGCCTGGCACTCTAAGTAACCATTCCTGACCCTGAGCCATCCAAGTCTCTGTAATGGCCACAACATCACAGCTCCAAGTACTGATCCACTCTCTAAGCTCATCCGCTTTGTTCATGATGCTTCTTGCATTAAAGTAGACACATCTCAAACCATCAGTCTGAATGTATCCCTTCTCTATCACCTGCCTATCCTCCCTCCTGCACTGTCTCCAAGCTTTCTGTATTTGTGAGCAAACCGCCTCTTCTTCTGTCCCTTCAGTTTGGTTCCCACCCCCCAGAAATTCTAGTTTAAACTCTCCCCAATAGCCTTAGCAAACCTCCCTGCCAGGATATTGGTCCCCCTCAGATTCAAGAGCAACCTGTCCTTTTTGTACAGGCCACGCCTGCCCCAAAAGAGGTCACAATGATCCAGAAATCTGAATCCCTGCCCCCTGCTCCAATTCCTCAGCCACGCATTTATCCTCCACCTCATTCTATTCCTATACTCACTGTCGCGTGGCACAGGCAGTAATCCCGAGATTACTACCTTTGCGGTCCTGCTTCTCAGCTTCCTTCCTAACTCCTTATAGTCTGTTTACAGGACCTCCTCCCTTTTCCTACCTATGTCATTGGTGTCAGTATGTACCACGACCTCTGGCTGTTCACCTTCCCACTTCAGGATATCGTGGACACGATCAGAAACATCCCAGACCCTGGCACCAGGGAGGCAAACTACCATCTGTGTTTCTTTCCTGTGTCCACAGAATCGCTTATCTGACCCCCTGACTATAGAATTCCCTATCACTGCTGCTGTCCTCTTCCTTTCCCTGCCCTTCTGAACCACAGGGCCAGACTCTGTGCCAGAGGCATGGCCACTGTTGCTTCCCCCAGGTAGGCCGTCCCCTGAACAGTACTCAAACAGGAGTACTTATTGTTAAGGGGGCAGCCACAGGGGTACTCACTAGTATCTGACTCTTCCCCTTCCCTCTCCTGACTGTTGCCCACTTGTCTGTCTCCCGAGACCCGGTGTGACTACTTGCCTATAGCTCCTCTCTATCACCTCCTCACTTTCCCTGACCAGACGAAGGTCATCGAGCTGCATCTCCAGTTCCCTATCCCAGTCCCTAAGGAGCTGCAGGTCGACGCACCTGGTGCAGATCTGGCTGTCCGGGAGGCTGGGAGTTTCCCAGACTTCGCACATTCTGACACCCAGTACAGAACACCAGCCTCACAGACATACTTCCTCTTTCTATTCCTCACAGGTAACTTACCTCGCCTCAGGTCGTTATCGCCAAAGCCTGAATGAGCCAAAGCCCTACCACTCTGCCTCAGATCACTACGTCGATGACCGCTCCGCTAGGCAGTGTCTCCCTTTTATGCCTGAACCTTCCCTGCTGACTAACTCATGATCGGTGCTCCGGTCATAGCTGCTGATAGGCCACGTACAATGGACTAACGCTCTCGAGGCTCCCTTTTTAAATAACTGCCACTGATCTGCTCTACTCACTTTACGTTTACGACTGTGAGGCGAAGCACAGCTCCAATGCTATAATTGTTTGCTGATGACACCGCTGTAGTTGGCTGAATCAAGGGTGGTGATGAATCAGCACATTGGCAGGACATTGCAAATCTGGCTGAGTGGTGCCACAGCATCATCCTCTCACTGAATGTCAGCAAGACCAAGGAAATGATTGTTGACTTCAGGAAGAGGAAACTGGAGGTCCATAAGCCAGTCCTCATTGGGGATCAGAGGTGGAGAGGGTCAGCAACTTTTAAATTCCTCGGTTTTATCATTTCAGGGGATCTGTCCTAAATCCAGCACGTACGGTAAGTGTCGTTATGAAGAAAGAAGGGCGGCAGAGTTAGTGCAGAGCACCCCTGTGGCCATTCCCATCAATAATGAGCATACTGTTGTGGGGGATGTCCTCCCAAGGGAATGCCATGGAGACCAGCTTACTGGCACTACTGGGTCGGTGGTGCAGAAGGGAAAGAGGGAGAAGAGCGGAGCAGTAGTGATAGGGGACTCAATTGTCAGGGGAAAAGACAGGAGTTTCTGAGAATGTGAATGGGATACCTGGATGGTATGTTTTCTCTCAGGTGCCAGGGTCAGGGACGTATCGCCGTATCGCAGGGTCAGGGATGTCTCGGATCGCATCAGTAGCATTTTGGAGAGGGTGGGAGAGCAGCCAGATGTCTTGGTACATATTGGTTCCAATGACATAGGAAGGGAAAGCAATGAGGTCCTGAAGAGAAAATTTAGAGAGCTAGGTAGAAAACTGAGAAGCAGGACGACCAGCGTAGTCATTTCTGGATTGCTGCCTGTGCCACGCACCAGTGAGAGTAGAAACAGGATGATTTAGCAGATTAATGCTGGGGAGGAACAGGGCTTCAGGTTCTTGGGTCATTACGATCTCTTTTGGGGAAGGTATGACCTGTACAAAAGGGACCAATATTCTCGTGGGCAGGCTTGTTAGAGCGGTTGAGGAGAGTTTAAACTAATTTGACAGGAGGATGGGACACGGAGTGAAGGAATTCAGGATAGGACGGATGGTAAAGAAAGCAAAAATAGCGTGCAGTCAGACTGTCAGGAAGGGCAAGCAGATGACAGAATAAAAACTGCAGCCAGCAGGGTGAGTATCAGTGGATTAGGGAGGCAGAATCGAAAAGACAGCAAATACAGTATTCAAACTGTTATATCTCAATGCACGGAGTATCGGATTGTCAGGTATGATGCTGTGGCCATGACGTAATTGTGACTGAAGGATGGCTGTAGTTGGGAGCTAAATGTCCAAGGTTACACATTGTAGTGGAAGGATAGGAAGGTAGGCAGATGGGGTGGCATGGCTCTATTGGTAAAAAAATGGAATCAAATCATTAGAAAGATGTGACACAGGAGCGGAAGATGTTGAATCCTTGTGGGTTGAGTTAAGACACTTCAAGGGTAAAAAGACCCTGATGGCAGTTATATATAAGCTTCCAAACAGTAGCTAGGATGTGGACTACAGACTACAGTTGGAAATAGAAAAGATGTGTCAAAAGGCCAATGTTATGTTAATCGTAAGAGGTTTTATTATGCAGGTAGATTGGGAAAATCAGGTTGGAAATTATCTCAGGAGAGTGAATTTGTTGAATGCCAATGAGCTGGCTTTTTAGAGCAGTTTGTCATTGAGCCTACTAGGGGATCCGCTGTACTGGATTGGGTGTTATGTAATGAACTGGAGACGATTAGGGAGCTTAAGGTAAACGAACCCTTAGGAACCAGTGATCACAGCATGATGGAGTTCAACTTGAAATTTGATGGGGAGAAAGTAAAGTCTGATATAGCAGTATTCCAGTGGAGTAAAGGTAATTGCAGTGGTACGAGAGAGGAGTTGGCCAAAGTAAACTGGAAGGAGATGCTGGCAGGGATGACAGCAGAGCAGCAGCAGCATGAGTTTCTCAGAAAAATGAGGAAGGTGCAGGAGAGATAAAACAAAACAAATACACAAATGGAAAAATGTACTACCGTGGCTGACAAGGGAAATCAAAGCTAATGTAAAAGCAAAAGAGAGGGCATACAACAAAGCTAGACTTAACAGGAAGACAGAAGATCGGGAATCTTTTAAAAACCTACAGAAAGCAACTAAAATAAACATTGGGAGGGAAAAGATGAAATGTGAAAGCAAGCCAGCAAACAATATCAAGGTGGGTAGAAAAAGTTTTATCAAGTATATAAAAAAATGAAAGAGAAATGAGAGTGGAGATAGGACTGCTAGAAAATGAGGCAGGAGAAATAATAATGGGGGACAAGGAGGTGGTATGTGAACTAAATGAGTATTTTGCATCATTCTTCACTGTGGAAGACACTAGCAGTGTGCCAGATGTTGTAGTGTGTGAAGGAAGAAGAGGGTGCGGTTACTATTACAAGGGAGAAGGTACTTAAAAAGCTGAAAGACCTAAAGGTACATAAGTCACCTGGACCAGATGAACTGCACCCTAGGGTTCTGAAAGAGGTAACGGTAGAAATTATGGAGGCATTAGTGATGATCTTTCAAAAATCATTGGACTTTGGCATGGTTCCAGAGGACTTGAGAATTGGAAATGTCACTCCACTCTTTAAGAAAGGAAGGAGGCAGCAGAAAGGAAATTATAGACCAGTTACCCTGACCTCAGTGGTGTGTAAAATGTTGGAGTCAATAGTTAAGGATGAGGTGATGGAGTACTTGGTGACCCAGGACAAGATAGGACAAAGTCAGCATGGTTTCCTTAAGGGAAAATCTTGCCTGATGAACCTATTGGAATTCTTTGAGGAGATTACAAGTAGGATAGATAAAGGGGATTTAGTGGATGTCATATATTTGGATTTTCAGAAGGCCTTTGACAAGGTGCCACACATGAAGCTGCTTACCAAGTTAAGAGCTCATGGTATTACAGGAAAGTTACTAACATGGTTAGAGCATTGGCTGATGGGTGGGAGGCAGCGAGCCGGAATAAAAGGATCCATTTCTGGTTGGTTGCCAGTGACTACTGGTCTTCTGCTTTGGTCTGTGTAGGAACCACTTTTTTTTTAATGCTATATATCAATGTTTTAGATGATGGAATAGATGGCTTTGTTGCCAAGTTTGAGGATGACACGAAGATTGGTGAGGGGCAGGTAGTGTTGAAAAAACAAATAGACTGCAGAAGGACTTAGACAGATTGGCAGAATGGGCAAGAGAGTGGCAAATGAAATACAATGTTGTAAAATGCACGGCCATGCACTTTGGTGGAAGAAATAAATGTGTAGATTATTTTCTAAACAGGGAGAAAATCCTAAAGTCTGAGATGCAAAGTGAGTCCTCGTGCAGAACACCTTAAAGGTTAACTTGCAGGTAGAGTCGGTGGCAAGGAAGGCAAATACAATATTAGCATTCATTTCAAGAGGTCATTTCAAGATGCTGAGGACTTATAAGGCACTGGTGAGGCCTCACCTTGAGTATTGTGAACAGTTTTGGGCTCCTCAACTAAGAAAAGATGTGCTGGCATTGGAGAGGGTTCAGAAGAGGTTTACAAAGATGATTCCCGGAATGAAAGGGTTATTATATGAGGAACATTGATGGCTCTAGGCCTGTACTTGTCTTCATTGGGAGACGTGTTCAGTATAAGTGTCAAGAGGTCACCATAGGACCTGTAAGACATCGGAGCAGAATTAGGCTACTCAGCCGTTGTGTATACTCCACCGTTCCATCATGGCTGATTTATTATCCCTCTCAACACCACTCTCCTGCCTTCTCCCCGTCCTTTTCACATTCTAACTAATCAAGAACCTATCAACCTCTGTTTTGAATATATGCAATGATTTGGCTTTCACAGCTGTCCATGGCAATTCATTCCACAGATTCACCACCCACTGGCTAAAGAAATTCCTGCTCATCACTGTTCTTAAATGGATGTCTCTCTCTATTCTGATGCTGTACTCTCTGATTCTAGACTCACCCACTATAGGAAGCATCCTCTCTCCTTCTACTGTATCTAGGCCTTTCAATATTTTGTTGGTTTCAATGTGATCCCCCTCATTCTTCTAAATCCCAACAAGTAAGTATGTTGAAGCAATCACAGACAGAAGCAGTCAGTGAAGGAATTACATTTCTCATTGTTTTTAACCTGGCTGTTCTATGTTACTGTTTTATTTGAAACTCACCTTCAAGGCATTTGATAAGGTACCCCATGCAAGGCTTATTGAGAAAGTAAGGAGGCATGGGATCCAAGGGGACCTTGCTTTGTGGATCCAGAACTGGCTTGCCCACAGAAGGCAAAGAGTGGTTGTAGACAGGTCATATTCTGCAGGGAGGTTGGTGACCAGTGGTGTGTCCCAGGGAGCTCTTCTGGGACCCCTTTTCTTCGTGATTTTTATAAATGATCTGAATGAGGCAGTGGAGGGATGGGTTAGTAAATTTGTTGATGACACTAACTACGGTACATATTCACCTTCCCATTTCTTCTCCTGACAGTCACCCAGCTAACTGCCTCCTACAACTTAGGGGTGACTACTTCCCTGTAACTCTGTTCAATGATCTCCTCACTCTCCTGTACAAGCCGAAGGTCATCCAGCTGTTACTCCAGATCCCTAACACGGTCTTCAGGGAGCTGCAGCTGGATGCAGTTCACACAGATATAGTTCCCTGGGAGACTCTGGGTCTCCCAAGACTGCAACATTCGGCATAAAGAACACACAATAACCATTTTATGTACATTAAGTACCCCTGACACAGTAAAAAGAAAGGATTTATAGATTTGTAAACACAAGGGACTCTCAGATGCTGGAAATCTTGAGCAACACACACAAAATGCCAGGGAAACTCAACAAGTTAGGCCACATTTATGAAGGAGAATGAATAGTTACCATTTCCAGCCAAGTCCCATCAACAGGACTTGTGCCTTCCACACCACCCTGTCTACTCCTGCTGCCACTTTGAAGAAGCTACGGACTTGCAGCCCAAGATCCCGCATACTTCAAAGCTCCTAAGAATCCTGCTATGTACAGTATGCTTTCTCCTTACAGTTGACATCCCCAATGCAACTCCTCGCACTTGCCGGGATTAAGCTCCATCTGCTTTTACTCAGTCCTCATTTCCAGTTGGTCTATATTTTACTGAATCCTATCCAGAACAGGACTAATTTTTGTATCACTTGCAGACCTGCTGAAAAACCCATTGATTTGCTTTCACCCAAATCAATATTACATTTGAAACAACAGCCATCCCAGCACTGATCCTTAGAAAACACAACTGGTGCAGGCCTCCAGACAGAGTAACACCTCTGTGTCTTTTATGGCCAAGCAGATTTTCGATTCACTCTACCACAGAATTGAACCACACAACACAGAAATGTGCCCTTTCCACTTATCTTGTTTGTGCTGACCATGATGCTTACAGTCACTACACTAATCCTATTTGGACCTGAATTATATAACCATTTAACAATTACAGCACGGAAACAGGCCATCTAGGCCCTTCTAGTCCATGCCAAACGCTTACTCTCAACTAGTCCCACCTACCTGCACTCAGCCCATAACCCTCCATTCCTTTCTTGTCCATATACCTATCCAATTTTTTTAAAAAAAATCTTAACATCTTTCCTATCAAAGAACCTGTCCTTCCAAATGTTGTAATAATATCCAGCACAACCACCTCCTCTGTCAGGTTCTTCCAGACCACCATGGATTTCTGTGTGGTAAACCTACCCCCCGATCACCCTCAGAGCTTTTCCAGCTGATGAAGTGTATTAAATGAACATTGATAGATCAGAAATAAAATTAGAAATTAAGAGAGCTACAAGTCCACTCTGAAAACCTTTTTGCTGAACTCCATGGATTAGATTAACAAATTGTAATCTGGTCTCATCTGTACACTGTCTTCCTTTAGGTAAATAATGACAAGACATTTATGCTTCAAAGCACATTCAAAATAACCAAATAGTCTTGATACCATGCAGTAACCCTCTTTCTATCTGGCTAATGAATTCTATGCAATTAATTGTTTCAACATTCATTAATCAAAGGTGTGAAAGAAATTCCCTTTAGAAAATTAGATTTCTTTTATCTTTGTGCTGTTTAACATAAACAGATTTTCCTTTGGATGCTACCATTACTATTGCTTAATTAATAACAAAATCTGCCGGAGGTAACTGTGACAATTTAATTCAGGTTTTTTTGGCGCAAAAACGTGATATGACACATGACATTACATGACATTAAATCATAAATTATATTTATTCATTACACTATTTTGGTTTTGCATTCACACACACATACACACAGAGCTGAGGGTACGGTGAAATGTTAACACTGTAACCAGCACTCGTACGCTATACATACGAGTGTCAAGATGTGACAGTTCTGCCACCTAGAGGTGTATCATTAGAACAGTTCAAGTCAATTGATTCCTGAGACATTTATTATACAGGTACAAGAAGACAAAAAAAAACAGTGAACGAAACAAAAAAAATAGCAACTTACATTTGCATAAAACTTCTAATAAAGAGGAAGAGTTCCATGGTATCTTAAGGACAAGAAGAAAATTAGATTCTTCCATCTTGGTGCTGTTTAAAATAAACAGCTTTTCCACTGGATATTGTGGTAGTTTAGCATTTAGCGCGATGCTATTACAGCTCAGTGTGTTGGAGTTTGGAGTTTAATCCCAGCAAGGAGTCTCAGGTCGCTCCCCCTGTGGAATGCATGGATTTCTCCAGGTGCTCCTGTTTACTCCCACAGCCCAAAGACGTACCGGTCAGTAGGTTAATTGGTCATTGTAAATTGTTCCCGTGATTATGTTAGGGTTAAATTGGGGTCGTCGGGGATTGCTGGGGGGGTGGGGTGGCTCAACTCGATGGGCTGGAAGGACCTATTCCTGTATCGCTAAATAAAAAAATGTTGCTTAAAGAAGATAGTATTTGGAAAATGTGCTAAGTATGGTGGAAGACATATTGCTGTTAACCAAATATAGTTTAAATCTAAGAAATCAAAGAAAGTAGTCCAGATAAAAACAAACTTATGTCAAATTTATAGCTCAGACTGTGAAGAGAGAAACAGATTTAATATTTCAGACCAAAGACATTTCAATGTAGAAAAGATATTGCTATTATGAATGATAGCTTAATAATAAAGGCAGGTGTAAAGGTGCTTGGGAATGTGTCCACGATGGTGACATTTCATCTGATAAAGGCCATTGACTGAAAGCATTAACTCTGACTCTCTTTCTACAGATGCTGTCTGAAACGCTGAGTAAGTGCAGAGCAAGTGGTGGGGGAAGGGAGCAAAGGTAACAAAAAGAACTGGACTCTCTGACAGTGGTGTCTGAAAAGAGGATGCTGTCCAAGTTGCATGCCATCTTGGACAATGTCTCCCATCCACTCCATAACGTACTGGTTAGGCACAGGAGTACATTCACCCAGAGACTCATTCCACCGAGATGTAACACTGAGCGTCATAGGAAGTCATTCCTGCCTGTGGCCATCAAACTTTACAACTCATCCCTCGGAGTGTCAGACACCCTGAGCCAATAGGCTGCTCTGGGACTTATTTCCACTTGGCATGATTAACTTAATATTATTTAATTATTTATGGTTTTATATTGCTATATTTCTTCACTATTCTTGCTTGGTGTGGCTGTAACGAAACCCAATTTCCCTCGGGATCAATAAAGTATGTCTGTCTGTCTGTCTGTCTGTCTGTCTGTCTGGGTGAGAGATTGAATCGATGCCCTGGTCTGACCAGCAAGCAAAAAGACAGAATACTAGTATCCAAAACTACAAAAACATTGAGAAAAAGAGCATACTCTTGCTGATTAGGGCTGGCACCTCAGAGATCTATTCATGGGAAATTTCCAGTTTGTGAGCACCAAAGACCATAAATAAATTTGTATTTCTTTATGGGGTCTATGCAGTATATTGATGAATTGAATAAACAAGCTTGTGAGGCATAAAGGAGTTTGAAGACAGCTGAACTGAACACAGATGGAATGCTCTCTCCTTCCAAACTTAAAGCTCGTTGCAATGTCAGGACATAATATTCCAAAGGAAGAGTCTTAAGGCTTTGAAATACAGAGGGGCAAACAGGTTGCATTAGTTGTTTGTCTTTTAAATGAATAAAGACAAACCATTTTTAGAAAATATATTTGAACTTGTTTTAAATCAATGGGATAGGGTCATGTGGAGGTTACTGCTGCAGGAGTAAGTCCTATTTAGTGACTGTGATTTACGGTGTGTACACTATACACAATGTACTGCAATTATTTGCTTAAGCTCTGTTGACTATATCTCCCAAACCCATGGCTTAGGCCAGCAAATAGGGCAAGGACGTCCCCTCAAACCATCTTTGAAGGTTATCCTCCAAGTCACACACTCTTGATTTGGAAATATATAACTGCTCACTGCTGGGACAACACCCAGTGGCCACTTTATTAGGTACACCTGTACACCTGCTCGTTAATGCAAATATCTAATCAGCCAATCATGCAGCAGCAACCCAATGCATGAAATCATGTAGGTGTTATCAAGAGCTTCAATTGTTGTTCAGAGCAAACATCAGAATGGGGAAGAAATGTGATGTAGATTGTGGAATGTATTTTGGTGCTGAATGAGGTGGTTTGAGTATCACAGAAACTGCTGATCTGCTGGGATCTTTGTATACAACAAATCGCTTGAGTTCACAGAGAACGGTTTGAGAAACAAAAAAGAGCATCAATTGAGCGGCAGTTCTGGGGTGAAAATGCCTTGTTAATGAGAGAGGTCAGAGGGGAATGGGGAGCTGACAGGAAGGCGATAATAACTCAAATAACCAGACGTTACAACAGTGGTGTGCAAAGAGCGTTTCTGAATGTGCAACACGTCAAACCTAGAAGTGGATGGGTTACAGCAGCAGTAGACCACAAACATAAACTCAGTGGCCACTTTACTAGGTACACGATAAAGTGGCCATTGAGTGTAAATGCAGGACTTTGAAGGGTATTATAAAAGAGGGAGTAGACTCCAGACCCTGTGGCCAAGGCAGCTGAAGACAGGGCCAACACCGCTGAGAGGATGGTGAGGGAGTTGGACAGTCAGGCAGCACCAGATGATCCAAAAGCCATGCAGTGGAGAGATTGCTAAAAGTGGTTGCAGAAACAGGCAGGGAGGAGAGTTAAGCACAAGATTAAGAATTTTTAATCTGAGGCAACTGAAGGAGAGGGAACTAATTAGATCAGAGGCGGCCGAATGGACAGACAGCAAAGTTTTGGATGGTTGAAATTCATGAACAAGCAAGGTGGAGCGAATGCTCAAGGGGCATTTGGAATGGTTCTGTCAGACTGGGAATCTCGGCAGTAGCAGAACAAGGGTGATCCAAAGGGAGGCTGTATGGTTACAGCAGGCACACAGTCCTCTTCAGCTTGAGGCATTGGTTGGGGAATGGATGGAGCCAAAGCAAATGTCATGGAGTCACTGGATGGTGAAAATCGGGCCACCTTTGGATATCAGGCAAGCAGTCTGTTGGGTGAAGGGGGACAGGTGAGAGAATGTAACAGCACACAGAGAAGCTGACCCTTCAGCCTCCCGTGACTGTTCTGACTTTGATACCAGTCTAACTAATGCCACATACAAGAGTTTGTTCGTTATGTGCTGTGTTCGGAGGACAAGTCGGGCAGCATTAATGGAGGGGAATAAACAGTCAATGTTTTGGACCAAGACCCTTCATCAGGACAGTTGCCTGCACAATGTGTATATTTTTCTATTTTCCGCCTGTTCATGTGCTTGTGTAAATGTCCCTTGTGTGTTGCTGCCATATCTGCTTCCAGCAGCTCCCATGGCAGTGCATTCCAGGCACCTATCACTCTCTGTGCAAACAACTTGCCTCGCAAAACTCTTTTAAACTTTTCCCCTCTCACCTTAGACCTATGCCCTATAGTACTAGATGTTTCCACCCTGGGGATGTTATATGTAACCCACCCTGGATGTCTATAATTAACATTGGCAAGAGGCAGGAATTGAATGAGTAAGAGTTCAGGGCAAGGGTAGATCCTTAGGGAAGCTCAAAAGTTAATAGCGAGGGGGCAGGAAAAGAAATTATTGCCAGAGGTAAACTGGTTGTGGTCAGGAAAGGAAGAATGGAAGCAGCTATTAGAGTCTGAGCTCTGTCTGTTCGTTGTGGTTCGAGAATTTTTTAAACTTTTTGTCAAACCTTCCTAAAAATACTCCCACTCAAAATGTATAATTTAACTTGTACGATTTCTCTTCATTCCTCCTACCAAAATACATCAGCTCCTCCTATACTGCAATGAACTTCACCTGCAGTGTGTCTGCACATTCTGTTTGTCTGTGTCCTTTTGAAATCTATTATTAGCTCCTTTCCTGTTTACTGCACTGACAAGTACTGTATAATCTACAATTTCTGAAATTCTGCCCTGCGTTCATTGTTAACCAAAAACAGCAGGATGCTGGATTGATTGCAGGCGAAGGTTGGAGTGTACCTCACTGCTGTCAGGACAGCTACTTGCCACATTTTCTATCCCTAAGCTAACCCTGTATCCTTGCTGTGCCTTTGTCCCTTAAGCTTCAAAACAAAAGGCCTAGACAGCAAGTGTGTGTGTTTAATCAGTAGACCACATTGATGTTAAATTTCTTCAGCCAGGGTAGTAGTTGATTATAAAACTTTCCAAAGCCATCATTCGGATCCCTGGATGTTTCACCTGACGTTATGTTCTCTATTTTTAACAGCTCCCTGGGGTCTGGAGTTATTCCTGTGGGCTGGAGAGAGGCTCAGATGGTGTCAATATATCAAAAGGCAATAAATCAAAACTGGGAATATATAACTTCTATTTTTAAACACATCAAGGACCCACTATTTTACCCACACATTCACGCATCCTCTTTGTACTCATTCTCTATTCAGTCTACTCTTTCGCAGTTTTGCTTTGCATTATTTGAACTCAACATCACCTAACTTTTATTTTCAATATTTTTATTTCCTTCCATGCCCATTGTGCCACATTCCAATCCTGAGGTAAGAGAGTATTTTAGAGGCAGTCTCACCTCCAGCTACAGTCAAGGGGAATTCATTGGGAGTTCTTAAAATGATGGCTTAAACTCCTTGGTAGAGAATTTATTTTTATTTTAAGATACAGCGCAGTATCAGCCTTTGAGCCATGCCACCAGCAACCCCCAATTTAACCCTGGCCTAATCTTAGGACAATTTACAATGGCTTTATTAGTCATACTATTTGACAGATAACTATTGAGTCTAGCACCTGGGCATGTCCCCTGACAGGGTATCTTTTGCATTCAGCTTGGAGAGCCCACAGAGCCGTATTATAATGCTTGAACCAAACACAACTTCTTGGATAGTGCTGCCCCAAGCTATCAGTTTTATGTGCAAGTTTTTCGAGTGAAATCTGAACCGACCATCCTCTATGGCGAGTGTATCGCTCGGATTTGAGTCTGAACACGTGAACACTAAGCACTTCAAGTCGTAACAATGTGAAAACTGTTCCTGCTGTGTCCACAATTGAGCAACATATTAATGTGTAAAGTGAAAAATAAATCTGCTGCAGTCAGACATAATCAATCTTAAGGTTAAACACGAAAAAAGCATCAGGCAAGACTATGAACTTCTGAAGAATGATTGGGTGATGAGAGGTTGTAAGTGAAACTGCTGATTGATTGATTATGCTGGGATACAGGTCCACATTTGTGTCTGAATCACAATAGTGAGTTATTAAGGGCCATAGCTTGAAGTGTTCTGTGCTAGTTTGGCTGTAGGTACTGCCCATGTCTGTGGCAGCCCACACTTCTTTGACTGTAAATGCTTTGAGACATCTTGAAGTGGTAAAAGGCATAACACAACTTATCATACCGCAGAATCCCTCTGTAACTAAAGAAAAAAGCTTTGCTTCTTCCTTGATGGTTTAAACTTGCATTGACAATACCCTTGAAGCTGCCTTGACACAAAGTTTTATGTGTGAGAATGACCCTGTTTGGTTGGACTCCCGTAAATCACTAACAAGGCCAAGGTAGTGTTCAGCTGAAGGCCAGAGCGCTATAAGCACCATGTGATTACCTGAGAGGCACCACAGTGAATGATCCAATCTGATAAAGGATCTTAAATCTGCCACTTCTCTGCACCAGAATCTACACATTCAAAATAGTAAAAATAATCTAACTAAATACACAGGCGTTGTTTCCAGCTCCCTGCACCCGGTGCTGCAAATCATTGCATAGTTCCAGCGTGGAAGCTGATCACTTGGCCCATCCACTCCTCCTCCACAGTCCTGTTGTGCTTTTTCCCTTTCAATTATTTACCCAGTTCACTTAGGATTAATCATCAGTTCAGCAAGAGTTTTCCAGACTCTGTGAAATTTTATTTCCGGTGCAAGCCTTTTCTGGCATTATGTCTGTCTCATGCTCTCCTTTCTTGCTTCTTCAACCTCCCAGAAGGGGAGGTGACTACAAACTTATTGACCTCTGTCAGATTTCCTCTCAATCACTTATTTATAAGGAGAACAATTCTTATACCTGGAATAACTCCAGTAAATACCTCTGCATTCTCTTTAAAGCCACATGCATCCTTAAGCGTGCTGCCTGCAACAAAACGCAAAACATTCAGCCATGAGCATACCAGTGGTTTTGTAAAGGAGTCAACACAACCCGTTTAGTCTTATCATCTCTGCCTAATTTTTTAGTCCTAACCAATTTATCAATCTCTCACCAAATCAATGGGTAGAGGGGTGAGGATAAGTCTCTACCAAAAGAGGCTTCTACCCTCAGCTAGGCTGCAGGTTACCTTTAGCCAAGGTGTAGCACCTCCTTAGCCCCCCCAGTCGGGGTCACGTGAAGGCATGGGAGCAGGTGGATGGTCATAGCAGCATATCACAAATCCTGGTTATGCGACCTCTGGCGCCCAGCAGGCAATCTCTGAAGAGTATTGACAATGGCTAGGGTCACCTGTCTTGTAAAGATACTGCCCAGAAGTTGGCAATGGCAAACCACTTCTGTAGAAAAATTCGCCAGGAACAATCATGGACATTGACCACGATCGTCCACATCATACGACACAGCACGTAATGATGATGTTGACTAGAGTCAAAATCAAGTTAAGTTTATTATCAAAGAGCATACATGTTACCATGTATAGCTTGAGATTCGTGTTCTTGCAGACATTGCAGGAAAATAAATACAAGTGAATTTAGAAAAAAAACTATTGATTGATAAAACAAAGACTGATAAATAACTGATGTGCAAATCAATAACTTGTGCACATTGATCGTGGATATCTTTGTTCCTTTTCAAGTAGCTTAGCATTTACATGCTCTGCTTTATACCACCTCTCCTTGCACTTCCATTTCTCTGCATTAAATTGCATCTGCTACAAGTCCACCCATGCCACTAAAAGATCAATATCATCTTGAAATTTATTTCCGTTCTACTTGCAACTCAGTAACTTTCCAAAATCTGTGTCATCTACATATTTGGATATTGTGCTCAGTGCATCAGAGTCCAGGGCATGCAGGACATGCACTCTTCTCATTACTGCCCTCAGGGAGGAGGTACAGGACCCTGAAGACCTACATGCAATGTTCTTAAAAAAGCTTCTTCCCCTCCACCACCAGTTTTCTGGACGGTCCATGAATCCATGAACACTACTTCACTATTTTTCCACAACTTAATTATTTTTAAGCAACACACACACAAAATGCTGGTGGAACGCAGCACCTATAGGAAGAAGCACTGTCAACGTTTCGGGCCGAGACCCTTCGTCAGGACTGGGTCAGTCAGTGCTTCTTCCTATAGATGCTGCCTGGCCTGCTGCGTTCCACCAGCATTTTGTGTGTGTTGCTTGAATTTCCAGCATCTGCAGATTTCTTCATGTTTGCGGTTAATTATTTTTATATGTCTTTACTGTAATTATATGTATCTTTTTGTATATAAGAAGGTAAGACAAAAGGTTAATGGCATGGAGAGTGATTAGGCACATTTAACTGCCCGACTCCTGAGACTCAGCTGGGATTGTGTGAGAAGAGGGAAATAGGGTGTGAGGAGAAGGATGGATTCCAGATCAATATATACATTTATATTTATACATAAATATGTATCATATATAATACAATTTAAATATATAGTTAGATTATATTTAATTTATAAATATATATTTCTTATTGTATATATTATGCATTTCACTGTACTGCTGCTGCATTTATCGGTGATAATAAACCTCATTCTGCTTCTCATTCAAGTCATTGATATATATTAAGAAAAGCAGTAGTTGAGTGTTGTCTTTAGTAATTATTTCTGAATAACCAGTTTAATTTAATACAGGGAAAGCAAGGACAGATAAGACTTTAGGAACCACAAATAAAATCAGAATCAGTATCAGGTTTATCATCACTGGCATGTATCGTGAAATTTGTTAACTTAGCAGCAGCAGTTTAATGCAATACATAGCATAAAAGGGAAAAAAAACAATAAATAAATGAATCAATCGATTACAGTATATGTATACTGAATAATTAAAAATTGTGCAAAAAAAGAAATATGTTAAAAAAAGTGAGGTAGTGTTCACGGGTTCAGTGTCCATTTAGGAATCGGATGGCAGAAGGGAAGAAGTTGTTCCTGAATCACTGAGTGTGTGCCTTGAGGCTTCTGTACCTCCTACCTGATGGTAACAGTGAGAAAAGGGCATGCCCTAGGGGCTGGGGGTCCTTAATAATGGACGCTTCCTTTCTGAGACACCACTCCTTGAAGACTTCCCGGGTACTTTGTAGGTTAGTACCCCTGACAGAGCCAACTAAATTTACGACCCTCTGCAGATTCTTTCGGTCCTGTGCAGTAGCCCTCTGCCCCCACCCCTATACCAGACAGTGATGCAGCCTGTCAGAATGCTCTCCACGGTACAATGAGAAACAGCATATGCAATTGATAGGAAAGGTTTAAAGGGGTATAAGCTGAATGCAGGCCAATGGGGCTAATTAAGATGGGAATCATGGCTGGTACAGACATAATACACTGAAGGATCTGCTTCAATGCTATATAACTCATTGCTGTTTCTGTTGTTAATCAGCCTATTTTCATTTTGTTCCTCAATCCTTTCTGTTTGTAGGTGCAGAAATAGGTAGGTGCTTCTTCAACCTACTGTACTCTACTTCATTGAAATTTCTATCGATGCTCTAGCTATTCAACAGGTTTTGCTGTCAATTAAAGTTCCACCACCATCAAAACTTGACAGTTTCCCCAAAAGTTGGAAAATCAATGGAGATTGTTTTATAACCAATCAAAACCAGAACTACAATTTATTAGAAATTTAGTTGAGCTGAGTCCTAGGACATGACTCTCATAATAAAACTTGTATCTTTTAAACACAAGAGATTCTGCAAATACTGGAAATCCAGGGCAAAACAAATAAGATGCTGGAGGAACTCAACAGGTCGGCCAGATCTATAGAGGGGAATAAACATCAACATTTATTCCCTCCATAGATGCTGCCTGACCTGTAAATCAGAATAAGATTCAGGTCAGGTTTAATATCACTGCCATACGTTGTGATATACAGTGTAATACATAAAAATAACTATAAACTGCAAAAATATTGCATTATATATATCAATATATTATATATAAGTAGTGCAGATAGAGAGCAAAAATAGTGAGGTAATGTTCATGGGTTGGCTCATTGTCTATTCGCAAGATAGATAGATAGATAGATAGATAGATAGATAGATAGATAGATAGATAGATAGATAGATAGATAGATAGATAGATAGATAGATAGATAGATAGATAGATAGATAGATAGATAGATAGATAGATAGATAGATAGATAGATAGATAGATAGATAGATAGATAGATAGATAGATACTTTATTCATCCCCATGGGGAAATTCAACTTTTTTCCAATGTCCCATACACTTGTTGTAGCAAAACTAATTACATACAATACTTAACTCAGTAAAAAATATGATATGCATCTAAATCACTATCTCAAAAAGCATTAATAATAGCTTTTAAAAAGTTCTTAAGTCCTGGCGGTAGAATTGTAAAGCCTAATGGCATTGGGGAGTATTGGCCTCTTCATCCTGTCTGAGGAGCATTGCATCGATAGTAACCTGTCGCTGAAACTGCTTCTCTGTCTCATGATGGAGGGGAAGAAACTATTCCTCCAGTATTTTGCATGTCGTAATTAAACTTGTAATAGTCCTACAGCCAGGCTCACGTGCAAGGGTGGGGGGGGGGGGGGGGGAGGGAAGGTGGGGCTTGGCAAGGCGAGGCACTCCAGAAAAAGGATCAATAAGTTCAATTTAATGGATCCATGCACGTGTGTGCTCAGTAAGTAGGATCACCGACATACAGACCCAGTAGGTTGAGTTTGTGTTTACACTGATAGCTACAACAATGTTTCAATTATAGTAAGTTTTAGAATGATTGGGGAATGCATCAAAGTTGATGCTAGCTGCTGTAGGAATCTCATGCAAGGATTGTGTGTCATCCTGCCATCAGCTTCTGGAACCAATTTGGAAAAACTTAACACCGCCTTGGACTCTTGTTTTCTTCGTTTTCAATCTTGCATTAATCTTGCTGATTCTTTTGCACTCTTGTAAGTCGTACAAATTATGTTATTGTGTTAGTTCTTGTACTGTACTGAGCTGCTGTTCCAAAAAGCTCATTTTCATGCCATTTACACCCTGTGTATGCCTACCACAATAAACTTGAACTCATCCGTCTTCTCACATCCCATGATCCCTGAAGAGTATAAGGACTCAGGCAGTTAAACCATGCCTCATCCCTCTCTATGCACCTGCGCTTCACTACGTTTCTGCCTGACTGGTTGCACAGTAAACAAACTTGATCCAAATCCTTGCTGCCACCAGTCTGAGCACAGGGAATGGTTTAAATGGGGCAGGTCAGTGAACATTAGTCGTCTGCAGACAAGCAAGAGTGTAAGAGGAAAGATTCACATCCAAGCTCCCCAGAGAGAGAATGGAGTATACTGCAGAGGAATGGGCGAGGTTTTGGAGTAGCAGTCAAGAAGTGCAGGTTGGTGGACATGCACTCAAGGTAGCAGCATTGATTATGAATGGCCCTCACCATCCAGGACATGTCCCCTTCTCATTACTAGCATCAGGGAGAATCTGAGGATGCACACTCAACATTTTAGAAACAGTTTCTTCTCCACTGCCATCAGATTTCTGAATGGTCCTTGAACCCATAGATACTACCTCAATATTTTGCACTGTTTATTTTTGTACATTTTTATAGTAATTTTATGTATTGCATTGCACTGCTCCCACTAAAACAACCAATTTCATAACTGATTTTTTAGTGATAATAAACTTGATTCTGCTACTCTGTGATAACTGGGGCAGTGACAGGTCTGTCTAGAAGCCTCAAGGAGATGAATGATGCTATTTGTGCATGGACTTGTGCAGAGCTTGGAAAGAGCAGTCAGCTCTATTTAACTCTGCTGGACCTTAGCACTGCACAGCATCCATTTGCCAAGTCTAGCTCCACCACAGCACAGGAAGAGCTTTGTGGATGCTCGGGCATCTGTAATCCTGCTCCTCAGGACACTCAAGGATACAACAATATCTCCTCCAGCAGGTCTGCTGATATTCCGCCCCACCTGAATGCTGAAGTGCACTGGAGCACACATCAAGCTGTTCTTGCACAGTTGCAGTGTTTGTGATCCTCTTACCACCACTTCAAACTTGCCTGATGCTTTGGGTGCTAAAACTGAAAACTGAACAAGAACCATCTTTTGGAAGGGGCAAGATAAACTGTAATTACTGATTACAGTTGCCTGATTGAGAATATTGAGTACAGCAAAGACCAGTGAATGACAAGCATTCAGTGTTGAAACTCTTATTCCAGTCCACTGCAACATGGCATCTAACCAACAATTTGACAAATTACCCAGGCATGTACTGATCACAAATCCAATCTGGTTAACACCTTCAACAGAAATCACAATGTGAATACTTACCAATTATTTGAAATTCCTGATACTTGCTGGAGTTAGGAACACAAATATATACAGTATATCACCTTAGATAGTTGTGGATGAATAAAACCCTTCAGCAAAGTCTATTTCATGTTTTCAGAACATCACATGCAAGGAGCTTCTCAAATTGTTTACAACCAGCTGAATACTCTCATTTTAAAGCCTTGTTGAAAAGACAGTGCTTCAAGGCTACACTAGAATTAGTATTGCCAACTTGAGTTTGTTCAGCACTGGGGGATTTAATCTTTTTTTTGATTGAGTTTTGCTTCCAATGTGATAATCAAGTGACATACACTGTATTTACCTCAGCTGAGTGCTTCGAGTCCTGAATACTTTTCAACAGCAAAATGAAGACAATTTTATATCACTGGGAGCACTCTTCTGGCTAATCCCAAATACTCACTTTCTAAAATGTGTTGTAATCTCCCCACTTCACCCTAGGGCAGTCTTACAAAACTTGCAGCAGCATTGATCTCATCTTTTTAGCAGCAATGAGGTACCAATGAAGCCCTCCATTGGTCGGGGTTGACCATGGATATTATGTCCTAGCTATTTATGTGAGACACAAGCCAGGGCAGTACAACATGGAGAGCAAGCTGTTGTGAAGCATCAAACAACAGGAATAATAATTGGCTTTAGAATATGCATCTGGATAGGAGAGATTTAGTTCCAAAACAATCTCTCCAGAATCTCATCACCCTCCCTCGCTTGTCTGAAGCTGAACTAGAAAGTTCAGTATTTATTCTATTTTTTTTTTTAAAAACAGCTTATTACAGGCTCTTCGACCCCAATGTTGTGCTGACCATATAACCTACTCTAGAAACTGCCTAGAATTTCCCTACCACATAGCCCTCTATTTTTCTAAGCTCCATGTACATATCCCAGAGTCTCCTAAAAGACCCTATTGTATCTGCCTCTACCACCTTTGCTGGCAGTGCAATCCATGCACCCACCACCATGAAAAATCTTACCTCGGACATCCCCCTTGTACCTACTTCCAAGCAACTTAAAACTATTCTTCCTCATGTTAGCCATTTCAGCCCTGGGAAAAAGCCTCTGGCTATCCACACGATCAATGCTTCTCATCATCTTACACAGCTCTATCAGGTCACATCAAAATATCCCAACACTGGATAAACAGGGGGCTCTAGGGGCAGAGAAGCTAACTATGGTTCAAATCACCAAGGAAATGGTACTTGATAAATTAATGGGACTGAAGTTGGATAAATCCCCTGGACCGGATGGCTTGCATCCTAGGGTCTTAAGGGAAGTGGCGGTCGGGATTGTGGATGCATTAGTGATAATTTTTCAAAACTCGCTGGACTCGGCAATGGTCCCGGCAGATTGGAAAAATGCTAATGTAACTCCTTTATTTAAAAAGGGCAATAGACAGAAGGCTGGGAATTATAAGCCAGTTAGCCTAACATCTGTGGTTGGCAAAATGTTGGAATCGATAATTAAGGAAACAGTAACAGGGCATTTGGATAAACATAGCTTAATAGGACAAAGTCAGCATGGCTTTACAAAAGGGAAGTCATGTTTGACAAATTTGTTGGAGTTCTTTGAGGACATAACATATAGGGTAGATAAAGGGGAACCAGTGGATGTGGTGTATTTGGACTTCCAAAAGGCATTTGACAAGGTGCCACACCAAAGATTATTACTTAAAAGTAAAAAATCATGGGATTGGGTATAATATTCTGGCATGGGTGGAGGATTGGCTTTCTAACAGAAAACAGAGAGTTGGGATAAATGGTTTATTCTCAGACTGGCAGTTGGTGACTAGTGGTGTTCCGCAGGGGTCGGTGTTGGGACCCCAACTCTTTACAATCTATATTAATGATTTGGAGAAAGGGACTAAGTGCAACGTATCGAAGTTTGCTGATGACACAAAGATGGGAGGGAGTGTAATGAGTGCGGAGGACATTGAAACCCTGCAGGGGGACATAGATAGGCTGAGTGATTGGGCAGACATTTGGCAGATGAAATATAATACTGACAAGTGTGAGGTCTTGCACTTTGGCAGGAAAAATAATAGAGCAAGTTATTATCTAAATGGAGATAAACTGGAAAGTGCTTCTGTGCAAAGGGATCTGGGGGTCCTGGTGCAGGAAACACAAAAAGTTAGTATGCAAGTGCAGCAGGTGGTCAAGGCGGCCAATGGAATGCTGGCTTTTATTGCTAGGGGGATGGAGTATAAGAACAGGGAGGTCTTACTGCAGTTGTACCGGGTATTGGTGAGACCACACCTGGAGTACTGCGTGCAGTTCTGGTGTCCATATTTAAGAAAGGACATACTGGCTCTCGAGGCAGTGCAGAGAAGGTTCACTAGGTTAATTCTGGGGATGGGTGGGTTGATGTATGATGAGAGGTTGAGTAGATTGGGACTCTACTCATTGGAGTTCCGAAGAATGAGAGGTGATCTTATTGAAACATATAAGATTGTGAAGGGCTTGATCGGGTGGATGCGGGGAGAATGTTCCCAATGATGGGTGAAACTAGGACTAGGGGGCATAATCTTAAAATAAGGGGATGTCGTTCCAGGACTGAGATGCGGAGAAATTTCTTCACTCAGAAGGTAGTGGGGCTGTGGAATTTACTGCCCCAGAGAGCTGTGGAAGCTACTACACTCAATAAGTTCAAAACGGAGATAGACATTTTCCTGGATAAAAATGGCATTAGGGGATACGGTGAGCGAGCAGGTAAGTGGACATGAGGCTAGGTTTAGATCAGCCATGTGATCTCCTGGACCAGTTTTCGATAGCCTGGATGGGTCGGAGAGGAATTTTCCCAGATTTTTTCTCCTCAATTGGCAACTCGGTTTTTTTTCCCCTGGGTGATCACATGGGTTTGGGCGGGATGAATAATAAAATAAAATGGGCTGCATGGTGCCCTGTTGGTTGGCACTGTTGCCTTGTGGGATTCAGTGAAAACTAGAGTTAAGATTGGATCAGCCATGATCTTGTCGAATGGCGGAGCAGGCTTGAGGGGCCGATTGGCCTACTCCTGCTCCTATCTCTTATGTTCTTATGTTATGTTATCTCATCCTCTGTTGTTGCCAGGAGAAAAAGCTAAGTTCACTCAACCTATTCTCATAAGGCACTCTCTCCAATCCAGGCAACAGCCTTGTAAATCTCCTCTGCACTTTCTCTATAGTATCCACATCCTTCCTATAATGAGGTGACCAAAGCTGAACACAGTACTCCAAGATTGGGTCTAACTAAGGACCTATATAGCTGTAACATCACCTCATGGCTCTTGAACTCAATCCAAGATGAAGGCCAACACACCATACACATTCTTACCAAGTGTCAATCTGCGTGGCAGCTTTGAGTGTCCTATGGACATGGACCACAAGAGCCTGTTGATCCTCCACACTTCAGTTTCCCTCTATAGATCCTTATTTAGCATTTTCCCCAGCTCTGTCACTTTTACTTAAGCCTACATTCAGTCCTTTTTGTAATTTCGTATTCATCTGTTCTGAGTATCAAATTATTATTTTATTATTCCTTTCTGCTAACACTTGACCACCACCTCAGAATTTCACTTTTGTTCTCATCTCTCCTCTCCCAATATCCTCAATGAAAACTTGTTCTTCTAAGTTTCGTTCAGTTACTCACCAATTTGACACATTGTTTCAAGAGATGCCACCCCACCCACTGAGCTATTTTCCAGTTTGATTGTAATTGTTTTCCCAAAGGAGTCCCATTCTCCACCCACTAAACATACAGCTGCCTGGTATCATCCCTCACACCCATTTAATTATAATCCTGTTCCTACCTTGAATTTCTTTGGTTCATGGAGTCAGTCATATGACACTAAAATAGTCCATTCAGCCCATCATCAAGTGCCTGTCTTTACTAATCGCCAGTCCCATTTCTGAAACATCTCAGATTTACATCTGCCCTTTGCCTTTCCATCCTCCAACCCTCCAGTATTATTAAAACAGCAACAAATATTCTGCTCCTTTTTCTCTGGCAATCTGCTTACCCTCAACTTTAGTGGGTGTGCCTTTGATACCTTTCAACATTCCATACAAATTGGTCCCCAAATCTCACCAACCCTTTTTCCTCCTTCAGACCCAACTTAAAAACATTTTAATGAAAGCTTTTAAAATCAGCCTTTTTTGTTTGTCAGCCATTTTCTCCTTCCCCTTCCTTCAATCACAATGTGAAATTGTTCAGTCTAAAAGCACTATACAATTTCAAGTTATTATTTATATGCCATAATTATTCAGACAAAATTCTACCTTAATGTAAACCAAGACACAAAACTCATTCTAGATATTAAAATTGGAGAAGTCAAATGATAAGTAACAGACGTTTTGTCTTTTTGCTTTATTTCTTTAAAATAATTCATACAAATGGTTACAGTCACAAAACATGATTATTTCAACCAAAATATTGCTAGCCTACCACATTAACAAGAATCGATGTAGGCAAAGAAATGCTGCTACTTTCCAGTAGTCTAGTGCCTGTACGCATACCACCAATGATATACATTTAAACTGGTGACAGTAAGCATGGTGCTGCTTTGTATGAAATTTCTTTAAAAAAATCTCTTTGCAACATTTTCCTCAGCCCCCAGGAAAGTGATGGGAATTCATGCCAAAAAGAAAATGAATTTAAGAGTGTCGATTTTATTAGTTGATACTAAAAAAAGATAAGCAGTTACAAAACAATGCACTGCATGGCGTATAACACAAAATAAGTGGGAATTTACCTTAATTTCCTGAGACGTCTGAAAACTGCCTCTTTTTGGGCGTGAATTTAATGTATAAAAGAAAGATTGTTTTTTTTCAAAAAATCAGTTTTACTGAATATCTCTCTTGGTTTCTGTTTCACAGCTAAGCGAACAAACCCTTAAGTTCTAAAACTGTACACAGACATAGTACATTCATGATAGAATTAACTACTAGAACTTTTCTTGCTCACAGGGAATCCATATGACATAGAAACAGTTAATCAGTCCAATGGACAGGGACAAGCTACAATTTAACGGAGGAACAAATTAACCAAATTTCTTCTTCTCTCCCACATCTTTATTTGAAGTTGGACCAGTTTTTAAGCTTGGTTATTTCCATAGTCCATTGTTCACCATAGCAGGTATTTTATGAACTTCTCTTATGGTGAAGATCTTGGGTCAGGAATGCGGTCCACCTGGCTACAATTGGTCACCCGTGTGATCTCTGTCAGCCTCTGGTTTGACTGTTTGCCCTGGGGAAGGGGCATGTGGTGGGTGGGTGACTGTGGAGAGGCTGTGCGATAATTGCACAGCACTGGGTGCTATTCCTTCTACCGGTGGTGGCAGTCCAGTGGGAGCCACTCCGACAACTCCCGGTGGATACCTGATGGGAAAAGATACAAAAAGCATGTCTAATGTGTGATAGTTAACGCCCCTTGTAATTACACTCCGAAATGCACCCTTTTCTAATTTTTGGTTAAAGATGGAGATGAACTTTATAGCAGTACACAGATCAAACACTTTCCGATAATCAGGTTCTGGCAAACTGATGTGTAGGAAAAGCAAAAACTAGCAAGCCTTCCTCATTTGTCTCCAACATTGCAATCTTTACAGTATTCCCTCAACACACACAAAATGCTGGTGGAATATAGCAGGCCAGGCAGCATCTATAGGAAGAAGCACTATCGACGTTTCGGGCCGAGACCATTTGTCAGGACTGCTGCCTGGTCTGCTGCGTTCCACCAGCATTTTGTGTGTGCTGCTTGAATTTCCAGCATCTGCAGACTTCCTAGTATTCCCTCAGTTATTTTACCAGTAACACCAAACGTTCTGTATCCCTTATTTCCACATATCCTGCTGGCCATACTTATCCTCTTGCCTTGCATTTTCACTGTTGATGGTTTAGCTCTACCATTTCCTCCACTGTGCAATCATTTCCAAACTGCCAATGGTACACCTTTCCTAATATCCTTTGCCTCCACAGTTCAATGCATTCTCTGTCCTAAACTGCATCAGTGGGTACATGTCCAAAGTATTATTTTGGTTGAGAAACAGTATAGGATGACTGAGCCATGAAAAGGGCAAACTTCTTCTTCACTTCCTTCTCACCTACTCACTTCGCAAACAATTTCCCTAGATTATAAAGTTAAATTTACGCTCATACCAGCATTAGGACTTACTTTGACATTGACATACAGAACCAACACAAGCTGTACTGTTAAAGATTTTCAGGATTAAACCTTACAAAGTTCCTTTCGTCTACTTATTCCAGCCAGACCTTAAAAATTTACTTGAATCATTATTCGAAACACAAGAGATTCTTCAGATGCTGGGAACCCAGAGTAACACACACAAAATGCTGGAGGCAGTCCTGAAGTTTTGACTGTTTACTCATTTCCATTGATGGTTTCTGACCCGCTGAGTTCTTCCAGCATTCTGAGTGTATTTGAAACAAGGAGGCAGTTTTATTCCCATAATTTCTTGTTACATTCTCAGAGTCTAAACAAATTTGTCAACCATGATATATATTTCATAGATCCATGCTGACCATCTTTGACATACATTCCGCTTTTTGTAATGACTAGTTATTTCCTCTTTGATTATTGACTCTCACAACTTGCTAACAATAGATGTTAAACTAATTGGTCGTGGCCATCTGGCTGCCTCCCTTTTGATCAAGTTTAACCAATGGGTGCACCGATATCTGTAACACCTCCCTTAAAACTATTGGGTGTGGACTATCAGGCGCTAATGATTTGACTAATCTTCACTAATATCAATCCTTTGTGGCTAAGATTTTTATAAATTCCTTCCAATTATTTGAAACTAACCTCTGTTATCTTATAGATATTTAGTATTCTCCACAGTGAAGACAGAAGGAGAATATTTTTCATATCTAACATTTCTTTCATTCCTGTTATTAACTCGCTTGTAATTTCTCTGCAAATTACGAGGGGTGATTGATAAGTTTGTGGCCTAAGGTAGAAGCATGTACGAGAGCTGTATAACTCATCTCCTTCTACCTTAGGCCACAAACCTATCAATCACCCCTCGAACTTTTGCTGATTCTAAAACTTTGCAGTGTTCTGGTCTACCACCAATCCTCACACCGACTTCCCCTCACTTATTTGAGGTTTTATGAACCTCTTGTTACTTTTTCTCATACCCAGCAAGCAGACTAAGAATTTTATTGATTTCATATTTCAAACTGTGGCATGAGGGGAAGTGAACCAAGTACCAAGGCCCCTGCACCAATTTTTGAAGGTAAATATCATCTTTTAAATAATCTACTCTCTACATAATCTTTACCTGTAAGCAGCACCATTTAGTTCTGGGTGAACGACTGCAGGGTCCATTCCAGCCCAGTGAGTAGCTGCAGTTAAGTAATCCTTATTAATACAATTTTTCAGGCTGTCTGGTATGCGTCCTAAAGGAAATACAGAAGATCTCTTTCATTAATCAGCTCATCCAACAAGTATCAGCATGTGGTGAATTTTACCTCAGACATAAGAATACACAGGAAGGAGCAAGGTTTTCAAATTTGGCATCATATGTTCTAACTAATTACCATGCAAGCTTTTGCCCACTCTTTCACTGTAATACTTCTTTACTGCTTCACTTTATTCTCACCACTCTTACGTAGACTCAAGAGTGACAAACTAGGATTATTACCAGTGCTGTATATTGAGTAGTGCGGAAGGACATACGAAAAAGTGTAAAGAGAGTGTGCTGAAAATCTCAGACATTGAGTGGTATAGCTGTGGCTTTGCTGAAAGCACTCTCATAGCAGAGTTAGAGTGGAAATCTGGCTGACACTGGGGTGTACAGCATCACCAGCGTGACTGTAGGGTGTTCTTAGCGGGATTTAACTAGTGGGAGACTTATGAGGAAGGTGACAACTATGGAATGATCAGTACAGGCATACGTCGTGAAAAAATAGAAATAATAAAAGTGAGATAGTGTTCATGGGTTCAATGTCCAGTTAGGCATCAAATGGCAGAGGGGAAGAAGCACTTCTTGAAGTATTGAATGTGTGCCTACAGGCTCCTGTACCTCCTTCCTGATGGTAACGATGAGAAGAGGGCATGTCCTGGGTGATGAGGGGCCTGTCATTTGAAATTGAGGTGCATCAAAATCTCTTCTCAGGAGGTAGTAAATCTCTGGGAAGTCTCTGCCCTCAAGGCTGGTGCAGGCCAGATTAGTAGATATTACCCTTTGTACCCTAGATGATATTTATTTGGCTGTAAGGGCTCTGGAAATAAAACGGAAGCAATATTATAAAACCACATTTTCTTTTCTTCTAGATTAGCCTCTTCAGAACTGTTAAATTCTGTTTGAACAGTACTGGGATTTTAAAAAGGAACAAAGGCGTCATTAATAAAAATGGCAAGTTATCAGAAGGCAGCCAGGACTGCAGGCTAATGGAATAGCAGTAACCAGAAGGTACTACATTACGCAGAGTTACAACTTGGATCAGTGATCTATAATGTACAATCATATAGTTTATAAATCATAAGGTCAAAATACAAGGAAAGCAAACAGGGTCTTCAGCTGTTGCAGGGCAAGTTGTTGAACTTAATTATAATGAGGCACACAGTCATAAACCAGTTTTCTTTATAAAGTAGTGTCCTTATTTTTCTATTAGTTTATTTGATATTACTGTCGATGGTTAATCGGAACATATTGATAGCTTGCGAAGCTACTCTACAGTACATAATATAGAATTTGGCGATGCAGATTCAGACTCATCACTGACATACAAGTAGAATTTCATAGTGAAATCTTCACACACTGACATTTCCCATTATAAAAGCTGTCAAAGTTGTGAGATAAAAACCTAATAGCATAAA
This sequence comes from Hemitrygon akajei, assembly GCF_048418815.1. Classification (NCBI taxonomy): domain Eukaryota; kingdom Metazoa; phylum Chordata; class Chondrichthyes; order Myliobatiformes; family Dasyatidae; genus Hemitrygon; species Hemitrygon akajei. The sequence continues at coordinate 30,938,763 of NC_133127.1, forward strand.
TGCGTAAGAATGCTAACACCTGAATTTGAATATAGATCGCACAACATCAGAGTATGCAGCAAAGACACCTCAGAATCAGGTCCATAACTTAAAGGGTGGAGAGGAATAAAGGAGTCTTCAGACACTATATTCAGTTATGCTAAAGATCCTATGTTCCAGCATTTTCTGTTTTAACATTAGGAATACAGTTTGCTTAGTAGACAAGACCGGTAGAAGTGATGTGAGATTTAATGCATAGAAATATAAAGTGATGCATTTTAGAAGGAAGATAGGAAGAAAATTAAAATATTAAAGGGAATAGAATAGATTATCTACAACCACCAATTATGGAAAGTGGTGGGGAAGAAGTGCCAAAAGGTGTCTAAACAATTGAAGAATCAAGTAAAAATAAATGTTTGCTTTATTACACTGGCTATCAGTACTCTTCACAAAAGGACAGTAATGCTCTGCAAAGAACTTGAGATTAAATAACTACAGATACAGATTTATTAAATAAATACAGATTAGAGTCTCTCATTGGGAAAAGACTATCAAAAGTTGATGGCGGAATATAATATTAATGGTAAGACCCTTGGCAGTGTGGAGGATCAGAGGGATCTTGGGGTTTGAGTCCATAGGACACTCAAAGCAGCTGCGCAGGTTGACTCTGTGGTTAAGAAAGCATACGGTACATTGGCCTTCATCAATCGTGGGATTGAATTTAAGAGCCGAGAAGTAATGTTGCAGCTATATTGGACCCTGGTCAGACCCCGCTTGGGAGTACTGTGCTAAGTTCTGGCCACCTCACCACAGAAAGATTGTGGAAACCATAGAAAGGGTGCAGAGGAGATTTACAAGGATGTTGCCTGGTTTGGGGAGCTTGCCTTATGAGAATAGGTTGAGTGAACTCGACCTTTTTTCCTTGGAGTGATGGAGAATGAGAGATGACCTGACAGAGGTGTACAACATGATGAGAGGCATTGATTGTGTGAGTAGTCAGAGGCTTTTTCCCAGGGCTGAAATGGCTAGCATGAGTGGGCACAGTTGGAAGTAGGTACAGAGGAGATGTCAGGGGCAAGTTTTTTTATGCAGAGTGGTGAGAGCGTGGAATGGGCTGCTGGCGACGAGGGTGAAGGTGGAAATGATAATGATAGGGTCTTTTAAGAGACTCCTGGATAGGTACATGGAGCTTAGAAAAAGAGGGCTATGGGTAACCCCAGGTAATTTCTAAGATAAGGACATGTTCGGCACAGCTTTGTGGGCCGAAGGGCCTGTATTGTGCTGTAGGTTTTCTTTGTTTCTAAAAGTTTACCTCTTAACTATAATGAAAAGTTAAGGGATACTCAAAGTACAAGTTTTCAGAAGCTAATTAGGGAACAGCTACTATTGAAGTCAATGAAAAACAATATACGCAAAATCAGAAATATGCAAAATGAAACCTGCTGACCCGCTATCTCCCCTTTATACCATCACACAAAGTCAAGAGTTTTTGAATTAAGTCAAACTCCGATCCAGCTTGCAACAACCTACCTGTTATAGCTCGCCGGATTTCTCGGGCTGCTTCTTCTCTCATCTCAATTGAGGCCTGTTCACTGTACCAGGCAGCGTGTGGTGTGCAGATTAGATTTGGAGCATCTTTTAAAGGACCTTGGCTAAAACTGCACATAAACATACATTTTTAATCATTCTGTCCAAATATAATTACACTTACACATTTACTTTACATGTACATTACTATACGTTATTTCCTAATAACCCTTTCTTTGGGTATATAATTACCAGTTTTGGTTTAGACTACTAATAGTCTTCTAACAATACATCAAGTGTACAAGTAACAATGAATGAAGTATTACGCAATTGAAGTCGGGGGTCTTTTTTAAATAAATGGTCGATACTAGCAACGTAACACAGCAGATTCTTCCCAGCAACCAAAGCTCCCAACCCTCAACACAATGTTGACACAAAATTAACTCCTCCCCATCCCCATCCTCAATTTAATCTTCTATGGATTTAGGTTGCAAAGAGATAGAAGAATGTACAGGCAATTCAAATTTTAAAGTCTGAGGCTAGTTTGAGTCCTAGGTCTCATCAAAACCCAGTCTAATACTGATAAGGTTTGGTAACTAGAGGTCCCTGTTGTAGCTGATAGTTCCATTTTCTTGTTCTTTTTGGGTTCAAAGTGACTCATTCTTCATTCACTTTGGAGGGCAGTCTTTTTTTTAAGCAGGCTTGTAAATTATTTCTTCATGCTGCTATCCAATTCCCATTTGAAAGTACTGAGGGAATTTGTTTCCAAAAGTTTTATGAACAGTGATTCCAGATTGATATCTCTGCAAAACAAAGATTCTCCCCCTCACATTTCTCACCCTTTGCCAATCACTTTAAATTTGTGTCCAGTTGTTCTTGAACCATGGAAACACTTTTTTATTTTATGTTTCAAATCCCCTTTGACCCTTAATCAAAATTTCCTCTGAACACGTTTTACTTCCAGAACAATTTCATTTCCTTCAATTTTGTTGCTAAAAAAAAATTGTCCATTCTCCAAATAATTCAAACCATCTTTTCTGTGCCCTCTCTAGGACCTTCATATACTTTCCACAGTGCGGAGAGCATTGTGGCTTATCTAGTACTTTCTACAAGTCCAACAAAATGGCCCCATTTCAGGACTGCACTAATTTATGAAGTCCTGTAACGCATATATTTTACTAACCACCAGTTGAACATGCCTGCAATTTTGATTTTTGTGCATAAACTTCCCCTACTCCTGTGGATTTTTTTTTAGAACTGCCATTTAGACCACATTCCTACAGGCTGCATGCAATATGCATATTACGTATGGAAAACCTTTTAAATTACCTTTGCTGAAACAATATATTAACACATGATCTAATTTTAATCATTGAATCTGAATACAAAACAATTACATATTTCCATATTTAGTTAATAGATACAATTGTGGTCATTCCCATTAACCCTTTATCACTTCAAACTCTTTGCATTAGCTTTTTCACTTATCCAACCTATGAATCACATTTCCGAGATTTGTATCATCTTCACAGTTTGAAATCTTTTCGAACACACTCATTCATAAGTCATTAATATAAATAAATATTATATACAGTACTACACAAAAGTCTTAGGTATATATATATATATATATAGCTAGGGTGCCTCAAACCCTTTGTACAGTACTGTATTTGTCAACGTGGGGAGGAGAGCAAGTTTGTAGATCTGGAGGAAACAAAGGATGTTGGGAATGGTGAGGGTGGAATGCCACAGGAAGAGTGTGGAACAGGAGGTGCGGGGGGGGGGGGGGGGGCAGGGGCAGAGGATGGCATGGGTGCAGACACACCCAGTCCTGAGACAGCAGGCAAAGTAATTTAATTCGAAACAATTAGTTCATTGGTCATTATAGAATATCTTTCTGGTGCTTCCCATTTCCTCCATTCTCCCCTCCCCTCCTTCCTCAACCATGATTCCCCTCTCCTTGCCCCCTTCCCACTCAATCCACAATAAAAACCTGTATCAGTATCAGGTTTACCATATGTCATGAAATGTTTTGTTTTGCAGCAGTAAAGTGTAATACATAAAATTACTGCAGTACTGTGCAAAAGTCTTAGGCACTTGTATATAACTAGAGTGCCTAAGACTTTTGCACAGTACTGTATAATATTTAACAGTATACATAATATATTAAAAGACAAAGTGGTCATAGCACGGACTTCATGAAGGGGTTAACATCAATTAATTACCATTTGTTATATTGCATTTGTGCATTGCTTTTATCATAAAAAGTTATTAAAGGATTCTTATAAGTGTTATCAAATAAAAATCTGCTACATGGCTAAGTCTCTTCTAAACTTGATTCACATGGAACCCTATCAAGAAGAAGATGGACATTTTCATTCTAACAGACTGGATTAAATATAAACCACTACTGAAGAAGTAATCAATACATTACTGAGTTCCTCCTAAATTAAAAATGCAATAACTCACAAATTGAACTTCATAGCTTTCCACGAGAAATTACGATTTTATTTTTTCCATTCCCTAAGCAAAAGCATGTCTTTGACTCCAGTTGTTTTAACTCAAGCTTAACGTCTAAAAGGCTCAATGGGAAGCACATGTCCCCTTAAGGATGAAGACACGCATATCTTAAGGGCTCTCCTTCAAAGGCTTGCAGTGAAACTCTAACCGCAGCTCCATCTCACCACTGGTTTCTGATCAGTAGAGACTGCCATTCACTTTCTTCACATCAGCCTCTTCCTCACTGCCTTCCATGGCCGAGACTCAAGAGAGAATCACAGGAGCACATAACAGGGACAATATGAGAACTGAGTACAAGTACTTTACATGCAATGACATAGTGACAGAAATACAAAGACAGGAAGAGCGATATGAAGGAAAGCGATAAATGGTAGACAATAAAAATATGCAAAAGGTATAAACAAAGCCCACAGCATAGAAGAGAAAACCGTATTTATTTCAGAAGGCTCCTATATCTTTATATTATGTCAGACAGGAGGCCATTTTGCCCATTGATCCCATTAGTCCCAGTACCATTCCTTTTTATCCTCTGTACACCTTCAAATTCTCTCTTACACATACAGTACCTACCAATTCCCCTTTGATTCTTTTGACATTACACTGTATTAAAGGGTAACTTACAGTAGTCAATTAACCTATCAGCACAGTTTTTAGATGTGGGTAAAGCAGTCACAGGGAACCAGAGATGTTTTGTATGCAGAATGATAAGTACCTGGAATGCACTGCTAGAGAGCGTGGTAAAAGCTGGGTCACTGACTGCCTTTAATAAGTGTCGCAGTGACCATTGGAATAGCATAGATATAGAAGGTTTGGGACCAAGCACGAAAAAGTGGGATTAATACAGAAGGGTGCCCATTGGTTAGCGTGGATGAGTTGGTCCAAATGGCTTCATCCTGTGCTGAACAACTCTACAATTCTGTGACATGCAGAATTAAAGCTGGGAACCTGTGAGACAGCAGTACTGTTTACTATGCCACTATGCTGGCTTGTCATTTTGATCCAGCCTCTCAACTTGCACAGCAGCAAGGCCATTTACCCATGGCATAAATGTACAAAGCCAAAACATACATATATAGATATAGATAGATAGGGAGAGAGAGAGAGAGAGAGAGAGAGAGAGGGGGGGAGAGGGGGGGAGAGGGGGGGAGAGGGGGGGAGAGAGGGGGAGAGAGGGGGAGAGAGGGGAGAGAGGGGGAGAGAGGGGGAGAGAGGGGGAGAGAGGGGGAGAGAGGGGGAGAGAGGGGGAGAGAGGGGGAGAGAGGGGGAGAGAGGGGGAGAGAGGGGGAGAGAGGGGGAGAGAGAGGGAGAGAGAGGGAGAGAGAGGGAGAGAGAGGGAGAGAGAGGGAGAGAGAGGGAGGGAGGGAGGGAGAGAGCGAGAGAGCGAGAGAGTGTGTGTGTGTGTTTGTTTTACTCAGAATTTCTAGCATCTGCAGAATCTCTTGTGTTTACAATAAGCAAATGATTTGGCTGCATTTACCTGGACCATGCACTAAATCTGGAATGTACCTGCTTCTCAGACAGTACTGTGGGAATTTATTTTTTACATCCACCATGCCAGAGTTCAATGCTCCAAACAAAACACTGCACTGAATTGGAATAGAGTTTGTTATCACTGACATGTTGTGAAATTTGTTGTTTTGTAGCAGCAGTACAGTGCAAGACATTAAAAAAAATTACTCTAAGTTACAATTTAAGATAGACATACAGACATAAAACAGTAGTGAGTTAGTGTTCATCGACCATTCAAAAATCTGGTGACAGAAGGGAAAAATGGGTTCCTAAAATGTTGAGTGTGGGTTATTAATCTTCTGGACATCCTTGCTAATGAGAAGAAGGCACATCCCAGATGATGAGGGACATGTTCCTTAATATTGTACTGACGTCAGTCTGACCACGTTGCAATGAGGTCTGTGTACAAGGCTCTTTTTTAAAATCCTGAGGTAGTTATCCTACCATTGAGTCAAAATGGGACTATCATAGAAGAAAACATTGCTTAGGTACAAATGTCTTGAAGCTGAGGTATGACAGAATTTAAAACCAGGGGCAATTTAAAAAAAATATACATTTTATCTAGATTGTCCGAGTTTACAACTGTGAAAGGCGATCTCATTGAAACAACTGAGTTTTACAAGGCAGCGACGGAGATTTACCCTGGCCAGGTATATAAAAGCATTGGTCACTTTGTCAAAATAAGACATGACAGAGATGAAAGTATTCCATACCCATTTTTGATATCTTATGCTCTTATTGAAATAAGTGGCATCAGTCTCAATGCAGTTCTTACACAACATGAGTCCCAGAAGAAATTTAAAATTTCAGCCAGGGTTAACCGGATGGCTAGTATGAAATTTTAATATGAATGAACAGTGACTGAGAATCATTGTTGGGAAAGAAACCAATCTGGGTTCCTGGAGCTGTGAGGCAGCAACAGTATTCACTACCACACACACAAAAAGCTAGTGGAATGCAGCAGGCCAGGCAGCAACTATAGAAAGAAATACAGGCAACGTTTCGGGCCGAGACCCTTCGTCAGGACTAACTGAAAGAAGAGATAGTAAGAGATTTGAAGGGGGGGGGAATCTGAAATGAAAGGAGAAGACAGGAGGGGGAAGGGTGAAGGGGGTGAAGCGATGAAGCTAGGAGCTGGAAAGGTGGTTGGCAAAAGGGATACAGAGCTGGAGAAGGGAAAGGATCATGGGAGGCCTAGGGAGAAAGAAAGGGGAAGGGGAGCACCAGAGGGAGATGGAGAACAGGCAAAGAGTGATTGTGAGAGAGGCAGAGAGAGAAAAAAAGGGGGGAATAAATAAATAAGGGACGGGGTAAGAAGGGGATGCACTCCCTGCCTGCTCTCCATCTTCCTCTAGTGCTCCCCTCCCACTTTCTTTCTCCTTAGGTCTCCCGTCCCATGATCCTCTCCCTTCTCCAGCTCTGTATCCCTTTTGCCAATCAACTTTCCAGCTCTTAGCTTCATCCCTCCCCCTCCTGTCTTCTTCTATCATTTCAGATCTCCCCCTCCCCCTTTCAAATCTCTTACGATCTCTTCTTTCAGTTAGTCCTGACGAAGGGTCTCAGCCCAAAATGCTGACTGTATTTCTTCCTATAGATGCTGCCTGGCCTGCTGCGTTCCACCAGCATTTTGTGTGTGTTGTTTGAATTTCCAGCATCTGCAGATTTCCTTGTGTAACAGTACTCACTGTGCTATCAAGCCGCTCCTTGCCTGTTCTCCATCTCCCTCTGGTGCTGATTTTACAATTCATCCGGTTCCTACCCTTTAACTTAACTATTTTGTTACTTTTAAAGATGACCTTCACTGGTCATGTGTGCTTTTATGGGATTGCATAAAGAAAGGGTTTTATTGCTGGTAGAGGCTTAAGAAGCTCGTAAAAGTGGGAATTGCTTGCCTGCCCTGAAGCCAGGTCTAAAGTCAGGAACGAGAAGATCTTCAGCATTTGTTAGTCACCTCTTCTCGGATTGTGTGTGGGGTTGTGCAGTTACTAACTGTGCACTCCCCTTATAAGGTGAAAGGCAGAGCACAGGGCGGATTCTCTTTCTTAATACCTTACTACAGTCGACCTTCACTAATCTGACTAACTGTAATCCAGATCCTTCGATAATCCGGCAAATTTCAAATTTCCCGGGCCACCGTACCAATCTGCTGCGCATTGTTTTGGTTGTGCTAGATCTATTCACGTGTTGGTGCACTCTTGTAAGCACAGACAGGCAATTCCTGCTTGTTTTCCTGCATTTATTAATATCACTTGCGTGAGGCATGGCCACCTAGCACCTACCCGTCTCACCTGCCAGCAGCGGGGGAGCTGGCACGCGCTGGGTCGGTCCGCCCTCTTGCCCGCCTGCCGGCAGTCACGCACTGCCCTCCGGCATCACCTGGCCGGCGCTCATTTCTCTTCTGCCTACGACCTCAGATCAGATGTGGCGACCCGCTGAATTTAAGCATATTACTAAGTGGAGAAAAAGAAACTAATGAGGATTCCCTCAGTAACCGCAAGTGAAGAGGGAAAAGCCCAGCGCTGAATCGCCAGCTGCTTGGCGGTCACTGAAATGTGGCGTATAGAAGACCTCCTTTCTCCGACTTCTGCTTCTGCTCACCCAGATGTGCTGCCACCAATATCAACAGTGTTTGAAGAAACTGTTGTGCCAGTTTCAGCACCAGTTCCTGATGTTTATCTCATTTTTCAAGATGAAGATGTTGATGATCTTGACAACCCCACACTTGCAGACATGAAACTTTGCCTGAAGGTACATTAAGCGTCTCACTTTAAAAGCAGAAGTGCTCAACTGTACTGTATAAGTTAATTCCTGTACATTTACCTGTACCCTTTATTTTATCAGTGCCTGTACAGTATATTACTTTATTAAAATTTCACTTGCTACTCATTTAATATTTCTGTTTCATTATTATCTAACTTGTACTAATTTACATGATATTTTAAAGGTATGATGAGGCAGTTAGGTATTGCTTAATGTGATCCTTCTGTAATTCAGCATTTTCACTAATCCGGCACTCCTCAGGTCCCAATGGTGCCGGATTATAGAAGGTCGACCTGTACAATGATTGCACCAACCAGCTATATCTGGAGGAATATTAATTTATAAATTGTGCACATGGACTGGAAACAGTATGATTTCTGTCCTGTATAGGAGTAATTGCCTTTCCTTGCATGTGACACCAAGGAAATTCAGCTCTGTGCTTCACTGATTTTGGTCATCAACTACTTTGTGACCTGCCCATAATAACTGAATGTCATCTGTTTTAGCCTCTCCTTCAGTTGGGTCCATTCACTTAGCTAATTTTCTTATTCCACTGTGAAACATCTTCAACTCACCGAACCAGCAAAGTTCTGGCCAACTTGTGCTGCAGTTCCTTAACTGATGAAAATTCATTCCCCAGGATTATCCCAAACAAATTTGGTATTTTGTGTCAACTTCAACATTCTTGGTTTCTAATTCCAGGTGATTCAAAGCAGCAGAATAGCAAATATTACATCAATGACACAATTCCCTGAACTGCTATCACTTCTTTGCTATCTATATAGAATGTCTTTATGTTTAGGTCACAAGCTTTACACTTGTGCAACAGGCTTCCAGCTGAACTTCATGAAGCATTGCAATGCAGAATGGTAATCTGAGCCCGACTTGAGTATTTGCATCATTTTCTGATTTTAGTTAACAAAGATATCACGGAAATAGATGAATGGACTTTCTGATATAAATATAGAAGATAAAAAAGTAAAGGTAGAAATATCAAACACTAGAGGACATGCAGTTTAGGTGAGAAGGGAAAATTTTTAAAGATGTGTGGGGCAAGTTTCTTTATAAATAGACTGGGGAGTGCTTGGAACAGGCTACTGGGGTTGTGGTGGAAGCAGATACGATAGCGCCATTTAAGAGGCTGTTAGTCACATGCAGGGAACAGAGAAATATGAATAATGGACAGGCACAAGGGCTTTAATTTAATTTGGCATCGTGTTATGGGCCGAAGGTCTATTCCTATGCTGTACCATTCTGTGTTCTAGAGCAGGGCTTAGGGTCCATAGACCCCTTGCTTAATGGTATTGGTCCATGGAATAAAAAGGTTGAAATCCATTCCAGAGATTGAAGAATTATTGTAACTGTTGTCTTCGTCTTCAGTAAAGGTGACCCCCCCCACATTGCTAACATTCAGGTAATGAAAATTTGCCCTTACAGAATTTACAAATCAATATTCAAAAATTTGAGGTATGGAATAAAATTTATTCTCATGGAATTTGTGTGGGAAAAAAGTTTTCTTTCAATTTATGTTTCTTTAAAGACATGTAGATGATGCAGCTTTGAAAGCTACAAGATAGGTAGTTTCCTAGGAGCATAACCCCCTTCCCTCCCTATAACACAGGGATTGTTTGTATTAGTAATTTTTATGGCTTTCTTTACAACCTCATCCTTTACGTTCACCCAATAGAAGAGAGAAACAAAATCTTTCCTATTTGACTGTACCTAAATGGCTCTGATTCATGTACATCCAGTGCGGCTCCTCGTATTCTTCCTTCTTTTAAAGCCTGAGCCAGCGCTTTCTCATCGACAAGCCCGCCCCGGGCAGCATTCACCAGAAACGCTCCCTGCCTCATCTTCCGGGGGGAGGGTGGGGAAAAAAAGAGAAAGCCTGCATTTACAATGGATATCTTTCAAATATTACAAGTAGAAACATCTCTAAAATAAAGCTAGAATATAATGTTTCATTATCTATCATTTTAGTTAATATAATTTACACATTGACACTGAGCAAAAAGAGCCAGGATAAAAATGTCTTATTGTTCACAAATGAAGCTGTGTTCAGATCTCTTTAGTGTTACAGCAAACTGCTATTATCAAACATTGCAAAAGGAAATAACAGTTCTGTATCACTGGGGAATGTAGAAATCTAATGATATCATATCTGTTTCTCCCCTTACATTTTCTATGTTTGTTATTATTTTTAAGAGCAAAGTTCGGTCAATAATTTGCTGACATTGTGTGAATAAAAATGTGAACTATATCCTTTGAGCTAGTTATACAGTTTCCTTTATTGGAGAATGCCAATAAAACTTGTTGTTCATATTTACAAGACTGGGAAAGGAGGAACTTAGACAGCCATAAATAACAAAATAAAAATTATAAATCTTTCAGCATGATCAAAAGGGAACTCTTTCATACATTGTACAAGATGTTTATTTCATCGAAATGAAGAAAGCAGATAACAAAATCTGACAACTGACAACAGAAGCAGCTGCCATTACACAGTTAAACAGGTTAAGGGCATCTTTAAGAACCATTAAAATTTATTGCACTTAGAATTAATGAATACATGCTTGAAATTAAACAGAAAATTCCTCCTGTCAATTTTTATTCTATTATACAAGGTTTTGAAAGTATTTATTTAGTTAGATGAGATGTTGAGCATTTAGGAAACATTTAGGAACTGTGGATGGTTGTATGAATAGATATTTCACCAGTTTGACTACATGTCTGCTGGGACCATAGTAAGAAAACTGATAACATACTGTACATACATTCAATGTATATCTATATTGAACTTTCATATTATTGTTTTCTTTATTTTATTGTGTTTTTTGTGCTGCATTGTATCTGGAGTAACAATCGCTTTATTTTCCTTAATGTTTCCATGCTGGAAATGACATTAAACAATCTTGAAAATTAGTGATAAACACAAGCATACCTGTTTGATAGTGAAATCATTGATAAGATGGTGGTTGTGTTCATTCAGGCTACAATGGAGGGACACACAGTCACTGTGAAATAAGAGATCCTGTAAAGTATTTACTCGCTGGAGACCCAATGCACGTTCAATACCATCTGAGAGGTATGGGTCATAGAAAATTACGTTAAAACCAAAGGCTTTTGCTCTCAATGCTAATGCTTGACCCACACGACCTAAAGGGTGAAGAGAAAGAAGCCATTGAGTCACACGGCAGCACAGAAACAGAGGCTGCTGCCATTGAAAGAATTCTTAAGTCCCACCATCAAACAAACAGAGCCCACCAACACCACTTAACATCGAGTTTGGAAGATAAACATTTATATGGAATGACTGTACAAAATAAATTTTTCCCTGTAAAACATTTCCCACAATTATTTTTATTGTATATTTAAAGCAACACCCATTAAGTTAAAGCAAAACAAAATAATTATTAGTTTTGCTCCACCAATATGCAGTTACTTTCTGCTTCACTTTAACAGAAGCCTCACCAAGCCCAATAATTCCAAGGGTTTCTCCTCGAATCCTGGCAGCTCCTGAAGCTATGTCTCGTATTTGTTCAACACTCTGAACCCTTGTGCCTTCCCGCAGAGCTTGGTGAAGCCAGGTAGTCCGTCTGTACAGGTTCAAAATATGACACATTGTGGAGTCTGCCGTCTCCTCTACTGAGGCTGCTGGGACGTTACATACAGCTATACCTAAAATCAACACAGAATTTCACCGACAGGTCAATTGTCTTACAAACTGAATGCAGAATGAATATGCTGTGAAGAATTACTGCCATAAACACACAGAGAAAATTGTAATCTTTGCCTCCTTTAGTAAAACCGTATAATATCCCAAGTATATCACCATGAATCCTCACATAGTACATTTTACAGACAAAAAAATTACAGTCTGCAAGAGAAATGACAGAGTTGATTTCATATGAAGGAAACTAAAGCCGCTATTAGGGCTGTCAAAGAATATAGTGGATTTCTACAATAGCGACAGCAGTATTTTTTTCAACTGTATCAGGGGAGAAGGAGCACACTCATTCTGTATGGTGAATTTACCAGGCAGATTCAGGTCGACTCCCAGAATGTGGTAGGGACTTAAATTGATATTTGTCAGAAATCTTCAAAACAGAAAATGACACAGCCCTGTCAAGAATGTCACACAAACTACAATTGAATAAGTGAAACTGAATGCAAATATAATCCCAACAACTATAAAGGGTCTCAAAAAGTACTGGGCTGATGGTCCGATAGCTTTCTTGGGAGAAAATAAAATCACAGACAGAACTTAATGGTATCCATATTTACCCAAAATTATATCCATTCCAAGAACAAGGCTGATCATTACAAGTTATTCATACCTAAATCTCCAGCTGATTTTATGTCAATGTTATCAAAACCACTGCCAATTCTGACAATTATTCGAAGTGCTTTGAATTTTTCCAGATCTTCTCTCGTTAAAGTGATCGTGTGATACATCAGCGCACCCACTGCTTCATTTAGTACCTGGGGAAAAGCAGCAAATATTTCAGCAGTTTTCGCATCTGACTTAAGTCACATATACCTTATAGGCCTTTGAAATAGTTAGTGACAGTATAAACTAGACAGAATTAACTTAGTGAAATTGTTAGACATTTCAAATGTTGCACTAAAAATTTAACAACACACTTGACAATATCATCAGACTGCTATCTCACATTCATTGGTTACTTTCTTTGAGAAGAAAGAAGCTGAATAAACTTTATAAATAACATTTTCCTCCTGTAGATAGCTCTCCAGAAGAACTGTGCAACTGCAAGTCTGTGAAGTTAAGTACATGTTGGTGGCAGGATGAGCTGCAAGGGTTATCTACTAAATTCTCAGGATTGCAATTAGTTCCAGGTGATTGCACCCTGCTGTGGGGGACTTCCTTGGATTAGGAATTCCTGTTGACAACATATGAAGAGGTTCATCACTTCGAGCAGCAGCAGTACCAGGTGGGAAGCAATGACAGTGCTGTGATAGGAATTCCAGCAGAAGGTAACCGGAATGAGAAGTAGAACTGGTCAGGTAGCTCTGAAAGGGAGGAGCCTTTAGCAGCATTAAGGCAGGGAGAAGGTTGGGAATGGGGTAATCAGTAGGGCTGTAATAAGGATCAGTCAATGTGCCCATTCCATTTTTGTTTGCAGGGAGGCAGGATTTGGAGGCCGATGCTTATGCTGCCTTTCTTTTCTTTCTTGGTTTCATGACTACCAGGAGAATTGAAAAGCTTCAGAGTTGTATACTTCGATAAATGAACCTTTGAAAGTCAAACTATCAAATAAGAAAGACAGATGTGTGATTAAGCTGAAGGCAACAATTAGCTGATAGTGGTAGCAGTGATGAGGGTGGGGGGAGAGGGGCACACCAACAGCAATGGGTGTGTGGGTTGGCTTTAAAGGAAGTGCAAAACTGAAAGGAATCGGGATCAGATTTAATAACACTGACATATGTCGTGAAGTGTGTTATATGACAGCAGTAACGAAATACTAATTTATACAATCCTTTCCCAAATGAACAGTTCAGGGTCACTTTTCCCAAACTTTAAACAGATACTATTGTCTACATATTTCAAATATAGAAAGGCACTACTGTTTGCTGTACAAGCAAGTTTTATATTATGGAAATTATATGACATACCAAAAGGTGGGTCATCTATAGTACAGATGGCTGGATTACAGAAAATATTTGCGTGCAAAGATTTTTGTTGAAAGGGTCAAACATTCCTTGTAACAAACAACAGTGCAGTTCCAAAGGTAATGAAAAGAAGCACTGATCCTTGCTACATTTGGCATGTCAAAGTCAAACAATATCCTGCACATTTGCTTTGTATGAAAAGTAATATTGCATTATGATTTGTAATTATTTCTAGTGGGTCAATGGTCTTTGGCCTGATTTTGGTTTCTTAGTATTCCCTTAATCTATTTGATTTCTTTTGTTATGAGAAGCTAGAGATTAATTGCACTTGTCATGACAATCTCCTGTCTTCCCATATACAGTATCTGCTGCAGTGTTTCACTCCTTTATCTTCATCAGAAATTATTCAATAATATTAGATGGTGCATGGCATTTCAGCATTCATTAACATCAGTATCATTATATATCATATAGATGGCAAAGGTTGAAAGTTACACTATTTCATTCTTAAGGCAGTAGGAATGACTAATAAACACTGCTTTCTCATTATCATGTAGATTATGTGAGCAATTTTGTAGAATTACCCCAATTCACTAAGTGAATCCCCTTCCCTCAAAGATTCAATAGTAAAGTCTTTGTTGTACCATATGTAAAAAGATCATTGATACTACTGACAAAGAGCAAGAAGTCATACTGTGTGCATAAAGTGCAATCAAGCTTGTATTGAAAAATCAATCACCTTTAACATTAAAGATTCTGAATTCAAATTTGCACTTACATAATACTTTCAACACAGAAAAAATGTCTAAATCTATTTCAGAGAGCAATAAGACAAAAAGGACATTGAGACGGAGGTTTTTAAATTATGAAAGGTTTTGATAAAATGTTTTAAATTGCACTGAGAAATAAGTTCACCAAGAAATCAAGTAAGGAGTTCAAATTATAGACTCGTGTAACTGACTCAATTTGTCTACACTTGAGGATGAGGCAGGCTGAGTCAGCATTCAATTTTCTTGAAAAGGTGGTGTTGAGCTGCCTTCAAGAACTGCTTCAAGTGTGGGTATACCCACAATGGTATTAGGGAGAGAGTTCCAGGAATTTGACTCAGTGGCAGTGAAGGAATAGCATTTCCAAGTCAGACTGATAGGTGACTTGGAGGGCAACTTCCAGGTGATGGAGTTCCCATGTTTTTGCCATCTTTGTTCTTCTTGCTGGTAGAGGTGATGGGATTGGAATAAGCTTTCTATGGAGTCTTGGTGAGTTTCTGCTGTGCATCACACACAAGATGCTGGAAGAACTCAGCAGGCCAAGCAGCACCTATGGAAAAGAGTGAATAGTTGATGTTTAGGGCCAAGACCCTTTATCAGGACTGAGTTCTTCCAGCATCTTATGTGTGTTGCTTGGATTTCCAGCATCTGCAGATTTTCTCTTGTTTCTGTTGGTTCAAACTGCTGCTACTCAGCACATTACTGACACCAGCCTTCCATCCACGGACTCTGTCTATACTTCTTGGTGCCTCAGTAAAACAGTCAGCATAATCAAAGATCCCACCCATCCTGGACATTCTCTCTTCTTCCTCCCTCCCTTCAGGAAGATTATAGATAAGCCTGGTAGTACAGTAATAAAGAAAGTACAATGCACCTGATTCTGCAATCAGTTATTGCATTCCCTTCTACTGCCTCAATGTTGTGATGGAATGAAGTCATTTGTATGGACAGCATGCAAGACACACTTTTCACTGTACCTTGGTGCATATGAAAATAATTGAACCAATTTGGCAGTGAGCTATTTAATTGCCCACACCGTTCAAGACTGGAGTGGCAGAACTCCAGAGCTTAGATTTGCTTGGTTAGCTCTGAATACTGCATACTGTCAATGCTGATCAGCAAGCAAGCAGTCCTACCTTGTATCCTCACCAGACTGATCCCTTATTCTGAGGTGTGTCTGAGTCTGCTCCCAGTATGTCCTCCTGTACTCCTCATTGAACTAGCATTGATCCCCCAGTTTGATGCTGACTGTGGGGGGGGGGGGGGGGGGGGGGGGGGAGTACTAGGATGGGAGGCTTCAAATTGTGTTGAGTACAATTGTGCTGTGCTGATTGGCCATGGAGCCTCATGGTTAAACATGTGAAATACCAAAGAGTACGTGTTTAAGGTGAAAAGAGAAAAGTTTAAAGGAATTATGGTTTCGTTCACACCACTCTTCCCCACCCCCCCCCCCCCACCCACAGAGTACCAGGAATGGGCTGCAGTAGTAGTGGTGGGAGCACATGTTGTAGTGATGTTTAGGAAGCTTTAAGATATGGATCATGCAGAAGTGATTAGTTTAATTTGTTATAGTGTTTGACACAGACACTGTGGGCCAAATAGCCAGTTTCCATCTTGTACTTACTATTCTATGCTCTAAAATCCTACCTTCCAGCACTTGGCCTGTTGCCTTCCTTACCTATGCAATCCAAGTTCTTAGCCTAACCCTTCCTAAACACTTTTACAATTTGTTTCCACCACATTCTCTGGCAGTGTATTCCAAGAACTGACTGCTCCCTGGGTGATAAAAATCCCCCTCAGATCTCCTTCAACTCTCTTACCTTAAATCAAGATCCTCTAATTCCCTACAGCACTCATCTAAACCCCTCATGAATTTATATACCTCAATTATGTCTCATTTTAACCAATTACTCTCCATTGAAAAACCTATGAAAAAGTCAGCCTCTCAACATAACCAAAATACTCCATCTCAACCAACTTCCTCATAGCTCACCTCTGCATGCTCTCCGGTGCTATCAATCTATCCTTTTGATTGCTGCATTATTTCCCAAAAAAACCCGAATTCAAACTTATTTTCAGAGGCTTTGAAAGGACTTAAGAATGCAAAAGCATATATTCATTATTGGGGAAAAAATCCTATTAATTTTATTCAATGACAGCTCATGTAACCATCCAGGAAGAGTGGGGAAGAGTGAGGAGGTGGTACCATCCAAGAGCACTCTGAAGTCCATTGATTCAATCTTTGAAGAGTATTGAAAAGGAAAAGGGAAGTACTAATAGTTCTAAACAACTTCAAAACACTTAGGAAGTTTGCAAATATTGGGAGAATGAAGCCATCCTTTGATCATTTTTTTAAATTAACACATATTCTAGTTAATTAGGCCATCTGTTAATGGGAGAGACACTTATTTGGGACAACTCAAAGAATAAAAACTAAAATTGAGAAAATAGCTGGGATTCTTTGTTTATTTGGGATACTATGCTGTTTAATTGGGGCTGCAGACTGGTGGCAAAAAGTTTCTAACTAGAGTCAGTCACGTGCACTTGTGTGGCTTTTAGACAATACCGACAGCAATCAGATTTTAAATAGTGTCATTTGCATGTGTTTACGTTCAAAAACCAGTGATTTTTGACACTGATTGTTGGGAAGAAATAAACAGCAAGACAATTCTTAACTGGAAATTCTTCACTGTTTTTTTCACCGCAGTTCCAAGCATTCAGGCTGAAGATGCCAGAAATGGCTGGGATTAAAAATGAAATGATTTCACTAAACAAGTTAAAAATTATGAACAATTTGAAAATATCAATAACACGACAATGAAGATTGAGGAAGCAATTGTCTAAAAACATTGTATGAAGGCAGTTCATGATCTGTACATGGTGTCTGCACTGATTTTGTTTATATACAATCAAAAGGACACGACAAATGAATTCCTCCATCGATAATTATTAGGAACTAATATAGTTTTATAGTACTGTAGAGGTATTGGTAGTGTTCTAATTTGTTTTTGTATTTTGTTTAAATATAGTACATAAACTATCAAATGATAGTTGTCTTTTTCATACTGTAGCTATTTCCAGCAAACATCAGCTAACTGGGGAGGCCACTTTATTAGGTCAAAAGGTACTGGTTCCAATGCGTCCCAGTTAACTGGAATACACCATCTTTAAAACATACATTTCCATTTTGAGTCTGTTCGGCAATTCTGACATACAAGTCAAAGGTACAACAGATGTTTGATATCAGAAAAGTGTTTGAAAAGTAAAAGAATTCTGCTGTAAATACTCTGAAGGTCAGATGGAAACTGTCAACCAAGAAACAATTAACTTTAAATACTTGTCCTTAGATAGATCTGAGAAAAATTAGCAATCAGGCATGTTTTAAACTGCAGAAGAGGATGAGGTGAAGAGAAGAAGGGAATATTTTAATATTGTGGAGACCAAGAGACAGTGCTTAAGATAGATTGGTGTCTGAGAAGAGTATGAAGGTTCGTTTACAGGAGTAATCTGTCTGAGAGAGGAGTAAACAGAAGTTCAGAGGAAAGAGGAAGAAGAGAAACCACTCAAACACAGATAAACACAGCAGTTGCCAGGAATCTGAAACAAAATGGAATGAAAAAAGCATCATCTGGGGAGGCAGAAAAAAAAAACTAAGTTAAGGTTATAGGTTGACAATATTCAGGACTAGCATAAAGTGTTAAGACTGCTTATCTGGAATAGTTGGATTCAATGTTGAGTCCCATGTAAGAGAATAAGTCAGACTTTGATTGAACAATATAGAAGGTCAAAGTTAGAGATTGACAGTGGGTGGGAGATTTTAAACTTTTAAGCAAATATTCAGCTGAATATTTGCCAGCTGAACAGAAGTGCTCTGCAAAGTGATTACCCAACCTGCAATATACTAAACTACAATATACTAAACTGGAAAAACTGGAAGAGCAGCAGTCCTGATAGAGATGAACAACTTGTAAAGTTAGAAAAAGACCCTTTAGTGCAACTCATCCATGCCGACCAAGCTGGCTTTCTGAGGTATCTCAGTTACCTCCATTTTTATCTCTCCATAGAAACTGCCTGGCTTGCTGGAGTTTTCCTGTATTTCCTATTATTTCTGATTCTTAAAAACAGCAACATTTTGCACCTCAATTCTAGAAATGTCCATCACCCTCTCTTTTCTATTTGCATCTCCACTAGCAAATTAGCCGCCGTCAAGAAACCTTCATTCTCTTTTCTCAGTCTTTACCACTTGTGTCAAGCAGGCAAATGGAAGCTCATGGCCACCTTTCCTGGTTGAACAGGCAGAAGTTACCCAATCAGATTTTGATTTCTTCCACACAGAAAGAACACAAATGGAGCATCTTGTCACTTGCACAACCTTGGTCCCTACCTTACAAATATCGTTCATTCTACTCCTCCTTTGTCTCTTAAAAGTATGTTTGCTTTCTAACTTTATTCAGTTTTGATGAAAAGTCAACTATCCTATTTTCCTCCACATTGTTTTTATGAAATTAGTTTAACATTTGATCCATATCAGCCCTCATTATAGATACTACAGGAGGTTCTAAATCAACTCACTTACTGTCCAGCTAAATTACCAGTCTCACCATCAGTGTCTCCAAAACTGTCAAGTGCAGAGAATGTGTTAATTTCAGGATCCTTTAAGCACTTGCCTTTTGTTTCATGACATGAAGTCATAAATTACATTTAAATACAATAATTTAGAAACGCCATCTGATCTGAAATATTAAATTATAAAACTACTGTACGTCAGCAAGCAAGCAACTACTTAATTCAGGCACAGCTAGCAGGAAGACACGAAGTGCCAATTGAAGCTGCTTTCTCTAGAGATGATAATGAGAATGATAAGCCCCAAGAGCAACTGCAAATTATACAGGAATGAATGAATCAGATACCAATTTAATAAAGAAAAACAATTCTCAATAATCCTGTTATCCAACAAACAGACTTCCTGTTTGTTGTGTTATACAGGGTGCTCAATAATTATCAAAACATTGCCCCTCATACTTGATCCACAGGGGAGTCCAACAGAAAATTGCATTCATTCACCTTTTTAAAAATACGATTTTACGGATGTCTGTCAGGTTATTCTACTGTAATCTGGCTCCTCTGCATTGGGACCTGACAAAGACTGGGGATCATTTCATCAAGCACCTTTGCTCCATCCACCACAAAAGGCAGGTATTCCTCATGGGCACACATTTTAATTCTAGTTCCCATTCAGACATGTTGCCCCATAGCCTCCTCTACTGCCATAATGAGGCCAATCTCAGGTTGGAGGAGCAACACCTCATATGACATCTAGGTAGCCTCCAACCTGATAGAGAGAGCATTGGTTTCCTAACTTCCCATAATTTCCCCCTCTCCCAACCTCCTTCTAGCTTTTCCCATTTCCAATTCCAGCTCCCCTCTTACCCTTCCTCTTATCTTCAGCTGTCTATTACCTCTTTTTGGTGTCCCTTTCTCTCATGGTGCACCCCTCTCTCATAAGAGATTCCTTCTTCAGCTGTTTACCTCTTTCACTTATCACCTCCCAGCATTTTAGTTCACTACCCTCCCTCACCCACCCACTTTATTCCGTCACCTGGCTTCACCGATTACTTGCCAGTTTGTATTCCTTCCCCTCGCCTCACCTTCTTATGCTGGCTCCTTCCCCCCCTTCCTTTCCAATCCTGGTGAAGGGCCTCAGCCCAAACTGTTGATTGTTTATTCCCCTCCATAGATGTTGCCTGACCTTCTGAGTTCCTCTAGCATGTTGTGTGTGTGTGGCTCTGGATTTCTAGTATCTACAGAATCTCTTGTGCTTAAGACATGCAAGTTTTCTATCATGAGGCAGAGCAGAACAATTTATTAACTTATACAAAATGGGAGCACACATTGCAAATTGAAGCCTGATTTAAGTTTAATAGATGCTTTACCATGGATCAGGAAATTATACCAATAGGCAAAGCCAATTGCTCAAAGTTAATTGTCTTCTACAGAACACGTTACACCATTTTGTGATCTGAATATTAATGGAAAAAGATCTTTCACCATTAAGTGCCTTACAGCTGTAAGTGCTAGACAGATAAAATGTATAATATCTATTTCAGTTTATAAATATATTTACAATTCTTATTGATGGATTACATTTCTGCAAAGGAGATGGGTGCCCACTTAAAGTAGTCTACAGTGGTCAAATGGTGAATGCTTAACTTCAACAGATGAAGAGAGCTGCTAATGTTAAATGGAGAACAATACTGTAGGCAAGTTACACTACTGTTATAATTCGGTTCCTGACATGACAAATATCATGTCACTTGTCATTTAACTGAAGAAAACAGAAAGGTTGATCATTCTAAACTTCCTAAACACAAGAAATTCTGCAGATGCTGGAAATCTTGAGCAACAAACATAAAACGCTGGAGGAACTCAGCAGGTTAGGCAGCATCTATGGTGAGGAATAAACTGTCAGTTTCAGATTTCCCTTCCACCATCAATGCTGTCCTCACCCACATCTTCCGTTCCCACATATCTACCCTTGACCCATCCACCAGTTGCCATAAAAGGCACAGGGTCTCATAGAAACATAGAAAACCTACATCACAATACAGGCCCATTGGCACACAAAGCTGTGCTGAACATGTCCTTGCCTTAGAAATTACCTGGGGTTACCCATAGCCCTTTATTTCTTTGAGCTCCATGTACCTGTCCAGGAGTCTCTTAAAAGGTCCTATCATATCCGCCTCCACCACCATCGCCGACAGCCCATCCCATGCACTCACCACTCTCTGCATAAAAAACTTACCCCTGACACCTCTTCTGTACCTACTTCTAAGCACCTTATAAAACTGAGCCCTCTCGTGCTAGCCATTTCAGCTCTGGGAAGAACGCCTTTGACTATCCATACGATCAATGCCTCTCATCATCTTATACACCTCTATCAAGTCACCTCTCATTCTCCGTCGCTCCAAGGTAAAAAGGCCAAGTTCACACATCCTATTCTCATGGGCATGCTCCCCGATTTAGGCAACGTCCTTGTAAATCTCCTCGGCACAGTTTCTATAGTTTCCACATCCTTCCTGTAGTGAGGCGACCAGAAATGAGCACAGTACTCCAAGTGGGGTCTGACCAGGGTCCTATATAGCTGCAACATTACCTTTTGGCTTCTAAACTCAATCCCACGATTGATGAAGGCCAATGCACCATATGTGCATTAATCATAGAGTCAACCTGCACAGTAGCTTTGAGTGTCCTTGAGTTATCTACCATTCAACAAGCCTCTGTATCCAATACATAATTTTCCTGAACTTCTGTCATCTCCAATGGGATCCTACTACTAAACACATCTTTCCTTCTTCCCCCACCCTGCTTTCCATAGGGATCACTCTCTACATGACTCCCTTTGTCCACTTATCCCTTTCCACTGATCTCCCTCTGTGTACTCCAGTAAGCACTGCCATGCAGGGTCCCTAAGCAGTACTTCCAGGTGAGACAACATGTCACCTGCAAGTCTGTCTGGTTCATCTTTTGAATCTGGAACTGATGTGTGCTTCCTCTACATCTGAGTCCTGATGGAGAGTGGGGGATCACTTTATCAAACTCTTCACTCTGACCACCGCAAATGGTGTAATTCTATTCCTATACCTTATGGTCTTTGCACCAGGCTTCAGCAGTTCTCTGGAAATGAACCAGTCCACTGTACTCTAGCTCAGTTAGGCAACAGAGTCAGAATGAATGAGTTGAGTCAAATGAACTGCCTCCAAGCTATAACAGATAATGGGCCGAAAGTCCTGTTTGGGCTGCAATGCTCTATTATGACTCTATTTGATTTTAGGCAGCTCCTTCCATGGAAGTCAGGCAGACCAACTGATGACCTTCCAGCAACTGTTGATGCCTGTCTCGGGGAGTTTCTGTAAACAGTATTACATGTTACACCAATATCAACCAATCACACTGTCTCTCACCAGACTATCCTGACAAACACATTCCTGAAGGAAAAGGATAACATCCTCTCTCCAATACCACTATCGAGGACACAGCCACACACAAATATAGCCAACACAATCTGAATTAGGTTTAATATCACTGGCAAATGATGTGAATGTTGTCTTTTATATTGTTTTATAAGTAATGCAAAAATAGAAATAAAAAGGTGATGAGGCAGTTTTCATGGGTTCAATGTCCATTCAAAAATTGGATGGCAGAGGGGAAGAAGCTGTTTCCGAACTGTTGAGAGAATGTCTTCAGGTTTCTGTACTTCCTTCCTGATGGTACCAATGCGAACCTGAGTGATGGGGGGGGCGTTAATGACGGATGCCACCTTTTTGAGGCATTGCTCCTTAAACATGTCCTGGAGGCTGGTGCCCATGAGCAGTAACCCCCGTATAACAGACAGTGATGCAGCCAGTTAGAATGCTCTCCATGATACATCTGTAAAAATGTGCTAGTGTCTTTGGTGACATACCAAATCTCCTAAAACTCCTAATGGATTATAGCCACTGCCATGCCTTCTATGTAGCTGCATCGATAGATCCTCAGAGATATTGACACACAGGAACTTGAAATTGCTCACTCTTTCCACTTCTGATCCCTCTATGAGGACTGGTGTGTGTTCCCTCGTCTTATCCTTTCTGAAGTCTACCATCAATTCTTTAGTCTTACTGATGTTGAGTACAAGGTTGTTGATGTAACAACACTCAACTAGCTGATATATCTCACTGCGGTATGCCCTCTTGACACGATCTGAAATTCAGCCAACAATAGCTGTATCGTCAGCAAATTTATAGATGGCACTTTAGCTATGCCTAGCCACGCAGTCATGAGTGTAGAGAAAGTAGAGCAGTGGGCTAAGCACACTTGCTTGGAGTGTGCCAGTATTAAGTGTCAGCGAGGTGCAGATGCTATTTCCAATCCACACAGATTATGGTCTTCCACTTAGGTCGCACAATGAAAGCAACATTAGGTACATTTCCTCACTTTCTTTAGAGATTGATACATAACAAGTCTGTGGAGATCCTCTTTGGATCTCCAGATCAAGTGCAGAATGGTTTCAGTTTCTATGGCAGCATAGGAGTTGGAAATGCACCACACCTCTTCTGGCTGTAAATTGTACATCATGAGGGTAGTGATGGCCTGTACACAGTCTGTGCTAGGATATAGGTACTATTCCATTAGTCCTAATAATGAATGTCTGAAGCCGAACTCCAAGTTCAGGACACTTGATGTCAACTGCTAGCTTTGCAGAAGCCTCCACCAAAAATGTACTTTAAAATAAACTTTAAAAAAGTTGCCCTTCTCCCTCTTCCGAGGACTAAACTTACCACTGTGGGCAAACTACTTTGCAAGCAATCTGCTCAGACTTATAGATATAGCTTGGGCCCTTTTGTCAGAAATTGCTGGGACACTGTTGATGTTAATTATGATAAAAATGAACCACAATCATTCTTTGCTTTCATTCATGAGTCTGTCTGTGAGAAGAACAGAGTCTGTCTCATCCACTCATCACCACAAATACAAGGCAAAAACTTGTTTTCCTTCCAAAATATGTTTTGCATTTACATGCTTCACACAGACAGTTTGAATCTACCCCTGTTATTTGCCTCCTTGTGTTTTCTATATTTTAAATAAAGTTGGAATCAATTTTTGCTAACATGCTTTCTGTGAAATTGGCAGCGAAGTGAACAATGATTCCACCATTGTTCTATTTAGACTTCTCCAGCTGAGATGGTTCAATAAGCAATGTGGAGTCACACACAATAGAAGCCATTCATGCAATTGTTGCTTTCTTACCATCTGCACTTCAATTTGTAATATGTAACAGAGAGAACAAAACTTATGAGCCATTACTGCAGTAACAATACCGTTGCAGAGGATCACAGTATTGAATCCACATGGACTTTTAAAATACGAAGATATTACAAAGCAATTAATCATTTGTAAAAACATTTGCACTTTATAAAAAAAATGCTTTAAATATGTTGTTCCTGTCTGATATTAAAATTTGTTTAGTGAAAATCAGGGGAGGAGATTTGTTTTTGCAGATGACTACTCTCATCTAACATTCCTGACATGCATAACATTGCTATGCACAGCTTGCATTTCGCCCATAACTCGCTGACAGTCACACGTCTCTTTTCAAATCAACCAATTTTAGATTTTCTCAGTGATAAGTGCAATTGTGGATTTTCTTCACGTGAAGATTCAACACTGAAGGTTGAGCTTTGAATTATGCAGTCTTTATCCATCTTGCATTTTAATTATCAAAACATTACTGTATGAACTCAGGAGAGCTCTTAATTTTAATCTTTGTTGCATTATGTTAAAAGTCATTAATGACACAGAGAGATACAGAAAAAATAATGCTATATTTAGTTTTTTCCTGTTTGAGAAACTTTCAATTCACTGCAGAGATCCGCGTGATGTTACAAAAACAAACTACGAAATGGATTATTAATAATGAGACTCCAGTCTCATAAACAACTCTCCTACTTCATGTAATGCCCTTAAGGCATCAAAGTAGTTTACATGATCATTATTAAAGAAAGTTCTTTGTGGAAGGTGTTCTAAATATTAAGAGTCTGAGTTAGACAGCATGGAAACAGGCCTTTTGGTCCAACTTGTCCATGCCAACCAAGACTCCCATCTAAATTGGTCTCTTTTGCCCACATTTTGCTTATATTCCTCCACACATTTCCTATCCATCTACCTGTCTAGGTGTCTTTTAGAAGTTGCTAAAGTACCTGCCTCAATCACTTCCTCTAGCAGTTCATCAAGTTCATTACATATATGTACTGACCTCTGAGGGAAAAATGTCCCTCCCTTCTCACCTTAAACCTCTATCTGCTAGCTCCTGATTTCCCAAGATTGGGAAAAAGACTGCACTTTCACCTTATCTGTGCCCCTCATGATTTTACATTCTTTAATATCACCCCCTCATTAACCTGCTCGATCTCTCTTCGTAACTCAGTCCTTCAAATTCTTCTAGCAACATGTTATAAATCTCCATGCTCTATCCATCCGAACGGTGTGCATCCTACAGCAGAGTAAACAAAACTGAACACAATACTCCAAATGTGGCCTCACCAATATCTTGTACAACTGTTACCTGACCTCCCAACTGCTATATTGAATTCCCTGACTGAAGGCCAGCATGTCAAACACCTTTTTCACCAGCCTGACTACACTGGACACGATTTTCAAAGAATTATGTAATTGAAATTTTTGCCCACCATTCACTATGAATTTCCTGATCTGATTTTATCTCATCAAAATGCAACACCTCACATACATGTGTTATTGAAATGAGGTTGAAATGTGATTTTTAAGGTCTATAAAACTGAAAGGCCAGAAAAAAATACAGTCAAAATCTTAGAAATTTAAAGGAGATCTGAGGCATATCAGATGAAAATTTGGAATGAGCTGCCAGAAGAGACAGTGGAAGCAGATACAATTATAATGTTTAAAACGCGTTTGGGTACATATTTGGATAAGAAAGTAGTGGAAACATATGGACCTAATGTGAGCAGATGACATCACAATTCGCATGGGCAAAGTGAGTTGTAAGGATCCATTACATGCTGTTCATTTCTATGGTTCTATGAACTCTATGGAGACTGGAATGAGGGATGGCAGCTCAAAGTACACTGGACTATTCAGGTTTGGAAGGTAACAAAAGCCGGATAAGGCTTCAATAGTGTAAGGAAGAAAAAATGAACCACTTTTACATGTGATCCAAAGCCCGTCTTGGTTGATTACAGGGTCATAGTAGTCTGAAGGATCTATTTCTGTACTGTATTACTCTGCGTCCACACTAACGATCAGCCAGCCATTTTACATTAATCCTATATTAATTCAATTTTTAAAAAAATGTCCCATTTTCTATTCAACTAACCCAGATTCTACGATTCACCTTCGTGGTAGGGTTATCAACCCACACACCTTTGGGATGTGGATGTAATTTAACCACTATGCCACTTAATTTCTTTTCAAATTGGAGAACATGCAACTTTCCTCCTTCATGAATCTGGTTAAATACGCTATGACACCAATATTATACAGAATCTGATTGAATTTTAGGTAGATGTCAGAGAAAGGGATGGAGTCAACAGCAAGGCAATGGGAATATGACAAAGACCAATTATGACCACCTCAGTGTTCCCAATATTTATCTTTTGGAAATTTCCACACTCCTGGATGCCAGACAAGCTACTGTTGTGATGGAAAATAACTGGTTCTTTGAGTCTCAACAGTAGAGGCCTGGACACACATAGTTTTAATAATAAGGAATTTATTTACAAGGGGAAGTCGGGTCAACACAAGCAACTACAACACACAGGAAGCGGTGTGGGGACAGGGTACGGTTACACAAACAAAGAACAAGGGAAAAGCACTGCAACAGCTATCCCCCTTGACCTTGGATAGCTGCGGCTCCCTTACCAGGACGAACGATAGACCTTCCCAAACATAAATCAATGCACTTACCTTCAATGAGGTGGTCTGTAAGAGAGAGCGAGCCAGGGACAAGTCTCACCTTTTATAGCAGGGGGCTGGGCGAGATAATCCAATTAAGGAGACCAATAATTTAGGTGTGCATTGATTAGTTGGGAGGGACCAAATGTTGATTGGCATGTGGTGTGTCCTCTGACCAGCCAGGTGGCAGTGCATCTGTCACGTGGCCGGTATCTCTGGATACAGCTACCAGGGTTGAGAAAGATCAACAAAATAAAAAGCTGTAAACAGTAGGTCAGAGCACATCTGTGGGAAGAGAAACATCAACTGTTTCCCGTCCCACAGATAGTGCCTGTCTGGCTGAGTAATACAGTATTTTCCATTTTAAGGCTCTACAAACCTTTCAGGGTTATAGCAGAGTTATCAATGGTAGACAACGTGCAAACAAAATTAGAGATGGTGAAGACGAAACTGATGCTACATTTAATTTTAAAATATAATCATTTCATATTGTCACACATTCAGAGATTATTTAATCCAAATATTACTGTACTCACCTTTTCATGAATCTCCTGCGTGGACTGTGCATCACAGAAAGCCACAGTTGCTACATCTTTCAGAATAGGCATTTCTACGGTGCAATCCCGGCCGTCCAGCAGTGCCACCAGGGGGCGTGGATGCATGGGGCCATTCATAATAGGAGGACGAATGCCTAGAGTCAAAAGCAAACACAAATGTTAGTTACGCTTTACTGATGCCAGTACGCATAGTCATCCTTCGGTATCTGTGGGGGATTGGTTCCGGGACCACCCCGTGGATACCAAAATCCGCGGATGCTCAAGTCCCTTATATAAAATGACGTATAACCTACACACATCTTCCCGTATACTTTAAATCACATCTAGATTACTTATAATACTTAATGCAATGTAAATGCTATGTAAATAGTTGTTATACTGTATTGTTCGGGGAATAATGATGCTTTGGAGGAGGCTCAATAATACTAATGTCAGGATCTGTGGAGGTTAGGGCTGAGGATCTTCAAGCATTGAAGGTCGAGGCTTCAATTGCAGATGCTTTTTGTTAGAAACATTGTTATAGGAAGCTGTTTCTTCGCATCATCAAACAAATCTTGCAGTGGTTGTAGGCATGTTGTTATCCCTCGGGTGACACGGAGGCTTCATTCCATCAAAGGATCGTACTCGAGAATTATATCCTTTAACAGTTCTGCCTGTTGAAAAACTGCTGCAAATTTTTCCAAGTGTCCAAATTGATGGCTCTGCTTCCTCTAAATCCTGCTTGGCGCTCTTATGGACGTAGGTACAATTGGGCATCTTATTCCAGAACAAGCCCGTTTCATCACAATTGAAGACTTGCTCTGGAAGGTAGCCTTTCTCTTCTATGAGTTTCTTAAGCTCCTCTGAGATCGCTGATGCTGCCTCGGCATCAGCCGATGCCGATTCTCCCGTGACCTTTACGTTCTTGAGGCTGTAGCGCTTTACATAGCTAGCCAGCCATCCCTTACTAGCCTTAAACTCCTTCCTCTTGCTCTCCACAGCCCCCTCACAGTAGTGCTTATAGGGGCTAAGTGCTTTTTCACGCATAATTTTGCCATCAACAGGGATATGCTTCTGTGACATGTCCTCTAGCCACACATTTAATGCTTTCTCAGTCTTTGCAAGCACATTACCATGAACCAGAGAGACAATTTTTGCCGTTGTAGGGGTAGCACTAACACTTCCATGAATTTCAGCTTCTTTCTGCTTTATCGTGCGAATGCTCAATTCGTTCTTACCGACCTTACGGCCCACTTCGGCAAGCGACATGCCACTTTCCAAAAGATCTAAGGTTTATTTTCTCGGCAAGAGATAACACCTTAGCCTTTGAGGAATTGCTTTGACCACTTAATTGCTTTTTAGGAGCCATTTTTTCACAGAAACAAAGGGTGCACACAACACAAGTAGCTAACGAACGAGACGCAAGGTGAACAATGCTCAAACAACAAGTGCTAGAGAGAGACTGAGGATCTGTGAAATGGCGGAAGGCTACAGCAGGATATGCCTACACATCACTTCATTCACATGGATTAAGCTTAGTGCTCGGCACGCGGCAAATTCAAGTTTTGCTTTTTGGAACTTCCTGGAATTTTTTTTTTGAATATTTTCGATCCGCAGTTGGTTGAATCCGCAGATACGGAGGGCCGACTGTAATCTGTTGCCTTGGCACACTCCAAATTGACCTTTCTTGACAGAATGCTTTTTGAAATACAAGGCTTGAAACAAACGTACATTATAACAGCTCTCTCAGGAATTCAAAAACATTCATGAATGTATCTGCATTACTATAATCCAAATGACAGCACAGTATATGTATAAAGTTAACTGCCCAAACCAGACTAAGGGACACTCAGTCCATTAATGTGGTTACTAATCAATATTGAGGTGGAGTGTCAGAAAACAATGAGCTAAAGCAATTAAAATTAACAGTTGCAGTCTGAGTTATGAAATGCTAATTATTAATTGCCTCAGGTCTGTGTCAGGCAACACTGATGACACTATTTAAGAGTAAAACATTGCCACAGAATAGATGAGGGACAAACTGCATTGTGTCTACAGTAACACACACAAAACGCTGGAGGAACTCAGCAGGTCAGACAGCATCTATGGAAATGAATAAACAGTCAACATTTTGGGCTGAGACTGTGAAAGGGAGGAGGGGGAAAGAAGTCGCAGAACGAGAAGAACAAAATCATTCGCACAGAGGGAGGGAAAATCTGCAGAGCTGCTCCACCCTGTGGAGTAGGTCTACTCACTTACTGTGGTACTTTATAAAAACATTCTCAAAGCAGTCATTGTCTTTTGTTTTAAAAAAGAAACATAATAAAAGTGAATAAATTTAGTGTACTTTCATTCTGCTTCAGAATGAAAAATTCTGAACATTTTAACATATTATACACTTTTGAAACTGGATCAACGCAGTGAGTTATGGTTTGGTTATGTTGGAATTAAAAGGAGGGGGTATGGTCCTTCCATCCAATCAATCAATATAATTAATTTATGGTAAAAAAGAAACAAAGGAAAATTGCTAATATGTGAAAATACAAAGTGGAGAAAAACACAAATAAAAAGTAAGCACAAAACTGCTCAGGAACTTGTGGTTTTACATTTGTTTTTCAGAATAGGGGCATTGCTGGTAAAGCTGGCATGTGCTGCCTATCCCAACACTCCGTGGAGAGTATCCCTGAATGCCCTCAAAGTGCTCTGGAGTTTAGACTCAACAACAAAGAAATAAACTTCCAGATCAGAACAACGTGTGAAATGCAGCAAAGGATGCAATAAAATGTGTCCCCATTTGCATGCTAACTTTATCCTTCTTGGTAATTGAGGCTGTGGATATCAGAGGTGTTGTCAGAACAGCCCCTGAGTAAGTAAGTGTAGTTTTAGATGACACATACCAAAGACATGGTGAATTGTTGGTGGGGTTAATGAATATTATGGATAGATGGAGCATCAATCTCAAGTAGATTGAATTTGTCCTGAAAACAGCTTTAGATGTCTTGGAGTTACTCACCAGACAAAGACAGAACTTCCAACACACTTCAAACGTACATTATAGTGGAAAGCTTTGAGACATCAGGAAATGATTCACTACAAGATATCCAGCCACAGGCCTCAATTTATGTGGCTTATCCAAGCATTGACAACAGATAAATTCAATTGATCATGGAGGGTGGGTAGTAAAGCTCTCTCCAATTAAAGCACATCATTGCCTGATATGTACACAACAGGAAAGTGACATGTCCTTTATCAGACCATGCTCTAATGTTGTCTGGGCTTGGTGAACATAGGCAAGGGCTCTTTCAACATTGAGGAATTTCAAATGAAACTGAACACTGCACAGTGAACTTCTCTACTTCGAGCCTGATGGTTGAAGGATGTCATTGATAAAACAGCTGAAGTTGATCGGTGTTGACATTGCTCACATGAATACCTCCAGAGGTACCTTAGCGTTGGAAAACTGAAAAACAGATATTTATTCCTTCATTCAAAGAATAGTTCCAAGCTAATTTTACCAAGATTGGTTGATTCAACACCCAGTTTTAAAAAAAGCACATACATCAGGCCATGACTGGCTTTAACAGGAGAGCCTTACAACCTACCCTCCATATTTAATTGGATAATTATCTTTGTATTTCTCTATTGTCAATGTTAGGACAAGCCACATAATTTCCGAGGCCAGATGCTGGACATGCTGCAGCAAATCACCCCGATGCCCTAAAGCCTTTGCTACACTGATTCTATCGAATGTTGCTCCTCAGTACTGATTGATCATCTGAGAGAGAACAGTAAGTTGTAATCAGGTTTCCTTTTTTCTGATCTGGAGTTAATGTTGAAGACTTCCAGGAGTATTCCACCAATTTCTACAACACCCCCCACCATTCTTCTCACCAATGTCTATCCTCGGGTGTGTCTGTGTTGCAAATGGGACAGCAAACCCAGGCTGTAATGCAAAGTCAAGCATCTTGTCTGTCAGGTATGATACAGTGAGCTCAAGTACATCGGTTGCTGTGGGTCTAGAACAGCTCTCCCAATTCAGTCACCAGACCCCAGAGTTCTATGTGCAGAGATCTGCAAAGTCAACTGGGCCTGGAGCCACTTTACCACATTTGAATCAGATGCTGGATGATGAACACAAATTTATTCCAATCCGATTTAAAAACAGCAGCTTGACATTACTGAATAGTTTGTGGGCTACTTCAGAAGCCAATTAAGTGTCAATCACAGTAATGTGGAGTCATATATAGGCCAGAGCAGGTAAAGACAGCAAATTACTTAAGGCTATTAGTGAACCAGAAGAGTTTACTTCATAAGATGCATTCAAAAATTTCAGATGATTTATTCTAGATTCTACAGCTGCTGTGGAGAGATTTCACTTGCATTTCTCACTGCAGTTTAATAATCAAGTAACGTCACTGCTGCCACACCAACACACCAAAATGTAAAAAAACTTTTCCTTTCCACTCTGACATCAACAGCAGAAAGTTGGATAATGTCAGAGGGAAGAAAACTTAAGGGAAATCATTCAGCACAGGAGGGGACCAGGCACCCTATTGTGCTTGAGCAACTGATCTCACTCCATTTTTCACAATTCCCTATTTTAACACACTCTCAATGGGTCAAATGTCCCGACTCTGCTCCTGTGTCTTACTGTCATATCTATCATATAAAAGTTAAGATTGCAACAACTGCTACTATCCTTTCGGATAATGACTTGAACATTTTTCTCAAGGGCCTCTGTGGTAGCCTTTGGCTAAAGTTCCAGTTAGAGGTGTAGAGCTCTCATGGAAATCACTGGCAAGATTTGATTGCAACAAGTGCTTTGCCATCACTGAAACAGCCATTTCTCAGATAACATCCAGGAACTGAAAGAATCATACACTTTGAAAGCAGCATACAAAGTACTGCAGACTCTGCCATTTGTGAGAAAGATATTCCCAGCCATTTAATTAATAACTAATGCAATACAAATAAATTGCTTCAATGGAGAAGAGGGAGGTGTCAGCAGCAGCCCTGCAAGAGGTAGCCCATCTCTACTATTTCCTTATAGTTCAGTGCACTTCCACTTTCCAAATACAATCCCCTCTGAAAATTAGAATCAAATCAGCTTCAATCATTCTTCCCGCATCAAATCCTGTGTAAAAATAGTATCCTCATTACTCTTTTCTCCCTTTTTATAAATTAACTTGGTGATCAGACTTAACATCATTCAGGAGAAGTAGAATTTCAGAGAACTGCAGCCAAATACATCTGCCATGGAAAGGAGGTGAAATTATCAGGGAAAAGGCAATGGAGAATAACAGCATAAACATGTCTGAAATTGCAAACTGTAGCACACTTGTTAAGTGAGTAAAGCTTATGAAATGATACATTTAAAACTGTTAGCATCAGAACCATTGCTGATTTGGTAATCAGTGCAAACTTTAATCATGAAATTCTCATTCTACTACCAGCATCTGAAAACAGTCAATACATTTGTAACTATGAAAGGTCAATCTGCTTTCACTTGCAAGGACAACCTTAAAAACGAGTCTTCTCTCTCAAAGTTTTTAAATTAACAGCACATTACATAAAAGCTGCTAATTTCCTAAGTACTTAAGGGCAAAATGATGGGCATTTTTTCTTAAGTATCAGAAATCTATTATCTCCTCCTTATAACTGCTCAGCATTGAAGCTACAGCTCCTCAGGACACCAATGGCCTTCTCACAGACTCTTACCATGTATGCCCCAGATCTGGTTGCTGTGTTAATTAGTAGCTGAGACTTGGCATGTGCACTATACAAATTTGGAATCCAGAGGAAAAGTAGCACATCAGAACACCTGGTTTTTTTTTTAGTCTAAAAAATCTGTTCCCTCCACATAGCTCAGTTACACAATTAAAAACTCATGATACTTCACAGGCAAATTACCAGTCAAAACTGACTGAAAATGTTAGGGCAAATAACACAAGAAGGGGGTTTCAAGAAGTGTCTGTTAGGACAGAAATTTACAGTAGGAATTTCACATCTTTTGGCCCTAGTGGGGAATGATATAATGGAGCAATAGATGTGCAAAATGCCAAAGTTGGCAAAGTGTTGATTGCTTGAGCAATAATTGGCTACAGGGGTGTTGTATTGAGGAAGGGATATGACCCTTCAAAAATTGAAGATAACAGGAGGACAGTGATGTGAATGTTACATAACCAAGTTTTAAAGGAGCTAATATGTGGAACACAAAGGAATTAGAAATGAAAAGAGGAAAAGTATGAATGAGAAAGTAGATGAGCTTAGCCAGATTTCAAGGGACAGTCTGGATGCTTTACACAAGTTGGAAATGGACTGCTTACAGGAAAATACAAAAGCTCATCCTGGGTTCAAATAAAAGTTGGAAGCTACAAAGTAATCTAGTTGCGCTTCAGAAAAGATGGTTCAGGAGTAGGGAATGGAGATTGTGGTAGGAACAAATAATAATGGTATTTTACCCAATATTCTTTCAGAGGCATTTCATGCTCATCAGGTCTTGGACATGGAAAAGAAGTTAAATTGTCAGTTTTGAAACTCTTTAAAGATAGTTGATGCATACTAATTTTGACACTTAACTAATCATACTCAATAAAAGAAAAATTAATATTGAATATCCGGTCCACTCAAAAGTTAAATCTGAAAACTCCAAATAATTAGCATTCAACTTGTGACTGACGATGGAGAGAACATGTTGGCAATATTAAGACATGAGATTGGCAATGAGGTTGGATATGAGAAAAAAAATAATGAAGTGCATATCTTAAATAGATCGAAGTAAATTTATTATCTAAGTATATATAGTAACGTGTAAAGGTCTCAGGCACATATATATAGCAAAAGCCTAAGACTTTTGCACGTTACTGTACTTGTCAGCATGGAGTGGAGAGCGATTCTGTAAACCTGGCAGGAAGTTGGGAATAGCAAGGGAAGTGTGTGGGACAAGTGGCAGAGAAAGAATGCCAGGGATGGGTGTTGACGTGGTGTAAACACAACCAACCCTGAGACATCAGGCAAGGTCATTTCATTCCTAACAACTGATTTACTGAATACAGAATGCGTATCCGGTGCTTCCCATTCCCTCCCTCCTCCTTTTCCCAACCATGATTCCCACTCTCAATCCATAATAGATGCATATCAGAATCAGGTTTATCATCACTCACATACACCATGACATTTACATTTTTACAGCAGTAGTACAGTGCAATACATAAAATTACTACAGTACTGCACAAAAGTCTTAGGCACCCTATTTATATTTGGTACTTATACAAATAAGTATTATATCCAAATATAAATATTTATATCTATACAGTACTTTTGCACTGTACTGTATATATTACCATAAACAACCCCGAGATTCATTTTCTTGCAGGCAACCACAATAAATAAAAGAAACACAACAGAATCAATAAAAAACTGTACCCAACAGGATGGACAAACAACTAATGTGCAAGCAAATTGTGCAAATACAAAACTAAATGAAAAAAAAAGAAATAATATCTAAATAAATATCAAGAACAGGAGTCCTTGAAAGTGAGTTCATAGGTTGTGGGAACAGTTCAGTGATGGAACTAATTAAGTTAAGTGAGGTTATCCACTCTGGTTCAACAGCCCGATGGTTGGGGGATAATAACTGTTCCTGGTGGCGTTAATCCCGAGGCTCTGAGACATGTTTGAAAGGGCCTAATTTTAAATCAATGACAGAAATCACAAGTCTAAAGGGATGGAATTTAAGAGCAGGGAGGTTATGCTGCACCTGTACAGGGTACTGGTGAAGCCACATCTGGAGTACTGTGTGCAGTTCTGGTCACCTTATTTGAGGAAGGATATACTGGCTTTGGAGGCAGTACAGAGAAAGTTCACCAGGTTGATTCCAGAGATGAAGGGGGTTAGACTACAAGGAGAGATTGAGTCGCCTGGGTCTGTACTCGCTGGAATTCAGAAGAATGAGAGGAGATCTCATAGAAACATATAAAATTATGAAAGCGATAGATAAGATAGAGACAGGAAAGTTGTTTCTACTGGTAGGTGAGACTGGAACTAGGGGATAAAGCCTCAAGATTCAGGGCAGTAGATTTAAGATGGAGATGAGAAAGAACTGCTTTTCCCAGAGGGTGGTGAATCTGTGGAATTCTCTGTCCAATGAAGCAGTGGAGGCTACCTCAGTAAATGTATTTAAGACAAGGTTGGATGGATTTTTGCATAATAGGGAAATTAAGTGTTATGGGGAAAAGTCAGGTAGGTGGAGATGAGGCCATGGCCAGATCAGTCATGATCTTATTGAATGGCGGAGCAGGCTTGATGGGCCAGATGGACTATTTATTGCTGATGTTCTCATGTTAAATGGAAGCATCTACCCTATTTATCCTTGATTCCACACACAAATCCCAGTTAACATCACTGGCACAGGCCCAAGCTAGGGATAACACTTTCAGTTCTGTCCTCTGCTGACTGTGGACTGCACAAGTAAATCCAAAAGTTCCACAGATTGATGCAAATTTCAAATACTTCCCAGCTCTTAGGCTGGGAATCTAGCCACAGAGCTTGTGACCAATTAAATCTGGCATAAGCACAGGAGTTCCAGCAAAAGAATAGGAACCACTGGTTGCCAGGAGAAAAAAAATCAATAGAACTTATTTAACAGTTTGGTTCAGTGTTTTTAGTTGTTTGTATGCATGTGTTTTAAAGTTTTTAAACACTTTTTTGATAGGTCCCAAATATTGGTTGACATTTCTGAATATCAAACACTTTCTAAGTAATGAAGCCACACCTACTATCAAAACCATTCACCGAATACAGCAGTCTGTCTGTGCAGGGACAGTCCCAATGCTGCTCTCAGCCACGTTGAAGTGTTGGGAGAGAAAACCACGCCTGGGGCCATGCTGAAACAAGCAACTGGCAGATGGCCTGCAGTTTCAGGTCAACAAAGCTCTACACTGTTACTACAGAATTAATCTGCAAACTCAAATTAATGAAATTATTTGCTGCTGTTATAAGTCAAGGCTCACATCTATAAAGTTCTCCTAGGCAACAGAAGAAATTACTGTAAATAGACTTTCATCGCATGCAATGATCTTGCCACTGTTCAGATCTAAATAAGATCTTTCAGTGAAACACATGAAATTTCTTATTGAAGACAATGTCTTAACATTCAGACTTGAAACTAAAAATTCTACTCTTAAAAGTCTACATGCTTATTTTGCAATGCAAACGTCTTAAAACCAACAGCTCAAAGCTGTTTAATCTTATCTATGTACACTTAGACAATTGGCATGCTAGAAAGGCACACCCACCTAACATGCTTCTAAATAATTCAAAATTTACATACGCCTTCAAAATGTTTAACATCACTTGGTTTAAACAACGTGATCTCTGAAGCCAGTTTTTAAATACTTTGATGAAGGATGGTTCCTGGCTCCAGATAGAGAGGCATGCCCCGATTCAAGTATTATACATTAACGGAAATTAAAATTGTAATTAAAAAATCACAAAATTGGTAGAGAAACAGAAACTGTAAAGAGAAGAAAAGGCCGGAGAAAGCAGTTGAAAGGGATAATAAAATAGCCATTTTAGAATGGCCAATTCCGCTCCTATTGTCTAACGGTCTTAAAAGGTAAAGGACAAAACAAGTAAAGGTGCACACAATTTTAAGTACACATTTTTTCCTGATAAAGTCATGTTTAGTTACATTATACTTTGTTAGTCTGATGGACCTTAATATCTATCCCTACACTAAGAATTGAACTCCTTTTATTAATTTCATTTCACTTTTGCTTTTATCTGTAAATGTTGTTTTATTGGTTGAAAAGGTTCACACAAAAGTTGTTTATTTGACAGTTTGGACTGGGATCAACATTTCAAAAGGAAAGTTAATCCAGCTAGTAAGCTTTGTGAACCTGGAAAAACCTTGCTGTAATATTTACAGAGATTGGTACAGACGGTAAAAGTCAGTTCTTTTAACATACAAGCGCAAACATTCAGTAAGCTTGTAATACTACTGGGATATCATTTTATTCTTTGCAAGGAAAACACTGCAAATAAAAGGAAAATAACCATCAGATGTTTACAAAGTAAAGATAAGACTTCCATTGGAAAAATGTAAATTAAATTAAAAATATGATTGCTTTATAAAATGATTAAATATTCTAATCTGAAATTAATTTTTCATAGATTAATTATGGTTTTTAAACAAAAAGTAAAAAATAACCAAAGGCAATTGGACTGGATGCAATGATTGATTAATGCAAGTTATTTACTTTGTATGGCACAGAAGAAAGCAATTCAGTCCATACCAGCTCCCATCAGATCAATCGCATTATCTCCTTTCCCCTTCTCCTTACTTCCCTGCAACTCATTTACTCATTGTGTCCTTCAATTCCACCTCAATTCTTTTTGCTACTTAACTGTTGTAAGCCAATTAACATATCAAAACACTGATAAGATCAAATATTATTTACACTATTTTTGTGACCTATTGTAATTTATGTCTTGGATTGTACTGCTTCCACAAAAACAGCAAATTTCATGAGGTTATTACAGCTCAGCACATACTGGGTAGGTTGTAAATTGTCCTGTGAATAGGCTTGGATGAATTGGGTTTGTCGGCGGTTGCTGGGGCAGTGTGGCTTGAAGGGTCGGTCAGACCCACTCTGTGCTGCATCGCTAAGTAAATAAACAATAAACCTGCAGCACCCATGTGGAAGTTCACATGATCAGTGGGAGAACATGTAAAATGTATATATGTAGCCCTAATGGTCAGGATTGAATCCAGACCGATAACTAGGATTAATTAGGATAATTAGGAGTAGGTAATGGAGGCAGCAGTTAGGGCAGTTGAGTGCTCCGTTTGCAGTATCTGGGAAGTCAGGGCGAGCACAGGAGTACATTCAGCCAGAGATTCATTCCACGGAGATGTAACACTGAGTGGCATAGGAAGTCATTCCTGCCTGTGGCCATCAAACTTTACAACTCCTCCCTCGGAATGTCAGACACCCTGTGCCAATAGGCTGGTCCTGGACTTATTTCCACTTGGCATGATTAACTTATTATTTAATTATTTATGGTTTTAGATTGCTGTATTTCTTCACTATTCTTGGTTGGTGCGGCTGTAACAAAACCCAATTTCCCTCGGGATCAATAAAGTATGTCTGTCTGTCTGATGACTACACCTGCAAAAGGTGCATCCAGCTGCAGCTCTTAACAAACCATATTAGGGAACTGGAGCTGGATGAACTTCAGATCATACAGGAGGCAGAGGCAGAAATAGACAGGAGTTTCAGAGAGATAATCACCCCTAGGAGTCAGGAGACAGGTAGTTCAGTGACTGTCAGGAGAGGGAAGGGGAATAGACAGGAAGAGCAGAGCACCCCCATGGCTGTTCCCATCAACAATAAGTATACCGTTTTGGATATTGTTGGTGGGGATGACCTACCAGGGACAAGTTGCAGTGGTTGCGTCTCTGGCACCATGACTGGACCCTCAGCTCAGAAGGGAAGGAGGGAAAAGAGGAGAGCAGTAGTGATAGGGGATTCGATAGTTAGGGGGACTGATAGGAGGTTCTGTGGAAGAGATCGAGAATCCCGGATGGTCTGTTGCCTCCCTGGTGCCAGGGTCCGCGATATCTCGGATCGGTTCTCAGTATTCTCAAAGAGGGAGGGTGAGCAGCCGGATGTCGTGGTCCATGTAGGGACTAATGACGTGGGTAGGAAGAGTGAGGATGTCCTGAATGGTGAGTTTAGGGAGCTAGGTGCCAAGTTAAAGGACAGGACCTCCAGGATAGCAATCTCAGGATTGCTACCAGTGCCACGTGCAGGTGGGTTTAGAAATAGTAAGATAGTGCAGATCAACACGTGGCTGAAGACATGGTGCAGGAGAGAGGGCTTCAGATTTATAGATAATTGGGCAGTTTTCCAGGGAAGGTGGGACCTGTTTACATCTGAACTGGAGGGGGACAAATATTCTTGCAGGTAGGTTTGCCAGAGAACCTCCAGAGGATTTAAACTAGATATGAGGGGGGAGGAGAACCAGAGTGTAGGAACAGATGTACGGGAGAAGGAAGAAAAAGACAGTAAAGTTCTTTGTACTGTTAGAGATAAACACAGAGGAAGAGGTGGAGAATTTCTTAAAAGCATTTATTTTAATGCTAGGAGCAATGTAAGAAAGGTAGATGAGTTTAGAGCATGGATTGATACATGGAAATATGATGTAGCTATTAGTGAAACATGGTTGCAAGAGGGGTGTGATTGGCAACTATATTCCTGGATTTCTTTGCTTCAGGTGTGATAGAATCGAAGGGACAAGAGGGAGAGGTGTTGCGTTGCTCGTCAGAGAAAATATTACAGTGGTGCTCTGGCAGGATAGATTAGAGGGCTCGTCTAGGGAGGCTATTTGGATGGAATTGAGGAATGGGAAAGGTGTAGTAACACTTATAGGAGTGTATTATAGACCACCTAATGGGGAGCGAGAATTGGAGGAGCAAATTTGCAAGGAGATAGCAGATATTTGTAGTAAGCACAGGGTTGTGATTGTGGGGTATTTTAATTTTCCACACATAGACTGGGAAGCCCATACTGTAAAAGGGCTGGATGGTTTGGAGTTTGTAAAATGTGTTGCAGGGTAGTATTTTGCAACAATACACAGAGGTACCAACTAGAGAAGGGGCAGCGTTGGATCTTCTGTTAGGGAATGAAATAGGTCAGGTGACGGAGGTATGTGTTGGGGAGCACTTTGGGTCCAGTGATCACAATGCCATTAGTTTCAATATAATTGTGGAGCAGGATAGGACTGGACCTAGGGTTGAGATTTTTGATTGGAGAAAGGCTAACTTTGAGGAGATGCAAAAGGATTTAGAAGGAATGGATTGGGATAATCTGTTTTATGGGAAGGATGTAATAGAGAAATGGCGGTCACTTAAAAGTGAAATTTTGAGGGTACAGAATCTTTATGTTCCTGTTAGGTTGAAAGAAAAGGTTAAAAGTTTGAGAGAGCCATGGTTTTCAAGGAATATAGGAAACTTGGTTAGGAAAAAGAGAGATATCTACAATAAATATAGGCAGCATGGAGTAAATGAGGTGCTCGAGGAATATAAAGAATGTAAGAAGAATCTCAAGAAAGACATTAGAAAAGCTAAGATACGAGCTTGCTTTGGCAAGTAAGGTGAAAATAAATCCGAAGGGTTTCTACAGTTATATTAATAGCAAAAGGATAGTGAGGGATAAAATTGGTCCCTTAGAGAATCAGAGTGGACAGCTACGTGTGGAACCGAAAGAGTTGGAGGAGATTATGAACAATTTCTTTTCTTTGGTATTCTCTAAGGAGAAGGATATTGAATTGTGTAAGGTAAGGTAAACAAGTAGGGAAGTTATGGAATCTATGATGATTAAAGAGGAAGTACTGGCGCCTTTAAGGAATATAAAAGTGGATAAATCTCTGGATCCTGGCAGGATATTCCCTAGGACCTTGAGGGAGATAGAAACAGCAGGGGCTCTGACAGAAATATTTCAAATGTCATTAGAAACGGGGATGGTGCCGGAGGATTGGCGTATTGCTCATGTGGTTCCATTGTTTAAAAAGGGTTCTAAGAGTAAACCTAGCAATGATAGGCCTGTCAGTTTGATATCAGTGGTGGGTAAATTAATGGAAAGTATTCTTAGAGAATGGTATATATAATTATCTGGATAGACAGGGTCTGATTAGGAACAGTCAACATGGATTTGTGC
Organism: Hemitrygon akajei; assembly: GCF_048418815.1. NCBI lineage: Eukaryota > Metazoa > Chordata > Chondrichthyes > Myliobatiformes > Dasyatidae > Hemitrygon > Hemitrygon akajei. Next base: position 30,980,178 of record NC_133127.1, read on the forward strand.
GTGGAAGGTCATGTTTGACAAATGTTATTGAATTTTTTTGAAGAGGTTAAGAAGAAAGTTGATGAGGGTAAAGCAGTGGATGTTGTCTATATGGACTTCAGTAAGGCCTTTGACAAGGTTCCGCACAGAAGGTTCATTAGGAAGGTTCAATCATTAGGTATTAATATTGAAGTAGTAAAATGGATTCAACAGTGGCTGGATGGGAGATGCTAGAGAGTAGTGGTGGATAACTATTTGTCAGGTTGCAGGCTGGTGACTAGTGGTGTGCCTCAGGGATCTGTACTGGGTCCAATGTTGTTTGTCATATACATTAATGATCTGGATGATGGGGTGGTAAATTGGATTAGTAAGTATGTAGATGATACTAAGGTAGGTGGCGTTGTGGATAATGAAGCAGGTTTTCAAAGTTTGCATTGAGATTTAGGCCAGTTAGAAGAGTGGGCAGAACGATGGCAGATGAAGTTTAATGCTGATCAGTGTGACGTGCTACATTTTGGTAGGAATAATCCAAATAGGACATACATGGTAAATGGTAGGGCATTGAAGAATGCAGTAGAACAGAGTGATCTGGGAATAATGGTGCATAGTTCCCTGAAGGTGGAATCTCATGTGGATAGGGTGGTGAAGAAAGCTTTTGGTATGTTGGCCTTTATAAATCAGAGCACTGAATATAGGACAGACAGACATACTTTACTGATCCCGAGGGGAAATTGGGTTTCGTAACAGCCGCACCAACTAAGAATAGTGAAGAAATATAGCAATATAAAACCATAAATAATTAAATAATAATGTTAATCATGCCAAGTGGAAATAAGTCCAGGACCAGCCTATTGGCTCAGGGTGTCTGACACTCCGAAGGACGAGTTGTAAAGTTTGATGGCCACAGGTAGAAATGACTTCCTATGACGCTCAGTGTTACATCTCGGTGGAATGAGTCTCTGGCTGAACGTACTCCTGTGCCTAACCAGTAAATTATGGAGTGGATCTGAGTCATTGTCCAAGATGGCATGCAACTTGGACAGCATCCTCTTTTCAGACACCACCGTCAGAGAGTCCAGTTCCACCCCCACAACATCACTGGCCTTACGAATGAGTTTGTTGATTCTGTTCGTGTAAGCTACCTTCATCCTGCTGCCCCAGCACACAACAGCAAACATGATAGCACTGGCCATCACAGCTTCGTAGAACATCCTCAGCATCTTCCAGCAGATGTTAAAGGACCTCAGTCTCCTCAGGAAATAGAGATGGCTCTAACCCTTCTTGTAGACAGCCTCAGTGTTCTTTGACCAGTCCAGTTTATTGTCAATTCGTATCCCCAGGTATTTGTAATCCTCTACCATATCCACACTGACCCCTTGGATGGAAACAGCGGTCACCGGTGCCTTAGCCCTCCTCAGGTCCACCAGCAGCTCCTTAGTCTTTTTCACATTAAGCTGCAGATGATTCTGCTCGCACCATGTGACAAAGTTTCCCACCGTAGCCCTGTACTCAGCCTCATCTCCCTTGCTGATGCATCCAACTATGGCTGAGTCATCAGAAAACTTCTGAATGTAATGTTAAAATTGTACAAGGCATTGGTAAGGCCTAATTTGAAGTATTGTGTACAGTTCTGGTCAGCGAATTATAGGAAAGATGTCAACAAAATAGAGAGAGTACAGAGAAGATTTACTAGAATGTTACCTGGGTTTCAGCACCTAAGTTACAGGGAAAGATTGAACAAGTTAGGTCTTTATTCTTTGGAGCGTAGAAGGTTGAGGGGTATTTAAAATTATGAGGGGGAATAGATAGACCTGACATGGATAGGCTTTTTCCATTGAGAGTAGGGGAGATTCAAACAAGAGGACATGAGTTGAGAGTTAGGGGGCAAAAGTTTCAGGGCAACACAAGGGGGAATTTGTTTACTCAGAGAGTGGTAGCTGTGTGGAACGAGCTTCCAGTAGAAGTGGTAGAGGCAGGTTCGATATTGTCATTTTAAAAAAATTGGATAGGTATATGGGTATGAAAGGAATGGAGGGTTATGGTCTGAGTGCAGTCAGTGGGACTAGGTGAGAGTAAGTGTTCGGTACGGACTAGAAGGGCCGAGGTGGCCTGTTTCCGTGCTGTAATGGTTATATGGTTAACTGTGGTGCCATCATGTCACCCACCAATATTTCAATTAGTGTTGGCCAAAATCTATTCAAATTTAATGATATAATTTTTGTTAACATCTTTCTCCAAGTAAATTAATTGGTGACCTGAAGAGGTTGTGCAGCACTCAAAGTACTTCTGACAACACATATATTAGGATACAATTTAATTACCACATTCATCCTCTGCTTAAGGAAACAGATCCTTCCTATGGACTCAATCTTGGTCATTCATACATTTACACACAGAGCTCCCTGTTCGCCTCCTCCACTCCAAAGGAAGTAAGATCACCATTTCTAATCTTTTCACATTGTTAACATTTCTAAATTTTGGTAACATCTTTCTATACCTGTATGCATCGCAATGGAATCATGTTTCCCATAATGTCATCAGAATTGTACCCAATACACAAGCCATGGTCCAACTAGTTCTGTACACATTTCCAGTTTAAGCTTTTGCTCTTCTACTTTGTCATAACTAACAAAGCGCCCCAATTGCCTCTTCAACCATCTTACTTATTGATTGTTCTGCCTTGCTTCATGCCAATTTTGGATCCTGTTCATCATCTTAACGCAAGTTGTTATTCTTTTGATAAATGTCATGCAGAATGCTGTCAAAGGCCTCAAGTCCAAGTAGCCTATATCAAATGCATAGCTGTAACCCTCCTTAAAAACTTCAGTTATAATAGTGATGACCTTTCCTGAACCAATTCATGCTGATTGCCTTTGACTAATCTGTGCCTTTCCAAATGCAGGTTTATATTGTTCCTCAGCATTAACTGGAATAATCTGTGCCCCAGAGAATTTAAACCAGTTAGCATGTAATTATTTGCTTTGTCCTTCCTCCATTTGTAAACAAAGACACAATGTTAGCAGTCCTCTGGCATCACTCCCATAGTTAGAGGGGAATTAGAAATTGTCAAGTCTCCAAAAATCTTCCTTTTTAATAGTTTGAAATATTAAATCTGGAATTTGCTATTTAGTCATTTTCAAACATCCTTTAATTCTTCCTCTGCTCTTACAGTATGTTATATGCTCTCTCTTTTTCACAGTGAGACAGTATACTTTATCTAAAACTTCAATGATTCTTACTTATCTACCAGGTCTTTTTCACTGTGGGCCATCTTCCTCCTCTTGTTTCTTCTCTGATCTGATTAATTTATACTGGTATCTCACTCAAAAACATTTGCTTATGTGACATTTTGGGGTTTGAATCCCTTTAGGCCAATCCTTGCTCAACATTTAATTTGGCTTTTTCCCCATGTCTGGAAATTGAGATTAGCTGACTCATTACAAGTTTAAAAAGGTGTGCTAACTTGATTTGCACAAATGATGTGATATTCTTGAAATGCAAAAGGAGAATGATATCAACCCAAAGCTGCGATTCTTCATTGAAGCTATCTGACCTGCTGAGTATTTCCAGCAATTATCATATTTAGAGTCACATACACACACTAAGAAAGCACTCACGAAAGGATAAATTATGTTTTCCGTTAGTCTGTTTCTGTTCATGAAACACATTTATTCATCCACATGAGAAATTCTGCAGTCACTGGAAATCTAAAGCAACACACCAAATTCTAGAGGAACTCAGTAGACCAAGCAGTATCCATGGAAATGTTTAAACATTTGAGGTTTCAGGCCAATACCCTTCTTCAGGACTAGAAAGGAAGAGGGAAGGTGCCTGAATAAAATGGTGGGGGCAGGGGAAGGAGGATAACTATGTAATAGATGAAGCCAGGTGGGTAGGAAAGGTAAAGGGCTGGAGAAGAAATTTGATAGGGGAGGTGAAAGGGAAGGAGGAGGGAACCCAGAGGGAGCTGATAGGCAAGTGAGAAGAGGTTAAGATGCAAGAGTGGGGAATAGAAGAGGAAGAGAGGAAGAGGGAAAACATTTTTTAAAACCAGAAGGAGAAATCAATATTCACGCAGACTGCCCAGATGGAATGCAAAGTTTTGCTCCTTCACCGAGTGTGGCCTCATCTTGAAACAAAAGATGGCCACGAACCAACATGTCAGAACAGGAATTGGAATTAAAATGTTTGGCCACTGGGAAGTTCCACTTTTCATTGGTTGGAGCAGAGCTGCTCAACGAAGCAGTCCCGCAAATTACGGCAGGTCTCACCAATATCGAGGTCACTGGATTGGGAACACCAGATACTATAGACGACCCTAGCAAATTCACAGGTAAAGTATTGCCTTACCTGGAGGGACTGTTTGGGGCCCTGAAGGGAGTTCAGGGAGAAGGTGAATGGGCAGGTGTAGCCTTTGGTCACTTGCAGGGCAAGTACTGGGAGGGTGAATAGTGGGAAGGGACGAATGGACAAGGGGAATCACTGAGTGAGTGATCCCAGCACAAAGCTGGGGGGAGGTAAAGATATACTTGGTAGTAGGATCCCTTTGGAAATGGTAGAAGTTGTGGAGAATGATGTGTTGAATGCGGAGGCTCACGAGGTGGTAAGAATAAAAGGAATTATCACCATTAAGACAGCGTCAATTGTGGAGGAAGGGGCACCTTGTCTTTGAAGAAGGACATCTCTGATATCTTGGAAAGAAAAGCCTCATCCTGGGAACAGAGGCAGCAAAGACAAAGGAACTGAGAAAAGAGAATAGCATTTTTACAAGAAACAAGGTGGGAAGAGGTACAGTCAAGATAGTCATGGAAAACGGTAGGGCTATAAAAGATGCCAGTCAACAGGTTGTCCCAGAGGTGGAAACAAAGGGATCAAGAAAGGGGAGACAGGTGTCAGAAATGGACAAAGTAAATTCGAAGGCATGGAGGAAGTTAGGACACAAAATTGGTGAAACTGATGAGCTCAGCATGGGTGCATGAAGTAACACCAACGCAGTAGTCAATGTAGCAGAAGAAGAATTGGTGAACATAACCAAGGAAGGCATGGAACATGGACTGTTCTAAACAGCCAACAAAAAGGCAGGCTTAGCAGGTGCCCATGGCTAACCCTCTCGATTCTGGAGAAAGTGGGAGGAGCCAAAGGAAAAATTATTGAGCACGAGGACCCATGAGGCCAAGCGGCACGGCAGGAGCAGCCTTTCAGACCTGGTGTTACTTTAATTTTCTAATTTAAGTTTGACTTTGCTTTGACCAGTCTGTCAGATGGATGAGAGTGGTGGTGGAAGGGAACTGGTTGGTTCTTTTAATGAGAAAGAAGTGGAGAGATTTAAGGTCTTCTAGATGGGGGATAGAAGTGTATGGGACAGGATATCCATGGTGAAAATGAGGCAGTCAGGAGTCAGTGGGAAGAGACTGAACTAAATAGGATAGAATGGAGTCAGGGTATGAGGACACAAGGTCAGTGTGGAAGGAGCACAAAGAGACAATGGGCTTACCTGAACAGTCAGGTTGTGGATCTTGGGTAAGAGGTAGAAACAAGCAATATGGGGTAAGGGATCTATGAGTTTAGTTACAGTTGATGGGAGTTCGCCAGAGCTGATAAGGTCAGTCATAGAGTTGGAGAGTTTTCTGATGGTTCAGAGTATGGTCATCTTCAAGGGGTAGGTCAGAGGAGGTGTCTGAGAGTTGCCACCTTGTCTCAACAATGTAGAGGTCTCTCTGCCACACTACAACAACTACAACATCCATTCATCTGCAAATCAAAGTTCATAGGTAAAGTCATTATCAAAGTATATGTATGTCACCATATACAACCTTAAGATTCTCTTCTTTTTGCAGGTATACTCAATAAATCAAATAACCATTAACAGAATCAGTGAAAGACCACACCAACAGTGCAAACAACCGTGTGCAAATCACAACAAAATGTGTAAATACTAAGATGAGATAAAAAGAAACAATAAAAGTAATAAATAAGCAATAAATATTGAGAACTTGAGCTGAAGAGTTCTTGACATTGAACCTGTCAGTTGTGAGAACAGTTCAGTGATTGGGCAAGTGAAGTCGAGTGAAGGTATCCCCTCTATTTCACGGAGCCTGATAGCTGAGGGGTAACAACTGTTCCTGAAGCTGGTGGTGTGAGTCCTGAAGCTCCTGTACCTTCATCCTGATGGCAGCAGCAAGGACACCGCATGACCTGGGTGGTGGGGATCCCTGATAATGGATGTGGCTTTCCTGAAACAACACTCCTCAGAGACTTGCTAAATGGTGGGAGGACTTTACCAGTGTTGGACTGGGGAATATACATTACTTTTTATAAGATTTTCTGTTCAAGGGCATTGGTGTTTCCATACCAGGCTGTGATGCAACCAGTCAATATACTTTCACCACACATCTATAGAACTGTGTCAGTTTTAGGTGCCATGCCAAATCTTCACAAACTCCTCAGGAAATAGTGGTGCTAACATGCTCTCTTTATAAAGGGAATTATATATTGGGTTTAGGACAGATTCTCTGAAATGATAATACCGGGGAATTTAAAGTTGCTGACTTCTCCACCTCTGATCCCCCAATGAAGACTGGCTTGTGGACCTCTGGTTTCCTCCTGAAATCAATAATCAGCTCCTGGCCTTTCTGACATTAGAGTAAAAAGTTGTTGTTGTGGCTCCACTCAGCCAGATTTTCAATCTCCCTCCTATATTCTGATTCATCAGCATCTTCAATTTGGCCAATGACAGTAGTGTCATAAACAAATTTAAATATGGCATTGGAGCTGTGCTTAGCCACACAGTCATACGTGTAAACCAAGTACAGCAGGGGGCTAAGCACACATTCTTGTGGTGCACCTGTTCTGATGTAGATTGTGGAGGAGATGCTGCCAATCCAAACTGACTGGGGTCTGCAAGTCAGGAAACTGAGGATCCAATTGCACAAGGATGTACTGAGGCCAAAGTCTTTAAGCCTATTGATTAGTTTTGAAGGGATGATAGTATTGAACATTGTTGGAAACCACATTTTTAAAATAATACTTTTTATAAGATTTGTACTTTTCAACAAACTCATGTATTTTTCACTCACTCGTATAACAGCTAAACTAACACCTTTCTCACTGTCCAAGTATTAGCACATTAACCATGTGATGTAATTGTTTTAATTATGTAGCCTGTTAACTAACTCATTCTTATCCAAGGAATTTTCCTTAACTTATTATAAAAGTGATAGATTTTTCATTAGTGCCATTATGGCTTCTTCTTTATTCCTTTGTCTTCACAGCTATTCAACTTTTAGCATAGTTTCTCAGCTCTTTATTTAGTTTGCTTAGTATTTGTACATTTGTTTGTACTCTCAAAAAATCTTGGAATTCTGACTCCAAGAAGAATCACAAGGATTAGAAAATAGAGATCCAACAACACCGAGCTGCAGTTGACAAAGAGCATCTTGATGTATGCATCTTGGCTATCCAGATGTTCAAGCATTGCACGAAGAGCCAATGAAATGCCATCTGCTGTGAACCTGTTGTGCTGGTAGGCAAATTGGAGCGGATCCAAGTTGCTTCTCAGGCAGCAGTTGATATTTCATCACCAACCCCTCAACCCACTTAAAAGTAATTTGTTTCTTTAATTCTTTGAACACCACCATTAGTGTCCCAACACCACAAGCATCCGATGACCAATGCAACATGAAAGGACTTGCACTCAGATCCAAGGCAATGCTGCTTTCATTGTAACCCAAGAGTTACAAACATAATACTGTTTTCTACTAACTTTTGGAAAGAACTTCAGTCTCTCTCATCATGCCACGTATCAGCTACAGTACAAAATTCAGAATTCAAATGGAGTTTGTCCCAAATCTCTGATGACAGGTTTTAGGATTACAGTTTTCTGATTTATTTAATCATAAGCTCACCGTTTTACTTGGTTATTATTATTTATTGTGCTTCCATGTACATAAATATCTTTAGTAATATGCAGAAGAAACATTAATAATATGAGTGGACTTGTCCACTTACTGCTAGACTCTGGGTCACAGATTTTTCATGGAGTAGATTACAGAAACTTAAAGGCATACTTCTCTCAGAGTCTAGCAGAAGACTGTTGTCTGCAGCACCATATTAAAAAATGAAATCTCTTTCGACTGTCAACATATCATTATAATTTTTGTGCACAGGAAAAAGGTATATTCTTCCACGTAGTCATTTTACAAGTCTGATTTCTTGTCCTGACTTCAAAGGAGTTTAAGTAAAAATGCTGAGTGGTGATAGCATGAAGAGTTAGAGTGTTAGAATGAATTCTTAACCAATGTAGCTTCAGATGTGGCTTTGTACAAACTGGTCTATAAATTGATTGGACATGCTAAAATCAATATTCAGTGAGCTTTTTAAAAAAAACAAGAAAGAATTTCATTAAGAGACTATTAATATTTACAGTTTTTCTTTGCCAGTGCTGGCTTTGCACAACAGGGTAGAAAGTTCAGAAAAACAATGAAAAGGACCCACTGTGCATATTGTAGTCATTTTTGTGTTAAAACATCTTCATTGCTTCATCCGTTGGAACCCAGCGATAGCCATAATGCTTTTTCTAAACATAATTAATAGACAATGTATTATTAATAATGTTTAATACAAGTATGCACCACTAAATAGAACATAGAACAGTGCAGCACAGGAACAGATGCTTCGGCCTACAATATTCTGCTGAATCAGTTTAGTTATCAGGTGGCTAACTAAACTAATCCATTCTGCCTACACAATGTCCATATCATCCTTCATTTTCCTTCAGCTTCATGTGCCTATCTAAATGTCTCTTAAAAATCACTACATCTCTTTCTCAATATCACTAGTCATACAATAAAGAATGGCTCATCATCTTCAAATGATGCTCAAGCTGGATACTGCCCTTTTAAAGTTGTTAAAGTCAGCAGTTGTGCAAAATTAATAGGCAAGATACTACAGTTAAAATTAATTTTTAAAAAATCAAAACTCCTGACCATTTTCGTAACATTTACATTCAAAGCCCAAATGGCCAGAAGCATAAATGCATCTTAAATAATTCCTTTCTATGAAGAATTTCAGTTTGTGTAAATTGTACAGTTCTTCTAGATCAGTGACAATGCCACATATTGAACAGAGTCATTGGTTAATACAGCACAGAAACAGATCCTTAAACCCAACATGTCCATGCCAACCATCAGGTTCTTATCTGGTAATCAATTTTACCAATACTTGGTCTGTAGTTATCTATGCACTGATAATCGAAGAGCTTATCTAGAATCTTATTTTTAAATGTTGAGAAAACTGATTGGATTGTGGTTCAGAGACAAAACTGACCCATTTCTGTCTTCACCCACAAAGCCGCCTCTCATGCAAGAAAACCCTACGCCTATTTCTCATTCAATACAATACATCCATAGTATTATCCAGACACAACTGTGAGTAAGAACATTTGTGACATTCCTTAACTGTCAAAATGGAAACTTAGAAGAAAAAGGTTACTTTCTCCTTCTAAATAGATTATAGTAAAGTCAAGTGTGAAGACTTGCTATTTTCATACAATTATACCCTTCAAGTAAAAATGTCACAACAGATCACGAATATACATGTAGTCTTCAGTCACCTAAAATGCCAGTCATTTACACTAATAATTTTGCTTCTCCTGACCCTCATTCTTGCTAAGGGCATGAAAATTAGTGAAGATTCCTACATGCTGGGCCATGATATTGCAAAGACATTGTTTCAGCTGGAGGCCTCGATTCAGCATCAAAGCAAAGTATCATTTGGAACATGTTGCTTGCTACTTCAAATATAAGCTGTTGTGTACAGTTTCCCCTAAAAATTCCACAAAATAATTACCATGATTCATGTAGTCTTAAAAATTATTCCACTTAATAGTCTTTCTTACAACACAGGCCACTTGCGTTATTCCTTGCCCAGTGAAAGTTTTAAGACCATAGGACTATAAGACATGTTGTAGAAGCAGAATTAGGTCAATTGGTCCATTGACTCTGTTTATTCATTCCATAATGGCTGATATATTACCCCTCAACCCCATTCTCCTGCCTCCTCCCTGTAACCATTGACTCCCTTACTAATCATATCAACCTCCACTTTCAACATACCCGATGACTTGGCCAATACAGCCATCTATGGTAATGAATTCCATAGATTCACCATCCTCTAAAGACATTCCTCATCTCTGTTCTAAAGGGACGTCCTCTATTCTGAGGCTATATCCTCTGGTCACAGACTCCACCACTATAGGAACATCCTCTCCACATCCACTATCTAGACCTTTCAATATTTGATAGGTTAAATGAGATCTTCCCTCATTCTTCTAAGCTCCAGTGAGTACAGGCCCTAAGCCATCAAATGCACCTCATACATTAATCATTTCATTCCTGGGGCAATTCCTGTGAGACGACCAGAAAAGACTGCAGCAGATGACAAAGCTATAAATTGCCTAATTTCATTTCTTTGGAAATGCAAACAATTATTGGAGAACTTCCTGTATAGTGTTTGTTTTATCACTGTCCTGATGAATTAAAGAAACGTGCCAATATGGATGTAAACTATTTCTAGCACCATGTTTTCTCATAATCACTTAAAATTCTCGTGTTATTTTAAATTCAATTTTTAGTCTGATTAATAAGCACTTGAAAAATTGAAACCAGAGTTTCTGCAGATGCTGGAAATCTTGAGCAATGTTCACAAATGCACAGAACTGAAAATTTTGCATAAAGTTGCTTAAGCCGTGTACTACTGGTTGATGTGAAACTCCTAAGACATCAGGCTAAATTTATCTATAGTATGAAGAACAATTCAAAAATGCACAATTAGTCCATGGTAGCCCCAGCAAACTTTGCTAAAGCAAGCTATGAATGACAAATTTGCTGTGGATTTAGACATAAATTAATAAGATAGTCAATGGTATTAAGTAGAACAGATTTTCTAAAGTGTTTCAAATAATCACATAGGTAACACATTTAAAGTTTAAGACAGTAGTAAATAAACAGTGTGGATAGAATATTGGCTGACAAACAGGAAATAGAGTTAGAGTAAAGGGTGTACTAGGCCACATATTGTGTTGTTCAGGCATCAATCCGATTTTTATCTTTGTTGCCTTGAGCAGTGAGAGACTAAAAAAGTATAGAGTCAAAAAGTTATGAATCTATATGAAACACTGGCTGGAAGATTTGGTGTAGTAGATTACCAATTAGATATAGGCTAAAGTGCGTAAAAAAAATTCCACCAAGTTAACTGCCAAACTTTTATATATTGATCAAAAATTAATATATAAAAATTTTGAACAAAGAAAACAGCCACAAAAAGTCATTGCTAAAGGTTCAGGATATTTTGCTTTACCATCATCAAAAGATTCTGTAAACTTCCAAATTAGGCAAGAATTATCACCACAGAAACTGTCAAATTGGTGTCTGCATGACTATTCCCTATAGACAAAAATCATTTTTATATACTTAGATCTTCTTAAAATTTGCAGAGAAGATTTTAAATACAGCAGTTTCCATTTGGAAACCAGTCCTTTCATTTAGTTTCCACCTGCCAACAATAATAGAGACCATTGGACTGAGAATTTGCCCATCATTGACATCCTTCCTCCCCCCAACATTCTCTTTTTAAGTTGTTAAATAGTGAACCAGATTGAAGTTCTTTTTGATCCATCTATAGTGAATTATGATAATTTATAAATCATCAGTATGATCATTAGTAATTTTCAAGATAATAAATCGCTTTCGCTAACCTCTTCCCATTCCAGTATCATTATTCTAGCAATATCAATGTCTAGAAAAGACAGCTTAAAAACTGATTTGCAGCAAACATGGCTTTATCAGGAGCAGAGGGTTAAGGGACTAAACAAATCTCACTCCCACTTCACTGAATAGAATTACTCTTCTGCACAGTGGGGCAAGGTTTCAATTGCAATTGAACAAATGAGATTTCCCCAACAGAAAGTCTCTAAGTGAATCCTGCAGACAAAAAGAATTTCTTTTAAACAAAAAACTTTCAGCCTTTACAATTGCAGTTAAAACTATAAAGCCATCTCACATTAGTCAATACAATTATGCCAAAACATACAATCACATCATTACTTGACAGAATTTCCCTAATGTATGCTTCGTTAATGTTCGCAATAGCATGATCAGTCTTGGTTCATTTAAAGAATGCACATGGATCAGCATCACTCAATTGCTGCAAAGCAGTAAAGGTTTACAAAACATTCATCCATCTTAATAATGTGCTGTAATGCAGTACCAGGAGAAAGGTACCAAATCACTTCTTCCGCAATCTATCAATTTATAAATTTAGGAATTTATATTAAAAAAAACCCTTCTGATTGCAGCCCTTCCACTTGCTCTATTCAGATGCAACAAATTTTTAAGCAGGCTTCATCCTCCTGCAGGATATAAACTGTGTCATAAAGTCCACTATATGCATATATTTTACCTTGGTTCTCTGTAATCTCTCTCAGCCAGCCTACATATCTCTAAATGTGTACACTTGACTCTTTCACATTTCAAATTTTTTTTGGCAATGATGGGATTATTTTTGCAAATTGCTAACATATTCTTAAGGAGACATGAAAAAATGCAACTCCACTTACAGCAGAATTCATATCTAGAGCTGGCCTCAAATTTATTTCAAAATAATAAAAATAAGGAACGAGCTAGGTAACAAGGATATACTTTTCTCTTATATAATAATGCCTAGATGGGATGGAAATGCCAAATGTAATTAAATAATCTCTAATAATAGCAACTATTCACTTAAAAATTGTCAATAATATTCCAAGATAATCCCAAATAATCTTGTTTACAGTCCATATTTTTATTAGAAAGTAATGACTCGTGCAATATTTTCATATTCCACGATATTAATACTACGCTTTGTATTTGTCTATTTAGGTAGGGTTTATAAAAACTTTATAAAAACACTAGCTTGGCTTCCTGGTTTGTAAACACAAAAGAAGCACACCCAAACATTTTATTACTACCTTTGGTAACGCTATTTTTTTTCCCAAAGCTGCACAAAATTACTCGATAATGTTACAAACTACTCAGGCAAGATTTTTTAAAGGAAAAATTGTCCGGGTTGTCCTTGCTTTCCGAGCACAGAAGATTCATTCAACACGTCCACTGCATTGCGAGACGTGGATTTACAAAATCCCACGCACTCAATTTCAGAACTGCTGACCATAGGGAAAATATTAATACAAAAAGCTGATGTTTCTTTGTCGTAAAGACCACCCACTCCCACCAACGTGGATTTTTTTTGGGAGGGGGTAGAAAGAGTTGCAGATTTGAGAATTAAATGCAAATATTCCTGTGCAAAAAAAGGTAGCTTTGCGGCTTAATGATTTGAAATTTAGTTTCACTAATTCGACAGAGAAACAGAAAAGGTACAACTAATTCAGAACGGAACAACAAAGAACAAAGTCACAAAAATGCCAGAAGTAGCAATTACCATTTACTGCACTGCACAACGGCGAAGTGTGTAACCATGTGTTTTTGTAGCAAATAAAGTGACTGATACACTGCTGAGGACAGCGTGTGACACCATTTGTAAAAGTCCTCGGTGAGCAATCTCACTTTGAATATCAGCCTGCAAAATGTAAGCGGCGGGGGTGGGGAAATGAGTTGGAAAAGAGCGAGCTGCATGATCACACTAATAATAATTTAACTCTGCCAGCACACACCTTTATTTAAGGCACTTCCAGCGAACGAAAGCCAAGAATCATTACCTAGACGTAACCCTTTGCTTTGGAGATGAGAGCTCCCCATGTATACAGCCGTTATTTTCCCATTTTCTGAGAGCACTTCACGTGAGATATGAAAATACTGGGCATATGGCGGCCACTTCAATTTTCCCAGAAATAAAGCACAGCCAAGTCCTGCTGTCTATGAGAGTGGGAGAGGCGCCGTGCTTAAGCTTATAGGCTGCCAGGGTCACCTGACACGTTCAGAGCTGCACACTCAGCTGAGTTCCGAAGGGACATATCAACTGTGGTATATAATTTGATCACAATGCCCTGTGCATTTTGCACCTCATCATTTTGCACGAACCAGGACTTAATACTGACAAGAAAATATGCTTTCAAGGCGTTTGAATTTTGAGGAGACGAACGTAGATATTTTCAGTGCATTCCAGCAACTGGCACCGTCAGCACGAGATTTCTCTTCCTCCCTGTGGTAAAAGGCTGCTGTGTCATTAAGCAAACAGTTCAGTCTTGTATAATCAGCCCGCTTAATTTAAAAGCTGCATCGCGAAACCATGACAATTAATTCTCCGCAGTTTATCTGCAGCAGTTTCTTTAAGAAAAACTGTACACAAGAAGGTTAACAGCTCTCAGTCGATTTCAAGGAAGGCTAATAAAAAATGGACTGTCTGTAGTTCAGGAGTTCAAGACTGCAGGAATAGGGGTCAAAGCAAGGATCAACCATTCACATCAGAATGTTAAACACAAGAGATTCTGCAGATGCTGGAAATCAGGAGTAACACACACAAAATACTCCCTGATATGCAGAATTCCTCAAGCATTTTGTGTTACATCAGAATGTTGTCTGATGTCCAAAGCTAACATGCAACTGTGTACACAGGAGCTAGAAATAGTCCACATTTTAAAAAAGCGAATTAATACATTAAGCTTTATGTGCAAATCCGTGTTAGAATGAAGAAATTGAACCCAGGTCGCTAATACTGTAAAGCATTCCGCTAACCACTACGCTACCATGCTGCCACTGGCTCTAAGGAGTTTGTAGGTACCCCCTCTGACCACATGCGTTTCCTCTGGGTGCTCCAGTTTCCTCCCATAGTCCAAAGACGTACCAGTTGGTAGGTTATTTGGTCATTGTAAATTGTCCTGTGATTAGCCTGGGATTAAATCAGGGCTTGCTGGGCACTGCAGCTCGAAGGGCTGGAAGGATCTTATCCGCACCGTTTCTCAACAAATGAAGAAATTCTGAATTTTCTGACCCGGTTGCGATAAAAAAAATGCAAGTGCCATCTGAAATCCTATTGCACAGGTATGCGCAGTGAAGTGTTTAAAAAATATTGTTCAAAAACCAGAGTAACGGTAAAGAATCCTGAATAAGTCATTGTTTGCACAACCACCTAGATGTTTTTAGGTTTGCAGTGACCTGATGAAGTAGCTGAAGTAAGTGATTGGATACTTATGATCTAGTTTAATAATGAATGCTTCAGCAAATGATAAAATGATCTTACATTCAAATAGAAAAATACTGATGAGCCATTAATTTTACAAACGACCACAGATCTTTTGTTTAAAAGTACTGTACAGTATCATTAATAGAGTTGTAGTCAGATTGACTTTACTTACATTGCACTTACTCGCACTTCCTTAAAACAAAAAGCATTATTCACATCAGATAATTATTTTCATTGGTGATGGTAGATAATAGTTGGAAAACAGTATCTATGACTGATAAAGTGTCATTTCATTTTTATATGATATCTACTGCCGTCCACATCAGACAAGTTATCACATTTTTAATGTAGGACTGAAGTCCTGCACAGAAAATGCCCCCAATGTAGCACCCAGCCTAAATGAGGGGTTTATATTTTTAAAATCAAAACTTTATGCAATTACATCCCTTCTCTTCAGTCAAATCTCAGTTTACTGAATAGGCCACAATTTGGCTTACATTAAGAATAAAATTATTTATGGTGATCTTTATTTTTTTTAAATAAAAGGACACAGGAAGACCAGCGTAAATAGTAAAAAAAAAAGGATAGCTTCATCCACCCCAAGTATCAGTGCAGAATCAGAAAAATGAAAATTATCTCAAAACTACAAACTTTCCCTTTTTCCACCCAACAAAGTCACTGTTAGCAGCAAAACAGCAAAGCTTGACATTGTGGAAATCAGCAAGAAATTCAATGCCATAGCCAAGAATCCAAAATATTTCAAGCAAGAGAAAATTTACAGATGCTGGAAATCCAAGCAACACAAACAAAATGCTGGAGGAAATCAGCAGGCCAGGCAGCATCTATAGAAAAGACTAAACAGTGGATGTTTCGAGTGGAGATCATTCATTAGGATTGGAGATTTAAAAAAAGATTAGAAGTCAGAGTAAAACAGTGGGGGAAGGGGAGAAAGCAGTACCAGGTAGTAGGTGACAGGTGAAGCAGGTGTAGAGGGGGTGGGGTGAAGTTAAGGGCTGGAGAAGGGGGAAAATGATAGGAGAGGACAAAAGGCAGTGATAGAAAGGGAAGGGGAGGGGCACCGGAGGGAGGTGAAGGGGAGGTAAGAAAATAAGGGGGGAATGGGAATGGGGAGTAATGAAAGAGACCAACCTGAGCGTGGCCTCATTGTGACAGTGGAGGATGTTATGGACTGACAAATCAGAATGGAAGTGGGAAGTGGAATTAAAATTTTTTTGGCAACCAGAACGTAGGTGCTCAGTGAAGCAGTCTCCCAATTTATAATGGGGCTCGCTGATATGCAGGAGGCCACACCAGCAGCACCGGATACAGTAGATGACCCTTAACAGACTCACAGGTGAAGTGTCACCTCACCTGGAAGGACTGTCTGGGACTCTGAATGATTGTGAGGGAGGTGGTGTAGGGGCAGGTGTAGCATTTGTTCTGCATGCAAGTATAAGTGCCAAAAGGGAGATCAGTGGGGAGGGATGAATGGACAAGGGAGTCACGTAGGGGAGTGATCCCTGTGGAAAGCAGAAAGTGGGAGGGGGGAGAAGGGAAAGATGTGCTTGGTGGTGGGATCCCATTGGAGATGACAGAATTTACGGAGAATTATGTGCTGGACGCTGAGGCTGGTGGGGTGGTAAGTGAGGACAAGAGGAACCCTATCCCTGGTGATGTGGTGAGGGTAGATGTGTGCAAAATGGAAAAGATGCGGTTGAGGGCAACACTGACGGTGGTGGAAGGGAAGCCCCTTTCTTTGAAGGAGGAGGACAACTCCTTAGTTCTGGAATGAAAAGCCTCATCCTGAGAGCAGATTCAGTGGAGATGCAGGAATTGGGAGAAGAGGATGGCATTTTTACAAGTAAAAAGGTGGGAAGAGGTATAGTCCAGGTAGCTACGAGAGCCAGTGGGTTTATAAGATTCAAGATTCAAAAACTTTATTGTCATTCCAACCATACATTAGCTCTGCAGGGCAGAATGAGACAGCGTTTCCCAGGGGCAAGTGCAATCATAACATAACAAACGCAACAATAAACAGTAAACACAACAATAAATAGTAAAACACAACAGCCACATGTCGGTTAAAATCAAGTTGTAAGTGTCCAGTGCAAGCTAAAAGTGTCCAAAGCAGAGTCAGGTAGAGCAGCTATTTAGCAGTCTGACTGCCTGTAGGAGGAAGCTGTTTAGTAGCCTTGTGGTTTTTGTTTTGATGCTCCTGTAACGTTTGCCTGATGGCAGAAGAACAAACAGTTTATGGAGAGGGTGTGAGGGGTCTTTAATGATATACCGTGTCTTCTGGAGGCATCGACTCTGAAAGAGGTCTTGGACAGAAGGTAGGGAGACCCCAATAACCTTCTCTGCTCCCCTAACCACCCTCTGCAAGGCTTTTTGGTTGGCAGCACTGAAGCTGGAGTACCAGGTTGTGATGCAAAAGGTCAGCACACTCTCAACCATGCCTCTGTAGAATGTAGTTAAGATGTTAGTGGGGAGTGATGCTTGTTTAAGTTTCCTCAGAAAGTGCAATCTCTGTTGATAAGAGACATCAGTTGATAAGCTGTCCTCAGAGACAGAGATGTCGAGAAAGGGGAGGGAGGTGCTGGAAATGGACCAGGTAAATTTGAAGGAAGAGAGGGAATTGGAGGCAAATTATCCCAAGTGATATACCTTTTGTTGACAGGGATGGCAACAAGGGCACTGTGCACTGTGCATGTGCTATAAGGAGAGGTTTGACAAACTTGGGCCGTTTCCTAAGGAACGGCAGCAGCTGAGGGAAGATCTGATAGAGGTTTCTAAGTTATGAGAAGTATAGATTGAACAGACAGACAGCAACTTTTCCCCAGGTTTAAAATGTCTTATACCGCACTGCATACATTTTAGGTGAGAGGAGACAAAATTCAAATCTCTACACACACATTTGTGGGGGTAGGCCATCTATAAATCTGAATATGACACAACTATTGTTGGCAGAATTTCAGATGGTGACGTGGAGGCGTACAGGAGCAAGACAGATCAACTGGTTAAGTAGTGTCAGTATAACGACCTTGTACTCAACATCATTAGTACCAAGAAATTGATTGTAGACTTCAAGAAGTCAATGGAACACACACTGGTCAGTTATCAAATGATCAGCAGTCAAGCAGGTGAGCAGTTTCACATTCCTGGTCATCAACACCTCTGAAGAACTATCTGGGCCCAACATATTGATGCAGTTACAACCAAAAAAAAGGAACAGCAGCGGCTATATTTCATTGGAAGTTTGAGGAGACTTAGTATATCACCAAAGTCTTTTGCCAATTTCGAGCAACGCACACAAAATGCTGGAGGAACTCAGCAGGCCAGGCAGCATCCATGGAAAAAAGTACTGTTGGCATTTTGGCAAAACCCTTGGGCAGGACCATTTCGGCCTGAAACATCAACTGTACTTTTTTTCCTCATAGATGCTGCCTGGCCTGCTGATTTCCTCCAGCATTTTGAATGTGTTGCTTAGATTTCCAGCATCCAGAGTTTCTCTTGCAAATTTCTACTGATTTACTGTGGACAGCATACTAACTGGTTGCATCACCATCTGGTATTGTGGGGCCACTGCACAGGATTAGAAAAGGCTGCAAAGAGTTGCAACCAGCTTCTTCATGGGAATTAGCCTCCCCAGAATCGAGGACATCTCCAAAAGCCAATGCCTCAAAAAGGCAGCATCCATCATTAAGGACCCCATCACCCAGGACATGTCCTCTTCTCATTACTACTATCAAGGTGGTGGTACAGGAGCCTGAAGACATTCACTCAACATTTCAGGCACAGCTTCTTCCCCAATGCCATCGTATTTCTGAATGGGCAAATAACCCATGAACACAACCTCTATTTTTATTCTCTTTTTGCACTATTTATTTAATTTAATTGTTATAGACATTTCTTGTTATAATTTAGTTGTTCTTGTTATGTATTTCAATGTTCTGCTGCTACCAAACAACAAATTTCGCTACGTATGCCAGTCATATTAAACCTGATTGTGACTCTGACCTGACAGGGCCCTTCAGAAATACAAATGAAGGGGAAAAAGAACTTTACCAGTGAATAATGAAAGGCAAATGTGGTCAATGGAACATCCTTGGTGAGTAGGACGAAAGTGAATCCCAAGGCAGAGAAAGGATGGGACCACTAAATGACAGAGGGAAATTATGACACACTAAATCTTTAAAGTGGAGATTGATAGGTTCTCAGGGTGTCAGAGGTTACGGAGAGAAGGCCAGAGAATGGGTTTGAGAGGGATAATAAATCAGCCATGATGGAATGGCAGAGCAGACTTGATGGGCCAAATGGCCTAATTCTGCTCCAATGTCGTATGAGTAGTTAATTTCAGCATTCACCAGCAAAAAGGACAAAATGCAGCGAGACCAGGAAGAGGTATAACAACATTCTGGGTCAGGTTGGTATCAAAGGGGAGGTGGTGTTGTGCCTCTTGAACATTTTGGTTCTTGAAAAATATAAACACTCATCAATTTTTATAGAGAGGATTCTGTATGGATGCATCACAGTTTGTGTATGATAACTGCTCTGCCCAGACAGCATGAAATTTCACAGCCCAGTCTATCACAACAAAAACAGCCTCTCTACCATCGACTCTGCCTACTCTTCCCACTGCCTCGGGAAAGCAGCCAATATAATCAAAGCCCCTTTCCATCCCAGTCATTCTCTTTTCTCCCCTCTTCCATCAGGCAAACACACACCACTGGGCTCAAAGACAGCTTTTATTCTGCTGTTTTAAGACTCCTGACTGGATCTCTTGAACAATGAAGAATAATTTGACCATTTAATCCACCTTGCCATGGCCCTTACACCTTATTCCTTGACCTGCACAACACTTAGTCTTTAACTACCAGGTGTGCGCTGCTTAACGTCCATCCGGACAACATCCGATTGCATATACATCCATAGTCCTGATCGGAGAACGTATGTAACCAATCTCGTGTATCGTGCATCTCATGAGTGTAGTAGCATTCTCTATGTTTAATTTTCTTTCGAAAATATTACTGTAAAGTGCATCATGGCTTCCAAACGCAGCAAAACCACTCCTAGTGATAGCAGCAGCAAGAGGCAAAGTATATAATATAGTGTTCGCACATTGTCCAAATCGCATAACGTCCGATTTCACAGAACGTATCGTGGACGTTAAGCGACACATAACTGTATAACAATATATTCTGTATTCTGTTACTGCTTTGCCCTTTGTACTACAATGTAGTTACATTTGAAATGATCTGTCTGGGTGGCATACAAAGCAAATACTTCCATTAGATTTTGGTATATGTCGCAATAATAAAGCAATTACCAATTAGGTAGGCAAGTCCCCAGGGCCTGATATGATCCATCTAAAATTATTAAGAAAAGCAAGAGAGGAGATTGCTGGCACCTGACAGATCTTTGTATCCTCTTTGATCACTTATGAGGACTAGAGGACAGCCAGTATTTTAACCTGTGCTTAAGGGCAGCAAACTAGGATTATTATAGGTCAATGAGCTTTACATCACTGATAGGCAAATTACTACTGAAAAACAATCTAAGGGATAGGACTGCAAATCTGGAAAAGCAAAGCTTGACTTTGTGTTGGAGAGATCATACCCTACAAACTTGAGAATTAAGGCAACAAACAATAAGTTAGTCCTTTTGGGGAAAGCGTTTAAGAGAAAGAGCAGGTTGCTCCAATTACGCGAGACAGCTCTCTATATATAGCCCAATATACTTGTGACGGGGAAATCAATTTCTGGTTGGTTTGTCACACAAGAGATATCAAGTAGAATGGGCCATCAATCTGAATTTAAAGGAGGCAAGTTCATTGTAACGTACAAAATTCCTTTATAGGGAATGCAAGAATGATATTTTCCCTAAAGATCTGTTTTGAACAAGGGGTTCAAGTCTCAAAACAAATTTTGGAGAGGAAATTTCTTCATTACTGAGTGACTGTGAAGGCTTAGTCATTAATATATTCAGGAGAAAGCTACATAGATATTTAGACACCAAGGAAATCCAAAGAGAAGGGAGCATTGGAAGAATGTGATGATGGGAAACAAGATCAATCATATTCTTATTGAATGCTAGATTACATGTGAGGGACTAAATTGCTTATCCTGGCTTCTGTTTCTTATGTTCTAAAAGACTGAGACCAAAATAAATAACAGGGCAAAATCATTCAGAAATGAATAGATGGCAGATTAAGATAACGTGAGAGATAAAATAGAGGAATGCGGAGGACAAGAGAACATTTTAGATAAATCACAAGAAACAGACTTCTATTATTTTAAATACTGGAAAATTCCAAAAATATAAAGCATCTTTCCACAGACAATGCTTTCGATATACCAGATGCGCTTAAGAGAAAGCTAGATAAAGACATGAGGGAATATGAAGTAGTAACAGATTAGAAGGATTTTACAGAAAAACTGTTTGGTCTGCATTCCAACTATTTGGCAAAATTTCACAATTTGTGGAAACCGCTCACATAAGCACAAGAAACAAGAAAAAATTCCAGTCCAAAAGCATAAGTAATATGCAGCTCCAAGGTGGCATATAGCATCAAGAAATGCTGTTCTGGAAAAGCAACAGAAAATACAAAGTGATGATGCAAGAAATGGCAAGAGAACAAGTGAGAGAGATAGAGCTTTATGCCCAACACTTGCTCTCGTACTATAAGAATTCTAATGAATTCATTGTTTATACAGATTCACTGAAAAATAAGTCCTTAAAATTTCTCAGTAGGCAATTGTTAGATTCAAAATTAAAACTTATTGGAACCTGTGTGCACATGTGCGTGTACGAATATGACATAAGAAAATAGATGCGACTCTGTTGAATGTTTAATCCACAAGCTGTTTTTGACAAATCCGATCTCTCAGGATAGAAACAAGCATCAGTGTATCTAGCCACATTGATATAAAAGATTATAACAGACATTAGTTTCAAATGTCACTTCTGCATTGCATGTATTATCAAAAAAAATTTTTAAACCTTCTTCAAAGTTATGCAATTTGTGCCCACATCACCATCTGGTTCCATCTGAACCCTGGAGCAGCCCGGAGTAGGCTTAACTGAATTATGACTTCAGAGTTTGGCCTCTGAGCTGTGTCCTGAAGCTCAGTAATCAAGGCTGGGGAGATTAGTCCTGAGGGTCAACAATACGCTCAAAACACAGGTGAAAGATAATCAACCTTGCCTTTACAAAATCCTCCAAACCACTGGCAAGATGACCAAATCAGTGGCTTTTCACAGGTCAACATCCCAGTTTTAAGGCCCTAATTACATGCAGTTTACTCTGTGTAGTAGACCACACTATTGTTGATAAGCATAATACTAGACTTGCTCTGACAGCTTAAAATAGTATCTTTGCTGCAAGAGATCACCATATAGACAGAATATAATGGACATTCTCAAAGCATCCTTGAAACTCAAACCAACTGATATACCCCACCAACTTAAAATCGCCATCGCTTAAAATGAAGGAATTTGGTACACTCTTCCTTTGAAGGCCTCCAACATCCTCTAGTTTAAGACTCCTTAAACATACGGAAAGCATTCCTTCCACCTGCCTTATCTATCACTCTCAAAATTTCCTCACTTCCTCCTCCACTCAACAAAAACAAACACATGCCATCCAATCTCTCCTCATAACTGAAATGCTTCATCCTAAGCAACATCCTTATGAACCACCTCCACATGCTCTTTAGCACAATCATATCCTTGTATTGCATGGCAAACAGAAATGTACGAAGGACCCCAGCTGTGGCCTAACAAATATTTTATAAACTTGCACCATAATCTATCTGCTTTTATATTATAAGTGACAATGAATGAAGGCAAATATAACTACTTCACCACCTTATCTACCCGCATTGTCACCTTCTGGAATCTTCAAACGTGAAAACCAAGGTCCTCTATCCTCAATATTCCTGAAGACCCTATAATTCAGTCTGAATGTCCCAACTGCATTCATCCTCCCGAAGTAATCAAGCTCAACTTCTCAGGAATAAGTGGGATCTCCCAATGGCCACCTATTTTATTTCCACTTCTCCTTCCGATATGTCTGTCCATGGCCTCCTCCACTGTTGTGATGAGGCCACACCTCCAACCTGATGGCATTAACATTGATTTCTCGAACTTCTGGTAATACCTTCCCCACCTCCCACTCTACTTCACCATTTCCCATCCCGTTTTCCCTCTCCACCTCATCTCCTTGCCCCCCCCCCCACAAACGCCTCCTTCTGGTGCTCCTCCTTCCTTTTCTTTCTCCCATGGCCTTCTGTCCTCTTCTATCAGACTTCCCCTTCTCTAGCCCTGTATCTCTTTCACCAATCAACTTTCCAGCTCTTTACTTCATCCCTTCCCTTCCCCCTTCAGGTTCCATCTATCACCTTGTGTTTCTCTCTCACCACCCCCAGCTGTTAAATCTATTCCTCAGTGTTTTTTCTCCAGTCCTGCCAAAGGGTCTCTGTCCCAAATATCAACTATGCTTTTATCCCCCATAGATGCTGCCTAGCCCACGATGGGTACCTAGCACATTTTTCATTAATCATCTCCATTTTTTTTGTGGTCTCATGTTACACATGAACATGGAATGAATAAAGACTCTGCAGTTCACAAGGGACTTTTTGACTATGAACAAATGGAGTATTTCTGCAGTAATTGGTGATTTTGCACATCTCCCCCATGCAGACATATTCTTGGACTTCAGATTTTACTCAGGTTAATAAAAACTCAAGTGAGGCAGTTTAAATAATTCAATTTGCCAAATTGGTAAAACATGAATAATTGCTCCATATATGATTGGAGGTAATACCACATAGTGCAAAGTGAATGTACAACACATTGTGATGCATGCCGAAACACAACCTTCCTTGGACCACTGCTTTAATTTAGGCATTCATGCTAAATAAAGCCACAAATTCAATATTAAAATGTCTCAAGCTGCAAGGTGTTGCAGGAAATTTTCCACTGTACATTGAGATCAAGACAAAAAAGTGCAGCACAATTGAATAATATATAACATTGTTTATACTTTCTGCAGAGAAGCTTAATATCTTGATATTCCTAAAGATCAAATGCATATACAGTATAACCAGGGATTCATAGAGAACGAAGTGGAGAACATTTGTTGCACATAAGGAAAATATTTTGTGAACAACAGAAATATTAAAGTGAAATTATCATCCCCCAATTGTAAAAAAAATCCAGTTTCATGAGATCCTAAGAAATCAATAACAGATAACATAAAATGTTCAAATGATAGCATGATAATTCAGTCATAAGCATGCATATACTATTCTAATTCAAAATACAGAAATAATAAAATAACTGGAGAGATGAGATTAAAAAGCATTTATTGTCATGAAAATTTTAATGCTATTTACAAATATGAAACTATTCTCTGTTGTCAGTTGACAACATACTGATAGTTTTGGATTAACACCAGTGAGTTTATGATGTTAAGGTGGTGTTATGGCAGCAGTGGATTTACAATCATGAGTCATACAACACTACAACACAGAAAAAGGCCCTTTGGTCTATCTAACCCATGCTGAACCACTAATCTTCCTAATCCCATTGACCTGCACCTGGACATAGCCCTCCAGTCCTCTCCCATCCACGCATCTATCAAAATTTCTCTTAAATGTTGAAATCAAACACACTTCCACCACTTCTGCTAGCAGCTCATATAACATTCTTGCCATCCTGAGTCAAGATATCCCCCCTATTATTCTCCTTAAAATTTTCACCTTTCACCCTTAACCCATGACCTCTAATTCTAGTCTCTCTCAAACTCAGTGGAAAAAGCCTGCCTACCTTTACCCTATCTATACTCCGTCATAATGTTGTATAGCTCTATCAAAACTCTTCTCATTCTCCTATGCTCCAGCGAATAAAGTCCTAATCAATTCAACCTTTCCCTATAACTCAGGTCCTGGCAATATCCTTTAAATTTCCTCTGCTTACTTTCAATCTTAATGACATCTTTCCTGGAGGTAGTTGACCAAAACTACACACAATACTCTAAACTAGGCCTCACCAACATTTATTTATTGAGATACAGCGTGCAATATGCCCTTCCAGCTGCCGCCAGCAACCCACCAGTTTAACACTAGCCTAATCACAAGACAATTTACAAA
Source organism: Hemitrygon akajei (assembly GCF_048418815.1). Lineage (NCBI taxonomy): Eukaryota > Metazoa > Chordata > Chondrichthyes > Myliobatiformes > Dasyatidae > Hemitrygon > Hemitrygon akajei. The sequence goes on from NC_133127.1 coordinate 31,005,482, forward strand.
GATCAATTAATCTACGAACTGATACATCTTTAGACCAAACAAGAACACCTGGATGAAACACATTCATTCCATGGGGAGGGACACCTTAAAGATGACACTGGGACTGAACTCTAAACTCTTGACACTCCAAGTGCCAACTACTAAGCTACTGTGGTGGAACTTGTAAAACTTCAACATAACATCCTGTATTTTGATTTATAAAGGCATTGTGGCAAAAGCCTTGTTTACAACCCGATCTACCTGAAATTCATAATTGCAAGGAATTATGGATCTGTATTCCCAGATCCATTTGTTCCACCACACTCTCAGTGCCCTACCATCCACTGTATAAGACCTACCCTGGTTGGTCTTACTGAAATGCCACACCTCGCATTTGTCTGCATTTTTCAGTCTATGTTTCCAGCTGATAACCATTCCTCTGCAGGCCATGATAGCCTTCCTCACTGTCCACTACATCCCCAATCTTGTGCAAGTTTGTTGATCCAGTTAACTACATTATCATCCAGATCATTTATATAGATGACAAAGAGCAACAGACCTAGCACCAATCCCCGCACATCACTAGTCAGAGGCCTCCAGTGAGAGTAGTAACTGTCTACTACCACTCTCCAACTTCTCCCACAAAGCCAATGTCTAATCCAATTTATTACTTCATCAAGAATGCCAAGCAACTGAACCTTCTTGACCAACTTCCCATGTGGGACCTTGTCAAAGGACTTACTAAAATCCATGTACACACTGCTTTGCCTTCATCGATCTTCCTAGTAACTTCCTTGAAAAATTTTAACATTGGACAATACTTACCATGCACAAAGCCATGTTGACTACCCCTAAACAGTCTCTTTCTACCAAAATATTTAAATATCCAGTCCCTTAGAAAACCTTCCAATAACTTACCTAATGCTGTTGTCTGGCTGATCGGCCTACAATTTTCCTGGCTTATTCTTGAAGAATACAAAACATTAGCTATCCTCCAATCCTCTGGCACCTCATCTGTTTTGGTGACTTGGAAGTGAGTTAAGGTTTCAAGACCCTTACACTAAATCCATAAGCAAGGTAGAGCTTGCTAGTCTACTGGTGCATATAACACTAGCAATACAAGTGATGAATAGTTCAGATTAATATTATGTTGAGACAAAAGAATGAATAAAACAATGGTCATGGATAACCAACCTTGAGTTTTTTTTTGTGAGAAGGTTGATGAAGGAAAGGCAGTAGATAGTGTCTGCATGGACTTTAGCAAGGCCTTTGACAAACCCCATATGGGAGTCTGGTCCAGAAGGTTAATTTGTTTGTTATTCGAGATGTAGTCAACTGGATTCAAAACTGGTTTAGCAGGAATACCAGAAAGGGGTGGTAGATAGTTGTCTCTCTGAATGGAGGCCTGTGGCTAGTCGTGTGCCTCAGGGATTGGTGCCGAGTCCATTGTTGTTCATCATCTATATGAATGATCTAGATGATAATTAGCAAACTGGACCAGGAAATTTATGAATGACACCAAGATAGGGGGCATAGTGGACAGTGAGGAAGGCTATCAAAGTAAGAAGCTTAATCTGGACTAGCTGGGAAAATGGGATGAAAAATGACAGATGGAAATAACTAGTCACGAGTGTAAAAAAAATTACTTGCTGCTTCATTTAGCAGTAAAGATAATCATTATGTATCTTTTTATAATGGCTGGTGTTTAAGGAATTGAGGGGCAGCACTACATGTTGCTTTCCTATTCCTACTCGATTTTTTTCCTGTTATTTCTCAATTCAGCCTCTTTATGCCTACTCCATTAATGAATAAAATCTTTTACCTCAGCATCATTTCCCTTTATCTCTCAATTTCTTTCATATCTAAAAAACTATCAACCCTCAGAAAAGGAAAGCACAGCATATGCCATGAACAACACATGTTGAAATTATATTTTTTTATATATCCAAGCCAAGGTCATGCTATTGTTGAACCCGATGGGTGTCAATATCTATTCCCACCAGTTAACCATGACTAACACTTTGCTGTAGTATTGATGGTCAGAACTGATGCCTCCATATTAGAGGCTCATATACTCCATCAGGTCCTAAGCCACTGTTTTGAAGATCCTTCAAATGATCAAATTGCAAGAAATACGTACCTGTTTCTTGTAGGAATTTGGTAAGCATAAGTCATTCTGGCAATTCAATATGGTGTGTTCTTTGAAATACACATAATCAGTTGTAAGATCTTCTGCATTGAAGAAATGGAAGTATTTCGTTTTACTGCCTTCAGTGAAGTTCAGTTCTCATGAAGGGAAGAAATACACACACACACACACACACACACCCCCCCTGACATGGTATTAGCATTGTTTAAATTTTAACCTAAACCATCTGATAAATGTGTAACAGTTTTGGGTCAATGGGGCAAGCATGTAATAAAATTTTATTGATATAATGTGGACAGGAAATTCAGCACACTGGACACATCAACCAACAAGATAAATGAAACCCTGGTGTCCTATCAAGAAAAAGGCTATATAGTTTGGATTTGCATTCCTTAGAGGTTAGAAAAATGAAGCATGACCTTATTCAAACATACAAGATCCAAAGGAGACTTGATAGGGCAGATGTTTAGAGGTTTACATGAGTAAGGGGAAATAGCTGCAAAATAAGGAGTCAGTCAGAAAAATTTCTTCTGAGAGTGATGAATCTCTGGAATTCTCTGCCCATAAGGGTGAAAGGTGGATCAGTCAATGTAGTTAAGGTGGAGATGGATAAATATTTGAAAGGAACTCAGAATTATAGGAAAGTGGCACAGAAGAGGATACGAGACCTGGGTATATCAGCCATTATCAACTATGGTCTATGTTTTGCTCCTGTGACAAATTGTTGAGAATGTATAATGCAGAGAAGTTTAATACTATTTCAAGTTAAAGCACTGAGAAACAAAGGTACATCAGAATCATCAACCATAAGGAGGCCAGTGGTCCTCAGCCTAGGCAGATACTTCACACTATAATTTATTCAATTTTATTCACATGTCCCTGTAGTTCTGCAATTCATTTCACCTCACCTGCTGAAAAAATTCTCTTTGGAAAATTCTGACCAACTCATTTTCCACTATCCCTGCAGGCAGTAAGTTGCACATCAAAGAAAACCTCTGATTAAAGAATAATTTCATAACTTTATTTTAAATATGTGCCACTATGAACCACTAGCTAAGGATAACAGTACCTATCGACCCAACCCAAATCAACTGTGATCTTGCATATTTTCAGTCAAATCTCCTCTCACCTTTCAATGATTTGAGGAGAACAAACTATCTGTTCAAGTCCAAGCTTGTATACCAAAAGTTAGGATATGCGCCACACCTTGGTAATCAGCACTTCACTGCCAATGTTGTAATAATACTGAGGGAGTGCCTGGGATGGTGAAGAAATTGATTTTGAGCTTGGAAGGAAGTTCACCATTAAAGAATGCTCTATTAACTCTGAGGCTGTTTTACTGCATGATGGACTGTGCCACAATCATAGTTATTGACTGGAACTGGTGTACATAATACAGAGCTCCTGCACTAATAGGGGTTAATTGGCACCCATTGATTCTGGTATATGTCCAATTACAGAGCTTTGGCTACAATTAATATTCTCATACCTAGAACCTTTCTAGTAAATCATTTAGTAGTTGGCCCTTTTATATCTTTACATCCTTTCAAAACTGTGACGAGAATTGGATGCCCCAATTTCCTTGTGGCCTACATTGGAAATGAGAGTTGGAGGAGGCCACACAGTCCCTTGGGCCTCTTCCTGCCATTTAATAAATTATGGCTCATCTTATCTTGGCCTCAGCTCCACTTTCCCATTTGCTTATGACAACCCATAAGTACCTAGCTAGCAAACCTAACTTGGCCTTGAACACATTTTTTTGATCCAGACTCCACAATAGCTAGGGAAGAGAATTTAAAATATGCAGAATATGTCGCAGTATGAGAATTCTCCTTGAGGGAAGAAACTGTCTACCTTGTCAAGCCTGATCACAATCTTACTTATGAATATGTTCACTTTTCATTATTTTTAACTCCAATGAGTACTGACCTAACTTAGAATCATAGAAAGAGAAAATCCACAGCACAGTACAGGCCCTTCAGCCCACAAAGCTGTGCCCAACATGTCTTACCTTAGAAATTACCTAGGGTTACCCATAGCCCTCTATTTCTCTGAGCTCCATGTAATTGTCCAGGAGTCTCTTAAAAGACCCTATCGTATCTGCTTCCACCACTGCCGCCGGCAGCCCATTCCATGCACTCACCACTCCTCTATCAGGTCACCTCTCATCCTCCATCCCCCGAAGGAGAAAAGGCCGAGTTCACTCAACCTCTTTGCATGAGGCATGCTCCCCAATCCAGACAACATCCTTGTACATCTCCTCTGCACCTTTTCTATGGTTTCCATATCCTTCCTGTAGTGAGGTGACCCAGAACTGAGCACAGTACTCCAAGTGGGGTCTAACCAGGGTCCTATATAGCTGCAACATTACCTCTTGGCTACTAAACTCAATCCCACAATTGATGAAGGCCAATGTACCGTATGCTTTCTCAACCTGCGCAGCAGCTTTGAGTATCCTATAGACTCTGACCCCAAGATCCCTCTGATCCTCCATACTGCCAAGAGTCTTACTATATTCTGCCATCATATTTGACCTACCAAAATGAACCACCTCACACTTATCTGGGTTGAACTCCATCTACCACTTCTCAGCCCAGTTTTGCATCTTATCAATGTCCTGTTGTAACCTCTGAAAGCCCTCGACACTATCCACAACACTCCCAACCTTTGTGTCATCAGCAAATTAATTACCTATCCCTCCACTTCCTCATCCAGGTTATTTATAAAAATCACAAAGAATAGGGGTGCCAGAACAGATCCCCCAGGCACACCACTGGTCACCGACCTCCATGCAGAATATGACCTGTCTATAACCACCCTTTGCCTTCTGTGGGCAAGCCTTGCATGGGGTACTTTGTCAAATGCCTTGCTGAAATCCATATACACTACATCTACTACTCTACCTTCATCACTGTGTTTAGTCACATCCTCAAAAAATTCAATCAGGCATATATGCATTTCTGGCATGGTTTTACCAAGAGCAAGTAGAGTTTTACTGGGACTTCATCTCTTCCTTATAAAGGAAATAAAGTACAAAGTACAATTAATTACGGTAATCGGTATTACTTCTATAATTAATAACATGGTACAGGACACTCTGCGCAGTAGTGCTCTGTCTTTCTTCACCTTTTAAAACCATATTAAACCACATTTTTATCTGTATTCTTCCCATTAAAATGAATAACATCTTACATTCTCCATATTATACGTATTCTGTTTAATCAATTCAATCCCTTTTAAAATCTTTAATCGCCTCATAAACTTGCTCTGTCATCTATCTTTGTGGAATGAGCAAACTTGGCAATAATGCAGCAAAACAAAAAAAGGAGCCATTGAAATGACCCATCAGGATGAAGGGTCTTGGCCCAAAACGATGACTGTTTAGTCTTTTCCATAGATGCTGCCTAGCCTGATGAGTTCATCCAACACTTTGTGTGTGTTGCTTTGATTTCAAGCATCTGCAGGTTTTCTCTTGTTTGTGATTTGCCATTTCAGGCTGAGTTTCTTCATCTGGATTGAAAGAGTAGAAGGGAGATAGCTGTTGTAAAGTAGTGAGTGGAAGAGGTGGGGCAAGAGCCAGCAGTGACAGGTTGATTCTGGTGAGTAGTAGCTGGTGGGTAGTCAGTTGGAGAGTGAAGAAAGCAGATAGTGACAGACACTGGGAGATGATTAGGAGATACCAGACCCTACTATCCTTATCCACTTACCAAACCTGCAGTAAATCTCAAGGGCATGTCTTCTTCACTACTTCCTCCCTTCCTGACACATCACTGTCCAGAACTTAGATACCACCACAAAGTTCCACAACCCCAAGAATATCTGGTGGAAATTACGGTGGACTCTACCAACACACAACACAGTAACTACCCTGTTACAGTGCATCATCAAAATTAGTAACAGTTTAAACATTGCAATCCATAAGAATTAATGATAATTTAGTTTTGTTATTAATCTGTTTAAATTCTAATTTTGGTTAGTCTTTTTCTGGCAGTAATTTAGAGTGAATCTTTTTAAAGACAGAAGGAAAATGATTATGGCCTTCAGCAGGTAAATGCTTTTCTACCTCCTTAAAAGTCATTAAGCATTGAGTCATAGAAGGCAGAAGGCCCAATATATCCATGCTGACCTTTTTGCCCAGCTACAATAATCCCATGAGGTCTGTATCCTTCTATGATTTTTCAGCTTATCTGGAGCAAAAAACAAGCTGCAACAGGCAGCATCTGCAAAATCATAGAATACTACAGCACAGAAATGTGTCCTTTGGCCCATTTAGTCTATGCTGAACAATCTACCTTGTCCCATTGTCCTGCATGCAGACCATAGCCCTCCGTACCACTGCAATATATGTACATATCCAAATTTCTCCAAATGTCTAAACTGAATTTGCATCCACTTCCGCCGACAGCTTGTTCCACACCCTAAGTGGAGTACCTCCTCATATTTCCCTTAAACATTTCACTTTTCACACTTAAAACCCATTACCTCTAGTTTTAGTCTCACCCAACCTCAATAGAAAAAGCCTGCCTGCATTTATGTACCTCTTTCAAATCTCCCCTCATTCACCTATGCTTGAGTCCAGGGAATAAAAGAAATGGTTAATTCTCTCAACCCTGATCAGGTGGGCAGAAAGATCAGCATGCCAGTGGTTAGCCGATGGCCCAGTTTCTGCGGTTGCAGATGATGCTTCATGTTCACATAGGGCAAGAGCAGCCTCAGCGATCAAGGGTTCCAGCTCAAGTCTCCAGTTTGTAACAATCCAAAACTTCAATTTACTAAAACATTGTTGCAACCTGAATTAAAGTCAAAGATATAATAAGTGTAAGCACTGCATTAATGTCTATTTACAATCAGTAAATATGCTCAAAAGAGTTGCACCAGAACCTGCATTAGTGAGGTGGTAAAATGTTCTAATTATAGGAAACTATACACTCCATATTTAGAACTCCCTTTAAAAATAATTAAGCCACATGTAAAAATAATGTCAAAGATTATCAATTGGCAATCTAAACCAGGTTAAAGGTTAATTAAGTATGAATATACACAGATGTTGGTCATTGCACCAAGTAAATCTTCTAACTGCAGATGTGAATTAAAACAGTTCATCAAAACTTTCACGCTCCAATCTCTCATACAGCTGCAGATGCTTCAACTGCTCATAAATTTTATTTGTTGGTGTGATTGCACTTAAGAATGCCATCAAGTAATTTATAGACAAGCAATCACAAGTATTCTTTATGCAAAATTAACTTGTCGCTGTATATTATACATACACACAGTAGCCACTTTATTAGGTACACTTGCTCATTAATGCAAATATCTAATCAGCCAATCATGTGGTAGCAACTCAATGCATAAAAGCATGCAGACACGATCAAGACATTCAGTTGTTTTTCAGACCAAACATCAGACTTTGATCGTGGAATGATTTTTGGTACTGGAAAGGGTGGTTTGACCATCTCAGAAACTGCTCTTTTCCTTGGATTTTCATGCACAACAGTCTCTAAAGTTTATGAGGAATGGTGCAAAAGCACATTACATCCAGCAAGCAGCAGTTTTGTGGGCAATATCGCCTTGTTAATGACAGAGGTCAGAGGAGATTGGCCAGACTGGTTTAAACTGCCAGGTAGGCAACAATAACATAAATAACAACACGTTACAACGGCAGTGTGCAGAAGAGCATCTCTGAATTCACATAGCAAACCTTGAAGTAGATGGGCAACAACAGAAGAAGACCACACTTGGTTCTACTCCTGAGCCTAATAAATTGGCCATTGAGTGTATATAAAGCAGAGGGAGAGAGAGCGAAAACTACTTAAACAATAAAGTTGATCTTTATGGGATACATTTTGTCACCTTTTCTCCAAACGCCCAGTAAAACTGGGAAACACTCCCAGTCTCCCTCTTCGCTGCTATCCTGTAAGTTCTTCATATATTATTGCTTGATCTGGGAGACATCAAGGTGAAATGCAACAGCAAGACTTTTCCGCAATATATTAATCCTCAGAGTTAAGCACCATTTCAATAATAATAAACTGAAAGAACTTGGGTAGCTCAAGGATTGAAACTAATTTTATTTAGGTAAAATTATAAACTCTTGCATTAATAGGGAAATATTCCACTGGTAAAGCTGATACTATGTAGTAGTCCAGACTCCCAGACAAACATGACCAACTACAGCTTGCCTACTGCAGAAACAGGTCCATGACAGACACCATGTCCCTGCTCTTTTATCAATTCTGGAACATCTGGCTAACACTTACATCATATGCTTATCTGTTAAGAATAGCTCTGTGCTCTGTACCGTAATTCCATACAAACCCATTTCCAAACTAGACCAAGGGCCCAACGTCTTCCTCTGCAAATGCATTCTTGACTTCCTAATCAACAGCCCCCAATCACTCCAGATAGGCAGCAAAACCTCTGCTATAATTCTCCTCAACAGTGGAATCCTCCAAGAAAGTGTCCACTGCCCCTTAATTTACTCTATGCAGTCATAACTACATAGGCAGATTCTGCTCTAACTCAGTGTACAAGTTAGCAGATAACACCACTCTCAAGGCCGGAACTCAAACAATGAGTACAGATTAGAGATAGTGAGTCTAGTGGCATAGTCTCAATCTTTCTCTCAAAAATACAAGAAATTCTGCAGATGCTGGAGACACAAAGCAAAACACACAAAATGTGAGAAGAAATCAGCAGGTCAGGCAGCATCCATGGAAATGACGCTTGAATAATATATGAATGTTTCAGACTGAGAACCTTCTCCAGGATCAGAAAGGAAGGGGAGAGACTCCTGAATAAAAAAAAGGTGGGAAGGAGGGAAGAACTATATCTAGAAGCCAGGTAGGTAGGATAGGTAAAGGAGCTGGAGATGAAGGAATCTGATAGAAGAGAATAAATCATAGGAGAAAGGGAAGAAGGGGTGCCAGGGGAGGTGATAGCCAGGTAAGAAGAGGGAAGAGTGGGGAATAGAAGGGGAAGTGGGATGGAAAATTGTTTTTACTGAAAGGAGTAATCAATATTCATGCCATCAGGTTGCAGGCCACCCAGGCAAAATATAAGATGTCGCTCTTCCACCGAGGATGCCCTCATCTTGGCACAAGGAGGCCATAGGCCAACAAACTGAAACGAGAATGCAATTAAAATGCTATCAAGTTCCGCCTTTGGCGGACGGAGTGGAGGTGCTCAACAAAGTGGTCTCCTCATTTATGACGGCTCTCACCAACGAACAGGAGGCCACATAGGGAGTGCCAGATACAATAGATGACCCTAATAGACTTACAAGTGAATTCTTGCTTCACCTAGAAGGACTGCTGGGGCCTGAATAGAGTTGAGGGAGGAGGTGAACAGACAGGTGTGGCACTTTGACTGCTTGCAAAGGTAAGGAATGGGAGGGACATTAGCGGGGAGGAATGAAAGGACAGGGAATCATGAAGGGAGCAATCCCTGCAAAAGGCAGAGAGTGGGGGGGGGGGGGGAGAAAAATAACGAGGTATTTGGTGGTAGAACTCCTTTGCAGATGGTGGAAGTTACAGAGAATGATGTGGAGGCTCATGAGCTGGTAGATGAGGACAAGAGGAACTCTACCACTGTTTAAAAACAGCAGAAAGATGTGGAGAGCACAGATGGCTGGGTAAATGAGGCAATACGGGTGAGGGCAGCATCAATAGTGGAGGAGGGGAAACCCTGTTTTTTGAAGGAGGGTAACGACATCTGAAGTCCTGGAAAGGAAAGCCTCATCCTCAGGACAGATGCGGAGACGAAGGATCTGAGAAAAGGGAATAGTATTCTTACAGGAAACATTCTGGCAAGAGGTATAGTCAAGAAAGCCATGGGAATCAGTAAGTTTATAAAAGATATCGGAAGACCATTTGTGTGAAGAGATGGAGAAATCAAGACAGGAAAGGATGATCTCAGAAATGGACTAAGTGAATTTTAGGGTATGGAGGAAGTAGGAAGCGAAGTTGATGAAATAGATGAGCTCAACATAGATGCATGAAACAACACCAATGCTGTCAATGTACAGAGGAAGATTTGGAGAGCATTACCAGAGAAGGCTTGGAACATGGATTATTCTACATAGCCTACAAAAAGGCAGGCATAGCTGGGGATCATGTGGATATTATGGCTACCCCTCAAGTCTGGGGAAAGCAAAAGGAGCTGAAGGAAAAATTGTTGAAGACAGGGACCAGTTCTGCCAGACAGAAGAGGGCGGTAGAAGAGGGGAACCTGGTGGTTCTTTTATTGAGGAAGAAGCAGAGAGCTTTAAGGTCTTCATTATGGGGGATTGAAGCGTTTAGAGACAGGACGTCCATGGTGAAAATAAGACAGTCAGGACCAGGGAATTCTCAAGAGCATGAGAAGCGTTGCGGTTGTAGGTGGGAAGGGAGAACCAAGGGGATAGAAAGGAGTCAGTGGAGCAGGAGCAGGCAGAGACAATGGACCAACCAGGACAGTCATGTTTGTTGATTTTGAGTGAGAGGTAGAAGCGAGCAGTTCAAAGAGAGCTATGAATTTAGCGGCAGAGGATGGGAGTCCTTCAGAATTGATGAAGTCAGCGATAATGTAAGAGACAGATTGCTGATTGTCTGGAGTAGGGTCCCCTTCAGGGAGGGGGTAAGAGGTGGTGTCTCAGAGTTGCTGCCTGGCTTTAATCTTTCTCTTAATGTCAGCAAAGCGAATTAACTGGACATTGACTTCAAGTAGTGGGGCAGAGCACCCATATTTGTACGTGTCAGTGGTGCTAAGGTTGAGAGCTTCAAGTTTCCATGCAATTAGAATGTCATGAACATAACTTAGTCCATCATGAAAACCAGCCCTCCCTCCACTCTGTCTCCACTGTTCCAATGGACAGAAGCTACATAAGCTTGAAACCACCACCGGCCTCAAGGACAGTTTCCATTTCAATAGTTTCAAGGCTCTTGAACACACTTATTGTATGATGAAGATGAAATGATCTTTTAATCTAACTTGCTATGACCTTACTCTTTATTTATCTACCTCCACTTTCTCTATAACACTATATTCTGCATCTGTTATTGTTTTTCCCTTTCTACTACTTGAATGTTTAGATGTATTTTGGATTGATCTGTCAGGATAGCATACAAAACAAAGATTTTCAATGTAATCTGGGTATACAAACCAAATACCAATCTTTGGAAATTTCTTCACAGATCTCACCACAAGACTCCCTTAAACTGCAAGGTACTGAGTGAGCTTGGGATTTCATGAGGCATAAAAGAGCTGCACAAGAACAAAAATTACAAGTCGGTGTTCCATAATGTTCATGATACTTCAATTGATGGGTACTGACTATGTCTAAAAGGAACTACACAGGACATTTCTCTAATTGTGTCGTCACAGGATGCAGAAAAGATGTTGCGATCTGCTGTGCATCTTTGGGGTGTGGTTTTGGCATCGGGCATATTTAGCATGTGCTGAATTTTCACATTCACAATGTCTATTTGGTTGTGGCAAGAGGACCTCCAGCCACAGCTGTTGCATGATCTCAGCGTCAGCTCCTGATTTTAGATAGATTGATTCACTGAGACCAATTTGATTAATGGATATTTCAATGTTGTGGGTTTACCAACATAGAGTAAAATAGATTTATTCTGCAAATATGAAAATATCAAAGTGGTAGAAAAGATAGAATAAGAGTCGGAGGCGGAGTGCAAATAAATGTAGAGATGTGCTAAATTCTTTAATTCATTTGCTGAAAGACTAACTACATACAGCGATGACAACTATGCAATTATAGCTATTTACAAAACACTTGCTTGCCAAAATTCCAAACTACCCCAGTGTGCCATCTGGTTAATTTTGTTGTGTCTTTTGTGCTTTTCTTTAAGCTTGGCAAATAGCTATATTGCCTTCTTTTTTTTGAAAAAAGCCTGCTTTTTGAAGAATTGCACAAATTGTCACATACATTATAGCCATATATTTTCCAAAGCAGAAGATTTATTCATCGTAATGGCAGACATGAAATTGATAAAAAAAATTAAATATTCTGGACAGTTATTTATTCTGTTGTTTATGCTAAATACAGAAGGTAGGAGCAGCTGCATAGTCTACTTTGCTTCCAAAATTCACTTCCATTTGTTACAGAGTACAAATTGCAGGCGTTACTGTGGTGAGTTTAATGCAAGCAGCCAAGAAATAAGCTTCTGTCTCTTAAATAATTTTCATAAATTTGTTTGTCAGTCTTTGTTTTTCACTGATTCTATTAAATTTCTTTGCTCTGTGATTCCCCACAAGAAAAACTAAATGGAGTATATGGTGACATGTACTGTACGTATGTACTTTTATCATAAATTTACATTGAACTTTAGAATCTGTGATAAGTTGAGAAGGACTTACTTCTTCCTGTACTAGCTGGCAAAACTACTTCACTGAATCTAGACCTTGCAGAATGGTAGAGCTCAAAACAAAAGCCCTAAAGTCACTGCTCATCCAGGTACTGTTGCCAATACTGAAAGAATCACCCCATCAGACCCAAACACCAATCTAAATTTGAGTCCAGGCAGGGAAGTCAATGTGGCTCCTCAAACAGATTGAAGCTGGTCTACAGAGGACAGAGTTATGAATAATTCTTCCAAAATTAGAGATTTGGTTGGATCAGGTGACATATTCCTCTCGCTGGCCCATGTTCCGCCAACACCTACTCCAACATACAGCTCACTCTTAGGCATGCAATTTTGCATGACACAACATTGCATATTTCCTTCACATTCAGGAAGCCACCCATGTAATGTTTATACAGCATGTTGTGATCGTAATCATTTAATTTTTCATCAAGCTACAAGCCTTTCTTGGTGAAGCACCGAGAAAATCTAAATCAATTAATGTCTTTTATACAATGAAGGATGTACTCTTTGAAACTCACAGCACATTTCCACATCTATTTGCCACACCTTCAATGTAATCTGTAGTATTTATGAGCTCTAAAATATTTCAACTTAAATCCCACCCTCGCATCAACCCTTCTCCAAAATAAGTCCTTTGAAACAACTACACTCTATTGTGAAATCAAAATGAATATGATTTAACTTCTCTCACAATGAAAGAAATAACTTAACTTTCTTCAGCAATTTTTCATTTTCTTTATGTCATGCAAATAGCAATTCCAATTTACACTTTACCGAGTTCATTGTTTAACATGAGGCTAGAGCAAAACGAAGTGATATGCATTGAAACTCAGCCAATAACTGAAATATCCATTATCTATCTGCACAGCTGCACATACCCACCCTCAGTTCAAAGTGCCTTTTCTGACTACTAGTTTATCTCACTGTTTAAAAAAAGTTATGTCCCACAGGCATTTGCCATACTGAGTATGTGAATGCATAAAGCAATGAGTTCTATTTAATGTCTACACACTTTCAAGATCTTCCCGTGGATGTGGAATCTTGATCAGAGTGTATTGGAGGATTCAAAACCAATACAAGAGTGAATTCTCAGAAAATGTTTCCTGTTGAGACGTTTTCCAAACAGCAAGAAAAAGTAGTGGCATTCATGCAATAATTGTTTGATGATAAATACCTTGAACATCACAGGCAATGCACGTGGCATAATATAATATAATCATTGTGACAAAGACGTCATTAGAAGTTTACTTCAAACAAAATTATCTTACAGCCAGTTGAGAAAAACTGCAGAAAGTTGTGAACCCAGCCAGCTCCATCATGGAGGAGAGCATCGAGAACATCTTCAAAATGTGATGCCTCAAAAAAACAGCACCCATGATTAAGGATCTCCTTCAGCCAGGTCATGCCCTCTTCGCATTGCTACTATCATGGTGGTGGAACAGGAGGTCAAAAACACACACAATACTTCAGGAATAGCTTCTTCTCCCCCACCAACTAAATCCTGAATAGGCAATAAACCCATGTACACTACCTCAATTTTTTCTCTATTTTTGCACTAATTTTTAAAAATTTATTTCATATTGTAATTTACAGTTGTTTCATTATGTACTGCTGCTGCAAAACAAACTTCACAAGATAGGTCAGTGATATTAAACCTGTTTCAATTCTGTCTAATCCACCTTTCAACAATGGATTAGTAACTCCAGTACATACCAAAACATTGTCTCGACTACCTTCCAAGCATTCAATTGTAGGACTCTACACCTGGGTAAAACTGATTCCCTTAATCACTCCTTTAATCTTTTGACATATTACTGTAAATCTATGCTTCCTCATTTCTGACATTTTTGAAACAAGTCTTTCTATCAATATTCCTTATTTTCATGCAACTCTTGTTTCTTGAAACAGAGAAGGATCTCCCCTTAACATTTTCTGTTCCAAGAAACCAATCCAAGCCACTGTTAGAACTTTTTTGCCCTGACAGCATCCTCATATTTCTGCTTAACCCAATCCTCACTGCAGTGCAACCACATCTGTCCTGTAATGTGGTTACCAGAAGTGTGTACAATACTCACTGCAGAGTTAATCTAACCTCACTTGCCTAATACAGAAAATATCTGTATGTTTATTTCACCTGGATATTGATCTGGCCTACTTCCTTTAAGGAGCTGTGGAGAAAAAACTCCAATGTTCTTCTATTCTGCTATTATATCCTTCCATTATAACATGGAGGGAAGCATTTGGTCCATCAAGCCTATCTATACTAGCTCTTGGCAAAGACAACCCAGTCAATGATATCCCATTTCCCATCATCTCAAACTTCCTTCCTAGTCTTCATCTAAATTCCTTTTGAAGTTTTTGATGGTCTCCACCACTTCTTCACACAGCAGATTCTCGGTCGCAAGTCAGTTTTTCCTCGTGTCAGCGCAGGTTATTTTGGCAATTGCCTTAAAATTAGGTTGACTGGATTTTGACCTTTAAGCCAACAGGAATAGCTTCTCTTTATTTATTTTGTCTAAATCCTTTGCTGGGAGTTAACTACAGACCTCATAACAATTACTAGAAAAAAAAAACATATGAAGGCAAATCACAAAGAAACACAAGTGTAATATTAACCAGGATCACCCAAGAATGAAAGGCAAGGGGATAGAAGATTCAAATATGTCCAGAACTTTAAGTCACAACATATATAATCTAAATAGAAAACTGACATACTTTATCAAATATAGCTGAGATAATGGTTGCATGAGGAGAGCATTTTAAGGAGAGTTACCATAGTGCTGTAAATTCTGAGGATATATAAAAGGGGAAGGAGAATCCTAAGGACTTGTACAGAGTAAGAACAAAAGGTTAGCAAGGGACTAAATTGGTCCTTTGGAAGATCGGAGTGGTAACCTATGCATGAAGTTAAAAGAGTTGGGGGAACGATCTTAGAGGAGGGGGTCATCACTTCCCCGGCTATAGGCTGGCTCATGATAGAGCCTAAAAGCCAAGGGCAAGAATGACTTTGTATCGCACTCTTTAGAGCAGCACAGTTGTCTTAGCCAATTACACAAAAATGCTCCTCTGTTCAGTTAAAGTGGAATGCAGAGGGAGAGAAACATTGTCCAGAATTGTCAGGATTTTCCAGAAAGTCCTTCGTTACACCACAGCCTCCAGTGTGTCCAGTTTGACTCCCATGACAGAGCCCACCCTTCTAATCAGGTTATTGAGCCTGCTGGCATCACCCACTTTGACGCCATTGCCCCAGCACACCATTGGATAGAAAACTATACTGGTGACAACAAACACGAGGAAATCTGTAGATGCTGGAAATTCAAGCAACACACACAAAATGCTGGTGGAACGCAGCAGGCCAGGCAGCATCTACAGGAGGAAGTACAGTCAACATTTCAAGCCGAGACCCTTCTGAAAAAAGATAGCTTTATCCCTCCTCCTCCCACTTTCATATCTCTTTACTAAGAGCTAGAAAGTTGATTAGCAAAAGGGATATACAGCTGGAGAAGGGAAAGGATCAGGGGACAAGAGGCCTAGGGAGAAAGAAAGGGGGAGGGGAGCATCAGCGGGAGATGGGGAACAGACAAAGAGTGATTGTGAGGGGGCAGCAGTTCAAAAGTATTCATCGCCATTTGCTCCGTACTTAGTTGAACCACCTCTGCAGTTGTTGCAGCCAGTTGTCTTTTTGGGTAAGTCTGTGTTAGCTTTGCTCAATGTGATGGAACAAAACTTGCCCATCCCTCATTGGAAAGATGTTTGAGCTGTGCCAGGTTAGTTAGAGAGTGGCAGTGGACAGCAATGAGGTATTGCAAGAGATGCTCAATTGGGTTAAGGACAGAACTCTGGGCCACTCAAAGACATCTATTTTCTTCACTTGAAGCCACTCCATGACTGCTCTGGCAGTGTGCTTGGGTGCTGTCCTGCTAAAAGATGAACATCCTCCACAGTTTAAGCTTTCTGAAAGAGGTGCTGGGTCTATTGTTTGTCATTCATATCAATGATCTGGAAGATAATGTGGTTAACTAGGTCAACAAATTTGTACATGACACCAAGACTGGGGTGCAGTGAGGAAGACCAAAGCTTGCAGTGCAATCTAGGCCAGCTGGAAAAGTGGGCTTAAATATGACAGGTGGAATTTAATGCATTCAGGTCTGAGGTGTTGCACTTTGGGAGGGCCAAAAATGGTAGGTCTCATACAGTGAGTGATAGGGCACTGAGGAAAAATGGTAGAACAAAGGTATCTGGGAATACAGGTCCATAATTTAATACAAGTGGCATCACAGGTCAATAGGGCTGTAAAGACAACTTTTAGCACATTGTCCTTCATAAATCAATGTATGGAATACAGGAGTTGGGATGTTATGCTGGAATTGTTACAATACATTGAATGACAAGATGTTGGTGAGGCCTAATTCAGAGTACCTTATCTCTACCTACAGGAAAGATGTAAATAACATTGAAAGAGCGCAGAGAAAATCTACAAGGACGTTGAGAGGATTTGAAGACTCAAGTTACAGGGAAAAGTTGAGTAGTTTAGGTCTTTATTCCCTAGAACGTAGAAAATTGAGGGGAGATTTGATAGGGGGTATACAAAATTATGAGGGATATACATAGGATAAGTGCAATCAAGCTTTTTCCTCTGAGGTTAGGTCAGACTAGAACTAGAGGTCAGGGGTTAAGGGTGAAAGGTGAACTGTTTAAGGGGAATGAGGGAGAACTTCTTCACTTGAGGGCATTGAGAGCATGGAATGAGCTGCTGATGCAAGTGGTTGACGTGAGTTCAATTTCAACATTTAAGAGTATTTTGGATAAGTACATGGATGGGACTGACATGGAGGGCTATAGTATCTAGAATAGCACTTGAATTACTAATGTACATATTTAGATATTATACAGATTCACCAGAATCGTGGGCTAAGGACAGGCAATGGCACAAGTTCCTTTCAAGAAGGAATTGCAGTGCATCTTAGTGAATTGAGCAGACCTGTGGGATTAGACCTGGCAAGAACCTCTGCTGTGCAATATCTCACTTCAGTGCATTCTATGCACATTGTTTTAAAACATGCTGATTGTTTAGGGGTCGTAAGCTGTTTTTTTGACAAAGACAGACTAGGTTTGCTATTTTAATAGCAATGTAACCTGCAGCTGATACTATGCGCCCAGATTCTTAATAAAACATTGTCACTTTACAATAGAAGATTGCTGAATAGTTTGAGATGGCATGGTAGCTTAACAGTTAGCACAATTGCTTCACAGCACCAACAGGAATTTATTTCCTGTCACTTCTGTAAGGACTTTGAACATTCTTACTCTTCCTCTGATCACGCTGATTTCCTCCAGGTAGTCTGGTTTCTTCCCACATTCCAATGATGTACAGTTAGGGTTAGTAAGTTGTGGGGCATGCTAAATTGGTGCCAGAAACGTGGCCATACAAGCACAATTCTCACTGATTTGAACTGAGGCAAATGACACATTTTACTGCATGTTTTGTTTCATTTTAGAATCTTTTTATTAATACATAATCTTCTACAACTATAGAATACAAAATATCAACAAATTAATATGTATACAATTAATAGAGCTGAAGAAAACTAATCATAATATATAAAAATGAAAAAAATTATATATAGAAAAAAGGAAAAAAGAATCCCATCTAACTGAGAAACAAAACCATTAACCTACAAAAAAATGTTTTGTTGTTTGAATGTACACATGACAAATAAAGCTAATTCCATAAAATATCATCTCATGAAGGTGATCACCTCCAATATAATGTTTTCTGGAGTATGTAATCTCCAAACCTACAGAACAGTTTAATTCGATGAAAGCCAGTACTTCATTCTTTCTTTGGATTTTTTTTCCAGGTTTATCCACTTTGAAAAGCTGTAACATAATTGTCCTGAAAAACAGATTTCCAAGCTAATCTGGTGCTAAAAGCAGACAACACCAGTTCCTTGAACTCCAGCTGCATCATTCTCTTGGTTTATGGAAAAAAAATGCTGTAATCTTCTTCAAGTTGAGTGTCTCATGGAACACTGGCCGATGGTTCAGATGTTTAGTTCAACCATATAGAGCAAAGATACTTGTTTAGATAGGCTTGCAGCACAACTGAATATGTAATACAATTTCCAGAGGAATTTTTTGCAAAATTGTGTTCTGAATAAAGAGCAGAATTGTTTTTAGAAATTTGACCCATCCTTTTTTGGGCATTTAGGCATTTTTAAACAGGCTGTGTCTGTTGCAAGGAATCTGGAATTTTACTGAAAGTGAACTTGTGACATTGCGGCGCCTCTTCAAATCAACGTGAAACACCATAAAATTTATTGGTTTCATCTCCAAATCGTACAGACTTAACAAAAGCAACACAAAGCAAACATGCAACTCTCCCCAGTCAGTCAATTCCTCTAAGAAATTTTATTTCTATGTTTAAAATATATATACACAGAATTCCTTAGCAATCTTGTTAAAGAAATACTGTTCATGGTCTTGATACACCTCAAAACACTTTACAATCAATTAAGTTATGGTTATAAAGTTGAAAACATAGCAGCCAATTTACAAACCAGTTCCCATGCACTCATGACATGACAATGATAAATTTTTAAATAGTGACTAAAGTTCAAAACATTGGTCAACTTTCTTGCTTTTCAGTAAAATTGTTGCACGGGATTGTTTTGCTTGCATGCTAGTTATTTAGTATCTCATCCAGCAAGGCTGATAATGATTGCAATAATAGCAAGCTAGAGAAAATGAAAATGTGGCATTTTAACCACAACAATTTGGGAGTAATTCTTTCATAAAATGTTAAATATTTCAATTTGCAAACATTTTAAATTTTAAACATTTATAATGCCCTTTTATCCATAATTTGGTATTTTCAAAGTCCATAAGTTGATTGTACAGGTAGTCCCCGAGTTACGAATGTCTGACTTACAGACAACTCGTACTTACAAACTGAGGAAGGAGAACGCTGTCTGCCATTTTAAGTCAGAACGCAACGCCATCCGCCATTTTAAGACGGATCGCTACGCCTTCCGCCATTTTAAGTCATTGCCGTTGACACTATGTTGAGTGTTTAACTTTGTATTTGGCTTAAATTTTTCTTAGTAAGATTCACCCTGACCCCCCCCCCCCGCCCCCGGTTGGCCGGTGGTGTGGTGAGATCAGCGCCGGGCTCGAGTTCGATCCAGTGACAGACCACTCCTGTGCCAGGTTGATGTCGATCCAGTGACTCCCATACCATCCGTGCCAGGTTGATGTTGATCCAGTGACTCCCGTACCATTCGTGCCGGATTGATATCGAGCTCGAAACTCGACCTCGTGAAAAAAACACTGCCACCTTCAGTTTAGATTCCCACGCGGAATATTGTAGAGGATCAAATACCCAAACCCAGCACAGCCCCCACTTGTCCCATTTAGCCTGTCTCAGTAAGGACCCGGGGAATTCAATGCGGAGGTTCTTAGGACTCAGCGGACCTCGTGAGCCGGTGCAGTTCAGGACCCACCACCCACAGTGTTTCTGTTCTATTGATGGGAAGCGATTGCGATTGAAAATAAAGTGGAAATAATAAAGCGTTTAGAAAAAGGCAAAACGCTATCAGTTATTGGAAAAGCGTTAGGCTGCAGTGGGTCAACGATCGGAACAATTTTAAAGGATGACGGATAAAGTGAGAATAATGGAGCACGTGAAAGGCCCTGCCCCGATGAAAGCTACAATTATTATTAAGCAAAGCAGTGGTTTAATTATTGGAATACATACATTTCTTAAGTGTTTTATATACATAGAAAGGTAAAATATATACTACATACTAAGACAAACGTTTGACTTACTGACGCTAAATAATGCCGTATGTACTTGTTCCGAATTACGTACAAATCCGACTTAAAGACAGACTCAGGAACGGAACTCGTACGTAACCTGGGGACTGCCTGTATTGAACTTCTGTTCAGTTTAACACTAAACCATTAGATTGACTCGCAAATGCAAAGGAAACTTTATTCAGAGAAAAAAAAGTTGATCACTAAAGAAAAGATAATCCCTTCTTTCAATAAAACTTCAAAACAGCAAAATAAATTCAGTGCATAATATGGTAAACGATTGCCAAAAACTAGACTCGGAATT
This sequence comes from Hemitrygon akajei, assembly GCF_048418815.1. Lineage (NCBI taxonomy): Eukaryota > Metazoa > Chordata > Chondrichthyes > Myliobatiformes > Dasyatidae > Hemitrygon > Hemitrygon akajei. The sequence goes on from NC_133127.1 coordinate 31,026,096, forward strand.
TGTAATGTGTACAAGAAAAACGTTCCTGGATGAAAATGCCACAATTCTGCTACTTTATTGCTCAAGTTAAATGTGAAAGCAATAATGAACATTGAGATTTGGCTCCTATCCATCATGCAAGTTTCAGTTTAAAAATGTTCATTCTTGGTTTCACATTTTCCTTCTCCATTTTTATAATCATAATCCCTTGACATGAACTGATCAGTTTTTAAATCCCCTGAAGATTTTGAGTAAGTGGTAATAGATAGGAATAAAGAAAATAATTTATTTTCCCTCAGTGTTTTCCAGTAATCCAGGCATCATAAGGAACCTTTCTAGTAGTTATCAGTTAACAGACTTTTCCACTGACCTACAACTTATAAAACAAGCCTTTAAAAACAGACTCCATCCTGCATCCCAGGTCATTGACTAAAGTCAGAGTGAAAACGATTAAAGCGCAGCAGTATTACACAGTTGAGTTTATCACTAGTGAAACTGTACAGCATGGAGGTGAATTACTGGCCATCTCACCCTTCAAAATTAACCTCAATGTTTAGAAGTGCAAAAAAAAATTAAAAATCAAAAAGATAAAGAAAACTCTCACTTTGCAGTGATATAGCTTGACAACACAATGCAGAGATAAGAGTAATAGAATAAAATCATTTACAATATTTGGAATTCTATATACAAAAAAGAATCTTAAGCATATTGCCATGTACTCAAATAAAATATTACATTATGGTTACTAGAAAATTGGTAAAAGGGGGATTACATTTTTTTCTAATAAAGTCATCCAGCTAATGTGGTAAATACAAATTTTGCCCATTAGGCACAGCTGCCTAGAGAGATATGGAAGGAAACCAAGGAAGTTTATCTCCACTTCATTTTTGTAATTATCAATCATCATTCTTCTGAATTACATTAGCCAAACTCTGGATCATCACCATGACAACACAAACATGACTCAGAAAGCTATTGAGTCTGAAATACAAAATCACAAGGGAGGTCAATTATTTTTAGATTGGCTCTACACTGCTAGATCTGATTGTTGTTGTTATTACAATTCTCTCTGCTACTACCTTATCAAGTTTTATTGCATTTTCATCATTGCACGCTCTCTCCTTCAACTAGAGAGCAACCTGAATATCGAATGAACCGCCACACTGTAGAATAGCAAGCCAAATTCATAACACATTTCAAAAACATAAGCACTGAACCTTGTTTTTTTTTCTGCTAGCATAAATGCGCTGAAAGAATATTAATCAGCTTTCATTGATTAGACAATCAACCAATTTTATTGGAGGACTGCGCACTCAGCCGGACTGTGTATTCAGGTTGTAACATGACGACAGGCAGTCCAGTTACAAATGAGTTCTGTTCCTGAGTCTGTCTTTAAGTCGGATTTGTACATAAGTTAGAGCAAGTACATCCGGTATTATTTAGCGTCAGTTAGTCAAACATTTGTCTTAGTATATAGTATATATTTTACCTTTCTATGCAATATAAAACACTTAAGAAACGTATGTATTTTAATAATTAAACCATTGCATTGCTTAGTAATTGTTATGATCCCAGCTCCCTCCTTCTTGAGAATCGCAAGATCGCTATTAATTCGGGTCTTGGACCCAGGAAATGAGAGAGAATCCTCAGCCAGACAAAGCAACGGATTTGGCCATTGTTTCTTGGAGACACCTTTGTGGATTGCGATCCTATGCTACGTGCCAGCTCTCAGGGCAACGTGAACTGGGCTACGTGCACACCCTCGGGCAATGTGGGCTGGGGATTGCATCACCCCACCCTGATTGACAACTACAACCCTGCAAGTCAAGATAAAAGAGGGGCTGCAGGGGGCAGTCCCCTAGCGACACACCAGAAGGAGACACCATCGCTCATCGCTCCCGTGATAACGGGAAGCTATTCGGAAGCCACGTGTAGTCCATTTCCCCTGGCCTGGGGAACGGGTGGCTGATAACACCGAAAAGGACTTCGAACTAACAACGGGGAACCCACGTTCCCGATTCAACGGTTTGCGTCCTAAAAGACTGGGCAAGTTTCTTTTCTCACCAAAAATCTCTCTCTCTCTCCAACAAGTGAAACCCAGCGGTCCCCAAAAGGCTAAAGCCTGCATGAACTGGAGAGACTTTTATATTTCCATCGGACAATATTTTTACCCATAGACAAAACGATAGAGCTACTTCTAATTGATGATTATTATTATACCCGTGCTTTAGATTGAGTATTGACTACGTATATTATCTGAATGTTTGTATTAACCTTACTTTTGTGTCCCTTTATAAATAAAAGCGTTTAAAAATAGTACCATCAGACTTCAACGGACCTCTCTATCTTTGCTGGTAAGTGACCCAGTTACGGGGTTCGTAACAGTAATAACTGTAGCTTTCATCGGGGCAGGGCCTTTTACACATTCCATTATTCTCACTTTATCCTATAAAATTGTTTTGATCGTTAACTGACTGTAGCCTAATGCTTTTCCAATGACCGATGGCTTTATTATTGCCACTTTATTTTCAATCGTGATCGTTTTCTGTCAACGGAACAAAAACACTGCGGGCGGCGGGTCCTGATCTCTGCTGGGTCCTAAAGTCCACTGCACTGATACAGGTTAAATGGGACAAGTGGGGGCAGTGCTGACTGGAAAGTGGAGGATGGGGTCAGGGTGAATTTTGCTAAGAAAAATATAAGCCAAATACAAAGTTACACACTCAACACAGTGTCAACGGCAACGACTTAAAATGGCGGACAGCGTCGTGATCTGACTTAAAATGGCAGACGGTGTTCTCCTTCCTTGGTTCATAAGTATGAGCTGTTCGTAAGTCGGACGTTTGTAACTTGGGGGCTGCCTGTATTTTAATGTTGCTGAATATTTAATTTACCAGCATGGTGAGAGCAATGTGGCCATCTGATATCTTGCTGATGTATCCTTAGCCAATGAGCAAAGAGTGCTTTGTACGCTAACTCAGTATCTAACCCAAAAGGAGACAGAATTTCTTTTAAATCGCCAAAGTAATTTGCAAACTGAAGGATTGCATCTCCTTTAATCTTTTTCCAACAGAACCAACTGACAGTTTTGCAAACAATTATGCATTGTTAAAAGGATGCTTAGAGATAATTAGTAGACTTAACATTTTACAGCAAACTTAATGGGCAACTAATGTGCAAAAGCACTGTTGGTGATATTACTGGGGATGCTGAACACAAAATGCCATTTTCGTGAAGCTATCGAAGCAGTGCAAATTGGCCAGCAACTTGTGACAATTCACAATCCTTTGGATATATCTCCTTCAAAGTGCTGCCTGCCTTCAGCTTTTAAAACATTGAACATTTTTCACTCTAATTTCATGCAAAATTCTTCAAATTACCGGTATTCATTTTTTTCTGGACATGTCGCAATGCTTTGAGAGCAAAGTCCATCAGGTAATTCTCTTCTCTTTAGGATAAACAGATCCGAAAAATGCATTTTTAGGCATTACCTTCATAAATATAATCACGCAAACTCGCAGTCATCTTTTATGCCACAGTTGACTACATCAACCCCTCCAACTACTTCTATCATATGGAGGAGCAGAGGATCACATTCATTTGGTACCATAGAGTTAGAGAGAGTTCAGTAACAGGACCTTGCTAACAAGCACTCATTTGACCCCAATCCTACCCCAACCACTTATTCTGCCCACATTTTATTACTGACTTGCACAAAAGAGGGGATTTACAATGGTCATTTAACCTTTCAACCTGCACATTTGTGTTTGGAACTTCTACAAGCCATGCCATTGCACCGCCACTGGCACATTCCTTCCATAAATCTCATCTCACTGGCTCTCTGATAATTGCTAATCATAGGCTTCCTGGCCCTGTCATATATTCTGCTCCCCAGCCATCAACCAGCAACTGTGTGAAATTGAATCAGACTGTAACCTTGGTGACATAGATGAGAAAGGCACCAAACCTATTTTGCTTTAATAACAATGCCCAAATCCATCTCAGTGTCAGACATGCTTTTTGTTATCTCCAAGCTTACCTACTCCAAAGCACTTTTGGCCAGGCTCCTTTGTTCAAATGTGTAAGGTTGAGGCTGTCTAAACTCCACTTTCTTGTCTACTCTTGTTAAGCAATAGGTACAACTCAAGTCCTTTCCCAGCTTTCAATTAGGAGTGGCAGAAAGTGTGGGCCCCATCAGCAGGGTTGCAACCTGAACAAGAATTCATTTAACAATAAATGGGAAGAAGTTTCTCCAGGCACATCCATTTCTCAAGAGTTAATAAAGCCAGCTGAAGTGCCACAGGTCATAACATTTACATCCCTACTCAGTCAAATCAGGAGAGACAGACGACAGGGGTACAAACACTACCTGACTAGACATGCCAAGCATCCTTGATGAAGATGACAAGTCAGTCATCGAAACATTGGTTAAAATTGATACCTGTACCCGGCTGGAAGCCCAGGAGGAATTTATTCGTATTCTTTGGATATTCATCATCACACAAGCCATAGAGCAGCTTACACAATATCAAGAAAATACTAAGAACAATGCACAAAGTGAAAGGTGATAGTCTTAACAACATACTAGTCATAGACATCAACATTGTGGGCTGAAGGGCCTGTACTGTGCTGTATTGTTCTATGTTCTATTACATAGGTCAAGGTGGGATAGAATACAGAAGCAGGCTCTTTATCCCAACGAATCTGCACTGACCATTAATCTACCAGTTACACTAGTCCTATACAGATTCAGTTTATATTCTTCCACATTCTCATTGAGCCTCCCTACCTCCAGATTCCACTAGTCATCTGCACACCATGGGCAATTTACAGCGGCCAATTGACCTGCTAACCTGCACGCTTTGGGACAAGGGAGGAAAGTGGACCACACAGTCATAACAGACCCTACAGAGGTTAGGACTGAGCCCTAGTCGCTGGCTCTGCAAGTCAGCAGTTCTGTGAGCCGCATCACTGCACTGCCAATTACAGACTTCCCTGAGTGACTACATTGCTGACCAAGATCTTCCAGCACAGCTACAATACTGGGATTGATCCAAAACTGCGGTGAAATGCCAGGTGTATTTGGTCCTCAAAGAAGAATTACTGCCTCATGAGTCATTTCTCAATCACTTAGTCAGAGCTTTTAGTGATGCACAGTTTTGCTGAGATAAAGTAGCTCCTACACCTCATTATAACCTTGATATAAATAAAGAAAACCAATTCTGCTACAATTATTTTGACCTTCTATTAGGCAAGCTGCAATTTAAATAGCTAGGCTTTCTAATTCCGAATTCATTTAGAATGCAAAACAGGCAAGCAGAAACCACTGACAAGTAATGGAGGGGTACAGCTGGAATGACAGGAGTTCTATCAATTTAAACAGAAGCATTTGGTTTACACACAAGGTGGTTGAAATGTATTTCAGTTCTCAGAATTACAACTATTTTGTAGAATACCCGCTGCTAACTTCTTGAACAGGCGATGCAGTGGTCAGCCCTGAGACACTTTGTTCTTTACATTACAAGTGCATCGAGAATAATAAAAACACTCAGGATTATAGCTCACTACTGGAGTGATGTTGACGATATGGTAGAGTAGAAGGTGCACAACTCAGTGAAATTGATCTTTCAGGCATATCAAACATTATCAGAAGCTAGCGAGTTCCTTTTATAAAATGCTACACACTTTGAACTTCATCTATTTAAACAGTCATCTAGCATTTTGATGCATTTACTACCTTAGATTAGAAAACCTTGTATTTATAAAAAGCTTCAATCATACAAGTCAAAGGAGGATACAATGCAATAACCATAGCAGACAGCCCTCCATCTATAATTTTATATCCATTTCATGCCAGTTTCATCTTGCTGTGATTGTTGCACGTTATTTCAATCAAAGAATAATCTTGATTACTAATTCTGAAACATCACCAGCCCCATAAATTATTCACATCAACAATAGAACTTATGAATCAAATTATTTTGTTACTAACATCAAAGCAATATTCTGCCAATGCAAAAACCTGTAATGAAAACAGAAAAGCTGAAATTGCCATAAACTCAGGCAACATAGATAGAGGAAAAATGAAATTACTTTACATCTTTGGCCTTTCAGGAGCCTGACCTGCTGATTTACTATATTTTCTACCTTGTGCCAGGACCTGAAATGTTGATTAGACCTGACAATAAGCACCACTTGTACTGAACTGTAAAATAACTATTTTTCTGATCATTTCAAGTGAATAAGATTCAAGGAAATCTTGATTTCTGTTATCATGCTTTACCCCCATTACATTTTTATGCTGCTGCTGGATTATTCTCATTATACTTTTTGAATAACGCTATTCACAGTATACCAAGCTATGATATAGCTTGCTTTGTTAAATATTACCTTTACTGATGTCAAATTATACCACTGAAAAGTGGTAGATCACAAGACTACCATAGGCAAGTTTACATCATCATTCACTCGTGAGCTTTTTTGAAATTGCTCCAACCAATCACTTGAAAATGACTCTAAGGTCATTTGATGGACAAAGCAACATATTTCATCCAAAAAAAGACTGTTTAGTGTAGCTACACTCCAATTGCTTTTGTGATGACAGAACATTAAAATTCTCATTGAATATTCATAGAATTCCTGACACAACGCAGTGACATATAATCCTAGCTTCGGTAGGCAGGGATGCATTGTTCTTCTAGCTGCTCCATAAGAAATGACACATAATAAGTTAAATCTTTCTTTATTAGTAAGATCTAAATATCCATGACACATTTTAACTATACGTAAGTATAATTAGAAATTAAAAACCTAAGAACATTGATTATAATATGAAATATTTCAGTGTTCCATTTTGACTTTAACCTGGAAAAATCATGACAAGGATCATCTTAATTTATTCAAGACATAAAAACAAGAAAAATAGTACAAGCCCTTTAACTGACTAACTATAGGTGATAAAATGATCTATACAGATATAAATCCGAGCAATCAAAAAGCATTATTAAATTACTTAAATATTAAGCACAGAGTGCACGAAGTTCCAGTCTCATCACTGGCTCAAATGATTCTTATGATAACTTAAACAATTGATGATGGAATGGAAAGTTGCTTTCATCGTTAACAATCTCACATCTACTAGCATCTTCTCATAATTAAAATAGCACTTAAAGATGAACAAAAGCATTCCAATCCATTCTTTTGACTCTCTACAACACATAAGCATGATGAGACAAGTAAAATAGCCACAACAAGTTCTGCAGATGCTAGAAATTCAGAGCAATACATGCAGAAGGAACACAGCGAGTCAGGCAGCATCCATGCAAGGGAATAAACAGCCGATGCCTCAGCCAAGACCCTCCATCAGGCCATCGAGTAAAAAGATATCCTTCTTGGGAAATAAGATTGCAAATTCTATTTCAGCCTGCTAAGAGTTCTTATGCAATGAGAGGATATAAATCTAGTTTGATATTTTGGATTGTTGATTGGAAAACGAAGAGATGATTAAACATTTGGAATAAATCCAATTCCTGATTCTCAGAATGCTCATTAAGTATTCTGAAATCAAAACTGCACAAAACTGTAGTTTACCATTCAGCTTGTAACCATGTAGAGAAACGTGCACAGAACCTTCACAAATCACACCACTCCAGCTGATGACTCACATTTTTGCTTCTCAACAAAATATAAATATTAACATAATTAGAGCCTCATATGCATCACTGAGGAGTGATGTGACAAAATGCTCAAAATAATGAAGGGAATGTATAGGCTTAAGGAATCAGTCTTCCTCATACAATAGGGGAGTCTAACCTGGGAAGAATAGGTTTAAAGGGAGGGGGATGAAATTTAAAGCTGATATGACAAATTCTTCCATTGAGGATATTGGTTAGATAGTTGAACCGACAGGGGTGGTGGTAGAAGCAGATACAATTGCAAAATACAAGACATTTCAACAGGTACAAGGATAGCAAAGCAGGAGAGGGACACAGGCATAATGGATACAAAGTTAGGCATTATGGTCAACAAAGATGGATTAGGCTAAAGGGCCCATTTCTGTGCCATACATCTTCTTAGAAGTCCATTGGGAACGATGATGTCAGTGACATCTCTGATGAGAGCAAAGCCTGAAATGGCAAATGCAGATGCGCCCGCAGGTTGGGCACGTTATAGCCATTGAAGGGTCGGGTCATCTCTACTTGCGGTTCTGGCAATTTTAATTGAGGTCTTTCAGCCGCTGCTCTTCGAACGTGCTGGTGCCTTTGGAGACTGCCAGCTGCCAGGTGTTGTGGTCTTTGGCAAAGGCCTCCCAACTAGTCACAGGGATATTACATACCTTCAAGGACACTTTCACGCAGTCTTTATAGCACTTTGTGGGGCCTCCCTGCTTTCTGGTGCCATGTGCCAGCTGGGAAAAGAATACCATCTTTGGAAGGTGATGGCAGCTGTCCTCCACCTAGACCACATGTCCAACCCATCGAAATTGAGCCTTCATGATCAGAGTTTCTGTGCCAGAGCTCTTGACCCTTTGTAGCACTTTTGTCATGGGGACTGTCTAGCCACGAGATGTCCCTGATCTTACGAAGGCATTGCAGGTGGAACTGGTCAAGCATCTTGATATGTCTGCGGTATGGGTTTCATGTTTCACAGCCATACAGCAGAAAAGACAGGGCTATTGCTCCGTAGACTCCCATCTTTGTCTTCAGCTGGATGCCACGTTCTCCCCACACACGCGTCCATAGCCTGCCAAAGGATGCCCCAGCTTTTCCAAGTCTGTTTGAGACCTTTCAATCTGGACTGCAGGAGGAGTGAGGCAACTTCCCAGGCAGGTGAAGGAGTCAACATTGTTGAGCTGTGTGCCTTCAATCTCAATCCACGGTTCTGCAGGGTCGGTATAAGGTGCAAGCTGAAGTAGAACTCCCATCTTCTGCAGGGTGATGGTTAGGCCAAATTTTCCTGCTGGCACTGTGAGGCACTCAGCGAGCTCCTGCAGGTCCCTTCCACTGTGCGCTGAAAGACCACAGTCACCTGCAAAGCGGAAATCTTATACTATTGCTTCCAACACTTTGGTCTTAGTTTTGAGGTGTTGCAGATCAAAGAAGCTTCCGTCAGTCTTATAGCAAATTGTTATTCCCTCATCAGTCTGCGAGAGAGCAGAGAACAGCACCGCGGCAAACAGCAAGCTGAACAGAGTAGGCACAAGGATACAACCCTGCTTGACACCTTTAGTTACTGGGAAGGGGTCAGAAGTGCAGTCATTTTCAATTACTCTGGCCATCATGCTGTGGTGGAATGACCTGACAATACTGACCAGACAAACTTTGTAAGGATATGCCAGAGGCCTTTGTGACTGTGCCATATATCTACATTTGTCATAAATGGAAAACTACATAAAAGCCCCCTGCAAACTATAAATTCACTATTAACCATCAGAATGACACTTCCACTTGAGTTGAGCTAAATGAAATTGGATATTGATTTAATTCGTTAACAAAATTCATAAGCAAAAGTTATGATTACATCAATTTATTATCCGTCTCAGGATAAAATGAGAAAGGAATTTTCTTAAAGCTTGTCTATGTGCAAGTTTTACATCATAAACAGCCAGATATTTCAAGATGTAAAAGCAACATTAAGAAATTAATAAAAGGTGTAATAGTTTAAATGTGCACAGCAGCAGCCAAATAGGTTTGAAACTCTAGTTAGATGATTGTGGGTTCTGATACTACTGAAGATCTGAACACTAAAATCTGTGTGACACAATGCCATACTAGTCAAGTTTAGATACAAAACCAAAGCTTTATTTGTTGTCTTCAATGGATACATGAGATCCCAAAGCATTTACTTCAAAATGGAAAGTTATGCTGGTCCTAGACAACATTTATTACTCAATTAATATTATGAGAGTAGATCATCTGATAATTATTGAAATACCTGTTATTATTAGAGGTGCATAAATTCAAAGTTGTGTTTCCCATAGTCCAACAGTAACTACCGTAGATTCCGGATTATAAGCCGCTACTTTTTTCCCACATTTTGAACAGCTTTGAACTCTGCGGCCTATAATCCAGAGCGGCTAATACATGGTTTTTTTTTCATGCCGCCTCGTAAACATTTTGCCTCGTAACAGTAGACCAATAAAATTGATGAGTAGTTCACAGAGGTCCAATGAAATTGTACGATAAATCAAGCGCACTTTCACAATTAAATTATTGTAAATCAGTCATTTGTACTCACCCTCATCAACATGGAAAATACTCGAAGCAAGACCCGAGCGCGTCAGACCCGATTAGACCCGATCGCAATGCGCAAGCGTCAGACCCGATTAGACCCGAGCGCATTGCGCAAGCGTCAGACCCGATTAGACCCGATCGCAATGCGCAAGCGTCAGACCCGATTAGACCCGAGCGCATTGCGCAAGCGTGTCAGACCCGATTAGACCCGATCGCATTGCGCAAGCGTGTCAGACCCGATTAGACCCGATCGCATTGCGCAAGCGTGTCAGACCCGATTAGACCCGATCGCATTGCGCAAGCGTCAGATCCGATTAGACCCGATCGCATTGCGCAAGCGTGTCAGACCCGATTAGACCCGATCGCAATGCGCAAGCGTCAGACCCGATTAGACCCGATCGCAATGCGCAAGCGTCAGACCCGATTAGACCCGATCACAATGCGCAAGCGTCAGACCCGATTAGACCCGATCGCATTGCGCAAGCGTCAGACCCGATTAGACCCGATCGAAAACGCTGCTTTTAAGTTAAAGTCGATCAATAACTTTTCCTGGTAGGCTGCAATATATATATTTTTACCAGTCGCTAGGAGATATTGGAATGTTGTTCGTGCTGTTCAGTAAAAAAGTATATGCAACGTAATTTGTGTTACCGATACGTATGTATATTTAAAAGTAGCGGTGCGGCCTAAAATCCGGTGCGGCCTTTACAATTAAAAAATTGATTTTATTTCTAAAATTAGAGCCTGAGGCTAATAATCAGGTGCGCTCTGTAGTCCGGAATCTACGGTACTTAAAAAAAAATCTACTTCACTAACTAGAAGGATATTATGATGGTCGCTAAAACTACCAAATAAAAATTACTGTATTGTGTTCCACTTATTTTGAAATTTCAAATAAAGGACTCAAAAACAACAATAATTGCATTAACACTGAAGATAATAGGAGCATATTCTGATTATTTGGGCCATCATCTCCACTTATTTGGGACAACTCTGAAAGAACAAAACCTGATTGAGAAGACAGTCAGGATCCGCCAAGTTTAATTGTTGCCAAACAGTTTCTAATTAGCACAAGTCATGTGCACTTGTGTGACTGTTAAGACACTACATCATGCTTAAGGGGAATGTTTTTAAAATGGCACCAGTTGCACGTGTTTGCATTCTAAAGGCAGTGACTTTTGCCACTGATGGTCGGCGATAAATAAACAGCAAGACAATTTGGAACTGTTTTGCTCACTGTGGTTTCAAATATTCAGGCTTGGAGATTCCAGAAATGGCTGAGAGTTAAAAAGAAACTAAGCCATTACCTTCAATAAGTTAAGAACTACGAAAAAATTTGAAGGTATTGACAGTCCAATTGAAGTTACAATGAAAATGAAGATTTGGAGATGCAATCGTGGAAAGCATCTTGTGAAGGCAGTTTATTATATGCATTAGGTGTCTGCACTGATTTTTGTCATTTACAGTCAAAAGAACACTGCTTCATACACTCTATTGATAACTATCAGGAACTAAAACAGTTTTATAGCACTGTTTTAATATTGTTGCCCTAATTTGTTTTTATTTCATTTAAATATGTCATTTGTTATTCAGTTAAACTGTAGTTTGTCTTTTTCCTTCAATACATTTTAATAATTTCCATGAAACTTCAGCTAATTGAGGCAGTCGCTGAACTGGGCCAAAATGTATTGGTCCTGATGTGTCCCACAAAACCATGATCCACTGTAATTGTATGGCAGTGGCTCATGTTTCACCCAAATGGAATAGAGAAGTGACTCTGCAGCAATGCAAATCCAGGGTTATGCATCGCCCCTCTTATTGTGGCGACAGAATGATTGCAAGTTATTTAAAACAGTAGTGAAAATAGGAGATAGTCATGGAATGCGAATTTAAAAACACTGGACAGCAGATTAAAGAGCAGGAACTCTCAGATCCAAGTCTCTGAATTACTTGCAATGCTACATGATTCATAGCATTATATAGCACAGTAATGGGTCCATTAGCCCAAACGTCCATGCCAATCTAGATACCTATCAAAGCCTGCCTTTGGCCCCCATCCCACACTAAAGCTTTCCTACTCACATACTGACCAAATGAGTTTTTTGTTTCAACGTGTTGTAATTAATCCTGCCTCTACTACTTCCGCTGGCAGCTCATTCCATAAAACACCACTCTCTATATGGAAAAATTGCCCCAGATCCCTTTTAAATCTTTCCTCTTAAACCTACGCCCTGTAGCTTTAAACTCCACTGCCTTGAGAAAAAGACCAACAATCTACCCTATGTAGCTACACTTGTGTTAACTTTATAACTTCTCTTTAGCACCTTAGCCTCCTTTGCTCCAGGAAGACAGTCCCTGTACCACCCAATCTTTCCCTTATTAGTCAAGTCCTCCAGTCCAGGCAGCATCCTTGTGAATATTTTCAGAATCACAATAGCAAGTATAAGGAGTTGGAGAATGGGCCAGATAAAGAAATGGTACAAGGGCTTAAGGTTTCTACATTACATTAACACCGCGAGAAATGTGCAACCCCAAGGTGGACAGATTGTGCTCAAAATAGATTGCGTCATATTTTGGAGGGGTTTACTAATGGGTGGGGAGGTTGTTAAAGCTAACCTGGCAGGAGCACAAATCAGAGTAAGAATCAAATATCCAAGAAAAAGGAAACAAGTAGGCAGTGGTTACAGTGGCACCATAAGTCAGATGGTACCCATATGAACTGCAATATTATTTTAGGAGTTCCATACTGCAGTAATGAGGGATGATATCCTAGAAGACAGCGCATATGGCTGTATGAGTAGAACTTAGAACCAGAAGGATAGTTGTTTTGCGGGAAGTGTGCTACCTACATAATCGTCACAGTTATGCCGGCAAATTGCAACAACAACAGGATTGCAGCATGCTTCAACCAGCCCAATATTAACTGGAATCACCTTTATATGAAGGACATCTGAGAGGGCTATATGAACCAGGGCATAGACAGTATAATGGAGGAGAAGCAGAAAATCTTAAAAGAATAACAATGCAAATGGTTGAAGTTTCAGTGGAAAGGCACTAGGAGATGGTGACCATAACTGCACATTTCAACGTGGTTATAGAAAACAATAAGATTTCACTGGAAATTAAAGTCCTCGGTTGGGGAAAGATCAATTTCAATATCGTTAAGACAAAATCTGAATGGGTAGAATGGGAACAATTACTTGTATACAAGTCAAAATCCAAGAAGTGGGAATCATTCAAAATTGAAATAATGAGAGTTCAAGGTCATTATGTTTTGGGAGGATAACAAGTCAAAGGGGTACTGAAGAGTAAGGGATAAATGGAGAAAGGAAGCAGATAGAGGTAGAGAAATGAGAAGGAGTGAAGTCAGACCAGAGTATGGGAATGCTAGGGGCAAAAAAAAAGTTAGAACTCAGGAATAAGTCCTAATGGAGGGTCTCACCCTGAAATGTCAACCATCATTTCCTCCACAAATACTGCCTGATTTGCTGAGTTCTTCCAAAGGGATTTTGAAAGCAGATGCAAAAAAACAAACACACAACTATCATTAGCAGAGAAGTAAGGAAAATCCTAAGACATTAAGTACATTAAGAACAAGAGGATAACCAGTAAAGGAGTAGAGCCAACAAGGTTAGTACACATACAGTTAATAGTAGGGCTCAAGAGAGCATTGAGGTACAGAAGGAGCTTTATGTACAAGTCCAAAGCACAAGGTAATTTATTATCAAAGTACATATATGTCATCACATACAACCCTGAAATTCATTTTCTTGCAGGCATACTTAATAAATCCAATAATGATAATAGAATCAATGAAAGGCTGCACCAAAAGGGTGGACAACCAGTGTGCAAATACAAAAAAAATGATAAATAATAAATATATATTGAGAACAGGAGATGAAGAGTCCTTAAAAGACCCTAGCGCTAGCAGATAAGATGATTGAGATTTTTGGGATATTTATATTAGCTGGGACATAAAATACTGGTCCGGATGTTATAGTACAACATGTTATGGTTCCGGTCTAGGCCGCAGCTCGTAAACTATGTACAAATCCGGTCTCTACATTATGCAATGGGTAAAGTTTCACAGTACAGGGTTCCCCCCGCTATCAGAAGGTAGAGCGCTCCTATGAAACCGTTTGTAAGCTGAAATGCCGTAAAGCAAAGAAGCAATTACCATTAATTTATATGGGAAAATTTTTGAGCATTCCCAGACCCAAAAAAACCTTCCAAATCATACCAAATAACACATAAAACCTAAAATAACATGAACATATAGTAAAAGCAGGAATTATATGATAAATAAACAGCCTATATAAAGTAGAAATATTGTATGTATGGTGCAGTTTCACTTATCAAGATCAGGAAGACAGCGAGCCAAAATCGATTTGGAGGGGAAAAAAAAATCAGCACATATACGCATGGGCACATACATGCATGCGCACACAACTGCCCGCGCGAGGCTTCACGGTCATGGCAGTCTTTCTCGGGGTAAACACACGTATAAAACTGGTGTCTTTTTTTCGTAAAAGCGAAAATCCCCTTTGGTTAGTGAAAACAGGTACTAATATAGGTCTTTCGTAACTGCGAGCTATTGTAAAGCAAATGTTCGAAAAACAGCGGCCACCTGTAAAGAGTACAGAGGAGATCAATCCAGTTGTTGCCGAGAATGCAGCATTTCAACTGTGAGATAGCACAAGACAGATTTTCCTCAGAGGAAGCAGTGATGGAAACCTGAAGGCAATCAAAAAATTATGGAAAAGCTTAGTTAGGGTAAATAGTAAAAAAAAAATGTTTTTTCACAGAAATATCCAAAACTATAAGTCTTAGTTTTTAAGCAAGGGATAGAAAGAAGCTAAAAAAGGTTTTCCATCCCATGGGTGGTTGGAATTTGAAACACAGAGCTTGAACGGATGGTGGAGGCACAGACTCAGTATTTCAGCATTCAGTCATACACTTGAATTGCCAAGTCATAGAAGGCTATGAGCCAAGTGTTGGAAAAATAGGATTAGCATTAGATTGGTACCTCATAGTTAGCAAACTTGGTGGGCTAAAGAGCTTGGTTCTGTGCTAAATTACTCCGAAGTTCAAAAGAACGCTATGCTATTGTGGATTTGGTTGCTGAGCACCTTGACTATAGCGATGTAACATTGTAAATGTCTCACAAGCCTTTAACAGGAAGATTAAAGTAAGAAAGTCTGTGACATCTGGTCATATCAACATATTATAGAGTACAAGTCCCAGTGTTTCAGAGGAAGTGGTTGAAGCAGGTACAATACCAAAACCAAAACTTAAAAGGCAATTGGACAGCTGCATGGATAAGAAAATTTCAAATGGAAACTTTAAGGGTGAAAGGTAAAATGTTTAAGGGGAGTTAAGGAGAGACATGGCTCCTAGTGGCGACTCCCTTGCTTGCATCTTCGGAAACTGCTCTACTTTCATCTTTAATATCTTTATTTTTCCCTTTCAGGGTTCTTTTGAAGATGCTGACCTGGAGTTACACGTAGGCTTCGGTTCTTTGGGCGAGTGGGACCCGTTCTCGGGGTTTCACGGCTGGCCCTTATTCGACATGCCAGGGGTTTGGCCCAAGAGTCCCGCTCATGTTTGGCAGCCTAAGATCTCGGGGGCCTGGATCGTCGATCGATGTCACCGCAGGACACCCGTGTGTCATCGGGGACGCCGGAAAATCTTTTGCTTTGAGAACAAAGACCCGAGGTCTTTGTGATCTTTGGACGCAGAGCTAGGAAAAAGCGATGGAACAGGTTTTTAACATAGTAAACCAGCGGGTTGTTGTTATGTCTCCCGCTCGCTGTGAAAATGGGGGACACCTCACTCTCCCTTATCAGGGAGAGAGAACTTATGGTTTGTCAAATGTGGGATGAAATGAGAGTCCTTTGGGGTAACTCTGGTCAGTGTCTTTGCTATCGCTTAGCACACGCTTGGGCTTGGTAACTATTGATGTGCTTTTTAATGCTGGTGGGGGAGGAGGATCGTTGCTCGCTGCTGCTTACTTGTGGGAGGGGGTAGCTGGGGGGATTTTGGGGTTCTCAAAGTCGTTTATTCTTTGGTGCACTGCTCTGTTTTCTTGGATGTTTGCGAAGAAAAAGCATTTCAGGATGTATATTGTATACATTTCTCTGACATTAAATTGGATCTTTGAACCTTGAACAAGAGGGGAAATTCTTTCACTCAGAGGGTTGTGAGAGCGTGTAACAAGCTGCCAGCACAAGTGGTGCATGCGAGCTTGATGTCAACCTTTAAGAGAACTTTGGATAGGTACATAGGGGGATCTTATTGAAACGTATAAAATTCTAAAGGGATTGGACAGGCTAGATGCAGGAAGATTGTTTCCAATGTTGGGGAAGTCCAGAACGAGGGGTCACAGTTTAAGGATAAAGGGGAAGCCTTTTAGGACTGAGATGAGGAAAAACTTCTTCACACAGAGATTGGTGAATCTGTGGAATTCTCTGCCACAGGAAACAGTTGAGGCCGGTTCATTGGCTATATTTAAGAGGAAGTTAGATATGGCCCTTGTGGCTAAAGGGATCAGGGGATATGGAGAGAAAGCAGGTACAGGGTTCTGAGTTGGATGATCAGCCATGATCATACTGAATGGCGGTGCAGGCTCGAAGGGCCGAATGGCCTACTCCTGCACCTATTTTCTATGTTTCTACATGGATGGTAGAAGTATGGAAGGCTGAGGCCTCAGTGAAGGTTGATGGGAGTAGGCAGCTTAAATGCTTGTGCAGATTAGATGGGCCAAAAAGACCTGTTTCTGTGCTGTACTTTTCTATGACTATGGATATGGGCCAAACAGGGGCAAATGGGACTAGTTTAGATGGGGATATGGTCTGCATGGACAACTTGGCTTGAAGGGTGTGTATTCTTGCAATATTACTCTGCCTCTAGAGGTTAGTTCTAAGAGGCATCTTTTGGAAAACAAGCAGGCTGAAATAAAGAGTGACTCAGGAAACTAAAAAGCTCTGGGGAAGGTGGTTAACAGTAGAAGATTGATTAACAGAAGGATGTGAAAGATGGCAGAATTGAAATAATTCGGAGGGCTGATGCTATAGTGTAGAAAGTATTAATTATAGTCGGAATGGGAGTAACTATGAAATAATATGAAAACGAGAACTTTGAAGGTGGTATAGATCCAATGAAGATCAAAGAAAAGTAGTCAAAGGCAAATATCAATTAATGCACAGTATGAGGACTGTGGGACAAGCTGAGTTACAATGGGAAGCAGCTGGGTGCCTCAACAAAAAAAAATGTTGATAAAAAAAATACCCAGGTGCTGAAAGGAGACTATGACATGTCAGGATATAACATATCAATGTTACAACACAGCAAATATGTACACAGGATGGGAGATGGGTAATAGCCATTATAAGGTGACATCACCACTAATTTAGCTGCCAGAGTCCTGAAAACTGGACTTCCAGCAGTTGATGAGAAAACTAACACCAGAAAACCCTACTGGATTTCATCATGACAATATAACCTGTCACATTTGCTCATTTCGTAGTTGGAATAATCACCAACCTGTTCTTGCGGCAATGTGTTCATATCTCAATTAAGATTCATAAATTTCTACCTACACAAGGCACTTGCCTGACATGCTTAACATACTGATACTGAGCTGGATATAGACAAAAATACATTAAATTCAATTATTATATGCAGGAAATACAAACGAGATATCACTATCAATAAGAATGAAGGACTTCTTTTGAAATACTTTATTAAACACCGAATTTAATTTTAAAACTTTTTTTGCAGTCATTCAAAAATAAGCATTAGCTGTATCATTAATTGAAATGCTTAAAGGGAAATTGAATAACCTGTAATCAAAAATGTAGTATTTATATGCCTGGGCATTTTGAATCAAATTCACACTTTATCAGTGTGGTTGCTGCTCAGTTTTTTTGCATTTGGCAGAAGGTAATGTGCTGCAATCCCATTATGCTTGTACCAGCAAAAAAAAGCTATCTGGAATTTGTGCATACAGGTCAGGATTTTGATCTTACTCAAGATCATTCAAAATTAACAATGCTCTTTAAAGCCAACTTTGAGTGATCTAATGGCCCATATACAAGACAATGATACGGCAAAAAAAATGCTTAGCCTCACTATTTGCATACTTAGCTATGCAAAACAGTGCATCGCTAAAGGATTGGAATCTAGACTTAGAGCAGAAATAAGGCTAAATAAACATCTGACAACAATGCTGCTCATTTTTAAGTTAACTAATGGATCTGGCATCACAAGTTATGCCAGACAGGGAGGATAATATTTGTTCGTCCTTGGTGTTCAGCAGCAAGTTAAAAGCAGTAAGGGAATACAAAGCAAATGGTACGACTGAAACTATAGAGGATCTTGAACTACCTGTTCACAGAACTATAAAGGCAAGTGTATTGATAGACAAGGTGTTTAAGGAAGAATAAGGAATACTTGCCTAGAACAAGAGTTCATATCAGAACTGTAAGGGACACAATTAGGGCATGGCTACAGTACTAAATATAGATCCTATCAGAATACAGGAAGGATGTGAAAGCAGAGACGATTCCTGAAATTGACACCAAGATTGGAAAATTTTAGTCACAAACAAATGAATGGATAGCAGTGCTTGTCTTATCTCAATAATAGACAATAGACAGTAGGTGCAGGAGTAGGCCATTCGGCCCTTCTAGTTAGCACCACCATTCACTGTGATCATGGCTGATCATACACAATCAGTACCCCGTTCCTGCCCTCTCCCCATATCCCTTGACCCCGCTATTTATAAGAGCTCTATCTAACTCTCTCTTGAATGCATCCAGAGACTTGGCCTCCACTGCCTTCTGGGGCAGAGCATTCCACATATCCACCACTCTCTGGGTGAAAAAGTTTTTCCGCATCTCTGTTCTAAATGGCCTACCCCTTATTCTTAAACTGTGGCCTCTAGTTCTGGACTCACCCATCAGCGGGAACATGCTTCCTGCCTCCAGCGTGTCCAATCCCTTAATAATCTTATATGTTTCAATCAATCTCGAACAAAGGTAGATTTAATTAGGAGCATATACTTTTTAAAAAGCCCCAAGAGGCAATTAAAATTAGAGTTAGAATTAGTTTATTATTGTCACATTAAATGAAGTACGATGAAAACCTTGTCGTGCACACTGTTCATATAGATCAAATCATTACACAATACATTGAGGCAGTGCAAGGTAAAAAAACAAGGGTTCACAAAGTGCAAAGTTATGGAGAGTGCAGTGCAGTTAAACAATACAGTACAAGATCATAACAAGGTAAATTATGAAGCTAAGAGTCCATCTTATACTATGGAGTCATATAACTGCGGATAGAAGCTGTCCTTAAACCTGATGGTATGTGCTTTCAGGAAAAGGAGAAGATAGTATGTCTTGGGTAGGTGTGGTTTTTTTGATTGTACAGGCTGCTTTATTGAGACAATGAGAAGTTGAGTCCATAGAGGGGTGGGTGGGTGGTTTGCATGCTCTGCTGAGAGCTCACAACTCTCTGCAGTTTTGTGTAGTCACATACAGAGCAGTTGCCTTGGCAAGCCATGATATATCCAGACAGGATGCTTTCTGAGATGCAAAAATAAAAATTGACAAGAGTCAATGGGGACATGTCAAATTTCCTTCGCCTCCTGAGGAAGTACATGAATTAGTGCAGTGGAGAGGTTGGTCAAGGCTAGAATTAACTCCTGCCCAAGGACCTAGACCTACTGCAATTTGCCTGTCACAACATTATGTCTACCACAGATGAAATCTTACTGGCTGTCTACTCAGCCCTGGATCACTGGACAATAGTAATATTTATGTGAGACTGTTCTTTATTGAATACAAAGCAGTAATCAACAAAATCATACCCTCAGTTCAAATCAACAAGCTCCATAGTCTGGACCTCTGTACCTTGCCTCTGCAACTGGATCCTTGCTTCAAAATCAGGAGACCACATTCTATGGAGATTGGAAATAACAGCTCCCCCTTGCTGATAATCAACACTGGTGCACCTCAAGGTTGAGCGCTTAAGCCCACTGCTCTACTCTCCCTACACCCACGACTGTAGCCAGGCACAGCTCAAACAACATCTATAGATTTGCTGACAGCACTACTGCTGGCAGAATTTCAAATGGTGACGAGGCAGCAAGACAGATCAGCTGGTTGAGTGATGACACGACAACAACCTTGCACTGAATTTCAGTAAGACCAATGAATTGTTTGCTGACTTCAGAAAAGGGAAGTCAAGGGAACACACACCTGTCCTCATCAATGGATCAGCAGTGGAAAGGGTGAGCAGTTTCAAGCTCCTGGGTATCAACATCTGAGGACTTACCCTGGGTCCAACATATTGATGCAATTACAAAGACGACACAACAGTAACTATATTCCATTAGAAGTTTTAGGAGATTTGATACGTCACCAAAGACACTTGCAAATTTCCACAAATGTACTGTGCAGAGCATTCTAAATGGTTGCAGTATGGTTTGGTATGGAGGAGTCTCTGTATTGGATCAGAAAAAGCTGCAGAAATGTGTAAAACTCAACCAGCTCCATCATGGGTAGGCACTCGCCTCCCCAGCATCCTGGAGACCTTCAAAAGGCAATGCCTCAAAAAGTAGCATGCCCTCTTCTCACTACTACCATCAAGGTCGTGGTCCAGGAGCCTGAAGAGACACACCCAACGTTTCAGGAACTGCTTCTTCCCATTTGCCATCAGATTTCTGAATGGACAAAAAACCCATGAACACTACTTCAGTATATTTCTAATTTTTCTCCTTTGCTTACATCATTTCATCATTTTGCTTACTATGTATTGAAATGTACTGCTGCAGAGAAACAAGATTTCATGACACACAGTATGCCAGTGATACTAAACCTTTGTACCAGGACCTAATTGATAAAACAAAAAGGGTTAGCAATGAAGGTTCAGTTTAAGCAACTGGGATAAGATTAGTGAATACGAGGCATAATTTTAGTGGTTGGAGGAAAATACATTACTGTGCAAAAGTCATAGGCAACCTAGATTTTAAGATACATTTTTTTAAAATGTTTTTTTTTGTTTTTTGGATTAGTGCATCAGTAGAAAAGAAAAAAAATTAGATTTCCAAACATTCATTTTCCAAAAAATTAGAATGTGAAGAGAATGTTTTTGTATTTAGTCTAAGAAACTAACAATAAGTAAATAATAGACCACTTCAAATAAAAATGTGATTACTTTGTAGGTACGTAGCCCAGTGCATGATTAAACAAAGATACCAAACAGATCAACAACGTAATGAGTTGAATGAACTAAACTGACTAACTGAGTGTGGAAGGAATCAAGCTAGGTGAAAGACAACTAAACTAAAAGGCGAGGGTGTGGAAGGTATGACAGTTTAACCTTCAAATCATCAATTCTTACACCATGGCAAGAGTAAGTAACAAAACAACGTGGTTATCCTGCATCAGTAAGGTATCTCCTAAGCAGAAATTTCAAGCAGGAGTTTCAAGATGTGCTGCCAAAACTCTTCCAAAGCAGCACAAAGAAACAGGCAACAGTGAGGACCAGAAATGCAGTGTTCACCATGGAAACTGAATGCAGCAGATGGGAGATACATCAAACTGAAGTCCCTTTTAAATCAGAAGTAGTACAGGATTGCTATCAGCTCTGAACTCTCAGAAACCACTGGAACCCAAGTACACCCCACTGCAGTCCAGAAAAGTCTTGTCAGAAGTGGTCTTCATGGAAGAGGTGCTGCCAAAAAACCATTCCTCCAAAGTGGAAACAAAACCAGAGACTCGCCTATGCACAAAAAACACAAGGGTGCTAAATAATAGCAGCAAGTGCTCTGGACCGACTAGTCAAAATTTGCAATTTATGGCTCAACCAGAAGGCCTTTTGTCCATAGATGAGCTGGGGAATGTGACATGGATGAGTGTCTGCAGGCAACAGTGAAGCATGGTGGAGGTTCCCTTGTATTTGGGGCTGCATTTCTGTAAATGCAGTTTGTGATCTGGTCAGAATTAATGAAATCCTCAATGCTGCGCAGTTCAAGCAGATTCTCATCCACCACGCAAAACCATCAGGGAGGCGGCTGATCAGTCCCAACTTCATTCTGCACGACAATGACCCCAAACACGCGGCCAAGGTCATAACGAACCATCTTCATCAAAAAGAACAGAAGTTCTGTAACAAATAGGATGGTCTTCACAGAGCCCTGATCTCAGTATCAGAGGTCTCCTGGGATTAACTGGAGAGACAGAAGCAAGCGAGACATCTAAAGTCAGCAGAAAAACTGTGGCAAGTTCTCCAAGATGCGTCGGAACAACCTACCAGACAATTTTCTTGTAAAACTGCATGATAATGTACCCAAACCAACTGAAGCAGTTTTAAAGGCAAAAAGTGGTCAAGCCAAATATTGGTTTGATTTATTCCTTTCCCCCCACTGTTTAATTCCCTTCATAGCAAATTTCTTATTTAGAATATTTTTAAAGCATCTTTGCTTTACATATGTTCCACATGTACCCAAGGCTTATGATGGGGGGGGGGGTATGTTACAGGCAAGTTATTATATTTTTATTTATTTTCTTATAAACAGTGGTAGGTGCATGGGCCACCTTGCCCAGTGTGGTGGAAGAAGCAGATACATTAGGGAAATTCTTAGATGGGCATATGGATGAGGAAAAAAAAGGCCATGTAAACGGGAAGGATTAAATTGATCTTCATCATGGGTCACACATCCTGCACTGTTCCATATTCATAAAAAGGATTGTACAGATCTGTAGGTCAATCCCTTTCAGGATGCTGAAGCTTCCACTCCACACCCTCCCCCAAGTTATCTGGATGAATATATGAACATCTGCAATCTTTTGGACCAAGTGGATAAGGCAAAATTGTGTTCTTTGATCATCAACTGACATGGTGATCCAAATGGCTTCTTTCTGTGTGGTAAGATTCTGGGATTTTAAATGCTCCCTGATGTTGGTGGGGAAATGTCTCCTTGAACTGCTACAGTCTGTGCAATGAAGGAATTCATACAGTGCTATTTGGCAAAAGATGGAAGGTGATAAAAGGTGGAATGTACTTCAAAGTTGGAAATAAATGCAGCTGAAGGAAAACATGCCGAGAATGATGATATTCCCACGCATCTTCTGCCCTTGTTTACCTAAGCAGTAGGAATGTCAAGTTTGGAAAGTGATGTTCAAGTCAAGAAACAGAGCAGAGAAGTATATGGTTCAGCCCAACTGGTGCATGCTAACCAAGATAACCATCTAAACTAGTCTCATTTGTAATATCTGGCCCCTCTCCCTCTAAACCCATTTTGTTACCATCAGGTAGGAGGTACGGAAGTCTGAAGGCACACACTCAGCGATTCAGGAACAGCTTCTTCCCCTCTGCCATCAGATTCCTAAATGGACTTTGAAGCTTTGGACACTACATCACTTTTTAAAATATACAGTATTTCTGTTTTTGCACATTTGTAAGTCTATTCAATATATGTAAATGATTACTCGTTTACTTATTATGTTTTATTTTATTTATTATTATTTTTTCTCTCTGCTAGATTATATATTGCATTGAACTGCTACTGCAGTTAGCAAATTTCATGTCACATGCTGGTGATAATAAACCTGATTCTGATATAAGTACCTGCCAAAGTATCTTTTAACTGTTCTTAATGTCCCTTCCTCAACTGCTTCCTTACCTCTCAGATTCCTCCTTAAAGCTCTCCTCTCTTGCCTTAAGCCCATGCCCTCTTGTTCTTGATTCCACAATCCAAGAAAAAGACTGTGTGCATCCTATTTACACCCTTATGATTTTATGCACCTTTATGATCACCTATTATTCTCAATCAGTCCAAAGAATTTATTCAAAATCACCATAACACAGTCTCAGCAACATCCTTGTGAATCCCTCTGCACCCTTTCCAGCTTACCGTAATAGCAAGATTCTTTTAGCAGGTGACTAAAACCGCACATAATGCTCCAAATTCAGCCTTATTACTGTCTTGTACGACTGCCTCAGTCCAGGAACTGAGCAAAGGAAACACATCAAGGATAACATCAAAATCAAGCTGAAGAAATTCAACAACACATCTAAACACTGGGAAGACATTGCACTCAAATGATACATCTGGAGGAAATCTGTTCAAGAGGGAGCTATGCTACGAGTTCAACCTTTGCTGGTCCACACAGAACAAGCAGCAGTTGTAAAAGGAGAGACTGGAAAAAAAAGACCCAATCACCAACCACAGCCACCACTTAACTCTTGCCCAAGCCACACCAGAGTATGTGGATCCCAGATTGGTCATTACAAGCACATGAGGACTCATCAATAGACAACCCCTTAGGTAAACATACTCAACTCGAGTGATTGTACTACTGCAACATATCCTTCCAACACATATATTCAGTGCCTTAACAGATGAAAGCACATGTGTCAAAAGCATTCACCACCACCCTACCTGTGACATCACTTTTAGGAAACCATATACTTGTACTTCTGGGGCCCTTTGTTGTACACTTCCCAGGTCTTTATTATTCACTGTGAAAGTCCTACCCTAATTCATCTTCCTAAACTGCAATATCCCTCATTTATCTGAATTCAACTCCAATCGCCGTTCCATGGCCCACTTACCCAGTTGATCAAAATCCCACTTTAATTCCTAATAACAATCTTCACTGTCAACAACGCAACCTATTTTCGTGTCATCTACAAACAAGTCAAGTCACTTTTATTGTCATTTCGACCATAACTGCTGGTACAGTAAGTACATAGTAAAAATGAGATGTTTTTCAGGACCATGGTGTTACATGACAGTACAAAAACAAGACTGAACTATGTAAAAAAAAAACACAACACAGAGAAAGCTACACTAGACTACAGACCTACACTGGACTGCATAAAGTGCACAAAAACAGTGCAGGCATTACAATAAGTAATAAACAGGACAATAGAGCAAGGTGTCAGTCCAGGCTTCGGGTATTGAGGAGTCCGATAGCTTGGGGGAAGAAACTGTTAGATAGTCTGGTTGTGAGAGCCCAACTGCTTCAGAGCCTTTTCCCAGACGGCAAGAGGGAGAAGAGATTGTGTGAGGGGTGCATGGGGTCCTTAATAATGCTGTTTCCTTTGCGGATGCAGCGTGTAGTGTAAATGTCCATGATGGCGGGAAGAGAGACCCTGATGATCTTCTCAGCTGACCTCACTATCCGCTGCAGGGTCTTGCGATCCGAGATGGTGCAATTTCCAAACCAGGCAGTGATGCAGCTGCTCAGGATGCTCTCAATACAACTTATAAATAATATAAGTAATATAAACTTACTTAGCATGCATTGTACATTCTCATCCTAGTTGACTAACAAATAACGATATGCCCGGCACCAACTCCAATGCACACTGCTAGTCAAGGGCCCCAGAGTCCAAAAAAAATTCCACCATCATCCTGGATTTCCTATCATCAAGGCAACTGAATATCCGATTGACTAGTTCTCCCTGGAATCCATGTGATCCAACTTTTCAAAAGTACCTGCCATGCAGAAGATTCTATTTAAAGTACATTTAAAACCAAAGAATGTATGAATTATATAACCTTGAGATTTGCTTGCTCACATGTAGCCACAAAGCAAGAACCATGAAAGAACCCAATTTAAAGAAAAAAAATAATAAAAATAAACAGCCAATGCACAAAAGAAAAAGTTACAAGTTATGCAAACAATTAAAGCTAACAATAGAAACATTTAAGAAAATGTTATCTAAGCCCTTACTGAAGACCACAAGTGGACAAAAGTGGAATACTCTCCCCATAAGTGAACAAAATTCCAGAACAATCCTGCTGTAGTAAAGCTTCAGTGAGTCACTCACTACAGTATGTCCAGCTTATTTTGTTGTCATTTTTTTTTTAAAGTTGTAACATTTCTGGTCAAATGCTAGTAGTTTTCCCTTGGCTTCATTCCTTTAATAAAAGATGCCCTGCAACTGATTTGCTGCCATGTAACATTTATTACATGAAAGGAAGACAATGGTAAGTAACTTTAGGAGAGAGATGTACAGAAGAATGCAATAGTTCTAGAACATAACCAGTCAGAAATGGATGCACACTTGGGAATAAGATGCAGTCCCCAATGCCATAACAGTTCTATGACTGTATTTCAATGGCTTGCTTAAAATGTGTTGACTCCAGTGGCTTCTGACAATCAAGATGTGCTAAATGAAAACTGTATTGGATGAAGGCCATTATTGAGTCATTTGTTAGTATAAAATAGATTCAAGTTAAAGAAATAGGTCACCTCAGGAACCTGAGGTATCAAGTTCCAAGTAAAAAAACTCTTACACAGAAAAAAGTAGAGCTAACTTGACAGAAGCTGTGATTGTCCAGCTGTGATTCGGGGAACTCAATGGCCAACATTAACGTCAGCAATGAAGCAAGTCAGAAGAAATGGTTGACTGACTGGTGGACTTCAAGCATTTGGCATTCTGATCAACTGGAAGAAATTTAAAACCACTGTTGTTCACTTAGCTGCAGAGAAAAATCAAAAGGTTTGCAGTTTTGTGGGGTTTGTTTTAAATAATAAGAGCCTGCAGAAGCAACAATACAAAAGCATTTCATACAGTTGAACAACTGATTTTGTTGGGACTGTGCCAATTTGTTCCTTCTGAAAAGTCAGACATACCAGTTTAAGCTTGTTACCCAACTCTGAAAAGATGAGGAATACATGTACATCTCCATTTGGCATCAGAGCAGAGGATCAGAATGAGGGCATGGTGGGAGAGGGACAAAAAAAATTAACAATCAGAAATGCAAAAAATCAGTTGTTTTAGGTTAGATTTCAAATCAGATGATTTGGAGATGATGTGGAAGTTGTAAGATTAGAGAAATGAGCAGAGAACAGCTCAGTGCCACTGAGCTGAACATTTTACATTTGGAAGGTATTTTTTATAAGCTTCATCACAGGAATATATTTGTAAAACAGGAACAGTCACAAAACATTAGTATTTTTATTTACTTGTTCAAAAGTCTTTTTTTAAAAATGCATTCTTTTCTGTTCACAATAATTAGTGGATTCAGTATTCATTCAGCTCAGGACAATTTTGATCAATTGGTAAGGTGACAGAGCAATAAGGCGAAATTTAATCCCGGCTAGTCCGAGCTTTGTGAGGTCAAATAAAATTAGATCATATATAACAATGGTAAGGACACAGGGAACAATCGAGAAAGACAGGAACCTTGGTTTAAAAGTGCAAGGATCCCTGAAGGTACCTAGCTGCACAAATAGAGGTGGCGAAGGGTACATACAAGCTAATTGCCTTCATTCAATGGGGCACAAAACTCAAGAGCAAGCGTTTATTGTACAACTTTATATAATAATGGTCAGGCTATAGCTGGAGTATGATATGCATTTCTGGTTGTAATACTCCAGGAAGGATATGACTGCATAGGAGAAGATTCACCAGGATACTGCCTGCATTCAGCAGCATTTCAATTATAAGGAGCAAAGAGACTAGTTTTGCTTTAAGGGAACAGAGTATGGGGTGTGGTGGGGGGGGGGGGGGGGGAGGTGAGACCTGAAAGCGAAACGCAAAATTATGAGTGACTTAAATAGTGTAGCTCATAAGAAACTTTTCCCAATAGTGTAGGTACACATAAAGAGAGGGTATAAGTTTAGAGGGAATCTGAGAACTTTTCTCCACCCAAAATACCCGGTAAGTTTGTGATTTATAATGCACTAAGTGGGTGGTGGAGACAGGTACTCCAACAACATTAAAGATATTTTCCACACAGAGGGTGTGGCTCATAATGAAATGAGCTGCCAGAGGAAGCTGTAGAGTGAGGGTACAATGACAACATGTTAAAGACAAGTGAGCAATGAATGATAACTAAACCACAAATGATAAAAGTCAGGTGCAACCATCCAGCTCCTCTATGGAAGCTTATGGAGCTCTTTGTGGTGAGAGGATAACTATCTTTTGCCAAACAGGCAGCAAGACTGGTAATTTAGCATTGAGAAAAACAAAGACAGTTACAAATTTAGAGCAATAAAATTGTGAAACAAGTTGTACAACTTGGAGAACTCTCCTTTTGTTAAATAATATAGGCTATTAATAAGTATGCAAAACAATGGAAAATACTATCCTGGATAGAACAGATAAAGTTGCTGTGAAATTAGATAAAGTTATACAAATTACATTCTTCATGCCATGATAACAACAAGGTAATGGCTGAAGTAACTCCTAGTCTAATCACTTACAGATCCCAGTCAGTATAGATTGGCAACATCTCCTCCACAGTTTCCATCAGCACAAGTGCTCAGCCCCTACTCTACTTGCTTTGTACTTACGACTGAACGCCAAGCACAGCTCCAATGTCATACTTAGGTTTGCTGTTGCTGGCCAAATCAAAGGTGGTGACAAATCAGCATAAGATAGACTGAAACAACCTCTCACTCAATGTTAGCAAGATCAAGGAGCTGATTAACTTCAGAAAGGGGAACCAGAGGTCTATGAGCCAGTCCTCATTGAAGGATTAGAAACAGAGAGGGTCAGCAACTTTAAGTTCCTCAGTGTTATCATTTCAGAGGACTTGTCCTAGGCCTAGCACGCAAGTGCAATTACGAAGAAAGCATGGCAGCACCTCCATCTTCCTTAGAAGACTGCAAAGATTCTGCATGACATCTAAAGCTTTGACAAACTTCCATAGATGCAAGGTGGAGAGTATATCGACTGGTTGCTTCATGGAACACCAATGCCCTTGAATGGAAAATCCTACAAAAAGTAGTGGATACAGCCCAGTCTATCAAGGGTAAAACCCTTCCCACCATTGAGCACATCTACATGGAGCACTCTTATAGGAAATCAGCATCCATCAAGGACCCCCACTATCCATGCTATGCTCTCTTCTCGCACCTGCCATAGGAAGGTGGTACAGGAGCCTCACAGGCTCTTGAGTTAGTGAGGATAACTTCACTCACCCCATCACTGAACTGTTCACACAACCCATGAACTCACTTTCAATGATTCTTCTTCTCATGTCCAATATTTATGACTTTTTTTTGTATTTGCAGAATTTGTTATCTTTTGCACATGTATCATCTGTCCTGTTGGGTGTAGTCTTTCATTGATTCTATTATGGTTCTTCGATTTACTGTATATGCCCACAAGAAAATGAATCTTTGGGTTGTATATGGAGACACATTTACTTTGATAATAAATTTACTTTGAACTTTAAACTCCATGCCCTTTAATTTAAATATGTAATCCAGCTGTGTAATTGTTTTAGACCACAAACAGTACAGAAGAAACAATATGGAAAATAAAGTGTTGGGACCACTTAAGCAGAGGAACCTCAGTATCTCAATTGCAAACTGCAAGCATCCACTAACTAATGAAAGGCATATAATCAGCATTTAGTACTAACAAGGATAATTTAAAAATCAGAACAAAGGGCAAACTCTACTGTGTTGCCTTGAAATAGTGCCATTGAATCTCTAATTTCTTTTTATTCATTTATGGAATGTGGCCATTGCAGGGAAGAAAAGCATTTATTGCCCACACCTGAGTCAACTTGAGAGAGTAGAAATGGTCTCAACATGAAAAGGCTCAAATAAATTCCATTACACTTTATACCGGAAAATCACTTTTCAAGCAAGCTGTGATTAACAGCTTCAATGCATCATATGTACTAGCTTTCAAGAAAGAAATTTCGTGTGTTCGTTTCCTACAGATAGCTTTCAAATACCATTTAGTTCTCAGCATACCATCCAACAAATGTACAATAACAGTACCTGCACGGAAAATCAGTCAAATATTCCAATGAAAACACCCACCCACATAACCTTCTCTTTATACAGAACAATTTGAGATGCTTGACGTATATGTTTGGAGACACAACATCTTGTACAGACAAATAGTCACAACAATAAACATTCACTTTTAAAAACTTGTAAAATAATACATTTACTTCAAATATTTTAATCTGTCAATAACTTTAAGCAGTGGCATAAATTTTGAATGCAGTACAAAAGTCAAGACACTGAAACATAACTAATACTCTCCAATGTTCATGCCATGGAAACAAATCTAATTGGAACAGATTGCCTTTCTACAAGGTTTTATATTTTTCCTCTATGAATTCTAACACAAAACAGATGTTACTGACAAGGCACCATTGAGGTGATAACCTTACTATGGAAACAATTTGGTTCATAAGCAGCAAGACAAACAGTCATTGCTCAAATAAAAGTTCTCTTAATAACTTTGAGATGTCATAAGATAAACATACAGCATTAAGTTTCATCTCTAAACTTCACTATAAAAATATTCCTGCTGTCTTAGCTTCATCTCACTACATTCAAAATTTTACTATCCCAGTGGAAACCAACCTAAATGTTGTTTTGCTGAGATTACACATTATCATAAGAATTTACAGTACAGCTTCTCAGTCAAGAAACACTGAAGTAGGTTTCAACTTGCAGCAGCTGTCTGCAAGGAAATTGCACTGCCAACTTAATGTACTGCACACAAAGATGCCACGTCATTTCTAACTTCATTGACACAAGTCAGGCAGCAAAAGGATGCCAATACTAAAGCAAAAGAAAGACAGGATGAGTAAACAATCATGTGAGGTTTGACGGCATGCCTCAGAAGGAAAACTAAATAGTTGTCTCAAGTTATTTTGCTTCTGATCTTAACCTGTTGTTAGGCTTTTACCAAAGAATTTGCAATTTAGAGTATTGAAATTATAATCAATGGATAATGACGACAAAGAATTCCATCTGCAATTGTTTTTAAAAGTGAGTGTTGAACCTACACGATCATAAAAAGTTGGGAAGCAAAGCAGGATCTGATGAATATTAGGAGAAACAATGAGATAGATTTTAATGTTCGTGCATCACTTTTCCACCAAACAGCAAAAAAGTCCACAGGTATTTGGCAAAGATACGTTCATTTCATTGAGAGCTCAGTTAATATTCCATCAACACGCAAAGTAGTGCGACAAGCTCAAATTCATCCTCTGATGAAAGTATAAAACCTTTGTTGAGATTTATGACATTAAGTTTCATGTTTGTGGGGGGAAAATTAATCAATGGTATCAATGCTGACAGTTACAAAATGCAGAATCCTACAAGCAGATGGCTTGACAAATAGGAAAACTGACTCCACTGTAGTAATATTATCAGGATGATCTGATGCTATACTCCATTTACAAGCTGACAGCTGCATAACCAAACACCACTACAGAACCACTGCAATACAAATGCCATAAACAATCGTACATGCATTTTAACAGATACTGTAATTTAGCAGTGACATCCATAGATCATTAGAGGACTTTATAAAAATACTTGTAACTTTAATCTGATTGTCTAATATGCAAGCATCTTCGAATCACAAGAGGATTATGGATGAAACTGTTCTTTTCACCAGCTGTCTCACTCATAATCTAAGATGTGGCCATTCACAAACCGTATGAAACAATCACAATATTAGTAGCCAGCTTAGAAAATAATTCTAACCAATTTAAAGCTTATTATTGGTTTCTACTTTTTAAAAAAATGTGATATTTTAGTGGATTGCTCTCATAGTCTCCTAATGTTCAAAAGGACCTACTCCTGTCAGCTTCACCCGAAGTATTTTCCTTCAAAGTCTAGAAAATGCTGTACCTCATGGGCTTGCAAGATTATACTCTAAAATAGAGGTCAGAAGGCTGTGGATTTGAGTACAATAACAATATTGAACATGACCATTAAAGCCAGGATTGCAATGCAGCATCAGAACTTTCAACTGCCCAAATTAATTGCACAATGGAATGTCATCTACCTGACAATTCTCATAGCTAAGTGGCAAGATGATGAGGTAAATAAAGCACAGCAAATGTTTTAAAACTGGTTCAAAACAATTCAGAAAAAGATTTATATTTTTAAAAAATGGATGCTGTGGGGCAGAAGGAGATTTGGAGGGTACTTTAAGCATCATTGAGAGCATGTTTTCTAGAAGTACAACTGGTGGTAGTAAATCATGGCACAGAAAGCACAAGCCCAAAGACAAAGAAACTGAATTCTGGGGGTGGTGGTGGTGGGGAAGTGTAGGGAAAAACAGATAATCTGGCAACACGAGTGAATCTGCAGATGCTGGAAATAAATAAAAACAAAAAATGCTGGCAGAACTCAGCCGGCCAGACATCA
Organism: Hemitrygon akajei; assembly: GCF_048418815.1. Taxonomy (NCBI): domain Eukaryota; kingdom Metazoa; phylum Chordata; class Chondrichthyes; order Myliobatiformes; family Dasyatidae; genus Hemitrygon; species Hemitrygon akajei. Next base: position 31,058,470 of record NC_133127.1, read on the forward strand.
TCTATGGGAGGAGGTAGTGATGACGCTTCGGGCTGAATCCTGATGAAGGGTTTCGGCCCGAAACGTCATCACTACCTCCTCCCATAGATGCTGTCTGGCCTGCTGAGTTCTGCCAGCATTTTGTGTTTTTAGATAATCTGGCTCAAGGTTTAAAGAACTGTGCTAAAGTCTATGGAAAGTGAAGGGCCAGAATTTGGGCAGGAAACCATAGAATTTAAGATTTAGGAGATCACAAGTATGTGCTCAAGTATTTCTGTAGCAAATAATCTGAGACACAGGCAGATGTTAAGAGGTAAAACCAGTAGTTCTTTGTTAAGAGCATGATATAAAAGCTTAGCTTGGGTATGCAAGATATTGGGCAAGAATTAGTGAAATGTCACTGAGTTTGCAGTAGAGTAAAAATTTTAATTTCCCAATGATTAAATGGATGAAACTGGAGCTTATCCCAATCTGGATCAAAGAGACTTCAAGCCTTGTGTCATATTACAGCTTACAGAAGTTTAGACAGATACAGATAATTTCTCCAAAATTAAAAGATGTGAATGGAAGAGGATGATGCAAATAGTTGGTTTGCAGAAGGTCCTCAGATAAGGTTTGATAGATATGCTCCAACTGTGGCATGTCAAATTGTCCAGTGAACAATTACTGTAGATCATTTAAGGGGCTTTGCTATTACATGCTTGGTGGGTGGAGGGTAATAATGCTTTTTTGCAGGTGGGTGGGGGGGGGGGCTGTTGCTTTGCTGCTGCTTGTGCATGGGAGGGAGAGTGAGGGGCTTTGGGGTTCTAATGTTTTAACAGTTACTCATTCTTTGGGGCACTCTTCTGTTTTCTGCATCCAAAGGAATGCAAGACAGAAACTGATAGACTTTGAAATCAAGAAGTGTTTTTACAAAATTAGGGCAGCACAGTAACACAGCCTTACAGTGTCTGAGTAGAACCTGGAGGGAGGTTCTGAGAATGTGGGAAGAAAATATGGAATCAATGCAGCATGAGTAGTTGGTAGCATCCATCATTAAGTACCCCCACCTACTGGGTCATGCCCTCTTCTCATTACTACCGTCAGGGAGCAAGTCTAAAGTCTGAAGACTCACGCAATATTTTAAGAACAGCTTCTTCCCTTCCACCTTCAGATTTCTGAATAGTCCACTAAGACAAGAATACTACCTCTCCATTCCTCTCTTGTACTGTTCTGTTTTGTAACAGTTTTTTTTTGCCTTGCACAGTCCTGCTGTTGTTAAAAAAAAGATTTGCAGCATACATCAATGATAATAAACCAACTCTGATTCTGAAATCTTTATTTTAGTCAAAAGGCAATTAGCAGCACTGGGTTCAGCTCAGGAGGGCAACCTACAAAATTTAGTGCATTGAACAAACTTTGCTCTGATGTATTCTAATACAAATCTGCATCAAAAATTCACTTGGCACATGGATCATTTGTAGCATTTCGTGTTTAAGGTGGAGTATACAACTTTTATTCAGTCAACACCACTTAAGAACAGACTAATTGGTTACAAGTTGCACAATAATGATATTGGTGCAATTGTGGTTGCTAGCCTCAATTTAAATAAAACATTAAAAAAAATTCTGTCCTGGCAATTTAAAACATGATGCTGTTTAGCCAAACGGACTTTACAAAATTGCACCAAATTATAAAACAACTGCCTTTCTGCCTTCATGGTCTGCCCTGACTTCTTGTATTCCTACATGCCATTTGCAGCTACTGAGACCATTATACCTGATGACAAAAGACTCAAATGTAAAAATGTGTGATAATTATATTTCCAGAATTTTATTTTGCTTTGATTTAAGTGAAATGTGCAGTTTGTAAACCAATTGCAAACTCAGTTAAAATCACCAGAAAGTTCCTTTGTTGATATTTTCAGTGTTACTATATGGTATAACATTTTCCTATTAACATTATGATCTATCAAACCAGAAACCAAAAACACAAATACACCAGTGAAAAGAATTAACTTAGAAATTGAGAAGTTCACAATCTATTCAAAATGCCAGGTTAAATGAGACTTTATGTTTCCTTAGCTATAAAAGGGAATTACAATTATTTTTCCAACATTGCAATGAAGAGTTAGAATATTACAAATATGAAAGTACAATTTGTCACAGACATTTTAGCTTTTTCAAAATTATTGTTTTAACACAAATCAGATTTTGCCCAATTAACCCTAGTGATAAAAGCATAAAACAATTGAAATTCTGTTTTAATGTACTTTTTTCCTATTGCTCTGCTGAAAAATCACCAATGTTAATTCACCACTAAAATTAAAATGTCTTTAAACTTATCCAACAGTCACTTTTGACTCACATACAAATTTAAGAAAGGATGACATTTATCCACAGAAGTTTTCATATAATAAAGAAGGCGTTAGCTCATGTGACATACTTAAACTCTCCAGGCCGCTGCTCCACTTGGTTTCTCGATGCATATCCATCATCTTCACTCTAATTTCAAAGCAAGAATAAAGACAAATGCTAACAAAATGTGATAAACTCCCATTTCATATTTTGACCAAATTTAGGAGAGAAATAGATGCCCAATAAACCCCATCTCCCAGCACAACAGCCTAAACATATATTCCAAGCTGGAGAACAAGTGGTTGGTGTAAAAGCAGGTTACTTGGGGGGGAAACAAATAGTCCAATTTCAAATCAGATATTAGTAACAGCATTGCAGTTAAGCGATTGCAGTAACCTATAGCTTATGGCTTTAAACACTACCAGAAAAACAGAACGGAGTTTGGTTTTTAAAAAAATGCATTTCCCCAATTTCCCCCCTCCCAAGTTATACTCTTAATTCATTACAGAAATATGGGTGAATGGAGTTAAAAAAAAACAAATCTCCACAATTATTTACATTTTACACAGAAAAATGACAACCTTTGCATGTGGATAAAAGTAAATGAATGGATTTTTAAGACAAGCTCCAGTGTTATTGGCCACATGCTCAGAAAGGAGGAATTACTTTAAGATTCCTTTAGAATGAATATAGTTACTGAAAAAGAATGTTTGCACTTGATTATCATGATTGATGTGCATTCCCAGTCTTGATTCAACATGTGAATGCATTTAAAGTATAAAATTATCGGTTTTGTTCCCAAATTGAAAGAGCTAATGTGATTAGTACTTAGAATTTACGCAGTTGCACTCCACTGATAAAACAAATTCAAGTCAGACACAATTATTCCACTTGTTTTTGTTCAGGAAATCTTTTCCCCCATAACACTGCATATAGAATAACAAAATATACAATGTTTTGATGTCCAATGGCATTAATAAGGAATCGCTGTTTGGCTCTGTGTATGCCCAATGCTCAGAATTCAAACTATAGAGAAAGATCTCCTATCTAATATCTACATCTATCACTGTAATTAGTCAAAATTTCAATCCTGGATGATTCATTACATTACAAACATGAAACTAAAATATTATGCAACTGAAAGTTCAGACACTTTTCCTTTTAAAGTTAAACATCACTCAAATGAATGACAATTTAAAAAAAGTTTTAATTCAATAAGCAAAGCTTTAAAAGTTAATTGACACTAATCAAAAGCCAAGATTACATTGTAGATAATACCAAAATCAATTGTAAATTCTAAATTGCAAATCCTCAAATATCAGGTAATCTTTTCAGCGGTTTAATGAATAACTTCCCATTCACAAATTATTCTTGCTGTTTTACAACTTTTGACTAGTCAAGCTCAAAATTTATGAACCAGATGGCTCATTTCCCCATAATCAACATATACATATCTAGCACCTGAAGACAAGCAGCTTGAACTGATTTTTGTCATCTTTACTCTTTAGCCTGGGGTGGAAATGCAAAACAACGATTGGCAATCAGATCCTGAAGTACATCTCTTTAGTGTATGTATACACACACACATATATATATATATTATATATATTATATATATACACACACACATATATATATACATACACACACATATATATATATACACACACACGTGTGTGTGTGTGTGTGTGTGTGTGTGTGTGTGTGTGTGTGTGTGTGTGTGTGTGTGTGTGTGTGTGTGTGTGTGTATCTATATCTATCTATATCTATCTATATATATATCTATATATATATATATATATATATATATATATATATATATCTATATCTATCTATCTATCTATCTATCTATCTATCTATCTATCTATCTATCTGCTTTGCAATTCCTAAAGCTCAAATGCCCCAATGGTTGTATTTCACATCAGGTCCATATTTCAAGCATGTAACAGGACCTTTATGTGATGAAATACAAAGCCCACATGTGGCAAGTAATATATTGGCACAGATAGAGTTTGACAGAAAGCTGAAAGTAGGCATATGGCGGTCATCTTTAATTTGGCAAAATATGACCAGTGGGGTCCCATGGGAAACTCATCTTACACTCTAGCTGTTTACAATACATATTCATAATCTGGAGAAAGGTAACAAATGTAGAAATAGGTGAATAACAAAGACTATTGAAAAGGCAAGTTGGGATGAGGATACAGTTTACAGAAAGATACTTGGAGATTAGATGTGTGAGCATAACTACAGCAAGCTACAGTGGGAAAGATGTAGAGATGTAAAGAAGTGAAGTTATTATTTTTGAAGGAAGAACTGAAAAACTTATTTCTGCCACAACTTTGCTCCAGTTAAAATTATAAGGGCATGGTACGAACTTTCCCCCACTTGAAGCACAAAGCTAGCACACAAATAGAACAGGAACTTGAAGGCTACTGTAATATTGGTTCTTTCTTCATTGTGCTTGAGAATTTAAAGTTAGACACACTTTACTGCAAATGTACAATGCACTAATGAGAAATACATCAGAAGTACCGTAAAATTCCAATATGGGGAGAAGACAAGAGATCAGGGCTGTGAGGGAAATAGATCAGCCATGATGAAAAGACGGAGCAGACTCGATAGGCCAAATGGCCGAATTCTACTCCTATATCTTATGATGTTATATGACACCCATTGGTGGTGCCCAACTGGCAAATTTCTAAACTATTATAAATTACTTCTATTAATACACCAGGTCACCTTCAAGTTGCACAGTAGTTAAATACATTTTTTCCCAGTGGATCCTAGTGCAGCAAAAGCAAATATGGGAATGAGGCCCTGATGAGCCAGATGTCAAACCATCAGTATTTCCAATGGTCTATCTAACCAAAGTTCTACCATTATGGCATGAAAATACAACCAGTGCAACATAATTACTTTGAACATCAAATCAATCAAATGCATGAATTTTAAACAGACTGAATTAAGGAATCACAAGATTTAAAGTACATTTATTATAAAAATTGTACAAATTATACAACCTTGAGATTTGTCTGCTTACAGACAGCCACAAAGAAACCCAAAAAAACTCAACTTTTTAAAAAAACACCTAATGCGTAGATAAAGAAGAAAAATCACAAATCACACCGATAGCATTCCAAACCAAAGTGAGCAGCCAGAGTTGGCCCATAATCTAGGTTTCAGTTCACCACACAGCTGCAAAGCTTGCAGACACAAAGCACGGAGCAGCCAGGGCAGTCTCACAGCCGCAGTGCCACGAAGAGAGGAGTAAACGCTGTGGAATTAGCCCGACCCTCACCTCCAGTCCCAACACTCTGCCTTTTCAGTCTGTCTGAGCCAGCGTTTAAATTCATCAAACTCTGGGTCATGCCCTACACTAGGACTTGGTCCTCACAGCAGTAATATGCTCTGAGCTAGTACCCCACTGCACAGCCCGTGGCCATTCAACCTTTCCAAATCAGCCCAGCACTTATATCGATCCAACCACGCTCTCGGTTTAGGTGGACTGGCTCTGAAACTCATCTGCACCCGCTCGCCTCCAGTTCGCTCACACCGACTCAAGCATGTCTCCACTTCCCCTTGAACATGCCACACTACCTTGACTTAGCCTCACCTTTGTTGCCTCTTCATTGTTTGCAGTCAACATCTGCAGATTACCTCTTGTCATTGCTTGTGGTGATAGTTTGCCACAATTTACCACAGAAAGCGTTATTAAAGTATTTAGTCATATTTCTTGCCTTATTAACCACCAGTCCACTGTCACTCAACTTCAGTAGCGCCAATTTAAGGTTGGTCTGTGACACCAAAATTTTAAACTGGAGGCAATATCTTCTATTAACTGCAAGATGACACTAAGTTTCAACATTTTGCCCTATCATTATGACAACAAATTAGATTTCAGTATTGTTGGTGCACTAAACTACAATATTGGGCGGGGGGGGGCAGTCACCAAGAACATTTTAAATTGCAAATATTTATCTTCAATATAAAAAGAGAGCTGATGGGCATATGCAAGAAGGAAAGTGAACTAAGTCTCCATGGCAACAACAGTAGAGATACCCATGGATGTGAAGGGAAATGATGGCATTTGGGGGGGGGGGTGTGGGTAGGGGGCAAATGTATATCCTGCACACTCAAGAACTGGTAAAAACCGTGTCCATGTAGAGCTAGTCCATAAAAATAAGGAGTAAAACAATCAGAACCACTTTACTCACTTGCAAATGGATAACACAGGATAGGTATGTGACACCTTTACTGCACTTAGTATCATGAAATTTGCTCACAAGATTTACATTATATTACGATGCCAATTTTTAATTAAATGACCAGTGCTTTCCTTTCTTTGCAATAAGTTCCAACCCTCAGAAAGCCATACACTGTGGACTTTCCCCATTGAATCTTCACAGCAGTTGCACATTTCCATGCATCTCTCAGTATGCAATGATGCACCTTGTCAGCAACATTTGGTTGTAAACAGGTCCTGGAACTGAAAGGCCAAGTTTTCGTGTCGATCGATGTATGATCTTCAAGCAGCTGTTGATAACAGCCTCACTGCATTCCTGAGAGGAGGCCATAACACATTGAAGGACTTGTGTTATGCAGCTATCTGAAATAAACCCCTGTGGTACCACAGTCCAAATTTATATATTCCTGTAAAAATACTGAATTTGATGGAAAAAACTGTTAGGACAAGCACCACGCAGCATGATGTTATAAAACACCCAAGTACTGCAGGCAAAACTCAGCTGTACTAAGAATCATACTTGATCCAATTGTGAGAGGTCAGAGTACAATTGAAAATAGCCACAAAAATAGATTTTACTAGACAACCGGGTGACCCGTTGCGGCACCCTTTAAGAGAAAGGTAGTGCAGTCTGATGTGATGTGCTTTGGAAATTAAAGAGGAAAAACTCAGTTCATTAAAAAAAGAAAGAGGCATAGCAAGGCAAATATAGATCCTCCTCGTTTAACGAAGGACACTTTTGATGGCAACGTTTCTGGTTGATCGGCCACCCTTGTGCCTTTCATTGTCATTCTGGAGACGTGCAGTCCTTTCATTCGCCGTCTCTTCATCTCTTCTGCTGTTTGTTCTTTGTCTCCGATCCTGGAGTCGTGCAGCCCTGGCCTCATCCGATTCTTGTTCTCCCCCTCTCCTTGCCGCTTCCGATCAATGTTTGGCGTCATCGCTTGACCATAATGTCCCCTTTCTCTTTCTACGTGGCATAATTAGGCTGACCATAGCTTTTTACCTTAATGCTGTATAGAAGATATGAACCAGTAACACCAAAGCCTTCAGGATGCTGATTATTCTTGATGATATGGTTGGCGCTCTCCTAAATGGATGTGATATAGTCACCACTGTCCTTTGACTGCAGCAAAGGGTTTGATGGGTGTATGGAAGTATGCCATTACAATTAGATTTAATTATCTCTAATTGATGGGTGGCAGTTTGATCTATCTCAATCCTGCACATGCTGATGGTGATTAGCAGAATGGTATCGCTCAAAATAGAGCTGCCCTGCCCTTTTGCTCCGCTTGATGTTGCTGCTGTGAGCATCGTGAGGCGCTGCTGAGGCTGGCCGCGCGCATGCGTCGTGGTGTCACGTTGCGATTTCCATTTATGGTGGAATCGGCTCGGGTTGTGGAAAGTGGGGCCTGTTGATCGACGACTGAGCAACTTATACGAATATATAAGCTTGAACTTTGCATGCATTCTTGTAAGTTAGCGTATTTTAAGTCGATTTAGTCAAAAAAAAAGTGCCACTGTAATGCACCATTTGGGCTAATTGGAGGTCACAAACAGAGAATGAGAGTTTTAGTAGTATTTAGATTGCCTCACTGTTTTGTGAAAGAAGCAAATGTACAATGTCTAAATTACCATTTCTCTCAGACACGAAGAATTCACAACTTTGTGCTGGAATGAGAGCTTCCTTGGTTAATGTATCACAATTTTATATCATCTAAAATATGCTAGTTATGAAAGCACAATTCTTTTTTGGAACCCTCTCAATTGTCTGTGGTTAACAAGGCAATTTTAAAATAAGTTATTTTTCAGAGAGGTATACTTAGTACAGAACAGTTGCTTACAATAGCCGGAAACAGTTCGACCAAAGTTTTGCAACACACCAGCGCTCAAAATATCATGAATGTCTATTACTCCCCAACAAACAGCAGTGGAAAAACCTATTACTTTCTGCATTTTTTTTTTAAATCATAGATAAAGATAAAAAACTTCTTCAATATTCAAAAGGAAGCTAAAATGATTGCTTTTATACCACAAGGGACAACAGAGTGAAATCTTTGTTACAAATAAAATGTAAAATTCAAGGAGTTTTTAATAAATAAGCATACATCTAATTAAATATTCAACAGAACAGTAACTACTTTTTATCATAATGTACTATCTTTTTGTATAAAGAAAGAGGAGCTGAATAGAAACTATTTAATAGAAACCTGCTTTCTACTGGGAGTTTTTCAAAGAGAATGACTCATGAGGCAATTCACTGTTTATCAGAGAATCAGTCTCCTAAAATCTCACACTAAACAGTACATTTACATCAACTTTTATGAACAGTGTAAGCAAACATCAGTGAAGTTTGGGCAAGTCAAAAATTCAAATAGTATTTTTTACCTAGGATAACAGATTAGGCAATTGGTGATGCAGTTAATAGAGCCAATGCCTCAATTCCAGCTACCCAGATTCAATCCTGTCTCTGGGTGCTATCTGGTTGGAATTTGCACAACTTGGCTGACCATGTGGATATCGTTCCTGATCCTAACTATACACAGGTTGGAAGGTTCAATGGTTACCACAAATTTCTATTTTATAAGTGGGTGGTGGAATAGATTAGAATGTGGGAAGTATGTCTTCCCCATCTTACGAACTCCCAACTTATAAGATCGTTTAAGAGATCAGCAGTATGCATTTGCTGTTTTTTGGGGGGCTGCAGGTATCTTCTGCCACCCATGTACTGTATTTGTGACTACATTTCTGAAGTGAACTGTCTGGGTTACAAACAGTTCACAGGAACTGAACACTTACTGCAACCTGGAGATGAGTAGTAGTGGGAAAATTAGGAGGGGGAAGAAATGGGACAAGACATTACAAACTTCATTGTCTTTATTTATATCCTGAGAATGTGGAGAAATCATCAAAACAAGTGAGATATTGACTGAATTTCCATTCCCTGCAAAAAACACACCGAAAAGATCCAAGGAAGAGCATGGATTTGGCAATTATGCCACAATAATGTACAGATTCCTCTATCTGCATCAGGGGTTCCCAACCTGGGGAACACAGAATCTTCACTTAATGCCCTGGTATTGGTCCAGGACATTAAAAAAAAGATTGGGGACCCCTAATCAAACCGATCAGTACCTTGGTTATTGAACTAACCCTCAAATATTTGAATAATGCTATTCTGTTCAAAATGTCTGTGCTGGCAACTTAAAATAATAATCAATTGCTCTTCTACATAATCAGTTTAGCAAAAGCAAAGATCCATAATATATACAAGACAGACATAGACAAACATTTGAACTGTAATATAACTGCAATATCAATGCTATGCGGGGGAGTGGAGGGGAGAAAAGCAGATATTAAGAAGAAATGCAATGTTGTGAAGATCAGTGTATTCAAAACCCCAATAAAGGGAATCTTTAAGAAAAGTTGATGATAGTGTTATCAAGAACTAATAAACTGTAAACGATTCCCCAAATATAGAAGAGTAGGTAAGGTTAGCTGCTAAGTTTATGATATTGGCAACTAACAATGAGCAACGAGAAATGACAGTACTTCAAACCAATTTTTGTCTGTTTTCACTATACAATTCACCAAAAACATGAAAAAGAAATACAAGAACACAATCTAAAACAACCATAATCACTTGAAAATACAATGGGATGAAAGGCTGTTGGTCCCCTGTCTTAAAAGGAAGTAGCTGTAAATGGAGTGGATATATTGTCATTTTTTCCCCCAATTCCCAAGATGACAAAATTGGAATACCACAAATGAAAAAAAAAATACTTCCTAATCAAGTAGGGAAACAGATTACAGGAAAGTATAGGCTTCAGAGTGATAGCTGACACTACCAAATACAAAAAATGCTGTAATCTTTTGTTAAGAAAGCTCTAGAACTACATTTAGAAAACCATAACGTAATCAATCCAAGCCTGTATGATTTTATGGAAGGGAGATAATTTAAGTAATTCTTTTACAATGAAAAGTGGACTTGTCCTTTCACCCAACTAACAGATGTTGTGGATTTTGAATACCAGAAAGCATTCAATGCAAAATGATAACGCACAGGGCAATAGCTCGTGACACTGAGGACAATATATTACTATGGAAGGAAAACTGGCTAGAAGACTGGGCAGATTTAAAAATGCACTTATTAACATGTTGTTAGTAAAGGAGTGTCACTGGTATATGTTCAACTATTTACATTAGATATATTTATCTATTATTTATTAATTTCCATTAATGTATTAGATAAAAGGTCCAAGAAAATGCAGCCAAATTTGATAAGAGCACCAAAGATAAGTGGGATAACTAATCCTCAGGAGGTTGGTTACAAAATAGTCTGCTGAGGGATGTGGATTGGTGAAGTAAGCAAAAAAATTGGCTGATTCAGTAATAGTGTGGATAAATGTAATGTGATGCACTTTGGGAGGAAGGACAGAAAAGCAGATGGAGGGGAAAACAACTGACAGCATACTTCAAATATATTAATAATTCAAAATTAACTGATCAGAAACTTCTTCTGGTGGAAACTTCCAACAAGTCAAAAGAACAGCTGAGGAAATGAACTGTAGTGGTTGGGAATAACTTTCCTTACTCTCCGAAAGGGAAAGCATATACAATTGTAAAATTGTACAATATTTCTCTTGCATGAATTGGCAGTGTATTAAATTCCAGTACAGGATAATAAATTATTAAACACAATACAGTATTAGGAGAACATACAGAAAATCTTGTCAAGGATTCAAATCTGTTTGAAACAAAGATCTTTCTCTATAGTCCTGCCCAGAAATAGGAAAAAAATTATCAGGAAATTTTCCAAGAACAGCTAGGCAGTGCATCTGATGGATAGAATGCTAATGATTAACTTTTGCTATGAAATTAAGCTCTCTTTTTTTAAAAAAATAAACAAGAGCTACCCACATCTTTTTTCCTCTGGCTCATGAGGTAATGGGAAAATAAAAGATATGCAGCCTTAGTTGGAAGCTACTTTTGAATAATGATCATGAAGTAGAAAATTAAACTAAGATGAACAAATCAATACTTTTAAGCAGCACACATCTACAGTTCTCCAGTCATAAAACTCTACATCTTATTGATTAGACTATTTTTAAGAGACAAACCAAAATTCAAACAGATCTAATTGCTGAAGCGTCTGTTCCTTTAGTGAAACATTGCTACGCCATTTTTAATAATCCAGAAAATGTAAAAATGAAGGTAAAAACAATAAACAAACCATGCAGGAAATTGCCCTGTATGTTTTTAAAAACAGTGTCCCAACTACATTTAAGGACAAAGACTTGATAAATGGGGAATTATCACCTATGAATTGAACGGCAGAATTGGAAAAAAAAAACTTTCCTTGCATCTTTGGAGCCTAGATTCACATTTGTCCAACAAAAGATCTGTTTCTACTTAACACATCCCAAGAAAATTTTCCCCAATGACAATACCAAACCCTACTGAAGATTTTTCAGGGTCTTAAAAAAAAATATGATGCAAAGTAATTTTGGGCATTTTATTTTTACACACAGTTTGGTGAAAGACTGACTTCAATTAGCAAGGCCCGCTAGTGTGGGAAGAAAAACCCAAAACCTTTTCAGCTGGAGAACTCTAACATGGGGCCAATGTAGAGGTACCTATTCTGCAGCTGGCTGCACTGTATTTGACGTAAGCACTCTATGCTGACATCAAATGCTTGAAATGAGGAAGTATTTAATTTGCTGGTAGAAAACATTTCTTGCTCTGACAGAGAATCTGCAGAAACAATGCCATGTATTTTTTATTATTAATGGTGTATATTATTTTAAAAATTAGAACAATTTATTACAGCTTTCATTTAAGCATCCTTCAGAATTCAGCTTTGTAAGAAAGATCTCTAAATACACTGGATTCCATTTAACTAGATTATTGGTTAATTGGGGCAGCCACATATTTGGGACAATTCTTAAAGAACCAAAACTAATCGAGAAAATAGCCAGGATTCCCTTAATTTATTTGAGACACCATACCACTTAATTGGGATAGGAGACCATTGCCAAACTACTTCTAACTAGCATCAGTTGTGGTACACTTGCGACCATTGGACACAAAATCATGCTTCAAGCGAACAGTTTTAAAAATAGCGTCAGTTTTTTGGTGGCGTGTTGGGGAGGAAGCATTAAGAAGAGGGACGCCTCACGTCTTAATAAGCTGGTAAGGAAGGCGGGCTCTGTCGTGGGCAAAGTACTGGAGAGTTTAACATCGGTAGCTGAGCGAAGGGCGCTGAGTAGGCTACGGTCAATTATGGAAAACTCTGAACATCCTCTACATAGCACCATCCAGAGGCAGAGAAGCAGTTTCAGCGACAGGTTACTATCGATGCAATGCTCCTCAGACAGGATGAAGAGGTCAATACTCCCCAATGCCATTAGGCTTTACAATTCAACCGCCAGGACTTAAGAACTTTTAAAAAGCTATTATTAATGCTTTTTGATAGTGATTTAGATGCATATCATATTTTTTACTGAGTTAAGTATTGTATGTAATTAGTTTTGCTACAACAAGTGTATGGGACATTGGAAAAAAAAGTTGAATTTCCCCATGGGGATGAATAAAGTATCTATCTATCTATCTAGTTGCATGTGTTAGTATTCAAAAAAGTGTTTTTTGTTACTGATAGTTGGCGAGAAAGAAACAGCAATTCAGAACTGTTTTGCTCACTGTGGTTTCAAGCATTCAGGATTGGAGATGTGAGAAATGGCTGGGAGTGAAAATGAAACCATTTCATAACTTCAGCAAATTGGGAATTATGAAGAATGTTAAAATATGACAATTATTCTCCAATGTTACAATGAAAATGAAGATTAGAGGATGCAACCAAACTCATTGTATGAAATCAGTTTTTTATGTGCACAAGGTGTCCACATTGACGTGTTCAAAGTTAAACTACAAAGGCCATCCGTGTACAGTATGGATGAATTCCTCTTGATAACTATTAGGAACTACAGTTTTATAGTGCCTTAGTTGTATTGGCAGTGTTCTAATTTGTCTGGATATGCGTTATTATTCAATTAAATGATAGTTGTATCTTTTTTTTTAAGTACATTAACTATTTCCATGAAAATTCGGCTCATTGGAGCAGTTGCTTAATTGGACCAAAATTTTCTGTTCCTGATCCTGACTGTCCCAATTAACTGAACACAATGTTAAAAACTTCCTTGACACATCAAAGTTCAAAACAGAGAATGGGGTTGAGGGATAACAAATCAGCCATGATGAAATGGTGGAGCAGACTCAATGGGCTGAATTATCTTAATTCTGATCCTACATTTACTGTCTAAAGCCCCAATGTAGAGAATACAATTGGTATTATTACAGTCTGCAACAAAGTTTTTTTATTTAATGTGAAAAAGAACAAGTCACTGCCTGCATGAACATTTAAATTCTAACTTAAAAGGTACAAAAGATGCCCAATTTTGAAAAAATACATCCAAAAGCACTAATATGTGAAAGTAATTTTGACTGGAAGAAACAACTACCTTATTCAGTCATCTGAAATAAAAAAAAATTCCCCATGGGCTCACCAAGGATTCCTCAGAGTACCTAATGTTTCAGGAACACTTGTACTTCCTGAACTCCCAAGCTGAACATCATCTTTCACTGTCAAGAACAATTTTAAAGAAAATTTGGTGCATGAGCAAAATAAACTATATTCTCATTTCCTTGCCAGTTCCAACCATTGTGAAAACAATTCTGTATCAATTTTTTTTTAATGTGACTACAACCCGAGTGAAAAATTGTACACAGATTTCCCACAATATTGCTTGCAGGAGCTGTAGTTTTTTCCCTCGTGTTTGACTCAAAGAAACAGCTCCACATTACCTCTCCCTGAAGCAGGGGCACACTGGATAGAACCTGACAGCACAATGAATTTATGACTAGCAGACATGCTGCAAAACCAGGAAGAAGCCTCTTGCTCTTCCAAGTGGAAATCTTTTGTTTAAACTTTTTAAAAAATATTTACTTAACAGGGAAGTTGGCCAATGCTTATTCCAAGGGCAGTGCAATTTTCCAAAAATATTCCAAAGGTGGACTTAGATTCCTCATTAACATAAACAATGAATTGAACTTAACTTTAAAAGCAGCCATAGATGGTTCAAAATAATATAACAGTGAGGTTCAATGCTGGATTGGATAGTTTTCATGTGCACCTCAAGTGCTTATTTTGGCATTACAGCAAATTAAATTTACATGGTATTTATGTGCCTGAAATTCTCATGTAGTTGGTAAAAGTTTCCAAGAATATTACACAATTTCTTGAAGTTTTCCCCTTTTTAAATTTAAATTTTAGATATTTTCTTTATTTCTTGAAATATAGGATTACAGCAGGAGGAGCAACACTTGTCCTTTCTAATTTTCTGCTCCCATCCAGAAAGCCAATCTTTCCACACAAAGTAGTAATTCATTTGCACATCTTCCATTCTCATGTACTGCATTTGGTATTTGCAAAGTTAACATTGAAGAAACCAAATGCAGATTGCATAATTGATTTTTAGAGCACACATGATGAGTTCAGAGGAGTAATCGCAAGCTTCTGGTGGCCTACTAGTTGAATTCACCACCCAAATCTAACTGACCTTTGTAGCTGTGGTATTGTGCACTGTTACAATGAAAATTAATGCAGGTTTGAAGAACAAACTATCTTTGTCTTGGCACATTCCACACTCAATATTAAATTCCTCTACTTTAGGCAACTCATTCATTCTGATAGTATAAAACAAGCTGAACTGTCATTATTTTGACTTTTATTTCCCCTTTCTCTATTGGCATAGTCTGGCCTACTAGACAAGTCCCATAGCCTTGATATTAGCCACAGGACTTGCCTAGTACAGACAAAGGAGTGAAAATAGGCTTGAAATGCCACATTGATCGATTTGGCCTTGCTTGATCAGAGGTACTCCCTTTGTTTTTGCCACTGGTTCTGATGAAGGATACCCAAACTGAAAGCATCTCTTTCAGATGCTGCCTGCTGTACTAAATGCTTATATCACTTTCAGTTTACATTTCAGATTTCCAGCATTTGCAGTTCAGTTTTTGATTTTCACCTTCCACCTCATTGTATCATACCTCTTAACCTGATATTCAATGCAACGCTTTCAGCTAATCAAACTTAAATATCATTTGCCAGAATTGCCAGTTCCAATACAACTACTTTCTCTCACCACTGATGTCATCCAGGTGGTTAAGCATTACTACCATTATCTTTAATTTCACATTTCCAGCAAGTGTACTTGGCATTTCAATTCAGCATGTTGTTTTTGATCTTTAGCTGTTTAAAAGACCTTACTGATTTCTCTATTTGTATTTCTCCAGACCACATTAACTACCATGTTTCAAATATTACGTTAGCTGACAACCTGGGTCTTTGCCAAATTACAAACACCCCCCCAGCTCTTTTCAATCTTTCCTGTCTACAACTTAAAGTAAGCTTTTCCAGTATTCATGAAAAGTATTCACTGTATTTCTCTCCCCACAGTTACCTCAGCAGTTTCTGCTCTTTCAGACTTTCAGCAGCTGCATTCCCTTACCCTTGTTTCATGATTGGACTCAAACTTGGATAGGTAGACCTGAACATACTGCAGAATAAAGAGGTTAGAGAAAGGGCAATGGCCTCCTAAAACAGAGGCAAAAACCAGCTTACTCTATCATTTCACGGCAATGTTAATGTAGCACTAACAATACCTAACCTACACCATAAGAGATAGGAACAGAATTAAGCCTTTCAGCCATCAAGTCTGATTTACTATTCAGTCATAGCTGATTTATTAGCCCCCTCAACCCCATTCTCCCGCCTTCTTGATGCCATGACCAATCAAGAACATATCAACCTCAGCTTCAAATATACCGAATGACTTGACCTCCACAGCCATCTGTGACAGTGAATTCCACAGATTCACCCTCTGGCTATAGAAATCCTTCATCTCTGTTCTAAAGGATTGTCTTTCTATTCTGAGAGTGTGCCCTCTGATCCTTGACAACTCACTATTGGAAACATCCTCTTCACGTCTGCTCTAACTAGACCTTTTAATATTCAATAGGTTTCAATGAAATGCACCCCCCACTTTCTTCTAAACTCCAGCAAGTACAGGCCCAGAGCCAAAAGCTCCTCATATGCTGTTTCATTCCCAGAATAGTTCTCATGAACATCCTCTGAACCTTGTCCAATGCCAGCACATCTTTTCTTAGATAAGGGGCCCAAAACTGCTTACGTACTCCAACTGCAGGCTGACCATATCTTATAAAGCCTCAGCATTAAATCCTTACTCTTATATTCTAGACCTCTTAAAATGAAGGCTAACTTCGTTTTTGTCTTCCTCACCACTGACTCAACCTGCAAGTTAACCTTTAAGGAATCCTGCACAAGCATTCCCAAGCCCCTTTGCACCTCAGATTTCTGAATTCCCTCTCCAGTTACAATATATTCTATGTCTTTATTCTTTCTACAAAAGTGCATGACCATATACATCCTGACACTGTATTCCATCTGCTACACCTTGACCATTTGCCTAATCTAAGACCTTCTGCATTTTCTCTACATCCTCACCATTACCAGCCCCCTACATACATCTTTGTATCATCTGCAAACTTGGCTACAAAGCCATCAATTCAGTCATCTAAACTGTTGATATACAATGTGAAAAAAAGTGTCCCCCAATACCAACCACTGTGAAACATGAATAGACCCCTTTTATTCCCACTCTACCTCCTGCCAGTCATCCAATGCTCTACCCATGCTAGTACCTTTCTTGTAATACCATGGGCTCCGACCTTGTTAAGCAGTCTTATGTAATGCACCTTCTCAAAGGGCTTCTGAAAATCCAAGTATATAACATCCATTGACTCTCCAGTTATTTTCTCAAAGAATTCCAACAGATTTGCCAGGCAAGATAATGCCTCTTAAGGAGCATTTAAGTTTCAGTGGGATCTGCCTCATTCTTCCTGCAAGCATTGGCCTAGAATCATCTAACTCTCCCTGTACACGAATCTTCCATTCCCGCAATCAATCTCCAGAATCTTCTCTGGACCCTCTCCAACATCGCTACATCTTTTCTTAGACAACTAGCCCAAAACAGCTCACAATGCTCCAAGTGTGGCCCTGTAAAGTGTCAGCATGACACCCTTGCTTTTATATTCTAATCCTTTTGAAATGGATGCTGACTTCGCATTTGCTCTCCTTACTACTGAGAATATCTTTTTTATTCTCACTATTTTATAACATACTGAGAAATTTTTAAAATACATATTACACATTAATGGTTTCAGGTAAAACTATTTAATTTTTCTATCTGCAAAAAAAAGTAACAATGATAATTGGTATTTCCAGCTGATTTTAAGTGTAGCTCATGTATGTTAAACTCGAAGTCAGTAATGTTGGGGGTAAGGTGACTTGTTAGTTGAAGCACTCCGGCAAATAGAACACCTTGAAACTCAAAGTCATGCGTCCAGAAAAAAAACCCATTAATTTGAATCAATGTTATATCGCAAAAAAATCCAAAAAATAAATATTGGTAAGTTGAAAAAAAATAGGCTTTTTCAATTTACAAAACAGAATGCTTTTGTTCTTAGCTGTTTCATTAACAGAAACATGAAGACCTCTTCCCAAGGGAAAGAGACTGTCAATTCCCACCACTGTCTCCAGTATCACAGGCATTAAACCAACTCCTCTCTGCTTAAGCTTGATTCAAAGATAACAAAATGCTGAAAGGTACACAAGCAGTGCTGGTGCCTGAGGGCTGGAATGATTGGGGGGAAAATTTAAAAATTGGGGGTGGGGTGAAAACATGAAAAGAATGACTACTTTAGACTGAATGGCATCATCTAAAATATTTTAAAGACTCAAAGTGCATTTATTATCAACAAATCTAAATTGTACAACATTGAGATTTGTTTGCTTATCAGGCAGTCACAAAGGAACCCAAAAGAACCCAATTAAAAAAAGACCAACCTCCAGTGCTCACAGAAGGAGAAAAGAACAAAACAAATCATGCAAACAACAGATAAAATATTTAATCTAAAGTATTATTTGGAAATGAAATAACTCTGCATATACAGTGGATTCCAATCAATTGTGACATCTCGGGGCCAATACATTACGGCCCAATTAAGTGGCTATTCCAGTTAGCCAAAGTTTCATGGAAATGGTTTAAAATAGATTAACTACATTTAACTGAATAACAAATTACGTATTTGAATGAAATGCAAAACCAATTAGAACACTACCAACATTACTGCATTACTACAAAAGCTAATAGTTATCGATGGAGGAATACATATGGTGTATGCTGCCGTGTTCTTTTGATTAACTGCAAATGAACATCAGGGCAGACACCATGTGCAGATAATGGACTGCCTTCATGGCCTTCCTGCAAGAAGTAGTGTCAAAATATCACAGCTTTTTAAATTCTGCCCAAATAAATAACACAAGCATATGCAATTGATGCTATTTGAAAACTGTTCACTCCAAGGATGATGCGGTGTCCAAAAGGCTAAACAAGTGCACATGACTAATACTAGTTAAAAAATTGTTACATCTACCAAATCTTCATTTTCATTACAACAATCAAGACATTTGTCAGTATCTTCAAATTCTTCATAGTTTCTAATTTGCTAAAGTAGTGAAATCATTTCATTTTCACTACTAGCCATTTCTCACATATCCAAGCCTGAATGCTGGAAAACACAGTGATAAACACTGTTCTGAATGGTCTTGCTGCTTATTTGTCACTGCCGGAGACAAAAATCATTGCTTTTTGAACACACACAATTATTTAGAAACTATTTATTATATGATGTCATTTAAAAACTGTTCACTCTGAGCATGGTGTACTGCCTAACAGTCACACAAGTGCACTCCACCAATGCAAGTTAGAAACTGCTCAACAAGTTTCATCTCAATTAAATTTAAACAGCATTGTGTGCCAAATAAGCGCAGGATATCCTGGCTATTTCCTCAATTAGCTTTTGTCCTTTAAGATTTGTTCCAAATAAGTGGCTGCCACAGTCAACCGATGGCCCAATTAACCGGAATCCACTGTACTTAATAAATACCTAACAGCAGAAAAGAACCACATTTGAAATACAACACACTGAAAATGTTACAACTTATCCAAATTCAATATGTATTATAATCAATTAAAAGTATATCCAAGTTAACATGTGGTTTCCAAGGGGAAAAACAAAACACAGATTTTCTAAGTGACAAGGATGTGCACAAATAGGAAAATATTTTTAAAATGGAAAACTAATTTGGTTTTAAGTAGAGAGTTGACATATGTTGTGCATGAATGCTTCCTAACCCAGTATGTCAAGGAAGCCACAGGAGGAAATGTACATCATGATCAGATATTCGTTAATGACTCAGAAAATGTGCACTAAGAGCAGTTGCAGTATCTTTGGAATCAATATCAATAGTTAAAGACACCTCATGATTTAGGAGTCAGAAATGTTTAACCAAAGGAACTAATATCACTTTCATAGGAATACATCTTTAGAAAGAAGAGAATGCTATCCATTTAAGTTGGTTTAACTGTAGCTGGAAGTCAGGTGGAACACTAATATTGAGCCAACAGTATAAAAGCATTACAAAATATGAAAATAATCAAAGCAAGTAAACAAGATTCTAAATGGGTTGACCAATTTTTAAAAAAACTTTTAAAAAATGTCCAGTAGGCACAAAAGAGGAAGCACAGCAAGTGAATTTTCCTGACTAGTTTTAAAAGGAAGCATGCTGGAACACAGAAAACCAGAAAGATTTGCAAGCCTGAACAGTACCCTCGACATTTCCATGACAAAACTTAGTCAGGGAAATAAAAATTGGAAAAAGTGTTCAAATTGGTTGAAACCAAGAAGTAACAAATAATAAATATTCCTGTCAGTAGTTTAAACAGCATGTTCACAGAATCGTTTAGTATCGTTGGCATATGTTGTGAAATTTGTTGTTTTGTGGCAGCAGTATATACAATACATAATGATAAAAATAATAAACTCAATAAGTACAGTGGGTTCCAGTTAATTGGGCCATTGGTTAATCAGGACAGCTGTTTATTTGAGACAAGTCTTAATAAATAAAAGCACATCACAAACATAGCTGGGATTCCCTTTTATTTGGGACAGTGTGCACTTAATTGGGATAGGAGTCTGCTGCTGAAATTTCTAACTCATGTCAGTTGCATGCTCGAGTCAACATTATATCACTTTACGCTGTGCTTTGAGCGATCAGTTTTTAAATAGCTCCAGTCACATGTGTTTGTGTTCAAAAGCAGTGTTTCTGTCATTGATAGTTGGCAAGAAATAAGTAGTAAAACAATTCAGAACAGTTTTGCTCACTGCAGTTTCAAGCATTCAGGCTTAGAGTTGCTAGAAACGGCTGAGAGCAAAGATAAGACAATGTCACAAAGCTATCAACAAACTACTTGAATGTCATATTGAAAATGAAGATTTGGAGGATGCAGTTTCCTTAAGCATTGTATGAAGGCAGTCCATTATCTACACTAGGTGTCTGCGCTGACTTTGCTCCTTGACAGTTAATGAAAAGAACATGGCAGATGAATCCCTCCGTCAATAACCATTAGGAACTAACACAATTTTAAAATCGCATTGTAGAGGAATTGATGGTGTTCTAACTTGTTCTGCATTTCATTTAAACGCATAAATTGTTACTCAATTAAGTGGTAATTTGCCTTTTTTTTTCCAAAAATACCTTTTCAAATATTCCAATGAAAGTTTGGCCAATTGAGGCAGCCACTTAACTGTACAAAAATGTACTGGTCCCAATTAACTAGAATCCATGATATTTTAAAAATATTAAATTAGTCATAGAGAAGTACAGCACAGAAGCAAGCCCTTCGGCACATCTGGTCCATGCCAAAACCATTTAAACTGCCTACTCCTAACGAACCATAGCCCTACTATCCAAGTTTCTCTGAAAACACTGAAATTGAGTTTGAATGCACCATTTGTGCTAGCAGCTCATTCCACTTCTAACAACCCTCTAAGTGAAGATGTTTCCCCTCATGTTCCCCTTAAACTTCTCACCTTTCACCCTTATCCCATGACCTCTGGTTGTAGTCCCACCCAAGCTCACTGGGGAAAGAGTCAGCTTGCAATTATGCTATTTATACCTCTTAGTTTTGTATGCCTCTATCAAATCTCCTCTCAATCTTCTACGTTGTAAAGAATACAGTCCTTACCTATTCAAAATCTTTCCTTATAACTCAAGTTCTCCAGACTCAGCAACATCCTTGTATTTTTTTTCCTGTACTCTTTCAACCTTGTCAGCCCCTGGGAATCTATCAATCTTGATTTGCCTCAGGGTAGCAAACATCTCCTCTAATCTGTACAGGATTCATGAAGTTGATGTCACTTTGTCTCACTTCAAAAGACTCTGTATCCACCTCCCAAATAAATACAGATGCAAAGAATGCATTTAAGATCTCCCCCATCTGTTTTGGCTTCACACGTGGATTACTATTCTGGTCTTCCAAATGATCTATTTTGTCCCTTGCAATCCTTTTGCTCTTAATATACCTGTAGAATCCCTTAGGATTCTCCTTTACCTTGTCTGCTAGGGCAGCTTCATGTCTTCTTTTAGCCCTCCTGACTTCTTTCTCAAGAGTTCTCTTACATTTTTTGTTCTCCACAAGTACCTCATTTGTTCCTACTTGCCTATACCTGCTATGCACCTCCTCCTTTCTCTTAACCAGGGCCTCAATGGCTCTTGAAAAGCAAAGATTCCTACACCTGTTATCTTTACCTTTTACTCCAACAGGCACATACAAGCTTTGTAAGTCAAAATTTCATTCTTGAAGGCCTCCCACTTTCCAAGTACACCTTTGCCAGAAAACAGCCTGTCCCAATCCATACTTGCCAGATCATTTCTGATACCATCAAAACTGGCTTTTCTCCAATTTAGAATCTCAACCCACGGACCAGACCTACTTCTTTGCGTATTTACTTTGAAATTAATGGCATTGTGGTCACTGGATGTAAAGTATTCCCCTACTAAAAGTTTTGTCATCTGCCCTTTCTCATAGTGCAAAAAAAAGAGACAGGGATAAGTAGTAGTGTTCATGGGCTCATGGTCAATTCCAAAATTCTGATGGTCAGATATTGGGGAGATTAGTGCCCATGAAGGAGCTGGCTGAGTTCTGCAGCTTTCTACAATCCTGTACAGTGAGCCTCTGTTGGCCTGGTGACAGTGATGCAACCAGATGGAATGCTCTCCATGCTTCATCTGTAGAAACGCAGAGCTGAAATGGATGAACAACATCCAAGGCATGAAGCACTGTTTTCTAGGTGGGACACGACAGATTGGAGGGCTGGGATTATGGCATCAGCTGTGGGCCAATTTGAGTAGTAGGCAAACTGGAAAGAGTCCAATGTAGCTGGAAGGTGTGATTTTATATAATCCATTACTAGCTGCTCAGAACACGACCGTTATTTAGGTCAGTGGTACTCAGCAGTAACCATTTAGGTCATTTACTCACTCCTTGGCATCGTAATGATGACGGCTGCCTTAAAGCTGACGGGGACAATGGACTGTTTCATGGAGATATTAAAGATATCCATTAAGAAAGCTGAAAGCTGGGCCGCATAATTCCTCAGCACCTGACCAGGTATGTTGGCTGGCCCTGCAGGTTTACGCAAGTTTACCCTGGCTTGGAACCTCCTCACCTCAGCTGAGGCTAGAGACGGTGTCTGTTCCCCATATGAAAAGGCGACATTTTTTTTAAAATGTCACATCTAATAGGTCAAATCATACATAGAAGACTGGTGGCCAGTAGTGTCCTGCATGGAGGTCAGTGACCAGTGGTGTGCCTCAGGGATCTGTACTGAGACCCTTACTCTTTGTGATTTTTATAAATGACCTAGATGAGGAAGTGGGGGGGGGGGGGGGGGGGGGGTGGGTTAGTAAATTTGCTGAAGAGACAAAGGTTGTGAGTGTTATGGATAGTGTAGAGGGCTATCAGGTTACAGCAGGACATTGATAGGATGCAAAACTGGGCTGAGAAGTGGCAGATGGAGTTCAACCCAGAGAAGTGTGAGGTGGTTCATTTTGGTAGGTCAAATATAATGGCAGAATATAGTATTAATGGTAAGACTCCTGG
The DNA here is from genome assembly GCF_048418815.1 of Hemitrygon akajei. NCBI lineage: Eukaryota > Metazoa > Chordata > Chondrichthyes > Myliobatiformes > Dasyatidae > Hemitrygon > Hemitrygon akajei. The sequence continues at coordinate 31,082,175 of NC_133127.1, forward strand.
CAGTGTGGAGGATCAGAGGGATCTTGGGGTCCAAGTCCATAGGACACTCAAAGCTGCTGCGCAGGTTAACTCTGTGGTTAAGGCATATGATGCATTGGCTTTCATCAATTGTGGAATTGAATTCAGGAGCCGAGAAGTAACATTGCAGCTATAAAGGACCCTGGTCAGACCCCACTTGGGAGTACTGTGCTCAGTTCTGGTTGCCTCACCACAGGAAGGATGTGGAAGCATTGGAAAGGGTACAGAGGAGATTTACAAGGATGTTGCCGGGATTGGGGAGCATACCTTATGAGAATAGGTTGAGTGAACTCTGCCTTTTCTCCTTGGGGCAATGGAGGATGAGAGGTGACTTGAAAGAGGTGTACAAGATAATGAGAGGCATTGATATGTGGATAGTCAGAGGCTTTTCCCCAGGGCTGAAATGGCTGGCATGAGAAGACATAGTTTTAAGGTGCTTGGAAGTAGGTACAGAGGACATGTCAGGGGTAAGTGTTTTTCTTTAAAAAAACGTGTGTGGAACGGGCTGCCATGACAGTGGTGGAGTTGGAAACGATAGAGTCTTTTAAAAGACTCCTGGATGGCTACATGGAGCTTAGAAAGATAGAGGGCTACTGGTAAAGCCTAGGTAGTTCGAAGGTAAGGACATGTTTGGCACAGCTTTGTGGGCCAAACAGCCTGTATTGTGCTGTATGTTTTTCTATGTTTCCAAGACATTCAGGGAGATGTCACTGTCATTGACATGCAGGGTGAGCTGGTAATCTGTTCTGGTTTGTCTATTTCACTACATGTGCCACATGTCCCTGATGTCACGAGTGTATGTGAATTTTCTGCGTTTACTCGCGCTTTACCGATCTGATGACACAAGAAAGCACAGCTTTTGTTGACTGAAGAGTTGTCCTGTACCCTGATCTGAAGGCAGATTGCTGATCCCTAAGCTGTGCACGAACCTCAGCAGTGAACCATGGTTTCTGGTTTATCCTGACAGTGATGTGTTTAATCATGGCAACATCCTCAATAAAATTTTCCTTTGTAGCCAATCAATGATCCCACATTCGTCAAGCAACCTCATCGGTCTTATTTCCATGTTGCTTACCCAATTGCTCTGCAGATTACATCCCATGAAAACCTTGGATGATACCATTTCCGTCATCCCTAGCAGTAGCAAGTTCCATATCACTCTTTTACCATTGCCTTCTGCAAGTTTTACTAGTCATTTCAAATATGCAAGCCTTAGACCTCAAAAAACAGAATTGGAAACAGCTTCTCCCTAGTTAGACAACCCTGTAAGCTTTTGAAATTTGATCCCTAGCATTTCCAATGATAAGACCACCAATTTTGTTGAAATCCTTTGACCCTGGAAACATTCCCTTCCTGGTACACTCAAGTTGTGATTTTCTTCCAAGGATGCCAACAAGTATCTTTACACATGTTCAAAATAACCTCCCCACTTAAACCTCAGAAAGACAACAGTAAGTAGCTAAGGATGAAGTAGAATACAATAACACATTTGATGGATGTTGTGGAGCAGAAAAGTAAGAAAGACAGACAGACATACTTTATTGATACCGTGGGAAGAGGATGTTGAACTACAAAACTGAATAGTTCAAGTAAAAAGATAACAATCAAATTCGTACAGACCATAGCATAGGATATTTAGTTCTGGTTACTGAAAGATGTTCAAGTACCAGATGCTGATATCTAAATTTACTTGTCAAAGTCGTTGTGAAAAATAGAGAGATTGGCAGATTTTTATTTTGGAGAGCAGAGTTGAAAAGATAACCCTAAAGAGATGTATACAGTGTCAAGTAATTAAAGCATCTTTTTAAAAGCTACTCATGAGGCGTGGCTATCACAAGAAAATACCAGAATTTTTGTCCATAATTAATTCACCCAGAATTGAGGGGGAGTTATTAAAATCAACAAATGATAAGTGATAGCATCATAGGTGCTATCAGAGTCTCAAAGACCAGAAAAGGGTGACAAATTTCTTCAAGGATATTAGTAAAACCAACAGATTTTTGGCAACAATCCAAATTTCATGGTCACTAAGATGCATATTAATTCCAGCTGTAGTTACTTAATTACAACTTCCCCAGCTGACTTGGTGGATTCAAACTCATGTCTTTGGATCTAACAGGAAACTGACTGCATGACTAGTAAAGACTTTGCTACCCTATCCTGAGATGATACAACTTTAGTAAACAGCTTCAAGAATCAAATTACAATACAATTGTTACAGTTTAAGAAACAAATTTGCCATAAAAGGGTCTCTTGATGAAAGGCCTATGAGGAGGTTCTTTATAACCAAGGAAAATAAAGTGGAGAAAATCGATCATTTATGAGGAATGTATCACAATTCCCAGGGAGGTATTTAAGTAGCAAATTAGTCAGATTACCAACAGGAACAGTCAGAGCACAAGTTCCAGATCAGGATGAGTCTCCACAAACAATCATAGCGATAGCTGGACAAAGTTTCTGGCTATATCCAAAAGCAACAAATTTCAGCTACTCAGGCATCTGAACTACAAGGTGACAATGAAGGAACTTAGGAAATAATTTTCTACCAAAGGCTCAAGGGAGAATCTTAAATAATATATTGCACCTAATTTGTACCTACAAGCTATACAAGCACTGAATGGGTGCTTTAAAAAAAAACAGAAAGTGTGCAGAACATTAAGATTTTATTACTTCCTAGTGGGAACATAACTGATACATAGATGACTCCTTGGGGAAGCTTGAGAGACACCGGGTATAGAAAATTACAGAATTCAATTGATACTTGTGGGACTAGGCAAATAGTAAGACAAAGCAAAAAATACAATTTCTGGCTGCTTCCAATATTAATCACATTATATTGTATTTAAAAAAAAACCAAGACCAGACTGAATCCCTCTTAGAAGCCCCATTACTATTACTATTACCTTTTCACAGACAGTTACTTAGGGGAAGCATGTAACAATGAAAAGGGAGCCACGCATTAAGGAATGACTGATTCTCCAATCTGGTCTGCCTTTTGAACATCAAATGAAGTATTAGCTGAGTTAACCATAAGTTTTGTTGGAAAGATCTCCAAATAGAAATCGGAATACAAAGACAACTCCAAATAGAATTTGCTGCAAAAGAAATCTTAATTTCCAAGTTTATCTTAAAAATACATAAAACTGAGGGCAACACATCTGGTTTTAAAAAATAAACTAAATTCTGAAAACACTCAAGCAGGTTTGGCAACTTCTGTGGGAAAAAATAGTCAACATTTCAGATTTAAAATCAAGTCATCAGAACTAGGATAAAGAGAAAGCAAATTAGTTTTCAGAAACAGAAAATAAGGAAAGGATGAGAGAGAAAACAACATTATGCTTCTTTGTGCCATGTGTTGTTAAACATTAATAGAAACAGTGGGACACATTCACTTCGATAGTTTCCATGCCTCAAGCCCCAGATGCTTGATTTTTATCATGGACATATAATCTCACTCTAAACTTCCTATCCCACATTACAAGGGCCGAAGAATCCTCTGTTAAATCAGTTTTCCCTCAACGACATTCATTTTCCACGAACTCATCTTCACATTGAACTTTTCCTTCAACTTCACTCACATTCTCTAGACCCAAGCTAGAAGTATTTGCATAGGATCAAACTACTGCTCTACTTTTTGCGTTATACATTGAACAAGCTTTGCTTTTGTTCCTCAGTTCTTGATCAGTACATGAATAACCATAATGCTGCCATTTCCTGCACCCAGAGCTTGAAATTTTTTTTGTTGCCAATTCCCACCCTCTTTTTACCCTCCGAGATGGCCCACATGTGCTGTTCTTCCTCTTCTGAATTTTTGTCTCGATTTCAAGGGAAACATGAACTTCCAGTGTTCATTACAATCCAACAGTTACCTTGATTATTCCCTCCTCCCAAACATTTTCCACCAGGGTCACCACACCATTCTCCAAGTTCCACTATTTCTGTTGCATTTGTTCTGATAACAACACATTTCTGAACAGACAGTGGGAATGTTTTCCTTCTCAAATCTTGGGTCTTCTGTCCATCAGTAATACAGTCCACCTTGATTCTACTTCCCCCACATGTTTTCTCTCACCTCTGCTCATTCTGGATTGAAAGAGTACCCTCGCCCCTCAAGTTTCACCATCACTTATTCAACCCTCCTGCACCCCCCCCCCCCTTACACATTCAGCATATTGAAGTGTTCGCTCTCTGATCTCTTGGTCATCTCTTAAGACTCCACCACCTACTGCCCATCTTTTTGCAATACCTAGGCTACTCTTTTTCACCCTCTTACCAATGCTGGACAAGAAAACCATGGTCAGAGAGCACTGAAGTGGAATGTAGCCATGAAGTAACAATCATTACAGTTACTAATTCTAATTTAGTATTTCTAATTTAGCGAGAGCGGTGCTACAATGGTACTAGAGAACAGCTTCTTTCAGCTTATCTAAAGAAGCAGCTTATTTTCTACCTTTAATGTCAAGGTGGACCAGTTCTATCAGTGCCCTTGACCTGCAGCTACACTCAAACTGTGGTTCTTTGCAGCGACGGGACCTGCTCTTGGTTTTCACTGAGCAGCCATTTTTCAATATCCCAAGGTCGCAGCCTAGAAGACGAGTGTGCCCTAGGGATTCCATGGCTTTGCGGCCCTGTGGAGAGCCGATTCCAAGCTGGTGCCACTGACTAAAGTGTCATGAGAGAAAATGGAATATTGAGAACAGATGTCGGAGGTCTCTGTAAATATTACTCTCTCACTTGAGTGTGCTGCTAATTCTTGAGTCTGAGAACTCAGAAAAAAATGATATGGCAGACTTTAACGCAATAAATAAGCAAGTCGTTTGTTTTTGTTGGTCTCCCCTCCAGCAATGTGACACCTCTCTACCTTTTTATGGGGGGAGGGGGAAGGGGGAGACTGTGACAAAGGAAAAGTCATCATGACAGAGTAAAATGTTTTTGCACTTTTATAAGAACCACTTCGATGAAAGTGGAGACAACATTTAGCAAATACCCAGGATAACAAGATCAAGAACCAGAGGAAACAGATGTACAAGTAATTGTCACAATATCCAAGGTAGATAGAAGAAAAAAGTCAAAGAAGTTGCTATGAACCAGAAGTTATGCCTTAAAATGTGGTAGGTCCAAATTCAACTGTGGCTTTTTAATAAAAAAAAAGGAAATTGTCCAAGTATTTATAAAGTAAAATACACACTGAACTATTTAGAAAGACCACGGGAATAAAAATGATTGGATTGTTCTTGAAAGAGTTGGCAGAGGTTCAGAGGCCTAACGGCTTCCTTCTGGTGTTGTGATTATACTGTGTTTTTTTAAAAATAAATAATTAGAATCAGAATCAGGTTTATTATCACCGTCATGTGACGTGGAAATTTGTTAACTTAGCAGCAGCAGTTCAATGCAATACATTCTAGCAGAGAGAGAGAGAAAAAATTAAAAATATAATAAACAAGAAAATGAATTTAACCAATCTATATTGAATAGATTTTAAAATGTGCAAAAACAGAAATACTGTATACTAGAAAAGTGAGGCAGTGTCCAAAGCTTCAATGTCCATTTAGGAATCAGATGGCAGAGGGGAAGAAGCTGTTCCTGAATCACTGAGTGTGTGCCTTGAGGCTTCTGTATCTCCTACCTGATGGTAACAGTGAGAAAAGTGCATGCCATGCATGTGGGGTCCTTAATAATGGATGCCGTCTTTCTGAGATGTCCTGGGTGCTTTTTGGGCGAGTGCCCAAGATGGGACTGACTAGATTTATGACCTTCTGCAGCTTCTTTTGGTCCTATGCAGTAGCCCTTCCTACTAGACAGTGATGCAGCCCGTCAGAATGCTCTCCATGGTACAACTATGGAGGTTTATGAGCGTGTTTGTTGACATGCCAAATCTCTTCAAACTCCTAATAAAGCAGAGCTGCTGACTTGCCTTCTTTAGGACTACATAAATATGCTGGAACCAGGTTACATCCTCAGAGATCTTGACACCCAGGAACTTGAAGCTGCTCACTCTCTCCACTTCTGATGCCTCTGAGGATTGGTACATATTCCTTCATCTTACCCTTCCTGAAGTCCAGAATCAGCCCTTTCATCTTACTGATGTTGAGTGCCAGGTTGTTGCTGTGACACCACTCCACTAGTTGGCATATCTCACTCCTGTATGCCTTCTCGACACCACCTGAGATTCTACCAACAATAGTTTGAATTGTCAGCAAATTTATAGATAGCGTTTGAGCTATGCCTAGCCACACAGTCATGTGTATACAGAGAGTAGAGCAGTGGGCTAAGCACAGACCCCTGAAGTGCGCCAGTGTTGATCGTCAGCGAAGAGGATATGTTATCACCAATCCACACAGACCGTGGTCTTCAGTCGAGGATCCAATTACAGAGGGAGGTACAGAGGCCCGGGCTCTGCAACTTCTCAATTAAGATTGTGGGAATGATATTAAATGCTGAACTATAGTCTATGAACAGCATCCTGACGTAGATGTTTGTATTGTCTAGGTGGTATAAAACCGCGTGAAAAGCCACCGAGATTGCGTCTGCTGTTGACCTATTGTGACGATAGGCAAATTGCAATGGGTCCAGGCTCTGGCTGAGGCAGGAGTTCAGTCTAGTCATAACCAACTCTTAAAGCATTTCATCACTGTTGATGTGAGTGCTACTGGGCAACAGTCGTTAAGGCAGCCCACGTTATTCTTTGGCACTGGTATAACTGTTGCCTTTTTAAAGCAAGTGGGAACTTCTGCCTGTAACAGTGTGAGGTCGAAAATGTCCTTGAATATTCCTGCTGGCTGGTTGGCACAGGTTTTTAGAGCCATACCAGGTACTCCATCGGGACCATCTGGCTTGCGAGGGTTCACTTTCTTTAAAGACAGTCTAAGATCGGCCTCTGAGACAGATGTCACAGGGTCATTAGGTGCAGCAGGGATCTTCACAGCTGTAGTTGTGTTCTCCCTTTCAAAGCGTGCATAGAAGGCATTGAGTTCATAGAAACATAGAAAACCTACAGCACAATACAGGCCCTTCGGCCCACAGTTTGCCGAACATGTCCCTACCTTAGAAATTACTAGGTTTACCTATAGCCCTCTATTTTTCTAAGCTCCATGTACCTATTCAAAAGTCTCTTAAAACACCCTATCATATCCAGCTCCACCACCGTTGCCAGCATCCCATTCTAAGCACTCACCACTGAGTTTAAAAAAAAACTTACCCCTGACATCTCCTCTCTACCTACTCCCCAGCACCTTAAAATGTGCCCTCTTGTGGCAACCATTTCAGCCCTGGGAAAAAGCCTCAGACTAACTACACAATCAATGCTTCTCATCATCTTATACACCTCCATCAGGTCACCTCTCATCCTCTTGTCGCTCCAAGGAGAAAAGGCCAAATTCACTCAGCCTATTCTCATAAGGCATGCTCCCCAATCCAAGCAACATCCTTGTAAATCTCATCTGCACCTTCTCTATGGTTTCCACATCCTTCCTGTAGTGAGATGACCAGAACTGAGCACAGTACTCCAAGTGGGTTCTGACCAGGGTCCTATATAGCTGCAACATTATTTCTCAGCTCCTAAATTCAATTCCACGAGTAATGAAGCCCAATACCACCATATGTCTAATTAACCACAGAGTCAACCCGCACAGCTGCTTTGAGCGTCCTATGGACTCGGACCCCAAGATCCCTCTGATCCTCCACACTGCCAAGAGTCTTACCATTAATACTATATTCTACTATCATATTTGACCTACCAAAATGAACCACCTCACACTTCTCTGGGTTGAACACTATCTGCCACTTCTCAGCCCAGTTTTGCATCCTATCGATGTCCTACTGTAACCTCTGACAGCCCACCACACTATCCACAACACCTCTAACATTTGTGTCATCAGCAAATTTACTAACCCATCCAACCACTTCCTCATTCAGGTCATTTATAAAAATCATGGAGTAAGGGTCCCAGAACAGATCCCTGAGGCACTCCACTGGTCACCCACCTCCACGCAGAATATGACCCATCTGCAACCACTCTTTGCCCTCTGTGGGCAAGCCAGTTCTGGATCCACAAAGCAATGTCCCCTTGGATCCCATGCCTCCTTACTTTCTCAATAAGCATTGTATGGAGTACCTTATCAAATACCTTGCTGAAATCCATATACACATCGACTGTTCTTTCTTCATCAATGTCTTTAGTCACACCTGCCCTTGACAAAGGCATGATGACTACTCCTAATCATATTGTACCTCTCCAAATGTTCATAACTCCTGCCTCTCAGGATCTTCTCCATCAACTTACCAACCACTGAAGTAAGACACACTGGTCTAATTTCCTGGGCTATCTCTACTCCCTTTCTTGAGTAAAGGAACAATATCTGCAACCCTCCAATCCTCTGGAACCTCTCCCGTCCCCATTGATGATGCAAAGATCAATGCCAGAAGCTCAGCAATCTCCCCCTTAGCTTGGGGTACATCTCATCCGGTCCTGGTGACTTATCCAACTTGATGCTTTCCAAAAGCTCCAGCACATCCCTCTTTCTTAATATCTACATGCTCAAGCTTTTCAGTCTGCTGAAAGTCAACAATACAATCACCAAGAACCTTTTCCATAGTGAATACTGAAGTATTCATTAAGTACCTCTGCCATTTCCTCCGGTTCCATAGACATTTTCCCACTGTCACACTTGATAGGTCCTATTCTTTCATGTCTTATCCTCTTGCTCTTCAAATACTTGTAGAATGCTTTGGGGATTTCCTTAATCCTGCTCGACAAGGCCTTCTCATGGCCCCTTCTGGCTCTCCTAATTTCCTTTTTAAGCTCCTTCCTGTTAGCCTTATAATCTTCTAGATCTCTAACATTACCGAGCTCTCTGAACCTTTTGTAAGCTTTTCTTTTCCTCTTGACTAGATTACAGCCTTTGTACACCATGGTTCCTGTACCCTACCATAACTTGCCTGTCTCACTGGAATGTACCTATGCAGAGCTCCACACAAATATTTGCCACATTTCTTCCGTACTTTTCCCTGAGAACACCTGCTCCCAATTTATGCTTCCAAATTCCTGCCTGATAGCCTCATAATTCCCCTTACTCCAATTAAATGCTTTTCTAACTTGTCTGTTCCTATCCTTCTCCAACGCCATTGTAAAGGAGATAGAATTATGATCACTATCTCCAAAATGCTCTCCCACTGAGAGATCTGAAACCGACCAGGTTTATTTCCCAATACCAAATCAAGTACAGTCTCTCCTCTTATCGGCTTATCTGCATATTGTGTCAAGAAACCTTCTTGAACACATCTAACAAACCCCACCCCATCTAAACCCCTTGCTCTAGGGAGATGCCAATCACTATTTGGGAAATTAAAATCTCCCATCACGACAACTCTTATTATTACACCTTTCCAGGATCTGTTTCCAGGTAGTTCCAGTTCATCTAGTAGTGAAACGTCGCTGCCAGTTGGAAAATAGTTGAAGAGTAGCACCCATATCCTACAGTATGTAATTTTCAAATAGCATCGTATTTCTCCTTATCCAATTACACCAAAAACAGAGGGGAAAGAAAAAGTCAGATATAGCTCCTTATGGCTTCACAAAGGTTGGCTCCCAATGCCAATGGAGTTTGAAAATGGAAGATGAAGCCCCAAAGTTTAGTTGTTTCCTTGCCTTGTTTGAAAGCTGTATTCATAAAGAACACATTGGATTCTGGAGGGAGAAAAACAACAAGGTCCAGAAGAAAGGAACAAGGTAGGTCAAATAGCTTTTGTGATGGAAAGGAAGTTAGCATATTTCAGGTTGAGACCCTGCATCTGAAAAGCTAACAATTTCTTTACCTCCACAGATGTCACTTGACCTGCTGCATTCCTCCAACAATACGATTCAGAAACCAACTGCTTGGATTCAAAAAGGGGGAAAAAGTAAATCAAATTTCTGAAAGCAAAACAAATCTTCTAAATGAAATCAGTTCTGGGAAACAGATGGGCAGGTGGGTGGCCAAGTAATATAGCAGATAGCACAGAAGTAGTGCCATAGGGTTTTTTTTTCTAAAACATACGAATTCATATAAACATAGCACCCCTCCCCAATCATAGGGTTCTGCTCTAACGCTGTAGGAGATTTCATGAAAGCACAAATCAACAAACGAGTGCGAGTACAGCTACCCTTAAAATGAATATTTTATCTAATCAGCTACTGAATCCAATATTTATTACTAACCTATATTCATGAATACATGGGCAACATTCTGTGTGACAAAGGATCTGTAGCAACACTTGCAGATGGAAGATTTCCAAGTGAACACGGAATTGGAATACTGTTGTCACATTTACTGAGATATAACGAAAAGCTTTAGTTTGCATGTCATCCAGACTAATCATGTAAACATTGAGATAGTAAAAAAAAATAGAATGCAGAATATGGTGTTACAATTACATAGAAGATGCAGAGCAAGTGGACAAAGAGTGCATTGGTAGCATGGTGGTTAGTGCAACATTATTACAGCGAGGTGGAGTACAATTCTGATGCTGTCCATAAGAAATGTGTACATTCTTCCTGTGAACATGTGGGCTTCCTCCTACAGTCCAAAGGTACACATACAGGTTAATATGTGAATTGGTCATTGTAAATAGTCTTCTGATTAGGCGTGGGTTAAATCGTCAGTGCAGCTTTTTTGGCAGGAAACCCTGTTCCACACTATATCTCAAAATAAAATAAAAACAATAGAGCAGAAGTCTCTTTAGGCTAACAAGAAATCAAGCATTCACATTCACTGTTTAAGAGGACCATTCAAGAGTCAGAGCAGCAGGACATGAGCCATCCTTAAACCTAGTGACAGGCAATCAAGATTGTTTTTAATCTTCTGCCCAATGGGAGGGAATAGAAGAGATATATAGGGGAAAAAAGAAAAATAACAAATTTCTAGAATAGAATGGGTGGGAGGGGTCCTTGATTGCATTGGCTGCTGAGGTAGCAGGAAGACTCAATGGAGGAGAGGCTGGGCAATATTCACAACTCCGCAATTTCTTGCAGTCTTGGGTAGGGTATTTCCCCATACCAAACTGTGATATATCTGAACAGGATACTTTCTATCGTGCATTTTAAAAAATAGCATTGTTAAGAATCATCAGTACATGCCAAATTTCATTTAGTCTGAGGGATAAAAAGGGCGTTTTTTTAAAAAAAAAGTGGTGTGCTTTCTTGGTCACAATATTCAAGTAGCAGGACCCAGACAAGTCATTAGTGACATTTATGGCCCGGAACTTGGCTTTCAACCATCTCCCTCTCTGCACCACTGACACAGAAAAGGAGTGTACTCTGCCCCACTATCTAAAGTTAAGAGTACAGAATATTAAAACACGGTACAAGGCTTTCAGTTCACAATGTTGTGCTGATCATTTAAATAACTGGCTACTGTGGGAGGTGAGGGAGGAGACTGCTGAGCCTCGGACAATGATCTCTGCATCATCAATGGGGACGGGAAAGGTTCTGGAGGATTGAAGGGTTGTGGATGCTGTTCCATTATTCAAGAAAGGGAGTAGAGATAGCCCAGGAAATTATAGACCAGTGAGTTTTACTTCAGTGGTTGGAAAGTTGATGGAGAAGATCCTGACAGGCAGGATTTATGAACATTTGTAGAGGCATAATACAATTAGGAATAGCCAGCATGGCTTTGTCAAAGGCAGGTCATGCCTTATGACACACACAAAATGCTGGTGGAACGCAGCAGGCCAGGCAGCATCTATAGGGAGAAGCGCTGTCGACGTTTCGGGCCGAGGCCCTTCATCAGGACTTGACTCGGCCTGAAATGTCGACAGTGCTTCTCCTTATAGATGCTGCCTGACCTGCTGTGTTCCACCAGCATTTTGTGTGTGTGTTGTTTGAATTTCCAGCATCTGCAGATTTCCTCATGTCATGCCTTATGAGCCTGACTGAATTTTTTTGAGGACATGACTAAACACATTGATGAAGGTAGAGCAGTAGATGTAGTGCATATGGATTTCAACAAGGCATTTGACAAGGTACCCCATGCAAGGTTTATTAAGAAAGTAAGGAGGCATGGGAACCAAGGGGACCTTGCTTTGTGCATCCATAATTGGCTTGCACACAGAAGGCAAAGAATGGTTGTAGATGGGTCACATTCTGCATGGACGCCGGTGACCAGTGATGTGCCTCGAGGTTCTGTTCTGGGATCCCTACTCTTTCTGATTTTTATAAATGACCTGGATGAGGAAGTGGAGGGATGGGTTAGTAAATTTGCTGATGACAAAGATTGGGAGTGTTGTGGACAGTGTGGAGGGTTGGTACTTTGACACCATTATCACTAGGCTCTAGCTCCTTACTGTACTCCCTCATGTTTGTTTTCAGACCCTGTCCACTAGGGTGGTATCATCTGCAAACTTGTCAATGATGTTAGAGCAGAATCTGGCCCCACAATCATGAGGGTAAAGGGAAAAATAGTAAGGGGCTGAGGACACAGTCTTGCAAAGCACTGGTGTTGAGGATAATCACGGTGGCGGCTGAAATTTATGCATGCTTATTTCTGTTAAAAAAAATTGCATGAAAAATAAGAATTGCTCAGCAGTTGCTAAAACAGAAGCTATTGCCTTTACAACAGAGAAAGGCCAAAACATGCTATAAAAACATTGCCAGACAGAATGTTGCACAATGCCACAGAAGAGATATCACGCCTGTAAGTTTGATCAAAGGTTTATTTAAAGTCTTATTCCAAAGGAGTAAGCAGACAAAGCAAAGAATACAGAGTGAATACTAGTGCTGTAGCCATGACTTGAATATTTTTCATTCAGATGGAAATGGTGGACATAACTTGAAAGTCAAGTGAATCAGAAGTCAAGTAACTACAATTTGGGTGTATGGAGAGACCTGCTAATGTTAGAGAAGGGTATAAATTACAAATGTTTGGAAGACATTTGGACAGGTAGATCAATAGGAATGGCTTAAAAGGAACATGGGCCTAATGCAGGCAAAGTCAATGGGATTAGTTCAGGTAGGCAATACAATCAACACCACCAAAAGGTCCATTCAGTGCTGCATGACTGACTAATCCATGTTAATTGTACAATCACAGAATGATTTTAACACAGACCATTTGGCCAAATTTGTGCAATTTGACTACAAAAAGTTTATAAAAGAGTATTTCTCTACAACATCACAGCCACCCCTACAGCCCCTTCCCTTTGATTATCTGACAGATCTTCAAGTTTGATCGAACCTCACGCAATGCTCGAGCCACAAAACAAACCCTTATGATTTCATTGTAAATACACAACTTCGACTTCTTAAGAGCTTTATAATGATCTTCTGAGGTTTAAATGGATAGATACAAATGAAACTAGTCAAAAATAAGAGATGAAGGATTATCCATCTTGCCAGTTGGCCTCAAGACAGTTTGACAGCCATCTCCTTTTGGTCCTTCAGAATTCAACCAGATTGGTCAGAAGTGGCTACCAAGCTGCTCTTGACGACTGATGGGTAATGAAGCCCCGAAAAAAAAAAATGTTGTACCCTTATTAACCTCAGTGCTTTTCTTATGCATTGTTCAATATGAAAAATTCAATTCATAACAATAGGTCAGAGTTCAAAATGCTTCCTTGTCCATTGTTCATTACCAGGAGGACACAGGCCAGATGACTTTCAGAAACACATCCTTTCCCTTGGAAACTAGAGTGGGAAACCCCTGTTCTCAACAGTACTGTTCAAAAGTCTTAGGCATACGTACACGTACACACACACGCTTCAGACTTTTACATAGTACTGTATTCTTCTACGTGTAACAGAGAGCAAGTTTGTAAATCTGGTAGGAGCAAAGAATGTTGGGAATAGTGAGGGTGGAGCGCCCCAGGAGGGGTGTTGGACAGGTGGCAGAGGTAGTGCCAGGGCAGGGGGTGGCATGGGTGCAGACACTAGGCAAGGTCATTTGACTCCAAACATTTGGTTTATTGATCATTTCAGAATGTCTCTGATGCTTTCCCACTCCCTCTCCCTTTCTCTTTTCCAACCATGATTCCCCCTCTCTCTCTCCTTGTCCCCTTCCCACTCAGTCCAGACCAGAGATCCATATCAGAATCAGATTTATCACTCACATGGCATGAATTTTTTTTGCAGTATTAGTACAATACTATGCAAAAGTCTTAGGCACCCTAGCGCCATTAGGAACTACATCACCCAAATTATATCCAGAGACAAAGGATGGATGATCTCACTGCTTTTTTGTTCCCATTTTGATACAACTGAAAAGCCTACCTTCAACTAAATCAAGTCAAATCATTTTCTAGCCTCAGAACTAAATAGTCAGCAACCTGAAATTCTACTGCTTCATCAATTAGAAAGCTACTGGTAGATTATAAGTTGCTAGAACATTCAAACTTAACATCTTAAATAAGAAACTTTAATACATATGCTATTAGGAGCACCTTTTGCATCCATCAGCAACACATCCTGTTCATAAAGTCTAAGGATGCATCTTCTCTCTCAGAATTTAGATTTACCAGAAAAAGGAAAACAAGCTTTCTTCCACCCCGCCCTCCAGAGAATTTATCTGTCTTCGAAGACTTCTCATACAACATATTTTAAAGTGCTGATGACCCAGCAACTGTTTAAAGTCAAACTGGAGAAAGTTCAATCATGCATTTTACAACCATTATGCAGATGGCCAAGTTCAGGACACAATTTGTAATTATCACAATTGAATAAAATACACAACTCAGGGAAAAGGGGGGCATGTACTTTGTCACTGCAATATCACAATTGCGTCAGCTAATAGTCAAACACCACTCAGAGCAGCTCACTTTTCTCAAAAGGAACAAACTACCACAATGAACTCATTTGTTTTTCTTTACACATTACATATGGACCAATTTATCCAAGTAGCAAAACATCTTATTATATTTCACAGAATTTTATGTATAGTAGATAAGCACAAAATTTAGTCTGAATGATATTTCTATTTCTCTATGTATTCTACTTTTCTCATTTTAACTTCCTGGACATCTCCACACTATTTCCTCATGTTCTGACCTAATATCTACTTGTAAGCTCCCATGAAATATACCTCATTTGTTCTGGTAGTTATTTCCATATATTACTTTATTCTGTATGAAGATACTCCTCATTAACGATCTAACTTAGGGGTATTCCATTTAGATTTGCCCACAACAGCAAAAATTCACTATTAATTCCTGCGCACAGACTGTTTGATCTGCTTCCATCTGGTAGGTGCTTCAGATCCCTCCAGACTAAGACTAATAGGCACTGGAGAAGTTTTTTCCCTACTGCGGTCACTTTGCTGAACAGTTAACTGCCGGTTAACTGTCGGTTAACTATTACTTGGATTGCACTACCTGCATGTATAATCTATATTTTCATTTATATTTATCATTATTATTGTTATGAGCAGAGAGACAACATCTGCCGGAAGTAAATTCCTTGTATGTGCATAGGTACTTGGCGATTAAAGTCAGATTCTGATTCTGATTAATTTCTCACATATATTCTTATTTTCACAGGCATCTTAGTCAATCTTCACTTTAAAACTAGCAAGAGGCTTCACAATGTACAAATATTCCAGAACAGATAGAATTTTTAAATCTCAGTTAATCTTTCTCAGTACTGTCGTGTGTTTTTATATCTCTTATACAGGCAGAGGGTAAATTAACTGGCATCCTAGGAGCTTAAAATATACTGCTTTTAAAAATAAAAAAAATCCCAGAATCTGATAGGAGAGTGGACCATAGGAGAAAAGGAAGGGGGACCCAAGGTGAGGTGATAGGTAGGTGAGTTGAGATAAAAGGCCAAGAGTGGGGAATAGAAAGGAGGGAGGGGAAGATGTTACTTTTAAGCTGGAAGAAGAAATCGATATTCATGCCATCAGGTTGGAGGCTACCCAGACAGAATACAAGGTGTTGCTCCTCCAACCCAAGGGTGGCTTCATCGTAGCACAAGAAGAGACCATGAACCAACAAGTTGGAACTGGAATGGGAGTCGAATTAAAATGTTTCCTTTCCTGTCCTGAAATCTCGACCCAAAACATCAACTGTTCACTTGCTTCCATGGATGCTGCCTAACCTGCTGAGTTCCTCCAGTATATCGTTTGTTGCTTTGATTTTCAACATCTACAAAATTTCAGGTTATGGTATTTAACTGATTCGATTGTGGTTCTTTATTGTAGCTGCCCGGAAAAAAAAATGAATTTCAGGGTTGTACGTGGTGACATTTACTTTGATAATAAATTTACTTTGAACTTTGAGTAAACATCTAAATAAAGAGACTCTGTAAGGACATTCACAGAAATATCACCGCATAGTCCAGAAAATCCACCAATAGCAAAATCCCAAGCACACTTCACTGAAGCTTTACTATACTTCATGCCAGGCATAACACCATAGTAATGTAAAGAAGGAACAGATGCATGATATCATAACTGAAAATGAGGTCATGGGAACTTCAATTCACAGTAAATGGTTAACCCACACACTGTGGCCACTTTATTAGGTATAGGAGTACAACCCAGCGTGGTCTTCTCCTGCTTTCGCCCATCCACTTAAAGGTTTGATATGTTGTGCACTCCGAGAGGCTTTTCTGCACACTACTGCTGTAAGCTATTTAAGTTACAGTTGCCTGTCAGCGTGAATCAGTCTGACCATTCTCCTGTCTTCTCTCATTGAGAAGGCATTTCCACCCACAGAAACTGATTTTTTTTTTATGCTTTTGCACCATTCTCTGTAAACTGTGTGAAAATCCCAGAAAATGAGAAGTTTCTGATATGTTCAAGACACCCAGTCTGGCACCAATAATCATTCCACAGTCAAAGTCACTTGGATTACATTCCTTCCCCCATTTTGATGTTTGGTCTGAACAACAATTGAACCTCTTGACCACATCTGCATGCTTTTATGCATTGAGTTGCTGCAACGATTGGCTGAAACAAGATGTATTAACTATTCTTTGTACAACTTTATAATATACTAATGAAGTGGGCACCGAGTGTGTATTAAAGTTGCACAAAAAATTAGTTAATAGAATGGTCCTGTGGCGACCCACTTTCTGCGCAGGTGAACCGGCTCACAAATAGCCAGCGTGCGGGGGGAGACTTTGGTAATGCACCTCTGATGTCATTTCCGCCCGGAGAGGGTGGGCGCTGGGGATTAAATGTCAGCGCCGCGAAGTTTGAATAAACTAGTCTCGAAATGACTTATTGACTGCGTGTCATTATTTCAGCGCTGTGTGTAGCACATTGCTACATTGGTGATCCTGACGGTCCAAATGGGATTTGGACCAAAGATGACCGACTCTTCATCTGTTCACGCAGTTTCGCTAAAACTGCCGACCTTCTGGACCCTGCGACCACGCGTGTGGTTTAGCCTAGCAGAAGCCCAGTTCCAGATTCAGCCGATCTCTTGTGATTCCACGCATTACTACCACATGGTGAGCGCCCTTGACCAGGAGACGGCCACCCAGGTTGCAGATTTCATACAGTCGCCCCCGGAAGAAGGCAAATATGAAGCATTCAAAGCTCTGCTCATTGGGACTTTTGGCCTCCCACGGCGTGAGCGAGGTGCCTGCCTGCTTCACCTGGATGGTTTGGGAGACAGACTGCCATCAGCATTGATGAACGAGATGCTGTCCCTGGCTGACAGACACAAGCCCTGCCTCATGTTCGAGCAAGCGTTCCTAGAGCGACTGCCCGAGGACATACATCTGCTGCTGGTCGACGCAGATTTCAGCGAGCCCCAGAAGGTGGCAGCCCGGGCAGACGTGCTGTGGAAAGCCAAGAGGGTGAGCGTGGCGTCCGTCGGTCAGATTACCAGGCCACGCACCCAACAGCGGACCAGACCAGGCCCGGCAGGGGGGCGCACACAACACAGAGGCAGGAGTGAGGAGGCCAGTGAACAGTGGTGTTTCTACCACCAGTGGTGGGCACAAAAGCCCGCCGTTGTCGCTCGCCCTGCAAGGGCCAGGGCCAGGTGCCGCTAATGACTATGGCGTCTTGTACGTCTGGGACAAACAGTCGGGACGCCGTTTCTTGGTCGACACCGGAGTGGGGATCAGCGTCTTGCCCCCGACGGGGTACGACACCCGCAACAGGAAGCCAAGACCCACCCTGAGGGCCGCAAATGGCAGCACGATACGGACCTACGGCACCCGCACAGTGCAGCTGCAGTTCGGCGTCAGCCGGTTCACGTGGGACTTCACACTGGCCCAACCACTCCTGGGGGCGGACTTCTTGCGAGCTCACAGCCTGCTGGTCGACTTGCAAGGGAAAAGACTGGTACATGCCGAGACTTTCCAGACATTCTCCCTGGGTGAAGCCAAGTTGCTGGCCCCACACCTGGACTCCATCACACTGTCGGACAACGAATTCAGCAGAATCCTGGCGGACTTTCCAACGATTCTGGCACCGCAGTTCATGGCAGCTACACCCAGACACGGGGTACAGCACCACATTCTGACCCAGGGACCACCCCTCCACGCCCGCGCACGAAGGCTCCCCCCGGAAAAGCTCCGCCTGGCAAAGGAGGAGTTCAAGAGGATGGAGGAATTGGGGATCGTACGGAGGTCCGACAGCCCATGGGCCTCCCCCCTGCACAATGGTGCCCAAAGCAGCCGGGGGTTGGAGACCATGCTGCGACTACCGCAGACTGAACGAGGCTACAACTCCAGACCGCTACCCCGTGCCGCACATACAGGACTTTGCAGCAAACCTGCACGGGGCAAGAATCTTTTCCAAAGCAGACCTCGTCCGGGGATACCATCAAATCCTGGTGCACCCTGAAGACATCCCCAAAACAGCACTCATCACCCCGTTCGGCCTGAAGAATGCCGCACAGACGTTCCAGCGGCTAATGGACGCGGTGGGACACGACCTGGACTTTGCGTTCATCTATTTGGACGACATCCTTATAGCCAGCAGTTGTCGTCAGGAGCATCTGTCCCACCTCTGCCAGCTCTACTCCTGCCTGAGTGATTTCGGCCTCACGATCAACCCAGCCAAATGCCAGCTCGGTCTCGATACCATCGACTTCCTGGGCCACAGGATTACCAAAGACGGGGCAACACCTCTGCCTGCCAAAGTAGACGCAATCTGCCACTTTGTTCGGCCCAACACGGTCAAAGGCCTGCAGGAGTTCGTTGGTATGGTGAACTTCTACCACCGTTTCCTCCCCTAAGCAGCCCATATCATGCGCCCTTTGTACACCCTGATGTTGGGTAAAGGCAAGAATATTACTTGGGATGAGGAGGCCGCGGCCGCTTTCGTTAAAGCCAAGGGAAGCCCAGAACAGACGTTCCGACCGCCCTCACGGTGGACGCATCCGACACAGCAGTCGGTGGGGTGCTGGAACAACTCATCAAGGGGCGCTGGCAACCCCTGGCGTTCTTCAGCAAGCACCTACGACCACCCGAACTCAAGTACAGTGCTTTCAACTGGGAGCTGTTGGCACTGTATCTGGCAATCCGGCATTTCAGGTACTTCTTAGAAGGCAGGCCATTCACCGCGTTCACGGACCACAAACCGTTGACCTTCGCATTCACGAAGGTGTCCGATCCCTGGTCGGCTCGCCAGCAGCGACATCTGTCCTACATCTCCGAGTACATGACGGACATCCAGCATGTCTCGGGAAAGGACAACGTCGTGGCGGACGCACTCTCCAGACGAGCTGTCCAGGCCCTGTCCCTGGGGGTGGAATATGCAGCACTGGCGGAGGCGCAACAGGCAGACGACGAGATGCCCAGTTTCAGGACCGCAGTCTCGGGTTTGCAGCTGCAGGACTTTCTCGTAGGCCCAGGTGAGAGGACCCTCCTGTGCGACGTGGCTACCGGCCAACCTCACTCCATCGTCCCGGCAGCCTGGAGGTGGCGAGTTTTCGACTCCATACACGGTTTGGTGCACCCATCTATCAGGACAACTGTCCGGTTGGTCTCCAGCAAGTTTGCGTGGCACGGACTTTGCAAGCAGGTCAGTGAATGGGCCAGAACGTGTGCGCAGTGCCAAACAGCCAAGGTGCAGTGGCACACTAAAGCCCCGCCGCAGTAGTGCGAACCCACCCACCAGAGGTTCGACCACATTCATGTGGATATCGTGGGCCCCCTACCAGTGTCCCAAGGAGCACGGTACCTCCTAACTATGGTAGACCAGTTCACGGTGGCCAGAGGCGGTCCCGCTCACTGACACATCCGCCGATTCCTGCGCCCAAGCACTGATTTCAACCTGGGTAGCACGCTTCGGGGTACCGGCCCACATTACCTTCGACAGAGGCGCCCAGTTCACCTCCAGCCTGTTGGGAACGCAGCTACACCACACTACTGCCTCCACCCACAGTCGAACGGACTAGTGGAACGCTTCCACTGTCACTTGAAGTAGGCTCTCATGGCCCACCTGAGAGGGCCTAACTGGGTGGATGAGCTTCCCTGGGTCCTGCTTGGAATTCGTACGGCGCCCAAAGAGGATCTGCATGCCTCGTCGGCCAAGTTGGTGTACAGCGCGCCCCTGGCCATCCCGGGAGAGTTCATACCAGCCCCAAGGGGGCAAGAGGAAGAACCCGCAGCAGTCCTGGACAGGCTACGCGAAAGGCTCTGCAACCTGGCCCCTGTACCAACTTCACAGCACGGACGGACCCCGACCCATTTATCCAAAGACCTGCAAAACTGTAAGTTTGTGTTTGTACGAAGGGGCGGACACCGGGCACTGCTACAGCGGCCATACGAGGGGCCATTCAAGGTGATCAACAACAACGGGTCCATGTACGTTCTGGACATTGGGGGGAGAGAGGAGATTTTCCACGGTGGACCGACTCAAACTAGCCCATGTGGACTTGGTGCAGCCGGTCAAGGTTCAGGCTCTGCGGCACAGAGGCAGACCTTCCAAACAGAGGCTGATCCAGACAGTGGACATTGGGGGGTGTATCGCCGGTTCTTTGGGGGGGGGGGGTTATGTGGCGACCCACTTTCTGCGCTGGTGAACCGGCTCACAAATAGCCAGCGCGCAGGGGGAGACTTTGGTAATGCACCTCTAATGTCATTTCCGCCCGGAGAGGGTGGGCGCTAGGGATTAAATGCCAGTGCCACGAAGTTTGAATAAACTAGTCTCGAAACGACTTACTGACTGCGTGTCGTTATTTCAGCACTGTGTGTAGCACATCGCTACAGTCCTTTCTCTGCTGACATCCTTTACATTTAGCTATTGCAGTATTTTCAGCATTACAATATCACTGAAAAAAAACTTATTGCTAAACAGTTTAAAGAGACTCATAACCATGCTGTTCTGTACTTCCGAACACTCTAAAGGATACTTTGATGCTATTATAAGACATGTCCATGATTTGTTTTTCAAAATTCTTATCCCATTATTTAAAAAACCAAACCAGAGTTGATATTAATTTCTCATGTGAAAGTCAATATTCTTTCACCTTGGAATGCCCAGCATATTTTGATTCTGATTGATGGTCTACCACATCCTATTAAGTGGTGTTTTTTTTAAAAACTTTCCCACCTCCCAAATTCCATAGGAACACCCATTGAATCTGGTGCACATCTGGTCTTTAAAATTAGCTGCCTGGCATCAGATCATAGCTCAAACCAATAATGGTCTAAGCATCACTCAGCAATTCCACATCTAATGAATTACAGCAACTTGAAATTTGCTGTAATCCAACCAATAATGCAGATTCCCAATAAAGCAGAAAACTATAGAAATACTCAGCAAGTCAGTCATATAGAGGGAGAAACTGAACTAAAGTTTGACTTTGATGGTCCTTTATTAAAATCGAGCTGCAGATTTGATTGTAATGAATGTGAATGGTTATCAAGCAGAAGCTTTGCAGCAGAATTTTACTAAAGGATTATGCATTCATTGATTTAAGAATTGTGTTTTCATGCAGTCTTGGAATTCAGGGAAGAAACATACCTTTGTGCAAAGGAAGAGACACATGAGACTGCACATACTGGAAATCTGGAGCAACATACAAAGGAACTGGGAGGGGCTCAGGTGGTAAGCCAGCATCAAGATCGAGACCTTCATCAGGACTCTGCTGTCCTGAGGGATATGGGGAATGTGGGAAAAATGGCACTGGGAGAAAGGCCAGGCATGATAATGATGAATTGTGAAACACACACAAAGTCCCAATGGAGGGTCTCGACCTAAAACGATGACAACGTCAACTGTCCATTTTCCACCATAGATGCTACCTGACCACCAAGTTCATCCATCTGCCTCATAGAAAGATTCTGGTTTTCAAGATTAAGTTGCACACTACTAAATACTTTACCACATGTACTGGTCCGATCTGCAAGTGAGATGAAACTTAACAATTCAAATCTATGTTTTTCCATCACCCAATCCTGGTAGTTTCAGATTATGTGGACCTCAGCCTGATCAGCTGATGCAGGGTAGGTGCAAAGTATCCCAAGTACACAACATCTTTCAATGTCTCAATGTACACCTAAAATCACATGAACCTGTAGCAACTTTGGCACAGGTATAATCCTAAAAGGGCCATTATCTGAAAACAAAGCAGAAGAATTAGCTTTTGCAAACCTCATGGTGCTTGAAATAAGTGGGATGAGTTACTAAGAACACAAGACACAGGAGCAGAGGAAATTTTGACTGAGCTTGGCTGATCTGTAGCATCATCCTGCCTTACAAGTACCTCAGTGCCATTCTCCTACACTCCCCATGTATATCCTTAAATGTCCAGAAATCTTTTGCTCACTTCTGAATGAACTCAATGGCCTAGCATAGACAATTCCAAAGGATGGTCAAACTTCATGAAGTTTCACTTTCTCTGAATCCCAGTCCCTTAATCTGACATTGATCTCCAGTTCACAACTCCAAGGCAAGGAGACATCCTCTATGCATTTCAGCTCAAAGGCTATGCGAGAATTTTCCAAGTCTTAATTAGACTTCTGGCATGTTGCAGCAAATACAGATAGTGCTCAGATTTTCAACATAACTCAAAGAGCCATATTGTTCCAAGGTTTGATCCCAACTCCACTGGTAGGTGTCAAGTCTGCCCATTCTCCTGGAGTTTGCATAGGCATAAACTATTGGCTTCCTCCTATACCCAAAGATACGCTGAATGGCAAGTTAATCACTGTAAATAACTCCTAGTTGCTGAGTGGCAAGAGATTCAGGGTAGAATTGATGTCTTCAAAGCTTTCCGGGATAAAAGATTATGAAATTTATCTTTATTTTGGTCTTAAAATGCCCACACTTTAGTCCAAATCTGTAAACACTGGCTCGCGACTCTTCAACCTGGAGAAATAGCATCCGTGACCAGTCTGTTCAGGCATCCATTACTTTTCTCGTGCTTCTTAACTCCTCATATAGCAGACCCAACATTTGTGGAAGTTGTGACGCAAATCCTCTCTGCATCTTTCTGTAACAGATACATCATCCTTTATTTGGCAAGGAAACTGAAATGGTGCACAATACTCCAGATACTGTCTCAACAAAGCCCTACAAGTTGCAGCAAGATGTCCAAAGCAGCCACATTTATCAATGATAAATAGCATGGTCGATCACTAACGTTACAGATTTCCAACTGATAGTGGCTAGGTAACACAGTCGCTATCAACAGGAACCCTGAATTAAAATATTCAACTTAAATTCTCTAGTTCAAAGATTATCAATTGGCTTCATTTCTGCTTTGCAAAAAAAAAAAGACCATTCTCCAAAAGCATGCTCTTTTAATCAGAACTCATACTGCCCAATAGTGTTTTTGTGAAATAGTCTTTTAGATTGATGCCCAAGTTATTAACAGGAGCAAGTGACAAACAGTCATTTCATTAAGAGACTGGGGAATCTAGAGCAACAATCTGCTGGAGGAACTCAGCAAGTCAAGCAGCATCTATGACTTCATGACCATTTGATGAATGGAATTTAAGATCAAAATCTGAGCAATGTCAGCTTATTTCTCTAACAATTTTGTAATCTACTGATGGCTGAATCTACAAAATCATCCAAGTGCAATTTACCAGAAGTAACTAAATTGCTCTAAGTGTGTCATTTAATGAAATAACACTTATTTCTACAGAATGAAACCGTTCTTCACATTACATAATAAATTGAAGGGCAGTTAACTAAAAGCAAACAAAAACTAAAATACATTATTTGCAGTTGTTTTTAAGGCAATCCTAGAAAGTAACAGCTGAACAATCAAATTTGTAAAGTGAAATACGAAACTGCACCGGCTGATTTAATGTACCCAATCAATTTTTATAAAGGTGTGACTGTCTTAAGTGAACAATTAATAATCCTTCATTGTTACATGTGCAAGTTTCGTATGTTCTAAAATATGAGGAATCTGCAGAACAGCAACTGTAATACAAACATTAAACCAGACCATTAATTAAGAATTGGAATAAAACCAAACATCACCATCTGCCCACTCTGTTAAAAGACAGTCAAATCCTATGAAACAATTAAGCTTCATTTACAAAAGCAATTCTTGATTACCATTTCACTCAGATTATCAGTGGTCCAAAAGTTACCCTTCCTTCCTGTTATTATTCTATCACAACCCAATGGTATGCACCAAAGGACTTTGAAACACTCCAAATTTTCTCAAAACCAGATGTGTCAGACAATCAGGTGTTTTGCAAAGGTGTGGCATTCTTGAGAAAGAAACAGAAGTACATTGTTGAGAGCTCCCAACTGTAGCACCAAAGAAAGATTACAGTCCAAATAAAAGCAAAGTTTTCAGCCCTTTCATAAAAAGATGGTACCCTTGCTTATTGTCTAGTTCTAATTTTTTGGAGGTCTTTATGAGCTGGCAAGAACCCACCATGATTGGTGCCAAGTAAGACTAAACTAAAAACCCCAGACGTGGTTATGGACAGCAGATAGGCCATTGCACAATTAATAAATTGTGAGATAATGTGTTAAAAAAAATTATTAAACAAACTTGCAGCACCTTCTCCAAGTAACAACCACGGATATGAAAGTGTTCCTTTAAATCATCACACAAAATGCTGGAGAAACTCAGCAGGCCCAGCAGCTCTATAGAAAGGGAATAAGCAGTTGACATTTTGGGCCGAGACCCTTCAACATAGAAAAGGAAGGGGTACGGAGTCAGACTGAGAAGGTCCTGGTCTGACTCCTTACTCCTTCCTTTCCATTCATGAGGATGGGTCTCGGCCTGAAATGTCAACTGCTTACTCTTCACAGATGCTGTCTGGCCAGCTGAGCTCCTCCAGCATTTTGTGTGTTGCTGTGGATTTCCAGCATCTGCAGATTTTCCTGTGCTTCTTTAAATGCCACGTTGAGAACAAGCCTTCCATGAAACTCCGCAAAATTAGTTTTCCTCTATATGTAATGAAGCCAGAATCTTCATGCTAAATTCTCCAAATAAACCCGTTATCTGTCCCACAAATATCCTCAAGAAGCACCAAATAAGATGGTCCACCCAGGAATTCAAAGAACAAGCAATATTTTACAACACTTGGGGACTGTGCAGCTCTGAGCTATACAGAACTGTATGATTGCACATATTGCTGCTTTATAGGTAGCATTATCAACTCAACAAGCTGAGATAAAGTTTAATAAACTGGATACTGGAAATTTTAATTAAACTTATACAAGATATTGAAATGCACAGGAGCTCAGGCAACATCCAGAGAAAAACAATTAACCTTTCAGGTTGATAAACTTTTGTCACACATGCTGTAAATTGTAATACTTTCTACAGATGCTGCTCAACTTTCTGTAGATGTCCAGCATTCTCAATTATTTTTAAATTTCAGAATGCTGTGGGACTTGCTTCAAGAGACCCAAGCACATCATCAGGATTACACTCCAGTTCAGTAACAAAACTCTGTAGGAGGCACCAAGGGACTTGAGGACAAATGTTGATGTTCTGAATGGAACACACAGCTTTCAGCATTTGATCTTGGACTTCCATGCAGGCAATGTCAAACTTGGATGTCAAACCCTCTTCTCTCATGGAGGTAATTATCTCACTTTAATGTTAATTACAGTTTTTCATGTTAAGGACTAAAATTTTAGGGGTTTTTTTACATTTTTCTTCTATCTCTGCTTCTGAGTGGCGTTTTATGTACAAGACCAAAACAGTTCAAAATATAAAGAGCTGACTTTGGTTATGAAGTGCTTTGCATACAGATGGGAACCAAGATAAAGGAAATCCTACACCTTAAACTAAAACACAACTGCTCCCTCACTCGACAGGATTTCAAACTGGAAATTGCTCCTAGTGTTTTGACCTACATTCACTGCTTCTAAATCAAAACTAGAACAGAATACAAGGTGCCTATGGGTTACAAACTTATGGACACACCTGCATTTGAACACCTCCTATTACATCATTAAATCCAAATATTCCATCTAAATACATACACATTTTTGCTCAACAGCAAAACTAGTTTTCTCTCTATTTTTATTAATATCCATCTTGTAATTTTGATGCTATTCACTACAACACTCGAAGTGTATAGTGTGATATACCGTAGATTCCGGATTTTAAGCCGCTACTTTTTTCCCACATTTTGAACAGCTTTGAACTCTGCGGCCCTTAATACAGTGCGGCTAATGCATTATTTTTTTCATGCCGCCAAAAACATTTTGCCTCGTAACAGTAGACCAATAAAATTGATGAGTAGTTCACAGAGGTCCAATGAAATTGTACGATAAATCAAGCGCACTTTCACAATTAAATTATTGTAAATCAGTCATTTGTACTCACCCTCATCAACATGGAAAACACTCGAAGAAAAGCATTGCGCTGCCTTTATGGCAGTTATTTAGTTTATAATATTTTCGCTTAGTAATTCATTTGTTAGTTAAAGTTAGAAGTGTTTTAACTATATTTGTTTTCTGTACTATATCCCGGGATGCTATGACGTCACACCCGGTTTCGCCGCGTCTTGTGGGAAAACGCCGGTTTGCGATAAACGGGACGGCGGGGGGGGAGCGGCGGAGCCAAAACGCTGCTTTTAAGTTAAAGGCGATCAATAACTTTTCCTGGTAGGCTGCAGTATATATATTTTTTACCAGTCGTTAGGAGATATTGGAATGTTGTTCAGTAAAAAAGTATACGCAACGTATATTTAAAAGTAGCCGCGTTACAGGCACGGTTCGAAAAAAAGCATTTGCAATATGTATTTGTTTATGTTACCATATGGATTTAATTAAAAGTTAAAAAATCCTCACGTGTAATATCTTTCTGTGTAAATATCTCATATTACAACGTGGGACACCTGCGGCCGAAAATCCGGTGCGGCCTGTACAAGTAAAAAATTGATTTTCTTTCTAAAATTAGAGCCAGCGGCTTTTAATCAGGTGCGCTCTGTAGTCCGGAATCTACGGTAGTCATTTCATGTAATTTTGTTTATTTTCTAACTTATGGATAAAGCAGACTTATGAGCATCTGTAAAACTGAAACTCATTCATTGTCCATGAATGACCTTTAACTACTTAACTGCTTTTAGGGATATGCCAATTGGCAGCTGCATTTTGCACAAAATCAAATTAAATTCTTCAGGCATCTTGATAAGTATTTTGGACGGTCCAGAGATTTCTTTCTCATTTTTTCCAGGTGTGGTTCTACAAATTTTCCTTACTCAAAATCTACCTGCCCCCAGGCAATTTTTGTTATCTTTTATCATCTACAAAAGGTTGAATCCGGGGGCAGCAGAAGCCTTGTTTGCTTTATGTGTTATGGATGATCAAAGTCTGACAACCTTCTCATTGTGTATGATCAGGGCTTGATCTTTCAACTCTCAAGCTGGAAGGCCAAATCTCTGCAGTCTGTTTCATCTCTTCTCATGCTAATTCCTTCTCTCTCCCACATCATTTTAATATCTTCTGCCCTATTAAGCACCACTGCTCCAAGTCAGGAACTGCTTCACAGCCGAAGAGCCAGATGGTCAAATCTCCACTCTTTGCCAAGTTCCACAAGTAAAGAATTCACTGAATTGGAAATCCTTCAACCTTTCTATTTTTGCCATAATCTATTTCTGTTTAGTAGAAATGTTATTTCGCTCTTCTCTATTTTCAGTATTTAACAATTCAAGTGAATTCACTAAAAGCAAATACTGTGCAATAGATAGTAGTCAATACTGGGAGTTACAAGAAATGCAAAGCTACTGCTGGTTGTTTTTTTTAAAAAATCAGGATATTGATATACATTTGTTTTAATGCCATTAAATTGAAATGATAATTCCACCAATTTATTACTTCGAGAAACTTGGCCAGTTGAGTACAATCTTCATATTGCAGCTTTCTAATCTATCAACCATCACTTAAGTAACAGCACAATAATCTTGTTCTGCAAAACTAAAATAATATGGCAAAGATTCACATTAGATGATACAGCTAGAAATTTAGAAGCTAACTTTTATTAACCGATAAGTTAATATCACTTAAGTTTGCCATCCAGCTGCATTTCTGAATTTAGAAATTGTAATTAAGTTTTAAAAGTATATGCATTATTGATCAATATATCTTATTGGAAATTGCATTGGCATTTGATTACCTTTGGCTTTTTATATTGATTTAAGTGAGTCGTGAAACTGAGGAAGGACAGGCAGATGAGAAGGCAAAATTTATTTAGAGATAAATATGCTGTACTGTATCTGCTCTATGATATACTGTGCTGCTTTGTAAAATAATAATAATAAAAATTTGAATTACAAAAGAGATACAGCGCAGAAAAGACCTCTCTGGCCCTTCGAGCCCCATTGCCCAGCAACCCCCGATTTAAAACTAGCCTAATCACAGGACAATTTACAATGACCAATTAAGCTACTAATCTGTATGTCTTTGGACTGTAGGAAGAAACTTAAGTAACCTCGAGCATTCCACTCATTGAACTCTGACACCCCAAGCTGTAATAGCATCATGCTAACCGCTACACTACCGTGACATCTGCAATCAAAAAAAGGGTGATGAATACAGGAATGAAAGTATTATATTTGAATCCATGCAGTATATGAAGGTAAATGATCTTGTACTATAGTTAGAGATTGGCAAGAATGACATTGTAGGCATCACTGAATCATGGCTGAAAGAAGATCATAGTTGGGAGTTTAATATCCAAGGATACATATTGCAGGCAGGTGGGCAAAAGGGGGTGACGTGGCTCTGCTGGTAAAATAAATCAAATCCTGAGAAGAGGAGAAATAGGATCTGAAGATGATGAACCTTTGTGGGTAGAGTTAAGCAGCTGCAAAAGATTTAAAAAATCCTGATGGGCCTTATATATAGACTTCTAAACAGTAGCCAGGATGTGGGATACAAATTACAATGCGAGATAGAAAAGGCATGTAATAAGCACAATGTTATGATAGACATGGCGATTTTAATATGCAGTTAGATTGGGAAAATTAGGTTGGTGCTGGATCCCAGGAGATGGAATTTGCCTATAAATCAGATACCTACTGAGTAAAAGAGGGTTGAGAGTGAACTGGAAAATGACACTGGAGGGATGCTAATGGAAGACAAAGAAAAAGGCAGACAAACTAAGTATTTTGTGTCAGTCTTCATTGTGGAAGACAAGAAGCAAACCAGAAACGTGTTTGCGTCAGGGGCAGAAGTGAGAGTGTAGTTGCTATTAACAAGATGCTTGGGAAACTGAAACGTCCGAAAGTAGTTTGGTCACCTGGACCAGATGAACTACACCATAGGGTGCTGAAAGAGGTAGCTGAAGAGATTGTGAAGGTGATCTTTCAAGAATCACTAGATTTCAGCATAGTTCCAGAGGATGGGGAAATTGCAATTGTCACTCCACTCTTCAAGGGAGGGTGAAAGAAGAAAGGAAATTACAGGTAATCACAAAGAAGAGAAAACCTGCAGATGTTGGAAATGCAAGCAACACACTCAAAATGCTTGAGGAACTCAGCAGGTCAGGCAGCATCAATGGAAAAAGAGTACAGTTGATGTTTTGGGCCAAGACCCTTCATCAGGATGGTTATAATCTAGTTAGTCTGACCTTAGTGGTTGGAAAGATGTTGGAACTAATTGTTAAGGATGAAGTTTCAGGGTACTTGGAGACACATGATAAAATAGGTCAAAGTCAACATGGTCTCCTTAACAGGAAAATCACACCCAACAAATCTGTTGGAATTCTTTGAAGAAATAGCAAACAGGATAGACAAAGGAGAATCAGTGGACGTGGCTTACTTGGATTTTCAGAAGGTCTTCGACAAGGTGCCACACATGAGACCACATGGTACTGCAGGAATGATACCAGCATGGATAGAAGATTGGCTGAGTGGCAGGAGGCAAAGAGCTGGAATAAAGGGGATCCCTTCTGGTTGGCTGCTGGTGACTAGTGGGGTTCCACAGGGACTGGTATTGAGATGACTTATTTTCACATTATATAGGTCTATGATTTAGTTAACAGAATGGATGGCCAAGTTTGTGGATGTTACCAAGATAGGTGGAGCAGTAAGTAATTTTGCAGAAGGACTTGGATTGGGAGAACAGGCTATGGCAGATGGAATATAGTGTTGGGAAGTGCATGGTCATGTACTTGGGTAGAAGGAATAAAAAGTGTAAACTATTTTCTAAATGGAGAAAATTCAATAATCAGAGGTGCAGAGAGACTTTGGAGTCTTCATGCAAGTCAACTTGCAGTCAGTGATAAGGAAAGCAAATGCAATGTTAGCTTTCATTGACAGTACTAGAATACAAAAATAAGGATGTGATGCTGAGGCTTTATAAGGTACAAGAAGACTCACTGAGTATTGAGAGCAGTTCTGGGCCCCTTATCGAAGAATAGAGGTGCTGGCATTGGAGACAATCCTCAGGAGGTTCATGAGAATGATTCTGATAATGAAAGGATTAATGTACGAGGAGTATGATTTCTTTGGGCCTGTACTTGGTGGAGTTTAGAAGAATGGAGGAGGATCTCATTGGAACCCACTGAATTTTAAAAGGCCTAGAATGGATGTTTCCTATAGTGGGGTGGGGGGGGGGGGGTGCTGGTGCGGTCTAGGACCAAAGGGCGCAGGCTCAGCCTCAATACAAGGACATCCCTTTAGAATAAATGGATGTTCTTTAGGCAAAGGCTGGTGAATCTGTGAAATTCATTGCCATAGACAGCTGTGGAGGCCAAGTCATTGAGTATATTTAAAGCAAAGGTTGATAGGCAAGGGCATCAAATGTTAGGGGGAGAAAAAAAATGGGGCTGAGAGGGATAATAAATCAGATATGATGGAATGGCCCAATTTCTCCAGATGCCAACAGTAGTAAGACACTTCATCTAACAATTGCAGCAAAAAAAAATCACTTCAGCAATCTTCTAGCAAAGTGCTTGTTTATCTGCTCCATTGATCAATTAATTAGCTGATGAGCTCATCAAAACCAGGCTCGTTTTCAATTTTCCACTTTCCTTTCCCTTCTTCAAACTCATTATCAAGGCCTCAACAAGGAGCTGATATAATAAATAAACTCTAACCCATTACCACCTCATTTTGGGTGAAGTAGATAAAGGAAATGGCACAAAAAGCTCAAATACTAAACACAAACAAGAGAAAATCTGCAGATGCTGGAAATCCAAGCAACACTCAAAATGCTGGAGAAACTCAGCAGGCCGGGCAGCATCAATGGGGGGGGGGGGGGGGGGGGGGGAGAAAAAAAAAGAGTACAGTCGACATTTCAGCCTGAGACCCTGTGGGACCTCAAATATGGTTTGTTTTAAATTTTCTGTCACTACAAATGGTTATGAAGCAAGGGGGGAATAAAACTTGCCTGAAAGTTCAAATTGTTCACTTTTTTGGAAATACAAATATTTAATAAAAATATCCCAATTTAAAGCCATGAATTGGTCACAAAATGCATCTTATTCTCCCTTAAATTACTGCACTCAAAGATCAAAATGGAGTACAGGAACCTCAAGACCCACACTTGACCTTTCAGGAACAGTTTCTTCCCTTCTGCCAGCAGATTTCTGAACAGTCCATGAACTCATGAACACTAGCGCGTTATTCATTTTTGATTTCAACTTGCAGTAAGTTGCCTTGCCTGTACTGTTGCCACAAAACAACAAATTTCACAGCCCATTTAGTGATAATAAACCCAATTCTGAATATTTTTAATTCAACAAATTAATTTAAAAATAATTTCTAACATATCATTGCACTTGTACCACGAGTTAACAGAAACAAAGGAGGACATTTCAATCAACACCTGCAAAATGCTGGAGGAACTCAGCAAGGCCAGGCAGCATCTATAGAAGAGTATAGTCAACGCTTCAGACTGAGACCCTTCATCAGGACCAGAGGACAAAAAAAAAGGAGTCAGCATTAGGTGTTAATACAACCTTGCATCCTGTGAACCAGTTAAAGAGGTGCCATTCCCCCCCTCCGATTATGACAATATTTTGACCTAATCACTAACTAGCAGGGAAGCTTAAGATAACTGGTATTCTCACATGTACTGAGATACAGTGAAAAGCCTTGTTTTGCATGCCATCTAGATCATACAAAACACATTAAGGTACAGCCCCACAATGCATGAATAAACTATTCTCCAGCTTCCCGCTGGGTACAGGTATCGATCTTAACTGACATTGCTATGACAAACTGCCATCTTCATCTGGGATCCTTGACGAAGATAGCACAGATGTCATCAAATCTGTTAAAATCCATACTTGTACCCAGCTGGAAGCCAGTTAAGAGTTTGTCAAATACACTGGGAAAACATTAGATCCTTTTTCAAAAGGCAATGCAGACTATATTACTACTGTTAGAAAAAAAATTAGTGCAGGTAAACAATAAAAGATGCAAAGCCATGAAGAGTTGGGCTTACAGATCAAGAGTTCATCTTTATCATACAAGAGGTTCATTCCAGTGAATTCCAACAGTGAGATAGAAGCTGTCCTCGAATCTGCTGATAGGTGTTCAAGCTTTGTATCTTCTGAACAATGGAAGGGGAGAGGAGGTGGAAGTCTGATTATATTGGCTGCTTTCCCAAGGCAACAGAAAGTGTAGCAAGAGTCAATGATATACTGGGCTGTGTTCATAACTCCAGAAACCTGGCAATTCAATACAAAGAACAACAAGATCCAATAGACATTTCTCTTCCCTCCCCACTCCCATTATCACCACTGCTCAACTTGCCACAAGTATGCATCCTCTCCTGGTCACTTACTTTTTAATTGATGTGCTCATCAATATGACAGTGTGAAAATTTAATTGCCAGAGATCTTCCCTAACTGCCATCTATTGCCACCAACACTGCCAGCTGCCAGAGAAAGTCAGTTTCACCTGTTAATTTAACAGATCACTAGGCAGGAAAGATAATCCAGAGAAATTAAGTTCCATCCTCAAATGCAGCAGGACCATACATTCCCAACCTTTAATGTCCTCAAACACCATGAGTTTCAGCTCCTCTGTAAATTTCAGAAGAGTGCTTCAGGAAAGCTTTACCTCAGGATTTCACTGACCATGCTGTACTATTAACTGCTCAACACCTGCATATCCTCAGAGTACTTTCCAAATTCAGGAAACAAGTGCATGAAGATCAAACCTATGCAAATAAGCCCATTTGAGAGGTTCGTATAGGAGTCCCAGCAATTTGGTGTCCAATGCTGGCAGGAGACTAGACTGTTGTCCTTCACAACATAGATGAGCTTCAGTGCATCTCTCAGTATGTACTCCTGCAACACGTGACATTCCACAGCATCCACTTCCAGGCTTCTCCTTGTACAAAGGGCAAAAAGTTTCATGCAGCCATCTCAGGAAGTATGTGAAACATTTGTGCCCCTCTCACCATCAGCCCAAACAAGGTCTTGGTGCTTGTTTCTGAACTCATTTTGCCAAATGGCTTTGACAAGAAAAGGTAATGTAACAGTACAACTAAATGGAAAATTATACAACAGTTATGTGGATAGGAAATGTCTAGAGGGATATACATCAAACGTTACCAAAATAGGACAAACTTGGGTGGGCACCTTGGCTGCTGTGGATAAGCTGCACTGTTGTTGTAGCAGTAGTAGTACAATCACCTGAATCATATGATGTTCTCCTGAGGAGTTATCTATTGGTTAGTCCACAGGTGGATCAAGGGTCCATCCACATATTCTGGTGCAATGTGGACAAGAGCAAGTCTTGACTATGGTTAGTGGTTGGGTCTTTTTACTGTTCAGCATTTCCTTTCACAGCTGCTGCTTGTTCTCTGCTACACGGCAGAGGTTGCTCATATGTAGAGCAGCGCCCTCTTGCGTAGATTTCCTCCATGTGTAGCTATTGAGTCTTTCCAACATTCAGATGTGATGGTGAATTTCTTCAGGTTGATTTTGTGATCTCTGAAGAGTTTCCTTTACTTACCAGGGGCTAGCTATCAATGGGGAATAAAGCATCTGTTTGGGAAGATGAGAGTTAGTCATCCAGATAACATGACCAATCCTTCCAAGTTGGTGTTGTTTTGTGGTGGAGATGTGGTTCATGCTGGCGTCCTCCAGCAGGTCTATAAAGTGTGTCCTTCTAGCTGACCCTCAAAATCTTTCAAGGATATTTGCTGGTATTGTTCCAGGGCTTTCAGTTGGTTACTGCAGGTGGTCCACAATTCAGATCTATACAGTAATGTAGGAGGGATGACCGTTCTATAGAGTGTTACGAATGTGGAGAAACTCTGAGGGGCCGAAGGGTGCAAAGTCGCCCCCTCCTTTTTGAGAATCGCAAGATCGCTAGTATTTCGGGTATGAGACCCAGGAGATGAGAGAGATACACAGCATGCCAGGAAATGAGAGAGAGAGAGAGAGAGACGCAGAATACACAACCAGGTGGAATGTCTCCTGACACAAGCGGAACGGAACCACTGATTACTACTATTGTCTCTTGGAGAAGGAATTGTGTATTGAATACTGTACTATTCATTGAAACCCCTCAGGGGA
Organism: Hemitrygon akajei; assembly: GCF_048418815.1. Taxonomy (NCBI): domain Eukaryota; kingdom Metazoa; phylum Chordata; class Chondrichthyes; order Myliobatiformes; family Dasyatidae; genus Hemitrygon; species Hemitrygon akajei. Next base: position 31,117,035 of record NC_133127.1, read on the forward strand.
CAACCAGAGTGGTCTGGCTGAGGGATTGCATCAACCCAACCTGATTGACATCTGAGACCCCGTGAGTGAGGATAAAAGACGGGTCTGGGGAACACCCCTTAGACACACCAGGAGAAACGCTAGAAATCCAGTGACAGCGTTTTACAGCAAATGCCGGTGAGAGCTCGTGTGTGTCCTCCCTTGCCTGGGTGGCGGGCTCATCACGGAAGAACGGTTTAGTTAAAGGAGAGGTCATACTTGAACGGCCACAACAACGAGGCACCGACGGATCAAAATCATAAAGGAAGGTTGGGAAAAAAAATTGGGGTAACTGTTCCCATTCTTCTATCTCTCTCTCTCTCTCTCTCTCTCCAACAATTGCAACACAGTGACAAACAAACGACGGCAGCCTGTGTGAACTGAAACGAACTTTATATTTCCATCGGACAATTCATTATCCCCTAGACATCGATAGAGCTTATTTCTTATTGATTATTATTATACCCGCACTTTTAGGTTTAGTATTGACGATGTATATTATCTGTATATGTGCATTGATATTATTTTTGTGTATTTTTGCTAATAAATACTGTTAAAAATAGTATCACCAGACTCCAACTGATGCCTCTATCTTTGCTGGTAAGTAACCCAGTTAAGGGGTTCGTAACAAGAGCAAAATTTCTGTTTGAACTTCCATGCTGCATTACTCTGACTACGCACCAGTTTACTATGCAGGGTATGTACCAGCTACTCAAAGATCATACATGTAGACTCCAGATCTTCCCAGCCCCATTACATAGCTTGCTCCTGTATTCCAGCCAAAGTCAATCTGGCCAGTAGTGTACAGAAAACTGCTGTAATTTAAAAGAAGGATTACTATATATTTTTTGCAAATTCTTCATGTTACCAAACCTCCCTTCAATAGGAGGCAAAGTGAATGGTTGGAATTAAACAAACTGCCGGAATTACATACAAAAGCTCTTTTCCTAAGATTTTCATGAGCTACATTTTGTGTTCAAATAGTTTTGGACAAAAGATAAATTATTCTTTCCTTAAGCAACTCTCTACATTAGAGAATAATGTAACCTATCTTTGAGAGGTCTTGAAGCAACTCTTGCATTCCTGGAGAGGAAAGCTGGACTCTGATCTCTTTCATTGAGAAACTAATACAGTGTTTCTTTGCCTACTTCACGTTCTCTATACAGTGGGCCCTCCTTATCTGCGAGGGATTGGTTCCTGGACCCCTCACGGATACCAAAAAACGCAGATGCTCAAGTCCCTTATTCAACCGATCTCAATGCCGTGGACCTTAGGACCCAGTGGAAACCCAGACCTTATTTAACCCGTCTCAGTGCAGTGGACATTAGGACCCGGCAGCCGAGCTCTGAATCCGCAGTGTTTCTGTTCACGAAAATAATCATGATTGAAAGTGAAAATAATAAAGCGATCAGAAAGAGGTGAAATGCCATCGGTCATTGGAAAAGCATTAGGCTACAGTCGGTCAACAATTGGAACAATTTTAAAGGATAAAGTGCAAAAGACCCTGCCCTAATGAAAGCTGCAATTATTACTAAGCAATGCAGTGGTTTAATTATTGGGTTTTGGGTTTTCGATCCTCCACATCAACCAGGCACAGATGGAGAGCATGCTCAGAAGTGGTCTGCACTGGATCGAATTCGGGAACTTCCGTTCCCGAGCCCAGCGCTAAAATGTATGTTCTTGAGTGTAAAATATATACTATATACTAAGACAAACGTTTGACTGACGCTAAATAATACCGGATGCACCTGTTCCGACTTACTTAGTAAGAGAACTTCCGATTTTTTTCAATCCTGATCCACAGTAACCTACGTACATCCTCCTGTATACTTTAAATCATCTCTAGATTACTTATAACACCTAATACAATGTAAATGCTATATAAAATAGTTGTTATACTGCATTGTTTAGGGAATAATGACAAGAAAAAAAGTCTGTACATGCTCGAACAACAAGTGCTGGAAGAGCGCTTCCAGGTTTCCTTGATTCACGGTTGGTTGAATTCGCACATGCGGAACTCGCGGATAAGGAGGGCTGACTATAGTTAAATTCAAATTCTAGACTTTATTTTTCAGTAATTCTGTCCAACTTTCATTAATGTGAATGACAAGCAACTGATTTACAAATCATAAAGGCAGCATCCAAGGCTAAAGTTAGACGAGAAGCTAGACTGGACTGCCAACACAGATGCCTTGTGCAGGAAGGCACAGAGTCAACCGTACTTCCTAAGAAGGTTGGCGTCATTCAATGTCTGTAGTGAGATGCTGAAGATGTTCTATAGGTCAGTTGTGGAGAGCGCCCTCTTCTTTGTGGTGGCGTGTTGGGGAGGAAGCATTAAGAAGAGGGACGCCTCACGTCTTAATAAGCTGGTAAGGAAGGCGGGCTCTGTCGTGGGCAAAGTACTGGAGAGTTTAACATCGGTAGCTGAGCGAAGGGCGCTGAGTAGGCTACGGTCAATTATGGATAACTCTGAACATCCTCTACATAGCACCATCCAGAGACAGAGAAGCAGTTTCAGCGACAGGTTACTATCGATGCAATGCTCCTCAGACAGGATGAAGAGGTCAATACTCCCCAATGCCATTAGGCTTTACAATTCTACCGCCAGGACTTAAGAACTTTTTAAAAGCTATTATTAATGCTTTTGAGATAGTGATTTAGATGCATATCATATTTTTTTACTGAGTTAAGTATTGTATGTAATTAGTTTTGCTACAACAAGTGTATGGGACATTGGAAAAAAGTTGAATTTCCCCATGGGGATGAATAAAGTATCTATCTATCTATCTAAAGTTGTGAAAACTAAGGTGAAATTTAGGTGTCATAACTGGCAAGAGTTATGCAAAAATCTGCACTGCAACTTTGGCCTTTTTAGTACCTAGATCTTTCCCTGTGTTAATCAGCAAATTAATTACACATTTTTCAACTTGATGTGCTTCATTTAATGCATTAAATGTGATCAAACACAATCTGGAACTGGAACAGCCCCCTTCAACCTAGTGTCTGTTCAAACAATGATGCCAATTCAAACTACTCCTCTGTCTGTCTAAATATCTCTGCTTCCACCACCTCCAATAGCTGGCAGCATGTTCGAGACACCAATCACCATGTAAACAAAACTGTCTCGACTCTTGTTTGAACTTCCCGCTCTCAGCACAAATACCTTCTTTTATTTGGCCTGCCCACTATGGGAATGAGACCAACTATCCAGTGTTGATGCCCCTCAGTTTTACTTCTATCAGGTAGAAGGCGACCACATTCTTTAGCACCTCTACTCAGACTGCAAAACCATCAAGCTTCTAATCATTATTCACTGAAACCCTACACCCAATGCCCTCTCAGCCTTCTGCGTACTGTTGTTCCAAGAAGATTCAACACAAGTTTTAAGAAACAGAAAATTTATAATGATCAAAACTAATTGTTTTGATAAGAATGGTGCTTTTATTTTCACTGCCTTCAGTGAAGCTTTTTGCTTCTCATCCCATTGATTCATAACTTCATTTGCTTTCTCTTTTTATCCAGGAGTTACGAGGGAGGGAAGTGTCAGACTGATCAAGTTAATAGGCTGGCACCACATCATGGGCTGAAGGTCCTGTTCTGTACTATTGTATATTTTTGTTCCCCTTCCCCACCCCATAACCCTCTCTCTGCATTTTAAGATTCGCATCTTCCTCAGTACATTTGCAGTTCTAGCAAATACCGTAGATTCCGGACTACAGAGCGCAGCTGATTAAAAGCCGCTGGCTCTAATTTTAGAAATAAAATCAATTTTTTAATTGTAAAGGCCACATCGGATTTTAGGCCGCACCGGATTTTCGGCCGCAGGTGTCCCACGTTGTAATATGAGATATTTACACAGAAAGATATTACACGTGAGGATTTTTTTAACTTTTAATTAAATCCATATGGTAACAAAAACAAATACATATTGCAAATGCTTTTTTTCGAACCGTGCGTATACTTCTTTACTGAACAACATTCCAATATCTCCTAACGACTGGTAAAAAAATATATATATTGCAGCCTACCAGGAAAAGTTATTGATCACCTTTAACTTAAAAGCAGAGTTCGCTCAGATCCAAAGCCGCTCGCGTAATGCGCTCCCCCCCTCCTTTCCGTTTATCGCAAACCGGCATTTTCCCACAAGACACCGCGAAACCGGGTGTGACGTCATAGCATCCCGCGATGTAGTACAGAAAACAAATATAGTTTAAACTAAGTAGGCAGCACAATGCTTCGAGTGTTTTCCATGTTGATGAGGGTGAGTACAAATGACTGATTTACAATAATTTAATTGTGAAAGTGCGCTTGATTTATCGTACAATTTCATTGGACCTCTGTGAACTACTCATCAATTTTATTGGTCTACTGTTATGAGGCAAAATGTTTACGAGGCGGCATGAAAAAAATCATGCATTAGCCGCTTCGGATTATTGGCCGCAAAGTTCAAAGCTGTTCAAAATGTGGGAAAAAAGTAGCGGCTTAAAATCCGGAATCTACGGTAGTTATTGACCCAAAATCCTGACTTCACGATGCTACCTGACCAACTAAGTATTCACAGCAGTTTCCCCAAATAGAAATTAGGTTAGAAGGAAAATAATGAAAGTGTGAATAATGCAATCAGAAATGCTTCCACAGAGGAGAAACATTGAAATGGATCGATCCTGGTCACCATTATACATATTTTAATGCTTAATATTCTAACCAGCTATTTCCTACTTCCTTGCCTGATAAGTTTCAAGCTACTAGAGGTCACTGCTGCCATTTTCCCAAATCAATATTCTGATTCATTAGTCTTGTATATCTGCTTCCTGTCGTGATTCCAGAATTTATTGATGATCCTTACTTGTCCCCACCCTCCCACGCCAATCTAAGTGGATTGGAGTTGCGCATCAGCCAGAGTTGCAAAGGTAGGTTTCCTTCCCCATATCAGTAGTGAACTACTAGCCACAGCCACTGAGGAATTCCATCCATTTTACATTACAGATCTAATTATGTAAATTTCAATTCCATAGCTGTTACAGGAGGATTCCAACTCTCGACTCAGAATGAATGGTCCAAAGCTCTGACTACCAGACCAGGAGCTCAAACACCGTACAACCACATTCCATCACCTCATTTCAGCTTCGAGTCACAGCCAGTTTAGTTATATAAAAACTAAACTACAACACTTCTTGTTATTTGAAAAGTAGGTCATTTTAAAACTGTGCAATTCCAAATTAGGTTTCTATGACAGAATGCTCATCTTCTCAGTAATGGCCACATTGATACTCATTGGCCTTAGTTAAAACCTCACCAGCTAGACCTCTGTAGACCACGTTTCTTTGCGGGAATGGAACCCACTCTTGGGGCTTCAGAACTGGCCACTGTTGTTCGGCATGCCAAGGGCTCAGCCTGAGAGTCCGGCTTGGCTTTGAAGGCCTAGGATCTCGGGGCCCTGGAGACAGGCAGATCGAAGGTTGGTCTCACAGCAGGAGACCCGTGTGTCGTCGATGGGTGTCAGAATATCTGCGGCTGTGTGCCTAGATATTTGAATGGAATTGACTTTATTTCTTACATCCTTCACATACATGAGGTGTAAAAATCTTTACATTATGTCTTCATCTAAATGTGCAATCATAGTAATTTATAATAAATAGAACAGTCAATGTAACATAGAAATACACTCAAACCAGTGTGAGTTAATCGGTCTGATGGCCTGGTGGAAGAAGCTGTCCCAGAGCCTGTTGGTCCTGGCTTTTACGCTGTGGTACTGCTTACCTGATGGTAGCAGCTAGAAATAGATTGTGGTTGGGATGGCTTGGGTCCCCAATGATTCTACGGGCCCTTTTTACACACCTATCCTTGTAAATATCCCGAATCATGGGAAGTTCACAACTACTGAGGCACTGGGCTGTCCGCACTACTCTCTGCAGAGTCCTGCGATTAAGGGAGTTACAGTTCCCATACCAGACAATGATGCAGCCAGTCAGGATGCTCTCAATTGTGCCCCTGTAAAAAGTTCTTAGTATTTGGGGGCCCATACCAAACTTCTTCAAACGTCTGAGTTTAAAGAGGCACTGTTGTGCCTTTTTCACCACACAGCTGGTGTGTACAGACCATGTGAGGTCCTCAATGATGTGGATGCCGAGGAACTGTTTACCCTCTCAACCCCAGATCTATTGATGTCAATAAGTGTTAGCCTGTCTCCATTTCTCCTGTAATCCACAACCAGCTCCTTTGTTTTTGCGACACAGAGAGAGGTTGTTTTCTTGACACCACTGTGTAAGAGAGATGACTTCTTTCCTGTAGGCCACCTCGTTATTGTTTGAGATAAGGCCAATCAATGTAGTGCTGTCGGCAAATTTAATTAGCAGATTGGACCTGTGGGTGGTGACACAATCATGGGTATACAGGGAGTAAAGGAGGAGACTCTGTATACAGGCCTGAGGGGCTCTTGTATTGAGAGTCAGAGGGCACAGAGCTTGAAAAAAAAGCAACGTAATCAGACTTTTAACATCATAAACCAGCCAGTTGTGTGTTATGTCTCCCCACTCACTGTGAAAACAGAGACACCTCTTTCTCCCTTATTAGGGAGAGAGAGCCTGTGGCATGTCGAATACCAGGTGAAATGCAAAGTCTTTAGGGTAACTGCAAGTCTGTGTCTTTGCTGTTGCTTTGCTCACATTTAGTGCTCAGTGGCAGGTGCCAATGTTTTTTTTTGCTGGAGGGGGTGCAGGAGGGGGGTTGGTTGCTTACTGCCATTTACTCGAGGGAGGGGAGCTTGGGGGGGGGGACTTTGTGGTCTAACATTTAACTGTCATTCATTCTTTGGGGCACTCTTCTGTTGGTGTGGGTGGTTGCAAAGAAAAAGCATTTCATGATGTATATTCTATACATTCCTCTGACATTAAATGTACCTTTGAAACCTTTGGGAAGGTCCAACTGGTTGCAATGCACAACTAAGTTTGTTCCCAATTTTCACAGCTGCACACAACAAAAAAGACCACACACACACACACACACACACAGAATTCAACAGGTCAAGCAGCATTTATGGAGAAGAATAAACAGACAAGCATAGTGAGCCCACAATATTTTTAAAGGCTGATTGAGTATCCTGATGACTGCAAGAACTAATCAAGCTGCTTATCATTTTAATTCATGCCAATGTTCAAATTATACCGCAGAACATTTTCAGTCCTCATATTGAACTATCTCACTACACAAATATGCAGATTAATTAGTACTAAAGAGAACAGCTAAGACTACAAAGCAACAAATGCTAATTACACAGAAGTCCCTTCAAGTTGTGATTATGTGGCAGCTTTAATACTTAATATCAAGCTGTACTTAACATCTCAGAAACTATGGTTTTCATTCCACAATACTGCAGCAATGAAGTATTACCATTATTAACACCCAACTTGAAGAATAATCTCTCATGTTTCTGCTGCTCCAATGAAAAACATCAAGCTGAAAATTTTAAGCAATCAGTAAATACATTATCACAGCAAGAAATCCACTGTTAGTTACTCTAACTTTGTGACACAGCACTATCATAACTGCTAACATTACTTAAAGGGGGAATATCACAAATTGATATCAAATAGTAACTCCCACCTTACAAAGATTTGGATCTGTTTGGATTGTATTTAAGTATGCAAACCACTTATTGAAACTGACAGCTGCAATAATGATCAAACATGCTTTTGTTTTTAAAGTTAGTGCCGTATCTTACAGCACAACTGGTTGATTTCAACATTGAAGCATACAATCTCAAAATGTTTGGGTACATTTGTTGCATTTTAACATAGAATGTTCATCTTTTTTCTTTGAAAAGGTAGTCAAACAACAAATCTCCTGTCCAGAAAGCAGCACATGTTACAATTCTACTTGCTACTGAGCAAACAATTTAGTAAATGCCACATTTACTAGGGACTTCCGGAACATTCCTTCACTAAACAAAAGCAGCTCTACCCCGTTAAATAAAATCAAAGACAAGCACAGTGGTCCAAGATTAAATGCTAGTTTTCACACTATTGCCATTTACACTCAGGAATAATGGCAGTGACAGGATTCATTACTCCAATATTGGCTCCATAATTTGTTTTCAAAGCCTGGACAGTTTTATCAGCTTTAGCAGCTGGATGTGAGCCTGAAATACGGTCTCTGCAGCTAGAAACCAGCATTCAGCAAGTCCAACAAGCACCATTTCCAATTTATTGCAGCTTAGGTACATCCAAGGTCACCTAGTACCCTATATGGAATACAAATTCACATTTGCACCCAGTTTTATTAGCGAAAGGCCTTGCCTACCATTTCATGCAATTCAATGGAATGCATCAATACGAGGAATAACGTGTACTAAGAAGGACAAGGATTCAGAACAACTGAATTGATTTAGAAAAGGATCTTCGAAAGACCTTTACTATGGTTACAAACTCTCTACAGTGCATCAGACCACACTGTTCCAAGTGATTGTTGGAATCAAGAACCAGAAGTTTCTCCTACAACTTAATAGTCTAATTATTTCCAACAATTCTGTCCGCCAGTTACCACTAAGCTAAAAAGAAACCCGATGACATATCAGAAGAGTTTCATGGATTTCCCCTGAAACAAATTATGTTCTGCACAAAATCTGTAGGGTTTAACCACAGTAATGTCATAAACCTGCCTAAGAAGCCAATGACAATGAAGAACACCCTCAGACAGCAAACCAGGAAGCAACATTTGAAAAATCAAATAAAGGCTGCCACAAATTTGTGGAAAAAACTGACAAATAAAATCCATAGATCTTAAAAACTTTGCTTCTGAAGAAATACAGAAACTTTACGCAAATCTACATAAATAAAAACAATTTTCCAGGCCAGTTGTTCAACATCTGACCATTAAAAACCCAAGTCTAAAGATTAACTGTTAACATCCTACAAAGGAAATATTAGGGCAGTTAAGCAAAGGCTTGGCTGAAGAAAACTTAAAATAGCAACTTGAAAGAAAACCGAGGTAATGAAACCGGAAATTCTGAGAGGAAGCCACAGTGTTAGGACTTGGTAACTACACAATCACCAATAGCTGAACAGTAATAGCTGGGCATGACCCATATATTCTTTAGATCAGGTCTTTCAGACTGAGTTTAAGATGACTCTACTAGGAAACTACAAGATGCTGGTGATTTGAAAGAATAAGAAATTTAGATGTTTAACTGCAGACCAAAGTCAGCAAACTCACACAACAGTTGATTACAGTTTGGTCCAAGATATAAGTTTTGGGTGAGGTGATTTTGTGTTTGAAGAACAGAAGCAGCAAGGCCAGTTAAGGATCCTTGGGGGTCTAAAACTTAAGACATAGTTGAGATGTGTAACAGGCAATAAGCTGACACAGAAGTGGAATTAATCATAACCATTCCAATGGTGGCATACATATTTTGCCCAAACCTTAATGCAAGATAAAAACAAAACCAAGCCTGCAAACAGTCTGCTTCAGTTTTAGATAGATGCCACTGATGGGGATGAACTTTGTCATTAGGAAAAGGAGTCAACAGAGATTAGGATAAAGTATTGATGGATGTCATCAGCATGCATAGGAAAACTGATATTTTGTTTTGCTGCCTAGAAAAAGTATTAATATGTGAAACTGATAGGTGCAAAGGATAGATTCTCTACAAAGCAAGTGCTGATGGTTTTGTGATTTGGATAAGCCATGGAACCAGACAAGTGCAGACCAAGCCTCGCAGACAAGAGTGTAGAGGAAGTGGTTCAGGATGACAACCTAGGGCCTTTCCTATGGTTACCAAATTAGACCATTAGACAAAGGAGCAGAATTATGTATTTAACCCACAGAGTCTGCTCCACCATTTCATCATGGCTGATCCATTTCCCACTCAACCCCAATCTCTTGCCTTCACCCCATATCCTTTCACACCTTGACCCACCAACCTCTGCCTTAAATGCACCCAGTGACCTGGCTTCACAGCCACTAGTGCCAAAGAATTTTGCAGATTATCTTGCTTCTGGCTGAAGAAATTCCTTATCTCTGTTCTAAATGGATATCCCTACATTTTGAGACTGTACCCTCTGCTCCTAGAGTCTACCACCAAAGGAAACATCCTCTTCACATTCACTCTATCTGCACCTTTCAATATATTTTAATGAGGTTCCCCCTTCATTCTTCTAAATGCCAGTGAGCACAGACCCAGAGCCTTCAATCACTGCTCATATGGTAACACGCATTTCTGGAATCATTCTCGCAAGCCTCCTCTGAAAGCTCTCTAATGTTAGCACATCCTTTCTTAAATAAGGAGCCTAAAACAGCTCACCATACATCAGTGCCTTATACAGCCTTAGCAATACATCATTACTTTTATATTCTAGTCCTCTTGAAATGAATGCTTATATTGTATTCACCTTCTCACCACCAATTCAACCTACAAATTAACCTTCAGGAAATCCTGCACAAGGATTCCCAAATCCTTCTGCGTCTCAAATATTTAATTTTTCTCGCCATTTAGTAAATAGCTCACTTTTATTCCTTCTGCCAAACTGCATGACCATACACTTCCCAGCACCATATTCCATCAATCACCTCTCTGCTCATTCTTTTAATCTGTCCTTTTGAATCTTCACCTATCTTCATATTGTCTGCAAACTTGGCCATGAAGTCATCAACTCTATCACAGATATATACATAAAAAGTGGTTCCATCACCAATCAGCAAATCATCTAGCCATGTTAATATCTTTCCTGTAATAACATGAGCTCTTATCTTGTTTAGTAGCTTCACGTGTGGCACCTTGTCAAAGGCCTTCTGAAAATCCAAGTACACAACATCCACTGATTCTCCTTTGTCTATCATACTTGTCATTCCCTCAAGGAATTCCAACAAGTTTGTTCGACAATAATTTTTCCCTTAAAAACCATGCTGACTTTGGTCTATTTTATTATGTGCCTCCAAGTACCCTGAAAACTCATCCTTAATCATGAACTGCAACATCGTCCCAACCACTGAGGTCAGGCTAACTGGCCTATAATTACCTTTCTTTTGCCTCCCTTCTTGAAGAGTGGTGACATTTGCAATTTTCCATTTCTCTGGGACCAAGCCAGAATCAAGTGAATTTTGAAAGATCATTCTTAATTCCTCCACAATCTCTTCAGAAACCTCTTTCAGAACTCGAGGTGTGGTCGAACAGGTCCAGGTGACTTAACTACCTCCAGACCTTTCAGGTTCAGAAGCACCATCTCCCTAGTAAAAGCAACTACAAGCAACCATACTCACATCTGCCCCCAACACACTCGAACTTCCGGCACACTGCTACTGGCTTCCATAGTGAAGACTGATGCAAAATACTTGTTCAGTTCATCTACCATTTCCTTATCCTTCATTACTATCTCTCCAACATCATTTTCTAGCGGTTCAATATCTATTCTCACCTCTTTTTTATATATATCTAAAAACATATTTTGGCATCATTATTGGCCAACTTACTTTCATATTTCATCTCCCCCACCCTTTTTGTTGCCTTGTTTTTTTAAAAAAAATTCCCAATCCTCTAACTTCCCACTAACTTATCCTCTATTATATGCCCACTCTTTTGCTTTTACACTGCCTTTGACTTCCACAGTTGCATCATCCTGCCTTTAGAATATTACTTCTTAGCGACGCATCTACCTTGTGCCTTCTGAATTGCTCCCGCTCAGCCATCATCCCTGTTAGTGTGCTTTTCTATTAAACTTTTGCTATCCCCTCTCTCATGCCTCCAATTCCCTTTGCACCACTATAATACAGATATATCTGATTTCATCTCCTCCCTGTCAAATTGCAGGGTGAATTTTATCATATTATCACTGTTTCCTAAGGGTATCATTACCTTAAGCTTCTTAATCATATCTGGCTCATTACACATCATCCAATCCAGCATTGCTGATCCCTAGTGGGCCTGGCCACATGATGCTCCAAAAAGCCGTCTCCAAGATGTTCCACAAATCCTCTTGGGATCCAGCATCAGCTGGATTTTCCCTAACCTGCACACTGAAATCCCCCATGACTAACATAACATTGCATTTTTGATATGCTTTTTCTATGTCGCACTATAATTTGTAGACCATATCCTGGCTATTGCTGAGGACAGAGGGATTGCTTACAATCTTACTGTGCAATTCTGAAAATAACTGTTTTTGTACAATGGAAATTGGTTAACATATATTGGGAAGGATTCAAATGATGACCAAGATTGGGAGTAGGTTGGTCAACTAATTCAAGGACCTGAGTTCCAAGAGGTAGGAGAAGGGACAGCTGGCAAAGTGAAAGTTGTGTTTTTTTCTTTTTATGAGCAGTGATAATGAAAGTAAATTTAGAAAACCTGGGTGAAGGGGTGGGGAGGGGGAGTGAGAAGAACAGGGGAACTTGACTGCAGATTCTTAGAGAGAAAAGTCTACCCTCAGTCAACTTGGAACCATTTGAGAAACAGGTAGTTTAATCAGAATAATATTGCCGTACAAGAGATCAGTCCTATGGAGAACACAAGGTCAAAGAAGGCAGAAAGGGGAGAAATAGTAAATTTAAATAGAAAAAAGCATGTGCGAACACTCACACACACACACAAAATACTGTCACTAAAGAAATGCAGAGAGACATCTAACCAAATGATCTACATCCTTAGAATCAGCTCTGTTGATTGGAGGTCAACCATGGATGTCGTGTCCTAACCATCTTTGGAAGCTAGCGCAGTACAATATGAAAAGGAAACCGTAGCCCATGCAGCAGGCTCACCCTCTTCAAGCAGTTGATGAAGACAAGAGACTGATACAGTTGTGGCACCAGCAGCATTGCAGAAGGTCCTAGTCAGCGCTGAATTCAACATAGGCCTGCCTTCGTGAGTCCGGCTCTGGATTTTTCTACTGGGTTTACTCCAGAAGACTTCCCTATGAATTGGTATAGCCCCAAGGCAGCAAAGATTTGCGATCAGAGTTTTTCTTTTCATAGAGGAGCTGCTAACCACTGCTAATGAGTCACATCAGCCCAAAGCAACCTGTTTTAAGGCTTTAAAAGTTTTAATAACCTGCCTTTGCCCCTTTTCCTGTCAGCACAAACATTTTGTTTTAATAAACAAAATATACTTTATTCAAAAATAAAATTATATACAATAAACCATTCAATGACTCTCAGTCCTTTACAGGTGTTTCCATTACGGTCTTTACATTTCCACACTTCTGCCCCCCAGGTGGCACTATGTTACTTCATATTTACATACACTTGTTGAGGGGTATACACCCCGCCCCCCCTACCCCTCAACTCTGGCGGGAGAAAGATTGCCTTAAACTAAGACATGATATCATTCCTTCCCAGATGAATCTAAAATACCCTGTATCGCTTGGTGAATATTAGTAGCTTTCTTCCAAAATGTTGGTTAACATTTCCTCCCTCAAGGCACATCTCAAGAACAGCAGTTGAGAATCAACAGACTGCTTCACAGCCAATTCTCTCCAAACTTTTCTCCTAACAGACACTTGGACTACACCCAGTTTTTACAAGTAAAGTGATGACAAGAAGTCTTGGGCTGACACAATCTAAAGCTATTGAAGCCTAAATGAACAACCCAAAATGCTGGAGGAACTCACTGAGTTAAGCAGCATCAATGGAGACTATCTACACCGACGAAGGGTCTCAGCCCGAAAAGGCGACAGTGCTTCTCCTTATAGATGCTGCCTGGCCTGCTGTGTTCCACCAGCATTTTGTGTGTGTTGTTATCTACATTGACAGTCCAGTTCTCGCCATGGACCGCCTAACCCATCAAGTTCCCTATCAATTTCTATGCTGCTCCAGAAAAGGTATTTTGATGATATCAGAAAGGATCTGGCATACGTGGATTGAGATAAGGTGTTTTCTGGCAAAGGAATGCTTCAAGTGGAAGTCATTCGAAAGTGAAATATTGGGAGAGTTAACAGGCTTAGGGAACCTTAGCTTGAGAGGTACTAAAGTCCCGGTTAAGAAGAAAGAGGTGCAAGGAATAAATGAGGTACTAGGGAAGTATAAAAAAAAAGGAATACAAGAGGAAAATCAGAAGGCATAAGGTTGCTCTGGCAGTCAAGGTTAAGGAGAATCCCAAGGGTTTCTACAGATATATTAAGAGCAAAGGGACAAAATTGGTCTACTTGAAGATCGGCGTGGTCATCTATACACTTAGCCAAAAAGAGATGGTGGGTAGAGATCGTAAATAGATTTGTTCATTTGCACTTACTCAGAAGACAGACTCAGATCTATAGATCTGAGGCAAAACAATAGTGGCCCACCTACAAATTACAGAGGAGGTGCTTGCTGTCTTGAGGAAAATTAGAGTGGTCAGACCCCAGGACCTGATAAGGTGTCCCCTCAGACATTTTGGGAGGTTAGTGCAGAAAGTGCAGGTGCCCTAGCAGATGCATTAAAAAAAAATTCTTTACTCTGGGTGAGGCACTGCAGGACTGGAGGATAGCTAATGTTGTTCAAGAAAAGGTTCTAAGAATAAGTACAGAAATTATAGGCCAGTTACCCTGATCTCAGTAGCGAGTAAATTATTGGACAGTATTCAAAAGGGACAGGATATACAAGCATTTAGATAGATGAGCCTAATTAGGGATAGTAAACATGGTTTGATGCATGGTAGGTCATGTCAGAAAGAGATTACCAGGAAAGTTGATGAAGGAAAGGCAGAGGAAGTTGTTTGCATGGACTTCAGCTAGCTTTTGACAAGGTCCACTTGGGAGGCTGGTCCAAAAGATGAAGTTGCTTGGCATTCAGGATGAAGTAGTAAATTGGATTCAACATTGTTTCACAGGAGAAGCCCGAGGGCTGTAGTAGATAGTTGCCTCTGACTGGAGGCCTGTGACAAGTGATGTGCCTCAGTGATTGGTACTGACTCCAATTGTTTCTCATATATATTAATGACTTAGATGATAATGTGATAAACTGGATCATCAAATTAGCAGATGACATCATGATTGGAGGCAAAGTAGACAGTGAGGAAGAGATTTGGACGAGCTGGAAAAAATGGGCTGAAAAAAATGGCAGATGGAATTTAATGCAGACAAGTGTGAGGCATTGTACTTTGAGAGAATAAACCAGGTTAGACTTAGTGAATGATAGGGCACTGAGGAGTGCAGTAGAACAGAGGAACCTGGGAATACTGAGCTATAATTACTTGAAAGTGGTATCATATGCAGATAGTGATAAAGAGAGCTTTTGGTGCATTGAGCTTCATAGATTAAAGTATTGAGTCCAACATTTGGGATGTTATGCTGAAAATGTCAAAGATGTTGGTAAGCCCTAATTTAGAGTACTGTCTGCAATTTCGATCACCTACACACAGGAAAGATGTCAATAGATTGAAAGAGTGCGGAGAAAATTTACAAGGATGTGCCATGACTTGAGGACCCGAGTTATGGCAAAGGACGAATAGGTTAGGATTTTATTCCCTGGAATGTAGGTGAATGAGGGTAGATTTGACAAAAGTATACAAAATTATAAAGGGTATAGACAGGGCAAATGCAAGCAGGCTTTTCCCCCACTGGTTGGGTGAGACCAGAACTAGAGGTCATAGGTTAAGGGTGTAAGGTGAAATATTAAGGGGAACTTCTTCACTCAGACTGGTGAGAGTATGAAATAAGCTGCAGCAGAAACGGTGGATGCGGGTTTGATCACAACATTTCAGAGACGTTTTTGATAAGTATATGGGATGGGCATGGAGGGCGATAGTCTGTTTGTGGGTCGCTGGGACTAGGCGGAACAAATCAACATGGACTATATGGGTCTATAGCCCATTTCTGTTCTGTAGTGTTCTATGACTATTTCCAGCATTTGTAATCACTTTTATATCAAACTTTAACTGACATGATTTAAGCAAGTCATAACATTGTTTGGCTGACTTTTGCCATTCTCGTATGCCTAAAATTACAGCAATGACCATACCTTAAAAACCGTTATAATTTTTTTTTGAACGGTTC
The DNA here is from genome assembly GCF_048418815.1 of Hemitrygon akajei. NCBI lineage: Eukaryota > Metazoa > Chordata > Chondrichthyes > Myliobatiformes > Dasyatidae > Hemitrygon > Hemitrygon akajei. The sequence continues at coordinate 31,133,009 of NC_133127.1, forward strand.
TGGAATATTCTGAAATCTGGGAAATTATTATATAAATGAAAGCTCAGAACTCCCACTGAAGAGTCGAGGTGAAAGGTAAAACAGACCAAAATAACATTTTGTTTAACTTGTACAGTATGTAATACAACTTGTATTTACCTAATTTACAATTTGCCCCTTACTAAAAATACAACTGACATTACAATTTTGACATCTAAAGGAATGCAATATGCCAAGCTAAGACATGCACTCAACTAACTGGCAAAGAATAAAAGACATGGTAATCAACTTTCAACTTAAAGGTACTTGGCATCAAACACACTTAATCTATTTTATTGGGCTAGACTGTACTTGATCTGGTCCATTGTTTGCTACTGCAATACTCCCACACAAACCATTTTTCTTTAGGATTCTGTTGTTTAAAAAGAAATTAGCTTTCCTAACTAGCACCAATATACCATATGTTAATATGCCCCAGAATACAAATGACAACTATACCATGCATACGATTAGTTTACGCAAGTTAATGCTGCACCTTCTATTTAAATGTTACATGGAATGTATCACTGCTAAGCATTCTGGCTTTTAAGAAGCTGTCCACAAAATATCAATTTTAAATCCAGCCTCAAGCAGCTTCAAATCCAAATTATCTTGATCATGACAGATGTGCCAATGAAAGAGTTTCATTAAAATAAATAAACTGCAGCTTCTCTGATACCTGAAGAATTTTACCCCCACCATACACACACATCTGTAGTCTAATTTAGAAAATATTTACGCATTATCTTGTTTAATGCCTTCTATGATCTTCAGAGTTATATAATTTCTGTGGGAAGGTTCGCAGCAGCCATCATGGACCCACAAGACTCCTTCCATTTCGTAAAGAATCTCTCATGATTGAGGATAACTTGCTTCTATTTGAGTTTTGAGAGTTCTGATGTAGTTGACAAAACAATGCAAGCACCATGGACTTCCTCCCAGAATTGCAGTGGGGGCCCAACTTTTTGGGCAAGATATTATTTAAGGCAGTGATTGTGAAGACAGCCACAGATCAAACAAAGTTTACATTTATGCAACAACAACTCAGCACTCAAACTGTCACTGATTTAAGAACTTGCTCCTCCAGTTTATTTTGCCTTTCTGAATACAAGAGAAAATTCTAATCACTATACACAAAATGCTGGACAAACTCAGCAGGCCAGGCAGCATCTGTGGAAAAGAATGTATTCAGCATTCAAGCCGAGATCCTCCATCAGGATCCTCAGTCCAAAACATCAACTACACTCTTTTCCATAGATGCTACCTGGCCTGCTGAGTTTCTCCAGCATTTTGTGTGTTGACTTGAATTTCCAGCATCTGCAAATTTTTTCCTGTTGCTAATTACTTTTTTGTCCCTTATTGTTATTCCTTGGCTCTTATGGCTATTTTAGTAGGGAAATTATGTTTGACCTCAATTAAGAAAAACTAAACATGTATTATAGATGAGAGATGCCCATTTATATCAATTCATACTAATGGGCAAGTCCCAGGTGTAGCAGGGAGTCATGAGGGCCTTCAGGTCACAGGGGTCAGTGGTTTGTGCAAACCCACAAGTCAAAGCCCAAAAGTCAAGCTCGTGATCAAGTCAAAGTGTTTAGGCCAAAAGTCAAAGCCATTATTAGCACATCACGGGACAATCTACAAAGTTGGAGGCCTGATAATTGCGGGTCTAGTTAATGGTTTTTTTTTCCTTAGTTAGATGGGGTTCTTTTTTTCCCCCCCAAACAACACACACAAAATGCTGGTAGAACACAGCAGGACAGGCAGCATCTATAGGGAGAAGCGCTGTCGACGTTTCGGACCGAGACCCTTAGTCCTGACGAAGGTCTCGGCCCAAAACGTCGACAGCGCTTCTCCCTATAGAAGCTGCCTGGCCTGCTGTGTTCCACCAGCATTTTGTGTGTGTTGTTTGAATTTCTAGCATCTGCAGATTTCTTAGTGTTTGCTTTTTTTTCCCCTTCTTTTTTCTATATATAAATTTAAAAATTTTTTTTTTATATATTACGATTAGTTTTTCTTCTTCAGCTCTATGAATTGTATACTTATTAATTTGTTGAAGTTTTGCATTATTCTATAGTTGTAGAAGAACATGTATTAATAAAAAGATTCTAAAAATGAAAAGATTGCAGGTCTGAGAGTCTAGGGTTAAATGACTGGGGGCCGGTCCTGAAGTTGGAGGTGTGTGAATGTTTGCACGCACATAAAAAGTTTGTTTTATTGCAGTCTGTGTTGTTCTACTTGACATAGCGGGCCTATGTTGGGACTGCAATGTATGGGGACACTTATCGACTGCCCCAGTACATCTAAGTGTTAAAACAAGGCATTTCACTGTATGTTTTCTTGTATTTGTAATAAATAAAATCTGAATGTTAAATTATTCAACTACTTCAGAATCAGGTTATTATCACCAGCAGACATCATGAATTCTTTGTTTTGCAGCAGCACCATAAATAAAACTATAAATTACAACAATTATATATTAAAAAATTTAAATAAGGAGTGCAAAAAGTGATGGAAAAGTACTGAGGAAGTGTTCATGGGTTCAGAAATCTGATGGAGGGAAAGTTTAATTTACGGCCTATTCCATACAGCATCCCTTCAAGCCACACCACACAACCCCTGACAAACCCGATTAACCCAATAATGGGAAAATATTAATTCGGACTGTGGGAGGACACCAAAGCAAATGGAGAAAATCCACACATTCCATGGGGAAGGATTCCTTACAGAATGGTGCCAGAATTGAACTCTGAACTCCAGAACACCCTGGGCTGTATTGGAGTTGCGCTGATTGCTACACTACTGTGGTAATGCAGCAGGAATAAAAAGCTGTTTCTGAAACAATAAATGTAACCTCCTCTTTGATAGCAGCAAATAGGAGGGCAACAGGTGATGGGTGATTAAGCCACTTAATGATGAATGCCTCCTTTTTGAAGCATCACCTTTGAAGGCATCCTGGATGCTGGGAAGGCTGGTGACCATGATAGAGCTGGCTCCGACCTTGTGCAATAACCCTCCATACCAGACATGATGCAACCAATTAGAATGCTTTCCACAGTACATCTGTAGAAATTTGTGGTCGTCTTTGGTGACATTCCAATTCTCCTCAAACTCCTAAGAAATATAGCCACTGTCATGCCTCCTCAACAGATGAAGCTACGAGAAGGGGCAGTCTACATCTATGAGGAATATGTTTTTTTATGTCTCTCCTCTTGCTGAGTGATACCTCTCTTTATTAGAGAGAAAGAGAAACAGCGCCTGTGGTGCGTCAAATTATCGGGTGAATGATTAGTTCTTGTATTTCAGATCATGGTCTTTCGTGGGAACTTTGCAACTGTTTGCTTGGTGGGTAGAGGGTGCTCATGCTTTTTTGGTGAAATGTGAGGTGAGGGTCAGGTCGCTGCTCTGCTGCTACTTGCAGCATGAGGGAGAAGGGGGCTTTGGGGTTTTAATGTCTTTACTGTCACTCATTCTTTGGGGCACTGTTTTCGTGATTGTCTGTGAAGGAAAAGAATTTCAAGTTGTCTATTGTATAGATTCTCTGATACTAAATTGAACTACTAAATGGAACTATTGAGCAAATCAAAGTCAATAAACCCAGGATAGTGCCTCAGAGATGCTGATACCCAGGAACTTGAAACTGCTCACCTTTTCCACTTTTGATCCCTCAGCGAGGACTGGTTTGCGTTTCCTCAACTTCCCTTTCCTGAAGTCCACAATCAATTCCTTGGTCTTAATGATGTTCTCACAGTGCAACCACTCTCATTCTTTTCCATGTGAAATATTTAAGGTGGTAGAAATTTGTCCCCAACACTACAATGCAACACAGTTGCAGCAATGCACAGTGTCTGAAATTGTACCAGCGTAATGGCATCAGCACCGGACTTCAAAGCAAAGGCTCCCGGGTTCAAATCCAGCTGGCTCCCTTGCACGCTTTCCACCCGTGCTGGGTTGAGCGTCGAGCTAGCAATTCGATCTCATAAAAATAAGAAAGCCTGCTTAAAAAAAAAATGCCGTCACAACGGCATCCTGATGACTCCATCCAGAGTTAAGGGCTTTCTTCTCTCTTCTGAAATTGAGTTGCATTGATAACAACAGATGTTTCAGAATTCCTATTTCATGACCCATGCTTGATGCAATTCAGGGTACAGCCAGTATCTGCCCAATAAACAGACCAAATTAAAATTAAAGCAAACAGAAGTTTGGGAGTGTAAAAAATATTTCCAGCAGTGCCAAGAAAGCACAAAAAAGCAAACTGAAATAAATGAGCAATATCCTAAAAGCAAAATTCATAGGGTACACGCCATAGCCTGTGAAAAGAGCCAACTGATTAACGCAACTTCTTCAGGATGATCTGGTGTTAAACATAATCATTTGCATTTCTTGATAACAAATCTGTAGACTCTGATCTCTCTCCAATTTTTTTCCTGCATACATAAAGAGCAAAACGCAGTTTTTCAGTACGAACAATTTTTTAAATATACATCTGCAACCAAAGTATTCCCAATTAAAACTGCTAGTTGCATGACTGAAAATTGGAGCAAACCACCAGCAAACACTCAAAAAAATAACAAACCATAGATTTAACACCAACTCACTACAAGTCCAAGACTTAGTGAGTGACAGATGGTGCCACATCTGTCATACAGTTTCATATGGGATCTAATGGCAATGTCCAGTCTTGCTGGGATTTCCTGTATGGGGGAAGAATAGAGAAATGGAGGCAAGAGACAATGGAAAATTGGGAGAATAAAAATATAATCAAAAGGGGCTGGTTGCTGGCCTCCAGATTAGAAACTTTTTGAAAATTATTTTTTAAATCTTTCATGCCAGGTGTTTTTTTAAACTAAGTTTTGAATAGATTTAAATGCCTCCTAATATCTAAAACATGTTAGTACAAATTTAGTACAGCTAAGCAATACCATGACCAGCTTGCACTAAAAAGGATACTCTGATTGTGCTTCTTATAAAAACTGAACGTGCAATTTTAATTTAGGTTTCTGTTGCTAATTCTTGCTACTTTCGATGCTATGTGTCTGTAATGCTGCTGCAACATTTTCCTATGGCACCTGTGCATATGTGTACATGTGTGTCTAACAAGGAATTCAACTTTGATGTTGTCCTTGAGAGTCACAATGCAAGCCTCTGAAGAAATAGTTGGAGCATTTGCAAGGCTAGAAAATGCCTCTATAAAAACAAATACAATAGGAAATTAACAAACAATTTGTTACTTAATAAAACTAAGTGGTGCCATTTTCTTCAAAATGGTCTAATGGAAGCCAACACGAGGATTTAGGCAAGGCAATGTTGAAATAGTTCAGATGAAGACATGCCAATGTCAGGACTGTGAAAATGAGCACTTTCTTCGAGCATAAAGAAACAGGAACATTTTTTAAGCAGCCCAAATGAATGGACTGATAAGTGCAAACAAGTCAAACATTGACTTACTTCGAAGTGCTTGCTAGAGGGATTTGACGTGAAAGAATATGATCTTTGCCAGGAGCGTTGTCACAGGCAGGCAATCATGTGCAGTGCAAATGCAACCAGCTTAAACTCTGCACAGCTAGCAAAAATAAAAGGAACCAAATCCCACAGCACTCAGGCAAAGGATAACTTCAGACAGAATAGTAGTACAAAGTGGCTTGACAAGCCGTTGCGTTTACAAAACTACCTTTACAAATTAACAAATCCAATTTTTTTTGAGATAAAGACAACCATTCTGATTGCAATTCATGAAGTTATCGGAATGCAAAACTTCATTAAGCTGACCAGATTACAGAAATAGCTTTCCAGGACAATCTTGCACCAGGAAGAAATTTCAGCTGGAAGCCAAGCAGAAACAGTGCAGTAAATGAAAGATGTATTATTGAGTAAATGGGCACTGAATGCTAGAAACATCAAAACAAAGTTCAAAGTAAATATATGTCAGCATATACAATCTTGACATTCATTTTCTTGCAGATGTACTTAATAAATCTATAACAATCAATGAAGCACACTAACTTGGGTGTTCAATCAGTGTACAAATGACAACAAACTACGAATACAAAAAATAAGCAATAAATATTGAGAACATGAGATGAAGAGTACTTGAAGTGAGCCCATAGCTTGTGGGGACATTTCAATGATGGGGCAAGTGAAGTTGAGTGAAGTCATCCTCTTTGGTCCAAGAGTCAGATAGTGCAGAGGTAATAACTGCTCCTGATGCTCTTGTACCACCTTCCTGATGGCAGCAGCAAGAGAGCATGTCCTGGGTGGGTCCCCAATGATGGATGCTACTTTCCTGTGACAATACTCCATGTGGATGTGCCCAATGGTGGGTTGGGCTTTACCCATGATGGTCTTTTTGTCTGATTTTCCTTTGGTGTTTCCATACCAGGCTGCTTGTCAAAGTTTTAGATGTCATGTCGAATCTTAGCCATCTCCTAAAGAAGTAGAGGCATTGCCGTGCTTTCTGCGTAATTACACTAGCATGCTGGGCTTAGGGCAGGTCCTCCAAAATAATAACACTGGTAAGTTTAAAGCTACTGCCCCTCTCCATCTCTGAGGAGGACTGGCTCATGGACTTCTCGTTTCTTCCTCCAAGCTGCTTCTGACCTGTTCGGCACATTGGGGTCATGCTACTTCCCAGAACAATCTCTATCCCTTTTACTTTTGAATCATCTACAGAGGAACCACCTAAATTCCAGTGAATAATCATGTCATACTACCTCATCTTATCAGCATTCAATCAGACCTATCGCTAGATCAACTGCAGTTTATACTGTGGTGACAAGTGCAAAATGCTGACAGACAGCCTTGTAGGCAAATCTCAACACCACACTTATCACTGTTCAATGTGCTCCCAAATCTTTCTGGAAATCATTGGTCACCTCTGTATCCAATTCCAAATCAATTTAATTAAGACAAAGACATTTCAGTGTGACTCTTCCTATCCACATACCCGGTTGGCCTCTTATTCCCACTTTGCTTGATACCTCAATTACTCCCACATTTCAGTCCAAGATAGGACTTGCTGATCTTCCAAGTTAAAAACTTATTATGGACTGATAACTAAACATGAAGTCAAGTCTCAGCATGATGACTTCAAGTCAAGTCACTTTTTATTGTCATTTCAACCACAATTGCTGGTATAGTACACAGTAAAAACAACTTTTTTCAGGACCATGGTGCTACATGAAACAATACAAAAACTACACTAAACTATGTAAAACAACACAAACTACACCAGACTACAAACCCACCCAGGACTGCATGAAGTGTACATGCAAGCATTACAATAAATAATAAACAATAGGTACAGTAGAGGGCAGTAAGTTGGTGTCAGTCCAGGCTCTGGGTATTGAAGATTCTGATGGCTTAGGGGAAAAAACTGTTACATCGTCTGGTTGCAAGAGCCCGAATGCTTCAGTGCCTTTTCCCAGATGGCAGGAGGGAGAAGAGTTTGTATTAGGGGTGTGTGGGGTCCTTCATAATGCTGTTTGCTTTGCAGATGCAGCATGAGGTGCAAATGTCTGTAATGGCAGGAAGAGAGACCCCAATGATCTTCTCAGCTGACCTCACTTATCCGCTGCAGGGTCTTGCGATCCGAGATGGCGCAATTTCCGAACCAGGCAGTGATGCAGCTGCTCCTGACTTGTACATAGAATAGTTCAGACCCTTCTACCTACGATGTTGTGCTCACCTTTTAACCTACTCCAAGATCAAACTAACCCTTCCCTCCTACATAGGTACATGATTGATAGAAAAATGGAATGCTATTCCATTCTCTTGAATGTTCCCAATGTATCTACCTCCAACAACACCCTGGTAGAGCATTCCAACATACGCAACACAACAAAAAACATTTCTGACATCCTATTCTTACATCCAATCACTATAAAATTATAACCCCTCATATTATAATCCCCCAGAGAAGGAAGGATTCAAAAGGGGGGAAAGGGGCCACAGTGGTTGACAAAGGAAGTCAGAGATTGCGTAGCATTAAAAAAAAGGAAATATGACAGAGCTAAGGTGGGTGGGAGGTCAGATGATTAGGAAGTTTTTAAGGAACAACAGAACTTAACTAAAAAGGCAATACGGGGAGAAAAAATGAGGTACGAACGCAAGCTAGCCAGGAATATAAAGGAAGATAGCAAAAGTTTTTTTTTGTATGTGAAGAGAAAGAAGATAGTTAAGAACAATGTTGGGCCCTTGAAGAATGAATTGGGTGAAATTGTTATGGGAAACAGAGAAATGGCAGAAGAATTTAATGAGTACTTTAGATCTGTTTTCACTAAGGAAGACACAAGCAATCTCCCAGATGTATGGATGGGCCAAGGACATAGGGTAACAGAGGAAATGAAACAGATTGACATTCGGAAGGAAACGGTGATGAGAAGACTGATGGGACTGAAGGCTGACAAATCCCCAGGTCCAGATGGTCTGCATCCTAGGGTACTAAAGGAGGTGGCCCTGGAAATTGCAGATGCATTGGTAATCATTTTCCAATGTTCCTTAGATTCAGGATCAGTTCCTGAGGATTGGAGAATGGCTAATGTTATCCCACTTTTTAAAGAAAGGAGGGAGGGAGAAAACAGAGAACTATCGACCTGTCAGCCTGACATCAGTGGTGGGAAAGATGCTAGAGTCCATTATTAAGGATGAAATAGTGGCATATCTAGATAGCAGTGATAGGATTGGGCCGAGCCAGCATGGATTTACCAAGGGTAAATCATGCTTGACGAATCTGTTGGAGTTTTTCGAGGATGTAACCAGGAAGTTAGACAAGGGAGATCCAGTGGATGTAGTGTACCTCGATTTTCAGAAGGCATTTGATAAGGTCCCACATAGAAGATTGGTGGGTAAAATCAAAGCTCAGGGCATCGGGGGGAAGGCATTGACATGGATAGAAAACTGGTTGGCAGACAGAAAGCAAAGGGTAGCGGTGAATGGGTGTTTCTCGGAATGGCAGGTGGTGACTAGTGGGGTGCCACAGGGCTCGGTATTGGGACCACAGCTGTTTACCATTTACGTTAACGATTTGGATGAAGGCATATAAAATAACATCAGCAAATTTGCTGATGATACTAAGCTGGGTGAGTGGGCAGATACTTGGCAGATGGCGTTTAATGTGAATAAGTGTGAGGTTATCCACTTTGGGAGTAAGAACAAGAAGGCAGATTATTATCTGAATGGTGTAGAGTTGGGTAAGGGAGAAATACAAAGAGATCTCGGAGTCCTTGTTCATCAGTCACTGAAGGTGAATGAGCAAGTGCAGCAGGCAGTGAAGAAGGCTAATGGAATGTTGGCCTTTATTACAAAGGGAATTGAGTACAAGAGCAAGGAAATCCTCTTGCATTTGTACAGAGCCCTGGTGAGACCACACCTGGAGTATTGTGTACAGTTTTGGTCTCCAGGGATAAGGAAGGACATCCTGTCTGTAGAGGAAGTGCAGCGTAGATTCACGAGGTTAATTCCTGGGATGTCTGGACTGTCTTACGCAGAGAGGTTAGAGAGACTGGGCTTGTACACGCTGGAATTAAGGAGATTGAGAGGGGATCTGATTGAAACATATAAGATTATTAAGGGATTGGACAAGATAGAGGCAGGAAGTACGTTCCAGATGCTGGGAGAGTCCAGTACCAGAAGGCGTGGTTTGAGAATAAGGGGTAGGTCATTTACGACAGAGTTACGGAAAAACTTCTTCTCCCATAGAGTTGTGGGGGTCTGGAATGCACTGCCTCAGAAGGTAGTGGAGGCCAATTCTCTGGATGCTTTCAAGAAGGAGCTAGATAGGTATCTTATGGATAGGGGAATCAAGGGATATGGGGACAAGGCAGGAACCGGGTATTGATAGTAATTGATCAGCCATGATCTCAAAATGGCAGTGCAGGCTCGAAGGGCCGAATGGTCTACTTCTGCACCTATTGTCTATTAGCCATTTCCACCACTGGGAGTGAAGTCACTGGCTATGCCTCTTATACACATCTATCAAGTTAGTTCTCATCTTCCTTTGGCCCAAAGAGAAAGACCCAATTCACTCTACCTGTCCTCACAAGACATGCTAATTCAAATAGAATCCTGGTAAATCTCTTATGTACCCTCTCTAAAGCTTCCACATCTTTCCTATAATGAGACAACCGGAACGGAGCACAATATTCCAAGTATGGTCTAACCAAGGTTCAACTCAAGTTTTGTAGAGCTGCAATATTATCTCATGTCATATTGTTTGCCAAACAATATTCAATTATTTCAGCAATGTATTAATGTTATATTGGTTGCTTTAATTTTGTTCTGCACTGATTGTAAAAATTAATTTCTCATTTAATAAGACTTCAGACAGTCCTTAAATTTTATACTTTGCCTTTGCAAAATTATCAGGAAAATTGCACATTAAGGAATGCCCAATTCTGTTACTATTATCAGAAGTAGCATCAATGTTGTCTTTCCATAATCAATCAAAATTAAAGCAGAGACTTTGTTCCAATGTCAACCTCAATTTTGAAATCGCACTGAAGTGAATTTCTGCATTTTATTCTTTTAAAAATAAAGACACAAACAAATCAAATTCTAAGCATTTGATGTTAGCAATTACAATAGCCTTCCAATTCTCCACTGTGTTATTCAAAAATAAATTTTCAAAACTGCACTTTTCTTAATAACTACAACCACAAAAAGTTCTTCAGCTCAGATAAACTGGCAAACCAAAATGCTTCTCTTAACACTGGTGCCTTGTTCAGAAATAATTTGCAATTTATCACTCAATTTTTATTCTGCAACTAATTTACCCAGTGTGGGATCCTGTCCAGATATTGACAGATGTTGCACCAATCCTATTATTTCCTTATCTGTAGAAGCTCAAACACCACTTTTTCATGAAAACAATGTCTATGACTTCAACCTCCAACACAAGACAAGCTCCCATCCACCAACTTACCCTCCCCCCCAATTCGTCTTCCTTTCCAGTTCTGATGAAAAGTCTCAATGCCAAATGTCAACTCTTTATTCTTCTCCGTAGATGCCGAGAAGCATTCAGGGGAGTAGATTTAGGACAGCGATGAGAAGGAACTGCTTTTCGCAGAGGGTGGTGTATGTGTAGAATTCTCTGCCAAATGAAACAGCGGAAGCTACCGCAGTAAAAGGCAGGTAGGTGGATAACAGTCCATGACCAGATCAGCCATGATTTTATTGAATGGTGGAGCAGGCTTGATGGGCCAGATGGCCTACTCCTCCTCCTATTTCTAATGTTCTGCTAACAACTTATAGTATTTAAAAATTTGCAGCCATACACTGCAAACTCCCAGCAGATGATTCAAAATAAAACCAGTCACCCTCTTGTACTTACTGGTGGCAATTTAAGACCTCTTCCAAACTGATCTTGTTATTCATCAAATAGATCTACTACACTTTTACAGTAGACTTCACCACATTTTTTTTAAATCAATTACTACCACTCATCCTCTGAAATAAAAGATCTCCTCTTTTGTTTCATCGCCCCTCCCACTTTGTTTTCCACTTGATGTGGCTTCTTTCTAACTTTTCCCAGTTCTGGATAAATTTCATCATGAAACGTTAAATGTTTCATTGTTCAAATGTTGCCTGATCCACTTCCAGTATGTTTCTTTTCAATTTACAGTATATCAAATAACAAACACTGTACACAAATCTCATGACATAATGATTCCTATATAAAAAAATATTTTACACACATACATTATCAATGGTCACCACAACCAAATGGAAAAAAAAACACAAGATTTCACTCTCAAGTAAAAACCACCTTCAGCTTCAAAAACATGTAAGGCAAACCTTCCATTTCCCCACTCCGCCCCACATTCTGCAATATATCAAGTTTGACTCAGATATATTCATAAGTATTTAATTCAGAAGCCTCTTGAAGGATGTTACGATATTCTAAGGTACACCAATTTCCTACTCAGTCACATAAAAACATGTTTAGCAAGTTCAAGAATATGCAAGTTCAAAGTTGGAACGAAATACTCAGTTTATTACACCAACTGCTAAGGTGCTTAGCAACAATATTTCAACTATTCCCTTTCTGCCATGTAAAACAAAAACCAGAACAAGTTCTGTTGTCAGAAAGACCAATCTTATTACAACTATCAAAAGACTACACGTCACTGACATGATCTGACAAATTTTTTTTTACAGAGGATTTTTTTTAAATGGTTTAACATAGATCAGAGGAAACTTGAGACTAAGCTGATGGACAATGGACAGAAACAGAAGAACGGGTGTTGAACAATAACTAAACCTTTATTACAAAGTGTTAAGTTAGATGCATGAAAGAATGATGCACAAGCAGGCTATGATTTCGATTTTATCTGGAAAATCACATACACAAATCTAATCAGAAATATAAATGTACACATACATTCTACCCTGCAACCCCAAGGAAAAGCCTAATCAAAGTATAAAAAAAAATCCAAATCCACCACGAATTAACATAAATGCACGATGAATTAATCTAAATGTGTACACAGAACCATAACAGCGTTCCATATATTGCTCAAGATAAGTAAATATTTATTTTGAAACCCTTTAGTTGCTCTGCTTCTGCTCGTCATGGAGGATCGTTTATTTAACAGGCAAATTTTCATTCAAGGAAATCTCAGAAAGGATTAAAATGCTCTATAGGCAGTTAACCAAAATATAGAAACTACAATAGTTTAACTTAATTTGAAAAAATATTTTAAGGTCGTCTTAAGTATTTGAAAAACTGGAAACACACATCAAAAATCAGCATAAATTTCATCCAGCAGATTGCATAGAAATAAAGCTTTGATTTTTCAATGTTAAAATATCCCCCAAAAGGTTGGAATTGACGTATTTCAGCAAGAGGCTGACGTAAAAAAAATCTGTAATAAACTTGTACTGAACAAGACTTTGTACTGCATCGAAGTCAGCCAAGTTATACACAGGGAAGCACTCAGTTACAGCATCCCCAGACCTCCAGGCACAAAATACATCTCAACAGATGAAACTACGAGAAGGGGCAGTATTCATCCATGAGGAAATAGAAGTCAGGCAGTCTGATTACAATACGCTTATGTGCTTGAACTTACAGATTCCCTACCCCCACACCCCTCCAGAAATACACAAGTTTCCTGGCATGTGTTTATTAAAAATACAACCCAGCCCCTTCACCCTCTTATTTGATACACTGCAGAACCACACACTAAGCGATCAGGAGCAACCCCACCCAAACCTTGCCAAAGAATTAAATAAATCCACCCATCTGCAAATCAGTGCGCAAACAGCTCCATTCTCCACCCCGCAATAACCTCACCCCCCCCCCCACCCCACCCCACCCACTCAGCCCCCTCAAAAGCTGCCGGTCCTTGGCGACTACCTTGACCCGAGGATAAAAGAAATGAAATGAAGATCCAAACCTTGCATCCCCCACCTTCACTTTGTACCAGAATTTGCTTCAGCTTGTAAAAAAATATGCTGCGAAAAAAAACAGGCCCCGAACCCAATCAATGTATACGATAGCTTGAGAGGGACCAATCAGGAGGAGCTGTGGTTGGAGACCGGCCAACCATATCATAGCTCATTACTCAGTCAGACAACTGCCTGCTCAGGGAGAGGCTGGGGGAGGGGGAAGGACAAAATACACAGAGACACGCACCAGAGATAACGCCTCCAGAGCCGGCTGCAGGGCTCGAAATCGGACCTAGCAACGGGTGCCCGCAAGCCTGGGAAACCGGCCGTCCAAATAACGCCGAAGAAAGGGCTACTTATCAATGCAGCAGATCAGAAACAGCTGCAAATAAAATATTAACCCTTGCAGTGCAAAATGTGTCTGTGCCGCAGCGCCGATCAAAATACAGCCCCATGAAATTGCAGTCAGGTACTCCAGGCTCCCATCAAAGTGTCATGTTTATGTTGTTTTATATCAACACAAGACTCGTTAAGTTTTACACCTGTAAATTTCATTTCATGTTTACAAGCGTTTGGCAACTCTTTTAATATTCACGACTCTGTATTTATAACAAGAAAATTTTACCCAAACGTCGAATTTATTTTCTATTTAATCATTCTGAATTTCAGTATATCAGAAAACAAACATGACTGAAATATTAGTTATCAGCATTTACACTCAAATATATCAATCAAACTCCACTTGATTCTGGATAATTATCGAAGCTGACTTTTTAAGTTTTGATAACAAAATTATCTGGAATTTTTAAAAATTATTGTTTCACAGTATTGACAATGTAATTTGGAAGGCTGTAAGGTCTTTTAGGCACCTTTTTGTAAAAATTTCAAATAATGAGATGACTAAATACATTGAAACTCACTAGTGTTGGTATTAGTATAAATCAGATAGTCTTTTTCCCAAAAAATGATGTGAAATATTCTACCTTGCATTTCTTCCATACTTCCAAAAATAATTATAGCCCATGTGTAGAATAAACTTGAATGTAAGAGTGGTGGGACAAATAAGTAATCATCACATTATTCAAGGTCCTCAATATTTTCTGTATTTTCTTTTTCAGAAAGTATTGGATCGTGCACGGGGATTGTTAAGTTTTGTAACTTCGAAACAATTCATAAGAAAAACACAGAAGCTGGGATACGGGTCTACAACTTTTCTTTAGTAAGGTGCTCACATATGACATGGCGTAATGCCATATGCCATTCACATACTTATTATATAATGAGTTATGTAAACAAAGAATGCTTAATCAAACAATATATTTATTACAATAAATAATATTTGTTACAGAAGTAGCAAACACATTACATTTCTATTCCTCCCTGTGTAGCTACAAACTCCAATCAATATAGAATGCATTTCAACACAAATATGTAACAGAACTAAAGATTTCATCTCTATGGAGGATTTCTTACTCTTGCGGGATAATGTCCTTCCTGACAAGGGGAGGTCAATCTGTTTGGCAGGTGAGAACCGCGGCTGTGAAACAATTTCAGGTTCCAGGGCCTCCTCTGGGGTGATTGTAGGAGTTGACTTTGAGACTGTAGAAGGTGGTTCTGACAGCTCTGGATACCTTCCTTTTCTAACAATTGACTCTACCAGGGAAATGCAGGCCATTCCCAGGGATGGAGTGGCATTGCTCTTGGCATCTTCTGGATGTGTTGGCATCCCAAGCAGTGCATGGCAAGCTGCATAATCTGCTGATTTATCCCGGGCCACCAGACAAGGCTTCAAGGCAACACTTTCATTTTGACCGTGCCTAGATGTCCAGCAAGTATCTCCTCCAACACTTTAGCTCTCAGCTTGGATGATATAACAACTCTCAATCCCCGTCAAGGGCAAGTTCATCCTAGTGCAGGTAAAAATGGGGGAACTGGAATTTTTCTTGCACATTCCAGCCATTTTGGGTTGCCATGTAGACCTGAGACAGAGTGGGGTTTTCCCCTTTGGATCATCTCTGACTTTTGATTTGCATTAGGGAGAATACATCAAGAGAATTGTCCTCTTTTATAATTTTTTCCTTTTCCAAGAGTAAATGGGGCATTCCATCAGCATTTCCATGATTAGTAGTCCACTTGATTTTGATCTTGTAATTGTGTCCTTCAAAAAACAGAGCCATTCATGCTGCTGCAGTTATGGGACAACCTCCTGTGGGTTGAAAATGAACACAACTGGTTGATGATCAATAATAAAGGTAAACTCTCTCCTATACAAGTACTGGTTGAAAACTGTGATTCTCTGTGAATCTCTGCATAATTTTTCTCTGCAGTGGACAGGGAATGTGATGCAAAGGCTGTGGGGCATACACTTACGTCACTCATAACAGGAGACATGACCGCACCTATACCATAAGGCGAGAAATCACTAAAAGCTTCACTGGACAATATGAATTATAATGTGCAAGTACAGTGTCTGATAGCACCATTTATTTTGCCTTTCAGTAACCCACTTCACTCTGTTTTTTCCTTCCTTGATCTGTAGTAATGAGTTCAAGAGGTGGAGCACAGTAGCTAGGTTTGGCAGGAACCTGTTATAGTAGTTGACAAATCCTAAAAAGGACCACAACTCTGACACATCCTTTGGGCTTAGAACATCAACCATTTTCACAGCACACTGTACATAAATGTTATGACCACAATAAGTGAGGCTTGGTTTAAAGAAGTCACACTTGTTGCGTTGTGCTCTGAGCCCATAATCTAAAAATCTTTTTAACACTGTCTTGAGATTTTGGAGATGTTCCTTGTCATCTTCACTAGTAACAATGATGTCGTGCAGGTAATACTGATGTTATGCAGGTAAGTGCCTGGACAGTCTTTCAGCACCTGGTCCATATCTTTCTGCAGGTGCAGACACTATTCCAAAAATAAGCCTATTATAGCGATGAAGCCCTTTCTGAGTGTTTATGTGAGAAACACTTTGGACTCTTCATCCACCTCCATCTCTAGGTAGATCTCAGCGGTTCACTTTGCTTAAGTCTTTATCTCCAGAAAGTTTTGCAAAGATATCATCTATCCTGGGAAGAGAGAATTGATCTACTTTCAGTACTGGGTTAATGGTGACTTAAAATCACCACAGATCCTGACAGACCCATCCTTCTTAGCTACTGGGACCACTAACGTTACCCATGGGCTCCACTCAACCATAGAAAGGATTCCTTCAGCCTCCACACGATCTAGCTCACTGACTTTTTTTTATCACTAACGGTATAAGGAACCGGATGGGCTTTCAAAAATTTGGTGTGGAATTTTCATTTAACATTATTTTACCCTTAATATGTTTTTCAAATGCTATCATTTTACACTGCTGTGGCAACATCCAGTACCTTTCATAATTTGCTTTCAGTTGATGATTGCAGGGATGTGGCATACAAATGGTGGATGGATCTCCAATCAAGTAGTAGTTGTCTCAGCCAATCATGGCCCCACAATGTTGGGTCTCATGTTTTTTCACATACAAGCCCAATGTGGCCTCTTGGTTTTATTTCAGAGTTACGAATGCCATTCCCACGATATATGTTCTTAGTTGGCTATGTGCAGGCTTCAGTTGAGTGTCTTTGAAATGCTGTTCAAACTTATTTTGTGGAATGACTGAAACAGCTGAACTAATGTCCAATTCCATTATAATTAATTTGCTGTTCACTTCTGGTGTAAGCTATATTGCTTGTCCTGCTGAATGGTCTCGCCCTAAAACGTCGACTGTACTTTTTTTCCATAGATGCTGCCTGGCATCAGCATTTTGTGTGTGTTGCTTGGATTTCCAGCACGTGCAGGTTTTCTCTTGTTTTTGCTTGTCTCCTATTAGTTTTCACATAGTAAATCTTAAGGCTACTCTGTCCTGTGTCACTCATCATCAGATTTTTCTTCAGCAACATGCAGATTAGTGCTCTTTCTGAAACTGCAACTTGACTTGTTATGTTTTTCTTTTCCCTGTGCAGTTCATTTATTTTTGTCTGTCCGACATGCACCTTGTATGTGTCCTACGTTGTTGCAATTTCATGCAAAATGCTGGTGGAACGCAGCAGGCCAGGCAGCATCTATAGGGAGAAATGCTGTTGACATTTCGGGCCGAGACCCTTCGTCAGGACTAACTGAAAGGAAAGATAGTAAGAGATTTGAAAGTAGGAGGGGTTGGGGAAAATGTGAAATGATAGGAGAAGACCAGAGGGGGTGGGGTAAAGCTGAGAGCCAGAAAGGTGATTGGCAAAAGGGATACAGAGCTAGAGAAGGGAAAGGATCATGGGACGGGACGCCTAGGGAGAAAGAAGGGGGAGGGGAGCACCAGAGGGAGATGGAGAACAGGCAGAGTGATGGGCAGAAAGAGAAACAAAAAGGAGTGGGGGGAAAAGCTAAATATATCAGGGATGGAGTAAGAAGGGGAGGAGGGGCATTAACGGAAATCAATCTTCATGCCATCAGGTTGGAGGCTACCCAGCCGGTATATAAGGTGTTGTTCCTCCAACTTGAGTGTGGCTTCATCTTGACAGTAGAGGAGGCCATGGATAGACATATCAGAATGGGAATGGGACGTGGAATTAAAATGTGTGGCCACTGGGAGATCCTGCTTTCTCTGGCGGACAGAGCGTAGGTGTTCAGCAAAACGGTCTCCCAGTCTGCGTCGGGTCTCACCAATATATAAAAGGCCATACCGGGAGCACCAGACGCAGTATACCACACCAGCCGACTCACGGGTGAAGCATCACCTCACCTGGAAGGACAGTCTGTGGAGGTGTTCAGTGAAACGGTCTCCCAGTCTGCGTCGGGTCTCACCAATATATAAAAGGAAACACCGGGAGCACCGGACGCAGTATATTGTTTTGCTGAACACCTACGCTCTGTCCGCCAGAGAAAGCAGGATCTCCCAGTGGCCACACATTTTAATTCCACGTCCCATTCCCATTCTGATATGTCTATCCATGGCCTCCTCTACTGTCAAGATGAAGCCACACTCAGGTTGGAGGAACAACACCTTATATTCCGTCTGGGTAGCCTCCAACCTAATGGCATGAACACTGATTTCAATAACTTCCGTTAATGCCCCTCCTCCAACGATATTACAATAATACTGAAATATTATGGAAATATTAAATACACTACAAGGATGCTGCAAACATTCATGAACTAAAACAGGCCAAATGGCCTCTCAAATGTATGTGAATCATCTTGTAAACCCTCACAATTGTCATCTTCCTAATAATAAGACTTAGTCCAGATCAAAGAAATGTCCTGTTGTTACAAAGTGCTCTACATCTGAAGTGCTCCTTAACCAACAAAATCATCTGAACATTGTCATTGATGGATTTATTTACATAAACTTTGTTTGGAGGCCACAAACTGAAATTTATTGTGGTCAACTGTGATAGATCTAGTATCCTCATCAGTAAGTAGAAGAGGGAGGCAGACCCATTTCACTTTTGGATGTGGATTATAGGATCTTGTCCAAGGCCATTGCCAACTGGGTCAAGTCTGCTTTGCAAAAGGTCATCCACCCAGACCAAACCTGTGCTGTGCCTGGCAAGACAATCTTTTGACATCCTTGTGCTTCTCAGGGATACCATTGCCTAAGTACAGTACAGAGTGATGGAAGCCTACCTGGTCAGATTGGACCAAGAGCAGGCCTTCGACAAGACATCACACATGTAGATGATAGGTGCACTCTCCAAATTGCAGTTTGGGAAGGGAATCAATTGGAGCCAACTGCTCCACACAAATTCCTGTAGTGCATTCCAAATGAATGGGTGGGAAATAGATAGCTTCCCCTGCATTATCGACTCTCTCCTGTCTTGGCTGTCTGTTGAATGGAACCCTTTGTTGAATCTATCAGGAAGATGGTAGCATATGAGGGGTGACATTATCAGGCACACAAGTCAAAACTTCCCTGTACACGGACGATGTCTCTGTCTTCTCCTCAGAGCCTTTGTCAACTTGCCATTCTTAACCGTAGGGAGAGTGAGGCCATTCTCATCAGTAATTAGCCCAACCATTCCAATGTTCCCTTCATTGCCAGGTTTGGCTACCTGAAGGTTTAGAAGAGCTGAGGCACTGAACAAGAATTGGCTGGAGAAGATTGGGAAGGTAAAAAAAAATGGGTCCATGAAACAACACTGTCCATCAATAACCAGGAAGAACTTGGTCATCAAGTACAATAAGCTGCCAGGGCTGCTGTACTTCTAGCCTACCCCCTGCCCAGGACATCTTCTAGTTTATCTGGGGGTCCAACATGGAGAGTGTCTGATGGTTATGAAACACAAGTCCTGCCCCCAGAGAGTGGGGCAAAAGTATACCAAACTTTACCCTCATCCTAATGACCACCTTCGTGTAGCTATACCTTAATGTGCTTACTGTAAAAAGGCCCCAAGTGTCACTACATACTGAGGTTGCAGAAGATAGGCCTAGTCCCTTTATTGCACAACGTCCCAGTGAAATGGATGTTGGTACACTAGCTGTCCTTTGTAAACATCTTTGACCCCAAGTCCATCAGGTAGAGGTCAGCGTGGAACATAGTGCAAACACTGTGGGACAGCGGCACTATTGATTTAGTGTGTTTGATCGCTGAGCAAATGGTTTAAAGCATCTCAAAGAATGCCCTATTACCAGATCTGAACATCAAGTGATAAGGCTTCACTTGGCCGGTGGTGAGAGGGACCCTCCAGTCAGAGCCTTCCTGTACAAATGACAGCTCCTCCTTCCCTCTTCTTCTATTCTGCCCTTTGGCCTCTTACCTCTTCTCACCTGCCAATCATCATCACCTGGTGCCCATACATTTCTCCCATGGCCACTCTCTTCCCCTATCAGATTCCTTCTTCTCCAACCCTTTACCTATACCACACACCTGGCTTCAACTATCACCTTGTACTCCTTTCCCCTCCTCTCACCTTTTTATTCTAGTGTCTCACCCCTTCTTTTCCAGTCCAGTTGAAGGATCTTGGCCTAAAATGTTGACTTTATTTATTTCCATAGATGCTACCCAACATTTTTTATAGTGGCACAGACCAACCATTGCTCTGAGCAGAAAGTCTTCACATAGCCTGAAACCTGCGTGGCACTTTCAATTTTTGCTTTTGTAATATGCACGTCAAACACAAACCACAACTCACAATACAGGTAAACAATATGAGGCGGTCAAAACAACTGAAAGGCACAATGGAAAAGTTTTGACTAGACTGCATCGACGTTCAGCAGGCTGGCGGTTTACTAAAAATGACCTACCGACTTTCATTCTGTTTATTGTTACTATTTGCAACAGTGTTGTTAATTGAAATACTGACAATGTAAATACAATGAAGCTCTAAAATGCTTCAAAGTAAAGGTTGTGGTATATTTACTTAGAAAATTTATGAATTATATTCATTAACACAAAATTAAATACAGGATATTTCACAATTATGTTAACATTATATAAAAGAAATTTCCAGCTGCACGACAACAAAGGCTATGTGTGTGGAAGCACTTCAGTTACTGCGTGGCCACACACCCTTGCAGCTTAGAGGGAACATTAATGCCACCTGGTCTGCAGAGTTCCTCCAGCATTTTGTGTGTGATGCTCTATACAGATGACACATTACTTGCAATGTACACTGCCCATGAGATAAAAGATGGTTATCCATCTCATTGTGGACTGGATTTGCTGAGAGGGGATGGATGCAAGGGTCTGTGTCCTAGTTCATCTCCAGCAGCAGCACAACAGGATTCTCTGATCTACAGGTTGTTAATAGGGACACACATGGAGACAAACAACAAATACTGCTGGATGGTTATTAACTGAGATGAAAGACACCCTTTGGTCTGTCCAAAACCTGTTGTTTCTCAGGACTGCAAAACATCTGCAAGGCAAAGTTCAGGCTGTAGGAAGACGTGCTGAGGGATGCACTCTCGTTCAGTGCAGCCAATGCCAAGGCTCTGGGAAAGGACCACAGTCTAGGCTTCTTATGCTACTGCACATGGAGGGGTGGAGTTGAACAATACAAGGGTATGTCACCTCAGGAGCTACACAAGTGGCATGGTGCTATGTTTGTGTTTTTTTCTTCTTATTTAAAAAAATACATTACTGAATGTATCAGCCATGAATGTGCAAGAGCTTTTCACTGTTCTTTCCTTTGTAAAGATCTTTAACCATGAATGATGTCTATCTTTGAAATAAAAAATCCATAATACATGTAAGCACTGCAAGATCCTATATACAACAGGGGTAAGAAGGGGAATTCCCACCCCTGGTTGAAACTACCTTAACCAACCCCCACCTCTCCCCATCAACTTTCCACAGCAGCTTCCATTCTGAAGTACAGGGATATTATTTTGTGAAAAAGAGGTTGAAACAGTAGCTCAGAAGTCATCTGGCAAGAATTTCTGTACCCCTGATGTGGAGGAGTATGTCAGGATTCCTTATGTCCTCTTAGGGAACATAATTTCACTCCGTGTCTTAGCATTTTTGTTGCTTGAAGCAAATATTAAGAAACACTGTATGAATTGTACATTTGAAAATTTGACAGTATTAGTATAGTCATCATCATTAATGCTTTATGTATGTATTATGAGGAATATTTCAGCCAACTGAATGGAATTGCCTTCCATTTAATCAAAATTACTCTGTTCACTAAGATTTCCAATTTGAACCTCTACTTCTGGGTCAGTCCTGTCATCCATTGAACACAGTGAATATTGAACACTTGGATTGATTGCTTGGTAGATTCTGCGGCTCAGAAGACATCAGAAACCACATTTCCTTGTCATTTTTAACATTGAATTACAATTTGAAATCTTACCCTGCAGTTTATTAACAGTAGTAACCATTCAGTCATTTGAGTGGATTTTATAATTTTACTGCAATATGTGTGCCCCAATTGCAGTAACCTGTTCTTGATTACCTGCCTATGTAAAAATCTGTCAGCTTCAGACTTCAAAATGCCAATTGACTTCTTGTCCATGCCAATTGAAGACAGAATTCTAATTTTTTTTTCTCTGTGGTTCGTCTTGACAAAAAAAGCCCTACTTTTTGGGCTATCCCTGGCTTTATATAGCCAATGAAGAGCAGTCGCTGCTAAAGTAAATCACTTACGTATCATGACACAGAATGAGACCATTTGGTCCATTACTAAGCAAAACAATCCCTTCATTTTCATTCCACATATTTATTTCCCCATAGCCTTATTCCCTCTCACCTACCCACCAACTCCATTTTTGATTTGTTTGTCATCTACGAAGGGTAATTCATAGAAGGAAAGTAACTCACCAAGACATCTTTGTTATGTGAGAGGCAGCTGGAGCAAATAACATCTAAACCTCACGAAGATAGAATTCAAGATTTGGATTGAACCTGTGAAGTCGGAGCAAGGCAGCAACACTAACTGCTGTACTACCATTCCACTCATAAATGTAAATGTTTTTAGATTATTTAAATTTGTTCTGAATGAAAAAGGGAAAAATATTAATAATGCTCAGAAAAAGCAGAGTGAACATAGATTTTACATTAATTGGTTGACATTTTTATTTTACTAGCTTAAGTGATAGAACTTAAAATGGAAATGAACTGTAACAGACACTTTCAGTCCTTGGATTTACTAAATGTTGACACCTTTTCCCAGCCAAGTTATATTCATTTAATGTTCAGTTTGATTTATCTAAACATCTTAACAAAAATTATATCTGTCATCAGGTGGATTTTAATGTTCAGCATTAGGAATAACTCAAGTAAAGAATCAAAAGTATAAATTTTGGAAGAATAAATAATATCGTGTCTGTGATAAAGTTCACAAACAAGGTCCAGTGAGTGCTCACCCAATCCAGTTCATGGGATGAATGGACACAGCGTCTTAGAATGCCTATGTTATCTTCCTGTCCTCATAATAATACCTAATCAGCTAAGATCCACTTCGCAAAATCCATTGTTTTAAATTACACTTTTCCAGATTGTATAGTATCTTGCTTTTATTTGCAATAGAGAATCCCTGCAAAGAATATTACTGTCACTGTAATGTCCAGATTCTACTTTTGTGAAATGGAGATCATCGTAACATTTAATTGAAGTTAAACAGAATGGAAAAGGTGGAAACTGGATAGGCACAGGAGACTGATTTGCTGGACTGTTTTTCAAACTCTTTGCTGTAGATCAAGGTGAAGAATGTAAAATGCAGAATGGTTTTCCAGTCTTTCAAAGTTACCCATGGAACACTGTTCTGTACTGCTGTTGAAAACAACAAATATCAGGACATATATCAGTGATAACAAACCCGCTTCTGATATAAAGCAGATATAATGCTACAACAAATATTTAAAGTCTGACATTAAACCTGTAATGCTGGAAATACTCAATATCAGGCAGCATTTTGGATAGAAAAACTGAGTTAATGTTTAAGGTCAGTGAGCACAATTAGCTATTGATATTCTTACATACATTTTTGCTACTGTCCAAAGAAATGCGGCTCCATCACTGACACTGCAAAGTAATGCCTACTATTGAATTAATGTGACAATTTGACTTCAGAATACAGAAATTCTCTTTAAAACTTCGACAGAAAATTTAAGTGAGTGGTATCTCCTTTGACTTATAGCTTTGTGACAGCCTAGAGAGAGTAAAAGAAAGGAGTAATAGCTAGTATTCCATTTGCAAAGGACATCATTACAGGTTGTAGCATATCAGATAATATTAGTCCTTGTCCAAGTAATAAGGACTGTTTTATGCAGCAATCCAGAATTATACAGAGTTTTAAAATCTCACTTCAACTATTCAGATTGTACTCAGTGGCCAGTGAGTGTATGT
The DNA here is from genome assembly GCF_048418815.1 of Hemitrygon akajei. Taxonomy (NCBI): domain Eukaryota; kingdom Metazoa; phylum Chordata; class Chondrichthyes; order Myliobatiformes; family Dasyatidae; genus Hemitrygon; species Hemitrygon akajei. Next base: position 31,157,223 of record NC_133127.1, read on the forward strand.
TTGAGGTCTACGGCTGCTGTAGCCCATCCACTTCAAGGTTCGACATGTGTGTTTAGAGATGCTCTTCTGCCAACTGCTGTTGTAATGTGTGGTTATTTGAGTTACTATCACCTTCCTGTCAGCTTGAACCAGTCTGCCCATTCTCTGACCTCTCTCATTAACAAAGCATTTTTGCCCATAGAACTGCCACTCAACAGATGCTTTTTTGTTTTTCACACCATTCTCTACAAACTCTAGAGACAGTTGTGTGTGAAAATCCCAGGAGATCAGCAGTTTCTGAGATAATTAGACCAACCCATCTTTCACCAACAATCATCCCACAGTCAAAGTCACTTAGATCACATTTCTTCTTCCCCATTCTGATGTTTGGTCTGAACAACAACTGAACCTCTTGTTCTTGTAGTGTAATAGCAGTTGGCAGACCAACATAAGGTGCATTACCGCCACCTACTGAGTTGGAGTGTGGAACAAAGAGAAAGGAAGTAGACCCAGTAAATCCCCCCTCCCAAAAAATACTCAAATAATATCAGAAGTCAAATATACACTTACATATATATACTAAGTTGGCAGTGACAGCCTAACAAGCTTTCTTTCCATATCAAATTGTGTCCATCCCAAAGATCTCAATTTAGTAATTAGATGTTTCCTTTGCACTTTATAGGAACTGCACTCAAACAATATACAGAATGTTGCACCAATTCTTGATAAGTGCACACCCTACAAAATGCCAATATCATGCATATTAATAACTGAGCCTTTGACCAAGTCTGCATGCTTTTATGCATTGATTTGCTGCCACATGATTGGCTGATTAGATATTTGCATTAATGAGCAGCTGTTCAGGTATACTTAATAAAGTGGCCACTGAGTGTAGGTTGTGATAGGGAATTGTGTACTTCTCTGAGTTAGACAAGGAAATTGGTGGATATAGATAATCAAGATGCTAGAACATGAAGCAAATGGAGCTAGAAGAACTCGGTGAGATAAACAGCATCTGTGGAAACAAAAGGATGGTTGACATTTTGGACAAGACACTGCATCAAATTGGAGCATATATTAAGAGTTCATCTAGGGTTAAACTACAATATTTAAACTACATTGCTGACAAACTGCAAGACTCTCTAAACTGGCCAGTCTCCCTGCTTCCTGTGCTCTCTTTAACATTTATTACACCTCTAAATATTATCTAAAACAGTGAATTAAAAATATGCTATGCTATTAATTAAAATACCCTGTGGGCTAGGAAATCTGGAGTTCTACTGGTGTACACAATGGAATAAGAACATTAGATGAAACTGTTTAATCCCTTGAACCCGTTTCATTTTTCAATCATTTGCAACCAGCCCTTAATCTCAATTTTGCAACTTTAGCTGTTTTTTTATTGTGCTGTTTACTAATTTACATAATAATGCTTTTGTTAACTATATGCCATTGGCTCAAATAAGGCATTGGCAGCTGGTGATGAATCTGTATTGCAACTGCTTGATGATCAATATATTCTTCTCAGAAGCAGTACTGAATGCAATATATTTATTTTGATTTCCTGTGGCACTACTGTTTGTAATCGGAGGATGTCAGAACTTTATTCTGTTGCTGAGGTGCATCTATATTAAATCATAGTAGTCCATTAAAGGCCACTCAGAATAATTGATATAAATAACAGATTGCCTGCACGATCACAGTTTAATTGCCTTTGCTGAAAAAAGATTAGCAGGTATTTGTAAATTACTGACTCCCAGTCAAACGACAGGAGCATAAAATGACTTTGCATTCATTCATGAGATGTGTGTATTGCTAACTGCTCTTGAGAAAGTGATGGCAGCAAATGTCTTTCTTTAAGACCAATATATTTCCACAGAGGTGTTGGATGTATGTTATAAGGCTTTAATCCAGTAATGATGAAGGAATAGTAATTCATTTTAAACTCTCGTTATGGCCTGAAGAGGACCTTACAGGTGATGCTCTGCTGCCCTTTTTTTCCTGGTTAGTGGTTCAAAAGTGCATTTATTAAAGGATCAAAGGTTCATTTATTATCAAAGTATACAACTCTTCTTCTCCAGATAGCCACAAAACCAAGAAAGAAAAGAACAACGGTCTGATGTTTCAATCTCCCTCATTGCTTTAATTGACGAAATGGAGTCGAACATCGGCTCGCACCCTGTACCGCAGCCTTCTCACCACAAGGTTCACACACGCTGCCTGTGTCTCCCAGAATCCCCTCAGAGCCTGCAGAGCTCTGAAACTCACAAACAATCTTCAAACTGCAAATCACAGGCTCCAACAGTTCCAGAACACATTCAAGATGAAAAACAAAGGTGAAAGACATAAAAGAAGTGAAATATATGGTTTCATTATCCATCCAGAAGATGCCGACCATAGAAGTGTTGTACATAGGCACCATCTTGACTAGAAGGAACTGTTCATTGATTTGAGAAGTCCAGTGGAAGAAGCTTTGCTAAACAGTGGTAGTCTAATTTGTGTATGATATTCTGTAGTAACAATCCACCTGAAGTGAAGGTATTTAATACAGTATTTACTGATGTTGGCATTGCAATCAAGTTGTTTTTATTTTGTTGATAGAGAGCTTAATGATGTGAGTGATATGCAAATCCTCCAGACAGATGGAAGAGGTTCCATCACACTCTTAACTTACCGGTATGTCATTTAGGTGGTTTATATGTTTTGGAGAATCAGGAATGGAGATGCTCATTACAGAATCTTCTCAATCCCTCAGAACTGAGGGAGACCTACTTCCATTCCAGTTCTGTGGATGTAGAAGTAGCTGATGAGGTTCATGTGGGAATTGCAAATTCTTCCATAGATGGGACAAAAAGTGCCTGGCAATGTAGATCCTTTCGTTGTTAACACGAGGATCGTTTGTGCTCTCAATGCATGCACTTAGGTTCTCAATACCATCCTAAGTTCTTTTTCTCTGCTTTGAGCAATCATCTGTCAGGGATTCTTAGGAGTTAGCGAGGATGGTGCTTTTTTTTTTACAAATAGACATGGAGCACACCCTTGAATCTTCTTCAATAATCTTGGTGATCTCTTTTCATGATAAATCTTGGAAGAGAGTGTCTGTTTCAAGAGTCTCATGTTGGACATGTGAACAGAGCTAATTAGGGACTTAAAAGCTTAGATTACAGGCCTGAGAAAAGATACTGCTTTGCTTCACTTATTCCATCTAGAGGCACAGTGATTTCAGCTACTCAGCTACATAAATTAGTCTCACTGTTTATTTTTTATTAATTCTAATTAACCAAATGTCAAAGATTGCATCCATAAATGCCCAAACTAAGAACTGAAAATATAGAATCATTTAGAAAACTTGAATATACCAAAACAGCTAGCAATATCAAATAAGACCATTTAACTGTGCACTTTCAAACTCCGAGCAATCAAGCTTCTGGCTTTCCTTTCATCACAACAGTCCAGATTTTACCAGGTTTTTTTTACTTGCAGTGCCTCATACAACTGCTGGCATTTCTCGATCTAAATACCAGTAAGTTTCAGGAATCCCCTATGAATGCAGAAGATGTGAATTTCCCCCACTCCACCAGAGATTTCCTTGGTGTGTTCCACCACTAAACTCCACAGCGGTGGACACTGAATTTGCTGGATTGAAGGTTCTGCTCTGGGATGCTGTGCCAGGTTTGGAATTTGTGCTGTATCAAAGAGCCCATTGATTTAAATGATACTGCAAATAAGAAAGATTAAAAGTTAAGATAAAATCTTTTTGGTTCAATGTTTTGATTTATCTGCAATTTTAGTTGAGTTCACTTTTTTATTTTCTTGGATTTTAACAATTGCTCAATGTGTCTGAATGTCCAGAGCCATTCAGAAAAATTGGCAAACCCTCACAACTTGTACAGACAGCAAATCAGGTAACGGGGTTTGCTGACTGTTAAAGGTTTAGAGAGGATCATTGTGGCAATAACTTACTCTGGGCTGATCCACATCATCCAATTCCATCATGAGGGCTTATTACTGCATTAGGTCTTGTCATTGCTTGCAGGACCATATTCACCACCTCATCAAATTAGAAGGTAGCATGGCACTCCAGGAGGCAGGGGGTAGGGGTGGGGGGGATGGTCAGTCCACCCCAGCATTCCTAGTAGCCAGCACTATTTATTGCTCTTGTTTGAAAATGCCTTCAATGTTCAAATTCATGTATTGTTACATTTTAGATTGTGCTATACAGTTATTTATGTGTGTTTGTGGTCACCCTGACTGGAACCGGGGAGTGTGATCACCACCTCCCCCACTCCCCCATCTGTATGTGACTGAGTGGTACCCAATCTGTTATTTGTTCGTCACAATGAAATGGACAGCTAAGCTAAACGAGCTTCTCTCATCTGTCATCATGAACTAAATGCTCACCACGTTGAAGTGGAATAGAAATTGACAGCGAGATTGAAGAGCTATGACATTGGATGGAGTGCCTTAAAAGTCTGGGGAAGAAGCAGTATGCCTCCCCCGCACCCTCGGGCTTGGCTCCCAAAGATCGGATACCAACCCAGAAGGAGAACCCTGGGAACCGAGCATTGTGCCTCCCCAGAGAACAATGATGGGACGAGAATATCCGGGTCCCCCAACCCAGGGGACATTGCAAAGCGCATCATCCACCTCCTTCCTGGCCTGCACCAAAGGATCACCAGACTCTGCAGGCAAGGGAAGACAGGCCACATGGTAGGCACCACCAACGCTACTGGATCAGGAGGACGACCAACTGGTCTCAGCAATTAACAGCTCAAGATTTGCCCTGAAGCTCCCCTAGTCACCTGGAGCCTTACTTAGTGCAATTCAAACTTGCCCTGATGTTGGCAGGGGAATGCCCTGAGAGCCCTCCTCAACCTAATGCCGCTGGAGTGGCATTTCAGGTAGAGGCCATTGGAAGAAGCAATGAGGGAAGAACTGGGCAGCTGTGTAGATGTGCTAGGAGCAACACTCTACCTCAGGATTAAAGCCATGGCTCTCCATCAAGGCAGCTCCAGAAAGAGGTTCCAGCAGAGGCAACAACAACCTCCACCGATCTTACAGTGGCCCGTGACAGTGCAGCACAACCCACAGCGGCACAAACACAACACAGCAGAGTTGGGGCAAGCAGCGGTAGCAGCATTTCCAGTAGCTGACCTCCCCACTATTGACCAGCAGCAAGTGGATGAGTGAACCCGTGCAGGTCTGGGTGAAGGGATGGCTGAGCGTGGGACAGTGGTCAAAGTGGGCAGATGTCTCCGCCCTGGATCCAGAAACCAAAGCTCTATACTCCCAGTGGGGCACGCTGAAGACGTGTGAAAGGCTGCTGTTCCGGTGATGGCATTTTTCTAACTGTGACAGACATCTGCAGCTGGTGATCCCCAGGGGCTCCGTGCCACAATGCTGCGGTCGGTGCAAAGGCTGGTGTGGACTGGCCATTTCAGAGTCACAAAGACATTGGGCAAGCTGTGTGAATGCTTCTATTGGCCTGAGTACAGGCAAGATGTGGAGCTGTTCATGTACAGTACTGTTGTAATGTTCGCACGTCCCAGAAGAGGCCAGGTCACCAGTCTAATGCACCAATGCAGCAGTACCTGGTGGGGGCCCCAGTATGGGTCTACTGCCCTACCCACAATAAGGGACTACCCCTCAAGCTTTGAAGCTTTTGTAAGGCACCAAGAGAGGTGCTCGACTGCAACTCTAATGTGGTATTCGGGTGTGGTTGCCTGAGCAACGGAAAGTAGTCACGTTTGCATTGAGACCAGCCAACACTGTATTGGCCCTCGGTCACCACCAACCCAATGAGGTTGAAGGAAGGAATTGCCAGGAATGACTGACCCCTCAGGTGGGGGCAAAGTGGCGTTCGGAGGGGGTGGTCGACAGCCTACCCCAGCATTCCCAGTGACTAAGGCTATTTAATAACGCTGTTTTAAAATGCTTTCGTGGGATTATGCTGGGATGTTCAAGTTTATTTATTGCTGCAATTTAGCTTGGGTTATGCAGTTATTCGCTTGTCTATTTGTGGGTCACCCTGACTGTAACCGGGGTGTGCAATAATCACCTCCCTCATCTGTATGTGACTGAGTGGGATCTCTCCCCGGTCACAGTGCTCAGTCTGTTATTTGTTTGTCATAATAAAACCAGCAGCTGAGCTATCCAAGCTTCTCTTGTCTGTCATCATGGACCAAATCCCCGCCACAGTAGGTTCAGGAAACATGAACCTATGATTTCTGCAACCATTTTTTGTTTATTATTTATAAGCTGCAGTCTTCTGGAGAAGGCATCAAATGATATGTCATTTTATTAAGTAAGTTGCTGCACCTTTCAACTTAGATGCTGTTTGTTCATTGAATGATTGCAAGAAGAGCTTTTGATCCTCAGATATCTGTTCTTTTGAGGTGGGTCTTAGATATCTATCGATGAGGGTAATGATCTCCATCCTCACGGACTCTGACATCCCGCCAACCAGAAGCATGGTCTTGGACACGAGTGGCAGGCCGGGGTCCATCCAGTACAACTCTTGGTAAGCCATCCTTTCCAGTACTTTTGTTCGTGCTTAGGAAATGGATGGGGCCAGTTCAACTCCTCCAGTGGCAGTGGCCAATCCAGACTCTCCTGCTTATCGTCAACTAACACCTCCATGACAGACATCTGGAAATTCTGGGAAGCTGTACTAGCAAGGTAGCTTCGGAAAAATATACTTACTATGTACCTCTTGCCAATTCATGATCATAGTTTACTTACACCAAAACTTAAGATTTACTGGGAGCATACTCTTACAAAGCCCTAATTCCTTTAAAACAAGATTCAGGCGATTATGTCCTATATTTATAATTGACAAAGCTGCTTATGACCTCATCCCTTGTCCTATGCAATGAGAATGACTGAATCAGCCAATGAATTGAAGAAGCACATGACCAATGTTGAAGATTCCTCTCCCCCTATCCCTCCCCTTCCCCCCTCCCCCCCTTCTCACCAGTGTCTCTTTCTGGATGTTGCCATTTTCTGTTCTCATACCAGCATTTTATGCTATCTCTTCCCCTAAGAGTTTTGACTGATCAGATACATCAATATCTAGAACATATCTATCAGCTTGCAATATCTAAATTTTTATAAATTCCCTATGATAGCTCTGGCTAGCAGTCATTCCGAAAAGGCACTGTATGTTTCCGTTCAAATACAGCACAAGGAAAGTTATGCTGTGGAGCAGAACAAAATGGGTAGAAGCATGGGACTAACTTTGATATAGTTTTCAATCTGTTTCTAATTCTGATGAGTACCTTGATTTGAACTGCTGTTTAATTTTGATGAAAGCCCATCTTAGGTCTTAAAATGAATGCACATAATGCAATTCATATTTTTAGCTCTGAAGATTGTTTAGCAACTTTTGTAGGGTTAATCTCTACATCTAATGTCCATTTTTAAAATACTTGTTTTTCCCTCCCTAGAAATATTTTTTTTGCTGTGAATCTGCTGATACTCATTGGAACCAGCATACCAGCTGAACAGGATTCTATTAACAACCCCATAGTAAAAACCTGAGGGATGAAATCTGTCCTAGTTCACTGACTTTTGAGAGAATACTCACTTACAGTACTTTTACTGTCACCAATAGCTGATAAGATACTTTTTATGAGAATGTTGCCAGGACTTGAGGGACTGAGTTATGGAGAGAAGCTGGGCAGGATGTGACTTTATTCATTGGAGCATAGAAGGATGAGCAGGAATATTATAGAAGTACATAAAATTATGAGGGGCATATATAGGGTGAATTAAGTCTTTTTCTCCAGGGTTGGGGAATCAAGAGCTAGAGAGCGTGGGTTTAAAATGAGGGAAGATATTTACTACGAGTCTGAGGAGCAACTTGTTCACCCATCAGTCTGTCAGTACTGTATGTGGAATGAGATGCCAGAAAAAGAGTTTGAAGCAGGTGCATTAATAACATCTGGTACTCGGACATAATGTAAGTGGATAGGAAAGGTTTAGAGAGACAGAGATTAAATGTGAGCAAATGGGACGAGCTCAGATAGGAGTCCTAGTTAGTATACACTGTTTGTGCCAAAGGGTCTGTTTCCTTGCTGCATGACTCTAAGACCATGTGAGCAACAAAGAACTCATTTCTCTCTTACAAATAATATTTATTTTAAAATGTTTGCATAGAGCTCATCAGAGTGCTTTTACTTTAATCTGGTTCATTTTAAGAGACTTTTTCATGCTTAGTTTTATAAAGAATAAATATTTTGTCATTGGACATCAGATCAAAAGTTGTTATAACTTATTTGCTTGGAGAGAGTATCAGTAAAACATTATTTTATACTCCAAAAACCCAACATCTGTGTAATCTTAGTACCCGTATTATTGCAGCGCCTGTCATTTAATTTACTTAACATCTTTTTGCAGATTTCATTCACTTCAGTGAACCTGCAAATAGTTTTGTTTCCCGATTTCTGCAGATTTTTCCACATCCCTTAATAGTGAAAAAATCTCAAAAGAGTGGAGCACAAGTACTTATCCATTCATCAAACTCAACTGATGGAGGTAATAACAATACCCACTTAGCTAAATGGAAGCAGCTGCTTTATTTCAGTGCAAATGAATCTAGGCGCTGTTATTATGATGTACAATATATAAATATATACATAATACATAATAAAAATATATTTCTTACAAGAAGTTTGATTCATAACACAGTGATTCTGCTGGTAGGTGATGATTTGATATTAGAGAAGATAGACTGCTTTTGATTTCCATGGTAACTTCATTTGTGCTGTAATAATTTGAAACTGAGGATAGAAAAGCGAAGAATTTTAATTATATTTCTTAAAGGTGATTGGGCATTTGCCATTAATACCATGGAAAGAAAATATACAAGTTAAATTACATTGAAATCAAAACTCACCATAACAAATCTTAACAAAAGGAGATATTAAGACATGGCACTGCAGATACTGAAATCGAGACTAAGAACAGAATGCTTGAAAATTCAGTGGGTCAAGATACATCTGTGGTGGCAAAAGGTGTAAGCTAACATCACAGGTTGAGACCTTGCAACAGAGAGAACATGAGAAATAGCAAATGCATAACAATATGCAGGAGAGTTGGGTAGAGATTGGTGGGTGATAGTGGAGCCAGGTAGGACGAACAAAGCGAGTAGCTAAAAATGACCATGCCCAGAAAATCATCTGACCATCCTTTGCAGCAGTGTCCTGGGAATATGATAATTTACTTCCAACACCATTATCCCTTGTGTCAGATAACAATCCAGGTGGTGGTGGTTTTTGCTCTTGATTTTCACTGGCCAATTTTATTAAGGTTTCAGGATATAAAACTTAATCAAATGTCGCCTTGATACCAAGAACAGAGACATATATCTCTTCTTTTCTCTATATTTGAGCCAGAGCTGTATTGATCCTGGCAAAACCCAAACTCGGTACCCATTAATGGATTATTTTGAATAAGTGTCACTTGATTATGTTGCTGACAGCTTCTGACTCTGATGTTGATTAAGATATTGACAGGTAGTGATTAACCCAAATGAATTTGTCCTGCTTTATAAAAAAATTAATGATAAAGACAAAGATAAAGGTTAGCTTTATTTGTCACATGTATGTCGAAACATAGAATGAGATGTTGTATTTGAATCAAATCAAATTAGCAAGGATAGTTATAGATAGAATTAATGCAAAAACAAGAGGACGTGGGTTAAGGGTGAAGGGGGAAAGTTTAAAGGGAACATTGGGGGGGGCTTCTTCACACAGAGAGTGGTGGGAGTGTGGAATGAGCTGCCAGATGAAGTGGTAAATGAGGGCTCACTTTTAACATTTAAGAAAAACTTGGACAGGTACATGGATGAGAGGTGTTTGGAGGGATATGGGCCAGGTGCAGGTCAGTGGGACTAGGCAGCAAAATGGTTCAGCACAGCCAAGAAGGGCCAAAAGGCCTTTTTCTGTGCTATAATGTTCTATGGTTCTATGATTGTGCTGGGGGCCACTGTCCGGCCCCTGCATAGCATGCCCATAACTTATGGAACCTAACCTGTAAGTCTGGAATATGGGAAGAAACCGGAGAATCCAGAGGATACTCTCATGGTTGGGGGGTGGAGGATGTACAAACTCCGTACAGACAGCGGCAGGAATCCAATGCCGATCGGTGATTGCTGGCAATATAAAGCAATTGTGCTAACCGCTACGCTACTATACCGTCCTACAGGATATTCCTGGACATTTTATCAGGTCAATCCCAGTTTCATAAATGCTTGGCCAGAGGGGTAGCTATCATTGGTACACATGCTTCCATTATAAAAGACATGGTGTTGTTGGGTCCCATTGACTTAGCTGCAAAGTAGTTTGTTCCCTTACTTGTATTTAATCTGATGCCACTTCCTTCTGCTGTATATGCAGAGTTTATGCTAGTCTCTGGAATGTTGACTGTACGGCATAATTCTATGTTGGGATGTTACTTGACTCGCTTCCTGGTTCAGACATGTCTTCCAATATTTGTAAGGCAGACTATGTTGGACCAACTGTACGAGTGTGCCTTTGCCATGTCAGAATTTTGTGGCATGTCCAGGTTTACCATGTTTTGGCATAGCACTTTGACAGAACTTACTGGTATGCTAGCCTACTCAGAGTCATTTCTAAGTTAGTAATCAAACACATTGCTGCGGGCCTGGAATCACACATTGGCCCAATACGTAGGATTGTAATAGAAAAGGAAGCAGGTGTAGAATTATATACCTGTAATAAATAGGAGGCAATCAGCTTTCACAGAGTACATCAAGCTCTCCAGAAGAACTACACAGCTAGTTCCATTCCTTAGCCTTTTTCAAGTAGCCTTGTAATTTCTTTCTTTTTTGGATACTGAATAGCCTCCTCCTTTATTGATAAAGACTATTGATGTGTCCTGACTACCACATCAGGCAGTAGATTCCATTATAGTCACCTATTAATAAAAATGTATTTCCTCCTTTATCCTTTCCTCAAGGAGTTTAGAAAACTCTAAGGGGTTTATGGTAATTTTTCCAGTTGATTTTAAAAAAACTGAAATTAAGTTACTCAGATTTTACACTGGTATTCATACTTGTGTGTCAGTATCAATAATCTATGCCTCATGTTAATCCATGAAGTTGCAGCCAATCATGACAATCCAAATTAGAATTTTAGCTTTAACTCTCTACATTTGAACATCAAAACTGAAAAAGAAATTATTTCTGTCCTGGTGCTATGAATTTGATCTCTCTTGTACATATCCTCACTTTAATAATTGTTACTATAAAACTGGAGATTTGTTGACTGACCTTTAAAATCTATGGTACAGAACTCAGCATTAAAACTAATGAGCTTGCTGAATCCTGATCCTGCTGACATTATTTTAAATCATGCTTTCTCTATGTCCCTACAGATTTAATTTTACTTATTAATTGGTTTGCTTAAGTTCAAATATCCTATCATGAAAAGGTTGGACTTCTATATATAAATGGGATTTAACAGCAACTTTGGCAAGAAAGGTTTGTTAAACAGTAAGCAAAGCAATCATTCATTTCAGAAATAACTTGATCTGAAAACATAATGGACTCAAAATCAGAATCCACCAAAGACTCCAATATTTTTGCATAACATTTATGTACACATGCATGCTTGCCATCCTATCAGATATCTCCAGGTTTGCTACAGAAAAATCAACTACTCGCATTGTAATGTATGGTTCTTTGAGTTACTGTCAGCTTGAACATGTTTGGCTATTCTCCTCTGACCTCTCATTGACAAAGCATTCTCACCCACTGAATGTGTTTTTTTTGTTTTTCCACACCATTCTCTGTCAACTCTAGAGACTATTGTGCATGAAAATCCTAGAAGATCACCAGTTTCTGTGATACTCAAACTAACCTGGCACCAACAAGCTTTCCACAGTCAAATTACTTAGATCACATTTCGTCCCCATTCTGATGTTTGGTCTGAGAAATAAATAAACCTCTTGACCATATCTGCAAGGTTTTACACGTTTAGTTGCTGCCATATGATTGGCTGATTAGATATATGCATTAATGAACAGCTGTACAGGTGTACCTAATAAAGTGGCTACTATATTTTTAAGCAATTGTGGATAAGTATGGACCACTAATTTAAGGGGGGGGGGGATCTGGAAAAGTTAGTTGGTATCTTCTTGCAGATGAGTATGCATCTACACAGTGAGAAGCAGTCAAAGGAGAAAAACAAAAATCCAAGACCAACATGTAAGGGAAAAAGATGGGAAAAGCATAAGGAATCCTAGGTGTTGAGGGATATTGAGGGTTGGGAAAGGAAGCATAGGGAACTAATGACAAGGAAGGCCCATCAAGGGTATTAAAAGTATAGGAGGTGCTTTAAAAGGAAATTAGGAGAGCAAAGAGTGTTCTTGAGAAATCATTGGCAGACAGGGTAAAGGTAAATTAGAAAGCATCCTATATTCAGAGCAAAAGAAGAAATGGAAAATATTAGGGACCATTAGGGGCTGTTTGTTTGTTTCACCAAGAGGTGCAAATGAGGTTTTAAATCAATATTTTTCATTAGTACTCACAAAGGAAAATTATTTTTAGTTGAAGAATTTAGTGAAGAAGTAAGTGAAAATTTAGTGTGGTCTTGATAAATAAAGATTAACTTGAGGCCCCGGCAGGCTCAATAGTGAATAAGTTCTCAGGACTAAGTGGGGTTTATCCCAGACTGCTGCAGGAGGCAGGGGAAGAGATTGCTGAGGTTATAGCTGAGATTTTTATATCTTCACTGGACACAAGTAAGATACCAAACAACTGGAAAAGAGAAAACTTGTTGCCTGCTTTTCAAGAAAGACAACAGAGAAAAGCTGATCTCTATAAACCTGAGTCTAATATCAGTGGTAGAGAAGATACTGGAAAACATTTTTGAGGGAGACAGCCAACATGCATTTGTCAAGGACGGATCCTCTCTAAAAATGTTTTTTAATTCTGTGAAAAAGAAAGTATATTGAAGAGGGTGAGCCATTGATGTGACTTATATGATTTTTAGTGAAGCCTTTAACAAGTCCCGACAGGTAAGAGGTTATCAAGAGGTTAGGGCCCCATGGGACCATGCAAGTTGGCAAACTGGATCCAAGATTGGCTTGGTAATAAGAGACAAAATAATAATGGTAGAGAGTTGTTTTTGCAATTAGATGCTTGTGAACTAGCGGTGTCCCACAAGAATCAATGCTGAGATCCTTGCTGTTTGTAGTATGCATGAATGATTTGGATGTGGATGTGTGAAGCAAGATCCAAGGATAACTACAAGATTAGTAGAATTGTTGAAAGTGTGATCTTTTAATTGTACAGCCATATCTAATTTAGTGGAATATGCTGAAAAATGGAACATAGAATTTAATCCAGACAAATGTGAGGTGGTGTATTCTGGGAGCACTAATGAGCCTAGGACATACACCATGAATGAATAGTAGGGTCATAAGCAGTACTGAAGTACAGAGGGAGCTGCAGCTCAGTGTCTTTCAGCTCATACAGGAAAATACAGAGGTAGATTGGAGCTACAAGGAGGAAGTCACCCCTAAGTTGCAGGAGGCGAGTATCTGGGTGACTATCAGGAGAGCGAAAGGAAATGGACAGCCAATGCAGGGTACCCCTGTGCCTGTTCCCCTCAATAATAAGTATACTTCTTTGGATACCATTGAGGGAGAAGACCTACCAGGAAGCCACAGCACAGGACTCTAGTGCTGGGGCTCAGAAGGGAAGCAGGGAAAAGAGGATTGCAGTAGTGATAGGGGATTCCCACAGTCAGAGGAGTAGATAGCTGATTCTGTAGGTACAATTGGGACACCTAGATGGTATGCTGCCTCCCAAGTGCCAGGGTCAGGGATGTCTTGGATCGGGTCCATAGCATTCTAAAGGGGGAAGGTGAGCAGTTGGAAGTCTGGGTATATGTTGACACCAATGACATGGGTAGGAAAAGGGAGGAGGTCTTGAAGAGAGAATTTAGGGGGCTAGGTAAAAAGACCGATAGGGTACTAATCTCTGGATTGCTGTTTGTTCCACCTGCCAGTGAGAGTAAGAATAGGGTGACTTGGCAGATGAATGTGTGGCTGAGGAAATGATGCAGGGGGCAGGGTTTCAGATTCCTGGAACTTTGGGATCTCTTTTGGGGAAGGTATGACCTGTTCAAAAGGGACAGGTTACAGCTGTGCCCTATGGGGCCAATGGCCCTGCAGGCAGGTTTGCTAGAACTGTTGCGGTGGGTTTAAACTGATTTGGTAGGGGGAATCTGAGTGTTAGGGCTGAGGATGGAGTGGTTAGTATATAAGCAGATGCAGTATGTACTGAGATTGTCAAGAAGGACAGGCAGATGATAGGGCAAATTGCAGTCAGTGGGATGAGTTGCAGTGTAAATTAAAAACAATGATGAATACAGAAATGAAGGAGTTATATTTGAATGCATGCAGCATATGGAATAAAGTAGGTGATCTAGTAGTGCAGTTAGAGATTGAAAGCTAAGATATTGTATGCATCACTGAATTGTGGCTGAAAGAAGATTATTGTTGGAAGCTTAATATCCAAGGATACATATTGTACCAAAAGGACAAGCAGGTAAACAGAGGGGATGGGGTGGCTCTGTTGGGGAAAAAAATGAAAGCAAATAATTACAAAGAGGTGACATAGGATCGGAAGATGTACACTCCTTGTGGGTAGAGTTAAGAAACTGCAAGGATAAAAAATCCCTGATGGGAATTATAAATAGTTCTCTGAACAGTGGCCAGGATGTGGGCTACAAATTATAATGGGAAATGGAAAAGGCATGTCAAAAGGGCAATGTTACAATATTCATGGGGGATTTTAATATGCAGGTAGATTGGGAAAATTAGGTTGGTGCTAGATCTCAAGAGTGATCATTTGTAGAATACCTACGAGGTGGCTTTTAGAGCTGCTTATGGTTGAGCCAAATAGAGGAAAAGCTATTCTGCATTGGGTGTTGTGTAATGAACCAGATTTAATTAGGGAGCTTAAGGTGAAGGAACCCTAAGGAGAGAGTGATCATATTATGATCCAGAGAGGGGTAAGATAATCAGATGCATATTGCAGTAGAGTAAAGGGAATGTATAGAGGTGTGACAGAAGAATTGGCCAAAGTTGATTGGAAGGGGACACTAGCAGGGATGACGTCAGAACAGCAATGGCTAAAGTTTCTGGGAGCAATTCAGAAGGCACAAGATAGATACACCCCAAATAAGAAGTAGTATTCTAAAGGCAGGATGATACAACTGTGGCTGACAAGGGAAGTCAAAGACAATATAAAAGCAAAAGAGTGGGAATATAATAGAGCAAAAAATAAGTGGGAATTTAAGAGATTTGGGAAGCTTTTTCAAAACCAACAGAAGGTAACTAAAAAGAGATAAGGAGAGAAAAGGTTAAATATGAAGGTAACCAAGTCAATTATATAAAAGGGGATACCAAAAGTTTTCTCAGAATTATAAAATGTAAAATAGAAACAATAATAGAAATCACACCACTGGAAAATGACATGGGAGATGTTGTAATGGGGGTCAAAGAACTGGTGGACAAATTGAATAAGTATTTTACATTGGTCTTCACTGTGGAGGACCCGAGCAGTATCCTGGAAGTATGAAAGTGTTGGGGGCAGAAGAGAGGCAGTTTCTATCACTAGGAAGGAGGAGATGGGAAGCTGAAATGTCTAAAGGTATATAAGTCATGTGGACCAGATGAACTAGACTCTAGGGTTCTGAAAGAGGTAGCTAAGGAGATTGTGCAGGGATTAAGAGTGATCTTTCAAGAATCACTAGATTCTGGCATGGTCCCAGAGGAATGGAAAATTGCAAATGTCACCACTTTTCAAGAAGGAGGGAGGCAAAAGAAAGGAAATTATAGGCAAGTTAGCCTGACCTCAATGGTTGGGAAGATGTTGCAGTCCATGATTAAGGATGAGTTTTCAGCATGTTTGGAGGCACGTAATAAAATTGACCAAAGTCAGCATTGTTTTCTTAAGGGAAAAATAGTGCTGGAAAAACCTGTTGGAATTCCTTGAGGAAATAATAAATATGATAGACAAAGGAGAATCATTGGATGTTGTGTACTTGGATTTTCAGAAGGCCTTTGACAAGGTGCCACACATGAAGCTCCTAAACAAGATAAGAGTCCATAGTATTACAGGAAAAATATTAGCATGGATAGAGGATTTGCTGATTGGCAGGAGGCAGAGGGAATAAAACAGGCTTATTCTGGTTGGCTGCTAGTGGTGTTTTACAGGGATCAGTGTTAGGACTGCTTTTTATGTTATATGTCACTGATTGGATGACAGATTCACTTCCGTTTCATACACGTCTGCTCTTACCCCATCCTCCCACCACCCTACCAAGGATAGGGTTCATTGTCCTCATCTACCACCCCACCAGCCTCTGCATCCAGCACGTAATTCTCTGAAACTTCTGCCACCTCCAATGGAATCCCACCACCAAGCTCATCCTTCCCTCCCCACCCCCTCACGTTCTGCTTTCAGCAGGGATCACTCCCTATGAGACTCCCTTGTCCATTCATCTCTCCCCACTAATATCCTTCCTGGAACATATTCTTACAAGCAGAACAAGTGCTACACCTGCCCCTATACTTCCTCCCTCTGTACTATCCAGGGCCCTAACCAGTCCTTCCAGGTGAGGCGACCCTTCACCCGCGAGTCCGTTGGGGTCATTTACTGTGTTCGGTGTTCCCGGTGTAGCCTCCTGAACATCAGTGAGAACCGACATAGATTGGGAGACCGCTTCACCGAGCATCTATGCTCTGTCTGCCAGAACAAGCAGGATCTCCTAGTGGCCACCCATTTTAATTCCACTTCCCATTCCCATTCCAATATGTCCATCCATGGCCTCTTGCACTGTCTTGTAGAGGCCACACTTAGGTTGGAGGAGCAACACCTTAACTTCTGTTTGGGCATGACCATCAATTTCTCAAACTTCCGGTAATGCCCCCAAATCCCCCCCCCCCCCCCCCAACTTCTCCTTTTCCCATCCCTTTTCCCTCTCTCACTTCATCTCCTTGCCCACCCATCGCCTCCCTCTGGTACTCCTTCCCCCTTTTTCTTTTTTCCATGGCCTTCTGTCTCTTTCAGCAATTAACTTCCCAGCTCTTTATCCCTCCTTCTCCAGGTTTCACCAATCACCTTGTGAATCCCTCAG
The DNA here is from genome assembly GCF_048418815.1 of Hemitrygon akajei. Classification (NCBI taxonomy): domain Eukaryota; kingdom Metazoa; phylum Chordata; class Chondrichthyes; order Myliobatiformes; family Dasyatidae; genus Hemitrygon; species Hemitrygon akajei. Next base: position 31,174,376 of record NC_133127.1, read on the forward strand.
CTTCTTTTCTCCAGTCCTGCTGAAGGGTTTTGGCCTAAAACGTTGACTGTACTCTTTTCCATAGATGCTGCCTGGCCTGCTGAGTTCCTCCAGCATTTTGTGTGTGTTGCTCGGATGACGGAAATGATGGCTTTGTTTGCTGACAATATGAAGATAGGTGGAGGGGCAGGTAGTGTTGAGGAAGCAGGGAGGCTGCAAAAGGACTTGGGTGAAGTGAATGGGCAAAGAAGCGTCAGATGGAATACTGTGCCGGGAAGTGTATGGTCATGCACTTTGGCAGAAGGAATAAAAGCGTAGACTGTTTTCTAAACAAGGAGAAAAATCTGAAATCAGAGGTACAGAGCAACTTGTGAATCTTCATTCAGGATTCCCTAAAGGTTAACTTGCAGTTTGAGTCGGTAGTAAAGAAGGCTAGCATTCATTTTGAGAGGATTAGAATACAGAAACAAGGATGTAATGCTGAGGCTTTATCAGCATTGGTCAGACCACACTTGGAATATTGTGAACAATTTTGGGCCCCTTATCTAAGAATGGATGTGCTGTGATTGGAGAGAGTTTAGAGAAGGTTCATGAGAATGTTTACGGGAATAAAAGGGTTATTGTATAAGAAGTGTTTTGATGGCTCTACGTCTGTACTCACTAGAGTTTAGAAGAATGAGGTGGGATCTCATTGAAACCTATTGAATGTTGAAAGGTCTAGATAGAGTGAATGTGGAGAGGGTGTTTCTATAGTGTAGCAGTCTAGAACCAGAGGGCACAGCCTCAGAATTGAGGGATGTCCATTGAGAACAGAAATGAGGAGGAATTTCTTCAGCCAGAGAGTGATGAATCTGTGGAATTCGTTACCATGGGCAAGGCCACTGGGTGTATTTAAGGTGAAGGTTGATTGATTCTTGATTAGTCAGGGTGTGTAAGATAATGGGAGAAGGCAGGAGAATGGAGTTGAGTGCCAAAATGGATCAGCCATGGTGAAGTGGTGGAGCAGACTCAATAGGCTGAATGGCCCCATTCTGCTGCTTTGTCTTGTGGTCTTACAGGATCTCTGACAAGATGGCGCCACTGTACATCAGTGAGGTTCTCTGGGCTGCAGGGAATTGTACCAGTTTTCCTCTTAAATATTCTCATTTTGAACTACTTTTGCTGCAGTCTGCAGCATGTAAATTTCCCCTTAACAATGGACAATGAAATTACATCAATGATCTTCAGTTCTCACATTCAGTATTTAAATGTGGAGAGGTTAAGCACGGCACCTTTAAAGGTCAATGCCATGGCCAAATAAGCAGCAGAGAGGCAGGATTCAAACCAGGCTGAAGTGCAGGGGATGAGGCCTCCTCTACTTCAGTATCCTGTTGGCGAATGTACACTCACTGGAAAATAAGATTGACGATCTCTGGGCAAGACTGTTGTATCAGAGGCAGATTTCAAATGTTTGTTGCATTGAGACTTAGTTAACAGCAAATACGCCAGATGCAGCTATCCAAGCAGAAGTTTTTTCAGAATGGATCGAACCTGAAATTCTGGTAAGGAAAGAGGGGGTGGCGTATGCTTTTTACTCATTTATCGTTGGTGAACAGATGAGGTCAGCTTCTTGTTCCCCTGACTTAGAACAACTAACGATTAAATGTAAATCATTCTGCTTGCCTCGAGAGTTCTCATTCGTGATCCTGACTACAGCTTACATGCCACCAGTGGCTGATTCTCACGATAAATTCTCACGATACTGCCCACTACACAATACTGTCCAATACTGCCTGTAAACAAGAAACAGCTCATCCTGATGCATTTCAAATTATAGACGGTGAATTATCCTGCCCAATTATCACCGGAATATAACTTTTTGCTCCAGAGGTCCCAACGCACTAGACTACTGCTACACTACCATAAGGAATGCCTATCATTCCTTCCCAAGACTGCACATAACCATATAACAATTACAGCATGGAAACAGGCCATCTCGGCCCTTCTAGTTCGTGCCGAACGCTTACTTTCACCTAGTCCCACCGACCTGCACTCAGCCCATAAACCTCCATTCCTTTCCTGTCCGTAACCTATCCAATTTTACTTTAAATGACAATATCAAACCTGTCTCTACCACTTCTACTGGAAACTTGTTCCACACAGCTACCACTCTCTGAGTAAAGAAATTCCCCCTCCTGTTACCCCTAAACTTTTGCCCCCTAACTCTCAACTCATGTCCTCCTGTTTGAATCTCCCCTACTCTCAATGGAAAAAGTCTATCAACGTCAACTCTATCTATCCCCCTCATAATTTTAAATAGCTCTATCAAGTCCCCCCTCAACCTTCTATGCTCCAAAGAATAAAGACCTAACTTGTTCAACCTTTCTCTGTAACTTAGGTGCTGAAACCCAGCTAACATTCTCTGTACTCTCTGTACTTTGTTGACATCTTTCCTATAATTCGGTGACCAGAACTGTACACAAAATCTTGGTAAGCTACCTGCATACAGACAGAGCCTAAAGTTCAAGTTCAAGACAACTAAGAGGTGGTCATGGAAGGCTGAGGAACGGTTACAGAATTGCTTTGAGCCAGTGGACTGGACCATGTTCAAGAACTCATCTGAAGACCTGAATGACTACACCAGGGTCATTACAGACTTTATTAAAAACATCTGTAGATGAGTATGTTCTCACGAAATTGTTCAGAGTTTTCCTCAATCAGAAGCCCTGGATGAACAATAAATATCAGGAATCTGCTGAGAGCCAGATCTGAGGCATTCAAGTCTGCAGATCAAGAATGTTACAAGAGGTGTAGGTATGATCTCTTGGGCAAAGTGGAGATTCTGGACTAGACTGGAATTAATGAAGAATGTTCAGCAGGTTTGAATGCCATAACCTCCTGCAAAGATAAATCTTGTGACATAGGGGACAGCAGAGCTTCACTTCCAGATGAGCTCAATACCTTCTATGCTCGCTTTTCCACCAGAACAGGGAGGAACCATTGTGCACCCCCATGTCTCTCAGTATCTGATGATGACTGCCTTCGAGAGAGTGAATCCAAGGAAAGCATCCAGTCCAGATAGAGTACCTGGCTGAGTGCTGAAGACCTGTGCTGGCCAGCTGGCTCGTGTATTCACAGATATCTTCAACCTTTCACTCCGGCAGTGTGTGGAACTCAAGTTCTTCAAGCAGGCTTCAATCATACCAGTGCCCAAGATGAGTGTGGTAACTTGTCTAAATGACTATTGCCCAGTGGCACTTGCATTCACAGTGATGAAGTGCCTTGAGAGGCTGGCATTGAAGCATATCAGCTCCTGTCTGAATGCTGACTTGGATCCACTCCAATTCACTTACCAAAGCAACAGGTCTACAGCAGGTGCTATCTCGTTGGTACTTTACACAACCCTGAAACATCTAGACAGCAAAAATATATATGTCAGGATGTTCTTTATTGATTACATCACGGCATTTAACACCATCATCCCTCAAAACTAATCTGTAAACTTCAAGACCTGGGTCGCAATACTCCTGTGTGCAACTGAATCCTGGATTTCCTCACTTGTAGACTTGTCTGTTCAGAATGGCAAAAACAGTTCCTCTGCAATCTCCATCAGCACAGGAGCACCGTAGGGATGTGTGCTTTTCCTCCTGATCTACTCGCTTTACACCTATGACTGTGCAGGTCTAACACCATATACAAGTTTGCTGTTAACACCACTGTTGTTTATCAAAGGTTGTGATAAATCAACATACAGGAGGGAGACTAAGTCTTTTTAAAAAGAGTCCTACTTGTCACTTGTCTTTTCACTTTCAAATATCTGATCCCAATCAGTTTTTGTCTGGTCCTCCCTTAAGTTATTAAAATCAGCTTTCCCCTCAATTTCTGAACTTAGCTTAAGTTCAAACTTATCTCATTCATAACTACCTTAAAGCTTACAGAATTAGGGTCACTCTTCCTAAAGTGGTCCCCCACCTGCACCTCCATAACCTAGGTCCATTCAGATTAAGTACTGGCCCCTCTCTTGTAGGACTGCAAATATTGTGTCAAAATCTTATTGGATGCATTTACAAATTCCATCCAATCAAAGCCACATTTGTGATACCGACAAAAAAAAGCATTTGATACTCAGTCCCGAAAGTAAAAATGTGTCCCATACAGAAGATAAAATAGAGCATACATTAAGCTACAGTGGATCTGTGCATCATGCCATATATAGGCAGGTTAGTGTGCGAGTTGGATGGAGGGTTTGTAGTTTTTCTCCACTGACATAGCCTAATATAATAGGCTTTTCCTACAGTTCTGACGCGCACTTCAGAGCTATTACATATCTCTTTATTTCCTGCTTTCAAACATCCCTCATTAATCTACCAGGCAGATAGTTTTACCAACAATTTATTGCCAAGGCAATCCTACCTTGTCCTATTAGAGATATTCTATTTGTCCTATCCATCACCCCATTCCTCTGCAACTTAGAACTATCTTGTTTATTCCTCTTTCCAGGTTCTCTTTAGAGGTCTTTGGATGTAGAAATACTTGGATTTAATGTTGAATTGCAATAACTTGCAAGGCACCAAGTACTGAAATAGGAGTGGGGTTGAAATTACACTGACACCATTGACTGAATAATCTCCTATGTTGCACACTTTTATAAATTCATAAAAGCTTCTGTCATTAATTACGCAAATCTACAAAAGAGTTTGTAAATTGAGGCAAAGGGATAATCTGTGTCAGTTGTCAAAGGAATGCATTTCACTTTTAATTTCCACGACAACCAAACAATTCAATACATGCATTACTGTGAAGACAACACTCATTTTTCAACTTTTTCTATGTACTGAAGTCTACAATGGAATTAAACTGGAAAAAATGAAAAGACTTGTCAAGATTACTTCATGAGCACATTGCAAACATTCTCAACAGTGTTTTCATTTGTGGCACTGTTATAACTTAGACAAAATAGTTACCATGTATTAATTGCAAAACATTTTAAAAATTCACAGTTGGAAACAAATGCATGACTTGCAGTTCTTTACAGATTCACTCTACAGCACTACCTGTCATGCTTATGCAAAGCCTGTAGCGTGCTTTAAAGTCATAAGATCATTCAAAACAACTGTAACCTGAAGCTTACCACATCCACAAAAGTCTTTGCCCATCCACAGTCATCCTATTTGCCCAAATTAGGATCAGACCCTCTATGCTTTGACTATTAAAGTGCCTGTCCAAATGCTCTTGAATGTAGAATTTATATCTGATTCCACCACCTCCTCTGGAACTGCATTCCAGATATCAAACACACTCTTTTTAATAAAAAAAACTTACCCTTAAAATTACCTCCACTCAGCGTAAACCAATGCCCAAATCTAAATTTTAAGACCATTCCCATGAGATTGTGTTTTGACTATTTACCCTCAATGCCTCCTATAATCTTATATATTTGAATTATGTCATCTCTCGGCCTCCTTTACTCCAGGATAAACAAGCCCAGTTTATCCATTCTGTCCCCTTAACTGAAGTCCTCCAGTTCAAGCAACATCCCAGTGAATCTCCTTGGTATTCTCTCCTGCTATTTTTATCAGCACTTTTTTTTAGAAACCACCAGCTAAATGTTGATATTTGCATTTTTAAAGCCCTGATTTAAATAAGCAGGTGGCACCCAACCATCTCAGACTAATTTGAATAGTGATGATCTACCCACACAAGGTAATTGAGAAATAGATAACTAAGTATTTCAGTGCAACCTTTTGTAAGTCTATGGAGGCACATTTAAAATGCTATGCACTTTCTAAAAACAGGTTTGCAAATGACACAAGATACGGAGCCACTGTGATGAGGATAGCAATGGACTTCAAGGGGACACAGGCAGGCTAGTGGAATGGGCAGATGAAACTTATTGCTGATAAGTATTAAGTGTTAAGTATTAAATTTTTTAAAAAAGTGTTATGTTTTGATTGGACAAATAACTGCAGGTGATGTAAATTGAAGGTACTATATTAAGAAGTTTAGTAAAAGGGAAGATTTGGGGATATTTGTGGATAATTTAATGAAATTGGCAAAGCAGACTGAGAAAGTGAATGCAGTAACTAAGCACACAGGTAACTGGGCTTTAGAATTAGAAACCTCATCCTTAACAATCAATTCTAATATCTTCCCAACCACTGATGTCAGACTAACTGGCCTGTAATTTCCTTTCTTCTGCCTCCCTACCGTCTTGAAGAGTGGAGAGACATTTGCAATTTTCCAGTCGTCCGGAACCATTATAGAATCTGTGAATCTTGGAAGATCATTTCTAATACCAGCACAAACTCTTCAGTCACCTCTTTCAAATGTCTGTGGTGCACACCATCTAGTCCTGGTGACTTATCTACCTTCACACCTTTCAGTTTCCATGAGTCTTCTTCCTAGTTATGGTAACTTAACACACTTCATGACCCCTGACACCAGGAACTTCCACCATACAACTGGTGTCTTCTATAGTGAAGACTGATGCAAAGTATTTACTCAGTTCATCTGCCATTTCCTTGTCCCCCATTACTAATATTTCAGCATCATTTTCCACTGATCCAATATCCACTCTCGCGTCTCTTTTACAATATACGTATCTGAAGAAACTTTTGATATCCTCTTTAATATTATTGGATAACTTACTTTCATATTTCATTTTCATCATCTTAATAACTTTTAAGTTGTCTTCTGTTGGTTTTTAAAAGCTTCCCAATCCTCTAACTTCTCACTAATTTTTGCTCAATTATATAGCCTCTCTTGGCTTTTATGTTGGCTTTGGCTTCTCTTGTTAGCCACGGTTGCCTTTAGAATACTTCTTCCTCTTTGGGATGTATATATCCTGTGCCTTCCAAATTGCTTCCAGAAATTCCAGCCATTGCTGCTCTGCCATCATCCCTGCTAGTGTTCTTTTCCAATCAATTCTGGTCAACTCTTCTCTCATGCCTTTGTAACTCCCTTTGCTCCACTGCAATACTGACACATCTGACTTTAGCTTCTTCTGAAATTGCAGGGTGAATTCAATCATACTATGATCAATTGTCCCAAATGGATCTTTTACCTTAAGCTCTCTAATCAACTCCAGCTCATTGCACAACACCCAAACCAGAATAACCAATCCCCTGGTGGTCTCAACCACAAGCTGTTCTCAAAAGCCATCTCATAGGCATTCTAGAAATTCCCCCTCTTGGAATCCAGCACCAACCTGATTTTCCCATTCTAACTGTATATTGAATCCTCCATGACTCTTGTAACATAGTCCTTTTGGCAGAACTAGATACTTGCATTAATAAGCAGGTGTACCTAATAAAGTGGCCACTGAGTGTATCCCAGTTTTGGAGAGATGCCAAGAAGATTTACCAACATGATTCTCAGGATAATGGGCTTCAGCTATGAGAACAGAAGGCTGGAGTAGTTTTTCTTGGAGGTTGATGGGGGATGCAACAACAGAGCTTAAAGTCATTTGTGGAAACAAGAAAACTGTTCCAAAATTTGGAGAAATCATGAACTAGAGCTTATAGAACAAAGATGATAGGGAAAATAAACATAATGTTTTGAGAATTTTTTTTCTGTTTACCTAGCATGTGCTTAGGGTCCAGAATGCACTGCCAACAATAAAATGTACACAGATTCAGAGGCAACATTTAAAAGGGAACTAGATATGTATTTGCAAGGAAATAATTTTCAGGGAGAGGGCAGATGGACTCAGTGGATTGTTCATATATGGAGCTGGTAAGGGGTCAACAGACCAGATGGCTATGTTAATGCTGTAACCATTCTGTTATTCCGTGGATATTATTCAAGCAAATGCAGTGTGGTGCAGTTCAAGCTGAAATTGTAAGCACAGAGACTGGCATTGTGAGTTAGAGTCTACATATTGTGAAGTACTCAGCACAAGCATGCCAAAACAAAGATCTTGCCAATCATCTTCTTTGGGTGTCCCTAGTACTTGACTGTCTCCAGCAAAGAGAACCATTTCTCTGCATCTACTCTTTCTATACCCTTTAAGATTTTATGTACTGTGGGCAGATCCCTTTTTAACCTAACCTTTTCCAAGGAAAACAACTACAACTTCTGCAGTGTGCCCACAAAGATAACCGCTCCCCAAGATGACAATGACCTCCTCAAGTCTGCTCTCCTTTAGATCAGTAGAATGGCAATATTGTTTTGGGTGAATCCATTTGTTACCTTCTCTTGGGATGTTAACAAATCTGCTCCTTTGCCACAGTTGCTGAGGAAGTCAGCTGGGCCAGATTGCCTCAGGAGCAAAGAAGCTCATATCGACAGTCTGTAGGTAGTACTCCAGAGGATAAAGCAGATGAAGATTTGACTGAGGAACAGCAGCCTTCATTTGAGTTGCAAGAGGAGTACTAAAGACAGGAAGGGATTTATGACAGGGATAGTGAGTATACACTTGACTGAGAAATGAAAAAGTAAATTTAGTATGAAATTGATTGTTTTGAGAAAGAGATAATCACATTGCTGGAGCTCAAATACGAGTCCTCCCAATAGTCACTGGGAATTTGAGAACAGAGAAATAAGCAAATACAAAAGGTTGTAGAGCAATAGGTTTGTAGTAGTAGGAAGATTTAACGTCTCCAAAATTGTCTGAGGTAGGAGACAGTGGCGCCTAATGGCAACTCCTTTGCTTGCATCTTTGGAAATAGCTCTACTTCTAGCTTTAATATCTCTATTTCTCCCTTTCAGGGTTCTTTTCAAGACCCTGACTTTGAGTTACATGCTGATTTCAGTTCTCTGCGGGAATGGGACCCGCTCTTGGGGTCTCATGGCTGGCCATTATTTGATATACCAAGATTAGCTCACCTTTGGAGTTTCAGGATTTCATGGCTCTGGAGGTGGGTGGACTCGAGGTTGGTGATTGCAGAAAATCAGCATGAGAGATGGAAGATCTCTGGCTGTGTGCCCAGAGACCTGAGTTCTTTGGGCACAGAGCTTGGAAAAAGTGATGCAATGGACTTTTAACATCGTAAATCAGCCAGTTGTTAGTTATGTGTCCTCTCTCACTGTGAAACGGGGACACCTCTTTTTCCCTTATTAGGGATAGAGAGAGCCTGTGGTATGTCGAATTACCAGGTGAACAAGTAGTCTTTGGAGTACTGCAAGTCTGTATCTTTACTGATGCTTTGCTCTTCGCTTGAGTGTTCAGTGGGGGACGCCAGTGCTTTTTTTTGCTGGAGAGGGAGGAGGGATCATTGCTTTGCTGTTGCATATGTGTGGGGGGGGGGGCTGAGGGGTCCTGGGGTTCTAACATTTAACTGTCATTCATTCTTTGGGGCACTCTGTTTTCATGGATGGTTGGAGAGAAAAAGCATTTCAGGATGTATGTTGTATACGTTTCTCCGGCCATAAATGTACCTTTGAAGATAGATTTAGATGCAGAATTTGTTGAATATGTCCAAGGAAGGTTTTGAGACAATAACAATCCTCCTAGGGCAGGAAATGAAACTGGGCAGGTAGTGGAAGTGTTAATGAGGGAACACTTATGAACAGTGACAATTCTGTAAGTATCAAGGTAGTTATGTAAAAGAATAAGATTGGTTCTCAAGATAAGGTCTTGAATAGGGGTAAAACTGGTATCACCAGTAGACCTGGCAAATGTAGATTGTGAGTAAATGTTTGAGGGTAAATGATAACAGAAATAGAACATAGAACAGTACAGCACAGTATGGACTCTTCAGTCCACAACATTGTGCCAAAGCATTTAGCCTATTCCACAATAAATCTAACCCTTTCCCTCCAACAATGCACATAATCCTCTGTTTTTCTTCTGTCCATGTGCCTATCTCAGAGTCAGAACTTATGATGAGTCTCAGCTGAACTGTCACCTGTTAATTTCCCTCCATAGATTCTGCCTGATCTGCTGAGTTCTGCAAGCATTTTGTGTTTTGCTCAAGATTTCCACTGTCTGCAGAATCTCTTGTGTCTCCCCTCCATGGACTCTGTCTACACTACTTACTGCCTAAATAAAGCAGACAGCATAATCAAAGACCCCACCCACCCAGACGTTCCTTTCTTGTCTTGCCTTCTATCAAAAAGAAGATACAGAAGCTTGAAAGCACGCACCACCAGGCTCAAGGACAGCTTTTACCCCAATGTTATAGGACTATTGAATGGTTTCCTAGTATAAGATGGACTCTTGACCTCATAATCTACCTTGTTACGATTTTACACTTGAACATCTACCTACACTGCACTTTCTCTGTAGCTGTTCCATTCTATTCTGCACTCTGTTATTAGTTTACCTTGTACTGCCTCAATGCACTGTGCAATGATTTGATCTGTATGAACAGTATGCAGGAAAAACTTTCCTCTGTACCTCAGTGCACAACTCAATAATAATCCAATTCTAATTCCAATTCCAACCTGGCCACGCTTTAATCCCTTTTATTGAAAGAAGCAGATTAACTTAAATGGCATTCATTACCAATAACATAATTCATTGGAAGTTGAATAAGTAATCCTGCTAGATCATGATTTTCCCATTACATATTATTTCTGTATGTAATATGAATAAAATTAAGAACATAGAACAATACAGCACAGTTCAGGCCCTTCAGACCACAATGTTGTGCCAATTCTTTAACCTACTCCAAGATCAATCTAGTCCTTCCCTCCCACAAAACCCTCCATTTTTCTTTTATCCATATGCCCATCTATAAAAGCAATTTTACAAAGGTAAAGATTTCTAACCAGGAGCCAAATAGATAAATTGATAAATTCAATAACAATAAACCATCTGTTGATGACGCTACAAAAAAAATAGTTCTATACAGATCATGGGAACAGATGATACTCGTTTGGAAATTTTGTGTTATCAGTTCATATATGCAGATTGTCAGACAATTATTTTTGGAGGCACTAGCCCAAATATGTATTATTTAATCATGGACCAGCAGTGGTACAGTAACATGCAGTGCCATGATTAGAAAAGTAAAAGATTTTATCTTCTACATAGACAAACTTTATAGAAGCAAAGCATTAAGAAGAGAATATGAGAGAAGAACACATTAAAAAACTTCAGCAGGTTCTTTTTGTGTACCTTCGAGTTTCCTTGAGATTGCCCGATCCACAATCTTGTGTAATGCAATTAGAATACATACCTTCAAACTACAGCCACATTATGTGTTTAATAGGAATGAAAAAACTTTAATCCAAAACTTGTTGAAATAAAAATGCTTTTAGATCTGAAGAAATATCTAATAGTGCTCTAGTGCATTTTACGCTGTTCAGTAAAAGATTCACTGCAGAATGACAAAAGACATAATGTGTTCTAATTACATATATTGCCTAATATTATGAAAGTAGATTTCTTCACAATAGAATTAAATTGAAAAAAAAATTGAATTTTCTTCCTGTCGCACCTGAGATTCTGCAGTGAACCCCCGATTAAATGCAATGGCAAGAAAATTACAACGCAAAATGTAAAGCACTGTCTCTCATTTTGTTGAAGCATTTAAGTCTATTCATGTGTCACTGTAATGATTGACATTAATGTCCAGTTCCAACAAGCTAGAATCAAGGCAATGATGGAAGAATTTGGAAATCTCTCTATTATCTTAAGACTAGAAAAGCAGCTTCTGTAAGTCTATACTGCAGATTGAACTGATGTGATATAGCAACTAAACAGACTGTTGGCTCTAATTACAGCTATGATGTTACACCGCCTTGTGGTAATCCAAAGTGACAACAGATGTTACTGATTATATCCAACTCCACACAAATGCAGAAAAAAGAACATTGTGGTGCAGATGCAGTAAACACATGGAAATATCGCACTAAAAATTCCACAAACTAACTAACAGATCCAATAGGCAACAACAAGATAGACAATAAAGTGCCATTAACTCTGCAACATGTTGAAAGGCACTTCTTAGGAATGGTACATTAAAAAATTGAAATCAAACCACCCATTAGGCAGATGACCAAAATCAAATCATTCTTCTGTACAAGTTTCTTAATGGAACACCAACCAATCTTGATATCAGTAGTTCAACTTGACACTCAGAATGAAAAATAACAAGAGCAGAGCTGTTACTGCAGCAGGTAGTACAGCTGTCAAGCAGCTCCAGCATCCTGAGTTCAATCCATTTAGTACTGATTGTGTGAAGGATGATAAAAAGACACCTTTATTTGTTTTCTTTCATTTTCTATGCTGATTTTGATTCATACTTACATTTATAATAATTTTCAGAGAAACAAAACTACTCTGTCAGTAGTAAATATTTTGATAAACAAGGTTTTGTTAACCAAATTTTCTAGAGTATGAGGAGAATTTTTTTTGTTTGATTTGTAGAATTCATTGCTTTTGTAAGAAATGTCATGGTTAAAAGTTATATTTTCCCACTCTATAGAGAATAAACCATTTCTTATAACTAATGCATTTAAAAATCTATTCTGCTCAAAACTGTAATTAATTAGGTTTTTACTTATTTGATGCAAGTGAGAACCATACCCATATAACTACACAGTATACAGTACACATGGTCCAAAAATGCAAGTCTTAACAAACAAATTACTTTTGTGCATTAGTAACTGCATAATTTTGATCAGTGTAGCATCCAACCTTCAAACATTCGATCAAGACGCAGTCGCTTTACTTTATGTTTGTCCATGAGAGACCAGGAGCAGGATCAAAAACGTCAGAAGTTGTGCTGCTGAGGTACTCCACGGGAAAAGTACAAATCCAATTGATATGATGCACTGAGTATTCAAATAGTTCTTCCTAACCTGGTGAGAAAAGGAAATACATTGTTCCCAGTTGTATTTAGAATGTTAGAATTGAACTGTCTATTTTCACTTAGATTTGTAATATCTCTTCCTTTCTTTATGAATGGTGTCACGTCAAGTTAAGGAACTAGTCACTGAAAAATCATCTCTGAACTTTGAGGAACAACAGATCCCAAATAATCCATTTCAATTTCCTATTATGCTTCACTGATTTGTTAAAATATACTGTTAGCTAATTACTATTGATGAAATTTATATATCTCCTACAAAATCTGTCAGCACAATTAATTTATCAACAAGGCTCTGAGAAAATAACCGTTCTTAAGTTATTAACACTAAGCATCTGTATAATGCATGTCAGTTTCACCCTCTACATTAATGTTAAAACAGGAAATGCTAGAGATCCTCAGCAGGTCAGGGGCATCTACGAGAAAGAAACTAATTTAATACTTCAGATCAATTTTTTCACCCTCTTCACACCATTCCCTTGAGAAATTTACAACCCAGAAATAAAACATTTGACCTATTGTATTGATGGTAGACATTTTAAGTAAATAGAAAATAAAATGATAGTAAAGTTAATTTATTCAAATTCTGACATAGCCGAAGTTGCATTTGCCATATATTTCTCAGATCATATAATAAATACGATGTGATACCATCTGAACTAGAATTTCTCCAGAACAGGAAATACCCATGTAAAATTGTACAAAACCATAACAATGCTGACAGAAGAGCACACTAAGCATGACACTTGATTCACTGGTTAATTAAACAATTAAAATAAAGGACAATGTTAGAAAAGAACCTGTTTTAAATGGCATTCATCATGTATTCAGAAGGTTAAAGTGCTTTGTAATCAATGAACTCCTCACTGAAGTGAAGTTATTGTCATAATGTAAGCTAATAAGAAAAAGCACTGTACATAAGAAATAGGTGCAGGAGTAGGCCATCTGGATCATCAAGCCTGCTCTGCCATTCAATAAGATCATGGCTGATCTGACCAGGGACTCAACTCCACCTACTTGCCTTTTCCCCAAAACCCTCAATTCCCTTACTATGCAAAAATCTATCTAACCTTGTCTTAAATATATTTACTGAGGAAAGCCTGACTGCTTCATTGGGCAGAGAATTCCACAGATTCACCAGTCTTTGGAAAAAGCAGTTCCTCCTCATCTCCGTCCTAAATTTACTCCCACAAATCTTGAGGCTATGTCCCCTAGTTCTAGTCTCAGCTACCAGGAAACAACTTTCCTGCCTCTATCTTATCTATCCTTTTCTTAATTTTATATGCTTTGATAAGATCTCCTCTCATTCTTCTGAATTCCAGAGAGTACAGTCGCAAGCGACTCAATCTAGTCATAGTCTAACCCGCTCAACTCTGGATTAGCACCTCCAATCCAAAGCCAGTATATCCTTCCTCAAGTAAGGAGACCAGAACTGCATTCAGTACTCCAGATGCAGCCTCACCAGTACCCTGTACAGTTGCAGCATAACCTCTCTGCTCTTAAATTCAGTCTCTCTAGCAATGAAGGCCAACATTCCATTTGCCTTCTTGATAGCCTGCTACACCTACAAACCAACGTTCTGCAATTATGGACAAGTACTCCCAGTCCCTCTGCACAGCAGCATACTGCAATCTTTTACCATTTAAATAATAATCTGATCTTCCATTGTTCCTTCCAAAGTGGATGACATTGCATTTCCCAACATTGTACTCCATCTGCCAGACCCCTGCCCACTCACTTACCTACCTATATCTCTCTGAAGATTCTCCGCATCCTCTGCACAATTTGTTTTTCCCCTCAATTTAATGTCATCAGCAAACTTAGATACACTACACACAGTCCCCTCTTCCAGATCGTTAATGTATATCATGAACAGTTGCAGCCCCAGCAACGACCCCTGTGGCATACCACTCATCACTGATTGCTAACCAGAGTAACACCCATGTATCCGAACTCTCTGCTTTCTAATGGTTAACCAGTCCTCTATCCATGTTAATACATCACCCCCATCTCAATGCATCCTTATCTTATGGATGTCTTTGATAAGGGCTACATAAAACACCTTCTGGAAATCCAAGTAAATAACGTTCATCTGTTCCCCGCTATCCACTGCACTTGGAATATTCTCAAAGAACTCCAGTGAGTTTGCAAACAGGAACTGTCATTGCTGAATCCATGCTGTGTCTGCCTGATGGATCTATTTCTTTTCAGATGCCTCGCTATTTCTTCTTTAGTGATAGCTTTCCCAACTACAGATGTTCAACTAACTGGCCTATAGTTACCTGCCTTTTGCCTACATCATTTTTTGAACAGTGCTGTGACATTTGTTTTCCTCCAGTCTGCTGCAACCGGCCTAGAGCCCAGAGAATTTTGATAAATTATCACCAAAGCCTCTCCCATAACCTCTGCCATTTCTTTCAGTACCCTGGGATGCATTCCATCAGGACCAGGGGACCAGTCTATCTTTAGGCCCACAAGTTTACTCAGCACTACCTCTTTAGTGACGGCTATTGTTTCAAGTCCTCACCTCCCATCGTATCCATATCATCTCTCTTCGGCATGCTAGACATGTCCTCCACCGTGAAGACCGACACCAAAATAGTCATTCAAAGCCTCAGCCATTTCCTCATTACCCAATATCAATTCCCCCTTCTCGTCCCACAAGGGACATACGCTCATTTTAGACACCTTTTTCTGCTTTATTATAATTATAAAAACTTCTACTGTTCCATTTTTATATTTTGTGCTATTTTATTTTCATAATCTATCTTCCCTTTCTTTATGGCTCACTTAGTGGTTCTTTGTTGCTTGTTAATCTTCCAGTTTTCCACTACTCTTGATGACTTTGTACTTAGGAGCTTTTAGTTTGATGCCTTCCTTTAT
This sequence comes from Hemitrygon akajei, assembly GCF_048418815.1. Taxonomy (NCBI): domain Eukaryota; kingdom Metazoa; phylum Chordata; class Chondrichthyes; order Myliobatiformes; family Dasyatidae; genus Hemitrygon; species Hemitrygon akajei. The sequence goes on from NC_133127.1 coordinate 31,189,975, forward strand.
TTCCTTTGTTATCCATGGCTGGTTCTCCCCACCCTTAATGTGCTTGCTTTCAACTGGAATATACTTTTGGTGAGCAGTGTGAAAAATCTCTTTGAAAGTCTTCCACTGTTCCCCAACCATCCCATCATATAGCTTGTGTTCCCAGTCTACCCTATCCAACTTCTCCTTCATCCCATTGTAGTCTCCCTTGTTTAGGCATAATACATTGTTTTTAGATCGAACTATTCCACCCTCCATTTGTATGAGAAACTCAGTCATACTGTGATCGCTCTTTCCAAGAGGATCCCTAACCTCAAGATTGCTAAGTTCACCTAACTCATTGCACAGGACCAGATCCAAGATAACACGTTCCTTTGTAGGTTCAGTAACATGCTGTTCAAGAAAACTATCATGTATTCATTCTATGAAGTCCTCCCCAAGACTGCCTTGACCAACTTGATTCACCCAATCTTTGTGCAAGTTAAAGTCCCCTACGATAACTGCTGTTCAATTCTTACATGCCTCAGATATTTTTCAGTTATTGCCTGTGCCACTGTAATGTTATTATTCGGTGGCCGATATTCAACTCCCACCAGTGAATTTTTTCCCTTTTACTATTCCTAATCTCTACCCAGATGGATTCAACATTCTGCTCCTTAGATCTTACATCATTTATCACTAACACCCTGATTTCATCCTTAATTAAGAGCTCTACCCCACCTCCCTTAACTTCCTGCCTATACATCCATATTACCTGATATCCTTGCATATTTAATTTCCAATCTTCTACACCCTGCAACCACATTTCTATAATGGCCCGAAATCATACCCCTTTATACTGATTTGTGCCACAAGTTCACTGACCTTGTTTCGAATACTACAGGCATTCAGATAAAGTGCCCGTACACTCAATGTGCTTTTAAAATCTAGTAATCTTTATCTCTTTTGCACTTGACTTTTCTGCACTCCACCCTTACTTATCTCTTTTTTAAACTTTTGCTTTTACTTTATCTTTATCCGCACTTTTTTACTTTATCCATACTTCTCCAATCTGTTGTAAATCCCTTGCTATTTAGTTTAAAACCCTATCCACAGCCCTAGTTATGTGATTCACCAGGATCCAGGTTCCATTACGGTTCAGGTGGAGCCCATCCCAATGGAACAGCTCCTTCCTTGCCCAATTCTGGTGCCAGTTTCCCATGAATTCAGACCCACTTCTCTCACACCATTCCTTGAGCTTTATAGTGAAATCCAATGCAAAAAGGACTTTTTAAATCAGACATTGTTTGAACCTCCAAGCCAAATGTGAAACTTATTAAAACCAGCTTTGAGCAAAGAAACAAGTTATAATCAATAAAGGGGAGTCTTAGATTAGCCGCCCACACTGAACCCTAGTCAGCTCTGGGCATTGCCTCGGTATCTACTGGCCAAAGTCACAAATAGATCAAATCTCGATTAAAGTCATAGACCCTTCAGCCCAACTAGACCATGCCATCCAAGCTAGTCCTATTTACCAGCATATTGCACATAACCTTCTAAAGCTTTCCAATCAATGTATCTATCCAACTATCTTTAAAAGGTGTTTTGAACCTGCTTCTACCTCATTCTCTGGCAGCTCATTCCAGTCCCCCAGAATTTTAAGATGGACTCCTCAACCACCAGTCCACCTTTCATCATATTGCATGAATCAATTGCATTTTCTCTGTAACTGCAACACTTTATTCTGCAGGAAGGTATTGTTTTTCCTTGTACACCCTCAATGCACTAATGTGACTAAAAGGTCCGTATGCATGCAAAGCATAGTTTTTCATGTACTTTCATGTGTGTAACAATAATAAACCAATTCCAATCCAATGGTGGGAAGTTGCAGTTATGATTGTAAGCATGTAACTAATGATGTACCTTGGGGATTAGTTAGTTACTGGTACCCCATTGGTTATACAGATTATTATTCATAGAATTTGGATGTAAATATCAGAGATATGATTGTTTGCAGATGACATGAACACTGGTGCTGTTGTTAATTGTGAAGAGGATAATTTTAGCGCACAGGATGATGCCGATCAGTTGGGAAGATGGGTAAAATAATGACAGATGGAATTTAATGCCAGTATGTGTGAGTTGTGCAACTTGGGAGGACTAATAAGGATAGGACATAGACTGGACTGAAGAGAATATTGTGGAACAGAAGGTCCTTGATGTACAATGAAACATGCTCCTGAAGATGGCAACAAGGGTAGATAATGTGGTGAAAAATGCATTTGGATACATTGTCCAAGACACAGAATATAAGGAAAATTATGGTCCAACCTCTGAAACACTGAATAGGCCACAGCTTGAGGAAAATAATAGATCAGCTTGGAGTAGAGGTAGTGGAGGGGAGACATATAGAAAGATGAGATATATAAAATTATGAGGGGCATAGATATGTTATAATAGGAAACATTTCCCCTCAGCAGAAGTGTTTGCTCTGACATCAACTTGCAAGTTCTTTCCAGTATGCTTTTCTGTATTACCCTATTTTGAGAACAAAATTATACTTGGACACTATTGTGCTAATAAACAAGAGACTTTTTAATATATTTAAAAAGTTAACTTCTCATCAAATGAACTCACTGCAAAGCCCAGAAAGTGAGACTTGGCATAAAGAATGAAAATGATGGTAAATTGGCCACTGTTCATTTTTAGTAATAGTGAAGCTTAAGCAGTTCGACAGGAGTATTAATATTCAATACATCTGCCAATTTGTCATAAGTAATTGCAGATACAAGAAATACAAGGACATATTGTTCAATCATCCCCCTGAAATTGCAAAAATATAAGATCATGCAAAAATATTTGGTTTTCAAACAGACAACGATGGACTGTCACTTTCACATCAAACTCTACACTTTAAACAAAGTGTGCAGTAAAGCCACATGCACAATCTATGCAAGTATAAATGCTAAGCTCCAGTGTTGTCACTTGATTAACATTAGATGCAATGAAACACTCCAAAGCAATTTCTTAAATATTGAAAGGGATTGTGACTATACACTGCAAAGACTTCCTAATACTATATTACATCTCAGTTCCGTTTACCCATTAAATATGACAAGGTAAAATATTATGCATAGATTATAGATTATCTTTTTTAATTGCGAACTCTTTCTAGCAGCTTTGATTCTCTGTATCTGTAATAGGATCAATATCTTCCACAATATTTGGTCATGGAACTTAGTATTTGGAATAATCTACAATAAAATTTAGATGATATTTTTGAACCGTCCAGACTAAGCAGAATGCATGATTTAATTTGGATGACAAAGGAATGAGTGGGTATGTTGATTTGAACTGTGGTTGACACTGAGAGTATGGGGAGTTATTTACATCAGTACGTTTGAGGTGCAACAATATCATGTTGTTTATCTCTAATTCTGCTCAGCTATTGCCGCAGAAGGATCTTATATATGTTAAACCAGAAAAAGCATCACCTTTGGAGATGAAAAGAATAAAAACATGATAATGAAACCATGGTAATACTGATTGTATAACAAGAAACTAAATTTTTTTCCGATAGTCTCCTCCATTTCTGAGTTTCTGATAGAAACTACTTATCCCTGACCATATTCTTTATTTCTTCATAAATAATTTATGAATTAGAAACAAAGAATTTGCATCACAGCAGTAAAAAGGCGGACTTTTAAATTCAAAATTAAAATGTCAACATAAAAACTGCATGTTTCCTGCCATCTCTAGTCAGTTACATTGTGAAATTGCTAAAGGGACCTGTTTGAATTCAATTATCAGGAAAAGGGAAGGGCAGAAATGGACATGAAGGTTAAATAGTCTATCAACAACAACCATTTCAGCTTACTTGAATTATTGTCATATAGCAAGATCATAATACTGCTGCCCAGACATGTGGAACCATTCCCTTGGATTAAAAACTCACGAAGGCAACATTAGAAAAGACAACTGAAACAACTTTAACGTAGAACCGCTGTATGATACTTCAACCAATCATGCCAAAGACTTTTAATAGTCTCCCATTTGTGGCATGTACATAATTTGTTCTTAACAAGTATTGAAAATATTGCAAATGTATGTTGGTATTTAAAAATAGAACAGTGCATACAAGTTGTAGCTTTTAACATCACAAATATACTGCTTACAAACTAAATACCAGCCATGGCTCAAAGGAAGCTCTTGGTTTGAAGGGAAAGCGTTCAAGCCAAATACTGATTTTTCAGAAAATGACTCAGTGATACTAGTATAATACGCAGGCAAGACAGTTGCATGCTTGTTACATGAGAGGTTGCTCCATCTGCCCTCTCAGGTTGAAGACAGCTTTTCAAAAGAACAAGAAAATTCTCCTGATGGCCAGGTAAACATTTATCCATTAACCAAGAATCAAAGCTATATTATCAGTCCCTTAATAAGCTGTTGATTGTGGTGTTCTGTTGTGTGCTAATTCCTTTCAAAGATTACTTCATTGACAGTTACAGAATTTAAAATGTCCAGCTACAATGAAAAACATCAAAAAAATGTTTTCTTTTTAGCCATACAATATCCCATAATTTAGGTATATACTGTACATATAACTTGCAGAGAATATCAGTTCAAGTTAAACTCTGGTTCCTGACTAGGCAGAGCACAATAGAAGAAGCCTGAAATCATCCTCCTGTTAAGACATCCAGCCACACCTACTGTACATCCTGCCTGATGACTAACATGAGAGGGTACAGTTTTAAGATGCTTGGAAGTAGGTACAGAGGAAATGTCAGCAGTAAGTTTTTTTATGCAGAGAGTGGTGAGTGCGTGGAATGCTGGCGAAGTTGATGAGGCAGATACAATAGGTCTTTAAAGAGACTCGGACAAGTAAATGGAGCTTGGAAAAATAGAGGGTTATGGGTAACCCTAGATAATTTCTAAAATAAGGACATGTTCAGCACAGTATTGTGGGCTGAAGGGCCTGTACTGTGCTGTAGGGTTTCTATGTTCTATGTTCTAATGCTGCAATTTGGAGCCAAAAAGCAAATAACTGGTGCAACATCTGTGGACACAAATGGATAGTTGACATCTTGGGTTGAGACTCTGTATCAGGACTGAGCATGTAGTGAGGTGGTGGTCAGTATAAAGAAGGGACACGTGCCTCATCTCTACAGGTACCTTAAGCCATTGCAGAAGTAAGTTCTGGGACAATAGCAGAACAGGATAATGTGTACAAACTTCTCATGGTGCTGTAGAGATTATGTTTCTTGTACTTTTTGCTGCTGACTGCTGAAGAAGCCCAATGATCTAGGAGTAATTTTGCAATGACACTTATCCTATTTCTCTATTTCAAGGGGATCCAAACCCATTTCAGTTGCGGTTTCTTAAAATTGGTCCTTTGAAATTGAGTGTGACTAAGGAGCAAAAGTGCTGTAAATGCTCTTTCTGCTCAATTTACAATCAATAACCAAGAGCAACTCAAACAAATTTCAACCCCAAAACATTGAGAGGCTTAGCATATCATTTAAAAGCTTGAAGAAAGAAAAGTAAATTCACAATTATAAATGGCTCTGATTAGATCCGATTTAGATTACTGTATTCAATTCTGGGAGCCATTGCAAAGGAGAAAAATCTTCGTTACAGCAGTCCAGATTTGCCTTAACTGTAGTAATGTCCCTTTAGATGATCTCACTGGGGTACTTAGATGATAAGGGAACTAATAACTGGAGACTGAAAAATTATTTCCCAAGTGTGCCCAGTAGAAGAGGGATTTGCTAAAGAAATAGAATAAAATGGTTTTGGATAATATTAGGACAGTATTAGCTCTTTACTTCATCCCTCCCCTCTCCTAATTTCACCGAACACCTTGTGTTTCTTCCTCCCTTCCCCCACCTTCTAACTCTTGACTCCTCATCTTTTTTTCTCCAATCCTGATGAAGTGTCTTGGCCCGAAACATCGACTATACACTTTTCTATAGCTGCTGCCTGGCCTGCTGAGTTCCTCCAGCATGTTGTGTGTGTTGCTTGAATAATGTTAGGAATCATTTCTTCATACTGAAGATGACAGAAGTCTGAAATTCTCTTCTCCAAATGTAGATAACACCAGATCAATTGAAAGATTCAAAACTGAGACCAATAGGTATTTGTTCGGCATGGAGATGAAAAATTCCAAACTAAATGGTAGGTGCACTAATGATAAGTTCAGCTATATTCCAGTTGTATTGCACATTAGCCTCAGGATACTGCATACAGTAGTTGAATATAATTTATCAAATAATAAATAAAAACTGATAAATATTTCCTTTTAAGCTGGAATTGATTCATCCATGCTTACTTGAATTCAATAGAAATGGCTTTGTTTATTTGTTTACAATACAATATACTCAGAAAAATCTGTTAAGTAAACAGCTAAATTGCTGTTTAATGCTAAAGATTTGTTGTTTTGCAGTTAGTAATCAAATCAAACATTGAAGCAACACATTTGCAAATGAGTAACAATTGGCTAGCTATACTGGGCATAACAGAGAAAATATGCATGGCTGACGAAACTGATGTGATATTCAATATTGCTAGACTTTATCATTACTGTACCCAGCTGCAAATTCAGACTTTATTAATGAATTTCAAAGTTCAACAAAAAACGTTTCCTTTGTGTTCAAAATAAATAGCATGAACAGTTTATTCTTAAAAACAAAGGAGCATATGTTGAAATATTATAGAGCTCTGAGAAGCTGACAGATCTGGGTGTTCTACTGAGTGATTCAAAAAAGGCTAATATGCAGGTACAGCAAATGATAAGGAGATGGGAATGTTATGTTTCAGCTATATAGGACATTAGTGACACAACATTGCAAGTAGTGTGTGACATCTCTCTCCCCCTAGTTAGTGAGAGAGAGGGCCTGTTGGGATGAGCAGTAGTTTTTGATGGACTATAGATCATGGTCTTTGGGGGCTTGCTATTGCTTGCTTGGTGGGTGGTGAGGTGGGGAGGGGGCTGATGCTTTTTTGCTGGAACAAGTGGGGGAGGGAGGCTTTGTGGTTCTAGCGTTTTTCTGTCATTCATTCTTTGGGGTTTTTCCCCCTCTCTGTTTCGTGGATGTCTGCGAAGAGTAAGGATACATTCTCTAACATTGAACCATTGAAAGTATTAGTCTCCATTTTTAAGGAGGGATGTAAAGCATTTTATATAAGATTTACTAGCCTAATACATGAAATTGGCAGGTTGTCTTCTGCAAAACGGATGGGCAGGCTAGGCTTGCAGAAAACTGAATTCAGAAAATTGGGAAGGAATATGAATGAAACATAAATCCCAAAGGCTCTTGATAGGGTAGGATGGAGAGGATACTTTCTCTTGTGGAAGAATGTAAAACCTGGATCACCTTAAAATTAAGGATTTACCCATTTAAAACAAGGACAAAGTGAATATTGTTCCATCAGAGAACTGAGAGTGTATGGGACTACCTTTCTCAAGGGGTTATGGAAGTAGATGGATTCCTGATGATAAAGGGGGTTCTACGTCAAGGACATCTTCAAGAGGCAGTGATTCAAGAAGGCAGCATCAATCATAAAGGGCCCTCCACATCCCAGTCATTCCTTTTTCTCATAACTATATCAGGGAGCAGGTACAGAAGTCTGAAGACCCACACTTTATGATTCAGATACAGCTTCTTCCCCTCTACCACTGGATCTCTGAATGGTCCACGAGCCCATAAACACAACCTCATTATTCCTATTTTTCAGTATTTATTTATTTTGTAATTTACAGTAATTTTGTGACTTTACACTAGACTACTGCTGCAAATGAAATTCAATGAAATGAAATTAAATGAAATTTCATATCATTTAAGACAGTGGTGATAAAGTTGATTCTGATTCTGAGATTGCCCAAAAGATGTGAAGACAGAATTGAGGTTAAAATTGAACCAGGCATGATCTCTTTAAATGTTAGTGGAAGCTTGAGGAGCCATGTGTCCTTCAGTTCTTAATTCATATCAATATTTTATATGGTATTCACTTGTCTGTGTACAATAAACAAGTATAAACTGATAACCAAAATTAACATTTTTATAGACAAAGTAACAGAAATTTATATGAATATTTTTTAATTAATGCACCAGCCAAGGCTAAGTACTTTCAAGTGTAGGTAAGGGTAGTGTGTAACTTTAAATAGCTAAAACACTGTAACTTATCACATGAAGCACAAGTATTTTTAAGTGTTCAGAGAAGCTAAGATGTCAAGACAAAGAGAGCAAACCAGGTAAGTAAAAATGTAATTTTTATTCAAATTTGCTTGGTTCCCTTGTTTGAATGCCAAAAAGTAATGGAAAAGACCTAGAAATTACATGCTTGAATTTTATTTATAGTTAAAACCAGCATTTTGACAGACATTTGTAAAATTTATGATAAATAATCTGCATTTATAGAGCACCCTTCAACATGTTCATAAGATGTTCCTTTCAGAGTAGAGTCACAAATTGCACTCTGACAACAAAACTCTGAAGGAGATATTCCAACAGGGAACCAAGGAGACTGGAGATGAAGTTACGGTGCCTCTTCAGAAGAAAGGTAATGAAGCAGAGGGGTTTAAAAAGAGATTGCATAGCATTTTTGTCTCATTATCTGCAATACAGAGAAACCAGAAAGGGACCGGAGAAGTGAAAATGTGGAAGAATCTGAAAACAAATTTGAACAGTAAAGTGTTTGAGCTCATGGAAGAAGAGGCAAAGGAAAATAAGTAGCATTTTACCAAACCAACATAAGTAATAGCCATGTGGAGCAAGACACTGAAAGGTACCCATAGGTTTTTATTGAAGCCAGGAGGCAGGAAACTCGTGACAATTCTAACACATTATTTTATTCAAACTTTGGTATTTTTTTGTTAAGAGCTTTAATATTTTACATCATGCTGCACAGTATATAAATAGGATACTATGATGGGATGAGTTTAATATAATCTCATGAACCCTCTGGCTGAAAGTGCATTACTTGGTTGCTCATATCTTTTAAAGTTGAAATAAACATGCAATGTAAATCAACTTGAAATGTTATTCCAGAGGTTCATTGTTGCCATGCTGTTGCAAAGAGTGGCTTAAAGCAATCATTTCATGGAAGGTAATATAAATAGGGTTGGAACAAAGTCTAGTAGGGGAAAGGATAAAAAGCATATCTGTGTTCTTCTCAACAACTCCACCAATTCAAAAAGATAAAATAAGAAATGCACTCTTTGTTTTTTTTTTACAGAAAACAATTTCATGCTACTATCCAGTAGAATTAGAGTTTCTATCAATACCATTATTCTTGGATATTGGAATCCCATTTTTAACTCCTGCTTGCTGTTGTGATATTTGCTAACAGATATCAGTGAAGAATTGATTTGACATGATCATAAATGATTCAGAAAACAGATTTTAGTGACATACTGTAACATTATTGTTGAACAAGTCTGCAGGCTCTCAAAATGTTAGTTTACTTCTTACAAGTGTGAAGGCTTTCCTTCAGAAGAGATATAAAAATAGTAGGTTTAAAAAAGATTCTTATATGATATTTAAACCTCTTCCTTCATTCCTTGTTTATGTCTCAATCTTTTCAAAACATCCAGCAAATTCATTTTTATTCCTTCAATATTACTTCAGGCTTTTGCTACAATCTGATCAGCCATTAAATATATCAACATAAGGGATAGGAATTGTGGGCCATATGGGTCCTGAAGCCAACAGTAGCACCTTGCTATTGTTTTTTCCTCACTGTATTTTTGCCAGATCCCTATAAAACTTGCATGGGTCCACAGTAAAAAGAAAATCGATGTTTTCTATATTAGGATACTATGGAGATACTACAGTATCAGACTGCAGGCTCATATCTGTAAGATCCTGTAGGAAAGAAAATTCCAAACATTCAGAACTCTGAATGAAAAAATTCCTTCACCTTAAATTTCCTGAGATTATGTCTCCTAGTGTAAGACTTAACAGCCAAGGGAAACAATCACATTCAATTTGTTAAGTTTCTCCATAACTTTGTACATTTAAATACAATCTAATGAGAGAATATGGCTCCTCAAATACCAGAATGGACTTCTTCGCATGGAGCCGCAGGGGGTCCTCAATGAATACTTCTGCACTGTTTTTAATCAGGGAGAACATGAAAAGAATGGAACCTTAGACAGTTATTAGGCATGTGCTGAGGACAGTCCACAATTATAGCAGAGGAGGCACTGGATATCTTAAAGCATTTGAAGTTGGACGTGGAACGCATTCCGGCTGCATTACCATCTGTTTTGGGCTGGGGATGGGGGGGGGGGGGGGGAGCTATTGCACAGGATCGAAGTAAGCTGCAGAGAGTTGTAAAATTAGTGAGCCCCATCATGGGCACTAGTCTCTGTAGAATCCAGGATATCTTCATGGCACGGTGCCTCAAAAAGGCACTGTCCATCATTAAGGATCTTCACCACCCAGGACATGCCCTGTTCTCATTGCTACCATCAGGAATGAGGTACAGAAGCCTGAAGGCACACCCTCAATGATTCAAGAACCTGAGACTATCTGCAGATGCTGAAAATCCAAAGCAACACACACAAAATGCTGGAAGAACTCAGCAGGCCAGGCATCGTCCATGGAAAAGAGTAAAAGTCATCGTTTCAGGCAAAGATCCTTCATCAGGACCCCAGATGAAGGATCTTGACCCAAAACGTCCACTGGTTACTCTTTTCCATAGGTACTGACTGGCCTGCTGAGCTCCTCCAGCATTCTGTGTGTGTTGCCAACGATTCAGGAATGGCTTCTTCCCTTCTGCCATCTGATTGCTGAATTAACTTTGAACCCTACCTCACTACTCTTTTATTTCTATTGTTTTTTTGCACTACTTATTTATTTTAACTATTTTATATTTATATTTGTTACTATAGTTTGCATTTTTCTCTATTATCATGTATTGCATAATACTGCTGCCTCAAAGTTAACAAATTTCATGACTTATGCCAGTGATATTAAACCTGATTCTGATTCTGAAATTGTATCACTGTTGGGTATGGGTGAAGTGTCATTATGCTGGAGGGTGGCTAAAGTTGTGCTTTTTGCTTAAGAAATACCCGGAAACTGTAGACCAGTAAGCCTGCAATATGTGAATTATTAAAGGGGATTCTGAGGCATAAGATGTACAAGCATATGAAAAGACAGTGGTTGATAAGGGATAAGGGATAGTCAGCATGGCTTTATACATAGAAGTTCATGTCCATGAATTTGAATGAGTTTTTTGAAGAAGTAACCAAGAAGGTTGATGAGGGCAGGGTAGTGAACATAGTCTGTTTGGAGTTCAGTAAGGGCTTTGATAACATTCTGCATGATAGGCTGCTGTGGAAAGTCAGATCACATGGGATCCAGGGAGAGGTAGCTAATTAGATAGACAATTGGCTTGATGTTAAGAAGCAGACGGTAATGGTGGAAAGTTCTTTTTGACTGGAGGCTCATGACTAGAGGGTTAATACTGGGTCCAATACTGTTTATCTTCTGTATCAATGATTTGGATGGCATAGGACATAAAGAGCGATCTTGATCAGCTAGCTAAGTGGGAATGGAAAATAGAGTTGAATTCAGCTAAGTGCAAGGTTTTGCATTTTGGAAAGACCAATCAGTGAAGAATATTCACAGTTAATGGTAGGGTGCGTGGAAGTGTTGTACTAGGAGTACAAATACATTATTCCCTGAAAATATGTTTCATTTAAAGTAGTGAAGAATAGTTTTCACACACTGGCCTTCATCAATCAGGGCACTGAGAATATTGGGATGTTATGCTACAGTTGTCCCTTTACCTAAAAAGATCAAGGTAACATGTCTGAACAACTGCCGTCCTGACGCACTCACCTCAATAATAAGCAAATTCTTTGAGAGGGTGGTCAAGGATTACATCTGCAGCATGCTGCCACCCACACTGGACCCCCTACAATTCACCTACCGACACAACCGATCGACAGACAATGCAATAGCCACTACTCTACACACCGTCCTTACACATCTGGAGAAGAAGGATGCTTATGTGAGAATGCTGTTCTTGGACTACAGTTCAGCATTCAACACCATAATTCCCTCCAGGCTTGACAAGAAGCTCAGAGACCTCGGCATTCACGCTGCACTGTGCAGCTGGATCCTGGACTTCCTGTCAGATCGCCAGCAGGTGGTAAGAATGGGCTCCCTCACCTCTGCCCCTCTGACCCTCAACACAGGTGCCCCTCAGGGCTGTCTTAAGCCCCCCCCCTTTATTCTCTGTATACCCATGACTGTGTCGCCACCCACAGCTCCAATCTGCTAATTAACTTTGCTGATGACACTACACTGATTGGCCTAATCTCAAATAATAATGAGACAGCCTGCAGAGAGGAAGTCATCACCCTGACACAGTGTTGTCAAGAAAACAACCTCTCCCTCAATGTCACAAAAACAAAGAGCTGGTTGTGGACTACAGGAGGAATAGAGACAGCCTAACCCCTATAGAAATCAATGGATCTAGGGTTGAGAGGGTGAACAGCTTTAAGTTCCTCAGCATAAATATCACCAAGGATCTCATATGGTCTGTACATAACGGCTGTGTGGTGAAAAAGGCACAACAGTGCCTCTGTCACCTCAGACAGTTGAAGAAGTTTGGTATGGCCCCCCAGTTTCTAAGAATTTTCTATAGCGGCACAGTTGAGAGCATCCTGACTGGCTGCATCACTGCCTGGTATGAGAACTGTACTTCCCTCAATCACAGGACTCTGCAGAGAGTGGTACAGACAGCCCAGCACATCTGTAGATGTGAACTGCCAACTATTCAGGACATTTACAAAGGCAGGTGTGTAAAAAGGGCCCGAAGGATCATTGGAGACGCAAGTCACCCCAACCACAAACTGTTCCAGCTGCTACCATCCAGGAAATGGTAACGCAGCATAAAAGCCAGGACCAACAGACTCCAGGACAGCTTCTTCAGACTGATTAATTCATGCTGATGCTACTGTATTTCAATGCTATATTGACTGTTCTGTTGTAAATACTATTTATTACAAATTACTATAAATTGCACATTTAGATGTAGACATTACGTAAAGATTTTTACTCCTCATGTATGTGAAGGATGTAAGTAATACTCAATTCAATTCAATAAAAGACATTGGTAGCCAGAAATTGTGTTCAATTTTAGTCAATCTACCAGAGGAAAGATGCCATTAAGTTGGAAAGAGTGCAGAGATTTACAAGGATGTTGCTAAGTCTTGAGAGGCTGAGTTAGAGAGAGAGGTTAAGCAGGTTGGTATTTTTTTTCAATAGAACATAGGAGAATAAGGTGTGATTTTATAGAAGTGTATAAAGTCATAAGGAATGTAAATAAGATGTGATTTTATAAAATTGTATAAAGTCATAAGGAATGTAAATGGTCTTTTCTTCCCCCAGAGTTGAGGAATCAAGAACAAGAGGTCATCAGTTTAAGGTAAAAAGGGAAAGATTTCACAGGAACCCAAGGTGCAACTTTTCCACCCAGAGTGGTCAGTATATGGAATGAGCAGTAAGAGTAAAATGGTTGAGGCAGATACAAGGACAGGGCCAGTATGTTTAGAGTGATACTGGCCAAATATGACCAAATAGGACTAGTTAAAGAGGGAAATTTGGTCAGCATGGAGCATTTAGGCTGAAGGACCTGTTCTGTGCTGAAAAAGCCCCTCTAAGCACCTGAGAATATGTCATTGAAGAATCACTAATTGCAAATTATTCAATGTCACTCCACTCTTTAAGAAGGGAGGGAGGCAGAAGAATGGAAATTATAGGCCAGTTTAGCCTGAGTTCAGTGGTTGGGAAGATGTTACTGTCTATTATTAAGGATGAGGTTTTGGGGTACTTGGAGGCACATGATAAAATTGGTCATGGTCACATGGTTTCCTTGAGGGGAAATTTTACCTAACAAATCTGTTGGAATTCTTTGAGGAAATAACAGGCAGGATAGACAAAAGAGAGTCAATGGATGTTGCTTACTTGGATTTTCAGAAGGCCTTTGATAAGGTGTTGCACATGGGGCTGCTTAACAAGATAAGATCCCATGGTATTACAGGAAAGATACCAGCATGGACAGAAGATTGGCTGACTTGCAGCAGGCAAACTTTGGGAATAAAGGGGGCCTATTCTAGTTGGTTACCATTGAATAGTGGTGTTCTGCAAGGGTCGGTATTGACCCTTCTCACATTATATACCAATAATTTGGATGACAGAATTTAAGGCTTTATAACCAAATTTGTGGACAATACAAAGATTGTGCTGAGGAAGCAGGGAGTCTGCAGAAGGATTGAGACAGATTTGGAGAATGGGCAAAGAAGTGGTAGATGGAATATATTGTAGAGAATTGTATGGTCGTGCACTTTGGTAGAAGGAATAAAGGTGCAGACTATTTTCTAAATGTGGGAGAAAATTCAAAACTCAGAGGTGCAATGGGATTTGGGAGTCATTGTGCAGGATTCCCTAAAGGTTAATTTGCAGGTTGAGTCAATGGTAAGGAAAGCAAATGCAATGTTAGCATTCATTTCGAGATGTAATGCTGAGGCTTTATAACACATTGGTCAGACCACACTGGAGTATTGTGAACAGTTCTGGGTGCCTTATCTAAGAAAAGATGTGCTGGCATTGAAGAGGAGGTTCACGAGAATGAATCTGGGTATGGAAGGTTTAACATATGGGGAGTGTTTGAAGGCTCTGAGACTAAACTCGCTAGAGTTTCGAAGAATGTGGAAGGGGCGAGGATCTCACTGAAACCTATAGAATATTGAAAGACCTAGAAGTGGATGTGGAGAGGATGTTTCCTATAGTGGGTAAGTCTAAGACTAGAGGGCACAGTCTCAGAATAGAGGAATGTCCATTTAGAACAGTGATGAAGAGGAATTTGTTTAGCCAGAGAATGGTGAATCTGTGGAATTCATTGTCACAGATGGCTGTGGAGGCCAAGTCATTGGTTATATTTAAAGTGGAGGTTGATAGGATATTGATTATTCAAGGTGTCAAAGGTTAAATAGAGAAGGTAGGAGAACGGAGTTAAGAAGGATAATAAATCAGCATGATGGAATAGCAGAGCGACTCAATGGGCTGAATGGCCTAATTCTGCTCTTATGTGTTATGATTTTATGGCCTTATCATATGAAGGCCTCAGAAATGAAACCAATAAATATTTGTTGGGCCAGCTACTGAGATAACGAGACCAATGATTACCTCTCTGATATTCTCGTAATTCAGCTAGATATCAAATGTTCATCAGTAACCTTTCTGCAAAACATCTTTGTGTATTTTATAAAACATGTACTTAAGTACAAGTTGTTAATAATTCAGACTCTGCAAATAATTCACACCTGAAACCAATTCTTCTTAATTTGCCAGAGCAGCAAATTGAAACGATTCCACTGTCCTTTGTTGGTGTTAAAAGAGATACTGCTTTCAGGGGAGGAAATGCAGTCTCAATGTGCCTCCTAGCTGTTGGAATAGGATTAACATCTGCAATTGCATCAAGCCTTGGAAAGAAAGTAGAATTAAATTTACAAATACAATCAAAACTTTAAATTTGAGTATATTTCATGAAGTATTCATCTTCATAATGATATACTTTCATTACATATCTCTCTCTTTTCATGTTAAAATCAATATATTCAACTCCAACAGTATATTGGCTTGATGATTCAATTCAGTATGGATAGTGTAGCGCTGAACAGGGAAAAATAATCTCCTGCAATAAATTGCTTTTACAACACATTCAATGGTTCATAAAAGTAAGTTAATATCCCGTACTTCCAACCACATCTCTCATTTATCAACAAATTAGAGGAATAAATGGACATGTAATTAACCCATCTGTAACAATATTTGCACAGAAGCACAGTAGGTTCTTGTGTAACAACATATAATAGATTGGAATAATAATCCCTATGTAAAAGCAAATGTTCTCACTAGAGATCAAGAAATTTTTAGATTTCTGGTTTTCTAGTGCTCCCTTTGTACGGTAGAATATTTTTTGTTGGGATGTTTAGAATATTTTGGAACTTTTCTTGTTCTGCACCAGGGTCCAGTCTGCCAGCGAGTTTTTATTTCATTGCCCTGTGTGTGGGCTGTGAGACCACTAGGAAGACTAGCATTCTCTAAGAAGGAGCAGCAATTCCTTTTGTCAATATTTATAAATACACTTTGCATTTACCTAATCCTTGCAACACATGATAAGCAAAACAAAGTATCTTTTCACTTGTGTACTCGAGGGAAAAGTTGATGATGAACTTAAATGGTAACTATGTGTTTGGTCAAAGAAATACATTGTAATTCAAGAAGAGGAAATGGCAAAGCATATCCCTGAATTTAAGGCTCAAGATGAGCACAGTTATGCAATTGGAAGCTCTCAGAAGATCAGACACAGTAGAGCAGAGTTCTTAGAGGCTTCATGAAGAGGCAAAGTACACAACTAAAGGAAGGGCAAATGTCATGAAAGCAAATGATAGAGAGTTTTAAACTTTAAATGTTGGGGAATCAACAAACACAATCATAATACATTGGCAGTTTCTTGGTAAAGTTAGCAGAGTTCAGTAAGAAATGAAATTTATGAAAACTACACAATAGGAGGGCAGTCAGAAGATCTTTGAACCAATCGGTTGTGGAGTTGAATAATGGGTGTAACAGCTGCTGGGCAAGGATATGTATTGAGATGATGCTCTAGGTGGAAACATATGCTCCTTGTGTAGGAACACAGAAATCTTTGAAAATTTAGGACAGAGAAGGTCATTTGTACCCATCAATCTGAACATTTGAAATAGGAGCAGGAGTAGGCCATCTGGCCTGTCAAGTCTGCTCTGGCATTCAATAAGGTTGAGGCTAATTTGGCCACAGACATAGCTCCACCTGTCTGCATTTTCTCCATAACTCTTAACTCCCCTACTCTGCAAAAACCTGTAAAACTGTTTCTTAAACAGATGTAATGATATAGCATCTACTGCTTCCTTGGGCAGAGAATTCCAGATTTACTGCTCTGGGAAAAGCAGTTCCTCCTTATCCCTCTGTCCTACATCTACTCCCTCAAATCTTGAGGCTATTTCCCCTAGTTCTAATCTCATCTACCAGTTGAAACAACTTTCCTGCCTCTATCTTATCTACCCTTTACATAATCTTAGATGTTTCTTTTAGCTCCACTCTCATTCTACTAAATTCCAGCTGGTAAAGTCCCAGGCAATTCAGTCTCTCCTCATATGCTAAGCCTCTCATTTCCAAAAATCAACCTGGTGAAGCTCCTCTGCACCACCTCCAAAGTCAATATAGTTTTCCTCAAGTAAGGAGATCAGAACTATACACAGTACTCCAAATGCAACTTGAACAGTACCCTGAATGGTTATTGCATAATCTCCTGGTTCTTAAATTCAGTCCTTCTAGCAATGAATTCAAATATCTCATTTGCCTTCTTGATAGCCTGTTGCATCTGAAATACCTTTTGCAAATCATGCACAAGCACTCCCAAGTCCCTCTGTACAACAGCATATTGCAATCTTTCATCATTTAAATAACAACCTGATCTTCTATATTTCTTTCAAAAGTGGGTGACCTCACATTTATCAATACTATGCTCCATCTGCCAGACCCTTGCCTGCTCACTTAACCTTTCTATATCTCTCTGCATCATTTGCTTTTCCATTCAGTTTAGCATCATCAGCAACCTTAGGTAGACTGCATTCAATGCCCTCTTCCAAATTGTTAATATACATCATGATCAGTTGCAGGTTCAGAACCGATACCAATGATTATGAAGCAAAGAAACACCCATTTATCCCAACTCTCTAGCATCTATTGATCAATCAGTCCTTTATCCACTCTAATACTTTACCCCCAACTCCATGTATCCTAATTTTATACAGCATGTTATTGAATGCCTTCTGGAAATCCAAGTATACATCATCCACCCGTTCCCCTCTATCCACTGTACTCATTATATCCTCAAAGAACTCTGGTAAGTTTGTCAAGTAGGACCTGCCCTTCCTGAATGCATCTTGTATCTGCTGGGTGGAACCATTTCCATCCACATGTTTCACTATTTTTTCCTTAATAATAGCTTCAAGCACTTTCCGATTGTAAGCATTAAGCTTTTTACCTATATTCTTTTTTAAAACAATGCCATTACATTCATTGTCTTCCAATCCCCCAAGACTTGCCCATAATAAGGAGAATTTTGGTGAACTATCACAAACATCTCTACGATAACATCTGCCATTTCTTTCAGTACCCTGGGATGCGGTTCATCAGGACCAGAGGTCTTAGAGGCCAACTAAGTGTTCAGCACTACTTCTTTAGTAATAATGATTGTCTTAATGTTTCCATCTCCTATTACATCTTTAACAACTCCATTTGTCATATTAGATGTATTCTCTACTGTCAAGATAGACACAAAATAGCTTTTCAAAGCCTTGGCCAGTTCTGCATTACCCAAAGTTAATTCCCCCTTTTCATCTTAAAAAAAGGCCTACATTCACTTTAGCTTACCTTTGCTGCTTTATATTATAAAAAACACACTATGTTTTTAAATTTTGTGTTAGTTTACTTTTATAATCTATCTCCCCTTTATTTATTGCTTGTTTAATGGTTCTTTGTTGCTTTTTAAAGTTTTCACAATCTTCTATTTTCCTCTATTCTTGGCAACTTTGTTTGCATAAGCTTTTAGGTTAATCCACAATAAATGGTGTTTGATTTAATTAGTTATTTCCTTAGTTATTCAAGGCCAGCTTTTAACTGGAATATACAGTAATTTTGTTCAGTTCTATGAAAAATCCTCTTTGAAAGTCGTCCAGTTTTTAAATCCAATTTAATCCCTCTGTCTATTATCAGCCCATAGTTACGCAGTTCACTGGTCTTCAAATACACTTTGTAGTGAATTTTAAAAGTGATGTGGATTTTTGCCTTTGATACTCATGGATGCAGGTTTTTTCCCTACATCTCCCCTCCAATATTTCTACGAACAACTTAATCCACACAGATTTTAAAACATTTTCTAAGGTAAATTGTCCTTATTTATCCATTTGAGGCCCCCAGTGTCAGGAAATGTAGAGGAGGTTTGTCCCAAAAGCAGAGCAGCAGAGACAATTTAGCAGTGAACGAACAATAACTTTAATAATAGACCACAAAATAACAGGCTATGAGGGGCCACAAAACAAGAGAGAATAGAAACTAAACACAACAGGCAGTACGGTACAGTAAACTTTAGAGTGAAAGCTAGGCGCAACTGGCTGAGGGCAGCTGGTTTGATGAATGAACAAGGACTGTGGAGGAGAACTGGGGTGAAATGGGCAGCTGGTGATGAGTTTGGAATGAGTGGCAAGTGAATCCTGTTAACTAGGTGGAGACTGAGAGGTGTCTCCCCTTGCAGGCTGGGAGGTGTCAGCGTGAGCAGGCCTGACACCCAACAATCCTATACACCTCAATTAGGTTTTCCCTAAGCCTCCTCTGCTCCAATCTTAACTCATCTGAGTTTTCTTTCTATCTACAATTGTACCATCTGGTACCATTCTGTTAATTTGCGTATGTACCACAATGTAATTACATATTTTTCTGATAATATGGCAACAAATGTTGTATACTGTTCTGGTATAGCTTCTCTGCCCTAGTTTTCTACACCTTGCTAATTAATGAACGTATCCATCCGTGACCCGAGGTATTCTGCAGGGAACTGTTCTGGAATCTCTGCACTTTGTTATTTTTATAAATAACTTGGATAAGGAAGTGGAGGAGTGGGTTAGCATGTTTGCAGATGACACGTAGGTTGGTGGTGTTGTGGATAGTGTAGAAGGTTGTCATAGGTTACAATGGGACATTGACAGGATGCAGAGCTGGGCTAAAAAGTAGAAGGCAAAGTTCAGTCTGTAAAAGTATGAAGTGATTCACTTTGGAAGATTGAACTTGATGGCAGAATACAAGATGAATGGCAGGATTTCTTAGCAGAGTGGAGGAACAGGGGGATCTTGGGGTCCAAGTTCATAGATCCCTCAAAGCTGCCGCACGTTTATCGGATAGTTATGAAGGTGCATGGTCTGTTGGCCTTCATTAGTCGGGGAGATTGAGTTCAAAAGATGTGAGATTGTGATGGGGGTATGGTATTGATGTGGATAGAGAATTGGTTAGCAGACAGGAAGCAAAGAGTGGGAGTAAACAGGACCTTTTTAGAATGGCAGGCAGTGACTAGTGGGGTACTGCAAGGCTCAGTGCTGGGACCCCAGTTGTTTACAATATATATTAATGATTTAGACAAGGGAATTAAATGCAGCATCGCCAAGTTTGCGGATGACACGAAGCTGGGCGGCGGTGTTAGCTGTGAGGAGGATGCTAAGAGGATGCAGGGTGACTTGGATAGGTTAGGTGAGTGGGCAAATTCATGGCAGATGCAATTTAATGTGGATAAATGTGAGGTTATCCACTTTGGTTGCTAGAACAGGGAAACAGATTATTATCTGAACGGTGGCCGATTAGGAAAAGGGGAGATGCAGCGAGACCTGGGTGTCATTGTACACCAGTCATTGAAGGTGGGCATACAGGTACAGCAGGCAGTGAAAAAGGCAAATGGTATGTTGGCATTCATAGCAAAAGGATTTGAGTACAGGAGCAGGGAGGTTCTACTGCAGTTGTACAAGGCCTTGGTGAGACCGCACCTAGAATATTGTGTGCAGTTTTGGTCCCCTAATCTGAGGAAGGACATTCTTGCCATAGAGGGAGTACACAGAAGGTTCACCAGATTGATTCCTGGGATGGCAAGACTTTCATATGAAGAAAGACTGGATCGACTAGGCTTATACTCACTGGAATTTAGAAGATTGAGGGGGGATCTTATTGAAACGTATAAAATTCTAAAGGGATTGGACAGGCTAGATGCAGGAAGATTGTTTCCGATGTTGGGGAAGTCCAGAACGAGGGGTCACAGTTTAAGGATAAAGGGGAAGCCTTTTAGGACCGAGATGAGGAAAAACTTCTTCACACAGAGAGTGGTGAATCTGTGGAATTCTCTGCCACAGGAAACAGTTGAGGCCGGTTCATTGGCTATATTTAAGAGGAAGTTAGATATGGCCCTTGTGACTAAAGGGATCAGGGGGTATGGAGAGAAAGCAGGTACAGGGTTCTGAGTTGAATGATCAGCCATGATCAAACTGAATGGTGGTGCAGGCTCGAAGGGCCAAATGGCCTACTCCTGCACCTGTTTTCTATGTTTCTATGTTTCTCTATAAAACTCTTGTTAGACCATTCGGAATAAACTGTTAAATTCTGGTCATCTCATTATAGGAAGGATGTGGAAGCCTTAAAAAGGGTGGAGAGTACCCTTTTACCAGGGTGCTGTCTGGGTTAGAGAGCGTGCCTTATGAGGAATGTTTGAGTGAGTTAGGACTTTTCTCTTTAGAGCAAAGGAGGATGACAGGAGATAACAGCGGTGTATAAAATGATAAGAAGCACAGATAGTCTGTACAGACAGTGCAGTTTCTCAAATTTGCAATGGCTGAAATGAGGAGACATACTTTTAAGGTGGTTGGAGTAGAGTATAGCAGGGATGTCAGAGGTTTTACACAAGGATTGGTAAGTATGGAGCTCACTGCCAAGGATGGTGGTAGAGGCAGATGCATTAAGGATGTTTAACTCTTAGATAGGTACATGGATGAAAGAAAAAATGTGGGACTATGGGAAGGAAGGATTAGATTGATCTTGGAATAGGTTAAAAGTTGGCACAAAATTATGGGCTGAAGGGCCTGTGCTCAGCTACACTGTTCTGTATCCTATGTTCTATCCTGCAAGCAAGCCTTTTAACCATTCTATTGAGCAATACATTCAAAATGCTGGAGGAACTCAGCAGCTCAGACAGCATCTATGGAGAGAAATGAACAGTTGATAATTCATCAGAGTTCATCAGGACCCTTTACTAGGACATAATGTGAGCCACTTTATTGAATCTGCTACCTTTGAAAACACTCTGAAGTCCCTTTCTTCCTCCACATTATTCAATATCCTCACAAATTTATTGTGTACTCCTTGTTCTACTTTACTTGCCCAACCGCAGTACCTCATGCTTCTCTGGATTAAGTTCCATTGCCACTTTTCTTCCCAACTGACCATATCCTCACTACGTAAGTCCTGCAGTCTTAAGTCTCCTCCTCAATGTGAGGTCAGAGTCAGCTTTAGGTCAGAGATGAGGCCAGTGATTTAATTCAATCCAAGACAGTGGCCAAGCAGCAGTTAGTACAAGTGGCCTGAGCATGGATTTTGTAGCTCAAACATGGCAGCTTTAATTCTTCCAAATGTAACTGGAGGAAATAGTGTGTTAATCAAAATTACAGCTGGTATACATTTCTTAACAGATATAATAGAAGCCTTTGCATGATTTCTGAGTCCTTGTAAAGTCAAGGATTAACACTTTTACACCATTGAGAAAACCAGACAATTGAGAAACAAGCAAGGAGCAGGAAGGTTGTGTATTGATTTGTGCCAATGTAATTTAAAAAACATGATCTCATTGCTTAAAAGAACAAAAACAGACACTTTGTTCATTCCACTTATACAATTAGTATCAATCATGTAATTCTTTGCCATTGCGAATAAGGTATTCCACATGCATGTCCATTTCCAGTTAGCATGAATATGATTGGATGAAAGGCCTCTTTCAGTGCCATGCATCTCTACGATTCTACAATATAGTGATGAATGAGAACAGCTGAAATGGGAAGACACTCTGTCAATCTTGTTCTCAATTTACATAAAATTCTAAGACATAGGAGCATAATCAGGGAACGGGGTGGGGGAAAAATTACTCGGTATTAGAGAAATTGATGTTCATGTGATCAGGTTGGATGCTACCCAAACTGAATATGGGGAGCTTCTCCTCCAATCAGGGAGTGCTCTCATCATGGCAGTAGAGGAGGCCATGTCAGGAGGATATGTCAGAATGAGAAATAGAATTGAAATTAAAATGTTTGGCCACCAGGAAATCCTGCTTTTTGTGGTTGGACAAGGGATCGGTGTGGAGGGACAAATGGACAAGGAATCATCTATTGTATCCAATGCTCCCAATGTGGCATTGGTGAGACCCAGTTTGTCAAGCAACAGATTTGATTAGGGAGCTTAAGGTAAAGGAACTCTTAGGAGGCCCTGATAGTACTGTAATATGATAGAATTCACCCTACAGTTGAGAGGGAGAAGATAAAGTCAAATAGTTTGGTATTATTGTGGAGTAAAAGGAATTACAGAGGTATGAGAAAGGAGCTTGCCAAAGTTGATTGGAAGGGCACACGAGCAGGGATAACAGCAAAAAGGCAATGGCTGGAGTTCCTGGGAATTTGATACATCCCAAAGATGAAGAAGTATTCTGAAGGGAAGATGAGGCAACCATGGCTGACAAGGGGTAGTCAAGGACAGCATACAAGCAAAAGAGAGGGCATATAGCAAAAATTAGAGGGAAGTTAGAGGATTGGGAAGCTTTTAAAAACTAACAGAAGACAATTTAAAAAGCTATAAGGAGATAAAAGATGAAGTATGAAGGTAAGCTAGCCAACAATATAAAAAAGGACACCAAAAGTGCAATTCTCAGGAGTATGTGCTTAGGAAGCCAAAGGATCTGAAGTTAGATAAATTACCTTGACCAAATGGACGGCACAGGGTTCTGAGTGAGGTAGCTGAAGAGATTGTGGTGGCATTTGTAATGATCGTTAAAGAAATACTACATTCTGGAATGGTTCCAGAGGACTGTAAAATTGCAAATGTCTCTTCACTCTTTAAGAATGGAGGAAGACAGAAGAAAGGAAATTATAGGTCAGTTAGTCTGACTTCAGTGATTGGGAAAATGTTGGAGTCGATTATTAAGGATGAGCTTTTGTGGTACAGTACTTGGAAGGACATCATAAAATACGCCAATATCAGCATGGTTTCTTTGAGCGGCAGTCTCAATCTGTAGGATTCTTTGAGGAAACAACTGGCAGAATAGACAAACGAGAGTCAGTAGATGTTGCTTACTTGGATTTTCAGATGGCCTTGACAAACTGCTCCACATAAGGCTGCTTAAAAAGAGTTTTCAGAAGCAATACTGTCATGGATAGAAAATTGGCTGACTGGCAAGAGGCAAAGAGTAGGATTAAATGAGCCTTTTCTGGTTGGCTGCCGGTGACTAGTGGTGTTCCGCAGGGGTTGTTATTGGGACCACTTGTTTTCACATTATATGTCAGTAACTTAGATGATGGAATTGATGGCAGTGAGGCCAAGTCATTGCATATATTTAATGCAACAGTTAATAGGTTCTTGATTAGTCAGGGTGTCAAAAGTTACAGGGAGATGGTAGAAGAATGGGGTTAAGAAGGATGATAAGTCAGCCATGATTGAATAGTGGAGCAGACTCAGTGGGATGAATGGCCCAGTTCTGCTCCTATGTCTCATGGTTATGGTTTCCTCCTCTTTCTTTCCAGTCCTTGGCAGGAAATCTCAACAATGTATTCATTTCTATAGATGCTGCCTAGCCTGCAGAGCTCCTCCAGTATTTTGTTTGTGTTGCTTTGGATTTCCAGCATTTGCAGAATCTCTTGTGTTTATATGAAATATATGTTATTTCTGTCGATGTAAAAAGTACATTTTTAAGTATTTACAATTAATTGCATTGACTTTATCTTGCACTCAGAGATTACAATTTAGTTGATATTGGGTTAATCTATGGCTTCTGAATGGCTCCTAGATTTTCTCCATAATATCAATATTCGCTCCAAAATCTAAAAATTTACAGTTTTACACCATACTCGATGATCGACTTTAAACATCTCATTCCGGTACCTGCAAGGAGGCAAGTGCTTAATTAGTCCAGAACTCTTCGTGAGCTGTCAGCTCCGCTGTTAGTGTCATTCAACACCACAGCCAATCACAAAATCAACAAGTTTCATAATGCATACAGTTATGACGAACGAATAAAACACTCCGGCATGTTTTGTTAAAGTCAATCGTTAATCCCAAAGGACAAAAGATAAGCAGCAGGAGAAAAGATGGGGAAAAGAGGATTGCGGATAGGTCACTCCCCTCAACCTTATTCTATCTGAATAAACAAAAACATGGCGAAAGTGGTCTGAGCTGCGAGTGCCATCGCTTTCCAGCGCAGAGACGCTATTGTTACAGGCATTTTCATTACATCTTCATCCAAACTGAAGGATTGGTGGCGGGGTAAAGAGGTCTCACCCTAACAAGCAAAAAATGTGCAGAGTACAGCGCTTGAGAGAATTCAATTTACAATAACATTACAAAGGATTCCAACTGGTTTATCATTATTATCACGTACAAACCTTACATTTTTTTGGCGGTCGAAAGTCCTTTCGCTGTTATTCAGGCATGCGACTACCGACAAATTGGTAAGTTCATGCTTTTTGCACGAGTCGACGTATCTATAAACAACCCCCACCCCAGAACAAATTACTGCTCCACTCCTCTCCTTTACACGTCAAATTATACTTTGGTACAAAAGCGCGCAATCCTTTCACAAACACACGACGACATAAAGGTATTTCGGTCTTTTCAGCACCAATCCGAATAACGTCGTATGATTTACTTACTCATCAGCAATGCACATCATTTCTACCCTCCTGCAAACTGTGAATAAACAGCACATTTGTTTTACACGGGCATTCACTCCAAACTCATAGCAACACCCTCTGTAACACATGCAGTAAAACACAACTTGCAGTTTTAGAGTAAGGTATTTAGATTATGTTGTGCATTTAACTGCTGTTATAATTACAACAATAAATTAAAATAGACTTGCTAAGTGTCTGCTACCAAGATAAAATGCATAAACGTTTTCATTTAAGAGGACATTTATTAAGAAAATGATACCAGAGAAAACATTGGCACACCATTATTTTCTAAAAGTTACATTGCAGGAGGATCTTGTAGTCATTTAAGCACATTTAATATTCAAAATTCTGTTACAAAATGTGTCTGGTCTCTTATGCCATTCGAATCATGACACATAATTTGAACTGAAGGACACAAAGTGATTACTGGTTCAGAGGATTATGGAAAAGCGAATGAGAAGGGCAGGCCAAAAACCTTAATGTTTTCATTCCAATTAATATAACTGAAACTAAATACATTTTCACTGCATTCAACATTAACCTCCAATCCTTCAAAATTCACCTTTAATTGGTTCAGCAAAAGACAATGTTCTTCTTCTGAAATTCTTTTTAGAGAAAACTTAAGTTCTAAACAGCCTACCTGATCAATGTCAATTTTCCTGGGTGGTTCAGACAATGGCTGCACCAGGCAGGTCCTATACAGAGTCTAACATTTGTAAGTTGGTCAGAGGGAAATTCAGTGCTAAGGGAAGAAAAGGTGCTGCCATTTGCCCCTGAAGTAAGATTGAGAGACAAGTATTTAAAATTATGCTGTTTGTTTTAATGATCAGTGCAAAATAATGTTAAATTAAAAATAAAGAGTGAAAGGAAATTGTAAATTATGTCTTAAATTATAAAAGTGCAGATTATTAAAACGGTCAATAAAATATGAGATGGTGTGGATTGTGTGTCCTGTGCTAATGCAACAGAATATAGATTTTCCATCTGGAATCTTTCCAGTTTAGAGTTGTTGAGCTGGAGTATGAGATGTAAATGTTTTGACACAAATCTGCATTTTCCTCCTGCATCTTTGGACACATCTTACAGAGATGTACAGGATCAAATGAATTAAAAAGAAATTAGAAAGGAAGAAACAAGAGAATATCTGCAGATGCATTTTTTTTCCAGTCCTGATGAAGGGTCTCGGCCCAGAACGTCAACTATACTTTTTTCCATAGTTGCTACCTAGCCTGCTGAGTTCCTCCAGCATTTTGTGTGTGTGTTGCTTAGAAAAGGAGAAACAGCTTGCAACATCTGAGGATAGATTGGGAACAATGTCAGAAAGATGAATGTGGAATTATGGAGCAGAGATAGGAGGGGTAAACTAATGGGCACTTAAAAGGATTAAAATGTTGGGAGAGGGCATGGTGGGGAAAGGGGTGGCAGATGGCATCCTTTGTAAACCCTCTATGGTGGGTTGCCTGCATAGCAGCAGGATGGGGGATATCTTACACTGGTTGAAAGGATATTGGAAAGGAATTGTGAGGTTCCAATTTTTGTGATCCATATTGGAGCAAATAAGGAGACATGTATAGGCAAAATATCCTATTTAGAAAGTACCAAATGCAAAGAGCTAAATAAGAGGACTAAATCAAAAGATTTTTAGTTTCTGGATTATTTCCTGAGATATTTGGAATTTGGCAGAGGGATAAGCAGTTGAATCAGGTAAATAAATGACTGTGTGGGAAAAAAAATGCTGTGCCAATTCTGTGACTTAATTGAACTGTAATTTGGATGTGTTCTGTCTAAGATGCGCTGAGATGAGTGTCTTGGTGAAAAGACAAACTAGAGTGGTTTCAAAGTTTTAAATAGGACTAGAGAAGGATATTAAAAAAGACAAAATCAGAATTAAAAAATGAGAAAATCTGCAGATGCTGGAAGTCTGAGCAACACACAAAATACTGGAGGAACTCAACAGGCCAGGCAGCATCTAGGAAAAGAGTACAGTCAACGCTTCAGGGTGAAACCCTTCCGTAGAACTGGAGAAAAAAAGCTGAGGAGTAGATTTAAAAGGTGCAGGAAGGGGAGAGAGAAAGACACAAGGTGACAGTTGAAACCTGAGGGGGGAGGGGATGAAGTAAGGAGCTGGGAAGTTGACTGGTGAAAGAAACAGAAGGCCATGGAAGAAAAAAAAGGGGGAGAAACACCAGAGGGAGGTGATGGGTGGGCAAGGAGGGAGAGGGAAACGGGGATGGGAAATAGTGAAGGGGGGCATTACTGGAAGTTTGGGAAATCAATGTTCGTGCTATCAGGTTGGTTGCTACCAAATGCGAACTTTTTTCCATCCACCTGAAAAAGCAGGATCTCCCAGTGGCCAACCATCTTAATTCCACTTCCCATTCCCAATCTAATATGTCTATCCATGGCCTCCTCCACCGTCATGATGAGGTCACACAGGTCGGAGGAATAACACGTTATGTTTCATCTGGGTAGCCTCCAACCTGATGGTATGAACATCGATTTCTCGAAATTCCAGTCTACTCCTCAGCTTTTTCTCTCCATCCTGCCGAAGGGTTTCGGCCCAAAACATCAACTGTACTCTTGTCCTGGATGCTGCCTGGCCTGCTGAGTTCCTCCAGCATTTTGTGTGTGTTGCTCTAATATTCAGAATTCTTCTTTAGGCTATAAATAAAAAGTATTCTTAAAGAAGTAACCTACTTAAATGAGGGGAGAAATGTAAGAAATATACAGTATCTGTGAATTATTCAAACAAGATGAAGAGTGCAATGAAAATATGCATTTATTATACAAGTATTTCAAGAATAAAATGAATATTTTGCTTATGAAAATTCATCTTGAAGTGTATAATACCATAACCATGATATATAAAGTTTTATAAATTTTTGGATATTAAGCGAAAGTGGAGCCAAACTAAAAGATCATCCCTAGTGTCATGAAATAGCAGACAAATGACAACAAGCCAAATGACCAACATCTTTTTCTGCCTCCTGTGTTCTTATTTTAAACAGATTTCAATGTAGTTCATAACAAAATACTTTTGAAATGAAAGTGGCAGTGGCAGTGGCTGTGCAAAGAGACTCCTTGAATGGGGCTATTCATGTGCATAGATCATTAAGTGTCACAGGGAAATACAGAAAGTAATCAAAATTAATGAGATGTTAAGCAACACCCACAAAATGCTGGAGGAACTCAGCAGGTTCAGGCAGCATCTATGGAAAAGAGCAAACCATTCATGTTTCGGGCCGAGACACTTCTTCATGAGATGCTGATGAACTAGAGAACCTTAAAAAGCTGTGGAAGCTATGCTACAGTTATATAAAGTAACTAACATCTTAAAAAGAACAATGGATGGAACGCATGAAAAATAATAGTTAGATTTAAAGGGGTAAATGACAGTAGATTACACAAACTTGAGTTGTATTCCCTGGATTTACAGGATGATTTGGTTGAAACATTTAAGGCATTAAGCATACAGCAGTATTCCAATGATTCATGGTCTGACTATTCCCTGATTGAGATCCCTTTCCACCCACTGGGATCTCAGTTCCCACGCTCCCTTTAAACTTACTTAGTCCACTGAAAAAATTATTATAATTATGTGTAATATCTAAAAAGAGTGAAATAAAAGTATACGGGGTACATCCAATAGTCTGGAAAGTCAGCTGGTTCCCTCTAAGTTACAGGGGTGTGCAACCGCACAGTAACTGAAATTCTCCCATGCACACAGCCTTTATTGTCACGCAGCAGGAATAAAGACAGATGAGAAATTTTAACGAACCGTGAAAGAATTTACTTGTTGAACTGTATTTCTTTATACCCTTCAATCAATAAATAAAATCAAAAGTATGTGATTTTTCATTTTTCATTCTAAATATTTATGGTATGCATATTACCAAAAAAACCCCACACATTTAAAGTGGCACGCAGTTTTCACGTTGTGTAAAAATTTCCTGCTCAGAACAATGGTTGGTCTGCACAGCTTTTCTTTCTCTCTCTCTCTTGTTAGAGAGGAAATGTTGCTGAGCATTTCAAATTATTGGAGTTTCATGAAGTAGAGTATATACAGTATACTCTATGAAGAAACCATTTTGAATGGTCAGGGAGCTCTGACATAGAACAAAGAACCCTATACCATAGGAACAGGATCTTCAGCCCATTTTGCCAAACCTGATGCCAAATAAAACCATCTGCCTACTCATATTCCACATCCCTCTATGATCAGATGAATGACTAAATGCTCCTTGATCATTATCATTGCGTCTGCCTCTACCACCTTTATGGTAGCACATTGCAGGCACCTACCACCCTTAGAGTAAAATAAAAGCCTTGCACACCTCCCTTAAACTTTGCTTCTCACTTTATACCTGTGCCCTCATGCATTTGAAATTTTTATCTTGAAAAAAGACTTGATCTAACCTATCTATGCCTGTCATAATTTTATATATTTTTCCTATCAGTCCAGCGAAAACAACCCAAGTTTAACCAAACTCCCATTGTAGCTAATATTCTCCAATCCAGACCACAGCTTGGCGAACCTCTTCTGCACTCTCTCCAAAGCTTCCATATCTTTCCTGTAGTCGGGCAACCAGAAATGTACACAATACTCTAAATGTAGCCTAACTAAAATTCAATACACCTCAGTTAGGTCTTCTCAGCTCTTATATGCGATGCTCTGACCAACAAAGGCAAACATGTGAAAATAAATCCTGTCCCTCAGAATCTTCTCCAATACCTTCATGACCACTGAAGTATTGTTAACTAGCCTCTAATTTCACCAGATAACAAAGATTTTGCCTCCTGAATACTTTTGTATGTATCTTATGGACTTTGGGCTGCTGATCATGAAAATTACCATGGAATTTTCCTATCACGCACCATTTTTTTTGTCAGTGCCTATATCTGTTATTTCAATTCATAATTCAAATCAATTAAAATGTTGCCCACAATGTAAGCTTAAAAGTTTTCTATTAAGTCAAGTCAAGTCAAGTCACTTTTATTTGTCATTTCGACCATAACTGCTGGTACAGTACATAGTAAAAATGAGACATTGTTTTTCAGGACCATGGTGTTACATGACACAGTACAAAAACTATACTGAATTACGTAAACATGCCTGGGCATGTTTAGGCAAGGTGGATGCTGCATGGCAGGATGCGTTTTAGAAAGAGTATGAAAGCATCATGCATACACCGTTCTATGCATTGTGTTTACATGTATATTGGTTTGTGATCACGTTAATGCACGTGCTCTATGTGTATAGCATATTGTGTGTACTGATTATAATAAAGTAATTGTATTTTCAGCAGTCCTTGTGATTGTAAAATATCTTGTCAACAGCCATGACACTTTCTGTTATATTTGTGGCAAGTATATGCTTAAATTTCAAAAACAGGTTATGACTCCTGTGAGTTCTACTTTGGGTGTAAAATCGGCGACCAAGCCAAAGCCTGAGCTCCTCCCATTTGTTGCACAACATGCGCTGTCAATCTTAGAGTTTGGCTCAGAGGTACTCAGAAGTCAATGCTGTTTGCTGTCCCGATGATATAGTGAGAGCAGAAGGATCATGTGACAGACCATTACTTCTGTCTGACCAGTGTCTGACAAGAAATCCATTGAATACATCAATTCTCCCTACATCCATGAGACCTGTGCCGCATGATAACAGTCTTCTAGTACCAAAGCCACCAGAGACATGGAGTCTAGAGGAGGCAGATGAAGATGCCATGATACACAAGCCAGGAATGGAAAACACTGATATTGATACAGATTTTGTACCCTTTATGTAGAGTGAGCCTCATCTCTGAACTCAATCTGAGTTAAATGACCTGGTCAGAGATTTTGGTTTGTCAAAGGCAAAACCAGAATTACTGGGTTCAAGACTGCAAGGACAGCATCTGCTGTCACCAGGCATGAAAAAATTCCATGAATGATTTTGATATTTGAGACAGATGTTTCCCAGAATAACTGATACAACATTAAAGAAGGCTTTTTTGTTGATCCATAAATCAGACAGATTATTGATAACAGGCAATTTAAAGAACTTCCAATGGTCCTGGAGAAAATCGTATGGAAGGCATTCAAGGATGTTGTTGAAAATTTTCTTCGTAACTAGAGTGCACTAAACTATATGCAGCTGACTGACAACATGCTTCAAATTCTGAGGAAGCAACGTTGGCTATTCTCCAGTCATCAGGGACCTTGTGTAGAAACGGAAGAGAATACAAAGATCTTAGTTGAGGCCCCAGCAATCTTCTCCCTTGTCTCCTTTAGAATCCTGGCAGAGGTTCCATCAGACCCAGTGGTCTTATCCACCCTAATATTTTCCTGAAGATTTATCACCTCCTTCTTAATATCAACATGCCCTAGAATATCAAAGCACAACTCTCTGATCTCACCATCATCTGACTCCTGCAGGAAATGGAGAGAATCCAAAACCTAGAGCTCAGGCTTTCAGGAATGAAATTACAATACTTCCCCACAAAGAGGATAATGGAGTTCTGTTGCACAGTTGGTATTTATTTATTTATTTATTTAGTACTACGGCATGGCAGCAGGCCCTCCTGGCCCAACGAGCCATGCCACCCGGTTATACCTATGTGTCCAATTAACCTACTAACCTGTACGTATGTCTTTGGAAATTGGAAGTAAACTAAACCCATGTGGTCACAGGGAGAATTTACAAACTCCTTACAGACAGCAACAGAATTGAACCTGGGTCACTGGTGCTGTAATACCATTACGCTACCATGCCACCTCTATTGTTAATTGGTAATAAATGTTAGGTAGAAGATTAAATATCAGGTTTGCATAACCCAAGGGGTAAAGGAACATGGAAAGAGACGGGTTCACACAGTAAGGTAACAAATCACTCTTGACTATAATTCACAGTTCTTTTTTCTATTATTATGTACCATATTGCATTGCTGCTGCAAAGTTAATAAATTTTGCGATGTATGCTGGTGATATTAAACCTGACGTTGATTCTGTTCACTTAATGATAGACAGCTAAGTGTTCTCCCCCTAAACTCATGTTTCAAGGTCAATCCATTCCCTTAAGAAGCTGCTCCATTCCTCCTTATATGCTCAATGGCAAAACATGATAATGACAGTTATATTTTAACCATCCTAGGTATGGGACCAAGCAAGAAGACAAGGAGAATACTGAGTTCATAGTGGGTTATGTTAATATGCTGAAGCAGATCAGTATTAAGAAAATGGATCTGACAGGTATCTTAGAATACAAAGGATGAATAAATCCTCAGGGCCTGATGAAATGTATACTAGAATGCTGTGGGGAGATTAGTAAGATCCTGACTGAAATTTTATTAAGATAAGCTTTATTTGTCACATGTACATTAAAACATCAAAACATACAGTGAAATGTGTCATTTTTGCATCATCTGACAACACAGTCCAAGGATTGTGCTGGAGATGGTATGCCAGTGTTGACATGGTTCTGTCTGGAAACCACTAGCCATGATTGTACATCTTTGGAATATAGGAGGAAACTGTGGCACCTGAAGGAAACCCATGCAGTCACAGAGAGATTGTACAACCTCCCTTACAGACAGTGGTGGTAATCACACCCCAATCAATCATTGCTGGCAATGTAAAAGAAATGGCGCTAATGGTTCTGCTACTCTGCTGCTCACATTGTTTGCATCCTTGTTAGTCAGTGATGAGATACCAGAAGAATGGAATGTAGTTGTTTTTTTTAAATTTAAGAACAGCATGGTAACTTACAAGCCGGTGAACCTTATGTCAATGGTAGGAAAATTACTGGGGTAAAAAAAGGATAGGATTTATGTACATTTGGAAAGATGGGGGCCAATTAGAGATAGTCGGCAGAGTCTTGCAGGGGATATCCTGTCTCATTAATTTGATTTGAGTTTTTTTGAGAGGATAACTAAGAAGAGTGGTGAAGGCAGGGTGGTGGATGTTGTTGACAAGGTCTTGCATGGCCAGCTTCTCCAGAAGGTTAAGGCGTATAGGATCCAAGAAGAGTGAGCTACGTGGATACGAAATTCCCTGGTGATCGGAGGCAGATGGTAGTAATGAAAAGCTTTTTTTTCTCTTATTGGAAATCTATGCCTAGTGGTGTACCACTGGGATTGGTGTTGGGACCTTTGCTGTTTATGATATAAATTAGCAACCTCAATATCAATGTGGGTAATATAATTGGAAAGTTTGCAGTTAACACCAACACTCACAGTTTTGTGAATGTTGAAGTTTATCTTGGATCAAAGGAAAATTGGGAGAAGCATTGGCAGGTGGAATTTAATCCCAGCAAATATGAGGTGATACATTTTTGGAATCAAAAAGGGATTAGACACAAACACCAGGGCACTGAGGAATGTTGATAAACAGAGAGACATTGGCATTCAAATCCATAAGTCCCTGGAAGTGGCAATACAGTTAGATAGTGTGGTGAAAAGGTATATGGCATGCTTGACCTAATAGGCTGAGGCATGGAATATAAAATGTGAGATGTTGCAACTTTACAAAACACAAGTTGGGCTGCATATATAGTATTCTGTGCAGGTCGCCACAGTATAGCAAGAATGTGGTGGCGTTGGAGAGAATACTGAAGAGATTCATCAGGATGTTTATTGGTTAGGTGGACTTTAGCTCCAGGAAGAAATTGAATAGGCTGAGTTTGTTTTCCTTGAAGGGAAGGAGTCAGAAAGTTGACATGATAGAGATATATAAGATTTTGAAGACACAAGAACTGCAGATGCTAGAATCTGGAATAACAAATAATTTGCTGTAGGAACTCAGCAAGACAAACAACATCGACTACAGATGCCTCTTGACCTGCTGAATTCCTCCAGCAGATTGTTACTTCAGATTATGAAAGGCATGGATAAAGGTGTCTTCTATGATAAAGGTAGATAAAAAAACAGACCGGCATATGTTTAAGGTCAGCCAAATGAGTTTTAATGTGAAAGAAAAGTTATTTTGAAACGCATAGTGGCTTATATCTGGAAACGCCTACCTGGGTTGGCAAAATCAGATGCATTACGTTTTTTCGTTAAGTGTCGAGTCGTATGAAGTGGGCGATCATGGTCTTTCCATGACCATGATTATTCTTGGAAATTTTTTCCACATAAATGGTTTGCCATTGCCTTCTTCTGGGCAGTGTCTTTACAAGATGGGTGACCCCAGCCATTATCAATACTCATCAGAGATTGTCTGCCTGGACTTTTGATAACCAGGACTTGTGATAAGCATCAGCTGCTCATTGAACATCCACCACCCACTCCCATGACTTCAAGTAACCTTGATTGGCAATACTTCTGCTTTGCCAGGATCTGTTTGGACATGGACATAGTCCCTAATGTGGGCAAAAACGATGAGTGTAGATGAGCATCGCCATGATGGGTCGAAGGACCTGTTTTTATTGGTACAACTCCATGAGATGTATAAAAGTATGACATTATTTCTACACGTTGTCTTAATCAACGCATGCCCAAGCATCATGAAAGGGGTGCATCTTATGCCAGATATTTGGCGAAGAGGGTGGAAGCTGGAAATTCAGAGAGCGCTCACTTTTGAACTGAACAGTTGAACGTAACAGTTGAGTATCCGTCACTCGGGAGAGGGGAGTGACTGGTCTCCGACACGTGAGGTAAAAGCGAGTTCTGCTTCCGACACACGGCAACCGGGCGAGGTGTCCATTTGTCATTCGGGGTCGGGGGTCGAAGGCCGGTCCGATCTCGGTCACGCGGGGAAGGGGGCGCGGCCTGGTTCCCTCACGTGCGGTGTGGGCGGGTCTTAGTTTCGTCCGGCAGAGAGTGGGCGCGGCCTAGTTGGTTATGCGCGGAGAGGGGGCGGGCCCCACTTGTGTCAGTCAGAGCTGGGCGGTGCTTTGTTCTGTCACGCAAAGGGAGGACGGGGATTGGTTTCGATCGGGCAATAAGGAGGCGGGGTTTGTATTCTGTCGCGCTGGGAAAGAGGGCGGGGCTTGTGTCCGTCACACAGATAGAGGGCGGGGCTTGTTCTGTCACGCCGAGAGAGGGTGGTGATTGGTTATTTCATGCAGAAGGGGGCGGGCTTGAGGCTGTCACATTGGGAGAAGGCGGAACGATTCCGATCGACGGCGTTGTGAGGAAATAGGCGGGGCTTGTTTCCGTCTCGCGGTGGAGTGGGCGGGGCCAGGCTTCTGTTTTGTCTTCGTTCGTTTTGTGAAGGTTGAGCTGCTGCCGCTTCCCCGATGGGATTGGAACAAAGTTGTGTTAAAGTGGTGAAATGAGATGGTTTGTGTTTTAGATCGTTGACGTCCTGCGCTGGCTGCTGTTGGCCTGGCCTCCTCGCGTCCCTTCGGGCTGCCCTTTCTACCCATGTTGCACCGCAGTATTGATGGTTGAGCTAAGATGGCGGTCCAGGAATCCGCTGCTCAACTATCGATGGCATTAAAGGTTCAGGAGTATCCCACTCTAAAGGTAAGCTTTGTGTCCGATGGCCATTGCCACCTCTCCGTAACCTGTTAATATCCTCAGCACATAATATACTCCTCAAACTACAAAATGCCACGTTTAGTTGACAGTTTTCAGGTTCTTATAAGATTAAATATTCGCTCAGACACCTTTGAGGGAATTAAACGTGAAGACTCCGTACTTTCAGTTAATGTTTGCTATTTGAAAAGAAAAAAAAGAGTTAATCGTTTCAATGTCAGGTACGTTAAAGATCAACGAATCAGCACTCGCCCGTTTTCCCAAGGTATAGTCGCAGTATTAAATGGTTTCGTTAATCACATAACTGGAAATCTGTTCTTATGTCAAAGCGAATTGTAAATCCTTCTAAGAATTTTATTTTTCAGTGGTTAAGTAATGTTAACATGCTGAAAGTTAACATCGCAGTGCTTAATCAAGGGCTGGAACAAATACTTGCTTTTCTGATGTCTGGAGGCATTGTGTAACAATAAAGCAGGAAAGTTGCTCTGCGTTGACTTCACTATTTGAAATCACGGTCAAAGGTGTGATTATCGAACGAACAATAGCAAATTTTTTCATAGGTTAAATGAAGCTATTGAAAATAAGATTTGATAGACGCTGATAATCTAAAATGTAATCAACAAAAGCTGATTCATCTGAATCAGTGAAGGTGGAAGCATTTTCTTCATCTGTAGTTTTTACTTGGCCTGATCCTTTTACCCAATGATTTTCATTTGTAATATCTAGTCAATCTATTGCATTGTTTAGTTTCAAGTGAATTCTTTTTGCCCAAGATTATTTTAATGTCTTTGTATTTAGTGAACTATTTGAATCTTCTGCAAGGTGGATTATAGAATAGAAGTCCATCTCATAACATGCACCACATTCAAATGGATAAGTGAATTAGCAAAATCTGTTGTAATTACCAAGCAGAATGATCTACAAGAGCCTGAAGCAGTGCTTTTCCCCTTCAAATAATTTCAGTAATACACAGGGAAAAAAAATCAGTAATTATTGATTTTTATCTCA
The DNA here is from genome assembly GCF_048418815.1 of Hemitrygon akajei. Taxonomy (NCBI): domain Eukaryota; kingdom Metazoa; phylum Chordata; class Chondrichthyes; order Myliobatiformes; family Dasyatidae; genus Hemitrygon; species Hemitrygon akajei. The sequence continues at coordinate 31,226,974 of NC_133127.1, forward strand.
ATTTTAGCTCTGTACAATTGTAAATAATTGTTTTCTGTACTTGCAGGTACCCTATGAAACCTTAAATAAGCGTTTTCGAGCTGCTCAGAAGAATATTGACCGAGAAACTAGTCATGTGACCATGGTAGTTGCAGAACTGGAGAAAACATTGAGCAACTGCCCAGCAGTGGATTCAGTCGTGACCTTGTTAGATGGTGTAGTTGAGAAACTCAGCGCTTTGAAGAGAAAGGTACAAAAGTGTTTTGTTGGTAACAAAGTCTATGCTTTGGCCAGGTAACTCTTCATGGAGAATGAAAATGCTTTTCATATTTTAGAATGAGGGTTGATGGCTTTTAAACATCATCTCTGAAAATCAATGCATCACTCACTCATGCTGATGATTTGTATTTTTGTGGAAATAAAACCTCTTGTGTATTTCTACCTTGTGAAAATTCAAAATTGCAGAAGTGATCTCTATACAGTTCTTAACAGTCATTTGGAAGAAGATGTAATTGAAAATTTTTAAGTTATATACTTTTGATTGTATGGTAGAAATGTGCACATAGGAACAAGCTGTTTAGCTCACCATGTCCATACACTAATCCTGTGACCCTGACAGTCATAGTAGTGTAACATAGAAAAAGGCCATTTGGTCCAATACATCCTAGCCAAGATGCCCATCTACACTAATCCTGTTTATTTTTTTGCATTTAGCCCATATGTCTCTAAATTCCTCTCCTCTCCACATACCTGTCCAAGGGTGTCACAGTAGCATAGTGGTTGGTGGTGTAATGTTACAGCTTGGGGTGTCAAGTTGTAATATCATCAGAGGTTCGGAGATCAATTTCAGCACTGTCTGTAAGGAGATTGTACATTCTTCCTGCGATCATGTAGGTTTCCTCCAAATGCTCTGGTTTTCTCCCACAGATTGATCATTGTAAATTGTCCTCTCATTAGGCTAATGTTAAATAGATCGGTTGTTGGGCTGGAAGGGCCTGTTTGCACTGTATCTCTAAATACATAATGCTGTTTTACCTGCCTCTATCACCTGCTTCAGCAATTATTCTATATGCCCATCACCTTTTGTGTTTTTAAAAATAAAAAAAAAATTCCCATCAGGTCTCCTATATATACGTTTTCCCTCCCTGGTTAAAAACTATGTTCTCTAGTGTTAGCCTTTCCAGCTCTTGGAAAAAAGAATGTGGCCATTGCCCCTTTCTTGGCCCCTCATAATTTTATAAGGTACCCTTCCGCTTTCTGTGCTCTAGTGAGAACAATTTCAACTTGCTTGGTCACTCCTAATAAATAAAGCTCTTCATTCCAAGCAACATTTTGCCGAGCATCTTCTGTACTCTTTGTATTGCTACCACATCCTTTCTAAAGTGGGGAAATCAGAACTGTATAAGGTATTCCATGTGTAGACTTTGCATTAAACAGCTGCAATATGTCCCAGCTCTTGTACTCTATGCCATGTACGGACTGAGATTATTTTTGCTAATTATATGTTTGACCCGTTCCTGTTGGAATTTGCTGTTTTCAAGTAACCATATTAAGAAGCAGCCATATTCTTGCATCAAGAATGTGCATTGAAATTTTGTTAAATTTTATTTGCATTGAATTTTATTGTTTCCAGAGGCAATGATCAATCAAAATGTCTGACTCGTATAAAACAAAAATAATACCTAATCTATGTGGTTTGTCCTGCAAATCAGAGGTACACAGACTCTGTACGGAGCTGGATATGATTCTGAATAATACATTTATTTTCACTGACCTATTTACTTGTTCAGCTACTGAACTTGTATGTTAAATCTAATACAACCAACAAAAAACATTCTGAGCAGAACTCCCATTATTTCGAAGATACACTGAGTTTAACTTTTTGAGGCATGGCAATGACCTCATAAAAGAAAACCACATCCACTGCTTGACCAGGAAATAAGCTTTATTGTGTTCCAGATTGTGTATCCATGTTCAAGTCTATTGCCTTTCAGATAAAATTTGTAAGTATAGAGTTAGCCTTTTTTTCAATAGGTATATTTAACAGGTTTCAATAGGTACATTTATTGCCAGAGAAATGTATGCAATATACATCCTGGAATTTATTTTCCTTGTAAACATCCACGAAAGCAGAGGAGTGCCTTAAAGAATGAATGACAGTTAAATGTTAGAACCCAAAGCCCCCCCCCCCCCAGCTCCCCTCTCCCACGCATAAGCAGCAGCAAAGCAATGACCCCCTCCCCCACCATCAAAAAAGCATCGGCATCCCCCCCACCGAGCACTCAAGTGTGCAGCAAAGCATCAATAAAAACACAGACTTGAAGTACCTCAAAGACTACTCGTTCACCCAGTAATTTGACATACTGTCCTCACTAATAAGGGAAAAAGAGGTATCCCCGTTTCACAGTGAGAGGGGAGACATAACAAAAACAATTCGCCAATTTATGGTGTTAAAAGTCTGTTGCATCGCTTTTTCCTAGCTCAGTACCCAAACAACTCGGGTCTCTGGGCACGCAGCCAGCTCACTGCTTGCGATCGTCTGTCTCCCATGACACAACAGGCAGTGGCACCGACCTTGAATCTGCCTGCCTCCAGAGCTAATCCGGCACCCTGAAGGCACGCTGGTCTTCCAGGCTGCATCCTTGGCATATCAAAAAGCGGTCCCATTCCCGCAAAAAATCAAAGTCAGTGTGTAACTCCAGGTCAGGGTCTTCAAAAGAACCCTGAAAGGGAAAGAAAGAGATATTAAAGATGGAAGTAGAGCTGTTTCCGAAGATGCAAGCAAAGGAGTTGCCATTAGGCGCCATCATCAACCTAAGCTCCCATTATTAACTTTAACATGAATGCTACATTTAACAAATTTTGCAGCTGGAATTTGAATGCGCCTTGACATTTTTTTGATTTATTTGAAGTATATATGACAATGCAAAAATATTGTAGATGATCCAGTGCTGCAAAATTTTCACTGTGAAACTGACCTAAAAACCCTTAATGCTGCATCAGAGATATATATTTCACTCATGTTTATTTGCACATGTATGCTGTGTGTAATTTGTTAATTTAAGTTAACATACTTGTGTTGGTCTTTGTCTTGCAATGTACTGTGCTGCTGCTGCAAGGTGCTAATTTTCATAGCATTCATACCCTGTGTATGTATGCCTGGGAGTAATGAATTTGAGGAATGTCAGTGTTTTGGACATATGAAACATTCTTTTGTCATTACTGTATTTTCCATTTTCATCGATTCATGTTCAATGTCTATAAAAAGTACTTACTCCCCTCAGAACTTTTCATGTTTTATTACTTTACAAAATTGAGTCACAATGGATTTAATTTGGCTTTTCTGACACATCGCCAGAAAAAGACTTTGTTGTCAAAGTGAAAATAGAGCTCTGCAAAGTGATCTACATTAATTACAAATATAAAACACAATATAATTGATTGCTGAAGTATTCATCCCCTTTAATATGACACACCAAATCATCACTGGTGCAGCCAATTGGATTTAGAAGTCACATAATTAGTTAAATGGAGATCACCTGTGTGCAGTCAAGGTGTTTCAATTGATTGCTGTAAAAATACACCCGTATCTGGAAGGTCCAGTTGCTGATGAATCAGTATCCTGGTAATAACTACACTATGAAGACAAAGGAACACTCCAAGCAACTCCACGATAAGGTTATTGAAAAGCACATCAGGAGATGGATACAAGAAAATTTCCAAGTCACTGACTATCCTTTGGAGTGCGATTAAGCCAATCATCAGGAAATGGAAAGAATATGGCACAGCTGTGAACCTGCCTAGAGCAGGCCGTCCTCAAAAACGGAGTGACTGCAAGAAGGGGACTGGTGAGGGAGGCCACCAAGTGACCTATTGGCAACTTGGAGTTATAAGCTTCAGTGGGTGAGATGGGAGAGACTTCGCATACAACTGTTGTCTGGATACTTCACCACTTGTAGCTTTATGGGAGAGTGGCAAAGAGAAAACCACTGTTGGGGGGGGGGGGAAAATCTCGCATGAAATCTCGGCTAGAGTTGCCAGAAGGAATGTGGAAGACTCTGAAACCAACTGGGAGATGGTTCTGTGGTCTGATGAAACCAAAATTGAACTTTTTAGCCATCAATCTAAATGCATGTCATTTAAAAACAGCCATCCCTAATGTAAACCATGATGATGGCTGCATCATGCTGTGGGGATGCTTCACTGCAGCAGGTCCTGCAAGGCAGCAAAATACAGTGAAATCCTGGAGGAAAATCTGATGCAGTCTGCAAGAGAACTGCAACAGTACAAGATTTGTTTCCCAGCAAGACAATGACCCCAAGCATAAAGCCAAAGCTATGCAAGAATGGCTTAAAAACAGCAAAGTTAATTTACTGGAGTGGCCAAGTTACAGTCTACACATCAATCTAATTGAGAATATGTGGCTGGACTTGAAAAGGGGCTGTGGACTCATAATCCCCATGCAATCTGGCAGAACTTGCGCAGTTTTGTAAGGTAGGATGGAGAAAGATTGCAGTGTTCAGATATGCAAAGTTGATAGAGACCTATCCACTCAGACTCAAGGCTGTAATTGCTGCAAAAGTTGCATCTGTTAAATATTGACTTGAGGGGGGTGAAAACCTATGCAATCAAGTATTTTGTATTTTATATTTGTATTTAATATAGGTCACTTTGTAGAGATTTGTTTTCACTTTGACAAGGAAAGACTTTTTTCTGTCGATCAGTTCAAAAAAAAGGTCAAATCCACTGTACGGGGGTGATTGATATGTTCGTGACCTAAGGTAGAAGGAATCATTTTTAGAAAACCTAGCACATTTATTTTTCAACATAGTCCCCTCCTACATTTACACACTTAGTCCAGCGGTCGTGGAGCATACGGATCTTGGACCTCTGGAGAGTGTCCACAGATGGGTGATTGATAAGTTCATGACCTAAGATAGAAGGAGATGAGTTATTATCTTCAAATTTTCTGCATAATCACTCAAAGAGTTGACCTGCATGTGCATGTAACGAGAGCTGTACAACTCATCTCCTTCTACCTTTGGCCACGAACTTATCAATCACCCATCTGTGGACACTTTCTGGAGGTCCAAGATCCGTATGCTCCACGACCACTGGAGTAAGTGTATAAATGTAGGAGGGGACTATGGTGAAAAATAAATGTGCTCGGTTTTCTAAAATTGACTCCTTCTACCTTAGGCCTTGAACATATCAATCACCCCTCGTAATTCAGTGTTGTAAAACAATAAAACATGAAAACTTCCAAGGGGATGAATACTTTTTATAGGCGCTGTAGCTGTAAGCAATGTAATCACTTGAGTTGTTTTAGTATCATAACTTTATTTGTTCATCATTTTAAAAAAAAATCAAAAATTTGATTTGGAGGCATGTGCTAATAAATTTTAAATTTAACTCTTTGGAAGGTTTGTGTCTGGGGCTATAACTTGGTGGAACTTTTTAGATATACAACAAATTTATGGTTTTTACTACAGGATTTTTTAAATATAAGGATGAGTGATTCCATGAGCTGAGTAATGATAATTTGCTGAGAGATTTGCACTGTCTTCCTTGTGGTTATCAAGATCCTTCTTCTAAGGTAATACATTGTGGTTGTGGGTGAATTGATTTTATTCTGTTTTTGAATAGGAACCATAGACTTGTCCATAGATACAGTGGGTGATAATGCAGAGCTTGACACTCTTTGCTGCATGTTAAAGGTTTCTGTGTGCATGACCTCAAGTTTCTCAGTATAATCCTGAATTTCATTGCTTCAATGGTCCATCACTTTAAATGGTCATGTGCTAAAAATTATCATGACATGTCAGGGATTCTCATTAATTACAAATCATCTTGTCACAGACATTGGGGTTCTACTTGATTTTTTAGCCATCATGTTAATAGGATGATTTACAGCTCCATCATACATTAGTGTGGAGACCCAGAATTAAAGTGCAGAAACCATGAAGTTGTATTCTTCTGAACTGTAGAAAAAGATTCTTAATTGTTTTTTACATCTAATCTGATTATAATTCACCATGCAGTTTTTCTTTCTTGTATTAATCTTCTAATTGTCAAGCCATTGATCTGAGATTCAAATATCCATGTCAGCTTTTTATAGAGTCATTGAGCCATACATTATTGATACAGGTCTCTTAGGCCAACCAATCCGTTTCAAGCCATGGTGTCCGCTCAGTTCATCCCAGTCTCCTATGTTTGGCCAATATCCCTTGATACTCTGCTCCTTCATGTGCCTATCCAAGTGCTGCTTAAATGTTACTGTTGCACCTACTTTTGCCACCTCCTTGCAGCTCCTTTCATATATTCACCTCCCTCAGTGTGGAAAAAGATGGGCCTTGGGTCCCTTTTAAATCTTCCCTCTGATCCTATAACTGACTCTCATTCTGTACATGGATGAGAAAGGTATGAAGAGCTATGTTCCACGTGCAGGTCGATGGGACTATTTTGGCACAGACTGGATGGGCTAAAGGGCCTCTTTCTGTGCTGTAATGCTCTTTGACTCTATAACTGTGCCCCTAGTGTTGGGAAAAATCTTACTTATGCCTGGTGTAATTTTAAATGTTTCTATAGGATCATAACTCATTGTCTAAGGAGAAAAAGACGAAACCTGGCCAACTTTTCCCTTTTAACGTGGACTTTCTAGTCCAGGCAACATACTAGTAAATCCTCTCTACACTATTTTCTGTTTAACTACATCTTTAATATAACAAGGTGACCAGAACTGTGCATGATACTCACCAGTGACTTGTACAGCTGCAACGTCATGTCCCACATCTGCTCTCTGTGTCCTTACTGAAGACCAGCACACTAAGTACCTTTTTCACCACCCTGTTTGCCTGAGTGCTGCTGATTTCAATGAGCTATGCACTTGTACTCATCGCTGTTATTTCATTACGCTCTCCAATGCCCTACCATTCATATTCTAAATCCTGTGCTTTCCAAAATCCATTACCTCACATTGAAATCCATTTGTCACTTATCAACCCTTTTCCCTAACTGTTCAAAGTTCTTCTCGAATGAATAATAACCACCTTCACTATCTACAGCACTTCCTAATTGTGTGTCATCTGAAACTTTGATGATCAAGCCTTGTGCACTTGTATCCAAAACATTTATATAAATAACAAGTGTCACAACATCAGCACACTACTAGTCACCGGCCTCCATTCTGAGAGCCAACCTTTAATCACCACTCCTTTTTTTTCCTACCTCTGGGTCACTTGAATTTACTTAACTAGCTGTCCCTAGATTCCATGGGACCTAACCTTCAAGACCAGCTTACAACTTGGAACCATTTTTGAAGGCCTGGCTGAAGTCCAAATAAACAACATCCATTGTCCTACCCTCATCAACCCTTTTTGTTTACTTCTTTGTAACGGTCTGAAAGTTACATTGAGCCTGATTTTTACCATGCACAAAACCATTTTGACTTCGTCAGGCTTTATCTATTCAAATGCTTGTAGATTCTGTATTTCAGAATTTCCTCAACTAATTTCCCTGCCATTGATGTCAGTTTATAGTTCAGAATTAGTTGGAGCTGATCACGGGACACAGTGTATACTTCAGCACAGATGATAAAAATTCAACTTTTGGCCTGCACTGTAAGAATCAATCCCAAAATTTCACCCATTATGAGTAAAGATGTTGTTTTAAATGCATGAATAATTTTGAACTTGCAGTGCAGCACAATAGCTGTACTAACCCTGATCCTGCAATTTCATCTGTACCTTTCAAAAAGAAAATTGCAGGATACACCATAAAAGGAGGCTATTTGGTTTCTATAGGGTTTTTTCTTTCAAATGTTAGCCATGCCCTTTCAAACACTTCAGTTAAATCTGCCTCTGTTACTACTTCCACCCTCCCTATGTGGATTTCAGACTGTAATCCTTTGCAATGTGGCAGTTCTCTTAACAAAAAAATCCCTGATACCAGTACTTAGTGGATTTATCCTTGTTCCTTTTTTTAAACATAATGTAATTTTTGCAGTTCTTCAGTCCTTGTGCACCGCATTTTGTACCTGCAGAGCTGTGATAAGAACACAAGCACTGACAGAACTTTGTACATTTAAATTAAATTAACTCTCATTCTTCTGAATTTTGTATAGCATTGATAGGCTCAGTGTGCCTAATCTCTCATTGTGACAAACATGCCATCCCAGAATGCAGCTGGTGAATGTTTTCTTGTGCATTCTTACTCACAAGTAAATTGCTCACTGGGTAGAGAGGCCAGAACAATGTTCCAGCTTTGCTCTTATTGGGGCCCAACAAAATTCTGTTTGACATAATTTTTAGTTTCAAACTTTTCCAGTAACAGCCATTGTCAATTTAACTTCCTTGTCACATGCTCTACTTAACTAAGATAAAGAAAACAATAATAAAACAGAAACCCCAGTAAATATATTACAATTTATGTATATAAGCTATTTTATGTATGTCCATAATATAATGCTATCCACAGGAGTGTTTGTACATAAGGTGACTCTGACAGGAAATGAAGTAGTGATGGGTGGAGGTGTTGATCAGCCTTACTGTTTGGGGAAGTTAACTATTCATGTGTCCTGGCATGGATGCTGCATAGTCTGCTCCCTTGTATCCCTGAAACCTCATCCTTCACTGCCATCGAGCTTTGTATCGTCGTCATCATGTTCTTTCACTCAGGCACCTGCATTACATTTAAGCAGAACTTTAATGTAACTGTGACCTGCATTGCTTAAAACCAAAGTTTGGATGGTGACGTTAGGCTGGGGAGCACTTGCTTATCCAGCATAACCACCATGAGAAGATATCAGTGTTCTGTTTCTGAGATCGGTTCATGAAAAATATGGCCGTTTATAAGTTAATACATTTTAAATTTCTGTATTTAAATGCATTTAATTAACCAAGTAAATGCAGTGCTATTGTTAACAAGGTTAAGTAAGTCTTAAATCACAAACAACAGAAAATCTGCAGATACTGGAAATCCGAGCAAAACACACAAAATACTGGAGTCCTGTTGAAGGGTTTCAGTCTGAAACATTGACTGTACTCTTTTCAATAGATGCTGCCTGGCCTGTTGAGTTCCTCCAGCGTTTTGTGTGTGTTGCTATGTAAGTCTTGAGATGTTTATGATATGGTTGTGTGAATCCCAGTTATTCTGATACCATATACTGCACTACCAGCCTATGAATAACGTTTTTGGATATCTTACTTGAAAGTGGTTTGGGGGAAGGGGAAGGTGGTGTGGGGAATAGGACTATTTCTTAAACTTGGAAGTCTGAGGTAAAACGAGGAACTTGTAGCATTCAATTTTGAAGTGATCTTTTTTTTCATGAACTGTCTTTTGCAATGAAAATCTCGTAAAAGATGGTTTTGTTCCTTGATGCTCCGTGCCCCTATTCAAAGTCAAAATTGACAGTGATTACAATGTATAACCATGTACAAAAAATATTTATTGATCTTGAAATTTTCCTATCATTCTATTTTGTGGTACTTGGGTCCTCTGCTATTTTATCAATGACCAGGATCAAGTTTGTCAAACATGACCTTCTTGAACAAATCCTTGGCTTTCATTAATAATCCTGTGTATTTTTCATAGTAGTTAGTTGTGTACTATTCTCATTCCATCTGTGTTGGGTTGACTTTTTAAAATATAGTTCTAGTTGTCCCACCATGACCCTGACATAAGTCCAGATAAAAGAAGGATTAGGAGATTGTAGCTAAGAATTATTTCCCCTAGTTTACTTCATTAATCTTCAAGGAGTGGTGTCTCAGAAAGGCAGCGTCCATTGTTAAGGACCTCCAGCACCCAGGGTATGCCCTTTTCTCACTGTTACCATCAGGTAGGAGATACAGAAGCCTGAAGGCACACACTCAGCGAATCGGGAGCAGCTTCATACCCTCTACCATTCAATTCCTAAATGGACATTGAACCCATGGACACTACCTCACTTTTTTCTAATATACAGTATTTCTGAATTTTGCACGTTTTAATCTATTCAATATATGTATACTGTTATTTATTATTATAATTTTTATTTTATTTTCTTTTTTATATTATGTATTGCATTGAACTGTTGCTGCTAAGTTAACAAATTTCACGTCACATGCCGGTGACAATAAACCTGATTCTGATTAATACAGGATGTTGGATCCTCCAGGCTCAGTGACTTTTTAGCATGGAATTGGTAGTGCTGAACAAACTGGTCAGCGCAGTAGCCTATGCTGGCATTTAAACTCCCCCTGAGCCTTCTCCCATTCTTATTCACCTAAATTGTTTGTTTATAGATTCAAAGTGGAACAGGCCCTTCCGGCCCAACCCACCTAGTTAACACTTTCCTAATCACAGGACAATATACAATGACCAATTAACTGCTTAACTAGTACCTGGTTGGAGTGTGGACACAACTGGAGGACACAGAAGAAACCCAAGCCCTCACAGGGAGAATGTACAAACTCCTTACAGTTGACACCAGAATTGAACTATGAACTCCAACACCCCAAGCTGTGTTGTATTGTAGCTCTAACCGTTATGCCACTGTGGCACCCAAATCGTGTCGGCTGCTGGTAATGCCTTTTCTCACTTCCCTTTAAGTGCCTCCTGAATTTTTTTCCTTCAGTGGTGTTTATTGTCATTGCCAAATTTTTTATATTGATTTTTTTTTACCTTGTTAGTGTTTTACTGTAGCATTGACTGCAACTTCACTCTTATTGAAAACAACAGTCTCTCAATTTTAGGTTCCTAATTAGTTCCATTTTTCCCTTGAGTATAGTACAAGACATTTTTTACGTCCCATTTCATCTGGCTACTGCTCTGTTCCCAAATTCATCTGCTTATTCTTTTCCTTCAATATTCTCTGCACTTAAAACAAAAGATAGTTATTATAACTTGGATTACACACAAAATGCAGGCCAGGCAGCATCTGTGGAAAAGTTGATGTTTTGGGCTGAGACCTTTCATCAGAATGTGTCTGGTGCAGGTCAATGGGACTAGCGGAATAAAGTTTTGTCACAGACTAGAAGGGCCAAATGGCCTGTTTTCTGTGCTGTAGTATTCTGTGGTTCTAATGAAGGGCCTCAGACTGAAACATTGACTGTTTACTCTTTTCCATGTATGCTGCCTGCTGAGTTCTTCCAGCATTTTGTGTGTATTGCATGGATTTCCAGCATCTATAGTTTTTCTAGTACTGGCTTTTCTTTACCTTTTCTCTTGAGTCAGGCAAGGTATTTGTATCTTCTTTCCTTCGATCAAAACTCTCAAAAGTTAGCACACATTCAGTTAAGTATTTTTATGGTCAGTGATATTTGTTCTTGTCTGCAGCTATTATAAATCTAATCACGTAATCCACCCTTGAATAATGCTCTCCTTGCCTACTTCATTCAATGTAACTTTTGGTGTTCAGTTAATTCACCTTTTCACACCTAAATTAACCTTCTCTAACCTTGACAGTATTGATAGCAGTAATTAAACTTTAATGAGAGTAAACAAGACTTGACATATTGCCATTTAATCTGAGGTTAAAAGCATGTATAATAGATACATGTCCTGGACACCATTGTTGAGAATGATCGTGTGAAAGGTATTGCCGCCTATCCCTAATGATTACTGTCTGTTGGTCAGGAAGTCAAGGATACAGTTGCAAAGGAAAGTGTTGAACCCCAGGTCTAGTAGTTTGAAAATGTGCTTGCTTGGATTTATAGTGCTGAAGGCTGAGCTGTAGTCAATAAACAATAGCCAAACATAAGTAGTCTTACTTGTCCAGATGCTCCCAAGATGAGTGATGGTATCCACAGTAGATCTGTTTAGTCCACCCGCCAGTGAATTACAGTGGGTTCAGCTTGCAGCGCACACAAAACGCTGGAGGAACTCAGCAGGCCAGGCAGCGTCTAGGAAAAGAGTACAGTCGATGTTTTGGGCCAAAACCTGGGGGGAATGAATGTTGAGTAGAATTAATGGGTGGGGGAAGAGAAAGAGAATCACCAGGTGGTAGGTGAAACCCGAAGGGGGAGGGATGAATTAAAGAGCTGAGAATAAATTTGGTGAAAGAAACAGAAGGCCATGGAAGAAAGAAAAGGGGGAAAGAGCACCAGAGGGAGGCGATGGTCAGGCAAGGAGATGAGGTGAGAGAGGGAAAAGGGGATAGGAAATGGTGAAGGAGAGGGGATGGCGGGCATTTCCAGAAGTTCTTGAAATCAATGTTCATGCCATCAGGTTAGAGGTTATCCAAATGGATTATAAAATGTTGTTCCTTCAACTTGGATGTGGCCTCATCACGACAGTAGAGGAGGCCATGGAAAGACATTGGAATGAGAAGTTGAATTAAAATGGGTGGCCACTGGGAGATCCAGCTTTTATGGCGGACAGAGCGTAGGTGCTCGGCTAAGAGGTTTCTCAATCTATGTTGTGTCTCACCGATATACAGGAGGCCAAACTGGGTGCACCAGATACAGTATATGACCCCAAAGTGAAGTGTCACCTCACCTGGAAGGCCCTGTATGATATACTGAGGCCACAATTGGGTTGGAGGAACAACACCTTATATTCTGTTTTGGTAGCCTCCAATCTAATGTAAGTTAGGTTGTAGTAAGTATGCAGATGATACTAAGGTAGGTGACATTGTGGATAATGAAGTAGGTTTTCAAAGCTTGCAGAGAGATTTAGACCAGTTAGAAGAGTGGGCTGAACAATGGCAGATGGAGTTTAATGCTGATAAGTGTGAGGTGCAACATTTTGGTAGGAATAATCTGAATAGGACATACATCATAAATGGTAGGGCATTGAGGAATGCAGTAGAACAGAGTGATCTAGGAAAAATGGTGCATAGTTCCCTGAAGGTGGAATCTCATGTGGATAGGGTGGTGAAGAAAGCTTTTGGTATGCTGGCCTTTATAAATCAGAGCATTGAGTATAGGAGTTGGGATGTAATGTTAAAATTGTACAAGGCTTTGGTAAGGCTGAATTTGGAGTATTGTGTACAGTTCTGGCCACTGAATTATAGGAAAGATATCAACAAAATAGAGAGAGTACAGAGAAGATTTACTAGAATGTTACTTGGATTTCAGCACCTAAGTTACGGGGAAAGGTTGAACAAGTTAGGTCTTTATTCTTTGGAGCATAGAAGATTGAGGGGGGACGATAGAGGTATTTAAAATAATGAGGGGGATAGATCGAGTTGACGTGGATAGGCTTTTTCCATTGAGAGTAGGAGATTCAAACAAGAGGACATGAGTTGAGAGGGGGCAAAAGTTTAAGGGTAACACAAGGGTGATTTTCTTTACTCAGAGAGAGGTAGCTGTGTGGAACGAGCTTCCAGTAGAAGTGGTAGAGGCAGGTTCGGTATTGCCATTTAAAGTAAAATTGGATAGGTATATGGACAGGAAAGGAATGGAGGGTTATGGGCTGAGTGCGGGCCACTGGGACTAGGTGAGTATAAGCGTCGGCACGGACTAGAAGGGCTGAGATGGCCTGTTTCCATGCTGTAATTGTTATATGGTTATATAATGGCATGAACATTGATTTCTTGAACTTCCGGTAATGCCCCCCAACTTCTCTCTCCTTCACCATTTCCCACCCCCCTTTCCCCCACTCATCTCCTTGCCTGCCCATTGCCTCCTGGTGCTCCTCCCCCCTTTTTTCGATGGCCTTCTGTCCTCTTCTATCAGACTCCTCCTTCTCCAGCCCTGTATCTCTTTCACCAATCAACTTCCCAGCTCTTTACTTCATCCCTTGTTTCACCTATCACCTTGTGTTTCTCTCCCCTCCACCCACATTTTAAATCTACTCCTCATGTTTTTTCCTCCAATCCTGATGAGGGGTTTCGGCCTGAAATGCTGACTACTCTTTTCCTAGATGCTGCCTGGCCTGCTGAGTTTCTCCATCGTTTTGTGTGTGTTGCTGAGATTTCCAGCATCTGCAGAATTTCTCCTGTTTGTGAGTGGATTGAGCTTGTCTGGGAGGCTGGATTTAACATGGGTTCCCAACCTGGGGTCCATGGACCCCTTGGTTAATGGTCCATGGTATAAAGAAGGTTGGGAATCCCTAATGTGTGTCATGACCAGCCTCTTGAAGCACTTTGTGATTGTGGGTATCAGAGCCACTGGGCAAAAATCATTTAGGCATATCACCTTGTATTTCTTAGGTACTTGGATCATAGTGTTCTTACAGCAGGTGGGAATCTCAGATTGAAGCAGGGCGAAGATAAAAAATCTCAGATACCACCACCCCCACCAGCTGATCTTTGGAGTATCTAAGGACACCAGCAGGGGCACCATCGAGCCAGATGCTTTCTACAACTTCATTCTCTGGAAGACTGACCTTGTGTCTGCAACAGTGGATGTAGGTGCATTGGAAGCTGTAGGGATTGGTCTTGAGCATAGATGTATTAAGTACATAAAGCATTCTTGGAGTGTATGTGGATAACAAGAAATCATTAAAAAAATCCAAAATGAATACTTCCCACAAATATTTGGAGCAAATACTTGTTATACTGGAGACAGATCAAGAAAGTTCCCTGTACTTAAACTCTTGTCTCCACCTTGCACTTTTATACTTTTATTTAAAAGTTGGAAGTAGGATAACAAAACTCTTCTGTTATCAATGCACTTATTCCATAATTTGTTTGCTAATTTACCAATCCATCACTTTCCCACTACACTGTACTTAGTAATTAGTAGTGCATACTTAGTATAAACTCCCTTGCCATTAATCTTTAATGTTGTGCCTTTGATCTCTCATCTGCATCATTTTTCTCTTGTGTAGTAATGGCTTCTTTGATCATTAAGTTATTTACTATCTTTCCTGAATACTATATAGTAAGGACTGTTAAATTCCAAATTTTCCTGTGACTTGGGTGTGTTTTTGGCATTGTATCTGGTATCTGTGTGCTCATTATGTTAATTGCCATGCTACACTCATGATGAAATATACCTAAAAGGTCCTTCATTTTACAGAACTTTTAAAGTAGTGAAATTGTTCCAAGTCCTTCACAGGAGTGTTATCAGGCAAAGAATGGACGTCCAGATTCATAAGATTTGGGAGCACAAGAACTAGATTTGGTGTTGCTTCCTTCCGTTTTAGGCTGGAACTAGATCAAGAAAGTCTCTTACTCATTTTTTTTTTAAAGGAGTTCCTGTTTTGCTTCTGGGGAACCCAGTTTAATTGTAGGGGTAGTTTTTAAAGTTCACGTTATAGGAAAAAAGGGAGACAGAAAGAATTTAGAAGGGCATTTCAAAGCTTGGCAGCTGTAGGTTTGGCTGGAGCTGAATGTGGGCTAAATTCTGAATGTGAACGGCAAGTAACTGTTCTTAATTTGAAGGTAGTATTTAATTTCATGTAGGAAAAAGCACTTGAGCCTGGTCAAACATGTGCAACTTGTGCTTTGAGCTGCTCTTTTTAGTGATATGTCAAGTTATAACTATGAACAAATTAATTTACTCCCCTTGTGTTGGTAACCATACCTCAATAAAATATAGTTTTTTATCAGAAAGAGAATCTTTTTGTTGTAATGTTGCCTTTTGTACCAGCAAAATAATTTTTTTTCTAAATGAGTATTAATATCTATTTTTATTCGCAATGCATGTAACAAATTATTTTAAGTAAGATCTGTAGTCCACAAGAATAAATGATGTACATCAAAGCTTCTGGAGAGAAAATACTTGATTTCCGTTGACTGACAGAAGTAGCATGTTGTGTTCATGCCCCCTTGGATGATACATTTTTCAATATGTTAAGCAGTTGAATGACAAAGAAAGAATATTAGTTGAGTGTTCTATTTACTTTAATGAAATCAAGAAATTTGGTATTTTTGTATTTCCTTTCTTCGGGCAGAACTGGTCCTCACCCTCAGTAATTTCTCCTTCGACTCCTCGCATTTACTCCAAACTCAAGGGATAGCCTTGGACACCTGCATACTCAACTATGCCTGTCTTTTCATTAGCTATGCAGAATAGTACATGCTTCAAACCTTCCCTGGAAATGCTCCCCAACTCTTTCTGTGCAACATTGACAACTGCATTGGTACTGCTTCTTCATGCACCCATGTTGAGCGCATCAATTTCATCCTCTTTGCCTCCAACTTCCACCCTGCCCTCAAATTCACTTGATCTATTTCTGACACCCCTCTCCCCTTTCTCAATCTGCCTCAATTACTGGAGACAAACTGTCTACTGTTATCTTTTATAAACCAACTGATTCCGATTATTTTCTTGACTATACCGTTCTTTCTCTCTGTTCCCCCCCCCCACTGTCTCCTGTAAAAATGCTATTCCCTTTTCTCAGTTCCTTCATCTCTACCGCATCTGTTCCCAGGATGAGGCTTTTCTTAGATGTCCTCCTCCAAATAATGGTGTTTCCGTTCATTCCCCGTTGATGCTTCCCTCACTCGTCTCTTACATTTCCTGGACATACGTGGTCACCCCCTCTTCCCAATGTCTTAACAGTGATAGAGTTTCTCTTGTCCTTGCCTACTGCCCCATGAGCCTCCACATCCAACACATCATTATTCTGTCTGGGAGGAAAAACATTCCCTCACCCTTCTCTCTTCTATTCCCCATTCTGGCTCTTGTCTCTTCTCCTTACTTGCCTATCGCCTCCCCCTAATGTCTCCTTTCTTTAATCCCATGGTCCACTCTCCTCTCCTATCAGATTCCTTCTTCTCCAGCCCCTTATCCCACCCATCTGGCCTTACCTACAGTGGTATGCAAAAGTTTGGGCACCCCGGTCAAAATTTCTGTAACTGTGAATATTTAAGTGAGTGGAAGATGAACTGATCTCCAAAAGTCATAAAGTTGAAGATGAAACATTATTTTCAACATTTTAAGCAAGATTAGTGTATTATTTTTGTTTTGTACAATCTGAGAGTGGAAAAAAGGAAAGGAGCACCATGCAAAAGTTTGGGCACCCCTGGAGATTTGAGCTCTCAGATAACTTTTACCAAGGTCTCAGACCTTAATTAGCTTGTTAGGGCTATGGGTTGTTCACAGTCATTGCTAGAAAAGGCCAGCTGATGCATATTTCAAAGCTTTATAAATACCCTGACTCCTCAAACCTTGTCCCACAATCAACAACCATGGGCTTCTCTAAGCAGCTGCCTAGCACTCTGAAAATTAAAATAAATAATACCCACAAAGCAGGAGAAAGCTATAAGAAGATAGCAGAGCGTTTTCAGGTCGCCGTTTCTTCAGTTTGTAATGTAATTAAGAAATGGCAGTTAACAGGAATGGTGGAGGTCAAGTTGAGGTCTGGAAGACCAAGAAAACTTTCCAAGAGAACTGCTCATAGGATTAGAAAGGCAAATCAAAACTCCTGTTTGTCTGAAAAGCCCTTCAGGAAGATTTAGCAGACTCTGGAGTGGTGGTGTACTGTTCTACTGTGCAGCAACACCTGCATAAATATGACCTTCATGGAAGAGTCATCAGAAGAAAACCTTTCCTGCGTCCTCACCTCAAAATTCAGTGTCGGAAGTTTGCAAAGGAATATCTAAACAAGCCTGATGCATTTTGGAAACAAGTCCTGTGGACTGATGAAGCTAAAATAGAACTTTTTGGCCGCAGTGAGCAAAGGTAAGTTTGGAGAAAAAAGGGTGCAGAATTTCACGAAATGAACACCTCTCCAACTGTTAAGCACGAAAGTGGATAGATCATGCTTTGGGCTTGTGTTGCAGCCAGTGGCACGGAGAACATTTCACTGGTAGAGGGAAGAATGAATTCAATTAAATGCCACCAAATTCTGGAAGCAAACATCACACCGTCTGTAAAAAAAAAAAAAGCTGAAGATGAAAAGAGAATGGCTTCTACAACAGGATAATCCTAAACACACCTCAAAATCCTCAATGGACTACCTCAAGAGGCGTAAGCTGAAGATTTTGCCATGGCTCTCACAGTCCCCCGACCTAAGCATCATCGAGAATCTGTGGATAGACCTCAAAAGAGCAGTGCATGCAAGACAGCCCAAGAATCTCACAGAACTAGAAGCCTTTTGCAAGGAAGAATGGGTGAAAATCCCCAAACAAGAATTGAAAGACTCTTAGCTGGCTACAGAAAGTGTTTACAAGCTGTGATACTTGCCAAACAGGGTACTAAGTACTGACCATGCAGGGTGCCCAAACCTTTGCTTCGGGCCCATTTCCTTTTTTGTTATTTTGAAACTGTAAGAGATGGAAATTTAAAAAAGTATTCTTTCTTAGAATATTAAAGAAATGTGTCATCTTTAATTTTATGCTTTTTGGAAATCATGTCATCTTTTACTCACTTAGCTATTCACAGTAACAGAAATTTTGACCAGGGCGCCCAAACTTTTGCATGCCACTGTATCACTTTCTAGCTTATCTTTCCCCTCTCGCACCATTTTATTCTGGCGTCTTCCCCTTTTCTGCAGAGCCCTGAAGAACGGTCTCAGCCCAAATCGTCCACTATTTAATCATTTGCATAAATGCTGCCTGACCTCCTGAGTTTTTCCAGTATTTTGTGTGTGCTTGTCTGGATCTGCAGCATCTGTTGTGTTTATTTGGCATGGACAAACTAGCAACTTGACAGTCGGCAACAAGGGTATGTAATTGACATTAAACAAGGATGAATAATTTTATTGGAATGTGATTTTTATTTGTGCATTTTATGGAAACTAGGATAATACTACCTCCTTTCCATTTGATTTACTTCTTAATGCAAGGAAAAGAGGTAATGAGTTAGTTTTCACCTCTTGGTGCCTTTACCTAAGCCTTGCCAAACACTTGGCAGACTTTGAGACTTGTCCATTTCTGTAATTTTTGATCTAGATCTCTATTTCACTTGCCGGCAATTGTTTCAAATTGACTAATGGAGCAGCAGGCGCAGTCGTTGACCTCTGATTGTAACCACTGCTAAATCTACAGATAGACCCTCAACCACAGAGTCAAAATATCACATTTAAAGGAAATTGCAGGAAAGTCAAGGTTCCTAATCAATTGCAAAAGTGACTAGGTGATGGACAAACACTAGGTACAAATAGATCGCGTCCGAGGTTGCTGAGTGAAATAAGGGGGGAATTGCAAAACTACTAGCCATAATTTTCCTACCTCCTTGGATATAGGATGGCTTGAGGCGTAGTGAATTAAAAATGTTGCACCCTACCTTAAAAGGCCTGTTATTCCTGTTATTTTCAACTTTGGGAAGCTTTTAGAATTCCAGGATAAAATGAATAGTAGCAGGCAAAATATGAATTTGTTAATGGAAGCCAGCATGGTTTCTTAGATATAATGTCATGGATGACTGAAGATCACACTAATATTGATGTGTTGGTGTGTGACAAGGTGCCACATAATAGGAGAAGCATATGAAGTGAATGGGGTAATGGCAATAGAAGTAAGTATTTGATTTTGATAGAAAAGAGTCATGCTGTCCATTTGTAGTTCGATCTGGAGGAAGGTAGTTTAGAGTGTATTTCAATTAAATGTAACATTTTAATGGTAAAGGACAAACACCGGGAGTAACATTTTGAAATTGAAATCAGACCTGCTTAGGCTGGTTCAGATAAATTGAACAGATGCATAAACAGGTGAGGACTAGATGGATGTGGATATCATGCAGGCAGCTGGTTTAATTGGTATCATTGTAAAGGTCTGAGCCTGTGATATGCTTTCTTGCATTCTTATGATTTAGCAAAAAGTGGACAAGTTTTAATGCAAGTTCACCTGGTGTCAGAAGTTTGACACAGGAGAAAGCTGTAAAGCTAGGATCATGCTCCTTTGAATCTCCCCCTCTCCCCCTCTCCCCCTCTCCCCCTCTCCCCCTCTCCCCCTCTCCCCCTCTCCCCCTCTCCCCCTCTCCCCCTCTCCCCCTCTCCCCCTCTCCCCCTCTCCCCCTCTCCCCCTCTCCCCCTCTCCCCCACAATCTATGGAAAAGAATCACATGTATTTTAGAGGAGATGTGTTAAAGATGCTCAAAACACAAGGTTTGGGTCAAAGCAAGCAGAGATGAATTGATCCTAGTGATCTAACAGTCAAGAACCCGATAATATAGATTTAAAATGAGGGGTTCTTTCTCCAAAGATGTAATAAGAAAATCTCCATACACAGTTTGAATTTAAGGACTCTGATCAAATTTGAGTTAAACATAAATTGAAAGTATTTTCTAGTCATTGAGAAATAATCTGCAGAGGACCAAGATTATTTTAGGTTTAATCTTTGCCACAATAACAATGAACAGTCCAGAAGGCTGAGAATTGTTGAACTAATCATATTTAATGCCATTACTCTAGGTATACATATGTCTGTTAGAAACTCATTTGTTCTATCTACCCAATATTTTGCTCTCCTATCATTTGTTGACTTTGATATGTGACTTTATTCCTTAAATCAAGCAAATTTAGAAATGAAAATGTTAAGGTTCATGTATTAATTCCTATGGAAAACATTTGTTTCAGCCAATATTAACTCTTTATTTAGTTCTTCTCTAGCCCTACCAACTGCCAAACCTACAGTTTGCAGCCTTTTGCAAAAGGTTGTTCAATTGTTTATTTTTGTTTTGGCTTATTATCGTATGTAGGATTTTCCCATTTGTCGCTGCCTATTTCAAGCCCTTCACTTTGCAATTAATTCCATAATTGACATCAATATTGCAACTTATGGATCAACACTGAGATAGTAAAATTAATTGGTAGGTTGCTGGATGTTACTGACCTCGGATTAAATTAAAAGGTTCTTGGAATATCATTGGCATTCCTCCTAATCTTCTCCTTAAATATTTCATCTTTCAACCTTAATCTATGACCTTTAATTCTAGTCTAGCATAATCTCAGTGGAAAAAGCCTCCTTGCATTTACCCTTCTTTCTTCCTCATTAGACTGAGGGGTGACCTGATAGAACTACATAAAGTTATGGAAAGCACAGAGAGGATGGGTAATCAGTCTTTTCCCCTGAGGGTGGAAATGTCAAGCACAAAACATTGCTTTAAGGTGTGAGGGGGAAAGTTAAATGGAGATGTGCTTCAAAATCTAAGTCTTTCTACCTCCTTCTGCAGCTGAATCCTTGACTTCCTGATCAGGAAACCAGTCAGGGCAGATTGGTAAAATCATAAGATTCAGGAGCAAAATTCGGCCATTTGGTCCATCAAATCTGCTCTGCCATTTCAATATGACTGACCAATTTGCCTCTCAGCCCCAATCTCCTGCCTTCCCATATCCCTTCATGCCTTGCCCAATCCATAATCTATCAGCCTCTCCACCTCACTGACCATCAACACAGGCGCACCTCAAAAATGCATGCTTAGCCCACTTCTCTACACTCATGACTGTATGGATGGGCACAGCTCAAATCCGATTTATAAATTTGCCAATAACACTACTGTTGTTGGCAGAATCTCAGTTGGCAACGAGTGAGAAAGATCAGCTGGTTGAGTGGTGTTGCAATAACAATCTCACACTCAACATCAAACTGAAGAATTGATTGTGAACTTCAGGAAGGGAAGTCGGGTGAAAACACACCAGTTTTCAGTGCTCAGTGGGGGAATGAGTAAGCAGTTTGAATTTCCAGGATGTCACCATCTCTGAGGACCTAGGCATGCCGGCTTCTCTGCTTTATTAAGAGTTTGAGGAGTTTTAGTGCATTACTACAGACTCTAGCAAATTTCTGTGGTTGTACAGTGGAGAGTGTTGTGACTGGTTGCATCACCATCTGGTTTGGAGACTTCAAAGTGCAGAATTCAAATAGGCTGCAGATGGTTGTAGACCCATCCTGCTCCATAATGGACACAGTCCACACACTATTGAGGACATTTTAAAGACGCAATGCCTCAAGAAAGCAACATCCAAGATTAAAGACCCTCACCATCCAGATCATGATCTCTTCTTACTACCATAGAGAGAAAGTACAGAAACATGAAGCTGCATGTTCCATGTTTCAAGAAGTTTCTTCACTTCCACTATTAGATTTCTGAACAGTCCATGAACCCTTAAACACCCCCTTGTTATTCCTGATTTGTGCTTTTTCTTTTTTGGTAATTTAGTAATTTTTATGTCTTGCACTGTGTACTGCCACAAAACATTAAATTTCATGATATATGCCAGTGATAATCTGATTCAGACATTATTTGCTCTTGACTTTTTCCTTGTCAGTTGCTAAGTTTTGACTTTTTTCTTTCTCATTGTCAACTAGTGCTATTTTAAAATTATTAACTATGCCTTATGTGAATTCTTATGTTATCCTATTGCTTCAGAAAATTTCTCAATCCATTTAAGTCGTCTCTAGTTTACTCTTTGTAGCTTGCATTTATATTTAAGAACCTGATTTGAGATTGAACTGATTACTTTCGAGATTGATAAAAATGATTTGTATTATGATCTACAGTCCCTAAATAATTTCTTATCATATGATAAATCTGCACATTACTAGAATTATTATTCCTGTGGTATTATTGACAGGGTGAAACAGGATAATGTGCAATTTCAGCTAATTCAGTTTTGCAGTTTCATATTTCACTGTATTTTCATTAGATAAGAGTAAGTGCTGTAATTTATGGTGGAAACCTATTACGTGGTAATCAAACTATGAGGCCAGTGTTATTACATTTTGAGCTTCAAACCATGATTTTTGTTTTAGAGAATAAGGATTTTAACAAAGACGAAGATCTCTGTCTAAGTAAGAACTGGAATTTGATTGTAAACAAGGTGGGACAGCAGAAATCTGATTGGTTGAGGACTAACCAAACAGGAGGGGTGGAAATTGGAGGTATATGTACCACCAGACTAGATGTGCCGAGGCATCTTCCGTGATAAAGATGGTGGAGTTTGTCATTGAAACGTCAGTTAAAATCAGTATTTTTACCCAGCCAGAAGCACAAGAAGAGTTTAGTTGTAATGATTCTTGTTTGTTTAATCAGTTTCCATATTGGGGATATAATTAAGTATTTTTGTTGTTGCAGGCAGTTGAGTCAATCCAAGCTGAAGATGAAAGTGCAAAACTGTGCAAACGTAGAATCGAACACTTAAAAGAACATAGCAGTGACCAAGCAGCAGCAGTTAATATGTGGAAGAAAAAACGCATGGACCGTATGATGGTGGAGCACTTGCTGCGGTGTGGATATTACAACACTGCTGTAAAACTGACCAAACAGAGTGGAATCGAGGTGAGTGGTGCTTGAAATGAATCATTTCCAGCATAGTGCAATTGCACAATAAGGAGAGCTCAGGGGAAAGTCGCCCTATTAACTGTTCAGATAATGGACTATTTAGTCATGTACAATGGTGCTAGAAAGTTTGTGAATCCTGTAGAATTTTCTCTATTTCTGCATAAGTATGACATAAAATGTGAGCAGATCTTCACACAAGTCCTAAAATTAGATTAGGAGAACCCAATTAAATAAAGACCATGAAAAAACATAATACTTGTTAATTCATTAATTTAGAAAAATGATCCAATATTACATGTATTTGTTGGAAAAAGTATGTGAAACTTTGCTTTCAGAAACTGGTGTGACCCTCCCCCCCCCCCCCAACCTGTACAGCAATAACTTCAACCAAACATTTCTGGTAACTTGATCAGTCCTGCACTTCGGCTTGGAGGAATTTTGGCCATTCCTCCGTACAAAACTGCTTCAACTCTGAGATGTTGGTGGGCTTCCTTGCATGAACTGCTTGCTTCAGGTCCTTCCACGACATTTCTATAGGACTTTGACTTGGCCATTCCAAAACACGGATTTTCTTCTTTTTTAAACCATTCTGTTTTTGATTTACTCTCATCTTTTGGGTCATTATTTTTGTTGTATTATCCAGCTTCTATTAAGGTTCAGGTGACGGACTGTTACCCTGACATTCTCCTGTAAAATGTCTTGATACAATTTTGAATTCATTGTTCCTTCAATGATTGCAAGCTGTCCAGGCCCTGAAGCAGCAAAGCAGCCCCAAACTATGATGTTCCTTGTTCCTTCCACCATGCTTCACAGTTGGAATAATGTTTTGATGTTGGTGTGCAGTGCCGTGCCCTTTTTCCTTCAAATATAGCAATGTGCATTTCTGCCAAAAAGTAATTTTTGTCTCATCTGTCCACAGAGCATTGTCCCAGAAGAGTTGTAGAACATCCAGGTGGTCTTATAGTGGACACATGAACAGAGACTTTAGCAAGTTCTAGAGATTCTGCAGGTCTTTTGCTGCTACCCTTTGGCTCTTTTTCACCTCCTTCAGCATTGCACGTTGTGCTCTTGGTGTGATCTTTGCAGGATGCCCACTCCTAGGGAGAGTAGCAACAGTACTGAATTTCCTCCATTTGTTGACAGTTTCTATTACTGTGGACAGGTGGAGACTGAGATCTTTAGAAATGTGTTTCTAGCCTTTTCCAGCGTCAAACATCTCTACAATTCTTCGAAGGTCCTGTGAAAGTTGTTATGATCAAGGCATGGTGCACATAAACAGATCTTTCTTGAGAAGAGCAGGCTCTGCCCGTAACCTGACTGTGTGTGCCTTTTTT
The DNA here is from genome assembly GCF_048418815.1 of Hemitrygon akajei. Classification (NCBI taxonomy): domain Eukaryota; kingdom Metazoa; phylum Chordata; class Chondrichthyes; order Myliobatiformes; family Dasyatidae; genus Hemitrygon; species Hemitrygon akajei. The sequence continues at coordinate 31,251,377 of NC_133127.1, forward strand.
ATAGGGGAAGGCACGTCTACAACTCGTATGTCTAATCTCATCTCATTGATTGGAACACCTGTCTCCAAACAGTTTTTGGAGAAGGCAATATCCCAGAGGTTTACATACTTTTTCCAACAAATGCATGTAATATTAGGTAATTTTTCTGAATAAATAAACAAACAGGTGTCATGTTGTGTTGGTTATTGGGTTCTCTTTATCTAGTTTTAGGATGCATGAAGATCTGATCACATTTTAGATCATATTTAAGCAGAAATACAGAAAATTCTACAGGGCTCACAAACTTTCTAACCCTATATTGTTAGCTTAATTTGGGCTAATTAATTTTAAACTTGTATTTAGCCTCTTTTAATTAGCACTGAATCTGGCTGAAGTAAGTCTTGATCCAAAAATACTAATTGAATGCGATTTCAAAACAATGTACACATAGTCAAATTCATTTGCTTAACAACAACCTTTTGAGGTATACTTTTAAACTTGTTTTTCATTTATTTTTGTTGAAAGATATTAAAACTGATGAGAAGAAATGCTTAAAATTTGCAATTGAGAAGTGTTTGTATAGTATTATTCTCTTATAATGCAAAGATTGTAAAATTATTTAATTCACATTCGTTCAATTGGTCTTGTAGCCCTGTATATTTTTTTAGAATTGGGTTGCTTGACAAAATGCATTCAGATTTAACCTTACAAGCTATTCTATTTTAAAATAAAACTGAGATGTCAGCAAATCAACATGTTGGAAAAATGAAAGAGTGATTTAAAAAAAAAGTATGTATTTTGGGTGAAGAGATTCACTATATATTTTTGTCAATTAGTCCATATCTGTGAAGAATTTTTCCAGTTTAATGTTATGAAAACTAATACCATGTATCAGAGAATGAGTTAGATAATGCTTGAAGAAGAGCTACTTCTGTGCTGTGCCCATATCTCCTTTGGCAATTTGTTTAAGTTTTTCCTTCTGCTTATCAATTATTTTGCCATTGGGTGCAGTACTTCTCCATCTGCCAATCTTCAGTCGCAGTACCAGCTTAGTGATGAGCTTTTGCACCCTCTGGAAAACCTTGACACCATTTCTAAACTGAATCCAGAAATAACCAGATTACAACTGGAGACCAATTTAATATTTATCAGTACAGTGTATTCTGGTTAATTGGGACAGATCAGGGTCAGATTAAGCGGCTGCCCAAATTAGCCGAAGCTTCATGAAAATAGTTTAAAAGGTTTAAAAAAGATAACTACCATTTAACAAAAAAATTGTACTTAAATAAAATACAGAACAAAACAGAACACTACCAATGCCACAGTACTACAAAACTATTATTTCCTAATAATATTGATGAATTCATCCAGTGTATGCTGTCATGTTTCTTTGACAGTAAGTGAACAGAATCAGCAGAGCCACCCAGTGCACATACCTTCACGCTGCCTTCATACAGTACTTTCAACGATTGTATCCTCCACATCTTCTTTTTCATTGTAACATTCAAGATGATTGTCGTCTTGAATGTTCAAATTCTTTGTAGTTCTTGTTGAAGTAGTGAAATTGTTTCATTTTCATTCCTATCTGTTTTTGGCAAAGCCAAAGCTCAGTGCTTGAAACTGCAGTGAGTAAATTAGTTGTCAATTACCAGTGTCAAAGATTACAAACACACACAACAGGCACAATTTTAAAATCTGCTCATTTTAAGCATGGTGTCTAATGGCCATACAAGTGCACACAACTGACACTAGTTAGAAACTGTTTGGCAACAGTCTTCTGTCCCAATAAAGAGGTATAGTGTGTCAAATAAACAAAGGGAATTCTGGCTATTTTTTTTAATTAGTCTCTGGTCTTCATGAGTTGTCCCAAATAAGTGGCTGGCACAATTAACTGGAATCCACTATTTGTTTTTATTTTGACCTCTAATTATAAAGCAAAAGATCTTATCCGCTTTTCTCAACAGTTGATTATTGCATAAAATCTTCGCATAGAAGTAACTTCTTGACATGTCAATATCAATTATTACTAATGGATAAATTGACTAGCAATTTATATATGAACTGTGTATGTATTATTCCCTTGATGTTTTATAGCATTCTCTTCACAATGCATTTGTCATCTTGACCTCAAGTTCTCATATTTATCTTTGTAAGTGCTATAATTGTTCGCAAATCATCTAGTAAATGTGTCACAGAACGTTAGGTTGGAACTTGTATATTTTTTTAAAAATCCACTTTTTGGCTCTTAATATAATGCCAATCAAACTTTCACCACAGAATGGGAACAGCTTTTGCTTTTCTATTTTATCCCTATACTAAATTGCTAGTTTATGCAAAAATATAAACTTCAATGTTTTTCATTCTTTTTTCCCTTTTACTGATGCTCTGTTTACTCAATCCTTAAATCTACTGAAGCATGAGTAAGCCATTCAACTATTTATACGTACTTTGCCTTATAGCAAGATTGATTTTGATCGGCTCCATTTTGTTGCCTTATCCCTATTACTTAATTGCATAGATTAACACTGATTTCTGGATAGTAATAATTTAAACCTATTTCTTATTGAAAGATTTGTTAGCAGAGCATATGGGATCCTGGGTTTCATAATTGAAATAGAATACAAAAGCAGAGAAGTTGCATTAAGATTCTTCTATGAAATCACAAGTTAGGCTACCCAGCGAGCTTTATTCATTTCTAGTTGTCGTGCTTCAGGAAGGATGTGTTAGGCCCAAGAGGGTAAAGAAAAGATTAAGTAGCATTGTGCCATACATGTAGTATTTCATCTACAAGAATACAATAGATAAACTGGGTTTATTTCCCTTGGAGCAAAGAAAATTGGAAAGTGATATATATGCTAGGCATGTACAAGTTCATAACTAGTTTAAGTAGAGTGAGAAAGATGAGAATTTCTTTTAGTGGATAATTCCAAAATTTCAAAGACTAAAAAACATAAAACTAAAATTCTGACTAAAAGAATGCAAATAAAATGCAGCGTTTGCATTTTTGGAGTAGTTTGGAACCAGAATTTACTCTTTGTAAGAAAGGTGGAAATAGAAACAGTTGGAGGCAGTACAGAGGAATGAGTGTGAAGGGATCACTGTGTAAGGATTAAACACAGACTTGAATAGCTAAATAGCTTCCCATTGTGACATGATTATTTGTTTCTGTGGTTCTGTCTTCAGATAAAAATAATGGTGATGCTCAAAGACTTGAAGTATTTCAGTTGTAGCTGGAAGCTCCCATTATTTGTGATGATGAATATTGACAGCAGTTGTAGATTTTCCTGTCTTGGAACTAAAATATATAGATGATTCCCTTCTAGATATTAAACAAGAGCAAAACTGCAGACACTGGAAATCCAAGCTGAAGACACAAAATGCTGGAGGAACTCAGCAGTTCATGCAGCATCTATGGAAAAGAGTACAGATGATGAAGGTCTTGGCCCAAAACGTCGACTGTACTCTTATCCATGAATGCTGCCTGGCCTGCTGAGTTCCTCCAGCATTTTGTGTGTGTTGCTTGTGGATATTAATATACAGTGGCATGCAAAAGTTTGGGCACCTTGGTCAAAATTTCTGTTACTGTGAATAGCTAAACAAGTAAAAGATGACCTGATCTCCAAAAGGCATGTTAAAGATAACACATTTCTTTAATATTTTAATCAAGATTACTTTTTTCATTTTCATCTTTTACAGTTTCAAAATAACAAAAAAGGAAAAGGGCCCGATGCAAATGATTGGGCACCCTGCATGGTCAGTACTTAGTAACACCCCCTTTGGGAAGTATCACAGCTTGTAAACGCTTTCTGTAGCCAGTTAAGAGTCTGTCAATTCCTGTTTGGGGATTTTTGCCAATTCTTCCTTGCAAAAGGCTTCTAGTTCTGTGAGATTCTTGGGCTGTCTTGCATGCACTGCTCTTTTGAGGTCTATCTGCAGATTTTCGATGATGTTTAGGTCGAGGGACTGTGAGGGCCATGGCAAAATCTTCAGCTTTCGCCTCTTGAGGTAGTTTGTGTTTAGGATCATTATCCTGTTGTAGAAGCCATCCTCTTTTCATCTTCAGCTTTTTTACGTACGGTGTGATGCTTGCTTCCAGAATTTGGTGGTATTTAATTGAAGTCATCCTTTGCTCTACCAGTGAAATGTTCTCCGTGCCATTGGCTGCAACACAAGCCCAAAGCATGATCAATCCACCCCCGTGCTTAACAGTTGGAGAGGTGTTCTTTTCATAAAATTCTGCACCCTTTTTTCTCCAAACATACCTTTGCTCATTACGGCCATAAAGTTCTATTTTAACTTCATCAGTCCACGGGACTTGTTTCAAAAATGCATCAGGCTTGTTTAGATGTTCCTTTGCAAATTTCTGATGCTGAAGTTTGAGGTGAGGACACAGGAAAGGTTTTATTCTGATGACTCTTCCATGAAGGTGGTATTTGTGCAGGTGTTGCTGCACAGTAGAACAGTGCACCACCACTCCAGAGTCTGCTAAATCTTCCTGAAGGGCTTTTTGCATCAAACGGGGGGTTTTGATTTGCCTATCTAGCAATCCTACGAACAGTTCTCTTGGAAAGTTTTCTTGGTCTTCCAGACCTCAACTTGACCTCCACCGTTCCTGTTAACTGCCATTTCTCAATTACATTACGAACTGAAGAAACGGCTACCTGAAAATGCTTTGCTATCTTACGGCCTTCTCCTGCTTTGTGGGCATCATTTATTTTAATTTTCAGAGTGCTTGGCAGCTGCTTAGAGGAGCCCATGGCTGCTGATTGGTGGGACAAGGTTTGAGGAGTCAGGGTACCAGTTGGAGGCAGTACAGAGAAATTTTCATCATCTGGCCTTTCCTAATGATGACTGTGAACAAACCATAGCCCTAACAAGCTAATTAAGGTCCGAGACCTTGGTAAAAGTTATCTGAGAGCTCAAATCTCTTGGGATGCCTAAACTTTTACATGGTGCTCCTTTCCTTTTTTCCCCCACTCTAAATTGTAAAATGTTGAAGAATGTTTCATCTTTAACTTTATGACTTTTGGAGGTTAGTTCATCTTCTACTCACTTAACTATTCACAGTAACAGAAATCTTGACCAGGGGTGCCCAGACTTTTGCATGGCACTGTATCTTGTTAGTAAGCCAGAAATTTAGTCATTAGTAATATTGACTTTGTGAATTAATAAATGAAGTTTATCTATTTTGAAGTGGTATCTGTGATTTGTAGGAAATCCTGAGAACTAGAGATCCAGTGATCATCAGTATTCTTTTTTACATTAGTGAGAAAATCTCACTGTTTTCATTATTACTAGCATGAGCACATTGTCTCCATTGGTAATCTACTTGTTTTTAATAACAAGAGGCCACTTTGACAATATTAACAAAGTACTTCTAAGTTTGCCATCAGAATATTTTAAGATCATTATAAATGTAAACAAATATCATGCACTCAAGAAAATCTGCAGATGCTGGAAATTCAAAGCAACACACACAAAATGCTGGAGGAACTAAGTAGGTCAGGCAGCATCTGTGGAAAAGAGTAAACAGTTGATGTTCCAAGCCTTCATCAGGACTGGAAAAGTGGGGGGAGGGGAGAAAGAAGTACAAGGTGATAGGTGAACTGGGGGGGGGAGGGGTAATGAGCTGGGAAGTTGATCGGGGAAAGAAATAATGGGCTGGAGAAGGGGGAATCTGATAGGAAAGGACAGAAGACCAAAAGGGGGTGGAGCACCTGAGGGAGGTGATGGGCAGGTAGGAAGAAAAGGTGAGGGGGAGAAGCATGAATGGTGATGGGAGGGGGGGGCATTTACTGGAAGTTTGAGAAATCGATGTTAATGCCATCAGGTTGGAGGCTACCCACACAGAATACAAGGTGTCGCTCTTCCAACTCAAGTATGTGTTGCAATGAATGAGGTGAACCCAAATGCAGGACACGGGCACGGAGATTGAGTTAGGATGCAGACGTGGGTGTGAGCAAATGGGAGGGAGTGCAGGAAAGCAGGAGGCAGGCAGGACTTATCTTGACACAGAGCATAGAAAGGGAAGCAGCAGACAAAACTTTTCTTAGCATGGAGAGGCTGAGTTACACAGGTAAACCTCAGTACTAGAGTAAACTTGGAATTCTTATCTTGACACAGAGACGAGTTTCACAAGTAAACCTCCGAACTGGAGTTGAACTTAGAAAACTTATCTTGACTCGGAGAGACTGAGTTGCACAGGTAAGTCTCGGTACTGAAGCAAAACTTAGAACACACAATCGTAAGCAACCAAGAAACGTTAATTACCACACTGGCAAAACCAACGATCTGGCAACTAGTGGGTGCAAAGCCGGGGTTCTTATACTGCAGGTCTTGATGAAAACCAGGCATGCCGCCATCAAAGAAAATTAGGAGAAAATCGGGAATTAACGGTCGGGACCGTGACAGTATGGCCTCATCACGATAGTAGAGGTGGCCATGGACTGAATTGTTGGAATGGGAAGTAGAATTGAAATTGGTGGCCACCAGGAAATCCCGCTTTTTGTGGCGGATGGAGCAAAGGTGCTCATTGAAGATGCATAACGAACGTCATGTACATCTTTGTGTTATGAATCACATTGTCAGCTCAATATGTTTTACAGCCAGTGTATTTTACACCCAGTCAGATTTGGAATGGAAATCTAAAACTGACATTAATGTTTTAAAGTTCAACATATAATCCACCTCAGCCAATTTTTGAATTGTGTATACTTAAGTATTTTAAAAAGTTTAAGTTATTTGTTCATTTTTTTTAAGCATGCAAGTTAAATCTTAAGTTGCATTAATTTTTATTCATTTTAGTGACCTGCAAGCATTAAAGTCCTTGATAAGATTTGCAAAGTTAAACTGTTTGCAAGATTTGCAAAGATTTGCAAAAGTTAAACAAAGACTTTGCCATCTAGAATTACAACAACATATGAACAGGAAGTTAACTGTAGAGCCACAAACATGCACAATTGAGCTTGCCTTGTAGGTCAGCAGTGAGCCCAGTAGCTGCTTCTGTTCTCTTCTGTGTTTTGCACCATTTTTTTAACAGTGTCTTTGTTTTATTTCACTGTAATTATTTGCAACTTTATAAACTTCATACTATAAACGTTTTCAGAACTCTATTGCAATGTATTTGTAAAATTGTACTAAAATTTTGTAGTGAAATCTAAAGTTTACAATGCGTCATGTATTTGCAATTACAATATTCGGTTTCTTATTTATTACACACCTTTTCTTTAAAAATTACATGGTATAAAGCTCTGCATTTAAAAAGGGGTAGAGAGAAGCTAACTGGGAACACCTGTGCCAGTTCTTAGATTTTTGTCCTGCCATTTTTAAAGATGTTTGTAAACATCCAAGGCTGTGTTTCTGCAATCTCTCCAGTTTTATTGATATGTTTAAGGCATTACTCATTTTATTTACTTCAATGTTATTTTAGCAGCAAGGTGATTTTGCCTTAGTTTCCTACCTACTGGATAGGTAGCATCAGAACAGCACTATACAGTGGTATGAAAAAGTTTGGGCACCCCGGTCAAAATTTCTGTTACTGTGAATAGTTAAGTGAGTAGAAGATGAACTGATCTCCAAAAGTCATAAAGTTAAAGATGAAACATTCTTTTCAACATTTTAATCAAGATTAGTGTATTATTTTTGTTTTGTACAATTTTAGAGTGAGAAAAAGGAAAGGAGCACCATGCAAAAGTTTGGGCACCCCAGGAAATTTGAGCTCTCAGATAACTTTTACCAAGGTCTCAGACCTTAATTATCTTGTTAGGGCTATGGCTTGTTCACAGTCATCGTTAGGAAAGGCCACGTGATGCAAATTTCAAGCTTTATAAATACCCTGACTCCTCAAACCTTGTCCCAACAGTCAGCAGCCATGGGCTCCTCTAAGCGGCTGCCTAGCTCTATGAAAATTAAAATAAATGATGCCCACAAAGCAGGAGAAAGCTATAAGAAGATAGCAAAGTGTTTTCAGGTAGCCGTTTCCTCAGTTTGTAATGTAGTTAAGAAATGGCAGTTAACAGGAATGGTGGAGGTTAAGTTGAGGTCCGGAAGACCAAGAAAAATTTCCAAAAGAACTGCTCGTAGGATTAGAAAGGCAAATCAAAACTCCTGTTTGACTGCAAAGTCCTTCAGGAAGATTTAGCAGACTCTGGAGTGGTGGTGTACTGTTCTACTGTGCAGCAACACCTGCATAAATATGACCTTCATGGAAGAGTCATCAGAAGAAAATCTTTCCTGCGACCTCACCTCAAAATTCAGTGTCGGAAGTTTGCAGAGGAACATTTAAACAAGCCTGATGCATTTTAGAAACAAGTACTGTGGACTGATGAAGTTAAAAAATAATTTTTTGGCTGCAATGAGCAAAGGTATGTTTGGAGAAAAAAAGGGTGCAGAATTTTATGAAAAGAACACCTCTCCAACTGTTAAGCACGGGGGTGGATCAATCATGCTTTAGGCTTGTGTTGCAGCCAGTGGCACGGGGAACATTTCACTGGCAGAGGGAAGAATGAATTCAGTTAAATACTAGCAAATTCTGGAAGCAAACATCACACCGTCTGTAAGAAAGCTAAAGACGAAAAGAGGATGGCTTCTACAAAAGGATAATGATCCTAAACACACCTCAAAATCCACAATGGACTACCTCAAGAGGCGCAAGCTGAAGGTTTTGCCATGGCCCTCACAGTCCCCTGACCTAAACATCATCAAGAATCTGTGGATAGACCACAAAAGAGCCGTGCATGCTAGACGGCCCAAAAATCTCAGAGAAGTAGAAGTCTTTTGCAAGGAAGAATGGGCAAAAATCCCCCAAACAAGAATTGAAAGACTCTTAGCTGGCTACAGAAAGTATTTACAAGCTGTGATACTTGCCAAAGGTGGTGTTACTAAGTACTGAACATGCAGGGTGCTCAAACTTTTGCTTCAGGCCTTTTTCCTTTTTTGTTATTTTGAAACTAAAAGATGGAAATAAAAAAGTAATTTCGCTTAAAAATATTAAAGAACTGTGTCATCTTTAACTTGTAAACATGAGGAAATCTGCAGATGCTGGAAATTCAAACAACACACACAAAATGCTGGTGGAACACAGAAGGGTCCTGATGAAGGGTATCGGCCCAAAACGTTGACATTGCTTCTCCTTATAGATGCTGCTTGGCCTGCTGTGTTCCACCAGCATTTTGTGTGTGTTGTTTCATCTTTAACTTGTGTCTTTTGGAAATCAGGTCATCTTTTACTCACTTAGCTATTCACAGTAACAGAAATTTTGACCAGGGGTGCCCAAACCTTTGCATGCCTCTGTATGCACTGAGCTGGAGGAATGTGAGATTGACCTGTAGTTTAGGTGAGGACAGCCAGTCATGATGGGAACAGAACTTAAGGCATGGACCCTGAAGTGTCTGTTCTATAATGTATTGTTTCTCCTTGAGAGCAAACCAAAATGAGTTCCCATTTTTCTTCTCTGAAAATATGACAGAAGAGTATTGGAGGGATAGTAACTTTATGTAATCAGAAGAGCTGTAAAGAAAAAGATAAATGGGGTGTGTTTCTCTCCATCTGTAGTTGAAATCGATAAGTGTTAGCTTATTAGGCTCAGCTGAGCAGATTTTAGAATATTCTTAATAATTCATTTCCATTCATGAATTATAACTACTTTTAAATGGAGTTTGTTGCTGAAATTGCACTCATACATACAACATCTTGAACAATTTTCGGCATAGAAAATGCATTAAATTCAGAGAGGTACTATCGGCCTACAAGATTAATCCTCTGTGGATTGATTAATGTTGATACTCAATTGTGCAAGGCTGCAGCTAAAGTTTGGGGAATAAATTTTGTTAATATTTGATGAAGTAATATTGATTGAAAATCTCATTACTGATATGTTAATTACAGTTACTTTATTAATAATGATAACATTTTGTCAAAGGGGTTTTGTAATTAATTGCTTGAAAAATAGGCTAAAGACTGCTCATAATTCTCCCAAGTGTGATCTGACTAAGACCTTAAGAAGCTTCAACATTACATTTTGTTTTTATATTCTCACTCTCAATTGCAACTGCAAAATTTATTCTTTTTAGCAACATAATACGTTGCCTTATGTAAGTTTTCTAGTTTAAGATAAAATACATTTTGAAGTTTTTGATTTAGTGAATTAAAACCCCATCCAAGTAGCGTAACAAATGGGACCTAATCCAGCTGAAAGTAAGAATTCTGAATCATTTCACCTTTCTAATCATGTGATAATCTACTGGAATTTAAATTCCAACTTCATCATTAAAATGTTTGTGGTTCTGAATTTAATAATTTGAAGATCAGAAACAAAGCAAACATAGGAGCAGTGTAATGTATTGATCTTTTCAGCATTATTTAAGATCATAAGCATAGGATTAGAACAAGACCATTTGGCCCATTGAATCTGATCCATCAGCCCCATCCCCCGGCCTTTTCTCTGTAACCTTTGATGCTGTGTTCAGCCAAGAACCTATCAATCTCTGCTTTGAGTACACCCAACAACCTGGTCTCCACAGCTGCCTGTAGCAACAAATTCCACAAATAGATAGATAGATACTTTATTCATCCCCATGGGGAAATTCAACTTTTTTCCAATGTCCCATACACTTGTTGTAGCAAAACTAATTACATACAAAACTCAGTAAAAAATATGATATGCATCTAAATCACTATCTCAAAAAGCATTAATAATAGCTTTTAAAAAGTTCTTAAGTCCTGGCGGTAGAATTGTAAAGCCTAATGGCATTGGGGAGTATTGACCTCTTCATCCTGTCTGAGGATTCACTATCCTCTAGCTAAAGAAATGTCCCCACATCTTTTAAATGGGTGCTACTTATCCTGAGGCTCTGCCCTCTTGTCCGACTGTCCCACCATGGAAAACATCCTTTCCACATCTATTCTGTCAAGACCTTTCAACATTCGAAAGGTTTCAATGAGATAATGGCTGATCCTTGCATGAAAGCATATTCCTTTTGTCTTTCCAAATCAGTCAATAGTCTTTGTATAAGGACATCTAACTCTGTATCTTAAAAGCATTTACTTACTTGGTCAAGACAGTCTTCTTTGGTAGAGAAGTGCAAACATTCATTGCATTGTAAGTGAAGAAATTTCTCTTGGTTGTAAATACTCTGAGACTGTGGATGGCAATTCTGGATCTTTAAGTTGGTGAAACATCCTCCCTGAGTTTAGCTTGTCATACTTGTCAGAGTTTTGTATGTTTCAAAAGGATCCATTCTGCATTGAATATGGACTTGCTGACCAAATCTCTGTACAGGCATCATTCTTGCCATCCCAGGAATCAATGTGATGAGCCTTCAGTGCACATCCTGTCTGATATTATATCTCTTCATGGATGTATAGACCAAAATGTGGCACAATACTCCAGGTACTGTTTTATCAAATCCCTGTATAATTTCCCTATACATGAAGGTCTACATATGGAGTTACAATATAGACAAACCCCCAAACAGTAGTAAGGATGTGGTCTACAAATTATAATCGGAGGTAGAAAATGCATACTAAAAGGGCAATGTCACAATAGTCACGGCAAATTCAATTTGCAGGTAGATTAGGGAAAATCAGGCTGGTGCTAGATCCACAGAAGAGGGTGAATTTCTAGAATGCCTATGAGATGGCTTTTTAGAGCAGCTTGTCGTTGAGCCCACTAGGGGATCAGCTATTCTGGATTGGGTGTTGTGTAGTGAACTGGAATTGACCAGAGAGCTTAAGGTAAAGGAACCGTTAGAAACAAGTGATCATAATATGATGGAATTCACCCTGCAATTTGAGTATTACAGTGGAGTAAAGGAATTACAGAGGCATGAAAGAGGAGCTGGCCAGAATTAATTGGAAAAGAACACTGACAGGGATGATGGCAGAGTAACAATAGCTGGAATTTCAGCAAGCAATTCAGAAAGTGCAGGATATGCACGTACATCCCAAAGAGGAAGAAGTATTCTAAAGGCATGATAACACAACTATGGCTAACAAAAGGAGTGAAAGCCAGTGTAAAAGACAGAGAGCAAAAGAATAGAGTAAAAGAAGTTAGAGGATTATAACCATATAAACCATATAACAATCACAGCACGGAAACAGGCCATTCCGGCCCTCCTAGTCCGTGCCGAACTCTTAATCTCACCTAGTCCCACCTACCCGCACTCAGCCCATAACCCTCCACTCCTTTCCTGTCCATATACCTATCCAATTTTACCTTAAATGACTCAACTGAACTGGCCTCTACTACTTCTACAGGAAGCTCATTCCACACAGCTATCACTCTCTGAGTAAAGAAATACCCCCTCGTGTTTCCCTTAAACTTTTGCCCCCTAACTCTCAAATCATGTCCTCTCGTTTGAATCTCCCCTACTCTCAATGGAAACAGCCTATTCACGTCAACTCTATCTATCCCTCTCAACATTTTAAATACCTCGATCAAATCCCCCCTCAACCTTCTACGCTCCAATGAATGGAGACCTACTTGTTCAACCTTTCTCTGTAACTTAAGTGCTGAAACCCAGGTAACATCCTAGTAAATCGTCTCTGCACTCTCTCTAATTTATTGATATCTTTCCTATAATTCGGTGACCAGAACTGTACACAATATTCCAAATTTGGCCTTACCAATGCCTTGTACAATTTTAACATTACATCCCAACTTCTGTACTCAATGCTCTGATTTATAAAGGCCAGCGTTCCAAAAGCCTTCTTCACCACCCTATCTACATGAGACTCCACCTTCAGGGAAGCTTTTAGATATCAACAGCAGACAACTAAAGAGTCATTAAGGAGAGAAAGATGAAATATGAAGGTAAGCTTGCCAATAATATCAAAGGATACCAAAAGTTTCTTCTGATACATGAAGTGTAAAAGAGAGGCAAGTATGGATATCGTGCTGCTGGAAAATTATACTGAAGAGTTAGTAATGGGGGACAAGGAAATAGCAGATGAACTGAATAAGTATTCTTCATCAGTCTTCATATGGAAGACTAGCAATATGCCAGAAGTTCAAGAGTGTCGGGGGGTCAGAAGTGTGTGAAGTTGCCATTACTAGGGAGAATTTTCTTGGGAAACTGAAAGGTCTGAAGGTAGATAAGTCACCTGGACCAGACGGTGTACACTGCAGGGTTCTGAAAGAGGTGGCTGAAGAGAAGCAGAATAAGGAATTTATAGGCCAAGGTAGTTGATCTCAGTGGTTGGGAAGATGGTTGAGTCGATTGTTAAGATGTGGTTTTGGGGTACTTAGAGGCACGTGATAAAATAGGCAGTAGTTGGCATGGTTTCCAAATAACAAATAGGTTAGACACAGGATAATTGATGAATGTTGTGTACTTGGATTTTCAGAAGGCCTTTGACGGGGTGGCACATGCCTGTGGTATACAGGAAAGATGCTAGCATGGATAAAGCAGTAGCAGATTGGCAGAAGGTAGAGTGGGAATAAAGGAAGCCTTTTCTGGTTGACTGCTGGTGACTAGTGGTGTTTCACAGGGGTCTGTGTTGTGGGTGCTTTTACATTATATGTCATGACTTGGACAATGGAATTGATGGCTTGGTTGCAAAGTTTACAGATGATACAAAGATAGGTGGAGGAGCAGGTGGTCATGAGGAAGTAGAAAGACCACAGGACTTAGACAGATTAGGTGAATGAGTAAAGAAATGACAAATGGAATCCAGTGAGGAATGTATGTTCATGCACTTTGGTAGAAAAACTAAAAGTGTACACTACTTAATAAATGGAGAGAAAATTCAAAAATCTGAGGTGCAAGGGGACTTGTGCAGAATTCCCTAAATGTTAATTTGCATGTTGAATCAGTGGTGAGAAAGGCAAATGCGATGTTAACATTCATTACAAGAGGATGTAATGTTGAAGCTTTACAATGCATTGGTGAGGCCTCACTTAGAGTAGTGTGAGCAGTTTTGGGCTTCTTAACTAAGAAAGGATGCGCTGACGTTAGAGGGGGTTCAAAGGAGGTTCACAAAAATGACTCCAGGGTTAAATGGCTTATGATGTGAAGAGTGTTTGATGGGTCCAGGCCTTTGCTTACTGGAATACAGAAGAATGTGGGATGATCTAATTGAAACCTATCAGATACTGAAAATTCTTGATAGAGTGGATGTGAAGAGGATGTTTTATATGGTAGAAGACTCTATGACCAGAGCGGACGGCCTCAGAATAGAAGGGCATCCTTCTAGAATGGAGATGACGAGGAATTTCTTTAGCCAGAGAGTGATGAATCTGGGGAATTTGTTGCCACAGGCAGCTGTGGAGGCAACGTCACTGGGTATATTTAAGGCAGAGGTTGATTCTTGATTAGTCAGGGCATGGAGCGATACAGGGAGAAGGCATGAGATTGGGGCTGAGGGGGAAAATGAATCAGCAATAATGAAATGGTGGAGCTTTATCATTTGTGGATTTTGAAATTGTGTTTGAAGTCTTGGTTCTTAATATACTTGAAGATCAGGAATTTTAAAGAAACTGTTTACTTTTTAACTTGTCATAAATACACCTTATGCTAAATGTCAATCTTCTGGAATATATTTTTTTATTTGTGGTAATATTACTTTGTGTGTGAGTTATATTTACTGTGTTATGCATCTTGTTCCAGAGGAACATTGTTTCATTTGTCAAATGTTTTTGGTTGAATGACAATAAACTTCAACTTAAACATGCCCGTGATGATCATAATGGCTGACAGATGACTGTCTTTCACTGTTTATTTTGTCTCTAAATTGTGCATCGCCCTGTTAATTGTTTTAATGTTATTAGATTTAAAGTTTTCCAACCTATATATTGAGCTATTTTTAAATATTATGTGGAATTGCATGGACATGTGCTAAAGTCCTTAAGTAACCTCTGATTAACAGTAACCTGGGTGGTCAGACAAACATTAAAAAATCTGTAAAAACACAAAATGCTGGCAGAGCTCAGCAGGCCAGACAGCATCTATGGGAGGAGGTAGTGACGATGTTTCGGCCCGAAATGTCGTCACTACCTCCTCCCATAGATGCTGTCTGGCCTGCTGAGTTCTGCCAGCATTTTGTGTTTTTATTTATTTCCAGCATCTGCAGATTCACTCTTGTTGCCATAAAAAATCTGTAACTTGTTTTCAGCCAATATGCTACTAATTGGCATCACTTGTGACTGGTATCATTGGCCTGTTAGTATGCTGTACTTTTGATCCTGTAGGACAGGGAAAGATGAAAGAAGTGCTTTGTATGATAGTCCTTGCATCCTTCAGTGGGAGAACTAGATTTCTAAAAGATTGTAATTCAAATTTCAAAGTAAATTTTTATCGAAGTATGTATTCTGCATGTCGCCATATACTACCCTGAGTGTCTTGCAAACGTTCACAGTAGAACAAGAAGCAATAGGATCAACAAAAAACTACATTGGCAAGCAACCAATGTGCAAAAGAAAAGAAATTATGCAAATTAAGTAAACAGTACCCAAAACTGAGTTTTGGAGTCCTTGAAAGTGGGTCCATACTTTGGGTTCAGTGTTGAGATAGTGAAGTTAAACCTAAGATTCTTGTACTTCCTTCCTGATGGCAACACTGAGAAAAGAGTATGACCTGGATGGTGGTAGTCCTCGATAATGGGCACTGCTTTCTTGTAGCAATCATATTTGTAGGTATGCTTGATGTTGAAGAAGGATTCTCCTGTGATGGACTGGGTTGTATCCACCACTTTTAGCAGGTGTTTCCATTTTTGGGCATACCAAGACATGATGCAACCAGTTGTATCCTGACATCAGCTCCACTTACTTTACACTTATGACTGTCAGGCTAAGTACTGCTCCAATGCCATACTTCAGTTCACTGACAACAAGGCAGAGCAGTGCCTCTACTTAGAAGTTTGAACAGATTCAGCATGTCATCTAAAACATTTACAGATGTCTATAGATGCACAATGGATAGAAGCTTGTAAAAGCTTTAGACGATGTGTGCAAACTTCTAATAAAGAAAAAGTTCTGTTTGGTCTTCTTTGTAATGACACTTGCATGCTGGTCCCAGGACAGATCCTTTTGAATCATTTAAAAGAAAATGAACAACCTAAAGGGGCTCGTAAGTTTGCATACAGTAACTTGACAAGATGGTGAACAAACTGTATAGCACTTATCTTCATCAGATGGAGTATCGAATACAAGAGTTGGGACAGCGTGTTACAACGAGCAAGACATTGGTGAGACCACACCTGGTCACCGTACCACAGGATGGTTGTGATTAATCTCAAGAGGATGAATAAAAGTTTCATGAGGGTGTCAGTGGGACTGGAAGGGCTCGAGTTATAAGGAAAGTATAGATAGGCTAGAACAACTAACAAACAATATACTGGCGGAACTCAGTGTGTCATGCAACATCTGTAAGAGAAAATAAATTCTAGATGTTATGGGTTGAAACCAGGACCAACTGAGTTCTTCCTGCACCTTGTCTGTTGTTCCAGATTGAAGCATCTGCAGTCTCCCCCTAGATAGGCTGGGACTGAAGCATCGGAGGTTGAGGGGTGACTGTGATAGACAAGGTGAATAGTTGCAGCTTTTTTCACAGGGTAGGGAATCTAAAACTAGAGGATGTAGGCTTACGATAAGAAGAGAACTATTTGAAAAAGCTCTGAGGGGAAAGTTTTTCACTTGAAGGGTGGTAAATATTTGGAATGAGCTGTTAGGTGTTGGAGATGAAGACAGTTGCAACACTGGAAGACATTTGGACATGTATATGGAAAAGGTTATTGGCCAAAACATCGGCCAAAAGGTTAGATTTGGGGAAATGGGTCTAGCATTGGACAGCATCTTGGTTGGTATAGATGATTTGGATGAAGGACATGTTTTTATGTCTTATTACTCAGAGTCTATATCAAAGTTACCAGTGTAACAGATTTGATTGAATTTATCTTTTACAGAGATTTTATTTTGATTTAACGTCGGCGGTTATGATGCTTGTGTCAAATTAACTTATGCCCAGAAGCTCAGAATAAAAACAGAAAGAGCAAGTTATTTAAATGAATGATGGCATCTAATATTTCCTCTTTGATACATGTTTAAGCAACCCTTGGTTCCTGCTTTTTGATCAAAGATTTACATTTACTATTTTTCAGTCCATTAGAATCTTCATGGAATCTGGTGAATTTTGGAAAATCAAAACCACATATTAATCATATTGTAACTACTTTTTTACAATATTTTTGTATGGGAAAAATGTATATCAAGAGTGTATCAATGTTGATTTCAGTTGAGTATTGTTTTAACATCGTTTAAAGAACATAATGAAACACGTGAGGCAACTCATCAAGAGGAAAAAGGAAGCATATGTTAGATATAAGAACCAGGAAGTAGGAGAGGCTCATGAGAAATATAGGGTAGCCAGGAAGGAGCTAAAGAAAGGACTTAGGAGAGCTCGAAGGGGGCATGAGAAGGCCTTGGCATGTAGGATTAAGGAGAACCCCGAGGCGTTCTATGCCTATGTGAAGAACAGGAGGATGACGAGAACGAAGGTGGGACCGCTAAAGGATAAAGAAGGCAACATGTGCCTGGAGACGGAGGAGATTGGGGAGGTCCTAAATGAATACTTTGCTTCAGTATTCACAAGTGAAAAGGATCTTGATCAGGGTGAGGTCGAAATAGAGCAGGCCTGTGTGCTGGACAGTGTGGAGATTAAGGAAGAAGAAATGCTGGATCTTCTTAAAAACATCAAGATTGATAAATCCCCAGGGCTGGATATGATACACCCCAGGTTGTTGTGGGAATTGAGAGAAGAGATCGCTGGAACATTAGCTATGATCTTTGAATCCTCTTTGGCTACAGGGGAAGTGCCAGAGGACTGGAGAATGGCAAATGTAGTTCCCTTGTTTAAAAAGGGTAATAGGGAGAAACCTGGGAACTATAGACTGGTGAGTCTTACATCGGGGTCTGCAAACTACTGGAAAGTACAGTACAGTCTACTCATGGATAGTCAACATGGCTTTGTGAAGGGAAGATCGTGCCTCACGAGCCTGATTGAGTTTTTTGAAGAGGTAACAAAAGAAATTGATGAGGTTAGGGCAGTGGATGTGGTCTACATGGACTTTAGCAAAGCATTTCACAAGGTCTCTCATGAAAGACTCATCCAGAAAGTCATGAGGCATGGGATAAGTGGAACTTTGGCTGTTTGGATAAAAAATTGGCTTAAAGGAAGAAAGCAGAGGGTAGTTGTGGAAGGAAAGTATTCTGCCTAGAGGTCAGTGACTAGTGGAGTGCCGCAAGGATCTGTTCTGGGACCCCTGCTATTTGTGATTTTTATAGATGACCTGGATGTAGAGGCGGAAGGATGGGTGATTAAGTTTGCGGATGACACGAAGATTGGAGGAGTTGTGGATGGAACTGCAGGTTGTCAAAGGTTATAAGAGGATATAGACAGGCTGCAGCGTTGGGCAGAAAAATGGCAGATGGATTTCAATCCGGACAAGTGTGAGGTGATGCATTTTGGAAGGACAAACCAGAAGACTGAGTACAGGATTAATGGTCAGATACTTAAGAGTGTGGATGAACAAAGGGACCTTGGGGTTCAAATCTATACATCCCTCAAGGCTGCTGCACAGGTTGATAGGGTAGTTAAGAAGGCCTATGGGATGCTAGGCTTCATTAGCAGGGGGATTGAGTTCAAGAGTAGAGAGGTCATGTTACAACTCTACAAATCTCTGGTGAGACCACACTTAAGAGCATTGTGTTCAATTCTGGTCACCTCATTATAGGAAGGATGTGGAAGCTTTGGAGAGGGTGCAGAGGAGATTTACCAGGATGTTGCCTTGTTTTAGAGAACAAGGCATAGTGTAAGGAAATAGTCTGTACCTGTTTCCCAGGGCACCAATAGCAAACACCAGAGGGCATATGTACAAAATTAAGGGAGGGAAGTTTAGGGGAGACATCAGGGGTAAGTTTTTTTTACACAGAGGGTTGTGAGTGCCTGGAATGACTTGCCAGGGATGGTGGTGGAGGCTAAAACATTAGGGGTATTTAAGATCCTCTTGGACAGGCAGATGGATGAAAGAAAAATAGAGGGTTATGGGGTAGTGTGGGTTTAGTACTTTTTTTTAAGGATTATATGGGCCGGCACAACATGAAGGGCTGAAGGGCCTGTACTGTGCTGTAGTGTTCTATGGTTCTATAAACAACATGACTAAAAATCGGCCTTGTGACCCAATAAGGCTGATATACTGTTTAACAAGATGATGCTGATCTGATTTTAGCCACATTGCTCTGTCTGTCTCTTTCATATCATTCTCAGCCTTGAATATATTTGATCATTTCTGCCTCCACAGATTTGTAACCCTCAGAAGAAATTACTTCTCATTGTTGTCACACTGCATCTGACATCGTTCTTAGTTTTTTCTTAATTGATCTGTGCATCTACAGTTCTTTCTGAACTACTTAAATACAATGCAAATATGGTTTACCTTACTGACAATTTCCATCTTGCAATACAAGCATTATTTAGTTGTTGTTAATTTGGCATCTGAAGCCTTGCTTTGTATAAATTGGTTTCTTAAGCTGTTGCCAATTACACTGTTGCAACTCCAAATGAAATCCATTCACTTTAATTTGCTGAGATGTCACGAAGCATTGTGAAGGACATGATCTAAATGTCTTTCTTTATTTGTGATGTTGAATTGTTGCTGGAGAAATTCTAAAGCTGACTGTATTTGTGTGTTATGTTGTACTCTGGATAGAATTTCCTGATGGCAACTTCTGTTCATTTGAACTGGCTTCAATCATGCTACGTTTCTTTTTTTTTGCCATGGTTAATCACATTTGGAATAGATTAGTTAATTAGTACTTTCCTTGTGACTAGATATGCCACCCTGCTATTTGGGATTTTGTGATTTCCTCCCCTCTTTGAGAGCATGAAGATGATTCTTTACAGTTGAATGTTGCCTGTCTGTCCAGTTTGCACACTCCTACATAGACTG
The DNA here is from genome assembly GCF_048418815.1 of Hemitrygon akajei. NCBI lineage: Eukaryota > Metazoa > Chordata > Chondrichthyes > Myliobatiformes > Dasyatidae > Hemitrygon > Hemitrygon akajei. The sequence goes on from NC_133127.1 coordinate 31,271,297, forward strand.
CCTGAATGAATCTGATCTTCCTGGAATGAATATGAAGTATATTGAAGTAAAGAAATGCAGGTTAAATCAAATATGCAGAAGAAGAAGACATTATTACATTAAAAATCAGTTCACAATAGTTTTGAAATACATTGTTGTTTCCATCTTCCCCATTCTCTTGACTCCCTCCCAAAAGAAAACCATTGATTTGTCAGAGGGTGAATGTTTATTCTTTCAAAATATTTATAAAATGTATTAGTTCAGTAATAGGAGTTTATTAAGTAATGCTCACAACCCCTTTTTATGTTAATTTAGTGACTCTGAAATCTAAGTAATTATCTGTTTAGGGCAGTATGAACAATAGATTTCCCTGCAGAGCTCTTTGTACCACTATAAACTGTCACAGTGAGACAGATTGTACATTGTTGAATGTATGATCCTTTGCTGCAAATCCACTTCATGCGTTTTTCTTATTAAATAATATTTCTGACTTTCAGCTTGCATTACTACTAGTATGACATTTTATCATATTCTGTTTGACACTGCTGAATTATAAACGTGTATTGAAATGAGTTGTTACTGTGCTTGTCTCTGTAAATACACACTTCTCCTTGAAGTATAGGGCTGCATGTCAACTGTAAACTGCCCGAAGCAATTGAAATCCCATGTTACACCTCCATAACGTATTCTTGTACTCAAGTTTGTGGGGATGGTTAAAATGCTCTTTAATTTCATCTCTGATATATTGGTATCAGTTCTTATCTACAATTACTTAAATGATTAATTTTAGCATTCTTCCACTCCCCACCCCAGCCAAAGTGCTTTAATTAGCTTAATTCTGTATGTCATTGAATCTTGAGACATTTTTTTTCAAATTAATGAGATTATTTGCATGCTTTCCTTTTCTAAGACATTGCAGTGCAGGAGAGGTGCTTCATGACTTGCGAATCACTATCACTACAAGGGACTGGATGGTTTTCATTGCTCTGCTATTGCCATCAAGGAAACGGTAGCTCACCATCAACTTCATATTGACTGTTAATAAAATAATATTATTGCAGTTGGAGGATAATACTGATAGGATATTTCCCTTGCATTGGTATTTAAAATAAGGGTTTGCCTACTTAAGAGTGAGATCAAAAGGAACTTCAGAGAATAACACCTGTTTGGAATTCTTCACCTTTGATCATTGAACATCATCGAAGTGATGACTGACAGGCATCGAAACTGGCAGGGTGTTGAGGGATATGGGGTAAGAGCAGGTAAGTCTCGTTGAAACAGTTAAGTCAAGTTTATTGTCAAGTGAACAAGTATAGTGAGATACAGATACAATAAAAGCTTGCAACAGTATCAAGTACAGACAATGCAGAAAATATATTACACACAAAATAGGCAATGATATTGAATGGTGGAGCAGGCTGGTGGGATGATGCAGTTTGTCCTAATCCCATTTCTAACAGTGCACTAATTGCCAGTTGAACCTGCAGTAAAGGTTAACACTTATACTGATCTCTGGTTTATCTTTTAATAATCATAAGATATTACAGGAATGCTATTCTCTACATCTTTGCTCTCAAAAAAGCGTAATGACGTTGCAGATTTGCATTGAAGCCATTGTTCATATGAAGTTTTCCTACCAGTTCTAGAATGACAACTTCCATTGTTGTCAAAAAGCAAATGCATAGAGATGCTGAAAATTCTAAAAGGAAAGCAGCAAATGCTGGAAATGCTGCATGGGTCAGGAGAATGGTTGAGTTAAAGTTGTTGGCCTGACACTTTATCAAAACCCAAAAAAGTACACATTTTAAGTTGCAAATAAAAGTTAGGTTCAAGTGTAGGAAGAAAGGGAATATTAATGATAGAGTGGACACTAAAGTGATCCATTTGACTTGCATGCTGTTGGAGCTGTTTGAGAGGGTAGTGAATGCTTATTTTAATAAAAGCTAATTTGTCTGTAGGAGGTGTGAATAGAGATGACTGACGATAGGGGTGAGAAAAAACTCAAAACAGATGCAAGTTGCAAGGTGTCTAATAAAAGAGAATAATGGAGATTCTAGTAGATCAGTAAGCAACTAGAAACAAAGCTGAGCAAATATTTGAGGTGGATCAGCTGTCAGAACAGACCAGATCTGACACAAAAGGGAAAGGCTGGTTTTCTGAAATTGCTGAATTCACTATTGAGTCCTGAAGGCTGCAGTGTGGCTGGATGGAAGATGGAATACAAGAGATCCTGCAGATGTTGGGAATCTAAGCAACACACTAATTGCTAAAGGAACTCAGCGTGTCAGGCAGCATCAATGAAAGGAAATAAACGTTTCAGGCCGAGACCTTCCTCATGATCTGTGAATCGACCAGGACCTTGACAAAGACCACAAACGGTAAGGAGAGGTAGTGACACCACCACCACAATGAACCTTGTGCAGTGCACATGCTCCTGTTTACATCAAAAGTCCTGAAGTTGAGGGCATCAAATTCCGAGGAGTGAACATCACCAAGAATGTTTTGTAGTCCAACCACAAAGATGCCATGGCCACTGGTGCCTCTACTTCATCAGGAGGTTAAATAAATTTGGCATGTCGCCTTTGACCCTCACAAATTTTAATTGATGCACCATAGAAATCATCCAGCTGGATGTATTGTGGCTTCTTATGACACTGCTCTGCCTGTGATCTCAAGAAACTGCAGAGAGATGTGGCACAACTTAGCACATCACAGGAACCGGACTCCCTTCTGTGGATTACACTTGCCTTTGCCTCGCTAAAGCAGCCATCTTAATCAAAAACTCCACCAACCTGGGCATTCTCTTTTCTTCCCATCTCATTGGGCAGAAGATAAAAATACACAAAAGCATATACCACCAGGCTCAAGGATGTCATCTACTTACTGTTATAAGACGATTGAATGGTTCGGCAGTACAATAGATGGATTCTTGACCTCACAATCTATTTCATTATAACCTTGAACCTTCTGCCTGCACTGCACTTTCTCAGTAGCTGTTACACTTTGTTCTGTACTCTGTTATGGCTTTACCTGTACTACCTCAATGCACTGTTGTAATGAATTGTTTTGAAAATACAGATTAAAATATGTTCAAGAAATTGGCTACTTATGACCATCACACTAACATTGATGATTATGCGGGATCTGTGACTGGCTATATAGAGAAGGGCACTTAGGATGTCATTGTTACATCTACCGTATGTGAAGCCATGGCGGAGGTCCAAGCACTGCTGAGAGATCAGGATGCTGCCTTCGGACTGGGGGAATAAGACAACTTTCATGTCAACAAAAGATGTGCTTTCTCATGCCATCAGGAAGATAAAGTGGGATTATTCAGAGAATATACAGTCATTTCTGTGAAACCAGAGACACAAGATGCACATGGCAGACCATAATGAATTACAAGTCCATCCTGCATGTCAATGACTGTGATGTTTCTCTTGCTGATAGGCTGAATGTCTGTTATCCTTAGTTTGATGCATGGAATGATGTGCTGGTGAGTAAGGTCCCCCAGCCCCCAAGGCATAGGCACTCTGGTTGCTACTGGTGTGTGGAAGACCCCAGCCAGGATTAACTCACATAAAGCTGTAGGCCTGATAACATACCTGGTCAGGTGCTGAAGGTCTATGATGCTCAGTTAGCAAAGATTCTAAATGGCACTTTCAGTATCTCTGCAGAGTTCACTGTCCTTGTAGGCTTAAAAGAAGCCACCATTATCCCGTTGCCCATGAGGGCAAAAGTAACCTGCCTTAATGACTACTGTAAAGTGGTACTGACCTCAGCAATAATGAAGTGCTTTCAGTGCCTGGTTTTGGATCGCATTAAAACTCGTCTTTCTGCTACATTGGACCCTTTCCAGTTGGCTTATCACTATGCCGTAACCTCTGCACTCCACTCTGTCCTGGAAAATTGTGCCTCATACACAAGGATGCTGTTTATTGACTGTAGCTTGCCTTTTAATATGGTCATTCCACTGAAGCTGGTAGGTAAACTGCTTGTTGGGTCTTAACAATTCTCTCTCTCTAACTGGATCTTGGACTTTTTAACAGAAAGACCACAGTCAGTCAATGGCAGCAGCAACATCTCTAGCTTCAGCCCACTGAGCATTGCCCCCCCCCCCCCAATCCATGGCTGCGTGCTCAGCCAGCTAATATTTACATTGCTAACTCATGATTGCATTGCTAGATCCAGTTTAAACTAAATCATCAAGTTTACTGTTGATACAACAGTGGTTGGCCTCATCAATGATAACAAGATGGCATACAGTGAGGAGGTAGAGTGGCTGGTAGAATGGTCCAAGCACAATGACGTGAGTCTTAACACGGACAAGACTAAAGAGGTGATTGTGTACTTTAGGAAGGTACAGGTTGACCATCCTCACTGTACGTAAACAGCCCCTCCACGGAGAAGGTTAGGAGCACCAAGCTTCTGGGAGTGCACGTAATGGATGATCTTACATGGTTCCTCAAAACCTCCTCTTTAGTCTAAAAAAAACACAGCAGCATCTCCACTTCCATTGAGGTGAGCCTTCTAACCAAATTTTACAGGAGCACCATTTAGTGTCCTGACCAGCTGCATCAACATCTGGTACAGGAATCTGCCTACAAGTTTCTACAAAGGATTGTGAGGACTGCTGAGAAGATCATCATGGCCTTTCTTTCACCCATCAGAGATATTTATCTGGCACGCTGTGTATGCAGATCCCTTGACATTGTCAACGATATCTCTCATCTGTCCAACAATCTTGTTGGCCCCCCTACCATCAGACAGGAGGTACCAAAGCATTAGGACAAGGACTGTTAGGATGGGAAACAGCTTCTTCCCCAGTCTATGAGACTGCTGAACTCCCTGCCACCACTCAGCTCTCATCATGTATGAAGCACCAGTAGCATTATACAGTGTACTTTTTAACGTGTCATAAATACACATTATTATTTGTTAATTTATTAGTAGTAATATTAGGTAATGGTCTCTCATTGATCCTGTTATAGTTACTATTCTTTCTAGTTGTTAAGTATGCCCACAGGAAAATGAATCTCAAGGTTATATGGTGACATTTATGTACTATGATAATAAAATTTATTCTGGCTTTAACTTTATGTATTGGTGAGTTACATACAGTGTTGTGCGCCTTAGTGCAGAGGAACATTGTTTCATTTGGCAGTATAATTGAATAAGGGTGAATGTCCATAAACTTGAACTTGATCTCTATGAACAGTATGCAAGCCGAGCCTTTTTTTTTAAACTGTATCACAATACAATTGAATAATTTATCAAGAAAAAAATGGCAGAGCTACTCTTAAGTCACAAGGTTGTTAGACAAATGATCAAAAGCTCATTGAAAGCAATAGGCATCCTGGAATTTCTTGAAAGGAGAGAATTCAAAAATAAATGCATAGCTGTTTCTGCTGGAGCAGCAGAAATTGGGGATCAGCTAGAGATCTGAATTGGAGTACCACAATTTTTTAGGGATGTAGAGATTTGAAATGTTAGATGTTGGGCACAAGTATACAATTTTAAAAAAAGTAATATTCTGGATCTGGAGCCAATGCAAGTCAACAAGTTTGATATGATGCTGAAGTCACGACAGGTTTGGTTCTTGTATTGTGAGCAAGGAGAGGGGTAAACTTGGTGCTAAATGAACCATGTGTTTTGGTGAAATTCAAAGTCTATTGATGAAAATCAATTATAATAAATACTCTACTGGAAATATTAAGGTTTAGGCAACATCTGTGTGGAATGAGTAATCATCTACCCAAATCATTAAGCCTTTTCTCAGCAAATCCTAGCAAATCTGCATGTAGCCACCATTTTTCAGTTCATTTCTTTTTATCGTTCCACCACTGGAAGTGATATCTAGCCAACTTCATTACTGCCCATTATACCACTGGTGTTTAGTGCAGCAATGAAGGTCCTCTATCTCTGGCTGAGTTCAGGCCTTCCTCCATCGTGTCAGTAGCATCCTGTTAGTTTTCACTACTGTCAGTCATGCAAGTATCAGGTGGAATCTCAGGAATACCATGCACTCAGATGTAGAAGGATTCTTAATTGCTGTTTCCATAACTGTTTTGTTTTACTAGTCAGGGTTGTTAGCCTTGAGCTGAACTTTCGATTCTGGAGGACTGGTGGACCACTCTTAATCTGCCCTCTATCCTTTGACCTGTTTGGCATGGATCACCCTACCAAGAGTTAAAGCATAAAGCCCTGACTCCAGCCAACATATCTCTCTGGATCATTGAGGCATGCAAGCTCCACACCATGACAACGTTGTGGTCATCTTTGAGGATATCCAAGCAGGAAATTAATTCCTGGTTAAGTGTCTCAACAAGAATGTGGTACTTCTGACAGTCTGGTGCTCCCTCACTGAGGTGTCAGCTGTGATTGCATGCTTGGGTATTTGGAGTATGTCATCAGTTAATGCTTCAGAGATGAGTGTGCTATTACTGATCTGGGGAAGTTAATGATTTTGACCTAGTTTTATGGGTACTGGTACTGGGTGAAAAGATATGGAGAGGAGATAGTTAATGCCTCATTCTTTTTGTACTGGGAATGATTTGCCTGTAGTATTATACTGGAGTACAAATTTTTGAGACTGCCACAGATGTAATAATGCATGAATTTTAATTCTAAACAGATGTTTTAAGTTTAGTTTGGCTATTTGAAGGACAAATAAGGCAACTTTTGAACAAACATTGGAAAAAAATGTATGACTTGGTGAAAGCAACTGTTTATGAACACATTGTCCTGATTACATCCAGGAGTTCCTGCTAACTGTTTTCAGGAATGTTTAGGGAGCTCTAACTTTGTTTTGTTAAGAGTGCTTTTGAACTTTCATTTCCAGTATTTGAAAGAAAATTAAAAAACCATGTGTGTAATTGTTATTGCTCCACAAAACATCGTTAATGGCAAATCTTGATTACTTCCATTACATGGATCTGCACTCAATATGGAATTGATTCTTCTGGTTTTACATTACTCATTGTAAACTGAGCTACTTCAAAAAGCATTTGAGATGATCAGGTACATAGTGTGAAAATGGAGTTACTTGAGTGAAACTGTAAAAAAAAAAGATCATGAGTCATTTAGGTATCTAGAGCAAATAGTTTAATAATTAGCTTTTAAATGAGTTAATTCTTGAATTGTTTTTAATTTTCCTGAAGGAGAGTGTGGGGTAGGAGTTGAAAGCAGGTACAGTATGGAACAAAAGTGGAGAACCATAGTGAAAGTACAGCAGGTCAGGCAGCATATATGAAACAAAATTAATATTTCTGACTGGCAGACTTTCGAGAAGTGGGGAAGGGAAAACTGAAAGGTTGGAGGTTGTGAGTGGCTGGGGCTGAGAGTAGGCTGATAAATCATTATCTATAAGATGGAGCCAGCATTGTGGTGGGTAGTAGTTGATGAAATGATCTTGATGGCTGGAGAGATGAACCATCATGTAAAAAGCTGTGACATACAGACTAGAGCTGTAGGAAAGGTACCACTGGAGAGAGAAAAACTGAGTAATTTTCCATTTTGCTAACCTTTACCAGGCTGGGCAGAAGTGAATTGCCTAATGTTATTTTCAAAGTACAAAGTAAATTTATTATCAAAGTGCATATATGTCACCATATACAACCTTGAGATTCATTTTCTTGCAGGCATACTCAATAAATCCACATTAGAATAATAACTGTAGTAGAATTGATAAAAGACTGCAACAACTTGGGTATTCAACCGGTTGCGCCTGAGACAAACTTTTCAAATACACAAGGAAATAATAATAAATAAGCAATAACTATTGAGAACATGACATCAAGATTCCTTGAAAGTGAGTCCATAGGTTGTGTGAACATTGCCCAGTGATGGGCAAGTGATGTTGAGTGGAGTTATCCCCTTTGGTTCAAGAGCCTGATGATTGGTGGTCAGCCCTGAGGTTCCTGTACTTTCTTCCTGATGGCAGCAATGAGAAGAGAACATGTCCTAGGTCATGGGTGTCCCTGATAATAGATGCAGCTTTCCTGTGACAGTGTTTCACGTAGACTGCATAACAGTGGTAAGGAAATTAAGGATAACACACAGAGACATCTTGTTATTCAGCCATTAAATCAAATAACATATTTCTAGTATCTGGAAAGGTTAAGTGGCAACAGAAAGCAATGAACAAAAATGGGAAGGCCAGAGGTCAAAGAGCCTGTCCTCATTAGGAGATCAGAGGTAGAGGGGGCTAGCAAATTTAAATTCCTGGGTGTTACTATTTCAGAAGACCTGTCTAGATCCAGCATATAAGTGCAATTGCAAAGAAAGCACAGCAGCACTTCTACTTCCTTCAGATTCTGCACAGATTCAGCATGACATCTAAAACTTTGACAAACTTCTATAGGTGTATAGTGGAGAGTGTATTGATTAGCTGCATTGTGCCTGCTATAGAAACACAAATACCCTTGAACAGAAAATCCTATAAAATGTAGTGGATTCAGCCTGTTACATCGCAAGTAAAGCCCTCCCAAACAGTGAAACACTGTCGTAGGAAAGCAGTATCCATCATCAGAGATCCTCACCACCCAAGCCATGCTCTTTTCTCACTGCTGCCATCAGGTAGAAGGTATAAGAGCCTCAGGACTAACACTTTTAGGTTCAAGAACAGTTACTACCCCACAATGATCAGGCTTTTCAACAAAGGGGTTAATAACACTCAGTTACTAATGATCTCATTTTAAGGACTCTATCTTGTTATTCCAGGTTCTCCTAGTCTGTTTCTATTTATATTTGCATTAGCAGTTTGTTGTCTTCTCTACTCTAGTTGATCTTTCATTGTTCCTGTTACAGGTACTATTCTATAGATTTGCTGAGTATGCCTGCAGGAAAATGAATCTCAGTTGTATATGGTGACATATATAGTATGTACTTCGATAGCAAATTTAATTTGAACTTTGAGTAAGCAGCTAGACAATTCAGAACTGTTTTGCTCACCGTGGTTTCAAGCATTCAGGCTTGGAGATGCTAGAAATGGCTGTAAGACATTACAAAGCATGCACTTCTTAAATAGCATCAGTTATGTGTTTGTGTTACGTTATCCATTTGGGCTAATGGACACTATTTCAAAAAGCAGTGATTTTTGATAATTTTGTTTTTTTATTTTGACCTTATGCAGGAAGACAACACCTTATCCACTGCATTATCTGGGCTTTTTTTTCATTTACAGTCAATCAAAAGAACAAGGCAGCGATGAACTCTTCCACTGATAACTATTCGGATCTAATAAATAGTTTCATAATACTGTAGCAGTATTGATAGTGTTCTAATTTATTCTGTATTTTATTTGAATGCATAATCTGTTACTCAGTTAAACAATAGTTTGCCTTTTAACTATTTAGATAGATAGATAGATACTTTATTCATCCCCATGGGGAAATTCAACTTTTTTTCCAATGTCTCATACACTTGTTGTAGCAAAACTAATAACATACAATACTTAACTCAGTAAAAAAATATGATATGCATCTAAATCACTATCTCAAAAAGCATTAATAATAGCTTTTAAAAAGTTCTTAAGTCCTGGCGGTTGAATTGTAAAGCCTAATGGCATTGGGGAGTATTGACCTCTTCATCCTGTCTGAGGAGCATTGCATCGATAGTAACCTGTCGCTGAAACTGCTTCTCTGTCTCTGGATGGTGCTATGTAGAGGATGTTCAGAGTTTTCCATAATTGACCGTAGCCTACTCAGCGCCCTTCACTCAGCTACCGATGTTAAACTCTCCAGTACTTTGCCCACGACAGAGCCCGCCTTCCTTACCAGCTTATTAAGACGTGAGGCGTCCCTCTTCTTAATGCTTCCTCCCCAACACGCCACCACAAAGAAGAGGGCGCTCTCCACAACTGACCTATAGAACATCTTAAGCATCTCACTACAGACATTGAATGACGCCAACCTTCTAAGGAAGTACAGTCGACTCTGTGCCTTCCTGCACAAGGCATCTGTGTTGGCAGTCCAGTCTAGCTTCTCGTCTAACTGTACTCCCAGATTTCCATGAAACTTCGGCGAATTAGGGCAACCCCCTAATTGGACCAGAATCTACTGATCCTTGTGTATACCAATTAACCAGAATCCACTGTATTTATTTTCTTGACTCCAATAATGTAATACTGTACCAGGATACAATTTATTCCAGGGGATCAAGTACACCAGACCCAGAAACAAGTTGTTTTCAAAGGCTTGCATGAAAAAAAACTCAAGTGCTTTAGTAACAGATGTCTTTTCTTTATTTCCTTATAAATATTGCTTTTGTGAAATTGAGTACCAGAATTGATACATCCTTGATGCCAGGTACAGTTTGGGTCTCTCACCTTCAGAAGGGTAGAATCATTCCTTGGTCAGGATATTTTGTGCCATATTCTCTTGACAATTAACTATTTTAAACAATGAAATCTAAGGGATGACCACTGCACCTCTGGTAATATTCCTAGTCTAATAGTTGGATCATCAAAGTTTAATTAAAAGGAACACCTGTAGCTAAAGAGATAGCTGAAACATATACAATCCAAAAATTAAGTCAGATTAATTTTGCGCTGTTAATGCCAGCTGCCTCAAACAGATGTTGGGCCCTAGGCCATCTAAATTGAAGATCCTGAACCTTGCATTGGGTCTCATTTCAACAAAAGAGATGATAGTAAGCAGAGCAAGAGTTGAGCTAGGTCGTGTTAGATTCTTCAGTGATTGTCGAGAAAGTTTTTCTTTTGAGAGATCAGTCTGCCTCCTTCCCTGGCCAGAAGGAGCAGGCTGAGATCAACTGGGAAAGTGGGCCAGTGAATGGAAGATAGGGTAAAAGGCAATCTCTTGATAAACTCAGCAGGTTGAACAGTTTCTGTGAGACAAAAGAAATTGTTAAAGTTTTGGGTGACCCTAATGCAAGGATGTGATTTAGATAGAGGGAAACAATTCATAAGGATGTTGTTGGGGCTTGAGAGCTTGAATTACAAGGAGAAACTAGGTACCAGGCTATTTAGCTTGGAGCGAAGGCACCAAGGTGTGACCTGGTAGAGATTTATAAAATCACGAGGGTCATAGATAATGTGAACGGGCATAGTCATTTTTCCTGGGTAGGGAAGTCGAAAACCAGGTTGCACGAGTTTATGGTGAGATGGGAAAGATTTAAAGGGACCTGAGGGCAGTTTTCTTTTCCCCACACAGCGTGGTGGGTACGTAGAGTCATTATAGTAGTGCAACAGAGAGCAGGACCTTTGGCCCAATTAATCCATGCTGGCCTGCTTACACTTGTCCCATTTGCCCATTTATCCAAGTCCCTCATAAACTTTCCTCTCCATGTACTTAACCAATGAGCATGAAATGGTGAGGTATAGGGCTTGTACTGTGAATGGTAGGGCATTAGAAAGTGTAATTGAACTGAGGAAATATTTTCAAATAATAATTGGGAGCAAATGGTACTAATGTTTCATTACTATTTCAGTAATTTAAAAATGAAATTTTCTCCTTGCCTGTGACTCACTTTCTATTACTTCCCAATACTGTGTTTCCTGATGAGTGTGTTGGTTACCCTACTGATAAATCAATCAACCTGTTTAGTTACCGGTATTTTTGTACTGTTAACTCAATTATTTATCTTAACTGCTGAGTTATTTTGTTGTCTGGTTGTTTTTGTGCTTGTGTGAATAAAGGATATAAGTGAATAAAGTCAAATTAGAAGTTTGTAATACCAAAATAATCATCTCATGATGTGAAAATCCATTCTTTTAATAAGCTGAGGATAGAGGTGAAGTTCACTTGAGTGTAAACTGCACCCAAACATCCAGACATGGTAGCAATGCCCTTGATCTCCTAAAATCTTGAGCTTTGTACTGATGAAATATAGTTAATCTATAACAAATTAGACTTTTCATTGCCTTTGCATTGTTTTCCCAGTTAGAACCTAATCTTTATGATTATTTTCTCTTATAGGACTTGGTGAATATTGATATGTTTCTTACAGCCAAAGAGGTTGAAGAGTCACTTGAAAGGCAAGAGACAGCTACTTGTTTAGCTTGGTGCCATGACAACAAATCAAGGCTGAGAAAAATGAAGGTATGCCCTCAAATGAGAATTGGATCTTGTTAGACAAAATAATTTTAAGCAACTGTTAATTGATCATCATTTCTGAATGATGTATACGGAGATCAATTCCCTATTAAAATTCAGTTCAAATTTTCAAACTGCCTTGTAATTTTTCAGCAAGAGAAAGCTAAAAACTTTCACTGACAATCGCTGAAACAGTTTCGGAATTTTTTGATTAGATTACTGATTCAAATTTTTAAATGTTAAAATGATGTTCTTAAAATGTTGTCAGACCTCTTGCATTGAAATAAATACTATTTAATTCAGCAGTCTTTCCTTGTTCCCTGCCATGCCGCTGACTGTCTTTACCACTGACCTTACTCTTAATGATTTCCCTATCGACTTCTAGCCCCCCCCCCATCCATAAAGCACTTTGCTTTGGATCCCACTGTCCTGCTGATCTAGAAGTACATGGAAATTTCTTTCTGGAGGGGGTGGTGAATATCAGGAAGACTGCCATGGCATGTAGTTGGAAGGTAGATTATCATCGTAACTATTTTAAGTGGAGGAGGATAAATATTTGATCAAGGAATGAAGGGTGTGGAGAAATGACACAAAAAGAGAACTTGGACCAGCCATGATCATATTAAAAGGTGGGACAACCTTAAAGGGCCTGATGACCTAATGCTATTCTATTAAGTATGATTCTGTGAGTAGATTAGTACCACATTGGCATGTTATTTTCTATTATTCAACTTTGAGTATGCACAGGCTCTCTGAAAGCACAATAAAGGATGATCTTTCCTTAACAAAATCCAAGATTCTGGTGTCGTAGAGAACTAAACACTGAAGTAATGTAATGCAATGATATTATTATACATGTTATTAGAAATGAATTGTGATACATTCAAACTTAGCCTGCAGGACTGAGGAAGAATTGTCACCTACAATCCATAAAGCTTCATCTTGCTTTTGACTAAAATCAATCTTCTAGCAGCTCTTGATCTGAGGCTGGTTGTAGTTCTGTGACCAGAAATTTAATGAGGCTTTTTGATGTATAGATCTTTTTTTTTAAACATGTGATTACAGTTTCAAAATTATGTGATGTGATTTTGAAAACATGCTTACAGCTTCACATGCTGTTTGGATTTTTTTTTCACTCCCTTGAGTGAGAATTTTTCCCTATCATCCAAATGACAAATAGTATAAATAGTTCCATGTGGGAAAATTGTAGACAAATGTGTGGAGACAGGAATTAAATTATCACTTATAGATTGATGGTAATCACTAAAAATGCCCAGTGCCCTCTCTGATGTTTAGCATCAGGACAAAGCTTTACTGGTATAACAGATAAAGGGTATTTATATCTATTTTAAAGAATGACGTTCTCAGAATTACACTGAACTGTCTGAAGTAGACAGCCCTTGGAACAATAGATGTTTGACAGAGACAGTGAAACAATGTTATCTGCTTCCAAAAGCACAAAGAGCTTTGTTGCAGTTGTTTCATGGCAGTAAAACAAAAAAGATTCTACTAAGTTAACAGTTAAAATTGAATTATAGCAAATGTTAAACACAATATGGTGTCTGCTATGCAGTTCAACAAGTTCATGATTTATTTTGTACTCAACCACTTTCCTGTCCCATTCCTGAGTCTTTCCCTTCCCCTTTAGTGTTCAAAAATTTACCTTTTCTCACCCTTCAATGTGCCACTGGACATCCACAGACTCCATAGAGACTTGCAAATATTTACAACTACTGAATAAACCACTCTCATATGGAAATGGACAAGCTGTTGTTTGCTTTGGTGAGTCTGATGCTGGTACCCAGTTTCAAAAGTCAAACCTGTCCCTTTCATTTTAACAGAGGAACCACACACAAGTCTGATTTTGGAAAGTTAAACCAGCATAAGGCAAACAAAAATGTTCTGTACAAGAACTTCCCATCCTAACAGTTCTTATACCAAAGCTGTGGTATCTTTTGCCTGATGGATGGTGCAATAGTATAATTTAGGAAGTACTTGGATAGGTACATGGAGAGGTGGAGCTGAGAGAGATATGGGCCAATTACAGGAAATTAGGGTCAGCTGAGTGGGCACTGTGGTTGGCATGGACTTATTGGGCCAAAGAGCCTGCATTGCTCTGTGACTCTACAACAATGAGCACAGCAACTTCTGTACTTTCAGCATTTAACTGCATGTGAGCTTTTGGCAGATTTTGTTTTCCAGTCTTTGTATAAACAGCATTGTGTGCTATTGGCCTGCTATTTCCTGTCACTGTTTTTATAGAGTTGAGCCATTTTTAAGCAGGAAATTATCATGTGGTTTTGAGTTGAAGCAGTCCTTTTGTGTTCACAGAGTTGCCTGGAGTTCAGCCTGAGAATTCAAGAGTTCATTGAACTTGTTCGACAAAATAAGAGGCTGGAAGCTGTCAGGTAAGAACAAGGAGACTTGACCTTGAATTGTGTAAATGCAAAATGTATTTATGTAATTTCTTAATAAAGTTCTCTTAATTATGTTGATAGATCTGAACATCAATATTTACACACTTGCTAACTTGGGGTTTCAAAATGAATATTGCTGCATTACAGCAATTACTTTTTGTGTGACTGAAGGAGAATACTTGGAAATCTTTCATATTTACTTTCCACCCAATACTGTTAGATGTTTCAAAGTGAATTCTCTCTTCTTGAGTCATTTCATAAGTTTAGTGTATTTGCCTTGACTGGTGAGATGATAGCTACTAGCTCTCCTTTTCCAATGTAATTGTTCCTGATTTTTCAGATTTTGTATGGTGTCATGAAGACTAGTTTTCTAGGTTTAATGTTTTAATATTGCTTTTTACAGCTGATTAATAGGTCTCTATTTCTGCAATGTTAAACAGTTGAGATGTAATCAAATCACATTTTGAAAGCTTAACTTAAATGTAGTCAGGTTTATTTATAGTGCAAATAAGCTTTATTATTCCAAGATGGTTGGCAGAGAACAAATCGGTTCTTTCAGCTTAATAATTGTGAGTAATATTTATTGAAACACTACTGCTCCACACTAGTGTGAACAGTGGAGGATGGATTTAAGACTCTTTCTACAAATATACTGGGATCAAGGCCAATATTCTTTCCTTGATTCCTCAGCAAAAGCCAATATGATGTGATGGCAACACAAGAGACTGCAGCTGCTGGAATCTGGTATAATAAATTGCTTGAGGAACTCAATAGGTCAGGGAGTGTCACTTGTGCAGGATGCTGCCTGACCTACTTAGTTCCTCCACTGACTTGTTTTAGAGCTCAAGATTTCACCAACTGCAGTCTCTTGTGGCTCTATTTTACAACTGCATTGCAAAGTCTCCAAGGTCTGCCACTTTGAGTAAGTATGTTCCTTTTCTTTGGGACTTCTAAGAGGCACTCTCATGCCTCACTTCTGTAGTTTCCTCAGCTTTTCTTCTCTGACTATGATATCAAGGAAGTCTATTAACTTTGTCAAATCTTTTGGTTTTGTGGACACACTGTTGCAACTTCCAGACCTCATTTTGGTGATTTGGTAATCATGCAAGTTTCTTTCCCTTGGCTGTCTCAAGAAATCTGTAATATCCATTCTAAACCAGTATAGATTTTTGCACTAACAGATCAATTATAATGGATGTTTTGTTAATAATAGTAGATGCATTTATTTCATCAGTTGTATGAAGCAATCATGCTGAAAATTATGTACACTGCTCATATGCAAAAATATATTGATTATACATGTTGAGACTGGTGGAGACAAAGTATCATGTGTAACAGTGAGTGTGTTTTTAGCATGCGTCATGGATTTAAGGATTAGAATCATAGAAAAGTCATTTCACACTTTCATGACCGTCTGAATGAAGAAGTTTACCCTCATGTCCCTCACCTTTCACTCTTAACCCACCACCTCCAGTTGTAGTCCCAACGAGACTTAATGGAAAAAGCCTGCTTACATTTGCCCTATCTATACCCCTCATAATTTTGTATATATCTATCAAATCTCCTCTCAATCTTTATGTTCCAAGGAATAAATTCTGAACCATTCAATCTTTCCTTATAACTGAGGTCCTATAGTCCTGTCAACATCCTTGTAAATTTTCTCTGTACTCTTTCAACCTTGTTTTTCGTTTTTCCTGTTGGTAGGTGACCAAAACTGCACACAATACTCCAAATTAGGCCTCACTAATCTACAACTTCAGCATAATATCCCATCTCCTGTATTCCATACTTTGATTTATGAAGGACAACATGCCAAAAGCTCTCTTAGAATAATCTAAGAAGCTTTTGAAATTCCCTAGATGGAAATGGAACACATTTGATCATATGTGATATAATTTGGTTAATGTAATAGCTACTGAGATACTATGCATTTTTTTTTTTTTTGAAGAAAAACATCCTGGAGATGAATGAAGCATTAGATCAGTGGCCAGTTTATTTTACACAAAACCTGAACAGAGCATTTTACACAATGGCAACCAAGATTTTTTTGTGAAAATGCAATTTAGAAACATTTAATGTAGATTTGGATGTCTAGAAGAGTTTGTCTTTTGCTGACTGGTTCAAATTTCTATAAAGATATTTCAAAATACAACACCAGTGCAGTTTCATTATGTAATGGAATAGTATCCATCATCTGCACCAAATTCAGAATTGGAATCAGGTTTATTATCACTGGTATGTGTCATGAAATCTGTTAACTTAGCAGTTCAATGTAATACATAATATAGAAGAATAAATAAATAGATCAATTACAGTGTATGTATATTGGAGATTAAAAATTCTGAAAGAACAGAAATAACATGCATTGAAAAAGTGAGGTAATGTTCATGGGTTCAATGTCCATTCAGGAATCTGACGGCAGAGGGGAAGAAGCTGTTCCTGAATCGCTGAGTGTGTGCCTTCAGGCTTCTGTACCTCTGACCTGATGGTAACAATGAGAAAAAGGCACACCCTGGGTGCTGGTGGTCCTTAATAATAGACATTACCTTTCTGAGACACCGCTCCTTGAAGATGCTCTGGGTACTTTGTAGGTTAGTACCCAAGATGGAGCTGACTAAATTTACGACCCTCTGCAACTTCTTTCGGTCCTGTGCGGTAGCCCCCCCCCATACCCCAGACAGTGATGCAGCCTGTCAGAATACTCTCCATGGTATATCTGTAGATGTTTTTGAGTGTATTTGTTGACATACCAAATATCTTCAAACTCCTAATAAGGTATAGTCACTGTCTCCTTTATAGCTGCATCGATATGTTGGGACTAGGTTTGGTCCTCAGAGATCTTGACATCCAGGATCTTGAAACTGCTCGCTTTCTCCACTTCTGATCCCTCTATGAGGATGGTATGTGTTTCCTGCATCTTACCCTTCCAGAAGTCCAGTCAGCTCTTTCGTCTTACTGATGTTGATTGCAAGGTTGTTGCTGTGACACCACTCCTGTAGTTGGTATATCTCGCTCCTGTACGCCCTCTCATCACCACCTGAGATTCTACCAACAATAGTTGTGTCATCAGCAAATTTATAGATGGCATTTGAGCTATGCCTAGCCACACAGTCATGGGTATAAATAGAATAGAGCAGAGGGCTAAGCACACACCTCTGAGGTGCACCAGTGTTGATTGTCAGCAAGGAGAACAACTTGAGACATGAGTCTGTTCTTCAAGTGTCATGACATAAGAGTAGAATCAGAAAATATGTTACTGAAGGGTGCCAATGGACCATGGTTTTTATGCTGATTGAATGAGAGAGAACCAATCTAATATCACCTTCCAGCACTAGGTTCTTGGCCAAGCAGATCATTGCTCCTTAAAGATCTATCCAAATGTTTTCTAAGTGTCATGAGGGTTTCTGTATATTCTACCTTTCCAGAGAAGAAAACCCAGCTTTGTCCATCCTGGTCCTAGTTTTTACTCCAGATCCCAGCATATAGAGTCACTTTTGTCTCCATTGAATAGTCTTGCTTCCTTTAAGGATATGGTACGTTGATTACTCCTTAATGTATTATACATTCCCTTGTTTTTGCACATCTCATTTCATAAAACTTCTCTGGATTAAATTTTATTTGATCCTTTTATGGCCATCTAACCAGATAAATTTCTTCACCAAGCTCCATTTATATACACTAGACTGATTCCTGCAATGGCGAATCTACCATATGATGAGAGGTTAGATCACAACCACAACAGATTATGTAGATACTAGAAATCCAGAGTGACACACACAATGTGCTGGAGGAATTCAGCAGGTCAGGCAGCGTCTATGGAAAGGAATAAATAGTCGACATTTTGGACTGAGTCCCTTGATTAAGGACTGAAAAGGAGGGGGGGAGAAAGCCCAAATGAGGTGGGGAGAGGGGACAGAGTACAAGGTGATAGGTGAAGCCAGGTGAGGGGGAAAGTTGGACATGACAGCTGGAAAAGGTGGCTAAAGAAGAAATCTGATAGGAGAGGAAGGTGGACCATGGGAGGAAAAAAGAGGAGGAGGGGCACTGGGGGAAGAGGGGATCAACTAGATTTGTATTCTGTAGTT
This sequence comes from Hemitrygon akajei, assembly GCF_048418815.1. Classification (NCBI taxonomy): domain Eukaryota; kingdom Metazoa; phylum Chordata; class Chondrichthyes; order Myliobatiformes; family Dasyatidae; genus Hemitrygon; species Hemitrygon akajei. The sequence continues at coordinate 31,289,831 of NC_133127.1, forward strand.
TAGAACTTTAATAGGAGCAGGAATATACCATCAGCCCTTTGAAATTGCTCCATCATCCTTTATGGCTGATTTTTCTGCCTCAAATTAATTTAAACTTAGAAATACCTGATTGTGGAGACTTGGAGGACATTTTTCCTTACTGAACAGTATAGAATAAGGGAACACAATTTTGGGATATGATACAAGATATTTGGGACAGGTGAAAAGAGACTACTATGCCCAGAGGGTTGTCAACCTGTGGAATTTGTACTAACTAGAATTCTGGGTCATTGAGTGCTTTTAGAAAGAGAGAAACCAACCTACAAACATGATGGCAAAAGAAGGAAAATAAGGTACTGAGATCATTTATAATTTTATTAAATAGTTAAATGGGCTCAAATTATGTATTACTGCTATTTAACATTTACAAAAAGCTGAGGAAACTCAGCAGGCCAGGCAGCATTTATGAAAAAGAGTACAGTCAACATTTCTAAGAGAAGGGTCTCAAACCGAAACATCAGCTGTACTCTTTTCCATAGATGCTGCCTGGTCTGCTGAGTTCCTCCAGCATTTTGTGTGTGTTGCTTGGATTTCCAGCATCAACAGATTTCTCTTGTTTGGTATTACTCTGATTTTCTTGTTTTTATTATAAAATTTAAAGGACACAGCACTGAGTCCTGTGGAACCCCAATGTTAAAGTATGTACAGTCAAAATAAGAAAAAAACCCCTTTAATGTTTACCCTTCCTGCCACTATGCCAATTTTGGACACAATTTGCAATTTTCTCGTAATAGGCTCATGGAAACTCATGGCTATGAATATGATTTTGTTGTTGTTTTGCATAGATCCCTTGTAGATTGCATCAACTGTCCCAAGCCTACTGTTCCACGTAGACTACATTAACTGTACTGTTCTTGTAGAAACTCTGTTATCTTCTCAAAGGACTCAATTATATTGCTCAGACATAGCTCTCTCATAATGCATCTGTGTCAAACTTCCCTGATTAATCTCTGCCTTTTTATATTAAAGCTTTTAAAATCCATTTAAATGGATTTCAATAATTTGTCCACCACCGAAGTTAAACTAACTGGTCTGTAATTGGTTTATTTCTTTCTCTCTTTTTAAAACATAAATATGATGTTACTCCTCTGGTGTCACTGCTATGGCCAGGGAGCATTGATTAATTGAGGTGAAAGTCTCTGCAATTTCCTGCCTTGTTTCTTTAATAGCCTGGGGTTTATTTGTCCGTGCCAAGTGATATGTGGATTTTTTTCAGCAGTGATAAATCTTTTCCTTCTATTGTATTTCTCCCATCCAATATTTCATACTGGCTTGCCTTAACTATAACAAGAGCCATTCCCCTCCTTTTGTGAAGATGGTTGGTAGTTATCAAAGAACATTACTTAAATTAAAAATAAAATGTTTTTTATTTTTTGATTTCTAATTAACTCAGTAATTTGTTATCCTTTTAATGAAATATCTTACACTTTGATTTTCTTTTCCCAATCCATGTTTTTTTCATATCCTCTGTTCACTTTGCCAAAGTTGCCTTTCAATTTCATTCTTGCACTCCCTGTACTCTACGGGCTCTTTTATAAAGTGAAATAAACAAAGAGTCTGCAGCTAGAATCACTGGTGCATCTGTTGGGCTCTGACCTTTGAGGATGGCTTTTCTAGGAGTGGTTACCATGCAGCTCAAAAGTGAGCAGGCAAATAACGCACAGCACAGCTAAAGGAGCAGGTACCAATGCAGACATTGCTTCCAAAGGGAAAAAAAATGAATGGCTAGAGGTAATGTCCTTTGCAAGTGTAGTCAGAACCAGGAGTGAGACATAGTGTGTCAGCAGCAAAGGATAAGTGGATGAATTAAGAGAGCAATTGTGGTGGGCACCTAGGAGGCCAGAGAAATAATTCCAAGGTGGTATGTTATCCATGTGGTGCCAGGTTTGAGAATGTCACTGAAGGGCAACAAGTCACCCTGAAAGGTGAGAATGAAAAGCTGGAGATAGTTATTCATAACCGAAGTGGTCTTGTAGGCAGAGTCAGGAAGCTGATAAAGGATGAAAGGCATCCCCAGATCTCAGGATTACTCATAGTGCTACATGTTATGAAATGTGAAGATGGGATGGTAGAGCAGATGAATGTGTGGCTGGATAGTTGATGAAAAAGAAATTTACCTTTTCAGGAGCTGGTGATGTTTCTACAAATTAGGTGCCACAGTAGCAAGATCAGGACCAATATTTCTGCTGGTTTGGTAGGGTGATGGAATTACTTGTGTTAGTGTGTCAGTTCTGAACTATTAATTTGATGAGAATTAAGGAGGAGCAAAATGGAGGGAACAGGTAAACTTGAAAATAGTAAGTGAAGTAGGGAGTTAGGAAGGAAGTTGAGAAGTGGGACCACAAAATTAGTCACCTTGGGATTACTGCCTGTGCTACGTGACAGTGAGTATAGGAACAGAGTGAGGTGGAGGATAAATGCATGGCTGAGAGATTGGAGCTGGGGGCAGGGATTCAGATTTCTGGATCTTTGGGATCTCTTTTGGGACAAGTGTGACTTGTACAAAAAGGACAGGTTGCAATTGTATCCCAGGGGGATCCAATATCCTGGCGGGGAGATCTGCTAAGGCTATTGGGGAGAATTTAAACTAGAATTGTTGGGCGGGGTGGGAACCGAACTGAAGAGACCGACGAAGAGGCGATTGGCTCACAGATAGAGAAAGCTTGGAGATTTGGAGTGCGAGAGGGAGGATAGGCAGGTGAAAGAGAAGGGATGCGCTTGGACCGATGATTTGAGATGTGTTTATTTTAATGCAAGGAGTGTTACGAACAAAGCGGATGAGCTTAAAGCGTGGATCAGTACTTGGAGCTATGATGTTGTGGCCGTTACAGAGACTTGGATGGCTCAGGGGCAGGAATAGTTACTTCGAGTGCCAGGCTTTAGATGTTTCAGAAAAGACAGAGAGGGAGCCAAAAGAGGTGGGGATGTGGCACTGCTGATCAGAGATAGTGCCACAGCTGTAGAAAAGGAGGAAGTCATGGAGGGATTGTCAACAGTCTCCATGGGTGGAAGTTGGGAAGAGGAAGGGGTCAATAAATCTACTGGGTGATTTTTATAGACCATCCAATAGTAACAGGGACATTGAGGAGCCGATAGGGAGACAGATTCTGGAAAGGTGTAATAATAGCAGAGTTGTTGTGGTGGGAGATTTTAATTTCCCAATTATTGATTGGCATGTCCCTACAGCAAGGGGATTAGATGGGGTGGAGTTTGTTAGGTGTGTGCAGGAAGGTTTCTTGACACAACATGTAGATACGCCTACAAGAGGAGAGACTGTACTTGATCTGGTACTGTATTGGGAAATGAACCTGGTCAGGTGTCAGATCTCTCAGTGGGAGAGCGTTTTGGAGATAGTGATCACAATTCTATCTCCATTACCATAACATTGGAGAGGGATAGAAACAGGCAAGTTAGGAAAGCATTTAATTGGCGTAAGGGGAAATATGAGGCTATCAGGCAACAACTTGGAAGCATAAATTGTGAACAGATGTTCTCAGGGAAATGTACAGAAGAAATATGGCAAATGTTCAGGGGATATTTGCATAGAGTTCTGCTTAGGTACTTTCCAATGAGATAGAAAGGATGGTTGGGTACAAGAACTGTGGTTTGCAAAGGCTGTTGTAAATCCTGTCGAGAAGAAAAAAGCTTACGAAAGGTTCAAAAAGCTAGGTAATGATAGAGATCTAGAAGATTATAAGGCTAGCAGGAAGGAATTTAAGAATGAAATTAGGAGAGCCAGAAGGGGCCATGAGAAGGCCTTGCTGGACAGGATTAAGGAAAACCCCAAAGCATCCTGCAGGTATGTGAAGAGCAAGAGGATAAGATGTGAGCGAATAGGACTAATCAAGTGTAACAGTGGAAAAGTGTATATGGAACTGGAGGAGATAGCAGAGATACTTAATAAATACTTTGCTTCAGTATTCACTATGGAAAAGGATCTTGGCAATTGTAGGGATATCTTACAGTGGTCTGAAAAGCTTGAGCATGTAGAATCTAAGAAAGAGGATGTGCTGGAGCTTTTGGAAAGCATCAAGTTGGATAAGTCACCAGGCTACTGTGGGAGGTGAGGGAGAAGATTACTGAGCCTCTGGCGATGGTCTTTTCATCATCATTGGGGTTCTGGAGGATTGGAGGGTTGCAGATGTTGCTCCCTTATTCAAGAAAGGGAGTAGAGATAGTAGATGTTAAGACTCTTGGCTGTGTGGAGGATCAGAGGGATCTTGGGGTCCAAGTCCATGGGACCCTCAAAGCTGCTGCGCAGGTTGACTCTGTGGTTAAGAAGGCATATGGTGCATTGGCCTTCATCAATTGCGGGATTGTGTTTAGGAGCCAAGAGGTAATGTTGCAGCTATATAGGACCCTGGTCAGACCCCACTTGGAGTACTGTGCTCATTTCTGGTTGCCTTAGTACAGGAAGGATGTGGAAACTATAGAAACGGTGCAGAGAAGATTTACAAGGACGTTGCCTGGATTGGGGAGCATGCCTCATGAGAATAGGTTGTGTGAACTTGGCCTTTTTCCTTGGAGCGATGGAGGATGAGAGGTGACCTGACAGAGGTGTATAAGATGATGAGAGGCATTGTTTGTGTGGATAGTCAGAGGCTTTTTCCCAGGGCTGAAATGGCTAGCACGAGAGGGCACAGTTTTAAGGTGCTTGGAAGTGTGTACAGAGGTAACTTTTATGCAGAGAGTGGTGAGTGCATGGAATAGGCTGCCGGCAACGGTAGTGGAGGCGGATGCGATAGGGTCTTTTATGAGACTCCTGCATAGGTATATGGAGCTTAGAAAAGTAGAGGGCTATGGGTAACCCTAGGTAATTTCTAAGGTAAGGACATGTTCAGCACAGCTTTGTTGCCGAAGGGCCTATATTGTGCTGTGGGTTTTCTATATTTCTATAAATGAACAGCAAAAATTATGGGGCTTGAAGTACAGAAGCAGTCTTCATTCTGGTACCAAAGAGATGACCTTTCATCCCAGAATTGAAAGCAACAAAAAGATTTTCCCCTAACTGCAGAATCCCTTTCAACTATTTGCTGTCACGTATTTGCTGCACAAATCCCTCTCTCACCTAGATGGGGTCAGTGGTGCTGTGAGGATTACATTCCTGGACTTCTCTAGTGCCTTTAACACCATCCAGCCCAAGATCTTAAGGCACAAACTAACGGAGATGGGAGTAGACTCTCACATGGTGGATTGGATAGTGGACTACTTGACAGTTAGACCTCAGTATGTGCGGTTGGGAGACTGTAGGTCTGACACGGTGGTCAGCAGCACAGGAGCGCCGCAGGGGACCGTGCTCTCTCCGGTCCTGTTCACCCTGTACACATCGGACTTCCAATATAACTCGGAGTCCTGCCATGTGCAGAAGTTCACTGATGACACGGCCATAGTGGGGTGTGTCAGGAATGGACAGGAGGAGGAGTATAGGAAACTGATACAGGACTTTGTGATATGGTGCAACTCAAACTACCTGCGTCTCAATATCACCAAGACCAAGGAGATGGTGGTGGACTTTAGGAGATCTAGGCCTCATATGGAGCCAGTGATCATTAATGGAGAATGTGTGGAGCAGGTTAAGACCTACAAGTACAGTTAGACAAGAAGCTAGACTGGACTGCCAACACAGATGCCTTGTGCAGGAAGGCACAGAGTCGACTGTACTTCCTTAGAAGGTTGGCGTCATTCAATGTCTGTAGTGAGATGCTGAAGATGTTCTATAGGTCAGTTGTGGAGAGCGCCCTCTTCTTCGTGGTGGCGTGTTGGGGAGGAAGCATTAAGAAGAGGGACGCCTCACGTCTTAATAAGCTGGTAAGGAAGGCGGGCTCTGTCGTGGGCAAAGTACTGGAGAGTTTAACATCGGTGGCTGAGCGAAGGGCGCTGAGTAGGCTACGGTCAATTATGGAAAACTCTGAACATCCTCTACATAGCACCATCCAGAGACAGAGAAGCAGTTTCAGCGACAGGTTACTATCGATGCAATGCTCCTCAGACAGGATGAAGAGGTCAATACTCCCCAATGCCATTAGGCTTTACAATTCAACCGCCAGGACTTAAGAACTTTTTAAAAGCTATTATTAATGCTTTTTGAGATAGTGATTTAGATGCATATCATATTTTTTACTGAGTTAAGTATTGTATGTAATTAGTTTTGCTACAACAAGTGTATGGGACATTGGAAAAAAAGTTGAATTTCCCCATGGGGATGAATAAAGTATCTATCTATCTATCTATCTATTGTTCTTCTAATTGGTACAACTGAGACAGCCATAGTGTAAAGATTTTACTCTGGTTGCATTTGATAAATTAATTCAATTACTGTGATTTCTGATAAGAACATAGAATATAGAACATGGCAGCACAGGAATAGACCCTTCAGTACATCGTGTTGTGCCAAACCAAATAAACTGGTATCAAATGGCCAACTAAACTAATCCCTTATGCCTACAATGTCCATATCCTTCCATTTTCCTCACATTTGTATGCCTATCTCTTAAAAGTCCCTAATGTACCTGCCTCTACCAACACCCCAACACATTCCAGGTATCCTCCAATCTGTGTTTTAAAAAAAACAAAAAAAAACTTGCCCCTCGCATCCCCTTTGAAATTACTCCTTACCATAAATGCTTGCTCTCTGGCAGTGTGCAACCCATGCACAACTCATACCTGAAGAATGCACTTGCCATACCATGTAACTCCAGCATGCTTCCATTTGGACTGGCTTGTGTTAGTGTGGGGCTGGAAGCAGGAATTGGTGTCTAAGCATGTTTATCATACTTGTATGGGATATTTTTCTTGGGAAACCCTTGTCATTGACAATGACTCTACCTCTGTTGGTTCTGAGTAGACTGATCAAACCAATGTGGAAACAACATATTGTTCTACAGCTGGGACAGAACATTTTTGAATGAGCAAGGCAACACATACTTTGTAAGATGGGCTTCCATGTCTTCCTGAGACATGAACTGAATGTTTTCACCAATTTCCTTACTGTTCCTTCTTTATTTTGAGAAAAAAAATGTTTATTGTCAGATGTACCGAGGTACAGTGAAAAATTTTGTTTTGCATATCATGCATACAGATCATTTCATTGTTTCAATGTCAGGGAAAAGCAACAGTTACAGAGAAAGTGCAGTGCAAGTAGAGAATAAGGTGCAAAACCAAAGCCATAATGAGGTAGATTGTCAGGTAAGAGTCCATTTTATGATATTAAGGGACTGTTAAGTAGACTTAAAACAGCAGGATAAAAGATGTTCTTGAGCCTGGTGGTAGGGGCTTTCAGGTATTATTATCTTCTGCCTAATTGAAAGGGGGAAAAGAAAGAGTGGAGTAAGAGCAGTCTTTGATTACGCTGGCTGATTTACTAAGGCAGCTAGGAGCGTGGAGGGAAGCCTATACTTTTTATGATGTGCTGAACTATATGCACAACTACAGTTTTGGGCAGACCAGTTACCATACCAATCTGTGATGCATTGAGATAGGATGCTTGCTGTGGTACATCAATAAAAATTGGTGAGGGCCAATGGAGACTTGTTGAATTGAATTACTGGGTAGAAATATGTGGTGACAGGAAATCACGCAGGCTTGAGGCACCTTAAGGCTGGAGTCAAACCTGAGTTCACCAAACTTGGAGACAGCAACATAATCTCGTGCATCATCAAGGTGCTTGTAACAGCAGAGGCGTCATCCTGCTTTCTGAATCAGAGAACATCATTGCATCAACCACCTCTTCCAAGTGGCTGAAAAGCATGCAGACGTGGTTAAAAGGTTCAGTTGTCGTTCAGACCAAACATCAGAATGGGAAAGAAATGTGATCTCAATGACTTTGACTTCATAATGTTTGTTGGTGTGAGACGAGGTGATTTGAGTATCTCAGAAACTGCTGATCTGGAATTTTCATGCACAGCACTCTCCAAAATTTACTGAGAATGGCGTGAAAAGCAAAAAATATCCATTGCATGGCAGTTCTGTGGGCAAAAAAACCTTGTTAATGAGAGAGATCAGAGGAGAACGGCCGACCAGTTCAAGCTGACAGGAAGGTGACAGTAACTCAGATAGCCACGTGTCACAACATTGTTGTGCAGAAGACCTTCTCATTGAACCTTGAAATGGCCATTGAGTGTAGATACCTTATTCAACCTGTTTAAATCATTAAGTGTTAGGGATCATGGCATACTCTGCTCAGATTTGGCTGGTTGTTAGCCTCATGTCCTTGTTCTATCATAACATATTAGATATGACAACTTGCAGGAAAGCTCTTAATATATTACCAAGATATTGAACCCTATACTGTGAAATAAACATTCTTGGTTTTGTATATTTAACAAAGGTATTTGAATTCTATATCCTGATTCAGTTTACATTGAGTGAAATGGCATTGATTTTGGTTTACAAGGAGGAAAAAGGCAACATTAAAACTTTAACATGAAGATCTGGTCCACCAGCGTAGTAATTACCCTGATTTTATGCCCTTCACTTAGGACTGTTCATGTGAGTGTTCTACTTCAAAGATAGTACAATCCTGTGCTCCTTCAAAATATGTTTACAGTGGAAGCTGGCAGGTGAAGCTTGGGAAATAGAGAAACAGTAATCCTTCAAGGTTCAAAGTATATTTTAGCTTCCAAATGTTGCGAAATAAATAGAGGTACAAATGTCTGGAGCCTTTCTGTACTCCTACAGTATTCCACTATTGTTTATGCAGGAACCATGATGAATGCATTCCAACTATTGTGGATCAGCATAACTGTCGAAGGAGCCAAGCAGAATACAGTAGTCAGAAGTGCTTGAATTGTCAAAGTAGTGCCTTTTTTGCTCTTGAAAGATTTTCCCTAATTCCTTCAGATGTTGACATCAATAGAAAATGCAGCTGTTAAAATCCATCCCAATTGTGTAAGAACTGAAGGGCTTGTTTGGCCACCTAGAGCAGTTAAAAGTCAGTCATGTTGCTGTGGATCAAGGACAGGTGGCTATTTGTTCCACAAAGGACATTATATTCTGGATGGTTTTACTAGTTTGGCTTCATGATCAAAATGTTACTGCAAGCTTTTTTATTCCATGTTATTTCACTAACAATTTATATTCCTCAACAGCTGCAAGTAAACTTTCCAAATTGAATTATTTCAAGTTTCTTTAAACCCAATAATCTGGATTTAGGTGCTGTACTGTTTGAATTTCTCCAGACAATAGGACATTACTCCAATACGCCTTTTAAGACCTTACACAGTATTCTAATAAATTTTCCACTGAATTTAACGTCTACAGGGAATGTGGAAACCAGTACCTGGGGAGCTGCAAAGTAAACATCATCAGACTCCCGACTAGTTGAAATTTCCAAATAATTAGATCTAGGTTTTATCAAAGTTGTATGTTCTAATGTACTTCCCTGTTACCATCTCACTGTTACCATCAGGTTAAGAGGCACAGAAGCCTGAAGGCACACACTCAACGATTCAGGAACAGCTTCTTCCCCCCGCCATCTAATTCCTAAATGGACATTGAACCCTTGGACACTACCTCACTTTTTATAATATATAGTATTTCTGTTTTTTGCATGATTTTTAATTATTCAATATATGTGTACTGTATTAAATCTACTGAATAAGATTTATTTATTACTATTATTTTTATCTTCTATATTACGTATTGCATTGAACTGCTGCTGTTAACAAATTTCATGTCACATGCCTGTGATAATAAATCTGATTTGTAATCTGCTAATGTAACAATTATTTTATCATATTCTGTAATGGCAATATTTCTAGGGCACTGTGAACACAAGATTACCTGAGAAAAATAAAGCAAAATCGTATCTTGTGTTTGTATTGAATCAGCTTTGACCAAAGTACAGTCAGCCCTCCTTATCCATGAGTCCCGCATGGGCGAATTCAACCAACCGCAAATCGAGAAAACCCAGAAGTGCTCTTCCAGCACTTGTTGTTCGAGCATGTACAGACTTTATTTTCTTGTCATTATTCCCTAAATAATGCAGTATAGCAATTATTTTACATAGCATTTACATTGTATTAGGTATTATAAGTAATCTAGAGATGATTTAAAGTATACGGGAGGATGTACGTAGGTTACTGTGGATCAGGATCGAAAAAAAATCAGATGTTCTCTTACTAAGTAAGTCGGGACAGGTATATCCGGTATTATTTAGCGTCAGTCAAGTATTTGTCTTAGTATATAGTATATATTTTACCTTTCTATGCATATAAAACACTTAAGAACATATGTTTCAGCGCTGGGCTTGGGAACGGAAGTTCCCGAATTTGATCCAGTGACAGACCACTTCCAAGCGCACTCTCCATCCGTGCCTGGTTGATGTGGAGGATCAAAAACCCAAAACCCAATAATTAAACCACTGCGTTGCTTAGTAATAATGTAGCTTTAATCGGGGCAGGGCCTTTCTCACTTTATCTTTTTAAATTTTTCCAATCATTGACCGCCTGTAGCCTAACGCTTTTCCAATGACCAACGGCATTTCACCTCTTTCCAATCGCTTTATTATTTGCACTTTATTTTCAATCATGACCGTGATTATTTTCATGAACAGACTGCGGATTCAGAGCTCGACCACCGAGTCCTAATGTCCACTGCACTGAGACAGGATAAATGAGGTCTGGGGTTCTGCTGGGTCCTAAGGTCCACCGCATTGAGACAGGTTGAATAAGGGGCTTGAGTATCCACAGTTTTTGCTATCTGCGAGGGGTCCCAGAACCAATCCCTCGTGGATAAGGATGGCCGACTGTAATAGTAAGTGGGTGTTAGCTGCTTTTTTAAAGCAATTGTTTGCTTTTGCAATTTAGATGTCATTTTTGTCAATAATATACAAATACAAACAAAAAAAAACACATTACCTGCAAAAAAGCAGCTGGTTAAAATAAACCTACCTCTAATATTCCCTCCTACACATTCTTCCAATCACCTTAAAATTATGCACTCTCATATCAGCCACTTCCACCCGGGAAAAAGTCTCTACCTATCCTTCTATCTTTGCCTCTTCTCATTTTTTGCCACTATCAAATTACCTCTCATCCTCCTTTGCTGAAGAGAGAAAAATATATATTTCACCCCACTATGTCTGAGAGGAATTTTCTCATTTGACTTTACCCACTAAACATGTGCTGCCTCTGAGCAATCCCATTCCCCCACATTTTTGCCTGCAACCTTTTCTCTGCCACATCGCCATCTCCTATTTCCAGTGCTACCCAGCAACACTGAAGGCAATTTAAATAGCCGACGAACTTACCAGTTGGAAATGCTTTGGGATGTTGGAGGAAAGCTATGTCGTCACACAAAGAATGCGTTGGACAATTCAGAGATTAGCTTTTTTTTAAACAAGTTATCAGGAACTAAGTTGAAAACAAAGTAAAACATACTGATCAAACATTACCACAGGAATCAGAACTTTTCAGTGTGTACCAACCATATTGTTTTCCCATCTCCTGTTTTCCCCATGATTCCTTATGATTACACTCTACTTCAATTCGGGATTAATTCCAGGTTGTTGGAGCTGTGGAGCAGCAATACAAACTGCAATTCCACTGGGTTATCCAAATATTATTTCCAGATATATTTTTGCTTTTTATTCATCATTTTTGCTTTAACTTTGATTTCCACCTTCCCATTTCCAAGATGAATCTCACAAAAACCTGCCACTGCAGTTTCTCAAAAAAAAAAGACGACCTTCTTAGGCTTCACCACAGATCAGGTTCTGTTGTCCATGTCACCAACTCCAGCACCCCTGGTGATTAGCCTGAATTTGAGCAAGTTTGCTTAATTTTCAGGGATGAATGATACCTCAGATTTTCAGCCAACCCCTATGGTCTACTATTTATACCTCTAATGTTGCCAGTCTTTTCTTAGGAAGCCTTATTTTCCTCCAGACTTGACTGTTTGGTGTTCTGGTGTCGGGTGTGAGAATGCCATGCCCAGCCCAATGTATCCAAGTGAATTTGGAGGAAGTTTGGACACACAGTTGGTCATATTTTTCTAATGTCTTGAAATGATTGCTATTAGTAATGCAAATATATATGCACAAAGCATATTCTTTACTGTGAAGTATTTTGAAGTCGTTTTGGAAGCAGCTATTTTACTTACACCCAATGGTGTAAACATGCATCTTTTATTTCTTGGTTGTACATAGTTATGGATGCCAATTCATTGGGTATATTTAAAGCAGAGGTTCATAGGTTCTTGATTAGGAAGGGCATCAAAGGTTACATGGAGAAGCTGGTGAATGAGGTTGAGAGGGATAATAAATAAGCTATGATGGAATGGTGGAGCAGACTCAATGGGCTGAATAACCTAAATCTACTAGTATGGTGCTAAAATATGCTTAACAAATGTTCTCTGACTATTCACTCTGCTATTAAACCAGTTAATACTAACCTAAAACCCACACATACACAGACAGTGAAACACACATCCAGAAAAGGCATTACAGACTACACCTGTTAGTTTATTCTTTGCTGGGCTGCAAAGGATATGGTTGTGACCCCACATACAAGGAAATCTGCAGATGCTGGAAATTCAAACAACACACACAAAATGCTGGTAGAACACAGCAGGCCAGGCAGCATCTATAGGGAGAAGCAATGTTGACGTTTTGGGCTGAGACCCTTCGTCAGGACTAACCGAAAGGAAAAAAAAGGGTTTTTTTGGGTTGTGACCCCAATGTTTTCTGAGATTCTCCAGCATTACACTGAGGAAATTGCCTTCTAGATTATAATTTGTGTATCAACCAAGGCCCCATTAATTTAATTGTGGCTTCCTGGCTTTGGATCCAGCAAAGGGGAAGTTACAATACAAGCAAAATGGTGAGACACTTACTACGTCACGCGGTGCCTGTAGACAGAGAAACTGATGTAATGTTTCAAGTTGATGACTTTTCATCAGAACTGGGTTTTAAGTTACAGAAGAGGGAGAGAGGAGTGGAGAAAGCAAAGGAAATCTGTGCATTTGATGAAACTAAGAGATACTGTGATGATAAAGGCTGATTTAATTGCAGATTTTTCACATGGAGGAGGTACAATCGGAGAAATGATGACAAAAGTGAAAAAGAGGGGACTAGAAAAATCATTTCCAATATAAAATCTTGCAGTTGCTGGAAATGTGAATTGCTAGAAATATCTCTCAAATCAGGTGGCATCTGTTGACAGAAAAACTTAATTAACATTACAGCTTGACATCCTTTAATCAGACTGGCAAGTTCTGATAATTGGAAATGCTTGTTATTTGAAATTTTTAAATTCAATGTTAAGTCCAGAGGGGTGTGATTGACAGGAAATAATTTGATTTAATTTTGCTTTCTACACAATTTTTCTGTTTACTCTGATTGTATTTTTACTCATTTCATGTGAAATCCCATTTCAGTAAAACAATTTGTTCAAATGAAAGCGACACACACAAAATGCTGGAGAAGCTCAGCAGACCAGGCAGCATTTATGGAAAAGAAAAGCAGATGATGTTTCGGGCTGAAACCCTTCGGCAGGACTGGAGGAGAATAAGATGAGGAATAGATTTAAAGGATGGGGGAGGGGAGGGGAGGGAGAAACGAAAGCGGATAAGTGAAAAGGGGGGTGAAGTAAGGAGCTGGGAAGTCGATTGGTGAAAGAGATACAGGGCTGGAGAAGGGGGATTCTTAATAGGAGAGGACAGAAGGCCATGGAAGAATGAAAAGGAGGAGAAACACCAGAGGGAGGCAATGAGCTGGAAAAGAGAAAGTGAGAGAGGGAAAAGGGAATGGTGAAGGGGAGGGGCATTACCAGAAGTTCGAGAAATCGATGTTCATACCATCAGGTTAGAGGCTACGCAGACAGTACATAAGCTGTTGTTCCTCCAACCTGACTGTGGCTTTATTGTGTCAGTAGAGGAGGCCATGGATGGACGTATTGGAATGGGAAGTGGAATTAAAATGGGTGGCCACCGGGAGATCCCACTTCTTCTTGCGGACGGAGCATAGGTGCTCGGCGAAGTGGTCTCCCAACCTGCATCAAGTCTCACCAATATACCGGAGGCCACATCAGGAGCACCATACACAGTATATGACCCCAACAAACACAAGGGTGAGGTGTTGCCTCATCTGGAAGGACTGGGGCCCTGAATGCTAGTGAGGGGAGTGATGTAAGGGCAGGTGTAGCACTTGTTTTGCTTGCAAGGACAAGTGCCGGGGGGGGGGGGGGGGGGATCAGTGGGGAGGGATGAATGGACAAGAGAGTTGCATAGGGAGCAATCCCTGTGGAATGCAGTAAGTGTTGAGGGGAGTGAGGTGGGGAGGGTAAGATATGCTTGGTGGTGGGATCCCATTGGAGGTGGCAGAAGTTACGGAGAATTGTGTGCTAACAGTCCTTCCAGGTGAGGTGACACCACCTGTGAGTCTGTTTGGTTCATATACTGTGTCCAGTGCTCCTGGTATGGCTTCCTGTATATTGGTGAAACCCGATGCAGGTTGGGAGAGTGCTTCTCCCAGAGGCTAACTGTTTTAATTCCACTTGCGATTCGCATTCCAATATGTCTATCCATGGCCTCTTCTACTGTTGCGATGAAGCCGCAGTCAGGTTGAAGTAACAATGCCTTGTATTCCGTCTGGGTAGCCTCCAATCTGATGGTATGAACATCAATTTCTCAAACTTCTGGTAATGCCCCCCTTCCCCATTGCCTTTTCCCTCTCTCACCTTACCTCTTTGCCTGCCCATAGCCTCCCTCTGGTGCTCCTCCCCCTTTTTCTTTCTTCCATGGCCTTCTGTCCTCTCCTATTGTATTACCCTTTCTCCAGCTCTGTATCTCTTTCACCAATCAACTTCCCAGCACTCTATTTCACCTTTTCCCTTCCCTGTTTCACCTATCACCTTGTGTTTCTCCGTTTCCCCCCCCCCCTTTAAAACTAATCATCTTTTTCTCTCCAGTCCTACTGAAGGAGTTCAACCTGAAACATCGACTGTATGCTTTTCCATGGAAGCTGCCTGGCCTGCTGAGTTCCTCCAGCATTTTGTGTGTGTTGCTTGGATTTCCAGATTTTCTCTTGTTTGTGCTAATGAAACCTAATCCTAGTCTGCTAGAAAGGAGTTACTCAGTGTTGAATCGGACTCTTTAGATCAATTTCAGTCAAAGTGTAATGCCTTCTAAACATTATCAAATATTTAATAACTCAGAACTGTATTTTGACTGTAGAAGTTTTACTGAAGTAATATACTTATTCACTGAAAGTTTGGCTCTTGTTTACTGTTTTAGGCATGCTCGGAGACACTTCAGTCAAGCAGAAGGAGGACAGCTGGATGAGGTGCGACAAGTGATGGGTATGCTGGCATTTCCCTCTGATACTCACATTTCGCCATATAAGGTAAAATTGCTGATATATTTATTTTTCAAAAATTCAGATGAGGACAACTAAAATATTTTAAAATTTTAGATCTGCAATGTAGATGATACCCTTAATATACGTATAATTAAAAATGATTTCAGTCAGATTTGGTCCATGGTACTATATGCCATGAGACCCTTGTGCTGTATTTATTGATGCAGCTCAGCTGTCAGAGTACATACCAGTCAGAGAAAGAGAAAATCTAGAATCATCTTACTGTGGTAAATTGACTGTTGTATTTTATCATACATGGAAGATACAGAGTTCAGGGGTATACTGATATTCTCGGGTATGTCAACATCCAGACAGAAGTTATGGATGTCTTTAGAAGAATATTAATGTCGATAAACCCCGAGATTGATGGATTTACCCCAGATTATTGAGAGTGACAAGGTGGAGTCTTGAGAGGGATCTTTGTATCCTTGTTAGCCATGGACAAGGTCTGATCTCAAAACTGGGAAACAGTTAAAATTGTTTCTTTGTTTCAAATGGACAGTAGGAAAGGCAATAGGACAGTCCAGGGTAAATAGTGAGAATTTTTTTCTCAAGGTAGAAATTTCAAGTACAAGAGGATATGTATTTAAGATGAGAAGGGGAAAGTTTAAAGGAGATGTATGGGGCAGATACTTTTTTGTATACAGACTGCTAGGTGCTGCCAGGGGAGGTGGTGAAAGCAGATCTCATAACACTGATTAAAAGGCCTTAAGACAGGTGCATGAATAGGCAGAGGATAGAGAAACGTGGACAGTATGCAGCCAGATGTGCAGTTTAAATTGGCATCATGGTCAGCACAGATGTCTTGGGCCAAAGGACCTTTCCCTGTGTTTTGCACTGTTCTACTTTATGTTCCAAATATTTACATTCATTATGAAAGAAATTCCAAAATTAATGTTGACGTTTTGGGTCTTGACCCGAAACATCGACAGTGCTTCTCCTTATAGATGCTGCCTGGCCTGCTGTGTTCCACCAGCATTTTGTGTGTGTTGTTTGAATTTCCAGCATCTGCAGATTTCCTCGTGTTTGCTCCAAAATTAATGTTGTGTCTTTCTGACATCTGTTTGTTGTTAATTTCCTTGTTGTTGGGATACTGCATTCCAAATGAACTCCACCCTTCCACCTTTTATCCTTACTTGAGAAAATAGTAAATGAAAGTCATCCCCCTCAGATGTCTGCTGTACGTTCCCTGCTTCAAGTTGTCTATATTTTCTATCTATTTTATGGAGTTTGAAGTTCTTTTATGTGGAAGAGAATGGAAGAAGTTGTTTAAACTTGAGTGCTCTCAAACCTGCTATGTTTGGCATGGATTTATTTTAATACAGGAGTCATATATGTCTGTTATCATTACAGGATCTTTTGGATCCAGCCCGATGGAAAATGCTCATTCAACAATTCAGATATGATAACTACAGACTTCATCAACTTGGAAATAGTTCTGTCTTCACTATAACACTGCAAGCAGGACTTTCAGCTATAAAGACACCGTATCCTTTCAGAGTTTTAGAAACTTTTGTGACAGTACTTAAAATATTTAGTTGGTATGGGTTTTAGGTTGTTAGAAGTATGCAAATTGTAAAATCATTCCCTTACTGTGGAAGAAGATTTTTTTTCAATAAAAACAGATTGGGAGATTATTCACCAGATCTGTGAGGTATCTGAATCAGGTTGATTATCACTGATACATGTCATGAAATTTGTTGTTTTGTGGCAGCAGTATAGTGCAAGACATTAAAATTACTATAGTGGAGAGGAAGGAGGTGTTCCTAAAATATTGAAACTAGGTTTTCAGACTCCTGTACCCCCTCCTCAATGTTAGTAATGGTCACAAGTTTGCCAGATGCTGTGGGGATTCTCACAGGTGTAGTGTTTATTCTCCCTTTCAAAGTATGCAGAAAAGGTATTGAGCTCACTGGGGAGGAGAATAGATCATAGCTTTTCTTCAGAACTGGAATTTGCTGATTTAACTTAAGGCCAATTTAGTTGAAAAGGAGTCAGGGAGAGTGGTCAAATAACTGATTGATTGTTGCGAAGCAAATAGTAATAAGAACAAAAGGCATGTGCAAAGTAAGTACCAGATTTGATCATGGTAGTCCTCATCAAGAATACGTGCCCAAATTTAGAGAGCTGTTCCATGGACAAGCTCGAGTTGAATGTGGGGAAAAAGGCATGATTAAGTGCCACATTGTTTGTGGGTTCCAGGAAATGCATTTAATTGCAAATTCTAACTTATCAAACATACGGCTTAGCAGATGGGCAATCAGTGACTTAATGAAGCAATGAAAGTGATAGATGATGCACGAATGAAGGTCACAATATATCAGTGTCAGGGTAAGACCCATAACATTATAATTTAACATAAAGGATAACAACTTGTTAGATATGGCCCTTGTGGCTAAAGGGATCCAGGGGTATGGAGAGAAAGCAGGTACAGGGTTCTGAGTTGGATGATCAGCCATGATCATACTGAATGGTGGTGCAGGCTCGAAGGGCCAAATGGCCTACTCCTGCACCTGTTTTCTATGTTTCTATGTTAACTTGAGTGGGCGCAGGATGCCAGGTAGTAAGCTTCTGGCAAGGCATAACCAGTAAAAGTAAACAGGTGTTTCGCATCAGTTACTATTGTTGGCAGAATTTTAGATGGTGACGAAGAGGCATACAGGAGCGAGTTAGATCAGCTGGTTGAGTGGTGCTTCAACAACAACCTTGCACTAAACATCAATAAGACCAAGGAATTGATTCTGGACTTCAGGAAGGAGTAGTCGAGGGACCACACTCCAGTCCTCATTAAGGGATTAGCAGTGGAAAAGGTGAGTAGTTTCAAGTTCCTGGGTGTTAACATGTCCGAGGATGTACCCTGGGTCTAACATGTTGATGTAATTACAAATCGTACACGACAGCAGCTATATTTCATTGGGAGTTCAAGGATGTATGTCAGCAAAGACTCTCACAAATTTCTACAGATGTACGGAAGAGAAAGTTCTAACTGGTTGCATGAACGTTTGGTATGGAGAGGCCACTGCACAGGATTGGAAAAAGCTGTAGAAAATTATAAACGCAGGCATCTCCATCATGGGCATTATTCTTCTCAGCATCGAGGAAACCTTCAAAAGGCAATACCTCCAAAAGGCGGCATCTGTTATTAAGGACCCCCATCACCCAGGACCTGCCCTCTTCTTATTGCTGCCATCAAGGTTGACGTACAGGAGCCTGCAGACACACGTTTCTTCCCTCCGCCATCAGATTTCTCTATGGACAATGAACCCATGAACACTATTTCACTATTATTTTTGCTGTCTTTCTGCACTATTTATTTAATTTATTTTAGAAATGTACTTTCTATAATTTATAGCTTTTTTTATATGTATTGCAATGTCCTGCTGCTGCAACACAACAAATTTCATGACGTATGCCAGTGATGTTAAACCTGATTCTGATTCAGTCCTAAAACTGAGCAATTACCTCAACATGTACAGTAGATGAGAAAATTCTGTTTCATTAAGATCCAGCTAGGCATCATGATTTCTAGCAAACCCTTCCATATAGTCATATAACCTCCTAACAGAAGTAAATAAGTAATTATATCATGTACTGTGAGCATTGCAGTTAACAAAATGTGCTCTTAAATTCATCAATTGACCTTGTTAGCAAGCAATCCAGATCTAAATTTGAGACTTAAAGCACTAGTGTGTTCAGTAGTGGCAGGGACTGTAACACATCACATTATTTTGGGTTGAAATTTCTATTAATTAAAAGATATAGTATTGTGAAGGAATTATTGCCAGCTCTATGATGTCCAGATAATACAGTTGATATTGAGTCTGACTATCTTAGCCAGGAAATAATTTAAAACAAAATACTGTTAGTAGTTGCTATCAATCTTTTATGAAGGGAGATTGGTAAAATATCTTCATACCAAGTAGATAAATGGCAGTAACTTTTAGGAAGTTTACAAGAATGATGCTGGAAATGAAAGGATTAACAGTGTATTCACTGGAGTACAGGCCCAGAATGTGGGATATCTAACTGAAACCTATCATATATTGAAAGGCCTAGATAGAGTGAGCATGGTAAGAATATTTCCAATAGTAGGAGAGTCTAGGATCAGAGTGCCTAGCCTCACAATAAAAGAATGTTTCTTTAGAACAGAGATGAGGAAGAATTTTTTCAGCCAGAGGTTGGAATCTGTGGAATTCATTGCCACAGATGGCTGTGGAGGCCAAATCATTGGATATATTTAAAGTACGGTTGCTAGGTACTTGATTAGTCAGGGTGCCAAAGGTTACGAGGAGAAAGTAGGAGAATAGGTTAAGAGTGATGATAAATCAGCCGTGATAGAATGCCGGATGGCAGGTTCAATGAGCTGAATAGCCCAATTCTGTTCTTGTATCTTATGGTCTTAATTTTCTCACCATTTGTATTAATACAGGTTTCTTCCAGCAAGGGAGAATGTAAAATTCAATATGGGTTATTTGATTTTGCTTACCTTCATTTGATGCTGGAAATGGAACTGTGTTGACAGATGGATTAAAAAGATGAGAGAGTTTAGCAAGAAGGAAGTTTCAATGTCCAAGTGTCCAAAATAACTACTATACATTTCTCTTTCTGTGGTATTGATTCGTTCTGATTTTAATTAGTCCCCCATTGATAGAAGTGTTTTTGTATTCACTGTCTATCAGCGAATGATACACTTAATTTTCTTTTCAGATCATTTCTAAACATTCTGCTCACCTCTGGCTCAGTTTTTTTTTGTTAGATAATGCTCCTGTAAATGGGGGTGGGGGGTTGTTTTGACACCATGTTAAAGGAGCCATAAAAATGGGAGTTAAGTGTAGCTCTTCAAGATTCTTCACAGAATATGCCTGAGCTGCATGGTCCATAGACAGTGCTATAAAGAAGATGGAACCTCTAAAAATCCAGACTGCCCTGTCTGTAGCAAATCTTTGAACAAGCTCGCACAGCCTCTTCCTATGGCGCATTGTGCTAACTCCCGACTCGTCTGCAAGATTTCCGGTGAAGTTATGAATGAGAATAATCCACCTATGATGCTGCCTAATGGATATGTATATGGATACAATGTAAGTTTTAAAGGTTCACTTTTGTTTTATAACTATGTTTGCATTAGGCAATTCACTTTTACAAGATGGAATGCATCCTTGGTTGCTGAGGGGCAGGAGGCGAGGTGAAAATTACAGAACTAGCCATAATTCTAATCTTCCATAGATACAAGGGAGATCCTAGTGGACAATAGAATAGCATATATTACACTTGATCAGAAAAAGGTAAAATGACAAGTCATTCGAAAAGCTATCTCCATTTCTAAAAGTGTACACAATATAGATGAAAACCAGACAGCTTGTCGTTGAAAAGAGTGGTATGCTAAATGTAGCATATTTCAATTTTACGTAATTGCTGAAGAGCACCCTAAGGATTTTTTTGGCAAAATTAAAGCTCGTATAATAGGATCAATAGCACTACTGCATGTGTGAAAATTAATTAGGGGCACAAAATTCTGGGGAATAATTTTGTTTTACCACCCAATTGTCATAAGAACAGAAGAAACAGGAGCAGGAGTAGGCCATCTGGCCCATTGACCCTGCTCCACCATTCAATAAGATCATGGCTGATCTGTCTGTAAACTCAGCTCCATCTACATGCCATTTCCCCATTACCCTTAATTCCCCTACTATGTAAAAATCTATCTAACTGTATCTTAAATATATTTAGTGAAGAAGCCTCAACTGCTTCCCTGGGCAGAGAATTCCACAGATCCACCACTCCCTGGGAAAAACAGCTTCTCATCTCCGTCCTAAATCTTCTCCCCTGAATCTTGAGGCAATGTCCCCAAATTCTGGTCTCACTTACCAATGGAAACAACTTTCCTACTTCTATCTTATCTATCCCTTTCAAAATTTTGTATGTTTCGAAAAGATCCCCTCTCATTCTTCTGAATTCCAGAGAGTATAGTCCCAGGTGACTCAATCTCTCCTCATAGGTTAACCCCTTCATCTCTGGAATCAACCTGGTGAACCTCCTCTGCACTGCCTCCAAAGCCAGTATATCCTTACTCAAGTATGGAGACCAGAACTGCATACAGTCCTCCAGGTGCGTCCTCACCTGTACCCTGTATAGTTGCAGCATGACCTCCCTGCTCTTGAATTCAATCCCTTTAGCAGTGAAGGCCAACATTCCATTTGCCTTCTTAATAACCTGTTGCACCTGCAAGCCAACTTTTTGCAATTCATGCACAAGCACTCCCAAGTCCCTCTGCACAACAGCATGCTGCAATCTTTCACCATTTAAATAATAATCTGCTCTTCTATTATTCCTTCTGAAGTGGATGATCTTGCATTTACCAATGCCATATTCCATCTGCCAGACCTTGGCCCACTCACTTAACCTATCTATATCCCTCTGCAGACACTACACATCCTCTGTACAATTTGCTTCTCCACTCAGTTTAGTGTCATCAGCAAATTTTGCTATGCTACACTCAGTCCCCTCTTCCAAATCATCAATGTAAATGGTTAACAGCTGTTGGGCCCAGCGCCAACCCCTGCGGCACCCCACTCACCACTGACTGCCAACTGGAGAAACGCCCATTTATACCAACTCTCTGCCTTCCTCAAAGAACTCCAGTAAGTTTGTCAAACAGGACCTGCCCTTTCTGAATCCATGCTGTGCCCGTCTAATGGAACCACTCCTTTCTAAATATTTCGCTATTTCTTCCTTAATGACAGCTTCAAGCATTTTCCCCGACTACAGATGTTAAGCTAACTGGCCTATAATTGCCTGTCTTTGGCCTACATCCTCTTTTAAAAAGTGGCGTGACATTTGCCACTGGGACTTGCTCAGAGTCTAGAGAATTTTGGTAAATGATTACCAACATGTCTACAGTAACCTCTGCCAATTCCCTCAGCACCCTGGGATGCATCCCATCAGGACCAGGGGATTTATCTACTTTCAGGCCCTCTCATTTGCTCATCACAATCTCTTTAGTAACAGTGATTTTATATAGGTCCTCTCCTCCCATTTTGTCCATAACATCATTCTTTAGCATATTAGACATGTCCTCCACCATGAAGACTGACACAAAATAGTCGTTCAAAGCCTCAGCCATTTCCTTACCATCTAATATCAATTTCCCCTTCTTGTCTTCCAATGGACCTACGTTGACTTTAGCCACCCTCCTCCGCTTTATCTATTTATAAAAACTTTTGCTATCTGTTTTTATATTTTGTGCTAATTTACTTTGAGCTTTTAATTTGATACTAACTTTTATTTCCTTAGTTATCCAAGGCTGGCTTTTCCCACACTTACTGTCCTTACTTTTGACTGGAATATACTTTTGTTGAGCACTGTGAAAAATCTCTTTGAAAGTATTCCACTGTTCCTCAACTGTCCTACCAAATAGCTTGTGCATTCAATCCACATTAGCCAACTCCTCCCTCATTCCGTTGTAGTCACCCTTGTTCAAGCATAATACACTAGTTTTAGATCTACCTATTTCATCCTCCCATCTGTATGCAAAATTCAATCATACTATGATCACTCTTTCCAAGAGGATCCCTGACTACAAGATCATTAATCTTACCTGTCTCATTGCACAGGACTAGAACTAAGATAGCATTTTCCCTTGTAGGTTCACAAAAATGCTGCTCCAGAAAGCCATCACGGATGCATTCTATGAAGTCCTCCAAGACTTCCTTGACCAACCTGATTCACCCAATCTATATGGAGGTTAAAATCCCCCATGACAACTGCAGTTCCGTTCTTACAAGCCTTAGTTATTTCTTGGTTAATCGCCTCTGCCACTGCAATATTTTTATTAGGTGGCCTATAGACAACTCCCACCAGTGATTTTTTTTTTCCCCTTCACTATTCTTAATCTCTACCCAGATGGATTCAACATTCTGCTCCATAGATCTTGTATTGTCTCTCAGAATCGCCCTGATCTCATCCTTAATTAAGAACGCCACCCCACCTCCTCTGCCTTCCTGCCTATTTTTCTGTGTTACCTGATATCCGTGGATATTTAATTCCCAGTCATCTCCACCTTGCAACCAGGTTTCTGTAATGGCCACTAAATCATATGCCTTGGTACTGATATGTGCCACAAGTTCACTAACCTTGTTTCTAATACTACGGGCATTTAGATAAAGTGCCCTTATACTCATTGTTCTTTTAGAATCTAGTGACCTATGTGATTTTTGCTTTTTACTTTTATGCACTCTTACTTTTTTCTTCACTAACTCTATAGCTTTGGTCGCTGCATCACTTCACTCTTGTTTTCTGTGTGGGTTCCCATCCTCCTGCCATATTAGTTTAAAGCCTCCCAACAGCACTAGCAAACCATCTCCCTAGGACATTAATCCCTGCCAGCCCAGATGTAGAGATAGTACTGGTCCCACCTCCCCCAGATGTGGTTCCCATGCCCCAAGAATCTGAAACCCTCCCTCCTGCACCACTACTCAAGCCACATACTCATTCTAGCTATCCTGCTGTTCCAACTCTGGCTAGCACGTGGCACTGGTAATAATCCTGAGATTATTACCTTTGAGGTCCTAGTCTTTAATTTATCTCCTAGCTCCCTAAATTCACCTTGCAGGACCTCATCCTGTTTTCTTCCTATATCGTTAGTACCTATGTGCACCACGACAGCTGGCTGCTTACCCTCCCCTTTTAGAATGCCCTGCAGCCTTTCCAAGACATCTCTGACCCTTGCGCCTGGGTGGCAATACACCATAGGGGAGTCCCGTTTGCAGCCACAGAAGCTCCTCTCTATTCCCCTTACCATGGAATCCCTTACCACAACAGCACAGCCACCCATGGTGCCATGATCCTGGCTACTG
Organism: Hemitrygon akajei; assembly: GCF_048418815.1. Taxonomy (NCBI): domain Eukaryota; kingdom Metazoa; phylum Chordata; class Chondrichthyes; order Myliobatiformes; family Dasyatidae; genus Hemitrygon; species Hemitrygon akajei. The sequence continues at coordinate 31,314,077 of NC_133127.1, forward strand.
CTGCCTTCACCTGATGAGCCATCTCCCCCAACAGACTTCAAAGCGGTATATCTGCTTTGGAGGGAGATGACCGCAGGAGACTCCTGTACTACCTTCCTGCTACTACTTCTCCTGTTGGTCACCCATTCCTTATCTTTTCCTTAAATTAGGAAATTATAGAAAATTATAGCACAGAAACAAGCCCTTTGGCCCACCTCGTCCATGCTGAACCATTAATCTACCTAGTCCCGTCAGCCTTCACCTGGAGAAAGAAGTTTAGACAGGAGTTTCGATATTGGCAATAAAAAATCATTGATAAGTTGACAGACTGCCTATTGAATATCAAGAGGCATATTTTCAAATGATTACCAAGAATCCAGGAATGATACAAGAAAAATCATTTTCATATATCAAATAGTTGTATTCTGGATTACACTACCTCTGACCTTAATTGTATGTCCTCTTGAGGGAAGCTTCTATTTACCACATCTATACCTCCTGAAACTTCCATGTTCACTCCCTACCCATTCACTCTGTGATAATACCTATCATGATTCACAGCATCCAAACAGAGATTGCAATCCTTCAATTGACATCTCTCGCCAGTAAGAAGCTGAAGTGTCCCTCATGTTATATTTGAAGCACGCCTTAACATTGTGTGTTGACTTTGAGTAAAGTTATCTTCTACAGTAGTTATCCTATCCATAGGTACTTTTCAATCAGGAGTTATACTTTGAATTGACTATTTTACTTGCCTGTTTTTGTATACCTGACACAAGTTTTGGGTATGAATTTAATTTGAAAACTTAATTCTATTTTACTTTTGTTCTTGAAAATTTCAAAGCACGTCATCTGCTGGTAATTTAGAGTGTTCGTGGTGTCTGTTATACTTTGACAGTTGACACTCCAATCAGTATGTTTTATTTTTACTCAGTGCTGATTTCCTTCTCTCATTTGGTGAATACCAAAAATAGTCTTGACACCTATATATTAATAACTCCACTTAACACCTTCCCCTGGGAAATAAAATAGATGCGTAATACTGGAAGCATAGGGCATAATCCCTTCAGCCTAACTGGTCTACCCCAACCAAGACACCCATCTAAACTAATCCTTATTGCCCAAGTAAAAGGAAGTATTTGTTTACCAATAGAATATTTTATAGAAAAAATAAACTGAGTTTGCAAAGGTATTCACTTTCTTGAAAGCATTGGCAATCCTGAAATAAAAGCAGAAGATATTGTCAACACTAAGCAGGTTTGGCAGCATCTGTGGAAAGAGAACTACAATAGTTAGTATTTTTGGTTGAAAGCTCTTCATCAGAACACTTGAAGTACAGAATCTTGTAGTGCTTCATGCTTGCTCCTTCTGCTCACAGGAGAAACATACCTTGCTGATACCTTGGGTAATTGTCTATTGCTTGTTTTTTAATTTCATTTCTAAATTCACAGGATGTTGGTGTTATTGGCACTTTGGGATTTTAATGCCTATTCTTAATTATCAATGAACTGAAGAGTTTGCCAAACCACTTTTTACCCTAGATCTGGAGTCAAATGAGGCCAGAATGGAAAGGTTGCTACATTGCTTTTCCCCCAAGTACATTGGTGATGAATTTTTATCACAATTTAGTAATTTCATGGTCACCAGCATTTGCATAAGCTTTTTATTCCAGTAATGTAGGTAATTATTATCCCACTTAAATCTGTTGTTTTTTTTTATTGTTTCAGTCACTACTTTCTATTCGTCAAGATGACAAAATTATCTGTCCAAGAACCAAAGAAGTCTACAACTTCTCTCAAGCTGAAAAAGTTTACATCATGTAAAAATATGAAAAAGCACAAGGCCAGAATTTGAACCACGGGCTACTATTTGGCTTGGCCTGTTGACTGCTGGGTATAGCTTGATTACCTGTGGCAGTGCACCTTTTTTGGTGGATGTCTATCTCTTGTGATCAGAAGTCCAAATGGAACAAAATACACACAGTGTTGTATGATGACAGAAGGGTTGTGAAAGCAAGAAGAGTTTGTACTAAAAAGGTGAAATAAAACAGTTGAGGCTTTGACAAGAGTTTTGTAGTGGTTTACATTATCTGACGAATTTTGACAGTTTTCAAATGTATTTCATTCGTAAATTTAAATTTAGTAACTCTCATTAGTGTTGTGCTTGGGGGGATACAATATTGAACTTGTTTGGCTGCCTTATTTCAGGCCTTCAGAACTTGCATAACTTGCACAACTGCAGTTAGTGTTTTCAGGCCATAGTGTTTTAGAGTAGTATATTTCAGTTTAACCAGATCAACTGTAAAACAAAAACTTAACGTATTTTGAGTAATTGTGATTACGCTCCAAGATCCAAAATTGGAAATTCCAGAAAGCTTACATTTTAGCTCTATTTATGCATGCAGACACTGCTAGATTGTAGAATTATAAGGTTGGAATCAATTGCAAATTAAAAAGAATCAAATAAAACCTGGTTTAGTTTGTTTTATTTGATCTGAGTAACATTTATTTCACTTTTACAAGTACTTGAATACTTTTCTTTGAAAGGGACCTGTGCATTTTTCCACAACTACTTTCCTTCCTGAAATTGTGATTTGAGTTTGAATTTTTTGTCACATCCTGTTCGTATTCATACATGAGTACTCAGCCTGCTGACACACTCTGTCCCATAGAACTCTGTAATGCTTTCATCCTGAAACTTTGAGTTGCGATATTAAGCCAGAACTTTTGTTCTTTCTTCCATTTCCTGCCCATTTTAAGAATACAAATTGTGTGAATTTGGCCAACTGCATGGTTTATTCACCCATAGAGAAATCCAGGCAACTCTGAGAGATTTCAATTTCCTTTCAATGTACTTTATCTTCAGCCAAGAGAAGACTGAAGCCAGCAGTTGGGTCTTATTTCTGGATAAATGCAAGACTTGTCACAGATGAAGGATATCACAGCTATTTCAGCAGCAGGGGTATCCGAAGTGTCTGGGACAGTGGGATGTAAAACACTAGAAATGTTGAAAATCTGAAAAGGAAGCTGGCAATCTTCAGCAGATCGGGCAGCAAATCTGGGAAGAGAACAGCAGTTAATATTGCAGGTCAATCTCCAAGAGGAGTGGCCAGTTCTGCTGTGCATTTTTGCCCTGCTAATGTGATGAATTGGGACAGAGGCTGAGGCCTACTCCAGCTGCTCTGGGATCAGATCCAGGGACTCTGTCTGGTTTGGAATGCTGTGGCTTGCTTTTATTAAGTGCATGATTTGTGTTTTCCCCCCTCTCTTTCTCTGCACAGTAGTTTTTGGTCTTTTTTAAGTTAGGTTATTTGGGTTTCTTGCTTTGTGGCTGCCTGTATGCAAACCAATTTCAAGGTGTAGAGTTTATACATTCATTGATAATAATTGTGCTTTGAATCTCTGAAAATGGGATGCAAACTGCTTTTCTTTGAGGAAGACATGGAACAACCCTTGATAAAGTATCGAGCTTTGTATCCCATTGCTTTTTCAAATACATTGCCTTTTGGTGCTGCTTCCTGTTCGTGTATAGGACCTGAAAGTTTAATCACATTCCTCTTTTTTTTTTATCTTGCTCTTGCTCTCACCTGGTCTGTATAATGTTTTCTTTTTATCTTGACTCCATCTCAAGGGATAACTTGGTGATCAATATCTGTTTTAAGTCTACTGATTCCCACAGCTGTTTTAGCTGTGCTTCCTTTAACTTGGCTTCACAATACAACAGTACAGCACAAGGCCAGAACCTTCAGCCCACTACATCTACTCTGACCATGGTGACAATCTTAATCCCGTTAGCCTGCTGATAGTCCATATTCTGCTATCCCCTCCCTGCCTGAGTGATTCATGACCAGGCAGGGAACAGTCTTCTTGCAAGAACTCCTTTCCATCCCATAATTTATTTGGTTTTTCCATTTCTATTGTGATGGAAAAAGCTTCTAGATAAATATTTGATGGTGTCTGTTTGTTGTTAATAGTTCCCCCACCTCTATATTTGACATGTCATATAACCAATTCTGTCCCACTTCCTTCACTTCGCTCAGCTCTTCTGCCCAGAACAAGCATTTCTTCCACTTCAACCCAAAGAGTCTATAGAAACACAAGAGACTGCAGATGCTGGAATCTGGAGCAACAGTCTGCTGGAGAATAGACCACAATGAGGGCTGCTTACTCCACAAACAACATTAACACACGCACCCTTCTTAATGTACCTTCCTTAAACACTATCATCTCTTAATAGTGTTTGGTAAACACTGTTTTCAGGCAAAGCAATGATTTTACCTCTCCAGTTTGGAATAGTGTAGCTATCTCCCCTGCCCCAGTTGAAGTTTAAGAAGGAGGCAGCTTTCTAAAACTAAGTAACAATGCAATGGTTTTTAGTTAGTGTAGATCAAAAAAAGTAAAATCAGAAGTATTTCATCTAAATACTTAAATTTAGAAGGCATTTAGAGGACAAGAGCAAATGGTTTCCCATGAGAGGGTAGTGTGAGAAATGGACAGATCTACATTTTAAGTTGGTAGTAGTGAGAAGAAGATGGAGGTTGGCCAGGCAATGTGACAACAGCAACAAACAATGCTGGAGGTACTCAAGGGGTCATGCAACATCAGGAAGGAAAGAATTTGTTGATGTTTTGGGTCAATGCATCAAGGCTGAGAGTGAAGAGGTGACATGGCCAGTTTGAAGAAAGGGGTGGCATGAAAGGATTCTGAGATGATTGATGGACTGAGGAGGAGTGTATAGGATGACAGGTTGTGCAGTGGAGGGGAGTGGCTGGTGAATTTTGAAGATTGTCAGGTGAATGATAGATGGAGACAGGAAAAAAAAACAGATGGAACAAGGTGGAGGGAGGGTAGCTTGAAGATAAAACAGTTGTTGGAGAGAGTTGAGCAGGAATAACTAGTGCTACTGCTGGATTCATTTAAATAAAACATTGGAGATATTACTCTCTAATTTGCATTGAGCTTCATCCTGACTGTAGAGAAGGCCAAGGATGGGACAGATCAGGGCAGGACTGAGAGAGCTCAGGATGGCTATTCCAAACTGAGAGGGGTAGCTTATTCTGTGGAAAAAGATATCAAGTCTCCACTTGATTTTGCCACTTTAAAGAAGGCCACGTTGGGAGCACCAAATACAATGGATAAGGTTGGGGTGATGCATGTGAACCTTTCTCTGTCCTTGAAGGACGTTCAGGTCTCTGGATGGTAGTGAGCGAGATGATGTAAGGGCAAGTTTTACATCTACTGTGAGGGCAGTAGACAATAGCCAAGTTGTTAGATAATGCCGATACGGTCAGTACTGGTTCATTGGTGAGGAGGATATTTATGGTTTAAGGAAAAGGTTGAGAGAAGAATGCTAATTTTTACTTCATCCAGTTTCTGGTAGCTCGGTGTCACAGACTACCTTGATGTTACATTCCACTATGAAGTTAGAAGCCTCTACAATTTGCAGAGATAATATTTTAGAAAAGAAATGACTTACTTTCAATCAAGGTTTCTTTGATTATTTTCCTAATCACATGATGCATATAAAAAGCTCTGAATGTTGAAATGATACCTTTGTTGCTTGTTGTTTGTATGGAAATACATCAGTGTGAGCTATGGGTGAGCAGGGGCATCATCAATAATCAACAAAGCTTTATCAGTTTTATTCCTTAAGGTATTGTTGAAGTGCATGCCCAAAATGGCTTCAAGTAATGTTGCATATGATTGCTGTCATCCAGTCTTTAATATTACACTTGCAATAAACTGGCAAAACTGCCCAACGATTTTGGAGAGGTGCACTCTAAACTTGAAATCAGCACTCACATTTCCCCTTGGAACAAAAATCAATCTTTAGCTGCATAAATCTCAGGAACAGAGAGTTGTGGTTATAACCAGATCACCCACGATCTTAGGAAACAGCCTAGATAGAGTGGATGTAAAGAGGATGTTTCCTATAGTGGGAGGGTCTAGGACCAGAGGACAGCCTCAGAATAGAAAGATGTATCTTTAGAACAGAGATAAAAAGGAATTTCATGGCTGTGGAGGCAAAGTCATTTGTTATATTTAAAGCTGAGGTTGTTAGGTTCTTGATTAGTCAGGGCGTCAAAGATTACAGAGAGAAGACAGGAGAATGGAGTACACAGGAATAATAACTCGGCCATCATTTAAATGTGGAACAGACTCAATGGGCCAAATGGCCTAATTCTGCTCCTATGTCTTATGGTTTTGTATACATCTCAGTCTCAGCATATGAATGCACATTCTGCTAATGCCTTCCTATTAAGCCCCATCTTGTCAAAATTAAACACTTGTTTGACTGCATTGTCATTGTATTTTATAATTAGTGGCTCTTCAGCATATCATAGACCAGCAACAACATCTGCATTGGAGGCATCTCGAACTACCTCTTTGTTGCAGCAACATTTTACTGATAAAGGAGGCCTGTGCGTATGGTGCAGTGTCCTCCACACTATGGAAACTAAATAAACTTGGAGCATAGGTTTTTAGAACACTGAGTCTGTGACCGTGATCCCAACTTGGTTGCATTTCATTCCCACTCAGGCCTTTGTCTTTTGCCTTTTGCAGTACCCTAATGGAGACCAATGTAAGTGTGAAGGATACCATCTCCTCTTCTGATCTGACGTGTCAGCATTCAGATTGTAACATCAAATTCAGCAATTACAGCTTTTCCAGTGTTTGTCAGCTGGGCAGTTCTGAAGAACATCAACTTGTAATTTTAACTCTACACAAATATTGCCTGATCTGAGTATTTGCAGTGTTTGTTTCTCACAGTTCTAGCATTGTTACTTTTCTCTCTTTTTATTCAACATTGTTTCCTTGCATTTCCTGTAGACCAGTTGTGATTAACAAGCCCTACCCCACTCTCAGCTGGCACAGCCACTGTTTGTGGCACTCACTTCGTCAGCTATCACCCTTTCTCCTCAACCCTCCCCCTTCTCTGTAGTAGTATTAACTGCCTCTCTCACCATAAACACTGCCTGACCTATGCATTTTCAGCCTTTTATATGTTCAAACACCTACAGTCTTTTCACTTCAAATTCAAAAATGCAAGCTGAAATATTAAACTGACCCATAGAGATAAATAGAAACGAGCTTCATAATGTAGAATTCAGAATCTATTGAAATAGGTCTAAAACGCTTGGTAAACAGTGGCTGTAATGTTATTGGTGAACTCATTCTTAACGAAGATTAAATTAGTTGCTGTGTAATATTACAGTATTCTTGTTGAGCCCTGTTGCTAACTGCAGGAGTGCACATTAGGACTATCCATATACAGTATATTGCCCTAGAAAAATAGTGGAAATTGGAAGAATAGATACAGACTATTTTTTAACATTCTATAAGGCTCTTTAGAAACTATTTTCTACCACTGCCAATACTGTAACAATTTCTGCTTAAACTGTAGCTCTTAATATTCAAAATGTTCTTTTCCTCTCATCAGTTCAGATAACGTATGTGACCCAATTGGGAGGAAACTATATTTAAAGATGGGAGGAGATACAAATAAAAGAGTAAATAGCCTCCCACCTCCACCTGGTGACATCTGCTCATTATCTTCTCCCTATATGGTACCAAATTTCAATTATTATCTGTGAATACCAGCCCTTTTCCCACTTCCCCCAATTACATACTGGGATTTTCTAACACCTTTTCAGCCCCGTACAGGGTCTCAACCTGAAACCTCGATGTACACCCTTTGCCTTTATGGATGCTGCTTGACCTGCCAGGTTCTTCCAGCATTCTGGTTTTTTTTTTAAACCCAAGATAACAAGTTGGTTAGCTCAAAAATTGTAAAAGGTGTTTTTCGTGGTGCATTGTAAACACACTTGTAGATCATAGAGTAGTGTATCTCAAACAGACTGATATTCCAGTAAAGCATGAAAGTGCTAAAAATAGAATGAGACATTAAGCAGAAATCCTTTGCAGTAAACCTTTTAGACTTTGGTAGTGCAGACTGGCTGAGCTCCCAGATTATTAGATGTTATTTTGTTCATGCTCAACAGACATTTTTTTTTTAAATGCCACACAATAGAACGATGGATGCTACAATGAAGCTGGTAATTCTAAAGGAGAAGCAGGAAAGAAGGCCTGTGGTAAATTTCTAGGGACTGTTGAAGCAGAACCAGCTGAGTTTCAAGGAAGAGTGGGAACTGGAGCCTGGTAAATCAGAGTTGAGTGCAGGAACCATAGGCCCTGGTGAGTCAGGAGCACGCAAATCAAAGGTCCAGGTGAGTTGCAAAGGACTATTCCAATATCATCTGATGGGTCTTATAGCCCATTACCATTTTTTTCTTAGTGAATTGACTCCCATCTTTCTCAATAAAGAAATAAAGAATATGTTTTTGGGCATGAAGAATATGAACATTTATATACTTACTTAGAGATACAGTGTGGAACAAATCTTTCTGACCTAATGAGCCACACCACCCAGCAACCCACCTATTTAACCCTAGGTGAATCACAATGACCAATTTTCCTACGTCTGTGGAAGTAGTATACTTGTACTAGTTGGATGTTGTGGTGATCAGAACTTTTATTCATGGAATTTTGAGGAGGGATAATATTTATTTTCACTCCTAATTGCCCCAGCGAAGGTGGTAGTGAGCCATTGTTATTAACCTATGAAGTCCTTTAAGTAAAAGTACTCGCTGTTGGATCAGATGCAGGCAATGAGGGAATGGCAATATATTCTATCACAATGACCTATTGACTTAGAGAGGAGTTTGCAGGTGCCGTATAATCTTACTGCTATCGTTTTTTTTTATGGTAATAAGGACTATACCAAGGGACAGTGAAAATGTTTGTTACATGCCATTCATACAGATCACTTCACAACAACAGTACATCAGGGTAGTACAAAGGAAAAACAAGGGTTATGGTGTTGCAGTTACAGAGAAAATACAGGGTAGGCAGACATTTAGGGGCAAGGCCATGATGCTGTCGGTTGCGAGGTCAGGAGTCCACCTTATTGGTACTGGAGACCATTTAACAGTCTTATCGATACCGCGATGGAAGCTGACCTTGAGCCGGTTGGTTTGGGCTTTTGTATCTTCTTTCCGATGGGAGGATGGGGTGGGGAGGAGATTGTATGTTTTGCGGATGTAAATATAAATGTGAAATAAAATCACTGAGAAGTAATTTGTAGGTAAGGCAGTATCTGCAGAAAGGAAAGTTCTTCAGTTTCACTGGAAGTAGAGACTTATTTGCCCTGTTAGGGAGAATCAATTTACACCACTGCAGATCCTGCAATGGCCTCTGTTCATGGTGCCTCTCAATTATCTGAAGTCCACCGTGGGCAAGAAGTTCTTTATTTTATGTTTCCAGTTCCAATCAATGAATGCATACACACATGCACTATATATTGGAAATAGATGATCGGCTTTACTTGTTGCTTCATTGTTTCTTAAACCTAGTATGATTTACTTCTGGTGTTTATTTAAAATCTGTCTTACAGCCATCAAAATAATTTCTTTATTTCAATCTGATCATTGAAAATTTCTCTTAAATCATTTGTCGCCACACAGAACAATCTCCCACATAAATGAAATCCTTTGTCCCTGACACCATCTTCACAAACCTGCTTGCAGAAATAATTTCCATGAAACAGCACGCTCTTGTGGCTGACCTGCAACATAAACAGTGAGTTACCAAAGAAAGCACAGATACAGTACTTAATGTTCAGTTGTATACTTCATACTAACTATTTTATTGTTTGTAGTAATGTCACATGAAGGGGAAACTAGGATGAGAGAGTGATTAGGATTTTGTATGACAGTAATTGTTTGGCCCATTAACAGTATATCTGCCTCCATACATTAACCATTGTTCTCATTTATATTTTAACACTAGGATGTAGTATCAGGACATATTGCCCTCCGCCAAATTTTTCAATGATTACTCTTAATTTCTTTTTCTCATATTCTATTGCTTCCCTGAAAATATACTAATCCTTTTCCACCAGTTTCTCACTTCCAAATCTCCCCAACTCCCAGTCATTATGTTTATAAAGTATTTTCATTTCTGGCCTAACTCATCCCACCATCAACACAATTGCTTTCCTAATATTCTCCTCTGATCCTTGTCATCTTAAAATCTTATTTTCCCAGGCAATTAATCTGATCAACCTTTATGCTAGCACCCCTACCCTCTCTATCTATCACCTCAATTACTGCATTGAACTGTAAACACATAAAACCATTTTTATAATGCTGTTTACATTGTAAATAAATGCTGGTATTTATGTATTTTGTACATTTTATTACACATTTGTACTTCTAACTTCATATAATTATTTACTCTTTATAAATGGTGAATGCTGTTGTTTCTTAGTGCATGACATAGTCTAAACCAACACACCACAACATATTTCTAATACACGTAAAGGTATATGGTGAATATTACATACCAAAATTAAGGGTTATTAAATATAACATTTATATTGTACACATGTATATTCTTATGAATATTTTCCAATCTAAATTTTTGAATAGTTTTAAAGCATTTCTGCTTTGCTCCCTTAAATCAACTTGTTGATTTTGATATTTAAAGTCAATTTCTCCACCAAGCTGAATTTAGACCCTAAAACCACAAGACATAGGAGCACAATTAGCTCATTCACCCATTGAGTCTGCTTTGCCATTTCATCATGGCTGATCCATTTTCCTCTTAACCACATTCTCCTGCCCTCTCTCAAAACATTTCACACCCTGACTAATCAAGAACTTATCAATATCCTTAAATACACTCACTGACATGGCCTCCACAGATTCACCAGCCTTCACTAAAGAAATTCGTTCTCTCCGTTCGAAATGCTTGTCCATCAATTCAGAGGCTGTGCCCTCTGCTCCTAAATTTCCCCACTATAGGAAACATCCTCTATATTTAGGGCTTTTCATCTTTTGATTGGTTTCAGTGGGATCCCCCCCTCCTCCTAAATTCCAGCGAGCAAAAGCCCAGAGCCATCAAATGCTCTGCATTCTCAAAATGTCACTTTTGAGGGCCTCCCACTTTCCAAGTACACCTTTGCCAGAAAACAAATTGTCCCAGTCCACACTTGCTAAATCATAAGACCATAAGACATAGGAGCGGAATTAGCCATACTGATTAAGGAAACTTTCCTGAACACATTTGACAAACTCTTTTCCATCCAGGTCTTTTACATAATGGGAGTTCCACTCAATATGTGGAAAGTTAAAATCATCTACTATCGCAGTCTTATGTTTCTTGCAATAGTCTGTGGACTCTATTGAAATTTGCTCCTCTAAATCTCGCGGACTGTTGGATGATCTATAATATTATCCTATTGGTGTGTTCATACCTTTCTTATACTCCTTTCTACCCAGAAAAGCTCTCTAGACAAAGTCTCCAGTCTGTCCTGATTGAGCACTGCCGTGACATTTTCTCTGACTAGTAATACTACCCCTCCCCATTTAATCCCTCCTGCTCCATCACGTCTGAAACTATGGAGCCCCAGAACATTGAATTGCCAGTTCTACCCATCCTGCAACCAAGTCTCACTAATGGCTACTATGTCATACTTCCACATGGTGATCCATGCCGTAAGCTCATCTGCCTCTCCTACAATACTCCGTGCATTGAAATATACACGGCTCAGAACATTAGTCCCACCATGCTCAACCTTTTGATTCCCGACTTTGCTTGTAGACTTAATAACATCTTTCTCCACAACCACTTGACCGTCTGTTCTGGCACTCTGATTCCCATCTCCTGAAACTCTAGTTTAAAATACCCTATGCAGCACTTGCAAATCTCCCCACTGGGATATTAGAGAACATGCAGTTCGGGCCTAGTCTTCAACACTTCACAGAAAAGTATCTTAGCCTGCCTAACCTCTCCCTATAAAAATCCCTCGAATCCTCACAATATTGTTTTATATCCTTTCTTCACTCTTTCCGGTTTAATGATTTAGATTTCCAAGTGTATTCCTGATTGACAATTCCATGTTTTTACATGGAATATACAGTAAGTAACATGCTGCCCTCAGACTGTGTTGGTCATCGATTAAAACATTGTACTTCACTGTATGTTTTGATGTTTCAAAGATTCAAAGTACATTTATTAGCAAAGTATGAATGCAGTATACAACCCCGAGATTCACCTTCCTCACAGACAGCCATGAAACAAAGAAAACCATGGAACCTATGGTTCAAAGGAAATCATCAACCTGTCCCCAAGCTCAAAAACCATTGTGCAAACAGCAACAAAATAAATGAGCGAGGAACACAGAATATAAAACACAAAATCAAAGGAGGAGTCCAGGCATATTCATTTCAGCTGAGTGTTTGCTCTCTGCAGGCCACCCTGATTCAAAATCATGCCCAATGTAGCAACAAAAAAATGGAGGAACCAGAAGCCAGAAGCTGAACAAGAGAGTCCAATCCACTAACCGTGTCGATTCACCCTTGCCCAAGACCTGGAACTCAGGCACTGTCCACCAACAGCATCAAGGGAGAGAGAGAGCATTCGAACACAGGGACCTTCCTTTGGGAACAGCAAGTGAGAGAGAGAGAGAGAGAGACTGTCACGCGCAAACACCTTTCTCCATCAGCAGCAAGCAAGCCAAAGGCTGAGCACATGTTCACCTTCAGCACTCGCCTTGACGATTTCTATCTTCTTTGGTACTTTAATCGCAGAGGTCTGCGAGAAATGGAGTCGATCATGCCCCGTCTCCAGGCTCTTGGCCTCAAGGGTGCACACTTCATTTGAAGACTCACAGAATACCCTCAGAGACAGCAAAGCATCAGATTGCTCAATAGGCCCAAAAACACACCTCCAAAATATAGATTGCAGGTCCAACAGTAGCAGATTCACATCTGAAAGAAAAAGACATAAAAGAAGTGGAAGTAGCTTTATGAACCATCTGGAGGGTGTCATCCTTGATTCACTGGCACTACTTCCTTCCAGAATCATGTTTCAATGTACGTGTGACAAATAAAGCTTATCATTATCTGTATCTTATCAATTATTGTAATCTAGTTGTTATTGGCAAGGACTGTATCAATTGACCATCCTTAATTGCTGTTGAGAAGGTGATGGTGAGCTGCTACTTGAAACACTGCAGTTATTTTAGCAAGGTTACTTGTTTTCACTAGTAATTTCCAGGATTTAGAACCAGTGATGTTGAAGATTGAAAATATATATATAAATCAGATGGTGCACTGTGGAGTTACAAGTAGGCAGCTTCACTTCTGACCATATAATGGAAGGAACGGCACTTTTAAAGCAGTTCAAGATGTTTGGGCCTGGACTCTGCCCTGAGAAACTCTAGGGGCTCAGATGATTGATCAACAACCATGACCTATTTTTATAAAAATATAACTGCAGCCACTGAAGTTTTTTTCCTTTAATGCCTTTTGACATCAGTTTTACCAAGACTCCTTGATGCATCACTCATCAAGTACAGCCTTGATGTCAAGGGCAGTCACTTACACTTCATCTTTGAAATTTAGCTCTTTAATCCATACTTGAACCAAACTGTGATGAAGAATTGAGCCAAGTAGTCCAGGCAAAACCCAAACTTGACATCAGTGAAGAGGTTATTGATGACTACACGTGACATGATAGCTCTATTGATGCCCTTGCCATCACTTTACACTGATTGGGCAGCAATTAACTGGCTTGGATTTGACCTGCTTCTTATGAGCAGGATTAACGTGGCCACTTTATTTTCAATAATGCTTATATTATTGTAATTAGTGGATGCACACTTTACTGTATGAAGCTGCATAAAGTAATGGACTCAACCCAATACATCATGGGCTCATCCTCCCCAGCATCAGTAGTATCTACAGGAGGCACTGCCTCCAGAAGGCATCATCCAAGCCATACCATCTACTTGCATTTTTCTACTTTAATGAACTTTAACCCCTCCCTGCTAATTTGTTATGTGGTCCAAGATAACACCACTAATTTCCTCCATTTCTTTGGCTTCCACCATTTCTCCACAGTAAAAACTGAAGAGGAATATTCATTAAAAATCTCACTCATTTCCCTTGGCTGCACATCATACAGGCATGCTGATCTTTAAGGGCACTATTTTCTCCTTATCTACTGTTTTGCTTTTTCATATACTGTACCCATAGAATCTTTTGGAATGTTGCCTCACTGTTCTCATTTCCTCTTTTTACCCTCCTAACTTCTCTATTAAGTGTTCTCCTACACGTGTACCGTAGTCATCAAGAGATTCACTAGGCCCCAATTGCTTATGCACAGTCTATGCCTCTCTCTTTTTTAAACATGCCGGCCTTACCCTGCATCCTAACAGGAACATCAGACCCTGAACATTTCACAACACTTTTTTTAAATGCCTCCCACTTGCAGACTCTCCATTCTTTGCAAACAATCTTGCCCAGACAACCACCACAAGATCCCATCCAATGGCTCAAAAATTTGCTCTGATCCAGTCTAGAACCTTAAACCATGAACTAGTCATATCCTTCTCCATAACTATTTTAAAACATAGAATTAGGGTCACTCGAGCCAAAGTGCTTTACCTCATTTCCCAGGAAAAGGTCCATTGTACCCTCTCTACGAGATCCCTCTATGTATTGATAATAGAAACTTTCTTGGACACATTTCACAAATTCCACTCTGTCCAAGTCTTTTACATTATGGTTGACCCAGTCAATGTTAGGGAAGCTAAAATTCCTCCTAATGTTACCCTATTATGTTTACAACTAGCTACAATCTTTACATATCTGCTCCTCCAGCACCCACTATGGGTGGGCCTCTAATACAGTCCTATTAGAGTGACTCTCTCCTTTTTGTTTCTATGTTTTGCCCGTATAGCTTCACCAGATGATTCCCCCAAGAATATCCGCTCTAATGACCATTGAGACTAGAATCACCAAGAAGGCAGCTTCCTCTCCTCTCTGAACTGTACCCATGTAACAACTGCATTACTCGTATCGTGGAACATTGAGCTACCAGTTCTGCCACTTTCTCAGCCATGTGGCTATGATACCCCAATTCCCAGTGCCAATCCACACCCAGTATTCATCCCACCTTACCAGTCAAGACTTGTGCATTGAAATAAATGCAGTTTAATCCAAAGGTCTATCCTGTCCCTTTACTGTGCTGATGTTAGAATCAGAATCAGGTTTAATATCACTAGGATCTGTCATGAGATTTGTTGTTTTGCAGCAGCAGTATATTGCAATTCAAAATTTTTAAAAAAACTATATATTACAATAAGAAGTAAATATGTAAAAAAACAAAATTAAATTAAATGAGAAGAATTAAAAGACAGGGGAAAGTCCTGAGGTGGTGTTCATGGATCCATTGTCAATTCAGCAATCTGAGGTGGAGGGGAAAAAGCTGTTCCTGAAATGCTGAGTGTCTGTCTGCAGGCTCCTATACCACCTCTTTGATGGTAGCAATGAGATGAGGGCATATCCTGGGTGATGGGGGTTCTTAATAATGGATGCTGCTTTTTTTGAGGCATCGACCTTTGAAGTTTTCCTCCATGTTGGGGAGGCCAGTGCCCATGACAGAGCTGGCTGAGTTTACAACGTCCTGCAGCTTTTTCCGATCCTGTGCAGTGGCCCCTCCACACCAGACGGTGATGCAACCAGTCTGATTGATCTGTAGAAATTTGCGAGTATCTTTGGTGACATACCCAGTCTCCTCAGACTCCTACTGAAATATAGAAATCATGCCTTGTTTTTAATTACATCATTATATTGGGCCTAGGATACATCTTCAGAGATGTTGACAGGCAGGAACTTGAAATGGCTCACCCTTTTTACTCCTGGTCCCTTGATGAGGACTGGTGTGTGTTCCCTCGACTTCGCTTTCCCGAAGTCTTGTAACCAGAGAGCCGTGCCTGTCACGTGACAGCACTGCCCTCACATGGTCAGAGGTCACACCACCTGCAAGTCAACATTTCGCCCCTCCCAACTAATCAATGCACACTTAACCATTGGCTACCTTAATTGGATTAACCTGTCTAGCACCAAGCCGTTGGCCCCCTGACCTATAAGAGGTGCTACATGTGCTTGGCTCACTCTCTTTTACCATCCTCGAGGGACCACCCTGCTTCACTCCAGGCTGAAGACTGCAGAACAGCGCTGGAGACACGTGGTAAGGTGTGCATTGAATAGGGTTGTGGGAGTGTTTAATTTTTTCCTTTTAGCAAAGAGCCGTGCTTTCCCATAGCCAAGGGGAGCAAGTATTGTAGTAACTTTTCCCTTGCTTATATGTGTACCTGTACTCTGTCCCCACACCATTTTCCCGTGTATTGTACTGCAGACCCAACTTTTCCCACGCTCCTCTATTCTAAGCGCGTTTGTACAAATACTGTAGCTGCTTGTGTTGTTCCCAAGCTTTTTCTCCCCTTGTAAATAAACTCTTTATTATTAAAACTGTGTGTCCAGAGCTCTTGCCTTTGAATCTTTCTCATTTCCATCACAACAAGTCCACAATCAATTCCTTGCCTTACTGACACTGATGCAAGGTTGCTACTGTGACACTGCTCAACCAGCTGATCTATTTCATTCCGGTACTCCTCCTCATCACCAACTGAAATTTTGCCAACAGTTGTGTCATCAGCAAATTTATAGATGGCACTTGAGCTGTGCCTAGCTTCACATTCACAGGTGTAGTGAGAGTAGAGCAGTGGGCTAAGCACACAACCTTGAGGAGCACTGGCATTGATTGTCACAGAGAAGGAAATCTTATTTCCAATCCGCAAGGACTGTGGTCTCCTGGTGAGGAAGTTAGGGAGGTACAGAGGCCCAGGTTTTGGAGTTTGTTGATTTGAACTGTGACTGTGTTGAACACTGAAATGTAATCAATAAACGGCAACCTGACATAGGTATTACTGTTGTCCAAATGATCCAAGACTGAGGAGAGAGCCAGTGAGTTTGCTTCCACTGTAGACCTATCGTGGTGATAGGCAAACTGCAGTGGGTTCAGGTCCTTGTGTAGTCTCAATGCACTTCATCACGGTAGATGCGAGTGAAACTGAGGGATAGTTGTTGAGGCAGCTCAGTCTGCTCTTTTTGGACACTGGTATGATTGTCGCCCTTTTGAAGCAGGTGGGAACCTCTGCCTGCAACGGAAAGTGAAGATGTCCTTGAACACTCCCACCAGTAGGTTAGCACAGGTTTTTAGAGCCCTACCATGTACTCCATCAGGGCTTGATGCCTTGTGAGGGTTCACCCTCTTGAAAGATGTTCTGATGTCAGCCTCTGAGATAGAAATCACAGGGTCACCAGATATTGCAGGGATTCACACAGGTGTAGTTTTATTCTCCCTTTCAAAGTGTGCATAAAAGGCATTGAGCTCATCTGGGAGTGAAGCATCACAGCCATTCATTATGTTATGTTTTGTAGGAAATAATGACCTGCAAACACTGTCACAGCTGATGTGAATCCGATTCCATCTCTAACCTCAACTGGAATTGTTTTCTCGCCCTTAAAATAACCTTCTGTAGGTCATTCTTAGACTTCTTGTATAGCTCTGGATCACTGGTGTTGAATATCACAGACCTAGCTCTCAGCAGATTGCAAATATCCTGGTTCCTCTACAGCTTTTAGTTTGGGTATGACTGGTATGGAGGAGATTTGATAGAGGTATACAAAATGATGAGGAGTATAGATAGAGTAAATGCAAGCAGGTTTTTTCCACTGAAGCTGAGTGGGACTGCAACCAAAGGTCATGGGGTAAGGGTGAAAGGTGAGAAGTTTAAGCAGAACATGAGGGGAAACTTCTTCACTTAGAGGGTGGTGAGACTGTGGAATGAGCTGCCAGCACAAGTGGTGCATGAAAGCTCGATTTCAACGTTTAAGAGAAGTTTGGATAGGTACATGGATAGTAGAGACATAGATGGCCATGGTCCCTGTGCCAGTTGATGGGAGTAGGCAGTTTAAATTGTTTTGGTATGGACTAGAGGGGCTGAAGGTTCTGTTTCTGTGCTGTACTCTATGTCTCTATGACTCTCTGACACTGAATGGTAGATCAGTCATGAAAGACCAGTGAACGATCATGAGTGTAGTCCTGCTTGTTCTTAAGTTAAATTCTTTCTCTGGCATCTTCTATCATCTAAACCCTTATACTATCTGCACCAATCTTTCTAATTTTCTTTAAAACGCAGTGAAACATTGGAAAGTGTCAGATGCTAATTAAACAATTCAGTTGAACAAATGATGAACAAGTGAAATTTGCCAAGGTAAATCAATATAATACTAATAACCTTCAACAAAAATCAATTCAGATGCTAAGTATTTAATCTTCATATGGTGACAATGAGGAACTGCATACAATTCTGATCAACGCATTACAGGAAAAATGTGAATGAAGGAAGAAGTTTGGATGAGGCTCCTTTGTTCCCAGGAACGGAGACACACTGCAGCACAGTGGAACTAAAGGATAAGGAGGAGAAACATCTCTTTAAAGTGTTTGTACGAAATGGATATTCGTGGAGCTTCATATGAAGATGCCTACGAGGTTGACAATGCAGCAACCAAGAAGTGACCAAATGGGTTTGAAATATCTTGGAAATGATGGACTGACTGCTCCAAGAACATAGAATTTCAGTCATGCATACACCAACTGCAAAGCTGAGGAGAGTACTTTGCAGACCAAAGGAATGTACCAAGCTATTAGACAAGACCAATCTGGTCTACAAAATCCAATGCAAGGACACAGCAAATATTACACCGGCCAAACTGGGAGAAAACTCTCTACAAGGATCCATTAACATCAACTGGCTGACCAACTCTCCCTAGTTTCTACCCATGAAGACCGAGAGGGGCACAAATTCAACTGGGTGGTAGCGAAAGTCATGATCCAAGCTAACATGTGGCATGCAAGAGAATTCCTAGAAAGGTGGTTATCTGTGAACAACACATAGACCTCAATCCTATTTATGAGCCAATGCAGGCAAAATTTCAGAGCACAACACATGAAGTTTGCCATGCAGGCAATCAGCGATGAGATTTCCTCCCCACGCCACAACTAAATTTCCAAAATGACGTCCAATCAGCTGAATGAAAAGTAGATAAAGGCCAAGCATTCGAAGGGCACACAACAATCAATGGCACACTGATGATATTTCCTTGCATGGTGACGAAACGTTTGCAAATAAATTGCCTAAATTGGAGAACAACTCAACCCAACCAATGAAGAGGATACTGAGGAGATTTAGCTGGATGTGTGAACACTACCCTGAGGGCAGCTGTAGAAAAGAATGTGGAAACACAACTGAGATATTTTATAAAAATCCCAGACAGAGTAAGCAGAAAGGACCTTTGTTCCTAGTGGAGGGATTAACTGCCAGTTTAAAAGAGGATAAAAAAGGAAAACTGCTTTCATCCAAAATTTGGTAGCAAGCAGGAACTCACAGCCTGAAAGGTTGGCAGAGCAGAAACCCTCATTAGGTTTAAATAGTACTTGGATATGCACTTGAAGAGCTATGACCTGCAGGACAAAGGTTTGATGCTGAGATTAAGCTGGATAGCCCCTTTTTAAATCAGCATGAACATGATGAGCCAAGTATTCTTAATTTGTGCTATAAATTATATCTTTCCTCAGCCTCTTCTGTTCCAAAGAAAATAATCATCTTTCCTAATGCCTGCAGTTTTCCACTTCTGGACCTATCTTGATAAATCTCCCCAGCACCTGCTTCACTGCAATCTCATCATTCTTGCAAAGTATTGACCAGAGTTTTACATAGTAGTCAAAATGTGGCCCAATTTTGTATACAGTAGAAGAAGGTGAAGAAGATTATTTATCACATGTACATCGAAACATACAGTGAAATGGGTTGTTTGTGTCAACAACCAACACAGTACGAGAATGTGTTGTTATGATCCAGCAACAATGAATATATAATTGACACAGGTTTTTTATAACAAATAAAACATTTATTAAACACTACTTAAAAAAACCCCCAAAAGTAAACAAACGACTAACTTAACCGGAAGTCGGCTGCGATACGGGAGCCCGAACAGATCTTAAAGCGAGAAATGCAAACTCAGTTCTTCAAAGTAGTATTGCAAAAAGTCAAAAATAATTTACAGTCAGTTAGGAAAGACTTTCCCTTGAAGTAATTAAATCCTCTTTCACGGCGATACTGCTGATCCCAGCCTGAGTATGCTTTGCCGAGGGGTTTACAGTTGAAGGAAATAAAACGGCTTAAAGGCACTGACCTTTCCTTGGTGAAGCTCTGCATCCAACTCTTTCTGATTTCAGAAATGCAGGAGTTTTCTTGGACACAAGTTACTAATTCCTTGCACGAAGATTAAATAAGGTCAAACCTGCTTTACAGCCGACAACACCAACTTTCCTCGATTCTTCTAGCTTCCCGAACTTCGATAAATCTCCATTCTCCGACCGGACTGAACTGGCAGTATTGTAGCAAAACTGTTGGCAATAACCTTTGAGACTTAAGGCAGAAAGTAAAACTCCACTTTAAAACAAAACTGCGTCACAACATCGAATACGCAGCAGAACGGAGTCACTGGCGAATTCAACCACGAACTGCCCTGTGTCACAGGGAGGGGTTCTCCTTTTATACCCTGTTGAAAAAACTATCACATGACCTCTCACTGGCGGGAAAATTACGTCACTCCACCATCACAAGACCATTACATCATGCCCAGCAGAGCCTCAATTATGGTCATGGTCATGGTCATGTGACAGGCACAAGATACCCACAGGTACATAACAGTTGGGGGCAGCCCGCAAGTGTTATGCTTCTGGCACCACACAGCATGCCCCCAACTCACTAACACTAACCTGTGCATCTTTCGAATATGGGAGGAAACTGAAGCACCTGGAGGAAATCCACAGGGTCATGGAGAGAATGTACAAACTCCATAAGACATAAAACATAGGAGCAGAATTAGTGAATCTGGCTCATCGAGTCTGCTCCACCATTTAATCATGGCTGATTTTTTTCTTTCTCCTTCTCAACCCCAGTTCCTGGCCTTCTCCCTGTAACCTTTGATGCCATGTCCAATCAAGAACCTATCAATCTCTGCCTTAAATACACCCAGTGACATGCCTCCACAGCTGCATATGGCAACAAATTCCACAAATTCACCACCCTTTGGCTAAAGAAATTTATCCAAATCTCTGTTTTGAAAGGGTGCCCCTCTATCCTGAGGCTGTGCCCTCTTGTCCTAGACTCTTCCACCATGGGAAACATCCTTTCCACATCTACTCTGTCTAGGCCTTTCAACATTTGAAAGGTTTCAATGAGATCCCCACTCATCCTTCTGAATTCCAGCATCTACAGACCCAGAGCCATCAAATGTTCCTTGTGTGATAACTCCTTAGACAGTAGCATACTAGAACCCAATTCTCTGGTGCTGTGAAGTATGGTGCTAACCCACAAAGCTACCATACCACTTCATAACTTCCTAACCTCCTCACTCTGTGCAGCCTCTTAACCAGCATAACCTCCGAGGTCATGTAAAAATGGATAAATGGAATTGAATATCTTTACTTAAAATTATGCATTTTATAGCTGAGATGCAGTATTTCAAAACCTACTTCCATACAGTTTTGTTACCCTTGTAATACTAATGATCATTTCAGCCCACTTATTAACTTGGAAATTTACTGTAATCCAGTCTTTAAATCTGTGAGCTGTGCAAGAGTCAATTCACACAGCCAAAGGAATCCTCCAATGAAAGGAGGAAGGAAATAATTGGGAACAAACCCTAATTATTAGTTTAGTTAATTATACTATCTAATTTTGAAATCCTTTGCCAAAGAAAATACTGATGATCGCTAATTAGTTAAACATTGAGGCAATTAATGAAATTAAATTAATGAAAGACTGATACTGCTTGTTAGATATGCTGTGAATGAGATATTAAATAGTTTTATTGAAGTGCATACATGAAGGTAGAATCAACATACAATGTTTTTTACAATTAAGTCAATTACTGTCACAGAAATGGAGAGAAATATAACAGAAGAGCTATCTGCAGATATTATTGCAGTGAGATAGAAGCTGTCCTGAAGCCTGGTGCTATGTGCTTTCAAGCTTTTATACCTTCTGGCCAGTGGGAGGGAGGAAAAGAGAGAATGTCCAGGGAAGTGGGGGTCTTTGATTACTGACGCAGTGAAAAACGTAGATGGAGTCCACGAAGGGGATGCTGGTTTCCATGATGTGCTGAGCTGGATTCCCTGAACAGTATCAGGCAGGCACTGGATGAACTGAGCACTGTGATCAACTGTCTCGAAACAGTGGATCCTGATGCAGTGGATCCACAGTGGATCCTAGCATTGTGGGAGGTTTCAACCCCACCAGCTTTCAATAGGTATATTTATGTCAGAGGAATATATACAATATGCATCCTGAGACTACCACCAACATATCTCCTATGGAACAGGAGGAGACAACACAATTGACCACTGTTAAACCACCATCAAAAACACTTACTGTGCCATCACATGCCCACACTTTGGAAAGTCTGATCACTTGGCTGTACTTATACTCCCGCCATATAGGTAGAGACTAAAGACTGCCGCACCAGTGATGACGACCCAGAAGGTTTGTCAAGAAAGGTGGAGGGTCATTAACAGGACCGCTTTGAGTTTGTGGACTGGACAATATTCAGGGATTCATCTTTGAATGAATACACCACAGTTGTCACCAACTTCATCAAGACCCGTGTGGATGAGTGTGTGTCTTCAAGGACATACTGGATGTTACCAAGCCAAAACTCATCCTATGGATGAACCAGGAGATTTGTAGTTTGCTGAAGGCTAGATCTGTGGCATTCAAGACTGGCGAAACAAAACTATACAAGCAAACCAACAGCGACCTACGGAAGGCAGTTTTAAGAGAAAAAACAACCCCGATTGAATATAGAGATGGAATTGGATGCATACCGGCTCTGGCAGGGTTTTCAGGTGACTACTTCCTGCAAGGTGAAACCTAACATCATGAATAGCAGAGATGCTTCACTCCCAGATGAGCTCAATGCCTTTTAATCATGCTTTGAAAGGGAGAATAAAAGTACACCTGTGTGAATCCCTGCAGCATCTGGTGACCCTCTGATCTCTGTTTTGGAGGCCTATGTCAAAACATCTTTTCCTGACGGCGAACCCTCTCAAGCCACCAAGCCCTGATGGTGTACCAGGTAAGGCACTGAAAACTGGTGCCAACCAACTATCAGGAGTGTCCAAAGACATCTTTAATCTCTCCCTCTGCAGGTAGAGGTTCCGAAAGGGCTTCACCTGCTTCAAAAGGGCAGCAATCATACCAGTGACCCAGAATTACAGTGTGAGCTGCCTCAGTGACTATCACCCAGTTCCACTCATAGTGTATACTGTGATGAAGTGCTTTGAGAGTTTGGTCATGTCTAGAATCAACTCCTGATTCAGCAAAGACGTGGACGCATTGTAATTTGCCTTTAACCACAACACGTCTACAGCAGGTGCAACCACACTGGCTCTCTACTTGGATCACCTGGACAACAGCAATACCAGTGTCAGGCTGCCATTTACTGATCACTGTTTTACACAGTCCTACCCTCAGTTCTAATCAGCAAGCTCCAAAACCTGGCATTCTGTACCTTCCTCTACAACTGGATCCTTGACTTCCTCACTGGGAGCCCACAGTCTGCGCGAATCAAAAACAACGTCTCTTCCTCACTGGCAATCAACACTAGTGCACCTCAAGGATGTGTGCTTAGCCCACTGCTCAAACACCAGCTATGAATTTGCCAACAACTCGACTATTGTTGGCAGAATTTCAGATGGTGATAGAGGTGTACAGGTGTGAGATGGATCAGCAGGTTGAGTGTGTCGTAACAACAAACTTGCAGTTGTCAGTAAGACCAAGGAATCGATTGTGAACTCAAGGAAAAGGAAGTCAAGGGAACGCACAGCTGTCTCATTGAGGGATCTTTTCTTTTTACAATATTTTTATTCAGAAGAAAAAAAATTTACAGAGTGCACACATAGATACATCTCAACATAACTTGTGTACATTCATATATTGTAATAAAATTGATCAAAATGTTATAGCATAACACATAAAGGTGTACCACTCTGTAATCAAAAATTTAAAGATAGGTCATACATCATAAAATAAATTTTTTTATACATAAAAAAAGTCAACCCCCTACCAACTACCGAAGAAAAAAGCTGATGAATGACAATGGATAATTAGGGGAAAAAAACATATTCACTTAAGAAGAGAAGATGAAAATATACATAAAAGTCTGTGCACTGTTAAACTTTATAAATTGGAAAAGTAATTTAGGAAAGGTCCCCAAATATCATAAAAAGATTGTTTTGAATTTAAGACTGAGCAGCGGATCTTTTCTAAATTTAAATACGACATAATATCACGTAGCCATTGAAGATGTGTAGGAGGGGTAGACTCCTTCCATTTAAGCAAGATTGCTCTTCTTGCTAAAAGAGAGGTAAAAACTAAAACCTGTAGGATAGGAGTATTTAAAGTTATATCTTCATTTTCAATAATACCAAACAAAGCAGTAAGGGGATTTGGGTCAAATTGGACCCAAATTGGGATCAGCAGTGGAAAGAGTGAGCAGGTTCAAATTCCTGTGCATCAAAATCTTTGATCATCTATCCTGGGCCTAACATATTGATGCATCTACAATGAAGGCACAACAGGAGCTATATTTCATTAGGGAGTTTGAGGAGACTTGGTATGTCAGCAAAGACTCTTACAACTTTTTACAGATGTACTGTGGAGAACATTCTAACTGATTGCATCACCGTCTGGTATGGAGCAGTCACTGCACAGGATCGGAAAAAGCTGCAGAAAGTTGTAAACTCAGCCAGCTCCATCATGGGCCTCCACAGCATTAAGACCATAAGACCACAAGACATAGGATCAGAATTAGGCCAATCAACCCCTCGAGTCTGCTCTGCCATTCTACCGTGGCAGATCCCAACTCCCAATCAAACTCATACACCTGCCTTCTCGCCATATCCTTTGATGCCCTGACCGATCAGGAAATGATCAACATCCACCTTAAGTATACCCACGGACTTGGCCTCCACAGCAGTCTGTGGCAGAACATTCCACAGATTTACTACTCTCTAGCTAAAAAAAAAATCCTCCTTACCTCTGTTCTAAAGGGCCGCCCTCAGTTTTGAGGCTGTGCCCTCTACTTCTGGATACCCCCACCATCAGAAACATCCTCTCCACTTCCACCCTGTATAGTCCTTTTAACATTTGGTTGGTTTCAATGAGATCCCTCTGCATTCTTCTAATCTCCAGTGAGTACAAGCATAAAGTTGTCAAACGTTCCTCATATGTTAACCCCTTCATTCCCAGAATCATCCTCATGAACCTCCTCTGGACTCTCTCCAATGACAACCCATCCTTTCTGAGATATGGGGCCCAAAACTGTTGACAATACTCCAAGTGCAGCCTGTCTAGTGTCTTATAAAGACTCAGTACTATTTTCTTGCTTTTATATTCTATTCCCCTTGAAATAATTGCCAACATTACATTTGCCTTCTTTACCACAGACTCAACCTGTAAATTAACCTTCTGGGAGTCTTGCACGAGGACTCCGAAGTCCCTCTGCACTTATGATGTTTGAAACTTCTCGCCATTTAGATAACTATTGTTCCTTTTACCAAAATGCATTATCATACATTTCACAACACTGTATTCCAACTGCCACTTTTTGCCCATTCTTCCAATTTGTCTAAGTCCTGCTTCAATTGTATTGCTTCCTCAGCACTACCTACCCCTCCACCTATCCTCATATCATCTGCAAACGTTGCCACAAAGCTATCAATTCCATTATCTAAATCACTGACAATGTGAAAAACAGTGGTTCCAATACTGACTCCTGAAGAACACCACTAGTCACCAGCAGCCAACCAGAAAAGGCCCTTTTACTCTCATTCGCTGCCTCTTGCCTGTCAGCCATTCTGCTATCCATGCTAGTATCTTTCCTGTAATACCATAGGATTTTATCTTGTTAAACAGCCTGATTTTATCTTGTCAAACGCCTTCTGAAAATCCACGTAAATGACATCTACTGCCTCTCCCTTTGTCCACCCTGCTTGTTACTTCCTCGAAGAACTCTAACAGATTTGTCACGCAAGATTTCCCTTCATAGAAACCATGCTGACTTTGACTTATTTTATCATTAGTCTCCAAGTATCTTGAAACCTCATCCAATAATAGACTGCAACACTTTCCCAACCACTGAGGCTGGACTAACTGGCTATAATTTCCTTTCTTTTGCCTTTCTACCACGCAATGTGGAGCAACATTTTCAATCTTCCATTCCTCCGGGACCATGCCAGAATCAAGTAATTTTGAATGATTATGACCAATGCATCCGTTATCTCTTCAGCAATCTTTCTCAGGACTCTGGGATGTTGTTCATCTGGCCCAGGTGACTTCTTCACCTTAAGACCTTTGAGTTTGCCAAGCACTTTTTCCTTTGTAATAGCAATGGCCCGAACTCCTGCTCCCTGATACTCACGAACCACTGGCACACATCTGGTATCCACCACAGTGAAGACAAATGCAAAGTACCCATTAAGTTAATCTGCCATTTCTTTGCTCCCCCATTACTACCTCATCAGCATCCAATATCAACACTCACCTCCCCTTTACTCATTATATAACGAAAAAAACTTCTGGCATCCTGTTTTATATTATTGGCTAGTCTTCCCTCATATTTCATCTTTTCCCCCTTTATAGCTTTTTTAGTTGCCTTTTGTTGGATTTTAAGAGTTTCCCAACCATCCCAACTTCCCACTCTCTTTTGCCATCTTATATGCTCTTTCCTTGGCTTTCATGCACTTCTTAACTTCCTTTGTCAGCCAAAGTTGCCTACCCCTGCCATTTGAGAACTTCTTCCTCTCTGGGACATGTCTATCCTGCGCCTTGTGAACTATTCCCAGAAACTTCAGGCATCTCTGCCCTGCTGTCATCCCTGCTGGTATCCTCCTCCAACCCACCTGGGGAAGCTCCTCTTTCATGCCTCTGTAATGCCTTTTATTCCATTGTGATATTGATACATGTGAGTTATGCTTCTCCCTCTCAAATTACAGTATGAATTCAATCATATTATGATCTTTGCGTCCTAAGGGTTCCTTTACGTTAAGCTCTCTAATAAGATCTGGGTTATTACACAACACCCAAGCTAAGATAGCCTTTTCCTGAGTAGGCTCAAGCACAAGCTGCTCTAAAAAACCACCTCATAGGTATTCAACAAAATGCTCTCTCTTGTGATCCAATACCAACCTCATTTTCCCAATCCCCATGCATATTGAAGTCCCCCATTACAATTACGTCATTTACCCTTATTACGTCTTCTCCAGCTCCCTTTGCAATCTCAACCCCACATCTTGGCTGCTATTTGGAGGCTTATATATGATTACCATAATGGTTCTTTACCCTTGTAATTTCTTAACTCCACCCACAAAGATTCAGCATTCTCTGGCCCTATGTCACCTCTTTCTAAAGGTATAATTCCATCTCTAACCAACCCAGACACACTTCTGCCTATGCCATCCTGCCTGTCCTTTCGATAGAAAGTATATCCTTTGATGTTAAGCTCCCAACTGTGGCCTTCTTTCAGCCACGACTCAGTGATGTCCACAACTTCGTACCGACCGATCTCTAATTGCACCACAAGTTCGTCCACCTTATTTCAAATGCTATGCGCATTTAAACACAACACTTTCAGTCCTGTATTCTTTGCTCTTTTGAATTTTGCCTCTGTGGTACAATTTAACTCTATGCTCTGTCTGCATTTGTACCCAATCATTGGCTTGTCCTTCCTTACATTCATATTACACCCATCATCTACTTGTAATCCTGCTGGCTCATCCTCAGCTCTATCACTCCCAACAGCTCTGGTAACTCTGCCTGCAAGAACATTGATCCACCTCGGATTCAAGAGCAACCCGTCCCTTTTGTACAGATCCCACCTGCCCCAGAAGAGGTCCCAATTATCCAGAGATTTGAATCCCTGCCCCCTGCTCCAATTCTTCAGCCATGCAGTTATCTGCCCCCTCATTCTATTCCAATCCTCATTGAGGACACCTTCAAAAGACCATGCCTTAAAAAGTTGGCATCTGTCATTAAGGACCCAGGACATACCCTTTTCTCATTGCTACCATTAAGGAGGTGACACAGGAGCCTGAAGACACACACACAACTTTTCAGAAATAGCTTTTCCCTGATTCTGATTCATCTGATCAATTTTTTGTGGTCTCAGGCACAGTAGTTGCCACACCAAAATGTGATGCATCCAGAAAGGATGCTTTGTATGGTGCTTTGACAAAAATTGGTGAAGGTCAAAGGGGTAGGCCAAAATGTTTTATTCTCTTGAGGAAGAAATGCTGGTGAGTTTTCTTGACTGTGACATTAACATGGTTGCTGCAGGATAGGCCATTGGTCATGTTCACTCTTGGAAACTTAAATACTCTCAAACATCTCAACCTCAGCACCTTGGATTCAGCAGGAGTACATGCACCACCCACTGCCTGGAATCAATGACCAGATCTTTTGTTTTGCTGATATCGAGGCAAAATTTATCGTTATGACACTTCTAGGTCTTCGTCCTGCACTGCAACTCATTGTTACTTTGTGATGCCATCTGAGTGCAGATGCAAATATAGTGAGTGTAAAGAAAAGTGCAGAAAAAGAAAAAATAAGGCTCTTCATCTGAATTCATGCAGCATTCATAACAAGACACAACTGACAGGACAAATAAAAATCAGTATCAGCTGATTCTATTACATTGTGATCACCAGGTGACCAAGACTAAGAACTAAGTATTCTGCGATACCATATGTTTTGGAAGAAATGAGTGTAAAGATGAAGGAGGCATTGTAGATCAATTAATAAAGGATTAGATTAATTACTGAAAAAGTAATGAAGCTGACTGAGAAAAGGTCAAAATGTGGAATCAGTTTAGATAGTATTAAGAAATAAAAGGGGAAAGAAATCACTGGTGCGAACCGTTCAGACAGGGTTTAATTTAGGAAATAACAGGAACCTGAAATTATCATTGTGGTGATATCATGTGGCACGTGTAAGAATGTGATTGGACAGAGTTCGGAGCATGCGCAGAAATGACAGAATGATCGAAAAGCATGGCAGTGTAAAAATTGGTTGCTGTCTGCTGTTAAATAAAAGTTCTAGTTCCATTCTTCCAGAATATGTGTCTTTATGAATAACCCATGGTACGTATAAAGAACACAACAATCATGGATGACTTTAATCTCATGGAATCATGGAGCAGTACAGGACAGAAACAGGCTCTTTGGCCCATCTTATCTGTGCCAAACCATTTTAACTGTCTACTGCCATTGACCAGCACCAGATCATAGCCCTCCATACCCCTACCATCCATGTACCTATCCAAACTTGTCTTAAACGTTAAAATCCAGCTTGTATGCATCACTTGTGCTGGCAGGTCATTCCACACTCTCATGACCCTCTGAGTAAAGAAGTTTCCCCTCATATTCCCTTTAAACTTTTCACCTTTCACCCTTAACCCATAGCGTCTGGTTGCAGTCCCACCCAACATCAGTGGAAAAAGCCTGCTTGTATTTACCCTATCTATACCCCTCGTAATTTTGTATATCTCTATCAAATCTCCTCCCAGTCTTCGACATTCCAAGGAATAAAGTCCTAACCTAGAAAATCTTTCCTTATTACTCGGGTCCTCCTGGCAACATCCTTGTAAATTCTGTTTGTACTCTTTCAACTTTTGTGCACACAATACTCAATATTAGGTCTCACCAATGTCTTATACAATTTCAAAGCAACATTCCATCTCCTGTACTCAATACTCTATCTTACAAAGGCCAATATGCTAAAAGCTTTCTTTATGACTCTATCTTCTGTGACACCGCAATCAACAAATTATGGACCTGTATTCCGATTTCCCTTTGTTCTACCACACTCCTCAGAGCCCTATCTTTGATTGTGTAAGACCTACCCTGATTGGTCCTATCAAAATGCAACACCTGCACTTGCCTGCATCAAATTCCATCTGCCATTTTACAGCCCATTTCTCTAGCTGGCCCAGATCCCTCTGCAAGGCATGATAGCCTTCCATGCACCCCCAATCTTTATGTCATCCTCAAATTTGCTGATCCATTTAATCACGTTATCATCCAGTTCATTGATATAGATGACAAACAATAATGGACCCAGTACCATTCCCTGCTGCATTTCACTAGTCACAGGCCTCCAGTCAGAGAGGCAACCATCTACTAACACTCTCTGGCTTCTCCCATAAAGCCAATATCTAATCCAATTTACTACCTCATCCTGAAATCCGGGCCTTCCTGGCCAACCTCTCATGCAGAATCTAAGCAAAGGCCTTGCTATAGCTTTGCCATCATGAACTTTCCTTGTAACTCCTGTTGGGCTTCAAATTCTGCCCTGTGTTCGTTTGGAAGAGAGACAACCAACACCTGATTATAGTGAAGCGTGGCTTTATTGCAGAATCGTAACTGGCACAGCGAGTACACAAGCATCGCTGGAGAAGGCGCGTTCTGCCTTCCCCTTACATTCTGCTCTTATTTATACCCCTTTTCCCCAGCCCAACCCCTCACTACACATATTTGGTAATATTGGATACTTGTGTCCTCCTTATTGGCCCGATGCCATTCGCTCATGAGTCTCCTTTTTTTGTTTACTGAATCGCGTGACACTAGCAGTTTCGGTGCAGCGGAATCCTCAGTTTCGCTCCCTCCCTCCCTTGTACTCCTGTCTCCTAATATCACGCGAGCCACTCCTGACCTGTAGTGGCAGTCTCGAATTAACCCTAACATTAACCCTAACACTCCCTTGAAAAACTCAGTAAGGTTGGTTAGATGTGACCTACCACGCATGAAGCAATGCTGACTATCCTTAATCAGCCCATGTCTATCCAAATATTTATGTATCTGGTCCCTCAGAATACCTCCCAATATCTTTCCCACTACTGATGTCAGGCTCACTGGCCTAAAATTTTCTGGTTTATTTTTAGAGCCTTTCTTGAACACTAGAATAACATTAACTATCCTCCAATCCTCTAGTACCTCACCTGTCCTTAAGCATGATTTAAATATCTCTGCTACGGCTCCACAGCTTCTGCACTTTCCTCCCATAAGGTCTGAGGGAACACCTTGTTAGGCCCGGGGGATTTATCCAACCTGATTTGCCTCACTTCTTCTCCTCTGTAATCTGTGCAGGGTCCATGAGGTCAGTGCTTCTTTGCCTCACTTCTATAGACTCTGTGTCCATCTCCTGAGTAAATACAGATGCAAAGAATTCATTTAGAAACTAGCTCATTTCTTTTAGCCTCACACGTGGATTACCAGTCTGGTCTTCCTTTTGCTCTTAACATATCTGTAGAATTCCTTATGATTCTCCTTCATTTTGTCTATTAGGGCAAACTCATACCTCCTTTTAGCCCTCCTGATGTCTTTCTTTAATGTTCTTTTGCATTGCTTAAATTCCATATAACCCTATTTGTTTCTACCTGCTATGTGCCTCCTTTTTTTTCTTAACCAGGGCCTCAATATCTCTTGAACACCAAGGTTCCCTACACTAATTTTCTTTACCTTTTATTCTGACAGGATCATGTAAGCTTTGTACTCTTTAAATTTCACTTTTGAAGGCCCCCCACTTACCAAGTACACTTTTGCCAGAAAACAGCCTGTCCCAATTCAGACGCCAGGTTCTTTCTGATATCATCAAAATTGGCCTTTTAAGAATCTCAACCTGCGGACCAGACCTATCTTTTTGCAAAGTTCCTTTGAAACTAACATCACTGTGCTCACTAGTTGCAAAGTGTTGCCCTACACAAACTTCTGTCACTTGCCCTGTCTCATTCCCTAGTAGCAGATCAAATACCGCACATTTTCTTGTTCTGATTAAGGAAACTTTCCCAAACACATTTCTCAAATTCTATCCCATCTAATCCTTGTACAGTATGGAAGTTCCAGTCAAACTGTGGAAAGTTAAAACCACCTACTATAACAACCTTATGTTTCTTGCAACTGTCTGCAATCTCTCTGCAAATTTGTGAATCTATTCAGTCTATTTAGTGGTCTGTAATATAACTGCTTGTTGAATGTAGTCATACATTTCTTATTTTGCCTTTCCAACCTGAACACCTTATGATGTGAGTTCTCCAGTCCGTCCTGACTGAGCACTGCCCTGACATTATCCCTGACTAGTAACACCACCCTCCTCCTTTAATCCCTCCTGCTCAGTCATGTCTAAAACAATGGAACCTCATATTATTGAGCTGCCAGCCCTGTCCCTCCTGCAACCTAGTCTCAACTAATGGCTACAATATCATAATTCCAGGTGTTGACCTATTGCACAAATAATATTGGCAATTGTGTGAATGTGTATATGGAACAGAAAAAGTATGTGGCATCAACCAGGGAATAGTTATTTTAGATTTAGCCACATGTAATATAGCAAGGATTAATTAATGATCCTTTGAGAAAGTGTGATTCTGTCATGAGAAAATTTCACGTTTAATTTGGGAGTGAGAAACTTAGGTCTGAATATACTGTCTTGAAGTTAAATAAAGGCAATTACAAAGGTGTGAAATTGGAGTTGACTGAACTGGACAAGCAAAATAGATTATGTCAGAATCATAATCAGGTTGATTTTCACTGACATATGTCATGAAATTTGTTGTTTTGCAGCAGTATGGTGCAATAAATGAAATATATTATAAATTATAAATTACAATAAGATATATACAGCAAACACACATATATGTATGTGTATATATATCATATACAGTAAATTATAGTTAATTGGGTCATCAGTTAATCAGGGCAGCCGCTTATTTGGGACAACACTTAAAGAACAAAAACTAATCATAAAAATTGCTGTGATTCCCTTTATTTATATGGGACACTGTGCTGCTTAATTAGGACAGGAGACTGTTGCCAAACAGGTTCTAACTTGTGTCAGTCGCACACACTTGTGTGGCCATTAGATGGTACATCGTGCTTAGAGTGAACAATTTTTAAATAGCGCTACTTGTGTGTGCTTGTGTTCAACAAGCAGTGATATTTGTCACTGCTAATTTGTGAGAAGTGATAAGACAATTCCAATAGTGTTTTGCTCACTATGGTTTCAAGCATTCAGGCTGGGGATGCCAGAAATGGCCAGCAGTAAAAATGAAATGATTTCACTACTTCAACAAGTTATGAACTAGGAAGAATTTGAAGGTATCAACAATCATCTTGAATGTTACAAGGAAAAAGAAGATTTAGATAATGCAATCATTGATAGCATTTTACAAAGGCAGTTAATTATCTGCACGAGGTGTCAGCATTGATTTTGATCATTGCATACACTGGATGAATTCCACTGCTGATAACTATTAGGAACTAATACACCATTTTGTTTAGCAATGTAGTACTATTGCTAGTGTTTCTATATGTTCTGTATTTTATTTAAATACTTGAATTGTTACTCAGTTTGTCTTTTTATACCTTTTTAGCTACTTCCATGGAACTTCAGCTATTTGGGACAGCCGCTTAATTGAGCCAAAATGGACCTGATTGTGTCCCACTTAACCGGAATCCACTGTATACTTAGTGAGCAACACACACAAAATGCTGGAGGAACTCAACAGTTCATGCAAGGAAGCCCACCAATATTCCAGAGTTGAAGGAGTTTTGTAAGGAGGAATGGCCTAAAATTCCTCCAAGATGATGTGCAGGACTGATGAACAGTTACCGGAAATGTTTGGCTGAAGTTATTGCTGTACAAGGGTAGTAACACCAGTTACTGAAAGCAAAGGTTCACATACTTTTTCCAACAAAATACATGCAATATTGAAGAAATAAATGAACAAGTATAATGTTTTTGTGTTATTTGTTTAATTGGGTTCTCCTTATCTAGTTTTAGGACTTGCATGAAGATCTGATCACATCTCAGACCAATGGTTTGAGATGTGTCTATTTTAATGCAAGGAGTATTGTGAACAAAGTGGATGAACTTAGAGCGTGGATCAGTACTTGGAACTATGATGTTTTGGCCATTACAGAGACTTGGATGGCTCAGGGACAGGAATGGTTACTTCAAGTGTCGAGTTTTAGATGTTTCAGAAAGGACAGAGAGGGAGGCAAAAGAGGTGGGGGCGTGGCACTGTTGATCAGAGATAGTGTAACGGCTGCAGGAAAGGTGGACACCATGGAGGCATTATCTACAGAGTCTCTGTGGGTGGAGGTTAGGAACAGGAAGGAGTCAATAACTTTACTGGGTGTTTTTTATAGGCTGCCCAATAGTAACAGGGATATCGAGGAACAGATAGGAAAACAGATCCTGGAAAGATGTAATAATAAAGTTGTCATGATGGGAGATTTTAATTTCCCAAATATTGATTGGCATCTCCCTAGAGCAAGGGGTTTAGATGGGGTGGAGTTTGTTGGGTGTGTTCAGGAAGGTTCCTTGACACAGTATGTAGATAAACCCACAAGAGAAGAGGCTGTAATAAATTTGTTAGTGGGAGATGAACCTGGTTGGGTGTCAGATCTCTCAGTGGGAGAGCATTTTGGAGATGGTGATCATAATTCTATCTCCTTTACAATAGCATTGGGGAGAGATAGGAACAGACAAGTTAGAAAAGTGTTTAATTGGAGTAAGGGGAATTATGAGGCTATCAGTGAGGAAATTGGAAGCTTAAATTGGTAACAGATGTTCTCAGGGAAAAGTACGGAAGAAATGTGACAAATGTTCAGGGGATATTTGTGTGCAGTTCTGCATAGGTACATTCCAATGAGACAGGGAAGTTATGGCAAGGTACAGGATCTGTGGTGTACAAAGGCTGTAATAAACCTAGTCAAGAAAAAAAGAAAAGCTTAAGAAAGGTTCAGAGAGCTAGGAAATGTTAGAGATCTATAAGATTATAAGACTAACAGGAAGGAGCATAAAAAAGAAATTAGGAGAGCCAGAAGGGGCCATGAGAAGGGCTTGGCAGGCAGGATTAAGGGAAACCCCAAGGCATTCTATATAGAGCAAGAGGATAAGACGTGAAAGAATAGGACCTATCAAGTGTGACAGTGGGAAAGTGTGAATGGAACCAGAGGAAATAGCAGAGGTACTTAAGGAATACTTTACATCAGTATTCACTATGGCAAAGGATCTTAGTGATTGTAGTGCTGACTTGCAGCAGACTGAAAAGCTTGAGCATGTAGATGTTAAGAAAGAGGATGTGCTGGAGCTTTTGGAAAGCATCAAGTTGGATAAGTCGCTGGGACCGAATGAGATGTACCCCAGGCTACTGTGGGAGGCGAGGGAGGAGATTGCTGAGCTTCTGGCATTGATCTTTGCATCATCAATGGGGACGGGAGAGGTTCCAGAGGATTGGAGGGTTTCAGATGTTGTTACTTTATTCAAGAAAGGGAGTAGAGGTAGCCCAGGAAATTATAGACCAGTGAGTCTTACCTCAGTGGTTGGTAAGTTGATGGAGAAGATCCTGAGAGGCAGGAGTTATGAACATTTGGAGAGGCATAATATGATTAGGAATAGTCAGCATGGCTTTGTCAAGGGCAGGTCGAGCCTTACGAGCCTGATTGAATTTTCTGAGGATGTGACTAAACACATTGATGAAGGAAGAGCAGTAGATGTAGTGTATATGGACTTCAGCAAGGCATTTGATAAGGTACCCCATGAAAGGCTTATTAAGAAAGTAAGGAGGCATGGGATCCAAGGGGACATTGCTTTGTGGATCCAGAACTGGCTTGCTCCCAGAAGGCAAAGAGTGCTTGTAGACGGGTCATATTCTGCATGGAGATCGGTCACCATTGGAGTGCCTCAGGGATCTGTTCTGGGACCCTTACTCTTCGTGATTTTTATAAATGACCTGGATGTAGAAGTGGAGGGATGGGTTAGTAAGTTTGCTGATGACACAAATGTTGTGGATTGTGTGGAGGGCTGTCAAAGGTTACAGCGGGACACTGATAGGATGCAAAACTGGGCTGAGAAGTGGCAGATGGAGTTCAACCCAGGTAAGTGTGAAGTGGTTCATTTTGGTAGGTCAAATACAATGGCAGAATATAGTATTAATGGTAAGACTCTTGGCAGTGTGGAGGATCAGAGGGTTTTTGGGGTCCGAGTCCAAAGGATGCTCAAAGCCACTACGCACGTTGACTCCGTGGTTAAGAATGCATATGATGTATTGGCCTTCATCAATTGTGGGATTGAATTTAGGAGTTGAGGGGTAATGTTGCAGCTATATAGGACCCTGGTCAGACCCCATTTGGAGTACTGTGCTCAGTTCTGGTCGCCTCACTACAGGAAGGATGTAGAAGCCATAGAAAGAGTGCAGAGGAGATTTACAAGGATGTTGCCTGGATTGGGGAGCATGCCTTATGAAAAAAGAATAAGGATCCAAATGAATGTTCTTTCTATAGACCAATTTCCTTACTTAATGTTGATACTAAAATTTTATCTAAACTTTGGCTTGTAGGATTGAAAATATTTTGCCATCTATTATTTCTGATGATCAGACTGGATTTATCAAAAATTGATACTCCCACTTTAATATTCATTGTTTATTGAATGTTACTGATTCTCCTTCTAAAGAGATATCAAAATGTGTGATATCCTTAGATACTGAGAAAGCCTTTGATCTGGTTGAATGGAATTATTTACTTAAAACTTTAGAAAAATTTGACTTTGGGCCCAATTTTATTTAATGGATTAAATTACTTTATCTATCTCCCTCCACTCAGGTTCTTACTAACTCTCAGAATTCTAAACCATTTAAACTTCAACGTGGAACTAGACAAGGTTGTCCTTTGAGTCCTTTGCTTTTTGATGTGGTCTTAGAACCTTTAGCTATTACTTTCTGGGAATCTAATGATATCACTGGTATTTTAAGGAGAGGTATTACGCACAGAGTTTCGCTTTATGCTGATGACCTTTTGCCCCACATTTGTAATGTGGAGTCTTCTTTACCTTCTGTACTTTCTTTACTCACGTGCTTTAGTCAGTTTTCAGGGTATAAACTTTCATAAGAGTGAACTTTTTCCTTTGAATAATTTGGTATTAGTTAATACTAACCTTCCTTTTAAAATTGTAAGAAATCAATTTACTTATTTGGGTGTAACAATTACTAGGAATTATAAATTCCTTTTTAAAGAAAATATTTTTACACTTCTGAATTATGTTAAGAAGGCACTATCAAATTGATCACCCCTCTCTTTATCAATGATTGGCCGAATTAATTCTATTAAAATGAATATTTTGCCTAAATCTTTATATTAATTTCAGGCCGTAGCTATTTTTATTCCTAAATCCTTTTTTGATTCTCTGAATTCTATTATATCTTCTTATATATGGAAAAAATAAAATTTCTCTATTAAATAAAGTTCATCTTCAAAAAGCTAAGAAGAATAGAGGTTTAGCCTTACCCAATTTTAGGTTTTATTACTGGGCAGTCAATATACAGAATCTTACGTTTTGGTTATATTAATCAAGAGGACTGTCAGTCTGGGTTTCTTTAGAAGCTAATTCTGTTAATAAATTTTCTATCATTTCTCTTCTCGGATCCTCAATTCCTTTATCTTTAAGTAATTTAACTGATATTATTGTAGTTAAACACACTTTGAGGATTTGGGTACAATTCAGAAAATATTTTGGTTTTTTGAGTTTTTCACTTTCAAGTTCCATTTCTTCTATTTTCTAAGCCTTCTATGACTGATTAGTTTTTAGAGTGGAATAGGTTGGGTATTAAATATTTTCAGGATTTGTTTGTTGGAGATAGTCTTTCTTCATTTGAAGAACTGTCAGCTAAGTATAGCCTACCCAAAACCCACTTTTTTTTTTGATATTTACAAATTAGAGACTTCTTGCGTTCTCAAGTACATACATATCCTAAAAGTCCAGATAAGAATTTACTTGATACAATTTTTAATTTGAAACCCTTCCATAATGGATCTATATCTAATATTTATGGTATGTTGGGAATGAGAAATATTCCTTTAGACAAAATTAAAAATCTTTGGGAACAAGATTTACAGATTCCAATTTCTGAAGATACTTGGAATGAAATTTTTAAATTGGTTAATACCTCATCATTATGTGCCTGTCATTCCCTTCTACAATTTAAAGTGGTTCATAGGGCCCACATGACTAAAGATAAGCTGTCTTGTTTTTATTCTGATATATCTCCCTATTGTGATAAATGTAACAATGGAAAAGCTTCACTAATTAATATGTTTTGGACTTGTCCAAGTCTTGAAAAATATTGGAAGGAAGTATTCCAAACTTTTTCGGTGCTTTTTAAAGTAAAGTTTAAACCCATTCCTTTGACTGCCTTATTTGGTATTGTTGGAGGAAATGATATTATTTTGGAAACACATGATTTGCACATTTTGGCTTTTATTTATAGCCAGGAGGGCATTGTTGCTTAAGCGGAAGGATGCCATTCCACCTACTTATACTCATTGGTTAAATGATGTTATGTCATGTTTAAATTTAGAGAAGATTTGCTGTTCAATTTCTGAACCTAGACAAGATTTTTTAACATTGTGGGGACCTTTTTAGAATTATTTTCAAAATCTTTGATTTGCTATCAAGCACAATTGTTGGCTAATAATGTTTTACTCTATGATAAGGAGTTTTTCCTTTTTTTTATTAACCGAACAGCTGTTTTTTCTCTGGTAGTGGGTTCAGATTTTTTTTGTATTCAATATTATGTTTAAATTTAATTTATATGGATATGGGGTAATGAGACTACATTTGTGATTCCAATATATTATAATCAATATATTTTGTATATTCTACTGTATTCTGTATTCTTTTATGGAAGAAATTAATAAAAATATTGAAAAAGGAAAAAAAAAACAGGTAGAGTAAACTTGGCCTTTTCTCCTTGGAGCGACGGAGGATGAGAGGTGACCTGATAAAGGTATACAAAATGATGAGAGGCATTGATTGTGTGGACAGCTTTTTCCCAGGGCTGAAATGGTTGCGATAAGAGGACACAGGTTAAAGTTGCTGGGGAGTAGGTACAGAGGAGATGTCAGGGCTAAGTTTTTTCACTCAGAGAGTGATGAGTGCATGGAATGGGCTGCCAGCAACGGTGGTGGAGGCGGATATGATAGGGTCTTTTAAGAGACTTTTAGATAGGTACATGAAGCTTAGTAAAATATAGGTAAGCCTAGTAATTTCTAAGGTAGGGACATGTGCAGCACAACTTTGTGGGCTAAAGGGCCTGTATTGTGCTGTAGGTTTTCTATGTTTCTATTTCATGTCATAGTTTGGCAAAAACAGAGAAAATTCTACAGGGTTCACAAACTTTTTTGTACCACTGGACTTCCTCCCTCTGATTTGTTTTTCCAGAGTACGGTAACAAAAATTATTTTTAAAAATGATCAGATTTTCTATTACTAATTAAAGAGTTGAATATCTAAGTTCCTATCTCACAAAAATAGAAGGGAAGTGATAATGGGAAATAAGACAAAGACAGAGAGTTAAAACAAATATGCCATCACAGGAAATGACACTAACTAGCATTCACAGGAGCAAAAACTGTAACTTCATTATCATTACATTTAAAAGCACTAGAAAAATGAGCAGAAAGAACTATAATGTGATGAATGTTAAAAAAGAGAAAATCTGTAGATGCTGGAAATCCAAGCAACACACCCACAAAATGCTGCCTGGCCAGCTGAGTTCCTCTAGCATGTGATGAATGTGTCAACTTTTGTAGGGATAGAAAAGCAGAATATTGTTTAATAATTAGAGACTGAAATTGTGGAAGGCTGCCCTAAAGACAGATCTGTTTCTCATGCATTGAAATGTATCCAAGGCCTAGAAAGATTTTTGATTTGTAGAGGAACCAAGGGTTATGGAGAATTAAGAAAAATGCTCTTTAAGTAAAGATCAATCTGTCACATATCTGTAACATCAATCTGTCAATGGTGCTAGAAGCTAAAGAGGCTATGTGGCTATTGCTGCCTATGTTTCATGCTCTTCTTATTCCAGATGAGACTGCACGATAATTGCTTGATCAATGTTACACGTACAGAGAAACAGTGCTAAG
The DNA here is from genome assembly GCF_048418815.1 of Hemitrygon akajei. NCBI lineage: Eukaryota > Metazoa > Chordata > Chondrichthyes > Myliobatiformes > Dasyatidae > Hemitrygon > Hemitrygon akajei. Next base: position 31,354,077 of record NC_133127.1, read on the forward strand.
CACAGTTCTGCACATGTTTATGCAAATCTCTTCAAAACATAAACCTTGGCTGTGTGTATTTAGAACTGTCTGGCCCAAAAAAGGCAGTGAGTGGTGGTAGATAAAGCGTATTCTTCCTGGAGATCAGTAACCTGAGGTGTTCCACAGGGCTCTGTGGACCCTGCTCCTTGTGATTTTTATAAATGTCTTGGATGAGGAAGTGGAAGGATGCGTCAGTAAGTTCACAGATGACGTAAAGATTGGTGCTGTTGTGGAGTGTGTAGAAGGTTGATATAGGTTACAACAGGATATTGACAGGATGAGGAGCTGGGGTGAGAAATGGCAGATGGAGTTCAGTCCAGAGAAGTGTGAAGTGATACTCTTTGGAAGGTTGAGCTAGAAGACAGAATGTAGGGTTAATGTTATGATTCTCAGCAGCGTGGAAGGACAGAGCTAAGAATCCTGCCATTAACCCTATACTCTGGGGTTCAGTTTCATTGATCCCTCAAAGTTGCTGTACAAGTTGATAATGTGGTTAAGAAGACACGTGGTGTGTTGGCCTTCATTAGATAGGGGAATTGAGTTCAAGAGTAGGAAGGTAATGCTATAGCTCTATAAAACTCTGGTTAGACCACACTTGGGATTTAGAACATAGAGAACCTACAACACAATACCGGCCCTTCGCCCCATAAAGCTGTGCCGAACATGTCCTTACCTTAGAAATTACCTAGGGTTACCCTTAGCCCTCTTTTTCTGAGCTCCATGTACCTGTCCAGGAGTCTCTTAAAAGACCCTATCATATCCGCCTCCACCACTGTCACCGGCAGCCAATTCCATGCACTCATCACTCTCTGCATAAAAAAACTTAACCCTGACATCTCCTCTGTACCTACTTCCAAGCACCCTAAAACTGTGCCCTCTCATGCTAGCTATTTCAGCCCTGGGGAAAAGCCTCTGACTATCTGCATGATCAATGCCCCTCATTATTTTATACACCTCTATTAGGTTGCCTCTGATTCTGTCGCTCCAAGGAAAAAAGGACAGGTTCACTCAACCTATTCTCATAAGGCATGTTCCCCAATCCAGGCAACATCCTTGTAAATCTCTGCATCTTTTCTAAAGTTTAAACATCCTTCCTATAGTGAGGTGACCAGAACTGAGCACAGCACTCCAAGTGGGGTCTAACCAGGGTCCTAAACAGCTGCAACATTACCTCTCGGCTCCTAAACTGAACCCCACAATTGATGAAGGCCAATACACTGTACGCGTTCTTAACCACAGAGTCAACCTGCGCAGCAACCTTGAGTGCCTTATGGATTTGGGCCCCAAGATCCCTCTGATCCTCCACACTGCCAAGAGTCTTACCATTAATAATATATTCTGCCATCATATTGACCTACCAGAATGGACCATCTCACACTTATCTGGGTTGAATTCCATCTGCCAGTTGTGTTCATTTCTGGATGCCTCATTATAGGAAGGATGTGGAAGCTTGAGAAAGGGTGCAGGATGCTGCCTGGATTAGAGAACATGTCTCATGTGGAAAGGAAGAGAGAGCAAGGGCTTCATTCTTTGCAGCGAAGGATATAAGAGGTGAGTTGATAGAGGTGTATAAGACAGAGTGGCAAGCCATCACCTTTCCCCTAGATTGGCAATGGCTACAATGGAGTACAATTTTAACCTGCTTGGAGAGAAGTATGGTGGCCATGTCAAAAATAGATTTTTTACAGTGATGGTGGGAACATGCTGCCAGGAGTGATGGTAGAGGAAGATACATTTGGGAAATTAAAGATATTCCTAGATTATTAGCATATGGATAAAAGAAAACTAGAGGACTAAATGGGAAGGCGTTAGCTTGGAGTAGGTTAAAGGTAGGCATAAGATCATGGACTGAAGGGCTGTAGTGTTTTACGTAAGGACAATGTACTATCAACTTAGATTCTTAGAGTAATTTTTTAAAAATCGATTATCTTCTGCTCAACAGTAGTCCTGTCAGTTTCAATACCTTTACCTTCTGTGTTACAAAATCGGTGTAACTAAAGTCTTCTTCAACACAAGTAAAGGCGCAAAGTGTACTTTAAAAGTGAGACGCAACCTTCACTATTATTACTCTAAAGCGAGAAACCCCACAACAGCAGTGGCCTTGCCCCGGTCTTATTATATGAGCTGCGGCTGGGACGTCAATTCGAGATGGCCCGGAGGCGGCTATAGCTTGAACCTGCACAACCTGTGTCTCTTTAAACCTAAATCTAGTAGTAGTAGTAGATCACCCAGTAGTTACCCAAATCCCCGCAAATTAAATCAGAGAGGGGTAATAAGCAGTACCATCAACCGCTCCGCTCACGAACAGGAAGCAAGCCAGGAAGTCCCGCCCAGATCGCCGAAGTGCCCATCTGATTGGTGACTTCTGTTGCGGCTGTGTAAATGTTGCGATTTCGATTGGCCACGGTCGGTGTCAATCAGCCGTGCGGCTGAGGCCAGAGCAAGTTGAAGGTGGGTCGGTGGTTTGAGTTGGGTTCGGGGCTAGTGTCACTGTGTGATCTCCGATGACCAGGTATCATGGGGAATGCAATTCCATGATGTACGCTTTGACTTCATTTTAATCCAATTGCTGACTATTTACATGACCTACAGTAACATGGCGAAGGCGCTTCATTTTGGTAGTGTTACCACATCAAAGTGATTCCCAACCCAACTTGTCACTTGCTTGGTCACAGAGGTGAGTTTTAACGGGCTTCTCGAAGAGTTGAAATAATAGCGGGAAGTCTAGAGATTGCGACCTTGACGCAGGGTTTCGAAACGAAACGCCGACAATTAATTTTCCCCACAAACTCTTGTTCCTTCAGCAAATTGTTTGTTATTCTATCTAACCTTCCTGTCGCCATAAGAAATGTTACACTTAGCCACACTGCAGGACAGACTATGAAGCGACAATAGTAGTTCAGTTTAGTATACAATAAAACCGATTATTTGAAGTACCTAGGGTTTGATACCGCAGACTGGCTGATATTCTGAATTGTTGGATTTAATTCCTTTTAACATCCCTAAAACACCCTTAATTCCTCCTTTTTCGTAGTTGTTGTACAGCGCTATATTAAATTTCGAGTGATTCTTATAAATTTAATGAGATACGAGAAATGGAATTGGAAGGCAGCTTCAAAGCCAGTGTTCCAGTGAGTTGAAGAGGACCCCCACAGACCTTACCTGACGATTCAAGTGCTGAACCTTTGGAATTGCCGAATTATAAGGTGTGGATTATCAGAGTTGTACTGTACGGTATTTTCTATTGTGGGAAGTTTCTTTTGAATTCTTACTGGATGTATTAGGCACTGTTGAGCTATTTCAATGTTTTTGTTGTGAAACCCATTCAGGCCTAAGGTACATATTCACTCAATTGATCTGAGTATTAAAAATGTATGTCAGCATTAAATACTATATATCTAAAGGTCAAAGTAAAATTTATTATCAGAGTACATACAACCCTGAGATTCTTTTTCTGTGGACATACTTAGCAAATCTATACAACAGTAACTGTAAGCAATAGACAACAAACTGTGCAAGTGCAGATATAAATAAACGATGAGCATGAAATTACAAGACAAAAGAGTCCTTAAATGAATGAAGTTATCCTCCTTTGTTCAAGAGCCTGGTGGTTGAGGGGTAGTAATTGATCTTGAACCTGGTGGTGCAATGCCTGAGGCACCTGTACCTTCTACCTGATGGCAGCAGCGAGAAAAGAGCACGGCCTGGGCTGTGAGGATCTTTGATGATGGATGCTGCTTTTCTACGGCAATGCTTCATGTCGATGTGCTCAATGGTTGGGAGGGTTTTACCTGTGCTGGCTGGGTGGAATCTGCATTTTCCAGGGTTTTCTGCTCAAAGGCATTGGTGTTCCCATACCAGGCCGTAATGCAGCCAATCAGCACACTTTCTGCCACACATCTATGGAAGTTTGCTAAGGTTTTTGATGATATGCTGAATCTCCACAGATTCCTGGGGAGGTAGAGGCACTGTTGTGCTTTCTTCACAAATATTGTGATGGGTCCAGGACACGTCCTCTGAGATAGTGACACCCAGGAATTTAAAGTTACTGTTCCTCTCCACCTTTGATTCTCGGATGATTACTGGCTCATGGACCTCGGGTTTCCCTCTCCTGACGTCTACAGGAAGCTTCTCACGCCTTGGTCTTATTAGCATTGAGGTAGATGTTATTACACCATGCAGCCAAATGTTCTATCTTCCTCCTATAGGTTGTTATCTAGTTGTGATTTACCATTCTTGTTCATCGAACTGTTAAGAAAAATATACTAACGTAGTCCAGTGTACCTCATGATATTTTTTTGTTTCTATTATTCTTTTGAGGATACCCTGGTTTTCACATGTAATCTCTACAAAGCACTAGCTCAATCTGTTAACTCATCATAATTAATGCTGCTTTTTTTTTCCAAATACAGATTCAATTGGATTTTAAATGTTCATGTTCCTGTGACCCATTTGCTATAATAGTATAACTGCGAGTGATTGAAGTCTGAAGCTAAAGTATGTTATACAAGCAATCACACAAAATCCTGGAAGTACTCAGCAGGCCAGGCAGCATCTATGGAAAAGAGTACAGTCAAGAGTACAGTACAGTTTCGGGCCGAAACCCTTCAGAAGGACTGGAGAAAAAAAGATGAGTAGCTTTAAAAGTTGGGGGGAGGTGATAGATGAATCCGGGAAGGGGAGGGGGATAAAATAAAGAGGAGGGAAGAGATACAGAGCTGGAGAAGAGGGAATCTGATAGGAGAAGACAGAAGGTCATAGAAGAAAGAAAAGGTGGGGGGAAGTGCACCAGAGGGAGGTGATGCGAGGAGATGGTGAGAGAGGGAAAAGGGGATGGGAAATGGTGAAGGGCGGCACTACTGGAAGTTTGAAAAATTGATGTTCATATCATCAGGTTGGAGGCTCCCAATCAACTTCCCAGCTCTTTACTTCAGCCTCCCCCTCCTGGTTTCACCTAACACCTTGTGTGTGTCTCTCTCCTCTCCCCCCCAACCTTTTAAATCTACTCCTCGTCCTTTTTTTTCCTCTCCAGTCCTGCTGAAGGGTCTCGGCCCAAAACGTCGAATGTGCTCTTTTCCACAGATGCTGCCCGGCCTGCTGAGTTCCTCCAGCATTGTGTGTGGGTTTCCAGCATCTGCAGATTTTCTCTTGTATGTCATACAATATGTATTTGTATTCTTATTCCTTTGCAAGGATGGACATTCGGCAGGAGGAGAAGCTTTCTCAGCTGGTGGAGGATCTCACCACCTCAGGACAGCAAACACTAAATCCAGAAAAGATGAGGGAACTGAAGAAAATCTGCAAGTATGTAGTTGGATATTGCTGGATTTGTGTTTGCTGGAGGAGTATATTTTGTTGGACAGGTGTCTGCAATTTCTCGCATTATGAGATCCTGCTTTCTCTGTATAACAGAATCATACATCCACAGAAATATACACCTTTAAACAGGCATTTCCAGCCCTCCTCTTCCTTGCCAAGTTTGATGAGCTATTTCCACTAATCACATTTGCCCGAATATCCCTTAACTCTTTCCTATCTAAGCCCCTGCAAAGTAGCGTAGCATTTAGCATTATTGTATTACAGCACCCGCAATTACCGATTGAGGTTCGATTCCCACTGCTGTCTGGAAGGCGTTTGTATATTTTTCCCATGGCCGTGTGGGTTTCTTCTGGGTGCTTTGCCTTCCTCCCCCATTCCAAAGACGTACGTTTATGGTTAGTAAGTTGTGGGCGTGCAGCCACAGTTGACGGGCTACACCAAGCACAGTGGTCTCTGATTTGATTTGATGCAAATGATCGTAGGCCTATCTGAGAACCCCATTAATGTTGCTGTTGTACTGCACTTTGGAAAAGTCCGATCACCTTAGCTGTACTACTTTTAGCGTACAGACAGAGATGAAAGACTGCAGCACCAGTGGTGAGGATCACAAAGGTATGGTGAACAGAGGCGGAGGAGCGGTTATAATTCTGCTTTGAATCGGTGGACTATACAATATTCAGGGATTCCTCTTTGAATTTAAATGAATGTGACATCATCAAGAGGTGTGGATGAGTGTGTTCCTTCGAGAACCAACTAGACATGCCTCCTCATCTCTGTTCTAGAGGGATGTCCTTTTATTCTGAGGCTATGCCCACTGGTCCTGTACTCTGCCACAACTGGAAACATCCTCTGCACATCCTCTCTGTCTAGGCCTTTCAATATTGAAAGGCTTCAGTAGGCTCAGGGACGTCAAATGCTCCTCATCTGATAACAATTACTGTGAATAACTGGCAGAATGAGAGAGAGAAAAGCAAATGCATTGAAGCATGAAGTATAGCTACACTTGTAGAGAGAGAAAAATAGAGAAATTGTGAAATTCAACATATAATTTCGCTCAATATAACTGAATAAGAAGGTCAGAATGGCAGAATCTCTTGTGTTTGTTTATGAAGAATTAAAGTGACAGGCCACTGGAGATGTTCTACAATACAGTCACTTGCTTTGTGTTTAAGTTTCTCCAGAGTAATGGAGATGTCTTTAAGTGCAATACGCTAAAATGGAGCAAATGAATTTCTTCTTTTCCCTTCCCAACATCGAGGTATTCAAATAATCCTTCCCAGGTGAAATGGCAATTTATTAGCACTTCTTAAAAGGTAGTATATCACATTGAGTGCTTGTGATGTCTCCACCACCACACTGGGAACTCAAAACGCAGTTTGGATGAATATTTTGCAGAACACTTCCCGATATAATTGTCAAGAACACCCTGAGCTTCTAGTCACTTGCCACTTTAATTCCTCCTCTTGCTCTTACCCTGACCCCTGACGAGAGAGATTGGTGAGGGTAGGGCAGTGGATGTTGTCTACATGGATTTTAGTAAGGCAGTCAATAAAATTCCTCATGGAAGGCTAATGCAGAAGGTGAAGATGCAATGGATCCAGGGTGAATTGGCTGTTTGAATTCTGTGCTGGCTTGCACATCGACAACAGAGCATAGTGTTGAGGGGACTTATTCGAGCTGGAGGTCTGTAGTTAGTGGAACTCTGCAGGGATCTGTGCTGGGTCCTCGGCTGTTTGTGACGTATGTGAATGACCTGGATGAAAATGTAGATGGGTGGGTAAGCTTGCAGATGATGCCAAGGTTAGTGGAGTTGTGGATAGCGTGGAAGACTGGCAAAGAACAGAGTGTGATATTGATCAGTTGCAGATGTGGGCAGAGAAATGGCAGTCGGAGTTTAACCAGATCAAAGTGAGCTGCTGCGCCTTGGTCGGGCAAATACACAGAGTCAGTGAACTGTTAAGGGCAGTGTTGCTGAGCAGAGAGATCTTGGGATCCAAGTTCATAGCTCCTTGACAGTGGCTACACAGGTTGATGAGGTAGTTAAGAAGGCTTATGGAATGCTTGCTTTTATTAGTCGAGGCATTGAGTTCAAAAGTCAGCAGGTTATGTTGCAACTTTATAAAACTCTGGTTAGGCCACATCTGGAGTACTGCACACAGTTCCGGTCACCCCACTATAGGAAGGATGTTGAGGTTTTGGAGAGGGTGCAGAATAGGCTTACAAGGATGCTGCCTGGTTCAGAGGGCATGTGCCATCATGACGGGCTGGATAAACTTTTGTTGTCTGTGGAGTGTCGGAGGCGGGGAGGAGTGGGGAGAGCTGGTAGAGGTTTATAAGACTTATGAGAGAGTATCTGTTTCACAGGATTGAAATGTCTAACACCAGAGAGCATGCATTGAAGATGAAAGGGGGATGTGAGGGGTAAGTTGGAGAGTTGTGGATTCCTGGAACGCGCTGCCTCATGTGGTGGTGGAGGCAAATCCATTGGAGACGTTTGGATAGGCACATGGATGTAAAGAATATGGAGGGATATGGGCTTGGTGTAGGTAGGAGGGATTAGTGTTTGGGTGGTTTTGATTTGCTTATTAGCTGGGTCAACATAACATTGTGGGCCGAATGGCCGGTTCCTGTGCTGTACTGTTCTATGTTTTTTTCCCCAAGGCACATAATTAAAATGCACGTACATTTTGCAGGTCATCTGAGGAGTGTGTCAAGCATGCATACCATTTAATTATGAGACAATTAAATCAAGAGCACTCAGAGATTCGGCTGTCTGCCTTCCAAATAGCGAATGAACTTTTTGTGCGTTCAAGTCAGTTTCGGTTACTGCTCGTTTCGAACTTTCAGGAATTCTTGGAGCTAACTGTAGAAAGTGATTATGAGCAGCCTCTGCCTCCACCAAAAGAAGCAGCTCAGAAACTGAAGGAAATGGCAATTAAAGCTATACAGGAGTGGCAGGACAAATATGGAAATGCTTACAAGAAACTCTCCCTGGGCTATCAGTTCCTGAAGCAGGTTAGAAAGGTGAGTACTTCTTGACTGCTCTTAATGTGTCCTTGCCTTACTGTTTTAAATATTTGAGAACTATTTAATTATTTGTTAAAATAGGAAGCAGAAGCATGCATTTATATAATACATTTTAATTTTAGTGTAATGATGTGGGGGTGATTTACGAGTGGACTTGAGAGAGCTTTGTCAATGTGGTAAATTGAAGGACCATGAGAAACTGGCTATTTTAAATTTAAAAAAAAACGAGATTCTGGTGCTGGAAATACTCAACAGGTCAGGCAGCATCTGTGCAGAGGGAAATAGAAACACTATGACTCTTAGATTTGTGGTGCAGGCTAGAGAAGTGGTTCAGATTTGGTAATCTATACTGATCTATCTAGAGAAGATGTATATAGAAGGAGAACTGATGGATTTGCTCATTAATAGGATTGGGGATAGGAGAGGGTGTGGGAGAAGGGAATGCTGGAACTGGTGAGATACAGAACACTAGGGTTACTGAAAGATTGAAATAAAAGAGAATGCTGAAAATATTAAGCAGGCTGTCAGTATTTGGAGAGAGAGAGAGCGAGAGCGAGAGAGAGAGAGAGAGAGAGGTATTAGATTAATTAGTTGATCTTTCTTTGAAGCCGGCCGTTCTTATGTAGATTGTAAGGGCTTGTAAGGGCTGGTTATCTGAAATTGACGAACCTTGAGGAAATTGACATAATGAGTTGACAGATGAGATGCTACTCTATTAGTTTATGGTAAACTTCACTGGAATCGCATTAAAGAAACAGGAAGGAACAAGTGGGATTGGAATAGAGAATTACAACTCAGAATCACCCTTTTAGAGTAACTAAAAGTGGTAATTGAAAATGAGTTCCCCTGATGTTAAGGAAACCACATTGTTAACATTGAAGACAGTGCATAGATTTGGAAGAAGTGCTGGTTAATCTCAGCTTTACCTGGAAGGGCTGGTTGGGAGGGAAGAGGTTAAATTGCAGGTGTTGCATCTCCTGCAGTTTTGTGTGGAAGAGGGGTAAGTTGAGAAGTGTTGGGGGAGATGGAAGAGTGAAGCAAGGAGTTGTGGATGGAGAAGTCCCTTTGGAATGCTGAAAGGGATTGGAATAGAAACATGTTTGGTGACATCACTTTGAAGGTGGTAAAAATTACTCAGGATGATCCCATTGAATGCGAGGGCTGAATCTAACAGGAAGACTGTGAATCCTGCCCTAACTTAGAGGGCAGAGTGCATGAAGTGGAACAGGAGTGCTAGAGAGCCTTGCCATCTATGATAGAGGGGAAGCCTCTGTTAAGGCAAGTGGAAGACCTGTCAGAAGCACTGGTGTGGAAAGCGATAATGGTTTCATATCCCTATTTATGCTAAAGTTAGAGCTAATTGCCCTTGATAGTCAATGGCATTACTCATTTCTGAATCCCTCGCCAACAACCACCTAAGGACTTCAGCTGGCTAGAAACTCAATGGGGCCTTATACGATGCTGTGGCTACAAATGCAGGTCGGTGACTGACTGACCTTTTGACATACCACTGTCTTTCCACCATCGATGTGTCCCAAGTGAGGAAAGCAATGGAATACAGTTTGCTTGCTGTATGAGAGCAGGTCCAATAACACTTGAAGACTAACACCATCTAGGAAAAAGCAGCAATTCACCCTGTACCACCTTGCAATATAGCCAGAGTATATGCCATCTGTGTAATTAATACCCTATGGCATCACCTCCTTAAGAAGTGAACTCTAGCACCAAGACCTATAAAGGGAACAAGCATGTTGGATCACCACTATCTGTGGTTCCTCTCCAAGCAGCACGGCATTCCAGATGGGAAATGTATTTTTGTTCCTTCCTTTTTTGCCAGATATATACCTTGTTTTCTTTTTTGCCCACAACTTCATTGTAGACATTGGACAAGTGCAATTTGTGAAGACGGTTCACCGCCATCTTTTCAAGAGCAGTTATGTGTGGGTGATAAATAAAATATATCTCTTCTTTATGTAGGTGGATTTCCAGGATATTCGTGCTAGAACTCAAGCTGAGAGAAAACGTGAGGAAGAGAGATTGAAAAGACTGGAGAATATTAATAATGTCAGAGTGAAGAGAGTGGAAGAAGAAATGAAAGGTCTGCTACCAATTTCATTAGCTTTTGATTTTGTAGCATTCAATGATAGTTGCACGGGCAAACCAAATTTATGTCAAGAAAATAATTGAAATGCTCAATTTCCCACATTAAATGTACTTAAGCCATTCAGGTTACAATGATTATTTAACTCTTAACTTTAACAATGATACTTAATTTTTAAAATTCTGCTGTTTCAGTTTGGTGGTTTAAAGTTAGTTATAGCATTGTGTACATTTCAGCAGTTAAATGATTGACTTTTGTCCTCGTAACAATAATACATTCAGTGGCCTATTTATTAACTACACCTGTACACCTCGTTAATGCAAATATCTAATCAGCCAATCGTGTGGCAGCAACACAATGCATAAAAGCATGAAAACGTGATCAGTTGTTCAGACAAACATCAGAATTGAGGAGAAATGTGATCTGAGTGATATTTGGTTGTAGAATGATAGTTGGTGCCAGAGACAGCGAAACTGCTGATCTGCTGGGATGTTCACAAACAACCGTCTCTAGAGTTTACAGATAATGGTGCAAAAAAAAACAAACAATAAAAAACATCCAGTGAGCGGCCGTTCTGTGGGTGAAAATGCCTTGTAATGAGAGGGGTCAGAGGAGAATGGCTGAACTGGTTCAAGCTGACAGGAAGGTGTCAGTAACTCAGATGACCACGTGTTACAACAGTGGTGTGCAGAAGAGCATCTCTGAACACAGACCATGTTGAACTTCAATCGGGGTGGGCTACAGCAGCAGAGCACCGCTCCAGGCTCAATCCTCTGTCTAATAAAGTGGCCACTCAGTGTATATTTTGTATCAGGTTAGCATGGCTAAACCCTGAGATGAAAGGGGATGTTGGTGGATTGAAGGATGTTTAGTTATGGAAGAGATCGGATAGGGTGAGCGTGCTTCCCCTGCAGCAAAGGTGGCAGAGGAGTGACCTGATGGAGGAATGGCATGGATAGGGTGTGTAGTCCAAATCATTTTCCTTTGGCAAAACCATCATTAACAAAAGGCCTTACACACAAGAGCATAGAACATAGAATAGTACAGCACAGTACAGGCCCTTCAGCCCACAATGTTGTGCCGGCCCTTAAACCCAGCCTCCCATATTAACCCCCCACCTTAAATTCCTCCACATACCTGTCTAGAAGTCTCTTAAGTTTCACTAGTGTATCTGCCTCCACCACCGACTCAGGCAGTGCGTTCCACGCACCAACCACTCTCTGAGTGAAAAACATTCCTCTGATATCCCCCTTGAACTTTCCACCCCTTACCTTAAAGTCCTGTCCTCTTGTATTGAGTAGTGGTGCCCTGGGAAAGAGGCGCTGGCTGTCCACTCTATCTATTCCTCTTAATATCTTGTATACCTCTATCATGTCTCTTCTCATTCTCCTTCTCTTCAAAGAGTAAAGCCCTAGCTTCCGTCATCTCTGATCATAATGCATACTCTCAAAACCAGGCAGCATCCTGGTAAATCTCTGTACCCTTTCCAATGCTTCCACATCCTTCCTATTGTGAGGCGACCAGAACTGGACACAGTACTCCAAGTGTGGCCTAACCAGAGTTTTATAGAGCTGCATTAGTACATCGTGTCTCTTAAACTCTATCCCTTGACTTAGAGCTAACTCCCCATAAGCTTTCTTAACTACCCTATCTACCTGTGAGGCAACTTTCAGGGATCTGTGGACATGTACTGCCAGATCCCTCTGCTCCTCCACACTACCAAATATCCTGCCATTTACTTTGTACTCTGCCTTGGAGTTTGTCCTTCCAAAGTGTACCACCTCACACTTCTCCCAGTTGAACTCCATCTGCCACTTCTCCCGGTTGAACTCCATCTGCCACTTCTCAGCCCACTTCTGCATCCTATCAATGTCTCTCTGCAATCTCAACTCATGTCCTCTTGTTTGAATCTCCCCTACTCTCAATGGAAAAAGCCTATCCACGTCAACTATATCTATCCCCCTCATAATTTTAAATACCTCCATCGTCCCCCCTCAACCTTCTGCGCTCCAAAGAGTAAAGACCTAACTTGTTCAATCTTTCCCTGTAACTTAGTGCCGCCCCTCCTCCCCTTTTTGCCCCCTGCTATCCCTTTTAAAACATTGAAATCCAGGAATATTGAGAATCCATTCCTGCCCATAAGGCGAGAGGAAGGAAATATAAAGGAGAATTGAAGGTAACTTTCATTACGAATGTGGCTGGTATCTGGAATATGTTGCCAAACTAAGAGGTAGAAATTAGATACAACTACTACACTTAAGATGCAATTAGAAAGGCATTTGAATAGGCTTGAGTGTGGGCCAAGCTAATTTTTTGTTGAATAAAGCTTGAACAAGCACGATAGGTTGAAAATACAGTGTTCAATATTTTCTTTAACTCTGGTGTTCAGCCCTCTTTTACCAGCTATTTAAATGGTGTGTCATTTGGTGTCCTTTTGTTCTTGGAACAGTTTTCTCTGAGATGCTGCTGGCTGTTTCTTTTTTCTCTAATCTTGTCCATTCTGCATTTAAAACAGAAATGTCAGAAGAAATTCAGAGCACTTTGACGGAACTGGAAGAGTGCTTCAAATTGCTGCTGCCTCATCTTTCTGAGTTCAGCTTTAGTGATGTAAGCTCACAGTGCAAATCAGAACTGCCCGATAAAGTGGATAATGGCAACTCTACAACCAGCGGGCAGGGAGATGATTATTGGTGTACCACCAATCATAGTGATGATGAGCAGCCTTGCAGCAGTAAGGACCTGGTCCCACTGCCTCAGGTGAACAGAGCTCCTGCAGAGCAGGAATCCAATGAAGAGCTGGATGACTTCAGTCAAAATGAAGAAGGTGAAAGTGAACAACTTGAAGACAATGAAGAAACCTTTATCAGGAGTCATGGGCTTCTTTCACATAAATATTCTCTTGACTTAGAAATTAATACAAGTGAGCATTTATTGCATTATTAACCATTATTTATAGTTAAATTCAAATAATACAGCATTTGTTTGTTTGGAAGTCCTGATGGTCTGGCTCCTGGCTCCCTCATTAGTCTACAATGTGAGCCAGAGGTCCAGAGAGTAAGTGGGGTGAAAGTCAGAACCAAGGATCCAGAAAGCAGCTAGGACCAGCGTGTGCAGTCTGTGAGCTGGGTGTGAGGCCAGAGCTATAGTTGTGGTCTGGAACACCCAGAGCCCGAATTGCCTAGATGTACGCAGTTGGAGATAGCTTCAGGAGTGCTTGTATATCTTGCACTTCCTTTAAACTCAGACACTTAACTGTAGATCTTATTGTTGTGAGCAAGTTTAAAAAATAATAAACTGAAAGTGTACTTTGGGAGTTAATAGGAGTAGTATTGAATAATCCTGAAAATGGGCTACTCCAGCAATACCAATGTTCTAGGGTTTCACTATAGTTTGATAGTTTAGTAACACATCAGTAACTTTTTTAAAAAAGAAATCTTTTACTAAATGATGGAAATTCTGCAGCAATTTTCATTCAATTATATCATAGATTTACTATGGCACAGAAAAGATTAATTTCACCTTTTAAGTTTCGGGTTCATACCTGTGAGGTGAAGAAAAATCAATTTACATACCAGCTGAGAATGCACATCATGTGTACTATTCTAAAATTTGCTGCTTTGGAGCAGTTGAATGTGTGACTGCAGTCTGAGGAGAAAAATGGTAAAGGGCCCATTTTGTGAAATTGGGAGAAAAAGTATTACTTTAAAAGATGAATTGAGGAGTGCAAAAATGCTGCAGGTAGATTTGATCAGCATTCCCAGGAGTATCGCTGCTTGAGTTTTGTAGTGTTGAGAGTGTCATTTTAGCAGCCTGTACATCATTAAGTTATGACTGGCAGTCATAGAACATTTTACTTCTTACACAGATTATTTTGTTTCCTTGTGATCCAAGTCCAGTATGTTGTCACATACACAAGTACACGTGTATACAGTCATAATGAAAAACTTACTTGCAGCAACACACACAAAATGCTGGTGGAACTCAGCAGGCCAGACAGCATCTATGGGAGAAAAAGTACTGTTGACGCTTTGGGCCAAAACCCTTCGGTAGGGCACTTCGATTTTGGCCCAAAACATCGACTGTACTTTTTTTTTCCATAGATACTGCCTGGCTTGCTGAGTTCCTCCAGCACTTTTGTGTGTTGCTCTGATTTCCAGCATCTGCAGATTTTTCTCTTGTTTGTGATTTGAACTTACTTGCAGCACTATTCACAAGAAAAACCACATTTTACCAGACAGAACGCAGTTATAACAAAAAGACCTTCAATTTTTGTGCAAAATGATACTGTAGGTGTGGTCAAAATGTTGCTGCACTCTGTTGATTAGGGTTGTAACTGAAGGGAAGTAGCTGTTCTTTAACGAACCAGCACAACCTGGTGGTGTGGGACTTCAGGCTTCTGTACCTCTGGTCCAATGGTAGTTGTGAAAAAATGACATAGCCTGGATGGTGGGGATCTTTGATGAATGTTGCTTTCTTGAGGAAGCATCTCGTGTGAATACTACCAATGGTGGGGAGATGTGCCTGTAATCGTATGGGATTCTGTTGGGTGCTCCATTTTCATCCCATGTGCCAAAAAAGTGCAAATAGGTAGATTAATTGCCTACTATGAATTTCTTCTTGGGTGGGGGAGGAACTTGATTGGATTTCGGTAGGGTTAGTGTTGGTGGGGCAAATGGTCTATTTCTTTGCCTTACAATTCTAAATGATTTATATTCTGATATTGTGTGTCTCAATCATTTTAGTTACGTTTCTAAATGCACGATGAAATTTAATTTGAAAGGAATTGTACCCATTTAGAATAATCTACGTGTTTGTATGGCAGGTTTAAAGATCGAAGAAGATGAAGACAATAGTGCTATAATTAACAATATAAAGGATTTGCAAAGACTAATTGCTAGTAAATATCTGCCAACTGTACAGTACTGGATCCAGGTATGAATAATCCTTATTGTGTGGTTGTTAGTTTTGTGTAAAGAAGCCTCCTGAGCTGCCATATCTATGTATAGTATTATCAATGAGGTTTCAGTGCCTATTATGTTCCAGCTTCCTGCCAGCAAGGTAAAATTTACAGATTGCGTGTCTAGTTTTATGCCACCAGAATGTTACTTTTTTAAGAAAGAGCTTTTCTCAAAGGATTTGAGAAAGGACATTTTTCTCTGTCTAAATGCTGCCTTTCAGTAACATCATCCAAAAACACTCAACTCCCATGTTTATGTTGACAGTGCTTGGTTTCTATTGACTCTTCCCCTGTCACTGCAATGTTAAGTTGTTTGACTGTCATTCTGTACTGAATGAGCAGAAATTTCCTCCAGCTTTACGGACAAAGCCTTTGATCTTCAACCCCACTACAATCTCCATGTTTTGACCACTGACTCCATTGGTCTCCCTGTCCAAACCTGGATCAACCCTTTGCAATTTAATCGTCCATTTTCTCCCACTCTGTCCCCTTTGCCCTTGGCTTCTCACACAAGTAAAATTATGTTAAATATAAGCCTGAGGAGCAGCAACTTATCTTCCAACTAGGCACATCCTTGCCTTCTGGATGCAAAATTGTCCAATAGTTTCGGTTCATGAGCGTTTACTATATTTTTCTTTTCATGTTAAGTCTCTGGTATCCACAGAAATTTCCATTTGATAACCTCAGATAATCATTCAGCTTCTCTAATTTGTCCCTCCTGCAGACCAGTATTGTGCTTTTTGACTTTCCTTGTTACCTCCCTCTGTCACCTAGTGCTATCATCACTTTTTTGACATTTAATTTTCATGCTCTCCTTCCTATGCTGGATCTCCACTTTCATTGTCCTCTTCTACCTATTAAACTCCTGCTCACCCCAGCACATACCCACGTATCACCGTCTGACATTCCCAGCTCTGGTCAAAAATGACCGATCTCAGTCATTAACAGCACATTTGGAAAGAGGTGAAATCATCGGACAAAGTCAGCATGGATTTGTGAAAGGAAAATCATTTCTGACAAATCTTATAGAATTTTTTGAAGATGTAACTAGTAGAGTGGATAGGGGAGAGCCAGTGGATATGGTATATTTAGATTTTCAAAAGGCTTTTGACAAGGTCCCGCACAGGAGATTAGTGTGCAAACTTGAAGCACACGGTATTGGGGGTATGGTATTGATGTGGATAGAGAATTGGTTGGCAGACAGGAAGCAAAGAGTGGGAGTAAACGGGACCTTTTCAGAATGGCAGGCAGTGACTAGTGGGGTACCGCAAGGCTCAGTGCTGGGACCCCAGTTGTTTACAATATATATTAATGATTTAGACGAGGGAATTAAATGCAGCATCTACAAGTTTGCGGATGACACGAAGCTGGGTGGCGGTGTTAGCTGTGAGGAGGATGCTAAGAGGATGCAGGGTGACTTGGATAGGTTAGGTGAGTGGGCAAATTCATGGCAGATGCAATTTAATGTTGATAAATGTGAGGTTATCCACTTTGGTTGCAAGAACAGGGAAACAGATTATTATCTGAATGGTGGTCGATTAGGAAAAGGGGAGATGCAACGAGACCTGGGTGTCATTGTACACCAGTCATTGAAGGTGGGCATGCAGGTACAGCAGGTGGTGAAAAAGGCAAATGGTATGTTGGCATTCATAGCAAAAGGATTTGAGTACAGGAGCAGGGAGGTTCTACTGCAGTTGTACAAGGCCTTGGTGAGACCGCACCTAGAATATTGTGTGCAGTTTTGGTCCCCTAATCTGAGGAAAGACATTCTTGCCATAGAGGGAGTACAGAGGAGGTTCACCAGATTGATTCCTGGGATGGCAGGACTTTCATATGAAGAAAGACTGGATCGACTAGGCTTATACTGACTGGAATTTAGAAGATTGAGGGGGGATCTTATTGAAACATATAAAATTCTAAAGGGTTACACACAGGAAGATTGTTTCCGATGTTGGGAAGTCCAGAACGAGGGGTCACAGTTTAAGGATAAAGGGGAAGCCTTTTAGGACTGAGATGAGGAAAAACTTCTTCACACAGAGAGTGGTGAATCTGTGGAATTCTCTGCCACAGGAAACAGTTGAAGCCGGTTCATTGGCTATATTTAAGTGTAAGTTAGATATGGCCCTTGTGGCTAAAGGGATCAGGGGGAATGGAGAGAAAGCAGGTACAGGGTTCTGAGTTGGATGATCGGCCATGATCATACTGAATGGCGGTGCAGGCTTGAAGGGCCAAATAGCCTACTCCTGCACCTATTTTCTATGTTTCTATGTTTCTATCTCCAGTGATACTATATGATCTGAAGAGAAATGCCATAAGACACAGGAGCAGAATTAAGCCATCTGGCCCATCGAGTCTGCTCCACCACTCAATTATAGCTGATTCTTTTTTTTTCTGTCTCCTCCTCAACCCCTTTTAAACGTATTGGGCATAAATGATATTTGACTAATCTGGTAGCATTTTTCTGATAAGGTAGCAGGAAAGTTTAAAAGGAGCACTTTGGATGTTGTTAGTGCTGATTTTCATAAGGCAGCCAACACACAATGTGACTGGGAAAAATGAAGCCCATGGAATAAAAGGGTTATTGACAGCACCCTAGGCAATTGTGAGAACTTTGGTAGAGAATGGTCTCTCCTTAACAGGCATGTCCAGGACCACAGGCTTTAATGAGTTAATGTGTTAATGAGTTGGTGTAGGTTTAGAGGGTAAAGTTTCAAAACTTGTAAATGACACAAAACTTAAGTGTGGAAAATAAAAAGAGACTGGCATCTGGAAACTCAGTTGTACCCCATTTCCTTGCATTCCCCCAATCTACAATACCTCTCCACACAACTCCAACCTGCTGCTTCTGTTCATCGTCCACCCCAAACTTTCATGCCAGGTTAATTGCATTTCAACCAGGTTAGCTTCCCACTCATTGTGAAACTGTGGCCATGGTTCTCAATACCAGTTCATGGGCAGCATCATTTATCCTGTCAAATCCCATGGAAACATTTCTACATTTCAATGAGGTTGCCTTCCATTTATGTAGACTCAAGATGGTGTTGTCCTGGTCTGTTAAATCTCCCCTCATAGGGCAACCACCTCCTCACCATCCTGGGATACAATTGATGAATGTTAATAGACTAGCTTCTGACTGAAGTAATTTCTCTGCATCTCTGTTCTAAATGGATGTCCTTCAAACCTGAAGTCGTGCCCTCTTGTCCTAGACTCCCCTACCATGGGAAATAAGTTTGCCATATCTAATCTGTTCAGGCCTTTTAACATTTGGAATGTTTCTGTGAGATCCCCACTCATTCTCCTGAACTCCAGGGAATACAGCCCAAGAGCTGCCCGACGTTCCTCATACAGTAACCCTTTCATTCCTGGAATCATTCTTGTGGATCTTCTCTGAACCCTCTCCGATGTCAGTATATCCTTTCTAAAATAAGGAGCCCAGAACTGCAGACAGTACTCCAAGTGTGGTGTCACATGTGCTTTATAGAGCCTCAACATCACATCCCTGCTCTTACATTCTATACCTCTAGAAATGAAATCCAACATTGCATTCGCCTTCTGCACTACCAACTCAACCAGGACTCCAAAGTCCCTTTCCATCTCTGCATTTTGAATTCTCTCCTCCATCTAAATAATAGACTGCCCATTTATTTATTCCAACAAAGCGCATGACCATACACCTTCCAACATTATATTTCTTTTGCCACTTCTTTGCCCATTCCCCTAAACTATCTAAGTCTCTTTGCGGGCTCTCTGTTTCCTCAACACTACCCGCTCCTCCACCTATCTGTATAATCGGCAAATTATACATAGTCCAAATCATGGACATACATTGTAAAAAGCAGCGGTCCCAACACCGACCCTGTGGAACTCCACTGGTAACTGGCAGCCAGCTAGAATAGGATCCCTTTATTCCCACTCTCTGTTTTCTGCTGATCAGCCAATGCTCCACCCATGCTAGCAACTTCCCTGTAATTCCATGGGTTCTTATCTTGCTAAGCAACTTCATATGAAGCACCTTGTGAAAGGCCTTCTGAAAATCCAAGTACACCACATCTACTACATCTCCTTTGCCTACCCTACTTGTAATTTCGTCAAAAAAATTGCAGTAGGTTAGTCAGACAGGATTCTCCTTTTAGGAAACCATGCTGGCTTTGGCCTATTTTGTTATGTGCCTCCTGGTACTCCGTAATCTCTTCCCTAACAATCAATTCCAGCAACTTTCCAATCACTAATGTCAGGCTAACAGGTCTATAGTTTCCTTTCTGCTGCCTCCCACCCTTCTGAAATAGCGGAGTAACATTTGCAATTTTCCAGTCATCTGGTACAATACCAGAATCTATTGATTCTTGAAAGATCATTGTTTATGCCTCCGCAATCTCTCCAGCTACTTCCTTCAGAACCAGAGGGTACATTCCATCAGGTCCAGATTTATCCACCCTCAGACCATTAAGCTTCCTGAAAACCTTCTCAGCTGTAATTTTCACTGCACAAACTCCACTTCCCTGACACTCTTGAATGTCCGGTATACTGCAGACATCTTCCACTGTGAAGACTGATGCAAAGTATGCATTCAGTTCCTCTACCATCTCTGCGTCTCTCATTACAATATCTCCAGCATCATTTTCTATTGGTCCTATATCTACCTTCAACTCTCTTTTATCCTTTATATACTTAAAAAAGCTTTTAGTATTTTCTTTGATATTAGTCACCAGCTTCCTTTCATAATTTATCTTTTCCTTCCTCATGACCACCTTAGTTTCCTTCTGCAAGTTTTAAAAAGTTTCCCAATCCTCTATCTTCCTACTAGCTTTGGCTTCCTTGAATGCCCTCTCTTTTGCTTTTACTTTGTCTCTGACTTTGCTTGTCAACCACGGTAGTATCTTTCTTCCAGTCGAAAATTTCTTCTTATTTGGAGAATATCTGTCTTGCACTTCCCTCATTTTTTGCAGAAGCTCTAGCCATTGCTGCTCTGCTGTCCTTCCTGCTGGTGTCCCTTTCCAGTCAACCTTGGCCAGTTCACCTCTCATGCCATTGTAATTTCCTTTATTCCACTGAAATACCAACACGTTGGAATTTAGCTTCTCCTTCTCAAATTTCAAAGTGAACTCAATCATATTGTGATCACTGTTCCCTCAGGGTTCCTTAACCTTAAGCTCTCCTATCACCTCCAGATCATTGCACAACACCCAGTCCAGCACAGCCGATCTCCTAGTGGGCTCAACAACAAGCTGTTCTAAAAAGCCATCCCTTAGACATTCTACAAATTCTCTCTCTGGAGGTCTAGTCCTGGCCTGGTTTTCCCAATCCACTTTTATGTTAAAATCGCCAACGATTATCATAACATTGCCCTTCTGACACACCTTTTCTATCTCCTGTAATTTGTAATCCACATCTGGCTGCTGTTTGGAGGCCTGTATACAACTGCCATTTGAGTCCTTTTACCCTTGCAATTTCTTAACTCAACCCATAGAGACTCTACTCCTTCCGATCCTATGTCACCCCTTTCTAATGATTTAATATTATTTCTTATGCACTGGGCACACCAACCCCTCTGCCTAGTAATCCATTTTTCTGTTAGTGTTCTCCTTGTGCACAGGTAAATAAAGTGTGATTGAGGAACGAGTGCAAGATGTCAGAGTCCAGTTAGTTGGTGATGATGTTACGGTCACTATTGCTGTTGATGAGCTGAGATCCAAAGATGTTCTGAATACTGCTGCAGTAAAATATTGTTTGGTTATTATTGTTGAGGATGCCATAATCCATACCAGGAGGTTGTTTGTGCAGTTGTAAGTTCTCCGTTAATACTGAGACCAAAGCTTGCTCTAGCTGGATGACCAATGCTGAATCCTTTCCAGTTCCTGCCAGCACCTTCTACCTTCCATTCGCCTGCATCTTCAAAACACAATTTGACATTCTTTGTGGTATGCTATTAGCTTCCGTTCCCACATGTGCTATTGCTGAAATAAAGTGTCTACTTTCAACCACACTTCCTCACATTTTTCTTTATAACTTCACTGACAAGTTTGACAACTTGACTCAAACCCACAACCGCCATTAGAAATGCAATAATAGCCGGGGCATGCAGCGCCACCTGCTGGTTATCCATCAAATCTCATTACTTTAAATCCCTGTACATGACCACATGGGAGTATATGTACTACAACAATTATCAGTAGTTCAAAAAGACAGCTCACCACTATTTTATCAGGATGATTAGGGAAATAAATGTTGTCTTACTGAGTGTCAGTTTCAATATTCTGAATTAGATTGTGCTTGTTATTCATAAACAAGAGATTCCGCAGATACTGGAAATCTTCAGCAACATACTCAAAATGGTGGAAGAATTCAGCAGGTTGGGCAGTGTCTATGGAAAGGAATAAATAGTTGATGTTTCAGGCTGAGATCCTTCATCATGGCTGGAGAGAAAGGGGGAAGACACCGGAATGTTGGGGGGAGGGGAAGGAGTACAAACAAGAAGGTCATAGGTGAAGCTGGGTGGGGTCAGGAGGGGGGAGTGAGGTTATAGGCTGGGTGAAGAAGGAATCTGGTAGGAGAGGAGGGTGGGCCATGGGAGAAAGGGAAGGAGGTGCTGGACACGTGAGAAGAGAAGTGGAAAGGAAAGAGGGGAGTCTGATTAGGGAATGGAAGAAGAGTGAATGGAAGGGGGGTGGGGTGTGGGAGGAAATTACCAGAAGGTAGAGAAATTGACGTTCATGCCATTAGGTTGGAGGCTACCCAGAATGAAAATGAGCTGTTGCTTCTCCAAACTGAGAGTGGCCTCAATGTGGCAGTAATGGATGACATGGACCCCCCTTTAATCCAGAGTTCTGTGCAGTAAGGGGAAATGGTGAATGCCAAACATGTAGAAAAATATCTAAACGAGAGAGAAAGAGATGTGACTGGACGATGCCAGAGAAATAATGGCTTTATGATAACAGGGAAGAATTGTGATGATGAAGTGAATAGAACATTCTCAAAGGCAGCAAACAACAAGCACAACACACACAAATTCCCCTCTTACTCCTTTTTTTTCTTCATCTGCCTACCACTTCCCAGCTTCTCCCTCCCCCCATCACCTATTTTCTCTCCCCCCGCCCACTATTTTCACTTATCACCCTTTAGCTTGTACTTCCTCTCCCCCACCACCTTATTTTGCTGCCTTCTGCCTTCCTTTCCAGCCCTAATGAAGGGTCTTTGCCTGGAATGAAAGCTGTTTATTCCTCTCCATAGCTGCTGCCTGACCTGCTGAGCTCCTCTAGCATTTTGGGTTAAAGCTTGGTGACCTGACCTGTGCCTGCTGGGACCTGACAATATGTGGGTTAGCTTAGTTTGGCCAGGTATTCCCTCCTATCTGAGCACGTGAAGAATGCTATCAGCACAGTGATGAATTTCTGCTGCTTGTCTTTCCAGTGTTTTCACTTAACTGTGAATTTTCCTGTGGGAACATTTATTGAAATGGGCTTGTGGTGAGCAATGCCTTTGGAATTTCATTGCAGGCATTCACCAAAGCTGGTATTACTGATGCCCGATTAAGACGTGCCATTGACTTAAAAAGCGCAATAGATGCAGCAGTGAAAAAGCATGATGAGATGAACATTGGTTACAAAGAAAGACAGAGAAGAGTGGTGAGTATTCCAGTGCTTTAAAACTTAATTCTTGATGGGTGCATGGGGAAAGCAACTTCAGAAGCTTGCAGAAGAATACAGGAATGGAGTAGACAAATATTATCTTTTATATTCCTTAGAGTAGCTGAGTGATTTTGCTTGATCACTTTAATGTACGTTGCCATGTGATCAGAATTGTGTGTTAACCAGACTTTGAAGGAAGAGTTCTGCACTGCTCTTAACTTCAAACGAGCAGGTTAAGGGTTCAAGACCCACAGTAGAACTTGAAAAGAGGGAAAAGAAATAGGCTGGTACTTCACCGTGGTTTACCACTGGCATTTCACATGAACTCTAAGCTGAAGCCCCGCTTTACCTTGAACGTAAAGCGCTTTGATACATGCAAAGGTGCCATGTAAATGCGGGTTTGCCCTTTGTATTTGGATTTGTGCAGTGATACGATGGAGCAGTACTGAAGGGAGCTGTTTGAGCTTCTAGTTCTAACTGGCCTCTGATGAGCAATCCGTCTAGTCCCATCAGTTCCTTTTGTTTTAATTATTGATCCAGTTGCCTTTCGGAAGCCATGACTGAATCTCCCTCGATGTCCCGGATAGACAGTATATCCCTCTTCAAAAACTGGAAGTGTTAACCAGGTCAGGAAATAACTCTTGGGAAAGGAACAGTATAACATTTCAGTTCAGGGATTTTCTCTGGAAAAGTGAGAAAACTGCTTGCTTAGGTTGTCAGGATGGGCGTGCATAACATGGGGAATGTCTGTGACAGAACGCAGACTAAAGTCGAGGAGTTCTGTTTTAGAGGATGTAACATTTCCAAGTGGAAAATGTACCGTGAGATTGTGTTGAACATCGTTGGGGTAATGAAGATAAAGTGGTCAAATTGGGAGGAGTTCCTACCACAAAATGTTAAGCAATTGTTGGCACAGCTCACCCTTGTTAATTGAATTGAGGTTTTCTGAAAAATAATCACCCAATCTGAACTTGGTTCCTGCAACGTGGGTGAGGCCACGTTACAAGCCCAGAGTTCGATGTCATGTGGTGGAATGAATTGTATATTGAAGCTGAACATAATACTCTATTGTTTAATAGCAGTTTATTGTAACTTTCTTGCTTTTGTATCCTACGCCTTTATTAAACAAAGAATTTCATGTGTTTTCTTTTAAATTGCCATTTCTGCATTAATTTTCATTTGCCTCTTGGCCTCCCATTTCACCAGCTTGTCTGTGCTTATTAGGAACATATCTGTATTGTCTTCACTGTTGAATATATCATTTGGACTAAGAAAACCAGGAAGATGGTTTCCTTTGTATTGTCTAAAAGACAAAAACCTGTTCATATGTTTGAGCATTTTTCTTGGTGGGGGCTGGTAATTGTATTATATTACGCGACAGTACTGAGGATGAAATTATGCAGAAGCCATTAAAATTTTAGTTTAAGACGCAGTATTTTTATTCAAAGAATATTTAAATACTTAAATTGAAAGCATATCCATTTAAATGCAATTGAATGGGTATATGTGATTCTCACTGGTTGCATCACCGCCTATTATGAGGGCTCCAGTGCACAAAATCAAAAGAGGCTGCAGAGGGTTGTAGACTCGACCAGTTCCATCATGGACACAAGCACCAACCCCACCATTGAGGACATCTTTAGAACGTGGTACCTCAAGAAAGCCCCATCCACCATGCAGGACCCTCACCATCTATAGTATATTCAGATTCAGATTTAGTTTATTTGTCATTTAGAAACCACAAATGCAATGCAGTTAAAAATGAGACAACGTTCCTCCAGAATGATATCACAAAAGCACATGACAAAACAGACTACACCAGAAAATCCACATAACGTTTGGCAATCCCCAATCCAGAGTCCGGAGAGGGTGCTGCGTATTAATATCGCGCCACCGTCTTAGCGCATTCCCCGGAAAGGAGCTCCAAATCCACCAGACAAAACAAGACCAAAAACTAAAGCTACAAGACCTGCACAAAACCACATAGTTACAACAGTGCAAACAATAGCATAATTGATTAAAAAACAGACCATGGGCACAGTAAAAATAGTACAAAGATGTTAAAAGACTTTGAGTTCAAAAGAAATCCCCACACAGTTTCCACAAGTCCCCAGGGTCCCGACAGACTCGCCATCCCACGCCAGCGGCAGAAGGGAATACCCCTGCTATGGACTTTCACGGCGCCGCCCGACTCAGCCTCGCAGATGCAGCACACACCGAAAGCGACCTGACTGCAGCAGACTCCGAGTCCGTCGAACCTACGAGCCGACGACCATCCCCTCCGGCACAGCTTCTCCGAGCACCATCCTCTGCCGAGCGTATTAATACGGCCCCGCCAACGGCCATCGGCAACGTGACCCCGAGGACTGGGTTTCTTGTTCTTCCCAGCAGAGTCCCGGACCTCACAGCAGCAGCAGCAACGAAGCAGGCCTTCCTGGAGATCTCCCGATGTTCCTCCGTGCTCCCACGTCCGTTTTCAATCGATTATGATTGCGCACGGCACCCCGCTTCACAAATAACAGATAATCAGCTCTGGAGTGGCCGCTGCAAGCTGTGTCGGCCATCTTGGAATCAATATCCTCTTCTCATTACTACCATTCGGAAGTAGGTGGAAGTAGGTGGTACTACCATTCGGAAGAAGGTGCACACTCAACATTTTAGGAACAGCGTCTTTCCCTCTGCCATCTGTTTCCTGAATGGTCCATGAACACTACCTCAGTATTCCTATTTTGCACTGTTTTTTTTATTGTAACATTTTTTTTTTGTTTTGCACTGTGCTGCTGCAAAAAACAACACATTTCACAACATAGGTTAGTGATATTAAAGCATATTCTGAGTACAGCCAGTAACTGATGCTACCAAATTTCTTCTCCATTCTCACCAAACCATTACGTTTTCAGAAGTGGTAAGGTTTATTTACGACAGAGTGGTGAGAAGTGCAACTTTTATGGAGAGGATAAAATCACAGCTTTGGGAATTTAATAAAAAAAACTGCATCTGTATTATTTACATGCTCTGTGAAGTCACAGTGAGGATCTCCTCAGCTTTGGTGAGTCACAGAAAGTGCCCATTGTTGATGCAGAGTTAGAGCTTGTGGACTGAGGAGCTATAGATTAACCAAATAAGTATTAGGTATGAATGCTGTTATTCAGTTTGCTCATGTACTTTCCTGAAATAGCACGTAATATGAGGGTGAGGGTTACATGTACCATAATTGTATTTGTGGTATTTTTTTGTCTTTGGCTTTTGCAGTCGAGTTGGAATAATACCTATAATGTCCAGCAGAGGGAGTTTGTGCTCTGTGCTGGGTGACTGGAACCCGTAAGGATTGCTGGAAGAGATATCAAGACACAACAGATAATTGCAACATTTCATTGGTGATTTAGTATTAAGTTTGGATTGGTGTTTTAATTGCTTTCAGCTTAACTGAGAGTTTCTCTCTCCAGAATAAGGTAAGGCAATATTTATTGCCTATCTTCATTAAACCAGAATTTATTCTTTTAAGCTCCTGTACAATGGTGTTCTTATTTAAAGATAAAAGCCATGCTAATTTATTATGAGAAGAAACACAACTTCTCCAGGGTATAAAATTAACTATTCATATAAGACTGTAGGAAAATTTGTCGTGCATAAATTATTATTTATTCTCTATATTATACATTGTCATTTTTAGGGAAATTAAGAACCTTTCTGTGTCTGCATTGGAAAAATTAAGCAGTACTATTAAAATAAACTATGGCATTCTGAGCTTGATTGTGAGAGATGTTACTATTATTTTTGATAAGCATCCATCATAAGAATCACAAAAAAACAGGTTATCCCTTGGCATCACAGACCGGCGGATAGGCAACAAACATTTTGATAATGGTTTTATTCAGCTGGAAAAAAAACCCTGTTCCAAAAACCCTTGAATGAAGAGGAAGGAATTGAATTTTCAATGGTGCCTTGCTGTTCAGTCTGCTATCCATTTTCATTAGGAGTCACTATCTTAAGATTTCAAGAAACTTGTACTCCTGCCATCATTGCTATTTTTAGAGTTATAGATCTCAACAGCACTGAAAGAGGCTCTTTGGCCTCTCTAGTCCATGCCAAACTGTTAATCTGCTTAGTCCCATCAACCTGCATCTGTTTCATAGCCCTCCAAACCCCTTCTATCCAGTACTTAGCTAAATTTATCTTCAATATTGAAATCAAACATACTGCATTTTATTTAATTAATGCTATTCAAATCATTTTCTCACTTGCCTTTTTGCCATTTTCCCATTAAAAATCATTGGGTTTGGATTTCTATTTCTGACATTGATGACTTGCAGTAAAATTTCAAAAGGTTAATCCAATTTGAGTTTGTGCCTCTGATTTCAGAAAGCTGGAGATACTCGGTGAGTGGCTGCATCTATGGAGAGAGAAACATTTAGTTCAGGCCAAAGTAAAATCGGAGACTGCAGGTGCATCATTCTAGAATAACAAACAATCTATTTGAAGGAGAGGAGTTATAGAATTTTCAGGTTGAAGCCCTAGGTGAGGAGGGGAGTGGCTGGTTGGTGATAGCTGGAACTAGGTGGGGACGGGGTAATGAGTGGACGGAACCAGGTATGGGAGATGGGGGAGGAAGCAAGTTGGGCAGCATCTGTGGGATGGTTGACAAATGAGGTAGAAAACTAGACGGGCACGGGTGTGTCTGCATGCGTGTGTACGTGTGTGTATGTGGAATAGTGAGAGTGTAGGTTACCTGGAATAGGAAAAATGAATATTCAAACTATTGGGTTGTAAGATACCCAAGGTGAATACAAGGTGCAGAATATAACTACCTTCTGGAGAACCTCAGAAGGTTGGGCAGCACCTATGGGATACTTGACATTTTAGATAACAGGACTCATCGGAATATAGGGTGAAGTTCTTCTAGTTTGCACATGTTCTCTCAGTGGCAATGGAAAAGATTAAGAACACAGTGTGGGAATGGAAAGGAGATCCCAACACCAGTGACATCTCTTCCACCTTCCTGCTTTCCCCAATGATCACCTTCTTCACGACTGACTAGTGTGCTCATTCCTCCCTATCCCCTGGCATTTTCCCTTCAACCACAGGAGGTGTAACGTCTATCTTTTCACCACCACCTTCCCAACCCTCCAGCTTCATCTGTATCTCTTCCAACCTGATTTACCGCATTCAGTCCGTACAATAATACCCCCTATACTTTGGTGAAACCAAGCATAGACTAGTTGGTTGTTTTGTGGAACTGCAACGGGCATCTGAAGTTGCTGGTTGCACATTATCTTTCCACTCCCATGCTGACTTATTTGTCCTTTGCCTTCTCTATTACTGCAAAGAGGCCAAATGCAGATTGGAAGAACATCATCTTCTCAGTGACTCAGTGGAATGATTATTGAATTTTCCCCATTTCAGGTAACCCAGACACACTGTGTTCCCCTCTCACACACTCACCTGGCCACTCATTTTTCTTCTGTCTTTGTTCAATTCCTCCACCCTCAGCTGGTTCCATCTTCCCATCATTTCCTCCCCATCTGGTTCTACCTTTCACCTTCCCACCCCATCCTGCTGCTATATATTGGTAATCTTTCCTCTTTCCCCTTCAGTCCTGATGTAAAGCTGAAACATGATAGTAGACATTGACCTACCTACATTTATCCCCCCCATTGCAATCATGGATATTCTTTTTCGCAGATCTCATATTGGTGTAAATCCACCCCACTTCTGGGAAGGGAGGGATGAATGTAAATACTGAAAATACTCAACAGGCTAAGTTTCTTTAGTGGGGAGAGAAAGAGGTATCCCCAGGAAATAATGTCTCTATCCTGTTTGGATCTATGAAAGACAAATCAGAAGATACGTACGGACTTTAACTTTTAATCCAAACCTTCATGACTCAGAAATTCATAGTTTAAAATATATATTCATTATAAGTAATCTTTTATGCTAACTAAAGTTTGAAGCCTGCATGGGAAACCAAAAGCATCCATTTTCTAAGAGGGAATTAAAAGTAATGCTTTCTTCCTGACTTGCCGCCCACAGTCTGTTTTTCCCTAAATACCAATTCTTCTAATGTAGGCACTGGTTGTTGGATTTCCCTTATTGGGTGGGTTGAGGTGCCGTGAGCCCAGCAGGAGCTCAAGGTGGTGTGCTGCCAACTTAGCATGTGCAGTCGTGATGAGTTGTACCAGGAAATCTCTATGAAGGTTGGATTTGCCCTGCTGACAGGGCCCAGGTGCCACCCACCCATCAGCACCTCCAGGTGTTGTCCCTCTGACTCGACATGTGCAATTACTGTACCATCACATCTGCCCACGTATTGAATGATTTGTCCAGCCATGACAGAGACCACTTACAGATCACACATGTTGCTCTGTATCTGGAGCTGGGTAAGGCAAGCACTAAAGTGCTTTAGTAAGCCAGGCAATCTGACAGTCTGGTAGATTATTGAACAAGTTTTAGAATTCCTTAATTAATAGAATTTAAATTCTTTGGGTACCATGGTGAGATTTAAATTATTGTCTCTCCCAATCATTAGATATGGCCTTTCATTTATTAATCCAGCAACATAACTGATTTGCTATCATAACCCATCATGAAGAGAAATATTTGGAAAAATGAATGCAAGGAGAGCTGAATGCCTTCTCTGAACAAATGTGATGGCCGTGTACTTTGGCTTGCATGTATTTTTGGATTACAGATAGGGAAAAAATCATCATCCATCCAGCTATCAGAAAAAAAACCTTGATACTGCCTCATTTTGGAAGCTCTCACTGCTCACTTGCAAAACTGCTATTAAGTAAATTGCATGCTAATCTCCTTTGGGTTAGTTTCTGAAGCTTTCATTGGCCAAGCTGTTAAATATATTACAAGCTAATCTGAAAGGGCTATTTCTCTAAACAAAATTATGAGAGTATTTTTTAAATGAACGTGTTAGCAGCTCAGAGGTATGCGTTTAACTGGGCATCGGCATTCTTTCCCGCACTTGGTTTTGCCTCACTGCCAACACATTCCCTGGTGTACTGTGATTGTACGCTCCTTCTCATTCATTACTGACTAATTATTTGTCAGTCAGCAGTGTCTCTATCAACTTTAAATGCAAGTTGAAAACATCAATGATCAACAATCTAAGTTGATTGCGATTTTGAGTCCTTGACACTGTCTTTCAAAATATTGTGCATTTTTTTATTGCATGGTTGGAGCCTAAGGCTAGATGCACCTGACTTACTGGAGTGCTATAATTTGCAGGATCTTCCAGAAAGGATATTAGCATATAAATAGCAGATGCAATGACGACTATCACAGCTGAGTACATTTAATTTTTAGTTTATAAGATAGAATGGGTTTTTAAATGCATAGCCATCAAGCTTGCAGAATGACAAATGAAGTTTAGAGTTCACTTGTCTAAGGATGTCTTATAACATCATTTTTTAGAGTGTAACAGACACTTATTTAAGAACAAAACTGATTTCCTGGGTGGGAAGTAATTGAGATTGCCTCCCAAATTAATTAGACCATGGAGAATTTATTTTATGATTCTATTAAGATTTTGCAAAAAAAAACAAAGTATAAGAAAGCAGATTTGTTCAACCATTTGAACACATAGAATGATCCCTTTTTCTTCACTTATTCTTGCATTATAAGGCAAAATTGAGTAAATGCTTTTATGACCCATTCATAAATATAATTCCTAGTGCTGCATTATGTTTTTTACTACTTTTTATGAGACATTGGAAATGTTTCTGTAACACAGTGATATAATAATCATTTTCTTTTAAATTGAATTAGAATTGTGCTTCATTCATCCAATCTTGAACACAACAGTGATGTGAGATACTTTTCTCTATGGAATATTAATGCCTCATTGTTGGTTTTAAAGAGTTGTTGCTTTCTGCTTTAATTAATGTGATGCAGGAACCTTGTGTGCGTAGCTACAAACATTCTTTTCAGTATCATTATCTAAACATCTTTAAGATACTTTGAGGTGATATTGCATGATGGGATGCAAATTCAGCTTGGGTGCAGCACAAAATGAAAATTAGGAGTTGGTTCTCCCTTTTTTTAATGAGACAGATGATGGGTGGAGTATAAAACAGTGCCCAGCTTCACTCAGGCCCTCATTCAACTGCAAAAAATAGTCAAATATTTCTTCTGAGAGACTCTTATTTTACAAATTAGTACTAAATTTACTTAAGTGCCTAACTATGATTATAATTTTCTGAAGAATACTTTAGTGGCACTTGATTATGGTGATATTTTGTGTTTTTAACAGTGATGCTCAATATGTTATGCATTGTAGCACAAGCCACCCCCTCTCCCCACTTTAACTTTCAGTAAATTAAAACACATAAATTCTGTTTAGCACTTGATGTGCAATGTGTGAGCTGAATGCCATAATACTCTAAACCTTGGGTTGTGTTTCACCTTTCATAAATTCCTGGGTAGATTCTATACAAAAATAATTTTCAGCTCCGCAGCTCGTTGTTATTCAGACTTGATTGATTGCTGTCATTTATTCACTGAGAAAGTTAAGTGCTCCTGTCATTTCCGAAGAGTATAATTAGGATGTTTCACAGGTCAGCGATAGTGACAGGTTTTCTTTTGATTTGCTTCGACAGATGAAAGCAGCCGATGAGGATGATGACGACGATGATGATGATTTTGTTGAAGTTCCTGAGAAGGAAGGTTATGAGCCACACATTCAGGAGCACCTTCGGGAGGAGTATGGTGAGTTTATGCAGCTGCTAGCTGCCACTTCTCAGCACTGTCTCCCACAGCTAAATAAACAAACCCTGTTATTAAGCAATAAGGTGATCAGCTGTGTGTTTAATCTGTCCACTGATGACTGGGGAAGCTGTCGCTGAGTTATTTGAACACTTGTGAGTTAATAGACAAATAAACCTTTCTTGGTACTTTCCCCAAGAAGAATCTCATAACATTCTACCTCCTGAATGTGTTAGTTAAATTTCCTTCCTGTCCAAGTTCACATCTCTCTTGGAGCTTGTCATACATTGAATACTGCATCCTAACTTCAGTACCTCTTAGTGTATAAATCCAAGTCTGTTCTCCCATTTTTATTGTGTTAAATGTATAGTACAAGTAGACTTTATAGAATGAAAATGTGCAAATCTATTATTCATTCTACAGCCACTTTAGGAACCACTGGTACCTTATAAAGTGTGCACCGAGTGTATGTGTGTGGTTGTCTGTTGCTGTACTACATCTATTTCAATGTTTGACTTCTAGTGCATTCAGAGATGCTCTTCTGCACACCACTATCGAAACATGTGGTTGTTTGAGTTACTGTCACCTTCTGTAAGCTTGAACCTTTCCGGCCATTCTCCTCTGACCTCTGTCATTAACAAGGGGGTCTTTTCACCCACAGAACTGTTGCTCACTGGATGTTATTTTTTTCTGTTTTTTTTTGCACCATTTTCTGTAAACTCCAGAGACTCTTGTGTGTGAAAATCCCAGGAGATCAGCAGTTTCTAAAATACTCAAACCACCCCATCTTACACCAAGAATCATTCCACAATCTAAATCACAGAGATGCCTTTTCTTCCTCATTCTGATGTTTGTTCTGAACAAGAACTGAACCTTTTGACTGTGTCTGCATGCAGGAGCAGGTGTGCTTAATAAAGTGGCCACTGAGTGTATATTGGCATGGCCAACCCACTTTGGGACTTAGCTTTTCATGTTGGTATACATCAGGAGTGTAACTCAGCTGAAAATAGTCCACAAAATTCACGCCAGCCAGATATTTATAACAGATTATTACATAACTGTGACAGCTGGAGCAAGATGTTGTAATACTACAACCCTAACTGCATTGAATCAGTTCATCCTCTTAATCTTGGCACTAAATCCATTTCTGGCAGTTTGCACAATGATTGGGAATAACACAAAACTGCAATTTTATCTAAGATGCATGTAGCCTCAAGGACGTAAAAGGTTTCATTCCCGCTAAAGCAAACATCATTCTTGATTTTTTATATTTTTCCCATTCTCTGTCAAATTTATTTAGAACAGCCAATAGAATTGTATTTTTATTTACCTAAATGAAAATAGTTGGGTACGATGAATTATGTAAATAATTGGGTAATAATGCAGAAATAACTGACCAAATCTACCTATATAATTCAAGTCATAAACATAAGAAATTCTGTAGGTGTTGGAAATCCAAAGTAACACAGAAAACTCAGCAGATCAGGCAGCATCTATGGCAGGTGGTTCCCATCCTGTTTTACTCCATGGGCTAAATAGCACTATGCAGGGGATATGTGGAACCCCTGGTATGGAGATGAATAAGCAGTTGACAGTTCAGGCTAAAACACTTCTTCATGCAATTTCAGAGAATCCTTGCAAAAATGAATAACCCTTGCATCTTCATGTAGATTTTTTAATCCTTGTTTTAAATTGGATTTCTGTACTTTGATGAAACTGGTGATTGACGTCACCTCTTCTTCCTTGAATTGAATTGACTTTATTCTTGGAGGCCGGCATCAGATAATCTTCCAAACGGGTGTCATGCTCTGGTGGTGTACCCCTGTGCCAACCAACTAGCGGGAGTGTTCAAGGACATCTTCAATCTCTCACTGCTGCAGCTGGAGGCTCTCACCTGCTTCTAAAGGATGACGTGCCCGAGAAAAGCCAGAGTCACTGCCTCAGTCACTGTCACCCTGTGGCATTCACATCTACCATGATGAAGTGCTTTGAGAGGTTGGTCGTGGCTGGAATCAGTTCCTACGTAAGCAAGAACCTGGACCTATCACCATGGAAGCAATCTTACTGGCTCTCCACTCAGCTTTGGATCACTGGACAAGAGTAATATCTATATTAGGCTGTTGTCTGTTGATTACAGCTCTGCGCTCAACGCGATCATACCCTCAGTTCTAATCAGCTAGCTCCAAAACCTAGGCTTCTGTACTTCCTTCTACAACTGGATCCTCGACTTGCTCATTGTCTGTGCAGACTTGCTACAGTCTGTGCAGATTGGAAATAACATCTTCTCACTGAAGTCAACATTGGCGCTCCTCAAAGATGTGTGCTTACTCCACTGATCTACTCCCTTTATACCTACGAGTGTGAGGCTAGCACAGCTCAAATGCCATCTGTAGATTTGCTGATGACACAACTGTTGTTGGCAGAGTTTCAGATAGTAACAAGGAGGTGCACAGGAAGGAGATGGATCAGCTGGTCGAGTAGTGTCGCAGCAAGAACCTTGCCTCAGTGCCATTAAGACCAAGGAATTGATTGCTGACTTCAGAAAGGAGAAGTCGAGGGAACACACACCTGTCCTCATTGAGTGATCAGAAGTGGAAAGGGTGAGCAGCTTCAGGTGCCTGAGTGTCAATATCTTTGACCTAACCTGGGCTCAACAAATTGATGCATTCACAAAGAAGGCACAACAGCACCTACATTTCATTAGGAGTTTGAGGTGAATTGGTATGTCAGCAAAGACTCTTGCAAACTTCTACAGATGTACCATGGAGAACATTCTAACTGATTGCATCACTGTCTGGTATGGAGGGGCCACTGCACAGGATTGGAAGAAGCTGCAGAAAGTTGTAAGCTCAGACAGCTCCATCGTGGGCACTACTCTCCCATCACTGAGGATACCATCATTAAGGACCTCCATTACCCAGGTCATGCCCACTTCTCATTGGAGACACACGTTCACCATTTCAGGGACAACTTCTTCCCCTCCAGCCATCAGATTTTTAAATATATTTTAAAGTGTTTTATGTTCTTGTACAGCAGCAGTGCAATCTAATACATACAATTACTACAGTACTGTGAAGGAGTCTTGGGTACCTTATGTGCCTAAGACTTCTGCATAGTACTGTATGTTCCATAAGTTGCCGTGTAATAATGATCAATTAACCTGCTTGTAATATTGAATGAAGGATATGTGGCTGGTAAAGACTTTAATTTCAGTGGAATCTTTCTTGCTCATTTCAGAACATCCAAAAGTGGTTACGGCCTCTTGAAGTTAATTTTGTAAAGTAAGCAACAATTACTGTCGTAAGAAGGAAACATGGCAACCAAATTGAAAATGGGACATATTCTGCATTCTGAAATGTGATTGTGACTAGATGCGCCATGATAATAAAAAGGGAGATTGCATATGCTGGAATCTGGAGTAAAAGAAATGAACTGGTGGAGGAATTCTGTCAGGCAGCATCTGTGGAGGGAGATAGACAATGGATGCTTTGGGTTAGGATCTTTTATTTGGCTTGAAAGAATGGTGTGACTTGAGTCAATATGATGTTCTCCTGAGAAGTTATCTATTGGTGGGTCCTCGGATGGTCTTAGAGGCTGATCCGGGATCCACGTGTTCTGGTGTAGTGCGGGCAAGTGTGAATTGTGGTTGAGTACACAGCAGATAGCCAGAATAAAGAGGTGTGGCAAGAGATGGCAAAGCAGATAGTAGGTCCAGGTGAGGATGGGTTGATTCGTAGATTAACTCCAGTGGGTGAGGGAAGGGGTGGAGAAAATGATAGAAGCTGGGAGATGATAAATGGAGGGAACAGCTCGTGGATTCTGGAATCTAATAACAGATGGGAATAGTGGAGATTGGTGATGGGGTCCCAGTGGGAAGAGTGTATGGGTGATGGTCAGCTGGAACCGGGTGTGGAAG
Organism: Hemitrygon akajei; assembly: GCF_048418815.1. Lineage (NCBI taxonomy): Eukaryota > Metazoa > Chordata > Chondrichthyes > Myliobatiformes > Dasyatidae > Hemitrygon > Hemitrygon akajei. The sequence goes on from NC_133127.1 coordinate 31,389,755, forward strand.
GGTATAAAACCTGGAAGATCAGGGGCTAGTGGTGTTTGAGAGACCACTGGATGATCTAAAGGTGTGGGGTGTGGGGGGAAGTAAAGGACAGAGGGATATTAGGTTCCCTGAAGTTAGAGAATTCGGTGTTCAATCCATTAAGTTTCAGACCTGCCAGGCTTAAATGGAACATACAAAATGCTGGAGGTACTCAGCAAGTCAGGCAGCATCTCTCAAAAGTAATAAGGAGTTGACATTCTGGGCCGAGACCCTTTATGAATATGGGGTGCTGCTGTTCTTGCTTGCATAATGGCTTCACCCTGGCAGTGAGGAGGCTGAGGTTAGATAAGCTGGTGTGCGAATGGAGTGAAATTTCAGAACATTTGCTTAACCAGGCCAGTGGTCAAAGTAGTACAATTTTCATTGCTGATGATTGCAGATTTCTGCTTTGTGCCTAAATACAAATTATCCAGTAATTGAATTAAGCAATGTAAGTGCAAAATAATTTTATGAAAAATAATTATAAATTAATTTTAGTAGCAACTTTGAAAAAATCTATGTGGGAAGTTTAATTGAAGATAACAGAGAAGGTTCTAGTAGGTGATGATAAATTTATCAAGAGCATATCTTGGTGATAGAGTCTGTTTATAAGAATAATAATGAATATTTAAAAAATCGTGAATTCTGGTGATTTGTAAGATAAAGACCTTTACTGTTGTGCAAACTGTCCAGACTATCATTATATAAGTAATTAACTTCCACAATGGAGCAGTTCCAAGTTTATTCAGAGGTTTCTATTTTAAATTATATCAGGAATGTATTTCTGTGTTTAAAATATGAAAACCATAAAGTATCATTTTCAAAAAGGATCTTGAAATAAAACTGCATGCATATTTGTCTATCTTCTTTCCATGAAATTTGCATTTAGTCTTGATTCCATGAGAATTCTCAAGCACAGTGTAACTGATCAATTATGGTCCTCTCTGCCTTTAGACATCTTTCCAGTTGTTGTTTCCCATGATTTTGAGGGACAGTAAACTTCCCCTTGCGGGCACTGGGTATTGAGCCTAAGTTTTATGTGAAATCATCAGTTGAAAGTTTAGCAATAGGAAAAGCAGGTTAAAGGGTTGGCACAATATTGTGGGCCAAATAGCCTCTATTGTGCTGTACCTATAAATAATATGGAAGAATGACATGCTCTTATTTCAGTGCACAATTGCAAATTAATCACTAAAAGCAAACTGAGTTTGTTTACAATTTATTGACTGTTGTAAAGAATTATTTGCTTCAAATTGAGACCGATTGAGAACTGATTTACTTTTTTTAAATGTTTTGCCTTAAGTGCATCTACCAAAATTCAGCATTTTTTTGGCATGTCATTACAAGAAAACAGGGTGTTAGTTCTGTAATATTCCCTCTGAAATCCTCTGGTAGGAGAGACATTTTATGAGAAAATATCTTGTCACACAGATGCTTTTTGAAAGGAATTATTGATCCATTTGAAAAGCAGAATGAGAAAGAACAGAAAATCAGAGGAATAGTTGCAAGGTTTAGACAGTACACTCTAATTTCATCTGTTAGTAGTATAATTTTACTTAATCTGTCAGTTTCCTTAATACAATTGTAAATGGTGCTGTGATTAGCTTTTATGTTTGGAAAGACCGAAGCAGATTACATCTGTAAACTGAAATGAGTGTGCTGCACCAGTCTGATGTGTTACTGCTGCTGTAGAGTGCCAGTGACCCGGCTTGTATCCTGACTGTGGATGCTGTCCACGTGGACTTTTCACATTCTCCAGTGCCTGTACACATTCCAGAGGCAATCTGGCAGGTTAACCGGCAAATTGCCACCCCACCCCTCCCCATTGTAGGTGGGTGGCAGGGGAATTGGGGAGTTGATAGGCAAATGAGAGACCACAGATCACTGTAAAATAACTAGGGGAGTGGGACTGATGAGATTGCTCTGAGGGTTGACATTGGATTCATCTGCGAACTGGTCTCCTTGTATTGTGAGAAAGCCATGTAATATGAAAATGTGTTAGATAAGAAAAGCTCGTTCTGTGGAATATACTGTACTGCTCTTAATGGAGCTGGCTTTTAAAGCAGGGTTACAGTAGGTGTCCAAGGAATTCAAGGTTAAAACAATTGCCTTTTAAAATTATTCAGTGACCTGCTATTTCCACTATCACCCTTATCCTGTTCCAATTGTCAAATTAATTTTTGTACATTTATAAATAGTAGTATACATTGTATATAGCACTTTACTACAGCTGCAAAACAACAAATTTCAAACAGCGTATGTCAGTGATGATGAATCTAATTCTGATTTAAAAACAGCTGCAGATAACTTGTGTAGTTAAAAGATATTGGAGCTTAAGGGTTAACATTTAGAAGCATTGCAGTTCATAGGAGCTTTCCATGGTTCAACTTCTATCAGCAGTTTCTATTATCTGTCTCAACAATTTGCCAATTAAACTTCAGAGCAGATCCAATGTTGTTAAAGTAAGGGTAAAGCCACACAGCTGAGGAAACCTTCCTTCTCTCTCTCTCTCTCTCTCTCTCTCTGCACCATTGAGGTGCTTTATCTTCTCCCTAATCCTAAGATTTCTGTCAGGACATAATCTCTTTCTCAAATTTACATTTTAATTACAAGTCCTGGTGAACTTGCTAAAATCAATAATGTCAGCATTCAGTGGCCTAGCTTTGAGCCACAGGCCCTGCCTTGCCATTTCCTGCTATTGATTAATCTTTTTAACTCTATCCATGTTATTGCTTCAGGCAAATAGGTGACACTGAGCAATTTCAAAAAGATTTTGGAATTTTATAGTTTTGAAATAAGGTCACATTTTATAACTGTGGCTCTGTGTTTGTATAATTAAAGGTTAAGATCAACTTAAAGAAATGATTTCCACCAAAGTCTCAATATTGTAAGACAAGCCGGTGCCATTTGGTTCATTGGGGCTGTGCTGGGAAAGGTAGCTATCCGGCCTAATCCCGTATTCTAGGAGTTGGTCCGTGGATCTGCAAATTGAGGGTTTTCAAAGACATTCAAATATTAATCAAATTTAATTTTTTAAGAAAATTCTTCCACTCTTTTAGGCAACAAGTTCAGACATTGTGTTAAGGGATTGTCAAATGTGTTCAGGAATATTGTCTCAAGCAATATGTAGATAGTCCTACTAGAGAGGGGCAACACCTTTCCTCAAACTGATAAATGAGTCTGGTCAAGTGACTGAACTGGACCAGTGATCATTATTCTATTAGTTTCTAAAATGTTGGCCAGCCCTATATTTCCCCCATAACATTTAACAGCTTGCATTGGGGTAAGGTTAATATTGATGCCATTTGACAGGAGTTTACAAGGGTTGATTTGGAGATGCTATTAGCAGGTAAAGGGATGTGGGAAGTTAGCAAGTGGGGAGCTTTCAAATGCATGATGAGTGTTTTAGGTCAACATGTCCCTGTTAGAGTGAAGGACAAAGCTGTTAGGATTAAGGAACCCTGGCTGATAAGAGATCTTGAGTCTCTAGGAGGCACATGTTTGGTATAGAAGTTAGGATCAAGGCAATCTCTTAAGGAGTACAAGTGATGAAGGAGTACACTTAAGAAGGAAATCAGGAGGACAGAAAGAAGACATGATATATCCTTGGCAGAAAAGGTAAAGGAGAATCCCAAGAGATTCCGTAAGTATACTAAGAGCAAGAGAATATTGGGGAGCGAATGAATCTACTTAGGATCAGTATGGTCATCTATGAGTGGAACCATAGGAGATGGAGAGGTCTTAAGTCAACACTTCTCAGCTGTGTTCATTGTAGAGAAAGTTAAGGGAGCTAGGGAGTGCAGAGAAGAGAACAGTGTTGCCCTGAAACATACTGACATTATGAAAGAGAAAGTGTTGGTGGTCTTGAAGCACAAATAGGTGGATAAATTCCTGGGGCCTGACCAAGAGAATGCTAGAACATTGTGGGAAGCAAGGGAAGACATTGCAATGTCTCTGCCGGTTTTCCGTATCTTTCTTGGCTATGGGTGTGGGGTACCTGAGGTACTAGAAGACCAAAGGGCAACTAATATTGATTTAGGAAGGGCTGCAAGGACAAGCCACGAAGCTGCAGGCATGTGAGTATTGCATCAGTGGTGGGAAAGTTACCTGAGGGGATTCTGGAAGATGGGATCCATTTCTATTTCGGAAGAGAAAGACTAATTAGGGAGAGTCAACATGGCGTTGGGTGTGTGGGAAATCATCTCATTGATGCAATTCTTTTTTTGAAAATGTAGCCAAAAGGATTGATGAGGGCAGAATGGTAGGCATTGTTTATGTGGATTTTAGCAAGACTTCTGGTTGTTGAAATGGTCGGCTGATCTGGAAGTTTAGATCATGTGGAATGCAGATTGAGTTGTTCAACTGGGTACGAAGGTGTGTTCAGAGAGTGCCAGAGGAGGATTTTCTTTTTCAGATTGCAAGCCTGTGATGGTGGCATGCTGCGAGGATCAGTGCTGGGACCGCTGTTTGTCATATATTTATTAATGATTTGCTTGGTGACGTAGGGAGTTTGACGATGGCTCCAAAATTGATAGTGTGGTGATCACTGATAAAGGTTGTCTAAACTTACAGAAGAATCTAGATAAACTGGGAAAGTGGGCCAAGGAAGAGTAGATGGAATTTGACTCGGGCAAGTGTGAAGCAATATATTTTAGGGAATTAGCCAGGGCACAACATGCACAGGGCTCTGGGCTGAATGTAGAACAGAGAGACCTAGGGTTGCAAACAATAGTTTCCTGACAGTGGTGACACAGGTAGGCAGTGTGATGAAGGAAGTGTGTGGTATACTTGCCACCTTTGGACAGATGATTGAATCCAAGAGCTGAAGACATCATGTCACAGCTGTAAGACATACGTGAGACTCCACCTGGAATATTGTGTTGAACTATAGGAACCAATCCGGCAATGCCAACCAGTTCCCACCACCAGCACCCTCCTCCATCTAGTAGAACTGGTCCTCACCCTCAACAATGTCTCTTCTGGCTCCTTCCACTTTCTTGAAGCTCAAGGTGTAGCCACAGACGCCTGCATGGGCTTCAGCTAAGTCTGCCTTTTCATTGGCTACTTGGCACTACCCATGTTCTAAGACTTCCCCAGTAAAGTTCTCCAACTCATCCTCCACTGCACTGATGACTGCATTGGTGCTGCTTCATGCAAACATGCTGAGCTCATTGCTTTCATTAACTTTGCCTCCAATTCCCACCCTACCCTTGAATTCAATTGGATTATTTCTGACACCTCTCTCCCCTTTCTTGAGCTCCGTCTCCATTTCTGGAACCAAACTGTCTACTGACATCTTTTATAAATCTACTGATTCCCAGGGTTATCTTAACTATACCTCTTCCCACCCTGTCTCTTGTAAAAACACTATTCCCTTTCCCTCAGTTCCTTCATCTCCACTGCATCTGTTTGCAGCATAAGCCTTTCCTTTCCAGGACATCAGAGAAGTCCTCCTCCAAAGAATGGAGTTTCCCTTCCTCCGCCATTGATGCTTTTCTCACCCGCATCTCCTCCGTTTCCTAGACATGCGTGCTCATGTACGTGTCGTAGAGCTACACCAGCATTCGTCTCCTTCCTCAGCTGCATTCAGGGCCCTAAACACACCTTCCAGATGAAGCAACTCTTCACATGAGAATCTGTTGGGGTAGCCTACTGTATCCGGTGCTCATGAGAGCCAGTGTAGATGGGGAAATGGTTTTGTGAAGCTTCTCTGCTCCATCTACAAAAAGTGGAATATCCTGGTGGCCTACTGTTTCATTTCCTATCCCCGTTCCTGTTCTGACATGTCGGTCCGTGGCTTCCTCTTCCGCCTTGTTGAGGCCACTTACAGAGTGGGGGAACAATACTTCATATTTTGTCTAGGTAGCTACCAACCTGATGGCATGCACATCGATTTCTCGAACTTGTGGTAATTTTTTTTCTTCTCCCTTTTTTAAAAATTTCCCCACATTGGCCTTACCTGCCTGTCACCTCCCCCTGGAGCCTCTCCTTCTTTCTGCTTCTCCCATGATCCACTCTCCTCTCCTATCAGATTCCTTCTTCTCCAGTCCTTTGCCTTTTCCACTTACCCAGTTTCTCACATCATACACCCCTCCCCCACTTACCTGGCTTCACCCTTCATCTTCTTATTTGTACTCCTTCCCCTACCCCCTCCTCCTTATTCTGGCTTCTTCCCTTTCCTTTCCATTCCCGATGAAGGGTTTCGACCTGAATCATTAACCATGGATGCTGCTTGACCTGCTGAGTTCCTCCAACATTTTGTGTGTGTTGCACTATATGAAGTATATGTTTGAGCTAGAGAGGAAGAAGTTTTGCGAGGATATTGTTGGGACTGGAGGGCTTGAGTTGTAGGGAGTAACTGGATAGGCATGGACTGCTTCTCCTGGAGAGGAAGAGGCTGAGGGATGACATTGTAGAGCTTCGTAAAGCTATAAGGAACACTGATGAAATCGATCATTTCAGTTTCCCCCCCTCCCCCCGGGTCGGGGGAGTTTAAAACTAGAGGGCGTAGGTTTAAGGTGAAACAGGAAAGATTTAATAGGAGGCCAATATTTCACACAGAAGGTGGAGGGTATCAGAGGATGTGGATGGGTGAGTACAGTTACAACATTTAAAGGAAATTTGTACAGGGACATGGCTAGGAAAGGTTTAAGGATGTGGGCTAAATGATAGCAAAAGGGACTGGCTCATGGTTGGCATAGATAAGTCCAATGGAAGAGGGTTTGTTTCTATGGTGTATGATTCTATCATCCCTATCGCCTTCTGAGTCACAAATCACTTCTGCATCTCCACTCTAATCCATCTACTAATTACATTACCCCTGTGCTTCCCAGTTTCTCAATCCTTTCTTCTAAAAGAGTGATGTTTTTTATACTCTGTTTTGCTGATCTGGGCATTATGGGTGCAAGGAAAGAGTTAATTGTGATTCTTTCTTTGTACATGCCAGAATAAAGTGGAAGTTTGAAGACAAAATGGTGTCAGCTTGGAACGTTGTGATTGTCTGGAGCTGTGCACCAGTGCACATTCCTGAGATTAGATAATGAATGATGTTTTCCTCTTTACAGACCTGTTGTCTCTGTTTTCCTAAATTATGTATCTGGGCTGAAGGTCATATGAGATAAGGGGGTGCAGCTGGTACCACCAAGCGACAGAGAAGTACTGAGGTGATAATTATGTTATGCTTTGAAAGAATCTTAAAGTGTATAAAACAGGACACTTACTTTGTGCAGAAGGAGAGCTTTGTCTTAGGCTAGGGTCACGACTGGTGCTTATGGAAAGAGTTGGGGAAGAAAGAGACAAGAATGTCAAAAGGTTTAGAGTATGTCAAAGCAGAGTTGGAGCGAAAGGGCAGTGTGAAGTTTGTCAGCATTCTGCAGATCAGCTCCTTTAGTGGATGGTAAGTATTTAGCTTTCTGTACTCCTACTGTAGACAATTTCTTTCTTTCTGCATTGCATGGCGCTCGTTCTAATGAGGTGTTTCCTTGTGGTCTTCAACATATTTGTAGTGCCTCCCTTTGAGCTGAATCGGGGAAGAACACAATAAATTTTTAAAATAATTTTTGTTACAATGGGCAAGGCCATTCTTTATTGCCCTAGCCCTAATTGCTCTTGAAGTTCGTGGTAAGCTGTCATCCTGTACAACTGCAGTCCTTCTGGTGAGGGTACCTCCACTGTGCTAATGAGGAGAGAGTGCCAGGACTTGGGTTCACTGACAGTGATATCTTTCCAAATTATGATAGTGTGGAGTTTGGAGGGAAACATGTATATGGTATACCCATGTGCCTGCTGTCCACATCCTTTGTGAGGGTAGAAATCACAGGTTTGGGAGGTTCTATAAAAGTAGCTGGACAAAGAACTACAATGCATTTTGTAGATGGTAGGAAATTGATACTCAAATTGCTGGAACAGGCTGCTTTGCCCTCACTATGTTGAGAGGTGTTGGGACTGCATTTTTCCAGTTAAGTGGAAAACTAATGGGGTGAAAAGACCTTGGGGTACTGTTTCTTGCCACCAGGTACCCAGTGTTTAACCTGCTCTTGTTGCCCTGAGTTTATGGTCCTTGGTCCCCCCACTGACCCCAGGATGTTGATGGCTAGGCTTTGCACATCACAGCTGTAACATGTGGTTATTTGAGTTACTGCTGCCTTTCTGTCCACTTGAACAAGTCTGCCAGTTGGTAGGTTGTCAAAAACTGAAATCTCTATAGGTTACATGAACCCTATATCTCAGCATATTTTATTCTACTAATTTTTTATTGGAATATAAACATTTTTATTAATGTTTCTTTAATGAATTGAAATTATTTGTTTAGAATTACTGTTGATAGAACCTGGTATATTTTTTTGCCTCCTTTTTCTCCTATCAGTGTAAGGAAAGACAGCTTTTGAAACCTTGTTCCCATGGTTTTTGCACTGGTCTAGTTTGCAACAGTCTTATGGCGAGGTTGTTTACTTGTCTTATGGCGAGGTTGTTTACTTGTCTTATGGTGAGATTGTTTACTTGATTTTTGAGGTTCTAAGAATTGAGCCTTTCTTTCCAGCAAAGATTGCCTGGTAGTGATTAAGAACAAATCCTAGATTTCTTCCCATCCTAATATCCCACTGCTGTTTTGATTGAGATTGATTGGCTTGCTGTAGGTCCAGGAATTCAAACTGGTAGCTACTATGTCTTTAAGCCTTTCTGTCAGAACATTTATTTAGTTAATCTGGGATTAGAAGAAAGGAATACTTTAATGCATGCAGTAAGTGTTATTCAAAGAACTTTGATTAATAATATTGTCCTGATTTATATTATTTTTGGCAAATTTAGTAGAACATAGAACATAGAATAGTACAGCACAGTACAGGCCCTTTGGCCCACAATGTTGTGCCGACCCTTAAACCCTGCCTCCCATATATCCCTCCACCTTAAATTCTTCCATAAACATGTCTAGTAGTCTCTTCAATTTCATAAATTTCTGCACGCTTTTCATGTCACAGTGGCTATCTAATGTAGATTTTATGCTTTTAGTAAACTCACATTTGTAAAACCAAGTAAATGAGTACATTGGCAGCTTATTTGAATCGAATGCTCTGTCCAATTTTTAAATCTGCTTTTGTGTTATACAAACAGGTTTGAATATTCTAGGCATTTTCTGTAATTATTGTAATTGTTGAACCAGAATTTTGTCTCGGATCTCATTATAATCATAATTTTTAAAGACATTGGCGATTGATAATTAAGATTCAATGATGTTATGATATACACATACAACATATGAAGTAAGATGTTTGTTTCATTTGTAACTCCAGGACTGGAGCCCCTGATACAGAAGACCAAGGAAACAGTGAAAAGAATGACACCATGTGCTGGACCCCCAACATGGCGGAGGAAAGATGAGGAACTTGATCCAACATGTGCTGCAGCAACATTAAAAATCTGGAAGGAACAGCTTTCTTCACAGATGTACAGGTAGAAGTTTCTTTTTCATTTTGATTTTGTGATGATTTCCTAATGGGTAAATGTGACACACTGCAGTTAAGAAAATGAACTTAAAGATAGGTTTAACCAATTTCTTAAAGAGAAGTACACACAGTAGCCACTTTATTAGGTACTTCGTGCCACACAGTCCATGTTCATGGTCTTCTGCTGCTGTAGCCTGTCCACTTCAAGGTTCGACATGCTGGACACTCGGAGGTGCTCTTTGCACATCACAGCTGTAATGTGATGAGTTTGAGTTACTGTTGTCTTTCTGTCAGCTTGAGCGAGACTGGTCATTTTCCTCTGACCTCTTTCATTAACAAGGCAATACACATAAAATGCTGGAAGAACTCAGCAGGCCAGGCAGCATCCACGGAAAGAGTACAGCTGTTATTTCAGCCTGAGACCCTTCAGCAGGACTGGAGAGAAAAAAGATGATGAGTAGATTTGAAAGGTGGGGGGGGGGGGGGGAGGGAGAGAAACACAGGGTGATAGGTGAAACTGGGAGGGGAAGGGATGAAGCATAGAGCTGGGAATTTGATTGGTGAAAGAGATACAGGGCTGGAGAAGGGGGAATCTAACAGGAGAGGACAGAAGGTCATGGTAGAAAGAAAATGGGGGAGGAGCACTAGAAGGAGGCATTGGGTGGGCAAGGAGATAAAGTGAGAGAAGGGGAAAAGGGGATGGGGAATGGTGAAGGGGGGCATTATGCAAGTTCAAGAAATCAATGTTCATGCCATCAGGTTGGAAGCTACTCAGACAGAATATAAGGTATTGTTATTCCAGCCTGAATGTTACCTTATCACAACAGCAGAGGAAGCCATGGATTGACATATTGGAATGGGAAGTGGAATTAAAATGGGTGGCCACTGGGGGATCCTGCTCCTTCTGGCGGGCCGAGTGTAGGTGCACGGCGAAGAGGTCTCCCAATCTATGTTGGGTCTCACCAGTATACAGGAGGCCACAACATACTCAGGTTGGAGGACTAACACCTTGTATTCCATCTGGGTAGCCTACAACCTGATGGCATGAATGTTGATTTCTCAAACTTCCGATAATGCACCTCCCACTGCTCCTTCACCATTCCCCATCCCCTTTTCCCTCTCTCACCTTATTTCCTCGCCCGCCCTTTGCCTTCCTCTAGTACTCCTCCCCCTTTACTTTCTTCCATGGCCTTCTGCCCTTCCTATTAGATTCCCCCTTCTCTAGCCCTGTAACTCTTTCATCAATCAACTTCCCAGCTCTTTACTTCATCACTTTCCCCTCCATCTTTTAACCCTAACTCTCAGCTTTTTTGTCTCTAGTCCTGCTGAAGGGTCTCAGCCGAAATGCCGACTGTACTCTTTTTTCGTAGATGCTGCCTGGCCTGCTGAGTTCTTGCAGCATTTTATGTGTTTTGCTTGGATTTCCAGCATCTGCAGATTTCTCTCTCATTTGTCATTAGCAAGGCATTTTCAATAGACAATAGGTGCAGAAGTAGACCATTCGGCCTTTCGAGCCTGCACCGCCATTCTGAGATCATGGCTGATCATCTACTATCAATACCCGGTTCCTGCCTTGTCCCCATATCCCTTGATTCCCCTATCCATAAGATACTATCTATCTCCTTCTTGAAAGCATCCAGAGAATTGGCCTCCACTGCCTTCCGAGGCAGTGCATTCCAGACCCCCACAACTCTCTGGGAGAAGAAGTTTTTCCTTAACTCTGTCCTAAATGACCTACCCCTTATTCTCAAACCATGCCCTCTGGTACTGGACTCTCCCAGCATCTGGAACATATTTCCAGCCTCTAACTTGTCCAATCCCTTAATAATCTTATATGTTGCAATCAGATCCCCTCTTAATCTTCTTAATTCCAGCGTGTACAAGCCCAGTCTCTCTAACCTCTCTGCGTAAGACAGTCCGGACATCCCAGGAATTAACCTCGTGAATCTACGCTGCACTTCCTCTATAGCCAGGATGTCCTTCCTTAACCCTGGAGACCAAAACTGTACACAATACTCCAGGTGTGGTCTCACCAGGGCTCTGTACAAATGCAAAAGAATTTGTACAGAACTGCCACTTACTGAATGTTTTCGCGCCATTCTCTCTGAACTCTAGAGACTCTTGTGGTTAAAATCTGTTTATGAGATACTCAAACCACTCGATCTGACACCAACAATCATTCCACAGTCAGAGTCACCAAGATCACACTTCTTCCCCCAATCTGATGTTTGCTCTGAACAACAACTGAACTTCTTGACCATGTCTGCATGCTTTTCTGCATTGAGTTGCAGCAACGTGATTAGATATTTGCATTAACGAGCGGGTGTACAGGTGTACCTTATAAAGTGGTCACTAAGTGTGTAATTGGAGTATGGCTCTCGGCTTCATTGTGCTTAAACACTTGCTGCTGGTACATTAAATAGAGGAAACTGCACTGTGCAGTGATGAGTTTCTGCCTGAATGCTGTTCTGTTGAAGCAGCGTGAAACACTGCTTTTATTTTTTTGTTTTTGCCTGCTCACATCCAGATCTAGGATGACCTTGCATCCTTCAATCTGTACAATGCACCATTAATCACTTATTAATAATGATTAGGCCATAGAAGATGCAGAGTTTCTCACGTTACGCTATTTGCTTCTGTGTTTTCAGCTGTACCCGGTAAGGTAGTTTGGTTTCTATCATTCTATGAATTCACCTGAAGATAAGCCAGATCAGAAATGATAATGCAGAGAAACGAAAGGTGGTAAATTTTAAACAGAAATGAAGGAACATTAGAAAGACATGTTTATGCAGTGTAGCATTTCACACCTCAAAGCGCTTCACATAAAAGGGATTTCTTTGAAATGCATTGACCGTTGAGGGCAAACTTAATAGCCATTTTCCACCGAACGCCATAGAACCCTTGCAATCGTGAATAGCATGATTATTTCTAACTGGAGCTACAGTGATAACTAAAGCCAAAATTTTCATCTAGGACTGGAAGCTTAAAGAAAAGCAGATTGACAGAACTTGTAATGAGCATAATTTAGAAGTTCAAAACAATTTTAGTATCAAGCTACGTATGTCACCATGAGATTCATTTTCTTGCAGGCATTCACAGTAGAACAAAGAAATTAAGTAGAATCCATGAAAAACCTACACTCAAACAAAAACTGACAAACAACCATTGTGCAAATACAAAATAATAATAATAATAATAATCAGAGTTGGAGACCTCTTCCCAGAAACCGAAGGGTTCCTTTTGGCAATACAGGATCAGGTGGTTAACACAAAAATGCATCAAAATTACGAAGTAAAAGACCAACAAATTCAAGATGATAAATGCAGAAAATGCCAAGAGAAACCAGAAACAATCCAACACATTACAGGGATCCTGTCGCAGTTTATCTCAATCTGGTTATTTGCAGAGGCACAATCAATTGGCAAACATGATCTGGCAAAATTTTGCTTTAAATATAATCTCAGAAAAGACACCAAACTTTACTACAAATACAAGCCTGATCCAGATTTGGAGTCAGAGTCCCACAAATTATATTATGACCAATCCATTATTAAGATAGGACTATCCATAATAAAGAATAAATAAACAAGAACAACTCATTTATTAGATATAGCCATTCCAAACACAAACTGAAATCAGTAAGTGGAAAAATACCAGAAATATGCAGAATTAAAAGGAAATTGAAAGATTTTGTAACACGAACAGGATTTACATTGTCTCAATAGTAATATCTGTAACTGGTATTATCCCAAAGGCACTACACAATAGCTTTAAACAATTAGGCTTACTCAGCAATATCTATGTAAATCTTCAGAAAGCCACAATACTAAACACCACTAGACTAGTCTGAAAGTTCTTAGCAATTGAGAAGTGAGCATGCTTGGCTATGCCTGTACTTCAGGTTTTACCAGCTTGAGCTGAGGAAAAGATTAAAATAGTAATAATAATTACATAAGCAAATAAATAATACTGAGGGCATGAGATGTAAAGTCCTTGAAAGAGTGTCCTTTGGTTGTGAAATCAGTTCAGTGTTGAGGTGAGTGAAGTTATCCATGCTGGTTCAGAGGTCTGATAGTTGAAGGGTTGGTGTGGTCTAAGGCTCCTGTACCTCCTTTCTGATGGCAGCAGTGAGAAGAGAGCATGGATGGTGGGGGTGCTTGATTTTTATATAAAAAGAATACGAGATATGGTTCACCAGTACATTTGCTTAATGATCATTATTATTTGTCAGAAACTATTCAATCAGTGGGACCTGTAACCAAGCTTCTCGATTTGGACCCTCTTAGTACCCCAGATACTTGCATTCAATTGACTATTTTTCCCGCTGCTTCTCTCACCACGTTCTATGTGCCACACTTTCCGCCATGAGGAGGTACCTGGTGTCCCTATCCCAGTCACTTCCACAACTCGGGGATTCTCTCTCTGTCACCTGTAATGGGCCTGTCTGCTACTTTATCCTCCACCGAATCCTCGCTTTCAGTCACTGGTTCTTTGACTTTCTCATGTCTCGCAAGCATCGGAAGATCGCCCATCTGCAGACCAGAGACCACAGAACCTGTCGTCTCCAACCCCTGCAGGCCCAGACGTCTCCAAATCATGATCCATGCTATCGACCTCAGCGGCTCTAACAATCCAGAGTAGATTCAAAACCCGTACTCCGCCGCCGTCAACGTGGGTTCCAAAGGCTTCGGACACCTCAAGTGCCAATTGCACAAATTCCAACTCCAACTCCAGCCTTGACCTCCAGGCCGGGACATCATGCGCTACCACTGGAACTTTCGTCTCCACCATTCTGCAATCCTGTCTCTCTCAGGACCCACCACTAGCTCTTGGGTCCTCAGAGACTCCATCTTCCTCTCACCCCACCATCCCTGACCACTCCAAACCTCCCTTCTCCTCAGACACCACCAACCCCCTTCCCCGTCCCCCACCTGATCCCAGCTCTCATCTGTACCGGAACATCACCATTCCCTCTGACCTTCCCCTCTCTGAGAAAGTTCCGTCCTCAGTGAGGGCCTCACTTTTCTCCCCATGCCCGAGTTTTCGCCGGCCATCTTGCTGAGCTTTTCTTCCTCCACCTCCGTCTCCAAGCCTACTTCTTTGGCAATGACTCTCCACCCCACATTGATGACCCCTGCTCCCGTCTTCAACCCTCCTCCTCCTCCTGGACACCACACCCTGCTCTTCTGTCTGCTCTAGATCTTTTCATTGCCAACTGCCAACGGGACATTAACCATCTTGACTTCAACACTCCTTCCTGGAACCCCAACCTTACCCCTTCCAAACGCTCGCTCTCCACTCCCACTGCACTAACCTTTAGCTCATCATCAAACCCTCAGATTAAGGGGGTGCTGCAATAGTCTGGCAGACTGACCTCTACCTTGCTGAGGCCTAGCAACAATCCTCAAACACCTCCGCTTATTTACCCTTCGAACAGGACCCCACTAAGGAACACCAGACCACTGTCTCCCACGCCATCACTGATCTTATTAGCTCTGGGGATCTCCCATTCACTTGCCACCAACCTCACAGTGCCTGTGCCCCACACCTCCCGATTCTACCTCCTACCTAAGATCCACAAAGCTGCTTGTTCAAGTAGACACATTTTTTCAGTTTGTTCTTGCCCTACTGAACTCATACCTGCACACCTCATCTCTGTTTTATTATCCCCCTTGTCCAGTCCCTACATTCTTGACATTTCACACACTCCAGATATTTTCAATAATTTCAAGTTCCCTGGCCCCCCATCATCTTATTTTTACAATGGATGTCCAGTTCCTGTACACCTCCACCCCCCACCAGGGAGGCCTCAAAGTTTCCCGTTTCTTTCCGGACACTAAAACCAAACCAGTTCCCCTCCACCACCACTCTCCTCCTCCTAGTGGAACTTAACCTTACTTTTAGTAATTTCTCCTTAGGCCCCTCCTACTTCCTTCAAACAAAAGGGGTAGCCATGGGCACTCGTATGGGTCTGAACTATGCCTGTCGGCTACAGTCAGTGTTCCAAGCCTACACTGGTATCACTCCCCCACTTTTCCTACGCTACATTAGCGACTGCATTGGTGCTGCTTCCTGCACCTATATGGTGCTTGTTGACTTCATCAACTTTACATCCAGCTTCCACCCTGCCCTCAAATTTGCCTGGTCCATCTCTGACACCTCCCTCCTCCTTTTTTGATATCTCTGTCTCTATCTCTGGAGACAGCTTATCTACTGATGCCTATTAGAAACCCACTGACTCTCACGGCTACCTGGACTGTACCTTTTTTCACCTTGTTACTTGTAAAAATGTGATCCCCTTCTCTCAGTTCCTCCATCTCTGTGGCACCTGCTCTCAGGATGAGGCTTCTCATTCCAGAACAAAGGAGATATTCTCCTTTTTTAAAGAAAGAGGTTTCCTTTCCTCCGCCATTACCGTTGCCCTCAACCGCATCTCTTCTGTTTCCTGCACGACTGCTCTTACCCCATCCTCCTACCACCCTATCAGGGATGGGTTCCTCTTGTCTTCAACTACCGCCCCCACCAGCCTCCACGTCCAGCACATAATTCTCTGCAACTTCTGCCACCTCCAACAGATCTCACCACGAAGCACATCTTTCCCTCCTTCCCCACCACTTTCTGTTTTCCGCAGGGATCGCTCCCAATGAGATCCCTCCTTTGCCCCTCCCCACTGATCTCCCTCCCGGCTCTTATCCTTGCAAGCATAACAAGTGCTACACCTGCCCCTACACCTTCTCCCTCACTACCATTCATGGTCCCAAACAGTCCTTCCAAGTGAGGTGACTCTTCACCTGTGAGTCTGTTGGGGTCATATACTGTGTCCGGTGCTCCTAGTGTGGCCTCCTGTATATCGATGAGACCCAACATAGATTGGGAGACTGCTCCGCTCTCTGGAAGAAGCGGGATCTCCCAGTGGCCACCCGTTTTAATTCCTCTTCCCATTCCCATTCCAACATGTCCATCCATGACCTCCTCTACTGTTGCGATGAGGGCACACTCAGTTTGGAGGAACAACACTGTGTATTCCGTCGGGGTAGCCTCCAAACTGATGGCATGAACTTTAATTTCTTGAACTTCCAGTAATCCCCCCCCCGCCCCCCCCAGCATTCCCTTTTCCCTCTCTTACCTTATCTCCTTGCTGGCCCATCGCCTCTGTCTGGTGCTCCTCCCCCTTTGTCCCATGCCCTTCTGTTCTCTCCTATCAGGTTCCCCCTTCTCCAGCCCTGTATCTTTTTTGCCAATCAACTTCCCAGCTCTTTACTTCATCCCTCCCCCTCCTGGCTTCACCGAACACCTTGTATTTCTCTCTCCCTTCCCCTCACCTTTTAAATCTACTCCTCTTCTTCTTTTTCTCTCCAGTTCTGCTGAGGGGTCTCGGCCCGAAACATCAACTGTGCTTTTTTTTCCACAGATGCAGCCTGGTCTGCTGAGTTCCTCCAGCATTTTGTGTGTGTGTGTGTTGCTTTTGGATTACCAACATCTGCAGATTGTCTCTTGTTTGGGACTTGTAACCATGCCCATTTCAGTGCTGTGTGATGTTTGGGTAGTGTGTTGCTATGTTTCAGTTGAAGTTGACAATTGGGGAAACACCTTTAAGGATTATTTCTAAACGGGCATAGAGTCCGTTGGAGATTTTTACTGAACTTTGCAAGCTCAGCATGCTCTGTGAATTGACTGGAATCTTCCTGCTATATGTTGAAGTGACTACTGTACAGGTCTGAAAACTCACTGGTATTTGCGGAAGCATGTGAAGTTGTTGTTATTCATACACCAATAACCATTTGCCACTTAAAAGTAATGCCCTTGTCCCAAGACGACGGGCAGTGTATCAGTGCAAGATCTTACTTTTAGGTACTGTGCCAGTGCAGAGCATTCATGTGTAGTCACGGGTCTGAAGAGGCTTGGGGGAGAATTTTGGGATTGTCAAGAGTCAGAGGGGAGGTCATAAGCCAATGACTGATGGTGTTGGGGCCTGCTGTTGCTACTCAAAGTTGTGTGGCTGAGTTGGTCAGGGTTCAGTTGAACTTGGCAGGAGGTGGGTGATAAGGGCGATCACTGAGTCAGCTCCATTGTTAGCAAAGTAGTGGTAACACATTAAAAAGATTATAATGCCTTTGGTGAGCTTTGTTTTATGAAGTGGAAATGGTGTTTGACAAATCCACAAGAGATCTTTGAGGATGCAACAAACAGATTGGATAATGGAGAATGCAAATATAGTGTTCTTTCGATTTCTGATATTTTAGCATCATAGAGCACTACAGTGAGTCCACGTCAACCTGTTTTGCTGCCTAGTCCCATTTATCCGCACCCAGACCATAGCCCTCTAAATCCTTCACATCCATTCACTTTTCAACATCATTGTATAAGGGCTAAGAGTGTTGTAAAAACGAGCCTGAAGACTTTGTGTGTCAATACGAGGAGCATTCGTAACAAGGTGGATGAATTGAATGTGCAGATAGTTATTAATGAATATGATATAGTTGGGATCACAGAGACATGGCTCCAGGGTGACCAAGGATGGGAGCTCAACATCCAGGGATATTCAATATTCAGGAGGGATAGACAGGAAAGAAAAGGAGGTGGGGTAGCATTGCTGGTTAGAGAGGAGATAAACGCAATAGAAAGGAAGGACATTAGCCTGGAGGATGTGGAATCGATATGGGTAGAACTGCATAACACTAAGGGACAGAAAACGCTGGTAGGAGTTGTGTACAGGCCACCTAACAGTAGTAGTTAGGTTGGGGATGGCATTAAACAGGAAATTAGAAATACATGCAATAAAGGAACAGTAGTTATAATGGGTGATTTCAATCTACATATAGATTGGGTGAATCAAATTGGTAAGGGTGCTGAGGAAGTGGATTTCTTGGAATGTATACGGGATGGTTTTCTAAACCAACATGTCGAGGAACCAACTAGGGAGCAGGCCATTCTAGATTGGGTATTGAGCAATGAGGAAGGGTTAGTTAGCAATCTTGTCGTGCGAGGCCCCTTGGGTAAGAGTGACCATAATATGGTGTAATTCTTCATTAAGATGGAGAGTGACATAGTTAATTCTGAAACAAAAGTTCTGAACTTAAAGAAGGGTAACTTTGAAGGTATGAGACGTGAATTAGCTAAGATAGACTGGCAAATGATACTTAAAGGGTTGACGGTGGATATGCAATGGCAAGCATTTAAAGATCGCATGGATGAACTACAGCAATTGTTCATCCCAGTTTGGCAAAAGAATAAACCAGGGAAGGTAGTGCACCCATGGCTGACAAGGGAAATTATGGATAGTATCAAGTCCAAAGAAGAAACATATAAATTAGCAAAAAAAAGTGGCACACCTGAGGACTGGGAGAAATTCAGACACCAGCAGAGGAGGACAAAGGGCTTAATTAGGAAAGGGAAAAAAGATTATGAGAGAAAGCTGGCAAGGAACATAAAAACTGACTGTAAAAGCTTTTATAAATACGTGAAAAGAAAAAGATTGGTCAAGACAAATATAGGTCCTTTACAGTCAGAAACAGGTGAATTGATCATAGGGAACAAATACATGGCAGACCAATTGAATAACTACTTTGGTTCTGTCTTCACTAAGGAGGACGTAAATAATCTTCCGGAAATAGTAAGGGACCGAGGGTCTAGTGAGATAGAGGAACTGAGGGAAATACATGTTAGTAGGGAAGTGGTGTTAGGTAAATTGAAGGGATTAAAGGCAGATAAATCCCCAGGGCCAGATGGTCTGCATCCCAGAGTGCTTAAGGAAGTAGCCCAAGAAATAGTGGATGCATTAGTGATAATTTTTCAAAACTCCTTAGATTCTGGATTAGTTCCCGAGGATTGGAGGGTGGCTAATGTAACCCCACTTTTTAAAAAAGGAGAGAGAGAGAAACCGGGGAATTATAGACCGGTTAGTCTGACATTGGTGGTGGGGAAAATGCTAGAGTCAGTTATCAAAGATGTGATAACAGCACATTTGGAAAGAGGTGAAATCATCGGACAAAGTCAGCATGGATTTGTGAAAGGCAAATCATGTCTGAGGAATCTTACAGAATATTTTGAAGATGTAACTAGTAGAGTGGATAGGGGAGAGCCAGTGGATGTGGTATATTTAGATTTTCAAAAGGCTTTTGACAAGGTCCCACACAGGAGATTAGTGTGCAAACTTAAAGCACACGGTATTGGGGGTATGGTATTGATGTGGATAGAGAATTGGTTGGCAGACAGGAAGCAAAGAGTGGGAGTAAACGGGACCTTTTCAGAATGGCAGGCAGTGACTAGTGGGGTACCGCAAGGCTCAGTGCTGGGACCCCAGTTGTTTACAATATATATTAATGATTTAGATGAGGGAATTAAATGCAGCATCTCCAAGTTTGCGGATGACACGAAGCTGGGCGGCGGTGTTAGCTGTGAGGAGGATGCTAAGAGGATGCAGGGTGACTTGGATAGGTTAGGTGAGTGGGAAAATTCATGGCAGATGCAATTTAATGTGGATAAATGTGAGGTTATCCACTTTGGTTGCAAGAACAAGGAAACAGATTATTATCTGAATGGTGGTCGATTAGGAAAAGGGGAGATGCAACGAGACCTGGGTGTCATTGTACACTAGTCATTGAAGGTGGGCATGCAGGTACAGCAGGCGGTGAAAAAGGCAAATGGTATGTTGTCATTCATAGCAAAAGGATTTGAGTACAGGAGCAGGGAGGTTCTACTGCAGTTGTACAAGGCCTTGGTGAGACCGCACCTAGAATATTGTGTGCAGTTTTGGTCCCCTAATCTGAGGAAAGACATTCTTGCCATAGAGGGAGTACAGAGAAGGTTCACCAGATTGATTCCTGGGATGGCAGGACTTTCATATGAAGAAAGACTGAATCGACTAGGCTTATACTAACTGGAATTTTAGAAG
This sequence comes from Hemitrygon akajei, assembly GCF_048418815.1. Lineage (NCBI taxonomy): Eukaryota > Metazoa > Chordata > Chondrichthyes > Myliobatiformes > Dasyatidae > Hemitrygon > Hemitrygon akajei. The sequence continues at coordinate 31,410,110 of NC_133127.1, forward strand.
ATTGAGGGGGGATCTTATTGAAATGTATAAAATTCTAAAGGGATTGGACAGGCTAGATGCAGGAAGATTGTTTCCGATGTTGGGGAAGTCCAGAACGAGGGGTCACAGTTTAAGAATAAAGGGGAAGCCTTTTAGGACCGAGATGAGGAAAAACTTCTTCACACAGAGAGTGGTGAATCGGTGGAATTCTCTGCCACAGGAAACAGTTGAGGCTGGTTCATTGGCTATATTTAAGAGGACGTTAGATATGGCCCTTGTGGCTAAAGGGATCAGGGGGTATAGAGAGAAAGCAGGTACAGGGTTCTGAGTTGGATGATCAGCCATGATCATACTGAATGGTGGTGCAGACTCGAAGGGCCGAATGGCCTACTCCTGCACCTATTTTCTATGTTTCTATGTTTCTGTGTACTTAACTGAACCTCTTAAATGTTGCAATTCAACCCGCAATTACCATTTCTGCTGGCAGCTCATTCTACACCTACACTACTCTCTGAATGAAGGACTTCATCTTCAGGTTCCACTTAAATATTTCACCATTCACCTGAGACCTCTAATTCTGGTCTCATTCAAACTCAGTGGAAAAAGCCAACACGTATTTACCCTATCAATTACCCTCTTAATTTTATCTATAATACCTCTATAGTATCTCACCTCTGTGCACTTCAGAGACTAAAGTTCTAAACTATTCAACTTTTCCCTATAATTCAGGTCCTCAAGACCAGCGACATCCTTGAAATCTATCGTGTGCCAATTACTAAAACTCTATTCTTCTGCTCTTTCTTATCAGCTACCAGTACAATACCATCTCATAGAAACAGCAACAGGTAGCTATTTCTCCTAACTGAGCACAAAGAATGAAAGAAAATCCCAGGAGAATTATTTTATTTACTAGTCTATTAGTACTATAATGTGCCTATCACAAATTGGCAAAGCATGCATCATAATCCCTTTCAAATGGAAATGTGTGAAACACTATAGTATATAAGGATATAGAGGAAAAACAGCATAAAAATCCAGCACCAGCTCATTTATCTAAAATCTTTTGCTATACTCTTTGGTACCACAAAACATTCACTGCTAGAATACTATGTAGCAGCACAACTTAAATAATTCACATTATTGTTTCAGACATAAATCCTAGTAATGAATGTTTTTGATTTGGATTTTCATTTTTTTTTTCATAAGAGCATAAGAAATAGAAGCAGGAGTAGGCATTCTGACCCATCGAGCCATTCAATAAGATCATGGCTGATCTGGCTATGGACTCATCTCCACCTGCCTGCCTTTTCCCCACAACGTGGGAAAAGGTTTTTTGTTATTTTTTTTCAAAGTTCTAAGTAAACTTATCATCAAAGTGAAAATATGTCACCTTATGCAAACCCGAGATTCATTTTCTTGTGGGCATGCTCTGCAGATCCAACAACCATGAAAGACTGGACAACCAGTGTGCAAAAGACAACAAACTGTGCAAACACAAAAGAAAATAATAGAAATAATAATAAGTAAATAAGCAATAAATATCGAGAACATGCGATGAAGAGCCCTTGAAAGGGAGTCCATAGGTTGCGGGATCATTTCAGTTATGGGGTGAGTGAAGTTATCCCCTCTGGTTCAAGAACCTGATGTTTGACGGGTAATAACTATTCCTGAACTTGGTGGTGTGAGTTCTGAGGCTCCTGTACCAGCATCCTGATGACCTTGGTAGTGGGGGGTCCCTGATGATGGATACTGCTTTCCTACGAACAACTCCATGTAGACGAGTTCAGTGGTGAGGAGGGTTTTACCTGTGATAGACTCGGGTATATCCATTACTTTTTGTAGGATTTTCCATTCACTGGTGTTTCCAGACTAGGCTGTGATGCATACTCTCTACTACCCATCTATAGAAGTTTGTCAAAGCTTTAGATGTCATGCTGAATCTTTGCACTCTTAAGGAAGCAGAGGTTCTGTTGTGCCTTCTTTGTAATGGCACTTACCTACTGGGCCCAGGACAGGTCCATTGAAATGATAGCACACAGGAATTTAAAGTTGTTGACCCTCTGTGCTTCTGATCCCCTGATGAGGACTGGCTCATGGGCCTCCACTTTCCATCTCCTGAAGTCAATAATCAGCTCCTTGGTCTTGCTGACATTGAGTGAGAGGTTGTTGTTGTGGCACCACTCGGCCAGATTTTCAGTCTCCTTCCTATGTGCTGATTCATCACTACTTTTGATATGGCCAACAACAGTGGTGTCATCAGCAAACAAATTTGGCATTAGGGCTGTGCTTAGCCACACAGCATGCAGAGCTGGGGGCTAAACACACAGCCTTGTGGTTCACCTGTGCTGAATGTGATTGTGGAGGAGATGTTGTTGTCAATCCAAACTGACTGGGGTCTGCAAGTGAGGAAATTGAGGATCTAATTGCACAAGGAGGTATTGAGGCCAAGGTCTTGAAGCTTATTGATTAGTTTTGAGAGGATGATAGTATTGAATGTTGAGCTGTAATCGATAAAGAGCGTCCTGATGTATGCATCTTTGCTGTCCGTATGTTTCAGGTTTAAATCAATTATATAATTGAAAATAGTGCAACCAGGGTAGATAAAAGAACCTTCTGTGTGAACTTCATACATTTTGTAACGGGTTAGAATAACCATCAATCACTGTACTTTTTGGAGGATTCTAATTTGCAGGATAATTTGAGTCCTAAAGCTCTTCAGCACAGAAACACAGTGTTATATCTGTCTGAAGAATTTCATTTTCTGAAGGAAGTCAAATATGAGTTCCGTGTTTACTGAAAATTAATTGGAAATGAAGAAGATTTGGAATAAACAAATAAATGTCATCCATGCACTGAGACCCAGATCTCTCAGTCGTGAGGCCGCTGAATACGGAGGAACACAGGTGGTACTTTCTGTTGGACAAGATAAAGACATTGCAAATTGAATCTTTTGTTAATAAATCCGAGGAGCTTTTGAAATTCATGATGTAGTAGAGTGCTGAAGAAAGCTCTGCTGAAATAGATCTTGATCAAGTAATTGTACCATGGTTTCAGTGACTGAGTTCTCTGAATCGATCCAGTCGAAACAATTTGGCCTTTATGAATTAGTTGAAGGGTTTCAGGTCACTTAGCAGAAATAGATGAAGGAAATGTACCCCAAACAGTCGAGCAATCTGCCTGGGGATGTCTACTCATGATGGCCTTGCTAGTAAGACTTGACCTCCAACTAGATGAATGAGAGAGAACAACCAGACAGTTGCTTCATAGTTTCAAGAGATTAGTGGAAAAACTAGAAATCAATCTTGGAGAAACTGTTGAAATAAAATCTGTATGTTTGGCTGTCTTTTAGCGAAGCCAAATAGGAAATGCAGCCTCATTAATTTATTGGCAATAACACTGATGGTGTATTTCACCATAATGGTTGTAGCAAGACGATATAGCGGTACAGGGAATCACTTCTTCTACCAGTCAGAGGATTGTGGCTTGTAAGTAGCACTGGCATGTTCCTTTCTGTAATAAACTATTATCTGCTCCCGAGTGCAGACTTTATTGACTATTTTCATTTCTATGGCACCTAATGATTTATTAATGGCATATAATGTTCTTAGTTATTTGGAAAGGTGTCAGGACCATGAGTTGGGGGGTGGAAGGCTTCAAAGGTTTCGAAGGTACATTTAATGTCAGAGAAATGTACACAATATACATCCTGGAATGCTTTTTCTTCGCAAGCGTCCATGAAGAGAGAGGAGTGCCCCCAAAGAATGAACGGCAGTTAAATGTTAGAACCACGGTCCCTACAGCTTCCCTCCCTCCTGCGCGTAAGCGGCAGAAAGCAACGGTCTCCCCTCACCCTACCGGCAAAAAAAGCGTCGGCACCCGCCACCGAGCACTGAAGCGTGAGCAAAGCAATAGCAAAGACACAGACTTGCAGTTACCCCAAAGACTTCTTGTTCACCCGACATTCGACATACTATTTGGCGGGGGTAAATGTTGACACAAGTGGAAAAAGCAGTTAGTGTGGAGGATCTCCTGGTCTCAAAGGGATAGTGCTATGTAAATTAAAATGTCAAATAGTTACACTGACTGGGAGGTGAAAAGGAACAGCAGTTTGTCCAAAGCACGTTTTGACCAATGTGCATAAGACATAGGAACAGAATTAGGCCATTCAGCCCATCAAGTTTGCTGTCCATTCCAACATGGCTCATTTATTATCTCTCTCGACCCCATCCTCTCTCCTTCTTTATGTAACCTTTGACTCCTTTACTAATCAGGCACCTATCAATCTCTGCTTTAAATATACTCTATGACTTGGTCTCCATGGCACTGAGTTACATTGATTCATGAAACTCTGTCTAAAGAAAGTTCTCCTCATCTCTGTTCCAAATGGACATCTCTCTTTTCAGAGGTTGTTCCCTATGGTTCTAGACTCTCCCATCAAAGGAAACATCATCTCGGTATCCACTCTGTCTGGGTCCTTCAATATTCGATAGTTTTCATTGTGATTCCTCCCCATTCTTTAAAACTCCAGCAAGGCTGAGAGACATCAAGTGGTCCTCATATGTTAACCCTTTCATTCCTGGAATCATTTTTCTGAACCTGCTCTCTACCCCCTCTAATGCCAGCACATTCTTTCTTAGATAAGGGGCCTAAAATTGCTCACAATACTCCAAGTGCAGTCTGACCAATGCCCTATAAGCCTCAGCATTATATCCTTGCTTTTATATTTGAAATGAATGCTGACATTGCATTTGACTTTCTCACCAACTCGACTTGCAAGTTAACCTTTCAGGAATCTGCACGAGGAGCCCTAAGAGAATAGTCTGCACCCTTATTCCTTCTGTCAAAGTGCGTGACCATAGCTTCCCTACGCTATATTCCATCTGCCACATCTTTGCCTATAGTCCCAATCCGTCTAAGACCTTCTGCAGACTCTCTGCTTCATCAACACCACCTCCCCCTCCACTTTGTATCATTCACAAACTTGGCCACAAAACCATCAATTCCTTCATCCAAATCATTGGCATATAACATGAAGAGAAGTGGCTGCAACACTAACCCCTGCGGAACACCACCAGTCACCGGCAGCCAACCAGCGTGGGCACAGAACTGGAGAGTATGACATCGGTAGCAGAGCGAAGGGCGCTGAGTAGGCTACGGTCAATCATGGAAAACCCTGAACATCCTCTGCATAGCACCATCCAGAGACAGAGAAGCAGTTTCAGCGACAGGTTGCTATCGATGCAATGCTCCTCAGACAGGATGAAGAGATCATTACTCCCCAATGCCATTCGGCTTTACAATTCAACCGCCAGGGGCAAGATATGTTAAAGTGCCGGGGTTAGGACTGAGCTTAAGTTACCATTCAATGTATTTTAGTAAACTATTTAAGAACTTTTTAAAAGCTATTTATTAATGTTTTTTGAGAGGGTGATTTTAGATGCATATCATATTTATACTGAGTTAAGTATTGTATGTAATTAGTTTTGCTACAATAAGTGTATGGGACACTGGAAAAAATGTTGAATTTCCCCATGGGGATGAATAAAGTATCTATCTATCTATCTATCTATCTATCTATCTTTTATTCCCACTTTTGCCTTCTGCCAGTCAGTCAATCTTCTATCTATGCTATACGTACCATGGGCTTTTAACTTGTTAAGCAGGCTTATGCATGGCACTTCATCAAAGGCCTTCTGAAAAACCAAGCAGACAACACCCAGTGACTCTGCTTTGTCTATCCTACCTATTATTTCCTCAAAGAATTCCAACAGATTTGTCAGGCACGATTTCCCCTTTAGGAAACCATGCCAACCCTGGCCTACTTTATCATGTGCCTCCAATCCCGAAACTTCATCCTTAATCATGGATTCCAGCATCCTCCCAACCACTGAAGTCAGGCTAACTGGCCTATAATTTCCTGCCTTTGGCCTACCTCTCTCCCTTCTTGAAGAGTGGAGTGACATTTGCAATTTTCCAGTCTTCTGGAACCACTCAAGAATATAGTGATTCTTGAAAAATCATTACCAATATCTCCACAATCTCCTCAGTCACTTTCTTCAGAACCTTGGGGTGTACACCATCTGGTCCAGATGAATTATCTACCTTCAGACCATTCAGCTTCCCGAGCACCTCTTCCTTAGTTATAGCAACAGCACTCACTTCTACCCCTGACGTTCTTGAATTTCTGGTATGCTGCTGGTGTCTTCCATAGTGAAGGCTGAAGCCAAATATTTATTAAGTCCATCTGCCATTTCTCTGTCCCCCATTACTACCTCTCCGGTATCATTTTCCAGCAGTCCAGTATCCACAGCCATCTCTCTTTTACTCTTTATATATCTGAAAAAAAAAACTGGTATCCTCTTTCATATTATTGTCTGGCTTACCTTCATATTTCATCTTTTTACTCTTTATCACTGTTTTTAGTTGCCTTCAGTTGTTTTTTAAAAGCTTCCCAATTCTCTAACTTCCCACTAATCCTTGCTGTTTTACATGCCCTTTCTTTTGTTTTTATGATGTCTTGGACTTCCCTTGTCAGCCATGGTTGCCTCATCCTCCCTTTAGAATCCTCCTTCATTCTGGGAAGTATTTTTCCTGTGTCTTCTGAATTAACCCCTGAAACATCAGCCATTGCTGTTCTGTTGTCATTCCTGCTAGTGTCTCCTTCCGATCAACTTTGTCCAGGTCCTCTCTCATGACTCTAATTCCCTTAACTTCACTGTAATACTAATACATTATCTTCTCCCTCTCAAACTGCAGAATGAATTCTCTCATATGACGATCACTGGCTCCTAGTGGTTCCTTTACCTTACATTCCCTAATCAAATCTGGTTCATTACACAACGCCCAAACCAAATTACCTTTCTCCTAGTGGGCTCAACCACAAGCTGCTCTAAAAAGTCATCTCATAGGAATTATAGAAATTCCCTCTTTTGGGGTTTGTCACCAACCTGATTTTCCCAATCTACCTGCATATTGAAATTCTAAATGACTATCATAGCATTGCCCTTTTTACGTGCCTTTTCTATCTCCTGTTGTATCCCATATCCTGGCTAATGGATATATAACTCTAATCAGGGTATTTTCACATTTGCATTTTCTTAACTCTACTCACAAGGGTTGTACGTCTTCCAATCCCATGTCACCTTTTTCTAAAGATTTGATTCAATCTTTTGCCAGCAGAGTCACCCTACCCCCCCTCTGCCTTACCTTCTTGTCCTTTTGATACAATCTGTACTCTTGGATGTTAAGTGTCCAACTATGATCTTCTTTCAGCCGCGACTCAGTGATGCCCACATGTCAAGCATGACAATCTCTATCTGCACTACAAGGTCATCTACCTTATTCTGTGTATAGCATGCATTCAAATATAATAAATACCCCTAGTCCTGTATCCATTACCTTTTCCAATTTTGCCCCCATGTTGCATAGCAGTTCATCCCACTGACTGCAATTTTCAAAGGTTTATTTATTACCAAAGTTTACAACTCTGAAATTCTTCCTCTCCAGATAGCCACAAAACCAAGAAAGAAAAGAACAGCAGCACAATTATCAGCCCCAAATCCCTCTTGCCCGCACAAAAACAGAATAGCTGCATCGACCCCTAACTTATATAAATTTAATATAAGCTATAAATCTATTATCAAAATATATGCATGTCAACGTATACAAGCCTGAGATTAATTTTCTTGCAGCAATCACTGTAAGTACAAGAAACAGAATTGAATCAACAAGAGACATTGTCCAAACGGATGACAGCCATTCTGCAAAAACCCTAATGAACTGCAAATGCAAAAACAAAAAGGAAAAAAAGAAATAATAATAAATATTGAAAACATGAGGTGAAGAGTCCTTGAAAGTGAGTCCATAGGCTGTGAGAACATTTGAGTGATTGGGTGAGTGCAGTTATCCCTTATTCTTCCTGGTGGCAATCCTCCTACTATATGGAGTCTGCACTCTGGGTGTGACCACCTCTGTAAAAATCTCATCTGTGAGGTTTTCAGCCTCCTGGATGGTCCTGAGTGCATTCAGCTCCAGTTCCAGTTCCTTCACCTTGTCAGTCAGGAGCTGAAGTTGGGTGCACTTCCTGCAAAAAGTAGTCATCAGATAGACTGTGGTAGGTACTCTGAAACCCCTCATCTCATAGGAGGCGTATTCCACTGCCTAAACTGCCATTCTGCCAACAATAGATGAATCTACAACTTCTCAAGTTAAGTTCTAGTTCGCACCTATTCTCGCCGAAGCTTGGCCACTTTAACAGTGGGTGCTCTGCATAGACCTTGCTTCTTTTTAGTGACTCCTCCAGAGTCCCTAAGAGATAATTTCGATTGCAGCCTGCTGAACAGGATGCATCATGCCTGAAGAAGATGGCAGAGTTTGTCATTGAAATGTCGGTTATACTCGATACCTGCGCCTGTCTGGAAGCCCGAGGAGAGTTTATTCATCATATATGCTGGGAAAGCACGAGCTCCTTTTCCCCCTCATCTGATACTTCCCTGCCCGTGCAGTGTGAGATTAGATGATGTCTTACTGAAGATTCGTATCTCCTATGATGCTTAAGCATTATTACTTTGCGACTGTTTTATTTCTGAGGAGAAGGATTTGGAGGATAGTAAAATTAGAGTAGGTCATGTTAAATGTGTTAGGACATTTTGAGATGGAAGATGTGGTAGCGCTGTCTTCTGAAAAGCATTGAGGCCTGGTGGCATATATCCCAGAATATTGAAAGCACCAAGTGATGAGATTGCTGAGACTTTGACAAATAAATTTATGTTCTCACTCGCAACAGGTAAGGTCCCAGAGGACTGGAGAGTAGTAAGTGTTATGCATTTGTTCAGAAAAGGAGATGGGGTCAATCCAGGTGATTATAGACCAGTGAGCGTCATGTCAGTGATAGGGAAACTATCGTAAAGGATACTAGAATTTATGTGCATTGGGGAAGGCATCCTCTGCTTTGGGACAGCATGGCTTTGTGTAGGTCATGTTGAGTTTTTTTTAAGGAGGTGATTGAGTTGAGTCTTTTGAGGAAGTGACAAAGGAGCTTGATGGGGGTAAGTGGATATTATCTATGTGGACTTTAGTAAGGCATTTGATAAAGTCCCTCATGGTAGATTGATTCAGAAGATAAAGGTGCATGTTATCCAATGTAAGTTACAAGGTTGGATTCAGAACTGGCTTGCTGATAGAAGACAGATTAAGAGTGGATAGCTGTTTTTCTGGCTGGAGGTCAGCTGTTGTTCTGTCTAGAGTGACAAGTGGTGCTTCACAAGGCTAGATGTTGGAACCTCTGTTGTTTGTGATATATATCAATAATTTGGATGAAATATAAATGGTTGGATTAGCGAGTTTTAGGATTGGTGGACATGTGGAAAGGACAATCAAAGAATACAGTGACGTAAAGCAAATACAGATACGGGTAGAGAAGTGCCAGATGGAATTTAATCTGGGCAAGTGTGAGGTGCTGCACTTGGGGGGGGGGGGGGGGGGGTCAGATGAAAGAAGGAAGTATACAGTTAATTGTAGAATCTTTAATAGCAGAGGGATACAGAGGGATTTTTGAGAGGAGGTCCATAATTCACTGAAAGTGGCTAAGCAAGTGGATAAGGTGGTAAGAAGGTTCTTGTCTTCCTTGGTAAAGGTATGGAGCTTTAGAATGGGGAAGCCATGCCACAACTAACTAAAATCATGCTTTGATCAGACTATGCTTGGAGCATTGTGTATAGTTCTGGCCACCCCATTGTAGGAAGGATGTGCAGATTGTAGAAATGGTGCAGAAGATGTTTACCATGATGCTGCTTGCATTAGAGGGTATGAGCCGTAAGGAAATGTTGGACAAGCTTGTGCTGTTCTCTCCAAGACAGTGGAAGCTAAGGGGAGAAAGCTAGGATAGTCGGTCAGAATTCTTTCCCCATGCTACAATCTTTCATCAGCTCAGTTAAATAATAATCTGATCTTCTATTTTTTCCTTCCAAAATGGATGACCTCACACTTACCAACATTGTACTCCCTTGCAGTTGCATGCAATAGGTTACCACCAGTGGTAGTAATGGAAGTTTGGTGGCATTTAAGAGGCTTTTAGATAGATATATAAACATGAAGAGAATAGAGTGATATGAATGGTACAACAAAAGGAGGAAGTTTGTACAAATTGGTATCAAGATCAACACATCATGTACTAAATGTCCTAGCCAGTGCTGTATTTTTTTATGTTTATTAACATTAATGGGTCATAGTTGGTCTAAGGCAACATTTAAACATAGTATGACATTGTTCAATGGTCAGAGTAAAAGTCAAGTTACTCTTGCAGTACTTAACTTTGTTTTTAACTAAAGAACTGTGCAGTTCTTAATTGTCTTAACATTGAAGGTAATTTTCAATGACTTGCACACCAAATTACCTGAATAAATGATTTTCTAAGCACAAAAGAAATTGAGTGAGGCTAATCAGGTTTTTGTTTCAACTTAATCTTCATGTAAGAACTAGTAAGCAGTTAAGTATTCGGGTTCATTGGGTATGAGTTAAATGAGAGGGGGTTTTCCAGAGAATATATTAGTTGAAATTTACTATGGTATATATTAAATATGAATGCATATTTATCAGGATAACAAGCTGATAGAGAATCCTAAATGCCATTACATCACTATTCATTCTGTTGACCACTTTTAGAGATAATGTCTAAAAAAACTGTTCAAGTCTTGACACTGGTATGCTGTTACCTCACAAGGGAGAATACATAAACCCTCCACATTAATTGTTCTCTGTAGATCTCCCATACTAGAAGACATGAATTTAACGTGAAAGGGGGCAATTTGAAAGGAGATATGCAGGGCAAATATTTTTGTCCAAGAGAGTGATATCGCTTGGATTTGCCTGCAAGAAGTGTGGTGGAAGCAGGTACGGTAGTGGTGTTTAAAAAGAAACAACTTGTATGTAGACCCATGAATATACTAGTTATGGAGGGAAATGGATCACGTGTCGGCAGAAGGGATTCGGTTCAATTTGACATCATGTTCAGTGCAGACTTTGTGGGCTGAAAGACCTGCTCTTGGCTGTAGTGTTTTACGTCCAGACTTCTCAAATTTTTGTGTTCATTTGAAAGGGAGGGGGGCGGTTAGGGGATATGGTGATAAAAGTGAATTTGTGGTACAGGAATTTATTTACAGGTAGAAAATATTCAAGGAGATGGGATGTTAATTTGAATTTGTACAAGATGTAGGCGAGGCCTAATTTGGAGTATTGTGTGTAGTTTTTGTCGCCTACCTACAGAAAAGATGTAAATAAGGTTGAAAGAGTATAGAGAAAATTTACAAGGATGTTGCTGTGTCAGGAGGACCTGAGTTATAAGGAAAGATTAAATAGGTTAGGACTTTATTTCTTGGAATGTAGAAGATTGAGAGGAGATTTGATAACGCTATACAAAATTATGAGGGGTATAGACAAGGCTTTTTCCACTGAGGTTCGGTAGGACTATAACTAGAGATCATGGGTTAAAGGTGAAAGGTGAAAACTTTAAGGGGAACATGAAGGGTGCATGCGAGCTTGGTTTCACATTTAAGAGACGTGTGGATCGATGGATGGATGGATGGGAATAGGCAGTTTACATAGTTTGGCATGGACTAGAAGGGCTGAAGGGCCTGTTTCTGTGCTGTACCCTTCTATGACTCTGTGACTCTAATGGTGGCACAAAAAAAGCCAGCTCCTATTCCGTAACAGTCAAGTATACTTTCAATATCTTATTGCTTGAGAAACATGGGTTAGTTTTTCCTGTGTTTACATTTTGTTGTCTGCTTTTGAAACAAATACTGGGAAAAAGATGAAAGGATAAATTAGTCATTGTATCTTTTATTTACATAATTAGCACTCTTATAGATAATGTCTGTTTTTATTTTTCTATGAGTGACCTTCAGGAATATTGCTAAAAGAATTATGTTGGGAATGTAATTAAGTTTATAAGCAAGTTATATCTATAATAATGGTGTTAGTCAGTGGGTCTGCATTAACGTGAATATTAGTGCAGAAGGTAATGAATTTGGAACTGTCATTGTGCAAATTTTACTTTCCATTGATTTTATTTTTAAAATATGTTCTTTTAATAGCCTTGCTCGAACCTCAGAGGACGATGTTCAGGCATCCACATCAGCAGGACCCGAATTGTTGAGTGAAGAGGCCAAGAAAAGAAAAATGGAAGAGATGAAAAAAGCCCCTGTTATGCCCTTTGGGTTAGACCTTCACTACTGGGGAGAAGAGCAGACTACATCTGGCAAAATTCCCAAGTAATTTGCCATTTTGATTTAACTCTTGTTGTAGTATTCAATTACTTCGATTTCACATTCATTGTCATGGGCGTACGTACCCAGGGTATAACTACCATGAAAGCTGTTTGCAGCAGCAACACAGTACATTATAAAAATGACAAACATAAATTTCACAATTATATAAACTTAAATTAATATAAATTATACATAACTTATCTACACTATTCCATCTTACGGAATTTATGTTAAAAAATAAACATAAAATGTTTACTTGCAACTTCCCAGCAGTAATCAAACAGATCCCATTTCTGTAAATATTTCAGCTGCCTGTTCACGACAGGGAGTAATTTTAAGAGATTTGCTTAGGAAACTGATGAGGCAATCTCTTCTATTGATACCTTCTGGTTGATTAAATCCACAAATTCTTTCTCTTCTGACTATATTCAGTTCAGATTTTCTGTAAATTGTTCAGGCTGCTTACCTTAATTATTTACAATGGCAACATATAAATTTTCATGAAAATGTATATTGAAACTTTAGATGAGAATTATGTGGAATATTGATGACAGGATTTCAGCTGTGAAGGTCTTTGATAATTAGCTTGTACATGATGACATGAACTCCAGTCCATGCATTTTAATCCATTTGGCTGCAGTTTTTGGAGACACAAGAGATTATGAATGCTGCAACCTCAAGCAACAAGCAACCTACTGGGGGAATTCTGCAGTTGAGAAGTCTGTGTGAGGAAAGAATCTGTCAGTGTTTTGAACTGTTCTGATGTAGGGTTTGACCCTCAACCTTGACGGGACCATTCGTCCCACAGAAGATGCCTGACTCGCTGAATGCAGATTGCTGTGGCTGCAGTCTTTGCCTGTATAAAGCTGGTTTGAGGAACTGTTGTGCTTTGATTAACCGACCTAAATATGACTTGTGATTCAATAAGCTTGTATATAAGTATCTGATCAGGAAGGTGAATTTTTCTCATATTGTGTATTTTTATTCTCTACCGCCTACATTTCCCTCATAGATCTTGCTAAGGAAGTGAGGTGTATTATGCAGAATGAATTTCAATGCACAGGAGCTCTCTCAGTTCAAATGACTTGACTTTGCCCTCAATAATAGGTGTATTACTTTGGAAGCTGTTAGGGGAGATGTGACCTACCAGGAGGAAGTGGCAATGACCGAATGTCTGGTACTGAGTCTGGCTCTGTGACCTAGAGCAGATCGCCCTCAAAAACTGAGTGACTGTACAAGAATAGGACCAGTGAGGGAGGCCACCAAGAGACTTATGACAACTCTGGAGGAGTTACAAGCTTCAGTGGCTGAGATGGGAGAGACGGTGCCTACAATAACTGTTGCCCAGGAGTTTCACCAGTCACAGCTTTGTGGGCGAGTGGCAAAGAGAAAGCCACTGTTGGGGAAAAAAAACTCACATGAAATCTTGGCTAGAGTTTGCTGGAAGGCATGTGGGAGACTCTGAAGTCAGCTGGAAGAAGGTTCTATGGTCTGATGAAACCAAAATTGAGCATCTGGCCATCAGGCTAAGTGCAATGTTTGGCGTAAGCCAAACACCGCACATAATCAAAAACACACCATCCTACCATGAAGCGTGGTGGTGGCTGCATCGTGCTGTGGGGATGCTTCACTGCAGCAGGCCCTGGAAGGCTTGTGAAGGTAGAGGGTAAAATGAATGCAGCAAAACACAACGAAATTCCGGAGGAAAACCTGATGCAGTCTGCAAGAGAACTACGACTTGGGAGAAGAGTTGTTTTCCAGCAAGGCAATGACCCTGAGCATAATAAGAGAATAAGTGCTGCTTGATAATACAGTAACAGTACCTTCCTCTCAAGAGTGAGTAGATTGATTGGATGCTAATTAGTAAGATGGGATTTATGAATTGTGCAGTTTTATGAACTTGAACAATTCTTGTTGTTGGTTGGATGCCAGTGTTGTAACTGTACTGGAGCAACTTGGTCTTTAATGCTACAGGCACGATGTTATCTGATGTGAAGTCTCATACTTCACCTCAATAAGAGCAGTATCATAGACATTTTTACCTGTGCTATGGTGTCTGAGATTAAATAGATTTCTCTCTCATTACCTACTGCAGAGACATGGCAGCAAATTTGGATTCCACCAGCTTGGCCAGTAATGGTGCACTGGTGATGGGCTTTGAGGTCAGATGAAAGAGGTTTAGAGGGAATAGTAAAGGGACTTTCTTCACCCAGAGAGTGGTTAGTGCCTCGAGTGCACTGCCTGAGAGAGTCATTGAAGCTGCCTTACAACTTCCGTAAGAAGTGTCCAGATGAATCTCTTAGGCATAGGCCAGTGCCTAAGACCTTGGATGAAGTGTTGGGCTATTGGTTTATGCAGAAGTGTGCCCACTGGTTGGCATGGATGGGTTGGGCTAAATGGCCTATTTCCATACTCTAATATTTTATGATTGTAATGTGTGGAAGAACACTGCTGCATCATTTGAGGAGCATTTGTGCTGGTCATCGGAAGGAGATTTCCTTTGCTAATATTTTGCTTGGTATCTTGAGATTTCGTAGGATCTGGGGTCAGTAATAAGATCTCCTAAAGCTTTCCCCTGCTGCCCTATTGCCCTCTCTGGTGCTAGTAAGAAGGTAATGCACCCAGGGATTGTGATGGAGGGAGTAGGCATGCTGCCTGTAAGGAATGATTCTTTGAGTTTGAATATGTCGTGGTTTATTAGTGTACAATTGCCCTCACAGTGAAGACACCAGCACCCATGTTTGTGAAGAAGTTGACTGGCCTGTCATGTGGAATTTGGTGCATAGGTAACTGGGTGGTGCATACGGTTTTGTTCTTTGATCTGTTTCAATGATGTAGCTGAATGGTTCTCACAATCAGCTGCATTAATGGATCTGGAGCCACATATAGACTAGACCATGTAAAGAGATCTCCTTGATCAGAAACGAGGTGCTGGAGTAACTCAGTAGGTCAGGCAGCATCTGTGGAGGGGACTTGACAGTTGGCATTTCAGGGTTGAGCCTTTCACCTAGAGGAGAAATGGCCAGTATAATGAGTTGAGGTTGGAGCAAAAGCCTTCGATTGTCCATTTCCATTAACAGATGCTGCTGACCTCCTGAGTTCCTCCATCATCTTTTGTCTCTAGGGTTTCCAAGGAGACTTCTTTCCCCAAAGGACATTACTGAAGAGGATGAAAATTTTCTCAGACCTGTAGTTTTAAAGCCATTATTGCGAAGAAATTTCTTTATGAAAACAATATTTAGTTCATTAATGGAGGTTAAACTTCCACAGTGGATATAGTGAGACTTGAACGCAATCATCAGGATATTCATTGTGCTGTCACAGTGTCCTTATCACTCTGTGTCTGTCTCTCTAAGTATATCAAAATCTGAAATACTATGTATCCCGTAGAATTATAGGGCGGGGCTGCACAGAAATAGCCCCTTTGTCCAACTTTTCCAAGCCTTTTTACACTAATCCCATGAATACCATAAGACATAGGAACAGAATTAGGCCACTTGGCCCATCATGTCTGCTCTACCATTCCATCATGGCTGATTTAACCATATAACAATTACAGCACAGAAACAGGCCATCTCGGCCCTTCTAGTCCGTGCTGATCGCTTACTCTCACCTATAGTCCCACCTACCAACCCAATTTCTCGACCCATTTCTCTGCCTTCTCCCCATAACCTTTGACACCCTGACTAGTCCAAGTTTCCTTGCAACTCTGATTTTTGAACTTTCCTCCCCATTTAGAAAACAGTCTATCTGTTTATTCTTTCTCCCATGACATATAATGTGAAAAGAAGCAGTGACAACACCAACCCCTGTGGAACAAGGCTAGATACCGGCAGCCAACCAGAATGTGCCCCCTTTATTCCCCATTCTTTGCCATCTGCAAATTACCCAAATTTCTATCCATGCTGGCATCTTCCTGTAGCATCGTGGACTCTTATCTTGTTAAGCAGCCTCATGTGCAGCACCTTGTCAAAGGCCCTACGCTGTATTCTATCTACCCATTCTCCTAATCTCTCTAATCCGCCTGCAGACCCTCAATGCTACCTGCCCCTCCACCTGTCTTTGTAGTGTCTGCAAACTTAGCCACAAAGCCATCAGTTCCATCATCTCTGAATCATTGAGGTATAGCGTGAAGTGAACAACACCGATCCCTGCAGTACACCAATAGTCACTCCTCTTCTCCATTCCTATCCAAGGAACGGTCTAAATACATTTCAAGTGTTGTAACTGTGTTTACGTCCACCACCTTCTCTGGCTTCTCACTCCATACAACCAACGTGCTCTGTGTGGAAAGTTTCCCTCAAATCTCCTTTAGTAATAGAGCCCTCTCACCTTGAACCCCATCTAGTCTCCCCCACTCTCTGACTACCTCCTCATTCTCTTTAAATCTCTGTAACATCACCCTTGAGAAGCAAGGAATTGAGTAATTAACAGCCACGCAAATAACCAGTAACTTTTGGCTTCCTGCCACCGAGCCATTTTTGGCTCAATCCTCAGATTTCGTGGTTATTTACTATTTTAACCAGAATTCTACTGGGGCCTCATTAAGAGCCTTGTAGAATTGCATAGTCTACATCACCGGCATGCCCTCATTGATCCTCTTTATAGATCCTCAATGAATTCAGTAAGTTTAGTGAGACATGACTTTCCCTCGAAAATAATCCCTGCTCACTGTCCCATGAATTTTTGCCATTAAAAGGAAGGCTTACATTTTCATCAGAATGGAATCCAGTAATTTGCTCACTGCTGTCATTTGCCACTGCCATCATTAAGGATCCCCACCACCCAGAAGATGCCCCCTCCACACTGCTACCATCGGGAGGGAGGTACGGAAGCCTGAAGGCACACGCTCAAATCAGGCGGCAGAGGGGAAGAAGCTGTTCCTGAACTGCTAAATGGGATTGAACCCATGAACACTGCCTCACTAGTTTTTTATTTCTGTTTTTTTTTGCACTACTGCTTTTAACTTAAGTGCTTTATCTTATGTAACTGTTCTTTCTCTATTTTTATTTATCACATATTTCATTGTACTGCTGCCCTAAAGTTAACAAATTTCACGACGTATGCCGGTGATATTAAATTTGATTCTAATTCAAAAGTTCAGCTAACTGGACTATAATCACTTAGTTTATTCCTTCCTCCATTCTTAAACAACAACAGAATGTTAGCAGACTTCCATTCCTACAGTACTAGTCCTTAGCACGGGACGATTGAAAAATGACGGCCAGGGCCTTGGCAAATTACTCCCTTGCTTCTTTTAAGCTTGGACTGACGCTAGTTAGAACCTGTCCGGCTACGGTTTCCTGCCCCATTTAAGTGACATTGTGGCCCAAGTAAAAGACAGGAGGTCCGGCAATTTTCTCGATAAGTTTTTGTCCTTTAAATGTTGTCCCAAATAAGCAGCTACCCCAATTAATTGCAATCCAATGTATTTCTATCAATTATTGCACTTTTCACCCAGAAAAATTTCTCCTTCAGTTTTTGTGTTGTACTATTATTTTACATTACTTACTTCAGACAGACTTTTGAAAGAACTTGTTATGGAAATTAGTCACGTTTTAGTGTTTATTTTGGGTTATAAGCCTCTGCTGCGATTTCGTAAATGCTTCTATTTCTCATGTAATGTATTTACATAGCCACCAGAGGGCATTCTGCCCTTTGTTTTAACCAATGGTTATCAGGATCCCAGTGCTGGATTTTCAGATTTTAGCTTTAAAAATTGCTTGAATGTAGAGTTGGTAATACTGATTTTTTTCCTTTTGTAATGGAAGCATAGTAAATGCTGAAATACCAAAGCATGGAAGTGTTAGAGTAAAGAAATAGGCCATCTGGCCCATTGAATCGAAAACTGTTCAGTGCAAGAATGTTCCAATGTCAAAGTGAAAGTAAAATTTATTATCAAAGTGCATATATGTCACCATATACTACCTAGAAATTCCTTATTACAAGAGAAAAAGAACTATAATTTATAAAATCCATACATTAACAAGGACTGACAAACTACCAATGTGTAAAAGTAGACAAGCTGGGCAGTGAAAATACTGTAAGTTATGTTGAGCAGCGTCATTGCACAACTGCAACACACACAAAACACTGGAAGAACTCAGCAGGCCAGGCAGCATTTATGGGAAAGAGTAACCAGTTGAGGTTTCGAGCCGAGACCCTTCATCAGGCTTGCTACAAGGGCAACAGCTTGCTCTGCGTATCATACTGCCCAGGCTTGCATATCTAGACAGCCAGGACACAACATCGATGGTTGACCCTGACCGACGGAGGCCTCTCTATATATTTTAATTAGCAAAACTCTTTGGCAAGCCTGGAGTCCATTGATAATATTAAATACTTACTTAAAATTCATTATTTAAAGTCAGCCTCCTAAACCTTCCAAGTACTGTTTGTTCTTTCTCACTTTCTACAATAATAAGCGGAATTCATTTGAACCCCCGTCTTATAATTTTGCGGATCATTGTGTCCTGATGAAAGGTTCAGCCCGAAACATTGACTGTTTACTCTTTTCTGTATTTGTTGCCTGGCCTGCTGAGTTCCTCCAGCATTTTGCGCGTGATGCTTTGGATTTCCAGCGTCTGCAGATTTTCTCCTGTTCGACATTACGCCACTGAATTTCTAAATGTAATTATTAATGTAAAAATTATAATATCATTGTCAAATTATGAACCCTAGTATCATACATCCCTGCAAGATGGGCTTTATCTTTCAATTATGTATTTACCAGAATTGAAACTCCACATCGATTCTTGGAGTCCAAGCAAATGGAGGATGATTCGGAGAATGCGGAGATGGCAGCTTTGCTGAAAACCAGATACATAACCTTTGCAGGGACGTTTGAACCAGTTAAGCACAGATGCCGAGCACCCATGCCCAATGGAACACTTTGTGAACGCCAAGATCGATTCAAGGTTTGTTTTTAACGTCACACATTTCAAAGGATTGTTATATCACTTCAGCATTAGAATGAAAAGGTGATCCGTGCGGCAATTGGAGCTAGGTTCTCCGTTGTTGATTACATTTATTAATGTAATTGGATTGGAGTTTACAATACTCTGCAATGGCCTTGGGCACTTTAATATAACTAGGGTGCCTAGAACCTTTGTCAATGTAGAGCAAGCAGAGAGTGAGTTTGGAAATCTGGCTCGAGCAAAGTATTTTGGGAATGGTGAGGGTGTAGTGCTGTGGGAGGGTTGTGGAACAAGTGGCAGAGACAGAGTACCAGGGGCGGTGATGGTGAGGGTGCAGACACACCCAGCCCATGAGACACCAGGCGAGGTCACTTGATTCCAAACAATTGCCCCCTTCCCACTCCCAGCCCACAGTAGAGACCCATATCAGAATCGGGTTTATCATCACTTACGTATGTCACGAAGTTTTTTTTTGTGATAACAGTACAGTGCGATAGAAAAAATTATTACAGTACTATGCAGAAGTCTTGTGTACCCTAGCTATATATATGTGCCTAAAACTTTGGCACAGTATTGTACGAGGCTGTGAACATTTGTAATGGACACAAGCAAGTGCAGCTTTCATTCCACCTGGCCTTACAATATTCGTATAGAGCAGTAATGTAGTGAACATCACATTACATGTGCGAGTTTATGTAAAATTGAATAAATTAAGTAGAGGGATAAAAGGAAACAGAATGAGAATCAGGTTTAATCTCATGAAATTTGTTAAATTCGCACCAACAATACATTATAAATATAGAAAAAAGACAGAATTACAGTAGAAATATATAAGAATTTAAACTATGTAGTGCAAAAACAGAAATAAATAAAAATGAGTAGTGAGGTAGTGTTCATGGGTTCAATGTCCATTCAGAAATCAGATGGCAGAGGGGAAGAAGCTGTTCCTGAATCACTGAGTGTGTGCCTTCAGGCTTCTGTGCCTGATGGTAACAGTGTGAAGAAGGCACGCCCTGGGTCCTAAAACCCATAACTAATATGCTATAATCTCTCAGCTGGTTTTGCAGCATTAATGCCCTGTGTCATAAATGACCAGAAGTGGTTCGATCTGAGGCTGGGGCTTTATAAGTCATTGGTCAGGCCATAAGTGGAATAAGGTGAGCAGTTTTTGGGCCCTTTATCTAAGAAAGGATGTGCTGGCATTAGAGAGGGTCCTGAGCAGGTTCATGAGAATGATCACAGGAATGAAAGGGTTAGCATGCATATGAGGATCTGTGTGAAGAATGTGTGATGGCTCAGGGCCTGCACTCACTGAGTTTTGAAGAATGGGGGGTTGGCTGATCTTAGTCTTTAAAATATTGAAAGGCCTAGATAGAGTAGACATGAAAAGGATGTTTCCTGTAGTGAGGGAGTCTAGGACCCGAGGTCATAGCATCAGAATAGAAGAATGTCCCTTTAGAACAGAAATGAAGAGGAATTTCTTTAGCCAGAGTGAAGTAAATCTGTGGCAGACGGCTGTCAATGCCTCACTTAATGATGATTTTGATAGTCAGTTTTGCTACAGATGACCAAGTTATTGGAATATTTAAAGCAGTAGTTGATAGGTACTTGTGTAGTAAGGCTGTCAAAGGTTTTGGGGAGGAGGCAGGGGGATGGTTTGAGAGGGAGAAGAAATCAATCATGATGGAATGGTGGAACCAACTCAATGGTCCAAAAAGCCTAATTCTGCTCTGATGTCTTAGTCTTACCTGTGTAAGATGTTGCAGAGACATGTCAGGAACGCAGAGCAAGTGTAAACTCCAGATTTTTGAAAGCACGTAAAGAAGTGCGTCAGTTCCAAGGATCTACAGAATTATAAGGCACAGGGTTTAAATGAATTCTGCTTGTCATTGTTGAAAGTGAGAAAAAATGAACGATACTTGGAAAGTTAAGGAGGCTGAATTTTAATAATGAATTTTAAGATTTTAATATTATCAATAGACTCCAGGCATGCCAAGAAGTATTGCTAATTAAAATGTATACTTTTTTAAGAATATGGGTTAATTTTATAAGCTTAAACCTGAGGTAATAGACCTGACCTCTATCAAGCACAAATTGCATTTGGTTCTGAGACCTGGGTTGTTCTTACTCCTAGCAGAGCTTCAGTAATTATTACAAGACTGGGATTAAAAGGAGTCCCTTGGTACTTTCAAAATCTAACCTAGAACTAATGATAGGAACGTACTCTCAAAAGTGTGTGGTGGCCTGGAGATGCGTCTCTACCAAAGGAGGTGTCAGGCACTCCTTCCCTCCGCTGGCCCGCATGAGCAGCACACATTTAGAAACCCCCCTTCTGATCAGGGTCACGTGAAGCCATGGGAGCAGGTGGTGGATGGTCAAATGAGCAGCTGGTGCATCACAAGTCCAAGTTATGCAGCCACTGATGCCAGGTAGACAATCTCTGATCAGAGTATTGATAATGACTGGGGTCACCAGTCTTGTAATGATACTGTCCAGAAGAAAGCAATGGCAAACCACTTGTATAGGAAAAATTTGCGAAGAACAATCATGGTTACGTCATTTGTTACGGCACATAATGATGATTCTCAACAAGCCACGTGAAAGCTTGTATATTGCTGGATTAATGACATCCTGTTTTTTAGTAGCACCCCAATCATCTAATTATAGCACAGCATCTAATCAAAATAGGATATCTAGTTGGTAACTTTGATCACAGTTCATTATTTTACGCATCTAGTTCCAGTCTGAGTAAAGACTTTCCTTGTAACATATTTGCAAAAAATTATTCTTTGGGGAAAGAAATAATAGGTCTTTTTTTTTAAAGCTTTTTGAGTAGCTAAGAAGTCAGACTCCTGGACATAAGTGGAGAAAATAAACTATTTAGAGAGTTGGGTTACTAACATTGTGAAGTAATCTGTTTTTGTTGAAATTGGACTTTAGTAATAGAATAGAGTGATTTTTGGGCATCAGGGAATTGTTCGGTCATAGTTAATGTTGCATTTTCAGTCCCCAGTATATAAAAGATTAGATATTGAGATATTATAGAACTTAAATATAACAGAACACTGGCATGAGTGAGGCACTGCAGCTGTGAGAAAAGAACTGACGTTCTGGGAGTAGTTCCCAGAACTACAAGGAAGTATAATCTGTTTGCCAGCTGTCACTCTGATGTTAGCTCTCTTGTGTTGAGGCAAAGGATTGTGGGTTCAAGTTGTTCTCTGAACACTTGATAACAAAATCCACTTCCTGGACCTCATAAAGTGGCCACTGAGTGCATGTTCATGGTCTTCTGCTGCTGTAGCCCATCCATGTCGGGGTTTGGCATGTTGCGTGTTTATAGATGCTATTCTGCAGTCCATTGTAGTAATTCATCATTATTTGAATTACTGTCACCTGCATATCAGCTGATCTCTCTCATTAACATGGTGTTTTTGCCCACAGAGCTGCCATATGTATATACCAGTGATATTAAACCTGATTCTGAGTTAGCAATGTACATTTACAAATATGATCACTTGCAGTCTGGTGGGAAACCTGTGGGGGGCACCATTTCCCTGCATCCCTACCCTTGTTAGTCAAGGTTCTTCTGGGTTTGCAAGCCACTGTTTGAGTAGCCTGGGCAAGTTAACTGCAGGGCATTGTGCATTGAGGTGTTGGCCTCACCACCTTTCAGGCAGGGTGCACTATCTGCAAAATGCCAACTATCCTGATCCCAGATGTGAACCTGTATGGTAAGTGAGATGGGTTCTTCCTCTTCACTTCTGGTTACATGTAGTGGTCTTAAATGCTAACTTCCTGACTGAACACTTTTATGCTAAGATATCATCTTTGGATTAAATTCAAAGAATTAAGAAAATCCTGCAATTCCAAATTTCAATTTATAGATATGTTTTAGTAGCAATTGAATTAATTTACATTTGAAAATTAATTAATCTGGTATTGGTTTATTATTGTCACTGGTTTATTGTTGTCACATGTACCAAGATACAGTGAAAATCTTGTCTTGCATACTTTTCATGCAGATCAGATCATTACATGGTGTATTGAGTTAGTACAATGCAGAATAAAGTGTAAAAACTACTGAAAAAGTGCAGTGCAGATCATAATGATGCAATTGTGGGATGAGGATACCATCTTATTGTACAGGAGGTCTGTTCAGGGTCTGATGACAGCAGGGCAGAAGCTGTCCTTGAGCCTGGTGGTAGGTGCTTTCAGGCTTTTGTGTTATCTGCCCAATGAAGGGAGAAGAGTGAATGTCCGGGGTGTGTGGGGTCCTTGATTATGCTGGCTGCTTTACTGAGGCAAGAATCACGGTCAGAATCCATTGAGAGGATGCTGATTCCTGTGGTCATTGTGTGTCATTTACAGTCACTATAAGAAACACCATAATTAATTGGTCTGGGACCAATTAGGGTCTCATCGGGGTCTCTCTTCCCGCCATTACAGACATTTACACTACACGCTGCATCCGCAAAGCAAACAGCATTATGAAGGACCCCACGCACCCCTCATACAAACTCTTCTCCCTCCTGCCGTCTGGGAAAAGGCACTGAAGCATTCGGGCTCTCACGACCAGACTATGTAATGGTTTCTTCCCTCAAGATATCAGACTCCTCAATACCCAGAGTCTGGACTGACACCAACTTACTGCCCTCTACTGTGCCTATTGTCTTGTTTATTATTTATTGTAATGCCTGCACAGTTTTGTGTACTTTATGCAGTTCTGGGTAGGTCTTTAGTCTAGTGTAGTTTTTTTCTCTCTTGTTTTTACATAGTTCAGTGTAGTTTTTTGTACTGTTTCATGTAGCACCATGGTCCTGAAAAACATTGTCTTGTTTTTACTGTGTACTGTACCAGCAGTTATGGTCGAAATGACAATAAAAAGTGACTTGACTTGACCA
Source organism: Hemitrygon akajei (assembly GCF_048418815.1). Taxonomy (NCBI): domain Eukaryota; kingdom Metazoa; phylum Chordata; class Chondrichthyes; order Myliobatiformes; family Dasyatidae; genus Hemitrygon; species Hemitrygon akajei. Next base: position 31,434,173 of record NC_133127.1, read on the forward strand.
GTGTTGCAGAAGCCAGTTCCACGTCAAATGACAAGCACTATTCTTGATGCACAAATACCATTGCATGTGAAAAAAACATGTCCTGTCATGAGAATGCTCCAAAAAATTCTCCTCTATCCATTTGAGCTAAAGCCCCAACTTAGCCACCAGTCAAAATTAATTAATGCCATGATATATCTTTGGAAACAGACATTGAAAAACATTAAAGCCATTCCAAAGCTATTAACCAAATGATTAAATTAGATTAAAAGTACATAACAAAATTAAATACTGAACAGATACATGTGAATTCTTGGGTCCCGGGCCCAACAGCATATTCAAGAGACAGGGCCCGGGGTCTGAGAGTGAGGAACGGCCTGCTGTTTGACCGATTTAAGAGCTAGGCCAGATTGGAAAGGTCAGGGTGTTGGGGCTGGAGGAGAGGGTTGGGTTGGGTCAGTGTTCAGGTCACTGCTACGTGACGTTTACTCGTCTTTACGCTGAACTGAGGCTGTGGGGATCCTGGATTGGCTGTGATTGGATTTGTGAACTTCAGTTCTGAATGTTATTTGTTTACCTTCATTGTTTGCATGACTTGTTTCCTTTTCTGCACATTGTGTGTTTGACGGTTTTTTAAAATGCATTCTATTATGTTTCCTTGCTTTGTGGCTGCTTATAAGGAGATGAATCTCAAGGTTATACACATACTCTCAAAGTATGCATACTTTGATAATAAATGCACTTTGAACTTTGAAATTGCCAAAAATAAATAAAACTTTAAAGTCATAGAATAGAAAGAGATGTGGTTGAACTAAAAAATAATTTCCTCTCTCTGCAAATGAACAGAGATGTTCTTATGACAGATTTGGGAATCTACTCACCAACTCTGACTTCTGATATCTAATCCATTTTACTACCTCATCTTGAACGTCAAGTGCCTAAACCTTCTTGACCAATCTCTCATGTGGGATCTTGTTAAATGCCTTGCTGAAGTCCAACTAAACTGGAGGAGGATTAATATTCTAGTGGGAAGGTGTGCTAGTATTGCATGGAGTGGGGGAGGTTGAAACAAGAGTGGCAGGAAGTTGGGGACCAGAGTGCTAGAACAGATAGTAAAGTGGTTGTGGAGACAGATGTTGTTAAGACCTCAAAGTCAGGAAGCAAAAGGTTAACGTGGAAGAACTAATCGTGTTTTTTTATCTGTCTACATATTGACTGGGACTCCCATGCTGTAAAAGGACTAGTTAGGATAGAGATTGTCAGATCTGTTCAGGAAAGTTTCCTTAATCAGTACATATAAGTCCCAACAAGAGAGAGTGGAATACTTGACCTGTTATTAGGGAATGAGACAGGGCAGGCGACAGAATTCTGTGTAGGGGAAACGTTGCATCTAATGATCACAATGCCATTAGTTTCAAGGTAATTATGGAAAAAGATAGGTCTGGACTTTGGGTTGAGATTCTAAATTGGAGAAAGGCCCATTTTTATGGTATTGCAAAGGATCTGGCAAGTGTGGATTGGGACAGGCTGTTTTCTGTCAAAGGTGTACTTGGTAAGTGGGAGACCTTTAAAAGTGAGATTTTGGGAGTACCAAGCTTGTATGTGCCTGTCAGAATAAAAGATAAAGATAACAGGCTTAGGGAACCTTGTTTTTGAAAGAGATTAATGCCCTCCCTGGTTAGTGAAAAAGGAGGTACATCGCAGGTAAAGGCAGTTAAGAACACACGAGGTTCTAATGGAGTACAAGAAATGCAAGGAAAAAAATCAGGGGGTGAAAAGAAGACATGAGGTTGCTCTAGCAGACAAGGTGAAGGAGAATCCTAAGGGATTATACAGATATGATAAGAGCAAAAGGATTGCAAGGGACAGAATTGGTCTTCAAGATCCGAATAGTAATCTATGCATGGAACCAAAAGAGATGGGGAGTCCCTAAATGGATTTTTTGCCTCTGTATTTACTTATGAGACAGACACGGAATCTATAGCAGTGAGGCAAAGGAGCAGCAGGGACATAGACCCTATACAGATTTCTGAGGTGGTAGTGTTTGCTGTCTTGAGGCAAATCAGGCTGGACAAATCTGCAGGACCTGACAATGAGTTCTCTCAGACCCTGTGGGGGGGCAAGTGCAGAAATTGAAGGGGCCTTAGCAGAGATATTTAAAATGTTCTTAGTGACTGGTTAGGTACTGGAAGACTGGACAATTGCTAATGTTGTTCCATTGTTTAAGAAAAGCTTTAAGAATAAAGCAGGAAATTATTGGCTGGTGAGCCTGACATCAGTAGTGAGAAAGTTATTGGAAGATATTCGAAGAGAACATATTTTAGAATATTTGGATAGACAGGGTTTTAATTAGGGATTGTCCACATGGCTTTGTGTGTGGTAGGTTGTGTCTAACCAATCTTATAGAGTATTTTGAGGATGTTATCAGGAAAGTTGATGAAGACAAGGCAGTGTATGTTGTTGGCAAGGCATTTGAAAGGTCCTGCATGGAAGGATGGTCAAGGAGGTTCAGTCGCTTGGCATTCAAGATGGGGTATTAAAATGGATTAGATATTGGCTTTAAGGGAGATGCCAGAGAGTGGTAATCGTTGGTTGCCTCTCTGACTGGAGGCCTGTGACTAGTAGAGTGCTGCAGGGATCAGTGCTGGGTCCATTGTTGTTTGTAATCTATAACAATGATCTGAATAACGATGTCGTTAAGTGGTTCAGTAAGTTTGTGGATGACACCAAGATTGGGGGTGTGGTGGACAGCGAGGAAGGCTATCATGGCTTGCAGAGGGATCTGGACCAGCTGGGAAAATGGGCTGAGAAATGGCAGATGGAGTTTAATGCAGACTGCCATGAGGTGTTGCACTTTGAGAGGACCAACAAAGGTAGGTCTTACACAGTGAACATTGGGGCATTGAGGAGTGTGGTAGAACAAAGGGATCTGGGAATACAGGTCCATAATTCATTGAAAGCAGCATCATAAGTAGATAGGGTTGTAAAGAAAGCTTTTGGCACATTAACCTTCGTAAATTATTTCATTGAGTAGAGGAATGTTGAAGTTGTATAAAATATTGGTGAGAGCTAATTTGGAGTATTGTGTGCAGTTTTGGTCACCTACCCATAGGAAAGATTGAAAGAGTGCAGAGAAAATTGAATTGGATTGAATTGACTTTATTACTTGCATCCTTCATATACATGAATAAAAAATTTTACGTCTCCGTCTAAATGGGCAATGTGCAGTTTATATTAATTTGTAATAAATAGTATGTGCAACAGGATAGTCAATATAACATAGAAATGTTGCCGGGATTGGAGGTCCTGAGCTATAAGGAAAGTTTGAATAGGTTAGGACATTATTCCCTAGAAAATAGAAGACTGAGAAGAGATCTGATAGAAGTATACAAAATTATGAGGGGTATAGATAGGGTAAATACAAGCAGGCTTCTTCCACTGTGGTTGGTTGGAACCTCAACCAGAAGTCATGAGTTAAGGGTGAAAGGTGAAATGTTTAAGGGGAGCATGAGGGAAAACTACTTCACTCAGAGAGTGGCGGAACGAGCTTTCAGCTCAAGTGCTGGATGCAATTTTGATTTCAATGTTTAAGAGAAGTTTGGATAGGTACTTGGATGGGAGTGGAATGGAAGGTTATGGTCCAGGTGCTGGTTGATGGGAGTGGGCAGTTTAACTGGTTCGGCATGGACTAGATGGGCCAAAGGGCCTGTTTCTATGCTGACGTTTTCTATGACTCTATCTCAGTGTTCAGTCAGAAATACTAATAAAAAGTTATCGGTAGGTTCAAAGTCGTATATTTATTCTGTATGTGCAATCACAATTTGGGAGACCTTAAATGTGGATTCACTAACACTTGGAACTACTGGCAGTTCCCTGCAAAATCTAGGCCAGTAGTTATTAGTAAAAACCTCTTGCTTGTCATTTCTGTGATCTTTCTGTATCCAGATATGGAATTGAAATTGATCATAGCTAATATATATCATGCTATTTAAATAAGACGGCCAAATGCTGAATGGATGGAAAGAAGTTTGTATGTAATTCGATGCTATGTATTTTGATGTAGCTTAAGAGACTGATATCATTCATAAACAGTGTTTTGACTGACAGCATATAACACATTTGGGAGATATTACCTCTTGAAAAGATCTGAAATTGCTACGTCCATGAAAGATTTTCCAAATTCTGAAATGGGACAGGACATCTTGAGTGAAAGGATAGTTTTTTATCTGGAAGAAGCCTTTTATGACAAGTGCCGTTTAAATATTTATCAGCGTTTCTACACATATTGACTGGCAGATTAACATTGTTGTAAAATATGGATTACTAATGGGTAACAGAAACAGTAGACTAGTGTGAGAGTTTATTTCTGCCTCTGCCCTTCAGTAATATTTCCAGATAACAACATTAGATCTGAAATTTGTCGCATTTATACATTCCGCAGTATTTAAGCATTTATTGAATGTTCTGGCAGCAGCTGCATCATAGACAAAATCAAGGTCTTTGAAGTTATTCATTGCTTCAGCAACCACACAAAAACGAAGAACAGGGTTTGATTCACAGCACTGGAAAAATTGCTAAGAAATATATTTTCAGTCAGGTAGAGTTATATGCGTTGCGTGGTATTAGCAGAAAATTGTTCTCTACCTCTGAAAATAAAGCGTTGTAGTCATAGTCTTGAGATTCTGCAGATGCTGGAAATCTTGAGCAGCACACACAAAATGCTGCAGGAACTCAGCAGGTCAGGCAGCATTTATGGAGGGGAATAAACAGTTGATATTTCAGGCCTGGACCCTTGATCAAGACCCAAGTTATCCAGTCTCTCATGATAGCACATGCTCTCTAAGCCAGGCAGCATCCTGGTAAACCTCTTCTGCGCCGTCTCCAAAGCCTCGACTTCCTTCCTATAGGGAGGCGACCAGAACTATATGCAATACTCCGGAGTTTTATTAAGATGCAGTATAAACTCTTGACTTTTGAACTCAGTGCCTTGACTAATAAAAAAAAACGAGCATTCCATAAGAGTAAACACGGAGAAATCTGCAGATGCTGGAAATTCAAGCAACACACACAAAATGCTGGTGGAACACAGCAGGCCAGGCAGCATCTATAAGGAGAAGCGCTGTCGATGTTTCGGGCCGAGACCCTTCGTCAGGACTAACTGAAAGGAAAGATAGTAAGAGATTTAAAAGTAGGAGGGGGAGGGGGAAATGCGAAATGATAGGAGAAGACTGGAGGGGGTAGGATGAAGCTAAGAGCTGGAAAGGTGATTGGCGAAAGTGATACAGAGCTGGAGAAGGGAAAGGATCATGGGACGGGCGGCCTAGGGAGAAAGAAAGGAGGAGGGGAGCACCAGAGGGAGACGGAGAACAGGCAGAGTGATGGGCAGAGAGAGAGAGAAAAAATAAACAACTAAATATGTCAGGAATAGGGTAAGAAGGGGAGGAGGGGCATTAACAGAAGTTAGAGAAGTCAATGTTCATGCCATCAGGTTGGAGGCTACCCAGCCGGTATATAAGGTGTTGTTCCTCCAACCTGAGTGTGGCTTCATCTTGACAGTAGAGGAGGCCATGGATAGACATATCAGAATGGGAATGAGATGTGGAATTAAAATGTGTGGCCACTGGGAGATCCTGCTTTCTCTGGTGGACAGAGCGTAGGTGTTCAGCGAAACCGTCTCCCAGTCTGCGTCCCTTTCTTTCTCCCTTTCCCTTCTCCAGCTCTGTATCACTTTCGCCAATCACCTTTCCAGCTCTTAGCTTCATCCCACCCCCTCTGGTCTTCTCCTATCATTTCGCATTTCCCCCTCCCCCTCCTACTTTCAAATCTCTTAGTATCTTTCCTTTCAGTTAGTCCTGACGAAGGGTTTCGGCCCGAAACGTCGACAGTGCTTCTCCCTATGGATGCTGCCTGGCCTGCTGTGTTCCACCAGCATTTTGTGTGTGTTGTGTGAGCATTCCATAAACTGACTTAACCACCTTATTGAACTCTGTAGCTACTTTCAAGGATCCTAAGATCTCTCTGCTCAGCAACACTATTTAGGATCTTGCCCTTAACAGTGTACTGTCTCCTTGTATTTGTTCTACCAAGGTGCAACAGCTCACATTTATCTGGGTTAGACTCCATCTGCCATTTCACTGCCCATATCTGCAACTCATCTATATTGCACCTATTCTTTGCCTAGTCTTCTACACTATCCACAACTTCACCAATCATGGTATCATCTGGAGACCAAACTTACTAACGCACCCATCTACTTTTCCATCCAGGTCATCACAAACAGCAGTAGTCCCAGCACAGATCCCTTTGGAAAATGGCTAATTACAGACCTCCAGCTAGAATACATCCCTTCAACCACTATCTTTAAAATGTTTAAATTAGAGAAGCAGAGATATTTCTTCAGCCAGAGGGTGGTGAATTTGTGGAATTTATTCCCACAGGCAGCTGTGGAGACCAGATCACTGGGTGCATTTAAGGCAGAGCTTGATAGGTACTTTATTGGATGGCATTAAAGGTTACAGGGAGTGAGGCTGAGGAGGGGAAAAAAAAAGGATGAGCCATGATTAAATGGTGGAGCAGACTTGATGGGCCAAATGGCCTAATTCTACTTGTATGTCTTCTGCCTTCCATGCGCAAGCCAGTTCTGAATCTTAACAGCCAATTGGCCGCAGACCCCATTCATCTTAATCTTCTGGATTAGCCTCCCATGAGGGGCTTTGTCAAACATCTTCTTAAAATCCATGTAGACAACATCCACTGCCCTACCCTCTCATCACCTTGTCAAAAAACCTCAAGTGAACTGAAGTTCAATGTACGAGGGGGGTGATTGATAAGTTTGTGGCCTAAGGTAGAAGGAGTCAATTTTAGAAAACCTAGCACATTTATTTTTCAACATAGTCCCCTCCTACATTTACACACTTAGTCCAGTGGTCGTGGAGCATACAGATCCCTTCTTTGTAGAAGTTGGAGTCTTGGACCTCCAGAAGTGGGCCACAGCAGGGGTGATTGATAAGTTCGTGGCCTAAGGTAGAAGGAGATGAGTTATTAACTTCAAACTTTCTGCATAATCACTCAGAGTTGAACTGCACGTGCCTGTAACGAGAGCTGTATAACTCATCTCCTTCTACCTTAGGCCATGAACTTATCAATCACCCCTGCTGTGACCCACTTCTGGAGGTCCAAGATCCGTATGCTCCACGACCGCTGGACTAAGTGTGTAAATGTAGGAGGGGACTATGTTGAAAAATACATGTGCTAGGTTTTCTAAAATTGGCCCCTACCTTGGGCCACAAACTTATCAATCACCCCTCGTATATTCAATGCAAAAGCATCCAATGTAGCAGGAAGATGGGATATAATGGAATCCATAACCAGCCTCTCAGAGCATTCATTATTGATGAGGTCAGCGTCATTGGATGGTAGTGGTAGTCAGTGAGGCAGGTTACTGTCGCTTTCTTGGGTACTGGGATGATAGTGGCTACCTTGAAGTGAGAGGGGACAGTGAACTGTTCCAGGGAGATGATGAAGATGTCTATTAGAACCTTTGTTAACTGGGCTCTCCAGGCCCTCAGCACCCGACTAGGTACATTATCAGGTCCTGCTGCTTTACGTGGGTCGACTCTGGTTAGGGTCTTCTTTACAACAGCTGTGGCCAGACAGAGTGCCTGCACCTTGGGATGAAAGGGGGGGCCTTTCTCACGAGCACATCATGCTGTGATCAAGCAGAGCGTAGACGACGTGCAGGCTAGTGGGAAGAGTCATCACAGTCGGTGACTCACAGGGTGGACTGTGGTCTGAATGCCCAGCCACATGTGCCTCAAGTCTCTGGTCTCGCAGAAATGGCTGTATATTCTCTGTGAATAATGCCGTTTTGCCTTGCAGCTGGCGCGGGAAAGCATAGCTCTCGCTGACCTGAGAGTTGTCTGAAGGCAGCATCCCAATTTCTCAGCTGTGCCCCAATCTCTGTTGTCAGCCTTGGATTCTGATTTGTCCTCACCTAGATGTGTTTAATAATGGTGACATCTTCAGTGCACTTCTCTGTAGCCAGTCACAGATCTTGTGTATTCATCGATGTTACTATGAAAGTTGTAAATAGCCAAAGTACCTACAGATAGATCCAGAATTTCTTTCTGAAATACTCTCTGTACAATTTCCTGCTGGAGCCTTTCTTCAAGAATATCATCAAGTCTTTTACTTCTGTGTATACTGTACTGGAACTAACTCAATGAGTCATTTGTAACAATTTTGCCAGCCGTTGTTTGTATTCAGTATTGAATTAATGTGGCCAACAAGTACACAAGATGTCCTTTATTTTAAACAAGAAGATAAAAATATTAAAATTTAATCTGCTCTATGAATATGTAGGAACAAAATCTTATGACTACTCAAAAAAGGCAAAATGTTAGTGAGTAATTTTGGTCTTAAAAATACCATGTATAGAAATCACACCAAGTTTGCATTTGCAATGAGGCTACATGGAAGAAGATCACATAAATAACTCTCTACAATCTTTGCAAATTGCCAGCATTTCGTAATTTTGTAAATTTTGTAAATGTTCTGCTTTAAAGTTGTAATGAGACAAAAAGCTATGGTCCACTTCCAACTAATTAAAATTCTTAAGAATTTGGCTCTTAATCTCTTGGCTACGAAAACTCTATTAAATCTACAAGTCTATTTTGGCCAAGTTAACTGACTGGACGTTCACATGCAACTTGCTGGTTTGAAACCTAAGCTATGTTTGGTGTTAAAGATTGAACCAACATTTTCAGAGTGTTTCAGGGGAAATATTGCCAATGACTAGGGAAACAAGTGCTGTAAAAATGGAAAATTGATCCATGTTATGCACCATTAACTCCCACCATGAATGCAAAAGTCACTGTATATTGCAATCCCCTTGATACTATTTACTGTGAGATCAACTTTTCTTGATGCCCGAATGTCATTTTTGTTGTAATTTCACACCTTTCATTCAAAGTACCAAACATTTTGGTTAAAAAATGAGATTCTTCTAATAAGACTCCATAGATCATTAAATGTATGCTTTCTTGGACGGTGTACTGGGTTCAGCTGTAAAGTGCACTAACTTCTTGACATTTGTTCCAGTCATTTTCAGTGATATGCTGAACATCTTTGTAATAGGTGTGTCCAAATTGAATATGTATTCTGCAGCTGCTACTATCTTGTTTATATTGCTATATGTGCTAACTGAGCCTTTAAACTCCTCATCCAAATTCATTGTTATTGTGAGCCTTGCCCTGTGAAACTCTAAAGTGTGTTACACAATATGGAAAGAAATTGTTCCTGGTTGTTTCTCGATTTTTCAATATTATCCCCTAGTGACTCTTGCTCTGAGCACGCATTCCAAGGAAAAGACATAAAGATACAGACAAACAGACATACTTTATTGATCCTGAGGGAAATTGGGTTTTGTTACAGTCGCACCAACCAAGAATAGTGTAGAAATATAGCAATATAAAACCATAAATAATTAAATAATAGTAAGTAAATTATTCCAAGTGGAAATAAGTCCAGGACCAGCCTCTTGGCTCAGGGTGGCTGACACTCCGAGGGAGGAGTTGTGAAATTTGATGGCCACAGGCAGGAATGACTTCCTGTGACGCTCAGTGTTACATCTTGGTGGAATGAGTCTCTGGCTGAATGTACTCCTGTGTCTAACCAGTAACATTATGGAGTGGATGGGAGTCGTTGTCCAAGATGGCATGCAACTTGGACAGCATCCTCTTTTCAGACACCACCGTCAGAGAGTCCAGTTCCACCCCCACAACATCACTGGCCTTACGAATGAGTTTGTTGATTCTGTTGGTGTAAGCTACCCTCAGCCTGCTACCCCAGCACACAACAGCAAACATGATAGCACTGGCCACCACAGACTCGTAGAACATCCTCAGCATCGTCCGGCAGATGTTAAAGGACCTCAGTCTCCTCAGGAAGTAGAGACGGCTCTGACCCTTCTTGTAGACAGCCTCAGTGTTCTTTGACCAGTCCACTTTATTGTCAATTCATATCCCCAGGTATCTGTAATCCTCCACCATGTCCACACTGACCCCTTGGATGGAAACAGGGGTCACCAGTGCCTTAGCCCTCTTCAGGTCCACTACCAGCTCCTTAGTCTTTTTCACGTTAAGCTGCCGATGATTCTGCTCACACCATGTGACAAAGTTTCCCACCGTAGCCCTGTACTCTGCCTCATCTCCCTTGCTGATGCATCCAACTATGGCAGAGTCATCAGAAAACTTCTGTGCAGTAGTTGAAGTCCGAGGTGTAGATGGTGAAGAGAAAGGGAGACAGGACAGATGACCTAAAGAAACTCGTGGAATGTATGGGGAGGAAAACAACATGCCTCCAGAGCTTTGGGTTGTATGACTGGGTTTCTATGGGAATGTTTTGCTTTAAAGTCAGGAGAGAAAATGCTGCAAAGGGAAAACAATGATGAATTTATACAAAATATTGATTGGGTTTGCTAAACAAACTTCATTCAATCCACAGAGAGTGCAGAGCAGTTTTATGGAGGTGATTGTACAGATGGGAAATGATGGCTACACAGAAAGACTTTTCACTTCTTTTGGCCCAGAGAGTTTATGCTTGCTGTCAGACCATTCTTATCATGCTCCCACTTATTTGCCTTTAGCCTATTCTCTCTCTTGTGCATCACCCTGATTGTTTTTCCACCTTGAATTAGGTGCTCAATTACCATTTTCCTTCAATGCGGCAGGAAAGCATCCTATCTGGATGCATTGCTTGATATGGCAGCTGCTGTGCCTGTGACTTCAGAGATTGGGGGCCACAGCTCAGCACATCACAGAATCCAGCCTTCCCTCCATGGACTCTGTCGCTACTTCTCGCTGCCTCCGTAAATCAGCCAGCTTAATCAAAGACCCCACCCCACCCCAGACATTCTCTCTTCTCCCCTCGGCCATCAGGCAGAAGATACAAAAGCCTTGAAAGTACACACCACCAGGCTCAGGAACGGCTTCCACCCCACTGTTATAAGTACGATAAGCTTAACTCTCGATTTTATAATGACCTTGTTATGATCTTGTACGTTATTGTCTACCTGCACTGCACTTTCTCCGTAGCTCTTACTTTATTCTGCAGTCTGTATTGTTTTACCTTCATACTATCTCAATGCACTGTGTGATGATATTATTTGTATGTAGAGTTTGCAAGACATGCTTTTCACTGTACAGTATTCATGTGACGATAGTGCTGTGCACAGGACCTAAATATCTCCTTTTGTCAAATTTTGATTGTTAACATTTGGATGTTTTATTTTGTTAGTGAGGCAAATAAATGCAAGTTGGAGATGTATTGGCAAATGGTCAGATGGAAATTCCACAAGTGCTATTGCCCGATATGATGAGCTTCTTGTAAAACCCACCAGTGAGCAGATTGCTTTTCTTTATATGCTCTGCAGCGTGGTTTGTTCATTACTTGTCTTGTCTTGATTAAACACAAACACAGTGCCCTTTCCATGGAAAGATTATCTCCAGGGACGCACAAGGAAATCCTGTAAATCCAGAAGATATTCAAAGACTGAGGCAAGAAGAAGAGAAAAAGCAAAAAGAGAAAGCTGGTATGATGTGATTTTGATTATTTTACGTGTTAATATATGTTCAAAGTTCAAAGTAAATTTATTATCAAAGTACACGTATGTCACTATATACACCCGTGATTCATTGTCTTACAGGCATACTCATATATCCATAGAATACTAACCATAACAGAAACATTGAAAGACTGCATCAGTGTGCAAAAGACAACAAACTGTGCAAATATAGAAAGAAAGAAATTATTATACTAAATAAGCAATAAGTTAATTGTGTAGTAAATAAGCAATAATCAAGGTTGTCAAGCTGAGGAGTGGTAGTGGGGACAAGCTCCCACTACCTGTAAATGCTCCTTGCAGCATGCGCTTCTGACAAATAGCCTCTGACAACCACGTCCAACTTCTGGCCTTCTCGTGTGGCTTAGCCTGCAAGCCCGGCAGAACTGTTTCTACTGCAGGAGAAGGGGCGAAGGCGGGTCCTGGCGCCTTAAAACCAGTGCTTCAGGTAGATGGAGCTTGTCAGCCTGAGAAGGCAGTCCATCTAAGAGAGGGAAAACTCTGATTTCAAACCTCCGCTGCCTTGCAGCCATACCCACTCATGGGAAGGGCTTCGGGAGTAAACCCTGAGGACAAATCCAGAGCTGGAGTCCCTAAGACAGTCCGATGTTGTCTTCAACCAACTCTGGCAACTCCTGCGACGTCACTGGTGCCAAGTTGTATCGGCCCTTGCCCTTCCCTTGGACAACATCGGTGTCATGGAGAGGGGAGACTTGCTGCATGGGCAACTGCTGGTCTCCCATACAACCCTGCCAGGCCTATGCCCTGGAAACCATTCCAGGCGCAGATCCATGGTCTCGTGAGACTAATGGATGCCACCAAAGCAGTAAGTATTGAGAATGTGAGATGAAGAGTCTTCGAAAGTGGGTCCATTGGTTTGGGAACATTTCACTGATAGAACAAGTGAAATTGATTGAAATTATCCCCTTTGGTTCAATATCCTGATGTTTGAGGGGTAATAACTGTTCCAGAACTTGGTAGTGTGAGTCCTGATGCTCCTGTACCATCACCTTGATGGCAGCAGTGAGAAGCGATCACATCTTGGGTGGTGGGGGTCCCTGTGCTGCTTTCCTGTGAGTTTTGTGCAGCTGTACACAGGGGTGGGGAGGGCTAAACCCGTGATGGACTGGGCCATATCCGCTACCTTTCGTAGAATTTTCCGTTCAATGGCATTGGTGTTTTCAGACCAGGCTGTGATGCAGCCAGTCACTACACCTCCCATCACACATTTGTAGAAGTTTGTCAAAGTTTTAGATGTCATGCTGTTTCTTTGCAAACTCCAAAGGAAGTAGAGGCACTGCCGTACTTTCTTCATAATTGCCCTCACGTGCTGGGTTCATGACAGGTCATCTGAAATAATAACACCGAGGAACTAAAAGCTACTGACCCTCTCCGTATTATCATAGAAAGGTCATTTATTTTTAATATTAGGCATGCTTGAATTTAGACCATTTGGAGCATACTGTTGCACATATAGTTCTGTTATCAATACAACAGGAAGAATACATCTCTGTGAACGTGGAAGGAATTCAACCAAGTTACCTCAGCATGATGCTGTATAAGAACAGATCTTTCTATTTTTAGAATTCTATCATCACCATCTCCTGTCATGGCTAATCATGACATCCTTTGTCTATTTCACCAACATACATCAGAAGCAAAAAACATGATTTGGTAATATTTATTCAGTGGCCACTTTATTAGGTACCTCCTGTACCCAGTAAAGTGGCCACTGAGTGTGTAAGTTCATGGTCTATTGCTGCTGTAGCCCAGCCACTTCAAGGTTTGACATGTTGAGCGTTCGGAGATGCTCTTCTGCACATCACTGTTGTAATGTGCGGTTATTTCAGTTACTGTTGCCTTCCTGTCAGCTTGAACCAGTCTAGCCATTCTCCTCTGATCTCTCTCATTGACAAGGCACTTTTACCTGCAGAACTGCCACTCACTGGATGCATTTTTTGTTTTCGACATCATTCTCTATAAACTCCAGAGATTGTTGTGCATGAAAATCCCAGGAGATCAACAGTTTCTGCGATACTCAAACCACTAGCTCTAACAACCATTCCATGGTCAAAGTCACTTAGATCACATTTCTGGGGCAACACACACACACAAAATGCTGGAGGAATTCCAGCGTCTATAGAAATGAATGAACAGTTGATGTTTCAGGCTGAGACCCTTCATCAGGACCAGAAAGGAAGGGGAGAAGTCAGAGTAAGAAGGTGAGGGAGGGGAGGAAGAAGCACAAGGTGGCAGGTGATGGGTGAAACTGGGAGAGGGGGAGGGATGAAGTACAAATCTGGGAGGTTGATTGGTAAAAGAGATAAAGGGCTGGAGGAGGGGGAATCTGATAGGAGAGGACAGAAGGCCATGGAAGAAAGGGAAGGAGGATTAGCACAAATAGGCAAGTAAGGAGATAGGAAAGAAAGGAAACAGGAATGAGGAAAGGTGAAGGAGATTGGGGGGGGGGGGGGAGGAGGTGACGATTACCAGAAGTTTGAGAAATTGATGTTCACACCATCAGGTTGGAGGCTACCCTGGCGGAATATGAGGATTTGCTCCTCCAGCCTGAGTGTGGCCTCATCATGACAGTAGAGGAGGCCATGGACTGGCATGTTGGAATGGGAATGGGAAGTGGAATTGAAATGGGTGGCTACTGGGAGATCCCATTTTTTCTGCTGGATGGAGTGTATGTACTCAGTGAAGTGGTCTCCTAATCTACGTCGGGTCTCACCCTGTATATCAGTGGTTAGATAATTGCATTACCAAATAGGTGTACCCAATAAAGTGGCCACTGAGTGTATAATACAAGTAAAGCAAATCTTTGTGTGAGATGTGCACAGCTGTAGATAAAAATTGGGGTTTTACGGAGAACAATACTTAATTTGAAAATGATGTCTCTCTTTTTCAATTGCAAACACGCTGAGGTTTATTGTTTAATGTAGAGCCCAGCTGAGAGAAAGAGAGAAAATAGCGTGTCTCTGAAAATAAAATGAAAGAACTACATTTACATTGCACCTTTCTTGCCTTTGGGCTGCTAAATGTATGTCAGAGCCAGTAAACTGTGTAATGCTATTACAGTGCCAGCAACATTCCTGTCCCTGTCTGTAAGGAGTTTGTATGTTCTCCCCACAACTGGGAGGTTTCCACCTACATTCCGAAAATGTGCGAGGTATTAGGTTGATAGTCACATGGCTGTAATTGGGTGTCAGGGTTTGTTGGACCGGAAGGGACTGTTACTATGTTTTATCTCTAAATAAATAAAAAGTGGTTGCCACTTCATGCAAAATAATACTAAGATAGGAGTTGCTAAAATGTTTATAAAGGTTCAGGCCTATTTTTGTTACAAAATAAAATGCAAACCTTATCAGGTATAAAATGTGCTTGGAAGCTCATTTTGAATATCGTGGTCGTTGCTGTGGCATTTATATGTTTAAGCCTCGGCTTTTTGCCTAGCTTTTGGCTTATTGGCAGACTCGGACTGAAAGGAACAAGAATTAATTAGGGGATTACATTCCCTAATTTCCAGTTTTTTTTCAGCTTTTGACCAGCAAAGCCTTTTCTAGGTGACATATGCAAATTTAATATGGAAAAAATGAGGTGCAACCTCCAACATATTTTAAGCTTTCTGTAGGTATCACCTGTTAAAGTATTCACTTGATAAGTCAGTAGTGGAAGTCTAGACCCGTCTATAAATATGTGGCACCTGTGCAAAATGTCTTGCAACAAATGCATTAGAAATGAGTATTTTTTGCTTTTATTTCCTGTTCTGCCAGAACATTGGTTTCCTTGTTGCCATCCCTCCACAATAAAACTTCACTTCTGTTTAAATTCAAAGCCTATACAAACCCCGAGGCATGCACCTACAGCACAGGGCCAGTATTTTATGAAGCCTTGTGAATCTCTGAAGGCTCCCATCCCCAGGCAAAAAAAAACCTAGGTCCAATTATCCGGATGACCAAGCTTAAGTTTCTTTAGATTGCATTGCTTGTTGATTGCAAGAGCTTATTGATATTTGAAAATCTCTGTATTTAAAATAAATCAGAAATTCTGCAGCATGGAGCGCAGTAATATTTACCAAGGCAGTTCTTAAATTTATGAGCTTCAGTTATAGAGTGATTTTATTTATTTAGCGATTCAGCACAGTAACAGGCCCTTCCAGCCCAACAAGCTGATGCTGCCCAATTATACCCACGTGACCAATTGACCTACTAACCTGTATATCTTTTGAGTGTAGGAAGATACGGAAGCACCGGGAGGAATCTCATGTGGTCACTGGGAGAATGTACAAACTCTTTACAGACAGTGGAAATTGGACCGGGTTGCTGACTTTGTAATGTTGTTACACTAACCATTTGCCACCCCAAAATAGTTCTACCCAATACAATAAATGCTAAATAGGCAGGCTGTTTGATAAGGGTTCTTAAATTTCGTGTTACATGAGGAAAGCAGTCTGACTTGTACTATATTCCCAACAGTTCCTGATGTACGTACGAGGTCACGCTGTAAATTAACTATCCCCATCGGACAGCCTGAATTTTAAAATCATAATGGTCTCATTGAACAGCATTAAAATAATTCAGCAAAATATTTGGAAACAATCATTGCCTGCACTGCTGGAGACTGCAAATGACTTCTATTAATTTATATATTTCAGTCTTGCCTTCTACTGTGTTTAAACCAAAATATCGATACTTCATATTTTCTCAATAATACCTAAAATATCAGTATCTTAAAAGGAAGATGGAGAGGAACTATTTGAGTGGAACATTTCAGCAGCTAAATTTTGGATATTTGCACTTTTTCTTTTATACCTAAAATAGATTGGTAGAATTGCACCAATCTGCAGTATCAATACACTTCACAATATATATTTAGTTAACATTTCCCTGTATATCTATGCCTCAGATAAATGAACAAGAAAAACACTTAAACAAAATAATGTTTGGGTTTCTACCAGAGAATCTAGAAATATTCTGTTGTCATTTTTGACATATTTTTGGCTTTGGGATGTATTTGCGACTGATGTTTATTAAAACTAAACATCAAA
Source organism: Hemitrygon akajei (assembly GCF_048418815.1). NCBI lineage: Eukaryota > Metazoa > Chordata > Chondrichthyes > Myliobatiformes > Dasyatidae > Hemitrygon > Hemitrygon akajei. The sequence continues at coordinate 31,450,822 of NC_133127.1, forward strand.
TAATTTCAGTCTTGTGCAATGCACATTTTTAGATTTTTGATTTGCAGTTCTAAAAATTGTCCACTTAAAACCAAGTTGATGGCCATGCACGTAATCTGTGATCCTTGCTGTGGCTGCCCGGCCGCCTCCAGGTGGCTTTGAATCTGGAATTTAGTCGGAATTCAGCAGTTCGAAGTGTTCAGTGTTCCATTTTAAAATAGATTGAATCCCAAATACTGTTTGACACAGTGAATGAACTTAGACATAACAGTATTACAATCTATTTGGGAATGACAGCAGAAAATGTGCGTAGAATAGTTGTGCTTCCTCTAGTCTGATCCTTTCTAAATCACTTGACTCTTTCCCTGTTTGCAGTGTTTACATAAAGCTTTAAATGTAATGCAAATACTCCAAGTAATGATGATTTAGGTGTTGATTCTCTGATTCGATGATAAAGCACAGTGACCTACAAATCTGAAGCTTTCATCCTTTTCAGTGGTGTGCACAAGGAGCAAATTAAGTACCTATTTTTTGTGTCAGTACTCAAGAATATCTGGTCTTTCAACCTTTAGTGACTTGTTAACAAACAGGTATGAGGACAACAGCGGGAAGGCAGGCCTCTGGCCAGTCAGATGTGAAATAGCATCGCTTTACTAACTACAGTATTGATTTTTCTTCTCAAACTGTGTAATTTTTTTTCACCATCAGTAAAGTCAGCAACACTATATGAAGAGCTTTAGGGTCCATCAAGGCTCTAAAGACTGTTCTTCCTTGGCACACTATTGATTTCTTTTCAAAGGCTTTTAAATTGGTCTTTCATTTTGTTGAAATGCTCATTTCATACTGACTGGGCTCCAGTATTTTTTGCCATATTTATACAAGTGTCCCATTCATGGGACTCTAAGCTGGTACCGCCTTGTTGTTATTGGAAGGGCTTGTGCCTAACTGCTTTATTTTGGTCTTAATCATGGATTAATGGTTTCACTTTTTGACTTGTGTCACTTTGTATTTAATCTCTTTCAAGGTTAAATAAATCTTTTGGAACAACTTTCTTCATGAACCCCTCACTTTCTCTCCCCCCTTATCTCACTGCAGTCCATTTGTAGAAGACATTTAGTGCTGATTTAAACCTGCAGGAATCATCGAATCTATCCAAATGCAGACTGTAAGTGGAACAATGTCAGGTTATTCCTTTCTTTCTGAAATCCAAGGAGCAGGTTTTGTGGTGAGCTACAAAGAGACTGGGTTCTTTGCTGATTTGAAGGAAGCTTGAATATTTATTGAGTTCCATGATATCAGTTTCGCTTATTCTTTGCCTGGTGCTTTAAAAGAGCTGCTCAATATAGTCCTTCAGCATTCTTCCCAAAACCCTCTATTCATTTAAAATACCATTCGAAAGTTTCCATAGAATATGTTCAGTCCGTGCCTTTTGAGGTCTTGCCATAATAAAAATAAATAGTCCCACTGTTACAACAATTATCTTGAATCTAAGACTTCTGGTTATCAGCCCACTGCCAAAGGAAGATTTCCTTTGCTCCCTGGTAGTTCCTCAGCTGGAAGAACAATGTCAGCCTGTCCAACCCCCCTGCATTACTGAAGTCATTCCGCTTTGATATCATCGTGGTAAACATCCTCAGTTTATCTCCAGCTCTCATTATCCTAGCCAGATTATTGCTTAAAAGCTGGCAACAAAAAACTAATGGATTCCTTCACTCAACTGATTCTGGGTTGGTACCCCTCCCTTTTCCAATTTGTGTTGTAATATTTATCCTTTCTCCACCATTACTTTCCTTACCACCCCATTAATCCCTCCCCTCCTCACCTCCGAACAATATTGGCACACTCCTTCTGTCTGGTTCTTGATTAATCCTGGCATGTGTGTTCTGTCTCTAATCCAAAATGTTGCAACTAGTTTCTAACTCTCAATAGCCTGACAGATTTCACAGAAAGTACTGCTGGCCCAGCTCTGCTTCAGAACTGGGTCTCTGGATTAGGCACCTGGAGAACTACTTGCCACTGATGCCTCACTGCCTGGTTCAAGAGAATAAAGAACCAGCCAAGTTGGCTCTCCCCATCCAGACCAGATCAGTATGGGACTGCAGGCATCCGGATGGGCCCAGTGTCTTTTAGGACTGTTACCTCAGCAAACTGAAGCACATCAAATCGTCAAATCCAAAAACTCTTTCCCTGCACTGAAAAGGACAACGTCTTCTAATGCATCCAGAATTTTTATCAAAGATCTGAGTCCATCATAGGTAAAGCCCTCCCCACAAATGCGCACGTCTGCAATGAGCACTGCCTCAAGAAAGCAGCATCCATCATCAGGGACCCCCACCATCCAGGGCATGTTCTCTTCTCACTGCTGCCATCAGGAAGGAGGTGCCACACCATCAGATAACCCCTCAATCATCAGGCTGCTGAATGATCCAGTGTGGATAACGTCACTCACCACAGCACTGAACTGATATCACAACCTATGGATTTGCTTTGAAGGGCTCTGCAACTCATCCCAGTATTATTTACTTTTTTTTGTTTTTGTTTGTATTTTCACAGTTTTGTCATCTTTTGCACATTGGTTGTTTGTCAGCCTTTGTGAGTAGTTTTTCATTGATTCTATATGACCACGAGATTCTATTTGTACTTCTTTGTTCTTCTGTGAAGGAATGCCTGCAAGAAAATGAATCTCGGGGTAGTATATGGGGACGTATATCTACTTTGCTAATAAATTTACATTAAACTTTGAGTCTCCAATATCATGCTAATAATCAAGATATTTAGTAGCATGCTCTGCATAAATCTGATACTGACCGTGGCAGTCATCTTACCTGTGGTGACACAGTGGTCTGCAGAGGCTGGAATCTGGAGCAAAAAGGTTAAACTGCGGGAAGAACTCAGCTGGTCAAGCAGTGTCTGTGAAGGCAACGACCAGTGTGTCGGGACAAGATCCTGCTTCTGTCTTGTCCTGATGCGGGATCTGGGCTTGAAATCAGTTTACTTCCGCAAATGCTGCTTGGCCCACTGGTTCCTTCCAGCAGATTATTTTAGATCATTTTTGTGGCCCTGGCTTCTTGTGAAATCCCCAATTTAAATGTATTAATGTTTCAACAATAGCAGCGTCTGTGCTTACTCAAACCACAGATCCTGTGTTGTACATGAATCAAATTGTTTACACATTATTCAATTAATTGTTAATGATACAATCTTTTAATTATTGCTTTCGCTTGATGTAAATTACGAGAAAGGTCATCTGCTCTAAGTTCTGTTTCTGCCTTATTTTGAACTTGCACTGCATAATAAATTAATGCATTCAAGCTATGTCTGATATAATGGTCAACCACTTGAAAATGAAGTTTTAGAGTAGGGGTTCCCAACCTTCTTTTATGTCATGGACCAATACCATTGTACAAGGTGTCCATGGACCCCTTCCCACCCTCCCCCCCCAGTTAGGAACCCCCTGTTTTAGAGCAATATAAAACATTCTGTTTATAAGTGTAATTACAACCTGAAGTTCATTTTCTAAGTCCACGCATTTATTTTGACTTGAGGTGTAAGAAGATGAGAGTCATACTTGAATCAAGGTTGAAATAGTCTAGAAGGGAGCTTTAAACAAGGAGCATTTCTAGTCTCATAGGAAATTTATAATGTTTCTTCCTTGGCAGACTGGCGGGATCCAGAATTGATGCGCGACATTGAAGCTGCCACAGGAGCAGATCTTGGCTCCTCAAGATGTGAACAAAAAGGAAAAGGGAAAAAAGGAAAAGGAAAAAAGAAGAAGTATCCGAATCTCACTGACTTAAAACAGGAGAATAACACAGCTCGATCCAGGCTGGAGAAGCGAGTGTTCAACAAGTAAGGACTTTTGATCCGATGCTTTTTTTTATCCTCCTTTTCAAGGTGCTTCTGTTTCTGTTCTTTCAGTGGAAATGGGTGCTTTTGATAAAACTGCAAATGCAGTAACAATCCGTTTTCCACCATATCTGAAATGCCAGTTTAATGGATACAAATTTTGGAAGACCGTGTACAGAAACAGAATCGGGTTTAATATCATTGGCGTACAGTTTGTCATTTTGCAGCAGCAGTACTTTGCAATACATAATGATTTTTAAAAAAACTACTATAAATTACAATAAGAAATATATATTTAAAAAATCAAGTTAAATTAAATTTTGGAAGATCAAATACAGAATTTAGCACAAGCTCCCAAAAGTGATTGTTTATAAAGTCATAGAACACTACAGCATAAAAATTGGTCCTTCAGCCTAGCTAGTCCATGCCGAACTATTAATCTGCCTAGTCCCATCCACCTGCACTCAGGCCATTGCCTTCTATCCATGTACCTATCCAAATCTCTGTTAAATGTTGAGATCAAACCTACATCCTCCACTTCTTCTGGTAGCTTTATCAACACTCTCATCATCCTCTGTGAAGAAGTTCCCACTCATGCCCCCTTCAGACATTTCACTTTTCACCCTTAACCCATGACCTCTAGTTCTAGTCTCACCCAACTTTAGTGGAAAAAGCCTGTTTGCTTTTACCTCTCATAATTTTGCATACTTCTATCAAATCTCCCTTCATTCTCTTGCACTCTAGGAAATAAAGACCTAACCTATTCATCCTTTCCCTATAACTCGGGTCCTCAAGTCCTAACAACATTATTGTAAATTTTCTCTGCACTCTTTCAATCTGATTGATATCTTTCCTGTAGGTACGTGTCCAAAGCTGCACATAATATTCCAAATGAAGCCTCATTAACATCTTGAACAATTTTAATACAACAATCCAACTCCAGTACTCTATTTTGATTTATTAGATTAGATTCAACTTTATTGTCATTGTGCCAAGTACAGATACAAAGCCAGTGAAATGCAGTTAGCATCTAACCAGAAATGCAAAGAGTAATGTTATTTACAAAATAACTGTGAATAAAAAGTAAGTGCTACAGCATACAAATATAAAAGTACTGAGACAGTACAATATGAGTGCAATACTGCTTAGTGCTGTGATGTGGGGTTCTGCAGGGTCATAGCCTCAGGGAAGAAACTCTTCCTGTACCTGCTGGTTCAGGAGCGGAGGTTCCTGTAGCGCCTACCGGATGGGAGGAGAGTAAAAAGTCCATGGTTAGGGTGAGATGCATCCTTGATAATGCTTTTCACCCTGCCCAGGCAGCATTTATGGTAGATGTTCTCAATGGTGGGGAATTGGGTGCCGATAATCCGCTGGGCAGATTTCACCACCCGCTGGAGTGCTTTACGGTCCGATGAAGGCCAGTGTGCTAAAAGCTCTCTTTACAACCTGTGACATCACTTTCAAGGAATTTTAGATCTGTATTCGCACATCTGTTCTACAGCACTCCTCAGTGCTCTGCTGCTCAGCATATAAGCACATAAGATATAGGAGCAGAATTGGGCCATTTGGCCCATCGAGTCTGCTCCGCAATAAGTCTAGTGCTTTTTTATCCCCCACCCCCCAAGTGGTCCTGTTTCTGTTATTTAAGCAAGCAAGTTAATTTGTATAGCACTTTACAAACACAAAGCAGTTCAACGTTCTTTACATCGAACAAGATAGAAAAATCAAACATCAAATTTCAGGCATTATATAAGATAAGATAAATAAAAGTTAAAGTGCAGGAGATTCTAATTAAAAGCTACAATAAAAAGGAAAGTGTTAAGCCTTGATTTAGAAGAGCTTAAATTTGGGGCTGTTGCAACGAATGAGGTGAACCCAAACGCAGGACACAAGCACGGAGATTGAGTTAGGATGCAGACGTGGGTGTGAGCATTGAACGGCAAACAGGAGGGAGTGCAGGAAAGCAGGAGGCAGGCAGAACTTATCTTGACACGGAGCGTAGAAAGGGAAACGGCAGACAAAACTTTACTTAGGTCGGAGAGACAGAGTTACACAGGTAAACCTCGGTACTGGAGTAAACTTGGAATCCTTTTCTTGGCACGGAGAGACTGAGTTTCACAGGTAAACCTCGGAGTTGGAGTTGAACTTAGAAAACTTATCTTGACTCGGAGAGACTGAGTTGCACAGGTAAATCTCGGTACTGAAGCAAAGCTTAGAACACACAATCCTAAGTGGTTGGGAAACGTAAATTACCACAATGGCAAAACCAACGATCTGGCAACTAGTGGGTGCAAAACCGGGGTTCTTATGCTGCAGGTCTTGATGAAAACCAGGTGTGCTGCCATCAAAGGAAATTAGGAGGAAATGGGGAATTAATGGTCGGGACTGTGACAGATGCAGACTTCAGAACCCCTGGAAGGTAAATTCCATCCTGGTGGTCCTCCCAATGTGTAACACCTCACATTTGCCTGCATTAACTTTTATCTCAAGTTCAAGTTTATTGTTATCTGACTGTGCATATATGCAACCAAACGAAACAATGTTCCTCTGGACCCACAAAACTTTTCTTTATTGTTATTTCAATTCTCCTGAAACATTCCAGTCAGCAGTCAGCTAATATATCACAGGTTGTGCACAGTCACGGTTGGGGTGGTGCCCTTTATCCTTTGCAGTTCAAGTTTATTGAACAGCCAAATGAAACAACATCCCTTCAGAATATGGTACACTCGTAAAACAGCCCGTAAAACAAAATATTACCACAAGTAAGTTATTACAATATAATTTGAAGTAGATGTAGTGCACAGCACAGGTATACAGTAAACAGTTCAGTGTCCTCGTGACGAGACCTTGGTGGTGGCAGGGTATTCATTAGTCTCATAGATTGAGGGCAGTTACTCCAGATGCTTCTGTACCTCTCTCCTGATGATAGTTGATGAAAAGGTTTGTGAGATGGGTGGTAGGGATCCGCAACAATGTTTCGGACCCTACATATCAAACACCTCCAGTAAATGTCATAAATAGTTGGGGAGGGAGACCCTGGCAATCGTCTCAACAAGTTTTGACTATCCTCTGTAGGGTCTTGTGGTCTGATTCCTTGCAACTTCCATGTCACGCTGTGATACTGCTAGACTGGACAATCTTGATGCTGTTCCTGTAGAAAGTTGATAGAGGAGCCTTGCATGCGTCAATCTCCTCAGAAATCAGAATCTGATTTATTATCACCGGCCTGTGTCGTGAAATTTGTTGACTTGGCAGCAGCTGTACACGTTCATCAATGTTGATGTGATGATTGTAGGTAACTGCCTTTCTGAATATACTCCAGTCTGTGCTTCAAAGTGCTGTGTCCTGCAGTGTTGAGGTGGCACCTTCTGGCCAGGTCCTGATCTGCCTGTAAACTTGTTTAACCAGTGGTTTGTATGCAGGGGTATAGCAAAATGGATATGTGGTCTGTGCATTCAAGGCCCCACAAGCGTTGGTATAAACCAATGTTGTGTGAAATCAGGTTTGCAGGTACAGAGATGCTTACTACCTGTAAGTAAGTTAACCATTTATTTACAAGACAAGACAAACATTTAACATTCAGTAAACCATTCAAGTTACAAATAATTATTGGGCCCTCTCTTACCGCAGCACACTTCCACTCTTAGCATGGTACCATTTGCAAATAGTCCACGGTGACTTAGAGGGCAAAAGAGAGTGCGTGTTTTCAGCACACTAGATTTGTACTCTACAGGCACGGTGATGTCAACAGCTAAATGGCAGCTGGTGGGTGGGGGGGGGGCTGCAATGCTCTTAAACGGGCCAATCCCTAGCTAGCATGGGATAGCGGCTTTCGATGAACAGGTTGCATGAGCAGAACTGGGACAGAACCTCTACATTTGTGCACCACGAGAAGTTAATCATGAGGCATACTCCACCTCCTCTGCCTTTGAAGCACTCAGCAGTCCTATCTTGGTGGTGAACCACGAAGCCAGCAAGCTGTAATGTTATGTCCAGAATGGCAGGGGATGTCGAAGACTCAGTGTCCAAAACAATAAAACTCAGCAGTCCCTGATGTCCCTCTGGTACAGCAATCTTGCTCTGAAGTCTTCGATTTCGTTTTCCAAAAACTGTACGTTTGTCAGCATAATAGTTGGTAGTGGGAGTCAGAACCCTCTTTTTCTTCAACGAACTTTTAATCCAGCGCAGCATCCTCTCTTCCGCTGACCTAAAGGGGCACTGTACTTGTGACTGAGACTGCCGTTTGTGATTTGGCAATTCTGAGTAGCGATAGATATTTTTTAAACTCCTTAAACAATGTTGCTTACTGTATTGTCCATGGCTGTAGCAGTCTAAAACAGGAATGTGTGAAGATTTCCATTAGAACTGTTCGCCCAAGTTGCCTTCTTAATGGTGCCACTGGAAGGGCAAGAAGACAATGTTCTTGCCATCAGGTTGGAGGCTTCCCAGAAGGAATACCTCCAATCTGAGAGCGGCCTCATCCCGGTAGAAGAGGAGGCCATGGGCCAACATGTCAGAATGTGAACGGGGGTAGGAATTTAAATTGTTGGTCACTAGGAAATCTTACTTGTTGTGGATGGAGTGGAGGTGCTTGACAAAGTGCACCCCCAATCTGCATTGGGTCTCACCAATGTAGAAGAGGCAGCATTGGGAGTACAGTCGGCCCTCTTTATCCTTGAGTACCACATGTGTGAATTCAACCAACCGCAAATCGAGAAAGCCCGGAAGTGCTGTTCCAGCACTTGTTGTTCGAGCATTGCGTCTCGTTCATTTGCTACTTTGTTCCTGTGAAAAAAATGGCTCCTAAAAAGCAATTGCGTGGTCAAAGCAAATCCTTAAAGGCTAAGAGGGAGCGTAAAGTTCTAACTCGCGCCAAGTGTGTGGCTAGAGGACATGTCACAGAAGCATATCCCTGTCAATGTGACGGGGTTGATGGGAGCGAGAGAAAAGAGTTTAAGGCTAGTAAGGGATGACTGGCTGGCTATGTAAAGCACTACAGCTTCAAGAACATAAAGGTCAAGGGAGAATTGGCATCGGCTAATGCCGAGGCCGCAGCAGCGTTCCCAGAGGAGCTCAAGAAACTCATAGAAGAGAAAGGCTACCTTGCAAGATTTATTTGGTGATGCAAAGAAAAGGAGACAGCTTCCTATAACAATGTTTTAACTAAAGCATCTGCAATTCTGAAGTTCAACCTCCACAGTTCCTGACTTCAGTATTATTGAGCCTCCTCCATAGCGTCCTTATGCCCTAAACAAGACAGTGTAACAACTACTGTACAGGTATTACAAGTTTTACTCATTGTTTGATCATTGTTTGCCTCGCGTCTCATTCATTTGCTGCTTGTGTTGTGAGCGAGAGGAACACGTACCATTTTTTGTCTTGTCAATATTCCCTAAACAAGACAGTGTAACAACTATTTACATAGCATTTACATTGTATTAGGTGTTATAAATTCTGTAACCCAGAAATGATCAAAAGTTTTACTCGTCGTTTGATCATTGTTCGCCTCGCGTCTCGTTCGTTCGCTGCTTGTGTTGTGAGCGAGAGGAACATAGTTTTTGTTCTTGTCAATATTCCCTAAACATTACAGCATAACAACTATTTACATAGCATTTACATTGTATTAGGTATTATAAGTAATCTAGAGATGATTTAAAGTATACGGGAGGATGTGCGTAGGTTATATGCAAATACTCCGCCATTTTATATAAGGGATTTGAGCATCCGTATTTTTTTGGTATCCACGGGAGGTCCCGGAACCAATCCCTCGCGGATAAGGAGGGTCAACTATATTGGATAGATCAGTGGTCCCCAACCACTGGGCTGTAAAGCATGTGCTACCAGGCCGCGAGGAAACAATACGATTTGGCGATATGAAACGATATGAGTCAGCTGCACCTTTCCTCATTCCCTGTCACGCCCACTGTTGGAACTTGAACGCACGCGAGGTCATTAAGCACACGTCATCCATGTCAGCGCGGGACGAAGATCAACTCCTCGAGCTTGCAAATGACGGTAGGCTGAAAAGTATGTTTGACATAGCATCTCTGCCGGCATTCTGGATCAAAGACAAGGCTGAATATCCTGAGACAGCCACGAAAGCACTGAAAACGTTGCTTCCATTTCCACCATCATATCTCTGTGAGGCAGACTTTTCTGCAATGAATGCAACGAAAACTAAATAGACTGGACACAAGGAACCAACCCCCTTCAAGTATGGCTGTCTTCCATCACCCCTCGATGGGACCGTCTTGTTGCAGGGAAACAAGCCCAGGGCTCCCACTGATTCAGCGATATTGGTGTGTTGCAACGATTTTATATCTTCATACGGGGAAAATATGCGCTGTGTGTTTAATATTAAATTCGTTAGATAAACCCTTTTAGAAACGAAATCGAGTGCATTAGCCACTTGTAAGTGACTTAGTTGACTTATCACCTATATACCTGTTGTGATTAACACCCCCCATCCCCACTGGTCGGCCAGTCTGCAAGAATATTGTCAATGTTAAACCAGTCCACGGTGCAAAAAAGGTTGGGGACCCCTGGGATAGATGTCCCAAACAGATTCATAGGTGAAGTGTTGCCTCACGTGGAAGGACTGTTTGGGGATCTGAATGGAGGAGAGGGAGGAGGTGAATGAGAGGTGCAGTACTTCTGCTGCTTGCAGAGATGAGTGCCAGGAGGGAGATCGTGGGGAATGATAAATGGACAAGGGAATCATGGAAGGGAGCGATTGCTGAGAACGAGAGGGAGGTGAAGGTGTGTTAGGTGGTAGGGTCCGGAATTTGCGGAGAATGACGTGTTGGATGTGGAGGCTCTTGGGGTTCAAGGTAAGGACAAGAGCAACTCTATCCCTGTTTAGATGGCAGAAAGATGGAGTGAGTTTGGATGTCATGAAAATGGAGGTGATGCAGGTGAGGACAGCATCAATGGAGGAGAAGGGGAAAGGCTGTTCTTTGAAGAAGACATTTCTGATGTCCTAGAAAGGAAAGGCTCATCCTGGGAAAAGAGACCATAAGACATAGGAGTAGAACTGGGCCATTCAGTCCATCGAATCTGTTCCGCCATTTCATCATTGATGATCTCTCAATGGACGCTCTCAGTGGTGCAGCTGTAAAATTCAGTTAAGTTGAGTGTTGGCGGAACCTCACTTGCCTCAATCTTCTCAGGAAGTGGAGGCACTGCTGTGCTTTCTTATTCAGGGAGGTGATATTGAATAACTAGGTGATGTCTTCTGTGATGTGAATTCCCAGGAACTTAGAGGTTTAAGTGCGCTATGAGCCATGTATGAGTATTGAATTTGAATATTGAATGTATTTAAATCTTACGTCCATCCCACAACCCATGGAGTAAAAATCTCTGTGTTATGACTCCATTGCAATGTACAGCCATGTGAATTTGTAAGTCTAATGGCTTGTAGAAAGAAGCTGTCCTGTAGCCTGCTGCTCCTGGCTTTAATGCTGTGATACTGTTTGCCAGACAGAAGCAGCTGAAACAGTTTATGGTTGGGGTGACTGGTGTCCCTGATGATCTTCAAGGCCTTCTTTATGCACCTGCTGCTGTAAATGTTGTCAATGGAAGTAAGTTTACATTCACAGACTGTACCACTCTCTGCAGTGCCCAGTGATCATGTCCCATGCCAGGCGGTGATATAGCCAGTCAGTATGCTCTCAATGGTGCCCCTGTAGAAGACCTTGAGGATTTAGGGGTCCAGACCAAACTTTTTCAGTGTCCTGAGGTGGAAGAGATGCTGTTGTGCTTTTTTTGCCACAAAGCTGGTGTGTACAGTCCAGGTGAGATCTTTGGTGATGTGTATACTGAGGAACTTGAAACTAGTCACCCTCTCAACTGCAGTCCCATTGATGTTAGTCGGGGTGAGCCTGTCTCTGTTTTTCCTGTAATCCACAATCAGCTCTTTTGTTGTTTGGACATCGAGGGAGAGGTTGTTTTCCTGGTACCACTGCGTCAGGGTGTTAATCTCTTCTCTGTAGGCTGTCTCATCACCGCTAGAAATAAGGCCGATCAAAGTTGTGTCATCTGCGAATCTGATCAGCAGATTGGAGCTGAGTGTGGCAGTACAGTTGTAGGTGTAAAGGGATTGGGGGGGACTCAGGACCTAACTCTGGGGGACACCTGTGTAGGGGGTCAGAGGGGCAGAGGTGAGGGAGCCCATCCTTACCACCTGTTGGTGATCCGATAGGAAGTCTAGGATCCAGCTGCACAAGGCTTGTGCAGGCTGAGGTCTCTGAGCTTTCTGTCAAATCTGGAGGGAATTATGGTTTGACTGCTGAACTATAGTCCAGGAGCAGCATTCTCCTCCTTCAGGTGAGTGTGGACGGTGTGTAATGTGGTGGCTATGGCGTCATTGGTAGACTGGTTCCATCGGTAGGCGAATTGTAGGGGGTCCAGTGTGGGCAGTAGCATGCTGCAGATATAGTCTTCAACCAGCTTCTCAAAGCATTTGCTTATAATTGAGTTGAGTGTGACAGGGCGTCAATTGTTCAGGCGTGCCACCTTGGTTTGTTTAGGTACAGGGACAATGATGGACTATTTGAAACAGGAGGGCACTACACACTGGGGGAGGGAGAGATTAGAAATGTCTGTAAAAACACCAGCCAACTGTTAAGCAGACATTTTGAAGATCCGCCCTGGGATGCCATCCTGCCCTGCTGCATTGGGTCTGTTGACACGTTGGAGTGTTCAATGTACCTCAGCCTCAGAGGTGACCAAGAAGAAGGCATCGTCGGTGACTCTACTCGGGGATTCTGTCTTATCAACCTCGCAATGAGCAAAAATATACATTTAGCTCACCCGGGAGAGAGGTGGTGATGTGGGCTGTACTGCTGCGTTTCCTCTTGAAGTCTGCGATGGTGTGTAGTCCTTGACATATGCTGCGTGTGTCATTGTCGCAAAGTTCTGACTGGAGTTTGTCCCCCTCATGCCATTTTGCCACCTTGATGGCTCCACGTAAATCACAGAGGCATCCCTTGAGCTCCTGTTGGCCTCTGAAGGTGAAGGCTTTATCTCTCGCGCTGAGAGCAACATGCATTGGACTATTTCAATAGGTACATTTAATGTCAGGGAAATGTATACCATATACATCCTGAAGTACTTTAGAGTACAGAGTTCATCTGCAGCTTACTAATTCAGCAATCATTTCCTTGGTCTTCTCCAGCTTCATACGTAGGTGGTTGTTCTCACACCAGTCCACCCGCTGCTCCACTTCCTCTCTGTACTCTGAATCATTATCGTTGTTGATGAGGCCAACCACTGTTGCGTCATCTGCAAACTTGATGATATGGTTTGAGCTGAATCCTGCGACAGAGTCATGCATCAGTAGTGTGAACAGCAGTGGGCTGAGCACAGTTATAGGTATTCTACACATTCTCCCTCTTGGAATCCAGCACCAACCTGATCTTCCCAATCTACATGCCAATTGCAATTTCCTAGATATTACATAACATTGCCCTTTTGACATGCCTTTTCTATTTCCCATTGTAATTGTAGCCCATATCATGGTTACTGTTTGGAGAGCCTTGTATGTAAATCCATCAGGATTTTACCCTTGCAGTTCCTTAACTTTACTCACAGTGATTTAAATCTTCCAATTCTCTGTCACCTCTTCCTAAAGATTTGATTTGATTTTTTACCAACAGAGCCTCGCCACACCCCTCTGCCTAGCTATCTGTCCTTTCTATACAATGTTTGTATCCTTGGATTTTAAGTTCCCAACTATTATCTTCTTTCTGCCATGAATCATCATCTTCTTCGGCTGTCCATCGATTTCAATGTTGACTGTGCTGAGAGTTTAGTCTCTGCAGGCTAACATAACATTCGCTTTCCTTACTGCCGATCCAACCTGGTGGTTAACTTTTAGGGTATCCTGCACGAGGACCCCCAAGCCCCTTTGCACTTCCAATTTTTGAATTTTCTCCCCATCTAAATAATAATCTGCCGGATTATTTCTTCTTCCAAAATGTACAACCGTACATTTCTCAACATTGTATCTCATCTGCCATTTCTTTGCCCACTTTTCTAAACTGACCAAGTCTCTCTGCAGCCTTTCCATTTCAACACTTCCTGCTCCTCCACCTATCTTGGTGTCATCCGCACACTTAGCCACAAAACCATTTAATCCATAATCTAAATCATTGATATACAGTGTAAAAGGAAGCGGCCCCACACCGACCCCTGTGGAACACCACTAGTAACCGGCAACCAACCAGAATAGGATCCCTTTATTCCCACCCTTTGCTTTCTGCCTATCAGTCAATGCTCCACCCATTCCAATATCTTTCCTGTAATTACATGGGCGCTCATCTTATTAAGCAGCCTCTTATGCGGCACCTTATCGAAGGCCTTTTGAAAATCCAAATACACAACATCCACATTCTCTCCCTTGTCAATCTTGTTTGAGATTACCTCAAAAAAATCCAGTAGGTTGGTGAGGCTGTCAGGAACGGGGACAGGAATGGACCCAAGAGCAGGACGCAGGCACTGAAGTACTAGGGGTAGGACAGGAGGGGGATGCCATGGCATGCAAGGGGTAATGCTGGGGTTCAGGCAGACAGAGAGTCTTAGTCGGGCAGGCAGAGCAGGATCCCGGAGTTCCGGCGAGGCAGGCAGAGCAGGATCCCAGAGTTCAGGCAGGCAGAGCAGGATCCCAGAGTTCAGGCAGGCAGAGCAGGATCCCGGAGTTCAGGCACAGCAGGATCCCGGAGTTCAGGAAGGCAGAGCAGGATCCCGGAGTTCAGGCAGGCAGAGCAGGATCCCGGAGTTCAGGCAGGCAGAGCAGGATCCCAGAGTTCAGGCAGGCAGAGCAGGATCCCAGAGTTCAGGCAGGCAGAGTAGGATCCCAGAGTTCAGGCGAGGCAGGAGGATCCCAGAGGTTGGGCAGAAGGCGGAGTCTTGAGGTACATGACTTGACTGGAAGAGAGCCCCCACGGGTGGGCTGCATATGTCCCAGGTAGGGCCACCTCCCAGGCGGAAACAAGGAGGCCTGGGCAAGACGCGGACTCCTAGGCGGGTGCGCGGCACAACCCGTCGGAAGCGGGGGGGGGGGGGGGGGGGGGGGGGGGAAGGGCAGAACACCCTGCCGGGCAGCGGCAGTCCAGCCGGACCTGCCCGACGGAGGCAAAGGGGTAGAACGGGGACTAGGTCCAGGATGACCAGCATTACATCCATGATCCCCAGGTAACTCGGGAGAGGCAGGTAAACAGGGCAGGGTACCTGCACAGGAACCTGGGCAGGGTAAACAGGATGCGGAGCAGGTCAGAACCTGGGCAGGGTAAACAGGATGCGGAGCAGGTCGGAACCCGGGCAGGGTAAACAGGATGCGGAACAGGTCAGAACCCGGGCAGGGTAAACAGGATGCGGAACAGGTCAGAACCCGGGCAGGGTAAACAGGATGCGGAACAGGTCAGAACCCGGGCAGGGTAAACAGGATGCGGAGCAGGTCAGAACCCGGGCAGGGTAAACAGGATGCGGAGCAGGTCAGAACCCGGGCAGGGTAAACAGGATGCGGAGCAGGTCAGAACCCGGGCAGGGTAAACAGGTTGTGGAGCATGTCAGAACCCGGGCAGGATAAACAGGATATGGAGCAGAGTACAGAGCCAGCAGAGAGCAGGAACAAAACGACCACCCCCTGGTCTCAGTCCCAAGGCCCCTTATAAACACCTGCAGCTGAATTGGCCACAGGTGTACCTCCTTAAGCCAGGAGGATCCTAACTGGCTCAAGGGTGACGGGAGGGACAGCTGCAAGGCCCGGAGTCCGCGGACCGGATCAAGACCCAGAACGCGGGCTCCGGTCCGGACCGGACCCCGACAGAGGCAGGATCTTCCTTTCATGAAACCATGCTGGCTTGGGCCTATCTTGTCATGCACCTTGAGGTATTTCATAACCTTGTCCTTGAGGATTGACTCCAATAACTTTCCAATTACCAATGTCAGACTAATAGGTCTGTAATTTTCTTTTTGCTGCCTCCCTCCTATCTTAAACAGCAGAACTACATTTGCGACCCTTCCAGCCCTCCTGAACCATGCCAGAGTCTATTGATTCCTGGAAGATCATTTCCAATGCCTCCACAATCTCCAAAGCCACCTCCTTCAGAACCTGTGGGTGCACTTCATCCAGTGCGGGAGACTTATCTATCCTTAGTCCATTTAGCTTCCCAAGCACCTTCTCTCCAGTAATCTTGACTGTACCTAATTCTATTCCCTGAGAGCTCTGGCTATCAGGTATGTTGCTAATGTCTTCCACTGTGAAGACTGATGCAAAATACTCATTTAGTTCCTCTGCCATCTCTTTGTTACCCATTATAATTTCTCCAGCATTCATTTTCAATTGGTCCTATATCTACCCGTGTCACACTTTTACTCTTCATATATTTTTAAAAAAACTCTTAGTATCCTTAAGTAGTCCAGTCCTCAGTTTTCCCACTAATTTTTGCTTCCTTGTACGTCATCTCTTTTGCTTTTATTTTAGCCTTAACCTCTCTTGTTAGCCACATTTGTGCCATTTTTCCATTCATAATTTTCTTTTTTCTTGGAATATATTTTTCCTTCACTTTCCTTATTTCTTGTAGGAATTTCATCCAATTCTGCTCTACTATCCCTCCATCTAGCTTACTTTTCTAATCATCTTGGGCCAGTTCCTCTCTCATACCACTGTAATTTCCTTTGTTCCACTGAAATATCGATACACCTGATACCAGCTTCTCCCTTTCAAATTTGAAACTGAACTCAGTCATAATATGATCACTACTTCCAAGGGGTTCCATTACCTCTAGCTCGCTAATCGCCTCAGGTTCATTACACAGCACCCAATCCAAAACAGCTGATCCCCTGGTGGGCTTATGGACAAGCTGCTCCAAAAAGCCATCCCGTAGGCATTCTACAAACCCCCTCCCCTGAGACCCAGTACCTTCCTGACTTTCCCAATCCACTTTCATATTAAAATCCCCCACAATTATCTTGACATTTTCCTTCTGACACGCTTTTTCTATTTCCAGCTGTAACTTGTGTCCATATCCCAGCTGCTGTTTGGAGGCCCAAAAGGATTCTACCTCTTCTGATCTTATGTCCCTTTTTAGTGATTTGATATTGTTGCTTACCATCAGGACCATGCCACCCCCTTTACCTACCTTCCTATCTTTCCTATACACTGTGCATCCTTGGACATTCAGCTCCCAATCACATCCATCATTTAGCCATGACTCGGTGATGGCCACAGTGTTATATCTTTTATTTCTAATGCTGCGTGCATTTAAGTACAGTACATTTAGATCAGTATCTGTTACCGATTTTGCTATATTTCTATCGCACGGCAAATTATCCTGTCTATTCACCTGCCTGTCCTTCTTGCCATCTTTGACTTATTTCTGTTTTCCTCTTCCTCGACCCTAACACCCTGGTTTCCTTCCCCCACCAACTTAGTTTAAACCCTCCCTAACAGCTATATTTGTTACAAGGTGGGGGGCAAGGGTGCTCGAGGAGGACCCAAAAGCAGGACACAAACACGTTTTTCTAAGGTTAAATAATAATGTAGGTTAAATAGAGTTTATTACTCTTTACAAGGAGAACCGTGACACAAGGATAGAATGGGGAAATCAAGGAGGGCAAAGAGGAAATGGGAATAGGCGTAATGAATGAGGGCTCAGGCCTGGGACTACGCTGGGACTCAGGGTCTGGGGGACCAGGACTTGGAGATCGGGGATCAGAGCCAGGACTCGGAACACAGACCTTGGACTTGGAGGCTTGGAGGAACACAGACCCAGGACATGGACACTTGGAACTTGGATCACCACCGCCAGCACTTGGTACTTTGGACTTGGAACACCAGGGCCAGGACTTGATACTCAAACACAGGACATGAAACACTGAGCCAGGACTCCGCCTTAAGACACCAGGCATGGAGCTGGGACTCTTTAACACAGGGTCAGGACCCTTCTAGGGTACAGGGCCGGGACCCCTCTTTAGACAGGACATGGATACAGAGACCATGCAACGACAGCCCATTCGAGTAGCAGCAAATGGCCTGCCTACTGAACTGGATACTAGGCAACAAGACAACGGACGGTACTATCACTGGACCCAAGTTTGTTCCAAGCTGTGGGAGATCTTAACTCACCCCGGCGGGTTAACCTTGCCCGGACCCGTTCTGACAAGGGAAGCCGAATTGTTGGCACTTGCTGCGGGAGGAGTCTTGGCGTGCTCCGGCAAGAAACCTAGTCGGCTCCAGCTAGATGACTTCGGCTTGCGGTAGCTGCGGTGACTTTGCTAATGCTCCATAACGCTCTCACGCTGAACAGCTGAAGCCGGGGGCTTATAAACTGCCGGTTCGGTTGAGAGTAGATTGCCTTAATCACCAAGCTCGAGGGACACGGGAAACAGGGAGTTAAAGGGGAACAAGGAGTCAACAGTCCAGATCATAACACAACATAGATAAATTTAAAGGGAACCCGATCCGGACCATGACAATATTAGGCAGTCCCGCCAGGATATTAGTCCCCTTTGAGTTCAGGTGTAACCCATCGTTTTTTTATAAGTCATACCTCCCTAAAATAGTTCCCAATGATCCAAGAATTTGAAGCCCTGCCCCCTGCACCAGTTACTTAGCCACACATTCATCTGCTTAATTCTGCTATTCTTACCTTTATTAGCGCGTGGCTCAGGCAGTAATCCTGAGATTATTATTCTGGAGGTCCGGCTTTTCAATTTTCTTCCTAGCTCCCAGTAATCTTCCTTCAAGACCTCCTCCCTTTTCCTATCTATGTCATTAGTACCAACATGTACCAAGATTTCTGGCTGCTCGCCCTCTCTCCTCAGAATTTTCTGGACCCGACCTCAGACATCCCGTACCTTGGCACCAGTGGGGGCAACACACCATCCGGGTATCATTGTCCGACTCGCAGAATCTCTTGTCTGTTCCCCTCACGATGAAATCCCCTATAACTACGGCATTTCTCCTTGCTCTTTTGATCATGGCACTGGGCAGTGTGCCAGAGTCCCGTTCGTTGTGGTCTTCCTCCGTCAGGTCAGCCTCTCCAACAGTATCTAAAACGATATATCGATTTCTGAGGGGGGCTGTCACAGAGGTGCTGTCCACTATCTCTCTATAGGTATTATCAATCACTTCCTCACTTTCCCTAATTAGCTGAAGGTCATCAAGTTGCAGCTCCAGATCCCGACCACGGTCCTTAAGGAGCCTCATCTCAATGCACCTGGTGCAGATGTAATCCTTGGGGAGGCTGGGAGTCTCCCAGGGTCCCCACATCTGGCACTCCAAGCACAACACTAATCCTAGATGCATACCTCTAATGCTACTGTTATTACTAAATAAATAAACCTGTAACTTACCCCTTTACTATAAGACTCAATGGTCGCAGGAAGCCTCTACCTGTTGAGTCAAAGTCCTATCACTCTGCACCCTCTCACTCCGCTGCCCGCTGGATATGGCGGTGTTCTTTTTAAGCCTTCCGCGCTCTGAGGTCACGCGCCTCTGCAGTCATGCCTCTTTTATCCCGTAGTTTAAAAAAAACTCAGAATTTTCTCCCGATAAAAAGCAACTTACTCTGCTGCCTGCTTGCTGTGAATCGAGAAAACCATTGAAGATTGCTTCCCTTTTTAAACCATCCGTGCTCTGAGGCCCCCTCTCATCCTTCTACGCTCCAAAGAGAAAAGTCCCAGCTCTGCCAGCTTTGCCTCATACCACTTGTTTTCCAATCCAGGCAGCATCCTGGTAAATCTCCTCTGCACCCTCTCCGTAGCTTCCACAACCTTCCTGTAATGAGGTGACCAGAATTGAACACAATACTCTAAGTGCGGTCTCACCAGAGATTTGTAGAGTTGCAACATGACCTCTCTTGAACTCAATCCCCCTATTAATGAAGCCTAGCATCCCATAGGCCTTCTTAAGTATCCTATCAACCTGTGCAGCGACCTTGAGGGATGTATGGATTTGAACCCCAAGGTCCCTCTGTTCATCCACACTCTTAAGTAACCGCATTAACCCTGTACTCAGCCTTCTGGTTTGTCCTTCCAAAATGCATCACCTCATACTTATCTGGATTGAACTCCATCTGTCACTTTTCTGCCCAACTCTGCATCCTGTCTATATCCTCTTGTAACCTTCAACAACCTACAACTCCATCCACAGCTCCTCCAATCTTTGTATCATCCACAAACTTACTCACCCATCCTTCTGCCTCTTCATCCAGGTCATTTATAAAAATCACAAAGAGCAGGTGTCCCAGGACAGATCCTGGCAGCATTCCACTAGTCACCGACCTCCAGGCAGAATACTTTCCTTCCACTACTACCCTCTGCTTTCTTCCTGTAAGCCAATTTTTTATCCAAACTGCCAAGGTTCCACTTATCCCATGCCTCATGACTTTCTGGATGATTCTCTCGTGGGGGACCTTGTCAAATGCCTCGCTGAA
The DNA here is from genome assembly GCF_048418815.1 of Hemitrygon akajei. Lineage (NCBI taxonomy): Eukaryota > Metazoa > Chordata > Chondrichthyes > Myliobatiformes > Dasyatidae > Hemitrygon > Hemitrygon akajei. Next base: position 31,471,086 of record NC_133127.1, read on the forward strand.
GTCCATGTAGACCACATCCACTGCCCTACCCTCATCAATTTCTTTTGTTACCTCTTCAAAAAACTCAATTAGGCTCTTGAGGCATGACCTTCCCTTCACAAAACCATGTTGACTATCCTTGAGTAGACTGTACTTCTCCAAATGCTCGTATATCCTATCCTTAAGAATCCTTTCCAATAGTTTGCAGACCACTGACGCAAGACTCACCGGTCTATAGTTCCCAGGATTCTCCCTATCACCTTTTTTAAACAAGGGTACTACATTTGCCATTCTCCAATTCTCCAGCACGTCCCCTGCAGTCAAAGAGGATTTAAAGATCATAGCTACTGCTCCAGCGATCTCTTCTCTCACTTTCCACAGCAACCTGGGGTGTATCACATCCGATCCTGGGGACTTATCAATCTTGATGTTTTTAAGAAGATCCAACACTCCTTCCTTCATCTCCACATTGTCCAGCACACAGGCCTATTCTATTTCAACCTCACCCTGATCAAGGTCCTTTTCACTTATGAATACTGAAGCAAAGTATTCATTTAGGACCTCTCCAACCTCCTCCACCTCCAGGCATATGTTGCCTTTATCCTTTAGCGGCCCCACCTTCATTCTTGTCATCCTTTTGTTCTTTACATATGCATAGAACGCCTTGGGGTTCTCCTTAATCCTACATGCCAAGGCCTTCTCATGCCCCCTTCGAGCTCTCCTAAATCGTTTCTTTAGCTCCTTCCTGGCTACCCTATATTTCTCATGAGCCCCTCCTGTTTCTTATATCTAACATATGTTTCCTTCTTCCTCTTGACAAGTTGCCTCACATGTTTTGTAAGGTGTAGTTCCCTTTTCCTACCATTTTTTCCTTGTCTCAGTGGGACAAACCTATCCTGAACCCAGCACAAATGGTCCTTAAACTTCCTCCACATTATTTCTGTGCTTTCACCCTTGAGCATCTGTTTCTAATTTACTTTTGCTAGTTCCTGCGTCATCCCCTCATAGTTAACCCTTCCCCAGTTAAGCACTTCCCAATTTTGTCTGATTTTATCCTTTTCTGTAGCTGTGCTGAAGCTAAGGGAGTTGTGGTCACTCTCACCAAAATGCTCCCCAACCAGGAAGTTGAATTGAAATGGGTGGCCACCAGGAGATCCCTCTTTTGGAGCATAGATGCTTGATGAAGCGGTCTCCCAATTTACATAGGGTCTCACTGAAACACGGGAGGCCACACCAGGAGCACTGGATACAGTAGATGACCCCAACAGACTCTCAAGTCAAGAGTCGCCTCATCTGGAAGCACTGTTTGAGACCCTGAATGGTAGTGAGGGAAGAAGTGTAGAGGCAGGTGTGGCACTTGTTCAAATGCAAGTACAAGTACCAGGAGGGAGATCGGTGAGGAGGGATGAATAGACAAGGAAGTCACGTAGGGAGCGACTTGTACAGAAAGCTGGGGGAGGGAAAGATGTGCTTGGTGGTGGGATCCCTTTGGAGATGGCAGAAGTTACAGAGAATTATGTGCTGGATGCAGAGGCTGGTGGATGGTACATGAGGGCAAGAGGAACCCTATCCCTGGTGGGGTGGCGGGATGATGGAGTGAGGGTAGACGTGTACAAAGTGGAAGAGATGCGGTTGAGGGCAGCATTGATAGTGGAGGAAGGAAAGCTCCTGTCTTTGAAGAAGGAGGGTATATACTTTGTTCTGGAATGGAAAGCCTAATCCTGTGAGCAGATGCAGCCGAGACAGAGGAATTGAGAGAATGGGATGGCATTTTTATAAGTGATAGGGTGGGAAGAGGTATTGTCCAGGCAGCTGTAAGAATCAGTGAGTTTATAAAAGTTATCAGTAGGTAAATTGTTTCCAAAGATAGAGACAGAAATTGGGAAAGAGGAGACAGGTGTTGGAAATGGCCAGGTAAGTCTGAGGGCAGGGTGGAAGTTGGAAATAAAGTTGATGAAGTCGACAAGCTCGGAATGGGTGCAGGAAGCAGCACCAGAGCAGTCATCGGTGTAGCATGGGAAAAGTTGGGGAGTGATACTGGTGTTGGCTTGGAACAGACTGTTCCACGTTGCAAACAAAACGGCAGGCATTGTTGGGACCCATATGAGTGCCCACGGCTACACCTTTGGTTTGAAGGAGGTGGAAGGAAAGGATAAATTATTGAGAGTGAGGACCAGTTCTACCAGATGAGGAGAGTGGTGGTGGAGGGGAACAGGTTGGGTCTGTTGTCCAGAAAGTAGCGGAGAGCTTTAAGGCCTACCCGACATGGATTGAGGTGGAAAGAGTCTGGACAATTCATAGTGAAAATGAGATGACCAGGACCTGGGAACTTAGTCATTGAGAAGATCCAGAGCACATGTAGGTAGGAAGGAACTGAACTGGGGGAGGGGAGGGGATAAAACACAGTTGAGGTATGCAGATATAAGTTCGGTGGGGCAGGAACGAGCTGAAACAATGGGTCTACCTCAACAAGCAGGATTGTGGATCTTGGGTAGGAGGTAGAAACAGGAGGGGTGAGGGAAGTGTGGGGTTAGTGACAGTGGATAGGACATCCCCAGGGTTAATGTCAGTGATGGTGTGGATGATAATGGCCTAATGCTCCTTAGTGGGGCCCTGTTCAAGGGGTGAGTAAGAGGAGGTGTCAGAGTTGTCACTGGGCCTCAGCAAGATAGAGGTCAGTCCACCAGACTACTACACCAATCCCCCATCTGTGGGTTTGATGGTGAAGTTGGTGTTAGTTTGGAGAGATTGGAGAGAAGTGCATTCAGAAGGAGTGAGGTTAAAATTGGGGAGAGGAGTGGAGAAGTTGAGACAGTTTGCTGTCTCATTGGCAGTTGTCAATGAAAAGATCCAGAGCCGGCAGAAGACCAGAGGTGTCCAGGAAGAGGAGGAGAGCTGAAGACAGGAGAAGGGGTCATCAGTGTGAGGTGAAGAGTCCTTGCCAAACAAATAGGGTTGGAAACTGAGGCAGCGGAAAAAGAGCCAGCATCATGGCAGGCGCGGAACTCACTCAGTTGGGCGAAGGGGTAGAAAGGCGAGGCCCTTACTGAGGAGAGAATGTTCTGCCTCGGGGAGGAGATCGGAAGGAATTGTGAAGACACGGCACAGATGAGAGCTGTGATCAGAGGGGGTGGGGGGGGTTGACAGTGTCTGAGGAGAGGGGCATGTGGGGTGAGGGGTGGATGGAGTCTCTGAGGACCCAAGCGCTTGATGGTGGAACCTGAGAGATGCAGGATTGCAGAGTGATGGTGGGGGAAGGGGAGACTGGGTTTCCAGTGGCAACACGTAAAGGCCTGGCCTGGAGGCGCTGTCAGACAAGGCCCAGACTGGAGTTGGAGGTTGCGTAATAGGCACTTTGAAGTTGACTGGGGTTGTTGGAACCCGCATTGATGGTGGTGGGGTCTGGGTTCTGATCTGCTCAGGATTATTAGAACCGCTGAGGTCGGCAGCAGGTATCACGGTCTGGAGACGTCCATCGCTGCCAGCATTGGAGATGGCAGGTTCTATAGTGTCTAGACGGGCGAAATTCCAGTTTTTGCTGGATGTGAGAAAGGCAAAGAACTGATGATTGAAAGCCTGGATCTGACACAGGATAAGCTATCGGACAGGTCCGTTGCAGGCAGCAGAGAGAGAATCCCGTTGTGGAAGTGACTGAAGATACGGTCCCCAGGTACCTCCTTGTGGCGTAAAGTGTGGGGTGTAGAAATAGCGGGAGAAGCAGATACCTGGGGTCCTCAGAGTCTGAATTGAGAAGTTTTAAATGATCTGGAAGCCATGTAGCACAAGATGGTGGCAAAGACATGCTCCCAGGAAGGATATGTGGCTGTGATAGCGGGTCTGCGTGAACATATGGTCGAAGAGTCGGAGGGCCGCAGAGATCACTTTATTCCATATACTGCATGCATTTAAATATAACACCTTCAGTCCTATATTCCTCAGCCTTTTCAATTGTAATCCTGTTACACTGCAGCTCATCCCACAGACTGCAATATTGCCCTATATGTTATAGACAATAGGTGCAGGAGTAGGCCATTCGGCCCTTTGAGCCATAATCGCTTTTCACTGTGATCATGGCTGATCATCCACAATCAGTACCCCATTCCTGCCTTCTCCCCATATCCCTTGACTCCGATATCTTTGAGAGCGCTATCTAACTCTTTCTTGGAAGCATCCAGAGAATTGGCCTCCACTGCCTTCTGAGGTAGAGCATTCCACAGATCCACAACTCTCTGGGTGAAAAAGTTTTTCCTGAACTTCGTTCTAAATGGCCTACCCTGTATTCTTAAACCGTGGCCTCTGATTCTAGACTACCCCAGCATCAGGAACCTGTTTCCTGCCTCTACCATGTCCAATCCCTTAATAATTTTATACGTTTCAATCAGATCCCCACTCATCCTTCTAAATTCCAGTGTATACAAGCCCAGTCACTCCAATCTTTCAACGTATGACAGTCCCGTCATCCCGGGAATTAACCTCGTGAACTTACGCTGCACTCCCTCAATAGCAAGAATTTGGAGACCAAAACTACACACAATATTCCAGGTGTGGTCTCACTAGGCCCTGTACAACTGCAGAAGGACCTCTTTGCTCCTATACTCAACTCCGCTTGTTATGAAGGGCATACATGCCATTCGCTTTCTTCACTGCCTGCTGTACCTGCATGATTACTTTCAGTGACTGATGAACAAGGACACCTAGATCTCGTTGTACTTCCCCTTTTCCTAACTTGACACCATTCAGATAGTAATCTGCCTTCCTGTTCTTGCCACCAAAACTTATCCACATTAAACTGCATCTGCTACGCATCTGCCCACTCACCCAACCTGTCCAAGTCATCCTTCATTCTCATAACATCCTCCTCACATTTCACTCTGCCACCCAGCTTTGTGTCATCTGCAAATTTGCTAATGTTACTTTTAATCCCTTCATCTAAATCATTAATGTATATTGTAAATAGCTACGGTTCCAGCACCGAGCCTTGCGGTACCCCACTAGTCACTGCCTGCCATTCTGAAAGGGACCCATTAATCCCTACTCTTTGTTTCCTGTCTGCCAACCAATTTTCTATCCATGTCAGTACCCTACCCCCAATACCATGTGCTCTAATTTTGCCCACTAATCTCCTATGTGGGACCTTATCGAAGGCTTTCTGTAAGTCGAGGTACACCACATCCACTGGCTCTCCCTTGTCCATTTTCATAGTTACATCCTCAAAAAATTCCAGAAGATCAGTCAAGCATGATTTCCCCTGCATAAATCCATGCTGACTCGGACCGTTCCTGTTACTGCTATCCAAATGTGCCACTTTTTCATCTTTTATAATTGACTCCAGCATCTTCCCCACCACTGATGTCAGGCTAACTGGTCAATAATTCCCTGTTTTCTCTCTCCCTCCTTTCTTAAAAAGTGGGATAACATTAGCTACCCTCCAATTCACAGGAACTGATCCTGAATCTATAGAACATTGGAAAATGATGACCAATGCATCCAGGAATTCTAGAGTCACCTCCTTTAGCACCCTGGGATGCAGACCATCAGGCCCTGGGGATTATCAGCCTTCAGTCCCATCAGTTTACCCAACACCATTTTCTGCCTAATGTGAATTTCCTTCAGTTTCTCCGTTACCCTAGGTTCTCTTGCCACTATTACATCTGGGAGAATGTTTGTGTCTTCCCTAGTGAAGACAGATCCAAAGTACCTGTTCAACTCATCTGCCATTTCCTTGTTGCCCATAATAAATTCACCCGTTTCTGTCTTCAAGGGCCCAACTTTGGTCTTAACTAACTTTTTCCTTTTCACATACCTAAAGAAGCTTTTACTATCCTCCTTTATATTCTTGGCTAGCTTACCTTCGTACCTCATCTTTTCTCCCCATACTACCTTTTTAGTTATCTTCTGTTGCTCTTTAAAAATTTCCCAATCCTCTGGCTTCCCGCTCATCTTTGCTAAGTTATACTTACTCTCTTTTATTTTTATACTGTCCTTGACTTCCCTTGTCAGCCACGGTCGCCCCCTACTCCCCTTAGAATCTTTCTTCCTCTTTGGAATGAACTGATCCTGCACCTTCTGTATTATTCCCAGAAATGCCTGCCATTGTTGTTCCACTGTCATCCCTGCTTAGGGTATCTTTCCAGTCAACTTTGGCCAGCTTCTCCCTCATGGCTCCATAGTCCCCTTTGTTCAACTGTAATACTGACATTTCCGATTTTCCCTTCTCCCTCTCAAATTGTAGATTAAAACTTATCATATTATGGTCATTACCTCCTAATAGCTCCTTTACCTCGAGTTCCCTTATCAAATCTGGTTCATTACACAACACTAAATCCAGAATTGCCTTCACCCTGGTAGGCTCCAGTACAAGCTGCTGTAAGAATCCATCTCGGAGGCACTCCACAAACTCCCTTCCTTGGGGTCCAGTACCAGCCTGATTTTCCCAGTCTACCTGCATGTTGAAATCCCCCATAACAACCGTAGCATTACCTTTGCGACATGCCAATTTTAACTCTTGATTCAACTTGCACCCTATATCCAGGCTACTGTTTGGGGGCCTATAGATAACTCCCATTAAGGTCTTTTTGCCCTTACAATTTCTCAGTTCTATCTATACTGACTCTACATCTCCTGATTCTATGTCACCCCTTGCGAGGGACTGAAATTCATTCCTCACCAACAGAGCCACCCCACTCCTTCTGCCCACCTGTCTGTCCTTTCGATAGGACAAATACCCTTCAATATTCATTTCCAAGCCCTGGTCCTCTTGCAGCCATGTCTCTGTTATTCCTACAACATCATACTTGCCAATTTCCAACTGAGCCTCAAGCTCATCCACTTTATTTCTTATACTTCGTGCATTCATATATAATATTTATAATCCATTACTCCCCTCACTTCTCACATCGATCCCCATTGCACTTGGCCATACTCTCGGATCCCTTCCTGAGCTTTCTGCCCCTTTAATTCTGTTCTTTCTTAACTTTTCTTAGTCTCTCTTTCTCTTTAACTCCATCCTTATGTAACACTTACCCAACAGGCTGGTATATGTCTAGGGGAAAAGGAGATCCAGCCACTCACCAACCCCACCTCCCGTACACGCAGGTGCTGTGGGAATCAAGTTTATGCCGCGCGCACACACACAATATCAAACACCAGATACCGTTACGGAATACACTTATAAGAGTTTACTAAAACTAAAAGAGTACTAGGCAATACAATATATATGAAAGAAAAGAAGAAGCAAAAGGCGCCAACTTATCAAAGTTCAGTCAGTTTAGTGCACATCGTTGGAGCTCAACCATCGAACCATTCGACCCCTCGTCACTTTCCTCCGACCTCCACGTCTTCGCACCTGGGACCACCCCCGGTGGTCAACCAAGCAGTGCAGCGCACGTCCACCTGCCTCGGCATCTTCTTCCCGACTCTCCTGAAAACCCGCGAAGCCAAAAGAAGCCATTTTGAGAAACATACACAGGACATTGTACACTTATATTTCCAGTTCGTCTCCTCCCCCCCCCCCCCCCCCACTACTTACACCGGTGTAGCAGTGGCAAACCTGCCTGCCAGAATGCTGGTACCCCGCCTGTTAAGGTGCAACCCGTCCCTTTTGTACAATTCATCCTTACCAGATCCTCAGCCACACATTCAGATCCCCTATCTCCCTGTTCCTGCCCTCACCAGCACGAGGAACTGGAAGCAAACCAGAGATAACCACCCTGGAGGTCCTGCTTTTCAGCATTCTTCTGAGTTCTCTGAAGTCACGCTGCAGAATTTCTTTCCTCTTCTTCCCGACGTCATTTGTGCAGACATGCACTACCACTTCCAGCTGTTCACCTTCACCCTTGAGGATGCCCTGCAATCAGTCCGGGACGTCCTGGATCCTGGCACCAGGGAGGCAACTCACCATCCTTAAATCCTCCTGTTGCCGCAGAAACCCCTTTCTGTACCTCTCATTATGGAGTCCCCTACTGCCACGGCTCTGCTTGACGTCTGTCTCCTCGGCTTTGCTTGAGCATCTATTTTTGACTCGCAGACCTGTCCGCCTCTCAGACTGGCAGTGCCTTCTGTCCCGACAGCTTCCGAGAGGGTGAACCTGTTTTCAAGAGGCACATCCCTCGGGGTCTCCTGTACTCAAAGCATCCATCCCTTCCTCATCGTCACCTCCCTTCTCTCCTCTGGTATCTTCGGTGTAACGATCTCGCTGTAGGTCCTGTCCAGAAAACTCTCGTTTTCCCGGATGAACCTGAGATCACCCTGTTGCTTCTCCAGTGCCCCAACACGGTCCTTCAGGAGCCGAACCTGGACACACTTTCCACAGGTGTAGCAGCCAGAGGCACCATCAGTGTCCCTGACCTCCCACATCAGGCAAGCACCACACTGAATTATTTTGCTTGTCATTTCTTCACCACTTCTCACCCTCTTCAACTGTGGCGTAGTCTCCTCTCTCAGCCTCCTCGCCGAAGACTCTCGAGCCAAAGGCTCGCATTTTCCTCACAAGGCACTTCCCTCGACAAGGCCGCTCCCCTAGAGCAAACCTTGCTTATATTGGCTGATAAATTGACTAATTCGTTTCACTTGCCACACCTCTGCCAACCTTGAAGGTATGTTCTTCCTGACAGTCCCACTACACATTGCCTCTGCTTGTAAACCAACAGTTCTATCCTTCGCCCTATCACCCTGATTCCCATCCTTCTGACAAATTAGTGTAAACCCTCCCCAAAAGCTCTTGCAAATCTACCTGCATGGATAATGGTAAACTAACCCTTTTATCCAGGTCATACCTTCACCAGAAGAGATCCCAGTGATCCAGAAATCTGAAACCCTGCCCCTTGCACCAAATCTTCAGCCACGCATTAATTTACTGAATCATCCTACTCTTACCTCTGTGCTGCGTGGCACGGACAGCAAAGGAGAGTTTGCTCAATGGTATCTAAAGTGGTATATTAGCTATATAGGGGAATGCCCACAGGAGTACACTGCTCTGGCTGTGCATTTCCCTTCCTTCTCTTGACAGTCACCCAGTTACGCATGTCCTACTTCCAAGGGGTGACTACCTCTCTGTCACTCCTGTCTATCACCTCCTCATTCTCCCGTACGTGCCAAAGGTAATCAAACTGCAACTCTAGCTCCTTGATGCATTCTGTGAGGAGCTGCGGCTCAGTGTACCTGTTGCAGATGTGGTTATCTGGGAGACTGGAGATCTCCCAAACTTCCCACATCTCACACACTGTACAAAATGCTGCCACTGGAGACATTCTCACTACACTATCACACCCTAACAGACGAGGAATGAACAATTAAGAACATAAAGAGAAGCTTATAAAAACACAAAATGCTGGCAAAACTCAGCAGGCCAAACAGCATCTATGGGAGGAGGTAGTGACGACGTTTTGGACTGAAACCCTTCGTCAGGAGTGAAGTAACATGGGATGGTCGAGGGGGGGATAAGAAGTGGGGGGAGGGATGAAGTAGAGAGCTGGGAAGTGATAGGCTGAAGGGAAATGGGCTAGGGGGAAGGTGGAGAATTATGGGAAATAAAAGAGAAAGAAAGGTAGGGCTGGGGGGAGAGATTGTAGTGAGGGGGGAAAAAGAGAGAGAAAGAGAACCAGACTAAAATTATAGATAGGGATGGGGGTAAGGGGGGGGGCAGGGGTATCAATGGAGGTCTGTGAGTTGAATGTTCATGCCAGTAGGTAGGAGGCTACCTAGGCGGGAGATAAGGTATTGCTCCATCAACCTGCGTGTGGCCTCATCTTGACGGTAGAGGAGGCCATGGACAGACATATCGGAGTGGGAATGGTCTGTGGAATTGAAGTGTGTGGCCACAGGGAGATCCCGCCACTGCTGGAGGACTGAGCGCCGGTGTTCGGCGAAACGGTCTCCCAGTCTGCGGCGGGTCTCCCCAATGTATAAATGGCCACATCGGGAGCACCGGATACAGTATATCACCCCAGTTGACTTGCAGGTGAAGTGGTGCCTCACCTGAAAGGACTGTCTGGGGCCTAGGATGGTGGTGAGGGAAGAAGTGTAGGGGCAGGTGTAGTACTTCTTCTGTTTGCAGGGATGAGTACCTGGAGGGAGGTCGGTGGGGAGGGATGGGGGGGATGAATGGACAAGGGAGTCGCGTAGGGAGCGATCAATAGACGATAGACAATAGGTGCAGAAGTAGACCATTTGGCCCTTTGAGCCTGCACCGCTATTCTGAGATCATGGCTGATCATCTACTGTCAATACCCAGTTCCTGCCTTGTCCCCATATTCCTTGATTCCCCTATCCATAAAATACCTATCTAGCTCCTTCTTGAAAGCATCCAGAGAATTGACCTCCACTGCCTTCCGAGGCAGTGCATTCCAGACCCCCACAACTCTCTGGGAGAAGAAGTTTTTCCTTAACTCTGTCCTAAATGACCTACCCCTTATTCTTAAACCATGCCCTCTGGTACTGGACTCTCCCAGCATCTGGAACATATTTCCTGCCTCTATCTTGTCCAATCCTTTAATAATCTTATATGTTACAATCAGATCCCCTCTCAATCTCCTTAATTCCAGCGTGTACAAGCCCAGTCTCTCTAACCTCTCTGCGTAAGACAGTCCGGACATCCCAGGAATTAACCTTGTGAATCTACGCTGCACTTCCTCTACAGCCAGGATGTCCTTCCTTAACCCTGGAGACCAAAACTGTACACAATACTCCAGGTGTGGTCTCACCAGGGTCCTGTACAAATGCAAAAGGATTTCCTTGCTCTTGTACTCAATTCCCTTTGTAATAAAGGCCAGCATTCCATTAGCCTTCTTCACTGCCTGCTGCACTTGCTCATTCACCTTCAGTGACTGATGAACAAGGACTCCTAGATCTCTTTGTATTTCTCCCTTACCTAACTCTACACCGTTCAGATAATAATCTGCCTTCCTGTTCTTATTCCCAAAGTGGATAACCTCACACTTATTCACATTAAACGTCATCTGCAAAGTATCTGCCCACTCACCCAACCTATCCAAGTCACCCTGAATTCTCCTAACATCCTCATCACATGTCACACTGCCACCCAGCTTAGTATCATCAGCAAACTTGCTGATGTTATTCTCAATGCCTTCAACTAAATCATTGATGTAAATCGTAAACAGCTGTGGTCCCAATATCGAGCCCTGTGGCACCCCACTAGTCACCACCTGCCATTCTGAGAGACACCCATTCACCATTACCCTTTGCTTTCTATCTGCCAACCAGTTTTCTATCCATGCCAATGCCTTCCCCCCAATGCCATGAGCTCTGATTTTACCCACCAATCTCCTATGTGGAACCTTATCAAATGCCTTCTGAAAATCGAGGTACACTACATCCACTGGATCTCCCTTGTCTAACTTCCTGGTTACATCCTCGAAAAACTCCAATAGATTAGTCAAGCATGATTTGCTCTTGGTAAATCCATGTTGGCTTGGCCCAATCCTATCACTGCTATCTAGATATGCCACTATTTCATCTTTAATAATGGACTCTAGCATCTTCCCCACTACTGATGTTAGGCTGACATAGTTCTCTGTTTTTCCCTGCGGAAAGCCGAGAGTGGGGGGGAGGGGAAGATGTGGTTGGTGGTGGGATCTTGTAGGAGGTGGCGGAAGTTACGGAGGATTATATGTTGGATCTGTAGGCTGGTAGGGTGATAGGTGAGGACCAGGGGGACTCTATCCCTGGTGGGCTGGAGGGGGGATAGGGTGAGGGCAGAGGTGCGTGAAATATGGGAGACGCGATGGAGGGCAGAGTTGATAGTGGTCGAAGGGAATCCCCTTTCTTTAAAAAAGGAAGACATCTCCTTTGTCCTAGAATGAAAGACCTCATCCTGAGAGCAGATGCTGCGGAGGCGGAGGAATTGAGAGAAAGGGATAGCATTTTTGCAGGAGACAGGGTGGGAGGAGGAATAGTCTAGGTAGCTGTGAGATTCTGTAGGTTTGTAGTAGACATCGGTGGATAGGCTGTCTCCAGAGATAGAAACAGAAAGATCTAGAAAGGGGAGGGAGGTGTCGGAAATAGACCAGGTGAATTTGAGTGCGGAGTGAAAGTTGGAGGCGAAGTTAATGAAGTCAACGAGCTCAGCATGTGTGCAGGAAGCAGCGCCTATGCAGTTGTCGATATAACGTAAGAAAAGAGGAGGACAGATACCGGTGTAGGTTTGGAACATAGATTGCTCCACACGGCCGACAAAAAAGGCAGGCGTAGCTAGGACCCATGCGGGTGCCCATGGCTACACCTTTAGTTTGGAGGAAGTGGGAGGAGCCAAAGGAGAAATTGTTAAGGGTGAGGACTAATTCCGCGAGGCAGAGAAGAGTGGTGGTAGAAGGTGACTGGCTGGGTCTGGAATCCAGGAAGAAACGGAGAGCTTGGAAACCTTCCCGGTGGGGGATAGAGGTATATAGGGACTGGACGTCCATGATGAAAATAAGGTGGTGGGGGCCAGGGAACTTGAAATCTTTGAAGAGATGTAAAGCATGGGAAGTATCACGGGCATAGGTGGGAAGGGATTGAACAAGGGGAGATAAAACAGAGTCGAGATAGGCAGAAATGAGTTCAGTGGGGCAGGAGCAAGCAGAGACAATGGGTCTGCCTGGACAGGCAGGTTTGTGAATCTTAGGTAGGAGGTAGAAACGGTAAGTGCGGGGTGTGGGAACTATAAGTTTGGGTGGCTGTGGATGGGAGATCTCCCGAGCTGATGAGATCGGAAATGGTTTGGAAGACAATGGACTGGTGCTCCCTAGTGGGGTCATGGTCCAGGGGTAGATAAGAGGAGGTGTCGGTGAGTTGTCGTCGTGCCTCCACTACGTACAGGTCGGTGCGGCAGACGACAACAGCACCCTCCTTATCAGCGGGTTTGATGGTAAGGTTGGGATTGTTGCGGAGGGAATGGAGTGCAGAGCGTTCAGAGGGGGTAAGGTTGGAATTGGAGCAAGGGGTGGTGAAGTCGAGACGGTTAATGTCCCGACGGCAATTAGAGATAAACAGATCCAGGGCGGGTAGAAGTCCTGGGCGGAGAGTCCATGAGGAGGAGGAGGGTTGGAGGTGGGAGAACGGGTCATCGGTGGGGGTGGGAGAGTCCCTACCGAAGAAGTGGGCTCGAAGACGGAGCCGGCGGAAGAAGAGCTCCACGTCCTGGCGCACGCGGAACTCACTGAGGTGAGGGCAAAGGGGGACAAAGGTGAGGCCCTTACTGAGGACAGAACACTCGGCCTCAGAGAGAGGAAGGTCGGAGGGGATGGTGAAGACCCGGCAGGGTTGAGAGCTCTGGTCCGAGGGGGGTGGGAGGCTGGTGGAGTCAGCGAGGAAGGGGTGGGGGTAAGAGGAAGCTGAAGCCCCCCGAGGGCCCGGGAACCGGTGATAGAACCTCAGTCTCGGAAAGATCAGATGGCAGCGTGGTGGTGGGGGAAGGGGAGATGGAGAAGCTTACCAGATACAAGCACAAAATACTTTGCAGATGCTGGGGTCAAAGCAACACGCACAACATGCCGGAGGTTCTCAGCAGGTCGGGCAGCATCCGTTGAAACGAGCAGTCAATGTTTTGGGCTGAGACCCTTCGTCAGGACTGAAGAGGGAGGGGATAGGGGCCCTATAAAGAAGGTGGGGGGAGGGTGGGAAGGAGAAGGCTGGTAGGTGCCAGGTGAAAAACTAGTAAGGGGAAAGATCAAGGGGTGGGGGAGGGGAAGCAGTGAATGTAAGAAGGATGAAGAAGGAATGTAAGGGGAAAGCGCTATGGGTAGTAGAAGGAGGCAGAACCATGAGGGAGGTGATAGGCAGCTGGAGGAGGAGGCAGAGTGAAACTGGGATGGGGGAAGGGAGGGAGAGGGAATTACCAGAAGTTGGAGAATTCAATCTTCATGCCAAGGGGCTGGAGACTACCCAGACAGTTTATGAGGTGTTGCTCCTCCAACTTGAGTTTGGCCTCATCATGGCAGTAGAGGAGGCCAGGTCTGAACATATCCGAATGGGAATGTGAAGCAGAGTTGAAGTGGGTGGCAACCGAGAGATCCCGTCTGTTGTGGCAGATGGAGCGGAGGTGCTCAACAAAGCAGTCCCCTAATCTGCATCAGGTCTTACCGACGTAGAGGAGGCTGCACCAGGAGCACCGGATGCAATAGATTACCCCAACAGACTCTCAATTGAAGTGTTGCCTCACCTGGAAGGACTGTTTTGGGCCCTGAATGGTGGTAAGAGAGGAGGTGTAGGGACAGGTGTAGCTCTTACACTTGCAGCGATAAGTACCAGGTGAGAGATCCGTGGGGAGGGATGTGTGGACCAGGGAGTCGTAGAGATGTGCTTAGTGGTGGGGTTCTGTTGAAGGTGGCGGAAGTTGCGGAGGATAACGTGCTGGATCCAGAGGCTGGTAGGGTGGTAGGTGAGGACAAGGGGGACACGGTCCCTGTTGTGGTGACGGGAGGATGGGGTGAGGGCCGAAGTGTAGGAAATGGAGGAGATGCGGGTGGGGGCATCATTGATGACGGAAGAAGGGAAACCACGATCCTTAAAGAAAGAGGATATTTGAGATGTCCTGGAATGGAAAGTCTCATCCTGGGAGCAGATGTGGCAGAGACAGAGGAACTGTGAATAGGGAATAGCATTTTTGCATGTGGCAGGGTGGGAAGAGGTATAGTTGAGGTAGTTATGAGAGTCAGTGGGTTTACAGAAGATGTCAGTGGACAGTCTGTCTCCAGAGATGGAAACTGACAGATCAAGAAAGGGGAGAGAAGTGTCCGAGACGGACCAAGTGAGTTTGAGGGCTGGGTGGAAGTCAGAGGCAAAGTCGATGAAATTGACGAGCTCAGCATGGGTGCAGGAAGCAGCACCAATGTAGTTGTCAATGTAGTGAAGGAAAAGTTGGGGAGCAGTACCAGTATAGATTTGGAGCACAGATTGTGCCACATAACCAACAAAGAGGCAGGCAGAGCTGGGGGCCATGCAAGTGCCCATAGCTACACCCTTGGTCTGAAGAAAGAGGGAAGAGCCAAAAGAGAAGTTACTAAGTGTTAGTACCAGTTCCACCAACCGGAGGAGTGTGGTCTATTGTCCAGAAAGTAGTGGAGGACTTTGAGGCTTTCTTGATGGGGAATGGAAGTGTATAAGGATTGGACATCCATAGTGAAAATGAAGCGGTCTGGACCGGGGAACTGGAAGTTATTGAAGAGTTGGAGGGCATGGGATGTATCCCGGATGTAGGTGGGGAGGGACTGAACTATGGGTGTCAAAATGGAGTCCAGGTAGGCAGATACAAGTTCAGTAGGCAGGAGCAGGCCGAAACTGTGGGTCTACAGGGACAGTCAGGCTTGTGAATCTTGGGGAGGAGGTAAAACCGAGCAGTGCGGGGTGTTGGAATTAGAGTTTTTTGGCTGAGGATGGAATGTCTCTGGAGTTGATAAGGGTGTTGATGGTACAGGAGACCATGGTTTGATGTTTTTTGATGGGGTCCTGTTCAAGATACAAGATTCAAAAACTTTATTGTCATTCCAACCATACATCAGCTCTGCAGGGCAGAATGAGACAGCGTTTCCCAGGGGCAAGTGCAATCATAACATAACAAACGCAACAAATAGTAAACACAACAGTCACATTTCGGTTAAAATCAAGTTATAAGTGTTCAGTGCAAGTTAAAAGTGTCCCAAGCAGAGTCAGGTAGAGCAGCTATTTAGCAGTCTGACTGCCTGTGGGAGGAAGCTGTTTAGTAGCCTTGTGGTTTTTGTTTTGATGCTCCTGTAACGTTTGCCTGATTGGAGAAGAACAAGCAGTTCATGGAGAGGGTGTGAGGGGTCTTTAATGATGTACCGTGTCTTCTGGAGGCATCGACTCTGAAAGAGGTCTTGGACAGAAGGTAGGGAGACCCCAATAACCTTCTCTGCTCCCCGAACCACCCTCTGCAAGGCTTTTTTGTTGGCAGCACTGCAGCTGGAGTATCAGGTTGTGATGCAAAAGGTCAGCACACACTCAACCACGCCTCTGTAGAATGTAGTTAAGATGTTAGTGGGGAGCGATGCTTGTTTAAGTTTCCTCAGAAAGTGCAATCTCTGCTGGGCCCATTTCACAATCCCAGTGGTGTTCCTGGACCAGGTGAGATTGTCCGAGATCTGCACCCCAAGGAACTTGATGTTTTCCACTCTCTCCACTGTGGAGCCGCTGATGCTGAGGGGTGTGTGCTCAGGCTGAGACTGTCTGAAATCGACGATCATCTCCTTGTTTTTGGTGACAATAAGCATCAAGTTGTTGTCACTGCACCAGCTCACTAGGCGTTTGACCTCCTCCCTGTACATTGTTTCATCATTTTTGCTGATGAGCCCCACCGTTGTGGTATCATCAGCAAATTTAATGATCAGGTTCCCCTTGAAACTGGCTGCACAGTCATGTGTTAGCAGTGTAAACAGCAGTGGGCTAAGCACACAGCCTTGTGGGGATCCAGTGCTCAGTGTGATGGAGTCAGAGATGTTCCTGCCAACACGGACTGACTGTGGTCTCTCTGTCAAGAAATCCAGAATCCAGCGATACATGGCAGTGTTAAGGCCAAGCAGCGACAGTTTCTCCACTAGTCTCTGCGGGATGATGGTATTGAACGCTGAACTGAAATCAATGTACAGGATTCTGGCATAAGTGTGTTTATTGTCCAATTGAGAGAGAACTGTGTGCAGTGTGGTGGATATTGCGTCATCCGTAGAGCGATTTGGACGATAAGCAAACTGTAGAGGATCCAGCGATGAGGGGAGGCTGGCCATGATACGAGGCTTGACAAGCCGTTGGAAACATTTCATCACTATGGGGGTCAGGGCAACCTGATGGTAATCATTCAGACAGGCTACAACTGATTTCTTTGCTACAGGGATGATTGTGGAGGTTTTGAAGCATCTGGGGACAATGGCTTGACTAAGGGAGATGTTGAAAATGTCTGTCAGGACATCTGATAATACATCATCACATTCCTTGAGCACACGTCCAGGGATGTTGTCAGGACCTCCCGCTTTTCGTGGGTTGACCCTGGCAAGGGTCCTCCGTGTGTGCTCTGAATCAATGATTGGAGCCGGCTGGTCAGATGGTAAGAAGGGACTGGCTCTCCCCCTTGCTGTAGTGTTTGATGCTTCGAAGCATGCAAAGAAATTGTTGAGCCTGTCTGGAAGAGAGGGGTCGCTGTCATCAGTTTTCTACCTGATCCTGTAGTCTGTCAGAGCTTGAATTCCCTGCCACATCTGTCTGGTGTCACCTGTGTCACAGAAGTGTCCATGTATTTTGCCTGCGTAGGCTCTTTTCGCTTTCCTGATCCCTAATGAAAGCGCAGTCCTAGCTGAGCGAAGCGCACTCCTGTCCCCCGATCTGTGGGCTGTGTCACAGGCCTTCAGTCGTGAACTCACCTCTGTTGTCATCCATGGCTTTTTATAACCACGTGTGGTGAAGGTATTCGTCACAGTGACATCCTCCGTGCATTTGGCTATGTAGCTGATTACTGACTCCGCATACTCCTCAATGTCTGTATGGTCATCATAGGAGGCTGCTGTCTTGAATATGTCCCAGTCTGTGTGCAAAAATCAGTCTTGTAGTGTTGAGGCTGCTCCTTTTGGCCAGACCCTTATCTGTCTCTTCTCTGCTCTCACACGTTTAAGCAGTGGTTTATATGCTGGTGTTAACATGACAGATATGTGGTCAGAGTGGCCAAGATGGGGGCGGGGGGCTGCTTTGTATTCCTGTGGTGTGTTGGTATAAACCAAGTCCAGTGTGTTGTCTCCCTGGTTTTGAAATCCACATATTGCAGGAATTTGGGGAACACAGTCTTTAAGCTGGTGTGGTTAAAGTCCCCAGCAATCACCACAAAGCTGTCAGGATGTGTAGTCAGTAGCTCACTGATGGCGTCATGTCGGCCTCCCAGTGCTTCGTTAGCATTAGCCTCAGCACTGGCACTGGGAGCTACGGAAACAGCTGCCACAAGCACGATGGTGAATTCCCTCGGCAGATAGAACGGCCGGCACTTCACAATGAGAAATTCAGCCATCGGTGAGCAGTGTTTAGCAGCTACTGTAGCGTTCACACACCAGTCTTTGTTTATATAAATACACAGACCTCCTCCTCGGCTCTTACCGGAGCTAGCTGCCTCTCTGTCTGCACAAAATGATGCCAATCCCTCTAGCTGTATCGCCGCGTCCAGTATGTTGTCGTGGAGCCAGGATTCCGTGAAAACATACACACAGCAGTCTTTAAACTCCTTGCGTGTTTCTCTGAGCAGACACAGCTCATCCGGCTTGTTGTTGATGGCGGACACTTGAGAGCAGGACGGACGGTACCGCTGGCCTGGTGGGGTTAGCTTTTAGCCTAGCATGGATGCCGGCCCTCTTACTCCTCCTCTGTCTTCTCTCACAGCGCTTTTGCTTCCTCCTCCCTTGGGAAGCAACCGGCCTGGTAGCAGATAGTGGTCTGTACCGGCGTAAACTGTCCATGTCACACCAGAACTCGTCAATTTTTCCGACATAGTTTGCCCTGATGTTAACAAGCATATTCCAACTGTATGTTATGCGTCTAGGACTGTTACGTACCCCGTAACTGGGTGTCTTACCAGCAAAGATAGAAGTGTCCGTTGGAGTCTGATGATGCTATTTTCAACAGTATTTATTTGTAAAAATATACAAAATAATATCAATGCGAATATACAGAGAATATACGTTAGCAATACTAAACCTAAAAGTGCGGGTATAATAATAATCACTAATGAAACAAGCTCTATCGTTGTCTGGGGATAATGAATTGTCAGATGGAAATATACAGTTCAGTTCAGTTCAGTTCATGCAGGCTGCGGTAGTTGTTTGTCGATGTGTTGCAATTGTTGGAGAGAGAGAGAGAGAGAGAGAAAACGTGTGAACAGTAACAGCTATTATCTTGCCAACCTTCCTTTATGATTTTGATCCGTCGATGCGTTGTTGTTGTTGTGGCCATTCACGTATGACCCCTCTGTCCTTTAGCTAGACAGTTCTTCCATGGTGGACTCGTCACCCAGGTAAGGGTGGACACACACACAAGCCCCCACCAGTCTCGCTACAAAACACTGTGAGTTAAAATTTACCGACCCTTCGTTCGGTCTCCGATCTCACACCCTGTCTTGTGGGAGTTCTGATGCTCACTAGCGTTTCTCCTGGTGCGTCTGAGGGGTGTTACCCAGACCTCACTTTTATCCCCACTGACGGGGTCTCAGGTGTCAATCAGGTTGGGATGATGTAACCCATCAAACCAGCCCACTCTGGTTGCCCCCTGAGGGGTTTCAATGAATAGAACAGTACCAAGTAAACAATCCTCCAAAAGACAATAGCAGTAATCAATGGTTCCGCTCCTCTTTTGTTAGTAGGAGCCGTTCCACCATGGGGTACCTCTTAGCTGTGTGTCTCTCTCATTAACTTTCATGAGCTGTTATCAATAACAACTGCCCTGGCAGATTTCCTTTTGTCTCTCTTACTTCCTTGTTAGCAGCATCGAAATAGTAGCGATTTGCGATTCTCCAAAAAGGGGGGGGGGGCATGGGCCACTCTGCACCCTTCTGCCCATCAGAGTTGGTCATCCTTCGTAACACCCCCATCCTTCTAGGAATTTTCACCAAAGGAGAAAATTAACTAATAGAGTCTTACAGAATTACAGAATCTAACAAAATACAGAAGAGTTTTTTAACTACAGAGCAATACAGATATACATTCAACTTAGCATCTAGATAAGCAGTCAGCGAGTACATTATCACTTCCTTTAATATGCTGTATCTTAATATCAAATTCTTGCAGCATCAGACTCCAACTTAATAACCTGCTGTTTTTATTTTTCATGTTAGCCAGGAATACCAATGGGTTGTGATCTGTATAAACAATTAAGGGCTTTTGCGCTGGACAAATGTACACTTCAAAATGTTGTATTGCCAAAACAAGTGCCAACAATTCCTTTTCCATGGTAGAGTAATTCCTCTGGTGCACATTGAACTTCTGAGAGAAATATGCTACCGGGTGTTCCACTCCATCCCCTGCTTTCTGCAATAGGACTGCCCCTGCAGCCTCATCACTTGCATCAGTCACCAGGGAGAAGGGTTCTTTTCTTTTTCTTTTTCTTTCTTTTTAAATCTTTTTATTAATTTAAAGAAAAACATAGATGAAATATGAATACAAAGCGTTTGAGAGTACATAATTAATAGTTTAAATAGACAATCAGATATATAATAATCAATATATAAGGCCTCCCAAACTCACAGTATTTATGTAAAAGAAACCGAAAAAGAGAAAAAAAACGCCCAAAAAAAGAGAAAAAAAAACTAACCAACATGGGCCATTATATAATGTTAAATACATACAGTAGTGCCAATAACTCCGAACCTCCATCCAAATAATTAAGGATAATAAAAGTAAGGTTTAGGATAAGACCATTTAACTCATATGAAAATGTTGAATAAATGGTCTCCAAGTTTCTTCAAATTTAACTGAAGAATCAAAAACCACACTTCTAATTTTTTCTAAACTCAAACAAGAGATAGTTTGAGAAAACCACTGAAATACAGTTGGAGGATTAATTTCTTTCCAATTCAGTAAAATAGATCTTCTAGCCATTAATGTAACAAATGCAATCATTCGTTGAGATGAAGCGTATAGACGATTATTATCTATCATTGGTAAACCGAAAATTGCAGTAAAAGGATGCGGTCGGAAATTGATATTTAAAACTCTTGAAATAATATTAAAAATATCTTTCCAATAATTTTGTAAACAAGGACAAGACCAGAACATATGAGTCAATGAAGCAACATCAGAATGACATCTGTCACAGGTTGAATTAACATGAGAATAAAATTGAGCAAGTTTATCTTTAGACATGTGAGCTCTATGTACAACCTTAAGTTGTATTAGGGCATGTTTAGCACAAATAGAGGATGAATTTACCAATGATAAAATTTTTTCCCATTGCTCAGTGGATATAGGACAATGCAATTCTTCTTGCCATTCCTTCTTAATTTTTTCTGATACATCTGGCTGTACACTCATAATCATATTATAAATGATAGCTACTAAACCCTTTTGACAAGAATTGAGGGCTAAAATTCTTTCTGTAATGTCCAATGGACATTCTTTTGAAAAAGACTTTAATTCATTATACAAGAAATTTCTGACTTGCAAATATCTAAAAAAATGGGTTTCAGGTAAATTATATTTATTAGATAGCTGTTCAAAGGACATAATGTTATCCAAAAACAGATCACGAAAACATGTTATACCTTTTGTTTTCCATAAAAGAAAAGCTTGATCTATAGATGAAGGCCGAAAGAAGTAGTTAGATATTATAGGACATGACAGCATAAACTTATTCAAGCCAAAAAATTTACGAAATTGAAACCAAATTCGTAATGTATATTTGACTATGGAATTAGTTATCTGTTTATTCATTTCGAATAAAGAAAAAGGAAGTGAAGATCCTAAGATTGAAAACAGTGAAAAATCTTACACAGATTTACATTCCAAATTTACCCATTGTGGGCAAGCAGCTATAGTCGATTCTTGTGACCAGAATATTAAATACCGTATATTAACTGCCCAATAGTAAAATCTTAAGTTTGGTAGAGCCAAGCTGCCCTCCTTCTTAGGCTTCTGTAAATATTTTTTGCCTAGTCTAGGATTTTTGTTCTGCCACAAATAAGAAGATATTTTAGAGTCAACAGTATCAGAAAAAGATTTAGGAATAAAAATTGGTAATGCTTGAAATAAATATAAAAATTTAGGTAGTATCATCATCTTAATAGCATTAACTCTGCCTACCAATGACAAAGATAGTGGAGACCACCTAATAGCAAGTTGCTTAATTTGGTCAATTAAAGGTAGAAAATTAACTTTAAATAAATCTTTTTGTTTTTTAGTAATTTTAATACCTAAATAAGTAAAATAATCTGTAACAATTTTATATGGTAAATGTTTATAAATTGGAACATGCATATTTAATGGAAATAGTTCACTCTTATTAAAATTCAATTTATAATCAGAAAAGTTACTAAATTGAGCAAGCAAAGAAGAAATAGCAGGAATAGATCTTTCAGGGTCAGATATATATAATAACAAATCATCCGCATATAATGATACCTGATACGTCATCTCCCCACGGGTAATATCCAGAATATTGGGTGATTCACGAATAGCTATAGCCAAAGGTTCGAAAGCAATGTCATATAGTAAAGGACTTAAAGGACAACCTTGCCTTGTACCACGAAATAGCTGAAAAAAAGGGGATCTTTGATTATTGGTAAAAACCGAAGCTAAGGGTTTATGGTATATTAATTTAATCCATGATATAAATTTTGAACTAAAATTAAAATGTTGCATTGTATTAAATAAATATGGCCATTCAACTCTATCAAATGCTTTTTCGGCATCTAAAGAAATGACACATTCTGGTATTTTAGATGAAGAGGTATAAATAATATTAATTAATTTTCTAATGTTAAAAGATGAATAGCGATTTTTAATAAATCCAGTCTGATCTTCAGAAATAATTCGAGGTAATATATTTTCTAATCTAATAGCCAAAATTTTACTAAAAATCTTAAAATCCATATTCAACAAGGATATAGGCCGATAGGATGCGCATTCAGTAGGGTCTTTATCTTTTTTAAGAATTAAAGAAATAGAAGCTTCATAAAAAGATTGTGGTAATTTGCCTATACTTAATGCATCTTTAAAAATTTTACAAAGCCAAGGAGAAAGTATGGAAGAAAAAGATTTTAAAAATTCTGCAGAGAAACCATCTGGACCAGAAGCTTTACCCGAATTCATTGAAAAATTAGCCTTTTCTATTTCAGACTCCGTAATAGGTGTATCTAAAAATACACTGTCCTCAACAGTTACTTTTGGAATATTCAATTTCCTTAAAAATTCATTTATTATAGAAGAGTCCTTAGTAAATTCTGATTGATATAAGAAATTATAAAAATCTTGAAAGGCTTTATTTATCTCTTTGTGATCGATCGTCAAAGTACCATCTTGTTTACGAATCCTAGTAATCTGTCGTTTATCCGAAACAATTTTCAATTGGTTAGCTAGTAATTTACCAGACTTCTCTCCATATATATAGAATTGGGTTTTTGATTTAATTAACTGACTTTCAATCGAGGAGGATAGTAATAAGCTATGCTCCATTTGAAGTTCCACTCTTTCTTTATAAAGTTCTTTGCTAGGGGTCATTGAATAAATCTTATCAATTGATTTGATTTTATCAACTAATGTTAATATTTTAAAATTAGTTTGTTTCCTAACTCCAGCAGAATATGAAATAATCTGTCCATGAATATATGCTTTAAAAGTGTCCCATAAAATTCCACTAGAGATCTCTGCTGTAGAATTTGTTGAGAAAAACAAATCAATTTGCTGTTTAATAAAGTTAACAAAGTCAGAATCCTGCAATAAAACAGAATTGAACCTCCAAAATTTAGCATTAATATATGAATCCGTTATCTTAATAGATAACTTCAGAGGTGCATGATCAGATATGGTAATAGAGTCATATTTACAATCAATAACATCTGTAAGTAAATGGTGATCAATGAAAAAGTAATCAATTCTTGAGTAATTATGATAAACATGGGAAAAGTATGAGAACTTTTTGTCATTAGGGTGTAGAAAACGCCAAATTTCACAAATAGCTGAATCAATCATAAAAGAGTTAATGAGAGAAGCCGATTTATTCGGAAGAATTTGGGTGGGCTTGGATCTATCCATCAAAGGGTTTAAACAACAGTTAAAATCCCCACCCATTATCAATCTATATTGATTCAAATTAGGAAAGGATGTAAATAAACATCTAAAAAATTCAGGACAATCAGTATTTGGAGCATAAACATTGACTAAAACAACTTTTTGATTAAAAAGTAGACCAGTAATAAGCAAAAATCTACCTTGCAGATCTGAAATTGTTTCATGATGTATAAAAGAAGTTGATGAATCTATAAAGATGGAAACATCTCTTACTTTGGCTTGCGAATTTGAGTGATACTTTTTTCCCTTCCAAAGCCTAAACAAACGTTGACTATCCACCTTCCTTACATGAGTCTCTTGCACAAAAATAACATTGGCATTCATTCTATGGAATACTTTGAATGTTTTTTTTTGTTTGATCGGATGATTTAAACCATTAGTATTCCAAGAAACAAAATTAATAATCCTATCCATATTGACAATATTTATTACAGTTAACACATAAGTTTAAAAAAAAGTGAACTCATGAACCCGGAAGAAGGAAGTAAGTTCAAGGAGAAACCGGAAGTCACGGCACCGCGACCATTTTTGTAGTTTCATATAAGCCCATGAAATAAAACTAAGCAAAAAGCAAGCAAAAAGAAAAGAAAGAAGAAAAATCTCCCTCCCTCCACCCTCAAAACCCCAGGAAAAAAGCCAAAAAGAGGCAAGCAGGCAATCTAACACTAAAATTACCCCCATGTCTCAAGACGGCAACTCAGACAAAAAAAAGTTTAAAAAAATACAAACAACCCACATTATAAGAGAGGGTTGGTGTAACAAAAGTTAAAATATAAAATTAGTATTATAAATGTATATAAACAAAAGGGTTTAAAAAAATTAAAATGATAAAACCCATAAATGACTAATACTGGATTGGTATTTTAAATGAGAGTTTAAAACTTTCAAGCACATCAAAATGGATATGACGTTCCAAGCACTAAAGTCTGTCGGGAAGAAGAAACGACTTTTTATTTTTTTTAAAAAAATCTTAATATTTAAATGTTAAAAATATAAAAAAGCATATACAAGCTTAAAAAGAAAAACAAAAAAAAGCCCTAATAATTTTCAAAGCTAATAGATTAATAATATGGAAAAATAATAAAGTCAAAATATGCCAAGAAAAAAAGAGCTTTAACCGTGTATAAAAAATACATGTAAGCCATATCCAAAAAAAACCAAACATCATTCTGTAAAAGATCCAAATCTATAGACTAATTATTACATTAGTCAGCCCGATAGAATGTCATTGTTCCAAAAAACTTTGAGCATCCGCTGGAGATTTGAACAGCCGAAAAGTTCCGTCATCAAGAGTAACTCTCAAGTGTGCTGGAAATAGCCGCGCTTGCTTGCAGCCTTTCTGGTGAATTTTCGACATAACTGATCTAAAAGCCATTCTTGCCCTTAAGACTTCAGGGCTATAATCTTCCAGAATGCGAAATTTAAACTCTTGAAAACTGATCATACCCTTTTTCCGGGCCGCCCAAATCAGACGCTCTTTGGTATGAGGGTAATGGATCCGGAGAATTACATGTCGTGGTTTCAAACTTGAATCAGACCGAAAACGGGAGACATGGTATGTACGGTTGATTATCGGAAGAGAGTCCAGTACCTCTGGACCAAAGACATCCATTAGAAATTTAGAGAAGAAAACGGTAAGATCACCGCTCTCAAATTTTTCCGGAATCCCAATTAACCGAAGATTTTGTCTTCGAGAGCGATTTTCCAGATCAGTAATTTTAAATTTATAATGATCCATCTGTTGAGAAGTCGAAGTTTGCTCTTCTTGTAAAGTTTCAATTATACGATCTTTCTTGCGAGCGGCTTCTTCAAGAGCCAAAATACTTGCTTGTTGTTTTTGTGATTCCAGTGTAAGTGTTTGGAGTTTTTCTTCGAATAACTTTAAACGCTCATCAAACTGAAAAAGCTTTACGGTTATTTTTTTCTCCAATTCTTCAAATTTGTCTTCTATAAGCTTCACAATTGTTTCTAAAGTTATTGGTTCTTTTGTCTGTTTCGATTCTTTTGCTTTAGACATTTCAGCAAGTTGAAAATAATTCAAATAGTTAAAAAGAAAAATTCTGTATGTTTAGACCCCTTTAGAATAAGTATGAAAAGATCCTTTAAGGGGTGTTTGTAGGTTAAAAAGACGTAAAAGGTTTGGAGCAAAGCCTAAAAGTGGTTTACTCCATAAGTGCCATCTTGAGACCTCAGAAGGGTTCTAACAAATCAGGTGCCTTTAACACAGGGTGATGGCACAACATGGTTTTTAACTTTTCAAAAGCATTCTGACAAGAATTGCTCCATTCAAATTTTTCCTCCTTCCGTAGGAGTTTTGTAAGTGGGAGAGCAATATCCGCAAAATTTTTACAGAATTTTTGATAGTATCCCACCATGCCCAAAAACCTTCTCAGTGTCCTTTTATTGGTGGGTACAGGAACCTCAGAAATAGCCTGTACTTTTGCTTGCACAGGAGCCAACTGCCCCTTTCCTACCACATACCCCAAGTACGTGATTGTGGCATGACCAAATTCACTCTTTGCAAGGTTCACTGTAAGTTGGGCTGCAGACATTCTTTTAAACAGGTTTTCTACAGCCTCAATGTGCTCCTCCCAGGTGTCACTCCAAACTACCACATCGTCAATATAAGCCTTGGTGTTGGTTAACCCTTTTATCACCATGTTGATCATCCTCTGGAATGTCCCTGGTGCATTTTTCATTCTGAACGGCAAAACATTGTACTCGTACAACCCGAATGGGGTGACAAAGGCTGAAATTTCTCGAGCCCTGTCTGTTAAAGAAACGCACCAGTACCCCTTTAACAAGTCAATTTTAGTGATGTAACTTGCCTTCCCCATTTTATCAATGCAATCGTCCACCCTAGGGATAGGGTAAGCATCTGTCTGCGTGACAACGTTTACCTTTCTGTAATCGGTACAGAATCTTATGGTACCGTCCGGTTTTGGGACGACCACGCAGGGAGAGGCCCACGCAGAAGAGGATTCGCGGATTATACCAGCAGTTAGCATATGTTCAATCTCCTTTCCTACTAGCTGGCTCTTTTCTGAATTCATCCGATAAGGAGATTGTTTAATAGGCTGTGTCGAGGTAACAATCACATCATGCTCTGTTCCCCTACACCTCCTTGGAACATCTGGACATAAATCTGTATGCCGTTTAATGAGCTGTGTTACCTGCTCCCTCTGTTCAGGCTCTAAGTGATTGACTCTATCAGCAAGGCTTGCTAAAATAACAGAGTTCTCTAATCTGGTGGGTACTATACTTACCTTTTCAAACCGCTCTGGTTCCTCCTCAACACTCCTTTCTGCCTCATCAGTTTTCATGCCTGCACCGACCACCGCAGGGGTCGTTTCATGATAACCTTTCATCATGTTCACGTGAACCAACTGCTTTGGCTTTCGTCTATCAGGTGTTTCAATCACATAATTCAGTGAGTCTATTTTCTTAATCACTTTATACGATCCTTGAAACCTTGCCTGTAGGGGGTTGGTAACTACAGGAAATAGGACCAAAACCTTATCGCTCACGTGAAACTCTTGCTCTCTCGTTCATTTGTCATACCATTGTTTCATTCTGGTCTGGGAGTCTTTAAGATTTTCTCTTGACGAGGCGCATACCTTATGAAGCCTTCCCCGGGATTTTAAAACATAGTCAATCACACTGACTTGAACGTTCGGACTAGACCACTTCTCCTTAAGTAGGGTTAAAGGTCCTCTGGGCCTATGATCAAAAACGAGCTCAAACAGACTGAACCCCAGAGATCCCTGAACTGTATCCCTTACTGCAAATAACAGAAGTGGTAATGCATCATCCCAGTCTCGAACGTTTTCCTGACAATAGGTTTTAATCATGGTCTTTAGTGTAGCGTGGAATCTTTCCAACGCTCCTTGGGATTCCGGATGGTATGCAGAAGCTAAAATTTGTTTGACTCCCATCTGGGTCATCATTTGTTGAAATGCTTTGGATGTAAATGTACTCCCCTGATCTGACTGTATTTCCTTAGGTAGTCCCACTGTGGTAAAGAATTTAATGAGTGCCTTCACTACCGCAGGGGTCCTAATATTCCCCAGAGGCACAGCCTCTGGAAATCGTGTAGTGGCACACATCATGGTCATGACGTACTGTCGCCCACTCGCAGTTTTAGGTAAAGGACCCACAAAATCCACAATGACTCGGGAGAAAGGCTCCTCACAAGCGGGTATTGGTCGGAGAGGTGCCTTAGGGATAACTTGGTTCGGCTTTCCTACCACCTGACATGTATGGCACCTTTTACAATAATCAGCAATATCTTTTCTCATGTTTGGCCAATAGAAATCTTTCATAACCCTATCCACTGTCTTCCTTACTCCCAAATGTCCACCTAAAGATCCCTTATGAGCTAAGTTCAAAATTTCGTTCTGATACACCTTCGGAACTACCACCTGATGTACCACCGCCCAATCCTCATCGACCGACACCGTGGTGGGCCTCCACTTCCTCATCAACACACCCTCCTTCAGGTAGTAACCCTCTGGCTCTTTCTCAACCTCTGTCTCAGAAAGAACTGACTCTCTCAATGCTACCAGCTCCTTATCATGTCCCTGCTCTTTTATAAATTCTCTTCTTGCTAAGGGTAGGTCTACCTCCTCTCCTTTACTCTCTTTCACCTCCCTGTTCTCCGTTTTACCATCCTCTAACCCCTCTTGGTACAGGGTCGGTAAAAACATCTCAGCCAAATCGACACTGGACTGATTTAAACTGGTCTCTTTCTCAGCTGCCTTTCTCGACATGCTGCGAGTGATTGCGCATGCGGGATAGATCTTAGAATCTAGGGGCGGGTCCTCAACACTTACAGGCTTGCTCGTCAGTTTCACTGCTGAACACACCTCACCCCCTGCTAAATCATTACCAAGAAGGACGTCCACGCCTTCTCTCGGTAATTCTGACTGTACCCCTATTTCAACTGGTCCAGATACCAGGTCACAATTTATAATGATCTCATGCAAAGGCACAGCTTCTGTCCCTTTTCCTATACCTCTTAAAACTACCTCTCCAGTCTCAGGACCAAAATCTAGTACCTTACTGAGAATCAGTGACTGATCAGCTCCAGTATCTCTCCAGATCCTCACTGGAACTGGGGTTTTTCCCTCTTTCACAGACATGGTCCCTTCTGAAATAAATTTCTCACACCCCTCTCGTATTTTATCTACCTGGGCCTTTCTTGTCGATTTGCTGATCGACACAATACACCCTGTAGGGACTGCTGCTTTCCCTTTTCCTGTCTCCTTCCTCGGAGCAAAGCACTTAGATGCAATATGACCCACCTTTCCACAATTAAAACAGGTCAAGCCAGGAACCCTCCCGCCAGCTTGCCTTTCTCCCTCCTTACCTTTACCACTAGCTCCCGGCTGAATCTCTGCCTCAGCTGGCGGGCTTTCTCTACCGTTCCTACGGTCTTTCTGGTAACTCTTATTCGAGGAAAACTTTGTCTTGTGGGTTAGGGCATATTCATCTGTGAACCTGGCAAATTCTGATATAGACTTACTCGGCTTCTCGTTCAAATACATCCGGATATCATCCGAAACACAACCTTTAAATTCCTCAATCAGAATTAACTCTCTGAAATGCCAGAAATCCTCCTCCACCTTTTCTGCTGCACACCAGTGATCCAAGAGCACACCTTTCTCATAGGCAAACTCTGCATACGTCTGATTCCACACTTTCTTTAAATCTCTGAACTTTTGTCTATATGCTTCAGGGATTAACTCATAGGTCCGAAAGATGGCCCGCTTTATTTCCTCAATCCGCAGACACGTTCATGGACAACGCCCCATATGCCCGTTGAGCCTTCCCTTTTAATGCACTTTGTAACAACGCCACCCACTGATCTCTGGGCCACTTCTGATTCACTGCCACCTTTTCAAAATGCAAGAAATAACTATCAACGTCTGTCTCCTCGAATGGAGGTACTAACCTAAACTCCCTACTAACATTAAACTTCTTCTCTCGGTCTGCCCCTGGGACTCTTCCCTCTTGCTTGAACTTCTCCATTTCTAGCTCATGTTGCCTCTGTTTCTCCTTCTCCTTTTCCCTTTCAGCTCTTTCCTTCTCCCTTTCAGCTCTTTCCTTCTCCTTTTCCTCTGCTTCCAGCTGTTTTAACCTAAATTCATGCTCCCTCTGTTTCTCTTTCTCCTGTAACTGGAGCTCATACTCCCTTTTCTTCTGTTCCAACCTTAATTTTTCCAACTCTACCTGAACCGTCCCAATAGCTGGTACCTTTTCAGGGATATGTTCCAAGTCCTCAGCCGAAAACACATCCTTCTCAATATAATACTGAGTTATGGGCCTCTGCATCTCCCACTTTTTCATTGATGACTTCACCTCTGTGAGATTTAATCCTTTCGCAATAGTTACCAAGTCCGTCTTTGTGGCATCCTCCAGCGCCTTCAAAGTTGGGTTTTGTGTAAATTTGTCTACGTCCATCTTTGCTGGTTTCCCGTCTGGTTACCCACGCAACCAGATCCAAGTCTGGACTTATAGCCCGATTCACTGGCCCTCCAATTTGGTATCAAATCTCGAGACGAGACCCCAATTTGTTATGTACCCCGTAACTGGGTGTCTTACCAGCAAAGATAGAAGTGTCCGTTGGAGTCTGATGATGCTATTTTCAACAGTATTTATTTGTAAAAATATACAAAATAATATCAATGCGAATATACAGAGAATATACATTAGCAATACTAAACCTAAAAGTGCGGATATAATAATAATCACTAATGAAACAAGCTCTATCGTTGTCTAGGGGATAATGAATTGTCAGATGGAAATATAAAGTTCAGTAGTCGTTCATGCAGGCTGCGGTAGTTGTTTGTCGATGTGTTGCAATTGTTGGAGAGAGAGAGAAAGAGAGAAAATGTGTGAACAGTAACAGCTATTATCTTGCCAACCTTCCTTTACGATTTTGATCTGTCGATGCGTTGTTGTTGTGGCCATTCACGTATGACCCCTCCGTCCTTTAGCTAGACCGTTCTTCCGTGGTGGACTTGTCACCCAGGCAAGGGTGGACACACACACAAGCCCCCACCAGTCTTGCTACAAAACACTGTGAGTTAAAATTTACCGACCCTTCATTCAGTCTCCAACCTCGCACCCTGTCTCGTGGGGGTTCTGATGCTTACTAGCGTTTCTCCTGGTGCGTCTGAGGGGTGTTACCCAGACCTCACTTTTATCCCCACTGACGGGGTCTCAGGTGTCAATCAGGTTGGGATGATGTAACCCATCAAACCAGCCCACTCTGGTTGCCCCCTGAGGGGTTTCAATGAATAGAACAGTACCAAGTAAACAATCCTTCTCCAAAAGACAATAGCAGTAATCAATGGCTCCGCTCCTCTTTTGTTAGTAGGAGCCGTTCCACCATGGGGTACCTCTTAGCTGTGTGTCTCTCTCATTAACTTTCATGAGCTGTTATCAATAACAACTGCCCTGGCAGATTTCCTTTTGTCTCTCTTACTTCCTTGTTAGCAGCATCGAAATAGTAGCGATTTGCGATTCTCCAAAAAGGGGGGGGGGGCATGGGCCACTCTGCACCCTTCTGCCCATCAGAGTTGGTCATCCTTCGTAACATGACAAACAGAACAAACACTAGGTATACTTATCGCTCCCCGAGGGGCCGCTGCATCCATGCGCGCCGCCATCTTCAAAAAAAGGGGTAAGTAAGAAGAGGTGTCGGAGAGCTGCCGTTTGGCCTCAGTGAGGTAGAGGTCCATCCACCAGACTACTACGGCACCACCTTTGTCTGCAGTTTGATGGTGAGGTTGGGGTTAGTGCGGAAAGAGTGGAGAGCAGTGCGTTCCGAGGGAGTGATGTTGGAACAGGAGAGAGGAGTGGTGAAGTTGAGATGGTTGATGTCTTGGCGACAGTTGGATGGAGATGAAAAGATTGCAGGTAGAAGGCCCGGGGGGTATCCAGGAGGAGGAGGAGGAGGGTTGAAGACGAGGGAGGGGAACGTTGACTGTTTGTTTCCAATTTTTATTCACCCTTTCTAATGAGTCCTGCTCGGTGATTGGTCGCACGCCAACCTGGAGAAACTGCTGCAAAGTTCTGCATTTTAAAATTTATTTGCAGACCTGATTGCAAAGATAGCTGTCTTCATATACTCTCCCTCGTCATTAATCGCAATCTAACGCCCACAGTTCCATCCGTATGCTCTGTCATTCTGGTTCCAATACCCCTGCTAAAGTAGTTTAAACCCTCCCCAACAAATCTAGCAAACCTGCCTGCAAGGATATTGTTCCCCCTCCAGTTCACATGTAACCTGTCTCTTTTGCTTAGGTCATACCTTCCAAGAAAAGATCCCAGTGATTCAGAAATCAGAAACCCTGCACCAGTGCCTCAGCTATGCATTAACCTACCTATTCTTACCCTCCCTGCTGCATGGCACAGCAGCAAAACAGAGATTACTACCCTGGAAGTCTGCCTTCTACCTAGCTCTTTAGTTCCCCCTCCCTTTTCTGACCTATGCAATTGATGTCACTATGTATCAAGGCTTCTGGCTGCCTTACCCTGCCCCTTGAGAATGTCATGGACCCGGTCAGAGACATCCCTGACCCCGGCATCTGAGAGGCAACCCGGGTGTCTATCATGTTACAGAATCTCGTCTCTGTTCCTCTGTCTATGGAATTTCCTATCACTACTGCCGTGCTCTACACCTCTCTACTCTTCTGAGCCACGGCACCAGACTCACTTCCAGAAACCTGGTCACTGTGGCTTCATCCTCACTCCAGTGCCAGATTAGTTTAAATCCTCCCCAACAGGTCTGATAAACCTGCCTGCAAGGACAGTGGTCTCCCGTGGGTTCGTGTGTAACCCGTCCCTTTTGTGCAGGTCATACCTTCCCCAGAAAAGATTCCTATGATCCATAAATCTGAACCCCTCACCCCTCAGTCACAGCATTATTCTTCCCTGCAATGTCACTCTTGAATTCCGAAATGTAGGCCAGGTGGCGTTGCTGTCATGCAGATCAAGGGTCTGATGCTTTGGTGTTGTGTGCATGAGGGGTTTGTGGTCAATGACCGCAGAGAAATGCCGACCATCCAGTAGACAAAATGGCAGTCAGCCAGATGGAGACCTAGATGCTCGTGGTCAAACATGCTGTATTTCCTCTCTTGGGGGGGAGGGGAGGGCAGAGCTGTTAGCTGAAGAAGGTGATTGGTTGCCACACAACTCCAAACAACTCACCTGCAAGGAAAAGTTCGTGAACCCTTTGCCATTACGTAGTTTTCTGGAATAGTTATTCATAAAATGTCTGATCTTTATCGAGACAGATAGATACTTTATTGATCCCAAAGGAGATCGGTGTCTTAGTAGCATTAAAAGTGTACGGATATACAAAATTTAAAAAATATTAGAAGAAAAGTAAGAGAGAATTAAAAACAATGTAAGTTTCCTCAAACAGTCTAACAGGAGGGGGACATTACTTCCCTGGCTATAGGTTGATTCATTATAGAGCTTAATGGCAGAGGGTAGGAATGTCCTCGTATAGCACTCTGGTCAAGGCATCCCCTATCTTTCCGAAATCCTGCCTGTTCCTTTCTGAGTTATTGATCTACTGCGTCTGACATACATTGAATGATGATCTTTGCCAAGATCTTGCTTGGAATTCACAAAAGTGCTACAATATCTCAGGATGCCTATCTTTGGAATCTTCACAATGACTCCCTCTGACCAGTCGTCTGGTATCTTCTTCCTTTCCTATATGGCTATACAGAGTGGCAGGAGTTATTTTGGCTGCAACTTCTGGGCCTGCCTTGAGCAGTTCTGCACTGAGGTTATCTTGGCCAGGAGCTTTTCCATTTCTGAGAGATCTAATGGCTGCAATGATTTCTTCTTTGGTTGGTGGTTCAACACTAATGTCAAGATCAACCTCTGCCTCTTGGATGTCAGTCTGTATTGTTGGCGGTGGTCTATTCAATACTTCACTGAAGTGCTCTGCCCATTGAGCTTCTTGTTCTGCTTCTGTTGTTAGAAGTCACCCCAGCTTGTCAACATCATCATTATTATCCCTTTCGAGTAACACTGCTCCTGCAGCCTCGTCACTGGCATCCACAGCTAGGGAAAATGGCTTTGCAAAGTCAGGTGACCTGAGCACAGGTTGGTGACATAAGATAGCTTTCAATTTATCAAATGCCTCCTGACAAGGCTCTTTCCAAACAAATTTTCACCTTTCCTCAGGAGGTTAGTTAATGGGAGGGTAATCTCAGCAAAGTTGTTATAGAACTTGTGAAAGTCCCCTACCATTCCCAAGAATCTTCTGAGAGCCCTTTTACCTGTTGGAATGGGAACCTTCGAAATTGCCTGAACTTCTGCTTGAACAGGAGCCAACCTGCCTTGACCTACAATGTAACCAAGATAGGTCACAGTGGCATGGCCAAATTCACTTTTAGCTAAGTTAACTGTAAGGTTGGCTTTTGAGAGCCTTTCAAACAACTTTGCCACTGCGGAGATACGTGCCTCACAAGTGTCGTTCCCTGTGACTAAATCATCAATATAGGCATCTGTGTGTTTTAACCCTTAGATTACAGAATTGATCATTCTCTGGAAGGTTCCTGGAGCATTCTTCATTCCAAATGGCAGAACATTGTATTCATACAACCCAGATGGCATTACAAATGCAGAACTTTCTCTACCTTTATCTGTCAGTGGAACACACCAATGCCCTTTTAACAGATTGATCTTGGTAAGAAACTTAGCTTTTCCAACCTTGTCCGCACAATCATCCACTCTAGGGATCGGATACACATCGGTTTTTGTTACAGCATTCACCCTTCTGTAATCAGTACAAAACCAAACACTACCATCTGGTTTAGGTACCATGACACAAGGTGAACTCCAATCCGAAGTAGAGGGTCTAATAATATCATTTTCTAACATATATTCTATTTCCTGTTCAGCGATTCTACATTTTTCCATGTCCATTCGATACGGATGTTGTTTTATGGGTTTGGCGTTTCCAACATGACACTACTGTGGTTCTTTTTGGAACGTCTAGAAATAAGTCCCTAAATTTCATAATTAACTGCTTCATTGGCTGTCGCTGCTGTGGCTACAAATGAGCCAATTTCTCACAACCCAAACAAAATCAGAATCAGACTTTAACGGCCAAGTACCTATGCACATACAAGGAATTTACTTCTGGCAGATGTTGTCTCTCTGCTCATAACAATAATAATGATAAATATAAATGAAAATATAGATTATACATACAAGTAGTGCAATCCAAGTAATAGTTAGCCGACAGTTAACCGGCAGTTAACTGTTCAGCAAAGTGACCGCAGTAGGGAAAAAACTTCTCCAATGCCTATTAGTCTTAGTCTGGAGGGATCTGAAGCGCCTACCAGACGGAAGCAGATCAAACAGTCTGTGCGCAGGATGGGAGGAGTCCTTTATGATGTTCCCCGCCCTCTTCTTCAACCTGGAAGAGTACAGGTCCACAATAGAGGGCAGGGAGGCTCCAATGATGCGCTCGGCAGTCCTCACTGTGCGCTGTAGTCTGGTTCTATCCTGCTTGGTGGCGGCTCCAAACCACACAATGATGGAGGTGCACAGGACAGACTCAATGACTGCAGTGTAGAACTGCAGCAGCAATTCCTGAGGCAGACCGTATTTCCTCAAGAGCCGCAGGAAATACATCCGCTGCTGGGCCTTCTTCAGGATGGAGCTGATGTTCTGCTCCCACTTCAGAACCTGAGAGATGGTGGTTCCCAGGAACCTGAAGTTCTCCACGGTGGACACAGGGCTGCTGAGGACTGTGAGGGGAGACATAGCGGGGGGGATGTCTCCTGAAATCCACTATCATCTCCTTTGTCTTGAGCGTGTTCAGCTGGGGGAATGCAGCAGGCCAGGCAGCATCTATAGGAAGAAGCACTGTTGACGTTTTGGGCCGAGACCCTTCATCAGGACTAACTGAAAGAAAAGATAGTAAGAGATTTGAAAGTGGAAGGGAGAGACGGAAATCCAAAAGGATAGGAGAAGACCGGAAGGGGTGGGGTGAAGCTGAGAGCTGGAAAGGTGATTGGCAAAAGGGATACAGAGCTGGAGAAGGGAAAGGATCATGGGACGGGAGGCCTAGGGAGAAAGAAAGAGGGGGGAGAGCACCAGAGGGAGATGGAGAACAGCCAAAGAGTGATGGGCAGAGCGAGAGAAAAAAGGGGAGGCGGGGAATAAATAAATCAGGGATGGGGTAAGAAGGGGAGGAGGGGCAATAATGGAAGTTAGAGAAATCAATGTTCATGCCATCAGGTTGGAGGCTACCCAGACGGAATATAAGGTGTTGTTCCTCCAACCTGAGTGTGGCTTCATCTTGACAGTAGAGGAGGCCATGGATAGACATATCAGAATGGGAATGGGACGTAGGATTAAAATGTGTGGCCACTGGGAGATCCTGCTTTCTCTAGTGGACAAAGTGTAGGTGTTCAGTGAATGGTCTCCCAATCTGCGTCAGGTCTCACCAATATATAAAAGGCCACACCGGGAGCACCGAACACAGTATACCACACCAGTCGACTCACAGGTGAAGTGTCGCCTCACCTGGAAGGACTGTCTGGGGCCCTGAATGGTGGTGAGGGAGGAAGTGTAATGGCAGGTGTAGCACTTGTTCCGCTTACAAGGATAAGTGCCAGGAGGGAGATCAGTGGGAAGGGATGGGGGGGGGGGGGGGGAGAACGACTGGACAAGGGAGTCATCCCTGCGGCAGGCAGAAAGAGGGGGCCAGGGAAAGATGTGCTTGGTAGTGGGATCCCTTTGGAGGTGGCGGAAGTTACGGTGAATTAGACGTTGGACCCGGAGGCTGGTGAGGTGGTAGGTGAGGACAAGGGGAACCCTATCCCGAGTGGGCTGGCGGGTGAATGGGGTGAGAGCAGATGCGCGGGAAATGGGAGAGATGCATTTGAGAGCAGAGTTGATGGTGGAGGAAGGGAAGCCCCTTTCTTTAAAAAAGGAAGGCATCTCTTTCATCCTGGAATGAAAAGCCTCAACCTGAGAGCAGATGCGGTTTCTCATCAATTTCTCGTCAATATTTTAAAAAATTGTCGAATTTGTTAGTCGGGTGGAAATAATGTTCGTTTTAAAGCAGGTCTCAGATGGATCAGCTACCAAGTTCCCAGGGAGGTCAGTCTCAGTGTTACTGACAACAACAGTCACAGTGGCGGATTGTTTTTCATAATCGGCACAACTTTGTGGGCCGAAGGGCCTGTATTGTGCTGTAGATTTTCTATGTTTCTATAATATGGTCTTAGCATGTTTACATGGCAAACATGCACCGGCCTTTGTTGATTTGCTGTTTTTACCACATAGTCCATATTATTAACTTTAGATATAATCTCATAAGGTCCATGAAATTTGGCTTGCAAAGGGTTTGTTCGCGCAAAAAAGAACCAACACCTTATCTCTCGGCTTGAATGATCTCATTCTACCTTCCTTGTCATACCAAGTTTTCATTCTTTCCTGAGCAGCTTTCAATTTTTTCCTTGCTAAGCTGCAAGCTTTTTGCAATCTTTCCTTAAATTTTAAGACATAATCCAGCAAGTTAGTATGTAGTTCTTTGTTAACCCACTGTTCTTTTAACAATGCCAAAGGTCCTCGGACCCGGTGCCCAAACACAAGTTCAAAGGGGCTAAAGCCTAGGGGCTCCTACGCTGACTCCCTTACTGCAAACAAAAGTAAATGAACTCCCCTTATCCCAATCCTTCTCATTTTCAATACAGAATATCCAAATCATGGTTTTGAGGGTAGAATAGAACCTTTCTAAGACCCCTTGTGATTCTGGATGGTATACAGACGATGTAATCTGTTTGGCTCCCAGTTTACAAACTACTTGCTGGAATAATCCAGACTTAAAATTACTTTCTTGATCAGACTGGATCTCTTTAGGCAAACCAAATAAAGTAACAAACTTTGTGAGAGCCTTCGACACAGTTTTAGCTTTTATATTCCTGAGCGGTATTGCTTCTGGAAACCTAGATGCGGTACACATGATGGTCAGTAAGTATTGATGGTCAGCTTTAGTCTTTGGCAATGGGCTAACACAATCCACAATAACGTTAGAAAAGGGTTGCCAAATGCAGGAATAGGTTGCAGTGGGGCCACTGCGGTGACTTGATTAGGTTTACCCACAACCTGACAAGTGTGACAAGTTCGGTAAAATGTCGCCACGTCTTTCCTCAAACCAGGCCAGAGGAAGTGTTTAGAAACCTTGTTCGTAGTTTTATTCACACCAAGATGGCCACCTGTTGTGATGGCCCCGACCGTGTCCTCTCACCCCGTCCACGACCAACCACACCCGGCCAAGGCCTCTGGCGGCGGGTGGGCAGGAGGCTGGAGTTCAGGCCTGGAGGCTGTTCAAAGAGGCAATGAAGCCCCCTGAGTCCAAGCACCCTGCACTTAAAGACAAATCCGCTGAGTTTTTTCAGCGGAAAAAACGTGAGCAGCGCGGGACAGTAGCTAAGTGCCGAGAGCCTTGAAAACTAAATTGCGGAATAATCTGGACATAAGGAACTTGCTTCGAGTATCGGTTTATTCCGGTCGTCTTTAACAACCCCCCCCCCCCCCCCCCCCACCATCGGCCGGTCCGCAAGAATATTGTCAATATTAAACCGGTCCGTGGTGCAAAAAAGGGTGGGTACCCCTGGTGTTTGTACATTATTTCTACTTCCGGGTTGTGGGGTTTTACTTCCGGTCTTTTCTGCCCCAGTGCACATGCGTATCACTAATCGATCTGGGGGTCGATCTCCCATTTGACTATGGCCGAGGTAGGGGATCTTGGGCTGGTTGGTGACCACTAATGTAAACAATGTTTTAGCAGGAATTGAGAAAGAAATGAGCAAAATTTGCAAAGGGAGTAGAGTGGTGTTCAGTTGAGCGTGCGTGCATGTGCGTGTGTGCGTGTGTGTGTGTAAGTTGGTGTCAGACTAGACTCTGGGAATTGAGGAGTCTAATGGCTTGGGGGAAGAAACTGTTTCAGTCTGGTCATGAGAGCCCGAATGCTTAGATACTTTTTGCCAGACGGCAGGAGGGAGAAGAGTTTGTATGAGGGGTGCGTGGGGTCCTTCACAATGCTGTTTCCTTTGCGGATGCAGTGTATAGTGTAAATGTCTGTAATGGCGAGATGAATGACCCTGATGATCCCTTCAGCTGACCTCACTATCTGCTGCAGGGTCTTACGATCTGAGATGGTGCAATTTCCGAACCAGGCAGTGGTGCAGCTGCTCAGGATGCTCTCAATACAACCCCTGTAGAATGTGGTGAGGATGGGGGGTGGGAGATGGACTTTTCTCAGCCTTCGCAATAAGTAGAGATGCTGCTGGGCTTTCTTGGCTATGGAGCTGGTGTTGAGGGACCAGGTGAGATTCTCCGCCAGGTGAACACCAAGAAATTTGGTACTCTTAACGATCTTTACGGAGGAGCCGTCGATGTTCAGTGGAGAGTGGTCGCTCCGTGCCCTCCTGAAGTCAACAACCATCTCTTTTGTATTGTTCACATTCAGATACAGGTTGTTGACCTTTCAGCAGTTCGTTAGCCACACACCTCTTCTCTGTAAGCTGACTCGTCGTTCTTGCAGTTGAGACCCACCACGGTCGTGTCATCAGTGAACTTGATGATGTAATTCGAACTGTGTATTGATGCACAGTCGTGGGTCAGCAGAGCGAACAGCAGTGGACTGAGCACACAGCCCTGGGGGGCCCGGTGCTTAGTGTGATGGTATTGAAGATGCTGCTTCCAATCCGGACTGAATGAGGTCTCCCAGTCAGGAAGTCTTTTCTTCTTGAATCTTTTTATTAATATCAACATATTAAAAATAGCAAATATTAATACACAATTATTGGGATTACGTTGTTGATAGTTAACATAGATGAATATATACTCAATTGATACAAGGTAATTTAGACAGTAGTAGTCTCTCGAAGTCCGAGGAAGACGGATGTGTTGCGCAGTCAATGTCTGTGGGCACGCATATGACTTCTGAGGCCGAAGTCCAAAGCGCAGATATGGTCACAGATGGGGCAAGGAGCACCGCCTGTTGGGGCAGGAGCGGACACCTTCCTGTGTGTTTCTTGCCTCGCCTTGAGGCGCTGCATGCGCCAGTTTGCTTGGAAGTTGTTTGCTGCCTTGGAGCATAGATTGCGCCACTTGGACCGATCAGCAGCAGTGTGTTCGAGATCGCGGGGCTGGAGTTTGGCCCACTTAAGGTTTGACCTGAGGTTGTCCTTGTAGGTTTTCCTTGGGCGACCTTGGGCATGGTTGCCCTGCTCCAGTTCTCCGTAGAACAACTGACGCGGCATTCTGAACTCATCCATGCGGATCACATGGCCGGTCCATCTGAGCTGAGCCTTCAAAACCTTGGCTTCAATGCTTGTGGAATTGGCTCGGTCCAGGACTGTCAGGTTGGAGATACGGTTTTGCTAGTGGATTTGCATGATTAATCGCAGAGCGCGATTGTGGAATTGTTCAAGCTGTTTGACATGTCTGCGATATAGCGTCCAGGTTTCACAGCCATACAGAAGTGATGAGACCACAACAGCATTGTAAACACGAGGAAATTGTAAACCTTCAGTTTAGTGGAGAGGCGAATGTCTTTGTGCTGCAGAACTTTGACCCGGAGCCTTCTGAGTGCCTGGCTTGCTTTCTGGATCCTTGACGTGATTTCTTTATCAAGGGCACCGTCGCTGGAGATGGTACTCCCTAGGTATTTGAAGTTGTCAACGTTCCATAGTTGTGTGTCATCGATGGTGATGCATGGCTGTGGCGGGGTGCTGTTAGGTGCAGGCTGCAGGAGGACCTCTGTTTTACCGAGGCTGCTTGTCAAGCCGAACAATTTAGATGCAGCGGAGAATCTGCTGACCATTGTTTGTAGGTGGTTCTCTTGGTGCGCCATGAGTGCGCAGTCATCTGCAAAGAGCGCATCTATGAACAGCTTTCGGAGGGTCTTTGTCTGTGCTGCAAGGTGACGTAGGTCAAACAGTGACCCGTCCAGGTGGTATTTGATATAAATGCCCAGGTTTACGTCTTTGACGGCATGCATTAGTACTTGAGTGAAGAAAATGTTGAAAAGTACTGGTGCGAGCACCAGTACTTTTACGTCGTTGGAGATGCCAAATTTCTCGCTAGGTTCGTCAGCTGAGAGAATCTCTCTAGTCATGTTATGGACCTTTTCTAGGCCCCTCCCTGATTACAGGGTGGGCAGCGCTGTCCTAAACAGGGCTGCCCAGTCACCCTGGATGCTGCCGGACTCCCCTACTGCCCTGGGTTCAGAGGAGAACAACCATCTGTCCAAGGGCCGCCTACGTGCGGTTTGCAACTGCAACTCAGTGGTCACCTCCACCTGTTGGTTCGCTGCTCTCCCATCGCCGTAGGACTTTTGTAGAGAGAAAGAAGACAAAGATGCACAACACAAGGACCTGTGCGTGAGAGATATTATAGTGAAAATGCCTTAGCACAGAGACAGTCCCACTCTCTCAGCCTCGGAGGTCAGGACCCACTGGCACAAAGATTGTTACACATGGTGGCCTCTTCGGCTGCAGGAGTTGCCGGACAATAGATTGATGAAGTCCTCCCTATTGACCGCCTACGGGACTCTGGCTTCGGATTTCTTCTCAGG
Organism: Hemitrygon akajei; assembly: GCF_048418815.1. Lineage (NCBI taxonomy): Eukaryota > Metazoa > Chordata > Chondrichthyes > Myliobatiformes > Dasyatidae > Hemitrygon > Hemitrygon akajei. Next base: position 31,512,453 of record NC_133127.1, read on the forward strand.
GTTTACTCCCATAGCCTTTTCCACGATTGGGTGTGGCCGCAACGCAGCAGAGGTTTTAAGATCAGAGTTTTCCTTCTCCTAGGTGGGCAGTCGACCAGGACTAACGAGCCCCACCTGCCCAAAGCATCTGGTTTTGAAGCACCAGTGACCCGCCTTTGCCCCTTCTCCCGTTCGTAGGAACAGTTCTGCCATGTGAAGGCCGGGAGCTGGACTTGGTTGACAGAGGCTATTTGAGACGCAAGCCATGTGGAAGCACTTTATAGGTAGTGAGAGCTTGTCCTCATTACCACCTCCGGCTATGTCAACCTTGGAACCACAAGGTAATTAAGCCTCCCAAAATTGTACAAAATACAAATATGGTGTATACAGAGCAAAGTAATGGAAATAACAAATAGAGAAAAGAAGAAAAAAAATATATATATACCCCCCAAAAAACTAATCTATCCAAAACTAACCAATAACTAAAAAAAAGAGAAAAAAAAGAAACATGGGCTGTCTATAATATCTAAAAAAAATGAAAAAGAACCATAAGTGTCATCAACTCCGATCCTCTCTACATGTATAGAACAAGAAGAAAAAAAGAAATAGGTTTTGAAAAGGTCAAATTGCATCATGTGAAAGTGTTGAATAAATGGCCTCCAAGTCTTTTAAAATTTAATAGAAGGATCATATTTTAATTTTTGGCCATTAATGTAAGAAATGCAATCATCCAACGAGCTGAAGGGGTTAAATAATTTGGCTCTATCATTGGTAGACCAGAAATTGCAGCGATACGATGAGGTTGTAAATCAATACTCAGTACCATTGAAATAATATCGAAGATATCTTTCCAGTAATTTTTCAAAGACGGACATGACCAAAACATGAGTTAGAAAGGCTATCTCAGAGTGACATTTATCACATATAAGATTTATATGGGAATAATAATGAGCTAATTTATCCTTGGACATATGGGGCCTATGCACTACTTTAAACTGTATCAACGAATGTTTGGACAATCTAGAGGATGAGTTAACTAATTGAAGAACTTTTTTCCATTTTTCAATAGGTAAAGTAAGCAAGTTCCCTTTCCCAATCGTTCTTAATTTTATTAGATACGTCTGGACGTATTTTTATAATTATATTGTAAACAGTTGCTATTTCACCTTTCTGAAAAGGATTTAAATCTAAAATCTTTTCCAAAATACCCATAGAATCCAGATTCAGGAAGGTAGGAAGCACAGTATTTAAAAAGTTTCTAATCTGTAAATATCTAAAGAAATGGGATCTAGGCAAATTATATTTATTAGATAATTGTTTAAAAGACATTAAACAATTATCCAGAAATAAATCAGAAAATCGTAATATACCTTTAGTTTTCCAAGCTAAATAGGCTTGGTCCATAATAGAGGGATGAAAAAAGAAATCAGATATAATAGGAATTGCTAGAATAAATTGATTCAAGCCAAAAAAATTCCGAAATTGAAACCATATTCGTAAAGTGTATTTAACTATTGGATTATCCTTTTGCTTGTACAATTTAGAAAGAGCAAAGGGAAGCAAAGTCCCTAAAATAGAGCCCAATGAAAACCCTTGTACAGATCTGATTTCCAAATTTACCTAGTGAGGACTTGAAGTTATATCCAACTCCCATAACCAAAATTTCATATATCAGATATTAATTGCCCAATAATAAAATCCAAGATTCGTCAAAGCCAGTCCACCCTTCTTTTTAGGCTTCTGTAAGTATCTTTTACCTAACCTAGGAATTTTATTCTGCCAAATATATGAAGAAATTTTAGATCTTATCAAAAAAAGATTTCAGAATAAAAATTGGTACTGCTTGAAATAAATATAAAAATTTAGGTAAAATAATCATCTTAATAGCATTGATCCAACCTATCAGTGACAAAGACAATGGTGGCCAGTTGGTAAACAAATGATTAATCAGATCGATTAATGGTAAGAAATTAGCTTAAATAAACCCTTATGCTTTTTTGTAGTTTTAACCCCTAAATATATAAAGTGATTGGTATTGGAACCTGCATATTTAGGGGAAACATTTCACTCTTATTAAGGTTCAGTTTGTAACCAAAAAAATTACTAAACTGAGCCAACAGGGATAAAACTAGGGGAATGGATTTCTCAGGATTAGAAATGTATAATAACAAATCGTCTGTATATAATGATAACTTATGTATCCCATTCCCGTGGGTAATACCAGGAATATTAGGTGATTCCCAAATAGCAATTGCTAAAGGTTGCAGGGCAATATCAAATAGTAATGGACTAAGAGGACAACCTTGCCTAGTATCCCGAAATAGGTGAAAAAAGGGAGATCTTTCATTATTAGTAAGAACCAAGGCTACTGGAGTGTGATATATCAATTTAATCCAAGATAGAAATATCGGACTAAAATTAAATTTCTCAAGCACTTTCTCAGCATGTAATGAAATGACACATTCTGGAGTACTACATGAAGGAGTGCAAACAATATTCATTAATCTCCTGATATTAAAAGATGAATAACGGTTTTTGATAAATCTAGTTTGTTCCACAGAGATAATTTGAGTTAAACCTTCTCTAACCTAGTCGCCAATATCTTGGAATAAATCTTAGAATCTACATTCAACAGGGATATCAGTCTATAGGATGCACAATCAGTAGAATCTTTGTCCTTTTTTAAAATTAAAGAAATAGAAGCTCTGTAAAATGATTGTGGTAATTTACCTAATCTAATGGCTTCTTCAAAAACTACATAACCAAGGAGAAAGAGTAGAAGAAAAAAACTTTAAAAATTCTGCTGTATACCCGTCTGGACCTGGTGCTTTTCTAGAATTCATAGAGGAAATGACACTTATTTCTGCATCTGTACTAGGAGTTTCTAATGTTAAATGTTCTTCGGGTGATAGTTTCGGAAAATTCAATTTCCCTAAAAAATCATGCATGGTATTGGGATCATGAGGAAATTCAGAGTGGTACAGAGAGGTATAAAATTCTTGAAAAGCTTTGTTTATCTCATCATGGTTAACTGTCAAATCATCATCATGTTTACGGATCTTGATCATTTGACATTTAACTGAAGCAGTTTTCAATTGGTTGGCTAGTAATTTTCCCGATTATCACTATGTGTATAAAACTTACTTCTGGTTTTCATTAATTGATTTTCAATCGAAGATGTAAGTAATAAGCTGTGTTCCATTTGAAGCTCAACTCTTTGTTTATAAAGCTCCTTACTAGATAGAATATTTCTTATCAATTTCTTTAATCTTATCAACCAATAGGAGAGTTTCATTCTTAATATGTTTCCTCAAACCAACAGAATAGGAGATAATCTGTCCCTGTATATATCCTTTAAAAGTGTCCCAAAGTGTCCCACTGGAAATTTCATCATTAATATTATTTGAAAAGAAGAAGTCAATCTGTTCCTTCACAAATTTAACAAAGTCCAAATCTTGAAGCAGAGTAGAATCAAATCGCCATTGTCTAATATTAGGGGCTGCATCCACTAATTGGATAGAAAGTTTAATTGGAGCATGATCAGAAATGGCAATAATGTCATAGTGTCAGGAACAGGGGCCGGATGGACCCAAACGCAGGACGCAGATACTGAAGTACTAGGGGGAGGACAGGATGGGGATGCCATGGCATGTAAGGGTTAATGCAGGCGGGGCTGGATCCCAGAGTTCAGACGAGGCAGACAGGCAGGAGGATCCCAGAGTTCCGACGAGGCAGGCAGGCAGGAGGATCCCAGAGTTCAGACGAGGCAGGCAGGCAGGCAGGCATGCAGATTCCTCACGGCAGGCCGCAGGGATCCCGGGCAGGGCTGCCTCCCAGGTGGGAACACAGAGGCCTGGGCCAGTCGCAGACACCTGGGCAGGTGCGGGGCACAACCCTTAGGGAGCAATAGGTGGAAAAGGTAGAACCCCTGCCGGGCAGCGGCAGTCCAGCCGGATCTGCCCAATGGAGGCAACGGGTAGGAAGCTGGTTCCAGGGTGAGCAGCAGAACTACAGTGATCCACCGGGTACATTGGTAAAGGCAACCGAAAGCGCGGGCAAGACGAATAAGACTGAACAGCAGGACCAGCGCACCCGAGAGGAGCAGGAAAAGCATGACGAACCGGGTAAAACAGGTACAGAGTGGGTTGCAGAGCGGAATACAGAGCCGGTTGCAGAACAGGCAAAGGGCAGGATATGGAGTAAGATTCGGAGTAAACGAACCAGGTATAGAGCAGGTTAAACCGGCTTCAGAGCAGACAGGATGCAGAACAAAACAACCACCCGCCCAGTCTCCGTCCCATGGCCCCTTATAAACACCTGCAGCCGAATAGGCCACAGGTGTGCCTCCTTGATCCAGGATGACCTTAACAGGCTCAACGGGGCCGGGAGGGACAGCTGCAAGACCTGGAGTCTGGAGCACTCGGACCGGACCGGACCCTGACGCATAGTTACAATTAATCACTGATGGAATAAAACGAGAATCAATAAAAAAGTAATCAATTCTCAAGTAAGAATGATAAACATGTGAAAAGAATGAAAACTCTTTGTCCTTAGGGTGTAGAAATCTCCAAATATCTAAAATTCCAGAGTCAGTCAAAAAAGAGTTGATAAGGGTAGCCGACTTATTTGGTAAAGTCAGAGTAGATATGAATCTATCCAGCAAGGGATTTAAACAACGGTTGAAATCACCACCCATTATCAACATATATTCATTTAGATTAGGGAGAGAAGTAAATAAAGACTTAAAAAATTCGGGGTAGTCCACGTTTGGAGCATAAACATTGACCATAGCAACCTTTTTATTAAAAAGTAACCCAGTAATTAACAAAAATCTACCATTTGGATCCGAAATAATATCATGCTGAACAAATGTAATTGAGGAGTCTATAAAAATTGAAACTCCTTTTACTTTGGAATGCAAGTTCGAATGGTACTGTTGACCCTTGCAAAACCTAAAAAAACGTTGATTATCCTCTTTCTTTCTTTTTCAATCTTTTTATTAGTATTAATAATATTATGAACAAAATACAATTAATATATTAATAAAGGGATTACAAACATACAAATTCCCATTACACATGAAGGAATACATAAGCAATGAATACAGTATAAGTAAGTTTTCCCGAAACATGAACCATATAGTATATATATATATATGAACAAGGTAAATCTAGATATTTCATAATATATAATATAAAAAAAGAAAAAAATATATATGCAAAGTTGACTAACTACTAATCTAGTATCTAAGGAAAAAAAAGGAAGCAAAAAAAGAAAAAAAAACTAAAAAAAAAAGAGAGAAAAAAGGGCTGTTTATAGTATCTCACAAGAATACATAAACATCAATGTCGTCAACTCCGATCCTCTCAACATAAATACGATTAAAGCTGAAAAAACCAATAAGCTTGGCACAGGGCCATATTACATCATATGAAAATATTGAATAAATGGTCTCCATATCTTTTCAAATTTAATAGAAGTATCAAATACAGCACTTCTAATTTTTTTCTAAATTTAGACATAACATAGTTTGAGAAAGCCAATGAAATACCGTGGGAGGATTAATTTCCTTCCAATTCAACAAAATAGATCTTCTAGCCATCAAAGTGAGAAAAGCAATCATTCGACAGGCGGAAAGAGATAAATGGAGTGAGTCCATCATCGGTAAACCAAAAATTGCGGTAATAGATAGATAGATACTTTATTCATCCCCATGGGGAAATTCAACTTTTTTTTCCAATGTCCCATACACTTGTTGTAGCAAAACTAATTACATACAATACTTAACTCAGTAAAAAATATGATATGCATCTAAATCACTATCTCAAAAAGCATTAATAATAGCTTTTAAAAAGTTCTTAAGTCCTGGCGGTTGAATTGTAAAGCCTAATGGCATTGGGGAGTATTGACCTCTTCATCCTGTCTGAGGAGCATTGCATCGATAGTAACCTGTCGCTGAAACTGCTTCTCTGTCTCTGGATGGTGCTATGTAGAGGATGTTCAGAGTTTTCCATAATTGACCGTAGCCTACTCAGCGCCCTTCGCTCAGCTACCGATGTTAAACTCTCCAGTACTTTGCCCACGACAGAGCCCGCCTTCCTTACCAGCTTATTAAGACGTGAGGCGTCCCTCTTCTTAATGCTTCCTCCCCAACACGCCACCACAAAGAAGAGGGCGCTCTCCACAACTGACCTATAGAACATCTTAAGCATCTCACTACAGACATTGAATGACGCCAACCTTCTAAGGATGTACAGTCGACTCTGTGCCTTCCTGCACAAGGCATCTGTGTTGGCAGTCCAGTCTAGCTTCTCGTCTAACTGTACTCCCAGATACTTGTAGGTCTTAACCTGCTCCACACATTCTCCATTAATGATCACTGGCTCCATATGAGGCCTAGATCTCCTAAAGTCCACCACCATCTCCTTGGTCTTGGTGATATTGAGACGCAGGTAGTTTGAGTTGCACCATATCACAAAGTCCTGTATCAGTTTCCTATACTCCTCCTCCTGTCCATTCCTGACACACCCCACTATGGCCGTGTCATCAGCGAACTTCTGCACATGGCAGGACTCCGAGTTATATTGGAAGTCTGATGTGTACAGGGTGAACAGGACCGGAGAGAGTACGGTTCCCTGTGGCGCTCCTGTGCTGCTGACCACCGTGTCAGACCTACAGTCTCCCAACCGCACATACTGAGGTCTATCTGTCAAGTAGTCCACTATCCAATCCACCATGTGAGAGTTTACTCCCATCTCTCCGTTAGTTTGTGCCTTAAGATCTTGGGCTGGATGGTGTTAAAGGCACTAGAGAAGTCAAGGAATGTAATCCTCACAGCACAACTGACCCCATCTAGGTGAGAGAGTGATTTGTGCAGCAAATACGTGATAGCATCCTCCACTCCCACCTTCTCCTTATACGCAAACTGAAGAGGATCCTGGGCGTGCCTGGTTTGTGGCCTCAGATTCTGTATTATCAGCCGCTCCATGGTCTTCATCACGTGCGACGTCAAGGCAACAGGTCTGAAGTCATTCAACTCCTTTGGTTGTGGTTTCTTCGGTACCAGGACAATACAGGATGTTTTCCACTGTCTGGGTACTCTTCTCTGCTCCAGGCTCATGTTGAAGATGCGCTGTAGTGGTTCTCCCAGCTCAGTCGCACAGGCCCTCAGTAATCGTGGGGAAACTCCATCCGGTCCAGCCGCCTTGCTGGTACAGATCTTCCTCAGTTGACCTTCCACCTGTGCAGCCGTAATCCTGGGCGTGGGCAAGGTCTCCTGTGAGTGGCTATTTTCCTGTGAGGGAAGTAAGCCTGGTGTGGATTTCTGCGGTGAGGATGAGATTGAGCTGTCGAACCTGTTGAAGAAGTTGTTCAGCTGGTTTGCTTTCTCCACATCTCCACTTATGTTTGCCCCCCGCTTTGCACCGCATCCGGTGATGATCTTCATCCCATCCCACACTTCCTTCATGCTTTTTTTCTGCAGCTTTTGTTCTAGCTTCCTCCTATACTGCTCCTTTGCCCCCCTTATCTGTACTCTGAGTTCCTTCTGAACTCTTTTAAGCTCCAACCGATCACCATCTTTAAAGGCCCTCTTCTTCTGGTTTAGGAGGCCTTTGATGTTTCTAGTGATCCAGGGCTTATTATTGGGATAGCAGCGAACAGTTCTAACAGGGACAACGGCATCCACACAAAAGTTAATATAGTCCGTTGTGCATTCAGTGACCTCCTCAAGGCCCCCACAGAGCCCCCCTTGCAGTACATCCCAGTTAGTAGTACCGAAGCAGTCTCTCAGGGCCTGTTCAGCTTCAGGAGTCCACTTCCTAAAAGAGCGTGTGGTAGTGGGATGCCTCATCACAATTGACTTATATCTGGGCTGTAACAAAACCAGGTTGTGATCAGCTTTCCCCAATGAAGGCAGTGGGGATGCACTATATGCCTCCTCTACGTTTGCATACAGTAGGTCAATAGTCCTATTACCCCTGGTGTAGCAATCCACGTACTGGGAGAAAGCAGGTAGTGTCTTGTCCAAAGTCACATGGTTGAAGTCCCCTGTAATTATCACCAGTGCCTCAGGGTGCTGTGTCTGCAGCCTAGCAACAGCGGAGCTGATGACGTCACACACTACCGTTGCGTCGGCACGCGGCGGGCCATACACATTCACCACAATGACGCTTGCGAATTCTCGAGGCAGGTAATATGGCCTCATACTCACGGCGATCAGCTCAATATCTCTTTCACAAACGGAGATCTTTGTACTCACATGCCCGGGGTTACACCATCTTACGTTAATGTAGACAGTGAGTCCCCCTCCTTTCTTCTTCCCACACTTTTTGGCATCTCTGTCAAATCTTACCGTAGTAAAACCAGGTAATTCTACATTTACATCTGGGATGTTAGCCGTCAGCCATGTTTTGGAAAAACACATTAAACTGCATTCCTTGTATTCTTTAACATTCCTTACTAATGAGGCTAGCTCATCCAATTTATTTGGCAGCGAGTTCACGTTCCCCATAATGACCGAAGGAATAGGATGGGGTTGTAAATCGATGTTCAGTACCGCAGAGATAATATCAAAAATATCTTTCCAATATTTTTTCAAAAGCGGACATGACCAAAACATATGAGTTAAAGACGCGATTTCTAATTGACATCTGTCACAAATAGGGTTTATATAAGAATAAAAATGAGCTAATTTATCCTTGGACATATGGGCCCTATGTACAACCTTGAATTGTTTGGCACATATAGATGATGTATTAACTAATTGAAGAATTCTATCCCAATTCTCAATAGAAATAATAAGATTGAACTCTCTTTCCCAATCATTTTTGGTCTTATCAAAGGGCACTGAATGTATCTTCATAATTATATTATAAAGTTTTGATATAATCCCTTTTTGAGAAGGGTTTAATTCAAACAAACTCTCCAAAATATCTGAAGACACAAAATTTGGAAACGTAGGAAGTACCATACTTAAAAAATGCCTAACCTGTAAGTATCTAAAAAAATGAAATCTAGGCAAATTATATTTATTAGATAATTGCTCAAAAGACATAAAACAGTTGTCCGAAAATAAATCGGAAAATCTTAATAAACCCTTAGTTTTCCAAGCCAAAAAAGCTTGATCTATAATTGAGGGGTGGAAAAAACAATTAGATACAATAGGACTATTTAAAACGAATTGAGTCAACCCGAAAAAGTTCCAAAATTGAAACCATATACGTAAGGTATATTTAACTATCGGGTTGTCAATTCGTTTCGGCAATTTAGAAAGAGCAAAAGGAAGAGATGTCCCTAAAATAGAACCCAGAGCATAACCTGGTACCGATTTAGTTTCCAAACTCACCCAATGAGGGCCAAAAGGACCATCCCATTCTTTCAACCAACATAACAAATATCTAATATTAACTGCCCAATAATAAAATCTGAAATTGGGTAATGACAACCCACCTTCCTTCTTTGTCTTCTGTAAGTATGTTTTACCTAATCTGGGATTTTTATTCTGCCATATATATGAGGAAATTTTTGTATCAACATTAGTAAAAAAGGATTTCGGAATAAAAATTGGTACCGCTTGAAAAATATATAAAAATTTAGGTAAAATAACCATCTTAATAGCATTAATCCTACCTATCAGAGATAAAGATAATGGTGACCACTTAGTAAACAAGCCTTTAATCTGATCAATTAAGGGTAAAAAATTAAACCTAAATAATTCTTTATGGTTTTTTGTGATTTTAATCCCTAAGTAAGTAAAAAAGTCATTAGCTAATTTAAAAGGTAAAATACCATAGCTTGGGACCTGTCTATTCAAAGGAAACAATTCACCCTTATTAAGATTTAACTTATACCCAGAAAACTCACTAAATTGAGCCAACAATGATAAGACTGCTGGAATAGATTTCTCAGGGTTAGAGATGAATAATAATAAATCATCTGCGTACAAAGATACCTTATGAATATCTGTTCCACGATTAATACCCAAAATATCCTGTGATTCTCTGATGGCAATTGCCAAAGGTTCTAAAGCAATGTTAAATAGTAATGGGCTAAGAGGACAACCTTGTCTAGTGCCCCGAAATAAACGAAAAAATGGAGATCTTTGATTATTAGTAAACACTGAGGCTACTGGAGTTTGATAAATCAGTTTAATCCAAGAAATAAAGGTCGGACTGAAATTAAACTTCTCCAGCACATCGAATAAGTAAGGCCATTCAACTCTATCAAATGCTTTCTCCGCATCTAATGAAATAACACATTCTGAAGTGTTATGTGAAGGAGTATAAACAATATTCAGTAATCTCCTAACATTGAAAAAAGAACAGCGATTTTTAATAAAACCGGTTTGATCTTCCGAAATAATTTGGGGTAATACCTTCTCCAGCCTGGAAGCCAGTAACTTGGAAAAGATCTTAGAATCCACATTCAATAAAGATATTGGTCTATAAGATGCACAGTCAATAGGGTCTTTATCTTTCTTCAGTATTAAGGAAATGGAAGCTCTATAAAAAGATTGTGGCAAATTCCCCAATCTAATTGCTTCTTCAAAAACCTTGCATAGCCAGGGAGAGAGAGTAGCAGAAAAACATTTAAAAAATTCTGCTGTATACCCATCTGGACCTGGTGCTTTCCCAGAATTCATTGAGGAAATAACCCCTTTAATTTCCGCATCCGTGAACGGAGTATCTAATACTGAAAGATCATCGGATGATAATTTTGGAAAATTCAATTTCCCAAGAAAATCACACATGGTATTATGATCCTGAGGGAATTCAGATTGATACAGGGAGGTATAAAAGTCTTGAAAAGACTTATTTATCTCATCATGGTTAACTGTCAAATCCCCATTCTGCTGACGAACCTTAGTGATTTGACGTTTAACCCAAACATTCTTCAGCTGACTAGCTAACAGTTTTCCCGATTTATCACTATGTATATAGAAATCAGATCTGGTTTTCATTAATTGATTTTCAATCGGAGATGTAAGTAATAAACTATGTTCCATTTGAAGTTCAACCCTTTGTTTGTAAAGCTCCCTACTAGGAGTAGTCGAATATTTCTTGTCAATCTCTTTAATTTTATCAACCAATAAAAGAGTTTCCTTCTTAATGCGTTTTCTCAGACCAACAGAGTAAGAGATAATCTGTCCACGTATATACGCTTTAAAGGTGTCCCAAAGTATTCCGCAAGAGATATCTTCCGTGGAATTAGTTGAAAAGAAGAAATCGATCTGCTCCTTCATAAATTTAATAAAGTCCGGCTCTTGCAATAAGGTAGAGTCAAATCGCCATTGTCTAGCACTTAAAGCTGTATCCGTGAAATTAATAGAAAGTTTTAATGGAGCATGGTCTGAAATAGCTATAATATCATAATTACAACCAATTACCGATGGAATAAAACAAGAGTCAATAAAAAAATAATCAATTCTCAAATAGGAATGATAAACGTGAGAAAAAAGAAAACTCTTTGTCATTGGGATGTCGAAATCTCCAAATATCAAAAACTCCATTATCAGTCAAAAAGGAGTTAATACAAGTGGCCGACTTATTGGGTAAAGTCTGAATAGGTGTAGATTTGTCCATCAAAGGATTTAGACAACAATTAAAGTCACCGCCCATTATTAACTTATATTCATTTAAATTAGGTAAAGAGGTAAATAAGGACTTAAAAAAATCAGGACAATCCACATTTGGAGCATAAACATTAACCATAGCAACCTTTTTATTACAGAGTAAACCCGTAATTAACAAAAATCTACCATTCGGATCCGAAAGGATATCATGTTGAACAAATGCAATAGAGGAGTCAATAAAAATTGAAACTCCCTTAACTTTGGTATTCGAATTCAAATGATACTGTTGACCCCGCCAAGACCTAAAAAAGCGATATTTGTCCTCCTTCCTCACATGAGTTTCTTGTACAAAGATGATATGGGCATTAAGTCTTTGGAATACTTTGAAAATCTTCTTTCGTTTAATCGGATGGTTTAAACCATTAGTATTCCAAGACACAAAGTTAATGGTTTGAGCCATGCTTCTAAAGTCATCCCTTTGGTATAGAAAGGGTTAACCATATTATAAACTCATGCACCCGGAAGATGAACAAAAATAAAGAGCGGACCCGGAAGCGACGACATCGTAGACATATTTGTCGTTCAAGAACAGCCCGAGTGAAAAAACTAAAACAAACTAATAAAAGAAAAATAAAAAAGGAAAACAGACCAACCCCCACCCCTGCAAGAAAAAGAAAAAAAGCCAAAATATGGCTAGAAAAAGGAAAAAATGAGACTAATTCTACTCCCATATCAGCGGCAGACCACTCCGTATTTAAAGGATATATGAAAAAAATCACCCCAACTTTAAAAATTATGATCACAATACTAAAATCTACGCTTCTTAATATGCTTAGTTGTAAAAAAAAGAATATAATCGCTAAAAGTTTATAAATCGGGTTATAACCCAAACAAATCAAGAAGTATTTAAACTATGATAAGCGATGCAATATAGGAAGAAGATGAAAAAAGAAACAATAACGCCATCTTAAACAAAACCAAGAATATTTTGCAAAAAACCACCATCTTGATAATAAAAAAAAATTCCCTTCGAAAGGTTAAAAATATACCTTCAAGGGAACAAAAATAATAGTCAAAAAATAGTATAGTGGTTAAAGTGTATAAGACAGAGCGATTAATATAACGAAAGCACACTTTAACTTAAATATGAAGTATAGGATAAACCTACACCAATAGCCAGAGACCAACCCTGGTTTGAAGAATCGAAAACCATCCTTCACGATCAGAATCACTCATTTAATGGAGAGTAGTGTCTATATCAGTAGGGAAGTTCTCCTCTAAATACTTTTTTGCTTCAAAAGTAGAAAGGAAAACCTGGCGTAGAGCATTCGAGGGTGAGATTCTAAGCTTCGCCGGGTATAAGAGCGCAGGTTTTAGATTTTTCTCATAACATTCAGACATCAGAGGTTTAAAAAGAAGCCTTTTTTTCATAACTTCAGGACTAAAATCTTCCACCAAACGGAAATAGTAATTTTGAAATTTAATCATCCCAGCCCTCCGAGCCTCACGAATGAGTTGTTCTTTGTCGTGTACATAGTGAAACCGGACAATTTAGCTGAAGCACTCGATGAACGACTCCAAATTCTATGTGCTCGGTCAAGTAACGGGGGGTTCTCTGGAAAAACCGACGGAAACGCATCTTTTAAAAATTGAGCAAAATATTTCGAAGGATCGCCTTTTTCTATGCCGTCTGGGAGACCAAGTATGCGTAGGTTCTGTCTTCTGGACCGATTCTCCAAATCGACACTCTTGGCTTTAAGTGTTTCCACCAGTTTAATGGTCGAAATTAAATCCTGTTGCAATTTTTTAATTGTCAAATCTCGTTTCCGAGCTTCTTCTTGCAGAGACGTGATAAGAGCTTGCTGCTGGTTAATTACTGAATCCGTCTTAGTCATATAATCTTGAAAAGCCTTTATATCTTGTTTAAAAACTTGATGTTGTTCCTCAAATTTTCTATCCAAAACCTCCATAAACAGTTCATAAGTTAACTCAGTGCGTTGCGGTTGAGCTTGCTTCTTTCCATTACCGTTCGGGTTACGCCCCGGTTCTCGTCCTTTGGATCTAAGAGCCATTTCTGTTTGCATATCTTCAAAAATTCACAATAAACTCTTAACGATAAGTCCAAGAAAATAGCAAGAATCTTTTGGTGTAGGTAACAATAAGTTGAATAAGGGTGATCAAAGGTTAAAAAAAGTAAAGGTTATGGAGCGGATCTGAAACAGTACTCACTCCATGAGCGTCTCCCGCTGACCTTCATCCTCTTTCCTCACAATCTTGTACAAAAGTAATATGAGCATTCAGTCTTTGGAATACTTTGAAAATCTTTTTCTGTTTAATCAGATGGTTTAAATCATTTGTATTCCAAGAGACAAAATTAATAATCTGAGCCATATTTCCTAGGATCAACCCTTTGGTATATAAAAAGTTAACCATACTGTAAACTCATGAACCCAGAAGAGGAATATATAAAAAATTTATTTTATGATGTATGACCTATCTTTAAATTTTTGATTACAGAGTGGTATACCTTTATGTGTTATGCTATAACATTTTGATTAATTTTATTACAATATATGAATGTACACAAGTTATGTTGAGATGTATCTATGTGTTGCACTCTGTAAATCTTTTTTTCTTCTGAAATAAAAAAAAGAACCAACCAAAATCCAAAAGAATTATTAAACACTATACTAAAATAGTCATCATAATGTAGTTTCTAAAAAGAGAGGAAAAAGAAGGCATATTATAAGTCGGGTAAAAACAAAAGCAATTAAAAATAAGATTACAAAAAAAGGCATTATGGGAAGAAGGACGCGGAAAAAGATGGCGAGGTAAAAGAACAAAGGGTGTTTTGAGAAAAGGAAAATAAACCGCCATCTTAATTAAACAAAAGATGAAAAAAAACAGGATATTCATCCAGAACAATAAAAATTCACCATCAAATCATTAATAACAATGTCAAAAAAAATTGAATAGTTAAAATTAGTAAATTTAAAAAAAGGTAAATACAACAGCAAAGAAAAACTTTAACTGAAGTATAAAATGAGCCTACACTAGTAAACGAAAATGAAAATGTTAAACTTATAAAAATCAAACTTCAGAAGATGATTATAGGCTTTAAAACAATAGGAAAGAACAGAGCCAGTACTGCGAAAGCCATACATTAATTAGAGCCGAGAGTCCGAAACAATTGGATAATGCTCATCCAAGAAACTTCGAGCTTCACTTGTAGAGAGGAAGATACGACGTGGTCCTTCCGAAGGCAAAATTCTTAGGCGCGCAAGATACAATAACGCTGGTTTGAAATTTTTCCCATAACATTCCGACTTCAAAGGTTTAAAGGTGAGCCGTGCCTTCATCACTTCTGGACTATAATCCTTCATGAAATGGAAAGAAATGATAATCTTGAAAATTAATCATACCTTACCAACGAGCAATATGGATAAGATGCTCTTTAACATGAACATAATGAAATCGGACAATTATTGCTCATGGTTTAGCTGAGGAAACCGGTATCCGGCGAGTGGAGCGGTGGGCTCAGTCAAGTAATAGAGGGTTGTCAGAGAATTCAGAGGGGAACGCATCCTTTAAAAGTTGAGAGAAGAATTTTGAAGGGTCCTCTTTCCCAATATCCTTGGGGAGACCAATTATACGTAAGTTCTGTCTCCTAGATAGATTTTCAAGATCGATAATCTTGTATTTAAAAGTCTCCAACTGTTTAACCATTGAGGATAATTTTTGTTCCAGATTCTCAATTTTCAAATCCCTCTTCCGAGCATCGTCTTGCAGACTTATGATTTTGGTTTGATGCTGTTTAACTTCGAGACCAAGCGATTCCAAAGAATCCTGGAATTACTTTAAGTCTTCTTTAATACTTTGACGTTGTTCATCAAATTTTGCATTTAAAAGATCCAACATCATGTCATAAGTTAATTCAGTTTGCTTAGATTCAGCTTTTCTCTTCTTTCCATTGCCGTTGGAATCTTTCCCGTTTTTAGGCTCTCGCCCTTTAGATCTTAAAACTATTTCTGTGCTCATATCTTCAAACTTCTTCAGTACAAACTGGAAGATAATTCAAAAGAAGTAATAAAAATCTAGTGTAGGTAAGAATAGATTAAATAATGGTGATCATGGGTTAAAAAAGAAGTAAAGGTAATGGAGCGAATCCAAAGCTGACCTCACTCCATGAGTGCCTACTGTTGAATCCTCAAAATTTGGTACTCTTAACGATCTCTACCGAGGAGCCGTCGATGTTCAGTGGAGTGTGGTCGCTCCGTGCCCTCCTGAAGTCAACAATCATGTCTTGTTTTGTTCACAGTCAGATACAGGTTGTTGACTTTGCAGCAGTCCGTTAGCCATGCACCTCCTCTCTGTATGCTGACTCGTCGTTCTTGCAGATGAGACCTACCAAGGTCATGTCATCAGCGAACTTGATGATGTGGTTCGAGCTGTGTATTGCTGCACAGTCATGGGACAGCAGAGTGAACAGCAGTGGACTGAGCACACAGCCCTGGGGGGCCCCCGTGCTCAGTGTGATGGTGTTGGAGATGCTGCTTCCGATCCAGACTGACTGAGGTCTCCCAGTCAGGAAGTCTAGGATCCAGTTGCAGAGGGAGGTGCTCAGGCCCAGTAGGCTCAGCTTTCCAATCATTTTCTGAAGGATGATTGTGTTGAATGCTGAACTGAAATCTATGAACAGCATTCGAACGTATGTGTCTTTTTTGTCCAGGTGGGTTAGGGCCAGGTGGAGGGTGGTGGCGATGGCATTGTCTGTTGAGCAGTTGGAACAATATGCGAACTGTGGGGGGTCCAATGAGGGTGGCAGCATGTTCTTCATGTGCCTCATGAGGAGCCTCTCGAAACACTTCATGATGATGGATGTGAGTGCAACGAAATGGTAGTGAGGCAGGACACTGAAGACTTCTTCAGCACGGGACGATGGTGGCGGCCTTGAAGCCCGTTGGAACAACAGAGCTGCTCAGGGAGATGTTAAAGATGTCAGTGGGAATATCTGCCAGCTGGTCTGCACATCCTTTGAGCACTCTACCAGGAATATTGTATGGTTCAGCAGCCTTCCGTGGGTTGACCCTGCACAGAGTTTTCCTCACATCGGCCATGGTGAGACACAGCACCTGGTCATTGGGAGGAGGAGTGGTCTTCCTCGCCACCATGTCATTTTCTGCCTCAAAACGAGCGTAGAATTTTTTCAGCGCATCTTGGAGGGAGGCATCACTAGCACAGGCAGGTGATGTTTTACATAGAACATAGAATAGTACAGCACATTACAGGCCCTTCGGCCCACAATGTTGTGCCGACTCTCAAAACCTGCCTCCCATATAACCCCCCACCTTAAATTCCTCCATATACCTGTCTAGTAGTCTCTTCACTAGTGTATCTGCCTCCACCACTGACTCAGGCAGTGCATTCCACGCACCAACCACTCTCTGAGTGAAAAACCTTCCTCTAATATCCCCCTTAAACTTCCCTCCCCTTACCTTAAAGCCATGTCCTCTTGTACTGAGCAGTGGTGCCCTGGGGAAGAGGCGCTGGCTGTCCACTCTGTCTATTCCTCTTAATATCTTGTATATCTCTATCATGTCTCCTCTCATCCTCCTTCTCTCCAGAGAAATTTCCACTTCAAATTTACCCCTAACATCCTGCAAGAGATCCTTAAACATCGACCACATGCCCATAGTACATTTCCCTGCAAAAACATCACCCCAATTCACACTCGCAAGTTCTAGCTTTATAGCCTCATAATTTGCCCTTCCCCAATTAAAAATTTTCCTGTCTTCTCTGATTCTATCCTTTTCCATGATAATACTAAAGGTTAGGGAGCAGTGATTACTGTCCCTCAGATGCTCACCCACTGACAAATCTGTGACCTGACCTGGTTCGTTACCTAATACTAGATCTAGTATGGCATTCCCCCTAGTCGGCCTGTCAGCATACTGTGACAGGAATCCATCCTGGACACACTTAACAAACTCTGCCCCATCTAAACCCTTGGAACTAATCAAGTGCCAGTCAATATTTGGGAAGTTAAAGTCACCCATGATAACAACCCTGTTATTTTTGCACCTTTCCAAAATCTGCCTCCCAATCTGCTCCTCGGTATCTCTGCTGCTACCAGGGGGCATATAGAATACCCCCAGTAGAGCAACTGCTCCCTTCCTGTTCCTGACTTCCACCCATTCTGACTCAAAAGAGGATCCTGCTACATTACCCACCCTTTCTGCAGCTGTAATAGTATCCCTGACCAGTAATGCCACCCCTCCCCCCCCCCATCCTTTTTAAAGCACTGAAATCCAGGAATATTGAGAATCCATTCCTGCCCTGGTGCCAGCCAAGTCTCTGTAATGGCCACTACATCATAATTCCATGTATGTATCCAAGCTCTCAGTTCATCACCTTTGTTCCTGATGCTTCTTGCATTGAAGTACACACACTTTAGCCCTTCTACCTTACTACCTTTATACCCTTTATTCTGCTGCTCTTTCTTCAAATCCTCTCTATATGTTAGATCTGGCTTTACTCCATGCACTTCTTTCACTGCTCTTTCGCTCTGGGTCCCATCCCCCTTGCAAATTAGTTTAAACCCTCCCGAACCATGCTAGCAAACCTACCAGCAAGGATATTGCTCCCCCTCGAGTTCAGGTGCAACCCATCCAATCAGTACAGGTCCCACCTTCCCCAGAAGAGATCCCAATGGTCCAAAAATCTAAAACCCTGCCCCCTGCACCAACTCCTCAGCCACGCATTCAACTGCCATCTCCTCCAATTCTTACCATCACTATCACTTAGCACTGGCAGCAATCCTGAGAATGCCACCCTTGAGGTCCTGTTCTTCAACCTTCTGCCTAGTTCCCGAAACTCACACTTCAGGACCTCATCCCTCTTCCTGCCTATGTCATTGGTCCCAACATTTATCATGACTTCTGGTTGCTTTCCCTCTCGTACCAGGATGTCATGCATTCAGTCAGAGACATCCCAGACCCTGGCACCTGGGAGGCAACAAACCATGCGTGTTTCCTTCTCACATCTGCAAAATCTCCTGTCTGCTCCCCTGACTATAGAGTCTCCAATGACGACAGCTCTCCTCTTCTCCGTCCCATCCTTCTGCACCACAGGGTCAGACTCAGTGCCAGAGGCCCTGCCACCGTGGGTAACACCTGGTCGGTCGTCCTCACCAACAGCATCCAGGACGGTAAACTTATTATTCAGGGGAATGGCTACAGGGGTGCTCTGCACTTCCTGTCTACTCTCCTTCACTTTCCCCCCTTGGACTGTCACCCAACGACCTGCTTCCGGCAGCCTAGGTGTGGCTACCTCCCTGTAGCTCTCATCTATGACTGCCTCATTCTCCCTTATGAGTCGAAGGTCATCCAGCTGCTGCTCCAGATTCTTCACACAGCCGCAAGCACTTCTGGCAGATGTGACTCTGCAGGAGAGGGAAATCCCCCAAGACTGCCACATCTCAAAGGAGAGGCAGATCACCGTCTCAGGAGGCATTGTAAAGACTAACCGGAAACAAGCTCGTCCTCCGCCTCTTCTCGTCGAAGCCCCTCGAGTCAAAGCCTCAAAGCTCCACTCCTTCACTGGCCCACTCACTCACTGGCCACTTTCCACATGTTTTCCTGTAGTTGATGTCCTGCATGCCCTTCCACGTGCACTGCGTGTCGCTGCTGTCTGGAAATGGCTGTGGATTTGCTGGGCGTGTGCACACTTTGTCTCTCTGATGGCCTGGGACAGTTTGCCCCTCGCTGTTATTAGGGCTGCCTTGTCGCCTGCTCTGAAGGCAGAGTCTCGGGTCCTCAGCAGTGCATGCACCTCCGCGATCATCCATGGCTTCTGGTTGGAGCATGCAATGATGGTATAGTGATGGTCTTGGACAGAGTAACATCATCAATGCACTTGCTGATGTAGCTGGTCACTGATGCTGTGTACTCCTCTAAGTTGGTAGAGTCTCCCTCGGTTGCAGCCTCCCTGAACATGTACCAGTCAGTGTGCTCAAAGCAGTCTTGAAGAGCACAGATGGCTCCTGCTGGCCAGGTTTTCACCTGCTTCTGAACTGGTCTGGAGCGCCTGACGAACGGTTTGTATGCTGGAATTAGCATAACAGAGATGCGGTCTGAGTAACCCAGGTGGGGGCGAGGCTCCACCCAGTACGCGTCGGGGATGTTTGTAAACAAGGTCCAACGCGTTCACCCCTCTCGTTGCAAAGTCCACATGCTGATGGAATTTGGGGAGCACTGACTTGAGATTCGCGTGGTTAAAATCTCTGGCGACAATAAACAGTCCATCAGGGTGTGCGTTCTGCAGTTCGCTAATAACCTCGTACAGTTCACAGAGCGCCTCCTTAGCATTAGTGCTGGGAGGATTGTACACACCGACTATAAGGACAGTGGTGAATTCCTGTGGTAAATAAAATGGTCTGCATGTAACAGTCACAAACTCCACTAGCGATGAGCAGTACCTAAAGACCAGCACAGAGTTCTTGCACCATTCAGTGTTGATGTAAGCACACAAGCCACCACCGTGAGCCTTACCGCTGAGAGCAGCAGCTCATCAGCCCGAAACAAAGCGAGCCCATCTAGCTGAATAGCGGCATCTGGAACTCTGTCGCTGAGCCACATTTCTGTGAAAACAAAAATGCAGCAGACTCTAAACTCATGCCGAGTAGTCTGCTGGAGTCGGATGTAGTCCAATTTATTGTCCAAGGAGCGGACATTGGAGAGCAGAATAGATGGGAGAGCCGGCTGGCTAGGGTTTGTTTTCAGCCTAGCACCCCTGTCACATGCTCTGGCCGTGTCTGCTGACTACTCAAGCATGCGATTTGTGGAACTGCCTGTGGCCAAGGAAGTCAATAGTAGACAACCCAAACTGCATTTAGTGAGGTTAATCGGTTTTGGATTTGTTGGCATCAAGTATGTCATCCAGGTAATCAAAAAGAAAACCCAAGCCTTCTAACAGAGAGTCCATTAATAGCTGAAAGGTCACTGCTGCATTTTTTTCAGCCCAAGTGGCACGGGTAGAAACTCAATTAGGTCAAACAAGGTTATAGCAGCAGGTTTGGGAACGTCCTCAGTGCACACGGGCACCTGATGGTAGCCCCTGACCAGGTGCACTCTAGAAAAATATTACCTTTCTGGCTAAATGCACCGAAAAGTCTTGAATGTGGAACTGGGTAACAAACAGTGGCCTCATTAGGGAATCGGTAATTGCTGCGTGAACAGCAGTCACCATCGGGCGTAGGGATCATGTGGAGGAGTGCAGCCCAAGGGTTCTTCGACCTGAGTGCAATGCCAGCTTTTCTGAGACCAGTCTATGCGCACAGGCGTGGTTCAGCATGGAAATGTGGCCCTCGGCCCACGCTGTGTGACTGCAGTGGTAAAAGTGAGCTTGGTGAGGTTGGGGAATTCACTCAGCAGATGAGTGAATTCACAGGTGATGGTACATGCGGCAGGCAGCGTTGTCATGGGGAACTTAAAAAAAGATCCACGTCATCCCGTCAGTGTGTGTCCTGATCGCGACCGCGCCCCGCATATATACATGATAACAAATAAGCGACCCACGTATAACCAACAGAGCGGCGTGAGCTCAATGCGAGGAAGTCCCAAAGTTTGTAGAGTTGCAGAAGATCAAGGGAACATAAACCAATGGTACCCTATAATTATCGGTTCATGCCTCATGGTTGCGATGTCCCAGCCACAATCCTTTAAAAAGTCCAGTATGGCCCGTTGGACAGATGGCTCACCATATTTCTCTCTCTTAGAAGCCCAGGTGTCTGACAGCCGTTCTTCCAATGGGACCGCAATGTCCATAACTATTGCAGCCGGACCAGAAGACCAGATCTTCTGGGTGTTGACTCTTAACTGAATACCCCGTATAAACAGCCGTGGAAACACACGGTCGGGTGACTTGATCCAATGCCTGGATTCCCGGGTCACCTCGACATGTTGCAGATATCGAACATCCAGGTTGGCCGCTAGAGCAGAACGCCAGGTGGGCTTCACCTTGAGTTTCGAACCCACTGGAGTTCCCATGATGGTTCCTGGGATCGTAAATTGCCTGATGGTAACAGCGAATTCCGGCAGGCGAGCCAACACTCAAAGAACTGGATTTGGCGAGGAAAGCAGTTTCACCATTCTCAGAGCCTTCTGAATGGGGATAGACACCCCAAACGATGGAATACCGAGTCCTCCATCCTTCAGCCCTGCATGGAAGAAAGCAGTAGAAGAATCATTAGGGAGCCGCAGCCAGGTACGCAATGCCACACGGACCTGCTTGTCGAGGCCCTTAAGAGTATTTCGATGGGCCCGACCCAAGGCAAGACTGTGCACAAGTGATGGAATTAAATGCTCCCGCAGGATCGCCAGCCTCTGGTGAGGCTTTAGAGGGGCACTACTGATATTGTTCTGCGCCCTCGCAAGAGCCTCACGATGTCTTATGGGCCAGCGCCCGCGCCAGTCAAATTGGACCCCGAGGTACCTGAATTCATCCATGGGGCCCAGAGGTCTTATTCGCCCGTCACGGATGACAACACCACAATCGTCCAGTGCTGTGAACTTTGACTTACAATTGCCTCGGATGATGACAGCGTTGGACTTACCCATGTTGATGCGCATGCCCGCTAGGTGCAAAGCGTCATCAGCACATGCCAACTTCTGTCCGAAAATCGATGCTGACTCTGAGAAGATGACTAAATCACCAACATAGGCAATTGCATCGAGCGTCCGGTCCTCAAAGGGGATGCCAGTTGTTGGGTCGGCCAAGGCAATCACCTCATCAATCGCCATGATGAAGAGCAACTGCGAGAGAGGGTCGCCCTGCCAGACCCCCCACTTGGCAGTGATGGTCTGTCCCCCGAGTTGGGCCGTCGCCCCCGTGTAGATGGAATGGATATACCTTAGCAAAGGTGGGGGCGCTCCGAACGCCTGTGCTGACCGGATGATTGTGTCTGTCGACACGGAGTCGAATGCCTTCGACATGTCTATGAAGTCTATCGCCATATCAAGGTTGCGGCTCCGTACTTTCCTCGGTACTCCATCCAGCAAATTAACCGCCTCAAAAGTGCCGTCACACTTGAGGAAGCCGAACTGCAGCAAGGTTAGTTGTAGCACCGATGACCATCTGGAGGTCAGGGTTCGATGGAACGCCCTTAAAATAGACAAGATGTTGATTGGGCGGTAGCTCAATGGTGAGGTCAAGTCTCCAGAATGTTTCAGTACCAGGGTTATCCAGAAATGTTTGAGAGGGGAGGGAAGTTCCCCTATGCACAATAAGAGATTGTAATACGCTGCCAGGAATGAGGGGTAGGTCTGACGGAGTTGTTGCAAACTGATCCGATCAGGACCCGCTGCAGCACCCAATATACCCCCGATATCCGAGGATATATCGGATGGTTCGATGGGATGCAGCAGGTCTCAATTCTCAGGACAGATCCCCCTAACTGGGCGGGGGTCGGGGACTCCCTCAGCTGAAAGAACCCCCGACCAAAAGTGCTATGTATGTTATCACTATGTATGCATGTCATTTCTAATGTTATGTATGCATTGGTTATGACGTGTATTGTATCTTTTGTATATTTTCATATTACAGAAAGTATACAAAAGATACAATATATGTCATAACCAATGCATACACAGTGATAACATACCATAGCAGCTCATATCTACAATACGAGAACGCATAAAGTATTTTACAGACTCGACAGTTCAAGTGCGCTGGGAAGTGGGTCGCCACAAGATCACCATTCTCAAAATTTTCCGGAATCCCAATTATCCAAAGATTTTGTCTTCGAGAGTGGTTTTCAAGATCAGTGATTTTAGATTTATAACGATCCAGCAGTTGAAAAGTCGAAGCTTGCTGTTGTTGCAGAGTTTCAATTATGCAATCTCTCTGGCGAGCGGCATCTTCAAGAACTAAAATACTTGCTTGTTGTTTTTGTGAATCCAGTGTAAGTGATTGAAGTTTTGCGTCAAGTGTCTTTAAAATTTCATCGAACGTAGAAAGCTTTGAGGTTAATTTATTCTCCAGTTTTTCAAGTCTGTCGTCCATAAGTTTGCCAATTGCTTCTAAAGTTAACAGTTCTTTCCTCTGTTTCAATTCCTTTGCTTTAGACATTTCAACGAGTTGAAAATGATTCAAACAGTTGAAAAAAATTTCATACGTCTGAACCCCTTTAGAATAGGTATAAACAGGTCAATTAGGGGGTGCTTGTAGGTAAAAAAAAAAGTAAAAGGATTGGAGCGAAGCCTAAAACCGCTTCACTCCATAAGCGCCATCTTGAGACTCTCGATGGATGACTCTGAGAGCTGGAACCCACAGTGCTCACAGACCTCTGATGTCCCAACCGAAACACACACGATGCTGAAGAAGCTCAACAGGTTCAAAGGCTCAGTCAAAGCATGTTTTCCTATACAACTCTGAAATCTGTCTTCTCCAGATAGCCACAAAACAAAGAAACAGCTTGAAAGTGGTTCACAGAGAAGCAGCAAGCCCATCCTCCCCATTCAAAAAGAACGGCATCCTGATCATCACTCCCCACCCCCTGCCAAAACCTCCCTCGCCCTGCACACAATGGAACAAGAACATTGACCCCAAAAAACATAACCCCTCCCCCGCACAAAAAACTAACAGGGCTCTAACAGAACATCATCCCCTGAACACCCTTCATTTGTATAACAAAATGGAAAAGGAACAGACGATTTAAAAAAAAACACAATATAAAAACTGTGACTCTGAAAAAAGTTCACAGTTCATAAACGCGATAGTCCAATCCATAAATGCATTCATAGAACAGTACAGGCCCTTCGGCCCACAATATTATGCCAACTCTTAAACCCTGCCTCCCATATAACCGCCCCCACCTTAAATTCCTCCATATACCTGTCTAGTAGTCTCTTAGATTTCACTAGTGTATTTGCCTCTACCACTGACTCAGTCAGTGCATTCCACACATCAACCACTCTCTGAGTGAAAAATCCTTCCTCTAATATCCCCCTTGAACTTCCCTCCCCTTACCTTAAAGCCATGTCCTCTTGTATTGAGCAGTGGTGCCCTGGGGAAGAGGCGCCGGCTGTCCACTCTATCTATTCCTCTTAATATCTTGTATATCTCTATCATGTCTCCTTTCATCCTCCTTCTCTCCAGAGAGAAAAGCCCTAGCTCCCTTAATCTCTGATCATAATGCATACTCTCAAAACTAGGCAGCATCCTGGTAAATCTCCTCTGTACCCTTTCCAATGCTTCCACATCCTTCCTATAGTGAGGCAACCAGAACTGGACACAGTACTCCAAGTGCGCCCTAACCAGAGTTTTAAGGAGCTGCATCATTACCCCACGACTCTTAAACTCTATCCCTCGACTTATGAAAGCTAACACTCCATAAGCTTTCTTAAGTACCCTATCTACCTGTGAGACAACTTTCAGGGATCTGTGGACATGTACCCCCAGATCCCTCTGCTCCTCCACACTACCAAGTATCCTACCATTTACTTTGTACTCTGCCTTGGAGTTTTTCCTTCCAAAGTGTACCACCTCACACTTCTCTGGGTTGAACGCCATCTGCCACTTCTCAGCCCACTTCTGCATCCTATCAATGTCTCTCTGCAATCTTCGACAATCCTCAACACTATCTACAACACCACCAACCTTTGTGTCGTCTGCAAACTTGCCAACCCACCCTTCTACCCCGACATCCAGGTTGTTGTTTTGTGTGCTCACTTTTGCTTTTGTCTTATTGATGTGGTTCATGTAAGTGAGGGATCTGTCAAGGGTGATCCCAAGTAGATAGGGTGCTCGCAATGCGCCAGTGTTGCTCCACACCAGGTTTGTTGCAAGGATATGGCTGGGGACGAACCCAGGTGCAGGACAAAGGCACTGAGTCAGAGTCATTAGGCATTTAGCACCACTGTGAATGGAGAGCTGGTATCTTGGAAAGTCTTTCTACAGAGACAAGGTTCATGTGGAGAATCCAGGAGATGATGTAGAACTTAGAACTGACAGTCCTAAATAACCATGACACGAGGTTACTCATACAAGAGTTGACCAACAAACTGGTAGTTCCTTGTTGTGATTCCAGGGTTTTTATCCTGCAGTTACTGATGGGAAGCAGGTGTGTGTAATTTGCTGAACTGGGAACGATTGGAAATCAGGCAAGGGGGTTAGGACCCAATTAAAGAGGTAATGGGGAATTGCTAGATGGGACCATGACACGGTTACTTTAAGTTGTCGTTTGGCTTTACGGTTCCTGAGGTGGAATGCACAAACTTGCGTCTTTGATGGGTTTGCGCGGAGGTAGTTTTCTTCATAGTAGTTCATAGTAGGATGCTAGTTGCTCCAAGGCCTAAGAAAGCGTTTTCTCCACTGTGTTAAAATCAGTGCTTTGGGCAGTGATACATAAGTAATCAGCATATATAAAACGGCGTGTCACATCATCTATAGTTGATCATTTGTGTAGATGTTGTACAGCAGCAATGCAAGCACACTTCCGAGGAAGACCATTCTTCTGAATACGCCACCAGCTGCACTTCCCACCTAGTTCAACGTGGAACCGGCCATTCTGAAACATGCTTTCTAACAGCTCTGTTAAGTGAATATCTTTTGTCATCTCTGGTATCTTGCAGAGGAGATGTCTGTGGTTCACTGTATCGTAGGCTGCTGACAAGTCTACAAAAACAGCTCCTGTTACCATCCCTTGCTCAAAACCATCTTCGATATATTGTGTGAGGTTTGTTGTTGATTTGCCGGGGCGGAAACCTGCTTGTTCTGGTGCTATCCTATTGAGTATCAGGCATTCAAACAGCTTATTGAAGTGGCAAAACAGTGTAATTGGCCAAAAACTCTTCGGATCTGCGGGATCTTTTTCGGGCTATAATAGTATTACATGTGACTTCTACCAAATATTAGGTAACTTGTGTGTTGCCAGACAGTGGTTGAATAGTCGTAGGAGCCATTTATTTGCTTTCTGTCCAAAATGCTTTATCTGCTCCGATGCTATGTTGTCAAGACCAATTGCTTTCCCATGTTTTAGACAAGAGATACCAATTTCCAGCTTTCTGGTACAGGCCTAGATTGCCAGACTTGAATGCCACAGATCTAGCCTTCAGCAGATGACATACCTCCTGGTTCATCCATGGCTTTTGGTTTGGGAATGTACAGTAAGTCTTTGTAGGCGCACAGTCATCCACACAGGTTTTAATGAAGTTGATAACAATAGACAATAGGTGCAGGAGTAGGCCATTCAGTCCTTTGAGCTAGCACCACCATTCACTGTGATCATGGCTGATCATCCACAATCAGTACCCATTACTGCCTTCTCCCCATATCCCTTGACTCCGCTATCTTTGAGAGCGCTATCTAACTCTTTCTTGAAAGCATCCAGAGAATTGGCCTCCACTGCCTTCCACAGGCAAAGCATTCCACAGATCCACAACTCTCTGGGTGTAAGAGTTTTTCCTGAACTCCGTTCTAAATGGCCTACCCCTTATTCTTAAACTGTGGCCTCTGGTTCTGGACTCCCCTCTTTACTCCTATACTCAACTCCCCTTGTTATGAAGGGCATACATGCCATTAGCTTTCTTCACTGCCTGCTGTACCTGTGTGTTTACTTTCAGTGACTGATGAACAAGGACACCTAGATCTCATTGTACTTCCCCTTTTCCTAAATTAACACCATTCAGATAGTAACCTGCCTTCCTGTTCTTGCCACCAAAATTTATCCACATTAAACTGCATCTGCTACACATCTGCCCACTCACCCAACATGTCCAAGACACCCTGCATTCTCATAACATCCTCCTCACATTTCACACTGCCACCCAGCTTTGTGTCATCTGCAAATTTGCTAACGTTACTTTTAATCCCTTCATCTAAATCATCACTGTATATCGTAAATAGCTGCGGTCCCAGCACCGAGCCTTGCGGTACTCCACTAGTCACTGCCTGCCATTCTAAAAGGGACCCGTTAATCCCTACTCTTTGTTTCCTGTCTGCCAACCAATTTTCTGTCCATGTCAGTACCCTACCCCCAAAAACATGTGCTCTAATTTTGCCCACTAATCTCCTATGTGGGACCTTATCAAAGGCTTTCTGAAAGTCCAGGTACACCACATCCACTGGCTCTCCCTTGTCCATTTTCATAGTTACATCCTCAAAAAATTCCAGAAGATCAGTCAAGCATGATTTCCCCTGCATAAATCCATGCTGACTCGGACCGATCCTGTTACTGCTATCCAAATGAGCCTCTATTTCATCTTTTATAATTGACTCCAGCATCTTCCCCACCACTGATGTCAGGCTAACTGGTCGATAATTCCCTGTTTTCTCTCTCCCTCCTTTCTTAAAAAGTGGGATAACATTAGCTACCCTCCAATTCACAGGAACTGATCCTGAATCTATAGAACATTGGAAAATGATGACCAATGCATCCAGGATTTCTAGAGCCACCTCCTTAAGCACCCTGGGATGCAGACCATCAGGCCCTGGGGACTTATCAGCCTTCAGTCCCATCAGTTTACCCAACACCATTTTCTGCCTAATGTGAATTTCCTTCAGTTTCTCCGTTACCCTAGGTTCTCTTGCCACTATTACATCTGGGAGAATGTTTGTGTCTTCCCTAGTGAAGACAGATCCAAAGTACCTGTTCAACTCATCTGCCATTTCCTTGTTGCCCATAATAAATTCACCCGTTTCTGTCTTCAAGGGCCCAACTTTGGTCTTAACTAATTTTTTCCTCTTCACATACCTAAAGAAGCTTTTACTATCCTCCTTAAAATTCTTGGCTAGCTCACCCTCATACCTCATCTTTTCTCTCTGTATTGCCATTTTACTTATCTTCTGTTGCTCTTTAAAAGTTTCCCAATCCTCTGGCTTCCCACTCATCTTTGCTATGTTATACTTCTCTTTTATTTTTATACTGTCCTTGACTTCCCTTGTCAGCCACAGTTGCCCCCTACTCCCCTTAGAATCTTTCTTCCTCTTTGGAATGAACTGATCCTGAACCTTCTGTATTATTCCCAGTAATACCTGCCGTTGTTGTTCCACTGTCATCCCTGCTAGGGTATCTTTCCAGTCAACTTTAGCCAGCTTTTCCTTCATGGCTCCATAGTCCCCTTTGTTCAACTGTAATACTGACACTTCCAATTTTCCCCTCTCCCTCTTAAATTGTAGATTAAAACTTATCATATTATGGTCACTACCTCCTGATGGCTTCTTTACCTCGAGTTCCCTTATCAAATCCAGTTCATTACACAACACTAAATCCAGAATTGCCTTCACCCTGGTAGGCTCCAGTACAAGCTGCGCTAAGAATCCATCTCAGAGGCACTCCACAAACTCCCTTTCTTGGGGTCCAGTACAAACCTGATTTTCCCAGTCTACCTGCATGTTGAAATCCCCCATAACAACCGTAGCATTACCTTTGCAACATGCCAATTTTAACTCTTGATTCAACTTGCACCCTATATCCAGGCTACTGTTTGGGGGCCTGTAGATAATTCCCATTAGGGTCTTTCTGCCCTTACAATTTCTCGGTTCTATCCATTCTGACTCTACATCTCCTGATTCTATCTATGTCACCCCTCGCAAGGGACTGAATTTCATTCCTCACCAACAGAGCCACCTCACCCTACACCCTCTGTCTACCTGTCCACAGTAACAACTGCAGCATACTCATCCAAATTCAAAGATGAATCCCTGAATACATTTCAGTCCACCGATTCAAAGCCATCCTGAAGGCGCTCTTGTGCTTCCCTTGTCCAAACCTTCTTGGTCCTCACTACTGATGCTGTAGTCTTCAGTCTCTGCCTATATTCAGGGAGTAGAAGTACAGCCAGGTGATCAGACTTCCGGAAGTGAGGGCGTGGAATAGCACGGTAGGCATTCTTGATGGTGGTGTAACAGCGGTCCAGTGTGTGGTTTCCGCTGGTATTACAAATGATCTGTTAATGGTAATTGTTTAGTGATTGTTTTCAGACTGGCCTTGTTAAAATCTCCCTGAACGATGGTGAAGGCATTAGGGTGAGCTGTTTCGTGCATGTTGATCCCATTGCTCAGATCATCTAAAGCCTGCTTGACATTGGCCTGAGATGGAATGTAAACTGCTATCAGAATGAGCTCAGAGAACTCCTGTGATCAGTAAAAAGGACGACACTTTACTGCTAGATATTCCAGGTCTGGTGAGCAGAATTGGGACAGCACTGGTATTTTTGTGTTCCAAGAAGAGTTGATCATGAGGCATACTCCTCCACCTCTGCTTTTGAGAGACTCTATAGATTTATCCTGATGGTGTATAGTAAACCCGTCAATCTGAATCGCTGCATCCGGTACGGAACCAGGATTCCGTGAAACAAAGGACACACGCGGTCCTAATGTCCCTCTGATTCAGCACCCTGGCTCTGGGATCATTGATTTTACTCACCAGAAACTGCACTTCGCCAGCAAGATCATCAGTATAGGGAGTTGAAAACCCCGTTTCCTTAAATGCACTTGTAATCCTGATCTTCGCCCATGCTTTCTCCGAGGTTTACTCTGTGGGCCCTTCCAACCACAGACTGTGTTGTTTCCGTTGGTTTTAAGCAGCGATAGTTAATTTAAGCGCACTAAGACATCTTTGTTGACTGTATTGACCTTGGAAGTATAGGGATCCGTCAGTCTCAAGAGACCATGGAGCTGTGCCCTTGAAAAATCTAATCACGGTGGTCTGCAGTGTTGGTTGTGACTGAAGACGCCCAGCAGGGAGAGTCAGTCCTTGCCACATATAGCACAATTGTGATGAGTGTCCTGTTGGTCCACCTCTTGATGTTTCTGCTTTCTGCGTATGCGCCTCTCCTCAGCCATCTGCCTCAGCTTCTCTTCACCTCTTTCCAGACCTTGGTAGAGTTCCTGCCTCCATCTGCCGCCATCATCTGCTAGCTCTTCCCAACTATCCTCGCTGATCTCCAGGTCGTTCAGGTCTCTCTTGCATACATCCTTGAAGTGCAGATGGGGCCGCCCAGTTGGTCGATTGCCGGAGGCCAGCTCCCCATATAGGATGTCTTCTGGTATTCTTCCATCCTCCATCCTGTGGACATGCCCCAGTTGCCGCAGTCTACGCTGTCTCAGAAGGGTCCGCATGCTGGGCATCCCGGCCTGTTCAAGGACACTGTTGTTGGTAACTTTGTCCTTCCATGAGATCCGGAGGATGCCTCTGAGACTGCGCAGGTGAAAGGTGTTCAGCCTCTTTTCTTGGTGAGCATACAGGGTCCACGTCTCACTTCCATAGAGGAGGGTGCTGAGAACACAAGCTCTGTAGAGCTGTATCTTGATGTGCTTGAACAGCATGCTGTTGTTCCATACTCTCTTGGTGAGCCTAGACAGAGTGGTGGCAGCTTTCCCTATCCTTTTGTTGAGTTCAGGCTCCAGAGACAGGGTGTCTGTGATGGTCGATCCCAGGTAAGTGAACTCATAAACAGCCTCAGGGGTGTAGTTGTCGATGCTGATTGCTGGAGGCTGAGTGACGTACTGTCCGAGGACGTTTGTTTTCTTCAGGCCTATTGTGAGACCAAAGGCCTTGCTTGCTTGAGGGAAGCGGTCCATCAGTCTTTGGAGCTCTTCTGAGTGAATTGCCACAGCAGCAGCACCCGCAAACAGCATGTCACGGATTAGGGCTTTCGCACCTTCGACTTGACCTTGAGTCTTGCGTGACTGAATGGTTTTCCGTCGGATCTTGTGTGCAGGTAAACTCCCTGTCACAAATAACTGTGGGTCAACTGTCTAAGAAGAATAACTAGATGGCTTGAGTCGCAAAAATAGGTTGAGGTGCTTTTATTTACAAAAATAGTGGAGAAACAAAAACCTGGATGTCCACATCAAAACAAGAAAAAAAAAGGAAAAAAACACTATATATAGCAATTGTCACCTGTCTGGTTAACAGCCACCGTCAGACTAAACAGAGAAAAATAACCCAAAGCCTTGGTAACCTGAGGCTTATAACTGCTAAGCCCCTCCCCCTAGACCAACCAAAAGCTAATTAACTCAACTATCTTCCATTTCACACAATCTGAAACTCTACTGCCAGTTCTCACAATGAACTCATATACCTCATTATAGGATTCACCATTTCCCAGTTAAATAACTTAAATAAACCCCAAAACTTTACCACAAGATGAGTAATTAGGTAACATAACCCTTGACCCAGTTAAAGATGGTATCCTCCACCATCAGCACACCTGTGCAGGTTGCTGCTGCCTCTATATAAGACAGCTCTATGCAGCAGCTCTATTTCAGACCCAGGGACTGTAGAAGAGAGAAACGTCAGATTATCGTGACACTTCGGCAAAACACTTACTGGAAAGATGAATATGAATAATTACACCTGAGGTAATTACACTGTGACATACTGTTTTTTTTTCCATATATATTACTGCTGGGGATGAGGGTAAAATTGTGACTGTTGATTTATTGTGATGTGTGTACTCACCACAATGACAGAGGAGAATAATGTGTGTGGATGACCCTTTGAGTGTTTAACTGAATGTGCCATGTGCCGTCCGTAATCAATGATGGCCTTTGTCACACTCCTTCTGTTGAATTCCCAAAGGCTTGTTTCAGGAGTACTGTGTAAAAGATCCCGAAGAGAGTTGGGGCCAGCACACATCCTTGCTTGACTCCGCTTTTGATGCTGAAGGCATCTGAAGTTGATCCATCAAACTGGATTGTGCCTTCCATGTCATCGTGAAAGGATTGAATCAGCTTTAGTAGCCTCGGGGGACAGCCAGTTTTGTGGAGGACCCGGAAGAGCCTGCTTCTGCTGACCTTGTCAAACACCTTGGTGAGGACGATGAAGGCGCCCGCTTCTTCTGCTCTCTGCATTTTTCCTGAAGTGCGGGGAGGGATGAAGTAGAGAGCTGGGAAGTAATAGGCTGGAGGGAAATGGGCTAAGGTGAAGATGGAGAATTATGGGAAATAAAAGAGAAAGAAAGGTAGGGCTGGGGGGAGATTATAGTGAGGGGGAAAAAGAGGGAAAGAGAACCAGACTAAAATTATAGATAGGGATGGGGTAAGGGGGGGACAGGGGTATCAATGGAGTTCTGTGAGTTGAATGTTCATGCCGGCAGGTAGGAGGCCACAGGGAGATCCCGCCACTGCTGGAGGACTGAGCCGGTGTTCAGCGAAACGGTCTCCCAGTCTGCGGCGGGTCTCCCCAATGTATAAATGGCCACATCTGGAGCACCGGATACAGTACATCACCCCAGCTGACTCGCAGGTGAAGTGGTGCCTCACCTGAAAGGACTGTCTGGGGCCTAGGATGGTGGTGAGGGAAGAAGTGTGGGGGCAGGTGTAGCACTTCTTCCGTTTGGAGGGATGAGTGCCCGGAGGGAGGTCAGTGGGGAGGGATGGGGGAGATGAATGGACGAGGGAGTCAAGTAGGGAGCGATCCCTGCGGAAAGCCGAGAGTGGGGGGGGGGGGGGGGGGGAAGGGGAAGATGTGTCTGGTGGTGGGATCCCGTAGGAAGTGGCGGAAGTTACGGAGGATTATATGTTGGATCTGTAGGCTGGTAGGGTGATAGGTGAGGACCAGGGGGACTCTATCCCTAGTGGGCTGGCGGGGGGATGGGGTGAGGGCAGAGGTGCGTGAAATACGGGAGATGTGATGGAGGGCAGAGTTGATAGTGGACTAAGGGAAGCCCCTTTCTTTAAAAAGGGAAGACATCTCCTTGGTCCTAGAATGAAAGGCCTCATCCTGAGAGCAGATGTGGCGGAGGCAGAGGAATTGAGAGAAAGGGATAGCATTTTTGCAGGAGACAGGGTGTGAGGAGGAATAGTCTAGGTAGCTGTGAGAGTCTGTAGGTTTGTAGTAGACATCGGTGGATAGGCTGTCTCCAGTGATAGAAACAGAAAGATCTAGAAAGGGGAGGGAGGTGTCGGAAATAGACCAGGTGAATTTGAGGGTGGGGTGAAAGTTGAAGGCGAAGTTAATGAAGTCGACGAGCTCAGCATGTGTGCAGGAAGCAGCGCCGATGCAGTCGTCGATATAACGCAAGAAAAGAGGAAGACAGATACCAGTGTAGGCTTGGAACATAGATTGCTCCACATGGCCGACAAAAAGTATTGCAGTCACTTCGGTCTCCCTTGGTCTTGTACAGATTACGATATTAGCATCCCGCATGTCCTGTGGAACCTCTCCTTCCTGCCAGCACTGACAAAGTAGCCCGTGAAGGGGTTTCAGAAGTGTGTCCCTGGTGCACTTGATGACTTCTGATGGTATGTGTGCTTTGGAAGCAGTTGTGCTCTTCAGCTGTAACAGGCTGAAATGGGGATATTTAATCGTATTCATTGAGAGTACTACTGCTACTCGAGTCGTATCTAGGTGCCCTGGAAGCAATTTCAATTATTAAACACAAAATAATTGATTACTCAACCCCTGAAGTCGGTATTTAGTCGATACATTTTTGGCAGCAATTACAGCCTTGAGTCTGTGTGGATAGTTCTCTGTCAGCTTTGCTCATCTGCACACTTTGATTTTTTCCCCATTCTTCTTTACAAAACTGCTCAAGCTCTGTCAGAGTGGATCAGGAGCGAACAGCCCTTTTCAAGTCCAGCCACTCAATTGAATTGAGGCCAGTACTCTGACTTGGCCATTCCAGGACATTAACTTTGTTGTTTTTAAACCTTTCCTGTGTAGTATTGGCTTTCTGCTCGGGGCCAGTGTCTTGCTGGAAGACAGATCTTCTCCAGAGTCACAGTTCTCTTGCAGACTGCATCAGGTTTGCCTCCAGGATTTCCCTGTATGTTGCTGCATTCATTTTACCCTCTACCTTCACAAGCCTTCCAGGGCCTGCTGCAGTGAAGCATCCCCACAGCATGATGCAGCATCACCATGCTTCAAGGTAGGGATGGGTGTGTTTTTGATTATGTGCATTTAGTCTGATGGCCGAAAAGCTCAATTTTCGTTTCATCAGACCCTGGAGGTCATGCTTCTCAGCTTCCTGCCTAACTCCCAGAAATCTCTCTTCAGGACCTCCTCCCTTTTCATATCTATGTCATTGGTACCAACATGTACCAAGACAGTTGGCTGCTCACCCTCTCCCTTAAGAATAACATATAACATATATAACATATAACAATCACAGCATGGAAACAGGCCATCTCGGCCCTCCTAGTCTGTGCCGAACTCTTAATCTCACCTAGTCCCACCTACCCGCACTCAGCCCATAACCCTCCACTCCTTTCCTGTCCATATACCTATCCAATTTTACCTTAAATGACACAACTGAACTGGCCTCTACTACTTCTACAGGAAGCTCATTCCACACAGCTATCACTCTCTGAGTAAAGAAATACCCCCTCGTGTTTCCCTTAAACTTTTGCCCCCTAACTCTCAAATCATGTCCTCTCGTTTGAATCTCCCCTACTCTCAATGGAAACAGCCTATTCACGTCAACTCTATCTATCCCTCTCAAAATTTTAAATACCTCGATCAAATCCCCCCTCAACCTTCTACGCTCCAATGAATAGAGACCTAACTTGTTCAACCTTTCTCTGTAACTTAAGTGCTGAAACCCAGGTAACATCCTAGTAAATCGTCTCTGCACTCTCTCTAATTTATTGATATCTTTCCTATAATTCGGTGACCAGAACTGTACACAATATTCCAAATTTGGCCTTACCAATGCCTTGTACAATTTTAACATTACGTCCCAACTTCTGTACTCAATGCTCTGATTTATAAAGGCCAGCATTCCAAAAGCATTCTTCACCACCCTATCTACATGAGACTCCACCTTCAGGGAACTATGCACTGTTATTCCTAGATCTCTCTGTTCCACTGCATTCCTTAATGCCCTATCATTTACCCTGTATGTTCTATTTGGATTATTCCTGCCAAAATGTAGAACCTCACACTTCTCAGCATTAAACTCCATCTCCCAACATTCAGCCCATTCTTCTAACCAGCATAAATCTCCCTGCAAGCTTTGAAAGCCCACCTCATTATCCACAACACCTCCTACCTTAGTATCATCGGTATACTTACTAATCCAATTTACCACCCCATCATCCAGATCATTTATGTATATTACAAACAACATTGGACCCAAAACAGATCCCTGAGGCACCCCGCTAGTCACCGGCCTCCATCCCGATAAACAATTGTCCACCACTACTCTCTGGCATCTCCCATCTAGCCACTGTTGAATCCATTTTATTACTCCAGCATTAATACCTAACGACTGAACCTTCTTAACTAACCTTCCATGTGGAACTTTGTCAAAGGCCTTGCTGAAGTCCATATAGACTACATCCACTGCCTTACCCTCGTCACCATTCCTCGTAACTTCTTCAAAAAATTCAATAAGGTTTGTCAAACATGACCTTCCACGCACAAATCCATGCTGGCTACTCCTAATCAGATCCTGTCTATCCAGATAATTATAAATACTATCTCTAAGAATACTTTCCATTAATTTACCCACCACTGATGTCAAACTGACAGGTCTATAATTGCTAGGCTTACTTCTAGAACCCTTTTTAAACAATGGAACCACATGAGCAATACGCCAATCCTCCGGCACAATCCCCGTTTCTAATGACATCTGAAAGATCTCCGTCAGAGCTCCTGCTATCTTTACACAAACTTCCCTCAAGGTCCTGGGGAATATCCTGTCAGGACCCGGAGATTTATCCACTTTTAAATTTCTTAAAAGCGCCAGTACATCCACCTCTTTAATTGTCATAGGTTCCATAACTTCCTTACTTGTTTCCCACACCTTACACAATTCAATATCCTTCTCCTTAGTGAATACCAAAGAGAAGAAATCGTTCAAAATCTCTCCCATCTCCCTCGGCTCCACACATAGCTGACCACCCTGATTCTCTAAGGGACCAATTTTATCCCTCACTATCCTCTTGCTTTTAATATAACTGTAGAAACCTTTCGGATTTACTTCCACCTTATTTGCCAAACCAAACTCGTATCTTCTTTTAGCTTTTCTAATCTCTTTCCATATAACCATATAACCATATAACAATCACAGCACGGAAACAGGCCATTCCGGCCCTCCTAGTCCGTGCCGAACTCTTAATCTCACCTAGTCCCACCTACCCGCACTCAGCCCATAACCCTCCACTCCTTTCCTATCCATATACCTATCCAATTTTACCTTAAATGACACAACTGAACTGGCCTCTACTACTTCTACAGGAAGCTCATTCCACACAGCTATCACTCTCTGAGTAAAGAAATACCCCCTCGTGTTTCCCTTAAACTTTTGCCCCCTAACTCTCAAATCATGTCCTCTCGTTTGAATCTCCCCTACTCTCAATGGAAACAGCCTATTCACGTCAACTCTATCTATCCCTCTCAACATTTTAAATACCTCGATCAAATCCCCCCTCAACCTTCTACGCTCCAATGAATAGAGACCTAACTTGTTCAACCTTTCTCTGTAACTTAAGTGCTGAAACCCAGGTAACATCCTAGTAAATCGTCTCTGCACTCTCTCTAATTTATTGATATCTTTCCTATAATTCGGTGACCAGAACTGTACACAATATTCCAAATTTGGCCTTACCAATGCCTTGTACAATTTTAACATTACATCCCAACTTCTGTACTCAATGCTCTGATTTATAAAGGCCAGCGTTCCAAAAGCCTTCTTCACCACCCTATCTACATGAGACTCCACCTTCAGGGAACTATGCACTGTTATTCCTAGATCTCTCTGTTCCACTGCATTCCTCAATGCCCTACCATTTACCCTGTATGTTCTATTTGGATTATTCCTGCCAAAATGTAGAACCTCACACTTCTCAGCATTAAACTCCATCTGCCAACGTTCAGCCCATTCTTCTAACCGGCATAAATCTCCCTGCAAGCTTTGAAAACCCACCTCATTATCCACAACACCTCCTACCTTAGTATCATCAGCATACTTACTAATCCAATTTACCACCCCATCATCCAGATCATTTATGTATATTACAAACAACATTGGACCCAAAACAGATCCCTGAGGCACCCCGCTAGTCACCGGCCTCCATCCCGATAAACAATTGTCCACCACTACTCTCTGGCATCTCCCATCTAGCCACTGTTGAATCCATTTTATTACTCCAGCATTAATACCTAACGACTGAACCTTCTTAACTAACCTTCCATGTGGAACTTTGTCAAAGGCCTTGCTGAAGTCCATATAGACTACATCCACTGCCTTACCCTCGTCACCATTCCTCGTAACTTCTTCAAAAAATTCAATAAGGTTTGTCAAACATGACCTTCCACGCACAAATCCATGCTGGCTACTCCTAATCAGATCCTGTCTATCCAGATAATTATAAATACTATCTCTAAGAATACTTTCCATTAATTTACCCACCACTGATGTCAAACTGACAGGTCTATAATTGCTAGGCTTACTTCTAGAACCCTTTTTAAACAATGGAACCACATGAGCAATACGCCAATCCTCCGGCACAATCCCCGTTTCTAATGACATCTGAAAGATCTCCGTCAGAGCTCCTGCTATCTTTACACAAACTTCCCTCAAGGTCCTGGGGAATATCCTGTCAGGACCCGGAGATTTATCCACTTTTAAATTTCTTAAAAGCGCCAGTACATCCACCTCTTTAATTGTCATAGGTTCCATAACTTCCTTACTTGTTTCCCACACCTTACACAATTCAATATCCTTCTCCTTAGTGAATACCAAAGAGAAGAAATCGTTCAAAATCTCTCCCATCTCCCTCGGCTCCACACATAGCTGACCACCCTGATTCTCTAAGGGACCAATTTTATCCCTCACTATCCTCTTGCTTTTAATATAACTGTAGAAACCTTTCGGATTTACTTCCACCTTATTTGCCAAACCAAACTCGTATCTTCTTTTAGCTTTTCTAATCTCTTTCCATATAACCATATAACAATCACAGCACGGAAACAGGCCATTCCGGCCCTCCTAGTCCGTGCCGAACTCTTAATCTCACCTAGTCCCACCTACCCGCACTCAGCCCATAACCCTCCACTCCTTTCCTATCCATATACCTATCCAATTTTACCTTAAATGACACAACTGAACTGGCCTCTACTACTTCTACAGGAAGCTCATTCCACACAGCTATCACTCTCTGAGTAAAGAAATACCCCCTCGTGTTTCCCTTAAACTTTTGCCCCCTAACTCTCAAATCATGTCCTCTCGTTTGAATCTCCCCTACTCTCAATGGAAACAGCCTATTCACGTCAACTCTATCTATCCCTCTCAACATTTTAAATACCTCGATCAAATCCCCCCTCAACCTTCTACGCTCCAATGAATAGAGACCTAACTTGTTCAACCTTTCTCTGTAACTTAAGTGCTGAAACCCAGATAACATCCTAGTAAATCGTCTCTGCACTCTCTCTAATTTATTGATATCTTTCCTATAATTCGGTGACCAGAACTGTACACAATATTCCAAATTTGGCCTTACCAATGCCTTGTACAATTTTAACATTACATCCCAACTTCTGTACTCAATGCTCTGATTTATAAAGGCCAGCGTTCCAAAAGCCTTCTTCACCACCCTATCTACATGAGACTCCACCTTCAGGGAACTATGCACTGTTATTCCTAGATCTCTCTGTTCCACTGCATTCCTCAATGCCCTACCATTTACCCTGTATGTTCTATTTGGATTATTCCTGCCAAAATGTAGAACCTCACACTTCTCAGCATTAAACTCCATCTGCCAACGTTCAGCCCATTCTTCTAACCGGCATAAATCTCCCTGCAAGCTTTGAAAACCCACCTCATTATCCACAACACCTCCTACCTTAGTATCATCAGCATACTTACTAATCCAATTTACCACCCCATCATCCAGATCATTTATGTATATTACAAACAACATTGGGCCCAAAACAGATCCCTGAGGCACCCCGCTAGTCACCGGCCTCCATCCCGATAAACAATTATCCACCACTACTCTCTGGCATCTCCCATCTAGCCACTGTTGAATCCATTTTATTACTCCAGCATTAATACCTAACGACTGAACCTTCTTAACTAACCTTCCATGTGGAACTTTGTCAAAGGCCTTGCTGAAGTCCATATAGACTACATCCACTGCCTTACCCTCGTCAACATTCCTCGTAACTACTTCAAAAAATTCAATAAGGTTTGTCAAACATGACCTTCCACGCACAAATCCATGCTGGCTACTCCTAATCAGATCCTGTCTATCCAGATAATTATAAATACTATCTCTAAGAATACTTTCCATTAATTTACCCACCACTGATGTCAAACTGACAGGTCTATAATTGCCAGGCTTACTTCTAGAACCCTTTTTAAACAACGGAACCACATGAGCAATACGCCAATCCTCCGGCACAATCCCCGTTTCTAATGACATCTGAAAGATCTCCGTCAGAGCTCCTGCTATCTCTACACAAACTTCCCTCAAGGTCCTGGGGAATATCCGGTCAGGACCCGGAGATTTATCCACTTTTAAATTTCTTAAAAGCGCCAGTACTTCCACCTCTTTAATTGTCATAGGTTCCATAACTTCCTTACTTGTTTCCCACACCTTACACCATTCAATATCCTTCTCCTTAGTGAATACCGAAGAGAAGAAATCGTTCAAAATCTCTCCCATCTCCCTCGGCTCCACACATAGCTGACCACCCTGATTCTCTAAGGGACCAATTTTATCCCTCACTATCCTCTTGCTTTTAATATAACTGTAGAAGCCTTTCGGATTTACTTCCACCTTATTTGCCAAACCAAACTCGTAACTTCTTTTAGCTTTTCTAATCTCTTTCTTAAGTTTCCTTTTACATTCTTTATATTCCTCGAGCAATTCCTTTACTCCATGCTGCCTATATCTATTGTAGACATCCTTCTTTTTTCGAACCAAGTTTCTAATATCCCTTGAAAACCATGGCGCTTTCAAACCTTTAACCTTTCCTTTCAACCGAACAGGAACATAAAGATTCTGTACCCTCATAATTTCACCCTTAAATGTCCTCCATTTCTCTATTACATCCTTCCCATAAAACAACTTGACCCATTCCACTCTCTCTAAATCCCTGCGCATCTCCTCAAAGTTAGCCTTTCTCCAATCAAAAATCTCAACTCTAGGTCCAGTCCTGTCCTTCTCCATAATTATATTGAAGCTAATGCTATTGTGATCACTGGACCCGAAGTGCTCCCCAACACATACATCTGTCAGCTGACCTATCGCATTCCCTAACAGGAGATCCAACACTGCCCCATCTCTAGTCGGTACTTCTATGTATTGTTGCAAAAAGCTATCCTGCACACATTTCACAAACTCTAAACCATCCAGCCCTTTTACAGAATGAGCTTCCCAATCTATGTGTGGAAAATTAAAATCTCCCACAATCACCACCTTGTGTTTACTACAAATATCTGCTATCTCCTTACACATTTGCTCTTCCAACTCACGCTCCCCATTAGGTGGCCTATAATACACTCCTATCAGTGTTACTACACCTTTCCCATTCCTCAATTCCACCCAAATAGCCTCCCTAGAGGAGCTCTGTAATCTATCCTTCCAAAGCACCGCCATAAGATTTTCTCGGACAAGCAATGCAACACCTCCTCCTCTGGCCCCTCCTACTCTATCACACCTGAAGCAACTAAATCCAGGAATATTTAGTTGCCAATCACACCCTTCCTGCAACCATGTTTCACTAATAGCTACAACATCATAATTCCAGGTATCAATCCATACTTTAAGCTCATCCACCTTTCTTACAATGCTCCTAGCATTAAAATAGATACATTTAAGATACTCTCCACCTCCTCCTCTCTTTTCATCCCTAGCAATGCATTTAAATTTATTATCCTTTTCTTTCTTCTCCCCTACAACTTCGGGCTGAGCGCATCCCTCCTCCATCACCTGCCTGTCCTCCCTCACACACGGTCTACTTACTTGCTCTACTGGTGAACTAACCTCCTCTCCCATAGTTTCCTCAAATTGATTTCCGCCCCCCCATCTTACTAGTTTAAAGTCTGCCCCGTAGCCCTAGCAAACCTCCCCGCTAGGATATTGGTCCCCCCAGGATTCAAGTGTAACCCGTCCTTCTTGAACAGGTCACGCCTGCCCCAGAAGAGGTCCCAATGATCCAGAAATTTGAATCCCTGCCCCCTGCTCCAATCCCTCAACCACGCATTTATCCTCCACCTAATTCCATTCCTACTCTCACTGTCGCGTGGCACAGGCAGTAATCCCGAGATTACTACCTTTGCGGTCCTTCTTCTTAACTGCCTTCCTAACTCCCTATACTCTCGTTTCAGGACCTCTTCCCCTTTCCTACCTATGTCATTGGTACCTACATGTACCACGACCTCTGGCTCCTCACCCTCCCACTTCAGGATATCTTGGACGCGATCAGAAACGTCCCGGACCCTGGCACCAGGGAGGCAAACTACCATCCGGGACTCCCGATCACCTCCACAGAACCGCCTGTCTGAACCCCTGACTATCGAGTCCCCTATTACTATGGTCCTCTTTCTTCTATCCCTACCCTTCTGAGCTACAGGGCCGTCCTCTGTGCCGGAGGCCTGGCCACTGTCACTTCCTCCAGGTAGGCTGTCCCCCCCAACAGTACTCAAACATGAGTACTTATTGTCAAGGGGTACAGCCACTGGGGTACTCTCTAGTACCTGCCCCTTCCCCTTCCTGACCGTGACCCACCTATCTGCCTCCCGTGGCCCCGGAGTGACCACCTGCCTGTAACTCCTCTCTATCACCTCCTCACTCTCCCTGACCAGGCGAAGGTCATCGAGCTGCAGCTCCAGTTCCCTAATTCGGTCCCTCAGGACCTGCAGTTCGGCGCACCTGGCGCAGATGTGGACGTCCGGGAGGCTCGGAGACTCCAGGATCTCCCACATCCGACACCGAGAACAACAAGCTGCCCTCACACTCATACTTCCCGAATAACTGAAAATAACAAGAACTAAAAGATAAGCCTACTGTGCCCTCTTCCGCCTAAGCCCTCTGAGCCCAAGCCCTACACTCTGCTCCCGACTCACTCCGCTGCCCGCAAACGAAGCTGCCCGCTACTTAAGGCTGCGTTCTTTTTATATCTTCCCTCCTTCCCAGGCCTCCTTCACGCGCCTGCGCAGTCCCGCCTCTCAGAACTCCGATCTGAGAAGCAATTTGAAAATGGCCGCCGCCGCACTTCTTCTCAAAGCCTCGTGTCCTCTTCCACCTCTTCCAATCTTTCTTAAGATTCCTTTTACATTCTTTATATTCCTCGAGCAATTCCTTTACTCCATGCTGCCTATATCTATTATAGACATCCCTCTTTTTCCGAACCAAGTTTCTAATATCCCTTGAAAACCATGGTGCTTTCAAACCTTTAAGCTTTCCTTTCAACCTAACAGGAACATAAAGATTCTGTACCCTCATAATTTCACCCTTAAATGACCTCCATTTCTCTATTACATCCTTCCCATAAAACAACTTGACCCAATACACTCTCTCTAAATCCCTTCGCATTTCCTCAAAGTTAGCCTTTCTCCAATCAAAAATCTCAACTCTAGGTCCAGTCCTGTCCTTCTCCATAATTATATTGAAGCTAATGCTATTGTGATCACTGGACCCGAAGTGCTCCCCAACACATACATCTGTCAGCTGACCTATCGCATTCCCTAACAGGAGATCCAACACTGCCCCATCTCTAGTCGGTACTTCTATGTATTGTTGCAAAGAATTATCCTGCACACATTTCACAAACTCTAAACCATCCAGCCCTTTTACAGAATGAGCTTCCCAATCTATGTGTGGAAAATTAAAATCTCCCACAATCACCACCTTGTGTTTACTACAAATATCTGCTATCTCCTTTCACATTTGCTCTTCCAACTCACGCTCCCCATTAGGCGACCTATAATACACTCCTATCAGTGTTACTACACCTTTCCCATTCCTCAATTCCACCCAAATAGCCTCCCTAGAGGAGCTCTCTAATCTATCCTTCCAAAGCACCGCCATAAGATTTTCTCGGACAAGCAATGCAACACCTCCTCCTCTGGCCCCTCCTACTCTATCACACCTGAAGCAATTAAATCCAGGAATATTTAGTTGCCAATCACACCCTTCCTGCAACCATGTTTCACTAATAGCTACAACATCATAATTCCAGGTATCAATCCACGCTTTAAGCTCATCCACCTTTCTTACAATGCTCCTAGCATTAAAATAGATACATTTAAGATACTCTCCACCTCCTCCTCTCTTTTCATCCCTAACAATGCATTCAAATTTATTGCCCTTTTCTTTCTTCTCCCCTACATCCTCGGGCTGAGCGCATCCCTTCTCCATCACCTGCCTTTCCTCCCTCACACACTGTCTACTTACTTGCTCTACT
Organism: Hemitrygon akajei; assembly: GCF_048418815.1. Classification (NCBI taxonomy): domain Eukaryota; kingdom Metazoa; phylum Chordata; class Chondrichthyes; order Myliobatiformes; family Dasyatidae; genus Hemitrygon; species Hemitrygon akajei. The sequence continues at coordinate 31,556,366 of NC_133127.1, forward strand.
GGTGAACTAACCTCCTCTCCCATAGTTTCCTCATATTGATTCCCGCCCCCCCATCTTACTAGTTTAAAGTCTGCCCTGTAGCCCTAGCAAACCTCCCCGCTAGGATATTGGTCCCCCCAGGATTCAAGTGTAACCCGTCCTTCTTGAACAGGTCATGCCTGCCCCAGAAGAGGTCCCAATGATCCAGAAACTTGAATCCCTGCCCCCTGCTCCAATCCCTCAGCCATGCATTCATCCTCCACCTAATTCCATTCCTACTCTCACTGTCGCGTGGCACAGGCAGTAATCCCGAGATTACTACCTTTGCGGTCCTTCTTCTTAACTGCCTTCCTAACTCCCTATACTCTCATTTCAGGACCTCTTCCCCTTTCCTACCTATGTCATTGGTACCAACATGTACCACGACCTCTGGCTCCTCACCCTCCCACTTCAGGATATCTTGGACGCAATCAGAAACGTCCCGAACCCTGCCACCAGGGAGGCAAACTACCATCCGGGACTCCCGATCACCTCCACAGAACCGCCTGTCTGAACCCCTGACTATCGAGTCCCCTATTACTATGGTCCTCTTTCTTCTATCCCTACCCTTCTGAGCTACAGGGCCGTCCTCTGTGCCGGAGGCCCGGCCACTGTCACTTCCTCCAGGTAGGCTGTCCCCCCCCAACAGTACTCAAACATGAGTACTTATTGTCAAGGGGTACAGCCACTGGGGTACTCTCTAGTACCTGCCTCTTCCCCTTCCTGACCGTGACCCACCTATCTGCCTCCCGTGGCCCCGGAGTGACCACCTGCCTGTAACTCCTCTCTATCACCTCCTCACTCTCCCTGACCAGGTGAAGGTCATCGAGCTGCAGCTCCAGTTCCCTAACTCGGTCCCTCAGGAGCTGCAGTTCGACACACCTGGCGCAGATGTGGACGTCCGGGAGGCTCGGAGACTCCAGGACCTCCCACACCCGACACCGAGAACAACAAGCTGCTCTCACACTCATACTTCCCAAATAACTGAAAATAACAAGAACTAGAAGATAAGCCTACTGTGCCCTCTTCCGCCTAAGCCCTCTGAGCCCAAGCCCTACACTCTGCTCCCGGCTCACTCCGCTGCCCGTAAACAAAGCTGCCCGCTGCTTAAGGCTGCATTATTTTTATATCTTCCCTCCTTCCCAGGCCTCCTTCACGCGCCTGCGCAGTCCCGCCTCTCAGAACTCCGATCTGAGAAGCAATTTGAAAATGGCCGCCGCTGCACTTCTTCTCAAAGCCTCGCTGTCTTCTTCCAAAATATTTCTTCCAAAAATATTCTGGACCCGATCTGAGACATCCTGTACCCTGGCATCTGGGAGGTAACACACCATGCGGGTATCTCTATCAGGCTCACAGAATCTCCTGGCTGATCCTCTGACTATGGAATCCACTATGACTACCGCATTCCTCTTCTCCCTCCTTCCCTCCTGCACAACAGTGCCAGGTTCAGTGCTAGAGACCTGGTCACCATGGCCGTCCCCTGTCAGGTCATCCCCCTCAGTAGCATCCAAAACCATGTACTTGTTGCTGAGGGGGGCAGCCACAGGTGTGCTCTCCACTATCCGGGCATTTCCCTTCCCTCTCCTGACAGTCACCCAGTTTTCTGACCCCTGTAGTCTAGGGATGACTACCTCCCTGTAGCTCCTGTCTATCACCTCTTCACTTTCCCTAATAAGCAGCAGGTCATCAAGCTGCAGCTCCAGATCCCTAACACGGTCTCTGAGGAGCTGCATCTCGGTGCACCTGGCGCAGATGTGGCTGTCAGGTAGGCTGGAGGTCTCCCAGGATTCCCACATCTGACACCCTAAACAAAGCACTAACCCTGCAGACATGCTACCTAATTCTACAGGAATGAAACAAGGAAAAATAAGTCTACTTACCCACTTACGTCACCAACCATACAAACTTTTTAAACCATTAGCTCGTTCCGTTAGCTGTGTGAGCTCTGCTGTTCCTCCGTCTGTCCGGGCTGATTCGCCAAGGGGAAGAAAAGAGTTGGTGTCTCGCTCTCACCTCTTTCTGTTACCGCCTAAGCCTATTGAGCCAAAGCCCTACACTCTGCTGCCACTCACTGCGCTGCCCATTGTATAGGATGTATTGGGTGCGCCGTCTCGCCCTTCTTGTACTTGAAAAACTGCCTTCCTTCAGAATTTAGCTCTCACACTGCTCTTCTTGTCCTGATCCAAAAAACAACCATTGGAAGTCCCCTTCCTTTTCAAACTCTCTGTGCTGTCCTGTCTACGTCACGCGCCTGTGCAGTCTCGCCCTTCTTGTACTCAAAAAAGTTTTAAAAAAGAAACTGCATTCCTTCAGAATGATCTTGGTAAAGTTTGTCATGTACCCCGTGACCAGGTTAAAGAACCAGCAGAAATGGAAAACACTTTGGAGTTTGGTATTGCTATAAACTAATAATGTTTATTAGTAAACTATGCAATACAGTAATATAAATGCAAATATATTAGACAGGTTAGCAATGATATAAATACGTGTGGAAATAGGATCAAAATTAGGTTTTTTCAAACCTAGGGGTAAATGGATACAGTCTTACGATATGATGAAGAGAGTTCAGTTCAGTTCGAGGTAGTTGGTTGAGTAACGTTGGAGAAAGAGAGAGAGGTGATGAGAGGTGAGCCATTGCCATTGATCGTCTCGTTGTCTTCCGAAGTACTGTTGTGGTCATCGACTATGACCATGATACATACGACCATTCTTCAGTGGGAAAATTATCACCCAGGCAAGGGAGGACACACAAATAATTCCCCACCAGTCGCACCTTTTCACACTGTGAGCCACTGATCGATTTCCCTGAATCTATCCTCCACAACCCCACCTTCACGTGGGTGCACAAAGCTCATTCAGGGTACGACACTGTGTGTGTCTTGTGGTGTGTCTCTCTGTGTCCCAGCGGACCTGCTTTTTATCTCCACATGCTGGACACCGGCTGTCCATCAACCGGCTCTGCCCTGCTGTTTCTGCAGGAACCTTAACAAGCAGGCAAAGTGTCCTTGGGTAAAAGGTGAACAAGCTGGCAGAAGAAAAGATAACATTAATCTTGTCTCTCTCTCTCTCATTTGCGCTGGATGCATCCACCTCTCTCTCTCAATAGCAGCACAGTTCATAGGGTCAACTCTGGACCCCGTTTCAAGCTCGGTTTGCCCATGACACCCCCCTCCTTTTAAGAAATTTTTACGGAGGGAAAATTGAAACTTAAAGGTACATTACAGAGTTTAATACAATACATAGGTAATCATCAGTTAACAGAGTAAAACAGGTATAATTTCAAATCTATCATCTAGCTAAACAATCGGCTATCACGTTGTCAGTACAATAGACAATAGACGCAGAAGAGACCATTCGGCCCTTTGAGCCTGCACTGCCATTCTGAGATCAGCCTATCCAAGTCACCCTGAATTCTCCTAACATCCTCATCACATGTCACACTGCCACCCAGCTTAGCATCATAAGCAAACTTGCTGATGTTATTCTCAATGCCTTCTTCTAAATCGTTGATGTAAATGGTAAACAGCTGTGGTCCCAATACCGAGCCCTGTGGCACCCCACTAGTCACCACCTGCCATTCCGAGAAACACCCATTCACCGCTACCCTTTGCTTTCTATCTGCCAACCAGTTTTCTATCTATGTCAATATCTTCCCCCAATGCCATGAGCTCTGATTTTACCCACCAGTCTCCTATGTGGGACCTTATCAAATGCCTTCTGAAAATCAAGGTACACTACATCCACTGGATCTCCCTTGTCTAACTTCCTGGTTACATCCTCAAAAAACTCCAATAGATTAGTCAAGCATGATTTGCCCTTGGTAAATCCTTTACATGTTTTATTTTCAGGTCATACTCATGCAATATCAGACACCAATTCAGCAATCTTCTATTCTTATCTTTCATATTAGTCAGAAATACCAGCGGATTATGGTCAGTGTAAACTATTATTGGCTTCTGTGCAGGACTAACAGAAACTTCAAAATGTTGCAAAGCTGGAATAAGTGATAGTAACTCTTACTCCACAGTGGAATAATTTTTCTGGTGTACATTAAATTTTCTGGAGAAATAAGCCACTGGGTGTTCAATTTCATCCCCATCTTTTTGTAGCAATACTGCCTCAGCAGCCTTGTCACTAGCATCCGTTGCTAGAGAGAAGGGTTTTGAAAAGTCAGGTGCTTTGAGCTCAGGATGGTAACACAATATAGTTTTCAGCCTCTCAAAGGCTTCTTGGCAAGGATCAGTCCATACAAATTTCTCACTCTTCCCCAAGAGCTTGGTAAGGGGAAGAGCGATACCTGCAAAGTTTTTACAAAACTTCCGGTAATACCCTACCATTCCTAGAAACCTTCTCAGAGCTTTCTTGTCAGTCGGAACGGGAACCTCAGAAATAGCCTGCACCTTAGCTTGTACCGGAGCTAGCTGCCCCTGACCTACTACATACCCCAGATACGTGACAGTAGCGTGGCTGAACTCACTTTTAGCGAGGTTCACTATTAGATTGGCATCAGACAGCCGTTTGAACAGTTTTTCCACAGCCACAATGTGCTCTTCCCACGTGTCACTCCAGACCACTAAATCATCAATATAAGCCCCTGTGTTTTCTAAACCTCTAATTACCGAGCCAATCATCCTTTGAAATGTCCCTGGAGCATTTTTCATTCCGAAAGGTAAAACATGATATTCATACAACCCTAACGGTGTGACAAGTGCTGAGATTTCTCTAGCCCTGTCAGTTAAAAGAACACACCAATATCCTTTCAGCAAGTCAATTTTCATGGTGTACTTAGCCTTTCCCACCCTATCAATGCAATCATCTATTCTCGGGATAGGATAAGCATCGGTCTTTGTGATGGCATTTATTTTACTGTAATCGGTACAGAATCTCAAACTACTGTCTGGTATTGGAACAATCACGCACAGTGACGCCCAGTCCAAGGTAGATCACCTAATGATACTGGCAGCTAGCATGTGTTCAATTTCTTTTTCCACCAATTTGCTTTTCTTTAAAATCATTCTATAGGGAACTTGCTTAATGGGCTGGGCTGAATTTACAATGACATCATGTACTGCTATCATGCACCATCTCGGGACACCTGGACATAAATCCTTATGCCGGTTAATTAACTTTGTCAGCTGCCTTCTCTGTGTAGGCTCCAAGTGACAGACCTTATCAGTAAAGTTGGTCAAAATAACGGAATTCTCCAGTCCGGTGGACACTATATTTAACTTATTAAAATGCTCATGCTCCTCATTATCAGATTCCACAACCTCATTTGTTTTCATGACAACAAAAGGGTTTGAGCATATTTATGTGAACTAATTGATTAGCCTTGTGCCTATCAGGAGTTTTGATAACATAATTCAAAGAGTCAGTCTTCTTAATCATCTCATATGGACCCTGGAATCTTGCTTGGAGGGAGTTAGCCACTAAGGGAAACAAAACCAGGACCTTATCACCAACTTCAAACACCTGTTTTATTGCTCTTTTATCATACCAATGCTTAATTTTGACTTGGGAGTCTTGTAAATGTTTCAGAACATAGTCTATCACACTGACACGCACTGTTGGGTTAGACCACTGCTCTCTGAGTAAGGTCAGAGGGCCCTTGGGCTGATGGCTGAAAACGAGCTCAAATGGGCTGAACCCCAGTGACTCCTGAATAGTATCCCTCTCAGCGAAAAGCAATAGAGGCACTCCCTCATCCCAGTCCCTGTCATTCTCCTGACAGTAGGTTTTAATCATGGTTTTCAAAGTTGAGTGAAACCTCTCCAAAGCTCCTTGAGACTCCGGATGGTATGCAGAGGACACAATTTCTTTAGCCCCCAGCTCAGAAACTATCTGCTGGAATGTGCGGGACATGAAGTTACTCCCCTGATCCGATTGAATCTCCTTAGGTAACCCTACCATGGTGAAAAACTTGACAAGTGCCTTTACCACAACATTTGCTTTTATGCTCCCAAGAGGCACAGCCTCCGGGAAGCTAGAGGCAGCAGACATAATGGTCAGCACATACTGACGACCAGCTGCAGTCTTTGGTAATGGTCCCACATAGTTCACTATGACTCGGGAAAATGGTTCACCAAAAGCAGGTATCGGTCGAAGGGGTGCCCTTGGGATGGCCTGATTCGGTTTTCCCACCACCTGGCACGTGTGACACCGTCTACAATAATTGACAATATCTCTCCTCATGTTAGGCCAATAAAATTCCCTCATAATCCTATGTACTGTTTTCTTTATTCCAAAATGTCCACCTAAAGGCATCTTGTGGGCCAGGTTCAAAATTTCAGCCCTATAAGCCTTCGGAACCACTACCTGGTGTACAATCGCCCAATCCTCATTTGTGGTCACTGTAGCAGGTCTCCACTTCCTCATTAACACCCCATCTTTAAGGTAGTATCCCACTGCCTCATTCTGAATTTCCTCCTCAGAGACAGCTGTCTCTTTTAAAGCCACAATTTTTGCATCTTTGCACTGTCCCTCCATAAATTCTTTCCTCGATAATGATGTCTGCCTCGTCCCCCTTACTCTTCTCAGCCTTACTATCCTCTAAATCCTGTTGATGCAGGGACAGTAAGAAAGTCTCGGATAAATCAATATTTGCATCGGCAGCCTTTTTTGACATGCTTCTGGTCACTGCGCAGGCGGGATAAACTTCTGAATCTAGAGGCGGGTCCTCTGCAGCCTTTGGTTTGCTCGTTAGCTGCACTGCTGAGTACACATCCCCACCTGCAAGGTCATTACCGAGTAGGACATCCACATTGTCTTTCTTTTCAAATCTTTTTATTGATTTTGAGAAAAAAACGTAAGTAAAATATAAGTACAAAAACATTTGAGAGTACACAATAGATTCATTAATAATCAATTATGTATTAATCAATGTAAAAAGTCTCCCAAACTTATAATATTAATATGAAGGATTTAAAAAGAAAAGCAAAAAAAAACCCCAAAAAGAAGAAGAAAAAAAAATATATAAAAAAAACAACTAACATGGGCAATTGTATAATGTTAAATACATACAGTAGTGCCAATGACTCCGAACCTCCATTTATACAATTCAGGATGGTAACAATAAGGTTCAGGATCAGACCATTTAATTCGCATGAAAATGTTGAATAAATGGTCTCCAAGTTTCCTCAAATTTAACTGAGGAGTTAAAGACCACACTTCTAATTTTTTCTAAACTCAAACAGGAAATGGTTTGAGAGAGCCACTGAAATACAGTTGGAGGATTAATTTCTTTCCAGTTCAATAAAATAGATCTTCTAGCCATTAGTGTAACAAATGCAATCATTCGCTGAGATGAAGCAGATAGACACATATTATCTATCATAGGTAGACCAAAGATTGCAGTAAAAGGATGCGGTTGAAGATTAATATTTAAAACTCTTGAAATGATATTAAAAATATCCTTCCAATAGCTTTGTAAACAAGGACAAGACCAAAACATATGGGTCAATGTAGCAATATCAAAATGACATCTATCACAGGTTGGATTAACATAAGAATAAAATCGAGCAAGTTTATTTTTAGACATGTGGGCTCTGTGTACAACCTTGAATTGTATTAGAGCATGTTTAGCACAAATAGAGGATGAGTTTACCAATAATAAAATTTTTTCCCATTGCTCAGTAGATATAGGGCAATGCAATTCTTCCTGCCATTCCTTCTTAATTTTTTCTGATATATCTGGCTGTACCTTCATAATCATATTGTAAATGATAGCTACTAAACCCTTTTGATAAGGATTAAGAGTTAGAATTCTCTCTGTAATGTCCAATGGACATTCTTTCGAAAAAGACTTTAATTCATTATATAGAAAATTTCTAATTTGTAAGTATCTAAAAAAATGGGTTTTAGATAAATTGTATTTGTTAGATAACTGTTCAAAGGACATAATGTTATCATCCAAAAACAGATCGCGAAAACATGTTATACCTTTTGTTTTCCATAGGAAAAAAGCTTGATCTATAGATGATGGCCGAAAGAAGTAATTAGATATTATAGGACTTGACAGTATAAACTTATTCAAGCCAAAAGATTTACGAAATTGAAACCAGATTCGTAATGTATACTTAACTATGGGATTAGTTATCTGTTTATTAATTTTGAGTAACGAAAAAGGAAGTGAAGATCCTAAGATTGAGATCAATGAGAAATCTTGCACAGATTTACATTCCAAATTTACCCATTGTGGGCCAGCTACTGTAGTCAATTCTTGTGTCCAAAATATCAAATACCGTATATTAACTGCCCAATAGTAAAATCTTAGGTTTGGTAAAGCCAAGCCGCCCTCCTTCTTTGGCTTCTGTAAATATTTTTTACCTAATCTAGGATTTTTGTTCTGCCACAAATAGGAAGATATTTTAGAGTCAACCATATCAAAAAAAGATTTAGGGATAAAAATTGGTAATGCTTGAAATAAATATAGAAATTTAGGTAGTATCATCATCTTAATGGCATTAACTCTGCCTACCAAAGACAAAGATAGTGGGGACCATCTATTAGCAAGTTGCTTAATTTGATCTATTAAGGGTAAAAAATTAGTTTTAAACAAATCTTTATGTTTTTTAGTAATTTTAGTACCTAAATAGGTAAAATAATCTGTAACAATTCTATATGGTACATGATTATAAATTGGAATATACATATTTAATGGAAAAAGTTCACTCTTATTAAAATTCAATTTATAACCAGAAAAATTACTAAATTGAGCAAGTAAAGAAGAAATAGCAGGAATAGATCTTTCAGGATCAGATATATATAATAACAAATCGTCCGCATATAATGATACCTTATACATCGTCTCTCCACGGGTAATGCCTAAAATATTGGGTGATTCACGAATAGCTATAGCCAAGGGTTCTAAAGCAATATCAAATAATAAAGGGCTCAAAGGACAACCTTGCCTTGTACCGCGAAATAATTGAAAAAAAGGGGATTTTTGATTATTGGTAAAAACCGAAGCTAAAGGTTTATGATATATTAACTTAATCCATGATATAAATTTTGATCTAAAATTAAAATGTTGCAATGTATTGAATAAATATGACCATTCGACTCTATCAAATGCTTTTTCGGCATCCAAAGAGATAATACATTCTGGGATTTTAGATGTAGAGGTATAAACAATATTAATTAATTTTCTAATGTTAAAAGATGAATAGCGATTTTTAATAAATCCGGTCTGATCCTCAGAAATAATCCGAGGTAATATATTTTCTAATCTAATAGCTAAAATTTTACTAAAAATCTTAAAATCCGTATTCAGCAAAGATATAGGTCGATAGGATGCACATTCAGTCGGGTCTTTATCTTTTTTAAGAATTAAAGAAATAGAAGCTTCATAAAAAGATTGTGGTAGTTTACCTATACTTAATGCATCTTTAAAAATTTTACAAAGCCAAGGAGAAAGTATAGAAGAAAAGGATTTAAAAAATTCTACGGAAAAACCATCTGGACCTGAAGCTTTACCCGAGTTCATTGAAAAAATAGCCTTTTCTATTTCAGACTCGGTAATAGGTGTATCCAAAAATACATTATCTTCAACAGTTACTTTTGGAATATTCAATTTCCCTAAAAATTCATTCATAATAGAAGAGTCCTTAGTACATTCTGATTGATATAAGGAATTATAAAAATCTTGAAAGGCTTTATTTATCTCTTTATGGTCAATCGTCAAAGTACCATCTTGTTTACGAATCCTAGTAATTTGTCGCTTATCTGAAGCAATTTTCAATTGATTAGCTAGTAGTTTACCTGACTTATCTCCATATGTATAAAATTGAGCTTTCGATTTAATTAACTGACTTTCAATCGAGGAGGTTAATAGTAAACTATGTTCCATTTGGAGTTCCACTCTTTCTTTATAAAGTTCTTTACTAGGAGTTGATGAGTAGATCTTATCAATTGCCTTAATTTTATCAACTAATGTTAATATTTTGGAATTAGTTCGTTTCCTAACTCCAGCAGAATATGAAATAATCTGTCCACGAATATATGCCTTAAAAGTATCCCACAAAATTCCACTAGAGATCTCTGCTGTAGAATTTATTGAGAAAAACAAATCAATTTGCTGTTTAATAAAGTTAATAAAGTCAGAGTCCTGCAAAAGAACAGGATTAAGCCTCCAACTTTTCGTACTAATATATGAATCCGTCACCTTAATAGATAACTTCAAAGGTGCATGATCAGATATGATAATTGAGTCATATTTACAATCCATGACATCTGTAAGTAAATGCTGATCAATGAAAAAGTAATCAATTCTTGAATAACTATGGTAGACATGGGAAAAGTATGAAAACTCTTTGTCATTAGGGTGTAAAAAATGCCAAATTTCACAAATAGCTGAATCAATCATAAAGGAATTAATAAGAGAAGCCGATTTATTCGGAAAAATTTGAATGGGCTTGGATCTATCCATCACAGGGTTTAAACAACAATTAAAATCCCCGCCCATTATCAATCTATATTGATTCAGATTGGGAAAGGATGTAAATAAACATTTAAAAAATTCAGGACAATCAGTATTTGGAGCATAAACATTAACTAGAAGAACTTTTTGATTACAAAGTAAACCAGTAATAAGCAAAAATCTACCCTGCGGATCTGAAATTGTTTCATGATGTATAAAAGCAGTAGATGAGTCTATAAAAAAAGACACACCTCTCACTTTGGCTTGCGCATTTGAGTGGTACTGTTGGCCCTTCCAGAACCTAAACAAGCGCTGACTATCCATCTTCCTTACATGAGTCTCTTGTATAAAGATAACATTAGCATTCATTCTATGGAATACTTTGAATACTTTTTTCCATTTGATCGGATGATTTAAACCATTAGTATTCCAAGAAACGAAATTAATAGTCTTAACCATCTTGACAGTATATATTACAGTTAATACATAAGTTCGAAAGAAAAGTGAACTCATGAACCCGGAAGAAGGAAATAAGTTCAAAAGGAAACCGGAAGTCATAGCACTGCAGCCATTTTTGTAGTTTCATATGCGCCCATAAAATAAAACTAAGCGAAAAGCAAGCAAAAAACAAAAAAAGAAAGAAAAATCCCCCTCCCACCACCCTTGAAACCCCAAGAAAAAAGCCAAAAAAGGCAAGCGAGCGAGCTAATACTAAAACTACCCCCATGTCTCAAGACGGCAACTCGAACGTAATAGAGTTAAAAAAATACAAACAACCCACATTATAAAAAGGGTTAATACTACAAAAGTTAAGATATAAAATTAGTGTTATAAATGTATATAAACAAAAAAGTTAAAAGAAAAGAATTAAAACAATAAATAAAAGTTTTAAACTTTCAAATACATCAAAACAGTTATGACGCTCCAAACACTGGAGTCAGTCGGGAAGAAGAAATGCCATTTTTTTTTCCTCAGTCTTAATATTCAGATGTTAAAAGTATAAAAGAAAGCGTATATCGTTTTTTATTTTAAAAAAAGAAAAACAAAAGAGAGACCCTAATCGGTCATTTTCAACGCTAATAGATTAATAATATGAAAAACTATAAAATCAGCATAAACCCAGCAGAAAAAAAAGAAAGCTTTAATCGTATATAAAAAATATATGCAAGCCATATAAAAAAAAAGAAAGGACCCATATATCAATCCATAATAGATCCAAATCTATAGGCTAAATTACACTGATCAGCCCAATAGAATGTCATTGATCCAGGAAACCTTGAGCATCCGCTGGCGATTTAAACAGCCGAACAGTTCCATCTTCCAGGGCGACTCTCAGATGTGCTGGGAATAACAGCGCTTGCTTGTAGCCTTTCTGGTGGAAATTCGACATAACCGATCTGAAAGCCAGCCTAGCCCGTAATACTTCTGGGCTATAGTCCTCCAAGATACGAAACTTGAAATTGTGATGGGTTATCATACCTTTTTTACGAGCCACATGGATCAAGCGATCTTTGATATGAGGGTAGTGTATCCGCAAAATTATGTGCCGCGGCTTCGAACTTGAACTTGCATAAAATCTTGTTACCCGATGTGCTCGATCGATTATTGGGGGGGGATCCAGGACCTCTTTGCCCAGGACATCCACTAGAAATTTAGAGAAGAAAACGGTAAGATCACCGCTTTCAAATCCTTCCGGGATCCCAATTAACCGGAGATTTTGCCTTCGAGAGCGATTTTCCAAATCCGTAATTTTAACTTTATAACGATCCATCTGTTGAGAAGTCGAGGTTTGCTCTTCTTGTATTTTTTCAATCATACGATCTTTCTTACGAGCGGCTTCTTCAAGAGCCAAAATGCTTGCTTGTTGTTTTTGTGATTCCAGTGAAAGTTCCAGAAACTTTTCTTCGAGTGATTTCAAACGATCGTCATACTTCGAAAGCCTTTTGAATAATTTTTCCTCCATCTCTTCAAATTTAGCTTCCACAATCTTCGCAACTGCTTCTAAAGTTACCGATTCTTTCGTCTGTTTCGATTCTTTTACTTTAGACATTTCAGCAAGTTGAGAATAATTCAAATAGTTTAAAAAGAAGAATTCAGTATATTTAAACCCCTTTAGAATAAGTTTAAGGGGTGTTTGTAGGCTAAAAAACGTAAAAGTTTTGGAGCAAAGCCTAAGTGCGGTTTACTCCATGAGCGCCATCTTGAGACCTGACATCCACATTGTCTATCGGTAGTTCAGACCGCACCCCTATTGTGACCGGTCCGGATACTAAGTCACACTTCAGAATTATTTTATGCAAAGGTACGGCCTCAGTCCCTTTCCCAATACCTTTTATCACTTTCACTTCACCAGCCTCCGTTGCAGCACTGAATTCCAACACATTCCTTAGGATTAAGGACTGAAAGGCCCCAGTGTCTCTCCAGATTCTCACCGGAACCAGGGTTGACCCCTCCTTTACAGATACAAACCCATTCGAAATAAATTTTTCGTATCCTTCTTGAACTCGGCCTGACTCCTCCTTCCTTAGCGGCATTTTAACTGGCTCAATGCAGGCAGTCGGGTTTGTCGCCTTTCCATTTCCCTTATCTCTTCTTGGAGCGAAACACCTAGACGCTACGTGACCAGCCTTCCCACAGTTAAAACACGTTAAACTGGGGAACTTTCCTCCAGACTGCTTCTCGTCCTCCTTACCTTTTCTGCTAGTCCCCGGCTTACTTTCTGACTTAGCCGGTGGGCTCTCTCTATTATCCCTACTACCCCTCTGGTAGCTCTGGCTTGGGGAAAACTTTACCTTGTGGGTTAAAGCATACTCGTCTGCTAACTTGGCAGATGCGGACAGGGTTTCTGCCACTTTCTCATCTAAGTATGTCCTCATACCCTCGGGGATGCTCAATCAACATCAACTGTTTCAGTTTGTCACTATCCTCACTTGCCCCTGCGATCAAAGTACATCTGCATCTCACGGGCAAACTCTAGATACGTGCGATCCCATGGCTTCCTCAAATTTCTGAACTTTTGTCTGTATGCCTCCGGAATCAACTCGTAAATCTTAAGTACAGCCCCTTTTACTTCATCATAATCCCTTGCGTCTTCCACAGACAACACTGAATAAGCTTGCTGAGCCTTTCCCTTAAGTACACTTTGTAACAAAACAGCCCACTTCTCCCTTGGCCAGTTCTGATTCATAGCGACTTTCTCAAAATGTAGAAAATACCTATCGATATCTGTTTCCTCAAATGGGGGCACCAACTTAATCTCCTGACTAACCTTGAACCCCCCGACTGGGTCTATCACTCGTCCCCCTTCCTGCAATACTCTTATCCTTTCCAGCACAAACATCCTCTCTTTTTCCCTTTCCTCCCTCTGCCTTTCTGCTTCTTCAGCCTAAAACTTTTTTACTCGTAACTCAAACTCATGCCGTTGTGCTCCTTTCTTCTCCTCGGCCTCGATTCTTAATTTTTCCATCCGAAACTGCTCAAACCCGCTCAGTTTACTTTCAGGAAATAACTCCAACTCCTGTACTTGAAACATCTCCTTGGATACATAATACTCAGCTATGGCTCTCTGCATCTCTGACCTCCTCGTTGTCAACTTCACCTTTGAACGTTTCAACTTTTTTGCAATACTCAACAGCTCTAACTCCCTGGCATCCTCTAATGCCTGAGAGGTTGGCTCCGCCAAAAATTTATCAACTTTCATTTCTGCTGTTTTTCCACACAACCAAATCAATTAAGGGAATTTACCCCAATCAATTCAACAAGCCCCCCCACACAAGTTTGTTCAAATCCCAGATGAGCCCCCAATTTTGTTACATACCCCGTGACCGGGTTAAAGAACCAGCAGAAATGGAAAACACTTTGGAGTCTGGTATTGCTATAAACTAATAATGTTTATTAGTAAACCACACAATATAGTGTAGTTTATAGTAATATAAATGCAAATATATCAGACAGGTTAGCAATGATATAGATATGTGTGGAAATAGGATCAAAACTAGGTTCTTTCAAACCTGGGGCAAATGGATACAGTCTTACAATATGATGAAGAGAGTTCAGTTCAGTTCGAGGTTGTTGGTTGAGTAACATTGGACAGAGAGAGAGGGGTTATGAGAGGTGAGCCGTTGCCGTCGATCGTCCCGTTGTCTTCCGAAGTACTGTAGTGGTCATCAACTATGACTATGGCCATTACGTATTACATATGGCCATTCTTCAGTGGTGGAATTATCACCCTTGGCAAGGGAGGACACACAAATAATTCCCCACCGGTCACAACTTTTCACACTGTGAGCCACTGATCGATTTTCCTGAATCGATCCACCACAACCCCACCTTCAAGTGGGTGCACTAAGCTTGTTCAGTGTCCGACACTGTGTGTGTCTCTTGTGGTGTGTCTCTCTGTGTCCCAGCGTACCTGCTTTTTATCTCCACATGCTGGACACCGGCTGTCCATCAACCGGCTCTGCCCTGCTGTTTCTGCAGGAACCTTAACAAGCAGGCAAAGTGTCCTTGGGAAAAAGGTAAACAAGCTGGCAGAAGAAATGATAACATTAATCTTGTCTCTCTCTCTCTCATTTGCGCTGGATGCATCCCCCTCTCTTTCTCAATAGCAGCACAGTTCACTGGGTCAACTCTGGACCCTGTTTCAAGCTCGGTTTGCCCATGACAAGTTCTTAAATGAAAACTGTCAACCCCCCAAGCTAGTAGTTGAACTGAATTGACCTTAATTTATTATCCTTCACATACATGAGTAAAAATCTTTAAGTTATGTCTCCATCTAAATGTGCAATGTGCAATCATAGTAATTTATAATTATAATAAATAGAACAGTCAATGTAATGTAGAAATACACACAAATCAATGTGAGTTAATCAGTTCTGATGGTCTGGAGGAAGAAGCTGTCCCAGAGCCTGTCGGTCCAGGCTTTTATGCTGCGGTATTGTTTCTTGGATAGATTGTGGTTGGGGTGACTCGGATCCCGAATGATCCTTCGGGCCCTTTTCTCACACCTGTCTTTGTAAATATACTGAGTCATGGGAAGTGCACTGGGCTGTCCGCACCACTCTCTGCAGAATCCTGAGATTAAGGGAGCTATAGTTCCCATACCTGACAGTGATGCAGCCAGTCAGGATGCTCTCAATTGTGCCCCTGTAGAAAGTTCTTAGGTTTTGGGGGCCCATACCAAACTTCATCAACGGTCTAAGGTGAAAGAGGCACGGTAGTGCCTTTTTCACCACACAGCTGGTGTGTACAGATCATGTGAGGTCCTCGGTGATGTGGATACCAAGGAACTTAAAGCTGTTTACCCTCTCAACCACAGATTCATTGATGTCAATAGGGGTTAGCCCATCTCCATTCTTCCTGTATTCCACAACCAGCTCCTTTGTTTTTGCAACATTGAGGGAGAGATTGTTTTCGTGACACCACTGTGTCAGGGTGATGACTTCTTCCCTGTAGGCCACTTTGTTATTGTTCAAGATAAGGCCAATCAATGTAGTGTTGTCAGCAAATTTAATTAGGAGATTAGAGCTGTGGGTGGCAAAACAGTCATGTGTATAAAGGAGTAATGGAGGGGACTCATTACGCAGCCTTGAGGGGCTCCTGTGTTGAGAATCGGAGGGGTGGAGGTGAGGGAACTCACTCTTACCAACTGCCAGTGATCTGACAGGAAATCCAGGATTCAGCTGCACAAGGCGGATTCAAGGCCGAGGTCTCTGAGCTTCTTGTCAAGCCTGGATGGAACTATGGTGTTGAATGGTGAAATGTAGTCCAAGAACAGCATTCTCACATAAAAGTCCTTCTTCTCCAGATGTGTAAGGATGGTTTGTAGAGCAGTGGCTATTGCATCGTCTGTCGATCGGTTGTGTCAGTAGGTGAATTGTAGGGGGCCCAGTTTGGGTGGTAGCAAGCTGCAGATGTAATCCTTGACCCGTCTCTCAAAGCATTTGCTTATTACTGAGGTGAATGTGAAAGGACACCAGCCATTCAGGCATGTTACCTTGGTCTTTTTTGGTACATGGACAATGGTGGATAATTTGAAGCAGGAGGGTACTCTACACTTGGAGAAGGAGAGATTAAAAATGTCAATAAACACACCTGCCAGTTGTGCTGCACACATCCTGAGTACTCTTCATGGGATGCCATCTGGTCTCGCAGCCTAGTGACTGTCCACTCGTTGGAAACACCTGCATACCTCAGCCTCAGAGATGACCAGGTTGCAGGTTGTGGCAGTGGCTTTCCTCGGAGGCTGAGAGCTAGCGACATTGAACCAAGCATAAAAGCGATTGAGCTCATCTGGGAGAGAGGCCGCGATGTTGGCAACATAACAATGTTTGGCTTTGATGTCTGCGATGGTATGCAGCTCTCGCCACAAGTCATATGTGCTATTTGTTGTGAATCTTGACTCAATCTTCTCCCTATATTGTTGTTTCACAGCCTCGATAGCTTTGCACAGATCATAGCTACACTTCTTGAGCTCTAGTTGATCGTCAGCAATGTAAGCTTGATGTCGCGCTGTAAGTGCTGCTCGCACAGAACTATTGATCCAGGGTTTCTGATACAGAAAGACCCTGACTGCCATCTGGGGGAAAACATCGTCGCTGCGCTTCCGGATGAAGCACGTGATTCCAATCAGTGAACTTGGAAACGTCCTCGTCATGGAAGACATTCCAGTTGATGTCATTGAAACAGTCCTGCAGCATGGAGGTCGATTGGTCGGACCAACATGGACGGTTTCAACTATGGCCGCCTCTTGTTTCAGCTTCTGCTTGTACGTTGGCCGAAGCAGGATCGAAGAATGATCTGATTTTCCAAAAGCTGGTCCAAGGAGAGCTTCACAAGTGTTGCAGAAGGGAGTGTAGCAGTGGTCAAGTGTGTTATCTCCATGAGTGCTCACCTGGATGGGTTGACAAAACTTCGGAGAGACTTTTGTTAGTGATGCTTGATTAAATTCACCGGCAACGATGAAGGCAGCCTCTGGGTGTGCAGTCTCCAGCGTGTTGATGGTCTCATACAGTTCCTTGAGAGGTCGGTTTCAGCCTGAAACAGAATGTACACCGCTGTGATGATACAGCTGTGAACTCCCTTGGCTGCCAGTAAGGTCTACACAGCAGCACCAAGTTTTCCAGGTCTGGGGAACAAAAGCATTTGAGCGCATGCACATTCTGGGGGTTGCTCCAAGCCTCATTGACCATGAAGCATACCTGTCCTGCTTTACTCTTCACAATGAGGTTTTCTGACCTGTCTGCCGGGAACAGGGAGAACCCAGAGGGCTTGATGGCGGATACGGTATCTCCTCCATCAGCCAGGTCTCCACGAAGCACAAAATGTTACACTCCTTTGTTTCCCGCTGGTAGGAGATTCTGGCTCTCAGTTCACAAAGCTTGTTATCCAGGGACTGAACGTTAGCCAGGGGTATGCTAGGGAGTGGCGGTCGATTTGCACGCTGTCTCAGCCTCACCAGGACGCCGGCCCTTCCTCTTCGCCTCTGGCGCTTCTTCCAATGTAGTGACAGTGTAAGGAGATGAGTCTCCCGTGGATCGCGCAAGCAGGGGATCCCAGTGTAGGAAAGGTGGCAAACATAGTGGGTCAATGCCATCTTTCCAATATTCAGAAGGGTCAGTCTATCGTATCTGATGTGACTATCAGCTACTTGAACAGAAAACGCTAAGAAAATTGTAGAAATTAGTAGTATACTTTAGATTTGGAATGGAGCTCACAACATGGCCGCTGTATGCAGCACCATCTTGGTGGGTCACTACCCCGGAGTTCCTGCTTCTCAGCTTTCGACCTAGCTCTCTAAATTCTCTTTCCAGGACCTCTCATCTTTTCCTTCTGTTACGTACCCCATAACTGGGTGTCTGACCAGCAGAGAAAGAAGAATCCGTTGGAGTCTGGTGGTACTATATTTAAAGGTGTTTATTAATAAAAATAAGAAAAACCATATCAATAATGCAAATATACATATAACACAAGGTAGCAGTAATAAACCTAAAAGTGTAGGAATAATAATAATAAGCAATAATAAACAAGCTCTATCGATGTCTAGGGGTAAATGAATTGTAATAGAATATAAAGTTCAGTTTACTTCATGAGTTCTGAGGTAGTTATGCTTGTTGAGCTGTAATCGTTGGAGAAAGAGAGAGAGCGAGAGATTAAGCAGTTGCAGTCAGCAAACCTTCCTGTTGCCTTTTGATTCCGTTGCACCATTGTTGTGGTGGTCATTCAGCTATGACCCCTCCGTCCTTCGGCTAGACCGTCCTTCTATGGTGGACTCGTCACTCTGGTATGAGTGGACACACACACAAGTCCCCACTGGCCCTGCTGTAACACTGTGAGCTTTACTGACAGATCTCTTGGTTCGGTCTCCGAAGCCCTCATCTTTCTTGTGGGTTCCAACCCTCAATCAGTGTCCACTGGCGTGTCTGAAGGGTGTCTCTCCAGACCTGTCTTTTTATCCCTACTAACGGGGTCTCAGCTATCCATCAATTCTGAATGACTGTGTCCATCAAATCATGCCACTCCTAGAGTCCACTGAGGAATGTTAATGAGCAAACTATTGTCCTTGCAGCGAAACAGTAAATAATTCAAAAGGAGTCACAATACAGTTAATCAGCAATCTCCCTCTTTCTCTTATCTCTTGCAGATGTTCTTGCCTGTTTTTCGTCTCTCTTTCTCGTGGTCAGCATAGCAACAGTAATAGTTCGTGGTTCTCGGGGGGGATGGTTAACTCTGTACCCCATTGTCCATCAGGTCTGCTCATCACTCATAACACTTCCTATGACCATCTGGCTACTCTTTCCCTCTCCAAAATGCTGTGGACATGATCTGAGATGTCCTTGACGCTGGCACCAGGGAAGCAACAAAACATTTGGGTGTCCCATTCACGTCCAAAGAAGCTTCTATCTGTACCGCTGACTATTGAGTCTCCTATCGCTTCCACTCCCCTCTTCTCCCTCTCACCCCTCTGCACAATGGACCTATGCTCAGTGCCAGTAACCTGGTCTCTGTAGCATTCCCCTGGGTGGTCAACCTCCCACAACAGTACACAACAGTATCCAAAGCTTATTTTTACTCTTTTTTTTTCTTTGTCAATCTTTTTATTAATTAACAAAAGAATACATACAGATATGTATATATATATATATATATATATATAAACAAGAGGAGAATTATCTCAAATATCTATATCAATAACAATTCATATAAAAGGTAAAATAAACATTATCAAGATCATACATAGTATTGATCTAATAGTACATAGTAAAGAATAAGATCATCGATTCTCCTCTTATCAATCCAGGAAAAGAAGAAAAAAGATAAAGAAACTTTTATAATTTTAATATACATAAAAACCCCACTAAACAAAAAAACAACAAAAAAGAACTGGACAGCTCAAACTGAGAGTGAAAGCAAGAAAAAAGAAAAACCTTCTGATCAAATCCAACATTTTGAGGAGGTAACTAGAAGAGTCATAAATCAAAGCATGTGAAATATTGAATATAAGGGCACCAAGTTTCCTCAAATTTTCTTTAAACTTAAACAGGACATAACAGAAGTAAGCCAATAAAGAGCAGTAGGTGGATTAGAATCCTTCCATTTAATCATAATGGCCCTCCTAGTCAATAATGTTGTAAAAGCTATCATTCGTTGAGCGGAAACAGGAATATATCCTGCTTCCGATGGAATGATCCCAAAAATTGCTGTAAGTAAATCCGGTTGTAGATCCAAATTCAAGACTTTTGATAAAGTTTTAAAGACTTCTTTCCAAAAATTATCTATCTTGATACAAGATCAAAACATATGTGCTAAAGTAGCCACCTCAATATTACATCTGTCACAAATAGGATTAATATTGGAAAAGATACGGGCTAATTTGTCCTTTGACATATATGCCCGATGTACTACCTTGAACTGTATCAAGGAATGACGGGCACAAATAGATGAAGTATTTACCAAATGAAAAAATTTATCCCATTGATTATCTGAGAGTGACTCTTGAAATTCCAATTCCCATGCAGCTTTAATTTTATCATTAGATAACATACGCAAATTCAATAACCATTTATAAATTATAGCTGTCAGTCTTTTTTGAAATGGTTGAACCTGAAAAAGCATATCCATTATATTGGGTGAATAAGCCGAGGGAAAACTTGGAAGTAAACTACATAGAAAGCTCCTAATTTGTAAATATCTAAAAAAGTGTGCGTTAGATAGGTCATATTTGTCCACTGAGTGAAAGACATTAAACAATTCCCCATAAACAAATCTAAAAAAATTACTATTCCTTTGGTTTTTCAAATTAGAAAAGGTCTGATCGGAAATTAATAGTTTAAAAAAATAATTGAGATGGATTTTACTAGAAAGAACAAAATTCAAACTCAAAGAATCTATGAAACTGAAACCAAATTCTTAATGTATGTTTAATAATGGGATTAAGGTCTGAACTACCAATCTTCGAAAGCAAAGAAAGGAAGAGGAGCTCCCAGTAAAGAGGCCAAAGAATACCCCTTCACCGAGATTTTCTCCAAATCCAGCCATAAAGGACAGTCAAGTATGTTTAAGAAATGAATCCTAAAAGAAATATATCGAATATTAATTGCCCAGTAATACATTCTAAAATTTGGCAAAGCCATGCCAACATACTTTTTTAATTTCTGCAGTAAGGACTTACTCAGTCTAGGATTTTTATTATTCCAAATGTAAAATAGAATTTTAGAGTCTATTCTATCAAAAAACAGTTTAGGAACAAAAGAAGGGATTGCTTGGAATATGTATAGAAACTTCGGTAACACTATCATTTTAATAGCATTAATTTGACCAATTAATGATAACGTCATAGGAGACCATTTAGAAAGTACTTGTTGCGTGTACTCAATGAATGGAAGAAAGTTATATTTATACAGGTCCTTAAAATTTTGGAAATTTTAATACCAAGATAAGTTATTTTTGGTAATACTAAAAGGAATTTGGTCATATTGATCCAAGTATTTGTTAATAGGAAATAACTCACTTTTGTGCAAATTTAATTTATATTCAGAAAAACTGCTAAATTCGGAAAATATAGCCAACATAGCATGAATGGATTTCTTAGGATCTAAAATATAAACTAACAAGTCATCTGCATACAACGAAACCTTATACACTTTATCTCCTCTCTTAATACCTTGAACCTTATTGGCGTCCCAAAGAGCAATAGCAAGAGGTTCTAGAGCCAGGTTGAATAACCATATAACAATCACAGCACGGAAACAGGCCATCTCGGCCCTCCTAGTCCGTGCCGAACTCTTAATCTCACCTAGTCCCACCTACCCGCACTCAGCCCATAACCCTCCACTCCTTTCCTGTCCATATACCTATCCAATTTTACCTTAAATGACACAACTGAACTGGCCTCTACTACTTCTACAGGAAGCTCATTCCACACAGCTATCACTCTCTGAGTAAAGAAATACCCCCTCGTGTTTCCCTTAAACTTTTATCCCCTAACTCTCAAATCATGTCCTCTCGTTTGAATCTCCCCTACTCTCAATGGAAACAGCCTATTCACGTCAACTCTATCTATCCCTCTCAAAATTTTAAATACCTCGATCAAATCCCCCCTCAACCTTCTATGCTCCAATGAATAGAGACCTAACTTGTTCAACCTTTCTCTGTAACTTAAGTGCTGAAACCCAGGTAACATCCTAGTAAATCGTCTCTGCACTCTCTCTAATTTATTGATATCTTTCCTATAATTCGGTGACCAGAACTGTACACAATATTCCAAATTTGGCCTTACCAATGCCTTGTACAATTTTAACATTACATCCCAACTTCTGTACTCAATGCTCTGATTTATAAAGGCCAGCGTTCCAAAAGCCTTCTTCACCACCCTATCTACATGAGACTCCACCTTCAGGGAACTATGCACTGTTATTCCTAGATCTCTCTGTTCCACTGCATTCCTCAATGCCCTATCATTTACCCTGTATGTTCTATTTGGATTATTCCTGCCAAAATGTAGAACCCCACACTTCTCAGCATTAAACTCCATCTGCCAACGTTCAGCCCAATCTTCTAACTGGCATAAATCTCCCTGCAAGCTTTGAAAACCCACCTCATTATCCACAACACCTCCTACCTTAGTATCATCGGCATACTTACTAATCCAATTTACCACCCCATCATCCAGATCATTTATGTATATTACAAACAACATTGGGCCCAAAACAGATCCCTGAGGCACCCCGCTAGTCACCGGCCTCCATCCCGATAAACAATTATCCACCACTACTCTCTGGCATCTCCCATCTAGCCACTGTTGAATCCATTTTATTACTCCAGCATTAATACCTAATGACTGAACCTTCTTAACTAACCTTCCATGTGGAACTTTGTCAAAGGCCTTGCTGAAGTCCATATAGACTACATCCACTGCCTTACCCTCGTCAACATTCCTCGTAACTTCTTCAAAAAATTCAATAAGGTTTGTCAAACATGACCTTCCACGCACAAATCCATGCTGGCTACTCCTAATCAGATCCTGTCTATCCAGATAATTATAAATACTATCTCTAAGAATACTTTCCATTAATTTACCCACCACTGATGTCAAACTGACAGGTCTATAATTGCTAGGCTTACTTCTAGAACCCTTTTTAAACAATGGAACCACATGAGCAATGCGCCAATCCTCCGGCACAATCCCCGTTTCTAATGACATCTGAAAGATCTCCGTCAGAGCTCCTGCTATCTCTACACAAACTTCCCTCAAGGTCCTGGGGAATATCCTGTCAGGACCCGGAGATTTATCCACTTTTAAATTTCTTAAAAGCACCAGTACATCCACCTCTTTAATTGTCATAGGTTCCATAACTTCCTTACTTGTTTCCCACACCTTACACAATTCAATATCCTTCTCCTTAGTGAATACCAAAGAGAAGAAATCATTCAAAATCTCTCCCATCTCCCTCGGCTCCACACATAGCTGACCACCCTGATTCTCTAAGGGACCAATTTTATCCCTCACTATCCTCTTGCTTTTAATATAACTGTAGAAACCTTTCGGATTTACTTCCACCTTATTTGCCAAACCAAACTCGTATCTTCTTTTAGCTTTTCTAATCTCTTTCTTAAGATTCCTTTTACATTCTTTATATTCCTCAAGCAATTCCTTTACTCCATGCTGCCTATATCTATTATAGACATCCCTCTTTTTCCGAACCAAGTTTCTAATATCCCTTGAAAACCATGGCGCTTTCAAACCTTTAACCTTTCCTTTCAACCTAACAGGAACATAAAGATTCTGTACCCTCTTAATTTCACCCTTAAATGACCTCCATTTCTCTATTACATCCTTCCCATAAAACAACTTGACCCAATACACTCTCTCTAAATCCCTTCGCATTTCCTCAAAGTTAGCCTTTCTCCAATCAAAAATCTCAACTCTAGGTCCAGTCCTGTCCTTCTCCATAATTATATTGAAGCTAATGCTATTGTGATCACTGGACCCGAAGTGCTCCCCAACACATACATCTGTCAGCTGACCTATCGCATTCCCTAACAGGAGATCCAACACTGCCCCATCTCTAGTCAGTACTTCTATGTATTGTTGCAAAAAACTATCCTGCACACATTTCACAAACTCTAAACCATCCAGCCCTTTTACAGAATGAGCTTCCCAATCTATGTGTGGAAAATTAAAATCTCCCACAATCACCACCTTGTGTTTACTACAAATATCTGCTATCTCCTTACACATTTGCTCTTCCAACTCACGCTCCCCATTAGGTGGCCTATAATACACTCCTATCAGTGTTACTACACCTTTCCCATTCCTCAATTCCACCCAAATAGCCTCCCTAGAGGAGCTCTCTAATCTATCCTTCCAAAGCACCGCCATAAGATTTTCTCGGACAAGCAATGCAACACCTCCTCCTCTGGCCCCTCCTACTCTATCACACCTGAAGCAACTAAATCCAGGAATATTTAGTTGCCAATCACACCCTTCCTGCAACCATGTTTCACTAATAGCTACAACATCATAATTCCAGGTATCAATCCACGCTTTAAGCTCATCCACCTTTCTTACAATGCTCCTAGCATTAAAATAGATACATTTAAGATACTCTCCACCTCCTCCTCTCTTTTCATCCCTAACAATGCATTCAAATTTATTATCCTTTTCTTTCTTCTCCCCTACATCTTCGGGCTGAGTGCATCCCTTCTCCATCACCTGCCTTTCCTCCCTCACATACTGAGGGAGCGAACTAAGAGGACAACTCTGCTGGGTACCTCTGTATAACCTAAAATAAGGAAGTTTTTGATTATTGGTTATAACTGCCGCCATAGGGGCTTGATAGATCAGCTTAATCCAGGAAATAAAACCTGGACCAAAATTAAATCTTTCTAAAACCTCGAATAAATAGGGTCATTCTACTCTATCACAGACTTTCTCTGCATCAAGGGAAACAACATATTCAGTTTCTTTAGTTGGAGAGGAATGAATAATGTTCAATAATCTCTGAATATTAAAACATAAGTATCTATTCTTAATAAATCCAGTTTGATCCTTAGAAATAACGTTGGGTAAAATATTATCGATCCTGTAACCAAAATCTTAGAAAGAATTTTAGAATCCACATTTAATAAGGAAATTGGTCTGCAAGAGGCACATCCAGATAAATCTTTCTCTTTTTTGGGAATTAATGAAATTGATGCCTCATAGAAAGTTTTTGGGAGGGTTCCAGAAGATATAGAATCATTGAAAATTTGGCATAAGTGAGGTGTAAGTATTTCAGTAAACATCTTAAAAAATTCTACCATCAATCCATCCGGTCCCGGAGCTTTACCTGATTGAAAAGAAGATATAGCCCTTGCTATTTCCTCTTGATTAATGGGTGCAACTAATGTATTCATATCTTGAATAGAAATTTTGGGTATATTACCGTAGATTCCGCACTACAGAGCGCACCTGATTAAAAGCCGCAGGCTCTAATTTTAGAAAGAAAATCAATTTTGTACTTGTACAAGCCGCACCGGATTTTAAGCCGCAGGTGTCCCACGTTGTAATATGAGATATTTACACAGAAAGATATTACACGTGAGGATTTTTTAACTTTTAATTAAATCCGTATGGTAACATAAACAAATACATATTGCAAATGCTTTTTTTCGAACCGTGCCTGTAACACGGCTACTTTTAAATATACATACGTATCGGTAACACACTAATTATGTTGCGTATACTTTTTTACTGAACAGTGCACGAACAACATTCCTACATCTCCTAACGACTGGTAAAAAAAATATATATACTGCAGCCTACCAGGAAAAGTTATTGATCGCCTTCTTCATCTTCTTCCTGCGCACTAAAACCATCAATGTCCTCTTCTTCAGTGTCCGAATTGAACAACCTCAGGATCTCGTCACTCACTTCAGTCTCTTCGTTGTCGCTCTCACTTGAGCGCACGCGATCCTCTTCATCACGCAGCAGTCCAGCCTTTCAAAACCCGTTGGTGATGGTGGATGTTGTGACACGGCTCCACGCATTTAGGATCCACTGGCAGACTTGAGTTAAAGATGCTCTTCGCATGTGGCCTGTTTTGGTAAAGGATTTCTCGCCGCTCGTCATCCAAGTCTCCCACTCAACGCGCAGCGCCACTTTAAATGGCCGGTTCACGCTGATGTCCAGTGGCTGCAAATACTTTGTGGTGCCCCCAGGAATCACAGCTGGAATTGAGTTTGTACTCTTGATGGCAGCTTTCACTGAATCTGTTATATGAGCCCTCATGCTGTCCATAACGAGCAACACTTTTTTTCTGTGAAAAAATCCCCCCGGTCGCTTGGCGTAGCACTCTCTCAGCCAATCCTTCATTAGACTCTCCATCATCCAACCTTTCTAATTGACTTTCACCATGATTTCTTTTGGGAATTTTTCCTTTGGCATTGTCAGCCGCTTAAAAATCACCATCGGTGGAAGCTTTAGTCCGGATGCTGTGCAGCTGAGAACACAAGTAAAATGCGTTCTCTCATGGCCACTTGTTTTCAGTATGATGGACGAGTCACCTTTTTTATTAACAGTCCGAGTGAGAGGCAGGTCAAACGTCAAAGGTACTTCATCCATATTTATGATTTCATCTGGCCCGATGGAATTCTCCGCTATCGTTGTTTGAGTGAATGTGCGGAAGTTAGCAAGTTTTTCCTCGTGGTCGGGAGGGAGCTGCTGACACAGAGTCGTGCGTACCCTGATGGACAGGCCTTTTCGTCTCATAAATCTAAAACACCACGATGGCCCACCTCTAAAATCTTCGATTTTCATTTTGGTGGCGATTGCTTTAGCCTTCAGTCTGATCTGCACGGTGGAAACACCGCGGCCGCCTGCTCTCTGTGTGTTAACCCAGTCTTCAAGAAAGTTTTCAAGTTCGGGCCATCTGCTATGATTACCTCTGAAAGCTTTTGTCGTCTTTTTGCATTGACTCAGTTTTTCACGCTGGCGTCTCCACCGTCTCACCATCGATTCATTTATGCCAAGATTACGTGCAGCAGCTCGATTTCCTTCTTCAACTGCCAGATTGATCGCCTTTAACTTAAAAGCTGCATCATATGCTTTTCTTCGAGTGTTTTCCATGTTGATGAGGGTGAGTACAAATGACTGATTTACAATAATTTAATTGTGAAAGTGCGCTTGATTTATCGTACAATTTCATTGGACCTCTGTGAACTACTCATCAATTTTATTGGTCTACTGTTACGAGGCAAAATGTTTTTGGCGGCATGAAAAAAAACCATGCATTAGCCGCACCGTAGTAAAGGCCGCAGTGTTCAAAGCTGTTCAAAGCGTGGGAAAAAAGTAGCGGCGTATAATCCGGCATCTACGGTAAATCTTTGCAGAAATTTATTCAAATTTATTCAGTGTTGTCTGGAAAATCAGATTTATAAAGATTAGAGTAGAAGTCCAAAAATACTTATTAATTTCCTGACAATCTGATGTTTCAGTTCTATCAATTCTTTGTATTTTCAAAATCTGCCTTCTAGCCATAGTTGCTTTGAGTTGAGCAGCCTAAGTTTACTTGATTTATCTCCATGTATATAAAAATTACTTTTAGATTTTAAAAGTTGCTGCTGAATGGGATAAGTCAATAGCAGATCGTGCTCTGTTTGATGTTTCACCCTTATATAAATCTTCAGTAGGTGATACTGAATAAACTTTTATTTATTTATTTAATCCTGTGAGTAATCACTAAAAACTCTGCTTTAGGTTTCCTTCTTAAAGCTGCTGAATATGAAATTATCTGTCCCCTAAGAAAAGATTTCATCACATCCCAAATAACCAAATTTGACATACACTCAGTTGTATTTAATTCAAAAAATAAAGAGATTTGCTCTTCAGTAAAGCTTACAAATGCTGAATCATGGAGCAGTGCAGCATTAAATCTCCACTGAGATGCATTCCGTGTATTATCAGGGAGCTTCAGTGTTAGTCTCATGGGCGAATGATCCGACAAGGCAATAGCGTCATACGCACAATCAGCAACAAAAGACACAAATTGCTTATTTAACAGAAAATAATCAATTATTGAATATTTATGATGTACATGTGAAAAAAAAGAAAAATCCTTATCTTTAAGATAAAGAAAACTCCAAATATCAACCAAACTGTATTCTAGTAAAAAGGAATGCAGCGTTATTAGGAAGCCACGGATTGGTTGATGACCTATCAATCGAGGGATTGAGACAACAGTTAAAGACATCACCTATAATCAACTTATATTCATTTAAATTCGGCAGTGCAGAAAATAACCTTTTAAAAAAATTCAGGGCTATCTACATTAGTTGCACACGCACGCACACACACACACACACACACACACACACACACACACACACACACACACACACACACACACACACACACACACACACACACACACACACACACACACACACACACACACACACACACACACACACACACAGTTTACCACATAACAAGCCAGTAACAATTAAGTATCTTCCAATTGAATCAGTGACAGTATTAAAATTTACAAAAGAGATTTTAAAATTAATAAAAATAGACTCCCCTCTAATTTTAGTTACTGATGAAGAGTGAAACTGAGAGCCCTTCCACAATTTAAAAAAAACGGTTTTCATCCAACCTATGGATATGGGTCTCTTGTGCAAAAATAATATCAGCTTGAAGTGTTCTAAATTTCTTAAAGATCTTTCTATGCTTGATAGGTTGGTTCAAGCCATTCAGGTTCCAGGAAATTATATTAATTTTATTAACATCCATACTAAGGCTTTAATTTAAGGTTTTATAAAATAACTTAGTGCGCCAACACAAACCAAACCCGCAGGGAAGTATAAATTATGGATTCGATCAGAAAGAGAAAAAAAGCAACACAATTGACAGGAAAACCTCTCAGGACTGCCCAGTCAAAAAAGCCTAAACTAATAGCCCCACCCCTCTCCCCCCACAAAGCCAGAAAAAAAAATCCAATAGGTGGACAGCATGCTAAACTAAACACCCTAAACCCTTTGTCTCTAATAGTCAGACTTTTTTTAAAAGTTATATACTGACACTACTAACTAAAGGCACAACATCATATACGTTAAAAGTAGAGAAATACCAATTATTTTGATATAATGTCTAACAGAGGTTAGAATGTAGTTAACAGCAGCCATGTTAAATTCATTTAATAAAAATTGATCATATATTCAAAAAAGATAGATCCAACCAAATAATATTTTGACTATCTGGATGTGACCAGCAAGTGAAAATGTAAGTGGGTTCCATCTACTAAATAAATACTTAATAGAATCTACCAAGGGAACAGAATTAGCCTTTAGTGATTACAACGCCTAAATATCTAAAGGAACCCGTGACTTTGAAAGGAGTATTATCATATATAGAAATAGATTCATTTAAAGGAAACTTTTATTAAAATTTATTTTATATCCTGTAAGATCTCCAAATTCATTAAATAATTTTAGCAAGGCAGGGATAGATTCCTCGGGATTAGATCTATAAACCAATAAATCATCAGTGTAAAGAGAAATCTTATGAGTGGTCTCATTCACAAGAATCCCATGAATATCTTTAGCTTCATGAAGAATAATAGCAAGGGGTTCTAATATTAAGTTAAGTAACAAAGGACTCAATGGACAACCTTGTCTTGTCCCCCATGAAAGCTGAAAAAAGGGGATCTACAGTTATTAGTAATAACAGTAGCAATAGGAGTTTTATATATCATTCTAATCCAATTATTAAAATTAACCCCAAAAGCAAATTTCTCTAAAACATTAAATAAATATTTCCATTCGACTCGATCGAACGCCTTTTCAGCATCCAAAGAGATGACGCATTGTGGAGTTTTAAAAGAAGACAAATATATTATGTTAAATAATCTCTGAATATTTGAAAAGAAATAACAACCCTTTATAACGCCTGTTTGATCTTTAAGAATAATTTTACCCAAAATACTTACCAACTGATTGGCCATTATCTTTAACAGAATCTTAGCATCAACATTCAATAATGAAATAGGTCTATATGAGGCACAATCAGTAGGATCTTTATCCTTTCTAAGAATTAAAGAAATAGAAGCCTCATAAAAGGTAGAGAGTAAATCACCTTTCACAAAAGAATCCTTAAACATTTCCAACCTATACTGAGAGAGCAATTTTCCAAATTTTTAATAAAATTCTACAGGGTAGCCATCAAGTCCAGGGGCCTTACCAGACTGCATTGAAAAAATAGCTTTATTGATTTCGGCTTTAGTAATTTGGGCATCAAGAGTTTTTTGATCCTCAACAGAAATTTGAGGAAAAACAACCTTTTTTAAAAAAGCATTCATTTTAGAAGAACCTGCTGGAAATTGAGATTTATGACGTTCAGTATAAAAATCTTGAAAAATCTTATTAATTTCTTAATATTCCCAAGCCAAGGTACCATCTTTCCTAAGGATTTTCAAAATTTGCTTTTTGGCTCTGGCCATTTTTAATTGAGATGCAAGCAGTTTGTTATTTTTATTTCCAAACATATAAAATTGACTCTTTAGCTTAAGCAAGTAGCCTTCAATAGGTTGAGTTAACAATAAATGATATTGTGATTGGAGTTCCACCCTTTGTTTGAATAAATCAATATTAGTGGAGATTGCATAAATATTATCTAAATCTTTAATTTGTTTTGAAATTTTATCTAATTTTACTTTAGTCTGTTTTTTAAGCTTAGCTGAATAAGAAGTGATCTGACCACGTAAAAATGCTTTATATGTATCCCATATGATTAATTTAGATGTACCCCCTATATCATTGAAAAGAAAAAAATCTTTTATCTGTGTTTCAATGAAGCTGACAAAGTCAGAGTTCTGCAATAATGTCTGAGAGAGGCACCATGGTGGGCAGGCAAGACTGACATCATTGAATTCAAAAGAGAAACTCAGAGGCGCATGATCAGATACAGCAATAGCATTGTGTTCACAATTCTTAACACTAGGCAAGAAGCGAGGTTCAACTATAATATAATCGATCCGCGAATATTTTTTATAAATGTGAAAAAAAAGAATATTCTCTGTCATCAGGGTGTAAATATCTCCATAGTTCAATCAATCCAAAATCGGTCAAAAAGGAGTTAAGTCACGCGGAGCGATTTGGAAGTCGCTGATTGGTTGAGCTCTTGTCAATCAAAGGATTTAAACAACAGTTAAAATCCCCACCCATTATCAACATATAGTCATTTAAATCAGGCAGTAAAGCAAATACATTTTTAAAAAACGAAGAATCATTTAAGTTAGGACTGTACGAATTGACCAAAACAACTTTTCTGTTACAAATTACTCCTTTAACAATTAAAAATCTACCATTAAAATCTGACTTAATATCCTCTTGAATAAATGAAATATTGGATTTAATAAAGATAGACACTCCCTTAGTTTTACTCTGAGAAGTGGAATGAAATTGCAAACCCCTCCACCATCCAAAAAATCTATTTTGATCTCCTGCCCTGATATGCATCTCTTGGGCAAAAATTCTATCAGGCTAGAATTGGTTAATGATTTTAAATGTCTTTTTTCGTTTGATAGGATGATTCCAACCACGTACATTCCAACCTATTACATTAATCCATTAAATACCATACTATAATTTTAATCTACTTTACACATGCACAGAGCATATACCAATACCGGATGATCAAAAATGAGTTTCCAGGTCTTTAAGTTTTCCCAGAAATGACACCATTTCATTGCTATTCTTTTCCAGTTGGTCTTTAATTGAATTCAGTGTCCGAGCCATATCTTCAGCCCATGGTGGCATTTCATCAGATCTTTCCTTTTGTATCTTTCCTTTCCAATTGCCTTTATCACTAGTTTCAGACAAGTTCTTCCCACTCCTCAAAGACAGATTGTTCCCCTTCAAGAATCAGCAAATAAAAATTTTAAATTCAAAGTTTAAACTGGGGTAAAGGAACAAAACTGGGAGCAGCACAAAAACTGCTGCTACTCCATTCACAGACAGGCGCAGTCTCCCCCCACATCTCAGTAGTTGTAATAATGAAAAGCCTCATCTGGAGAGAAGATGAAACAAAGGCGGAGAACTGAGAGAAGGGGATGGTGTTTTTACAAGTAAACGAGTGGGAGGAGGTATAGTCTAGATAACTATGAGAGTCAATGGGTTTATAAAACACATCAGTAGATAGACTGTCTCCAGAGATGGAGACAGAGAGATCAAGATAGGAGAGAGAGGTGTTGAACCAAGTAAATTTAAGGACAGGGTGGAAGTTGGAGGCAAAGTAGATGAAATTGACGAGCTCAGCAGAGGTGCTGGATGCAACACCAAAGCAGTGGTCGATACAGTGTAGACAGAGTTGGTTAGCAATGTGGATGTAAACTTGGAACATGGTCTGATCCACATAGCCGATGAGAAGGTAGGCATAGCTGGGGCCTATGCGAGTGCCCATGACTATACCTTTGGTTGGAAGGAGTGGGAAGAGCTGAAGGAGAAATTATTGAGGGTGAGAACCAGTTCCTCCAGGTGGAGGAGAGTGGTAACGGAGGGGAACTGGTTGGGTCTCTTGACCAGAAAGAAGCAGAGAGCTTGGAGGCCCTCCTAATGGGGCATTGAGGAAGAAAGAGTCTGGATATCCATAGTGAAAATGAGACAATCGGAGCCAGGGAAATTGAAGTCTTTGTAAAGATCAAGAGTGTGTGAAGTGACGTGGATGTAGGTAAGAAGGGACTGAACTGGGGGTGGGGGTGGTGGGTGTGGGATAAAATAGAGTTTAGGTATGCAGCTGTAAATTCAGTGGGGCTGGATCGTCAGTTTTATTGATCTTGGGTAGGATGTAGAAACAGGAGGTGTGGGGTCAGGGAACTATGAGGTTGCTGGCAGTGGATGAGAGATCCCTGGAGTTGATAATGCCATTGATAGTGCCGGTGATATTGACCTGGTACTCCTTAGTGGGGTCCTACTCAGGGAGTAGGTATGTTGGTGTCTCAGAGTTGCTGTCTGGCCTCAGCAAGGTAGAGGTCAGTTTGCCAGATGATTATAGCAAACCCACCCCCCACAGTGCCTATAGAAAGTATTCACCCCTCTTGGAAGTTTTCATGTTTTATTGTTTTATGACATAGAATCACAGAGAATTTAATTTGGCTTTTTTGACACTGATCTACAGAAAAGACTCTTGTGTCAAAGTGAAAATAAATTTCTACAAATTGGTCTAAATTTATTACAATTATTAAACAAAATAATTGATTGCATAATTACTCACACCCTTCAAGTCAGTATTTAGTAGATGTACCTTTGGCAGCAATTACAGCCTTGAGTCTGTGAATAGGTCTCTATCAGCTTTGCACATCTGGACTCTGCAATTTTTCTTCTTTACAAAACTGCTCAAACTCTGTCAGATTGCATGGGGATCGTGAGTGAACAGCCCTTTTCAAGTCCAGCCACAAATTCTCAGTTGGGTTGAGTTCAGGGCTCTGACTTGGCCATTCTAGGACATTAACTTTGTTGTTTTTAAGCCATTCTTATGTAGCTTTGGCTTAATGCTTGGGGATATTGCCTTGCTGGAAAACAAATCTCCCAAGTCACAGTTCTCTTGCAGACGGCATCAGGTTTTCCTCCAGTATTTCCCTGCATTTTGCTGCATTCATTTTACCCTCTACCTTCACAAGCCTTCCAAGGCCTGCTGCAGTGAAGCATCCCCACAGCACGATGCAGCCACCACCATGCTTCACAGTAGGGATAGTGTGCTTTTGATGATGTGCGGTGTTTAGTCTGATGGCCAAAAAAGCTTAATTCTGGTTTCATCAGACCGTAGAACCTTCTTCAGTCTGTCTTCAGAGTCTCCCACATGCCTTCTGGGCAAACTCTAGTCGAGATTTCTTGTGTGTTTTTTTTTCAACAGTGGCTTTCTCTTTGCCACTGTCCCATAAAGCTGTGACTGGTGCAGCACCTGGCCAACAATTTTATGTGCAGTCTCTCCCATCTCAGCCACTGAAGCTCTTGATGGCTTACCTCAGTAGTCTCCTTCTTGCATGGAAACTCAGTTTTTAAGGATGGGCTGTTGTAGGCAGATTTACAGCTGTGCCATATTCTTTCCCCATCTCGATGATTGACAACTGTCAGCAGCGGCGGCATTGGTAAGTATCGAGAGATGATGGTGTGACACTTTTTCTGATGTTTCTTGGGGTTTCTTAGACTTGGGGCTATTGGCATTTTCTAGAGTGGCTGTACAGCCCCATTCCAGAGTGATATTCCCTTTCACAGGTGAAGGAGGAAGGTGCTCTGGCTTTTCTTTTGGCTCACTTGATGGGCATGTTGGCCCTCGCTATCTCAGCACATTGTGAACTGATCTTGAATGCAGCCTTCCATGCTGTCTGGTCTTCAACTGTTTCCTTCCATGTGTTGAGGTCGATGCCTGCCAGCTTCATGTCAAGCTCGCAGACATCCCTGTAGCAGAGGCACTGTCTTCCTCATGGGCGGTAACCCTCTCTCAGCTCACCATGCAGCATGTCCTTGGGAATGCATCCCTGGTCCATCCGTTTGACGTGGCTCAACTGTCTGAGGCATCTATGGCTGAGTAGTGCGTGGGTGCTGGAGGTGTCAGCCCGTTGCTGAACCTCGGTGTTGGTGATTCCATCCTGCCAGGAGGTGTGCAAGATATGCCTGAGGCAGCGTAGGTGGAACAAATTTAGACTCTTCTCGAAGCTGGTGACCTCTGCCTGTTCGAGGACTTCAATGTTGGTGACGAAGTCACTCCAGTGGATGTTAAGGATGGTGCGGAGGTAGTGCTGGTGAAAACGCTCAAGGAGTCGTAGGTGGTGACGGTAGGTGACCTACGACTCAGAGCTGTACAGGAGGGTGGTCAGTACAACTGCTCTGTACACGCTGATCTTTGCCTTTCTTCAGATGCTTGTTGTTCCAGACTCTTTTGTACAGCCTGCCGAATGTGCTGTTTGCCTTTGCCAGTCTGTTGTCAGTCTCTTTGTCGATCTTGGCATCTGACGAGATGGTGCACCCCGGGTAGCTGAACTGGTGGACTGTCTTCAGCTCTGCCTTGCCAACGGTAATGTGGGGAGGGTGGTAATCTTCCTGAGGTGCGGGCTGATGGAGAACTTCTGTCTTCTTCAAGCTGACTTCCAGTCCGAAGAGCTCAGCAGCCTCTGCAAAGCAGGATGTTATACGCTGCAGGGCTGTCTCTGTGTGGGCAACAAGGGCAGCGTCATCGGTGAAGAGGAGCTCTCGGATGAGTTGCCCCAACGTCTTGGTGCGGGACTGTAGTCGCCTCAGGTTGAACAGGCTGCCATCGGTGTAGTATCGGATGTAGACACCGTCCTCGTCATCAAGGTCTTCTGTGGCTCTTTCAAACATCATGCTGAAGAAGATGGTGAAGAGAGTTGGTGCGAGGATGCAGCCTTGCTTTACACTGTTGCCTATTGGGAAGGGCTGTGAGAGGTTGTTGTGTCTGACTTGGCCACGCTGATCTTCATGTAGCTGGATGACCATGCTGAGGAACTTGGGGGGCATCCCAGTCATTCCATGATTTGCCACAGACCTTCCTTGCTCACAGTGTCCAACGCTTTGGTAAGGTCGACAAACGTCACGTACAGTCCCTTGTTCTGTTCCGTACATTTCTCTTGGAGCTGCCTGAGTACAAATACCATGTTGGTGGAGCTTCTGCTGGCTCTGAAGCCACACTTGCTCTCTGGGAGGTGTTCTTCTGCAATGATGGGCACCAATCTGTTTAGGAGTACTCTTGCGAGGAGTTTTCCTGCAATGGAGAGCAGAGTTATCCCCCGGCAGTTGGAGCAGTTGGACTTTTCCCCCTTGTTCTTATATAGAGCGATGATGACTGCGTCGCAGAGGTCCTGTGGTAGTTTTGGTGTGTAACACTGGGCCCCCATGCTTCCAAATCTCTGGTGGGATTCCATCAACTCCGGCTGCCTTGCCACTCTTCAGCTGTTCTGTGGCCTTGACAGTCTCTTCCAGGGTTGGAATTGTGTCCAGTTCTGTTTTCTCTGGCTGTTGTGGGATGCGATGAATTGCTTTCTTGGACCATGCGGTTGGCGCTGAAGAGAGTTTGGAAACGTTCCGACCACCGGTTCAGGATGGATGCCTTGTCTGCGAAGAGTGCCTGGCCGTCTGCACTGCGCAAGGGACTCTGGACCAGATGTGAAGGGCCAAACACTGCTTTCAGGGCTTCATAAAACCCTCTGTAGTCACTGGTGTCTGCGCAAAGCTGAGTTCTCTTTGCGAGGTTGGTCCACCACACGTTCTGAATCTCTTGAAACTTGTGCTGGAGGTTGCTGCATACAAGGTGGAAGGCTGCTTTCTTATCAGGACAAGACGGCTGAGCAAGGTGCACCTGGTGGGTGGATCTCTTCTTCGCCAGCAATTCTTGGATCTCCTGGTTGTTTTTAATCGAACCAGTCCTTGTACTTCTTTGTGGAAAACCCTAGGATTTCTTCAGAGGTCTTCAGGATGGTGGTTTTTAGGTGTTCCCAAAGCACTTCTGGAGAGGAGTCTGTGGGGAAACTGGGATCCTCAAGTCTCGACTGGAAATTCGCCTGGAAGTCAGCTTTCACTTCAGCTGACTGGAGGTTGCCAACCTGAACCTTCTTCCTTGGAGCGCCTCCTCTCTTTGGCTTGGGTTTGAAATGGAGACTGAGTTTGCAGTGGAGCGGACAAGACACTGGTCCGTATGGCACTCTGCGCTGGGTATCACTCGCGTGAGTAAGACATCCCAAAGGTCTCTCTGGCACACCGAGATGTAGTCTATGAGGTGCCAATGCTTGGACCGAGGATGCATCCAAGTTGTCGTCAGACTGTCTTCCTGCTGGAAAATGGTGTTAGTGATGGTGAGTTGCTGCTCCGCGCAAAACTCTAACAGAAGGCGCCTGTTGTCATTGCAGTTTCCAACACCACGTTTGCCAAGTACTCCTTTCCAGGCTTCTGAATCTTGGCCTACTCTGGCACTGAAGTCGCCAAAGATGATGACCTTGTCGTCTGCAGGGGCGTTCTGTACGAGGTTGCGCAGATTAATGTAAAACTTATCCTTTACTTCAGGATCCGCTTGAAGAGTGTGGCATGCTGCTTGGTTCGAAGTGGGAGGCGCATGGAGATGATGTGGTCAGAGTGACCTGTTGGCAATTTTTCAAGTTTGGAGGCAATGGAGTTCCTGACCATAAAGCCAATGCCAGAAAGGCATCTCTCAGTCTCTGGCTTGCCTGACCAGTAGAGGGTGTAGCCGGCGTCGTATTCTTGAAGGCTGCCTTCCTCTGGGAAGCGGACTTCACTGGCCGCAGTGATGTCGACATTCAGTCTTGAAAGTTCATGCGCAACTGGAGCGGAGCGTCGTTCTGGGTGACCACTGTCTGCTGTATCGAGCATGGTTGTGATGTTTCAGCACGCGAGCTTCAGTCCTTGCACTCCTCGCGAGGCAGGTGTGTACTTTTTTTGTTGTTCGACCGCTTTTGAGGATGCCCATTGACCGCGGCTAGCTAACTGGAAAAAATGGAAACGAGCTTTGTTTAGGCCACCTTTTCTAGGCCCCTCTCCGTGTGGGGCAAGCAGTGCTGTCCCCGGAGAAGGCTGTTCGGTCATTCAGGGGGTTGCCGAATGATATTGTCATCTCCGGGGTCAACATCAGATGGCCCATACACCTGAACCACCTGCCTGCAGGATTGTCGTGGTTTTTCGTGCTTTACAAATGACCAAGAGACGCAGAAGATTCTTCAAGAAGGGTTAAACTTTAATTTGCAAATCAAAGCTGAGACAGTCATTGAGCTAGTCGCTGATTGCCCACCGATCCTCGGACACTGCAGCTTTTATAGCAAATCTCTAGTTGCATACTGCACATACTGCAGGTATATTATGTCCCTTTTGTTCCTATCAATTGGCTTAATCATGTTTTAATCTACATCTCTTAGCTACCTCTCATTAACACACCATTGTCTTTAACATTCCTAAGATTTCATTCTACTAAATTGAGTAAATTGAGTACATGCATAGCAAATAATAAACTCAGAACTGCGCAATGTTCTAATCTACATCTCTTAGCTACCTTTCTTTAACACACCATTGTCATCTTCAGACTGCAGTCTCCTACCAAATTGGGTACATGCATAGCAAATAGGAAAACTCAGAACTGAGCAATGTTCTAACCTACATTTCTTTAGCTCTTTAGTTACCTCTACATTCCTAAGATTTCATTCTACTAAATTGAGTACATTCATAGCAAATAACTGACTTCATAGTTAAAGTTTATACTTTTATACTCCAATAGGATCAGAACTGCGGCTTCCAGTGTCATCTTCCACCTGCCGTTTTCGCCCCTTTCCCATCACTGCAGGGCTTGATGAATGGTCAGGGAGGATGGTCGTAGGCGTGGGTGTGTCCTTCGGCCTGCACAATGGTTTTTTTTAGGTGGACTGCAGTGTGTGCGGTCCTGCCTCCACCCTTTACACCGGGGTTCATCTGCCATAGCCTAGCAAGCTGGGACGGTGACAGCGAGGTCCTCGGGTCGTAGGAGTTACGTCGGAGTGTCCTTCTCCAAGGTGGATGGCCTGACAAGGCTGACGAGTCCCACCTGCCCGGGTTTGGAGTCAGAGTTGTCCTTCTCTTAGGCTGGCTGCCAGCCAAGGCTAACGAGCCCAGCCTACCCATCCAGTCATACCGCCGGACCCTCGGTCGCGCTATGACGTAGCAAGCTCGGTGGAAACGGGGGGCACTGATGAGAAGGTGTTGCTAAGGACGCAGTAGTGTAGGAGAGGCCTCCTGCCTAGCAAGCCAGACCATGCGGCAATCACTACACCGGGAAAGGAGACGCAATGTATTGTGCGTGCACTTTCCC
Source organism: Hemitrygon akajei (assembly GCF_048418815.1). Lineage (NCBI taxonomy): Eukaryota > Metazoa > Chordata > Chondrichthyes > Myliobatiformes > Dasyatidae > Hemitrygon > Hemitrygon akajei. The sequence continues at coordinate 31,595,134 of NC_133127.1, forward strand.
TGGGTGAGTGGGACGTCAGGCCCAGACCTCACCTGCCCCCCACTCATGGAGTTAACAATGCAATAACAGCTTAAAGAGTCATGGAGAAGTATAGCACAGCAACCGACCCTTTGGCCCATCTAGTCCAATTGGCTGATACAGCATTCCTAAGCCAATCAAATGACGCATTATCTTAACAGAAAATGAAATACCGGACTGTAAAATTTGATTAATAGAACACTTTGCATTTTACAAAAGAATCTTCAGAAAATAAAATAGCCAATAGCATTTCTGTTGTAATACAATATAACATGTTCTTAACCAGGGTATTACATAGAAAGTGTTTTAGGATTCTCCTTCACCTTATCCGCTAGAGCAACTTCATGTATTCTTTTAGCATTCCTGATTGTTTTCTTAAGTGTTGTCTTGATTTTCTTATACTCCATAAGCATCTCATTTGTTCCTACTTGTACCTACCTGTAACGCACCTCCTTTTTTCTCTTAACCACGCCTTCAATATCTTGAAAACCGTTAATGACACTTGTTAGCTTTACCTTTTATTCTGACAGGCACATCTAAGCTTTATACTCTCAAAATTTTCCTTTGAGAGCCTCTCACTTACCAAGTAGACCTTTGCAGGAAAACAGCCTGTCCCAGTCCACACTTGCCAGATCATTTCTGATACCATCAAAACTGGCCTTTCTCCAATTTAGAACCTCAACCCACAGACTAGACCTATCTTTTTTTCATATTTACTTTGAAACTAATGGCATTGTGGATCACTGAATGCAAAGTGATCCCCTGCACGAACTTGTCACCCACCCTGTCTCATTCCCTTATAGCAGGTCCAGTATCACACACTCTGTCCTTGGGACTTCCATGTACTGATGAAGGAAACTTTCCTGAACACATTTGACAAACTCTATCCTATCTAGTCTTTTTATAGTATGGCAGTCCCAGTCAATATGTGGAAAGTTAAAATCACAACATGTGTTTCTTGCAACAGTCTGTGGTCTCTTTAGAAATTTGTTCTTCTAAATTCCTAGGGCTGTTGGGTAGTCTGTAATATCGCCCTGTTAACGTGGTCATACCTGTCTTATTTCTCTGTTCCACCCATAACGCTCCACTAGTCAAGTTTTCCAGCCTGTCCTGACTGAGCACTGCCATGACATTTTCCCTGACTAGCAATGCCACCCCTGCGAAGTCTACTGTGGAGGTGGTAACTGTTATCATAGTTGCCTTGGCCTGAGGGCACCTTCAAACCTAGTGGCCGGGGTGTCTATGAGCAGGCACCCCATGTTTACCCCTACCATGTCTACTGTACCATTTCCATGTCTGTTGGATCAAAGAGCTGTGAAACCTATATCTTTAGAATAGTGTTATCTAAACAACTATACTGTACAAACCAAAAATTACCAGTCACAAGTGGGTCACATGAACCTTAAGTGTATATAGTGGGTTATGTGAAACCTGAGATTTACACTGAAATTTTAATCAGAAATTAATCTGGTAATGCTTAGACAAAATTTGATCACTGTCAATTTGTTAAATATAAGCAAAGCTTTAAGTTAAAATAACATTCAAATTGCATACAAAAGCTTTTGCAATACTTTTAAAACAATGTACAGTATTGCCCAAATGCTATAGTGCAGCAGCCTGGGAAGTCTTGCACAAGTATTGTCCCCTTTACAGATTTAATCCCTTGATGTTGTAATTACATTTGGAAATGTTGAAAAATTCTTGCAATTTTACTTAAATCAATAGCCCAGCATGATTTTATATTAACAGAAAACCTTTGCCATATTTATATCTACAACACAGCCGTTACTTTATGTCAATACATCTGCTGTGTTTATAACAACAACCTAGCCCTGGTTTTATATCAACAGCCAGGCCTAGAGTTTAAGTCAACAGCCCAGCCCTGATTTTAAATCAACAGTCCAGCCCTGATTTTATATCAGCAGCCCAGCCCTGATTTTATATCAACAACCCAGCGCTGGGTTGATATCAACAGCCCAGACTTAAGTTTATAACAACAGCCCAGCCTTGAGTTTATATCAACCACCCAGCCCTACTTTTATATAACATATAACCACATAACAATTACAGCCCGGAAACTGGCCATCTCGGCCCTTCTAGTCCATGCCGAACGCTTACTCTCACCTTGTCCCACCAACCTGCACTCAGCCCATAACCCTCTATTTCTTTCCTGTCCATATACCTGTCCAATTTTACTTTAAATTACAATATCGAACCTCCCTCTATCACTTCTACTGGAAGCTTGTTCCACACAGCTACCACTCTCTGAGTAAAGAAGTTCCCCCTTGTGTTACCCCTAAACTTTTGCCCCCTAACTCTCAACTCATGTCCTCTTGTTTGTATCTCCCCTACTCTCAATGGAAAAAGCCTATCCACGTCAACTGTATCTATCCCCCTCATAATTTTAAATACCTCTATCAAGTCCCCCCTCAACCTTCCACGCTTCAAAGAATAAAGACCTAACTTATTCAACCTTTCCCTGTAACTTAGGTGCTGAAACCCAGGTAACATTCTAGTAAATCTTCTCTGTACTCTCTCTATTTTGTTGACATCTTTCCTATAATTCGGTGACCAGAACTGTACACAATACTCCAAATTTGGCCTTACCAATGCTTTGTACAATTTTAACATTACATCCCAACTCCTATACTCAATGCTCTGATTTATAAAGGCCAGCATACCAAAAGCTTTCTTCACCACCCTGTCCACATGAGATTCCACCTTCAGGGAACTAAGCACCATTATTCCTAGATCACTCTGATCTACTGCGTTCCTCAATGCCCTACCATTTACCATGTATGTTCTATTTTGATTAGTCCTACCTAAATGTAGCACCTTACACTTATCAGCATTAAACTCCATCTGCCATCTTTCAGCCCACTCTTCTAACTGGCCTAAGTCTCCCTGCAAGCTTTGAAAACCTACTTCATTATCCTCAACGCCACCTATCTTATTATCATCTGCATACTTACTCAAGGTCCTAGGGATATCCTGTCAGGACCCAGAGACTTATCCACTTTTATAACCTTTAAAAGTGCCAGTACTTCCTCTTCTTTAATCGTCATAGTTTCCATAACTACCCTACTTGTTTCCTTTACCTTACACAATTCAGTATCCTTCTCCTTAGTGAATACCGAAGAAAAGAAATTGTTCAAAATCTCCCCCATCTCTTTTGGCTCCACACATAGCTGTCCACTATGATTCTCTAAGGAACCAATTTTATCCCTCACTATCCTTTTGCTGTTAATATAACTGTAGAAACCCTTTGGACTTATTTTCACCTTATTTACCAAAGCAACCTCGTATCTTCTTTTAGCTTTTCTAATTTCTTTCTTAAGATTCTTTTTACATTATTTATATTCCTCCAGCACCTCATTTACTCCATGCTGTCTATATTTATTGTAGATATCTCTCTTTTTCCAAACCAAGTATCCAATATCCCTTGAAAACCATGGCTCTCTCAAACTTTTAACCTTTCCTTTCAACCTAACAGGAACATAAAGATTCTGTACCCTCAAAATTTCACCTTTAAATGACTTCCATTTCTCTATTACATCCTTCCCATAAAACAAATTGTCCCAATCCCCTCCTAAATCCTTTTGCATCTCCTCAAAGTTAGCCTTTCTCCAATCAAAAATCTCAACCCTGGGTCCAGTCCTATCCTTCTCCATAATTATATTGAAACTAATGGCATTGTGATCACTGGACCCGAAGTGCTCCCCAACACCTACGTCCGTCACCTGACCTATCTCATCCCCTAACAGGACATCCAACACTGCCCCTTCTCTAGTTTGTACCTGTATGTATTTCTGCAAAAAACTATCCTGCACACATTTTACAAACTCCAAACCATCCGTCCCTTTTACAGTGTGGACTTCCCGGTCTATGTGTGGAAAGCCCTTAAGCCTTCACTGTGCTCCCTGCTCACTCCACTGCCCGCTGTATGAGGCTGTGTTCCTTTTAAATCTTCCGCGCTTCACTGCCCGCTGTATGAGGCTGTGTTCCTTTTAAATCTTCCGCGCTCCACTGCCCGACGTCACACGCCTGCGCAGTCCCGCCTCTCTTATCCCCGATGAGAAGAAAAAAAATCAAAATTGCTCCGGCAGTACTCCTGTTCAGACTCTCAGACTTACTTTTCCAAATTAAACCTGAATCATGATTTCTGTCCTTTTAAATCTTCCGCGCTCCACTGCCCGACGTCACACGCCCGCGCAGTCCCAACTCTCTTATCCCCGATGAGAAGAAAAAAAAATCAAAATAGCTCCGGCAGTACTCCTGTTCAGACTCTCAGACTTACTTTTCCAAATTAAACCTGAATCAGGATTTCTGTCCTTTTAAATCTTCCGCGCTCCACTGCCCGACGTCACACGCCTGCGCAGTCCCGCCTCTCTTATCCCCGATGAGAGAAAAAAAAATCAAAATAGCTCCGGCAGTACTCCTGTTCAGACTCTCAGACTTACTTTTCCAAATTAAACCTGAATCATGATTTCTGTCCTTTTAAATCTTCCGTGCTCCACTGCCCGACGTCACACGCCTGCGCAGTCCCGCCTCTCTTAACCCTGATGAAAAGAAAAAATCAAGTTGGCTCCCGCAGCACTCCCGTTGTGATTCTCAGACTTCTTTCTCCAAATTTATATCAACAGAATACCTGAGCTGTGTTTATATCAATAGCCCAGCCCTGAGATATATCAATACCTTTGCCATGTTTATACCAAAAACCCATCCATCAGTAAATATTAACAACCCAGCCCTGAGTTTATAACAACAACCCAGCCCTGAGTTTATATCAACAGCCCAGCCCTCAATTTATATAAACAGCACAGCTACTACTACTATGTCAATTCAGGCCTTGGGTGCCGGCGTCAGGCACGATGATGGACTCTCCACTCCTCCCTCTCCCTCATCAGTGTGTTCAGTTCATCTACATTAGCTGTGCCGCTATCTTCTAGGAGTGCGTTGACCATAGTCTTGGGAGGGCGCCCAGGGTTCATCCTCCCATGGTTGGGCTCCCATGTGATGACTAGGCTGGCAGGTAGCTCAGGGTGGTGTAGACAGTTGCCCCGCTAGTTGCAGTCTTCTCGCCTCAATTTTAGTAGTGAGCATCGGTAGGTTGTCATAGAGCTCGACGTTCATCATGTGCTGTTGCCAACTCACGTCAAGAGCCATCCGGAGCATTCATGTATAGCGTTACGTACCCCGTAACTGTGTTGTCAAACCAGCAGAAATGGAACACTCGTTGGAGTCTGTAATTACTAGAAACTAATAAAGTTTATTAGTAAATTAAGTAATACAGTGCAGTAAATGCAAGGATATAAATGTAACAGGTTAGCAATGATAATATACACAGAAATATGTGAGCCTCTGGCCGATTCCCGTGAATCGGTCTTCCAAACTCCCACCAACTCTGGGTGGTATGCAGAAGCCAAAATCTGTTTAGCTCCCATCTCATCCAACATCTGTTGGAATGTGCGAGATGTGAAGGTACTTCCCTGATCTGACTGAATTTCCTTTGGCAACCCCACCGTAGTGAAACATTTTACAAGCGCCTTTACCACTGTGGGAGCTTTGGTGCTTGCCAGGGGCACAGCCACCGGAAATCTAGTGGCGGCACACATCATAGTCATCACATACTCTCGCCCACTCGCAGTTCTGGGCAGGGGACCGACAAAATGCACAATTATTTGGGAAAATGGTTCCTCGAAAGCGGGTATCGGTCGAAGGGGCGCTTTAGGCAGGACCTGGTTCGGCATACCTACCACCTACACATGTGTGACACCATCTACAATACTCAATAATATCCTCATGTTCGGCCAGTAAAACTCTCATAATTCTATCGACTGTTTTCCTCACCCCAAAATATCCACCGAGGGGTATCTTGTGGGCCAGGTTAAAAATCTTGTCCCTATAAACTTTCGGCACTACCACCTGGTGTACCACTACCCAGTCCTCATCTGCGGGTACAGTACTTAATCTCCACTTCCTCATCAGTACTCCCTCCTTCATTTAATAGCCCACTGGTTCCTTTTTTATTTCTACTTCAGAGAGAGCTGTCTCCTTCAAAACCATCAGCTCCTCGTCTCATTCCTGTTCTTGTATAAATTCCTTCCTCACTAATGATGAATCTACCTCAACTCCCTCACTTCCTTCAGCTCCACTATCCTCCTTTTTCTCACTTTCTAACCCCTCCTGGTACAAGGTTGGTAAAAACGTCTCAGCTAAATCCACATTCGCTTCGGCAGCCTTTCTCGACATGCTTCGAGTTACTGCGCAAGCGAGATAAACCTGAGAATCTATGGGCGGGTCCTCAGTCCTGGCAGGCTTGCTCGTCAGCTTCACTGATGAGTACACATCCCGACCTGCAAGGTCGTTACCGAGTCAGACCTGCACGTCGTCCATCGGTAATTCGGACCTCACCCCTATCGTGACTGGTCCGGATACCAAGTCACTTTTCAGGCATATCTGGTGCAAAGGTACTGCCTCAGTCCCTTTTCCAATGCCTTTTATCACACTGACCTCCCCAGTCTCGGTCTCTGCACTAAATTCTAACACCCTCCTTAAGATCAATGACTGACAAGCCCCAGTGTCTCTCCAGATTCGTACTGGAACTGGGGTTGACCCCTCCTTCATTGACACCAATCCGGCCGAAGTAAACTTCTCGCGCCCTTCCTGAACTCTATCAGACCTCTTCTTCCTTAGCGGTCTGTTTGCTGGCTCAATACAACCAGTCGGAGTCGTCGTCTTTCCCTGTCTCCTTCTTTGGGGCAATACACCTGGACGCAATGTGACCGGCTTTCCCACAACTAAAGCATACGAAACCAGGAGACTTCCTACCAGACTGCTTCCTGTCTTCCTTACCCTTCTCACGAGTCCCCAGCTTACTCTCTGGCTTAGCCTGTGGACTTTCTCTGCCCTCTCTACTACCCTTCTGGTAGCTCTTACTCGGGGTAAACTTTGCTTTGTGTGTTAAACTGTACTCATCCACCAACTTAGCAGTCACGGCTAAGGTTTCAGCCTCTTTCTCATCTAGATAGGTCCGCATACCTTCAGGGACACAACCTTTAAACTGCTCAATCAGCATTAGCTGTTGCAGTTTGTTATAATCCCCAGTGACCCCTTTCGAGGCGCACTAACGCTCACAATACATCTGCATCTCACGGGCAAACTCTAAATACGTGCGGTCCCACTGCTTCCTCACATTCTGGAACCTTTGCCGGTATGCCTCCGGGACCAACTCATAGATCCTGAGTATAGCCTCTTTTACCACATCATACTCCTTTGCATCTTCTGCTGACAACGCTGAGTAAGCTTGTTGAGCCTTCCCCTTAAGCACACTCTGGAATAAAACAGCCCACTTATCCCTCGGCCAGTCCTGACTTAGTGACTTTTTCGAAATGTAGAAAATACCAATCAACATCGGTCTCCTCAAATGGGGGAACCAACTTAACCTCCTGGGTCGCCTTGAACCCTCCACCTAGGTCCGGCATTCGGCCCCCCTCTCGCATTATCTTTAACTTCTCCAGTTCAAACTCCCTTTCTCACTCCTTCTCTCTCTCCTTCTCTCTCCTCCCTTTCTAGCTGTTTTACTGAGAACTCATGCTCGAGCCTTAATCTTTCCATCTGCAGCTGAATTGCAGCCCCACCAGGTTTGCTGTCAGACACCACCTCCAGCTCCCCTTCGGGAAACACATCCTTAGACACATAATACTCAGCAATGGTTCTTTGTATCTCCGATCTCCTCATTACCTGCTTCCCCTTCAAAAGATTCAACTGTTTTGCAACATTCACCAAGTCTGGTTTCTTGGCATCCTCTAATGCCTCCAAGGTTGGCGTCTTTAGAAATTCCTCAATCTCCATTTCTGCTGTTTGCCCTTTTTGTTTTTTTCTTTTTTTTCTGACAAAATCAGATACGGGAATTTAACCCAATCACTTCAACCAGTCCCAATTTTGGTCTTCAAAATCCCGGATGAGCCCCCACTTATGTTACGTACCCCGTAACTGGGTTGTCAAACCAGCAGAAATGGAACACTTGTTGGAGTCTGTAATTACTAGAAACTAATAAAGTTTATTAGTAAATTAAGTAATACAGTACACTAAATGCAAAGATATAAATGTAACAGGTTAGCAATGATAATATACACAGAAATATGGAAATAGGAATCAGCCAAGCTCTGTCAAAGTCTAGGGGTAAATGATCAGTCTTCAAGTGAAGCAGAGTTCACTTCAGGTTAGTGTAGTTCGAGGTAGTAGTTGTACCATTGGAGAGAGAGAGAGAGTGAGAGATACAGCTGAAATTTCAGGCACCTTTCATTGTCTTCTTGTCCCGTTGTGGTCACCGACTGTGACCCCTCTGTTCCAGATGCGACCATTCTTCCGTGGTGAACCCGTCACCCAGCCAAGGGTGGATACACAACAGGTCCCCACCGGTTGTACCTTTGCACCCTGTGAGCCTCTGGCCGATTCCCGCGAATCGGTCCTCCAAACTCCCACCAACTTGTGGGGGCACAATGCTCTCTCCAGGGTCTCGTGGTGTGTCTGCCTGTGTCTTAGCAAACTCGCTATTTTATCCCCCCCCCCCGTTGGGGTATCACCTGTCCATCAAACTTCACCACTTCCTGTTGTCTCAGCAGGAGTGCTAACGAGCAGTTCAGGTTCAAAGCAAATGTCCATGGCAGTATCAGTGCAGACGCCAAAATACTGAATTAAGTCTGTCTCTCTCTCTCTCTCTCTCTCTCTCTCTCTCTCTCTCTCTCTCTCTCTCTCTCTCTCTCATTAGCATTTTGAATGGCTCTCATTATCTCTCTCTCATTAGCATTTTGGATGGCTCTCCTTTATCTCGCTCTTATTAGCAGCATCCGTTCTGCAGCTCTGCTTGGCTTCACACATAACAATAGCAACCATCTAGTGACTTTCACATGGTCTTGGTAAGTGTCCACGTCTCGCATCAGTACGTGAGAATGGACTCTATGACTGCTATGAAGATCCTCTTTTTGAGCCCTCTGGTCAGGTTCAACCTCCACATTTCCTTTGTGTCATTCATAGCCCTCCACACCAGTGCCTTGCGTATCTTTATGTCCTTCTCCGAACTCATCATCCTTGACCTGAGATACTTGTAGTATAAGACTTTCTTAATGGTGTCATTTGTTATGGTCTTCAGAGTACCTTTGTCGCAGTTGAACGTCATGTACTCTGTCTTTTTAACGTTTAGGTGAAGTCCAACTTTATTGCACTTAATTTCCACTTTTTTCAGTAGCTGCTGTGCTTCCTCCATCTGGTCAGAGAGCAGGACTATGTCATCTGCAAAATCCAGATCTGTGAGTGTAACTGGTCTGACCCTTTTGGTTCGTCCTGGTTTTATGGTAAAACCAAGCTTTCATGATCTTTGGTAGCTTGACATAGAGCGTAATCAAGGACGATTATAAAGATGTAGGGTGCCAGAGTGTCTCCTTGAAGCAGACCAGCTAGGAGCTTGAACACTGCTGTTTCTCCGTCTGGTGATACAACTTTCACCATGGTCTTGGTATAGCTGGACTTTATTGCTCTCAGTAGATGGCCTGGCACTTCGTAAGCTTTCAGGATCTTCAGCATTTTACTTTGGTGAATGGAGTCAAAAGCTTTGCAAAAATCAATGAAAGTAAGCACGGCTGGGAGGTTGTTCTTCTTGACTTCCTTGATGATTCTACGGAGAGCAAGTATTTGCATTACTGTTGTGCGCTTCTGCCGAAAACCATTCTTTAAAAGTGTACCAAAGTGTTCCGTAAGAAATATCTTCCATGGAGTTGGTTGAGAAGAAGAAATCGATCTGTTCATTCATAAATTTAATAAAGTCCGGCTCTTGCAATAAGGTAGAATCAAATCGCCATTGTCTAGCATTAGGAACTGTGTCCGTAAATTTGATAGAAAGTTTTAATGGAGCATGGTCAGAAATAGCTATAATATCATAATAACAACCATTTACCGAAGGATTCAAACAAGAGTCAATACAAAAATAATCAATTCTCGAATAAGAATGATAAACATGTGAGAAAAAAGAAAACTCTTTGTCCTTAGGATGCCGAAATCTCCAAATATCAAAAATTCCATTATCTGTTAAGAAAGAGTTGATACAAGTGGCCGACTTATTGGGTACAGTCTGAGTAGATATAGATTTGTCCATCAAAGGATTTAAACAACAATTAAAATCACCACCCATTATTAACTTATATTCATTTAAATTAGGTAAAGAAGTAAATAAGGACTTAAAAAAATCAGGACAATCCACATTTGGAGCATAAACATTAACCATAGCAACCTTTTTATTAAAAAGTAAACCCGTAATTAACAAAAATCTACCATTCGGATCCGAAAAGATATCATGGTGGACAAATGCAATAGAGGAGTCAATAAAAACTGAAACTCCCTTTACTTTGGCATTCGAATTCGAATGATACTGTTGATCCCGCCAAAACCTAAAAAAGCGATAGTTGTCCTCCTTCCTCACATGAGTTTCTTGTACAAAAATGATATGAGCATTAAGTCTTTGGAATACTTTGAAAATCTTCTTTCGTTTAATCGGATGGTTTAAACCATTAGTATTCCAAGAAACAAAATTAATGGTCTGAGCCATATTTCTAAAATCAACCCTTTGGTATAAAAAGGGTTAACCAAATTATAAACTCATGCCCCCGGAAGAGGAACAAAAATAAAAAAACGGACCCGGAAGTGACGACATCGCGGACATGTTTGTAGTTCAAAATCAGCCCAAATGAAAAAACTAAAAAAAACTGGTAAAAGAAATATAGAATTAGAAAAAAGACCACCCACCTCCCACTCAAGAAAGAGAAAAAAACCAGAGCCAAAAAAGGCTGGGAAAAAGAAAGAATGAAAATAACACTACCCCCATATCAGCGGAAGACCACTCCATATATAAAGGATATATATATAAAAAATCCACCCAAACTTTAAAAATTATAATCACTATACTAAAACCAGACTTCTTAATATAATTGGTAGTAGAAAAAAAAACGAAGAAAATATAATCACTAAAAACTTATAAATCGGGTTAAAACCCAAACAAACCAAAAAATATTTAAACTGTGATAAGCGATGCATTGTAGGAAGAAGACAAGAGAAAAAAAAAGCGCCATCTTAAAAAAAACACCAAAAATGTTTTTCCAAAAAACCACCATCTTAGTAAAAAAGTATTCACCTTCGAAGGGTTAAAAATACACCTTCGAAGGAACAGAAAATAGCCAGCGATACAGTATAATGGTTAAAGTGTGTAAAACAAAACGATTAATATGTCGAAAGAACACTTTAACTTGAGTATAAAGTATAGAGTAAACCTACACGAACAACCAGAAACAAAATCTGGTTTGGAGGATCAAAAACCATCTTACACGATCGAAATCACTCATTCATTCGGCCTGAGAGCCCATAGCAGTAGGGAAGTTCTCGTTCAGAAAACTTCTCGCTTCAAATGTAGAAAGAAAAACCCGGCGGGGAGATTCTGAGCTTCGCAGGGTATAAGAGCGCTGGTTTTAAATTTTTCTCATAACATTCAGACATCAGCGGTTTAAAAAGAAGCCTTGCCTTTATTACTTCAGGACTAAAATCTTCTACTAAACGGAAATTGTGATCTTGAAATTTAACCATTCCTACACGCCGAGCCTCACGAATAAGTTGCTCTTTAACATGTACATAATGGAACCGGACAATTACAACCGAAGGTTTAGCTGAAGCACTCGGTGATCGACGCATAATTCTATGAGCGCGATCAAGTAACGGCGGGCTGTCTGGAAAAACAGACGGGAACGCATCCTTTAAAAGTTGAGCAAAGTACTTCCTAGGGTCGTCTTGTTCGATACCTTCTGGGAGACCAAGTATACGTAGGTTCTGTTTTCTGGACCGATTCTCAAAGTCGACACTCTTGGCTTTAAGTGTTTCCACCAGTTTAGTGGTCGAAAGTAAGTCCTGTTGCAATTTTTCAATTATAAAATCTCGTTTCCGAGCGTCTTCTTGCAGAGATGCGATAAGAACTTGCTGCCGGTTAATTACTGAATCCGTCTTATCCATATAATCTTGAAAAGCCTTTATATCTTGTTTAAAAATTTGTTGTTGTTCATCAAATTTTTTACCCAAAACCTCCAATAACAATTCATAAGTTAATTCAGTGCGTTGCGGATGAGCTTGCTTCTTTCCATTACCATTTGAGTTCCGCCCGGGTTCTCATCCTTTAGATCTAAGAGCCATTTCTGAGTACATATCTTCAAAAATTCACAATAAACTCTTAACGATAAGTCCAAAAAAAAGCAAGAATCTTTTGGTGTAGGTAAAAATAAGTTGAATAAGGGTGATCAAAGGTTAAAAAAAGTAAAGGTTATGGAGCGAATCTAAAACAGTACTCACTCCATGAGCGTCTCCTGCTGACTCCGCCGAAAACCATTCTGATTGAATCTTAGCTTAGGGTCAATGGCGGTGCAAATCATGTTCAAAATCATCCGTTTGTGTAGCTTTGCTAAGATGCAGGTCAAGCTGATACCGCGGTCGTTATCTGTCACAGCAAACCCCTGAGTTTTTATCAACAGCCCAGCCCTGATTTTATATCAACAACCCAGACCTGAGTTTATATCAACAACCCAGACCTGAGTTGAAAGGAACAACCCAGTCTTGAGTTTATTTCAACAGCATAATGCTGAGTTTGTCTCAACACCCCGGCCTAGCCCTGAGTTTATGCCAAAAGCCCAGCCATGATTTTATATCAACAGCCCAGCCCCAAGTTTATATCAATGGCCCAGCCCTGAGTTGAAATCTCAGCCCTGAATTTATATGATCAGAAAACCTCTGACGTGTTGATATCAACAGCTGAGTCCCAAGATTATATCAATACCTCTGCTGTGTTTAACATTTCTCATCTCATGAAAAAAACTGCATACGTTTTCCCTTTAACCGAGGTTGCAACTATTTATACTAGATTTATTAAGATGGGCATCCCCAGTGTTAGAGTTAATCTGGATACTTTTGAAAACATTTATGCATGTTTCTACATACTTGTTGACATTATTGTCTCCTGAATGACAATTTTTTTTATGCCAATCTATAGTGCGAGGGAAACATTTTCCTAGGGCTCCTACTAGATCAGTTCAAGGTACACTTAAATCAACATTTTGCACATTCACTCTGCACCCTCTCTGCTTCTTGCCTCCCATAGTGGTATTGGAAACTAAAGTCCAAAGTTCAAAGTAAAGTTATCATAAAAGTGCTATAGAATAGTAACTGTGACAAGATTCAATGAAAGATCATGCAGAGTGCAGAAGACAACAAACTGTGCAAATGCAAATATAAATAACAGTGGTCCAGTGTGTTGGCTGCTCTGGTACTGCAAGTGATTAATTGATAATAATTATTTAGAATTTTTTTCAAGATGGCCTGGTCAAAATCCCCTGAATGATGGGGAAGATATCAGGGATGTGCTGATTCATGCCCATTGATCACATCGCTCAGTTTGTCTAGAGCCTGTTTGACGATGGTCTGAGGTGGTATCTACACCACTATCCAGAAATCTCCCCTGGCAGGTAAAATGGCTGGTACTTGATCACAAAGTGCTCCAGGTCTGGTGAACAGCACTGCCACATTTGTATAGCACAAGAAGTTGATCATGAAGTACACTCTACCTCCCCTGGCTTTGGAAGACTCAGCAGTATATTGTGAACCCATCAATCTGAATTGCAGTGTCCAGAATGGAAGGGGTTAACCAAGATTCTGTGAAACAAAGACACCAGTTGTCCTAATGTTCCAATACAAGGCCGTGATGTAGCCAGTCAATACACTCTCCACTACACATCTATAGAAACAGGTCAAGGTTTTTGATGACATGCCGAATCTCCACCGACTCCCGAGGAAGTAGAGGCGCTGTCGTGCTTTCTTTGCAATTTTATTTACATGATGGGTCCAGGACAGGTCCTCTGAGATAGTGACACCGGGAATTTAAAAGGTACTGACCCTCTCCACCTCTGATGAGTACTGGCTCATGGATCTCTGGTTTCCCTCTCCTGAAGTCCACAATCAGTTTCTTGTTCTTAATGACTTTGAGGGAGAGTTGTTATTATTACACCACTCAGCCAAGTTTTCAGTCTCCCCTTTTATATACTGATTCATCAACACCTTTGATACAGTCCACAACAGTAGTGTCATCAGCAAACTTTAATATGGTATTGGAGCTGTATCTAGCCACACAGTCATAGGTGTAAAGCAAGTAGAGCAGGGGGCTAAGTACACATCCCTGTGCTGCTGCTGTGCTGATGGAAATTGTGTGGCCAATCCGAACTGACTTGGGTCTGCAAGTGCAGAAATCCAGTTGCACAAGGGGATATTGAGCTGCAGGGTTTGGAGTTTACTGATTAGTTTTGAGGGGATGTTGGTATTGAATGCCAAGCTGTAATAGATGAAAAGCATCCTGAAGTATGCATCTTTGCTGTCCAGATGTTTCAGGGATATGTGAGAAGCCAACATCTGCTGTAGACTGGTTACTTTGGTAGGTGAATTGGAGCCGATCTAAGTCACCATTCAGAAAGGAGCTGATAATGCTTCCACTCTAGCCTCGCAAAACACTTTATCACTGTGCCTGTAAGTGCCAGTGGGCGATAGTCATTTAGCTGTTCTTGGGCACTGGTATGACTGAAGCAGGTGGATACCACAGAGCTGGAGAGAGGGGCTGAAGATGTCTGTGACACACCAGCCAGTTGGTCAGCATGGGTCTTCAGTACTCGGCCAGGTACTCCGTCCGGCCTGGACATTTCCTTGGATTCGCTCTCTTGAAGTCAAGTCACTTTTATTGTCATTTCGACCATAACTGCTGGTACAGTACATAGTAAAAATGAGATCTTTTTTCAGGATCATGGTGTTACATGGCACAGTACAAAAACTAGACTGATCTACGTATAAAACAACACAGAAAAAACCTACACTAGACTACAGACCTACCCAGGACTGCATAAAGTGCACAAAACTGTGCAGGCATTACAATAAATAATAAACAAGACAATAGGCACAGTAGAGGGCAGTAAGTTGGTGTCAGTCCAGACTCTGGGTATTGAGGAGTCTGATAGCTTGGGGTAAGAAACTGTTACATAGTCTGGTTGTGAGAGCCCGAATGCTTCAGAACCTTTTCCCAGACGGCAGGAGGGAGAAGAGATTGTATGAGGAGTGCGTGGGGTCCTTCATAATGCTGTTTGCTTTGTGGATACAGCGTGTAGTGTAAATGTTCGTAATGGCAGGAAGAGAGACCCTGATGATCTTCTCAGCTGACCTCACTATCCGTTGCAGGGTCTTGCGATCCGAGAAGGTGCAATTTCCGAACCAGGCAGTGATGCAGCTGTTCAGGATGCTCTCAATACAACCCCTGTAGAATGTGATGAGGATGGGAGGTGGGAGATGGACTTTCCTCAGCCTTCGCAGAAAGTAGAGATACTGCTGGGCTTTCTTTGCTATGGAGCTGGTGTTGAGGGACCAGGTGAGATTCTCCGCCAGGTAAACACCAAGAAATATGGTGCTCTTAACGATCTCTACCGAGGGGCCGTTGATGTTCAGCGGGGAGTGGTCGCTCTGTGCCCTTCTGAAGTCAACAACCATCTCTTTTGTTTTGTTCACATTCAGAGACAGGTTGTTGGCTCTGCAGCAGTCCATTAGTTGCTGCACCTCCACTCTGTAAGCTGACTCGTTGTTCTTGCTGATGAGACCCACCACGGTCGTGTCATCAGCAAACTTGATGATGTGGTTTGAGCTGTGTGTTGCAGCACAGTCATAGGTCAGCAGAGTAAACAGCAGTGGACTGAGCACACAGCCCTGGGGGGCCCCTGTGCTCAGTGTGATGGTGTTGGAGATGCTACTCCTGATCCGGACTGACTGAGGTCTCCCAGTCAGGAAGTCTAGGATCTAGTTGCAGAGGGAGGTGTTCAGGCCCAGTAGGCTCAGCTTTCCAATCAGTTTCTGAGGGGTGATTGTGTTGAATGCTGAACTGAAGTCTATGAACAGCATTCAAACGTACGTGTCTTTTTTGTCCAGGTGGGTTAGGGCCAGGTGGAGGGTGATGGCAATGGCGTCATCTGTTGAGCAGTTGGGACAGTACGCGAACTGCAGGGTGTCCACTGAGGGGGGCAACAGGGTCTTGATCTGCCTCATGACGAGCTTCTCGAAACACTTCATGATGATGGATGTGAGCGCAATGGGATGGTAGTCATTGAGGCATGACACTGAAGACTTCTTCGGCACGGGGACCATTGTGGCGGCCTTGAAGTATGTTGGAACGATGGTGCTGCTCAGGGAGATGTTGAAGCTGTCAGTGAGAACATCTGCTAGCTGGTCTGCACATCCTCTGAGCACTCTACCAGGAATGTTGCCTGGTCGAGCAGCCTTTCGTGGGTTGACCCTGCACAGGGTTCTACTTACATCGGCCATGGTGAGACACAGCACCTGGTCATTTGTAGGAGGGGTGGACTTCCTCGCCGCCACGTCATTTTCCACCTTAAAACGGGCTTAGAAGTTATTCAGGCATTACCCGCACAGTCAGGTGATGTAGTCCTGTAATTGGTGATGTCCTGGATGCCCTTCCACATGTGCCGTGTGTCACCGCTGTCCTGGAAGTGGCTGTGGTTTCGCTGGGCGTGTGCACGCTTTGCCCCTCTGATAGCTCGGGACAGTTTGGCCCTTGCTGTTGTTAGAGCTGCCTTGCCGCCTGCTCTGAAGGCGGAGTCGCGGGACCTCAGCAGCGCATGCACCTCCGCGATCATCCATGGCTTCTGGTTGGCACGTATAGTGATGGTTTTGGACAGAGTAATATCATCAATGCACTTGCTGATGTAGCTGGTCACTAATGCTGTGTACTCCTCTAAGCTGGTAGAGTCACCATCGGTTGCAGCCTCCCTGAACATGTGCCAGTCAGTGTCCTCAAAGCAGTCTGGAAGAGCAGAGATGGATCCTGCTGGCCAGGTTTTCACCTGCTTCTGAACTGGTCTGGAGCGCCTGACAAGCGGTTTGTATGCTGGGATTAGCATAACAGAGATGTGGTCTGAGTAACCGAGGTGGGGGTGCGGCTCTGCCCGGTATGCGTCAGGAATGTTTGTGTAAACCAGGTCCAATGTTTTCTCCCCCCTCGTTCCAAAGTCCACATACTGATGGAATTTGGGGAGCTCTGACTTAAGGTTCGCGTGGTTAAAATACTGGCGACAATAAGCAGTCCATCAGGGTGTGCGTTCTGCAGTTCGCTAATAGCCTCATACAGACAGAGGTCTGCAGAGACAATACCATGGTCACCCTTCCCCCTCCACCAGCACATCACACATTTTATTTGTGAGCAGGTTTGGGCCCCATCATTTAGAAAGGATTTGCTGAAATGAGAGGGTTCAAAGGACATTCACAAAACTGATTCCACGGTTGAATAGCTGAATGAATGATCTTTATTGTCATTATACATAGGTACAATGACACTCTGTTTGGCTTCTTCTCAGACAATTAAATAAAGTGGTAGATAAAAACAAGACAGTAATAGAAAAACAGTATTAAATGGATAAGTAGCAGAAAATAAGTTGCAGCAGCACCAGAATATCACAGTAATGCACAAAGTGCTGTTAGTGCAAGTATTTGAGTCCCTTGTGTGTGCTCACAGTTTCAGTCATTGTTCTGTGGGAGTGGTGTGATGGAGGCCAGAGCTCTGGGGTAGAAGCTGTTCCTCAGTCTATTTGTTCTGGCTTTTAGTGTCCTGAACCTTTTGCTGGACAGCAGTGGGTCAAACAGGGAGTGGCCAGGGTGTGTGGTGTCTCTGGTTATGCTGATTGCTTTCCTCCTGAGTCTGCTGCAATAGATGGTGTCCAGTCCTGGGAGCTCCATCCTGACAATTCGCTGGGCCGCCTTCACCACGCGATGCAGGCCTTGTCGCTCAGCGGCTGTGCAGCTGGCATACCACACTGCGGCGCTATTGGTCAGGATAGTTTCAATTGTGCTTCTGTAAAAGTTAAGCAATAGCTTTTGTGGGAGTTCGGCCTGTTTCAGCTTTCTGCGGAAGAAGAGTCTTTGTTGTGCCTATTTTACAAGCAGCGAGGTGTTGGTGGTTCATGTCAGCTGTTTTGACAACATAACTCCAAGGAACTTTAGGTTTTCCACACTTTCCACTACCTCTCCATGTATATGGAGGGGGGTGTGTACTCTGTCCTTTGATCTCCTGAAGTCAATGATCATCTCTTTTGTTTTAGAAGTGTTAAGGACCATGTCATATGAAGAGCGTCTGACGACTCTGGGCCTTCATTCACTAGAATTCAGTAATTGAAACCTATTCAGTTATTGAAACCTATTGAATGATGAAAAGCTTTGATAGAGTGTATGTGGAAAAGATGTTTCCTATGGTGGGAGAGTCCAAGACCAGAGGACACAGCCTCAGAATAGAGGGACATCCTTTTAGAATGGAGATGAGGTGCATTTCTTAAGTCAGAGGGTTGTAAATCTGTGTAATTCTTTGCCACAGGCAGCTGTGGAGGTCAAGTCTTTATGCATATTTAAGATAGTGCTGGATAGATTTTTGATTAGTCAGGGCATGAAGGGAAACAGGGAAAAGGCAGGAGGTTGGAGCTGAAAGCAAAATTGGATCAGCCATGATGAACTGGCAGAGCAGACTCAATGGGGCAAATGGCCTAATTCTGCTCCTATATCTTATGGTCTTACTGTCATAAAGGGGACAGGAGGATGGACCCAAGTGCAGGACGCAGGCACTGAACTACTAGGGGCAGGACGGGAACAACTAAATGATAGACAAGATGTGGTGACCGTGGTGTGCGTGAGGGACGTGACGTTCAAGGTGATTCTGGGGTTCTGGGAGAGTCTTAGAGTTCAGGCAAGGAGGATCCCAGAGTTCAGGCAAGGCAGGATCTTGGAGTTCAGGCAGGGTCTACGAGTTCACTGGGTGGGCCGCATAACTCCTAGGCAGGGCCCGGACCTCCCAGGCAGGAACACGGGGGCCTGAGCAGGTCGTGGGGCACCTGGGTAGGTTGTGGGGCACAACCCGTCAGCAGCGAGGGATAGGTAGGGGCAGAGACCTCTGGGCGGGCCGCATAACTCCTAAGCAGGGCCCGGACCTCCCAGGCAGGAACACGGGGGCCTGAGCAGGTCGCAGGACACCTGGGTAGGTTGCGGGGCACAACCCGTCGGCAGCGAGGGATGGAAAGGGGCAGAGTCCCCCACCGGGCAACGGCAGTCCGGCCAGGCTTGCCCGACGGAGGCAAGGGATAGGAAGTGAACTAGGTCCAGGGTGACTGCCAGACTTACTCGAAGAACTCGTCTTTAATGAGGGAAACTCCAAGACAGGGCAACTGGAGGAACAGGATAAGCAGGATGACCAGGATAGGCAGGACAACCCCCTGACTCCACTCAGTCCCAGAGCCCCCATATACACCACCAGCCGATGGGTGAGCCATATCTCCATAAAACAGAGAA
Organism: Hemitrygon akajei; assembly: GCF_048418815.1. Taxonomy (NCBI): domain Eukaryota; kingdom Metazoa; phylum Chordata; class Chondrichthyes; order Myliobatiformes; family Dasyatidae; genus Hemitrygon; species Hemitrygon akajei. The sequence continues at coordinate 31,614,607 of NC_133127.1, forward strand.
CGCAGCAACCTTCATTTCCCTCCGACACAGGGTCCTCTATTTTGCTCTCCAGTGACTGTACATTTGCTGACGTGATACTGGGCAGAGGAGGTTTTACATCTCACTGTTTTAGTCTGGCTTGGAGTCCTCCCCTTCTTCCTCTTTTCTGGCCATGGTGATGCACCTTTGTCTACTTAAAGGTACCATACCTGCATTCCTGAGAGTTTTCTCCTCCAGGATATCGTAAAACCACTGGTTTGTTAAGGCTGGTTAAAAGTACATTGATGACGATGGTAGCTGGTTCTTTGCTTGCAAAGGTCAGGAAGGAAGAAGAGTCCTCAGGAGCAACGGCACGATTGTTGGTGATCTTGGAGGCTGATTCTGGGTCTGCCGACTCTGGAGCAGTAATGACACGGGAACAGCTGGGGTGTGGACACTTGGGTGGAAGGATCCTTCCTGCGTCTGCTCTTCTCTTCAGCTGTCGCTCTTCTGAACTCCTCAAAATTCTTGGCTGCTCCGTGGATCAGCGTTCTCTTGGGGTCTCTGTCACAAGCCAGCCGCTGACACGCATTGACCTCAACATTTGCCTGCGAAAGCGTCTGATGAAATTGGTCTTTGCACCTCTTGTGCAGGGCACCACGATCTTTCTTGCTCTGAGAGAGTTCTCCATAGTGTACTGCTTTCGGGAACCTGGAGTTGTCCATGTGAGACCCGTGGCCTGTCCAACAGAGCTGCCTGAGCAGCAAAGTGGCTTCAATGCTTGGAAGTTGAGCCTTCTCTGGGACCTCATTGTTGGAGACACGATCCTGCCAGCTGATACCCATGATGAAGCTGAGGCAGCGCTGATGGAACTGCTCAAGCAACCGGATTTGCTTGCAGTACAAGACTCAGGCTTCGGAGCCGGATAGCAGTGTTATGATGATGGCAGCCCTGTACACCTGGATTTTTGAGGACAGCCGCAGCTGGTGGTTCTTCCACAAACATTTCTGGAGGTGCCCAAAGGCACTGCTGACTCTGGCAAGTCGATTGTCAATGTCCCTTGCTCATCCTCATCGTCGTGGCTATTCCTTGAGGTCGAGGACGATGGCCTTCATTCCGTTAATTTATTTATGGGCTCTCAAGTGGCTTATGACTTGAAGATGTGGCCCACAGAATGAAGATGCCTGTGCGTGTATTTGTTTAACGTGTACTTGATGTTGCACTCCAAGAAGCACACGATACTTCACAAATAAACCAACTGATTCCAATGGCACGGAAACCACGACGATTGGAGCTGATGGATTTGTTGCAGCCTTCATCCGCCTTCACAGCCGTTGAGTTCGAAGTAAATTTGCCCACCTGTTCCACCGTTTCTTGAACCTTTCGTAATGTTGTCTTCTTTGATTTGTTTTCCCTTTTCTTACCGCTTGAGTGAGATGTCTGTTGGCCTCGGTGAGCAAACCGGGTGGTGGTGAGGCATGCTTTTCTTGGACCAGTTTTCCTAGGTCCGTTTCCATCTGGAGCAAGCCGTACTATCCCTTGGCCACTTGGTCACTCGTGCGGCTAAATTCAGTTGTTATCTCAAGTCAACAGACAGATGGCCCATGGGTCTGAGCCGCCTACATACAGAGTTGAGACTGCGACTTCCAGTGTCATCTAACACCTGTCGTTTTGCTCCTTCGCCATCGCTGTAGGACTTTTTTCCCCACCTACACTGCTTAGGTTTATAGTGAGGATCAAAGCATGCGGACTGCTTCCGTTTGGGGAACGTTCCACAATGGCACAGCAAGCTGTGGCGACCGCAAGGCTGTAGGTTGAGTATCGGAGATTTCCTACTCCTAGACAGAATGCTTGGCACCACTAATGAGTCCCATCTGCCTGGGTTTGGAACTGGAGTTGCCAACCAAGGCCAATGAGCCCAGCCTGTCCGCCCAGTTATATCATTGGACACCTGGTCGCGCCATGGCATTAGTAAACTCTGTCAGAACAGGTTCACCACGTGAAGTCATTGCTATGGGCACAGTAGTGTAGGAGAGGCCATATGTTCAAAGGTCCAATTTAATGTCAGAGAAATGTATACAGTATACATCCTGAAATGCTTTTTCTTCGCAAACATCCACGAAAACAGAGGAGTGCCCCAAAGAATGAACGACAGTTAAATGTAGGAACCCCATAGTCCCTCCCAGCTCCCCTCATCCCCACGTGTAAGCAGCAGCGAGCCACAATCCCCCCTCCCCCACCAGCCAAATTAAAACATCAGCACCCACCACCGAGCACTCAAGTGTGATCAAAGCAATAGCAAAGACACAGACCTGCAGTTACCCCAAAGACTTTGCGTTTCACCCGGCATTCGATACACCACAGGTTCTCTCTCTGGATAATAAGGGAGAAGAAGGTGTCTCTGTTTTTCCAGCGAGCGGGAAGACATAACACACAATATACTGGTTTCCGATGTTAAAAGTCCATTACGTCACTTTTTATGAGCTCTGTTCCCAAAGATTTCAAAGATCCCGGGTCTTTGGGCACACAGCAGTAGATTTTCCAACTCCCTTGATGACACACGGGTCTCCTGCTGTGATACTGACCTTCGATCCACCTGTCTCCAGAGCCCCGAGATCTTAGGCTTCCGAATACGAGCCGGACTCTCAGGCCGAACCCTTGGCGTGCCGAACAACGGCCAGTCCTGAAACCCTGAGAACGGGTCCCATTCCCGCAAAGAACCGAAGTCAGTGTGTAACTCCAGGTCAGAGTCTTCAAAAGAACCCTGAAAGGGAAAAATAAAGATATTAAAGATGGAAATAGAGCTGTTTCCGAAGATGCAAGCAAAGGAGCACCATCTTAATTTCGCTCCACCTCCCATGAAGAAGGAAGTCACTGCCATTATGTGAGTGACTTCCTGCATGGCAAGTCAAACAATGGTACTCAGCAATCACTGCACCCGGAAAGGAGAGGCTATGGGAGACACTTCACCTTCCTTAAGTGAGCAGGACGTCCAGCCTAGGACTCCACCGTCTCCAAAAGATACAAGGGAAATCACAGACTGCAAATCGAAGTGATAATGGCTCAGAAGTATATTGAGAAGTTTTGTGAGTAGCCCACTAAACATCACCATGTATCACCAGCTCCATCTTGGTTTGTGATATTGTCATTTCAGTGACCAAGTTTGATTACCTGGTGTTGTGGCCCGGGGAAAAGTACAGGGCAACAACTACTTTTTCGGGTTTTAATTCCTTTATCTCTTTTAGATGTTTAAGTGCCAGAAGAGGATCTTGAAACAAAACGAATAACTTTACAATCAGGTCCCGCCATTACAATCTCCGTTTAACCTTTGATCCACACACTTGTGTATCCACTGATTGCGTATGCAGTACAAAACTACAAAAATCACACAAAACTAATACAGTACTAATACGGTTGTGGCAATTCTACTTGGCTGGTGAGGAACTTTGCAGCCACGCTATCCAGCGTCGAGTTCTTTACTCGTGAAAATCTTTCCTCACCGTGCCTAGCACCTCTGGGGGAACTTGATTCCAAAGCCCCAACAGCTTCGGCAGCAGAAAACAAAATGGTCTCCCCACTGTCCCGCGTGTGCGTAATGACGTCACCATCTCCACTTAAAGGCACAGACACCTATTGTGGCATTACCCGCATGAATGCCTGAGTACACTTTTTAATGATAACGAATAGCATTCGATGGTCACCCGGTTACACTGTAGATAATAATTCTCCTTTTGTTACCCACTTGATTCCAACATAGTCTGCAACTGGAATTGCAGATCACTTGAATGATGTATACGTTAAGAAGCAATCTGAGCATTGGTCCCTGCGCCAGCTCTTTAAAGGCGCTGTTCAGTTAGTAGCACTCACCTGTTATTTGTGCACATTTTTCTTCATTCCTGGTGGGACTGCTTCCACCAGCCTATCAGGAAATACATTCCAGATCACAACAATCTATTTCATTGTCCGTGCTCTCCCGCTGATAAAACCACAGTTACTCAATCAAAACCTTTTTCTTCATTTATTCATTTACGGGATGTGGATGTCTCCAGCTAAGCCAACATTTATTGCCCATCCCTAGTTGCCCTTGAGAAGGCAGAGATGAGCTGCCTTCTTGAACTACTGCAGTCCCTGAGGTGTAGGTACACCCACAGTGCTGATAGGGAGGGAATTCTATGATTTTGACCCAGCGACAATGAAGGAACGCTGATATGTTTCCAAGTCGGGATTGAGGGGGATTTCCAAGTGATGGTATTCCCAAGTATCTGCTGTTTTTGTTTTCCTAGATGGTGGTGATCGTGGGTCTGGAAGGTGTTGTCTTAGGAACTTTGGTGTGTTGAAACAGTGCATCTTGTAGATAGAACACACTGCTGCAACTGTTCATCGATGGTGGGGGGGATTGGATGCTTGTGGAAGGGGTACCAATCAAATGGGCTGCCTTGTACTGAACGGTGTCAAGTTTCTTGAGTGGAGCTGGTGAGTGGTGAGTATTCCATTACACTCCTGACCTGAGCCTTGTAGATGGTGGACAGGCTTTGGGGAGTCAGGAGGTGAGTTACACACTGCAGGATTCCTAGCCTTTGACTTACTCTGGTTGCCATTGTGTTTACATGGCTAGACCAGTTCAGTTTCCTGTCAATGGTAACCTCCGTCGTCGTCATCAGGTTGCATCTGGAATTTCCAGTTGGCCGACGATTTCCCTCCATGCCGCTCTGTCCCAACGCTTTCCACAACATCCCTAGTTTTGTCCAGCTTGGCCCAATCCTTGATGTTATCCAGTCATGTTGTTCTTTGCCTTACTCTTCCTTTCTTTCCCTCCACCTTTCCGTATAGTAAGTCCGACAAGATGTCATCTCTCCGTGTAACGTGACCACAATAGGCAACGTTTAACTTCATGATCTTCTCCAGCAATATTCGTGGTCTATCAACTTCAGACAAAACCCTCTCATCTGAAACTTTCTCTACCCAGCTAATCTTCAACATTCGTTGATAGCACCACATTTCAAAAGCATTAATTCATTTCACATCATCCTTCAGGGTCCATGTTTCTGATCCATACCTCAGCAATGACCATACGTAACACTCGAGGAAGCGGGTTCTACTTTGGATGGCTACCTTCCGATTGCATAGTAGATATTTTAGCTTCATGAACTGGGTTTTAGCCATACCTAGTCTCCTTCTGATCTCAACTTCACATCACCTGTCATCTGTCAGACAACTGCCAAGATATTCAAACTTTTGCACCTGTTCATTGTCTTATCCATTCACTTGTAATGATACTATCATGAATGAGTCTTTAGTGTTTGTTTTGCTTCCCACCATCGATTTTGTTTTCTTAGGGTTGATTTTAAGTCTGTAGTCAAGGCTTTTCTCATTCACTTTATTCAGCATAATTTGCAGTTCTCTTTCGCTGTCAGCTAACAACGCAATGTCGTCTGCATACCTGATGTTATCCACCTTCCGGCCTCCGATTAGAACTGTTTCCTGATGGTCGGATTCCCATAAAATCTATTAGAACCATAGAACATTACAGCACAGAAACAGGCCTTTTTGCCCTTCTTGACTGTGCTGAACCATCTTTCTGCCTAGTCCCACTGACTGATGTAAGTTTGATGGATGTCAAACTTACCGGCCTATAATTTCCCGGCTTACTTTTTGAGCCTTTTTCAAACAACGGTACTACATGAGCTATCATCCAATCCTCCGGCACCTGACCTGTGGATATCGACATTTTAAATATTTCCAACAGGGCCCCTGCAATTTCAACACTGGTCTCCTTCAAGGTCTGAGGGAGTACCCTATCAGGTCCTGGGAATTTATCTACTTTGATTTGACTCGAGACAGCAAGCATCTCCTCCTCTTTAATCTGTATAAGTTCCATGACTTCCCTACACATTTGCCTTGTTTCCATAGACTCCATTCCAGTTTCCTTAGTAAATACAGATGCAAGAAACCCATTTAATATCTCTCCCATTTCTTTTGGTTCCATACATAGCTGACCACTGATCTTCAAAAGGACCAATTTTATCCCTTACTATCCTTTTGCCCTTAACATGCCTGTAGAAGCTCTTAGGATTATCCTTCACCCTGACTGCCAAAGCAACCTCATGTCTTCTTTTAGCCCTCCTGATTTCTTTCTTAAGTATTTTCTTACTCTTTTTATACTCCTCAAGCATCTTATTTCCTCCCTGTTGCCTATATGTGTTATAAATCTCTCTCTTCTTCTTTATTGGAGTTCCAATATCCCTTAAGAACCAAGGTTCCTTATTCTTATTCATTTTGCCTTTAACCCTGACAGGAACATACAAACTCTGCACTCTCAAAATTTCTCCTTTGAAGGCCTCCCACCTACCAATCACATCCTTGCCAGAGAACAACCTGTACCAATCTACGCTTTTTAGATCCTTTCTCATTTCTTCAAATTTGGCCTTTTTCCAGTTTAGAACTTCAACCCAAGGACCAGATCTATCTTTATCCATGATCAAGTTGAATCTAATGACATTATGATCACTGGAACCAAAGTGTTCCCCTACACACACTTCCGTCACCTGCCCTAACTCATTTCCTAATAGGAGATCTAATATTGCATCCTCCCTAGTTGGTACATCTATATATTGATTTAGAAAACTTTCCTGAACACATTTTACAAATTCTAACCCATCTAGACCTTTAACAGTATGGGAGTCCCAATCAATGTGTGGAAAATTCAAATCCTCTACAATCACAACTTTCTGTCTCCTGCAGTTGTCTGTTATCTCTCTGCAGATTTGCTCCTCCAATTCTCACTGACTATTGGGTGGTCTATAATACAACCCTATTAATGTGGTCATACCCTTCCTGTTTCTCAGCTCCACCCATATGTCCTCAGTAGACAAGCCCTCTAATCTGTCCTGCCGAAGCACTGCTGTAATATTTTCCCTGGCTAGCAAAGCCACCACCCCCCCCCCCCCCCCCCACCCTTCATCCCTCTGCCTCTATCATGTCTGAAACATCGGAACCCTGGAACATTGAGCTGCCAGTCCTGCCCCTCCTGTAGCCAAGTTTCAGTAATGGCTATGATGTCATAATTCCATGTGTCAATCCAGGCCCTCAGCTCTTCTGCCTTTCCCACACTATTCCTCGCATTGAAGTATACACACCTCAGAAGATTATTACTACCGCACACAACCTTACTATTTGTGACTTTGCATGAACTACTAACATCATTTATTTTTACCCCCGTTCCACTATCTACTCTGGCACTCTGGTTCCCATCGCCCTGCAAATCTAGTTTAAACCCTCCCCAATAACACTAGCAAACCTCCCTGCAAGTATATTGGTCCCCTTGTAGTTCAGGTGTAACCCGTCTCTCTTGTACAGGTCCCACCTGCCCCAGAAGAGGTCTCAATGATCTAGAAATCTGAAACCCTGCCCGCTACACCAGTTTCTCAGCCACGTGTCCATCTGCCAGAGCATCCTACTCTAACCGTCACTGGCATGTGGCACAGGCAGCAATCCAGAGATTACTACCCTTGAGGTCCTGTTTTTCAACTTCCTACCAAGCTCTCTGTACTCACTCTTCAGGACCTCCTGACTCTTTCTACCTATGTCGTTGGTACCGATGTGTACCACGACATCTGGCTGATCACCCTCTCACCTCAGAATGCTGTGCATGCGATCAGAGACATCCCTGACTGACCCTGGCACCCGGGAGGCAACAAACCATCCAGAGTGTCTGTCACCACCACAGAATCTCCTATCTGTACCCCTGACTATGGAGTCCCCTATCACTCTCCTCTTCTTCCTCCCTCCCTTCTGCACTGCAGAACCAGACTCAGTGACAGAGATCCGGCTGCCACAGCTTGTCCCAGGTAAGCCATCCCCCCCCCCCCCCAACAGTATCCAAATCGATATACCTGTTTTGGAGGGGAATGGCCACAGGGGAACCCTGCAGTACCTGCCCTTTCCCCTTCCCTCGCCTGACGGTAACCCAATTACCTGTGCCCCGTTCCTTAGGTGTAACTACCTCCCGGAAGCTACTATCTATAAACTGCTCAGTCTCCTGAATGATCCAGAGGTCATCCAGCTCCTGCTCCAGTTCCCTGATGCGGTCTGTTAGGAGCTGCAGCACTTCTTGCAGGTGTCAGAGGTGTCCCTGACTTCCCACATCCTGCAAGAGGAGCATTCCAACATCCTGCCTGGCATATTCTCTAGTCTGAACAAAAAAAAAATAAGAAAACAGAAACTCACCGGAACCTACCCTCGCCTTCAGCCTGTTTCTCGCTGAAGCCTGATTGAGCCAAAGCCGTCCCACTCCGACTCAGTCCACTCCAACGATGGCCGCTGTATATGGCAGTCTTTCTGTTAAACCTTGGCGCACTATGTCACATGCCTGCGCAGTCTAGCCTCTTTTCCCCGAGCTGTTAATGAAAAGCGACCTTCTCTCCATGATGCCTTCAGTCTTCCACTCTCAGCCTCTTGCTTTGACTCTCCATAGAGGTAGAACAAATCCGGCGATCCAACACAGCCTTGCCTTATGCCTCTTTTAATACATGCCCATGGTGATAGGTCATTTTCTACCCTGACCGCCGCTTTCTGATTCCAATACAAGTTCTTTATTATCTGCACATTCTCCCATCCCAGATCTTACTTGTTCAGCACCTCTATTACTTTCTCGTGTCTTACTTTATTAAAAGCCTTTTAATAGTAAATAAAGGATAAATAGATGGTCTTTTGTGCTTCACTGCATCTCTCCATGATGTTTCCCATCGCAAATATTCCTTCCCTTGTTCCTGAGCCTTTACGAAAACCAAACTGCGTTTCCCCAATTTCATCGCTGATTGTACCTTTCATTCTGCCAAACACTATTTTCAACAGTAGCTTAACGCAGTGAGACATTATGTTTATCGTCCTGAGTTCGTTACATTTTATTGTCCTTGGCTTTTTTGGTAAGGCGATAAATGCCGATTTGAGGAAGTCCTCCGGAAGATTTCCTGTCATATAAATGTTGTTTAATATCGGTAAATGGTTCACTTTTCACTTTGGACCAAGTGATTTCAGAATTTCAGTGGAAATCTTACCTTCACAGGCCGCCTGTCTGACTTTAGAAACATAGAAACATAGAAAATAGGTGCAGGAGTAGGCCATTTGGCCCTTCGAGCCTGCACTGCCATTCAGTATGATCATGGCTAATCATCCAACTCAGAACCCTGTACCTGCTTTCTCTCCATACCCCCTGATCCCTTTAGCCACAAGGGCCATATCTAACTTCCTCTTAAATATAGCCAAAGAACCGGCCTCAACTGTTTCTTGTGGCAGAGAATTCCACAGATTCACCACTCTCTGTGTGAAGAAGTTTTTCCTCATCTCGGTCCTAAAAGGCTTCCCCTTTATCCTTAAACTGTGACCCCTCGTTCTGGACTTCCCCAACATCAGAAACAATCTTCCTGCATCTAGCCTGTCCAATCCCTTTAGAATTTTATACGTTTCAATAAGATCCCCCCCTCAATCTTCTAAATTCCAGTGAGTATAAGCCTAGTCGATCCAGTCTTTCTTCATATGAAAGTCCTACCATCCCAGGAATCAATCTGGTGAACCTTCTCTGTATTCCCTCTATGGCAAGAATGTCTTTCCTCAGATTAGGGGACCAAAACTGCACACAATATTCTAGATGCGGTCTCAACATCCCCCTTGCACCATTTTTCAAGCCACGTATTCATCTGAAATATCCTCCTATTTCTACTCTGACTAGCACGTGGCACTGGTAGTAATCCAGAGATTATTACCTTTGTGGTCCTACTTTTTAGTTTATCTCCTAACTCCCTAAATTCACCTTTTAGGACCTCATCCCATTTTTTACCTATATCGTTGGTACCTATGTGCACCACGATCACTGGCTGTTCACCCTCCCATTCCAGAATGTCCTGCAGCCGCTCAGAGACATCCTTGACCCTTGCACCAGGGAGGCAACATACCATCCTGGAGTCTCGTTTGCGGCCACAGAAACGCCTATCCATTCCCCTTACAATTGAATCCCCTATCACTATAGCTCTCCCACTCCTTTTCCTTCCCTCCTGTGCCGCAGAGCCATCCATGGTGCAATGAACTCGGCTGCTGCTGCCTTCCCCTGATGAGACATCTCCCCCAACAGTATCCAAAACAGTATATCTGTTTAAGAGGGGGATGACCTCAGGGGACTCCTGCACTACCTGCCTACTGCTACGCTGTCTAGTGGCCACCCCTTCCCTTTCTGCCTGTGTAGCCTTTACCTGCGGTGTGGCCAACTCACTGAACGTGCTATTCACGACTTTCTCAGCATCGCGGATGCTCCAGTATGAATCCAATCGCAGCTCCAGACGCTCAATGCGGTCTGCCAGAAGCTGCAGTTGGACACACTTCCTGCACACATAGTCGTCAGGGACACTGGAAGTATCCCTGATTTCCCACGTGCTGCAGGATGAACAAACCACGGGACTGATCTCAGCTGCCATGACCTACCCAATACTTGCCTCAACTTTTGAAACTTTCTCCTTTGAAAGGAACTTACCGGGCCTTACCTCACTTGGAGTGAAGCTCATCCTCCGCCTCTTCTCTTCAAAGCGTCTCGAGTCAAAGCCTCAAATCTCCACTCCTTCACTGGCCCACTCACTCACTGGCCGCTTTCCACAGGCCGCTCCGCTTGAGGTAACCCTCTATTTATTTATGTGAGCTTTTCAAACTGCTTGGTCACCTGACCTCGATTGCCCAATCAGCTGCTTTCTGCTGAGTCTGAGCTATTCAAATCTTGATTGTCTAATCAACGGCTTTCTGCTGAGCTATTCAAATCTTGATTGACTTGATTGCATAGTCCAACTGCCAAAACTGCCAGAACCTCTCGAGTCAAAGCCTCAAATCTCCACTCCTTCACTAACCCACTCATTCACTGGCCGCTTTCCACAGGCCGCTCCGCTTGAGGTAACCCTCTATTTATTTGTTTGAGCTTTTCAAACTGCTTGGTCACCTGACCTCGATTGCCCAATCAGCTGCTTTCTGCTGAGTCTGAGCTATTCAAATCTTGATTGTCTAATCAACGGCTTTCTGCTGAGCTATTCAAATCTTGATTGACTTGATTGCACAGTCCAACTGCCAGAACTGCCAGAATCTCTCGAGTCAAAGCCTCAAATCTCCACTCCTTCACTGGCCCACTCACTCACTGGCCGCTTTTAATCTCTGTATCGTACTTTCCATCACTGACATCAATATTTTAGGTTGATTAGTTATTTGATTTAATTCTGGTAAATCTTCAATCCTGCTATCTTCAAATAATTCTGAGATATACACAACCCATCTGTCCATGATCTCTTCTTTTTCATAGCATGGGTTACCACTACCGTCTTCAATACACCCAGCTGATGGCATGGTCCTCCTTAATTTCGTCACATCCTTTTCTTTTGGTGAAGGCCTCTATAATCATGACTTCGTTCACACAGCTCGATTTTTTCGCACTGTTCATTCATGCAATTCTCCTTCGCTTCCTTGCATTTTCTTTGCATCAAGCAGTGTAGGGCTTTGTATCGTTCATTATCGCAATGTTTTACCTTTCTTCTTTCTTCAGTTAACTTTCTCAGCTCATTGGTGAACCAAGGGTTATGTCTTTTGCTCTTTTTCTGAAAACCCGAAGTCTTTTCCGCAACTTCTGTCACTGTTGTTTTAAACTCTTCCCAGATGTTCTGCACTGCCTTGTTGCTACCCTCATCATCTAAAACTGAAAGTATATTCTCCGTTTCGGCCAGATATTCGATCTTTTTTGTTTCATCTGTTTTGAGCAAATCAAAGTCTATTTTGTTTGATGGTTTGTCCTTTCTCAGCTTCTTCAAATGCACACTCATGTCCAACAGTTGTGATCTGTATAACAGTCAGCACCAGGGTATGTTTTTACCTGCTTCACTCCATTCCTGAACTGATTGGGTACTAAAATTATTCGATTTGGATTTTTACTGAACCATCAGGACTGGTCCACGTGTACGATCTCCGTTTTGGCATACTGCACCAGGTGTTTGCAATCATTAGTTTGTTAGCCTTTGCAAATTCAACAATTCTTTCTCCGCGGTCATTTCTTTCCCCAAGCCTGAAGGGTCTTACAGTCAAAACTTCTCTTGCGCTGCCAACTTTGGCATTAAAATCACCAAGAATCAAAGTTACTTTGTTGTTTTTAGTCTTTTTCATTAGCTTTTCAACTGCTCTGTAGACCATATCGACTTTGTCATTGTCATAGTCCGTGGTTGGCATATAGACCTGTATGATGTTAATGTCAAATGGTTTAGCTGAGATTTTAATCATCATCACTCTTTCGTTAACGGATACACTGCCTTTGATAGTTCTTGCCGTTTCCTTGTCCACCAAGATTCCAACTCCGTGTTTACGTTCACTTCCTCCTGAATGGATCAGTTGTTCTCTGTCACCCCTTTTGAGCCATCTCCCCCCTCTGTCCATCTCGTTTCACATAGTCCGAGTATGTTTATCTTCAGTCTTTTCATTTCCATAACCACATTTTCTAGTTTACCTCGTGTAAGAAGAGATCTAATATTCCATGTAGCTATTCTGACATGAGGTTTTCACTTGATGCCGACCCTGGTAGCCTCAATCCTACCGTTGCCGGATGCAACTCCACTACTGTTATTCGTGGCTCTGTTAGCGTCGTTGTTTTGATCCTTTATTGAGACTGACATATTGGGAAATCATCTACTTGACAGGTTGCAGCAGTGGTTTGCCTTTGCCTTCTGCCGGGTGAGCTTAAAGAGATCACCACCTCTCTTCTTGGTGGATCATCTGCTTGCAAAACACCCATTGTCTTCCAAGGTCGTAGCTCTTCCGCCTTCCCCACCAGTCTCCTGTTGGCCATTGCTCGTAACCCCGAGCAAGGGACCCTTACCAGGTCCTACCAGCTGGGTCAGCTGGACCTGGGGCGTTTGGCCGCGCCGCGCTCTGGGCTGACTGTTGCGGCGGCCGGCAGCTGTGGCAGGGACACCGGGGATGGAGCAGCAGGGCCTGGGCTCGAAGTGGCAGCGCCGGTGGCTGCTGAGCCTGGGCGCGGTGGCGAAGGGCTGCGAGCAGACGTCGCAGGCGAAGGCGGGCTCCCGGGAAAAAAAGTAACAGGAAACACATTTTCTGTAGTGTTCTCATGCCGGCTGGCCACCAACGCCTCTCACCAAGACATCTTATTAGATCAAGAGCAAGCGCAGTAGCCGGCGCCGTTGGTCCGTGACTCGGGTCGCAGCCAGAGCAAACGTTAACTAAGCCTTGACTTTATATCAAGACCAGGCACGAGTATATATTCACATCACAGCACTGGGTTTTGTGGTTCCTCCATGGTCATCGATGAAGACCTCGACACCGTTAGTCACTTTGAGACTGGATGCAGTGTGTCCGAAGATGACTGGTCAGGCCAATTTAGGCACGGAATGTCCTGGCACGTGTTGGGCAGACGTGTGTAGGCCCTGCAGTTGTTGCGCTGGTGGCTCTGGACTTGCGCAGCTCGCGCCTGTGTTGTGCTTCAGCAGTGCGCCTTGCTTCGTATGACTGACAGCCCTTGTGGATGAGGCCGCGCCGGGTGGGGCGGTTTTGTGGCAGCGTTTCCCGGGAAGTCGTGTCTATGTCAAACGATTTAAGGGAGGCCTTTAGTGTGTCTTTGTAATGTTTCTTCTGCCCTCCATGTGATCGTCTTCCAGCTGAGAGTTCTCCAAAAAGGAGCTGCTTGGGTATGCGTTCGTCCGGCATGCGGATGACATGACCTGCCCAACCGGGTCTGTGCTCTCATCAGCAGTGTGTGCACTGATGGTAGACTTGCTCTAGAGAGAGCTTCAGTGTCTGGTACTTGGTCTTGCCATCTGATGCCTGATATCCTGCGAAGACAAGTCATGTGGAAGTGTTTGAGCCATCTTGCATGCCTTCGATACACAGTCCATGTTTCACAAGCACACATGAGGGTAGTGAGTACCACGGCTCTGTAGACCTTCAGTTTTGTTGCTGGGCTGATTCCTCGACATTCCCATACAGTGGAGCACAGTCGACGGAAAGCAGAACTTGCCTTTGCTATTCTGCAGTTAACTTCTGTACCAATAGTCACTGCTTGGGAGAGGGTGCTGCCAAGGTAAGTAAACTGGTCCACTGCCTGTAGTTTCTGTCCTTTGTTTGTGATTTTGGGTTCTGTGTACAGTGCACGAGGAGCAGGCTGGCGAATGACTTCGGTCTTTTTGATGTTGATGGTGAGACCAAAGTTGTCACAAGCCGTGGAGAATTTGTCCATATTGCCTTGCATCTCTGGCTGTGAGCCAGCGTACAGGACACAGTCACTGGCAAAGAGGAAGTCTCTCAGAACAGTCTCCTTAACTTTGGTAATAGCTTGAAGTCTCCTCAGGTTGAAGAGCTTCCCATCCACTCTGTACTTGAGGCTGATTCCAGCATCACTGTCCTGGAAGGCATCATTCAGCATGGCAGTAAACCTCCAGGATATTGATAGTCGGGGATTCAATGATGGTGATGCCATTGAGTATCAAGGGACAGTGGTTAGAGCCTCTCTTGCTGGAGATGGTCATTGCCTGGCACTTGCGTGGCTCAAATGTAACTTGCCACTTGTCAGCCCAAGCCTGAATATTGTCCAGGTCCTGCTGCATTTGGGTATGAACTGCTTCACTATCTGAGGAGTCATGAATAGTGCAGAACATTGCACAATCATCTGCAAACCACTTCTGACCTTACGACGGAAGGAAGTTCATTGATAAAGCAGCTGAAGCTGGTTGGTCCTAGCACACATCCCTGATGAACTCCTGTAGTGATGTTCTGAGGATGAGATGATTGACCTCCAACCACCACAACCATCTTCCTTTGTGTCAGGTATGATTCCAACCAGCGCAGGGTTATCCCCCTAATTGTCTTCATTTTAGCTAGGGCACCTTGATACCATACTTGGTCAAATGCTGCTTTGATGTTGAGTGCTATCATTCTCACCTCTCCTCTGGTATGTAGCTCTTGGGTCCATGTTTGGACCAAGGAGGTGAGTGGCCTTGACGGAACCCAAACTGGGCATCCGTAAGCAGGTTATTGCCAAGTATTGCATGTCAGCACTATTGATGACTCCTTCCATTACTTTGCTGATGACTGAGAGCAGGCTGATAGGGTGACAATTGGCTGGGTTTGACTTGTCCTGTTTCTTGTGTACAGGACATACCTGGGCAGTTTCCCACATTGCCGGGTAGATGCCGGTGTTGTAGCTGTACTGGAACAGCTCGGCTAGTGAGGCGGCTAGTTCTGGAGCACAAGTCTTCAGGACTATTGCTGGGAATTTGTCTGGGCCCATAACCTTTGCAGTATCCAGTGTTTTCAGCTGTTTCTTGATCTCACGTGGAGTGAATCGGATTGGCTGCATACTGACGTCTGGGATGCTGGGGACTTGTGGAGGAGGCCGAGCTGGATCATCTACTCTGCACTTCTAACTGAAGATTGTTGCAAATGACTCTGCCTTATATTTTGCACAAATGTGCTGGGCTCCTCTCTCATTGGGGATGGGGATATTTGTGGAGCCTCCTCCTCCAGTGAGTTGTTTGATCGTCCACCACCATTCATGGCTGGATGTGGCAGGACTGTGGAGCTTGGATCTGATCCGTTGGTTGTGGGACCACTTAGCTCTGTCTATTACTTGCTGCTTATGGTGTTTGGCTTGTAAGTGGTCCTGTATTGTGGTTTCACCAGGGTGATGTCTCTTATTGAGGTATGCCCGGTGTTGTTCTCGGCATGCCCTCCTGCACTCTTCATTGAACCAGGGTTGATCCCCTGGTCAGGTGGTAATGTTAGGGTGAGGGATGTGCAGGGCCATGAGGTTACAGATTGTAGTTGAGTACAATTCTGCTGCTGCTGCTGATGGCCCACAGCGACTCATAGATGCCAGTCTTAGACTGCTAGATCTGTTCTAAGTCCATCCCATTTAGCACAACGGTAGTGCCACACAATGCGGCGGAGGGTCTCTTCAATATAGAGACGGGATTTAGTCTACAAGTACTGTGTGGCAGCCACTTCTACTGATGCTGTCATGGACAGATGCTCCCGCGGCAGGCAGGTTGGTGAGAATGTTTTTTCCCTCTTGTTGGTTCCCTCACTACCTGCTGTAGTCTCAGTTAGTAGCTATGTCCAGTAGGACCCGACCAGCTCAGTCTGTGGTGGTACTACTGAGCCACCCTTGGTAATGGACATTGAAGCTCCCCCACCCAGAGTATATTCTGTGCCCTTGCCACCCACAGTGCCTCCTCCAACTTCAATAGGTACGTTTAATGTCAGAGAATCTACATCCTAAAAAATTTTTCTTTGCAAACATCCATGAAAACAGACGGGTGCCCCAAAGAATGAATGACGGTTAAACATTAGAGCCCCAAAGCCATCCCTCCAGCTCCCCCTCCCACGCACAAGCAGTAGCAAGGCAACGACAGCACCCCCCCCAGCAAAAAAGCATCAGTGCCCTCCACTGAGCGCTCAAGCATGCAGCAAACATCAAGAAAGACACAGACTTGCAGTACCCCAAAGACTACTCGTTCACACGGTAATTCGACATAACTATGATTTTTGTTTGGATTCAACTTTATTGTCATTGTGCCGAGTACAGATACAAAGCCAAATGAAATGCAATTAGCATCTAACCAGAAGTGCAAAAGAATAGTGTTATTTACAAAATAACTGTGAATAAAAAGTAAGTGCTGCAGCAGACAAAAGTACTGAGACAGTACAATATGGGTGTAATACTGCTTAGCGCTGTGATGTGAGGTTCAGCAGGGTCACAGCCTCAGGGAAGAAGCTCTTCCTGTGCCTGTTGGTGCGGGAGCGGAGGCTCCTGTAGCGCCTACCGGATGGGAGGAGAGTAAAAAGTCCATGGTTAGGGTGAGATGCATCCTTGATAATGCTTTTCTCCCTGCCCAGGTAGCATTTATGGTAGTTGTTCTCAATGGTGGGGAATTGGGTGCCTATAATCCGCTGGGCAATTTTCACCACACGCTGGAGTGCTTTGCGGTCTGATACGGGACAATTGCCGTACCACACTGAGATGCAGTTGGTGAGTATGCTCTCAATGGTACAGCGGTAAAAGTCCATCAGTATCCTGAGACAGAGGTGAGCTTTCTTGATGCTCCGCAGGAACTAAATTCAATGAACAGCATTCTAACGTAAGAGTTGGGGCTGTCCAGGTGGGTCTGGGCAGAGTGAAGTGTTGTGGAGCTGGCATCCTCTGTTGACCTGTTGGTGTGATAGGCAAATTGATGGGGGTCCAGGGTAGTGGCCAGACAGGATTTCAGATGTGATAGAACCAGTCTCTCAAAGCACTTTGCAATAATGGGGGTGAGTGCAACTGGGCAGAAGTCATTCAGTCCCGTGGCAGTGGAATGCTTTGGCACTGGCATGATGGTGGCGATCTTGGAGCTTGTGGGGACAACTGCCTGGTCCAGGAACAGATTGAAAATGTCCGTGAAGACCCCGGCTAACTGCCCTGCACAGACTCTGAGTACATGGCCAGATATTCTATCCAGACCAGCTGCCTTCCGTACGTTCACCCTGCTCGGTGGCGCAAACATCGGAGGTGGAAAGTGAGAGAGGCAGTCCACCAGGTGGGAAATCCGCTTTGAGGGTGACCTCCTTGTTCTCTCGGTCAAAGCGAGTGTAGAAGTAATTGAGCTCATCGGGGAGCGAAGCAGAGCTAGAAGGGGGCACAGTACTAGGTGGTTTGAAGACTGTAATGATCTGTACGCCATGCCACATGCACCGGGGGTCTGAGGAGTTGAAATGCTCCTCGATTCTCTGTTTGTATATGTGTTTAGCCTGAGAGATTCCCCTCCTCAGGTTGGGCCTGGCTGAGCTGTAAGTCTCCCGGTCTCCAGACCTGAAGGCTGAAACTCTGGCTTTGAGCAGGAGGCGAACCTCTCTGTTCATCCATGGTTGCTGATTGGGGAAAATTTTTATTTGTTTTTGTGATGTCACTCTATCTACACACTTGTTGATGTGCTCAAGGACAGAGTTGGTATATAAATCGATGTCAATCTGAGAGTCTGTGGTGGCGTGGACAGCAAACGCGCTCCAGTCTGTGTGCTGGGATTGGTGCAGAATCAGCACCCTCCAGCCAGATCTTAATAGTCTTCATTGTGGGTTTCACACGTGTAATGATCGGGCTGTACTTGGGAAGCAGAAACAATGAAAGATGGTCGGACTGCCCCAGGTGGGGGAGGGTAGTGGCTTTGTAAGCATAGGCCACATTTGTGTAGACATAATCTAAGGTTTTATTTCCCCTTGTGGTGCATGATACATTTTGGTAAAATCTTGGAAGGATGGTGCGTAGGTTGCAATGATTAAAGTCCCCAGCGACAATAAAGGCTCTGTCTGGATGCGATGTCTGCAGCTTGCTAATAGTGACACTGAGGGCTTCCATGGCTACTTTAGCATTAGCATCTGATGGAACATAAACTGCGACATATATGATGCATGTAAACTCTCGTGGTTGATAAAAAGGTCTACACTTAATAATCAGGTATTCCAGATCAGTAGAGCAATAAGTGTCAGCAATGATAGAGTTAGTGCACCATGCAGGTGCGTATCTACAGAAAATAGCGCCTATGGCAAGCACTGAAATTGCACCCCTGTCCAAACATCTGACACCCATCTTTTAGATAACTTTACCATAATATTAGCTCAAAAATACAAGTCAAGCTTGTTAATCTTTTAATTATCAAATTATGGCACTACATGAAAATTATAATTGCATCTTCCTTGCTTTCACTGATGCAAATTGGTCTATGACGTGATCAAAGTCAATTTTTTCTGTTTCTTCTCTTTCTACACTCAGCAGAGCAAGATCACAGAGTCTGCCTTGACCCATGGAGTCTCTCAAATATGAAAGTATTAGTTTTAACTTGCTGAATGATCTCTCGCAGCTCAGGATGGAAAATGCGGTGGTTAGCATTATCTGACTAGCAATGCAAAGATTGGGGAAGACGCTCTCATCTCCATACTGAACAATAAATTCAAGAAGCTCTTCAGGTCTTGATACTTTCATGTTGACCGGCCTTGATAGCAAATTTTCGCACTTCTTTTTTAGGTCATTACTGTTGGCGCCATAACACAGTCCCTTGGCATCAAGAAGGAACCCAAACTTGGTGTCAGTGTTGTGCAAACGAGTGAACCTTTCATCCATTTTTCTGTGAAGATGGTTGAATATTCACTTCATGACTCCATTTCCTTCTTAGCTGTTAACCCAGTATCTCCCAAGTTCTCATCATCCATTCGTTTCTTTCGTCTCTGATGTCTTTCAACTTCAATATTCCATTCTTGACAGAGACCGACTTCTTCTTCTTCAAGTGACTCACTGACCAACACTTCTCTTTCATCATAAAAATGATCTCGGAGGGCTTTCAAATCCAGGGCAGCATCGTGGAAGTTCATGCTAGGATCCTGCAGCCTCTTTTGAATACAGTCAATGTGAATGAGTACTTCGTTCCAAAATCCTAGCAAAATCAGAAATTCATAACTCAACATGTGGTTGTACAGCTGCCTTGCGTCTCTTCTTGTTTCACTGGTCTTGTTTTCATTGTCTATCATGTCCTGGAAAACTTGAAGTATCTCCTCAAGGTACTTGTTGACAGGCTTCACTGCTTCTGTCCTTGCTCTCCACCTGGTTTTGGACTCCGACTTAATAACCACAGGCACAGCGTTTTTGAGTTTTTCCCAGTGCTGTGTTTAACGAGAGAAAAACACGTAGAGAGCTTCGATGGTTCCAAAAAACGTGACCATCATTGTATCCTGCTTTGCTGCATGTGCACCCACCAAGTTGGGTGAGTGATTGTCGCAATTCACAAACATTGTCAGGTTATTTTTTCTCACTTATTCTTTGATGAACACCACTTCTGTGTCCAGCCATCACAGCAGCATTGTCATAGCCCTGTGACCGACAATCTTGTAGCTCCATTTCATCCTTCTCTAGCTGTTTCAAGATGTCTTCAACCAAGCTCTCAGCATCCTTCTGACTTATTTGGATAAAACCAAGGAAGGACTCTACAACACGGACTGTTTTCCTCTCAAAATCAACTTCTACATACCCCACTACTTCTGACATCTGCTCACAATGTGCCTGATCAGGAGTCGAGTTGAACATGAGACCATAGTACTTGACTTTACGAATGCTTCTCAGTAAACTCTGGTGAACAGTGGATGCCATCATGTTGGTGAATTTGTTCTGGAACCCAGTGAAAGATGAAACGTGGATCCAGGATGACTTTCCAAATGAGTGAGGTGTTCTTTTATGACAGGGTCAAAGATGGCCAGTAGTTTCAGTAAGCCAAGGAAATTTCCCACATTGGAGTCATCGTCTAGCTGAAGTGACTCCCTGTGTCCTCGCAAAGCCAGGTTCTGAGTCACAAGGAATTTTATGCAGTGAAGGATTCTTGTCAAGATATCACACCGCTTCTGCTTTTCCTTCTCAATCTGTGATTGAAATACCATGTCAATAACTCCTCTGTTTCCAGCTAAATTTCTTTCCATTTCTTTCCACTGTGTGAAGCAATCCCGATGATTCTTGGCATTTTCATGAACACTAATCTTTTCAGGTGCTTTCCACTGGTTGAATCCACTTTCCTGCTCCAATGAGCATTGATGGTCTGTCAGGAATAGAGAAGACAACAGATACAAAATGCAGATTTTTTAACAAGGGGGATAGACCAGTCATGAGCGAATCACTTTCTCACCACGACCATTTCCCAATTTCCTCTTGAATCAAGTTTTGTTCATTGAGTAGTTATTTGTTGGTAGGACAGGCCCCTCACTGTTCTGGAAATACTTCGAACCCAGCTTTATTATTTCTGTTCTCAACGTGTCAGACAGAATTGCTTTTCCAGTATTCTTGTCGAACTTCAGAAGTCCAATGTCATGCTGTTCAATCACTTCTGGTATGACAGTTTGAGGCTCTTTGACACCATCCAGTTTACCAGGTTCAGTGTCATTAGGTTCAATCTTGTCAGGTAAAATCTCGTCAATAAACTCAACATCACCACCACCACCATCGTCTTCCCCTCCTGTCACGTCCACATTCTCTGTGGCAGCCTCACTCTTAATCTCGTCATACTCGGATTTATCTGACTTGACTATCTCCTCGGCTTGTGACGCATTTATACTTGATCCACTTTCGAATTCTAACAAACTTGTAGCAGGTGCAGGCGATTTCATGGAATGTGTCGAACTACTTGTTCCGGGCTTTTCAAAGAAGGGCATGAAGAACTTGCTCGACTTCTTGGCTTCCTCCACCTCTAACTTTAGTCTCTTTCGTCCTTCAGCTCCACTTTTCTTCTTCTTCGTGAAGAAAAGATTCATGGTCTTCTTACACAATGCTTTGAAATAAGGACATCCTAGTGCTTCTCACCCATGATAATCAAAGACAGATCATACATCTGAAGAAAATTCTTTTTTCTCTATCTGAGGATGGCTTGTCTGACATTAATAGAAGGTTTCGTTCGTCCAGCTAATTCGCCAGAGACCGAACATTGGCGAGGAAGATGTTAGGTAACGCTGGCCGGTGCGGATTTAGCCTTAGCCTAGCATGCAGAACTCCACGTTTTCCCCGTCTTTGTTTACGGTCTTGACGCCGGCACCGGGCCCTTCCGGTCGGAGTGAGTTTGAATGCAGGTCCGTGGTGTCCTTACTAACTCCGGAGGTAGTTGGTCAAAATTGAATGGGTAGTCCAAAACTGAATTGGTGCATCGGTAGTTAATGACCAAAGGTGACTGTTTGCTGTAAGAAGTAGCCAAATCGAGCAAACATGCAGGAAACAAGCAGATAAGTTAACACTATTTTTCGAAATTAGATAAGACGCTGAGCCTCGTGATACACACACGCCACTGCCATCTTGTATTCACTGTCTCCCTAATAAGGGATAAAGGGATGTCCCCGTTTCACAGTGAAAGGGGAGACATAACAAACAGCTCACTAATTTACGATGCTAAAAGTCTGTTGCATTGCTTTTTCCGAGCTCTGTGCCCAGACAGTCTGCCCTGGAAAGGAGCAGCCTCCTCGACACGCAACCCATGGCAGCTAACCCACTGCTCCCAATGTTCCATGTTCTCCCATGACGCTTCAGTCAGGGGCACCAGCCTAGAATCAGCACATCTTCAGAGCCATGAAAGTCTGGCTAGTCTTGCAGGCTGCATCCTTGCGATATCATAAGGCCCCGAGAGCAGGTCACAGTCCCGCAAAGACCTAAGTCAGAGTGTAACTCCAGGTCAGGGTCTTCAAGGGGCTGCTCAACATGGAGAAGGACTGATCTGTCAGCTAAGGGAGGACAGTACATGGTAATCAGCAGGTTTCCTTGCCCGTGTTTAACCTGGCGTCATGAGACTTCTTGGGGTTCAGAGTCAATGCTGAGTTTCCAGGGCAACTCCCTCTCTATTGTATACCACTGTGCCACCAGCTTTGCTAGGTCTGTCCCGCCGGTGAGACAGTACATACCCAGGAATGGTGTTGGTGGAGAATGTTAACTGTAAGGTCTGATTCTGTGAGTACAACTACGTCAGTCTGTTGTTTGACTAGTCTGTGAGACAGCTCTTCCAACTTTGACACAAGTCCCCAGATGTTAGCAAGGAGGACTTTGCAGGGTTGACAGGGCTGGTTTTGCCGTTGTTGCTTCCAGTGCCTAGGTCGATGCCAGGTTGTCCTTGCGGGTTCATTCCTTATTATTTTCTTTTTAGCGGTTGGATACAACTGAATGGCTTGCCAGGCCATTTCAGAGGGCAATTAAGAGTCAACTACATTACTGTGGGTCTGGAGTCTGGAGTAAGGATGGCAGGATCCCTCGTGAACCAATGGGTTTTTACGACAATCGGCATGGTTTCATGGTCAGCAAATATTTTTATTAAATTCAAATTCATCTGCCGTGGTGGGATTCGAACTCATATCCCCAGTGTATAACTGGGTTGCTGGATTACTGATCCAATGGTAATTACCACTATGCCAAATCTCCCCTTAAGATTATGAAAAAGTCATTTAAATCTCCTCTTGACCTTTCTACTCTGAAGGAGAACAAACCCATTTTCCCTAGTCTGCATATGTTTTTTCTTCTTTGATTTCATTTTCTATTAAAGTGAATCTTTAAGACTGTGATATCTTTCCTGAAGCTTAGTGACCTGAATTATCCATAACATCCCAGTTGGGACCTGGGCAATCATGTACAAAGATTTGATAAAACTTGCTTTCTTTTGAACACAGTGTTAAAGCTTTCAACTGCCATCTTAGCACCTTCCACAGCTCAAACCTGACATCTTAAAAACATAAGCCTCTGTACTCTCTGGTCTCTGCTTTTCTGAATTATCTTTAATAATGTACCATTTAGCTACAACTGCTTTTCCTCAGCCTTCCTGTCAATATTAACCACTTCGTTTTGCTCTTCTATTTCATTACTCTCACAAAGCTCAATCCTCACTACTTGTTGGGTTTCCTTGCTTTGCATATGCTGCAAACTTTAAATTGAATCAGTGTTTTTCTATTGAAATGTTTAAAGGGGGCATGTCAGGAAATTTCTTCACTCAGAGGGTGATGTGAGTGTGGAACGAGTTGCCAGCAGAAGTGGTGAATGTAGGTTTGATTTCAGCATTTAAAAGAAATTTGGTAGATACATGAATGGGAGGGGAATAAAGGGCTGTAGTATGTCGATGGGACTCGGCAGATTAATAGTTCAGTATGGACTAGAGAGGCCAAATGGCCCATTTCCGTGCTGTAGTGTCCTAAGGCTCTATTATTGGCATTTCATTTCAGGTACTGAAGGAGTGCATTGTTGTCATTGGTGCAGTCACTTGGTGAAATGAAAACGCCATGTGTCTGTTCAGAGTTGAAAAGGAGCAAGTGTTACAGACATATTAACTGAATAATTCCCATTATTCATCACAAAACTTAACCATAAAACTACATTCAAAATATAAATTGCTTGTAAGATGTAACATTTTCATGTTTAAAGTGCTTAGGGGGTTAATTAACTTACCATTCTTTTTTGCCGTACACTCAAAAAAAAAGAAAAAGACGTGATTTTAACAAGTAATAAAATCCTGCTGTTTCTGTCAATAGAATGTAGTGAATGGCTGCACAAGGCCGAGATGGATATCATTTCATTTGCAGCACCATACGGCGCAGTGATGCTGATGCCAGACTTAGTATTACACACCAAGACATGCCAAGGCCACTGAATTAGTGCTAAAGACTCCTCTTAAGAATTAGATATTTGGGCTGCAGCTCTGCTGTTCCCTAATTTCACAGGTCTTGAAAATAGATATGATGCTGTTAAATGTACAGGGTGTCCTGGTGTGCTTTCATTAACAGAAAGTATTTTCAAGGAATTACATAGCTTAAAGTATTGATCTCTCATGGAACTGCTGCAAGGGAAATCAGTGTTCAGAAACTCGTATTTGAGTAATTACAATTTTTATTGAATTCGGGCTTTTCCGTTTGGTTATTTATTGCTCAGTTTTGTTCAAACTAATCATTCCTAAACTAACCACAGCTACAACAGTAATCATGTTTTGTAAGGTTGAAGATCTGTTTGAAAGCCTGGATGTGAACATATTTTATATCCTCTTCATTACAAACAATCAATTTATGTATAAAAGCTATCTTTTGTATTTATAATTATTGTGTTTTTTAAAATATTGTATTCTTTATTTTATTGATTAAAACCAAATTTATTGTTTATATTTGCATAAAGGACATTAAACCTTTTAGGGTGCTGATTGTTCATTTCAATTTTAAAAGAAAGGATTTTAAGCAAAAAAAATAGATGTTATTTATATTTGCATCAAACAGAAACTAAAACTACAGAAATATGATAGAATATGTAAAGATCTAGCGATAGAACACTGAATGCAACACAGTAACCATCATGGAAAATCGTTCCTGGAAATTGCTGAAGAATTCAGCTCTTTGTAAATATAATCAGTGCATTTTGATAACTGGTCAGTTTTGTAAGTGAGGAGAGTAGAGGGTACTGGTAACTGATGATATACAGGTAAGGCAAAGGAGCAGAATTAGGCAATTTGACCCATTGAGTCTGCTCTGCCATCGCATCATGTCTGGTTTATTATCCCTCAACCCCATTCTGCCCTCTCCCCATAACCTTTGTTCTTACTCATTAAGAACCTATCAACCTTTGCTTTAAATTTACCTAATGACTTGGCTTCCATACCCATCTGTGGCAGTGAATACCACAGCTTTACCCCACTCTGGCTAAAGTAGTTCCTCCTCATTGCTGTTCCAAAATGATGTCCTTGTATTTTGAGGTTGTGCCTCTGGTCCTAGACTTCCACACTGGTGATAACATCCTCTCAATGTCCACTCTATTTTGGCTTTTCAATATTCGATAGCTTCCAGTGAGATCCCCCACCCCACTCTGAATTCCAGCGAGCACAGGCCCGGAGCCACTAACCCTTTCATTCCCAGAATCATGCTTGTGAACAACATCTAGACCCTCTCCAAGTGGGTCCATCCTCACTTGGATAAGGGGACCAAAACTGTTCCCAGTACTCCAAATGCAGGCTGACAAATTCCTAATAAAGCTTCAGCATTACATCCTTGCTTTTATATTCTAGTCCTTTCAAAAGGATCTCTGGAAAGTTCTTTCACCATCTTTTGGGAATATTGAGCAATTATGGAGAGCTTTCATTTAATGACATTTAACTTGATCAGGCTTCAATTTCACATTGGAGGAGTAGATTTTTTTTGTTACCTATTTTGCTTCTCTTAAATCAAAGTGCAAGAAATTGAACCTGTATTCTGGTGAAATTGTACTGCAATTTTTCCAGGGTTCAGGGATTATAACTGAAGGGAGTATCCTAAATGGAGTACAGTCAGACCATAGACGCTATTGCATTGCAGCCTGGAAACAGGCCCTTCTGCCCATCCAGTCTGTGCTGAACTATTATTCTGCCTAGTCCCATATAGCCTGAGTAAAAAGTTAGATTGCTACCTGCTGCCTATTAAAAAGTGCTTATTATTGAGACGGTTAACCTAATAAACTAATAATTCAGATGCCTGGAATAACAATACAGACAGCTGAGTTAAAGCCCCACCATTCCATTTGTGTAAATTCATTTTAGGTATTCTGCAAAACAATAGATAATAATTGGGAGGAGATCTGCTGTTCTAACTCTTCTGGACAGTATGTGAATGCAGACCCACCAGAGTGGTCAACTCTTAAATATTACTTGAAATGGCTGAGCAGAGTGCTCACGTGTATCCCAGGAGTAGTTCTGAATATCTGCCCTCCAGAACAAACTGTGAATCTGGCCACTTTGACGCTGACAACATGGAGAATGGCCCAATATTGCCTTGCTAATCTGGCTAATTGTCACTCGACAAGTCTGCTGTCAGTCATCAGCAAAGTCCAAAGTAAATTTATTAAAATACATTATGTCACCATAATTTCTTGCAGGCCTACTCAATATATCAAATAACTGTATAGAATCAATGAAAGCACACCAACAGGGCAGACAAGCAGTGTACAAAATACACCAAACTGTGCAGGAACTCACTTCCACATCTTATCAGAGTGATGCTCAAAGCAGGAGCCAAAGAGCTGAATTGCAGAGGTGACATGACAGTCACTTTCCATCACATTGACACTTGACTAAGTGGGTCACGAAGGTGCTCTATTGAAACTGAAATCCGTGTTCTCAAAAGGAAAGTATTATAATGGTTGGAGTTATATCTTGCATAAAGATGGTTGTTGGAGGTCAATCATCCCAGCCAAAGCATCTCTTTAAGTCAGTATCCTAGGCCCAAATGTCAGTGGCTAATACTTCAATAATAATCGTTTCATTATACATTCAATAGTGGGGAGTTGTCTGTGGCCAATTCCAAATGAATCTGAAGATTGCACAATGTCCTAACAAGTGCAGCAGTTCATGCCTGCACTCAGAGGCTCCAGCAGGGATTGATAAATGCAAAGTAACCTTTGTGCCTCAAATGTGCCCACCATTGACCCCCTCTTTGAGAGGGGAATTAAACCACCTAACCTCGACATTTTAGATTGGATTTATTTGTACATCAAAGCATACAATGAAATACATTGTAGCCCACAAATGTCACCATGCTACTGGCACCAAAGTACAGTGCCCACAACTCACTAACCGTAATCATATGTCTTTGGACTGTGGGAGGAAATCTGGAAGAAACTCGTACAGTTGTGGGGAGAACATACTTGCAGCATGTGAAGTTAACCCTGATCGCTGGCACTCTTAATAGTACTGCACTAACTGCTATGCTATCATTTCCATAACTGATCTCTCACCATCAACATTCTTGGGGATCAGCATTGACTAGAAACTCAACAGGACCATCTGATAAGCACAGTAGTCATGACAGTGGGTCAAAAACTGGGTGTCCTGTCAGCATTTGATCCTCTAAAGCAGGGGTTCCCAACTTCTTTTATGACATGGGCCAGTACCATTAAGCAAGGGATCCATGGACTCCAGTTTGGGAAGTTCTGCTCTAAAGCCTTTTCAGCATCAACAAGGCAAGACTTGTGAGTGTGACAGAATAGTTTATACTTGCCTGGACCACAATAATCCTAAGATCTGCAGAGATGGCCATTGCAAAGTTGTCTATCTGATTAATATCCGATTGACACTCAAAGCATTTCTTCCTTAATTCACTGGTGCACAGTGACTTCCAAGTATACCTTCTATAAATACACTGCAAACAAGAGAAAAGCTGCAGATGCTGGAAATCCAAGCAACACACACAGAATGTTGTAAGAATTCAGCAGGCCGGGCAGCATCTATGGAAAAAAAAGTACAGTCGACGTTTCAGGCCAAGACCCTTCGGGCACTGCCTGGCCTGCTGAGTTCCTCCAGCATTCTGTATGTGTTAGAAATACACTGCAGTTATTTATCTAGTCTTTTCTGATGATATCTTCCAGGTTCACAAGCTCTACCATCATGTGCAACATGTGGAATAACACACATACAGGTCCCCTCCAAATCCTGAAACTCCCTTGCTATTCCTGTGTAGGATTACCCTCTCCAGAAGGATAGCAATAGTTCTAATCCTCAGGGGTAGTTAGGGATCCAATAAATTCTGGCCTTGCCAACAATGCCTAGATCCCACAAAGATACGTTTATTTGTGGTATCCATTCTCACTGATAAGGGAAGGGCTCTGAATTGATATTGCAGTGTGTTGAATGGGAATAATGGATTCACCAAAATACAGCGTCAGCAGGTTTGGGGAAAGAGGGACATTAAAGAAAGGAACTTGCCAAAAACATAGAGCAACACACCAAAATGAAAATGATGGAGGACCTCAGCAATGTGGGCAGCACCTATGGAGGGGAATAAACTGTGGATATTTCAGGCCGAGACCCTTCATTAGGTCTGGAAAGGAAGTGAGCAGAAACACAAGATTTCCAGCATCTGCAAAACATCTTGTGCTCATGATCTGCCTAAAACATTGATTCCATGCAAAGAAGGAAAGGTAAACAATCTTGGGAGGAAAAAAAAAGTCATATGGAATTGGAATTTACCTGGCAAACCATAAGCAACAGTTAAAATATGTTTAGTTAGGTTTGTGTCATGGGACTGCAATCAAAATCCTTGTGCATAACATTCACACACGTACTACTCAATATCTGTAGTTAGCATAGGAGTCGGAAGCCCAGAGGTAGAGAATTGGAGTAGGTATCTGTATATGAGTGCCTGGCTGAATATGCATTATAGTGAAAGCAGCAAATCACTTCCAAAATTCTGCTTCGTTGAATTTAATGAAATTAATTTTCAGGAACAGAATGCAATTTGATTTCTCTTCTACTGTATTTGTTGAATGCATTCTCGCAAGTTCAAAGTGTTATGTTTCAAATGGGCTAATTGTTTTGAGTCCTGGTCAAGGTATATCTTTAGAATACTCTCAAGATTTCAAAATAGCTAAAAATACAAACATATTTCTGTATCACATTAAAAAATAGACAAATGCAAATTAATAGTATTACTTAAATCTTTTCCAATATAAACATATTTTGAGGTTGACATAACCCGAATTCAGGGCATTAGTTGTTGCCCTCTAGTCCAACTTTGGGACTAGGAATTCTTCACTTGAACTAGTTACATTTTGTACTTCCTCGATAGCTGCTGCTTGACTTGAGAGTCAACAACATTTTTCTCTTGTGATGCACATTTTCAACATCTGCAGTGTTTTGCATTTTTGCTTTGTGCTGTTCAGTATTTTCCCAACGAAGTACAAAATCACTTGTCACCCTAGGTGTAGGGAATTTATGAATACAGCATTAATTAGCTGGTTTATTTCCAGTTTGTCACTGAATTAAACCAACCTACTGTCTTGTTGTGATTCAGTTTGGGATCACACAGAGATATAAATTATAAATTGTAAATGACTGGGTTTTCAAAAGTGAAATGTTATGAAAAATTTGAGAAGAGAAGAATATTAGTTTGGTTTTCATTATTCGTCTAGCACGGTTAGAGAAGGTTTAGCATATAGCATGTGGTTGGTGAACAGGTTAACTGTTCTCAATTATAACCTATTGAATTTTATCTCCATTTGCCAAGGTGCTTTATAATTAAGGAGAACTGCAGATTATAGAGTGTAAAATCCACCAAGAGTAGTAGTTTACAACAATACTGAAATATCCAGGCCTGCGGCATTGCTTTAAAACTTTAAATTTATTTTAATCTTTGGGTTCTCAAATATTGATCTGTTGGAGAGTAAAATAATTATAAACTAAAATATCAGCTGCCCAATAAACACTGCACCCAATTTTTTTAGTATTCAAGCCAATTGTTACAAGTTCCAGTCGATTTTCCGTGTGTGGAAGTCAGCGGAGAAAGCAAAAAGTACAATGGATGGCTGATCTGCCTCAGCCCATTTTGTAATTCTGTTCAGGCTGGGTTTTACTGCCTGTCTCACTTCACATTTCATCACTGGGACTCCAGTGAAACAAATGATTATTTTGTTGCCTTCATTGAATCGATATGTCTTATTTAAATATGCTTCTCCCTTTTTTATTCCATTATTCTTCCCTAATAGGCACTTCTCAGTTGTTAGAAATCTATTGATAGTGTTCATTAGTTCTTTGAAAGGCCTCATTGAGACCAGATGTACCTTCTAACTGAGCACCTATCATTTTTGTCACACTTATCCAACAGATACCTTAAAAATTTTAGTAAACTGGAGGACATCGTATTTGTGCATCCTTAAGACATAGCCCTCAATAAGAATCCTGTAGTAACTAATTAGATAGTAAAGCAAAATATTACAAATGCTAGAAATCTGAAATAAAAACAAACCCTAGAAATACTCAATGGGTCAGAAAGTACCTTACTAAAAGTTCACTTATCTGAAATGCTAACTAACTTGGGGATGGCCGAAACTTCCCAATGCATCATTGGCAGCAGCCTACCCACTATCATGGATATATATACAAAAAGGCACTGGAAAAAAGCGAGTAATATCATGAAGGATTCAACCCACCCTGCTCATAGACTGTTTGTCCCACTCCCATAAGGGAGGAGGTTAAGTAGCATCCACTCCAGGACCACCAGACTCAAAAACAGCCAAGTTCCTCAAGCAGGGAGGTTGATCAACACTCCTCACCATCAATACTGTATCATTTCCTGTCAGTCACCTTGTGTATCAACACTCCCTGTGCCTAGCAGCACTTAATGGCCATACAAATAACCTATGTTTAGAAGTTATGTATTTATATTTATTGTGTCCTGTATCTTATTTTGTGCTGCATCAAATCAGAGTAACAATTATTTCATTCTCCTTGACATTTGTGTACTGGAAATGCTATTAACCAGTCTTTGAACTTTGAACCCTGAACCAATCTGCGGGAGTTGTCTGAACTACCGAGTGTTAATTTTTAATTAATTAGCTTGTTCCATTGCAGTAGGTGGTCTTGATGCTATTATATTTGCAGTAGGTATGGCTGTTGTAATGCTCTATAACCGTGCTTTGATCAAGTTCAATAATATCACATGAGCAAACTCTAAATGTAACCAATACTATGTTTTTGTTTGGTTTTCTTTGCAGAGCTTCCTTGAAACGAGTCTCCAAAGCAATGGCTTCTCTAGATAAAAGAAAACATGAAAAGTTTGCAAACCAGTTCAACTATGCATTGAATTAAGGCCAACAAAGGCTGGAAATAATCACTATTAAGTGACCATGCCTCAACTTTTACATCATTTGTACCAGAAATTTAAAACCACCAATATTGCCGATTTTCTATAGACTACAGAATTTTAAGATTCCAGTGTACATGTTTTATTGTAATGTATTTAAATATCATTTTTTTTACATTGAGTGCCAAATTTATATAAAATATAATATTTAATGTATGTTGTTATTTTAAAAGATGGTAATAATAATTGATGATGTGATCACAGAATTGCAGGAACTTGAGATTTGTTCATGTAGTTTTGTTGAACATTACACTGAAGAAAATGAACTGATTCATTAACCTTCCTGGCAATTCAGATCAATTTAAACTTAACTATGATCTACATTTGTTTTTCTTTGTAAATATTTTAATTTGTTAATGGTTTTAAACTTTTAAAAATGATTTAACAAATGATGTTTCCTTATTCTTTTCTAACTCCAATTGTTCCCCTGATTTTAGTTAGATTAGAGGGGGGAGCTTTTAGTGGGGAACAAATGTGAAGTGCTGTAGCTGAGGGTTGGAAAGCAGAGGTTGGAGAATTATTGGGTTGAAGGTAGAGAGAGAAGAGGATGAGAAGGAAGTGGAGCTGAATTTCACCATGATGCTAAATAATAAGAGATATAAATAAAAGATTGATTGCTAAAGTGCCCATATATCTAAAATGTAAAGACTTGGCAGATCAGACCAAGTAACAGACTGATACTTATGATAAAAGTGCAGCAACAGTTTTGAATGATGGAAAACTGGAGAGAGGATGAGAATGTTGCATAACTCACAGATCCAGGTAACTGAAAGAGAAGATTACAATGTCATTTACATAATAAAATGACTGCATTCTTAATAGTGGTTGTGTTTGATTGACAGTGTAAAATAATTTGAACTAAAAGGCAGAATGGGTAAAACTATGAACATCACTATGTTTGGTATAGATTGTAAGCATTTGATTGACACAATATGACAAACTGAATCGAAAGATATGAAGATTAAGTGATTTTAAAAATACAAACACAAGGAAATCTGCAGATGCTGGAAATTCAAGCAACACACACAAAATGCTGGTGGAATGCAGCAGGCCAGGCAGCAACTATAGGAAGAAAGTTGACGTTTCGGGCTGAGACGCTTCGTCAGGACTAACTAAAAGAGATAGTAAGAGATTTGAAAGTGGGGGGGGGATTCCGAAATGATAGGAGAAGACAGGAGGTGGAGGAATGATGCTAAGAGCTGGAAAGTTGATTAGCAAAAGGGATACACAGCTGGAGAAGGGAGAGGATCATGGGACAGGAGGCCTAGGGAGAAAGAAAGGGGCAGGGGAGCTCCAGAGGGAGATGGAGAATAGGCAAGAAGTGATTGTGAGAGAGAGAGAGAGAAAAAAAAAGAGGAAAAAAGGGGGGAATAAAACATAAGGGATGGGGTAAGAAGGGGAGGAGGGATATTAACGGAAGTTAGAGAAATCAATGTTCATGCCATCAGGTTGGAGACTATCCAGACGGAATATCAGATGTTTTTCCTCCAACCTGAGTGTGGCTTCCTCTTGATAGTAGAGGAGGCCATAGATAGCGATATCAGAATGTGAATGGACATGGAATTAAAATGTGGGGCCTCTGGGAGATTAAGTGAATGCTTACCATCTAAACACAGTTTGAGAAGAAATAGAAGGACCATATTAAACAATGTTGTGTGATTTTTTTTCTTCATGAGTTTATTTTGGAAGCATTATTATTTAAAGTTTATATAAATAATATGCATGGAGGAATTAAAGGAATATGGAATTACTTTTTCAATTCAGTGGTCCCACTTTTGAGTTCTGTCCACTGGGGAATTAAATCCTTAGTTGAGAATTGCAGACTATCCCAATGTACGGCTGGAACAAAAGCTGGAAAGAGAAGGCGCTGGCGACTGCAAGAGGACATTGCAGAATGGATAAAGTTCAATGCCAAAAAACCACGCAAATACCAAATGAAACAATTCGAAATTGATGTAGAAGGTATCTCATCAAAAACTTATTGCGGGGGGGGGGGGAAATAAAGCAAGCTAGTATTAGAAAAGGGAATGCTTTGATTTGTATTTATAACTATAGAAAGCAGATTTAAGGTGATGAAAAGCTTGTACAAGCCTTCATTGACGCTTGCATGTTATATGTTAGAATTCAGCTGTAAGAAAGATATAAAAGGAGCAGAAAAATGTGTTGTTTGGATTCATTAGAATGAATGTTATTAGGTGTTATGGGTATGAAATGGAACTTATGAAATTATGGCCTTTCTCTCAAATGATGAGGGCAATAGGGGTTGACCTGAAAGTGATCTTTAAAAAATAAATCAAGTACTATTGAAGCATAAATTTAAATGATTCACAAAGAACTAAGGGAAGAACAATTTCCAAGAAGTGACTAGAAACTTTCTCCTCGATAATAGGGTGCATAATTTTCTTCCCCAAGAAGAATAAAGGATTTGAGAAATACCGGATTTGACAAGGTGGCAGTTTGAGTTGGAAACAGACAGCAGCACTACATATTTGATAAATCAGTTTGCCATATTATCCCATAATCTTTCTTACATGGTTTTCCAAAAAAATATTTTACCCTATCAAATTCATCCCATTTTATTTAAACATTAGTATTGGTTAGTTCAGCAGATGCAGTCTTGGTTTAGTTCGGGTAATACCTTTTTTGCTCACTAATGTCACAGCACTCATGTTACATTATAATGCCCTTCTAAAGCAAATGCCAATAACTTTCATCTATTTAATTTTCAAATAGTCCTCAGTCACAGTAATATAAATCATGTGCAATTGAATAATGCGTTGAAAAAGACATTCAAATAATTAGATTAATGAATCATTTAATATTCATAACTGTAATATTTTACTATTTAGCACATACTAGTTGATAATTAACAGTTTTAATAGCACATTTTAGTGTTAACAAGATAAGCAATTATTACCAATTGTTTAAATTGTATGAGTGAATATCTTATAAATCTTATCTTCACCTGCTGCCACTGAAAGTAATTTAAGACAATAGAGCAGTTGGTGTTAAGTAAATGCTTATGTTGACTATTGACTGAATAAAATGCTTAGCTTGTAGACTAGACCTGATTTTAATCACAGTGCTTAACACATTTGTTCTGAAGGATTAACATCTAGAACTCATTCTTATGCATGTAACAAGATCAAAATGGATAACATGGGGTAAAGTGGATTAAACATTTGATCCTTTTGACAAACGTGAAATGTAAGTCCTGGTCCAGATGCTGAACTTCTCAACTCTATATTAACCCTGATATCACAACTTTTTGTTTTCTCCCCATGCGATCCCAAACCACTGTTCTGTGTGTCACCTTAACCACTGCTCGGAATAATAGATAAGGATCTTTCAAATGTAAATGATCATTTAAACAACAATAAATTGTGTAGTTGTTACAGTTTAAACTCATTGCAACATCAAGAGCATAAATATCAGCTGAAGACCTGGAGCAGAATTGGATTTGGCCTTTTAAGTATAGTTATAGAGAATTTTCCAAGGCATAGTGCCTACAAAGTGAGCTATCTACTAAGTGCATTCACTTATTCCTATACCGACAGCACTCTCAAACCTCTGATTATTTTCTATCAAAGAGGGCAAAGGCAGTGGGTACAGGCCCATCTATGTTCCCATCACCTGGTTTCACCTATCACCTGCCAGCGTGTATTCCTTTTTCTCCCTCCACCTTCTTATTTAGGTTTCTTCCCCCTTACTTTCCAGTTCATTCCTTTCCACAGAAGCTGGCTGACTTGCTGAGTTCCACCAGCATTTTACAGGTGTTATATGGGAAGACCACTACCTGCAGGTTTATTCATACATCATCCCAAACTGAGTAGCTGTTGCTCTGACCCAGTGAAGATAGATCTCTAGAGGAGTGTGCTGATTCAAGAACTTGCTCACCGCCACCTTCTTAACGATTGTTAGAAGTCGGCAATAGATATTCTCCTCACTAATGAAAAAATGAATAAAGAAAACTCAATGTCTTTGATAATGAGTCTCGCAGAATGGCAGGAGTTGATAATTTAGGAGATTAATGTCTGAATCTCAGATATTTATCAGTTATTTTGCCACATAACTTCATTGGTTGAAGAACTGAACATTATAATGAGTGATAACAGATTTGACCTACTCATGCAAAGTTAACAAGGTGGATGAATTGAATGTGCAGATAGTTATTAATGAATATGATATAGTTGGGATCACAGAGACATGGCTCCAGGGTGACCAAGGATGGGAGCTCAACATCCAGGGATATTCAATATTCAGGAGGGATAGACAGGAAAGAAAAGGAGGTGGGGTAGCATTGCTGGTTAGAGAGGAGATTAACGCAATAGAAAGGAAGGACATTAGCCTAGAGGATGTGGAATCGATATGGGTAGAGCTGCATAACACTAAGGGGCAGAAAACGCTGGTGGGAGTTGTGTACAGGCCACCTAACAGTAGTAGTGAGGTTGGGGATGGCATTAAACAGGAAATTAGAAATGCGTGCAATAAAGGAACAGTAGTTATAATGGGTGACTTCAATCTACATATAGATTGGGTGAACCAAATTGGTAAGGGTGCTGAGGAAGAGGATTTCTTGGAATGTATGCGGGATGGTTTTCTGAACCAACATGTCGAGGAACCAACTAGAGAGCAGGCCATTCTAGATTGGGTATTGAGCAATGAGGAAGGGTTAGTTAGCAATCTTGTCGTGTGAGGCCCCTTGGGTAAGAGTGACCATAATATGGTGGAATTCTTCATTAAGATGGAGAGTGACATAGTTAATTCAGAAACAAAAGTTCTGAAATTAAAGAAGGGTAACTTTGAAGGTATGAGACGTGAATTAGCTAAGATAGACTGGCAAATGATACTTCAAGGGTTGACAGTGGATATGCAATGGCAAGCATTTAAAGATTGCATGGATGAACTACAACAATTGTTCATCCCAGTTTGGCAAAAGAATAAACCAGGGAAGGTAGTGCACCCGTGGCTGACAAGGAAAATTAGGGATAGTATCAAGTCCAAAGAAGAAACATATAAATTAGCAAAAAAAAGCGGCACACCTGAGGACTGGGAGAAATTCAGAGACCAGCAGAGCAGGACAAAGGGCTTAATTAGGAAAGGGGAAAAAGATTATGAGAGAAAGCTGGCAGGGAACATAAAAACTGACTGTAAAAGCTTTTATAGATACATGAAAAGAAAAAGATTGGTCAAGACAAATGTAGGTCCTTTACAGTCAGAAAGAGGTGAATTGATCATAGGGAACAAAGACATGGCAGACCAATTGAATAACTACTTTGGTTCTGTCTTCACTAAGGAGGACATAGATAATCTTCCAGAAATAGTAAGGGACCAAGGGTCTAGTGAGATGGAGGAACTGAGAGAAATACATGTTAGTAGGGAAGTGGTGTTAGGTAAATTGAAGGGATTAAAGGCAGATAAATCCCCAGGGCCAGATGGTCTGCATCCCAGAGTGCTTAAGGAAGTAGCCCAAGAAATAGTGGATGCATTAGTGATAATTTTTCAAAACTCCTTAGATTCTGGATTAGTTCCTGTGGATTGGAGGGTGGCTAATGTAACCCCACTTTTTAAAAAAGGAGGGAGAGAGATACCGGGGAATTATAGACCGGTGAGTCTGACATCAGTGGTGGGGAAAATGCTAGATTTGGTTATCAAAGATGTGATAACAGCACATTTGGAAAGAGGTGAAAGCATCGGACAAAGTCAGCATGGATTTGTGAAAGGCAAATCATGTCTGACGAATCTTATAGAATTTTTTGAAGTTGTAACTAGTAGAGTGGATAGGGGAGAGCCAGTGGATGTGGTATATTTAGATTTTCAAAAGGCTTTTGACAAGGTCCCACACAGGAGATTAGTGTGCTAACTTAAAGCACACGGTATTGGGGGTATGGTATTGATGTGGATAGAGAATTGGTTGGCAGACAGGAAGCAAAGAATGGGAGTAAATGGGACCTTTTCAGAATGGCAGGCAGTGACTAGTGGGGTACCGCAAGGCTCAGTGCTGGGACCCCAGTTGTTTACAATTATATATTAATGATTTAGACGAGGGAATTAAATGCAGCATCTCCAAGTTTGCGGATGACACAAAGCTGGGCGGCGGTGTTAGCTGTGAGGAGGATGCTAAGAGGATGCAGGGTGATTTGGATAGGTTAGGTGACTGGGTAAATTCATGGCAGATGCAATTTAATGTGGATAAATGTGAGGTTATCCACTTTGGCTGCAAGAACAGGAAAACAGATTATTATCTGAATGGTGGCCGATTAGGAAAAGGGGAGATGCAATGAGACCTGGGTGTCATTGTACACCAGTCATTGAAGGTGGGCATGCAGGTACAGCAGGCGGTGAAAAAGGCAAATGGTATGTTGTCATTCATAGCAAAAGGATTTGAGTACAGGAGCAGGGAGGTTCTACTGCAGTTGTACAAGGCCTTGATGAGACCGCATCTAGAACATTGTGTGCAGTTTTGGTCCCCTAATCTGAGGAAAGACATTCTTGCCATAGAGGGAGTACAGAGAAGGTTCACCAGATTGATTCCTGGGATGGCAGGACTTTCATATGAAGAAAGACTGGATCGACTAGGCTTATACTCACTGGAATTTAGAAGATTGAGGGGGGATCTTATTGAAACGTATAAAATTCTAAAGGAATTGGACAGGCTAGATGCAGGAAGATTGTTTCTGATGTTGGGGAAGTCCAGAACGAGGGGTCACAGTTTAAGGATAAAGGGGAAGCCTTTTAGGACCGAGATGAGGAAAAACTTCTTCACACAGAGAGTGGTGTATCTGTGGAATTCTCTGCCACAGGAAACAGTTGAGGCCGGTTCATTGGCTATATTTAAGAGGAAGTTAGATATGGCCCTTGTGGCTAAAGGGATCGGGGGTATGGAGAGAATGCAGGTACAGGGTTCTGAGTTGGATGATCAGCCATGATCATACTGAATGGTGGTGCAGGCTCGAAGGGCCGAATGGCCTACTCCTGCACCTATTTTCTATGTTTCTATGTTAATCACAAGAAGAATTGATGTGGTAGAGAGGTGAGAATATTGACCTGTGACCACTATGTGAATCTTCTTTTGTACATTCCATCCACCAGCATGATCCTCCCTGTGCTTATTTTACCAGGCCATGTCTGATGCCTCTGTTTCTTATACACATTTACAATTTAGATGGGAATGCAAGAACTACAGTAAGAGTAATAATTTTGCAGATGACAGGAAGATTGGTGGTATTGTTGATAGCTTTCAGCAACAGCATAGTATTGATCAGATGATAAGAGAAGCAGAGAAATGGCAGATGGAAATTAATCCTGAAAGCATTAGGTGTTACATTTTGGGAGAGCTAAGAAGACAACATTATATACAATTATAGCATTCTAGGAATTACTGAGAAAACATTTTAGATTAATTATTTAGTTTGTGATATATCATAATTGTAATATATCATATACCGCAGAACAATAAATTGCACATCATTTAAGACAGGAATAATAAGGCTGAGCAGCACACAGACAAAATGCTGGAAGAACTCAGCAGGTCAGCCAGCATCTGTAGAGGGGAATTAGCAGTCAATGTTTTGAGCTGATGTTGGAAAGGAAGGGGGCAGAAGCCAGAGTGACAAGGTGGGGTGGAGGGGTAAGGAGTATAAATAGGTGAGACCAGGTTGGGAGGAGGATGGGTGAGGCAGGGGGGTAAGGGGCATAAATAGGTGAGACCAGGTTGGGAGAAGGATGGGTGAGGGAGGGGGGGTAAGGGGTATAAATAGGTGAGATCAGGTTGGGAGAAGGAGGATGGGTGAGGGAGGGGGGATGGAAGTGAGAAGCTGGGAGGTGATGGTGGAAGAGGTAAAGTGCTGAAAATGAAATAATCTGATGGAAGAGGAGATGAAGCATGAAATAAGGGAAAGAGGTGGGAACCAGAGGGGGGGCGGGGGATGATGGGCAGATTATGGAATAAAGGGAAGGAGGTGGGGAACCAAGGGGAGGTGATAAGCAGACCATCACAATATAATTCTTCTGACTTTGGTGTATTTGTTGAAGAACCTCTGAAGGAAGCAACACAGGTAGGCAAGGTATAAAGAAGGCATACAAACTATTTGCCTTCATTAGCTAGGGTTAAAATATAAAAGCTGGGATTTATATAAGACATTATTATGGCACAGCTGGAATACTATGTGCAGTTCTGCTCAGCTCATGAAAGGAAAGATGTGGTTGCACTGGATAGGATGTGAAGGAAATTGTCAGGGATGTTGCCTGACACAGAACATCTCGGCAATGAAAAGAGACTGGATAGGCAGGCCTTATTTTACTTGAAGTGGGGAAGACTAAGGGGTGATGACTGATGTGTACAAAATTAGGAGGAGCTTAGATTGGGTAGATAGTGGAGAAAAATACCCCTTAACAGATAATATATGTGACCAGAAGTAGCTTAAGATTCAGAGGTGGCTTGAGGAAGAATTTAAAAAAAAATGTTTGCTCCTTATAATTCACTGCTGGGGTGGGGCGAGGGAAGGAGGTGAGGGCAGGGACTGTCACAGTGTGTAAGAAGCATTTAGGTGTACACCAGAATGCTAGGGACTGAGTGATGGAAAATGATATTGGCACCAATAGATTCTTGATAGTCAGCATAGGCACAAAGAGCCATTTTATTGTCTGCCACAAATTGTTCTTGAGAAGGTGATGACGAACCACGTCCTTGACTGTTTCAGTACTTTCTTGAAGAAAATAATCCAGCAAGTAACTGACAATAAAAAAAGAAACATACAAATCTTGGAAATTTAAAAGAAGAATGGAAAATGCTGGAAGATCAAATGTAGTCTGACCTGCTGAGTATTTCCGGCAGTCTTTGTTTCTGAGAGGTCCTGACATTTTCCTGTCA
Organism: Hemitrygon akajei; assembly: GCF_048418815.1. Taxonomy (NCBI): domain Eukaryota; kingdom Metazoa; phylum Chordata; class Chondrichthyes; order Myliobatiformes; family Dasyatidae; genus Hemitrygon; species Hemitrygon akajei. The sequence continues at coordinate 31,654,634 of NC_133127.1, forward strand.
CTCATTCTTTAAGGTTTTCCTTCTGTTCTGTGGATGTCTGCGAAGAATAAGAATTTTAGGTTGTATACTGTATATATGATCTGATATTAAATGGAACCATTATTAAAGATCTTGCTGGGAAGGGAGTTACAAAGTTTCAACCCATTGACAATGAAGGAACATTGATATAATGCCAAATCAGGATAGTATATTACTTGTAGGTGATGGAACTCCATCAGATGGATGTGAAGAGATTATCCCTTTTCTTCGGTTACAATATATGTGGAACTATTTTTGGATGAATTGTGGCTGCATCATAATATAAAACTCTGAATGCATACACAACTCCACAAGTTGAAACAACTCATATCAAAGAATTTGTCCTGGGGCCAGCATGTAAGTGCTATCACAAAGAAGGCATAAAATAGCCTCTACTTTCATAGAAGTTTGCAGAGATTTGGGGTGTCATCTAGACCTTTGGTAAATTTGTATAAATGGACAGCAGAGAGTATCCTGACTTGTTACATCCTGAACTGGTATGGAAACACCAAAGCCTACAAAAAGTGATGGATACAGCCTAGTCCATCAGATGCAAAGCCCTCCACACCATTGAGCACAGCTGCAAGGAGCACAGCCATAAGAAAGTATTTTCCATCCTCAAGGACCCTCACCATCTAGGCCATACTCTCCTTTCACTGCTGCCATTGGGAAGGAGGTATGGGAGCTTTGGGTCCTACACCACCAGATTCAGGAAAAGTTATCGCCCTTCAACCCTCAGACTGCCCACTATGAATACCTGCAAGAAAATGAATCTCAAGGTAGTATATGGTAACATATACATACTTATAGAATAAGTGTGCTTTGAACTTCTTGACTGCCCAACTAATGTCGACAGTGCAAACCAAAAACTCAATTTAGGATCAGAGCATCTAATCACAAATTTGCCTTTGTTTCAGTCAGTAGCTCCCTCTTGTGTCAGACTGCCTTCCACTCTTGAGCTGCCACAGCACAATGTAAGAGGGAAGGAGAATTAAGGGTGATTGCTTTGTTGTCTTTTTAGACTGCTGTGGAAACTGGATCCAGCTATTTGTTCTTTGTAACAAATCCTCTCCTCTGAAAGTTAGCAAAATGCACAACATATTACTGTGAGGTCTGGATTAGGTCAATGGTTTAAGGAAAGTCTGAAGAAGGCTTAAGGAGAAAATGGAGCACGAGACAGAAAGGTATGATAGGGTAGGTGGGAGAAGACTCAACAACACCTAAGCTCTAAAACAGATCTGATGGCTCCTTGACCAGCTTTTACACAGTTTGCATATAATTCCAAAGATGTGTTCCATATTCTTCCTTTATTTCTTCTTAGAGCTTGTGGAAAGAGTATTTCATGAACCACAATCCTATCTAAAATTGATAAATTAATTGGTTAAAAGTGAATAAGTAACAGCAACTGTGAGACAGTGATGCAGTATAGTGGAGCAGGGTGCCAACTTCCATCCACTTTTACCCCTTTTCTCTCTTTTTGCTGTAAAGGATGCAGATAAAGAGGTGGGGGGGGGGTATTCTGTCAAGAGCACCATCATTGAAGGACAACAAAAATACAGAGCTGGTAAATTAATTGTGCCCTTGCAGAACTTGCTGAGAAGTTATACCCACAGATGGCATTCTCCATTCCTCACCATTTCTAATATGGAAGCAGCAGCCTTGTGTCAGTAACCTGCATTTCTTAGGGTATTTACTGCTATTTCTCTTTCAGGAGGAACTACAGCAATATGAGGGAGTCCTCCTTTGAATATTCACTGAATCACTAGTTTCAGCCATTTCTAAATCCAACAGGAGGAGAAAATGCTGGAAGTCCTCTTCAGCAGCCAATGCACACATGGGAGGCTTGTTAGATATACTTAAAGGAGAGTTTGATAGGCTCTTGATTAGTCAGGTTAAAGGAGAAGGTAGAAAAAGGTAGGTAAATTAATCAATTAATTGACTTAATTATCTATTAAGAGCATAAGAAATAGGAGCACAATTAGGCCATTCAGCCCATTGAATCTGCTCTGCAATTTCATCATGGTTGGTCCATTTTTCCTTTCAACCCCATTTTCCTGCCATCTCCCTGTAGCCTTTCATGCCCTGAGTAATCAAGAACCTATTGACCTCCACCTTAAACTACACCCAATGGCCTGTCCTCCACAGCCGCCTGAGGCAAAAAATTCGACAGATTCACCATCCTCTGGCTAAAGAAATTCCTCCTCATCTCTGTTCTAAATGGACGTCCCTCTATTCTGATATGTCTATCCATGGCCTCCTCTACTATCAAGATGAAGCCACACTCAGGTTGGAGGAACAACACCTTATATACCGGCTGGGTAGCCTCCAACCTGATGGCATGAACATTGACTTCTCTAACTTCTGTTAATGCCCCTCCTCCGCTTCTTACCCCATCCCTGACATATTTAGTTTGTTTTTTTCTCTCTCTCTCTCTCTCTCTCTCTCTCTCTGCCCATCACTCTGCCTGTTCTCCATCTCCCTCTGATGCTCCCCCTCTCCCCCTTTCTTTCTCCCGAGGCCTCCCGTCCCATGATCCTTTTCCTTCTCCAGCTCTGTATCACTTTCGCCAATCACCTTTCCAGCTCTTAGCTTCATCCCACCCCCTCCGGTCTTCTCCTATCATTTCGCATTTCCCCCTCCCCCCAATACGTTCAAATCTCTTACTATGTTTCCCTTCAGTTAGTCCTGACGAAGGGTCTCGGCCCAAAACATCGACAGTGCTTCTCCTTATAGATGCTGCCTGGCCTGCTGTGTTCCACCAGCATTTTGTGTGTGTTGTTTGAATTTCCAGCATCTGCAGATTTCCTCGTGTTTGTGTCCCTCTATTCTGAGGCTGTTCCTTCTAGTCCTATATTCCCCACTATAGGAAACATCGTCTCGATATCCACTCTGTCTAGGCCTTTCAACATTCTATAGGCTTCAATGAGATCCCCTCAGGTGTCTAAATTGCAGTGAGTACAAGCCCTGAGCCATCAAATGCTCCTGATACGCTAACCCTTTCATTCCTGGAATCCTCTCTGATGTCAGCACATCACTTCTTATATATGGGGCCCTAACCTGCTCTCTGTACTACAAGTGAGGCCTCACCAGTATCTTATTAAGCCTCAGCATCACATCCTTGCTTTTATATTCTAGTCCTCTCAAAGTGAATGCTACTATTGCATTTGCCTTCCTCACCATCAACTCATCCTGCAGGTTAACTTTCAGAGAATTCCAACACAAGAACTTCAAAGTGCCTTCGCACTTCAGACTTTTGAATTTTCTGTCCGTTTAGAAAATAATCTCTCCTTTTGTTATTAGTAATGCTTTTTTTTTGTATTTGATCAGTTTGAACAGTTTGTCTTGTTTTTGCACATTGGTTGTTTGTTCAGCCTTTGTGTTTAATTTTCCGTTGATTTGATTGTATTTCTTTGTCCTGCTGTGATGCTTGCAAGAAAATGAATCTCACGGTAGTACATAGTGGCATGTAAATACTTTGAAGGGGGTTAAGAGGGGGTTCAGCCTTGGGTGAATGGCGGAGAAGTCTCAATGGGCTGAATGGCCTAATCCTGCTCCTATATCTTGTGATTTTGTGAGGGGAATTCCGTGTTCCATGTTTCAGTTCAAAGACGAGGCATGGAAAACCATAGAGCATGACTCTGCTGCAGTCCTGTTAAAACAGTTACAATTGAAAGTCATGGTCTTGAAACATTAATTCTATCCACAGAGGTGCTGACCTGCTGGGTAACTCTCAGCATTTTCCATTCATAGTATCAGACTTCCAGCAACAACAGCTTTTGCTGTTCAAACACTGAAGCTGAGGGATACTGTCTCACTGACAGTGCTGCAGTGCCTTCAGGGTGCTTGGTGGAAAGGGTACATACACTATCTCATTATCTTGCTGGATCTAATCAGCTCATTGAAGTTCTTTCTTTGACTGCACTTGTCAACGCTGATCATGCTGCCTACTGAAATAACCCTGTTTGCCTATGTTGCCTTCTTGTGGTTCATCTTCCATTAAATTTCCTGCTTTTTACCCCTGTACCACTCACCATTTAAATTATGGTAAGAAAAAAAGCTTTTAATTTATGCACAACTTTTGATGACTACAAGGCATCCCAAATCTTTCATGGGCATTGTCCTATTGCCTGGGACTACTGAATAAATCTATCACTGCTATCTCTCAACATGGCTGGTCCCAGCCCCTACACTGGCCTGTCTTGGGGCTTACCTCTATGTTAAATTGCAAGTGGACTTGATGAATGAACAGACCCACAATAGAGAACCTTGCAGCAACTTGCTTAAAGAAGCTGTTCCTGCTATTCCATTCATTGTCCTTTCCCAGAACATGCAGTCATTGGTATGAATCTTCCTTTAGGTCATAGAGTTACACAGCATGAACCAATTCCCTTTGACCCAACTTTCCATGCTGACCATCCTGCCTACCCAAATTAATCCTATTGCCCAAGTTGCCTTCTTGTAGCTCATGCTCCATCTTTGCCTTCCTTTTACTTTATTCCACTCGGCACTTAAGACTATAAGACCATAAGACATACAAAGCAGAATTGGGCCATTCATCCCATTGAGTTCTCTCTGCCATTCCATCATGATTGATGTATTATCCCTCTCAACGCCTTCTCCTCAGCTCTTCTCATAATCTTTGAGACCTTATTAATCAAGAACCTATCAACCTCTTCTCTAAATATACCCAGCGACTTGGCCTTCATCTGTGGCAATGAATTCCTCACATTCATCATCATCTGGCTAAAGAAATACCTCCTCATCTCTGTTCTAAAGGATGTGTCTCTATTCTGAGGCTGTGCCCTCTGATCCTAGGCTCTCTCCACATCCACTCTATCTAGGCCTTTCAAAATTCAATATGTTTTGATATTCGATATTTATGTTACAGTTAAAAGAGATTTGCATTAATACAGAATGATGACTACAAGACATCTGAAATTCTCCATAGGCAATGAAGTGATATTGAAGTGAAGACAAGAGAAGCACTGATCCAAAAATAACATTTACAACAAATGACAAGTTTAAATTGCCTGCAGTGATTAATATGTAAATGAGCTGGCAACATGTGACAAGGGTAGGAGGTCACTGAAGTTAACATTATCCAGAAATTAATCGTAGAAAAATAAATCTCACATAGGATTGGCAAATGCCCAGAAGCTAAGGATTTCCACCTAAGGGCTTTCAAAGATAAGAAGGTGCCAATAGTTTGGTCATAGGCTTTCAAAGTTCTTTCAATGGAGAAGATGTCCCTTTAGATTAGAAACTTGCAAATTTAACTACATTTAGTGTTGAGGAAATTACAGCCAAGGTAGCCTAACATTTGTTAATGGAAAATTATTGGAACTATAATAAAGGGCAGGGTGAAATGAACAGAGGAAAAACTTGAGTTGGTTAGAAAAAAGCAAACTGGATGTATGAAGTTCAGGTGAATCAAAAAAAGGAACAAAATGGGTCAGGCACATCAACCCCCAAATCCCCTTCCCACACAAAAAAATGAGAAGAGTGGGCAAAAATACACAGAATATAAAAACTATAAGACTGAAAATAGAGTCTATAGTCCAAGGTCCACATCCAAAAACGCAGATAAAACCTGGACGTACTCTCTGGGCACAGCAGTCAGCTCTCCCCTCTCAATTGGATTGATTCATGTCCAGATTCATTTATTTATCACATGTACATCAAAATATACAACAAACTGTTATTTGCGTTAATAACCAACACAACCGAAGGATATGCTGGGGTAGCCCTCCCATATTCTGGCATATTCTGGACATATTCTGGCACCAACATAGCAGGCCCACCATGTCCAGTAAATCAACAGCAACAAAACAACTGTTGGGGGGGGGGGGGAATAGCTGAAGTGGCTCAGAGTGCAATATTAATTGTGGATGTGTAGTGGAGAATATATTGACTGGCTGCATCACAGGGTGGTATGGAAACACCAATGCCCTTGAATAGAAAAATTAATGGATATGGCTCAATCCACCTCCCAACCATTGAGCACATATGCATGAAACAAAGCAGCATCCTTCATCATGGACCCCAACCGTCCAGATCATGCTCACTTCTCACTGCTGCCATCAGGAGCCACAAGACTCACACCAGCAGGTTCAGGAACAGTGATTACCCCTCAAGCACCAGGCTCTTGAATCAGAGGGGATAACTTCGCTTGTCCTGTCATTGAAATATTCCCCCAACCAATGGACTCTCTTTCAAGGACTCTTCATCTCATGTTCTCAATATTTATTGTTTATTTATTTATTTTTATTATTTCCCCCTCTTTGTATTTGCATAGTTTGTTGTCTTCTGCACTCTGGTTGAATACTCTATTTGGGCATTTTTTTCATTGATTCTGTTATAGTTATTATTATATAGATTTATTGAGTATGCTCACAAGAAAATGAATCTCAGCATTGTAAATGGTGACATATTTGCACTTTGATAATAAAATTTACTGTGAACTTTAAGCATAGATTCTTTCTAAGGCTTCAGAATGCTTTTGATGATTATGTATACCAGACACTTAGCTAAAATTAATGTTCTTTGAACTGAAAGTAGATTATTGACTTGATTAAGAGATTAGGCAGGAAGAAGACAGAAAGTAAGAATAATAAGTACCCACTTAAATGTCATGTGGTGGCCCATAGGATCTGTACTGGTCCCTTAACTATTCACTGTACTTATAAATGACTTAGGTAGTACAATATTCAGGTTTTCTGATGACACAAAGATTGGTAGAGTTCTAAGTAGGGCAGACAGAAGCATAAAATTACAAAAAGACACTGATAGATTAAGTGAGTTGATGAAAATGATTTCAACTCAGTTAAGTATGAAGTCATCCATTATGGACAACAAAAAAAGATAGATCTGAGTATGAATTAAAAGATGCAGAGAGAGGAACAATACAGGTTCACAGAGATTTATGGGCTCTTATCAAGAGATCACTAAAATTTAGTGGTCAATTTCAAAATGAATCAAGGGGTTAATGGAATGTTAAAGTTTAAAGGCCTAGAGTCTACAGGGGAAGAAATTGTGCTGCAGCTACATAAAGCTATGTCGCAGCTGGAATTCTGCACTCAGTTCTGGGCTGAGGAAGGATAACCAAAACGTTAGCAGGCTTCCAAAACTGGACTTGAATCCCCTGGAGTGTAAAAGGTTGAGCTTGTTAGGATTTTGAAAGGAATGGGGTTGATTGGGATAAAGTGTTTTCCACTGGTGGGATTATGGTGTACAGTGGTGTTTCTTTAAGAGGATTTAAGCGAACCATACAGTTATATAGAGTGCACAGCACAGAAACGGGCTGTTCGGTCCACCACATCCACACTAACCTTTTCATCCATCTATTTTATTCCCATTTACCTATATTAAATCCATAACCTTCTATGCCTTGCTTGTCACGTGCCTTTCTAAATGCTTCTTAAATGTAGTGATTGTGACTGATTCCACCATCTCCTCTGACACCTCATCAATCACTCTTAGTGTAAACAAATGCTCCCTTATGATCCCCTTTAAAGCTACAACTCATCACCTTAAAACTAATGCCCCTTCCACAGGAACAATTTTGACTATCTACTCTAACACATCAACCACTCTCAATGTGTAATAAAACTTCCCTCTACAATCCCCTTTATAACTACAAACTATCACTTTAAAACTAATACTCCTACCATAGAAAAAGATTTTGACTATCTACTCTATCCATTCGTCAAATAATTTCACATCAATCTCTCAAGGCAGCCATCTACCTCATTAACTTTCAGGAAAACAAGCCCAGCCTATCGAATCTCTCCCTGTAACTGCCAAGATGATCACCTGTGTGTCTTGCTCCCTTATTTGGGATATTTACTGGGAATGTTGTATACAAAGGGATCAAGGAATTGTTGACGAACACTACCATCTATCCCACAATCTCTTTGACCCACTACCATCAGGATTGAGGTACTGGAGCATCAGGACCAGAAATGCCAGACTGGGAGCTGGCAGACTAATGATCACTCTGCTGCCACTGAGGTCTCGTCACTAGGGCAGTGAGCTGTTTACTGTACTGTTTACCATTTACCAGTGCTGTGCACTTCACTTCCATTTTGAATTATATTTTAATAATTTATTTGTGGTAATATTTTGTTTCACGTTCATGTATTGTGGGTGCACCATGGTCCAGAGGAAAGTTGTTCCATTCGATTGTATATATTCAGGATTCAAGATTATTTAATATCATTTCTAATACACAAGTGTAAAGGAGAATGAAATAACTGTTCATCCAGCTGAGATGCAACACAACAAAAAAGCACAATAAGAATAAAAAACACAATAAGTATAAATACATAAGATAGCTTATGTACCTTGACTGTATGTTGATAAAGTGAATAAAGTGATGATAGGCACAGGTGAATCTATACATAAGATGACTGGCAGGAAATGATAAAGTAGTGGTGGTTGGGGGTGTGGAGGGGAGGTTAGTGACTGGAAGAATTGATCAGCCTTACTGCTTGGAGAAAGTAACAGTTGTACAGTCAGATGACAATAAACTTGAATTTGAACTAAAGTCCTCCAATCCAGGCGACATCATGGTGAGGAATCTTCCTTTCGTTCTCTCCAGCACAGTCACATCCTTTCTATAACTGCACATGTGCTGCCTATTGAGTATTTTGTAAAGTTACAACATTTTGCCCCTTAATACAACTCATATTCTATGCCCCATTATTTGAAAGCAAGCATGCCATGTGCCCTCTTCATCATCATAGCCACCTATGTTACCACCTTCAGGAACCATGGCCAGTGAAACCTTAGTTCTCTCATTCATCGGTATTTTATTTTAATGCCAAACCATTTATTGTATAAATAAAAATTCATTGTTTTATACCAGCAGTATCATGCAAAGACATAAAAATTATTATAACTTACAAACTAAATAAATAGTGCAAGTAAAAGACTAATAAGGTAATCTTCATGAAACATTCAGAAATCTGATGGCAGAGACGAAGAATTTGTTAATAAGTTGTTGAGTGTGGGTCTTCAGGCTCCCGTATTTCTTTCCGGTGATAGTAATAAGAAGAGGGCATGTTCCAGATGGCGAGATTTTCATGATGGATGCTGCCATTTTGAGGTATTGTCTCTTGAAGATATCCTCGATGGTGGGAGAGTTGTACTTGTAATGGACTTGTTGCTCAAGTTAAGATAAAGATAACCTCATTGAATGATAGGAAAGTATCATGGGGTAAATGCCATTCTCTTCTAGATTTTTTCCTTTTACAAGACAACTCATGAATTACCAATTGCCGTATGTGAACTTACATGCCTTTTCACCTAAAGACTTCAGAGCAATAATATCTCATCCTGAACTTATCCACTATTTTTCATGAAATGAGGCACTTGCAAATTAATTCCCATAAACTCGGGAAATTTGGTGCGTATTCTCTTTCAACAACATGATCATTTTTAATAACAACTAGTCAACTACTCTTCCATGGCAAGTAAGCAACTATAAATCTGCAGCAACACCCACAAAATGCTGGAGGAAGTCAGCAGGTCAGGCAGCATCTATGGAAACAAATGAACAGTGATGAACAGTCAACCTGAAATGGTGACTGTTTATTCCTCTCCATATGTGGTGGCTAACCTACTGAGATCCCTCAGCATTTTGTGTGGATTTCTCTAGATTTCCAGCATCTGCAGAATCTCTTGTGATTAAACTTGCAGGCTCATTCCTTCAGTTTGGGAGTTATTGAGGAGATTTTGGAAGTGCCAAATTTAAATTTTCTGACCTTTCCTTTCTCTTTTTTCCCTGTTAATCTTCCATCTTAATTTATTAATTAATCTGATATTGAAAACATCCCTTAGCCTTTCTGATGCTTTTCCCGTTGTCAAAGCTCACTGGTTAAGGAGACACCCTGTTAATCCTGTCCTTCAATAAGATTACAGGTGCCCTGTTGCCTTTGCTAAACTATTATCATCTCACACTTTCAACAGATTATGCAAAAAAAAGTTATTGCATGATCCTTGCAGTACAAGTCTTGAGACTTTGATAGTTCCACTTTGTCAAAATCCAATCTGCCATAAAATACATAATGACTACTAATAAAATGAAAATTTGAAGTTGGGGGTAAGTTCTTTATGCAGAGAATGGTGAGTGCGTGGAAAGGGCTGCCAGTGGCGGTGGTGGAGGCAGAAACAATAGGGTCTTTTAAGAGACTCCTAGATGGGTACGTGGAGCTTAGAAAAATAGAGGGCTATGGGTAAGCCTAGGTAGTTCTAAGGTAAGGAGATGTTCAGCACAGCTTTGTGGGCTGAAGGGCCTGTATTGTACTGTAGGTTTTCTATGTTTCTAAAACTAATTGTTGCTGTTGAAGTGAAACTGCTGTGGATGATGCTAAATGCAGTTTGTAATAAAATTGTAGACTTGGACTTGTTAACCACCCCATTCCCAGAGCCCTATACTTTTTTCCCCTGTCAATTGTTTATGTAGATCCTTTTTGGAGTTACCAGTGAATTGGGCTCCACAAACCAAAATGTTATCATGCTGCCCCTAGTTTTTCTGCTGTTTCTCTTAAATCTGTCCTCTCATTACGCTTCCATTAACTTGTCAAGCCATTTCCCATTTAACTCCATCAAACCTCTGCCTAGTTTTAGACATTCTGTGAATTCTTCCTTTATCCTTTACAGTCCTGTGGAGCACAACCTCGGTTTTCCCAGCCTCCCTGCGCAAGTGAGTGTTTTGATCTCTGGCAGAGAGCGGGCAATTGTGAGTGGTTGGTGATGGAAGTGGGGGAGAGGGTGAAGGTGCAAGTGCAAGCAAGGTCACAGTCACCATCATAACCATCCGAAACATATTTACAATGTGAGATAATGGGCGCTTCACACACACCTTCGTCCGGTAACACTGGCAGAGTTATGAAGCCCAGAGAATTTTGAGTCCTGCACATACCAACAATTTATTACACTATCCAAAAAATCCTCTTTAATTTTATGCCTGCCTGAAGTTAGGCTTAAAAATGATCACAACACTGCAATTAGAGTAGAACCAACATTTCATAAATTTGTCTTAAAAAACAATAATGAGCTGCTTACTCCTTTTCCGATGTCTGGTGAAGGATTTTCAACCTGAAAAGTTAACTTTGTTTCTTTTTCTCTCCACAGATGCAGCCCAACCTTCTGTGCCTTGCCTTTTGTGTCGTGTGTCTCAGATTTCCAACATCCGTATTTTCATAGTATTTTATAAATTCCTGCCTCTGTGCTGCATGCAGTACATCTATGTCAATGATCTGCATTTGGTAAATTGGATCAGCAAATGTTTGTATGACACCAAAATTCAGGGCATAGTGGACAGCAAGCAAGACTAACAATGCTTGCAGTGTGATTTGGAACAGCTGGAAAAAAATGGGTTGAGAAATGGCAGATGGAATTTAATGCAGACAACTGTGAGGTGTGGCATTTTTGGAGGGTGAACCAGAGTAGGATTTACATCATGAATGTTAGGGCACTGTAGAGTGCGGTAGAACTGACAGTACAGATCAATGATTCCTCGAGACTGCATAAAAGCAAAAGAGAAGGCATGTGGTATGACAATAATTTATGGGAAGCTAAAGGATTGGGAAGCTTTTAAAAACCAACAGAAGCCAACTAAAAAAACAATAAGGAGAGAAGAGATGAAATATGAAGCTAAGCTAATAATGTAATAGAGGCCACCAGAAGTATTTTTCAGATATATTAAGAGTAAAGAGAAGCAAGAGTGGATGTCAGACTGCTGGGAAGTGATGCTGGAAAGGTAATTATGGCATTTGAACTTTGTAAGTATTTTGTGCCAGTCTGCACTGTGGAAGACACTAGCAGTATGCCGGAAAGTTGAGAGTGTCAGGGGCAGAAATGAATGTTGTAGCTATTACTGAGGAGAAGGTGCTTGGATAGCTGTAAGGTCTGAAGATAGATAAGTTATCTGGACCAGATGGACATACCCTGGGATTCTGAAGAGATCGTAGAGGCATTATTAATGATCTTTCAAGAATCACTAGATTCTAGAATGGTTCCGGAGGACTGGAAAATTGCAATTTTCCAATCATTTTTAAAGAAGGGAGGGAAGCCAAAGGCAGGAAATTATAGGCCAGTTAGCCCGACCAGTGGCTGGGAAGATAATTCAGATCAGACTCAGTTTATTGTCATTTAGAAACCACAAATGCAATGCAGTTAAAAAATGAGACAACGTTCCCCCAGAATGATATCACAAAAGCATATGACAAAACAGACTACACCAGAAAATCCACGTAACGTTTGGCAATCCCCAATCCAGAGTCCGGAGAGGCTGCTGCGTATTAATATCGCGCTACCGTCTAGCACGTTCCCCAGAAAGGAGCTCCAAATCCACCAGACAAAAACAAGACCAAAAACTAAAGCTACAAGACCTGCACAAAAACCACATAATTACAACATATAGTTACAACAGTGCAAACAATAGCATAATTGATTAAAAATCAGACTATGGGCACAGTAAAAATAGTCCAAGATGTTAAAGGACTATAAGTTCAAAAGAAATCACCACAGTTTCCACAAGTCCCCAGGGTCCCGACAGACTCGCCATCCCACGCCGGCGGCAGAAGGGAATACCCCCGCTATGGACTTCCAAGGCGCCGCCCGACTCAGCCTCGCAGACGCAGCACACACCGAAAGCAACCCGAGTCCGTCAAAAGGACTCCGAGTCATAATGGAATTCATTATGAAGGATGAGATTTTGGGGTACTTGGAGGTGCATGATAAAGTTGGCAGAAGTCAGCAAGGTTTCCTTAAGAGGAAATTTTGCCTGACAAACTTTGGAATTCTTTGAGGAAGTGATAGGCAGGATAGATAAAGAAGAGTCAATGGATGTCCTGTTGAAGGGTTTCAGCCCTAAACATCAACTATACTCTTCTCCATAGATACTGCCTTGCCTGCTGAGTTCCTCCAGCATTTTGTGTGTGTTGCTTGGATTTCCAGCGTCTGCAGATTTTGTCTTGTTTGTGAATGGATGTTATTTTCTTGAATTTTTAGAAGGCCTTTGACAAAAGGTCACACATGAGGCTGCTAAACAAGATAAGAGCCCATGGTATTACAGGAATGTCAGCAGCATGGATAGAAGATTAGCTGATTGGCAGGAGGCAAAGAGTGGGAATAAAGAGGCTCTTTCCTGGTTGGCTGCAGGTGAACAGTGGTGTTCTGCAGGGGTTGGTGCTGGGATTGTTCCTTTTCACATTATATGTCAATGGTTTTGATGATGGAATTGATGGCTCTGTGGCCAAGTTTATGGATGATGCAAAAATAGGTGGAGGGGCAGGTAGTGTTGAGAAAGCAGGGAGTCTGTAGAAGGATTTAGACAGATTATAGAATGGGCAAAGAAGTGCCAGATGGAATATAGTGTAGGGAAGTGCATGGCCGTGCACTTTGGTAGAAGGAATAAAAGTGGGGACTATTTTTGAAGCAGGAAGCAAATTTAGAAATCAAAGGTGCAAAGGAACTTGGGAGACCTCATGCAGGATTCCCTAAAGGTTAACTTGCATATTGAGTCAGTGTTAAGGAAGGCAAATGCAATGTTGGCATTCATTTCATGAGGAGTAGAAAATAAAAGCAAGGATGTAATGTTGAAACTTTATAAGGCATTGGTCAGTCCATACTTGGAGCATTGTGAGCAAATTTGGGCCCCTTAACTACGCTGGCATTGGTGAGGGTCCAAAGGCGGTTCAGGAGAGCGATCCCAGGAATAACTTACGAGGAGCATTTGATGGATCTGGGTCTGTACTTGCTGGAGTTTAAAAGAAATGGGGAGATCTAATTTAAAGCTACTGAATACCAAAAGGCCTAGATAGAGTGGATGTGGAAAGAATGTTTCATTTAGTGAAGGAGTCCATATCCAGAGGGTACAGTTTCAGAATAAAGGGACATCCCTTTAGAATAGAGATGAGGAGGAATTTCTTTAGCCAGAGGGTGGCAAATCTGTGGAATTCATTCCCACAGATGGCTGTGGAAGCCAAATCATTCAGTATATTTAAAGCAGAGGTTGCCTCCTAGAGGGCCAAAACATTGGTGTGGAGGCTTGCATGCCTCAATGATCCAGACAGCTATGTTGACTGGAGTCAGGACTTTATGCCTTGACACTTGGTAGGGTCACCCATGCCAAACAGGTTAAAAGGTAGAATCCAGACTAAGAGTGGTTCACTGGTCCTCCAGTTTCAGAGGTTCAGTTTGGAGCTAACAACCTTGACTGGTAAAACAAAATTGTTATGGAAACAGTGATGAAGAATCCTTCTGCATCTGAGTGTGACGGTATCCCTGAACTTGCATGACTGACTGTAGTGAAAACCAAGAGGAAGCTACTGACATGATGAAGGAATCCCTGAACATGGCCAGAAATGAAGAGCCTTTATTGCTGTCCTAAACACTAGTGGCAGAATGGACAGAAGGAAAGCAGAGGTGGGTATGTTCTTGATTAGTATGGGGGTCAAAGATTACGGGAAGGAGGCAGAAGAATGGGGTTGAGAAGGATAATAAGTCAGCCATGATGGAATGGCAGAGCAGAATCAATGGGCTGAATGGCTTAATTCTGCTCTGTATGTTTTATGGTTTCTGAAAGTGGCAACACAGGGTCATAAAGGGAGATTTTGGCATCTAAATTGAAGTATGGTGTACAGGAGTTAGGGTGTAATGTTGAAGTTGTGTAAGACACTGCAGAGGCCTAATTTGGAGTATTGTGTGCAGTTTTGGTCACCTACCTAAGAGATCAATAAGACTGAAAGAGTGCAGAGAACATTTACAAGGATGTTGCTGGGACTTGAGGACCTCAGTTATAGGGAAAGGTTGAATAGGTTAGGCTTTTATCCCCTGGAGTGTAGGCGAATGAAGGGAGATGAAATAGAAGTAAACAAATTTATGAGGGGCATAGATAGGGTAAATGCAAGCAGGCTTTTTCCACTGATGTTGGGTGAGACTAGAACTAGAGGTTATAGGTTAAGGGTAAAATATGAAATATTTTCTTCACTCTTCACTCAGAGTGCAGAAAAAAATGTGGAACGAGCTGCCAACAGAAGTGGTGGATGTGAGTTCAATTTCAACATTTAGGAGAAATTTGGATAAGTACATGGATGAAAGTGCTATATTCCAGGTGCAGATTGATGAGACTAGGCAGAATAATAGTTTGGCATGGACTTGATGGGTTGATGGCCCTGTTTCTATGGCTTGATGTGAGAGGTAAAATTATTTCAAGTGGGGTTTGCTTAGACGACTTTCTTAACTTACCCTAGCTGCATCAAAAGTAAAAGACACTCTGCTCCTGTAATTCTTATGAAACTGCTGTTTAATTTTAATTGCTTCTCCTCTACCTGTCAAAATGTGCAAATTCTTACTCTCCAAATTTTTATTTCAGGTTTCTAAAATGTATTTCTTAATTTACTGTATATACCTATGAAAGGCAGCTGAAAAGGAAAGCTAGCTGGCCTGAGGGTCTGTACTATTCTGAGTTCTATGTTCATAAGAAATTATACTAAAATTAAGAAAGCCACTTAGTGTTGTCTACTCCAATTTTCTTGGACCAGAGTGCGCCCTCTCTTGGCCATCCCTGTAACTGTTTGAAAGGCAGAGGAGGCAGAAGTGTATTTAATATAAAATAATACCTTGCCCTTTATGGATTTTGTCTCAGAAAAGATGTCAAAATCAGGAATCAAAACTCAGGAAGGTAAACAAGATCAGGTAGTCAACATGGATATGAAATATACCAGTTAAGACATCGGTCACTGAATTGCTGGACCATCTGTTAGGAGTGCAATAAATCGCTCAACTTTTTGGGTTGCCATTTGTTGCGTATACAAGGGATACATCAGCATCGCTAAACAGAACGGAAATCTCATGCGCCGACAGATGATTAGTGATAACAGTTTTAGATGCTCATCAACTATTACTTGGAGGAACAAGAGGGTGCAGATGCTAGAATCGGGAGCAACAAACTACCTGCCGGAGGAACTCAGGGAATCGAGCGGCATCTATGGAGGGAAAGAAATTGTCGACATTCCGGGTTGCTGTTGTAGGGTTTCGATCCATAAACCTCGACAGTGCCCTGCCCTCATTCCCACCCCGCCAGATGCCTCTTGCCCTGTTGTTCCTCGGGCAGATTGTTTGTTGCTCTAGGTTCCAGTATCAACATTAATTACAACTTGAATTGATGTGGCGCCTTTAACACAGCAAGAGCTTCTCAGGATTATTATGGAAAATTTGATACCGTTGGAAATTAGGTTTGAGGATAGTCAGATAAGTGGGCTTTAATCAGCGCTTAAGAAATTGCTTTTCTTTTTGGCGGGGAGGAATTCCGGAAATGAGGTCCTTGGCGGAGAGATTAAAAACTAGAAAGCACAAGAGACGAGAAGGCGGTGATCTTAGTTTTAGAGAAAGCTGCAGAATCAGGGGAAATAAAAAGGTGAGAGATTAAAAAAGACTGCAGATGCTGTAATTAAAGGAGAGAGAGCGTGGATGGATTGTTAACCCAGTGCCAGTATGGATCAGCAGTCACAGGTGCGGTGGCGGAGGAGGAAGAGGACTCGGACTTCAGCAAGGTGTTGTAGGAGTGGGGAATGTCCTCACTTTCCTTAGTACGAAAACTTCGTCCTTGAAGTGGTATTTTTGATACGATTTAGCGACAATTAAAAAAGCCGAAATGTGAACTCATTAAACGTGAAGAAATAAACAGCAGAGCGTGACAGATGAGGGAATAAAACGCTAATTGGAAAGGGGGAGAAAAGGCAAGGAACGGGATGGAGGAAATTGCCGTTTTAAAAGGTGAAGCAACCTGTTTGTATAAAATAAACGAAAACATGAGGTAGGATCATAAGCGGAAAGGAGTGCACATGGGAGGGGAGTTATTTATTATAAAAGTAACAAACTAGATATAAAACCGAACTTCCTAATTTCTCTTACTTTCCCCAATCCTAATTAGCCACAAAACTCTCTGTAACTTTGAAAGGCATTGGAGATAGAATGTTCCGGGCGGACAAAAAGAAGCCGAGAGAAAAATGAAGTGAATTCACAATTCAGTCTCAAAGACTCAAGCAAAAAGTTTTATTTCCCGGTGAAACCGAGAGGATTAAGAAAGAGCGGGGACGAAGAGAGGAGACAGCCGGCGGCCCGAAAAGAGTGTCAGCGCGCAGTGGCGAGTGCGCGGACATTAAGGGGGAAATCTCGTTAACATTTACAAAATAATGAATTTAGCATTAATAAACGATAGAATCGGCACCGTTAAATACGAATGTTAATATTTCATTGAGTATTGAAATAGATATTTCATATATCAAAAATATTTATTACATGTTATCTGTTCACTAGAAAAATACAACAGTAAACGGGGCGATTAGCATAGACTCAGTTTATTGATTGTTCATTTAAAGTATTTCGACTACGAAAGTGCTCGTTCATTAATTGGTCATATAATGTCGGAGGACCGCTCTCTCATAAGTTACATCAATTACAAATTCAACTATAGAACATCATAAATATACAGAGAAAATAAAAAAAAAACAATCTCAGATTGGTTTCTGGCTAAAAGCTTTGTGGGCGTTTAGTTAATCTTCTCCATTAAATGTCTTTTAAAAACAACATGACCGAACGACTTTTGTGGACTCGTTGATTTTATTTTCATTCTAGTTCCTCGGTCCATGAACTAAGCGCCCGCTTCATTTTATAAATAAAACACAAGTAATGGATAATAATGATTTCATTAGAGAAACCATTCTCTGCCAACAATTTATAGAACTGCCGCCTTTGTAAATTATGTACCCTGAGACTCAAATTGGGTGTTTCCTAATATATATTTTACAGAGGACAGACAATCATAAGATTACAATAATAAAATAATAACAGTGAGATAATCAATATAAATTTGTATTCGGGTATCCAGTAGGTTCCGTTCATTAAGAATCGGAAACGATTTAAAACAGACATCAAAAAATTGTATAAGCATCGGATAACCAACCGTCAGTAAGTTTCCTTCAAGTTACAGGTGTGCTTATGAAGCAATAGTTTAAGATAAATGCCCAGCGCCCTTTGAAAGCACAGTCCAAAGTTTTTTTTTCTTAAATTGATAGCTCCGAGAGGCGCCACCTTTTGATGGAATTACACGAATTAGACCAGGCAAAGTTTGTTTCTCCCTCACTGCTGACTTCCTCCACACCTCATTCAACCCAGCAAAGGCTTCTGAAACTCTCTGGGACGGAATCAAATGAACGTTTGTCGACTTTACGCCCACATCATGGCAGGAAGAGTGCGGAGGACCGACTGCCTGAAGACCCAGGTAGAAAATCTTCGCTATCGATTTTCTTCCCTGTTGACTAAAGGAGATCGCTGCCGCCTGACAGTTACTCGGAAATTTCCAGTCTACCGGGAAACCACAAGCGAGGCTCAAACATCAAATGCTTCGAGGTCCACCTTAACTTCCATCGGGGGAAATTAACAGTAATTTTCGTTTTGTTGAATTAACATAGTTTTAAAAATAATTTCCACATATTAACCGAGAAGGCCGTGCGAAACTGGCGTTATTTCACAGGTTTTGTTTATTGTGAAATCTGATCTATGCAGAATAAAATCATCGGGAAGGAAATGGAAAAAATCTTTTTGGCTTGGCCAGAGTTAAATTTCAAGCTGCCTTCTTCGCACACGGCCGTTCGCTGCGGTTCCAGGGGATTTTAAATTAAATCAGTATATGGGGAAGAGAATAGTCAAAATACCCCCACGTGAGTTCTAAATGTTCATTTCAACAACTGACTTTATGATTTACCGGAAACCGAAGACGCGGAGA
The DNA here is from genome assembly GCF_048418815.1 of Hemitrygon akajei. NCBI lineage: Eukaryota > Metazoa > Chordata > Chondrichthyes > Myliobatiformes > Dasyatidae > Hemitrygon > Hemitrygon akajei. The sequence goes on from NC_133127.1 coordinate 31,673,448, forward strand.
CAATCTACACATAAAATGCACGCAGAGACTCTTCCCGCGAATATTTAATAGAGTTCCTGTTATCCTTGGGTCGAACACAATCCCGAAAAACCCCAGTGACTATAAATGTCGCACCTAGTATCCAGTTATAGAAAGTGTTCCTTATTTTTTTCGCTGAGGGCTGCCCAAGTTCCACTGACTCTCTACGAAAGTCCAGCGCACCGGGAATTTGCGCCTCCTTTGCACCGCGCTCAGTCAGAAAACGTAAAACCGCCCCGGAATAAAGTTCTCTTTTGGGGTTGGGGTGGGTGGGAGCAGAACGCGGTGTATTTGTGAACTGGAGAGCACATTTGCTAATTTTTCTTCGGCGAAGGAAGTTCTATCGGAAAGAAAACACCAGATGTGTTGATGTTCCCACAAAAATGCAAAATCTGTAACTCTGCGGCGTATCTGTGAGCACGATGAACAGGTAGGTTTAAAGCAAACAATCCGCAAAGTGGTATGAATAGCAACGCACACAGATTATTCATTTGTGAGGGGCTCGACTGCCGGATACTCTATGACGTGATTACATGATTAATATCCCAATACCGTACAAACAAAAAAGAATCCCAGTTAAAATAAAAAAAGCTAAAAAGTTGGTATATACATATGTATCTGCGTGCAACAACGGACGAGGAATCCATATCACTTAATGTGATATTTCATTAAGTGCAAAAGCTGCTCCTTCTTGTAAGTTTAAATTAAACTATGTGGTTAAAATACTAAGCAATTCCAACGTGTTTTAAATGTCTTAACATAAACAGTACGTGGGTGAATAGTTCAGTTGTATTGATCAACGATCCAAATACAGACTTGCTACCTTAGCAAGTATTTAGTTTAGATGTCTGGGCTTTCAATTTCATCTTGTTGGCGATCTGTTTCTTTTTTCCCCAAGAGGGAGGAGATTTTTTTCCCTTTTGATTGGTTTGTTTTATGTGGCTCTGGGAGGCAAAGTGGGTCTACGTTCTTGACGCGTGCGCGCGGGCGCGCACACACTCTCTCTTTCACACACACACACACACACACACACACACGCAAAACACTCAACTTCCTCACCTTTGATCTTTTCATTGTAAGTGAGGTGCGTAGAAAGCCGGAGCCCCGTAAGTCTGCGAGCTGAGCATAAAAGGGGATAGCACGGTTGCCGGCGAGGGCAGGAAGGGCAATTGCGCGGCGCACACTAGCCCGCCGGGGTTTGAATAAGCCGAGTGCATGGAAAGTGGCCCGGTCACCGGCGAAGAAGTGCTCATGGGGCTGAGGCCACTCAGATGGCCCGCCGACGGTCCCCCCAAGCCCGCCCCTCCCCCTGTCCCTGCACCGCCGCCACCTGCTCCTCCGCCCCCTGCACCTCCTCCTCCCCCGGTGGGAGCGCTAGTGTCCGCGCCGGGGTTCTGCTTCTTCCACTTGGTCCTGCGGTTCTGGAACCAGATCTTGACCTGGGTCTCGGTGAGACTGAGGGACAGCGCCAGGTTCAGGCGCTCGCACACTGACAGGTAGCGGGTCGACTTGAACTTGTTCTCCAGCGCCACCAACTGCTCATAGGTGAAGGCGGTGCGGGCCCGCCGGGGTTTGCCCGATTTAGCGTCCGAGCCACTGCGTTTCCTTTTGCTCTTGTGCTGCTGAGCCTGACTCTGCTGCTGAGGCTGGGACGGGCACTGCTGCAGCTGCTGGCTCTGAGGACTGCGTGGGCTCAGGCTTTCGCGGCCCCCTGTCGCACTTTCCTCCTCCTCCTCCTCCTCCTCCTCCTCTTCCTCCTCCTCGTCCTGTTCTCCCTCGACCCCGGACATCCTCTCTCCTGGAGAGGCCAGAGTGCCTCCTCCCGCTCTCCTGCCGGCCCCGCTGTCTTCACTCAACTCCTCGGCGTCCTCCTGTCGCGACGTCTCGTTGCTGTCGTGCTCTGGCTCTAAGGTCCGGCAGAAATCTTTCTCACGTTGCTCACCTTTGTAACTGTCAAGGAAATCTCCATCTTCTTTGTGGAATGGTGATAGATGCGGGAATAAATAGATAAAACAGATCATTAGATACTAACAATTTTTGTACAGGTCTTCAAAGACTAAATGATTAGAAAATTATATCTCACATTTTGGTTCTTTTCGTTTTTCCAATACCGATTCGCGCATAGATTCACGTCTAAACTACAACGTATATTAAAAAGTAAAAGTTATAAGCATATTGCACTTGATTTTGCAATTCATTTAATCATTACTCTCCAATCTGTAATCTGCACTCAGATCTTAAAACCAGATTAATACAGTTGTTGTGTCGTATTTGTCTCATTTCGCCGTGTTTCAAGTCGATACTTGCACGTAATTAACTCACTGGCAACTTTTCTGCTGAATTGAAACAAGTTATCGCCAGGTCTCGATAACAGGGAAATTTGTTCCCTTAGAATTACTGGGAAAAGAAGTTCCAGGATTAATGTTCCTCTATCACAATTGACAGAATACCGGACGAAAATATATAATTACTTCATATGAGCAGACTTCTTTGTGGGGCTTATCTCCTTCCGCGATTTATCCAGGAAAGTGACGAGGTGAGAAATTAACACTCAGGGTAAACAGGTGACAAATTCAGCGATCCCTGTTGTCATTCGTGAAGACGCGCTGAATAACCATTGCCTTTCTATCCCAATAGCATTTGGCATTCTAGTCGGTTTGAATAAAGCGCGTATCGACTTTCTGAGAATTATTTACACGAGTATAACTCTAGTATACTTTCTGTTTTGTTAACGGTATAATCTATTTTTGCGTTAGATAGTTTGAATGCTATTGACATTGTAATTATTTAGAACTATTTAGTAGGGGTGTTGTGGACTACAAAGTGAAACACTCGTCAACACGAGTTTTATAATGTCACTTAAATGTAGTTACTAAACTGCAGAACTGTTGGTGGCAGATCGGGCGAGGTAGGGGTAAATCTCTGAACGATATAAAGCTGCGTTAATTAAATTGGACTGCTGTCTGTAAGGGGAGTCCGTCTATTACGGAAACTAATTGCAAGACACTTAAATTAATTGTAATCATATTAAAGCCCCATTAGATGTACTAGGGAAAATAATAACGCACTTAAAAAACATTTACCACTTTCAACAGAAATTGCATATGTTCATAGGAAGGGTTTGTTCTCTGCGATGTAACGCTTTTCTCTATTCCTCTCCCACCATTTAATCAACATCCAAATGTAGACGACGTGCAGTGTGTTATGTGAATTATAGAAATGGCCCCCTGGGAGCGGCCGCAATTAACAATTTGACCTTCTAATGCATTCTTATTTTAATTTGCCGTTCGCCTGGTTAGTCTGTGTGTAACATGCTTCATTTGATCTAAACAATAACTGTACTTCCTCAAACTTTAGGCGGATCAGACACACTGAGTCCTATAAGGAGAGACTTCAAATAACTGGGCTCAAATTGGACAGCACTGCGCTTTTTTTTTACAGTTTGCTGCTCCCGAGTTTCGGGGGAAAGTGTTGTTTGATGACCGCCCTGCCTTTGTGTCTTCGAATGTCACCAGATTAGAAGGAAGAAAGTTAGGGCTTTTTTTTTGAAAGACGTGTTCAGGTTGCAATCTGGAGTCCGGGTCGAAAGCAATCCTCGATCAATGGCAGCCACTAATAACTGTAATACGTTTTAATCGAGTAATTATCCGAATTTTGACCCTATAATTTAGACGTTTTAGGAGTGTTTGCAAGCTGTTTGAAAGAGATATGCAGAATTCGATAATAGGATATCGATCCTTCCAGACCAACATGCCACTCTGGGGCGATTTTCGCCATTATAAGAGCTCTTTAGCGCTCCTAAGCACATTTTACCTTAAATGTAATCGAAGAAATTTAATTGTTTTTCTAGAGATAAGCAGCGTTTTGTCACAATTAGTCTGATTCGTCCTAAAAACCGAAGGGGAGAGAGAAAATTGAATCTGTCGCCCAAAGCATGAAGGATAAACTCCAGAGATGTCTTTGAAAGATTGGATAAAGCGCCTTTAAACGGCACCGAGTCCTTTTTTTTTATTTCTAACAAGCGACCTCTTTAAAAAAGAGCCCAGCCGAATGGAACACAAGGTGCATCAAATTGTACAAAAGTAATTAAATCTAATCATATGGAGAGTGTTCCAAGCGGATATATTAACAACACTGGCTTGCAAAACAAAATATTGAGAAATCGTACACCTTTACAAATCAACATTGAAATATTTCCAAAAGGGGGGTTTCCGTTTGCTTGTGTACTTAACAAACCTGGTGTAGCGTGGAACCCTGCTTTCGTGACTGTTTAACCTTACCTTCGCTTTAGGCTCTTTGCCTATTAAAGGACTGCATTCATAGTTCTTTGCGGATCATCAGCACACGCGACTCCGCCGTGTTAATTTACCTAATCGCGTTTAGCCCCAAACATCTTTATTTTTAACCATCGCGTCAAACTTACACCAAGACTTGTGGGCGCGGGGCTTTCAAGAAAGCGCGCGGTGGCCGATACTTACTGATGATATCAGCTGCCTTCTTGCATGTGTCCAACCCGCTATCGTTTATCGTTTTCCGATCTGCAATTTCACAAAAAGCGTTCGCAGCCCTTTCCCCCGCCGCTGCCACTGTGTACTCGCTGCCGGCTCTGTACAGAATACTGCACTGCCGCCGCTTGCTGCTGTTAAACTTGTTGGGATCCAGAATGTCCAAGACAGAGAAAGAGGTGGTCCTGTTGTTACTGGTAGGAGCTGGGGCCACGACCACTGCCTCTTGGGCAGCGATGCCCTGTGTATCCCCCTGTCTCTCCCGGCTGGCCGGGCAGGAGAAGGCAGCCAGATCATTACCAGGGAGCCTTTGCTCCCCACTCACATCCATGGCTTCAGTGTGGATGGTACAAGACATCGGATCTGCCACCGCCGCTGATGGTAAGGATATATCAGCTGGCTGAACTCTTTCTCTATTCACGTTCATAACTTCCCAGCAAAGCTGTTTAATAGTCTTTTCTTTTTTTAAAAAAAAATCTGCAATGTACCCAGCCAGATCTTTGAATCCGGTTCACCCCCTGGCGTCGATCAAGGGTGTTAATGCGAAGCCACAGAGTGCTACTGATCCTCAGAAGGTCCTGACTGTCTCCCTAGGACTCCCCCTAGACATTTCTGCCCCACACACACGCCAGACTGCATGTTATTTATGCATTCATATTCAGCAACGTTTTGTAATTGGCTACAAATTAATCCCTTGCCCCTAATAGCCTCTAATCTACATCACAGAGAGAGACGGATGATGTTGCCTGTGATATACTTGGCTGTCAGGTCTTTTGCAGCGCGCTTCCACTCATCTGGAAACCATCTAAATAGCCTTATTTGGGAGGGGAGGCGCTTTCCTTAAATAATTGAGATGGGGGGGGGGGGTCAAACAAAGAGCTATTTTCTCCTAAACACCTATCCTTCTGTTTAACACGTCACCCGCTGACTAAGAGCTAGAATAGAGATTTCTTTTTTAAAAAAAATAAAGAGTAGTTACTGGAAATTAAAGTTAATCCATTTAAAATTACGATGCTTTTGACAATAAATACCGGCTCACTAATGGAAGTGTTAGCTTCGATTTAATGGATGACTTTCGGGCTTTTAAGGTAAAGCGTTTGTTTATATGGAATATTGAATTTTAATTTAAAAAGTGATGGTAAATATGCTGATTAAACGGATGCATTACAATGTCACGTTTAGATATATAGGGCCTAACTTTCCTGCATTTAGAAACTATTTTCCTCAATAATTTTGAGTACCAAGCGTTGACTCAGCTGCCAAAAAGTACGTTTGGAATCCGGCACGAAAATTGGATTTTCTTCTCTCTCCCTCTGTCAGATCCTTGACACCCCATACAAGGACAGGACCTTCCTAATTACCGCGGGCAATGATCCTTTGGAAAGCAGAAATTAAAAGTTCTGTGAAATAATCGGCCAGATAATCAGACGTAACTTTCGGCAGGGTGGAGGGAGGGGTAATTACCAAGGCATCAAAGGGTTGTGCCCGGGGTAGGGTTACAGCAACCCCTGAATTAAATCAAAAACATCAGCCATTCTCCGTAATATGACAGACTGGAAAAGGGGTTCAATAAGTGCCCACAACATTTTGATCCCTGCAATGACTTTATTCTGATTTATGCACAGGTTTATGTGAAATTAAGTTGTTCCGGAAATTTTCTTTTTGGCAAACTTTTCTCCCGACGGTATAGGGTGGACACGTTTATCATATACTAGGATATTGTACTTTGGAAGATGGATGTTTGACGTGCAATTGTTTTACACGGTGCAGAGAGATTCAATGGAATATACGGGTATTAAAACCAAAGTTTCCAAGTCGCTTGGAGGATTTCATGCACAAGCGAACGTGTCCATATTATGAACACTTCATTTGTTTTTCAAGATTAATATCGTATGGGTTCCTATTATTCCAGTATAGCTCAATTATTGGCGCAATCCTTTTCCGCAATAGAGACTCTATAAAATGTTTACCCGTTTTAATTTTTAGATCGAATGTGTGGACTGTAAATTATTTTTAATTTAAAATGCTGAAAACAAATGAGCACTTGCTGTATTCAGGGTTCGCTCGTTGAGAGAGGTGCATCGACACGCCTTATGTATAAAATAGACCAGAAAGGAGAAGAAAGATTAAAGTACTTAAAGTTATTCACATAACAATCAGCGGTAACAAATCTGAATAAATGTTACGTCTAGTGCGGACAGCTCCTAATATATCCGGCAAATTGTGTTATTGTGGAAAAAAATGGGAAAATGCAGGGCATCATATAGATGTCCCGGCTGTTAGATGAAAGTTGACAAGGAATCGAGCAGTGCAAATGGGCAGCTCTTCTCTCCACAGATTGCAAGAAGTTGAAGTTAATCTTTAAAGTTTGAATGTTCAGTGCCGTCAGTGGCAGTGTAATTACCGCCGATCGGAGAGTGTTTAAGAGTGGGGAGGGACGGAAACACATCAAAGCTCTCTCTCTCTCTCTCTCTCTCTCTCTCTCTCTCTCTCTCTCTCTCTCTCTCTCTCTCTCTCTCTCTCTCTCTCTCTCTCTCTCTCTCTCCCTCTCTCTCTCTCATAGAGACATAGAATCCTACCGTACAGAAGCAGGCCCTTCGGGCCATCTAGTCCATACCGAACTGTCAATATGTTTCACCCCATTGATCTGCACCTGGATCATAGCCCTCCATCACCTTCCCAACCATACACCTATCCGAATTTCTCTTACGTGATTAAATCAAACCCCGCATCTACCACTTGCGCTGGAAAATCGTTCCTCCCTGTGTGAAGAAGTTCACCCTCATGTTCCCCTTAAACATTTCACCTTTTACCCTGAACCCATGACCTCTAGTTCCAGTCCCATCCAACCTCAGTGGAAAAAGCCTGCTTACATTGACCCTACTTATATCCCTCATGATTTTGTATGCAATTCCTTCCTCCTTCCCCACCCCTTCTCTCTCTCTCTCACTCTCTCTCTCTTCCTCCCTCTCCTGCAGTATCTGATGTTACCCCTGTTATTTGGCGAGGAGCTGCCGGCAGTCATTTGCATGTAAATGAAACGGTGTAAGAGACAGCAGTGGACTCCTGTCAATGCCAGGCAAACTTTAGCAGGGGGACCACCCTCTAATTTCCTGCAAATTACTCCATGTACAGCGGCAACGAGCTGCTCCTATTGACTCACTGTGTCCTCTCCCCGCTGGAGCCCGAGGATCGGCGCATTACAGAGCTCCCTCCAAAAAAATGTAAACACACCAGAAATGATTAAAATCAGATAATTTATGGTTTCCTTTTCAAGTCCCTGTGCATTATACATAAAACAAAACCTGCATTAGAATTTGCTTTTTATTATAGTCCTCCTACGTTACATACTCAGTCTTTTGAATGACGGTGATACGTGAATATGACGAATCGTTGCTTTGCAGAATATATCGTCGTAATCCATACAATTCGGTAATGTGAAAAGGGCGCAGCAAACGCGCTGGGCTACATCACTTCGTGGGTTAGTCTGGAGGAAATTTCTGACACCATTTGGCCAACTCTCTTTCAGTTAACATAACAAAGGTAATCTGGCTAGATCCGATCAAAGCTCCCCCAATCTGTATTTCAATAAGTAAAATCAGCGGATAGGAGATCTAAGTGCTACCAAATTGGTAAACCACTTCGCCAAGAAACAACTTTAACGGGCTGTGAGCAAAATAAAAGTTTAGTTAACTTGGTGTAAGGTGTGAGGGTCCATCCGATTCTTACGAATGCGACTTCAAAAAAATATATTTTATATATATTTGAACCGACCTAAAGAGCTGCAGGAGCGTTAGTTTTCTCATTAATGTAAAGTTTAAAAAAAGACTGAAATGCAGATGGTAAGTAGCATTTGCCGAAACAGACGGCGTTGGAGAAGAGAGTGCAAGAGATTAGTGCAAAAATTAAGGGGTTCAATCAACATTCTAAGCATTAAATATAACTCTCTTTAGAGTGTTAACTGACTGTAATAGTAATAAAAATGACTTTAGACGGATCTCCCCCTCCCAAAAAAAAAAATCAGTGGAAAATATTAACAAGCACCGTGCCTGGGCGCTAAAAGTGTTCCAGGGCGCAACCCTTCTCTTATTGTTAATAAGACCAATCTAAATATTTCCGCGCACGGAAACCTCTGCCCTAGATGGGTAGTGACAACTTGTCAGTTCCTGCACTTATGACAATGTTTCATCATTGGTAATCATTCATCATGCAAGGAGGGCTGTGGGGTGGGTGTGGGAAGTGGGGTTGCCCCAGCCTGAAAGGCGAGAAGCAATTATACCAGTACATCTGCGACAATGTGCGCGGCGTTTATTATTTCTCCCCGTGACCCCTCAGGATTATTTACTTATTGGAGGTCTAACAGGTTTATTTCATGGCCAGATGCTGTCCTCCAATTAACCCACGGAGCGCCGTACATCACAGCTCCCGACGTGGCTTTGAAACACATATTTATATCGTTTTCAAACCTTTTTGAGTTGAAAGGCGGGGGAATTATCGTGTTTCTCCGACACATTTTAAGTCGATGCCTTCTAATCAATTCATCGGGGAATACTTGTTATGCAGGTGAAAAGACTGTAACTTTTACATGAAGAGACGTGCTATTAAATTAACTGAAATCCAGAACGTATGAAATGTATAAGACGACATATCATCTTAAATATTTAGGGTTATACACTCTTTACAGAATTTTGCATTTATCACCAGAAATGATTTTGCATTTTACCTTAATCTTGAAAGGTTAATATTAGTTATTAATTCTCCCAATGAAAATTAACGAAAGTTGGCTGGATGGTCCTTGTTATCCCGAATATGGTCACGAAACTCCTGCCCTTGTGGTAAATGATAAGGCGAATCAGCTCTGATAGGGTTAATGCACAGGTGCAAGGTGGGAGAATCTCAAAAGTATTTCACCTTTCCCAGGTCAGACCAAATTCCCGCGTGTTGCTCATCACGAGTCGGAACATTAGTGTGTACAGTATATCCAAAAGTGAAAGTTAGCTATGAATCTAGGCAATGGGGTATGAGGAACCGATTATTTCCAATCTGAAAATTGGCGAGGCACAGCATCCTAAATAATATTGTAAAGTGCTACAAGAAGTTAAAATAACTCAAGTGCTCTGATCAGTAACAGTGGCCATTCGCTGGGTGCATAATGCTCTCTTCACACGGGTGTGGGGGGTGGGCGGGCAGGAGTGGAAAGGGACGGGTGAAGGGTGGTGGTGCGGGGGGGGGGGTTGGGGGGATGTGGAATCAAATCAAATTTCATTCTCACCCTTTCCTCGCTTCCAGCTCATATAACAAATCGTGTCCCATCAATAGTGTCAGGTACTTACGGTGAAAGATTTAAATGCACAGGGGAATGCAGGTTAAGATGGTAATGAGCTTAATTGAGGTCAATGCTCTCTGCACAGTCCTTGATTATTAAATTAATATTATCTCCAACATGGATCATAATTAGAAGTTTAAACAACGCTCTGGGAAGATCTATTAAACCTCAGCGATCCAGACGGGAGAAAAGGATGAAAATGCAGGACCTTGTTCCCCCAACTCTCCCTCTCCCTCTCTCCTCTCTCTTTCGCTCACTCACTCACTCTCTCCAACCCCTTTCCATTTCTGTTCTGCCCCCCCCCCCCCCACCCACGGCAGTATAGCTTAAAGTTGTTTCGGAGGAAATATCGAGATTGACAATAAGCAGTCCTGTTCGTTAACGATTTTAAATGAGCCCTGACGCTGGTAAAATCTGACAATTACCTATCATGATAGGAGATGATGGTTAAAATTACCAGGAATCAATATTCTCACCGGGTGTCCAAGCCTGATAAGACCAGGCAAGACAATGTTGACTATTAAAGTCGACAGCTTGAGATATTACACTATTAGTTATGCTATTTTTAATAATCTATAATATTTTAGGTATAATTAATTAATTCTACGGGTCAGATAATATCTGGGGATAGAATGAGGTCTGAAGGGTCTATTAACACTGGTAATGAGAAAGAGAAATCTAATCTCAGGACGAGTGGCCGGAAAGGGACAAATATACAACTGTCTTCCGAGCGAGGCCGCCGGATTCACGCTGCGAATGGCTTGTAGATCAAGTGTATTTCCTTTTACAAGTTTATTCTGACAGATTACCGGCGCAGTTATAAACAAAACACATGTAAAAGAACAGCTTCTGTGTAATATTGTACACTTATGACGATTTCCCGGAACGGCGCTTTCTCTAATCAATACTGCCTTTCCCAATCATCCGCTGGCGATTCATTTTATAGGCTGCAACACTTCTGCTGTTTATTTCCCCGTAGTGAAGAAGAAATTCAATTAATATCCCTTGATATTTCCATTACTAAATGTTTATTGTGATGAATACTCCACTTTCCATGGTTTTGAATTCAGTAATTGTATTTGATAGTGTGGGTGCTGATGGGAGGGGAGCAGGGAACGGGCGCTGTTGACAACAGATAAATCCACATTCAATATTAATCACTGGATGTACAAACTCAGTTCCTATGTACCCGGTAAGATTTATTGTGACATATCTATGTATTCGGAGGCGCAAACCTTTTGCTTTTGTGTTCTTCCCTTTCCTAATTATTTTAAAGCTGCAAGCGTTTACTAAAGGGATTAACTGACGCAGGGTGTGCAAGTAACTGCGTCTCCTCACTCACACAGCGTTTAGGCCTTATTCCGCCGACTAAAACGGGAGCAGTTATTTCTTAAATTAACTTGTAAGTGTTGATATTGGCGCTTCCTGCAAAACAAAATAATCCCAAATTGGCCGAACAAACTCGGGAAATTCGAGACTGAAGGGGGAAAAAAAATCCTCACAGATACACTGAAGCGATTTTTAACCCTGCAGCCCAGTTATGCTTTCAAGCTGCGGAAATGGTTTGTGGTGTCTGAAGGCATCAGGTAAAGCCAGGTGTGAGGGCTCCCAGCTTGTAATCACGTTGTATTTAGTAGGACCGAAGAATGATGCCAATAGTCCGCAATCTGATTCCATTCTGTTGGTTCACGTCTCTGCAAAGGATTCAGTTTCAGATTCATGTATTTATCACACGTACACACCAAACATACAGAGCAATGTGTCGTTTGTGTAACAACCAACACCACCTAAGCATGTGCCGGGGGCAAAATTCCGGCGCCAACAGAGCATGTTCACAACCGTTCAGTGGAACAACACAGAACACAACAAACAACAGAAGAACAGTACCAAAACAGGCAACATTTCTCCTCCCATCCATTCACACGCATGCAGTCTTCCAACCCCAGGACAGGCCCTCCCCACCTTTCACACTCTGATACCTCTGAACCTGAAGGAGTCAGGGTCAGAGAGTTGCACCCCACTGAAGCAGGCACCTTGGCCCATTGCATGTATACTTATCACCAGGCTTATTTTTATTCATCCCAATTGCCTGCATTAATTCTATATACCCCTAGGCCTTGCCAATCCCGTAGCTGTTCCGATGCCTCTTAAATGGTGTTACTGTTCCTACTTCTACTGCCTCCCCTGGCATTTCATTCAAGATACCATCTAATCTTTATATGAAAAACTTCCCCTTCAGATGCCCTTTAGATCTGCTCTCTCTCTCACCTTAAACTAACAGTTTCTTCCCCCAAGCTATCAGACTCCTCAATACCCGAAGCCTGGACTAACACCTTGCCCTACTGGCCTGTTTATTATTTATTGTAATGCCTGCACTGTTTTGTGCACTTTATGCAGTCCTGTGTAGGTCTGTAGTCTAGTGTAGCTTTCTCTGTGTTTTTTTTTTATTATTACGTCGTTCAGTCTAGTTTTATGTATTGTGTCATGTAACACCATGGTCCTGAAAAACGTTGTCACATTTTTACTATGCACTGTACCAGCAGTTATGGTTGAAATGACAATAAAAGTTGACTTGACTTGACTTGACTTGAACTAGTGTCCTCTAGCTTTAGACACCACAAGCATGGGAAAAAGATTGTGACACTTTACCTTATCTGTGCTCTTATAACCCTCTGTTATGTCAACTCTCAACCACTTTGGACCTAGGGAAAGTAGACCTAACCTGTTCAATTTCTCCCTTTAACTCAAGCCTTCCAGTCTGGGCAACATCCTTCTGAATCTTTTATGCACCCCCTATAGCTTAAGCACATCTTCCCTATAATGCAGTGACCAGAAAGGAACCGAATAAGAGTTGGCTAACCAACATTCTGTCATGAGAACCAACCTCTCCTCCATTTGCTCTGTCTACACTTTCCACAGCCTTGGCAAAGTAGCCAGTAAAATCAAGAACCATTCCCACCTCTCTTCTCTCTGCTTCCCTTTGGGCAGAGGATACAAAATCCTGAAAGCACCTAGCACTAGGCTCCAAGACAGCTTCTATCCCAGTGTGACAAAACTCTTCGATGACCTCTTCTACGATAACCTTTGATCTCCCAATCTATCTCATTGTGGGCTCTTGGATTTTATTTGTTTACCTGCACTGCACTTTTTCTGTAACTGCAACACTATATTCTACATTTTGGTTTTTTTTTGCCTTTTGAACTAACTTCATGTACTTATGCATGCAATGAGCTGCCCGGATAGCATACAAACAAAAGCTTCTCACTTTATCTCTGTAAGATACAATAATAAACCAATACCAAAGACCAAATCCATTGCAGGTTTTAGCCTGGATGAATACAGCCACTGGATTATAGGACTGATACCTGTGAACATAATGAATTCCATTCAACACACAGAAGGAATAATTTATTCCTTTCTTCCAGCATGGAGAACATCAAAGATTTAGAAAAGTCTCAGAAGTTAAAACATTTTTATCTTTTCCATTTCAGAGTTGTAGAATGAGAGTCATAGAACACTACTGCACAGAAATGGGCCTTTTGACCCACCTCGTCTATGCCAAACTTATTCTACCTAGTCCAATCGACCTTCACCTGAAGAATAGCCCTCCTTACTACTCCTGTCCACGTATTTATCCAAAGTTTTCTTCAGGAGTGAAATCAAACCCACATCTACCACTTCTGCTGACAGATCATTTTTCACTTGAGTAAAGAAGTTCCCCCTCAGGTTTCACCTTTTACCCTAATCTATGACCTTTAGCTCTCGTCCCAACTGACCTCAGTGGAAAAAGCCTGCATGCAATTACCCTATCTATGTCCCTCATAATTTTGTATACTTCTGTCAAATCTCCCCTCATTCTTCTATGCTTGAGGGAATAAAGACCTAACGTATTCAACCCTTCCCTATAACTCAGGTCCTCAAGTCCTTGAATGAGGACTCATGTCCACAACTTAGCGCATGCAAACCAGGTGAATAGGGCCTCTGCTAGTCTTAGAGAATATCAGAGTAACGCTGCTGCACTGACGGCCAGATCTGCACTCCTCAAGGTTTAAGATTTCAGATTCAAGTTTATTTATCATATTTACACACAGACTGGGCTCCAGCCAACAGGCCTCAAATTCCAGACATCTGATTTGACCCTCAGGCCTTGATCATTGGCAACGATTGCGGGACATGCTGGTCACCAAATTCTATTGGACTCCTGCTCCAATATTGATAATAACTTTCAGCAAGATCAGAATATGCTTGAAATGCCCTCTAGAAGTGACATTTAGACAGATGACCAAAAACTTAGATATGGAAGTAGGTTTTAAGAAGCATTGAAGCAATCATAGTAGAGAGGCAGAGAGATTTTAAATGGAAAATTCTGAGGCTTACTGTGAATGTATCGGAAGGCGGAGTGAGTAGTACAGTGAGCAAGGAAACAGGTGAACAGAGCTGAAGAAATGTAGCTCTCAGTGTGTTCTAGGAATGGAGGTGGCTACAGATCTGTGGAAGGTCAGGGCATTGGAATGGACAGATGAAGTCTTCCATGGCTGGGTCAACCTGTACAGGGTATTGGGTGGTTGATACTTGGTATGAGTACGACCTGGGTAGTAAGCCTTTGGATAATGGAGTGTTGAAAGGGAAACAAAATGCTGGAGGGACTCAGCAGGTCAGGCAGCATCTATGGAATAGAATAAGCAATCGATGTTTCAGGCTGAGACCCTCTTCAGGACCCAAAACATCGACTGTTTGGTCATTTCCATAGATGTTGCCTGACCTGCTGAGTTCCTCCAGCATTTTGTGTGTGTTGCTTTGGATTTCCAGCATCTGCAGACTATCTAGACAAACAGTTTGTGGAACAGCAATGAAGTTGATGGTGAAGGAACAGAGATTGTGGTGAGGACTGAGGACATCTGCTTCAATCTTCACAGTACTTCAGTCTCATCATTATCCAAATAGATTAGTGACAGATTAGTTTCTTGTCAGATACACCAGACTCCAATGAAATTCCTTGTTCCTATGAAGCTCACAGAGTAATTAGTACACACGGCAATAATACGTGCACCAATAAATACAGCCATGAACACAAGACAGCAGAATGGTGCAAAGATTGTAGTTCAATCTGCAGTAAATAGAAAGCTTAAAGATTCAATAACGGAATAAATGGGAGAAGTGGGAGACAAAAATGTAGCAGAACCTGCAGGAGGGAAGTGTGATACAAGTGACTGGTTCAGAAGTCTCATGGCAGTGGTGAAGGAGCTGTTCCTAAAACTGGATGTTTTGGCTTTAAATTCCTGTGTCTTCTCCCAGAAGGTAGAAGTGAGAAAAGGAAATAGGGTGGCAGGTATCATTGATACATCCTTGTAAAAGACCAGAAGCAGAATTAGGCCATTTAGTTCATCAGGTTTTCTCCACCACTCGATCGTGGCTGATTTATTATTGTTCTCAACCCCATCTTCTTGCCTTCACGCTGTAACCTTTGACAACCTTACTAATCAAGATACTATCAACCCATGCTTTAAATATGCCCAATGACTTGGCCTGCACAGCCACCAGTGGCAATGAAGTCCACAGATTCACCATTTTTTGGCTAAAGGTACTCCTCCTCATCTCTGTTCTAAAGGGATGTCTTTCTATTCTGAAGCTACGCCTTCTCGTCACAGACTCTCCACATCTACTCTACCTAGACCTTTCAATATTCAGTGTGTTTCAGTGAGATCCCCCCTCTCCAATTTACCTAAAGTCCACTGAGTATAGGCTGTGAGCTATCGAGTCCTCTTCATACATTAACCCCTTTAATTCCTGGATAATTCTTGTAAACTTCCTCAACACCCTCTCCAATGCAAGCACATTATTGCACTGTATAAAGACCACTATGAAATTAGCACCAAGTTTTTTTCTCTCTGAGGAAGATTGCAATGCAGAACAATATTTTGCACTTACAGTCCACTGCAGTAAATGTTTATAAGAATTCCAGTTTGTTTTATTTTGAGGTCATTTGTCACTATTCTCTCTGTGGCTTGCCTAGGCTTTTCTATAGATCAAATGGCTATAGAACTATTTTTATAGAACAAACTTGTACAGATGCACAATGGAGAGTATTCTGACTGGTTGCATCATGGCCTGGTATGAAAACACCAATGCCCATATATGAAAAAAACCTACAAAAAGTAAGGGATGCAACCCTCTATTCCTCCTCACCATTGAATATACCTACAAGGAGCACTGCCTCAAGAAAGCAGCATCCATCATCAAGGACCCCACCATCCAGGTCATGGTCTCATCTTGCTGCTGCCATCAGGCAGGAGGTACAGGAGATTTAGGTCCCACACCATCCGGTTCATGAACCTAGTGCCAAACGGTGCAAACACAAAACTACCAGGCTGCTGAATCAGCATGGGTAACTTCTCTCAGTTCAACACTGAACTGAGTCCACAACTTATAGACTCGCTTTCAAGGACTATACAACCCATATCCTCAGTATTATATATTTATTGATTATTTATATATTTTTTGTATTTGCACAGTTTGTCCTCTTTTGCACATTGATTGTTTGTCAGTCTTTGCTTGTGTGTAGCTTTTCACTGATTCTGTTGTATTTCTTTGTTCTAGTCTGCAAGAGCATAAATCTCAGAGATGTATATGGTGACGCATTTGTACATTGAGATTAAATTTACTTTGAACTTTGAACTTCATTATGAGCTGGCAGGCCATTTGATTATTCCAATCACAGAGGAGTCGGATGAGATTGTGTTTGATCATTTAGTTCTTCTCTATCTTCACGTGAAGAAGGTAACAGAATGAGAGAATTCATATTAGTTTTTTTCCTTAATTAAAGGATGACTGCTACTTTTTCAATTTGATGCTACCTTTGGTGTGGAGTGTAGTGATTGCAATATTGGGCCAGTAATCCAGAGAGTTTGGTTAACAATCTAGAGAATGTGAGTGTAAACCTCAAATGGAAATTTGAGAAGTTCAATTTAGTTAAAAAAGGCACCTTCTGATGTACACAGCTGTTGAAGTACTGTTAAAATGCCCAGCTGGGGACTAATGTGCTGAAGGAAGGAGGTTTACATGGTTTGGCCCATAGATGTCTCCAGTTTCACTTCAATATGACTGACTACCCTTTACTGAGGCTTGGAGGGCCACGGTTTATCAGCCCGTGTACATTCAAAGACCATCAACATTATCTCAGTGCAATTAGGCTAGGATACTAAATGCTGGTCTTGACGATTGCATGAATTACATTGAAAAAGAAAGCTACATTGCTGTGGGCAAGTGGTTGAAGAGTTCTGCCACAATGTTTCAGTCATAAAGGGAATGGTTGGGTTGAGTTGTTCTCCGATCTTGGCAATCCATTTGCAAATGTTTAGTCACCAAACGAGGGGACATCATCAAGATCGGAGAGCAACTCGGCCCAACCATCAACCACCTGAGCTACACATTTTCCAAATTATTTCCAGTAAAGGGAATATTTTTAAAGCTTAATTTATAATTTCTGTTGACATACCTTTGGTGTGAAAGTGTAGTGAATTAGATGGGGCTTTCGTTGATGGGCTTCCTCATCTCTTCCATAGTTGGAGCTCATGCTCCTGGTGATCTACAGTGTGGCTTTGCCTGCTCAAAACTAATATCCATGGCTTGATTTACATACAGGAATATAATAATCTCATTGATTTTATGGGCAAAAGAACATGCAAGCATAGACCATAAGATATAGGAGCAGAATTAGGCCATTTGGCCCATGGTGTCTGCTCTGCCAATAGATTTACATAACTTATTTTATAAGGTTCCGTCATAGTGGCAAGGGTTAGTGTGATGTAAAGGCATCACACTGGGAAGAGAATCTGGTGGGAGAAGAAACTCTACTCCTGAAACAACATGAAAAACCTTTGACTTCTGACTTAGTCACACCTCCGGCAAACATGTCAAAGCTGTCACAAACCAAGCTACGACAGTTACGGCATTTAATGATTTAGAGATTTAAGAGATACAGCATTGTCGCAGGACTTTCTGGCCCGATGAGCCTGTGCTGCCCAATTATGCTCATGTGACCATTTAACCTACTAAAGTTTAAAGCATGTTGGGGAGATTAGTAAATTTTTGGAATGTGGGAGGGAACTGGAGCACCCGGAGGAAAGTGCTTTTGCACCAGATTTAACTTGACAGGCAGGTTTAATAGTTTGGTTCTCTAATGCAAGTTCTGGTGATCTGCTGCATGGTCACACTGAACAACTGAATTTCACTCGGAGTCGAATGTTGAACTGTAGTTAGGAAATAGCTTGTGAAGAGCAGCCAGTAAATCTGTGACCTCTGCACTCTGCACTGGCATGGGAATTTTGGACCGTTGATGTTGTTGTGGTGAGATGCCAATGCTTTTGTGTGAACTCTTTGGGAATTCCTTGTAAGATCTGTCTTATAGTATATGCAGCTAATATATTTTACCATCCTCTGTAAACAGAGATGCTTTCATTAGGCTAGCATTCAAGAATGAAATTGGCCACTTACAGGTTGCATGACTACCCAAGAGTCACCGACTCATCCCCCATCTTAACTTAGGTAGCTATAGATTTATACATTTCAGTATTATATAAAGCTCCATATTATATTGTAGGTAGCCAAGGATAAAGCACAAAAAACTAGATTTTCTGTAACTTAGACCAAAACACATAAAATGATGGAGGAACTCAGCAGGTCAGACAGAATCAATGGAGAGGAAAAAAACAGATAATGTTTTAGGCCAAGGCCCTTCATTTTGTAACTAAGTTTAGTGGATACATCTTCACAGGATTCTAACTGTGTGTTACCAATACCTATAGCTGTGAAGCATGTGTCCACTGTAAATGTTTTCTACAATACTTACATCTGAATGGATTTATAAGAAACCCTACTGATTGTTTTCCAAAAAAATTAAATACTCTTTTAGACAACAGCCCATACAAAAGAGATTGGCAGAAAACAGCCCACACCTATCAGAATTCCACCATACCAGAACATAATGTATTTTCTCTGCAGCTTGGAAAAACTGCTAGAAGTAACCAACCAAGAAAGAATCCAATAAAAATCTATCATAGACAAAAATGCATCATTCCTTCATGCTGTTTACAAGCTCCTATTTCACAGATCTGCAGCACAGTGATGTGATCGCGTGGGAAAGATAAAGGGAAGGAGAAGAAAGAGTGAATGAGGAAGAGAAAGAAAATAAATAAAAGAAAGAAAAGCATAATAAAAAGGGAGACACATTAGGGTACTTTTCATGTCTGAAGATGTTAATAGTCAATAACCTTTAAAAATATGGTCATCATTTTTGTAGTCAAATAGTAAAATCTATTTTTAACAAATTCCCATAAACCACACAGATGACTGAAGAAGAATGAGCGATGAATTTGTTTCAGTGGATATACAGTATATCTATCAGGATGCCAGGGAAAATCAGTAACTTTTTCAAACAAGCTCTGTTGATGTCCACTTTGGAGATTAGCTATTGGTTGACTAGGATATTCTTAAATCTTATATATCTTTCTGGTTTTCGTAATGAATCTGGAAAATCAAACAATGTAGCAAAGCCAAATTTCATTGTTAAACCACTCAATTGCAATGATAATTGCAACCTTTAATTAAAAACTTGCAATGGTACTTACTTTGTTTTGAATATAGCAGTTCTGGACAGTGAAGCGGAGTTAACATTTCAGGTTAAAGGTCTGTTAGCAGTTTTCTTTCTAAGTCTGGCTATATGCCTTTTGGGTTACCCTAAAACTAGCGAGTCCCTGGTGACATGGGATATATTTTCATTCAATCATATACTCAGTGGCCACTTTATTTGGTACACCTGCTAGTTCAGGCAAATATCTGATCAGCCATTCACGGGCAGCCACTCAATGTATAAAAGCATGAAGACATGGTCAAGGGGTTCAGTTGTTGTTCAAACCAAACATCAGAATGGGGAGGAAATGTGATCAAAGTGACTTTGACAGTGGAATAATTGTTGGTGCCAGACAGGGTGGTTTGATCATCTGAGAAACTGCTGACCTCCTGGGACTCTCATTCACCAAGAAGGCAACAGTAACTCAACTAATCACGTGTAATAACACTAGTGTGTAGAAGACATCTCTGAATGTGCAACACATTGAACCTTGAAGTGGGTGGGCTACCGCAGCAGAAGACCATGAGCATACACTCAATGGCCACTTTATTAGGTACGGCCACTGAGGGTATCTGCTTAAAAAGAAAACATTTTAGGGTAATATTCAGAAGTGGAGCTGCTTGAGTGCTTCCATTTAAGAGGTGACTTTCAGACTGGCTGCTCTGTTCAAAATTTACCACCACGTACGGCAAATACGAGGGGTGATTGATAAGTTCATGGCCTAAGGTAGAAGGAGTCAATTTTAGAAAAACTGCACATTTATTTTTCAACATAGTCCCCCCCCCCTTACATTTACACACTTAGTACAGCGGTTTTGGAGCATACGGATCTTGGACCTCCAGAAAATGTTCACAGCAGGGGTGATTGATAAGTTTGTGGCCTAAGGTAGAAGGAGATGAGTTGTCTGTAGTGAAATGCTGAAGATGTTCTATAGGTCAGTTGTGGAGAGCGCCCTTTTCTTTGTGGTGGCGTGTTGGGGAGGAAGCATTAAGAAGAGGGACGCCTCACGTCTTAATAAGCTGGTAAGGAAGGCGGGCTCTGTCGTGGGCAAAGTACTGGAGAGTTTAACATCGGTAGCTGAGCGAAGGGCGCTGAGTAGGCTACGGTCAATTATGGAAAACTCTGAACATCCTCTACATAGCACCATCCAGAGACAGAGAAGCAGTTTCAGCGACAGGTTACTATCGATGCAATGCTCCTCAGACAGGATGAAGAGGTCAATACTCCCCAATGCCATTAGGCTTTACAATTCAACCGCCAGGACTTAAGAACTTTTTAAAAGCTATTATTAATGCTTTTTGAGATAGTGATTTAGATGCATATCATATTTTTTACTGAGTTAAGTATTGTATGTAATTAGTTTTGCTACAACAAGTGTATGGGACATTGGAAAAAAAGTTGTATTTCCCCATGGGGATGAATAAAGTATCTATCTATCTATCTATCTATCTACAGCTCTCATTACATGCACATGCAGGTCAACTCTTTGAGTGATTATGCAGAAAGTTTGAAGTTAATAACTCATCTCTTTCTACCTTAGGCCACAAACTTATCAATCACCCCGATGAGTTATTAGCTTCAAACTTTCTGCATAATCACTCAAAGAGTTGAACTGCTTGTGCCTGTAACAAGAGCCGTATAATTCATCTCCTTCTACCTTAGGCCACAAACTTACCAGTCACCCCTAGTAGTAAGCCAGCATTTAAATCATGTATGAGTAGGAATAATTTTGTTTTGTGGAATTAATAGTTTTATTTATTTATTTCATTTACTTAGAGATACAGCAGAACAATAGGTCCTTTCAGCCCAACAAGCCCATGCTGCCCAAATATACCCATGTGACCAATTAATCAACTAACGCATATTAATCCAATTCAAGGTTCAATGTGTTGTGTATTCAGAGATGCTCTTCTGCACACCACTATTGTAACACGTTGTTGTATGAGTTACTGTTGCCTTCCTGCCAGCTTGAACCAGTCTGGCCATTCTCCTCTGACCTCTCTCATCCACAAGTCAGTTTTGCCCTCAGCACTGCCTCTCACTGGATGCTTTTTGTTTATCGCACCATTCTCTGTAAACTCTAGGGACAGTTGTGAATGAAAATCCCAGAGATCAGTAGTTTCTGAGATGTTCAATCCACCCCATCTGGCACCAGCAAATATTCCATGGTCAAAGTCTCTTAGGTCACATTTCATCCCCATTCTGATGTTTAGTCTGAACAGCAACTGGACCTCTTGACCATGTCAATATGCTTTTTATGCATTGAGTTGCTGCCACATTAGATTATTATTAGATTATTAGATTCAACTTTATTGTCATTGTGCTGAGTACAGATACAAAGCCAATGAAATGCAGTTAGCATCTAACCAGAAGTGCAAAAGAATAGTATTATTTACAAAATAACTGCGAATAAAAGTAAGTGCTACAGCACACAAATATAAAAGTACTGAGACAGTACAATATGGGTGCAATACTGCTTAGCGCTGTGATGTGAGGTTCAGCAGGGTCACAGCCTCAGGGAAGAAGCTCTTCCTGTGCCTGCTGGTGCAGGAGCGGAGGGTCCTGTAGTGCCTACCGGATGGGAGGAGAGTAAAAAGTCCATGGTTAGGGTGAGATGCATCCTTGATAATGCTTTTTGCCCTCCAGGCAGTGTTTATGGTAAATGTTCTCAATGGTGGGCAATTGGGTGCCAATAATCCACTGGGCAGTTTTCACCACCTGTCAGTCCGATACGGAAAAATTGCCATACCACACTGAGATGCAGTTGGTGAGTATACTTTCAATGGTACAGCGGTAAAAGTCCATCAGTATCCTGAGACAGAGGTGAGCTTTCTTGATGCTCTGCAGGAAATAAAGGCACTATTGTGCCTTTTTGAACCGGAGGGAGGAGTTCAGGGACCAGGTGAGATTATGATTGGTGATTAAATATTTGCCTTTATGAACAGGTGTACAGGTGTACCTAATAAAGTGGCCACTGCCTGTATATTAAGTAAATCAATGGAAAGTTAATAATTCTTTGTAAGTGAGTCTTGCAATAATGCTGATGAACAGACAGGCCTCATGAAGAAATCCAATACAACTATATCTGTTTCTAAAGTACAGTCTGTACCGTAAGAAGGGTGAATGCACAATGTTTGTACCTGTTACTTAGGTTCCATGATGAGTTTGTAATATTAAAAATGAATTCATTGCAGAAATATCCAATGAGTCTCAAAATTCTTAGCCCTAATGCCACAAGTAGTATAATTTTTTTAAATATCTTTTTATATTGGAGATAGAATGGATGGAAACATCAAGAGCTGCATAACTGTTCACACAATTGCGATGCAAATAAGACACAATGTAATAACTTTTACCTGCAGACTTATTACAGAAGCAGCATTGTATTAGCTTACTTCATTTCATACGTCCATCAAGTTTATAGAGAAAAAAAACACAAGCTGATCAATTGAACGTGGTATCTCAGTCTACAGCTGTAGTCATTTTTCATCTTTAGTGCATTTCCCCTGGTATATATCGGTTGCATGAAATATGTTGTGCTCATATTTATAAACATAACTCTACAGCATGATATGGCAGGGAAAACCACACACAGATGCTCTCACACACTCCCACATATGTACATGCTAACACATGCAGAAACACGCTATGGAGACTTACTGAATTGCAGAAGAAGTCCAAGAAGATTAAAACAATCTCTGTCTTTGGCCTTCAAATTTCATGCATGGCTTTTTGGATTTGGCATTTTCTATGGTAAATTATTGAGGTGGAACTGTAAGCAAAATATTCTTTATTAACTCTCAGCTAATGGGAGGTTCTGTTGGCAGCGTCTAAATCCCTTGGTGTTAACATGTCAGAGATTCTGCCCTGGGACCAGTAAGTAAGTGTCTTCAAAATGAAGGCATGATAGTGCCTCTACTTTTTAGAAGTAGATATGTTACATCACCAAAATCTTTGACCAACTTCTCTAAGTGCGCAGAGGGGAGTATTCTAACTGGTTGTATCATGGCCTAGTACAGAAGCATGAATTCCCAAGAACAGAGAATTCTATAGCAAGTGGTGAACGTATCCCAGTCCAACACAGGCAAAGCCCTCCCCACCCTTGAGCACTGCCACAATAAAGCAGCATCCATTATCAAAGACCTACGTCATGTGGGCCATGCCCTCTTCTTGCTTCCACCATCGAGCAGGAGGTACCAAACCTTAGGTTCCATATAACCAAGTTCAGGAACAGTTATTACCCTACAACGATCAGGTTTCTGAACTGGCATGAATAACTTCAATCACCACTATTCGGAACTGATTCCACAACCTAGACTCACTCTCTAGAACTCTTTACAACTCATGTTCTCTGTATAATTTTCATTCTCACAGTTTGTCTTCTTTTGCACATTGGTTGTTTGTCAGTCTTTGTCTGGTTATGTATTGTTTAATGTAAATTCTATTGTATTTCTTGATAAACTTTATTGTGTTTGATGTTTTTCTTTGAATGGGTTCCATTTTTTTTTCATGGCTGTCTGTGGGAAGACGAATCTTAGGTTTGTATACTGTATGCATACTTTGATAATAAATGTATTTTGAACTTCAGAACTTTTTTTCTCTGTAAGTGCTGACAGGAAAATGAATCTCAAGGTAGTATATGGTAATATATACATACTTTGATAATAAATTTACTTTGAAATTTGAGTCTGTATAACAATGTATCATAAGTCATAATTTGTATGTAAACGTACACTCCAATTACATGCAATACCCTTAGTTCCTGACCCTTATAATCACAGAGTATCACAGAACAAAGTCAGACCCTTTGACCATCTAGTCCATTCCATGCTCGTCCTCAGCTTAATCCCATCCACTTTTGACTTGAGGCATCCAGTGATACTGAATGGATCACCTCTCATTCCCTTGAGATGTCAAGATTCTTATTTCTAATTTATTTCCTTCAGCTGTTCAATCATTTGAGGACTCTGCATTTCTCCATTTCCGGTCTCTTCCTAGTGGCCTTCATTGTTTCATTGGCAATTACGTTGACACCAATCTGGTCAGCTGACATCTTACAAAACTTCTTAAAGTCTTTTTCTTTGATTGAGCTTTTGGCCATTTGCCATAATATCTCCTTATATAGCTGGGTGTCAGATTGAGAACATGCAGTGATGAACTGCTGACATTTCACTACATCAAAGAAGCTGTTGATGTTGGATTGACAGCTTTATGGGAGACAACAATAACATTAATAATTCTGGTTAAGTGGTAGCATTAGCAGAATAAGATGGTCTGCAATGATACATTGCTTTGCCAAGTTTGCAGGGTTACCTAAGATCTTCCGTTGTTTCTGTCTTTCTAGAAATGAGCGGTTCATCTTTTCACACAACGTGGGGAAAGCTTTTTGATTGTTTTCTAGCTTTGAGTAGATCCTTTTTATCTCAGCAGCAAGACCAGAGCACAGTATGCTCTCCAACCACTTTTCCACCTTCTTCGCCGAGGCCTCTGCTTTGGAGTTTTACTGATTTTGCAATATAGTCCAGCATTCTAATGGCTTTTTCTTTGCTGCTTTGCATTGATAGGGTGTGTGAAGCATCGAGATGCTATCAGTTTCCAATCTCTTCCTCCCTTAATTAGTTGAGGACCTTTTATTGAGTAAGTGTGTCTGTTATTCCCGCTTGCAATGTTATACATTTATTCATATTGAATTTTCTCAGATGTAGTTCTGCCTCTTCACAAATTTAGTACAGGCGTTTCTGTAGTTCCTTGGCTGCCTTCTCGAACCTGACCTTAACCCTTATAGAGCTTTATATTTACAAGAGAGTTTGTCTGAAAAGCAATTTGCTTCTGGATCCAGGTTGTTTATGTAGATTAAAAGCAGTTGAGACTCCGGCAGTGATCTATGGGACATTCCACTCAGTACACTTCCCAAGCTTAAAATCACTCCTATAACTAATCACCTCATCATCAGGAAGATAAAGAAAAAAAGTAATTAAACAATGAGAGACTGAGACATTAAATCCTATGTGGAATTATAATGAGCATGTTGCATATACAACCTATCCGCTTGTGGACATCTAAATGAATAGATTTCATGTATTCTACCTTTATTTAGGCAGTTAATGAATATACTTTATGAACTGTATCTTCATGTAGACAGTTAATGAATTCACCATATACACTGCTTAACCTGATTCTTCAGCTGCCCTGACAGATGTCTGTAGTTTCTTTTGTATGTTCTGAAGTTTTTCTGTTATTTTGTTCTGGGAGACACTGAAGACATAAAGCAAGCTGTTTTCTACAATATTGCATTTTCTTGCTAGATAGATAGATAGATACTTTATTCATCCCCATGGAGAAATTCAACATTTTTTCCAATGTCCCATACACTTATTGTAGCAAAACTAATTACATACAATACTTAACTCAGTAAAAATATGATATGCATCTAAAATCACCCTCTCAAAAAGCATTAATAATAGCTTTTAAAAAGTTCTTAAGTAGTTTACTTAAATACATTGAGTCCTAACCCCGGCACTTTAATGTATCTTACTCCTGGCGGTTGAATTGTAAAGGCGAATGGCATTGGGGAGTATTGATCTCTTCATCCTGTCTGAGGAGCATTGCATCGATAGCAACCTGTCGCTGAAACTGCTTCTCTGTCTCTGGATGGTGCTATGTAGAGGATGTTCAGGGTTTTCCATAATTGACCGTAGCCTACTCAGCGCCCTTCGCTCAGCTACCGATGTTAAACTCTCCAGTACTTTGCCCACGACAGAGCCCGCCTTCCTTACCAGCTTATTAAGACATGAGGCGTCCCTCTTCTTAATGCTGCCTCCCCAACACGCCACCACAAAGAAGAGGGCGCTCTCCACAACTGACCTATAGAACATCTTCAGCATCTCACTACAGACATTGAATGACGCCAACCTTCTAAGGAAGTACAGTCGACTCTGTGCCTTCCTGCACAAGGCATCTGTGTTGGCAGTCCAGTCTAGCTTCTCGTCTAACTGTACTCCCAGATACTTGTAGGTCTTAACCTGCTCCACACATTCTCCATTAATGATCACTGGCTCCATATGAGGCCTAGATCTCCTAAAGTCCACCACCATCTCCTTGGTCTTGGTGATATTGAAACGCAGGTAGTTTGAGTTGCACCATATGAACAGGACCGGAGAGAGCACGGTCCCCTGCGGCGCTCCTGTGCTGCTGACCACCGTGTCAGACCTACAG
Organism: Hemitrygon akajei; assembly: GCF_048418815.1. Taxonomy (NCBI): domain Eukaryota; kingdom Metazoa; phylum Chordata; class Chondrichthyes; order Myliobatiformes; family Dasyatidae; genus Hemitrygon; species Hemitrygon akajei. The sequence continues at coordinate 31,700,140 of NC_133127.1, forward strand.
TCTCCCAACCGCACATACTGAGGTCTATCTGTCAAGTAGTCCACTATCCAATCCACCATGTGAGAGTCTACTCCCATCTCCGTTAGTTTGTGCCTTAAGATCTTGGGCTGGATGGTGTTAAAGGCACTAGAGAAGTCCAGGAATGTAATCCTCACAGCACCACTGACCCCATCCAGGTGAGAGAGGGATTTGTGCATTTTCAGAGTTTTCAAGCATTTACTTGCTTTCTTGGGCCTTTAGCTCCCAGCGGAGTGTAGTCCATTGATGACCTCCCGTCTCCATCGTCCTCTGAGGTCAATGGTGTGGTTGGAGTTCATCAGTGCTGCTGCAGTCCATTGCATCCACTGTACAGGGGATCAGCCTATGCAGATTCCCCAGAGCCCGGTTGGCTGGCCTACCTGTTTCTTTCCTTTTGTTTAGTTGTCACTCTTCAAAGATATAAATCAGTTGGCTCCATTGGTGGAGGTAGTTGGAGGTGTGTAGACAGTGATTATGGGTTGACTGCATTGCTTCTAGATGCTGGCATGCCATTGGTTGAAGACCGGTCAAGGTGGTGCCTGCGTACAACACTCCTTCAGTCGCCATCTTCTGGATAGATCATGAAACCATGTATTTCACTTCTTTTATGCCGTTTTTCACCTGGAATGTGATTCTGGAACTGCTGGAGCCTGTAATTTGCAGTCTAGTGCAGCTTGGGTGTTTCAGCGCTCCTTGCAGTCTATGAGTGGTCTCTGAGATGCAGAGGCAGTGTGGGTGAACCTTGCGGCAAGCAGGCCGCGGGACAGGGTGTGAGCCGCTGTTTGACTCCATTTCACCGATTAAAGCTTCTATTGTTCGCTGGTCAAAATGATGAGGGAGATTGGAACATCGAGGCGAATGTGGCAGGTGGGCGCTGGTGACCTGCCTTTTGATCGCTGGGGTAACGCTCTGCTATTGGAGAGGGGAGAGGCTGCTGCTGTGCCCGGAGAATGTTGCCCAGGTTTTCTGTGTTTTGGATATGGACTTGGACTGTAGACTTCTTTCAGTCTTGTAGTTTTTTTTATATTCTCAGTTTTTTGCCCGATCTTTCTTGTTTCTGAGTGTGGGGGAAGGGGATTTGGGGGTCAATGTGTTTGTTCTGTTTTTGTTCATTTATTGTGTGGAGAGGAGGGATTTGGAGGGTTGATGAGTGTGCTGCTGTTCTTTCCCCTCTTGGTTTTGTGGCTATCTGGCGAAGAAGAATTACTTTGATAATAAGTGAACCTTTGAACTTTTAGAATTGGCTCCACTCTTGAAGCTGCTTTTTGGCAATTTAATCTTCATCCACATCTTGTTCTATCCTGCCAGGGTAAAATGGGCACTGCATAGTTATCAGACATCAGAACACTCCCAGTGCTATTGAGTTGACATCGTGCTGGACTACAGTGGTTTTGCACCCGATAGGTTACCCCATGTGGACAAGTAGATTGATATCTATAATACAAGTGTCATGCCATAGATTTTGTTAGCAATTTGCAATTATCATCTCCAGAACAGGTTTCGTTGAGTCTCTGGGAAGCTTGGCAGCTGAAGGGGGGGGGGGGGGGGAACAAGGATCAGCTCAGTGTTTTTCCTGGGATAAACATGGGTTTGTTGGAGGAGGTGTACACTGCCACTCAGACAAGTTAATTATAATCTAGTTATATTCCTGGGAACTGATATGAATGAATGAATGAATGAATGAAATTTTATTTATTTCAGTCAGTACAAACAAAACAAAAAGCATCATTTTCAATGATGATTTCATAAGACAAAATTAAATAATAATTTTTTTAAAAAGAGACCAAAAGGATGTAGGCTGAAGCTACAGCTTATTCTGCCTACCCCTCTTACTCATACAAAAACACGTTTGGTGTCAATCATCACATCAAAACAAAAAATTTCATCATCTTTTAACACAAAATCCAATTCCAGATATCATTTATTTACATTTTACATTTTAAATCATGTATTTTATATTTGTTCATTAAATTATTTTTTAAACTTGTTAAGTGTGTTGCATGTTTTTAAATTCTCACTCCAACTGTTCCATAGATTCACCCCTCTGACTGAAATACAATGATTTTTTACATTTGTTCTTATCCTTTGTTTTTGAAATATACACGTTCCTCTCAAATCATGTTGACTTTCTCTCATTTTAAACAATCTTTGGATACTTTGTGGTAAATGCCCATTTTTTTTACTTTATACATAATTTGTATTACAAACATTTGTATTTTAAAATCTACAAAATCTCTAAACTTTTAAGTGTTTAGTTGAATAAACAGAGGATTACCGGTAGTTGGCTCATAATAACTTATCTTATTTACAATTCGTATGACTTTCTTTTGGAGTAGAAAAATTGAGTTTGTATTTGTTTTGTATGTATTTTCCCGTACCTCTACACAGTAAGTCATGTATGGGACTATAAGTGAACAGTATAATGTATACAAAGATTCCTGATTTGAGAAACCTTGCGCTTTGTACAGTATTGCAATAGATTTTGACATTTTTGCTTTGACATAATTTATTTGTGGTTTCCAGCTTAATTTATTATCTATTACCACTCCTAAGAAATTTGTTTCAGATAACTTATCAATTTCAATGTCATTTATTCTAAGTTTACTACATGAGTTTGGAACAGGGTTTCCAAATGTTATGAATTTAGTTTTACTTAGATTCAGTGATAATTTGTTAGTATGAAACCATTGCTTTATAATTTTTAGTTCTTTCTCTACTATATCCAAAAGTTGTTTCAGATGTTCCCCACTACAAACTATATCTTCCAGTTATCCTTTTCACTGACGCTGGGATCTTCCTCTCATCTTTCCATTTGGCTACTGTGACTTTGGAACATAGAACAGTCAAGCAGAGTACAAGCCCAACTTGTAGAAATATTGAAAAGGGGGTTGTAAAATAAGACCATGCAAACCATGAGCAGAATTAGGCCTTTTGGCCCAAGAGTCTGCTCCGTCATTTCATCATGGCTGTGTAACATCTGAAGCTCCCAGCAGGCAGTGCTGACGCCTCCAAGAGCAATGATGTGACCTTTCTGGGTGGAGATCCTCACCCTTGCTGGGAGGAATCTCAATTGGATTACAAGATACATCTGAGACTGACTGAGAGGTGCTTGAGGCTGGTGGCTGTGTTTAATGGTTGCTCAGTCTCTGCTGGTTAGAATCAGACAGTAGAGTCACTCATTCTCCTGTGAGGTTCAGTGAAGAGACTGGGATCCAGCCTGTGAAAGTAACCCCTTTGTTTTGTGGACTGACATGCCTGATATTCTCCTGAAGCTTTGGATCTTGTGAGACAGCTTATCTGAAGCCTTTTTGTTATATTCTTTGTGAATGCTTAGGTTGTCTGTGTATTATAGTTCCAGTCTGAACAAGTGAATGTGGCAAGACTGTCATGGTCCTGGCTGGCATTTCCCACCTTTCCCCTGTCCTCCCTAATTGGTCCTTAATCCCCACACTTGATTCCCAATCTTTCCCAATTCCTCTCAATCACCAGCACCTGGTTTTCATTAGCCACCAGAGGATAAGACTCCGACAGCTCCGGTCAGCCCTTGTCAGATTGTTGTTGTTGTTGTTGTTGGGGGAGAGGGAGAGGGAGAGGGAGAGGGAGAGGGAGAGGGAGAGGGAGAGGGAGAGGGAGAGGGAGAGGGAGAGGGAGAGAGAGAGAGAGAGACCCCTTGCTCCAAGTCTTCAACCCCGTATCTCTCCGTAAACCAAGTCTCCCAGGGCCTGACTCAGCCTGGTCCCGATTCTACACTTGCCTCCTGATCCTGCCTCCATGTTGGAGTCCTGCACTTCGGTTCATTTTTCTGCCACGTCTGTGTCACAAAGACAGGTGTACTGAACATTTTGTCTGTTGAAGTAAAGTTTGTCGTCATTTGACCAACACTGTCACTGTCGGACCCATGTACATTGTTAAAGGCTGTTACAATTTTCCTCTCAGTCTCATTCTCCTGCCTTCTCTCTGTATCCATTCATGCCCTGACCAATCATGAATCTATCAACCTCTGCCTCAAATATACATAAAGACTTGGCCTCCACAGCTGCCTCTAGCAAATAATTCTATAGATTCATCACTCTCTGGCTGAAGAAATTTCTCCTCATCTCCATTCTAAAATGATGCCCCTCTATTCTGAGGCTGTGTCCTTTGGTCTTAGACTCTTCCACCTTTGAAAACATTCACTCCATCAAGGCTTTTCACTATTTGATAGGTTTCAATGAGGTCACCCCTCATTTTTCTGAATTCTATTGAACACTGGCCCAGAGCTATCAATTCTTCTTCATATAACAAACCATTCAATCCTGGAATAATTTTTGTGAACCTCTTTTGAACCCTTTCAAGTTTCAGTACATTCTTTCTAAGATAAGGGGCCCAAAACTGCTCACAAGGCCTCACTAATGCTTTATAAACTATCAACATTACATCCTTGCTTTTATATTCTAGACCTCTTGAAATGAATGCTAACGTTGCATTTGCCTTCCTCACCACAGACTCAACCTGCAAGTTAACCTTTAGGGAATCCTGCACAAGGACTCCCAAGTCCCTTTGCACCTCAATTTTTTTTTTGTATTTTCTCTCCATTTATAAAATAGTCAACCCTTTTATTTCTTCTATCAAACTGCATGGCCATACACTTCCTGACACTATATTCCATCTGCCATTTCTTTCCCCATTCTCCTGATCTGTCCAAGTCCTTCTGTAGCCTCTCTAATTCCTCAACAGTACCTTCCCTTCCACTTATCTTCATATCATCTTCACACTTTGCAACAAAGCCATCATTTCCATCATCCAAATCATTAATATATAACGTAAAACGAATCAGTACCAAACACAGACCCCTGTGGAACACCGCTAGTCACTGTCAGCCAACCAGAAAAGTCTCCCTTTATTCTAACTCTTTGCCTCCTGCCAATCAGCCACTGCTTTACCCATCACAAACAAGAGAAAATCTGTAGATGCTGGAAATTCAAGAAACACACATAAAATGATGGAGGAACATAGCAGGCCAGGCAATGTCTATGGGAAAGAGTACAGTTGATGTTTCAAGCTGAAATCCTTCAGCAGACCCTTCTGCTTTACCCATACTGGAATATTTCCAGTAATACCATGGGCTTGTAGCTTATTAAGCAGCTTCATGTATGGCACCTTGTCAAAGGCCTTCTGAAAATCCAAGTACACAACATCAGCTGATTCTCCTTTGTCTATCCTGCTTGTTACTGCTTCAAAGAATTCCAACAGATTTGTCAGGCAAGATTTTCCCTTGAGGAAACCATATTGATTATGACCTATTTTATCATGTGCCTCCAAGTACCCTAAGACCTCATCCTTATTAATTGACTCTAAAATTTCCCAACTACTAAGGTCAGACTAACTTGCCTATAATTTCCTTTCTTCTGCCTCTCTCCCTTCTTGAAGAGTGGAGTGTCATTTGCAATTTTCCAGACTTCTGGAACTGTTCCAGAATCTAATGATTCTTGAAAGATCATTAATAATGCCTCGACAATCTCTTCAGCCACCTCTTTCAGAATTCTGGGGTGTATGCCATCTGGTCCAGGTGACTTATCTACCTTCAGAACTTGCAGTTTCCCAAGAACCTTCTCTCTAGTAATGGTAACTTCACACACTTCATGACCACTGACACCTGGAACTTCCACCATACTGCTAGTATCTTCCACAGTGAAGACTGATGCAAAATACTTATTCAGTTTGTCTGCCATTTCCTTGTCCCCCATTACAACCTCTCCAGCATCATTTTCCTGTGGCCTGATATCCACTCTTGCATCTCTTTTACATTTTATGTATCGGAAGAATCTTTTGGTATCCTGTTTAATATAATTGGCAAGCTTATTTTTGTATTCCATCTTTACCTTCTTAATGACTTTTTTAGTTGCCTTCTGTTGGTTCTTAAAAGCTTCTCAATTCTCCAACTTCCTACTAATTTTTGGTATATTTTATACCCTCTCTTTGGCTTTTATGTTGACTTTGACTTCTCTTGTTAACCACAGTTGTGTCATCTTTCCTTTGGAATACTTCTTCCTCTTTGGGATGTATATATCCTGTGCCTTCCGAATTGCTTCCAGAAACTCCAGCCATTGCTGCTCTGCCATCATCCCTGCCAGTGTTCTTTTCCAATCAATTCAGGTCAACTCCTCTCTCATGCCTCTGTAATTCCCTTTAATCCATGGTAATCCTGATACATCTGACTTTAGCTTCTCCTTCTCAAATTTTAGGGTGAATTTGATCATATTATGATTACTTGTCCCTAAGAGTTTTTTCCGTCAGCTCTCTAATCAATTCTGGTTCATTGCACACCTAATCCAGAATAGCTGATCCCCTAGTGGCTCAACCATGAGCTGTTCTAAAAAGCCATCTTGTAGGCACTCTAGAAATTCCCTGTCCTGGAATCCAGCACCAACCTGATTTTCCCAATCTACCTGCAAATTGAAATCCCTCATGACTATTGTAATATTGCCCTTTTGGCATGCATTTTCCATCTCTCCATTGTAATTTGTAGATCACATCCTTACCATTGTTTGGAGGTCTGTTTGCAACTCCCATCATGGTCTTTTTATCTTTGCAGTTCCTTACCTCTATCTACAATGATTCAGCACCATCTGACCATATGTCTCATGATTTGATTTCATTTTTAACCAACAGAGCAACGCCGCCCTCTCTGCATTCCTGCCTGTCCTTTCAGTACAATGTGTATCTTTGGGCATTTAGCTCCCAGCTATAATCTTCTTTCAGCCTTTACGTCTGTGATGCCTATAACTTCATACCTGTCAATCTGCAACTGAGCTGCAAGTTCATCTACTTTATTCTGTATACTGCACGCATTCAAATACAACACCTTCAGTCCTGTATTCACCCATTTTGATTTTGGCCACCTTTTACGTTGCAATTCATCCTGTTGATTGCAACTTTGCTCTATCAACAGCCTCTCCTCACTAAGCATTGCCTCTGTAAACTAGCTACCTCATCTTCAGCACTATTATCCAACTTTCCTATGGTATTTCTTGCATTGAAGTACAGGCAGTTCAGAACACTAGTTGCACCATGCTCATCCTTCCGATTCCTAACTTTGTCTGAGGTCTTACCAACATCTGCCTCCACAACCTCTCCACTAACTGTTCTAGCACTCTGGTTCCCATCCCCCTCAGCTCTAGTTTAAACCCCACTGACCCACCGTATGATATCTGTTGGTTCATTGCACACCTAATCCAGAATAACTGGTCCCCTAGTGGCTCAACCATGAGCTGATCACCTGAGGTCATCATTAGTCCTGATGAAGGGTCTCAGCCTGAAACGTCGACAGTGCTTCTCCCTATAGATGCTGTTTGGTCTGCTGCGTTCCACCAGCATTTTGTGTGTGTTGCTTCAATTTCCAGCATCTGCAGATTTCCTTGTGTATGATATTTGTTTCTCATTTTTATTTTTATTGAGTTATGGAAGCTGTGCCGATCACCATTCACCCATTTATACTAATCCTACTTTATTCCTGTTTGTTCTCTCCACATTCTCATCCACTGCTGCCAGATTCCACCACCCGCCTGCAAACTAGAAGCACTTTACCATGGCCAATTAACCTATCAATTAGCACACCTTTGGGACGTGGTAGGAAATCAGACCACCTAGAGGAAACTCACACAGTCACTGAGATAACGTGCAAACTCCACACAGATTGCACCTGAGGTCATCATCAAACCCAGTTCTCTGCCACTCTGAGGCAGCAGCTTTACTAGTTTAACTCGTTCCGTCTATAAGGGCGGGAAATCTTAGTTCTGACTGGATCTCCGCTGCTTTTTTTTCAGTGCCTGAGCCCAGGGGGCGAGTGCCAATGGGCTATTAGATGTGCGGGTTGATCTGAGTGAGTCCAGCTGAGCTATCACACCACATCTTGGGCCTCCGTCAAATGAAGAGAGCCTGACTGATCTCATCAGCCCAGGCTCAGCAGTGTCAAGGTTAATAGCTCAGCAGAGAGTGAGCTAGTAATAGACTGAGTCTGAGGATTAACAAAGTGGGAATTTGGTGAGGGGGGAGTTAGTAAAGAGAAGGATGTCAGCTTAGATTTTAACCTGTGTTAACAGTTGCCTGCCAGTCAAGGTCACTAGCCTGATGTGATTTTGATAGTGTTAGGCCAGTGTTAATGCTCTGTCATTAACAGCAACAACTATATCCATCATTTATCTGAAGCATCAGAATAGTAGAAATTCCCAAGTTGACTTGCTCGGAAATGGTGAAGCAAAATCTGAAACTGTATGATTGAGCCCACCTTTGAAAAGATCTTTATCTCTTTTTTTGGATCAGTGATAAGTTTAGGGATGAGAATGTTTTGAAAGTGGAATGAGGGCTGGAGAGGTGACAAGATTTAGGAAGTGAATTCTGAACTCTGAGCCTGGGTGGCTGGAGTCGTGGACACCAATGATGCGACCCTGAAAGTTATGGACGCAAAGGAGACCAGAAATGGATTGAGTTTTTTGATGGTCGGAGGGTTGAAGAGGTTACAGATGTTGGGAGGAGTGAAATAAGAGAGAAATTTGAATCTGAGAAACTGGAAGTTTATTAAAGACAGCAGTTCATTTTAACCTTGGAATCAGTTTGATGGCTCTGGTCCTGTAGAAGAATGTTTAGAAAAATGAGGTGGGAGGGGGGGCAGGATCTCATTACAACCAACCAAATATTGAAAGAAAATGAGAAAATCTGCAAATACTGGAAATCAAAGCAATGCACACAAAGTACTGGAGGAACTCAGCAGGCCAGGCAGCCTCAAAATACAAGGATGTCCATTTAGAACAAAGATGAGGAGGAATTTCGTTAGCTTGGCATATCTGTGGAATTCAATGCCACAAACAGCTGTGGCCGTCAAGTCATTGGGTATACTTAAAGTGGAAGTTGATAGGTTCTTGATTAGTAAGGGTGTCAAAGGTTATGGGGAGAAGGCAACAGAATGGGGTTGAGAGGGAAAATCAGCCATGACCAAATGGCTGAGAAGACTCGATGGGTTGAATGGCTTAATTCTGCTCCTATGTGTTATAATCTTAAATAATCATAATCTTGAGAAGGCTAGTATTTCTGTCTGTCTGTAGTTACTCTCTGAAGGTGGTGGTGGGCTGAATTTTGCAGCTGCTGTCTACGTGATGACACTTTTCTCCTGAGACTATTAAGCCAGCGGTTTTGCAAAGGTTGTTCCTCTTCAGGTGTGATACTAAATGGAGAACCCTTCCAAATTACTTCCTTAGGTTGATGTGGAAATCTCACTGTTCTGTCCCCTGAAAGGGTGGGCCTACTTCCCTCATCAACATCCACCCTCAATCAACATCACTAAGAAAATGAATTTCACCTCTTTATTATGTTGCTGTTGTGGGAGCTTGCTTCGTTCTGATTGGTGAGTGCCTACATGGTAATGGTGACTACACAGGAAAAAGCTTTATTGGATGTAAAGTTCTTTGGTAAATCTTGTGCTCGTGAAAGGTGCTATATAAATCCATGTTTTTAGCAAGGTAATTTGCCACAGGTTAAGCACTGGACATAGGAATGGACAGGTTGAATTTGATCACAATCCCATCCCAATGGATCACAATCCAACTCATGATGTGGTCTTATGCTGCCAGATTTTTTAGGAGCTTAGAAGAATGAGGGGGTGGTGGTAGAGGGAAATCTCATTGAAACCTATCAAATATTGAAAGGCCAAGATAGAGTGGGCTTGGAGAGGATGTTTCTGATAGTGGATGAGTGTAAAACTAGAGGACACAGCATCAGAACACCAGGAGGTCCCTTTAGAACAGAGATGAGGAGTAATTTCTTTAGCTAAAGGGTAATGAATCTGTGGAATTTGTCTAGAAAGGCTGTGAGGTCAAGCCATTGAGTCTATTTAAAGCAAAGGTTGATAGGATTTTGATTAGAAAAGGCACCAAAGGTTACAGGGAGTGGCAGGAGAATGGGGTTGAGAGGGATAATAAATCAGCCATGATGAAATGTGGAGCAGACTCAATGGATCTAATCACTGAATTCTGCTCCTATGTCTTACAGTGTTATGGTTGGTGGTTTGGGAGTGACTGGCCAAAGAATCCCTAGTAACTACTGAACTGCTTTCTGCAGACCGTATAAAAAGCTAATAAAGTTTTAGGATTTATCACAAAGGGTATGGGATATAAAACTCTATACAATATAGCATAATATGAATTACATTGAGACTTTGGAGAGAGTGATTCTTTTGGATGATATCTCAAACAATGGAAATATGGTGGAAAATTTGGGCCTTTGGTTTTAAAGTTAAGGGGTCCTGATAGATATGTTTGTAGTTATGAAGTTGGTAGAAGTAGATTGTTTTGAGCAGTTAAGAAGCTAAAACTGAGATTAATGGTAGGAGACTTGGGACAGAAGGCTGGAGAAGCAGTTTTTACACAGAGTTGTTTATCTTTGACTCATATGTAAGGTTAATGTGTGAGGGGGAAGATATATTAAAATTTAAGTTTAGACCACCAGACTATAAGATAAAGGAGCAGAATCAGGCCATTTCGCCCATCATGGCTGATCCATTTCCCTCTTAGCCCTGATCTCCTGTCTTCTCCACATATCCCATCATGCCCAGACTAATTAAGAATCTATCAACATTCACCTTAAATATACCCAATGACTTGGCCTCCACAGCCGCCTGCGGTAACAAATTCCGCAGATTTACCGCTCTGTGGAAAGAAAATTCCTCTTCATCTCTGTTCTAAATGGATGTCCTTGATTCTGAGGCTGGGTCTTCTGGTCTTAGACTCCCCCACTGTAGGAAGTGTCCTCTCCAGACTGGATAAGAAATAAAGTTAATAAAGATAAAAGGATGGGTAAATAGATTTGGTTAAGTCTATTTGTACACATTGTGGGTATTTGCCAATATAGACTAGCAGTGCTGAATGGCTTGATCCTGTGGAGCAACTTCTGTATGTTTATCATACCACCAGAATATCTTAGAATGGTTAGCACTGCAAATCAAGAATGAAACCAGGGGATGGTCCTTTAGTATTCTGACTGATAATTAAGTTAAAGGGAACTGAAGCATCTTCAGGAACTTTGAGAGCTTTTCACTCTCTGCACAAATGCTTTGGTTTTGCATTTCGTTGTAAGTATAGTTGGAGGCTGGAGTGACAATGTTAATGATGAGATGAGAATTGTCATTCTCAGCAGCCTTCAGAATTGGGAGAAGTTTGCAGCACTTTTCCAAGTCTGACCCTTATTGCCAGGCACTTATTTGTTCCCATTGTTCACACAATGTTCCATGGTTCACACCTATTACTCTGTATATAACTGTGAAATTAATGATACAGCACATAGACATTCCTGCACAAATTGCATCGGTGTATCCTCCAACCTGATGGCATGAACATTGATTTCTCTAACTTAGGGTAATTCCCACCCCCACCCCCCCGCTTCCCACGGTCCACTCTCCTCACCTATCAGATTCCTTCTTCTTTAGTCCTTTACCTTTTCCACCTATCTTCTCTCAGCTCTTATCTCAACCCCCTCCCCTTCCCCACCCATGTGGCTTCATATATCCCCTTCTAGCTTGTCCTCCTCCTTATTCTGAGTTCCTTCCTTTCCTTTCCAGTCCTGATGAACGGTCTCAGCCCAAAATGTTGACTGGTTATACGTCTCCATTTCCATAGCCTGAACTGCTGAGTGCCTCCACATATTAGTCACTTTGTCCTCTCAATCCAGAATTTTGTTCTTTTGGTTCCACTAACCTACTTCATACTTTCCATCCACAGTTGTATTCCTTTTAAAGGGACCCTCACACAAGTTTTATTGGGCTCTGTGCAGAAAATTAAAATATTCTTACGTTGTCTTTCTGATGAGATGTCAAAATGAGGTCTAATCTACTTGGGTGAGCTTAAAAGTCCTAAGGCATTATTCTCAAAGAGTGCAGAAAGATTTTTCTACTGGGCTAATATTTATCTCTAATTCCATCACTAATCAACAGGTTGTGTGGTGGTTATCCTAATCCATCTGGGAGCTCACTATTCACAAACCTGTTGCCATATTGTCTACTTTACAATAGTTGCTCCAGAAGCTCTTCATTAGTTGTAAAGATATCCTGAGATCATTAAAGGTCATATATTAATGCAAGTCTTTTCTACTATTATTGAACTCTTCTCTGTAGGATTTTAAAGTGACCATTAGGAGCCGGATGTAACTTTCTGAATCACATTTAATGCAAGGTTACAAAGATCAAAAATCCACCTCCTCATATGACAATGAGAATAATACATGCCATCGTTCATAAAAAACTAGAAACCCAAGAAGTAATTTAACTCACTTAAATTCTTAAATACTTTTACTTGTTTCTCCATTTAATCACAATTGACTGTGGATGCAATTATGAAGATACATGTTTCCACAATTAAGTGCAATCTTATGGCTACTTTTCCTTCATATCATCTTACTGTGAGTGTCTGTGTCAAATGCAATTATTTAGTGTAACTGAACTGCACGAGTTTTAGCAGAGATAATTAAAACAAGATGTTCTTTAGCCAAACAACTGTATTTGCCTGAAACGTTGACAAGGTCATCCTTTGGAATCAGGTTTTCAATCAGTTTTGCCAGCTCAGTAAAAGAGCAACAATGGATCTATGAAATAGTTAAACTCCAAGTGATGTAAAGATTCGTCTTTGCTGTAGGTCGCAGGTTTTAGAACTGTTCTTACTGAAAATATTGGAGTGTTTTGTCTTCCCTCAGGGCGGTGTGGGGAGTGGAGCTATGGCCAAGATGGGGAATATTCAAACAGGTACACAGGATCTCTCTATTAATATGGATATTGTGTTTACTTAGTTTGATTTATAGCAAGTCTGTGTGACCAATAGCTGCTCCAAGAGTTGTCAGAATTAAAATCATTAACGTGGCCTGGTTTTGATTCCTTTGAGTACATGGTTTTGATCCAAAACATCAATACTCCCTTCCCCGCACCCCGCACCCCCCCCCCATAGATGCTGCTTGACCCACTGAATTCCCCCAGCGGGTTGCTTGTAGGATTTGAAACCCTTGTTACCAGAATCTAAGGAGAATAAGAAACAACAAGCATCATATTATGATGAAGAGTTTCTCTGTTTGGGGTGAAGGCTTTATTGTCATGATCTTGGTGATTACATTATAAATTGACCTGCCAGAATATATCTACAGTACATTTCCAACTAAAAATGAGAACAAGTGGAATAGTCATCAACAGCTTGACACATGAAAACATAGAATCTAACAGCACAGTAGGAGGTCTTCAGTCTACCATGACCTAGTTGGTTCTTTGAAAGAGCTCTCCAACCTTTCCTCATAGCTCTGTAAACATTTCCAATTGACCATATCGATTAAAGAAATCAATCCTTTCAAGTTGATGCAATGACCTGATGTGAGTTCCTGTGTAAAGTAGTGATCCCTAATAGACTTACTGGGCACAGATAGGTCTAGGGTAATAATGGGTTACCTCTTTGGGACACAGGAGTTTAAAATTATGATTTAATGTGAGGCTGTCTTAGAAATGCACTTTGCATTTCTCCAGTTATGATGAGACCATAAGACATAGGAGCAGAATTAGGCCATTTGGCCCACCGACTCTGCTCCAAAACTATGATGAATGAACCATGGTCTCTGTTTATCACTCCACTGTTACTGCCTGTCTTTCTGTGCATTTCCAGTATATTGAGTCCTTATTTCAGATGTCCAGCATCTGCACTTTCTTTATTTTTTGATTTTCAATTGAAAAATTAGCCAATCCAGTTAAGTTTCTGGTCAATGTTGATTACCCAGAGAGGGCAGCATGGTACCTTACTAGTTAGTGCAATGCATTACAGCACTTGCTGTAAGTTTGATTGTGGTTCAGCGGCTGCTGCTGTCTGTAAGGAGGTTGTATGTTCTCCATGTGACCCCCTAGATTTCCTCTGGGTGCTTTGGTTTCCTCCCACAGTCCAAAACAAAACATACAGTTTAGGAAAAGTAAGTTGCGGCCATGCTACGTTGGCACTAGAAGCATGGCGAGTCTTGCGGGCTGCCCCCAGCACATCCCTGGACTGTGATGATTGTTAACGCAAACAATGTGAACAATGCATTTCACTGTACGCTTCGATGAGCATGTGACAAATACAGCTAATCTTAATAAAGCCAATATGGATGGTGAGGTTTCTGCTTTGGTAATACTGTTGTTCGTCAAGAAATATAGCTGGACTCTATTCCAGAAGACAATTTTATCTGTTTTGGTTACATCTGTTGAGAGATAAATATTTTCCAGGACAATAATAAAAGCTGCATCCTGTTTGCAGTTTTGGGAGAGCACCCGAAATGCCACCAGGCAGCAAAGAATTATATGTAAGTGTCCTAAGATGCAGAGGGATCTGAATATCAAGTACGTGATTTGCAAAAGACTTGAGCACAGGTACAATCCTTAACTAGGAAATCTAATAACAGAATGTGAGATTAGAATACAAAAGGAGAGAATTTATATTTCTGTTACAGGAGGTTTTGGTGTAGGACAGTAGACAATAGTGCCAGAAGATGCTAGAAATTGGAGCACCAAACAATCTGCTGAAGGAACTCAGTGGGTTGAGCAACAACTGAGGGAGGAAAGGAATTGCCAATATTTCAGGTTAAAATCCCTACATCAGGATCTTTCTTTGTCTCCCACCGATGCTGCTAAACCCACTGTTCCTCCAGCCGGTTATTTCTTGGTATGGTGAATGGAATTGGTTCCATTATTTAAGGCATTTGAAGATCCTTTTGAGTTATTGTTTCAACATAAGGGTTGCCCATTTAAGACAAAGATGAGACAACTTTTTTCTCTAAAAGGATAGTGAGCTCTTAAAACTTTCTTCCACAAGGAGTATTGGAAATGGTCTTGGAATATTTGTTGGGCAAAGGTAGATGCTTGATAAACAATGGGTAAAAATCACTGTAGGTAAACCGGATTGTAGAGCTGAGAGGACAATCAGATCAATGATGGTCAGTCTCAGGGTGATGAGAGACCTGCTGCTGCTCCTGCCCTGTATTTTTGTATCATCAACTAGATTGAATAGCTGACACGTAAAAATACGAACGGGGTTTCACGTTTTACAATTATGTGGCCAAATTAACATTAAAGTTCCACTGGGACATTAAGTTGGAGAAACAATGAGACTGATCTTTGGACCTACTCAGAAGTGAAATGGGCAGAATGATCTTCCCAAATTCAGACAGCTACTCAATGGATTTGCCAGCAAGATCTGCCCATCAACATGACTGTGAAGCTACTTCACCTCAAATGCCAGAGCCCCTTTCCAGGAATGGAGAGAAGGGCCCAGTACTTCAAAAAGGCAACAAATTACTCTGTTTTGTAAGTACTATTGTACTGATCTTCAGTTGAAAGTTTTGTTGGATATGCTGGATGGACCTACTGGATAGCTGTGAAACTCACTAGCCATAAATCCACCCTCACCTTAAGAGATCTTGTGTTAAAAATGATAGAAACTACAGAATTTACAAATTGAAATTTCTAGTGGAATAGTAGCCATAAACATTTAATAATTTTGTTTGAAATTCCTTGATTTATTTCAACAGGGATGTTAACTCGGTTAAGAAAACAAATCCACATCAGTATTATGCAATCAAACAATATCAGAAGTATATTTCTAAGATTTTTACAAACTCTTCTGTTCTATTATCATTTTCTATTTCCATCAGAACAATTTGGTTCAATTTTGTTTTATAGCCTTGGTAAAGCAACCAATTTGAAATTAATCATATAAAATTTCTGCTCAGAAACAGGGCATTGCCAATATTTTCCAACATTCTGCCAATTTTTAGTTTCCATATAAGCTTCCATTCATTATACTTAATCCAACTCTTTCAGCATAACATCGACTCAATTCTTCCTCCTGTAGATTCCCTTTAATGTATCTATGCTTCTTGTCTGAACCACTCTCCGGTAAAGAGGTCTGCCCTGAATTCCTTATTAGACTGATTGATGACTTTGTATATTCACAATCCTTCATTTTCAACATTCCCTCAAGTAGAATAATTTTCTCCACATCTATGCCTTTGAATTTTTTTATAATATTAATGACATCTATTAGATCACTTTTAACACATTGAAAAGAATACTTTAAAAACATCATTCTTTTATTAGGAAACATCACAAACAATTTTGAAAGACTGGGTAGAAAATTATCCCTATCCATGTAACATGTAACAATGACTACATTATACTTTATGCCCAACGTTTGGTTCCATTGATTTCAATGGAGCAAAATTTCAGAAGCAGGGTTTAATGGATGGTCAGTACTGTACAGCAAGTAAATGGGAACAGATGTCAAATCCTTACTTTAATCCTTTTGTTCAAAATTGTGGTAGTTGAGTGATGGATAATTCTAGGTTGAGCACTCAAGCAATGAGTAAGAGCTTCACGGGTTGAATATCTTCAGGTTGAGAATGGAAGATGTAATCACGCACTGTACATAAAATCATGCTGTTACTCCTTCTGTTTATACAGTTTCACAACACTAAGGACCATTCAAGAGCACTGCTCTCTCCTGCAGAATCATTGTTAATTAAGAGTCACCCCATAAAAGGCCAATTAAAAATTAGCATCAACATAATTAGCTAACGCTGATATTTCATTTACCACATTGTTTAAATAATTTTCCTGAAATTACCCTTTCAGGCACTCTGTCTAATTTAAATAATAGAAGCAGTATGTCAAATAAATGAAGTGACAGATTTGTTTTGGTCCAAATTATAAATTAATGGCATTATTTTTTGAAGCTTGCATATGCAGGGAAGTTTTCACATATTTTCTAATTATATAAAATCCCTGTAACCAACATAAGAAGTCAAATTTTAGACATTACAACATTTTTCTTTTCTTTTTTTTCCTCTGTAAGATTACATCTGCATGACCTCTTCTAGGTGCAAGGGCACAGAGGCACTGTAGCCCAAGCCATTGCATTACTGTCAAGGAGCACACGCAAACCAGGATTAGTGGGTTAGAATATGCTCGAGAGCTTTATATGGGATGCTGTCAATGTTCATCTAAAGAGCACGGAGGCCATAAGGAATCGTTGACATGGTTTTCAAAGCAATAGGTCATGCCTGATGAACCTACAACAATTCTTTGAGGAGGTGACTAAATTAGCTGACAACAGCTGTCCAAAACAAATGATTTATTACAAAGTTCAACACAAGAAGACAAGAAAGCACAGGAAGAGGAGCAAGGCATTCAGCCCTTCTAATGTGTTCTATTATTCAGTGAGATCTTGACCTGATCTCTATCTTGACTCCACTGTCATTCTAAATCACTTACTACTCATTCTTCATAAGTCCATTACTCTTACTGGGGCATAGGTTGCCAGAATCCTCTGACCTGGGCAGAAGGTTGATCGGCCCTGTGCCTCCTACTTTCATGACACAGCTTCGTATGTCTTCTAGGTGAAGATCCTTCTTCTCCCATGGGTGAGGTTTTTGGAGCTTTTGTTGCACTGGGGTTTACAGAATGCAATTGCTAGGCCCATGCCCAATCCTCCTCCTTTCATTGTTGGGCCATCCATGGTGGAGTTAAATCACTTGCTACCTTGATTTAAAGCATCGTATATTCCTCTGCTCTGAAATATTTTATAGGTCTTGGTCAGAATGGGAAGAACTCATTCAGCTCATTGACCCTATTATGTGCTCTAATAACACATAATAGAATTCTACGCAGCACTACAAGGAATATGGAAGACATTATATTCACTTTCTAACTAGTATTCCAGTATATCACAACTTTCAGCTTTCAAATCTGACCAACTGTGTACAGCAGATTATTCAGCATAGCTCCACTAGTTCAATTCATTATTAACATAAAAGCATAGAATTCTGGAAATACACTTAGTGGCCACTTTACAAGGGGTGATTGATAACTTTGTGGCCTAACGTAGAAGGAGTCATTTTTTGAAAACCTCGCACATTTATTTTTCAACATAATGTCCTCGTACATTTACACACTTAGTCCAGCGGTCGTGGAGCATACGGATCTTGGACCTCCAGAAAGTGTCTACAGCAGGGTTGATTGATGAGTTAGTGGCCTAAGGTAGAAGGAGATGAGTTATACAGCTCTTGTTACATGCACATGCAGTTCAACTCTTTGAGTGATTATGCAGAAAATTTGAAGTTAATAACTCATCTCCTTCTACCTTAGGCCACAAACTTATCAATCACCCCTGCTGTGGACACTTTCTGGAGGTCCAAGATCCATATGCTCCACGACCGCTGGACTAAGTGTGTAAATTTAGGAGGGAACAATGTTGAAAAATAAATGTGCTAGGTTTTCTAAAATTGACGCCTTCTACCTTAGGCCACAAACTTATCAATCAGCCCTCATATTGGGTATCTGCTGTATCTATTAAAATGGCCACTGAGTGTATGTTCATGGTCTGCTGCTGCTGTAACCCATCCACTTCAAGGATCAATTAGTTGTGCATTCAGAGATGCTCTTTTGCACACCACTGTTGTAATGCGTGGTTATTTGAGTTACTGTTGTCTTTTTGTCAGCTTGAACCAGTCTGGATATTCTCCTCTGACCTCTCTCATTAACAAGGCATATTTTGTTACTCACACCATTCTCTATAAACTCTAGATACTGTTGTGGGCGAAAATCCCAGGAGATCAGCAGTCTCTGAGATACTCAAACCACCCTGTCTGGTACCAACAATCATTCCACAGTCAAAGTCACTTAAATCACATTTCTTCCCCATTCTGATGTTTGGCCAACTGAACTTCTTGACCGTGACTACATAATTTTATGCATTGAGTTGCTGCCACATGATTGGCTGATTAGATATTTACATTAATGAGCAGGTGTACAGTCACACCTATTAAAGTGAGTATATTTAGCACATTCGGCAGCATTTGTGGTGAGAGTTAGTATTTCAGCCAGATGAGTTCTCGTCAGAAGCAGGAAAAACCAGAATTTAAATGCACTGGCCCTGAAACACAACTCAATTTCTCAGTAATGCTTTTCATTATTATCGATACGTGTCTCTCTTCTTTTTAAAATATCCAGTCATATTTTTAAACTGATCTTTATTTAGTTCATTTGAAGATTTATGCAATCTCAGCCCACGACGTTGACTGTCTATTTCTTTCATACATGTTTCTTGAACCATTGAGTTCCTCCAGTGGTTTGTTTTGAATTCAATTCTTTTCAGTAGAAATTCCCGGTTACAGCATTGAGTAATTTTACTGAAATATATTTTACCTTCTCTTTTGGCAAAATAAAATCTTTCATGTCTCAATTCTTACTTCGGGCCTGTGTATTGTGTATGCATGTCTTCTAACGTATCATTGAGAGATACAATTTGGTCAAATCTACACTAGCTCTGATCTGAATGATCTATTTTCATTGTCACTTTATCTTGAGTTCAGCTCAGAAAGCACCCCTTCATAACTTAGATCTTTATCTGCACAATCTTCTTACCTTAGGAAAAAAAGCTCTGTCCACTATACTAATGTCCTTCTGAAGATATTCTGTCCAAAATAGGTTCAGTTTTTCATAGGTTCATTTTATTGTCAAGGTAAGCATTACAATACAACTCTGAAATTTGTCTTCTCCAGATAGCCAGGAAATACAGAAAAACCACGGGGGGAGCTGTCGAAAGAAAAGGCATCAACCTCTCCCCCCCCCCCAACATGTAGAGGAAAAGAAACAAAGCTTGCAAACCCCAAACTCCCCCACCCCCTCCCTTGCACCACGAATCGCCCACTCGGGAAACAGCAGCAGGAACAGCCACTCTCACCCAACCCCTCCCTTGCACACAAAACAACAGACCGCCCACAGAAAATGGCAGCTGGAACACCGAACCCCAACCCCTCGCTCACACAAAGAAATAACAGATGGTCTGCCCGGAAAACGGCAGCCAAAACTTCAAAAGCCCTCAGCCTCCAACCCCACTCCCGCAAAAAATAAACCAGAGACAACATCAAATGTCCAACCCCCTCCCCCACAAAAAAAACCAGCACCAACAGCACCAGACCCCTCTCTTCCACACATAAAATGTATCAGATCACCTGCACAGAAAAATCAGGAAAAACATCCCCCAACACCTCCCTTCGCACAAAAACCAACACTTTGCCCATCCGGAGCCCCAACCCACTAATCGGCAACAAGAAAGAAACATAGAAAATTGAAGGGGAGCAATATAAACATCAGTCAAATAATCATATAAATCTCAGAGCATCAAAAATATCCTCGCGCCAGGACCCAAGATAGCTAGGGTGTCTAAGACTTTTGCACTGTACTGAACAGCTCCCACAAAAAGTACAAGTTTTATGACATGTGAGTGATGATAAACCTGATTCTGATATGGGACTCTGTTGTGGATTGAGAGTGGGAAAGGGGCAACGAGAGGGGAATCATGGTTGAGAGAGGGGAGGGAATGGGAAGCACCAGAGAGACAATCTGTAATGGTCAATAAACCAATTGTTTGGAATCAAATGACCTTGCCTGATGTCTCAGGGCTGGGTGTGTCTGCACCCACGCTACCCCACCCCTAGGACTTCTCTGCCACCAGACTCACATCCCACCTGGGGTTCTCCACCCTCACCATTCCCAGCAGTCTTTGCTCCCACCAGATTTACGTACTTGGTCTTTGCTCCACGTTGACAAGTATACTGCTGTGAAAAAGCCTGAGGCACTCTGGCTTTATATACGTGTATAAAACATTGCGAAGTATTGTAATATAGAGAAGCTGGAGTTCATTGTGAGAGTAAGAGTGATGATTATCTGGCAGCCTACTCTACACCTCACGCAGTTCAATGGAAAATCGAATCAAACTGGGCTTTCATTATGCACAGATATACAGTAAATATCTTCAATGCAAGAGCTCTAATTGATCTTACAAACAATCTGAAAGTCTAGAATACAGGGGCAAATGTAGGTATCTGGTGATCTTCTAACCCTGTAATAGTCTTTGAATGCTCAGCATGTAGTAACCTTCTTTCCCACATACATTAACCCTCCATTTTTCATTCAAAGTTCAAAGGGTTTGAATGCTATAACCTCCCACAAAGCTAAATCTTGTGACATAGGGGACAGCAGAGCTTCGCTTCTAGATGAGCTCAATGCCTTCTCTACTTGCTTTGACCACAAGAACAGGAAGGAACCACTGCGCACCCCCATGTCTCCAGACGATCCTTTGGTCTCAGTGTCTGAAGATGGTGTGTGGGCTGCCTTCAGACAAACGAATTCAAGGAAAGTATCGGGTCTGGATGGAGTACTGGCCAAGTTCTGAAGACCTGTGCTGACAAACAGGCTGGAGTATTCATGGATATATCATCAATCTCTTGCTCTGGCAGTGTGTGGTACTGCTTCAAGCAGACTTCAGTTGTACTGGTGCACAAGAAGAGCGTGGTAACCTGTCTAACTGACTATTGCCCAGTGGCACTTACAGTACATTCACAGTGATGAAGTGGTTTGAGAGGCTGGTGTTGAAGCACATCAGCTCCTGTTTGAATGGTGACTTGGATCTGCTCCAATTCGCCTACCAAAGCAACAGGTCTACAGCAGATGTTATCTCATAGAAAACCTACAGCGCAGTACAGGCCCTTTGGCCCACAAAGCTGTGCCGAACACATCCTTACCTTTAAACTCCCTAGGCTTACCTATAGCCTTCTATTTTTCTAAGCTCCGTATACCCACCCAGGAGTCTTTTAAAAGACCCTATTGTTTCCGCCTCCACCACCACCTCTGGCAGCCTATTCCACGTACTCAGCACTCTCTGTGTAAAAAAGCTACCCTTGACATCTCCTCTGTACCTGCTTCCAAGCACCTTAAGACTAAGGCTTCTCGTGCTAGCCATTTCAGCTTTGGGAAAAGCCTCTGACTATCCACACAATCAATGCCTCTCATTATCTTGAACACTTCTGTCAGGTCACCTCTCATCCTCCGTCACTCCAAGGAGAAAAGGCCGAGTTCACTCAGCCTATTCTCATAAGGCATGCTCCCCAATACAGGCAACATCCTTGTAAATCTCCTCTGCACCCTTTCTATGGTTTCCACGTCCTTCCTGTAGTGAGGCGATCAGAACTGAGCACAGTACTCCAAGTGGGGTCTGACCAGGCTGCAACATTACCTCTCGGCTCTTAAACTCAATCCCACTATTGATGAAGGCCAATGCACCGTATGCCTTCTTAACCACAGAGTCAACCTGTGTAACAGCTTTGTGTGTCTTATGGACTCGGACCCCAAGATCCCTCTGATCCTCCACACTGCCAAGAGTCTGCCATCATATTTGACCTACCAAAATGAACCACCTCACACTTATCTGGGTTGAACACCATCTGCCACTTCTCAGCCCAGTTTTGCATCCTATTAATGTCCTGTTGTAACTTCTGATAGCCCTCCGCACTATCCACAACACCCCCAACATCAATAGGAAATAGAAAAAGCATGTAGAATGTCTAAGAGATGGCTTCTTTGGGCAGCTTGTGGTTGAGTCCACTAGGGGAAAGGCAATTCTGGATTGAGTGTTGTGTAATGAACAAGATTTGATTATGGAGCTTAAGGTAAAGGAACTCTGATCGTAGTGATCATATTATGATAGAATTCACCCTGCAGTTTGAGAGGGAGAAGATCAAGTCAGATATATCAGTATTACAGTTGGATAAAGGGAATTAAAGTGGCATGAGAGAGGGGCTGGCCAAACTTGATTGGAAGGGGACACCATCAGGTATGATGACAGAACAGCAATGGCTGGAGTTTCTGGGGGCGATTCAGAAGGTGTAGGAAAGATATATCCCAAATGTGAAGAAGTATTCTAAAGGGACGATGGAAGGATAAGGCAACTGTGTTTGACCTTGGGGGGGGGGGGCAGGGTTCAGTATTAAAGCAAAAGAGAAAGCATATAATATAGTAAAAATTGGTGGGAAGGTAGAAGACTGGGAACTTCTAAAAACCAACAGAGTGCAACTAAAAATCCATAAAGAGAAAAGATGAATTATGAAGGTAAGCTTGCCAGTAATATAAAGGAGGCTACAAAAAGTTTTTTTTCATATATATAAAGAATAAAAGAAAGAAAAGAGTGGATATCAGACTACTGGAAAATGATGCTGGAGAGCTAGTAATGGGGGACAAAGAAATGGCAGACAAACGTAATAAGTATTTTGTATCAGTCTTAACTGTGGAAGACACTAGCAGTATGCCAGAAATTCAAGAGTGTCAGCAGGCAGAAGTGAGTGTAGTTGCTTGGGATGCTGGTTTGAAGGTAGATAAGTCACTTGGACCAGATGGACTACAGCCTAGGGTTGTTGAAGAAGTAGTTGAAGTGATTGTGGAGGCATTAGTAATGATCTTAGTAATTATAGGCCACATAGCCTGATTTCAGTGGTTGGGAAGATGTTGGAGTCCATGATTAAGGATGAGGTTTTGGTGTACTTGGAGGTATATGATAAAGTAGGCCAAAGTCAGCATGGTTTTCTAAGGGGAAGTCTTGCCTGATAAATATGTTGGAATTCTTGGAGGAAATAAAAGGCAAGATAGACAAAGGGCAGTCAGTGAATGTTGTGTACTTGGATTTTCAGAAGGCTTTTGACAAACTGCCAACATGAGGCTGCTTAACAGGATAAGAGCCCATGGTATTACAAGAAAGATAGCATTGAAGGAAGATTGGCTGACTGGCAGGAAGGAAAGAATTGGAATAAAGGAGGCCTATTCTGGTTGGCTGCCAGTGACAACTGGTGTTTCTCAGGGGCTGGTATCTGGACCGCTTCTTTTCACTTTATATGTCAATGATTTGGATGATGGAATTGATGGTTTTGGGACCAGGTTTGCAGATGATACAGAGATAGGTGGAAGGACAAGTGGTGTTGCTTGTGGAAATGTCAACCATTTACTCTCCTCCATGGATGCTGCTTGACTTGCAGAGTTTTTCCTGCATTTTGTGTGTGTCGCTTGCCTTCATAGGTTGGTGTATACTGTTAACTATAAGCACTGGGAAGCTGCAACTACACAAACATTGATTAGATTGCACAGAGATTGTATTTGCTTCTGGTCACCACAGGAATGCTGTAGCTTTAAAAATAATACTTTGCTAGACTCGCATGCTGTGGCCACTTAATTAGGTGCCTCCATACCTAATAAAGTGTCCACTGAGTTTATGTTCATGGTCTTCTGCTGCTGTAACCCATCTAACTCAAGGTTTGATGTGTTGTGCATTCAGCGATGCTCTTTTTCACACCACTGTTGTAACATTTGGTTATTTAAGTTACAGTCAGCTTCCTATCATCTTGAACCAGTCTGACCTCTGACGTCTCTCGAGACTTTTGTGAGTGGAAGTCCCAAGACATCAGCCTCTTTCTGAGATACTCAAACCACCCCATCTGGCACCAGCAATCATTCCACGATCAAAGTCACTTAGAATACACTTCTTCACCATTCTCACATTTGTTCTCACAGCAACAGCAACTGAACCTCTTGACCAGGTCTGCATGCTTTTATGCATTGAGTTGCTGCCACATGATTGGCTGATTGGATATTTACAAGGCCAATGAGTGTATGCTGCAGATCAGTTTTTCTCTGAATATCTTGAAGGTATCTGTAATCATGAAGGCATCCAATATGTGAAGGATGAAATTCAGTCAGAATCCATGTGGAATGAATCCGAAGTGGATGCAGTTATGTAGGGAGGAGATGTGCCTGTGCTTATACCTTAACAAAGAGGCCACTGAGTGCATATGTAGAGCTGCTTTAGATGTACAACTCACGTGCAGCCTGTTTTTGTTCATCTTTTCTCACTCTGATGATCATTATTTTGTTGTCGGGTATTGGCATAGGAGGCAGACGAAATTCCTATCCTTTTGGTTTAAAAAAAAATCAGCAAATCAAATCTGTAAGTTTAGAAATGAATGAATGTCAATTTCCTCTGAATCTCTGCAAGTGGAATTGACTGGCAACATCAGGCTGAAATGGCTAAATCAAATGTCCAAGGAGATGTTCAGTGCTGGTTTTGGTTGTTAAGTGCTTGTCAGAGCTGCGCTCTCCCTCTCACCACTCTGTAAAATTCAAAAGAATTATAGGAGCTCTGGGGTCATATAATTCATTGCACAGTAGATTTAACCTGCCGGCAAGTAATTCATATTTGTGGGAATAATATTGTTTTCCACTTTCCAAGAGTTATCGCTGTGTCTTCCTTCCAGGTCACTGTGGATATCAAAAATCAATTTGGAGAGATGGATGGTGTCAGAGAATAAAGCGTGAAGCCAGTGGTGCTTTCACGTTTCTTCTTTCTTTTTTTTAAATGGATCGGTTGAGTCAGTTATAGTTTAGTTGAAAGCTGGGCGAGAAGTCTGATTACTCTCTTATGTACAGGCAGCACCTGCAGTAAAACCTATATTAGCACTTCAGTCAATGGATTAGAGGCAGCAGACAAACAGGACATGGGATAGCTTAATGTTTCTGTTTATGCAGTTGTACGTAGCTTCTTTTTCACATTTCTATCGTACTTGGTTCAGTGAGTTGCTGATTCAGATTTGTTTAACACATACAGTGAAATGCCTCGTCTTCATCAACTGCCAGGCCACCCAAGGATGTGCTGGGGGCAGCCCACAAGTGTCGCTACACGTACCAGCACCAACATAGCATGGCAAAACAACACAAAGCACAGCAAAATAAAACATACCAAGCAACAAAGTAACAACAGTGAAACACGCCTCATTCATCACTCCCTTCCTCCTGCACATACACAGTCCTCTAGCCGCTGGAAAGGCCTTCTTCAGCCTTCAGCCTCCACTGGGCTCATGGATTTGCAGATACAGGTCCAGGACTTCCCCAGTGGACTCGCAGAGATTCGCCGTTGGGCCTCAACTTCATTGGAGTGCTGACATTTGGATTGCAGCTCTCCCTCTGGCCTCTGGGTTGCAAGGTTTTGCCTTTGAACAACGCTAACAAACCCTGAGCACAAAATTTACTTGTCCCTCACTGAAACATCCAGAAAACAAAGACAGGCTACCAGCTTGCCCACAAAGCCCATTGATTAGTGAAGAGCCACGAGGAGACCCCGGCCATATCTCTGGAGATATCTCCCATTGAAGGCGGGCATCAATTATAAGATACTTTAATGATTTGCTTACTTTAGAGTTTGGTGAAAGAAACAAGAGAGTGAAAGGTAGGAAGACAATGTACATCCTGCAGCATTACTAAATCTGGTTCTGGAGTAAGTACTTCTGATTGTCCCATTATAGGAAAAATGTGGAGACTTTGGAGAGGTTGGTGCAGAATAGATTTACTGGGTTGCTACCTGGATTAGAGGAAATTAGGAGAGGTTGGACAAACTTGGGTTGTTTTCTCTGGAGCAAGGAGGGTGTGAAGTGTCCTGATAGAAGCTTGTAAGATTATGAGTGATATAGATGGGGCAGACAGCCCACATAATTTTCCCAGGGTTGTAATGTCTAACATAGAAGTTACGTGTTTAAAGTTCAAAGGAAATAAATGGGGCAATTTTTTTACACTGAGAGGATGGGTGCCTGGAATGTGGTAGCAGGGTTGGTAGTGGAGTCTAATTGTTAGGAATGCAAGTGACTATGCAGAGAAAGGAAGAATATGGACACTGTGTAGGCAAAAGGGATTAGTTTGGGTATGTGTTTACTACTAGTATAATTAGTTTAGCACAATGCTGTGGTCTGAAGTGCATGCCTGTTCTATGTTCACAGTTCAATTCTCCTAGCTTTAGGTGTGGTACATCTTGCAGGTCAAAGAGTGAGAGGTAAATATTATAGTAAAGTATTTGAACAGAGTAAGGACCAACCATTTCCAGCTTTACCAGCTTTTTGAAATACTAGGTACTCCTTTTAATCTTTAATTTCATTGAAATTTAATTTGATCCATCTTGTTTTCTTTTCCCTACCAACAGGTACCCATTAGAGACAGATACCAACACATCATTGAACATATCCAATTCAGTTTTTAATACAGACTTTTGAGCATTGTAACAGGGCTTTATTATGAGGTACACAGGCTATTTGGTGATTCAGATACAGATTTATTTATCACATGCACATGAAAACATACAGTGAAATGTGTCCTTTGTAGTAACGGCCAACACACGAATGATGTGCTGTGCGCGGCCTGCAGTGGGGTCGCACATTCCGGCACCAACACATCACGCTCATGATGTTCAGAAGAACAACAGAGAACACTATAAAATAGAACACCACAAGTAACAAAACAAACCCCTTTCCTCCATGGCAGATCTCTGCTAGCTTGGTGCTCCACGACAGTGTCCACTCTGTTTCTTTCCCCTCACAATCTTGCCCATCTTCCCCTTATTTGCATCTGTGCTATTTCCTTCAGTTACCCCTTGTGCTGGTGAATCCTAGGACTTCATAGGGGAGACTGAGGGGTGACCTTTTAGTGGTGTATAAAATCACGAGGGACAAAAATCAGATGTATGTTCAGTTTTTTCCCCCAGGGAAAGGAAACCAAAAGTTATTGGACATAGGGTTTGGGTGAGAGGGGAATGATTTAAAAGGGAAATGAGGCAAAATTTCTTCTTGCGGATAATGGTGCATATATGAACTGCCAGAGAAAGCGTTTGAGGCAGATATTGTTGCAGTGTTTAAAATACATTTGGACAGATGCATGGATAAGAAGGAAAATAAAGATACGGGCCAAATAAGGGCAATGGGATTAGTGAGGATAGTTATCATGGTTGGCATGGATGGAATGGGCGGTAAGAGTCTGTTTGTATGATTCTATGATAACTCACAATACTTTGTTTCTTTTCTGGGCTTATTGCTGTGCATTCCTAATGTGAAATGCATATCTATGAACTCAGATTGCTCTGTTCCTCTACATCATGGTCTTATCAGTTATACTAGTTTGCATTTATCAACATTAAATTTCATTTGACAACTTTATACCCATTTTACAAGGTTATTAATATCTATGGGGCTTCTGCATTACCATCATCATCATGATGTGTTGTGTAATATGACGTGGGCGATCATGCTTCATGCCAATGATTATTCTTGGCAAATTTTTCCACAGAAGCGGTTTGCCATTGCCTTCTTCTGGGCAGTGTCTCTACAAGACAGCTGACCCCAGCCATTATCAATATTCTTCAGAGGTTGTCTGCTTGGCATCAGTGTCGCATAACCAGGACTTGTGATATGCACCGGCTGCTCACACAACCATCCACCACCTGCTTCCACGGCTTCACATGACCCTGGTCAGGGGCTAAGCGGGTGCTACACCTTGCCCAAAGATGACCTGCAGATTAGTGGAGGGAAGGAGCGCTTTGCACCTCCCTTTGGTAGAGATGTATTTCCACTCTACCAAACATCTTACCATATTTCCTAATTCACCGTATTTCAGAAGTTCTGAAATTTGGTCTACAATTCTTCAGTGCCTGTGATTAATTTCAGTTAGAAACAACAGTAATTCCAGCAATGACCCTTTTGGGATCATGCTTCCCACCTTTCCCCAATCGAGCTAAATGCTTCAAATCCTGGTCTTCATTTTCTGTTTTGAAGATCAAAGTTCAAAGTAAACTTATTATCAAAGAATGTGCATGTACCCTGAGAGTCATTCTCTTGCAGGCATGCACAGTAGAAAGGAAATGAAGTAAAATTTGTGACCATCCTTTTACTCATGCCTTGACTCCAGACGTTCTGATTTCATTGCTAAGTCTACTGTATGATATATCATCAAGAGCTTTTTATAATTCAGATACACTACCCACTCCTTTTTCTGCTTGTCCTTCAAATAATTCTCTAAGGTTGGTTAAGAACCCTTTTCCTTTTGGAATCTGTTTTAACTGATCTTTATCATATTTTCAGTTGATACATGTTTTACTTCATCTTTGAGTAAGGAATCCTTAACCTTTTCTACTTCTATTTTGCTAATTAATCTCTGATTTTTGTGGGCTGCAATTACTATTCTGTTCATCTTTCCATGAAAGTAGCAAGTCCATATTCTTTATTAATATATAATGCTATTGCTAAAATATTTATTTTTTAAACTGATTGCATTGATAAACATGATGGAAATCAAAGCAATTACACACAAGCCTTGTTATCTGTAAATTAGGTCTAATCTACTGTCTGTAATTGTTTCTAAGGGAGAAAAGAAATTAATTGACCTTTGCTTCTCTCCAGTAATAGGAAACTACACACTTTTGCATTGTTTGGGTTCATTTTAATGGCACATATTGTTAATTTTAATTGTTGTCTGGAATGTTAATTTATTGCAGCATCTTGCTTCATCCGAGTGTAAATGTCTTTAACAAGATAATTATTAGGTTATAAATATGTTACAGTTTATCATGGTTTAAGATTTTAAAAGAAGGTCACTAATTAAAATCACAGTGGACGGGAAGGCCTATTGATATTTTGGCCAATTATGCTTCCCTCCTGGCTGAAGAGAATTTATGGTGCCAGCACCCAATGCTAATTGACAACGATACTGAGACTGAAGTGAATAGGGACATTTGTTTTCAATTTGTTGCCTTCATTTGAATTCATTCAGTAAAAGAAATTTAAAATTTAAAATAATATTGCTGGGATTGTGGGGGGAATGTAAGGTGTTCATAAACCAGTTCCATTGTTGGCAATATAATATTTCTAATGTTCAGTTTCATTATGCATCATTTTAAGGCAGCGATTGATAGAGTTTTGACTAGTCAGAGCATGAGCATTTCAGGGAGAGGGCAGGAGATTGGGGCTGAGGGAACAGCCATGATGAAATGGCGGAGCAGACTCATTGGGCCAAATGGCCTAATTCTCCTTCTATATCTAGCAGTTGTATCATGCATGTGATTAATAAAAAAAGAAAAAATAGTATTTTAATTTTTAAAATCTACTTTCACTATTAATGAAGATCCTGCTTTGGATCTGAGTATGTCTATAGAATACCCAGTCAACTTCTGTATAAAGTGAATCATTTCCAGTTGATTTAAAAAAAATTTAGCTTCAGGATTTGTATTATTAAATCTTGTTCTTATATCCACTGTGGAAATAACTGTAGAACCAAGAAGAAAACTAGAATGGGCTGCTACATATTATTAACAAGAGAAGATCTGCAGATGCTGGAAATCCAAGCACCACACACAAAATGCTGGGGGAACTTAGCAGGCCAGGCAGCATCTATGGAAAGGAATAGAGTCGGCATTTCATCAGGACTGATGAAGAGTCTCGGTATGAAGAGTTCCTCTAGCATTTTATGTGCGTTGCTACATACTTTTGCCCATTTTATACAACTGTACAAGTTAGGAGTCTTCACATTCAGATTCTTGTTTGGTGGAAATCTGGGCACCAGCACTGATCTGGAATCTGCATTAAAATAGGGCACCTTTGGCTATCTTTGTCCTTAAAGATAGTGACTACTTTACACACTTACCTTTTCATGTATAATTCATCATAAATTAGTCTTATTCTGTAATTAAATATCATGGAAAATTAAAATTATGTCTGACACAATTTCATCCAAAAATTATTTTTCCTATCTCCAACTTTCCCATTGAATGTGCTGGTGGAAAGCCCAGCCTGTGAGTAAACCAAAACTAATCAGCCGGAATTGTTTCATTCATTCACATATCTTCTTTACCTGACATTATTCTCGTCCTCTCTGGAAGGGTGTCTTTTTGACTCTTGGCACCAGAAATGCATCAGCAAGTGGAATTAAACAGTCACAAAAGAATGATGAATGTGCAATAAGGGGGACAACAATTTAACTTCTTCACTAAAGTGGCGAAAAGGGAATTGTGGGGGAAAAAACCCTTAAAAAGATAGATCAAAGAATGATTTGTTGCTGGGAATTGTTGAGGTCTAGAGTAATGATTTATAATCAGAAACATAATTAAATAAACACTAGAAAGGTAGGGAGTTTTGAAGCTTTGGGTAGCAAGGCAAGAGCTCTGGGTCATATTATCCAGGGGTGTTGATCAGTTCTGGGCCTTTTTTACCACAGGTGTGGGTTAGTTCTGAGTCATTCCAACCATGATTTAAGCAGCTCAAATTTAGATTAAAATGCCCTTCTTCTCTCTTGTCAAGTTCCACTCACCGGATAAAATAACCATGTTTTACTCTCTCCATTAATGTTCTCTGAGCTTTTGGGTATCTTAGCATTTTATATTACTGATCCATTATTCTACAGATCTGTGATTTCTATAATTTCCAAATCTATTGTTTGGAATGAAGGAGACTGAGGGGTCACTTTATGGAGGGATATAAAAATCATGATGGGCAAGCGCAGGATGAAGTGTGACAGTCTTTTTTCCAGGTTAGGGGAGTCTAATGTTAGTGGGTACATTCTTAATGAAATAGATTTAAAGGGGACCTCAAAGGCAAATTTTTAATACAGAGGGTTTTTAGTACATGGAATGTTCTGCCAAAGGAAGTAGTAGATGTGAGTGAAATTGCTATATTTAGAAGACATTTGACCAGATAAATGGGTGGGAAAGATTGAGAAGGAAATGAGTCAAAGCAGGTAAAATGGGGCTATCACCCCTCCCCCATCCACCTACCTTCCCCCTCACATGGCCTCACCTATCACCTTCTAGCTTGTACTCTTTCCCCTCTTCCCTTCTTCTTTCCCTTTCTTTCCAGTCCTGATGAAGGGTCTTGGACCAAAACATAAACATTTTTTCCACAGATGCTGTCTGACCTGCTGAATTCCTCCAGCATCTTGTGCGCGTTTTTCTGGATTTCAAGCATCTGCAGAATCTCTTGTGTCAAATCAAGTTGAGTTTATTGTCATATGCGCAAGGGCATGTATGCACAGATGTGTGGAAGAATCACAGGCACATGGCTTTTAGAGACACAACATTCACAACAATAAGTGATGCATGACTCTATGATTCTTTTCCCAACCAAATATTTATCCAGCTCCTTTGTTGGAGACATTGATTGGCATGGATGCAATTACTTTGCTGGGAATTTATACTACACCGAGAACAAATGTAGAAAGGGAAAGAATTCTCTAACCTTGTAAATCGGTGACTTGTAATTTAAAAGCTGCATCCTTACATTCTGTGCTCACAACCAAGGCATCTGCTTACTTTATCTAATACACTGAGCATTATAAAAAATCCACATTGTGCCTTCTTCAATTGGTTGTCTACAATGATCACAGGTTCAGGTCTCGCTTCTCAACCAAACATTGAGTCACCCTTGTTGTTTTCCGCTAGAAGAGGGTTTAGCAAAGATCAATATTCATCTGAGGCTATATAGCTCTTTCAATTGTTACTGAAAGTTTAAACGAAGATGACATTGTTCTGCTCCTTGGGTTAAGACCTGCTGCTTGGCTACTCAGTCTGCTGTGATCTGTGAGAAGGTGCACACACTAATTTCTTTTACAAAGGCTAGTGATGTAGGTGGATTTTACACCTAGACCGTAAGTCTTAGGAGCAGAACTAGGCCATTTGGCCCATTGATGTTTCCATGATGTCTGATTTATTTTCCCTCCCAACCCTATTTTCCAGCCTTAAAAAATTACAAAAATTAAAAAATTTGAGCCCAAATGTGGGGCTGTAATCCATGACGCTGCAAGTAAGAGTCTCATGCTTTACCAGCTGGGCTCTCAGGGTTCTTCTCTCCTCAATGTCTAAAAAACAAAAGAGCTCATTGTGGATTACAGGAGGAACGGAGACAGGTTTGCCCCGATCAGCATCAGTGGGACTGCAGTTGAGAGGGTGAGTAGTTTCAAGTGCTCAGTAGACACATCACCGAAGATCTCAGCTGGACTGTACACCCCAGCTGTGTGGCAATAAGAAGCACGGCAGCGCCTCTCCCATCTCAGGCGACTGAAGAAGTTCGACATGAGCCCCCAAATCCTCAAGACAATCTACAGAGGCACCATTGAGAGCATCCTGACTGGCTGTATCAATACCTGGTACGGGAACTGCACCAACCTTGATCGCTGGGCACTGCAGAGAGTGGTACGGACAGCCCAGCTCATCTGTGGATGTGAACTTCCCTCCACTGAGGACATTTACAGCAGCAGGTGCGTAAAGGAAGCCTGGAAGATCATCAGGGACACCAGTCATTCCAACTATAAACTGTTTCAGCTGCTTCTGTCTGGCAAATGGTACCGCAGCATTAAAGCCAGGACCTACATGCTAAGGGACAGCTCCTTCTACAAGCCATTAGACTTATAAATTCACATGTCTGTACATTGCGACAGAGTCATAAGGCAAAGATTTTTAGTTTCTCATGTTGTGGGATGAATGTAAGATTTAAATAAACCTAAATTCAAATTCAAATTCACTATCTCTGGAATCTTTGTGCTCAAATCCAGTTTAGGATCATAAACCGGAGTCACACGGCCACCTTAGCTGAAGGCATAGAATGTAGAAAGGTACAGTACAGGAACAGGCCCTATGCCTCACTGTGCCCGTGCCAATCATGATGCCAGTTTAACCTAAGCCTCTCTGCTTGCACATCCTCCATTACCTCCTGTTCATATGTCTGCCTAAATGCATCTGAAATATTTTATCTGCTACTATCTCCCAATCTGTGTAAAAAAAATCATCTCATAAATTTCCTTTCTTTCCTCCTCTCATGTTAAACCTATGCCCTCTAGCATGTGACATTTTCACCCATGGAAATCCACTCTGAGTATCTACCTAATCGATGCTATTCATAATTTTATCTATTTCCATTTGGTTACCCTGCTCCCACCCCATCCTCTGATGCTTAGGAGAAAACCATCCCCAAAGTTAGCCAGCTTCTCATTGCAGCAAATGCAACATCCTGGTGAACCCACTCCAAAGCCTCTTCATCCGTCTTGTAATGGGAAGGTGGTGTACCAGTACTGCACACAATGTTCCAGAGTCCATTTATATAACATTCACTACTGTATTCTTATCAATCATCTTTGTTACCTCCTCAAAAGCTCAATTGGAGTTTGTAATTCATGACCTTCCCTGCACAAAACTATTCCTAACAAGTCTATGCTTGTCCACATTTGAGGCGAGTGATCCTATCCATAAGAAGCTTCTCCAATCATTTCCCTACTACTGGTGTAAGGCTCACTGGGCTATAATTTGCTGAATTATCCCTATTGCCCCTCTTAAACAAAGGAACAATATTAGTTATTCTGCAGTCCACGTGGCTTATCTCAGCTAAAGAAGAGATGGAGATCTCTGTCAAAGCCTCAGCAATTTCCCCTCTTGCCTTGCAAAAAAACAATAGATCCATCTGCCCCTGAGACATACCCATCATAATGTTTTTCAAGAGACACAACGTCTCGTCTTCCTTGCTATCAACAGACTCTAGAATATACTCCTCCCTCATTTCGTCATTCTCCCTGTCCCCCTCCTTGGTGAATATTCATTTAGTACTTTGCCCACTTTCTTTGGCTCAAGGCATAAATCTCCTTCCTTGTCCTTGAGTGGTATTATTTTCTCCCTCATTACTCTCTTGTTTTTAATGCAAGTTTAACTTGCCTTAATCCTGCTCGGCAAGGATACTTCATGGCCTCTTTTAGGCCTCCTGATTAAGTTCTTTCCTGCTTCCTTTATATTCCTCAAAGACTCTTCCCAAATTTGTCTTCCCAAACCTTACTAAACAGCTCATAGCGCTATTCAAAAAATGGGAAGCTGTCCATGTTGCCTTGTCAATATTTATCCCCTTGAAATATTTCATTAAAATTGATGAACTTGATTTGGCATTACGGTTCCTAAACTGAAAAGCTGGAAAATCTTGGTCAGTCAAACAGCAGCTGTGGAAAGAGAATCCAATTAACGTTTTTGGCCAGGAACTGGTTGGAGAGTGGAGAGGTACCAGTTTTCATAGAGAGATGGGATGAGGAGTGAGGAGGAAGACAATAAGCTATATGAAGAATAGTTAAGTCAGATCAGATGATAAGAAACATGAGTACTGGCTATGTGAGGCACTTTACAAAAATGGGGTGAGAAAGGGACAAAAGTATGGAAATTACATTAATATTGTAAATGATCCATAAATTCTTAAGATGGTGCTCTAACCATCTGATTTGAAAATAGGTATACCACCACTTTGCCCCAGTTCAGCGGAAAGTCCCTGACCTGAAATCCTAACTAGTTTCTCATCCTACAACTCAACTGGCTGAGATCCTTCAGCATTTCATTTTTCATTTGGGCAGAACAGTAGCATAGTGGTTAGTGCAATCACTTTACAGTGGCAGTGATTTCCGATTGGGGTTCAATTTGGGCCGCTGTCCATAAGGAGTTTGTATGTTTTCTCCCTGGCCTCTTCTGGGTCCTCTGGATTCTTCTCCCATTCCAGAGATGTACTGGATGGTTAGGATTAGTAAATTGTGGGCATGCTGCACAGTCCTCACTGATCTGATTTGATGCAAATGACACATCGCCCTGTATGTTTCAATGTACCTGTGAAAACAAAGCCAATTTTTAATCTATTGTTTCAGATTTCAACATCTGCTCTTCTACTTGATTTCTATTTTGATTATTATAATTGTTGGTCATAATCTCATTGCTTTAGATGGGAGCATGCTGCGTACAAAAGTCAGCCACACTTCCAGTGGTAGTAAATACAATCATGGATATACACCAGGATTTAAATATGCTGGCTTTTACAAGGCAGCGTGAGAATATCCCATAACGTCACGTGATCATGTGCATGCAGGAGAATAACCTCACCAGATTATTGGAGTGGGGGGTGGGTAGGTCTAGGACAGGGCACGTTCATTCCAGTATTGCCATCAGGAAGGAGGTACTGGAGCCTCAGGAAGGAGGTACAGGAGCCTTATGGAGAAACAGGAGCCTCAGGACTCATAATACCAGGTTCAAGGCTCTTGAACCAAAGGGGATAAATTCACACAACTTCACTTGCCCCATCACTGTTGCGATTGTCAATATTTATTGCTTACTTATTTATTATTATTATTTCTTTCTTTTCATATTTGCACACTGGTTGAATGCCCTGTTGGTGTGGTATGTCATTGATTTTACTATGGCTGTTATTCAATGATGGAGTTAATGAGTGCACCAGCAAGAAAATGAATCTCAGGATTGTAAAGGTGACATATATGTACTTCGATAATAAATTTACTTTGAACTTTCAACTTCGATTGGTTCAACCCAGCCATGCCCCTTATCAGACTGAAAAAAAACTAATTCCTAATAAAATGGTTCATATGCCCTATATTCGGAAAAGGCACTCTACATATGCAAGTCTTTCTTTTATAAAGATTTCACAATGAACAAGCGAAACTGGACAATGGTGGCAATATGCTGTTGAAGATGCAGCATATTACTAGGTTCAAGTAATGTCCCTTAAGTGGACATTAATGGCCATAACTAGCAATAAGCGATCTAAGGTGCATTGTAGGAGGATAAACAAATTGATATCCAGCAGAGGCTGAAATATTGGACCAGTCGATGAAAGAGTGAATCCAGAAGCAGGTTGTAATAAAGAGAAATTGAGGTATTGAAGGTTATGAAGATAACTGAAGAGCTGTTGTCCTCGAGGGAAGGGCCAAGGAAATGGACATTGTACAAATTATAGATTCCTGGGGTTGGTAGATATTCCAGAAGGAGATAAAAACCCAGTGTGTTTTAGCATCAGGGAGAAATTTTTAAGCTAGTTTTTTTTTTTGTCAGCTCATATTAATCATTGAGACCAGTTAACATCTTAAATATTAATTGTCTCTTTGGGTTTGATGACCTTACATTTATGGAAGGTAGCTGTTGGGACTCCCTTGGTCCCTTCCTCCTTCCCTTTCTCCTATGGTTCACTCTTCTCTCCAATCAGATTCCTTCCTCTCCAGCCCTTTATCTTTCCTAGCCACCTGGCTTCACCAATCACCTTCTAGCTGTCCTCCTTCCCCTCCCCCTACCTTTTTATCCTGGTATCTTTTCCCTTTCTTTTTCAGTCCTGAAAAAGGGTCTCGGTCTGAAACATTTACTGTTTATTCATTTCCATACATGCCGCCTAACCTGCAGAGTTCCTCTGACATTTTGTGTGTGTTGCTTTAGTAGCTAGGTGTGTTAGAACTGCCCATTTGGAACTCACTAGAATTAACAAATCGATGGATGAAATTTCTGACAGTGGATGAGATGAGGTGGAGATGACTGACACTACAGAGCTGATGTAAGTAGGTTCTGTAGTTCAGCTCAGGAACAAAGCTCTCCTGCCCCATGAGACACAAAATAACGAGCTAAACAATCACTATTCTACAAGTGTGGACTTTGGTGGAACCATAGACCTGGACTCCAGAGACAGCACTTCTGTTCTTTGAAAGAGTGCCCTCTTTATTCACCTGAAAGAGCAAAAATATAAGACCATAAAAACCGTAAGCTGAGAAGCAGGATGTCCCAGGTGGCAATTTCTGGATTGCTGCCTGTGCCACTCATCAGTGAGGGTACAAACAGGGTGATTTGGCAGATTACTTCATGGCTGAGAAGCTGGTGCAGGGGGCAAGGCTTCAGGCTCTTGAATCATTGCGATCTCTTCTGGGGAAGGTATGATCTGTTCAAAAGTGACAGGTTGTACCTGAACCTAAGGGGCACCAATATTTTCATGGGTAGGTTTGTTAAAGCTGTTGGGGAAGGTTTAAACTAATTTAGCAGAGGGGCTGGTAACTGGAGTGAAGGGACTCAGGATAGGACAGATGGTAAAAAAGCAAAGATAGCGTGCAGTCGGACTGTCAGGAAGGGCAGGCAGAACATAGGATGTAATTGCAGCCAGCAGGGTGAGTATTAGTGCATTAGGGATGCAAAATCAAAAAGTGTAGCCAATACAGTACTCAAGGTATTATATCTCAATGCATGGAGTATAAGAAGTAAGTTGGATGATCTTCTTGCACTTTTACAGATGGTCAGGTATGATGTTGTGGCTATCACTGAATTGCGGCTGAAAGGAGGTTATAGTTGGGAGCTAAATGTCCAAGGTGACACGTTATATCGGAGGGATAGGAAGGTAGGCAGAGGGGATGGTGTCACTCTGCTGGTAAATAATGGCATTCAATTGGTAGAAAGTTGGTACATAGGATCGGAAGATGTTGAATCCTTGTGAGTTGAGTTAAGAAACTGCAAGGTTAAAAGGACCCTGTTGGTAGTTATATACAGGCCTCCCAACAGTAGCTGGGATGTGGACCACAGATAGCAACAGGGAATAGAAAAGGTGTGTCAAAAGGGCAATGTTGTGATAGCCATGGGAGATTTCAAAATGCAGGTTGATGGGGAAAATCAGGTTGATAATGGATCTCAAGAGAAAGAGTTTGTTGAATGCCTGCAAGATGGCTTTTTAGAGCAGTTTGTTGTTGAGCCAATTAGGGGATCAGCGTGATTAGGGATCTTAGGGTAAAATAACCCTTATGAGAAAGTGATCACAATATGATTGAGTTCAAATTTCAAATTTAGTAGAGAGAAAGTGAAGTCTGATGCAGCAGTATTTCAGTGGAGTAAAGGAAATTACCCTGGTCTGAGAGAAGAGTTGGTCAGCATAAATTGGAAGGAGATGCTGACAGGGATGACAGCAGAGCAGCAATGGCGTGAGTTTCTGGGAAAAGTGAGGAAGGTGCAGGATAGATACAACTGTGGCTGACAATGGAAGTCAAAGCTAGTGTAAAAGCAAAAGCGACAGAGGATTGGGAAGTTTTTAAAACCTACAGAGAACAACTAAAAGAATCATTAGCAAGGAAAATATGAAATATGAAAGCAAGCTAGCAAACAGTGGCAAAGTGGAGTGTGAAAGCTTTTACAAGTATGTAAAAAATAAAAGAGAAATGAGAGTGGATATAGGACTGCTAGAAAATGAGGCAGGAGAAATAATAACAGGGGCCACGGCATTGGCAAATGAACTAAATGAGTATTTTGCATCAACCTTCACTGTGGAAGACACTAACTATTTGCCACGTGTTGAAGGGTGTGAGTGAAGAGAAGTGAGTGCAGTTACTATTACAAGGGGGAAGGTGTTCAAAATTCATAAGTCACTTGGATCAGATGAACTGTGCCCTAGGGTTTTGAAAGAGGTAGTGGTAGAGATTGTGGAACCATTAGTAATGATCTTTCAAAAATCATTGTACTTGGGCATGGTGCCAGAGGTCTGGAAAATTGCAAATGTCAGTCGATTCTTTATGAAAGGAGGGAAGCAGCAGAAAGGAAATAATAGTCCAGTTAGCCTGACCTCAGTGGTTGGGAAGATGTTAGAGTTAATTGTTAAGGATGAGGTTGAATTGAATTGACTTTAATTGAGATTAGGCCAATCAGTGTAGTGTCATCAACAAATTTAATTAGCAGATTGGAGCTGTGGATGGCGACACAGTCATGGGTACACAGACAGTAAAGGAGGGGATTTAGTACACAGCCCTGAGGGGCACCTGTGTTGAGGGTCAGAGGGGCAGAGGGGCAGAGGTGAGGGAGCCCACTCTTACCACCTGCTGGCGATCTGACAGAAAGTCCAGGATCCAGCTGCACAAGGCAAGGTGAAAGCTGAGGTCTCTGAGTTTCTTGTTGTGCCTGAAGGGAATTATGGTGTTGAATGCTGAACTGTAGTCCAGTTCATATAAACATCCTTCGTCTGCAGATGTCTAAGGACAGTGTGCAGAGCAGTGGCTATTGTGTCATCTGTTGATTGGCTGTATCAGTAGGCGAATTGTAGGGGGTCCAGTGTGGGTGGTAGCAAGCTGCAGATATAGTCCTTGACCAGCCTCTCAAAGCATCTGCTCATTATTGAGGTGAGTGTGACAGGCCGCCAGTCATTCAGACATGTTACCTTGGTCTTTTTAGGTACAGGGGCAATGGTGGATGTTTTGCAGCAGGAGGGCACTCTACACTGGGAGAGGGAGAGATTAAAAATGTCTGTAACCACACCTGCCAGTTGTGCCGCGCACATCCGGAGAATTCGCCGTGGGATGCCTGTTGAAGGTCCTGAGGCCTTGCGACTGTCCACCTGGTGAAAACACCTGCATACTTCAGCCTCAGAGATGACCAAGGTGCTGGTTGCATCATCTGCAAGTCTCCTCAGGGGCTCAGTGTTGACAACATCGAATCGAGCTCGTCTGGGAGAGAAGCATCGATGTTGGAAGCTCCACTGCATTTAGCTTTGAAGTATGTGATGGTGTGCAGCCCTTCCATAAGCTGCATATGTTGCTGGTGGATAGTTGAGTCTGAATCTTGTCTCTGTATTGTTGTTTCGCTGCCTTGATGACTTTGCACCGATCGTAGTTGCATTTCTTGAACACTTGCTGATTACCGGCAGTGTAAGCTCTGTGTTGTGCTTGCACAGAACTGTTGATCCAGGGTGTCTGGTTTGGAAAGACCCTGATTGATTTCTGGGGGACAACATCCTCGATGCACTTCTGGATGAAACTCGCGACCCTTTCCGGAGACATTCCAGTTGATGTCATCGAAGTAGTCCTGCAGCATGGAGTCCAGTTGGTCAGACCAACAGTGGATGGTTTTAACTATGGCCACCTCTTGTTTCAGCTTCTGCCTATACCTCGGCAGCAACAAAACAGAGAAGTGATCTGATTTTCCAAATGGGGGGGTAGAGGAGCGCTTTGTAAACATTGCAGAGGGGAGAGGAGAAGTGGTTGAGTATGCTATCTCTCCGTGCTCACCTGGATGTGTTGACAAAACTTCGAAGAGACTTTAGACAGCGACGCTCTATTAAAGTCACCGGTGAAGATGAAGGCAGCCTCCAGGTGGGTGGTCTCCGGGTGCTGATGGTCTCGTACAGTTCCTTGAGAGCCAAGTCAGTATCAGCCCGCAGCCGGAATATACACAGCTGTGATAATAACAGCCCTGAACTCCCCAGGCAGACAGAACGGTCTACAGAGCAGCATCAGGTACTCCAGATCCGGGGAACAAAAGGATTTCAGGGCATGCACATTCTGGGGGTCGCACCAGGCATTATTGAGCATGAAGCATACCCCATCTCCTTTACTCTTCCCGGAGCAGTTTTAACACCTGTCTGCCCGGAACAGGGAGAACCCAGAGGGCTCAATGTCATGATCCAGTATCTCCTCCGTCAGCCAGGTCTCCACGAAGCACAAAACATTACATCCTTTGTTTCCTGCTGGTAGGAGACTCGGTTTGCACAGCTTATTGTCCGGGGACTGATCATTACCCGAGAGTATGCTAGGGAGCGGCGGCCGATTAGCACGCCGTCTCAACCTCACCAGGATGCCGGCCCTTCTCCCTCACCTCCGACGCCACTTCCGAGGAGCAACGGTGTAGTAGGTGAGTCTCCCATTGATCACGCAAGCAGGGGGTCCCAATGTAGAAAAGGGTGGCACGTAGTGGGTAGATGCCAACTTCCCAATGATCAGCACAGTCAGTCTATTGTATCTGATGTGACTATCAGCTACTTGAATAAAATATACAAAGGAAATCGCAGAAATTAAAAGTATACTGTAAAGTTGGAATGGAAGTCGCAACACAACCACCGTACGCGGCGCCATCTTGGCTATGGTTTTGGAGTACTTGCTGATACAGAGCAAGATACAACAAAGTTAGCATAGTTTCCTTAAGGGAAAATCTTGCCTGCCAAACCTGTTGAAATTCTTTGAGGAGATTACAAGTAGGATAGATAAAGGAGATGTAGTGGATGTTGTATATTTGGACTTTCAGAAGGCCTTTGACAAGGTGCCACACATGAGGCTGCTTACCAAGTTAAGAGCCCATGGTATCACCTGAACATTACTGGCATGATTAGAGCATTGGCTGATTGGTAGGAGGCAATGAGTGGGAATAAAAGGATGCTTTTTTGGTTGGCCGTCAGTAGCTAGTGGTGTTCCACAGGGATCTGTGCTGGGACC
This sequence comes from Hemitrygon akajei, assembly GCF_048418815.1. Taxonomy (NCBI): domain Eukaryota; kingdom Metazoa; phylum Chordata; class Chondrichthyes; order Myliobatiformes; family Dasyatidae; genus Hemitrygon; species Hemitrygon akajei. The sequence continues at coordinate 31,741,880 of NC_133127.1, forward strand.
ACTTCTTTTTATGCTGTGTATCAATGATTTAGATGATGGAATAGATTTCCAAGCTTGCAGATGATATGAAGATTGATGGAGAGGCAGGTAGTGTTGAGGAAACAGTAAGGCTGCAGAAGGACTTAGACAGATTAGGAGAATGGGCAAGACAGTGGCAAATGAAATACTATGTTGGAAAATGCATGGAGGAGAAATAAATGTGCAGACTATTTTCTAAACAGGGAGTAAGTCCAAAAATCTGAGATGTAAATGGATTTGAGAGTCTTTGTGTAGAACACCCTAAAGGTTAACTTGCAGGTGAAGTCGATGGTGAGGAAGGCAAATGCAGTGTTAGCATTCATTTCAAGAGGCCTAGAATACAAGAGCAGGGATGCGATGCTGAGGCTTTATTAGGCAGTGGTGAGGTTGCACCTTGGGTATTGTGAACAGGTTTGTTCCTCCTCTAAGAAAAGAAATGCTGGCATTGGAGATGGTCCAGAGGAGGTTCACCAGGATGATTCCAGGAATGAAAGGGTTATTATACAAGGAACGTTTGAAGGCTCTGGGTCTGTACTCACTGGAATTTAGAAGGATGAAGGAGAATCTCATTGAAACTTTTCTAATGTTGAAAGGCCTAGACAGAGTAGATGTGGAAAGGATGTTTCCCATGGTGGGGGAGTTTAGGACATGAGGGCACAGCCTTGGGATAGAAGGGCGCCCTTTCAAAACAGAGATGCGGTGAAAATTCTTTAGCCAAATGCTGGTGAATTTCTGGAATTTGTTGCCACGTGTAGCTGTGGAGGCCAGGTCATTGGGTGTATTTAAGGCAGAGATTGATAGGTTCTTGATTGGACATCGCATCAAAGGTATGAGGTGAAGGCCAGGAACTGGGGAACTGGGGTTGAGGAGGAGAAGAAAAAAGGATCAGAAATGATTGAATGGCAGAGCAGACTCGATGGGCCAGATGGCCTAATTCTGCTCCTATGTCTTATGGTCTAAATCAATCAAAACTATAGAGTAACATAAATAATAAATTTCCTACCTGTAAGTACTTTATCATTCTTTGACAATCCCATTCAAATGAATGAGGTGGTCTTACATACGCCAACAATGTCTGGCAAAAGGTTGAAAGACCAGATGGAAAATCTTGATTAACAAGCCAATAAATACCTCCATAGATTCAGCATATCCTTCCTCACATAAATACGAGCTTTGTACCCTGTTCCAGAGTTGTCAGCCTTCTGATTCTGTACCCTTTGTTCCTTATTTGTTTCTCCCTGTGATCCAGCTCATCTCCCCCTCTCCCACATGGTCCCATCTGCCTATCATTTCCCATTTCAACTGCTTCCACCTATCGCCTACCAGCCCCAGTCTCACCTCTTTGTACTGGTTCTCTTCTCCTGCGCTCAGTCCTGATTCAGGGTCCTGACCCAAAAACAATCAGCCACCCCTTTCCCACCACGGATGTTGCTGAGTTCCTCCAGCACATTTTATATTGCATTGGAATCCAGCATCTACAGCCTCTTGCATCCTTATTTTATTTGAATTGTGCTATTCCCCGCAAAGTTTCCCTACACCCTACCGAATTTATCTCCACTGTTAGATTAAAGATCAACTTTATTAGTCACATTTACACTGAAGCTTCGAAACATACAGTGAAATGTGTCATTTGCATCAAATCAAATCAGTGAGGACAGTGCTGGGCAGCCTGCACACTTCTATGGCCAACATAGCATGCCCCAACTCGCTAACCCTATCTATATGTCTTTTTAATGTGGGAGGAACCCCATGTGGTCATGGGGAGAATGTACAATCTCCTTACGAGCAGTAGCGGGAAGAGAACTCTGATCGCTGACCGGTGGCTGGCACTGTAATGTGATGTGCTAATCGCTACATTACGATACTGCCCTGTACTGTAAGTTATGTGTGATACCAGCCCCAGAGGCAGCTTATTGGTTGCAGGGCATGTGTACTGTAAGGCAGCAAGGGCTTGCAAGTCCAACTGGTGAAGATGTACAGTACCGTGCAAAAGTCTTAGGCACACATATATAGCTAGGGTGCCTAAGACTTTTGCACAGGACTGCATTTGTCAATGTGTAGCAGAGAGCAAGTTTGTAAACCTGGTGGGAACACAAGGATGTTGGGAATGGCGAGGGTGGAGCGATGCGGGAGGAGTGTGGGACAGGTGGAAGAGGAGGAGTGCTAGAAGTGGGAGGTGGTGCAGGTGCAGACACACCCAACCCTGAGACACCAGGCAAGGTAATTTGATTCCGAACAATTTGTTTACTAATCATTACAGAATGTCTTTCAGGTGCTTCTCGCTCCCACCCCTCTCTCTTCCCCTTTTCCCAACCATGATTCCTCTCTCCCTGCCCCCTTCCCACTCTCAGTCCACAGCAGAGAGCCATATCAGAATCAAGTTTATCATTACTCACGTACGTCATGAAATATGATTTTTGTTTTGCAGCAGCAGTACAGAGCAATACCTAAAATTACTACAGTGCTCTGCAAAAGTCTAAGGTACCCTCGCTATGTTTATGCATCTAAGACTTTTGCACAGTACTGTACATTGAAGATGGAAGGCACAGGGAATTACTTTGGATCTCAGAGGAGATTCCTCTTTTATTAGTATTTCTTCGCAGAAGCACACTCATGTTACTTTAATGATAAATGCAAGTAGCTACATATTCATTTCATAATACTAATTAATTATGCATCCATGCAAAATAGTTCCTGACACATTTTGGCTGTAGTTAAGGCAGAGGCTGATCAGGTTCTTGATTGGACATGGCATCAAAGGTTACAGGGAGAAGGCTGGGACCTGGGGTTGAGGAGGAGAAAAGAGGATCAGCCATGATTGAGTGGTGGAGCAGACTCGATGGGCCAGAGGGCCTAATTCTGCTCCTATGTCTTATGGTCTAAAATATGATGCAGAGGTTCTGAATTGAATGCCGAATTCTAAATTATTTTGTGATGTGGAGCCAGGATACTTGGGAAGGTATGACATCTAAAATTGACTCACCATAATTTACTGCAATCAGTCCATTGCTCCCAATCAATCACTTGTTATAAAGTCACTACTCCTGTTAAACCATAAGGTGCTCATTGAGCAAATATTGTAATATCCTCAAATCACCAAATTTGAAACAACACAAAAGGTGCTGGACGAACTCACCTGGTCAGGCTGTATCTACAGACAGTCAGTGATATGTGCCCGACGATTTCATTCCAGACGAAAGGCCATAACTGAAATGCCAACAGTGCATTTCAGATTCCGATTCAGATTCAGTTTATTGTCACTTAGAAACCACAAATGCAATGCAGTTAAAAAATGAGACAAAGTTCTCCGGAGTGATATCACAAAAATGCACACGCCAAAACAGACCACACAAGAAAAACCACATAACATTTGGTAATCCCCAATCCCTCCATAGCTGCCACCTGATCTGCTGAGTTCCTCTAGCACTTTGTGCGTTGCTTCCAATTCTAACATCTGCAGTCTATTGTTCCCTGCAACATAGTTCAGATTTTCAGATCTCAAATGAGCAAAGCATTATTTCTATAGCTTTGTGGTAAAGACATCTTAACATATCTACAATATCCTTATACAGTAATATCCACCTGTGAAGACTTGTGTGACAGACATCATTTCATGTTTAAGATAACAGTTAAGACAATAGAAAGACATTTATGAGGCATTTATTTTAAAGCTGGTGGAGGTCAGTGCCAGTAAAATTAATCAGAATATGACACAGCTCGTAACAATAGAATAAATAGCTATTGTAGGGGAGCAATGGTAGTATTAAAGGCAGGATTGTGGTGATACATCAGATTATCATGTTACAATTCCTTCTGTAATTAAAAAAAGAGCTCCTAAATGCAAATATTCTCATTAATTTGTGTTCTAGATTCTGTTGAAATGAATTTCTGCCCTGTATACATTGATTGCATGTTGAGAATTTGAAGAATTGTGACCAGCTCTGGATAACTTGCTAGATTTCGAGTTTGAGATAATATTGGTGATCATTTGTATCTCTGTAACATACCTTGGTGGGGTTAACACTTCACTCTAGGCTCCACACTCTCTTTCAATTCCCCCTTCAACAGATCCTGCCTTTGCTCTTTACTACCTGTGTTTACTGAGCTTTTCTTAATTGGTCTCAACTATTCCATTGGTTAGCAGGTTCCATATTCTTACCACTTTGAGTACAGAACTTGCTTCTGAATTTGCCTTAGTTGGATTTATAATGATCTCACAGCTGTGGTCCATTGTTTGGATATCCTACTTTTTGCTGGACCTGAAGGCTTTGTTATTGCTTGCTTGTGGGTGGTGGGCACTGATGCTTTCTGCTGAACCAGGAGCGGGGAGGGGGGAGGGTTGATGCTTTGCTGCTGCTTGTGCATGGGGGGGTGGGGGGCTTTAGGGTTCTAACATTTTTCTGTCATTCATTCTTTGGGATTTTCTTCTGTTTTGTGGATGTCTGTGAAGAGTTCCAGGTTGTATACTGTATACATTCTCTGATATAAAGAGGAACCATTAAACCATTGAACTGCTAGTAGAAGCAGCTTCTTGACACTCTGTGGCCATTTTATTAGGTACACCCGTTCAATAGTGCAAATCTCTAATCAGCAACTGCTCAATGCTTAAAAGCATGAAGACATGGTCAAGAGGTTCAGTTGCTGTTCAGAATGGGGAAGAAATGTGATCTAAGTGACTTTGACTGTAGAATGATTGTTGGTAACTTACAGGGTGGTTTGAGGATCTCAGAACCTGCTGATCTCCTGGTACTTTTATGCACAGCAGTCTCTAGAGTTTACAGAGAATGGTGTGATAAAAACAAAAACAAAAATCCAATAAGCCACAGTTCTGTGGGTGAAAATGCATCATTGTATTATTAATGAGAGAGGTCAGAGGAGAATGGCCAGACTGGTTCAAGCTGACAGGAAGGTAACAGTAACCCAACTAACCAGACGTTTCAACAGTAGTTGGCAGAAGAACATCTCTGAACACACAGCATGCTGAACCTTGAAGTGGCTGGGCTACGGCTGCAGAAGACCACGAGCGTACACTCAGTGGCCACTGAGGTACAGAAGGTAGAACTATATAACATGACATCCCAACTCCTGTAATCAATACCTCTAGCCATGAAGTCAAGCATTTCATAATCTTCAGCAACATTCAAAATGCTGGAGGAGCTCAGCAGGTCAGGCAGCATCAATAGTTGCCGTTTCAGGCTGAGACCTGTCATCAGGACTGGAAAGGAAGGATAAAGAAGCTAAAAAAAAGAAGGTTGGAGAACAAGCTGGCAGATGATAGGTGAAGCCAGGTGAGGGGGTAAGATAGGTGGGTGGGGGATGGGTGATGAAATGAGAAGCTAGGAGGTGATAGGTCAAGAAGGAAAATGCAGAGTAAGAAGGAATTTGATAAGGGGGGAGAATGGACCATGGGAGAAAAGGAAGGAGGAGAGGCATCAGTGGGCGATGATAGGCAGATAATAAGAAGAGAAGGGGTAAGAAGGGAGCCAGAATGGGGAATTGAAAAAGAGAGAAGGGGATGGGGGAGAAATTACCGGAAGTTAGAGAAATCAATGTTCATGCCATCAGGTTGGAGACTACCCAGATGGAATAGGAGATGTTGCTCCTCTAACCTGAGTGTGGCCTCATTGTGGCAGTAGATGAGGCCACGGTCCAAAATGTTGGAATTGGAATGGGAAGTAGAAATAAAATGGGAGGCCACTGGCAAATCCCACCTGTTGTAGTGAATGGAGTGAAGCAGTCCCCCAATCTATGTCAGGTCTCACCAATGTAGAGGAGGTTGCACTGGGAGCACTGGATACTCTGCCCAAGTACTGTGAATGACTCGAAACATTGGGAAGTGGTTGGTAGATGTGCTAAAGGTGAGAGAGGAATAGTATTATTCTGCATCTTGAACAGGGTAAGGAAGTGGTAATGATGCTTGAGCCACTGAGTTTCTCCAGCAGTTTGGTCTTTGCTCCTGATTCCAGCATCTGCAGTCTCCTGTGTCTCCTTTGTAAAACTAGTATTCCTCTGTGTTGTAATGTGAAGGATGCGAAGAATGTTAAACACCTGAGAGAGATGTGGAAGCGGTGTCATGAATGAGGAGATGAAGAGTGGCCACGAACATGTTCCCCTTTTGAGAACATTGAACCTCTGTTTACATTGATGCTAACTCCTGGGGTAAGGCTGCTCACTCTGGCCTCTTTTGGCTACTTTTACCCAACTTGCTCACTAGTGATGTTGGTAATGCAATTTGTGTGTGCTAGTTGTGTCTCCTTTCTGGCCCTCAGTTCCTCTCTGAGATCTACAGACAGGCTGTATAAGAACACGGAAGACTCCCCCATTACTCACCACTGCATCCAACATATTGCATAGTCCTCCATTAAGAAATGCAAATAGGTAATGTGACCTGGCAGTAAGAGCTACTCCCATGCTCTTTTCTCAAAATCACTCATTATGCACAATATACTTCCACCACTGTTTGCATGTGACATTGTGGGTTTTCAACCAGGTGCTTTGATTTCCTCCTACATTCCAAAGACGTGTGGGTTAGTAGGTTAATTGGTCACATCTGTGTTATTGGGCAGCATGGGACGTGTTACCATGTTTTACCTCTAAATAAAATAAATACATACAATACCAACAGTTAATATAATCAGGATGTATCATTATCTGATTTAACTTGGCCATCCATTCTATCCAGGCCTTCCCACATGCCTTACCTACTCTGAACCAGATCACCAACACCTTCAGAAAACAGAGAAGCCATCAGACTGGTTGCTAGAGAATATGGCCTTACTCTACTGATACTTGCCCCTGGTCTCCAGAGCTAATTCAATTTGTGCACCTCAGTGATGACATCTGAATAACCTGATGTGTGGGACAGCTTGCTTGTGCAGGTGGCCAGAAGCCAACGCCTTTTAATTTGCTGGAAAGACTTGGCAGTCTTTCAAAAGCCACCAACATTTGCCCGCTAACTCCTTCCTTCTGCCCGATTCCAATGTAAAAATTGGTCTTCAAGATTGAATTACTGTTCAATAAAAGTTTGTATCAAAGGGCTGAGAAGCATATATTGGCTCAGAGAATTATATAAGATGTATGGGGAACTTGGAAATGTAGCCTTTGGGTGAGAGAATTGGAAAAGCAAGGAGAGCAATTTCTTCAGCTGTGTTCACTCACACAACATCAAACTTCCTCAGAAACGGATAACTCATAATGTCCCATGAAAATCTGCAACAAGCTTGTGTTTTAATTATGGAACTGTTGCTAAATGCAGTGAAATGTTAATTCAGTCATAAAGACTGAATGAAACAGAATATTCACACAAGTGTTATTTTTTTCATAAAAAGGTGGAGAAGTCCTAACTTGCAACAGTATTTCTATAGCGGCTGATCTGCTTAAAGGACATCATAAGTGAATTAATTTTAGCCACCATAAGCAGTCGAATAAAATGTTTCCTTTGTCCAATTACAAGCTTTGATACAACCACACTCTAACTCTGTTCCTGACCACTATCACAAACTAATCGGCCCTTGTTTTTGGAGGTGGCAGATGCTCCCAGCTCCCTGTGGGGGTCTGTTCATCTGAAGGCCAAGCAGCAAATTTCTCATTTCCGCTCAATGCTGAGGTGTCTAATTGCTGCTTAGTTTCAGCAGTCAAGTAATTCACACCAATGTGCTAAAAACAGCCACTAGTAGTTAAGCTTCCATTCAAAGCCTGGTGAACAATCCTGACATTTTATTGCAGATCCTGATTCTACTGCCTGAGAAGAATCAGGTTTCCCTTGAATGGGTAGCCAATCTTCAGAAAATTACATTTGAAAGCCAGTGAGGGGCTGCGATGAGCAGCTTAAGTGCTAACCTCTATTGGATGATATTTCTCAATATTACAAATAACTGACAGGAAAATTAAAATCACGCAATGCCCTGCAAACGAGGACAAAAATTGGAATGTTTCCTCTGCTACACAATAATCAAAGCAAGATTTGAACAGGTAATCTTGTAGAATTTTTAGCTGACCCGACAAAGCTGTTTTAAGACTTTCCTTGGATAGTAGGCAATTGGAAGTCTATTTGTTTGTTTAAAAATTGCCTGCTCTGGAGCTACAGCTCTGATGAGGTAAAGAGATCCACCGAGGAACATTCTATTGATTTTAATTATGGAGAAGCAGCCCAGGGAGAGAAAAGACTTCTGCTGTTTGTTTAGATACCCTCTGTTGATTTCTTTTTTTATGTATTGTGTAACTTCAGATAAAATCAGCCACGTCCTTATTATCGTAATAAGCTGTAAAAAGGTTTCAGGGGCATAATTGTTTCAAATGAAATGTTGAACGAAAGATATACATGTAAGTGGAAATTACGATCAAAGTGGCATTTAATGTAAATATTAATTATACTCTGTGGCTCTGTCAATACTCTATTTGTTCATTCAATAAAACAGAAAATGACTGAATTATCTCTTACTTGCTCATTTATCCAAATGAGATTTGCAGCTACTGAATTATTGAAGATGCGGTTTAATTTAACTTAATAAATTGTCAATGTGCTTTTTCCCTGCTCTGCTTTGCTCATGGAGGTTTATACAATTGTTAAATGTCTAAAAGAAATAAAAACTCTCATATATATATAATGCTTAGCAAATAGTTCAAACTACTTCGCAGCCAATGAAATACATCTGAAAGTTTAATCCCTGATAATAATCACAAGATCTGTGTCAGTGGTGTTGATTAAAGGACAATTACTGACTGTCCTGCTCTAAAATGAAATGATACCATGGGACCTTTTATGTCTTCATGAGAATACAAAGGACCGTCTCTGGCAGCATAGTATTCTCTGCTGGGATGTCAACCCGCATTCAGGTGGCTTCAACGAGTCTTCCAGTCCACCGTCTTTTTAATTCAGAAGGGCGAATGATACTAACTGTGCTGCAGGTCAAATTATGGAAATGTCACAATTACTGTGCTGGCTGTGTCTATTTTCAATAGAAATACAAATATGTTGGGATTTATGGGCAAAAAATCAATAGTAATAATATTACAGTGGATTTTTCTAGTTTTCCATTGTCTTGGCCAGAGAATTGTTGAAAACTTAGAAGGAATGCTATTGTTAGGCGTAATTTCTCTGTAGTTAGTTGACACAAAACATTGACAATTCCTTTCCCCCATGGATGTTGCAAAACACATTGGGTTTCTCCAGCAGATGGTTTACTGTTCCAGATTCCAGCCTCTTGTGTCTTAATGTACACACAATGGCCTCTTTATTAGGTTCAGGAGTGGAAACCTGTGTTGTCTTCTGCTGCTGTAGTCCACACACTTCAAGATTTGATGCATTATGCATTCAGAGATGCTTTTCTGCACACCACTGTTGTAAGGCATGGTTTTTTGAGTTACTGTTGCCTTGCTGTCAGCTTGAACAAGTCTGACCATTCTCTTTTAACCTATCTTATTAATTTTGCCCACAGAGCTACCACTCACTGGATATTTCTTGTTTTTCCCCACACCATTCTCCATAAACTCTGGAGACTGTGTGTGAAAACCCCAGAGTTAAACAGTTTCTGAGACACTCAAACCACCCAGTTTGACACCAACAATCATTCCACGGTCAAAGACAGGTAGACAGACAGACAGACAGACAGACATACTTTACTGATCCCGAGGGAAATTGGGTTTCGTTACAGTCGCACCAACCAAGAATAGTGAAGAAGTATAGCAATATAAAACCATAATTAAATAATAAGTTAATCATTCTAAGTGGAAATAAGTCCAGGACCAGCCTATTGGCTCAGGGTGTCTGACACTCCGAGGGAGGAGTTGTAAAGTTTGATGGCCACAGGTAGGAATGACTTCCTATGATGCTCGGTGTTATATCTCAGTGGAATGAGTCTCTGGCTGAATGTACTCCTGTGTTTAACCAGTACATTATGGACTGGATGGGAGACATTGTCCAAGATGGCATGCAACTTGGAAAGCATCCTCTTTTCAGACACCACCGTCAGAGAGTCCAGTTCCACCCCCACAACATCACTGCCTTACGAATGAGTTTGTTGATTCTGTTGGTGTCTGCTACCCTCAGCCTGCTGCCCCAGCACACAACAGCAAACATGATAGCACTGGCCACCACAGACTCGTAGAACATCTTTAGCATCGTCCGACAGATGTTAAAGGACCTCAGTCGCCTTAGGAAATAGAGACATTCACATTTCTTCCCCATTCTGATGTTCTGCACAGCAATCGAAACTTTTGACTATGTCATCATTGAGTCATTCCCATGATTGGCTGATTAGATATTTCCACTAATAAGCAGGTATACAGGTGTTCCTAATAAAGTGGCCATTGAGAGTAGTTTCTCTTTTTTTTCAAAGTTAAGATAAATTATCAGAGTTCTGAAATTGTAGGCCATTTTTGCAATAGTGACAGAAAATCTTCTGAAAATTGCTTTCATCATGAGCACTCATATGTCGTCTGGTCATTCTGACAGGTCGAATGGATTTTTGACATTTTTGGATTTTCTTTTTAAATTTGCTGGGAAGCCAAGCTGAATGGTTAAGGCTCATGGTCCTTGACTCCCTCAAGAATGAAAAGATCAAAAGGTAAGCCATGCTGATCTCCAAGACACTGCTGGCGTTGGGTTTTGAAAAGTTGTGGTTTGCAGGAGGAAGGAGAGGCTGCTGTTTCCTGGGCCTCGATAAAGAGTTAATTCAGGTAGGAAATGATTAAGTTGGTTTTCATTTCAGTATAGTCATCTGGACACAAGAAGGAGAAAAATCAAGCAAAAAAAATCAAAGAACTGATTAAGAAGCTAAATTAGATTCAGTTAAGAACTGTTAAATTCTGCTCGTTGGCTAAATTTATGTTGTGCAAGAAATCTAAGGAAACGAGAGATGGATTTCCAGAAACTCTTGTGTTAAGTAAATCAAAAACCATTTCATGTCTTGAATTGCGTTAGAACGGGAGGAATGGTTGTTATGTTGTCAGACACAGCAAACAATCTGCTGCAGCAATGTGAAACTGATTAAAGTTCTATATTATTTATTTGACTTCAAGCAATGTCATAGAATCTTCACTATTCACTAGAATAGCTAGGTATAAACTTGGATAAATGCTTCATCTGAAGATGGAAGCTCTGATGGTGTTTAACTCTCAGTACTTTGCTAGTGTGTTTATTTGTTTCATCATATTTAAGTTTAAAGATGAACAATTGAAGTGAAAGGTAGAAAATCTTTGATGTTCCTTTGCTAATTTGGGTGCTTCATATTGATATTGTAAGACCATATTTGAAGCTGCAGATAGGCCTCATTTATTTTTCTTTAAATAATTGGGCAAGTGATAAGAGTAGGTTACAGAGAAGTGGGGGAAATTGGATGGATTACTTTGAGAGCCAGCATGGTAATCAATGACCCCAAAGGGCCTCTTCAGCATTCAAAGAAAAGAAAAATGACATCTTTATGAAGTTGCAGACAGTTATACAAGTCCTGAATTTCATGTATGTGTGGGAGGTGAGTCATGGGTGAATATAAGGAAAAATCATAATCTGGAATTTTTAGATCATCTGACTGGAAGACAATATAAGGTGCGGCTTCTGATTAGCACATTAAAAAGGGTGAAGTCCAGTTTCCAGACTCAGGCAGTGGAGGAGGAAGTCCAAGGAGGAGGCATGGATGAGGTTGGCAATGAGCAACGGTCTGAGGGATTCACCAGTTTAGTTGCTGAAACTCTCGGTGAACTTTGTTGCAAATCGGGCAAAGGAGAAACGAGAGGATAAAGTACATCCAGAAAACAAGAACAAAGTTTAAAAAAAATACTTGGCATGATGGGTGGGATTGTGCGAAGGGCTTGGCTTTGAAGTTATGGGGCCCTTTTTGCAATGGAAAGATCTTCTAACGATGGTAAAAGATTAAAATGCATCAAAGCTAATACGGGAGTTGATCCTAATTGAGAGTGCCATTCAATTGCAGAATGGTGTTGGTAAGCACAGTCTTATTACACATGGTATTTGGATGATTTTCATTTGTATGTTCATGGTCTTCTGCTGTTGTAGCCCTTCCACTTCAAGGTTCGATCTGTTGTGCATTCAGAGGTGCTCTTCTGCACACCACAGTTGCAACGTGTGGCTATTTGAGTTACTGTTACCTTCTTGTCAGCTTGAACTAGTCTGACCAGTCTCTTCTGACCTCTTTCATTAACAAGGCCTTTTCACCCAAAGAACTGCCACTTATGGGATGCTTTTGTTGTTTGCACCATTCTCTGTAAACTCTAGAGACTCTTGTGTGTAAAAAAAAAAAAAATCCCAAGACATCAACAGTTCCTGAGATACTCAAACTGCCCCATCTGGCACCAACGATAATTCCAGTCAAAGTCACAAAGATCACATTTCTTCTTCATTTGATGTTTGTTCTGAACAACGACTGAACTTCTCGACCACGTCTGCATGCGTTTCTGCATTGAGTTGCTCCCACGTGATTGGCTGAGTAGATACTTTAACGAGCAGGTGCACAGATGTACCTAATAAAATGGCCACTGATTGTCTGTATTCCTAATCAAGTTATAAGATATAAAAATATTCCAAAAGAAGTTCTGTAATAACACATTTTTCTAAAGAACAATGAGATTTAAAAGTATAGTTTAAAAGTAAGTAAAGGATTTTGGTAACGGTATGGATAGAGAGTTCTAAAAAGCAGATAAACTTTATTCACTGTGTAATTTCCGGCATTCTAGTTTGTAGAGCTTAATCGTTGGATGGTTGTAAATATATAAAACTGAGCTGAAATGTATACTGTATTGGAAAAAGGATTTTCCAGCTTTATCCATTAAGGATTAGTAAGTTAAACATGTACTTAATCATAAAAAATGTGTTACTGGTGAACTGTAATGCTTATTACTGCTACATACCACCTTCCAGCCCAACCCCCCCCTCCCTCCGCTGATTCAGACACCATGTCTAACCGAGTGAAATTGACCAGTATTATGGCCTCTTCACTTCAGCTAAATTATTTGATCATAGCCTCTGACATCTGTTTGGGCCAGTAATTGGCTGTTTATAGGAGCAAGCGATAGCCAAGAGCAGCACAGCAATGAAGGCAGGGGGACATGCATGGAGGGCAGAGAAACAGGTCCTGACAGACCACTGTCGGCCCAAGATAAGCAATGCAGATTAGTTGGATTCACTCTATCTTATTTGCTAGGGCATAATAATCCCCTTTTTTTTTTCTGCACTCGCTTACAGCTATAGCCTAGGCAGAAAACTAATACAGAAAAGACGTTAGGCTTAAAGCCTGCTTGAAATCTAAAACACAGTTCTAAAATATGGTAGATTTCACCGTACAATTAGTTTCAAATGTCAATTTCATGCTGGTGCATGAGGAGGAGAACGTGGAAGGTACAGGCAGCAGATATTCATCGCTGGATTGTTTATTTGGTGGGAAGACTTTGGGTCTGCAGCATTATGATGGGTTCTGTCTCTTTTTATTGACCATCTCAATAAAATACATTGCACAATATAAAATTGGGCAAGTCATATTTTAATACCTTTATCTCTAATAGCAGCACAGATACAGTGTCCATATATATGTTGTCAGCAATAAATTTAGATTTGTCAGTAGCAACTACTTTGTTAAGTGCTTTAACTCTTGGAGTGCTTAGCATCCTGTGTGCACCTTTTAAAGTAGACCTCATTGTCAAATGATGTTTGCAAGCAGAATTTGAGTCCTGTAAAACCTTAGATGAGTTGAGGGAGCAAGATTGCTCTCAAAATTAGGTTACAAATGCTCAAGGAGATCATGCCTTTTTTAAAAAAAAAATCCTGCTGAAAACTACACTACTTGTGAGGATTATTCAGCTATGTTTAAGGCTGATGAAACACCTGAGAGGCTGGTCATGTTGTGCAGATTACATCATTGTGATGAGCTGGCTTTGGTCTGAGACAAACTGTGGAAATAGAACACGTCATATGAAACCAGTCTGAGTTAAGTGAGCAGTGGAACTAGTTTTGTGAGAAGAACATTCCTTTGGCAATCTCTACTGGGCCTCAGCAGTTCCATGAACATTTTGAATGGAAATATTGCCTCCTGATAGTCACGGTGCATTCACTAATGATAAACCTCACTCTGTCAGTGATTAGAAACATTTCTCTAGTGCCCTAGAGCAGGGTTTCCAACCTTTTTAATGCCACGGAGCCTTAACATTGACTGAGGGATATGTGGTCCCCAGGATGGGAACTCTTGCCCTAGAGGAATCATGAACCAGGTTTCAGGGGAAAGACATTTACTCAGGCCTGACAGTCATCAAATGGTGTCTAGCCTGGACATGCCAATTTTTAATAACTAATAAAAAGCACACAAGAAAATAGATGCAGATGCAGGCCATTTGGCCCCTCAAACTCATCCTGCAGTTCGATATGATCATAGCTGATTTGCCACAGGCTTCAACTCTTCTTCTGGGCCTATTCCACACAGCGTACAGTTTTCAAAGTTCAGAGTAAATTTTATTATCAAAGCATATATATGTCACCATATATAACCTTGAGAGTCATTTCCTTGTGGGCATACTCAATCGCTAATCTTTCAAAAATTAATCTGCCTCTAAATCTTTAAATGCCCCCAGTGAGTTAGCCTCTAGAGTAGAGAATTTCAAAGATTTGCTCCCCTCTGAGAGAAGAAACTCTGTCGTATCTGAGTTTTAAATGGCAGTCCCATTATTTAGTAATAATGGTCTATTCTCCCACAACCATCTCCCTACATTTTAGGCACAAGATTCTCAGCGTCTACCCTGCCAATGGCTTTCAGAATATTCTGTCTTTTCATTCAACTCCAACATATGTGGATGTAGCATAAAAGTAGCATCAGCTGTACCAATGAGTTATTTTTAGAATGTGACAGAAAGAACACAGCAGTGTAATTGGGGTAAAGGATTACAGTCAGAAAACTGTATTCCAACATGTGTGGCAGAAAATCTGTGAAGTTTAACTTCTGCGTAGCAGTACTCCTGTCTGAGAATTGTCGGCTTGTTGAGGCGGAGAGGCCTGTGAAGTCCTGAGATCCTGAGAGTGAGGCTGTCCTGGAGTTTACCCATCTGCTGCTTAGTTCCTGGATGGATGAACCAAGGCAGTAGGGTACCAGACAAAGAGCGATCCAACCAAGACCTCTGTGGTGGAGCTGGCGGAGGATAGTGGTAGGTTATAATGGCAATGAAAGTGGAAAAGGCTGCAGCATTTTGCATTCCATGCTACTGGACCCTGTACAGGATACGTCAAGGACAGTGTGGTCACTGTCTGTGCATCTGCCTCCCCATGTTAAATAAAGTCAGTCACAGGCATTCTCCATTAAGCAAGTCCACCCATGTGGATCCTGGATTGACCTCATTAGCCACCAAAATACCCACCAATACACAGTCCCTTAGGAGAACATCACATTACATCACAGAGTATAGGAATAGAATGAGGTGGAGGATGAATGTGTGGCTGAGAGATTGGAGCAGACGACAGGGATTCGGATTTCTGGATCTTTGGGACCTATTTTGGGGCAGGTGTGACCTACACAAAGAAGACGGGTTGCACTTTAATCCCAGGGGGACCGATATGCTGGCAGGGAGGTTTGAAAAGGCTATTGGGGAGAGTTTAAAGTAGAATTGCTGGGGGTGGGAACTGAACTGCAGAGACAGAGGAAGAGGTGGTTGGCTCACAAATAGAGAAAGCTTGGAGACAGTGTGAGAGGGAGGATAGGCAGATGATAGGGAAGGGATGCACTCAGACTGATGGTCTGAGATGTGTCTATTTTAATGCAAGGAGTATTATGAGCAAAGTGGATGAGCTTAGAGAGTGGATCAGTACTTGGAGCTATAATGTTGTGGCCATTACAGAGACTTGGATGGCTCAGGGGCAGGAATGGTTACTTAGAGTGCCAGGCTTTAGATGTTTCAGAAAGGACAGGGAGGGAGGCAAAAGAGGTGGGAGTGTGGTACTATTAATCAGAGTTAGTGTCACAGCTGCAGAAAAGGAGGAAGTCATGGAGGGATAGTCTATGGAGTCTGTGTGGGTGGAAGTTAGGAACAAGAAGGGGTCAATAACTCTACTGGATGTTTTTTTTATAGACTGCCCAATAGTAACAGGGACATCGAGGAGCAGACAGGGAGACAGATTCTGGAAAGGTGTAATAATAACAGGGTTGTTGTGATTGGAGATTTTAGTTTTCCAAATATTGATTGGCATCTCCCCAGAGTGAGGGATTTGGATGGGGTGGAGTTTGTTAGGTGTGTTCAGGAAGGTTTCTTGACACAATATGTAGATAAGCCTACAAGAGGAGAGGCTGTACATGATCTGGAATTGGGAAATGAACCTGGTCAGGTGTCAGATCTTTCAGTGGGAGAGCATTTTGGAGATAGTGATCATAATTCTATCTCCTTTACCATAGCATTGGGGAGGGATAGGAACAGACAAGTTAGGGAAGTACTTAAATGGAGTTAGTGGAAGTATGAGGCTATCAAGCAGGAATTTGGAAGCATAAATTGGAAAAGGATGTTCTCAGGGAAACATACAGAAGAAATGTGGCAAATGTTCAGGGGATATTTGCCTGGAGTTCTGCACAGGTACGTTCCAATGAGACAGGGAAAGTATGGTAAGGTACAGGAACTGTGGTGTACAAAAGGTTGTTGTAAATCTAGTCAAGAAGAAAAGAAAAACTTACAAAAGGTTCAGAGAGCAAGGTAATGATAAAGATCTAGAAGATTATAAGGCTAGCAGGAAGGAGCTGAAGAATAAAATTAGGAGAGCCAGAAGGAGCCATGAGAAGGCCTTGGCAAACAGGATTACGGAAAACCCCAAGGCATTCTACAAGTATGTGAAGAGCAAGAGGATAAGATGTGAGTGAATAGGACCAATCAAGTGTGAAAGTGGAAACATGTGTATGGAACTGGTGGAGATAGCAGAGGTACTTAATAAATACTTTGCTTCAATATTCACTACGGAAAAGTATCTTGGCAATTGTAGGGATGACTTACAATGGACTGAAAAGCTTGAGCACGTAGAAATTAAGGAAGAGGATGTGCTGGAGCTTTTGGAAAGCATCAAGTTGGATAAGTCATCAGGACCGGATGAGATGTACCCCAGGCTACTCTGGGATGTGAGGGAGGAGATTACTGAGCCTCTGGTGATGATCTTTGTATTGTCAATGAGGACAGGAGAGGTTCCGGAGGATTGGAGGGTTGTGGACGTTGTTCCCTTATTTGAGAAAAGGAGTAGAGATAGCCTAGGAAATTATAGACCAGTGAGTCTTAACTCAGTGGTTGGTAAGTTGATGGAGAAGATACTGAAATGCAGGATTTATGAACATTTGGAAAGGCATATTATGATTAGGAATAGTCAGCATGGCTTTATCAAGGGCAGGTCATGCCTTATGAGCCTGATTGAATTTTTTGAGGGTGTGACTAAACACATTTTTGAAGGTAGAGCAGTAGATGTAGCGTATATGGATTTCAGCAAGGCATTTGATAAGGTACCCCATGCAAGGCTTATTCAGAAAGTAAAGAGGCATGGGGTCCAAGAGGACATTGCTTTGTGGATCCAGAACTGGTTTGCCCACAGAAAGCAAGGAGTGGTTGTAGACGGGTCATATTCTGCATGGAGGTTGGCGACCAGTGGAGTGCCTCAGGGATCTGTTCTGAGACCCTTACTCCTCATGATTTTTATAAGTGACCTGGATAAGGAAGTGGAGGGATGGGTTAGTAAATTTGCTGATGACACAAATGTTTTGGATAGTGTGGAGGGCTGTCAGAGGTTACAGTGGGACATCGATAGGATGCAAAACTGGGCTGAGAAGTGGCAGATAGGGTTCAACCCAGATAAGTGTGAAGTGGTTCATTTTGGTAGGTCAAATATGATGGCAGAATATAGTATTAATGGTAAGACTCTTGGCGGTGTGGAGGATCAGAGGGATCTTGGGGTCCGAGTCCATAGGACACTCAAAGCTGCTGCGTAGGTTGACTCTGTGGTTAAGGCATACAGTGCATTGGCCTTCATCAATCGTTGGATTGAGTTTAAGAGCTGAGACGTAATGTTGCAGCTATATAGGACCCTGGTCTGACCCCACTTGGAGTACTGTGCTCATTTCTGGTCGCCTCACTACAGGAAGGATGTGGAAACCATAGAACGGGTGCAGAGGAAATTTACAAGGATGTTGCCTGTATTGGGGAGCATGCCTTATGAGAATAGGTTGAGTGAACTTGGCCTTTTCTCCTTGGAGTGACAGAGGATGAGAGGTGACCTGATAGAGATGTATAAGATGATGAGAGGCATTAATTGTGTGGATAGTCAGAGGCCTTTTCCCAGGGCTGAAATGGCTAGCATGAGAGGGCATAGTTTTAAGGTGCTTGGAAGTAGATACAGCGGATGTGTATGCTAAGGTAAGGACATGTTCGGCACAGCTTTGTGGGCTGAAGGGCCTGTATTGTGCTGTAGATTTTCTATGTTTCTATTACCCTTGAGTGATGACTCTATTACATGTCCTTACCTTAGAAATTACCTAGAGTTACCCATAGCCCTCTATTTTTCCATGCTCCATGTACCTATCCAGGAGTTTCTTAAATGACCTCATCATATCTGCCTCCACCACCGTCGCCGGCAGCCCATTCCATGCACTCATCAACACTCATTGTATTTAAAAACTTACCCCTGACATCTCCTCTGTATCTACTTCAGCCCAGACATGGTGTTAATATTGGAGCCTACAAAGCAAGTGGTCCTGCTGGAACTTTCTGTCCCTTGGGAAGACTGGATTGAAGAGGCCAACGAGCGCAAGAGGGCTAAATGCACAGATATTATTGCAGAATGCTGGAGCGATGGCTGGAGAGCTCGCTGTAAGCCCGTCGAAGCTGGGTGCCGGGGCTTTGCTGGCTATTCATTACAGCGGACTCTTAAACTCCTTGGAGTAAAAGGACTGCAGTGCAGAAGAGCCACCAAGAACGTTCTGGAGGCTGCTGAAAAGGCCTTGCGGTGGCTGTGGATCTGGGGGGGGGGGGGGGGGGGGTGGATCCGTGGATCAGTGTGCCACTTGGACACAAGTCGGGGGCTGATCAGTCCCGGCTGGGTCGCCTGGGCGAGGATGTCTGATGATTAAAGACTTGAAACATCCTACAACCCTGGGTTCATCACTGAAGATGTGTCCAAGTAGCACAAGGAGGTGTATTCTACAACTAGTTCTACTGAAAAAAGCTCACTCATACAGGTAAAACCGAATTTGGAAAAATTCTGGTAAATTTAGTGTAATTGAAAATGAAATCCAGCCCCTATATGCTGTGCATGCTTTGAAAATCTAATCAAAAAATTTGTAATGAATAATATTTTAATGTTGACTGATCAGAGTGATTTATAAACTCCACTCTCACTTGGTATCAGCTCCAAGAAAGAGTTGAATCTGCACTAGTCTTTGTTCTCTGTCACTGATGGTCTCCCAATTTCAGCTTTGCAAGTGCTCACCACCAAATGTCACCCAATAGGGGAAATGCTTCACACTGGAAGTTGAACTCCCATTGTGGCAAAATTCAGAAGTATCAGTGCTGGAATCTGGTAGTGCAAAGTTATCAGTCTTTTCCCCAGTACTTTGGAATGAAGGATAAAGGCACCGTGATCACTGTGATGTAATATTCCAAATACCTTTTCATATTGGAACCAGCTCGTGGTGTAGCGGCATCAGCACCAGACTTAGAGGCAAGCGGTCCTGGGTTCGAATCTGGCTGGTTCCTTGCCCGCTTTCCATCCGTGCTCGGTTGGGCATTGAGTTGTTGAGAGGGATGCTGAGAGGGTGAGAAGGTGCTGAGAGGGATAACATTTTCATATTGGAGAATGGGTGGAGGAAATTTCCTGTTGATTCCTCATGCCAAGTTTACTGGATGTATGAAGGCCTACTACCAGTTGGTTTCATCGGCACATTGTTGTATCCAAAGCAGGAGCTGAGCAGCCAATCCTCACATTTAGTTTCCTGAGCAAATGCTCCTCCACAGCTAGCCTGCCTAATGGGAAACATCACACTACGACTTACTGCCTAGCCATTAGCTATCTTGGGAGGAGGTTGAAGCAGTTTTTCTTTTCTTGACTGCAGGGGAAGTATTTAATCTAAAGTCTTCTCCGTCCACCAGAGATGGACCTCTCCAGTGGCCGAACAGTTTAATTCCCATTCTGCCATGTTGGTCCATGGCCTCCTCTTGTGTCAAGATGAGGCCACCCTCAGGGTGGAGGTGCAACACTTATATTCCATCTGGGTAGCCGCCAACCTGATGGCATGAATATCAATTACGTACTCATTCCCAAAAAAACCCCCAAAAAAACAAACAAACAAAAAAAACCTTTCCCTCCCCCTCCCCTCTTCTATTTTCCACCCTGGCCTTTACCACTTCTCATGGTCCCCTCCTCCTTCCCTCTCTCCTATGGTCTACTCTCCTCTACTATCAGATTCCGTCTTCATACCTCTACCTTTCCCACACATCTGATTTCACCTATCATCCTCTAGCTCTCCTCCTTCTCCCTTCACTTCTTTATTCTGGCATCTTCCCCCTTCATTTTCTGTCCTGAAGAAAGGGCTTGGCCCGAAACATCAACTATTTGTTCGTTTTCATAAACGCTGCTTGGCCTACTGAGTTCCTTCAGCACTTTGTGTGCGTTGGTTTATATTTAACACATGCCTGTTGAAAGGAACATTGTAGAGTCCTACAGTAATCATTATGATGTCGATCCAGTAAGTTCCTAACAAATGTATTCCAGATCATGTATTTAGAAGTAAAATTTGCAGTACATTAATACCTTTCTGTCATTATTATTATTATTATTCCTCTCCACACCTTGTGGCACATCCGGCAGCGACCTTGCTGTTTCTTTAGCATTTTTGTTTGTTTTTTTACGAGACTAAGTTGCTCGCTCGACACTCAAACCAACACAGATGGAAAGCGGGCAAGAGTAGATGACCATTAGCTCCCCTTCTTAATTCCTACAAATTTATCCTTGCCTATTTTTATCCTATATCCTTTTTTTTTGCAAATCTATTCATGATTTTTGGGTGGGTTCTGTGCCAGAGACTGAGGAGGAATAGAATTAAAAAGAAGATCAGAGATCTAACAATCAACAAGGATTTGGGCATTGTGTAGGCAGAAGTGATTAATTTAGTTGACCATTTGATAACTAATTTAATTGGTTTGGCACAGCATTGCAGGCCGAAGGGCATGGCCCTATGCTGTACTTTTCTATGATCCATGTACTTCATAATAATAAGAAACAACGATAGTGTAGACAGAAAAGACAGCAGATACTGAAATCTGGAGCAAAAACCAACCTGCTGGAGGAACTGGTGGCATGGTAACGTAACGGCTAATGTAATGCTTCACAAGGTTAGCGTCAAGGTTCAATTCCCACCGCTGTCTGTAAGGAGTTTCCTTCAGGTGCTCTGATTCCCTCCCATATTCCAAAGGCATACGGGATAGGGTTATTAAGTTGTGGGCATGCTATGCTGCCACCAAAAACATGGCGACACTTGTGGGCTGCCCCCAGCACATTCTCGGACTGTGTTGGTCATTGACACAGGCAATGCACTTCCCTGCATGGTTTGATGTTTTGATGTACGTGTTATAAATAAAGCCAGTCTTTAACTTCAGAACTCAGCAGGTTGAGCAGCATTTGTGGGAAGAAAGGAATTGTCAATGTTTTGGGTTGAGATTGGAGAGGTGAGATGGCCAGTATAAAGAGGAGAAGGAAGCAGCAAGAAAAAGTCCATTCACCGTTTTTCTTCTACTTGTAGAAGAGGAAGCTGTGAGTGGCCTTTTTCTTGCAGCAGATCTTTTTAGCACATCATTTTGAATTTGGCAGTGAAGGTTCAAAATGAGGTCAGCAGATTTCAGGTGGGATTGATTGGCCACTATCTGAATGTCATCCCACAGAAGGTATCCTCATAAACACTTCAGAGGCAGAAAATAAAAATGTGAACTTAACATTGCTGGAATATTGCTTACTGCACTGCCGCCACTGTCATTCATTTACCCCTAAGGCACTTGATAAACAATTACAGAAGTTTCTGGAATTATCTGCCCTGTGCTCATTTGCACGGCTGATCCTGCCTTCATTTACATGTTAATGTAGCAAGCACTTTGGATTTGACCAGTTCCCATCCATATAAATTATTTGTCATAAATTTTCTGGAGCACATTTTGCAAAGGTGCTCTTTCCATGATATGATAGTAATGACAAGATTTATGCTATAAAATTTTAACAATGCATTAGTTTTATGTCCTGAATATTTGTAATAGAAAAATAACCTTGCACAATTCATTATGGTGTGAGAGGAATTTTATATTTAGAGAAAAATATGTTTAATCCTATCTTAAACACTGTAGTTTTTAAACTGAATCTAATTATGCATATGTTTGAATATAACCTTTGGTCTGTGATTGACCCCAAACTAGATAGGAAATTATCTTCTAACTTTAATCTTACAGTAAAATATTTTCAGTACAAGAAGTCAAATAGAATACAGATCCTGAAATAATAGCAGGAAATGCTGGAATCTAGGAAGTCAAATGTTAATTCTGTTTCTCTTTCCACAGATGCTACCTAACTAGCATTTGTAGTTTCTATTTTCAGTTTTTAGTGGATAGTTTGAAGAGCCGTTAAATTGGCTCAAATGGAGATTCAATGATAACTAGTAAAATTGGATTGTGTGGAACAGCTAGTCATTGGGTTCAGTATACTTTGCTTACACCATTCCACCCCTTCTGTAAAAGTTCCTACTTTTGATTCAAAGTACTCCTGAGGAGATTGTCAAAGAATAAGCAGAAATCAGATATAGATGGTGCATTACAATTGGAGCGGCAATAAAATTAGCGTGACTGCTTATGCACTTCCATAGATGCTGAGTTCCTGCAGCATTTTGTGTGCGCGTGTGTATTGTTTAATTGGAAAATTACTGCCACTTATTATTAATAAATAAAATCTGTTCTTTGTCGGATGGATGCCATGTCATGGTCGAAGAGTCATACAGCAATGAAACAGGTCTACTGGAACCCCAATAACTTCCTTACTTCACACTGCAGCCTGACACATCTTATTAGGACTTGGGGATTTAACCACCTTTAAGCACAGTAAGAAACCTAGTATCTCCTTGTTTTTAGGGGTAATAATATTGAACCTTTCCCCCTTCTTGAATCCTTCACTTACATTGTCAGACTTTAAAGTCTGTTATTATTAGTCAGACCTCCTTGCATTAAAAGAGCTGCATTTTGGGACCTCCAGTTCATGTGCTTTGCTACGCTCAGGACTGCTCTTCCAAATAGAATGACCTACATTTCTTTCTTTCAATTTTTGACTCTCCATTTATACATCTAATCTGTACCCACTGGCCCTGCCTAATAAATTTAAACTCTCCCCAAAAGCTAGACCGTTTCTGGTTCAGATGCAAGTTTTACAAGTCCTCCCTCCCTTGCAAATTATCAGAACAATTCAGAAATCTATAGTTTCCCTCCTACTTTATCAGACTTAGCCAGCAATGAATATACTTAATAGCATTGGCATTGGAAGTAATTTGGAGATTACAGACTTGTTTCTTTTGGCAGGGATGTTGACAACTGCAGAATATAAATAGAATTTTTATAGACAGGAGTTGAGGAAAATAAGAAGTTGGAGGGGTCGTTGAGATGGGAGGGGGTTGATGGTGGTGGTTCTGGAGCTCTCTGTCTGAAAGGTTGGTAGACAGAAATCTTCAGCTGGTTGTGGATTACAGGAGTTGTGAACTTCCCATGATGCAGGATATTTACAAGGACAGGTAAAAAGCCATCCCAACCACAATCTATTCCAGCTGCTACCATCCGGGAAGCGGTACCACAGCATAAAAGCCAGGACCAACAGGCTCAGGGACAGCTTCTTTCACCAGGCCATCAGACTGATGAACTCGCGCTGATCTGAGTGTACTCTGTATTACATTGACTGTTCTATTTATTATAAATTATTATGATTTCACATGGCACATTTAGATGGAGACGTAACATAAAGATTTATACTCCTCATGTACGTGTAAGAAATAAAATCAATTCATTTCAGTTCAATATTTCAAAAGACAGTTGGACAGATACATGGATAAGAAATGTTTTGAAGGATATAAGGCAAACGGGGCTTGCTTGGTTGAGCAAATTTGTCGATATGGATCAAACAAGGCAAATGGCCTGTTGCAACACTGTATAACTCTATGATTCTCAGCATCTGGCTGAGCACTGAAGAACTGGAACTGACAGAGCCAGGATTCTCGGGCTGATACCTGCGATAATCCTTGAGCATGTTCATGATGGGCTGAATGACCTCTATACTATGATTTCTAATTCTATTTTAACCTGAGCAACAGGCCACAGAAAAACAATTACGCATTATAACAGTGATGTCAGTACTTGCATAGGATGGATGTTCCACTGTGAGATTCCATCTTTCATTTTAAAATTAGTGCTCAGACTTATCTGCATGTATTATAATCACACAAGGAAATGCAAATAACTAGCAGTACATTGTTTAAATTATAATCAATATTTAAGTGTCTTTAGAAGAACTGAAGAGAAGGATTAAGATTTATTTTCTGTAAGTTGGCACTGTTTTAGACTTTGCTGTAAATGCAGTTGAAGTTATAGCTATCAATTTCTTGAAAGAAATTACATTGTTGCTTGAAGAAAAGAAACATAAAAGAAGACAGAGTGTGGGCAGGTCTGTTGGATTTAAGAGAGCAGGGCTTGTGAAGAATGCTACGCTCTTAACACAGTCTTCTACATAGAGCAATACTCCGACACAATTAACGCCTCTGGAATTAACAATTTAAGCTGCAAAATGAGAGGTCCATTTCCAAAGCTGACAGGGAGAGCAAACTGAGGTGAGGATGAGTGTGGCAAAATAATGATATCAGTAAATTAATTTCAATGTAATGAATGCAAGTGTTACATTTTGTTTGCTATTATAAGCTAAATACATACTGCCTGTTCAATAACAGTCTAAATGGAACAGAGCAATAAAAGGGGTACAATATTATGTTAAATATAGTGGCTCAGGTTTATACACAAAAGTTTAAGTTTATTGTCATCTGACTGAACATATATACAAATGAAATAAAGTTCCGCTGGACTGCGGTGCACCCACAATACACGCGTCACACACAGCACATGAAATAAAATATTACCACAAATAAGTTAATAAAATTTAATTCAGAACGCAGGTGAAAAGCACAATGCAGGTAAACAGTAAACAGCTCGCTGTCCTAGTGATGAGACCTTGGCAGTGGCAGGCGTTTCACAGCCTGGGGAAGAAGTGTTAACCAGTCTGACAGTCTTAGTCCCGATGCTCCTGTACCTCCTTCCTGGTAGTGGATGAAAGAGATTATGAGATGGGTGGTAGAGATCCTCTACAGCAATACTTTGGGCCCTTTATATACTGTACAATGCTCCCAGGAAATGTCACCGTTAGTGGGGAGTGATCCTCTCAGCAGTTTTCACTGTCCTTTGGGGGCGGGGAGACTTGAATGCACCATGCAGTGCTGTGCCTTCTTGACTAATGAGGAGGTGTCATGGCTGCAGGTTAGAAATGATCAGTTATGTGCATACCAAGCAACTTTGTGCTCTTCACTCTCTCCGCAGCAGAGCCGTTGATGTGCAATAGAGTGGTGACCTGCACCTTCCTGAAGTCTCTTTTGTCTTGTCAATGTTGAGATTTAGGTGGTTGTTCTTGCATCATTTATCAAGCCCTTCTCTGTATGCTGACTGATCATTATTGCCAATGAGGCCAAACACTGTTGTATCATCAACAAACTTGATGTGGTTTGAGCTGGACCTGGCACCGCAGTTATGAGTCAGCAGGGTGAACAGCAGTGGGCTGAGCACACAGCCTGGGGCAACAGTGAGATGGAGCTTTAAGTGTTGCTGCCAACTTGGACTGACTGTGGTCTTTCTGCAAAGTGGAAGGTTCAGTTACAGAGAGAAGTGTTAAGTCCCAATGAAGACAGTTTACCCACCAGCCTCTGAGGGATAATTGTGTTAAATGCAGAGCGGAAGTCAATGAACAACTTCCTGGAGTATGGGGCGTTGTTTTCTATGTGGAACAGGACAGACCGGAGAGCCGAGGCTATGGCATCATCCGTGGATTAGTTTGATCAGTAGGTGAACGGGGAGGGTCCAATGTAGCTGGAAGGTGGGATTTTATACAATCCATTACCAGCTGCTCAAAGCACTTCAGACTGTTGAGGCCAGTGCCACTGGATGGTAGTCATTTAGGTTACTTAACATCACTCTCTTGGGCAGTGGTATGATAATGGCTGCCGTGAAGACTGCGGGAGAGTGGACTGTTGCAAAGAGTTGTTAAAGATGTTCGTTAAGACCTCTGTTAACTGGGATGCACAATCCCTCAGCATTTTGTCCAGCCCTGCAGTTTTGGGTGGGTTTACCCTATCTAGGATCCTCCTCTCCTTGGGTGCAACCTAGGTAGGTTGCCCATTTCTCAGGGGCAGAGGGGGCTTTCCTCTGTCACATCATTGTGTCAAATCATGCATAGAAGAAGGCATTTTGCCTGTCAGGAAGGGAGCTATCGCTATGGTTGATGCACAGGGTGGACTGGTAATCTGAAATTATTTCTATTCCTTACCACGTGTGCCTGGTGTCACAAAATTTTATTTGAATTTGTTGTGAGTACTCTCACTTTGCCTTCCTGATGGCATGTGAGAGTACGGCTCTTACTAACTTTGGAGTCAACTTATCCCCCAATCTGAGGGTAGCATCCCGATCCTTAATCAGTGCACAGACCTCTGCAGTCAGCCATGGTTTCTGATTGGTCCTGGTGGTGTAGTGTTGAATCACTGTAAAATCCTCAGTGCATTTTTCTACATCCCACATATTCATCAATGTTGACTTGATGATCGTAGGTAGCCATCTCCCTGAATACGTTCCGGACTGTGCTTTCAAAAACAGTCCTGCAGTGATGAGGTGGCAACAAATGGTCAGATCCTGATCTCCCTGTAAGCTGATTTGATTTGTTTAACCAGTGGTCTGTATGCAGGGATTAGCAAGATGGATATCTGAGTATCTGACATGAGAGTGGTGGTGAGGGGGCATTGGGGGGCAGCCTTGTAGGCTCTATAAACATTGGTATAGACCAGGTCTAATATATTCTCTGTGAAGATGACATGCTGGTAGAACTTCGGCAGGACTGCTTTTAAGTTGGCATGATTGAAGTCACTCGTGACAATAAAGAAACCATCAGCATCGGGGTGAGTGTCTTGGAGGTCACAGGTGGCACCTTGGAGATCCTGCAGCACTAGTAGGGTTGGGGGGGGGGGGTATCTAAACAGCAACAATTACAATGGCAGTCAACTTCCTTGGTAAGTAAAAGAGCCTGCACATCCATTTCTACATCTAAAAGGAGAGCTGCCACAAGAAAGCTGTATCCATCAATAAGGACCCCATCATCCAGGCCATGCTCTCTCTTCACTGTTACCATAGGGAAGGAGGTACAGGAACCTTAGGTTCCAGACCAGCAGTTCAGGAATAGTTATCACCCATCAACCATCAGGAACCAGCATGGATAACTTCACTCACCTCAATGCTAAACTGATTCCACAACTCTAGAAGGACTCTACAACTCATGTTCTCAGTATTATTTATTATTTATATATCATTATTTTTATTATTATTACTTTTCTGTCTTCTGCACATTGGCTATTTGTCTGTGTGTGTGTAGTTTTTCACTGATTCTATTATATTTCTTTGTTCTACTGTAAATGCTCAAGAAAATGAATCTCAGGGCAGTATATGGAAACATATATGCAATTTGATAAGAAATTTACTTTAAGTTATTGAACTTTGAAAATCAAGAAACTTTGAAAAAGCAATGTCTCAAGACATTGACTCAAGGTGAAGTGGATGGAAAAATATGAAATACGAGGCTTTGATCTATAGGAGGCAATAAAAAGGAGTGAGCACTTTTTTTAATATGTGTAGAAGAACAAAAGCGTCTGAGGTTACATATGAAATCCATCATTGTAGGTGACACAGCAAGTTAAGAAGCTATTGAAAAAGCAAAACTGCATCACAGCTGGTATAGAAACAATAATACTCTTGAATGGAAAATCCTACAAAAAATAATGGATACGGCCCAGTCCATCAAAGGTAAAGCCTCCCCACCACTGAGCACATCTACATGAAGCGTTGTTGCAGGAAAGCAGCATCCTTTATCAGGGACGCCCACCACCCAGGACGTGCTCTCCTATCATTGCTGCCATCAGGAAGAAGGTACAGGAGCCTCAGGACTCACACCACCGGGTTCAGAAACAGTTTTACCCCTCAAACAACAGGCTCTTGAACCAGAAGGGAATAACTTCACTCAAGCTCATTTGCCCCATCATTGAAATGTTCCCACAGTCTCTTGACTCACTTTCAAAGACTGTTCATGTCATGCTCTCAATATTTATGGCTTATTTGTTTCTTCTTATTATTTATTTATGTTTGTATTTGCAATTTGTTGTCTTTTGCACACTGGTTGAACACCCAAGTTGTTATGGTCTTTCATTGATTCCAGTGTGGTTATTATTCTATTATGGATTTATTGAGTATGCCTGCAAGAAAATGAATCTCAGGATTGTATACAGATACATGTATATACTTTGATAATAAATTATCTTGAACTTTGGAAGCAAACCTAGAGATGTACACAGGTAAGGAAGTCATGCCGAACCTTTATAAAACAATGTATTGGCCATAAATGAAGAGATTTATTGAAATGATTCCAGTGATGAGGAACTTTTACTGGTATAGACCGGAGAAGGTTTGAGGATGTTCCCAGGACCTGCGTTGTAGGGAGAGGTTGGCCAGGTTAGGTAATTTTTTCTTGGATTGTAGGATTCTGAAGGGTCACCTTATAGAAATATTTAAATTTACAAGAGGCATTGAAAAAGTGGATGGTAACAGCCTTTTCCCCAGGGTAGGGATTAAACTAAGGGGCATAGATTTAGTTCAAGTTCAAGTTTATTGTCATTCAACCATACACATACATACAGCTGAACAAAACAGCATTCCTCTGGGACCAAGCTGCAAAATTCAGTACAGTACATATATCATATAGAGCACATAAAATAATATGAACACAATTATATAAATAGACATTCTGTCGATGCACAAGTTGCCATAAAGTGCATATACAACATATAGTTAACTATACAACAGTACAATGCTACTGGCGCTGTCATAAATAATGTGTACTGAGTGAAAGCAGGGTGCTCAGAAGTCTCACAGCCTGGGGAAGAAGCTGTTACGCAACCTAGCAGGCTGAGAGGGGAAGGGTCTTTGTGGCGGCAATGTTTTCATATAGAAGGTAGTGAATATATGGAAGGAGCTGCCAGAGGAAGTGGTTGAGTTAGGCACAATATTATTTGAGAAGCACTTGGATAGGTTTATGGAAGGAGGGGCCAGGAGGGATTTAGGTTGAATGCAGGAATTTGGGACTAGCTAGGTGAACAAAGTGCTCAGTTTAGACTTGTTGGGCCAAAGGCGTTGTATCCCTGCTATGTGACTCCGAGCTATGTTGGTTTCCTTGGAATGGAGGAAGTTAAGAAGGGAGCCGTTGGAGGTACTTAACATCATGAAGGTGTAGGCAGTAGCTAGAAAGAAACTCTTTCTAATGGCAGTGGGGACATAGAACTGGAGAAAATAGAGCAGAAGTGAATGACATAAAGGCAACAAGAGCAAAAACTGTTTTATGCAAGGAGTCATTATAGGCTAGAATGCACATCCAGAGGGAGTAGTGATCACACACTCAATAGTAACATTCATGAGTGAGCTGGATAAGAGTCTGCAGGAGAATGATTCTCACAGGGCTGTGAGGAGAGGATGGGCAAGTGTGATTGATGGATAGGTTAATGTAAACAAGCTAATCACACTTAATGGGCCAAATGGCCTCTTTTCATGGTGTAACTTTTTGGTGATTTCTGCAAATAACATCTCAAAGGTGCTTCCACAGCAATGGCGAAGTTGACAGCTGTGGGCCTGGCATGTAGGCTAGAGGCGGGGGAAAGGGATAGGTTAGCTTTAGTAAGGGGTGGTAGAACTGGATGTGGGTTGATATTGGGTGTGGAAGAAATTGGGATTATGAAATGGTTGAGGAGTGGAACTGTGATCAGTGGAGGAGTGTTGCTGGAGGATTTGTGGTAGAGCTGTTGCAAGTTGTGAGTTTGAACTGAATGGGAATCTTTGCCACCATGGGCAGACCACTCAACTTTAACTAATACTGTAGCAAGCCTCATATCTGCTTCTGCACTTGTTCTCAACACTTTCAACTAACCAGACCTACAAAGGACATAGAACATAGAACAGTTATAGCCCTTTGGTCCAAAATGTTGTGCTAACCTTTTAACCTACTCCAAGATGATAGCAGTACCTATGTCAGGCTGGTGTTAATTGATTACAGCTTAGCAAATGACACAATCATACTCTCAGTTTCAATCAACAAGCTCCAAAACCTGGGCCTTTGTACCTCCGTCTGCAACTGGATCCTTGACTTTCTCACTGGGAGATCATAATTAGTACAGACTGGAAAAGACATCTCCTTCTCACTTACAACCAACACTGGTACACCTTAAGGATGTGGGCTTAACCCACTGCTCTACACTCTCTATCCCCATGACTGTGTGGCTAGGCACAGCACAAATGCCATCTATAAATTTGATGATGACACAACTATTGTTAGCAGAATTTCAGATGGTGACAAGAAGGCGTATAGCAGTGAGATAGATCAGCTGGTTGAGTGGTGTTGTAACAGAGCTCAACATCAGTAAGACTGAAGAACTGATTGTTGAAATTAGGAAGGAGAAGCCAAGGGAACACACACCAGTCCTCATCAAGGGATCAACAGTGAAATGGGTGAGCATTTTCAAGTTCCTGGGTGTCAACTTCTCTGAAGATCTATCCTGGACCCAACATATTGATGCAATTACGAAGAAGGCACATCAGTGACTATATTTCATTTTAATGTGTGCCTCTTTGGTATGTTACCAAAGACTCTTGCAAATTCTGTAGATGTACTGTGGAGAGCATTCTAACTGGTTGCATCACCATCTGGTATGGAGGGGTGACTGCACAGGACTGGAAAAAGCTTCAGAAAGCTGTAAACTCAGCCAGCTCCATCATGGTCACTAGTCTCTCCAAAAATGAGGGCATCTTCAAAAGACAACATCTCCAAAAAGTCGGCATCTGTCATTAAGGACTTGTGTCTCCCAGGACATGCCTGTTTCTCATTGCTACCATCAAGGAGGGGTTACAGGAGCCTGAAGACGCACACTCAATGGTTCAGGAACAGCTTCTTCACCTCCGCATTCAGATTTCTGAATGGACAATGAACACATGGACATTACCTCACTATTTTTTTTCTTTTTTATTGCTCTCTTTTTGTATTATTCATTTAATTTAATTGCATGCAAATTTCTTCAAAATAAATTTGTTATCAAAGTACTTGTATGTCACAATATGATTCATTTTCTTGTTGGCATACTCAATAAATCTATAGAATAATAACCATAACAGACTGCCCAACCAGAGTGCAGAAGACAACAAACTGTGCAAATACAAAAAGAAGAAATAATAATAAATAAATAAGCAATAAATAATGAGAACTGAGATGAAGAGTTCTTGAAAGAGTGTCTATAGGTTGTAGGGACATTTCAATGATGGGGCAAATGAAGTTGAGTGAAGATATCTCCCTGATGGTGGACGGGTAATAACTGTTCCTGAACCTGGTGGTGTGAGTCCTGAGGCTCCTGTACCCTTTTCCTGATGGCAGCAGTGAGGGGAGAGTATGTCCTGGGTGGTGGGGGTTCCTGACGATGAACACTGAATTCCTGCAACAGTGTTTTATGTACAAACAAGAGAAAAACTGCAGATGCTGGAAACCCAAGAAAACCACACACAAAGTACTGGAGGAACTCAGCAGGCCAGGCAGCATCTATGGAAAAGAGTACAGTGGACGTTTCGGGCCGAGATCCTTCGGCAAGTCCTGTCCCTGTAGTGCGCCAGTGTTGATTGTCAGTAAGGTGGAGTTATAAGTGTACAGCAACTAGAGTGGGGGGTTAAGCAGCGATCGTGGAGGAGATGTTATTGCCAGTCTGAACTGACTGCGGTCTGCAGGACATCCCAGGATCCGATTGCTCAGGGAGGTATTGAGGCCAATGTCTTGGAGCTTCTTGATTAGTTTCTTATTATAATTTATAGCTTTATTATAATGTATTGCTATGTACTGCTTCCACAAAAATAACAAATGTACCGTATCAGTGAAATTAAACCTGATTCTGATCAACCTAACTCTTCCTCCCACATGTAAATCACAGAACTGACAATAAAATGTATGCTGCACACCACTACATGAATCTGTTGCTTTTCCTTATTTACCTCTTTTCCTTTAACTTGAAACCTTGTCCTCTAGTTTTTGTTATCTATCCTGTGGGACAAATTTTCCAAAAATTTACCCTACCAATGTCCCTCTTATTTTTTTTTCATTTTCATGCCTCCCTCTAGGAAAACAAATTCACACTATCCAGTCTCTCCTCATAGCTGAAACATTCTGTCCCAGGCAATATCCTAGTGAATCTACTCTGTGCTCTCTCCAATGTAATTACGGCCTTCCTATAATGTGGTGACCAACTCTGTACAGTATTCGGTACCGCAGCTGTGGCTGAACCACACCTCTTATTATCCCAACAAATGAGGACAATTTTGTATATGCCTTATTTGCTATGTTATCTACTTGATCTTCATGGATCCTTGGACTTGTAGACAGAAGGAAAGAATGTGAGGTATCCAAAGGTATGGAGTTAATGGTTACAAAGTATTGTTGTATGGGCAAGTTAAAGCAATGAAATAGGAACCACATTTGTCTCGGCTTCCACTGCACTTTGAAGAAGAGAGTTCCACAGACTCTCAATTCTCTAAGTGATATTAAAACAAAAACACCTTATTTCTTTACTAGATGGATGGCTACTTATTTTTAATAGAGGTCTCTATTCTACTTCCTGCTACAAGAGGAAACACGATCTTCACATCAACACTATGAAAACTCCTCAGAATCTTAAAAATTTCTACCAAGTTCCCTTACACTTACAAATGTCCAAAAAATTATACTTTGAATTCACCTATGATCTTCGTGCTGCTCACCAAACTTTTTTGTAACCTGTAGATCTACTTTTGCTCCCTTCCTGCAATCAAGACATTTTGGGATTACTGGATAATTATTGGTCCCCTCTTACCCATAGTCTGGTTGCATCTGCACAGGTCAGAACTCCCCCTCATTCTCTGAACTCTTCCCCCACCCGAGTCCAATCTGGACACCCCCTTTGGGATTTTGGACATTCTCCCATAGATCCCTCAGCTTCATGCAGACCCCAAGAACCCACTGTTGCCTTTTTTATTTGTGCCCCTTTGAAGCTGTCTTCTTACCCAAAAGACCATTTAATCTGTTAATCAGGATGGCTGTGGGTGGAAGTTCAATTTAAAGGACCTTTGCATAAAATTCCTGCAAGATATTCAAGACACTCAATTTATGGGTTCAGGTTTGATTTCAATATTTAAGAGAAATTTGGACAGGTACATGGTTGGGAGGGGTATATAGGGTTATGGTCCAGGTGCAGGTCAATGGGACTAGGTGGATTAATAGTTTGGCATGGACTAGATGGGCTGAAGGGCCTGTTTCTGTGTTGTAGTGTTCTATGACTGTATGACTCTATCATGACTTCCAGGTTCCGCCTTAGGGCACTGAACAATGAAGACATTCAAATTTCCTTTATTTCCTGGAATTACAGCAGTCTGTCTGCCTCTAACAACAGTCTGTGCTGATAGGAAGCTTGCACTAATGTGGATAATTTTCAGGTGAAAGTTATAATTGCACAATGATTGAAGACAACTCTTTCCTGTTTAATTTTATGGAATTATTGGTGGGTACAGTAACATCACCTCATCAATGATGTCTGGTACCAGGCTAGAGGCAGTAACTGCGTAGCTCAGCACAAGCCTATCCCTACTCTCTTGTCTTTAACAACCAAGATCAAAGATGCAAAAGATGTGTATCAATGTAATGAGATATTGAATTACCAACAGCAACTGCCCCGCCACTGTCAAGCTTGAAAAACACGTCAAATGTTTCAACATTTCCTGTTTAACCTTCGCATCCTCTGAAGGCTACTAAGTAAAGCAATTTAAGATACAGGTACTCTATGCTGGACTTGAAGGATGGGATTTTGAAAGGAACATGAATCATCGGTTGTCTTTGATTGACCATTTCTTAAACCAGTGCCTCTCAGGAGTTCTTATGGATCACGACATCACTTCAACCAATCAGACAATGGCAGTTGCTTACTTGTCAAGATGCTATCTTCTTGAATGAACATACAGGTTTCCTGGTAAAAATAAACTGCAGCTTTAATATCCTAAACAGCCCCAGACTCTTCAACAAACTTGAAACAGAAGCAGTAATCTGTTATTTATTCATGTGAATTGTGTGTCCACTTGTAGAAGTTGTGGAAGTGTGCAACATTTAAAACATGTTCAATAAATGTAGCTTCTGAATTCTTAATCATTTTGAAAGGTTTAAATGTTATTAAGTAAAATAATTATAAGTGTTATTGTATAAAAGTGGTAGCAGTGGGTCAGCAGAATTACACAGCTGGGGTGTCACTGCCTCACAGTGACCTACGTTCAATTCTGATTTAGACCACAAGAGCATAAGATATAGGAGCAGAATTAGGCCATTTGGCCCATTGAGTCTGCTCCGCCATTTCATCATGCCTGATCCAATTTTCCTCTCAGCCCCAATCTTTTGCCTTCTCCCCGTGTCCCTTCATGCCCTGACCAATCAAAATTGTATTAACTTCTGCCTTAAATATACATAAAGTCTTGGCCTCCACAGCTGCAGTAGCAAAGAATTCCACAGATTCACCTCCCTATGGCTAGAGAAATTCCTATCTCCATTCTAAAAGGACACCCCTTTATTCCATTCAATAGGTTTCAATAAGGTCACCCCTCATTCTTCTGAGTTCCAGTGCATACAGGCCCAGATCCATCTAACACTCTTCATAGGACATATTTCTGGAGCTACTCATGTGGAGTTGCGTATTCCTCCTCTGACCATGTGGGTTTCCTCCTGGTGCGCTGGTTTCCTCCCACATTGCTTGCCACAGATGACTGTGGAGGCCAAGACATTGGGTATATTTAATGTGGAGGGTAACTGGTTCTTAATGAGTAAAAGTGTCAAAGGTCACAGGGAGAAGGAAGAAGAATGGGTTGAAAGGGATTATAAATCAACCATGATGGAAAGGAGGAGCAGACTCGATGGGCTGAATGGCCTAATTCTGCTTCTATTTTTATGGTCTTGTGGTCACATCCAAAGATCACCACAAATTCCCCCAGAGATTTGATAAATGGTAGAATTTAGTGTAGGGGAAATGCGGAGAGCATAGGAATGAATTCAGGCAGGCTTAGTGTAAGTATTGGTACTGGATAGTTGGAGTATACTGAATGGGTGAAGGGCCTGTTTCTGTGCAGTATGTCTGTATGGGACATATGAGGAGTAAAAATCTTTATGTTACGCCTCTGACTGAATGTGCAACGTGCAGTAAACAGTATGTACAACAGGGCAGTCAATATAGCATAGAAATACAATTGTATCAGCATGAGTTAATCAGACTGATGGACTGGTGGAAGAAGCTGTCCTGGAGCCTGTTGGTCCTGGCTTTAATGCTGTGGTATTGTTCCAGGATGGTAGCAGCTGGAACAGGTTGTGGTTGGGGTGACTCTGGTCCCAAATGATCCTTCGAGCCCTTTTTACACAACTGCCTTTGTAAATGTCCTGAACAGTGGAAAGTTCACATCTACAGATGTGCTAGGCTGTCTGCACCACTCTCTGCAGGGTCCTGTGATTGAAGTAAAGTTTCCATACCAGGCAATGATGCAGCCAGTCAGCATGCTCTCAACTGTGCCCCTGTAGAAGGTCCTTAGGATTTGGGGACTCATGCCAAACTTCTTTAATTGTCCGAGGTAAAAGAGGCACTATTATGCTTTTTTCACCACACAGCCAGTATATACAGACCATGTGAGATCCTCGGTGATGTTTATGCCGAAGAACTTAAAGCTGTTCACCCTCTCATTGATGTCAATAGGGGTTAGCCTGTCTCCATTCCTTCTGTAGTCCACAACCAGCTCCTTTGTTTTTGTAACATTGAGGGAGAGATTGTTTTCTTGAGTTGCCATGAGTCATGAGTATATAGAGAGTGATCATAGGTTAAAGGTGAAATATTTAATGGAAACCTGAGGGAGACCTTCTTCACTGAGAGGGTGGTGTGAGTGTGGAATGAGCTTCCAGCAGAAGTGATGGATGCAGGTTCAATTGCAACATTAAAGAAAAGTTTGGATAAGTTCAAGTTTAATTGTCATTTAACCATACACAGGAGTACAGACAGACAAAGCAGCGTTCCTCTGGGGCCAAGGTGCAAAACAGAGGATCAACAGTCACACACAGCACAAGGCACATGTAGCAGAAAAACAAACAGTCGCAAGAATAATTATAGGCCAAGTCCCTGAGTGTCATGGCCTGTAGATTAATGGAATGTTGTCTCAGAGCCGTGCAAGAATAAGCGTGCGGCAGTCTTCATCACACACGAATGCAGTTGCAGAAGAATGCACTCCAGCTTGTCTTCCACTGAGTGAACACAGAAGAGCAGTGCCAACGGGAAGGGCCAGCCTCCAACCCAGCACGGATGCCAGTGGACGTGGATGGAAGGGGTATCACAAACAGGAGAAAATCTGCAGATGCTGGACATCCATAGCAACACATGCAGAATGCTGGAGGAGCTCAGCAGGCCAGGCTGCATTTATGGAAATGAGTGAATAGCCAATGTTTTGGACTGGGACCTGAAGAAGGGTCCCGGCCCGAAACGTCAACTGTTTACTCTTCACCGTAGTTGACTGACCTGAGTTCCTCAAGCATTTTGTGTGTGTTACTATGGATAGGAGGGGTGCAGAGGGTAGTGGTCCAGCTGTGGGCAGATGGGACTAGGCACAAAGACAGGTCAGCATGGACAAGATGGGCTGAAGTGCCTTTTTTGTGCTGCAGTGCTCTATGACACTATAACTAAGGAGATCAACTCTAATCAAGATTATCTGGTCAGTGAGTGAATGGGAGTAGTTGCAGACTGAGAGTATAGACAAAAGAGTGTAAATGTTGCAAAATGCAGTGCTGGAAGTTGTACCTAGGAGGTCAGGCTGGGCATGTCATCAGAACCCACTCTACCCAACCATGAAATGTGAGCATCTGTTCCCCCATCCCACTTTTAGATAATATTTGGGTAGAGTCTGCATAAGTAAAACTTTTCCATATATCCAACTCCATCAATACTCTACAACAAGGGTACCCAACCTTTTTTATGCCATAGACCAATACCATTAAACAAGGGATCCGTGGACCCCAGGTTGGGAACCCCTGCACAACTTATCCCCAATAAAACCCTCTTAGACTCAGTTCTGAATTTTTTAACTGAGCTTTTCTTCATCTGGTTTTGAAGGAGAGAGTTGCACTGCATACCATGCTACGATATACATAATCAGAAAATTCCTCTCATCTTTTTGTAATAATGAACTTCTAACAAGCCTGTGAAGTGGGATGTCCAAACAGGACCTGCATGATTAGAACAGGGTCATATTGGGGAGGGGGAAGGGGCCGCTCTTGTGTTTTCTGCTTTTAATTGACTTTGGATCATAAGCAGGAGAAAATTGAAACTGGACTTAATCCTGATCCTAATCCCAAAAGCCTCCTTAGACCACCACAGAACATCAATTCCAGTCAAACGCAAGACCACCCAAAAATGTGCAAATGTCATCACAATTTAGGGAATGGACACAAATATCCCATGACCTGAGGATCATTTCTAGACTGTAATATGTCATTCAGGCAATTAGTTAGGGAATGATTAAATCAAGGAACCAATGTCAAAACAACACAAAATACCACTATTCAGATTAGGATGTTTACCCAGGATTTTCACATTTCAGCGTTACTCAAAATTGAACAAAGTTTGTAAAAATTGTGTATGTAACATAATCTATTAATTACTAGTAGCTTTCAGTTTAATTTTGTGTGATAGCTCTCATCAGAAAGAAGTATTTCATGGAATGACAAGCAAACTACTTGTTACAGTCAGTTATGTGATAATTTGGAATCTATTTATTTGCTTTGCTGTGGATGTTACCTCAGTTGGATGGGCTCTGAAATGGGATGCTCATTGCTACATGTGAACTTTACAGTCACATTCTGAACAATTATTTGAAATATTTAATATTTTTCCATCATCTTTTAATTTATCAGGTTAAAATTCCACCATTAGCACCATTGGATCTATGAAAATGTAGGAAGAGAAGGTATCTTTCATGAGCAATGGGAATTTGTATGTTTGTAATCCCTTTATTAATATATCAATTGTATTTTGTTCATATTATTAATATTAATAAAAAGGAAGAGCGGGTACCATTTACACAGTTGAAAAAGTGTTGCTCATCCTTTCTGCCCACAAGCACTGGACGGAAGGCTAATGGCTCCGGAATTACTCCCATCCTTCTGTCAGATTGTTGTGTTGCTAGGAAACATAGCAAGTTGGTGCTAACAGTGGAAGTGAAGTTAAACCAGTTAGACTTGGAAATGAGTTGGTAGAAATATGTTGGGGCTGGGTTTCCTATTATATAATTTTTTAATTCCGACTTCGCTGGGCAAATTATAATTTCCTCCTTCTCACTGTACTCTCGTTACTTTTTCGTTCCCACTGGCCAGCAACTTCACCAGAACATCGTTACATTGCTGCTCATTATTGCATTTCTAGTAGTGAGACTTGCTGCCAGCAATTTGATTTTGAACTTTTAATATTGACAGCAGTTCAGAAATACAGCACTCTGCGAAAGTCTCAGGCACATATATACTGTATAGCTAGGGTGCCTAAGACTTTTACACGGTTCTGTACTTGTCAATGCTTAGCAGGGAACGGGCTTGTAAATCTGGCGGGAACAAAGGATGTTGGGAATGGCGAGGGCTGCAGGAGTGGAATGGGACAGGTGGCAGAGAAAGAATGCAGGGGAGGGGGTTGGAATGGGTGAACACACACCCAGTCCTGAGACTCCAGGCAAGGTCATTTGAATCCAAACAACTGGTTTATTGACCATTACAGAATGTCTCTCTGGATGCTCTCCACTCCCTCTCCTCTCCTTTCCTCTTTTCACAAACACGATTCCCCTCTCACAAACATGAATACAGCACTGTGCAAAAGTCTTAGGCATGTGTATGTAGTGAGGGTGCCTGAGACTTTTGCACAGTTCTGTATTTCAATGAATCTAAAGTACCTTGGGACAACCATAAATTGTGAACAATCAGTCCCCTTACTTCTAGGCCGATGCCAATTACTGCACCCTAAATTGATCAATCAATTTTGTATGCATAAGATATTTCTTGATTCTCACTTTATTTTCAGTATCTACACTTCACAGAGGACCTATGTTGAAGACACTATCCCATAAATAATCTGCATGCACTGCCTAAATCCCACAAGCTCCTCACACACAGTCCCGAAGGAAACGTTAAATTGTTGGCGGGATTTCCTCTTCATTTGGCCACGTTGATTATTTCTATTCAGATATTTTTCCATTTCAAAGTATAACACAGTCATTGTAATGCCCGACCCATAAAAAAGCATGTGTATTTGCCAAGAAATCCTTCAGTAATGTTCTGGAGAACTTTACCAGCTTCTCTGTGATTTGTTCTGTTATCTTCTAATGCTTTACATCTGACTCCTGGGGTTTATTTACCTCTGGTTTGCACAGCCATTGGTTTTTGAAACTTAACTCCAGAACAGAGTTTCGGATCAATTAACCGCTCAGCCAGGACTGCGACAAAAGAATGTCTGCACTGTTCCTGCGGCCTGGGAGGTTACAGCTGTCATGCTCCCCTTCAATCCCATATCCAGTCAACTTTCTCTCTCCCTTTTTCTGTTTGTGCTTCAACATGACTGGTTATGGGATTTTGCTGTGTTCAAAGTGAATTTATCTGATTTTTATTTAATTAGAGATACAGCATGGTAGCAGGCCCTTCTGGCCCATGAGCCTGTGCTGCCCAAATACACCCATGTGACCTATTAACCAACCAACCTGTATGCCTTGGGGTGTGGGATGAAACAGGAGCACCTGGAGAAAAGCCGTGCATTCACAGGGAGAACATATAAGCTCCTTCAGACTGTGGCGCGGATTGAATCGGGGCTGCTGGCACTTTAATGGTGTTATGTTGACTGCTACGCCACTGTGCTTGCCCACTTCATTAGTAATTATATACCTGAAATGGCCATTTAATGCTTTGGGATGTCCTGAGAACAAATTTATATAAACCGAAATCTGCCCAGTTTATCATGTAGTTCTTTTCCCATTTTCATATTGAGTTTTTCTTCTGGTCTTTAGTGCTTATTCAGACACCATGAGCAGTTCATATCTTCATGTGCAAAAGAGACTGAGTTTGAGGGTAGGTGCTTCAGGATGGAACTCGGGCATCTAGTGAATTGGGTGGGGTAGATTTCCACACAGTATCCTGCTTATCACTTGTAATTACGTTTGAAATGTGGCTTAATGGTGACCAGGAATGGTAGCTCATTATTCCTGGTTTTCAGGGTTTCAGATAAGATAGAGAGTCATAATTAAAGAACAGCACACACAAGATGCTGGAGGAACAGAGCAGGCCAGGCAGCATCTAAGGAAAAGAGTAAACAGTTGATGTTTCAGGCTGATACTCTTTATCAGGACTGCTTCTTGAGTCCTGATGGTGGGTCTCAACCCGAAACGTTGACTGTTTACTCTTTTCCAGCATTTTGTGCATGTTGCTTTGGATTTCCAATATCAACTTCTGCCTTAAGTATTCCCATGAACATGGCCTCCACCACCGTCTGTGGCAGAGCATTCCACAGATTCACTACTCTCTGGCTTAAAAAAAAACCTCCCTTGCCTATGTTCTAAAAGTTCGCCCCTCAGTTTTGATGGTGTGTCCTCTTTAGTTCTGGATACCCCCACCACAGGCAACATCCTCTCCACATCCACCCTATCTGGTCCTTTCAACTTTCAGTAGGTTTCAATGAGAACCCCCTGCATTCTTCTAAATTCCAGTGAGCACAGGACCAAAGTTGCCAAACGCTTCTCATATGTTAAACCCTTCATTCTCGAAATCATCTTCGTGAACCTCCTCTGGACTCTCTCCAATGACAACACATCCTTTCTGAGATATGTGGCCCAAAACTGTTGACAATATTCCAAGTGAAGCCTGACTAGTGTCTTATAAAGCCACCACATTATCTACTTGCTTTTATATTCTATTTCCTTTGAAATAAATGCCAACATTGTATTTGCCTTCTTTACCACAGAAACAAATTGTAAATTAACCTTTTGGGAATCTTGCATGAGGACTCCCAAGTCCCTCTGCACTTCTGATGTTTGAACCTTCTCCCCATTTAGATAACAGTCCACACTATTGTTCCTTTTGCCAAAATGCATTATCATACGTTTCCCAAAACTGTATTCCAACTGCCACTTCTTTGCCCATCCATTCTTCCAATTTGTCTGAGTCCTGCTGCAATCACATTGCTTCCGCAGCACTACCTATCACCTATCTTCATGTCATCCACAAACTTTGCACAAAACCATCAATTCCATTATCTAAATCATTGACAAACAATGTGAAAAGTAGCAGTCCCAATACTGACCCCTGAGGAACACCACTAGTTACTGGCAACCAACCAGGAAAGGGCCCCTTTACTTTCACACACATTTTCCTGCCTGTCAACCTGTCCTGCCTCTGTTCATGCCGGAGGATTTTATCTTATTAAGCAGCCTCGTGTGGCACATTATCAAATGCCTTCCGAAAATCCAAGTAACTGACATACACTGCCTCTCCTTTGTCCATCCTGCTTGTTACTTCCTTGAAGAATTCTAACAGATTTGTCAGGCCCAATTTCTTTTTACAGAAACCATGCTGACTTTGACTTGTTTTATCATTTTTCTCCAAGTACCCGGAAACCTCATCCTTAATAATAAACTCTATGTTATGATCTGGTCTGCAGACTCCGGACTCCGGGTCTTGTAGCCGTCCCTCTTTTCGCCCTTGAGCCCAATTAGTCACACCTGTGGATCATCGTGGCTTGTTGGGGCTCAATAGACAGTAGGTGCAGGAGTAGGCCATTCAGCCCTTCTAGCCAGCACCACCATTCACTGTGATCATGGCTGATCATACACAATCAGTACCCCGTTCCTGCCCTCTCCCCATATCCCTTGACCCCGCTATCTATAAGAGCTCTATCTAACTCTCTCTTGAATGCATCCAGAGACTTGGCCTCCACTGCCTTCTGGGGCAGAGCATTCCACATATCCACCACTCTCTGGGTGAAAAAGATTTTCTGCATCTCTGTTCTAAATGGCCTACCCCTTATTCTTAAACTGTGGCCTCTAGTTCTGGACTCACCCAACAGCGGGAACATGCTTCCTGCCTCCAGTGTGTCCAATCCTTTAATAATCTTATATGTTTCAATCAGATCCCCTCTCATCCTTCTAAATTCCACAAGAATGTCCTTCCTCAAATTTGGAGACCAAAACTGCACACAATACTCCAGGTGGGGTCTCACCAGGGCCCCGTGCAGCTGCAGAAGGACCTCTTTACTCCTATACTCAATTCCTCTTGTTATAAAGGCCAGCATGCCATTAGCTTTCTTCACTGCCTGCTGTACCTGCATGCTTGCTTTCATTGACTGATGTACAAGAACACCTAGATCTCGTTGTACTTCCCCTTTTCCTAACTTGACTCCATTTAGATAGTAATCTGCCTTCCTGTTCTTGCCACCAAAGTGGATAACCTCACATTTATCCATATTAAACTGCATCTGCCATACATTTGCTCACTCACCCAACCTGTCCAAGTCACCCTGCATTCTCATAACGTCCTCCTGACATTTCGCACTGCCACCCAGCTTTGTGTCATCAGCAAATTTGCTAATGTTACTTTTAATCCCTTCATCTAAATCATTAATGTATATTGTAAACAGCTGCAGTCCCAGCACCGAACCTTGTGGTACCCCACTGGTCACAGCCTGCCATTCTGAAAGGGACCCGTTAATCGCTACTCTTTGTTTCCTGTCAGCCAGCCAATTTTCAATCCATGTCAGTACTCTGCCCCCCAATACCATGTGCCCTAATTTTGCCCACTAATCTCCTATGTGGGACTTTATCAAAAGCTTTCTGGAAGTCCAGGTACGCTACATCCACTGGCTCTCCCTTGTCCATATTCATAGTTACAAGGAGGCGCACCTGATGCCCATCGGCTGGCGGTGTATATGGGGGCTCTGGGACTGAGTGGAGTTGGGGGTTGTCCTGCCTATCCTGCTTACCCTGGTTGTCCTGCTCATCCTGTTCCTCCGGTTGCCCTGGCTTGGAGTTCCCCTTGTTAAAGATGAGTTCTTCAAGTAAGTCTGGCAGTCACCCTGGACCTAGTTCCCTTCCTATCCCTTGCCTCTATCCGGCAAGCCTGGCTGGACTGCCATTGCCGGGTGGGGGACTCTGCCCCTTTCCATCCCTCGCTGCCGATGGGTTGTGCCCCGCGACCTGCTCAGGCCCCCGTGTTCCTGCCTGAGAGGTCCAGGCCCTGCCTAGGAGTTATGAGGCCCGCCCAGTGAACTTCTAGACCCTGCTTGAACTCCTAGACTCTCTCAGAACCCCAGCATCACCTTGAAATTCACGTCCCTCACACACACCAAGGTCTCCACGTCTTGTCTCTCGTTTGGTTGTTCCCATTCTGCCCCTAGTACTTCAGTGCCTGCTTCCTGCACTTGGGTCCAGCCTCCTGTCCCCTTATGACACTCCAACACATTCCCAACCACTGAGGTTTCTTTTGCTTTTGCTTTCCTCCCTACTTAAAGACTGGAGTGATATTTGCAATCTTCCAGTCTTTCAGAACCATGCCAGAATCAAGTGATTCTTGAAAGACCATGACCAATGCATCCATTATCTCTTCAGCAAGTTCTCTCAGGACTCTGGGATGTAGTCCAGCTGGTCCAGGTGACTTATCCACCATTGAGTTTGTCTAGCACATTTTCCTTTGTAATAGAAATGGCACACACTCCTGTTCCCTGACTCTCACAGACCTCTGGCACACTGCTAGTGTCTTCCACAGTGAAGCCTGATGCAAAGTACTTGTTTAGTTCATCTGCCATTTCTTTGTTCCCCAAGAGGGAAAATGAGAGAAGTGTAAGACAGATACATTCCAAATAAGAAGAAATTTTCAAATGGAAGAAGGACACTACTGTGGCTGACAAGTGAAGTCAGAGCCAAAGTAAAAGCAAAAGGGAGGGCATACAAAGGAGCCAGAGCTAGTGGGAAGACAGAGGATTGGGGAGCTTTTTTAAAAACTTGCAGAATGAAATTAAGGTCATTAGGAAGGAAAAGATGAACTATGAAAGGAATCTGGTGGCTAATATCAAAGAAGATATCAGAAGCTTCTTTAAGTATATAAAGGGTGAAAGAGAATGAAGGGTAGATATAGGACCAATACAAAATGACGCTGGAGTTATTGTAATGAGAGA
The DNA here is from genome assembly GCF_048418815.1 of Hemitrygon akajei. Taxonomy (NCBI): domain Eukaryota; kingdom Metazoa; phylum Chordata; class Chondrichthyes; order Myliobatiformes; family Dasyatidae; genus Hemitrygon; species Hemitrygon akajei. The sequence continues at coordinate 31,786,528 of NC_133127.1, forward strand.
CGCAGAGATGGTAGAGGAACTGAATGCATTTTTTGCATCAGTGTTCACAGTGGAAGACATCTACAGTATACCGGACATTCAAGAGTGTCAGGGAAGTGAAGTATGTGCAGTGAAAATTACGACTGAGAAGGTGTTCAGGAAGCTGAATGATCCGAGGGTGGATAAATGTCCTGGACCTGATGGAAAGCACCCTTGGGTTCTGAAGGAAGTAGCTGGAGAGATTGCAGAGGCATAAACAATGATCTTTCAAGAATCAATAGATTCTGGCATTGTGCCGAATAACTGGAAAATTGCAAATGTTACTCAGCTATTTAAGAAGGGTGCAAGGCAGCAGAAAGGAAACTATAGACCTGTTAGCCTGACATCAGTGGTTGGGAAGTTGTTGGAATCGATTGTTAGGGATGAGATTATGGAGTACCTGGAGGCACATGACAAGGTAGGCCAAAGCCAGCATGGTTTCCTGAAAGGAAAATATTGCATGACAAATCTACGGCAATTCTTTGAGGAAATTACAAGCAGGGTAGACAAAGGAAATGCAGTAGACGTGGTGTACTTGGATCTTCAGAAAGCCTTTGATAAGGTGCCACACATGAGGATGCTTAGCAAGATACAAGCTCATGGAATTACAGTAAAGTTATTAGCATGGGTGGAGTATTGTCTGATTGGCAGAAAACAGAAAGTAGGAATAAAGGGATCCTATTCTGGCTGGCTGCCGGTTGCCAATGGAATTCAACAGGGTTCGGGGTCCCTGCTTTTTATGATGTATGTCAATGATTTGGACTATGGTATTAATGAATTTGTGGCTAAATTTGCCAATGATACAAAGATAGGTGGAGGAGCAGGTAGTGTTGAGGAAACAGAGAGCCCGCAAAGAGACTTAGATAGTTTAGAGGAATAGGCAAAGAAGTGGCAAATGAAATACAATGTTGGAAAGTATATGGCTATGCTTTTGGTGGAAGAAATAAACGGGCAGACTGCTATTTAGATGGGGGGAGAATTTAAAATGCAGAGATGCAAAGGGAGTTGGGAGTCTTTGTGCAGGATACCTTAAAGGTTAACCTCCAGGTTGAGTCGGCTGTGAAGAAGGCGAATGCAATGTTGGCATTCATTTCTAGAGGTATAGAATATAAGAGCAGGAATCTGATGTTGAGGCTCTATAAAGCACTTATGAGACCACACTTGGAGTATTGTGTGCAGTTTTGGTCTCCTTATTTTAGAAAGGATATACTGACATTGGACAGGGTTCAGAGAAGATCCACGAAAATGATTCCAGGAATGAAAAGGTTACCGCATGAGGAACGTCTGGCAGCTCTTGGGCTGTATTCCCTGGAGTTCAGGAGAATGAGGGGTGATCGCATAGAAATATTCCGAATGATAAAAGGCCTAAACATATTAGATATGGCAAAGTTATTTCCTATGGTAGGGGAGTCTAGGACAAGAGGGCATGATGTCCAGCTTGAAGGATGTCCTTTTCGAACTGAGATGTGGAGAAATTACTTTAGTCAGAGGGTGGTAGATCTATGGAATTTGTTGCTACTTGTGTCTATGGAGGCCAAGTCTTTGGGTGTATATAAGGCAGAGATAGGTAGATTCTTGATTAGTCAGGGCATCTAAGGGTATGAGGAGAAGGCAGGGGAATGGGAATGACTGGAAGAATTGGATCAGCCTATGATTGACTGGTGGAGCAGGCTCAGTGGGCTGAATGGCCTACTTCTGCTCCTGTATCTTATGGTCTTATGTTCATTACTACCTCACGAGAAACATTTTCCAGTGGTCCAACATCATCTCACACCTCCCTTTCAGTCTTAATATAACTGAAAAAAACTTCTGTTGTCCTGCTTTATATTATTGGCAAGTTTACCATCATATTTCATCTTATCCCTTCTTAAAACTTATTTAGTTGTCTTTGTTGGTTTTTAAAAGCTTCCCAATCATCCAACTTCCAACTCACTTTTGCTACCTTATATGCCCTTTCCTTGGCTTTTATACAAGCCTTAACTTCCTTTGTCAGCCACAGTAGTCTAGCTCTGCCATTTGAGAACTTCTTCCTCTGTGAGACATATTTATCCCGCACCTTGCAATCTACTCCCAGAAACTTCAGCCACTTCTGCTCTGCTGACATCCCCGCCAGTATCCTCCTCCAATCCATCTGGGCAAACTCCTCTCTCATGCCAGAGTAATTCCCTTCATTCCATTGCGATGCTGATACATGTGGCTTATGCTTCTCCCCCTCAAATTGCAGTATGAGTTCAAACATATTATGATCACTGCCTCCTAAGGATTCCTTTACATTAAGCTGCCTAATAAGAAGATCTGTGTTATTAACCAACACTCAGTCTAAGACAGCCTTTCCTTGAAAAGGCTCAAGCACAAGCTGCTCTCAGAAGAAACCTTACAAATTCCCTCTCTTGTGATACAACACCAACCTGATCTTCCCAATCGCCTTGCATATAGAAGTTCCCCGTTACAATTGTATTATTATCCTTATTACATGCCTTTTCCAGCTCTATTTGCAATCTCAATCCCACATCTTGGCTGCTATTTGAAGGCCTATATATGATTGCCATAATTTTTTTTTTACCCTTGCAGTTTCTTAACTCCACCCACAAAGATTTAACATTCTTTGACCCCATGTCACCTCTTTCTAAAGATGTAATTCCATCGCTTACCAACAGTGCCACACCACTGCCTGTCCTTTTGACACAAATTATATCCTTTGACGTTAAGCTCCCAAATATGGTTTTCTTTCAGCCACAACTCAGTGATGCCCACAGTGTCGTACCAACCAATCTGTAATTGCGCCACGAGTTTGTCCACCTTATTCCAAATACTACATGCCTTTAAGTGCAGCACCTTCAGTACTACGTTCTTCACCCTTTTGAATTTTGCCTCTATGGTACAATTTAACTCTTTGCTCTCTCTGCCTTTGTACCCAAACATTGGATTGTCCTTCCTTACATTCATGTTACACCCATCATCTACATGTAAACCTGTTGGCTCATCCTCAGCTCTATCATACTGGTTTCCGTCCCCCTGTCATATTAGTTTAAACCACTCCCAACTGCTCTAGTAAACCTGCCCGCAAGAATATTGGTCCCTGTTGGATTCAAGTGCAACCTATCCCTTTTGTTGGAGTTGGAGTTAATTAATGTGATTTCATTGTTTAATAAAAACACTTCTACTTGATAAGTCTAACATTAATAATGAATAAATTATTGGAAAATATTTTGAAAGTTATCATACCTGTATATCAGTGTTTTGAGAGGCAAAAGTTAATTATAGACTGAACAGAAGAGATTTTGCAGATGCTGGAAATCCAGAGCAGCACACAAAATGCTGGAGGAACTCAAAGTCTTGACAACATCTATGGAGAGGAATGAAGACCTAGACTGAATGTTTTGGGCAGAGAATCTTCATCAGGACTTGAAAGGAGAGGGGAAGAAACCAGAATAAGAAGGTGAGGGAAGGGGGAGATGAAATAAGAAACTGGGAGGTGATCTGTGGAGAAAGTAAGGACTGAAGGAGAATGAATCTGATTGGAGAGGAGAATGGATCAACTGCCAGTATGGATTTGTTAAAAGAAGGTTACCAACTAACCCCTAACTAAATTTTTGGGGAGGTAATACTGAGGCTCATTGAGGGTAAAGCTTTTTATGAAGTATGATGGGAGATTTTAGTAATGCAATTAAGAATGTTCGAATGGCAGATTAAGCCAAGAAGTAAACATCCTGAGGCTGAAGGGGAAAATAGCAAGTTGGATTATATGTTGGCTCTGTATGTGAAAGCAAAGAGTAATTGTTGAAGGGAATTTTAATGCAAGGTATTCAGTATTAGGTGTCTTGCTTTTCATAGTAAAGTATATACAAATCGGAGTTAAATGTAAGGGCCATGACTTCAAAGTTTACCTGTAATATTTAAACTGGTGGTACAGCTGAGACTGAGGAAGAAAGGTGTTAGACCGACACTGAGACTAAGGTGGCAGGAAGCTATTGCTGGACTCATTTTAAAGGCACGTAAGTGGCCAATGAAACTCAGTCCAAAAAATGTGAGAGGAGGTCAAACAAAATCAGGGGTATGTGATAAATAGGAAGGCAGTAAGAACTATGGAGGAGTGCATGTTCGCAGGATCTCATAGGTTGCAGGACAGTGCCTGAGAGGGAAAATATGATACATGTATGTAATGGAATAAAATTTAATGATTGGGTCATGCTAGAATGGGGAGGGAGAGGGAGAGAGAGATTTATGTTCATGAAGATAGACTGGAGAGCTGGTATTATTTTCTTTGCAACAATAGAGAAGGAAAAAAGATTTAATTAGGGAGTGCACAGTTATGAGAAGCCTAGCCTCAGTTAATAGCAAATATCTATTTACCTTGACAGGGATGTTAATGAGCAGGGGTTATAGGATTAGAGGGGAGTTGAATTGAGGAATATTTTTCTTCCTTAAGATTCCTGGGCTCAGGAGTACAACACTTAAACACAAGAACAATGGATTAAGCCACCAGGCATCTCACATCTATCCTACTATCCAATATGATCATGGATAATCTACATTGGCCTGAACTACTCTTCTGTGCCAGTTCCCCATAATCCTTAATTCCGTCAACTTTCTAAACTTTGTCTACATCTACCTTACACTTTACCCTTTTGGAATTAAAGTGTAATTGAGACAGGAGCCCTCATCATATTTAGAAGGTACTTGGGTGAAGTCTTGAAAGATCATTGTCTGTAGGGTTCTGGATGGAGACATGGGTTAGCTTCAACTAAAAAGCTTCATTTGAGTCAACCGCTGTTAATATAATCCCACGATTCCAGAATTTCTACAACGTTTTTGCCAAGGTCACCGTGGATGCTAGGAGAATGTTCCTGCAAATAACTGCCACCCCCATGAACCCTAGTTCACATGGGGGACATTGAAATGAGAGGGCTGGGGGAGGTGGTGCCACTTTCATCACACCCTAGACTGCAAAAATGGTATAGCTGAGTCGTCATTAAACTAAGGGAGAGCTTCACAAAAGCACTATTATATACAAGGTTTAGTCTTGAAAAACCCTTCTCTTCATTGCTTCTCATTTGGGAATTTGGAGTGTCACAGACCCCAGCATATCACCTCCATTTGGCTCTCAATTACAGCCCTGCATGAGTGAATGCAATGATGGTTAAGGGACTTGCCTCACTGGTCAGCTGTGTGGGCTGTCATGGCAACGGAATGGGAGTTCACCTGTTCACTTTCTTATTGAGCCTGCAACTCCAGCAGCTCCTGCCTTCCAATTCCTTGATTTCAAACTGCCAGGAAGTGGGAGGGCAGAGGAAGCTGGAGGCAGGTTTGACATTCTTTCCTTTTTTTTTCCCTTTTCCACTTGGGAGTCCTGCATTGTTAGTCAGATGAACTCGCAAGTAGAGCTGCATGCGGTTCCTTGTTCCAACTATTAAACAGCAATTGTCCCGCTCATTGACTCAGGCTAACATCTGGTCATCTCCTCTCCTAAATGTTTGGCAGTGAGGCAGAGAGAAGGAGCAGGAAGAGAAATATGCCTTATTTTGCCCAGACTGCCTTAGTCTGTGCTGCTGTTGACTGTTTTCCTGGGAAACTTCAGGGCCATCAAACAGTCTATTATCAATGGAAAGGACACAGTTAGTTAGAGTGGAGGTTGGTGGTAGGAGAGATTTGTGTAGTGGAGGGAGTTCGGGAGAGAACGTTCTGAAGAAGAGTCGTGGTCTGAAATGTCTATTCACTTCTGTGGATGCTGCCTGACCCACTGAGTTTCTCCAGCATTTTGTGTGTGCTGAGTTACGGAGAGACTCGGCTGGAATGTGCAATGGATCGCTTCTCCTGGCTGTGGTTACCTGGATTCAGACTTTGTGGTCAGAACGTAATTTTTTAAAAATATATGTATATTTGTTAATTACACACACATCTATAAAATAAAATCAACATTAAAAAAAAATTGTAGGTGATTTGAACATGGGGACCCTTCAACTGCACGTGGGGCCATCACCATGATATGTTAGAGGAGTCAGTCCCCTGCATTAGTGAGCTTAGCTTTGACTTGGGGCTTGAAATAGCTGCATCCCTATGTGCATATGGTCTTCTGCTGCCCCTGTAGGCCTTACATGTCACCTTGCATCTGGCAAGGATAATTAGATTACTGAGGCTAAAGTGTCAAGGCTGTTAGGAATAGATAGGAATGAGTTTAGTTGCTCTGGGCTCTTTCAGCAATCCATGCTATAGAATTTACTGTAGAGCCTGATCAACCCATTACATCCAAGTTTGCCAAAGATAAATTAATGATACTTAAAACAGAAAATAGAAATATTCAGCAGGTCAGAGAGCACCTGTAAAGAGAAGAAAAGTGTTAATATTAACTACTTCATCTTCCACTGCTGATCAAAGTTCAAAAGCTTCAATGTTCAAAGTAAATTTACATACCTGTAAAGCAAAGTCTATGTCATCAAATACAAGTCTGAGATTCATTTTCTTGTGGGCTTTCACACTAAGAACAAAGAAACAGAATAGAATCAATGAAAAACTGCACTCATCAAGATGGACAAACAACCAATGTGCAAAACACAACAAACTGTGCAAATACAAAAAGAATAAAAAAACAAATACAATAATATTAATAATAAATAAATAAGCAGCAAGTATTGAGAACGTGAGATGAAGAGTTCTTGAAAGTTAGTCCAGAAGTTGTGGGAACAATTCAGTGTGGGTCTGAGCGAAGTTAAGTGAAGTTTTTTCCTCTGGTTGAAGAACTTGATTTTGAGGGGTAATAACTGTTCCTGAACCAGGTGGTATGGCTTCTAAGGCTTTTGAACATTCTTCCTGATGGCGGCAGTGAGAAGAGAGCATGGCATGGGTGGGGGTGGTCCTTGATGCTGGATGCTACTTTCCTGTGACAGTGCTCTGTGTAGATGTGCTCAGTGCTGGAGAGAGCTTTACCCGTGATGGACTGGGCTGTATCCATCACTTTTTCTAGGATTTTCCATTAGGGCCATTGGCGTTTTTCATACCAGGCCATGATGCAACCAGTCAGTATACTCTCCAGCGCACCACTGCCTAACCGGTTGGAGATGTCCTACATTCTCTTCTCTCTTCTAATGTTTGTATATTTGTGTATCTGTGCACTTGCAATGCTACAGTGACACTGTGATTTCCTTTGGGATCAATAAAGTATCTGTCTATTTAATTTTTTTAATTTCAGATTTCCAGCAACCTTAGTACTTTATTTTTTATTTGAAATAGTCAAATCCCTCTTGCCACCCATCAGTCTGCAGTTATGCATATTACAACAAATCAGGTGGCCATCCAAGTGCTTTTTAGATGCCTTGATTGTTCCTGCCTCCATCAGCCATTCAAATCCCCGCATCTCATAGATGAAAAAAAATCTTCTCTTTAATCTTTACACCTTAAACCCATGTCTCCTGGTTTTAGTTCTCTCTTCTACAGATGCACAGTGGAGAGTATCCTAGCTGGTTGCATCATGGTCTGGTATGGACATACCAATCCTTAGGAATGGAAGAGGCTACAGAAAGTGATGGTTTTAGCCCAGTCCATCACAGGAAAGCCCTCACCACCATGGAACACATTTACATGGAGTGCTGCCACAAGAAAGCAGCATCCATCATCTCACTGTGGCTGAAGGGCCTGTTTCTGTGTAATATCTTCCAATAACTAGGATTCTAAACACCATAGTCACCAGCTGTCAAGGCAAGATGTACTGGAAGACTTGGCTGAGGCTCCAGGATGTGTTCACCTCTATAATAGTAGTCATCACATTGTGGTGGATGACCAGCTAAGAGTTGGGATTTGTACTGGGCTGTCACAGGAGACTGCACATATCTCATTCACCAAGTAGCAGAAATATACGTGTAGAGGGCAGCAAAGTGTTCAAGTCACGCGGGCCCCCATACTCCCGTTAGAGGTTAAAGTGACAAAGGAAGCTGCATTGATTTGCTCTCATCATGAGAGAGTTGGTCACTCTCTCCAACACCATCATGTGGAGGGGAAGGCTAAAAGAGGGATATGCAGGAGGGAGAGCCTGTGAATGAATTTCAAGGATTGAAGTAATCTTCAACTGATAAGAGTGTAGAAAACCAGCCAAACTCAGGACAGAGGGAGGGAAGGTTCTCACATCATCATTGGGGGTGCCACAGTAGCGTAGTGGGTAGCATGACGCTATTACGGCTCATTGGGGAGTTCAGAGTTCAATTCCGGCATCTTCTGTAAAGAAGTTTGTTTGTTCCTTACCGTGTGCGCATGGGTTTCCTCCAGATGCACTGGTTTCCTCCCATGGTCTGAAAAGATTTACCGGTTAGTAGGTTAATTAGTCATTGTAAACTGTCCTGTGATGAGGCTATGGTTAAATCGGTGGGGTGCTGGGCAGCATGGCTTGAAGGACCAGGAGGGCCACTGTATCTCTAAATAAATAAATCATTGCAGACTTGAAACAGACTTGATTTGGATAACTCTATCATTGATCAAGCTAAATCAGTACCCTAACCCGATACCCTGAATTCCAGCAGAGTGAGGGGAAAAGGTAGGGACCATTTAAGGGCTCAAAATGTGCAATCTCCAGCTGGCTCCTCTCAATGAATCAATATTGTCCCTTTGTTCAAATGCACCAAATGTTATCATTTTGGGTAGAGAGCAGAGAAGCTATGAAGGATTTGGCCTGTACTCAGGGTCCTCAGAACCATGAGCAGAGTAACTCCCAAAGGAATTCAATATTATTGTCCAAAGCCAAAATTAACCCCACCATCTTTATAAATTGAAGAAAAAAAATTTAGGCGAGAATTGAATCAACACAATTATATCCCAGAATCTATTCTCTCCTGCAACAAATTAATTTTTATATTAAAAAAATAGCAGATTCATGGCAAAAGAAATGATTTGAGTTTATCAATATTTGTAATTTATCATCATGGACCCCTTCTGTAGTAAATTTGTAAACAACAGCTTGACAGAGCAGCGTGATTGCAGCAATAGACTAAACACTCACCCTGGTATTGTTGTGCAGCTTGGAGCAATTTATCTACATCTCACCTCTCCTAAAACACTTTTATCAAAATTGGCGGTCAAGAAAGCACTGAACCCTGGTGGCCTCAATCTTAAACACCGCAGCATGGGTTTTAATTTGGGAAAGATTAATGCACACTCAAGTATTGATGCTTCAGCTTTCTGTTATCTACGGTGAGGTGTGTCACCTAATTTCTGCAGAAGAATTGTAAGCGACCTATTGCTTGTCTCCTCTCAAGAGTTTAACATCAAAGACTGTTTAGATAATAAATGGAGAATGTAACTAGTTGTGTGGATTAAAAAGGAAGTCTTCCACATGACAAAGGGGGTTTGAACTTAATTCCATCGTCTTTTGTCCAGCACCTTACGTAGTCTTAATAATACAGAGAAATCCTCTTTGTTATTTTTTTTTACCTAGTAGATGAAAGTTAAGGTTAAAGAACTCTAGGGTGGAGAGAGGGTTCCCTGGTCAGAAAGTTTTGTTATTCCTTTCTATGTGTTTGAGAATTGTGTGGAATATCATGTGAATTATATTTACTTTATCAACCAACCTGAGAGTATTCTAGGGAATAAAATGAAAGCAACACACACGTAAGATGCTGGAGGAACTGAGCAGGTCAGTCAGCAGCTATGGAAATGAATAAACAGTTGATGTTTCAGGCCAAGACCTGTTTGGTTTAGATATATATTGCATTACTGCACTGCTGCTGTGTCTAAAATCCAGTAACTCCCCAGTTTTGAAAGAGACCAAAATGCCTAATGTTGCGTTATTAAAAGAAATGGAGGCAACAAATTCACTATCCTACTCAATGAAGATATGAAGAATTTGCCTCCACTTCTTAAGTATTGATACCACCTTCCAAATGATGAAAAGTCATTGATGTGAACCGTGATTTCTCTTTGCAATGATGCTGTCTATTTTCAATAGCCTTTGCAGCCTATGCTGAAGTATTCCTAGTATAGACACCCAAATGGAGAATGGTCTCCAGGATGAAGAGTCCTTAGAGTAGTCAAAACTCAACCATCTCAGTACCCTGCATGTCCTTCAAACAGATTGAGGAATGTTTAGATCTTGCGCAAGAACACAAAGTTTTTTTTGCTAAGACATTTCATAAATGGTGCTTAAGGCCAATTTATGAAATTGTGTTTGTGGCCTGAAGAGAGAGCTAATGCTGTCAGTCAATTTGGTGCAACTTGTTTTGTGCTGAGATGTGGTGCTTAACCAATACAATCTGGGCTTTAAGAGAAGAAAGTGAGAGAAAATCGTTTAGTTCATGTATTCCATGTGTAATGCCCCTCCTCGGGGCAACATGGTTGATACCTGCTGGAGTGAGAAGCTCTGGTTTTAATTTGTGATCTTCACGTTGTGTGGGACTGGTGAGGTGAGCATTGGGTTCACTCTAGAGGCTTTATCCCACCATTATTCATCCACCCACTTAAATACACCAGGTCCAATTACCTCAACTCCTGCCCCATCAGGATGGTGAGGGAACTGGTGAATGTGGTACGAATATTCCTGCAAGTTCAGTGAGAGGAAAGAAGAGGTGGAAGGATGGATATTCTGGAGACTAGTTTTCCATCTGAGGCCCAGAAGATCATTGCTACTCCAATTGAAAAAATGTGAAGTTAAATGACTTGTTTAGCCCTCTGCTAGATCTGATGATCATTATCCCAAACCCCATCTCCCCCCCCCCCCCCACCCCGTCACTCCCAAGACTGACACCAGCCTCAAGAACAGCTGCTCACATTTAATCAGACACTGGAATATGTTTGATGCAACATTGAAAATTTCTGGTAATAAAGACACAGCTGGGCTTCAACATTAATCTCAGTAACAAGGAAGAACTCCTGGTCTTGTCGTAAGGGATTTGCGAACTTCCCTAATTCAAAAGAAGGATGTGCATTTTAAAATTACTCTAATTTCTCAAGTTTCTCCCAATGCCCTTTACAGTCAGTGAAGTACTTCTGAAGTGCTGTCACTGTTGTCACGTAGAAGATCCTGTTGCCAATATGCATGGAGCAAGGCTCCACGTCCAAAAATTAGTAAGAAGCAGGATTCCTGGTGGCCGAACATTTTAATTCCAATCCTCTTTCTCGTTCCTCCTCTTTGCCATGATGAGGTCACTGTCAGGTTGGAGGAGTGACAAATCATATTTTGTCTGGGTAGACCTGGTGATTTCTACCTCCTTCCCCCTTATCTCTTTTTCCACTCCCTATTCTTGCTCCCCTCTTATCTCTTTCTTCTCCTCATCTGCCTTTTCTCTTCCTTTCCTTTCTCTCATGGTCCACTCTTGTCTCCTATCAGATTCCTCTTTGTTTGACCCTTTACCTTTTCCAAGCTTCTCACTTCAACCCCACCCCCCCCCCCTTTATCAATATAGTTTGGCTGGGGCACTGGAGGTTCTTTAAAATAGTGCTTATGGGGCTTGGATGTCCACCTGAGAGAGTAGTCAGAGCTTGTTCTTAATAACAAGTGACGGAGGATGGGAGGTGACCCGATAGGAGTGTATGAGATGTTGAGAGGCATTGATCATGTGAATAGTCAGAGGCTTTCCCCCAGGGCTGAAATAGTAGCACGAGAGGGTACAGTTTTAAATGGCTTGGAAGTAGGTTCAGAGGAGATGTCAGGGGTAAGTTTTTTATGCAGAGAGCGGTGAGTGCGTGGAATGGGCTGCCGGTGACAGTGGTGGAGGCGGGTACGACAGGGTCTTTTAAGAGACTGCTGGACAGGTACATGGAGCTTAGAAAAATAGTGGGTTCTGGGTAACCCTCGGTAATTTCTCAGGTAAGGACATGTTCAGCACAGCTTTGTGGGTTGAAGGGCTTGTATTGTGCTGTAGGTTTTATATGCTTCTATGTTTCTAGCACTCTCTTGGTAATGCACTGTAGAGTCTGATTTAGAGACAAAAAGAGATACAGGTCCTGCAACCACTAACTTTACATCAGCCATTAACTATCCATTCACACTAATCTTATATTAATCCTATGCCAAAATGGTTTTTGTGATGCTCTAGCGTGGTAGCGTAATGGCTAGTGATTGTCACTGTCACTTTCAGCTCCACCGCTGGCTAGCAGTCTTACGAAAAGGAGGGATGAATGTGTAGTTCTCTCCCTGCCATTACATAACCTCTCTGACAGCAAGCCTCGTGCAGTGCGTCCTCACTGGAAGCTGAACTCCTTTCGCATTCAGGCTGAACTACAGAGGACGGGGAGGAGGTCTGGCCCCTGCACACGCAGCACGCAGGCCCACCGGTGTGTGGACACCACCCTGGTGCTCGTGAACCACACCCCCCAGCTATGGATATATAGCCCCACTGCTTTGTGGGCAGCCTCGGGAGAGATGAAGGCTATGGGTGTAAACCCAGACAATAAATCCAAGGTGGAGCCCCTATGTTGGCTGGACATCATTGAACATCCTTCTGGTAGCTCCTGTAGTCAAGTTGGTGTCAAACGTATTGCTTCATAAGCGTTGGACTATACTGGTGAGGTCAAGAGGGGGAGCTTGATGACTGGGCATCTCAGGATCTCTATATCTTCTGCCCAGGCTTGTGATGATTATCATCACCCATTGTCCTACGAGACAGATGGATGCCAAAAAAATATTAATCCTTTGTGATTTATTCTACCCACATTGTCCTAAGCTCCCCCTAGATTCTGTCAGTCACCTATACAATTGGGTCAATTTACAGCAACCGGTTAACCCACTAACTTGCATGTGTGATGAAAGCTGGAGGATGGCATTCTGATGAGGCAGGAGCTGAGGAAAAACCAATGGATAGGCTGGGGCTTTTCCCTCTGATCATCAGACATTGAACAGGACCGCACAGGGTAGGCTCTTCAGCCCACGAGGTTATGCTGACCTTTGAATCTACTCCAAGATCAACCTAACCCTTCCCTCCCACATAGCCCTCCATTTTTCTTTCATGCGTGTAACTATCTAAGAGCCTCTTAAATGCCCCTAGTGTATCAGGCTCTATCAGCACTCCTATTTACCTCTGTGGAAATAAACCTACCTCTGACATTCTCCCTATACTTTCCTCCAATCTCCTTAAAACTCTATCCTCTCATATGAGCCATTGGCGCTCTGTTAAAAGACACTGGTGCACCACTGATCACTAGCCTCCAAGAGGAATACATTTTGGAGTCTGTCTGAGAAGTGACCGTGTAGAGGTTATGAAATCATGTCAGAAAGCTAATGTTCACGGTCTTTTATCCAGGGTTAGGCGATTGGGTGTAGGTTTATGCGGAGAGGGGAGGGGATTCAAGGGGTAGCTTTTCCACCCAAAGGATGGTGGGCACATGGAGCAAGCTGCTAGAGGAGGTGGTAGAGGTGGGTAGATTACAATGTTTAAAAGACTTTTGGGCAGGTTTATGTATAGGACGAGCTTTGAAGAATATGGGTCAAATATAAGCATACGGAGCAAGCTTAAGTAGGCATTTTGATTGATAAAGAGGAGACTGGCTGAATGGCCTGTCTCCATGCTGTATAAATCAAACTCAATTTCTCTCCACTTCTTGTGCATTAGGCCAATATAGCCTGGCAGGTCTGATACAGGTAGAGAGAAAAGGTTACCTAAAATTCTAGAATTTATTATCGAGTCTGGAATGCTTTTAAGTTATTTTTATGTAACATGCTGTAAGTTTCACTGCTAATATAATGGCTTCTCCGTAATGTTTCATTGCTAAGGTAATGGTTTCTCTGTGGCAGCATTGTCCGGGATATGACTCGAGATAATGGGGCTTTGGAATGTATGTTAGAGGGGTGTTGTTCTTTCCAGGGATTGAGTGGTCTTTTGTCAGCGAGAGATGAAGAGGGAAGGCGTGTGGAGAGAACTGGTAGACCACTGGGTGGAGTGGACTTGGAACGAGGGTCCGAAGGTCAGCGATGCTCGGAGGAGGTCAATGGTGGATGAATGGCCGTATCAGTGAGCTCCAACGTGCACATTTGACTTTTTTCCTTAAAATGGGCCCTTTTTATTTTCTTTACTAACCCTATATTCCGATTAAGATTTATAAAGTTCAGTCATTTAATTGCATATGGTGTACTGTCTGATATTTTGTAGTCCTGATTTGTAACCGGGCAACACAGCACGCAGCATCCACACAAACGATATGGGGCCAAAGGCTGTCTTCCTGTCAGCAAACCCGTGCTGGCTGAACCTGAGGGTTATATTTAAAACGATGCATTGCGTCTTAGCACTTGATTAAAATTAAGATTAGTTTTATTTGTCACATGTACATAAAAACACACAGTGAAGTGCATCAAATCAAATCACCGAGGACTGCGGGGCCAGTTTGCAAGTGTCTCCATGCTTCCAGTGCCAACATAGCATATCCACAATTTACTCAGCCTAACCATAGGCCTTTGGAACGTGGGAGGAAACTGGAGCACCTGGAGGAAACCCCGTGCGGTCATGGGGAGAAGTACAAACTCCTTATGGAGTGCAGCGAGAAGTGATTGCCAATTGTGATTGCTGGTGTCGCAAAGCAATTGCACTAATCGTAATGCTACTGTGTCTCTCCATATGCCACCATACAGCCCAGCTTTCACAAATAATGGCAACTTCTAATGGTCCTCTTTTAACCCCAATCCAGGAGTGCGAATTCATTTTTACTGTTCCACTTAACTCTTTCTGCAGAATCTTTTTTTGTTCGGAAATGCTCCATCTGCTCCACTATTGTTTCTGTTGTTCAGCAGAAAGGAGCTGATTAATCTGCCATGATGATTGACAACTTCTATTCTTGCTCGTATGTCAAATACAAAATAAAACTGCTGGCTGACTGCAGATCTGTGGACTGTAATCTCATAGATCATCTGCAACTAGAATGGTGTTACTGTCTAGTTACCTCACCGCAAGCAGCAGTCACCAACCAACATATGAATTGTTCCTGTTGCGAAAACTTTTAATTGACAAAGGCTGTGGACCAGTGGTGATAAAATGAGGCCGGTGGGGGTGGGGATAGGGGTATGCTGAGTTTAGACAGTAGCAAACTGGGAATCATTGACAGCTGGCTGGCAGGCTCATGAAGAGGGTATCTCACTAGGCTCTGTACTTCCAAACCTACGCACAGGTATGCTGTTGTCAGGAAAACCATGGAGGCCATTTGACCTTTCTGCTTGCCTCTGGACTTACCACTGGATTCATAGATACTTCATTGATCCCAAAGGAAATTACGGTGTCACAGTAGCATTACAAGTGCACAGATATAAATATTAGAAGAGAAGTAGAAAGAATAAAAAAATAAATTACCACAGTCGAACAGGACTCCTCCGGCTATAGGTTGACTCATTTTAGAGCCTAATGGCCGAGGGTAAGAATGACCCCTTTGGAGCAGCGCAGTTGTCTCAGTCTATCAATGAAAGTGTCCCTCTGTTCAGCCAAGGTGGCATGCGGAGGGTGAGAAACATTGTCCAGGTTTGCCAGGATTTTCTGTAGGGTCTTTTGTTCTACCACAGTCTCCAGTGTGTAGATTGTTGAGTTGAAGGGTCAGGTAAACTTTGTACCGGGCCCATAAGCTTTATTCCAGCAACAGCTTACACGCTCGGTCAGGTTACATTACTTTTAATAGTGCCTCTGCTCTTAGTTATAAGGATAAGTTTAGATACAATTTTTGTTTGTGTTTCTTAATTTTGGAGTATATTTACTGTATATTTTCAATTAATTAATGGTGGTTGCATGCATTTTAAAATAAATTCATAATTTATTGATCCTTCTAGTTGGGAGAGGTTTGTATGTATATCGAACAAGCTGCCAGAGGAAGTTGTTGAGGCAGGTACAATAATAACAGTTAAAAGACATTTGGATAAGTACGTGGATAGAAGGGGCTTCGAGGGATACGGGTCAAACATGGGGAAATGCGACTAGCTTGTGTGCTCCATGTTCAGCAAGGACTAATTGGGTTGAAGGGTTGGTTTTCGTTCTGTATGACTAGATGACATTATGATTCTTGTTTCTCTTTCAATATTTTTATTAATTTCTACATAGAAGAACACAGAGTACAAGAAGATGTATAAGTCAAAAAAGATAAAATAATACCAAATACATTATATTTGAATCACACTTGCAGTCTCATTACCCTATATTCATGTAAATTAAATTAAATCATAACATTGAAATGTGATAATTTTATTATACAAAAAAAAGAATCTAAGCCCAGTACCAAGATCGAAGCTGTTTGGTTAAAAAAAAAGAAAAAAAATTCCTTATCATATAGTGAAATATGTTATTAGCCAACATCTGTACTTGTTCTTGGTTCTTAAAATATTTGTTTTAGTTATTTATCTTTTTCTATTTGTTTGCAAATGAGAAGGTTGAAATCCAGTTCCCCATGGGAGGTTGGTGACTTGCAACCGGCATGTCACCAACATTCCTATTGTTCACGTCAGTAGCAAAATCTATATGGCACTTATATGCCAGTAAGAACCAAGCAAAGTAACATCCTGAGTAATTTCTAAAGCAGTTGACCAAAGCCAAAACTATACATTGTGGACTAAATGTGCTTTGCTCCAGGCTTGCCTCCTGTATTCCCCTGCCTTCTCCATTGGTTTCTGGATAGGAATAATTTAGAGGGATAAGGGCCAAACACAAACAAATGGGATTGGTGAGTACAGGAAGGAGGAACAGAGCTTAGTAGCATGGTGTCACAACATCAACCTTTCCCTTAATGCTGACAAAGTAATAGACCTGGTTATTGACTTCAGGAAGGGGAGCAGTGCACACTAGTGCTGAGGCTGAAAAGGTTGAGCACCGAGTTCCTAGGA
The DNA here is from genome assembly GCF_048418815.1 of Hemitrygon akajei. Taxonomy (NCBI): domain Eukaryota; kingdom Metazoa; phylum Chordata; class Chondrichthyes; order Myliobatiformes; family Dasyatidae; genus Hemitrygon; species Hemitrygon akajei. The sequence continues at coordinate 31,803,308 of NC_133127.1, forward strand.
GTAAATATCATGAACAGCCTGTCCTGGTCCACCCAAGTAGACAACGTGGCCAAGGAAGCTCACCAGTGCCCGTACTTCCTCATGAGGCTGAAGGGATTTGACATGTCCCCTTTGACTCTCAACAAGTTTATCAATGCTTCACAGAAAGCATTCTGTCCGATTGCATCACAACTGCTCTGCCCACGTCTGCAAGAGACTGCAGAGAGTTGTAGACAGTGCTCAGCACAATATGAAACTAAGCTGCTTCTTCATAGACTCTGTCTACTTTCCTTGCTGCCTCAATTAATCAGCCAACTTAACCAAAGACACCACCCACCCTGGACATTCTCTCTTCTCCCCCTACTATCAGGCAAAAGATACTAAACCCTGGAAGTATGAATTACCAAGCTGAAGGAGAGCTACTATCCCACTCTAATAAGATGGACTCTTGACTCACAATCTACCTCATTTTGGCTTTGCTCATTATTGTTTACCTCCATTGCACTTTGTCTAGAATGGCAACATTTCATTTTGCATTACGTTAATGCTTTCCCTGTGTTATCTCAATGTACTGTTGTAATGAATGATCTGTATGGACAGCATGCAAAACAGGCTTTTCACTGTACTTCAGTATATCTGATAATAATAAACCAATTTACCAATTTGCTTCTGGCAATGGTTGGATTCATTTACTCAGCTACTCTTTAAGAGATTGGGGCATGACATGAATTATTGCAGGTCACTTTCAACAAGGTTTACTGACACCGAATGTGTGCTAATGGGTGAAATATTGCACTAGTCAACCGCCTAGTGCTCAAGGCCTCGAGCATACACACAAATTCCACAGCATACACCCCCCCAGATTATTGCCTAACAGACCCACCCTGCACAGCATTAATTTTTCAGATATTTTCAAGTGTGAATGAATTTCCAGTTTTTCCAGTTTGCTGTTGGACTAGCCTCCCAACAATTGCAACCTCCAATATTTAGTTTCCTTTGTTTACCAATGTCATTGGATTGCACTTCAATTGATGTGGATGAAATAATCCATAACTCCCTGCTCTCTTTGATAGAATGAACCACCTTGCAGTCAAAGAACAAGCATCCAGGCGACAGAATCAACAAGATAATATTGGTCAAAAACTAAAGATTCATGCTGAATAATTCCAGAAAGGTTTAAAAGGCAAAGAAGGAGAGAGAGGATATCAGCAGTAAAAGACAATTGGAAGAATGTAAGGACAATTGCATTGCAAAGAAAACAAAATAAAGTTTTAGGATCAGTTCAATGTCCACTGGGGTTCATATTTAGATATACAGTTCCAATGATGGGAATGCATTAATGTGCATATTATAGAAATAATCTATTATGTTTTAACAGTATTCCATCGTTTTACTCATAATATGCTATGATTTAAGCTTTATTTATGGTAAACTTGCCAATAATTAAATCAAATGCCTTTCTATACAATGCACCTTAGCAAAACATGTTTTTTTTACTTCTTAAAGACAGCATTTTAGGGTAGATCAATTAGCCGTCGTGAGCAGGCGCTGACTACATTGAATAGAGAACATGTGCGAGTTCTAAATACATTTAAAATTAACAAAACACTGTAATAGCTTTTTAGAAAGTGCAAGGAAACTTTTATCCCCATCATTTTATTACACCAGTCATGCTTCACCGATTCCTTTCATGCAACTCATTGGACTGAGGAAATAACATTTTGAAAAAACCCTGTGTCTCCAATGCATTGATATGGTCATTGGTCACTGAAGGAAATGCTGGACGGAGATTTCCAAACTGGCACTTTCAATTAATTTTCTAGGGATCATAGCAGTGATCATGTCAAAGTAGATTATGAGCATGAGTCCTTTAATGGCTACATAAGCAGCTGCAATTAGATCTCAGTCAGGGTCCCATACTTAAAGAGTTAAGTTAATTGCAGCATAATTTTCAAATAAAGATCTCACCTTATTTCATGGCAGGGATAATTTTAAAATTAATCTGCCTGGTTTGAAGCTTTTTAAGCGTGGATTTAACTAGCAGTCTCAGTAAATAAACATATATAATCTCTATTTATACGCAACACGAAAAAAGAACAATTTATTTTTCCCATTATAACAGCAGCCAAAAGAGTTGAAATGCAAGTACATACAAAAGTACAAATCTGATACATTTCCAAACCAAAGTATAGAATTAGTAGGCTATCAAAGAGTAATGTCAGTTTGTATTCAAGTCAAATGATTTCAATAAAGTGCGAAACTCAGGTTTAGAACAAGAGCTTTAAATGCATATTAAACTGTTGCCCACTTGACTGCAGATGTAAAACAATGCCAATCCTATGAGGAGTCTATCAGCCTTATTTGGCTTTCAGACCTCGAACATTTAAAAGATGTGTCCTACGTTCACAATTACAACATAATCACATCTCCCTCAAGTCTTGAGAGGCTGGCCTCAGGAAATGTCCTTCACACCATCAGTTTTGAAGATATTTTAGGTTTTGTGACAGAGATCAATTTGAGTAACATGCAGTCTGCCTACTCACACCTCTGGTCTCTGATCTTTTGCCCCAAGGTTTCTGCTAATCAATTAGTCAGAACCCAGGGGTGAAAAGTAATGATCGGTGGTGTGAAAACATAAACTGCACATCATGGAAATCAATCTGCACTGCAAAAACTCAAATTACTTCAAAATGGATGGGGTAATGGACAAAGTGGCCAGGAATCAGTAAATATGTGGAATAGATTTTGTATAAAAAGTAATTGTTAATGTTGATGAATTTCTGTCAAAGCTACCTGCATAAATAAACTGTGTGGAATTAGACTGCAGTTTTCATTACAGAACAGTACAGGTCCTTCGGCCCACAATGCTGTGCCATCCTTTTAACCTACTCTGAGATCAATCTAACCCTTCCCTCCTACATAGCCTTTCATTTTTCTATCATCCACATGCCTAAGTTTCTTAAATGCCCTAATGTATCTGCCTCTACCAAGGTGTTCCACGCATCCACCACTCTCTGTGTAAAAAAAAAACACATACCTTTGACACACACACACACACCCCTATATTTTCCTCCAATCATCTTAAAATTATGCCTCCTCCTATTAGCTATTTCCACATGGGAAAAGTGTCTGTCTATCCAGATACTGTGACCTATGCCTCTTACCATCTTGTACACCTCTATTCCTCTAGTTAAAGAAGTAAATATAACTCATTAAAGATGTTCTCTCTTGCATATCTATGCATTTTCTGCATTTATCCCAATCAATTTCCATTTATTTGCATCGCATTTTAAGCCACTCCCTTTCAAATATTTGGGCAACAAGAAGTTAGTAAACAAAGTTTGGCCTCATGGAAATAAGATATGGATTGAGATTGTTTATTAGGCAGAAAATAAAGAATGGAAGCACGTTTACGTAGTAACTTAGTAGATCAGGCTTGTAGTCTCTAGTGATTAGAAGTACGAGAGCAGACCTCACTGAAACTTATAAAAGTTTTACCGGGCTAACAGAAATACGGCAGGGAAGTTGTTTTCCCTGAAGGCGGAGCCTGCAATCCAGGGTCATAGTTCTCAGAATAAGGGGTAGATCATTTTGGACTAATATGTGGAGAAATGTTCTCATGCACTGAGAATGGGTCCTTGGAACTCTCTCCCCTGGAGAACTGTGGTGGCTCCCCCCATAGAGTTCATGCAAAAAAGAAAGATAAAGAGATTTCAGGACATTAAGAGAGTCCAATACAGTATATGCTGAAGGTAAAAGAAAATACAGTGGGGGGGGGAGGGTAGAGCTTCGATGATCTTAATGGACCAGGACCAATGGGCCAAATAACCCCCTCCTGCTCCTTTTGCTTAGATTCTTTTGGTCTAATGTTTTTATGGTCCTGATGGAGAAAATTTTGCAGAAATTCTTTATGTCAATTGAGAATTCCAAACTTTGCTTTTATTTCCAAAAAGCAAAGATGAATTTTGTCATGGAAATATATTAGAACTAAGATATGGCTGAGTTCCAGCATCTGCAGAAACACTTGTGTTTATAGTTTACAAGCCTCTACAGCTCTACACTTGTCATCAGTAAGACTAAAGAACTGATTGTGGACTTCAGAAAAGGTAAGGTGAGGAAACACACAACAGTCCTCAAAGAGGGATCAGAACTGGAAAGAGTGAGCAATTTCAAGCTCCTGGGTGTCAATCTCTCTGAAGATCTATCCTGGACCCAACATATCAATGTAGCTACAAAGAAGGCATGACAGTGACTACATTTCATTAGGAGTTTGAGGAGATTTGGTTTGTCACCAAAGACCCTCCCAAATTTCTACAGAATTTCTGTGGAGAGCATTCTAACTGGCTGCATCACTGTATAGTTGGGGGGTGGCGGGGGGGTGGTGGTGGTCGGGAGCTATTGTACAGGATTGAACTAAATTGCAGTAAGTTGTAAAATTGGTCAGCTCCATCATGGGTACTAGCCTCCATAGTATCCAAAACATCTTCATGGAGTGATGCCTCAGAAAGGCGGTGTCCATCATTAAAGACTCCCACCACCCAGAACATGCCCTCTTCTCATTGTTACCAGCAGGAAGGAGGTGCAGAAGCTTGAAGACACACACTCAATGATTCAGGAACAGCTTCTCCTCTGTGATCGAATTTCTGAATGGACGTTGAACCCATAAACACTACTTCGTTACTTTTTTATTTCTGTTTTTGCACTACTTATTTAATTTAACTATTCAATATATTTACTGTAATTGACATTTTTCTATTATGTATTGCATTGTACTGCTGCTGCAAGGGCAACAAGTTTCACGACATATGCCAGTGATATTAAAACTGTTAATGATTCTAAAGCCTTTTCCGATCTTGTGCACTGGTGACTCCATACCGGATTGTGATGCAGCCAGTCAGAATGCTCTTCGCAGTACATTTATAGAACTTTGCTAGAGTCTTTGGTGATGTGCCAATCTCCTCAAACTCCTAGTGAAATATTCGGCAAGATCAGGAGTTGCAGATGGAGTTTAGCCAAGTCACAATTGAACAGGGGAACAGGTCTGAGGGGTTGAAAATCCAACTCTTTTCCTTATACTTCTGTCCTTCCTGGCAATATATTGAAACAGATTTGGGATTTGGGATACCCAAGATCATCAATGAGGTTCCGGACTTGGAATCTGTCTGAGAGAGACTGGGAATAGTTGCAGTGGTGAAGATAGTTCCTGAAGAAAAGGGAACTCTATCATGAATATAGACAATTATGCCACAGCAGCTCCTGTCATTATGATGCATGCTCTATGACTCTGACTCTTTAAAGTTGCTTTAAGTAACAGTATTATCTGCAATGAATACTAGGCTTAGTGACTCAGAGGGAAACAAAATTAATAAGGAGTGATAGAAAAGAAGCAGCTATTTATTGCGCTTGCTCCATGTATCATGAATCTAAATAGCTCTTTCCTCAATACACCTTGTAATCTCCCAAGGTTTGCTAATGCATAAAGGGAACAAGCTGAATGGCCCAGATATATTTTCCAGCTTGAAATTTAAATATGATTATATGTGATGGGAATACTATGAGTAAAAACACTGGGAAATGCGTGGCAAGAAAGCATTAGAAGAAACTATAAACACAACAGATTCTGCAGATGCTGGAGATCCAGAGTAATACACAATAAGCTGGAGGAACCTCGCAGGTCAGGCAGCATCTACAGAGAAGAAGAAGGAGTCAATGTTTCGGGCCAAGACCCTTCAGCAGTACTGGAAAGGAAGTGGGAAGAAACCACAATAAGAAGGAGGGGGGATGGGAAAGGTGATAGGTGAAGCCAGGTGGACAGGGGATTGTGGACGAAGTGAAAGGCTGGGAGGTGATAGGTGGAAATGGCAAAGGGTTAAAGAAAAAAATAATCTGATTGGAGAGGAGAGAGGACCATGGGAGAAAAGGCAGGAGGAGGGGCACAAAAGGGAGGTGATAGGCAGGTGAGGAGAGAGAAGTGTAAGAGGGGAGTTGGTATTGGGAATGGGAAAAGAGGAAGGGGAGAGGGAGAAATCAACATTCATGCCATAGATTGGAGGCTGCCCAAACAGATTATGAGGTGCTGCTCTTCCAACCTGAGAGTGGCCTCATTAGAAGAAACTAGCTGTGACCCAAATGCGGTACAGTATGTACCCACCATGATTCACAACTTCAGTTAAATGTGCCTATTTTGAGTTGCCAAGCCTCAGCTCTACTGTAGATAACATTGTTGCCTAAAGCATCTTCTATCTGGAGATTGAAAGAACAGGTGATGCTGTGGCATAGCTGTCCCTACCCACGGCACTGTTGCCTTTCCAGCAAAATCTATCTCTAGTACCACAACTGGTCCACTACACAGAGGAGATTCTCCAACATTTCACTCTGATTGGAGGACTTCAGTTAGGGGGAAAGATTGGATGGGCTAGCTTGTTTTTTCTGGAACAAAGGAGATTGAGAGGTGACTTGACAGAAGAATGTAACATTTTAAGAGGTAACGATGTATAGAAAGTCAGAATTTTTCTCCCGATGGTAGAAGTATCTCAAACAAGTAGGCATAGGGCTAAAGTGAGAGAAAGGAATTTTAGGGAAGATCTGAGGGGAATGTTCTTTACACAAAAAGTGGCTGATGGCTGGGACTCACTGCCAGAGAATGTTGTGGAATAAGATACAATTACTATAATTAAGAGATATTTAGACAGGCATGTGAAATGCTAAGACATAGAAGGATGTAAACCTAATAAGGGCAAATGGACTAGTATAGATGGGAAGAAAGATCAGCATGGCCGAAGAGTCTGTTTCTAACCATTAGACTCTATGGCTCTATGTCGTGACCAGATTCCAGTATCTAACTCTGACCTTGAGCATTCCGCACAATGCAAAACCTGTTTTAGATCATTGCCTGGAGATATAGGGCCAAAGATAGGCCATTCAATCTCTGAACTTGTTCCTTATTCGTTGATCTTTATCTGGCTTCATTTTTTCAAGGTGGTGAGTTTCCACAGAAATATTCTACAGGTTAATATTTCGGGGTTCTGTTGGTTTAGACGAGACAGAGTGGGAGGGATTAAAGGAGGAGGGGTGGCATTACAAGTCAGGACAGACCAGAGAATTGACTAGTAAGGTGTTATGGGTGGAATTGAGAAATTGGAAAGGTATGACCTTGTTAATTACAGACCACCCAACAGTCTTAGGATTTAGAGAATATATTTGTAAAGAGATGGCTGACTGTTGTAAGAAACACAAGGCTGTTATAGCAGGTGATTTTAACTTTTCACATATTGACTGGGATTCCCATTCTGTTAAAGTTCTAGATGGGACAGAGTTTGTCAAATGTGTTCGGGAAAGTTTCCTTCATCAGTACACAGAAGTCCCAATGAGAAAGCATGTGATTATGGATCTGCTGTTAGTGAATAAGACAGGGCAGGTGACAGAAGTTTGTATAGGGAAACACTTTGCATTCAATGACCACAATGCAATTAGTTTCAAAGTAAATATGCGAAAAGATAGGTCTGATCTGCAGTTTGAGATTCCAAACTGGAGAAAGGTCAATTTTGATGATACCAGAAATGGTCTGGCAAGTGTGGATTGGGACAAGCTATTTTCAGGCAAAGGTTACTTGGAAAGTGGGAGGCTTTCAGAAATTTTGAGAGTACAAAGCTGGTATGGGCCTATCAGAATAAAAGGTAAAGATAACAGGTGTAAGGAATCTTGGTTTTCAAAAGATACTGAGGCCCTGGTTAAGAGAAAAAGGAGGTGCATAGCAGCTATAGGCAGGTAGGAACAAATGAGGTGCTTCTGGAGTATAAGAAATGCAAGAGAACACTTAAGAAAGAAATCGGGAGGGCTAAAAGAAGGTAAGGTTTTGCTCTAGCAGACAAGGTGAAGGAGAATCCCAAAGGATTCTACAGATATGATAAGAGCAAAAGGATTACAAGGGACAAAGTTGCTCCTCTGGAAGATCAGAATGGTAATCCATGTGTGGAGCCAAAACAGATGGGGGAGATCTTAAATAAATTCTTTGCATCCATACTTAGGAGATGGATACAGAATCTATAGAAGTAAGGCAAAGCAACAGCAACTTCATGGACCCTGTACTGATTACAGGGGGGGGGGGGGGAGATGTTTGCTACCTTGAGGGAAATCTGGGTGGATAAATGCCTTGGACCCTATGGGAGGCAAGTACAAAATTTGCTGGGGACCTTGCAGAGATATTTAAAACAGCCTTTGTGACAAGAGATGTGCCAGAGGATTAGAGGAGAGCCAAAGTTGTTCTGTTGTTCAAAAAGGCTCTACATATAAACCAGGAAATTATAGGCTGGTGAGTCTGATATCAGTTGTGGAAAATTATTGGAAGGTTTTCTAAGGGATTGGATATATAAGTAATTGGATAGACATGGTCTGTTTAAGGATAGCCAGCATGGCTTCGTGTGTGGTAGGGTGAGTCTATCCAAACTTATAGAGTTTTTCAAGGAAATTATCAGGAAAGTAAATGAAGGCAAGTCAGTGGATGTTATCTACATGGACTTTAGCAAGGCATTTGACAAGGTCCCGCATGGGAAGCTGGTCTAGAAGGTTCAGTTGCTCAGCTGAGGATGAGGTAGTAAATTGGATTAGATATTGGCTTTGCGGGAGAAGCCAGAGTAGACTTACCCCTGCAAGTGAAACAAGTGCTACACCTGCCCCTACACGTCCTCCCTCACTACCATTCAGGGCCCTAAACAGTCCTTCTAAGTGAGGCGACACTTAACCTGTGAGCTGGTTGGGGTCATATACTGTGTTTGGTGCTCATGGCATGGCCTCCTGTATATCTGTGAGACCCAAAGTAGATTGGGAGACCGCTTCACTGAGCACCTGCACTCTGTCTGCTAGAAAAAGTGGGATCTTCCAGTGGTCACCCATTTTAATTCCACTTCCCATTCCCATTCCCATTCAGATACAGTATGTCTATCCATGGCCTCCTTCACTGTTGTGATGAGGCCGTATTTAGGTTGGAGGTACAACACCTTACTTTCCATTTGGGTAGCCTCCAACCTGATGGCATGAACATCGATTTCTCAAACTTCAGATAATGGTCCCCTCCCATTGCTCCTTCACTATTTCCAATGCCCTTTTCCCTCTCACACCTTATCTTCTTGCCTGCCTATCCCCACCCCCCTTTTCTTTCTTCCATGGCTTTCTGTACTCTTCTATCAGACTCACCCTTCTCCAGCCCTGTATCTTTTCATCAATCAACTTCACAGCTCTTCACTTCATTCCTCCCCTTTCGCCTATCACCTCATGTTTCTCTCTCCCCTCACCCCTACCTTTAAACCTACTCCTCAGCTTTTTTCTTCTTCAGTCCTGCTGAAGGGTTTCGGCCTGAAACATTGACTGTACTTTTTTCCATAGATGCTGCCTGGCCCGCTGAGTTCCTCCAGCATTTTGAGTGAGTTGCTTGGGTTTCCAGCATCTGCAGATTTTCTCTTGTTTGTGAGTGGTAGTAGAGAGTTGCCTCTCTGACTGGAGGCCTGTGACTAGTAGTGTGCTGCAGGGATTGGTGCTGCGTCCTTTGTTGCTCGTCATTTATGTGAATGATCCGGATGATAATGTGGTTAACTGGATCAGCAAATTTACAGCTGACACTAAGATTGGAGGCGCAGTGGACAGTGAGGAAGGAAACCATGGCTTGCAGAGGGACCTGCATCAGCTGAAAAATGGCAGATGGAATTTACTTCAGACAAGTGTGAGGCTTTGCTAACCAGGGTAGGTCTTACACGGTGAATGGTAGGGCACTGAGGAGTGTGGCATAATAAAGGGATCTACCACAAAGCTTCATAATTTGTGGACAGTGATGTCACACAAAGATAGGGTCATAAGAATATAAGGAGGAAAGTAGGCCATCTGGCCTTCGAGCCTGTTCTGCCATTCAATTAGATCATGGCAGATCTGACCAGGGACTCATCTCCACCTACCTGCCTATTCTCCATTACCCATAATTCCCCCTACTATGCAAAAATCTATCCAACCCTGTCTTCTGAGGTAGCCTCCATTGTTTCATTGGGCAGAGAATTCCACAGACTCACCACTCTCTGGGAAAAGCTGTTCCTCCTCATCTCCGTCCTAAATTTACTCCCTGAATCTTGAGGCTATGTCCCCTAGTTCTAGTCTCACCTACCAGTGGAGACAACCTTACTGCCTCTTTCCTATTTATCCCTTTCATAATTTTATATGTTTCTATAAGATTTCCTCTCATTCTTCTGAATTCCAGTGAATACAGTCCCAGGTGACTCAATCTTTCCTCATAATCTAACCCCCTCATCTCTGGAATCAACCTGGTGAACCTCCTCTGCACCGCCTCCAAAGCCAGTATATCCTTCCTCAAGTAAGGAGACCAGAACTGCATGCAGTACTCCAGGTGTGGCCTCACCAGTACCCTGTATAGTTGCAGCAAAACCTCCCTGCTCTTAAATTCAATCCCTCTAGCAATGAAGGCAAACATTCCATTTGCCTTCTTGATAGCCTGCTGCACCTTCAAACCAACCTTTTGCAATTGTTGCACAAGCACTCCCAGGTCCTTCTGCACAGCAGCATACTGCAATCTTTTACCATTTAAATAATAATCTGATCTTCCATTTTTCCTTCCAAAGTGGATGGCCTTGTATTTCCCAACATTGTACTCCATCTGCCAGACCCTTGCCCTCTCACTTAACCTACCTATAACTCTCTGCAGACTTTCTGTATCCTCTGCACAATTTATTTTCCCCACTCAATTTTAGTGTCATCAGCAAACTTAAATAGACTACACTCGGTCTCCTCTTCCAGATTGTTAATGTATATTGTGAACAGTTACAGGCCCTGCACTGACCCCTGTGGCACACCACTCACCACTGATTGCCAACCAAAGAATTACCCATGTATCCCAACTCTCTGCTTTCTATTGGTTAACCAATTCTCTATCCATGCTAATACATCACCCCCCTACTCCATGCATCCCTATCTTATGGCTAAGTCTTTTATGTGGCACCTTATCAAACGCCAATACAGTGAAACAACAATGTAGGGACACGATCCCGACACAACTCTCCACCAACAACACACGCAGCTTATGGCAAAATTTGCACATCACAGACTTCAAAGCTAAGCACAGTGGAACTACCAACATCCTACGTGACCTAAATCTTTTTTACGATTAGTTTGGTATCTCCAACACTGAATCCCCGAGGAGAGCCACCAAAGCGACCTGCACCTTGGTCATCTCTGAGGCTGAAGTTTGCAGGTGCTTCCAACAAGTGGACCTTCGCAGGGCTTCTTTCCCTCTCCTAGTGTAGAGTGCCCTCCTGCGTCAAAACATCCGCCATTGTTCCAGTACCAGAAAAGACCAAGGTAATGTAGGATTGATTGACGTCCTTTCGCACTCATCTCAATAATAAGCAAATGCTTTGAGAGGCTGGCCAAGAACTACATCGGCAGCATACTACCACCCACACTGGAGCCCCTACCTGCACAACTAGAGGACAGATGACACAATAGCCACTACTCTACACACCGTCCTTACACACCTGGAGAAGAAGGATGCTTATGTGAGAATGCTGTTCTTGGACTACAGTTCAGCATTCGACACCATAATTCCATCCAGGTTCGACAAGAAGCTCAGAGACCTCAGCCTTCATCCTGCCTTGTGCAGTTGGATCCTGGATTTCCTGTCAGATTGCCGGCAAGTGTTAAGAGTGGGCTCCCTCACCTCTGCCCCTCTGACCCTCAACACAGGAGCCCCCTCAGGGCTACGTCCTAAGCTCCCTCCTTTACTCTCTGTATACCCATGAGAATGTCACCACCCACAGCTCTAACCTACTAATTAAATCTGTTGATGACACTACATTGATTGGCCTTATCTCAAATAATAGTGAGACACCCTACAGAGAAGAAGTTATCATCCTGACACAGTGGTGTCAAGAAAACAACCTCTCCCTCAATGTCACAAAAACAAAGGAACTGGTTGTGGATTACAGGAGGAATGGAGACCGGCTAGACCCCTATTGACATCAATGGATCTGGGGTTGAGAGGTGAACAGCCTTAAGTTCTTTGGCATACACATCACCGAGGATCTCACGTGGTCTGTACACACTGGCTCTGCGGTGATAAAAGCACAACAGCACCTCTTTCACCTCAGACGGTTGAAGAAGTTTGGCATGAGTCCCCAAATCTTAAGGACTACCTATAGGGGTACAACTGAGAGCATCCTGACTGGCTGCATCACTGCCTGGTATGAGAACCGTACTTCCCTCAATCGTAGGACTCTGCAGAGAGTGGTGTGGACAGCCCAGCACATTTGTAATTGTGAACTTCTCACTATTCAGGACATTTACAAAGACAGATGCATAAAAAGGGACTGAAGGACCATTGGAGATCCAAGTCACCCTATCACTAACTGTTCCAGCTGCTGCCATCTGGGAAATGGTACAGCAGTATAAAAGCCAGGGCCAACAGGCTCTGGGACAGCTTCTTTCACCAGGGCATTTTGACTGTCCTGTTGTACATACTGTTTATTATAAATTGCTATAAATAGCACATTGCACATTCAAATGGAGATGTAAAGATTTTTATTCCCCATGTATGTGAAGGAGGTAAGAAATAAAGTCAATTCAATTCAAGTCAAAGCCTTCTGGAAATCCAAGTAAATAACGTCCATCTGTTTCTCCCTATGCACTGTGCTTGTTATATTCTCAAAGAACTCCAGTAAGTTTGTCAAACAGGACCTGCCTTTGCTGAATCCATACTGCATCTGTCTGATTGTTCCACTTCTTTCCAGATGCCTTGCTATTTCTTCTTTAATGATAGCTTCAAGCATTTTTCCAAATATAGATGTTAAACTAACTGGGCTATGGTTACCTGCCTTTTGCCTACACCCTTTTTTTGAACAGTGGCATGACACTCACCTTCTTCCAATCCACTGGGACCAGCCCAGGGCCCAGAGAAATTTGGTAAATTATCACCAAAGCCTCAACTATAACCTATGCTATCTCTTTCAGTACCCTGGGATGCATTCCAGGGTCGTAAATAAAGCTTTTGACATGATGGCCTTTGTAAATCAATGTATTGAGTATGGGAGATCAGATGTTATGTTGAAGTTATTTAAGACATTGGTGAGGCCTACTGTGTATAGTTTTCTCACCTACCTACAGGAAAGATGAAAACAAGGTTGAAAGAGTACAGAGAAAATTCACCAGGATGTTGCTGGGTTTGGAGGACCCGAGTTAAAAGGAAAGATTGAATAGGTTAGGATTGTGTTCTTTTGAATGCAGAGGATTGAGAGGAGATTTGATAGAGGTATACAAAATTATGAGGGGTAAAGATAGGGTATTTGCAACTAGGCTTTTTCCGCTGTAGTTGGGTGGGACTACAACCAGAGGTCACGGGTTAAATGTGAAGGACAAGGAATTTAAGGGGAACATGAAGGGAAACTCCTTCACTCAGAGGGCTGTGAAAGTGTGGAATGAACTATGAGCACAAGTGGTGCATGTGAACTCGATTTCAACATTTAAGAGAAGTTTGGATAGGTACGTAGATAGTAGCGATATGGAGGACTATGTTCACAGTACAGGCCAATGGGTGTAGGCAGTTTAAATGGTTTTGGCATAGACTAGATGGGCTGAAGGGCCTATTTCTTTGCTGTGCTTCTACGATTCTAATTCTCCCCAAAGTCATGACATCTTTTGAATTTCTTTTTGAATTTTCTTTAGCTGAGAATTTTATTAGAACAATAGCATTGATTGAGGGAATATTTCACTGGTGCAGTTAGATTTGGGTAGATTCTATGTTCTTTACTGTGTATTGTGGTCTCAGTCACTTCATAACCTATTGCTGAACAATGGCAGAAATGGTGACCTACCATGCGAGGACATTTAGCAGGTTCATGACCAAGGAGCCCTCTTCACCTGTGAGCTGTCATGTTGTGGGGCTGCAGACCTTTGCTTTGAATTGTGGCAGAACAGTGATCGATCTTATTGGTGCCCCTGACATGCAGTACTGCAGGCAATAGTTAGGAGACCTTTTGGTGAGGGTGGATGGAAGTCCAGTTTCTGGCTGAATGAGTGACCCGTCTTCAATCTACCCAGACACTTGCACCAAGTTCCATATTAGTCTCATCCATCACCTCAAATGCTGCAGAGCTTGAGTCATCCTAGTCCCTAAGGGAATGGCAATGAAGAATATCCAGGTGGTACTGTATGTCAGAAGGAAATATGATCAATTGCATTGATTAGCGTTGGCTAGAGCCAGTCACCGCAAGACCATTAGACACAGGGGCAGAATTAAGCCACTCAGCCCATCAAGTCTGTTCTTCCACTCCATCATGACTGATTTACTCTCCCTCTCAAATCTATTCTCCTGCCTTCTCCAAGTAGCCTTTGGTGCCCTTAATAATCAAGAAATTATCAACCATCACTTTTAATACGCCCAGTGACGGCCTCCACAACCGTCTGTGGCAATGGATTCCACAGAGTCACCACCCTCCTGCTAAAGAAATTCCTCAAAGGGACGTGGGTGCCAAACTCCTTTCTATGAATGCTACCAGTGAACTGATTGATACTTTTTATCACAATTCAGATGAATTTCTGTTGATGATCAAGACAATCTATTCAGTTCTAATAGATGATTACCAAGTGGAACCTTAATATCAATAGCTTAGCAGACAAGCATCTCGTTTATGCAGTCATAAGCTCTGGATTTTGCTGGCAAAGCCAGCAGTTATAACTAATCTTTGATTACCCTTGTATTGGTCACTTGTTGGCGATATCAAAGGGTAGTTAAGTACAAATGTACAATATACAGTGGCGGTGACACCTATAGATATACTCGCCTAAAAAATATCATTGGCAAATAAGGTGGGATTTCACAATTTCTTGGAGGTTATTGATACTGGTACTAACTTTTATAATTCCAGTTTTATTTAATTGTTGGAATTGAATTTCCACAAAGACCCTGGAGTGCGATTTGAACTCAACAACCCAGACCATTAGTCCAAAAATTAAATAACCTATCACAGTCTTATGATTCTGTTTCTACATTTTATGAATAAACTTAAACATAGAATATGAATAGGTTATCTGATATGTTACTTTGTGCAATCACAGCTAAGCGTCAAGTGACCCTCATTCAGCATTCATGACACTTCAAACAAGAATTGTGTTTAACAAGTCCTGGCATTGGAGAGGACCCAGAAGAGGTTCACGAGAATTATCTGTGAGTGAAAGGGTTAATACATGAGTGTCTGAAGGGCTGTGGGCCGGTACTCACCAGAGTTTAGAAGAATTGGGTGGTTATACATTGAAACCTATTGAATATTGAAAGGACTAGATAGAGTCAGACATGGAGGAGATGTTTCTCATAAAGTGGAGTCTAGGACCATGGGGCACAGCCTCAGAATATAAGGATGTGCCTTAAGAACAGAGATGAGGAAGAATTTCCTTTGCCAGCGGGTAATGAATCTGTGGAATTCATTGCTGGAGCAGATTCAATGGGACAAATGGCCTAATTCTACCCCTTATCATCTAAGTAGGACTTCTTGAACCCTCACTGAACAGCAATTTTAATCCCTCACACATCACCCTGGTGGCTCACAAGAGAGAATCTGCACTTGTCCTGATCTGTACAGCCCAGCCTTAACCAGCCAAACCTTCAAGAAATTGAAATAGATCAATTAAATCAATTTCAATGTACTAAATAGAGGATCCTGAGAAACTGAAGAAGTCAACTTTGGCAAGAATTACTCACCTCGGCTTCAAGCAGCTTGCACAAACCGTGATCCCATCAGACGTTCTTGAAATCAGGCATGTTTTACAATCACGAAGCTGCCATTGTAAAACCCGACATAAAACCGGTGTCACATATTGTTAGTAATTTAATGCAAGGCAGCTTGTCACATTTGAGAATGCTGATTTATTATAGAATCATCTAATACACACTGACACAATTAAAGTGTAGAATGAAACTTGCTAATAGTGAACTGGATTTCCTGAAAGTCAATTCCTAAAAAAAATGACAAAGTGCCATTTTCCATTCTGCAAAACTGAATGAGATGACTTTCTTGCTACGGTGAAATTACTGCCCACTCATAGTGAAAATTGGACTATTCATTTTCAATTGTTTACCTATAAAGAGTGAAAGAATACATCTCATAAATCAACAAATGGATTCCTCTATTCTCTACTGCTGTGGACTGAATATTGACAAGGCACCATTATCTTAATAGAACTCTGGGTTTCAAACCCTGCTTTTTAACTTCAGTAATTAATTAGCACACTTCAGAGAATCACTGGAAGGATGTACAGGAGCCTTTGGTCCCACACCACCTGGTTTTGGAATGGTTATTACCCTTCAACCATCAGGCTCCTGAGCCAGTGTGGATAACTTCACTCACTTCAACGCTCATCTGATTCCACAACCTGTGGACTCTACAAAACTCATATTCTCAGAATGATTTATGTAGTATTTTTGTTATTATTTTTATTTTTGTATTTGCACAGTTTGTCTTTTGCACATTGGTTGCTTGTCAGTCTTTGTGTGTAGTTTTTCATTGATTCTGTTGTATTTCTTTGTTCTAATGTGAATATAGTGACATATATGTACTTTGATAATAAATTTACTTTGAATTTTGAACTTTGAACTTTGACCATAGGTGCACTGACAGAGGTTTGGATGAAATATTAAATCCAAATCTTATAGATGTAAAATATTGCGTGACACTATTTGAAAGAAAGCAGAAAAATATTTTGGCCAACATTGTCTTCAACTCCTTCCCGTATCCCCTTTGGTACCGCCACTGAAAGAAATAAATTAACTTGTTTTCAATCCCACTTGCTGTTTGGCCACCTTGCACTCTGTATTTAGTCATGCCTTGGAAATATGATAAAGTGCCAGATTAATGTAAATTATTTCATCACTCACTGATTCTTGCCCGATCATACAGTAACTACTTATAGTCATTGCAAAAAAAATCGGAGATTGCGTACCCATTAGAAAGTGCAAAATTTTTTTCAATTTTTAAAATTGATTTAAAAGAATAAGGATAAATGCATGTCAGAGGAAAAGTTATCTCAAATACATAGTTCAATAATAGTACAAACAAAGAAAGGAACATACACTGTCAAAATCATATGGCTATGATAAAAAAAGGAATCACATCTCCTCTTAACAATTCACAGGAAAAAAAGACTCAAATCTCTGTCATTGAGAGGAAAAAAACCACTAAGCTAACCCTAAAACAAAAAAAAAGGGGGGACTGGGCAGTCCATTTTGAGGATACAATTTAAAAACAAAAGGAAAAATCCTTCTGGTCAAGTCCAAAACTTCGTGGAGAAGCATAATTTTGGTAGGAATGTCATAGGATATGACAGAATGTCAGGTATTATACAGAGGCATGCACATGTTTGATTAACAATGCTTCATACTTGATTGCTCTCAGAATATCATGGGGTTTAAGGCACAGACAAGTTCCTATGCCTATGAATTTATGGGTATGGTGTATAGTAGATTTGCTACTCGAATCTTGCATGACTAAGTCCTTAAGTTGCTGAAAAATAGAAACTCTGGTTGTCTCTAGCTTGTATATTTTCAAGGTAAGTAATCTCACAAGCAGTTTAAGATAGCACAAATGATAGTAATTCATCAGTACATAGAAGTCCCAGTGAGAGAGCCTGTGATACTGGAGCTGCTATTAGAGAAGGTGACAGAAGTGTGTGCAGGGGAACACTTTGCATCCAGTGACCACAGTGCCATTAGTTTCAAGGTAAATATGCAAAGAGATGGGTTTGGTCCATGGGTTGAAATTCCAAATTGGACAAAGGCCAATTTTGATGGTATCAGAAAGGATCTGGCAAGTGTGGGTTGGGACAGGCGGTTTTCTTGCAAAGGTGTACTTGGTAAGTGGGAAGCCTTCAAAATCAAAATCTTGAGAGTACAAAGCTTGTCTGTGCCTATCAGAATAAAAGGTGAAGATAACAAGTGTAGGGAACCTTGGTTTTCAAGAAATATTGAGGCCCTGGTTAAGAGAAAAAGAGAGGTACATACCAGGTATAGTCAAGTGGAAACAAATGAGTTGCTTATGGATTGCAGGAAATGTAAGAGAACACTTAAGAAAGAAATCAGGAAGGCTAAAAAAAAAAGGCATCAAGTTGCTCTGGCAGACAAGGAGAAACAGAATTCTAAGAGATTCTCCAGGAATGCTAAGAGCAAAAGGATTACAAGGCATAAAATTGGTCCTCTGGAAGACCAGAATGGTAATCCGCGGGGACACAGCCAGAACTGATGGGGGAAATTTAAAATGCATTCTTTACATCTGTATTTACTCGGGAGATGGACACAGACTCAATAGAAGTGAGGCAAAGTGGCATCAACTTCATGGACCATGTACAGATTGCAGAGGAGAAGGTGTTTGCTATCCTGAGGCAAATCAGGGTGGATAAATCCCCTACTGGAGGCAAGTGCAGAAATTGCTGGGGCCCTAGCAGAGATATTTAAAACATCTTCAGTGACAGCAGAGGATTGGAGGATAGCCAAAGTTGTTCCGTTGTTTAGACAGGCTCTAAACAGAAACCAGGAAATTATAGGCTGATGAGTCTGACATCAGTCGTGGGAAAGTTATTGGAAGATAATCTAAGGGATCAGGTAGATACCTATTTGGATAGACATTGAATGATTTGGGATAGTCAGTGTGGCTCTGTGCTTGGTAGGTCATGTCGAACTAATCTTGTAGAGTTTTTCGAGGAAGTTACTAGGGAAGTGGATGAGGGCAAGGCAGTGGATCTTGTATACATGGACTTTAGTAAGACATTTGATGAGATTCCACATGGGAGGCTGGTCAAGAATTCAGCATTCAGGATGAGATAGTAAATTGGATCAGACATTGACTTTGTGGGAGAAGCCAGAGAGGGGTAGTAGATGGTTGCCTCTCTGACTGGAGGCCTGTCTTTGTGTGTAACCTTAAGCCATGACCTCTGGTTGTAGACCTCCCCTCCCCCACTTCCCCATGCCCCACTCAACCTCAATGGAAAAAAAGCCTACTTGCTTCTACCCTATCTATACCCCGCAGTCCTAACCTATTCAATTATTCCTTGTAACTCAGGTCCTCCAGACCCAGCAACATGTGATCAGAGATCAGTGCTGGGTCCTTTGTTGTTTGTCATCTATTTCAATGATCTGAATGACAATGTGTTTGACCGGATCCGCAAATTTGCAGATGACAACAAGATTGGGGTAAGTGGAGTAAGCTTTTCCAACTGAAGTTGGAAGGGACTATAAGCATAATCACTCAAAGAGTTGACCTGCATGTGCATGTAACGAGAGCTGTACAACTCATCTCCTTCTACCTTAGGCCACACACTTATCAATCACCCCGATGAATTATTAACTTCAAACTTTCTGCATAATCACTCAAAGAGTTGACCTGCACGTGCCTGTAACGAGAGCTGTATAACTCATCTCCTTCCACCTTAGGCCATAAACTTATCAATCACCCATCTGTGGACACTTTCTGGAGGTCCAAGATCCGTATGCTCCATATCCGCTGGACTAAGTGTGTAAACGTAGGAGGGGACTACCGGTATGTTGAAAAATAAATGTGCTTGGTTTTCTAAAATTGACTCCTACCTTAGGCCACAAACTTATCAATCCGCCCCCGTAGATATATAGTTGGATAAATCGATAACTAACTAAAACTGATAACATGAGTTGTACATTCCTCGGAAGATTCCATAGGATGTGGAATCAGTTCAGCATTGAGGTGAGTGAAGTTATCCAGGCTGGTTCAGGAGCCTGATGTTAGAAGGGTCATAACTATTCATAATGGACCATTTAAGGATGGGTATTAATTGTTGGCATTGGTAGCAATGCCAGCCTACTAAAATAAGCAAAAACAACCTAGAGTACTTTAAATAAAAGGAGTTCTACCAACTCAGCAGGCCAGTCAGCATCTATGGAAAAGGGTAAACAGTCGACATTTCAGGCCGAGACTCTTCATCGGGACAGGAAAAAAAAGATGAGAAGTTAGAGCAAAAAGGTGGGGGAAGGGGAGGAAGGAGTACAAGGTGGTAGGTGATACGTGAAACTGGGAGAGGGGAGGGGTGAAGTAAAGAGCAGGGAAGCTGAAAGGCGAAAGAGATAAAGAGCTGGAGAAAAGGGAATCTGATAGGAGAGGGTAGAAGACCATGGAAAAAAGGGAAGGGGAGAAGCACCAGAGGAAGGTGATGGGTGGGTAAGAAGATGAGGCGAGAGAGGGAATGGGAATGGTGAAGGTGGGGAGTGGCACTTACCAAAAGTTCAAGAAATCGATGTTCATCTAAACAGGTACTCCTTGTGACATTAATTCATTTTGTGTATGCTGCTTACTTTTCACTAGTAATATTATTCTCTGCTCCTGCCCGCTCAGCTTGGCTTCCTAGTCTCAGGATAATGATCTTTAATGATCCTTCCCTCTCTACACACTCTTATAGTTGGTCACCTTGATTCTTTTCTCCATCCCTGCACCCAGGTTCCCATTTACTACTTGATAACTCAGCATGTGAAAATCAAGCAGTCAATGGTGAGAGGTTACCAACTTGTTGAAGGCTTTTGGCCAGAAATGTCGACTGTACTCTTTTCCGCAGATGCTGCCTGGCCTGTTGAGTTCCTCCAGCATTTTGTGTGTGTTGTTTTTTTTCACTGAGGTTAAAAAAAACTATTTAAAGATCTACAGAGAAAGCCAGCTTTGCTTAAGCCAGTGTCATCTCTTGTCAGAACTGAATGAAAATTAGCCAACTCTTGTAAAAGATTTGAAAGAAAGCTAAGGATTTTTATGGATCCTGCTGACTGAGTCCGTGTAATTCATCACATAGCTGAGAACTGTTTTCTATTTACACTAAAAAAAACACCCCTTTATCTGCAGTGCCATATTATGTGCATATATTATTTTCTTGCAAGGAATCCATATTAATATTCCCCACAGAGATTCATAAATATTACTGTTAAAAATAAAACAGATGCCAAATTAATCAAATTTGAATGATACAAAGATATTGACTAAATAAATGGTCAGATAGCCTGATAAGAGTAATCAGCCTAAAATATTAACTCCTTTTCTTCAAAGTCATGAAGAAGGGTCTCAGCGCGATATGTCGACTGTTTATTCATTCCTATAGATGATGCCTGACCTGTCGAGATCCTCCAGCACTTTCTCAACAAGTGCTGTTTGACTTGCTGAGAATTTCTAGCATTTTTGGGTTTCATCTCAGATTTCCAGCATTTATGTTTGATCTCTGAAGGAATTTCCTGACGTAACATGTGATCTTTGCAAGAACTCTGTTGCCCTGTTATGAAGAACTATGGAAACTACACATTCACTCTAGTAGACAGAACACCAGAATGCTAAACCTACAGTACTGTGCAAAAGTCTTAGGCACCACCACATCAACATATGTATGTGGAAGTGTTTGCTGAGCTTGGCAATTGGCTTATACCATAAGATATAGGAGCAGAATTAGGCCATTTGGTTTATTAAGTGTGTTCTGCCATTTCATCATGGCTGATCCATTTTCTCTTTCAGCCCCAGTCTCCTGCCTTTCCTTTATGTCCTGACCAATCAAGAATCTATCAACCTCTGCCTTAAATATTCATAAAGACTTGGCCTCCACAGCTGTCTGTGGCAATGAATTCCACAAATTCACCACTCTCTGGCTAAAGGAATTCCTTCTCATCTCTGTTCTAAAAGGATGCCCTTCTATTCTGAGTCTGTGTCCTCTGGTCCTAGACTCCCCCACCACAGGAGACATCCTCTTCACATCCACTCTATCAAGGCCTTTCACCATTCAAAAGGTTTCAGTTAGGTTACCCCTCATTCTTCTAAATTCCACTGAGTGGAGGCCTAGACCATCAAACACTCTTCATATGGCAAGCAGTTTAATCCTAGAATAATTTTGTGAATATCGTTTGAACCCTCTCATTTATATAGTGCTTGTGTTTATATAGGTCCTTGTTCACTTGCTTTGGTGCTGATCAGCTACCCTTTCAGTTAACCATTGAATATCATTGGCTCACATTTCTTTGGTTCTTAGGGATTCGTAGATAGTGTCTATTTCAATATATTTGTTTATGGAGTTATAGAAGAGAACCACACTTCTAAAAATACTTGTGGCAGCTTCATGTTTACCTGCACCAGAACCTCCACAGTGTCCCAGTTAAAGTTGTGTACTTCTCGGTATTAATATCTGAGATCAGTGTCAGTGGATCATGTCTTTGTACCACCAGTTTGTGTTTCTGTAAATGAGTTGAGAGTTTGGCCAACAAAGTTCTTGCTTCAGACCCCACAAGTAATCCTATAATCCACATTTATTTTAAGATATTAAGACCATAAGATATAGGAACATAAGTCAGCCATTCAGCCTATCAAGTCTGCTCCACCATTCAATCATGGGTGATCCAATTCTTCCAGTCATCCCCACTCCCCTGTCTTCTCCCCATACCCTTTGATATGGGCTAATCAAGAACCTATCTATCTCTGCCTTAAATACACCCATTGACTTGGCCTCCACAGCCACTCACGGCAACAAATTCCACAGATTTACTACCCCTGACTAAAGTAATTTCTCTGCATCTCAGTTCTAAATGGACGTTCTTCAATACTGAAGCCGTACCTTCTTGTCCTAGACTCGCCTATCATGGGAAACCACTTTGCCATATCTAATCTGTTCAGGCCTTTTAACATTCAGAATGTTTCTATGAGATCCTCCCCACCCCCTCAGTTTGTCAGTTTTCTTTACTGGTACCTTGGTTCTTGAGACAAGCTTTCTTAAAGTCTCAGTTCGTTTCTGAGTGATTGTGATACCGTGATGTTTGAACCTCTAAGAGCCGAAGTGTGCTAGGGTGCCTGTGACTATTGCACAGTATTGTATTCTAAGGCAATTTCCTATCCTTCCTGTGCTGGAACAGTTCTGCTACTGGAGGACAATAAACACCTCTTTCAAAAGTGAACAACAAGCATTCTTAACTAATCCTCCCCAGCTGAATCAAACGGAATACCATTGAGAAGGTAAAACAAACCTTCAGGCTTATTCACAGTCTGGGGACACTCCTCCAAATGTATGTAACACAAGGAAGCAGCTTGCGTTGTAGCAGATACCGCACAGCCTTGCTGAACAGCAAGTCCTGCACTTGGGGAAACACAGATGTAATTCTTACAGGTCATGGAGGTCCAGAGGGATGCGAGGAGACGCTGGAGGTAGGAGAATCACCTCAACACCTAGCAGTAGTTTATCACCAAATGCTTATCACGTCTGATGATCTGCTCAGTTACTCAGCCTCAAATATAAAAAAAAATTGAAGTAAATAAGCAATAGTATATGTTGATAGGAGGGCAGTGAAGGATGTAGGAGGAGCCTTGAGTGGATCATAAACACAATAAAGAGCTATTCATCTGAATGGTCTGTTTTCTGCAGCAGGTATCAGGTAACCGTAGTGACTTGTTGTGCCCTTATTCCTTAAGCCTACATCAGAAGCTTAAATTTCTCAAACAGCTTCTACACAAGTGACAAACTGGACATGCTATAATACCACATGGCAAACTCAAATACCATATTTGACAGAAGTAATAAATTTAATGGTAAACCTGATCATTACCTTCTCAACTGTGTATTTTCTGTAAGAGCTCCCTCTGCAGGCTATGGTCTGCAGAGACGCCAACACAGGAACACATAAGGTTATACATCAGTGACAAATTTTTCCCCACGTGAAGATTTATCACAGTAACATTGACATTTTCTGGCTCTGAAGTTGCTTCCACTTTATGTCCTCAAGACTGTCTATGAAGGCTGGTGCTATAAATCTTCTGTGGATTAAACGCATCACATGATCTATACTGATAGCTGGAACCAATTGTGCTTGACCATTAATACACTGGCAACATGATCCCATTGTTTTTTGATGTGTATTCTTCCTCCTTATAAAAGCATATAATTGATTTTTTATTTTTTTAGTGTCTAAGATAGAGTGGGGTTTTATTTTGACTTTGTGAGATGTTCCAATAGACACAGTAATTGATGCCCTATTCCATAAGAACATCAGACACTGTAACCGAGTATCCCAATTGTCCCTTTGAATGTGTTCCACCATTCATCAAGATCATAGCTGATCTTACACTTCAATGCCATTTCTATCCCATATCACCATATCCCTGATTCCCTTAATATTCAGCAACCTATTAATCTCTGTTTTGCATGAACTGAATAACTCTGCCTCCATAGCTTTCTGAAACGGAGAATTCCATAGGCTCACTGCATGAAGACATTTCCTATTCTGTGACTGGGAGTCTTGGTTGAAGACTCAGCCTTGGGAAATATCTGTCCTGCATCCAGTCCTATAAGATTTGGTGCTTCCTTTAAACTCTTGAGAGTATATCCTTCATTCTAGGCATTTTTATCCAGAAGGCAAACCCATCATCCCTGGAACTAGTGCAGTGAACCTTTGCAAGACTCCTTTTTTTTTAAGGTCAGGACACCAGCGCTGAAGACAAGTGTAGCCTAACCAAGGTGTTATAAAATTGTAGCTAGTCATCCTATACTTAAACACAAGTGATCCTGCAGGTGATGGAAATTCAGAGTAAAACACACACAAAATGCTGGAGGAGCTCAGCAAGTCAGGCAGTATCCATGGAAAGGAATAAACAGTCAATGTTTTGGGCCGAGACTCTTCAGCGGGGCTAGAAAAGAAGGGGAAGAAGCCAGAATAGGAAGATGGGAGGGGGAAGGTTAATGAAATTAGAAGCTGGGTGGTGATAGGTGGAAAAGGTTAAAGGGCTGAAGAAGAAGGAATCTGATAGGGGAGGAGAATGCACCATGGGAGAAAAGGAAGGAATGGGGAAGTAGGGGGAACTGATAGGCAGATGAAGAAAAGAGAAGAGGCAGAGGAAGGGGGATATATTATAAGAAGTTAGGGAAATTGATATTCATGCCTACAGGTCGGATGCAACTCAGATGGTAGGTGGGACTAGGCAGAAGATCAGGTAAGCATGAACCAGTTGGGCTGCAGGGTAGTTCCTTGCTGTAGTACTCTTTGACTTGCTTGTGAATGGCATATAGTGAGTTATAATGCTTGTTTCTGTTGAGGACAGAATCTTCTTTTGCTTAGTCATTCCCTTAAGATTGAGATTGGCTTGCTTCTCTTCTGGTTTTTGTGGGTACTGAGGTGGTGGATGAAGCTAGCATGGAAACCATAAACCTTTCAAAGATTCAGCAGGAGGTAACAAGCTGAGGTAGATTGGAAGATGCTGCACTCCTGCCAATTACGCAGGATCTTTGTGTACCCTTGATACCTTGGAGTATTCTATGCCATCCTAGTTTAGCTATAACAGCCCCATAGAGAGAAGGAAGAGGAAAAAACATTATATTTAGTAATTGATAAATAGTTTTTTATTGTCACATGTAGCAAGGTACAGTGAATAAGTTTATTTTGAATGCCAACCATACCGATCATTTCACCACATCCATACACTAAGGTAATGCAAGGGAGAAGAAATAACAGAATGCAGAATAAAGTGTTACAGTTATAAAAGAAAGTGCAGTGCAGGCAGATGATAAAGTGTAAGGACATGAAGAGGTAGATTGTGAGGTCTAGGATCCATCTTACCGCATAGGAAGACTGTTCAATAGTCTTACAGCAATGAGATAGAAGTTGTCCTTCAGCCTGCCGGTACGTACTTTTTGGTTTTTGTATCTTCTGCTCAATAGTAGGGGGAGGAAGAGAGAATGTCTGGGTGGGTAGGATCTTTAGTTATGAGCGCTGCTTTCCCACGTCAGTAAGATGTATAGACGGAATCCTGTCTGGTTGAACGAGCAATGAGCAGTGCCGTTTCTGCACTAAGCAATGACACACACTGCACGTCTGTAGAATGCCTTGAGAATGGACGTGCAACATCCAGCTTTCTTCAGCCTCATCAGAAATTAGCTTTCTTGACCGTGTGGAATTTGTTCTGCGACCATGAGATATTGTGTGAGGTGTGCAGTCCCAGAGGTTTGAAACCGCTCGCAGTCTCCACAGCTGGGCTGCCGATATAACGAGGGGTGTGAGTGGTGCAGGTTCTCTTGAAGTCGATAACCATCTCCTTTGTCTTGTCAGCGTTGACGAAGAAGTAGGCCTGGCAGCAGGCCTTGAGCTCTTCCGCCTTATCTCTTTGTAGGCTGACTTAATCATTGTTGGTGATGAGCCTCACCACTGCTGTGTCGGCGGAGAACCTGGTGTGATTACTGGGGTTTTTGGCTGTGCGTTCACGTCTGCGCAGAGTGAACAGCAATGGGCTCAGCACACAGCCCTGGGAGGGGGGCACCCATGTTGAGGATGATGGGGGCAGCAGTTGTACATTCTGACTGTCTGGGGTCTGTTCCTTTGGAAGTCCAACACCCAGTTGCACACTAGTGAACTTAGACCGAGGAATAGGAATCAGCAGCAGCAGAGGGAATAGTCATTTTCAAAGGTGTGCTTTTTGATTTGTGGCCTTGTGGGTGTTTGTAATTTACACTGATTTCATCAGTTTGAATCTCCCAGGCAGCTTTGGGATTGGAAACAAAAGTTATGTTTCATGGAACACCTCAACATATTGAAAAGAAATCATTTGCTCCATAAAACAGTGAACTTTGCTACTCGAGTTATCTTCTTGTGGACCAAGATCGAAAGTGTGACAAAAAAGCAGCAAAATTGCTTTGGACTATTTGAGGATACTGTCTTTATTTTCTGAAAATTTGGAGATTCTCACTTCAAAGCATTATAATCTTGCAAGATAAGAGGCGAAAGAAGAAATATGTCCATATGCTTTATAATGCTAAGAAAATTATACTTCTTAAATAATACAGTACAGCAGATGGAGCCACTGTATGAGTTATAAATAATATAGAGATAGGGGGAGAGTGATACATTTTGTTAGACTAATGTTTCTATAGCACATAGAATCCTTTCAAATCTCAGAGGCCCTTGTTATCTGTATCATTATTGCATGAATCACATGAAAAAAAACTATTTACTTCTTGAAAGCTACAGAAAAGGAACTTGATCCTTTTGAAATATATACGTTTATTCTGATGTGGCTTGTTAATTTTTTAACACAGCATAGAATTAGAGCATTTTTTTGTTATTTTGCCAAGAAATACCACTCAAACCAGTCTGGAATCTTAAGCCAGCACACGCTTGCAGCAGCTTCTGCCCGGCTGAAAACAAAACCTCTGAGCCATTTAAATCTCTCCCTTTTAAATAATAAAGTGCTGCATATCGTGTGATGTAAAGAGATTTAAACTGCAGCAGGTTCCAGCCACATTGGAAGGCTTAACAAAGCTGCCCCCTATTTCCAGTATAATGGACTTTCGATGCCATTATCCATTCAGCAAATGTAATAAATGAGTTGACTGCAGCATGCCGTATACCTCCCAGTCTAGATAACAGTTGAAAGAAGAAAATTAAATTCTGCTTTTGTTGAAACATTATGATTTATGTATTTGTAATGTAGAATTGTGGTTGTGGTGACTAACTGAGAGGGCCCCGAGTGTACATCGAAGGCAGTGACGACATCCCAGGGCACCGTCTGTATCCGTGCAGGATGCTTGAGCTCCTAAAGACCTTTTGGCTGTGAAACTGACTCTGGCAACACATAGAGCGAGAAAAAAAGAGACCAAAGAAAAACACAAAAACACAAAACACAAAAAACACAAAAAACACAGGTGATTTGGTATCAAAAATAGTGGACAATTCTTGTTTGGTTAGCTCATCCCTACTCTAATTAAAAGTGTTCAGATAAATAAAAACAAATATACGTTTTTCAAAAGGCTTTGAAATTGTGTTAGGCACAAGTGTGTGGAATTTGTGTAAAGGCTGCCCTGAAACAAACTTGCTCTACCTTTTTGCTGAAGACAACTAGCTGCATCTAATGAGCACCACTCTTTCCCATTCAACATATTACCATGAGACACAAGACACAGGAGCAGAATCAGGCCATTCAGCCCATCCAGTCTGGTCCACCATTCCATCACGGCTGATCCTGGATCCCACTCAACCCCACACACCTGCTTTCTCGCCATATCCTTTGATGCCCTGACTGATCAGGATACGATCAACTTCTGCCTTCAATATACTCACGGATTTGGCCTCCATCACAGTCTGTGGCAGGGCATTCCACAAATTTACACTTCTCTGACTAAAAATGTTCCTCCTTACCTCTGTTCTAAAGAGTCACCCCTCAATTTTGAGGCTAAGCCCTCTAGTTCTGGATACCCCCACCAAAGGAAATATCCTCTCCACATCCACCCTATCTAGTCAGTGGGTTTCATTGAGTTCCCACGCATTCTTCTAAATTCCAATGAGTACAGGCCCAAAACTGCCAAACGTTCCTCATATGTTAACCCCTTTATTCCCGGAATCATCCTTGTGAACCTCCTCTGGACTCTCTCCAACGACAACACATCCCTTCTGAGATATATGGCCCAAAACTGTTGACAATACTCCAAGTACGGCCTGACTAGTGTCTTATAGAGGCTCAGCATCATCTCCTTGCTTTTATAGTCTATCCCCTTGAAATAAATGCCAACATTGCATTTACCTTCTTTACCACAGACTCAACCTGTAAATTAAACTTCTGGGAGTCTTGCATGAGAGCTCCTAAGTTAATCTGCACACTGATGTTTGAACCTTCTCCCATTTAGATAATAGTCCGCCCTATTACAGTCAACATGTACCCATGCACTTTATGGTCAACATGGGAGGGTACTACTTTGTCAGAGAAATGGACAGAATCATCAGTGAATCTGACCTTTTCCTCTGTAGGAGCAATAGTATCTCTCCTGCTGTCTGACTAATACCAATTAATTCAGTACAAGGAAGCAACCTGTAGTTTTCCTTCTGTGCATGTGTGTAGCTCAGTGTCACATTATCTGAGCTTATAATTTAATGCAGACAATAATTTGCTATGTAAGTTCACTTATTTCATTTGAAGCGGGTAAACCATGCTGACTTAAAATTTAAACACATATGGGATATTGTTCATATTTTTGAAATTAAGTCACAATTTTAGATTAGTATCAGTCTTAAGGAATAAAGAAGCTATGTTTTGGAATTTTCAGCACCATGTAAGAGCAAGTTTGTAAAGAGTGTAATGAAGAAAGTTTTGGAGTGTGTGCATGGTCAGTTAAATGTGGAAACTCAGAAGATGGTTTGGGATTCTTCCCATATTCTCAGGACAGTGATTCCTTGGTACTCCATGTACCTCATGTCTCCCACTCATGGAGGTACCTCATGTACCTCCATGCTCATGTCTCCATGTTGGCTGTTATATGGTACATGTAACATATGGGAGTGAGAGTGAGATGATGGTGAAGTATCTGATAACTGATTTCATACACTGACTAAGACCCTCTTTTAAACCAGACCCATTTACCAATGTTTTAGCCCATATCCCTCTAAGCTGTCCTGATACATGTACCTCTTACATACTGTTAATGTACTTATCACGACCACTTCCTCTGGCAACTTATTCCACATACTGACAACCATCTGGGTGAAACGGTATCTCCTCAGGTTCCTGTTATATCTCTTCCTTGTCACTTTAAACAATCCCTCTAGTTCTTGATTCCCAAGGCCTGGAAAAAAGGATCCTCTCTACGTCCTTCATGATGGGGGTGTGTCTTCAGTGAACATGAAACATTCAATGTTAAAGTTTACAAGTACATAAGGTAATCGAAATAGGAATAGATCACTCAACCTGTCCAGCCTGTTTATTTTATTTAGTTTCAGATACACCATGGTAACAGGTCCTTCCAGCCCAACGAACTCACACTGCCCAATTACACCCATGTGACCAATTAACCTACTAACATGTATGTCAGGATTGAGGGAGGAAACTGGAGCACCCAGAGGTCATGGGGAGAGTGTACGAACTCCTTACAGACAGCGGCAGAATTCAGCCTGGGTCAATGGCACTGTAACAGTGTTTTGCTAACTGCTACCAGACCATGCAAGCCCTGCTCTGCTATCCAATATGATCATGATTGACCTGCCCTTGGCCTAATCTCTTCTCCTGTGTTAATTCCTTGTAGCTCTCAGTCCCCTGATCTTTCAAAATTGCATCTACTTCCTCTTTAAATTGATTTCCACAAGTAGATGATTCACCATTCTCTGCGAAGTTGTTCAGAGTGCTATAGTTTCAAATAAATGCTTCCTTATCTTGTACCTATGTCTACTCACTCAAAGTCCTTCTTTGAGTAGAAATATCTCAAATCTACTCTGTCATCTCGTTTATTTCAATAAGATCACCTCTCATTCCTCTCAACCCCAAAGAAAACAGGTCTAACTTTTTAACTCATCATGTTGAGACAATGTTACAAGATCTATGGTGAAGTTCAGAGTTAGTTTATACATAAGTTAATTAATAATATGAAAATAAAGAAGATTAAGGATGGGTTGACAATGACTGTTTAAAATAATTGCCCTAAAAGTTTGCAACCACGACCCCTTATTCACATTGTATCAATAATGGAAACATTTTGACGCCTACCCTGTCAAGACCCTCAGCATTTTATGTTTCAGTAATATAATAAACCCCTCATCCTTCTAATCAGTCTCCGAAATGTTGAATTTCCATAAATTTGTTTATACAAATGCTCTTGCTCTTCTACAGGGAACGTTGTTTCACACCCTCCTTCAGCATAAAGGGCCTGCACTTGTAGCAGTGATGATGGAGAAACTACGAACATTTGTCATTGTTACTCCATGATGATGACAACATGTTTGCAGTTAAATATCAAATATTCCCAAAGCTGATGCCAGGGACTCTGCTCTTCTGCATAGAGTGTGCTCCTGGAACCATTCTCTGCAAAAAAAAATCAAGCAAAGGCATGGAGGACATTCATATTACGGGGGAGGAGGTATTTGCTTCCTTACGGGGCATTAAGCTGATTAGATCCCCAAGGCCTGACGGAGCACCTGGGAGGCTAGAGAGATATTTGCAGAGATATTGGTTTCTTTATTATTTATTGGTGAAAATGCCAAAGAAAAGAAGGTGGCTAATATTGCGCTTCAGTTTAAAAAGGGTAGCAAGGACAATCCAGGGATCTGCTAGTTGGTAAGCCTGACAGAAGTAGTGGGGAGGTTACTGGAGGGAATTGTGAGGGGCAGGATATACCGGCATTTGGAGAGACTAAGTAGAACTGAGGGTCTCTCAATAGGCCAGCCCTGTCCATTGAAAGGTTTTAATATTCAGTGGCTCTTTGTTCATCAGTTTTTAAAGCTGTCACTCAAATTGACTGCTAGTGAACAACTTGGACACAATTGTATTTATAAAGAATTTTTTTTGTATAAAATGCTATTGTTGGAACTACAATCATTTAAAAACATTGAAAGCTAAGACACTTAAAGACACGTGACCACTTGAAGATTATTAAGTACATTTAATGAACCGAATAAAATGAAATAAAAAGACCCACTCACAATCCTCCAGCAGGCATTTTTGTTCACTCGGGTACCACAGCCTGGCATAGCGACAGTGGAGCAGATTTTGCAGCCAAACAGCTGGGGAGTCCGAGCAAACCTGTACTCCTTTGTTGGTCTTCGTATGGAGTGCAGTCGTTTCACAGGTAACTGTTAAATGGAAGACTGTTAACTGATCCAGTCTGCATCAGAGTCATATCAGCTGAAGTCAGAATCATAGGTTTCTGATCAGCGAATGCTTGCAAGTTGATAGGTGCTGCAAAATATTGTGCTTTGTTGCATACTAAAGAGCTAAGCCTTTAGTAGTGTATTAACCTATGAATTTTGGTGCTAATGCATTACCATTGTGATGTTGATTCTCACTTTCTCTGATCAATATTTCAAAATTCCCCCACTCTTTAAAATAATAACTTTATTTATTTACTTTGTCTCAGCTATATTGTTAATCATATGCAATTAAAAGTTCAAAGTTCAAAGATATATGTACTTCAAACGTTGAACTATGAACTTTTAAATTCCCCATAAGTAACAGATGTAAAGTGACCTTTCTAGTTTGCTGTCTGTGAGAATTCTTCATTGCAGCTCAGCCAACGTGATGATATCATCACTGATTTGGGATGTCAGGAATAACACTAAGTAGATGCCAATCAGCCCAAAATTCAACATAATTTACGCATACAATTTAACTTAATGTATAAATGATATTAGCATATTCAATTAAGGATCAAGGATCAACTTTATTTGCCATATACATCTACATGGATTAGGAATTCGCTTTGGTGTGTTGGTCAGGGCACAACATGCAACCAAAAAGCAACATTCAACAATTACAAAGAATAAGGAATTAATTTAAAGATCTAGTTTAATTTTATATGAAAGTAAAAATCAGTGTGAATCATAGGTTAACAACCAATTAGTTTGCATTTTCCGGGCCCCAAGTTGTTTGGAAGAATTTCAAATTCTATAAACCCCATCGTTCTAGTAAAATAGGTGTATTTTTATGCTTCAGAAACATGTCGTGCCAATAGAATTATACAGGACCATTCTGTAAAGCTGTGATCTAATTAAAAGGCAGAAGGACTGTATGGGCTGCTTCTGTTCCAGAGGTGCCTGGTAAATCGACTTATCAGTACACTGTGGAAATGTCTGAAATTGCAAATTCTAGAGCACCCTCCTACACGGAAGCAGCTTAGTCTTATAGCCAAGTGAGACCATACAGCACAGAAACCAATTGCGACAGATCCCTGCCTGGCAAAAGCTGCCTGTTAATACCACCTGACATGTGTCTTTCTCTTTTCAAAGGCAAGCCAGTAAATAATGATCAATTACACTTTGTGACAGTAAACTCTCGGCTACAAATTGTAAATTGCTTTCTGGAAAGATTTCCTCCCTCTTAATAGTACCTCTTCCAGCTCTGTGCAAATTGCAGCTTATTCTGTCTGCTGAAAGATCATTCACCATGGAGGGAGATGAAGGGTCCATCAGCCTTGGAACGTTCATTTATTACTCTCTAATTTTTTTTTTGGCTGATATTTATCCCATTTTGACTGTTGAAGTGTTGATAATTTTTTTATTGTGTTGGCTTTGCATGTGCTGAACAGCTCAATCCGTTTTCTTTCTGTTAGTTCTTGCGGGTGTCACTGTTTAAAGGAAGCTGCTTTGAGTATCAGGAGTTCGTGGGAGATGTCAGAATCCTTCACTGCCTTTTGAGGTCTAGCTTATTCATTTTGAAATGTAAAAAGATTCCCTAAAAAAAAAGTTCTTCATCTCTGCTCCTGTTGTCCCACCTCCTGTTAAAGGGTAAATAACGGCAAAAAAAAATTAATGGGAGCTTTTTAATAATTTGTTTCAAAACAAAGATGAAAATGCAGAGGGCTCCTTTGTAGACAGCCGAAGCCCTTCTACAGTGCTCATAATAGTAGTTTGAAAAGAATTCTATTAGTTCATATATCAATTAATAGGCAAGACTTAGTCTCAATGATGTGCTGAGGTTCAGTTTAATAGACGAGACATCTTAATGCCCATTTTGGAAACATGAATGGAATAGACAGGAAAGACATGGGAAGGCACTTATTGAAAGACTAGAAAGGGCTTGACAAGTTATGATTTGAGGGTATTAAGGTTACAGATTCAAAATATCTTGATGGAGCTAAATTCCTATCCTTACAGTAAATAATCCGCTGGTAAGCTATTATTAACAGTGCTGGTTACAGCCTCAAATTGCTAATTTATTTGTTAAATATTTCTCTTATTTTTCATACACCTGAACTAACTCTCTGATTAACCTATAAATAAGGGGAAGTGACAGCGTTAAACGATAGTTCAACCACAGACACAGTCATAAGATCGTACAGAAGTGGGCCCTTTGGCCCATCACGTCCCTGCTGCCCTTTTTGCCTATCTACACTACTCCCATTTGCCTGCACTAGATATGCCTACTTAAGTGCCTGTTTAATTTTCTTTTATATATAGTGATTATATCTGATTCCACCACTTCCTCTGACAGCAAATTCCAGATGTCAAACACTCTGTGATTTATTTTCCCTCAAGTCCCCTTTACAACTCCTTCCTCACATCTTAAACCAATGCATTCTTATTTTTGATACCTCTACCACTGGGAAAAGATTCTGTCTAGCTACTCCCTCTATGCTAGATATGCAAGGTATCTCTGTTTATTAACATTTGTTAGCACGTGTCATTTGCAATATATGTTCTATCCCTGTTGGACCTCCCAGGATGATATTGTTTCACTTGTTGTAGGTTAATCTATTGGTACCGTGTGGCACAGTAGCATAGCAGTCAGGCAAAGACCTCGGTTCAGTTTGGCCGCTGTCTGTAACGAGTTGTACATACTCCTCATGACCACGTGGGTTTCTTCCAGTTGCTCCAATTTCCTCCCACATTCTGGAGACTTATGGGTTAATTGGTCACATGGGGGCAATTGGGTGGCACAGGCTCATTGAGCCTGAGGGGCCTGTTACCCTGCTGTATCCCTAAGTAAATAAATACCTTCCATCTGCCAGTGCGCTGCGCAGATTTCCATTGGATCTGTAACTTGATGTAGCCTCAGGCAGCCTTCCTCATTATCCACAGCACCACCAACATTCATGTCATCTGCAGACTCACCAAACATTCCTCTCTACATTCATATCCAGTTTGTTAATATATTTCACAGACAGCAAGAGTTCCAACACCAATGCTGGCAGTGCACCACTTTAAAGGTCAAAGTTCAAAGTAAACTTATTATCAAAGTACATATTTGTCACCATACACAATCCTGAAATTCATTTTCTTGTGGGCATACTTAATAAATCCATAATAGGATATTGACCATAACAGAATCAATGAAAGACCTCACCCGACAGGATGAACAAATGGCCAATGTGCAAAAGACAACAAACTATGCAAATACAAACAGAAACAAATATTAATGATAAATAAATAAGCAATAAATATCAAGAACATAAGATGAAGAGTCCTCGAAAATGAGTCCATAAGTTTTGGGAACATTTCAGTGATGGAACAAGTGAATTTGAGTGAAGTTATCCCTTTTGGTTCAAGAGCCTGATAGTTGAAGAGGATAATAAATTATCCTGAACCTGGTGGTGCCAGAGGCTCCTGTACCTTCTTCCTGATGGCAGCAGTGAGAAAAGAGCATGTTCTGGGTGTTCAGAGTCCCTGATAATGCATGCTGCTTTCCTGTGACAACACTCAGTGTATATGTGTTCATCGGTGAGGAGGGCTTTACCCATGATGAACTGGGCAGTATCCACTATTTTTGTAGGACTTTCCATTCAGACTTATTACAGACTTCCATTACTACCCATTGCCTCCTATCACCAACCAAATTTTTGGTTCCATTGACCCAACTCACCTTCAATCCTATGTGCATTAACCTTCAGGACTAGTCTTCCATATGAGATCTTGTCAAATTCCTTTCTGAAGTCCACTTATACAATGTCTTTTGCTCTGTATTCATCAGTCTTCTTAGTTACAACCTCAAAAAAGCTGAATTGAATCAGTAAGGCAATTTGTGTTTCTCCTACAAAAAGCTCTGTTGCCTATTTCTGATTAGCCCTGGCTTTCCAAATGTCATAGTTATAGAAAATACAGTACAGAAACAGGCTCTTTGGCCCATCTAGTCTGTGCTGTACCATTTAATTTGCCTATTCCTTTCAACCTGCTCCTAGACCATAGCCCTCCATAGACCACCTATCCAAACTTCTCTTAAATGTTGACATTGAGCTTGTGTGCACCACTTATGTTGGCATCTCATTGCATACTCTCACCACCCTCAGAGTGAAGAAGTTTGCCCTCATGTTCCCCTTAAAATTTTCATCTTTCTAGTTGTAGTCCCACTGAACCTCAGTGGAAATCAATTATAAATTGTATCTCTTAAGATCTTCTCAATGACTTCCCGACCAATGATATAAAGCTCACAAGCTTGCAGTTATTTGGTTGATCGCTATTTCTTTCTTAAATGAACAATGGTACCTATCCTATAATCGTTTGACACCAGCTTGGCTGCAGGAGCTGCCGGAGGATGCTCAATGATGTCCAGCCAGCTTAGGGGCTCCACTCTGGATTTGTTGTCTGGGTTTACTCCCTTAGTCTTCATCTCTCTCAAGGCTGACAACAGGGCATTTGGGCTATTTACCCATAGCTGGGGATCCGGTTCATGAGCACCCGTTGGCCTGCAGGGCCAGACCTCTCTCCCTACCGTCCTCTGTAGTTCAGCCTCAGTCCGAAAGGAATTCACTTTCCGTGTATCACCAGTGAAGAGGCACTACATGAGCCCTGCTGTTGGAGTGGTTACGTACTGGCAAGGAGAGACTTACATATTCGGCTCTCCTTTTCACAGGATTGCTAGGCAGCGTTGGAAACTGAAAGTGAGAGCGACAAGCACTACCACACTAGACACACCGCAGCAACCATTTCAAAATAATAACAGAAGACTAAAATTGGCTTTAAAATTTATTGGTTTCAATTGGTTATAAGAGGAATGTGAGAGAAAGCACTCTTGCAGCCATTTGAATCATAGCTCTTCACTGTTTCTAAAACAGCACCAGAGTAGTGTAGCAGTTAGCATGATGCCATTATAGCTCACGGCATTCCAGAGTTTGGAGTTCAATTCTAGTGTTGTCTATATTATCCTCGTCAGCCCCATAGGTTTCCTCTGGGTGCACCAGTTTCCTCCCACAGTCCAAAGACGTACTGCTTAGTAGGTTAATTGTCATTATAAATTGTCCTGCGATTAGGCTAGGGTTAGATAGATGGGTTGCTGGGCACTGTGGCTTGTTGGGCCAAGAGATCCTGTTCTGCACTGCACCTCTAAATAAAATAAAATAAATTTTGGTTCAATCAATTAGACTTCTTCCATGTGCTTACTGTAAATATGAATCATAGCTGGATTTATAATGATATGAGCTAAAGCATATTTAAAGAGACTTTGATGTAGATCAAAGAAAAGATCATAAAAGTATTTCTCCCCCAAGTGTAGGCGACCTTTCACTAACAAAAGACTGTTTGACTTCTCTTCATTGAACAAATGCTTTGGTCAGTGTGACTTCTCATTCAGATCTTTTGTTCCCCGATAATGCATCAATGTTGAAAGCTAATTTTCTAGGATGTTTGTAGAAGGCACAGTTGGTTTTCCTGTTCACCAGTTTTCAGCTTTTGGGAAAATCTCTCTGGTTTTCACTGGGAATAATGTCCAGCTGAGCTACCGCTTTGTTGACAAGATCTACCTGCTGTTTCAGTGGAGGAGAGGAAGAACGGAGGCAGGGCTAAAGTAGCAGCTGTATCACAGCACCATTACTTTGATGGGTCAGAGGATGGTGTAGCTGTTGTTATGGTAATTTGTTTATCTTAATGTGTAAATTAGGCCATCATGTGAGGGGGAAACTTAAAGATACAGTATTGTTACAAGAGGAAATGGCCTATTTGGGATGTTAGAGGTAGCCCTCTTGCAACCAATTGTATCGTGGCACTGCATTGTTTCTAAAATGGCACCAGCTCCAATTAGAATTTTCTGCGGTCACATACACGGCATTTTCAGAGTTTTTAGATTATTCTAATTATCCTACATTGGAAATGGCATGTTTGTTCTTTCCAATGAAATACTTTAAGGTGTAATATGCAGCTTGAGAGAAAGTCTAGAGTCACAAAGGTTGATTAGTGGTGATGCCTTCGGAGTTTAGCTGTGATGCAGTGAGACATATAATGTGATTATGGTACTTATTTGCAAGTGCAATCAGCAACGTCTCCAGAGCCAGGTAATATCTCTGCACCAAAGCCAATTTAAATCTTCTACTATTCTTCCAAAATTTGGCAATTGATTTATATTTTTTAAAATAAACCAAACAATTAGTTTTGTGTTATCCAATGCCTGATAAATAAATAGAAAATAATTAATGTCAAAACCAGGGATAATGGTCAGGGCCTGAGGAGCATTGTGGAACAGAGGAGCCCAGGAATGCAGGTATATTGTTCACCGAAAGTGATATCACACAGTCAAAAATCAGGTTTAATATCACCAGCCTATGTTGTGAATTTTTATGTTTTTGTTGTTGCAGTAGAATACAATACATAAAAAAACTATGAATTATAGAAAGTATATACAATATATTAAATAGTTAAATTAAATACTTCTAAGTAGTGCAAAAATACAAACAAAAAGGTAGTGAGATAATGTTCATGGGTTCAAAGTCCATTCAGAAATTGGATGGCAGAGGGGAAGAGAGTGTTCCTGAATCATTGAGTGTGTGTCTTCAGGCTTCTGCACCTCCTCCCTGATGGCAGCAATGAGGACATGTCCTGGATGATAGGGGGTTCTGAATGATAGATGTTGCCTTTATGAGGCATCCCTCCTTGAAGATGTCCCGGAAATTATGGAGGCTAGTTCCCATCATGATGGAGCTGACTAAGTTCACAACTTACTGCAGCTTCTTTTCATCCTGTGCAGTAGACCCTCCCCCCCATACTAGACCATGATGCAACCAGATAGGATGCTCTCCATGGCACATCTGTAGAAATTTGTGAGTGTCCTTGGTGATACATCAAATCTCCTCAAACTCCTAATGAAATATAGCTGCTGTCATGCCTTCTTTGTAGCTGCAAAAATATGTTGGGCTTAGGATTGGTCTTCAGAGATATTGACACACAGGAATTTGTAAGTACTCACTCTCTCCACTTCCAATCCCTCTGTGAAGACTGGTGTATGTTGCCTCATCTTATTCTTTCTGAAATCCACTATCAGTTCTTTGGACTTACTGATGTTGAGTGCAAATTTGTTGTTGCACATCATTGAATTAGCTGATACATCTCGTTCCTGTTCACCCTCTCAACACCTTCTGAAATTCTGCTGACAATAGTTGTATCGTTTGAGCTGTGCCTAGCCACATAGTCATGTGTGTAGGGAGAGTAGAGCAGGGGGCAAAGCACACACCCCTGAGGTGTGCCAGTGTTGGTTGTCAGCGAGGTGGAGATACTATTTCTGATCAGCAGAGATCGCTAACTTCAAAATGTAACTGTAAATATAGATGTTTGTAATGACTTGGTTAAGAACCTCTTTTATTATATTTCTACTGCTATGCTGTGAGATATTTTATTTTAGTAGTTGTCTGCTAGTGCAGTGTGGTTGGGCAGTTAAGATTCATAGATTGTGGCTGCAGCTGAGATAAGGAGCCATTTGCTCAACCTGGGAACGTTATGTCAACCAATTGGAATTGTCTTGGTAACGTGCTGTAATACTCTGTCAGGTGGGATGCCATGGAACATTTGAGGGAGCTGGGCAGGATCAGGTTTCTGAAGGACAGTAGTCCGGGTTTGGGTCTCTTGGTGGTTAGTAGCCATTGGAAGACAAAGGAAGATGCTTGCAGAATTCCACCCAAAGGAGAGAGCCCGTTGTAAGAAATGCTTTGTACAGGTGAATGGTTCCAAGTGCCAATACTCCGGAGTCAACCAGTTCATTCCAGGTGGTCTTTGAGGGACGTCTGAACTGTGGCTGGTGTCTTCCACACAGAACATGGGCTCAGCATGTGAGTAATCAAAGCGAAGGATCCGACTACTCTAGAAATGAGCTCCAGTGTTTGTGTGCGCATTTAGATTGGTTTAACTGTACTGGGCCCTGTTAACTCTTTGTTGAAGTTGAAATACTGGTAAAGGTACTTCCACTTTCATTTTATGCTGGTGTACAGTCTGTTATTTTCCGGCAAATGTTAACTTTGTATGGGGCAGCACTTAAACAGCATTCACCACAATTTCTGTTCCCTTGTCGAAACATTCCAACTTTTCGGGTTGAACCCAAATCATACCAACCCCAGACGTGTGTTGCTTGTGTTATGCCCGCAGCCCCCTCCTTTGTGAGAATTGCAAGAGCACTATTGGGTTGGGTCAGGGGACCCAGGAAATGAGAGAGAGACGTGCAAAAATTCCTCATTCCCCGGCGATGTAAAGTCACGAGACATATCCATTGTCTCTGGGAGACACATTTGTGGATTGCGATCCTTTGCTACGTGACCGCCTTTGGGCAAAGTGGGCTGGGTGAAGGG
This sequence comes from Hemitrygon akajei, assembly GCF_048418815.1. Taxonomy (NCBI): domain Eukaryota; kingdom Metazoa; phylum Chordata; class Chondrichthyes; order Myliobatiformes; family Dasyatidae; genus Hemitrygon; species Hemitrygon akajei. The sequence continues at coordinate 31,843,295 of NC_133127.1, forward strand.
GAGAGATTGCATCATCCCCCAACCTGATTGACATCTACAACCCTGCAAGTCAGGATAAAAGAGGGACTGTAGGAACAGCCCCCTCAGACGCACCAGAAGAAACGCTAGCGATCCCGTAATAGCGGGAAGCCATTTGAAGGAAGCCACGTGCGTTCAGTTCCCTTGCCTGGGAACTGGTGGCAGGTACCACGGACAACGGATTTGAACTAACAACGGGGAACCAACTCCCCCGACTCAACGGATTGACATCATAAAAGACCCAGGCAAGTTTAAAACCGTCTCTCTTAAACCCAAAGGCTACAGCCTACATGAACTGAGTGAACTTTATATTTCCATTGGACAATACATTATCCCCTAGACAACGATAGAGCTTATTTCTTATTGATTATTATTATTATACCCGCGCTTTTAGATTGAGTATTGACGACGTATATTATCTGAATCTTTGTATAAATCGTCTTTTTGTGCCCCTTTATCAATAAGGAAGTTTAAAAATAGTACCATCAGACTTCAACGGACCGCTCTGTCTTTGCTGGTAAGTGACCCAGTTACGGGGTACGTAACACTTGTTGAAGGTGGCCTTCTCGTTACCCATGCTTTGCTGAGTCACGTGACTGTTAGCCAGCATTAGCTAATGAGCCAAGTTTGTTACAAGCCATGGCGAGAGGGCTACCTGTAATCCTGCAAAACTCTAAATTCTTAAATTCTAATACTTCTGGACCTCTTTAACTGGATGTACAGTCCTACTTGCTTTTAAATGAGTCAATTATTTTAAAATCGCAGAATTTGGGACGAATGTAATAAGATAGTTGTAGTGATTTCAAGTCTCAGCCTTTATGGAGTTACAAAAGTTCTGAGAGCTCAGTGGAGCTTGTGAACTTTGGAGAGAACACCAAGTGTGAGCTCCCAGGGAGAAATTGCAAGGCTACACATTATGATTATGAGCTTCTGTGAGCGCCTCAGTAATTGGTCGGCCTTCACTTCAGTTGTAACAAAATTCTTCCCTTTCTTATGCAAATCAGAATAAAGTTGGGAGTCAGAAGAAATATTTCATCAGCAAAATTATTGTAATCCTTTTACATTTTCATTAACAATTTTCATGAGGTTATGATGAAATATTATTCAGTTTAATGTCATAAAGCAGAATGTCATATTAAAACAGTGAAGGTTCAGTTAATTTCCTAATGCATTTGGTGACAAACCACCTTTAACAGTTGCATTTTTCCAATGCTGATGGGTTTCTTTTCACCAGAAGCAAATGGTGCAGCAATCTAAATGAATCATTTTAAATTGGAAGATACTCTTTCAAAACTTATCTGCTCCAAACCTTATGTGGGAAGAATTTTCTTTAGTGGCATTCTAATGCTGTAGAGCCCAGACTAGTTTCCCATCTGTTCTCTTGTGCTCTCCAAATAAGTTAAAATTTTGGAGTTCTCCCATTATTTTTCAAGGGTTATGGAAATGATGGCTTTGTGACCAACTTTGAGGACAATATGAACATTTTGGAGGGGCAGGTAGTGTTGAGGAAGTTGAGAGTCTGCAGAAAGACTAGGATGGAAAGAAATGACAGGTGGAATATAGCATAGGGCAGTGTATGATCATGCACTTTGGTAGAAGGAATAAAGGCATAGACTATTTTCTAAATGGAGAGATAATTCAAAAAATCAGAGGTGCAAAGGGACTTGGGCGTCCTTGTGCGAGTTGAGTTGGAAGTAAGGAAGACAAATGTATTGTTAGCATTCATTTCGACAGGACTAGAACATAAAAGCAAGGATGTAATGCTGAGGATTTATAAGGCATTGGTCAGACTGCACTTGGAGCATTGTGAGCAGTTTTAGGTCCTTTATCTAAGAAAGGATGCGCTGGCATTGGAGATGGTCCAGAGGAGTTTTACAAGAATGATTCCAGGAAAGAAATGATTAATGTACAAGGAACATTTGATGGTGCTGGAGTTTTGAAGAATGTGGTTGGTGAATCTGTGGAATTCATTGCCACAGAGAGCGGTGGAGGTCAAGTCATTGGGTATATTAGAAGTGGAGTTGATAGGTTCTTGATTAGTCAGGGCATCAAAGATTACGGGAAGAAGCAAGGAGAATGAGATTGAGAGGGATAATAAATCAGCCATGATGGAATGGTGGAGCAGACTCAATGGGCCAAATGGCCTAATTCTGCTAATATCTCTCATGGTCTTAAGGTCTACTGTAAGTTTCTTGTAGTGTTAACTTGATACTCGCTGATTCAAAAGCAATACAAAATGGTAATTCTAGACTAAGCTTGAATCACTGAAGGATGCTTGACAGATGTGGCAGGGCTTGAATGCTATCACCTCCTACAAGGTGACACCAAGTGACATAGCTGACAACAAGGCTTTGTTCCCAGATGAGCTCAATGCCTTTTATGCTTGCTTTGACCATCAAAACATAGAGTCACCTTCATGCACTTCCTGATGTTCCTGTAATTTCAGTCTCTGAGGCTGACATGTGACCATCCATCAGGAGGGTGAATCCATGGAAAATATTCAGACCAGATGGTATCTGGCTGAGTACTGAAGACCTGTGTTGATCAGCTGGCTGGCGTGTTCACCGATATCTGTAAGGTCTCGCTTCAGCAGTCTGAGGTACTCAGCTGCTTGAAGCAGGTTTCAATTATTCAATTATATAAGAAGAATGTGGTGCTTACTTCAATGATTATTGTCCAGTAGCACTTACATCCACAGTAATGGCGTGCTTTGAGAGGTTGGTCATGAAACCTATCAACTTCTGCCTGAGAAGTGACCTGGATCCACTTAAATTTGCCTAACATCACAACAGGTCAACAGCGGATGCCGTTTCATTGGGTCTTCACTAGTCCCTGGAATATCAGGACAGCGAAGGTGCGTACATCAGGATACTCTTCATTAATTACATCTCACCATTCAGTGCTATCATCCCTCAAAGCTAATCAATAAGCTTCAAGACAGACTCAATATCTCCTTATGCAAAAGCATCCTCAATTTTCTAATTTGCAGACCCTTGTCTGTTTCGATTGGCAACAACATCTCTTCCACCACCCAGCCCATGCTCTGTTTTTGCTGCTGCCATCAGGGAGAAGGTACACAAGCTTCAGGACTCACACCACTAGGTTCAGGAACAGTTTACTATTTCTCAACCATCAGGGTCTTGAACCAAAAGGGTTAACTACACTCAGCTTCAATTGTCCCATCATTAAAATGTTTCCACAACTAATAGACTCACTTTCGATGACTCTTCATCTCATTTTCTCAATATTTATTGGTTATTTATTATTATTATTTCTTTCTTTTAGTATTTGCACAGTTTGATGTCTTTGCACAGTGATTGAACCCCCAAGTTGCTGAAGTCTTTCATTGATTCTGTTATGGTTATTATTCTATGGATTTATTGAATATGCCTGCAAAAGAATGGATCTTAGGGTTGAATATAGTACATATATGTACTTTGATAATAAATTTACTTTGAACTTTTTGAACTTTGAACTTCATTTTCTTTATACGGATGCTGCTGGGACTGGAGGACCTGAATTATAAGGAAGAATTGAAAAGATTTAATAAAGGTATAGAAAATTATGAGGGCTATGTGCAGGGTAAATGCAAGCAGGCTTTATCCACTGAGGTTGGATGGGCCTGCAACTAAAGGTCATAGGTTAAGAGTGAAAGGTGAAAAGTTTAAGGGGAATAATGAGGGGAAACTGCTTCACCAGTGCAAATGGTGCATGTGAGGTCGATTTCAATGTTTGGTTAGAGAAGTTTGGATAGGTACATGGATGGCAGGGATATGAAAGGCTATGGTCCGAGCGCAGGTTGCTAGGGCTAGGCATTTTATATGGTATGACATGGAGAAGATGGGCTGAAGGGTCTCCCTTAGGCCAGGTGCACCACAAGGCTGTGTCCTTAGCCCCTGCTCTACTCACTTTATTCTTATGACAGTTAGTCTAACTGCTGCTCCAATGCCATATTTAAGTTTGCTGTTGACACCTCTGTCGCTGGCCGAATCAAAGGTTGTGAAGAATCAGCATATAGGAGGGAGATTGAAAATCTAGCCGAGTGATGTCAGAGCAATAACCTCTCACTCAGTGTCAGCAAGTCCAGGAGATGATTATTGATTTCAGGAGGAGGAAACTGGAAGTCCATGAGCCAGTCCTCATCGACGGATCAAAGGTGGAGAGGGTCAGCAACATTAAATTCCTTCCTGTTATCATTTCAGAGGAGCTCTCCTGGGTCCAGCACGTAAGCACCATCATGAAGAAAGCACGGCAGTGCCTCTACAATCTTAGAAGTTTGCGTAGATTTGTCATGTCATCTAAAACTTAGACAATCTTTTATAGAAGTGTGGTGGAGAAAATACTGACTGGTTGCATCACGGTCTGATGTGGAAACACCAATGCCCTTGAATGGAAAATGTGTTGGATACGGCCCAATCCATCACAAGTGAAGCTCTCCCCACCACTGAGCACATCTACATGGAGTGCTGTTGCAGGAAAGCAGCATCCATCATCTCAGTTTGACACCATCCAGGCTGCCATCAGAAAGAAGGTACAGGAGCTTTAGGATCCACATCACCACAACCCTTCAGCCATTAGGCCCTTGAACCAGAGGGGGATAACATTACTGAACTTCACTCACCCCATCACTGAACTGTTCCCACTGATCTGGACTCACCTTCAAGGACTCTTCAACTCATGTTTCCGATATTTATTTATTAGTAATTTATTATTTTTTCTTCTTTCTGTATTTTCAGTTTGTTGTTTTTTTGAGCATTGGTTGTTGTCCATCCTGTTGGATGTGGTCTTTTATTGATTCTATTATGTTTCTTGTACTTACTGCAAATGCCCACAAGAAAGTGAACCTCAGGGTTGTATAAGGTGACGTATATGTATGTACTTTGATAATAAATCCACTTTTTAATTTAAACTTTGAACAATGTTATCTAATAATTTCTTAAAGGCTGGTTGTGAGGTAAAATTTCTTGATGAAACACCATGGCTAAGTTGGGACGTAATGGGAAGTGTGGCCGCTCCATTCCAATCACAAATTGTACACTTTTCCACAGCTGCTGCCTGCCTTGCTGAGTTTTATGTGTGTTGCGCCATTCCAACATGCCTTCCATGAGAGAAGGAATGATTTTGACTGCAGCATAAAGTAACAATAACATCTTGCCCTCCCACTTTCCCTCTTCTTCATTTCAACCCACCTTTGTGCCATCTGCAAGCCTGGATGTATTACATTAAATTCTGTCATCGAACACATTATTACGCTCAGCAGCCTCTTGATCAGGTACAGGAGGTAGCTAATGTTCATGGTCTTCTGCTGCTGTAGCCCATTCACTTCGAGGTTCAATATGCTGTGCACTGCGAGATGCTGTTCTGCACAGCACTGTTGTAACGTGTAGTTATTCGAGTTACTATCAACTTCCTCTCACCTTGAATCAATCTGGCCATTCTCTCTCCTCTGACTTCTCTCAGTAACAAGAGACTTTTGCTCACAGAACTGCCACTTACTAGATATCTTTTTGCTTTTGCACCATTCTTTGTAAACTCTGGAAACTCGTGTGTGTGAAAATCCCAGGAGTTTCTGAGATACTTAAACCATCCTTTCTGGAGGCAGAACAATCATTCCATGGTCAAAGTCACTTGGATCATATTTGTTCCTTATTCTGCTGTTTGGTCTGAGCAATAACTGAACCTCTTGACCATGCCTGCATGCTCTTATTGCTTGAGTTGCTGTCCCATGATTGGCTGATTAGATATTTGCATTAGGGAACAGGTGTACCTAATAAATTGCCCACTGAGTGCATATACTGTACTGTACATAGCTGGGGCTCTAGCACTGATCCTGTTGTACCTTGCTAGTCACAGCCTGCCATTCAGATAAAGTCCTGATTTGTTTCCTGTCTGGCAATCAGTTCTCTACTAATGTTCACATCTTATCCTCAAGCCCATGTATTTTATTCCTGCAATCTCTCATGCGGTACTTCAGTGAAAACATTCTGAAAGTCTAAATAGATAGATAGATAGATAGATACTTTATTCATCCCCATGGGGAAATTCAACTTTTTTTCCAATGTCCCATACACTTGTTGTAGCAAAACTAATTACATACAATACTTAACTCAGTAAAAAAAAAATATGATATGCATCTAAATCACCATCTCAAAAAGCATTAATAATAGCTTTTAAAAAGTTCTTAAGTCCTGGCGGTAGAATTGTAAAGCCTAATGGCATTGGGGAGTATTGACCTCTTCATCCTGTCTGAGGAGCATTGCATCGATAGTAACCTGTCACTGAAACTGCTTCTCTGTCTCTGGATGGTGCTACGTAGAGGATGTTCAGAGTTATCCATAATTGACCGTAGCCTACTCAGCGCCCTTCGCTCAGCTACCGATGTTAAACTCTCCAGTACTTTGCCCACGACAGAGCCCGCCTTCCTTACCAGCTTATTAAGACGTGAGGCGTCTTAATACACCACATCCAGTGTTTCTTCCCCATTAAGTCTACTTGTTGCGTCAAAAAAATTCCACCAGAGTTGTCAAGCATGATGTTCCTTTTGTAAGTCTAAGTTGTCTGATCCTGCCACTGTTTTCCAAGTGCTTTGTCACTGCATCTTTTTCAATGGACATTAGCATTTTCCCTATTATCAATGTCAGGCCAACCAACCTTTAATTTGTTTTTTTCTTTCTACCTCCTTTCTTAAATAGTAGAGTTATATTAACTATCTCCCAGTCTAATAGAAGTGTTCCAGAGTCTACAGACCATGAGGATGGAAGTGTTAAAGGCAGCATAACGCTTTACGGTGCCAGCTGTAAGATTGGTGTTTGATTCCTGCTGCTGTCTGTAAGGAGCTAACCTGTTCTCCCCACGTATGTGTCGGTTTCCCCCAGGTGTTGCAGTTTCTCCCACATTCCAGAAGACGTGCAGGTTAGGGTTATTAAGCTGCAGGCAAGCTACATTGGCTTCAGAAGCATGGCAACACTTGTGGGCTGCCCCCAGCACATCCTCGGACTGTGATGGTCCTTGACGCAAATATCACATTTCACTGTGTGTTTTGATGTATCTGTGATAAATTAAACAAATCTTTAAAATAACCACCAAATGCAACAATTATTTCTTGTAACCCTCTTCCTTGTGTACTTTTGTATGTAGATTATGAGGCTCCAGAAATTTATTGGCCTTCAATCCTGTCCACTTCTTTAATTGTTTTCTGCTAATATTTATGTTGTCATTCAGTAGTTCTCTTTCATGCTGGACTGTGTGATTCCAATATTTCATTTGTATCTTCCTTTGGAAAGGAAGAACCAAAATACATTTTGTATTTAATTGGCCAGCTCTTTCTTGTTACCCCCTTATAAATTCCCCAGACTCTGTCTATCTCCCAGTGGATGCTGATTTCTGCTCCGGTGTCGACCAAGAAACGGTGTCCCAACCATTTGTCCCAGACGTACAAGAAGCTGTCCTGGTGGCCAGTCGCCATAGCCATTAGTGGCAGCTGGCCCTGGCCCTTGCAGGGCAGGCGACAACAGTGGGCTTCTGTGCCCCACCGCTGGTGGTAGAAACACCACTGTTCACTGGCCTCCTCACTCCTGCCTCTGTGTTGTGTGCGCCCCCCTGCTGGGCCTGGTCTGGTCTGCTGTTGGGCGCGTGGCCTGGTAATCTGACCGACGGACGCCACGCTCTCCCTCTTGGCTTTCCACAGCACGTCTGCCCGGGCCACCACCTTCTGGGGGTCACTGAAATCTGCGTCGGCCAGCAGCAGATGTCCTCGGGCAGTTGCTCCAGGAACACTTGCTCAAACATGAGGCAAGGCTTATGTCCGTCAGCCAGGGCCAGCATCTCGTTCATTAATGCTGACAGCGGCCTGTCTCCCAAACCGTCCAGGTGCAGCAGGTGGGCACCCCGCTCATGCCGCGAGAGGCCAAAGGTCCCAATGAGCAGCGCTTTGAATGCTTCATATTTGCCTTCTTCCGGGGGTGACTGTATGAAATCCGCAACCTGGGCGGCCGTCTCCTGGTCAAGGGCGCTCACCACATCGTAGTAACACGTGGAATCAGAAGAGATCTGCCGAATCTGGAACTGGGCTTCTGCTTGGCTAAACCACACACGTGGTCGCAGCGTCCAGAAAGTCGGCAGTGTGGTGAACTACATATACCTGTCTGGACACATCCCCTGCTGACTGCTCCTGTGGCTCCTCCCACAGACCCCTGTATAAAGGCGATTGAGGCCTGAGCCCGGCCTCTCAGTCTCCAGGATGTAGTATGGTGGTCAACCACTGCTTGTTCCTTCTTCCAGTCAATAAAAGCCGATACCTCGCCTTTACGTCTCAGAGAGAGTTATTGATGGTGCATCAGGCAGTTTTAGCGAAACTGCGTGAACAGATGAAGAGTCGGTCATCTTTGGTCCAAATCCCGTTTGGACCGTCAGGGTCACCAATGTAGCGATGTACTACATACAGAGCTAGAGACAATGACACGCAGTCGGTAAATCGTTTCGAGACTAGCTTATTCAAACTTCGTGGCGCTGGCTTTTAATCCCTATTTCCCACCCTCTCCGGGCGGAAATGATGTCAGAGGTGCCTTACCAAAGTCTCTCCCTGCGCACGGGCTATTTGTGAGCCGGTTCACCTGCGCAGAAAGTGGGTCGCCACACCCCTCTATTCTGAGACTTCGACTCTCCTACCATAGGAAACATGCTCTCCACATCCACTCTATCAAGGTTTTTCAACATTTGATAGGTTTCAATGAGGTCACCACTCGTTCTTCTGAATTCTAGTGAACACAGGCCTAGAGCCATCAAGTCACATGAATCCTGGAATCATTTTCATAAATCTCCTTTGAACCCCCATCAGTTTCAGCACATCCTTTCTAAGATAAGGGGCCCAAACCTACTCACAATACTCCCAGTGAGGCCTCAGCAGTAGTTATAAAGTTTCAACATTACATCCTTTCTTTTATATTCTAGTCCTCTTGAAATGAATGCTAACATTGCATTTGCCTTCCTAGCCACAGACTCAGCCTGCAAATTAGCCTTTAGTGAATCCTGCACAAGGACTCCCAAATCCCTTTGTACCTCAGATTTTTTTTGTATTTTCTCTCCATTTAGGAAATAGTTAACCCTTTCATTGCATCTACCAAAGTGCATAATCATACCAGTCATATCATATCGGTCCTGACTCTATTCCATCTGCCATTTCTTTGCTCATTCTCCTAATCTGTCTGTGGCCTCTCTACTTCCTTGGAACTTCCTGCCCCTCAACCTTTCTTTCTTTTGACCTCAAACTTTGCAACAATGCCATCATCCAAATTACCGACACACTACGTAAAAAGAATCGGTGCCAACACAGGCCCCTGTGGAACATCACTAGTCACTGGCAGGTTAAAGCCAGCTTTCCCTTGTTTTAAACATTTGTTCTGCTTGTGATGGTACACCCGTTGTGCTGTAGGGTTTGGGATTCCAGATTTTAGGCTCTCAACAATGAAGAAGAAAATTCTGCTTCCAGGCACCGTGGAAAGGAACTTCCCATGAGCCCTGTGACCCTGTTCATGGTGCAGAGATTGTGACTTTGGGAGATACTGAGGTAGATTTAGGCAGTAAATGTAATGTCAAAATATAAATGTTATAGAATGGAATTCCAGTGATGTAGGGAGTAAGCATTTAGGGAAGTAAATTCAGTTGTTTCTTTGCCACTGTGATAACGTGAATATTTTTACACACGTAAGAGGGAAACAAATCTAACACAACCAGGGAGCTACAGCTAAATGGTGCCTAGCTTGAAGGTTAGCCCTCTTTCTGTAGGATGTTCCTCTTTAATTAAAAGACCGCAGTAATAAGATGAAAAATGAGCCAGCAACATGGGATTGTTCAAATGAGACATGATAAATCAGTTTGTCCAGGGGAAAAGTTTAAGCTGAATCCATCATGACATTCAGCTTTCTGCCACTTTCTTCGTTTCAATGAGAATGTCTCAGGAAGAAATTTTAATTGCTTAAGATTAGGTTGAAGTCGATGGTCCGTAATGAGCAAAGTGAAACCTGCATTTTTCTTGTTTTGTTTTCATGTTAAAAGGTCCCTGAGATTAATGCAAAATAATTTGCCCTTAAATTGCACCCATTCCTTCACATGTTGGTTCAAAGACTTTTTATCTTTAGATTTACATATACTTTGCATACTATGCATTCTACTAAGTGAGAGTTATGGTTCAGAAGTACTGGCACCTTGATGTTGAATCTTTAATCAGAAAGGAAATCAGTGAAATTAAACTTTCTTCTTTGTTGCTTCAGAAATAATTGGATAGTAATTTAAAATACTCCCATTAAGACAAATGGCATTTTAAGGTAGTCAATAAATCCAGCTCTAAATCTTGTTTAGTGACCAACTCTTGGGCCTAATAATAGGAAGGAGTGAATTATTTAGTTATGACTTACCTTTTTAAGGGGCATTAGTGGAAAGGAGGCCACTTTTCACTCGGATTTGTTCCTTGAAGGATTCAAAGCAGCACTGATCTGACAAAATAAATGAACTACCAGCTGCTTAAACAGATTTTCCTTTTCTTTATTCTATGACAAAGTGTCACAGGAATTATTTTACAAAAGGGAAAAGTCAGTCAATGGGTTATTCCAGTATTTTAGTAAATGAATGGGAGCCAAGACTGAAGCTTATTATCAGGCACAGTTTAAAGGCCTAAATTTAGGCACCCTCACCTAACGGAATCATTGAGCATTTTATCAGAATGTTTGTCTTTAGGAAAGGCAACACTCATAACAAAGAAGCTAGACATCTTGTAATTCATCCAACAACAGTACCTGTCCCCTTTTTCACCTGCCAGCTTGTACTCTTTCCCCTAATTGCACCTTCTTACTCTGTAACTGAAATATCCCCCTTCCAAATGAACAAGATGTGAATTTTATTTTTAGAACTAACTTTAATCTACCTGGAAATCAAAAGCAACAAAACAATTTATCACCAGCTTGATGATTTTTTTATCCTCTACCCGTCACCTTCTGCCCCCTCCTTTCCTGTCCTGATGAAGGATCTCAACACAAAACATCAGTTGTTTGTTCCTCTCCATAGATGCTGCCTGACTTGATGAGTTCCTCCAGCAATTTTGTGTGAGTTGCTTCTTGTAATTTATAACTGCAGTGCTAAGGGGATGTTAAGGGTTAAGCATATTACATTTTAAGCATTGTTATTTCTTCAAACATGACTTCGGCATTAAAAATAACCTTCAATGTTTCAAGTTCAAGATTATTTAATGTCATTTCCAGTACTTGAGTGTAAAGGAGAACTAAATAATTGTCACTCCAGATTTGATGCTGCTACATAGAGAAAAATCACAATAAGATAAAGAACACAATATATTTAATTATTTAATTATATAATTTATATTATATAAATACATAAGATAGTTTATTGTTTATAATAAGGTAGATTGAGTGTATGTAAGGATTGTATTTTTGTGTATGTACAAAAAATTTAAAATGACACAAGGCACAGGAGTGTCTGTACATAAGGTGACACTGATAGAAAATGATAAAGTAGAGGTGGGGCAGGTGTGGTGAATTGAGTTAGTGGGTGGAGGTGTTGATCAGCCTCACTGCTTGGGGAAAGTAACTGCTTTTGAGTCTGGTGGTCCTGGCGTGGATGTTACGCAGCCTCTTTCTGTGATGGGAGTTGGACATGAGCGGTGTGGCTGGGATTCTTCACGGTTCGCTGGACTTTTTCTGGTACCTTTCTGTATGTATGTCCTTGATGGTGGGTAGGCTGGTGCCAGTAAATGATAAAATCCGCAGATGCTGGGAATCCAAACAACACGCACAAAATGCTGGAGGAACTCAGCAGGCCGGTCAGCATCTATGGAAAAAAGTAAACAGTTGATGTTTCAGGCTAAGACCCTTCATATTCTTGGTGAAGGGTCTCAGCCCAAAACGTCGACTGTGTACACTTTTTCAGAAATGCTGTCTGGCCTGCTGAGTTCCTCCAACATTTTGTGTGCGTGGGCTGGTGCCAGTGATGTGTTGGGCAGTTTGGACTACCCATTGTAGAGTCTTCCTGCTCACTGCACTGCAGTTTCCGTGCATTGCTCTGACGTTGAATGTTAGGATGCTCTCCACTGTGTATCTGTCGAAGGTCGTGAGTATTGAAGTCCATAGTCCATTTCTCCAGCCTCCTCAGAAAGTGGAAACATGAGTCAGCATAGTCAAGAATGACTATGTAGGATATGTTCTGGAACCATAATGTTGTGTGAGATGTGCGCTCCCAGGGGATAGAAATTGCTCACACTTTCCACTGCTGTTCTAGCGATGTATCAACGGGTGTGAGGGGTGAGGGGTGTAGGTTCTCCTTAAGTTGATAACCATCTCCTTTTTCTTGTTGACATTGAGGGAGATGTTATTTGCCAGGCATCAGGCCTCAAGCTCTTCTGTAGGCTGTCTCATCATTGTCGGTGATGAACCCCACCACTATCGTCTCTTTGGTGAACTTGACAATGCGATTACTCAGGTGTCTGGCCATGCAGTCATGTGTAAGCAGGGAGCTCATCAAACAGCCCCGGGGAGGCTCCTGTTTTGAGGATGATGGGGAGGGAGGAGCGGTTGTGCATCCTGACTATCTGTTTGTCTGTTGGTTAGGAAGTCCAACACCCAGTTGCACAGAGGAGTATTTAGACCAAGGAGTAGGACTTTGTTCTATTTTTCTTTTCCATAATCCATTATTTCCATTTTCCATAATTTGACAATGAAGGCAGCATCTAAGCATATTGATGTTGTATATTTAAGTATTTATTTAAATTAAGTGCATCAGTCAAGCAACACCCAGTTGAAATTTACCAACTTAGTAACTTCTTAAGAGCTCAAAAGATAAAAGTCTGTTCCAAGGCTCATCAGGATGGTGCTTAGGCATGTAGTGAAGCAACTGAGAGTATGAGATTCCCCTCCCTCCAGCGATAGGTTAACCCCCAGCATTTTGCTGGCACTCATTTTCAGCTGGGTGGACTGGAGAAATGTGTGGTTAAGTGCCTTGCTCAAGGACACAACACATTGCCTCAGCTGGGGCTCGAACTCATCACCTTCAGATCACTAGTCCAATGCCTTAACCACTTGGCCACGGGCCACTCAAGAAATAAAATATGGATTAAATTCTAAATAGGATAAAGTTACGTTAGCCAGCCTTCTGAAAGATTAAATATTAGCTTTATTTGACATGTGTGCAGGGAAATGCATTGTTTGTGTCAAATAAAATCAGCAAGGATTGTACTGGACAGCCCCCAAATGTCAGTGTGCTTCCGTGTCAACATAGCACACCCACAGAGCACTAACCCTAACTGTCCATCTTTGGAATATGTGAGGAAGCCCACGTAGTGTATTTAATATTTCAGTAATATTTGAGTATATATTCTTTGTTTACATAATTCAGGATGGGTTGTGTTGAAGAGTATGAGAATGGCATACGTCATTATGTCACCACATCATACGTGAACACCTCACTAATGAAAAACTATCTAGACAATTTATCCTGGCTCCTGTGCTTTTCTTTCAATTACTTTCTGGAGTTACAAGACATAACAACCCACACAATCATGTGGAGGATGTACAAACTCCTTCTAGACAGCAGTGGAATTGAATCCCGATCGGTGATTGCTGGCACTGTAATAGCATTACGCTAACCACTACTCTACAGGCTGTCCCTAAGCCAGGAAATGGGTTAGGTTTCAACGACTCTAATACAGTGCTCACTGAATATTCTTACATTAAGCAGTAGGTATTAAGGATTTGCGAAAGGCAAGTTCATGACTGATAAATTTAAAATCATATTTGAATAAATATTGTAATGATTGAGGAACAGAAGGTGGTCTAAAGGAGAGTTACCAGATGACTTCTTGCAATGACAGTGACATCAAATCAAGAGAGGCTAGATATGTATTTCCTGGTGTTCAGAAGAATTAGGCATGGCCTTATTCAAAAATATAAGATTCTGGAAGTGCTCAACAGAGTAGATATAACCATATAACAACTACAGCACGGAAACAGGCCATCTCGGCCCTTCTAGTCCATGCCGAACGCTTACTCTCACCTAGTCCCACTGACCCGCACTCAGCCCATAACCCTCCATTCCTTTCCTGTCCATATACCTATCCAATTTTGCTTTAAATGACAATACCAAACCTTCCTCTACCACTTCTACTGGAAGCTCATTCCACACAGCTACCACTCTCTGAGTAAAGAAATTCCCCCTCATGTTACCCTTAAACTTTTGCCCCCTAAGTCTCAACTCATGTCCTCTTGTTTGAATCTCTCCTACTCTCAATGGAAAAAGCCTATCCACGTCAACTCTATCTATCCCCCTCATAATTTTAAATACCTCTATCAAGTTCCTCCTCAACCTTCTACGCTCCAAAGAATAAAGACCTAACTTGTTCAACCTTTCTCTGTAACTTAGGTGCTGAAACCCAGGTAACATTCTAGTAAATCTTCTCTGTACTCTCTCTATTTTGTTGACATCTTTCCTATAATTCAGTGACCAGAACTGTACACAATACTCCAAATTCAGCCTTACCAATGCCTTGTACAATTTTAACATTACATCCCAACTCCTATACCCAATGCTCTGATTGATAAAGGCCAGCATACCAAAAGCTTTCTTCACCACCCTGTCCACATGAGATTCCACCTTCAGGGAACTATGTACCATTATTGAGATGTTTGCATTAATGGAAGAGTCACCCAGACAGACAGACAGACAGACATACTTCATTGATCCCGAGGAAAATTGGGTTTCGTTACAGCCACACCAACCAAGAATAGTGAAGAAATATAGCAATATAAAACCATAAATAATTAAATAATAATAAGTTAATCATGTCCAGTGGAAATAAGTCCAGGATCAGCCTATTGGCTCAGGGTGTCTGACACTCCGAGGGAGGAGTTGTAAAGTTTGATGGCCACAGGTAGGAATGACTTCCTATGACGCTCAGTGTTATATCTTGGTGGAATGAGTCTCTGGCTGAATGTACTCCTGTGTCTAACCAGTACATTATGGAATGGATGGGAGACATTGTCCAAGATGGCATGCAGCTTGGACAGCATCCTCTTTTCAGACACCACCGTCAGAGAGTCCAGTTCCACCCCCACAACATCACTGGCCTTACGAACGAGTTTGTTAATTCTGTTGGTGTCTGCTACCCTCAGCCTGCTGCCCCAGCACACAACAGCAAACATGATAGCACTGGCCACCACAGCCTCATAGAACATCCTCAGCATTATCCAGCAGATGTTAAAGGACCTCAGTCTCCTCAGGAAATAGAGATGACTCTGACCCTTCTTGTAGACAGTCTCAGTGTTCTTTGACCAGTCCAGTTTATTGTCCATTCGTATCCCCGGGTATTTGTAATCCTCCACCATGTCTACACTGACCCCTTGGATGGAAATGGGGGTCATCGGTGCCTTAGCCCTCCTCAGGTCCACCACCAGCTCCTTAGTCTTTTTCACATTAAGCTGCAGATGATTCTGCTCACACCATGTGACAAAGTTTCCCACCGTAGCCCCGTACTCAGCCTCATCTCCCCTGCTGATGCATCCAACTATGGCAGACTCATCAGAGAACATCTGAAGGTGGCAAGACTCTGTGTTGCAGTTGAAGTCCGAGGTGTAGATGGTGAAGAGAAAGGGAGACAGGACAGGACATACATGCAGAAAGTTCTTCCCTCAGAGTTGTGCTTCAGTGGAATTTTTAGACCCAAGGGTGGTGGGGGCAGATCACTAGAAATATCTAGGATGGAAAGACACCAGTATTGGAAAGCCTGGAGGATTATGTGAAACTGGCACAGAAGAGTAGTTGAGGCTGGCATAGATAATTTTGAGTGGGGAGCAGTCCTTGCGGCCTACTGCTGCTCCTGCTTTCTTGTGTAAAACACAATGGATGTTGATAAAAATGAGATGCATTGCAGCAAGGGAATGAGCAGATGAAAACACTTCCCTAAAGGGTAATAATAGCTAAAGGGTGCTTTTTGGACTGGACTGCCGGAAACTGGGCTTTGCACAGGGTTTTATTTTGGGATCACTCCATTTTCAACCCTGCATTTTTCTGAATGATTTGTACTTGTGCATAGAACGTTCTTATCAAGATGCTCAAGCAAAATAAAAAAATGAGTTTGTGAATAAAAAAAAGAGGCTTTTTTGTGTGCACATTTTTTTGTGTGCAAATGTTAATATAACTTAAAGTAACTTCTCTAACCTTAGTAGCACACTCATAAAATTGGTTGCAGACAACTCTAAATCATATGGTAAGTAAAGTTAAAAGGTTTCCATCATGTTAGCACATAGTACTTTTGAGCAAAATTGAAATGTGCACACAAAATGCTGGTGGAACGCAGCAGGCCAGGCAGCATCTATATGAAGAAGTACAGTCGACGTTTCGGGCCAAGACCCTTAGTCAGGACTAATTGAAAGAAGAGATAGTAAGAGATTTGAAGGTCCTTACAGGTGATTTCAGATGTCCCAGGCAGATTTCCCTCTTTCATTTCCTCTCTTTCCCCTGTCTTAAAGCATGTTTCTCACTATTCCCATTGTTGATAGAATATTGTCACCTGAGAGATTCACTTTGCCTCCCTCAGTAGAGATGCTGTGCACAGCTCTGAGTATAATGAGTACAATGCTCTGAGTACTTAACATGTTTGTTTTTACTTTAAGTTCTAATGTACCTAAACAAGTTAGTAGATACATTACATCATTGGTAAGGCTAGATTTGCAAAATTACATCTTATTCTATGCATCTTATATTGGAAAAGATAGGATTACATACAAACTGTAGACTAAGGTGACAAGTTTTAGAACATAGAACATACAATACCACACAGGAACAGGCCCACAACTAAATTAGTAATCAACTGGCCAACTAAACTAATCCCTTCTGCCTACATAGTTTCCATATCCTACCATTTCTCTTTTATTCATGTACCTACCTAAGCACCGCTTAAATGTTTCTAATTTTTCTACCTGCCTCTGCCACCAGCCCAGACAATGCATTCCAGGCACCCTCCACTCTCTGAGTACAAAAAAAAACCTTGCCCCATCATCTCCTTTGAACTTACCCTCTCTGAATTTAGTTGTGAGGTTGGACAAATATCTGCAACGTCTGTGCACTGGCAAGGCCAGCACTTATTGTACATTCCTGCTTTCCTTTGCGGAAGTGGTGGTGAACTGCTTTCTTGAACCACTGAGCCTTTCAGATGCTGGCTTTATAGTGAACTTAGGACTGCGAACCAATGACAAAATTTCCATGTCAGGATGGCATTTGACGTGGGGAGAAGGGAACCCATAAGCATGATGCTTCCATGCACCTGTTGCCCTTGTCCTTTATGGTGGGGTACACTTTGGAGATTCAGGAAGTGGTAAGATAGCTTAACCGCAGTGCATTTTAGAGATAGAGTCATGAAACACTACATGACAGAAACAGGCCCTTCAGCCCATTCAGTCCATGCCAAAATATTATTCTTGCCTAATCCCACCGACCAACAACTGGACCACAGCCTTCCATACCCCTCCCATCCATGTAATTTTCCAAACCTCTCTGTGAAGGTCTTCAGGGATCTGGCTGTTCACATTTATTCAATTAATTCACAGGATGTGCTCATCATTGGCGAGGCCACCATTTACTGACCATTCCAGCTGCCCATAAGTAAAGCTCATCCTTAATCATGGACTCCAACATTTCCCAACCAACAACTGGCCTATCAATTCTCTTCTGCTCCTCTTCCTTCTTGAAGAGTCGTTACGTACATGCAACCCTGCAAAAGTATCAGCAGCAACAGAACACACCTGGAGTCTGGTTTTCCTGCTAACAAAACACTATTTTATTAGTAACTATGCAATATAGTAACTTAAACCAGGTAGACCAAGAGTTAGCAGTGTTATGCATATATAGAGGTATAAATAAAGTTCCCAAACTCATTCAAGCTCAGGTGGCAAGAGTTACAGTCTTATGATGGTATGTAAGAAAGTCCAGTTCAATGCATGGAGTTGTTATTGTTATTGGTATGAGAGATATTCTGTAATCCAAAGGCGTGATCAACGATAGAAAAACAAGTAAACAGGTGCCGTTGGTCTACTGTCGTCAGCTCCGAATCCACAATACAAAGTATCACCGACAGTGATCTTCACAAGTGGTTACCACAATACCACACTTGAATTCAGCTATGGATCATCCCAAAGTGGTGGCCACAGGAAAGTCAAACCGAAGCCACGTATGGATTATCACCAACAGTAGCTTATCACAAAGGGGACCATCTTCAAGGGAAAACTACCACCCAGGCAAGGGTAGACACACCGGTAGATTCCACAAGGTTAATCCAAAAACACAACTTTGTAGCCACTTATCCAGTTCCATGACATACGAAGTACTGCAACAGTGATTTGCTACAGGGGTGCCTTCTTCAGTGAAATACCACACTCAGACAAGGGTAAACACACAAGTGGTATTCACAAAGTCTCCCCCCGCCCCCCCTCGCAGAGAACCCACTCCTGTGGATTAACTATGTGACACTTTCGTAGTCGAGTGGAATCAAACTCACCCTTATGGACTATTTGGAGAGAGTCCAAACAGTGAACTCTTGTCACTAGGTTTCTTCTGTTTCAAACCTTCCTCTCCTCTCCTCTCTGCAAACTTCTTCTAGTTGCAGCACTTGTGAGAGTCATTTATCAATATTCTGGATCAATCTCAACTCACCCCTTTGGGCTACTGAAAGTTTAAACCAGCGACCCCACTCACTGGTGTCTTTCATTGACTAAAACCATCTCAACTCTGACTGTGTGTGTCTCTGTGTCCTTGTATATTCAAAACAAGCTGCAGAGAAAATGTAAACTTTCAATGTCCATCAAGTAACTCCACCTCTCTCACCATAGTAACCAAGCAATTTTGTAGTCAGTAGAAATCTAAAAGTCAGTCTCATTCTTTTGGCATTTTAAAGTGACAGTCCACAGAAAAAATTAACCCTAGGGGTACATAACAGGGTGGATTGACATTAGCAATTTTTCAGTCCAAAATGCCAAAATCAATTGATTCTTGAGACATCATTACTAATGCTTCCACAATCTCTTCAGCCACCTCCTTCAGAACCCTGGGGTGTACACAGTCTGGTCCAGGTGACTCATCTACCTTCACACTTTTTAGTTTCCCAAGAATCTTCTCCCTAGTAATGGCAACTTCACACACTTCTGCCCCTTGACAATTTTGAACATTTGTACATTGGCTTCCCCAGTGAAGACTGATGCAAAATACTTATTCAGTTTGTCCACCATTTCTTTATCCTCCATTGCTACCTCTCCAGCATTATTTTCCAATGGTTTGATATCTACTCCCCTCTCTTTTATACCTTATATACCTGAAGAAGTTTTTGGTATCCTCTTTAATATTATTGGTTAGCCTACATTTGTATTATGTCTTTTCCTACTTACTGACTTTTTAGTTGCCTTCTGTTGGCTTTTAAAAGCTTCCCAATCCTCTAACTTCCCACTAATTTTTGCTCTATTATACCCACTCACTTTGACTTTTTTGTTGGCTTTGATTTCTTTTGTTAGCCATAGTTGTGTCATCTTTCCTTTAGAATACTTCTTCCTATTTGGGATGTATATATCCTGCGCTTTCTGAATTGCTCCAGAAATTCCAGCCATTGCTGCACTGCTAGTGTTCTCTTCCAATCAATTTTGGCCAGCTCCTCTCTCTCGAGCCTTTGTAATTCCCTTCATGTCCCTCTTAAACATCAGATTTGTAATTCCCTTCATGTCCCTCTTAAACATCAGATTTGTAATTCCTTTTACTCCACTTTAATACTGACGCATCTGACTTTAGCTTCTCCTTCTCAGATTGCAGGGTGAACTCTATCATATAATGATCACTGGGCCCTAGGGTTCCTAATCAATTCTGGTTCATTGCACAACACCCGATCCAGAGTAGCTGATCCCCCGGTGGGCTCAGCTACGGGCTGCTCTGAAAAGCCCATCTCATTGGCATTCTAGAAATTCTCCCTCTTGGGATTCAGCATCAATCTGATTTTCTCAAACTAACAATATATTGAAATCCCCCTTGACTATAGTAACATCACCCATTTGACATGCATTTTCTATCTCCCATTGTAATTTGTAGACTACATTTGTACTACTGTTTGGGGGTCTGTATATAACACCCATCAGGGTTTTCACCCTTGAAGTTCCTTAGCTCTACCCACAATTATTCAATACCTTCTGATCCTATGCCACTTCCTATGATTTGATGTCATTTTTTTAACCAATAGAGTCACCCCACTCCCTCTGTCTACCAGCCTGTCCTTTCAATACATTGTGTATCCTTGGGTGTTACACTCCCAGCAATAATCTTCTTTCAGCCACAGTTCAATGATACCCACAGCATTATACATGCCAATCTATAACTGAGCTACAAGTTCATCTATCTCATTCCATGTACTGCATGATTCAAATATAACACCTTCAGTCCTGTATTCATCCTTTCAGGTTTTGTCTGCCTTTTACATTGTAACTCATCCCATTGGCTGCTATTTTGCCCTATCATCTGCCTCTCATTGCTAGCAGTCTCACTACACACTGCCTCTCTTTGTAAACCAACTACCTCAACCTCAGCACTATCACTCCAGTTCCCATCTTCTGTCCATGCTAGTATCTTTCCTGTAATACCATAGACTCTTATCTTGTTTAGCAGCGTTGTGTGCGGCATCTTGGTGATGAGCCAACTAAAGAGCTCTGTATCTGTGTGGTGAGGATGTACCCAGAGTGGGGAACTCTGTGATTTTAAACCCAGCAGTAATGAAGAAAAGCTGATATGGTTCCAAGCCAGGGCTACTTCTTGTTCTTGGTTATGATGCTCTGACGTGTCTGATGATCTTATGCACCAATGGTGTTACCCCTTCTTTTTGTTTCATGTCTCCCTTTTCTTGGTACCCATTTGTATCAGGAAGATTAGTGAGATCAATTGAAAGCCATAAATACCAAAGTACTCCTCATCTTCAGCAGGGGGGGTGGGATAGGATTCCCTGTGGCACAGTGCACCATTGATTGTACTCCTGTCGATATGTAATCATTGCAAAACCTCTCAGTGCCAACATTATCTTATAGAAATGCAATGATTAAATTACCACACCATTAAAAGTCACCTTGACTGTGGATCTAGAGACATTCAACATACACTAAGGCAGCAGATGAATTTATATTTAAGTAATTAAATAAACCTGGAATAAAAATGTTAGTAGTAACAATAGTGGAATGTTAACTAAAAAAAAAATTAGTACATTAATACCTGTCAGGAAAAGAAATCTGGAGACACAAGAGACCGAAGAAAGTAGAATGTGGAGCAAAAACAAACTTCTGCAGGAAACGTGGAGGGAAATGGAATTCGATATTTTGGGTCAAAAGCCTTTATTGCAACTGAATGTGGAGAATGAGATAGCCAGTGTAGAGAGATGAGAGTGAGGGGTGAGGCAGCTGCTAATAAACAACAGGTAGATCTGGGTGAAGGGGAGCTGATTGGCAGACGGAGTCAGCTGGGGATAGAAGAGTGGAAATGGAGGTTGAGAGATGACAGGTAAAATCAATAAATGTGGTGAAAGGAAATGAAGGTGGAGCATTGACCTGAATAAGGTAGCAGGAATGGGAAGCTATCTTCTGTTCTTACATGGGATAATCTATAAGTGACTCTATATCCAATAATGAGATTGAACCTCAATTTACAGTATATTACGTCTGCAAATTAGTAATGTCTACCTTGTGTTGCACTAGATGAGGTGAAGGGCTCACTTTGTTATTTATTAAATGCTGTATTCTTATCAGCAAGCAGTCACTTGAATTCCAGTAGTCAGGGAACATTGGGATATTCTTTCTTCCTGCTGTCTCATTGCAGAGCAGTCCTGGATTAGAGGCTCAGGAGTATATCAAGAGCAGGACAAGCTCCTCCAGCATCTGTGCAGGAGCTCAAGATTTCCAGCATCTGTACAATCTCTTGTGTCACTTCCCTTTCCACCGACACTGATAGTTCAGGCAATGCAATACCTAAGCGTGCTGCTCATTCAGTGGGAACAACCTTGAACAACCCTATATCTCTGTACCTTCTCATGTCCTATACCCTGACCTATGAAGGCATGCATGCCCAGTGCCTTCTCACCACTTTCAAGCCAGTGTTGCCACTTTCAAGCATGAACTTGGACTTCTATGTCTCTCTATGTCTCTCCGTTCATCAACTGTCCTTTGCACCCTATTATTTACTGCATACTTCCCTACTTGACTTCCCAAAATACATCACCTTGCACTAGTTGGGATTAAATTCCATTTGCTAATGCTCTTCCAAACATTTCATCTAATCTGTGTCCTGATGTAGCCTTAGAGAACCTTCCTTGCTATCCACAACCCCACAAATTAGCTTGTCATCAGCAAACTTGTTTTTCCTGTGCCATTACACAGCAAGCCAGACACTTTACAGAAACTAGTGAAAATCTCTGTAGAATATGGTCAAAGTTAAACTTGAAACATTATTATGGAACCAGAGGAAGCCACCAAGTTTAGGACATTTCTTACATAGTTGTGACATGGTTTGTATGAGAGTGTTATGATTGTGTATTGTTGGTAGGGAATTGTGTCACTGCTGACATAATTTAGTTCATTAGAACCGCCTGTCAGAAAGCCACACGCTCCCTGGTTTTGTTAACAGCTTGTCCACTTTGATGGCGCTACAACCATCTTATATGTTTTCAGAAAATTAAGAATGTTTATTAGTTTAATGGATCAATTGTTTGGATCTATTCTGATCACTTTAATCTTCCCCCTCCTGGTGTGCTGATTCATGCTTATTTACTATCTGTTCTTATTTTCAGATTTGGCCTGCTGTATGTAAATCAGAATGGAAGTAGTTATTTAATTAGTGTAATTAATTTCCAATATTCAAGAGAGTGAGGGAGGTGCAATAGAAGGATTTTACAATGAAGACACCACTTTGCCTTGCATGAGAGATAAGACATTTATATTATTCATTAAGAGTCTGAACTATTGCATGTTTTACTGAAGCAGTCGGAAATGTTGAGGAATGATGCTCTTGTTGAAGAAGATGTACTACGCACTCAATGGCCACTTTATTAGGTACCTCAGAGGAAAAGCAAAGCAGCAGAGATGATCTAGTGGTGAGCAATAATTTTAATAATAAACAACTAAAGCCACGAGGAGCCATAAAACAAGAGGGAGCAGATAATAAAAACACAGGCAACAAGGTAACTGAAGGCTAGAAGCATCTTGCTGGGGCTGACTGGTTCAATAAGTGAACAATGACTGTGGATGAGGGCTGGGTTTAAATAGGCTGCAGGTGATGAGTGGCAGATGATTCCTATTAGCTTGGTGGAGACTTGGAAGAGTCTGCATGTGCAGGCCTGACAGAATCCCCATCCTGCAAGGCCAGCTCCTGATGGTCCAGGATATCCAGATGGCTCCAGTAGAAATCTCCAATGAACGATGAATCAAAGATGTAATTGGACGGCATCCAAGATCTCTCCTGCAGGCCATACCCTTCCAGGCACTGCACACCCATCTACGATGAGAATCCATTAATTAGTGAACTGTGTACATTGGACCACCTTCTGCCATCCTGTGTTCCAGACATGCAGGGCCAGGTGGGTTGAGTGGTGTGTAGATAATGGGCTTGAGGCAGGATTTATTGAGAATGCCCGCAAGAAAACTTGGAGGAGCCAGTGCTGGAGGTCCTGTCTACTAGAGCCCTGGTTTGCTGATGCTGGAATGCATGAAAGAGAGCATGGAGAGTCATCCTAACTGCTGCCAAGCTAACCACAATCAGTGTCCAGCCAGACTCCTCTGGCCTGAGGACCATGTCTATCTGTCAATCTGAGATCTACCCCAGCGCACCCTGGTTCCTTGGTCCCTTCAAGATTACCCATCACATCAATCCAGTCTCTAGCTGCCAACGTTCCTCAAGGTCACACCTACCTTGCTATTTTCTGTATTTGTTGAGTATGCTCACAAGAAAATTAATCTCAGAGTTGTACTTGATAATAAATTTACTTTAAATTTTGACCTTTGAATTTTGTGGCAACTAGA
This sequence comes from Hemitrygon akajei, assembly GCF_048418815.1. Lineage (NCBI taxonomy): Eukaryota > Metazoa > Chordata > Chondrichthyes > Myliobatiformes > Dasyatidae > Hemitrygon > Hemitrygon akajei. The sequence goes on from NC_133127.1 coordinate 31,867,393, forward strand.
GACTGGATGGGTAATCTGGCTCCTCCACATCTTCTTGCGGGCATACTCAATAAATGCAGTTAACCATAATAGAGTCAGTCAAGGACCTTACCCAACAGGGTAGACAACCAGTGTGCAAAAGACAACAAACTGTACAAATACAAAGAAAAATAAGAGAAATACGATAGATAAATAAACAAACAAACAAACATAAATAAATAAATAAGCAATACATATCAAGAATGTGAGATTAAGAATCCTTGAAAGTGAGTCCATAGGTTGTTGGAACATTTCAACAATGGGGCGAGTGAAGTTGAGGTTGAGTGGTTATCTCCTCTGGTTCAAGAGCCTGGTGGTTGATGGGTGATAACTATTGCTGGATGTGGTGAAATGAGTCCTGAGGCTCCCTGATGATGGATGCTGCTTTTCTGTGACAATGCTCTGTGTAGATGTGCTCAATGGTGAGGAGGGCTTTACCTATGACGGACTGGTCTGTATCCACTACATTTTTTTAGGATGTTCCATTCAAGGGCTTTGGTGTTTCCATACCTGGCTGTGATGCATCCAGTCAATGTACACTCCACCACACATCTGTAGAAGATCATGCCAAATCTTTGAAAACTTCTAAGTTGAAGCATTGCTGTGCTTTCTTCATAATTGCACTTACATGCTGGGCACAGGACAGACCCTATGAAATGATAACACCAAGGAATTGGTGTTGCTGACCCTCTTGACCTTTGTTCCTCTGATGAGGACTGACTCCTGGACCTCTGGATTCTTCCTCCTGAAGTCAATAATCAACTCCTTGGCCTTGTTGAAATTGAGTAAGAAGTTGTGGCAACACTGAGTCAGATCTTCAATCTCTCTCCTACATACTGATTCGTCACCACCCTTGATTTGGCCAATGACAGTGGTGTCGTCAGCAAACTTAAATATGGCATTGGAGTTGTGCTTAGCCACGCAGTTATGAACGTAAAGCAAGCAGAACAGGGGGCTAGGTACACAGCCTTGTGGTGTGCCCGTGCTGATGAAGATTGTGGAGGAGATGTAGTCAATCTGAGCTCGTATGGACCAGTAAGTGAGGAAATCAAAGATTTAGTTGCACAAGGAGGGTTTGAGACACAGGTCATGAGGCTTATTGATTAGTTTAGAGAGGAGGATAGTATTACTTGCGGCAGAGGAGGTGTTGAGAGTGTGGGACAACTTGGCACAGAAGAGATATTTCTTCCATGTGGAATGGTTAGAGGCAGTGAAGTATCAAAGATCTCTAATTGCTGATTGGCTCTTTCTGGACAAACTCACTGAGGTGCTAAGGAGGAGGCGGAAGTGGGAGATGAATTGTGGGCCCCAGTCCGACACAATGTCCTGAGGGAAGCCATGGGAGTGAGCTACATGTTGGAGAACCAGGTCTGCAGTCTCAGAGGCTGATGGAAACTTGGGGAGGGTAATGAAGTGGGCTGCCTTGGAGAATGGGTCTACCTCTGTCATGATCACAATGGCCCCAGCAGAAGATGTCAAGCCCATGATTAAATCCACGCTGATTTGGGACAATAGGCTTCGAAGGATCGGTAGAGGCTGCAGAAGCCCAGATGACCTTTGGTTGGAGGAAGTGAATGGGCACATTGAGGGCAGGCAGCGATGAACTGACATCATGGAGGGCCACCAGAACCACATTGCACAAAATCCAGAGTCCGTCATTGTTGGGGCGGGCTGAGGAGTGGGGCCCACTGGAGTGCCTCAGAGCACATGGCCACTGGCACGAACATATGGTTGTCAGGTGTGTTGGCTGGAGTAGGTCTGTGCTGTAGGGCCTGGTGGACCTGCTCCTCAATATCCAAAAAGGTTGGGGTGAGGGTTGATTTCCAGTTCAGCTAGCTCGAACTGTCATGACAAGGCATCTGTTTTAGCATTCTTGGAACCAGGTCAGTAGGAGATGGTGAAGTTGAATTGCTCAAAGATGAGGACCCAGTGAGCTTCACATGGGTCGAGATGGTGGGTCTGTTGTTTTGATATGAGGTTCTGGTGGTCACCCCAAATCAGGAAGGGCTTGGTGTTTCCCATCAGTCAATGTCTCCATTCCTCCAAAGCCCATTTAATGGTGAGTAGCTCATTTTCTCCTATTCCATAATGGCACAGTGTGGAATTGAATTTGCCCAAGAAGTAGGCACAATGGTGTGTCTTCCTGTCCAGTCTTTGTTAGGAGGGGATGGCCCTGGCACCCGCGTCAGATGTGTCTCCCTCTACTACAAAAGGTTGGATGGGGTTTGGCTAGAAGAGAATGGTGGTGAAGTGTCTTGAGCTCCTCTGTTGGTTTTTAGAAGTGTCCAATGCGGTAACTCCAATCAATTTAGAAAGGACACTCCGGATGCAGATCTTAAACTGGATGATTTGTGGTGGATTGGATAGCATATATTTTAGCACATTCCATTAGCTCAGGATTAAAACAAACATATGTTACCATAGCAAGTTTTTGCTTTGTGATTACTTAATATATACTTATGTAGATTCAGTATGAACTAAAACCATGATTTCCTCGATCTTGGTGAGAGAGACTAAAGCAAGGGTGTTGAATGTTGTCAGTAACATTGTCAGGAATTGTTCATTTTGAAGTGGGCCTTCTGCTGGTCAGAATGAAGGAAGCAGTGATTCAAAGCAGAAATGGTCAGAACTGAATACTAAAATTCACAACATAGGTACAATCCTAAAGGTAACTATTTCATAGCTCATGATTTATAATAAAAACAGGACAATATTTAACTTTCCCAAAATATTGTGGTTCTGAATGGGAATGCAATCACAAACTCAAAGACATCTTCCAACACACTTCTGGTAATAAATTGTTGATAGTGGAATGCAGGCAGTTAGATCTGCATGAAGGATGCTGTTTAGGATAAGTGCAGTTGGTATGAATAAACATGAGGTATAATTATGCATGCATCGTGTCAGCAGCTGGGGATATTTGGTTGACATTCTCACTTTAAGAGCTTTTGGCATCAGAGATCCATCATACAGAACCAGCAACTTTCCTCTCAGTGATTCTTACTTCAGCACGGTCATTAGTATTCTCAAGAACTTCATCCGCACCGGACCATTTAAATACTGAGGCACTGTAAATGCTATAGCAAATATCTTCAGCTTAAGAGCCATTAAACTGCATCTGTTTAGCTTCTGCAAACATTCAGATCAAAAACTGAAGTAACCCCTTACCTGCTTCCACTGTTGACAACATTATCACACTCTTCAAGACTGTATAAAATGCAGCAAAAAACGGTGGGGTACAGTCCTTACCAATGGGGTTGGTTTTTTCTGTTGGGTTCAGTCTCCTAATATTTTCGATACTGTCCAGCGTGATCATTATTTAATCCAGTGTGCTGATAAGTGTGAGGTGCTACATTTTGGTAGGAATAATCCAACTAGGACATACATGGTAAATGGTAGGGCATTGAAGAATGCAGTAGAGCAGAGTGATCTAGGAATAATGGTGCATAGTTCCCTGAAGGTGGAATCTCATGTGGATAGGGTGCTGAAGAAAACTTTTGGTATGTTGGCCTTTATAAATCAGAGCATTGAGTATATGAGTTGGGATGTAATGTTAAAATTGTACAAGGCATTGTTAAGGCCGAATTTGAAGTGTTGTGTACAGTTCTGGTCACCGAATTATAGGAAAGATGTCAACAAAATAGAGAGAGTACGGAGAAGATTTACTAGAATGTTACCTGGGTTTCAGCACCTAAGTTACAGGGAAAGGTTGAACAAGTTAGGTCTTTATTCTTTGGAGAGTAGAAGGTTGAGGGGGGACTTGATAGAGTTATTTAAAATAATGAGGGGGATAGATCGAGTTGACGTGGATAGGCTTTTTCCATTGAGAGTAGGGGAGATTCAAACAAGAGGACATGAGTTAAGATTTAGGGGGCAAAAGTTTAAGGGTAACACTAGGGGGTATTTCTTTACTCAGAGTGGTAGCTGTGTGAAATGAGCTTCCAGTAGAAGTGGTAGAGGCAGGTTTGGTATTGTCATTTAAAGTAAAATTGGATTGGTATATGGACAGGAAAGGAATGGAGGGTTATGGTCTGAGTGCAGGTCAGTGGGACTAGGTGAGGGTAAGCATTTGGCACAGACTAGAAGGGCCTAGATGGCCTGTTTCTGTGCTGTAATTGTTATATGGTTATATGCTATATCACTCTTTTCTACAGGAGCAGTCTGTTCAAGGGGATCAGTTCATTCTACAGGTCAGTTGCTCCCAGAGGATCAGCCTTCCCCAGTGTGACAGTCCATCCAGGTGAGCTGGTATGTCCTAGAGAGCTTGTATCAATGGATCAGTCGATCACTGTGTATCAGCATTCCCTAAATTGTCAGCCTGTCCTAGTCCATCCTAGTGGATCAGTCCATCACTGTGTGTCAGCATTCCCTAAACTGTTAGGCTGCCCTGGTGGGTCAGTCCATCCCAGTGGATCAGTCCACCATGCTGAGTCAGTGCACTCTGTAGTCAATTCTAGTGAGGTCAGTTCATTCCAGTAGAGTTAGTACGTTCCAGCGGGCAATCTTTCTCTTTGACCCTGTCTGTCTCAGTGACATTCCAGAGGATTATTTCCTTCCAGTAGCTCCACCCATTCTAGTGTGTCTAGTCATTTTGGTGATCAGCCCACTCCAGTGGGTCAAACTGTACCAGTGGGACTGTCCGTTCCAGTGGGTAATTCTGTACCCGTGGGACTGTCCGTTCCAGTGGGCCATTCTGTACCCGTGGGACTGTCCGTTCCAGTGGGCCATTCTGTACCAGTGGGACTGTCCGTTCCAGTGGGTAATTCTGTACCAGTGGGACTGTCCATTCCAGTGGGCCATTCTGTACCCGTGGGACTGTCCGTTCCAGTGGGCCATTCTGTACCAGTGGGACTGTCCGTTCCAGTGGGTAATTCTGTACCAGTGGGACTGTCCGTTCCAGTGGGCCATTCTGTACCAGTGGGACTGTCCGTTCCAGTGGGCCATTCTGTACCAGTGGGACTGTCCGTTCCAGTGGGCCATTCTGTACCCATGGGACTGTCCGTTCCAGTGGGCCATTCTGTACCCGTGGGACTGTCCGTTCCAGTGGGCCATTCTGTACCAGTGGGACTGTCCGTTCCAGTGGGCCATTCTGTACCCGTGGGACTGTCCGTTCCAGTGTGTAATTCTGTACCTGTGGGACTGTCCGTTCCAGTGGGCCATTCTGTACCCGTGGGACTGTCCGTTCCTGTGGGACTGTCCGTTCCAGTGGGTAATTCTGTACCCGTGGGACTGTCCGTTCCAGTGGGTCATTCTGTACCTGTGGGACTGTCTGTTCCAGTGGGTCATTCTGTACCCGTGGGACTGTCCGTTCCTGTGGGACTGTCCGTTCCAGTGGGCCATTCTGTACCAGTGGGACTGTGCGTTCCAGTGGGTAATTCTGTACCAGTGGGACTGTCCATTCCAGTGGGCCATTCTGTACCCATGGGACTGTCCGTTCCAGTGGGCCATTCTGTACCAGTGGGACTGTCCGTTCCAGTGGGCCATTCTGTACCCGTGGGACTGTCCGTTCCAGTGGGTAATTCTGTACCCGTGGGACTGTCCGTTCCAGTGGGTAATTCTGTACCAGTGGGACTGTCCGTTCCAGTGGGCCATTCTGTACCAGTGGGACTGTCCGTTCCAGTGGGCAATTCTGTACCAGTGGGACTGTCCGTTCCAGTGGGTAATTCTGTACCCGTGGGACTGTCCGTTCCAGTGGGCCATTCTGTACCCGTTGGACTGTCCGTTCCAGTGGGCCATTCTGTACCAGTGGGACTGTCCGTTCCAGTGGGTAATTCTGTACCAGTGGGACTGTCCGTTCCAGTGGGTAATTCTGTACCCGTGGGACTGTCCGTTCCAGTGGGCCATTCTGTACCAGTAGGACTGTCCGTTCCAGTGGGCCATTCTGTACCCGTGGGACTGTCCGTTCCAGTGGGCCATTCTGTACCCGTGGGACTGTCCGTTCCAGTGGGTAATTCTGTACCAGTGGGACTGTCCGTTCCAGTGGGCCATTCTGTACCCGTGGGACTGTCCGTTCCAGTGGGCCATTCTGTACCAGTGGGACTGTCCGTTCCAGTGGGCCATTCTGTACCCGTGGGACTGTCCGTTCCAGTGGGTAATTCTGTACCAGTGGGACTGTCTGTTCCAGTGGGTAATTCTGTACCCATGGGACTGTCCGTTCCAGTGGGTAATTCTGTATCAGTGGGACTGTCCGTTCCAGTGGGCCATTCTGTACCCGTGGGACTGTCCGTTCCAGTGGGCCATTCTGTACCAGTGGGACTGTCCGTTCCAGTGGGTAATTCTGTACCCGTGGGACTGTCCGTTCCAGTGGGCCATTCTGTACCAGTAGGACTGTCCGTTCCAGTGGGCCATTCTGTACCAGTAGGACTGTACGTTCCAGTGGGCCATTCTGTACCCGTGGGACTGTCTGTTCCTGTGGGACTGTCCGTTCCAGTGGGCCATTCTGTACCCGTGGGACTGTCCGTTCCTGTGGGACTGTCCGTTCCAGTGGGCCATTCTGTACCCGTGGGACTGTCCGTTCCAGTGGGCCATTCTGTACCAGTGGGACTGTCCGTTCCAGTGGGCCATTCTGTACCCGTGGGACTGTCCGTTCCAGTGGGCCATTCTGTACCAGTGGGGCTGTCCATTCCAGTGGGACTGTCCATTCCAGTGGGCCGTTCTGTACCAGCCAGAATTGCTTATCAGACCTCCGTCCCGAGATTCCTTTTGGGACACGGGCCCATGTAGCCTGAGCCCTCTTCCTGTGACATGCTGAGGTGGTTGTTGTGCCGGCTGCTCCTGCACACCTTTCACTTCCTTCCCTTCATCTGCTATCCAGATTGGCTGTAGCAGTCCGTTTTGTCCATTTGGTGGCAGGGGAGTCCCTAGTGGAAATCTCTTCATGCAGGAGTCCTTTCCCTGTACAGTGGGGACCTGGGGTGGAGGGTGTTGCTTCAGGCAGTACTGTACAACAGGTTTTTATGTCAGTTCACTGACTCCCCGTTCACTGGCCCATCCCGTGGCCAGGAGGAATCAGCGCACTATTTCTGTCTGGAACGTGCTGATGCAATCCTTTTTGAATATCTGAAGGAACTGCTTCTCAGGTGTTGGTTGCTCTTCAGCCCCGTGCCCCTGATACCTGGGCAGCCTGTATGGAGGGGTGGGTAGTTAGGAGGATCTACTGGTGGGCTTGCTCCTGGGTTGGGCCAAAATGGCCATTCATGGATCCAGGCGGCAGGCAGTCGAGGGCTCTGCCCGGACTGACTGCCTACCCCTCTTCCTGAGATATGTTTGTGCCGTGTGTCCATGGATTAGGAGCACGGTGTCACCACTGGTACATCGGAGGGGCGTTCCGGGAATGGTGGGCTCCCCATAGAAGTGAGTGTTTTACAGTCGGTAATAATCACATTTTAACTTGATTTTTTTCACTGTCTTGTAAATATTTGATGTCTGTATTTCATGTAGTTTTGTGTGAATAAACTTTTGTAGCTTTGGAATTTTAAAAAAAATGCTTTAATTCTATCCATTAGGCAAAGGATTAGTCAATCCAGTGGACGCACCCTCATCCACTAGCGCCAGTCCCATCCAGTGATATCATCCCTCCTAAATCTGACGGTCAGTCAACCTACTTTAGTGGGCTGACTTCTATCGCGTGCTGCCAGCACCATTCAGCAGAGTTATTCAGTTCCAGTGGGTCAGTCAATTTAAATGGAAGCTCCGTCTGTGGCACAATGGGTAGAGCTCTCGCACACGTCAGACAATTGTGGGTTCAAGTCATACTGCAGAGACTGGTGCACAAAGATCCAGGCTGATGCCTAAGTTCAGTTTTGAGGAAGTAGGTCATTACTGGAGGTGTTGCCTTTAAAATAATAGGTTAAAATGAGGGCCCATCTGCTCTTGTTGATCAATGTGACACATCCCATGCCATTATTCTATAGAAGAGGAAGGCTGTTATTGCTGGTGGCTCAACCAATATTTATTCGTCAGTCGATATCTCTGAAATAGACTGTCTGTTCATTATCACGTTGGTATGTGAGGGAACCTGCTGTGCACAACTGTTTCCCATACATGTTTGATGGCTGAGGGCCTGTACTTGCTGGAATTCAGAAGAATGGAAGGGGATCTAATTGAAACCTATCAAAATTGAAAGGCCGCGATAGAATAGATGTAGACAGGATGCTTCCTCTAGTGAGGGAGTCTAGGATAAGAGGACATAGCCTCAGAACAGAAGGATGCCCCATTAAAACAGAGATGAGGAGGAATTTCATTAACCAGAGGCTGGTGAATCTGTGGAATTCATTGTTGCAGATGGCTGTAGTGGCCAAGTCATCGGGTATATTTAAAGCAGAGGTTGATAGGTTCTTGATTAGTAAGGGCATGAAAGGTCAGAATCAGAATCAGGTTTATTATCACCAGCATGTGATGTGAAATTTGTTAACTTAGCAGCAGCAGTTCAATGCAATACATAATCTAGCAGAGAGAGAGAAAAAAAATAAAACAATAATAAATAAACATGTAAATCAATTACGTATATTGAATAGATTTTTTTAAATGTGCAAAAACAGAAATACTGTATATTTAAAAAAAGTGAGTTAGTGTCCAAAGCTTCAATGTCCATTAGGGATTGGATAGCAGAGGGGGAGAAGCTGTTCCTGAATCGCTGAATGTGTGCCTTCAGGCTTCTGTATCTCCTACCTGATGGTAACAGTGAGAAAAGGGCATGCCCTGGGTGCTGGATGTTCTTAATAATGGACGCTGCCTTTCTGAGACACCGCTTCCTAAAGATGACCTGGGTACTTTGTAGGCTAGTGCCCAAGTTGGAGCTGACTAGATTTACAACCTTCTGCAGCTTCTTTTGGTCCTGTGCAGTATCCCCTCCATACCAGAGAGTGATGCAGCCTGTCAGAATGCTCTCCATGGTACAACTATAGAGCGTACTTGTTGACATGCCAAATCTCTTCAAACTCCTAATAAAGTATAGCTGCTGTCTTGCCTTCTTTATAACTACATCAATATGTTGGGACCAGGTTAGACCCTCAGAGATCTTGATGCCAAGGAACTTGAAGCTGCTCACTTTCTGGGGAAGTTACGGGGAGAATGCAGAAGAATGGGGTTGAAAGAGAAAATAAATCAGCCAGGATGGAATAGTGGAGAAGACTTGATGGGCCAAATGGCCTAATCCTGCTCATATGTCACTAAATGAATATGTTTCAAAGATCTGTTATATCAAGAAAGGGGATGTAAGAGGTACCATATAAATACAAGTCTTTTTGCTGTGTGCCAGCTTGATCCAGTGGGGTCAGTGGTATTTAATAAGTCCATTTAGATGCAGTAGGTCAATTAGATGCAGCATAGTCAGACCAGCTGGGTTGTCAGTTCAAAGGGTCAGTCACCTCCAGTGGGTTAGCCAAATCTGCAGGGTGGTTTCCAGTAGCATGCACACTTTACCTTGTAGGGCCTTCACAATCATTCCATTTAAGTGGTTTTCTATATTTTCCCCATTTCCAGTTTATTTTTTAAAATGTAATTTGCACGAGTCTTTTTCCCGAGGAAATGTACAAAGTCTTGATTTTGAAGGTTTATCGACAGAAATCGCACTGCACATTCCATGCTAGTCAATTTCCTAAGCTTCTACTCAGCCACCCAGAGAGCTGACCTGATATTTTTTGGGTTGTGCAAACATTTTAATTGGTCTGTCAGAAGAATTATTGAGTTGTTCAGTTTGAATTCTCAGAAAATTGGCAGGAAACTCCCCTTGGAAAGGAGTGGCGTGAATGAGCTTGTAGTAGCAATGCAATTTTGGCACAGATAAAGATTTATAAATTTAATTTAATTCTTAAATCTAAGAAATCGTCTCTCAAACCTCTCAGATGAGTTTCTATCTGTTTATAATACTAACTGCAATTTAAAATCTCAGCCACCATTTATACAGATCATGACTTTCAAAGAAAACACTAATTTGTTATCAAATATGATAAAAATCTTTTTATCATTGTTTCAGGCAGCTGTTTATTTTTTACAAACTTTGCAGATGGGTGGCCTTCTTAATTTGATGTTTCAAGCATAGCGATGTATTTTGGCACTTTTGTACATTATTTCACATGTGGAACTCTCTCAGGGCATTTACCAAAACATTTCGGTGGACTATTGTACAAACTGGTCAGTCATTTATCATTTATCAAACTAGTCACTGAATACTTGCTTTTATTCTGCATTTAATGTGCACCATTCCTCTAATAACGGTCACTTTGACTATGCAAAATGATGTAATTTCTGTCAACTGTGCGGCATTAATCAAGCAATCAGGGTTTCTCCACTTCTTTCTGTGCCTATTCAAATAGTTAAATTGCTACAAAATTTGTTATCGACTATATGTATAATTAATTCCTAATGAGTCAATTAATCAAACAATTGCATCCCCTTGTCCAAAACCAAAGGATCGTAAAAGTTGAAAACGAATGCAGAAATTTGCTGATTCTCTAACAATCTGAATGTGCATCTGCTGAACTGTACAATCTATTTGGCCTCCTTTTTCTAATGCAACCTGTCCCACTTTGCATATATAAAAATGGTGATAAAATTAAAACAAAGCTTTATCCAACTCTTCCACAACCATAATATTTTGCTTACATTGTACCTCAATCAGTTTGACCTTTTCATGGTTTGTATTAATACATCTAAACTACATGGCCTGAATATGAATGTTGAAGTATTTAATGAGCAGGCGACTATGCATTCTAATTTAATTATGTTTACAAAACCCCCTTGTGTTTGGGTTTTATTTTGTATCATGGACAGAAGCCTTTGATGCAAGCTGTGAGACACAGACACAGAAATGTGCCTCCGTGAATCACTGGCTCCATGGCCTCTCTTGCTCTCTTCCTTACTACGGGACACGGTCCCTCGACGGTAGATACAGGCTATTTAAATGCTCCATTGGAGAGGGATTAAAGTTTATGCAAGGTCACTGGGGATGTGATAATTATAATCACAGGTTTTTGGCTTCACAATGACAGCCATTCGTTATTTTCACTTGAGTAATTCTTGCGGGTTGGAGCTGTTGACAAGCATGCAGTGATTTACTGGCCCCCTAGGTCCCAAGGCAGTGTCCGCTCTGAAGCCTGACAGTCAGAGCTGCTCATGCTGGGCTCGGCATCTCCCTCTGAGTTTTAACTGACAGGAATTGCAGAAGAATATTCTGCAAGTGTATAACTGGATCAGAGGAGGGGTGAAGGGTTAGTCTGGGGTCATAACATCTTACCCTCTTTTTTTAAATTTTTATTTCACGAGCAAATAAACAACAGAAGTAAAATAATAACTTGGGATGTGCTGAGGTGTCGATGCAGCTTAAGTAGTAAAGGAATGGTTTGCCACCCCCAGGCCGTTATCCCTCAGAGGTCTGAGGTGAATGAGGCAGCTTAAGTAGTAAAGGAATGGTTTGCCACCCCCAGGCCGTTATCCCTCAGAGGTCTGAGGTGAATGAGGCAGCCTATTCACTTGTGCATAAATCGTAGTGAGGCACAGCGTTTGGCAGGAAGAACATGGCCAAGGCAGAGAAAGTATCTGAGATACAGAGAGCAATTGAGGGTGAATGAATTTTTAAACTCAAAAGGTGTAAGTGTTTGTAACTACCTCAGCCATAAAACCGTACGACATAGGAGCAGACATAATAGAATTATTGACAATCCAATGATATGCATGTGATCATACCCTGTTAAAAGCAGCTTTAGGAATGTGGTATTCGTGCAAGGAACACTCTTTTCTGATATGATTGACACTAATCTAAAGTGTCCATAAAGGCTTGTTTTGCTTATTTATTTTATTTTATTTAGAACTACAGCGTGGAATTGGTCTTTTCGGCCCTTGCAGCCGCGCTGCCTAGCAGCCCACCAATTTAACCCTAGCCTAGTCACAGGACAGTTTACATTGACCAACTAATCTACTAACTGGTATCTCTTTGGACTGCAGGAGGAAACCAGAGCACCTGGACAGAACACACACATATGCACGAAAAGGAATGTACAACCTTGCTTATAGAAGACACTAAAACTGAACTCTGAACTCCAATGCCCAAACTGCAATAGCATCACGCTAGCCACCACGCTACAGTGGCGCCCCCCGTTATGAGGCCACATCGATGTGTAGAACCTCAGCTGGCACACATACAGTTTAAATAGCTGACAGTAAGTGCAATGTGTGTGTGTGGGGGGGTGCAGACGAGAGAGTTTGGACTTGCAGTTCATAATGCTCTCCATGCTTAGATTTAATGTAGACTAACTGATAGAAATTGATTGCTCATCAAGCAGTAGTAAAATAAAGGCAACTGGACTTGCCGTGTTGTCTAGAAGATGTTTCGCCACTCATCCAAGAGGCTTCCACAGTTTCCATCCACGGTGGGTAGTTTTCCAGAATTGAACTCTGAATTGAACCATGGATCAGAACTGAAGAAGCCTTTCAGCTGAGTGGTGAAATGTCTTCTAGACACCTCAGCAAGTCCGGTTGCTTTGATATACTACTGCTTGATATACAATGACTTGGATGATTGAGAACCTTCATAGACAAATTGATTGCTCAGATTATTCATATATGATGGGACCATCACAAAGAGGAAAGATGAAAGCAAACTGATTGATGGCAGTTTTGATGTTCCTGAATGTAGCTTCCCATTGCAAATGATGCAAGTTATTAATAGCAATAGATTTTGGTGCTTGGACTTATTACCCTTGACCCCAGGCCAGAAATTATTACACTGAAATATTAGCTAATAGAAACTAATGGTACAAATATTACTTAAGCAGTGTAGAAAAGTAGGGCTTGCATTTAAATAGTGACTTCATTGTTTCCGAAAGACACAAACTGATTTACATTTATGGGATTTCTGAAGTGAGGCACTGTTGATGGACCCAACGTGCGTAGGAAGCTCTCACCAAAAACAACGTGAAACTTATCAGGTAGTCTGTTTTTCTAATTTCACTTGAGGGTAGGTAATGTTCAGTAGGAGGGAAAAGGTTTAAAAGGGCAGCTTCTTATTACAAAAGATCTGTACATTTGGAATGACCTGCTGGAAGTAATGATTGAAACAGGCACATTATCAACACTTAAAAGCCAAGCAGATGGGTAGAAGAGGTCCATGGAATAAACACAGGCAGTTGGGACTAGCTCATTGGCCAACACAGTCAGTAGGGACAAGTTGGGCCAAAGGGCCTATTTCCATTCTTTTGTGCTTCTATGACTGTATGATCTCATTTACTGTGGAAATTGTTCATGGATTTTAATGGCTTTCTCAATTACCCGGGCTAAAGTGACTTTACTTATGGGTTTGGGTGTTATGTGGAACTTTGAGCTCCTGTGTACACACAATCAATGCAAACCATGGGAAAGGAATTCCGGGCTCCCAGGAATGAGATAACAACAATGATTTTTGCAAATTAACGATGAAAGTAAATGAACACTTATTCCCAATAACAGAATTTTTTTCAATGCCCAGCAATGAACATAAGAAACAGGAGCAGGAGTAGGCCATCCGGCCCATCGAGCCTGCCCCGCCATTCAACAAGATCATGGCTGATCTGTCCATAAACTCAGCTCCATCCACCTGCCTTTTCCCCATTACCCTTAATTCCCCTAGTATGTAAAAATATACTTAACTGTATCTTAAATATATTTAGTGAAGAAGTCTCAGCTGCTTCCCTGGCAGAGAATTCCACAGATTCACCACTCTCTGGGAAAAACAGTTTTTCCTCATCTCCATCCTAAATCTTCTCCCCTGAATCTTGAGGCAATGTCCCCTAGTTCTAGTCTCACCTACCAATGGAAACAGCTTTCCTACTTCTATCTTATCTATCCCTTTCAAAATTTTGTATGTTTCTATAAGATCCCCTCTCATTCTTCTGAATTCCAGAGAGTATAGTCCCAGGCAACCCAATCTCTCCTAATAAGTTAACCCCTTCATCACTGGAATCAACCTGGTGAACCTCCTCTGCACTCCCTCCAAAGCCAGTATGTCCTTCCTCAAGTATGGAGACCAGAACTGCACACAGTACTCCAGGTACGGTCTCACCAGTACCCTGTATAATTACAGCATGACCTCCCTGCTCTTGAATTCAATCCCTTTAGCAATAAGGGCCAACATTCCATTTGCCTTCTTAATAACCTGTTGCAACTGTAAGCTATCTTTTGCAATTCATGCAGAAGCGCTCCTCTGTACAACAACATACTGCAATCTTTCACCATTTAAATAATAATCTGCACTTCTATTATTCCTTCTAAAGTGGATGATTTCGCATTTACCAACGTTGCATTCCATCTGCCAGACCTTGGCCCACTCACTTAACCTATCTATATCCCTCTGCAGACTCTCCACATCCTCTGCACAATTTTCCACTCAGTTTAGTGTCATCAGCAAATTTTGCTATGCTACACTCAGTCCCCTCTTCCAAATCATCGATGTAAATTGTGAACAGCTGCAAGCCCCCACACTGACCCCTGCGGCACTCCACTCACCACTGACTGCCAACTGGAGAAACACCCATTTATACCAACTCTCTGCCTTCTATTGGTTAACCAATCCACTATCCACGCCAATGCACTTCCTCTGACTCCATGCATCTGTATGTTATTTATAAGTCTCTTGTGCGGCACCTTGTCGAATGCCATATGGAAATCCAAGTATACGACATCCACCTATTTCCCTCTATCCACTGCACTCGTTATATCCTCAAAGAACTCCAGTAAGTTTGTCAAACAGGACCTGCCCTTTCTGAATCCATGCTGCGTCTGTCTAATGAAACCACTCCTTTCTAAATGTTTTGCTATTTCTTCCTTAATGACAGTTTCAAGCATTTTCCCAACTACGGATGTTAAGCTAACTGGCCTATAATTGCTTGTCTTTTGCCTACATCCCTTTTTAAAAAGTGGTGTGACATTTGCTGTCTTCCAGTCCGCCGGGAACTGCCCAGAGTCTAGAGAGTTTTGGTAAATGATTACCAATGCATCGTACTATAACCTCCGCCAATTCCCTCAGCACCCTGGGATGCATCCCATCAGGACCAGGGGACTTATCTACCTTTAGGCCCTCTAGTTTGCTCATCACTATCTCTTTAGTGACAATGATTTTATCAAGGTCCTCACTTCCCATTTCATCCATAACATCATTCTTTGGCATATTAGACGTGTCCTCCACCTTGAAGACCGACACAAAATAGTCGTTCAATGCCTCAGCTATTTCCTTATCACCTAATATCAATTTTCCCTTCTCATCGTCCAGGGGACCTACGTTGACTTTAGCCACCTTCTTCTGCTTTAGATATTTATAAAAACTTCTGCTATCTGATTTTGTATTTTGTGCTAATTTACTTCCAAACTCTATCTTCCCTTTCCTTATTTCTTGTTTAGTTGTTCTCTGTTGCTTTTTAAAGTTTTCCCAATCCTCCAGTCTCCCACTACTCTTTGCGACTTTGTACACATGAGCTTTTAATTTGATACTATCTTTTATTTCCTTAGTTATCCAAGGCTGGCTCTCTCCCCAAAATTATGTTCAAAATTATTTGTCAATGTTATCAATGGTTGAAATAATTTGTTGTAAAAACAAATCAGTTTTAATAATTTCAGTCGAGGTATTCTCTAACCCAGGACACCAAGGAGAACTGTTCTGCCCTTTTCAAATGGTGTCAATAGAGTCACAGAGCATGTACAGCCCAGAAACAGGTCCTTTGGCCCATCTAGTTCGTGCTGAACTATTATGCTGCCTAGTCCCATTGAAATGAACCCAGACCATAGCCTATACCTCTCTATAGCTCTGCTTTCCATGCATCTATCCAAATTTCTGTTAAGTTTTGAAACTGAACCTGCCTGCACCACTTGTGCTAGGAGCTCATTCCACACTCTCACTATGCTCTGAGTGAAGAAGTTTCCCCTCAGGTTCCAATTAAACATTTCACCTTTCACCTTTAACCCATGACCGCTAGTTCCAGTGTCACCCAGCCTCAGTAGAAAAAGCCTATACAGTACTCCTATCTATATCCCTCATAGTTTCGTATACCTTTAATCTAATGTAAAAGAAGAGAGGAGATAGAGAGGTGGATTTGATTCCTCCTGTGAATGAAGGCATGGCTGAGAGGTTACACTTCCTCCATTATGCAGCTGAGCATCAGCCTTGTTTATCATTTAATCTCTGAAGTAAAGCATAAGCCCACAATCTTCTGCTCCCATTAGGTCATGGGTGATCCAAATAGGTGGAGCAAGGTCTAAGGATTTTAGCAGCAAAACTATATGGTCATAACTTACGAGGGGTGATTGATAAGTTCGTGGCCTAAGGTAGAAGGAGTCAATTTTAGAAAACCTAGCACATTTATTTTTCACCATAGTCCCCTCCTACATGTACACACGATCATGGAGCATCCCTTCTTTGTAGAAGTGGTTCACAGCAGGGGTAATTGATAAGTTCGTGGCCGAAGGTGGTAGGAGATAAGTTATTAACTTCAAACTTTCTGCATTATCACTGAAAGAGTTGAACTGCACGGGCATGTAACGAGAGCATCTTGGACCTCCAGGTGGTCCACAGCAGGGGTGATTGATAAGTTCATGGCCTAAGGTAGAAGGAGATGAGTTATACGGTTCTTGTTACATGCATGTGCAGTTCAACTTTTTGAGTGATAATGCAGAAAGTTTGAAGTTAATAACTCATCTCCTTCTACCTTAGGGCACACACCTATCAATCATCCCATGCTGTGGACCACTTCTGGAGGTCCAAGGCGCCTACTTCTACAATGAAGGGATCCGTATGCTCCATGACCACTGGACTAAGTGTGTAAATGTAGGAAAAATAAGTGTGCTAGGTTTTCTAAAATTGACTCTTTCTACCTTAGGCCATGAACTTAATGATCACCCCTCATAATTTGCTAATGCAAAAGCAATTGGCAAAAAGTTACATGGATAACGGAGATTTTCATAAATTAGGATCCACACTGAAAGCTGGTATCTTAAATGATGCAGAAGATATAACAAAAAAAACTCAGGAGGGAATGTTGTCCAACTATGACCAACTAATGAAATTAAAGAAATTAACTTAATGTAAGGGAATGGCTTATTATAAAATCGCTGTAAAAAGCAGTATACCTGAGTACTAGGAACATTTCAAAATTCAGTGAACAACCTGGACATTGCAAAGGAAAGAGAAAGTAGAAGTTCAGAAAAATGAGAAACGTATATCGCCAAGATGACCACAGCCTTGTCATGTTTTGGAGGCTTGCATGCCTCAATGACCCAGACAGCTATGTTGGCTGGAGTCAGAACTTTATGCCTTGACTCTTGGTAGGGTCACCCATGCCAAACAGGTTAAAAGGTAGAATCCAGACTAAGAGTGGTCCACTGGTCCTCCAGTTTCAGGGGTTCAGTTTGGAGCTAACAACCTTGACTGGTAAACAAAATTGTTATGGAAACAGTGATGAAGAATCCTTCTGCATCTGAGTGTGACGGTATCCCTGAACTTGCATGACTGACTGTAGTGAAAACCAAGAGGAAGCTACTGACATGATGAAGGAATCCCTGAACATGGCCAGAAATGAAGAGCCTTTATTGCTGTCCTAAACACTAGTGGCAGAATGGACAGAAGGAAAGCAGAGGTGGGTATGTTCTTGATTAGTATGGGGGTCAAAGATTACGGGAAGGAGGCAGAAGAATGGGGTTGAGAAAGATAATAAGTCAGCCATGATGGAATGGCAGAGCAGAATCAATGGGCTGAATGGCTTAATTCTGCTCTGTATGTTTTATGGTTTCTGGAAGTGGTAACACAGGGTCATAAAGGGAGATTTTGGCATCTAAATTGAAGTATGGTGTACAGGAGTTGGGGTGTAATGTTGAAATTGTGAAAGACACTGCAGAGGCCTAATTTGGAGTATTGTGTGCAGTTTTGATCACTTACCTAAGAGATCAATAAGATTGAAAGAGTGCAGAGAACATTTACAAGGATGTTGCTGGGACTTGAGGACCTCAGTTATAGGGAAAGGTTGAATAAGTTAGGATTTTATCTCCTTACCACAGTATAATTTCTTCAAATCATTAATGGACATCCTTCAAGAGGACCACAACGTTGTCGTAGGGTTTGGAGGTCTCAATGACCTGTAGCGTTACATTGGCTGGAGTCAGGACTTCATGCTTTGGTTCTTGGTAGGGTCACCCATGCCGAACAGGTCAAAGGGTAGAGGCTAGATTAAGAGTGGACCACTGGTCCTCCAGGTTTGGGGATTCAGCTCAGGGCTAACAAACCTGATTGTTTAAACAAAATTGTTACAGACACAGCAATGAAGAATCCTTCTACATCTGAGTGTGATGGTATTCCTGCGTCTCCACGCAGGACTTGCATGACAGACAGAAGTAAAAATTGAGAGGAAGCTATTGGCGTGATGAAAGAAGCCCTGAACACCGCCAAAAAAGACCTTCATTGCTGCCGTAAGCACCAGTGGCGCAATGGGCAGTGAGTAAGAGAAACACATAACCTGCGTCTCAAACTTTTAATGGATGGGTAAAGGGACAGATTATCTACAGGTAATGTGTATCTCTAACAGACAGAGACAAAATAAACTATATTGGGCAATTAGAAAATTCCAGCGAAATTAAATAACAATTTTATGCCTGAGATCACAGAAAAAAATGAAAGAAAACTTCTGGAAACAATGGAATGAATGAAGAACATCAATTCAAGAAATCTTGGAGATATGAATGAGACTGAATGCCAAATAATCCTCAGGAACAGATGGTGTGCATCCCAAAGTTTTGAAAAACTTAGAGACATAGAAAACTTCAGCATATGAAGAGGCCCTTCAGCCCATCTAGTCTGTGCTGAACTATTGTTCTGCCTAGTCTGCCTGTTCTGAACTAGTTGCACCTGGCCCACCATACCTCTCCCATCCATGTACTTATTCAAACTTCCCTTAAGTGTTGAAATTGAAGTTGCATCCATCACTTGTGCTGGCTGCTCACTGCACACTCTCACCACTCTCTGAGTTCTCCCTCATGTACCCTGTAAACATTCCACCTCTCACCCTTAACCCTTGACCTCTAGTTTTAGACTCACCCAACCTGAGTGGGCAAACATGATTGCATTTACTCTATCTATACCCCTCATAATCTAAAGGATTCCTTTAGAGGTCAAAGAGGGAACATTTAGTATTTTCCCAAATTCTAAAATCTCTTGAATGTTTTTCAGAGTTTGGAAGGTACCAAATATAATTCTCTTATTTAACAAAGGATAGAAGGTAAAAAATGAAACCATGCAGTGCCTTGAAAAAAGTATTCAGCTCCCACTCCCTTGTTCACATAAAAGAATATTACAACCAGGGATTTTGATCAATTTAACTGAGAATTTTTTATTTGTGAATCACATGCTCCCTTCTTCACATTAGAGCATGAAAGAAACAGGGAAAATTGTAAAGCATGAAAAACTAAAAATTCAAAAACTGAAATGTCAGCAGTTCAAAAGTATTCATCCCCCTTTGCTCAGTACTTAGTTGAACCACCTCTCGAGGCTAATACAGTCAGTAGTCTTTTTGGATAAATCCTTATTAGCTTTGCACGACGTGATGGAGCAAGGTTCACCCTTTCCTCCTTGCAAAATTGATCAAGCTATGCCAGGTTAGTTGGGGAGCCTCGACAGAGGTGTTTGATCTGGCTAAGGTCAAGGCTCTGACTGATCCACTCAAGGACATCAATTTGTTCATCTGAAGCCACTCCATGGTTGCTCTGGCAGTGTGCTTTGGGTCATTGTCTTACTGAAAGCCAAACTTCCTCCCCAGTTTAAGCTTTCTGGCAGAGGCTAACAGGGCTTTATCCTAGATCTCTGTATTTAGCAGCATTCATCTTCCCATCAATTCTGACCACTTTTCCAGTCTCTGCTGCTGAAAAGTGTCTCCACAGCATGATGCTACCTCCACCACACTTTACAGTAGGGATGGTGTTACCTGGCTGATGTGCGATAGTAGATTTATGCCACAAATACTGCTAAAAATGCATATCCTTGCCCTTAAAGACTTTGCAAAGCATCACTTAGAAGATACCGTAAAGATGTCGAAGGAAGTCTTTTGATTGGATGAGACTAAAGCGGAACTTATTGGCCTCAACGCGAAGCGGTACGCTAATAGAGACTTATCCAAAAAGACTACTGGCTGTAATAGCTGTGAGAGGTAGTTCAACTATGTACTGAGCAAAGGGGGATAAACACTCTTGAACTGCTTTGGTTTATCATACTTCACAATTTTCCTTGCTTTGTTTTGGGCTCTCCTGCGAAAAAAGGAGCACGTGATTCACAAATAAAAAATCTCAGTTAAATTGATCAAAATCCCTGGTTGTAATATTCATTTATGTGAACAAAGGGTCGGCAGCTGATTACTTTTTCAAGACACTGTATATAACACACAGCCATAAAACAAATTCAAATTCAAAGCCATAATTCAAAGTGCATGTAGTGCACAGCACAGGTTAACAATACTGTACAATATACAGTAAACTGCTCTCACAGCCCTAGTGGCAAGACTTTGGCGGTCGCAGGGTGTTCAGTCTGAGGGAAGAAGCCTTCGCTCAGTTTGCCAGTCCTAATCCTGTGCTCCTGTACCTCCTTCCTGACAGTAGTAGGTCCAAGGGATTGTAGGATGGATGCAGAGATCCTTGACAATGCTTTGGGCCCTTTGTACACAGTGTTCCCAGTAAATGTCACAAATAGAGGGGAAGGAAGGCACTGGTGATCCTCTCAGGCATTTTCACAATCCTTTGTAGGATGTTGTGGTTCAGTGCCTTGTAGTTTCCATAGCACACAATGATGCAGCCAGGCAGGACACTCACGATAGTGCTCTTGTAGGAAGTATTTAGAATGGGGGTGGGAGGCCTTGCACGCCTCAGCCTTCTCAGGAAATGTAGATGCTGCTGTGCCTTCTTGACTAATGAGGTGGTGTTGTGGGTCCAGGTTAGGTGGTCTGCTATGTGCCATCCGATTTCTGAATGGTCCATGAACCCATCAGTACTACCTCACTATGCCTCTTTTGCACTATTTTTTTTACTGTAATTTATAGTCATTTTTTAATATCTTGCATTTTACTGCTGCCACAAAACAACAAATTTCACGACATATACCAATGATAGTAAACCTGATTCTGATTTTGATTGTGAAATTTTGCAAAGAACAAACCAAAACTTTAAACAGTCTCGTGTTTACTCCTTGGATATTCTGTGACCTGTGGTATTATTTCTTTCTCCACAGAGGGTGCTGCACCTGCTGTGCATTTCCAAAGTAGCCTTTCTTTCATGCTAGTTCAGTGCACTTTTCTGGCAAGGGGTTGGATTATCATTTTTTTCCAAAATTGAGCCTCTTGTAGTTAAGCCGAATACATGATGTAGAAACTTCAGATGAGAAAAAATATTAACAGGGAGAGAGTAATAAATAATTTGCACTTTGCAGATTGATGAAAGGAAATACAATAGAACAGTACAGCACAAGAACAGCCCTTTGGCCCACAAAGTCTGCACCTATGACAACATTTGCACCGTGCTTAAAGTCCTTTACTCCCATGATTTATGCAATTACTCTATCTGCCCTTCTCCGGCTGGAAAAGGGAGGCATTCTAACTGAAAACTTAAGATAGTTGAAGGAAGAAAACTGTAAACTCAAGTATTGAAGGGTGTCACCACAAGATTACTGGAGGAAAAACTGACTAATGATGCAGGGCTCAAATCCTACCATGGTAGCAGCGTAAATGAATTCTAGTTATTAAATATACAAGGAATTTACAAAGATGGTAGATTTATGAATGTTCATTTTTAACACCGATGACTCTTTTGTTTAAAGAAACATTTCTTTGACATAGCATGTCAATCTCCATTCGTTGGAATGCATGAAACCAAAATCCTCCCAATGCATTTTGCCCAACTGCTGTACTGGTAAGGTAAAGGTAAACATGAAATCTGCTAGTTTATTATGAAATGGCATGGTCCTTGATGATTCTTTAGGGAAAGAAGTCTGTTTATCTGTGATACCGGGCTTACAGCAATGTGGTTGATTGTTAACTAATCTCTGAAATGGTCTGTGGTCGTTAGTGAAGTGATGGCAATAAATGCTCATAATACACATATCCCATATCCCGTCAATCTATTTATTTATTTAGCGATACAACTTGGAGTAGGCCTTCTAGTCCTTTGAGCCATGCCATCCCTGCTAACCCACTGTGGTGAACTACATATACCTGTCTGAACACGCCCCCCTCCCCCCCGCTGACTGCTCCTGTGGCTCCTCCCACTGATCGTGGCTCCTCCCACGGACCCCGGTATAAAGGCGATTGGGGACTCCGCCCCGGTCTCAGTCTCCAGGATGCAGTGTGGTGGTCAATTGCTGCTTATTCTTTCTTCCAGCCAATAAAAGCCGATATCTCGACTCACGTCTCAGAGAGTTATTGATGGTGCATCACCCACGATCTAGATTAACCCTCACCTAAACACAGTGCAATTTATAGTAATGAGTTAACCTACCCAATGCATCTCTGGACTGGAGGAGGAAACCAGAGCACCTAGGAAAACCCATGCATTCCACGGGGAGGAAGTACAGAGACCCCCTGCAGAACGGCGTCAGAATTCAACTCTGAACTCTGGAATGTCCCGAGGTGTAACAGCTTTGCGTGAACTGCTATGCTGCTGTGGCAGCCATGAAAATAAATAAATAAACAAAGTAAAGTAAGTGGATGAATTTAAAAAAAAACAAAATATTACATCAAAGTGAATTGGGAGGGTAGGGAATGGAGATATAGGTGCAAACTTATATAATAAACACTAGGTAGCTGCCTTATTAGGTACACATGTACACCTCTCGTTAATTTTTGTATCTAACCTGCCAATTATGTGGCAACAGCTCAGTGCAATGCAGACGTGGTCAAGAGGTTCAGTTGCTGTTCAGGCCAAAGGTCACATTGGGAAGAAATATGATCAAAGTGACATTGATCGTGGAATGACTGTTGGTGCCAGGCGGAGTGGTTTGAGTATCTCAGGAACTGCTGATCTCCTGGGATTTTCACACACAGCAGTCTCCAGAATTTCCAGAGAATGGTGCAAAAATGAAAAAAAAATCCACATCCAGTGAGCAGCAGTTCTGTGGGCAAAAAAACCTTGTTAGTTGGAGAGATCAGAGGAGAATGGCCAGACTGGTTCGAGCTGACAGGAAGGTGACAGTAACTCAAATAACCACATGTTACAACCGTGGTGTGCAAAAATGCATCTCTGAATGCACAACCCTGAACCTGGAAGTGGATGGGCTGCAGCAGCAGACACAAACATACACTCAGTGGCCAGTTTTTTTAGGCTCAGGATGTAACGTGGCTACTGAATGTGTATTTATGCCTGTTAGGAAGAATTTCTGCATACCGTTATGAACAGCACAGGGAAGAGATTTCAAGATGAGCAAATGCAAACAAAAATTCATGAAATCATTTAGTTTTAATGATGGACTTAGTGAGAGGAACGGTCGAGGATAACTATTGATGCTTTTATTTGTCCTTATTTATAATGTCCTGTTAAAGCAATTGTGTGTGAGGTCAGTCTAATCTCCATGAGCTGTCTGATGTGCGATGTAGGAACATATGTTGGCCAGAGGAAAATTACGTGGGGGCAACGTAAGCTTTGGTGACAATAATTACACAGTGCTGAAATCTGGGTATAAGTCATAGAATCATAGAGTGATACAGCATAGCAACAGACTTTTAGACTCAGTTTGTCCACGCTGAACCAAATGCTCACCTAAACTAGTCCCATGTGCTCAGATTTTGCCCATATCCCTTTGACCATTGCTATCCATCCAATGACTTCCAACTACTTTCATTGCCACATAGTCAATTGTTAACTGGATTACGTTTTCTTCAAGTGCCAAGCCAGAGATCACAAGAACCAAAGTTAACTTATAAATTGAAGAGACAAGAGACTGCAGATGTTGGAAACTGTAGCCACAAACAAGGTGCTAAAGGAACTCTGTGGATCAAGCAGCATCTGTGAACATTTATGAATAATGTATTTCCAGTTTCAGGTAAACTGTCCCTTTTCTGTCTTCTCCTGATCAACTTAGTTACACCTACAGTCACCCCAGCCCCTATTATTCTATTTCTCTCCCCTCATCCACTTATTCCTTCTGTACATCTCTCCCATACTCTTTCCCATCTGGTTCTGTTCCCTACCACAGCTTCCATCTTCCTTCCCTTGATTCCCACCTTTCTCTCCTATCGGACTCTATCCTGTGCAGACCTTTGTCTTCTGCCATTCTCACTCTGCTTTCCTCCACCTGCCTATGCCCCTCTTCACTTAGATCCACCATTACCAGTCAGATCTTGTTTCACCTGTTCCCTTCATGTCTTTATAATATCTATCTTCCCTCCATCTTTCAGTGCAGATGAGCAACCTCAACCTGAAATGTCGACTGCCTATTTTCCTCCAGAAATGCTACTTGACCAGCTCAGTTCCTCCAACATTTTGTTTCCTTGAACTAAATGTTATTCGTCTTCAACTATCAGTGGGCACAAGCGAACAAAAATCACAAGAATGCTACCTGCTTAAGTCATTATCTGATGGAAGCCAATGATCCTTCATTATTGATTTTAATTACCTTATGGATGATTCTAGAATATTTGTGTCAACTATCTAACAGGTAAACTTTCCCTACTGTTGCCCATACGAAGGCATGTTCTAGTCACTATTTTATTCCTCAGTTAATAGCCAAAGAAGAGATCATGTGACAATATTGCTTTTGGTGATTTTGTTGTGCATAATTTGGCTGCTGCATTACTCACATTACAACACTGGATACACTCTGTAAGTATTTCATGGACTTCAGAGTGATCTGGGGCTACTTTACATGGCCAGAGAGAGACACTTTTATCCTCCTATTGGCAGTTGAGTGCTGACGGTGAGAGGAAACTGCTCAGATATTTTGTAACTCATAAAACAGGTTTAGTTATCAGAGTTCAGGAGCTTGTGAATAACTATTTTTAAAATCTGAAGCCTAATTAAAATGAAAGCAAGAATTCATTTCACAATTTGTCCCAATACAGAGAGATGCAATTACACCCCCCCCCCCCCCACCCCCCACCGGTTTTCCCTTCAATCTCTCTTGCATTCATTGTTTGCTCCTGAACATTTGTTAGAAGAACACAATAAAATGGAGGGGCCCATCAGCCCTTTGAATCCACTCTTGCCATGAAACAAGACCAAGGCTGATTCCTATCTTGGGTTCTATTATATTTTCCCTCACTCTTTCCCAACATTGTTTGACTCCCTTGTAGTTTAAATATATGTCAAGCTCAATGACCCTGTCTCCAGAACTTGTTATAACATGGAAAGAAACTATTTGGCCCACTGAGTTCACACAAGCTACCAACAGACAGACACCAACCGCCCCCCCCCCCGCCTTTATTTCCTTCTAACCCTGCAACTTATTTTGTATCACAGGTGCATCCACTTCCCTATGATTCTTTTGACGTTAACCAGCACTAAGAATAACTTACACTCTGAAACTGAATTACCAGCCCATTTTTTGGTTTTTGGATGAAACTACATCTTGCTGAAGAAACCTATGCAGTTACAGGTGGACCGTGCAAGCACCTGAGAACGTTTTTATAGAGTCGTAGAGCACTAAAGCTCAGGAGCAGAGCTTTTGACCTATCTAATCCCTGCCAACCTGGTCTTCTGCCTAGCCCCATTCATTTGCACCCGTACCATAGCCTTCCATATCCGTCTCAACCATGTAACTATCCAAGCATCTATTAGATGTTATAATCGAGCCCACGTTCACCACCTCTGCTGGCAGCCAGTTCCAGACTCACGCCACTGTCTGAGATTTGGTATGTACTGTTGAGAGCATTCTAACTAGTTGCATCACTGCACACTATAGTGGCTCCAATGCACAAGATCAAAACAGGCCGCACAGGATTATAGGCTCAGCCAGCTCCATCACAGGCACAAGACTCCTCACAGTCCCAAATAAACTCTAAAAGATTGGCTAGACACAAACTCCTAAGCATAAAGCTATGTTTATTTTCCCTAATCAGGCCCTGTCTATCCAAATACTTATATATCCTGTTCCTTAGAATACTTCCCAATTATTTACCCACGATTGATATCAGGCTCATGGGCCTATACTTTCCTGGCTTATTCTTAGAACCTTTCTTGAATGATGGAGTGATATTTGCTATCCTCCAGTCCTTCGGCTCCTCACATGTGGCTAAGGACATTGTGAGTACCTCTGTCAGAGTCTGCCAGTTTCTGCACTAGCCTCAAAGGGACACCTGGGCAAGGCTTGTGGATTTATCCACCCTAATTTGCCTCATAACAGCAAACACCTCCTCCTCTGAAATGCAGATATGGTCCATGACCTCACTACTCTATTGCCTCAGCAGTTCTATTGTCCCTGTGTCTGTCTCCTGAGTAAATAAAGGTACAAAAATTCATTTAAGATATCTTTAGGCTTCATATATAGATGGTCATACTGATCTTCAGGAGCACCAATACTGTCCCTTGCGATCCTTTTCCTCTTAATATATCTGTACAAACTCTTGGGATTCTCTTGCACCCTGTCTGCTAGAGCAACCATATGTCATCTTTTATTTCTCCTGATTTTCTCTTAAGTGTCCTCTTGCATTTTTAACGCTCCTCGAGTACCTCATTTGATTCTAACTGCCTATATCTGATATGGCCTTTTTCTTCTCAATCAGGGCCTCAATATCCCTTGACAACCAAGGCTTTCTCAACCTGTTGGCCTTGTCCCTTCAAAGATTCAAAGTACATTTGTTATCAAAGTATGTATGCAGTATACAACCCTGAGTTTCATTTTCCTGTAGGCAGCCACGAAACAAAAAAACACTGTGTAACCCGTTCAAGGAAAACATCAAGCACCCAATGCACAAAAAAGAACAAATTGCGCAAATGACAACAAATGAGCAAATAACAGATAGAATATTAAACATCAAACCACAGAGTCCTTGAAACATTGTAGGAATGTTGGTTTCAGTTCAGTTTGTTGACTGCAGGCCATAGAGCCAGTCTACATTGAAGTGCTCCAATCAAAATGGCATAAAATAGCAATAAAAAAGGTGTAACCAGAAACCAGAAACACATATAACGTGAATATGTTATTCTAGCGTCCTCTAGAAACAAGACCAACCACAAAGCATGATGATCAAACCTTGCCCAAGACTAGTTTCCTGCACGTTCCTCCAGCAGCAGTGAGTAAGAGGGAGAGGGAGAATGGTCAAATGCAGGCAGACGGCACTGAACACCCGCTTGCCTTCTGCTCATTCTCATTGATTTCAACCTTGCTCAACATTTTAATCGGTGAGACTGGTGAATAATGGCCATGGGTTTGTGCACCGCCATAAGGCTGCATACTCCATTCCCAACCTTGCTCCCAACCACGCTGAACTCCCTCCAGAGACAGCAAAATGCCAGATCGCTCAGTCAGCCCAAAAACACGTTATCAAATGTAAAGTACAGGCTCCAGTCGCACATAGATTAGTAGTAGATGTATGTTTAAAAGAGGGAGAAAAAGGCGAAGAAGAAGTAGTTTTGTGAACCATCAGCAGGACGTCATCATTCGTCATTGGTGCCATCTTGCAGGTGTGTACAAATTATATACTCTTAATATTTCAGTTCTAAGGCTTCCTACTTACCAAGCATCCACAAGACAACTTATTCCAATCCACTCCTGTCGGATCTCTTCTGATGCCATCAAACTTGGCCTTTCTCCAATGTAGAATCTCAACCCGAGGACCAGTCCTAGTTATCTCCTTAATTATTGTGAAACTAATAGAATTATGATCACATGATGCTGCCATTATTCCCCTCCCCATTCTACATGTTCCCACAAAGGGAAATATACCCTTCAGAATCTTATGTACTTCAATAAAGTCACCTCTCCTTGCTCTCCATTGAGTATTGACTCATTCTGCTTATTCTTTTCCTGTATGTTAACCCTTTCTCCTCACGAACCCAACTCACTACTTTCATACACTATAACCTTTGAAATACCGGGCCTTCCTTGTCCTTCCTAATTACTTGCTTTACTTCTATGCTGTAACCACCTCCAACAATAGAGAGTCTAAGTACTTAAACTTGAAATTCAATGCATTACCATCCCTGTGTCTCCCATCATCAACATCTTTGGGGTTTACAATTGATTCGAAACTCAGCTGGGCCTGCCACATATTATTAGGGGCTACAAGAGATAATCTGAGGGTAGGTTTCTCCATAGATTTGTAGAATCACCTGTTATGGGTGACTCACCTTTTGACATTCCATGGCCTTTCCAGCAAATCAAGAGCAAGGTGAAATACTCTCCACTTACCTGCATGACTACTGTGCCCGCATCTCTGAAGAAGATTACCGCAATCCAGCACAAGGTAGCCCACTTTACTGCACACCACTAGCCACCCTATATATCCATTTCTTCCTCCAGTAGGAATACTGTGGAGTCAGTATGTACCGTTTGCAAAGTGTACTGCCCTTACTTAACATAGAACATAGAACAGTGCAGCACATTACAGGCCCTTCGGCCCAAAATGTTGTGCCGACCCTCAAACCCTGCCTCGCATATAACCCCCCACCTTAAATTCCTTCATATACTGTCTAGTAGTCTCTTAAACTTCACATGTCCAGATAACTCCAAAAATAGTTCTCAAGTACACAAATTCCACGAACCTATCAGGAAATGTAAAGGAGGCTTGACCCAAAAGCAGACAAAATCCATCTAAGTAGTAGCTTTAATGTCATTCATTGTATATGAATTGTTTTAAGACACTTCTGAGAACTGGTTGTTTTTATTTAATTTTTGTACCTTTCAATTTCCAATTCATTGCTAAAATCCTTATCTTTCCAAATCCAATTGAAATGACACCGCACTGATTCTTGGGCTACCTTTTATATTTAACCTTGCTTTATTCATCTTTTCAATGATTGATCAACACATGGAATTCAGACATCATAAGGATTTTTAAACACCTTGCTACACATTTGTGATCTGCGTTAGATTGAGTGGAGCTGAGTTATGTTTGCATCCCATGATTTTTTGGATTGGATAGTCTACTGGACCTTTTGGTGGGAAATGCTGGGTTGCACTGAATAGGTGATACAGTAGGATATTGTTTGCCCAACAATTTATGATGTACTGCACACTGTGGTACCAATAGAAATTTGATTTTAATGGGCATATAGATGGAAATGAAGGAGTTTTGACATGCACTGTTGATTTGATGGGCATGAATAAAACTACTAATTTCTATGTCTAAAATTACTAATCTCTATGGAATGGCCATTGCATGAATGGGGCAGTGTTAGTGTGGTCCTGCTTTGGCTCAACAGGCTTTGGCAAGAACAGACTTGGGCAAGCACAGATGCAGGCTCTAAGTAAGTTTCTTGTAATTTGTTTTTCTCTGTTAATACATAGCTAGTGTGCTGACAATGGGTCCAGAGTTAGTAGTATTTTCCTTGTGTGAGATGTGGGATCTTTGGGAAACCTCCAGTCTCCCTGACAACTATATTTGTACAAAGAGCACCAAGCTGAAGTTCCTTAGAGACTGTGTCAAGGAACTGGAGATGCAGCTCGATGACCTTTGGTTCATACAGGAGAATGAGGAGGTGATAGATAGGAGCCATAGGGAGGTAGTCACCCTAAAGTTGCAGGAGGCAGGTAGCTAGGTGACTGTCAGGAAAGGGGAAGGGAAAATAGACAGCGCAAACAGAGTACCCTTGTGGCCATTCCCCTCAGTAATAAGTACACCATTTTGTATACTGTTGGTGGGATGACCTACCAGGGAGAAGCCACAATGAGCAGGTCTCTGGCACTGAGTCTGGGACTGTGGCTCAAAAGGGAAGGGGAGAGAAGAGGCAATTTGTAGGGATAGGGAACTTGTTGGTTAGGGGAACAGAAAGGAGGTTCTGTGGACGAGAATGAGATTCTGCAATTGTTTACTTCCTTCCAAATGCCAGAGTCAGGGACATCTCAGATAGATTCCACAGCATTCATAAATGGGAGGGTGAGCAGCCAAATGTTGTAGTCCATGTCAGTACTGACGACATGGGTAGGATGGGCAATGAGGTCCTGCAAAGTGAGTTCGGCAAGTTAGTTGCTAACTTAAAGGATGGGACCTACAAGGTTGTGATCTCAGGATTGTAACTTGTGCCAGATGCTAGTGAAGCCAGAAATAGCAATAGACATGGCTAAGGAATGGGCGCAGGAGGGAGGGCTTCAGATTTTTGGATCATCGGGTTGTCTTTCAGAGAAGGTGGCACCTGTACAGAAGGGATGGTGTACACCTGACCTGGAGGGGGAATAATATTGTGGTGTGAAGGTTTGCAAGTGCTGCATGGTGGGGTTTAACAAGAGTTGCAGGGGGATGGGAACCAGAGCATCAGAACAGAACAGGGGTATCAGACAGGTAAAACCACGTTAATGGGATTATATTATAAGCCACCCATCAATCTTCTGAATTTAGGGGAGAAAAGTTGTGGTGCTATCTCAGACTGTTGCAAGAAGCATAATATTGTAATAGTAGGTAATTTTAATTTTACACATATTGACCGGGACTCCCATACTGTAAAAGTTCTGAATGGGAAAGGATTTGTCAAACGTGTTCAGGAAAACATTCTAAATCAGTACATAGAAGTCCCAGCTAGAGACAGACAGACAGACAGACAGACATACTTTATTGATCCCGAGGGAAATTGGGTTTTGTTACAGCCGCATCACCAAGAATAGTGAAGAAATATAGCAATATAAAACCATAAATAATTAAATAATAATAAGTTAATCATGCCCAGTGGAAATAAGTCCAGGACCAGCCTATTGGCTCAGGGTGTCTGACACTCTGAGGGAGGAGTTGTAAAGTTTGATGGCCACAGGTAGGAATGACTTCCTATGATGCTCAGTGTTACATCTCGGTGGAATGAGTCTCTGGCTGAATGTACTCCTGTGTCTAACCAGTACATTATGGAGTGGATGGGAGACACTGTCCAAGATGGCATGTAACTTGGACAGCATCCTCTTTTCAGACACCACCATCAGAGAGTCCAGTTCCACCCCCACAACATCACTGGCCTTACGAATGAGTTTGTTGATTCTGTTGATGTCTGCTACCCTCAGCCTGCTGCCCCAGCACACAACAGCAAACATGATAGCACTGGCCACCACAGACTCATAGAACATCCTCAGCATCGTCCGGCAGTTATTAAAGGACCTCAGTCTCCTCAGGAAATAGAGACGGCTCTGACCTTTCTTGTAGACAGTGTCAGTGTTCTTTGACCAGTCCAGTTTATTGTCCATTCGTATCCCCAGGTATTTGTAATCCTCCTCCATGTCCACACTGACCCCTTGGATGGAAACAGGGGTCACCGGTGCCTTAGCCCTCCTCAGGTCCACCACCAGCTCCTTAGTCTTTTTCACATTAAGCTGCACATTCTGCTCGCACCATGTGACAAAGTTTCCCACCGTAGCCCTGTACTCAGCCTCATCTCCCCTGCTGATGCATCCAACTATGGCAGAGTCATCAGAAAACTTCTGAAGATGGCAAGACTCTGTGTTGTAGTTGAAGTCCGAGGTGTAGATGGTGAAGAGAAAGGGAGACAGGACAGTCCCCTGTGGAGCTCCAGTGCTGCTGACCACTCTGTCTGACACACAGTGTTGCAAGCGCACGTACTGTGGTCTGCCAGTCAGGTAATCAATAATCCATGACACCAGGGAAGCATCCACCTGCATCACTGTCAGCTTCTCACCCAGCAGAGCAGGGCGGATGGTGTTGAACACACTGGAGAAGTCAAAAAACATGACCCCCACAGTGCTCGCCGGCTTGTCCAGGCGGCCATAGACACGGTTCAGCAGGTAGACGATGGCATCCTCAACTCCTAGTCGGCGCTGATAGGCGAACTGGAGGGGGTTTAAGTGTGGCCTAACCATAGGCTGGAGCTGCTCTAGAACAAGTCTCTCCAGGGTCTTCATGATGTGGGAGGTCAATGCCACCGGTCTGTAGTCATTGGAGCCTCATTGGAGAGTGCATTACCAGATCTCCTATTAGGAATGAGACAGGGCAGGTGATAGAAGTTTGTGTAGGGGAACACCTTTCATGTAGTAACCACAATGCCATTAGTTTCAAGGTAATTAAGGAAAAGAATAGGTCTGGCCCTCAAGTGGAAATTCTAAATTGTAGAAAGGCTAGTTTTGATGGCAGCAGAAAGGATCTGACAAGTGTGGATTGTCCTTTCTAGCAAGGACATATTTGGTAAATGGAAAGGAGATCAGTGGGGCTAAAAGAAGGCATGAGGTTGCCTTAGCAGATAAGGTAAAGGAGAATCCCAAGGGTTTCAACAAGTATATTAAGAGCGAATGGATTGCAAGGGACAAAGTTGTTTCTCTGGAAGATCAGAATGGTAATCCATGTGTGAAGCTAGAAGAGATGGGGGCAGATCTTAAATGCAGTTTTTGCACCTGTGTTTACGTGGGAGATGTCCACAAGAGTCTATAGATGTGAAGCAATGCAGCAGTGAGATCATGGACCCTATAGAAATACAGCAGAAAAGATGCTTGCTGTCCAAAGGCAAATTAGAATGGATAAATCCCTGGGGCTTGACAAGAAATTCCCTTGGACCCTATGGGAGGCTAGTCCACAAATTGCAGGGGCCCTAGAAGAGATATTTAAAACATCGGTGACTATGGGTGAGGTGGCAGAGGATTGGAGGATAGCTAATGTTGTTCCGCTGTTTAAGAAAGGTTCCTGGTCTAAGAATTAACCAGGAAATTATAGGCTGGTGAGCCTGATATCAGTGGTGGGAAAGTTATTCTAAGGTATTCTAAGTGACCAGATATATACAGTTGAAGTCAGAAGTTTACATATACTTAGGGTGAAGTCATTAAAACTCATTGTTTAACCACTCCACAGATTTCATATTAGCAACTACAATTTTGGCAAGACGTTGAGGGCATCTACTTTGTGCATGACAGGAGTAATTTTTCCGACTACTGTTTACAGACAGATTATTTCACTTTTAATTGACTATATCACAATTCCAGTGGGTCAGAAGTTTACAAACAAAATCAAAAGAAATCAGCCAAGACCTCTGAGAAAAAATTTGTGGACCTCCATAAGTCTGGTTCATCCTTTCGAGCAATTTCCAAATGCCTGAAGGAACCATGTTCATCCGTACAAACAATAGTACGCAAGTATAAACACTCTGTCTCCTAGAGATGAACGTACTTTGGTGCAAAAAGTGCATATCATCCCAGAATAACAGCAAAGGACCTTGTGAAGATGCTGGAGGAAACAGGTAAACAAGTATCTATATATCCACAGTAACACGAGTCCTATAGCGACATAACCTGAAAGGCTGCTCAGCAAGGAAGAAGCCACTGCTCCAAAACAGCCATAAAAAAGCCAGACTACAGTTTGCAAGTGCACATGCACTTTTACTTTTTGGAGAAATGTCCTCTGGTCTGATGAAACAAAAAATTGAACTGTTTGGCCATAATGACCATTGTTATGTTTGGAGGAGAAAGGGTGAGGCTTGCAAGCCGAAGAACACCATCCCAACCCTGGAGCATGGGGGTGGCAGCATCATGTTGTGGGGGTGCTTTGCTGGAGGAGAGACTGGTGCACTTCACAAAATAGATGGCATCATGAGGAAGGACAATTATGTTGATAAATTGAAGCAACATCTCAAGACATCAGCCAGGAAGTTAAAGCTCGGTCATAAATGTGTCCTCCAGATGGACAATGACCCCAAGCATACCTCCAAAGTTGTGGCAAAATTGATTAAGAACAACAAAGTCAAGGTATTGGAATGGCCATCACAAAGCCCTGACCTCAGTCCGATGGAAAATTTGTGGACAGAACTGAAAAAGCATGTGCGAGCAAGGGGGCCTACAAACCTGACTCAGTTACATCAGTTCTGTCTGAAGGAATGGAACAAAATTCTAGCAATTTATTGTGAGAAGCTTGTGGAAGGCTATCCAAAACGTTTGACCCAAGTTAAACAATTTAAAGGCAATGCTACCAAATACTAACAAAGTGTATGTAAACTTCTAACCCACTGGGAAAGTGATGAAAGAAATAAAAGTTGAAATAAATCATTCTCTCTACTATTATTCTGACATTTCATATTCTTAAAATAAAGTAGTGATCCTAACTGACCTAAGACAGGGAATGTTTTCTAGGATTAAGTGTCAGGAATTGTAAAAAACTGAGTTTAAATGTATTTGGCTAAGGTGTATGTAAACTTCTGAATTCAACTGTAAGTATTTGCATCAATAGAAACTGATTAAGGATAGTTGACATGGCTTTGTGCATGGTAAATTGTCTCTAAGAAATCTTATAGAGATTTTCAAGGAAGTTACCAGGGAAATTGATGAAGGCAAGGCAGTGGATGTTGTCCACATGGACTTTAGCAAGGCCTTTGATGTGGTCCTGTATGGGAGGTGGTCAAGGAAGTTCAGTCACTTAACATTCAAGACGAGGTAGTAAACTGGATTAGAGATTTTCTTCATGGAAGAAGCTAGAGAGTGGTTTTATATGGTTGCCCCTCTGACTGGAGGCCTGTGATTAGTGGTGTACCACAGGGGTCAGTGCTGGGCCATTGTTGTTTGTCATCTATATCAACGATCTGGATGATAATGTGGTAAACTGGACCAGCAAATTTGTGGATGACACCAAGATTGGGTGAGCAGTGGAAGACTATCAGAGCTTGCAGCTGGATCTGGACCAACTTGAAAAATGGGCTGAAAAATAGCAGATAGAATTTAATGCAGACAAGTGTGAGGTGTTTGAAGGTAATTAAGGTGTTACGCCCGTGGCCCCCTCCTTGTTGAGAATAGCAGGATCGCTATTGATTCGAGTCAGGAGACCCAGGAAATGAGAGAAAGACATGCAGAATCCACATAGAGTTTGGAATGTGTCCTGGCCTCCGAAAGACGGAACCATTGATAACGGCTATTGTCTCTTGGAGACGGACTTGTGTATTGAATCCTGTACGATGCATTGAAGCCCCCAGGCAATGAACCGAGGGTGGGGGGGGTTGGTGGAGGGATTGCATCATCCCACCCTGATTGACATCTGAGACCCTGTGAGTCAGGATAAAAGAGGGTCTGAGGAACAGCCCCTTCAGACGCACCAGAAGAAATGCTAGAACTCCTGTAACAGCGTAATAGCGAAAGCCGGTGGAACCAGCCCACGTGCATCCTTTTCCATTTGTCTCGGAATTGGTGGGTCTTGCCACAGAAGCACGGCTTTAGCTAACCTCGAAGGGGAAATCAGTCCCCCAACGACTCTCGAAGGATTGACATCATAAAAGGAATGGGCAAGTTAAACCTCCGTCTTTCTCTCCAACCAAAAAGGCTGCAGCCTACAGCTTGGCTGAACTAAAGTGACTTTTATATTTCCATCGGACAATACATTATCCCTAGACAACGATAGAGCTATTTCTTATTGATTATTATTATACCCGCGCTTTTAGATTTAGTATTGACGAAGTATATTATCTGTATGTTTGCATTGATATTATTTTGTGTATTTTTATCAATAAATACTGTTAAAAATAGTACCATCAGACTTCAACGGACCTCTCTATCTTTGCTGGTAAGTGACCCAGTTACGGGGTACGTAACAAAGGAAAAGGATAGGTCTGGCCCTCAAGGGTAGGTCTAACCTCAGTGGTCTAAAAGGGCACTGAGGAGTGTGGTAAAACAGAGGGATCTGCGAATACAGATCCATAATTCCTTGAAAGTGCTGTCACAAGTAGTTAGGGCCATAAAGAAAGCTTTTGGCACATTGGCCTTCATAAATTAAAGTACTCGGTACGTGAGTTGGGATGTTATGTTGAAATCGTATAAGATGTTGGGGAGGCCTAGTTTGGAGTATTGTGCTCAGTTTTGGTCACCTACCTACAGGAAATAACTAAATAAGATTGAAAGGGTGCAGAAAAAATTGACTATCAGAGTATGGGAAAGGGTTGAATTGGTTAGGACTTTATTCCCTAGAACATAGAAGATTTCTGGTAAAATGGTGGCACGTTTGATCGCAGTGGTTTCCATAGGGTCAACCAAAGATGTTATTGTCCTTTTAAAATATATTTTTATGATCGCAAGAATCTGCTGGACATTAAGAATTTAAAGTGCTGCAGGTCTACCCCATCAGCGAATTGCTCATTGGTGGAGATACATGGACATCAGAAAGGCATCGGTGTATGAAACACTCTGCGTAGTCCAACAGCAAGCGATCACCTTAGTCGCTTTTCTTGTCATCGCAAGGTCCTGTTGCACATCGTTAATGTGGAATGCTGCAAGTCTGATTCGCTAATTTATTGGCAGACGGCGGGGGTGGACGGCGGGGAAGCTGCGTATCCTTAGTTGTACTGAGGACTAGGCCTCAAGCTGCAGGATTGCCTGTCTACAGCCACCGAGAGAGAGGTGTTAGAGTCCGTGCATTCCCACGGAGGCGATGTGGTGCGGTGTTCAAGCTGGAGTAGGTGCAAGCCCCCTCCCTCCCCCCATGTCCGCTTAGCTGAAGACAAGCCACATTGTATTTGACTGCAGATTTCTGCAACATTTATGGATTCAGGATTTTATATTTTACTGACATCTTATATGCATTTGATATCTTGTATGTGTTTTGTGCTGTGTGTGTCTATTGGTACTGTGTATTGCACCTTGGGCCCAGAGTTTCATTTGGCTGTATTCATGGCGTTACGTGTATGGTTGAATGACAATTAAACAGGAAGTACATAACTATGAACTATGATGGTAGAGGGAAAGTGAAGCTAGGAGCAGCTGGTTCAATGAGTTAAGAAGAACCGTGCATGAGAACTGGGGTTAAATAGGCTGCAGGTGGTGAGATTGAAATGAGTGGCAGGTGACTCCTATTAGCTGGGTGGGGACTGGGAGGTGCCCAACACAGCCAGAACAAGGACTAGAGAAATGGGGCATCTCACCTTTCTGCTGTACTTGTAGAAAATTCTGATTAGATCTCAACTGGAAAATAGTGTTCCGTTCTGGTCGCCTCGTTATAGGAAAGATAGGAAGCTTTGGAGAAGGTGCCGAGGAGATTTACCAGGATGCTATCTGGATTAGAGAGAAAGTCTTATGAAGACAGGATGAGTGAGCGAGGACTTTTTTCTCTGGAGTGAAGGAGACTGAGAGGCGTATAAGATGATAAAAAGCAGAGGTCAAATGGATAACCTGAGACATTTTCCCAGGGTGGAAATGGCTAATACAAGGGGGGATAATTTTAAGGTGATTGAAGGAACGTATAGGAAGCATGTCAGAGGTAACTTTTTTAAACAGCGAGTGATGAGTGCATGGGTTACCCTGCCAGGGGTGGTGGTAGAGGCAGATAAATTAAGTGTTTTTAAGAAACTCTCAGATAGGCACATGGATAATATAAATAGGGAGTGCTATGTTTGAAGGAAGGGTTTGATTTATATTAGGGAAAGTTGAAATGTTGGCACAATTCTACTTACGGGCACTAAGGTGGCATAGCAATTAGTGCGGCTCTATTGCAGCTTGGTGCGTTGGAGTTCAGCGTTCAATTCCAGCATGCTCTGGAAGGAGTTTGCATGTTCTCCCTGTGACTGTGTGGGTTTTCTCCAGGTGCTCCTGTTTCCTCCCATGATCTGAAGATGTACCGTTAACTGGTCATTGTAAATTCTCCCGTGATTAGGCAGGGGTTAAAAGGGTGGGTTCCTGGCAGTGCAGCTCGTTGCGTGAAGGACCCATTCCGCACTGTATTTAAAAGGTCAAGGGGCCTGTACTATACTGTAATGTTCTCCATTCTATCATATTCTGCAGGTTCTCCTTCAGGTCATCCACTGGCATGGAAATATATCATGTATCCTTCATTATCATTGGATCTAAAACTGGGAATACCCTGCCCAATATCTTCATCAGGAGGACTGCAACATTTTCTCAACAGGAATCAGTGATGAGTAATAAAGGCCTTGCAAGCAATGTTCGGACCCCAAAAATGAATTAAAATACACTTTTATGCATCATAGAATCATAGAATGACAGTATTGTTACAGTAAAGAAAGAAGACATTTAGCTGGGCTGTTTCCAAGAACAATTAAATGAGTCATATTTCCATTTCTTTTCTAATAACCGTGTTACATTTTTTTCATTTATCCAATGCCATTTAGAAACTACGACTGATTTTGCTTTCATCTTCTTTACAGGCAATAGATTCCATATCTGAAGTGCCTGAACAGTGAAAAAGTTTTACTCGAGCTCTGTTTGATACCTTTGCCAGTTACCTCATTATTGTGCTCTCTTATTCTCAATCCTTCTGCAATTGGAAGCAATTACTTGGGCAAATGATTTTCCATCCTCTGAAAGACACTGCAGAACTGTGGTGGAATCAGTTTTCTAGTGTCACCTGGGACACGTGATGAATACTGTTTAAGGTATCTGGAAAATGGATAGTGATTTCAACGTTGACATAGATAGTTATCACTATACTAGACATAATATGTGACAATTTGGGGCACTGGGAATATTTCCTGATGCTGATGATCACACTTGACTTTGGTACTTTTGCCAAAGCTGAGACCTGGGGTTGAAGCTGCAGGGTTGGTTGAGGACAACTCAAGTCAAATTTAAGTTTCCCTGTCCTTTAGTCCTCATTTTCACTTGTTCTACAGACACAGAGCACGTTTACATAAATGGGAAGTTTCACTTTGATGACAGCAGAATCAGGGGATCAGAATATATCTTCAATACATGTGACAACATATGTAATTACAGTCCAAAAGACTTGTTTACTTTAGTGGGTACAAGTTGAAGCATTTGACAGTGTATCCAGAGGCCTTTTGCCATGTCAAGGTCTGTTTCAGGTCAAATCACTGGGAGCTGACCTGCATCTGAGTGGGGTCGCTAAGAGGTTAACTACAATATACCTAAGGGCTTTTATGGTCACATTCATGTTAGCCCTGTAATTGGAATACTTGGGGTCGATACAGGTTGCTGATTGTAGCATACTATCTCTATTTTATCTCACACAATACAGATTAATTAACCACCATCAATAAATGGTCCAGTAAAAGTGAACAGCTTCTCTGAGGTGAATTTGCTTATAATCTTAAAGTGGCTGAAAAAATTTGCCTGTGAAAAAAATATTATAGCTCACAATTTACTTTGGAATTTCTTTTATAAATATTGAAACTCAGCCACAAAATACATTAAACCTTCAAATAATTATGGGCTTATAAAATGTATAATAGCAAATAAAGCATTTTATTGATGGCATTAAGAAATTAATATTGGAATTCTTCATTTGTCTATGAAATGCTTTTAGATTCAGAGCATAGTTTTTACTTCTTATAATGAGTTTTATATTATGCCCTGCACTGTTCAATGAAACAATGGAGGAATGCTTCAGGATTTGTCAAGAATTATTTCCACTACTTCAAAGGACATCTTATTAAAAGATATGTGGAAAATGAATGATTAGAGGATTTCTTTGTAATTTCAGATGGAGCACAAAATATTTTTATCTATATTTGTGACAAGTAAAGAAAGAAAGTATTTCATGTGACCATTCATTTATTTAGTCTTTAACAAATGTGTGACTTTTTACTATCAAGAGAAAGCATATTTTCTTTAGCTGCATCTTCAACACCAGTGAGTATGTCCTGCTCTTCGTCTTCAGCCTCAAACCTTGTGTCAAAGCAGTTCAACTCAAGCCTCATTTTCTGTCCAGAAATGTTACGGCCTTCTTAACTCAACATTGGCTGTGAAGTTATTGATACATGTCTGAGTTTCATGGTGAACTGCCAGTGCTTATCTCCGCCAGGAAGTTTGGGACATAAGAGTCTGAAACTCATTTGTTGAGGTCTGCTGGCAATTTCCCAGTATGTATTGACATTGGGGCCAAATGACAAGATACATATCAGCTGGATCAAGCAAAGAAACAGTGACCGCATTCATTTAAATGGAAAGAAATGGCTGTAAAGAACAAGGAGAAGTTTAAGGTAATTTACATTCTTCTATTGTATTAATTTAGTTGCATTAACATCGAAATTTATCTGAAGTGTTTTTAAATGTATTGTCTAGTTAATTTTCAATAATTTCTGAATGTTTCTTAATGCCAGAGC
Organism: Hemitrygon akajei; assembly: GCF_048418815.1. Taxonomy (NCBI): domain Eukaryota; kingdom Metazoa; phylum Chordata; class Chondrichthyes; order Myliobatiformes; family Dasyatidae; genus Hemitrygon; species Hemitrygon akajei. The sequence goes on from NC_133127.1 coordinate 31,907,518, forward strand.
AATCGTAAATATTCAAGTTGCTTGGTAGGCAGATTGGCTTTCATAGTTGATAAAGTTTTTCAGTCATTTTCTGGGTGTGCTTGTTCACTTGAATGAGTTTGAACCAGTTCCACTGTTACCATGCATGACTTTCTTCAGTAGTAACCAACAAGTCAATGTCGGGGGTATAAAAATGGTAAATCAAATTGTAAATGTGATTGTGGTCAGCATTAAGCGCGGCTAGGTGTAGGTTCTGCCTTGCCAAAGGAGCTATATAGAGCAATTTTTTTTACACAGAGCATGGTGGGTGCATGGAATGTGCTACCAGGAGTGACACTGCAGCCTGATACAACAAAGGCATTAAAAGTCTCTTAGAAAGTCATATGCATATGCAAAGAAAGGGAGGATATTGACCATGTGCAAATAGAAGGGATTAGTTTAATTTGGTGTCATTAGCTTAATTAGTTTGACACAACTCATGGGCTAAGTGCTTGTTCCTGTGATAAATAATCCTACAATTACAAGGAAATAAACACCCTTCAATGATCAAAATTATAACATTTTATTTATTGAGATATAGTGTAAAAAAGGCCCTTCTGGCTTTTCGAGCTGCACCGCCCAGCAATGCCTGATTTAACCCTAACCTAATCACGGGGCAATTATGATAGAAGTAGAACATACAGCTACACAAAAAAATATAACCCAAGTCCCTGAGAGTCATGGCTTGTAGACTGATGGTGCATGGGATGTTGTCCTGGAGCCATGTTTCTGCAAGAACAAGCACGCAGCAATTCCACATCTTGCACGAGTGCAGCCACAGGTGAAGGCACTGAGCGAACAATGGAGAGCAGCACTGAGAGCAGGGTCGAGCCCCTCGATCCAGCCCAGATGCTCGTCATGCCCCAACGCCTCCTCTCCTGAGTGGTTGCACCCCAAAGTGCAACAACCAAGGCCAAACCGTTCCCCTCCAGTCGGTCTCACTAACGAATTAGTGAACTGGGCTTGCAGTATTCTATAGTACCAGCGTCTTACTCTCACAGCAAAAATGTCCAAGACAATCATCTGCAAAAGACGCAAAGGATGAACAATTACACCTTTGTTTGGACCCAGAGAAGCTGCTGTGACCGCGCGTGCTGCCATCTTGCTGGGAGGACTGGAGTCCTCTGGTCCAGCTGAATCTTTTCTGCATTTTTTTAGGGAAAATCGCATCATTATGAAAATGATGCCCCCTGATAATATTTGGCAGCCAACAAACCCTGAATTTTCTTGATGCTCAGACATCTAAAATCTGCTAAATTATAGTAATTTTTAAAATTACAATTAAGTTTTTCTTTGATTAACTATAACACTGAGAAGACAATAAATTAAAATATATTAAAATAAAGTGAGGTAATCAAAAATAAAACTTCCTCTTTGATCATAATTCAAAGCCACACAATTCTCATTGAATTTTGAATCCTGCATGTAACACAGCACAGAAAGACTAGATGATCGGAGTCTTTTTCCTATGGTGGGTATGTCAATATTAGAGGGCACAGTTTTAAGGTGGGTGAGGGAAAGTTTAAAGGAGATTAGTGAGGTAAATTGGTTTTATGCTGAGAGTGGTAGGTACCTAAGACATATTGCCAAGTGTGGTGGTAGAAGTGGACACCATAGCAATGTTTAAGGGTGACTTAGGCAGACACATGAGGGCAAAGATAGAGGGATACAGGGTTCCTTAAAGTTGTTTTGGTGGGTTGGTACTATGAGTAATCTCTTACTACCTGTTAAATAATCCCAATGGTGTGCGTGTCAAATAGCATCTGACATTCACGTCCAGCTCCTGGCCTTCACATATGGCTTAGCTACTAAGCCCGGTGGAACCATTTCTGCTGACAGGAGAAGGGGCAAATGTGGGTTACTAGCACCTTAAAACCAGTTGCTTTGGGCAGATGGGGCTCATCAGCTGTGGTTAGCAGCTCATCCGGGAGATGAAGAACTCTGATCTCCTGTGGCTATATTCACTCATGCGGAAGGCTTCTGGAGTAAACCTTGAGGAAAAATCCAGAGTCGGAGTGCCTAAGGCAGTCTTATGTTGAACTCAACGCTGACTGGCAACTTGTGCGACACTGCTGGTGCCAAACTGTATCAGTCTCTGCTGTTCCTTTGGATTCATCAGCTGCATGGAGAAGGGGAGCCTGCTACATGGACAACAGCTTGCTTTCCATATCGTACTGCCCTGGCTGGTGCACTGGCTCGTATATCATGCAGACCGCTGGGACGCAACATCCATGGTTTACTCTGACCGACAGAGGGCCTCAGGAGAGAGATACTGACCACGTACAGACAGATGGGATTAGGGACATCGTGGTTAGATTGGCTTCATAGACAGTGCACATGTGTTGGGCCAAGGGGGCTGTTCTATGCAAGTTAGATCCTAGATGTCAATATTTGACAGCACGTTGAACAGTAGAGTGCAGAAACAAGCCATTGGACCCATCCAGTTCATGCTGACCTGATCTTCCGCCATCTCATCTACCCGCACCCAGACCACATCCCCCTCAACCTCTCCCATCCATGTACCTATCCAAACGTCCCTTAAATGTTACAATTCATCCTGCATCAACCACTTCCACTGGCAGCTCGTTTCACACTCTCTCTGCCCTCTGACTGAAGAATTTTCCCTTCAGCAGAATCCTTGATGGCTAAACATAAAGGATTTGCAGCCGCCAGGAGTTAAACCGTGAGGCTCAATTGTCATTTGATGTCTGAGTCTTTTCTGTGATTTAAATGAATTTCCCATTCTCCTCAAATACCCAAGTGCCCTCTGCAAGTCTTTCTTGAGCACAGAAACAGGTCCAAAGAAATTTGGTTTTGAACATTCTGGTGAAAGATATTATACTGATGAATTCATTTCTGAGCTCTGTCAAACAAGATGCCACAAGGAATACAGAAAGATGATTCAAGGATGTTTTCAAAGGCTCCCTAAAAAAGTGGACATCTTCATTGGTTTGTGAGAATCCATGCTCCATGTCCACTAAAGGTGGAGAAGGAACACCCATGATAGTGTTAAATGTTAGCTTTATTTGTCACAAGGACATCAAAACATACAGTGTAATGTGTTGTCTGTGTCGAGGATGAGCTGGAAGCAACCCTCAAGTGTTGCCATGCTTCCAACACCATGGCATGCCCACAACTTCCTGACCCTAACTTGTACGTCATTGGAATGGGGGAGGAAACTGGGGCACTTAGATGGTCATGGGGAGAACATTCAAACTCCTTACATTCATTGGTGGGAATTGATCTCCCAACTTATGTTTGGTGCTGTGAAATGCTACACAAATTGCTACACTATCATGCACCTCCCCATTACATAAAGCCCAGAAACAGGGCCTTCACCCCACAGTATCTGTGTTGAGCATGATGTAAAATTAAGTTAATCCCTTCTGCCTGCATAGGTTCCATATCTGTCCATACCCTACATATTCATGTGCCTTTCTAAAAGCCTGTTGAATGCTACTATCAGATACTCTTCCATTACCATCCCCAGCAACTCGTTTCGGGCACCCACTGCTCTGCATCCCCTTTGAACTCACCGCTCCAGTATTCAATATTTTTACCATGGGGAAAAAGAGATTTTGGCTGTCTACCCCATCTACGCCTCTTATAATTTTATAAACTTCTCCCAGTTTTTTGTCAGGAGGACCCAGTGGCCCAGTAGAAGGAGCACACAACCTCTCAAGCTATCTGCCCATCTGCGACACAGCCTGCACATCCCACACTGTCCTCATCAGCTATTCCTGAACAAGCAGGAGAAGGAGAGGAATGGGAAGTGAGTCTTCCTCAAGCCCCATGAGCTTCTTAAGAAGATGGGATGATTTAAGTTTTTGGGTTGAATTTCCATTTGAAATCTCCTTTCACTCTGCTGTGGATAAACCAAGTATTCTGTACATCTCGGAGGCTTCTGCACTCGTTTAGCCGAAATGCTAATGGATGAGCTAGGAAGCTGTCTTACACGGATCAAGGATCAACTGTATTTGCGATATTTATTTACATGTATTAGGAAATTGTTGTGGTGTGGAGGTGCAACATAAACAATAATTCTTTATTCTTTACATCGATCAAAGAGTAAAGAATTATATAAAAATAAAGTTGGGGGTTAAAGTACGGATGTGGAATAAAATGATCAATGAATCCATACGTAGCCACAGGTATTTACAATGTAAACATTATAAAAAGTGGCTTAAAAGGTTTACAATGTAGTGCAGTGACTGAGGGAAATAGAATGGCTGATCAGATTAACTGCTTGGGAGAAATAACTTTTAAGATGGTGTGAAGTTTTTGTTTTAATAGCCCTATAGTGCTTCCCAGAAGCGAGCTTTTAAACAAGACAGTTACAGTTTGGAGCATCAATATTTTCCAGAATCTCCAAGCTCTCTCAGACAGTGATTATGTATTTATGACACCCAGAAGTGCAACTAAACTGTTTAATTTAAGTAAACAATTTTAATTATGATTTAAAACCTTTGAATGCTTTCCTCCTGCTTATCCGGTTGGCACCATGCCGATGTGCAATAATGACTCGATTAATTATGCAGCAATCTTTTGCAATTAGTGTGCTACAGACTACAGCTGTGTGCTTAATGGGATAAAATCCATTCATGTACAGATATACTTCATTGTAAATTCCACCAATGTTGGAAAACTGGAATGTACGCATTGAGAAATTAATTGGCAAACAAATAGGGTGCTTCCTTTTGGTTCAATATGAATGAATGTATCTCAGCAGAGTTTTGCCCCAGCAACCCCTGCAAAACAACGGTCAGGCATCCAGTCTAATGAAATACCATGTCAATGCTTTTAATAATCTGTCAACAAAATCCCGGTCTTGAAATTGACAAATATTAGCACAGGAATGCTTAATATGGCTGTACCAAATTTCCTACATCATTATATTTATGAAGTGATCACGACCTTAAAGCAGGAGACTGAATGAAGTGGCTCACATAAAAATAATGAACTTCACATGAAACTATTAAGCAACTTCACAGAACATCATTTCAAGATCCTAATATTTTAATCACAAACCATTAGTGGTGGTGCCAGATCTGTTGCTCCATGAAGGACACAATAGCAAGCCAGTAATATGGGAGTATGCACTGGGAACATTATTTTATAGCAGTTAATGAGTATTTCCCATTAGAGACAATAGAGATGGCAATAGAACTGGGTCAGAGGAAATGTGCTTCCATTGTTATTTTTCTACATTATCAACCAGAACACATGCTTGATATTTGTATCTATTTTTGTCATTTTGTTCAATCAAGGGTTATTTAAAGGCAAATAGATCATGGAATCTAGGGAGTTCAGGAAAGAGTACAGTGATATCTTGAAGCATACCACATTATGAAAGGGGTGGGAGATTGGGGGTGCTGCAGGTTTTGAGGTGCATAAAGATGTATGTGGCCTGATGAAGTATATTGCAGAATATTGTGGGAAGCAAGGTAATTGGTTTATTAGCTTAGTGGTTAGCGGAACGCTATTGCAGTTTTGGGCATCAAGTTCGGAGTTCAGGTCTAGCTCCATCTGTAAGGAGTTTATTCTTCCCGTGACCTCATGGATTTCCTCCGGCTGCTCTGGTTTCTGCTCACAGTTCAAAGACATTCCTGTTAGTAGGTTAATTGGTTATTGTAAATTGTCCTTTGAATTAGGCTAGGGTTAAATAGGTGACTCGTTGGGCTGGCAGGATCTGTTCCACACTGCATCTCTAAATAAACAAATAGATAGATAAATAAATTATGGTTATATGTATTGAGATGCAGTGTATAACTTTTGAGTCCTGATGAAGGCTCTTGGCCCAAAATGTTTACTCTTTATGTCCCTCTGTAGATACTGCCTGACTTGCTGAGATCTCACAACATTTTCTGATTTTCTGTGTTGCTCTGGATTTCCAGCATGTGCAGAACCTCTTGTGTGTAAAACTCCGTTTTGCTTGCCATTTATACTACATCCATCAAAGGAAAAAATTGGTGCGACCTTCAGAGAATTTCAAGCCTTCCTTAGTGCAGGCAGTTTCAAAGTCCTGTTATGCATATCTCTCACAACCTCACAACATCCTAATGTCCCAGAACACACTCTACCTAATCAGGAAAGCTCAACAATGCCTACACTTTCTGTGGAGGCTGAAGAGAGCTGGGCTATGCATATCTATACTCACATCAATCTAAAGATGCACAGTAGAGAACATCCTAACAAACTGTGTCACTGCAGGGCAGAAGACAGCAAGGCTCTACAAGGTAATCAAAACTGTCCAAAGAATCATGGGAGCCAGCCTACCCACATCAAGGACAGACATACAGAAAGGTGTGGAAAAGGGTCACTAACATCCCACTTAAACTGCTCATGGACTGTTTGTCCCACTCCTGTCAGGGAGGAGGCTACACAGCATCCATGCCAGGACCACCAGACTCAAACACAGTTACTTCCCCAAAGCAGTAAGGCTGATTGATCAACATCTTCACCCACTAACCCACTCCTCCACACCCCTAACCACCACTACTTTAACATTCCCTGTCAGTCATCTTATGTACAGACACCCCCTTTATGAACATATCAATCTATGTATATAAGCTTACTTATGTATGAAAAAGGATCTAGCGCTTTCCTGGCATACAATATATGATGTACAAACTCTTCTCGGGCTTCTAGCTGGGTCCAGGTTTCAATTTTAACCAACATTTCGATGACAGACTCCACCATCTTCATCAGAGATGAAGCCTAGGCACATCTAGTTTAGTGGCATATATACGCAACTCCCATCATCCGTCTTTCCTGAATGGTTAGTCCTCAACCAATCAGGCTTCTGCTGTCCCACCTTGTTTAAAATTGCATTCTCATTCTTACTTAGAGCAAGACTTTCGTCTTTGTTGAAATTCTTATCCTCCAGTCTTTTTTCAATGGCTTCCTTCACCAAGCAGTTCCAAAATCAGTAGTTCTGTGCCATCAAAATCAATCCTGTGGTCATTGTGTATGCAATGTTCTGCCACCGCCAATTTCTCCCGGTTACTCAAGCAGATATACCTCCTGTGCTCCATGATGTGGGTTTCCACCGTGCACCTGGTCTGGCTGAGATACTCTGCTCTGCATTCACAGGGAACCTAATAAACACCAGCCATCCGGAGTCCCATATCATCTTTCACCTGCATAAGCTGGGATTTGAGCATCCTTACAGGTTTGTGGATGCATCAAGGAGCATAGGAGGTGTCACCATTTGGGATACCCTGCGGTGGCAGAACATTGCTTACGCAATGACCACAGGATTGATTTTGCTGGCACATAACTACTGTGCCACGCCAGTGGATTTTGGGACTGCCTGGTGAAGGAAGCCATTCAAGGTAGACTAGAGAATAAGAATTTCAACAAAGATGAAGGTTTCACTCTAAGTAAGAACTGGAAAACGAGTTTAAATAAGGCAGAACAGGGAAACCTGATTGGTTGAGGACTAGCCAATCAGGAGGGACGGACGATGGGAGTTGTGTATATATACCACAGAATGAGACCTGCCTAGGCATCAACCCTGATGAAGATAGTGAAATTTGTCATCAAAATGTCAGTTAAAATCAACACCTGGATCCGGCTGGAAGCCCGAGAAGAGCTTACATATCTTATGTATATTCATTTATTTAGAATAACAGCGTGGAATTGGCCTTTCCAGTCTTTTGAGCCACGCGTACCAGCAATTCCCAATCTAATCCTAACCCAGCCATGGGACAACCTATGATGATCAATTATCTTACTGTTCGGTACGTTTTTGGGCTGTGGGAGGAAACTGGAGCACCCGAAGAAAATGCACACGTTCAATGGGAGAGAATGTACACACTCCTTTCAGAGGATACTGAGATTGAACTCCGAAGTCTGACCCCCTGAGCAAAAATAGCATCTTGTGAACTGCTACCCCATGGTAGTGGCCATTATTTATCTCTAACACGCGAAGATCTGCAGATGCTGGAAATCCAAAGCAACACACTCAAAATGCTGAAGGAACTCAGCAGGTCGGGCAGCACTTACGGAAAAGATTAAACAGACTATGTTTCGGTCCTTCCTCCTTCCTTTCCAGCCCTGATGAAGGGTCTTGGTCAAAATGTTGACTGATTATTATTTTCCAAAGATGCTGCCTGGCCTTCTGAGTTCCTCTTGCATTTAGTGTGTGCTGTCCTTATTGTGTTTAAAAAAAAATTATTATTGTGTTCTTTATCTTATTGTTTTTTTAAATCTGCTGCAAATGGATCAGGAGTAGCAATTACCTTTTCCCCTTTACACTAGTGTACTGGACATGACATTCAACAATCTTCAGTCTTGAAGTTTTTCACAGAGAGCAATGGATATATGGAACAAGCTGCCAGAGCAAGTGATATAGGTGGGTACAATTACTAAATTTTATTTGAACAAGGACATGGACAGGAAAGGACCAGTGGAATATGGGTCAATACAGGCAAAAGGAGCTAGATCAGATAGATGAGATGGGCTGAAGAGTGAGTTTCTGTGCTTTATAATTCTATGGCTCTATAAAATCCTGTCTGTGACATTTAGAGATATTCTGGTTATGCCAGAGTCCTAATATCTAAAAAAAGGAGCCAAATAGAAATGAATTAGGTTGCAATGCATTGGACAAGCATGTAAATGCATTAATGCAAAGAGGTTACATATTTCTAATCCAAGCCACTCCCACACCATTGTAACTAGTGCCAGTGCACAATCGTAGCATCCCATTTCAGAAGTGTGCGAGTGTTTGAAGCAAAAATACAAATAAGGGTAAATGTATGCATTCCACGCCAGAGAAATGACGGCCACGTATTTCATTGCAGCATTTATTTAGAAAGGATTGTGCTTTTCTGTGTGTGAGGCTCCACATCGTGGCAGTGCAAATCCTGCCAAGGTATATTGCCTGGCTGTTTACTCAGCCTGGCAACAAAATGATCATCCAAACTAAAGGTTGCTGATGAGTAATTCTGCATGCAACCACTGTAGTTTCATCAAATAGGATTGGTTCTTTCTGCAGTCGCTTAGCTTTGGATGGCTCCTTCAGTCAAACATCGTGTCATTAGTCAGAAGGTTAATTATATGAGAAGGACGAAGCAGAGGAATGTGTTGGTGCAGAACGTTCAAAAATTAGACTGAAAATATTTGCCTACCATTAGGCACAGTGGTGAGTAATATGTCTTTGCACATGCTATTAGTATACAAGGTCACCTTTGCATCATGTAATCAGTCTTCACAAATATTTGGAGAAGACTGCAGAGGTTAAGTAAACATTTGCCATTTTACTTATGCTATAAATTGGCATTTCACCAGCACATATTAATAATTTGATAAAATTCTATGATATTTGTGCAGGTTTTGAATTGCAGAAGTGATTTTAAAAGAGACACTCCTCCCATGAAAGAAGCAGGTAGATGAGGGAATATGACACTACAATACATTTCTTCTCTGAGAATTGTCATCTTGTTCTGGTGGAGAGGCTGTCAGTTCCTCAGATTCTGACAGTTAGCTCTTGGTGGTAGGGTCATGGAGGGGATTCCAGACAAAGAACAATCCAATGGTGGAGATGGTAGACGATGATGACACATCAGAATGGCAGTGAAGATGGAGCAAAACTGCAGAGTGAAGTTTGGTTTATTGTCATTCAACCTACCACATGTGTACTACCAAATGAAACAACATTCCTTTGGACCAAGATGCACAACACAGTTATGTACACTGTAACTCACACACAAAACACATAAAGGAATATTACCGCTAGTAAATTAACAAATAATAAGGTGCATTACTGACATAAGTCAAGAAGTAAACCGTATAATGCTACTAGCGCTTCCAGTGTGATGAGACTTGGGTGGTGGTTGGGAGTTCAGTAGACTTATGGCCTGGGGGAAGAAGCTGTTTCTAATCCTAACAGTTCTTGTCCTAATGTTAGGGGGTCAAAGAGATTGTTGGGCAGATGGGAGGGAGCATTCACAATGCTAAAAACCCTGATAAATATCTCTGATGGTTGGAAGAGAGACTCCAATGATCCTCTCAGCAGTCCTTGCAATCCTTTGTAAGGGCTTGTGGTCAAATGCCTTGCAAGACCCACATCAGGTGCAGATTCAGCTGGTCAAGACACTTAGCTGTACTCCTTATGAATTGGTTAGAATGTGGGGTGGAGGGGGGAGCCTCAATCATCTTAATCTCCTCAGGAATTGGAGACACTGCTGTGCTTTCTTGACCAAAGAAGCAGTGTTGCGGTATCAGGTAAGATCATCTGTATGTGCACTCCCAGAAACCCAGTGCTCTTAACATTCTCCATTGAGGAGCTGTGCATATGCAGTGAGGAGAGGTCAGCCTGCACCTTCTTAAAATCCACAGACATCTCTTTGGTCTTGTCCATATTTAGATTCAAGTTGTTGTGCTTGCACCCTTCTACCAGATGCTCTACTTCCTCTCTGCATGCCATTTTGTCATCATTGATGAGAAGGCTGAACACTGTTGTGCCAAACTTGATGATTCGGTTTGAACTGTGTCGGCAGGGCGAAGAGCGGCTCTGGGGAGTGCAGGTGCTTAGTGTGATGGAGCTAGAGATGTTTTTGCCAACACGGACTGACTGTGCTACTTCTGTCAAGAAGTCCAGGACCCAGTTACAGAGAGAGGGGTTGAGACCCAAAGAGGACAGCTTACTGACCATCTTCTGAGGGATGATCGTATTGGATTGTAGTTTTGATGGATTCTGGATGAAGGTCACTTTGGGTGCTTTTGCAGTTGCTTGCATGGTGAGGGGGGGAGGTAGGTGGGTCAGTGCTTGTGCTGGCGTGAGTGGGGGGAGAGGGTGGGGCTGGTTGATAATTTTGCTGCTTTTTGTGGGGGTGGGGTTGCCTCAGGTCGATGTTCTATCATTCATTCTATGGCGTTTCTTGTTTCATGGATATCTGTGAATTATATGAATTTCAGGTTGTATACTGTATAAATTCTCTGATATTAATGGAACCAAAATGAACTGAACTGAAATGAATGCCGAGCTGAAGTCAATAAAATACATCCTGGTGTATGACATGAGGCAATAAGACACAAAGGCAGAATTAGGCCATTTTGCCCATTGAGTCTGCTCAGCCATTAGATCGTGGCTGATTTATGATCCCTCGCAACCCCATTCTCCTACATTTCCCTATAACTTTTGAAGCCCTGACTAATCAAGAACCCATCAGCGTCTGCTTTAAATATTCTCATTGACTTGGCCTGCACAAGTTTCTGTGGCAATGAAGTCCAGATTCACCACCCTCTAGTTAAAGAAATTCCTCCTCATCTCTGTTCTAAATAGACGCCCCTCTATTCTGAGGCTGTGCCCTTTAATTCTAGACTCACCCACCTGTAGGAAATATCTTCTCCACATCCGCTCTATCTCGGCTTTCAATAATCAATAGGTTTCAATGAGATCCCTTCCATATTCTTCTCAACTCCAGTGAGTACAGGCCCAGAGTCATCAAATGCTCCTTATATATTAACCCTTTCATTCTGGAATCATTCTCATGACTCTTCTCTGGACCTCTCCAATGCCAGCACAACTTTTCTCAGATAACGGACCCAAAACTGGTCACAGTACTTCAAGTGAGGCCTCACCAGTGCTTTATAAAGACTGAAAACTACATCCTTGCTGTTATATTCTAGTCCTCTTGAAATGCATGCTAACATTGCATTTGTCTTACTCATCAATGACTCAATCTGCAAGTTAACCTTCAGGGATTACTGCACAAGAACTCCCAGGTCCCTTTGTAGCCCTCATTTTGGAATTTTCTTCCCATTTAGAAAATAGTCAACCTTTTTAATTCTTCATCCCAAGTGCATGGCCATTACACTTCCCTACACTATAATCTATCTGCCATTTATTTTCCCATTCTTCCAATCCGTCTAGTTCTTCTGCAGACTTCAACACTCCTTGCCCCCTTCACCTATTTTTGTATCAGCTGCAAACTTGGCCTCAAAGCTATCAATTCTGTCATCCAAATCATTGACATTTAATGTCATATAATACTGACCCCTGTGGAAAACCACTAGTCACTGGCAGCCAACCAGAATAGACCTTCTTTATTCACACTATTTGCCTCCTGCCAGTCAGCAAATCTTCTATCCATGCTAGTATCTCTCCTAATATTCCCATGAGCTGTTATCTTGTTAAGCAGCCTTATGTACAACACCTTATCAAAGACCTTCTGAAAATCCAAGTAACAACAACCACTGACTCTCCTTTGTCTATACTGCCTGTTATTTTCTCAAAGAATGCCAACTGATTTGTCAAAACAAGATTTCTCCTTAAGGAAACCATGCTGACTTTGGCCTACAATATCTTGTGCCTCCAAGAACCCCAAAACCTCATATTTAGTAATGGATTCCAACATCTTCCCAACCACAAAAATCAGGCTAAATGGCCCATAATTCTTTTCTTCTGCCTCTCTCCCTTCTTGAAGAGTGGAGTGACATTTGCCATTTTCCAGTCCTTCAGAACCATTTTAGAATTTAGTGATTCTCGAAAGATCATTACTAATGCCTCCACTGTCACTTCAGCCACCTTATTCAGAACCCTGGGCTGTAATCCATCTGGTCCAGGTGTCGTATCGGCCTTTAGACCTTTCAGCGTCCCAAGCACCTTGTCTTTAGTAATAGCAACCACACTCATTCCTTCCCCCTGACATTCACACTTCTGACTTACTGCTGGTGTGTTCCATGGTGAAGACTTCTACAAATTACTTATTTAGTTTATCTGCCATTTCTTTGTTCCCATTACTATCTCCTCAGTGTAATTTTCCAGTGGTTTGATATCCACTCTTGGCTCTGAAAAATACTTCTGGTATCCTCTTTTATATTATTGGCTTGCTTACCTTTGTATTTCATCTTTTCTTTCTTTATGATTTTTTTAGTTGCCTTCTGTTGGTGTTTAAAAGCTTGTCAATCCTCTAACTTTCCACTATTTTTGTTATCTTGTATGCCCTCTCTCGCTTTATGCTGTTTTTGACTTCCCTTTAGAGCCACGGCGGTGTAATCCTGACTTTAGAATACTTTTTCTTTGGGATGTATCTATCCTGCACCTTCCAAATTGCCCCCAGATATTGCTGTTCTGCTGTCATCCCTGTCAGTGTCCCTTTCCATTCAACTTTGACCATCTCCTCTCTCAGATCTTTGCAATACTGATACATCTACCATATTATTCTATGATTATTATATTATTCCATCGTATTATGATCACTGCCTCCTAAGGATTCCTTTATCTCAAGTTCCCTAATCAAATCTGGTTCATTACACAACAGCCAATCCAGGATTGCCTTTCTGCTAGTGGGCTCAACCACAAGCTGCTCTAAAAAGCTATCTTGTAGGCATTCTACAAATTCCTTCTCTTGGAATCCAGCACCAAACTCATTTTCCTATCTACCTGCATATTGAAATCTCCCTTGACTATTGTAACATTGGCCTCTTTATATGTCCTTTCTCTCTCCCATTGTAATTTACTGTATATCATACACCCTGACTACTGTTTGGAGGCCTGTATGTCACTCCCATCAGGGTCATTTTACCCTTACAGTTTCTTAACTCTACCCACAAGAATTCTACATCTTCGAGTCCCATGTCGCTTTTTTCTAAGGATTTGATTTAATTCTTTTTACCAACTGAGTCACACCACCTCCTCTGCCTACCTGTCTATCCTTTCAATACAATGTGTATCCTTCGATGTTAAGCTGCCAACTATGATCTTTCAGTCATGAGTCAGTGATACTCACAGTGTCATACCTGTCAATCTCTAACTACATACAAGATCATCTACCTTATTCTGATTACTCCGTGCATTCAAATATAACACCTTCAGTCCTGTATTTGTCCAACTTTTTAATTTTGCCCCCATGTAACACTTCAACTCATCCACTGATTGCAATTTTGCCCTATCACCAGCCTGTCCTTTGTAGTCTCACTGCTGACTTGTATACCAACTGCCCCTTCCTCAGCCCAATCACTCCTGGTAAATTAGTTTAAACCCTCCCAAACAGCTCTAACAAATTTTCCAGGTAGGACAGTATGGAGTGGAGGGCAAAGGATATAGTATAATCAGTGAATCGATTTGAGCAATAAGTGATCTGGAAAAGGTCCAGTGTGGTAGAAAGATGGGATTTAATATGATCCATAACCAGCCGCTCAAAGCACTTCATTATTGTTGAGGTCAGTACCACTGGTCAGTAGTCATTGAGGCAGGGAACTATCACCCTCTTGGGCACTGGGATAGTGGTGGCCACCTTGAAGCTTGAGGGGACAGTGGACTGTTCCAGAGAGATGTTGAAGATACCTTTTAGAACCTCTGTTTGTTGGACTACACAGTCCCTCAGCACCTGACCAGGTACGTCAACAGGCCCGGCAGCTTTAAGTGGGTTGCTCTAGTTAGGGTCTTCATCACAGCAGCTGCAGACAGACCGAGTGCCTTCTCCTTGTGGGTGAGGAGTGGGGGGGGGGGCGGCCTTCCTCATCAACACATCATTCTGTGTACCAAACAGAGCATAAAAGATATTTAGATGGCCAAGAAGTGAAATGTTACCGTCGTTGACTCACAGGATGGACCTATAATCCATTATGGTCTGAATGCCCTGCCACATGCCCCTCATGACTTTGGTGTCACAGAAATGGCTGTATATTCTCTGTGAATAATTTCATTTTGCCTTCCTGATGGTATGGGAAATTGTAGCTCTTGCTGACCTGACACAAACAAGAGAAAATGTGTAGATGCTGGAAATCCAAGCAGCATACACAAAATGCTGGAGGAACTCAACAGGCCAGGCAGCATCAGTGGAAAAGAGTACAGTTGATGTTTTGGGCTGACACCCTTCATCAGGACTGTTTAAAAAAAAGATGAGGAGTCAATGTTACAAGGTGGAGGGAGGGGAGGAAGAAACACATGGTGATAAGTGAAACCAGGACATGGAGGGAGGTGTGAAGAGCTGGGAAGTTGTTTGGTGAAGAGGTACAGGACTGGAGAAGGGAAAATTTGATAGGAGAGGACAGAAGGCCATGGAAGAAAAAGTGGGGGAGGAGGACCAGAGGGAGGTGATAGGCAGTTAAAGAGATAAGGTGAGAGAGGGAAATGGGAATGGGGAACGGTGAAGAGGGGGTTCATTACCATAAGTCTGAGAAATCAGTGTTCATGCTGATTGGTTGGAGGTTGGAGGCTGACCCAGACAGAATATAAGGTGTTGTTTCTCAAAAGTGTGGCCTCATTGCAACAGGAGAGGCGGCCACGGATGGACACGTCAGAATTGGAATGGGAAGTGGAAGTAAAATGGGTGGCCAAATGGGTGGCAGACGGAGCGTAGATGCTTGGCAAAATGGTCTACCAAACTATGTCAGGTTTCATCGATATACAGGAGGCCACATCGGGAGCACTGAATACAATAGGTGACCCTAGCAAACTCACAGGAGAAATGTCAGCTCACCTGGAAGCACAGTTTGGGCCCTGAATGGTAGTGGGGAAGAAGGTGTAGGGGGAGGTGTAGCATTTGTTCTGCTTTCAAGGATAAGTGCCAGGAGGGAGATCAGTGGGGAGGAACGAATGGACAAGGGAGTGATCCCTGCGGAAAACAGAAAGGTGGGGGGGGAGGAGGGAAGGATGTGCTTGGTGGTGGGATCTCGTTGGAGATTGCAGAAGTTACAAAGAATTATTTGCTCATGTGCTGGACGTGGAGGCTGATGGGGTGGTAGGTGAGTACAAGAAGAACTCTATTCCTGGTGGGGTGGTGGGAGGATGGGGTGAGGGTTGACGCGTGAAATGGAAGAGATGCGGCTGAGGGCAGCGTTGATGGTGGAGGAAAGGAAGCCCATTTCTTTAAAGAAGAAGGACGTCTCTGCTCTGGGATGAAAAGCCTCATCCTGCGAGCAGATGCGGTGGAGGTAGAGAAATTGAGAGAAGGGGATGACATTTTTGCAAGTAACCGAGTGGGAAGAGGTATAGTCCAGGTAACTGTGAGAGTCCTTGGGTTTATAATAGACATCAGTAGATAAGCTACCTGGGTGTAGGAAACAGCACCAATGCAGTAGGAGAGTGACACCAGTGTAGGCTTGGAACATAGACTGCGCCATGTAGCTGACAAAAAGGCAGGCATAGCTGGGACCCTGTGAGTACCCATGGCATACACAATGGTTCACTCTTAATAATTTCTCCTTTGGCCTCACCACTCTCAATAATTTTTCCTTTGGCTCCTCCCACTTCCTTCAAACAAAAGATGTAGCCTTTTTTTGAAAAGGGAAAAGGAGCGGGAAATTAAAAAGCGGAAAAAAATGGAAGGAGAAATCGATGTTCATGTCCTCAGGTTGGAGGCTAGCTAGGTAGAATATGAGGTGTTGCTACTCCAAACTGAGTCACAGTCATCATGGCAGTACAGGAGGCCATGGACCAACATGTCGGAATGGGAATGGGCAGTAAAATTCAGATGGTTGCCCTTCAGGAAATCCTGCATGTTGCAGATAGAGCAAAGGTTCTCAACTCTTCATTTCTTTCCAAAGATGCTGCCTGACCTGCTGAGTTCTTCCAGCATTTTGAGTGTTTTACTCTGTCTAGTTTTTCCTTAAGTGCAATTTGTCCAAACATAATTAAATCAAAAGTAATAATTTTTTTCTGCAATGGTAGAGAATGACACTTGTTAGAAAATTGTGAATTAAACTAAATACATATTCACCAGCTGCTGCTGATTTGGATTATAGAAGTGTTCTAAAGGGTCTTGGCCCGAAACATTGACTGTACTCTTTTCCATAGATGCTGCCTGGCCCGCTGGGTTTCTCCAGCACTTTGTGTGTGTGTGTTGTTTGGATTTCCAGCATCTGCAGATTCTTTTTTGCTACCAGACTACCAGAGACACAGTACCCACAGTCGACTACGACCGACGGAGGTCACAACAGCACAACAACCCCTGGATAAAGACTGTGACCATTCATCTTATCCACACATGACAGGTAAAAGCAAGTGTGACAAATGCCTTCTTTACCACCCCGACTCCTTGTCTCACTACTTTTAGGGAACTGTGTACTTGTAACCCCAGGTCTCTCTATTCTAAAACACCACTCAGATCAATGCTTGCATTCTTATTTGTCTATTCTGAACTAATTTCAAGACAAGCCATTAATTTCTAAAGATTTTAAGATAAAAATGTCTGTTTCTGTATACCATTGGCAGGCCAATACTGCATGAAGCAGCTTTGGCATATCAAAAGTCTCCCTATCAGTTGACCTGTGACTGACACATAAATTCCTAGTATAGCACCTTATGATGCCTGCAGTAGAATGACACAGTCCACCTGTTAACTATGTTTGGTACAATTACGTCAGCACAACCCTTCAATTCACCAGCCCCAATGAATTGGCATGTAGGACGTGGGCGATGACGTTGAGCAGAGGTTCAATGCAGGCAATACTAAATTGGCAACTTGTTTTGCATTCTGAGGCCAATAAATCTGAGAAGGATTCAGTATCCAGAGCAGATAATCCATCCACTGTTTTAGGGACAGAAGTAGGCTCGTCACACTCTCCACTTAGCTTCACCGTCCTGTTGGATCATAAGCACAAGAGATTCTGCAGATGCTGGAAATGTAGAATGAACACTGGAGGAACTGGGCAGATCACTCAGCATCTATGGAGAATATATAGCTGACACTGCAGGCCAAGACCCTTCATCAGGACCAGAATGTAAAGAGGAAGAAGCCAAAATAAAATGAGGAAGGGAAGGAGTAAAATCTGGCAGGTGACAGGTGAAGCCAGGTGAGGGGGAAGGTAGGTGGGAAGGGGCGGCAGGATGAAGTAAAATACTGGGACGTGACAGGTGGAAGAGGTAAAGAGCTGAAGAAAGAACTTGATATTCCATTTGTTTATCTTTATCTGATAAAACCCCTTCCCAAGCCAAAACCTATGGACGTTTCTCTTGAGAATTTCAATTTACCCAGCATTCTCAGCCTCAGCGAGAGGCTTCCAGGTTTCAATCTCACCTTGAGTGAAAAGATTGAAAGGAGATTTGGTTATGTCTGGATTAGATAGAGTAAACAGAGAGAAGATATTTCCATGTCAGGTAAACGCAGCGAAGAAGATATTCCCATGGAAGCGCACTGGGTGTCAGATTTAAATGAGTGGTCAAAAGGAACAGAGTAGCATGAAGAATCGCTTCTTTACTTGGAGAGTGGCTGTGGAACTCATTACCTCGCAGTCAAAGTGGAATTTATTGTCACATGCACAAGTGCATGTATGAACAGGTGCAATGAAAACCCTTCTTGCACAGCATTACAGACAGAATGCATCATATAATCAGCATTCAGAAGATAAAAAAATATAAATGATACCCAATTTTTACAGGAAAGAATAGAATTAAAACAAAAAAAAACCATAACGTCTATTTTAGTGCAAAGTGATTGGGAGTGGTCATGGTGATGTTATGATTAGGGTTGTACTGGTTGGTTCAAGAACCAAATGGTTAAAGGGAAGTGATTGTTCTTGAACCTAGCACTGTGGGACTTCAGACTTCTGTACCTCCCACCTGATGGTAGCTGCAAAAAGATGGCATGGCTCAGGATGGTGGAGTACTTACAAGTGAGCTGGAAGCAGAGTCAGAGTGAATTTTCAAAGGAGATTTTGATTTCTGTAGGTGAGCGTACATCCTCTCTGCTCTCTGTCAGAAGGCCTGTGCAATAATACCCTGTAGGGTCAGCAGCAGAATGTTGGACTTTCAATCAGTGTGTCTGCACACTACTAGTGAAGATCCCTAATCAGTAACCCTCTGTGTGAATTCCAACCTTAATCAATATTTAAATTTACTTAAAATTAGTTTTACTGGAGCCATAGATGTATCATTGCCAATGTTTGAACACAAATAAAACAGCTCAGTTTTAAAATTTTGAATTTCTCTCAGCATTAAACAATTAATGTCTTATGAAGATGAAGAAAAATCCTTTTTATGCTGTAAGTTAATTTATGGGCTGCTGCTTATCTGCTTTGGGTCACAAATCTAACACCAAGGCTGTATATGTAATATAGGTTTCATTAGGGCAAGGCCTGTGAATTTGAAAGAATTACCGGAATAATGGGTGCGGGTGTATCTGGCAAGGAATAACAAATGAGACTCCATTCCAGATAAGGGATGCTGTTTGCTGGCAGCAGTGTGATAGCAGACCCCCATAGTGTATGTAAATTGATAGAGTCAAATGAGACAATGTGCTGAAGAATAAGACCCTAGGCATAGTGCTGAGCTAGCAGGGATCTTCTATTATACTACTAGCATTGGGGAGACCATATCACAGACTAGTTTTCTTTTGATTTCCTTTTCTGTACCTGAAGTTCTTTTTCATCCCTTTTCATTGCAGAAGCCTACAAGACGTAGCTACTGTGTGGCATTAACAGAGCACTGACAGGCTATTCAGATGGTCCTCAGTGATGTGTTGTGAAGATTTAAAGCAGAATTGCAAGAAATGCAATTTAATCCCAAAGTCATTACCTAAATACTGAGATAGGTCAGGGATTACCACCAATGTAAATGAGATATGAGACAGCCAATGGATTAGAGAACCTTTTCTTTGGGATGACTTCAGCAAATAGGTTAAGATAAGGGAATCTGTGTAATTACATGAAGCTTCGCTGGTCAATTCTGACTTTTAAGTGCGCGAGCACCAGAGAAAAGAAAAGCTGGTGCTCGCGGTATTCTCTGCAATATTAAGTAATTTCTTTTTTTTTAATTCTGCAGAGTGAATAGAGAGGCATCGAGCAAAAGGAAATGATGATGGGAACTGATGTGATGTTTTGTGACTGGTTTCATTCTATCATTCTTTGGGTAATATCATTTTAAAATTAAATTTTATGGTCCATTACATATCAGCTAAAACATTTTCTAATGCAATCTTAAACAGAAGTGGCTGCTTCGCACGGGCTTTGTCTCTTAGTTGAGATGTTATTTAATTGTAATTATAAGATAATGAACCCAAGGGGTATTCCTTTTCTTTAAAATATTATGTCAAAAATCATTTGTAATTGGCAAGAAAAAGAGGATTTAAGATGAGAAATCTAATATCGCACAGAGTTAATACATCAATTACTTACTCGGATGACAATGTTGAGGAAATCAATTAAAGTGTACCATCATTATGTTATTAGAGCAAATGTATTTCAAACTGACTGGACAAATCAAATGGACTCTGATACCTCATTAACATAAACGAGCCATGTCACAAAAACTGCAGTGTTTTTTAAAAGCAGAATAATGTATTCATGCGAGGTGTTTTTTTAATATTCAGCCAGTGTAGGATTCTTTTAAAAAATGCATGAAAATAAACAGTTAAATTAGGGCAAATCGGACATGTTATTAAAAAAAAACAAGGAGGCCATTTGGCCCATCATACATTCGTCTGTGCTCTGAAACAGCGACTAATTATCCCAGTCTTTAATATCTTCTCCATATTTCTTTTTTTTCCATTTCAAGTAATTATCCAATTCCCTTTTTAGAGTTATTATTAAATCTGATTTCATTAAGGCAATGCATGAAGCAAATGGCTTGTACGACTGATATTTCACTAAAATAAAGTATCTACTGGATTATAAATGAAAAGTGTGCATGAGTTGGTTTTAGTTAAGAGGCATTTCATTCCCTACATGAATAAATTGGGTTCTATTTGTTCAAAAGTGCATTCCATTATGATATAATGAATATGTGGACATATGATATGTGAAGATATATATATACATATATATAAATATGTATATATGAGAGAATGAGGCCTCCATCGATCGAGGTCAACCATGGAGGTGGCATCCTAGCTGTCTAGATACGCAACCCTGAGCAGTACGATATGGAGAGCAAGCTGTTTCCCATGTAGCGAGCTCCCCTTCTCTATACATTTGATGAATCCAAAAGAACTGCAGAGACTGATACAGTTTGGCACCAGCAGCATTGGAGGAGTTGCCAGTCTGCGCCGAACTCAGGGACTTAGGGACTCCAGCTCTGGATTTCTTCCGTTGGGGTTTACTCCCGAAGCTTCCCCCCATGATCGGTTATAGCTGCAAGGCAGTGGAGGTTCGAGATAAGAGTTTTCCTTCTCCTAGATGAGTTGCCAACCACAGCTGATGAGCCCTATCTGCTCAAAGCGACTAGTTTTAAGGTACCAGTAACGCACCTTTGCCCCTTCTCTTATCAGTAGAAATGGGATGAGGAGCTAAGCCACACATGATGGTTGTCAGAGGCTTTCTGAGGCACTTGCTATTGGGAGCATTTAATAGGTAGTGGGAGCTTGTCCACATTACCACCCCCAGCTATAACATATTTAAGATATGTGTTATATCTTCTTAAGACAGCCTGTACTCTCAGAGGTATCAGGTGAGGTTTTGTAGTGGCTCTCTAGTGTCTGATTCAGAGAGCAGTGAGTTTAAATCCCACTTTGGTAAATCATACACAAAAATCTGGTCTGATACTCCATTGCAGTCCCAAAGGGTTATTGACCTGTTGGAAGTGCTATTTTTTTTATCAAGCAGTCATCTTTTAGTATCATTTAAAGTGCTTACAATAAGAAAGATCAGAACGGAGAATGAATGAGAAGGGAGTGACACAATAATACTCCAAAAAGAATTTAATGTTACCAGGATTTACCAGGATGCTCCCTGGATTAGAGAGCGTGTCTTATGTAGATTGATTGTGTAAGATAGGGCTTTTCTCTTTTGAGAGAAGGATGATGAGATGTGTACAGGACAATAAGAGGCATAGATAGAATGGACAGCCAGAGATTTTTACCCAGGGCAGTAATGGCCATTACAAAGAGGAATAACTTCATGGTGTTGGGAAGAAAGTATCAGGAAGATGTCCAAGTAGGGAGTGGAAAGTATAGGGGACATGTCCAAGGAAGGAGTAGAATACACTGCCAGGGGTGGTGGTAGAGGCAGATACATTAGGGACCTTTACAAGATTCTTAGGTAGGTGCATGGATGAAAGAAAAATGGAGGACAATGTAGAAGGGAAGGATTAGAATGATCTTGCAGTAAAATCATGGGCTGAAGGGTCTGTACTGTGGTGTTCTATTCTGTGTTTGATATTTACTTAAAAAGATCCTTGAGAATGATTAAAACACTGGCCAAGAACTTCCAGATCCCTCACATAAGTGTGTTAAACAATCACAATGCTGGGCACTGATTTGTTTGTGGGCCTACCACTTGGAAATTCAATACTTGCCTCATTCCAGGACATTAGGAAACATTGTATGGTCCTTACAAAAGTGAGGGACCTTTCTTTGCATGCTGCTCTGATGCAGGGTATGCAAAAGATATCAAGGCAAGTTTGTGGAGGGAAGATGCTCAGGCGTGGAGGAGGAGAGTTGTGGAGTAGAAGTAGGCATTAGGGTTAAGCAACAATGACAAGCTGCTTGAGGGCAAATCATTTGCTCACAATTTTGTGGGGGAAAAGAATGGTAGGCAAAGGTGATGTGTACCAACATGATGAGGTGTCTGGTTCCATGAATTACCAATCTCAATTCTTCTCAAATGTTATTCCTGTCAGAGACAAGCATATGTATGTGAAATTTGGAGATTCCAGTTTGAAGTTGATGATTTAAGGTAAATGAGGAAAAAATGAGCCTGGGTTTCTGATTTTTTTGTAAGAAATCAATAAAAATATTAAATACTGATTTAGGAGAGTTGTAATTGCTTTGGTAGACAGGAGAGGAACGTGGATATTGTGTTTATGTATTTTCCCACAGGGTCTGGAGTATTAACTCTTGAGAGAGTTACCAGTTACTTAGCTGTTTAAAAAGACTAAAAAGGTTTCATCCTGCTATGTCAATGGTTCCCAACCATTTTTATGCATGGGCCAACACCATTATGCCAAGGGTATGTAGACCTCAGGTTGGGAATCCCAGTTGTAATGGTTACCAGCTGTAATATGAGAAATTAAATTTTTCAGAACATACTTAACAGAAAGAAACATAAAATGAATATTTAAGATGGCTGATGGAACAAGAACATAAGAAGGAGGGGCTTGTTCTGCTATGTGGTGCATGTAGGGTAATAAGAACACCTTCACTCCACCTGACAAATGTGAAATTTCCTGGTGGCCAACCATTTTAATTCCTATCCCCATTCCGAGTCCATGGCCTCCTCTTTGCCATAATGAGCTACTCAGGGTGGACGAGCAAAACCTCATATTCCAGCTAGGTAGCTTCCAACCTGATGGCATGAACATCGATTCCTCTTTCCACTTAATTTCTCTTTTTTCCTTTCCAGCTCCCCTTCCCTCTTCTAGAATTCCACATTCCTCACTCTTTACTCTTCTCCTCACCTGTCTGTCACCTCCCCTGGTGCCGCTCCTTTGTCCTTTTCTCCCGTGGTCCACACTCCTCTCCTATCAGATTTCTTCTTCAGCCCTTTACCTTCCCCACCTGCCTTCACCTATCATCTTCTAGCTAGTCCTCTTTCACCCCCCACCCCAACCACATTTTTATTCTGGCAACTTTTCCATTCCTTTCCAGCATTGACGGGTCTCCACTCAAAATGCAACTGTTTATTCATTTTTGTAGATGCTGCCTGACCTGCTGAGTTCCTCCAGCAATGTGTGTGTGTGTTGTTCTGGATATCCAGCACATGCAGACTCTCGTGTTTAAAAAAAAGACACCACACTGAAATGATTAATATCTACATCAAAGGCACCCTCACCAGTCCACTAGTTCAAAGCCATAATCTCTGGCCTGGAACTTGTGGTATTTCCAGAGTCCCTGAGTTCCTAGCAATGGAACAACTGAGGATTTATTGAGCAGCAGGGAAGATTAAATGAACTGCAAACAATAAACTGCTGGAGGAAATCACTGGGTCAAGCAACATCTATGTGTGGTGGGGGTGGGGGTGTAAAACAATTGTTGATGCTTCAGGTCAAGGCCTCAGTACTGAGAATAGAGAAGGGAGATAGACAGCACAAAGAGGAATAGGGGAGTTGGGAGATGACTGATCAACCAAGAAGTGAAGGAAGAGGGGGCCAGATAGAGAAGGGTGGAGGGGAGGGTTAAGGTGGAGTCAGAGGCTGGAGAGTGATAAATGGGGACTCAAAGATGATGGAATCTGATGAGTAAAGGAAATGATAATGA
This sequence comes from Hemitrygon akajei, assembly GCF_048418815.1. NCBI lineage: Eukaryota > Metazoa > Chordata > Chondrichthyes > Myliobatiformes > Dasyatidae > Hemitrygon > Hemitrygon akajei. The sequence continues at coordinate 31,931,616 of NC_133127.1, forward strand.
GAACCATTAGAGGAGCAGTGTTGGGTAGATGGGAAAAGAGGATCCAGTGGATGAAGCGTGTAGGTAGAATATGAAGGAAACAAGGAGGAGGAGGCTGATGAAAATGGGTGATGTTGGGGGAGGGGGGAGATTGGTGGTTATGGGAAAGGAAACAAAAATGGCAGTAGGGTTAGCGAGAGGTAAATCAGAAAGAGAAAGAGAGAGCAGAATGCAGGAGTGAAGGATTACCAGAAATTAGGAAATTCAGTGTTCATATCATTGGGCTCTAGGTTACCCAGGAAAAATATAAGGTGCTGTTCCTTTAGTTTCAAAGTTCAGTCAAAGTAAGTTTTATTGTCAGAGTACCTATATGTCACCACATACAGGCATACTCTGCAAATCCATAGATTAATATCTATAACAGGATCATTGGAAGATAAGACCATAAGACAACAAGATATAGCAGCAGTATTAGACCATTTAGCCCATCGGGTCTGTTCCGCCATTTTATTATGGCTAATCCAATTTTCCTCTTGGCTCCAATCTCCTACCTTCTCCCTGTACCCTTTCATGCCCTGATCAATCAAGAGCCTATCTTGGACTCCACAGCTGCCTGTGGCAAAGAATTCCACAGATAACACTCTGGCTAAAGAAATTATACCTCATTCCCATTCTAAAAAGACATCTCTCTATTCTGAGGCTGTGTCCCCTGGTCTTAGACTCTCCCTCCATTGGAAACATCCTCTCCATATCCACTCTATCAAGGCCTTTCATAATCAAGTAGAGAACAGAAGAAAGCAAACTGCAAATGCAAATAAAAATAAATAGCAATAAATAACAAGAGCATGAAATTACAAGACGAAGAGTGCTTAAAGTGAGATCATTGGTTGTGGGAACATCTCAATAGATATGTGTAGTTATCTCCTTCTGTTCAAGAGCCTGATGGTTGAGGGGTAGTAACTGTTCTTGACCCTGGTGGTGCAAGTCCTGAGGCTTTTGTACCTTCTACCTGATGGCAGCAGTGAGAAAAGAGCATGGCCTGGGTGGTGAAGATCTCTGATGATGGATGCTGCTTTCCTATGGCAGTGTTTCATGTAGATGTGTTCAATGGTTGGAAGGGCTTTATCCATGATGTATGAGGCTGAGTCCATTATCTTTTGCAGAATTTTCCATTCAAAGGCATCGGTGTTCCCACACCAGGCCATGATGCAGCCAGTCAATACACTCTCCCCTACACATCTATAGAAGTTTCTCAAATTTTTGATGACATACCAAATCTCCCCATACTCCCAAGGAAGTAGAGGCACTGTCGTGCTTTCTTTGCAATTGCATTTAGATGATGGGTCAAGGACAGGTCCTCTGAGATAGTAACACCCAGGAATTTAAAGTTACTGACTCTCTCCATCTCTAATTCTCCAATGAGGACTCACTCATGGACCTCTGGTTTCCTTCTCCTGAAGTCTGTAATCAATTTCTAGGTCTTGTTGACGTTGAGTGAAAGATTTACATTATGCTTCAAACTGGAAGTGGAAATGATACCATAAGACCATAAGATATAGGAGGAGAAGTAGTTGGTCCATTTGGTCCATCAAGTCTGCTCCGCCATTCAATCATGGGCTGATCCAATTCTTCCAGTCATCTCCACTCCCCTGCCTTCTCCCCATACCCTTTGATGCCCTGGCTAATCAAGAGCTTACCTATCTCTGCCTTATTACATCCAATGACTTGGCCTCCACAGCCACTCGTGGCAACAGATTCCACAGATTTACCACCCTCTGACTAAAGTAATTTCTCTGCATCTCAGTTTTAAAAGGACGTCCTTTAATCCTGAAGTTGTGCCCTCTTATCCTAGAATCCCCTACCATGGGAAGTAACTTTGCCATATCTAATCTGTTCGGGACTTTTAACATTCGGAATGTTTCTATGAGATCCCCCCTCATTCTCTTTTGGTATGCTGGCCTTTATAAATCAAAGCATTGAGTATAGGAGTTGGGATGGAATGTTAAAATTGTACAAGGCATTGGTGAGGCCAAATTTGGAGTATTGTGTACAGTTCTGGTCACCAAATTATAGGAAAAATGTCAACAAAATAGAGAGAGTACCGAGGAGATTTACTAAAATGTTACCTGGGTTTCAGCACCTAAGTTACAGAGAAAGGTTGAACAAGTTAGGTCTTTATTCTTTGGAGCGTAGAAGGTTGAGGGGGGACTTGATAGAGGTATTTAAAATTATGAGGGGGATAGATAGAGTTGATGTGGATAGGCTTTTTCCATTGAGAGTAGGGGAGATTCAAACAAGAGGACATGAGTTGAGAGTTAAGGGCCAAAAGTTCATGGGTAACACCAGGGGGAATTTCTTTACTCAGAGAGTGGTAGCTGTGTGGAACGAGCTTCCAGTAGAAGTGGTAGAGGCAGGTTCAATTTTGTCATTTTTAAAAAAATTGGATTGGTATATGGACAGGAAAGGAATGGAAGGTTATGGGCTGAGTGCAGGTAGGTGGGACTAGGTGAGAGTAAGCATTCAGCACGGACTAGAAGGGTCGAGATGGCCTGTTTCCGTGCTGTAATTGTTATATGGTTTTATGGTTATATTCTCCTGAGCTCTCGGGAATACAGCCCAAGAGCTGCCAGACGTTCCTCATGCAGTAACACTTTCATTCCTGGAATCATTCTCTTGAATCTTCTCTGAACCCTCTCCAACGTCAGTATGTCCTTTCTAAAATAACTCCCAAAACTGCACACGATACTCCAAGTGTGGTCTCACACTTATAGAGCCTCAACATCACATCCCTGCTCTTATATTCTATACCTCCAGAAATGAATGCCAATATTGCATTCACCTTCTTCACCACTGATTCAGCCTGGAGGTTAACCTTTAGGGTACCTTGCACAAGGACTTCCCAGTCCCTTTGCATCCCTGCAGTTTGAATTCTCTCCCCATCTAAATAATAGTCTGCCCGTTTATTTCTTCAATCAAAGTGCATGACCATACACTTTCCAACATTGTATTTCATTTGCCACTTCTTTGCCCATTCCCCTAAACTATCTAAGTCTCTCTGCAGGTTCTCTGTTTCCTCAACACTACCCGCTCCTCCACCTATCTTTGTATCAAAGATACAAAGTATCAAAAATGAAATACAACTATGCAAATTAGGAGAAGGAGAAGGTCACTTGGGCCTTATGTCTGTTTCATTGTTTAATAAGATCATGACCAATGTGACTGTAACTCAGATTCACATTCTTGTATACCCCTGGTAATGTTTTGCCCACTTGCTTATCAAGAATCTATCTGCTGTTGCTTTAAGACTATTCAAGGCCCCTGTTTCTGTGACACTGTGCTCTGAGGAAGGGAACTCCGACGTCTTATGGTTGTTTCAGGGAGAAAATAATCTGCAAACTATTGTCTTAAATAGGCAACCTCCTCAATTCAGGAGCAATTTTGGATTGAACAATAAATAGTCACAGAGCTGTGAAACATAGAAGCACCATTTCCAAGCTGAGCATCAAGTTTCTTTCTGTACTAATCCCTTTATTAGAACCTGAGTGTAGTCCACTATGTCTTGGTGATTCAAATATTTGTCCAGATGTTTTCTTAAGTTTTATGAAAGTACCTGTCTCCATTACCTTCACAAGTATTGTATTCCAGATTGCAATCACTCTCTGGGTGAAAAAGATCTTCCTTAAATCCCCTCAAAAGTCCCATCTTACACCTATGCCCTCTGATCTTAGAGACCTCTGCCATGGGGAACAGTTCCTTACTGTCTGCCCTGTCTACAGCAGGAATTCGAATGCAAGTGTTACCAGTGATGCCCACAACTTGTCACTGAATAAATAATAAAAAATGCTTTGTCTGTACTTCCTATGCTTTTTGTAGATCCTGTTCCATCACATGGTCAAAAGCTCAGGCAGCCTTTTGAGATTGCAGGATAACGTTTTGTTGTTTCATGGTTGGTTGTTGTGATGAATGGGCCCAGGCTACATGAGCCAGTCTATATAGCTTAACACGTCAGTGCCATAGGCTTTAAAGAAAAATGAGACGTGAGTGTGATTATTAATCACTGTAATTGTTAATGGATCAGGGATGAACCATTAACACTGTGCAAACCTTGGTGTTCAGACATATCTTCAAAGCTTATTTTTTGAACTTTGTTGATTTCATTGATTCTATGAGCCAAAATGGTTGCATCAATAGGTATTTTGATAGCCTTATGCTTTTGAATCAGAGTCAGAATCAGGTTTAATGTCACTGGCATATATTGTGAAATTTGTTGATTACTGGCAGCAGTACATTGCAATACATAATAAAAAATCCATAAATTACAATAAGTATATATAAAAATTAAGTATATATAAGTAGCGCAAAAAGAGGGCAAAAAAAAGAAAAAAATAGTGAGGTGGTGTTCATGGGTTCATAGTCTATTCAGAAATCTGATGGCGGAGAAAAAGAAGCTGTTCCTGAAACACTGAGTGTGTGTCTTCAAGCTCCTCAGCTCCTCCTTGATGGTAACAATAAGAAGAGGGACATCCAAGGAGATGGGAGTCCTTAATGGAATGCTGCCGTTTCTAGGCATCACCTTTTAAAGGTGTCCTTGACTACGGGAAGGTTAGTGCCCATGATGGAGCTGGCTAAGTTTACAAATTTCTGCAGCTTTTTCTAATCCCTCCGTGCCAGATGATGATGCAACTGGTTAGAAATATCTCCACGGTACATCTGTAGAAATTTGCGAGAGTCTTTGATGACATACCTCCTCAAACTCTTAATGAAATATAGCTTCTGTTATGCCTTCTCTGTAATTGCATCAATATGTTGGGTCCATGATAGATCTTGAGCAATTTGACACCCGGGAACTTGAAACTGCTCACTCCTTCCACTGCTGATCCCTCGATGAGGACTAGCGTGCGTTCCCTCAACTTTGCCTTCCTGAAGTCCACAACCAATTCCTTGATCTTACTGATGTTGAGTGCAAGGTTGTTGTTGGGACACCACTTAACCAGCTGATCTTCCTCGCTCCTGTATGCCTCTTTGTCACCAGCTAAAATTCTGACAACAGTAGTTGTGTCATTGGCAAGTTCTTTTAAATTGAGATTCAGTGAGGAATAGGCCCTTCTGGCCCTTCAACCCACAATGCCCAGCAATACCCTAGCCTAATCAAGAGTCAATTTACAATAACCAATTAACCTATCAACAGATACATCTTTGGACTGAAGCACCTGAGAAAACTCACACAGACACAGGAAGAATGTACAAACTCCTTACAAGCCAGTGGTGGGAATTCATAGACAGTGATTGAGCTATGCCTTGTCACATAATCATGGTTGTAGAGAGAATTAAGCAGTGGGCAAAACACGGTTCCTTGAGGTGCATCAGGGCTGATTGTCGGCTAGGAGGTGATGTTATTTCCAATCAAACCTGACTGTGGTCTCCCAGTGAGGAAGTTGAGTTGCTGAGGGCGGTACAGTGGCCCAGCTTTTGGAACTGTAGAACTCTGAGTTGTAATCAATAAGCAGCCTGACATAGGTATTGCTATTGTCCAGTGAGACCCATTTTTACCAGATGCCTCTAGAGATACAGCTCGTTACCCCCTCACTAACAGCTACTGGAATTAGTGGTGGGAAAACCACCTTTCTCAGACCCCATTCATCTAGGGTAGATATGAATTTGGTCCCGACAAACCCTTGAGGTTCAGCTGTCTCGCTCACCCGAACCCCGATTTCTGTGAATACTGTATAACTTACTGCTCCCATGCAATCACACCGTGGTAAAAAATAACAGACTGCATACTGTATACAATTATAAATCAATATTTTTATGGATTTTAGTTAACCAAACAGTTATTAAAGAAAAAAACAAAAGGGCTTATCTTAATTAAGCAGTCAAATGTGCATAGGTTGGAGCCCGAATCTTCCAAAGTCCTTTGAGTCTGATGTACTCATGGTGCCAATTCCTATTCATTGATTCTTGGTAGAATTTCCCCTCTTGAGCTCCATCGAATTGTGCACTCCTGCTAGATTCAATCCTATGGCCAGTTGTCTCAAGCTTCTTCTCCCTCCATCTCCCACAAATAAAGGCGTCGACCCACCTCAGTGTCTGTCTCAAAACCTCTCCTCCAGCATTCTCTAAAATTCTCTCCTAGTTCCACCATCCTGATTGGATGACAAAGCATTCCTCAGCATCCCTTATCTTTAACAGTTACTCAAACACTATGAGCAGAATCCATTACTTCTACAGAAACCATTACAAGAACTACCGTACAACATTATCAGCAAAATCTATATCAGGGCATTACACTCTCCCTCCACCAAAAATAGTCATGTCCTCATGACTTTGAAATTTATCAACCATCATTAATAACAGTTTTCAAAGGAATTTCATGATGTCAGGGCCTCCAATCCATTTGTAAATGGTAGTGACATATCTCTCTATGGGATAGGTGCATCACACTGTTCCTCCAGCCTACCTGGGAGGTTCCTGACTCGTTGAGACCTCCTTATCCCATCATTCACTTCTTCAGTTTTAGACACTCCTTGGGATCTTTCCTTTCTACTTGGAGAGGCCTCTCCCTGTCCATTACTCATACCCTCTGGCAACTCAGGTCCCCTGTCACTTCACTAAGCTCAGCTTCATCCCCAGTTACTTTGGAGCCCAGTTTCCCTTCATTGTCCAGCCGCAAGCCTGCCTGTCCACTGCTAGCGCCCCCCCCCCCCCCCCCACCACATCCGCATCAGCATGGGGAGAGTTGGTAATCTCTTCATCAATTATTGGGGAGTTTGCATAAGGTAACATAGACCACACCCCCATTTCCTCACCCTCTGAGTACGTACAACATTCAGTAGTTAGCCCCCCTTAAGGTCTCTCCACTGATTATCTTTCTGTTCTCCCACTTCAGGGCAGAGTCCTCCTACTAGGTGTAGGGTCTATGTCAGGATCTGGGTCAACACATGCTACGTGTCCTAGAGGTAAAAGGTGGTCCATGGAGAATTTTCACAGGCCCATTCCTATCTTCTGACTTCACCCAAAAAACTGGCACATTTAGCATATGACTCTCTATTATGTTAGGCCTAGTCACCCAACAGTCAGCCAACTTCCCTGGTAGCCCCAAATTCCTTATTAGAGCCGTCTCCAGGCATCAGTTGGGAGAACCTAATCTTTTGATCATATCTCCTCTTGTTTCCTTGGTTCTGCTTGGTAGCAGAGACCTCTGCTAGTTCTAAAGCATTCTTGCAATTCCTTCCTCATGTCAGACACATACTTAAGATAGGTCCTCTATAGCAAGTCTTACCCACCAGTCCCAAAACAAAGGTCAGCAGGCAATCCCACTTCGTGCCCAAACTTCAGATATTATGGCGAATATCCAGTAGCTACATTCTGTGTACAGTTGTAGCAGTGGACCAGATGCTCTATGTGCTGTCTCCATTTGCTCTTCTTGCTGATATCCAGGGGTCTGAGCATGTCTAGCAATGTCCAGTTGAACCTCTTGGGCTGTGGATTACCCTGCAGGTGATAAGGCATGGTACTCAGCTTCCTGACTCCAAGCATACTCAGTAACTCACATATGAGCCTACTCTCGAAATCCCTTCCCTGATCGCTGTGTATCCATCTGGGAAGGCCACAATCAATGAAGTACTTTTCTCATAACACTTAGGCCACAGTGGACGCTCTCTGATCCTTTGTAGGTGTAACATGCAGTAGGGTTTCACTGCTGTGTAACATGCTGTAAGGTTTCACTGATAATGTAATGGTTTCTCTGTAGCAGCAATGTTTGGGTTATGACTAGAGATAACAGAGTTTGGAATGCTGTTGTTCTTATTTATGAGTCTGGAAGAGAGACTTCTGCTGTCTTTTGCCGGGGAGAGACGAGGAGAGAAGACGTGAATGGGGAGAGTTGGTAGACCACCGGACGGTGTGGACTTGGAGCGAGGGTCCGAAGGGCAGCGCCGATCGGAGGAGATCGATGGTGGACAATCGGTTTATCTGTGAGCTCCAACAGAACGCAATAGACTGTTTCATAAGATTGGGCCCTTTTTCTTTTTTTTCATTTTCTTTACTAACCATATAGTCAAAGTAAGAATTAAAAAGCTTAATCGTTTAATCGCATATTGTGCACTGTTTGTTATTTCAGGGTACTGATTTGTAACAGGGGACACATCACGCAGCATCCACCCCCTATATTTAGCCACTAGCCGAAATGAGACTTACATAGGGAAAGCTTGATCATATCTGGTGTAGTGATCAGTAATAACTAAGACATTTACAGTGTTGCTAAAATCAGGGTCTATGGAGAGCAAATCCATACTTACTAAATCAAGTGGCCCTGCAATCTGCAAATGGGATAAAGGAGCTGCCCTTATAGGCAGTGTCTTCCTCCGAATACAATGAATGTACGATTTACAGTATTCTTCAACCTCAGACTTCATTCGGGGCCGGTAGAACCAATCTCAGACCAATCCATAGGTCTTGTCCAACCCCAAATGACCTGAATCAGCATGAAGTGACTTCAACACAATCCTCCGATGCTTCTCAGGCAAAACCAACTGGGAAAGCTGAGGCCTGTCTGAAGGAGATGTGACCCGGTCTAGAATCTGGTTCCTCAACTCTAGTTTGTTCCATTCTCTCAGCAGTAGAGATGTGGCAGGGTGTTTCATCTTTTCAGCTTGGGCCAGATCCCTCTTCGCAATAGCTGACCAAACAGTACCTAGACAAGGGTCATCTCGCTGAGAGGTGCCCTCTTTCCCAGGACTCAAAGCAGCCAACTGTTTCATATTCAGGGCAGCCAAGTTTCAATAATGGCACAAACAGAAGCCGCCAAATGATTCACAACTCTATCCTGTCTTGGCCTTGCTTCTGGTTTCCCCGTGGCATAAAACTGGCACATTGCTTTAACTCCAGGTGCAGGAACGCTCTCTCACTCTCCGTCCCTGTCCAGCCCTTCATGTGCACATCGGGACAACACATCAGCATCAATGTTCAGCTCCCTGGACGGTACTTCAGGCTGAAATCATAAGCAGACAACACTGCCAACCACCGAAGGCCTGTGGCATCCAGTTTCACTGAGGTCAGGATGTAAGTCAATCGATTGTTGTCAGTCCTCACCTCGAACTTGGCACCATATAGTTCCTAGGCACTGGCATGTTTGCTGTCCTTTACCCTCTAACTGCAGTAGTTAGAAAGTTAAAATGTCCTTGAACTCTCCAGCTAGTTGTTTGGTTCAGGTTTTCAGAGCCCTACCAAGTACACTAAGAGAGCCTGACGCCTTATGAGCATTTACCCTCTTGAAATATGTCCTGACACTTTGGCCTCTGAAACAGAGATCACAGGGTCACCAGATGCTGTAGGGATTCACATTGATGCAGTTTTATTCTCCCTTTCAAATGTTGAGCTCATCAAGAAGTGAAGCATCGCAGCCATTCATGATGTTAGATGTTGCTTTGTAGGAAATAATGGCCCACAAACCCTGTGAGGGTCATCTCTAACTTCACTTAAAATTGTTTTTTTCATTCTTAAAGTAGCCTTCCATAGGTTGTACCTGGACTTCTTGTATAGTTCTGGATTACGGATCTAACTCTATACTACGAATCTACTCATTAATCCATGGTTTTTGGTTTGGGTGTGTCCAGTACGCTCTCAAAGCCACACAGCCACACATCCACACAGCTCTTGATGAAGTCAATGAAAACTGTGGCATTTTTATTCAGATTCGAGGATATTCCAGTGGACTGGACAATATTCCTAAAATATTGTCCAGTCTACTGACTCAAAGCAGTCTTGTAAATGCTCCTCTTCCTCCCTTGGCTCTCACCACTGGAGTTACGGTCTTTGGTCTCTGCCTGTAAACTGGGAGTAGAAATACAGCCAGGTGACTGGACTTTCCAAAGTGTGGGTGTGGGATGGCAAGTGAGTATACTCAGTGGGCAAGTGTGTTGGCTCCTCTGGTTCCACAGGTGATATGTTGGTCATAGTTATTCAGAGACTTCTTCAGGCTGGCCAGGTTGACAGGGAAAGCATCCTGGTCTGCTGCTGCATGACTGCTGATCGTAAGCGCTCAGGTCCTCCAGTGCCTGACTGACGTTGGCCTGAAGTGGGAGGTACACTGCTACCAGAATGACGCAAAAGCTCCCTCAGCAGATAAAATCGATGACACTTGTCTGCTAGGTGTTTCAGGTTGGGTGAGCAGGATTGAGACAGAACTGTCACGCCGGTGCACCACGATGAGTTAATTACAAAGCGTTACTCCGCCTGTTCTACCTTTAAAAGACTCAGTTGATCTGTCTTTACAGAGAATGGTGAAGCTATCACAGTGGTGAGGGTGAGCCATACTTCCATGAAACAAAGTGTACAGAAGTTCCTGTCCCCCTGGTACTGCAGTCTTACTCTGAGGTCTTGAGTTTTATTTCCCAGAGAGTGGAGAGCTTTATTCAGTCATATAACAAAAAATGCTCTTTTTAATCTGTATTTCTAAATTGCCTGTTGCAATCAGCCCAACCTAGAACTTTGTCCTCATTATGTTTAACAAACCATGAATTTTATTTATGAAAATTAGTTCCAACAGAAATTATGTCATCAATAGTTTAGAAAATAAGACTAGCATTTGTGTTCAATTCCTCAACAACTTTAAAACTTTCTAATTCTCTCCCATGCCTTGTTCCAGGTTGCTTCTGCTGAGGGAAGTGCCAGCCATTCACCGTACTGACCCCAAGTGGCCATTACTCATGGATGAGATATGTATCAGTACCAAAAAGCAATTTGAACATCGGATCATATGCGTTTGTGCATCAAGCAAAGGTTTCTGAAAAGCCAGGGTAATTGCATTGAATCGGTTGTATTTAATTTAACTTGGCACAGATTGGACGCTTGAATTATTAGGAAAAGTTGGCAGGTTAAGATGCTATTTCTTGGAGTGCAGAATGCTGAGGGCTAACTTTATGGAGGTACCTATGTAAAAACAAGAGGGCATAAATAGCTTGAGTGCACATTGTCTTTTTCCCTGCGATTGGGGACTCAGAACTGGAGGGCAGAGACTTAAGGGGTGGGGAAATGAATTAAAAGGAGACTGAGGGCAATTTCTTCATCCAGAGGGTGGTACATATATAGAACCAGCTGCAGGTAAAAGTGGTTGAGGTACAATAATTATATTGAAAGGACATTTGAACAGATACTTAGAAAGAAACGGTTTAAAGGAATATGGGCCAAACATGAGCAAATGGAATTAGCTTAAATGGGCATCTTGGTCAGCATGGATGATTTGGGCCGAAAGGCCTGTTTCCTTGCAATATTACTCTATGTTTCTATGACTCTCTTCTGATGTATAGTATATGACTCAATTCACTAAGTCATCGGAAGATTTTCCAAAGACATAATCTTTAAGGTTATTATAACTCCATTTATTTTTTTATTCTGAGCTTTTTCTTTATTTTTCTCTTTCCCTTTCTTTTTATCCCACTCATCTTTTTTCTATTTGAATGTCCCATAGCAGAACTAATAGGCCATGAATAGAAGAGCTGAAATACATTGTGCATAATCTTAAATATCTATTGAATGTGCCTAGGAAGTGCTAGGAGTTTAACTAGTTTCTGTATTTGATAGGCTAATGATACTTGGCTCAAGGAATAGGTAGCCATCTTCTCAACAGTGAAGTAGGAATGTTTGTAAGGTCAGGTATTATGTTTTGTAACTCCAAAGTATAAAACTAATTGAAGGAGAAACATGGAGCCCAGCAGAACGTGCCTTAGTTTCGATTTTCTTTATTTTTAGCGTGGTGCATACAACTGACGCAGTGACATGATGACGTATGCCATTCACGCACTTTTACATCTAACCCATAATGGATAATGTAAACAACAAAGTATGCTTAATCAAACAATATATTTACAAGGCAAAATCCTGGAGGAACTTAACAGGTCAGGCAGGTCTATGGAAGTGAATAAACAGTTAACGTTTTGGAATCATCTTCAGGATCCTTCTTTATATATTTACAATATTACTCAAATATTACTAAATATTAAATACACTCTCTGATTATCTATAAACTCCAATTCAACACAGAATGCACCTCAACTTTATATATCTACAATATACTGTGTAATACAAATACTATATATGAGGGGTGATTGATAAGTCGTGGCCTAAGGTAGAAGAAGATGAGTTATACAGTTCTTGTTACATGCACGTGCAGTTCAACTCTTTGAGTGATTATGCAGAAAGTTTGAAGTTAATAACTTTTGTGATATTTCTGTTTCAGATCATTGAAAATTGTAAGTAAGCACTGTCTGAGAAAATGGACAACATCAGCCTTTGTGCTGTCATCCGCTACCTTGGTCTCAAGGACTTATCACCCAAGGAGGTCCACAAGGACATGGTGGCAACACTAGTGGAGGGTGAAAAATAAATGTGCTAGGCTTTCTAAAATCGACTCCTTCTACCCTAGGCCACAAACTTATCAATCACCCCTTGTGGACATCCACAGCATAGCTAATTTAAAATTTTCCCATTAAGGCCTATACATTTAATCACTATGGAGGATTCTTACTCGTGTGGGATAAAGTCTTTCCTGACAAGCTGCAGGTCACTCTGCTTCACAGGTAATACTTGTGGCTGTGAAACAATCTCAGGTTCTGGGGCTCACCTGTGGTGATTGTAGGAGTTGACTCTGGGTCTGCAGTAAGTGATTCTGACAGCTCTGGATACCTTCCTTCTCCAGCAATTGACTCTGGTCTCCTCAACTGATCGATGCATTGTCTCCAGGTGACATCAGATGCAATCTCCACTGTGTAGGAGAGTGGTCTATTTCTGTCCTTAATCTTTCCAAGTACTTACCTCTGTGATCACTCACCAGGACTGCTTGTCCAGGAATGAAACATTGAACCTCCTTGTCCGAGCAGCCCTCAATTGGTTTGTCCTGAGACTGGGTTTGCAGGGATGACCCAGGAACAGATGTTGGTTGTGGAGTGGGCTTCACTGCGATATGCAAAGAGGAAATTGACCAGCTAATGATTCAGTGTCAGCGTACTGTGTTCTGCTGACATTGCTCGCAGTGCATCCTTTAGACTCTGGACAAACCCTTCCACCAAGCTATTTGCAGCTGGGTGGTATGGTGCAGATGTAACATGCCTTATTCAATCCATTTTTAGAAATAACTGAAACTGTTCCACCACAGACTGTGGTCCATTGTCGCTGGCTGTGTGTTCTGGAACACCAGTCCATTAGACCATAAGACATAGGAGCAGGATTAGGCAATTCAGCCCATCAAGTCTAGTCCACCATTCCATCATGGCTGACTTGGATCCCACTGAATCCCATGCACCTGCCTTCTCGCCACATCTATGCTGATTTTTGACTTATTTTATCATTAGCCTCCATACCCCAAAACCTCATCCTTAATAACAGACTCCAACACCTTCCCAACCATTGAGGTTAGGCTAACTGGCCTATAATTTCATTTCTTTTGCCTTTCTCCCTTCTTAAAGAATGGAGTGACATTTGCAATCTTCCAATCCTCTGGGACCATGCCAGAATCAAGTGATTCTTGAAAGATCATGACCAATGCATCTGTTATCTCTTCAGCAACCTCTCTCAGGGCTCTGGGATTCAGTCCTTCTGGGCCAGGTAACTTATCCACTTTAAGACCTTTGAGTTTGCCTAGCACATTTTCCTTTGTAATAGCAATGGCACTCACTCCTGCTCCCCGACACTCGTAGACCTCTGGTACAGTGCTAGTGTTTTCCACAGTGAAGACTGATGCGGAATAATTCATTAAGTTCATCTCCCATTTCTTTGTTCCCCAGCATCTACCTCACCAGCATCATTTTCCAGTGGTCCAATATCAACTCACCTCTCCTTTACACTTTATTTAACCGAAAGAACTTTTGGTATTCGGTTTTATATTATTGGCTAGTTTGCCTTCATATTTCATCTTTTCCCTTCTTATAGCTGCATTAGTTTGTTGGATTTTAAAAGTTTCCCAATCATCCAACTTCTCACTCACTTTTGCTATCTTATGTGCTCTTTCCTTGGCTTTTATGCAGTCCTTAACTTCTTTTGTCAGCCACGGTTGCCTACCCCTGCCATTTGAGAACTTCTTCCTCTGTGGGACATATCTATCCTGTGTCTTGTGAACTATTCCCAGAAACTTCGTCTATCTCTGCTCTGCCATCATCCCTGCCAATATCCTTCTCCAATCCACCTGGGCAAGCTCCTCCCTCATGCCTCAGTAATCCCCTTTATTCCACTGGAATACATATACATGTTACTTATGCTTCCCCCTCTCAAAATGCAGTATGAATTCAATCATATCATGATTACTGTCTGCTCGGGGTTTCTTTACATTAAGCTCCCTAATAAGACCGGGGTTACTGCACGACCCCCAATCTAAGATAGCCTTTACTTGAGTAGGCTCAAGCACAAACTCACTAAAAAGCCATCTTGTAGGCAGTCTGCAAATTCACTGTCTTGCGATCCGACACCAACCTGGTTTTCCCAGTCGCCTTGCATATTCAATTTCCCCATTACAATTGTGTCATTTCCCTTATTATATGGCTTTTCCAGCTCCCTTTGCAATCTCAAACCCACATCTTGTCCACTATTTGGAGGCTCTTATATGATTCCCATAATGGTTTTCTTTACCCTCGCAGTTTCTTAACTCCACCCACAAAGATTCTAAAGACGTAATTCCATCTCTTACCAATAGAACCACACCACCATCTCTGCCTTCATGCCTGTTCTTTCAATAGAACATTTTTTCTTTGATGTTAAGTTCCCAGCTATGGCCTTCTTTCAGCCATGACTCAGTGATGCCCACAACATCATACTGACCAATCACTAATTGTGCTACGAGTTCGTCCACCTTATTCCAAATGTTTTTCACACTTAAATACATCACCTTCAGTTCTGCATTCTTTGCCCTTTTGAATTTTACCCCTGTGGTACAATTAAATTCTTTGCTCTGTCTGCATTTGTACCCATTCATTGGCTTGACCTTTCTTATATTCAAGTTACACCCATCATCTACTTGAAAACGTGGTGGCTCATCTTCAGCTCTATCATACTGGTTCACACCCCCAGCCATTTTGGTTTAAATCACTCCCAACAACTGTAGTAAATCTGCCCACAAGAATATTGGTCCCCCTTGGATTCAAGTGCAGCCTGTTCCTTCTGTACAGGCCCCACTTACCCCAGAAGAGGTCTCAATTATCTAGGAATCTAAATACCTGGCCCCGCTCCAATTCTTCAGCCATATAGTTATCTACCGCCTCATTCTATTCTTATCCCCACTGTTGCTTATTGGGAAATTTGAGATCTCTTTCTTCTATAACCCTAATCTGCTGTGACTTGCTTACATACTGTAACTGCTTCTTTATCTTCTGCTGATTGTTGGAAGACCTGTAGTACAATCAAAGTGAAGTGGTGGATCATCCCTCTTTTGTTCCTATGATCTTGCCATAGGGGTTCCTTCAAAGAGCCTTCAAAGACATTTTCCCTTGTTACTGCTGTGATGGTCTCCTTGGTCAATAATGACTTTTCTTCTCCTTTATTCTCCTGCCTATCATGCCTGAAATGTTGAGTTGCCAGTCCTGCTCTTCTTTCAGTCATGTCTCAGTGATTGCAAGAATGTTGTATTCCTCAAATCAGTACTCCAAGTTCATATGCATCACCAGTCAGAGTCTTTGCTTTTCAATAGATTCCACTTACACTCAGTGGCAACTTTATTAGGTACAGGAGTTGCACTCAGTCTGGTGTTCTGTTGGTTGGCAAACAGGAAGCAAAGAGTGGGTATAAACGGGACCTTTTCAGATTGGCAGGCGGTGACTAGTGGGGTACCGCAAGGCTCAGTGCTGGGACGCCAGTTGTTTACAATATATATTAATGATCTAGATGAGGGAATTAAATGCAGCATCTCCAAATTTCCGGATGACACGAAGCTGGGCAACGGTGTTAGCTGTGAGGAGGATGCTAAGAGGATACAGGGTAACTTGGATAGGTTGGGTGAGTGGGCAAATTTATGGCAGATGCAATTTAATGTGGATAAATGTGAGGTTATCCACTTTGGTTGCAAGAACAGGAAAACAGATTATTATCTGAATGGTGGCCGATTAGGAAAAGGGGAGATGCAACGAGACCTGAGTGTCATTGTACATCAGTCATTGAAATTGGGCATGTAGGTACAGCAGGTGGTGAAAAAGGTAATGGTATGTTGGCATTCATAGCAAGAGGATATGAGTACAGGAGCAGGGAGGTTCTGCTGCAGTTGTACAAGGTCTTGGTGAGACTGCACCTAGAATATTGTGTGCAGTTTTGGTCCCCTAATCTGAGGAAAGACATTCTTGCCATAGAGGGAGTACAAAGAAGGTTCACCAGATTGATTCCTGGGATGGCAGGACTTTCATATGAAGAAAGACTGGATCGACTAGGCTTATACTCACTGGAATTTAGAAGATTGAGGGGGGATCTTATTGAAACGTATAGAATTCTAAAGGGGTTGGACAGGCTAGATGCAGGAAGATTGTTTCCGATGCTGGGGGAGTCCAGAACGAGGGGTCACAGCTTAAGGATAAAGGGGAAGCCTTTTAGGACCGAGATGAGGAAAAACTTCTTCACACCGAGATTGGTGAATCTGTGGAATTCTCTGCCACAGGAAACAGTTGAGGCCGGTTCATTGGCTATATTTAAGAGGGAGTTAGATATGGCCCTTGTGGCTAAAGGGATCAGTGGGTATGGAGAGAAAGCAGGTACAGGGTTCTGAGTTTGATGATCAGCCATGATCATACTGAATGATGGTGCAGGCTCGAAGGGCCGAATGGCCTACTCCTGCACCTATTTTCTATGTTTCTATGTTTTAGCAAATCCACTTTGACGTGATGCTCGTACAGAGATGTTCTTCTGCACACCACCATTGTAACTCATGGTTATTTGAGTTACTGTCACCTTCCTCTCAGCTTGAACCAGCCTGGAGATTCTCCTCTGGCCTCTCTCATTAAGGAAGTAACAAGCAGGGTGGACAAAGGAGAAGCAATGGATGCAGTTTACTTGGATTTTCAGTAGGTATTATCCTGTGGCGTTACATGAAAGATACTGGCATGGATAGCAGAATGGCTGATAGGCAGGAGGCAGTGAGTGGGAATAAAGGGGGCCTTTTCTAGTTGGCTGCCAGCGAGTAGTGGTTCTCTTCAAGGGTCTGTATTGGGACTGTTACTTTTCACGGAGTTTGTTGATGATTTGGATAATGGAATTGATGGCTTTCTTTGCAGGTGATACAAAGTTTGTGGATGATACTAGGATAGGTGGAGAGGTAGGTAGTGCCGAGGCAACAAAGTGGCAGATGGAATTCAGTGTTGGGAAATGTATGATAATGTATTTTGATAAAAGGAACAATAGTACAGACTATTATCTAAATGGGGAGAAGGTTCAGACATCAGAGGTGCAGAGTGATTTAGGAGTCCTCGTGCAAGGCTCCCAGAAGATTAATTTACAGGTTGAGTCTGTGGTAAAGAAGGCAAATGCAATGTTAGCATTTACTTCAAGTGGAATAGAATATAAAAGCAAGGAGATAATGTGGCGGCTTTATAAGATACTAGTCAGGCTGCATGGAGTATTGTCAACGGTTTTGGGAATCATATCTCAGAAAGGTTATGTTCCGGGAATGAAGGGGTTAACATATGAGGAGCGTTTGGCAGCTTTGGGCCTGTACTCACTGGAATTTAGAAGAATACGGGGGATCTCATTGAAACCTACCAAATGTTGAAAGGATTAGATAGGGTGGATGTGGAGAGGATATTTCCTATGGTGGGGGTATCCAGAATTAGAGGGCACAGCCTCAAAATTGAGGGGCTACCCTTTAGAACAGAGATAAGGAGGAATTTTTTTTTTAGCCAGTGAGTAGTAAATCTGTGGAATGCTCTGCCACAGACTGCGGAGGGGGCCAAGTCCGTGTGTATATTTAAGGAGGAAGTTGATTGTTTCCTGATTGGTTAGGACATCAAAGAATATGGCAAGAAGGCAGGTGTATGGGGTTGAGTGGGATTCGGGATCAGCCATCAGTGAGAGTAAGCATTCGGCATGGACTAGAAAGGCCGAGATGGCCTGTTTCCGTGCTGTAATTGTTATATAGTTATATGGTTATATATGATGGAATGGCAGAGCAGACTCAATGGGCTGAATGGCCTAATTATACTCCCATGTCTTATGGTCTGATGGTCCTATTCCTTTAGCTGTGCATTAATTTAATCTATTTTGCCACTCTTCTAGGGAGTGTGTGGCACAAGAAGTAATCCAAAGATTACAGTCTTAGAGGTTCTGAAATTTTATCTGCTAACAAACTCTCCAAATTCATGTTTCAGGAAGATTCTAAACAAGTGTAAACCTTATTTTTAATTCTACATCATTATTTCTTCTCTCTTGATTTTTTTCCCAGTATCTTGTGTTCAA
This sequence comes from Hemitrygon akajei, assembly GCF_048418815.1. Taxonomy (NCBI): domain Eukaryota; kingdom Metazoa; phylum Chordata; class Chondrichthyes; order Myliobatiformes; family Dasyatidae; genus Hemitrygon; species Hemitrygon akajei. The sequence continues at coordinate 31,950,009 of NC_133127.1, forward strand.
AGCTTTGCGAGTTATGTGGGTACAGCAGTGTAGTGGTTATAGTACCAGCAGTCCGAGTTCAATTCCCGCTGCTGCCTGTAAGAAATCTGTATGTTCTACCTGTGATCGTGTGGATTTCCTCCCACAGTCCAAAAACATACTGGTTGGTCAGTTAATTGGCCATTGTAAATTGTCCCATGATAAAGTTAGGATTAAATCGGGGAATTGCTGGGAGGCACGGCTTAAAGGGCTGGAGGGGCCTATTCTGTGCTGTATCTCAATAAATAAATAAATCAATGTATTAAGAAAGCCTGTAAAGGGGGAAATTGAGAGTTTAAATATCTGTGTAAGGTTTATTTATTTATTGAAATACGGCATGAAATAAGCCCTTCCGGCCATCAATCCCTTGATTTAATCCTAGACCAATCACAGGACAATTTACAATGACCAATTAACCTATCAACCGGCACATCTTTGGACAGTGGGAGGAAAGCGGAGCACCCGGAGGAAACTCCATACAGGCAGTGGCGGGAATTGAACCAGGTTCACCTGTACTGTAAAGCATCGTGCTAACCACTATGCTACCATGCCATATGTAGATACCTAACACTGATATAAAAGTGCATGGAAAATGTCAACTTAGAATATCACTTAAATTTATTAAACCTAGCATGGAGGTAAAAGTTCCAATAAGGCACACATTTAAAAACCTTTTTATGTTATTTGAGATCAAGATGTGGAATAGATTTTGGATAGAGGAGAGGAAGCAGAATCTCTGAAATCATTTGTGAAAGGATTGATGGCACAGTGAAGTGAAAGGCAGCAGAATCTAGATGGATGAATGAAATGGACCAAACGGCTCTCTTCATCCATTATCATCTAATGATCTTGATAACGTTCAATTGTTTCCAATTGCCCACAGGGGAGACCTTTTAATCTTCAACTGTTTCTATGATTTCTGACAGCTCATATTCATTGTACTTCAGATTGAAGACAATCTTTAGAGTGCCTTGTTTGGGCTGTGTGGTAAATGAATGCTGGTAGCAAAACCGTATCAAAATCTCCATCACCTTCATATCCAGCCCACAGTTTGCCTCACTGAAATGTTTATTCATTTTTAACAAGCATCACTTAGTTCCAAACTAAGCTATCAGAAATCAGACCTTTACAAAAATGTAGTCACTTAAATTTTAACCCCTTCATCAAATTAATGTGCTAGATAATTCCAAATGCATAATTTACAAAGATTTGCTTTAAAGGTCTTCTGGTAAGACGGCGACACATTTGGATGCAGTGGCCTCTTGGGGGTCAACAGGAGGAGTTTTTGTCTTTTTTATGATTGCAGGATAATGCTGGACATTAAGAACTTAACTTCTGCAGGTCTAACCCATCAACAAGTTCAATGATGGTGGAGCAGCTAGACAGTCTGGACCGTGTTGCTGCCCACTACAGGAAGGCATTGAAGGCGATGTGCAGTGAGTGATTGTCTTGGATGTTTCTATTGCGACCCCAAGACCCTGTGAGATGTTGAAAGTGTAAAATGCTGCAAGTCTGTTTCCCGTGTTTATTGGCAAGACAGACAGTGGGGGAACTGTGTGGCCTTGTGTAGTGAAGACTAGACCTCAAGCCATGAGCTTGTTTGTTACAGCAGTCCAGGAGCAGAGGCGCCAGAGGCAGTGCAGTGGAGCACCCGTGCTGTGTTGAGCACTGGCCCCTTCTATCGGTGCCGCCCTCCAATATTCAGTCGGTGGAGTGACAAGTTGGATTGCATGTGTGCATGTATTCATTCATCTCTGGACTGCAGAGAACTGTTTGTTCTTGCCGATAATATCCCTGCACCATCAATTTACAGGACATGTCACTCAGGTATATATATTTCTTTGTGTGACTGTACATCTACTTACTATCTTATCATCTGGTTGAAGATGGCACTGCTGACGGTGAGCAACAGCTTACTGGTAGTTCAAAAGGCAAGAAATTTGACTAAAAACATCATTACTAACACCTTTTCTTTGAAGTAAATTATGGTAAACCATCACCACAAACAATGAAGAAGCGAGTGAAGACAAAACGAATTCGAGGGATGAGCTGTGATGATGCATTGCAAAGTCAATGTAGATGGAGTTGGAGTGTGTACTTCAGAGAGGGGGAGTCGAGGCAGAGGAGTTTTGATGCCTGTCCAACTAGGCTGGGCGCGAGGTTGGATCGCTCTAAGCGCCAAGCTGATTTGGAGAGATTGAGAATGGCTTCAGGCTGGGTGGTGAAACCTAGGCCCAGAGCGTTTCAATTATGGAGGGGCTCATTTCCTAATGTGAGGCATGATCTGCTATTTGTACAATTTAAGCGCTAGCCCGGATAGAATGGAAAGGGAGGGTGTCAGGACTGGAGCTGAGAGTTGGGCCAATTTTGCTTGCTCTCCCGTAATGTTCAGCCCTATCTCTGCGGTGCTGAGGCTGAACTGCTCTAGCCACCGTGCGTTGTGTCTGCAAGCTTCGCAGCGATTCACCCCATTAATATGATGGGCTGACACTGAGGCTTTGGGCCTTCTCTGGGTGTATGGATCCAAGGACTCAATTTGGTTCAGAATGCAGTTGCTCACTTCTATTGTTTGCATCATTTGTGCTTTGTTTTCCTTTTCCTCTGCGTTTGGCTGTTGGTTTTTACTTTTTAACAATGGGTTCTTTCGGGTTTCTTGCTTTGTGCTTGCCTGTAAGTAGACAGATATCAAGGTTATATAATTTATTCATTCTTTGATAATAAATGTACTTAGACTATGTGCTTTCTGTGCCTTGTGTTGTGTATGACTGCTGGTACTGTGTTTTCCACCTTAGCCCCTGAGTAACGCTGTTTTTTTTTTTGGCTCTATTCATGAGTATTCGTGATAGTTGAATGACATTTAAACTTGAACTTGGGATTTCATCTCAATAACAAGTAAAGGACAACAGCAGAAAGAATATTGCAAAGCACAGCTGTGATAAGATGCCACGTGCTCAAAACATTTATTTCATCTGGATGCAAATGATATTTCTGCAGATGTTCCTTTAATGGCATTAAGCATATCTATGTGAAATGTTGTCACAGGAAAGCAGCATCCATCATTGGGGATCCCCACAACCCAGGACATGCTCTCTTGTCACTGCTGCCATCAGGAAGAAGGTACAGGAGCCTCAGGACTCACACAACAGGTCAGGAATTGTTAATACCTCTCAACCATCAGGTTATGGACCAAAGGAGGATAACATTACTCAACTTCACTTCATCATTGAAATGTTCTCACAACCTACAGTCTCACTATCGAAGACTCTTCATCATTATGATTATTATTTCTTTCTTTTTCTATTTGCACAGTTTGCTATCTTTTGTACACTGGTTGAACACCCAAGTTGGTGCAGTCTTTCATTAATTCTGTTATGGTTATTATTCTATTACGGATTTATTGAGTATTTCTGCAAGAAAGTGAATTTCAGGGTTATTCATGGTAACACACTTGTACTTTGATAATAACCTTACTTTGAATTTTGAAGGCATGGAACAAAGACGTGGTCATTGACATGAGGAAGAGGGGTGTAGACATGTTCCTGTTTCATCAACAGTACTGAGGTCGAAAGGGTTGACAGTTTCAAGTTCCCAAGAGTGAACGTCACCAGTAGCCTGCTCTAGACCAACCATGTAGACATCATGGCCAAGAAAGTGCATCAGTGCCTCTGCTTCCCCAGGAGGGCAAAGAAATTTTGTATGTCCCTGTCGATCCTTACCACTTTTTAATCAACGCTCCATAGAAAACATCCTATCCTGATTCATCATGGCTTGGTGTGGTAACTGTTCTGCATGTGACCACAAGAACCTGCAGAGAGTTGTGAACACAATTCAGCACATCACAGTGTAACTCCCGCTTCAGCTTTCGGCTTAATATAGGGGGTGATAACCCCTGGCCCGGCCAACTTAAGAAATCTCGTTTGGGTGGATGCTACGTGATGAGTCCCCTGTTACAAATCAGTACCCCAAAATAACAAACAGTACACAATATGTGATTAAATGGTTAAGCTTTATAATTCTTACTTTGACTATATGGTTAGTAAAGAAACGAGAAAAAAGAAAAGTCATTAAACAGTCTGTTGCACAAAGTTGGAGCTCACTGACAAGTTGATCGTTCACCATCGACCTCCTCCGATTGTTGCTGCCCTTCGGATCCTCGCTCTGAGTCCACCCAGTCCGGCGGTCTATCAAATCTCTCCATTCACATCTTCTTTCCTCATCTCTCCCCGGCAAAAGCCACCACCTTCCAGATTCACAAGACAGAGCAACAAAATCCTGATTGACTAACATGCATCCCACAGTCCTGTTACCTCCAGCTATAACCCAAACATTGTTGCTACAGGGAAACCGTTACCTCAGCAGTGAACATTACAGAGAAGACATTACAGCACGTTACAACAGAAACCAGCTTTCTCTTCACGGACTCCGTCTACACTTCCTGCTGTCTCAATATATCAGCCAACGTAATCAAAGACCCCACACACCTGAGATCTTCTCTCTTCTGCCCATCTCACTGGAAAAGATATAAAACTCTGGAAAACATGTACCATCAAGCTGAAGGTTATCTTCTATCTCTCTGTTATAAGACTATTGAATAGTCTCTTAGTATGACAAGATGGACACTTGACCTCACAATGTACCTCCTAATGGACTTTCACCTAATTATTTGCCTGCAATGCACTTTCCCCATAACTGTAACATTTTATTCCACATTGTTTTCCCCTTGTATGACTTCAGTTCATTGTTATAGTTAAATGACCACAACTCCATCTCCTTCACCATAGCACTGGAGAGGGATAGGAACAGACAATCTGAGAAAACATTTAATTGGAGTAGGGGGAAATATGATGCTATTAGGCAGGAACTTGGGAGCAAATGTTCTCAGGGAAATGCACAGCAGAGATATGGCAAATGTTCAGGGAATATTTGCATGGAACTCTGCATAGGTATGATCCATTGAGGCAGGGAAATGATGGTAGGGTTAAAGAACCATGGTGTACAAAGGATGTAGAAAATCTAGTTAAGAAGAAAAGAAAATCTATGAAGGGTTCAAGAAACTAGGCACTGTTAGAGCTCTAGAAAACTACCAGGTTGCTAGGAAGAGCTTAAAAATGGAATTAGGAGAGCCAGAAGGGGCCATGAGAAGTCCTTGGCAAGCAGGAATAAGGAAAACCCCAAAGCATCCTACAAGTGTGTGAAGAGCAAGAGGATGAGCCATGCGAGAATAGGACCAATCAGGTGCAATAGTGGAAATATGTGCATGGAGTCGAAGGAGGTAGCAGAGATACTTAATGAATACTTTGCTTCAATATTCACCAGGGAAATGACCCTGGCAATTGTGCGGATGACTTACAGCGGACTGAAATGTTTGAGCATATAGACATTAAGAAAGAGGATGTGCTGGAGCTTTTGAAAAGCATTAAGTTAGATAAGTCACCAGGACTGGATGAGATATACCCCAGGCTATGTGGGAAGCAAGGGAGTAGATTGCTGAGTTTCTTTGCGATGATCATTGTGTCATCAATAGGGACGGGAAAAGTACCGGAAGATTGGAGGGTTGCAAATGTTGTTCCCTTGTTCAAGAAAGGGAGTAGAGATAGCCCAGGAAATTATAGACCAGTGAGTCTGACTTCAGTGGTGGGCAAGTTGTTGGAGAATATCCTGAGAGACAGGGTTTATAATCATTTGCTGTGACATAATCTGATTAGGGATAGTCAGCATGGCTTTATCAAGGCCAGGTCGTGTCTTATGAGCTTGATTGAATTCTTTGAGGATGTAACAGAACACATTGATGAAGATAGAGCAGTGGATGTAGTGTATTTGGATTTCAGCAAGGCATTTGTTAAGGTTTCCTATGCAAGGCTCCTTCAGAATGTAATGAGCCATGGGATCCAAGGGGACATTGCTTTGTGGTTCCAGAATTGGCTTGCCCACAAAAGGCAAATGGTGGTTGTAGATGGTTTGCATTCTGCATGGAGGTCAGTGACCAGTGGTGTTCTGTAGGGATCTGTTCTGGGACACCTCCTCTTTGTGATTTTTATAAATAGAAAGGTGGGTTAGTAAGTTTGCTGATGACACAAAGGTTGGGGGTGTTGTGGATAGTGTGGAAGGTTGTCAGAGGTTACAGTAGAATATTGATAGGATGCAGAACTGGGCTGAGAAGTGGCAGATGGACTTCAACCCAGGTAAGTGTGAGGTGGTTCATTCTGGTAGGCCCAATTTGAAGACCAAATATTATATAAATGATAAGACTCTTGGCAGTGTGGAGGATCTGAGAGATCTTGGGGCCCATGTCGATAGGACACTCAAAGCTGCTGCACTTCGAAATAAAAACATATACCGTTTTCTAAATGAGGAGAGAATTCATAAATTGGAAGTTCAAAGGGATTTGGGAGCTCTAATGCACGATTCACTAAAGGTTAATTTTCAGATTGAGTCAGTAGTAAAGAAGCCAAATGCAATGTTAGCATATCTAAGGGTGTGTTGACTATGAAAGGGTCCAGAGAAGTTTTATGAGAATGATTCTGGAGATGAAAAGGTTAACATATGATGAGCACTTGATGGCTTTGGACCTATATGACTGGAGTTCAGAAGGATGAAGGAGGGATGTCTCCTTGAAACCTAATGAACATTGAAAGACCTGAATAGAATGGATAGAAACATAGAAACATGGTTCCAGTAGCTGGAGAGTCTAGGACCAGATGATAAAGCCTAAGAATAAAAGGACATCCATTTAGAATAGGGATGAGGAGGAGTTTCATTAGAATCTATCCTTTGGCTATGGAATCTATGAAATATACCCAAGTCATTGGGTATACTTAAAGCAGACGTTGATAGGTTCTTGATTAGTAAGAGTGTCAAGGTTATGAAGAGAAGGAAGGAGAATGTGGTTGAGAGGGAAAAATAAATCAGCCAAGATAAAATGGTGGAGAAGATTCAGTTGGCCGAGCGGCCTAATCCTGCCTCCATGTTTTGTACTCTTGTAGTCTTATGGTAACCCAGTCCAATGGTCAATTCAAAGATACATATGAAATCTTCCCCTGCCACACACTAACCCCTTCAGCTCCCCCACCCCCACACACAGACATACACACACATGGAAAACAGTAACAGAATTAATGTCTCAGGTCTGTGATCCTTCTGATACCATATTTTTAAATCTCAGTTCCGATTAGGGCCTTAAGGCCTTCATCTTGAGCACTAACTCAGCTTCTCTTTCCACAGATGCTGCCTGACCTGCTAAGTGTGCCCACTATCTTCTAATTTTTACTTCAGACATCTGGTACCAAGACAGTTCCTTCTGTCGTTGTGATGATCAAAACTAGATAAAATCCCTTCTATCTCCTGTCAAGATATATGGGCAATTTGTAAACCAAGTCATTATACCCTGAAGTAAACTTGAGACTAAAATTTCCACTTCACTGATGATGCAATTCCACTCATCCTTAGGTTAGCTAAATGGACAGATTGTGCTGTAGTTGTTACAGGCTGCACATGTCACTGTGTGATTTGATTCAGATACTCTTTTCACTTGGTTAAGTCAAACATTTTGTCTTCTCAATGAAGTGGAGGAAGATCTTGGACCAACATAATCCTAATTTAATCCCAATTTTTGTGAAAACTGTGCCTTTAAACACCACTGTTTAGCAATTACTAACCTGTTCTGTGAGCAATCCTATAATTACTCCCATGCACTCAGTGCATATCAGAGCAGAATCTTTCCTGCAACCTACTTCAATCAACTCTACAATTTTCACGAACTATACAATGAGCAAAAAAATAGGCAAATTACAATATAGATTTGATATATATTACCCAACAAAAGATGAACGCGGCCTGCAAACCAGTGTTCTAAATTATAGAAGGTTATGATAGGTAATAGAATAGAGATGGTGTAATATTTCAATATTTTCATGCTGCCTGCATTGCAATTATGATGTTAATTAATTATACAGCTGGCAGTTAACACCATCCTGAGGCACAACCATGGTCAATTCAGTGATGTTCTGTGAGCGAGTAATTAACCTCTCCTCTTCCCCAGGATTCTCTACAAGGCAATCTTCATGTTGATGATATAATTATTATTAATTCAGTTTCTGTGTTTCGTTGACATTGTTAATTACTTGTCGGTAATCAGCTAATGTTTAATCTGGCTGTTGGATGGTTTTCTAACAGCTGTTCAAAGTGCCTCTGAACCCATATATGGAACACTTTAAAGTCACTTTCCATACACACCCCCTTCCCCCAGCCCACTTCAGTCCCCACTGCACTGTAAGTATCAGCAATGTTGGCACTCATAATTAATTATTATCTTTTTCACTGCAAAGATCTCTTCAGATCAGGGGTTTTCTCAATCTAATTATATCTGTGCTTCAATTATTTCAACCAGGAAGGCAATACTTGCTTGTCAATAAATCAAGAAAAGCAATGGTACCTCATTAGTGCCAAATTTCAGAAACGATCCTATTTACGCACTTGCCAATATAACCCTAGTCAGAATTATTCTGTCTAGATATGTGAATTGTTTTCTTAATGATTGAACTCATACGTTGCAGCTAAATTGCCTGAGATGACGTTTTTTTCTCTTAATCTGCCAAATCAAATCTCCTCCCCAAAAAACATTTCTAAGCAACAGGAAACAAGGTTTCTAAGATGTTATGATCATTGATGACCCTTCTAGACTGCATGCTACATTTATTCTACAGAAGACTCCTTTACTGTTCTTTGCTTTACAGGTCCTTCGGTCCATTGACTGGAAGATATGCACAGCCGTGCTGTTGGAATTTCTGCTTTATTTTAAATCTCCATATACACGAGATTCAGGAGCTAAAGGTCACCCCATACTGACATTTGGTTTTGCTTTCAGTAGTTTACTTTCATGACATCAGTAAGTACACTCACAGGAAGAAAATAACTTTTAATCAGCTAACTCCACTTCAGTGCAATCTTTCCATTGCCCTGTATCTATTCCTCAATAACGTTTATCAAATTGTTTATAATCAATGGTGGTTTCATTTGACGGTATACAGTTGAATGACAATAAACTTGAACATCTGATCTGAGAACACATCACTGCCCAAAATGCCACATTTTGAGCTTGATGTGGCAATGGGGAGACAACATGTTGGTTTATGAACTGATTAGGGCTCAGAGGTTTGATGAAGTCTCAAACTTCAAGCAAAATTAAAGTTTGTATTTGTCGGCATTCTAAGTCGGGTTTCCAAAGGATCTCGCTCTTACTAGCTTGCTCCTTCATTAGCAATATTATACATTTAACTTGCTCGTCCATACAAATTTATTCCAGTATCAATGATGATCCACATCTGGAAGCAAAATAATGCGCTTTCTTCAGAGTTCAGATCGAAGCAGGATTTCAGTGGACTTAACTATTCCAAATTGAGGATTGCTCTGGCATGTCAGCTTTATGATTTATCATGCCCAGTAATTAAGGGGTGTTACAGTATAGATGTTGAGCTGTCGTTTCCCTTGAGTGGGATGTTTAGAAATTGTAGTTGCAGTCTCAACATAAATGCCATTCAGAAATGGGCTGAGAACACATTCTTCACCCTGAGGGAATTCTTTAACCAAGAAAGCTGTGAAGATTTTTTTCTGGAAAGGGAGAAATATTTTTCTAGGCACTATATTTAAGAAACAAGGGAGTTAGGGGATGGCACTGGGGGGTGGGGGTGGTGGAAGCATCAGGCATTATCTTATTGTATATCAGTGTTGGCAGGAGGAACTGAACAACTTACTGTTTTCATTGTCTGCTATGCTTAAGTACTTAATGGGTGGATAGGTTAGAAATTGGGATGCTCTCCTCTGGTAATTAAATTAATTGCTTTGCAAGCTGAAACTATTGATCAGAATCAAGAATTTGGATCTCACCGTAGCAGCTGGGTAACTTGAATTCAGTCAATCAAAAATCGGAATATATAAAAAAAAACTTTCAATAATGGTTACTACCAAAGTATTGCATTGTTATATAGACCTATTTATTGCACTGATGTTCTTCAGGGAAATCTGCCATTCCAACCTGATCTTGCCTATATGTGATTCCAGATCAACCAATGACTGTTAAACTTCTCTCTGCAGAGGCTTAGAAAACAGCTTAGCTTAGGGAAATTAGGAAGGGCAATAAATGTCAGCTTAATCAGTGACCCATGAACCATTAAATTGAAAACAATTCCTCAGATATACTTCTAAAACTCTGCATTCTACTCTATGCATTGCCTCTCCATTATTCTAACTCTTCTATTCGAATGATTCTAGCATCTATCATTAAGGACTCATACCACCCAGGACGTGCCCTCTTCTCATTGCTACCATCAGGAAAGAAGTACAGAAGCCTGAAGGCAAACATACAATGATTCAGAAACAGCTTTGTCCCCTCTGCCATCTGATTTCTGAATGGACATTGCAACCATGAACACTACCTCATTACTTTATATTCTAAATTTTGCACTGCTTATTTAACATAACATAAATTTAAAAAAGTATTTTTTTTCAAGTGCCTATAGTTTTATTGCTTTACAACATTGAATCTGAATGAATTTAATTTGGCTTTTTTGACACTGATCAACAGAAAAAGACTCTTTCGTGTCAAAGTGAAAACAGGTCTCTACAAAGTGATCTAAATTAATTACAAATATAAAACACAAAATAATTGATTACATAATTACTCAACCCCTTCAAGTTAGTACTTAGTTAATGCACCTTTGGCAGCAATTACAACCTTCAGTTCATGTGGATGGGTCCCTGTCAGCTTTGCACATCTGTATACTGCAATTTTTCCCCATTCTTCTTCACAAAACTGTTCAAGCTCTGTCAGATTGCATGGGGTTTATGAGTGAAGAGTCCTTTTCAAATCCAGTCAGGAATTCTCAATTGGATTTGAGGTCTAGACTCTGACTTAGCCACTCCAGGACACCAACTTTGTTTGTTTTTAAGCCATCCCTGTATAGCTTTGGCTTTATGCTTGGGTCACTGTCTTGCTGGAAAACAAATCTTCTCCCAAGTCGTAGTTCTCTTGCAGACTGCATCAGGTTTTCCTCCAGGATATCCCTATATTTTACTGCATTCATTTTACCCTCCACTTTCCAGAGTCTGCTGCAGTGATGCAGCCACCAGCATGCTCCATGGGACGGATGGTGAGATTTTGGTGACGTGCAGTGTTTGAAGAACAGTTCCAGTTTTATGAAGAACTGCAGCACCTTCTGGATATGATACCAAAAAAGGATATGACATGTATCTTTGGAGACTGGAATGCCATAGTTGGAAATCACAGAACACCTGGAGTAATGGGCAACATTGGCCTTGGAGGACAGAATGAAGCAGGACATTGACTGGTAGAATTTTGCCTAATTAACTCTCTGGTTATAGCAAATACCCGCTTCCAACAGCATAAGAGGTGGCTCTATACATGGACATCACCAGATGGTCAACACCGAAATCAATTTGACTATATACTTTGCAATCAGAGATGGAAGAGCTCTGTAGATTCAGCTAAAGCAAGACCAGGAGCAGACTGTAGCTCATACCATGAGCTGCTTGTTGCAATATTCAGAATGAAACTGAAGAGCTCAGGAAAGCCAACGTACCAGCAAAGTTTGATGTTGATAGCATCCCTCAAGAATATGCCGTGGAGGTGAAGAACAGGTTCAATGGATTAAACCTGGCAGAGAGAAAGCCAGAAGAACTATGGATAGAAGTAAGGAGCATCGTACAAGAGGTGGCAACAAAAAAATGTAGCAAACAAAAAGAAGGCCAGGAAAGCAAAATGGCTTTCTCGGAGGCTCTACAAGTGACTGAGCAGCAAAGAGAAGTGAAGGGCAATGGAGATCGGAACAAATACCTCCATCTGAATGCAAAGTTCAAGAAGATAGCAAGGAAAGATAAGGAAACTGATTTAAGGGAGCAATGCAAAGAAACTGAAGAAGCCAACAGAATTGGAAAATCAAGAGTCTATTCAAGAAGATTAGAGAAATCAAAGGAACATTTCATGCAAAAATGAGTATAGTAAAAGACAAAGAAGGGAAGGACCTTACAGAAACAGAAGACATCAAAAAGAGGCAGCAGGAATACACTGAAGAATTGTACAGGAAAGATCCCAACAGCAAAGACACCTGCAATGACTCCCTCATCGATCTAAAGCCAGACATTCTGGAAAGTGAAGTTAAATGGGCAGCAGAAAACATTGTCAATAATAAGGCTGCAGGATGTGATAGGATTCCAGCTGAATTGTTTAAAACTTGAAAGGTGATGCTGTAAAAGTGTTGCATGTAATTTGCCAGCAGATCTGGAAAACCTAACAATGGCCTTTAGACTGGAAAAGATCAATTTCCCAAGAAGGAAATGTAAAGGAATGTTCAAGTTACTGAACAATTTCACTAATTTCACATACTAGCAAGGTAATGCTAAAAATCATGCAAGCAAGACTTCAGCAATACATGGAACGAGAATTGCCAGATGTACAAGCTGGTTTTAGAAGAGACAGAGGCACCCGTGACCAAATTGATTACCTATGCTGGATAATGGAGAAATCCCTAAAGAAATGGGGATACCTGGACATCTAATCTGCCTTATGAGAAACTTGTATGAAGATCAAGAAAGAACAACAAACTGCTTCAAGATTGGGAAAGGAGTACAACAAGGCTGCATACTGTAACACTGCTTATTTAATCTATATGCTGAACACATCATGAGGAATGCTGGTCTGGAGGACTCAAAGGTTGGAATCAAAATTGCCGGATGAAATATTAACAGCCTCAGATATGCAGATGACACTACTCTAATGGCTGAAAGTGAGGAGGATCTGATGAAGTTTCTAATCAAAGTGAAAGAAGAAAGTGCAAAAGCTGGCTTGTTGCTCAATATTAAGAAAACCAAGATTATGTCGACCAGCCCTATTAACTCCGTGGTAATAAATGGAAAGGAAGTGGAAGCAATGACGGATTTTGTCTTCTTTGGTTCAAAGATTTCTGTTGATGGTAACTGCAGCCACAAAATTAAACAGCGCTTACTTCTGGGGAAGGCAGCAATGGTAAATTTAGATAAAACACCGAAGAGCAAAGACATAATGTTGTCTACAAAGATCTGTATAGTCAAGTCGATGGTATTTCCAGTTGTGATGTATGGCTGTGAGAGCTGGACTATTAGTAAGACTGAATACAAAAGAATCAACGCCTTTGAACTTGGATGCTGGAGGAAAGTGTTAAGAGTTCTTTGGACAAAAAGACGATCCAACAAGTCGATACTTGAAGAAATATAGCCAGACTGCTCACTAGAAGGCTTGATTATGAGACAAGAGCTCAAATATTTTGGCCACATCATGAAAAGCCAGGATTCCTTGGAGAAGCATCTCATGTTAGGTAAAACAGAATGTAAAAGGAGAGGATGACAGAGGCTACATTGGATAGATAATATTACTCAGACAATGCATATGATCTTGGGGGATCTTAGTGGGGCAGTTTGCAACAAGAAGGCTTGGTGTGCAGGAGTCCATACTGTCACCAAGAGTCAGACTCGACTTAACAACTGAACAACAAGCAGTGTTTGGCTTATGGCAAACATATCATTTAGTCTGATGGCCAAAAAGCTCAGTTTTGGTTTCATCAGACCATAGAACCGTATTCCAGCTGACCTCAGAATCTCCCACATGCCTTCTGACAAACTCTAGCCGATATTTCATGTGAGTTATTTTTCAATAGTGGCTTTCTCTTTGCCACTCTCCCATAAAGCTACGACTTGTGAAGCACTCAGGCAACGGCTGTTGTATATGCAGTCTCTCTTATCTCAGTCACTGAACCTTGTAACTCCTCCAGAGCTGTCATAGCTCTCTTGGTGGCCTCCTCACTAGACCCCTTCTTGCGCGGTTTTTGAGGACAGCCTGCTCTAGGCAGATTTACAGCTGTGCCATGTTCCTTCCATTTCTTGCTAATTGACTTAACTGTATTCCAAGAAATATTCAGTGACTTGGAAATTTTCTTGTATCCATTTCCTGACTTGTGCTTTTCAATCACCTTTTCTTGGAGTGTTCTTTTGTCTTCAGGGTGTAGTTGTTGCCAGGATACTGACTCACCAGCATTTGGATCTTCTGCATATAGGCCTATTTTTACTACAATCAATTGAAACACCATGAATACACACAGGGGATCTCCATTTAACTAATTATATGACTTCTAAAACCAATTGGCTGCACCAGTGATGATTCAGTGTGTCATATTAAAGGAGAGGAGGGGCTGAGTACTTACGTAATTGATTATTTTGTGTTTTATATTTCTAATTGATTTAGATCACTTTGTGGAGATCTGTTTTCACTTTGATACTAAAGAGTATATTTCTGTTGATCAGTGTCAAAAAAAGCCAAATTAAATCCACAGTGATTCAATGTTGTAAAACAATAAACCATGAAAACTTCCAAGCGGGGCTTGTGAATATATTTTATAGGCACTGTATATACTTGCTGTAATTCACAATTTTTTTTCTCTATATTGTCATGTATTGCATTGTAGTGCTGCCACAGTGTTAATAAGTTTCTCAACATATACTCATGAAGGATTGCAAAGGACATATTGGGTCCTCTGGAAGACTAGAATGGTAATCCATGTGTGGAGCCGAAAGAGATGGGAGAGATCTTAAATTTATTCTTTGCATCTGTATTTACTCGAGAGATGGACAGAGTCTATAGAAGTGAGGCAAAGCAGCATCCACTTTGTGGACCCTGTACAGATTACAATGGAAGAGGTGTTTGCTACCCTGAGGCAAATCAGAGCTGATAAATCCCAGGGCCTAACAAAGTGTTCCCTCGGATCCTATGGTCCTATGGGAGGGAAATAGAAAAATTGCCTGGGTCCTCGCAGAGTTATTTAACACAGACGATTGGAGAATAGCCAGTGTTATTCTGTTGCTTAAAAAATACTCCAAACTGAAAGCAGGAAATTATAGGCGGGTGAGTGTGACATCATTTGCGGGAAAGTTATTGGATGGTATTCTAAGGGATTGGATGTATAAGTTTTTGGATAGACATGGACTGATTATCTGGAAAGCGAATGAAGGCAAGACAGTGGATGTTGCCCACATGGACTTTAGTAAGGCATTTGACAAGGTCCTGCACGGGAGGTTGGTCAAGAAGGTTTAGTCGCTCAGCATTCAGGATGAGGTAGTAAATTGGATGAGACATTGGCTTTGTGAGAGAAGTCAGAGAGTGGTAGTAGAGGGTCACCTCTCTGACTGGAGGCCTGTGACTAGTAGTGTTCTGCAGGGATCGGTTCTGGGTCCTTTGTTGTTTGTCATCTATATCAATGACCTCGATGATAATGTGGTTGACTGGATCAGCAAATTTGTAGATGACCCCCAAGACTGGGGTGTAGTGGATAGTGAGAATGGCTATCATGGTTTGCAGAGGGATCTGTATCAGCTGGAAAAATGGGCTGAAAAATGGCAGATTGAATTTAATGCAGAGAAGTGCAAGGTTTTGCTCTTTGGTAGGACCAACCAGGGTAGGTCTTACACAGTCAATGTAGGGCACTGAAGAGTGTGGTAGAACAAAGGATTGAGAATTCATTGAAAATGGCATCACAGGTAGATAGGGTCATAAAGAAAGCTTTTGGCACGTTGGCCTTCATAAATCAATGTATTGAGTACAGGAGATGGAATGTGTTGAAGTTGTATAAGACGTTGGTGAGGTCTAATTTGGAGTATTGTGTGCAGGTTTGGTCACCTACCTACAGGAAAGATGTAAACAAAGTTGAAAGAGTACAGAGAAATTTTTGAAGGATGTTGCCGGGTCTGGAGGACCTGAGTTAGAAGGAAAGGTTGAATAGGTTAGGACTGTATTCTTTAGAACGTAGAAGACTCAGAGATTTGATGGAGCTATATAAAATTCTGAGGGGTATAGATGGGATTAATGCAAGCAGTTTTTTTCACTGAGGTTGGGTGGGACTACAACCAGGCGTTATGGGTTAAGAATGAAAGGTGAGAAATTTAAGGGGAACATGAGGGGAAACTTCTTTGTTCAGAGGGTTGTGAGAGTATGGAATGAACCACCAGCACAATTGATCCATGCAAACTCGATTTCAATGTTTAAAGCAAGTTTGGATAGGTACATGGATGGTAGTGATATGGAGGGCTATGGTCCCAGTGCATGTTGATGGGAGTACACAGTCTAAATGGTTCAGCATGGACTAGATGGGCTGAAGTGCCAGTTTCTGTGCTGTACTTCTCTATGACTCTATGATATTAAACCTGATTCAGATTCCACTCAGTTCTATGTTTAATGAATATGAGTGTCCAGTATGCTTTTAGAACAATCATGCTACCTTGCCCCATCACTAACAATATAACAAATAAATTATAAATAATATAATACTTTGTTCCTGATTGTTCATTACAATTTTTTCTAGTATCAATGACTCCATATATCTGATGACCCGCATGTTTAAGATAGTTACAAATTAGATGGGGTTGACTTTAATCTTCAATTAAAGGGAAATTTAGCATGACTGGAATTTTACACTAACATAATCAGCATTAGCATCCATGAAGGTATAAAACAATGACAAATCTGTAAACAGAGCGGCAAGTGGGTATGAAGGACTCCATTATCCATGAACACACAGCTATCCTAAGCTTTGGAAAACTGAGTTAGAGAAGGAGAAAGTCTCTCATTGGGTGAACTCCTCTGAAAGCTGGCTTGTGGACCACTGATTTCTATGGTAGGAGAGACCTTTACTTTGTGCAAGGGATAGCAGTTTTTTTATTAGAGATACACCATGGTAACAGGCCCTTCTGGTCCAATGAGCCTTCACTGTCCAATTACACCATGTGACCAATTAACCTACTAACCTGTACTGTATATGTTTGGAACGCGGGAGGATACCAGTACACCTGGAGGAAATCCACGTGGTCATGAGGAGAACGTACAAACTCCGAATATAACTACTAAATATTATTGTCACTGACTTCAATTGAACAAGTTGTGAACTAGTTAGCTGACTTTTATTTTACACAACTGCATGGCAATGTAGTGCTTTAACCTAATTATGGACAGTGGGAAGCAGCTGGTCGGTTTCTGGTGAGGAAACATTTAAAAAACTAAACAGAAGGCATAAGGTAGTAAGTAGTGCAGGGTAGTGAAATGGTTAATGATGACCAGACGTGTTTTATTTATTTATTTAATGGGATACAGTGCGGAATAGGCCCTTCTGGCCCTTCAAGCTGCGCCGCACAGCAATCTCCTGATTTAATCCTAGCCCAATCACAGGACACTTTACAGTTCCCAATTAATCTACCAAGCTGTACATCTTTGAACTGCAGGAGGAACCACACCCGGTCATGGGGAGAATGTAAAAACTCCTTCCAGGAAGCAGCGGTTGTTAGGAAAGATCAGAGCATTTAAAATTATAAGTAAAAATCTCCAACTCGAATCAAAGTTTGGAAAATGGATAACAACGGTAAAATTGAAGCTCTTTGTACAACATTTATGGAGTCATTGTGAGAAACAGCACTGGAATGATCTCTTCAGCTGATCATCAGGCTCTCATATACACTACTCCAACTTTCATCTTATTTTATCCTCCCCACATTCCTATCAGCTGCAAATTCTACTGTAGTGGCAACTAACACTGGCCAATGAACCTACCGACCTTCATATCTTTGTGTGCAAAAACTGGTGCACCCAAAGGAAACACATGTGGCTACAAGGAGAACGAGCAAACTCCACATAGACAGCATGAAAGGTCAGGATTGAACCCAGGCTGTTGAAAGTATGAGGTAGCAGAGTCCCACCATCTGTGTCACTGCCATCTACTGCCTCTAAGCCCATAGTTCCCTTACTCTGCATTGTTTGCTTCCACCTCCAACCCAAAATCCATAAACCTGACTGTCTGGGTAGGCCCATTGTCTCTGCCTGCTCCTGTCCCCCAGAACTCATGTCTGCATACCTCAACTCCACTCTATCCCCCTTGGACAGTCCCTTCCTACCTACATCCACAACACTTCTCAAGCTCTTAATCTCCTTACTAACCATCAATTTCCTGGCCTTGACCGCCTCATTTTCACAATGGATGTTGTGTTCCTATACACTTCTACCCCCATTAAGAACATCTTAAAGTTTTCCGCTTCTTTCTCCATAAAAGAACCAAGCAGTTCCCCTCCACCACCACCCTCCTCTGTCTGGCAGAAATGGTTCTTACCCTCAACAATTTTTCTTACGGCTCCTCCCACTTTCTTCATACTCAAGGGGTAGCCGTAGGCACCCTCATGGGCCTCAGCAATGCCTGCCTTTTCATTGGCAATGTAGAACAAGCCGTCCCCGGTAATACTCCCCAAATCTTCCTCCGCTACATTAGCTACTGTATTTATGCTGTTTCGTACACCCACGCTGAGCTCATCAATTTCATCAACTTTGCTTCCAACTTCCACCCTGCACTTAAATTCATTAGGCCCATTTATGACACCTGCCTCAACCTTTCTCGATCTTTCTGTCTCCATCTCTGGAGAAAAAACTGTTGACTGACATCTTTTACAAACCTACTAATTTCCACAGCTATACTGACTATACCTGTTTCCACCCTGTCTGCTGTAAAAATGCTAATCCCTTTTCTCACTTCCTTCATCTCCACCGCATCCATTTCCAGGATGTGGCTTTCCCTTCCAGGACCTCAGAAACCCTCCTTCTTCAAAGAATGGGGTTTCCCTTCCTCCACCATTGATGCCACCCTCATCTGCATCTCCTCCATTTTGCAAACATCAGTTTTCACCCCATCTTCGAATTACCTTAACAGTGATAGCGTTCCTCTTTTCATTACTTACCATGACCTCCACATCCAACACATCATTCTCCACAATGTCTGCCATTTCCAAAGGGATCCTATCACCAAACATATCCTTAACTCCTCCCCACTCTCCGCTTTCCACAGGGAATGTTCCCTCTGTGATTCCCTTGTGCATTCATCCCTCCCCAGTAATCTCCCACCCAGCACTTTTCCCTGTAAGCAGACAAAGTCCTACACCTGCCCACCTACACCTCACCTACATTCAGAGTCCAAAGCAGTCCTTCCAGGTGAGGCAATACTTCACCCCTCCTGGGGTTGTCTTTTGTGCCTGGTGCTCCCAATGTGGTTTGCTCTACATTGGTGAGATCCTTTGTAATTTGGGGAACTGTTTTGTTGAGCATATCCGCTCCATCAGCCAAAAGCAGAGCTTCCCGGAGGCCAAACATTTTAATTCCGATTCCCAGTCCTGATCTGACATGTTGATCCATGGTCCATCCATCCTCTTGTGCCACAATGGGGCCACCCTCAGGGTGGAGAAGCACCACCTTATATTCTGTCTGGGTAGCCACCAACCTGATGGCGTGAATATTGATTTCTCCTTCTAGTAAAAATAATTTCCCTCCCTCTCCCCTCTTTTTCCATTACCTACTCTGGCCTCTTACCTCTTCTCACCTGCCTCCCACTGGCCCCTGGGTCCCCTCCATCTTCCCTTTCTCCTATGGTCTACTCTCCTCTCCTACCACATTCCTTCCTCTCCTGCCCTTTACCTTTCCCAGCCACTTGGCTTCACCTTCTAGATATTGTCCTTCCCCTCCTCCCACGTTTTTATTCTAGAGTCTTCTCCCTTCCTTTCCAGTCTCAACCTGAAACGTCGAATGTTTATTCATTTCTGTAGATGCTGCCTGACCTGCTGAATTCCTCCAGCATTTTGTGTGTGTTGATCCACATCACTGCACTGCACAGCTTTGTAATGCTCATAATAAGCTGGATCAATTACTGGCACAAGGTGCAACCTAATAGTCCTTCCTAAGATTTAGTTACTAAGAGATTAAGACTTGGAAGGTGCTTAATTCTTTCAAGGAGAATGTAAAATGGGAAATCCTTAGAACGTAGAACATACAACATAGAAAACTTACAGCACAATACAGGCCCTTTAGCCCACACAAAGCTGTGCCGAACATGTCCTTACCTGAGAACTACCTAGGTTTTACCCAGAGCCCTCTATTTTTCTAAGCTCCATGTAGCCATCAGACCCCATCGTTTCCACCTTTAACACCTACCGCCTGCAGCCCATTCCATACACTCACCACTCTCTGCATAAAAAACTTACCCCTGACATCTCCTCTGTACCTACATCCAAGCACCATAAAACTATGCCCTCTCGTGTTAGCCACTTCAGCCCTGGGAAAAAGCCACTGGCTATCCACACAATCAATGCCTCTCATTATCTTGTACACCTCTATCAAGTCACCTCTCATGCTCCGTCACTCCAAGGAGAAAAGGCCGAGTTCACTCAACCTATTCTCATAAGGCATGCACCCCAATCCAGGTGACATCCTTGTAAATCTCCTCTGCACCCTTTCTATGGTTTCCACGTCCTTCCTATAATGAGGTGACTGGACTTGAGCACTGTACTCCAAGAGCATTGTATAAATCAGGAAATTAGATACACATGTAACAAGTATAACACAATAATTATGCAGGATTCTAATTTATGTATAGACTGACAAATGAAAATAGCAGTAAAATATAAAAATAAATAATTTTATTTTCAGATCAGTATCCTCCCACATGTCGGAGGGTAGCAAATGTAAATCCAATATTTAGAAAGAGAGGGAGAGAGATACCAGTGAGCTTTAATCCAGTTAAACTGGCACCAGTACAACAAAAATGGTGGAATATATTATTAAAGAACTGACAAAAGGTGAGTTGTCTATTTTAGATCTAGCATTGTACAGTGAGAGAGAGTTCATTGATTATGTTGTGATTAAAGGGCTTTTATGGAAGAGTTATAAAATTCGGTAGCATTTTATATTAAAACTGAAGTGATTTACCTGTAGTTTAATCTGAAATTAGAATTTAGGTTTAAACAAAGTAAAGTGTGACGTTATGAAGTTAGTGCCAGTGATGATAATTGGGAAACTGCATTAAAATACATATCAGGAAACAATCAAATGACTAACATTTAGTCACAACAATTGTATATTTCTTTAAGGCATAAATTCCAACAAAATAGGTGTCCCAGCTTTGCGTAACAAGGGTAGTTAATGATGGGAAATTAATATAACTTCAAAGGAAAAGACTTTTGATACTATATAATTGGTCGCATAAGAATGGAAAACATTTGTGCGGTTGGATATGATTACAAAAAATAAGGATAAGAAAGTAGAATACAAGAGTATTCCAATAGAAATCTCTCAAATACAGGCTAAAAAGCTATAATGTTCACTCGTTATGTGCTGTGTCATATGACATGGGTAACCATGTTCTTTCCATGACCGTGATTGTTCTTGGCAAATTTTTCTATAGAAGTGGGTTGCCGTTGCCTTCTTCTGGGTAGTGCCTTTACAAGACGGGTGACCCCAGCCACTATCAATACTCTTTATAAATTGTCTGCCTGGCATCAGTGGTCGCATAACCAGTAATAGTGATATGCACCAGTTGCTCATACAACAATCCATTTGCTCCCATGGCAATCCAGCAGGTCCCATGCCTTGCCCGGGGTGACCTGCAGGCTAGTGGAGGGAAGGAGAGCCTTACTGCTGTCTTGATAGAGACATATCTCCACCCTTTCTCCCTCACAAGCTATATAGATATCTATAAAGGAGCAAGTTAGCTAGGGTGACTGAGCATCTCTTACAGTCTGAGGCAGCAGAATTATATTGGTGAAAATTAATCACAATTATTATCTACCTTTGTGAAAGAAGACATAGAAACCCGCAACAAAAATAGTGGAGAGTGATAGCCAGAGTGAACATGGAGATAAAAGAAATTAACATAAGTAAAAAGGTATTGGAGAAATTACAAGCTTTGGAGGTAAGAACGACCATTTCCCAAAATTCTGCTTTTCTAAAAACAGTTCTGATAATTTGGAAGTTTAAGACTGCATTATTTAAGACAGATGAGAGAACAGAAAGTTACTAGACTACATAATTAAGTAAGTGATAAAGGGCATTTAGAAAATATTCACAGAATGAATGTAGATTTATAAAATGAGAAACTTATTGGAAGTTAAGGCTGTAAATAACAGAAGAGCTAAAAGGGTGAATCGCATCTAAGCTCACTGATGATACTAAATTGAGTAGAAAAGCAAATTATGCAGAGGATGAGGATGACAGATGTATGGATAGGTTAGGTGAACGGACAAGGGTCTGGTAGATATCATACAATGTTAGTAAGTGAGAGGTCATCCACTTTGGAAGAGAAAACAGAAGATTAGATCATTATTTAATTGGTAAAAAATTGCAGCATGCTGTTGTGCAGAGGGTCTTGGGAATGCTAGTGCATGGGCCACTAATGGTTTGTAGCAAATGCAATAGGTTAACAAGAAGGCAAATGGAATGTTGGCCTTGGCTAGAAAGATTTAGTTTAAGAGCAGGGAGGTTATGTTGAAACTGCACAGGGCACTGGTGAGGCTGCACCTGGGGTACTGCGTGCAGTTCTGGTCTCGATATTTATTTATTTAGTGATACTGTGTCTGGTTCTTCAAGCTGTGCTGTCCTGGTGCCCCCTGAGAACCTGATTTCACCCTAACCTAACCACGGGACAATTTACAACGACCAGCTAACTTACCCGATATGTCTTTGGACTGTGAGAGGAAACATGAGCACCTGGGGAGACCCACGCATTCCACGGGGATACAGATACTCCTTTCAGATAGTGCTGGAACTGAACTCCAAACTCCAACACTCCGAGCTGTAATAGTGTCGCGCTAACTGCTACACTACCATGGCACCTACAGAGGAAAGACATACCGGCTTTGGAGAGGGTGCAGAAGAGGTTCATCAACTTGATTCTGGAAATGAGAGGGTTAGCATATGCAGAGAGATAACCTGGGACTGTACTCATTAGAACTCAAAAGAATGAGATGAGATCTTATAGAAACATACAAAAGTTGTGAAAGGGATAGATAATATAGAGACAGGAAAGTTATTTCCACTGAAAAGTGAGATTAGAACTAGGTGACTTAGCCTCAAGATTCAGGGGAATAGATTTAGAATGAAATTGAGGAGAAAGTGCTTTTCCCAAAGTCTAATGAATCTGTGGAATTCTCTACCAGGGAAGCAGAAAAGGCTACCTCATTCTTTATATACCTAAGACGCAGTTAGATTTTTGCTATCAGGGGAATTAAGCATTATGGGGAAAAGAAAGGTAGGTGGAGTTGTCTCCATGGCCAGGTCAGCCATGAGCTTATTAACAGGCTCGACAGGTCTGATGGCTTACTCCTACTCCTCTTTCTTATAATGGGTATGGTGCACGGAGGATTTCAGAAGGCCTTGAAAAGATCCCACATAATACACTATTAAACAAAATTCAATCATATGGTATTGAGGTAATGTAATGGTGTGAACTGAAGATTAGATAATGGACAGTTACAGATAAATAGTACAGTTTCGGTTGGGAAGTTGTGACTGGTGGGGTTATGCAGGTATTACTGCTGGTAGCTCATCGGATGCAATCTAGTTGACAATTTGGATGAAGGGACCAAATGTAATATAACCAAGCTTGCTTGAAGATACAAAGCTAAATTAGAATGCGGGCTGTAAGAAGGATGAAGAGAGGCTTCACTGGGAGATGGACAGAAGTGAAAAGTCAAAGAAATAGAAGATGGAATATAATATGAAAAAATGCATGGTCGTTTACCTTGGTTAACAAAATAGTCCTGATGAAGGATCTCAGCACAAGAATTCCACTGTTTATTTCCCTCCATAGATGCTGCCTGACTTGAGTTCTTCCAGCATTTTGTGTGACTTGTGTAGCATCTGCAGAATTTCTTGCATCTCTAGAAAGGCAAAATATTTTTCTAAAATGGTGACGAACTGTATTGATGTTCTGAAGTCCTGGTTTTCTTGTATGTGCATCAGGGAAAGATAATGTGTGTATACAATAAGCAATTAGGAAGTTGCTGCTTTTTGCAAGAAGACTTGAGCATCAGACTGTAAGGCATCTTGTTACAATTATAATGCACAAATTGGAATAAAATCTGGAATACTGTGTGCAACTTTGGTCGCCATATACAGAGAAATACAGTATATATTAGTAACAGAGAGAGTGCCATGAAAGTTTGCTTTAATGATTTCCTGCCATGGAGGATTTGTTTTATGAGCAGACGATATTTATACTCTTTATAGAAGAATAAGATGTGACTGCTTTGGAACATTTAGAATTTGCACATGGCTTGACAGAGAAGATGCAAACGTGGCATTTTCCATGGGAGGGTCTACAACCAGAGGTCACTGTCTTAAAATATAGGGTAGGCTATTGAAGACTCATATGAGAAGAAGCTGTATAACATAGAAGGTAGTGAATTCTTATTTAAGGGGTCTGTGGGTACTCATTTTATGGATATATTTAAATCCAAGATTTGATTTTTGGACAATGAGGGATTAGGGCAGGAAAAAAATCAGCCATTGACTGGCAAAGTAGGTATGAGGAGTTGAATGACCCAGTTGTAGTTTTATCTCTTATGTTCTAGTTCAACCTGCACATTGGAATCTATTACTATTAGTTTGGATTCAACTTGCACCTAACATTCACTATTTACTGAATAGAATTAAGATAAGGTTAAGGCTTCTATAAAACTGATTTGACATGAATCCTGTTTCTCTGGAATAACACACCACATGAAATCTAGTGTAAAATAACAGGCAAGTAAATGTCTTACAGTGTAGAATTACATTGAGTTACAACAAGGAAGCTGCCATTCAGTCCAAAATGTCATGGCCCTCACGAGCCTCCTGGCACACTTCAAAGCACAACCTTCTATTTTTTCCATTTCATAATTTACTTACATTTTTATAAATGCATTTATGCTATTTATGCTAACTGTTTTCTGTGCTCATCACTTTCTGGTTCTCGCTTGCACACAGCAAAAATGAACGAAGGAATGTAACCCACTTAAAGTTCTCAGAAGGCATCATAAACCATTCTGACGGGAGACTGGACATTTTATCAACACTTATTTAGATTGTGGCCTTGAACTTACCGCACCTACTGAATATTGGAATGCCTAGATAAAGTGACCTCGCGCTGGGGCTATACGGCATTGAGGCGCATCCCCTGGGTGGTGGATGGGGGATCCCTCGTGTGAGGGGTGCACCGGATAATATGGAAGAAGGTGCCGTGAACCAACATAGCCTAGGAGAAGGAACTCCGATTCCAGGAAGCTGCAGGGCTGACAACCCTCCTTCACCTGAGGAAAACCATAACGGAGGTTCCAAAGCTGCTCTCACAGAAGAAATCTATCCTAATCGGAACATGGAATGTGAATTTGCTTTGGGAGATGGGTAGGTGCGCACAGGCAGTGAAGGAAATGAACCGATACCATCTCACACTCCTGGGCATGTGCGAAGCACCAGTCAACAGTAAACCTTGGATCAGGGACGAGACATGGCAGAAGGTGGAGGAGAGGAAAAACTCAAACAGGAGTTGAATCAGGCCAGAACCCGGCAACAGAAACAAATCGCCGCGAACAGGTACAGCGTGATGGCCAAGGAGGTGAAGAAACAGCTCAGAAAGGACAAGAGGTCATACTTCAATGAAATAGCAGAGCAAGCAGAAACAGCGGCCAGTAAAGGGGACCTCAAGGCACTCTACACGACAACTAAACTTTTGAGAGGGAAGAAGCATTGAAAGAGTGTGGAGAGGTTATGGTGGACCATTTGCATATACTGCTGAATTTGATATGGAGAACAGGAGAGATCCCATCAGACTGGAAGAAGGGCCTCCTTGTGAAGCTGCCAAAATCTGGAGATCTTTCACTGTGTGGCAAGTGGAGGGGGATCACCTTGTTGTCCATTCCTAGCGAAGTTCTCCCCAGGGTCATCTTGGAGCGGATGAAAGACACCATTGACCAGAGACTTAGAGATGAGCAGGCAGGGTTCAGGAAAGAGAGATTATGCATTGACCAGATAGCTACACTTAGAGTCATTGTGGAGCAGACAATAGAATGGCAAACTCCACTATATGTGTGTTTTATTGATTTTGAGAAGATATTTAACAGCCTGGACAGAAAGTCAATGTGGAGCATCTTACGACACTATGGTGTACCGGAAGAGATGGTGAATATCATCAAGCAGCTTTATGATGGCTTCTCATGCAGGGTCATCCATGATGGGAGACTGTCCGAAGAGTTCCTGGTCACTACTGGAGTCAGACAGGGATGCCTGCTGTCGCCTCTACTTTTTCTTGTGGTACTCGACTGGGCTACAAGAACAGCCTATGCTGGCTCAGAGAGAGGCATCCAGTGGACGTTAACAGGGAAATTGGAAGACCTGGCATTTGCAGATGATCTCGCTCTTCTCTCACACCGGCTTCAAGATATGCAGAAGAAAGTAGATTCCTTGGGAGAGACCTCACAGCGAGTAGGCCTTAAGATCAGTCAGGAGAAGACCAAAGTTCTACGCATTAATAACAAACAAGAGGAGCCATTACGGATTGAAGGACAAATAATTGAAGATGTGGACAAATTCACCTACCTCAGAAGCAAAATCAGTAAATCAGGAGGTACAGATGAGGACATCAGAGCAAGGATCGGAAAAGCCCAACATGCCTTCACAACCCTGCGACCTGTTTGGAGATTTACGGCCATCTCTGTCAAAACTAAGCTCCGTATATTCAGCTCCAATGTGAAAGCCATCCTGCTATATGGATCCGAAACATGGAGAATCACTAACACCAGCTGCAACAAGATCCAGACCTTTCTCAACAAATGCCTCTGGCAGATCCTCTGCCTCAAGTGGTACGACAGAGTGTCAAACCTAGACCTATGGAAGAGAGCAAACCAAGAGCCCATTGTATTCCAGATAAGGAGGAGGAAGTGGGGATGGGTCGGCCACACCTTGAGGAAGAGCCAGTCGAATGTCACTCGACAATCACTCGAATGGAATCCACAAGGGAAGAGAAGAAGAGGTCGCCCAAAGCAAACCTGGAGGCGTAGGCTTTTGGATGAACTGAAAGCCGTCGGCCAAACTTGGGAGACTGCAAAAACATCTTCTAGAGATCGCAGGAAGTGGAGGACTTTTGTTGAGGCCCTACGCTCCATAAGGAGCGAAAAGGATTTAAAAAAACGATAAAGTGAACATGGGGAGGATGTTTCCAAAATGGAAGTGCCTAAGGGTATAGTCTCAGAATGGGAGGACAGCTCTCCAGAACAGAGATGAGGAGGAATTTCTTTAGCCTGAGGGTGTGGTGAATCTACAGAATACATTGCCACAGATTGCTGTGGAAACCAAGTCATCGGGTATATTTAAAGCAGTGATTGATCAGTTCTTGATTAGTAAGGGCATCAAAGGCCGTGGGGAGAGGCAGGAGAATGGAGCTGAAAGGAAAAAGAAATCAGCCCTGATCAAATTGTGGGGCCAACTCATTGGACTGAATTCTGCTCCTATGTCTTTAGGTCATATTGGCTAGTTTTTAGAACAATTTTAACGTAATTACGTTTATAATTCACAATTTGCTTTATCTATGTGTCTCTTACTTTCTGACAATTTCAGGCTTAGGAGGTAAATGTCATCTACATTAACACACATTGAAAAAATTAAACTGGTTTGGAATGTATTAATGCCGTTTAAGTGATAATTAATTTGTAATTGATTACTGGGTTCTCCAGTGAATAAACTATTCCTTTTTTGACCTTGGTCAAATCTTATATGACATTTTAACAATTTTCTCTTTCTAAAAAAGAGAGCAAATATCATCTGTGCAACAAATATTGAGAGGGAATACTTAATTTCTAACATTTTAATTTAATTGGGGCGTTTGATCAAAAATTAAGTTGGCTGTTTGAAATTCCCAGTGTGTACATTTGCTCTTATCTGATTTACAGAGCTTCTCTACTCTAAAAGGACTGCACCGTTGATAATATCATGGGTTGATTCTAATCCGTTTGCTGTAATCTTGTTTTCAATCCACTGTATTGTGCAGAGGAATGAATGCGAATGACAGGGGAGCTGTCTAATTTAGGCAATGAATTACAAAGTACAGATGAAGGATTTTGAATTTCTGAGCACAGCATCTATTGAAAGCTTCCCAGGATGTAAATCTAGATAAGTTTGTCAAAGGTGTATTTTAATGAATCTTTCTTACCACAGTATAATTTCTTCAATGCATTAATGGACATCCTTCAAGAGGACCACAACCTTGTCGTAGGGTTTGGAGGTCTCAATGACCTGGAGCGCTACATTGGCTGGAGTCAGGGCCTTATGCTTTGGCTCTTGGTAGGGTCACCCAGGCCAAAAAGGTTAAAGAGTAGAGGCCAGACTAAGAGCAGTCCGCTGATCCTCTAGGTTTGGGGTTTCAGCTCAGGGCTAACAACCCTGACTGATTAAAAAAATTATTAATGGGAACAGCAGTGAAGAATCCTTCTTCTATATTTGTGTGTGACTGTATGGACAGATAGAAATGGATGACCTTCATTGCTGCCCTAAATGTCAGCGGAGTCGGTAAGTAAGTAATTAATGGAAATATTTGTTTGGTTAGTGATTTGCATGCCCTCCACTCACCCAGTGGCAGACTCATACAGCATGGAGAAGGGATAACGGTCCTTTACTCTCTGACTGTCCTTGGAAGGAGACCCACCTTCTCTCACACAACACCTTTTATTTCCCTCATCAGGCATGCTGCATATATCAAAATGATTTGCCCCTAATCTGCTCATAACTGAGGGTAGTTCAATGCATTGGAGCTGACCAAACTGTGCATGTGGGACCATTATAGTCAGCAAACCAAAGAAAGATTTTAAGGAGGTACAGTACCGGAAACTCAATTCCTACATTTTCTTGCTAATACTAGACAGTATTGCTTGGCATGCTGTTTTCAGAATTCCAACGTAAATGAAGATATTTTTAGGTGGAATTTTTAGAAATGCACATTGGGTTACTCCATGAAATGTTGGGCTACCTCAGCGTTTGTGGGTTATGCACACAAAACTCTGGAAGCACTCTGCAAATCAGGCATATCTAAGGAGAGGATAAACTGTCACCATTCCAGGCTGAGGCCCTTCATCAAGACTGGAAAGAAAGGGGGCTGAAGCCAGGATAAGAAGGTGAGGAGAGGGAAGGAGCACAAGATAACATCTGACTGTTTATTTTTCTCCATAGAATCAGCCTGACCTTCCGAGCTCCCGCAGCATTTGATATGACTTGCTCAAGATTTCCAGCATCTGCAGAAACTCTCGGTTTAGGTTTTGTGGATTATATTGTACTGGCATCTTGGGAAAGCTCTTTGTATTGAAAATACAAACTTGGAAGCCTGAGCTTAAACCGACATATAGTATGTGTTAACTACAGGAGAGCCCTGCTGCTTCAAAAGCAGATGTCCGAGTAACAGATTAAGTGAAAGAGAACATACCTGGTGCTCATAGGTAAGCTGTTGGAGAACCTAGCAGACATTTTCTTTGGAGAATATGGAAGACATTATCTATGTGCAAGGGAAGCAAGTATATCTTCCAGGATTTCAGGCCAACGCTCCTGCCAGTTTGTTGCCATGTCAATCTGTATAATATTACATAACTGCATAGCTTAGTGACATCCATAGTACAGCAGAGAACTGGCCCTGCAGTTTAACAGCAAAAGTCGCTGGTGTAACTATCACAATTTCATTCATTTGGATAGGGTCATCAAGATGGATTGAAAGTTAATTATTTTTCATATATTTATCAAATCTTATGGTCTTTAAATAATTACTCAGACATAAAGCTGGTCATAAGTGCTCTCATTATTTTAATGTTTAAGGCGTTTTAAAATATTTACATCCATTTGAACGATTTATAGAGGTCTTTGATCAAGAGAGATATTTTAAAATTGCTCCAAGGTCTTTGAAAGCCACTCTATTCTATTGGATTCAAAGTTCAAAGTACATTTATTATCAAGTATGTATACTATATACAAGCTTGAGATTCATCTTCTTTCTTCTTTCAGGCAGCCACAAAGCAAAG
This sequence comes from Hemitrygon akajei, assembly GCF_048418815.1. Lineage (NCBI taxonomy): Eukaryota > Metazoa > Chordata > Chondrichthyes > Myliobatiformes > Dasyatidae > Hemitrygon > Hemitrygon akajei. Next base: position 31,979,952 of record NC_133127.1, read on the forward strand.
AATCACAATAGAATCCACATTTTAAGAAAAAAAACGCACACACACGAAGACCATCAAACATCCAATGTGCAAAAAATGAACAAATTGTGCAAACGATATAAAAATAAACAAATAATACACAGAACATGAACTGCAGATTCCCTGATCATGAGTACACAGCCATGGAGCCTGTTCCAAGAGCCTGATGACAGTAGGCCTCAGCCGTGGAGCCAGCTCAGTGCTAAGGCAAGTGAAGGCTTGGGGAGCAGTGAGCTGAACACTGGTTCACTCTCTGCCCTCAGCCTCAATGCCTTAATCTTTTTAATCTGGCTTGGTGTTTAAATCAAATTGCCATGAGAGCCAAGGTTTGTGGACAACTGATCCAGTGGGGCCATTGTGAGGAAAAGTGCAGAAGGCCCTGATCAAGCATGATCCAACCTTATGTTTCTACTGTTAAGGAAAATTCTGCTAGAAGGTCGAGGATTGAATTTACCACTGAGAGCTACGGAAATCATAAAGGGTCCAGATTCTTCTTTATCCCAGGTCTATCTTCGACCGCTCAGTCTGTGGCTCTTCAGTTTTGTGAGTAGCTGTTGCAAAATGGTGTGCGTCTCAGATAACTTCGGACAATCAAGTCCAGCTCCTGACCTTCACAAGTGGCTTAGCTACTAAGCCTGGCAGTAGTTTCTACTGACAGGAGAAGGGGAAAAGTAAGATTACTGGTTCCTTAAAACCAGTCGCTCTAGGCAGATGGGGCTCATCAGCCGTGGTTGGCAGCTCCTCTAGGAGAAGGAAAACTCTGTGGCTATACCTACTCATGGGGAAGGCTTCGTGAGTAACCCTGAGGAAAAATCCAGAGCTGGAGTCCCTGACTGGAAAATCCTGCAATGCCGCTGGTGCTCTGCATGGAAAGGGGATCCTGCTGCATGGGCAACAGCTTGTTCTCCGCGTTGTACTGCCCTGGTTTGTGTACTAGCTTGTGCATCACAACTAGGACAGAGCATCCATGGTCAAATCTGCCCAACAGAGGGCCTCTATTGAATTAAATAGCATGGGAACAGGCATATGGCCCACAAAATCCGTATTTGACTAACTTCATGTTATTTTGCCCAGCCTTTCAGATCCTTCCACATTGAAGGAAATTTACAGTGACTAAATAATTTATTAAACTTTATTTTTTTAGTAGAATAAGCAAACACCTTATGTAGAGAAGAGGAGTTCAAGATTGAACCATGGATGCTGAAGGAAGCAGCTCCACCTGTGCACTGGTGTCACTGTTAGGGAATATGTAGAATGCCAACATTTTTTTCCATCCTTAACTATATCACAAAACTGCTTGCTGAGGCATTCAATGTAGATTGGTGTACAGGCAACCCTACATTACAACTGTCTGGGTAATGGAAACTTAACCATACTGAGTTCACAAACCACTACCCAAAATTTTGAGATGCATTATATAATTCACTCTCATGGATTTTATGGTCAAAACAAGTAAATAAACAAAAAATCTATTTTTTCAACTCGTGTTCCTTGATAACAAATTTGATCATAGTCCTGTACATCGATAATAAATTTACTTTGACTTTGACACATGCACAGATGACGTGGTTTCGCATTGAAGGAAAATCACAATATGGAACCTTTTCTCAAAAGGCAACCTGTGACACAAGGGTTGCTTGTATCCTTCTAAGTCAGTCTTATCAGATAAGAGTCGATAAACTAGTGTGTTCTTGGGGTGGAACTGATGCCAAACCAATAAGGCAATGTGTTTCCTGTTTGTGACGGATACTTCAGGACCATTGAGTGACTATGCTTGATGCCAATGCAGATGCATCCACTGAAATGGTGACTCAGTCCCTGTACAAAATAGCCCCTGATATTCTGGAAGCTTTGGTGCCTAACAACCCCATAGTTTCATGATAAACATTAAGGATACTGACATTTTAATGACAGATTGCTTAAATAATTGAATTTAAGTTAGCCAAACTACTTCACGGCTTCAGTAACTTTGCCACCCTGCTGTCACTCAAAACCCTTTACCTGCCACAACCTGAGTATCCTGCACCTACAGATGGGTGAACAAGTTAAAAGAAAGATTAACTGCTGCTTGATGGGCATGAAAATCACTTTAACAATCGGTTTGCTTCTGAACTAATCAGTCCAAGGTCTGACATGATGACGAGGAAGTTCAATGGCACCTCCCTCACCTGTTTCATGGGCATGAATTAGGCATCGTAGCAGCTAGACTATCAGGGGGTGTTTTGTACAGGAAATGTGCAGATGCTGAAATCGGCCTGAAACGATCCGACAGTACTTTTTACCATAGATGCAGCCTGGCCTACTGAGTTCCTCCAGCATTTTGTGTGCATTGCTCAAAATCAGAATCAGGATTAATATCAATGGTGAATGTCACAAAGTTAACAAATTTCATGACATTTGCCAGTGATATTAAACCTGATTCTGATTCTGGTTCTGAGTATTATGCAGAAGTCTTAGGCACATATGCAATGCCTATAAAAAGTATTCATACCCCTTGGAAGTTTTCAAGTTTTATTGTTTTATAAACATTGAATCACAGTGGATTAATTTTGGCTTTTTTGACATTGATCAACAGAAAAAGACTCTTTTGTGTCAAAGTGAAAACAGGTCTCTACAAAGTGATCTAAATTAATTACAAATATAAATGAATCCCTGAAGATGTCCTGGGTACTTTGTAGGCTATTACCCACGATGAAGCTGACTAGATTTACAACCTTCTGCAGCTTCTTTCGGTCCTGTACAGTAGCCCCTCCTCATCACTGTCTGGTATAGACAGTGATGCAGCCAGTCAGAATGCTCTCCACGGTACAACTATAGAAGCTTTTGAGTGTATTTGTTGACATGCCAAATTGCTCCAAACTGCTAATAAGGTATAGCTGCTGTTTTGCCTTCTTTATGACTACATCAATGTGTTGGGACCAGGTTAGACCCTCAGAGATCTTGACACCCAAGAACTTCATTTCAGTTTTCAATCTTTTTATTGATTTTCAAATAAAGAATATACAAATCAGAGGAGGAGTTTAGCAAACAGATAATATAAAAGACATATAAACAGCAATTTAAAAAAACAGAAAATATATAATGTCAAAATCAGATAGGTAAAATGTTATGCTGTTATATATACAATGGTCAATAAAAAAACTATAACTCCTCATAGTAATCAGAAAAAAGATTGGAAATTTTATTTGATAAAGGAAAAAAAAACCCCACTAACTAACTAAGACGAAAGAAAAGAGAAAGAAAAAAAAATTGGGCAGTCCAATTGAGGATAAAATTAAAAAAAGAGAGAGAGGAAAAAAAAACATCCTTCCAGACATCTCCGAACCTTCACGGATAAGGATTTTCCGAAAAAAGTAAAGAAAACTAAATAAATAAAAAATAGATTAAATCATGCGAAAATATTGAATAAAGGGTTGCCAGACTTGTTCAAAATTAAAGGATGTATCAAATGTCTGGCTTCTAATTTTTTCCAAGCTTAGACATGACATAATGGAGGAGAGCCAATAGAAAACAGTAGGTGGGTTAGATTCTTTCCAATGTAGCAAAATAGCTCTCCTAGCCAGTAAAGTTGAAAAAGCTATCATATGTTGAGCCGAAGCAGACACTTTGCTTACTTCCTCTGGAATATTCCCAAAAATTGCTGGTTTCAGCACTTAAGTTACAGAGAAAGGTTGAACAAGTTAGGTCTCTATTCATTGGAGCGTAGAAGGTTGAGGGGGGATTTGATCGAGGTATTTAAAATTTTGAGAGGGATAGATAGAGTTGACATGAATAGGCTGTTTCCATTGAGAGTAGGGGAGATTCAAATGAGAGGACATGATTTGAGAGTTAGGGGGCAAAAGTTTAAGGGAAACACGGGGGGTATTTCTTTACTCAGAGAGTGATAGCTGTGTGGAATGAGCTTCCTGTAGAAGTAGTAGAGGCCAGTTCAGTTGTGTCATTTAAGGTAAAATTGGATAGGTATATGGACAGGAAAGGAGTGGAGGGTTATGGGCTGAGTGCGGGTAGGTGGGACTAGGTGAGATTAAGAGTTCGGCATGGACTAGGAGGGCCGAGATGGCCTGTTTCCGTGCTGTGATTGTTATATGGTTGAACACCCACATCTATAACTTTAGATAATATTCCAAACACATCCCTCCAAAAATTGTTTAAGCTTACACATGACCAAAACATATGAGTTAGAGTAGCCACTTCTGCATTACATCTGTCACAAATAGGGCTTATATTAGGAAAAATATGCGCCAATTTATCTTTGGACATATAGGCCCTGTGTACTATCTTAAACTGAATTAAGATATGGCATGTGCAGATAGATGAATTATTGACTAGATAATAAATTTTACTCCATTGATTGTCTGAAAGTGAGTGTTGAAGTTCTACTTCCCAGATGCGTTGAACCCTATCATTAGGTGACATGCGAGCATTCATTAACTGTTTATAAATGATAGCTATTAATCGTTTTTGAAAAGGTTTAAGCTGAAAAATAGCATAAGCCAAATTTAAAGAGCAGGCCAAGGGGTAATTCGGTAAAAAAATCACCTAAAAAATTCTTAACCTGTAAATATCTGAAAAAATGTGTATTAGAGATATCATATTTATCCATTAACTGTGAAAAGGACATTAAACAGTCCTGTAAAAACAAATCTAAAAAAGTTTTTATTCCCTTAATTTTCCATGTTAAAAAAGCCTTATCCAAAGTTAATGGTTTAAAAAAGAAATTAGAATAAATATTACTAGAAAGTAGAAAATAATTTAATTCAAATAATCTACGAAACTGAAACCAAATTTTTAAAGTATGTTTAACAATAGGGTTGAAAGCTTGTCTACCTATTCTGAAGAGCAAAAATGGAAGAGGAGCTCCTAATAAAGAAGCTAAAGAAAACCCCGCTACCGAATTTTCCTCCAACTGTAACCATGAAGGGCGATCTTGGTCATCTATATCATAAATCCAAAAAGTAATATAACGAATATTAATTGCCCAATAATAAAATCTAAAGTTTGGTAAGGCCAGTCCTCCATCTTATTTTTGGTTTTTGCAATAGAAGTTTATTCACTCTAGAGCTTTTGTTATTCCAAACATAAGATAAAATCAGAGAATCTATTTTATCAAAAAATGTTTTTGGAACAAAAGAGGGAACTGCTTGAAATATATATAAAAATTTTGGTAGAATAACCATTTTTATAGCATTTATTCGACCTATCAATGACATTGACATAGGTGACCATTTAGAAAGCGCCTGTTGAGTATATTCAACTAAAGGGGAGAAATTATACCTATATGGGTCTTTAAAATTTTTAGTAATTTTGATACCAAGGTAAGTGAAATGGTTTTTGGCAATATTAAAAGGTATTTGATCATAATAATCAGAATAATTATTAATAGGAAATAATTCACTTTTATGTAAGTTAAGTTTATATCCAGAAAAAATACCAAATTCCATAAATATAGATAACATAAAATGAATAGATTTCCTAGGATTTGAAATGTAAACTAATAAATCATCCATGTATAATGAAACCTTATGTAATTTATCCCCTCTCTTAATACCCTGCACAGAATTAGAATCCCTAAGAGCAATAGCAAGTGGTTCTAAAGCCAAATTAAATAATAAAGGACTAAGGGGACAACCCTGATGGGTACCTCTATTTAATCTAAAATAAGGAAACTTTTGATTATTAGTTATAACCGCAGCTACTGGGCCATTATAAATCAATTTAATCCAGGAAATAAATCCAGGAACTTGAAGCTGCTCACTCTCTCCACTTCTGATCCCTCTGAGGATTGGTATGTGTTCCTTCATTTTGCCCTTACTGAAGTCCAGAATCAGCTCTTTCACCTTACTGACGTTGAGTGCCAGGTTTTTGCTGCGACACCACTCCACTAGATGATATATCTCGCTCCTGTACGCCCTCTCGTCACCATCTGAGATTCTACCAACAGTGGATGTATCATCAGCAAATTTATAGGAGGTATTTGAGCTATGCCTAGCCACACAGTCATGTGTATATAGAGAGCAGAGCAGTGGGCTAAGTACACACCCCTGAGGTGCACCAGTATTAATCGTCAGCAAGGGGGGTGATGTTATCATCAATCTGCACAGATTGTGGTCTTCCAGTTGGGAAGCAGAGGATCTAATTGCAGAGGGAGGTACAGAGGCCCATGTTCTGTAACTGCTCAGTCAGGATTGTGGGAAGGTTGGCATTCAATCCTGAGCTGTAGTGGGCGAACAGCATCCTGACATAGGTGTTTGTGTTGTCCAGGTGGTCTAAAGCCGTGTGAAGAGCCATCGAGATTGCATCTGCCATTGACCTATTGTGGCGATAGGCACATCTACAAACTCGTTCTCTGCTTTGCGTTGACAAATAGAGTACTCCACAAGTCCTAGGCACCCTAGTTTCAGTGTTCCTTAAGATTTCCAGAAAGTGCTAATCTAATAGGAACAATAATGCATTTCTTGGATGTGCGCAGACTACATGACCAATTGGATCCTCAGGAGCCCACTTGAGAATGTTTACTCAATAAATGGCAGCTATTGGCTCAAACTGCTTCGAATCGATTGAGGCACTCAGTAAGTAGAGAGACATAATTTTTGTAATTTACCGGCATTTTATTGGTATAATATTATTCATTACTTTATCATAGACTGGATTTTAATAGTTTCTCTTTTGCAGTCAAACACCTAATGTGTACCCAGCTGGCAAATGTTAAGAGCTTTACATCTTTTTGTTCATTGGTGAATACTTATTATACTATACATTGCGTTTATTCACACTCGCCTGTAAATTTAAAGTAATTTTGAGATATTAAGAGTTTCGCATGTAGTATTTTATACAATATAGAACTATTTCTCAGAGCTACATGGGTCCATTGCAGTTCATTGTGTTATGCCTTGCTTGTCACAGAATCATAATCCCAACAATTTGACACCCTGCAGTGGGTAATGAAGCAAGAAATGACAAATAGCGGAGGTGTGTGATAAGTCCCTCAAAATCAGTTTGTTCTTGTCGAATGCTACAGTTCGGCCTGTGACAAGCATCAAAGTAAACTTATTGCTGAAGTTTGTATTGCTGTGTGGAGAGTTAGTCTCAAACAGAAGCTCCCACTGGTCGCAGAACCAAATGGGGTATTTGAATTCCAGAGCTGCACTAAGATGTAACGTTTTTAAGAGACATGGGCATGCTGATTTGGGTCAGGTCGGGGTGCAGAGTGGGGCAGGGGGCAGGAAGAGTCTTTATGGGCATTGAGAGCTCTGTCAGAAAACAGACTAACTCTCTTCATTGTCTCTCATAAGACAAAATCAGAATCAGGTTCATTATTACTGACTTATGTTGGGAAAATAGTTGTTTTGCGACAGCAATGCAGTATATAAAATTGCTATAAGTTACAATAAGAAATAATAAAAAAAGTAAAATAAGTAGCACAAAAAAGAGTGATATAGTGCAGCAGTGTTCATGGACCATTCAGAAATCTGATGGCAGAACTATTCCTAAAACATTGAATGTACCTCCTCACTAACAGTAGTAACGAGAAGAGGGCATGTCCTGCCTTGTGGGGGTCCTTAATGATGGATGTTGCTTTTTTGAGACATTGACCTTTGAAGATATTACACACACACACACACACACACACACACACACACACACACACACACACACACACACACACACACACACACACACACACACACACACACACACACACACACACTTAAAAAAAATTTATTGAGATACAGGCCCTTCTGGACCTTCGAACCATGTTGCCCAGCAATCCCTCGATTTAATACGAGCCTAGTCATGGGACAATTTACCATGACAAACTAAACTACCAACTGGTACACCTTTGGACTTTGGGAGAAACATATGCAGTCATGGGGAGAACATACAAATTCCTTACAGGCAACTGTGGGAATTGAACCCAGGTTGCCTGTACTGTAAGGTGTTGTGCTAACTCCTATGCTGCCATCCTGGATGGTGGGGAGGTTAGTGCCCATGATGGAATTGTCTGAACTTACAACCCTCTGCATCTTTTTCCAAGCCTGTGCATTGGTTCCTCCATACCGACAGTGATGCAGCCAGTCAGAATGCTCTCCATGGTACATCTGGAGAAGTTTGTGAGAGTCTTTGGTGACAGAGCCAATCTCCTCAAACTCCAAATGAAAAATAGTCACAGGCATGCCTTCTTTGTAATCAGACGTGATGATCTTCAGAGATGTTGACACCCAGGAACTTGAAACTGTTCACCTTTTCCACTGCTGACTCAAGCAAGACATGCATCAATTTCTAGTACTCTTGCTTCTAAGTGAAATGGTCCAGGGCAAGTTCCACCCCAGAGACTTGAAGCCACACACTTTGCCTGACAGTACAGTGCAGTATTTAGAAGTGCTGCGCTGTTGGAGGTGTTGTCTCTCTATTGCCCATTATGCCACTGGCATTTAATGCAGCAGGGAAGGTTTTCCATCTCTGGCATTGTTCAGGGCTTCCTTCACTGTGCCAGTAGATTGTTTTCACTACTGTCAGTCATGCAAGTTCAGGATGGAGCCTCAGGAATACCATCGCACTCAGATGGAGAAGGATTACTCGTTGCCGTTTCCATAACAGTTCTGTTTTACCAGTCAGGGTTGTTAGCCCTGAGCTGAACCCCAGAACCTGGAGGACCAGTGGATCCACTCTTAGTCTAATCTCTACCCTTTGACCTGTTTGGCTTGGGTGCCCCTACCAAGAGCCAAAGCATAAAGCCCTGACTCCAGCCAACATAGCTGTCTGGGTCTTTGGGGCATGCAGGCCTCTGAACCACGGCAAGGTTGGGGTCCTCTTAGAGGCTGTGAGAGGCATTGTACTGAAGTCTAATGCTCCCTTGGATAGAATTAAAAGGAGCTATAATGCTAGTCTGAAGATCAGTGGATAAGTCTTTCTAGGTGTCCATAAGCATTAATTCTTGAAAGATCTAGACTGTGAACCTGACATCTCGATTGGGACAAACAAATCAAGCCATTAGAGCAAGCAGATGGCAGAATGGATATAGAGACAAAAGAGCAGTGGGCGTCAGGATCTCCTGAATTGTTTGTATCCTTGAAATGCAATACAGAGCTCTGACTTGCTCAATGATCAGCTTTGTTCTCCAAATACATTTCAATGTACTAGGAAATTGAATTGCTGTGGTATGTTGGCGCTATGTGCAACAAAAATGACAACATTCAACAATTGCACAGAATAAAGAATTACACATTCAGTGGCCACTTTACTGGGTACCCCCTGTACTCATAAAGCAGCCATTGAGTGTATGTTCGTGATCCAATCACAAACAAAAGGAAATCTGCAGATGCTGGAAATCCGAGCAACACACAAAATGCTGGAGGAACTCAGCAGGCCAGGCAGCATCTATGGGGTGGGAAGAAAAAAAGTACAGTCGACTTTTCAGGCTGAAATGTTGACTGTACTTTTTTTCCATAGATGCTATCTGGCCTGCTGAGTTCCTCCAGCATTTTGTGTATGTTTGTGGTCTTCTGCTGTAGCACATCCGCTTCAAGTTTTGACATGTGCGTTTGCGATGCTCTTCTGCACGTCGCTGTTGTAATGCATGGTTATTTGAGTTACCTTCATGTCTGCTTAAACCAGTCTGGCCATTCTCCTCTGTTCCCTCTCCTTAAAAGATCTGCCACTCACTAGATTTTATTTAGTTTTTCACACCCTTCTCTGTAAACTCTAGAGACTGTTGTGTGTGAAAATCCCAGGAGATCAGCAGTTCTTGAGATGCTCATTCCACTCCGTCTGGCACCAACAATAATTCCACAGTCAAAGTCATTTAGAACACATTTCCTCCCCATTTCGATGTTTGGTCTGACCAACAACTGAACCTCGACCATGTTTGTATGCATTGTGCTGCTGCCTCATTCCTCATTATTGGTGGTTTAGATAGTTGCATTAACGAGCAGGGGTACAGGTGCACCTAATAAAGTAGCCAAACAGCGTATAAAAATAAAATTAGAAGAACAGATATGGAATAAAATGTGCAGAAATACCAGTATGTATTTACAATGCAAACAGCATTATAAAAAGTGGTTTAAAGTGTTTACAGGGCAGAGATCTTTACTGCTCTCCTGATCATTTTTGATCTTCAAACAACCTGACTAATAAAAATGGATTATTTGATTATTATCTTATGGCTATTATAAGGGCCAGCTGTGCAGATGGGTGGGTGTTTTTCACTATCCAAACTACTCTAATGGCTGCAAATTGCTTCAAAGCAGGAGGATTTGAGTGCGTGGGATAAGACAGTGACACAGCTGCCAGTGAGAGAGCCCACACATTCTCCCTGTGATTGTGCCGATTTTCTCCCACAACCTGAAGATGTACAGATTATTTGGCCACTTGGTGTATCAGTGAGTGGTAGAATCTGAGGTGGGAATGTCAAGAGAATAAAATGTTTTGGGGTAGGATTCGGATAAAAATAAGAGCTTGGTGGGCAACACTTACACGATAGGCAGAGAGGCCGTTACTCTGAAGTACCGTCTTTCTCTGCAATTCTATACCTCCAAGACTGCTGAAGGCCAGATCAATACATATAATTAAGGTGGAGATAGATTGAGGAATTGAAGGTTATGGGGAGCTTGCTCAGAAGAGAATTGAGGCTGGCATAGATCATATTGAGGCTTGAGTGACCTAGCCCCACTCCCAATTTCCTGTTTTCTTGTGCTCTTGTATCTGCCTAAGACTCTACAACTCCAAGTGAAGCGCTGGCTTGCTCCAGTTATATAAAACACCTGGATTAGGAGCAGTTAGGAACATTGTCTCCCTAACTAGGAAGGATAATAATTGTGATACAACAAAGGTTCATCAGATTGGTTATTGGGTGGCAGGTTTTCTGCATGTGGAGAAGTTAAGGATGGATCTATGCTCTCTAGACTTTAGATGAATTAGATCAAGAAGCAAGAATGAAAGATCAACTTTATTTGCCATATACATTTAAATGTATTCGGAATTTGCTGTGGTGTGTTGGCACGACGTGCAACAAAAAACAAGAACATTCAGAGAATAAAGAATTGTATTAAAAAGAAGTTGAAGTTCAGATAGAGGTGATCTCATTCAAAGGCACATTAGTTTTTGGGGGGAACATCATTGTAGGTACAGTGATATTTTTTTTCCTTTGGCTGAGTAGACCTGAACCAGGGATTACAATCTTCAAATGTGCTTTGTATTTTCACAGATTATTTATTTTCTCATTTATATACTTGTTTATTCATTGATACAGTGTGGAATAGGCCCTTACACCCCTTTGAGCTGCACCACCCGGCAAACCCCCGATTTAATCCTAGCCTAATCACGGGACAAATTACAATGACCAATTAACTTGCAAACCGGTACATCTATAGACTTTGGGAAGAACTGGAGCTCCCAGAGGAAATCCACGCAGTCATGGGGAGAATATATAAACTCCTTACAGGCAGTGGCAGGAATTGAACCCAAGTCCCCTGCACTGTAAAGCATTGTGCTAACCACTACACCACCATGGCACCCCAATAACACAAACTGATAAAAAAGACAAGCCGGTTATAATTGCTACTATTTATTCTGCACATTGAGCTTCATTCCATTGGAACTATAACTACCACTGTTAATGGTACTTTCTTCTGATCATTTTGAATTCTTTTTGAAATGTGTATAGACCGGTGGAACACAGTGATATTACAGATTCATCACAGGGTATGAATATCAATTAAATGCAATGAAACCACAATAAAGGAATTAGTTACTATGCACACACCACATTTGTGGATCCTCAACATTCTTCATGTTCAGAGCATTTATCTGAATCTGCTCACAGATAATAATTTGCAAATAAAATAACTTTATTATTGCAAGCAGTTTAATGAAAATTACTTGCTGGTTTCACATTTTATTTGATAATTTAAACCTAGAATTTGAAACCTTGACACTTGACACTGAAGAAACAGACACTCTGTAACCTGTTTCCGATCCCCAATTTTGCTTTCAAATGCTTGGTAAATACTTGAAAAGAAATTCTATGCAAGTAGCCCCAGGACACTCATTATACATTTTGCACTTTTTTTTCCTTGAGCCCTAATCAGCTGTAAACACTCTTTTGCCCATAAATTTCACAAGAGGATGGCAATATAATAGGCAACTGTTCCTGATGTGTCATCACTATTGTAGCTGGTCTCTTAGCTGTTATTAACTGACTGCGCCTTCACTTGCAGCACATTCAATTGTGTTTTACTTCAGCATTCTTGTTTATTCACTATTTTCTTTTGTAGATCTAATTCCTGTTGTGTTCACATCCCATGGCCCTTTAGTTTAACACACTAAACTTTGAAGCAGAAACACCTTAAATTAAAGAGAACAGGGCGACAAGTAATCAGATTGAGTTTACGTGGAAAAACAATTGCATGTAAGCTAGAAAGAATACATTTACAAAGAGCATGGCGGAGTTTGGCTGAATTGAATGGAAACTAGAAACTGATTGATCCCATTATTCAGCTCAGGGGCTTGATTCCTCATACAGGAAAGCAATATATCGAAAACTATTGACAAACATAATGACAGATACCATAAAATATTAGCAAATATATATATATGTCTGGGAGTGCAGCTTTAAATGTATTATAACATGTATTGATTAAATGTGTTAGAAATATTGAATACATATGTTGAGTAAGATATATGAAGTGACATATTATCAGTCAAGCTGAGAGAAATCCGTTGAAGTTTTGTTCCACTGATTGGCTGGAAAGAGTCAACATCAAGGATTAGGGCTCTTGTATATATGTAGTAACTTTGTTTTATCGTTCTACAAATGATACATTACAGAATGAAGTTATTCAGAATGTGATTGTGTTGTTCCTGATACTGTGAAAGCAACACTTTCAATGTTACTGTTGAACCTGTTTCTTTCATGTCAGAGCGATTTGTGTTTTCTCTTGTTCCTATATCACTCACTTTAAATATGCTGCATCTGTCTACAAACCTGTCTTCCACTCAAACAGCTTCCCCTCACTTACTTTTCTAAAACTATTCTTAATCCTGACAGGACTTTTTAGGAGCACTAATATTGAGAGAGATCTTGGTGTGCAAGTCCATTGCTCCCTGAAAGTGTCAATACAAATGGTAGGGTAGTAAAGGAGATTTATGGCATGCTTACCATCATTAGTCAGGACACTGACTATAACAGCTGGAAAGTCATTTTGCAGCTGTATAAAAAAAAGTTATTGAAGTATTTTATGCAGTTCTGGACACCACTCTCTAGGAAGGATTTAGAAGTTTTGGACAGAGTGCAGAGGAGATTCACTAGGATTTTGCCTAGATTGGAGTTATTAGATATAAAGAGAGGACTGACAGATTATTTCCTCTGGAGCATTCGAGACTAAGCGGCATCCTAATAGAAGTGTTTAAACATATGAGAGGTGTAGGTAGGGTAGATGGTCTTCTTCTCCGAGGTAGAAAAGTGAAATAGTAGAAGGCATAGTTTAAGATTAGAGGGAAGAAGTTTAAAGAAAATTTATAGAAACATAGAATACCTACAGCACCATACAGGCCCTTCGGCCCATGAAGTTATGCCGAAAATGTCCCTACCTTAGAAATTACTAGACTTCCCCATAGCCCTCTATTTTTCTAAGCTCCATGTTTCTATCTAAAAGTCTCTTAAAAGACCTTATCGTATCTGCCTCCACCACCATTGCTGGCAGCCCATTCTTTGCACAGTACTGCAAGTGGAGTCTGACCAGGGTCCCATATAGCTGCAACATTACCTCTCAGCTCATAAATTCAATTCCATGATTAATGAAGGCCAATATACTTTATGCCTTCTTAACCACAGTGTCAACCTGCGCAGCTGCTTTGAGCGTCCTATGGACTTGGACTCCAAGATCCCTCTGATCCTCCACACTGCCAAGAGTCTTATCATTAATACTATACTCTGTCATCATATTTGACCTACCAAAATGAACCACTTCACACTTATCTGGGTTGAACTCCATCTGCCACTTCTCAGTCCAGTTTTGCAACCTATCAATGTCCTGCTGTAACCTCTGACAGCCCTCCACACTATCCACAGCACCTCCAACCTTTGTGTCATCAGCAAACTTACTAACCCCTCCCTCCACTTCCTCATCCAGGTCATTTATAAAAATCTGAAAGAGTAAGGGTCCCAGAACAGATCTCTGAGGCACTCCACTGGTGACCGACCTCCATGCAGAATATGACGCGTCTACAACCACTCTTTGCCTTTTGTGGGCAAGCCAGTTCTGGATCCACAAAGCAATGTCCCCTTGGATCCCAGGCCTCCTTACTTTCTCAATAAGCCTTGCATGGGGTACCTTATCAAATGCCTTGCTGAAATCCATATACACTACATCTACTGCTCTTCCTTCATCAATGTGTTTAGTCACATGCTCAAAAAATTCAATCAGGCTCGTAAGGCACGACCTGCCCTTGACAAAGCCATGCTGACTATTCCTAATCATATTATACCTCTCCAAATGTTCGTAAAACCTGCCTCTCAAAATCTTCTCCATCAACTTACCAACTACTGAGGTAAGACTCACTGGCTATAATTTCCTGGGCTATCTCTACTCCCTTATGAAGCAGGTCTTTTACACTAAGGGTGTTAAGTGCCTGCAATGCTTTGCCAGGAGAAGTGGTAGAAGCCCATACAATAGACACATTTATGAGGTATTTAGAAAGACACATGAATAGACAGGAAATAGATGAATATAGATGAATACACATTCATCAAATGGGTTTAATTAGATTGACATATGGTTGGCACAGGTGTAATGGGCCAAAGAACCTGTTCCTGTGTTGTACTGTCCTACATTCTTTTTTTTAAATTTTGTTTTTATTTGGATAAGGTATTTGCAAGTATTATGCAAACCTTTTTACATGTAAAACCTTTTCCATTTTTTATACATGTATAAATCTATATATATTTATACATTCACAAGTACACACTGAGAAGATATAGTATGTAACATAGTGTGAATAAAAAATATATAATTAGGCACTTAAATAGATATTTATGTGCAATTGTAATTCCACACTATTAAACTAAATTATAATAATAGTTGTTAAAAAATAGTAATAATTGTGGTTCTCTTCTGGTCCATTTCTTTCTAGTCCAAAATATTGTGTGTAACCCTATGTAACTTCTATTGTAGGTGTTTGTATCCTAATATTTTCATGTTATATGTTATATAAAAAAGATATAAGACTGCTGCAGGCCTTTTTAACGGCAAGTAAGAAATCAATCGCCAGAAAGTGGCTAAATCCAGAGTCACCTACATTAGAAGATTGGCATGAAATTATTTTGGAAATATTTAAAATGGAAAAGATGACTTACTCTTCGAGAATTCAAAAAGAAAAATTTGATCAAATTTGGAATAAATGGATTGAATTTAACCCCAGTGTGAGCAGACTTTAGATGACTCTCCTAAAAGTTCATGCTGCTTTCCTCATCAACATAGTAATAGTGTTAACATAAGCTCCCTTGGTTCGAATGTTTACTGTTTTATTTCTGGAAAATGTGGAATTAACACAAGTAAAGAAAAGGATTTGGGAAAAAATGATAAAATGAAGTAAATAAGTGCACAGGGATTGGATAAGTATGTCAGTGGGTAGGAGCAAACTCTTCTACATTGTAAGTTCTGTTAGTTATAAATGCCTGTATTAAAGCTTTTTTTTGCATTAAGGTGAATATTGTAAGTGATGTATGTCATTACTGTATAATATAGGAACATGTCTACAGTATGTATGGAATGGAATAATGAGAGATTTTAAAAAAATATCTGTATTTGTCACATATACTTGAATCATAGTGTGAAATACGGCATTTGTGTCAAATCAAACCAGCAAGGACTGTGCTGGGTAGACTGGAAAAGTTGCTGTGCTTCTGGTGCTAATGTAGCTTGCCCACAAATCAATAACCCTAACCCGTATGTCTTTGGAACATGGGAGGAAACTGGAGCACTCGGAGGAAACCCATGTGGTCACGAGGAGAAGGTATAAACTTCTTTTAAAAAGTGGCAGGAACTAAAACCCAGTCTTACAGCTGCCGTGCTGGAAACTGCTGTGCTCCCCTGCTGCACCATAATGTACAAGATGCACATGTTTGTCTTTCTCCATGTCTCTTAGTGCTTTACTATATTCCTGACAGAATGTTAGAATAAGAATTCACATGCATAATACAATTTAGTGACAGGGGTGCAGTGAAAGAACCTTTCATAAAGTGGATGTAGGAGCCACATACCCATTATCTGGTTGCGTTGTATTTTGTGTTGCATGTTTATTTTGGCTATTTTGTCACGTGTGTTGGGGCATGGTAGAAGCGAAGAATATAGTTACGTATTCACTTTGTCCTTAGCTCAGTTTTTAGTCTAGATTAGAACCGGAGGCAGCTGGAATGGTGATTTTTGTTGACTGCTTAAACACATCTAAGGTTATTTAAATACACTACCGCTTAAGTATATTTGAATACGCTTAGACTACCTAATTTTGCTATATTGCTAGTTTTAGTTACATAGTTTTTATCGTTACAAGATTGTTCTCTTTTTTTGCTGATTTCTTAATAAAGGATCAAATGTACTTTCTTCGACTTGGAGCTGCGTTATTGTGGATAGTGCATCATACAGTGTCAGTCCTCCGTGCTGAGTCTTTGAGTGGTTTTGATTTGTTTTGAAGTGGAAAATAAACAAATTGCAAACCATGTAAGGACACTCACTGATAAGCCAGCGAGCTGTGTCAGTGGCCATAGTGGTAGTCTGAACCACAAGTAGCACTGCTGAGTAGAGAAGCAGCTGAATATGGCTGAGCACAGCTAGCATGGGAACTGCAGAGAGCAGCGTCCAGAATCTGTTCAAGGACAGGAAATACTACATTTGATCAGTGAGTACTCTGGGCAAGTACAGGCAGGAATCTGGTCAGGACAAGAGCATGTAGATACAATGTGATGTTAAGTGTGCATGATCCGGGGTGAGAGAATTGCAGATAGGTCCAGCTTTTGTATTGAGAAGAAGATGTAACTGGCAAAGGAACTGCTGAAATAGTGAGACCCTTTGCACACTCCAGTGTGGTGACATCAGTTTGGTGGGGATGACGTCCGAGGAAGAGAACAAAATGGCTCCTCAGACTCAGGCCGGTCACAGTGTGTTGTATATGATCAGAGTGATGACACTAGCAGCTCCTGCACAGAGTGCAGGGGAATAGCTTAACCAGCAAAAATCAGCAGTGGGACCTTTTGGCAGTGGCGCAAATGCGGCTCCACAGAATAATGCCATAGAGGAGTGCAGAGAGCTATTCTGTTAGCTGACGGAGGATCCAAAATGTTAGTGAATCTTCTGCTATCATTAAAAATAAAATATCTTTCATTTCACAAGGTTACAAGGTAACTCAATCTTGGATACCATCCACTATATAAAAGGCAAAATGTTTCCTTCCAAAAATGCCCCCAAAAAGGCACATTTCCTCAGTGTACAAGTCTAATGCCAGAATAACAAGCTAAAGAAACATCAGAAAGTACTATTCCTTCACAAAGGAAAACTTTCCCAGGGAAAAGTCACATATAGCAAGTTTACACAATACTAGACTCAAAGAGAATGTGTTCATAAAGCAGTAATGTTTTAAAGCAGGGTTTCCTTTGCGAAAAGCTTGGTAAAAAGACCGACCTATTGACATGGAGGCTGATTGCTCAACTATTGTCGAAACTATATATCTGTGTAGGTTCATCCAAGAATATAGCAAAGTTGCACCCGTATTTAGGTGATGTATTGAAGACTTTAGGCCAGCTGAACTATTTAGTGAGTCACAAGAGTCAGCAAATAGAACAACTAATAATTGTAGCTGATTACATTAATCAGTCAACATTGATGAGCAAAGATTGGCTCAGGGAATTGAAACCAGATTGGAAAAAGATTTTCAGCATGGTTCTGTCAATATCACACTTTGACATATCATTGGGAAAGAATACAGAAATGTTTAAGGAAACCTGCATGGGTATTACAGTGTATAAAGCCAATATGTTTCATATTGCAAAACTAACCCACGATAAATCTCCAATTATTTCATACCCTGAAAACCAGAGGAAGTTTGGATAGATTAGAATGAAGACAAGCCAGAGTGACTCAGAAATCCTAATTGCATTAGTGTTTAACTCAAATAAAACTATCCTACTGAACTATTACAAGTGACATTTAAACAGGCAGTTAATGACGAACACTATATTAGCGATGACACAGAATCTATATGCAGATTTGGCAGGATATAAAGTTCCGATCAAACCAAAACCATTATATGCATAAGCTCAGTTGAATGTGGATAACAAGCATCATTAATATTTTACAATCTATTTATTTAGCGATTATTGTACGGAATAGGCCCTTCTGGCCTTTTTGAGCCACCCTGCCCAGCAACACCACAACCCTGATTAACCCCATCCTAATCAGACGATTTACAATGACCGATTGCCCTACCTGGTATAACCTTGGACTGTGGAAGGAAACTGGACACCTGTGAAAATCCACACATACTACCTGAAGGGCGTGCACAGACCCCTTACAGAATGGTGCTGGAATTGAACACCAAACTTTGGAACGCCCTGAGCTGTTAACACTTTGCAACAGTGGCAGCCATTAATGCATGTGATTTTAACAGCAAATACGAGGAAATCTGCAGATGCTGGAAATTCAAACAACACACACAAAATGCTGGTGGAACACAGCAGGCCAGGCAGCATCTATAAGGAGAAACACTGTTGACGTTTTGGGCCGAGACCCTTCATCAGGCCTAACTGAAAGGAAAGATAGTAAGAGATTTGAAAGTAGTGGGGGTAGGGGGAAATGCGAAATGATAGGAGAAGACCGGAGGGAGTGGGATGAAGCTAAGAGCTGGGCCAATCACCTTTCCAGCTCTTAGCTTCATCCCACCCCCTCCGGTCTTCTCCTATCATTTCGCATTTCCCCCTACCCCCACTACTTTCAAAAATGCATGTGATTGCTTGTATTTGTGCATAAAAACACTTCTGTATGTGAAATCATAGCTGGAGATATTCCGATGTGCAATATGTAGATGAGAAACCATATGGTAAGGATATGGAATTGTCTATGCAATCAAAATGGCACAACTTCAGGAACAAGAAAAATATATTCCTATAATAGAAGAGTTTAGGTGGCTACATATAAACATAATTTAAACTCACAAGAAATGCGTGGTCATTTAGACAAAAAGAAGTTCTCCTTGGATAAAATAGATATACAAATGGATAGGAACTTGTCAATAAGCAAGTGTTCATCATTTGCTAGCTTGTACTCCTTTCTCTTCTCCGACCACCTTATTCTGGCCTGCTCTGCCTTCCTTTCCAGTCCTGATGAAGGACCCGAAACATCGGCTGTTTATTCCTCTGCACAGATGCCGCTTGACCTGTTCCTCCAGCATTTTGTGTGTGCTGCTCTGGATTTCTGGCATTTACAGAATCTCTTCTGTTGACAAACAGGTGAAAACAACTATGAAGAGAAGTCTTGTCTTGTCTTGTCCATACTGCACCAACCGCTGCCACTGGGCTATAAACGTGCAGGAGCAGTATGTGGTTAAGTGCCTTGCTCAAGGACACACACGCTGCCTCGGCTGAGGCTCGAACTGACAACCTTCAGATCGCCAGCCCAAAGCCTTAACCACTTGACCATGCTGAAAGTATTGCAGTTCCTTGATTAGTCCTAGGAATGGGGTAGTATTTTGCTAGATTTAGTGAGCACAATAGCAATAACACAGCAAAGGCCCAGAAAAGCTTTAAAGTATGGAGCAGAACCTGTCCCCGGTTATGTATTATATAATTGTGTTTGCATTAATTTAGAGTGAGTTGAATTATACTCACATTCAGAAAGGGGCATTAGGAATTGAGGTGGAGAGTTCATCAGTTCCTATTGGCAAGGCATTTTACATCAGTCATTTGTGCAACTCTTGGTCTTATATCAGCAATACCAACAATGGGTTTGGGTAGAAGTCAAAGGAGAACCTTTCTCTGATCTTAATATGATTT
Organism: Hemitrygon akajei; assembly: GCF_048418815.1. NCBI lineage: Eukaryota > Metazoa > Chordata > Chondrichthyes > Myliobatiformes > Dasyatidae > Hemitrygon > Hemitrygon akajei. The sequence goes on from NC_133127.1 coordinate 32,000,008, forward strand.
TTTTTTAAATGTAAGTTTTTTTTAGGTCTAGTTGTTTCTGGCAAGGCCAGGATTTTTATTGCCCATCCCTCATTACCCAGAGGATCAGAAGTGGAGAAGGGCACCAACTTCAGCTTCCTCGGTGTTATCATTTCTGAGGACTGGTTCTGGGCTCAGCATCTAAGTGCAATTATGAAGAAAGCACAGCAGCCTTGTAAGTTTGTGAATATTTGACATGGCATCTAAAACTTTGATGAACTTCTACAGATGTGTGCTTGAGGCTGGCGGCATCACACCTGGGTATGGAACCACCAATGCCCTTGGAACAGAAAATCTACAAAAGGTAGTGGATACAGCCCAGACTATCATGGGTAAAGTCCTCCCCACCATTGAGCACATCTACTCAAAGTGCTGTTGCAGGAAAGCAGCATCCACCATCAGGGACACCCAACCATCCAGGCCAGGCTCTCTTCTCACTGCTGCCATCAGAAGGAAGGTACAGGAGCCTCAAGGCTCTCACCACCAGGTTCAGGAACAGTTATTACCTCGCAACTATCAGGGTCTTGAACCGAAGGGGATAACTTCCCTCAACTTTACTTGCTTCATCACTGAAATGTTCCTACAACCTATGGACTCACTTTCAAAGACTTTTCATCTCATGTTCTCAATATTTATTACTTATTTATTATTATTATTATTTCCTTTCTGTACTTGCACAGTTTGTTGTCTTTTGCACACTGGTCTAGCACCCACTTGGTGTGGTCTTTCATTGATTTTATTATGAATATTATGTTTATCGAGTATGCTTGCAAGAAAATTAATTTCAGTTGTAGAGTATATGGTGATATAATCTATGTACTTCGATAATAAATTTGCTTTGAACTTTTAACTTTGAACTACCCTTGAACAGATTGGCTTGCTGGCCATTTCAGAGTCACCCACATTGTTGGGTCTGGAGTCACATATAGAAAGACCAGGAGAGGGTGGTAGTTTTCTTTCCATGAAGGACATTGGGTATTTACAAGAATCTGGTAATTTTGGGATCATCTCTTCCATAATGGCTAGTTTTGCTGTAAAATAATTGCAGATCATGAACCAAATTTACATATCACTAGAATCAGGCTGTAAGTATAGTTAGGTTTTAACTCTTGCACCACCAGAACACACAAAGAACCACAAAGCTTCAAAACAAGAGCTGATTGCAGATCATAACATGAGAAGTAAGCTTTGGAGCGTGAGAGTGCAATTCTCATGCTGAGAATGACACAGAATGAAAAGACAGAATTGTGTAGCATTTAGTTCCTGGGTTGGATCTAGAAGGTAATATCATGGTGCCTGTAAATAAGTGACCCATTAATGATGTGTGCACATGGGCAGTGTAGTTGAAAGGGGTGGAATACAAAGACATACATACAGCAAATCATACTGAAAACTGTACGTGATGAGTTTCTGCTTCTCTAACAGGTCAGAAAGAAACCTATTGGATCCCTTGCCACAATACACCTTACCATGGAAACTCAGATCCATTTTCTCATGTCATGCTTACTAGAAGAGCCAATTCTCAGTTTTATTCATTGCTAATTCACTGCTTTAGGAATCAACAGGGCATTAAATGCAAGCTGATTTAATCATATTATCCGGCATCAGATGGTGCACTGAGTGATCAGTGAGAATTGCCAAAGAGACATTGAAGAAACAAATGCTACATGAGTGCTCAAGTTTAACAAACACCACATTCTGCAGCAAGATTGAAATTGAAACAACTGCATCCTGTCCATGTACAAATGTGTCATTAATATATTAGTAGGCAGCAGTCAATCCCAGGGGATCATGGGTGTGTGCCTCTGGTGGACTGTGTCCATTCCAGGGCGTAAGCCTGGGCGGGAAGATTTGAAGAACTGGCTGTTGCCCACGCAATGGGCTCCCCCTCTCCACATCACTGATGTAGTCCAAGGGAAGGGCAAGCACCGATACAGCTTGGCACCAGTGTAGTCGCAGAGGTTGCCAGAGTGAAGTTGTAAACAAGATCAAACTGCCTTAGGGACCCCGGCTCCAGATTTCTTCCTCAGGGTTTACTCCCGAAGCCTTTCCCATGGGTGGGTATGGCCGCAAGGCAGCGGAGCTTTAAAATCAGTTTTCCTTCTCCTAGGAGGGCTGCCGTCCAAGGCTGACGAGCCCCACCTGCCCGAAGCAACTGGTTTTGAGGCACCAGTGGTCCGCCTTTGCCCCTTCTCTTGTTTGTAGAAACAGTTCCACTGGGCCTAGTAGCTTAGCCACACATGAAGACCAAGAGTTGGACTTGGTTGTCAGAGGCTGTTAGAGATGCTCATCATTTGGAGCACTTTATAGGTAGTGGGAGCTTATCCCCACTACCAACCCTGGCTATGACAACCTTAGGACCCATTATATATCTCACATACAAACACTACATTGCTTTGAGAGTTTTGAACACAAAGCACAATTTACATATCCATGTTATTTACAGACTTAACATTACTGATTTCTAGATTTCCTTGATCATCTCAAATAGTTGGGAATCTATCCACCTCTTGAGTCAATTCAACAACACTGCCCCAGAAGGCGGTGGAGGTCAAGTCTCTGGATGCATTCAAGAGAGAGTTAGATAGAGCTCTTATAGATAGCAGGGTCAAGGGATATGGGGAGAGGGCAGGAACGGGGTACTGATTGTGCATGATCAGCCATGATCACAGTGAATGGCAGTGATGACTAGAAGGGCCGAATGGCCTACTCCTGCATCTACTGACTATTGTCTATTGTCTAACACCTTGTCTTGTTTCTTCCTTTGTCTTCAGCAGATGAACTCCAGAAAACACTCTGGATTATGAAAGCCAGGAAACTGAGTCAGGAACAGAAGTCTAACACAAGCCAAGAAGAAAAGCATTTTAAACAGCATGCTAGAGTTTATTTGTTGATATCCAGATTTGTGAGTTGATATGTTATATTAGTACGTGAAAATAGGAGACAGAATTGTACAGCATTTAGTTCCCAGGACAGACACAGAACAGCTACAGTAGATGGCGTAGTGTCTGTAAATGAGTGACATATTAGTGACCGGAGTGCACATGGGCAGTGCAGTTGAAAAGGTTGGAATAAATCAGATGTATATCAGCAGAAATTCTTCTTCTCTCTTAGAAAAACTTGTTATATAATCTCATTATATACTGTAACAATAAGAATTCACACATACATTACAATGAACAACCCTAGCTTTTCTAATTAAGTCAAACAGCCAAAGCCGCTAATTCTCTGCGCTGTGGTACTGGGGTAAAAATCAGTCATGATCTTACTGACTGGCAAACAGGCACAGGGATTAAATGGCCTACTCTTACTTTAGTTATTCACTTGCTTCCTGTTTTGTAAATCTCTTCTATACCCTTTAAGACCTAGAATCCTTCCTAAGACATGTATTCAGTGGCCACTTTATTAAGTACCCACTGTACCAGTAAGTGTATGTTCATGGTTTTCTACTGCTTTATTCCGTCCAAATCAAGGTTTGATGTGTTGTGCGTACAGAGATGATTTTCTGCACATCACTGTTTTATGCGTGGATATTTAAGTTAATGTCACCTTCCTGTCATCTTGAACCAATTTGGCTATTCTTTCTAATCTCTCATTAACGAGGCATTTTCACCCACAGAATTACTGCCTGCTGGATTTTTTTTTTGTTTTTCTTGAATTCTCTGTAAATTGTAGATTGTATTTGAAAATCCCAGAAGATTAGCAGTTTTTGAGAAACTCAAACTACCCGATTTGGAACCAACAATTATTCTAGTCAAAATCATTTGGATCACATTTCCTCCCCATTCTGATGTTTGGTCTGAACAACAACTGAACCTCTTGATCATGTCTGCATGCTTTTATGCATTGAGTTGTTGTTACATGATTAGCTGATTACTCTACATCTGTGATTTGGTTCATCATGCATTTCCAGTTGTTCTTTTGTTCATTGACTATACAACTTTCCAATATGATAATCATGGAATTTAACCCTAGGATTTGTTTCATGTCCTTTTGCTGCTTTCAGTGAATAATCTTCACACACAGGAAGATAAGTGCATTCTCCACGATAACTGCAGGCTGCAGAAGATTGAAAATATGACTTGTACAAAAAAAAACAAAGAGTCATCTAGTAAATAAGCAAAGAATAGCAAAGGACAGTCTGGTAGCTTAGTGGTTACGATAATGCTATTACAGCACCAGAAAACTGGGTTCACTTCTGCTGTTGTTAGTAAAGAGTTTGTACATTCTCCCTGTGAATGCATGGATTTCCTCCAGGTGTTCTGGTTTTCTTCTACATTCCAAAGATGAACAGGTTAATTGGTCACATGGGTGTAATTGGATGGCATGGATCCATTAGGCCAAAAGGGCCTGTAACTGTGCTCTATCTCCACACAGAGGTGTTGGGCCAAAAGGTCTATCTCTAAATAAAAATAAGCACTAAATAAATAAATATCTGATGAGTGGTCATCCACAGGACAAAGAATGTCCTTCCCTTTTCCTTGTGTGTTATCTGAAAAGTTATAGGGATCACAAAATTATTTGTTTCAGTGGTGGTTTGACTATAATTGGCTCTGGAATAAGATCAAAGCCCTTCAAAACTAATTTATTGTGTGAACACTGTGAAACATTCAACAGGTTACGCATGATTGTGTAATGATTGTTTCTGCTTCATTTTTGTATTCCAATGGTTTACTAATGGTGCACCAAAGGATGGGAAGATTATACTTCCAGTCATAAAGTGGAGGCAGGTTAAACCCATCAACTACAACACAGTCGCAGGAAACATTTAAAGAACCCCGACAAGATTCATTGGAGACACAAGTGCCTGCGGGTGCTCTGATCTGGAGCAATAAACCATCTGCTAGAGGAGCTCAACAGGTCGAGCAGCATCTGCAGGAGGAAAGGAATTGTTGATATATTGGGTTGAAATCCTGCATCAGAAGTATGTTAGTTTGTGTTCCTTCAATTTAATTGGTTTTCAGTCAATCAATAGGCATTTGGAAAATCGGGGCCTAATAAATCAGAGCCAATGTGGATCCATTAATGATAACTTGTGAGTGATTCATTTAATTTAAATCTTCAATAATGGCAAGGCTTGAAGGTAGTTCAATTCACTGGGTGTTGCTAACAAGGCTATCATTTTATTGTTGTCCTTAACTATACTCAAGAAGGTAGTGCTGAGATGCCTTCTTGCAGTCCTTCTAGCAAAACGATTCCTAGTCCTGATGAAAGGTCTTGGCCTGAAACGTCAACTCTTTATTCTTTTCCATAGATGCTGCTTGACTTGCTGAGTTCCTTCAGCGTTTTGCGTGTATTGCTTTGGATTTCCAGAATGAGCAGCCTTTCTGGTGTTTGCTGTTCCCATACTGGTATTGAGGAGGAGCTGAAAGTCCCGATCCTGCAAACAAGACAGGATGGCAATGTACTTCCAGATCTGTTAAAAGTGTGTTTTGGAGTTGGTGGTATTACCATTGATCAGAAACCCTTGATTTGGATGACTTCAGTGGGACTAATTGTACAGAATTGTCCGTTTTCATCAGTGTTCTTTATTGAAACACAATGAAACTTTTCCTCGTGACCCTCACTCTGGTCTAGCAAAAATCCACCCAGTCCTTTGGCAATCGCCCACTGAGAGCCTTTGCAAACGCTGGACTGCAGACGGTCTCCGCAATAGAACACCAGAGGGCTGGATGGATTTTCACTAGATCTACATGATGGAATTGATGGCTTTGTGAAGAAATTTTGTGGACGATACAAAGATGGGTGGAAGGACAGGTAGTGTTGAGGAAGCAGGAAATCAGCAGAAGAACTTGGATGGGTTGGGAAAATGGGCAAAGAGATGGCAGACAGAATACAGCATAGGCAAATGTATGGTCATGCACTTTGGTAGATGGAATAAGAACGTGGACTACTTCCTACATGGGGAGGGAATTCAGAAAATGGAAGTGCAAAGTGACATGGGGATTTGGTACAGGATTTCCAAAAGGTTATCTTAGGTAGGGAAGGAAGGCAAATACAATGTTAGCACTCATTTCAAGAGGACTAGAATATAAAAGCAAAGGTATAATGCTGATGATTTATAAGGTATTGGTCAGACCTGATTTGGAGTATTGTGAGCAATGTAACACAAAATGCTGGAGGAACTCAGCAGGCCAGGCAGCATCTATGGAAAAGCGTACAGTTGACATTTCAGGCCGAGACCCTTCATCAGTCCTCAATTCCTTTACTTCAATATTGGCAACTGAGCTTCCTATCCTCTAGGTCATATGATCTAGAAATCCCCCTGCTTTCATGTTGCTCTCCTTAGTACAGACTCTGTTATCTAAATACCTCCTTTATTATTAAACACTATGTCTTTCTGTGCCGAAGATTCACAGAGCAACATCTCACAGAATTAGGTCTTAGGCCCAACTTACCACCAAGATGCCGATCTAAGCCCTTATATTTATTCACGATCTATTTGCCTTTATACCTCTAAATCAGGGGTTCCCAACCTAGGGTCCTTAGTCGGTTGGGCAGCATCCGTGGAAATGAACAGTCAACGTTTCCACGGATGCTGCCCGACCTGCTGAGTTCCTCCAGCTTGTTTGTATGTGTTGCTTTGACCCCAGCATCTGCAGTGTACTTTGTTTTTTAGGATCCTTAGTTAACGGCAGGGTGCGTGACATAAACAAGGTTGGGAACCATTGCTCTAAGCCTTTCCAATCCATGTACCTGTCCAGCTGCTATGTGAAGTAAAGGCAAATTGTCTCATTTAAGGTGTGCACAGAAGCTTTAATTGACATTGCAAAAAGGTTCATTGTTTGAAATGAATTGCATCCAGTAGAGTGAAATGTATACCCTCAGCCATTTAACGGATGTTTATCTCGCTAGCTGAAGGGAAATAATTCAAGCTGGCAAACCATCCGGCAGACAGTGGGCCAATCTTGTACTACATCCGCTTTGTATAAGAACATGGAAAACAAAAACATCCGTTCTGTACAAACATGGAAAATAGACTGTACAGCTCCTCAGAACCAGCCCGCTACTCAACAAAATCACGTTGCTGCTGAACCTCCACTTTTTCGATAGACCCCCACATTCCTTGATTCTTTTCCCCAGTCTTGCCTCCCGGGCTGAAGCTCCAGTACCTCAGTTTTCAGCTGCAGTCTCACAGGAGGCAGCTGCTTGGGATCTCCTTGTCACAAGTTTCCATCAACAGTGATTTGGAACTGTAGAAAATAATGTTATAAAGGAACAGGTGTGAGTGAAAAGGGTGAAATTGAATGAATTAGCATTCAGCACTCTGTGCCTTATTACCCCTGACTGTAAAATATTTGGAAGCCACTAGGGTCCCCTCAAATGTTATGATTTAGTAAATTCTACCCTCATGTGTTTTTATTCAACGACTCTTATTGAAATTGAATTGATATTTTATATTTACTTCATTGGTGGGTAATGCAATCTGACAGGGACAAATTCGAGATAGAATTGTTTTCAAAGCTTCTTCAAATGAAACTTATTATTGAATAAATGTGGATTTCTTTCTTTTTTTTCTCTCTCTTTCCCTTTGTTGGCTTCTCCCCCCTCCCCACCCCGTGCCTTCATGCCCTGAATATGTATCAACCTTTTGAGGTAATTGAATTGACTGTAGCACAAGGAGGGAGAACAGAAATGGGCAACAGAGAATAGTTTTGCCGATAAAATTGGAAGAAAGAGAAATTTCTTTTACCCTGAGCCTGTTAGGTCATACTGCCATCGTATGAAAGATCACAGCACTGTTTTACTGATTATCTGGCAGGCCACAATTGTCTTACAAATAATCGCCCTTTGATATAACGCAGACTTTTCCAATTTCAGAGGCCTGTGCGGGGCCCAGATGTGTTACATATTAATTTCCTTCCCAGAAAATTTGCCGAGCTTTAGCTCAAATTCAGTTAGCCGGATTGATGAAAGTGGCAAAAGGATACGACGTTTACTGATTCTCTCTTTTCACCTTTGATTAGCTCGACCTGTGAATTATTCTTGCCCTGTCACTGTACGATTAAAGAGCCAGGGCCAAGGTTGCTAGTTCATAGTTTCTGATGCGACTGAGGCTTGCTGCAGGAAATAGGCTGGGTGATGATTTGTCTGACACAGGACCCGGGATTACTTTAATGCTGTGTGGCTGCTACTTCCAGCAGGCAAATTCACTTCACAAAACACCCATCCTGACCCTGACTCTAATCCTTTTGTACCTCTTTGCCTCAACATAATCCTGCTTTGATCACCAGGCTCTTATGTAAAAGAAGATGCCTAGACACTCTACTGCAAAAAATGAATTCCTTGTTAACCTTTTTTTTCCTGAACTGTCCCTTCTGATAAATTAAATTAGATATTCCTTTTTCTTCAATAACTGCTTCCCTGAAGTGAGTATTATGGAAGCAAATTAAACGACAGGAATGTAAATGAAATAGCATAATGTACTAAAGCTAACTTGAAGCTCCATTTCAAGGCACATGAATAATCTTTGAGGAACATATTACCTGAGCGGTAGGTCTGAATTCATGGAGCTCTTGGCTTTTCATTTTTTTTTCTGTCTGTTTTTTCTTTCTTTTGCAGCAATGCTATGCACAATTTAATATCGGGCTTTAGAATGCACTTATATTGCTGGGGATCTCAACAAAATGCCTCAAGATTGGCCTAATTTTAAAATACATAAATGTAACACAGGAATGGAAGTCCTATTGAGAGTTACTTCAGGTCTACAGCCTAATAAAACTGCACACGCGCTCTAATAATGAAATCTATTTTAATTTGTTTAGTTAATAATTGTTGCCATTACCTGCTTTGGAAAGGGGTTGTTCATGGAGTTTCAGCTCGTGTGAATAAGCAACTGCGGGTTGAGGGGATAAACTGTACGGTGACCTTCCGTGGGAGTTAATGGTTGGTGATTGACATAGTTGCACACAAGGATATATGTAAGAAAATTGAAGCAGATGTATGCCACCGGACTCCATGAGCCTGCCTCACCATTCATGGCTACTTTGCCCCAGGCCTCTTCTCTTCCTTTGTGCCAGTTGCACAACCCTCAGTTTCTCAATTTTTCACCATTGTATCCCTTTTCCTTAAATATCTCCATTAATCCAGCCTTCACAACCACTGGGGCAGAGAATTCCAGAGATTCACCGTCCTCTGTAAGCCATTGCTTCTATGTACCTCTGTTTTAAATAATTGTTCCTTCTTCTTACATCTCCGTTTCCTCATTCCAGACTCTCCAACTAGTAGAAAAATCTCAACAACTACTCTATAATGCTGCTTAGGATCTCATTTGTTATAATAAAATCGCCCGTGATTCTTCTAAATTCCAAAGGAAATTGGTCTAACATTTTAGCCAGTTATGTTTGGACAACCTTTTTTTCCTGTGCTGAGTTGAATGGTTAATTTACATATAAAGGCATGAAAATAATAGGATATTATTTTTGCCAAGCTAATAACAAAAAAGCAATAGTTGACCAACTATTCGTAGCATTTGAAATTCATAGTAAACCTTTTCCTTGTTGGTTAATTTGCACAGTCCAAATTGTTTTCTCTTGGAAGCACACACAGTTGCTTTATTAGCTAAGTTGAGCCTTGATTCAGTTAAGTTCCCCAATGGTGTGGATGTTGCACGTTCAACACAATGGAAACAAAAATCCAGATTGATAGTAATCAGGCAGTCATTTATTGTCATCCATAAAAGACTAGAGCCACAAATTGCCCATTAATTCAGATCCTCTTGGAGTAAAGGCTTCCATCTCTTTGAAGTGGATTTGACCTGTGCTGTCTGTGCTTCTGCCTGTTGTTGGTTAATATTGGAATGAAATTTCCTTGGTTAAATTACCTTCGTATGATGACGGAGAACTGCACCGAATTAGAGCTGCATAGTTGGCTGTGTTTGATTATATTAGTGCACACTGATGAACTTGTACCTTCTCTTAGATGCTTGCATATGCTCAACTAAAAAGTAACATCAGATCACATTCAACTATTAGTAGATTTTTGACTTGCAGGCAAATTACAGGCTGTGGATTGCAGCCTTTCAGAAGTAAATCTAGGAGAGCAGCTAGCTGTTTTGTAAGCTGCCCACAAAAATGTCACTGTATGTCACCAACGTCATCTTGAGACCAGGTAGGGAGGAAGAGGGGTGGTGAACTGACTTTGACAGCGGCCTTCAAATTTAATGTGGAGTTGAGAGGAGTGTTTGTGTGCCTCTTAGCTTCATCATGAGACAAGAAGTTACAGACTGACAGACTCCAGTGAACACAAGGACGACTTGCTTTACTGCTGAATGGCAGTGAAAGGCCTTGCCAGTATGCAATGCCAAAAAGTAATTAACAAATGGGGCCCAAAATAGAATCTAGGTTTCCAATTTGTTCTGTGAGTCAAACCGAACACCAGTACAGTAACCTTTGCCTACACACTACATACTGGTACGACCAGTATGTATGCGTGCAGCTAGCTTTTTGCATGCTTAAGTACTTCATTTACTTCTATTAAATGAGCAAGGGACAAGAGTAAAATAAGAGGTCCTTTCTCATACTGTAAGGGTCTCTCGAGAACTCAAGTGCAGGAATCTCAAAGACTTTGGCAACTCAAACAAAACAAAGCTAACGAGCTCAAGACAAACAATTAGCCATAAAATGTAAGCAGTCCAAGGAACGCTGCATAGCCATGTGGTGACACAATCCACATACTAACTGAAAAAAAGATCTCTTATTTTTCTTTTACAAATGGCACCTGGTTGTGACACATCTTGGTGCAGCTGATGTTCTGTGACCTTGCTGGGTAACTGAATCCTCCATCAACAGACTGCCTTGGTTTTGAAGGTCTGTTCACTCACTGACTCATCACATGAGCAACAGAGCCTGGGACCTCACTCAATGTCAGCAAAACCAAAGAGCTGATTATTGACTACAGGACAAAGAAGCCAGAGCTCCATGAGCTGGTCCTCATTAGGGAAACGTAAGTGGAGAAGGTAAGTAGGTTTAAGTTCCTTGGTGCTAATATATAAAAGGATCTGTCCTTGGACCATTTGGTAAGTGTCTTCACAAAGAAGGCACAGCAATGCGTACACTTAGAAGTTTCCGTAGATTTGGCAGGTCACCAAAAACATGGACAAACGTCTATAGATGCACAGTAGGGAGAAAACATTATTGGTTGCATCATAGTCTGGTATGGGAACATCAACACCCAGGAACAAAAAGGGCTACAGAAAGTGGTGGATACAGACTAGTGTAAAGGCAAAGCCCTCCCCGACATTGAGTACACTTACATGGAGCGTTGCCAAAAGAAAGCAGCATCCATTATCACCAACCTCCACCGGCAAGGCCATACTCACTTCTCACTACCACCATCGAGCATGAGATGCTGAAGCTTCAGAAACAGTTATTAACCTACCATCTGGCTCCTGAAATAGTGTGGAATACTTCAATCGCCACCACTTTGAACTGATTCTACAACATACAGACTTGAACATCACGCGTTCAATGATTCCTTACAACTCGTGTTATTTTATATTTGCACAGCTTGTAATTTTTTTGCACCTCAGTTGCTTGTTAGTCTGTTTATATTGCTTTTTGTAAATCCTATTGCATTTCTTTTTTTCATAATTTTCTGCAAGAAAATGAATCTTAAACTAGTATGTGGTAATATATACTCATTTTGATAATACATTTACTTAGAACTCACTTAGAATTACTTAGAAATTTATTTAGAATATTTGAAAGAACACTTAACCAGTCTTGGGATTGCTCCAGTGGACATGGCAAGCTAAAGACACAGATTGCCACAAAAATGATCAGTAGCTTGGCACATATTCTGGTGTTTTTTCCCCCTTTCTTTTCCAGTCCTGAAGAGGGTCCTGGCCCAAAATGTTGACTGTTTACTCTTTTCCACAGATGCTGCCTGACCTGCAGAATTCCTCTAGCATTTTGTGTGTGTTACAAATGTACCAGTTAGGAGCAGTGTTACCTTTCAATATGATCACTGCTGATCTTATTGCAATGTTACATTCCTATCTACTTGCTGTAACTTTTCAGCCCTTTGCTTATTATATTTCAGCCTCTTTCTGTTTGACAATAGAAATCTAGAAATAGTCACCAGGTTAAAACTGACAATTCTTTTGGTACACATCAGAAACATTACCACAATATTGCATACATTTTGGCTGTCCAAGATCAAACAAATTACAAAGAAGATAGTTACAAATTACTTGCATATATTAATAAAATTTTAGTAATTTGGTGGCAACTATTTGCCTGGGCTGTTTCTTTGATGCAGAATTATGTCACTATGCTGAAGAATTTCTGCACCAGCCTATTGAAAAACCACATGTTAGGAGCTCCTGTTTATCTGATATTGAATGTCCAATAAGACTACCCCACTTGACTGAAGCCAGAGAACTCCAAGTGCTAGTTAGGAAAAAGCAGGATCACAATGTCTCCATGCCCAGAAGAGCTAAGTCTTTTCAACTTGTTGTCAAGGAACACTGGCAACCTTCCTAATGGTTTGTCACCTATAACAGTTCATCAGTTAAGGCCTGGCTGAAACTGACTGGGCTATACTTCCAGGTCATATACTGTAAATGGCACAAGAGTGCTTGGTCAGTATTAACTGTGCCCTTATTGGGTACCTTGCATCTTATTTGAAAATGGTGCTTGACTGTTAAAGTACTCACCAAGCAGCCTTTCAAGGCTATCTGAACATATGAAACTTAGGTATTCAGAATTAAGTTTAATTTGGTCACAAAGTAAATGAAAGTGAACTGGTCTTGGTCAAGCAGAGTCCATGTTTTTTTAGAGACTCACAAGAGACTGCAGATGAGGGAATATGAAGAAACAAGCTATCAGCTGAAGGAACTCAATGGGTTGAGCAGCATTTGTAAGAGGGAATGGAATTCCATCTCCCCCACAGTTATTTTCATTTAGATTTATTTATCTGAAGTTACAGTGCAGAACTGGAGCTTCTGGCCCACCCTGCAACCCGCCTATTTAACACTAGCCTAATGCAGGACAACTTGCAATGCCCGATTACCTTACTAATTGGTTTGGTTTTGGACTGTGGAGAAAGCCCTTGCGGTCATGGGGAGAAAATACAAACTCCTTATTGACAATGGCAGAACTGATCTCCGAACTCCAACGCAAGCTGCGCTAACCTCTATGCGACCGTGGCGCCCTACAGTAGTTGTTGCTCCAATTGTTTTTCTGTTTTACCTATTGCATCCCTATCACTCAGACTTAACTCCATTGAAATAGCAGCTGGGTGCTTCTCCCTGCAAAACGGCAGTGCAGAGAACTACCTCAGAGAAGCAGTTACCCACCCCACCTCTTTGACTAGCAGCCATAGGAACTAATGTAGAAACAAAACAGCTTAGAGGAAGGGGGAGAAATAATGTGCATAAAATGTGCATTGACTGCTCTGGTCATTAAGTTCCAACTCTTTTCACAATGCTCCATGGTCCTAATGTGGGGAAATAATCATGTTTTAACATAAATGTACAACTGTTAAGTAAGCATCATTAGCATGGCTGTAAAAATTGACAAAGTTCATAACGAACAGTACCAGTGGTGCAATAAAAAAATCATCTTAGCACCCTTGCATCAATGTAGCACTAACCTCTATCTCCAAAGTCACACACTTTGTCATAAAATACTAATTGGTTATTGACCAATGCACTGTTTTGGGAAAGGAGGTGAATAGCATGCAAAGATCAAGGCACAGAAATAATTGGTCAATAATAATAAGTTATTGACTGATCTTCAGTTTTACAGATTGGATTACATACCTTTCACTGTTATCCCTCATTGGAGTTAACCCTTTCCTGCTCAAGTTGTAGTTATTTTCTTGTAAGCGTTGGTGGGAAGCAGTTAGTAATTTTTTTAAACAGTGGGCACTTTATTAGGCACATCCTGAACCTAATTAAGTGGCCACTGAGTGCATATTTGTGGTCTTCTGCTTCTGTAGCCTATCAACTTCAAGGTTCAATATGCTGAGCGTTCAGAGATGCTCTTCTGCACACCACTGTTGTAATGTGTGGTTATTTGAGTTTCTGTCACCTTCCTGTCAACTTGAACCAGTCTGGTTGTTCTCCTCTGACCTTTCTCATTACCTTTGTCTCTTCGCTCTTAGAACTGCTGCTGTCTGAACATTTTTAAGTTTTTGCACCATTCTCTGTAAACTTCAGAGACTGCTGTGTGTGAAAATCCTAGCAGATTAGCAGTTTCAGAGATGCTCAAAAGTCCCCAGTACATGCTTTCCACAGTCAAAGTCACTTGGGTTTCACTTGTTCCCCTTCCTGCTATTTGGGCTGAACAACAATCAAAACTCTTCACTGTGCATTGAGTTGCTGTTGATCATGACTGGCTGATTAGCTATTTGCATTAATGAACAGGTGTGGCCACTGAGTGTATCTTCAGCAAATTCCTGATACATGCAAGTGTTTATGGTGAATAGTTGATGTGGTGTGTCTAGCGTGGCAGTGTTGTGGGTGGTGCTTGTCACTCTCACGTTCAGCTTCCACCGCTGCATAGCAGTCTTGCGAAAGGAGAGATGAATGTACAAATCTCCCCCTGCCAGTGCCTCCTTGCTTGGGACACATGGAAACTGAACTCCTTTTGGACTCAGGCTGAACTGCAGAGGAAGGGGAAGGACACACAGGCCCACTGGTGTGTGGATACACCCTGGTGCTCGTGAACCAGATCCTCAGCAATGAGCAAATAGCCCCACTGCCATGTGGGCGGCCTTGGGAAAGATGGAAGCTAAAGGAGTAAACCCACACAGCAAATCCTGAGTGGAGCCCCTAAGGCGGCTGGATATCATTGAACATCCTTCCGGCAGCTCCTGCAGCCAAGCTGGTGCAAACATATTGCTTCGTAAGCTTTGGACTACACTGGTGAGGCCGAGAGGACTGGGTTGATGACCAGGCATCTCAGGATCTTCATACCTTCCACCCACGCTTGTGATGGTGATCATCACCCATTGTCCTTTGAGACAGGCAGATGCCAACAACAACAATATGGCGAATAAAGTTGATTCTTGATCCTTCAGTTGGGTTGCAGTAGTAGACCTTTCATGAAAATTCTGCCACATCCCAATTCTCAAGTTAGTAAAAGAGGGCAATTCCTATTACTGACTAAATATATTTATATGCAAAATCCTGCCAGTGACAGAGCTCTGGGGTAGCCAGGAGCTGCAGGGATCAGTGTTGAAATCATTGTGGTTTGTCCAATGACTTGGATGAAAAGTAGATGGGCTGATTAGTAACTTACTGGTGACACAAAAATCGATGGTGTAGTATAAGACCATAAGACATAGGAGCAGAATTAGGCCATTTAGCCCATTGAGTCTGCTCTGCCATTTAATCATGGCTGATCCTTTTTTTCTCCCCCATTTCCTAGCCTTCTCCCTGTAGCCTTTGATGCCATGTCCAATCAAGAGCCTATCAATCTCTGCCTTAAATATACCCAACGACCTGGCCTCCACAGCTGCATGTGGCAACAAATTCCACAAATTCACCACCCTCTGGCTAAAGAAATTTCTCTGCATCTCTGTTTTGAAAAGGCACCCCTCTATCCTGAGGCTGGGCCCTCTTGTCCTAGACTCTCCCACAATGGGGAAACATCCTTTCCACATCTACTGTCTAGTGCTTTCAACATTCAAAAGGTTTCAATGAGTTCCCCCCCCCCCCCCCACCACCCATCCTTCTAAATTCCAGTGAGTACAGATCCAGAGACATCAAACGTTCCTCTTCAATCCTGGAATCATCCTCTGGACCTTCTCCAATGCCAGCATAACTCTTCTAAGATGAGGAACCCAAAACTGTTCACAATACTCAAGGTAAGGCCTCATCAGTGCCTTATAAAGCCTCAGCATCACACCCTTGCTCTTGTATTCTAGACCTCTTGAAATGAATGCCAACTTTGCATTTGCCTTCCTCACCACCAACTCAACCTGCAAGTTAATCTTTAGGGTATTCTGCACAAGGACTCCCAAGTCCCTTTGCATTTCAGATTTTTGGATTTTCTCCATGATTAGAAAATATTTATTTCTACTACCGAAGTGCATGACCACGCATTTTCCAACATTATATTTCATTTGCCACTTTCTTGCCCATTCTCCTAATCGATCTAAGTCCTTCTGCATCCTACCTGTTTCCTCAACACTACCTGCCCCTCCACCAATCTTCAGATCATCTGAAAACTTGGCAACAAAGCCATCTATTTCATCATTTAAATCATTTATATACAGCATAAAAAGATGCGGTCCCAACACCGACTCCTGCAGAACACCACTAGTCACTGGCAGCCAACCTGAGAGAATCCTTTTATTCCCACTCGCTACTGCCTACCAATCAGCCAATGCTCTCACTATCTCAGTAACTTTCCTGTAATTCCACGGGCTCTAACCTTGGTAAGCAAACTCATGTGTGGCACCTTGTCAAAGTCCAAATATACAACATCCACTGCATCCCCTTTATCAACCACCTCAAAGAATTCCAACAGGTTCGTCAGGTAGGATTTTCCCTTAAGGAAACGATGCTGACTTTGTACTAGCTTGCCCTGTGTTGCCAAGTACTCCATCAGCTTGTCCTTAACAATTGACTCCAACATCTTCCCAACCACCGAGGTCAGGCTAAATGGTCAATAATTTCCTTTCTGCTGCCTTCCTCCTTTCGTAAAGAGTGGAGTGACATTTACAATTTTCCGGTCCTCTGGCACCATGTCAGAGTCCAATGATTTTTGAAAGATAATTTTTAATGTCACCACAATCTCTAACAATACCTCTTACAGAACCCGAGGGTGCAGTTCCTCTGGTCCGGGTGACTTATGTACTTCTAGGTCTTTCGGCTTTTTGAGCACCTTCTCCGTTGTAACAGTAACTGCACTCACTTCTCTTCCTTCTCACACTACAACATCTGACACACTGCTAATGTCTTCCACAGTGAAGACTGATGCAAAATACTCATTTAGTTCATCAGCCATCTCCTTGTCCCCCATTATTATTTCTCCTGCCTCATTTTCTGGTGGTCCTATATCTACTCATCTCTCTTTTTATTTTTTACAGACTTGAAAAAGCTTTTACTATCCACTTTGATATTATTAGTTAGCTTGCTTTCATATTTCATCTTTTTCCTTCGAATGATTCTTTTAGTTGCTCTCTGTAAGATTTTAAAAGCTTCCCAATCTTCTATCTTCCCTCTAGTTTTTGCTTTGTTGTATGCCCCCTTTCTTTTTGTTTTTACATTATCTTTGACTTCCCTTGTCAGCCACAGTTGTACTATTTTGCCATTTGAGTATTTCTTCATTTTAGGAATACATATGTCCTGCACATTCCTTATTTTTCCCAGAAGCGCACACCATTGCTGCTTTGCTGACATCCCTGCTAGTAACTCCTTCCAATTTACTTTGGCCAACTCCTCTCTCAAACTGCTGTAATTTCCCTTACTCCACTACATCTGCTACATCAGACTTTACTTTCTCCCTATCTAATTTCAAGTTGAACACAATCATATTGTGATCACTGGTTCCTAAGGGTTCTTTTACCTTAAATTCCCTAATCACTTCAGTTTCATTACATAACACCCAATCCAGTATAGCTGATCTCCTCGTAGGCTTAACAACAAACTGCTCTAAAAAGCCATCTCTTTGGCATTCAACAAACTCACTCTCATGATCCATTACCAACCTGATTAAGCCAATTGACCTGCATGTTAAAATCTCCCATGACTACCATAACATTACCCTTTTGACACACCTTTTCTATTTCCTGTTGTAATCTGTGGTCCACCTCCCAGCCACTGTTGGGAGGCCTGTATATAACTCCCATCAATGTCCTTTTACCCTTGCAGTTTCTTAACTCAATCCACAAGGATTCAGCATCTTTCTACTGATTTGATGCCATTCTATACCAGTCGAACCACGCCTCCCCCTCTGCCTACTTTTCTATCCTTCTGATACAATGTGTAACCTTAGACATTCAGCTCCATCCATCCTACAACCATCCTTCAGCCACGATTCAGTGATGGTCACATCATCATACCTGGTAATCTGTAATAGTGCAACAAGATCATCCACCCTATTTCTTAAACTCTGCGCATTGATTTACAACACCTTGAGTACCGTATTTGCTAGCCATTTTGATTTTGCATGCCTAATGTACTGATACTCACCCTGTTGGCTGCAACTAAGTCCCATCACATGCCTGTCCTTCCTGACAGTCTGAATGCTCGTTATCTTTACTTTCTTACCATCTGACCTATCCTGAGTCCCTTCACTTTGGCCTCCACCCCCCTGCCAAATTAGTTTAAACCCTCCCCAACAGCTCTAACAAACCTGCCCGTTAGAATATTGGTCCCCCTCAGGTTCAGGTGCAACACATCACTATTGAACAGGTCATACCTCCCGCAGAAGAGATCCTAATGATCCAAGAATCTGAAGACCTGCCCCCTGCACCAGCTTCTCAGCCACGCATTGATCTGCCAAATCATCCTGTTTCTAGCCTCACTGGTGCGTGGCACAGGCAGCAATCCAGAAATTACTACCCGGGAGGTCCTGCTTCTCAGCTTTCTACCTAGCTCTCTAAACTCTCTTTTCAGGACATCTTTGCTTTTCCTTTCTATGTCATTGGGACCAATATGTACCAGGGCATCTGGCTGCTCCCCCTTCCTCTCCAAAATGGTGTGAATGTGATGTGAGACGTCCCTGACTCTGGCACCTGGGAGGCAACTTACCATCTGGGTGTCTCATTCATGTCCACAGAATCTCCTGTCTGTTTCTCTCACTATTGAGTCCCCCTGTCACTACCACTCCCTTCTTCTCTCTCTTTCCCTTCTGCACCAAGGATCTCTGCTCAGTGCCTGTAAGTCAGTTGCCATGGCATTCCCCCGGGAGGTCATCTACCCACAAAAGTATCCAAAGTGGTACTTTGAGGGGAATGGCCGCGGGTGTGCTCTACTCTAACTTCCCATTTACATTTCCATTCCTCCTGACAGTCAGCCAGCTACTCGCCTCCTGCAGCTTCATGGAGACTACTTCCCTGTAACTCTGATCACTTATCTCCTCACTCTCCCATGCAAGTGGAAGGTCATCCAGTTGCTGCTCCAGATCCCTAACATGGTCTTCAAGGAGCTGTAGCCGGATGCACTTCATGCTGATGTAGTTCCCTGGGAGACTCTGAGTCTCCCAGGACTCCCAACATCCGACAGTAAGAACACACACTGCCATTTACCATACCGGGTACAGTAAGAGAAAATCAAAAGGAAAACCTTAACAGAAACCTACCCACAGCCAACGTCTCCCCTCAGCCGGAGCCTGACTCTCTCCACTGGCCTGCTCCCAACAATGGCCACTCCACTTGTCCCTCCTGTACTTTTATTTAGTTTGCAGTGCTCTGCTCCCCCCGCTGATTGGGCTTCTGCAACGGGCAAACGCCCGGGAAGCTCTCTTTTTAAATAAGTGTTGCCGACCTGTGAGAAACCTCTTCGCGTTGCTCTGCTCCCGCTGCTGATTGGGCCTCTGCAGTAGGTTGTAAAGAGCGCTACGAGAGGATACAGGGAGATGTTAGAAAAGGATACAGGGAGTTAGAAAACTGGGCAGAGTAGCAAATGGAATTTAATCCAGGCAAGTGTGAGATAATGTAATTTGAGATGTCAAATTGTAAAAGAAGATGTGCAGTAAATGGCAGTGTTGACATACAGAGCAACCTTGGGGTTCAACATAACTTCCTAAAAATTACAGCGCAAATTGTTGGGTACTGAAAGAGGCACTTGGTATGCTTGCCTATGCAGGCTGAGGCACTGAGTATAAGAGATGGGATGGCATATTGTAATGATACAATTGGACAGGCTGCACTTTGTTCTTATTAATTAATAGAGCAGAACCACTCAGGTGTGCAGAGGCCACCTTAAAATTCAAAGTTCAAAGTAAATTTATTATCAAAGTACTTGCATATCACCGTATACTACCCTGAGATTCATTTGCTTGCAGTTGTTCACGGTGGAATATGGAAATACAATAGAATCAATGAATACTACACATAAACAAAGACTGACAAACAAAAATCTTAAAAGTATGCATTGCTGAAAATAGCAATAAATGAGCAAAATTCTGATGTAAGTTCATTAACTTGAAACATTAACTGTTTTTTTTTTGCTTTTTTTTAATGATTGCTGGATACTAAGTGTGGTGAACTACATATACCAGTGTGGTTTGCTCCCAACAGACCCCTGCTGACTGCTCCTGTGGCTCCTCCCACAAACCCCTGTATAAAGGCGAATGAGGCCTGAGGCCGGCCCTCATTCTCCAGGATGTTGTGTTGTTCATTCTTCCAGTCAATAAAAGCCGATATCTCACTTCTTACGTCTCAGAGTGAGTTATTGATGGTGCATCACTAAGAACATCAAATACTGCAGGACTACCCCACTAGTGAGTTGCTCAACAGTGGTGGAGCTGGACTTGATTTTGTATCGTGTTACAGCTTCCTTCAGCCTTCGGAGAAGAAGCCATTAGAGGTGTTGCATAGTCGTGGTGTGCAGTCCTATGAACTATGCGGGTGATTGCCTTGGACATTTTTATTGTGATCATGAGACCCTGTTGGACAGTGGTGATGTAGAACACTGCAAGTCCGATTCGCGGGTGAGACCAATAGTAAGGAAGCTGTGGGACCTTGGGTGTGTCTCAGAGTTGCCTGTTGCAGCCAACAAGATGGGAGACACTGGATCTGGCTGTGTGCTACTGGATTATGTACCGGGTTGGAGCCTAGCCTCTGTTATGTTTTGTACCTCCAGAACATTAAACCAATTTAAGGAAAAATGTGGGAGTCCAAAATGTGTGTCTAACTTCATGTTTACTTTAAGTGAGGCACACACGTGTCAGCATGGTAGCATCATGACATATGCATACTTACATATAACCATGAGTTTTATAAACAACAAAGAATGCTTAATCAAACCATACATTTACAGGATTATGCAAACATTACTGAAATATTAAATACACAACATTCTTCCTTGCTTTGCTATAAACTTCAACACACAATATAGAATGCATCTCAACTATATGCACAATATACTATATAATGCAGATATTATAAAGACATCTAGAGCATAGTAAATTTTAAATTGTCCCATTCAGGCCTAAAGATTTAATTGCTGTCGATGATTTCTTACTCTTGTGAGACAATGCCTTTCCTGACAAGAGAGGTCACTCTGTTTTCAGAGGCACCTGTCTCACCTGCCAAGCAATCTTAGTTCTGGAGTCTTCTCTGTGGTGGTTGTTGACTCTGAGACTGCAGGATGTAGCCTAACTCTGGAACCTGCTTTGATCTTTGCTTCTCTCCCGGTCCTGGATTTTTTCTTTCTCTTTATCTGGCTCTTTCTTTCCCATGTTCCCGTTCTGTTTCATGTCTTTCTTTCTCTTCTCTCCTTCAGCTTCTAGTTTCTTGTGAGTATCTCTGAATTTCTCGAGAAATTAGGTCTCATTCATCCTCTTTCATTTCCATAACACTTGTATCATCCTCTTTCCTTTCCTTTTTCTTCTTTCTAGAATGTACATATTAATCTTGGGAATGTGCATTTAGTTCACTGGAGTATTCTCTTAATAATCCTTTCATTGTTCCCTTTACAATCAAATTCCTCCTCTTGGTTTCCTCCTCCACAACATAATCTGACTTCTATTTTCATATTGCCATTGGCTCCTTTCTTTCTGGCTTTCCATTCATCCAACTGAGCTTTGGTCTTTGTATTTACTTTTACAAGCAGCATTTAGTCTCCCACTTGAAGTTCATGCAATAACCTTAGTCCATGCAGGATAGATTTTGGTTCCTTATACTCACAAAAGCCAAATATTTGCAACTTTGCTGAAGTTCCTCAAACTCTCTTCTAGCTTAAAAACAGGCCATGTTTCACAAGTAAGTGGCTGATTTCTCACGTTGCCTACAAAAACTGTTGTGGTGGGACCATTGTTTTTGTCATTTTCTTGATTCCTCTGAGCAGCATGGTCCCTCCTTGGTCCAATATGCTTTCCAATCAGTGGCACAGAGGTTGACACTAACACCTGTTTGTCCTCTGTTGGGTAGTAGTTCATGGTGTACAGCATGGAGGCAGTTGTTACATCATCCCGTACCTTTCTTAATTTAGTTGACACTCTTGCAGGGTATGTGGCATTCAAATGGTAGATGGGTCTCGAATCAAGTTTTACTTGTGTCAGCCAATCATATCCCCACAATACTGGTCGTCCTGTTTTTGCCACGTACAAACCCATTGTGGCTTGTTTGTTGTTGTATTTCACTGATATGAATGTTTTTCCCACAGGAGTTACCTTTTCTCCAGTATAAGTTGGATATCTGCAGGTTTCAGTTTTCTATCTTTGAAATAACTCATTTTGTGGAATGATTGAACAGCCAAGCCAGTTCCATTTTACTTTACCATTCACTTCTCATGTAAGCCATATTGTTTGTCTACTATTAGTTTCCACATTTTAAATCTGTAGGCTACCAAGTCTTGTGTAACTCACACCATTATCAGCTTTTTCATCAAGGGTATTCAGATTCGTGCTCTTCTCCAAACTGCAAATTGACTTTTTAACCATTTCTCTTCCCTGCTCAGTCCATTTACTTCTGTGTGCCCAAAATGCTCTTTGTGTCCTACTTTTTGCATTTTCTGCAAGTTTTACCTTTGAACCTGAATTGGTCTGCAGTACATGAGCCCCTGCCACAACAGTAACACAATTTGTTCAGCCAGACAGGTTTCTATTTAAACATTGCAATTTGTTCACGCTCACTTTCATTCCTGAATGCAACTCAATTGTGTTTCTATCTATGGTTTCCATTGATACAGCTGTTTCAACTAGTCTTTTAAATGTAAGTTGTGCTTCAGTTAGGAGCTGTTTTTGAATGCTTTCTTGGAAGATTCCACAAACTAAGTGATCTCTCAGTGTGTCATTTAGCCCAATATCAAAGTGACAATGATCAGACAACTTCTTCAGTTCAGCCCTGTGACTCCCTCTCCTTTTGATTCCACTTGTGAAGCCTGAAGCATTCTGCAATCAACAATGGTTTTGGTTCTAAATGTTCCTGCATTACTTTCACGATCAGCCAAGCTCAGTTTGGTGGTTTGGTTGAAGCAGTCAAACTCCTAAGCAAATGGTATGCTTTTCCATCCAATGCACTCAGCCAGACTGGTTCTTGTTTCTCATTGGCTATTCCATTTGCTTTGAAATATTGTTCGATTTGTTCAGTATACAGGAACCAGTTTTCCATTGAACAATCGAGTGTCTATCTTTCTGATGTAGCCAGCCATAACTGTGTTTTTAAAAATTATGATTATTATCACCTGCTACTCACTGTTTATGAAGCTGTAAATTCATCTGTTTTCTGCTCTATTTTTTAAAGCTCTGCTGTCTCTGCACAAGCTGTGCTATTACTTTACTCAACCATCTCCCGGTGCACCTTTCTTGAACTCTAACATCTTGCTGCACGTTTACTGATGTCCTGGATTCACTTGAAATTTTCTTGTCACCACTGTTATGTTTTGTAACTCCAAACCATTCAATTAAGTAAAAGAAAGATGTTGGAGTCTAAAAGGTGAGTCTACCTTCATGTTTACTTTAAGTGAGGTGTGCACTTATCACATGGTAGCATCAACAGGTATACAATTCATGTATTTTACCAATAACCATAATGAATTCTATAAAAAATAAATAATAGAAACATAGAAACATAGAAAATAGGTGCAGGAGTAGGCCATTCAGCCCTTCGAGCCTGCACCGCCATTCAGTATGATCATGGCTGATCATCCAACTCAGAACCCTGTACCTGCTTTCTCTCCATACCCCCGATCCCTTTAGCCACAAGGGCCATATCTAACTTCCTCTTAACTATAGCCAATGAACCGACTTCAACTGTTTCCTGTGGCAGAGAATTCCACAGATTCACCACTCTCTGTGTGAAGAAGTTTTTCCTCATTTCGGTTCTAAATGGCTTCCCCTTTATCCTTAAACTGTGACCCCTCATTCAAGGCTTCTCCAACATCGGAAACAATCTTCCTGCACCTAGCCTGTCCAATCCCTTTAGAATTTTATAAGTTTCAATAAGATCCCCCTTCAATCTTCTAAATTCCAGTGAGTATAAGCCTAGTTGATCCAGTCTTTCCTCATATGAAAGTTCTGCCATCCCAGGAATCAATCTGGTGAACCTTCTCTGTATTCCCTCTATGGCAAGATTGTCTTTCCTCAGATTAGGGGACCAAAACTGCACACAATATTCTAGGTGCGGTCTCACCAAGGCCTTGTACAACTGCAGTAGAACCTCCCTGCTCCTCTACTCAAATCCTTTTGCTATGAATACCAACATACCATTTGCCTTTTTCACCACCTGCTGTACCTGCATGCCCACCTTCATTGACTGATGTACAATGACACCCAGGTCTCGCTGCACCTCCCCTTTTCCTAATTGGCCACCATTCAGATAATAATCTGTTTTCCTGTTCTTGCAACCAAAGTGGATAACTTCACATTTATCCACATTAAATTGCATCTGCCATGAATTTGCCCACTCACCTAACCTATCCAAGTCACCTTGCATCCTCTTAGCATCCTCCTCACAGCTAACACCGCCGCCCAGCTTCGTGTCATCCGCAAACTTGGAGATGCTGCATTTAATTCCCTCGTCTAAATCATTAATATATATTGTAAACAACTGGGGTCCCAGCACTGAGCCTTGCGGTACCCCACTAGTCACTGCCTGCCATTCTGAAAAGGTCCCGTTTACTCCCACTCTTTGCTTCCTGTCTGCCAACCAATTCTCTATCCACATCAATACCATACCCCCTATACCGTGTGCTTTAAGTTAGCACACTAATCTCCTGTGTGGGACCTTGTCAAAAGCCTTTTGAAAATCTAAATATACCACATCCACTGGCTCTCCCCTATCCACTCTACTAGTTACATCCTCAAAAAATTCTATAAGATTCATCAGACATGATTTTCCTTTCACAAATCCATGCTGACTTTGTCTGATGATGTCACCTCTTTCCAAATGTGCGGTTATCACATCTTTGATAACCGACTCTAGCATTTTCCCCAACACCGATGTCAGACTAACCGGTCTATAATTCCCCAGTTTTTCTCTCTCTCCTTTTTTAAAAAGTAGGGTTACATTAGCCACCCTCCAATCCTCAGGAACTAATCCAGAATCTAAGGAGTTTTGAAAAATTATCACTAATGCATCCACTATTTCTTGGGCTACTTCCTTAAGCACTCTGGGATGCAGACCATCTGGTCCTGGGGATTTATCTGCCTTTAATCCCTTCAATTTACCTAACACCACTTCCCTACTAATATGTATTTCCCTCAGTTCCTCCATCTCACTAGACCCTCGGTCCCTTACTATTTCCAGAAGATTATTTATGTCCTCCTTAGTGAAGACAGAACCAAAGTAGTTATTCAATTGGTCTGCCATGTCTTTGTTCCCTATGATCAATTCACCTGTTTCTGACTGTAAGGGACCTACATTTGTCTTGACCAATCTTTTTCTTTTCACATATCTATAAAAGCTTTTACAGTCAGTTTTTATGTTCCCTGCCAGCTTTCTCTCATAATCTTTTTTCCCTTTCCTAATTAAGCCCTTTGTCCTCCTCTGCTGGTCTCTGAATTTCTCCCAGTCCTCAGGTGTGCTGCTTTTTTTTGCTAATTTATATGCTTCTTCTTTGGACTTGATACTATCCCTAATTTCCCTTGTCAGCCACGGGTGCACTACCTTCCCTGGTTTATTCTTTTGCCAAACTGGGATGAACAATTGTTGTAGTTCATCCATGCGATCTTTAAATGCTTGCCATTGCATATCCACCGTCAACCCTTGAAGTATCATTTGCCAGTCTATCTTAGCTAATTCACGTCTCATCCCTTCAAAGTTACCCTTCTTTAAGTTCAGAACCTTTGTTTCTGACTTAACTATGTCACTCTCCATCTTAATGAAGAATTCCACCATATTATGGTCACTCTTACCCATGGGGCCTTGCACGACAAGATTGCTAACTAATCCTTCCTCATTGCTCAATACCCAATCTAGAATGGCCTGCTCTCTAGTTGGTTCCTCGACATGTTGGTTCAGAAAACCATCCCGC
Source organism: Hemitrygon akajei (assembly GCF_048418815.1). Classification (NCBI taxonomy): domain Eukaryota; kingdom Metazoa; phylum Chordata; class Chondrichthyes; order Myliobatiformes; family Dasyatidae; genus Hemitrygon; species Hemitrygon akajei. Next base: position 32,026,124 of record NC_133127.1, read on the forward strand.
ATACATTCCAAGAAATCCTCTTCCTCAGCACCCTTACCAATTTGATTCACCCAATCTATATGTAGATTGAAGTCACCCATTATAACTACTGTTCCTTTATAGCATGCATTTCTAATTTCTTGTTTAATGCCATCCCCAACCTCACTACTACTGTTAGGTGGCCTGTACACAACTCCCACCAGTGTTTTCTGCCCCTTAGTGTTATGCAGCTCTACCCATATCAATTCCACATCCTCCAGGCTAATGTCCTTCCTTTCTATTGCGTTAATCTCCTCTCTAACCAGCAATGCTACCCCATCTCCTTTTCTTTCCTGTCTATCCCTCCTGAATATTGAATATCCCTGGATATTGAGCTCCCATCCTTGGTCACCCTGGAGCCATGTCTCTGTGATCCCAACTATATCATATTCATTAATAACTATCTGCACATTCAATTCATCCACCTTGTTACGAATGCTCCTCGCATTGACACACAAAGCCTTCAGGCTTGTTTTTACAACACTCTTAGCCCTTATACAATTATGTTGAAAAGTGGCCCTTTTTGCTTTTTGCCCTGGATTTGCCTGCCTGCCACTTTTACTTTTCACCTCACTACTTTTTGCTTCTACCCTCATTTTACACCCCTCTGTCTCTCTGCACTTGTTCCCATCCCCCTGCCACATTAGTTTAAATCCTCCTGAACAGCAGTAGCAAACGCTCCCCCTAGGACATTGGTTCCAGTCCAGCCCAGGTGCAGACCATCCTGTTTATACCGGTCCCACCTCCCCCAGAACTGGTTCCAATGCCCCAGAAATTTGAATCCCTCCCCCTTGCACCATTTTTCAAGCCACATATTCATCTGAAATATCCTCCTATTTCTACTCTGACTAGTGCGTGGCACTGGTAGTAATCCAGAGATCATTACCTTTGTGGTCCTACTTTTTAGTTTATCTCCCAACTCCCTAAATTCACCTTGTAGGACCTCATCCCGTTTTTTACCTATATCGTTGGTACCTATGTGCACCACGACCACTGGCTGTTCACCCTCCCATTCCAGAATGTCCTGCAGCCGCTCAGAGACATCCTTGACCCTTGCACCAGGGAGGCAACATACCATCCTGGAGTCTCGTTTGCGGCTGCAGAAATGCCTATCTATTCCCCTTACAATCAACTCCCCCATCACTATAGCTCTCCCACTCCTTTTCCTTCCCTCCTGTGCTGCAGAGCCACCCATGGTGCAATGAACTCGGCTGCTGCTGCCTTCCCCTGATGAGACATCTCCCCCAACAGTATCCAAAACAGTTTATCTGTTTAGGAGGAAGATGACCTCAGGGGACTCCTGCACTACCTGCCTACTGTTACGCTGTCTAGTGGCCACCCCTTCCCTTTCTGACTGTGTAGCCTTTACCTGCGGTGTGGCCAACTCACTGAACGTGCTATTCACGACTTTCTCAGCATTGCGGATGCTCCAGTATGAATCCAATGGCAGCTCCAGACGCTCTATGCGGTCTGCCAGAAGCTGCAGTTGTACACACTTCCTGCACACATAGTCGTCAGGGACACTGGAAGTATCCCCGATTTCCCACATGCTGCAGGATGAACAAACCACGGGGCTGATCTCAGCTGCCATGACCTACCCAATACTTGCCTCAACTTTTGAAACTTTCTCCTTTGAAAGGAACTTACCCGGCCCTACCTCACTTGGAGTGAAGCTCGTCCTCAGCCTCTGCTCGTTGAAGCCTCTCGAGACAAAGCCTTCCTACTCTGTCCCCCTCTACTCCGGAGTGGGCGACGTTGTAGCGGGTGATGTCTACTGTTCTCTTTAAATACTCCTGGTGCCTCACGGTCCGACTTACACGCGCTTGCGCAGTTGTGCCCCCGTTAAACTGCCGAAGAAAATGACCTACTTCCACAAACTGTTCTCTTTAAATACTCCCGCTGCCTCACGGTCCGACTTAAACACGCTTGTGCAGTTGTGCTCCTGTTAAACTGCTGAAGAAAATGTTCGATCAAACAAAATTACCCAAGCATTACTGAAATATTAAATACTCAACAGCCCCACTTGTCAGTGTTGGCTTAGTGGAAGACAAGCTGGATTATATTCATGTGAGGCTGCACTTGTATGAGATGAGGAACTGTTGTGGGCTTGTTCTTGCAGAAACATGGCTCCAAGAGAACATCCATGCATCATCAATCTACAGGCTATGACCTCAGGTACTTGGGCTACATAATGAATTTTTTCTAATTGTATGTTTCTCAGCTGTGTATAACTGTTGGTACTGTGTTTTGCACATGAGCCCTAGAGGAACACTATTTCATATGGCTGTATTCATGCATATGGTTGAATGATACTTGAACTTAAAGAGTTGACTACAACATCACGGAAAATATTTTGTATTGATCAGCATATTGATGATGCACTTATAGCTAGAGACATACTTCTTTTGAGAGAGCCTCTCAAACAGTTGCGCAATCTGGAATTGCACCCTCTCTGAACCGTAGTTGGTTTTATGGCTAAAGCACAATCTATCCAGTCCAATAAAACAGCTGGTGGTGGTATTGGATAATGTGAAACTGTTTTGCATACACAGCCAGACAAGTTGTAACCTGATTTATTAAGGATCTCGACTGTAGAGTCAGAGTCATAGAACGCTACAGCACAGAAACAGGTCCTTTGGCCCACTTGGCTCATGTCGAACTATTAACCTACCTGCACCCAGATCATTATCCTCCATATCCATGCAACTATCCTGTAGTCATAAGTTTCTATGTAAACTATATGTAGTGGTTATTGTACAAATGTACTTGGCAAAATTGGCAATGAAGTGCATAGCTATAATAAATGGATGTGGTGCCTGATAAACTAAAGGGATTATAGTAACATCTCTGGTTTTCTCTATTTAATATTTTACTATAACTTCCAATTGCTTTTAATCACTGATATTATTAAAAATATGGCTTCTTAATGCTGCGGCCTACATGGCAAATTACACCTTTGAGGTGGATCCGTATTTATGCATAAACTACAAGTATTTTGTGGAAAGTGGTTATTAAACCATTTGCATCCGATTCAAATCCACACTTTGCAGTGTTAGAAAGAGTAACACAACTCTGTCGTTGAACTGAATTACTGTGCAAGAGTTCAAGGCCATTGGTTTTCATTGTGTTTTTTTTAAAAATTAAAGTTCAGTTGAAATCTTGATCCTCCAAGTGATCTTTTTGTGATAGAATACGAAGTTTTGCAGTCATGGTTGGTTCAAATGTACACATCAGTGGGATGCCTCTATTTTATAAGCACCTTTTGAACTTAAAATAATTATATAATGGGTTGGAAAGGTTAGGGACAGGGAGAGAAACAGAGCACAGAAACAGACTCTTCAGCCCATCTGGCCCGTGCCAAACTATTTTTCTGCCTAGTTCCATTCACCAGCACCTGGACTGTAGCCCTCCGTACTCCGCCCCTCCATATGCTTATCCAATAAAGAATTAAAAATTTAGGAAATTTAGGTTATTTTTAAAAATGTTTCTATCAAAATGTGGTCATCTGAGATCTAATGTGCAATTCAGAACATCTCAGCAAAAAAGTATGTAATCGCACAAAGCAATGAATATTTTAGTGGAATGATTATAATCAATAGAATTCATGTTCCTTCACTTAATTTTGATGTTTTCCTGATTTGACTTAGTTTCACAGATACACTGGCTTTCTGATTTTTCTCTCAAAATAACTTAAATTCTTGAGGATAGTTTTGTTTGAATTATAAAACTTTGGGATAGTGCATACTCATTTACGAAGCTGTAGTATACTTACAAAGAATAGGAGAGATTATTAAGTGGTGAAGCTTTACAGAAAGATGCTTCATAAAGTCATGGATGACTGATAATAAGAAAGGACTTGGTAAAGCTGTGGGGGAATTGCAAAGCATGGATAGTTTACAGAGTTAGGTATGGTTTATGAAGGTCAGAAGATAATAGAGCAAAAGGTTTTTGACAGCTTGGACTGCTTATAAAGCTACATTTCTTATTAAGCTATAATAGCTTATAAATTTTGAATAGTCTGTAGAAGATCTATTGTTTATAAAACAAAGGTGGTTTTAAAGCTTGGTTAACTTATAGGGCTTTGGATGGTTTATAAAAATGGAGCAAAAATGCTATTTAATGTTATAAACAAATGGTTTGTAGAGTTACTGAACTACAGAATAGTCACAAAGGTATAAAGGGTCTTGTTTATGGATAGCATGGTTACATTTAGAAAAAAAGGAAGATGTTGATAAAGCTATTGATTGTAAACCAAGCCTCCTGATAATTTATTTAAAAAAGTATTTATGGCGGTTGGATATCACTAGTGAGGCTGCCATTTATTTCCCATCCCGAATTCCTCAGTGGTAGTCAGCCATCTCTCTAAACCATCATAGTCCTATTAGCAATGGTGCTGAAACAGTGTCATTCAGAAGTGAGCATAATGAAACCAATGACTAGGCAGTTTAAATGGTTCAGCATAGACTAGATGAACTGAAGGGCCTGTTTCTGTGCTGTACTGTTCCATGACTCTATGATTCTGAAAATGAAGGAATGGTGAGGTACTTCTCAGTCACAAAGCCATGCACCTTGAAGGGGAATTAGCTGGGCTTGTCCATCTTGCTGGAAGAAGTTGAGGGACAGGGAAGTGTTGTAGATGTCGTTAAAGAGTATATGTGGTTAATTTTGGGGATGCTACACTCTATACCCATAGTGGCAGAGTAGTTCATTTGTTTGGTGCTATGTCGTATTGACATGGGCGATCATAGTCTTTCCAGGACCATGATTGTTCTTGACAACTTTTTCCACAGAAATGGTTTGCTATTGCCTTCTTTTGGGCAGTGTCTTTTCAATATGGGTGACCTCAGCCATTATCAATACTCTTCAGTAATTGTCTGCTTGGCATAACCTTGTCTTGTGATATACACCTGTTGCTCATATGACCATCCACCACCTGCTCTTATGGCTTTATGTGACCCTGATTTGGGGGAGGGGAGGGGCTAATCAGGTACTACACCTTGCCTAAAGATGAACTGCAGGCAAGTGGAGAGAAAGTGCACCTTGCACGTCCCTTGGTATAGATGTACCTTCATCCCACCTCCCAAGAGTGGGCAGAGATTTTATGTATTCAGACTTCTATGGAATTACTTCTGAAGTCTGTTGCCATTTGGTTCAAACCCTCCCTGAGCAACAATGAGCAGTTTATTGGTGAGTAGGTACTGTTAATGGCTCTGAAAACTTGTGTCAACTAACTGGCAGGAGTATTCAACCTCTCACTGCTACAGGTGGAAGTTCCCATTTACTTCAGTGGGAAGTGGCTAAGTGACCTAAGAAGAATAACGTGAGCTGCCTTAATGACTATCGCCCAGTACCACTCACGTCTACAGTGATAAAATGCTTTGAGTGGTTGGTCATGGCTGGACTGAAATCCTGACTCAGCAAGGACCTGTACCCACTGCAATTTGCCCATCGGCACAATAGGTCAATGGCGGGTGCAATCTCAATGGCTCTTCACATGGCCTTAGACCAGCTGGACAATACAAATACCTACATCAGGATGCTGTTCATCGACCATAGCTCAGCATTTAATACCATCATTCCCACAATCCTGATTGAGAAGTTGCAGAACCTGGGCCTCTGTACCTCCCTCTGCAATTGGATCCTTGACTTCCTAACTGGAAGACCACAATCTGTGCAGATTGGTGATAATATCACTTCCTCGCTGACGATCAACACTGGTGCACCTCAGGGGTCTGTGCTTAGCCCACTGCTCTATTCTCTCTATACCCATGAATGTGTAGGTAGGCTTAGCTCAAATACCATCTATAAATTTGCTGGTGATACAACCATTGTTGGAAGAATCTCAGATGGAGATGAGAGGGCATACAGGAGTGAGATATGCTGACTTGTTGAGTGGTGCCTCAGCAACAACCCGGCACTCAACATCAGTAAGATGAAAGAGCTGATTGTGGGCTTCAGGAAGGGTAAGATGAAGGAACACATACCAATCCTTGTAGAGGGATCAGAAGTGGAGAGAGTGAGCAGTTTCAAGTTCCTGGGTGTCAGGTTTCTGAGGACCTAACCTGGTCTAACATATCGCTGCAACTACAAAGAAGGTAAGGCAGCATCTATACTTCATTAGCAGTTTGCAGAGATTTGGTATGTCAACAAAAACGCACAACAACTTTGATTGGTGTACCATGAAGAGCATTCTGACAGGCTGCATCACTGTCTGGTATGGAGGGGCTACTGCACAGGACCGAAAGAAGCTGCAGAGGGTTGTAAATTTAGTAGTCTCCATCTTGGATACTAGCCTACAAAGTACACAGGACATCTTCAGGGAGCAATGTCTCAGAAAGGCAGCGTCCATTATTAAATACTCACAGCACCCAGGGAATGTCCTTTGCTCACTGTTACCATCAGGGAAGACATACAGAAGCCTGAAAACCAACACTCAGTGATTCAAGGACAGCTTCTTCCCCTCTGCCATCCGATTCCTAAATGGACATTGATCCCGTGAACACTACCTCACTTTTTAAATATATCTTATTTCTATTTTTGCATGATTTTTAATCTATTCATTATATGTATACTGTTATTTATTTGTTTATTTATTTATTTTTCTTCTCTGTTTTATATATAGCTGAAGTTAACAAATTTCACGACACATACCGGTGATAATAAACCTGATTCTGATTCTGGTTACTGTTGCAATGAGTGGCTGGAGCAACTGGAAGCGGACCCAAGTGTAGGACACAGGCACGGAGACAGACCTGGACATGACTTGGACTTGGACTCGGAGCCTGGGCCTGGACTGGACTTGGAACATGGAGCCTGGGCCTGGAACATGGAGACGACAACACCGAACAAAAACAGATGATTCTTATCTTGGCTTGGAGGAGCGGCAAATGGCCAGCAATCCTCAGCTAAACACGAAGAGACAGAATTCTCAACTCGGAGTAGTGGCAAACGGCCGGACCTACTCAGCTGGAAACGAGATGACAGAAACCAAACAATGACAGTCCATTTATATCTAGACAAGGAGAAGCTCATGAAGATGGTTCCTTATTTTTGGCAGCTCGGAAGACGGTCCCATATTCTTGGTGGCTCGGAGTGGTGACAATCGGCCAGCAAATCTCATTCGAACATGAAAATGATAGAATTCGCATCTTAGCTTGGAGTAGCAGCAAAACAGCAGGCAACTCAGCTGGACATGAAGATGACTGAATTCACTAAGCAGCCACAAGCACCTAAGCAACTTAGAGTCCACGATTCTCGGCTGCCTCGGGACGAGCATAGCGCACTGGCTACGGTGACGAACCAGCAGCGAGTAGATGAAAGCTGGAGTTTTTAAGCTGCCGGTTCGAATGAGGATCAGGTGCCCTAATCAAGGAGCCCAGTGGAACACGGGTGAAGGATATTAACCGAAATGAGTAGTTAACGGACCGGACCATGACAGTTACAGGCACTGTCAATGAAGTATTTCATTAGTTTTCTGGTGATTGGAGGTGATCTGAATTTTTCAGCAAATAGTCAGATTGTTTATGTTAGGAGCTGGATGGGCAATTCTCCACACAGTCAGATTAACGTATCATCTAGTGCAAAGCCAGTACTGGTGAGCTTCAGTATTAGACAGGATGAAGAATAGTCCCTATAGCCCTTGATTGAGTTCTGTAGTCTCAACCATCTCTCAAGCCTTTCCCTAACTTAGACACATCCCATACTACATTTTTATCAAGATCCTTGTTAAACCAATTAATTCAGTGCATCCAAACCAGTATTATTGGGTATCTAGAGCAACAAACAACATGTTGATGGAACTCACTGGGCCAGGCAGCATCTGCTGAGGGAAATGGAGTTGATGTTTTGGGTTGAAGCCCTTCACCTGCACTGTTGAGAATCTATAAACTCATAAGTTTCTGCAGTTGCTGGAAATCCAGAGAAAACACGCATAAAGCTCTCACATGGTGGATTGGATAGTGGACTACTTGACAGATAGACCTCAGTATGTGCGGTTGGGAGACTGTAGGTCTGACACGGTGGTCAGCAGCACAGGAGCGCCGCAGGGAACCGTACTCTCTCCGGTCCTGTTCACCCTGTACACATCAGACTTCCAATATAACTCGGAGTCCTGCCATGTGCAGAAGTTCGCTGATGACACGGCCATAGTGGGGTGTGTCAGGAATGGACAGGAGGAGGAGTATAGGAAACTGATACAGGACTTTGTGATATGGTGCAACTCAAACTACCTGCGTCTCAATATCACCAAGACCAAGGAGATGGTGGTGGACTTTAGGAGATCTAGGCCTCATATGGAGCCAGTGATCATTAATGGAGAATGTGTGGAGCAGGTTAAGACCTACAAGTATCTGGGAATACAGTTAGACGAGAAGCTAGACTGGACTGCCAACACAGATGCCTTGTGCAGGAAGGCACAGAGTCGACTGTACTTCCTTAGAAGGTTGGCGTCATTCAATGTCTGTAGTGAGATGCTGAAGATGTTCTATAGGTCAGTTGTGGAGAGCGCCCTCTTCTTTGTGGTGGCGTGTTGGGGAGGAAGCATTAAGAAGAGGGACGCCTCACGTCTTAATAAGCTGGTAAGGAAGGCGGGCTCTGTCGTGGGCAAGGTACTGGAGAGTTTAACATCGGTAGCTGAGCGAAGGGCGCTGAGTAGGCTACGGTCAATTATGGATAACTCTGAACATCCTCTACATAGCACCATCCAGAGACAGAGAAGCAGTTTCAGCGACAGGTTACTATCGATGCAATGCTCCTCAGACAGGATGAAGAGGTCAATACTCCCCAATGCCATTAGGCTTTACAATTCAACCGCCAGGACTTAAGAACTTTTTAAAAGCTATTATTAATGCTTTTTGAGATAGTGATTTAGATGCATATCATATTTTTTACTGAGTTAAGTATTGTATGTAATTAGTTTTGCTACAACAAGTGTATGGGACATTGGAAAAAAAAAAGTTGAATTTCCCCATGGGGATGAATAATGTATCTATCTATCTATCTATCTATCTATCTATCTATCTATCTATCTATCTATCTATCTATCTATCTATCTATCTATCTATCTATCTATCTATCTATCTATCTAAATGCTGGAGGAACTTAGCAGGTCAGGCAGTGGTGATGGAGAGGAATAAAGAGCTGATATTTTGAGCTGAGACATTTTTTGGCCCAAAACATTGACTCTTTATTCCTCTCCATGGATGCTGACCTTCTGAATTCCTCCAGCATTTTGTGTGTGTTACTGTTAAGAATCTATTCCACAATTCTTCAAATTAAAATTTATTACCAGAGTATATACATGTCACCACATACAACCCTGAGATTCTCTTTCTGTGGGCATACTTAGCAAATCTATAGAACAGAAATTGTGAACTGTTTGTGAATTGTGCATGAATGAAAGGGGTATGGTTGAGGGATAGTAACTGTTCTTGAACCTGGTGGTGTGAGTCCTGAGGCTCTTGTACCTTCTGCCTGATGGCAGCAGTGAGAAAAGAGCATGGCCTGGGTGGTGAGGATCTCTGATGATGGATGCTGCTTTAGAGTAAGGGTTCCCAACCTGGCGTCCACTGATCCCTCAGATAACGCTAGAGGCCCATTGCATAAAAAAGGGTTGGAAACCCCTGATCTAGAGGCTTGAACTGGCCAGTGTAACTCTGCAATGTTTAATCCATGGTCAACTGCCGCTCGACTCCACACCACAGCATTGTGACCGTTGCAACATTGGATTGAGGCAACAGAGCCAATATGTTCACATTGGTTCCACTGTCTCGATCCAAAACTGATGGAAAGCCACATATAGGGAGCATTGTGAGTATTAAACAGAGACCAAGAACGCTGTTGGTTACAGTTGGTAGCAGCAACGCTTTTATAGCCTCCAGCCTACAAATTAATGTTCATGTAATTGGCACTATATAGTTGTGGGGCCAGTGATGCATTGCTTCGTGGCAAACCATGTAAAATATCTGAATGCCAGATTTCCCTGAATCAGTAAAAACCCTAGTTTCCCAGTAGATCCAAGTAATAAATTACAAACCACAAGTCATTACCATAAGCCACAAGGTAATGTTGTGGGGGTAGGACAGCTCTTCCAGGATCCTACAAGGACCGACAAAGCTTTCTACAGTCCCACCACATCCCCATAACAATCCCTCTAAATCCTCTCCCAGCAATTTGGAATTCTGAGAAATCCGTGCTTTAGTATTTTAAAGATCTCCTGTGAATGAATTCTCAGGAATAGGTAATAAGATCCTTCTCTCTATCTGCCCAATTTCTTTGACACAATTGGAGTGCTGCTGCTGCTTTGAATAAACCTTCAATCTCAAATGAAGATCAGCCTCAAAAAGGGATAGATTATATGAAATATTGAAAAGTAATGTTGTCTTTGTGTACCAGCTTTTCAAGTCTCAGAACAATCACTAAAAGGCGAAAATAATCCCAAAATAATTATAACCAGAGCTAATGTTTGAAAAATCTTTCATTTAAATAGCTTTTCATGTTGCTTGGTAAAGTGGCATGAAAATGATAATGTGTGTATATGGGGGTAATAATAGTCAACTAAAATCTACAATAGGCAGAACTGACAATAAAAAGGCAACAGCATCAGATTAAAAAAAATAAATGGGATTTATTGAAAGACTTTGTGAAAAAAAGAGACAAAAGGCATAAAATGGTAATAAGAGATGATAGAAAATGGGTTCCAAGTGTCTAGATGCTCTTTGTGGAGAGCTCTAGTTGTTTGAGATAGATTGAGATATTGCTGGAGATGCTCCTAGATGTGTGACTAATAGACTTTCTGCTCTTGTGTTTTCTAAAACTTTTACGGAATGTAAAATGTAGAGGAATGTCATGCGTATGTCTGCGATTTTCAGGTTGAGAGGTAAAAATGCTAGTCCGTTTCACACTTGTGGACAGCGTTCATCAATAGGCTTAAAGAAGTCTCTGAGATTAAATTGCATAATAACTGTTCAGGCACATTAATCATGTAGATCACATATTTCAAAATAATGTAACCATATTACATGTTTATATAATATGGTTATATTATATTGTAACATGGTCGCATTGCGGTTAGCGCTACGCCATTACAGCTCACAGCGTCAGAGTTCAAATATCCATTCTGGTGCTGTTTGTAAGTAGTTTGTACGATTTTCTCCCCGTGACCACATGAGTTTACTCCAGGTTCTCCAGTTTCCTCCCCCAGTCCACAGGCTTACTAGTTGGTAAGTTAATTATAAATTAGGCAAGTGTTAAATACGTGGGTTGCTGGGTGACGTGTCTCATTGGACCAGAGGAGCCTGTTCTACGCTGTATCTTGAAAAATATTAAATGAACTTAAATATTAAATTCTGTATTCATATGTGTAGAATATATTTTTTCAATCGAGGCGATGTGGAAATTGCGGTTAGATTAGATAGGCAGACAGTAGTACAGTTGATTTAGTTACTGTTGCAGTCAAGTTTCCTGTGTACTTGATGTTAAACAGTCTAATATATCAGACTGTGCCCCAGCAAACAAACTGACCAAGTTAACTTATTCCCAAGTTATTAAACAGACATGTTTGTTATATCTGGTGGTTTTGCCTGAGCGATTAATGCTGGCCATGGGCAACACAGTTTTCTGAAAATCACCACGGGATCGTTGACATTCATTTGTCCTACTGGAAGCAGACAGTGGAGGAGGGAGAGTAATGATTAAAGTCCCTCATTTAAAGACAGAATAATGAAAAAAAAAGTTGCACTAATCCAAGGGAGTATAGAATGAAGAACTCAATCTAGGAACTGAATACTTCATATCATAGAAACATAGAATATCTGCTGTGCAGGAAGAGATCATGTTCATGTTAACCTTACATCAGAGTGACTCTCTAGGTCCTCTCCATACCCTTGCAAATGATACTCCATCATATATCTGAAACTTGGCTCCATCACATCAGCAGGCATTTCATCATAGATTCCAACCACACACTTTTTCCTTCATATCACTTAATTTTCTTCCCTTTTGTTTTGTACAAGACCATAAGACATAGGAGCAGACTATCTTTGACATTTAGTCTGCAACTGTCTACCAAAAAGAACAGTCTCCCACCTTCCACTCTGTCCAAGGCCAATACTTCTATCACATCTCTCCTCCATATTTTCAGAGAAACAGTCCCAGCCTTTTCCTGATTCTTGCTGCTTCAACCCAGAGTGACCAGCCACTGCGTCTGTACTAACTTCACATAGTTAGCCTCCTACACTGATTGCAGCCTCCTATGCTGAATTGCAAGTGTCTGCCAGCTGATGATATCTTGATAACTCCCAAGACCATTGATCCATTTGGGTGGCACTACAGCACTCTCACGTCTGAGTGAATTCTGGATCACTTTTCTGTCCATGACCTTGATAATTTCAAAAAATGATCCTTCATTCCAGGTGACAAGACTGAATCCTCCTTACTATATGGTCTCTCTAGACTAGGTCCACAAGACTGGGGTTAGATAGTGGGGATGTTTTGGAGGTTCCAAATATATCCAGTCCCATCACAGAATGACTCCATCCATCTACATGCCACAAAGAGTATGTTTTATAAACGGGGTTGAAACTATCTTTGTAATTTATAGTGTCTCAAGGTAAAGAAAAAGGTAAGATACTAAATCTTGTTGTATCTGACAAGCACCTCAAAACACTTCAGATAAGATGGATTATTAAATTACTATGACTTGCTATCTTTCTATCTTCACTTGGAGGGTGGTGCGAATGTGCAACGAGCTGCCAGTGGAAGAGATGATGCGAGTTTGATTGCAACAATTAAGAGAAGTCTGGACAGGTGCATGAATGAAAGGGATATTGAGAGTAATGGTCTGGATGCAGGTAGATGGTACGAGGTAGAAGACCAGGCCAAAAAGGACTAGATGGGCTGAAGGGACTGTGTTTCTGTGTTGTAGAGCTCTATGACAAATGCAAGGCTATTGTTGCACTGACTGAAATGTGATAAGCAATGATGAAATGTCTGGACTGTTTCCATTCTAGCATGGGTTGCGACTAGAAGTCAGAAAGTTACTGTTGTGTATTTAGTATTTTAGTTAAATTGGAGTAATCTTGTATATACTGTATATATTTGATTAAGCATTCTTAATTAAATAATTAATTATGGGTTAAATGTAAAAATACAATGAATTGCATGCATCATCACGCTACTACCTAATGTGTGCGCATCTCATTAAACTTGAAGTTAGATTGCATTTTGGACTCACATGTTTTCCATCGAATTAGTTTAATGTTTTGAAGTTACAAAACATAAGTTTGCCTATCTTCCAGTACTTTTGATTTCACTGGCAGCACGTGGAACAGATTCCTCGGCCCATGATGTCTGTGTTCAACATGGTGCCAAATTAAACTGAACCTCTTCCGCCTGCGTATTTATTTTTTATTTTATTTTTAATTTAAAAAAATTTATTTATAGCTCAGAACAAACCTTTCCGGCCTGGTGAGCCGATCCACCCAGCGACCCACCTATTTAACCATTGCCTTATCACAGGACAATTTACAATGATGATATTCAAGGATTTATCTTTTGAGACTGAATGAAACATAGAAACATAGAAAATAGGTGCAGGAGTAGGCCATTCGGCCCTTTGAGCCTGCACCGCCATTCAGTATGATCATGGCTGATCATCCAACTCAGAACCCTGTACCTGCTTTCTCTCCATACCCCTGATCCCTTTAGCCACAAGGGCCATATCTAACTTCCTCTTAAATATAGCCAATGAACCGGCCTCAACTGTTTCCTGTGGCAGAGAATTCCACAGATTCACCACTCTCTGTGTGAAAAAGTTTTTCCTTATCTCGGTCCTAAAAGGCTTCCCCTTTATCCTTAAACTGTGACCCCTCGTTCTGGACTTCCCCAACATCGGAAACAATCTTCCTGCATCTAGCCTGTCCAACCCCTTTAGAATTTTATACGTTTCAATAAGATCCACCCTCAATCTTTTAAATTCTAGTGAGTATAAGCCTAGTCGATCCAGTCTTTCTTCATATGAAAGTCCTGCCATCCCAGGAATCAATCTGGTGAACCTTCTTTGTACTCCCTCTATGGCAAGAATGTCTTTCCTCAGATTAGGGGACCAAAACTGCACACAATATTCTAGGTGCGGTCTTACCAAGGCCTTGTACAACTGCAGCAGAACCTCCCTGCTCCTGTACTCCAATCCTTTTGCTATGAATGCCAACATACCATTTGCCTTTTTCACCGCCTGCTGTACCTGCATGCCCACCTTCAATGACTGGTGTACAATGACACCCAGGTCTCGTTGCACCTCCCCTTTTCCTAATCGGCCACCATTCAGATAATAATCTGTTTTCCTGTTCTTGCAACCAAAGTGGATAACCTCACATTTATCCACATTAAATTGCATCTGCCATAAATTTGCCCACTCACCTAACCTATCCAAGTCACCCTGCATCCTCTTAGCATCCTCCTCAGAGCTAACACCACCGCCCAGCTTCGTGTCATCCGCAAACTTGGAGATGCTGCATTTAATTCCCTCGTCTAAATCATTAATATATATTGTAAACAACTGGGGTCCCAGCACTGAGCCTTGCGGTACCCCACTAGTCACTGCCTGCCATTCTGAAAAGGTCCCGTTTACTTCCACTCTTTGCTTCCTGTCTGCCAACCAATTCTCTATCCACATCAATACCATACCCCCAATACTGTGTGCTTTAAGTTTGCACACTAACCTCCCATGTGGGACCTTGTCAAAAGCCTTTTGAAAATCTAAATATACCACATCCACTGGCTCTCCCCTATCCACTCTACTAGTTACATCTTCAAAAAATTCTATAAGATTCGTCAGACATGTTTTTCCTTTCACAAATCCATGCTGACTTTGTTTGATGATGTCACCCCTTTCCAAATGTGCTGTTATCACATCTTTGATAACCGACTCTAGCATTTTCCCCACCACCGATGTCAGACTAACCGGTCTATAATTCCCTGGTTTTTCTCTCCCTCCTTTTTTAAAAAGTGGGGTTACATTAGCCACCCTCCAATCCTCAGGAACTAATCCAGAATCTAAGGAGTTTTGAAAAATTATCACTAATGCATCCACTATTTCTTGGGCTACTTCCTTAAGCACTCTGGGATGCAGACCATCTGGCCCTGGGGATTTATCTGCCTTTAACCCCTTCAATTTACCTAACACCACTTCCCTACTAATATGTATTTCCCTCAGTTCCTCTATCTCACTAGACCCTCGGTCCCTTACTATTTCCGGAAGATTATTTATGTCCTCCTTAGTGAAGGCAGAACCAAAGTAGTTATTCAATTGGTCTGCCATGTCTTTGTTCCCTATGATCAATTCACCTGTTTCTGACTGTAAGGAACCTACATTTTTCTTGACCAATCTTTTTCTTTTCACATATCTATAAAAGCTTTTACAGTCAGTTTTTATGTTCCCTGCCAACTTTCTCTCATAATCTTTTTTCCCTTTCCTAATTAAGCCCTTTGTCCTCCTCTGCTGGTCTCTGAATTTCTCCCAGTCCTCAGGTGTGCTGCTTTTTTTTGCTAATTTATATGTTTCTTCTTTGGACTTGATACTATCCCTGATTTCCCTTGTCAGCCACGGGTGCACTACCTTCCCTGGTTTATTCTTTTGCCGAACTGGGATGAACAATTGTTGTAGTTCATCCATGCGATCTTTAAATGCTTGCCATTGCATATCCAACGGCAACCCTTGAAGTATCATTTGCCAGTCTATCTTAGCTAATTCACGCCTCATACCTTCAAAGTTACCCTTCTTTAAGTTCAGAACCTTTGTTTCTGAATTAACGATGTCACTCTCCATCTTAATGAAGAATTCCACCATATTATGGTCACTCTTACCCAAGGGGCCTCGCACGACAAGAATATGCCACAGTTGTCACCGACTCATCAAAACCTGTGTGGATGTGTGTGTGCCTACGAGAACATACTGTACATATGTAAATCAAAAGCTGAGGTTGAACCAGGAAGGTCGTAGTTTGCTGAGAGCTAGATCTGTGGCATTCAATACCAGTGATCCAGAACTATAGAAGAAGTCCATGGACTACCGATGGAAGGCTATCCAAAGAGCATAAAGACAATTTGCACTGAGGTTAGAGACTACTCTGACACTGTTTGCAGGACATTACTTCCTACAAATTGAAACCTAACGTCATGAATGGTACTGGTATCGCACGATTTGAAAGGGGAATAAAATTACATCTATGCAATTCCCAGCAGCATCCGGCTCTCTGTCTCAGAGGCTGTTGTTAGAACATCTTTCATGAAGGTGAACCCTTACAAGGCATCAGGCCCTCATAGTGTACCTAGCAGGGCACTGAAAATCTGTGCCAACCAGCTGGCGGAATCAATCAGGGACATCTTCATATCGTTTCCACCTGCATCAAAAGCGTGAGAATCATACCAGTACCCAGGAAGGGTGTGCTGCCCCAATGATGTGGCACTCACATCTACTGTAGTGAGGTGCTTTGAGAGGGCTGTCATGGCTAGAATCAACTCCTGCCTGAGCAAGGCCCTGGACCTGCTGCAATTTCCCTATCACCGCGATAGGTCTACAGCAGATGCAATCTCATTGGTTCTCCACTCGGCCTCGGATCACCTGAAGAATAGTAATATTTACAGCAGGCTGCTGTTTTTCAACTACACCTCAGCATTAAACATAATCATCACTCAGTTCTAATCACCAAGCTCCAAAACCTGGGCCTCTGTACCTCCTGTCTCCTCACTGACCGTCAGCACTGATAGATAGATAGATAGATAGATAGATAGATAGATAGATAGATAGATAGATAGATAGATAGATAGATACTTTATTCATCCCCATGGGGAAATTCAACTTTTTTCCAATGTCCCATACACTTGTTGTAGCAAAACTAATTACATACAATACTTAACTCAGTAAAAAAATATGATATGCATCTAAATCACCATCTCAAAAAGCATTAATAATAGCTTTTAAAAAGTTCTTAAGTCCTGGCGGTAGAATCACTGGGGCACCTCAGGGATGTGTGCTCAGCCCACTGCTCCACTCACTCTACACCCATTGCTTGGTGGTTAGGCACAGCTCATACACCATCTATAAGTTTGCTGATAACACAACCATTGTTGGCAGAAGTTCAGATGGTGAAGAGGAGGCGTATGGAGGTGAGATGGATCAGCTGGTTAAGTGGTGTCACAGCAGCAACCTTGCGCTCAGCATCAGCAGGACCAAGGAAATTGATTGTGCACTTCAGAAAGGGTAAGTTCAAAGGTACGTTTAATGTCAGAGAAATGTATACAATATATATCCTGAAATTCTTTTTCTTGCAACTATCCATGAAAACAAAGAATGAATGACAGTTAAATGTTAGAACCCCAAAGCCCCCCCAGCTCCCCTCTCCCATGCATAAGCAGCAGCAAAATAACAATCTCCCCCTCCCGATCAACAAAAAAAAGCATCGGTGACCCCCACCGGGCACTCAAGTGTACAGCAAAACATCAATAAAGACACAGACTTGCAGTACCCCAAAGACTATTCATTTACCTGGTAATTTGACACTCCACAGGCTCTCTCTCTCTCTCTCTCTCTCTCCCTAATAAGGGAAAAAGAGGTGCCTTCATTTCACATTGAGAGGGGAGACATAACAAGTAACTTGCTCATTTATGATGTTAAAAGTCTGTTGTGTCGCATTTTCTGAGCACTGTGTCCAAAGACCTCAGGTCTCTGGGCACACAGCCAGAGATGTTCCATCTCCCACGACACACTGATTTCTTGCAGAGGCACCGACCTCGAGTCCGCCCGCCTCCAGAGCCACGAAATCCCGAAACTCCAAAAGCGAGCTAATCTTCTAGGCTGAGTCCTTAGTATATCGAATAACGGCCAGTCGTGAGACCTCGAGAGCAGGTCCCATTCCTGCAAAGAACTGAAGTCAGTGTGTATTTCCAGGTCAGGGTTTTCAAAAGAACCCTGAAAGTGAAAAATAGAGATATTAAGGATAGAAATAGAGCTGTGTGGGCACATACACCAGTCCTCATCGAGAGATCAGAAGTGGAAAGGGTGAGCAGCTTCAAGTTATTGAGTGTCATCATTTCTGATGATCTACAGTATCCTGGGCCCATGGTATTGATCCAATTACAAAGATGGTACAACAGTACCTATATTTCATTAGGAGTTTGAGGAGTATTGGTATGACACCAAAGATGCTCTACAGTTGTACCGTGGAGAGCACTCTGACTGGTTGAATCATGGTTTGGTATGGAGGGACCTCTGCCCAGGATCAGAAGAAGCTGCAGAAATGTGTAAACTCAACTAACTCCATCATGGACATTAGTGTCCCTAGCATCCAGGACACTTGTCTCAAAAGGGCAGCATCTAGCATTAACGGTCCCCATCAGCCAGGACAAGCCCTCTTCTCATTGCTACCATCAAGAGGTACAGGAGCCTGAAGACACACGCTCAGTGTTTCAGGAACAGCTTCTCTGCCATCAAATTTGTGAATGCCCAATGAACCCATGAACACTACCTCAGTATTTATTTCTTCTCTTTTTGCATTACTTATTAAACTTATTGTAATTTCAGTTTTTATTACTATGTATTGCTGCCATTAAATGAGAAATTTTACGACATATGCCGATGATATTAAACTTGATTCCGATCAACTTATCTACTAACCAGTATGTCTTTGGAAAGTGGGAGGAAAGCTGCATATTCACAAGGAAGAACTTACAAACTCCTCACAAATGACGCTGGAATTGCGTTCTGAACTCTCGACGTCCCAATCTGTAATGGCGCCACCCGTACCACTACACTATTGCGCTGCCCGTATGAGCCATCTCATTCCATTCCTTGTGTACTCATACGTCTGAGTAGCTGCTGCCACCCCTGCCAGCCTGCTCCAGTCACCTTTCGAAGTCTGTCTGAAAAAAAAAACTCGCACTGAACTTCTCTGTTAAGCTTTCAGCATTCTCTTCCAATATGTGGTATTTCTTCTTTGGGAAAAAGATTCTGACTGTCTACCCTATCTAGGCTTCTCATAACTTTATTAACTTCTGTCAGGTCTCCTCTCAGCCTTCTTCATCCCAAAGAACAGGTTTGTCCAATCTCTTCTTGCGGCTCATACCCTCTAATCCAGGCAGCATCCTGGTAAACCTTTTCTATACCCTTTCCATACCCTTTCCTATATCCTCCCTGTAATGGGGTGACCAGAATTGCACACAATACTCCCAGAGTGGCCTGAGTGTGACTCGAAGTTTTATATTGTTGCAAAATGACTGAATGGCTCTCATATTCAATACCAAAATGCAGATAAATTTATTTATAAAACCTATTTGAATTAAATATTCTTAAAAGACTCTGGAGAGTGATCTTTATTATGAGCACATTGCAGCAAAGAAGCTGGAAATGAGCTGGTGTTCGTGCTGGCACAGTATCGTTTTCCCAGGGTTGAAATGCCTAACAACATAAGGCATACATTTAAGGTCATATGAAGGGTTCATTTCAAAGGAAGATGGGGGCAAGTTATTTTACACAGAGAGTGGTGCATGCTTGGAATGTGCTGCCTTTGGTGGTGGTAGAAACAGGTACACTGGGGACTTTTAAGAGATGTTTAGATAGGTTCGTGAATGTTAAGAAAATAAAAGGATATGGATATTTTGTAAGCAGAAGAGATTAATTTAGCTGGCCATTTGATTACTAATTTAATTGGTTCAGCACAACATTGTGGGCCGAAGGGCCTGTTCCTGTGCTGTACTGTTCTATGTTCTATTGTATCACTTGTCCCACTCTGTTGCATCCGTCAGTACCGAGAGCCGTGCACAAAAACTGTAGCTAAATGTCCTCACAGCTTTACACCAAAATTGATTTGAATGGAATGACCAGCCTTCATTTGAAAGGCAAATACAGGAAAACACACTTTTTTAAAACATTAACTTGTGTTTCTAAGTTATAACATTGAATAGTAGTTTAAAACTTGAATAAAATTTTAAATACTATTAAATTATTTTAATCCTCTTGAACACTTTCTAGATATCAATGATCATCAGAGATGGAGAACGTGGGAGTGTAGTACCACACAGGAACAGGCCCTCTGGCTCACCCTATCAGCACTGAAAGGCTTTTAAACAAATCTAACTCCGTTTCTGAGTTTCAGATTTCCAGAATTCACAGCCTTATATTTAAGTTTACAGTAGGAAGTTTAATGTTCATTTTGGACAGGGGCTATGTTCCCTCCAAGCTGTGCGTGTGCATGAGTGCACACACGTTTTTCAACCAAGGAAATTAATGTGTGCGCAAAAGGTTAGTTACCTAAAATAATGTAGTAATTAATAATTATACTTATTGAAAATAATCTTTTAGCTAAATGTTTCTGTTAACTAGTTAACAGAATATGTATGTTATTTTATGCAGTTTTATGTCAAATATTTTGTAAACCTACATAAACTGTGGCATGTGTGCATTCAGTGTGCACATACTTTTGTCACAGGAAAAAACTTTGCACAACATAAGATTTTTGCGCACACTGACTACTAAAAATTAGAGGGAACATTGATCAGGGGTCCCCTACCTGGCGTCCACAGACCCCTTGCTTAATTGTATTGGTCCATGACATCAAATAAACTTGGATTCTCTGATTTAGGTGGAACTCTGTTGCGACAGCAGGATGATAATGTTGCTGACAAGGGCCACCATTTATTGTTATTTCTAACAGGCTGCTTGGCCAGTTCAGAGGCATTTAGAGTTAACCACATTGATAAATCTAGATTTACGCATCGGACAACCAACCAAGGATGGCAGATCATTTCCTGTGTGACAGTAATGAACCAGATGTGTTTTTAATAGCAATCCAATAGTTTCACAGTCACTGATACCAGCTTTTAAAGCCAAATTTATGAAACCACTGGGGGATTAATTCAATTTGTTTAATTAAATTCCCCGGTTGCCATTGTGGGATTTGAACTCAATAGTCTGATCAGTAGCCCTGTTCTCCAAATACTATTCCAATAATTTAATCACTATTGCTGCCATTCCCCACTGGAAGCCCATGTCAAAGGATTGGTCATGGTAAGGGGCGCAGCGCAGAGTTGACGGTATATTAGAGATCAAGAGGCTGAACGATAAGCCAGGTTCCACAGGCTAAATTTGTATGTTCTCAAGCAAACAACATTAAGATTTGACCTAATTAGATAGATAGATACTTTAATTAGGGTAAAGAAATAGCTCTAGATCCATGAAATAAAGGATCATGAAGTAAGGCCAAAGGCAGCGGAAAACTAAAGGTTGATGGTAAGAAATTAATAAAGATCAAATGAAATAAACCCATAGATTAACTATGATCTAACTGAAAGGCAGGACAAATTTGACATACTGAATAACGTAACAGTTAGCCAAAAATGAAACTGGATGTTATCTTGGTTGTTGGCATGACTGAACTTTAAATACATGACATAGGGGCAAAGTGGTAGTGTAGTGGTTTGTGTAACAGTATTACAGTACCAGGGGCCTGTACACTGATGCCTGTAAGCGTTTTGTATGTTCTCTCCAAGTAGGCTTCCTCTCACATTCAACAGACATACGGGTTAGGCTAGGTAAGATGTGGGCATGCTATGTTGGCGCTGGAAGTACGGCAACACCTGTGGGCTGCCCCCAGCACTTCCTCAGACTGTGTTGGTCGTTGACACAAATGACACATCTCACCATAAGTTTCGATCTGATCTACACGTAACAAACAAAGCAAATCTTTAATAAAGCTAATCTTTAGCAAGGCATCAGCTACTGCTTACTACTTTCTGGTGCCTTAGTTACACCATGTCAGGAGGCTTGGAGCGGCTTGGCAGCCGAGCAGCTATCGTGTTATTACAGCACAAACAACCTGATTTCAACGCCCGCCGCTGCCTGTCAGGAGTGACCATGTGGGTTTCCTCTGTGTGCTCTGGCTTCCTCCCACATTCCAAAGACATACACGTTTGTAGGTTAATTGGTTACATGGGTATAATTGGAACAGCACAGGCTTGCTGGGCCGGAAGGACCTGTTACCATGCTTTATCTCTAAATAAGATAAAGATGGAAAAGAAGCTCATATCAGAGAGTAAGTTACTCAGAATACATGGATTCTAAAGCTGAGAGCCAAGCTATTCAGTCCAAATCACATGTGCTGCTGTGTATGTTTTGCAAAAGCCTCCTTTCCTTTTCTGTAAGAGAAATTATTACTGCCTTTTCCCATTTTATTTAGAAGCACTGACATGAATAATAATGGTTACTTTAATTGTAATGGATATTTGCAATACCAGCCGGGAGCTCCCAGTGGCCCCCATTTTACTTCAGCTTCCGATTCCCACACTGAGATGTCTGTCCACGCCCTCCGCTCCTGCTCAGCTGAGGCCAGATGCAGCTTAAAGGAACAGCAACGCGAGTGAATCTGCAGATGCTGGAAATATATGAAAACAGAAAATGCTGGCAGAACTCAGCAGGCCAGACAGCATCTATGGGAGGAGGTAGTGATGACGTTTCGGGCCGAAACCCTTCATCAGGAGTTCCTGATTGTTCATCAGGAACAGCACTTCATATTCCGTCATAGTTGTCGCCAACCTGATGGCATGACCATTGATTTCTCAAACTTCCAGTACCACTCCCCCCTTTTTCATCTCTTTATCCTTCTTCACCCTTCTTTTCCCCTCCCCAAACCTCTTGATCTACCCATCCCTCACAAATTCCTTCCTCTGGTTCCTCTCCTCATTTTCTTCCCTTCATTCCTCAGTCCACTTCCTCTGCTATCAGATTCCATCTCCTTTAGGGCTTTGACCCCTCCACCTGTCACCTTCCAGCTCAATACGTCATTCCTACTCTTCCTCCCTCATCTGCCTCTCATGGATCTACCTATCACTCCTTTATACCACTCCTTCACCTCCACTTTTTCATACTGACTATCTCCCTTACTTCTTTCCGATCTTGAGGAATTGTCTGGCCCCAAAATGCTGACGATCTTTTTCCCTCTATAGATTCTGCCTGACTTGCTGAGTTCCTCCTGCATTTTGTGTGTTGCTCTTTATATTCGCACTCACATTTGAAACAGTATGCTTCAACATCCTGCACCCTAACTCCATCAACTGACAGATGGTGTACAGTGGAGGGTTGTGCAGGACAGGGTAGCAGGAATGGAGACCTAGTCTTCTTGGACATTCAGATGAAATCAATAGGAAAGTGAATAGTGTCCAGACATTCCCAGTGAGCAAAGTATGTACAAACTGGTGTTTGCATCAGAGTCGGAATTTCATTTCTGTTTTTGAGGTAGCTTGTGTTATGATAATGGAGTTGGTGATCAGGCATAAAATAGGGCAAGGCAAGGGAGGGCAAATCTGACAAGAAATCACCATCCTATTCACCAAGGAAGAAACGAGAAGGAAATTGAATGGGCTGCCGGCGACAGTGGTGGAAGTGGATTCGATAGGGTCTTATAAAAGACTTCTGTACAGGTACATGGAGCTCAGAAAAATAGAGGGCTGTAGGTAACCCTGGGTAATTTCTCAGGTAAGGACATGTTCGGCAAAGCTTTGTGGGCTGAAGTGCCTGTATTGTGCTTTAGGTTTTCTATGTTCTATGTTGTAAAATAGAGCTATTTAAATAAATCAAATGATGAAGGAGAAAGCCCATATACAATTTTGTTTAAAAAAAAAGGCTTACCTATATTGAAACCATTTTACTAATTTAAAGGAAATTAAGAGCAGGAATGGTAGCAAAGCTGGACTAAAACCATCACTGATTCTAGCTTTGATATCATAAAAAAATCACAAAACCATTGGATATTTCTGTCTAAGATATAGATCTATTCTTTGTCAGCCTAAAGAGAAAGTGCACACAACCGTGTGTGGCATAAATAGATCATACAGAAATTTAGAATTTTAATTTTATGTGAGGTATGTGACTATATACAAGCAG
Organism: Hemitrygon akajei; assembly: GCF_048418815.1. Taxonomy (NCBI): domain Eukaryota; kingdom Metazoa; phylum Chordata; class Chondrichthyes; order Myliobatiformes; family Dasyatidae; genus Hemitrygon; species Hemitrygon akajei. The sequence continues at coordinate 32,050,071 of NC_133127.1, forward strand.
TGGGTCAATGTGACTTATTCCCTGGCTAGCTTTAATGAAATCCCCTCACAAGTACAGGAGTAGATTGTTCAACTGCTCAAGCCTATTCTGCCATGAAATTAGACCATAGCTGAACGGTATCTCAAGTTCAAGGTCCAAAGTAAATATATTCTCAAAGTACGTATGCTCCCCTGAGATTAATTTTCTTGCAGGCATTCACAGTAAAACAAAGAAATACAATAGAATTAATGAAAAACTACACACAAATGAGAATGACAAACAACTAATGCGCAAAAGACAAACTGCACAAATCCAATAAATAAATACTGAGAAAGGAATTGTAGAGTCCTTGAAAGTGAGTGCATAGGTTGTGGAACCAGTTCAGTGTTGAACCGAGGGAAACTATCCCTGCTGGCTCAGGGATTTGACAGTTGAAGGGTAGAGACTGTTCTTGAACCCGGTGGTTTGGAACCTGAGGGTCCTGCATCTCTTTCCCGATGGCAACAGCGAGAGGGTGGGCAAAGTGGTGTAGGAGGTCCTTGACGATGGATGCTGCTTTCTTGTGGCAGCACTCCATGTAGATATGCTCAACGGTGGAGAAGGATTTTCCTGTGCTGGACTGGTCTGTACCCTCTATTTTCTGTAGGTTTTTCCATTTTTAGGGTGCTGGTGTTTCCATAGTGGGCTGTGGTGCAATTAGCTAGATTACTCTCCACTGTGCATCTAAAGTAGTTTGTCATAGTTTTAGGTGACATGCTGGGTCTGCTCAAACTTCTAAGAAAGTAGAGATGCTGTCATGCTTTCTTTGCAATGGCACTTAAAATGGAAATGATTTTTCCTAAATGGTACTTAATTCCATTACCTGCCATTTGCTCCATAGCCTTCAGAACACTTGCCTAACCATGTTACACATGTTGAAGTAATTATTCTGTCTCAGGTTACTAATGCCAAATATAGCCTTATTCTTTTTATTATCCCTATTTCTCTGCTTATTATTAATTTACTCACACATGAGGTAACCCTGTTTTTCTTAGATAAAGACTGCGATGATACAAATTAGAGGCAGCTGCCAAGTGAGTCTGGCTAAATCATGGAAGGATACGTGGCTGTGATAGTGAGTCTGGCTAAATCATGGGAGGATACGTGGCTGTGATAGTGAGTCTGGCTAAATCATGGAAGGATACGTGGCTGTGATAGTGAGTCTGGCTAAATCATGGGAGGATACGTGGCTGTGATAGTGAGTCTGGCTAAATCATGGGAGGATACGTGGCTGTGATAGTGAGTCTGGCTAAATCATGGAAGGATACGTGGCTGTGATAGTGAGTCTGGCTAAATCATGGGAGGATACGTGGCTGTGATAGTGAGTTTGGCTTAATTCAGGAAGGATACATGGCTATGGTAGTGAGTCTGGGTGCTTTGCAACACCAGCAGAAATAATTCTGCTTCTTCTTGCAATCAGCACTGAATATAGGCCAGACTTTTGCTGGAGATGCAGTTGTTCAGCTGGCTATAACAATGCTGTTTGAAAATCATATTGGTTTAATTCTGTTAGAACATAGAACATAGGAATCTACAGCATATTACAGGCCCTTCGATGTGTAATCATGTAACCTACTCTAGAAACTGCCTAGAAGTTCCCTACCGCATAGCCCTCTATTTTTCTAAGCTACATGTACCTATCTAGGAGTGTCTTAAAAGACCCTGTTGTATCTGTCTCTACCACCATCGCTGGCAGCACACTCCACACACCCACCACTGTCTGTGTGAAAAACATACTTCTGACGTTCTCATTGTACCTACTTCCCAGTATCTTAAAACCATGCTCCCTCATGTAGGCCATTTCAGCTCTGGGAAAAAGCCTCTGGCTATCGACATGATCAATGCCTCTCATCATCTTATACACCTCTATCAGGTCACCTCTCATCCTCCGTTGCTTGGCCAAATTCATTCAACCTATTCTCCTTAGGCATGATCTCCAATTCAGGCAACATCCTTGTAAATCTCCTCTGCACTCTCTCTATTTTATCCACATCTTTCCTACATTTAAGTGACCAGAGCTGAACACAATACTCCAAGTGGGGTTTAACTAATGTCATATGTCATCTATAACATTACCTCGCAGTTCTTGAACACAATCCCATGGTTGATGAAAGCCAACACACCATACACCTTCTTAACAACACTGTCAACCTGTGCAGCAGCTTTGTGTGTCCTATGGACACGGACCCCAAGATCTCGCTGATCCTCCACACTGTGAAGATTCTTACCACTTATATTAAATTCTGTCTTCAAATTTGACCTCCCAAAATGAACCACTTCACACTTATCTGGTGTGAACTCTATCTGCCACTTCTCAGCCCAGTTCTGCATCCTATCGATATTGCGCTGTAACCTCAGACAACTCTCAAGGCTATCCACAACACCCCCAACTTCTGTGTCATCAGCAAACTTTCTAACCCATCCTTCTATCTCGTCATCCAGGTCATTTATAAAAATCACAGAGAGGAGGGGTCCCAGAACAGATACCTGTGGAAACCACTGGTCACTATCCTCTATGCAGAATACAAACCATCTACAACCACCCTTTGCCTTCTGTGGGCAAGTCAATTCTGGGTCCACAAAGCAATGTCTCCATGGATCCCATGGCTCATTATTTTCTGAATGAGCCTTCCATGGGGAACCTTATAAAATGCCTTACTGAAATCCATATACACTACTTCCACAGCTTTGCCTTCACCAATGTGTTTTGTTACATCTTCAAAGAATCAGCCTACTGCGGCGTACATTCCACCGCAGACTGAAACTGACCTCTCAAGGAACTGTACGAGACCATCAACACACTGGAGACTGCACACCAAGAGCCCGCCTTCATCGTTGCCGACGACTTCAATCGAGCGTCGCTGACTAAAGTCTCTCCGAAGTTTTGTCAGCACGTCCAGGTGAACACTCGTGGAAATAACACACTTGATCACTGTTACACTCCCTTCTGCAATGCTTACAAATCTCTCCTTCGCCCAGCTTTTGGAAAATAAGATGACTCTTCGATCCTGCTCTTGCCGACGTACAGGCAGAACCTGAAACAAGAGGCGGCCATAGTTAAAACTGTTCACTGTTGGTCTGACCAATCAGCCTCCATGCTGCAGGACTGCTTTGATGATGTCATCTGGAATGTCTTCCATGATGAGGATGTCTCCAAGTTCATTGATGGAGTCACGTGCTTCATTTGCAAGTGCATCGATGAAGTTGTCCCCCAAAAGTCGGTCAGGGTCTTCCCGAACCAAAAACCCTGGATAATATTTCCATACGAGCAGCACTTACAGCATGACAGAGCTTACATCGCTGGAGATCAATTAGAACTCAAGAAAAGCAGCTATGATCTGCGCAAAGCTATCAAGGCTGCAAAACGACAATATAGGGAGAAGATTCAGTCAAGATTCACAATGAATAGCACATGTGACTTGTGGCGAGGGCTGCATACCATCGCAGACTTCAAAGCCAAACATAGTGGTGCCGACAACATCATGGCCTCTCTCCAAGATGAGCTCAATCGCTTTTATGCTTGGTTCGATGTCGCTAGCTCTCAGCCTCTGGGGAAAGCCACCGCCACAACCTGCAACCTGGTCATCTCTGAGGCTGAGGCACGCAGGTGTTTCCAACGAATGGACAACCGCAAGGATGCGGGACCAGACAGCATTCCAGGGCGAGTACTCAAGATATGTGCAGCACAGCGGGCATGTGTGCTTACGGACATTTTTAATCTCTCCCTCTCCCAGTGTAGAGTGCCCTCCTGCTTCAAATTATCCACCATCGTCCGGAAAAGACCAAGGTAACATGCCTGAATGACTGGCATCCTCAATAATAAGCAAAAGCTTTGAGAGGCTGGTCAAGGATTACATCTGCAGCTTGCTATCATCCAAACTGGACCCTCTACAATTCACCTACTGACATAACCAATCAACAGATGACGCAACAGCCACTGCTCTACACACTGTCCTTACACATCTGGAGAAGAAGAATGCTTGTGTGAGAATGCTGTTCTTGGACTACCTCCTTTACTCCCCTCCTTTACTCCCTGTGTACCCATGACGGTATTGTCACCTACAGCTCCAATCTGCTAATTTGCCAATGACAGTACATTGATTGGCTTTATCTCAAACAATAACGAGGTGGCCTACAGAGAAGAAGTCATCTCTCTAACACAAGAAAACAACCTCTCTCTCAATACTGCAAAAACAAAGGAGCTGGTTGTGGATTACAGGAGGAATGGAGATGGGCTAACCCCTATTGACATCATTGGATCTGAGATTGAGAGAGGTAAACAGCTTCAAGTTCCTTAACATCCACATCATCGAGGATCTCACGTGGCCTGTACACACCAGCTGTGTGGTGAAAAAGGCACAACAGCATCTCTTTCACCTCAGACCATTGAGGAGGATTGGCATGGGCCCCCAAATCCCAAGAACTTTCTACAGGGGCACAATTGAGAGCATCCTGACTGGCTGCATCACTGCCTGATATGGGAACTGTACCTCCCTTAATCACAGGATTCTGCAGAGAGTGGTGCGGACAGCCCAGTGCATCTGTAAATGTGAACTTCCCATGATTCAGGACATGTACAAGGACAGGTGTGTAAACAAGGCCCGTAGGATCTTTGGAGACCCAAGCCACCCCAACCAGAATCTATTCCAGCTGCTATCATCTGGGAAACGGTACCACAGCAAAAAAGCCAGTACCAAAGGCTCCAGGACAGCTACTTCCACTAGGTCATCAGAGTGATGAACTCACGCAGATTTGACTGTACTCTATATTACATTGACTGTTCTATTTATTATAAATTACTGATTGCACATGAAACATTTAGATAGAGACGTAACAAAGATTTTTACTCTTAATGTATGTGAAGGACATAAAAAATTCAATTCAGTTCAATGAGGTTCGTAAGGCATGACCTGCCCTTGACAAAACCATGCTGACAATCCCTAATCTGATTATGTCTCTCCAAATATGCATAAGTCTTGCCTCTCAGGATCTTCTCCAACAACTTGCCCACCACTGAACTCAGACTCACTGGTCTATAATCTCCTGGGTTATCTGTACTCCTTTTGTTGAACAAGGGAACAATGTTTGCTATCTTCCAATCCTCTGATACTTCTCCCATCCCTATTGATGATGCAAAAATCATTGCCAGAAGCTCAGCAATCTCCTCCCTTGCTTTCCACAGTAGCCTAGGGTATATCTCATTTGATCCTGGTGACTTATCTAACTTAATACTTTTCAAAGGGTCCAACACATATTCTTTCTTAATGTCTCCACACTCAAGTGTTTCAGTCTGCTGTAAGTCATCCCCACAATTGCCAAGGTCCTTTCCACCACTGAATACTGAAGCAAAATATTCATTAAGTACTTCCGCTACCTCCTCCAGCTCCATGCACACATTTCCACTCTCACTGCTGATTGGTCCTATTCTCACACGGTTCATCCTCTTGCTCTTCACATGTTTGTAGCATGTCTTTGGTTTTCCTTAATCCTGCCCGTCTTAATCATGGCCCCTTCTAGCTCTCCTAATTTCACTATTGAGCTCCTTCTAGGCCCCCCTTGTAATTTTCTAGAGCTCTATCAGTACCTAGTTTCTTGAACCTTTCGTAAGCATTTCTTTTCTTCTTAACTAGATTTTCTACATCCTTTGTACAGCATGGTTCTTTTACCTTACTATCCTTTCCCTGCCTCAGTGGAACATACCTTTTGAGGAACTCCATGCAAATGTTCCCTGAACATTTGCCACATTTCTGCAGCACATTTCCCTGAGAACATCTGCTCCCAATTTACGCTCCCAAGTTTCTGCCTAATAGCATCATATTCCCCTCTACACCAATTAAATGTTTTCTCAAATTGTCTGTTCCAATACCTCTCCAGCACTATGGTGAAGGTGAGAGAGTTGTGATCACTACCTCCTACTACCTGGGGGTGGCACAGTCGTGTAGCAGTTAGTCTAACGATTTATTGTGCCAGTGATTGGAAGATCAGAATTCAATTCCCAACACTCTCTGTAAGGAGTTTGTACCTTCTCCCTGTGGGTTTCCTCCGGATGTTTTAGTTTCCTTCAACATTCCAAAGATGTACGAGTTAGGGTTAGTAAGCTGATAGCATGCTATGTGGGCGTCAGAACCATAGCGACACCTATAGGCACATTCATGGACTGTGTTGGTTGTTGATGCAAATGACGCATTTCGCTGTATGTTTCAATGTACGGTACATATGATGAATAAAGCTAATTTTTAATCTTTAATCTTACCTTCTGAAAGGGAATTCTTTCTGGTTCTTCCCCATGCTTAAATAGTGAGTGATCAGTGACCTCCAACCTAACAAAACTATTGTTCCTTTACAACTAAGATTCCCATAATCCTCCAGAACATATGCAAGACCAGTTCCTGCAATGCCAAAATCAAAGTCAAAGTGGGGTTTATTGTCATATGCACAAATGCATGTATGCACAGGTGCAATGAAGAACTTCCTTGCGGAGGCATCACATGCACAAAGCATCCTATAAGCAGCACACGAAAAGCACAACACAATGTTTATAAGAAAGAACATGGAATAATAAAAAATCCATTGCAGTGCAAAGTGACTAAAGTGCTCACTAATTGCCCATGCCTGCTTGAGGCTATTTTAGTTTATTTTCTTAACCCATATGAAGTGGGTAATTCAGAGAAATTATGCACTTCTGGATTCCAACTACATTCAGACCTGTTTTTAAGTGCACTTCTAAGATCTTTCTTTCTGTGACATATGATAAAACAAAGGTTCATGGGCATCAGGCTGGTTTTCCTGTTAATTGCTATTGGCAGTTTGAAAGGGCAGGAAAGGAAGTTGTGAAAGTGAATGATGGTATTTCTCCACCAGAGGAAGAAAGAAAAATAAACTGTTAGCACCTGTTACTACCAGTTGCTTTACAGCCAATGAAGTGCTCCTGAAGGACAGAAAGGAGAAGTGGCAGTCATATTGCACACAGGAAGATCCCACAAGCATTAATGCAGTAATGAGCAGACTATCTGTTTTAATTATACTGACATTGGCTAAATATTGGCCAATGCAGTACCTCTGAATCCACAATACTCATTACTGTATTCATTTAGTGATGATGTTTCATAATTTGTGATTACCTTTACGTGCCAGCAAATTAACTATTATGATTATGCAAGATGAAATTCTCCTGATAACACACAAAATTCTGAAGGAACTCATTAAAGAAAGAGAAATTACATTATAGTACGAAAGACCTTTTAAGTGCACTAAAACATGCCTGAATATAGTTGGAATGCTGCAGTCCTGATGAAGGGTCTTGGCCTGAAATGTCGAACCTTTATGCCTTTCCATAGACGTTGCATGACCTGCTGAATTCCTTCAGTATCTTGTGTGGGTTGCTCTGGATTTCCTGCATCTGCAGAATCTCTTGTCTTTATTCACCTGATAATCTATTTTTTTTTAACCTGTTCTCAGGCAACTTACGACTGTGGAATAGCGTCAGCAAAGCTCAGGTGTTTAGATAGCAATACACAATCAAAGTGGCACATGCTTCCCCCCTACCACCAGTGTAGGACCTGACTTCCTGTGCTGTCTGTGACAGCATGGATTTTTCTTCCAGTTTGCTCCCATATGGGTTGGCAGGTTATTTGCTCCAAGTGTGCACGTAAGTGATATAATTTGGATGGAAGTAATGACAGTTTTAAAAAAAAGATTAATTCAGGGTTGGAATAAAAAGGTTCTTGACAGTCAGAGGAACAAAGTCCCTGATTCTGTCCAATGTGACTTTATTACTCCAATTTCCTCAGTACTGTGGTGGAACTCAAACCCTTGCCTCCGGACCAATAGCCTAGAACTCTAACTGCTATTCCAGTAACTAGATAGTTAGATAGATAGATACTTTATTGAATCCAAATGAAATTGCAGTGACACAGCAGCATTACAAGTGCTCAGATGTGTAAACATTAGAAGAGAAGTAAGAATTAAAAAAAGTTACTCGAACAGTCTAACAGGAGGGGGTCATCACTGCCCTGGCTATAGGTTGACTCATTATAGAGTCTAATGGCTGAGGGTAAGAATGACCTCATAGAGTGCTCTTTAGAGCAGTGTAGTTGTCTTAGTCTATTACTAAAAGTGCTCCTTTATTCAATCAAGGTGACATGCAGAGGGTGAGAAACATTGTCCAGAATCGCCAGGATTTTCCGTAGGGTCCTTTGTCCTACCACAGCCTCCAGTGTGTCCAGTTTGACTGCTATAACAAAGTCAGTCTTTCTAATCAGTTTATTGAGTCTGTTGGCATCACCTGTGTTGATGCCATTATCCTAGCACACCACCACATAGAAGAGTGTACTGGTGACAACAGACTTGTAGAACATGTGAAGGAGAGGCCTGCATAATCCAAAGGACCTCAGTCTCCTCAGGAAGTGGAGGAGACCCCTGCCCTCTGTGCCAGATCACTGTGACCACTATGCTACAGATCCAGATTCAGAATTATTTATCACACATGCAATGAAACATACAGTGAAATGCATCTGTTGCTTCAACAGCCAAGGATGTGCTGGGGATAGTTCACAAGTATGGCCAAACATTCTGGTGCCAACATAGCATGCCCACAATTCTTGGTAGAACAACACAGAACACAATAAAATGGAAAACAGCAACAGCAAAACAAATCCCCTTTCTCTCTGTCAGTCTCCCTTCCATCCACACATATGGACAGTCCTCTCAGGATGGGCCTCCAGTCTCCAGCCATAGGCTATGACCTTTGATAGAGCTTTCAGCTTTGATTTTTGGCATCAAACTGTACAACTTGACTGTGTCCTCCACCTTACCTTCTGAAAATATTATTGATATACTGTTCAGTTAGTTCTGGTATCTCCCCAGTACATTACCCAAACAGCCATTTGGGAATCAGCTACAAGATTTGGGAATAAGTCTGTTTAACTTTCAAGCGTTATTGCCTAGGCTGATCCTGGCTCTATGGGGATATTGACTTGGCTGATATTTAAGTTCAAAGTACATTTATTATCAAAGTATGTGTACAATATACACCCCCTGAGACTTGTCTTCCCACAGACAGCCACAAAACAAAGAAACACCATGGAACCCATTCAAAGAAAACATCAAACCCAATGGGCAGAAAGAAAAGAACAAATCGCGCAAATGGCAAAAAAATGAGTTGAAAAACAGAGAATATTAAACGTCAAACCACAGAGTCATTGAAACAGTCTAGGAATGTTCAGTTTAGTTCAGTTCAGTTCAATTTAGTGCTGTGTCACTTATTGACTGCAGGCCGCAGAACTAGTCCTTCCCAATCAAAATCACACAAAATGGCAACAAAAAAAAAGGAGTAACCAGAAATCAGAAACACATATATCATGAACCACTGTGCTCAAACCATAACCACTTTGATTAAACCTTTTCCAAGATCCAAGAATCATCCTCTGGCAAGGGAGGGAGGGAGATATATCAAACTCAGGCAGATGACGCTGAACACCTGCTCATCTTCCGCTCTCGTCCTTGTTGATTTCAATCTTGTTCGCCCTTTAATTGGCAAGTTTTCTCTATTATATGATCTCTCTTTGGCTCTCATGTTGGCTTTGACTTCTCTTGTTAGCATGGTTGTGTCATCTTGCCTTTAGAATACTTCTTCCTCTTTGGGATATATATATCCTGCACCTTCTGAATTGCTTCCAGAAATTCCAGCAATTGCTACTCTGCCGCCATCCCTGTCAGTGTTCTTTTCCAATCAGTTTTTGGTCAGCTCCTCTCTCATGCCTCTGTAATTCCCTTTACACCACTGTGATACTGATGCATCTCCTTTAGCTTCTCCTTCTTAAATTTCAAGGTTAATTCTATCGTATTATGATCACTTGCCCCCAAGGATTTTTCTACCTTAAACTCTTGAATCAATTCCAGTTCATTTCACAACACACAATCCAGAATAGCAGATCCCCTTGTGGGCTTAACCACGAGCTGCTCTAAGAAGCCATCTTGTAGGTATTCTAGAAATTCTCCCTCGTGGGAATCAGCACCAACGTGCTTTTCCCAGTCGACCTGCATATTGAAATCCCCCATGACTATTGTAACATTGCCCTTTTGCCATGCATTTTCTATCTTCCATTGTAATTTGTGAACCACATCCTTACATCACGGTCCTTTTACCCTTGCAATTCCTTAGGCCTACCCACAATAATTCAACACCTTCTGACTCTATGTCGCGTCTTCCTAATGATTCGATTCCTTTTTTTTAAACCAGCAGAGCCACCCCCGCCCCTTCTGCCATACCTGCCTGTACTTTTGATACATTGTGTATCTTCCGACGTTAAACTCCTAGCTGTAATCTTCTTTCAACTATGATTGAGTTTTGCCCACAAAATCATACATACCAAACTCGAACTTTGCTACAAGTTCACCCACCTTATCCCGTGTACAGCGTGCATTTAAATACAACACCTTCAGTCCTGTTTTCACCCTTTTTGATTCTGTCTACCTTTTACATTGCAACTCATTCTGATAGATAGATAGATAGATAGATAGATAGATAGATAGATAGATAGATAGATAGATAGATAGATAGATAGATACTTTATTCATCCCCATGGGGAAATTCAACATTTTTTCCAATGTCCCATACACTTGTTGTAGCATAACTAATTACATACAATACTTAACTCAGTAAAAAAATATTATATGCATCTAAATCACTATCTCAAAAAGCATTAATAATAGCTTTTAAAAAGTTCTTAAGTCCTGGCGGTAGAATTGTAAAGCCTAATGGCATTGGGGAGTATTGACCTCTTCATCCTGTCTGAGGAGCATTGCATCGATAGTAACCTGTCGCTGAAACTGCTTCTCTGTCTCTGGATGGTGCTATGTAGAGGATGTTCAGAGTTATCCATAATTGACCGTAGCCTACTCAGCGCCCTTCGCTCACTACGATTTTGCTCGATCATCAGCCTCTCCTTGCTAGGAGTCTCACTACACATTTCCTCTGTTTGTAAATGTGGTGGACTACATATACCTGTCTGGACACGCCCCCCCCCCCCCCCCCCCGCTGACTGCTCCTGTGGCTCCTCCCACAGACCCCAGTATAAAGGCGATTGGAGGCACTGCTCCTCCCTCAGTCTCCAGGATGTTGTGTGATGGTCTCTTGCTGCTTGTGCTTTCTTCCAGCCAATAAAAGCCTATCTTAACCCACGTCTCAGAGTTATTGATGGTGCATCAGTAAACTACTTACCTCATCCTCAGCACTATCACCTCACTTCCCATTCCCCTGCCAAATTACTTTAAACCTACCCGAACAAGTCTAGACAAGCTGCCCGCAAGGATATTGGACCCACTCTGAAGATGAGGTAGTTGGTAACCTAGGACCTTAATGATTTTCACTGACGAACTAGGTCTCAGAGTACTTTATCAAGATGTCAGTGCATTTACAAAACACACTCAATGAGTTATAAGGAATGGTTGAATAGGTTAGGACTTTATTCCCTGGAGCGTAGGAGAATGAGGGGCAATTTGATAGAGGTATACAAAATTATGAGGGGTATAGAAAGGGTAAATGCAAGCAGGCTTTTTCCACTAGGATTGGCTGATACTAGAACTAGAGGTCATGGATTATGGGTGATAAGTGAAATATTTAAGGGGAACATAAAGGGGATCTTTATTCAGAGGGTGAGAGTTTGGAACAAGCTGTCAGCAGAAGTAGTGGTTGCTAGTTTGATTTCACATTTAAGAGAAATTTGGATAGGTAGTTGGATGGCAGGGGTTGGGCAGCTATGGTCTGGGGGCATTTCAATGGGACTAGGCAGAGTAATAGTTTAGCAATGGACTAATTGGGCCAAAGGGCCTGTTTCTGTGTTGTGGAGTTCTATGACTATGACTCCAATGAAAGAGCTTATTGTACAATAACTGGGACCTCTGAGCAGGAGCCAGCAATACAGCAGTCAACAGCCTTGCTGGTGAAGGTCTTGACTGGATACTGTAGAAAACAAATCTAAAATAATTGTGTCTTTCCCCCAAACATGGCTGTACTCCACTGTTTATAGTGATATTGCATGATTCATTTGAGTGCCTTTCTGCTGTGCTTTCTCTAATTGTCTTAAGCCTTACCAGAAACATGAGGATTGTGTAGTTTTCCAGGCTAAAGGTTGAGTCAGGTACAGAAGGAAGTCATTAATTGATGGCTCTGCATGCTAAATAGTTGGCTAGGATCAGAGGTCTGAACAATTACTTTGTTTTTCTCTCTCATCACTGTTAGCCATTTGCGGTGGAAGGTAGATAGAGACACAAAATAAGTACTCTTTACAGTAAGCCATTAAACTGCCATTTGGGCAACTGTGCATGAAAAGGCATCAGATAACGGTCAGTGCTGATGCAAAGAGTGGTTTGTGAAACATAGTCTCTTCACAGTACCTAAATCACACTCAGGACTGAAAGCAGTCAAGGGTTTCATTAAAGGAAGACAGCCAGCTGAGAAAAATTTCAGAAGCAAACGTTATCCTATTAAAAGAGCATTATTCCAGGCACCCAGCAGATACAGTCTGAAGGTAAGCAGAAGTATTTGTTTAGCAACTTACACAAAATGCTGGAGGAGCTAAGCAGGTCGGGCAGCATCTATGGAAATAATTAAACAGTTGACGTTTCCTGCCAAGCTCCTTTTTCAGGACAAGTATTTGTTTCTTGTTTGGGCACACACACTCTCTTCCTGCTTTTCTGGCTGAAGTACATACCTCATGTAAAGAAGCGCGAACATAACTTTCCATCGGCAAGCATCTGCAGGAGTCATGGGGTGAGATTTGGTATTTTCACTTCCAGATTGTCATCTGACAATCAATAACTATATACTTATTATGGCCATACAGCTGAGCACATTTATGAAGGGATTTAGAAGGAGACTTATTCTAAAGCCATTGGTAACTCTATCTCATGGAGTACAGAAGATTGAGAACTGATGGATGAACTGGCCTTGGTCCTGAAGGAAAGAGACACGCAGCATTGGACAGTAGAGTAAATTCATTGAGGTAGATACAAAATCTTAAGGAGAATTGATAGGGTGGAGATTGAGAAACATTTTTCCATAATGGAAACCTTTAAACCAGTGGGCTTAGGTCTAAAGTGAAGTGTAAGAGGATTAGCAGAGAGAAACTCGTTGAGTTATATAGCATGGAAACAGGCCCTTTTGTCTGACTGGTCCATGCAAACCAAAATGGTCTTTGAAGTTTCTCCCATTTCCGCATGTTTGTCCCATATCCATCGAAACCTTTCCAATCCATGCCCACGTCCAAGTGTCTTTTAAATGTTGTTGATATACTCAACTCATCCACAACCACTGGCAGCTCATTCCATGTGCTGACTATCCTCTGGGTGAAAAAGCCTTCTTTTAGGTTTCCATTCAATCTTCCCACACCCACATTAAATCTATGCCCTCCAGTTCTTGATTAGGATCTCTGGGGAAAAAGACAGTGTGCATTCACCCTATCTATGCCCCTCATGATTTTATGCACCACAATAGACCACTTCTCTTTCTCCACACTCCAAAGAATAAAGTATGAGCCTCCTCAACCTCTCTCCTTAACTCAGTTCCTTGAGTTCGGGCAACTTCCTTGTAAATTATTTCAGGATTCTGTCCCGCTTAATGACAAATTCTACAGTAGGCTGATCAAAACTGAACATATTGTTCCAAATGTATCTTCAGCAATGTCTTGTACAACGGCTACATAACCTCCAAACTTCTATACACAGTACCCAGACTGATGAAAGTCAGCATGCCAAAAGCCTTCATCACCACCCTGTCTACCCTTGATGCCACTTTCACTGAACTATGAACTTGTACTCTAAGTCCCTATTCAACAATATGCCCAGGGTCCTACCATTAACTGAATGTGATGATCCACCCAGGGGATGGACACAGTCTGAAAGGCACTGCTTGAAAAAATGATGGAGGCAGATGCCCTCACATCCTTTCCAAAGGATCTGGATGGGAAATTGAATTGCATTGGTATAAAAGGCTATGAACCAAATGTTGGTTAATAGGATTAGTATAAATAGGTACTTAATTGGGTGGTGGGTTGGAGATATGCCTATACTACGGGAGGTGGAAGGTGCTTCTTCCCTCCGCTAGCCTGTAGGTCACCCTTGGGCAAGATGTATTACCTGCTTAGCCCTATGATCAGGGTCATGTAAAGCCATGGGAACAGCTAGTTCATATGGTCGGTCATATGAGCACCTGGTGCATATCATAAGGGGTAGATTATACAAGCACTGATGCCAGGCAGACGATCTCTGAAGAATATTGATAATGGTTGGGGGCGGGGGGTCACCCATCTTGTAAAGACATTGCACAGAAGAAGGCAATGGCAAACCACTTCTGTAGAAAAAATTGCCAAGAACAATCATGGTCATGGAAAGATCATAATTGCCCATATCATATGACAGGACATGTAACAAACAAACAAATGAATTGTCAACATGGACAGAGTGGGCCAGGAGGCCTTTCCCTGCCTCATAACTCTTTTCCTACAAGCCATTTTCTTTGATATGAAAAATTAAGAATTAGTGCTAATCGATTTTGGAGAGAAATCAGGGAACACTTTTTTTCCCCCCAAGAAGGGAAGCAAAATATAGAACTGAAAGGGACAACTCAGAATTTTAAGATTTCAGTCTGAAGAACTTGAAACAGAAAGGTAGCATAGCATAAAGGCACACAAATGAATATGTAATTCTATGTCAGCAATGAAGCACAGCTGGTGAAAGTAATCTGAACCAGATTCTAGACTGGCTCAATTTAATCAGATCAAATGTCACCTCTATGGGAAAGGTAAGCACTTTTAGCTAGGGATATGAAATATGGAGATTGGCTGGATAAATTGTAACTGAGGCAAGGTACGTATAATAATAATTTAACTAAATGATGGAACTGGCTTAAGGAACTGAATGACCAAATAGCGTTCCTAATGTTCATTGAAAAGTAATTATATTTCAGGACACGGCAATTCATATCTTCATAAAATAAGTTCTAAAAAGACAATTGCAAAATGTTTTTCATTGATTCTATTGTACCTATTTGTTCTACTGTGAATATCTGCAAGAAAATGAATCTCAGGGTAGTATATGGTGTTATATACATACGTTGATAATAAATCTACATTGAATCGTGAAATGCAACCAAATCTCAGTCCAGATAATCTATTTTCAATATACAGTGGCAAATACTTATTCATTGATACAGAGTTTTGATTTTTGCCCTGAGGAACAGGTATATTTCAAATGTGAAAAACATGCAACGGTAATAGTCCAGAAGACCCAGTACCATAAACAAAAGCATTGGAATATTGCAGTAATTCCATTATAAGGTATTCAGAGAAATGTGAAAGGAATTAGAGCTGAAATCCAGAAAAGGATTGTAAAGCTGGTCAAAGCAAGCTGAGAACACATTGGAAATCATCTTGGTTTACTGATTTGGAATGTTAATGTAACTATTAAGGAATTAAATCAGTAGTGTAGACAAGAGGTGAGATTTCAGCAGAAGTTGAGAAACAGTATTCAATAACTCTCAAAGAGAATGACAAAACAAAATTATGAGACCTTTTTTTAAAACATTGCTGGAAAGGACCTTGTTTTGTTTGCTGATCACATTGGTGCATTGAAGCACCAAAGAGAACACAGAAGCATTGAGAAGCACCATACTGGGAGAAGATGTTGACAGTGGAGTCAGGTGAGAATTATGTGGGGCTGCTTCAGCTACAGTCTAGGTATGCTCCCATGAGGGAGAAGAGAAGGGAAATCAATTTTGGAACTTCCTGGATGATCAAGGAACAGAAAAACAGAAAAAAAGATTATTTGACAAATGAAAGGCTTTTAATACAAATATGAACCAGGTTGGTTTTTGATCCCCAAGTTCAGTTCAAATGGAGAAGAGAGAAAAAATAAATTAGAGAAGCAAACACAAAACATGAGGAAAGATTGTCAACAAATGATATCCAAAAATATTCAGTAGACAACCGTATGAGGAATGTGTGGCCAGTTAGAGATGACAAAGGAAATTTATTGATGGAAGCAGAGGATGGAGGTAGTAAAGGAATACATCACTCTTCACTAAGGAAGATGATGTTTGAGACTCATGTTGTTTGAAGATGATGAAACTGAGATTCTGGATGATAATGTGATAGAAAGTGTTAAGCTACACATAAAATGGATAGATTCCCTTGTCCATCTGGGATGTATGCTAAGTCTGTTGATGGATAGAGCTCTAGAACTAAAATCAGGTACACATTTTGCAGTAACTTGAGTTAAATGTGGATAGATTAGAGAAAGCCAACATGACTTCATTAAAAACAAATTGCTTCTACTAAAACAATGGAAAAAAAAATACTGGGAATTTACAAGATAGCCTAAATGAGGAATTCATAAGTTAGATAATTTCTTTAAGCAATATCTCATGGAACCAACCAGAGACCCAGAAGATTCAGCATGACATCTAAAACTTTGACAAGCTTCTGCAGATGTGTGGCAGAGATTATCTAGACTGGTTGCATCAGCCCTTGAATGGAAAACCCTACAAACAGTAATGGATACAGGCCAGTCCATCACAGGTAAAGCCCTGCCCACCATTAAGCACATCTACATGGAGTGGTGTCACGGAAAAGCAATATTCATCATTGGGGAACCCCACCCACCACCACCACCACAGGTCATGTTCTTTTCTCATTGCTGCCATCAGGAAAGTGGTACAGGGGCATCAGGACTCACACCATCAGATCCAGTAACAGTTGTTACCCCTCAATCATCAGGCTCTTGAACCAAAGTGATAACCTCAGTGGCCCCATCACTTAACTGTTCCCACAACCTATGCACGGTCTTTGAAGGACTCTTCATCTCATATTCTTCTTGTCCACCTTGTTGGTGTAGTCTTTCATTGATTCTATTATGGTTAGTGGACTTATTGAGTATACCTGCAAGAAAATGAACCCCAGGGTTGTATATGGTGGCATATATGTACTTTGATAATAAATTTACTTTGAACATTGAGCTGTACAAGACCTGGTATTGTGCAACAAGATAGAATTTGTTAATGATCTTATAGTAAAGGATTTCTAAGCAGCAGCAAATATAATACATTTGAAATTCACTTTCCGTCTGAGGGATAGAAGAACAGGACTTTAAACTTAATTAGGGGCAATTATGAGGGTGTGAAAGCAAACACAGTGCAAGTGAACTGGCCGTGTAGTTCAGGGAATTGGCCTATTGAGCTGCAGTGGTAGACATTGGAAGAATCTTTCAGAACATTGAGTGGATACATTCTAACAAGAAAAAATCCAAGGGAGGATCCACCATCCATGATTACTTGAAAAGAAATTAAGGTTGTTTCAAACTTAAACAGATGGGTGGTCAAAATATTGGGAATAATATTAAGTTAAAAACAAGACCAAACATTAACAAGGAAGGAAAAAATAGGGTACAAGGCAAAGCTAGCTAGAAATGTAACCTTTGATAATGACTGATTTCTTTTAAGGAAGACCTAAGGTGAGCTGTGCTACAGAAAGTATAGGGAATTAACAATGAAAAATAAGGAGGACAATTAAATGGACATTTTGATCAATATTCATTCATTGAAATGGCTTTACATCATAAACTGGAAGGAAGGGAAGAGCTCAGAAGCATTTCAGCTACCAGGAAAGTGGTACTGAGCAAACTCTTCGAGATGCAGGCTCTCAAGTTCCCATTTCCGAATGGCTGCACCCTTGAACTCAATGAGATTGCTCGTGTGTTAGTTTTCATTTTCCTGGGGAAATTCCCTTAGGTTTAAAATGCAAATGTAATGCCTTTATTTAAAAAGGTGGGAGATAAAAGGGAAAATGTTATAAGTCATTATTAAAGATGTTATGTTTAGAAAAAGATCAAAAGTAATCAAGCAAATTAAACATAGCTTTATGAAAGAAAAAATATGCTGGACCAATTTATTGGAGCTCTGAAATTAATATGTGCTGGGGTTAGAGAGGAATCAGTGCATGTAGTATGACTAGGTATACAGAAGGCATTTGATAAAGTTCTGTGAGAGAAGTTGCTTTTGAAAATAAAGGCATAGAGAATAGGAGGCAACATATTGGCATGGATGAAAGATGACTATCAGGAAACACAAAGCATACATAAATGGGTCTTATTCTTTTGTTTCACAATTTGCAATAACTTTATGCCACAGGGATTGATGGTGGACTCTCAACATTTTGCAATATAAATGACTCAGATAAAGATAGGCAGGCACTGATTTGCTAAATTTATTGTTGCACAAAGATAGGTAGGAAAGTAATTTGAGAGCAGAACATTGTCTATACCACCCACTGTTTAAAACCAAGGATAAAGATGTAGCATTTTTGAGTTCCAAAGGTTAAAAGGGCAGTAGAAACAGAGTTTTTGACTGGTTGTGGGATCACATTGTAGCTATGTGAAATATTAAGAATGATGTGCTGGATTTGTAGGTGTGGTGAACTACATATACCTGTCTGGACATGCCCCCCGCCCCCCCGCCCCCCCCGCTAACTGCTCCCGTGGCTCCTCCCACAGACCGTGGCTCCTCCCACAGACCCCGGTATAAAGGCAATTGGAAGCACAGACCCTTCCTCAGTCTCCAGGATGTTGTGTGGTGGTCGCTTGCTGCTTGTGCTTTCTTCCAGCCAATAAAAGCCTACCTTAACTCACGTCTCCGAGAGTTATTGATGGTGCATCAGTAGGCTGGTAGGGTGGAAGGCAAGGATGAAGGGAATGCTATCCCTGTTCTGTCTATGGGAAGTTCAGGAAATGGAGGAGGTGTAGGTGAGGGCTTCTTTTACTAAAAGGAGTGGGGTTGTGTGTCTGGAAATCCAATGGGCTCTTTTTTACACCACCCTTGCTAGAGTAACTTTCAGATCACTATCATTCTATTAAGATATCCTTCACTTCCCTCCTTTTAAAATTAATGTTTCATCTGTACTCAGAGCTTTCCTTCTGATGATTCATCTCCCCATCATAAATCCACTGAAGTTCCAAAGTGTATCGTAGTTAGTAAAGATAGACCTAAAATGTAGTCACTGTTGTAATTGTGGTAGCCAATTTTTCTTAGCCAGATACCAGAAACTAATTTAGTTTGGTTGAATTCTCAATTACTTTGCCCACTAACACAATGTGGAATGAGCTTCCAGTAGAAGTGGTAGAGGCAGGTTCGGTATTGTCATTTAAAGTAAAATTGGATAGGTATATGGACAGGAAAGGAATGGAGGGATATGGGCTGAGTGCGGGCCAGTGGGACTAGGTGAGTGTAAGCGTCGGTACGGACTAGAAGGGCTGAAATGGCCTGTTTCCATGCTGTAATTGTTATCTGTTTAGTAGCAATTGACCAAATAAATTCCCTGTTAAAATAAGCTGAGTCAATAAAACAGCCCATGTTATGATCAAGACCCAACTGAGTATTATAACATAGGAGAAAAAACCAATCTGTTGCAGGAAGTCAATCTGTCAGTCAGCATCTGTAGAGGGAAATGGACAGTCAATATTTCAGATTGAGATAATTTATCTGGTCTGCGTAGATTACAGCACAATAACTTTCCATTCATCCAAAGCACATGCTCTTCTTGGAGCTCAATAGATTTGCTTTAATTGCTACTCTTAATTGACTGACACTTTCTAAGGAAGACATTAAGCCTTGTAAATCCCAGAAATAAACACATTGGCAGCTTCTGGGAGAAATGCATGACTTTGATGGAAAATAATGTTGTTTAATACTTAAGTTGTGCTCCAGACACAATATACTATGGAATATTCCTTAAGTAGTGAATGGTATAGAAATAATAAAAGTAATCTAACAATATGAATCTTCATGAAATATTAACCAACTAACCACTAATACTATCCAACAGGATAGACAGCATTTCGTGCAAAATAAAATTAATGTTTCAGATCTGAGAAATTTGGTCACAACTTTTTGGCACAAAGCTTGTATTGTGTGTCCATTTTTGGGAAGGATATATAGAGCAGAATAGATATCAAAATATTAATTTTTTTTCATTATGTTTTAAAATGAATTTTAGTTGTTTAAGGTTACTTGAGTTAATCTTTTATATTTGACAAATGCTTTGATCACTTTTTAAAATTTTTGATAGCTGAGAAAGGTAGAGATGTTCAAAGATGTTCTGAGAAATGATAGGGCTGGGCATAGATTAGTTGTCTATCAAAGCTTTGCTTGTCACATCTGTAAAAAAGTTTGTATAGTTTCATACAAAGGAGCTTATGTGGTCACCTTGCTGATTGGCACCGAAGCTGTCGGGGACTCTTGGCCAGTAAGTTTGGTCAATCAGATAACTGTGCTTCAAGAGGATGCCGAGTGGCTAAGTGCCTGGCAGTGGGTCTAATAAGTAATATCTAACACAAAGTAAGTGATGAAATGTAGTCTTGTGGGTGGGTCAGGACAAGCTCTGAGGTGCTGAGGATTCCCTTGATGAATGATAAAGGCATGCACAACTTTAGCACCTGTTTCCAGCTCTCAGAATGTCTCTGAACATCCCTGTCACCCAGAAGCCTTTTGTAAAATAGATCATTTATAATTACTGCAGACATACTCATTTTGTTTTTCAAATTCATTAATACAACACAATGCAAAAGTCTAAAGAAGATTAAAATCTGAAACAAAGTACAGAAAAAAAAGCAACACACCGGAATTATGGAGTTCAGGATCAGAACATAAAAATAAAGTGTGCATATTAATAGCACTCAGCAAACTAAAATTTGAACAGCAACCACTATAAAAAGAAGCAGGTACTAAATTGAACCTGGGAACAAAATGAAGGTGCTCTGACTTGTATTTCAAACCTACAGACAATAAATATAAAAGTATAAAGTATTCAGGACAAACTTTACTGAAACGGTGTAACTTGTGACTGTATGAAGTGTTTGAGGGGAAATGATGGAGACCTAGATATTAGGTAGAGAAAATAGAGAGATGAGGAGCAAGTACTGTATATGGATTGGAATGAGTGAAGAGGGATGGAGAAGGCTCCAATGGAGTACACAGACAAAATTCAATAAGGCCTTGATTGATCTGAAATCCACATTCCTGCTTATCCCTGTTAATCTTTTTTTTCCCAATAATCTAGCTACTTCTGCCTTAAACATATTCAAAGTCAGCTTCCATTGCCCCTTTAGTCCTTGGAACACCATGTTGCCCCCTTCTTTATTCTTCCTTTTAAACAATGTCTCCCAGCTCAAGATTCTTCCATTCGGGAAAGCATCCTCTTCACATCCACCCTGTCGGCACCCCTCAGGATCTTAAAAGTTTCAATAAATCCCCTGTAACATTCTTAGATTAATGTAATCCAGGCTTATCCAACCATTCCTCAAAAATAAAACCTTGCCTTCCCAGGAAATAGTTCAGTAAAATTTCTGAATTAAATAAAAGGATAATATTACACACAATAACCTGGATGTGGTCTCAGCAATACTCCATATAACTGAATCATAACCTCCCCACTTTTGTAATTCAATTCACCTTTTGCTTTAAAGAACACCCTTTCTGTGGTGGTGCACAATGCCTGAAGTTCTTCAGAACTTCATCCGTAGATGAAGCTAATTCTGTACCTATTGAAATTCTGGGTCCTGAGTGGTGCTCTGATTGAAAGCCTTGGGTTTTTGTCATATTCCCCAGCTTAATGATAGATTTAACTAAGTGAGATAGGTTTTGATAAATGAGGCTTTAAAAAGTATCTTGCCACATTTGTAAAGAAGCCACGAAATGTTTTTGAGAAAAATTCATCAGCCATGATTGAATTACAGATGAGGGCTAGAAAGTTGTGGGTATAGTATGCTGGTGCCGGAAGCACTGTGACAATTGTGGGCTGCCCCAGCACACGTTCGGACTGCGCTGGTTGTTGACCTAAATGAAGCATTTCATTGTCTGTTTTGATGCGCATGTGATAACTAAAGCTAATACTTTACATATAAAAATAGGTGCAGAAAAAGGCAATTCAACCGATGAAGCTGCTCCACCATTTAACACGGTTGTGGCTGATCCTCTGCCTCGACACTATTGTCCCATTCTTTGCCGATACCTTGGTGCCCCTTTTGTCTAGAAATCAATCTGAAGAAAATATATAGGTCGATTACTATCAGAAATGGGAGAGTTTATAATGGAGGAGAAAGAACTAGCAAAGTAATTATTCATAGAGTTGTAGTCTATAGTTCTGCAGCACAGAAACAGGCCACCTAGTCGGTGCATTATTCTGCCTAGTCCTAGAGAGTTGCATCTGGACCATAGCCCTCCACACCACTGCTACTTCAGTTTATTCTTTGTGTAAGGGGACACAAATAAATTCCTGGAGGTGCTAAACAACCAAAATTTTAAATGGAGAGGGGGAAATCAAATAAATCGTTACTTGTAAAGTGGAATTAATGGGGCTGGAAGCTAATAAATTCTCACGGCCTTGTAATTGCATTCCAGAGTATGAACTAGGGTACAATGCTACCTGTGGATATACTGGTTGTCATCCCTCAACATCTGTAGAATTGTGCAATAGTTTCTGCAGATTAGAGAATGGCTAAAACATCCCACTATTTAAAAGAAAGAGGGAAAGAGAGAGAGAAAACAAGGATCTACAGACCAGTAAACCTAGCTTCAGTTGCAGGGAAAATTCCAGCATCTCTATCTTATTAAGTAGTCCCATGGGATTAAGAATGAACTGCTTCCACTTTTGATAAGTAGGTCCTAAATTGGCTAATAAAATCAATAGTGAAGGTTGGAGTAAAAAGGATTAGACAAAGGCAGTTGGTTTGTGAAAAGGCCCTCATCTTTGACAAACCTAATGGAGTTTTATTTATTTTAAGGAAGTAACTAGATTAGGTTCAGGAAGAAAGGGTAGATGTGGAACATTTGATCTTCAAAGAGTCTTTGATAAAATCCCACAAAATAACTTTATGTGTAAATTTAAAAAAACACATGGCGTCAGAGTAACACATTGGCCACTGGATGATTTGGCCACTGGATGTATTGGCCATTGGATGTATTGGCCACTGGATGTGTTGGCCACTGGATGTGTTGGCCATTGGATGTATTGGCCACTGGATGTATTGGCCATTGGATGTATTGGCCACTGGATGTATTGGCCATTGGATGTATTGGCCACTGGATGTATTGGCCACTGGATGTATTGTCCTGGGTGGTGGGGTCCCTGATGACAGATGTTCCTTTCCTATGACAGTGCTCCATGGAGATGTGCTCAAAGATGGGGAGAGTTTTACCCATGATGGACTAGGCTGTTTCTACTACTTTTCTGTAAGCTCCTCATTCAAAACCATTGGTGTTTCCATAACAGCCCAATGTGCAAACAGTCAATATATTCTCCACCACATAGCTTTAGAAGTTTGTGAAAGTTTTAGATATCATAGTGAATCTTTGCAAACGTCTAAGGAAGCAGGGGCAATGCTGTGCTTTCTTCATAATTGTACTTACGTGTGAGCCACGACAGGTCCTCTAAACTGATAACACCAAAGAATTTACAGTTGCTGACTCTCTCCAACTCTGAACCTCCCCCCCCCCCCCCATGAGAACTGGCTCATACACCTTTAGATTCCTCCTCCCGAAATAATCATCTCCTTGGTCTTGCTGACATTGAGTGAGAGGTTGTCATTGTGGCATCACTCTGTCAGATCTTCAATCTCTCTCCTATATGCTGATTCATCACCACCCTTGATTTGGCCAATGACAGCGGTGTCATCAGCAAACTTAAATATGGCATTGGAGCTGTGCTTAGCCACACAGTCGTAAATGTAAAGCGAGTAGAACAGGGGACTAAGCACACAGACTTGTAGTGCACCTGTGCAGGTGGATTCTGTGGAGGAGATGTTGTTGCTAATCCAAACTGACTGGGTCTGCAAGTGAAGAAATTGAGAATCCAGTTGCACAAGGATGTATTGAGGCCAAGTTCTTGAAGCTTATTGATTAGTTTTGAAGGGATGATAGTATGAAAGCCAAGCTCGAGTCAATAAAGGGCATCCTGACGTATTCAGTTTTGTTGTCCAGATGATCCAGCGTTGAGGAAGAGCCGATTAAGTAGCATCTGCTGTAGACATGTTGTGCCAGTAAGCAAATTGGAGCAGATCCAAGTTGCTTCTCATGAAGGAGTAGACGTGTTCCATCACCAATCTCTCAAAACACAATTAGTGTGGATGTAAGTGCTACTGGATGAGTCATTGAGGCAGTTTGCCACATTCTTCTTAGCACTGGTATAATTGAATCTTGTTTGAATCAGGTGGATACGTTAGACTACAGAAGAGAGAGGTTAAAGATATTGGGTGCGATGTTCACCAATATTTCAGCACAGGTCTTTAGTACTTGGCCAGGTACCACACCTGGGCTGGATGCATTCTTCACCCCCTTGAAGGATGCTCTCACATCAGCCTCAGAGACTGAAATCACAAGGTCATTCGAGGCTCTGGGATTTTGTGATGATACCTCCATGCTTTGACAGTCAGAGTAAACATAGAAGGCTTTGAGATCATCTGGAAGAGAAGCCCTGTTGTCACCCACGTTGCATGATTTCACTCTGTAAGAGGGGATAGCATTCAAGCCCTGCCACATCTGTCGAGCAACCTTTATTGATTCAAGTTCAGTCCAGCATTGCCATTTTGCCTGTGGGATGGCTTTCTGGAGATCAGACCCAGATCCCTTGTAAGTTTCTTGGTTGCCAAACTTGTATGTCTCTGATCTGACCCTTAGCAGACTGTGGATCTTGTGGTTCATCCGAGGCTTGTGGTTGGAGCAGACTCTGAATGATTTTGTAGGGACACACAGGTGGCTATGACTGACTTTTTATTTTGCTTTATATTATGAAGTATTTAACATGGTATAGGAGGCTTCTTTGAGACATTTTAGCTTCATTTGTGATATGATCACTTTTCCAAAGCATGTTTACATTGGCTCTGAGAGATTGTGTGGAATCCTTATTTCACTTCAATAAAAGAGTACTGCTCTCTCCAGGAAAATTGCTTATAATTAACCATTATAAAAAGACATGTTTTGACTGTTTGGTAATTAACCTATTTAATGAAAGACAAATATTGGAAGTGTCATTTATCATTCTGTTGCAATGGATAGAATTACACAGGTCAAATAGGACAAATAAGTATGACAGACAAAAATTAACATACAAAATAGAACACAGAACAGTACAACACTGGGCAGGCCATTTGGCCCACAATGTTGTGCTGAGCCTGAAGCCAACCTCCTTTTGTGTATCATCCATATTCTTCTATTCCCTTCAAGTTATTCTGCAATCTACACAGACTTAATTTTCTCTGCTTAAAGTATCCATGTGTTGAAGAGGGCGGTCGAGTTCCTTATTGGTTTACAAAGGAATCTGAAGACACATTGCTAATACAACTAGCTTCACAAGTTTTGGTGTGGTAACTTTGTGATCAGTACACCCCTGTGAAGAGTTTTGGGATAAATGAATTGGATCTAAACAAGAACAGCAGAAAATAAAAGCTATCTGAATGAGACATGACCAGAGTCTGAATAGTTAATACTTCAGGTGTATATATATATATTCAAGGATTTTTAAAAAATGTAAGTTCAGCCATGAGCTAAAGAGTAGAAGATTTAACAATGTAGGTCAACAAGGATAGAAAAAAAAATAAGCAGTTAACTCGAGACCAGTTAGATGTAGGCAAATTTATATTCATTACTTGCAGTAATGTTAAAAACCAAAATAAATCAGCTAATCAGAATTGGCTAGCATAAATTTATCAAATTGCCATAGTTTTTAAATATCTTTCTCAGAATCTAGAAGCAAAAAAAATTCAGATTTCTGGCATTGGCAATAAAACCAGAAATGCCCGAGATGTTTAACACATCAGTCAGCTTCTGTGGGGAGAGAATTAGGGATGGCTTTCCATCAGCTGAAAGATTATCCACCTGAAACATGAATTGTTTCTCTCCTCAAAGATGCAAGTTCTTTCTGGTTGACTTAACGTTTGCATCTCAGTCAGGATGGCAAATTATTGGGGAACCATCATGAACAGCTGTTTACTTTACCTCAAATGCAGGATGATTGGATAAGAGATCGTGACCCCTTCAGACCAGCAATATCTAATGTCATAAGCATGGGCATAAGTGTAAATAGGGAAAAAAATGACCAAGAGTGGGAACTCCCATCAACTGGAACTACAATCAGCTTGGCCCTGAACATGATCTGTGACTCACATTAGCGGTAGAACATTTTGTCTTGGACAATTCTATGGACCATGTGGATATCATGGCCAGAGTATTGGGCTAGAAGCCTGGAAGAAGAATAGAAAAAATAAAAATCATTTTAGAGCATATGGCCATGATGCAGAATTTAAAAAAACACCTACTCTTATTTCCTCCTGCACCTTCTGAAGATAAAAATATGAGAGTAAAATAACATTCCAGCCACATCAGCCTGAGCACGATTGAGATGAGATTATAAAGACTTCTCCAGATACTTGGCAACCCACTGAGGGTATTTAATAGAGCTATCATTCGAGAACTTGGTATATTTTTGTGGGTGAAAATGCTAGCTTGTTGAATTTCAAAGTTCACCCTATAAGTGCGTACTTGAATAACTAAAATCAGAAGCATGTGGAACCTAGAGAAGTTAAATTGAAACAAATGTTGGAAAAATAAACTCATCAGCCTTTTTGATGAGTTTATTTTTCCAATATTTGCTTCAATTTAACTTCTCCAGATTCCACATGCTTCTGATTTTAGTTATTCAGGTGTGTGTTTATAGGGTGAACTTTAAAATTCAACAAGCCAGCATTTACAACCCGGACTCTTTTGAGTTAGTGGTGGAGAGGAGGTCACTAAATAAACTGTAATACATTATGGGCAATGAAGCCTACTCCATGACCTACTGAGTACCCTTTTGAACAGGCTCATTCAGCTCCGCTGTCACAAAGATCATTACAGAAAATCTTTTCTACCAAACACAATAAGCATATACAACAGTTCATCTGTGCGACAGAAAAACACTCATCACAGGACAATAGTCTCTGCTTTATTATTTTGTACATTATTGTAAGGTATTGCACATTGGCAAATTATTTTTGTGTGTATTATTATTATGTACTTTATTAGTTAATGTTAATATTATATTTCTTCTTATTAAGTGTGTTTCTAAATGTTATTATTATTAAATACTCGGCAGGCCAGGCAGTTAATTGTTCAGGTCCAGGAGTCTTCATCACATGAATGAGTATACAAAGGCCCAGTGCAAATCATTGAAGGTGCACCTGCTCAGAAACTACCCATATATTTGTCTTATATGTATGGTGTACGGGTGTTGTGACTGGAGTAGCATTTGTTATGAGGAGGCCTGTCAGGACCAATTTGGGGCAGCTCACTCACCTTTGGTCCCCACTGGACACCCAGCTCTCACCTGTGGCCCCAAGTAGCTGTTTGTGTGCAATAGCAGCCATGCTGTGGTACACAGCTTCAACAGGTGGGCTAAACCAGGTTAGCTGGCGGGCCTCATACCTGGTGAGGTAGGGGCATGCCTGTCCTAGTATGCAAAGTCAGCTCCAGTGGACTGGGGTGTTGTTAGATTCCATGGCCAGGAAGGTTGGCTTCTGGAGAGTGAAGGGCAAGACTAACTGGACCCAGATTTCAGAGGCCAAGAGAGTGGAACTGCCCTCGTGCAATGATTTTTCCCCTTTAAAAACTCTCCCACACAGGATTCTCGTGCAGCTCACATCATCTAAATAAACGGCACAAATCTGTCATCATCGAATACGTCAGGCAGTCGATCAATCACCTGTGTTGAGGGTGCTTCCTGCCCTATCCGTGGGAGAGTCTGCATTTTCCATCAGCCACCTCAAAACCAGAGGAGAAGCAAGCCATTCTTGATCCCAAGGGTCAGTCCAAAAAGCAGACTACAACAGCAGCTTTCAAAAGGAAAGTGAGGGCACACTTGTGAAAGAAAAACATCGCTAAACTCTGAGGAAAATGCACCTTTGACATACTGCAGAGACGAGATGAGCAGAATAATCCCTGAAGCTCCCTAATGGTTTCAGAAACATAAGAAAATATTCTGTAAATCCCTAGATAGTAATTAGTGAACAAATGAGAGAGACTTACAGAATAGGAAAAATTCACTTGACCCATCATGTCCCCACAAGTCCAAATTGGATTTAGATTAAACAGCAGCTCATGGCACCTTACTGACAGTTAAAGGACAATAGGCTACTTCTAAATTCCCACTAGAGGGTGTAGGGGGCTTGTACCAGAGGAAAAATGAGAAAAACCCAGGTAGGATGATGAGGAGCTAAATGAATAATAAACTGGCAGGAAACAGATTTGCTCTTTAAAGCATTACATGAAGGCTACTTGCTCATGAGCCTGTTTATTAAGGCATAGGCAGCTATGTTTTCTATGTACTAGGAAATGTGGCAGCTGAAAGCAGATCAGAAGTTCTGAATTGATGAGGGAAGCGCCTTCATTGCGTCATTTATAGATTAGGACAATACATGCTCCATTCAGGCCCGTAAGTACCACGTACAGAATTTGCCTGCCCTTTCTCAGACTGCCACTCAGTTGGAAAAAATCGGATTCTTCATGCAGAGCAAGATTAGTTAGCTATCTGACACGCTGCTGCATCAAACTTCTTAATACAGGACTATTAGATATAGGAGCAGAATTAGGCCATTTAGCCATCGAGTCTGATCTACCACTTTACCAATTTTCCTCTCAGCTCCAATCTTCTGCCTTCTCCCTGTATCCCTTCATATCCTGACCAGTCAAGAATCTATCAACCTCTGCCTTAAATATACATGAAAACTTAGCCTCCACAGCTGCCTGCGGAAACAATTTCCACAGATTCTGCACTCCCTGGTTAATGAAGAACACCCTTCTATTCTTAACTGCGTCCTCTGGTCTTAGACTCTCCCACCATAGGAAACATCCTCTCCACATCCATTTTATCAAAGTCCTTCTCCTTTCAATAGGTTTCAATGAGGTCATCCCTCATCCTTCTGAATTCTAGTGTATACAGGTCCAGCACTAGCAAACACCCTTCATAGGACAAGCCATTCAATCCTGGAATAATTTTCATGAAGGCACTGTTCAATAAATTCAAAAAATGTCAACATTCACAGTTCAGGTGTAGGGGTGTGGTGGGTGTGATGTGCGTGGTGATAGTCTTTTTTGTGACATCATCAAACCACACAACTGCATCTCAACATTTCTAAAAGGAACCTCCAAACAAAAAAGAAATAACCAAGACTGGGACCATGTTGCTCTGCAAGCACATCCACCTATAACGATCTTCAAAATTCTCACTTCCTCTGTTCTCAATTTCATAAAGCAGCTTGTTACTGCATAATGTTTGGAGAACTGCTTCCAAGATGCTCACAGTAGCACAGCCCCACACACACAGTTGAAATGCACTCAAAAGCTTACTTCCAGGTTAAACAATGTTCACTGGGACGTTCAACTTCCAATTCATGGCAGAGAAAAGGTCACCTTGAAAGGACAATGGAATCTATCCACCTCTTCCCAACTCTATAAAGGCTCCTGAATGGATAAGTGGCTTTACAGAAAGAAAGGAAGTAGATAAAATTCAATGAATGCTATAACTGGGAACCTTTGGTTCTGCTTCTGACTTAGACATTCTTGTATTAAAGAGATTTTTAATTCACTGAAACACAATCTACTCAGTCTAAGCACTTAACTTAAAGCATTAGAAATCCTCACACTTAGAACTGGTCTTCAAAAATCCTCTTGACTTAAAATTTATGAACTAAACGAAAAAAAAATAAGCACCTAACATACATTTAGTTCCAAACGCCACCTCACACATCTTAAGGGGGGAAAATTCAATTAAGTAGGATTTTAACAGTTTCAATAAAAATTGGACCTTCCCTCCACAAGATAAGAGCTGGCACTGCTGCTGTGAGCTTTGTGTGGATGGAATATCCACTTCTGCTAAACGTATAATCCTGGCTCAGAGGACAATGAGGGGGACATTTATACAGCAACAAAAAAAACCTACTTGTTTGGTAGAATTGATTTTAAATTACAAAATATACTGAATTATACAGAATGACTGGGGGAAAAAATGACTTCCCTGGAGATGTAGGATTAAAAGCATCTTAAATGTTAGAGATTTTTTCCCCACTGCAGATCCAGTTTGATATCATTCCAGGCTGAATTAAGCATGAATAAGATTGTGTGTAAATGCTTTGTCCATCCATTGATACATATCAGGTTTTGCCAAGGATCACTCAGTGCTGAATTTTTCAGATATAAAAAGGAAAATTGTTAAACTTACCAATTTGGAAATGCTTCTTAATGTTCACTCGGAAGGGTAACGATGATATACGGTTATGAGGAATGTTAACTCTATCCATGCTAAATATGATAGGAATTGTATAAAAACAGTATGTAGAATTAATTAACAATGACAAGGATTTGAAATTTACCTTTTCCTGTTTCACATTAATCAGAAATAAAATCTGGTAACCATGCTCACCAATCAAAGGAAAACAAAAACACAAGAAAATCTGCAGATGCTAGCAATCCAAAGCAGCACACATAAAATGCTGGAGGAACGCAGCAGGTCAGACAGCATTTATGGAAAAGAGTAAATAGTCAACGTTCCAGGCCGAGACACTCCTTCAGGTCTGAGAGGGAGGGGGAGAGACACCCGAATTAAAAGGTGGGGCGGGAAAAGAGGCTAGCTGGATGGTGATAAGTGAAGCCAGGTGGGTGGGAAAGGTCAAGGGCTGGAGAAGAAAGAATCTGATTGGAGAGGAAAGTGGACAACAGGAGAAAGGGCCCAGGGGGGAATTGATAGGCAAGTGAGAAGAAGTAAATTATCAGAGTGGGGAATGATGGGGGGGGGGGGGGTAAATTTTGTTCACCAGAAGGTGAAATCAATATTCATTACATTAAGCTAGAAGCTACCCAGGCAAAATATACAATTTGTTGCTCCTCCACCCTGAGGGTGGCCTCATCTTGATACAAGAGGATGCCATGGATCTCCATGTTGGGATGGGAATGGGACTCAGAATTAAAAAATTTGTCCATCGGAAAGTTTCACTTGTGGCAGATGGTGCGGAGATGCTCAACGAAGCAGTGTTTGAAGTACATGTTATTATGAAACGAAGACTAAGCCAACACTTCTAGAGCAATGTGTCCAGTACATTCTGTGCAGAATGATATCATGAGGTATGCCAATGTGGAATCCATAGTTCAGCAGAGGATCTGTGGAGAACAAGGATTTCCATGTAAAACTCCTATTATGTTACCATTGTTAATATGCAGAAACATAGAAGGCCAAAAGCCTGGCAGGAGAGGGACATGGAGATCCTGTTGACCTGAATGATATATTGTAGCTGTCCCCCAGAAAGCAGCTGGTCAAATAAACAGCCTGAACTTTTGTTTTGACAATTTGGCCCCTGCTTTTTCTTTGTGAAGCCTCGTCAATTTAAGATTCAAGGGGGTATACAGAGTCATCGAATACTACCACACAGAAACAGACCTTTTGGCCAATCTAGTTTGTGACAAGCTATGGTTCTACCTAGTCCCATCGACCTGCACCCGGACCATAGCCTTCAATACTCCTCCCATCCATGTACTTATCCAAACTTCTCTCAAATGTTGAAATCAAACCGACATCACCCACTTCTGTTGGCAGTTTGTTCCACACTCTCACAGCTCACTGAGTGAAGAAGTCTCCCATCATGTTCCCCTTAAATATTTCACCTTTCACCCTTAACCCATGGCCTGTAGTTCTAGTGTCACACAACCTCAGAGGAAAAGGCCTGCTTGCATTTATGCTACCTGTGTCCAACATACCCATTATATGCAAGTTTGAATACTCAATGGTGACACTTTAACCATCTCTTGTGACTCAGCTGATGAGGGTGTAAACAAAGAACAGTAATGATTAAAATCAAGGCCGGTGCTACAATAATTGACTACTGGTTTTGCAGCAAAAATCAATAAAACACCAATGCGAAAAGTAGGCCTTTCAAAGCTATGTGATGGTCTTACAAAAGTGTAAATTAAAGATACATACTTGTAGGATAGAATGGAAATCAGATCATTGGCAGAAAATTTTACATTTTATGTCATTTTCTTTTGTTATACTCCCAGGAGAAGTTCCATAATTTCTGTTTTGAAAAGAAATAGAAAGTTTATGTTTCAGGGCAATAAAAATTGATATCAATTTTATAAAGAAGTACGACACTTAAATTAGTGACAGGTGTAACAATGAACTAAGGTATAGTAGCGATATGGCTTGTTCTCATTATAAATACAGTCCCCTTGTACTCCATTTTCATTCTCCAGACAAGCAAATTTTTGAATTTCCTTTCAATCCAGATGAAGTCAATAACAGTGGCACACACTTCCACCAATTGAAAAGTTTTGAAAAAGCAAATAAAATTAACCATTTTTGGTGCAAAAGGATTTGCAATATTTCAGATATTTTCCTCAGATTCAGTTCCTGGGAGCCTAAGGTCTCACACCACCAGGTTCAGGAACATTTACAACCCTTCCACCATCAGGCTCCTGAACCAGCATGGATAACTTCACTCACCCCGACACCGAACCTATGGACTCACTTTCAAGGACTCTACAGCTCATGTTCTCAGTATTATTTACCTATTTATTTACTATTAGTGTTTTTATTTGGACTTGCACAATTTGCCTTACGTTACACATTGGTTTTTTGTCAGTCTTTGTGTGTAGATTTTCATTGACTCCATCTTCTTTCTTTCTTCTGCTGCAAGTGTTCAGAAGAAAATGAATCTCAAGGTAGTATATGGTGACTTTGATAATACATTTATAGAAATCTACAGCACATTACAGGCCCTTTGGCACACAATGTTGTACTGACCATGTAACCTACTCGAAAAGATACCTAGAATTTCCCTTGAGCATAGCCCTCTATTTTCCTAAGCTCCACCTACCTATCTAAGAGGCTCTTAAAAGACCTATTGTATCCGCTTCCACCACCTCTGCCGGCAGTGCATTCCACGCACTCACCGCTCTCTGTGTGAAAAAAAAACTTACCCCTGACATCCCCTCGGTACCTATTTCCAAGCACCTTAAAACTACACTCCCTCGTGTTACCCATTTCAGCTCTGGAAAGAAGACTCCGGCTATCCACACAATCAATGCCTCTCATTATCTTGTACACCTCTATCAGGTCACCTCTCTCCAAGGAGAAATGGTTGAGTTTTCTCAGAAGGTATGCTGTCCAATCCAGGTAACATCCTCGTAAATCTCCTCGGTGCTCTTGTTACAACATCTACATCCTTCATGTAATGAGGTGACCCGAACACAGTACTTCAAGTGGGGTCTAACTAAGGTCTTATATAGCTGTAACATTACCTCACAGCTCTTGAAATCAATCCCATGATTGATGAATGTCAACATGTGATACAGCTTCTTAACAACTCTGTCAGCTTTGCCATGGCTGTGTGCTCAGTCCACTGCTGTTCACGCTGCTGACCCATGATTGTGCAGTAATACACAGCTCAAATCACATCATCAATTTCGCCGATGACACGACCGTGGTGGGTCTCATCAGCAAGAACGATGAGTCAGCATACACAGAGGCTAACAGACTGGTGCAGAGCCAACAACCTGTCTCTGAATGTGAGCAAAAAAAAAAAGAGATGGTTGTTGACTTCAGGAGAGCACAGAGCCATCACACTGTGCTGAACATCGACGGCTCCTCCGTTGAGATCATTAGGAGCACCAAATTTCTTGGTGTTCACCTGGCGGAGAATCTCACCTGGTCCCTCAACCCCAGCTCCATAGCCAAGAAAGCCCAGCAGCATCTCTACTTTCTGTGAAGGCTGAGAAAAGTCCATCTCCCACCCCCCTATCCTCACCACATTCTACAGAGGATGTATTGAGAGCATCCTGAGCAGCTGCATCACTGCCTGGTTCAGGAATTGCACCGTCTCGGATCGCAAGACCCTGCAGCGGATAGTGAGGTCAGCTGAGAAGATCATCGGTGTCTCTCTTCCCACTATTGCAGACATTTACACTACACGCTGCACCCGCAAAGCTAACAGTATTGTGAAGGACCCCACGCACCCCTCACACAAACTCTTCTCCCTCATGCCATCTGGCAAGAGGTACCAAAGCACTCGGACTCTCACGACCAGACTGTGCAACAGTTTCTTCCCCCAAGCCATCGGACTCCTCAATACTCAGAGCCTAGTCTGACATCTCCATCATTTATTATTATATTGTAATTTATCCTCTACTGTGCCTATTGTCTTGTTTATTAATCATTGTACTGCCCTGCACTGTTTTGTGCACTTTATGTAGTCCTGTGCAGGTCTGTAGTCTAGTGCAGTTTTCATGTTGTTTTTTGGTAGTCTAGTGTAGCCTTGTGCTGTCTCACATAGTCGAGTGTAATTTTGTGTTGTTTCATGTAGCACCAGGGTCCTGGAGGAATATTGCTTCGTTTTTACTGTGTACTGTACCAGCAGTTTATGGTTGAAATAACAATAAACTTGATGACTTGAACTTGTGCAGCAGCTTTGAGAGCCCTATGGACACGGACCCTAAGTTCTCTTAGATCCTACACACTGCCAAATGTCTTACCATTAATATTCTGTCTTCAAATTTGACCTACCGAAGTGAACCATCTCACACTTATCTGTGTTGAGCTCCATCTGCCACTTCTCAGCCCAGTGCTGCATCCTATCAATGTCCTGCTGTAATCTCTGACAGCCCTCCACACTATCCACAACACCTCCTACCTTTGTGTCATCAGCAAACTTACTAAACCATCCCTCCACTTCCTCATCCAGGTCATTTATTAAAAAAATCACCAAGAGAAGAAGAGGAACAGATCCCTGTGGAGCACCACTGGTCACTATCCTCCATGTAGAATACGAACCATCTACAACCATCCTTTGCCTTCTGTGGACAAGCTAATTCTGGATTCAGAAAGCAAGGTCTCCTTGCATCCCATGCCTCCTTACTTTCTGTAGAAGCCTTGCATGGGGAACCTTATCAAATGCCTTACTGAAATCCATATACACTACATCCATTGCTCTATCTTCAATGCATTTTGTTACTGTGGTGAACTACATATACCTGTCTGGACACACCCCCCCCACCCCGCTGACTGCTCCTGTGGCCCCTCCCACTGACCGTGGCTCCTCCCACAGACCCCGGTATAAAGGCGATTGATTGAGCCCGGCCCTCAGTCTCCAGGATGTAGTATGGTGGTCAACTACTGCTTGTTCTTTCTTCCAGTCAATAAAAGCTGGTATCTCGCCTTCACGACTCAGACAGAGTTATTGATGGTGCATCAGTTACATCTTTGAAGAATTCAGCCAGCCTCATAAGGCAAGACCTACCCTTGACAAGGCCATGCTGACTATACTTAATCAGATTATGTCTCTCCAAATGCTCATAAATCCTACCTCTCAGGATTTTCTCAACAACTTGCTCACCACTGAAGTCAGACTCACTGCTCAATAATTTCCTGGGTTATTTCTTCTCCCTTTCCTGAATAAGGGATCAATATTTGCAACCCTCCAATACTCCAGTACTTCTCCCATCCCTATTGATGACGCAAAGATCATTGCAACAGGCTCAGCAATCTCCTCGCTCACTTCCTACAGTAGCCTGGGGTACATCTCATCGGGTCGCAGTGACTTATCTAACTTAATACCTTTCAAAGGCTCCAGCACATCCTCTTTCTTAATGTCTATATGCTCAATTGTTTCAGTCCACTGTAAGTCATCCGCACAATTGCCAAGGTCCTTTTCCCTGGTGTATACTGAAGCTTTAAACTGAATACTTTCAACTTTGTCTTTTGCAAGCTTACCAGCAGAGCTTTTGGACAATGGATCCAGTGTACTGTGCTCTACAGGGGACTGATGGCATTTATGAGTGGGTAAAAGGGACAGGGAGGCTCTTCAGGTTAAAGAAACTTCACAGTCATTCGGACTGCTATGATTGGCTGATTAAAAAGAAATACAAATTACAATTAAATCATTGAATAAGAAGTGAAATTAAAGTTTAGATGTTATTGGAATAGAAGAGACAAAAATGAACTGTTGATGCAGCAAATATAAACACAAGCAGAAAATGTTGAAAATACTTAGCCACTCAGCCCCATCTGTGGAGGGAAAGAAACAGAATTAATTAGTGTTTCATGCTGGTTACATTTCATCACTCTAAAACATTACCTCTGTTTTCTCTCTCTCTCCATAACTACTGCCTGAGTTGTTGAGTACTTTCAGTATTTGTTTTACTGTGAAAAAGAAGGTAAATGTGTAAACTCTCCTACATTAAATTTTATTTGTGGAATGTCATTTACTTTAAGAAAATTACTTTTTCTTGGCCAGTTTGGTTGTATTGCAGCACTTACAACACAGTTAAAAATTCATTTTGGATCCATATTAATAGAACTACATACACCAGCTTACCACGCTCAATCATTTTGCTGTTGGAAATCCTTTTATCTTGCACTCAAAGGCAGACTGGGGAGCAAGGGTTGTGAATTTGCCTCACTGTGTGATTAAAAACAAATACTAGATTTAGGAATAGTTAAGTAATTAGCTATTACTCAATAGATAATTACTTAAGATTAAGATAAAACAATGTGAAATTCAAGAGGGTGCAAGAGTTAGCAAATGCTTTCATGTGGTGTTTAAAATTAGGAGCTTTGGCTCCTGGACCAGTTCCACTCACTTAAGCGCTGAACTGAGTTTGCAGATTGGAAACTCACTTTCTGGGGCTCTGTGTGGTTTTTCCATGGATTCTATTGTGTTTCTTTGTTTTGTGCGTGTCTGTAAGAAGATTGATCTCAAAGTTATATGTGGTATACATCCTTTGATCATAAATTTGCTTTAAACTTTTAACTTTAAAATTGATAACTTTTTCCAACATAAATTATGAAGAATTTACAGTAATAAGTAACAAGAGAGGGTTGATGAAATTTATTTAAAATATCATGCACGATTATTTTCAGCTGAAAAGACAATGTAAAAAATAAAGGCAACTTTGAAAGAACATTGGAGAAATTTTTTGCCATGTTATGGGGATGGAACCAGAGAATGGGACTAGTTGGATCTTCAAAGAGAAAATAATGATTGGTCCACTATTCTGGAAGTCTCTATAGAAACCTATCATAGATATCCCTCTGCATAGTCTAGAAACCGAGAGGCTACAGTTGATGGCATCTAAATGCATTAGATTGAAGTATTTACATGGAATTGTTCATAGACAAAACAAAGATTAACTGTGCCTCATAGTGTACAATCACAGTTTGCCATTGAAATAGAATCTCACACATTGTGCTCACTCTTCACCAATGAAAGACGACTTTACCACCCCTTTCAACTGTCAATCCCATGTCACTGACTAATTGATTGTTTTAGGTGAGGTTAATTAATTAATTTGCAGTATGGTTGCATTAAAAGGTGCAAGGCTCAAAGAGATGTATATTGAATCTTAAAAATGCCTATTAAAAGTGCAATGTATGGAAGTTTAAACAATTTATAAAGAACAGAATAAATTGTTGATACTTCCATTTAATAAACCATAAAATTACTTGCTTCATTATGTTTTTAGTTACTTTTTTCCTCTCCTGTGCAGTTTCCACCACCTATTGCTGGCAAGTTTTAAGTGCCTATTTGAAATCAATTTCTCTAATAATGGGTTTAATGAGATCATCAATTAAGCCTGCCATAATGTAATGTAACTGTGTGGTTTCAGTTATCAGTTAAACTCTGGAACTAATTTCCATGCTTCATCTATCAAAAATGATTGGCTAATATTGTTTAGCTTCTGCTCGAGAATGATAGAGGAACGAGTGGGCCCATTCTCCTTGTCCGAGCCCTGAATACCCCACAGAGGGACGATAAATGGCAATTAATATTTGCATCCTGTCCCTTCCCCCACTCCACCACCCCTAGAAAACTGTGACATGCTTAACACTTTTTTTAAAAAATCCACATAGTAATTAGCTATAATGGATTGTGTTTCAACCTTCCTTAGATAAGCAAGCATTCCAAGGACTGTTCCACTTCAAAAATTCCATTATGACTATTTTCCCCCTTGCTCCTTGTGTTTAATAAGCATTGCTCTTTTTTTAACCCTTTTAGTTATAAGTATATTGATGAAATGGTACCATAAATTCTGTATGTATATTCATGTGTCATTTAATATCTAGATATTTGTTCATTCTCAGTTACAAGTTGCTTTAAAATGCAATTTTGTCCCTTTTGGATTACTTAAGGAATATATTTAAGGAGAAACTTCCGTCATGTTTCGATGGTCAACAGACCATCATGGTGTCAGCATAAGAGTCTGTAAAGCCATATTATATTTTACCCTGTTATATGAAGCAGGAAGCAGACAACCCCATTTGCAAGAACTGTGATTTTTCCAAAGTCAGTCCTAAAAAGCAATAAAAATATTGATCTGGAGATAAACATATACACAAGTTAGATCTCTTATGTACACCTTTTAAAATTAATTGAAAAGCTTTTTCACTACGTAACACGTTTAAAGAATTAAATGTTGATTATAGGGATGTGCATTTAAAAATATATATGTATTATTTAAATAGATTTATTTACTGACTATACAATTTCTTAGTGTTGGAGTGAAAAGATAATTTTGCAACTTGCAATTAACTTGGTCCAGCTTACACCATGTGTTAAAGTTGCATAAATTTGGGGTTTAGTAACAACCAACTGAATTAAAATGCATTTATTATTTTGTTGTAAAGGTTCTATTCCAAATGTGATATAAAAGAAAGCAGAAAGATAAAGAACATATTATTATGATTGTGACACATTACTTAGAATGCGCACTATGTAGAGAAGCTCTACTGCAGAGAAAATAATGAAATGCAAAAAAAATCGCACAGACTGACAATTCAGAGCCTGTGTAGCAGCTTACCCTGTTGGTCCATGGCTATTTGTCATAATCAACGGCACTTTTCTCATTAGCAAAAAGCCATTACCAGTGGACTTTATCAGCGCCTTCAAGTTATCAAAGAGCACACAGCAATCGTAGCGTGCAGTCTGAGGGTTGAGAGGGGTCTCTCAGCTTCTAATAAGTGAACTACTGCAGAAGTTCTGAGTCAGGTGTCACTTCTCTGTAAACTGGTCAAGTATAGCCTAGCTGTTAACCCTTTGTGTGCCAAAACGGAACAGTTATAGAATTCGATGAAATATCATAATGGACATAAATGTTGAACATTGTGAGCACAGTTTGCTTTTGATTGGTTTGTTTATGTTTAATTTTTAATCTAATTCGGAGTAAAATGAGACAGCTGACAGCAAATGCGTAGTGTATGTCTTGTAGTTTAACGCACAGCAGTTATGACTAGAAAGATTCAGACGATACGCTGTAAAACAGCAGCTCAAAAGAGTTATAACAAATATACCGTGTTTCCATTTCTACAGCGCCTTAGCATGTTGGTAATCTCATGGGTTTTCGATATAAATTTAGTCATTCAATGATCTACTTTGGACACCAGTCAATTATCTCACATGAAGAGCATTCATTTGGTGCTGCTGTTCAAATGAAATACAGTATGTACCCTTACAAATCTATTTCATTAGCAGAGATATTATAGGTGTTGAGACTCCAGTCAAAAAGGGTTTCTTCTGAGTTTCTGGGATGGAAAAGAAGATGCTTATCTGGACAAGAGGAGAGATCTGCTTTTTTCCCCCTAGCGGGATAAAGAGCAATTGACCGGATTGAAGTAGGCAATCTGTCTCAATCTATTATCGTATCCAAAGAAAGGCACTTTCGGATTGACGATGCGTTCGACTGCTGATCAAACCTTTTTATTGGATCACCATATAACATGTGCACCACTTAGGGAATTAAGGGTTATGAGGAAAAGGCAGGTAGGTGGAGATGAGTCCATGGCCAGATCAGCCATGATCTTATTGAATGGCAGAACAGGCTCGACAGGCCAGATGGCCGACTCCTGCTCCTATTTCTTATGTTTTATATGTATTGTACCACTGCTTTTATTTATTGCAGATGTAAATGAATATTTGTTCAAAGTGGCACATTATAGATTAATTTGCTTTCCAATGAATGAGGCTGGATTAAGTTACAATATTGTACGGAATAATTTGCACTGGGTCCCTGTGTGCCTAACGCTAGGGTGATAACAGCTTCATGTTACGCCATGTTATCGCAGATTAGGCTCCATGTACGTACTTCATGCATACGTTATACTCTCATACAGTCAGAAACAGACAGACGATTTCACATTTCGAACACAAGTTAGTATCTAATGTGTAAGATAAAATCTTTTAACTCATTAAGAACTGGTAGGCCTGCACTGATACCATTTAACCGTTTCTTTATACTTGCACTGTTTCCCTTCACAACATTTATTCTTCAATTTTCATTTTTAAAAAAACCGAAATCCGAGTTTAAATCCATTTGAAAAACCAAAGGCTCTAATGAAATTCCTGTGCTTGTAGTACTAATCGTAAATGTGTGTGCTGCGCCCATCGGCAGTGTTTATTGACTGCATTATAGTTGTATGCTATGCTGTACGATGATAAATCTTGAGATGCTGTTCCTGTTAGATATGTTTCACATGTGAGCAAACCTTGCCCTACGCACTGTTCTTTGCTAGTGGCAGAATCACCAGGTCCCATTAGGTCCAAAATTTCCTTAGATCTCTTTCTATCCGTTATCGGGTATTTCCTCTTTGTGTAAAAAAAAGGAAACAACATCGA
Source organism: Hemitrygon akajei (assembly GCF_048418815.1). NCBI lineage: Eukaryota > Metazoa > Chordata > Chondrichthyes > Myliobatiformes > Dasyatidae > Hemitrygon > Hemitrygon akajei. The sequence goes on from NC_133127.1 coordinate 32,090,814, forward strand.
TTATGCTTGTTTATAAACAGCGAGAGACGTTGACACCTCCAAATAGCCCCGACGGTCTAACCCCTTAAATTGCATTACAGGCGTTGTGACCAGAGGTGTTTGCCATGGACTGCTCACTGACAGTCATATGCAGTGAGAAAACATTCTTGCACGCAAGAAGAGGAGGAGGAAGACTGGTTTGGATCTCAGCACTCTAGCGATTGCAAGTCGAAATTCCCTTGCTTGGGTGCTATGACTCGACCGCACAATGCCGGAGATGAACTGGGGATATCAATACAGCCCCCGCGAGGATCTAGATGCGATGACTTAGCGTGAGAGTGAACCGGATTTCTGCATCCGAGTGGTGAAAAGTCCTGTCAAATTAACAAAAAAAGACACCTTGGCTAATTGTCATCTAATGATGGTCTGGGTGCAGAATACCTGAATTAATATAACAGTCATCTCTAACTTTCAAAGGAGGGCTCACTCTCAAAACAGCCCCATGATTGGACTTGTATCTTTTCGCTCTTTAGCCCAACCTCATAGGGAAGTTGGGTACTGGACATTCCTGTAATTAAAACAAACATTCACTAGACACGTCAGCAACAAGCAAGAGGGTCAGCCGGAGTTTGGAGTGTGCGCTCTCTGTTGCAAATGGGAATTGATGGTATTGCCTCTCAGCTATGTCGAACAGATGCCGAGGAACGGCGGGGACAGAAAAGGTCTAACTAGTGCAAAGTGCGCTGTCTTCACAACGGTCAGCCGATGAAAATTGTCAAATGAGAGCTTCACTTTAATGCCAGAACATCACAACCATTCAAAGTTAGAGAAAATATGGGCTTGGTAAAATATAAATGTTCACATTAACAATCTCTCCACATGGCCATCCAAGTCATGCTCTCTTCTCGCTGTTGCCATTGGGAAGGAGGTACACGAGCTTCTGGTCACACACCACCAGGTTTAAGAATAGTATTGACCTTCCAACATCAGGCTCCTGAACCAGCATGGATAACTTCATTCACCTCAACTCAGAACTGATTCAACACCTTATGGACTCACTTTCATGTTCTCAGTATTATTTATATATTTATTATTATTATTTGAATTTTGTATTTGCACAAAGTCTTTTGCACATTGGTTTTTAGCCTTTGTGTGTAGCACTTCACTGATCCTATTTTTTTTGTTTTACTGTGAACACCTGTAAGACAATGAATCTCAGGGTAGTATTTGGTGACATATTGTCAGGATGCTGGAGCAGGGATCCAATCGCAGACCCAGTACTGTGCACACAGTGATATTAATTGAGTAACAAATCCCAAGGTGCAAACAAAGTCAGCATCAATGTTCAGGCAGAGATCCAAACATCCAGAGAAATCCAAAAACCAGAATCAGGAAACAGGCAGAGTCCAGATACAAATGCTGGAAAGGCTCAGGAAAATTCACTGGCACAATTCGGCAACAAACAGGTGAAAACGCAGGTCTGAAATACACTGAGCAATAAACAGAGAGGCAGATGATAGGTGGAGCACAATGAGACACACAGGTGGCAGCAATACAGGTAATAATGGGAAACAGATGAGAGACGGAGTACTCAGTGATACAGGGGCCAGAGTAGAGCAGGAGCGGGGACAGGAGCACACGACAATACAAAACCACAGACTGACAGCTAGCGGGAAAACACACAAAAAGACAGAGTTCAACTGGAGGTACTGACACATATGCATATTTTGATAATAAATTTACTTTGAACACTGAACGTTGAAATGAAGCCACATGGTTTTATATTAACTGTGAAGAGCGGGTATGGGAATCATGATCAACGTGCTTGGTTCTGTATTTTGATTGGCAGTGATATATGTACTTAGCATTTAATGGGAATAAAATGTGGACAAGTCAGAGTCATCCAATTAAGTAGAAATGGTGAGAGATGGGGGTTGGGTTCAGAGGTGCCTGTGTGTCCATTTAACGAGAAGCCAAGCTGTACATGTGAGTACAGCCATGAATTAAGAAAGTAAATAAAATGTTGACCTTCATTGTAAGAGGATTTTTCCACAAGAGTAATGTCATATGAAAGCATCATTATTATGGCCTGGTGAGGCAGTGCCTAGAAGATTGACTCAGAAAGGAGGTATAGGATCCTTTAGGTCCAACAGCAACATTTTTAGGAGCAGTTATTATCCTGCAACCATCAAGCTCCCGAACCAGCATGGCTTCACTCACCTCAACATTGAACTGATCACTAAACACAGCCCATGCACAGAATTTCAAGGACTCTATAACTCATGTTTTCAGTATTTGTTTATTTATTTGTACTTATACAGTCTGTCTTTTGCACGTTGGTTGCTTGTCAGTCTTTGTTTCTAGGTTTTAATTGATTCTGCTGTATTTCTTTGTTCCACTGTGAATGCCTGGAAGAAAATGAATCTGAGAATAGAATATATACGTGGTGACATACAATGTACATAAAATTTGCTTTGAACTTAGTTGTGATAGAATAAAGTGAAGTAAAGGTTCATTGAACTGATTGTTGAAACTATGTAGAAGAAATGTAGGCTGCGAGAATCTCTTTTGAATTTAGAAAAATGATAGGTGAGCTCTATTGAAAATGAACAATTTTTATGGGGCCTGACCATGTATTAGAGATGAAAAGATGATGTTTCCCCTGTGTATCACAATCTTAAAGTTAGGCTTGGCCATTCAGAATTGAGATGGAAATTAATTTCTTCACCCAGAAGATGGTGAATCTTTGGAGTTATCAATCCTAGAGGACTGTGGATGTCCAGAAATTGAAGCTGATTTCAGACAGAGTAAATACATTTTTGGATCTTAAGGAAATTAGAGTATATAGAGTAGTATTGGAAAGTATCAGTGTAGTAAAAAAAAGTTAAATCAGGACCCTTGGAAGAGCAAGGCCAACATAAAGAGAGGGAAAATAGGATATGGTGTGACTTAAAAGTGACATTGAGGTCTTTGAAATATGTTCCCAGCAGAGCTTGATGGGTTGGCAAGGGAAGAAATACATGTGCAGCGTGGGATGTTCAGAATTGCAGGGTCTGAATGGCAGATGGGCAAAGTTGCAACATTTATAGTGAGCTAACAACAAGAACTAGGGTACAATGGCACTCAAGAACTACAGACCACCCTGCGTAGAAATGACAGCTTGATTGGCATCTTAACCCACCCTACCCAGACACTTACTTCTTTCACTATAAGTCAATCTACAAAATGGACTGTGGTGATCTACCAAGGTTCCCAGGGAAACAGTCTCAATCTTTGTCACAACGTGCACTGACGGGCACTAAACCTAGGTGTAGTAGGATGACAAACTCCCACGTAGAGACAGAATCAAGAGCTTATACACCAGAATTCCAAAAGAACATCAGTGGTTCGACCAAGCAACACTGTGGGACAAATCATTCTCAGAACAAAGACCCCACAGTAAGCACTAATCGGGAGTCCTCTTTAAATATTTACAGTACGCGGAAAACCCGTGTCAGTCAAAATAAACTTGACAAAATTAAACAGAAATGGGCTTAACCACTCTAGTTAAGACAACGATTAACAAATACAAGTGCTATAGAAACTTCAGAACCCTGTGCTCTACGGCTCACCACACAGGACTACAGGGTTCATGGCAACCTTACTACATGGGTCTTTAGCAAGGTTTTAGATAAAATTCTCCATGGCCAGCCTGCCCAAAAAATAAAAGCCAATAGGATCCAAGAGTTGCAAATTAGATTCCAAAACTAGCCCAATGGCAGGAAGCAAGCAATAATTGTTGACTGATTTTTTTTTTGTGATTGGACAAATGTTTTTAGTAGGTTTCTACAGAGCTCAGTATTTGGTGCTTTGTTGCTTTGTATTAATGATTTAAATCCGAATGTAAGGAAGACAATAAAAAGAGTGACACAAAATTAAAAAGGTCAATAATACCACCTCCCTCTAGTGCTCCTCATCCTTTCCTTTCTTACATGGTGTTCTCTCCTCTCCTATCCCCCTTCTCAAGCTCTTTATCTCTTCCATCAATCAACTTTGCAGCTCTTTACTTCATCCTGTTCCTCTCTCCTGATTTCACCTATCACCTACCGCCTTCTACTTCTTCCTCCCCTCCCTCCACCTTCTTACTCTGACTTCTCCCCTTCCTTCCCTGTCCTGATTTTGGAGTTTCAGACTGCAACATTGACTGTTTACTCTTTTCCATAGATGCTGCCTGGCCTGCTGAGTTCCTCCAGCATTTTGTGTGTGTTGCTTTGGATTTCCAGCATCTGCAGATCTTCTTGTGTTTGCAATAATACAAATATTGGTCATATGGTTGGTGTTGAGGAGGAGGAAGAGAAACATGATTTGGTTAGTTGAACAAAAAGGTAGGTAAAGGAATGAGATGTGATGCACTGGAGTAGGTGTAACAAGGCAAGGGAATACAAAGCAAATTGGAACTTATTGAATGGCATGGAGGAACTACAGGACACTGCAATCCCAAGACTCTTTATTTATTAAGGCATAGGAGAGCTTAGTAGGGAGGTTTCAATAGAACAGTACTCAGTTGAAGTTACACACACAAAATGCTGGAGGAGCTCAGCAGGTCAGGCAGCATCTATGAAGGGAAATGAACCATTGATGACTTGGCCTGAGACCCTTCATCAGGACTGGTACAGTGAATAACAAGTCTTGCATACTTTCCAAACAGGTCAATTAATTATAATTGTTCACTGACGTATTACAAGATAAAACAATAACTCTGTGCAAAGTGAATTGTTACACTACAGAGAAAATACAGTCAAGGTAGAATAAGGTGCGAGGTCACAACTAGATAGATTGTTAAGTCAAGAGCCCATCATACCGTACTAGGGAACAATTCAATAGTCTTATAACAGGGGGTTAGAAGCTGTTGTACTCACCACTGCATATTGTAAGCTTTTGACTTTAGTGGCCCTGACTGTCAGGAAAACCGTTGTTTGATATTCTCACACCTGCTTGTCACTGGTCACCACAAAAATAAGAGAATTTCTCCTTGACATGTTTTTGTTCAGTCATGGAACATGGACATCAGAGGCTAGGACTGCATTAAGTGCCTAATTCTCAGAGCTGAAGGAGTTAACAATAAGAAAATACATACTCTACCTTTCTGAATTTAGGCTGGCAAGATGGTTCACATTCAATGTCATTATCCCAAGCCATCCGGAGTACTTTAAGGAGGGCACTTCTTGTTAAACATATTCTGCATGGTAGCATAGGGGTTAGTGCATGATTTTAACAACAACAGATATCGCTGATTAGGGTTCAATTCCAGGTGGAGCCTGTAAGAAGTTTGTACTGTATGTTCTCCCCATGACTGTGTGGATTTCCTCTGTGTGCTCTGGTTTCCTCCCACATTCAAAAAATGTACTGTTAGGATCAGTGGGTTGTGAGCATGCTATGTTTAAACCAGAAGCTTGGCAACACTTGCGGGCTGCCCAGCCCAATCCTTGCTGATTTGATCAGATGCAAATGACTCATTTCACTGTATGTCTTGATGTTTCAATATACATGTGACGAATACAGCTAATCTTTAGTGAGTATTTTATTTCAATAGTGACAATTGTTTTAATTGTTTTTTGTTAGCGAAGGAAAATTTGATGCAAATTGAATTCTGAATTGAGGTACAACTGTAAAGCATTATTCCCAAACATATATTTGCAACATTCTGAATTCTGCACTATTTGTAAGTAAAGGGTCTGTGCATATCTCATGGGGAATGTGTATTGCTATCCCACTTAGCTGTGTTGCTGGATGGAAGAATTAAAAGTTTGTTCACCTCTAGGGTCACTCTGGGATCTGAATATGCTGCAGCTTCAGTTCAGGAAGTATTCATGCACTCTGTCAAATTGTGCATATAATATTCAATTTATTTTTTCAATACACAGCAAATCATACCTCACTTCTAAAGCATGAATTTCAAAGGAAAATGCCACGGTGTTTTACTTCTGCTTTTTTTAAAAATATGAATTATTGTAGGTTTCTCATTGACATCTGGGTAGGAAATGTCAGACATAGGAAAGGCAGTTCATCTTGAATTTTGTTTCACCCTCAAAGAGTACTGGGGAGGCTTACCACATTGTGAGTATTCCTTGAACAATAATGTTACTGATCTGTGTTTTGTTTGCCGGTGGGTACAGTATGTGCTATCTTGATGCTAGTGGAATGCTGAGTTCCATCCTCCATTCCCTGGTCTACTTTCCTGTAGTGAGCTCTTCGGGCTGGAGAGTCTTTGGCTCCGAGCTTTCTAGTGCACATTTATTGGTTAATTGTTGATTAGTTAGTATTGTTAATTGTTTATTTTGAGGGGCTTGGTTGTTCTGGGTCACTGGTACTATTCAAATGGACGTTCCTTAGTGCTTATCGCAGGATCCTAGTTTTGTCTTATGGTGTCACTCAGTTGAGCCACTGATGCTGTGTTGTAATTCCTATGTATAAACTCTGTTTGCTGTCCCTACATGGGAGTCTGTCTTTCCCTTGCACATGGTTTCCACCTTTGCCAGTGCACACCGTGACACTTTTCCAGTTGATCTACGTTCAGTGACAATTTTGCTAGGTCCACCTGTACTCCTGCTCATTAATGCAAACATCTAATCATCATGTCTAGTAGCAATAACTCAAAGCTTAAAAACATGCAGACGAGGTCAAGAGGTTCAGTTGTCATTCAGACGAAACATCAAAATGAGGAAAAGAAATGTGATCTAAGTGACTTTGACCATGGAATACCAGGGATCAGTGCTGGGTCCATTATTACTTATCTATATCAATGATCTGGATGATAATGTGGTAAATTGGATCAGCAAATTTGCTGATGATACAAAGATTGGAGGTGTAGTGGACAGTGAGGAAGGTTTTCAAAGCTTGCAGAGGGATCTGGACCAGCTGGAAAAATGGGCTGAAAAATGGCAGATGGAGTTTAATACAGACAAGTGTGAGGTATTGCACTTTGGAAGGAAAAACCAAGTTAGAACATACAAAGTAAATGGTAGGGCACTGAGGAGTGCAGTAGAATAGAGGGATCTGGGAATACAGATACAAAATTCCCTAAAAGTGGCATCACAGGTAGATAGGGTAGTAAAGAGAGCTTTTGGTGCATTGGCCTTTATAAATCAAAGTATTAAGTATAAGAGTTGGAATGTTATGGTGAGGTTGTATAAGGCATTGGTGAGGCCGAATTTGGAATATTGTGTGCACTTTTGGTCATCAAATTACAGGAAGGATATTAATAAAGTTGAAAGAGTGCAGAGAAGGTTTACAAGGATGTTGCCGGGACTTGAGAAACTGAGTTACAGAGAAAGATTGAATAGGTTAGGACTTTATTCCTTGAAGTGTAGGAGAATGAGGGGAGACGATAGAGGTATATAAAATTATGATGGGTATAGATAGAGTGAATGCAAGCAGGCTTTTTCCATTGAGGCTAGGGGAGGGAAAAAACCAGAGGACATGGGTTAAGGGTGAAGGGGGAAAAGTTTAAAGGGACCATTAGGTGGGGGGCTTATTCACACAGAAAGTGATGGGAGTGTGGAATGAGCTGCCAGATGAAGTGGTAAATGTGGGCTCACTTTTAACATTTAAGAGAAACTTGGACAGGTACATGGATGAGAGGTGTATGGAGAGATATGGTCCAGGTGCAGGTCAGTGGGACTAGGCAGACAAATGGTTCAGCACAGTCAGGAAGGGCCAAAAGGCCTGTTTCAGTGCTGTAATGTTCTATGGTTCTATGGAATAGTTGTTAGTGCCAGATGTGGTGGTTTGAGTATCTTAGAAACTCTGATCTTTTGGTATTTTAATGCATATCAATCTCTCGAGTTTACAAAAAATGGTGAAAAAAAGGAAAAAAAATCTAGTGACAGTTCTGTGGGCAAAAACGCTTTGTTAATTAGATAGGTCAAAAGAGAATGGCCAGACTTGTTCAAAATAACAGGAAGGTGACGGTAACTCAAATAACCGCACATAACAAATGTGGTGTGCACCTCTGAATTGCATCTCTGAACACATGCTGTCGAACATTGAAGTGGATGGGGTACAGCAGCAGAAGACCACAAACATCCAGAAATACGCTCGGTGACTATTAGTTACCTCCCGTACCTAATAAAGTGGTCACTGAGTGTAGATCTTGCTGAAATCTTAAATAACCTTCTTCATTGCCCACTATTCCACCAAATTCCTATGTAAAAGCCCTGAATACACTTCACCATGTTTTGCATGATATGAGATAGATGCCATACAAAGTACAGTAAACCGAAGTGTTCCCATTTCTAGTGCTTTCTTCTCTTGCTGCAAGCCCATAAATAGGCAAAAATTCTCAATTACATGAAGTTACTGAGTCTTACAGTATGGAAACAGGCACTTCGGCCCAACTCATCCGTGCTGACTGTGTTGCCAGAAATTTAGTCCCATATGTCAGTTTTTGGAAATAACCTTCAACCTCTCTTGTGCTTGTACTTATATAGGTGGCTTTTAAACATTGCTAATGTGCCTGCCTCAACCCCTACTTTTGGTTGCCATCTTGCTCTTTCAAGGTATGTTACCCTTCATAGGGTGACCTTCAAGACTTATGGGATTCCTTGCCAAGAATCAAGGATCAAGCATCATCTTTATTCAGTATATATCTTTACATGTGTTAGGAACTTGCTGTGGTATGTTGGCGCAACATGCAACAAAAATCTACAACATTCAACAATAATAAGAATAAGGAATTATATATATTTTTTTAATTATTGAGGTACAGCATGGAATAGGACACCTTACTGCCCTATTGTCCTGTTTATTATTTATTGTAATGCCTACACTGTTTTGTGCACTTTATGCAGTCCTGGGTAGGTCTGTAGTCTAGTGTAGTTGTTTTTTTTCTCTCTCTCTCTCTCTCTGTGTTGTTTTTTACATAGTTCAGTCTAGTTTCTGTACTGTGTCATGTAACACCATGGTCCTGAAAAACATTGTCTCATTTTTTACTATGTACTGTACATAGCAGTTATGGACAAAATGACAATTAAAGTGACTTGAATTGAATTGACTTGATTCCAGCACTTAGTGCCACGCTGTCCTGCATTCGCCTGATTTAACCCTAGCCTAATTACGGGACAGATTACTCTGATCAATTAACCTATCAACTGGTAGGTCTTTGGACAGAGGGAGGAAACCAGAGCACCTGGAGGAAACACATGTTTTCACGGGGAGAATATACAAACTCCTTACAGGTAGTGGCAGGAATATCGAAATGTACTAAAGGATATTTCTGGATTTCTCTAACTTTTGTTCCAAATAATTTCTAGCATTACACCACATTAATTCCATATCGAGTGATTAACTAACAAACAACAATGTCAAACATCAATCGAAGAGAATAACAGGGAGTGATGAGTGGCTACAAAATATCAGCCATTTCTCAACATCTCTTAGCTGGAGAAGGAGAATCCAGAAGATGAGGGGATACATGAAGCAAATGACTCGTGGAATCAACTAACCTTTGTAAGGAATAAAACATGAAAATGTTAGCTATCTTGTTGTGACTGAGATGGACTGCATAGCACAGTACAGGCTTAGTGAAGAGATTTCTGCTGAAGTGTGGTGCCTGATCCATGAAGACCAGCAGAAACAGTCATTACTGGTGCGGCATTATCTGTCGCGGTTAAGCATACTATTGTCCTCAACTTTCATGCCACAGGAAAACGAGTTTCATGCTCTTAGTTTTCAACCGCCACTTAATAACCTCAATGCATTCTACTCATGCATATGTTGGTACTTCCTAGCTCACACCAATTAAATTTTGTTTTGATGCTTCAGAGTAACTGAAATCAGTGTAGAAGTGCACAGAGTGTAGCCACAAGGTAGTATTACAGCTCAGTAAAACCTTGGTTAGATCACACTTGGAATATTGTATTCAGTTCTGGTTGTCTCATTATAGGAAGAATGTGGAGGCTTGAGAGAAACTGCAGAAGAGATCTACCAAGATTATGCCTAAACTAGAAGGTATGTCTTATGATGATAGGTTGAGCTAGCTAGGGTTTTTGTTCTATGGGGTGAAGAAGGATGAGAGGTGACTTAATTGAGGTGTATAAGATGATAAGAAGCAAAGATGGAGTGGATAGCCAGATACTTCTTCCCAGATGGAAATGGTTAGAATGATTAGGAGAAAGTATATGAGGAATGACAGAGGTATGATTTTTACATACAGAGTTGTAGATGCGTGGAATGCCATGCCATAGTTGGTGGTAGTGGCAGATATATTATAGGCATTTGTTATGACCCCAGCCCCCTCCTTTGTGAGAATCGCAAGAGCCCTAGTGAAGGGGGGGGGGTCAATGACCCAAGAGAGAGAGCGACATGCTGAATTGGACTCAGGAGAGTGAGGGAGAGGCCTCAAGGTTTTGGAATGTGGTCTGGCCTCTCAGCCAGACAAAAGCCACGGAAATGGCCATTGTCTCTTGGAGACACCTTGGTGGAATGGGGACTGGGTTACGTGCAAACTCTCAGGGCAACGTGGGCTGGGAGATGAGGAGAGATTGCCTCACCCCACCCTGATTGACAGCTACAACCCTGCAAGTCCCGATAAAAGGTGGGCTGCCGAGGCGGCCCCTCAGACACACCAAGGAGACACACTAAGAAGACACGATAGCGCTTCCCGTCGGAGCGGGAAGCCATTTTGAAGGAAGCCACGTGCGTTAGATTCCGGATCAGGAGTCTGTGGCTGAAACAAAAGGAAAAACCGTTTTTAACTAACAACAGGGATTTGCTTCGCAAAGACAATGGGCAAGTGTTCCTTTCTCTCACCAATCCCTCTCTCCAACACGTGAAATGCCAGCGGTTCCCAAACGGAAAAGCCTGCAGATTTATGAGTGACTTTTATATTTCCATTGGACTCAGTATTATCCCCTAGACAACGATAGAGCTTATTTCTGATTGATTATTACTATACCTGTGCTTTAGATTGAGTATTGACGACGTATATGATCTGCATGTTTTGTATTAACCATACGTTTGTGCCCCTTTATAAATAAAAAACGTTTGAAAATAGTACCATCAGACTTCAGCGGACCTCTCTATCTTTGCTGGTAAGCCACCCAGTTACGGGGTACGTAACACATTAAAGAAACTCTTGCATAGGCATGTGGATGATAGAAAATAAAGGGTAATGTAGGACAGAAGGGTTAGATTGATCTTAGAGAAGGTAACATTACAGCTATATAAGACCTTAGTTAGACCCCACTTGGAGCACTGTGTTCATTTCTGGTCACCTCACTACAGGAAGAATGTGGATACTATAGAGAGAGTGCAGAGGAGATTTACAAGGATGTTGCCTGGATTGGAGAACATGCCTTATGTAGGGTAAGGGTGGGTGAACTTGACCTTTTCTCCTTGGAGCGATGGAGGATGAGAGGTGACATGATAGAGGTGTATAAAATATGAGATATATTGATCATGTGGATAGCCAGAGGCTTTTTCGCAGGGCTGAAATGACTAACACAAGGGGGCATAGTTTTGTGGTGCTTGGAAGTAGGTACAAAAGGGATGTCAGAAGTAAGTTTTTCACACAGAAAGTGGTGGGTGCATGGAATGCACTGCTAGCAATGATGGAAGAGACAGATAGTCTAGCATCTTTTAAGAGACTCTTAGATATGTACATGCAGCTTAGAAAAGTAAAGGGCTATGCAGTAGGGAAATTCTAGGCAGCTTCTAGTGTAGGTTACATGGTTGGCACAACATTGGGACTGTAATGTGCTGTAGATATCTATGTTTCTAGAGAAGTTTAAAAGATCATTGCAACATCATGGGCCAAAGGACCTGTGCTGTGCTGTAATGTTCTACGTAATGATGCAGTGGACTGCTGACAAAGTTCTTAGGGATTTTATGATCTCAAATAAATTGCTATTCTGCTGTTTATAAAAAAAAACTTTTTAATGAGCTAAAACTGTGCAAAAGTCTTAGGCACAGCTAGGGTGCCTAAGACATTTGTACAGTATTGTATTTGTCAATGTGTTAGTGAGTTGGTAAATCTGGCCGGAGCTGGGATGGGCGAGGGTGGAACACTGTGGGAAGGGTGTGGAGCAGGTGGCGGAGAAGGAATGCAGAGGATGGGTGACAACACACCCAGCTCTGAGGCACCAGGCAAGGTTATCTGATTCCAAACAATTAGTTTATTGATCATTACAGAATATCTCTCTGGTGATTCGCAGTCCCCTCCCTCTCTCTGTCCCCATCCCAGTCTCAGTCCACAATAGAGACCCATATCCTAATCAGGTTTATTACATACATCATGCATGTAATCCACAAAATTACTCCAGTACTGTGTAAAGGTGTGTGTGTGTGTGTGTGTGTGTGTGTGTGTGTGTGTGTGTGTGTGTGTGTGTGTGTGTGTGTGTGTGTGTGTGTGTGTGTGTGTGTGTGTGTGTAAAACACTTTTATACAGTACTGTTGTCATGTAAAGTAGTACAGGCTAATTGTCCCATCTCACTTCAGCAGCATATTTCATCTTAAAGTAAAATTGTTGGACAAACTGTTCTTCCATGTATACCAGTCAATAGCAATAGCAATACAGTCGCTGAAAGCCACTGAATACTTCAACAAAATCCAATGGATCATGTTTTACTGAGATAATTAGAGTGGATCCGAGCAGTCAGACTTGAGTAATGTTGATTGGAATAGATTGATATCCTGAAGTATCATTAGACAATCATCAGAGGTCAGAGAGAGACAAAAATTACCATGCTTTATTTGCTTAGAGGTTTTACTTGGTGTGGTCATCTCCTCCAGTATTGTCTTTTTTTGCTTTATCTGACTTTAACCGATAGTTTAAAAGGAGAAATATTGGATCCTTCTTCCTTTTAAACATTTCTGCCAGTTTTCATTCTCATAGATTTAAACAAAAACAAAATCTGAATAGATCTAAATGGAGAGATGATTTGATATTACTTCTTTCACACAGTTAAAATGTTCCCTTTGATGGTAAGAATTACTTAAGAATATGGTTGAAAACAGTGTCTTATGGAATCAGAGCATTTATATACTTCTCTGATCTTTAGGTTGCCAAAGCACAGAGGACTGAAAGCTGCATGTCACCAAGCCATTAATCACAATTGATTATTGGTCTAATCAATAGAGGATTTCATTGAATTGGATCAGTCAACCAATAAGGTCAACCTGTCACCTCAGCTAAATCCAGTATGAGGTAATTCATTCTGGTAACTTCTTTAAAATGAAACAAAAAATAAACTGAGAGGAATCCCCCACCCCTTGAAATGTAGAATAGTTTTTTCTCATTCAGCAGCTGATCGGCGTGCTGGAGATTATCAGCATTTGCAAAGTTACATCATTAAGGAGACTGAGGACTCTTTGTAAGTCATATGGCACCAACCTTTGATGATAAGGCACATGGTTTAGAGAGTTCAATTAAGATGCATTATAAGAAAATATTTTTAAATGAAGCCCATATCAGAACTGCAACCATGACAATGTTTGCAGTCCGTTCTTTCTCTTTGTTGTCCCACAATGCTTACCTGGGCATCAATATCTCAGGGAATCGATCCTAAGTCCAATGCATTGATTCAATCATGCAAAACGCATGCCAGCAACTATATTCCTTAAGGAATTCAAGGAAATTTGGTGAGTTATGAAAGGCTCTAGCCAATTTCTACAATGTACAGTGGAAAGCATTCTGACTAGTTGCATCATTGCATGCTACAGAAGCTCTAATGTGGAGTCTATAGAGAGTTGTACACTGTGTCGACTCCATCACAGACACAACCCTCCCAACCATCTAGAACATCTTTAATAAGTGGCATTCATTATTAAGGACCCTCACTATCTGGGACAAGTCCCCGTCTCATCATTACCATTGAGGAGGAGGCTCAGGAGCCTGAAAACCCACACTCAGTATTTTAGGACACCTTCTTCACCACTGCTATCGCATTTCTGAACAGTTCATGAATCCATAAACACTACCTGGTCATTCCTCTTCTGCACTGTATATTTATTTATTTGTAACATCGAAATGTTTATGTCTTGTACTGTTCTGCTGTCACAAAACAATAAATTTTATGACATAAGTCAATGATAATCAACCTGATTCTGATATCTGCTTTATTGCATGAAGATCATCTTCAGCCTCCACAATTTACCCCCCTGAATGGGCTCTGCAGAGATTCTCTTACAATGGTGCAGTCATCCTCCTAACTATCCCTAGAGTCTGCACCAGCATGAATTATGAGGCTACCTTAAAAATGACCCGATAGCTTTCTATGTAAAGTTGTAGCTGGACTACCCACATATCACACAAGGCACATTGGTTTGTCATAATAAGATAGCTTCACAATTTGGTAGAAAGTAGAAAGAACATTACAACACCCACATCATATTGGATGTAGCTACACAGTTTCTGTGTATGCTTCTTCCCTCCTGGAAGATAAGGATTGCTCATTTCCTCTGTAATGTCTGGAATTTAATCTATATTAAAGGTATTTTTAATTTAAAGATATTTAAATTTGCTGTTCTGCATTTTGAGAATTATAGTACTGTTCCAACACAGGAGGAAGCTGCTCAGGTCATTACGTCCATTCCTACTCCTGTCTTGCTGCCCTGCCATCATTCTTCTTTTAAAAGTTAGTACTATTCTCTTTTAAAATCTCTTTTCTACCTCCCTTATGGAAAGTGGTTACAGTTCCTAAATGCTGTTTGTGTGAAAGAAGGTTTTTCCTCACATCTCCCCTTTTATCTACTGTCCAAAACTTTACATTTGGCTTCCCTGGTCTTTAAACAATCTGCTAATGGGATCAACTTCACTTTACTTATCTTATCAAAGTCGCTCATGGATTTGTCCACCTCTGTCAAATTTCCTCTCAGCTTTTTGCTTCTTTAAGAATTCCTGTTTTTCCTATCAGGTGACGCCCTCATTCTTGGAACCATTCCTTAAATCTCCTTTATACCCTTCTGAGAACTTTTACCTTCTCTATGGTGCTCAAACTTAGTGGTGGTGGTGTTGTTTTGTAAGGATTCACCTAGGTCAGTTCATGAAGAGCATATTTTGAGAATAATTTTAACATTAGTGGGAAAGTGACTGGATTGATATGTACAATTGTTTTATGCCTCTCTTGATTCACACTCAGACTTTGAGTTCTACCTCATACTAAAAGTTCAAGTTCAAGTTTAATTATCATTCAACCAAATATGAATACCCATGAATACAGCCAAACCAAGCAGCATTCCTCTGGGACCAAGGTGCAAAACACAGTGCCAACACTCATACACAGCACAAGGCACATACTGTACATATAAGACACCAAGTAAACATACAGTTACTCAAAAAATATATAGACATATGGCCCAAGTCCCTGAGTGACATTCAAGACAATCACTCACAGTTAGACTGCACACCGCCTTCGCATACCAAGTCTAATGCCTTCCTGTAGCAGACAGTAACATGGTCAGCATCGTCCAGCTCTTCCACCATTGAACAGCTCACTGTTAGTATAGACCTGCAGTAGCTGAAGTTGTTAATGTCCAGCGTTGTCCTGCGATCATAAAAAAGTTGCTGAAGAAGGACAAAAACACCTTGGGTTGGCCCCCTAGAGGCCACTTGTGGTGAACTACATATACCTGTCTGGACACGCCCCCTGATGACTGCTCCTGTGGCTCCTCCCACAGACCCCTGTATAAAGGTGATGGAGGTCTGAGCCCGGCCTCTCAGTCTCCAGGATGTAGTATGGTGGTCACTCACTGCTCGTTCCTTCTTCCAGTCAATAAAAGCCGATACCTCGCCTTTACGTCTCAGAGTGAGTTATTGATGGTGCATCACCACTGCATCCAAATGTGCCACAATCTTACCAGATGTTAAGATAAAATAAACCACCTTTTTACACATGGAAGAAACAAACACAACTTGTCCAGAGTCCTGTGGTCTGAAATCAACTTGAACTCTAGCTTGATGATAATGTTAGAACAAGTTTGCATTGCCCTTGGTGTAACTGAATCCCACTTAATCTATTAATTGTTGCAACTCGTATGCTTGCCAATTTTGGATCTTTTCTATTACTAGATACCTGTTCTCATCAGCTACTCTATTGAACTTACAAGGCTTACCCAGTTTCTCTCTCATCCAGGAGTCATTTTGCTGGCCATTGGTAAATACAAGCATGTATTACCCACTGAATTGTTGCTGTATAAATATTTCCACTCAAATTCAATACTGTTTGAAGGATCCCCACTGAATTAAACAGATTCTGACTATTTTAAGCATTTACAGTGTAGCAATTAATTGGAAAGTCCACTGTCTTGAGATGTTGGATCAACTCCAAAAGGTTTAGACAGATCAATGCTCCCTTTTAACTGCTGGAAGAGCACAGAGCTTATGATTTAGTGCTCAGAGATCCACTGGATTTAATGCCACTTCAGTAGTCATGAGACTAAGTCCCTCATTTCATGATAGCAGTAATCCAATCTCTGTCTTCTTAGCACCCTGCTGCCACCCCACATACACCCTGTCTGAATGCCCTGCTGCTCTCCAACTCACAGACACGCTCTAGTCCTGTACCGATCACTTTCACCTTTTATTGCTGCTGTTCCACATATTTATGCAACTGCTTGTTATATAATAAACCTGATTCTGATTCTGATTTGATTCTGTTTTATTCTAATAGTACCAGTGTTATCAAACTGTTTTACATAAATATGCACGGCCATATCCTCACCTGGTGTGTCGAGCTGCAGCTCCTGAGGGACCGCGTTAGGGAACTGGAGCTGCAGCTCGATGACCTTCGTCTGGTCAGGGAGAGTGAGGAGGTGATAGAGAGGAGTTACAGGCAGGTGGTCACACTGCGGCCACGGGAGACAGACTAGTGGGTCACAGTCAGGAGGGGGAAGGGGAAGAGACAGGTACTAGAGAGTACCCCTGTGGCTGTACCCCTCGACAATAAGTACTCCTGTTTGAGTACTGTTGGGGGGGACAGCCTGCCTGGGGGAGGCGGCAGTGACCGTGCCTCTGTCACAGAGTCCAGCCCTGTGGCTCAGAAGGGTAGGGAAGGGAAGAGGAAGGCAGTAGTGATAGGGGGCTCTATAGTTAGGGGGTCAGACAGGCGATTCTATGGATGCAGGAAAGAAACTCGGATGGTAGTTTGCCTCCCTGGTGCCAGGGTCCGGGATGTTTCGGATCACGTTCAAGATATCCTGCGGTGGGAGGGAGAACAGCCAGAGGTCGTGGTACATATTGGTACCAATGACATAGGTAGGAAAAGGGAGGAGGTCCTGAAAGAAGACTACAGGAAGTTAGGAAGGAAGTCAAGAAGCAGGACCGCAAAGTTAGTAATCTCGGGATTACTGCCCGTGCCACGTGACAGTGAGAATAGGAATAGGATGAGGTGGAGGATAAATGAGTGGCTGAGGGATTGGAGCAGGGGGCAGGGATTCAGATTTCTGGATCATTGGGACCTCTTTTGGGGCAGGTGTGACCTGTACAAAAAGGACAGGTTGCACTTGAATCCCAGGCGGACCAATATCCTGGCGGTGAGATTTGCTAAGGCTATTGGGGAGAGTTTAAACTAGAATTGCTGGGGGGTGGGAATCAAATTGAAGAGACTGGGGAAGAGGAGGTTGGCTCACAAATAGAGAAAGCTTGTAGACAGTGCGAGAGGGAGGATAGGCAGGTGATAGAGAAAGGACGCACTCAGACTGAAGGTTGAGTTGCGTCTATTTTAACACAAGGAGTGTTGTGAACAAAGCAGATGAGCTTAGAGCGTGGATCAGTACTTGGAGATATGATGTGGTGACCATTACAGAGACTCAGGGACAGGAATGGTTACTTCAAGTGCCGGATTTTAGATGTTTCAGAAAGGACGGGGAGGGATGCAAAAGAGGTGGGGGCGTGGCACTGTTGATCAGAGATAGTGTCACGACTGCAGAAAAGGTGGACACCCTGCGAAGCCTCTGCCAGTGATGCCTACCATGCAGGGATTGTCTACAGAGTCTTTGTGGGTGTTTTTTATAGACCGCCCAATATTAACAGGGATATCAAGGAGCAGATAGGGAAACAGATCCTGGAAAGATGTAATAATAACAGAGTTGTAGTGATGGGAGATTTTAATTTCCCAATTTTGATTGGCATTTCCCTAAAGCAACGGGTTTAGGTGGAATTTGTTAGGTGTGTTCAGGAAGGTTTCTTGACACAATGTGTAGATAAGCCTACAAGAGGAGAGGCTGGACTTGATTTGGTATTGGGGAAATGAACCTGGTCAGGTGTCAGATCTCTCAGTGGGAGAGCATTTTGGAGATAGTGATCATAATTCTGTCTCCTTTACAATAACATTGGAGAGAGATAGGAACGGACAAGTTAGAAAAGCATTTAATTGGAGTAAGGGGAATTATGAGGCTATCAGGTAGGAAATTGGAGGCTTAAATTGGAAACAGATGTTCTCAGGGAAAATTTCAGAAGAAATGTGGCAAATATTCAGGGGATATTTGTGTGGAGTTCTGGATAGGTAAGTCCCAAAGAGACAGGGAAGTTATGGTAGGGTAGAGGAAGCATGGTGTACAAAAGCTATAATAAATCTTGTCAAGAAGAAAAGGAAAGCTTACAAAAGGTTCAGAGAGCTAGGTAATGTTAGAGATCTAGAAGATTATAAGGCTACTAGGAAGGAGCTTAAGAAGGAAATTAGCAGAGCCAGAAGGGCCATGAGAAGGCCTTGGCAGGCAGAATTAAGGAAAACCCCAAGGCATTCTACAAGTATGTGAAGAGCAAGAGGATAAGATGTGAAAGAATAAGACCAATCAAGTGTGACAGTGGGAAAATGTGTATGGAACCGGAGGAAATAGCAGAGGTAAATGAATACTTTACTCCAGTAGTCACTATGGAAAAGGATGTTGGTGATTGTAGTGATGACTTGCAGCAGACTGAAAAGCTTGAACACGTAGATATTAAGAAAGAGGATGTACTGAGACTTTTGGAAAGCATCAAGTTGGATAAGTCACCAGGACCAGATGAGATGTACCCCGGGCTACTGTGGGAGGCGAGGGAGGAGATTGCTGAGCCTCTGGTGATGATCTTGACATCATCAATTGGGACGGGAGAGGTTCCAGAGGATTGGAGGGTTGCGGATGCTGTTCCTTTATTCAAGAAAGGGGGTAGATATAGCCCAGCAAATCATAGACCAGTGAGTCTTACCTCAGTGATTGGTAAGTTGGAGAAGATCCTGAGAGGCAGGATTTATGAACATTTGGAGAGGTATAATATGATTAGAAGTAGTCAGCATGGCTTTGTCAAGGGCAGGTCCTGCCTTTAGAGCCTGACTGAATTTTTTGTGGATGTGACTAAACACATTGATGAAAGTAGAGCTGTAGATGTAGTGTATATGGATTTCAGCAAGGCATTTGATAAGGTACTCCATACAAGGCTTATTGAGAAAGTAAGGAAGCATGAGATCCAAGGGGACCTTGCTTTGTGGATCCAGAACTGGCTTGCCCACAGAAGACAAAGAGTGGATGTAGATGGGTCATATTCTGCATGGAGGTCAGTGACCAGTGGTGTGCCTCAGGGATCAATTCTGGAACCATTACTCTTCATGATTTTTATAAATTACCTGGATGAGGAAGTGGAGGGATGGGTTAGTAAGTTTGCTAATGACACAAAGGTTGGAGGTGTTGTGGATAGCATGGAGGGCTGTCAGAGGTTACAGCAGGACATTGATAGAATGCAAAACTGGGCTGAGAAGTTGCAGATGGAGTTCAACCCAGATAGGCGTGAAATGGTTCATTTTGGTAGGTCAAATACAATGGCAGAATATAGTATTAATGGTAAGACTCTTGGCAGTGTGAAGGATCAGAGGGATCTTGGGGTCCGAGTCCATAGGACACTCAAAGCAGCTGCGCAGGTTGACTATGTGGTTTAAGAAGGCATATGGTGTATTGGCCTTCATCAATCATGGAACTGAATTTAGGAGCCAAGATGTTGCAGCTATATAGGACCCTGGTCAGACTCCACTTGGAGTACTGTGCTCAGTTCTGGTCGCTTCACTACAGGAAGGATGTAGAAGCCCTAGAAAGGGTGCAGAGGAGATTTACAAGGATGTTGTCTGGATTGGGGAGCATCCCTTATGAGAATAGGTTGAGTGAACTCGGCCTTTTCTCCTTGGAGCAACAGAGGATGAGAGGTGACCTGATAGAGGTATATAAGATGATGAGAGGCATTGATTGTGTGGATAGTCAGAGGCTTTTGCAACACGAGGACACAGGTTTAAGGTGCTGGAGAGTAGGTACAGAGGAGATATCAGGGGTAAATTTTTTACTCAGAGAGTGGTGAGTGCATGGAATGGGCTGCCAGCAACGGTGGTGGAAGCAGATACAATAGAGTCTTTTAAGGGACTTTTAGATAAGTACATGGAGCTTAGTAAAATAGAGGGCTATAGGTAAGCCTAGTAATTTCTAAAGTAGGGACATGTTTGGCACAACTTTGTGGGCCGAAGGACCTATATTTTGCTGTAGGTTTTCTATGTTTCTATATTACCTCAAACTTTACGCCAACCTGTCAATCTTCAGGCCATGCCACTCAGGGACTTGTGCTAATATTATTTGTTGGTGGTATGTGCTGGGTCATAATTATATGCTCTGCGTCTGGCTCTAGGTAAAGTTTTTTGCACCCTGGCTCCAGAGGAATGGTGTTTCATTTAGCTGTATACATGTGTATGCTTGAATAACAATAATCTTGAACTTGAACTTGAATAGTCAGCCCAGGCATCTTATAACTTTGTTATAATGATGGGGGCAGATTGTGTGGAAAGGGGATAGGAAATTTCTTGTCCAACTTAAAGAGATTTTATTTTTACTCATATCCACTATTCTCTCAGTCTTCATTGTTTATCCTCCCCAAAGAACAGATGATGGAAATGCACATTCAAATACCAATTCAGAACCACTTCACCAGCTGAAATTCCCAAACTCATCTGTATAATCTAACTCATCGATTGAAGTCTTTGTCCTAGTCTGTTACGCTGTCATATATGTAATTAGAACAATAATCAACTCAGGGATAACCATAACACTGCCATGGATGGTCCCAAGCCCGGCTACGAAAGGAGGAGGATTGGGCACGGGGCTAGCAACACCATCCCATTAAAACCCAGTGCTACAGAAATACCAACATAAGCTTCAAAGACCTCATCCTTGGGAGAGGAGGAATATATTAAGAAGATGGGTATTCCTGGAGAAAGATTGAAGGACTGGCACAATACAGAGGTCTGTGGTGAGCTACAGTCAGTGGCCTATGCCCCTGTAGGGGTGATGGGGCGTAAGTAAGTAAGGAGATATAAATACAATATGCCAATTGCTAATTAATCTATATGATTATCCTTATGGGTATGGAAATATTTAGTGATAACCTAATGTCATTTCACTCTGACTTCTGACTTTAAGTCCACTACAAAGTAGCATTGGATGTCCTTTCTTTCTGCTGGAGATCAGGATCTGATTAGGGACTGAAATGGTGAAAATAGCTATGGTGAAACTACTGGGAAGACTTAATTCAATTAATTATTGTTGAAGAGATATATTGTAACATTGATATCATCATTTTTGACTATGTCCCCATTGCAAATTTACCTCAGGTGAAATGCTTGAGATATGGATGGCTTGAGTCCTATTTGGAATATCTTAAAAGATCACCATCAGAATTAAATTGGTGACAAATCGAAAGTGGGCATAAGGCTGAACGGGGATTCATAGAGTGGAGATTGTAAAACTGCTCTTCGCATCTACCAATATTTTTGCTGGAAGATTCAAGGAAGCTCCTAAGAATGCCTCTTTAGATCTTTAACCAAAATCTGATGGGCAATCAGGAAAGACACATCAGGAACTCAAGGGATGGAAACCCTTGACCTTCAAGAGCAGACTTGGGACAGGGAACTGGGTAGTAGGAGAGAGCTGGTAGGATGATTGGATTAGGAAAGAGGTTCCAGAGGGTTGGGTAAAATCCTCAAAAGATGGCCAAAATTATTGAAAATAATAACTATAAGCTGAAGTTGAGAGTGTGCCTTCCATTTAACGTTTTCCCACAGTAAAAAATCTTAATTTTGCCGTTGGTAAAAGATTGATTAAAAAAAAGTTCAAGGATAAAGGTGAGTATGACTACTAAGTCAGATATGGTAGACTGCATGGCCTCCTTCCGTCCTAATGAAGAAGTTGAACTGGATCTAAAAGAGAAATGTCAACACCACATGGGGTTGTTCTTACAGCAAGATACAGGGATATATCTGACACCGAAACAAAATGGAAATAATAACAATTAAAAAGAATAATCTTCTTGTTTTTTTCCTCATATTTTATGGAAGGTTTAAGCAAACAAAAGGGGAGATCCTACTCTGGCTTGCTGACAACACAGCCAACAGATTCCTACAAGAACAGCCGCAGTGAGGACAGAGTTAACCTGGAAGGTTGTGCTGTTTGTAATGGCTCTGTGCTTCGCGAATGGCTCTCTGCTTCTCCTGTTAATCTGTATTTTACGAATGAGAAGCTTTGCATTATGCAAATCGTTAGATAGGAACAGGTGACATTTCTGCAAAGAACATGATCAGCGGCCCAGACCTGTAGTGGGCTGCTGATTTATATATTAGTATCTGTCATAGAATTGTAGATGACTTGATCTGCATGCGATCATTTATTTTTCTTTCCTCCCTTCGCAACACCACCCCCCCCCCCCCCAACTTTTTATGTTTTTAAATATCATTTACCCCTCATCTTAACGGTTGATATCAGCTAGCGCCAACCTGGTCAATACTAATGCCTTGCCACCAATAAAGAGCAAATCAGCTCGCAACTTGACTTGTCTTATCATGCAGTCAAAAACTGATGGCTAAGAAGTCATAAAGATCCCATTTAATCTTTTGCCTATCTATCATTGCAATGTCTTTATCCTCTTTGTGCCGGGTAATATCTGCTCATTATGAAAGCAAAATAGATCTGGCATGAATAAAGTGGAATGAAGTGCTCACTTTGATTTGACAGTATGATCAGTGGGTGCAGTAATCTTCAAGAATCAGGCCTAAATTAGTCTGTAACAGTAATTTGGGAGAACAGCTCGGAGCAGACACATCTGGTTTCATATATTGTGACGTGTTCTAATAAAACATCCCAGGCAATTTATACTCTGTGTGCATGGCATAATCTTCAGCACCTCTTACAATGTCTAATCAACGGCGTCAGCTGAAGAGAGAAAAAAAATAAAAGTTCAATTGAGAGCAAAATCAAAGAAGATTGGAAAACTATTCTCAATTGAAATTACATTTGTAAATTACCCACTGTTCTTTATTCAGGGGGCATTATAGTAAATCTATTTCAGAGGCAATAATTCAGAGGAACATAAGCATGTACAGGACTGACATCCCATTACAGTTATGGCAGGATCATACTCTCATGAATACTCGAGGAAGAAAGCAAAATGCTATTGTGTTATGATGGAATTGCTCGAATAAACTTTACTTATTTTACAATACACCTGCAGGGATCTTAAATGTTTCAAAATTAATGGAAATTACTTGCGTTTAATCATTCTAATCAAACACGCTGGCCTCTCCACTTCAGCAACCATTTCTCCATTTTCTACATTTCACGTCCTGCATCCCTCTCTGAAATGTCACCTTGTTGAAAACCATTATATAAGGGCATGAGAAGGAGAATTTCTCTTTGTGTTGGGGGTGGTGAATTTGTAAATACCACCCTTAGAGATGTGCTTATTGATTTCAAAGTTCAAAATTCAAAGAAAAATTCATTATCAGAGAAATCAGGGTTGCATGTCACCACATGCAACCCCGAGATTGTTTTCCCTGTGGGCTTACTTAGCAAATCTACAGAACAGGATCAATTAAAAAAAACTGCAAATGCAAATATAAATAAATAGCAATAAATAACAAGGTAAAGAGTCCTTAAAGTGAGACCATGGGTGGTGGGAACACCAGAAAAAGAATGAGTGTGGTTATCCCCTTTTGTTCAAGAGCCTGATTGTTGACTGTTCTTCAACACTGGTGGTGCGAGTCCTAAGGCTCTGGTGCCTTCTACTTGATAGCAGCAGTGAGAAAAGAGTATGGCCTGGGCTGTGAGAATCTTTGATGGTGGATGCTGCTTCTCTATGGCAACGTTTTATATAGATGGACTCAATGGTTGTGAGGGCTTTACCTGTGATGTACTGGATCAAATCTACTACCTTTTGTAGGATTTTACGTTCAAGGCACTGGTGTTGCCATACCAGGCCATAATGCAGCCAGTCAGCACACTTTCCTCCACACATCTATAGAAGTTTGCCAAGGTTTTTGATGACACACTGAATCTCCACAGACTCATGAGGAAGTAGAGGCACTGCCATGCTTTCTTTGCAATTATATTTATATGATGTGTCCAGGACAGGTCCTCTGAGATAGAGACACCTAGGAATTTAAAGTTACTGACCCTCTCCACCTCTGATCCTCCATTAATTACTGGCTCATAGACCTTCGGTTTCCCTTTCCTAAAGTCTACAATCAGTTCCTTGGTCTTATTGACATTGAGTGAGAAGTTGTTGTTATTACACCACTCGGCCAAATTTTCAATCTCCTTCCTGAAGGCTTCTTTTATCAATTACATAGAAAACCTTCCCCAGGCATGCCAAATGGGGTAATTCTATTCTTTGTGCCTTAAAACAAATCAGCTGACCTGCTGAACTCACAGAACATCCCACCAGGAGGATAGAGATGGGAAGCAAGAGAAGGCAGGCTCGGGACTCCTGGGACCAGAGGTGGTGGTGGTACACTTTCAGGAACAATGGCCTTGGCAAAGATAGGGGACTGCACTTGCTGCTGACCTTGAAAAGACTTGTTCGCAAGGTTTAGGCACGTTTGCAGATGCGGGTTGCCCTGTTTCCAGTGGAAGTTATCCATGCTCTATTGTCATTCTGGCAGCGAGCAACAGTGACGTCAACAAACTGGCTAATTATCCAATCAGAGTGAAGAATTCTCCAAGGAATCAAACTAGGAAGTAAAATAAGAATGGTGGAAGAACTCAGACAATAAGGCAGCATCTATGGAGGGGAATAAGCAGTTGATGTTTTGGTCCAAGACCCTTCATCAGTGCAGGAAAGAAAGGGGACATAAGCTAGGATAAGAAGGTGGTGGGGAGGGGATGGAATACAAGCTGACAGGCTTGACACCAGGTGAGGGAGAAGGTAGGTGAATGGGGGAGGAGATGAGGTAAGAAGCTGGGTGGTGATAGGTGGAAGGGGTATAGTGCTGAAGAAGGAGAAGGGATATAATAGAAGAGGACAGTGCGCCATGGAAGAAAGGGAAGGAGGAAGGGAACCAGGCAGAGTTGATAATAAGTTGAAGAGAAGAGAAGGGATGAGAGGGTAACCAGAAAGGGGAGTGATAAAAGAAAGAAGGAGAGAGGGAAAGAAATTGCCAGAAGTTGGAGAACTTGATGTTCATGCCATAGAGTTGGAGGCTACCCAAATGGAATGTGAGGTGATGCTCCTCCAGCCTGAGTTTGGCCTCATCATGGCAGTAGTGGAGACTATGGACAAATATGTAAAAATGTTTGTAAGTTGATAACCTTTCTTCAGACAGAAATGAGAAACAGGACATGTTTAAGCTTGTAGAGAAGAAAATGGAATGGAGGAAGAAAGGGAATGTCTGTGATAGGTGGAAACCGGAATGCTGGGAAAGGACAGCAAGTAAGGCAGGAGAGAGAAAATCAAGGTTACTTGAGAACTAGCCGAGATTATAAAACAAAATGCTGCATGTATTGGAAATCTGAAATAAAAGCAAAAAGTGCTGGAAACTGCCAGAATAACAGAGGAAAATAAATAGTGCTGACATCCTCCTATTGAAAGCATATTAGCTTTCTGTGATTTGTGTACAAGGACACTCAGGAGACTTTGAGCATCAACATTTCTGAATCTTTCACCAGTTTACATATTTCTGATTTCCCTGCCTACCTCATGTTTTTCCACACCGAGTTTCACCTGAACGTTGTGCTCTTACTCAGCTCGTCTATGTACTCTTGAAGCTTCTTTACATCCTCATCGCTGCTCATTTCCACTAACTTTTGTTTCATTAACAAACTTGGAAATGTTACGGTAACCTGTCTTCAGCTATGTCATCGATATTGTGAATAGTTGGTACCCAGCAGTCTATGCTTGTGATACACAATTTGTTACAGACTACTAATTGAGGAGGACCTATGTAAAATCATTTGTTTTTCTCCCCATCTATTAACTAAGTCTCCGCAAGTATATTACCCTCAATTCAATTAGTTTTAACTTTGTTCAATAAAATCCTAGATTAACTCTTACTAATTGCCTTCTGAAAATCCAAATATAGTTTTCAGTTGTTCCCCCTAATCTACTCAACTAGATCCCTCAATGAACCCTAATAGATTAGTCAAACATGATCTCCTTATCATAAGTGCACATTGACTCTGTTTAATCATTAATGTCTAGGTGTATTTATATCTCATCCATTATTATAGATTCCAATATTTATCCAACAACTGATTCTGAGCAAATAGCCAAGTATTTCTCCATTTTCTTTCTTCCTTTTCTCTTAAGTGGTGGGATCGTATTTGATTCCCTCCAACCCACAGTAACCAATTCAGAATCTACAGAACTTTAGATGATACTGTATCCAGGCATTCTTTATTTGCACTGTCACCACTTTCAAAACTGTGAAATACAGTATAGATAACCAGGTCCATGGGATTTATTAGGATTCCAGATAATTAAATTCTCTAGCAGTTTTTTTTAACGTATTAATTTATTTTACTTCCTCATTTGCATTGAACGCTTTATTCTCCAGGATTTACTCAAACCTCCAACAGATTAGTCAAACATGACTTTTCCTTCAAAAATCCAGGTTGAGTCTGCTCCATCACTTTATTCTATTTAAGGTGTTCTGTCATTGCTTCCTTTACTGTGGATTGTTTAATTGGGGGAAAAGCAATTTCCGCAGAATGTTTAATGATGTGTAATAATGTAGTGGAGAGTATATTGACTGGATGCATCACGGCTTGGGATGGAAACACCAATGCCCTTGAATGGAAAATCCTAAAACAAGTTGTGGATATGGCCCAGTCTATTATGGGTAAAGCCCTCCCAACCATTGAGCATATCTGCATGAAATTCTCCCGCAAGTAAGCAGCGTCCATCATCAGAGACCCACACCACCCAGATCATGCTCTTTTCTAGCTACTGCCATCAGGGTGAAGGTACAAGAGCCTCAGGACTCAAACCACCAGGCTCAGGAACAGTTAGTACCTCTCAACCATCAGGCTCTCAAACTAAAGGGAATGAATTCACTCAACTTCTCTTGCCCATTCACTTAAATGTCCCCACAATCAATGGACTCACTTTCAAGGACTCTTTGTCTCATATTCTCGATATTTATTGCTTATTTGTTTATTATTATTATTTCTTCTTTTTGAATTTGCACAGTTTGTTGTCTTTTACACTCTAGTTGAAAGCTGTAGCTGGACAGTATTTTGCTGATTTCGGTTATTATCTATAGATTTATTGAGTATGCCCAAAGAAAATGAATCTGAGGGTTGTGTATAGTGACATATATGTACTCTGATAATAAAATTCTCTTTGAATGTATCCACAGTTAGAAATTGACCCTCATTGTGACAGTTCCCTGAAATAAAATATGCTGGCAAAGTAGATTAATTTCAGCAGTGAAGTTTCTTGCTCTGATTCTGTACCTACATAAAAGCATTGAAAAGGACCTCTCCCATCTGTCTCACAATCTCTTTGACCTCCTACTGTCAGGCAGAATGTACCACAGTATAAAAACAAGGATTGTTAGGCTGGTAACAGATTCTTTCCCCAGTGAGATCCCTGAGCACTCTGCTACCACCCAATACACAATACTTATGACAGAGCCATAGCATTATACTGTTGTATATTCAACTATATGTCGTATATGCACTTTATGTCGAGTTGTGCATCTACGGAATGTTATTATCTGTTAATATCATTTCCTGTGTAGTATGTGATATATGTACTGTGCTTGCAGCTTGGTCCCTGAGGAATGTTGTTTCATTTAGCTGTATACATGTGTACAGTTGAATGACAATATACTTGAACTTGATTAGGTATAGAAGCATCCATCCCAAACAGGCATAAGGATCTTGCTGCTTATTGAAGACCAGTCTGGGAAAGCTGCAGGGATTTTCAGTGTAGTTTGTGGCTTGATTCACAAAGCAGCCACAGGAAGCTATCACTAAAAAGGTAAGTAACTGTTTGCTAACCTGTCATCCTGTGGAGCGGATGAGGGAGGTCACATCTTGTGGTGAACTACATATACCTGTCTGGACTGCTCCTGTGGCTCCTCCCACAGACCCCTGCTGACTGCTTCTGTGGCTCCTCCCACAGACCCCTGTATAAAGGCGATTGAGGCCTGATGCCCGGCCTCATTCTCCAGGATGTAGTGTTGTTCATTCTTCCAGTCAATAAAAGCCGATACCTCGCTTCTTACATCTCAGAGTGAGTTATTGATGGTGCATCACATCTCAAACAACCCCGACTACATCATCTTTGTCCATCCACCAGCAGCACAAGAATAACCGCTGCTTGGACAGAAGGCATCAGGTGAAGAGGCTGAACATGATTATTTCTTGGTCTGCTGAAAGAGATTTGAACCAGTAAATGAATAGAGGGGTGTGGGCCAAGCACGAGAAAAAAGAACAAACTCAGATAGACATCTTGATCAGTGTTGATGAGTTGAGCCTGTTTATGTGGTGTAAAATTCTGTTAGCCCATTTTTGGCATTCCAGTGGATCTCATCCTTTCTCTAAATGTCATTCTAAAACCACAACTTTTAATTTGCAAATTAAATCTTATTGTGAAACAAATCAGAAAATATGGGAGATTCTCAGCAAACCATGTAGATCAAATAATCAGAGCTGTTAGAATGGGTTTTTACTGCATTAGCACTGTTTGAGACAATAAACAACTGTTGAACTCAGATATGATGTAGAAATTTGCAAACAGATTTTCTAGTTAATAGGTAATGGAAATCCTGAGCTAAACTTAGCATTGAGTGTCAAGCTATATCAGGATTTACCCATGCTTTCTAATTTACTTCAACATTATTATCTCATCTCTAAAACGTTTCTTGTAATTCCAGGTTTTATTTTTTTTTATTCTGAGTCAGGGCATTCTCACCAATCTAAATGTACCTTTCCAGAGCAGCAATGGTTGGAGTGATCATCGCACATTCTTCTGAAGGTAGTCTCAACTTAATTCCAAAGTTACTTTCTAGCACGATACGCTCTGTGGCCACTTTATTGGGTATGCCTGAACGCCTGCCTATGAATGGAAATATCTAACCAGCCAATCATGTGGCAGCATCTCAATGCACAAAAGCAAGCAGACATGGTCAGGAGGTTCGGATGTTCAGATCAAACATCAGAATGGGGAAAAATGTAATCTAAGTGACAATGACTGTGGAACGATTGTTGGTGCCAGACAGGGTGGTTTGAGTATCTGAGAAACTGTTGGCCTTTTCATGCACACCCTCTCTAGAGTTTACAAAGAATAGTGAGAAAAACAAAAAAGCGTCCGGTGAGTGGCATATCTGTGACCGAAAATGTCTTGTTAATGAGAGAGGCCAGAGGAGAATGGCCAAACTGGTTCAAGCTGACAGGAAGGCGACGATATCTCAAGTAGCCATGCATTACAACAGTGGTGTAGAGAAGAGCATATCGGAATATACAACATGTTGAACCTTGACGCGGATGGGCTACAGCAGCAGAAGACCACGAACCTACACTCAGTGGCCACTTTATTAGGAATGGGAGGTATATATCTAATAAAGCTGCCACTAAGTGTACATTGTACTACAATTGTAACAAATTCCCCAAAGGGCACTGCAGGCAATCAACATCAGCAGAAATGTATCCCATTACAATTTGCAACTCAAGGCCTAATAAATCACTTGCTGTTACAATCAGCCTAGTTAAATGAATACGGAAGAGCATACAGGGAGCAACATCACACAGATCTAAAGATGAGATGCCAACCTGAATAAGCCACAACATGGAATTACAAGTGTGTTAAACACATGTAATCAATCTCAAAATCAATATATCTGATCGGAGGTCTGCTAGTTGACTACGTTTGGTTGTAAATACTGGTGCGTGTGAGCTATTGGAAGAAGATTCAAAGAGCATCTTCCTGCTCAGTGATGTCTGAGCCCAGTATTTTCCTGCTAAAAATATAGTTGAACCATTCACAATCATATTCAATCCTAGTAGCAAGTACATGATCCACCTAACTAATTCACAAGATCCCCACCATCAGTGAAGACTGTCCTCAGCTGGTTTAATTCACTGCACATGATATCCAAAAGCAATGTAGGATGTGTAAGCTCTCTGTTGGACAGGGTTGACCATGGATGTTGCACTCTAGTTATCTATGTATACGTAAACCAGGGCAGTACAATGTGGGCAGTGAGCTATTACCCATGTAGTTTCTTCATGCAGCCGATGAATCTAAAGGAACGGCCAAGGCCAATACAGTTTGACACCAGTGGCATTGCAGGACTTCCTAGCCAGTGTTGAACATAATGTAGGACTGCCTTAGGGAAATTAACTCCAGATTTTTCCTCTGGATTCACTCCTGAAGCCTTCACCTTGAGTGGGTATAGTCGCAAGGCAGCAGAGGTTTGAGATCTGAGTTTTTCTTCTCTTAGATGAGCTGCCAACCATGGCAGATGAACCCCATCTGCCCGAAGCTACTGGCTTTAAGGTGAGCAGTTTCAACATCTGTGAAGATCTATCCAGGGCCCAACATATTGATGCGATTACAAAGAAGGAGCAACAGTGGCTATATATGATTAGGAGTTTGAGGAAACTTTGCATATTACCAAAGATTCCTGCAAATTTCTATAGCTGTACTGTGGAGAGCATTATAACTAGCTGCATCACCATCTGATAAGGAGGGGTGACTGCACAAGATTGGAAAAAGCTGTAAACTCAACCAGCTCCATCATGGTCACTAGCCTCCCCAACATCAAGGACACTATCAAAAGGCGATGCCTCAAAAAGGTGGCATCCATCACTTAGGAACCCCATCACCCAGGACATGCCCGCTTCTCATCAGGGAGGAATAACTGGAGCCTGAAGACACACGCTCATGGTTCAGGAACAGCTTCTACCCCTCCGCATTTGTTTTAGTTAATTAATTTAATTATATGCATATTTCTTCAAAATTCAAAGTGCAAAGTAAATTTATTATCAAAGGACATACATGTCACCATATACAACCCTGAGATTCATTTTCTTGTGGGCATACTCAATAAATCTACAGAATAATAGCCATAACAGAATCAGTGAAAGGCTGTTCAACTAGGGTGTTCAGCCAGAGTGCAGAAGACAACAAACTGTGCAAATACAAAAAGAAAGAAACAGTAATAATGAACGAAAGAAGCAATAAATATTGAGAACATGAGATGAAGAGTCCTTGAAAGTGAGTCTATAGGCTGTGGGAACATTTTAATGATATGGCAAGTGAAGTTGAGTGAAGTTATCACCTTTGGTTCAAGATCTTAATGGTTGAGGATAATAACTGTTCCTGAACCTGGTGGTGTGAATCCTAAAGGTCCTATAGCTTCTTCCTAGTGGCAGCAACAAACAAAACACATTGTGTCTATGTTTGGTGATATCACAATGATTGCAAAATTTTTGGAAATAAAATACTTCAAATGAATGATCTATCTTTGTTCCATTGTGTATAAAATTAATCTGCAGAAAACTTTGACAAAGGATGTTATAAAAATTCTCCTAATGAAGTGGAAACCAACCAATTTGTTGAGTAGTTACTTTATTGAGCCATGACCTTCAATGGAGTTCATCTCCAGCAATGGATGGCAACTCTGCAATTGTTGGATGCCAGCTTTCTCAGAGGGGTCCCGATGTGAATGGTACACACCTTTCACAACATAAGGAAGGACATTGGGCTTTAACAGGAGTCTGACTTCAATATATTTCTAGATGCTTCCAATCTTCACTGAAGGCTGCATTTTGGGCTACATTGTATGATCTGGGATTGGATGCAGACTGTGCAAAGATGAAGTTATAATCTAAGATAACAATTTGATTTTATGTAGGATTTAAAGGAAAACTGATTGAATAATCAGGAAAGAAAACAGTATGCAAATATTCTTTCCAAATTGGAGAATTATGTTTGAGGTTTGCACTTTGTGGTACGGTAGTGTAGTGGTTACCGTAATGCTTTGCAGTGCCAGTGGTCTGGGTTCAATTCTCACCACTGTCTGTAAGAAGTTAGTAAGTTCTCACTATGAACACATGGGTTCTCTCCAGCTTCCTCCCACATTCCAAAGATGTTTGGTTAGGGTTAGTGAGCTGTGAGCTACATTGGCACTAGAAGTACGGTGACACTTGACCCCAGTACATACTTGGGCTAGTTTGATCATGGACACAAATGGCACATTTCACTGTCCCGTATGTTTCAATGTTTTGATGTACGTTTGACAAATAAGGCTAATCCTTAATTTTTGGAATGGTGGCTAACTATTTATTGCAAGCAACAAGCCAGTACTGTTTATCCCCATAATTTAACCTGTTTTACTGAGAATATCAGCTATCCTTACTTTGTCTGGTCTAAGTGTGTCTCCAGATGTACGAACTTGAGTCCTTTACGTTTGAAATGGGTGAGCAGATCAGTTAGTAAAGGAGTCAGATGGATAATAAACACAGCTCATACCTTTAGTGATCTCATTCCATTAGCCGAAATAAAACAGAAGGCACGTACACTCAGTGGCCACTTTATTAGGTAGAGGAGTAGAACCCAGTGCGGTCTTCTGCTGCTGTAGCCCGTCCACTTCAATGTTTGACATCTTGTGCATTCAACGACACTCTTCTGCACACCACTGTTGAAATGCCTCTGTGTTTGAGTTACTGTTGCCTTCTTGTTAGCTTGAACCAGTCTAGTCATTCTCCTCTGACCTCTCTTACTAACAAGGTGTTTTCATCTACAGAATCTCCGCTCACTGGATGTTTTTTTTTTGTTTTAGCACCATTCTCTGTAATCTCGAGAGACCGTTGTGTGAAAATCCCCAGAGATAAACAGTTTCTGACATATTCAAATCACCCTGTTAGAATCAGAATCAGAATCAGGTTTAATATCACTAGCATATTTTGTGAAATTTGTTGTTTTGTAGCAGCAGTACATTACAATACATAATGATGAAAAACTACAAGTTAAAATAAGTATAAAATATGAAATATAATAAATGAATTCAATTCAGCAAGTAGTGCATAAAAAGAGGGGGAAAATAGTGAGGTAGTGTTCACTGTCCATTCAGAAATCTGATGGCAGAGGGGAAGAAACTGTTTCTGAAGCATTGTGTGTGTGTCCTCAGGCTCCTGTACCTCCTTCCTGATGGTAACAATAAGAAGAAGGCAAGTCCTGGGTGATGGGGGTTTTTAGTGCAGGATGCTGCCTTTTTGAGGCATTGCCTTTTGAGGGGGTCTTGATACTTGGAACTGGCTGAGTTTAAAACTTTTTCCAATCCTGTGCAGTGGCCCCTCCATACCAGACAGTTAGAATACTCTCCACGGTACATCTGTAGGAATTTCTGAGTGTCTCGGGTGACATACCAAGTCTTAGATCACATTTTCTCCCCATTGTGTTGTTCGGTCTGAACAACAACTGAACCTCTTGACCATGTCTACATGCTTTTATGCATTGAGTTGCTGCCACAGGATTGGTTGTTTTGATATTTGTATTAACAAGCAGGTGTTCCTAATAAAGTGGCCACCGAGTGTATATCCTGTGGGTGCAGGGTTTTATTTGCATAAGGATAATAATAATTAAGAACAGGTCAAATTGTAATTTAAGAAGCTGTAAATGCAGTAGAGTCCTGTAATGGTTAACTCCTGTTTTGCTGAATTTGCAATGTTATATTAGCAAGATTATATCAGTTAATTATATGGTATCAGGATTGCATTAATCATTTGAAATAACTCCCATGCAATGTAAAAATAGACTGGAGACACTGCTTCAATTATCAACCCATTTCACACAGTTAATTTCTAAAAAGAGGAATAGTTTCTGAACAATGGGCAATTGGTGCTGTGTTTGTATGAGAATGTATTAAATGTCTGTCCAGTTTGAGATCTGGAAAGGTGTAAGTATAAATTAAGGAATTGCTGATTAAAATGGTGGATGTTTCGATTTTAATTTCAGTTATCGGTGGAGATTTCCTTTGGTGTTCCCCTGCCTGTGGCCCCCTATCTATTTACATATCTATTCAGTTGTAGGGACTCATTGGAAGAAATTCTTAATTTACATTTATTATTCTTGTCTCTTCCCTCTTTAAGCATCAATGTTAAATTTAATTGCCTCACTTTTGACTACTGTGCCTTTAGTTGGCCCAGACTCTGTGGAATTCCCTCCCTAAACCTTGCGTCTCTGCGTCTTTTCCCTCCTGTAGGACTCTTCTTCTAACATATCCCTTGACAAAGATTTGAAAAAGCAAATCTGGAGAAGCGTCCCTTCTGTGGTCAAATAATTCCCTATGAAGTGTCCTGAGATATTTTCGTTTTTTATAGATATATAAATGAGTAGTTATTGTATTCTACACTGGTGGCTTCTGCAAATGATTGAATTTTTTTGTCATTGGTTATCGAAAGTGAAGCTTGGTATGGGTCATCAGTGATCTAAAGGCTCTTCTCAACCACAAAAGCCTTTAGATCAGGAGTCGGGAGCAACTGAGACAGGTGCAGAGGGAGCTACAGGAGAAGATCAAGGTGGCTACAGTGGAAGGGAGAAGGCTGGAGAAAAAGCCTGGACAGAGTAGTATACAGAAGGTGTGGAGAGGCATGAAGAGCATCACAGGCTTCAATCAGCCTAGATGTAGAGCCTCGGAATGCAGCCGTAAATGGGCTAAGGTCTTAAGCCAATTCTTCAATAGGTTTGACAATTGTCCTCCTGTTCACACCCCCTTCAGCACACCAGTCCAGGTGCTGAGGCACCCAATGCTCCCTCAGCACCATTGCCTCCCCTCCTCCCTTCTCTCCCCTCCAATTCAACACGTGGATGAACAAAACAGGCTACCGCTGTCTACATCCCTTCCTTGCCCTGTACCTACCATTCACACCCCCACACACTAACTACTATCATCCCATTCTTCACCTCCTGCAGCCCCCACCTTCCACCAACCGCCCAGTCATCGTGGACTCACCTTCACCACTGAACAGGTGAGAAGGGCTCTGGGGAAACTCAGATACGGCAAAGCATTGGCACTGGATGGTGTGAACCCCAAGGTCCTGAAGGAGTGTGCTGAACAGTTGTGTATAGTTCTCCAGTGCATTTTCAATCTGAAAGGGTCCCAACTATGTGGAAAACATCATGTGTGGTTCCGGTAGCCAAGGGCCAATCAAAAGTCTTGAATGACCTCACACATCATGAAAATCCTGCAGAGGCTGGTCCTGGTTCACCTCTGACCCCTGATTGGATCAGCCCTTGATCCCCTGCCAGGAGTACATTGGAGTCAACAATACTGTCATCTACCTAATAAACAGAGCCTTCTCCCATTTGGATAGCAGTGCAGCACAGTGAGGATCATGTTTTTTGGTTTTTCAATTGCCTTCAATGTTGGGGGAGAAACGTCTGTTCAATACCGGTTGGCACTTCCATTGCATCCTGGATAATGGACTACCTGACTGGCAGACCACAGTTTGTGCAGCCTCAGAGCTGTGTGTCAGACATGGCTATAAGCAGCACTGGGGCCCCTTCCTGTTTATCCTGTATACCTCGGATTTTAGATACAACACTGAGTCATCTCATCTACAGGAATTCTCTGATGATTCAGCAATAGTTGGTATAAAGGGAGGATGGGAGGATGAATACAGGATCCTGGTGGAAGACTTTGTCAAATGGTGCAAGCTGAATCATCTACCGCTCAACATCAGTAATACATAGGAGATGGTGATGGACTTTAGGAAGACTAAGCCTGCCCTGTTCCCTGTTACTCTTGAAAGTGAGGACGTAGATGTGGAGCACCAACACAGAGACTGTGTACAAGAAGGGCCAGAGTCTCCTCTTCTTCCTGAGGAGACTGAGATACAGAGTGGAATATACCCCTCCAGCCCTTCGAGCCGTGTTGCCCAGCAGTCCCCTAATTTTATCCCAGCCTAATCATGGGGCAATTTACACTGACCAATTAACCTGTTCTTTGGACCTTGAAAGTAATGGTAACCTCATTCTCCAATTGCTGGAGTCTCCCAGAGGGTTGTGGATCCTACACAACGCTCTTCCCCACAGGGCAACTAGCCAAGTATCAACAGCTATCTCACTTTTACTCCTTTCTAAAAAGGTTTCCGTTATTACTAGCTCTAACTCTTCTATTCCAAACTGAGCCATTGCTTATCACCCTCGTTGGTTCTCTCAAGACCGAGCTGATTCTCAATCAAAGTTCTTATACTAATTGTTGTATACAAGTATCACTTGCCTCAGCAAAATGGTCCTTTTTAGATATTTCAGCTCTCCCTTTGTTCTCTCTATTTGTTAATCAGGGTTTGAAATGACCTTGGTTGTTTCCATAGGACCATAACACCACAGAGCATGGGAGCAGAATTAGGGTTTTCAACCCATCAAGTCTGCTTGGCCAATTAATTCTGGCTGACTTATTATCCCTCTCAACCCCATTCTACTATCTTCTTCCCGTAACCTTTAACACCTTTACTAACTAAGAACCTGTTAACCTCCGATTTAAATATACCCAATAACTTGGCCTCAATAGTCGTCTGTGGCAACAAGTTCCAATTTCAAGTCCCATAGTTTGTCAGCATGCTCCTGGTAATTTTAATGCACTTGTTCTGCCTCAGGCTATCAGTCTACTTCCAACGTTACATAACAGAATAGGGTCTAAATTAATTCCCTGCCCTGCTCAATCTGCAAAATAATTATTTTAACATAAATTTCAAGCACATTCTTTGCATTTATTTTTTGAATTAATTGATTTTATGTTTGCTTCTTGACCTTAAAATATTTTAATGAAGCTATTTATTGAACAATTTTGGCACTGTTGCTCCATTGCAGAAACAATATTAATCCATTAAGACACAGACAAAGATATTCTACTATTTGTTTATATGCCCTCCTAATAATTGGTACAAAAATTTGAGGCTAAATCTGGAAAATCTGCTGACCAAAATTTCTGGAAGATTTTCTGAAAAATTAGCACACTTGGAGACCGATATAGGTGACCTCTCCTGGGCCCAGCCCATAAATTCAAAACAACCGGAAGGCATGCCAGTGTCATTACTTTCTTAGAATGTTAAAGAGGTTCATCATATCATCAAGTACTCGAACAAGCTCCTATGATATACTTTGAAAGTACTCTGAGTGATTGCATCATGGTTCATATGGCAATTCAAATGTGGGGGAGTATAAGAAACTCTGGAGAGTAGTTGATTCAGTCTAATACATCATGGATGCATCTTTTCCCACCATCGACAGTATTCATATGAGTCACTGTCTCAAGAAGGAACCATCTGTCAATCAAAAATCTCCACCATCTGGGCCATGTTATCTTCTCACAAATACCATCAGGCAGGAGGCATAGGTGCACGGTCCCCTACCGGTAAGTTCAAAAACAGCTCCTTTCAACCATTCAGTTCTTGAATCAAAATGTACAACCCTAATTATTACCTCAATATAGCAACAGAATGATCACTTTGAATACTTTGTATTGTATTGACTTTTATTTTCTTTGTGATCTGTGTTTTTTTCTTGTCAAAATTGCGTATAATTTATATTTTTGTTTTGCATATTGTGCATCTGGTGCTATGTGACTGTGATGCAGGAAGTTTTTCCATTGCATCTCTGCGTACATGTGCTTGTGCTATGACAATGTAATTGACTTCAAATTCTTCTATTTTCCTTTTCTTCCACTTTTAAAAGAAAAATATAAGACAATTTGAATTATAGCATATCTAATTTGGCACAGTGCCCCGTGTTTATAAAGGACAATTTTGAGGATCAATAATGATGGGTTTGCCTTTGTCTCCAGATGAAGGGTCTCAATCTGAAATGTCAACTCAGCCAACACACAAAAAATGCTGGAGGAACTCAGCAGGCCAGGCAGCATCTATGGAAAAGAGTACAGGCTGAGTTCCTCCAGCATTTTATGTGTGTTGTTCGGATTTCCAGCATCTGCAGTTTCTCTCTTGTTTCTGAAATATCAGCTGTCCATTTCCCTCTACAGATGTTGTCTGACCTGCTGAGTTCCTCCAGCAATTGTTCTTTTGCTCTGAATTCCTACATCTGCAGTCTCTTGCAGCTCCTCTTCATTTATTCTTTATCAAATCCAGTGTTTAAACTGATGATTTTCTGCTATGATGTATTTTTGTAATTGCTATCGATAAAAAACAACTACAGTACTAGTTTATATTAGAGTGCAGATAAGAGACAGCCACAATTGTTGTGAATCAGGAGTTAGATTTAGGCTAGTAAGGGAAGGGCAGATACTTGTTTCTTTAAAGAATGTCAGTGAATTTAATGATCTTCCTTTGATAATCCCAGCAAAATTGTTGAGTTTTGTTTTGATAATCCAAAGTTTTCATTCTTTTCCTTCAATCAATGTTGTAGTTTATACATTGAATTTACATTCCTTTCTGCCCTATGAACTCATGTCTTTTGATCACTCCTCTGGGCCTTTGGATTACTAGTCTAAATATTTGGCTAAAATGGAGCCACACACAGTAATAGTGCTAAAACTCTTGGTGAATGTTACGGAACACCACAGCACAAAGTAAGAGTGTTTTATCCATTATGCCTGAGACACTTCTTTGAAATTACTTTCCAATGAACACCCTGCCCCCCCCCCACCCCATATCATGGAAAATTTATTCTTTTCAGTTATGTATTATATTCCATTTTGACAGTATTTTGAATCTAGTTATATCCACTCTTTCAATCTTTGTGTAAATAGAATGTCTTCATCTTCCTCTTGGGTCTTTAGCCAATTACCTGAAATCTCTTTTGCCCAGTTACTGACTCTACTGGCAGTCTCTCCCTTTACACTATCAAAATCCCTTGTAAGCCTGAACACAAATTTACAGTCCTTACATTAGATTTTCAGCATTTGGAGTTCAAAATCCCTTCCTGTCATATTGGGTCTACTGTGTGTATCGACCCACAGGTTCTACATGTAGAGGCATGGATTTCAACCTATCTAACACAATAGTGTGAATAAGACCAAAATCAATATAAACAATAAGAAGAGAGTCTAGCTCACAACATGAGATCGCTAACCCTAACCCTAAGCTTTCAAACAGTGGAGGACACCAAAACACTATGACATTCTATCAAATTGGTGCTCATATCTTGCATAATTGTAATGCCACTTTTTATTTTCCTTAATTCTGCTTTACAAATATATTTTGAACATTTTTGCTTAAATTGGGAAGGTAGATGATATCCTTGGGGAACCTGGCTTTGAGGAATTACTGATCCTGTCAGTGTGACAGAGGTGAATTAACACACACAGTTGAAATCACACAATCATTGAAGCGCCCTAGGTTAATGACAGTAGCTTTCCTAATATTAATACAGCTCCCTTTCACTGCCGGGCTCAGTAACTCTTTCAAGACAGCTCTCCCCCTCATTCCTGGGAGAATGATTTAACATTCAGATAAATTAGTAGTTAAAATTGCTAAGGAAAAGAAAATAACTTAAAATCTTTCTTTTTCTTTTAATTTGATTTCAAATGTATTTCTGATGGTGAAGCTCTTTCCCTATTGGAAGGATATAATCCCCATAGTTTTGGGAAAGTTTTTACCCTTTAAGATCTGCTCTTTATCCAAGTTTGGGAATTAGGAAATGCTAGGAGTGTTGGTGATGGTGGTAGTATTAACGGTTGCTATGTGGTTATGACCGTGTGGTTCTGTATGTCTTCTGCCCTCTAATGTTAACGTGACTATATTTCAGAATTACTTCATTGGCTTTTACCCACTTTGGGATTTCCTAAGGATGTGAAAAATACCTTCAAGAATACAGTGTTGGGTTACTGCTCTGAATTGGAATCAATTGTGTGATCATAAAACAGTTTTGCATCGTTATTTAAGGATAATGATTGACTTGCCACTTTTGGATTCAAAATGACAGTAGATCTCACTTACACAGATGCAGCAGAAGTACTTATTGGGCAAGCCTTTTGCCCCCCAGCCCTAATGTTCTTTTCATTAATTTGGCACTGCTACTTTTGTTTCAATATACCTTGGAGTGCTTTCTAATACAAAAGATGCAAAGTGTGCAATTGTGTTTGTTGATGTGACTTTTAGACATTACTTAGTTTAAAATACCACTGAGAACTGCCCCACACTATAAACTACTCTACATAGAATTCCACTAACACTACATAAAATACAAGAGATTCTGCAGATGCTGGAACTCCAGAGCAACACACACACAAAATGCTGGAGGAATTCGTCAGATCAGACAGCATCTATGGAAATTAATAAGTAGTCAACATTTCGGACCAAGACTCTTCATCCAGACTGGAAAGGAAGGGGGAAGATATCAGAATAAAACGTGATTGGAGGGGAAGCAGGACTAGCTGGAGGGTGATAGGTAAAACTAGGTGGACTGGGGAGGGATGGTATGAAGTAAGAAGCTGGGAGGTGGTTGGTGGAAAAGGAAATGGTCTGGAGAAGAAGGAATCTGATAGGAGCAGAGAGTAGAATACGGGAGAAAGGGAAAAATAAAGGGGCACCTGGGGGAGGTGATGATGCACCATCAATAACTCTCCGAGACGTGAGGCGAGATATTGGCTTTTATTGACTGGAAGAAAGAACAAGCAGCAATTGACCACCATGCTACATCCTGGAGACTGAGAGGCAGGGCTCAGGCCCCAATTGCCTTTATACCGGGGTCTGTGGGAGGAGCCATGGTCAGTGGGAGGAGCCACAGGAGCAGTCAGCGGGGGGGGGGGGGGGGCGTGTCCAGACAGGTATATGTAGTTCACCACAGGTGATAAGTAGTGAAGAGAAGAGATGAGAGGCCAGAATGGGGAATAGAAGACACGAGAAGGGGGAGGGGAAATTACTGGAAGGACAAACTGATTTTCATGCCATCAAGTTGGAGGCTACCTAGATGGAATATGATGGAATATCTTTTTTTCTTCAGTCCTGATGAAGGGTCTCGGCCCAAAATGTCGACTGTACTCTTTTCCATAAATGCTGCCTGGCCAGCTGAGTTCCTTCAGCATTTTGTGTGTGTTGCTTGGAATATGAGGTGTTGCTTCTCTACCCTGAGAGTGGTCCCATTGTGGCTGAAGAAGAGGCCATAAACTGCCATATCAGAATAGGAATGGGGGGGGAGAGGATTTCAAATGGTTGGGCACCATGAAATTCTGCTTTTGATGGATGGAGTTGCTTGAAAAAGCATTCCCCCAATTTACCAATGTAGAGGAAGCTGCATTGGAAGCACTGGATACAGTAGATAAAATACATTAAATGCCTACATTAGTACTCAAACCGTAAAGTAAGCTGCATAATGAGACAATCACCAAAGCCCAACATTTTATGATACTACTGCCAGATTTCTTGGCCTTGAAGTTACACATCTGAAGAAGTATTACAGACAAATCTTTAACCCATCTCTATGACTCAGCTATCAATAGACTTGTTATGCATTTCCAGTTTATACTTCTGTCATTCTCATTTGCACCATTTACAATCCTTCCTTTTATCTTTTGAAGGAAAATAAAACTTTAAAAAAATAGATTTATTAGCAGTTGATTATTGGAAAAAATATCAACATCAAAACAGGGAAATAATTATGGTTCTGTATATTATAGCATATAAAGATGTGTGACATTTTCATTACATTCCTTTATGATTTAAATAATGATTTTTAAACAAAAGATAAGCACTTCCTTATCTTTGTTAAGAATTTATGAGGAGAATAAAACTTGGAAAAGAGGTATAAAGTTAAAAAAAGTTAGGGTTGACACCATGCCCCATAAATATAATTGATCTCTGCTTTTGTTTGCTAAATGCGATAAGTGTTTAGATCAGTCAGCCAATTACCTTTTGAAAGGGGAACTGCCATGCAATCAAATATTCTTGCCACATAAAATACTTACTTTATTTAATCAGAATATTATCAAGGAAATCACCAAAACAAACTGATAAAACAAAATTATAATGAGGTTATAAATCCTACAAAAATTGCGGATGATTTAAAAGGCTCACGTGTGAAGTTTTATCAAATGCTTTTTGAATATCTAAGTTAATTATATCCCTGAATAATTCTTGTACAGTATTTTAATTAACTGGCAAACAAATGCAGTTAATCAGAAAAGCACGGCCAGTTCCTTAAGGTTGTTATAGCCGGGGGAGGTAATGGAGATAAGCTCCCACTACCTTTTAAATGTTCCCAATTGCATGCGTCTCAAATAGCCCCTGACAACTAAGTCCAGCTCCTGGCCTTCACGTGTGGCTTAGCTACTAAGTCCAGTGGAACCATTTCTACTGTCAGGAGAAGGGGCAAAGGCAGGTTACTGGTGCCTTAAAGCCAGTCGCTTTGGGCAGATGGGGCTCATGGTTGGTAGTTCATCAAGGAAAAGGAAACTCTGATCTCAAACTTCCGCTGCCTGTGGTTATACATGATGAAGGCTTCAGGAGTAAACATAGAGGAAAAATTGGGAGCTGGAGTCTCTAGGAGTCCAACATTGAGTTCAACGCTGACTGGCAACTCCTGTGATGCCACTAATGCCAAACTGTATTGGTCTTTGCCATTCCTTTGGATTCATCAGCTGTGTAGAGAGGAGAGGACTTCCACATGGACAACAACGTACTCTCCATACTGTACTGCCATAGCTTACGTATCTCGTACACAGCAGGCATGCAACATGCGTGGTCCACCTTGACCATTGGAGGGCCTCAATGGCCAGCAAAGTTTAATACTGTAGATGTTGAAGAAATTTGTTTAAATTTGATATGCAACTTTACCAGTGAGTTTAATGGCCTCTGTTGTAATGTATGCAGATGGAGTAATTCCTTCCTTACAGTATATTCTGCACTGCAGCAGCTACACACACAAGAGATTCCACAAGTACTGGAAATCTTGAGCAACACGCACAAAATGCTGAGGAACTCAGCAAGTCAGGCAGCATCAATGGTGAGGAATAGCTGAAGTTTCAGCCTAGTTTGTCCAAACTTCCTGTCTTTCCTGCCCATGATTCCTGCAGATAAAGGAATGTTACACTCAGTACAACATCCTAGAATCTATTTCTGCCTACATAATTCTCATTTCTATTTTCTTCCAAGAGATATGGTTTTTGAAAAAGGGTAGCACAGCAGCATAGCAACTAACGCAACTATTAAAGCACCAGTAACCTTCAATTTTGCCGCTGTCTATAAGAAGTTTGGATGCTGTCTGTGACCACATGGGTTTCCTCCAGCTGCTCTGTTCTCTTCCCACACTCAAAAGATGTATGGACTAGTAAATCTGTTGGTCCTATGGGATGATAGGCGGGGTGCAATGCTGACTCACTGGGTCGGAAGTACCTGTTGCTGTGCCATATCTCTCAATAAATAAATAAATACACAGATAGATAGATAGATAAATAAATACTTAGCTCTTCTGTTGCAAACATTCTCGGGTGAATGGAAAGTGGAAATCTTGGAGAAGAGGTGAATCCACAAAGTGTTCCAACTGAAGTGCCAGCAATCTTTTTTAATGCTCATCTCAGGCCCTAATTTTTGTCTTCCATGCTCAACCCCTTAGGGCCAAACTTCTCTTTGAGAGACTTAATCGTAGCTAGCGATTTATTTTGGTAAATTGGTTTATTATTGCCACACGCACAGTGGAAAAACTTTGTCCAGCATGCCATCCAAACAGACCATTTCATCACAGCAGCGCATTGAGGCAGCACAAGGAAAGCAATAGCAGAATGCGGAGTTAAGTGCTACAGTTACGGAGAAAGTGCAGTGCAGTGTGGACAGGTAATGAGCTGCCAGGCCATAACGAAGTAAATCGTGAGATCATGAGTGCATGGTATCATACTAGGGACCATTGAATGGTCCAATAACAGAAGGAAAGAAGCTATCCTTGAGCTAGCAGTATGTGCTTTTAGACTTTTGTATCTTCTGCCTCATGGGAATGCAGAGAATTATTCTGAGATATTTATTCTAAAGTGCTTTCAGTGAAAAGTGTCTGCTGGAAAATGACTTTGGATAAGACAAAATTAGGAATAGCAGGAGAAAGGATTTCAATGATTGACATCATGAAGCTTGCTGTGTATAACATACCTCCTGTATCTAATACAGTGGCTACTGT
Organism: Hemitrygon akajei; assembly: GCF_048418815.1. NCBI lineage: Eukaryota > Metazoa > Chordata > Chondrichthyes > Myliobatiformes > Dasyatidae > Hemitrygon > Hemitrygon akajei. The sequence continues at coordinate 32,135,116 of NC_133127.1, forward strand.
GTCTATGTTCATGGTCTTCTGTTGCTGATGTCCATCCACTTCAAAATTTCAACATGCTGTGTGTTCAGAGGTGCTTTTCTGCACACCACTGTTGTGACACGTGGTTATTTGAATTACTGTTGCCCTCTTGTCAGCTTGAACCACACTGGCTATTCTCCTCTGACCTTCCACATTAACAAGGTGATTTAGCCCACAGACTGCCACTCACTGGATTTTATTTTTTTTTGCTCCTTTTTCTGTAAACTCTAGAATCTGTTGTGCATGAAAATCCCATGAGATCAGCAGTTACTGAGATTCTCAAACCACCCCATCTGGCACCAACAATCATTCCACAGCCAAAGTTACTTAGATCACATTGCTTCCCCATGCTGATTTTTGAACTGAACCTTTTGACCATGTCTGCATGCTATTATACATTGGGTTGCTGCCCTGATTGACTGAGTAGATACTTGCAGGTATATGTAATGAAGTGGCCTTGCATGTATTAATAGGAAATTAAGATGATGTTGCACAACAAATAACTGGTAGAAGCAGAAGAGCTTTATAGCAACACGAGTAGCTCATGTCTCTTCAAATACGCTGAGTCATCAGATAAGATCAGGGTTTCTTCTGTGCCTCAGCAGTGTTTTAGTTCAATTCCCTTAGCATCTAAAATCTATCAGTCTCAGCTTTAAATATGGAATAACTGAATATCCCTGTTGACCTGGGTAGATTGCATCTGCATGAAGAAATTTCTGCCTGTCTAGGTCCGAAGTGTGATCCTGGGTGTCAGTATCTCTGTGAATCTAACCTGGTTCCAACGTATCGATGCAGTTGTAAAGAAGGCAAGACAGCAGCTATATTTCATTAGGAGTTTGAGGAAATTTGTTTTGTCATGTAAAACACTCGAAAACTTTTACAGATGTACCGTGGAGAGCATTCTGACAGGCTGCATCACTGTCTGGTACGGAGGGGCTACTGTACAGGATCAAAAGAAGCTGCAGAAAGTTGTAAAACTAGACAGCTTCCCATGGGTACTAGCCTCTGTAGTTTCAAAGACATCTTCAAGGAGAGGTGCATTAGAAAGTCAGTGTCTATTATCAAGGACACCCATCACCCAGGACATGACCTCTTTTCATTCTTACCATCAGGTAGGAGGTACAGAAGCCTGAAGTCACACACCCCACAAATCAGGAGCAGCTTTTCCCCTCTGCCATCTGATCCTTAAATGGACATTGAACCCATGAACACGACCTCACTTTTTAAGATATTATTTCTGTTTTTGCACTATTTTTAATTTAACTATTTTGTGTATATATATATATATCTCTCATCATCATCATCAGGTGCCGTGCCCAGTCTGAGCTTTAACTGCCATGGCCCCCACACTCCTGTTTCGGGTCGAGTAGATCAATTCATTGGTATTCATTTCCAGTTCTCTGGCTGCTGTCTCCATCATCATTTGTCTTTGCCTTCCTCTTGCTTTCTTCCCTTCAATCTTTCCCCTAATTACTGTGAATTCTAACTCCTCTTTCCTAATCACATGTCCAATGAAGTTACGTTGCCTTTTCTCGATCTCATACATTATTTCTCTTTTTGTGCTTGCTCTGTTCATGACATCCTCGTTAGATATTCATTTCATCCATGATATTCTTAGCATCCTCCTCAAAAACCACATCTCCGTTCTTCAATTCATTTCCTCATGTTACTAGGTCATGTCCAACATTCTAAGCCATATAACATAACTGGATAAACATAACATTTCAGTTCTCTGAGGCGGGTTGTCATGCCTAGTTTTGTGTTGGTCAGTATACTCTTCATTCTTGTAAAGGTGTCTTTTACCATCCCTATTCTTCTTTTGATGTCCATGTTGCACCTTCCATCTGATGTCACTCAGCTTCCTAAGTAGCAAAAGTTCTGTACTTGTTTTCTGTCTTCTCCATTTATTCTCAGCCTGCAGGCAGGATTCTCCTTCATTTTGGATATCACCATACATTCGGTCTTTTTGCAATTGATAGATAGACCATTTTTGCACTTTCTTCAACAACTGTATCAGTTAAGTTTTGTAGCTCTTCCTCCATAATTGCAACTAACACAGTGTCATCCACATATCTGAAATTATTGATGAATACGTACACAATGCTGGAAGAACTCAGCAGGTCAGGCAGCATCCGTGAGAAAAGAGTAGCCAACGTTTTGGGTCGAGACCCATTAAACAATCAGGGGAGAAAACATATTCTTGTCTAACGCCTCCTTTGATTTTCATAAACTGACTCACTTCTCCATCTATTCTTACAGCGGAAGTTTGTTCCCAGTACAGATTTCTGATTAGGCGGAGGTCTTTCGAATCTAGATCTAGAGTTTCCTGTAATATTTCAAATAATTTATTGTGCTTCACTTTATCAAATGCTTTTGTGTAGTCGATAAAACAAACAGATCTTGAATAGCTTGTTCTGATAGTATCCTTAACATCAATATTGCGTTTCTTGTACCTTTGTCTTTCACAAAACCACATTGTTCTTTACCTATTTCAGCTTGTATCTTACTTTTAGCTCTTGTCATCAAAACTCTTAGAAGTATCTTGGTGATATGACTCATTAAACTTATGGTCCTATGTAATTCACATTCTATTGCTCCAGGTTTCTTAGGAAGAGTGATAAATACTAATTTTTTCATCTCTTCTGGTATTATTCCAGTCTCATAAATGTCATTGATTAAATCAGTAAGTTTTTCAATTCCATAATCTTCGAGGGTGATAATTTGTTTATTACTAATTCTGCAGGATCTGCCGCCTTTCCTTTCTTCATCTTATTTATTGCATTACCAGCTTCAGATTTTAAAATACTTGGACCTTCAATGTTCTCTGAAGGATGCCTTGGTAGGATCAGCAAAGTCAGTGATTCTTAAAAAAGAGAAAAGCACAAAGAATAAATGGATGACAGATGAAATCAAAAAATCTAATGGAAGAAAGGAGACGGAAGAAAGCAAATCCTATAGAATATAAGTCCTTAGATAAAAAAGTTAAAAGCTTATGTCAAAAAGCCAAAGAAGAATGGTTAAACCAGGAATGTGAGCAGCTAGAAGGAATCCCTATTACTGACCCAAAAAGGTTACATCAACAAATCAAGAATATCACTGGTAAAAAGCTCCTCTGCTTTTCAGGTGGATGTTTGAAAGCAAAGGACGGTACCATTATCATGGAAAGAGATTGTGAACAGATGGACTGGGTATATTCAGGAATTGTTTGAAGACAATAGAGGTGAAAAACCAGAAATTAAGAAGGACATTGAAAGTCCAAGTATTTTAAAATCTGAAGTTTGTTATGCAATATATATATATATATGTAATTCATTTATTTTCTATATTTACCATGTATTACTTCGTAATTCTGCCACTAAGTTAATGTATTTCACAAAACATGCCGTTGATAATAAATCTGATTCTGATTCTGATCCTTTATCACAGGATTCAGCAACAGCTTTGACTCAGTACACCAAGGGTGCTGATTGGCCTTAGGAGTGAAATGTTCCTTTTCTCCATCTAACAGTTTTCTCAGCACAGAATCTATATAGCAGGGGATTTTGTTTAATCACCACAGTTCTTGTGACCTTTTTTCAGTTAATTAAAACATGAATGAAGGTGACTGTGCCTAGTATGGTACAGCTTTATATTTATGGGGTATTCTTCAGACTTATTTATCTATCTATCTATTTATTGAGATACAGCACGGAATAGGCCCTTCTGGCCCTTTGAGCCATGTTGCTGAATAACCCCCGATTTAACCCTCACAGGATGATTTACAATGATCTATTAACCTATCAACTGGTACATCTTTGATCTGTGGGAGGAAACTGGAGCACCCACAGGAAACCCAGATGGTCACAGGGAGGACATTCAAACTACTTGCACACAGCAGTGGGAATTGAATCCGGGGTCACTGGTGCTGTGAAGTTTTGTGCTATCCACTACACTACCGTGCCACCCTTTCTCTGTCATCTTTTCAGTAACTAATTTTATATTGCTTGTCTGAAATCACACACTTCTCGATATTATTGTCATTTTGTGCATCTCTTGACACATCGATTATTTTTCTGTATCTACAAGGTACAAATCAGGAATGTGAACCTGCTGAAATGTGCAAATCCAACAACACTTAAAAAAGGGAATCTCCAGCATTTGAATGTTGCCCTCTGTATCACATACCACCCTGACACTGGGAGGACCACAGTGATTCAAAAGCACTCACTACCATCTACTTATGGACAACTGAGGATGGACAGAAAATGCTAGTTTTGCCTGCAAAAAAATCAGTTAGATTTCTCTATCCATGCTAATCTGTTACTTGCTGAAATTTAGAAGGATGAGAGGGAATCTCATCGAAACCTTTTGAACATTGAAAGGCCTAGACAAAGTAGATGTGGAAAGGATGTTTCCCATGGTGGGAAAGTCTAGGAGAAGAGGGCAGAGCCTCAGGATAGAGGGGCACCCTTTCAAAACAGAGATACAAAGAAATTTCTTTAGCCAAAGAGTGGTGAATTTGTGGAATTTGTTGCCATGTGGAGGCCAGGTCGTTGGGTGTATTTAAAGCAGAGATTAATAGGTTCTTGATTGGACATGGCACCAAAGGTTATGGGGAGAAGGCCAGGAACTGGGGTTTGAGGAGGAGGGAAAAAAGGATCAGCTATAATTGAATGGTGAAGCAGACTCGATGGGCCAGATGGCCTAATTCTGCTCTTATGTCTTATGGTCTTTAACACAGTAAGCCCTTATTTAGCCTAAAACCCCATTTTGTGGTATTTTATCAAATGGATACAGAAAATAAATGTTGTTATTGTATATCCATTGGTAGTCACCCATCTGCCTACTTGTTACATCCTCAAAAGCTTCTAGATTTGTTAGACTTGATTTTACTCTCATTAAATTGATGTTTACTCTCTTTAACCACACTGGCATTTTTTAATGTTCCCAGTTATTGTGCTCTCGTTCAGAATGCTTTCCAGTGATTGCTGACAACAGATAACAGGTTAACTGATCTATAATATCTATAATTTTCTGAAAACATTTTCTAATTTTTCTCTTCCTCCTTTGCTTGTTAGATTTGCTACTTTACAATGTGCTAGGACACTGGAGCATTGCTTAGAAACCTAACAGCTAGATATTCAGGAAACACAAAGTATACTGCAGATGCTGTGGTCAAATCAAGACATACAAACAAGCTGGATGAACTCAGCAGGTCGGGCAGCATCCGTTGAAATGAGCAGTCAATGGATGCTGCCCGACCTCCTGAGTTCATCCAGCTTGTTTGTACGTCTAGAAATTCAGGAGCCTGGACTTGCCTGTTTTCTCCTCCTAATTTCTCCAATACTTTCTCTCTATTGATATTAGTAATATTACTGGAATATTTTAGTAATATTTAATTATTTTAGTAAGTTTACATCTTTTAATAATTTTTATCATATATTTTATATAAACATAAAATTAAATATTTTAATTTGTAATATTACTTGAAATTCCTTGCTCCCATTAGACTCAGGATCCATTCCACTTCAGCTATTTTATGGTAACCGCTGCAATGAAGACAGAAGTTGGTTTAACACCTCAGCTATTTTTTTATGGAAACCTTGACTAACTGTAATTTGTCTGCAGCTGAAATAGGTCTATAATGGACACCATCTCCCTGGCCATACACTCATAAATGGAGCATCTAAAGAAACCTATGTTAGACTACTGTTAATAGACTACAGTTCCACCTTCAATGCTATAATTCCACAGAAACTCATCTTCATTCTCCTAAATCTGCGGCTCAACACCTCCCTTTGCAACTGAATTCCTGACCAACAGACGACAATCAGAGAAGAAAGGCAGCAACACCTCCACCTTGATTATTGTCAACACTAATGCCCCACAAGACTTCATCCTCAGCCCCCTACAGTACTCCGTGTACGCTTAGGTGAGTGACCAGATTCTGCTCTAACTCTATCTACAAGATTGACTTCAGGAAGGGGGGTGAGGGTTAGAGATGTTTACATCAACCATACTGAAGTCGAGAAGGTTCAGAGCTTTAAGTTCCTAGGAGTGAACATAACCAATAGTTGGTTCTGATCCAACCACGTTGACACCGCAGCCAAGAAAGCTCACCAGCACCTCTATTTCCTCAGGAGGCTAAAGAAATTCGCCATGTTTTATTTGACTTTCACCAAGTTTTATTAATTCACCATAGTAAGTATCCTGTCTGGATGCACCAAGGCTTGGTAAGGCAGCTGTTCTGCCTGTAACCGCGAGAGTTGTGGACAAAGCTCAACACTTCACAAGCACCAGCATTCTCACCACGTACTCGGTTTACACTTCTCGCTGCTTCAGTAAAACAGCAAGCATGTTCAAATATCCCAGCACCCTGGATTTTCTTTCTTCTCTGCACCCCACCCCCTCCCATCAGGCAGAAGATTCAAAAATCTGAAATACCAGGCTCATGCAATACCTTTCATCCCACTTTTATAAGACAATTGAACTATTGCCTAGTATGATAAAATGGACTCTTGACCTCAAACTACCCTAGTGTGAACTTGCACCTTATTGTCTATTTGCAGTGCACTTTCTCTGTAACTGTAACAGTTATTCTGCAATCCGTCATTGTTTTAGCTTTTACTGTTTCATCATGCACTGTTGTAAGGAAATGACCTATATGAATGAGTTTTTCACTGCAGTTTGGTACACCTTACAACAAGAAACCAATTTACCAAATTACCAAGTTGTTGCACCTCAGGGAAACTCAAGTGGTTGCTGGAGAAATGCAAATTCCATCCAAAACCAGGATTGAACTTCCGTGACACAGTTGTGCCACCCTGGAAAATGTTCAGCTGGTGCAGTAGCAGGAAGCGTCATTGTGCTTGCTGCTTTCAACTAAGGTTGCCTCAAGGCAGGAGAAAGTGAGATATTATTTTATTGCTGTAGCACATTGGTGTTCATCTCATCTCTGCAAACAACAAATAAACCTTCCAGAGATCATTTTGAAACAATTTGCCCATGATGATCTGCTCTACGTACTTCAGTAATCCTGCCTGAACGACTCCATTTGTACCTGTTTAGGTAAGTGGGTTCTGTCAGCAATTGCGCTCCATTATATGTTGACACAGTCTCCCTGCAATCTGCTGATCCAACTAGACTTATCACTCCAACACTTGTTCTACATAGATTTTGTGTTTAAAATGGAATCAAGAAATCTTCAAGGAATGGCCTAGTTTAACTGATAAAATGCAGATTGAATATTTTACATTCCAAATTCTTTGTTGCTTTATGGAATGACATATGACATAGCAAGATTTTTATCTTGGCAATCTGCTTAGGGAAAGAAACTCTATTAATGGGCTGTAATTAACAAGCTGGTGTTAATTGGTTAAGGGAGCCCACTAGAAATGCAAGGTGGAGTAAACAAGCTGTAATGATAATTACTAACACGTAATTAAACCTGGCAGTCAGAAGTTAGCAGTGATCTTCATTGAGCAAAATGTAATTTCTTAATGAGGTAAAATATGCTTTAATTGATATGCCATGCATAATTAGCATGTAAATACTTAATGACTGATATGGATTTTCTTTCAATATTTTGAAGTGGGTTTTAATTAATGTAATGGTAGTGCCATATGACATATAAATATTTATAGCTGTCTTTTACATTTAATAAGACTCAATTACAATCTATTATTTGAAACTCTACTATAAGACCCCAATGGATTGCTGCTGATGGGTTCAAGGTGTAAATTAGCTGCTTTTTCATGTATATATTCTTCTTTAAACAATATCTTTATTTTAAACAATTGGGTGACATTACGATGAAGCTCATCTATTTTGGTTACAATATCATTTTTCTTTGCAGTAATTTAGCATAGCTCAAGGATCAGCCTATAGCAGCACAGGCCTGTTGTTGAGCCAATTATCATAAATCCCCTGAACAATTAACAATACTGGAGTGCAGCGCTGCATGTATTTTAAATGTTATAACTATGCTCGGCTCTTTTGTTAATTGGGCTATCTGACTCTACTTTTTATGCCGCTCATCTGCTCATTACTGCAACCATTTAATTCAATTAGCACCTTAATTAGACGAACATCCATGTCCAATGTCGCAGCCTTGTCAGCGTACGTAGCTTGATTACCAAAGACAAACACACCATGCAAATCATGCTGTAACTCAAGGGCTGAAAATGATGGAAACTAGCCAACTGATGAAGTGGAAAAATGGGTGTCTTCATCCCCCTCAGCAGGGCAAGCTGTCTGAAATACACTAATGATTTACACTTTCATTAGTTACGCATATTGGTTGAGCTAAATTTTATTTGCCTAATGCCAGCATTATAAATAAATTAATTTTTTTTTCATTCTAGGTATTCAGCCCTTGCTTGCTCGGTGGTTGTAAAACCCACAATCTCATTTTCTTGTTCAATTATGTAGCAGAGCTCTGATGCATTCTTTTGTTTGCTCCACAATGGTTTAACCGTCAGAGGCAAAAATTAAAATGCAAGAATTATTTATTTATAATAATGCTGTACTTTTTGGAGGATGTTGCTAATAACGAATAAATTTTAAAATTATGTTTTCCTGTCTTTTTGAGCTTAGCTAAAAATAACACAAAAATTATGTGTTATTGATGCACATAGATCTGCAAATTGTTCACGACTGTGCTATTTCAGGAGTCTGTGTTAACAAGAGGCCAGGTGGTAATTGTATAACCATAACAGTCCTTGGTGGCTGCTGTGTTAGCAGCCCATCTAATGGGTACCATCACACAGTGGTAACTCTCAAATGTAGGGTACGATGGGCTCAAGTGCTCAAGGCTGGGGAAGATGTTGTTACTATTAAAGATGCCGCCATGGACATTGTTGTAGGTTGCTTTAGATTTGAAGACATGGAGACTATATAGTGTTGATGTATAGCTTAACTGAGATATAATCAAACTGTGATTCTAAAGGTTGATTGAGTTATTCCTGTTTCTAAGATATTAAGTCATTTTAAGGCTTATTTTAATGTGTTCAAGCAGTTTACATTGTGCAACGTAATATAGATTTGTATAATCAGAATTTATCAACAACTTTGATACATTCAATTACCAACATGGTATATTTAATGGCATTAATTGGTTTGTAATCATCTCCATAATTGCATAAAGACAAGTAGCAGTACATTCACTCAATAATGACCAGCAAATGTACATAGAGATATCATTAAGAACACCAGAGGAAAAGGGAGTCACTTTCAAGGACTCTTCATCTCATGTTCTCAATATTTATTGCTTATTTATTATTATTATTATTATTAGTAATATTATTTAGTTTTGTATTTGCACAGTTTGTTGTCTTTTGCACACGTGCAGTTGCCCTGTTTGTGCAGTCTTTCATTGATTCCATTCTGGTGATTGTATTCACTGTGAATGTCTGTAAGAGAATGAATCTCAGGGTTGTATATTGGGACATATACCTACTTCGATAATAAATTTACTTTGAACTTTAATGTTATACGGCATAGTTGTACAATTTTTTAAAAAATGTGTAGTACTGCACTTTCATTAGTTTACATAGTCGGCTGGTGGCGCAGTGGCATCAGTGCCAGACTCTGGAAGCGAAGGCTCCCGAGTTCGAACCCAGTCGGCGCCCCCCAGGCACGCTTTCCATCTGTGCCGGGTTGAGCATCAAGCTAGCCACCCGGCCATGTTAAAAAAGAAACAAGGGTCGAGTCAGGAACGTTTATACCGTGACTCGGTTAATCGGAAAGGAGAGCAATCCTCACACTATGCACCAGACACGAATGGCTGACTGTCTGGTGTGACACGCTATGAAATGAACTAGTTTACATAAGTTCTAATTACCTCCTGGAACTGTTTTCATGTATTTAGTTCTGATTGGTATGAGTTAGCAAGGCACTAAAATGATATCATATTTTATGTTCCTAGACTCATTGTTGAGACTGTAAAACGGTATCAATTAAAGGCAGGTGCACAGTAATATCTGATACACATCCATCATCTAGCCAATAATATATACTGCAGCAATATTCCTGTGCTGCCAACATGAATCAGCTTGCAAAGAAAAGCAGCATGTATGAATCTGTCTTTAGGAAAACATCTTTTCATCTTACTGTTTCAACCAGGTTTGAAAGGTTAAATAATATCAATCCGATTTTACAAAAGTTGGCATCTAACATGTTTAACAAATATGATAATCACCTTAACACAGGAACCAAATTGTACATTTTTGTTTATTGGTTGTCACTTGTCAACGTTGTTTGCAAGGGCATGTCCTGGTCTTTATTACAGCAGCAGTATTACAGAGAGATCTCCACATTATAATATTTAGGAAAAACACTAGGGGTAGAAATGTTACCCCAGACGTGGGAGCTAGTGAGGAATTTCATGGAAAAGAAGGTGGGTCATGTGGTGCTCAGGAAATGCTCTGAACATTTTATTGTCAGTCTGGTGTGCCTTATCTCACTGGGTAGTGGAGCCACTAACAATTTAGGAACAGCTTCTTCCCCTTTGCCGTTAGATTTCTAAATGGACAATGAACAAACCCACAAACACAATTGCCCTATCTTTACTCTCTTTTTGCATTACATATCTAATTTAATTATATATTTATTTATTTGTTATTGTAATTTACAGTCTTTTTATGTATTTCACTCTACTGCTGCTGCTAAACAATACATTTCACAACATATGTCAGTGATAATAAACCTAATCTTGATTCTGTTTTTCAATGATATATTGTAAGGGAGAGTATCTTTGCACATCATGAAGATACATCTCATGGCCATCCCTAGTCAGAACCAATCCGAGACTAAAGAAAATCAATACTCCAGCATCATTTGAAGGATTTCTGATATAATAGGATAAGTGAGAAAAATCTAGGGAACTGGACTAAATTATCCATAGATCTGGCAGAGAATCACAGAACTTTATAATATAGAAGAAGGGCATTTCACCAAATCCCATATAATCTCTTAGAGCTAAATATTTCCTTTCCTAACAGCATCCTGATGAACATCCTCTGAACCCTCTGTCATACTATCACACATATCCTGTAAGGTGATGATGACCTGAGCACAAGCCATGGTCTAACTAACACTGCATACAGTTTTGGCCTGACATGCTTGCTCTTTTATTCTTTGCAGTGGTTAATAAAGGAAAGTATTGCAGATGCCTTTTTAATGGCTTTATCAACATGCAATGCTTACATTTAAGGTTCTATAGGCATACACTCCGAGCTCTGTCTGTACTTCCACACACAGTCATGATCCTCTCAATTATGCCATTTCTCTTGCCTTGTTAGATCTCCCCAAATGACCTTCTTATGCCTTTATAGACTAACTTCCATTTGCCACTTTTCTTCTCAAATGAGTGGACCACCTATGCTTTCCTGTCGTCTATAGCTCTCTATCTTTCCACTGCCAACCGCAGAGTTTATTATTATGTCATATGACTTTTTAAAACATCATACATCCTAACATTTAAGCTGGATTTATTAAAGAATACTATAAAAGGTGTAATGCCCTGGTCCTTATTTTTATTGTTATACCATATGTACTTCATTTAGCAGTTCTGTAGGAGCAGTCTGTTCTGTTTTCAGCTTGTTCGGGTTATTATTGAAGATTAAGAGAAATGTATGCCATCCAATTAAGATGGTCGAATTAAGAGGAAGTTTCTCTGGTGAGGGACACTAAGGTTGGGCTTGGGGCTTTCAGTTGAGAGGAGATGAAGAGGGAAGACACAGGAGAGAAGACATCGTAGGATTCGACCTGCAGTGAGACGTGATTCAAGGAAAACAGGGGTTTCAAAAGCAAAGGACCAAATGCAAAGTCCTGTTGGACTGAAATGATAATCGCCTTACAGTCAGAAAAACATGCATCAACATTTTGTTTCTTGTCACTTAGCTAATTTTGCATCCAATTTGCCATTCTTTTTAGTTTCTGTTGCCATCCGGGATCTTCCAAAAAAAAACATTACTAGGTATTCTTGTATTGATGATATCAAATGTAATGCCCTTTCTGACTCTTCTCGTTAACTCTTCAAAAAAATTCATTCAAATAGAAACTATCTTCCCTTGACCAATCAATGCCTGTTATTTCTTGATTAATGTGCATTTATTGAAACAAAGTTTCTACTGTCCTGCAGAATTGAATCATATAATTTATCCAGTACTGAACTTAAACTAACAAGTCAATAATTATTCCTTCTGTTTCTAAACAATGATGCAAGGTTGGAAAGCATTCAAACCTTTTGAATTACTGCTGTAGAATAATAGAAAAATTATGGTCATATTTGCTCAATTTTCTCCTTGGTGCAGATCTTTCCTCCTAAACACCAACAACAATGTCTCCTCCTTTGTGAAGGTAGTCACAAGGTCTTCAATAAAAACCTTTTTCACATTTATCATCCCTGCACCTTCTATAGGCAACCCATTGGTCTTAGCCCTAGTTTTAGTTATTCTCTTGCTTCTTATGAGCCTACAATAATATCACATGTGCATAAAAAGCCAAGGAGGCTCACTAGCACCTCTGCTTCCTCAGGAGGCTAAATTTGGCATGGCCCCTTTAATGGAGAGAGGAGAATGGGTGGGTGTCTGGCACCATCTGCCTACATTTGGTGTTCCCTTCCCTCTCGCTGTCAGAGGAAAGCACAGGAGTCTTGGGATCTACATTGCAAGGATTGTTCATCAGTGGGGGAGTGATGGGGAAATGTGAGGTTCATGGTGCATGTGATTCTGGATTCTGGTTTTTCCTTGTTTTGCTATTTTTAATCGGGGTGACCAATGCGGACTGGGGCGCTATGGCAAAAACTGACCCTGTGACCTGCAGCAAGCTAGCAGCGGAGCACTGAACTGAACTGGGCTGGACCCATGGCTTGATGTTCGATATTTTGTGTGTTGCTCGCGCGCTTTTTGCAGTTTGTGCAATTTGTTCTTTTTCTGCAGAACGGGTTCCATGCTGTTTCTTTGTTTCGTGGTTGCCTGCGAAAGACGGATCTTTGAATTGTATTCTGTGTACATACTTTGATAATAAATTTACTTTGAATCTTTGAAGCTTTAACCCTCACACTCTTTGACTGATGTCCCATAGAAAACATCCTGTCCAGACACACGATGATAGGTATGGCAACTGCTGAGTCTTGTGGACACAGCTCAGCAGATCTACAGAAACCAGCAACCCTTCAATGCAGAGTCTATATTTCTCACTGCGTTGCTAAAGCAGCCAGTGTAATTAAAGATTCCACTCACCCAGACATTCTCTCTTACCCCACCCACTCCTATCGGGCTGGAGATACAAAGGTATGTATGTACAAAGGTACATGAGAGCATGTACCACCAGTCACAAGGACAGCATCTCTCCTGCTGTTGTAAGACGACAGAATGGCCCCCGGTATGAAAAGACGGACTCTACCTCTTCTTGACTTTGCACCTTACTGTTTACCAGTACACTTTTCAGTACTGTAACACTTCAATCTGCACTCTGTTATTGTACTACATTGCACTACCTCAATGCACTACTGTAATGAATTGATCTGTATGGATGGTATGCAAGACTAACTTTTCACTGTACTTCAGTACATGTTACAATAATAAACCAATTTATATTAATACCAGGAATCAGAAGCATACGACTTAATGACTGTAATTGGAGCCATAATCACTACATTAATACCGGAGACTGAAAACACCTTCATCACATGAATAGCGTAGATTGAAGATATCTTACTACATTAATACCAGGGCTCAGAGGCATATTATGTTATTAATTCTATGGATTGAAAGTGCACTCATTACATTAATAGGGAGGGTTCTGAAACATTCTGAGTACCTTAACACCAGGAATTGAAGACACACTCACTATATCATTAACAGGTGTTCATATACTTGGTTACATAATATTAAGGATTATAAACATACTATCTTAACACCAGGACTCTGATAGAGATATAACTCATCTAAATAAAAATAAGAAGGAAAACAAGTTGTGATGAAAGGTTACTAACTTTAAATGTTAACTGTTAACAATTAAATGTTGACTCTGTTTCTGTTATCATAAACACTGTCTGAATTGCTGAGAGTTTCCAGCATTCTGCTTTAATTTCAGATTTCCTGTAATACATTTTATTTTTGCTTTTTGATTACATACAGTATATGTCTATACACATGTATTCCCAATAACTAATGTTTGGATCTGGTGTGTACCCAGTAATGTAATACCAGGGTTCTGACATACTCTCTTTACATTGAGACATAGAATATGACATATTATGACGCTCTGGACAAGTATAGTTAGACTGATTTGCATCCGCTGTAAAAATGTATTTAATTAAATGTGAAGCAGCGTTTATTAAAATTTGAAGAACTGAGACGGTCTCAATGCTGTTTTGCAGTTACAGGATTTAAAAATAATAAAATATGCTGGTGTTATTTTATATAATGGGTTGATTGATTATGCCTGTCCTGAGCAACTGCAAACAAGTCTACCTTTACATCAGGTACATAGATAAGAGGGCTGATTGAGGAGAGGAAGTGTCTGAGTGTTCGCAGTAACCTTTGAACTCCTTCTCTAGAATCAGCTCTCAATCTGTGAGCACCGATGTAGACTTGAATCAGCTCTCAATCTGTGAGCACCGATGTAGACTTAGGCTTCCTGGTGTCTGACCTGGACATTCACCATCAATTGATTAAATAAATAAAACATGATTGTGTTTGTGTAGGTTACAATTCCTTCTCTACAAATCTAGACATTTGTTTTGCAAGCTGGGGTGTTTACTCACTGATTCATCATTTCTGGATTTAATATGGATGCAGATATTGCAGTTTGTAAGGTCAGTTAGGGACCTGGTATAGGGGCAACGTACAGTTTGGAGAGAATGTCAGATTTTAACAAAATCAGGCTAATTTGTGTATTAGTATAAGCAGAACTGCTTCAGGCTCAAGGCTCTCTAAATCTATCATGGAAAAAGTGCAGTTTAGGGTGATTAATCATTGTGAGTTAAATCCTATCATAACCTGCTGGGCAATTGAATTTAACAAAACTGAACATCTGGACATGGAATCGGGGTAGTTAGGTGTACTCAAGGAAAACGATCTGCTTCCTGTGCCTGATGTGAGTAGTCTCAGACATTCCAAGGTACTGGAGCACATGTTGAAGGATGCAGTTACTGCAAAGGCTTTGCAGGACTTTCTACACTTCACAGTTACATTGTTCAAGGAGAAATGTGATTGGCACTGACGCATTCTGAGAAAATGTCTTGAATTGATGCTATAATGAGTATAGAGAAAGCTATGCAGCGAATGCATTCGCTGTATATATTATGCACAATGTTTAGTTCTGTAATACAAAAAAAGCCCTCAGCACACCAGGCATGAACTCACCAATGCCTCTACGTTCTGAGGAGGTTGAAGAGAGCTGGTCTAGGCACATCAATATTCATGATCTTCTACAGATGCATAGCTGAGAGCATCCTTCTCCCCACCACCAATACATAATCATTTCCTGTAAGAGTCACTTCATGAACAGACATTCCTGTGCCTAGTGTCACTTAATGTACATATGATCAGTCTATGTATAGAAGCTAATCTTATGTATTTATATTTATTGTATTTTTATTGTGTTCTTTCTACTTATTGTATTTTTAATGCTGTTTCGGATTTGGAGTAACAATCATTTATCTCTTCTTTACACTTGAGTACTAAAGAATGACAATAGGCAATCTTGAATATTGAACCTTGAACTTTAAATCTTGAATGGGCAGTAGACGTCCTCAGTACCCTTCACACCCAAGGCCAAGTTAAGGTATCATTCACACAAATTGGTCTTTACACATGATGTTTTTATTTCTAGATACTTTTCTCACCACCTTTTTTACATAGCTTCCAAACTCTGGGGTGTGGCTTGGAGCAGGTGTCCATGATTCAGAATTATACACACGCTGGATACAATCCCTTCATTAAAGAGCCAATCGCATCTTGGAGCAATTTGGAAAAAAGAGAAGGGTATTTTGTAAGGAGACGGGGAACTTTTACTCTGTGCAATACACATTCCAAATAAGTTGTGAAACGTATTCACTTCTAGGATCGAATCCTGTTAATAAACGCAATAGGAAAAGGCTTGTGTGCAATCTATTTTTCTTGGTGTCTCTACCAGACACACAGTCATTAAGAGTATGAAAGAAGTTCTTTTGGAAATGATAATTCATTAACACAAAAAATTCTGCAGAGCAACACACACAAAGTGCTGGAGCAGCTCACTGGTCAGGCAGAATCTATGGAATTGAATGAACAGTCGCTATTTTGGGCTGAGACCCTTCATAAAGACTCACTCTTATTTGCCTAGTGATTTGATAAATGCCATGATCTTTCCATACCTCTCAGACATCATCAAATGAGATCCAAACCACAATGAGTCACAGCAGTTAACCTATCACAACACAAGAGGTTGGAGGTTTTAAAACAGGTTTGAGATAGAATGAGGCTGAAGCTGGTTCAAAACTGGCTCTCGCTGCTCGGTGGCACGGCAGGAACTCTTTCAGACGAGAAATATTCAGATGAACATCTGAAATGCCATGTTGAAGGCTGCAAGCTAAATGCTGGAAAACAAAACTAGCATACTTAGATAACACAAAATGCTGGCAGAACTCAGCAGGCCAGACAGCATCTATGGGATCACTCCTGATGAAGGATTTCAGCCTGAAACATCGTCCCATAGATGCTGTCTGACCTGCTGAGTTCTGCCAGCATTTTGTGTTTCGTATTTATTTCCAGCATCTGCAGATTCACTCGTGTATACTTAGATACTTAATGCCCAGTACAGAAATAATGTGCCTCAAGTTCTGTGAGTCTATGATTCTATGATTTTATGTCAACTCAGAATTGTTTCATCCTTATTCTTTTTAGAATCTCTTTTTGAGAAATCATTTGACCAAAATCTCGACTTGACATTTGAAAGGTAAAGAATCCCATAAAGAATCAGTATTTTTTCCATGCTAAAGATTTACAAGTACACAAGTTGCTGTAATAAATTTGGATAAATAGAAAAGGAGAATGTGGAAAGGCATTAATGATGTAGTAGAAAGAGTGGAATAGATTTAAGATTCAATATTGTTTAATTTTATTTCCAGTACACAGTGTAAAGGAGAGCAAAATGATTCTTTCTCCAGTTCCAATGCAGCACAAAAAGTACACAATAAGACAAAGAACACAATAAAAACATGTAATAAATATAGATACATAAGATATGAATGCATTTTATATACATAGATTGATTGTATGTCAATAAAGTGCACAGGAGTGTCTGTACATAAGGTGACTGGGTGACTGACATAAAATTATAAAGTAGTGGTGTTTGGGGGTATGGGTTAAGGGGTGGAGTTGTTGGTCCTCCTTACTGTTTGGGAAGAACAGTTTTTTGAGTCTGGTGGTCCTGGTGTGGATGTTGCATAGCCTCCTTCCTGATGGGCGTGTGACAAACAGTCAATGAGCAGGGTGGGTGTGATCCTTCACGATCCATTGTAGAGCCTTCCTGTGTGCCACAGTGCAGTTTCCATACCGTGAAGTGATGCAGCTTGTCAGGATGCTCTCTACTGCCCATCTGTAGAATGATGTGAGCATAGATGTGCACAGTCCAGCTCTCTTTAGCCACCTCAGAAAGTAGAGGCATCGATGAACTTTCCTGATTGTGTAAAATGTCTTCTGTGACTAGGAGAGGTTGTGCAGGAGTTGCACTCTCAGGAGTTTGAAATGGCTTTCAGTTTCCACTGCTATGCCGCGAGGGGTGTGGGTGGTGTGTGCTCTCCTGAAGTTGATAGCCACCTTCTTTTTGTTCACATTGAGGAAGGGATTATTTGCCTGGCACCAGGCCTCAAGCTCTTCCATCTCATTCTGTAGGCTATCTCATCGTTGTTGATGATGAGCCCCATCACTATGGTGTCATCAATGAACTTGACAATGTGATTACTCGGGTGTTTGGCCTTGTAGTCATGTGTGAGCAGAGTGTGCAGCGATGGGCTCAGCACACAGCCCCGGGGGAGGGGGGGCACCTGTGTTGAGGATGATGGGGAGGGAGGAGAGGTTGTACATCCTGACTCTCTGTGGTCTGTCGGTTAGGAAGTCCCACACTGGGGTATTTAGACCGACGAGTAGGAGTTTGTTCACCGAGGTCTGTGGGGTAATAGTGTTGAATGCTGGACTGAAATCCAGAAACAACATTCTGACATAAGTGTCTTAGTTTCCTAGGTGTGTTCCACACCAAGTGGCAGAGTAGTGTATTTAGACCGAGGAGTAGGAGTTTGTTCACCGAGGTCTGTGGGGCAATAGTGTTGAATACTGGACTGAAATCCAGAAACAGCGTTCCGACAGAAATGCAACACACACAAAATGCTGGTGGAACGCAGCAGGCCAGGCAGCATCTATAGGGAGAAGCACTGTCGATGTTTCGGGCCGAGATGAAACGTTGACCGTGCTTCTCCCTATAGATGCTGCCTGGCCTGCTGCGTTCCACCAACATTTTGTGTGTGTCGCTTGAATTTCCAGCATCTGCAGATTTCCTTATGTTTGCTTCTGACAGAAATGTCCTTGTTTTTTAAGCGTGTCAGGGCCAGGTGCGTGACAGATGCTATGGCAACTGCTGTCGATGGTTCTGTCTGTAGGCATATTGGTGAGGGTCCAACGTGGCAGGAGGTGTTTTTCATATATGCCATTATCATTCATTCAAAGCACTTCATGAAGATTGGCGTCAGTGCCACAGGATGGCAGTCATTTAATTCTGAAGGTGTAGAGTTCTTTGGAACAGGGGTGATGGTGGCTGATTAGACGCATATGGGGACAAATGCCTTTTTGAGTGATGTCTTGAAGACGCCCATGAAGACGTCAGTGAGCTGGTGAGAACACTCGCTGAGTACTCGGCCTGGCATGCTGTTTGGCCTGACCACGTTACAGGGGTTGACACACTGCAGAGTCCTTCTTACATCTGATGCTATTACAGATGGTGGATGCTCACCTGGGAGGAGGATTAGCTTTCATGGCCGAGGTCGAATACATATGTTGACAGAGAGATCGGTCGTTTTATTAATGCACATCAAAGCAGCAGTGTCTGTCAGAATCCTCTCATTATTTCCACTTACACCTCCTATTAAAATCAGAATCCTATTGGTCCTATACTGCACAAAACAATGCTAATTCCTCAACCAACAATTTTGCACATATCGCCTACACAGTAAAACCCAGCATTTCCCAACCCAGGCACAACAGACCCAGCAAACTATTCAATCCAAAAATCATGTGACATAAACATAACTCAGCTCCATGCGATTTAGCACAGATCACACGTGTTTGAGATTCTTCATGATGTCTGAGTTACATGTGTTGATCAATCATTGATAAACGAAATGAAACAATATTAGATCTAAAGTGTAGCACAAGAATCGATGTGGAGTCAATTCAATTGGATTTGGAAAAGTGAAGATTTTAGCAATGAATCAGAAATTTAAAGGTATGGAAATTAAATAAAACCAACGAAAACCTGCTGTCAGAAGAGTCTTAAAGCAATTCGTACACAAAGAATAACATTAAAATTATTACTTAGGAAGATTTTGTTAGAATATCACATTCTAGCTATGTTTAGCAATTTGATTTTAATACCCCCTCCAATTATTTATGATTATTTTTAATCAGAACAGTCTTGTGACTGAGCATTACTATAAGCTATCATCTTCCACTGCAAAATAACTCTTTATCTCCTTGAGGATCTCCTAAACAATAGCTTGTAGGTGACTAGTAGAAATGTTTGTAAGCTGTTCTATGCTGCAGTGGAATCCTTCAAAGTAAAGGATATGCCACTGAGTTCAACACAAGCCAGTGATAGAATTATCTCAGAGATAATCATAGATGCAGATGCTTGCTGAATATTAAGATCAGCAGAATCCATCTTCTTGCTATTTAGGCAGAGGAATACCTAATTCATAAGCACTGACCTGAAGGTGTTTAATTTACAGCTGACATTGTCTAATCCAGTAAGGTACTGTTGCAATGTTGGAGATGCTGTCTTACCGTAAGATGATTACCTCTTTCTCTCTGAAATGGATATAAAAGACTCCATGTCATTTTTCAAAGAACAGAAGAGCAATTGTCCTAGGTAATATATACTGGGCCCAGCACATAGATGCAATCACAAGGTAGGTGTATCTCTAGTCTCTTAGAAAGTTCAGGAGTTTCATCATGCCACTGAACTCTAACATACTTCTACAGATGTGCCGCTGAAAGTATCCTTATGTATTTATTTAGTAATATGGCATGGTGTAGGCCCTTTGGTCCATCGAGCCCCAGCAACCCTGATTAACACTAAGCTAATCACAGGACAATTTACAATGACTAATTAATCTACCCAGTATGTCTTTGGACTGTGGGAGGAAATTGGAGCACCAGTGGAAAACCCACATATTCCATGGGGAAGACATTTTGTCTCCTTGCGGTGGATACCGGAACTGAACTCTGAATTCTGAAACCCTTGAACTGTAATAGCGTTGCGCTAACCTCTACGCTACCATGACAATTCAAATTTGCAGGAATGTAAGAAGCTGCAGAGAGTAGTGGACTTAGCCCAATACACCACAGGCATAACCCATTGAAAGTATCTACAGGAGGTACTGCCTCAAAAAGGCAATATCTGACATCAAAGATACTCACCATCTGGACCTTACCATCTTCTTCAGCTACCATTGGGCAGGAGATATAGAAGCCTGAAGTCCCACACCACCAGGTTCAAGAACATTTAGTTCCATTCAACCATATAGCCTTTGAACCAACCAGCACAAACCTAATATCTTCTTTGCACAATGAAGAACAAATTTTGTTCCATTTCAGTACTTTCTTACATTATTTTGTGTAATGTATGTTTGTGTTTTCTTAAGACTGCTGTGGGTCTAATGCAATGTGCCTGTGATGTAGTCCTAAAAGAGATTTTTGATCATTGTTTCATTGCTTTCTATGGGCTCTTGCTATACGCAAGCTAGAAAGTACACAAGACTCATCCAAAGATGAAATCTGATTAGTCTATTGGTATATCTATTCAACCTTCAACTGTAGAAATTGGGAACAAAACAGATTCTCTGACTGAACAGGGCAGAGAGCGAATTAGTGTCAAAATGGAGCTTAGAGCAGAAAAAATAGAGCAGGAAAGAAAGAATGGATTAAGAATGAGAGAAAAAAGACAATAAAATAAGAAAACGTAAATAAAAACATTAGAATTAGAGATTTAAAATGCACATATAACCTTTAGGAGGAAGGTATTGCAATTTTAGTTGTAGCTGTTTGCACAATACCATGTTAATACAGGAGACTACCCTATAAACAACATCTTAATGTTGTGAAATACCAACTCTAGACTTCTGAGGTGAGTAATTCATATTAATGGCACAAATCCCTATATTTGTTGATATCTCCAAGGAAAATGTATGAGTTCCTCTTTCTCTGATGACTTGCAGCTTAATCCTAGAGTAAATAGAACAAGATCCAACCCATATAAGTACAAAATATTTTTAACATTGTTAAAGTTATAACCTTCATCTTGGATACTTTCCATTTTTAAATTTCAGGTTGTTTTCCTCTTGATGTTTCAACATATTAATATTGCAGGATTAGTTAAAAAATGCCAACAAATTCACTATTTCTACCATTTTCTCTCCACGACAGAAAAACAACACACACAAAATGCTGGAGGAACTCAGCAGGCCAGGCAGCATCTATGGAAAAAAGTACAGTTGAAGTTTTGGGCCGAAGCCCTTCGACAGGACTGGAGAAAAGTGCTGAGGAGTAGATTTAAAGGGTAAGGGGAGGGGAGAGAGAACCACCAGATGATAGGTGAAACCTGGAGGGGGACGGATGAAGCAAAGAGCTGGGAAGTTGATCGGTGAGATGAGGTGAGAGAGGGAAAAGGGATGGGAAATGGAGAAGGAGGGGGGGTTTGGGGGCATTACCAGAAGTCTGAGGAATCGATGTTCATGCCATCAGGTTGGAGGCTACCCAAATGGAATATAAGGTGTTCCTCGAACCTAAGTGTGGTCTCATCATGACAGTGGAAGACATATTGGAATTAGAATATGTCTGGAATTGAGAAGAATGAGAGGGGATCTTATAGAAACATACAACATTTTGAAAGGGTTAGATAAGATAGAAGTAGGGAAGCTGTTTCCATTGGTAGGTGAGACTAGAACTAGGGGATATTGCTTCAAAATTCAGGGGAGAAGATTTAGGACGGAGATGAGGAGAAACTGTTTTTCCCAGAGAGAGGTGAATCTGTGGAATTCTCTGCCAGGGAAGCAGTTGAGACTTCTTCACTAAATATATTTAAGATACAGTTAGATAGATTTTTACATAGTAGGGGAATTAAGGGTTATGGGGAAAAGGCAGGTAGATGGAGCTGAGTTATTGACAGATCAGTCATGATCTTATTGAATGGTGGCGCAGGCTCGAAGGGCTGGATGGCCTACTCCTGCTCCTATTTCTTATTGGAATGGAAAGAGTAATTAATATGGGTGGCCATTGGGATATCTTGCTTGTTCTGGTGGACGGAGTGTAGATGCTCTGAGAAGCGGTCTCCCAATTATGTCATGTCTTACCGATGTACAGGAGGCCACACCGGGAGCACCAAACACAGCAAATGACCCCAACAGACTCACAGGTGACGTGTCGCCTCATCTAGAAGGACTGTTTAGGACCCTGGATGGTGGTGAGGGAGGAAGCGTAGGGGCAGGTGTAGAACTTGTTCCAGTTGCAGGGATAAGTGCTAGGAGGGAGATCAGTGTGGAGGGATGAATGGACAAGAATATTCCTTGAGGAGGAACTATCAGTTCATGTATTGTTGTACATGTACTGAGGTACAATGAAAAACTTGCGTTGCATACTGTTCATACAGATTAAAAGTGCATTGAGGTAGTACAAGGGAGATCAATAATAAATGCAGAATAAAGTGTAACACCTACAGAGAAAGTGCAGTGCAGGTAGGCAATAAGATCACAACAAGACAGATAGTGAGGTCAAGAATCTGGTTTCTGTGATGTGCTGAGCTGCATCCCAAACTTTGTGCAGTTTCTTGTGGTCACATTTGGAGCAGTTACCATACCAATCAATGATGCATCCAGATAAGATGCTTTTTGTAGTGCATCATTAAAATTAGTAAAGAAAGGGGACATGCCAAATCTCTTCAGCCTCCTGAGGAAGTAAAGGCGCTGGTGAGCTTTCTTGGCTATGGCATCAACATGGTTGGACAGGCTATTTGGTGTTTGAAGCTCACAATACTCTTAATTTCAGCATCATTGTTGTAAAAAGGAGCATGTGCAATGTCCCTTTCCTGAAGTACATGACCAGCTCTTGTGTTTTGCTGACAATGGTTGTCATGACACAATGTCACCAGGCTCTCTATCTCCTTCCTGTACTCTGACCCATTGTTATTTGAGATATGGTCCACTATGGTGGTATCATCTGGAGTTAGAGCATAATCTGACCACTCAGTCAAAAGTGTACAGGGAATAGAGTGGTGGACTGAGGATGTAGCCTTCTGGGCACCAGTATTTAAAGTAATCGAGGAGGAGCCATTGCTGCCTATCTTTACTGATTATGGTCCATTGATTACAGAGTGAGTCAAAGATTCAGTGGCAAAGGGAGCCGATGAGTCTCAGGCCCAAGTGTCTGGAGTTGAGTTTGCCTGTAACTATAGAGCCGAAGGTAAAGCTGTAGTCAATAGATAGTCTGACGTTGGTGTCCTTGCTGTCCAGATGCTGCAAAATGAGAGTAGGGCCAGGGAGATGGCATCTGCCATAGAACTGTTTCAGTGAATTGCAATGGGTCAAGGTTGTCTGGGAGGTAGGAGTTAATACATTCATTGACCAGCCTCTTGAAGCTGTTCATGATGGTGAATATAAGAGCCATTGGTCAGTAGTCACTAAGGCATGTGATCTTGTTTATCTTTGGTAACCGGATGATAGTGGTCTTCTTAAAGTAGGAACCACAGGTATTACAGAAAACCACAAAGCACCCATCTTTTTATGAGGATCAGGTGAGTTTGCATTAATACAGGAAACAGTGCTGATGTACAAAGACAGCCATAACCATATTGAAAGGGAGAGCAGGGATGAGGGGATGAATGACCCATTGTTGGTTCTATTTCTTTATGTTCTTGTATTCCTGTTAAAAATAAAATCTTGACCTTATAATCTACCTTCCATGACCCTTGTGCTTTAATGTCTGCCTGGACAGCACTTTCTCTGTAACTGTATCACTATAGATAGATAGATAGATAGATACTTTATTCATCCCCATGGGGAAATTCAACTTTTTTCCAATGTCCCATACACTTGTTGTAGCAAAAACTCATTACATACAATACTTAACTCAGTAAAGAATATGATATGCATCTAAATCACTATCTCAAAAAGCATTAATAATAGCTTTTAAAAAGTTCTTAAGTCCTGGCGGTAGAATTGTAAAGCCTAATGGCATTGGGGAGTATTGACCTCTTCATCCTGTCTGAGGAGCATTGCATCGATAGTAACCTGTCGCTGAAACTGCTTCTCTGTCTCTGGATGGTGCTATGTAGAGGATGTTCAGAGTTATCCATAATTGACCGTAGCCTACTCAGCGCCCTTCGCTCAGCTACCGATGTTAAACTCTCCAGTACTTTGCCCACGACAGAGCCCGCCTTCCTTACCAGCTTATTAAGACGTGAGGCGTCCCTCTTCTTAATGCTGCCTCCCCAACACGCCACCACAAAGAAGAGGGCGCTCTCCACAACTGACCTATAGAACATCTTCAGCATCTCTCTACAGACATTGAATGACGCCAACCTTCTTAGGAAGTACAGTCGACTCTGTGCCTTCCTGCACAAGACATCTGTGTTGGCAGTCCAGTCTAGCTTCTCGTCTAACTGTACTCCCAGATACTTGTAGGTCTTAACCTGCTCCACACATTCTCCATTAATGATCACTGGCTCCATATGAGGCCTAGATCTCCTAAAGTCCACCACCATCTCCTTGGTCTTGGTGATATTGAGACGCAGGTAGTTTGAGTTGCACCATATCACAAAGTCCTGTATCAGTTTCCTATACTCCTCCTCCTGTCCATTCCTGACACACCCCACTATGGCCATGTCATCAGCGAACTTCTGCACATGGCAGGACTCCGAGGTATATTGGAAGTCTGATGTGTACAGGGTGAACAGGACCGGAGAGAGTACGGTTCCCTGCGGCGCCCCTGTGCTGCTTACCACCGTGTCAGACCTACAGTCTCCCAACCGCACATACTGAGGCCTATCTGTCAAGTAGTCCACTATCCAATCCACCATGTGAGAGTCTACTCCCATCTCCGTTAGTTTGTGCCTTAAGATCTTGGGCTGGATGGTGTTAAAGGCACTAGAGAAGTCAAGGAATGTAATCCTCACAGCACAACTGGCCCCATCTAGGTGAGAGAGTGATTTGTGCAGCAAATACATGATAGCATCCTCCACTCCCACCTTCTCCTTATACGCAAACTGAAGAGGATCCTGGGCGTGCCTGGTTTGTGGCCTCAGATTCTGTATTATCAGCCGCTCCATGGTCTTCATCACGTGCGACGTCAAGGCAACAGGTCTGAAGTCATTCAACTCCTATATTCTCCATTCTGTTATTGGTTTTCCATTGTACTATGATAATGTATGTATGTCTTGAAATGATCTGTATGGATGGCTTGCAAAACTAACATTTTCACTGTATTTTGCTACATGTGACAATAATGAGCCAATTAACAATTTGTACTGTCAATGGAAGAAAATGTCATGATTTCACAATGATATATCCACTGCTATGCTATGGCACCACTTTAACCATGTTGTTGGTATGAACATAAGACTGATAATTGGGATCCTTTTCACATTAATGATTATCCAGCAATTCAATAAAATGTGCCTTATTGAGTAAAATACCAGGGGTGATTGATAAATTTGTGGCCTAGGGTAAAAGGAGTCAATTTTAGAAAACCTAGCACATTTATTTTTCCTACATTTACACACTTAGTCCAGCGGTCGTGAGCATATGGGTCCCTTCTTTGTAGAAGTCACATATTAGACCTCCAGAAAGTGTCCACAGCAGGGGTGATTGATAAGTTTGTGGCCTAATGTAGAAGGAGATGAGTTATTAACTGCATTTAACAAGAGCTGTATAACTCACCTCTCTCTATCTTAGGCCATGAACTTATCAATCACCCCTGCTGTGGACCAACTGGAGGTCCAAGATGCTCTCGTTAAATGCACGTGCAGTTCAACTCTTTGAGTGATTATGCAGAAAGTTTGAAGTTAATAACTCATCTCCTTCTACCTTAGGCCATGAACTTATCAGTCACCCCTGCTGTGTACCACTTTTACAAAGAAGGGATCCGTATGCTCCACAACTGCTGGACTAAGTGTATACATGTAGGAGGGGACTATGTTAAAGAATAAATGTGCTAGGCTTTCTAAAATTGCCTCCTTCTACCTTAGGCCACAAACTTATCAATCACCCCTCATATATTTAGGGTCAACTTAATTTTCAGTTTACAGCTGCAGAACAATTTCACTGCTGACCCCCCTCCCCCAGACACCATTCGCCATTCAATTTTATAATTCCAATATATTTTGCAATATATTTTGAAATAAGGGAAGGTACTTCACTTCAAACAAGACAAATTCTGCAGATGCCGGAAAATCCAAGCAACACACACACACACACACACACACACACACACACACACACACACACACACACACACACACACACACACACACACACACACACACACACACACACACACACACACACACACAATGCTGGAGGAACTCAGCAGGTCAGGCAGCATCTGTGGAAAAGAGTATAGTCGATGTATCGGGCCAAGACTCTTTGTCCTGATGAAGGGTCTCAGCTGAAATTTTGACTGTACTCTTTTCCATAGATGCTGCCTGACCTGCTGAGTTCCTCCAGCATCGTGCGTGAGGTACTTCAGTTCATTCTATTTGTTGTAGAGCTGAAGTTGCCTTTTCGAACCAGCTTTGCATCTTGTTCTTGACAATAGCTGTTGAAGCCTATGCTAGTTCCTTTACAGCAGTCTGAGAGTTCCAAGCTCTCTAAAAATGTTTATATTGATAGCATGGATTTGAATACAATCAGGGCTCATAAACAATTCTTCTACATTGTGCATGAAATTACATGTTAAATAATACTCCATTAATAAATAAAGTAAAAATCATCTTTTTTTCTCTCATTGTTGCAATTTTGCCAGATATTGCTTTAAGTGTTGAGACCTACACTAATGCACACAGACCAGCTAATCCCTCCATTCCTGTAATTTGCTGATTTTTCTCCTCTCAAACTCGGTTCACTCTCATCGTCAGGTGCTGAATCTGAAAAGACTGAGAAAGAGCTTAAACAATAGAGCGAGCGTGTAAGTATCCTGCTTGTATCAGCTGATAAATGGGCCCCTCTTTAAGGAACTTATCTCTTTAGGACTTGCCGTATGAGGAATGGCATCATTTGTACTGTTTGCTTGGCTAGACGACTGAAGCTGGATCTATTTAAAAGATAGTGAGATACTGTCGACAGCAATAGACAGGGTAATTGGAGAGGCACTACTGTGGTATAAATTACATCACTCTAAGTGGCGGAGTGGCCCAAAGAGAGCGGAAAAAATTCTGACAATTTACTTGTCCTACTGCCCTTTTGACTGCTTATCACCACTCAGCAGAAGAAAAGAGCTGTAGGTGAAAAAATTAAGTATTGATCAAATTAACAGTTTTTACTGATCCCTTTAACAGAAAGGGACTTGAACAATTAAATTCCAAATACAAAAGACTGCGCAGGATAACTCTTGACCTGGGAGGTAGAGCTGGCTGACACCAACATATGGGAAATAAAATCTCATCTTGTTACAGAATTGTTTTTCCATTTGGAATTTAGACGATGGGAGCAGGGGAATTTATTAACTTGTCCAAAATCCGGCTGTATGGAATTACCATTACCCGCTTGTATCCACCTCTGCAATTTTAATTTAACCATTGCTGATGAGAAGGTCTTGATAATCACTGCATGCAACTGCAAGAACAGACCAAACGAATGGGGAAGATCACCTCAGAATGAGTGGAAATAGGCATAGTTTTAAATTTCAGTGTGTCAGTATTATTTGTGTGGTGTGACACAGTGCTCAGCTACTTCTCCTACCTGTTAGGGTTCTGTCCCTCAAAACCACGGAATTATTAATAATAATAATAATAATAATAATAATAATAATAATAATGCTTACAGAGTACGTTGGCAAAATATGGCAAACATATTCTGCAAACATGATTTGGCATTTTGGCAAACATATTCTGCCAAATGTGGTTGGAGGAATATGGCAGAATCACAGACAAACTAATGCTTAGTTGTATTGGAGAATGTATCTGATAAGGTCTGATGCCTCTTACTTAACCTGGAGCCCCCTAACCACCGTGCTGTACACTGAAAGCTACAATAGCAGTTTCATTCTCAGTCATATCATCTAAGCATGCTGGGTTGTAATGTATTGAACTCCACCTCTGAAATTCAGTTCTGACAAAGTCATTGGAACTGATTTTTACGATCAAATGCATCCAAGACTGAACTGTGCATTTAGCACACACAACTCAGGCTGGGTCTCTTTTTCTTTTACATTTCCTCATTTTTACTTGTTGGACAATGATTAGACTACACTTTGCTGGCTGTGGCAAGCTATTTCAGCTCAGAGCTGTTACTGTTCAGCCACTCAGATGGAACACTGTGGATGCAGGGTATATTGCTAGATTCAGAGATTGCATATATCATTGCGCCTAGATTTTGGATTCTCCACAGACACAGGACTCTCCAGCTTCATGCCATTAGGATCCAATGGCAGATCCATCTTGACGTGGAATCCAACAGCTTATTGATAACAATGGGAGTTGTGGGATTGTGTATTATGAGGCAAAGGGGAAAAGAGTTTCTTTTAGTTATTTTGTTCAATGCTTTGATTTTCTTTGACGTGTTTCCATGTATTTCAAAATGACAGTCTATAATTTCCTGGGTTGTCTCTACTTCCTTTCTTGGACAAGGGAACAACTTTGCAATGCTCCGGTACTTCTCCCATTCCTACTGATGATGCAAAGATCATTGCCAAAGGCTCAGCAATTCCTCCCTCACTTCCCACAGTAGTCTGGGGTACATCTTGTCCAGTCAGAAAAGGAAATAGCTTGTAATTTACTTTACTCTCTTGCATCCATTCCTCTCCACTGGAGTGAATAAAGCTGTGCCTGGTGTGTCTTGGGCAGATTCAGAAGGATGATTTCCCAGCATAGATGCTGAGAAACTGCAGGAATCTTGCCATCTACTATGGTGGGCTAGATGGATTGAAGATCTGTTTCTGACTGTAGTGCCCCCCTATGACTCTATGGAAACTAAGTCTGTGCCAACAGTCTGCTGAGGAACTATGGTGAGAACCTTGTTATGACATTGGTGTTCAGTTGTAGTAAAAGAATAATAAAGGAAGAATACTATATATGGAATCTTTTTACAATCTTAGAATGCCCCAATATGCCTAACAATTTTCATTTTAATGTCTTAGTATAGTGGAGTTGTCATGGCAGGCTGAGTAAACATCTTGCCATGCAAGTTGCATCAAGCCACACAAGGAGTGGTTTTGACTGCTTGGTCAAAGAACATTATGTGCACTATGCTCCACAGCATCGAGGACATCCTCAAAAGGCGATGCCTCAAAAAGGTGACATCCATCATTGAGGACCCCATCACCCAGGACATGCCACCTTCTCATTGCTCCCATTAGGAGGGAGGTACAGGAGACTGAAGACACACACAGACACACACACACACACTTTCTTCCCCTCATAGAGTCATAGAAAAGTGTAGCACAAAAGCAGTCCCTTCAGCTTATCTAGTCCATGCCAAAACTATTTCAGCTGCCTACTCCCTTTGATTTGCACTGGGACCATCGCCCTCCATATCCCTACCATCCATGTACCTACCCAAACTTCACTTAAACATTGAAATCCTCTCTGAGATAAGAGTTCTGAATGGACAATGAACCAACCCATGAGCACTACATCAGTATTTTATTGGCTCTCTTGTTGCACTATTTATTTTCAACTTAACTTATTCCTTTACTGTATATATTTCTAATTGTAATTTATAATTTTTATGTACTACTGCGACAAAGCAAACAACTTCATAACATATACGATTAATATTAAATCTGATTCTGATTTTAAAGGTGGTGAGGATTTGTGGCAGAATTTTAGAGATTAAATCCCTAGTGGGTGAAGACACAAGTTCAGGAGTCAGTCAGTTAGTCACTTCTGACCTACAACATTGGAAACGTAGCATCCAATTTGCACACAGTAAATTCTTGAAATTAATAATGAAATTAATTGACAGATTATCAAGTACTTTTATATTTAGGCTGAAGAATAAATTATGGTTAAGGCACTGGGAGAAATCTACTTCAAATCATAATGAACAGAAATTGTACATTTTTCAAGTATGGAAATTAACTATTTTTGAAAAGCATTCATTAACCACTACTGAATGTCGCCATTGAAGGGACATTGCATGTGCCAGAATAAAATGATTCTCAAAAGTCTCTTCAAGATTAATTACTTGGAATAGTTGCTAGATGCCCAGGTGAAGGAATGGGCCTAGAATACAAAAGTATTGAGAACCAATTCCTTTGCTAAATAACCTTTCAATAAATAAGATTTAAGAATAGTCAGTAATTAAGGATACTATTGATTTGAAAAATGCTGAACAAGACTTACAGTAGACCTTAGAACAGGAGATTACTGCAAGAATCTTGCATATTGTCAGTTTTAAAAAAGCAACACTTCAGACTTGGTGATGAGACAAAAATACTCAATACTTGCACAGGTCGGTCATTAAGTGCACTATAAACACTTTAAACCACTTTTTATAATGTTGTTTACATTGGAAGTACTTGCTGGCATTTATGTATTTATGCACATTTTATTCCCTATCTGTACTTCGAACTTTATTATTCCCACTCTGGCCTCTTACCTTTTGTCACCTGGGTCTTGTCCTCCTTCTCTTTCTCCTATGGTCCACTCTCCTTTCATATCAGATTCCATCCTGTCCAGCCTTTTCTTTTTCCTACCAACCTGGCTTCATCTATCACCTTCCAACTATCCTTCTTCCCCTCCCCCCACCTCTTTATTCTGGCCTCTTTCTCCTTCCTTTCCAGTCCTGAAGAAGGGTCCTGAAACATAACATTAACTGGTTATTCACTTCCATGGATGCTGCCTGACCTGCTGAGTTCCTCTAGCATTTTGTGTGTGTGAATTTATTATTATATAAATCTTTCTTTCTGTAAAATTATTGAATGTTGGCCTTTGTTGCACGTAGTGCCAAAACACCACAGCAATTTCTTCAGGTGTGTAAATGTACATGGTGTATAGAACTGATCAGCATAAAGGTATCAAGCACATCTGATTGGTTAAACACTATAAAGAAGTAACTACATTATTGAAGTAAATGTTTCACTGTTGGTGCCTTTGCTGGTTTTCACACTGCAAGTTCCAAAGATTTAGAAGAAGTTCTCCTATTTTAGTTGCCCAAAATGAGATTTGGGAAGATAATGGACACTGTATAGATTTGGCCATTTGATTGCTAATTTATTTGGCTTGGCATAACATTGTGGACTGAAGAGTCTGTTCCTAATCTGTACTGTTCTATGTGCTATGTTGAGTTACATAGAAACATAGAAAACCTACAGCACAATACAGGCCCTTCAGCCCACAAAGTTGTGCCGAACACGTCCCTACCTTAGAAATTACTAGGCTTACCTATAGCCCTCTATTTTTCTAAGCTCCATGTACCTATCCAAAAGTCTCTTAAAAGACCCTATCGTATCCGCCTCCACCACCGTTGCTGGCAGCCCATTCCATGCAGTCACCACTCTCTGAGTAAAAAACTTACCCCTGACATCTCCTCTGTACCTACTCCCCAGCACCTTAAACCTGTGTCCTCTTGTAGCAACCATTTCAGCCCTGTAAAAAAGCCTCTGACTATCCACACAATCAACGCCTCTCAACATCTAATACACCTCTATCAGGTCACCTCTCATCCTCCATTACTTCAAGGAGAAAAAGCCAAGTTCACTCAACCCATCCTCATATGACATGCTCCCCAATCCAGGCACCATCCTTGTAAATCTCCTCTGCACCCTTTCTATGGCTTCCACATCCTTCCTATAGTGAGGTGATCAAAACTGAGCACAGTACTGCAAGTGGGGTCTGATCAGGGTCCTATATAGCTGCAACATTACCTCTCAGCTCCTAAATTCAATTTCACGATTGATGAAGACCAATACACTGTACGCCTTCTTAACCACAGAGTCAACCTGTGCAGCTGCTTTGAGCGTCCTATGGACTCGGACTCCAAGATCCCTCTGATCCTCCACACTGCCAAGAGTCTTATCATTAATACTATCTTCTGCCATCATACTTGACCTATCAAAATGAACCACTTCACACTTATCTAGTTTGAAATCCAACTGCCACTTTTCAGCCCAGTTTTGCATCCTATCAATGTCCTGCTGTAACCTCTCACAGCCCTCCACTCTATCCACAACACCTTCAACCTTAGTATCAACAGCAAACTTACTAACCCATCCCTCCACTTCCTCATCCAGGTCATTTATAAAAATCACGAAGAATAATGGTCCCAGAACAGATCCCTGAGGCACACCACTGGTGACTGACCTCCATGCAGAATATGACCCGTCTACAACCACTCTTTGCCTTCTGTGGGCAAGCCAGTTCTGGATCCACAAAGCAATGTCCCCTTGGATCCCATGCCTCCTTACTTTCTCAATAATCTTTGCATGGGGTACCTTATCAAATGCCTTGCTAAAATCCATATACACTACATCTACTGCTCTTCCTTCATCAATATGTTTAGTCACATCCTCAAAAAATTCAATCAGGCTTGTAAGGCACGACCTGCCCTTGACAAAGCCATGCTGACTATTCCTAATCATATTATACCTCTCCAAATGTTCATAAATCCTGCCTCTCAGGGTCTTTTCCATCAACTTACCAACCACTGAGGTAAGACTCACTGGTCTTTAATTTCCTGGTCTATCGCTACTCCCTTTCTTGAATAAAAGAACAATATTTGCAACCCTCCAATCCTCTGGAACCTCTCCTGTCCCTATTGATGATGCAAAGATAATTGCCAGAGGCTCAGCAATCTCCTCCCTCACCTCCCAACAATAAGTTGTGAGGCCTATTGATTCTTCCCATGATAATGGGAATTTCTCAACATCCCTGCCATAACTGCTGGGCCACTGCTTAGAACAATACCTTAAGTCAATGAACGTGAGACACTAGGACATACATTAGGTCACTGGCAGATTTTCTTTCCTTTTACCCTTCATGGTAGCCTCTTCCTCCAAGTAGTCCTGGCAATGTTACTGGCACAGGTTTCACCTCAGTAAGTGACTTCCTTTCATGTTTAGGGTTGAAGGTCCCTCTATCATTGTCCCTCCTGATGCACTGATGCCTCTGCAGCATTGCTTAAGTTACTCCACCTTTCACTGCTAGACTTCTTCTTGATGAGGAAGATCCTAATGTGTCTAATAGTACATATAAACTGGCTGCTGGATTACTGGTGCAGGTGAGAGGTTGGTCATCCTCTCTTATGCCTCTGCCCCTTTTACAACTACAGGTCTGGAGAATAATGAATTACTCTTAGAGCAGGGAAGTAGCTGCCTCAAGAAAGCAGCATCCATCATCAAAGACCCACACCACCAGGCCATGCCCTCTTCTCACTTCAGGGAGGAGGTACAAGAGCCTTAGGCCCATAGCGACAGGTTCAGGAACAGTTACTGCCTATAACCATCAGGCTCCTGAACCAGCATCAATAACTTCACTCACCACTAGTCTGAAATGATTCTATCACCTTAGACTCTTTTTCCAGCACTCTTTACAACTGATGCTCTCGGTATTTTCATTATTTGCACAGGCTGTCATGTTGGTGGTTTGTCAGTATTTGTCTGCTTTTGTAAAGCTATTTTGTAAAAATCCCGTGTATTTCTTGTAAATATCTGCAAGTTACAGTGAATTAGGCCATAAAACTATTGGTAATATATGAGCAGAATTAGGCCATTTGGCCCATTGAGTCTGCTCCGCCATTTCATCATGGCTGATCCATATTTTCTCTCAGCCCCAATCTTCTGTCTTTCCCCTATATCCCTTCATGCCCTGACCAACAAGAATCCATCAACCTCTCCCTTAAATATACATAAAACTTCACCTCCACAGCTGCTCGTGGCAATGAATTTCACAAATTCAGCACTCTCTGGTTAAAGAAATTCCTCATCATCTCTGCTTTAAAAGGATGCTCCTCTTTTCTGAGGCTGTGTCCTCTAGTCTTAGACATTCCCACTATAGGTAACACCCTCTCCACATCCCCTCTATCAAGGCCTTTCACAATTTGATAGGATTCAATGATGTCCCCCCTTATTCTTCTGAATTCTAATGAATAATCAATCTCAAAATCATTTTTGTGAATCTCCTTTGAACCCTCTCCAGTTTCAGCACATTACTTCTAAGGGTCCCAAAGCTGCTCACAATACTCCCAGTGAGGCCTCACCAGTGCTTTATAAAGTTTCAACATTGCAGCCTTGCTTCTATATTCTAATCCTCTTGAAATGAATGCTGACATTGCATCTGCCTTCCTTACCACAGATATCACAGATTCAACCTGCAAAATATCCTTCAGGGAATCATTCACAAGGACTCTCAAGCACCTTTGGTATTTTGTATCTTCTCTCCATTTACAAAATAGTCAACTTTTTCATTTCTTCTACCAAGTGCATGACCATACACTTCCAGACATTGTATTCCATCAATATTCTCCTACTCTCTGAGTCCTTCTGTAGCCTCTCTACTTCCTCAAAACTACTTACCACTCCATCTACCTTTGTATCGTCTGTAAACTTTGCAACAGTGCCTTCAGTTCCATCATCCAAATCACTGACATACTGTGTAATGTAAAAAGAATCGATCCCAACACAGACCCCTGTGGAACACTGACAACCAACCAGAAAAGGCTCTCGTCATTCCCACTCTTTGCCTCTTGTCAATCAACCACTGGTTTATTCATGCTAGAATCTTTCCTATAATACCATGGGCTCGTAACTTGTAAGTGCACAACACCCACAGATTATCTATTGTCTATCCTGCTTTTCATTTCTTTAAAGAATTCCAACAGATTTGTCAGGCAAGATTTCATTTAAGGAAACGATGCCGACTACGGCCCATTTTATCATGTGACACCAAGTACACTTTGACCTCATCCATAATAATTGACTCCAACATCTTCCCAACCACTGAAGTCAGACTAACTGGCCTATAACTTCCTTTCTTCTGTCTCTCTCCCTTCTTGAAGAGTGGAGTGACCTTTGCAATTTTCCAGACCTCCTGAACCATTCCAGAATCTAGTGATTCTTTAAAGATCATTACTAATTAGTCACCTCTTTCAGAACCCTACGGTGTATGCCATCTAGTCCAGCTGACTTATCTACCTTCCAACCTTTCAGTTCTCCAAAAATCTTCTCCCTAGTACTGCTTTCTTCCTACACTTCATGACCCCTGTCACCTGGAACTTCTACCATATTGCTAATGTCTTCCACAGTGAAGACTGATGCAAAATACTTATTCAGTTTGTCCGTTATTTCCTTGTTGCTCATTTCTACCTCTCCAACATTGTTTCCAGTGGTCCAATATCCAGTCTCACCTTTCTTTTACACTTTATGTATCTGAAGAAACTTTTGTTGTCCTCTTTAATATTATTGGCTAGCTTACTTTCATATTACATTTTTACCATCTTGGTGACTTTTTTAGTTGCCTTCTGTTGGTATCTGAAAGCTTCCCAATCTTCTAACTTTCTACCAATTTTTGTTCTACTAAATGACCTCTCTTTGGCTTTTATTTTGACTTTGATTTCTCTTGTTAGCCACAATTGTGTTACCTTGCCTTTAGAACATTTCTTTCTCTTTGGGATGTATATATCCAATGTTTTCCAAATTGTTTCCAGAATTTCCAGCCATTGCTGCCTTGCCATCATCCCTGCCAGTGTCCTTTTCCAATCATTCTGGCCAACTCCTCTCTCATGCCTCTCTAATTCTCTTTGCTCCACTGTAATACTGATATATCTGACTTTAGCTTCTCCTTGTCAAATTTCAGGGTGAATTCGATCATATTATGATCACTTGTCCCTAAGGGTTCTTTTACCTTAAGCTCTCTAATCAATTCTGTTCATTGCACAACACTGAATCCAGAATATCTGATCCCCTAGTGGGCTCAACCATGAGCCATCTCATAGGCATTCTAGAACTTTCCCCTCTTGGAATCCAGCACCAACCTGATTTTCCCAATCTACCTGCATGTTGAAGTTCCCCGTGCAAATTGTAACAGTGGCCTTTTGCCATGTATTTTCTATCTCCCATTGTAATTTGTAAACCATATTCTTACTACTGTTTGGTGGTCTATATAACCCCCATCAGGGTCTTCTTACCTTGCAGTTCCTTAGCTCTATCCACAATGATTCAACATCTTCCGACCCTATGTCACCTCTTTCTAATGATTTGATTTCACTTTAACAACAGAGTAACATTACCCCGCTGCTTTCCTGTCTGTCCAACGTTCATCTTTGGACATTAAACTCACAGCTATAATCCTCCTTCAGCCATGATTCAGTGATGCCTACATCATACATGCTAATCTGTAACTGTGCTATAAGGTCAGCTATCTTATTCCATATACTGCATGCATTCAAATATAACACCATCAGTCCTGTATTCACCCTTTTTCAGTTTTGTCTGTCTTTTGAATGCAATTCATTCTGTTGACTGCAATTTTGCTTGATCATCAGCCTCCCCTTACTAGGAGTCTCACTACACATTGCCTCTGTTTGTAAACCAACTACTTCATCTTCGGCACTAGCACTCTGGTTCCCATCACTCTGCCAAATAAGTTTAAACCTACCTGAAGAACTCTAGCCAACCTCCCCACAAGGAAATTGGACCCTGTCGGGTTCAGGCGTAACCTAACCCTTCTGTGCAGGTCATACCTTCTCCAGAAAAGATCTCAATGATCCATAAATCTGAACCCCTGCCCCCTGCACCAGTTACTCAGCCACACATTCATCTGCTACATCATTCTATTCTTACACTCAGGGGCATGTGGCACAGGCAGCAATTCAGAGATTATTATCTTGGAGGTCCTGTTTCTCATCCTTCTACCTAGATTCCTAAAATCACTTCAGGACCTCCTTGCCTTGTCTATCTAGACACTGGTGCCAATATATACCAAGACTTCTGGTTGCTTACCTTTACCCTTGAGTATGCCATGCAGAACCTTGTCTCTGTTCCTCTGACTAAGAAATCTCCTATCAACACTGCAGTCCTCTTCAACTCTCTGCTCTTCTGAGCCACAGCACCAGACTCAGTGCCAGAGACTACTGTTGTTCCCCCTGGCAGGTCACCCCCCCTCAATAGTATCTAAAGTTGAATAAATATTATTGAGGGAGCGGCCACAGGTGTACTCTGCACTGGTTGTGCATTTCCCCTCCTTCTCCTGGAAGTCACCCGGTTCCCTGTCTCCTGCATCCTAATGGTGACTACTACCCTGTAGCTCCTGTCTATCAACCCCTCATTCTCCCGTATGAATTGAAGGTCATCGAGCTGCAGCTCCAGTTCTTTATTACGTTCTCTCAGGAGCTGCAGCTTGGTGCACCTGGTACAGTTTTTTTTTTTCTGTGAGACAGGACATCTACCAGACTTCCCACATCCCGTACAGAGTACAAAACAATGCTCCTGGAGCCATTCTCACTAAACTACTATGCCCCAACAGATGAGGGAATGAACAAATAAGAACAGAGAGTAACTTACAAGATACTTTACTTCACCCAAGCACAATGAGCCACAGCCAGTATGGCACACTCAAAAGAATGACCACTCTGCTTGCACTTGAGTTACTTTTAGTGGCCCTTTCTAATGAATCCCTCTTGCTGATTGATCGCTCCTCAACTCAGAGAAACTGCTGCAAAGCACTGCCTTTAAAATCTCAATTGCCATCCTGATTGAAAGGTAGTTCTTTTTACATACGGCTCAATTAACCCATTGATTGATGTGGGGGAATTTAGATCTTCTGGAGAAGACTTATGCTATCACCAGGAGAACATGCAAACTCCACACATGCAGCACCAGAGTCCAAGACTGACCTGGTTCTCCAGAACTGTGAGGCGCCAGCTCTATTAGTTATTCTACTGTGTTGCCTCTCCACTTATCCAGATGAGAATACACAGTAAATGTATGTTACTATTCAGAATAGCTAGATGAAATGTTCATTCACTCCACCACCAAAATCCCAATATTTCAGTATGCACTACCAGCTGGATGCATTTTGGAAATACATCAAGGATCCTCAGGAGCACTCTGCACTGAAAAGACACAAGTGGCTACTGTGTTTCAAATACTATCACTCTTCCAGTGATACATTACTGTTCCTTTGTTGATGTTGGACCAAAGTTCTGAATTTCTGAACTAACAACAGTGACCTGGGAATAAGTTAAGAAGAGAACATCTCCACATCCCACAGCCCTCCCCCATCTCCACCCTATTTCACCACCACCTTCTAAAATAGCTGATAAATGTGCTGGTGAAGTCTGGTCCACCATGATTCCAACCTGAAGTAAAAATTCCATTCTGCATGTCTATGAAAATGAATCTGCAGATGAAACGTGATTCCAACTTTACAGCATTTGAGAAGATGACTGCAGACCTTAGGAACTACTGATCTTCTGTACGTTTTCCAGTGGGATTTTGATACAATTGCTTATGCAAGCATAATTTATTGTATTTTGTCAGGCTGAGTGCATCTGTTCAGTGAGTTGCTTTGGAATGGAGTGGCTTGTTTTCCAGTGAGCCTGCTCAGCAACACTATCTCCCCTGACACCAAAGAGATGAATGGACGCTGAACTATTTCCAACCAGGACAAAAGTGATCTTCTCTACTTTCTGATTAATGATGTCATTGTATTATTAGTATTAGCTAAACATCTAAATTACCAATCTGCATGGTTAGTAAAACAAAAGAGCTGATTGTGGACTTCAGGAAAGGAAAGGAGGGCAAACATTTGCCTGTCTATATTGGGGGATTGGTAGTGGAGAGAGTCAGCTTTAAATTACTGGGCATTAATATATATTAGACAACCAGTTCTAGGCCAGCACATAGATGCAATTGCACAAAGGCATGCCAGCTTCATTATATTCATTGTAAAGGTCAAATTTAATGTCAGAGAAATGTATACAACATACATCCTGAAATACTTTTTCTTCACAAACATCCACGAAAACAGAGGAGTGCCCCGAAAGAGTGAACACCAATTAAACATGAGAACCCCAAAGTCCCCCTCAGCTGCAGATGCGGCAGCGAGCAACAATCCCCTCTCCCCCCCCACCAGCAAAAAAAACGCGCATTGGTACAATTATTGAGGCCAAGCGTGTGCGAAGCAATAGCAAAGACTCAGACCAAAGTTACCCCAAAAACTCATAGGTTCTTTCTCTCTCCCTAGCAAGGGAGAGGGAGGTGTCCCCCATTTTCACAGCGAGTGGGAGACATAACAACAACCCGTTGGTTTATGATGTTAAAAGTCCGTATCGTCGCTTTTTTTGAGCTCTGTGTCTGAAGATCACAAAGATCTCAGGTCTTCAGGCTCACAGCGAAAGATTTTCCGGCCTCCCCGACAACACACGAGTCTCCTGCTGTGACACCGACGCTCGATTCACCCGTCTCCAAAGCCCCGAGATCTTAGGCTTCCGAACACAATCGAGATTCTCAGGCCAAGCCCTTGGCATGTCGAATAGCGGCCAGTTGTGGGACCCCGAGAATGGGTCCCATTCCCGCAAAGAACCCAAGCCTGCATAAAACTCCAGGTCAGGGTCTTCAAGAGAACCCTGAAAGGGAAAAATAAAGATTTTAAAGGTATAAATAGAGCTGTTTCTGAAGATGCAAGCAAAGGAGTCGCCATTAGGTGCCATCATTCCTCCTAAGCTTCGCCCAATAGGTTAGGCATGTCTCTATTCTCTCTAACAAACGTTTATATTTACACTGTTGCAAGTACCCTGACTGGTTGCATCATGGTTTGGTATGGCAATTCAAATGTGTAAGAATATAAGAAGCTGAAAAGAGTGATGGACTTTGCTCAACACATCACAGGCATATCTCTCCCCATCATTGATAGTATCTACAGGAGGCGCTGCTTCAAGAAGGCAATATCCATCATCAAAGATCCCCACAATCTTCTCACAGCTAACCACCGGGCAGGAGGTAGAGAAGCCTGAAATCCCACATCACCTTGTTGAAGAAGATGTACTTTTCTTCAACCATTTGATTATTGAACCAACCGGCACAACCTTAATTACTG
This sequence comes from Hemitrygon akajei, assembly GCF_048418815.1. Lineage (NCBI taxonomy): Eukaryota > Metazoa > Chordata > Chondrichthyes > Myliobatiformes > Dasyatidae > Hemitrygon > Hemitrygon akajei. The sequence goes on from NC_133127.1 coordinate 32,175,616, forward strand.
CAGCTGAGCAACAGTAAAACCACTTGGATCACTTTGCACTAAAAGAGACTTTGAGTGCTTTTTGTTTAATTGTGTTCTTTCTTGTAAAAATGGTGTATAACTTATGTCTAATTTATCTTTTCCTTGTGAATGATACTTGCATATGATGCCATGTGCCTGTGGTGCTGCTACAAATAAGTTTTTAATTGCACTAGTGCTTACACATACATGTGAGAAAAACTTGAGTTTGACTTTGTCTTTGAACCTTTGATTGCATCATAGTTATAAAAAAATCAAATTTTGCTAAATAATACTATTATCCTGGTAGTTTGGGGTAGGTCTGTGAATGTAGAAAAAAATCAGATACGCCCTTATAACTATAAAAATAATCAAATATCCCTGTGTAATTCTAAAATGTTTAGATTTACCCCTGTTATTAGTAGCTCAGTAATTAGAAGCACAGTTGTGATTTATAAATACTTAAACACACCCCTGAAATTCTAGATATAGACTACATACTTGTGACTGGGGAAATAATTTTTGGTACCTTTATGATTGAAGAGATGGCTGTTTGCACCCTGTTGGATTTTCACAGATTAAAATTGTTGGAGGTGGAAACATTTTCATTTTTATAGAAGTTGTAATTTCGGTGTCAATGGGCCTGTGTATGAGAGCTACACCCCATTCTCCTCTCCCCCCTCACCCTTCTGCCTCCCCCTACTAATCCACCTTCCTCTCCTCCACTGCTGCTTCATCATACCTGACAAAGGGGAGATTAGCACTGTCACCAGTAGTTCAGTCTGTACCTAAATGGATTCAACAATGGCTGATGATATCAAATGCATTTTTCAAAACGTTGACATCAAATCTCCACATTCTTCAGTATAAATTATGACTGGTATGTATTTCCATCGTCTTGAAGACTTTATTTCATTTAAAGAATTAATCAAACACAAAATATTAATTTTATCATTGAGAAAACCCATTTTTCATTAAGATCCTTGAGTGATTGTGAACATCAGTAATATCATGTTCTATTAGGCACATTGTGAAGCCTTTTTCAGGCACTGGATTGTTTGAGTGAATTTTGGTCAACCACTGAACATTCTGCATTTAACTAAACATATTTCTTTCAGCTAGGACCATAACAAATGAAATATAAAGTATTCTCTCAGGATTACATTGTTCTCTTGCTGTCCCTTGCTGAAGCTTGAAAGGATTGACACCGCTATGGAGAGAACTGTGGGAACACGAGAGACTGCAAATGCTGGAATTAGTGGCAACAAACAAGGTGATGGAGGAACTCAGAGGATTAGGCAGTATCTGTTGAGGGAAATGAACAGTCGATGTTTCGTGTTGAGACCCTTTATCTGTCCATTCCCTTCCACATTTGCGGCCTGGTCTATTCAGTTCTTTTAACAGCTCGTTTGTTGTTGCAGGGAGAGTTGAGTTTGTTCTCTTACTCTTGTCCATTCCTCCTTTATTCACATCTTCAAAATTCAAAGTTAAAGTAAATTTATTATATGCCACCAAATACTACCGTGACATTTATTTTCCTGTGTGCATTCGCAGTAGGTAGGAAGAAATACGATAGAATCAATGAAAAACTGCACATTTTGTTAAACCGTAAAAGCAATTTTGTCAACTTTCTCAAAAACAATCCCAAAGATGAAATTATCAAGACTATGGTTGAGGCAATGGTTTCTTATGAGAATGGTATTGAAAGCCAGCAGCTAAAAAGCTCTCTCGTAAAAGCAATTTTTGGCAACTTTCTGAAAACCAATCCCAATGATGAAATTATCAAGACAATGTTTGAGACAATGCTTCCTATATTTCTATGCTAGAAGCCAGAAAGTTCTTGACCTTTGATGTACCATGAGATGGGAATGATGTCCTGCCTAAAATAGGTGCTATATTCTTCTATTCTGAAATTAGAGACATATTAAAGGCAAGGGAAGTAGGTAGTTCCTGTTTACTTCCAACAACCAGCTCAGATATATTCTGTTCACCTTGTTTATTCATCATAGAAAGAGACATTTTAACCATTACAAAAATCCTGAAATGCTGGAAGAAAATTCATCAGTGGAATTCCTCTCATGATTGGTAAAAAAAGTATTCTTTAATGATCTGACAAAAGCAAGTCAAACATCACCCCTAAAAACTAAAAAAGTATTAAAAAGACATGGATTTCTAAAACAACTTTCACAACCTTAAAACATGCCAATGAACTTCGTAGCCAGTTACTGTTGAAATGTAGGAATGTGAAAGCTCATGTACTGCAAACTTCTTTAAACAATATGATAAAGACCATATAAATTTGTTTTTGAGAGGCTGGTTGAAGGGTAAATGTTGGCCAAGTCAGCTGTTTTTCAAAGTAGTAACATAATATCATTCACATTCATCAAAGAGTGAAGGCAATGCCTCAGTCTAAATGTGCATCTGAAGGCATCTGACCTGCTTCATCAGTTCAGGGGCAATTCGAAAGAGGCAATGAAGGTGACAGTGTCAGTAATATCTACATCCTGTGAATAAGTAGGTTATTAATCTTGGGCAGTATCTCTAATTTCAGGAATGTCCTGTTTTTGTACTTACTGTGTTAAAATAATGACCATGTCACCATTTGAGAAAGATAATGTTGGTGACCAAAGTTAAAGCAGCTCTCAACCAACATCAGAAAAAAATTGATTATTGTCATTTATCTCATTACCAATTTGGGGATAGTCCCATATGCAGATTTTCTGTTGTGCATGTTTCTATCTATATGATACCTCTATCAAAGGAAGTACAAGGCGTTCCTTCCCTCTGCTAGCCTACAGGTCACTCTTGGGCAAGGTGTAGCACCTGCTTAGCCCCAAAATCAGGGCCACCATGGGAGCAGGTGGTGGATGGTTGTATGGGCAGCTGATGCATGTCACAAGCCCTGGATATGCAACCACTGATGTCGGGCAGACAGTCTCTGAAGAGCGTTGATAATGGCTGGGATGACCCATTTTGTAAATACACTGCCCAGGAGAAGGCAATGGCAAACCACTTCTGTAGAAAAAATTGCCAAGAACAATCATGGTCATGGAAAAACCATGATTGCCCACGTCAATACAACACAGCACATAATAGTGATGATGATGATGTTACTTTGGGGGAGTAGTTGCACTTCCAAAGCACATCAGCAGCTCTGAAGCACTTTGGGAGATCCTGAAGCTGAAAATTATGCAGAAGATATCCAAGTTGCTTTGCTTGTTGTGAATATACTTTACTTCAAACAAGGGAGGTAATGGCTGATCCATCTTGTAGCAGCATGCCATTACTTTTTATGACATAGGAAGCTAAGATGTTGAAAAACATGCTACAAAGTACTGTGCTAGAGCCAGTTGTCACTCCTGCTGCTTTACAAACTGTCCAATGCCTAGCCTAACTAGTGGAAATTTCTGGGATTTTAGCAATTTAGGAGAAGCACATTATTGACCCTTCAAAAAAAACCAGAGTTGATTAAACAAACTCTAATATGCTCATTCTACCTCACTAATTGGTGGACTTTTAGCAGGTTCAGATTTAACTTACATCTAATTTTATATTTTTTCCCATTCTGTTGACTTCCTAGATTGTAAGGCTCTATAAAGTTGTACTGGGCAGTCTCCCATCTGATGGCATGAATTTCTCTAACTTCTGCTAATTTCTCCACACCTCCCTTTCTCTCTTTTTCTATTTACTATTCTGCCTCACCTCTTCTCCCTTCTTTTCTCCTCATCTTCCCATCATCTTCCTCTGATGACCCTTCTCCTTCCCTTACTCCCATGGTGCAATCTCCTCTCCTTTTAGATGCCTTTTGATTCCTTTTGACATGGAATGGCTCCCTCTGAAGGAAAATGGGAGGATGTTCTATCATAATGCACTTGGTAAATGCAGCCAATCTGTGTCGCACTGTAGCAGAGCTGAAGCTTATTTCTCTGGAGGTGCTGTGCGGCAACTGTTATCAGTGTGTTATTTTTATGCATCACTGAATTTATTTACATTTTAAGTATCTGTTCTGGGTTAGACTGTATTCATTCAGCCTGGGGTAATTAAATCAATGATACCTCGGCTGTGAACAGAACAAACAATGCACCTTTTTTTTCTGTGACAAGTCCTAATGTATGAAGAAATGATATTACACTGGCTAATAGGAATTAGAAACACAACCTTGGTGGGAAAGAATTATAGGAACTATCATGGTGACTCAACCTGAATGAGCATAAAGCAACTGTAATAAATATTGATAAGAAGTCCTTGATTTTTAAGGAATCAAGAGGCTTTGCAAATACTAACATTTGGAGTCATTTGCAAATACATTTAACAATCTGGATCCAAGGACTGCAGTTCTCTGATTTTTTTTGTGACCCTCTAGCTTGTTTTTTATTTTACTTCAGGCATACAGGAATCACTGACAAAACCAGGATTCATTGCCCATTCTTAACCTTTGTTTGCCTCTTCAAGAAAGTATTACATTTCTATGGCAGCTTTCCCAAGCTTAAAATGACCTAAGGAATTTAATAGCCAATGAGATGCTGTCATAGTTGTAGTATAGGAAATATGACCATCAATTTGCACACCTCCCACTAATGTCAATGAGATAAATAACTATATAACCTATTTAATTATATTTTTAAATCATAAAATTGTCCAATGCACCATGGTTGACTCCTCTGTTATTTAGCTATGAAGCACCATGTCACAGCATTAAGGGTGATCTCGTTTGACATTTTAGCAAGAGACAACAACTCGGTATTGGCAGTATCAGCTGAGAATTTTGCCCAGAAGATTCTGGAGGGGGAACTTGAACCCACAGTTACCCGATTCAGGGGCAAAAAGTACTATCCGCTGAATGAAGAATGATGTACATTGATATCATGTAGGACAAAATTCTTGTGGGTGTTAACAATTTTGTTCCACATAGCTATTCTTGACATATGAAGCCTTGCACTGAATATTGAGAATTTATTTCAACACTTAGTGAGCCTATTTTAGAAACATGAAGGGAATCTCATTGAAGCATACCAAACACTAAAAAGGATGATAGAGTGGACATAGAGAGGATGTTTCAAATGGTGGGAAAGTCTAGAACTAGGGGGCACAGCATTGGAATAGAAGGATGTCCTTTTAGAAAAGAGATGAGGAGGGATTTCTTTATCCAGAGGGTGGTGATTACGTGGAATTCACTGCTGCAGATGGCTATGGAAGCCAAATTATTGGGTATATTTAAAGCAGAGGTTGATAGGTTCTTGATTAGTAAGGTTATGGGTTAAAAAAAAATCAGGACAATGGAGCTGAGAGGGAATATACATCAGCAGTGATCGAATGGCAGAGCAGACCTGATGGGATGAATGGACTAATTGTGCACCCACGTCTTATGATCTTACCAATTTTCCATCCAGCTCACCCTGGAAATCAGTAAATTTGTAAAAAGCAATGGTTACTTTTCAATTCCTTGGTGTTGAGACGAAGGTCTAACCAACACTTTTATTCTTGGCTATGTGTTGGAAATGAAGTCTTTATTGCGTCTCTTTGGAAGTGGTGCCAGGCAGGAGTGGGCCAATTGTATCCTTTTACAGCTGCACGAAACAGCAATGATGGAAATACAGCAATCACTTTTGCTTACGAAGAGTACTTCAGATCCAGCTTTGAACAAAACCACACAAGATATTAGGAGTTTCCTGTGTGGAGCTATTAGTTACATATACATACAATTAAGAGGGGCTTCCCTGCATTTACTTCCCAGACATAGACATTGTGAATAACAAGGACTCTTAAGGTAGTCACATGGTTAATCAATACTAAATAACAGAACATGATGCTGAGGCCAATATTTATTACACAAAAACAAAATCAAAAAATACATAAGCTCTTCTTGGGCTTCCAACCGGGTCCAGGTGTCAATTTTAACTGACGTTTCCATGACGAATTCTGCTATCTTCATCAGGGATGATGCCTAGACATGTCTAGTCTGGTGGCATATGTACTTAACTCCCATTGTCCATCACTCCTGATTGGTTAGTCCTCAACCAATCGTGTTTGCAATGTTCCACATTGGTTAAAATCACATTCCAGTTTTAACTTAGAGTGAGACCTTCATCTTTGTTGGAATTCTTATTCTCTGGTCTTATTTCAATGGCTTCCTTCACCAGGCATCCCAAAAACGATTAGCGTGGCACAGTAGTTTTGTAAGTGGTTTCTGGGACTGCCTCATGAAGGAAGCTATTGAAATAAGAATTAGAATAGCTACATTCTAAAGTATATGTTCTTTATTTGAAAGGTTAAGGAGAATAAAAGATTCATTGAGTTATACTGCATGGGAACTCGTCTACCAGGATGCTTATCAAAGCTAATCCCTCTTACCTGTGCTTAGCCTATATTCCTCTAAGTCTTTTCTATCTGTGCACTTGCCCAGATGTTTTTCTTAAACATTGTAATTGTACCTGCCTCTATCACTTCCTCTGTTAGGCTGTTCTATGTGCCTAAGAAACTTCTGGGCAAAAAACTTCTCCCTCAGGAAGTTGCTTGCAAAATTGCTGAGGAACCCCTTGGGCAACTTAACAATGATCAAGGTATACTAAAGGGAGAAAGAATGTATGAGAATAAATAAGAAGTGTAATATAGATTACTGGAGATTTTGCAATTATAAAGAAGTATGAGAGTTGCAAAAGAAAATTGTCTTTCAGAAGCAGAGACAAAGAAATAGAATAGGGAATAACAAAGTGTTTGAATCAACACATATACATTTAATTATATTATACTGTATATATTTATATTCATTGTATAATTATATGTAATATATATTATATACTTACATTCCAAACTACAGTGGATTCCGGTTGATTGGGAAACATGGGAACCAGTACATTTTGGCCCAATTAATTGGCTGTTGCAATTAGCCAAAGTTTCATGGAAATAGTTCTTGTAAAAAGTACCATTTAACTGAGTAACAAATTATATATTTAAATGAAATACAGAACAGATTTGAATACTATCAATATTACTACAGTACTATAAAACTGTGTAATTGTTCCTAATAGTTAACAGAGGGATTCATACAATGTATGCTGCCATGTTCTTTTCATTGACTGTCAATGAACAAAACCAACACAGACACCTAGAGCAGCTGATGGACTGCCTTCGTTGCCTTCCTGCACGAAGTAGTGTCAAAAACCACTGGTCCTTAATTTGGCATCAGTCAGTCCTAACTTGCTGAAGTAGTGAAATAATTTCATTTTCACTCCCACACAAAATGCTGGTGGAACGCAGCAGGCCAGGCAACATCTATAGGAAGAAGCACTGTCGACGTTTTGGGCCGAGACCCTTCGTCAGGACTAACTGAAAGGAAAGATAGTAAGAAATTTGAAAGTAGGAGGGGGAAGGGGAAATGCGAAATAATAGGAGAAGACCGGAGGGGGTGGGGTGAAGCTAAGAGCTGGAACGGTGATTGTCAAAAGGGATACAGAGCTGGAGAAGGGAAAGGATCATGGGTCGGGAGGCCTAGGGAGAAAGAAAAGGGGAGGGGAGCACCAGAGGGAGATGGAGAACAGGCAGAGTGATTGGCAGAGAGAGAGAAAAAAAAGGGGGGAAAAACTAAATATATCAGGATGGGGTAAGAAGGGGAGGAGGGGCATTAACATAGAAACATAGAAAATAGGTGCAGGAGTAGCCCATTCAGCCCTTCGAGCCTGCACCACCATTCAGTATGATCATGGCTGATAATCCAACTCAGAACCCTGTACCTGCTTTCTCTCCATACCCCCTGATCCCTTTAGCCACAAGGGCCATATCTAACTTCCTCTTAAATATAGCCAATGAACCGGCCTCAACTGTTTCCTGTGGCAGAGAATTCCACAGATTCACCACTTTCTATGTGAAGAAGTTTTTCCTCATCTCGGTCCTAAAAGGCTTCCCTTTTATTCTTAAACTGTGACCCCTCGTTCTGGACTCCCCCAACATTGGAAACAATCTTCCTACACCTGGCCTGTCCAATCCCTTTAGAATTTTATACGTTTCAAAAAGATACCCCATCAATCTTCTAAATTCTAGTGAGTATAAGCCTAGTCAATCCAATCTTTCTTCATATGAAAGTCCTGCCATCCCAGGAATCAATCTGGTGAACCTTCTTTGTACTCCCTCTATGGCAAGAATGTCTTTCCTCAGATTAGGGGACCAAAACTGCATACAATACTCTAGGTGCGGTCTCACCAAGGCCTTGTACAACTGCAGTAGAACCTCCCTGCTCCTGTACTCAAATCCTTTTGCTATGAATGCCAACATACCATTTGCCTTTTTCACCGCCTGCTGTACCTGCATGCCCACCTTCAATGACTGGTGTACAATGACACCCAGGTCTCGCTGCATCTCCCCTTTTTCTAATCGGCCACCGTTCAGATAATAATCTGTTTTCCTGTTCTTGCCACCAAAGTGGATAACCTCACATTTATCCACATTAAATTGCATCTGCCATGAATTTTCCCACTCACCTAACCTATCCAAGTCACCCTGCATCCTCTTAGCATCCTCCTCACAGCCAACACCGCCGCCCAGCTTCGTGTCATCCGCAAACTTGGAGATGCTGCATTTAATTCCCTCATCTAAATCATTAATATATATTGTAAACAACTGGGGTCCCAGCACTGAGCCTTGCGGTACCCCACTAGTCACTGCCTGCCATTCTGAAAAGGTCCCGTTTACTCCCACTCTTTGTTTCCTGTCTGCCAACCAATTCTCTATCCACATCAATACCATACCCCCTATACCATGTGCTTTAAGTTTGCACACTAATCTCCTGTGTGGAACCTTGTCAAAAACCTTTTGAAAATCTAAATATACCACATCCACTGGCTCTCCCCTATCCACTCTACTAGTTACATCTTCAAAAACTTCTATAAGATTCATCAGACATGATTTTCCTTTCACAAATCCATGCTGACTTTGTCTGATGATTTCACCTCTTTCCAAATGTGCTGTTATCACATCTTTGATAACCAACTCTAGCATTTTCCCCACCACCGATGTCAGACTAACTGGTCTATAATTCCCTGGTTTCTCTCTCCCTCCTTTTTTAAAAAGTGGGGTTACATTAGCCACCGTCCAATCCTCAGGAATTAATCCAGAATCTAAGGAGTTTTGAAAAATTATCACTAATGCATCCACTATTTCTTGGGCTACTTCCTTAAGCACTCTGGGATGCAGACCATCTGGCCCTGGGGATTCATCTGCCTTTAATCCCTTCAATTTACCTAACACCACTTCCCTACTAACATGTATTTCCCTCAGTTCCTCCGTCTCACTAGACCCTCGGTCCCTTACTATTTCCGGAAGATTATTTATGTCCTCCTTAGTGAAGACAGAACCAAAGTAGTTATTCAATTGGTCTGCCATGTCTTTGTTCCCTATGATCAATTCACCTGTTTCTGACTGTAAAGGACCTACATTTGTCTTGACCAATCTTTTTCTTTTCACGTATCTATAAAAGCTTTTACAGTCAGTTTTTATGTTCCCTGCCAGCTTTCTCTCATAATCTTTTTCCCCTTTCCTAATTAAGCCCTTTGTCCTCCTCTGCTGGTCTCTGAGTTTCTCCCAGTCCTCAGGTGTGCCGCCTTTTTTTTGCTAATTTATATGTTTCTTCTTTGGACTTGATACTATCCCTAATTTCCCTTGTCAGCCACGGGTGCACTACCTTCCCTGGTTTATTCTTTTGCCAAACTGGGATGAACAATTGTTGTAGTTCATCCATGCGATCTTTAAATGCTTGCCATTGCATATCCTCCATCAACCCTTTAAGTATCATTTGCCAGTCTATCTTAGCTAATTCACGTCTCATACCTTCAAAGTTACCCTTCTTTAAGTTCAGAATCTTTGTTTAACAGAAATTAGAGTAGTCAATGTTCATGCCATCAGGTTGGAGGCTACCCAGCCAGTATATAAGATGTTGTTCCTCCAACCTGAGTGTGGCTTCATCTTGACAGTAGAGGAGGCCATGGAACCCTAATCCACGCATTTAGGGTTTGCATTTAGTTCTATTATCAGTAATGGTGATGGCCAAGGAGAATTTTAAAATGGAATTTCTTCATTGAAATGGTGGGCAAATTTATTGGTATGAGGCGCGATTTTGGCAGGGTAACTCAGAAGGAAAGACTTACAGGTACGACTGTAATAGACTAGCTTTTGTAGAGGATGAAAATCAAAAACTGCAGATGCTAGAAATCTGCAAGTAAATTGAAAATGATGAGGAGACATCCCTCTGACACATTCTCTTTCAGTACATGCTGCCCGACCTGCTGAGTGTTTCTAACATTTTGTAATAACATTTTCTGATTATTACAAAGGAGATCTGTTGAGTGCACACTAGGCACATTTCCATAAGCCGGAAAGACAGTGGAATCAAAGCCAGGGATAACATAAGAGATAGGGACCACGCTGAAACTATAAGGGGGCGGGGGGGGGGGGATGGATAATATAACCATATAATGCAGGTTAGGTGAATGATTCCAGTGAGGACAAGGGTGATTACTATACTGAGTTGAGTTGAAAAGAAAATTCTACGAGGAAAGAGAGAATGTGAATAGAGAATAATATACTGTCTTATATATCCATGTATCTAGTCAGTAGCAATAAGAGGGAGGATGGGGACAATTAATTATCAGGAAGCCAATCATAGTGATGGAGGACATGGCTGAATATTGGAAAATCTTCATGAATTAGGACCATTGCCTGGTATTAGTGCCTGTCCTCTCTGTTCTTAAGAACTGGTTCAGATGCTGGATTTTGTCAGAGGTAAGCATGGTTAGCAGAGACTGAGAGTTGAATCAAGTCAAAGTTAACTTTTTATTAAAGATGTATATGTTACCATGTACTACCTTGTAATTTATTTTCCTGCAAGCATTTACAGAAAAATAAAGAAATACAATATAATTTATGTATAATTTTAAACACTAAAGAAGACCCAATATGAAAAAGAAAGCGAGTTGTGCAAATAATAAAAATGTAACAAAAAAACAGAACAAGTAGGATCTCCCAGTGGCCGCCCATTTTAACTCTATTTCCCTCTCCCATTCCAATATGTTTGCCCATGGCCTCCTCTACTGTTGCGATGAAATCACACTCAGGTTGGAGGAACAACACCTTGTAATCCATCTGGGTAGCCTCCAACCTAATGGCATGAGCATCGATTTCTCGAACTTCCAGTAATACCCGCTCTCCTCCTTCACCATTCCCCAACCCCTTTTCCCTCTCTCACCTATTCGCCTTGCCCGCCATCGCCTCCCCCAGTGCTCCTCCCCCTTTCTTTCTTCCATGGCCTTCTATCCTCTCCTATCAGACTCCCCCTTCTCCAGCCCTGTATCTTCTTCACCAATCAACTTCCCAGCTCTTTACTTCACCCCTCCCTTCCCCCTTCAGGTTTCACCCATCACCTTGTGTTTCTCTCTCCCCACCTTTTAGATCTACACCTCAGCTTTTTTTTCCCCAGTTTTGCCAAGGGGTCTTGGCCTAAAACGTCGACTGTACTCTCCCTTCTGCAATGCGTACAAAGCGCTCCTCCATCCGCCGTATAGAAAGTCGGATCACTCCTCCATCTTGCTTCTGCAGAAGCTGAAACAAGAGGCGGCCATCGTTAAAACTGTCCATTGTTGGTTGACTAATCGGTCTCCATGCTACAGGACTGCTTTGATGACATCAACCGGAATGTTGTGATGAGGATGTCTCCGAGTTCACGGATGGGGTCATGAGCTTCACCCAGAAGTGCCTCGAGGATGTTGACCCCAAAAATCAGTCAGGGTCTATCCAAACCAGAAACCCTGGATCAACAGTTCCATGCGAGAAGCACTTAACACGCAAGACAGAGCGTATATTGCTGGTAACCAACAGGAACTTAAGAAATGCCACTACGATCTACACAAAGTCATCAAGGCAGTGCAACGACAATACAGGGACTAGATCCAGACACAACTCTCCACCAACAACACATGCAGCTTATGACAAGGTCTGCACACCATGGCAGACATCAAAGCTAAGTGCAGTGGTGCTGCCAAGATCACTGCCTCTCTCCCAGATGAGCTAAATCTTTTTTACACTTGGTTCGATGTCGCCAACTGAGCCCCCGAGGAGAGCTGCTGAAGCGACCTGCTCCTTGGTCATCTCTGAGGCTGAAGTACGCAGGTGTTTCCAATGAGTCGACAGTCCCAAGGCCGCGGGACCGGACAGCATCCCAGGGCGGGTACTCAGGATGTGCACGGCACAACTGGCAGGTGTGTTTACAGACATTTTTAATCTCTCCCTCTCCCAGTGTAGAGTGCCCTCCTGCTTCAAAACATCCACCATTGTCCCTGTACCTAAAAAGACCAAGGTAACATGTTCGAACGACTGGTGTCCTGTCGCACTCACCTCAATAATAAGAAAATGCTTTGAGAGGCTGGTCAACGACTACATTTGCAGCAGGCTACCACCCACACTGGACCCCCTTCAATCTGCCTACTGACACCAGCAATCAACAGATAACACAATATCCTCAGCTCTACACACCGTCCTTACACATCTGGAGAAGAAGGATGTTTATGTGAGAATGCTGTTCTTGGACTACAGTTCAGCATTAAACACCATAATTCCATCCAGGCTTGACATGAAGCTCAGAGACCTCGGCCTTCACCCCGCCTCGTACAGCTGGTCCTGGACTTTGTGTCAGATCGCTGGCAGGTGTTAAGATTGAGCTCCTTCACCTCTGCCCCTCTGACCCTCAACACAGGTGCCCCTCAGGGCTGTGTCCTAAGCCCCCTCCTTTACTCTCTGTATACCCATGACTGTGTCACCACCCACAGCTCCAATCCGCTAATTAAATTTGCTGACGACACTACTCTGATTGGCCTAATCTCAAATAATAATGAGGCAGCCTACAGAGAAGAAGTCATCATCCTGACACAGTGGTGTCAAGAAAACAACCTCTCCCTCAATGTCGCAAAAACAAAGGAGCTGGTTGTGGATTACAGGAGGAATGGAGACAGGCTAGCCCCTATTGACATCAATGGATCTGGGGTGGAGAGGGTAAACAGCTTTAAGTTCCTCAGCATACATATCACTGAGGATCTCACGTGGTCTGAACATTCTCACGTGGTGAGAAAAGCACAACAGCACCTCTTTCACCTCAGACGGTTGAAGAAGTTTGGTGGAGACCATCAGGCTCTGGGACAGCTTCTTCTACCAGGCTGGCAGACTAATTAATTCACACTGATACAATTGCATTTCTATGCTATATTGACTGTCCTGTTGTACATACTATTTATTACAAATTATTATAAATTGCCCATTGTACATTTAGACGGAGATGTAACGTAAAGATTTTTACTCCTAATGTATGTGAAGGATGTAAGTAATAAAGTCAATTCAATTCAGTTCAAATTCTAAGATCTTTCTATAGGGGCACAATTGAGAGCATCCTAACTGGCTGCATCACTGCCTGGTATGGGAACTGTACTTCCCTCAATTGCAGGATTCTGCAGAGAGTGGTGCGGACAGCCCAGTGCATCTGTAGATGTGAACTTCCCGCTATCCAGGACATTTACAGAGACAGGTGCACAAAAATCTTCTGTGCCAGAGGTATAGAAAATGTTACATGAAATACCCTTTTGCTTATAAAGGGGTGTAAAGACTTATCAGGAAGTTTCCACAGATCATGCAACCTGCAGTTCATTCAACTCAATGAATTTGCACCAACTGCAGGCATCCACTTATGCTAATTCTACACTCATCCAATTTTATTTTCTCCACATCCCTGCAGGTTCCTCTACTCACCAAATTACAGTGAAACTAGAGCACCTGAAAGAGATGTACCAACTCCTACTAGGCAGCTCTGGCAGTTAGGGTTAAACCCAAACGATTGGTGCTATTGCAGTGTTGCGCCAGTGGTGAGGTAGCTTAATAAATGTCAAGGAGATAATCACTACTCTTTTGAGAGGACCTGGAGATGATTTGGTGTAGCAGAACTGAGATGAGGTGAATGGAAGCAAGGCAGAGTCAAAGCACTGGGACACTGAATTGGCTGCAGTCAGGACTGGCTTCGTGGCTGTGGACTCACTTTCGTGAACTTCAGTTCTGAACGCTTTTTGTTTACTTTTGTTGGCAGGCTTTTTTTTCTTTTCTGCACATTGGGTGTTTGATGGTCTTTTTTATTGGATTCTATTGGGTTTGTTTTTTGGCTACCTGTAAGGAGGAGAATCTCAAGGTCTACATACTTAGGCAATAAATATACTTTGAGCTTTTAAGTTTTGAGCTCTGAAGAAACAATAGTGATTTGTTAAACACAACTTGTGTTTGACTAAAGTAAAAAATACAGAAAGTGCTGGAAATTATCAGAAGGGCAGGCAGCACCTGTGGGGAGAGAAAAAGAGCTAACATTTCAGGTCAGTGAGTCCTCAGTCACTCACCAGTAATGGTTAATGGTTGGTCTTCAGAATGGGGGTTGATAGTAGTGGAATAGAGATGGGAGAAACACAGTTAACTAGAGAATTAATGAGAAAAACTCTCAAGGGAAAATAATAGAGAGAAGTGGACAAAGATTATATGGAACAGTATGGAAAATGTAGACACAAATTCAGTGTGCTCCATCAATTAGATTGCAACAAATAAAGTTTCAGATGTTGGGGAGCTCCTTTAAAGCAAGGGAGGATGGAGAGGTTAGTGGAGGGAATTCCAGAGCTTTGAGCTTTGACACATAACAATGGAAGAATGACTGAAACAGCGCTGCTTTAGAAACCAGAATTGAAGGAAAACAGATTTCTTGACATGTGTCTGAATTGCAAGAGATTACAAATGCAAGGGGGTTTGAGGTTCCTATGCAGTTCATGAGAATGTTATTATTTGTCACTCACCCCTTTAAAAGTAAGAAATGGAAAATGACATCTTGTATTCACAGAGGAATAATACTTGCTGCTGTAAAAGCTTTGCACGGCACTCAAGACGTGGTCTCACCAGCATATTGTTGGTACAACAAATGGGTTGTAATGCTGTTTTGTTTGACTGCATTCATGGATATTCAGATACGATTGAATGACAATTAAACTTGAACTTGAACTATAGTTGTAACATGATATCCCAAATCTTGTACTGCATGTGAAGTTCCATGAAGGCAAGCTGTCTACCTGTGTTGCAAATTTCAAGGTACTATGTACTTGTACTTCTAGATCTCATTGTTCTAAAACAATCCCCAGGGCCTGTCATTCACTGTGTACGAGGGGTGATTGATAAGTTTGTGGCCGAATGTAGAAGGAGTCAATTTTAGAAACCTAGCACATTTATTTTTCAACATTGTCCCCTCCTACGTTTACACACTTAGTCCAGCGGTCGTGGAGCATACGGATCTTGGACCTCCAGAAAGTGTCCACAGATGGATGATTGATAAGTTCGTGGCCTAAGGTAGAAGGAGATGAGTTATACAACTCTCGTTACAGGCACATGCAGGTCAACTCTTTGAGTGATTATGCAGAAAGTTTGAAGTTAATAACTCATCTCCTTCTACCTTAGGCCACAAACTTATCAATCACCCCTGCTGTGGGCACTTTCTGGAGGTCCAAGATCCGTATGCTCCACGACCGCTGGACTAAGTGTGTAAACGTAGGAGGGGACAATGTTGAAAAATAAATGTGCTAGGTTTTCTAAAATTGACTCCTTCTACCTTAGGCCACAAACTTATCAATCACCCCTCGTATATCATGCTGCCATTTAACTTCTCAAAATGCATCAGTTCACACCTCTCTGAGTTAAATTCCTTCTGCCTTTCCATTGCCCATTCCCACCCCACCCCCCAATCTATATCCATTTGCAACCTGAGATGACCGTCTTCAGGAACGATGCATAACTTTTCTACTGGCTCAGAACCACCCATATTATACAATCACACAAGGCCAAGGTTTACCCTAATCTGTACATGAGACACAGTGTACAATCCCATACAAATGCAAGCACTGAGTTTTTAAAAATTCGAACATTAGTGTGTGACTAATCTTTGAGTAGTTGCAGTAAGATTCAAGATTGAGAATTATCGTTCTTCAGTTCACACATGTAAAGGACAGCAAAATGATTGCAGCATAAGAACCACAATAAGCATAAAGATCACAATAAATATAAATACATAAGATTAGCTCATATACATAGACTGATTGTATGTACATGAAGTGACGCTAGGTACAGGAGTATTTGTAGGTAAGGTGACGCTGATAGGAAATAACAAAGTAGTGGTGACTGGGAGTGTGTTTGGGTGGGTTAATGGTGGAAGTGTTGATCAGCCTGATGGTTTGGGGGAAGTTTTTGAGTCTCGTGACCCTGGTGTGGGTGCTGCATATTCTCTTCCCTGATTGAGTGAGTGATGCACCATCAATAACTCACTCTGAGACGTAAAAGCGAGGTATCGGCTTTTATTGACTGGAAGAAGAAACAAGCAGTGAGTGACCACCATACTACATCCTGGAGACTGAGAGGCCGGGCTCAGACCTCCATCACCTTTATACAGGGGTCTGTGGGAGGAGCCACAGGAGCAGTCATCAGGGGCGTGTCCAGACAGGTATATGTAGTTCACCACAGTGAGTGAGTGAGTGAGGCCTCTGTCAAGCAGAGAGTCAAACTTGGATGTTGTGTCCTTGCTGTCTAGATACATAAGTCCAGGCACTACCATATGGAGAGCAAGCCGTTGCCCATGTAGCAAGCTCCCCCTCTCCACGCATCTGATGAACCCAAAGGAACCACAGAGACCGATACAGTTTGGTACCAGCAGCATCTCCGGAGTTGCCAGGCAGCAGTGAACCAATCATAGGACTCCCTTAGGGAATCCAGCTCTGGATTTTTCCCTCGGGGTTTACTCCCTCAGTTTTCCCCATGAGTGGGTGTAGCCACAAGGCAGCAGAGGTTTGAGATCAGAGTTTTCCTTCTCCTAGATGAGCTGCCAAACACGGCTGATGAGCCCCATCTGCCCAAATCTTCCCCGACTGGAGTGGGACAAACAGTCCACGAGTGGGGTGGATGGGATCCTTGGTGTTATTTCCAGCCTTCCTCCATCACCGTTCTGTAGAAATGTATTGATGGTGTGTAGGCTCGTGCTGGTGATGGGATGAGCAGTTTTAACTCCCCATTGTACAGCTCTTGTGTCTGCTCCGGTGCTGTTTTGTACCCAACAGGATGCTCTCAACTCCTCATCTGTGGAAAGTTGTAAGCATTAATGTGCATAATCCAACTACCTTCAGCCTCCTCAGAAAGTAGAGGCACTGGAGATGTTTTCTGATTATGTTAGATGTGTTCTGGGACCACGAAAGTTTGTGCAATATGTGCACTCCCAGGAGTTTGAAACTGCTCACAGTTACTGCTGCTGTGCCACCAATGTAAAGAGGGGTGTGAATTTTTCTGAAGTTTTTTTGGAGTTGATAACCATCTCCATTGTCTTGTTTACTTTGAGGAGGAGGTTATTTCGTTATTTCCCTGGCACAGTCCTTGATCTCTTCTGCCTCCCCTCTGTAGGCCATCTCATTGCTCGTTGTTGGTGATGAGCCCAATCTCTGTCATAGTATTGCAGAACCTGATGACGTGATTGCTTGGGTGTTTGGCTGTGCAGTTGTGTGTGAACAGTGGGCTCAGCATTATACCCTGGGGGGGGTCACCTGTATTGAAGATGACAGTGAGGGAGGAATGGTTGTGCATCCTGATAATCTGTGGTCTGTTGGTTAGAAAATCCATCACCCAATTATAGAGTAGTACATTTAGAATGAGCAATAGGAACTTGTTCACCGAGGTCTGTGGGACAATAGTGTTAACTGCCAAAATGAAATTTTGAAACAGCATTCTGATATAAGGCTATTGTCAACACTGAAAGGTTTGAGTTATAAAGTGAGATTGGATAGGCTGGGTCTTTTTCCCCCAGAGCAAAGCTTGCTGGGAGATGCCATGATAGAGAGTCACACAATTGTGAGAAGATACTGCTGAAGGGTCTCGGCCTGAAACATCGACTCTACTCTATTCCAGAGATGCTGCCTGGCCCGCTGAGCTCCCCCAGCATTTTGTGTATGTTACTTGGATTTCCAGCATCTGCAGATTTTCTCTTGTTTATTAATGAGAAGATACTTAGATAGGTTAGATATCCAGAGCAATACACACAAAATGCTGGAGGAACTCAGCATGTTAGACAGCATCTATGGAAATGAAGTCAGCGTTTCAGGCCAAGATGTTACTTCAGGATGAAAGAAGGGTTTCGGCCCAGAATGTTGACTCTTTATTCATGTCCAGAGATGCTGCCTGACTTGCTGAGTTCCTCCAGCACTTTGTGTGTGTTGCTTTGGATTTCCAGCGTCGGCAGACTTTCTCATGTTTAGGTACCCAGAGTCTGTTTCCAATAGTAGGATGTCCAAAGCTAGAGGTCACTGTTGTAACTTGAGAGAGAGCAAGTTTAATGGTGATCTGAGGGGTAAATCATTCACACAAAGTGTAGGTGGTATCTGGAATGAGCTGTCAGAAGAGCTGGAAGAGGTGATAGAATATGATAAGGCATCTGAATGAGTAAGGCACAGAGCGATATAGTCTCAATGCAGGTAGATGGGTTGGCTACAGCTGAGTATGATGGTCAACATAAAGATCGTGTACCGAAGAGTCAGTTCCTATACCATACAGCACAATGGCTCTATGATTGTTGTGTGGGGGTGAAGTGCAGGGGAGGGTGAATATTTTTGTTTAATAAAATCATTTGTCTTCCAGAAGTTGAAATTTTCCAGTCAGGTCAATTGACAGAGAAACATTTTTAACATGTGATATACATTCAGGGGAAATTCTTGGATACACTGAACGTTATACTTGAAGGCTAATGCTTCCATTTTTCTGCAGCCTGATCCAAAGGTTGTTTTCCGTGTGCTTTGACAATGCTGATATATGGTGCCAGAGGATTTTCCCCTTTTTCAAAGACAGAATGTTTTAATTTCTGAACATCTCCTGGCGATTGTTTCAATTTTGGAGGATTTCGATAAAATCGGGTGGCTTTGTGAGAACCAGGATTGAATATTCTGCTGCGGTGAGAGTTTGATAAAATGCTTCGGTTTCAATGCAGTCCATCTGCCATTACCGTGCTCTGGGCTGCAATAAACCTCGTCTGACAAATGTTCCAGTCTCGGCAGTGTAGAAAAATAACTGTTGTAATTGGGTTAAACTGCTTCAAAATACTGGGCATCAGTTATCTTTCTCCACACTGCTACATGCCTTGAAGGGAGAAGTCACCAAATACAAAGTTATAAAGTAGACAAAAATCATGTTCTTTGGTAATAGAATTTATGTATTTGACAGAATTTAGTGTAGCTTACAATGTGTTATTAAACAGGGCATAGTTTATACCCAGCCTGACTCATGCACAGATACTTAAACACAGCAGAAGCAATTGGTTACATGGATGCAATAGAAGGATTGCATGTAGCTGATTGTAGATTAATTTATAACCAAAGGCAGCCTGCGCATGGCTGGGAGTAAGCTTGGTTAGTTATTAACTGGGTCGCCAGGCTGAATGTCACACTACAGCAGGAGGCTTTGTCTTGCGAGAGAGACGGAGAGAAGTCAATTATTTACATAATGTATTTAAATCCTTTGTGCTGCAAGCTATGGGGAGAGGTGTGTGTGTGTGTGTGTGTGTGTGTGTGTGTGTGTGTGTGTGTGTGTGTGTGTGTGTGTGTGTGTGTGTGTGTGTGTGTGTGTGTGTGTGTGTGTGTGTGTGTGTGTGTGTGTGTGTGTGTGTGTGTGGCTGTGATTGGACGAAGAAGCCTTGATGAAGAATTCTCTCTAAGTTAGAGAGAAAATTTGAACAGCAGGAAGAGTGGGTCTTAACACAAAACTTAATGTTGTAAATGTTTAAGAATGTCAGAGGTGGGATTTAATTTCATTTGGGTTTGCATGAACCATGTCATGCCAGAGGAGGCAATAGGGATTGCAGATGCTTGAATCTAGAGCAACACACAAAGACGCCGGAGGATTCAGTGGGTCATGAAGCATCTATGGAGGAAAATGAACAGTCAATCTTTGGGTTGACAGACAACATCTAGGCTCAGGACAAGAGTTAAGATCAAAAAGGTTCACTTACTGTTCAACTTTCATGCGAAAACTATGAAATGGGTGACCATAGTGCCTGCCTAATTAAGACGAAAGCTTCCAGAAGTTATGCCAAACCATTTTCAATTTATTCAGGTGTTCTCTCAGCCACCTGACAACGATATCAAATGGTAAACTCAAAGCCTATTGTTTGGGTTTAGGAATAACAAGAGTGCTAATCCAGGAACTTCAAAGGTAATATCAGCTGATGTAACATCAAATATCCTCTCATATACCGTACCTCTCTCCTGTCACACTTGTATACACATTCATTGTCTATTTTGCTGCCTAAGCACCCCTTGCCCCACCTGCATGAATACCCACCTCTAGATACCTATTTTTGAGTGAGAAGATTGTTCAAGATTGTGCAAGTGTAAAGGAGACCAAAATGATTGTTGCTCCAGTGAATCCACGTGAACAAGACTTCCCTCAGCACCTCCAGCATCATTATCACTCCAAAGTTAGACACAAAAGACTGCAGATGCAAGAAAATGGGGCAAGAAGCAACCTGGTGGAGGAGCTCATTGGGTCAAGCAGAATTTGTGTGAGGAAAGCAATTGTTGAAATTTCAGGTTGAAACCCTGGGAAACTCACAAATTTAGTTACTTTCATCTTATTTGGTGGTTCAGTTGTTTCAGAAAATACTGGACTCATGCACAATAGATTGTGACTACAAGTCCCCAGACAAGAAATTGAACCGTTTTGTGGGAGGAGAGTCCCAGTTTCAGATGCTACTTTTTCTTTTGCCCGTTATGCCACCGGCCTTTAGGGCAACAATGGAGGCCCTTCATCTCTAGAGGCATTCACGGCTTCCTTCAGATGCTACGTTTCTTGGATAATGCTCCACGTTGCCTTTTCAAGCAGAGATAAGAGATCACATGCCCAGGAG
Organism: Hemitrygon akajei; assembly: GCF_048418815.1. Lineage (NCBI taxonomy): Eukaryota > Metazoa > Chordata > Chondrichthyes > Myliobatiformes > Dasyatidae > Hemitrygon > Hemitrygon akajei. Next base: position 32,196,590 of record NC_133127.1, read on the forward strand.
GAGCAAATGAGGTCCCTGTAGTGCTGACCAACATTAAGCAACCCAAACCGACATCATCAAAATGTCATTCCTGTTCATTCATCTCATTGCTATTTCTTGTCTGGCATTGGGGTCCCAATGTTGATTCAAAGTGTGCTAGGACTTGATTGGTCCCAGCTTTTCAGAAGATGCCTACTTCCAGAGAAGTTCTAGCAATACTCCTGAAACCTAGGAGTTCATGTTCTGTGCATGGTGTGCTACCTTTACCTAACATAGTTATACCTTTAGCCCTGATGAAGAGTCTCAGCCCAAAATGTCAACTGTTAATTCACTTCCATGAATGCTGCCTGAAGGCTGAGTTCCTCCAGCATAATGTGCATGTTGCTCAGGATTTCCAGCATCTGCAGAATCTCTTGTGTTTATAGTTGAATCTTTTCATGGACTGCCTCAGGGTCGAGAGTGATTTGCTGTCACTCTGGTTTTGTCGGCCCTGAAATGGCCAAAGAGGTCAATATGGGGACACAGAGACTGCAGATGCTGGAAACTGGAGGAACGCACCGGGTTGAACAGTATCTGTGGGAGGAAAGGAATTACTGATGAACTCAGCATCTTTGCAAGGAGGCACTCTGAGGGTTGAGCAGCATCTGTGAGAGGCTAACACAGGAGGTACAGAGTCTTCCATATCTGAGGTAAAGTAAGTGGTGGCTTTTGGTTGGGCAGGTGGGTAGTTTGTTAGGTGGGCTGTTATTTTGCCACAAACACAGGGCTTCAGCGTGCTCTGAATTGACAGCTTTGAGTTTCCCAACACCATCCTGAATGGCGACACTTCATTATGAGTAATCACATGACGGAGCTCAGAACAGAGTATCAGTTTCAGCGAGACACAAGAGACTGCAGATACTGGAATCTGGGATAATATACAATCTGCTGGAAGAACTCATTGGGTCAAGCAGCATTGGCGAGAGGAAAGAAACTGTCAACATACTGTGTCAAAACCCAGCATCAGGACGGAAAATGGATGGCTGTCCGTTTCAAGGATCTGGCGTCAGGCATAGGAGCAATTTGGCCTGTCTAACATAGCTGACAATATACTTGTAGAGATCTCGTATATTTATAACCTAGTTAAGATGTTTGTGTAAACATAAGCAATTTCAGGCCTTTGGTCAGATATTGTAGCATAGCGGTTAGCAGAATGCTATCACAAGCCCAGGGCATTCTGGAGTTTGGAGTTCAATTCCAGCACTGTCTGTAAAAAGTTTATTTATTCTTCCTGCAAACCGAGTGGGTTTCCTCTGTTTTCTTCCACCATCCAAAGTCGTAACAGTTAGTGGGTTAATTGGTCATTGTAAATTGCCCTGTGGTTAGGTTAGTGTTAAATAGGTAGGTTGCTGGGTGGTACATCTCATTGGGCCAGAAGGGCCTGTTCCATGCTGTATCTGTAAGTAAATAAAAGATAAAATAAAATTTTCCAATGACCACCTTCTTTGATAATACAAGTTCCTTTAAATTATCAGAATAAGATGCAAAATACACTTTCTCTGATCTTTATTCTGTGGTCTATATATTTTGATTACACTGAGCATTTTTTAAGAGATGATCTTAAACATTGAAACATACAGAGTAATGCGTCATTTTGCGTTGAAGATCAACACATTCTGAGGATTGTGTCGGGGGCAGTCCACAAATCTGCACCAACAGAGCATGCCCACAACTTATTAGCCCTAACCCTCTTGTCTTTGTATGTGGGAGGAAACCGCGGCTCCCCGAGAAAACGCACACAGTCGCGGGGAGAATGTACACACTCCTTACAGACAGAGGCAGGAATTGAACACAGATCACTGGTGTTGTAAAGCATTGTGCTAACTGCTGGGCTATTGTGCTGCCCTTTCTATCACGTTAATGTCCTCATAGTTTTGAAATTAAAGCTAGATACAACATGTATTGGTGTCCTAGACTGGATTTAAGGCCCTTCCAAGTTTATTAATCTAAATTTTGTACATTAGGGGCATTCACGTCTCCTCTATGTTTAGTATTCAAAGTTTCTAAACTCCAAATCACAGTCTCAATTAGGTATAATATCTCTGGCATATGTCATGAAATTTGTACAGTGGTATAGCAGTACAATGCAATACATTAAAAAACACTATAAATTAAAATTATATATAAAATATATACATATAAAATAAGATATATATATATATAATAAATAGTGCAAGAAGAGAGCAAAACAAGTAGTGCTATAGTGTGCAAAAGTTTGTTCATGGTCCGTTCAGAATTCTGAGGGTGGAGGGGAAGAAGCTGCTCCTAAAATGTTGAGTGTGCCCCTTCCTGTCTCCTCCCTGATAGTTGCAATGAGAAACATGCGATGTTGCTGGTGGAAAACGAAATGAGACAGTGGTAGAGAATTGAAATCTGACCTTTTACCTGCTGGAATTATTGCTATTCCAGTGTGCAAAGGGTTGCTGGGTGTTTGTTGGGAGAGAGGCAAACAGAAGCAGTAAAGGTGGTTCAGTGGTTAACTAATGAAGGTCTCCAATAACTACCCTCTGACAGGAGATATAGGGCTTCTCATGTCAAGAATCCTGGAATGTCCATCATTGCTTAACCTTATCCAACCCTGGCTAGTTTAGGTAATGAAGCTTTATCAGCCTGGCCAGGCACCTATTTACAATACCCATCACTTGACTGCTGATTCACTGATACACCGACGTGAAAGGCCAAAGGTCATCACACAAACCCAGCCGAAATCACACGCAAAGATCACTCGGCGTAAAACCCCTTGCTAGCTCCTCACCACAGTTGCTGGGTAATTTAAAATTGTATTAAAAAGACATATTTTCAGGAAAGTGAGCACCCACAGTTACTGGGGACTGTTGATGTCCGAGGGTTAGCGCAGGGACTGAGCAGGGAACAGAGCAATCATTCAAATACTGAAACAACCGTAAAAAAAAAACAAAAAGCATTTCTCTCAGGGTGAAACAGATGATTTAAAATGAGCTGATGCGTTCTGACTGGCGAGTCAAAATAATTCACTTTCCCAGTGTTAAATCCAGTCAATTTTAGACCTATATTTGATATCTTATTGTTTATTTCATTCAGTAGATGCAATTCCAACAGCCACTGGAGATGTAGTGGCTGTACACCTAGCAGGTCTCATGTCATTTGGTAAAGGTCAACCATTCATTTAGAATTTCATCATTCTTCACATAAACAGGCAAATATAATTTTTTCTTGAAGTAGAGACCTCTTTTTTTTCTCCCTGTGTGATTGGCACTGTAGCATTACAATCCCATAATCATATTCAAAAAATGCGAAATAGTGAAGTGGACATTATTACAATTACTTTATTCTATTTCATGGACACAGTCTATAGTGAAGCACTGATCACCTAAACAGAAATATACTTTGTACTGTTACCCACCAGCTTATTGGCTCCCTCAGAACCAAGGGCTGATCACACTGTCATCAGATAAACCAGAAGTAGCACTCCAGCAATGATAGCTGTGATGGCCAGGTGCTGACTCCTGAATGCATTTCAGACCTCATAAGCCTATAAGACATATGGGAGCAGAATTAGGCCATTCAGCCCATCGAGCCTGCTCACCCATTCCTTTATGGCTGATTTAGTATCTCTCTCAACCCCATTCTGCTGCCTTTGCCCCTTAACCGCTGATACCCTTACTAATCAAGAAGCTATCAACCTCTGCTTTAAATATACCTCAAGACTTGGCCTCCACAGTCATCTGTGGCAATGAGCTCCACAGATTCACCACCCTCCAGCTAAAGAAATTCCTCCTCATCTCTGTGCTTCTATTCTGAGGCTATGCCCTCTGATCCCAGATTCCCCCACTATAGAAAGTATCCTCTCCACATTCACTGAATCTAGGCCTTTCAATATTTGATGGGTTTCAATGTGATCCCTCCTCATTCTTCTAAACTTCAGCAAGTACAGGTCCAGAGCCATCAAATGCTCCTCGTACTTTAACCCTTTCATTCTCGGGATTACTCTTGTGAACCTCTCAGGACCCTCTCCAATGCCAGCACATCCTTTCTTAGATAAGAGACCCAAAACCTCTCACAATACCCCAAGTGCAGTCTGACCATTGCCTTATAAAGCCTTAGCATTACATCCTTTCTTTTCTATTCTAATCTTCTTGAAATGAATGCAAACATTGCATTTGGCTTCCTTACCACTGATTCAACACGCAAGTTAACCTTTAGGGTGTGAGGATTCCCAAGTCCACTTGCACCTCTGATTTCTGAATTTGCTTCCTGTTTAGAAAATAGTCCACACCTTTATTCATTCTATCAAAGTGCATGACTACACTGTATTCCATTATCACACTTCTTTGCCCATTCTTGAATAAGAAGCCCTGGTATGCCTGGCATGGCCTTTGGATGTGATCTACCACTTTATTTACCAAGAACGCATATTAAAGCACATATGGTTGAAAACCAAAAAGAAAACTGAAAATGCTGAAAATCTGAAATGTGAATAGAAAACACTCAGTGAAAGTACATGTATTATCAAAATATGTATACTACATAAAACCTTGAGATTTGTCTCCTTATGGGCAGCTACAAAACAAAGAAACCCAGTAGAACCCATTTAAAACCCCGTCAAACATCCAATGTGCAGAAAGAAACAAATCGTGCAAACAACAGAAGCAAGCAAACATCTAAAAGAGAGACCACGGCCACAAAGCTGGTCATCACTGCACCCGATTCAGGAGCCCATCAGTTGCAGGCCACAGCCTCAGTTCAGTGCCGAGACGAGTAAACATCACACAGCAGCGAGCTGAACCAGCCCATCCCTTGTCTCCGGCCTTGACACCGTGTTCTTTTTAATCTGGCCTGGGACTTAAATCATCTAAACCTCAGGCCATTCCTTGCTCTCGGACCTGGGCCCTGCCTCTTCGATACACTCTCGTGCCCACATTCTTTCGCCTCGATACAGTCAGTACCCGGTTTTTCTGATTCAGCCTGGCACTTAAACAGTCTAACCTCGGGCCACACCTCATTCTTGAGCCTGGGCCTTGCTGCTTCCATACATTCTTAGGCTTGGGCTAGCTGACCACGATTCCGCCTGTTGCCAACCTTTTCAATTTGGCCCAAAGCTTAAATTGATCAAACCTCAGCTCTTTCCTTGCTCTTGGGCCCAGGCCCGGGTCCTGCCACTTCAACACTGCCTCATCTCTACTCGCTTTGCCTCGGTTCTCCTGCATCGAATCACACCCCCAAGCCCATTCCAGCGATGGGCAAACATCCCCCACTCTCGGTCCTAGGGCCCTGCCATCTCCATTTCACCACAACCATACTGCACCTTTGAGACTTCAGCTCACACTGCAAAAATGCCAGGTTGAACAGGCGGTTCAAACCATTATTCCGAAAGAGAAGTTACAAGCACTTGATTGCAGTGATAGTTCACCATGAAGAGTATGACGAATAAAGTAGTTAGTAGTTTTCTTTGTTTAGTTTGATACAGTCAATTAGTTGCTGTGCTTCACCAGTGCCATCTTAAACCAGAACAAGCATTACTAGTGAAGCAGTTACCGTTTCACCTCTGAGACACTTCACCAGAAAATGAGCAGGTTTCTGGGAAACATTTGTTCAGCAGCAAATAGTTCAAAGTTTAAAGTACATTTGTTGTCAAAGGACGGATACCTTACACAACCTTGAGTTCCTTTTCCTTACAGACAGCTGCAAAACAAAGAGGCCTAATAGAACCTGTTAAAACAAATGAAGACCATCAAAGACCCAATGTGCAGAGAGATAAAACATGTAAGCAATAAATGTTAGCAAATAGTGCTCAAAACTGATATTTACAAAAAAAAGGATGAATAATCTTCAGTAACAGAGTCATAGAACACTACAGTCCCTTCAGCCCATCTAGACAATGCCAAATCATTAGTCCCATCAACCTGCATTTGTACCATAGCCCACCATACCCCACCCATCCATGCACCTATCCAAATTTCCCTTAGGTGTTGAAATCTTAGGCGTTATCCAGGAGTCTCTTAAAAGACCCTATCATATCCGCCTCCACCACCATCGCTGGTAGCCTAATCCACGCACTCACCACTCTCTGTGTAAAAAACTTACCCTGACATCTCCTCTGTACCTACTAACAAGCTCCTTAAAACTGTGCCCTCTCAGCCCTGTGAAAAAGCCTCTGACTATCCACACAATCAACGCCTCTCATCACCTTATACACCTCTGTCAGGTCACCTCTCATCCTTCATTGCTCTGAGGAGAAAAGGCCGAGTTCACTCAACCGATTCTCATAAGGCATGCTCCCCAATCCAGTCAACATCCCTGTAAATCTCCTCTGCACACTTTCTATAGTTTCCACATCCTTCCTGTGGTGGGGCAACTAGAACTGAGCACAGTACTCCAAGTGGGGTCTGACCAGGGTCCTATATAGCTGCAACATTACCTCTTGGCTCCTAAACTCAACCCATGATTTATGAAGGCCAATGTACCATATGCCTTCTTAACCACAGAGTCAACCTGTGCAGCAGCTTTGAGTGTCCTATGGACTTGGACCACAAGATCCCTCTGATCCTCCACACTGCCAAGTGTCTTACCATTAATACTATATTCTGTCATCATATATGACCTACCAAAATGAACCACCTCACACTTATTTGGGTTGAACTCCATCTGCCATTTCTCAGCCCAGTTTTGCATCCTATCAATGTCCCACTGTAACCTCTGACAGCCCTCCACACTATCCACAACACCCCCAACCTTTGTGTCATCAGCAAACTTACTAACCCATCTCTCCACTTCCTCATCCAGGTCATTTATAAAAATCACGAAGAGTAAGGGTCCCAGAACAGATCCCTGAGGCACATCACTTGGTGACCGACCTCCATGCAGAATATGACCCATCTACAACCACTCTTTGCCCTCTGTGGGCAAGCCAGTTCTGGATCCACAAAGCAATGTCCCCTTGGATCCCATGCCTCCTTACTTTCTCAATAAGCCTTGCATGGGGTACCTTATCAAATTCCTTGCTGAAATCCATATACACTACATCTACTGCTTTACCTCCATCAATGTGTTTAGTCACATCCTCAAAAAATTCAATCAGGCTTGTAAGGCACGACCTGCCTTTGACAAAGCCATGCTGACTATTCCTAATCATATTATGCCTCTCCAAATGTTCATAAATTCTGCCTCTCAGGATCTTTTCCATCAACTTACCAACCACTGAAGTAAGACTCACTGACCTATAGTTTCCTGGGCTATCTCTACTCCCTTTCTTGAATAAGGGAACAACATCTGCAATCCTCCAAACCACTGGAACCTCTCCCGTCCCCATTGATGATGCAAAGATCATCACCAGAGGCTCAGCAATCTCCTCCCTTGTCTCCCACAGTAGCCTGGGGAACACCTTGTCTGGTCCCGGTGACTTATCCAAATTGATGCTTTCCAAAAGCTCCAGTACAGCCTTTTCCTTAATATCTACATGCTCAAGCTTTTCAGTCTGCTGTAAGTCATCTCTACAATCACCAAGATCCTTTTCCATAGTGAATACTGAAGCAAAGTATTCATTAAGTACCTCTGCTATCTCCTCTGATTCCGTACACACTTTTCCACTGCCACACTTGATTGGTCCTATTCTCTCATGTCTTATGCTCAGCTCTTCACATACTTGCAGAATGCTTTGGGGTTTTCCTTAATCCTGTCTGCAAAGTCCTTCTCATGGCCCCTTCTGGCTTTCCTAATTTCATTGTTAAGCTCCTTCCTGCTAGCCTTATAATCTTCTAGATTGCTCTCATTACCTAGTTTTTTGAACCTTTCGCAAACTCTTTTCTTCTTGATGAGATTTACAACAGCTTTTGTACACCACAGTTCCTGTACCTTACCATCCTTTCCCTGTCTCATTGGAATGTACCTACGCAGAACTCCACGCAAGTATCCCCTGAACATTTGCCACATTTCTTCCATACATTTCCCTGAGAACATCTGTTTCCAATTTATGCTTCCAAGTTCCTGCCTGACAGCCTCATATTACCCCTCACTCCAGTTAAACGCTTTCCTAACTTGTCTGTCCATATCCCTCAATCTTAATTTTGTATACCTCTAGCAAATCTCCCCTCAATCTTCTACATTTTAGGGAATAAAGTCCTAACCTATTCAGCCTCTCCCTATAACTCAGGTCCTCAAGTCCCAGCAACATCCTTGTAAATTTTCTCTGCACTCTTTCAAACTTATTTACATCCTTCCTGTAGGTAGTTGATCAAAAGTGCACACAATACTCCAAATTAGGCCTCACAAAAATCTTAAACAATTTCAAAGTAACATCCGAATTCCTGTTCTCAGTACATTGATTTATAAAGACCAATGTACTAAGAGCTTTCTTTATGACCGTGTCTACCTGTGATGCCAGTTTCAGGTAATTCCATCTGCCATTGCTCAACCATTTTTCCAGTTGGTTCAGATCCCGCTGTAAGCTTTGATTGCCTTATCACTATCCACTGCACCTCCAAATTTGGTGTCACCTGAAAATTGCTGATCAGGTTTACCACATTATCAACCAGAATGTTGATATAAATGAGAAACAACAATGGACACACCACTAGTCACAGACCAGTCAGAGAATCTACAACTACTCTTTGGCTTCTCCAGTGAAGCCAATATCTAATTCAATTTACTACCTCATCTTGAATGCCAAGCGACTGAACCTCACTTACCCACTACTGATGTCAGGCTTACTGGCCTATAATTTCCTGGCTTATTCTTAGAGACTTTCTTCAGCAATGAAATGACCTGTGGCTAAGGATGAAAGATCATTCTGATCTTTCAGAGGACCAATTTTGTACCTTGCTATCCTGTTGCTCTTACTATATCTGTATAAGTTCTTCTTCACCTTGTCTGCTAGAGCAACCTTATGCCTTCTTCTAGCCTTCCTGATTTCTTTCTTCCATGTTCTCTTGCCTTCTTATACTCCTCAAATACCCCATTTGTTCTTTCCTGCCTGTATCTGCTAAGCTCCTCTTTTTACTTAACGAGGACCTCAACATCTCTCAGAAACCAAGATTCCGTAAATCTGTTACCCTTACTTTTTATTCTGCCAGGAACATATAAACTCTGTACTCCAAAAATTTCACCTTTGAAGGCCTCCCACTTATCCACATTTCCTATATCTTTTCTAATACCATCAAAATTTGCCTTTCTCCAATTTAGACTCTCAGCCTGAGGATCAGAGCTATCCTTTTCCATAATTACCTTGAAACTAAAGGCATTATAATCACTAGACATAAAGTTTTCCCCTTCTGTCACCTGCCCTGTCTTATTCTCTAATAGGAGATCTAGTATCACACTCTCTCTAGTTGGGACTTCTACAAGCTGATTAAGGAAAATTTCCTGAACACATTTGACAAATAGTATGGGAGACCCAGTCAATATGTGGAAAGTTAAAATAACTTACTATCACAAACTTGTGTTTCTTGAACAGTCTGCAGTCTCTCTACAAATTTGCTTCCCTAAATCCCACAGACTGTTGTAGTCTATAATATAATCTTAATTATGTGGTTATATCTTTCCAATTCCTCATTTCTACCCATAAAGCCTCACTAGATGAGTTATCCAGTCTGTCCTTTTGTGAGCATTGCTGTGATATTTTCTCTGATTAGTAATGCCACCCCCCTCTTAATCCCTCCCACTCTGTCAAGTCTGGAACAATGGAAACCTGGAACTTTGAGCTGGCTCTCCTGCAACTAAGCTTAGGTAGTGGCTACAAAGTCATAATTCCATGTGCAGATCCATGCCCTAGGGTCATCTGCCTTTCTTACGATACTCCTTGTATTGAAATATATGCAGCTCAGAACATTAGTCCACCATACTCTACCTGCTGATTCCTGACTTTGTATGTAGACTTAACAATATCTTCCTCCACAACCACTCCACTATCTGTTCCGGTCCTCTGGTTCTGACCCCCCCCCTGCAGCTCTAGTTTAAATGGGATGAATCTTTATCATATGGCAGTGGGCCATTAAGATCCTACAGAACAAGAAAGGGTTAATCAGTCCCTTATGCTTGCTATTCCTGCAGATGACAACTCAACTGTCTTATGGGCAACTTCTACCATCCCACTCTGTCATCTGCAGAACCTAACAAATGTGCTGTAGGAAAATACTGAGATTTCCCAGTGACAATTCGATGAAGCTTGGTACTACTAATCCAATTTTTTAATAAACTTGATGAGTTTCATTCCTCTAGTAAACACAAGAGATTCTGTGGGTGCTGGAAATCCAGAGCAACATACACAGAATGTTGAGGGAACTCAGCAAGTCAGACAGCATCAATGGACAGGAATAAACAGTCAACATTTTGGGCCAAGACTCTTTTGGGAAAATATAAAAAAAATGTGGAAGTGAGTTTGGTGAGGAAAATATAAAAAGTACCTCAAATGGTGGATGCTTCTATGGTGTCACCAGTAAGGCAATCATCATGGCACATTGAGTGATTCACTTCCATCCCTCTGACACCCAATCCTGTTGTTAACCAGATATTTATTGACCTAATTTCTAAAAAAAAATAATCAATGCTGCATTAACTGCTAGTGCTAGAAATTTAAGGTCCCGTCCCCCCAGGATATAAAACAAACATTGAAGTGTGCTTCTCTGTTTGATGCTTCACAATTTTCTGTTCTGTTCCTTCTGTCACAATCTACAGTAAATTATGTGGTTACAGTGATATAACCCAGCTTTTTAATCACGACAGATTTCCCTTTCTCCAATGAAAACAAGTTGTGTTCAGTAAATCTCACTTCATAACTCTAACAGCAAGCCCAGAATCATCTTCTTTCTTTCAAAAATATTTTTAGGTAATCAATCTCCTTTTAGAGCAGGGTTGCCTACGGCATTTTAAGTGTGGCCTTATTAATGAATTTTCCATGCTTTTAAAAAATATTGGTTCAACATAATTAAATGACTCTAGTGCTGGATTAAACTTGTTGATAACAGTTTCAAATTGAGTGTCAGTGAATGATTAATAATTGAGTAAGTACAGTATCCTGTAGTTACAGTAATAGATCTGAAATCCAGGGAAATCCAGAGGGTTATGAATTGATATCCCATCATGAATTCCTTTTATATACTGTAAGAATATGAAATCAAATGGCACCTATGCAGAAATAAAGCAGTGCCATTTGAAACTACTCAACTGTTCAGCAGGGTTTCTGCTGGTCCTTCACCATAAACCCCCTTTTCCACTTAATCTTCATAATCCGTGCTTCTCTGAGTCTTGAATCTACTTAAGAACTAAATAAGCCTGATAATGTGCAACCTTTAAGAGAAGAACATAGTACACAGAAGAGTACAGCTCAGGAGCAGGCCATTCAGCCCATAATGTTGTGCTGAACCAGCTAAAAAGCAAATCACAAACACCCAAACATTAATCCCTTCACCCTACACTATGTCCAAATCCCTCCATCTTCCTGACATCCACGTGCCCTCTAATGTGTTTGCCTCTACCACCATACCAGGCAGCGCATTCCAGGCATCCATGAGTCTCAGAGTGAAAAACTTACCCCTCACATCCCCCTTGAACATACACCCTCTCACGTTCAATGCATGCCCTCTGGTACTAGACATTTCAACCCTGGGAAAAAGATAACTGTCTGTCTATTCTATCTACGCCTCCCATAATCTTGTAAACCTCTATCAGGTCTCTCCTCAGCCTCCAACGCTCCAGAGAAAACAACTCAAGTTTATCCACTCTCTCGTGATAGCACGTGCCTCTAAACCAGGCAGGATACTGGTACGCCTCTTCTGCACCCTCCTCCCTATAAAGGGGAGACCAAAACTGTATGCAATACTCCAGATGTGGTCTAAAAAAAAAGCTTGAATACTGCTAGCTTGTTGTAAAATCATAATTAATCTATAATCCATTTCAGAGATAGGATCCGACTGCCCATTTTTTAATTAAGCTCACATACAACTTTAGCATCACAGTCCAATTTTCACTATTAGTCCCCTCAGAGTAATCAAGTTGAATTCATGGTGATCTCCGACATTCTGAGTAAAAATTGTAAAACCTTTCTAATAGTGAACATTCTGTTAAGCTGGTTGAATGCTGCTACACAAGCAGATGTTACCTTTTATCGTGTTGTTTTTGAGTTTAAGAGCCACAAGGTACTGCTGCAGTTCTATAAAACCCTAGTTAGAATATATTTGCAATGTTGTGTTCAGTTCTGATTGCCTCACTATAGGAAGGATGCCTTGCTATAGGAATGAAAGCTTTGGAGAGAGTGCAGAGGAGACATACCAGGATTAGAGATCACGTCTTATGAGGGAAGGTTAGGCAAGCTACGACTTTTCTTTTTGGAGCAATAGAGGATGAGAGGCAAACTGACAGAGGTGTATAAAATTACGAGATCCATAGGCAGAGTGGACAGCCAGCATCATTCCCCCAGGGGAGCAATGGCCCATGCCAGAGGACATCCATTTAAGGTGAGTAGGGTAAGTTTACATAGGTCAGCACAACATTTTGGTCCAAAGGGCCGTACTATGCTGTACTGTTCCAAGTTCAATGTTCTATAGTTACGTTATCTGACCTTTGCAAACAATTCTCTTAAATTCACCTAAAAGTTTTGAATATTACTCATCCAGCCAAATAAGGAATCAGGAATGGGTGTACAGTCTTCTGTTTCTCAGTTCAATTCTTGCAAGCAATTATCTGCTAAGGTTCAAACCGTTTGTTGTCCTTGAGCAGTTAAAAAAAAGTGTATTAATCTCATTCTTTGGAAATAGTGGTTTTCCCAGTATCAATATCTTTTTTCTTAAGGGAGTAAGGTGATTCAGATTCCGATTCATTTATTTATCATATATACATGGGACCAAACAGTGAAATATGTAGTCTGCATGAACAACCAACACAATCTAAGGATGTGCAAATGTCACCACATATTCTGGTGCCAGCATGGCTACCCACAATTGTGCGACACTTTTGAAATAAAAGTATTTCCCTTTTACAATCCTACGTGACAAAGCTCTACTTTTATCATCTTGTCACAGACTCCTCTGCTGGGGAAAAGAATAATTTCTGTGTAAGTAAGCTTCCAAATATCCTTCATGATTTGAAACACCTGAATGATATAGCTGGAGTCGATCAATAAATTTCACAATGGTATTAATTAGTTAATGTACTTGGTACCTCTTTCAGCTGTATTATCATAAAAGAATTTATTTCGTGATATTTTAATAGTTATCAAGTTTAATTACTGCCTAGCAGATTTTCAGCGGGTGTATCACTTAGAGGAAGGTTGACATAAACGGTACAATCCTCTACCGAATGAACTGCAAATGTTGTTATGCATCTGGAATGAATGGAGTTTAGTAGATTTGAGTATTTATTTTTCCTTGGCAGGAGCTTAGCTTGGTTCAGATGATTGAGGTATGCCTGTCCCTTTATACAATGCGGCTATACATGTTCAGTGGACCATTGTGCCATTTGTCATTTGCTCTGTGTCAGTGCAATGCCACATTCGCAGTAATACTCTGAAGCTTTCTACCCCTCCATGTTCAGTAGGGTTCCATTGTTGGCTGCTGGAAGGGAGTGTCTGACACATTATTGCTTCCTTTTATTTATCATCTTCTGACACAGTAAAGTACATTAGAGATCAGGGGAAGGAGAAATAAAATGTTGCTGACAAAGGCTTAATGCAGAAGACAATAATCAAAGGAATTATAATAATATACATCTTCATAGTTTTATGTATACACTTCTTAGAAATTAAAACTTAAAGACCTTTCATGTTTTTGACATGGTCAGCAGTCTCCTTTTTGGTCTTAGTTACAAAAGGAAATCCAGAAGAAGAGATTTTCTTGTCTCTGCACAATAGCATATTTGAAATAACTCAACAGAGCGCTCAATATTGCCTTATAGAACAGTTTCACGAGCACAGAGTAAGAGCTATCAATGAAGTATATAACAAAATAACGACATGAAAATACAGAACAAGACAGATGGTGGCACATGTATAGAAATGATAGGAATAGAAATGGAAAATAAAAGCAGTAGACAATACGATAGATTAGGAGCCCCAAATAAGGTGGTTACATTGATAGAGACGATTAAGCCCTGGATTCTAGTAAAGATGAGAATTATTAGATAATATAATTCCAAATACATTTTTATTCTTGAGACAACAAGGTTCAATATTTAAATTATTCCCATTCTATAGTCCCTTAGATATATTTATAAAAGTTTAAGGATGGGTTGTCTAATCTGTTGATTTTTTGTGAACTGCTTTTGGTGAAGAAGGCATGTTGGAGCAGAAATTTTGGAGAATGTTTCTGCTAGAAGTGAAACATATGGTTTGTGAAATAAGCAGGCTTGAAAGAGCAAATGCTGAATCTGATGAAGGGTCTCGTCCTGTAACATCGACTTTTAATTCCTCTTCATGAATGCTGCCTAACCTTTTGAATTCCTTCAACATCTGCAAAATCTCTTACGCTTAAAATGTTTAATCTACTCTTTTTCCATTTTCTGTTGTGCTGATAATCAAAATTACAATTAATGTTTGATCAAATTTCAAAAGCTTCATAACAGCACTACAGACTTATTCATCAGATTGTCCCTTTTGGAAGTATAGTCAATGAGTAAAGTTGTAAGGGAGAATTTTTCATGATGTGAACTGTACAAGAACCAAAGTTTTCTATTTTCTTATTATTCTCTAAAAAGATTTATTGGGGAAAAAATGAGATTCAAAAAATGTACCATTGAATTGTTCTTTTCATACTTTTTCTCTTGAATACTTCAAAACTGCATTGTTCCTGTGATCAAGGAAAGAAGTTGATATTTGGAGAAATAGGGGAAAAGGAAAAGAAGTAATAATATTTTAAGGAGTCAATATTTATTAAAATATTGTTTTCTGAATGCAGTTTTGATTACCCTTTGTCTTTGGTGTACTCTGTTTAGTCATTGAGGGGGTATGGATGACATTGAAAATGTCACCACTTCTTGTCCATTATTGACTGTCTGAATCCAGTAGCTCTTTGGTTACCATTTCCGATATTCACTTTTAAATTGCAAATTTATTTAGTGATTCAAATTCGAGATTTTCAGCAGCCAAATTCATATCCTAGGATCAAGGGTCAAGCTTTTTTATTAAATTCATGAACCTAACTACTGGGTTATCACATGCTTAGAACTGAAATCAAGAGGGTCTGTTGTGATGATATGAAACCATAGGTTAGATCTAATGTATATTCCTTGTGGGTTATACTGGAGTCTATTGGAATTGGAGTCAGAATACTGTTGATACATGTACTGAGATAGAGTGAAAAGCTTGGCTTGCTTATTGTTCCTACACATCAGATCATTACACAGTGCAGTGAGGTAGAACATAGTCAAAGCAAAACAATGGAGAATAAACTGTAACAGTTACAGAGGAAGTGCAGTGCAGGGAAATAATAAGATGAAAGGTCGTAACGAGATAGATTGTGGGGTCAAGAGTCTAATGTACCATACTGGGTGTGGTGAACTGCATATACCTGTCTGGACACACCCCCTGATGACTGCTACTGTGGCTCCTCCCACAGACCCCTGTATAAAGGTGATGGAGGTCTGAGCCTGGCCTCTCAGTCTCCAGGATGTAGTATGGTGGTCAATATTCCTTCTTCCAGTCAATAAAAGCTGATACCTCGTTTTTACATCTCAGAGTGAGTTACTGATGGTGCATCACTGGGGAACTATTTAATAGTCTTGTAACAGTGGGGTAGAAACTAGCCTTCAACCTGGTGGTATGTACTTTCAGGTCTTTGTACTTTCTGCTTATTACAAGTGAGGAGAAGAGGGAATGTCTGTGGTGGATGGGACCTTTGATTATGTTGGCTACTTTACTGAGGCGGCGAGAAGTATAGACAAGGTCTATGGAGGGGAGGCTAGTTTCTGTGATGGTCTGAGCTGTGTCTACAACTCTCTGCAGTTGCTTGTAGTCACAGTTGCCGTACCAAGCTGTTATGCATCCAGATAAGTTGTTTTCTATAGTATGTCAAGGGGACATGCCAAATTTCTTTAGCCTTCTGAGGAAGCAGAGTTGTTGGTGAGCTTTCTTCATCTCTGTGGATGGACCAGGACAGGCTATTGGTGATGTTCACTCCTAGGAAGCTGAAATTTACAACTCTCTAGACCTCAGCACTGTTAATGAAACAGGAGCATGTGCACCACACCCTCTTTCCTGAAGTCAATTCTTTTGTTTTGTTGATATGAGAGAAAGGTTGTTGCCAGGACACCACGTCACTAAGCCCTCTATCTCCTTCCTGTACTCCAGCTCATTGTTACTTGAGATATGGCCCACCACAGCTGTATCATCTGCAAACTTGTAGATGGAGTTAAAGCAGAATTTGTCTACACAGTCATGAATGTGCAGGTACCATCATTAATTGCAACCCTATCCTAAACTAATGGCATAATCGTATTTGGAGAATTCAACATTTAAGCTGATTGTGAGAATCAGACTATGCTTGTAAAGTTTCAGGAAGAATCTAAAACACCTTCATTAATATATACACAGATTAGGAGATGACAATACACTCACCTCAAAACCAAGCAATGTCTATAAATGCAACACACACAAAATGCTGGAGGAACTTAGCAAGCCAGGCAGCATCTATGGAAAAAAGTGCAGTTGATGTTTCGGGCCGAGCTGTCTATAAAAGTCTATAAATGCTTCTCTAAGGCACATGCTTGTGAGTAACTTGTACATTATATTTTATACACATCACTAGAATAGAGTCTGTCTAGAAAGCTCAGTGCATTCAATTGGCTGTCCATATGTAAATGAGTAGTGAATAGCCCAGGCTCCTCAATGGTCAGTTCCCATAGAAAATCAATGACCTGTCCATGTTATACATTCAAAGGAATTAACTTCAATTAATAACAAGCACAAGAGTTTCTGCAGATGCTGAATATCCAGAGCAGCATATACAAAATATTGGAAGAACTCATCAGGTTAGGCAGCATGAATAAACAGTTAATGTTTTGGATCGAGACCTTTCATCAGGACTGGAAAGGTAGGGGGAAGGTACCAGAATTAAAAGGTGAAGGGAGGGGAAGGAGGGCAAGAAAGAAGATGACAAGTGAAGCCGGGGGAGGAATGAAATAAAAAGCTGAGAGATGATGGGTTGAAAAAGCAAAGGGCTGGAGAAAAAGGAATCTGATAGGAGAGGAGAGTGGACCATAGGAGAAAGAGAAGGAGGAGGGGCACCAGGAGGAGGTGATGGGCAGGTGAGGAGAAGAGGTAAGAGGCCAGAGTGGGGAATGGAAGAAGGGGGAAGTGGGAGTGAAATAAAGTTACCCAAAGGAGAAATCGATGTCAGGGAAATGGAAGAAATGCAGCTGAGGGAGGTATCGATGGTGAAGGGAATGAAACCCCATTCTTTGAAGAAGATGGACATCTCTGATGTCCTGGAAAGGAATTCCTCATCCTAGCATCAAGTGTGGCAGTGATGAAGGAACTGAGAAAAGGGTATAGTATTTTACAGGAGACAGGATAAGAATCACTATAACCATGGGGATCAGTAGGTTTATAAAAAATACCAGTAAATAATTCGACTCCAGAGATGGAGACAGAGAGATCGAGAGGGATTGAGAAAGGGGAAAGAGGTGTCAGTAATGGACCGAGTGAATTTAAGGGCAGGGTGGAAGGTGGAGCCAAAGAGGGTGAAATTAATGAACTCAGCATGGTTACATGAAGCAGCATCAATGTAGTTGTCAATGTAGCACAGAAAGAGTTGAGAACACTGCCTGGGAAATCTTGGAACATGGGTTGTTCGACATAGCCAATGAAAAGGCAGACATAGCTGGGGCCCAAGCAGTTGCCATTGAGTTTGCAGAAAGTGGGAGGAACTAAAAGAGAAATTGCTGAGGGTGAGGACCAGTTCTACCAGATGGTGGAGGGGAACTGGTTGGGCTTTTTGTCAAGGAAGAAGCAGAGAGCATTAAGGCCTTCCTGATGTATATTAGAAGTGTATAGGGTCTTGACATCCATAGTGAAAATGAGGAGGTCAGTGAAGGGAATTGAGAATTGTTGAGGAGATAGAGAGCATGTGAAGTGTTGTGGATGTAGGTGGGAAGAGACTGAACCAGGGAACAGAATGGAGTTGGGGTATGCAGTCACAAGCTCAATGGGCAGGAGCAGGTGGAGACAATAGGACAATGCAGGCAGTCAGGTTTGTGGATCTTGGGTAGGAGGTAGAAAGAGGCAGGATGGAGTAAAGGAACTATGAGGTTGGTGGCAGTGGATGGGAGATCTCCTGAATTCATGAGGTTAGTGATGATGCTGGAGACAGTGGCCTGGTGGTGCTGAGTGTGGTCATTTTCAAGGGGTAAGTCAGAGGAGGGGTCTGAGAGTTGCTGCCTCTCCTCAGCAAGGTAGAGGTCAGTCTACCACACTACAACAGCACCTCCTCTGTCTGTGGGTTTGGTGGTGAGGCTGGGATTAGTGGGGAGAGAGAGGCAGGCAGTGCATTCAAAAGGGGGATGTTCGAGGAGGAGAGAGGAGTGCTGAGATTGAGCTGGTCGATGTCTTATTGGCAATTAGAGATGAAGAGATCCAGAGCAGGCAGAAAAGCAGAGCGGGGTGTCAGTGCAAAGTGATTACATCTCTTTATTCAAGTCATATGTTTTAATAGCATGTGTACTTAACAACTTAAATATACCAGGCTATACGAGTCAAGGTTAAGATTATGAGAGGTATAGACAGAGTAGACAGACAGTATCTTTTTCCCAGGACTGAAATGTCTAATACCAGAGGACATGCATTTAAGGTGACGGGGGTGAGTACTTTTTTACACAGAGGATGGCCGGTGTCTGGAATGTGCAGCCCAAGGTGGTCGTAGAGGCAGGTACATTAAGGATTTTTAAGCGGCATTTAGATAGGCACATGAATGTGAGGGAATTGGAAGAAAATGGACATTACTAATTTATTTGGCTTGTCACACATTGTGGGCCAAAGGGCCTGTTTCTGTTCTCTACTGTTCTATGTTCTACGGTTTAAAAAAAACCTACATATGTATTACTTCAAAACAACCTTTTGACAGTGTATATCAGTTAACTTTTTCAGCATTGTATTACACAGTAGAGCAAGCAGCAGATTGTTTAAGATTACAATGACATCCTGGACTAGTCCTCGAGCTGTAATATCTTCATGTTCACTGTCAAGGCCTGTCACCTCCACTGACCAGCAGGGACTCTGCAGCCACACATTATTCAATCAACTTTAAGTGTTATAAATACAGAGGTCCATAAAAAAGTACAATGTAATGATGACTTAAACAAACCCAATCCATCATCTGCACTGTGCACATATCATTTCCCCTCAGGGCTGTCAGCTAACACAGGACAGAACAGAAGCCCTCGTCACATTTCTCTCACTTGATATGAATTCCTTGCTTTCTTATACTCACACTCTCCCCAATTCCATTAAAGTTAACTCCAAACAGACCCTTTATTATTTTTCTTGTAATTTAAGTCAGTATATAGGAACAGAATCACTAGTTTTGCACCTGACTCTCTTAAGTTGCTTGAGTGTCTAATTTTCTCTCCTGTAATATATGGAGAAACCCTTTAATTTAAAGGTCAAGTGGGGGCTGTTCGCTGTAACCCAGTGGACCATAGCGCTGATATTCACATATATTATACTTTGTCCTTCAACAGTTGTTAAACTTGTAGCCAGAGGGGAAACTGGAGACATTTTCTTGTACTCAGCTTTTCTCATAATACTAAACTGCTGCTTTTTTACTGAGCTGGGCTGAGCAGTATTTTGTAATGGAAATCAATATGGATGCTTTATTTCAATGAAATTATGTTGCCCATCCTTCATCTTTGGCTCACCATATATATATGTTTTTTAAAAAATGCACATAACTCGCTTCCCCTCCACTCTTGTCACTTGACAGGGTTTTGAAGGCTCATGATGCAGTCCGGTGGGAATATTTTGGCTGTAGTTCACTCTTGTCTTTTCTGCATTCTGCACAGTGATTGTTTTATATTAGCGGCCAACTCGGATCACATCGATCTTTGAAAATGTATCACACAAATCATTTTGCACTAAACTGCTGAATCAATAAAGAAATCTCCTGGAAAATTTATATTAAAAAGTCACTGTTTGTTTAAATGAGTTCCATATGAACCATATTGAATATTTTGCTGATGAATTGAATGATTTTAAATTTGAACATCGCAAACCCATTAAAGAATGAATTCTTAAATCAAATTCTGCCATACTTGACTGAAAGAAATTTTCCCATGCAATAAATGGTGATGCGGTACAAATATGTCCTTCACTACAATAAAATAGTCACGGTTCTTCCTTAAATACAAAGCACTCTAGAACCTGATCCTAGAACCTTTCTTAGGCTCATTAAAAAATCTTATCTTTTGTTTTTACAAATTTTCACCTTTATCATATGGATTTTCATATGCCTTTTGTAAAGCTTCTACTATTACTGGAATTACTATGTGTTTTGATGATAGAGGAAGTTATGTAGGACTCATCATATCTTTTTCAGGTCACCTCAAAGCACTTCACAAGCAATCAAATACTTTTGAAGTGTATTCATTGGTTTGAAAAAAGTTCTTGATCTGTAGGCTAACTACATGTTATCTAATATTCCCATGTACAGTCATCGAAAGGCAAGACAAGAAATTAATTTGAAATGCCAGAATACTTATTTAATTTTATTTAGAGGTACAGCGGAGTAACAAGCCCTTCTGGCACAGTGAGTCTGTGAGGCCCAAATATGTCAATTTAATCTACTAACTTGTATGTCTTTGGAATGTGTGATGAAATCATAGCAGCTGGAAGAAACACATGCAGTCACAGGAGAATGTACATAGGAACAGGTGATGGATGGTCGTATGAGCAGCTAGTGCATATCACATGTCCTGGTTATGTGACCACTGATGCCAGGCAGACAATCTCTGAAGAGTATTGATAATAGCTGGCTGGGATCCCCTGTCTTGTAAAGACATTGCCCAGAAGAAGACAATGGCAAACCACTTCTGCAGAAAAAATTGCCAAAATTTTTGACAAGTAATGATGATATGTATTTTTCAGATGATTTGCAGATGATGTTCATCGAGATGCTGACAGTATGTTGACAACATGTGGAAATGCAGAGTTGATGGGTTTGAGGTACAATAAATATATGAATTAAAGTTGGTATTCAGTTGAAGGAAGGAGGAAATGTCGCTTCAGCTACAAGAGCTAGAAAGCTAGAATAAAAGTAAAAGATGCTAGAAGTATTTAATAAAGCATGCAGCATCTGTGAAGGGAAAAAAGAGTCACTATTTCAGGTTGATTAGCTTTTCATCCAAAGTGGTTTATTTACCACTCAAGAGAAGTAAACCTTGAACAGAGAGAAAATCATTTGCCAAAGTGAACGTAGCAAAATAGAGGAAGCAAAGACTGAAATGGAGATAAAGATGCTTTGGTAGAAATTAATTCAGATGAATAGGTTCTTTCCATTGAAGGGTGCTCAAAAATTCTCTTCAAGGAAGAGAAGCATCCTGGGACTAACAAAGCCGGGTTCGGAAATATGAGGAATCTTGTTTGTTCAGAAAGTAAAGGACCTGTAGAAATACAAAGATTTTCAGTTAACATCTGTATTTCTGCCGAGCAAGACAACAGGCAAAACCGTATTGACTTTCATAGGAGAATTATAATGATTTAATAAAGTCTTTGAAAAGTAGTTAATTGAAGCACCTTAAATAGATTCAGAACTAAGAGCAAGTGGCAATAGCCTTTAATAGGTTCACAGATACATTTATCGAATTTGATTTTCACAACCTAGTGGACCTTGCATTTAGGTGTAAATGAAAAACAGGCTTATTTGACACAGATCAAAGATAATTATTCCAAACTGTTATATTGTTCTTTCTGATTCATTGGCACCTAAAATGATCTGTACAAGTTGAGAGCATGTCTTCAATAAACGAATTTACTAGATTAATTAAAGGTTTCAATTCTTTGTGAATTGATATCTCTTTGGTGTAACTTTTATTTTATTTCAATTTAATGAAATTGGGTTCAGTATGCCATTTTGACCAACATTAAATGTCCACAGACATGAACTCATCTATTATTGATGCTGGTGGCTTAGTTCAATATAGTATATGCAACATTGGTGAAGGTTCACTGATCAGCCCACAAATAATGACTATAATTGCTATTATCTTGGGCATTCATCATTAAAAAGTAGTAGGTGCATAGAAATGGTAAAGAGTTTACAAAATCAAGTGCTCCCATAGGGATTAAATCCTTGTTCATTGTTTAAAACCTGGGAGACCACTTTCTAGGGTTATACAACTGGTCTTATCAGATATATTCCTGTCGACCAAAGTAATTATCAATAGGGATCCCTAAACCCAGAACCACTTGGTCAGAAGTGCAGGTCTTTTGGAAGCAGTAACCTTTGACACACTTTTTCAGGCCCAAAGACTTGGTTTAATTTAGTGCAAGCAGTCATCGCCTTGATTTCTATGCTCTTCTTTCTAAGGTTAGTGCTTTTGTCTTTGGTGGTACAATGTTTGAGAGCTTGGAACTCAGGTAACTGAAGACACTGTTGCCATTAATGGAGCGATTAAACTGAGAGAGCAGAGGGAGTAAGAGGCAGATTATAACATTTGTAAGACCTTCAAGGGTTACACAGACTGAGAGGACTAGTACCAGAGGCTATTGGCAGATCAGCAGCAATGTCTTCTCTAACTTGTAATGACCAGTGTGTGCAAAAAATTTTATGCTGTGTAACTTTTTTGCCATGTGATAACAACTTACGTGCAGAGTTTTATAGAGGTATTCATTCTAACAGATAGCAAAACACTGTCAATAAGAACTTTGACCTCCTCTGCATTTGATTGTTTACGCACTCGTTCATCTGCACTCTTACAAAACATATATAGCAGGTCTGAAGCGGGTAATGAAGGATTTTCTTGCCAGAGCTTTTGCACACAGTTCATATGTGATTTGCTTGCTAAATGGCACTTTAAAAAGTCCAGTTTTCAAAAATTGCTCCACTTCTTCCCCACTTGTAAATTCTCCAGCAACCTTTGCATCGTGACAATACACACAGGTAACACCAGTTTCTGTACTTTACATACACATTTCTCGTAGCTGCACGCTCCTGACCTCATGAGCTTTCGGTGTAGCAGTTTCCACTGTGTCATTAAGCCATTCTGCATTAAATGAACTAGTAGTTCTTTTGTGCTTCACGCCCTTTGCTCCTTTGGAATTTGCCATAGTGAATCAACAACTTCTTCAAAAAAAAGTATAAATAAGCCAGTTCTAAAATTTGCAGACTAATCATTACAAACTCCATGTTGTCAACACTATCTACATCAGAAACCGGAAAGGGAAGTGTGTTTGTGTACAATTATGAAATATACTTAATATGTCAACAAGGTAGATGGTGACAACCTTTTGTGCTCAGTTTAAATTCCTTTGTGTGCTAGTAGCAAAAGATGTGTGCGCAAGCTCAGTCCAGACTAGAAGAACTTGCAATGATGGTTCAGCAGCTTTCAACCAACAGCCAGTATCAGGTGGCAGCCATTACTGCTCTTAATGCTACTTACTATTCAGCAGCTCTCTGCCAGGACAGCCCCACTTTGCCCCAGCTACCAATGCCCCGATTCCCTTAGCTGCTTCTGAACCTGAACCAAGCATTCCTCCACCAGGCCTTCTGAAAAGGAAGTTAAGATAAGGAGATGATCAGCAAAGAAATTCGAGAACTTAGTGGAAAGTACATCCACAAAAGTGGATCAATTTAAGTCGTGGAGAAACAAAAGGCTAAAACAGAAGGACTGTAAAATCTTGCAAAAAATCAGGAGAGCAGCTCCATAGAATAATTTGTAATTAGTTTATTATTGTCACATGTAGTGAAACGCTTTTGTCTGTAAGTCATCCAGACAAATGATTCTATACATAAGTATATTGAGGCAGTAAACAAAAAAGGCAATTTTAGAATGCAGAATACAATATTACAGTTACAGTGAAAGTGTAGTGCAGGTAGGTACAGATGCCACGATGAGGAAGAGCAAGGACTAATCTTTATTGTACAAGAGGTCCATTTAACATTCTTACAACAGTGGGATTGAAGTTGACCTTGAGCCGGTGATATACATTCTTGGGCTTTTGTTGATCCGGCCTGATTAGAGGAGGAAGAAGAAAGAACAGGTTGGATGGGAATAGTACTCGATTGTGTTGATTGCTTGCCTGAAATCAGTGGAAAGTGTAGACAGAGTCAATGGAGTGGCAGCTGCTTTCCATGACGGACTGATGTGATAGAATTATTTAAAAATAAGGGTGATGGTTTTATGATTCAGCAAATACTTGATTGGAAGTCAGTGCAGATGCATAAGTGAAAAGATGATGGATAAATCTTGGGGTGGAGACACAATCATGCTGCAAAAGAAATAAAGCAGGTCTACTGGGTATGAAGACTGAGCACCCAACCCCACCAAAAAAAAAGCAAAAACCCAGACAGTAACATGGCATGTGTGGATTCTTTAGTGCTGTGAAGATCACCCATGTGCCCACTCCACTGGGAGCCAAGAATGGAGATAATTTCACCGGGATCATAGAAGATGTCAGCACCTGCTTGAAGGAGTTCTTTAAAATTCTCCACCAATGATTTTTAATGACAGCATCTGCAACACAAGTCCTCACCATACTATGAGTATGATCTTGATACTGCTGCAGCCCAACAAGAGGTGAAATAGATTTTCCAACTGCTCAAAAAAACAGCAAAATTTCTGGACTGGCAAAACTTCTTTTGGAGTACAGAAAGTATTACAGAGAAGAACTTCTGATATGAACCCTTGACCTTATGTCCTTCATCCAGGAAGATGAAAGCATGCCAGGTTAATCGGTAATTGCTAATTGGTTTATTATGATCACATGTGCATTACTTGGAATGCCATCCATACAGATCACTCGATCACATCACTACATCGAGGTAGTACAAGAGAAGAACAGTAACAGAATGCAGAATATAGAATTACAGCTCAGAGGAAGTACAGTAAAAGTAGACAGTAAGATGCAAGGCCATAATAAGGTGGAGTGTGAGGTTGAGAATCCATCTTAATGTACAAAAGGTCCACTCATTAGTCTTATAACAGCAGGATTAGAGCTGTCCTTGTGTGTGACAGTATGAGCTTTCATGCTTTTGTACCTTAGGGGATCAGGAGACCTCGATCATGATGAACATCTGCAAAAAAGAAGACATGTCTGATGGTAATAATTACAGAGGGCCTCTCTGCTATTTATTTTAGGGGAGGTGCTTGTGCATGAATCACAAAAGGTTGGTGCAGCAGGCTATCAAGAAGGCAAATGGAATGTTGGCCGTTATTGCTAGAGGGATTGAATCTATGAGCAGGGAGGCTATGCTGCAACTGTACAGGGTACTGGTGAGGCCGCACCTGGAGTACTGCATGCAGTTCTGGTCTCCTTACTTGATGAAGGATATACTGGCTTTGGAGGCAGTATAGAGGACGTTCACCAGGTTGATTCCAGCGATGAGAGGGTTAGGCTATGAGGAGAGTTTAAGTTCTCACTGTATTTCAGAAGAATAATAACAGATCTTATAGAAACATATAAAATTATGAAAGGGATAGATAAGACAGAGGCAGTAAAGCTGTCTCCACTGGTAGGTGAGACTAGAACTAGAGGACATCGCCTCAAGATTTTGGGGGAGCAAATTTAGGATGGAGATGAGGAGGAACTGCTTTTCCCAGAGAGAGGTGAATCTATGGAATGCTCTGTCCAATGAAGCAGTGGAAGCTACCTCAGTAAGTATATTTAAGACAAGGTTGGATAGATTTTGCATCGTAGGGGTATTAAGGGTTATGGGGAAAAGGCAAGTAGATGGAGATGAGTCCATGGCCAGATCTTATTGAATGGCAGAGCAGGCTCGATGGGCCAGATGGCCTACTCTCCTATTTCTTATATTCCTATGACCACAGAAAACGCAGAAAATGACTTCCCTTATTTTGCTGTCACCTCTCAGTAAAGGTAAATATTCAGCTGATTGAGAAAAAGATGTCCAAAGATCATTCTCAGGATCGAGCTCATGGTCTATTGTGTAGCAGTGATATTTATCTACCTTCAGAGACATGGATTCCTCAAACCACCAGAGATAATCTACCAATAATGTGTCATCAAAGTCCTCCAAGTCCAATGGCAGGATGTGCAGACCTGCAGTATGTCAGCTGTCCTTTTCTTACATAGAGCTCTGGATTCAAGTCACAATCAGCCAGTTCCAAGGGATAGGCCATATCTTTACTATATTGGACACCAGACTCTTGAAACAAAACCTCTACTCTGAGCTCCATCATGGAAAGCATTTTCCCAGAGGAAAGAGAAAATACTTCCAGGAAGTTCTCTAAATCCTGAGAAAAACAATGTAACATTGACACCTACTCAGAAGAATCTTTGGACCATGGCCGCTCAGAAGGGGTGGAGGGAGGCAGGAGGAATATTAGACACTGAGTATGGTTAGTATTTAGTAAGAGTTAAAGTTTGTATTCATCTATATGTGGCATGTTAGACAAGTGGTATGACAATTTTGTGACAAGACTTTGACAGATGGGGGCATGATTATGGACTAAAAACAATAAACAGACGCTTCCCTCCTTTTGAAGTATCCCGACAAGTCAAATTAAGCTGGCAGGAAATTTAATTTTTATCTCCTTTTATATAAAATGACACTGAAGCATAACATTTGCGTAGAGTTGTCTGAAGTATGAGTGGCATGCATTAAGTACAAGAATATTGCATATAGATTGCTGATATATATGGGTTGCATATTTATTGGTTTAATGAAAGTTGTTGCATCAATCTTTGTTTTGAGGGGAATCTAGCCAAGGCTAAAATGAGTTGTCACATTGTCAAATTATAAATGCTCCCTCTGTGCGGGGGCATATATTTTGGACAACGTTCTGTTTTAAAACCCTGATATTAATGGAGAACCTACATATTTCCCCGTGAGTCGGCTAATGAAAGGGAAAACACTAGCGTCTCTGTTCTGTACCATTCAAAGCTGTTTTAATTGTTTATAGAAGGATTTGAGAGGTAATATTAGTTGTTTCAATTAGCTTAATGATTTATTCATTCACAGATTGGTTTATTTAATGACACAACCTAATTGCACCATTTAGAAAGCCAGACGCTGTCCGTTCCATCCCTTTCAAGCTGTGAGAGTGGACCGTTCCAGTGCTGGTGAAGGTGATGACCTTGTGATAACCCATGTGTTCATCAGTCAAATTACTGTCCTCAGTAATAATGATGCCAAAGCTCTGGAACAGTGGGGCAGCTAATCTGTATTCAAATTACATTTGAGGAAACGGCAGCACATTTCAAGTAATAACTCACCAATGCTGGGATATGTACATACCCCCACCTTTCTTGCTCAGTGCCCCCTCCCTATTCAGATTGGACATTATCATACATTTCTGAGGTGTTGGACAGGTCTGCATGAAAAGAATTATATTACAATTATCAATCAAAATTCTGCTGACTTAATAGTCAATTTAAATTCATTAATTGTTAAAAGTTGATGGGAGCTATTGACTCCTCGCTCGGAACTACTTTGCAGGCAATAGCCTTGGGATAGTTAAATTCCTCTTTGTTATCTTGCTTGGGCAAAGGGAGATGAATGACGGTGGTGCATTTGCTGATTGTGGCAGTCGGAAAATTGAGAACAGGGACCAAATCAAACAGATCCGATGACTTTATTCACAGTTTCTCCACACTACCAGTGGAGAAGGCAGGTTTGTAGGAAATTGCCTTTCAGTGGCATCAATGAACCCAGTGGGACAGATGTGGGGCTCACCCCACTATGGTCATCTCATGCATGTAGGCTTTCTTATTTTCATAGTTAATGTTAAAGTAAATTTATTATCAAAGAGCATACACACAGTATGTGGCTCCATGTTCTACCTTGGGATTCATTTTTTGCAGGCATTTACGGAATAACAACATAAGGAAATAAAAAAAACAACAATTTATGAAAAAGGCTATACTTAAGTAAAGACAGATAAACAACTAATATACAAAGGAAGACAAATTGTGCAAATAAAAAAACGTAACACTAAGAATATAAGTTGCTGAGTCCTTGAAAATGAGTCGCTAGGTTGTGGGATCTGCTCAGAATTGTGACGTTATCCACGTTGGTTCAAGAAACTGATGCTTGAAAAGTAGTAACTGTTCCTGAACCTGGTAATGTGGGACCCAAGGATCCTATTCTTCCTGCCCACTGGTAGGAGCGAGAAGGGAGCATGGCCTGGATGGTACTTTCTTATGGCAGCGTTCGTTGTAAATTTGCTCAGTAGTGGGGAGGGTTTTAAAGTCATAAGGTCATTGAAAATTTCTGCATAGGAACAGGCCCTTCATCCCATCTAGTCCATGCCAAACCATTTAAACTGCCTACTCCCATCAATCTGCATCGGGACCATAACCCTTCATACCCTTACCAACCAAGTACTGTACCTATCCAAGCTTCTCTTAAACATGGCAATCTTTGGATAAGGTATCAGAGAAGGTGAAGTGTCACAAGACGAATGAAGGCATTCACCTTAAGTATAGACAGGTAGGTCACGTGGTGTATCCAGGACTGTAATGTGGTCAGAGAACTAGTGTCAGGGTGCCTTTCTCCTACTCGTAGTTGGAGAACAGTTTCTGCTCTGCTCTAAAGGCAGAGGGCAAAGAAATGAAAAAGACCTACAAAATTGCTTTTTGAATGATCATTTTGTTGAGTTATGATGTAAATCGGGCTGCTCATGTAGAAGGAATTGAGAGTCAGAGAAGAGCTTCTCTTATTGTTTGTAATTATGTCACCTTCTTCACATTTCCACTCCTTGTTCTGAATCATCATTTCAAGAAAGTGGTTCATTAACAAAACAGTTATTTGTTATTATGCTTCATTAATATTATCTTACAAGGACATTTACCACCAAGGTGAAAAATGTACTTTGGCAAAATAGCAGGCAGGCTGAGACAAGTCTAACCCTCCTCAATGTCAACTTTAGTTGTCCTAACCTACCTGTTTTTTTTTCTATGTAAAAAAAAGCCAGAGAAAGCGTTTCCACTGATGGATAGTCATTATCAAGACGACACAGGTATTTAATATCACTGCTGATAAACAGAGAGGTGAAATTATTTTTCTGTGGGTGTTTATGAGCTAGAAGGATTTGCATGAAAGGATAATGGAAGTAAATTCAGAAGTAACGTGTAAAAGAGTAGAGGAATTGTCATGTAAATTCACAAGATACTGATGAGGCTATAAGAGGAAAACTGTATACATTTTTCTTACATTTTGGGATCGGCATTTAAAGCATAACATACTCAATAGCCACTTGATTAGGTACACCTGTATGCCTGTTATACAAATATCTAATCAGCCAATCATGTGGCAGAAATGCATGCAGGCATGGTCAAGAGGTTTAATTGTTTAAACCAAACATCAGAATGGGGAAGAAATGTGACCAATATGACTTTGGCCATGGAGTGATTGTTGGTGTCAGACGGGGTGGTTTGAGTATCTCAGAAACTGCTGATCTCCTGGGGTTTTCATGCACAGCAGCCTCTAGAGTTAGCAGAGACTGGTGTGAAGATGCCTTGTTGATAAGAGAGGTCAGAGGAGACCAGACTGGTCCAAGTTCACAGCAAGGCAACAGTACCACAAATAATCTCACTTTACAACAGAGGTGTACAGAAGATCCTCTCCGAATGCACAACACGTCTAACCTTGAAGTGGATGGTCTACAGCAGCAGAAGACCAAAAACACACACTCAGTGCTCTCTGAGCTTGTGTTTCATTGGGGATGGTGCAGAGACGTTCACTAGGTGAATCCTGGGACAAATGGTTGCCAATTGAAGAAAAGTTCACCAAATTAGTCTCGCCTTATTCGAGTTTAAAACAATGAAAGGTGATCTTCCTGAAATAATTGAATCTGAGGGGTATAAATAAAAGATGTATCAAGAATATGTTACCTCATTGTTATTTATGGAACAAAGGGACATAGTTTCTAAATAAGGGGTTGTCCATTTAAGATGGAATGAGGATAAATTTCACTATTTCTTGGAATTATCTTCTCAGAGAGTTATGAAAACACAGCCACTGGCTATCTTGAAGAAGAGATGATCATTGAATCCAACACACAAGATGCTGGAGGAACTCAGTAGATCAGATAGATTCTGTAGAGGGAAATGGCCAGTCGATATTTTGGTCCAAGACCCTTATATAGACTCAAGGACTGAGAGAGATTGTCATAAATTGGTGAAGGTAATCTCGTAATCAATAGGTGAGGAGAGGTGGCATCAATAGGAGGGGAGAGTGGAAATAGTGACAAATGTTAGGAGGTTATAGGTGGAGGCAACAATGTGGTGAAGATGATGGAATCTGATATGAGGGGAAGGTGAAGCATGGAATCAATGGAGGGAGCTGAGGAGGGCAGATGGAAACAGTGGGGAGGAGGGAGGCAGTGGAAGGAATGTGCAAATGATGGGCATGGGTGGCCAATATAAAAAGCTGAAGGGAAGGGTAGAACAAGATCTAGCAGGCCATATCTGAATTTAGATAAGGAGGGTCAGATGAAAGGTCTTGACCCTAAGTGTTAATTGTTCATTTTTCCTCCTCGGATGCTGCTTGACCTGCTAAATTCTACCAGCATCATGTTTATTGCTACAGATTCCAGCATCTACAATCTCGAATGTTAGACTTTTGACATGGAAGGAGTTTGAGAAGAGCATAGGAAAGTGATATTGACCATAGAATTGGGCCATTCAGTCCATCAAGTCTGCTCCACCATTTGCTCATGGCTGATTTATTTCCCCTCTCAAACTCATTCTCCTGCCTTCTCACCATAACCTTTGGCACCACTATTAATCAAGAACCTATCAACTTCTGTTTTGAATATACCCATGAACTGGTCTCCACAGCTATCTGCGGCAATAAATTCCACAGCGTCACCATCTTCTGGCTAAAGAAATTCCTCTTCTCTTCTACAGGGACTTCCAGGGACATTCTATTCTGAGGCAAAATCCTCCACTCGAAGACTCTCCCACAAATGAAAAATTCTCTCCATGTTCAGTTTATCTAGGCCTTTCAATATTTAGTGGGTTCCAATGAAAGTGTAGAGGCCCAGAGGCATCAAATGCTTCTCATTGTTAACTCTTTTTTTCCCAGGATCATTCCCATAAACCTCCTCTGGACCCTGTCCAATGCCAGCATTTCCTATTATATGGACCCAAAATTGCTCGCGATACTCCAAAAGTGTTCTGACCATGCCTTATAAAGCCTCAGTATCACATCCTTACTTTAGTAAGGCCAAGTCTGGATCAAGAACAGCACTACTGAAGGGCAGAGAGGCACAGGGGGCAAATTAACCCCGTTGCTTATTTTCTTAAGAAAAAGATTCCACTTTCCGGACAGGCTGAAATAGGTGCTGATAAAGCAAGCTGTCTCCTGGTTTCCCCGTATATTGATCTAAGCTTATTCAGGAGTGTTGCCTCACTGACATCAACCTGGAGACGAAAAATGTTTGTCGTTTGTCAACAAGTAAACGCATCTGGATTTTAGCTAGGGACCCCTCCAATGTCAGCAACCTATATAGACTACCCTAACACAATAAGAGCTGTCATTATGGGTAAGTGTACATCTAGATATGTCACTTCATTCAGGAATAAGGGAATGAGGGAAAAAGATAAAGAGGTATGGAGAATGATTGCAGTTAAATCCATCAAGCAGAAAGAGATCCATGGTTCTAATTCTGCCTGGAGACTTTCTCCTTGTTTATGTTTTCTAATCCTATTAACATTTTTAAAATTTCCAAATTACATTTCTCCGCACTAATTTTGCTCTTTACAATGTGGTGACCTTTGACCATCCAGGTGCTGACACCTGACTATCATGTGGGCACACTAAGTTCCGATATTAGTTTGTTGAAATACTAAGGCTTTGCCTTCGGGGCACTCCTCAGACTAATTTGTGGGTAATGTCATGCATGGCTAGTTAGTCTCCATTTGATCTGTCCATTAGAGATTTATTCATCAATAAAGAGGTTATTACCCTAAAGATGATAGTTAGAAACATTGTATGAATTGCCTATTGAACGGTGCAGATCATGAAGGATGTTTAACCTTCTCTGCACTAAACAATCACCTCAGCTCAGTAATAAACAAGATTAGACTTCATTTTTGAAACACAATGCTAAAATATTAACAGCATATCTGCTTCAGTGAGATATACTAAAATAAAATTTACATGCATATCTGAGCCTTAAAATGTCATATTATCTGACATAGATCTTTAAAGATAGAAGATGAAAACAAGCATGACTGGAAACTTCATTATCCAGGATTATTTGATACCATAAGACCATAAGATATACTGTAGGAGCAGAATTAGGCCATTTGGCCCATTGAATCTGCTCTGCTGTTTCATCATGGCTGATCCATTTCTCCCTCAGCCCCAATCACCTGCCTTCTCCCCGTATCCCTTCATGCCCTGACCATTCAAGAATCTATCAAGGTCCCTGTCTTAAATATACCTAAAGACTTGGCCTCCACAGCCGCCTGTGCCAATGAATTCGACAGATTCACCATTCTCTGTCTAAAGAAATTCCTCCTCATCTCTGTTCTAACAGGACGCCCCTCTATTCTGAAGCTGTGTGCTTTGGTCCTAGACTCTCCCATCACAGGACACATCCTTTCCACGTCCCCTCTATCAAGGTCTTTCACTGTTTCGATGGGTTTAATTAGGTAACCACTAATTCTTCTGAATGAGTGAATACAGGCCCAGAGCCAGCAACGCTCTTCATATGACAAGCTGTTCAATCTAGGAATAATTTTCATTTAATCCTGGATTCATGTGAAATACAAACAACTCAGAATCAGAATCTGAATCAGAATCAAAATCTGCTGATAAGCTTAAGGCTGTAATTCAATCTGTGTTTCTCACTGATATTTGAAAACTGATTTCCATGTGATCTGTTAGTCATCATCATTACGTGCCGTGTCATATGACATAGGCGATCGTGGTCCCATGATTGTTCTTGGCAAATATTTCTACAGACGTGGTCTGCCATTGCCTTCTTCTGGCCAGTGTCTTTACAAGATGGGTGACCCCAGCCATTATCAATACTCTTCAGAGATTGTCTGCCTGATACTAGTGGTCACATAACTGTTGTTGCGTGGATGAAGTCACCAGAGAAAATTACTGGTAGATACAAAGCCGCTTCTTTGTTCGACAAAACAAGGTACAGCAGATATCATACGGAGACGCTTTCAGGGGAAAGGTCTGGCTGGCCCAATGTGGGGCTCGATATTTTGTGTGCAAAACATCAAAGAGCAATTCCATATTTACAATGCTTTCTTTGAAACTATGCACAACATTCACACCTCCCCATTGACATCCACACCACAGACATCCAAATGAATTTTAATCGACATTGTCTGGTCTGGGATTCACGGTTTTTAGGAACCGATGTTCATAGCTGCACTCTGAATTAAATCCACAATACATTATCAGATGTGAAGACTGGTAGCCAATGACAATTGCTAGATGTATATGTCCTAAACCAAAAAATCACTCTAACAATAACTAGGACTAGTGATATGCACCAGATGGTCAAACACACATCTACTTCCTGTTCCCCTGCCTTGACATGAATCTGAATGGGGGTTAAGCAGGTGCTACACCTTTTGCAAGACTGACCTGGAGGCTAGCGGAGGGAAGGAGTGCCTTACACCTCCTTTGGTAGAGACGTATCTCCACACTGCCAGCTATGTTATGTTAGTATACACTTTTAACACACATACACTCATTGAGTTCAATTGATGACATAAAAATTGCCAGTACTTCATTAACACAAATTTATGTATTGTGGAGAGCATTCTAACTGGTTACATTACATCCTGTACGGAGAGGCCGCTACAGAAAATTGCAAAAAGCTGATGAGAATTGCAAGCTCAGCCAGCTCCATTATGGGCACTAGCCTTCCCATCATCAAGGGCATCCATAATTAAGAAACCTTATCAGTGGGACTGATGTGCTGAACTATGTTTATTTCAATGCAAGAAGTATTACAGGTAAAACAGATGGACTTAGAGCCTTGATTATTATATGGAACTAGCATGTTGTATGTCCTGGCCATTGCAGAGATCCAGATGAGAGGGCAGGACTGGCAGCTCAACTTTCCAGGATTCAAATGCTTCAGACACAATATAGAGGGATGTAAAAGAGTTGGGGGAGCTACACGACTGATTAGTGAAAATGTTTCAGTTATACTTAGAAACGCCAGCAGCTCTGCTTTGGTAATTTGAGGAGATTTGTGCTGCAACAAATGAGGCAAACCCAAACGCAGGACACAGGCACGGAGATTGAGTTAGGATGCAGACGTGGGCGTAAGCGTTGAACGGCAAACAGGAGGGAGTGCAGGAAAGCAGGAGGCAGGCAGAACTTATCTTGACATGGAGCATAGAAAGGGAAACGGCAGACAAAACTTTTCTTAGCTTGGAGAGACAGTTACACAGGTAAACCTCGGTACTGGAGTTGAACTTAGAAAACTTATCTTGACTCGGAGAGACTGAGTTTCACAGGTAAGTCTCGGTACTGAAGTAAAACTTAGAACACACAATCCTAAGTGGCTGGGAAACGTTAATTACCACACTGGCAAAGCCAACAATCTGGCAACTAGTGAGAGCAAGGCCGGGGTTCTTATACTGCAGGTCTTGATGAAAATCAGGCGTGCCGCCATCAAAGGAAATGAGGAGAAAATGAGGAATTAACAGTCGGAACCATGGCACAAAGGGAATTAGGAGAAAATCGGGAATTAACAGTCGGGACCGTGACAGTAACCCCCCCCCCCCCCCCCCCCACTCAATGGGAGCCTCCAGGCGAACCACCAGGCTTGTCTGGATTGTCTCGATGGAAATCACGGATGAGGAAAGGGTCCAAGATGAAGGAGCGGTTAATCCAGGTGTGCTCCTCAGGACCGTGTCCCTCCCAATCGACCAGGTACTGGAGATCCCTGCCTCGGCGGCGCACATCCAGTATTCGCCGGACGGTGTAAGCTGGGTAATCGTCGATGACCCGGGCTGGTGGAGGGGGTTCAGCAGGAGGGCACAAATGGCTTTCAGACACAGGTTTCAGTTGGATGATGTGGACCATGGGATGAATGTGCTTGGATCTGGGCAGTTTGAGTCTGACCACCAAGGGATTGATGATGCCCTCAATTTCGAATGGTCCGAGGTAACGAGGGGCGAGTTTCTTGGGTTCATTCTTGAGGGGGATGACTTTTTGAGAGCCAAACCTTCTGACCAGGCCGATAGTTGGGTGTAGGAATTCGATGGCGATCGGCAATCCTCTAGTTGCAGTCAGCTAAGCAGAGCAGCGCCGTGCATACATCCTTCTAGACCTGAACTGAAGGCACAGCAATGTCATCTTCATGGGCAGGAAACGGGGTTGGTAACCGAGGGAGCATTTGAAGGGAGACATTCCGGTGGTGGTGCTGACCAGGGAGTTGTGGGAGTACTCCACCCAATTGAGATGGGTGCTCCAGGGTGATGGGTTGTTGGCGGAAATACAGCGCAGTGCTGCTTCCAAATCCTGGTTTGCTCGTTCCATTTGACTATTAGTCTGTGGATAGAAACCGGAAGACAGACTTACTGAAGCTCCCAGGTTTTGACAGAAGGATTTCCAGACTTGGGAGATGAACTGGGGGCCCCGGTCAGAAACAATGTCAGAGGGAATTCCAAGAAGGCGGAAGACGTGAAGAACAAGGAGGTCGGCTGTTTCACGGGCTGTAGCGAGTTTGGGAAGGGCTATGAAGTGCACGGCTTTGGAGAAGCGGTCCACCACGGTGAATCCAGCTGTGTTACCATGTGAAGGGGGTAGTCCAGTAACGAAATCCAGAGCAATGTGGGACCAAGGGTGGCTAGGGACAGGTAGGGGACGAAGCAACCCAGCAGATGGTCGATGGGAGGCTTTTCTGCAGGCACACACAGAACAGGCAGAGATGAAGGAACGAGTGTCAGCATCCATGATGGGCCACCAGAAATGTTGCTTCAGAAGGGACTGAGTTCGATTGATTCCAGGATAGCAGGCGAAATGAGATGTATGCCCCCCCCCCCGGAGAACCTGAGACCGAACAGCATCAGGCACGAAGAGGCGATTGGAGGGTACATTGCTTGTGTCCGGTTGAGTCAGCTGGGCCTCTCTGAATCTGGATTTGATCTCCCAGGTGAGGGCAGCCACCACACAGGATGGTATCAGGGTTGGGAAGGCCCTTCTTGGAGAAGTATTGACGAGAGAGAGCATCTGGTTTCCCATGCTTGGAACTGGAACAATAGGTGAGGGTGAATTGGAAGAACTTGATGGACATGGTGGGTGTATTCCTGAAGACTGCGGGAAAAGATTAGGATGTTGTCCAAATAAACGAAAATGAAACGATTAATAAGGTCCCTAAGGGCGTCATTCACCAGGGCTTGGAAGATGGCTGGGGCATTGGTGAGACTGAATGGCATGACCAAATATTCAAAATGACTGAGGGGGGTGTTAAAAGCTGTTTTCCATTCATCTCCCTCCCTTATCCTGACCAGGTGATAGGTATTCCGCAGGTCCAACTTGGAGAAAATTGTGGCTCCACGAAGGGGCTTGAAAGCCGAGTTGATGAGGGGCAGGGGAAAGCCGAGTTGGAGAATGCCAGCCCCGAGGGAGTCATTTATGTACATCTCCATAGCTTCCCTTTCTGGTCGGGACAGGTTGTGCAGCCGACTGGTGGGTAAAGAGGCTCTGGGGAGAAGTTCAATTGTGCAATCGTAAGGGCGATGTGAAGGCAAGGAAAGAGCTCGTTGCTTGCTAAACACTTCTTCCAGATCATGATACTCTACGGGAACTTTGGACAAGTCGAGGGGTTCGGAGGCGGACGAGGTCACGGTGACCTCCACTGGGGAAAGGGCTGATTGTAGGCAAGTGGAACGGCAGAACGAACTCCAGCTGACTATCTTCCAGTGGGCCAGTCAATGTGGGGGTTATGATGGCTTAACCAGGGTTTACCAAGAACTATAGGAGCTTGAGGAGAGGAAATTAAATTGAATCGTACCCGTTCCGGATGGTTTCCGGAGAGAAGGAGAGGCAGGGTTGAGCCTTCCGTTTTTGGCCAAAGGGGACAGGTAGCACGAAAGTGGCCGGACTGGCTGCAATATAGACACTCATCCGGTCTCAATCTCGAGCGTCGTTCCGTGGAGGCCAGGTGGTTCTGTCCCAGCTGCATGGGTTCCTCTGCCGGGGCAGTGGAAACAGCCGGGCTGGGAGCTACTCTAAGAGCAGGAGGAGGAGAGAGGCTTGCTCTGGCAGGAGGCAGTAATGAATGCCATGAAGTGGCCAAAGGTGGTGGACGACCAGTTCTCTCTCTATGGTGTTCTCGAAGACGATTGTCCAACCTGGTGGCTAGGGAGATCAAGGAATCCAGGCTGTCGGTGTTGTCTCTTGCTGCCAACTCGTCTTTCACCATGTCGCTGAGACCTTTCTGAAATGCCCTATGGAGTGCCTCATCGTTCCACCCTGAGTTGGCAGCTAAAATCCAGAACTCCACAGAATAATCAGCAACACTGCGTGAGCCCTGGCGGAAAGTGAGTAGATGCCTGGCGGCGTCTTTACCACGGACGAGGTGGTCAAATATTTTTCTCATTTCCACAATAAAAATGGCAAAAGAAGAGCAGATATCCAGTTGGTTGTCCCAAACAGCTGTGGCCAATGCTAAGGCACTTCCCCGCAACAACCCTATGATATAAGCAATCTTTGACTTATCCGTGGAGTATGTGGACAACTGCTGTTTGAACACCAAGGAACACTGAAGAAGGAAGGCCCGGCACTTCCCCAAATCCCCAGCGTAGTGCTCCGGTTCAGGTATGTGCGGCTCTCTTGGCAGGGGTGTTGCTGACACGTCTGGGCTCCTTAAACAGGGTTCCAGGAGTGGATTGAGTAAAATGAGTGGATACCCGGTCCACCTGGTCACTGATCTGTAAGACATGAGAAGGCAGGGAATGGAGGTTCCCCATGACTTCCCGAAGGAGTTAGTTGTGCTGTCCCAGTAGGGAACC
Source organism: Hemitrygon akajei (assembly GCF_048418815.1). Taxonomy (NCBI): domain Eukaryota; kingdom Metazoa; phylum Chordata; class Chondrichthyes; order Myliobatiformes; family Dasyatidae; genus Hemitrygon; species Hemitrygon akajei. The sequence goes on from NC_133127.1 coordinate 32,234,685, forward strand.
CTGGCTGGCGAGGGCCTGTTGAATGGTATTTGTGTCCGCTGTGTCCATGGTGGCCAGATCGTTCTGTTGCAATGAACCAGGTGAACCCAAACACAGGACACAGGCACGGAGATTGAGTTAGGATGCAGACGTGGGCGTGAGCGTTGAACAGCAAACAGGAGGGAGTGCAGGAAAGCCGGAGGCAGGCAGAACTTATTTTGACACGGAGTGTAGAAAGGGAAGCGGCAGACAAAACTTTTCTTGTCACAGAGAGGCGGAGTTACACAGGTAAACCTCGGAACTGGAGTTGAACTTAGAAAACTTATCTTGGCACAGAGAGACTGAGTTGCACAGGTAAATCTCGGTACTGAAGCAAAACTAAGAACACACAATCCTAAGTGGCCGGGAAACAATTACCACACTGGCAAGACCAACGATCTGGCAACTAGTGGGTGCAAGGCCGGGGTTCTTGTACCGCAGGTGTTGTTGAAAACCAGGTGTGCCGCCATCAAAGGGAATTAGGAGAAAATGGGGAATTAATGGTCAGGACCATGACTATTTGGTTTGTAACAAAGATTTCTATAGATGTATGGTGGGAGTATTTTGATTGGTTGCATCATAGCCTGATATGGAAGCTTCATTACACAGGATCACAAGAGGATGCAGAGGGTTATCAACTCAGCCAGCTCAATCATGGGCACAAGCATTTCCACAATCAAAGATATCTTCAAGAGGCAGTGCCTGAAGGAGGTGGCATCCATTGCAAAGGAATTTCACAGTGGGAGATAAAAGAACAGATATGTAAGCAGATTATGGATGTAAAAGCATTAGGATAATTGTAACTGTTGACTTTAATTTTCCCAATATTATCTGGAGCCTCCTTAATACCAAAAGCTTAGATGGGGCAGAACTTGTTAGGTGAATCTAGGATGGTTTTTTGTTTTGAAGCAGGATTTAAATAATCCAACCAAGGAAGTGGCCATATTAGACCTTGTGTTGGGAAATTAGTATGGTTAATTGAATGGAGTCTCAGTGGAAAAGCATTTTGAGAATAGTGATCATAACTCTGTAAATTTAAGGAGAGCTATGGATAAGGATAAGTCTGGACCTTGGGTGAAAGTTCTAAATTAGAGATAATTCAACTACAATGCTATTAAGCAGGAGCTGGGGAGAACGGAAAATGAGCAGCAATCACTGTGTACTGAAAATCCATTTGAAGTCATTAATGGGCCAGCTGGTCAGAACTCAGGACCAACTTTCCTGTGAAGTAAAAAAAAAGGATGGAAAGACTCGGGGACTTTGGATTATGAGTGACTTGAAAACATAAAGGAAGCATGTGAAAGGATTAGGAAGCTGAAATCAAACAGGGCCATTGGGGAATATGAAGGAAGCAGGAGATTTACATGGCAGGCTTTTTTGCACGGAGAGTGGAAGGTGCCTGGAACAGACTGCCAGGGGAAGTGGTGGATGAAGATACCATCGAGGTCTGAGGCCACCATCAGTGGGAGTTGAACATGGATATTTCATCCTAGCTGTCTTGCTACGCAAGCTTGGGCATTATGATATGGAGAGCAAGCTGTTGCCAATAGAGCAAGCTTCCCTCTCCATGCATCTGATGAACACAAAGGGACAGCAGAAACTGATGCAGTTTGGTACCAGCAGCATAGCAGGGGTTGCCAGTCAACATTGAACTCAAAGTAGGATGGTCTAAGGGACTCCAGCTCCAGAATTTTCCCTTGGGGTTTACTCCTGAAGCCTTCCCCATGAATGGGCATAGTTGCAAGTCAGCAGAGGTTTGAAATCAGAGTCTCTCTTCTCCTAGGCGATCTGCCAGCCACAGCTGATGAGTCCCATCTGCCTGAAGCGAATGGTTTTAAGGCACCAGTAACCCACCTTTGCGGATCATACACTGTGTTCATGGTCTGTCGGGGTCATATGCTGTGTTCATTGCTTCTCCTGTGGCCTCTTGTAGTGAGACCTGACATAGATTGGGAGACAGTTTCGCCAAGCTCTGTCCACCAGAGAAAGTGGGATCTCCCAGTGGCCACGCATTTTAATTCCACTTCCCATTCCCATTCCGATATGCCTATCCATGGCCTCCTCCACTGTCACTTAGGTTGGAGGAAACACACCTTATATTCCAATTGGGTAGCCTCCAACCTGATGGCATGAACATTGACTTCTCAAACTTCTGGTAATGCCCCCCAATCCCCCTCCTTCAACATTACCCATCCCCTTTTCCCTCTCTCACCTTATCTCCTTGTATATCCATCACCTCCATCTAGTGCTCCTCCCCCTTTTCTTTCTTCCATGGCCTTCTGTCTCTTTCACCAATCAAGTTCCCAGCTCTTTACTTCATCCTCTCCCCTCAAGGTTTCACCTATCACCTGGTGTTTCTCTCTCCCCTCCCGACAACTCTTAAATCTACTCCTCGGCTTTTTTCCCCAGTCCTGCCAAAAGGTTTTGGCCCGAAACGCCAACTGTACTCTTTTCCTAGATGTTGCCTGTTCTGCTGAGTTCCTCCAGCATTTTGTGTGTGTTGCTTCTTCCCTTCTCCTGTCAGTAGAAATGGTTCCGCCAGGCTTAGGAGCTGAGCCACACTTGAAAGCCAGGAGCTATCACAAGTTATTTGAGGTGCACACCATTGATAGTGGGAGCTTGTCCCCATTACCACCCTAGACTATAACAGTCTGAAGATAACATAAACCATAATATATAAGAGTAGAATTAGGTTATTCAGTCCATTGAATCTGCTCTACCATTCCGTCATGGCTGATTTATTATACCTTTCATCCCCATTCTCCTGCCTTCTCCACGTAACTTTTGGTGTCCTTACAAAATTAGAAATGATCAACCTCCACTTTAAATATACCCAAAGTAAGGAATTGAAGATAATGACAACATGCGGGCAGGGGTGTAGTTTAAATTAGCATAATGCTAGGTCAGCCATCTCAGGCCAAAAGGTCTGTTCTTATGCTGTACTATCTTTTATGTTACTATGAAATTAAAAGGGAATTGCCAAAGACAACAAGGGAGTTAAGATGACATTGATAAATAAAATCAAGAAAAGCTCGAAGATGTTTAATAAATAAAGATGTAAGAGGACACCCAAAAGAACCCAAAGAAAGAATGTTAAGATAAAGGAAGGCTGAAGATCTCAGCACAGGTTTCACTGAGTTCTTTGTATATGTCCTAAAAGAGGGGGATGATGCAGACATTATAGTTAAGCAGGAGGAGTGTGAAATAATTGATGGATGAGCAAGATGAGAAAAAAATTAATAGGCTTAATATCTTTGAAAATAGATAAATTAGTAGGCAGGCAGGATGAAATACATCCTGAGCCAATGGGAAATGCAAAGGAGAAAACAACAGCGGCAGTTTTTTAAAACCTTTCTGTCTACCAACACAGCTCAGGTTTCCTGAGGAGCCTTGACGTTGAAAAATGGTGAAAGGATGCTCACCACTAAATGACATGTTCGCCTGCCTAACGTCAATTCGAAGAAAACCTTTGGAATAAATTGAGGAAGTGTTTTAATCACCATTCAGTGTATTATCAATGGCAGTCAGTGTGGATTTATTAAGGAGAGATGCTGTCACAGCTGCAAGTGATCTTTTCAAGAAAACAACATAGAATGTTCATGAATATATTGTGCTTGAAGTAATCGAGGTGGATTACAACAAGGCTTTAACTTGGTCCCAAGTGGCAGACCTCAATAATCAAGTGCCAATGGAATCCAGCGAAACTGTTAAATTAGATCTAGAATGGGTTTAATGCCAGGAAACAAATAGTTATCATGAAGGGCCATCAACATGAAACATTAACTGTCTCTTTTTCTCAAAGGCTGCTGACTGACCTGCTGAGTAAATCTGGCTTTTTCATTTTAATAACTAAAGTTTTGCATGGCAACATAATACTTTACAGTGCCAGCGACCCAGGTTCAATTGCTATTGTCTGAACTATGCAAGAAATCCAGGTACGATCTATGGAAGACATACCATAGCCGTACACTCTATTTTAAGAGTGAACAATTGAAATTAGGAACGGAATGGGATGCATGTCAGTGTTTGCAGGACATTAGCTCCTACAAAGCAAAACCTAACACCATAAATATCTCTGATGCTTCCCTCCCAGATGAGCTCAACACCTTCTTTGAAAGGGAGAATAAAATTACACTTGTGCGAATCCTTGCAGCATCTGATGACCATGTGATCTCTGTCTTGGAGGCTGGCATCAGAACATCCTTCAAGAGGGTGAACCCTCTGAAGGCGCCAGGCCCTGACGGTGTACCTGGCAAGAGCGTTCAAGGACATCTTCAGTTCCTCACAGTTGCAGTCGAAGATTCCCAACTGCTTCAAAAGGGCAACAATCATGCCAGTGCCCAAGAAGCTGCCTCGATGACTATCACCCAGTTGCACTCACATCTGCTGTGATGAAGTGCTTTGAGAGGTTGTTCAATGCCAGATTTAACCTCTGCCTATGCAGGGACAGGACCCACTGCAATTTGCTTATCATCAGAATAGATCTACAGTGGACACAATCTCACTCACTCTCCACTCAGTATTGGATCACCTGGACAATGGCAATACCTACTTCAATCTGTTGTTTATTGATTTCAGCTCAGCGTTCAACATAAATTATACCTTTAGTTCTAATCAACAAGCTCCAAAACCTGCAACTCTGTCCCTCCCTCTGCAACTGGATCGTTGACTTCCTCACTGTCAGTGTGGATTGGAAATAACATCTACTTGTTGCCAGTTGACACTGGTGCACCTCAAGGATATGTGCTTGGCTCACTGCTCTACTCTTGCTACAGCAACAATTGTGTGGCTAGGCACAGCTCAAACTCCACTTATAAATTTGCCAATTATACAATGACGGCTGGCAATTTCAGATGGTGATGAGGTGACATACAGAATGAGGTAGATCAGCTGGTTGAGTGGTGTTGCAACAACAGATTTACGTTCAGTATCAGTAAGACTAAGGACTTGGTTGTGGACTTAATGAAGGGGAAGTTGAGCGAACACACACTAGTCCTCAATAAAGGATCAGCTGTGGTAAGGGTGAACAGTTCCAAGTTCCTGGGTGTCAACGTCTCTGAAGATCTATCCTGGGCCCAACATATTGCTGTAATTGATGCAAAGCAGGCATGACAGTCGCAATATTTCATTAGGAGTTTGAGGAGACTGGGCATGTCACCACAGGCTCTTGCAAATTTCTACAGATGTGCCATGGAGAGTATTCTGACTGTTTGCATCACCGGTATGGAGGGACTACTGCACAGGATTGGCAAAAGCTGCAGGAAATTGTAAACTCCGCCAGCTCCATCATGTGCACTAACCTCCACAGCACCCAGGACATCTTCAAAAAGGACATCCATCACAAGGACCCCCGTCTCCCAGGACATGCCCTCTGCTCACTGGTACCACCAAGGAGAAGGTATAGGAGTCTGAAGACACACACTCAATGTTTCAGGAACAGCTTACTCCCCCCCAACCCCCACCATCAGGTTTCTAAATAGACAATGAACACTATCTCACTATTTTTTTCTTCTTTTTTTTGCTCTTTTTGCACTACTTATTTAATTTATTTTTATATATACTTCTTATTGCAATTTCTAGTTTCTACTATTATGCGTTGCAATGTACTGCTGTTGCAAAACAACAACAAATTTCACGAGATATGCCAGTGATATTATACCTGATTCTGGGTCTGAAAGGAATTTGTATGTTCTCCCTGTGACTGTGTCAGCTTCCTCTGAGCATTCCCGTTTCCTTCCATGTTCCAGAGATGTATGGATTAGGGAGTTGTGGGCATGCTATTTTAGCAAAGGAGGCATAGGGACACTTGCGAGCTGCCTCCAGCACATCCTTGACTGTGTCGATTGTTGACACAAACAACGCATTTTGCTGTATGTTTTGATGTCTCGAGGTACATGTGACAAATATAACTAATCGTTAATCTTTAAAATAGCAGATTCTCTTCATCAGACTTTGGTATGGATCAGCATTGGATTTCTTGTTTTTGGAATGGTTATAGCAATGTTTTTTGGTATACATGTAGGGGCATGGTAAAGAAGTTCAGAGACAGAAACAGAGTACACATGCGGTTGGTAGAGAGGAAAAGTATCATAGACTGTCGTAAGATTGTAAGGGATTAGTCATGTGGGCAGAAAAGCCACAACTGGAATGCAATTCAAAGAGTAAGAGGTAATATACCTGAAGAGGGCATAAAAAACAAGAGAATATACATTACATGGCAAAAATACTCAGTAGGTCAGGTAGCATCTGTGGAGGTGGAGATGGAGTTAACATTTTGAGGTTGATTAAGAGTTGTATGTTTTTATTTCGGGACACTTGCATCCGCAGTATTTTCCTTTTGGGCAAGTGATGAGATACTCAGCAAACTAAAAGAACAAAGGGATCTTGCAGTGAATGTCCCTTCGACCGCAACTGATTGAAGGAAGCCTATTAAAGGATATGGAATACTGCCCTTTGTCATTTGAGGCGTAGAAAATAAGAACGGGAAGTTTATGCTAGCACTGTAGTGAAACACTATTTACTCCATAGCATATGTCTGGTCACCACACTACATACAGGGTAGGTGTGATTCCATTAGGAAGCGTGCAGACTAGATTGTCAAACACTTGAATAGACAGGACTGTCAGCTATGAGGAAGGGTGGGCTAGGCTGGATTTGCCTTCATCAAATTGGAAGAGGTTGACGGCAGTTTAAATTGATTTCTACGAAATTATGAAGGGTCCAGGGTCCAGGCTTGGGGGTTCAGCTCAGGACTAACAACCCTGACTAGTAAATACAAAATTGTTACAGAAACAGCGACAAAGAATCCTTCTACATCGGAGTGCGATGGTGTTCTTGAGTATCGACCCAGGACTTGCGTGACTGACTGCAGTCGAAACTGAGAGGAAGCTATTGATGCAGTGAAGGAAGCCCTGAGATGGAGGATGTCCATTGCTACCCTAAACGCCAGCAGCATAATGGGCACGAAATAAGTAAGAAAGTATCAGGTGAACCATCTGCCTTGCCAAAGAGACCAATAACTAGAGAGCATATATTCTACATCATTGGCAGAGTACTAAAAGTCATATGAGGAAACAATTATACTTGGAGGGTGGTAGGAGTTTGGAATTCGCTGTCTGACAAGCGGCAGATGCAGAAACACTCATCACATTTTAAAAAGTACATAGACTGACAAGTACTGTATTCTACAGAGCCATGAGCCAAGACCTAGAAAATGCTGGGTATCCTTTATTTGGCTGGAATATGCATAATGGGCTGCACGGCCTCCTATACTGTAATTTCTATGGTTCAATCATGTATCCGCAAGGCTTCTAAACCATCCAATTAAACAGGTGGGATCCATACTTATCTCAAAGAAATGCTTCAGACAATTATAGAGATCAATATTTCTGAACTGTTAGAAGGGAGACGTGGAGAAAATCAAAGATTTGCTTGAGACAGAAACAGGATAAATTGCACGGAGTTGCAGAATAAAACAGCTGAAACAACATGCTTTTGGCTGGCCATTAGAAAATACCACTAATACGTCTTCCTTGTTATCTTTTTATGTGAGCTGCCAATGAGGCAACTCAGCACTTAGCAATAGTCTCATGCCCTGTAGTCAGAGAGTGGAAATGGAACATGTCAATCCCAGTGCTGGAACTTGTGGATTGAAGAAGTTGGGCCACAATCCAATGGAGGTCATAAAACTGAAAGAAAAAATCAGCACACCAGCCAACTAAACACCCAGTTTATAGAATTGTGTGGAATTTTATGGAATGCGTGGGGGTGTAGAGAGTGCCTGGAACGTGCAGCTAGGGAGTAATGGTGGAGACAAATATGATAGAAGCTTATAATGAATGTGCAGAAAATGTGGGGGGGTGGTTATGGACATTGTGTAGGCAGAAGAGGCAACGCACACAAAATGCTGGTGGAACTCAGCAAGCCAGGTAGCATCTACGGAATAGAATATTGTTGATGCTTTAGGCCGAAACCCTTCAGCAGGAAGGGTTTCCATTGATGCTGCCTGGCCTGCTGAGTTCCTCCAGCATTTTGTGTGGGTTGCTTGGATTTCTAGCATCTACAGATTTTCTCTTGTTTGAGTTTAGTTAAACATTCAGTTTAATAGTTTGGAACAACATTGTACGCCAAAAGGTGTGTTCTTGTGCTGTCTGTTCTATTTTCTTTGAGGATCATCACCTTGTCATGGTGGAGAGGCTTGTGAGTTCCTGAGATTCCAAGATCGATGCCATCAGGAGTTCTGCCATCCACAGCTTAACTCCAGGTAAGGCCACCCATGGTGGTAACCATCGAAGGTCAAGGAGTGACCTAACCAAACCTCAACATTGGAGCTGCCGGAAGACGATAACACATCATGATGGCACTGAAGACAGAGGAAGGCTGCAGCAGTGAAGGCTTCTCGGTCATCTTGCATTCCATGCCACTGGAGCCTGACCCTGATCTGTCAAGAACCATGTGGAGGTTGCCTATGTATCACCCTCCCCACCTTAAACAAAGTCATGTACAAGCATTTCTCATTAAGGGAATCAACAACCCCTTAGACGAATATCATACAAGTCTTAAGTGAATGAATTACTATTCTATTTTCTATGTTTCATGTTCTTTCAACATTTATTAATTTATAACGTGCTGGAATTAAATGGGAAGAGAGTAGGCAATTGCTTTTACTTGCGGAAAGTGGGCATTGTTAGTTACTGTGAGGGTACCTTTTTGGTTCATATAATGTCAGTAGTACTTGATGCCTTGAGTTACTATTCTAATTCAGAACATCAGAGACCAAGCACACACAGCTGCAAAGGAGCGGATTCCGTATCACCTTAAACTACAACCACTTCACCTTCATTTTTGTCTGATCCTTGCAAGAATGCAATGCCAGAAGGTAGGCAGAAGTTAGGGTGGTAGTAGATGACTTTTGGGGATCCAAGGGACTGGTTTCAATAATCAGGTGGCTGAGCCATGCTAGGTTCAAAAACCAATAAAATCAGGTGAGGAGATGACCAAGTCAAGGGGTTGGGGGCAGGAAGCTCAAAGATACATTAAAACTTAAACCTTAAATTTAAACAGAAAATGCTGGTCAGATAGCATCTGTGGAAAGAGAAGTGCTCGAAGTTCATCGTTCAAGGTTCAGAGTGATGCTTACTATCGAAGTACACCGCTCATCCTCCTTTGCTCCAAAGTGAAAAGCCCTCACTTGCTCTACCTATTTTCATAAGACAAGCTCTCTAATCCAGGAAGCATCCTGGTAAATCTCCTCTGCACCCTCTCTAATGCTTCCACATTCTTCTTATAATGCGATGACCAGAATTGAATTCAATATTCGAAATATGATATTCCTAATGTCAGTTGAATCTTCCCCTATAACATTGGTGGGGCTGGAAATAGACCCACATTTGGTAACTACAGATCCAATTCATGCATAAGGAAAGTCATTCTTTCAGACTATTTATATCTAATCGATTTCTGATGACTAATTCCATGCTGAAAATTGATTCATCAACTTTGGCAACACTTTAGGGATTTTCTGATCTGCAGTCAGAAAATCTAACAAATGATGTCTGACACAAGCAAAATCTACACATCAGCTTAGTGGCTAATGCTCTTCATTAGCTGACAGCATTTCAACCTAAACATCTATTTTCTGTCAATAGATGTTCAAAATCAGTTTACAGACCAGTATTCCAGATCAGTCAACAAGGCAACAGAATGTAGAATGAACCTTCCTCTGATATTTTCCATTGCTGCGTGGCTCTATTTGGCAGGGAAAGCCATGAGTGGATTCTGAGAGGGAAAGGGGGCAAATCGCAATACTCAGGGGTGGAGGTTATTGTTAAGTAGTCCATTTTTTACACATTGTATAGGGTGAGAGAGGATGGCAGAGGAGAAATTTGATAAGGTTGTGTGGGGGTATTGTCACTTTAGAGTCATAAAGTCAGAGGGTAATGCAACACGAAAAATGCCACTCGGCTCATCCAGTCCATGTAAACGGCTTTGTCCATCATCCAACATTTGACCCATGACCCTCTAAGCCCCTCCTACCTATGTACTAATCTAGATGGTTTTTTAAATGTTGCTAATGCACTCACTTCAACCGCTCCTCCTAGAATCTCATTCCAAACACACATCCTTTACAGGAAGAAGTCTCTTGCCTCTTGACCGTAACATCTTGTTTTTAAGCACCCGCTCACTGGGAAAATGACTACGTGCTTTCGCCCTGTCTATGCCCCTCATGATCTTGTATACCTCTATCAAGGAACCCCTCAATCTCCTACATTCCAAGGAATAAAGAGCCAATCTATGCAACCTCTCCTTGTACTCAGGCTCTTAAACCCAGGCAGCATCCTGGTAAATCTTTTCCACACTCTTTCTAGTTTACTAATAGATTTCCTATAACAGGGCAACCAAAATCGTACACATACTCTAAATGAGGCCTCACCACCCAAACCTAACTTTCAAACTCTTTTACTGGTTTGACCCTGACTGATTAAGGCCAGTGTGCTAAATGCCTTCTTCGCCAGCTTAACTACCTGTGCCACTGCTTTCAGTGAACTATACATTTCACTCCTTGGTCCCTTTGTCCCATAACTCTCCCCAGGGCCCTACCATTCAATGTATAACTCCTACCGTGGTTTGATCTCCCAAGACGCAATACTTAACATTTATCTGGATTGAAAGCAATTTTGCGGTCTTCAGCCCAAATACCTAGCAGATCAACCCCATAACTTTTCATAGCTGTTTACACTATCTACAGCACCAGCTATTTTAGTATCCTCCTCAAACTTATTAAATATGCCTTGTGCATTCTCATCCAAATTCTTACAAGCAACAAGGGTCCCAGCACCAACACCCATGGCATACCACTAAACACAGGCCTGCAGTCTGAGAAAAAGCCCTCAACCATTGCTCTTTGCTATTTACTGCTGAGCCAATTATGAATCAGTCACTATTTCCCCCTGAATTCCATGTGATCTGACCTTACAGAGTGGCCTGCATTGAGGAACCTTGTCAAAGGCCTAGGTAAAGTCCATATTGATAATGTTCACCACCTTACCTCATCTACTCTCTCAGTTATCTTCTTGATTTTGTCAGAGACGATTCCTATGTACAAAATTGTGTTGACTGTCCCCAAATCTGACCCTGTCTCACCAAACATAGGACGTAGAAACATAGAAAACATAGAACAGAAAAAAACTACAGCACAATACAGATCCTTCGGCCCACATTGCTTTGCCGAACATGTACTTACTTTAGAAATTACCTAGGGTTACCCATAACCCTCTATTTTTCTAAGCTACATGTACCTATCCAGGAGTCTCTTAAAAGACCCTATCGTATCCATCTCCATCACCATTGCCAGCAGCCCATTCAATGCACTCACCACTCTCTACAGCTATGTGAAACTTACTCCTGACATCACCTCTGTACCTGCTTCCAAGCATCTTAAAACTGTGTCCTCCCGCGTTAGCCATTTCAGCCCTGGGAAAAAGCCTCTGAATATCCACACGATCAATGCAATTCCGATGCAATCAACACAATCATCTTATACACCCTCTGTCACCCTCTGACCCTCTGTCAGGTCACCACTCATCCTCCATTGCTCCAGGGAGAAAGGCCAAGTTCACTCAACCTATTCTCGTAAGGAAATCCTGGCAACGTCCTTGTAAACTCCTCTGCACCCTTTCTATAGTTTCCACATCCTTCCTGTAGTGAGGTGACCAGAACTGAACACAGTACTCCAAGTGGGGTCTGACCAGGGTCCTATATAGCTGTAACATTACTTCTCGGCTCTTGAACTCAGTCCCACAGTTGATGAAGACCAATACACCATATGCCTTCTTAACCACACAGTCAACATTCGAAGCAGCTTTGAGTGCCCTATAGACTTGGACCTCAAGATCCCTCTGATCCTCCACACTGCCAAGAGTCTTACCATTAATGCTATATTCTGCCATCATATTTGACCTACCAAAATGAGCCACCTCACACTTACAGTACCTGGGTTGAACTCTATTTGCCACTTCCCAGCCCAGTTTAGCATCCTATTGATATTCTGTTGTAACCTCTGACAGCCCTCCACACTATCCACAACCTATGTTCCCTCTAAGCTGTGCGCATGTGTACGCGCACACACATATGTTTTTCGACCAGTGCACAAAGGAAATTAATGTGCGCATGAAAGGTTAGTTACCTAAAATAATGCGGTAATTAATAATTATACTTATTGAAAATAATCTTTTAGCTAAATGTTTCTGTTAACTAGTTAGTCAGTTTTTCAAATACCACAATGCACGTCACTAATTTACATCACCTCACCTTTCCTGTTCCGGTTTGTACAACCGCATCACAGCAGCAGCCAGCTTTGGCAGACAGTGTTCAAATCGTGAAGTCTACAAAGATCAGTCAAATGACCCTGTGGCTAAATATGGTCACAAGAAATTCATAAACATCACATACAAAGTAGCTTTACAGGTTTTAAGTGATGTCTTTGATGAACTGGCTGCACTGTGCAAGATTCTGCAAAAGAGTGGCCTGACACCGATTGATTCACTTCATTTTGCATGAGGCAAATTAACAAGATAAGAAAGCAGTATCTGGGAGACAATGTTTCATGGACTGGCAAAGTTAAAGTGTTGCTAAGCTAACAACGTGAAGAAAATGTCACAGTAGATACAGGTTCGCTGTTGACTTTTATAAATAGTCTTTGTGTTCATTTAGAAGAAAGGTTTCCTGAAGATGACGTACAAAAATGGTCAGCTTTTGATTTTTCCGCAATTGCAGATTGTGACTTCACATTTGGTGATGACAAATGTGGACCACAATACCCCCAACCTTATAGATGGAGGATTAATACTTCTGAAAGTTAGATCAGACCATTTTCTTTATTCCTGGCAAATAGTCATCATTGATTTGACCAGCATTGAATACCTAGCTATGTTTCCTCGTGAAATGGCTGGCTTACTGGTTCACCAAACTCTAGGTCCCAAAATCCAGGCTCGCCAATGACATGACCCTGAACACTAGGCCTCGAACTCCAGTCTTATTGATTTGCAAACCCAAGGGGTCATCAGAATCTGTTCCTCCTGTTCACATGGAACTCTGACTCCAGAACCTGCTGACCAGGAATGCCCCCGTTCACCTCCTTCTCACCCAACATCTGACATCTGATGACACATGTCCCATATCCACACTGCTGTCCTTCAGATACAGAGTGAAGACATATATCTCTATTTCCCCTGCATCCCTCTCTCTAAACTGTAGCCTGGCCTCTATCTCCCCTCTCTGCTCACAGAAATGTTTTTAAGAACCATAAAAACAACTAAATTTGAGCCACAACTCAATTTGTGACACTAGGCTGCAGACACCCACAAAACACACCTGTGAATTGCTGCCTACTTGTTCAGTGCCCCCTTGAAGAGTAGACGTATTCTACCTCATTGGATAAAGATATCTGCAACCTGTTCCATAGTCTTCTTATGACCCCTGTCCCTTTGCTACTGCAGCTTCCCTTTCTCTGGCTAGCTTAGAAAGTTTGAAGGGATTTCTAGTTTCAGAAGCAGTTGGACAGGTTCTAGTCTGCAGGTCAAACTGCACCTTGGGAAAGAAAGGGGGTTGATATTTCAGGTCAAAGACCATTCATCATAATGAATTGAGTTGTACTTTAAGATACATTGTGAAGCTGTGCCCTTCATAAAGCCCAGAAAGGGGTCTGATATTTCAAGTCTCATTGTCTCTCATGAAGATAGTGGGATGTTTTCTTGAACATCCAGCATTTGGTTAAGCCTATCACAGGGATTGCTTCACGGAGGAACTTAATGGAGGGGAATGACTGGATGTCACAGAAGTAAGTTTGAAATTATGTTATATCATTTGAATGTATTGAAATGGTTCTAAAGATTTAATATCTTTATTTATTAATTTCTGTTGCTATGCTGAAGGGAGTCGGTGAGCTCACCCGGTGTTGATGTCTCTTAACTTTCTCTCAAAACCACATCTGTTCTTGAGTGTGGCTCCCCTTTGCAATCTCAATAGAGGACTGGGGTCAGGAGAGAATAGCCTTTTCTAACAACTCCTCACATGCTGTGAATGAATGATATAAACTCAATGTCACTACATCACTCAGCTTTAGCACTTGCTTCTCTCTCTGTAGATGCTGCTTGACCAATTGAGTATTGCCTGCAGCTTCTCTGCCTATTCCAGCCTTCCAGGTTTAGTATGACCTTTGGTAAGTGCCATTTAATGTGTTTTTCATTCAGAGATTGCTCTCAGCTTCCTCGAGCTTATTCTTTGACCTATAGCTCCACATTAAGTAACAGATTGGGTGAACCATTGTGAAGCACCATCGCATACACTTCAGGGTCTATTTGGTTTCAGAAAGCTTCATGCAATCTGTTTTTTCCCCTCTGTGTACCAGGAGCACCAGGGATTTCTTTTCACTCTCAGCACAATTTCTGCCTGACAAGTAAAATTAACACTTTCCATTCTCTTCTATTTACTTACTAAATCTGGGCTTTTTACAGAGAAGTCGGAGATCCGTAAGGAGCAGAGCCGATGAGAAAATTCAAGCATCTTACTGCCTCAAAATAACACATTAGGCCAATACCGGACTGAAATGAATTGCCTTTTATTTAGCTCTTTGTTTGCTCACTTACAGATATTGCTATAAGCTTAGTTTTGACAGAACATTACCATTCATCCCTGGTCCCTATAGGGAGAAAGGCAAAGGCGTATCGCATTATTATAAATGTTCTAGGGTATTTTATAGCCAAATGTGGGCACAGATCAGCTTGAGTCCCCCATTCTAACATAATAATCAATTATAATAGGAACAAGAGCCAGTGTGAACCTATCATAGCTATTTATTGGATTTTTTACTTGAGTATTACCTTGACGCCTGAGCTTAACAAGATCATTCCTTCCCAATAACCTGTCTGCTAATAAAGAAACCCTATTCAATTGTTTCCTAAATATCAATGTTCAGATTCACAAAATATTTGATTTTACTTCAATCAGTTAGTTGGTGTGTTACCAGCTACCTCTGTGGTTCAGGTAACATGGATGAGGCAAGAATTGGAAAAAAAAAAGCACTTGTTTAATGCCTGTCACATCACTCATAGTCTGCAGCCTCTAAAAGATCATGATAAGGAGTTGGAGCTGGAACTAAATGAACTCCAGATCATTCAGCATGCTGAGGGGTTGATAGACAGGACATGCCGGGAGGTAGTTACACTCCCAAGGTACAAGAGACAGGATGGCAGTCAGGTGGGCGAAAGGGGATAGGCAGCCAGTTCTGAGTACTGTATCCCTCTGGCCATTCCCCTCAACAGCAGGAATACCACTTTGGATACTGTTGGGGTGAATGACCGAGTAGAGGAAAGCCACTGGGGTCAGGTCTCTGGCATTGAATCTGGCTCTGTGGCTCGGAAGGCAATGGGAGAGAGGAGGTGAGCTGTAGTGATTGGGGATTCATTGCTTAGGGAAACAAAAAGGAGGTTCTGTGGACAAGAACGAGATTCTCAGATAGTTTGTTACCTTCTAGGTTTAAGGGTCAGGGACATCTCAGATCGAGTCCATAGCATTTTTAAGTGGGAGGGTGAGCAGCCTACGGTTGGGGTCCATGTTGGTATCTATGACATGGGAAGGAGGAGTGATGAGGTTTTGCAAAGTGAGTTCAGGAAGTTCGTTGCTAAGTGAAAGGACAGGAGCCCCCAGAGCTGTAACCTCAGGATTGCTATCTGTGCCATGTGTCAGTGGGGCCAGAAAGAAGAAGATCACACAGTTTAACATGTGGCTAAGGAGATGGTGCTGGAGCTAGGGCTTCAGGTATTTGGATCACTGGGCTAACTTCCAGGAAAGGTGGGACTTTTACAGAGGGGATTATTTGCACTTGAATTGGATGGGGACTAATATCCTAGCAGAAGGGTTTGCTAGTGTTGTGTGGTGGGGGGTGGGGGTGGTGGCTAAACTAGAGTTGCAATGGGATGGGAACCAAAGGGACAGAGCAGATAGTGGAGTCACTGTGGAGAAAGATGTTGTTAAGCCTACTTACAAAGTCAGGAATTGAAAGGTCGAGCATGGCGGGAATAATGTTCTGAGTTGTGCATATTTCAACACAAGAAGAATTGTAGGAAAGGTGGATGAGCTTAGGGCATAGATCAGCAAGTGGAATTATGACATTGTCACCAAAGGGGTAGGACTGGCAGCTCAGTGTTCTGGGGTTCCATTGTTTTAGATATGATAGAGTGGGAAGGATTAAAGCGGGAGGTGTGGCATTACTGGTCAGGGAAAATGTCATGGCAGTGCTCAGTCAGGTCAGACTGGAGAGCTCACTAGTGAGGCTTGATGGGTAAAACTGAGAAATAAGAAAGTTATGACCAGATGAATAGGATTATATTATAGACCACTCAACAGTCCGCAGGATTTGGAGGAGCAACTTTGTAGACAGGTTGCAGACTGTTGCAAGAAACATAAGGTTGTTATAGCAGGTAATTTATTTTCCACATTTTGACTGGGACTCCCATAATGTAAAAGGGCTAATTGGGAAAGTGTTTGTTAATGTGTTCAGGAAAGTTTTCTCCAACTAGAGAGAATACAATACTAAGTCTATGATTAGGGAATGAAACAAGACAGGTGATAGAGGTTTGTGTAGGGGAACACTTTGCATCTAGTGATCACAATGCCATTAGTTTCAAGGTTACTCTGCCATGGCTGACATCCTCACGGCTGATTTATTATCCTTCTCAATTCCATTTTCTTCCCTTTTCCCCATAACCTTTGACTTCCTTACTAATCAAGAAATCAAGAACCTCTCAACCTCCACTTTAAATATAGCAAATGACTTGCCCTTCACCTGCATCTATCACAATGAATTCCATAGAGTCACAAATTTCTGGTGAAAGAAATTATCCCCCAATACCTGTAAAGGGAAATCCTTGTTTTCTTAGGCTTTGCCCTCTGGTCACAGACTCACACACTATCGGAAGCACCTGCTTCACATCCAGTTGATCCAGTCCTTGAAATATTTGAGAGGTTGAAATGAGATCACCCCCACCCTCACCATCATCACCTCATTCTTATCATCTCACCACCCTCACCATCATCACCTCATTCTTATCATCTCACCACCCTCACCATCATCACCTCATTCTTATCATCTCACCACCCTCACCATCATCGCCTCATTCTTATCATCTCACCACCCTCACCATCATCACCTCATTCTTATCATCTCACCACCCTCACCATCATCACCTCATTCTTATCATCTCACCACCCTCACCATCATCACCTCATTCTTATCATCTCACCACCCTCACCATCATCACCTCATTCTTATCATCTCACCACCCTCACCATCATCACCTCATTCTTATCATCTCACCACCCTCACCATCATCACCTCATTCTTATCATCTCCAGCCAGCACTGGTCCACAGCCATCAAATGTTTCTCATGCAAAAATGCATTCTATCCCAGGATGATTTCCGTGAGCCTCCTCTGGACCCTTTACAATGCCAGCACTTCTTTTCTTATAAAGGGTTTCATACAAAGTGGGTAAATGAGGTGAACTGTTCGCACTTAAGTGAAGCCAGCACCGATTTAGCAGTAGCACAGTTTCCTCCATGTTTTCATCCTAAAAGTCTTTGGTCCCTCCTTCCATCCTCAGATTTTTATAAATTACCTGGATGAAGATGTGGAGGGATGGGTTAGTAAGTTTGCTGATGACACAAAGGTTGGGGGTGTTGTGGATAATGTGGAGGGCTGTCAGAGGTTACAGCGGGACACTGATAGGATGCAAAACTGGGCTGAGAAGTGGCAGATGGAGTTCGACCCAGATAGGTGTGAAGTGGTTCATTTTGGTAGGTCAAATATGATGGCAGAATATAGTATTAATGGTAAGACTCTTGGCAGTGTGGAGGATCAGAGGGATCTTGGGGTCTGAGTCCATAGGACACTCAAAACTGCTGCGCAGGTTGACTCTGTGGTTAAGAAGCATATGGTGCATTGGCCTTCATCAATCACGGAATTGAGATTAGGAGCTGAGAGTTAATGTTGCAGCTATATAGGACCCTGGTCAGACCCCACTTGGAGTACTGTGCTCAGTTCTGGTCGCCACACTGTAAGGAAGGATGCGGAAACCATAGAAAGGGTGCAGAGGTGATTTACAAGGATGTTTCCTGGATTGGGGAGAATGCCTTATGAGAAAAGGTTGAGTGAACTCGACCTTTTTTGCTTGGAGCGACGAAGGATGAGAGGTGACCTGATAGAGGTGTATAAGATGATGAGAGGCATTGATTGTGTGGATCGTCAGAGACTATTTCCCAGGGCTGAAATGGCTAGCACGAGAGGTGCTTGGAAGTAGGTATGATCCAGCAAACGTTGATTAGTACAGGTTTTTTCTGGCAAACGTGTACTTAGTAAGTGGATGGCCTTCCAAAGAGAAATTTTGAGAGTACAGTGTTTGTAGATTTCTGTCAGAAAGAAAGGCCAAGATAACAGGTTTAGGGAGCCTTGGTTTTTGAGAGATATTGAGGCTCTGCTTAAGAAAAAGAAGGAGGTGCATAGCAGGTAAAGGCAGGTAGGAACAAATGAGGTATTTGAGGCGAATAAGAAATGCAAGAAAACACTTAAGAAAAGAATCAGGAGGACTAAAAGAAGGCATGAGTTTGCTCTAGTAGACAAGGTGAAGGAGAATACTAAGGGCTTCGTCAGATACCTTAAGAGCAAAAACATTGCAAAGGACAAAATTGGTCCACTGGATGATCAGAATGGTAATTTATGCATAGAGCCAAAAGAGAGCTGGGGGATCTTAAATAGATTGCTTCATCTGTATTTACTCGGGAGATGGATACAGAGTCTGTGGATGTAAGGCAATGCAGTGGTGCAGTCATGGACCCTATACATTTTACACAAGAGAAGTTGTTTGCTGTCTTGAAGCAAATTAGGGTGGGTAACTCCCCAGGGCCTGACAATGCATTTCCCCCTGATCCCGTGAGAGGTTCGTGCAGAAATTGCAGGGACAATGGCAGAGATATTTAAAACATCCTTAGCCACAGAAAAGCTCTAAGAATAAGACAAGAAATTATACTCTGTTGAGTCTAACATCAGTAGTGGGAAAGTTATTGGAAGGTATTCTAAAGGACTGAATATTTAGTATTTGGAAAGACATGGACTGATTAGGGATAATCAGTATGGCATTGTGTGTGGTAAGTCATGTGTAACCAATCTCATAGAGATTTTTTGAAGAAGTTACCAGGAAAATAGATGAATTCAAGGCAGTGGATGTTGTCTACTTGGATCTTAGCAATGCCTTTAACAAGGACCCACACTGGAAGTTTGTCAAAAATATTTAGCTGCTCAGCAGTCAAGATCAGATTGTAAATCGGATTAGACATTGGGTTTGCAGAATCAGTCAGAGAGTAGTTGTAGACTGGAGGCCTGTGGCTAGTGGTGTGCCACAGGGATTGGTGTTGTTTGTGATCCATACCAATGTTCTGGATGATAGTATGCCAAAGAGGATCAGCAAATGTGAAGATGGAGATCTAGTGGACGGTGAGAAAGACGGTCAAAGCTTGCACTGGGATATGGACCAGCTGGTGAAATGGGTTGGAAATGGCAGATGGAATTTAATGCAGGCAAGTGTGAGATGGTGCACTTTGGGAGGAAGAACCAGGGTAGGTGTTACACAATGAGAGGTAGGGCACTGAGGAGTGCAGTAGAACAGAGGGATCTGGGAATACAGATCCATCATTTCTTAAAAGTGGCATCACAAGTAGATATAGTAAAGATGTAAATAAGATTGAAGGAGTGCAGAGAAAATTTACAAGGACATTGCTGGGATCTGAGAACATGAGTTGTAGGGAAATGTTGAATAGTTCAGGAATTTATTCCCTCAAACGTAAAAGATTGAGGGGAGATTTAACAGAGGTATACAAAATTGTGAGGGGTATAGATAGAGTAAAGGCAAACAGACTTTTTTCGCAGAGGTTGGTGAGACTGGAACTAGAGGTCATGGGTTAAGGGTGAAAGGTAAAATGTTTAAAGGGAACTTCTTCACTCAGAGCTTTGTGAGAGTGTTGAATGAACTGCCAGTGCAGTGGTGGATGTGGAGTTGATTTCAAAAATTTAAGAGAAATTTGGATAGATACATGGATGCGAAGGTATGGAGGGCAATGGTCCAGGTACAGGTCGATGGGCTAGCATGGACTAAATGGGATGAAAGGCCAGTTTCCATGATGTACTGTTCTATGACTTTATAACTTTAAGTGCTTTAGAAGTATGGTCACTGTGGTAAGAGAACAGAATTGGCAGCCACAGTACATACAGCAAACTCCTTTCCTCTTTGACTCTGGATGAATATGCCACAGTTGTCACCAACTTCATAAACACCTCTGTGGATGAGTATGGGCCTTCGAGAATATACTGGATGTACCCAACCCAGAAGCCATGGATAAACCAGAAGATTCTCAGTCTGCAAAGGGCTAGACCTGTGGCTCTCAAGACCAATGATCCAGAACTCTACAATAAGTCTAGTTAACACTTCTGGAAAGCTATTATAAAACAGCAATTCCAATTGAAGTGAGAGATGGAGTCAGATGCATATCAGTTCTGACAGGGTTTGCAGGCCATTATTTCCTACAAGGTAAAACCTAATACCATGAATGACTGTGATGCTTCACACTCAGATGAATTCATTGAATCAATGCTTTGAAAAGGAGAATAAAACTACACCTATGTGAATCCCTACAGCATTTCGCAACCCTGTAATCTCTGTCCAAGAGGCCAATGTCAGAACATCTTTCAAGAAGGTGAACCATCAGGCCCTGATGGAGTACTGGATAGGGCTCAGAAAGACTGTACCAACCAACTGTCGGGAATGTCCAAGGACATCTTCAACCTCTCACTGCTGCACTTGGAGGTTCCCACCTACTTCAAAAGGGCAACAATCATAACAGTGCCCAAAAAGCAGGGTAAGCTTCCTCATTGACTATTGCCTAGTTGCACACACATCTATTGTGATGAAGTGCTTTGAGATGTTAGTCATCGATGGCCAGAATTAACTCCTGCCTGATCAAGAAGGGATCTGCTGCAATTTGCCTACCCCCACAGTTAAGACTCTTTTCAGCATCTGGAAATCCTCTTCTTGCTTGTGAGACCAAATCTACACAGTAGACATTCGAGGGATGAACTTGGCCAAGTAAGTCACCATCCCCAGGAAATGTCTCACTTCCTCTTTGATTTGGGGCCTCTCCATGTTTTCAATGGCTGACATCTTTCTTGGGTCAGGCTTCATTTCCTCTTCAGATATGATTTCTCCCATGAAAGTCAGTATCTTAACACCAAACTTATGTTTCTCTTTACTTAATTTCAAACTGACATTCCGTGTCCCATCAAGTACTTGTCTCAGTCATGCAATCATGTTCATCCTTGGTGGACCCTGAGACGATGATGTCATCCATCTTGGTTCTGACTCCAAGATCATGTGGATGGTTTTATGGTAAACTCCTGGTGCAGACAGAATCCCATATGGTAGCCAAAGAAAGCAGTATCTTCCCTGTGGTGTGTTAAAAATACAGTCTTGAATTTGCCTCATCAAGCTTCGTCTGCCAAAACCCAGAGGACATGACGCATCGAGTTTGTTAAACCACTTGGCACCTGCAAACAAGAACACGATCTCCTTCCATGTTGGCAATTTAAAATGTTCTCTCTTGGTGGCTTTATTGAGTTCTCCAGGGGTCTAGACATGTCCGCAATGCTCCATTTTTCTTCTGCGCAATGACCAGTGAGCTCACTCAATCTGTTGCTTCTACAAATTTTCTGTATGAAATTTATCCATTCCATGTGTGCCAGTTCTTGATTTAAGTTTGTGCCTTAGTGCATACGTGGACAACAGGAGCTACTGTCTGACCTATATGAATTTTGTGTACACTGGGTAAGCATGCGGGCTGCTCAAAGACATCTGTGTGCTCTTCCATAAGTCAAGTGTGATCATCTTTGGTCTGTGAAGCCTCCGCAAAACTCTTTTCACAAGGTTGAACTTTTCACATGCACTCAGACCTAATATTGGCTGTACTCTCTCTTCTACTATCAGTAGCTGTGACTTTAGGTGCTGCCCCTTGTGTTTGAAGGGCACTATACAGCCCCCTTTTACTGGAACATTCTGTCCAGTAGAACCTGTCACGTTTAACTTCACTGGGTAAATCTTGCTATTTACTTTGAGAGTCTAGTAATCACCCATGAGTAACAGATTCACCTGGGCTCCAGTGTCAAGCTCAAATGGAATTATTGTCTCATTCAGTCACTGGAACAATCATTCTGCTTTACCAACACCAGCAGTCTGTAGAGAATCCACAAAGATCGTCCATTTCCTCATCATCTGTGCGTACCTTTCTCTTGGTAGCCCCAGCTTTGTAGCACTTTGTAAATGATTCTTCTTCCCACAATTATTGCAGGACTTTCCATAAACAAGGTACATCTTTGGAATGTGACTACCTCCACACTTGCAGCATTTGCTGCTTTAGCCTTCCTTTTTACTTTATTTTTGCTTTGGGGAATGATTTTGTGCGCTGCTCCTCTGTCTTTACAGCATGCACTGATGCGTCTGGCCTGTGCAGCTCCTTAGCTTGTGCTCCTGTGGTCTCCACTGCCCTACACATATCCACAGCCTTTTCCAGTGTGAAATCCTTTTTACGGAGCAAGGCTTTCTCTAAGTCCATCATCTAAAATCCCACAAACTATTCCGTCTCGAACGTGTGAGTTTCTCAAATCTTCACACTCACAGGACTTAATCAGTGTGTGTAGCTCAGCTAAGTGTTGGTCCAAGCTAACACCTTGTTCCTGATCACAGGAAAAGAATCTCTCAAATCTCTTGTATCTATCAAATGTGATGTTTTCACTTGGGACAAAATACTCAAACTTTGTCATCAGAGTGTCCAACGTAAAAGCTGTCTCCTCAATTTGAAAGCTGTTTTCAATGTCCAAACATCTCCGCCAATTACATGCAGATAAATAGACACTTTCAATTTCTCATCAGCCTCTCCCACTGCGCTAGCCACTAAATATATATTGAATCACTGTTTGAAGCATTTCTAGTTATCCATTAAATTGCTGGTAAACTGTGTAAGTGCATGAGGACTTAACTTATCCATGACTGGAACTCTCGGCCTTTCACCTAAATTTCTTGGCGAATTTGGTGAACTTTGGGACAAACGTACTCTGTGGCCAGCAGCTTCTCTCTGCAGCTAGCATCTTTTTCTCAGTTGCACACAGTATTAATTTAACTCTGTGTTTAGACCTCAATCCTACTTCTGATAAAGCCTAACTTGGTGCGGGTAAATGCTAAAACATTTTTTTACTGAACTGCTCTAGCTCTGCACTGAGCTGGTGTGAGTGACCAGGTCATCATTGAAGCAGTCCCACTAGGAACTGATGTTCTTTGTTATGCAGACACATAATAACACAGTCTACAACAGGTGCAATCTCACTGTCTCTCCAGTTGGCCTTGGACCACATATCAGATATCAGGCTGCTGTTTATTGACTACAGTTCAACATTCAACATCATCATTCCCTCAGTACTAACCTATAGGCTTCAAAACTGGGACCTCTGTACTTCCATCTGCAAATGGATCCTTGATTTTCTCATCGGCAGATGACAGTCAGTGTGGATTGGAAATAATATCTGCTCCTCACTGAACGTCAGCACCAGTGCACCTTGAGAATGTGTGCTTAGCCTGATGCTCTGCTCTCTCTCTATACCGATGATGTGTGGCTAGACACAGCTCAAACACAAACTCTAAATTTGCCAAACACACCACGAAATGTTGTCACAGGAAAGCAGTATCCATCATCAGGGACACCAACCACCCAGTTGATGCCCTCTTCTCACTGCTGCCTTTAGGATAGAGGTACAGGAGTCTTAGGACTCACAGCACCAGGTTCAGGAATAGTTATTAACCCTCAGCCATCAGGCTCATGAACCAGAAGGGATAACTTCACTTCACTAAACTTCACTTGTCCCTTCACTGAACTGTTCCCACAACCTATGGACTCTTCATCTCATGTTCTCAATGTTTATTGCTTATTTATTTATTATTATTTTTTCTTTCTTTCATTTTGCCTTTTCAGGTTGTTGATTTTTTTCGTTGTACAGCTGTTGGTGTGACTTTTCATTCATTGATTATATTATGCTTATTGGATTTATTGAGTGTGCTCACAAGTAAAAGAATCTCAGGGTTGTATATGATGACACATTAATATTTTGATAATAAATTTACTTTGAACTTTGTTGTGTGCAGAATCTTAGATGGTGACAAGGAGGCAACAGGAGTGAGATAGCTCAGCTGGTTGAGTGATGTCACAATAGGAGGCTTGTATTCAGTGTCAGTAAGACCAAGGAATTGATGGTGGACTTCAGGAAGGGGAAGTCAAGGGAACGCACACCAATCCTCTTCGAGGGATCAACAGTGGAAAGGCTGAGCAGTTTCAAGTCCCTGGGTCAACACCTCTGAGCATCTATCCTTTGTCCAATGTATTGAAGCAATAATGAAAAAGGCACATCATTGGTTATATTTCATTTGGTCTCTGAGGAGACTTGGTATGTCACCAATGTGTCTAGCAAATTTCTACTGACGTACCGTGGAGTTCCAATTGGTTGCATCACCATCTGGTATTCAGGGACCACTGCACAGGATCGAAAAAATCTGCAGTGCATTGGAAACTCATCCAGCTCCATCGTGGGCACTGGCCTCTACAACACTGATGACATCTTCAAAGGGTGTCGCCTTAAAAGTCAGCATCCATTGTGAAGGACCCCTATTTCCCAGGACATATTTTCTAAATGGGTAGAAAATTCAAAAATCAGAGCTGCAAATGCACCTGGGAGTCCTTGTGCAAGACTCCCTAAAGGTGAATTTGCAGGTTGGGCCAATGTTAATGAAGGCATTCCACTCTATACATCACAGATATTTCCATCACTCTGTTGACCTCTGAATAAAATTTCAGCTCAAAAATTTTGTGGAGACGTGGAGAGATTGTTTCCTATAGTGGGTGAGTCTAGGATCAGAGGGCACAGCTTCAGAACAGAGATATGTCCATTTAGAGCAGAGATGATGAGGAACTTCTTTAACCAGAGGATGATGAATCTTTGGAATTAATTGCCATGGATGGCTGTGGAGGCCAAGTCATTGAGTATATTTAAAATGGAGATTGATAGGTTCTTGATTAGTCAGAGCATCAAAAGTTTTGGGGAGATGCCAGCAGAATGGGGTTGAGAAGGATAATAAATCAGCCATGATGGAATGGCGGAACAAATTCAATGGTCGAATGGCCTAATACTGCTCCTATATCTTATGGTCTAATGATCTTATGAACATGATCTCTTCTTATTACTATCATAAAAGCAGATATACAAGAACCTGAAGACACACGCTCAATGATTTAGAAACATCTTCTTCCCATTGGCCATCAGATTTCTGAACAGATAATGAACCCTCCCAATAAACACTACCTCACTATTTTTGCTCTCATTTGCATGATGAGTTAATTTAATTTTATATATCTTCCTTATTGTGATTTATAGTTTTTTAATGTCTTGCACTGAACTGCAGCCACAAAACAACAAACCTATGCCAGTGATACTAAATCTCATTCTGATTCTCCCAAAACTTTTCAAACACAATAATAGCCAGTTAAGCAATCAATCTTCTACAAATGTTGACTTTGGTGTAACCATAGACCTGGACTCCAGAGACAGCACTTCTGTCCCTTGAAACAGTGCTGTCCTCTTCACCTGAAAGAGCAAAAATATATAGTACAAAAGTATCATAGCATTTCTTAGTAGGATGTTGGAGAGATGGCTTAGGTTCCCATGCTCAAATCCATTGCTTTAACCAAGGACCTACTAATGCATGCAACTGAGTCTCAAGGAACTCAGCCACATTAAAATGTCCTTAAAATGTCCTGGATTAAAGCAATAGAGTTTAGCATGAAGATCAAAACTATCTCTTTAACATAGTACTGAAATTTTATTCAGTGTTCAACAGAGTGAAGGAAGTATCCCTGAGATCTAGAGTGGAAAATCAGATAGCATTTTTTGAGAAAATTGTTTGAGAAATTGTTTTTCTTCTTTCCTGTAGATGAAATCATAGGGTCACAAAATGTGGAAATGGGCCTTTCAACTCACGGCGAATGTGCCAACCAGCAAGACCTTGTCATTTGGGAGAAAACTGGACTATTAGGAGATAACATGCAAATTCCACAAAACCAGAATTGGGGGTTAGGATTGAATCTGGTCTCTGGATGTCTGAGACAGCAGCCTGACTGCTGCACCCTTGCACTGCCCCATTTTGATGGAAAAGAGTTACATGGAATATGTCAAGCACCTGGCCCTGACACACCAAGGAAACAAGGACACTTAAATCAGAATGCTAGTTCTGGATTTCTTTTTGGCATTCAATGCTATTGTCTCACAATGCAACTGGGTGTTGGACTTTCTAATCAACAAACCTCAGATAGTCAGGATGCACACCTGCCCCAACTTTCCCTTCATCCTCAGCATGAATGCCACTGGGCTGTGTGCTGAGCCCACTTCTGTACACTCTACTCGCACGTGACTGTACTGCCAAACATCCGAGTAACCAGATTGTCAAGCTTGCGGATGACATGACAGAAGTGTGGCTCATCGCTACCAATAATGAGACGGCCTATAGAGAGGAGATCGAAGAGCTTGAGGCCTGGAGTCAGACAAATAACTTCTTCATAAATGTTAACAAAACAAAGGAGATGGTTACTGACTTCAGGACAACTTGCACTACTCACGGCGCTCTTTACATCGGCAGCACAGCAGTGAAAACTGTGAGCAATTGCAAACTCCTGGGAGTGCACATCTCGCCCAACCTCTCACGGTCCCGGAGTATTTTCTACATAATAGCCTCACTGACGCCTCTACATTCTGAGAAGGTTGAAGAGGACTGGACTACGTACATCTATATTCTCATCATTCTACAGATGCGCAGTAGAGAGCATCCTGACAAGCTGCATCACTGCACAGTACAGAAACTGCACTGTAGCAGACAGGAAGCTTCTACAATGGGTCGTCAAAACTGCCCAATGCATCACCGGCACCAGCCTACCTGCCAAAAAGGACGTATATACAGAAAGATGCCAGAAAAAGGACAACAACATCAATAAGGAGCGCACCCACCTTGCTCATAGACTTTTTTGTTCCACTCCTATCAGGGAGGAGGCTACATAACATCCTTGCCGGGGCCACCAGACAAGAACAGTTAGTTCCCCCAAGCAGTAAGACTGATCAACAACTCTACCCACTAACTCACCGTTACTGCTATATCTTTTCCTGTTAGTCACCTTCTGTACAGATACTTCTGACCTGGCATCACTTTATAGACATACTATCTATCTATATCTAAGCTGTCTTATGTATTTATATTTATTGTTTTTTAAATTATTATGTTCTTTATCTTATTGTGTTGTTTGTGCTACATAGGATCTGGAATAACATTTATTTTTTTTCTCCTTTACACCTGTGTACTGGAAATTATATTAAACAATCTTGAATAACAATTTCTCTGGAAGATTAAATATTCTGGCTTTAATTTTATCCTAATAACAACCCACGTTAAAAAATGGCCCATTTTATTCTCTGGCTACTGTTTGAATAATGTCAATTTCTTTACTGCCTGTATCTTGCTACCATGGTTCAGCAACTTCAACCAGCTCTTCCAAACACCTGCTGCAAATTTCCAAGGACTTTCCCTCCAATTGTAACAGGTAAAGTATTCTACAGAGGTTACTTCTATTTTAGCTACATTTAAATTTTTTAAATAGCAAGTTGATAATAAGGCAAGGAGTATTGTGGTTCATTGGTAAGTAGATCGTTAGCCATGCAGATTTTTTTAAAGTTGTTCCATGAGCATTTTGAATAATTATATTTAAATTATTCATACGTTCTAAATGGAGCGCCAGTATCCATCAGTTTAGGTCTTAAAGATATTAGCATTCAATTTGTAATCATTTCACTATTTGTCCATTGTTTGGTTGTAGTCATTCGTATTATTCCCTTCTAGAGCAGCTCATTCAGTAACTATTGCATGATGTCCATTAAATCCTAATAACACTTGATCTTCTTGGGCAATTGTTCAATATCACTAATACATTCATTCTTTTCTGTGGTACTTTCTTTGACAGCTTCCAACTAACTTACCAAGCGAGAGCTTTATACAGATGCTTTCCTAAAGGTGTTTTGTCATCAAGTAATTTATTTTGCAAAATGATTCAATGGATTTGCAAACAGAGGAGGACACAGTTAGATGAGGATAATTATAGATTACTGATCGAAAGTGCAAATATTTGTTCTGCAGGAAGTTGGACCTGATCCTCAAAACACCACCAAGAGATGACAATGTTTCTTTAATTACAAGAACATAATTGATGCACATTCCACTGAAGAACCTAGTAGTACACAGAGAATCTAGTCTGCTGGTAGACTGAAATGTAATTGAACCCAATTAATGTTATGACTTGCTCGTATGGCATTAAACATTGAATCAAAGGTCTTCTTCACAAATGGGGTGACCATTATGGTTTTGAAATTACACAGAAGTTTATTGACATATTAAGGCACAACAGCATGAAATTTATTCATCTGCTACTTTAATGGTGATTTAACTCATTTATTTTAAACAGATTAATACTTCTGCAAGCAGCATATTTTTATTTGAACACCACTGATACCTCAGCTAAAGGACACAGCGTGCAAATAAATATAATGTTGCTTCCTTCGTTATAACAAAGAAATAAAGAAAGTAAAGAGAGTAAAAATGCAAAGAGAAAGTAAGAAGAGAAGGAGAGAAAGAACGAATGAAAGAAAGTGCAAAGACAAAAAGAAAGATCAATGACTTTCCAAGATTCATTCAGAAACTTCGTAGCCTGAAAATATAAGATTAGTTCTTTGATCTTTCTGCTTTATCTAATAATAATGTTTAAAATATTAAGACCTCTGAGGTATTGCATTCCATTTTTATCATGGTTACTTATGCTGGAATGATGCATTGCTGACCACATAGTAATCCATAAGACAGACATAAAGGAAAAGTGTAGGGTATTCAACCTATCACAACTGTCCTGCCAATCAGTGATATCATAACTCATCTTCACCTCAGTTACAAAAACTTTAATACAATTGGCACATGAAAACCTATAAATCTCCATGGGAAATTTTCAGCTGGCCATGACTCGTTCAAGTTCAACTTTATCACCATTCACCCCTCCACATGTATACTGACAAACAAAACAACGTTCCTCCGGACCAAGGTGCACCACACGGTACATATAATGCACATACAACAGAAATGTAATATTACCGCAAATAAATTAACAAATAATAAGGTGTATTTATGTCACAGGTCAAAAACTGACTCTTGATACATGATGAGACGTTAGAGGCGGCAGAAAATTCAGTAGTCTCACAGCCTAGGAAGAAGCTGTTTCCCCTCCTTACAGTCCTTGTCCTAATGCTATGGTATCTCCTACCTGATGGTAGGGGGTCAAAGAGATTGTTGGACAGATGGGAAGGATCATTGACAATGCTAAGGGCCCTGCATATGACCATAAATATGGGAGCAGAATTAAACCATTTGCCCCATGGAGTCTGTTCCACCATTTCATCATTGGTGATCCAATTTTCCTCTCAGCCCCAATCACCTTCATTCTCCCTGCATCCCTCCATTTCCTGACCAATCAGGAATCTATAAACCTCTGCATTGAATATACATAAAGACTTGGCCTCCACAGCTGTCTGTGGCAATGAATTCCACAGATTCACTACCCTCTGGCTAAAGAAATTCCTCCTCATCTCCATATGCAGTGCTCCTGGTACATATCTCAGAGGAGTGGAAAAGAGATCCCAATGATCCTCTCGGCAGTCCTCACAATCCTTTGTGGGGTCTTGCTGTCAGATGCCTTGCAATTCCCAAACCAGACGGTGATGCAGCTGGTCAGGACCCTCTCTATGGCGCTCCTGCAAAAATTGGTTTGAATGGAGTTGGGGAGCCTCGCCTGCCTCACTCTCCTCAGGAATGGAGCCACCGCTGTGATACTTGGCATAAGAGGTGGTGGTCAGTGACCAGGTGAGATCATCCCAGAAATTTGGTGCTCCTATCTCTCTCCAAGAAGGAGAAGTGCACAAACTTCAGAATGGTGTAGTGTGGAGTGGTCAGCCTAAAGTCCAAGATCATCTTTTTAGTTTCTCCACGTTGAGACTCAAGTTGTTGTGTTCACCATTTTACCAGCCGCTCCACCTCTCTCTGTATGCTGTCTCATCATCGATGTTGATGAGGCCAACCACTACTGTGTAATCAGTGAACTTAGTGAGCTGGTTTGAACTGGATCTAGCAGTACAATCACACATCAGCAGTGTGAACAGCAATGGGTTGAGCACATGACCCTGGGGAGCACCAGTGCTCAGAGTGACGGAACTGGAGATGTTGCTGCCAACATAGGCTGACAATGAACTTTCTGTCAAAAAGTCCAAGATCCAGTTACAGGGAGAGGTGTTGAGACCCAGTGAGGACAACTTAGCCACCAGCTTCTGAGGGTTGATTGTATTAAATGCCGGGCTGAAGTTGATAAACAGTATCTTTGTGTATGAGGCACCATTTTCCAGTTGGGACAGGACAGCATGGAGTGCAAAGGCTACGGCATCATCAGTGGACTGCTCTGAGTGATCAGTGAACTGGAAAAGGCCCAGCGTAGTAACAAGATGGAATTTAATGCGATCCATAAGCGCCATTCTAAGTGTTTCATTATTATTGAGTTCAGTGCCACTGGAGGGTAGTTGTTAAGGCAGGTTACTGTCCCCCTTTTGGATGACGGTAGCTGAGTTGAAGACTGTGGAGACAGTGGACTATTCCAGAGAGATGGTGAAGATGTCTGTTAGAACCCCTGTTAACTAGGTTGCATAGTGCCTCTGCACCTGAACAGGTATGTTATCAGACACCACAGCTTTACGTGGGCTGACCCAGGCTAGTGCCTTCCTCACATCAACTAAGGCCAGACAGAGTGCTTGCTCCTTGGTGGTACGGTTGGGACCTTCCTCAGCGGCACATTGCTCTGAGCATCAAGCCCCATGCATCATGCTCATGCCCCTTGGTGAGGTATGAAGCGGGTACAGGATTATATATTTCCACTGCATTTTGTGGCAAGAGACAGGTCTTGGACCAGGGTGAAGAGGAAAAGATAGATAACAATGATAGATTTACATGCAGTACATCTGCTTATGATCAGCATGAGTTTGTTTTTGTTCTGATTATGACAACAAACTCAACTTTCACCTTGAGTATGGCTCAGGAGATTTGAAGTACACTTTATTAGACACATGAGTACACCTGCTCATTAATGCAAATATTTAATCAGCCAATCATGTGGCAGCATCTCAATGCATCATAGCGTACAGGCATGAGCAGGAAGTTCAGTTGTTCAGACCAAATATCAGAATGGGAGATAAGTATGACCTCACTGACTTTGACCAGATTGGGTGGTTTGAGTATCTCTGAAACTGCTCATGCCTGGGATTTTCATGCACAACATCAGTCTCTAAACTTTACAAAATCCAGTGAGTGCAGTTCTGTGGGTGAAAATGCCTTGTAAATAGAGAGGTCGGAGGAGAGTGTCCAGACTGGTTCAACCTGACAGGAAGGTGACAGTAACTCAAACAGCCACGCATTACAACAGTGGCGTGCAGAAGAGTATCCCTGAAGGCACGGCACTTCGAATCTTGAAGTGGATGGGCTACAGTTGCAAAAGACCCCAAACACACACTCAGTGGCCAGTTTATTAGGTACAGGAGGTGTGAGTGGAGTGCCAGTGGTATCCATGCTATTATGAGCAGCAAGTCTGAGTGATGTGGATTCCAGCACTCATATTGCTATCATTTCCTAAAGCACTCATCCTCAAATGTCAGAGAGAGAACAGTGGGAGAGCCCAGAGAGAGACAACAGAGAGATTCTCAATGGAAAAGAAAAATCATATTTCTATTGCAAGAGAAAGACAAAAACGGCTACAAATTCTAATGATTGCAAGAAAATATAACGAAAGTTGTTCTTCATATCAATAGAGGTAAGACTTTAGAGACTTTTGAAATAATTCTATATGTTGAAAGAACTTTTCAATGAATTGCCCCACTAATTATGATGAACCAAATTCCGAGGCTTTGGGCCTACCCTAGGCTGCTCCAGTGATTTGGATCTGAGGAATTAATTTGGTCCAGAAAGCTGTTGTTGTTGTTGTTTGCTTCTATTGTTGGCATGTATTTTTTTTCTCTTTCTCTATGTGCATTGGGGGTTGGTCTTTATTTACTTTTAATTGGGTTCTTTTGGATTCCTTGCTTTCCGATTGCCTGTAAGCAAACACATCTCAAGGATGTATCATTTATACATTCTTTGATAATAAATATACTTTCTTTGAATGTTTGAATCTACCTGGATGGATCAAAGTCTTTATTTAAGTTGTGATTTTGTGACCAACATCCTGATAAAAGCTCAACAAGTTTCTAATTCAGCATTTTGCTTATCATTGTCCATGGAAGCTGGCTTCACTGCCAATGAACATACTTATTCTCCATTCCTAATTGCACCCATAATGTGCTGCAGGGCCATATTCAGGGGGTTGTGAGGAGTCAATCACATTATCTAATTTGTTGCCTGAGTTTCCTGCGGTCCCAATTCTGACAGCCTTCTGTCTCCACCAAAACATTCCCAAGTCTGAAAAAGTACTTCCATGCCTTCAAGACTTTAATACTCCCCACATTGCATACATAGTCTGGTTTATATTTTGACATTGATCACGTCTGCACTAACAAGCCATATAGTTCTGATACTCATTCTGCATCCCAATATACTTGGCAGATCAGCTTTTATTTAAACTATGCTCCTAAGCTGTGGAACTCCATGCCTAAACTACACGGCATGCAGACTCAGTTTGCACTTTTAAACTCCAGCTCAAAACCTAGTCATTTCATCTTGCTTTTAAC
Organism: Hemitrygon akajei; assembly: GCF_048418815.1. Taxonomy (NCBI): domain Eukaryota; kingdom Metazoa; phylum Chordata; class Chondrichthyes; order Myliobatiformes; family Dasyatidae; genus Hemitrygon; species Hemitrygon akajei. Next base: position 32,267,742 of record NC_133127.1, read on the forward strand.
TAAAATCGTTTTATCTTTTATTTTTATGTTTGCACTTTATCCCATTGTAAAGCATTTTGAATTGCAGCGTTTGTAGGAAAAGTGCTCTATAAATAGGTTATCATTATTATTCATTTTTTCTCAGCTGAAGCTGGTAAAATCTGAGGAATGGGCACAGTCAATCATGCACATTTGTCAATCGCTAGAAATTATTTTATTTTTCTCTAAGCTCAAGTGGCAAAACCAGAGAGACAGGCATAGCCAAGCATGATCGTTCATCAGTTGCTAGGAACTTTCGGACTATTCTAATGCTGTTTAGTTTTGTAGCTTCCTGAAGATTTACTGTACATGGATATTACTGTGTAGCCCTAATTGTTTCATTTTATTGGGTAGTGCCTTTGGGATGATACCAGTTGTAGATATTACTATCGGGACAATGTATACCCAGTTCATGTTCCAAAGACTTTCAATTTCCTCTTTTAATTCAGCATATTTCTGGTATTTTTCACTTACTGATTTCAGTAAGTTATGTGTGTTTGGAATGGCTACATCAATTAGATAAGTTGTTCCTGCTTGTTTATCTTGCATTACTATATCTGGATGGTTATTTTGGATTGTCCTATCTGTAATAATGGATTAGTCTTAATAGAATTGGTGGGATTCTGACTCTAAAACAGGATCAGGCTTGTATTTACAGTAAGGTATGATTTCTTTTATGAATTTGTATTTTAAAGCACGATTTTGGTGATGATGTTTACCACTTGATTGTGTCTGTGTTAGTAATCAGATTGAGTTAAACTGCTACTGGATCCTGTAAGGTGTTGTATTGTTTCTGGCTTCATTATTATTATTATTATTATTATTATTATTATTATTTATTTTTTTCTCAGCTCAAGCTGGTAAAATCTGAGGTACGGGCATAGCCAAGCACACTCAATTGCTGCATACTTTTGGACTATTCTACTGCTGCTTAGTATTGTGTCTTTCTGAAGGCTTATGTAGATATTACAGTGTAGCCCTGATTTTTTAATGCTATTATGTAGTGCTTTTGGGATGATACCAGTCATAGATATTACTATTTGGACATTGCATACTCTGTTCATGTTCTAAAGTCTTTCAATTTCCTCTTTAATTCAGCATATTTCTGGTGTTTTTCACTTACTGATTTCTGTAAGTTGTATGTGTTTGGAATGGCTATATCTATTAAATAAGTTGTCCTTGCTTGTTTATCCTGCATTACTATATCCGGACAGTTCTTATTATCTGGAATAACTGATTGGTCATAATATAATTTGTGGTGTTCTGACTCTAAAACTGGATCAGGCTGGTATTTATAGTAAGGTGTGTTTTCATTTATGAGTTTGTATCATTATTATTGTTATTATTATTACTTTGTCCCCAAAAGCTAACCACATTTCAGTATCCTCTTCTCCAGGAACATTTTGTTTGACTTCTTCCAACAGGTTCCAAGGTATATCGAATGAGGATAAGGCAGTAGATGTGATGTACATGGACCTTAGTGAAGACTTTGACACAATCCCACAAAGGACTCTGATTAAAAATTCTTGGCCCATTGGATTCAAGGCAATTAACAAAGTGAACCAAAATTGGCTTGGCAATAGGAGAGACAGACAGTGATGGTAGGGGATTATTTTTGTGACTGGATGCCAGTGATAAGTGATGTTCCACATGGATCAGTTTTGGGACTCTTGCTGTTTGTAATATACACAAATGACTTGGATGTGGATGTGGGAGGCAAAATCCGTACGATTTCAGGTAACGCAAAGATTGGCAGAGTTGTTGATTGTGTGGAAAGTAGTTTCAGGACACAGAAAGATATTGATGCTTTGGTGAATTTGACTGAAAAATTGCAGATGGAGTTTAATTCAGACAAATAAGAGGTGATGCATTTCGAGAACACAAATGGATCTAGGACTTATGCTATTGAGGCGTATTGAGGAACTGAGGGACCTCAGAGTACAAGTCCATAGTTCTTTGAAGGTGGAAATGTAGTAGATAATATAGCTAGGAATCCTTACGGAATACTGACATTCATTAGTCAGGGCATTAAGTCTAGAAATAGTGAGGTTATACTCCAATTTGATAAGACCTACTGGAGTAGTGCATGCAAATCTGGTTACCAAAGTCTGGATAGCGGTAGTGTTGGAAGGGGGGCAGAGAAAGTTCGTCAGGACATTATCTGGGTTGGAACAAATCAGTTATGAGGAGAGAATGGGGAAGCTAAGTCTTTTCTTCCTGGAGTGGAGGGGATATGATTAAGGCATTTAAAATTATGAGAGGTATAGATAGGGTAGACTGCAGGAAACAGGTCCTTATATTATAGGTATGTAAAATGAGATGTAATAGATGGGGAAGAGATATGAGGGGACTTTCTTCACCGAGAGAGTGGCAGTATCTACAATATACAGTAGTTCCTGAGAGAATAATTGATACTGGCTCACTAACAGCATTTAAGAGGTATCCAGATGACATATTTAGTCACAGCGGACCATGGATCTAGTAACGGGTAAAGGGGTTAATAGAGAAAGGTGCCTCTTGGTTAGCATGGTGAGCAGTCCAGAAAGATCTCTTTCCAGCCTGATTCTATGAACAAAGGAGATCACAATTTAAAGACACTTTATTATTGCTTGCTGTTGGTGTTGCTGGATGCCAGTGCCTCTCGCAAGTACTCTTACCTCCTGGAACCTTGGCGGAGATATAATGGCACTAGAGAGTGGCTTCATCGAGCTCATCTGTGGAAAAAGATTAATTTCTACCTTTAATGTCTCTTTTATCCCTTTTTAAGGTAGATGGGATACAGCTGCACTCAAATTTCGGTGCGGATTGGCGATAACATCTCCCCCTCACTGACGATCCACACTGGCGCACCTCAGGGGTGTGTGCTTAGCCCATTGTTCTACTCTCTCTATACCCATGACTGTGTGGCTAGGCATAGCTCAAATACCATCTAGAAATTTGTTGGCGATACAACCATAGTTGGTAGAATCTCAGGTGGTGACGAGAGGGCATACAGGAGTGAGATATGCCAACTAGTGGAATGGTGTCACAGCAACAACCTAGCACTCAATGTCAGTAAGACGAAAGAGCTGATTGTGAACTTCAGGAAGGGTAGGAGCACGTACCAATCCTCACAGAGGAATCAGAAGTGGAGAGAGTGAGCAGCTTCAAGTTCCTCTGTGTCAAGATCTCTGAGGGTCTAACCAGGTCCCAACATATTGATGTAGTTATAAAGAAGGCAAGACAGCGGCTATACTTTATCAGGAGTTTGAAGAGATTTGGCATGTCAACAAATACACGCAAAAACTTCTATAGTTGTACCGTGGAGAGCATTCTGACAGGCTGCATCACTGTCTAGTATGGAGGGGCTACTGCACAGGACTGAAAGAAGCTGCAGAAGGTTGTAAACCTAGTCAGCTCCATCTTGGGCACTAGCCCACAAAGTACTCAGGACATCTTTAGGGAACTGTGTCCAGGACCCAGAGCATGCACTTTTCTGTTACCATCAGGTAGGAGGTACAAAAGCCTGAAGGCACACACTCAGTGATTCAGGAACGGCTTCTTCCCCTCTGCCATCCAATTCCTAAATGGACATTGAAGCTTTGGAAACTACCTCACTTTTTTTAATATACAGTATTTCTATTTTTGCACAGTTTTTTAAAAATCTATTCAATACACGTAATTGATTTACTTGTTTATTTATTATTATTTTTATTTTATGTATTTTTTCTCTCTGCTGGATTATGTATTACATTGAACTGCTGCTGCTAAGTTAACAAATTTCACGTCACATGCCGGTGATAATAAACCTGATTCTGATTTTTTATGGTGACGGTTCCCACTCCCAGGGCTCACCAGCCGGCCATTTTTCAATATCCCAAGGACACAGCTTAGAAGACGAGTGCACTCTTGGGATGCTGGGGCTCTGCATCTAGGGACAAGCCAGTTCTATGCTGGTGTCGCCTTCTGAGGCATTGCAGGAGAAAACGGAATATCGTCAACAGTGGATCAGCTGTCTGAGGCCTCTGTCCTTGGATATCTCTCTCTCTTTCTCTCGTTGTGGGGGAGAGTTTGTTGCCAATTCTCAAGTTGGAGAACTCAGAAGAAAAGTCATGTGGCAGACTTTAACACTGAAATCAGTAATTTGTTTTTGTCTTGTTCGTCTCCTCTCTCACTGTGTGACACCTCTCTTCCCCTTTATTATGGAGAGAGAGAGAGAGAGAGAGAGAGAGAGAGAGCCTGGCTACATTAAGTTGTTGGGTGAAAGATTAGTTTTTGTTATACTGCAGATTATGGTCTTTCTTGAGGGCTTTGCTATTGCTTGCTTGGTGGGTGTTGGGCGCTGATGTTTTTGCTGATGTAAGTGGGGATAGGGGAGGGGGAGGGTTGATGATTTGCTGCTGCTTATGTGTGGGGGGTGTGGGGGGGCTTTGGGGTTCTAATGTGTTTACTGTCACTCATTCTTTGGGGTTAAGAGCATAAATGTCAGGATGTATATTGTATACATTCTCTGATATTAAATGGAACTATTGAACCTCACAAGTCACCTTTTGCAAACACTGACCCTCCAGACTCTCTAATCTCTTATTAGAGCTCAACCCGTCTCTTAAACGTGAATCACCACCAATATCCTCAGATCCCTGGAACCCAATCACCAACACTGCAAATCGCAAAGACCATGTATTCCAATTGATGTTTCAGCCACATTCCTGAACTTGCCTTTAGCAAACTAGCAAAGATACGAATCCTACTGATTACACCTTTGAGTTATTTGTATCTATGTATCCTGGACTGTTTGTACCACTGACTACAGAATCTCACAAGTGTGTCTGGCAGAGCCCTGGGAGACAAAAAACATGCAGTACAGTAGTATGCAAAAGTCTTAGGCACATATGTATAGCCAGAGAGCCTAGGACTTTTGTACAGTATTGTATTAATTTTAAGTATTGCACTGTACTACTGCCACAAAAAAATCATAAAATATGTGGGTGATGATAAACCTGATTCTGATATTGTTCTTTATTGTGGGATGAGATTGGGAACAGGGCAGGGAGAGAGGAATCATGGTTGGCAAAAGGGGAAGGGAATGGGGAGGGAATGGGAAACACCATAGAGACATTCTGTAATGATCAATAAATCAATTGTTTGGAATCAAGTGACCTTGCTTGGTGACTCAGGGCTGGGTGTGTCTGCACCCATGCCACCCCATGCCACCCCCCACCAGTTCCACTCCTCTGCCACCTGTTCCACACTCCGCCCGTGGTGTTCTACTCTCGCCATTCCGACCATCCTTTGCTCCTGCTAGATTTACAAACTTGCTCTCCGCTCCATGTTGACCAATATAGTAGGGTGCCTAAGATTTTATACATATATGTGCCTAAGACTTTTGTACAGTACTGTAGGTGACAATTTAAATGGAAAATATAGTTAAATACAAAGGTAACACACAACATGCTAGCGGAACTCAGCGGGTCAGGCATTTTCAGTGGAGAGGAATAAACAATCGATGTTTTGGGATGAGACCCTTAATCAGGATTGTGTTTAAATGCAAAGGTAATGAGGTAGGCAGCAATAATAAAGTGGATAAATTTATTCAGCTACAGAAGTCTATTTTAAGAGTGTAAAAAACAATTCTGATTGAAATTAGAGATGGAATTGAGTGCTGGTGAGCTCTGTTCAAAGTAAATTTATTATGAATGTCATCATATACAATCCTGAGATTCATTTTCTTACAGGCATTCCCAGTAAATACCAGAAATACAATAGAATCTGTGAAAAACTGCACCCAACACATGGACTAACAACTAAAGTACAAAAAAAGAGCAAACTGTGCAAATGTAGAAAGAAAGATTAAAAAAATTAATAGACAAATAAGCAATAGCTATTGAAAACCAAAGATGAAGAATCCCTGAAAGTGAGACCATAAGTTCTGGGAACCGTTCAGCAATGGGGTGAGTGAATTTATCCTCTCTGGTTCAAGAACCTGATGGCTGAGGGGTAATAACCCTTCCTGAACCTGGTGGTGTGAGTCCTGTGACTCTTGTACCTTCTTCCTGGTGTTAGCAGTGAGAAGAGAGCATGACCTAGATGGTGGGGGTCCTTGACCATTGATGCTGCTTTCCTGAGAAAGCACTTCATGTAGGTCTGCTCAGTGATGTGGAGGACATTACCTGTGATGGACTGGGTCATATCCATTACTTTTCTAGGCATTTCCGTTCAAGGGCACTGACGTTTCCATACCAGACTAACATGCAACCAGTCAATATACTCTCCAACACACATCTGTAGAAGTTTGTCAGAGTTTTAAATGACAGGCTGAATCTTCAGATACTTCTAAGAAAGTAGAAGCACTGTCGTGCTTTTTGTGTAATGGCACTTACGTGCTGGACCCAGGACATCCTATGAAATGATAACACAGAGGAATTCAAAGTTGCTGACCCTCTCCAACTCTGAACCCTGATGAGGACTGGCTCGTGGGCTTCCGGTTTCCTCCCCCTGATGTCAATAATAAGCCTTTTGATCTTGCTGACCTTGAGTGAGAGGTTGTTGTTTTGACACCATTCAGTCAGATTTTCAATCTCCCTCCTAAATGCTAATTCATCATCACCTTTGATTTGGCCAATGACAGTGATGTTGTCGGCAAACTTAAATAAGGTGTTGGAGCCTCACTCTATAACACGTGGCTAAGGAGATGGTGCAAAAGGGAAAAATTCAGACATTTCGATCACTGGGTTCTCTTTCAAGGAAGGTGGGACCTGTAGGGACTGGACAATTTGCATCTGACCTAGAACAGGACTAATATCCTATTGGGAATGTTTGCATGTGCTGCACAGCATGGTGGGGTTTAGACAAGAGTTGCAGGGGAATGGGAACCAGTTTGCCTGAACAGTTGAGTGGCTGTGGAGAAAGATGTTGTTAAACTTACATACAGAGTCGAGAATCTAAAGGTTGAGCACAGTGGGAGCAATGTTCCGAGCTGCGATTCAATGCAAGAAGTATTGTAGAAAAGGCGGATGAATCAATGTTGTTCCTTTCCGCACCTTGCGAGGCATTGGGTGGGACCCTTGCCATTTCTTTAACATTTGCCTGTTTTTTATGAGGCTGCATTGCTAGCTTGATGTTCAACCCAGCACAGATGGAAGGTGTGCAAGGAGCCAACTGTCTGTGTACTGCTATCCACACCGGACTTTGAGAGAAGGGCATGGATTAGGACGTGGAATTATGACATTGTAGCCATTAGTGAGACTTGGTTGCAGGAGAGGCAGGACTGGCAGATAAATGTTCTGGGGTTCTGTTGTTTTGTATGAGATAGAGTTGGAAGGATTAAAGGTGGCATTATGAGTTGGACAAAATGTCATGGCAGTACACAGACAGGCAGACTGGAGAGCTTGTCTTGTGAGACCTCATGGGTAGGAATGAGGAGGAAGAAAGGTATGATCATGTTATGGGATTATGTTATAGACCACACAACAGTCCACAGGATTTAGAGGAGCATGTTTATAGAGAAATTGTAGACTGTTGCAAAAAACATAAGGTTGTTATAATAGGTGATTTTAATTTTCCACATATTGACTGGGACTCCCATACTGTAAAAGGGCAGGGAAAGAGCTTGTCAAATGTTTTCAGGAAATTTTCTTTAATCAGTGCATGAAGTCCTAACTAGAGAGGGTATGAAATCTTATTAGAGATGAGACAGGGCAGATGACAGAAGTTTTTGTAGGGGAACACTTTACATCTAATGATTATAATGCCATTGCTTTCAAGGTAGTTATGGAAAGGGATAGGTCTTCTCCTTGGGTTGAAATTATTAATTGGAGAAAGCTAGTTTTGATAGTATCAGAAAGGATCTGGCAAGAATGGATTGGGATAGGTTGTTCTCCGGCTAAGGTGTACAGTAGTTGGTAAATGGGAGGCATTCAAAAGTGAAATTTTGAGAGTACAGAGTTTGTATGTTCCTGTCGGAATAAAAGGCAACAATAACAGACAAGGTATCCTTGGTTTTCAAGAGATATTGAGAACCTGGTAAAGAAAAAGAAGGAAGTGCATAGCAGGTAGGAACAAATGAGGTATTTGAGAGTGTAAGAAATGCAAGAGGACACTTAAGCATGAAATCAGGATGGCAAAAAGAAGGCATAAGGTTTCTCTAGTGGACAATGTGAAGGACAATCCTAAGGGCTTCTACAGATATGTTAAGAGCAAAAGGATAGCATGGGACAAAATTGGTCCTCAGAAAGGTCAGAGTGGTATCTATGTATGGAGCCAAACAAGATGTAAAATAGATTTTTTTACATCTGTATGTACTTAGGAGATGGATACAGAGTCTATAGATGTGAGGCAAAGCAGCAGCGATTACAGAGGAGGAGGTGTTTGCCATCTGAGGCAAATTAGTGTGGATAAATCCCCAGGGCCTGACAAGTTGTTTCCTCAGACCCTGTGGGAGGCAAGTGCAGAAATTGCAGGGGCCCTAGCAGAAATATTTAAAACATCCTTAGCCACAGGTGAAGTGCTGGTGGTTTGGAAGATAGCTAATGTTGTTCTATTGTTTAAAAAGGGCTCTAAGAATCAGCAAGGATATCATAGGTCAGTGAGCCTGACATCAGTAGTAGGAAAGGTATTCTAAGGGCCCGGATATATAGTATTTGGATAGACATGGACAGATTAGGCATAATCAATATGGCTTTTTGCTTGGTTTAACTAATCTTATAGAGTTTTTTGAGGAATTTATCAGGAAAGTAGATGAAAGCAATGCATTGGTTGTTGTCTATATTGACTTCAGCTAAGCCTTTGACAAGTTCCTGCTTGGGAAGTTGGTCAAGAAAGATCAGTTGCCTGGCATTCAAGATGGGGTAGTAAATTGGATTAGACATTGGCTTCATGGGAAAAGGTGGAGAATGGTAGGAGATAGGTGTTTCTCTGGCTAGAGGCTTGTGATGAGTGGTGTGCTGCAGGGAGCAGTGCTGGGTCTGTTGTTGTTTGTGATCCACCTGGACGATAGTGTGGTTAACTGGATCAGCTGGTTTGTAGATGACACCAAGATTTGGGGTGTAGCGGACAATGAAGAAGACTATAAAAGCTTGCAGTGGGACCTGGACTAGTTGGAAAAATGGGCTGAAAAATGTCAGATGGAATTTAATGCAGACAAGTGCGAAGTGTTGCAATTTGGGAGGACCAACTCACTTTCAAGGATTCTACAACTCACGTTCTCAGTGTTTTTTTATATGCACAATTTGTCTGCTTTTGCACAGAAGTTGTTTACTATTTATTCTTTTTCATAAATTTTGTTGTATTCCTATATCTTCCTGTAAATGCCTGCAAGAAAATGAACATATACATACTTTGATAATAAGTTTACTTTAGATAGATAGATAGATAGATACTTTATTCATCCCCATGGGGAAATTCAACATTTTTTCCAATGTCCCATACACTTATTGTAGCAAAACTAATTACATACAATACTTAACTCAGTAAAAATATGATATGCATCTAAAATCACCCTCTCAAAAAGCATTAATAATAGCTTTTTAAAAGTTCTTAAGTAGTTTACTTAAATATATTGAGTCCTAACCCCAGCACTTTAACCTATCTTACTCCTGGCGGTTGAATTGTAAAGCCGAATGGCATTGGGGAGTATTGATCTCTTCATCTTGTCTGAGGAGCATTGCATCGATAACAACCTGTCGCTGAAACTGCTTCTCTGTCTCTGGATGGTGCTATATGGAGGATGTTCAGGGTTTTCCATAATTGACCGTAGCCTACTCAGCGCCCTTCGCTCTGCTACCGATGTTATACTCTCCAGTACTTTGCCCACGACAGAGCCCGCCTTCCTTACCAGCTTATTAAGACGTGAGGCGTCCCTCTTCTTAATGCTGCCTCCCCAACACGCCACCACAAAGAAGAGGGCGCTCTCCACAACTGACCTATAGAACATCTTCAGCATCTCACTACAAACATTGAATGACGCCAACCTTCTAAGGAAGTACAGTCGACTCTGTGCCTTCCTGCACAAGGCATCTGTGTTGGCAGTCCAGTCTAGCTTCTCATCTAACTGTACTCCCAGATACTTGTAGGTCTTAACCTGCTCCACACATTCTCCATTAATGATCACTGGCTCCATATGAGGCCTAGATCTCCTAAAGTCCACCACCATCTCCTTGGTCTTGGTGATATTGAGACGCAGGTAGTTTGAGTTGCACCATATCACAAAGTCCTGTATCGGTTTCCTATACTCTTCCTCCTGTCCATTCCTGACACACCCCACTATGGCCGTGTCATCAGCGAACTTCTGCACATGGCAGGACTCCGAGTTATATTGGAAGTCTGATGTGTACAGGGTGAACAGGACCGGAGAGAGCACGGTCCCCTGCAGCGCTCCTGTGCTGCTGAAGTCCACTCATTAATGCCTTTCATGGTAGAATAACCAGAATAAAGAAAGCTGGTCCCCAAAACTTAAACCATTCTATCTATTAAAAGTAGCAAGCTATCATTTAATAATAATGTAGATTTGTGTTCAGTAATAATTTTATTATTATGCAATGTACCCTCCAACTTATTTAAATAAAACAAATGTACATTTACAAGCAAGTGCATTTATTCTTCTTCAAAATTTAGAAAACATCAATAACTGTCATTCAGCTCAGCTCATCGACCTATAGAGTGCAGGTCTTGATGTAACAAGACATACATCAAAGACACTGAGCAGATCATTGGAGCCCTTCAATTAATGGTTACCTGAGTCTGTATTAATGAACAATTGAGCACATTACACCAGTTACATAGCTCGTTAACTAAGTAGAGAACCTTCAATGATCATAAGTTCATTTCAACAGCACCTGCACTAATTTATAATTACTGTATGGTTGTTCCAGATTTGCTTTTGAATTAAGTATATCTGTTTCCATGGTAAGTAAATTTTGTACTGATTGTCAAAGGAAAGCCCAGCTTGGGAGATGCTGTGCTTTGCAGGAAAGAGAAAGACAAAAGACCAAAATGCATTTGCTTCTCGGGGTGGAGAAGGGTGTGGAAGTGGAATATATTTAGAATCAGTTATACAGCAGAGGAACAGGCCCTTCAATTCAATTCATCCATGTCAACCAAGGTCTCTATCTGAGCTAGTCCCATTTGCCTGAATTTGGCCCTTTCCCTGTTAGGCTTTTCTGACCTATATACCAGCCCAAATACCTTTAAAACATTATTTGTACCCTCCTGTACAGCCCCCTGTGGCAGTATGCACCCAGAGAGAGGTCCTTTCCACTCTGATGCAGGTGTACTGGCTAAACGCTCCCCACTACATATTAATGGCTCCTCCATGGAATCAGGAGCACCAAGTTTCTTGGAGAGCATGTCTCAAGTGATCTCACCTGGTCCTTCAAAACCATTCTCTCTTCAAGAAAGCATCACCTCCACTTCCTGAGGAGATTGAGATGAGACTGGCTCCCTACCCTCATTCTAAACACAAGACTCTGCAATGGATTGTGAGGACAGCCGAGAAAATCATCAGGATCTCTCTCCCGTTCCATCGAGGAAATATGCCAGAAGTGGTGCATTTGCAGAGTCCTCTGCATTGTCAAGGACCCCTGCCATCTGTCCCATAATCGCTTTGACGTCCTACCATCAGGCAGAAGGTCCCACAGTTTAAGAACAAGGACTGTTAATCTGGATAACAACTTCATCCTCCAGGCTGTGGGACTACTGAACATACAGTACACATTATTTATGACAATGACAGTAACAGTTTACTTTTGTATATTTAACTAAATGTCATTTATACACTTTATGTCAGCTTGTACAGCTACAGAATGTTTTATTATGGGTTAATATGTTTGCTAATATTATTTTATGTGCTATATGGGATATACGTACAGTGTTTTGCATCTTGGTCCCAGAGGAGTGTTGTTTTGTTTAGCTATATAAATATTGTATGAACAGTTGAATGACAATAAACTTGAACTTGAACTTTATGTACCTCCTGCCAATATTGGGTATACCAGCTGTAACTAGGATAGGATGCTTGGCCCTTGAACATCACATTAACCACAAACTCAGAAACAGCCTCCGCTGATGTAATGTGACCATTCTCATTTCTCATTTAAAAACCGAATAATCGTGTGTGCTGTAAACTAATGTCCTCTGTGCTGTTGATGAGACACCTCTCAATGCTCATTGTTACTGTCAGGAAGGAGGTACAGAAGCCTGAAGACACACACTCAGCGATTCAAGAACAGCTTCTTCCCCTCTACCATCCGATTCCTAAATGGACATTGAATCCTTGAACACCCACCTCATTTTCGTTATTTCTGTTTTTGCACTATTTTTAATCTTACTATTTACATATATATACTTACTGTAATTGATTTACTTTTTTTCTATATTATCACGTATTGCATTGTACTACTGCTGCTAAGTTAACAAGTTTCACAACATACAGTGGTGATTCTGATTCTGAGAAAAGTCAGGAGGGGTTCTTTATTTCTTCTCTTGTGCACATTTGATTTCTTTTACGAGAATTATCCATCTGCATCGGCTTGAAAATCCTGCTCCCCACTTTAATTGGAGGATAACTGTGATCTATGTTCTATAGATTCAGGAACAGTTCCTGCTGATTGGAGGGTGGCTAATGTTGTCCCACTTTTCAAGAAAGAAGGGAGAGAGAAAATAGGGAATTATAGACCGGTTAGCCTGACGTCAGTGGTGGGAAAGATGCTGGAGTCAATTATAAAAGAGGAAATTACGACACATTTGGATAGCAGTAGAAGGATCAGTCTGAGTCAGCATGGATTTATGAAGGGAAAATCATGCTTGACTAATCTTCTGGAGTTTTTTGAGGATGTAACTATGAAAATGGACAAGGGAGAGTCAGTGGATGTAGTGTGCCTGGACTCCCAGAAAGCTTTCAATAAAGTCCCACATAGGAGATTAGTGAGCAAAATTAGGGCACATGGTATTGGGGGTAGAGTACTGACATGGATTGAAAATTGGCTGGCTGATAGGAAACAAACAGTAGTGATTAACAAAGGGTCCCTTTCGGAATGGCAGGCTGTGACCAGTGGGGTACCGCAAGGTTCGGTGCTGTGATCGCAGCTGTTTACAATATACATTAATGATTTAGATGAAGGGATTAAAAGTAACATTAGCAAATTTGCTGATGACACAAAGCTGGGTGGCAGTGTGAAATGTCAAGAGGATGTTATGAGAATGCAGGGTGACTTGGAGAGGTTGGGTGAGTGGGCAAATGTATGGCAGATGCAGTTTAATGTGGATAAATGTGAGGTTATCCACTTTGGTGGTAAGAACAGGAAGGCAGATTACTATCTAAATGGAGTCAAGTTAGGAAAAGGGGATGTACAACGAGATCTAGGTGTTCTTGTACATCAGTCAATGAAAGCAAGCATGCAGGTACAGCAGGCAGTGAAGAAAGATAATAGCATGCTGGCCTTTATAACAAGAGAAATTGAGTACAGGAGTAAAGAGGTCCTTCTGCTGCTGTACAGGGCCCTGGTGAGACCCCACCTGGAGTATTGTGTGCAGTTTTGGTCTCCAAATTTGAGGAAGGACGTTCTTGCTATTGAGGGAGTGCAGCGTAGGTTCACAAGGTTACCGTAGATTCCGGACTACAGAGCGCACCTGATTAAAAGCCGCAGGCTCTAATTTTAGAAATAAAATCAATTTTTTAATTGTAAAGGCCGCACCGGATTTTAGGCCGCACCGCTACTTTTAAATATACATACGTATCGGTAACACAAATTACGTTGCATATACTTTTTTACTGAACAGCAGGAACAACATTCCAATATCTCCTAGCGACTGGTAAAAATATATATACTGCAGCCTACCAGGAAAAGTTATTGATCGACTTTAACTTAAAAGCAGCATTTTCGCTCGGGTCTGACGCGCTTGCGCAACGCGATTGGATCTAATCGGGTCTGACGCGCTTGCGTAACACGATCGGGTCCAATCGGGTCTGACGCGCTTGCGTAACGCGATCGGGTCCAATCGGGTCTGACGCGCTTGCGTACGCGATCGGGTCTAATCGGGTCTGACGCGCTTGTGTAACGCGATCGGGTCTAATCGGGTCTGACGCGCTCGGGTCTTGCTTTTCTTCGAGTATTTTCCATGTTGATGAGGGTGAGTACAAATGACTGATTTACAATAATTTAATTGTGAAAGTGCGCTTGATTTATCGTACAATTTCATTGGACCTCTGTGAACTACTCATCAATTTTATTGGTCTACTGTTACGAGGCAAAATGTTTACGAGGCGGCATGAAAAAAAACCATGTATTAGCCGCTCTGGATTATAGGCCGCAGAGTTCAAAGCTGTTCAAAATGTGGGAAAAAAGTAGCGGCTTATAATCCGGAATCTACGGTAATTCCCGGAATGGCGGGACTGTCATATGTTGAAAGACTGGAGCGACTGGGCTTGTATACATTGGAATTTAGAAGGATGAGAGGAGATCTGATTGAAACACATAAGATTATTAAAGGATTGGACACGCTGGAAGCAGGAAGCATGTTCCCGCTGATGGATGAGTCCAGAACTAGAGGCCACAGTTTAAGAATAAGGGGTAGGCCATTTAGAACAGAGATGCGGAAAAACTTTTTCACCCAGAGAGTGGTGGATATGTGGAATGCTCTGCCCCAGAAGGCAGTGGAGGCCAAGTCTCTGGATGCATTCAAGAGAGAGTTAGATAGGGCTCTTATAGATAGCGGGGTCAAGGTATATGGGGAGAGGGCAGGAACGGGGTACTGATTGTGTATGATCAGCCATGCTCACAGTGAATGGCGGTGCTGGCTAGAAGGGCCGAATGGCCTACCCCTGTACCTACTGTCTATTGTCTATTATCTCAGCTGCCTGTTGCCATCCTTGATGTATCTGACACCTGTCTCCAACCTGTACAATTAATCTTGCTGCAGCAGAATCTGTCAGAGGTGTCCATGAATGGTGTGAGTAGAGGGGTGGGGGGGGGGGGTATGCAGATCCTGAAAGCAGACCATTAGAAGAGTAGGTGTTGGAGTAAGTGGAATGGAATTCTACTTCAGCAGGACGGCATGGTGAGACAAAGGCAGGGCATAGGCTGCATTCGGGTTGTTCTTGCCCTCTGTAATGATCATGATACTACCAGCCCAGTAGAAGCCCCCTTCACCTGAACTTTGGATTGGGTGAGCGACGACATAGGTGGACATGGATCAAGGCCCCCATCACCCAGGACATGCCTTTTTCTCATTGTTACCATCAGGAAGGAGGTACAGAAGTCTGAAGGAACACACCCACTGATTCAGAAACAGCTTCTTCTCCTCTGCTATCTGATTTATAAATGGACATTGAACCCATGAACACTAGCTCACTTTTTTTTAATCTATATTATTTCTGTTCTTGCACTATTTTAATCTATTCATTATACATATATATTCTTACTGCAATTGATTTACTTAATGGGGAGAACACTTGATGGGGAGAACAGTAAATATTCAGTAGTTCTGTTCTGTATAACTAGTTGATGAAGGTGGAGAAATCTGTGGGTTTAAGGGTATCAGACCAAATCTGATTGAAGGGTTGGGTGGGATTGGTGGGGGTGAGGGGTGTAATGGATTCAGACTTTGAAGGTTGGTACGTGTGTTGGGGGGGAAGATACAGTGAAAAGCTTGTACAGATCAAATTACTGCACAGTGCAATGAGGCAGTATGAGTAAAACAATAATACCACAAGATAGATGTAAGAGGTACAGAGCAGTTGCCACAGCCCACTTGAGTTACGTAAATAAGGCTGCAAGTCCGTTTCCTGACTGCTCTCAGAATTCTCTGTTGGTTGATGGGCAAACTTCCTTGTTACATGATGTAGGTGCAGAGTTAAGCCAGAGCCATAGTGGGTGAGGTCCCTATGCACTGTGGTGCTGGGCCCAAGTGCTGGTCTCTCGTTAATACCACACTGGTGGCTAGCTTTCACCAATGCTCCAGTAGTGGGTGAAGTTATCCAGAGGGGCGTTACTGTAGGGTAGCGTTTAGTACAACACTTTTACAGCACCAGCAATCCGGGTTCAATTCTCAGTTATCTGTCAGGAGCTCTTACATTCTCTCTTTAACCATGTGCATTTCCTTCAGTGCTCTGGTTTCCTCCCACATTCCAACGGTGTAGAGATTAGTGGGTTAATTAGTCACTTGAGTGTAAGTAGATGGCACGGGTTTGTTGGGCCAGAAGGACCTGTTACCGTGCTGTATCTCTAACCAAAAGAAATAAAAGTAAAAACTCAAAACCAGCAGAGTGAGGGAGCCCCGAGCAAGAAATGAGCTGCTGAAGAAACAGGCAGCACTTGTGGGTGGAAATGCACCGTCAACATTTCACCTGGATTGGAAGAGTAGATGGGGAGATTGTTTAAAGAGGTGAAGGATAGGAGTAGGGCAAGGGCTGGCATTTGAGAAGTGTATCTGAGAGAGGAGGGATTGATTTGCAGGTGAAGTTCGGTGGGGGAGAGAAGGGAGGGTATAGTGAAACAGTCTGGGAGGTGATAGGTGGAGGCAACAAAGGCTGCAGATAATGGAACATGCTTAGATAGGAAAGTGAAGGGAGAAGCCAAATAAGAAAGTTATGATGGCAGATGGGAAGAGTGGGAGAAGAAATAGGGAACCAGTGGGCGATGGGCAGAAGGAATAGAGGAGGGTGGGGGGTGAGGACACTAGAAGATAGAACAGTGAGGGAGGGGTTGAAAAGAAGGGTGTGTGTAAGAAGATCTACGTAGCTCAGAGGGAGAAAATAACAGAGGGGAGTGGGTTACTGGAGAATTCAGTGAGTGCCGACAGTTTGATTTATTCAGGTTAGATCCACCAACTAATCCTAATCATTGTTAGCTTTACTTCCCTTGTTGTCTATTATGTCTGATTGTTTGTGAATATGACACACTGGCAATGATTATAGAGTCAACTGAGAGGCAGCATTTAGTTGATGAGCATTTGACCATCTGTTTGGGAAATACTCTTTTGGAAGGTTCACTAAATCCTTTAAGGAAGGATGCAGGGAAAGAGTATGGTCCCTGCGATGCAGATTATGAAAACAATGACTTGTTCATGAAAAATATGGCTATTCCCCAAGCCTTCAAATACAGATATCGCTAATCCCCTCCTCTTTAGGGAAAATCCCTAATCCTAATAACCTTCACAACTCTCTCGTGCTCGTAGTGGTACTTCCTGTTTCCAGGACCTGACCAGCAAAATCAGAATCAGGTTTAGTATCACTGGCATATGCTATGAAATTTGTTATCTTAGCAGCAGCAATACATGATAGTATAGAAAAAAAATAAGGAAATCAATTACAGTAAATATATATTAAGTATATATGTATATTAAATAGTGAAACTAAAAGTAGTGCAAAAACAGAAATATTAAAAGAAGTGAGGTTCAACGTCCACCCAGGAATCAGATGGCGGAGGGGAGGAAGTCTCGGATACCTGGGAGGCTGGTAGAAAAGAGCGAGCTGACTAATTTTACAACTTCATGTAGCTTCTTTTGAACCTGTGCCCCCCACACTAGTCTGTCAGAATGCTCTCTACAGTACATATGTTGAAGTTTTCGTGTGTCTTAGATGAAAAACTAAATCTCTTTAAACTCCCAGTGAAATATAACCACTGTCTTGCTTTCTTTACAGCTACGTCAATATATCGGGACAAGGTTAGACCCTCAGAGCTCTTGACACCCAGGAACTAACGTCTGTCATTTTTTACCGTGGTGTCCACGGATCCCTTCGTTAATGGTAAGGGTCCATGGCATAAAAAAGGTTGGAAACCCCTGTTTTGACCCAGCTAAATGACACTCTTATCAGTTTGGTTATCTAAATGATGATCTTCTTTTTAAAAGATGTTAATCACATTAACCTCTGCAGCCATGTGTTTGCAGGACTGAGACACAGATAATTACTAATACAGATATGCCCCCTGTGGATATAACTGAATAATATCAATTGAATGTTGGACTGATATTCTGGGGGTCTATTAATTTATGAAACAAAAAAAATTATCACAGAGCATAAACCTCTTGCATTTTTCATTAGTGCTGACTCAATTGCTTGAGCTGAGAAGGTAGATTATTGATGATTATTTATAGGAATAATTTTGATGGGCTGAGAGCTTTCCCGACACTGTGTTCTTACTTTGTAGACCTGAAACAGGGCAATGTAGCTACCAATAGGTGAAGAATAACTTATCTGGCAACCTTTGCTGCCATCTAGTGTCTATCTTCTTTGTGACAGCAGAGACTGCATACATGTGAGTATGGAACAAAAACAAACTGCTTGAAGAACTCTGCAGAGAAAGAGGTATATGTGGATTCAAAGGGACAGCTAACGATTTGGGTCAAGACATTGTATCAGGACTTTACCATAGTGATGGTGTGCTGCACTTCTTAGGCTTTACATACTTCAATTCACTGCCAATAAAACATGCAGATATAATGTAATCATGTCAAGCTAGCTTTTTAATGAGCAACATGATACCTCTTTTTTAAAATTTATTCATTCACGGGATGTGGCCGTCACCAGCTAAGTCAGCATTTAATACCCATCCCTAGTTGCCCTTGAGAAGTTGGTGATCTGCTGCCTTCTTGAATCACTGCAGTCCCTGGGGTGTAGGTACACCAACAGTGCTGTTAGGGAGGGGATTCCATGACCTCGACCCAGCGACAATGAAGGAACGGTGATATGTTTCCAAGTCAGGATGGTGAGTGACTTGGAGGGGGACTTCCAAGTGGTGGTGTTCCTAGGTATCTGCTGTTCTCATCTTTCTAGATGGTAGTGGTCATGGGTCTGGAAGATGCTGCCTTTGGTGTGTTGTTGCAGTGCATCTTGTAGATATTACACACTGCTGTAACGGTTCATCGATGGTGGAGGGATTGGATGCTCGTGGAAGGGTTACCGATCAAGTGGGCTGCCTTGTACTGGATGGTGTCGAGCTTCTTGAGCATTGATGAGGCTGCACTCATCCAGGTGAGTGATGAGTATTCTATTACACTCCCGACCTGAGTCTTGTAGATGGTGGACAGGCTTTGGGGAGTCAGGAGATGAGTTACACGCAGCAGGATTCCTAACCTTTGACCTGCTCTAGTAGCCATGGTGTTTATATGGCTAGACCAGTTCAGTTTCCTGTCAACAGTAGCCCCCAGGATGTTGATAGTAGGGGATTCAGTGATGGTGATGTCACTGAATGTCAAGGTATGATGGTTAGAACTTCTCTTGCTGGAGATGGTCATTGGCTGGCACTTGAGTAGCTCAAATGTTACTCGCCATTTCATTAAATAGATAGGTCAATAAACTGTTAACTTGGCTTCTATTTTGAAGCACTTACCTCAAATCCACTGCCCTCAAAAACCTGCCTCCATCCTAAAGTTATGGCGTCATTGTTGTGCTCCACCATTTTTAAGACCCCTTTGTACTCCAGATCCTCATAGATAACGGTGAAGGGCCGACTGCATTGAAGTGGCCTTTGGCCATGTACAACTGTAGGAGTGTCCCTGGAGTCCAGGATCTCCCAGGCACGGATGCTCTGAATTGACATCTTCCAACCTGCCTTGCCACAACTTTGCCACATACTTCATGATGAGATGCAAGCCGTTGACCTAAATAATGAGTCTACAATGGAGGTACTCCTAGGTAAAGACTAAAGACCAAAGGTTTTGGTCAGAATGCAGGTAAATTGGATTCGTATAAATAAGTACAAAGGTAGGAATGGAGATAGACTGAAGGGCCTATTTCTGTGCTTATGACTCGATGACCCAAACAAGTTGAAACATTGCCCTGACACTTTTTCACTGCAATGTTGCACCTCACCTCCAACAAGCTTCTTGTGGGAGAGGAGTTACTCATCAGAACTAATGAGAAAATCTTTAACCCATTGCAAACACACAACAGAACCAAGGTTAACCATACTCGGTAGACGAGTGATAGCATGCTGCTGATGCTTCCATTTTCTCATGCTCAGAGACCAAGTTTCATGCCGTAGTCAGTTGGTTCATGAGTGTCTTAAGGTGTTAATATCTGCAAGGCAAAGGTCCTGTACCAATCTGCACCAACAGCATAGTTCTACCTTCTGACAGTAAAAGTCCAAAGGGAGAAAACGTGGACCATTGCTCATTTCTTGGAAGCAACCTCTAAGGGATGGAAGACAAAGACAATGAAATTCATCGCTATTTTCAATGTGCCAACACTATCTTTAGTTGACTGAGGAAAAGAGTGTTTCACAATGAAGAGTTCAGACCTGTCACAAAGCTCATGCTCTGTCAGGCAGTAGGCAACCACTGAGCTCCTGTGTGCTTCTGAGCAAAGGACCACCAATAACAGACTCTTCAAGATGGAAACACACCATCTATATTATCTTTCCAAAGTCCTCTAAACTTGCAGGAAGAATAAAGTCAGTTAGAGATGAGTGTGTCCCCACAAAATCATTCAGAGGCTTCCCCAACCAGAAGCCCTGGATCCATAATCTGCTGAGAGGCAGATCAGTGGTGTTCAGGTCTGAGTACAAAGTAAAATGCAAGAGGTCCAGGTTCAATCTCAGGAGAGTCTTCTCACATGCAAAGTGGCAATTCCAGAACAAACATGAATCACAGAAGGATGCTTGACAGTTGTGGCAGGACTCGAATGCTAGTAGCTCCTTTGAAGTAAAACGAAGTGATAACAAGACTTTGCTCCTAGATGAGCACAATGCCTATTATAATCACTTTGATGACAAAACATGGAGGCAACCTCACTGGCACCTACGGCTCCTGAGGCCCCTGTAATTTCAGTCTCTGAGGCTGATAGGAGAATATCCTTCAGGAGGGTGAATTCACAGAAAGCATCTGGCCAGTGTCACAGGCTGAGTACTGAAGACTTGTCTAATCAACACTTTGGAGGGTTCACTACTAATCTTTAATCTCTTGCTTTAGCAGTCTAAGGTTCGAGGGGTGATTGATAAGTGTGTGGCCTAAGGTAGAAGGAGATGAGTTATACAGCTCTCATTACATGCACGTGCAGTTCAACTCTTTGAGTGATTATGCAGAAGGTTTGAAGTTAATAACATCAGTTAATAATTCATCAGGGGTGATTGATAAGTGTGTGCCCTAAGGTAGAAGGAGATGGATAGTGGACTACTTGACAGATAGACCTCAGTATGTGCGGTTGGGAGACTGTAGGTCTGACACAGTGGTCAGCAGCACAGGAGCGCCACAGGGAACCGTACTCTCTCCGGTCCTGTTCACCCTGTACACATCTGACTTCCAATATAACTCGGAGTCCTGCCATGTGCAGAAGTTCGCTGATGACACGGCCATAGTGGGGTGTGTCAGGAATGGACAGGAGGAGGAGTATAGGAAACTGATACAGGACTTTGTGATATGGTGCAACTCAAACTACCTGCGTCTCAATGTCACCAAGACCAAGGAGATGGTGGTGGACTTTAGGAGATCTAGGCCTCATATGGAGCCAGTGATCATTAATGGAGAATGTGTGGAGCAGGTTAAGACCTACAAGTATCTGGGAGTACAGTTGGACGAGAAGCTAGACTGGACTGCCAACACAGATGCCTTGTGCAGGAAGGCACAGAGTCGACTGTACTTCCTTAGAAGGTTGGCGTCATTCAATGTCTGCAGTGAGATGCTGAAGATGTTCTATAGGTCAGTTGTTGAGAGCGCCCTCTTCTTTGTGGTGGCGTGTTGGGGAGGAAGCATTAAGAAGAAGGACGCCTCACGTCTTAATAAGCTGATAAGGAAGGCGGGCTCTGTCGTGGGCAAAGTACTGGAGAGTTTAACATCGGTAGCTGAGCGAAGGGCGCTGAGTAGGCTACGGTCAATTATGGAAAACCCTGAACATCCTCTACATAGCACCATCCAGAGACAGAGAAGCAGTTTCAGCGACAGATTACTGTCAATGCAATGCTCCTCAGACAGGATGAAGAGGTCAATACTCCCCAATGCCATTAGGCTTTACAATTCAACTGCCAGGACTTAAGAACTTTTTTTAAAGCTATTATTAATGCTTTTTGAGTTAGTGATTTAGATGCATATCATATTATTACTGAGTTAAGTATTGTATGTAATGAGTTTTTGCTACAACAAGTGTATGGGACATTGGAAAAAAAGTTGAATTTCCCCATGGGGATGAATAAAGTATCTATCTATCTTAGGCCACGAACTTATCAATTACCCCTCGTACCTATCTGCTCCAAGCTGTCTTCAGTTACACCAGTGCCCAAAAAGAACATGGTAACCTGCCCCACTGACTTTGCTCCAGTAGCATTTGTATGTACAGTGATGAAGTGCTTTGAGAGGTTGTTGGTGAAACATATCGACTTCTGCCTAAGGAGCCACTTAGATCCATTGCAATTTGCCTACCATCACAACAGATCAACGGCACAAGCTATTTCATTGGCTCTTCACTCAACCCTAGAACATCTGGACAATAAAGATCAGGATGCTCTTCATTGCCTACAGCTCTGCATTCAACTATCATTCCCTCAAAACTAATGAACTTGTGCAACGGGATCCCGATTTCCTCACTTGCAGGCCCCAGTCTGTTTAGATCAGCAACAACATCTCCTGCACAATCACCACCACCAACTATGCGCCATAGGCTGTGTGTTTTGCTGCTACTCTATTGACTATATTCTTATGACTGTGAGGCTAATACAACTCCAATGAGATATTTAGGTTTGCTTATGACACTGCTGTTGTTGGCCAAATCAAAAGTGGTGATGAATCAGCATTGAAGAGATTGAAAATATGGCTGAGTGGTTCCACAACAACAATCTCTCACTCAATGTCAGCAAAACCAAGGAGCTGCTTATTTCCTATAAAGGTCCATGAGCTGTTCCCCATTGGGATGTTCAGAAGTGGCAAGCATCAGCAACTTTAAATACCTTGGCATTATCAGTGAATCTATCCTGTGTCCACCAGGTAAGTGCCATTGCAAAGAAGGCGCGGCAGTGCCTTGACTTTCTTAGAAGTCTGTGAAGATTCAGCTCAACATCTAAAATCAAATCAAGTTCAAGTTTAATTATTTGGCCAGATTTTGGATTTGATTTGATAAGTCTTTGACAAACTTCTGGAGATGTGCAGTGGAGAGTATACTGACAGGTTGCATTACAACCTGGTATAGAAACACCAATGCCTTTGAATGAAAAAACCTACAAAAAGTAGTGGATACAGACCACCTCCATCACAGGTAAAGCCCTCCCCACCACTGAGCACATCCACAAGGAGCGCTGTTGCAGGAAAGCAGCATCCCTCATCAAGGACTCCCACTATCCAGATCATGCTCTACCGTCAGGAGCCTCAGGTCTCACACCACTAGGTTCAGGAACTGTTATTATCCTTCAACCATCAAGATCTTAAACCAGAGGGGATAACTTCACTCACCCCAACACTGGACAAATTTCGCAGCTTGTGGACTCACTTTCAAGGATTCTACAACTCATGCTCTCAATTTATGTATGTATTTAATTATTGTATTTTCACCACTTGCTGTCTTTTGCATGTTGATTGTTCATCTGTCTTTGTTAGGTACAGTGTTCCTTGATTCTATTGTGTTTCTTTGTATTTACTCTGAATGTCCACAAGAAAATATGGTGAACTCCGCCATGGATGTTCTCAAGCCTGGCTGTAAAAGGAGGAAGGTTGGGCATGGGACTAGCAATCTCATCCCATATAAACGGTGCTACAGAAACACAAACAGAAGCTCCAAAGACCTCATCCCTGGGAGATGAAGGATACATCAAGAAGATGTGGTACACCTGGGAGAATTTGAAAGACTGGCCCATGACAGAGTACTCTGGTGAACTGCTGTCTACGGCCTATGCCCCTGTAGGGATGATGGGCTTAAGTAGAAATGTTATATGGTGACATATATATGTACTTTGATAATAAACTTACTTTTAACTTTGAATAAATAGCCCAAGATCAGTGTCCTCTCTCAGGCGAACGTCTCCAGTGCCGAATCCCTCATTATTATTATTTAGTTCCGATAGACAGAGCACATTATTTGCATGCCTGATACCAGATCTCCAAAAGAGACTCTCTGTTCCGAGTTCTGTCACAAGAAGAGAGTTATCAGCTAGACAGAGAAAGAGTTCTGTGTAAATGACAGAAGTGTATCACAACATTAATTATTGACCCACCAATCCCATGCAGACATCAACTGCCCTAACTGTAGAAGTGTCTGAAGTTCCCATATTGCCTTTCATCAGTAACCTCACGACACACAAAACCGGAGTGGAAGCAAGCCCTTTTTAATCATGTGTTACAATGTGCGAAGGAAGCGAACCCAAGTGCAGAACACGGGCACGGAGATTTAGCTTGGATGCTTACATGGGCATAAATGCCAAAACAGCAAACAAGAAGGTCCTTGATATGGAGCCTTGACTCAGAGAGATGGAGTCTCATAGGTAAACCTTGAAACTGGAGCTAAACTTAGGTTCTAAGCGGTTGGGAAACATAGTTATCTCACAGGAA
Organism: Hemitrygon akajei; assembly: GCF_048418815.1. NCBI lineage: Eukaryota > Metazoa > Chordata > Chondrichthyes > Myliobatiformes > Dasyatidae > Hemitrygon > Hemitrygon akajei. Next base: position 32,292,201 of record NC_133127.1, read on the forward strand.
AAAGACCAATGATCTGGCAACCAGTGGTTGTGACACCAGAGTTCTTATACTGCAGTTCTTGATGGAACCCAGGTGTGCTGTCATCAAAGTGAATTAGAAGCAATTGGAAAATTAACGGTCAGAACTGTGGCACGATCAACGGAAATTAGTGAATAAACGATCAGGACCATGACATCATGAGGGAATGTCAAAAACAGATCTTTAATTATTTTTAAACAATAGGCACAATCTAACAACCATTAAATTGAATTTACAATGAAGAAAACATTGGTCATTGTTCTTCAAACAGTTAGAGACAGGGGTCATGTTACAACTGAACAAGATGTTGGTGAGACCGCACTTGGAATATTATGTGCAGTTCCGTTTGGGAAATACTGAATGTCATTAAGCTGGAAAAGGTACAGAAAAGATTCATGAGGAAGTTACTGGGACTGGAGGTCTTGAATTATAAGGAGAGACTGGATAGTCTGGCACCGTTTTCCTGGAGCATGAGAGGTGACCTTACTCAAATTTATGAGGCCATGAGGCGTGTGGGTAAAGTGAATGGTCATGGTCTTTTTCCCAGGGTAAGGGAGTCTACAATAATAGAGTGTAGGTTTCAGGTGAGAGGGGAAAATTTTAAAGGGCATCTGAGGAGCAAGCTTTTCATTCTGAAAGGCACATGGATAGGAAGGATTTTGAGGCATATGGGCCAAATGTAGGCAAATGGGACTAGCTCAGTTAGGCAACTTGGTCAGCATTGGAGAACTGTACTGAAGGACAATTCTGTTCTGTGTAACTCTACAAATATATGAGGTTATAATAATTGTTGACTAATTGTTTGCTTACTCTAAGAAGTCCTGAAAAAATTGGGACGATGATTCAGTTATATTTGTAAAAGATTCTGGCTTATTTTTCTGGTCTTGTAGAAAAAGAGAATGTAAACTAGACTTGTTTCTCATAGCATTTGCTAATGAAATCAAATGCCAAAAATTATGTGTAAACAGAGACAAACATTTGGGCAGCACAAGCATAATTAGTAGAACTGCTACCTCAAAGTGTTAACATCTCAGGTTCAACCCTGACTATTGGTACTGCCTTTGTAGAGGTTGTACGTTCTCCCTGCAACCACGTGGGTTTCCTCCTACAAGGAATAGGGAAGACAAAGTGGGATTTGTGTAGGTTTAGCATAAGTAGCTGCTTGGTGGCTGGCATGGATTCATTAGGGTAAAATGACTGTTTCATGCTGTAACCTCAGTTATGGCTCAGTAATGCTATGACTCAAAGGCACATGCATTGGTAACTTAATTGACCATTGTAATTCTCTCCGAGTGTGTAGTTGCAAGATACAATCTGTGGAGAGTTGATAGGAAGGTGAGGAGAAAGTAAGATTAACATTAATGGCAACGTGATGGTTAGCATGACTCATTGGGCTAAAGGTCCTCTTGCAGTGTTCTATGACTCTGCAACTGTAACTTTATTCTGCATTCTGTAATTGTTTCTTCTTGGACTGATGTGTTAACTGATGAGATAAACTGGAAGCCATGCAAAGCAGATTTTCACTGTATCTAGGTACGTGTGACAATAATGAACCAATTTAACAGTTTAACTCCATGACATCTGAGCCAGGAAAAGTTCAGATGGAAAATGTTGGTGTGTGACCATTTTAAATGTTTCTGCAATTATGCTTTTCTCTCAGTGCTGATTGCTCTGCGCTTTGAGGAACAGAAAGTTGCGTACAGTTGAAGGTTAAATAGGTGCAATATATATTCAACATGCACGTTGTTAGCTAAATATAGAAAAATAGTTGATTACTGTAAAACTCTGTGGTTCATTGTAAGGATATGGGCATTACCATTTGCCATGTGACAACATCCATCCTCAGTGTCAAGATCTCTGAGAGTCTAACCTGGTCCCAACATATCGATGTAGTCATAAAGAAGGCAAGACAGCGGCTATACTTCATTAGGAGTTTGAAGAGATTTGGCATGTCAACAAATACACTCAACAACTTCTATAGTTGTACTGTGGAGAGCATTCTGACAGGCTGCATCACCGTCTAGTATGGAGGGGCTACTGTACAAGACCGAAAGAAGCTGCAGAGGGTTGTAAGTCTAGTCAGCTCCATCTTGGGCATTAGCCTACAAAGTACCCAGGACATCTTTAGGAAGCGGTGTCTCAGAAAGGCAGCATCCATTATTAAGGACCTCCAGCACCCAGGGCATGCCCTTTTCTCACTGTTACCATCAGGTAGGAGATACAGAAGCCTGAAGTCACACACTCAGCTTCTTCCTCTCTGTCAAGCGATTCCTAAATGGACATTGAACCCATGAACACTACCTCACTTTTTTTTAATATACAGTATTTCTGTTCTTTGCGCATTTTTAGAAACCTATTCAATACACGTAATTGATTTGCTTGTTTATTTATTATTATGTTTTATTTGATTTATTATTATTATTTCTCTTTCTCTGCTAAATTATGTATTGCATTGAACTGCTGCTGCTAAGTTCACAAATTTCATGTCACATGCTGGCGATAATAAACCTGATTCTGATTCTGAGGGTCCCCACCATCCAGGCCATGCTCTCTTCTTGCTGTTTCCATCAGGAAGAAGGTACAGGAGCCTCAGGACTCACATCACTCATTCAGGAACAGTTATTACCCTTCAACCATCAGGCTCTTGAACCAAAGGGGATAACTTCACTCAGCTTCATTTCTCCCATCGCTGAAATGTTCCCACAACCAATGGACTAATTTTCAAGGACTCTTCATCTCATGTCCGCAATATTCATTGCTTGCTTGCTTGCTTATTTATTTATTTATTTATTTATTTGTTCTTTCTTTCTTTTTGTATTTACACCATTTGTTGTCTTTTGCACACTGGTTGAACACGCAAGTTGTTGTTGTCTTTCATTGATTATATTATGGTTATTTTTCTATTATGAATTTATTGAGTATGCCCACTAGAAAAAGAACCTCAATGTTGTATATGTTGATATATATCTTTAATAATAAATTTGCTTTGAGCATTGAACTATTGGGACTGTGGTGCCATCTCAATGGCTGTAAGTATATTGTAGAATTGGCCACAAGTTTCTCTCCGCATCTGGTAGAACTGGTTCTCACCTTCAATCATTTCTCATTTGGCTCCTCCCACTTTCTCCAAACTCAAGGTGTAGCCATGGGTGCCCAAATGGGCCTCTGTTATGCCTGCTTTTTTTCTTGGCTACATAGAACAGTCCACGTTCCAAGCCTTCCCTTGGCAATGCTCCCCAACTCTTCCTGCACTACGTTGATGACTGCATTGGTGCTGCTTCAAAGGTGTCCTCCTTCTCCAAAGAACAGGGTTTCTTTCCCTCCACAATTGATGCTGTCATCACCCACATCTCCTTCAGTTCCCTGACATCCACGTTCATCCCATCTTCCTGACACCTTGGCCTCACCGACCAACCCATGAACCTTTGCATCCAACACAACATTCTTCACAACACCCGCCATTTTCAATAGGATCCATTTGCATATTTACCTCTATCTCACTTTTCACTTTCCAGGGATCCCTCCCTCCATGATTCCCTTGTCCAGTTGTCCATCCGCACTAATCTCCCTCCTGGCATATATCTCTTCAAGCAACAGAAATGCTACACCTGCCCAATCACCTCTGCCCTCACCTCGATTCAGGTCTCCAAACAGTCCTTTCAGGTGAGGCAATACTTCACCTGCAAAGCTCTTGGGTTGACTATAGTATCTGGTGCTCCCATTGTGGCCTCCTCTACATTGGTCAGACTTGATGGAAGTTGGGGGACCGCTTTGTCGAGCACCTCCGGTCCATCCACCAAAAATAGGATTTCCTGGTAGCCAACATTTTAATTGCTGTTCCCATTCCCACTCCAACATGTTGGTCCATGGTCTCCTCTTTTGCCATGATGAGGCCACTCTCAGGGTGGAAGAGCAACATCTCATATTAGTTAGCCTCCAACCTGATGGCATAAATATTGATTCTCCTCCCTCTTCCCTCTTCTTCTTTTCCCCAGTCTGGCTCCTTACCTCTTCTCCTCACCTACCCTTGTGCTCCTCCTTCTTGCCTTTCTCCCATGGTCACTCTCCTCTCCTATAAGATTCCTTCTTCTCCAGCCCTTTGCCTTTCCCACTCATCAGGCTTCGCCTTCCACTCCTCCACCTTTTTATTTGGATTCTTCATTCCTTCTCAGTCCTGAAGAAGGGTCTCAGCCCAAAACATCAACTGTTTGTTAATTTTCATAGATATTGCCTGACCTGCTGAGTTCCTGCAGCATTTTGTGTGTGTTGCTTTGGATTTCCAACCTCTGTGTAATCTCTTGTGTTCACAATTGTCTTTCCTATGCATTGTTTTGTTATTCTAAATATATGGAGCAAAAGGAATTATTATTTTTGGACCAATTTGGGAGTTTATTCAAACACTAAAGAGGATTAACAGAAAAGAATTGTCAGAAAATAGCACAATTTCTTTTCATATACTTCCACTCTGCTGCAGCCATTTTGAGAGAGGCTGCTATCTAGTTTGTGCTGGCGGTTGGTAAGATTTTGCAGTTCCAGCAGACAAAGCAAGAATAACCTAGCAGCTTTAGTTTAAAAAGTTGTTACTTTTACAGGCAATTTTTAAAAGTTGTTTTTGATTGGTTCAGGGTGTGGTAACTCAGTCAATAAAATGAAGCCATTTTGAGAGATGCTGCTTTTTATCTCATTGCGGGCATTGGTGAGCAGTGCCAGAAAAGCTTTCAGATATGGCAGGTGAGTTTGGACCTATGGCATGCTCCTGTGCAATAGGGGAACTCAAGGAGGCTGTCAGAGTCCTCATTGACTATGTGCACAGGAAGAGTCTACCTGTGGTTCCTGTGAGGCTGCACAACTGTACTGGAGCTGTGCACGGATCCAACGCAGCCATATTGCTGAGAATATTGTGGGTAACATGTTGGTTACAATCCATTTTAGGAGCTCAAGAAAAGCTAGTTGAATGGGTGACCAACAGGTAGAGCAGTCACAGGGGAGGTGGTGCAGGAATCCCCCATGGTCATCTCCATCCACAACAGTTATACTGCTTTGGATGTGTTTGGGGAGATGGCGTGTCAGGAGAAGGCAGCAGTAACCAAGATTATGGTGTCATGAGTAAGTCTAATAGAGAAGGATAGGCAGTAAGGTAGAGAGGTAGGGTTGCTCTTTTAATTAAGAATAAGATCTGGGTGATAGTAAGAGGCCAGTAAGATAGTAAGAACTGAGAGCAGAATGTTGAATCCATCTGGGTTGAGATTAGGAAGAGTAAAGGTTTGGAAGATCACTAATGTGAGTTGTCTATAGGCCACCAATTAATTACATTATACTGGCACAGGCAGTAAACAAAGAAAAATGGCAGACATATCAGGTGTTGCACCTTGGGTTGACAAACCACGATAGGACTTACATGGTGAGTGGTAGGGCATTGATGAATACAATAGAACAGAGGGATCCAGGAGTACAAATCCATAATTCCTTGAAAGAGGCATCACAGGTAGATAGGATCATTCCATCATGGTTGATTTATTGTCCTCTCAACCCTATGCTCCTGTCTTCTCCCTGTAACCCTTGACAGTCTTACTAATCAAGAACCTATCACCCATGACTTTAACTATATCCAATGGGTTGGCCTCCACAGCTGTCTGTGGCAATGAAACAATCAAAGTTTCATGTTTAGTTGCCTGCCACGGACACTAATGTGGTGATGAAGTAAATAAGTGGTGTACTCAGTAACTGGGATCGGTCATAACCAATGAAATTTGATCACATAGCATGGTCTTTGAGCATAGCCTGATCATAAGCTTTGTTCTGTCTTATACATTCCTGCATTTTCTGGTTTTATTTCAAATGTTCAGTATCTGCAGCATTTTGATCTTATTCCCACAAATACAATAAAATGCATTATATTGCGACTTTATGTAGTAAAACATTAAAAGTCTACTGATGCACAGTGGTAGTGCAGCTGTTACATAGTGACGCTATTACAGCTTGGGGTGTTCTGGAGTTTGGAGTTCAATACTGACGCCACCTCTAAGAAATTTGTATGTTCTCCTTGTGAACCGCATGAGTTTCCTCTGGCTGTGCCAGTTTCCTCCCACAGTCCAGAGGCGGTTAGTAGAATAATTGCTCATTGTATATTGTGCTATGATTAGGCTAGTGTTAAATAGATGGGTTGTTGGGCGGTGTGGCTCATTGGGCCAAAAGGGCCCGTTCTGCTCTGCAGTTCTAAACAAAAATAAAAGCTTGTCAACAAGTAGGCCTTAAAGGGGGAAAGAGACAGACATTCTAATTTAGCTTCAACTTGTAGCTGGCACTGTTGCATATAAACAGTAACATGAACATGAATCACAGGCAGTCTCTTATCTACAAATATAATTATCATTGTTATTTCAAATCTGCACACTTTGTACTATGCACGCAGTTTTAGAGGGATCAGTTTCATCTTACCAAAATGTAAATTTAAAAGCAATAAACTGCAAACATTCAATGCCACCCACAATATGGATGTTGCACAAGTTGCTCTCAGTATTATTTTGTATTTCTATTCTAGTGACCTTTAATTGGCCTCACAAATAGACTTTCTGCCTGTCCATTACGGAACTCCATACTCTGTCACTGGTTACCGCTGGTTTTTAGTGTATTTAATAGCCACTATAGATTGTCATGGCCAGTTTGACAGTAACTTTACTTGTGTATGTGTTTTTTAAATTTTTGCCTATATTGGCACTCACCGAGGTTGGAGAAAGGTACATAAAGAGGAAAGTGATGTGCAATTATGTAGAGAGTCATAGATCACTGCAGCACAGAAGCACATCCGTTGTCCCATCTAGTCCATGCCAAACTGTTATTCTGCCTAGTCCCATCGACCTACACCTGGACCATAGTTCTCCATATCCCTCCCATCCATGTACTTATTCCAAATTCCTCTTAAATCTTGAACTCAAAACCACACCCATCATTTTCGCTGGCAACTCATTCCACACACTGTCTTGTAATTGTGTTATATACCTGCTTCTATCTCACAACTAACTGTTGTGCTCATTGTTTTCTGGGGTCTTTTTACATTCAGGCACTACTCTCGACCAGTTCCCATTGACAGATTTACCAGCATCCTGTGATAGCATGACGCAGTACTGAGCTCTGCCATCAAGTAGAATAAGTAGGCAGAACAGTGGCCATATTTATATATATTCCTGTGCTTTTTAATACAAATATATAAATCACAAGCGTACGCTCATCTATATGCATGAACTTTCAAGTTGTCATTTTTGACCAAAAATTTGCCACACCAGACTTCCCCTGGGGGGGTAAAATTTACTTTATTTTACTTAGAAATGCAGCGCAAAACATCCCCTTCTGGCCCAGCGAGCCATGCTGCCCAGCAATCCACCTGTTTAACCATAGCCTAATCACAGGCCTAACGATCAATTAACCTATTAACCGGTATTTCTTTGCACTGTGGGAGAAATCCGGAGCACCCGGAGGAAGCTCACGCAGTCACAGGGAGAACTCCTCACGGACGGCACCAGAACCGAACTCCGAACTCCGACGCCCGCAGCTGTAATAGCGTTGCGCTAACCGCTACACTACCGCGTTGGCCCGTATGGCTTTGGTCTGTCAGGCCAAACCTATTAGACTCAGTTCTCATCAAGAACTTCTTTGACGTTAGTGGTTTAATTGAAAAATTATGGATGTATCTTTAATTAAATGTGGACGTAGAGGAGACTGCACTCCTACTGCAGCTTCTACACGTTGGTGAAAACAGACTTAGACTGGGGGACCACTTTGTCGAGCTCAGAAAACAATATCTCCAGATGGCTAGCTATTTCAATTTGACTTCCCATATGTCTGTCCATGGCCTCCTCTAATGCCATGATCAGCCCGAATTCATGCTGAAGGAGCCACACGTCATATTCTGACCCGTGTGAAATCCGGAACCAATTGGACCCTTCAGCAATGGAATCAGAAGTGCTTTTGTTGACAATTGTCAGTGAGAATTTTGCGTCTAGTCCATCAAAAAACAGTAAATAGACAACTATAATATATCCTCAATAGTGATATTGATAAGTTTTTGAGGTAACGATGTCAAGAGACATGTAGCAAAGGCATCTGAGTGAATTGTACATACAGATCATCAAGATCTCTTGAACTGATAAAAGTCTGACTGAATCCTACTTTAATTCTATTTTCATGCATATATATATAATCCTTTTCTGAAAAAAAAACCTCCTGGGTTTGAGCTGGGCTTTGGACTTGATGGAAGTATAACAGTTATACCATAGGGCATACATTTGCAGCGTATGTACTTAAAGCAACACAGATGCAGGGCACTCCATCCATCGAATTTATACCAGTTCCCCATGAAGCAGTGACACGAGTCCTATTTTTCCTCTTTTTACTTCCTTGTCTTCTTGCAACGTATTTTCTCTCTCACATGCCCATCCACACCCCTACATTTATAAGTAATTTACTGTGGCAAAATGAATTTACCAATCCATACATACATCTTGGAATGTAGCAGTAAAGCAGTGCATCTGGAGGAAACACACATGGTCACAGGGAGACAATATTAACTCCTGATGGGCAGCAGCAAAGCCAGGTCCTTGAAGCTGCGATACAGCATGACTAACTCCTGTTGATTTACTGTCACTGACCTCATCACAATATGTTTCTCTACAAGCCCTGTCATATTTAAAAGCATAATTTATTCCCCAAAAGCTCTCAAGCCTGTGATCCAATACCAATACTTGTCCAATATTTTTCAGCTTGTATCTTATTTACATTGTCTTCACACATTATCTACTTTGAAACGTCTTCTTACATGAAAAGTGCTGTATAAATTGCTCACATACGCAGAGCTTCTCTCTGGGACATAGGGAGACATAAATTGTTGTGAGGGATGTCCTGGCATATTTTGAAGAGGAACTCTCTCTGTGTTCTGATGCAGGGTTTCGACCCAAACATTGACAATTCCTGTGTTTTTAGGAAAGTGCGTCTGGGTTAGTGTGAGTGGAAGATTAGAGCCTTGCCCTTCTCAAATATGTGGGAGAATTTTCAGAAAGTCTAAACAATGGCTGCACCTCTGACTGAAGGGAATGAAATTCTACTAACCGGCCACTAAAGGGCAATATTGGATATAAAAAGTGAATTAATTGAAATGAGCGGTTTCCCAAAGACATCGTGCTGCCCAGATTAATTTCCACTCCCAGTTCATGCTCACATCTTCTCAATATCCATCCAGCAACCTGTTCTTTACTTTTCAGGCTGCATTTCCACAGTGCTAACCTTATTTTACCTCATCTTGTGACGATATTTAATAAGGGTCACACACACAAAATGCTGGAGGAACTCAACAGGGCAGGCAGCATCTAAGGAGAGGAATTAATGCTCGACATTTCAGACCAAGACCCTTCATCAGGAGCTGGACTCCTGATAAAGAATCATTGGATCTTGTTTATGTCCATCCAATGAGCAGCTTGGCCTGAAATCTTTGTCCCTAAACAATATTTGTGGTCGTCTGGTGTTATTCCTGTTTTAAAGATAAGAAGTCGAGAAGTCAAAGCCCCTCTGGTCTCCTGCTTTCTGGGACCCGAGTACTTGGCTACTCTCTGCACTTTTTTGACAGTGTGCTTTGTGTTTGAAGCAAAATGGGCCGAATGGCCTAATTTTGCTACTTTGTCTTACAGAAGGATAATAAATCAGCCATGGTGAAATGGCAGGGCAGACTCAAAGGCCTAACTCTGCTTCTATGTCTTATGGACTTATGGTCAAATAAGACATTAATGGGAAGCTTGTTGTGAGGGATGTTCTGGCATATTTTGAAGAGAAACTCTCTCTGTGTTCTGATGCAGGGTTTCGACCCAAACATTGACAATCCCTTTCTCATCACAGATGGTTTTTGACCTGCAATATTCCTCCAGCAGATTGTTTGTTGCTCTAAATTACAACAACTACAGTCTCTTATATCTCCCTATGTCCCAGAGAGAAGCTCTGTGTATGTGAGCAATTTATACAGCACTTTTCATGTAAGAAGACACTTCAAAGTAGATAATCCAACATCACTGTGGTTTTGGCAGTGGAATAGTAAACTTTTCAGCTGTTAGGACATTATTGCTATTACAATCCCAGCCAACTTTTATTTATCTTTTTTCCCATATTACACAGCTGTAGAATGAATTTTCCATGAACCAGGTGAACTTAAAGGAAATGGGAATGATAACATTTGAAGGCAGCATGGGAAGTGGTGCCTCCATGTGTTTAGCATGGGAAATAGGACCCCACTGCGGTTAAAGAATACACGTGAAAACAGGGAACCTGTGTGGTTAAAGGGAACATGTGGAAGTAGGCCCTAGTGTGGTTAAAGGGATCATGGGGAAACAGGGAATCTGTGTCACTAAAGGATCATGAGAAACCAGGCCCCAGTGCGTGTTAAAGGGAACATGGGGAACAGGCCCCAGTATGTGTGTTATTTTGTAACTTCAAAACATTAAAGTAATTAAAGGGAAATAAAGAGAGCTGACAGATAGGAGTCTTAGTTGGTTTCTACTTTTAAGTGAGGTACGCATGTGTCACATGGTAGCAATTCACTTATATATATACATATTCTAGTATATAACAATCTGACACATACAAACAAGCTGGATGAACTCAGCAGGTCAGACAGCATCCATTGAAATGAGCAGACAACATTTTGCGCCGAGACCCTTCGTCAGGACTGAAGAAGGACGGGGCAGGGGCCCCATAAAGAAGGTTGGGGGAGGGTGGAAAACCAATGAGAGGAAAGATCAAGGGGTGGGGGAGGGGAAGCAGGGAGGGGATAGGCCGGAGAGGTGAAGAAGAAATGAAAGGGGAAAGCACTATGGGTAGTAGAAGAAGGCAGAATCATGAGAGGTGATAGGCAGCTGGAGGAGGAGGCAGAGTGAAAGTGGGATGGGGGAAGGGAGAGGGAGGGAAATACCGGAAGTTGGAGAATTCAATATTCATACCAAGGGGCTGGAGACTACCCAGACAGTATATGAGGTGTTGCTCCTCCAACCTGAGTTTGGCCTCATCATGGCAGTAGAGGAGGCCATGTATGGACATATCTGAGGTTCTGGGTCCTCCTCCATGGAGATTGTAGGAGTTGACTCTGAGACTGTAGGAAGTGGCTCTGACAGCTCTGGACACCTTCCTCCTCCTTTTCTTGGCTTTTCAGTCTGGATGTATTTCCATTTCTTGCTTCTCACCTGGTCCTGGCTTCTTTCTTTCTCTTTGTCCCTTCTCTCCTTTTCAACTTCTTGTCTTTCTTTTTCTTCTAATTTCTTGTCTCTCAGAAATTTCTAATTTTTTGAGAAATTAGCTCTCATTTATCCTCTTCCATTTCCATAGCACTTATGTTACCCTCCCTCTTCCTTTCCCTTCTTTTCTAGGATGTGCATCTTGATCTTGGGTAGGTGCACCTAGTTCACTGGAGTACCCTCCCATTAATCCTCCTATTGCTCCCTTTATGATCTGATCGCTCCTCCAGGTTTCCTCATCCACAACATCATCCAATGAATTCTCTGCTTTCATATCTCCATTGACTCCTTTCTTTTTTGCCTTCCATTCATGCAGCTGGACTGTGATCAATACATCTACTTTTAGGAGCAGCTTTTTTTGCCTCGCACTCGAAGTTCATGCAATGACATAAATGCAGAATAGATTCTGGTTCTTCATACTCACAAAAGTCGAATGCTTGCAACTTTTTTGAAGCCTTGAGCTCCCTTCCAAGCCACATTTCACAAGTAACTGCCTGATTAACATAGCAGAAGCTTTCTCGGATATGCTGCCTACAGAAGCTGTTGTAGTCAATCTTGTGCTTTCGTCACATTCACGTTTCTTCTGAGCTGTATGGTTCTTCCTTGGTCCAGTATGCTTTCCACAGGAGGCACAGAGATTGTCACCTGTTTGCCCTCCATTGAGCAAACAGTCCATGGTGTTCAGCATGGAGACAGTTGTGGCATCATCCAGTACCTTCCTTAATTCACTTTCAGTTGGCTTTACTGCAGGGATGTGGCACTCAAATGATGGATGGATCTCCAATCAAGTTGTAGTTGTCTCAGCCAATCACAGCCCCTCAATTCTGGTCCTCCTGTTTTTACCATATACAAGCCCAATGTATCTTGTTGGTTGTATGCTATGAATGTCATTACCACAGGAGTTATCTTTTCTCCAGTGTAAGTTCTTAGTTGGATATCTGCTGGCTTTAGTTTAGAATCTTTGAAATGCCATTCAAACTCATTTTGTGGAATGACTGAAACAGCTAAGCCAATGTCCAATTCCATTTTAATTAATTTGCCGTTCACTACTGGTGTAAGTGATATTGCTTGTCTATTGTTAGCTTTCACATTATAAATCTCAAGGGTACTCAGTCCTGAGTCACTCTCATCATTATCAGAGGTTTCATCAACAGCTTGCAGATTAATGCACCTTATGAAACTGCAGCTTGAATTTTTATCTTTTCTCTTTCCTGTGCAGTTCATTTATTTTTTGTCTGCCTGGCATGCTATTTGCATGTGTCCTACTTTGTAGCATTTTCTACAAGTTTTGCCTTTAAATCTGCATTGGTCTGGAGTACGTGAGCCCCTGACACAACAGTAACACAATTTGTTCAGCCAGGCAGGTTTGTCTTTAGACATCGCAGAACAGAATACTGTTCACACTCAATGTCAGTGCACACTGCAACACAATTATGCTTTTGATTGCACTTTCCATTGATCCAGTTATTTCAACTGCTCTTTTAAATGTAAATTGTGCTTCAGTTAGGAGCTGGTTTTGAATGCTTTCTTGTAAGATTTCACAGATTAAACAATCTCTCAGTGCCCATTATGGAACCGACAATCTCTTCAATTCAGCCACGTATGCTGAAGTGGACTCCCCTTCTTTTTGATTCCACTTATGAAACCTAAAGCATTCTGCAATCAACAATGGTTTCAGTTCTAAATATTCTTGCATTATATTATCTTGCAATATCGGCAAAGCTCATTTCGGCTGGTTTGGTCAGGGAGGTTAAACTACGAAGTAAACTCTATGCTTATAAATCCAATGTACTCATCAAGATTGGCACTCACTTCTCATCGGCTTTTCCATTTGCTTTAAAGTTTTGCTCAATCCGTTCAGTATACAGTACCTAGTTATCTTTTAAGCAATCAATCTTTCCAATGTAACCAGCCATTTCTGCTCTTTTTATGTTTATTATCACCCAGTACTCACTGTTTATGAACCCATAGATTCTTCCATTTTCTGCCTTTTTTACAACTCGATCATGTCTTCCCTTCCAAAGAAACCAGATGTTGTGCTGCTTTTATTTTAACTTGGCCATCTCGCTGTGCTTCACCAGTCGTCATGGGTTTGTTTCAAAAATAGCTTGTTGCTGCTGTTCTGTTCTGCAACTTCAGAACATTAAGCTAGTTATAAGGGAAAACATGAGAGCCGAGAGATGTGTGTCTTAGTGAGTTTTTCCTTTTAAGCGAAGTGCACACATATCACATGGTAGCATCATGATGTATGAAATTTGCTTATTTTTACAAATAGCCCATAGTGAATTACTTAAATGGACAAGCATGTTTAATCAAGCAATATATTTACAATATTAATCAAATACTACTGAAATATTAAATTTACAGCAGTGTGGTTAAGGGGAAGATGAGAAACAGGGTCCCAGTGTGGTTAAAGGGACCTGGGGAAATTGGCCTTCCATTGGATCCCACTGTGGTTAAGAGGAACATGGAAATCAACGCCTGTGCATTTTTAAAGGGAGCCTGTAAGGCCAAGCCTTGTGAGCCAGAAAACCATCATGATTTCTGACCATTGTACACTGGATTATCAGAGTTTTAGGATATAGTTGCCTGTTGGCCAAAATGGGTAGATTTTACTGTCTGCCTCAAAGATTGAAAGAGTTTCTGGAAAACAATTTTGAAGCAGTGGCAACTTTAACTGGCATTGGCAATGCAACTTTTGAGGAAGCAATTTAATATCCAGAATGACCATAAGACCTGTTACTAGAAGAAGAGAGAAATCTCAGAAATTTCAAGGACTAGAGATGATTACCAAGATAGGATGAGCTAGACAATGGTGGGATCTGAAAAGTAGGGCAAATATTTTTCAATTGAGGCATTCTACATTTAGATCAGCAAACATGGGCAGCTGAAGTAAATGGATCATTAAATCCGTAGCGGGGTGTAACACTTGGGAGAAATGTATGAAGTGGAGAGTAGGTAAAGGGGGCTTGAAAGCACAATGAAATATGATGTGCAGAAGCAAAAGGATTTCAGAGAGTGAGATTCTAATTTTTATTTTGTATAATTCAAAGCAAATTTATTAAGCTTGCTTTTCAAAAACTAGGTTTTTGTTCAGTGCTTCTAATGCTGAGTAGTTTTTAGGAAAATAACAGAATATATTAGCTTGGCTTGTCTAGTCACACTTTTAGCCCCAGCCAGGAGGTTGTAAGGTCAAGGCCTCTTTAGAACCCAAGCACTCAGAGTTCACTGGAGTCCTGAGGGAGGACTCTATGTCATTTGGACAGAGTTTCCATCTGCTTGTCAGGTAAATTTTAACAGCTCTAAGGGGAAAGGTTAAGTTGTGGAACGATGAGATCAAATTGGCTCAAAAATATATATCAGAAACCATCTGCTAATATTTATCCCCTCAGAAGCTCGTGTACTTAATGGTACCAATGCAGCAATGCTGGATGCACAATCATATTGATAAGATGGTTAAATGTGATAGTCATAGGTATCATTTCATAAGTAGCTTTAAAATGCAAACAAACTGGCCATCCATCTCATTTCTTTGTAGGACCTTGCTGCAGTTAAACTGGAAGGTATGCCTTTATGACAAGAGCAACTTTCCTTAAAGTTACAAGCAGGAGGATTTTTGTCTCTTGCCATATGACTGCTTATTTGAATAATACTTTATATATCAAGCGCCTGAGACTCATTATTGTTTGTAAATTCTTTCATATTTTCAAATGTACAGTATTTCCAATGCCTCCTTACAAAAGGGATGTGGAAAAATGAAATAAACAGAGACATATGCCTATCTTTGAAAGTTTGGGTAAAAGAAACGATCCTTGTTTATTTTCAAAGTTTGATATGTAACATATAGCAAAACAGATAAAGTAGGGCAAAAATGATTGAAAGCTGGTGGACTAAAGGATGGAAAAACAAAACTTCATCAGATCCTGAGCATCATAAATTGTAAGAGGATATGTATAGCCAGAGGAACCTTGGGAACAAGTGCTGAAGGGTTGAAGAATGTCAGAAAGTTATATTCATCTTTAGAACGGGCTCAGAGTTAGTACAGTTAGGTTTAGGCAAATTTGAGTAGTGGGGATGAGTCATCCCAGGGTAACAGTTAGGTTCTGTTGTTATAGATATGCAAAATCAATTTTGTCTTTCAGTCAGAAAATGCTCAAAAATCACTCTGTGATGAGTGATTTTTACCTCACTACTCTAATGAGACTGCATGGTCACTGCTAGAACCTTACAGGCAGTGGCAGGAATTGAACCCCCTATCCATGGCACTGTAAGGTGTGATTCTAGCAGGTATGCTACTGTGCCACGCTGATTGCTGTAAAAGCAGTTGAGCATCTCTCACAATTCTTTTTACAACTATAAATTCATTTTTATAAGCCCAGCAAATGCTTATTTGCCTAGTAATTGCACTGTCCCTGAAAGTAATGGAGTTATGAAATATATAAGAGCTATTACACATGTACAAATGCATTTGATATCCCACATGATCTTCAATAAACTCTCCACAGTGCAAATTATTTCCATTTTCAGTAAAACCTGTACAACTGTTTAAAGACTGCCAAGTATTATTTTATTGACTTTGTTTGTACAAGTTGAATCTATTTCTAGTTTTGTTTGGAACGCATCTAAACATAGTAATAAAATGATGTTCAGTAACATCTGTCATATTGTGGAGGAATAAATATAGATTTCCGGATGGATGGTGAGGAATGGATAATGACACTATGGTTTACTCTTGGGACTAAAAAGATATCAGCATCTCAAATAAATTCCAAAAAATAAAATATAACCTCATTGCCCTCCCCTTACCATTTGTAACCTTAGAGTGCATTAGTCAGTCTCCCTTGTAGTTGCCACAGAGACTGGGATCATTGTAGGAATTCAATCTCCATTTTATATACTATTCATATTTTAATGCAGACTTTGAATTCATATTATTCTTATAGTTAAGTATCAAAGGAATGATATTGGCCTGATTGTTAAACAGAATATCTGTGCAATCTAGATTGAGGAATTGGGAATGCATTCTACTAAGGTACCACAAGCAGGAGTCTTTAATCACAGCAATGTTGATGTTACATAGGGAATTAATTTATAATGGCAAAGTTGACACAATCATGTCACAACATTGGATGACATAGGGAGACATTGGACCAATCAAATCTATGCTTATATGCTTTATATCCATGCTAATTAGCATGGACACAGAACAGATCTAGGCATCCATTAGTGTATCAGCAGCATCAGAAATTTGCATTATGTTGGTCTGTAATCTCACAGCCCAGCATAAGTCCCTCATTCTACTGTTACTATTGAGCCCAGGGATCAACCTCAGAACAATAAACAGTGCAGAAGACCGTGCTGGGAGTACCACTGGGCTACTTAAAAATAAGATGCCAGCCTGGTGAACTGCAACACAAGAGATACACACATGCAGCATAGTTTTAAAAAAAGCCTGATAAAAGACAGAGTTACCGGTAAGTAATTCTACAACCAGCGGCACTGATCAGATGGACGTTATGCAGTTACACAATACCTACTCATGGAAGGTTGGCAGCAATTAAACAGCTAAGAAGAGCAGACATTTCAGACAACATCTCCATCCTCAGTGATGTTGAGTGCTAAGCTGAAACACCGTTAATGGCTTATCAATTTCCGCCTTCCTCCTGTGATTCTCTTTGTCACAGAAGCCAGACTTCATTCCATTCTGAATTACTTCCCATGATATCCAGAAACAGCCGAGGGCACTGGATACAGTGAAGGTTGTGGGACCAGGCAATATCACACCTGCAGTGCTAAGGGCTGCCTGAGCTCCAGAGTGAGCTGTGGCTCCTGCCAAGCTGCTCTACTACAGTTGCATCATTTGAACCTAAAGTATATGGGGGCTGATCAGTCCTTTGAACTGAATTCCAGAGGTGAGGTGATAGTAACTGCCCTTGACAGCAAGGTTGCATTTGACTAAGTGTGGTATCATGGTACCCTGGTAACAACAAAGTCAATGGGCAGCAAAGGAGAAACACTTCAATGCCTCAAGCCTCACTTAAGGAAAAATAGTTGACCTTGCTAGGATCTGGAGCAACACACAAAATGCTGGAGGAATTCAGCAGATCATGCGGTACCGGTGGAAGGAAATGGACTCATTTGCCTCCATAGATGCTGCTTGACCTACTAAGTTCCTCCAGCATTTTGTTTATCACTGCAAGGTATCTTCCTTTGTTTCAATGGAAAGGAATTGAAATGTCACCACCCACACTGACAGTCTCCAATGCACCTGAACCCACAGTCACCATTGCAGATGTAAGATTATTCTTCCAGAGAGTGAACATGCTGAAAGCAGTTGGTCCAGATGGTGTCCTTCAATGATTCCAGGAGATCAGCAGTATCTATGATACTTAAACCACCTTGTCTAGCACCAACATTCATTCCAAGGTCAAAATGACTTCAATCATGTTTTTCTCCATTTTGATGTTTGGTCAGTTGAACAACAACTGAACTTCTTGACCATGTCTGCATGCTTTTCTGCATTGAGTCGTTGCCATATGATTGTCTGATTAGATATTTGCATTAATGAGCAGGTGTGCAGGTGTACTTAATAAAATGGCTACTGATTGTACGTGCAGAATTCATATTTGAACGGCAGCTGCTGTATAGCTCATCCCTCTTAATTTCTTTTGTCATCGTTTTTGAATTACTCTTTGGAGTTTCTTTTCTCAGGAAGAGATAGTTTCAGGAATGTACTATGTTCGATTTACCAAGCATCCTCACCATAATTTCAAACGCAATAAGGGTATTAATGCACTAAAAATAAGTGTTCCCTTATTTGGTGGATGTTTCTGTAAATGCAATCTTTTTCAGTTTCTGTGACCAGTTTGTCAGATTAGAACTGCAATCGTATGTCCTCTGGGTATTTTTTCCCATCTGTTCTCTAACCCCTTTACCAATTTCCTTTAATCCATATCTTTGAACGGTGCATTTAAAGAGGTATGCGCTTCCTCTTTACATTGTTCTGCCAATTGTACACGCCTCTATAAACTCCCTACTCAGCCTCCTCTCTTCCAAAGAAAAACAATCCTACAACTACATCTTCCTAGTTCCTTGTAAATATTCTGTGCACCTTTCCTAGTAATGTAGTGATCAGATCTCTCTGTAGATACCCAGCTGGAGTACAAATGCTCTTGGTCATTAGTTGGCTTTTGGCAATAGTCTTCAAATTTACCATGCCCGTATGTTCTGATAACAATAATAAAGCAAAAAGCACTGGAAACACTCTATGGAGCAAGCAGTATCTGTAGGGCAAAGACCTTTCATTTGAACTAAATATTAGAACATAAAGTAGTTGCAGTTCAGTGAAGGAGAGATGGTTAGAACAAAGGGTGAGACCAGGGTTGCCTGAGTTGTGCAAACTGTCTGAGATGTTCCTTCTGTCCTATCTGTCCCTTCCTCCATCACCATCTCTACAACCTAAAACTAACTTCTTTCCTCACTTTCCAAGAGTCTTCACACCTTAATATTAATTCTGTTTCTCTCGCCAGTGGCGTTATGCGATGGATTTCAGCATTTATTGTTTTCTTTTCAGATTTCAAGCATCTGTAGTTTTTGATATTTGATTACTGTCTTGGGTGCAAAGATCAAAGATTTATCCTTTTGGAACATTATGAATGGTTGGGAAGGATTATTTTATTCCCAGGGAAGGCACCCTTGACCAGTGGGCTATTTTATCTTCTAGAATGAAAAGATTGCATTTCTACTCTTGGACATTTAGATTAGAATGGACTCGTGATTACATTTCAGAAGCACATTGACTGGCTTTATTTCAGCATTTTCTGCAGCTGTTTCTAGAAGGTCACTATTTACTAGTTGTAATGTGAATTCTGCCTTTTTGCTGCCAAATTGAGCCTGGAGAAAGCATCTGCATTTAGCTCTCACTCTGAAGACCCCTCAGTGGTGTGGTCACATTGGGGTAACGGAAACACCCAACACAGCATTTCAGAGGCTGCCCAGGTTTGAATCTCTGAATGGTCCATGAAAGTTTATGATGTGTAACTAAAGCTAAAATCTTTCTAATAGAAACCGATGAAATTTCTTTCCTCCTAAAATGATTGTTGTTGCTCCGTTCTCCATTCACTCATAGCTTTAAAAGTGTGAGATGCAAATACCTTCTTGCTTCTTTGAGATATTATCCAAGATGTTAAATTAGTCAGCTCCAACTTGGGTACTAGCCTCAGAAGTATCCAAGACACCTTCAAGGAGCTGAGTCTCAGAAAGGCGGCGTCCATTATTAAGGAGCCTCATCACCCAGGACATGCCCTCTTCTCATTGTTACTGTCAGGAAGAAGGTACAGAAGCCTGAAGGCACACACTCCACAATCCAGGAACTGCTTCTTCCTCTCTGCATCGGATTCCTAAGTGGACATTGAACCCTTGAACACTACCTCACTTTTTTTTAATACTATTTATGCTTTTGCACTATTTTGAATTTAACTATTTAATATACATACGTATCCTTAATGTAATTTACTTATTTTTTTCTGTGTTATCATGTATTTCATTCCACTGCAGCCACTAAGTTAACAAATTTTGTGATATATGCCAGTGATATTCAATCTGATTCTGTACAAAGTGAATGGCTGTTCCTTAGTTTGACACATTAGGTATGAGTTTTATTGTCCTTGTACCATTAAAGCCTCACCGCTTATGCCCTATTTGCATTGAGAATTTGTGATATCTTCAACAGGAAATTCTAGAAGATGAAAACATTGGTTCTGTACTCACTGTTGATCCTGATTTGACCTTTACTTTTCATTCTCCCGAAGCAGCTGGTGTGATAGACTTACCACTGCCCTTATCCAGCTAAAATCTAGAGTTATATTGAACTAGTTATTTAGTTTCACATTAAATAGAGTCAGATAGTATGGTAACAGAACCCTTGGTCCAGTTCATCCACGCCAGCTGTGTTGCCCAGTGAGCTAGTTCCACCTGGCCGTGTTTGGCCCATATCTTTCTAAGCCTTTCCTATCTATGTTCTTATCTAGATGGATTTGAAATGTTGCTAATGTGCCTGTCTCAACCACTATTTCTGGCATCTCATTCATATACACACCACCCTTTGCATGAGGAAACTACCCCTGATGTCCTTTTAAAATTTTTGCTTGATCTTATATCTATGTCCTCTTGCTTTTAGAACAGCTTCTCTGAGGAAAACTATGTGCTTTCACCCTGCCTTTGCTTCCTATGATCTTATATATACCGGTACCCAGTTTCCTGAAACTCTGCCATTTTCTTTGCCTCTGTCTTAGCAATGGCTTTGACTTTGTCTTTGATTAATGGTAAGCCTCTGGAATCCACATCTAACAAACAACATCTGGTTAGACAATACATAATTAATTTTTTTAATTCTGCTGATGTAAACAGTTGAGAAACTCTTCTGAGATTTTCAGAAGTTAGTGACAACAGGACCTCCTCCTGGAGCTTATCAATTGCGGAATGGAAATTGGCATGGTTCCTCTGAATGTAGAATTCTCTTTCTCGAAGTGGAATCTACAGCCAATTTTTCATATTTGCAGGAGAAAAATTCTAGTAATTCTCTGATAAAAATTATGGATGTCAGATTGATTAAATATACACGGTAGCATAGTGGCTGGCATAATGCTTTACAGTTCCAGTGACCCGGGTTCAATTCCTGCAGCTGAATACGAGGAGTTTCTCTGTTCTGCCCAGGACTGCATGCCTTTACTTCAGGTGCTCTGGATTCCCCCAACGGTCCAAAAATGTACCAGTTGGTAGGTCATTGTAAGATTGTCCTGTGATTAGGTTTGGATTAAATCGGAGGATTGCTAGACACCATGGCTCGAAGGGCCAGAAGAATCTATACCGCCTGTATCTCAATTAAAAAATTGAGATTGATGGACTTAATTGAATAAATATCTCAGTGCATATGAGGAAATAGTTTTGGGATATCAGTCAGTCAAATAGGAAGGGATAAAGTAGGTGGTCCAAGTAAATATCTCTTAGTAAAACTTCACAATGATTTATTAAAAGTAGCTATGATTTTTAGCTGTTAGTTCATTGCTCTTATTTCATATAAATAAACAAGGGATAAATATATATAAATACTCAAAATGAATATTTGGCAGCAATGATTTTTGAATGTCGATCAAAATAGTTTTCATACTATTCAGCATTATCGCACAGTTTTGCACATTGCAAACCAGTAAGTTATTGTAACTGTACTGCCATTCTATGGGGTCATCAAGTACAATTCAATCATTTTTACCATGTTATAAAAAAGGAAACAAATAAATTAAGAATTTAGTTTACATCCTATGATGCATCTGATAGATGTTGTGGAAGTCACAGCTGTGTCTTGTATGGGAAAGATAAATAAGGACAAGATATTCTGAACATTCAGTAAAATAGCTTGTGGGGAAGTTGGCAGTATGCAATCAGTGGCCCATTTTATAAAGTTATAAGAAACTAATTTGTCATACTGGACAATGCAGTTTAACAAGAGCCAAACAATTTACCTTTGATTGTTATACAAACATGAAAATGGTGTTTTTCCAAGACCTATTTTCTGGTCATGGCATAGCAACAGAAAGATTGTAACACTGCAAAAAATGTAAGGTCACCGTTTTAGCCCCACTCTATTCATTTGCGGTCATCCAGTAAGCAGGGATGAGGATATCCCAGTGAAATTGCTCCTGGGACTGGCATAGATAACTATCTGTGGGTTCTGGAAGGGGTAGTGGAGGGGTGCCTGACAATGTTCTGGAGCTATGTCCATGCCTGGATAACCTTAGAGAGGGAATACGCAGTATCCATGGGTATTATGAAGGAATTCCAAGACTGTTGGACACGTAAGGGGATAAATACCATCCCTGACAGAGATGGGAACATTTTAATTTAATGTGGTTCATGTTAGTAATTGTGTTAGTCACTATCATTGTCTATGGGATTGCTGTAATATTTTGTAGCATTGTACAAAGTAATTTGTAATAAGTACATGATATATGCACTTCTAATTTTACAACGTATATTCAGGAGAAGTAAAATAACAAAGGTGATCTGGAACCATTTATCTCTTTACATATAAATTCCAGGCACTGAGGAAGGATAGAAGGAAAATGTGATCATATTCCATTGGCTGGTATTGTGTTCATTCTTTTTCCAATAGCATTTTCATTGTCACATAGGCTAAAAGAAAACCTATCAAATATTCAAGAAGAATCATAATACTCTAGACCACTCCATCATGATCCCAGGGTACGACCAAAACTACTAGCAGGGCTGAACCACCAGAACTGAGGTATACAGTGAGTTATTGGAGGGAAGCAATAATCCTTAAAATCTACAACACTGGTTCCATATTACAAGAAATCTCAAGGCTTTAGGACAAACTGTTACAAGGACGTGGCGGTGGAACGAACCCAAGTGCTGAACTCGGGCGCGGAGGCCGAGTCAGGAGGCGTTACAGTCGTGGCAAGTGTGAAATGGGTGCCAAGGGTCTTTGCCCGGAGTCTTGGTTTTAGTTGAGAATTCAGGAACGATGCTAGATTTAGGACTGATAGTCCTAAGAACCATGGAACAAGGTTACTCGTACACAAGACGACCAATGAACTGGCACCTCCTTGTTGTGGTCACAGGATTTTTATACTGCATTTGCTGATGGAAATCAGGTGTTTGTAGTTAGTGGAACCTGGGGATGATTGGGAACTAAACGAGGTGACTGAGGCCCAATTCCTGCTGAAGATAGCCAGGTTCCAGAAGGGACCATGACACAAACGTGGTCAGCCAGCGCCTCTTCCCCAGGGCACCACTGCTCAGTACAAGAGGACATGGCTTTAAGTTAAGGGGAGGGAAGTTCAAGGGGGATATTAGAGGAAGGTTTTTCACTCAGAGAGTGGTTGGTGCGTGGAATGCACTGCCTGAGTCAGTGGTGGAGGCAGATACGCTAGTGAAGTTTAAGAGACTACTAGACAGGTATATGGAGGAATTTAAGGTGGGGGGGGGGGTTATATGGGAGGCAGGCTTTGAAGGTCGACACAACATTGTGGGCCGAAGGGCCTGTAGTGTGCTGTACTATTCTATGTTCTATGGGTAAGGAAACTACTCTCTGCACTGATTCCTCAAACTGTAGACTCGCTTTCAAGGACTATACAACTTGTATTATCAGTATTATTTACTTATTTATTTGCACAAATTGCTTTATTTTGTATATTGGTTGTCAGTCTTTGTATATAGTATTACATGAATAACATAGTTTTTCTTCATTTTCCTGTAAATGCCTGCAGAAAAAAGAATCTGAAGGTAGGACAGTGGACTCTGGTTAATTAGGACACATCATGACTAGTACATTTTTGCCCAATTAAGCAACTACCCCAATTAGCTAAAGTTTCATGATAATAGAAAGGTATAAAAACTACCACTTAACTGAGTAACAAATTATGTATTTAAATGAAATATAGGACAAATTATAACACTATTAATACTACTACAGTATTATAAAACTGTGTATAATTTTCTAATAGTTATCAATGGAGAAATGTAATGTATTCCGCTGTGTTCTTTGATTAGTTATAAATGAACAAACTCAACACAGACAACTAGTGCAGAAAATAGACTGCCTTCATACAATGCTGTCGATGACTACAACCTCCAAATCTTCATTTTCATTGTAATGTTCAAGATGATTGTTGATATCTTCAAATTCTTTGTAATGTCTAACTTGTTGAAGTAGTTAAGTCATTTGATTTTCATTCCCTGCCATTTCTGGCATCTCCTAGCCTAATTGCTTGAAACCTCAGTAAGCAAAACAGTTCTAAATTTTCTTAGGGCTTATTTCTCACCATCTGTCAGTGACAAAAATCACTGCTTTTAGAACACAAACACATGCTATTTAAAAACTGTTTGCTCTAAGCACAGTATAGTGTCTTAATGGCCATACAATTGCACACATCTGACACTAGATAAAAACTGTTCAGCTAAAGTTTCCTGCCCCAATTAAGTGGCATAGTCTCCCAAATAAATGAAGTTGTAAATGTAGTTGTGAATATTTTTTTGATAACTATGGCTTGGAGATATTATAATTATTGTCATGTGCTGCTTCCAAAAATAAGCAGAGTGTAGTTTTTGTCTACATAATGGAATCAAAGCATGAGCTATACAAAATGCATGTTTCTCACACTCTGCTCTCCATTGAGATATGTTATGTATTGAAAAACAGGCTCTGCCCATCACTTCTGGCTGGTAAACATTTCACTCTGGTCATGGGTTGTTATCGTCAGTGATAATTTTAGGCCAAAGTTGATGGTTGTATGACTAGTATTGTGATTGTGGGAATGTCCTCTTCTCTTCCATTGTTGTAATAGAATCCCAGGAACAATTGGAAGCATGCAAATCAATGATATGGGAAAAAGGAATGGTGTATTAAATGAAAAGGAGTCTTTTCTGATTTTAATCTGGACATTGGCTGTCCCAATATTTCCCATGGAATAGACTTTGGTTAGGGTCTCTTTACCCCTGGTCTTAATTTCTCTGCTTGCTTTCCAAAGAAATCGTTTGACTCTTCTGAATAAGGGCCATGTTCCTGTAGCATTCTTTTATATAGTAGCTAAAAAAGTGTTGAGGACCACTCTTTGAAAGTGACTGAATTGTAGCTGTCATTAAAAGCTCTCTAAAGAGAGGCTAAAATTCAATGTACAAAAAAAATTGAGGAAATTTGATTATGTATCAAATGGGAAGTGGATACTGTTTTCCAAACTTGGACTTTCTGAATTTGATACTTGTAATGGAAAGATTCAGTTAAGGAAATTACTTGAAATTTGAATTGCAGAATTTATATGTAAATAATGCAAACTACAAGGACACATGACATTGGTTGACAAAGGTAGATGGGAAAGAGATGACAGAAGTGAGGAAACATCCAAACTCTGCAGGAAATGGAAACCAGCTATACTACCCATTGAAATTAAAGATAATATTAGATCAAAAGAATAGTGTCATGCTATCAAGAGAAAGGTAGGGGGCCTTGAGAACAGACAAACTGCAGAATTCATCAGAGGATAACCTAGGCAATGTTGAGGAAAGGAGAAAGAGAATAGAAGAGATACACAGTAAGAAACATAAAAAAGGTGGTAGGCACCTTTACCTCTTCTTTCATGTCCTTAAAAAAAAAAGAGAGATAAAGTTAAGGTGGGCCCCTTGCAAGGAGAAGAAATTATGTTGGTAAATAGGAAAATGAAAGAGAAATTAAACAAATATTTGTGTCTGTCTTAATAGAAGTACACACAAAAATTCTCACAGAAACAGTTGATATGTATTGATAATGGTTTTTTATTGTTACATGTACCAAGATATTGTGAAAAACTTGTCATATGTATATTTCATATGGATCAAATCATTACACAGTCTATTGAGGGAGAACAAGGCAAAACAATCATAATGCAGAATAATGTATAACAACTTAAAGGAAAAGTGCAGGTAAACAATAAAGTGCAACATCATAATGATATAGATTGTGAGGTTAAAAGTTCATTTTATCATCCCAGGGAACCATTGCATAATCTTATTACAATGGGGTAGAAGCTATTCTCGAGTACACACCTAAAGTGGATAAAGAGCTGAAAGAAAAAATATTATATCAGAAATTTGGCTGAATGGCAATCTATCCCTAAAGACCTGCATCTCAGGAGGAGATGCGGTCGAGATAATGGTTGTAGTAGTGGTCACTTTCCAAAATTGCAATGACTTTAGAAGAGCTTGCGCACATTGAAAGGTACCAAATATAATCTCATGATGTAATGGAGAAAGGAGAGTAATAACAAGAAGCTATAGCCCAATTAGCCTGACCATCTGAGGAAGGGAATTTATTTTTAATGAAGAAATAAAAGGGCAGCTCTTAGAAGCCCTTTGACAAGCAAGGCTGGGTTCTCGCGGATTGCTGTTCAGGATTTTCTTTGCCCTTCTCCTGAGACACGCATTTGGCACTGCAGCATCTACCTCCACTTTAGAGCAGATGGCAGGCTTTTTTAACCTCTCTCACCTAAAAGCCTGAGAACCAAAACCAAAGTGGGCTTGATCTGAGACATGTTTCTGCTGATGATGCAGCAGTCGCAACCCACGCTCCACAGGACCCCCAAAGCCTACAAAGAATTTGAAATGAAAAAAGACAAACATCTTGGGCCAAGACATGAAGGCACCGCCAGTCATACGACCATTGTCATCCATAAACTGGATGTTATCATCAGTGACAAGCTCTCCTTGGATGCAGAAATTGACAAGTGCATCGGGAAGACTACAAGTCTTACCTGCCTCACCATATGAGTCTGGGAAAACTCCAAACTGTCAGTCCAAACAAAGATGGTAGTGTACAAAGTTTGTCTCACCAGCACAATACTATATAGTATTGAGACCGGGACAACATATGCTAAGCAGGAGAGAAGGCTTCCATTTAGGGTGTCTTCATGCTGGGAGAGACAGAGTACCCAATGTTGAGGTCCTCTCTCATGCTAGCCTCCCTTGTGTGTACACCTTGCTCAGGCAGTGTAGGCTGTGCTGGCTGGGCCATGTCTGCTGCATGCAGGAAGGCCACATTCCAAAGGACATCTTCTACAGTGAGCTGGCTTCAGTCAAGAGAACCACTGGCTGCCCACAACTACGCTATAAGGATGTCTGCAAATGGGACTTGAAGGTGCTGGGCGTCAACACTGAGTCCTGGGAGCAAATTGCAGCCAACTGCACTGGATGGAGAAACACCTTGAAACTACACCTTAACTCGGGTGAAGAGAAATTTGTGAAAACGGCAGAAGACAAACAGGCCCATAGAAAAGAACGCTGCAGCTCCAGCGAGATGAGACCATTTACAGATGTGCCCTTTGCTACGCAGTAGTCTCGTCTGCCACAAATAACATAGACAGCTAGGATGCAATATCCATGGTTGACTTCAGCCAATGGAGGGCTATGCAAAATAACTGGGCAATTTGAACATCCTAATAGGATCAGGTAAAGACAATATTATATTATGGATGGGGAATTAGGAGTGGTACATTTCAGACATACTGTAGAGATGAAGAAATTTCACTCCACCTAATTATGGTGAATCCTTAGAATTCCATCACCCAATATAGCGATGGTGGTTCAACCACTCAGTATACTAATGATTGATAGATTTTTTAAAAATTGAAGGAATTAGAGGACACATACTTAGAGTGAAATAATCATTATGTAATGACAGATCAGGTATGAGAAGCCTTGTACTGCTTACAAGGGAAGGTGACCCTGGAGTGACCTTATCTGGACTAGTCACCATCGTATTTCCATATGAGTTATCCCAATCACTATTCCACCCAAAGAAATTGAGCCAGCATTGCTCTGAACTCTCCTCTCCTCTCCTCTGCACAAACCTACCTGTTTAAAAAGTTATTTTCAGTTCAAAGTGACAATCTTTCATCATTATTGGTTCAATATCTTGGTACTCATGACATGAATAATATGGCAATTATTCATCGTGTTTATAACAAAAATGCTGTCAGTTCTCATTGTCTTTTCCCAACATGAGAACGGAGCGGGTGGCCTAACGGTGGAGTGAGAACCCAGGATTGGCTCCAGTTCTTGCCGATCTTGCAAATGAAAGCACTGAGCAAGATTGAAATCAACGAGGGTGAGAGTGGAAGTCAAGTGGGTGTTCAATGCCATCTGCCTTCGTTTGACCGTTCTCCCTCTCCCTCTCGCTCTCTGCTGCCAGAGGAAGGTGCAGGAGTCTTGGGTATTGGACAAGGCTTGACCAGTGTGGTTTGTGGATAGGACTTGTTTTTAGTGGACTCCGCAGTCATGTTATATGTGCTTCTGGTTTCTAGTCGCCCCTTTTTTATTGCTATTTTGCGAGGTTTTGATCGGGGTGGACTGGCTCTGCAGCCTGCAGTCAATGAACATCACAGTGCTAAATTGAACTAAATTGAACTAAACTGAGCATTCCTAGACTGTTTCAAGCACCCTGTGGTTTGACGCTTAATATTCTGTGTGTGCTTGTTTTTCGCCATTTGCGCGATTTGTTCATTTTTTTGCACGTTGGCTGTTTGCAGTTTGAACGGGTTTCATAGTGTTTCTTTGTTTTGTGGCTGCCTGCAGGAAGACAAGTCTCAAGGTTGTATTCTGCATTCATACTTTGATAATAAAGTTACTTTGAACTTTTAGAGGATTTAGGGATGAGCAATCTGATGAAACCCACATCCCAACAATTTGACTTGGTATCTGAATGGCTCATTTTCACCACTGAGTTAGTGCTTTGGGAGTTTGGTCCCAATTCACAAATTGTTATATCAAAAGCAATACACACAAAATGCTGGTAGAACGCAGCAGGCCAGGCAGCATCTAATGGCCTGCTGTGTTCCACCAGCATTTTGTGCGTGTTGCTTGAATTTCCAGCATCTGCAGATTTCCTCGTGTTTGCGTTGTTATATGAAAAGTCAGGCACTCTTTCCTGTCTAACACTAAAGGCGTGCAGCAGACTGGTGATTAAATAGCTCCCTTTTTGCTCTTTCAGATAGATAACATGACAATATTTTAGAGAAATGCAGAAAATTTACCTTAGTGTCATGGCCAATATTTACCTCTTAGCAACATCACTAAAACAGATTTTCTGATCATTATCACTTTATAGGTTGTAATTTGGTAAATTAGTTTACTATTGTCTCACATACCAAATTACAGGGAGAAACACTGTTTGGTATACAGTTACTTCCTCGCGTCAATGCATTGAGGTATTATAAGAGGGAAGTTTACTGTATGCAGATTGAATATTGCACTTAATATTCACAGTGAACTAATTTAAAGATTACATAACAGGCTGTAAAATGCTTCAGCATATCCTGGAGACATAACTGTGTTGAAGCAAATGTAACTCACTTTCTTTCAGACGTAGAGGCATTAAGACTGAGAGAAGGCTGAACAATCTATTCTCTAATGTGGCTTGGACAGTATCGTATCGAGCCTTAGTTATTAGACAAAAGAGAGAAAGATGGAGTGAGATTGTTTTGAACAAACCTTGATAGAGTGCAGTTGGCAACAACTGCATTCAAGACTCTTCAAATTGAATTCAATAACCTCCCCAGCAAATGAGTTCCTAAAATTGTTCTTCACTTTCCACCTCTGAAGTGGGCCACATTATGCGGACTGAGATAAATCCTTCACAGCCACTTCACCGGCCCTTTACTTGAATGAATATGCAATTTTGCACAATAAGACTGCTTCAGTGATCCCAATTGTACAGCACAAGGAAGTGATGCATAATTTACCTGTGGGCTGCAAAAAAAATGACATTTCTGAAGTGGCCGTAGAATGATTTAAAATTTTGGGGAAGTCACCATGCCTGCTGCAGCAATATTATTTTATTTTTGTGCAAAGATCGAAGTTTTTATGTTTTCCTAACCTGACCAAAGCTTTCAGTGACCTCAGAGCCTGAGGAAGATGTCTGCCCTTTGACAAGAGCGATGTTTAGACTTGCCTTCAGGCTGAGTGCATGACAACTGTCTGAGTTCTGCATCAAAGCTACTACAAGATAAAGAATGAGACGCTGACTTTGCAGGCAATGGGATTGCTAATTATCCTTACCTCAAAGCTCTTGAAATTCTTCCTGCTTGGCTGGAATTAAACTGGTTGATGTGAGTAATTTTGAAATGGGCAACATGATGCATCAGGATGAGACAAACCTTAACCCTTTGGAAGACTGGCTAGCTTTTCCTTCTACACTCTCTATATAGTTTGTTCTGAATGTCAAAACACAATCTGATTTCTTGCTTTTTTTATTAGCTCTGTGACTGGATTAGCGAACTAAAGAGCAAAAAAAACTAAGCATGCTTTCCAAAATATTTGCTTTCCTCCATTTTTTAAATGCCTGAGAAAAATGAAAATACACTCATTGTGCCACTTTATTAGGTACTCTGTACACGTGCTCGTTAATGCAAATATCTGTTCAGCCAATCGTGTGCCAGCAACTCAATGCATAAAAGCACGCAGACATGGTCAAGAGATTCAGTTGTTGATCAAACCTAACATCAGAATGGGGAAGAAATGTGACCTAAGTGACTTTTGCCATGGAATGATTGCTGGTGCCAGATAGGGTGGTTTGAGTATCTCAGAAACTGCTGATCTCCTGGGATTTTCACATACAATAGTCTCTAAAATTGACAGAGAATGGTGTGGAAAACAAAAAAATAACATCCACTGAACAGCATTTCACTGGATGAAAATACCTTGTTAATGAAAAAGGTCAGAGAAGAATGGCTAGACTGATTCAAACTGACAGGAAGATGACAGTGACTCAAATAAACATGTTTTACAATAATGGTGTGCAGAAGAGCATATCTGAATGCACAACACGTTGACCCTTGATGTGGATCAGCCACAGCAGCAGAAGACCATTAACAGACAGTATATTCAGAGGACACTTTATTAGGTATAGGAGGTTCCTAATAAAGTCACCACTGAGTGTGTTTGTCCACTCTTA
This sequence comes from Hemitrygon akajei, assembly GCF_048418815.1. Lineage (NCBI taxonomy): Eukaryota > Metazoa > Chordata > Chondrichthyes > Myliobatiformes > Dasyatidae > Hemitrygon > Hemitrygon akajei. Next base: position 32,322,984 of record NC_133127.1, read on the forward strand.
GTGGCTCATTTCTTAATGCTGAATTTAAATTTTTTCTAATTTAGTAATGATGGCTTCATATTCATCTCCCATACTTTTGAAATTTCCCAGTGTAATAATCTTTACTAAGCCAACCCTATCTAAATTTTTCATAATTTTAAAGAATTCCATTTTCAACCTTCTCTTTTCTACCAAACAACCTCCAACCTACTCATTCTTACACAATAATTTATTTTAGCCTAAGTTTTCTCCTTGTAAATCTTTTTGCACTCTTTCAGATTAATGTGCGTTTTTTTTTCCATAATGTGGAGATCAGGAGTGGACACAGTAGTTGAAGTGGATCTAATTAAGGTAATTATATTTAATAATGTAGCCCATATTACACAAGGAGGACACTTCATCCATCTGCTCTGTGCTGATGTTTATGCTTCACACAAGTGCCCACACAAAGTTTCAAAGTTCAAATTTATTATCAAAGTACATACATGTCACCATATACAAACTTGAGGTTTGTTTTCATTCTGTCACTGGCATACTCAGTAAATGCAAGAAGCACAATAGAATCAATGAAAAGTCACCACCCAACAGAATGGAAAAACAACTAATGTGCAAAAGACAACAAAATGTACAAATACAAAGAAAAATAAGAATTAATAATAACAATAAATAAGTCAGCAATAACTATTGAGAACATGAGATGAAGAGACCTTGAAAATGGGTCCTAAGTGTATGGGAACAGTTCAGTGATGGGTACCATTACATGGAAGACTTGCAAAAGCCTCACACACAAGCTGTTGCTGACTAGAGGATACGAAGAGATTGGAACTCGTGGACAATCTGATGACATTTTTAGCCAAATTTCAATGGATAGGCATTCTTGTGGCTTCTGAATCAAGGTCTTCCATTGGTTATAGGCCCTCAGTTACTAATATCAGGTACAAATGGCCAGTGGAATTAGCCTGAAATAGAAAATTCCCAGAGAATGGCTGGGTAGATATTTTCCCAGTTTACAGTGGCTCCCAGAGCAAGGGCACCTTGAATGGCTTCCCTGTCCTATTCCAACTCTCCAGAAGAATTTCCAGCCAGATGCTGGACCACTACTACCCTGTTATACAATACCACACTTGACCACTCACAGACCTAAGCAACTCAACACAAAGTCAACAAATTAGCCAGCACCTCTTGGACAGTAAACAGAAAATAGAAAGGCTGATTTCTTTTAAATGGAGGGAAATTGAAAGTGAAAACAGTTACATTCTTCAATCCTCCTATGTCTCAAATTTCTTTTTCAAGGTAGCTGGGGTTCTGTCGAAGTCTACAATGTACAGTGGCACTCAAACTACGGTTCAGCACAGCGGTGATTTCCCGTTCCTGGAGCTCACTGATCAGCCGCGTTTTCGATATCTCTAGTGCAGCCTGAAGTTGGGCGCGTTTGAGCTGCAGCCTTGTGTGACCCTGTGGTCACAAATTTATGCCAGTGATGTGCACTAAAGTGTTGTGGGAAGCGAGAGCAGCAGTGGGAGCCCTCTGCACTCAAGTGATTGCTTTCTCTCAACGATGAGTCAGAGCTTGCTGCCGATTCTCAAGTTGGAAAACTGGAAATAGAAAGCGATGCTGCAGATTGTGACCGTAATATCGAAACAGTGACTGTCTGTCTCCCCTCTCGCTGTGGAAGGTTGGATATCTGTCTTTCCTTTGTTAGTGAGAGAGGGGACCTGACGAATGGTGAACTGTTGAAATGTACAGCTATTTTTTGATGTCCTGTAGACCATGGCCTCTCTTTGAGGGATTTGCTGTTGCTCGTTTGGTGGGAGGTGGGAATGATGATGCTTTCTGCTGCAATACGTGGGAGGAGGTATCGATGCTGCTTGCTACTGCTGGTATATGGATGGGGGCAGGGGACTTTGATGTTCTTACGTATTTTCTGTCCTTCATCCTTGGGTTTTTTTTTCTGTTTCAAGGATGTCTGTGGAGAGTAAGAATTTTGGGTTGCATTTTGTATACATTCTCTGATATTAAATGGAATCACTTATTGAACCATTGGGATTTAGGTGTTTTTTATTACACATTGCTGCAAGATAAAATACAGATGTGACTGGCTGTTTGAGAAGCATAGAATATTTTATAATTCTTAGTAATCAAAAGTAATCAAAATACCAGAGGCATGAAATACATTATGGCAGGAGAATTTTGAGTGTGGAGATGAATTACTACAATTATATAGAGTCCTGAAGAGACCACGTCTGGAATGTTATGCACTGGTCCAGTTTCCCTAATGAATAAAGGATGTATTTATGACTGAGGGAGTGCATTGAGGTTCACCAGATTGATTTGTTGAATGGCAGGTTTGTTGTATAAAAAGGGACCAAGCTTGGCCTGTGCTCTCTGAGAGCTGATGTTACAGAAGTAAACATAATTCTTATAGACTTTAATAAGATAGATGCTGAATTTATTTCCTCTGACTGGAGTGTGAAGACTTAGAGGTCATATGGTCTCAAAGTAAAAGGTTGTCTATTCAGGACGGAGATGAGAAGTAATTTCTTCAATTACTTGTGAACTTTTGCAATTCACAACCTTGAAAGCCCCAGAAGCTCAGACAGCAGGTAAATTCAGGAAAGAGATTGACAAATTTTTAGATCATAAAAAGAACAAGTAAAATGGACAACAGAAGATTGCCCAGGATATTATTAATGAATGGTGCAGTAGGCATGAGGGGATGAGTGGCCTTTTTCTGCTTATCTATTTATGTTAATGAAATGACTCAGCTCTAGTAGAACAGCAACAGTATCAATCGCTTAAGCAGTATCAGGTCTACCAAGATGAGAAAAGGTGAAAAAAATGACACATTTCACTTTGTTTTGATGTACATGTGACAACAAGCTAATCTAATAATGGATAGAACAATGTTCAAGCTAACATGAAGGAGAGGGAAAAAGTATGATGGTCCCAAAGAAAAGGAGTTCAATAAAAGAATAGAATGGGTTGAAACCAATGGTGGAGATAATCAAAGTACATTTATTATCAAAGTATAATATGTATATATCAGCATATACTACCCTGAGATTCATTTTCTTTCAGGTATTTACAGAAGAACAAAGAAATAGAATAGAATTAGTAAATAAACTACACACAAAGACTGACAAACAAACAATGTGATAAATAAGACGAGGCAATATATAAAAAACAAATGAATAAATAATACTGAGAGCATGAGCTGCAGAGTCCTTGAAAATGAATCTATAGGTTCAAGTTTATTGTCATCTGACTGTACATATATACAACCCAATGAAAAATGTTCCTCTGGATTAAGTTGCACCACAAAACATATATCACACATACAATAAATGAATCGGTTCAGAGTTGAGGTGAGTTAGTTTGTCCACGCTGGTTCAGGAGCCTGATGACTGAAGAGTAATAATTGTTCCTGAATCTGTAGACGTGAGACCCAAGGCTTCAGTGCCTCCTACCCGATGGCAGCAGTGAGCATCATACCAGCAAAGTCGTCCCATAGTGGGATCTCCTGCTGAGCAGCAAACCATCCATGCCCTTGTATTCATGGAAAGACCAGCACTTTCATCCCAAATTGTCTGCAGTTGCTGCTTAAGTGAGTAGGAGATATTATAATCTGCTGTAACTATCTGCACAATAGATATCTCAATATATATTTTACTTCTGTTATTAATCTCTCATATTTAATGAATTGTTCCCTGGTTTTCTCTCCTTTTTACAGTTGCACCTTATTCCCTGAATATAATTGTCAATAAATGAACTTATTGCATTCTGCCAGAATTGTGATTGTATTACAAAAAGCAAATCATTAAGGTTTTCTTGACAACCCCTTCTAAACTATGACCTTTACCACCTAGAGGAAGAAGATCAATAGGTGTATACCATTACCATGTATTGCAGGTATTTCTCTTAATCATGCCATATACTGGATTTGGAAAAGGATGTAATTTCTTTCATTGCCACTAGACACCAATTGTGTACCCAATTTTTTTTCTAGAAGGTTTCAATTCAGAAGTTTAAGTAGGCTGCTCACCATCAACTTTTCAAAGGCAATTAGGAATGAACTATATATAAATGCTGACCCTGACTCTAATCCTCTGGTACAATGAATTCATTTACTAAAGTTGTCCATTGCATTAAAAGTTGCTCAGCATGCATAGAACAGCTTCTGAAAAGAATAAAATATGTCAACTAAGGGCAGAAGTCTCCAGCTATTAAACACATCTATTAGGATGTGAATAGGCAGCATACAAACTGCTACATGTTCATTGCTCCTTGTTGTTTTTCAAAGTTTAAAATTCAAAGTAAATTTATTATCAATGTACTTATGTATGTATATACCATCATTTTCTTGAGGGCATACTCAGTAAATCCAAGAACCATAATAAAATCAATAAAAGGCCACACCTAACAGGTTGTGGAATCAGTTCAGTGATGGGGCAAGTGAAGTTGAATGGCATTATCCCCACTGGTTCAACAGCCTGGTGGTTGAGGGGTAATAACCATTCAGGAACCTGGTAGTGTGAGCCCTGAAGCTCCTGCACCTTCTTCCTGATGGCAACAGCAAGAAGACAGCATGACCTGGGTGGTGGAGATCCCTGATGATGGATGCTGCTTTCTTGTGACAGTGCTGTCTATAGATGTGCTCAATAGAGGGGAGGACTATACCTATGATGAACTAGTCTATATCCACAGGTTTTTATAGGGTTTTCCATACAAGGACTTCCACTCCAGGCTGTGATGCAACCACATAAATATATCATAGTGGGTCTCGGTGAGAATTCAACGATGAGACAGAAAAGTATTTGGATCTCAGAAACAGAGTTGTACAGGCTCTTGGGTCTGCCACTACCATGATACCCTCATGCCAATCTCACTTGCCCGCATTAATACCATATACAGTATCTCAAGACCTTACTCATTCAAGTACCTGTCCAGATGCCTCTTAAATGTTATTGTTACTGTTCCTGCCTCCATCACCACCAATGGCATCTCAGTCCACGTACCAACCAGTTTTATGTGAAACATTTACCCCTCATTTCTCCTCTAAACTCCCTCACTCCCAGCTTAAACCTTGGTACTCTAGTGTTTTTTTTTCAGAATCAGAATCGGGTTTGATCTCACTGACGCAAGTCATGAAATCTGTTGTTTTGAGGCAGCAGTACAGTGCAGCCATAACAAGTTACTCGAAGTTACAACAATTTAAAATAAATAAGTCTTGTAGAAGAGGAATAATAAGGAACAGTGTCCGTGACTTCATGGACTAGTTTAGAAATCTAATTGCAGAGGGGAAGAAACTGTTTGTGTGTGGCTCTTCATGTTGACACACTTACCATGGAAAATACATTCTGTTTGTCTACCCTATCTATGTCCCTAATACATTTTTTTAAATATACCTTTATTACGTCACCTTTCAGCCTACTTTGCTTCAGTGAAAATGGATAAAGCCTATATGACCCCCCATTATAACTCAAACCCTCCAGTTCAAGAAACATTCTAGTGAGTATTTTCTGCGCCTTCTCCAGTTCAGTCACATCTCTCTGTGGCAAGCAAAGCTGCTCGTTTCTCAGATGCTGCCTAACCAATGTTTAGTACAATTGTAATTTATGTTACAGCTCTTGTAACATAGGTAAGCATGACATGTACTTTCTTCACCATCCTGTATATCTGTGTCACTTCCAGGGAACAAAGTACTTATACGCTAAGGTCTCTCTGTTCAATAGCATTCCCCAGGGTCTGCTATTCATGGTGTAAGTCAGGCACTAGTCTGACTTCCCAAAATGTACTACTTCACAGCTTGTCTAAATTCTATCTGACGTTCCTCTGCTCACTCTCCCAGTTGATCATGTTTAGATACTCTGATGGAGATCCATTCACTTTTTTATACCAAGATGTATTTGCATTGTTGTCCTTTTAATTCAGGATCCCAACCTGGTGTTCATGGACCCCTTGCTTAAAGATATTAGTCCATAAACCAGATCGGGAACTCCTGTTTTAGTTACATCTTGATGCTGTGCATTGTTAAATTCCAAACTCCTTTTAAAGAACTCCATTTGGGAAATACACCTTAACACTCTCATGCATCTCATTTATTCTTTAAAAGGTATTTATAGTTTCATTTATAAAATACAACTATAAATTTAATAAAATTTCATTTTTTTAAATCGAGGAATGTATTCTTATCTATATCATTCTTCCTTTGGTATTGCAAAATGCAAAACTGAATTCTTTTATTAGCTCTCAATGATCAATCAGGATGCAATGGGTGTATGTGAGAAGACAATATGGACTCTAGTGTCACACACTCTCTGAACCTGATGCTTTATTAGTTGCAACTTTTTCTGTTCCTTAACTAAAATTCACTTTCATTTTTTAGCAATAACAATGATGCACCAAGAAACCACTTTACTCGGTACATCTGTACCTCTGCTTGTTAATGCTAATTCCTACCTTGGTGCCTCACTGTGGCATAGAAGTGACACTGGCCAAATATCAGTGACGTACGGCAGAGATTCGTTCTCTGGCAGGTCTAACCTAGCCGTGAAGGTGATGTTCCATCGGTACACTACTAGACTAGATCTGGTAGTAGGATCGTGGCTAGCTAAGTCAAGGAGGTAAGCATCCCTTTGCTACTTTGTTGGTTATGCCTCTTCAGGCAAAGGCTGCACTCAACGAGGATGCCGGCAGCAGGACGTCTGATGGTGTCTGTGGCAGATGAATCCAAAAGGGTCAATGGTACAGCCACCTTGGTGGCATGTGGAGGAACCAGAGTGCTGGTCAACGGATGGCATCACTAGACTAGTTAGTTGTCACTGCGGGGCAGCTTCCTTATCCGGTAAGTCTATTACACTCCTGTGTACCACTTAGCATCAGATTTGGAAGCCCAGAGAGTCTGTATGGTGGGGGTACGACACCATCTGTCTTATTACTGTGCAAGGCGTGTTGGAGGAGAGTTTCTGGATGGTGTGTAAACGTGCCTGCAGAGACTAAACTCTCAGCACAGTCAACATCGAAATCGATGGACAGCCGAAGAAGAAGAATGCAAAAATCTAATCAGCAATCATGTGACAGCAACTGGATGCATAAAAACAAGCAGCTACGGTCAAGGATTGATCAGACCAAATATCAGAATGGGCAAGAAATGTGATCTGTGTGACTTTGACCATGGAATGACTGATGGTGACAGATTGGGTGGTTTGAGTATCTTAGAAACTGCTGATTTACCGGAATTTTTCATGCACAAAAGTTTTTGGAGTTTACTGAGAATGGTGTGGAAAAACAAAAGAAAAAGCATCCAGTGCAGCAGTTCTGTGGGCGAGAATGTCTTGTTAATAAGAGGTCAAAGGAGAATGGCTAGTGTGGTTCAAGCTGACAGGAAAGGGTGACAGTAACACAAATAACCATTCAGTGGTGTGCAGAAGATCATCCTTGAATGCACAGCATGTCAAATCCTAAAGTGGATGGGCTACAGCAGCAGAAGACCACGAACATACACTCAGTGACCACTTTATTAAGTACAGGAGGTACATAACAAAATGGCCACTGAAATGCATTTATTCTCCTTCTGACCTCCTTATCTGAAATTAAATTCAATTCCACTAAAGCTAAATTCGGATAAGGAGGTCAATGTTACAACGTAACAGGGAATAAATTTTTGCCCAATGTTATATGCCTGTGATGTTGCTGTAAGTTTTTCATTGCACCTGTATAATAAAATTATCTTTGACATTTATGGTGGAAGAGTTGAGTATTGTTCCTTGGCCGCTGGCCATTTGTTATATACGAGCCTGGAGGGGGATGTTGGTAGAATGGTATTAAGCCATTGTTAGGTGGGGTTTAAAGAATGGATATGGAGGAGGGTCACCCATCCTTTATGGCTGATCTGTCATGTTGTTTGAAAAATATGAGTTTGGCCCCCATTCACCCAAACTCCCATCATCCCATAAGCCATCAATCTCACTGTGAATTTTTCACTTGACTCAGCAACCAAAGACCATTGGGAAGATGAGTTCTGTATTTTATATTGCACTTTGTGTAAACACTCCTGGGTTCAGTGTTAAATTGCTTTGCTCTAATTTTAAAATTAACCCCCTTATAAGTTGAAATTTATTTTGGTTATTTTAAACTAAGTGAAAACATTAAAGCATGAACTAGTTGAGCTAGTTCATCACTGTCTGGTATGGGTGGGGTGGAGGGGGTTACTGCACAGGACCGAAAAAAGCTGCAGAGAGTTGAAAGTTTAATCGGCTCCATCTTGGGTACTAGCCTACAAAGTACCCAGGACATCTTTAGGGAGTGGTGTTTCAGAAAGACAATATCCATTATTAAGACCTCCAGCACTCAGGGCATGCCCTTTTCTCACTGTTAACATCAGGAAGGAGGTACAGAAGCCTGAAGGCACATACTCAGCGATTCAGGAACAGCTTCTTCCCCTCTGCCATCTGATTCCCAAATGGACATAGAACCCTTGGACACTACTGCACTTTTTAAATATATATTCTGTTCTTTGCACGATTTTTGATCTATTTAATATACGTATACTGTAATTTATTTATGTATTAATATTTTATTCTGTTTTTTTCTTCTGTACTATGCATTGAACTGCTACTGCTAAATTAACACATTTCATGCCACATGCCGGTGATAATAACCCTGATTCTGAGCATTTAAAGGAGGAAGAAAGAAAAATGAGGCTTGTGAAGACCATAAATGCTGGCATTGATGAAACATGCTGAAAGGAAACTTATGTGCTGTAAGTGAAATGTATTTAGTAAGCAAGAGTAGGGTACAATGACTGGTACTGCATGCTGTCTAGCTAGGTGACCCACTACTTCAAAACACCAGAAACCCAAGTGCAGTCCTAACCTGAAATTGCAGATTTCCTCATGTTTTCCCCCTGTAATATAGTGAGTTTCATCCAGGTGTTCCAGTTTTCTTCCACATTAAGAGGGGGATAGATAGTTAAGTGCAAGCATGTCTTTTCCACTGAGGTTGGGTGGGACTACATCCAGAGGTCATGGGTTAAGGATGAAAGGTGGAATGTTTGATCTGTTTGATCTGCTTCCGTCTGGTAGGCGCTTCAGATCCCTCCAGACTAAGACGAATAGGCACTGGAGAAGTTTTTTCCCTACTGCGGTCACTTTGCTGAACAGTTAACTGCCGGTTAACTGTCAGCTAACTATTACTTGGATTGCACTACCTGTATGTACAATTTATATTTTCATTTATATTTATCATTATTATTGTTATGAGCAGAGAGACAACATCTGCCGGAAGTAAATTCCTTGTATGTGCATAGGTACTTGGCGATTAAAGTCTGATTCTGATTCTGATTTAAGGGGAACATGAGGGGAAATGCCTTCACTCAGAGAGTGGTGAGGGTGTGGAATGAGCTGCAAGTGGTAGATGTGATTCCAACGTCAATGTTTGGATAGGCACATGGACAGGAGGGGTATGGCGGGCTAGGATCTGGGTCCAGGTCGATGGGACCAAGCAGTTTAAATGGTTCGGCATCGACTGGATGAGCCAAGGGGCCTGTTTCTGTGCTGTAGTTTCCTATGACTCTATGTAAATTGCCCCGAGTGTGCAAATGAGTGGTACGATATGTAGGGAGTTGTAGGGAATGTGGGGAGAATTTTTTAAAAATGGGATCTGGTCTCTTAGAATACTTTCCCACAACTGACGTCAGACTCTTCTGCCTATAATTTCCTGGTTTCTGTTTACACTCTTTCTTAAACAGCAGAACAACTTTGGCTATCCTCTAATCCTCTGGTACCTCTCCTGTCGCTAAGGAGAATTTAAATAGCTCTGATAGGGTTCCAGCATTTGCCTTCTGTAGAGTCCAAGGGAACACTTTGTCAGGCCCTGGGGATTTATTCACCATGATTTGCCTCAGGATAGCAAACATCTCTCCTCCTCTGTAATCTTTACAGGGTCCATAAAGTTGATGCCACTTTGCCTCACTTCTATAGAGTCTGTCCATCTCCCGAGTAAATACAGATGCAAAAATATTACTTAAGATCTTGTTCTATCTGTTTTGGCTCCACATGTGGATTACCATTCTGATTTCCCAGGGGACCAATTTTGTCCCTTGCAATCCTTTTGCTCTTAACGTACCTGTAGAATTGCTTAGGGTTCTCCCTCACCTTGTCTGCTAGAGCAATTTCATGCCTTCTTTTAGCCCTCTTTATTTCTTTCTTAAGTGTTCTCTTGCATTTCTTACACTCTGTCAGCTTCTCATTTGTTCCTACCTGCCTATACCTGCACCTCCTTCTTTTCTCTTAACCAGGGCTTCAACATCTCTTGAAAACTGAAGTTCCCTACATTTGTTATCTTTACTTTTTATTCCGACAGACACGTACAAGCTTTGTACTCTCAAAACTTTCACTTACTGAGTAAACCTTTGCCTGAAAGTAGCCTTCCCTACTCAGCACATGCCAGATCATTTACGCTACCATCAAAACTGGCTTTTCTCCAATTTAGATTCTCAACCCATGGAGCAGACCTATCTTTTTTCGTATGTTCTTTGAACTAATGGCATTGTGCCACTAGATGCAAAGTATTTCCCTACACAAACTTCTGTGACCTACCTTGTCTCATTCCCTAATAGCAGATCGAGTAACACACTCTCTCTCATTGGGACTTCTGCACATGATAAAGGAAACTTTCCTGAACATATTTGACAAACTTTATCCCATCTAGCAACACACACAAAATGCTGGAGGAACTCAACAGGCCAGGCAACATCTATGGAAAAGAGTACATTCGACATTTTGGGCTGAGACCCATCATCAGGACTGGAGAAAAAAAGCTGAGGAGTAGATTTTAAAGGTGGGGGGTGGGGAAAGAGAAACACAAAGTGGTAGGCAAAACCTGAAGGGGGAGGGGTGAAGTGAAGAGCTGGGATGTTGATTGGTGAAAGAGATACAGGGCTGGAGAAGGGGGAGTCTGATAGAAGAGGACAGAAGGCCATGGAAGAAAGAAGAGGGGGAAGGAGCACCATAGCGAGGCGATGGATGGGCAAGGAGATGAGATGAGGGGAGGAAAAGGTGATAGGAAATGGTGAAGGACTGAGGGGGGGGGGGTGTTGGGGGGACATTACCGGAAGTTTGAGAAATCAATGTTCATACCATTGGGTTGAAGGCCACCCTGATGGAATATAAAGTGTTGTTCCTCCAACCTGAGTGTGGCCTCATCACCAAAGTGGAGGAGGCAATGGATAGACGTATCAGACTGGGAATGGGAAGTGGAATTAAAATGGGTGGTCACTGGGAGATTTTGCTTTTTCTGGCGGGGATAGACTGTAGGGGCTTGGCGAAATGGTCTCCCAATCCACTTCGGGTCTCACTGATATACAAGGGGACATCCAGGAGCACTGGACACAGTAATAATCCCAACAGACTCACAGCTGAAGTGTTGCCTCACCTGGAAGGACCGTTTGAGACCCTGAATGGTAGTGAGGGAGGAGGTGTAGGGGCAGGTGTAGCATATGTTCTGCCTGCAAGGGTAAGTGCCAAGAGGGAGATCAGTGGGGAGGAATAAATGGACAAATGAGTTGCATAGGAAATGATCCCTGTTTGAAAGCAGAAATTGGTGGGGAGGGAAAGATGTGCTTGGTGGTAAGATCCATCCCATCTAGTCCTTTTACAGTATGAGAGTCCCAGTCAAGATGTGGAAAGCTAAAGTCACCTACTATAAAAACCTTAAGTGTCTTGCAACAGTCTACAATCTCTCTACAAATTTGTTGCTCTAAATTTCTCAGACTATTGGGTGGTCTGTAATATAGCCCTATTAACGTAGTCATATCTTTCTAATTTCTCTATTCCATCCATAACGCCTCACTAGATGAGGTCTCCAGTCTTCCCTGACAGAGCAATGCCATGACATTTTCCCTGACTAGTAATGTCACCCCTCCTCCTTTAATCCTTCCTGCTCTGTCACGTCTAAAACAACAGAACCCCAGATCTATGGAAATAAATAAACAGTCATCGTTTTGGGCCAAAGCCTTTCTTCAGGACTAGCAGTAAGTGGGAAGTCGCCAGAATAAAAAGGTTGGGAAGAGGGAAAAGATGATAGGAGAAGCATCAACTGGCTCAATCCCAGTAAGGCAGGGAGGAGCAATAACATTCCTCTGTGCTTTTAGTAAGCTTTAACAATACTTCTACAAGGAATTTCCTAGCTACACTGATCACATCCACTACAAATAATCTTCTGTTTAAATTATGAGTGCCATCTCCAGGCGTTTGAGGCTTTTTGATAGGCACATGAGTATGCAGAGAATGAAGGGATGTGGACTTCGTGTAGGCAGCAGGGATTAGTTTAATTAACTGTTTAATTAATATTTCAATTACTTTAGCAAAGAACCGTGGGCCGAAGAGCCTGTTCCTGTGCTGCACGCTTTCTTTGTTCTACGTTCCTTTAAGGTTTTCATGCATGCATGAAATCACGTAAAATGTTTTGAAAAATTTTTTTTGCCAAGATTAGGAAAGTTTATTCCTACTTCCGTTCTGGCCCAAACCTTAAGTTAACCCATCTTTCTCTACCTCTTCCTTTGACAGTCCACAGGGTAGGCAATTGCCCTCTTATCCCCTGTACAATTACCTTCTTCTCCTTGATGTCTTTTATTTCTGCCAATTAATCCTGACATGGACTAGTCTGGGATGTGCCAAAAATTTAAAGCTGCTTACTAATTACAAGCTCGTGACCATAGCTAGGATGTTATCCTGGGGTTCATGGTGCAGGGAGAGGAGAAAACAAATCTAGCTTCGCAATCTAGACCATCAGTCTTAGTATGACTATTTCAGAGTGTTGATTGTATTATTTTTCCATAGATGCTGCCCAGCCTGCTGAATTCCTCCAACATTTTGTGTGTGTTGCTTAGATTTCCAGCATCTGCAAATTTTCTCTTGTCATTAAGATGGAACCAGGGTCAACAGGAAGCAAGAGACACCAAACACATGACAGCCTTTTACACACTGTCCAGCTACTCAAAAAAAACCGAACAAACTATTGATTTTACAAAAATACTATATTTTCAATATTTTCTATTTTAACACAGAATATACAGGTTGAGCTCCCCTTATCCAAAATGCTTGGGGCCAGAAGTGTTTTAGATTTTGGAATATTTGCATCTATACATAAAATACCTTGGGGCTGAGACCCAAGTCTAAAGATGAAATCCATTTCAATACATATCCAGCTTATGTACAGCTGGTGTGAAGCTCACAGCGTGGACAGTCTGCGGTTGGACTACAGTCTGACGTGATGGAGCTGTGCCCTCCACAGACTGTCGGAGGTGAATGACCGCTCCCATCCGCGTCTATTATCGGGGGTTCCAGCGCTGCGATTGGCTTCTTATCCGCCATCAATTTCAAACAGCCATTGTACAGTAATTGCAATGGGAGAGGGTAGTTTTATATAATATTTTAAATAATTTTGTGCATGAAACAATAACGTCTATTATTGTACCATCAGTAAGGTAAGCAATCACTACCTCAGTCAGCCAGGAGGACAGTCAGTGGCTGATTGGGATCACCATCATTCCCAATTCTGAATTTATACGCTACCAATAAGCAGTCTTTGTCTTTGGCTTCTTCGTCCCACATATGTACTGACGCAGCTGTTCTGTATATCATATTTTCATCAGTGATTATCTTGTCAAACTCATCAATGAATTACTTTGCTGCTTCATGATCTTTATGCTTTATCACCACAAATCTTAAAAAATTTAATGCTGTGTCTTTTCTTGAATTTCTGCAACCAGCCTGCTGAATATTTGCAATTACCTTCAATTTTCAGTTTGTCGTGACAGATCTTTGCTTATTTCATTATCAGCATTCTGTTAGGTGGCATATGTTCACACCAATGCTAATGAATCTACCCTTTCAGTTCAAGTTCAAGATCTTCATTTTTCACTTTATGCAGAGGTTTTCTGTTTATTAACTTCTGTTCATTACATATGTGAAGTCACTTCTCAGAATTGTCTGTGGTGCACAGAGACCTTTGCATCGCCTGGGAACGTTCCCAGCCCCTTGTGGAATTTTCCATTTGTGACATGTCAGCGCTCAAAATAAAAATTCAGATTTTGGAAGATTTCCGACTTCAGAAATTTGAGTAAGTGGTGTTCAACTTGTTCTATTCTTTTTAACTTCAAACCTTTGATTTTACTTTTGAACTCCAGAAGTTTTGTTTTAGATGTTCCTTTTTATTCTGATTTGTCAACCTCCTTTCCGCAAGTGCTGGTCTCCCACTTTGTTCCCCAAGTGTTCACAAAGGCCTTTCAGTCACTCAGTACAGCTTCTGAACTCTTCAAAAACTGCCCAAAATCATTAACGCAGAGGGAATGAGTGTTCTGCAACCCTTTAGAAAGTCTATAGATCTGTTTTGTTTCCACACAGCTGATATTCAATAGATTCCAAGTAAGTTTACAACACCAAGAAACAGAAAAATATTATCTGAGGGTTTATTGAGTATGCTTGTAACAAAATGAATCTCAGGGTTGTATATGGTGACATATATGTACTTTGATAATAGATTTACTTTGAACTTTGAACTAATTGCTAGGGGGAAAGATAAATTGGAATGAAAAAAGAACTTCTAATATTTGTTTCTGGCATTTATCCTGGCAATTTATTCCGGCATTGTTGATGAATACATTATCTTTATGTATTAATTATATTATTCAAATTGGTACAAGCATGCCTTGTCTGAGCTGACATAAAATATGGTTCAGGTACCTGCATGGCTCAGCTTTATAGCTTCAGCAATCATCTGCAAGCAGTTAATTCAAGTCTTGTTCCACTGCATCAGGCCAATTCAGAGTAAATCCAGGAGATCACTGCCTATTAGGGGAAAATCATCAATTTAATGTTCTTGAAAGCTCATAACTATTACTTTCCATTCAGATTCCTCTTTCCAGCACTTTGCACAGTTCAAGACATTGTGTGGTTTCCAAATGGTGAATTTGATATTTAACTAACGCACATTGACAATTTTGCCTTGTGTTCCAGTGGCCTCAGGACAATCTGATAACTGCACAGGGCTGCATTGTTTAGCTTCACAAGGACTCAGAGAAAGTTTCTACACAGAAAATGAACGCTTAGCCCTTCAAATACATGCCAACCATCTAAGAGCTATTCAGCTTAACCCCACTCTCAGGATACACTGATTTTAAGAGTACTTTCCACTCACTGACCTTTCTGTCCAATCCCCACCCCTCCACGTTTAATCACTGATTATTCTTCCCCTCCTCAGACACAGCTTCACCAATGATTTACTCTGCCAAACTGGCTTCACAGAGATATTCCTATCTATATTTCTGGCTTTGGATCAGTTCTGCATAGTAGTGTAGTCCCACATCACGTCACCTTTCTTGGTAAGGCCTTGCTCCTAGATCCAATATGTAAACCCAAGTACTGTGGCACGCCTGAGAAATCTGTAGGAGGCACATTATTGCTTGTAGGTTTAGAATATGTCTGGCTACTAAATACAATCTTCCTATTGGCATGTAATTTAGACCATAAGACATAGGAGCAGAATTAGGCCAGTCAGCCCATCGAGTCTGATCTGCCATTCCATATTGGCTGATCCCAGATCTCACTCAACCACATACACCTGCCTTCTTACCATATCCTTCAATGCCCTGACCAATCAGGAAACTATCAACTTCTGCCTTCAATAAACACATGAACTTGGCCTCCACCACAGTCTGTGGCAGAGCATTCCACAGATTCATGACTCTCTGGCTAAAACAATTTCTCCTTACCTCTGTTTTCAACGTTCATCCCTCAATTTTGAGTCTGTGCTCTCTAGTTCTGGATACCCCCACCATAGGAAACATCATCTCCACCTCCACCCTATCTAGTCCTTTCAACATTCGGTAAGTTTCAATGAGATTTGCTTCAGACCTCAATTTCGCTGCCAAAGAAGCTGTTCTCGACCTCTCCGAATCAGCTGCGCATTTAGAGCGCCAGGGTTAGCTGGACAGGCACAGAACTTCTCCGTCCTGTCTTCTCCCTTCCGAATCAACCACTCCAGCCAGCATGGCTTCAACTCCAAGTCTGTCGAGTTTGCAGCACACCAGCAGGGCACATCTCTCGAATTTGCTTTGCCCTCACCCACCTCTACATTGATTGTGGTGATAGTTTACCAAAATCTACTTCAAAGAAAGCATTAGTAATAATGTCCTTAATCAAATTCCTTTGCTTTCAAAGCACATCTTAGCACCATCTTAAACTGAAACATGTTTTGGGTCAAACCTTTCATCTAGAATAGAAAGAAAGAGCAGAGATAGCCCGTATTAAAAATGTGGAGGAAATGGGTGGAGCAAGAGCAGGCAGGTGATAATTGGATCCAGGTGAAGGGTGTAATAGGTAGATGAGGGTAGAGTGTGAAGGAGGTCAGAAGCTGGAAAGTGATAGGGGGAAATGACAAAAGAGCTGAAGATGATGGAATGTGATAGGAGAGGAAAGTGGACCATGGAACAAAGGGAGGAAGGTGAGGAGGGAAATGTGGTTTTCTATACAGGGGGAGTCTAGAGCCAGAGGGCAGAGCCTCAGAATACAAAGATGTCCCTTTAGAACAGAGATGATGAGGAACTTCTTTAGCCAGAGGGTGGTGAGCCTGTGTTATCCGTTGCCACAGACAGCTTCAGAGGCTAACCTTTCGGGTATATTTAAAGCAGAGGTTGATAGGTTCTTGACTGATAAGGGCGCCAAAGATTATGGGGGGAAGGCAGGAGAATGGGAGTGAGAGGGACAATATATCACCCTCGATGGAATGGTGGAGCAGACTTGAAGGACCAAATGGCCAAATTCTACTCCTACTGCACGTTGTATAGTCTTATGGAAACTGGTGGGAGGAGTGTGTGGGTGATAGGCAGATGAAGAGGGTGGGGGAGGGAAAAGATGAGGGTGATTAGTGTCCAGATAAATCAGTAAGAGAAGAAAGGGGGAAAGCTACCGAGGGGAACGATTACTGGAAGTTTCAGAATTTGATGTCCTTGCTATCAGGTTGGAGAATGTCCTGGTGGATAATGAAGTGTGGTTCCTCTGATGTGCATTTAGCCTTGACCTGGCAGTGAGGGAGGCCATGGATGGACATGTCAGTGTGGGAATGGAAAGTGGAATTAAAATGGTTGGTCATCAGATAATCCTGGCTGTCACACCAGCTGGAGCAAAGGCCACGACGGCAGCAGTACATGCAATAAATAACACCTTCTAAATACCGTATCCTTCTAAGCATTTTCTATCCATACACAGTTCCAACCGTCTTTTAAAAGTTGTAATTGTACCTGTCTCAGCCAGTCCCTTTGGCAATTCATACCACATACTGTACATACCATTCTTTGTGCAAGAGCATTGTCCCTCAAGTTCCCCTCTCACCTTAAACTTCTGCCCTCTTGTTCTTCATTTCCCAGTTCAGGGAAACAGATGGTGTGAATTCACCTAATGCATGTAATTCATGGTGTTTTACGCCTCTGTAAAATCACCCGTCCATCTCTTATGCTCCAGCGAAAGAAGCCAAACACTGTCCACCTCTCCCAATAATTCAACCCCTTGAATCATGCCAACATCCTCGTAAGTCTTTTGAATCAATTTCCCTCTCAGCCCCAGTCTCCTGCCTTCTCCCCATATCCAATCAAGAATCTATCAACCTCTGTCTTAATATACAGAAAGACGTGGCCTCTACAGCTGTCCGTGGCAAAGAATTCCACATTCACCACTCTCTGGCTAAAGAAATTCCTCCTCATCTCCATTCTAAAAGGATGCCCCTCTGTTCTGAGGTTGTGTCCTCTGGTCTTAGATACATTCCCTCCACATCCACTCTATTGAGACCTGTTACCATTCGATAGGTTTCAATGAGGTCACCCCTCTTTCTTCTGAATTCTAGTGAATACAGACCCAAAGCCATCAAACACTTCTTGTGACAAGCCGTTCAATCCTGGAATCATTTTTGTGAACCTCCTTTGAACCTTCTCCAGTTTCAGCACATCTGTTCTGAGATAACAGGCCTAAAACTGCTCACAATACTCCAAGTGAGGCCTCACCAATGCTTTACAACATTGCATCCTTGCATTTATATTCTAATCCTCTTGAAATGAATGCTAACATCACATTTGCCTTCCTCACCACAGACTCAACCTGTAAATTAACCTTTAGGGAATCCTGCATAAGGACTTCCAAGTGCCTTTGCACCTCAGTTTTGTGTATTTTCTCTCCATTTAGGAAATAGTTAACCCTTTCATTTCTTTTACTAAAGCACATAACCATAGTTTTCCTGACACTATATTCTATCTTGTTTCTGTGCTGTAATATTCTATGGTTCTATGGTTCTATCTGCCGTTTCTTTGTCCATTCTTCTAATCTGTTTAAGTCCTTCCATTTTCACTCTACTACCTCAAAACTAGAACTAGTCCCAAAACAGACCCCCGTGGAACACCACTTGTTAATGGCAGCCAACCAGAAAAGGCTCCCTTTATTCCCACTCTTTGCCTCCTGCCAATCAGCCACTGCTTTATCCATGCTAGAATCTTTCCCGTAATACCACGGGCGAGTAGTTTGTTAAGCAGCCTCGTGTGGCATCTTGTCAAAGGTTTTCTGAAAATCGAGGCACACAACATCAACTGATTCTCCTTTGTTTATCCTGCTTGTTATTTCTTCAAAGAATTCCAATAAATTTGTGAGGCAAGATTTTCCCTTGAGGAAACTATGCTGATTATAGCATATTTTGTCATTTGCCTCCGAGTACCCTGAGACCTCATCCTTGATAATCAACTCCAACATCTTCCCAACCACTGAGGTCAGACTAACTGGCCTGTAGTATCCTTTCCTCTGCCTCTCTCCCTTCTTGAAGAGAGGAGTGACATTTGCAATTTTTCAGTCTTCTGAAACTGTTCTAGAATCTAGAGATTCTTGAAAGATCATTACCAATACCTTCTGCCACCAGTTTTAGAACCCTGGAATGTACACAATCTGGACCGGGTGACATCTTGTCCACTCCGGTCCACAGTGAAGACTGATGTAAAATACTTATTCAGTTTATCCGCCTTTTCCTTGCCTCCCATTACTACCTCTCCAGCATTGTTTTCCAGCAGCCCGATATCCACACGCCTCTCTTTTTACATTTTATATATCTGAAGAAACTTTTGGTATCCTCTTTAATATTATTGGTTAGCTTACTTTCATATTTCATCTCTTCCTTCATAATGACTTTTTAGTTGCCTTCTGTTGGTTTTTAAAAGCTTCCCAATCCTTTAACATCCAACTAATTTTTGATTGATTTTATGTCTTTACATTGGCTTTAACTTGATGGCCATGGTTGTGTCATCTTGCCTTTGGGGTGTATATATCCTGTGCCTTCTGAATTGCTTCCAGAAATTTCAGCCATTGCTGCTCTGCCATCATCCCTGCCAGTGTTCTTTTCCAGTCAATTCTGGTCAATCTTCTCCCATGCCTCTGTAATTTTCTTTACTCCACTTTAATACTAATACATTTGACTTTAGCTTCTCCTTCTCAAATTTAAGGATGAATTTGATTATATTATGATCACTTGTCCCTAAGGATTCTTTTACCTTCAGCACTCTAATCAATTCTGGATCATTGCACATCACCCTATCCAGAATAGCTGTTCCCCTAGTGGACTCAACCACGAGCTGTTCTAAAGATCCATCTAGTAGGTACTCTAGAAATCCCCCCTCCTGGAATCCAATACTAACCTGATATTCCCAATTTACTTGCAAATTGAAATCACTCCTGACTATTGTAATATGCCCGTTTTGCATGCATTTTCTATCTCCCTTTGTAATTTGCAGACCACATCCTTACTATTGTTTTGGGGTCTGTATACAACTCCTATCAGCACCTTTTTACCCTTGCTGTTTGTTAGTTTTATCCACAATGATTCAACACCTTCTGACCCTATGTCACCTCTTTCTAATGATTTGATTTCATTTTTTACCATTAGAGCAATACTGCCCCCTCTGCCTTCCTGTCTGTCCTTTTGATACTATGTGTATCCTTGGACATTAAGCGACCAGTTATCATTTTCTTTTAGCCATGATTCAGTCATATCATACCTGCCAATCTGCAACTGTGTTGTAACTTCATCGACCTTATTCTGTATACTGTGTGCATTCAAATATAACTTCTTCAGTCCTGTATTCACCCTTTTCAATTTTGTCCACCTTTTATGTTGCATCTCATCCTGTTGACTGCATTTTACCCCGTCAACAGCCTCTCCATACTACACATTGTCTCTGTTTGTAAACCAGCAACCTCATCTGTTGCACTGAAATATACACACCTCATGACACTAGTCGCATCACGCTCAAACTTGTGATCTCCAACTTTGTCTGAGGTCTTACCAACATCTGTCTCCACAACCTCTCCACTAACTGTTCTGGTACTCTGGTTCCCATCCCCCTCTAAACTCTAGTTTAAACCCCACCATGCAGCATGGATATTAGTCCCCCTCCAGTTCAGGTACAACCATCCCATCTGTACGGGTCCCACCTACCCTGAAAGAGAGCCCAATGATCCAAAAATCTTATGCCCTCCCTCCTACACTGACTCCCTATCCACATTTTAAACTGTATAATCGTCCTAGTTCTGACCTCACTAGCATCTGGCATGGGTAGCAATCCTGAGACCATAACTCTGGAGGCCCTGCCCTTTACCTGAGCACCTAACTCCCTATGCAGAATCTCATCACTCATCCCACCCATGTCATCGGTATCTACATGGGCCACAAATTCTGGCTGTTCACACTCCCACCTAAGAATGCTGAGCACTCGATGCAACATATCCCGGATGCTGGTATTCCGGAGGCAACATACTATCTGGTAATTTCACTCTTGCCCACAGAACCTCCTATACGTTCCCCTACCTTATCACCACAGTGGGCCTCTTTTCCCCCCTTCCCTTCTGAGTCACTGAGGCAGACTCAGAGCCAGAGACCCAGCTACTGTGACCTTCCTCTGTTAGGTCAATCCCCTCCAACAATATCCAAATGATATACCTATTGCATGTTGGTGCGTAGCCAACTGGTTAAGGCGTTGGTCTGGTGATCTGAAGGCTGCTAGTTCGAGCCTCAGCTAAGGCAATGTGTTGTGTCCTTGAGCAAGGCACTTAACCACACATTGTTCTGCGATGACACCGGTGCCAAGCTGTATCGGCCCTTGCCCTTCCCTTGAACAACATCGGTGGCGTGGAGAGGGGAGACTTGCAGCATGGGCAACTGCCGGTCTCCTTGGAAACTTTCCAAAGCACAAATCCATGGTCTCTCGAGACTAACGGATGCCTATTATGATGCCCACAGGGGCACTCAGCAATGGTTCCATAACCTCTTTCCCCTTCTTGACTGCCTCCCAAATTCCTGTGTCCTGTCCCTTGGGTGCAACTACCTCTCTATCTATCACCTCCTCAGCCTTCTGAATGATCTGGAGTTCATCCCATTCCAGCTCCAACTCTTTGACATGGTTTGTCAGAAGCTACAGCTGGATGCGCTTCTCACAGTCGTAGTGGTTGAGGACACTGGAGGTCTCCCTGCCCTCCCACATCCTGCAAGAGGATCATTGCACTATCCTGCCAGGCATCTCTAAAAAGACAGCTTTTTGATAACAGAAGATCTGACTAGTGAGTTATATAGGGAAATGTCCCTGTGGAATGCTGACCTTCCCCCTTCCTTTCCAGTCCAGATGAAGGGTCTTGGCCTGAAACATTGACCCTTTATTCCTCTTCATAGATGCTGCCTGACCTACTGAGTTCCTCCAGCATTTTGTGTGTATTAAAGGGGGGAGAAGTGTATCTGGTCACGGAATCACATTGGAAATGCTGCAGACAGATAGACTCATTTATTGACTGACTGATCCTTTAAACAAAAATTTTCACAACCTCAGAGGATTCCGAAGTGCTCTTCGGTCAATAACATGCATTTACAGTACAGCCATTGATGCAATGTAGTGTAATAATGATCTCATAATCTGCTCTAGTGATGCTGAGATATAAGTGTTTAGCACTGTTTTGGATAAGGGATCTTTTACTTCCACATCTGAGCAGATGGTGCCTAGATTAAATATGCAGAGAGTGCTGCAACCTTTGAGCACTACGCTGGAGTGCCAGGTGAGATTCTGTGCTCAATTTCATGAACTGGGCCACTTCCAAGAAAGCAGACCATGTTCCCACCCACAGAACAGAATATCGTCAAAGAATCCAGAACCTTTGCTAGAGGATAGACAGAGAAACCAGGTGGAGAAATCATTAAAGAAAACACAGTGGGTGTTGCCTGATGTAAACCACTGAAGATTACATTGCAAAGTAAAACATATGTACAGTACTACTTGCCACCACACACATAGCAGAGCAGTAAACAGTAGGAAAAGTCATACCGGCCTCTGGCATCAGGGCGTCCCTTAAACATCAGATTTAAAAAGAAATGCACAAGACAATGTGACTGAAAGGTACATTCCAGGGTGTTTATCACCCATCAAGGAAAAGGCTTACATTTTGTTGGCAGTACATGTAAGAGCCAATGAATAGCCCTTTTGATAAGAATGTTTTCACGTCTGAGAGGATGAGGTATTTGCAAATTAGTTGTAATTGCTGATTTCTTTCCAGCACACCGTGCAACTTGTAGAGATGTTTTCACTTCTACATTTATATGATATAATATTTCTTCCCCCTCATCCTCACAACCCCAGTCGACAGTCCACACTGAGGAAATTCTGCTGGCATATGGCTGCTCATCTCACAATGTGTGAAGCGAGATAATGACAGCTGACACAAAATGTTGGAGGAATTCAGCAGGTCAGGCAGCATCTATGGAGGGAAATAAACAGTCTATTGATCAGGCCAAGATCCTTCAGCAGGAGTTAGGGAAATAAATGGTCAATGTTTTGGGCCGAGACCCCTTAGGGCATTAAACCTGCTCTGGACCTGATGAGTTCCTCTAGCATTTTGTGTGTGTTGCTTAAGATTTACAGCATCTGCAGTCCATAAAATCATAAGGTCACAGGGTATTGGAGTAGAATTAGGCCATGCAGCCCATTGAGTCTGCTCCACCATTCCTTCATGGTGGATTTATTATTCCTCTCAATCTCTTTGTGTCTGGTGATTATTGATAGGAGTGTTACAGAGATGTAGTGCTGAAGAAATCAAATTGCTGTCCCTTTCCATGTCGGGGAATAACTGGGGCCTTCAAGTAGTAACTGTGGCCCCCTTTCCCTCCCCACTCCTGCAGCTGAAGCCAATGCCAATACAATACAATCTATTAAATCAGCTCAGACTCAGGATTCTCTGCACTGCTTGGATAAACAAACAAAACAGTAATTTAAAACAAAGCATGCTGGTCAGTGTACCGGTGCCAAGTACCACTACCTCCCAATAGTTAAGCAACATCATCCTTTTCCTTTATCAGGCCCCTGCAGAGCCTTGAACCACCACATAACCCCACCACAGAAATCCATTGCTTCTCAGTCCGTCATGGAACCCCTTCATTTTCGCTTTAGTTCTTCAACAGCTCTTCCTTACTAAAACTCTCTACTACCTCATTCTTCTCTTTGGCTCCTATCCAGTTCTATTTCTATAAGACCATAAGAAATGGGAACAGAATTAGGCCATTTAGCCCATCAAGTCTTTTCCACCGTTTGATCATGGCTGAGTTATTTTTCATCACAAATCCAGTCTCTTGCCTTCTCCCCATAACCTTAATGCACTATTAATCAACCTTTGTTTTAAATGGCCTGCTGTGTTCCACCACCATTTTGTGTGTGTTGTTTGCTTTAAATATACCCAATAACTTTTCCTCTGCAACTTTCTGTGGCAATGAGTTCCACAGATTCACCACCCTCTGACTAAAGAAGTTCCTCTGTTCTAAAGGGAAATCCTTCTATTCTGAGTCTGAGCTCCTAGTTCTAGATTCTCCCACTATTGGAAACATCCTCTCCATGTTCACTCTATATAGGCCTTTCAATATTTGGTAAGTTTATTGAGATTTCCCCCAACCCAATCCCTCTAAACTCCAGTGGGTATAGACCCAGAATCATCTCATATGATAATGCTTTTATTCCTATGACCATTCTCATAAATCTCCTCTGAATCCTCTCAATGGAAGCACATGCAGTCTTAGGCATGGGCCCAAAGCTGCTCATGGTACTCCAAAACTAGTCTGACTAATGCCTTATAAAGTTTTGGCTTGACATCCTCGCTTGTATATTTCAGTACTCTTGATATGAATGCTGACATTGCAGTTGCCTTCCTTATTACCGACTCAACCTGGAACCTAACCTTTAGGAAACCTGCACTCGGATTCCCAAGTCTCTTTGCAGCTCTGATTTCTAAATTTGACCCCTATTTAGAAAAGAGTATGCACCTTTATTATTTCTGTCAAGGTGCATGACCATACACTTCCCTACACTATATTCCATCTCCCACTTCTTGGCATTTTCTCCTAATCTGTCTAGGTCCGTCCTCAGTTTCCGTGCTTCCTCAATACTGCCTGTCTCTCCACCTGTCTCCATATCATCCACAAACTTGGCCATAAAGACATACATTCCATCATCCAGATCATTAACGTGTAATGTAAAAAGCAGTAGACCAACACCGACCCCTGCAGAACACCATTCATCACTGTCAGCCAACCAGAAAAGGTCCCCTTTATTCCCACTCTTTGCCTACTGTTAGTCAGCCGATCTTCTGTCCATGCTAGTATCTTTTCTGTAATATCATGAGCTCTTATCTTATTCAGCAGCCTCATGTGCAGCGCCATACTGAAGGTCTTCTGAAAATCCAAATGAACAACTTTCACTGTCTCTCCTTGATCTATCCTGCCTTTTATTCCAACAGATGAGTCAGGCAACATTTCCCCTTAAGGAAATCATGCTGACTTCAACCTACTTCTAAGTACAGTACACGAAAACCTCATCCTTAATAATCTCATGCCGTATAACCATTTCATAACCAGTTTCCCCATCCTAAGAAAAAAAATGTGTTCTAAAGAGCCTTTCATGACCCCATGATATCCCAAAATGCTTTACAACAAATTACATAATATTGAAACACAGCCTCTGTTGTTATGGCTTTGCTACAGGTGGTAATTTGCATTCATGAACCCTCACTGGTTCACTGCAATCAATCCAGTCAGCCTTAGTCCCCAGATAGTCTTGAAATTTTCATCCTGTTCTCTATTAAAAGCTACAATTAAATCTGTCTCCACCACACTTTCAGGCAGTGAATTCTATCACAATTTCTTGCTGTGGGAAAAAAAAAGTTTTATTTGTTTAAATAACAAAGCATGGATAAATGAAACGATAATAGAGTCTAACATTAATTATTGGAATCCATTCCCTGGGACAGTGTAGACTTTCATGAAGGAAGCAATGGTTTAGTTAGCATGGATTTGTTGAGGAAAGTTGTTTCTAACCACATTCCCACACCAACCTGTCAGTCCTTGGCTTTATCCACTGCCAAACTCAAACCAGAAGAACATTACTCCATACTGAGCAGTCTACAACCTAATGGCATGAACAGTGAATTATCCATCTGAAGGTAACCCACACTACCTGTGCTTCTTTCTCTCGGCTTCCAGTTCAGCTGCATGCCATCACATCACCCAGTCTCATTATCCTCCCTCACCTGGTTCTATCTGCTGATCACCAATAAACTCCATGTTCTGGTTCGCCTACCCGCTTCCTCAACTTTTTTCATCCGCCCATCATCCCTCCTTTATCCCTCCCATACTACTTGGATTCCATCTTCTGCAGCCTCTTGTTTCTACTCATTACCATCCAACCTCTGTCACCTACCTCCACCCTACCCTCCCCTTGCCTGATTCCAACTGCCTCCTATTTCTCCCACTCTGTCTCTATCAGAAAGACAGACAGACATATTTTATTGATCCCGAGGGAAATTGGGTTTCGTTACAGCTGCACCAACCAAGAATAGTGTAGAAATATAGCAATATAAAACCATAAATAATTAAATAATAAGAAATAAATTATGCCAAGTGGAAATAAGTCCAGGACCAGCCTATTGGCTCAGGGTGTCTGACACTCCAAGGGAGGAGTTGTAAAGTTTGATGGCCACAGGCAGGAATGACTTCCTATGATGCAGTGTTGCATCTCGGTGGAATGAGTCTCTGGTTGAATGTACTCCTGTGCCTAACCAGTACATTATGGAGTGGATGGGAGTCATTGTCCAAGATGGCATACAACTTGGACAGCATCCTCTATTCAGCCACCACCATCAGAGAGTCCAGTTCCACCCCCACAACATCACTGGCCTTACGGATGAGTTTGTTGATTCTGTTGTTGTCTGCTACCCTCAGCCTGCTGCCCCAGCACACAACAGCAAACATGATAGCACTGGCCACCACAGACTCGTAGAACATCCTCAGCATCGTCCGGCAGATGTTAAAGGACCTCAGTCTCCTCAGGAAGTAGAGACAGCTCTGACCCTTCTTGTAGACAGCCTCAGTGTTCTTTGGCCAGTCCAGTTGATTGTCAATTCATATCCCCAGGTATCACTAGGCACTCTCTCCCCTCTCTTCACCCCTCCTCCTCCTCCTCCTCCTGGGTGCAGCTGCCCGTCATCTCCCTCATCAACACACACAAGCTACTGGAGGAACTCGGCCTGTCAGGTAGTACACATGGAAGCGAATGAACAGTTGAAGTTTCAGGCTGAGACCCTTCTTGAGGGCTGGAAAAGAAGGGGGAATAAGCCAAAATGAAAAGGTGGGAGGGGGGAAAGGAGAACCAGCTAGATAGATGATAGGTGAAGCCAAATGGTAGGTAAGACAAAAGGCTGGAGAGGAAGGAATCTGATTGGAGAGGAGAGTGAACTAAGTGGGAAAGGAAAGGAGGAGGGGACCCAGGGGAGGTGATAGGCAGGTGAGAAGTAAAAGGCCAGAGTGGAGAATAGAAGAAGAGGGGAGAAGGAAGGAAATGTTTTTTTTTACCAGAAGGAAATATCAATACTCATGCCATCAGGTTAGAGGCTACCTATACAGAATATAAGGTGTTGCTCCTCCACCCTGAGGATGCCCTCATCGTGGCACATGAGGAGGCCATGAATCGACACATCAGAATAGAAATGGGAATCGCAATTAAAGTGTTTAGCCACAGGAAAGTTCCACTTCTGGCAGATGGAACAGCAGTGCTTGACAAAGAGGCCCCCCCCCAATTCCCTGGTTCCATCGATCGGCAGCCAGACTCTACCTCATTCCTTCCTCTCACTTCCTTATACTGCCTACCCCTCCTCTACACTCCCAGCAGGGTCTCATCAGCACTGTTTATCCCCTTGCCTCCACAGATGTTGCTTGACCCACTGAATTCCTCCAGCCATTTGCTTTTAGGATCCAGATCCCAGCATCTGCAGTTTCTCATGTATAGCTGAATTCTTTGAGGCTGGTAAACGTGCTGTCATCTACATGAACTTTGGCAAAACTTACAAAGCCCTCACATGGCAGTCTGATCAAAATCGGAAGCATCCATTGAATCCTAGATACTATAGCAATTTGGATCCAAAACCGTCCTTGTGACAGGAAACAAAATACTCTTGTCAAGAGAGTTCCAAAGGATTGCAGACTCGTTCCCTTACATTCTGTAGTGATATGTAATAGAGCTTTGTTTCCAGAAGCAGTGGGCATGATGAAGCTTTCAGATGATACCAAAGCTCAATTGACAGTGACAAAGAAAGCTTTAGGCTGCCTGTAGATTTCAGTGGTGCAGTCAGTTGGGCAGAAAAATGGCAAATGGAATTTAGTCCACAGAGGTTTGAGGTAGAGCATGTGGAAAGCTGAAACAAAGAAAGTACAATTAAAAGGAAGTTAACAGGTGTTGTGGAAGGACAAATTAATCATGGGGTGTATGCCTAAAGATCCTTAAAGGCAAAAGGATGGTCAAAGAAGTGTTTAAGGTGACATACAAGGTGTTATCTCTTAGACAAAGTATAGAACATACCAGCTAGAATGGTGTAAACCACTATTCAGGCCTCTGCTTGAGTACTGCATATGGTTCTGGTAATCACATTACAGGAGAGATGTCGTAGCACTGGAGAAGGTGAAGAGATAGATGGACGTATTGTGGGTACTGGAAAATTGTAACTGTAAGGAAAGATTCAGATGGAAGGGGTGGCGAGAGTTATTTTCTTTGGGGCAGAAGAAGCTGAGGGGGATCTTGTTCGAGTTGTGAATGGTAAAATCATACATACCTAAGAGAAAGGTCAAAGAGATAAAGTAATTTGTGAAAAGATTGGGGGGGGGGGGGTTCGGAGAGGAGGGGTGTTAAGTAAATTTCCTTCAGCCAGAGTGTGCAGGGCTCTGGAATTATTTTATTAAAAGGGTCATAATGGCAGAAGCCTTCCTCGCACATAAACAGTACTTGAGGAATCATGACATATAAAGCTATGGATTTAATGCTGGAAGGTGGAATTACAATGGAGAGCTCCTTCTGCACTGGCGTATGTACAATGGACTGCATGGGCAGCTTCCATGAGGTAAAATTTCCCTAATTCTCAGATTCTGGTGTTATACTGGCCCTTTTCATGCAGGTGTTTTGTGATATTGTCCACCGACTAATGAGAGGTAGAGATGGGTTTGGGGGGGTGGGCGAACTCTGCTCGGAGGAACGGCAGTCACTGGCACTTCATTTTATTTCTGCCTTTTCATCATAGTTGTTGGAAGAAGCACAGCTTAGAGTGCACACTCTTCTCAACAAGCGAGAATCCTGACGAATCTCCCTGTCGAACAATAATCTCAAAAGGTGGCAAGGTTTACGTCCTCGAAGATAATGCTAAAAAAAATAGCTGGGAGAATGTTTCAAAGAATAAAAGATGAGTTAAAGATTAGAGAACATGGCACAGAAACTGTACTGTGGCAGACGGGAAGACACTATAACGAGCAGCTAAAACTACCCAATGCATCACAGGCTCCAGCCTGTCCTCCATCAAGGGCACACAGTATATGCCAGAGAAAAACCAGCAATATCGTGAAGGATCCCACCCACCCTCCTTATAGACTGTATGTCCCAGTCCCACCAGGGAAGAGACCACCCAGAATCTACACCTGGACCACCAGGCTCAAAAACAGTTACTTCCCGCAAGCCATCAAGCTGATTAACACCTTCACCCATTAATCCCCATCCCTACCACATACACACCACCAAACTTCACTTTATAAACATACAGTCCGTCTATGTATATAACATTGTGTTTTATAGGACTGTTTTATATTTATTATGTAGTTTGTATTCTGTTCCTTATATTTATTGTGATTTTTATGTTGCAGGGTAACATTTCCATTTTCCTTTGCACTCGTGTACAGAAAATGACAATAGATCATCTTGAATCTTGATGTACTTGTTCATAATCCCTTTCATGCTTAATGGCTTCAAGTGTGGAATGTTTTCCAACTTTATTATCTATTCATGAATAAGACGTTAATTTAAATTATTCAAAAACACACACACACACACACACACACATGCAAAGTATGCTCCTAGGGCATGGCGTGTGTGCTCTGAACATTCTTTCAATCAAAGTTAACTATTTCTTGATCAACGGCACGTAATTAAGTGCTTAAAGCAATCAAGTGGAATTACTGCTTGCTACCTAAATCTCCGACTTAAAGACACCTGATATTCTGTCTGCTGGTGCCAGTCTTGGCCTGTGCTAAGTGAGCAGCTTTCATGGCTCTCCTTTTTTTAAACAGCATCAATAAATTTTTGAATTGTGCCTATCCATCATAACAGTGATCAATGCAGGCCCACTTAAAACAGATGACTAGACAGCTGTGCATGACTGAATAATTGATGATGATCCTGGGGAGCTCAAAAATACCTCATGTAATTAATCACTGGGACAAGGAGCCCCATTTTAGCACCACGTGGTCCACTCACACTTGTGCAAGGAAAGTTCTGCTGAGTTCCTGAATCCTTCATTGAAAGTGTACGGCTTTAACACCGGGGGAGACAAGTTCTCCCGCATGCTGTTTGGAAGTGATTATGGATCTGTGAATTTTAAAAAAAAACACCGTATCAGCAATGGATCTCTAGTGATTTTACAGCCTAGTTGCAGGCAGCAAAGTAAACACGCCAGTCTAGTTCTGATGAAGGCTCCCATTCGAAAGATTAATCTACCTTTCGGGAAGCAAATAGAAACCTGATCTGCGTCGTCAAAGAGGTGGATTAAAACATGGGGGAGAATCACGATAGAATCGCACAGTGCTCCAGTCAGACTGCATCTCGGTACAGCTTTCAATTATAGCCATTGAAACACACGGGAGACATTCATGTTCTAGAGGCATTGCCAATCACCAGTGCCCAAAGCCCAAGCTAGAAGGAAGATTTGAGGAAGATAGACCATTTAGGTTACCAGGGACTCAGAGGTGTAGAAGGTAGTCATTGGTACTGAAACGTAATTCCATTATTTCAGGTTAAAGCCACACCAGCCACCTTATATTACCTTGTTATTGCTTGGTATTTAAGCTGCACAGGAACTAACTTCCCCATGTAGTTTATACTCTGCAGGTGAGCCCGACAACCTTTTCTCATCTTGTACCTTTCCCATCCATCAGTCTCCTGTTTAATGCAGCAGTTCTGTGAGTTCCTACCATTCCACATGTCAATGATTTCCACATCA
This sequence comes from Hemitrygon akajei, assembly GCF_048418815.1. NCBI lineage: Eukaryota > Metazoa > Chordata > Chondrichthyes > Myliobatiformes > Dasyatidae > Hemitrygon > Hemitrygon akajei. Next base: position 32,353,601 of record NC_133127.1, read on the forward strand.
TCATTTCTTGTCTTGCTCCCATCCGCACCGCCCCACCCCCACCAGCCAATTCCCCAACCTCTGATGTCTATTCTGAACCGTGGTTTCTTCCTTCATCCCCCTTCTCCATTCTATGGTTGTGACCTGCTGCTGGCCTGGAAAGGGAATAAAAATCAGCAGTCAGCAAGTTATGCTGCAGCTTTATAAAACGCTGGTTAGGCAGCATCTGGAGCAATGCATTGAGTTCCAGTCGCCCCATTACAGGGAGGGTGTGCAGGTTTTAGGAAATGGTGCTGAAGTGGTTTGGGTGCCACAGTAGCACAGCGGTTAGCATGACTCTACTATAGTTTGGGGCGTCAGAGTTAGGGCTTCAATTCTGTCGTCATCCGTGAGGAGTTTGTACGTTCTCCCCATGACCACGTGGGTTTCCTCCGGGTGCTCCGGTTTCCTCTCACACTCCAAGGATGTACCAGTTAATCGCTTAACTGGTAGTAAGTTGTCCTGTGATTAGGCAGGGGCTGGATAGGAGGATTGCTGAGCAGTGTGGCTTGTTGGGCCGGAAGGGTCTGTTCACGCTGTATCACTAAATAAATAAATCATTTTAAAAAAAAGTTTTACGAGGATGCTGCCCAGATTACAGGGCATCTGAGATCAGGAGAGCTTGGACAATTTCAGACTGTTTTCTTCTAGGGTGGCAAAGTCTGTGGGGAGCCCTGAAAGAAGCTTATTAGATCATGAGGGGCATCATTAGAGTGGACAGCTGGTATCTCTTTCCCCAAAGTCAAAAATGGCAAACACAACAGGGCATGCGTTTAAGGTGAGGGGGGCAAATTCAAAGGGGAAGTACTTTACACAAAGTGGTGGGTGCCTGGGTGCCAGTGGTGGTAATGGAGACAAATATAACAGAGGTGTTTAAGAGGATCTTAGGTGGTCAGATGGATGTGCAGAGAACAGAGGAATATGGACTGTGTATAGGCAAAAAAAAGACTAGTTATTGACTGTTGAGGCACAACACCCATTCAGTATCGTCCATATTTGCTTGACTCTTGCTATCTAATTGCTATCTAAGTTCTCAAGGTATCAGAGTGGAAGCCCAAGGGTCCCGTGCTGGGTTCCCATCATTGTGAAATATAATTGGTAATTGAATAGGTGTTCAAGGACTGATATCAGCAGTGAAAGCTATTCTTTTAAAGATGTAAAGCTGTTCTTCCAGTCAAGCTAGCGCTGAGCTGCAGTCTTAATCAAGGTCACGGCTCAGAGTTAGTTGTTTATAAGGTTTTTATAGGTTGGTAGGGATGGCTTTGGGAACGGAGAGGGGAGTCAGGGGTTAGGTTAGGGTATAGGGACATGGATGTGGGTGAATTACAGGACAGACTGGAGTCTAAGCCTCTGCTCAGAGTTCAAAGGTTAGTGACATGGATGTGGTCTGATGTCAGGCCAACAGACCAGTGAGGTTGAGGGCTGGTGCCCTCCACCCCCACATCAGCGAGTGCTATTCAGGATGGAAAATCGGCACAGGGATCGGTGAATCCATGAGTCCGTTGGATGCTGGAGACCAAAGACCTGATGGCATGAATATCGATTTCTCCTCTGGTAATTTCCCCCTTCTTCTGTTCCCCGCTCTGGTCTCTTGCATCTCCTCACCTGCCTATCACGTCCACCTGGGTTCCCTCCTCCTTCCCTGTCTTCTATAGTACACTCTCCTCTCTTATCATATTCCTTGATCGCCAGACTTTTACCTTTCCCACAAACCTGGCTTCACCCATCACCTTCCAGCTAGCCCCCTTCCCCTCTCCCCGCCTCTTCTTCTGGCATCCTCCACCTTCCTTTCCAGTCCTGAGGAGGAGGCTCAGCCAGAAACGACTGTTCATTCATTTCCATAGGTGCTGCCTGGCCCGTGGAGCTCGTCCAGCATTTTGTGTGTGTTGCTCTGGGTTTAGAGGGCGGGAGGGAGGAACTTTGCTGCTGTTGTTTTGTCACTTGTTGCATTCTGTGTTATTCTGCCAAGCATTGTGGGCATGTTATGCTGGCACCAGAGTTTGTAACGACACTGGTGAGCACACCGTTGGTGTGTGGCTGTTAACAGAAACTGATGCATTTCACTGTATGTTGAGTGTACGTGTGACATAAATCTGAAAACATGCAGACCTCAATGTCAGTGGCCAATAATGACACAGTAACCACAATGCTTGGTTGACTCTTCATACCAGCATTTATAAATGAATACAATACTAAAAAGAGCGTAAGGGTTACTCTCAATGTTCCTATGTTAAAACAGAGAAATTACCTTAAATAGGCTCTAGAGAATTCTCTACACAAGGAAGTCTGCAGATGCTGGAAATCCAAAAGAACACAGACAAAATGCTGGAGGAACTCAGCAGGTCATGCAGCATCTATGGAAATGAATAAACTGTTGAGGTTTCGGGCTAAGACCCTTCTTCAGGGACAGAAAAGGAAGGGGGAAGACACTGGAATAAAAAGGTGAGGTGAGGGGAGGGGTGAATTCTCCACTTTCTTGCGGGAACTCAGAAAAATCTTTTGAAGTATCTACTATCTTGGCTCCCCATACATTTTTACATAAGAGGAAAAGTTTACAAAGATGCAGTGATTGAAAGTCCTTTCAATTCTTCTGGTTTCAGATGGTGCTATTGAATGAGAGCAGCAGCTCACTGGTAGTCCAAAAAGGCAAGAAATTTGACTCAAAACATTACTAGTGACACCTCTTCGGAAGTAAATTGTGGTAAATTACCGCCACAAACAATGAAGAGGCGAGCGGAGGCGAAGCGAATTCGAGGGATGAACCATGCTGGTACCTTGCAGAATCAGTGCAGATGGAGTGAGCCATCTGGAGAGGAGAAATCAAGGCAGACGGGTCCCAATGGCCATACAACTGGCCCAGGTGCAAGGTTTGATCGCTTTGGGTGCCAAGCCAGTGTGGAGAAATTGAGAGCGGCTTCAGGCTGGGTGGGAAATCTGGGCCCGGATCCGGCGAGTCGCTGGGTGGCGTGTTCTAGGCCTTTTGTTGCAGCAGTGACCAGGTCCTAGTGCAAAGTACGATATGTTGTTTGGACAATTTAAACGATATACTGGAAAGTGCATTAGGATTGGAGGCGAGAAACAACTTTGCTCGCTCTCCCGTGGCATTCACTCCTCTTCCCCTGGCGCTGAGGCTGTGAAGACTGCCCCGGCTGTCATGTTCCATACCCGCTAAAATGATGAAATGATACCGAAGACTGGGCCTACTCCAGGCCCTTCCGGGGTTCAGATCCAAGGACACGTTGTGGTTCGGAATGTCATTGCTCACTTCCACTGTTTTTATCCTACCCTTTCTCTGCGCATCGTTCTGTTTATTTAAATTGGGTTCTTTTGGGTTTCTAGCTTCGTGGCAAACAAATCTCAAGGTTGTGTAATTTATACATTCTGTGATAATACGAGGGTGATTGATAAGTTTGTGGCCCAAGGTAGAAGGAGATGAGTTATTAACTTCAAACTTTCTGCATAATCATTCAAAGAGTTGACCTGCATGTGCATGTAAAGAGAGCCATATAACTCATCTCCTTCTACCTTAGGCCACTAACTTATAGATCACCCATCCGTGGAAACTTTCTGGAGGTCCAAGACCGCTGGACTAAGTGTGTAAATGTAGGAGGGGACTAGATAGATAGATAGATAGATACTTTATTCATCCCCATGGGGAAATTCAACATTTTTTCCAATGTCCCATACACTTATTGTAGCAAAACTAATTACATACAATACTTAACTCAGTAAAAATATGATATGCATCTAAAATCACCCTCTCAAAAAGCATTAATAATAGCTTTTAAAAAGTTCTTAAGTAGTTTACTTAAATACATTGAGTCCTAACCCTGACACTTTAACATATCTTACTCAACTATGTTGAAAAATAAATGTGCTAGGTTTGTGGCCTTCTACCTTAGGCCACAAACTTATCAATCACCCCTCGTAAATGTACTTTGAACTTCACTATCACTCTGCTCTGCTCTTGTTGGGGTTTGATATGCCAGTTTTTAAAACTCTAAAAACTCTAAAATAAAGAGAGCTTCCTAGTTGGTAAAATGACTGGTGCCTGTTTGCAATTTGACACACACTGGGTCACCATTGGAATATCCAAGCATTCAGCAATACTGATTTAGTTTCCGCTTTCAAAAGATAATAACTATGTTCAAGCTTCCAAGATTTCAAAATTGCATGCTACGCATTTTGATATGAGTGCTATTGACAGGGGTGAGATAAGAAATACTTGCATTCACAAATCTGCAGGACATCATTTTTCAATTAATAAAGAAATTTTCAATTACTCTAACAGTGTCACAATTGAGGAAAGATGACAAGCAATATGTATACAGCATATGTATACACTCAACTATGTGATTAGTACATAGAACATAGAAAAATACTCTACATCTTAAGATCATTATAGCATATTTGGACCTGCTTTGGATCTTTTATGAATATGAAAGAGGGAAGGCAGAACTTTGGCTTGATGCCTCTGATGCCACTAACAGTGCAGCATTCATTCAATAAGTTGCTAGCGTAGTGATCCTGGGTTCTGTGTTCCATCTCTGGACTGTGACTTGAACTCATGAATGGCAGAGCACAGAGGCAAGTGCAAGTTACAGTAAACAGCTAAATTCTCCACTGATTTTCAATACTGGTGACCATTGTTTTTGGTGTGGAAAGAAGAATCAGAATGAGTTGTTTTTTTTCCCCCAGGGAGTCAAGATGTGCCTGTGTAGCAGAGATGCTTTCAAAGTTCAGAGTAAATACATTACCAAATTATTATAGGTATATGCCACCAGATTAATTTTCCTGCAGGCATTCACAGAGATTTACAAAAGAATCAGTGAAAAAACTATACAAAAAGACTGACAAACAACCAATGTACAAAATAAGACAAACAGCAAGTGCAATAAGACATATTAATAATAATAATAAACAAGTAAATAAATAAAACTGAGACCATGAGTTGTCAACTCCTTGAAAGTGAATCCATAGGTTGTGGAATCAGTTCTGTGTCAAGGTGAGTGAAGTTATCCACACTGGTTATGGAGCCTGATAATTGAAGGATGTTCATGAACCTGGTGGCATAGGACCTAACCCTCCTGTACATCCTTTTTGACGACACAGTGAGAAGAGAGCATGACCTGGATAGTGGGGGTCCCCGATGACGGACGCTTCTTTCTTGTGGCTGGTTCAGATCAGGGTTCATGTCTCCTGGAGTAAGGCAATTACCTCCTTACAACATGGAGTGAGGCCATTTTAAGCCACTAAGTCTGTGCTGGCTCACCAAGCATACTGTTCTTCACTAATTTTCCCTGCAACCTACCCTGCTCATGCTCCATCGTCAACTCTCCCCAGATTCTACCATTCAGCAGCACGCATGCTGTAGTTTTAGTTGACTAATTACCCAAAGAACCTCTGTGTCTTTGGGCTGTTGCAGGAAACTATAGTACCCAGGGGATCAGGGAGAACATGCAAACTCCACACGAGCAGCAGCCAAGGTCAGTTTTGAATCCGACTCGCTGGATCTGTGGTCAGAAGCGGTTCTGCTAGCTGTGTCCCCGTTCCCTGGCTGATGCAACACAGCTAAACAGCCTGTCATTTTGTACCAACCCAATTTGCACCAAGCATTCACTCACACTTCCTGTTTATTCCTCACAATCGTTCAGATGCTCATTAATATCTCTTGCTCAGTCTCTCTGAGAGAGTGGGAACCTGGGTCAAGGGGTGTTTTACAAAGGAGCATTCAAATATTGAACCAACAAACAAACAGCTGGCACTAGTGTTTATTTTTCTTATAAGGCAGGCTGCATTACAGATGCCACTGTGGTTAGTTGACTGACCTTCACCCGTGTCAGGGTTCATTTCAAGCACAAACCTACTGGGAGTCAAACTTCATCTGCCTCTCTTCAAGAGAGATCGAACAAGCTGTAAAAGAAGGTTCTGTTTTCGTTTTCCATCAGTCCTCTGGTAAAGATAAGGCACTCCGAAAACCGTCCTGCAGGACCTGTTGTTCCAGTCCCAGAAACCTGAGGAATTTGACATGAACGAGAGAAAACCTTGAACATGAAATGTTTTGCGGGCAGTTCCCTGACAGAAAGAAAGTGAGTAACTCAAATTAATTTCAGGGCACAATATTCCTGATGAGGGAGAAGCCACCAACCAACAGCTGGCATTTGATTCGTGGCTTCATGGCGAGCTCTAGCCTCCCCACCCCCACCCCAGCATCGACATCCAAAAGGCAATGCCTCAAAAAGGCAGCGTTCATCATTAAAGACCCCCATCAGCAAGAACATACTCTCTTATTACTACCTACAGAGAGGAGTTACAGGAGCCTGTAGACACACTCTTAATACACAGGAAGCTACATACATAACTTTGTCATCAGACTTCTGAATAGACAATGGAACAACCCATGAATATTACCTCACTATTTTTCCTCTCTTTTTGCACTACTTATTTAATTATATATGCTCCTTACTGTAATTTATAGTATTTTTTATGCACTTGACTGTACTGCAGCCACAAAACAATAAATTTCATGACATATATCGGTGATATTAACCCTGATTGTGATTCTGTGTCAGTACAGAAAGACCATTTAAATATGGTTTGCCTCCTGGTGTGTGCTGAGAATTCAGACTGGGGAACCCTTCACTTTCTCCATGTGTTGGCTGTGCACAGCAAGACTAAGCGGCTTCAGGATTCAAGATTCAAGTTTACTTTTACTAATGTACCTCGAAGCATACAGAGAAATGAGTCCTTCGTCTTAACCACCAACACACCTGAGGGTGTGCTGGGGGCAGCCCATAGGTGTTGCCACACATGCCAGTGCCAACATAGCAAGCCCACAATGCTCGGTGAAACAACACAGAATGCAGCATGCAACAAACAACAACAGCAAAAACAAGCCCTGTTCTTCCCTCCCACCCAGTCCTTTAACCCCAGGACAGGCCTCCAGAGGTTATGGCCTCGGGTCAGCAGACACTGGGTTTGACCTCCCCAATGGACCTGCAGAGATTCACAGACTTGGCTCCAGACTATGGGCCTCGACTTGCGGACTTCCAATTTGTCCTTGGGCCTTAATCCTTAGCGTCAATCCCAGGACAGACTGATCAGTGAAATCTGCACTCACTTTGAAGACAACTGAACCCTTTAGGTAGAACGCAAAGAGATAAAAGATCGTGAATGCTAGAAATCTGAAATGTAGAAGTGTCTGAAATAACAGTGGGTTCAAAGTTCAAAGTAAATTTATTATCAAAGTGCATATATAATCACCATATACAATCCTGAGATTAGTCGTCTTGCATTTACACTCAATAGATCCAGTAACCGTAATAGAATCAGCGAAAGACGGCACCCATCTGGGAAGCATCTGAGGGGTGACAAGCAAACTTTGTTTCTGGTGGATGGCCTCTCATCAGGACCTTGAGGAAGGACCAGCAACCAAGAGTCTGCACTCAGAAGATTTCATTGCCTCCACCTGGCCTGTCACTTCCTCCACCCTGCCTCCTCCCACCTAACGACATCTGCCAATCAACCCCTCTTCAACTGGAGCTACCTGTCACTTGCCAGCCACCTCTCCTTGCAGGCCATCTCCCCTTTACTCTTTCAGTCCACTAAGGGACTTGACCCAAAACGTCAACTATCCATTTCCCTTTGCAGATACTGCCTGACCTGCTGAATTCCTCCAGCGACTTGTTTCCTGGTACAGACATTTTCCTTTTAGTTTATTTTTTCATTTGCAGGTGAGCATTTATAACCGATCTCATTCATCAACTAACAAACCACAAAGCACTGGAGGAACTCAGCGGGCTAGGCAGCATCTGTAGAAAAGAGTAAACAGTCGACATTTCAGACTGAGACCCTTCATCAGGCCCGAAACCTCGACAGTTCACTCTTTTCCACAGAAGCTGAGTTCCTCCAGCAGTTCGTGCGTGTGTTGCTTTGAATTTCCAGCATCAGCAGATTTTCTCGCGTTTGCATCTCTCATTAACCAGTCCACTATGACCATCCCTAACCAATTTCAACCTTTTCAAGTGACTCTGTCCCTCTGAATTTAACATCTGCTGTCCTCCTTGAAAAAATATACCACATTTGCTCTTTGCTAGCACAAAAGGGGCTGAAAGAATTCATCAGATCAGACAGCACCTATGAAGGGACATGGATGGTCAATGTTTTGGGTTGAGACCGCTCATCTGCACCATTTACCTCCAGTGCCTTATGTTTGGCTCCTGGTTAAAGCATCTGCCATATTTGATGTCTCCTTTTTGTGGTTTGCCAATTATCCGACATTTCACCTGTGGCCAGTGAATCTTTAAAAATCTGTTGGAAACCCATCCATCTCCTCTCTGGCCTTCCATAATAGGCTGGTGTACATCTCAACAGACCTGTGATTCATCTACCCTTATACCTGCAGACACATTCAATATGTCCTCCTTATAAAACAATCGTACAGCTACAGCAGGAATGCTGGTCTCCACACAATAGGAAGAGCATTATAGATTATAGAATGAGTGGATAGCAAGAGACGTTTTATTCCCTGGGGAAAATGGCTAATATAAGGGGGCATAATTTTAAAGTGATTGGAGAAAAGTATGGGGGAGATATCAGAAGTACTTTGAAACTTCTCTCGCAGGCAAAAGCTTCTAAGAGCGGATGACACTTATTTATTTGTTTGTCTGTTCATTTGTTTATTTATTTATTATTTATTTAGTGACACACCATGCAGTAGACTTGTCTGGTTCTTCATGCCACACAATCCCAGCAACCCCACAACCCTGATTACGGGACAATTTACAGAGACTAATTCCCCAGCCTGGTGTCTTTTTAGACTGTGGGAAGAAACTGGAGCATTTGGGGAAAACCATGCCTTCCACGGAGAGGACATACAGAGAGTCCTCATAGAAGAGTGACGGAATTGAACTCGGAACTCTGGAACACCCCAAGCTTTAATAGCATTGCACTAACTGCTCTGCTTCTGTGGCATCTACAGTGTGGCATAGGCTTCAGGTGAAGAATAATGTATTTAGAGGAGGTATGAGGAAAATATTTTTCCCAAGAAACTCAAGAACACAAGAAAATAGAAGCAGGAGAGGGTCGCCGGCGCTCTCAAGCCTGCCCTGCCATTCAGTGGGATCATTGATGATATGTAATGGCCTTAACTTCTATGCCAGTTCCCTGTAAAATTTATTTATCAATCTCCACCTTAAATAACTTGGCCTTCACCACCCTCAGAGCAAGAGAACTCCAGAGATTTAGAGGGCGATTAACATCTGTGACATGTTGCTGGAGAAAATGTTGATGGCAGTTGTTCCCATAAAATTTATGAAGTAGCTGGACAGCATTTGAACTGTCAAGCCACAGTATGTTTGGTCCATACCAAATGCTTAATGGTCAGCACAGATACGATGGGCTAAAAGGCCTATTCTTCAGCTGTATGGCTCTATAATTCTGTAGCTCAACATTGATTTCACCCCCAAAATATTGGGTGCAGTAACATTCAAAAGGCTCTTCGCAATGAATCACAACGAAAAAGTGAGCTCCTGGTTGTCAATATCTCTAAGGATCTATCTTTGACCCAGCATATCGATGCTGCTACAAAGAAGGCACAATAGTGGCTAGATTTCATTAGGAGTTTGAGGAAGACACTCACAAATTTCTACAGATGTACCGTTGAGAGCATTCTAACTGGCTGCATCATTGTCTGGTATGGGGGCAGGGGTGGTGTTGGGCTACTGCACATGATTGAAAGAAGCTGCAGAGAGTTGTAAACTTAGTCAGCTCCATCACGGGCTCTAGTCTCCATAGCATCCAGGACATCTTCAAAGAGTGGTGCCTCAAAAGGCAGCATCCATCATAGCGGACTCACATCACCCTAGGCATGCCTTGTTCTCAATGCTGCCCTCAGGGAAGAGGTACAGAAGCCTGAACACACACACTAAACAATTCAGGAACAGCTTCTTCCCTTCTGCCATCCGATTTCTGAATAGACATTGAACCGATAAACATTACCTCACTACTTTTTTTATTTTTGCACTACAGTACTTACTTAATTTAACTAATATATATATATGTATATGTATACACACACATACAGTTTTTCCCTATTATTATGCATTGCATTGTACTGCTTCTGCAAAGACGACAAATTTCCTAAAAGGTGATGTTAAATCTGATTCTAATTCTATCTAAACATGATAGGTCATAAGGAGGTTTACAGGAAGATTCATAATACAATAAAATGATATGCTAAATGCAGAAAGTACAGAGGATACTGGAAAAAAGGAATAGAGATCAAGGACAGGGTAAGGGGATAAATTAGGTAATAATATAAGAGGAAGTCAAGTCATTTATAAATAGACAAGTAGGGAAGTGAGAGGAAATGCTGAGCTGAATTAAGACCTAAAAGAGCTCTTGAACTGGCAGAAGCCTTGGACAGGATACTAAATAAGTCCTTTGCAACTATTTTCAGAGAGTCATAGAGCCATAGGGCTAAAGCAGCACAGAAACAGATGTATTGTTTTATGGAAACGAAAGCCTTTGGGCAAACTTGTCCATGCCAACCAAAATGCCTAACTATGTTAACTGTCATTGGAGACTATTAGAATACGGATACAATTACGCAGAGAGGAGATGCAGCATCCAAGATTAGATTCAGATGAAATACTTCACCATTCAGCTCCTGAATGAACTGGCAAAACCCTAATCACTGCAGTTTAGCAACGCCATGACCACTTTGAACAGTTTGAAGTAAAATGGGCTCTGTATTTGTGTTTTCTTCTTTAAAAATGTGTATAACTTATGGTTATTTCTTTTTGCAAATGCTGCTTCTAAGATGCTACGTGCCTGTGCTACTGCTGTAAGTAAGTTTTTCATGGCACCTGTGCCAACGTGTACTTATGCCTATGACAACAGGCTCATCTTTGATTTTTGACGTTGACTTTGAAGACGGAAAGCTCTGACTGCAGTATTCCAATACATCCTAGATTTAGAGGTGCTGCCAAGAAAGAGAGTTGGAAATAATGTTCAAAACAAGGGAGAGAATTGAACTTGATAATTACAGGGCAGCCAGATGGGGAGAACTTCTAAAGCAAATATGGGACCAAATTAGCAAGTACTTGGATAAGCATGAACTACTTAATGAAAATAAGCATGAACTTGTTAAAGAATCAGATATCCTGCTAATATAAGAATGTTTCAGCCACCAAAAAGAGTTCACTTTGTGTCATTCAATACTTTGTTCAACAGCAACACAAACAACTTGCCCATAGAGAGCGTCTTTAACATAATAAAACACTCAGAAGTGTTACTAAACAAAACTTGACACCGAGTTTCAAAAGAGGGGTGTTAAATCTGAGGGCTTGGTTGAAGAGAGTAGATTCAAAGAGTCTCAAGAAAAAGAGGGACAAGACCAGGATAAAAACCATGGTCACATGTGAAGAAGCAAAAGAGATCTGAATTGGAAGAATTGGTATCATGATACCATAGCGATTAGCCCGATGTAATTACAGCTTGGGGTGCCCCAGAGTTCTGAGTTCAATTCTGACGCCGTCCTGTAAGGTGTCTTCCCTATAAATTGCATGTGTTTGTTAGTCCTCTGGTTTTTTCCCCACAGTCCAAAGAGGTACCAAGTAGGATAATAGGTCATTGTAAATTATCCCATAATTAGGTTAAGGTTAATCAGGTTTGTTGGGGGTTGCTGGGGTGGTGTGGTAGGGCTGGAACGGCCTACATCATGCTGTATTGCTAATTAAACAGACAATAAACAAATAATCCAGCAATCTTAGAGGCTGCAGGGTATTGGTGCTGGTTTATTATTGCTTTTCACTGTAGCAAGTTACAATAAAAAACACCTGGAGTCTTCCATTCAGTTCTGGACACCCCATTATTTGAAAGATGTCAAGGCTTTGGAAAGGGGGTAGAAGATGCTTCCTAGGGTGCTGCATGGATTAGAGGGCATCTGCTCAAAGGAGAGATGGACAAACTTAGGTTGTTTTCTCCGGTGGAGCAGAGGCTAAGGGGATACCTGATGGAAGCTATAAGATGATGAGAGGAAAGATAGAGAGTTGATATTTTCTTTTATTTAGAGATACAGTACGATAACAGGCCCTTCCAGCCCAACGAGCCAGCACCATACAATCATGCCCATGAGACCAATTAACCTACTAACCTGTAGGTCTTTGAAATGGTGGGAGGAAGGTGAAGCACATGGCAAAAACCTATGCAGCTACGGGGAGAGGATACAAACTCCTTGCAGAGAGCAGCAGAATTGAAACTGGGTCACTGATGCTGTAATAGTGTTATTCTGACTGCTACACTATCATACTGTCGTCCCTCTCTTTTTTTTGTAAATAATTTTGATGTGTGATGCTATTGGGTTTGCTGACCGTGAAGTTCTAAACTCATATGAAGACCTTAAGCCCTATTGGATATAAATAGCCACAAGTACTCTCACTAAGGGAGGTTATACTGTAACTGCTCACTCTTGAAAGACTTGTTCACTTCCCTGTTTATTCTCGACAGCCAGTTTAGCTGCCGATACCCACTATTTGAGCAGTGGGTCACCCCTCCCTACCAAGCAGAAAATACTTCCAGCTATCAACTAGTTTAAACACAATTCATTTATATTCATTGATGCACATTTAAATGCAAACAACATTCTTAAAACACGCTTAAAACTCAAAGAGGATTTCAATCTTATAGAACATTTTCAAATTAGAAACCATTTCTAAAACACAAAGCATTTCTGTAGCACAAAGAATTTTCTAAGCACAGATAGAATTCCTCTAAACTAAAAAGACATACAATCATCCATCACAAAATTCCAAGCCAGAGGAATAAACTCTAATTCACCCCATGTTTCTGTCATGCTTCTTGATGTTTCTTCCCCATTGCTAATAAGCCTGAAATGCCCTCTTCACTTATACCCTTTTTTCTGCCATTTGCATGACTTTACACATATATGATATTTCCTCAGATACCTTTTAGCACAAATGAACTAAAAGCTTTTTGGAAACGTAGCTCCCAGCTACCTACCTTAATGCCATGAAGCTAAATTCCTTGAGTACATGAACCTTGCAACATTAATAGATCAGTTATTGAAATGCTAAATGATTGTATCCATCTGGTCTGCAAGCTTCCTTAAACTGAGCAACTTAGTCAGCCAAATTAAATAACAAGATATATTAAATAACCCATTGTCTTATACAGTACCTCTTGAGCAGTAAGACAGGTGCAGTGGGCTAGCAGCCTGTTCCATATACGGAGCCTGTTTGCAAAGCTGTGTTTTTAACTTCAAACTGATTACTGCTTCCAATTTACAGTTTAAGAACTGAAGACTGGCTCCCATTTACAGCCAGAAGCTAAACAACTGCTTGATATTTACAAGTAGCAGCTGCATTGTTTAGAAAGCTGTGATTGGAAAAACATTAGACCCCATGGCCCAGGAAGTGAATATCAATCACAGTTCCCTACCCCCTCCTTTAAACAGAAAATAGTGGAGAAAACATAGTCAACGGGATTTGGACAAACACAGGAAAATCTCAATAGATTTCTTAATCACTCGTCTCTGACTACAGCAATACCTTTATCTCAGAGATTAAATGCTTCCCAGAGTTAATGCTAGAGGGCATGCAATTAAGAAGAAAGAAGGAAAGTTCAAAGGAAATGTATGAAACCATTTTTTTAAATACAAACAGAGGTGAGTGCCTGAAGTGCACTGTCAGGGCTGCTAGAAGAGGCAAGTATGATAGAGACATTTTTAAAAGCTGTTCGATAGGCACATGAATGTGCAGAGAATTGAAGGATAATAGATATCATGAAGGCAGGAATGATTAGTTAGGCATGAAATTACTAGCTTAATTATTTCAGTATAGCAGCATATGCTGAAGGACCTGTTCCTGTGCTGTACTGCTCAAAGTTCTATTTTCTGTTATCTGCTTAACCCCTGGCATGAAGTTTGAACCAACAATGTTGCAATTCAAATGTACCAGCAATAAATCACAGTGACTATGGACAGGTGGTAACATCATGTAATTTTCCCTTCCTGCAGCTGCACTGCAGGCAGCCCAAAAGAGATTCTTCAGGCTACTTGCTGGAATGAGAGGGTTGTTCTATCAACAGAGCCCAGACAACTCTATAATCCCAGTAATGAGGCTGAAAAAAAATCCAAGGAATTTAGGTTTGCGTTCCTTGAAGAATGAAAGTGATTTGATTCAAGATACTGAGATCCAAGATTCAAATTTATCTATCAAGTGTACATTGAAACATACTGTGAAATGTGTCATTTGCATTAACAACCAGCACATTGTGCTGGGGGCACCAACATAGCATGCTCTCATTGCTCAGCAGAACAACAGAGAACACACCAAAACAAAACACAAGAAACTAAAGAACAACAGCTCCACCCCTCCATCCCTCCCACGCACATACACAGTCCTGCAACCACAGGGCAGGCTGTCTTCAGTCTCCAGCTTCCAGCCGACCCAGACACGGACTTGCAAGCATTAGGCCTTCATTTTCCCAAGCAGACCTGCAGAGATTCACATTCTTGGGCTCCAGCCAACAGGCCTCGACTTCTGGACTTCAATTCAACACTCTTCCTCAGGGATCCTCCGGTCTCCGAACACTAGGCCTTGAACTCTGATCTCACCGATTCACGAACCCAGGAGGTCATTGAGAGCTTGACAGGTTAGATGTTAAGATGTGGCCACTTAGAGGAAAAAGCACAAACAAGAAGACATAGCTACAAAATAAGGGGCCTGCCATTTAAAACTGAGGTGCTTAGAAATTTCCTCTCTCAGAGGATTGTGAATCTCTGGAATTTTGTACCCTAGGTCATTAGACATACTTTCAGTGGATATCAATAGATATTTGCAAGGTTGAGGTATTGAGGGTTATGGGGATCTGGCATGGAAGAGGAATTAAGGTCAACGTATTCATAATGTTGAGCAGGCTTGAGGGGCCTTGCGGCCTACTCCTCCTACTTTCTTGTGTTCCTATGTTTCTCAATCGAGTGAATTGTGCTTCTTTGCATGAGTTAGGACCGATGATCACATTGCCATTCCAGGTCCCTACATTAGAATACTGTTTGCTGTTGTCAGTGGTCCTGATAGTCAAGGATGATATCTTCCATCAATCAGGCTGAATGAGAGCATGTTTGCGGTTGAGAAATTTGCTTCTTAGCAACATATTCTCTGACAGACAGCACAGATGGTGGTTTATAAAGGGTCAATATGCAAATGTCAAAGACCTGTTTCCTTTCCTTTCCTTTCCAGTCTTTTTCTTCCTTCGAAGAGAGGAACTTGACTTCAAAATGGGTTCCACTATTGGTGATAAGGTGATGATATAAAGGTTGTCCGCTGCTAATAGCTCCTACTTTCTGGAACCTAATTTATTAATATTTACTTTGCAAATTTGCTGAGACTACCTCAAATCCTTATTGTCCGGCCAAACTGGGAATAGAGCAGCTGTTTTGGTATATATACATTGGGCTTGCACATAAGCTCATCTCCATCATGGTCAGTGGTGGAAGATCATTACTTGGCATTGACATTCATGTGGTGAATTTCCCTCTTTAAATCAAAATATTGTAATGCTTTCTACTCACAATCAGTTTCAGTAACTTCTCCATTTCTGCTGGAAAACTTTCTATGTGCTGTAGATGGCACCATTGCCAATGGTATTGCTGGTTTAGAAAGTAAAATCTTCCACAGTCTTGGACGAATTCTGGCTGCTGGGTGTGATCACAATGGTCAGCACAGTGCTAGTGATTTGACTGCACAAATAAGCCCCGGTAAAAGCTAGACTGAACTACTTGCTCACTCATTCAAAGAGAATGGGATGAGAGTGCATCTTAAAGACACTGAAATTTCCCTTTGATAGTGACAAAAGAATTGCAACTTTTACAAATAATCAGGAGCAGTTATGGTGAAAAAAATACATAACTCAAAATAAGGCAAGGTCTGCTTTTTTAATTTATCAACACCTCAGTGACTGTCCAAAGCACTACATAGCAAAATAGATTAATACTTTGACAGTATTAACATTTTATGTCAGTTGTTATTCTGAACTTCTATTAAACTGAGGCCACATTTATCCTCTCAAGTAGTTCAACTAAATCTTAAATTAAATCAGTAATAAATCACTAGTTACAAGAACAAGAAAATAAAACTTCTAACTTTCCCATCCCTTTCAGGATACCCACAACTCTTTACACAAAAAAAAAATTTTGAAATCTGGCCAGTGTTATAGTGTCGGAAACACAACAACCATTTTAAACTCAGGTCCCAGAAAAGCAATATTACAATGAACAAACAACCAGATGGGTGAAGGACACTGGAGACAACTATCTAATGATTATAACTGGGGCTTGGTTGATACAATCCTTTAAGTTAGGGATGCACACCATGTTAAGGAATAGGGCACAAAGGCTAAGCTGAATTGGTAATTGGTTTATTATTGTCACATGTAACAAAATACAATGAGAAAATTGTTTTGCATACTGTCCATATGGATCATTTTGAAACGCAAGTACATTGAGGTCATACAAAGTTAAGAGGTATAACATAGTGCAGAATATAGTACTGTGTTACAGTTACAGAGAAAGTGCAGTGCAGGTGGATAAAAATATGTAAGATCAGGGCGAGGTAAGGTCTAGCATTCATATTTATTGTCCAAGAAGTTTGTTCAAAAAATTCATAACAGTGGGATAGAAGCTACGGTGCACATTTTCAAATTTTTGTTATCTTCTGCCCAAGGGAAGGACGGAGAAAAGAGAACGCCTAGGTGAGAAGAGTCTTTGATTATGTTACCTGCTTTCTTAAGGCAGTGGAAGTGTTGACGGAGTCTATGGAAGGGGAGGCTAGATTTCATGACGGACTGGGCTATTTCGCTAGCGATACTGCCCTTCTTACGACAGGTGTCACTGTCTGCTCTATCTGGGCACAAACAATCCCACGATACAACTTTGAAGGAGAACAGGGCATTATCAATAATATCTTGATTACTTCTGAATCCTTTAGTAAATATAACAAAAAAATTGCCTTTGATAAGATTTGTAGCTTGCTATATACAAATCAGCTGCTGTGCTTCATAGAGTTTTGGGATACCTTAAGTTTTACACAAAAGTCCAAGTACTTTCTTGCATTGCTGTTTAGTGTACCATTCAAAACATAGTGTTAAAGAAACCGGGAAGATATTCATTTTTCAACCACTCTACAAGGGGTTGGACTCACCAATCACTCACTAAACCATTTCACATTTACTCCTATCTAAACGTTAACAACCAGTATGGAAACAGCTTGATGTTAAAATTATTGCCTCACTTTTCAGGACCTGCCAGGATCTCCCCCCTTTCTAGCTCTGTATTGCCTAACAATCTTTCCAAATCACTGTCTTCCTCCAGTTCTGCACATTCCTAATTGTAATCCCCTCTTTCAACATGTTTACCACTTTCCCTTCCTTTTGGCCTATCTTTAAAACTTTCCTCTTTACTTCACTCTCAAAGTATCTAAGGTGACCAACAATTAAATGATACTTGAAATCATTCCTCTGAGGTGCCTTTGGGCATTTTACCATGTGCAAATAGTTATCTGACTGAACTTACCATTGATACAATTAGATTTTCATTTATTCCTCTTAAATGTAATTTAATTTTGAACCTATTGTATTTGTGTTTTATTCATATAGAGTTGCACCATTGGAGAGAGTGTGAACCCTACAGAATAGACTTTGCAAAACTGTCCATTTGATCCAAGAGTATTCACAGAATTCTTCATACCTTTTTTCATTTAATCTTCTCAACATAGTGTTCTATTCCCTCCTCCCTTCAAAGTTTATCCCTCTTTCCTCAACATGCATTCCTCAACCATTTGTTTTGGTCATCATCATCATTATGTGCTGTGTCATATGACATAGCCAATCATGGTCTTCACTCTATCCATGACCATGATGGTTCTTGGCATATTTTTCTACACGAAAAATATGCCATTGCCTTCTGGGCAGTGTCTTTACAAGATGGGTGACCCAGCCATGATCAACACTCTTCATAGATTGTCCACCTGGCATCAGAGGTCGCATAACCAGGACTGGTAATATGCACCAGCAAGTCATACAACCTGCCCCCATGGCTTCATGTGATCCTGATCAAGGAGCTAAACTGGTGCTGCACCTTGTTGAAGGGTAACCCGCAGGCTAGTGGAGGGAAGATCTTACACTTCGTTTGGTATCTCCACCCAGCTATCCATATTTATTTTTGTAGTATCAAAAAAAACCTGATGAGAACTTCAGTTTATCAAACAGATCCCAGGGGTTTTATAGCCAGTCACAACTCTTCTGGTTTAAGTCACCATCTGTTCTAATTAAGTTGTTCTAATTCAAATGATCTTGGTTTACTTCTTATGAGTTGTAAGAAAAAAAGACTTAGGAGCAGAATCAGGCCATTCAGCCTATAGGCAGGTCAGGAAGTCCAAAACCCAGAACTTTCTCTGGCAAGGAACAGAAACCTGTGGGCCAACTCCTTGCGCTTTGACCGTTATACCAAGCTTATGTTCGCCAGGGAACAGATTGACCCCCTCACCTGCCTGCCCTTATGAAAGAGGATGAGCATTCTGTTTTAGCCCTTTCTACCTGTCAAGCAACAATGAGGTAAAACACTTCCTGAAGACTCTTCAGAATAATAAAAGCAAGAAGTTTTAATAGCCACAGATGGAATTCTGTCCATTTGTAACAGACCAAACCTTTGTGATGAAGATTTGAAAGTCATCTAAGGAATATCCTCTGCTCTGGTGATGGCAGCAGTAGGCCCTAGATCATTTATGCATGTTGAGTCAATTAAAGAAAAAGCCTTTGTAGATTAGAGAATGGGGAGGAGGAGTCTAATGCATTTGAGGTGAATCTCAGTGGAGGAAAGCTCAAGTTCATGTCTGGAATATTTTCAGTCTAAGTGAGAAATGGCCTTTTTGTATTGATCAATGGTTCAGAACAAGTTAATCTACATTGATTAGGGATCGTCCATCTCAACCTTAGTTCAGTACATTGTGGGCTCCATTAAGATGAAAGCCTACAATTTATTCGATTTATATTCATGTAAACAATGTCCATAGGGGCATCACAGATGTCGGGAAGGGAGAGGAATTGGCGTTGAAGCAGGATTCCAATAAAGAACAAGAATCACAAAATGATAAAAAGTAAAGCCCTAAATGGCTAAAAATTCTTTTATTAAGGAGCAGAGAAATGCAGAAAAGCCTAAGTCATTAATGGAACCTCTGTCAAGGTGCCAGATTAACCACAGTAGGTGAGGACAATGCGGTGGAAAAATCTTAGTGTTAGCGTGACTCTTTTACACCTCGGGGTGTTGGAGTTTGAAGTTGAATTATGGCACATGTGACCTCGTGGGTTTCCTCCGCATGCACAGTTTCCTCCCACAATCCAAAGACAAACTGGTCTGGAGTTTAATTGGTCATTGTATAATGTCCCGTGATTAGGCGTGTTAAATAGGCAGGTCGCTGGGTGGCACAGCTCGTTAGGCTGGAAGAGCTTGTTCCACGCTGTATTTCTAAAAAAAAATATTACTTTGTGGCTAAATTGTTAACTTTATGTCACAGTCCATTAAATATCAAAATGAAACAAAACCATTGCCTGATAATAAGTACCTGAAAAATAAATAAATTCCAAAATGTTCTGTGTGAGGCAAGTTCCATGACAGCCTGGTCACAGCTAGGTTAATGCTATTAGGCATCTTACAGAACTGCATGTTCGAGTATCTTGAGGCCTGGATGATGTAATTTAGCTAGGAAAAGAAACTGATGCAATGCATAATTCCAGGGAGAATCACAAGCCCTGATTCTGCTGCACCAGAATGTTTTTCAAAGTAGATGTCAATTAAATCTAGGGACTTGTAGTTAATTGTTCATGACTTTGTTGACCATAAAAGCAGCGACGATTAAAATAATCATTAGAAATTAGAATAATTTAGAAATTCAAAGAAAGATCTACAATTCCATGAACCAAAAAAGAAAACCTTCAATAGCTGGTTTGTTTTCACCTGTAACTGAAATACACAGGTTGCTATTCTGAATTAATAACAAAATTCTGAGTTCAACATTTGGGCCTTTGGCTAGTAGAGTATGATGACTGATTGCCATAGCAACAATGCAGCTGCCATTTTGAGGTAGTAACTTCCTGTCGGTGATTCATAAATTAGAACAGTACATAAGTACAAATTGTTGTTAATAAGGGTGAATTGCTTGGGCCATAGCAATATGTCCCTTTCCAGAGTTAATAGTAAGGCTACTGACTCCTCCTTACTGTTCTCACCAGTCTCCAGCCCTGCCATATTTGACAATTCTTCAGACTTGACCTGGCAACATATGTAAATAGATGGGGTTCTCTGGACTTTAGAGCAAACTCTGTCACTGCGGACAAAATGTCCACTATGCCCAAAGTGCCAGCTGGCGTGGACATTCTACAGTGCCCTGCAAATGAGTGAAGTACAGAGGGATACAGGTGGTCTTGTGCATGAATCACCAAAATAAGCAGCAGATGCAGTGGTGGTTAAGAATGCAAATGACATGTTGTGCTTTATTGCAAAGAAGTTGGAACTTAGAAATATGGAAGTATTGTTAAAGCGTGTTGGTGAAGCCACTCATGAAGTACAGCATATTGTTTTGCTTTCCTTCACTAAGAAAGGATACAGTAGGATCACCGGCAATCTAAGCCAAATTCATTGGGCTTGTTCCTGGGCTGAGAAGGTAAATAAATTGAGTTATTATTCTTTGGGCTTTATAAACATGATTCCAAAGGATCATGAAAGGGTGAATGCCAAGATTTGAACAACTGAGCTCCAAGAATCTGTGAGTCCACTGGGGAAGTCAAAGGCCCAATGTCTGTGAATCCACAAGTTGCATTGGAGGCTGGAGAACAAAGACGGCTTGTCCGGGGGTTAAAGTACTGTGTGTGTGCATAGGTGGGTGGGAGGAAGAAATGGGGATTGTTTTGAAATTGCTGCTTTGTTGCTAGGCATGTTGTATTGTGTAGTGTTTTCGGGGTTGTTCTGCTGAGCAAGGTGGGCATGTTATGTTGGTACCAGAATGTGTGCCGATGCTCATAGGCTTCCCCGACACATCCTTAGATTGTGTTGGTCGTTAACGCAAATGACAAATTTCACTGTGTGTTTCAATGCAAATAAATCTGAATGATCAAGATAAACAGTCAGTCATTTAAAACAAAAGTACATAGATTCACAGTTGTGTGCACATGCACAGACACACACGCACACACACAGAATTATTTCCCTGCTGTCATTCAACTATCAATAAATCAACTCAAAATTCACCTATCCTTACTTCAGGCTATACGCCAACCAGCCCAGTTTCCAATTCTTCAGCTATCTTGTGTTAAGTTCACCAGCACCCCTTTTTTTCAAAACTATGAGAAGTTTATTCACTCACAAAAGTACATAAGATAATTAGGGGTTCAGAAAAATATTAATTATGTCAAATTAAAATACAAATACTATTATCTACAAAACACTTAATTCTCTGGGGGTCCACCATTCTTGAAATCCACCACTGTGCCCAAAGAGACCACATGCTCCTTCCCCAAGGACACCCAGCATGGACATAACCCTGGAAGAGGGAGCTAACCAATTAATCAACTAACCAATGCTCAGGCAGAGCCCTCGACTGCCCAGTGCCTGGACGGATGAGTGACCAGCTTGGCCAGACTCAGGAGCAAACCCACTAGTGGTTACCACTGTGGGGTAAGTCAGGCTGTTGCCCTGTGGGGGGGATCTGTCTTGTCTTGTCTTTGCCTCTGTTGGGTAGGTCAGGCTGTTCTGCTGTTGCCCTGTGGGGGGGATCTGTCTTGTTTTGTCTTTGCCTCTGTTGGGTAGGTCAGGCTGTTCTGCTGTTACCTGATGGATGGTCCTGCCCCACCCTGGTGTGGAGTTATAGATGAGTCCTGGCTTGTCAGAGGATAAGTCCTGGCTCTATTGTCTGTGTACTGTCCTGTCTCATGTCTGCGTCCTGCAGTTGGGTCCTGATTCAACACCTGACTTATGACAGATGTCCCACCCAAGAGAGATATGTTTGGATAGTGGAAGATTCAGGGACCTCCCATGTCTGAGATTTCAGAGTTGCAGTGTGGAACTTCCTGTAGCCTGGTCTTACACTGCCCTGTGATGGCATGACTAAGTCTGGACATTTCTCATCTGACTGCAGTGGGGATTCTGGGGATTTCTGAGAGTTTTTAACACTCTCCAGAGACACAGGGAGTTCTAGACTCATGTTAAGAGTGTAATCAATAACATTATAATTGAAATTGTCACAAGAAGGTTCTGGGAACCTAGTGCAAGCATAATAATCATGCCTTCCTTCATTCTGGAAGACATTCATGCTTTAGAAGCTCTTCCTGGCACTTGGACCCTGTAGACATCTCATAGGCTGATACCATCTCCAAGTTGAACAAATGAGTCATCAGTCAATTCTAGAGTCTGTGTTTTAATTTGTAATAACAGATATAAATTTAGATTAACTAGGTACTGTATATTTTTACTGCTATGCATTCCAGCTATTTGAATTATCTCTGTTATCATTCATTCTGAAAAACATATTAATTTGCTTGCAAGTGCAATGAAACTTGTTACCTGCACGTTCATCCCATGTAAATACCACCATAATTAACTGAGCAGACATGCAGTATATTTGTTTTGCTCTTTTCTTAAGCTTCAATTTTAGAAATTCAGGATATTTCAAAACAGGAACTGTACTTCAGGAAGATCACAACCTTCTTAAGAACAAAAACGTAATTTACAAGCAAAGGATATGCTCTGTCTGTGTAGTCAGAGGGTGGAAATGAGGCAATGCAATCCATGTACTTGAAAGCAACATTCAAAAGGCTATTTTTAGGTGAAGGAACAATTGAGAGCTTCCATCAATTAGAGAGTTTAGAACATCTTTTAGAGAATGACCTGCTGATAACAATTACATTTGGCAGGGCTTGGAAACAAACATGAAAGCTAAGATTTGCAGCAGAACATTCACCCTCTATGATATTTTATTGTTTTTTAAAGCATGGTTTCACTGCTCCCATTATGACTCCTCTGTTTCATAGATCTGCCAAAACTTTCAGCACTAAGTGGAATATAGGCAGTGAAGTAAGCTATGCATCTTCTTGAATTTGATCCTTAAATCCCTCTGCTTCCCACATTCTTTGTTCTGTTTATTTAAAAAGCTATCAACTCCATTTAAAATCAATGGAAGACCAAACACAAATTGCATAAAGATTTAAAGATTGGTGTTATTTGTCACTTGTACGTACAGTGAAAAGAGTCGTTTGCGCCAGTGACCAGCACAGTTTGATTACATGCTGGGTTCAGCCTGCAATGTCACAACACTTTATGCGCTAGCGTAGCATAGCCACAACTTACTGACTCTTATTAACCTGTACGTGTTTGGAACATGGGAGAAAACCAGAGCACACCTGGAAACGGAGAGGACATACAAACTCCTTACAGACAGCAGCAGGAATTGAACCCCTATCGCTGGCACTGTAAAGTGTTACGTTAATCACCATGGCATGGTGCCACACCTTGCTGCTGTATGAGGAAGAGAGAGCCAAATTGCTATAGGAATTATTTCTAATTTTATTCTAAGGTCTGGTTCTAGGTTTTAAATGATCCGTCAACCAAGGGAAATATTCCCTCTCTCTGCCCTGTCTGCTACTGTTAATAAACTATGAACTTCTATCAAATCACCTTCCAAATTCAAAGGATGCAGCCCTAGTTTCCCTAATCTCCCTTCGTAATTTAGTTTTTGAATGCTAGTTCATTGTATTGCCTCCACATCACATATTAGCGTGGAAGGGAAGCAGGGGTACCGAAGGAGGCAGTACCCAGGTCAGGAGGACATACATAGGTAAAATTAGCAATTACATTGCAACTTTCTCAGGATGTTGCAAACTGCTTCACAGCAAGTGCAGGGCTTGTAGAGCAATGGAAAGAACTGTGGCAGCCAATATGGGCACAACAGGGTACCACAAACAACAGATGATTCACCAGCTTGTCATTTTTTTAGCAGTAACAAGACACATGTGAACTTCCCTATTGCTTTCATCTTTATCTTCATCAGTGAACGATTAGAATCTGGTATGCCCGGCTGAAAGGAACAATGGTGCAAATCCAATTGTAGAGTGCAAAATGAATAGATGCACTCATTGGCCACTTTATTAAGTACAGGAGTGGAACTCGGTGTTGCCTTCCATTGCTGTAGCCCACCCACTGCCAGGTTTGACATGTTGTGCATTCAGAGATGCTCTTCTGCACACCACTGTTTCACCGTATGCTCATTTGAGTTCTGTCGCCTTGAAACAGTCTGACCTTTATTCTCTGTCTTCACTTATTAACAAGGCATTTTTGATGACAGAATTACCACTCACCAGATTTTTTTTGTTTTTCACACCTTTGAAAGTTGTGTGTAAAAGTCCCAAGAGATCAGCAGTTTTAGAGATACTGAAACCACCCTGTCTGGCACCAAAGGTCAATGTCACTTAGATCACATTTCTTTCCCCATTCTGATGTTTGGTCTGAACAACTGAACCCCTTGACTATGTCTGCATGCTTTTATGCACTGAGCTCTGTCACACTATTGGCTAATTAGATATTTGCATTAACGAGCAGGTGTACAGTGTCTAATGAAGTGGCCACTCAGTGTAAGTTCTCAAATTGTAAAGAACCTGCAGAGCTGTGGGGAGAAAGCAGGGAAGTGAGATTTGTTAGATTACTTTTGCATTAATCTAGCATGGCTGATGGGCTGAATGGTCTATTTCTCAGCTGACTCCTTTCTGTGTTTCTGTGAACGCTGCCATGGGATCTTTTGCACTCAGCTGAACAGAACGATTCTCCATAACATTTCATCTAAAAGATGGAAATTCAGTCTTCATCAATAATGCTAAGCACGCATATATGGTAACAGCTAATCATTGTACCCTGGTTCTGAAGAATTTTAAGTGGGTCTAAGAGGGTCAATGCCCTTTTGATCTATTGACCCACAGAATTGATGTCTGTTAGCAATAGACAGGGGAAGAGAAAGTTCCCACTGCAGGGACTGCTGGTGAAGAACTCTTCTCCTCACAGTGCGAAGCAATGTTTCTTTACTAAAAACACACAAAATGCTGGAGGAACTCAGCAAGTCAAGCAGTATCTATGGAGGGGAATAAACAGTTGGCAGTTTGCGCTGAGACCCTTCTTCAGCATCTTTGTGCGTTGCTCAAGATTTCCAGCATCTGCAGGATTTCTGGTATTAATGATATGCTGCTCCAGAATGAGTTGCGCCTTTGTCCATGTGCTGCACAAGATTTCCAGCATCTGCAAAACCTCTTGCGCTATTGTTTATTTATTTATTTATTGAGATACAGCACAGGATAGTCCCTCGAACCAAGCCACCCAGCCAGCCCCAGTTTAAGCCTAGCCTAATCATGGGATAATCTAAAATGATCAATTAACTTACTAACCGTTACATCTTTGATGTATGGGAGGAAACCAGAGCACCCGGACGAAATCCATGCAGTCACAGGGTGAACAAACTCCTTGCACATAGCGATGGGAATTCAACCCAGGTCGCTAGTACTATAAAGCTTTGTGCTACTGTGGTTTTCTACTGATGTCTGCAAATATTGGGCCAGTTCTTCTGATAGAACAATGACTTATGCAACAAAAAGACAACTTACTGCAAATGGAGGTAACAAAACTTTTTAACAAACTTGGAGAGAGTTGCACTGGCACAGCTGGTAGCTTTGGCAGCCTCCCAGTTCCAGCTACCCATGGTCAATCCTAACGTTCGGTATTGTCAGTGTGGAGTTTTCACATTGGCCTTGTTACTGCATTGGTTTCTCCTTAGTAGTCCAGTTTGTACTCACCTCTCAATGATGTAAGCTTTGGCCAATGTGAATTGTCGCTCTCACCTCGGTGAGTGGGAGTTGGATGGACTGAAGGGAGAATAAATGTTGCAGCTTTATAGGACACTGGTCAGACCCTGCTTGAAGTACTGTGCTCAGTTCTGGTCGCCTCACTACAGGAAGGATGTGGAAGCTATAGAAAGGGTGCAGAGGAGATTTACAAGGATGGTGCCTAGATTGGGGAGCATGCCTTATGAGAATATGTTGAGGGAACTCAGCCTTTTCTCCTTGAAGCGACGGAGGATGAGAGGTGACCTGATAGAGGTGTATCAGATGATGAGAGGCATTGATCATGTGGATAGTCAGAGGCTTTTTCCCAGGGCTGAAATGGTTGCCACAAGAGGACACAGGTTTAAGGTGCTGGGGAGTAGGTACAGAGGAGATGTTAGGGGTAAGTTTTTTTACTCAGAGAGTGGTGAGTATGTGGAATGGGCTGCCGGCAATGGTGGTGGAGGCGGATATGATAGGCTCTTTTAAGAGACTTTTAGACAGGTACATGGAGCTTATTAAAATAGAGGGCTATGGGTAAGCCTAATAATTTCTAAGGTAGGGACATGTTTGGCACAACTTTGAGGGCCGAAGGGCCTGTATTGTGCTGTAGGTTTTCTATGCTTCTAAATGGATGCTTAAGGATTAGCAAGGATTTTGGACAGAAGGATCAGTTTCTGTGCTGTGTTCTCAAAGACTTTCAGGAGAATAAATACTTTTAATTGCATGCAGAATGTTATCAGTACAAACCTTTCACCCTCATCAAACCTGTTTTTGTTCCATGGTAATATCCTGTTTTTCTCTACAAAGGATGTTTAAAATGTGAACTTAGAACTGTTGTTAATCCATATCAGCTTCATTTATAAATACAGAGGCAGATATTTGCATGACATGAATCAAATCTTTCATCCCAGGCTAATGAAGAAAACAATGTTTCTGCAGTATTTGTCTATCACTTCATGAAGCCTCCGTCACCCAGTTTAATTCAAAATAACAGGGTTATGACTGGATTTGCAAATAATGTCATAGAGTCATGAAGTACTACAGCATGGAACAAGCCCTTCAGCACAACTGGTTCATGTTGGTGACAGCATTCCCTGCTCGCACCAGTTGCCTGCATTCAGCTCATACCCTTCCCATCCAAATTCCTCTGGCAGCTCACTCCAGGAACTCACTACTCTCTGTGTTAATAAGTTACCTGTTTTTAATCGCTCCTCTTTCACCTTGTATCTGTGCCCTCTAGTTTTGGACTCCCCAACCTGGGGAAAAGACTGTGATCATCTACCTTGTGATTCCATATACTTTTTTCGTGCGGTGACACATTTAGGCTGAGTGGTGTCAACAGCATGAACATGCTTGCCTTCATTGGTTACAAAAGTTAGAACATTGTGTGACAACTGTGCAAGACGTTGGTGAGACCACACCAACTGCAACGCTGTGTGCAGTTTGGGTTGCAAGTCGTTAAGCTGGGAAAAGTGCTGAGAAGATACACAAGGATGTTCAAAGTTCAAAGGAAAGGTGGGTGTTCCCTCGACTTCCCCTTCTTGAAGTCCTAGATCGAACTGACACTGAGTGCAAGGTTGTTGTTGTAATACGGGTCAACCAGCCATCTATATCACTCTTGTACAACTCCTTGTCACCATCTGAGATTCTGCCAACAACAACATTCAAAGTAACTTTATTATCAAAGTACATATATGTCACCATATACAATCCTGAGATTCATTTTCTTGTGGGAACACTCGATAAATCCATAATAAAATGATAACCTCAATAGAATCAATGTAAGACCTCACCAACTGGGCATTCAACCAGTGTGCAAAAGACAACAAACTGTATAAATACAAAAAGAAAAAATATAATAATTTTAAGTCCTGAGGAAGGGTCTTGTCCCAAGACATCGACTATCTATTCATTTTCGTAGATGCTCCCTGATTGGCTGAGTTCCTCCAGCAGACTGCGTGTGCTACTTTGGATTTCCAGCATCCGCAGACTTTCTCGTTTTAATAATAATAAATAAATAAGCAATAAATATCGAGATCATGAGGTGAAGAGTCCTTGAAAGTGAGACTATAGGTTGTGGGAATATTTCACTGACGGAGCAAGTGAATTTGAGTGAAGTTATCCCCTTTGGTTCAAGAGCCTGATAGTTGGGTAATGCCTGGTGGTGTGAGTCCTGAGGCTCCTTTGCGAAGGCAGCGAAAAGAGAGCATGTGGTGGGGGTCCCTGGTGACAGATGCTGCTTTCCTGCGACAAAGCTCTGTGCAGATGAGATCAATGATGGGGAGAGCTCTACCCTTTATGAACTGGGGCATACAACTACTCTTTGTCAGATTTTCCACTCAAGGGCATTGATGTTTCCATTCTAAGCTGTGATGCAGCCAGTCAATAAACTCTCCACCACACATCTATAGAAGTTTTTCAGTTTTGGATGCCGTGCAGAATCTTTGCAAACTCCTAAGGAAGTAAAAGCACTGCCTTGCTTTCTTTGTAATTGTACATACGCGCTGGGCACATGACAGATCAAATGATAACACTGGGGAATTGAAAGTTGCTGACCCTCTCCACCTTTGACCCCCTGATGAGGACTGGCCCATGGACCTCTGGTTTCCTCCTTCTGAAGTCAATAATCAGCTCCTTGGTCTTGCTGACAGTGGGTAAGAGGTTGTTGTTGTGGAACCACTCAGCCGGATTTTCAGTATCCCTGTGATGTGCTGATTCATCAACACCTGCAATTCAGCCTATGACAACGGTGCTGTCAACAAACTTAAATATGGCATTGGAGCTGTGCTTTAGCGGCACAGTCATAAGTGTAAAATGAGTAGAGAATGGGGCTAAGCACACAGCCTTGTGGTGCACCTGTGCTCATGGAGATTGTGGAGGGGATGTTAACAGAGCTGAAGGACTTGATTTATAAGATTGGATAGCATGGGGCTTTTGCCTTAAGCACTGGAGGCTATGAGGTACAGTAACATTATGGAGGTATGTAAATTCATGAGGGATGCAGATAAGGTGTAATAGTCACTGTCTTTTACTGTCGAGGGAAAATTTTAAGCAAGACCTGAGGGGCACACGGAGGGAATGGATACATTGAGCAAGATGCCAGAGGAAGACATAGGGCTGTGTTCAATAACAGCATTTTAAAAAATTTAGACAGTCAAATGGATAGGGAAGATATTGGCCAAATGCAATCAAATAAGGAATAGTTCAGGTAAGCAACTTAGTTGTCATCAACAGGGTGGGCTGAAGTGCCTGTATTCTGTGCTGTATGTCTCTCCCACTCCGTGACATTTAACATGAGAGACTGCAGATGCTGGGATATGGAGCAATAAGGAATCTGCTGTAGGAAATCAGCAGGACAAACAGCATCTGATGGGAGAAAGGACTTGTCAATGTTTCAGTTCGAAAACCTGCATCAGCACTGAGTGTGGGGAGGGAAGATAGCCGGCATAAAGGGGTGAGGCGGAGAGGTGGTGTGAGGGACACCTGGTGATCGGTGGACCAAGGGTGAGTGAGATTTGATGGGCAAATGGATCCTGATAAAGGAGAGTAAGGGAGGAGATGGGAGACAGAGGCAGGAAAAATAAGTGAGTGTAAGGGAGGGAAGGGTGAAGGTGGAGAACGGGAACATAAGGGCTACCAGCTTTATACTCTGATAAGTAAGGGTGAAATTCGGAACCATTAAGTAAAAGATACGTAGATGAAACCAGATTGGAGAAGGAGAAGCAAGTGGAAATACGTGTGGGTAATGGGTGAATGAAGCCAAATGGGAGGGGGATGAAAATGGATGATAGAATTGTGGAGATGGAGCTTGAGAGAGGGGATTAAAATGAGAGGGCTGGAGGTGGATCATTAGGAGAGAAAGAGAGGGAGAGGGGATCACAGGAGGAAAGGGTTAAAGTATTTTTTGTCGATCAACAGCCACATAAATTCAGTAGTTACAAGAACAGCTCAGAGTCTGACATCCTTTGGCAAGTGACCCACCTCTTGACACCCCAAAGCCTTTCCATCATCGACAAGACACAAGTCAAGGGCTTGACTGGATACTTTCAGCTTGCTAAAATAAGAGCAGCCCCCACCATCAACAGCAAGATAGCCCTCCTGGCAGCTATACATCCATTAGCTTGATGCTTTTCCTCTACCCTGATGCACCATGGTTGCACTGTGCACTATTTACAAAATTCATAGAAACATAAAAAATGGAAAGAGGAGTAAACCATTCAGCCCCTCAAGCCTGTTCTACTATTCAAATCCTTCAGATACCTTTTGTGTTAAAGAATTCCACACCCTCACCACTATCTTTGTTTCGGACCTAAATGGATTGTCCTTCATCTTTTGACACTGACTGTCTTGTCCTGCACACTCTAGCCGTTCTGAGCATCCTTCCTTCCATACAGTCCCATTAGAATATTATAGGTTTCTATAAGATCCCTTCTCATTCTTATAAATTTAAGAGTGTATAACTTAATTAATCAAATCTCTCTGATACATCTATTCTGACATCCCATGAATCATCCATCTTTTGCTGAGCTTCCTCCATTGCAAGACCATTTTTCTTTGGATATATGCGCGAAAGCTGGGAGCAAGTGCAGAGAGACAGAGGGGTGTAAAATGAGGGTAGAAGCAAAAAGTAGTAAGGTGAAAAGTAAAAGTGGCAGGCAGGCAAATCCGGGGCAAAAAGCAAAAAGAGCCACTTTTCAACATAATTGTATAAGGGCTAAGAGTGTTGTAAAAACAAGCCTGAAGGCTTTGTGTGTCAATGCGAGGAGCATTCGTAACAAGGTGGATGAGTTGAATGTGCAGATAGTTATTAATGAATATGATATAGTTGGGATCACAGAGACATGGCTCCAGGGTGACCAAGGATGGGAGCTCAACATCCAGGGATATTCAATATTCAGGAGGGATAGACAGGAAAGAAAAGGAGGTGGGGTAGCGTTGCTGGTTAGAGAGGAGATTAACGCAATAGAAAGGAAGGACATTAGCCTGGAGGATGTGGAATCGATATGGGTAGAGCTGCATAACACTAAGGGGCAGAAAACGCTGGTGGGAGTTGTGTACAGGCCACTTAATAGTAGTAGTGAGGTTGGGGATGGCATTAAACAGGAAATTAGAAATGCGTGCAATAAAGGAACAGTAATTATAATGGGTGACTTCAATCTACATATAGATTGAGTGAACCAAATTGGTAAGGGTGCTGAGGAAGAGGATTTCTTGGAATGTATGTGGGATGGTTTTCTGAACCAACATGTCGAGGAACCAACTAGAGAGCAGGCCATTCTAGATTGGGTATTGAGCAATGAGGAAGGGTTAGTTAGCAATCTTGTCGTGCGAGGCCCCTTGGGTAAGAGTGACCATAATATGATGGAATTCTTCATTAAGATGGAGAGTGACATAGTTAATTCAGAAACAAAGGTTCTGAACTTAAAGAAGGGTAACTTTGAAGGTATGAGATGTGAATTAGCTAAGATAGACTGGCAAATGATACTTAAAGGGTTGACGGTGGATATGCAATGGCAAGCATTTACAGATTGCATGGATGAACTACAACAATTGTTCATCCCAGTTTGGCAAAAGAATAAACCAGGGAAGGTAGTGCACCCATGGCTGACAAGGGAAATTAGGGATAGTATCAAGTCCGAAGAAGAAACATATAAATTAGCAAAAAAAAAGCAGCACACCTGAGGACTGGGAGAAATTCAGAGACCAGCAGAGGAGGACAAAGAGCTTAATTAGGAAAGGGAAAAAAGATTATGAGAGAAAACTGGCAGGGAACATAAAAACTGACTGTAAAAGCTTTTATAGATACGTGAAAAGAAAAAGATTGGTTTAGACAAATGTAGGTCCTTTACAGTCAGAAACAGGTGAATTGATCATAGGGAACAAAGACATGGCAGACCAATTGAATAACTACTTTGGTTCTGTCTTCACTAAGGAGGACATAAATAATCTTCCGGAAATAGTAAGGGACCGAAGGTCTAGTGAGATGGAGGAACTGAGGGAAATACAAGTTAGTAGGGAAGTGGTGTTAGGTAAATTGAAGGGATTAAAGGCAGATAAATCCCCAGGGCCAGATGGTCTGCATCCCAGACTGCTTAAGGAAGTAGCCCAAGAAATAGTGGATGCATTAGTGATAATTTTTCAAAACTCCTTAGATTCTGGATTAGTTCCTGAGGATTGGAGGGTGGCTAATGTAACCCCACTTTTTAATAAAGGAGGGAGAGAGAAACCGAGGAATTATAGACCGGTTAGTCTGACATTGGTGGTGGGGAAAATGCCTGAGTCGGTTATCAAAGATGTGATAACAGCACATTTGGAAAGAGGTGAAATCATCGGACAAAGTCAGCATGGATTTGTGAAAGGAAAATCATGTCTGACGAACCTTATAGAATTTTTTGAAGATGTAACTAGTAGAGTGGATAGGGGAGAGCCAGTGGATGTGGTATATTTAGATTTTCAAAAGGCTTTTGACAAGGTCCCACACGGGAGGTTAGTGTGCAAACTTAAAGCACACGGTATTGGGGGTATGGTATTGATGTGGATAGAGAATTGGTTGGCAGACAGGAAGCAAAGAGTGGGAGTAAATGGGACCTTTTCAGAATGGCAGGCAGTGACTAGTGGGGTACCGCAAGGCTCAGTGCTGGGACCCCAGTTGTTTACAATATATATTAATGATTTAGATGAGGGAATTAAATGCAGCATCTCCAAGTTTGCGGATGACACAAAGCTGGACGATGGTGTTAGCTGTGAGGAGGATGCTAAGAGGATGCAGGGTGACTTGGATAGGTTCGGTGAGTGGGCAAATTCATGGCAGATGCAATTTAATGTGGATAAATATGAGGTTATCCACTTTGGTTGCAAGAACAGGAAAACAGATTGTGCTGCCTTTATGGCAGTTATTTAGTTCATAATATTTTTGCTTAGTAATTTGTTTGTTAGCATTTTTAGTTAAAGTTAGGATTGTTTAAGTAAATTCATTTGTCTGTAATATATCGTGGCTGCGATGACGTCACATCCAGGTTCGCCGCGTCTTGTGGGAAAATATCGGTTTGGGATAAACGCAAGGGTGGGGGTCGCTCACATGTGGCGCCAAAGCGCAAGTTAAGGTTGTTCTCTACGCACCAAAGACACGGTGAAAGCAACGCTGTAAGTCATGAGATAATCGATATGTTGAATTGAAATGTTAACGCTGATTCTGTTAAAAGTAACGACGGTCGATAAGGTTTATGTTTTCGTTAGTTAAAGAGTCGGGATAGTTTGTGTTGAAGTGTATTTAAAGCAGTCAATGGAGCAGGTAGATTCTGACTGTATGCTGCACTTTAATGTAATGTAGTTATTGTAGTTTTACCTTTGCAAGTATTCACGATGTAAATGTGATATTTAGAAGGAAACAAACACTGTACCAATCTTGTATTGTTTTATCAACAGTTTTCACCATACGTTAATGTGAAGAGTGAACAGTAAATGGTTAATCTTACTGCGACCTTGTTTTCATTGACTACGGTTTAACTCGACATTTAGTTCGGCGTTCCGTTACACCCGAGCGAGAACGTTACACAGATTATTATCTGAACAGTGGCCAATTAGGAAAAGGGGAGATGCAACGAGACCTGGGTGTCATTGTACACCAGTCATTGAAGGTGGGCATGCAGGTACAGCAGGCGGTGAAAAAGGCAAATGGTATGTTGGCATTCATAGCAAAAGGATTTGTGTACAGGAGCAGGGAGGTTCTACTGCAGTTGTACAAGGCCTTGGTGAGGCCGCACCTCAAATATTGTGTGCAGTTTTGGTCCCCTAATCTGAGGAAAAACATTTTTGCCATAGAGAGAGTACAGAGAAGGTTCACCAGATTGATTCCTGGGATGGCAGGACTTTCATATGAAGAAAGACTGGATCGACTAGGCTTATACTCGCCGGAATTTAGAAGACTGATGGGGGATCTTATTGAAATGTTTCTGATGTTGGGGAAGTCCAGAACGAGGGGTCACAGTTTAAGGATAAAGGGGAAGCCTTTTAGGACAGAGATGAGGAAAAACTTCTTCACACAGAGAGTGGTGAATCTGTGGAATTCTCTGCTACAGGAAACAGTTGAGGCTGGTTCATTGGCTATATTTAAGAGGAAGTTAGATATGGCCCTTGTGGCTAAAGGGATCAGGGGGTATGGAGAGAAAGCAGGTACAGGGTTCTGAGTTGGATGATCAGCCATGATCATACTGAATGGTGGTGCAGGCTCAAAAGACCGAATGGCCTACTCCTGCACCTATTTTCTATGTTTCTATAATATTCCAGGTGCAGTTTCATCAAGGCCCTGTCTAATCACAATGAGACATCCCTTCTCTGCATATCAGACACTTTCACCTTAAGGTCTAAATACCATTTGCTTTCTTACTTTCTCACTGCTCTTTTATGCTTCACTTCAGAGATGGTGCACAGGGACACCCAGGTCTTATTCTTGTCTGTTTTTCTAAATCTATTGACATTTAGATAATAATCTGCCTTCCTGTTATAGCCATCAAAACGAATACCTCCTCATTCATCTAAATTGTATTCCAGAAGACTGGAAAATTGCAAGTTACTCACTCTTCAAGAAGGGAGAGAGGCAGCAAAGAGATAATTATAGCCCAATTAGTCTGGCCTCAGTGGCTGGGAAGATGTTGGAGTCGATTGTTGAGGATGTGGTTTTGGGGTACTTGGAGGCACATGATAAGACAGGCCATAGTCAGCATGGTTTCCTCAAGGGAAAATCTTGCCGACAAATCTGTTGGAATTCTTTGAAGAAATAACAAGCAGGATAAACAAAGGAGAATTGGTTGATGTTGTGTACTTGCATTTTCAGAAGGCCTTTGAGAAGGTGCCACACATGAGACTGCTTAACAAGCTACGAGCCCATGGTATAACAGAAAAGATTCTAGCATGGATAAAGCACTGGCTGATTGGAAGGAGACAAAGTGTTAGAATAAAGGGAGCCTTTTTTGGATGGCTGCTGGTGACTAGTGGTGTTCCACAGGGGTTTGTGTTGGGCCCAATCCTTTTTATGTTATATGTCATTGATTTTGATGATGGAATTGATGGCTTTGTTGCAAAGTTTGCAGACAATATAGAAAGTAAGTGGAGGAGCAGGTAGTTTTAAGGAAGCAGAGACTACAGAAGGACTTAGACAGACTAAGAGAATAGGCAAAGAAGTGGCAGATGGAATATAGTGTTGGGAAGTGTATGGTCGTACAATTTGGTAGAAGCAATGAAAGGGTTGACTATTTTCTAAATAGAGAAACAATATGAAAATCTGAAGTGCAAAGGGAATTGAGAATCCTTGTGTAGGATTTCCTGAAGGTTAGTTTGCAAGCTGAGTCTATGGAGAGGCAAGCAAATGCGATGTTAACATTCATTTCAAGAGGACTAAAATATAAAAGCAGGGATGTAATGTTGAGATTTTTTAAAGTACTGGTGAGGCCTCACTTGGAGTATTGTGAGCAGTTTTGAGCCCCTTATCTTAGAAAGGATGTGCTGAAACTGGAGAGGGTTCAAAGGAGGTTCACAAAAATGATTCCAGGATTGAATGTCTTGCAATGTGAAGAATGTTTGAGGGCTGTGGGCCTGTATTCACTGGAATTCAAAAGAATGAGGGTTGACATCATTGAAACCTATTGAAAGGTGAAAGGCCTTGATAGAGTGGATGTGGAGAGGATGTTTCCTATGGTGAGAGAGTTTAAGACGAGAGGACACAGCCTCAGAATAAAGGCGTGTCCTTTTAGAACAGAGATGAGGAGGAATTTCTTTAGTTAAAGAATGGTGAATTTCTGGAACTCGTTGCCATATGCAGCTGTGAAGATCAAGCCTTTATGTATACTTAAGGCAGAGGTTGATAGATTCTTGATTGGTCGGGGCATTAAGGGTTACGTGGAGAAGGCAGCAGTTTGGGACTGAGAGGAGAAATGCATCAGCCATGATGAAATGGTGGAGAGGACTCAATGGGCCAAATGACCTAATTCTGCTCCTATAGCTTATGGTCTTATGGTATTGTGACTTCCAAAAATTATTCGCCTAGATTATCACAACAGCATCTGTCTTGTACCCCAAGAAGGACAACAGCCTTGGACTCATGGAAGTACCACCACCTCCAAGTACCCCTATAGTAACACGACATCCTGACTTGCAAATATATTGTTCATCCTTTGTTTAAATCCTAAATCACTCTTTGTAATGATGGTGTGATTGTACCTTCATGTAGCATCCTAATGAGGTATATTAACCGAAAGGTAGGCTAATGGGGGAAAAAGTCAAAGATGAGTTGATGGGTATGTGACAGAAAATAAACTGCAAGATTTTAAGTAATGTGGAATGGGATTTGTTAATAACGCTCTGCTGGGAGCCACCGTAGATCCGATCGGTCAAATGATCTCTTTTCTATGTAACAGTAGATACAAATGCATGTGAAACCCTTCTCTCAATTATGAAAGGGAAATAAATTCTGGCCTTACCAGCAATGACCAGATCCTCGACACTAAATACAATTTTAAAAGTATTGTTGTCAAAGAACCGTTTCTCACATGTGGACAAAGTGCATTTTATAAAATGATAGTTGGAATGTTTCACAAAATAGGTTACCCTAAAATAGAAGATTCCAGCCAGTAAAGTTACTTGTAGGATTATATGGTAAATTTCCTAATACACAAGAAATATACACATATTTACACACATGCACACTGCTCTCTATTATCCATACAGATAGCTAGAGTGCCACAGGCTCATACACATGCACAATTACAATTATATATAATGTTTGTTGAACCACACACTGTTGACATACTGTATGTTTTACAAGCACACAAACACACACACATACATACACACTGAAGTTCTGTTTTGTACATGGATATATATTCCTGGCACTCCTGGCTATACTATACACATACCATCAAATAGATTTTTACAATCAAATAAATTCATGTACAATCAAATATTTAGAAATAAAAACAAAATTGAAGATAATAAAGCAACATTGTTGAAATATCAACTTTACATATACTTTTCACTTAATATTTTGTTTGGTGGTGACTTTCATGACTTTCTTTGAAAATTGGATTTTTTGATGGTGCAGCCCTTTTTCTTTCAGCCATGCTGCTATTCTGGTGTGAATGGAAGCCTTGTCTCTGACTGGCTGCTTGAACAAAAAAAGTGCATTCATGCTGTCATGATCACACAGGATTGAAATAACATTTCACTTATTCTTTTACAGTAGTTCTTTATCACTCCTTCCTCTCTTTATTTGTTCTGTGCCCTTTTCTGTATTCATATCTAAACTGCTGATTTAATTGAAAGTTCTGTCTAAAGTTTGCCAGTTCCTCGTGCTTAAATGTAGACAATTTGTGGTTAAAGGATTTTTTTCCCCATTGATATACCTCACAGACTATTTGAACTGAATAGGACATCAAAGAGTTTCCACCCACTCAACTAGATCTACTTTTAATACCTTTTCATACTCCTGAAAGTGTTTTAATCTGTTAGCTGGCAGACACTATCAGAAAATTGATAAGAAACTTTCTGCAAAAGGTTCAACAACAAAAAAATGGATGTTTTAGTTCCACTAAGCTGTGAGTTCTAAATTCACCAGTGCTATGATATTGCTACCAATGTCTTATACCAATTATGCGTCATTAATATTTAAGACTGAAATATGAACAAGACTTTAAAGAGTGAATGCAGGAATGATGTTTCCCCTGGTGAGATTGACAGTACCAGAAGACAGTGCCACAAAATAAAGGGCTGTCCCTTTTTAACAGAGACTAATAGAAAATCCTTCATCCAAAGGGTAGTGAACCTTGTGATTTCTCTAATCAAAAGGCAAGTGGAGGCTGGCTTACTTGGTATATTCAAGGCAGATGTCAAAAGACTTTTGGATGTTGTCAAGGAATATGGGGTTAGCACAGGAAAGCTGAGCTGGGGTATAACTATCAGTCATAAATATTCCAATGGTAGAGCAGGTGTGTGGGCTTAAATTCAGAAATAATCAGAGAGCATGTGACTACAGATGCTGTATATCTGAAATGGAAACACAAAGCACTGGAAGTACTCAATAGGTTGGACAGCACCTGTGGAGAATAAAACTGTTTCCAGCTGGCAGGAAAGACAAGTAGCCTCCTCTGGTTATTTTGTAATTTTGTGTGACATGCTCATACATTGAGTGCACAATAAAGTACTACATAAGGTCTCTGCCTCCTAGGCTCAAGAGAAACACCGTGTTCTCTGAGTCATGCGCTTTGTGTTCATGTAATTGAGTCATGTACTTCTGAGAGAGCATCTAAACTACCTCTTCAATGCAATGTTAAGGGAGTACTGTACTTTCAGGGATACTGCCTTTTGTGTAAAATGTTACACTTCGTCCCCTTAAATGAATTTTGTAAAGGACCGCATAAAACTTGCACACGTACAAACGTAGAAACAGCAGAATTATCTCTTCAGAGTTGAGCACAATATTTATCTTTCAGCCAACGTTTCTTGTATATTTAATTGCTGAAAATCGCATTATTATTTCCTGGACTTGACTGTGGTCAGTAGTTATTTTGGCTTTTCTATATTATGAAAATGACTACCATTCAGAAAATTATATAATGTGCTTGCTGTAGTTATTAGAATGAAAGATTTACCTAGAGGGCAAATCAACTGTTGTCCAGTTAGTTCCACCTGCCTTTTTCTTCCCCATAGATCTGAATGTTATTCAGTCAAGTACTGTACACTCGATGGCCATTTTATTAGGTACAACTTTACGCCTGCTCATTAATGCAAATATCTAATCAGCCAATCATGCGGCAGCAACTCAATGCATAAAAACATACTGACATGGTCAAGAGGTTCAGTTGTTCAGAGCAAACATCAGAATGGGGAAGAAATGTGATCTAAGTGACTTTGACCATGGAATGATTGTTGGAGCCAGATTTTCATGCACAGCAGTTTCTAAAGTTTACAGAGAATGGTGCGATTAACAAAAATAAAACCAGTGAGTGGCAGTTCTGTGGCAAAGTGCCACAGGTTAGAGGAGCCCAGACTGGTTTAAGGTGACAGGAAGGTTACAGTAACTCAAATAACCACGCATTACAACAGTTGAATGCAGAAGAGCATCTCTGAATGCACAACATAGCGAACCTTGAAGTGAACACGAGGAAATCTGCAGATGATGGAAATTCACGCAACACACACAAAATGCTGGTGAAACACAGCAGGCCAGGCAGCATCTATAAGGAATCTCTTCCTATCTTTCCTTTCAGTTAGTCCTGACGAAGGGGCTCGGCCCGAAACGTCAACAGTACTTCTCCTTATAGATGCTGCCTGGCCTGCTATGTTCCACCAGCATTTTGTGTGTGAACCTTGAAGTGGATGGGTTACAGCAGCAGAAGACCATGAGCAAACATTCAATGACCACTTTATTAGGTACAGAAGGTGGCAGTGTGTATATTGTAAGTCAGAGTGTATATTACAATATACAAGTATATTGTAAGTACGATGCACTTCTGATCAGGGTCACATGGACCATGTGAAAACATATGTCACTTTCCAGAGAGCTTAGGTCTGCAATGCCACATAACAACCCTTCTCCAATGGAAACGATTTCTCATTTTCACAGTCAGGTCCCTTCATGGTTTGAAACATTTCTATTAAATCTCTCCTTTATGACTAATATGGGGGGCATAGTTTTAAGTTGTTGGGAGCAAGGTATATGGGGAATAGGTTCTTTACAG
The DNA here is from genome assembly GCF_048418815.1 of Hemitrygon akajei. NCBI lineage: Eukaryota > Metazoa > Chordata > Chondrichthyes > Myliobatiformes > Dasyatidae > Hemitrygon > Hemitrygon akajei. The sequence goes on from NC_133127.1 coordinate 32,393,281, forward strand.
AGGATGCGGTGTTGGGGCGATGGTAGAGACAGGTACATTAGAGACATTTAAGAGACTCTTTGAAATATGAATGAAAGAAAAATGAAGCTATGTGTTAGGGAAGGTTTAGATTGATCTTGGTGTAAGTTAAAGGGTCAGCTCAGCATTGTGGAATGAAGGACTTGTACTAGGCTGGACTGTTTATAAGTTCTATGTTAATGTTCTGTGCTTTGAAGCTGAGTTCAGCCTCAGAGCTCAAACGACCGGACTTTGGTTCTAACCTCTAGTCCTATCCTCCCTGGATCATAGGAGCTTACTCTGGCTTCTCCAGTTTCTTTCACATCCCAGAGACATGCTTTTTGGTGGGTTAACTCCGTGTGCAGGTATGGAACTGTGATGAAATTGTTAGGCACATGAGAGAGAAATAGGAAATAAAATGAGAGCTGACATAGACCGGATTGACCAAATGACCACCCTTTATGTTATAATTAAATATGAGGAAGTTACGAGAATAACTTTGGCCACCCAATTTGCTTCACATAATTGTTTTGAGTCCCTAATACTAACCTAGTATTTAAATCTTGCTGCAGCTTTCATAGACATAAAGTACTTCAGCATTTAATATACAGATTTGTCTTTAAGAAAAGAGTTAATATGGCACAGAAGATTTTGATCAGAGAGCAAAAAGCAATGGAGATCAGATTAGAAATATTTGAAATATTCAGCATGTCAGATCACATTTTGCACAGGGAAATAGAGTCAATGTTTCTGGCTGATTATTTTTGAACTAGATTTATGCTTTTCTATAGTCTAGGTATTAACAAAGAGATGAACAAAGAGTATGCTGATTGTTATCCTTTCCTTCTGCAGCTAAATTTTAGGAAAAATATTTTGTATATGGATTAAACATTTATAAGCTATAGAATATATAAATATGTCTCAATATATCTAAAGAATATATACATTCATAAAATGAATGTAAGATAATTATGCTCAAACCTTGTTTATATCATCTAGTTATTCTGGCATTCTTGAATTGAAAATAACACCCCTTCCTGTAAAACCTATTTTCTAACTTGATTTTTAACAAGCCCAGCATGAAAGTCTAACTTTGAAGAAATTCAGATGGGGACACAGACTCTTCTGTATTTGTGATTCTGCTTTATTATCTGGCATTAAGTTATTGAGTAAAATTTGAAGCCTCCATCTAAATGGTTAACAAAAACTAACTATGGTTAATAAAAACTCAATACTTCATTAGGCATATAAAGAGTTTCAATTACTGTTGGCAGCAATGGTGGTTGAAAGGTTAATATCCTTTCACAGATGCTCCTTTAATTTAAAATAATCATTCACCCATTTATTCCAGGATAGTTAATGCCTCCTAAGATAGGCAAGAACAAGAACATTTTCTAAATGCTCCACTATTACCAGAGTTAGTTATTACATCAATGACCTACCATTCATAAAACTGGTGATGCTCATCAGTGCTAAAGCAATGTTCAATTACATTTGTAAATCCACAGAAAATGGAGAATTCTACACTCAGTGGCCACTTTATTAGATACACCTGTACATCTGCTTATTATCTAAATATCTAATCAGCCAATCATGTTGTAGCAACTCAATGCATAAAAGCATGCAGGCATATTTCAGAGGTTGAGTTGTTGTTCAGACCAAACATCAGAATGTGATCTAAGTGATGTTGACTGTGGGATGATTGTTGGTGCCAGACAGAGTAGTTAAAGTATCTTGGAAACTGCTGATCTCCTGGGATTTTCACACACTACAGTTTCTAGAGTTTACTAAGAATGGTGTGGAAAACAAAAAAAAACTTCCAGTGAATGGTAGTTCACTGGGCAAAAATGCCTTGTTAATGAAAGGGATCAGAGGAGAATGGTTAGACTCGTCCAAGCTGACAGGAAGGTGACAAGTACTGAATAAAGTGGCCACCGAGTATACAGTATGTACAGCATAATCTAAACTCAGAGACTGGCTGATAAGCAACAAAAGATTTCAGTACAGTAGTGCTAAGTGATGATCGTCTCCAAGAGAAAACATAATTCAGAGACCTGACCATCAATGAGACCCTCACCATTAGCATCCCAGGGATAATAATTAATTAGGAATGCAAATGATTGCCAGCTATAAAAATACTGGACATATGAGAGCAGGATATCCTTTAGTTAGTGACTCACCTCTTTTTATCTGGGTCTTTCCACCATATACAAGGCACAAATCAGGAGCCATTAATCTTTAACTCTGCTCTTGCCTGGATGAGAACTCAACAAGCTTGATACCAGGATAGAGCAACCTGTTTGCCTGGCACCTCGATCACACAATAAATGATTTTTTCTTCACCTCCATCCACATTGCTGCAAACTACTTGATTAGATTGCTCAGATACATTTCCCAAACCCACGAATTCTATTGCCTGAAGGACAAGGGAAGCAGCTGAATGGGCCACCCTCCCAAGTCACATAAAATCCTTTGGATTTGGAGATATATCACCATTCCCTCTTCGTCACCCCATGGACCAAGATCGTTGGAGTATTCTGGATTGGAGTCCAGAGAAACTGCAAGAGTTTAAGAAAGCAACTCTATTATTAGTTTTTCATGTGCAATTTTGGTTTGGCAATACCAAAATCTACATTCCAAAAAAAAATTAAGCATTTCTTTTCCAGTTTCAACATTTGAATTTAATGGCATACCATTACCTCAGAATTATCATGGTTTATCTTATCATACTATTATTTAATCCAAACACTGATGTGTTCTCCCTAAAGCACAATATTTCACTGTTAGTATTAGAGTTAAAAGGCCACATGCACATTGCCAGTTGTTGATCATTGAAACCTAAAAAGGCAACCATTCTTCATCCTTAAACTCAACTTTTTCAAATTGACAGCAGATTCATAGCAATATTGAAAAATAATGTAAATTTTCTAATGGATCAAACATGCTTCAAAAAAACGATTGCATCTACTTTGTCTTTGCCTTCTCTCAATGTCGAGAATATCTTGCTTCTTTTCTTTGCTCTGGGTTCTGAACTCACCAGTCAGACCAATATGGAAACCATAGTTTCCACATTCCTGCTGCTGTCTGTAAGAAATTTGTATGTTCTCCCCGTAACTATGTGGGTTTCCTCCCACAGTTCAAACACATACAGGTTGGGAGGTTAATTGTTCATTGTAAATTGTCCCATGATTAGGCTAGGGTTAAATCATAGGCTACTGGGCAGCATGGCTCAAAGTTCTAGAAGGGCCTAAATAAAGTATATAAACAAACAAACTGGGAAGGACGTAGCAGACCAAACAGGCCAGTGGCATGTTCTGAGGTGGTGTGCTGTTACTATAGATTATGCGGGACTATGTATGGTCCCAGGTCTGGGACTTGAGCTTTTCTCTGCTATCCCCTGAATACCCTTTCATTTATAGATCAAGGATTCCTAGGGCTTAATGAGATTTTTTTCAAGAGGCATATCATACAGTCTCCTCTTCAGTCCATGTCATACTTTTTTTTTCCAGTGACAGAATTTGGAATAGAGAACCTGTTTCAGGAATTTGGCATTGGACGTACAAATGAGGTGTCCTGTCCAATCTGGCTGAAATGAACTTCAATGTTCACTTCTAGACCTCAATACAGGGGATTCTTGACTCTAACAATGTCTTGCTTATCATCCAGCAGTAGAAAAATTACACGATATGTTTACAGTGTAAGTATTTAACAAACTTTTATTGAAAAGAAAAGCGTTCACGGTAACTTGGTCCATGTGACAATAATAACTAATCCCAGTTCGAAACTGCAGTTCATGCAATCATGAGGTTGATTATCACCACTCAATTTGAAATTGCCTGAATCATACTCATGACTGAGTTAGTTAGTATCAGCGATACTAAGCCAAGTGCTTCTTCGTTTGTAACTAATTTTGCAACCAGTTATAGCAGTAAACATGAGATAGAGTTTTCCTTGAGTTTTCCCCAAAAGGCTACCTCAGCCTTCACTAGAGAATTGCCACCATATGACAACCCGATTTCCTGAATGATTTATCACCAACCGTCCCCGAAAGATTCAATCCAGATGATACCATATTAATTGTAGCCTCATCCTGTTGATCACTGTCAGTGGATTGAGATTTAGAGAGATTACATAAACATATTTCACTTCAGGCTTCACTTAACAACCAACAGACAGGATATATCGCCATACCATCTGTTGGTGGTGAATCAAAGACCTGCACCCAGACATAAAACCACCATTATTTGTTGTTATCTGTGCCATCAATTTCTTGTTGCTTATGAATTTTAGCTCTCAGTATGAAAATTGCTGGGTTGAATTTAAACAGATAATGACTGATTGCCAATTTGTACCCAGCCCATTCAAGACTGGCTATCAACCTCCATTATCTGTCACCGAAACATGAACGAAAACTGAAAAGTTTATTTCTCCAGTGGGATGTTTAATGAAGAGAAAATTGTTTTTGTCCTAAAGATCAATATTCTGAATTAATTAGCAAACAAAGCACCAAATTACTTCTCCCAGCAGTACTGAAAGTCGCTGATAATCATGTCACGCTGAAGACTCATTAAAGGCACAAAAGATAAGGCATATTAAGGAATGAACTTGGTTGGGTATCACCAAACATAACATGCTGGTAGTGCTGAATACACAAAGAATTAGCATGCTCTAACCCTGCATTTCTCCTTAAATTGATTGCCACAAGGTACTTCTATATCTTCCATTGTTTTAATTCATCAAAAGCACAGAAGGCACAGGTTCCATGATTCAGAAACAGCTTCTTCCCCCCAGCATTCAATTTCTGAATGGACAGTGAACCTATGAACACTACCTCACTACTTCTTTGTTTCCTTTTTTTTTAACTACTTATTTAATTTAACTAATATATATTAATATATCTACTAATATTAATATTAATAAATCTACTGCAAGAAATTCTGAATGAGAAACTTGCTGGAAACCCTCTGCAAGTTAACTGTATCTGTAGAATGAGGAAGTGTTAATGCTTCACATATGGGACTCCATCAGACTGAAAATCATGGAAGTGAAGAACTGCTAAACTAGGCCCAAGACTTATACAAGAAAGTAACAGGCCATTTGGACCAACTTGTTGATGCTAATTAGTGCATACCTTACTATATTAATCCCATCATCCAGTGTTGGCTCATTACCCTCTGTACCTAAGCATTTGAGGGTTCATCTACATATTGCTTAAATGCTGTCCATGACCCAGCTTCAATTACTCTCTCAGACAGAGCATTCTAGCTAATCGTCAGAGTGAAGAAAATCCCCCTCACATCCCCTATAATTCCCTTACCCCATACACTAAACCAATGTTTACTAATTTCATCTACCACTGATATGGGGAAATATTTCCTGCAGGCTTCCTATCTATATCCCTGTGGTGAACTACATATACCTGTCTGGACACGCCCCCCCGCTGACTGCTCCTGTGGCTCCTCCCACAGACCCCGGTATAAAGGCGATTGGGGCCTAAGCCCTGCCTCTCAGTCTCCAGGATGTAGTATGGTGGTCAATTGCTGCTTGTTCTTTCTTCCAGTCAATAAAAGCCGATATCTCGCCTCACGTCTCAGAGAGTTATTGATGGTGCATCAATCCCTCATTATTTTATATAGATTAGATTCATTTATTTCTCACATGTACAGCAAAGCATACAGTCAGATGTATCATTTGCCTTAACAACCAGTACAACCGAAGGATGTGCTGGAGACAGTACTTATGTGTCACCACACATCCTAGTGCCAACTTAGCATGTCCACATTGTTCAACAGAACAACACAAGCAACAACAGCAGCAAAACAAGCACCATTCCCTCCATAACAACACCCACACATACTCACAGTATTCCACCCCCAGTACAGGCTGCCTCCAGGCCTCTGACCTCCAGTCCTTGACCCCAGACTTTCAGACTCACAGACATCTCGTCCCTGTCCTGGTCTCACAGATGTGGGGTCTCTGACCTCCAGAGACGCCAGCTCAGGGGCTTCAACCTTTGGGTTTTGACTTTCAAATTCACTGACTTTGGCCTTTGACCTTTGTGCTTCGGCCTCCAGACTCTCTAATCCTTGGGCTTCACCCTCCGGACTTTGCCATCTTCTGGGTAATGACCCCAGAATATACCTCAATCATGTACCCTCTTAACCTTCCTCACAGCCAGGAGAGCAGACTTACAGTAGATTCCTCAGCCTTCCATCCCAGTGAACCTCATTTGTATCCTTTCTAGAATTATCACATCCTTCCTACACCTTGTTGACCAGACCTACTCCAGCTTAGAACCAACCATGCTTTTATAAAGTTGAAGCAAAATCTTGCTGCTTCTGTAGTTAATGCCTTCCTAATCAACTTGTCTACCTGTGTTGCATACAGCAATTCCTGTATGCAACACTGGACTTGTACTCCAAGGTTCCTCTGTTCTTCACTACTCCCTAAGACCCTACCATGTCCTAGTGCTCACAAAATGCATCACCTCACATTTGTCTGGATTAAACTACATCTGCCATTTTTTTCAGTGTATTTCACTTTCATATTGATATCCTGCAGCCTAAGATTACTTTGGACACAATCAACGACAGCAGCAATCTTTGTGTCTTCTGAGAACCTACTGATCTTGCCTTCTCCTACCCTTTGATTGTGGCGCAGCTGATAGAGTCACTGCACTGCAGCTCCAGAAACTCAGGTTCAGTCCTAACCTCGGGTGCTGTTAGTGTGGAGTTTGCAAGCCCCCTGAGTGCGCAGGTTTCCTAACCCATCCTGTAGACAAGCTGCTTCATTGGTTAATTGGTCTCTGCAACTGCGTACGTGATTGACGGAATCGGAAGGTTATTGACAAGAATGTAGGGGGAGTAAGAAAAGCCGGTTTAATGTAGAAATAGTGTAAAATTAGTGGCTGACGCAGATTTGATGGATCAAAGGACTTAGTTCTGTGTTGTTTCTCGTTGTGACATTATCCAATCCAAACAACTCTTCTGGGAATGCACCTAATTACAGTCAATCTGCTCTGGCTTAATTCACTACTCTCATTGAATTCATTGATTTGGTGACAGTGTGGATCTGGCGTTCATCGAAGTGACATGGTCAGATTGAAACAAACCTGCTGCTAATAGACCTCGTTACGTTTTCCAGCAGAACCCTTTTTTTAAAACCGTATCACACAGGGAGCTAACTGGTGTAAGAGTGGGCACCTCGCCCACCTGCTGCTGCTTCACATCCAGCTCATCCACTTTAAGTTGATACAAGAGATGCAGGAATCTGGAGCAGCGCACAAAGAACCGGAGGAACTGAGCAGATCAGCCGGCATCTCTGGTGGGAAGTTGAAAGATGACACTTCAGGTACTTCACTTGGACTGGATTTATTTATTGAGATATGACTTCCAGCCCTTCGAGCCTCACCGCCCAGCATTCCCCAATTTAACCCTAGCCTAATCACAGGACAATTTACAATGACCAACTAACCTACCAACTGGTACGTCTTTAGACTGTGGAGAAAACTGGAGCACCTGAAGAAAACACATGTAGTCATGGGGAGGACGTACAAGCTCCTTACAGGCAGCTTAGGAATTGAAACCTGGGTCACTGGTACTGTAAAGCATTGTGTTAACCACTACACTACTGTGCCACACCACGGTCTTAACCCAAAATGCTGACTGTCCATTTCCCTCCAGAGATGCTGGCTAACCTGTTGGGTTCCTCCTGTGCTTTATGCATTGCTTAATTTGATACATGTTGGGTTGCTTGTAAGTTTCAGGATATCGGTGGTGGTGGGAGAGTAGTGGAGCAACAATACAAGAGCCCAGATCTGAGTGCTACGCTGTTGGCTGGGAAACTCGGGGGGAAGCGGGGGAGGGAAATGCAAACCGAGTGCTTAGGCTTTGTTTTTCCCCTGAAGAACTCTAAAGGCACAGGAGAAAGAATTAGTAAATCCAGTAGACAAAACAGTTGGATAAACGCCCATGAATCTTAATGTGAGGAGAAGAACGAGTGAGAAGATTGACACAAAGCTTCAATTAGCATGTGGGACAGTAATACTGTTGCCATCACAAAGGCATGGTTGAAAGGTAGGCTGTACTAGCAGCATGGCATCACAGGGTACAGAATTTTCTGGTGAGACAGGATGAGGTGAGGGCAGTAAAAGAGGAGATGCCATTGCCCTGCTAGTCAAGCAATGCAATATTCAGTATGGAGGGAGGATATCCTTGAATGAAGTCCTATGTGTAGAGACTAAAAAGAAAAACATTGTTGCTGGGTGTGTATTACAGACCACTCGCCAGTCAGCTGGAGATAGAGGAACAGATATGCAGGCAAATAACAGAGGTGTGATAAAAGATTATACAAGACAATAATTTTTTTTGAAAGTGTTGCTTCCTCAGAAATTTCTTTTGTTTATGTTAGACTGCTTGAAGCTGAAGACAAATATAATTTCAGACTACTCGTATCATGTAGGAATATGCAGAACCAAGAAATTCACTTTCGTTAAATATAACGCATTTAATTGCATAACGGTGCTAATTTAAGGCTTTGAAATAGTTCAACTAAGCTAAGAATGTTTTGTTGATGATTTTCATTTACACTCAGTTTCTGAAGCTTCTTGCTTAAGAGTCCAACAATAATCAGCCAGCATTGATGGATTCCAGTTCCCTGCTACTGTTTCTCCATGACCACAATGTCCTGGTGAAACTTTTCACCACGCTCATCACTGACAGTGCCAAGATTTGCAGGGAAGAACTCTAAATAGGAATGCAGAAAATGAATCTGTAGTGACATGTTGCACTTCATGGTTTTGTATGCTTGAAGCAAATGATCAATCAGCTGCATGTAGTTTGGTGCTCTGTAGTTGGGAGGAAAATTCTCAACATCCTTGAATGTCTTCCATGCGATTCTCCCCAGTCTCAGCAGAAGTTCTTCAAAATGCCTGTCGTTGACAACCTGTTTGATTTGTGGACCAACAAAAATCTTGGCATCAGTTGTTCTGACTTGAATTATGAATTGACATAACAATATAGGAGTGATAGGAAAATTTCATGGTGATTTTCATGATCAGCAGCCCAAAATCCATAAGGTATACCCAAAAGTATTCGGAAAGCAAAATCTTTGTAGTCCTGGGTTATCGTATTGCCATGCACAGAAAGGCGAGGCACAGGTACAATGAAAAAAGCTCGCTTGCAACAGTGTCGCAAGCACATAGGTTCAGACAGAACACAGAGCATACATTATGAATAAATTACACATAAATTATACCTGACAATGAAGAATAAAATGACTATGCAAAACAAGACATAAATGCAAAAAAGAAACAGTCAGAAACAAGTTCATGGTATGTCTAAAAGCAGTCTGTACTGTTCTATGGTTCTGTGTTGAGGCAGGAATAAGGTTGTGCAGGACAGTTCATGAACCTGATGACTGATGGAAGGCAGCTGTTCCTGAACCTGGTATTGTGGGACTTCAGGCTTCTGTACCTCCTGCCTGGTGGTAGCAACAAGAAGAGGTCCTGACATGGATGGTGGAGATCCTTGATAATGCCTGCTTGATACAGGACCTTCTTTAGGTGCTATGATAGTGTGGAGGACTGTGCCAATGCTGTACTGGGCTACGTTCATTACTCTCTGCAGCCTCTGGCACTCCTGTGCATTGGAATGCATCCATAAATACCAGGGATTCTGAAGATGTTGAAAATCCTGAACAACACACACATGTTTTGTTAAACTCAGAGTGGTAAATGCCTGCAGAGGGAAAGTGATGGAAGCAGAAATGATAAGAACAGGTATGAAACACATAAATAGAAGCACAGACAGGCAGGGAATTGAGGGATAGAGACTGTGTGCAGGCAGATGAGCAGTTTAAATTAATATCATGTTCAACTGAAGTTCTGTACAGTTCTATGACATGGTCATATCTCTAGCCAAGTAGTAATGACATTGACATCTATCCAACAAAGTGGAAAATTGTCCAGGTATGTCCGTTTGCATAAAAGGAGGACAATATACTCAAGATGCTGGAGGAAGTCAAGCAGGTCAGTCAACATCTATGGAGGGAATAAACAGTTAATATTTTGGGCTGAGATCCTGCCGCGGGATGTTGGCTGTTTATCCCCCTCCATTGATGCTGCCTGAATTGATTAGTTCCTCCATGATGGAACAAGCTGGGTTCACAAATATTAAATGGGATTGCCGTAGCGTAAAGGACTCAGAGGGGGCAACATTTCTGAGGTACAGTCTGTCCTGGAGATCAGTTTGTTGTAGTTTGCAAATCAACCAATGAGAGAAGGAGCATTAATGCACCGTCTCTTGGGAAATGTAATCATTCAAAGGCACAGTTGGGAAGCATTTTGGAGGTAGTAAAAATAACCTCATATATTTCAAACTGATTATAATAAAAAAAAAGATTAGACTAGACCAGGAAAATAGGTCTGCAGTTGGAGAAGGCCAAATTCATTGAAATAAGAGAGGAGCATGTGAGCATCTGCTTGCAAGCAAGTCTTTATCAGCACAGTGGGAAGCATTGAAAGGTGAAAGAGTTCAGAACTAACATGTTCTGGAAATTGATGTTGGATAAAGAGTGAAAAGGAAGCATGTAGTAGGTGTAGAATTGGGGTTTTGGTATTGGTTTATTATTGTCACGTGTACCGATCTGTAGTGAAAAGCTTGCCTTGCATGTTGTACATATTCTCCCAAGGGAAGCCTGTCTGGAGTACTAAGGATGTAAGGAATTGCTTAAAAAGGGAAGTAGTAAGACTAAGAGGGTCACAAGGAAACACCGGGGATCATCTTAGACAGAGTTAAGGTAAATTTCAAGATGTTCCATTAATATATTAAGGACAAGATAATAACCAGCGTAAGAGTAAGGCTCTTGAGCGATAAAAGGGCAATTGGTTCATGGAGCCAGATGATATACTGTAGGTTAGGTCTTAAATGAATACTTCTGATTGCTATTCTCAAAGGAGATAGAGTTTGTGGTAGGAGACCTTGGCATTGAGCCAATCACCACCTTTGGCCAACTAGTCCATGCTGACCATTAGAATTCTTATCTAAGCGAGACCCCTTTTCCCACTGTCGTCTTTTGGTTGGGAATTCAAGGATTCAGTTAAAAAGGGAGGAGATGAGTCCCAAGTTCATAGGTTTGCTTGGAAATAGGATACTGAAGGTAGAGCTGTGGTCAATAAATAGCAGCTTGATATATGTATCCTTGTTACCCAGATGCTCCAGAACTGAGTGTAGGGCTGGTGAGATGGTGTCCTCCACGACCCTGTTTCAATGCTAAGTGAATTGCAGTAGATTGAGGTTGCCTCGGAGGCTAGAGTGACATGTGTCATGACCAGCCTCGCAAAGCACTTCATGTGGTTGCCTTATAAAGAAGAGCAGACAGGAAAAACCTGGCAATTATAGATCTGTGAGCCTAACACCAGCAGTAAGAAGTATTACTGGCAAAACTTCTGAGGGGAAGAATGAATGACCACCTGAAATGGCTAGGACTAATCAGAGTTAGCCAGCGTGGTTTTGTCCAGGATGGATCCTAATTGACCAATCTGACTGTATTTTACGAAAAGGTAACTAAGTGTATTTATGAGGATAGTGTTGTAGATGTGTATTCCCTGGACTACAATAAGGCCTTCTACAGGGTCGCACATGGGAGACTGGTCTAAAAGGAAGGACCATAGGGTCCAGAGTAAGTTGGATCCAAAATTGGCTTGACAGTAGGAGATGGGGGTGGTGGTTTGTTTGTGTGATTGGATGCCTGTGACTAGTAGTGTCCCACAGGAATCAATGCCAGGATCCTTGCTCTTTGCAAAATACATGAATAATTCAGATGTAAATGAATGTGAAAATTTATTGATCTTGTCTCTTACAATCACATCCAAATCATTCAAGTTCACAGATGACAAAGATTGGTGGAATTGTTGACAGTGTGGAGAGTATTCTTGGATGACAGAGAGGTGTTGGTGTAATTGGCTGAGAAACAGCAAGTGGAATTTAATCCTAATAATTAATATGTGTTGCACTTTGGGAATAATAACAAGGTCCTATGAACAGTGAGGATGTAATGAGTAGTGAGGAACTGGAAAACATTTATATGCAAGTCCAAAGATCATTCAAGGTGGTAGTGCAGTAGATGACATGATTAAGAAAGTATATAGGATGCTTGCCTTCATTTGTTGGGGCACTGAATACAGGAGAATGGAGTTTATGCTCCAACATAAAACAGTGGAGACCTCAGCTAGAGTAGTATTTGAATTTTTGATCACCACACTGCAGAAAAGGTGTGATAGCACCAGGGAAGGTGTAGAAAATGTTCAGTAGGATGTCTGTGAAGGTTTTCAGATACCAGGTCATTGTGTATCAAGCAGTTGAAAATCAAGGCAACTGGACTTGCTCTGTTGTCTGGAAGACCTTTCACTACTCATTCATGAGGCTTCTTCAATTCTGATCAATGGCAGGTAGTTTTCTGGTTTATAAACTCTGTGAGTTGTTTAAAGGTACTGTGTAGCAATCACATGAGGGTCGTTAAGACTCGGAGAGGTAATGAGAGGGTCAATAGTCCTATTTTTGCATAAGTGGAGGTGTGAACTGTTGTGGAGATGTTGGGGTGGAGATGTTGGGACTGCATTGTAAGTAGCTGATAGGTGGTGCTGTACCCCACCCCCTCTGTTCAGGGATGGGTTTTCCATTTTGACAAAGATGTCTTCTTTAACCTTTCTTTCAAACCACATGCCCTCCCTGTCCAAAATGTACACCCAAACATAAACAGAGCAATACTGTATATGCTATTCAGTGCTATGAGAACTGCACAGATCTGTATATTGTGAGGCAAAACAACCACTCACAAACAGATGGCCTAACATAGGAGGGCTAGGATCTCAGGTCAACAGTTGACTGTATATCTACACCTAATGGACTAAGGACACTCCTTTGATGATAACAATGTGCACAATTCACATCTCCATTCATGCAAAGATAAGACAAATGACCCTCTCATTACCTCTAAGACTCTTAATGACCCACATGTGATTGCTATACCTTTAAACAACTTGAGTTTATAAGCCAGGAAACAACCCACTGTGGATCAGAACGGAAGAAGCCTTGAGTGGTGAAATTTCAGCAGGATGTTACCTGGGATAGCTCACTCTATTTACGGAAAGGGTGGATCTGTTTCCCATGATTGGAGTATGTAAGATGTATGTATTTAGGCATAAATAGGGTAGCTTGCAGGAAACTACTCCCCATTGGTAAAATTAAATAACACAGATTTAGTGCAAGGAGTAAGAGATTTGAAGGGGTTCTAAGGGGAACATTTTTACCTAGAGAACAGAGAGTAGCTGGAATATATTGCCTGACAGGGTGTTGGAAACAGAATTTCTGACAGTATTTAAGAAATATCTAGGCAATCATCTGGGCATGGAAGGCAATAGACCATGTGTTGGAAGATGGGATTAATACAGATGCAGCCCACTGGTTAGTGTGGGCATGATGGGCTGAAGGGCCTATTTAAGTGCTGCATGATTCTCTCGCTCTCTATGATGGCCGCTCTGGCAAATGTTTCAATTATGTTTTTTCTAAAGGGTCTAAAACAAGCATGAGACTCTCAATTAAAACTGTAAGGGATCTAACACCCAGCATCTGTTTGAAGCGGCTGGATATACCTAAAATATAACCCAGGCCAGTGTTAGACATCCTTGGGTGACTGATGGCTGATTTCTGAAATTTCTATTGGTAAGCCCACAAGATGCATGTGAGTGGATGGGGATTAAATCCTCTGACATCTTGCTAGTGGATTATTATTGTCACATGTGCCAAGATATAGTGAAGAGGAGTGCAGTAGGGATTTGAGATTCCATAGTTAGAAGAGCAGACAGCAGATTCTGTGGGCATTAAAAAGACAGCAGGAGGATATTTTGTTTCCCAGGTACCAGGACCAGGAATGTCTTGGATTGGGTCGACAGCATTCTAAAGGAGGAGTGTGAGCTGTCAGAAGTTGTGGTACATGTTGATACCAATGACACAGGTGGGAAAAGGGAAGAGGTCCTGAAGAGCAAATATAAGGAGATAGGTAGAAAGAGGAAAAGCAGGATTTCAGGGTAGTAATCTCTGGACTGCCGCATTTGCTATGTACCAGTGAGAGTAAGAATCAGACGATGTGGCAGATGAATGTGTGGCTGAGAACTTTGTATAGGGGACAGGGTTTCAGATTTCTGGACCATTGGGATCTCTTCTGGGAAAGGTTTGACCTGTACAAAAAAGATGGGTTACATCTGAACCTAAGGGGGACCAATATCCTTGTGGGCTGGTTTGCCAGATCTGTTGGGGAGGGCTTAAAATAATTTGGCAGCGGGTGGGAATCAGAGTGATAGGGCTGTGGATGGGGCAGTGGTAGTGGGACCGTGAGGAAGAACAGGCAGATGATAGGGCAAAATTGCAGTCAGTGGAATGAGTTGAAGAGCAACATGGGGGCAAAGTCGAAAAGCGTGATGAATACAGGACTGAAAGTGTAAAGGGGCTCTTTTCTGTTTGGCTGCCAGTGATTAGTGGTGTTCCACAAGGGTTGGTGTTGTGATCCCTTCTTTTTAAGTGCTATGTCACCGATTTGGATGACAGAATAGATGAATTTGTGGTCAAGTTTGTGGACAATCTGAAAATAGGTGGAGAGGCAGGTAGTGTTGAGGAAGCAAGGTGTCTGTTGAAGGACTTAAGCAGATTGAGAAAAAAAGTGGTAGATGGAATATAGTGTAGGGAAGTGTATAGTGATGCATTTTTTTGTAGAAGGAACTAAAGTGTAGACTTTTTCTAACTGAGGAGAAAATTTTAAAATCAGATGTGCAAGTAGACTCAGGAGTCCTCGTGCAGGATTCCCTAAAGTTAAATATTCAGGTTGAGTTGGTTGTAAGGAAGACAATTGCAATGCTAGCTTTCATTTTGAGAGGACTAGATTATAAGAGCAAGGATGTAAAGCTGAGGCATTGGTTAAACCGTACCTGAAGTACTGTGAGCAGTTTTGGGCCCTGTCTAAGAAAAGATTTGTTGCCATTGGAGAGGGTCCAGAGGAGGTTCACGAGAATGATTCCGGGAATGAAAAAGGTTAATGTATGAATAGCTTTTGATGGCTCTGGGCCTGTACTCACTAGAGTTCAGAAGAATGGAAGAATGGCGGTGGGGGGGGGTTTGCACATCTTACTGAAACACCAATACCTTTGTATAGAAAATCCTATCAAAAGTAATGGGTACAGCCCAGTTCATCAAGAGTAAAGCCCTCCCAAGCATTAAGCACATCTACATGGATCGCTGTTGCAGGAAGTCGTCCATCATCGAGGATCTCCACCACCCAGGCCATACTCACTTCATCAGAAAATCAAATCAAATCAAATCAAGTTTAATTATCGTTCAAACCATACACAGATACACTCGAATGAGCCCTCATTCCTCTGGACCAAGGTGTATAAACATACATTAAAAAAACACACGTCGTTATGCAAGAAAACACATGTATAGTCCAAGTCCCTGATCGACATGCAAATTGATGGGTTAGCTCCTGTCATTACACTGATCAAACACTGGAGGGTAGCACTGATAGCAGAGGTCAGCTCCCAACGAGCACGGAGTCCGTGCCACACCACCTCGAGCATCTTCTTACCTGGACTGCAGCAGCAGGCACCCCTGTGTCTTAAGGCTTAATCCTTGCTACAACCAAGGCCACGCTGCTGCCTCATTGATATCTTACCAGAAGCAAGATAAGAAGGTACAAGAGCCTTAGTTCCCACATCACCAAGTTTAGGAATAGTTATAATCCCTTGACCATCAGGTATTTGAAGTAGAGGGTATAACTTCACTGAACTTCTCTTGCCCCATCACTAAAATCTGTTCCCACAACCTATGGACTCACTTTCTAGGACTCTTCATCTAATTTTCTCTATATTTAATGTTTGTTTGTTTATTTATTTGTTTGTTTGTTTGTTTATTTATTTATATTTTTCTCCTTTTTTTATTTACACAGTTTGTTGTCTTTTGCACATTGGTTTGTCCTATTGGGTGCAGTCTTTTATTGATTCTATTGTGTTTCTTGGATTTACTGTGTATGCCCACAAGAAAATGAAGCGCAGGGTTGTACATGGTGACATATATGTACTTCGATAATATTGAAAGGCATCAATAGAGTGGATGCAGAGAGTAAGTTTCCTATCGTGGGAAAGTCTCTGACTACAAATGGCACAGCCTCAGAATAGAGGGGCGTCCATTTAAAACATAGATGAAGAGGGATTTCTTTAGTAAGAGGGTAGTGAATCTATGAAATTCATTGCCATGGATGGCTGTGGAGGTGAAGTTATTTAGTATATTTAAAGTAGAAGTTGATAAGTTCTTGATTATTTTGGGCATCAGAAGTTACAGGAAGAAGGCAGGAAATGGGGCTGAGAGGGATAACAAATCAGCCATAATGGAATGGTGGTACAGACTCAATGAGCAAATGCCCTTATTCTGCTCCTTTGTCTTATGGTCAAGAGTCCATCTTGTTGTACAAGAGGTCAGTTCATGAGTCTGATACAGCCCGATAGAAACAGTGCTTGAGCCTGGTGGTATGTGCTTTCAGGCTTTTTGTACATTTTGCCTGATGGGAGAGGGGAGGAAAGAAAATGTCCAAGGCGTGGCTGCTTTTTTGAGGCAGTGAGGGGTATAGACAGCATTCACAGAGGGGAAGCTCGTTTCTGCAATGTGCTCTGCTGTGTCCACACTTTGCAGTTTCTTGTGGTCACATGCCATTCAAGCCGTTATGTATCCAGATAAAATGCTTTCTGTGGCATTGAAAAATTAGAGTTGGCAGGCACATGCTAAATTTCTTTAGCCTCCCGTAGAAGTAGAGTCACAGGTGAGATTTCTTGGTTGTGAATTCAACATGGTTCGACCATGATGAGCCATTGGTGATGTTCACACCTAGGAACTCGAAGTACCCAATCTTCTCAACCTGAGCACCATTGATGCAGACAGGAGCATTTGCTCCAAGTCTTTTCAGAAGTCAATGACTGGCTCTTTTGTCTTGTCATGACCTCATATCTATCTCCTTTCTTTACTCCAACTCCTCATTATTTGATGTGCAGCCCACTCCAGTAGTATCACTTACAAACTTGTTGATGGAGTTGGAGCAGAATCTGGCCCCACAGTCAGGAGCGTACAGGGAGTAAAGTAGGGGGTTGAGGTCACAATCTTCTGGAGCACCAATGTTTAGAATAATCATGGTATAGGTGAAGCTGCCTATCCTTACTGGTTGCAGTCTGTGGGACATGAGTCAAGGATCCAATTGCAAAGGGAGACACTGACTACCAGGGTCTAGAATTTGGGAATGCATTTGCTTGGAATAATAATATTGAAGGTGGTTCAGTAAGTATGTTACTGTGTTAATAATAGATGATGCAAGATTTATTTGTATATGACAATAGTCATGTTTCATAGAGAAATCAATATCCAAACACTTTGCATCAAATGTTTTAGGAACTAATATAGAAAACTGCCTTCACTTGAACTACATGAAAAACAATTATAATTACCAGAAGATTTTGCATGTCTGCAAAATTGTTGTTTACCTTATTGTACCTAAGGAGACACATTTTCTACTTTGTAGGACAGTGGAAAGAATTGTAGGTGGATGTGTACAACAAGACCCATTCTTAGGGGTGTTAGGAATCTGCACTGCACAATGGGATAAGCTTTCTCATGAGCATTTCATTGGAAAAGATTAATCTGCTGAATTTCCTGTCCCATACCTCCTGTATTACATTCCCGACCTCTGCCTCCTATCTGGGCATTATTTATGCTTCACAAATCCAGCTGTACAGGTGCCATTGGCATTCTTGGCAGGTTAACTGCTTCAGTCATAAAGAGTAAAGGTGGGCAATTTAGTTGCAAACTTCGCTCAATGACAGGAAGCAGATGGCATTGACTGATTGGTGTTTTGATAATTGAAGATTAGCGTCAGTGAGACTCCACAGGGCTCACCACTGGGTCCCTTACCTTTTGGTGTCACTACTAAAGGTTTAGACTTTAGTGTGGGAGCAAGCTAAAGAAGTTTTGCAGATTATTCAAGAATTTGTCACATAGTTAATGCTTAGGAGGAAAACTTTCAACTTTGGGAAGAGAAGTATCGGAGATAAAACTTAACCTTGTGAATTATTGCACTTGGAAAGATGCTACAATGTAAGGAAATATACAACAAATAGGGGGATCTTGAGAAGCACGGTTGGAGACAAATGTTGGATGGTACATCCACAAGATCATCCTCAAAGGGAGCAGAGAAGGCAGGTAAGATCATTTTTAAAAATATACGGGATGCTTAGGTCCCCTGTAAAGCTCTTACACATGTCACAACCACAGATTCTCCCCTGGGGCCCGCATGCCCTTGTAGGCGAGCTACAGAATGGAGTCAGCAATTGTACTTGTGAGTATGCAGTTTCAAGCAATTAATGGTTAATTGCAGTGGTATTTAGTTCCCTTCCTCTCATTCTAGTCTTGTGGAATCTTGACCAAATACACAGCAACAAAAATGTTCCCTGCTTACCTTTGCCCTTGTTCCGGGAAAGAAGACTACATTTAGAATGGCGCTGTAAAAAAGCAGTATTTAGTTAGAATTAGGTTACTGCTTCTGAACCACAGCATTGGCATTAGCATTCAGTTTGAGAGTTTTAGTTAATAGCCCTATTGGGCTGCTATTTATTGTTTTTCCTTTAAGTCTGCACAGTTCTTATTAAAGTCAGAGACACTTCAGTGTCTCTCTCTCTCTGCACTTGGGCCATCACACCTCCTTGTCAGGAAGACTCAACCACAAAAATGGATTCAGTGGAAAGAGAACAGCTGACCATAGTCCTGACATTCATTGGTCAGACAGTAGAGAAGTTACAGTCAATGGAGGCTGCATTGGTAGAGGTGACCTATGCAATGTGACAGCTACTCACAGAATGACAAGCCTGGCCCAAGCTGAAATTCATGAATGAAAACCAAAAATCAGTAGAGATTAGGTTAGCAGAAGTGCCTCACATAGTGAGACAATTGCTTTCAGAGTGGCAAGCACAGTCCAAGCAGGAAGAATGGGATCTTGAATTGATCTTTAAAGATCTTGAATTGCCCTTGCAATGTTTAGTTCAGCAGCTCACCGGACAGCCAGAGTCATGTGGCAGCGATTCCAGCTCTCAGGACCACAGTTCAGCAGCTGACTACTGATAGCCAGAATCAGATGGCAGCCATTACTGCTCTTGCTGCCACAATTCAGCAGCCTTCAGCCAGGTCGTCATTCTCAATAACTCCCACACACTCCTCTGGAACAATCTCATCACCCTCAGCCACTAATGCCCCGGCTCCCTTGATTGGACCAGAACCGAATATTCCTCCTCTGGTAACCCCAACAGCTGCAGGAATTTTATTACCCGGTGTGAGCTGACTTTCCAAGCCCAGAGAGGTCAGTTCAGCAATGATGTTGGAAGCCAAGGAAGCCCTATAAATATGGTGACACTGGTTGAAGGGGGTAGAGCATCCTTTTCTGGAATGGACAGACTACAAGAACCTCTTCAGCATTCGGGGTGCCAAGAGAGTCAACTCCCGTCAAGCCCGGTTGGTTCTCTTCGTCACCTGATTTAATTTCACCCTCATCAAGAATACCAAGCCTGAAGTTCTCTCCCAGTAGTTTGATGTCTCTGAGATCATCACCAATCCTTTCTTGTTCTTGAATTGCTGCTCCAGTGATTTGGGGAATAGAGGCAGAAGTGAGGACTGCCCAACTGTCAGATCCAGGCCCAGGTGAGGGACCTTCCAATGGAATGTTTCCCTGCCACTGTGCACCCCAGTGTGTTGGAGTGGAGTCACACTTCCTGTTAAGCTGGGAATCTTGGGAATTCAATGGATCCTGGAGTTCATAAGGAGATGATTTTGGTGCCCTTATGTCCCAGCATGTCCACGACTTCATCCCTGTCTGTCCCACTTGTGTCCAGGACCAGACATCATGTCAGTGCCCTGCTGGTCTGCTCTGTCCCCTACCTGTGCATCACTGCCCCTGGCCTCACCTCTCGGTGGATTTCATCATCGGTCTGCCCCCATTCTGGTGGGCAGACAACCATTCTGGTGGTTATAGACCGGTTCTCCAAGGCTGCCCACTCCATTGCTCTCCCCAGGTTCCCATTGACTCATGAGATTGCCACCCTCACAAATCAGCACATACTCAGGCCACATAGCTTCCCTCAGAGCATACTGTCTGATTGAAGACCACAGTTCACATTTTGTTTTTGAAAGGCTTTTGGTCTCCTTTGGGAGATACAGCCAGCTTCTCCTCATGTTTCCACCCCCTATCTGAGACAGTGAATCAGGAGCTAGAGACAACCCTGTGCTGCCTTGTCTCTTCCAACCCTTGACCTGGAACTCCCAACTGGCTTGGGCAGAGATTGCCCACCGCAATCTCCAGTCATCCTGCACTGGCATGTGTGCCTTTGAAGGCCAGAATGAATTCCAGCCACACTTCCCTGACCAAGACATTGACGTGGAACTTCCTGCTGTTGAACAGTTGATCCAATGCTACAAGCACACATGGAGATGGGCCAGGGTTTCTCTGCTGTGCACTCAGAAACAATAGGCCCAGCAGGCTGATTGGCTCACCCGACAGGTGTGGTCACTCAAACCAGGGGAGAAAGTCTGGCTGGTGTCTAAAGATCTTCCTTTGCAAGTTGAGAGCTGCATTTTGACTCTACACTACATGCGACCATTCATAACAGAGAAGGCTATCAAAGTACAAAATAGATTGCGCCTACCATTATTGCTGAAGGTTCACCCAGAATTTCATGTTTTCTAGCTCAAGCCAATGACTTCCTTTGCCCCTGTTGCTCCAGTCACCAATCTCCATCCTCCTCCTCCCCACTTGGTGGATGGATCCCTGATCTGTTCTGTGCGGCACCTCCTGGCATCTCACTTAGTATGGGGCAGGGTCCACTATCTCGTGGATTGGGAGGGGTATGGCCCTGAGGAATCTTCATGGGTTCCGGACATGAACAAGTCTCTTCCAGGGGGCACAGGTCTCTGGCACCTTGGGAGCTGTGCCTAGGGAAGGGACTCCTATCACAACCATAGACCCTGCGGTAGAGTCTGAGCTGCCCTCGTAGGCATGCCGCTGAAAAGATCTGGCAATCCTGTTCCAGCCAACTAGTGTTTCATTGTGGTGGTACTTAACTCTCTTCTCTCGTTCTAGTCTTATTGAGTCTTGACCAAAAGCACAATAATGTCAAAGCTCCCTGCTTATCTTTGTCCTTGTCCAAGGAAAGAAGACTACCCTTTAGACTGACACTGTAAAGGAGTGGTATTTATTTAGTGTTAAGTTACTGCTTCTGAGTCGCAGTGTTGGTGTTAGCTTTTAGTTTCACCACACATATATCGGGATTAAAATCCATCTGCTACTGCTTGTCCAACTTACCAGCTGATCAATATTGTTCTATGGTCTAAGACTACCTTCTTCACTCCCAATAACACCATGTTGTACACGTCCCACTTCCATTTCGTTTCCAATGGCAACTTTGATCTTCTGGTTATAATCATCCAGCTCCTACTATGCTTTATCATATGCAGTCCAAATGAAGTGTAGCACAAGATCAAGGAACACCACATTGCATCTGTTATAGCTCAAGATGAATTCAGCGTTTCCAAGTGATCAGCCATTTCAGTCTAGTATTTCATTATTCAGTTTTTAGGGGGTTTTTTCTCCCTCTTCTCTGGGAATTTCAGTTGCATGCATTGCCTCCCATTTACACTTCCCCTCTGACATATGTTTTGTTATTCACTAGCCTTGAAGAGAGTTCCATCACTTTCTGCTGATCTCTGCACTAATTCATATCTTCTCCTGGGTTCTCTTTGCTGGTCCGCTGTTTCTACAACTTAAAAATTATTTTCATCCTAATGTATCCCTTCTCTGAGGTGTTGTAGACCTGAAACATTAACTCAGTTTCTCTCTCCACAGATGCTGCTTTGTCCCATGAGCATTTTCAGCTTTAATTTCAGATTTCCACATCTGCTGTCCACGTGTTATATAGAACATCATAGAGATTTACAGCACATTACTGGCCTTTCGGCCCACAATGTTGTGCCGACTATGTAGAGACTCTAGAGACTTCCTAGAACTTCTCTAGTGCACAGCCCTCTGTTTTTCTAAGCTCCACGTACCTATCTAAGAGGCTCTTAAAAGACCCTTTTACCACCACCACCGGCAGTGCATTCCACGCACCCACCTCTCTCTGTGGGAAAAACTTAACCCCGACATCACCTTGGAACCTATTTCTAAGCACCTTAAAACTATGCCCCCTCGTGTTAGCCATTTCAGCCCTGGGAAAAAGCCTCTGACTATCCACACAATCAATGCCTTTCGTCATCTTATACACCTTTATCAGGTCACCTCTCATCCTCCGTCGCCTCAAGGAGAAAAGGCTAAGTTCATTCAACCTATTCTTATAAGGTATGCCCTCCAATCCAGGCAATATCCTTGTAAATCTCCTTTGCGCTTTCTCTATAGTATTGCTAAGAAGATAAAAGAATCCATAAGGAAAAGAGCAAACACAAGGAAATCTGCAGATGCTGGAAATTCAAACAACACACACAAAATGCTGGTGGAACACAGCAGGCCAGGCAGCATCTATAAGGAGAAGCACTGTCGACGTTTTGGGCCGAGACCCTTCATCAGGACCACTGTCGACATTTTGGGACGAGACCCTTTGTCAGAATCTTTCCATAAGGAACAGGTAGACTTTATATTCTCATTGCTTATTAACTTTTAGGGGTTCAACACAAAACCATCAAATTTTTAAATACTATCAGATTAAGGAAGATAGATGAATCTAAGGAGAGAACATTTCAAAACAATGTGGAACAATCACAGACACTCAGCATGGTACTGCCAAAAAGGAAAAACAAGGCAATGTAAGAAAATCTGGCATGTCTCTATTGATTCTTACCAACTTTAATAGATGCACCATAGAAGGCATCCTATCTAGATTCATTACAGACTGGAATGACAAATGGGCTGCTCAAGACCACAACAAACAGCTCACAGAACCAATACCCCGTCCACGGACTCTACACTTCTCACTGCCTTCGAAAAGCAATCAACATCATTAAAGACCCTTTTCATCCCTCTGATTCCCTCTTCTCTCACCGTCTATGTGGCAGAAGATACAAAAGCATAAAAGCATGTACCAACAGGCTGGAAGACAGCTTCTATCCCACTGTTATAAACTACGGAACAGACCTTTTGTGTGATAAAATGGACTCAATCCATCTTGTCATGGCTCTGAACCTTATTGTCTACCTGCAATGCACTTACGCTGTAACTCCAACGTAGTATTCTGCATTCTGATATTGCTTTTCCCTTGTGCGTGGGACAATAATAAACCAATTGCCAAGAAGATAGAAGAATCCAGAAGGAAAAGGTTGACATTGATAACTGATGCTGAACAGGAGGAAAGTTATTGCTCACTAAGTAGTGTTCACTTTGATCAGTCCATTAAAGTCAGTGAATCTGAATGGGCAGCGTGGTACTGTGGCAAAGCACAGCGCTTTACAATACAGGTGACTCAAGTTCAGTTCCTACTGCTACCTGTAAGGAGTTTGTACCTTCTCCCTGTGACCGCATGGGTTCCCTCCAGTTGCCCAGCTTCCTCCCACAGTCCAAAGACGTACTGGTTGGTAGGTTAATTGGTCATTGTAATTTGTCCCATTACTAGGTTGACATTAAATTGGGAGATTGTTGGATGGCGTGGCTCAAAGTGCCAGAAGGGCCTATTCTGTGCTGAATCTCAATAAACAAATACTATAAATACAGTAAGCATCTGATATTCAACTGCAAAGGTTTTTAACGACCTCTCACCATCCCCGCACCACCCTGCCTCCAAATAATTGTGTTGGTTCAGTATTGTGGAGAAGCAATAAAGGAAGTTGGCGGAAGTTTGAACATACTGAATAAAAGGGTAGAGTACAAATTGAACAAACTAAACTTTAAATGGAATTTTATTTATATATTCTCGGGAAATGGCTTGCAAGGCACAAGTATTTATTGTGCATCCCTACTTGCCTGCAAGCTTAGCGACTCGGCTGGCCATTTCAGAAGGTAATTAAGAGTTAAACATATTGATGGAAGCAGAGTCAGTCATGGGCCAGCTTTCCTTCCCTGAAGCTTATTAGTGAACCAGATGGCTTTTTACAACAATCTGGTATTTGCATGGTTACTATTACTGATACAATCTTTTTGTTAGAGAAAAAAATACCAGATTTCTTTAATTTAAATTCCCCAGCTGTCCTGTTGGGATTTGAACTCATGTCCTTGGATCAATGGTCTAGGTTGTTAGATGCTCATCCAGCAACTTAACCACTATGTGACCAGACTCCTTGTCCCTTTAGTTACTCCATTTGATGACAAAAATACAGTAAATAAACTATCTACTGCTTTGAAGTAAGTTTATTAAGAAATAAAATTGATAGACACAAGATTAAAACAGAGTTTATATCTATATAGTTCCTTCATCCAAATAGATTATATCTCCGCTTCTCTGGAACTATTACACTTTGTATTGCATTCTGTTATTGTTTTATCTTGTACTACATCAGTCTTCTCCGAGGATCATAGTGGAGAGGCTTGTGGGCTCCTGAAATCCTGAGAGTGACGCCATCCAGAGTTTAGCCATCTGGTGCTTATCCCCTGATAGGGTCACCCAGGGCAGTACAGTCAAGTGGGAGGCTCCTGACAAAGAGCAAACCACCATTCAAGACCTCAACGGTGGAGTTGATGGAAGATGATGGCACATCACAATGGCAGTGAAGAAGTCTGCAGCAGTGCAGGATCCCCAGTCACCTCACAGTCCATGCCACTGGACACTGACACCGATCTGTCAAGGGCCACGTGGTGGCTGTTCATGCATCAACCAGCCCACGTAAACGAAGTCACACACAGGCGTTCTTCATGAAGGGAATGCAGCCTAACATCACGGAGAATACGTGGATCCTAGCTCCGCCTCTACAGCCACGTGAAGACCCACCAATAGACAACCCCCAAAGAGAGCATCAGACTGGACTCGAGTGATCACACTACTACTTTCTCAGTGTACTGTGTAATGATTTGATCTGTATGAACGGTATGCAAGACAGATTTTTCATTGCACCTTGATACATGTGACAATAGTACACCAATTCCAATTCTAGCTCCAGTTCAGACTCTCAATTGTGTAACACTTTTCTAACGTCTAATTTGAGTATTGAAATAGTTAATGGATTTGGCCCCAAATGTGTCAGTCTGACGCAAATGAGAGTAGGTTCCAAGTATTATGGGTTCGTTCGCAGAACAATTGTTACTGAACGAGTAAGGCTAGGTCTGTGATTGGTGCTTCACACTCCACAATTTAAACTCCCATTACTTTAGCTGGAGAAAATAAGTTATAGCACATTTTTTTTAAAAAGGTTATTTATCTGTAACAGCATTGAATAATCTACTAGCTGGTTATTTAAAAATCCAATTGATAATCAGTGTCAGAACAATCCTACAATCCTATGATTGTGTATGGATAAGAAGGCCCACATAGATATAAGTGAAATGCAGGGAAATGGGGATAAGTCAAATACACACCTTGGTTGGTGTCGACGATTTGAGCCAAAGAGCCTGTTTCTATTCAGTACAACTCTATGAATCTATGACTCCAAACACAGCAATGTGACTGGTTTTTACCTGCTTTTGAAACTGGCCCAGACAGATATACAGTTCCATTCAATTAAGTGTACTACCCCTTTGATGAATGATTAATAACAAAAAACAGAGCTGTTTGGATGAAGAAATGCTTCTTTATATTGCTCCTGAATGGGCATGCTAGATTTAAGGTTGACGACCATTTGTTTTGGACTTTTCAGTAGAGGAAGTAGCGTCTATTCATACACAATCCAATAATTGTATAATATGTCCATCAGCTGTGCTTAAATAGAAAGAATGTTCTCTATATCAACAAAAGGCAGGCTTTAGTGAAGTCATAAAATTTCACCACATGAAACCTTAGTCTTTCACTCACGGTAAAATTTGCCTTTAAGCAATTGACTCATTTTCCTGTAAGTTGCAAATGACCTCCATGGTACGTCTTTGGAGTATAATGCAACTAAAGAACAAATATAGCAGCTCTCTGCAGTGTTGTGTTCACACAGCTTGATGGAAAGCTTTACGTGAAAAATGAATGCCTTGGATCCCTGTACACAGGACAGTTGTCATATATCTAAGGTGCGTGATTGACTTCCTAACAAGAAAACCCATGTGGGGACAAAATGTGCTTCGCAGTTGAAGTTTTCTTTACAATGGTTCAAGAAGACTATGGTCCAAGGAGATGGTGCAGAGGAAGGAGTGTGGAGATTGAAGAGGGTTGGAGAGCAGGAGGAGATTATGGAGATTGGGGTGCTGAAACAGTTGTTAAAATGTGCATAAGAGTATTTAAGCACTAATTAACTGGGAGTCTGTGCATATCAGCAAGCAGAGGACTGATGGCTGAATGGAACTGGATCTCATTTGGAATATGGAAAGCAGTGTTTTGAATGGAGAAGGAGGGAATATTGGAATACTTATGTCTAGAGTGGCATAGCAGCTGAGCTGAAGTAATTGTCTTCCATTGCTATTTCTACTCCCCCATCTCCATCTGCCTATTATAAAACCACATGACACAGGAGCAGAATTTTTTGGCCCATCAAGTCTGCTCTTCTATCTTTCAGTTCAAATGAAGGGTCTCAGTTGAAGCATTGACCATCCATTTCCCTTCATAGATGCTGCCTCCAGCACCGAGGCTTTTCGAGTGGTGAATAGGCAGACTTGCCATTTTTCCTTGCGCCATCAATGGTGCGTTAAAGTGAAGGTACAACAGGGGACTATACTCGTTTTCTGATAGGGTGTGCAAATGCTAAACTCTGTTGCGCAGGACATTGGCTTTTTTCAAAGGTCTTTCCAACTGAGGAAAGCAAGTGGATTGTAGTGCAGGGCTCTGTTAATAGAGCATCATTGGAGCACTAGATGTTGCTTGGGGGCACAGGGAACCCTACGCCATATACTAACATCAGTAAAGTTTGTTGTTAGCTACTGTGGTGAAGGTTTAGGGCCACACGTGAGCAGGGTAGAATAATGGAGGTCCTGAGGGAGACTGGCTGCAGATATTAAGTAAATTTAAGGCCTCTCCCTGCATCTGGTTCTGAGTGTTGATCACCGGAGGCTGGGAAGGTCCTGAAGAACTTCTCCTGCTTAAGAGACCAAATGACTGAATTACCAGGGGTGGCGCTTATGCTTTCCACACCTTTGTCCAGGCACTGTTATGCCTTTTGTTTGCATCATATGGATGAAGGGACTAGAAGCAATTTCAGAAAACTTTATGAGTAAAGGGATGTGACCAGTTTTGCCTACCCATCAGTTATTGATATAATTCCTTGTGAAAAAAACCATAAATATTACAGAGTTATAAGAGTCCAATAACATAGAAACAGGCCCTCCGGCCCACCATGCTTGTGCCAGCCATTGCAACCATGCACACTAATCCATTTACCCACTAGATCTGTAGCCTTACATTTCAAATGCTTGCTTAGATGTTTCTTAGGAATAGAACTTTAATTTGGCATACAATGTCGAAGTCACAGACTTAAGGTTGGTACATCCACACAGCCTAAATCTCATGTCAGGTTCAAACATCAGAGTGCAGGCAGTTGCAAAAGAAAGGGATGAAGGCAACAACTAGGGAGTAGACACAAGCAATTAAGAGCAACACACACAAAATGCTGGAGGAACTCAGCGTGTCAGGCAGCATCCATGGACAGTTTTGGCCCAAAACGTCATCTATGTATTCACTTCTATGGATGCTGCCTGACATGAGTTCCTCCAGCATGTTGTGTGTGTTAACTAGGGAGTAGAGACCGAAGTGGCTACAGGTGCTGGAACCAGGAATCTGCTGAAGGCACAAACAATCTGCCGAAGGAACTCAGTGAATCACACGGCATCTGTGGAAGGAAATTAATTGTCGATGCCTTGGATTGAAACACTGCTTTAGAACTCATTGGAGTAGAGTTTGAGAAAGGGATTGACCTTGTCCCTCACAATCAAAGGAACTTCTTGTGCATCCTCAAACAAGCATTCCAATGA
Source organism: Hemitrygon akajei (assembly GCF_048418815.1). Classification (NCBI taxonomy): domain Eukaryota; kingdom Metazoa; phylum Chordata; class Chondrichthyes; order Myliobatiformes; family Dasyatidae; genus Hemitrygon; species Hemitrygon akajei. Next base: position 32,421,427 of record NC_133127.1, read on the forward strand.
CAGTCACCTGATCTCCAGATTAAATACCGCACAAGCCAAAACCAGAACGGGTAGCCTTTACACTGACTTCGTCTTACCTAGTGTTCTCTTTTTTCACCATGTATTCCTGTGCTGTCATCACAATCATCATAACAACCCAGATACTTGGCTCCTGCAGAGCAGGCTCCCCTCTAAATTTCTCTGATCTCTCTCATACTTTCTGGAGCTTACATCTGGAATTCCAAACATCACAGAATCTGTCTACCAAGCTGGCATGATTAGCAGAATAGGACTGAGCAGAACTTTAGTTGCCGTACATACTTGTTACATGGGTGGTAGTGTTATTTTCCTTAGGAATGTGACCTGCAGCAATGATAAAAGAGCTAACTACCTGCAGGGATCTCTGTTTAGCAACATGCTGCCTCGGTTTCCCATTCTTATCACAGTTTGGAGGATTTCTCAGGGCCACAGCGTTCTGGCAGCCAGGGCCCAGAGCAAGGGGGCACCTCAACTAACCTTAATGGGAGCATGAACAATACTTGTTTTTCACCCTGTCTGATCCTGCTTTGCACTGAAATCGATCGAAGGTCTAATTGAATAAGCAGTAAAACCATAGTTCATGGGTCTCTCAGCAGTCAGCTGGGTTCGCAAACAAGAGAAAATCTACAGATGCTGGAAATCAAAGTAATACGCACAAACCTCTGGAGGAACTCAGCAGGCCAGGCAGCGTTTACGGAAAACAGTAAACAGTTGACGTTCTGGGCCAAGACCCTTCATCAGGACTGCGAAAAAAGTGATTAAAAGTCAGCTGGGTTCAATTCCTCCCTGTTACTTTTTCCTGTCATAATGGTGTCTTGTATTTCAAACCCACAGTTTCAAAAGCATTTCTTAGTGAAGATTCTCTGTCAAGAACTTAAATAGATTTCCCTGCCCGAAAGGCCTTCCCCACCCCAAAACCCACAAAATTGAAGGCGAAAAAGCCAAAAGGCAGAGATGCAAGTAAGTGGCATCAGAGCCAAGATTTTGTGAGAAACAGCCATTCCAATTTCATATACCATTAATACTGGATTCACCTTTGCACGGAAAATTAGTAGATGTTTAATCTCGATATTGCATTTCAATACCATTATTGTAACAATATTATTTTGCACTCAGGTTATCTTGAGTACTGTTACCCATTGTTAAGTGGGCTGAGCTGTGAGGGCAATGTACTCTTCACTCAGCTGCAATCTGTATGGTGAAGATGCTCCCAACGTTTTGCAATGATAAGAATTCTAGGATATTGTTTTGACAATAGAAGAAGCAATAAGGTCCCAAAATCAGTGTGGAGTTTTGAAAGAAATATCCCCCCCCCCCCCCCCCCACCACACCACCCAATTATATTGCTCGTGCCGATCCTGGTGTTAAAGGTCACTGGGGAAGGGGTTTCCCTCGTGAAACTTCATCAGCAAAGCCAGAAGTAGACTCTCACCTGATGAACACAGCCCAGGGGCTTCCCGATCTCACTGAATGGTTTTGAGGGAATATTAAACAATGCCACAGACTGATCCAGCTGTCAATATCTGTCTGAGAACTTGGATATACTGAATGCATGTATGTCTGACATCCACAAACAGGTAAAAGTATTCAAAAAGCCAAGAATTAACACATAAATTTAAAGAATCCATTTTTTAAAATATAAAAACAATGAAAAGACTTAAAACATTTGAAGCAATTAAACTTCCTCGTTAAATCAATTATAAATCTGTAAACTATCTGAAACTTACTTCAGTCCTTGCAGCCATTTACGTTTGTATCTCCACTGAAGTGAATAAAGTTTCTGGACCTGGTGCAGGATCAATGGACAGATTTCCCTGGGTAATTCCTTAGAAACTGTTCTTGCTATCCACAACACCTGCAATTTTCATAACATCTGCAAGTTGCCATTATTTGTTTGTTATGTGCTGTGTCGTATGACATGGGTGATCGTGGTCTTTCCACGACCATGATTGTTCTTGGCAACTCTTTCTATAGAACTGGTTTGCCATTGCCTTCCTTACAAGATGGGTGACCCCAACCATATCCATACTCTTCAGAGATTGTCAGCCTGACGCATAATCAGGACTTGTGGGTGCACCAGCTGCTCATACAACCATCCACCACCTGCTTCATACAACCCTGATCAGAGTGGCTAAGCAGGTGCTACACCTTGCCCAAGGGTGACCTACAGGCTAGTGGAGGGAAGGAGCACCTTGCGCCTCCTTTGATACAGATGTACCTCAACCCTGCCACCGAATTACTAATCATATCTCCTGCATCCACATCCAAGTCCTTAATATATCTCACTAACAGCACTATCCCTGTGTTACAACATTGGTGACAACCTTTCACCACTTCTCTCTGATTCTTATCAGAAAATCAATGTTGGATCCAAATAGTTATCACACCTTATGTACCTTAATTCGGTAATATTTGAGTGATATTGTAAAGAGATTGTTTGATTAAGCTTTCTTTGTTGTTTACAAATTCATTATTGGTTATATGTAAGAAGTACGTGAATGGCATTACACCGTCACATCACATATGAGCACCTCACTAAGTAGACATGCATCTGCCAGCTCCTGTGTTTTTCTTTCGATTAGTTTCCGGAGTCGCAAAACTTAACAGTCGTGACAAAGTTGTTTTAAAATGAAGTAGTTGATTACCTACCTGTCAAGGCACAGCATGCTTTCGTTTGAAAGGAGGGAGAGACGTTCGAGTTGGAAAAAAAGCACACCATGTGTTTTCTCAGAAGGGGACAGAGTTGGTCGAATTAATAATAAAGGCAGAAAACAGACAAAATTCACAGGTTCATTTACACTCAGTACCAGGTGATATAGTCATAAATTTAAAAAAAAAATAGAAGTAGCTGGCAACATCAGAAAGATAACAAAAGTACACTGCAGATACTGTGGTCAAATTAAGACATGCAAATAAGCTGGAGGAACTCAGCGGGTCGGGGAGCATCCGTTGAAATGAGCAGTCAACGTTTCGGGCCAAGACCCTTCATCAGGACTGAAGGAGGAGGGGGCAGGGGCCCTATAAAGAAGGTGGGGGGAGGGTGGAAGGTGCCAGGTGAAAAACCAATCAGAGGAAAGATCAAGGGGTGGGGGAGGGGAAGCAGGGAGGGGATAGGCCAGAGAGGTGAAGAAGGAATGAAAGGGGAAAGCACTATGGGTAGTAGTAGAAGGCAGAATCATGAGAGAGGTGATAGGCAGCTGGAAGAGGAGGCAGAGTGAAAGTGGGATGGGGGAAGGGAGAGGGAGGGAATTACCGGAAGTTGGAGAATTTGATGTTCATACCAAGGGGCTGGAGGCTACCCAGACAGTATATGAGGTGTTGCTCCTCCAACCTGAGTTTGGCCTCATCATGGCAGTAGAGGAGGATATGGTAGAGGCAGTATGGACATATCCAAATGGGAATGTGAAGCAGAGTTGAAGTGGGTGGCAACCGGGACATCCCATCTGTTGTGGCAGATGGAGTGTTGGTGCTTGATGAAACGGTCCCCCAATCTGCATCGGGTCTCGCCGATGTAGAGGAGGCTGCACCGGGAGCACTGGATGCAATAGATTACCCCAACAGACTCACAAGTGAAGTGTTGCCTCACCTGGAAGGACTGTTTGGGGCCCTGAATGGTGGTAAGAGAGGAGGTGTAGGGACAGGTGTAGCACTTACGCTTTCAGGGATAAGTTCCAGGTGGGAGATCTGTGGGGAAGGACGTGTGGACCAGGGAGTAGCGGAGGGAACAATCCCTGCGGAAAGCGGAGAGGGGTAGAGAGGGAAAGATGTCCTTAGTGGTGGGGTCCTGTTGAAGGTGGCAGAAGTTGCGGAGGATAATATGCTGGATCAGGAGGCTGGTAGGGTGGTAGGTGAGGACAAGGGGAACACGGTCCCTGTTGTGGTGACGGGAGGATGGGGTGAGGGCCGAAGTGCAGGAAATGGAGGAGATGTGGGTGAGAGCATCATTGATGACGGCAGAAGGGAAACCATGATTCTTAAAGAAAGAGGACATTTGAGATGTCCTGGAATGGAAAGCCTCATCCTGGGAGCAGATGCAGCCGGGATGGAGGAACTGGAAATAGAGAATAGCATTTTTACATTTGACAGGGTGGGAAGAGGTATAACCCCCACCCCTTGATCTTTCCTCTGATTGGTTTTTCACCTGGCACCTTCCACCCTCCCCCCCACCTTCTTTATAGGGCCCCTGCCCCCTCCTTCTTCAGCCCTGACGAAGGGTCTTGGCCCGAAACGTTGACTGCTCATTTCAACAGATGCTGCCCGACCTGCATCCAGCTTGTTTGTACGTCTTGATCGGAAAGATAGATGCATTCGATTGCTGAACAGGTAACTGGATGATGTATACTGAACAGATTGGGCAATATTTTAAAGCAAATGGAACAGCTGATAAGAAATGCCTGCCAGTGTTAGAGAGTGCAATTGGTGGAAAAGCATACAGTTCGCTTAGAAGTTTGACTGCTCCAATCAAACCAGTCAAAATGAGCTTTGCTGCTATTGTAAACATAATGCAGGAACATTTAGACCCAAAACTATTGCTGATTGCAGAAAGCTTTAGGTTTCATAAGCAGAATCAAAAGTCAGAGCAGTTCATTTCAGCTTACGTGGCTGAATTGAAGAAATTGTCTGAGCATTGTACATTCAGTAATAGGCTTAATGATGTGCTGAGAAACAATTTAGTTTGTGGAATCTTACAAGAAGACATTCAGAAATGGCTCCTTACTGAAGCACAATACACATTTAAAAGAGCAGTTGAAATTGCTATATCAATAAAAACAGCAGCCAGAGATGCAAGTGAGAAGCAGTCAGGAATGAAAGTGAGCGTGATCAAAATTGCAATGTCTAAACAGAAACCTGCCTTGCTGAGCAGATTGTGTCTCCGTTGTGGCAGGGGTTCACATACACAAGACCAATGCAGGTTTAAAGGCAAAACTTGCAGTAAATGCATCAAAGTAGGACACATACAAAGAGTATGCCAGGCAGACAAAAATAAATGGACTACACGGGGAAGAGAAAAAGATTAAAAGTCAAGTGGCAGTTTCAAAAAGAGCAGTAATCTCTTTGCTGTTGATGAAAAACCCGATAATGATGACAGTAACACAGGACCGGGTAGTCCTGAGATTTGCTGTGTGAAAACCAACAGGAGACAAGTACTGTAATATAACTTACACTAGAAGTGAATGGCAAAATAATTAAAATGGAATTGGACACTAGCTCAGATGTTTCAATCATTCCTCAAAACAAGTTTGAATGGTATTTCAAAGATACTGAACTGAAGCCAGCAGATATCCAACCAAGAACTTATATTGGAGAAAAAATAACTCCTGTGGTAATGACATTTATTACAGTGAATAACCAGCATGGGCTTGTAAGTGGTAAAAACATGAGTCTAGCATTGTAGGATTGTGATTGGCTGAGGTAACTACACCTGATTAGAGTTCCATCCACCATTTGCATGCCACATCCCCTACAACAGCATCAACTGAAAGCAAATTAAGAAAGGTACTGGATGATGCCACAGCAGTGTTCAAGGATGGCATTGGAAAACTCAAGCATATCAAGAGTAAAATAGTGTTAATGAAAAATCCACACCCAAGTTTTACAAAGCCCATCCTGTTCCTTATACCATTTGTGATGAAATAGCCAGTGACCTAGATTGCATGGAGGCTGAAGGAATTCTTTCCAAAATTGAGTGAAGATCATGGGCAATGCTACGGTCACCAATAACCCAGTAGTGAAAGTAAATCAATATCCCCTGCCCAGGATAGAAAATACATTTGCAAAACTTTCTGGAGGGAAACCCTTCAACAAAGTGGACTTAGCTAAACACTACGTACAGATGGAGATGGAAGAGGAGTACTAAGAGTTTCTCACTATAAACAATCACAAATGTCATTATTTCTATATTCTACACCTGTAGTCTGGCAGAAAGCTATGGACCAGGTGCTGCAAGACTGCCCAGGCACTCAGTTTTACTGAGATGACATCATTTTTACCAGTAACTATGATAAGGAACATCCCCAAAATCTCAAGACAGTGTAATAAAGATTAAAACATTATGACCTCAGAGTACAACATAACAATTGTGAATTCTTTAAACCAAGCATCTCCTACTGTGGTCACACCATTGACACACAAGATTACATAAATATGATGAGAAAATTCAAGCAGTGATGGATGCCCCAAGGCCAAAGGGCGTGTCACAGTTGTAGTCTGTTTTAGGATTTGTCAATTACTATAACAGATTCCTGCCATCCTAGACAATATGCTCCACCCTTTGAACTCATTATTTTAGGTCAGGAAGAAATGGCAATGGACAAAGCAGTATGAGGAGGCTTTCCAAAGACAAAATAAATGGTGATATCAGATACTGTACTCACATATTATAATCCACATCATCCAGTGAAACTTGCCTGTGATGCTTTGTCATATGGTACAGGTGCAGTCACGTCTCAGGTTATGAGTGACGAAAGAGAACTACCCATAGCCTTTGTGTCATGTTCACTTACTGCTGCAGAGAAAAATACATGGAGATAGATAGAGAGGCCTTAAGACTGGTTTGGGATGTAAAAGGTTTCACCCAGTACTTGTATGAGTGTGAGTTTGCACTTATTACTGATCATCAACCACTAATGACCATTTTCAGTCCACAGAAGTGTGTACCACTAACAGCAGCAGCATAAATGTAGAGGTGGGCTTTGTTTCTTGGAGAACACGATTACAAAATCGAATTCAAAAAGAGAACTAATCTTCGAAATGCTGATGGATTGTCTCATTTACCTTTGGAAAAGGAAATACCTGAAAACTTTACCAAAGAGGACACTCTTCTTGATGTATTCTCCGTAATGCAAATCAAAAGTCTCCCTATTACAGCAGAGATGATCCAAAGGAAAGCCAGAAAAGATCCCATGCTGTCTCAGATCTACACGGCAATCCAAACCGGCTGGAATGTGCAGCAGAAAACCCAGTTCCCTCATTTTTACCAGTGCCTGGATAAACTTGCCATTGATGGGGTTGCCTTTTGTAGGGATTGAGAGCTGTTGTACCATCTAAGCTGTTGGAAGGATGGTCATCTGGACGTGGTGAAAATGAAGATGTTAGCTCTAAGCTTTGTCTGGTGGCCTGAGATAGATCAGCAGATCGAACAGTTTGGGTTGCTAAAACATCCAGAACATGCCAAGAGCAGTGCCTCTCCATTCCTGCGATTAAACTGCATTGCATTGCCCAGGCGGAGGATTCATGTGGATTTTGCCAGACCATTCATGGGCACACATTTCTTGGTAGTAGTGGACGCAGCTACAAATTGACCAGAAGTGTTGCCAATTGTCTCCGCTACATCCTCACACACTGCTGACGGGTTTGAGAAGCCTCTTCACAAAGACTGGTATTCCAGAACACTTAGTCAGTGAGAACGGACCACAGATTGTTGTGGAACATTTTCAGTCATTCCTGAACATGGATGGAATAAGACATATTGTATCTGCAACATACCACCCAGCTACAAATAGCTTGGCAGAAAGTTTTGTCTAGAGACTGAAGAATGGACTGGAAACAGTGTCAGCAGAACATGCCACCGTGACACTGAATTAGAAGCTTGCCAATCTCTTCCTTGCATATCGCAATGTAGGACACGCCACACACCAGCCATGCTGTTCCTGGGTTGTACAACTGAGACAAACTGAGGGCTCCTCAAACAAGAATGTTTGATGTTTCCCTCCTGGACAGCAGTCCTGACGAAAGACTACAAAGGTGATCAAAATGGGCATTTGCAATAATTAAGGACAGAACTGGAGACTTTCCAACACAGCGTATATTTTGTCTGATGTCACTTGATGACGGCACATCGATCAGTTGAGGTGAGCAGAGTCAATTACTGGAGAAGAAAGGTGTCTAGAGATGTCTGAACCACATCCTATAGTCCCAGAGTCAACTCCTATAACCACCACGGAGGAAGCCCCAGAACCTGAGATTGTTTTACAGCCATGAGTCTCACCTGCCAAGCAGAGTGACACTCCTTGTCAGAAAAGATATTATCCCACAAGATAAGAAATCCTTCACAGTGATTAAATCTCTAGGCCTGAATGGGACAATTTAATATTTACTATCCTGAGGATGTCTATATAGTAGTTGTATTATATAATATACTGTGTATATAAGATGACTTGAGAGTAATATGTCATATATTTGCATGGAGATGTATACTATATTGAGTTGGAGTTTATAGCTAAGGAGGGAGGAGTGAATTGTATTTAATGCTTCAGTTATATTTGAGTAATATTGTAAATATATTGTTTGATTAAGCATTCTTTATTGTTTACATAATTCATTATGGGCCATTTTTAAGAAATACGTGAATGGCATATGGCATTACGCCACCACATCATGTGTAAGTACCTTCCTAAAGAGAAATTAAGTAGGGACACATATCCCGGCTTCCACGTTTATCTTTCAGTTAGTTTCAGGCATTACAAAACATAGTCAGAAGGCATGGGATCCACGGAAGTTTGGCCAGGTGGATTCAGAATTGGCTTGCCTGCAGAAGGCAGAGGGTCATGGTGGAGGGAGTACATTCAGATTGGAGGATTGTGACTGGTGGTGTCCCACAGGGATCAGTTCTGAGACCTCTACTTTTCGTGATTTTTATTAATGACCTGGATGTTGGGGTAGAAGGGTGGGTTAGCAAGTTTGCAGAGGACACAAAGGTTGGTGGTGTTGTAGATAGTGTAGAGGATTGTCAAAGATTGCAGAGAGACATTGATAGGATGCAGAAGTGGGCTGAGAAGTGGCAGATGGAGTTCAACCCGGAGAAGTGTGAGGTGGTACACTTTGGAAGGACAAACTCCAAGGCAGAGTACAAAGTAAATGGCAGGATACTTGGTAGTTTGGAGGAGCAGAGGGATCTGGGGGTACATGTCCACAGATCCCTGAAAGTTGCCTCACAGGTAGATAGGGTAGTTAAGAAAGCTTATGGGGTGTTAGCTTTCATAAGTCGAGGGATAGAGTTTAAGAGACGCAATGTAATGATGCAGCTCTATAAAACTCTGGTTAGGCTGCACTTGGAGTATTGTGTCCAGTTCTGGTCACCTCACTATAGGAAGGATGAAGAAGCATTGGAAAGGGTACAGCGGAGATTTACCAGGATGCTTCCTGGTTTAGAGAGTATGGATTATGATCAGAGATTAAGGGAGCTAGGGCTTTACTCTTTGGAGAGAAGGAGGATGAGAGGAGACATGATAGAGGTATACAAGATATTAAGAGGAATAGACAGAGTGGACAGCCAGCGCCTCTTCCCCAGGGCACCACTGCTCAGTACAAGAGGACATGGCTTTAAGATAAGGGGAGGGAAGTTCAAGGGGGATATTAGAGGAAGGTTTTTCACTCAGAGAGTGGTTGGTGCATGGAATGCACTGCCTGAGTCAATGGGTGGAGGCAGATACACTAGTGAAGTTTAAGAGACTACTAGACAGGTATATATAGAGCAATTTAAGGTGGGGGATTATATGGGAGGCAGGGTTTGAGGGTCAGCATAACATTGTGAGCTGAAGGGCCTGTAATGTGCTGTGCTGTACTATTCTATAACATTCCGGACTATGCTAATTTAATGTCCATTTATATCATGATTACCACCCTGCTTTCCTTAATTTTCTTACTTATATTCTTGAAGTATGCAATCAAATTAGTGAGACAGGATTTCCTCTGCACAGGTGTAAGTAGGTTTTTCATTGCACTGGTAGATACATGGGCACATGAAAATAAACATTATATTGACTATACTTTCACCACATCCTTTCTGGAACTATTGAAATCAGCCTTTCTTCAATTCAAGACCTTAACTTGGTGATCAAACCTCTTCCCTTGAAACTTACAGAATTATTGTTATTGTTTCTAATGTTTTGCACTATTCACACTTCCATCATATCTCCAGCTTAATTGCTTAAGACAAAATGGAGTACCATCTGTCTCTAGTGGATCTATCCACATACTGCCTCAAAAAAACTTCCTTGGACACACTTAACTCCATCTAAGCCCCTAGCACTAAGGCAATCCTAGGCATTGTTTGGAAATTTTATAACTCCCTAGTACTATAACCCTACTACTCTTGCATCTTTCAATGAATTACCTATATATGTGGTCCAATAATTCCTGTTGCTTATTGGAAGACCCATGGTATATCCCCAGCAATGTGATTACTCCTCTTTCATTTCTAAATTCTACCATATGGCCTCACTGGATGATCTGTAGAAGATATCCTTTCTAAGTATAGTTGTGATGTTCATTTAGACCAGTAGATTTATTCCCTTTCTACTTCTACATCTGCTTATGTCATGCCTGAAACTTCTATATCCCAGAACATTATAGTGACAGTCCTGCCCTTCCCTCAACCATGTGTCTGTGATTGCAGTATCATAATCCTTAGTGGTGACCCATGTTCTAAGTTCATCTGACTTACCTACGAGTATCATTCTATTAAGGTGATTGCAGATGAACCTGCCAGACTCGCTATGCTTCTTGCTGGATGTTTGATTTAACCTCTTCATCTTTTTTCTCCACCTACTGCACTGCTTCTGTGCTTCACAACACTTCCCCAATCCCCATTAACTTAGTTTAAACTTTCCCAGGAAGAATGGGCAAACCATTGAATAATATTGGTCTGACTTCACTTTAGATCAAATACTTGTAAATTTCTTGTAAAGGAAACTGCTCCAGAAGTGAATCCATTGATCCAGATACTTAAAGCTGTCCTTCTTGTATCAGCTCTCTAGGGATAGCCAGTATGACGTTGTGCAAGACAGGTCATGTTGAAGCAACCTTACACAGTTTTTTGAGGAGGTTACCAAGAAAATTGATGAAGGGAAGGTAGTGGATATTGAATTTTAGCAAGGTCTTTCACATGGGAGGCTGGTCCAAAGGTTTTAATCAATTGGCAATCAGGATGAAGCAGTAAATTGGACTAGACATGGGCTTAGTAGCAGAAGCCAGAGGGTGGTAGCAGATTATTCAAAAGCAAGAGAAAACTGCAGAAGCTGGAAATCAAAGCAAAACACACAAAATTCTAAAGGAACTCAGCAGGTCAGACAGCATCTATAGAAAGAATAAGCAGTCAACATTTCGGGCTGAGACCCTTCATCAGAGGGTTGTCTCCCTGACTGGAAGCCTGTGAGCAGTGGTGTTTCCCAAGACTGGTGCTGGGTTCATGTTGTTTGTCATCTATATCAACAATCTAGATGATAATGTTAGTAAACTCAATCAGCAGGTTTGCAGATGACACCAACATTAGAGTAGTGGACAGCAAGAAAGGCTAATAAAGCTTGCAGAGGGATCTGTACCAACAGGAAAAATGACAAATGGATTTTAATTCAGACAAGTGTGAGGTATTGCATTTTGGAAGGACAAACCAGGGTAGGACATATAGTGATTGGTAAGGCACTGAGGAGTGTGGTAGGCCAAAGCGAAATGGGAATACAATTCGTAATTCCTTGAGAGTGGCATCACAGGTAGAAAGGGTTGTAAAGAGAGCTTTTGGCACATTGGCATTCATAAATCAAAATACTGAGTACTGGATTTGGGATGTTATGCTGTAATTGTAAGAGACATTGATGTGGCTAAATTTGGAGCAAATTGTGTGTGGTTCTGGTTTGAAAGAGTACAGAGAACATTAACAAGGATGTTGCCAGGATTGAAGTACCTGAGTTATAGGGAAAGGTTGAGTAGGTTCGGACTGTATTCCCTAGAAAGAAGATTGAGAGGAGATTTGATACAGGTATACAAAATTATGTAGAGTAAATGCAAGCAAGCTTTTTTCGTTGCCATTGGATGATATTAGAACTAGAGGTTATGGGTTAAGAGTGAAAAGTGAAATGTTTAAGGGGAATATGAAGGGGATCTTTGTCACTCAGAGGGTGTTGAGTGTGTGGAAAGAGCTGCCAGCGCAAGTGGTGGATGTGGGGTCGATTACAACATTTAAGAGAAGTTTGGATAGGTACATGGATGTGAGAGGTATGGAGGGCTATGGTCCCAGTACAAGTCAATGGGATTAGGCATATTAATGGTTCGGCATGGCCAAAGGGCCTGTTTCTGTGCTGTAGTGTTCTGTGACTCTATTGTGCTATGTGCCCCTCTGTTCTTGTTCTCATCCCACTGTAACTTAATTGGTTCTGTCTCTCCTAACCAACTAAAAGTTGAAAAGGCTGTATCCCTACTCAAAAATAACAGCCTGGCTTAGAATCTTCCTGTCCTCTCTCTCTTACAGGCATGGTGATATGCCTTCATCTTCTTAAGGATACTATACCTGCATTCCTGACAGCCAAGTCAGGGTAAGTCTTCAGGATATCGTAAAATCACTAGTTCATTTAGATGGTTTAAAAGTACATTACTTAAAAGGAAAACAGGCTGAAGATTGCAGTGATAGCAGGTCAGAAGAGGTATATCTATATGTTTTGCGTACAGCCTACAAGACATTGCCCTGTGTCATTCGTGCCATCTTAATAGATAAATTTCTGATACAGAATAAGATAAACCTGAGAAAGTCTGCAGATGCCAGAAATCCAAAGCGACACACACAAAATGCTGGAGGAACTCAGCAGGTCAGGCAGCATCTAGGGAAAAAAGTAAACAGATGATGCTTCAGGTCAAGACCTTTCTTCAGTTGGACAGAGGAACAGAAAGAGATTACCAGTTGGATAGAGGGACAAAAGTTCAAGGACATGAAGGAAATGAAATAAGATGTATAAGATGATGAGAGGCATTGATCATGTGGATAGTCAGAGGCTTTTTCCCAGGGCTGAAATGGTTGCCACAAGAGGACACAGGTTTAAGGTGCTGGGGAGTAGGTACAGAGATGGCAGGGGTAAGTTTTTTACTCAGAGAGTGGTGAGTGTGTGGAATGGTCTGCCGGCAACGGTGGTGGAGGCAGATACGATAGGGTCTTCTAAGAGACTTTTAGATAGGTACATGGAGCTTAGTAAAATAGAGGGCTATAGGTAAGCCTAGTAATTTCTAAGGTAGGGACATGTTCGGCACAACTTTATGGGCCGAAGGGCCTGTATTGTGCTGTAGGTTTTCTACATTTCTATGAAATATCCCCACTGATTTTTGTGTACCTCCAGCACTTCTTTTCTCAAAATGGAAGATCTACTGGGATGTTACTATGAACTTCAAGTCCATTCATTGCAAATACAGCACATTCCTTTGTAAGCAGTAGAATGAAAACTCCACCCAACAAATCACCCAATCACCTGCTTCATTAGTTGACTCCTGTCTCATCTATGGAGAGTTTGTGGTTGCCACATTAGGCTTATCAGCCACTTCAGAACCTACAATACCAGAGTGGAAGCAAGTCTTCCCAATCTCGAGTGACTGCCTAAGAAGGAAGCCTGAAGACAATTGACTGCAAGGTCACTTACTGTGAAGCTACAAAATCAGGCCTACTCATTCAATCAATCTGATTAGCTCTAAAATCCTTTAGATCTTTTCAATTTTACTTAGCATCTTTAAGTGCCTGGTTTCCAATAGCAACTGGAGGCTGAGCTTTTTCTGTGTCTGGACAGATTGTTGCTTCAAGTGATTCAGCAAATGCAAAACGTGAAGGTGAATCGAAAGATACTGCTGTAAACTTACATCCTTCTGGGCATTTACACTTTCTGCTCAAAAGCGGGTATAGAGCCCAACCAATTATCACATTAACAAGTGGCATAGCTTCTCTGCAGAGTCTGAATAACATCCCAGTTCCCCAAACTGAGTTCCTTGAGGACCATAAATACACGTCAAAGTTCAAAGTAACTTTATTATCAAAGTATGTATATATCTCCATGTACTACCTTGAGATTCATTTTCTTACAGGCATCCAGAGTAGATACACAGAAATACAAAAGAATCAATGCAAAACTCCACACATAGATGGATAAACAACCAACGTGTAAAAGAAGACAAACTGCAAACGCAAAAAAGAACAAGTAATAATAGTAATAAATAAAGTAATAAATAATATTGAGAACACAAGTTGTAGAGCCCATTTGCAATCTCCCTTATATTCTTCGGACATGTTGAAAAATGCCTCTCTTTACAAAGAAAAGAAGATATGTGTTGTTTGGGATGCATTTTTTTTAACAGAAAAGCCCTTGTATATTTTACAAGGCAGCTAGAATGAAACATCAAACATTCTATTGACTGAACCTACACAGCAGAGCTCATACCTCTGGGTTATATGTCAATGAAGAAGTATACACAACACTTAGTTGACCTAACCAATAATTTTCTGTCAGCATTGTAATATTTTCTATTACGGTCACTTAGGAACTAACCAGTAAAGAGATTCAAACTTAAAAACAGTTGTCACAAGTCCCTGTAAGAGTAATTTATTACTAAGTGTCTGGAGAACTGGTTGGGACTACAACTGCTGATAGGATATCCTACTAATTTTATTGGATTCATTCATTCAGCACATTGTGGGCACTGTTGCCAAGGCCAGCATTTAAAGCCAACAGGTAGTCAAAAGACTTGAGTTGCTGCTCCCTCAATGCTATTGGATTAGATGTTCCAAAATTTATTCTGAGCTTTGATGAAAGACAATTGATATATTTTCAAATCAGCAATGGGTGTGAATTGGAGGGCAACTGGCAGATGGTGATCTTCTATCCACCTGCTACCCTTGTCTTTCTTACTAGTAGAATTCTTGACTTTGAGAGGTTTACAGCCGTCACAGACATTTTCAAACAGTCTTAAACCATGCACTGTTCCAGCATGTCCCAAGAAATCTGTTGTTATTCCAGTACCCCAAAAAAATCAACAATCACTAGACTCAATGACTACAGGCCACTTGCACTTGCTTTGATCATAATAAAGACTTTGGAAAGGCTGGTCATGTCATTTCTCTAATCCATAACTGAAGATTTTCTAGATCCTCTGCAGGTCGCCTACTGAGGAAACAGATCTGTAGCACAGTGGTTACCACAACGCTTTACAGTACAGGCAACCTTTGGTTCAATTCCTGTTGCTGCCCTTAAGGAGTTTGTACGTTCTCCCTGTGACCACGTGGGTTTCCTCCTATATTCCAAAGATGTGCTGGTTGATAGGTTAATTGGTCACTGTAAATTGTCCCATGATTAGGCAAGGGTTACATTGGGAGTTGCTGGGCAGTGCAGCTCAAAAGGCTGGAAAGCCCAGTTCCATGCTGTATCTCAATAATAAAGAAGATCTGCAGATGATGCAGTTAACTTTGTTCTTGACTTCCTACTACAACACCTCAATTCCCCTGGTATATACATCTGGATTCTCCTTGTTGATTGTTAATTTGATCAACCATTTAAGTTAGACCCCGCCCCTACCCACCCAACTGTATTACCTCTGCCACTACACTGCAATTTTAAAATGCTAGTTACATTGTAAATATATGCTAGCATTTGTGCATTTATGCACATTTTATTCCTTAGCCATAATTTAACCTCTGGCTTAATTTTTTTATAAGATTCATATTCTTTATGATTGTTAAACATTGTTGTTTTCTTGTTGTATGTTGCTTCCAACCAACACACCACAGCAAATTCCTACCACATGTAAATGTATATGGTGAATAAGGTTGATCCTTATTGCAGAAGCCAAGTTGAGTAATAGCAGTACCTTTTGTTGATGCTGTTGACTGCAGTCAGTGCACAGTGTGAATGGAGGGAATAGCAGTTCAGATGGTGAGTGGGTATGCCAATACTGGAGGGTTTCTTTGTCCTGGATGGTGTTGAGATGTTATTGGAGTTGTAAATGTTCAGGCAGTTGGAGAATAACCCATCACAATCCTGACTTGGGTTATCAGGGATAAGTCCCCTTGCCAAGACTACAAAGATTCTAACCCGCTTTTTTTAGCCACAGCATATATGAGATTAGTTAAGATTCTGGTAAGCAGCGACTCCCGTGTTCTTGATGGTGAGACTTGGTAATGGCAATGCCATTGAATGTCAGGCATAATTTGTTAAACTCTCTTATTGTGGATCACCATTGCCTGACGCTAACTGAATATGAACGTTACTTCCCATTTATAGATCTTGTTCGCCGAGTTACTTTCACATGTAGCTGTGCACTGCTTCATTTTCTGAGGAACTGTCTGTGCGAGGGAACATTGTACAATCGTCAATTCTGACCACGCCAACTCTAGATTTTAAATTGGAAGGAACACAATTGATGAAGCAGCTGGGGATGTTTGAGTCTCACACATATTCTTAATGAACTGGTAGTGACAACTTGCAGCTGAAATGATTGACCAGCAACAATCACGGCCATTCTCCTTTGTATAAGATACAACATCTATTGACTGTGGCTTTACCAGCGTTTCTTTGAGTTACTTTCAGTCAAAAGCAGCCTTGATGTCACTATCAATTCACCTTTAGTCTTTAGTTCTTTGAACACAACCTTGGGTGTTCTGGTGAAACTTAACCCAACGTGTGCAAACCACATGAATAACATTGCTGATGATATCTTGTCACTTTGTTGATTATGAAGAGTAGATAGGGTAGTACCTTACTGGATTGGGTTTATCCTCCATTGTATGGTCAACCAACATAAGCCAAGGATTTGTGCCATCTTGTTATTACCAAGATGGCAGAAGATGGTATCTTTGCTCTGGCATCAAATAAAAGAACAGACTCCTAGAGGTACTTAACTTGGGCAAAGCAGAAAGGAGCCAAAAGTCACCTCACATGTAACTGACTTAGTGAAAACAACATTTAAAATATGGTTTTACATAAGTTGTTGGAATTCCTTTATATGTATCCTCTGTGGTACAAGGAGAACATATATTATAAAAGAACTGGTATCGGTATGGTTACCATAAAAATACAGGGGTGTTGCAAATACCCATTAGGTTTGCTATGATCCTTCATGGAAGGTTGCAGTTGACTCTCAACTGCCTCTCCAATTTAGGGACAGTCAGCACTGGAGAACTACTGCCATCAATCTCAACTTCCTAGGAGGAAACTAAAAATAAAACTCCAGAAGATTATTAATAACGATAGATTGACAAGCATGAGGGAGTTTCGTCATGCCACTTGCTTGGGTAACCATTGTGGTGCTTACTTTCAATTAGGTCTGGTGAGCCAATAGCTTGGGTAGATAGGGCGGCCTGATAAATTACTTCCTTTCCTTGACACAGAATAATTTAAAGATTGTGTTACAACATTGTGAATGACCTCCTTAACTATTGAGCTCCAGTTCCATGAATAAATGTGAGTTAATAGGTTAAACATGGCTGGCTCACAGATGGTCCCTGGAATTGAGGATGACTTTGTTCCATTCCATTTCTCTGAGTTTTGAAGTATCTGATGAAGATCTGCAGAATCTAATGCAGACGAGGCAGGAGGAGCCTGGTGGGATGGGTAGATGGACAGGTTTTGAGGTGGTGTGGTCTTTCTACTATTTGCACAGGACTTCTTTGTGTTCCTGATGCTTGGAGGTAGGTTCTCAAAGTCATCCCTTCTTCATATTAGGCAGTCAAGGGCAAGGTTTCTGCAAGTCATGGGGATATTACAATTTCTTGAGGAGGCTTTGAGTACAAGATTGAGCATTCTCCTGCATCTGCTTTGTTATCTCTTCTTTAGAGCACCTGCTTTGGATAGAGCACCTGCTTTGGGAGTCTATATCCAGGCATATTAATGGAGCATAATTGGCAATCGTAGCCATGTAATGTAATTGGCATTGATGTCACTGTAGAAAAATATGCGCTAATTCACAGTGATCCCTCTGATTCACACTGAACCTTTCCTGAAATCTGATGATACATTCTGTGATTATTTGATACTGCCATGCTTGTCTCACCAACGTTTGGCTGCCTCCAGCATCACCCATGCCCTTGTTATTGGTGGGATGCTGTTCTGAGTCACAGAGAGCCATTTACTACAATGCACAACTAATGTAGAACATGTTGGCATTAATGTCCTTCCAAACTGCACTCACATGCAGTGCACTCTGGTACATAAAAGCAGAACAAGAGGTGCAGCAGACTAATATCAGAATCACTTTTAATATCATGGGTATATGTCATGAAATATGTTATTTTGTGGCAGCAGTACATTGTAATACTTAATCAAAAACAATAAATTAGAATAAGAAATGGATAAATAAATAATTAAGTTAAATAAGTATTGCAAAAATAAAGCAAAAAAAAAGAAATAGAGAGAGGTCCTGTACATAGGCTCATTGTCCATTCAGAAATCACGTGGCAGACGGAAAGAAGCTGTTCCTGAACCATTAAGAGTGTGCCTTCAGGCTTCGCTACCTCCTCCAAGATGGTAGCAATGAGAAGAGGGCTATGCCATGGATGATGTAAGTCCCTAATGGCAGATACCACCCTTTTAAGGTATTGCCTTATGGTGGAGCTGGCTGAGTATGCAACTTTCTGCAGCTTTTTTCGATCCTGTGCAGTGTCCCCTCCATACTAGACATTGATGCAACCAGTCAGAATGCTTTCCACGGTACATCTGTAGAAATTTGTGAGAGTCTTTGGTGGCATGCCAAATTCCTAATGAAATATAGCCGTTGATGTGACTTCTTTGTAATTGCATCAATATGCTGGGCCCAGGGTGGAATCTCGGAGATGTTGACACCCAAGAACTTGAAACTGCACACCCTTTCCATTTCTGATCCCTCAGTGAGGACTGGTGTACGTTCCCTCGACTTCCTCTTCCTGGAGTCCACAGTCAATTTCTTGCTCTTCCTGACGTTAAGTATGAGGTTGCAGCACCATTCAACCAGCTGACCTAACTCACTCCTGTACAAATAGAATGATTAAATGTTTTTAATGATTCATGTTAGTAACAGTACACGTTGGGAAACTTACAGTGTGAGAACTACAAACCAGATCCACTGAGACTAAAGAACACATGCACTCAAAAGCCTACGCCCAAAAGAGAGTGATTCCCACACATAGAAGGCCCAATCGATTCACCACATGATCTATTGATCTGAACTGACACATTTACCAATATTACCATTTCATATGTATGCTGAGAACAGATAATGGATATTTTAGCAACATCTAAACTTTGTTCTGATAACATCAAGGAAATGAAGCATTAAACAAACATGCATTCCTGCAAGTACACTAAGGAAACAATTAATTCCGGTTAACAACAACTAGTTCACTATAAACCAAATTAAATCCTTGGAAACTGACATAAAGAGAATGGGGGCAGGTAATTAATCATTCCCCTATATGAATAAAGATTGTGCTGAGAAAAAAAGACTTTTAATCTAAATATAAATATGCTTTAAACAGAAAACAGCCGGAGTAATTAAGTGTAACCACATCAAATCTTCCTTTGTTTTACTTGCAGATTTCAAACAAGCAGTTCCTCTTTCTTTTCCATCATTCGGACTTTTACTTCAGTATCTAATTATCCACTGCATTTTGCAGAATAAATCTGGGCCTTTCTCCTGATCTTAATCAGAGAAAGAAAGGTATTTGTTGGCCAGTAAACTGAAAAGCTGTTCGGAAGATACTTTTTTTTTGGGAAAGCAACAGTTCATCTTAAAGTCAGTGACTTCATTCCTTTTCAAGAGTATTTGTAGAGCAGAATGGTTTAACAGTAAACTTGTCTTTCTTTTGAAAATAATTGCACTTTTCATGAAGCGGTTGGGTGCAGATTAATAACTAATTGCTTCAGAAAAAAAAACTTGTAACTTGAGGCATTGTTAAGCCAAAATAATTCAATCTGCAATCCTTGTGATGGGAATTTATCCCTCGGTCACATGTACTAAATATGTGATTTAGCAGAGTTTGTTTTCTACGGTCACTTTCTGAAATTCAATACCATTGACAAACTTCTATAGTTGCATGGTAGAAGAATTCTAACTGGTTGTATCATGCCCTGGTGTGGAAATACCAATCCCAGGAATGGAAAATACTACAGAAAGTGGTGGATACAGACTAGTTCATCATAAACCAATCCAGCCCAGCACTGAGCAAATTTACAAGCAGCACTACCACAAGAAAGCAGGACCCCCACCACCCAGGTCATGTTGTCTTCTCGCTATTACCATTGGGCAGGAGGTACAGACGCTTTAGGCCCCACACCGCCAGGTTCAGAAACAGTTATTACCCTACAGGCATCAGGCTCCTGAACCAGCACTGATACCACAACCTATGGACTCATATTCAAGGACTTTACAACTTATGTTCTCAATAAACACAAGAAATTCTGCGGGTGCTGAAAATCCAAAGCAACACACACAAATTTTCAATATTATTTATTACATATTTATGTAGTATTATTATTATTTTTGTATTTGCACAGATTGACTTCTTTAGCACATTGGTTTTTTGTCTTTTTGTGTAGTTTTTCATTGATTAAGACCATAAGATTTAGGAGCAGAAGTAGGCCATTTGGCACATCAAGTCTGCTTCACAATTCAATCACTTCATCCAGTCATCCCCCCCCCACCTTTCATCCCATACCCTTTGATGCCCTGTCTAATCAAGAACCTATCTATGTCTGACTTAAATACACCCAATGACTTGACATCCACAGCTGCTCTTAACAACAAATTCAACAGATTTACCACCCTCTGACTAAAGTAATTTCTCTGCATCTCAGTTTTAAATGGACATCCTTCAATCTTGACATCATGCCCTCTTGTCCTAGAATCTCCTACCATGGGAAATAACTTTGCCGTATCTAATCTGTTCAGGCCTTCAGGATTCTATTGTGTTTCTTGAATGCCCACAAGAAAATTAATCTCAGGGTGGTACATGATAACATAGAGGTATTTTGATAAAAATTACTTTGAACTTTGAACAATTCTGGATGTTACTCACATTGGTGCTTTTGGAGTTAAACACAAAAGCTAGGTTTTCAGCCAAATGCAGCTGTTCACAGGAGGTATTAAACCAGACTCGTGTCTGCTCATCCAAATAAGCATAGAGGGTTTCATAACCCTGTCTTGAGGATGTGTAAGATTATCTGGTCATTTAGTGTCACAGGATCAGCGGGGCCTTCAGCTCACCAAGTCCGTGCCAACGGTTCAGTCTCCCCCCTTTCCAGTCAGCTCTCCCCAGATCTAACCACTCACCAGCACGCCAGGGATACATGCAATGGATAATTAATCCTCCTCCATCCATTTGTCTTCGGGATGTAGAAAGAAACCAGAACATCCAGGGGAAATCCCGGGCAGTACTGAGGAGAACATGGAAAATCCACACGCAGACAGCACCAGAAGACAGCGTTGAACACTGCAGCATACCGGATAGCATAATGCTATTACAGCATTAGTTATAAGATCGCAATTCAATTCCTGCCACTTTCTTTAAGGAGTTTGTATGTTCTCCCCGTGACCACGTGGGTTTCCTCCATATTCTAAAGATGTTCGGGCTAGGGTTAGTGATTTGTGGGCATGCTGTGTTGGCAATGGAAATGCCCTCAGCACAATCCTCACTGGTTTGATTTGGTGCAAGCAATACATTTCACTCTATGTTTTGATGTACGAGTGACAAATAAGACTAACTTTAAAAAAAAGTTGCTCTACTAACCGTGTCATCATGGTGTACTGTTGTTTAATTGATCTTGTTGTATGAAATCTGTCTATGATGGTTCCTGCAATTCTGATCCATTTCTTTGCATGTGCAGTACATTCTTTAGGAAGTCCTTACATCATGAAATGCACTGTGAATGAAACTTGTCTCTCTCTTTTCAACCAATGCACTGAAAATTACTTGAGCGCCGTATTTTCCTCGGCTAGACTGTGAGGACTGTGCCTTCCCCTTTAACATAAGAAAGCTCTGATTTTCCAGTTCCAGTTTGATATAGAACAAAGAGGAAAATTAACCTGGGTAAATCAGAGATTTTAGGAAGAACCCGTGTTTTTTTATTCACATAAATGAATAGCTCAGGGCATCATAAAGACTCTTAGGAGTATGTGAACCTATTTTCCAGATCTTCCTCTAGATTAATTCAATACTCTGAGGTACAGAAAGGCAGAAATCAACTTTTAGATTAGTAGAGAGGAAAAGCTGCAAAAAAAGTTTAAAGTATAAAGTGGGACAACAGATTAAAGTAAAATCTAAACTGATTAGCATTACTTTACTTCTAACTTTGATGATACTTCATGTTACTGAGGAGAGCAGTAGTAATGATAATCCCAGGTACCATTCTGTAAATATAGTACTAATTTGAATGTTAAAATAGTTTAACTAAAACAATTATTACAGTAGCAAACCCAGCAGCTGAGGAATTAATAAAATTCAATAATGAAAGAGCAAAACAAACATTACAGCTAATGGAACATGCATATGGTCAGTATCAGAGACCTGTGTTACATTTGCTTTTCGATAGTAGATGATGTGCTAAAGAAACTTACTTAAGTGATTATGAAAAGTTGAATCAAGTACCAACAACTTCATCGAAACCAAGTCGAATCAGCAGAGTTGCACAAGTCTGGTAAACTGATAAATTAGTTCATTGTTGTCACGTGTACTGAGGAACAGTGAAAAGCCTGTCTTGCACACCACTCATGGAGGTCAATTCATTACAACAGTACATTGAGGTAAAACAAGAACAAGAGTGCAAAGTAAAGCAACAGGTACAGAGATAGACAGAAAAGGGAAATATTATAGCGAGGTAGATTGTGTGAACAAGAGTCCGTCTTATCATTCTGGGGAACTGTTCAATAGTCTTCTATTAACAGGGTAGAAACAGTTCTGGAGCCCGATGATGTGTGCTTTGGGCTTCTATATTTTCTGCCTAATGTGAGGGGGAGGAGGGACAATGTCTGCTGTGAGTGGTGTCCTTGTTTATGCTGTCTGCTTTACCGAGGCACTGAGTCCATGCAGGGAAGGGCGGTTTCCATGATGTGCTGAGTTGTGTCTACACCTCTCTGCAGTTTCTTGCCATTTCAGGCAGAGTAGTTGCTAAACCAAGCCCTGGCCTATCTGGATAGGATGCTTCTATACTGCATCGATAAAAATTAGTGAGGGTCAAAGGGGAAGTACCAAACTTCTTTAGCCTCAAAAGAAAGCGGAAGTACTGGCAAGCTTTTTTGGCCATAGTGTCAATATATTTGGACTAGGACTGATTATTGGTGAGGTTCTTTCCTAGGGATTTAAAAGCCCTCAACCCTCTTGATCGCAGCCCCATTGTTGTAAATAAGAGCATGTGCACAACCCTCTTCTTGCCATCAATAACCAGTTCTTTTGTTTTGCTGACATTGAGGGAAAGCTTGTTGTCATGGCATCATGTTACTAGGCTCCCTATTTCATTCATGTATCCTGACTCATTGTTATTTGAGATACAGCCCACTACACTGGTATCACCTGCAAACCTGTAGGTGGAATTAGAGCACAATCTGACCACGGGGTTGTGATTGCGTAGGGAATGGTGTAGGGGGCTGAGGATATAGCCTGTAGGACACCAGAGTTATGGATAATCATAGCTGATTGCCTTCTATTGGTCTGGAAGTCAATGATCCAATTGGAAAAGGAGGTGTTGATATCCATGTCTAGGAGTTTGAAGGATGAATCTGCTTGGCATTATGGTATTGAAGCTGAAGCCACAGTCAATAAACTAATGTAGGAATCTTCATTGTTCTGATGCTTCAGAGATTAGTGTGGCATCTCCATAGACATAGACCTGCTTTGGTAGTAGGTTAATTTTGCAGTGATCTCAGGTTGTCAAGGAGGCTGAAATTAATGCAGCTATGACCAGCCTCTCGAAACATTTCATGATATTGGATGCCAGAGCCACCAGCCAGTAGTCATTAAGGGTCATTGCCTCTGTTTGTCTTTGGTTCTTAGATGATTGTGATTGCTTTAAAGCAGGTAGGAACCCCAGATTGAAGCAGGGAGAGTTTAAAGATGTCTGCAAATACCTTCACAAGCCAAACTGCACAGGACCTAAGAACATGGCCATGGACACCAGCCAGGCCAGATGCTTTCTGGGAGTTAGCTCTCAGGAAGTCTAATCCTGTGTCTGTAATGGTGATTGTGGGTTCAAGTGCATTCGACGCTGATAGGGTGTATGGTGACATTCCAATCGCCTTCTGCTCAAAACATGTGCAGAATGTGTTAAACTCATCAGCAAGGGATGCGCGATTATTGGTAATGCTGTCTGACTGTGGATATATCAGTTAAATTAGCACTCCACAAGAAAAAGTTTTGGAGATACTCCAAATGCAGGTTTGAGAATCTATAACACATGTAGAGGTCAGTATTCATCTGGTAAAACAAACATTAAAACAGATGGGATCTACTTTAAATTCATCAAGGATATGAGTGTATCTCTTCTTAGAAAACTTTCACTCATTTTATTTCTTTATTTTTTATTTAGCCATACAACTCAGAGTAGGCCTGTACAGCCCTTCGAGTCACGCCGCCCAGCAACCCCACAACTCAATTAACTCCAACCTAATCACTTGACAATTTACAATGACCAGTTCACTTACCTGGTTTTTTTTTGGACTGTGGGATGAAACCAGAGTGCTCGGGGAAAACCCAAGCATACCGCGGGAAGGACATTCGGAGACTCCATACAGGACGGTCCCAAAATTGAACTCCAAACTCTGGAACGCCCTAAACTGTAATAGCGTCACAGTAACTACAACGCTACCAAGGCATCCTGGAACTATTCAACTCAGGAATGTGGCTCACAACATCTTTACATCTTCAAATGAGATAAGAAAATAAAATAAATAAGGAGATAATTATAAAGTAATTAAAGCAAAATCCAATAGAATTTTGTCTTTAGGATATAGGATGCCTTATGCAATCTTCACTGGGAAGTTGCGTCCCATTGTCTTCAGAGGAGCAGACTATTAGATGGCCATTCTCCATTGTCAAAAAGCATACGTAGCCTAAGACAAGTTACTGTCCCAAACTGTCTAAAGTCAATATTGAAGAATTTATACTCCAGAGTTTCTGATATGATGCAATTAAAGTTCCTTTTAGAAGTTTAATAATTCAATAGCATTCATCAAAGGATCAAAGACCAAGGAGATGGTGGTGGACTTTAGGAGATCTAGGCCTCATATGGAGCCAGTGATCATTAATGGAGAATGTGTGGAGCAGGTTAAGACCTACAAGTATCTGGGAGTACAGTTAGACGAGAAGCTAGACTGGACTGCCAACACAGATGCCTTGTGCAGGAAGGCACAGAGTCGACTGTACTTCCTAAGAAGGTTGGCGTCATTCAATGTCTGTAGTGAGATGCTGAAGATGTTCTATAGGTCAGTTGTGGAGAGCGCCCTCTTCTTTGTGGTGGCGTGTTGGGGAGGAAGCATTAAGAAGAGGGACGCCTCACGTCTTAATAAGCTGGTAAGGAAGGCGGGCTCTGTCGTGGGCAAAGTACTGGAGAGTTTAACATTGGTAGCTGAGCGAAGGGCGCTGAGTAGGCTACGGTCAATTATGGATAACTCTGAACATCCTCTACATAGCACCATCCAGAGACAGAGAAGCAGTTTCAGCGACAGGTTACTATCGATACAATGCTCCTCAGACAGGATGAAGAGGTCAATACTCCCCAATGCCATTAGGCTTTACAATTCTACCACCAGGACTTAAGAACTTTTTAAAAGCTATTATTAATGCTTTTTGAGATAGTGATTTAGATGCATATCATATTTTTTTACTGAGTTAAGTATTGTATGTAATTAGTTTTGCTACAACAAGTGTATGGGACATTGGAAAAAAAGTTGAATTTCCCCATGGGGATGAATAAAGTATCTATCTATCTATCTATCTATCTATCTATCTATCTATCTATCTATCTATCTCATTAGAAAAATTGCTCCATTTAGAGCCTTCCATGATCCCATCACATCCCAAAGATCTTCCAGTCAATGAAGTGACTTAGAAGTGTGGTCACTGCTGTAATGTAAAGAAATGCTGCAATGAATTCTATGCTAATAAAATTCCTGGAAAAGACAATGTAATAATGAATAGATAATTTTATTTATTTATTGAGATACAGTGTGGAATCAGAATCAGAATCAGGTTTATTATCACCGGCATGTGACGTGAAATTTGTTAACTTAGCAGCCGCAGTTCGATGCAATACATAATCTAGCAGAGAGAGAAAAAAAAATAAACATAATAATAAATAAACAAGTAAATCAATTTCATATATTGAATAGATGAAAAAATGTGCAAAAACAGAAACACTATATATTAAAAAAAGTGAGGTAGTATCCAAAGATTCAGTGTCCATTTAGGAATGGGATGGCAGAGGGAAAGAAGCTGTTCCTGAATCGCTGAGTGTGTGCCTTCAGGCTTCTGTACCTCCTACCTGATGGTAACAGTGAGAAAAGGGCATGCCCTGGATGCTGGAGGCCCTTAATAATGGACGCTGCCTTTCTGAGACACCGCTACCTAAAGATGTCCTGGGTACTTTGTAGGCTAGTATCCAAGATGGAGCTGACTAGATTTACAACCTTCTGCAGCTTCTTTCAATCCTGTACAGCAGCCCCTCCATACCAGACTGTGATGCAGCCTGTCAGAATGCTCTCCACGGTTCAACTATAGAAGTTTTTGAGAGTATTTGTTGACATGCCAAATCTCTTCAAACTCCTAATGAAGTATAGCCACTGTCTTGCCTTCTTTATAACTACATCCATATGTTAGATCCTCAGAGATCTTGACACGGAGGAATTGACTCACTCTCCGCACTTCTGATCCCTCTGTGAGGATTGGTGTGTGTTTCCTCATCTTACTCTTCCTGAAGTCCACAATCAGCTCTTTCGTCTTACTGACATTGAGTGCCAGGTGGTTGCTGTGGCACCATTCCACTAGTTGGAATATCTCACTCCCGTACACCTTCTTGATACCACCTGAGATTCTACCAACACTGGTTGTATCGTCAGCAAAATATAGATGGTATTTGAGCTATGCCTAGCCACAGTCATGTTGGTCCTTCTGGCCCACCGAGCCACACCACCCAGCAATCCCCTGGTTTCATCCAAGCCTAATCATGGCACAATTTACAATGACCAATTAACTTACCAACCGGTACATCTTTGGACTGCGGGAGGAAACTGGATTACCCGGAGGAAATTCACACGGTCATGGGGAGAACGTACAAACATCTTACAGGCAGTGGCAGGAACTGAACCAGGGTCATCTGTACTTCAAGGTGTTGTGCTAACCACGACGCTACCCCATGCTGCCCCTATGTTATCAGTTTGTATTCAAGGATAAGTTTTAACTTGGGTGATGAGAGCATAAATCCATGCTCTACTACAAGTCCTGTAATGGAATCTTTTATATCTGGAATACAATCTGGATTGACATAGCATTACATTTCTCCTGAGTCATTCAATGTTTTTTCATAGTTGGCAAATTATTTATAAAGCATATATATTCACATACTTTCTTCTCAAACTTCCCAGTGGCTTCATAATTAAAATAATTCCAGCAAATGATCGTAAGAGTTTCAGGAGTAAGCCATTCTAGATCATTGAACCCCACCATTCAATACGACCATTTTCAATATGGCTGATCTTTTACCAAAGTGTTACATTCTTGCACTAATCCCATATCCCTTGACTTTGTTAATGTCTAAAAATCTATTGCTCTCTGTCTTAAACAGCAACTAGTCTCCCCCATCTTGGGTAGTGAAAGCCATTGATTCACCATCTTTTGGATGTAGAAATAATTCCTAATATTTGCCTTGTGTAAGTCATGACTTGTGGACAATTTAACAACACAGAAGCTGGCCAGTTTCTCATGTTTCCTCTGCCATTCAATCAGATGATGCCTGTTCGGTATGTTTTAACATCCAGCTCTGTACTGGCTCACATCTTACCTAATTAAAATTTCTAGACCTCAGTCACAATAGTTCTAACTGACAGCACCCACAGCAATTTGTGAGGGAAGAATTCCAAATCTCTTTAGGTGCCTGATTTTACTCCTCAATGGCCCGGCTCTAATTTTAAGATTATGGGCAAGAAATTGTGTTACTTAGGTGATAATTACTCATCATTCAATAGAAATTCATTGAAAAGCTGATTGCTGATGTATCTGTCTCTAAATTTTCCATTCTACCTCCAAGTCCTTCATGTATTTGACAGGTAAGTGGATGAAAATGATCAAATATGTGCAACACCTTCTAATGGCATGCGACACATGCATTCATGGTCTCTGTCACAGGTAGCATGAGCTTTCATAACAAAGTTAGGCAGCAGAGTTAGGCTCTGAGAAGCAGTTACAGATTTTCCAATGGCTCCCACCTACATCCAGTTGTGGTCTCACTCTACCTTCCTCGTAGCACTTCAAACTTGATACAGCTCCTACCTGGTCTCCACTCTCCACCGCGCACATCTCATCCTTGGCAACCTCTCCGCCTGATCATGATCCACATTCCCACACAGTGGCCATTCTGAATCCCATGACAACTCAACCCAAGCCTCCAAGTTCACTCTACTGTCCACTAAGCTCTGCAGCCACTTGCAACTGGCCCATTATAGTAACCTGAAACCATCCTCTGCACTGTACGTGGTGGAAAACCCTCCTAACATAATACATGCGTGAGCTTTGTCCCATTGCACACAGCTCTCTGGGCTCACATGTGACAGATTTTGACTGGGACTTGCCCTGGAACAAACAATGTATTGTCTTGATGCACTTTGCAAGGTTAAACATGCAATAGAGGTCCATATCACTTCTTCTTTGATCTGCTCATCGCAGCAATACTTTTTTTCTGTTGTGGCAATATCAAATCTTTTTAATATTTTAGAAATGTCAGTCAATTCATCTTTCAATCAATACTCAGGGGTTTTTTGGAGTTCTTTATATTTTTCATTCACTAAACATTTCTGCTTGAAGTTTTGAAGCTGAAATTATTTCCTTTCTCTCCTTTGATTTTATGCTTCTCTATTCTGAGAATTGTACTCAGTTTGATGCAAGCTCTTAGCAAGGTGCATCTCATTCTAGCCTCGCACAATATGCATTAGATATTGCCTATTCCAACAAAGCAACATTTCTGAATTGGAAATTTGAAAAACGTTTCCTGAGCAACACAAAAACTGCAGCAGTGAATATGGCACCCGAGCCAGTGAGGTAGACTTTGACAACTTCTGTTTGGTCAATTGAATATGCAACAGAGGAGGAGGACTTTTAGCCCTTCATGCCTGCGTCAGCTCTTTAAAAGAGCATTCAAACCTGCTCTCACCCTCATCCACCTACCTCCCCTCTCACCTGACTTAACCCATCATCTGCAGCTTTTACTCTTTCACCTTCCCCTATCTTCTTATTCTGGCTTCTTCATCCTTCCTTGTCAGTCCTGATGAAAGTTTCTTGGCTCGAAATGTCAACTGTTCTTTTCCTTAGTTGCGATCTGACCTGCCGAGTTCCTCCACCATTTTGATTGCGTGTTGTTCAAGATTGCCAAAAGGTTTTGGTTCCTTTCCCCATGGCATTGCATTTTGTTTTCCATTTCGGGTAATTCAAGTGAAACCTTCACCAGAGGGACTGCAGATACTCACAAAGATGTCTTTTCAAAGCCATTAAGTTATAAGGCTGTACACTATGAAAATAGGCCCAGCATATCATGGCCACCAACTGGCTTATGCTGCCCTCACCCGCATCTGCTCCACTTCCCCAACGTCTGTGCTCACCCCATCTTCCTGCTGCCTTAACAGTGATAGAGTTCCTCTTGTCCTCACCTACCACCTCATAAGCCTTCGCATCCAACACAATGTTCTCTGCAACCTCCATAATCTCTAAAGGGATCCTACCACCAACCATATCTTTGCCTCCCTCCCCCCTGCCCGCTTTCCACAGGGATCACTCCCTATGTGATTCTCTTGTCTATTCGTCTCTCCCAGCACTTATCCTTGCAAGCGGCCAAAGTGTTATACCTTGCCGGTCAGCTACTCTCTCACCTCCATTCAGGGCCACAAGCAGCCCTTGCAGGTGAAGCAACACTTCACCTGCGAATTTGCTAGGGTCCTCGATTGTGCCCGGTGCTCCTAATGCTGCCTTAATACATTGGTGACATCCATCGTAAGTTGGGCGGCTGCCTCGTCGAGCGCATCCGCTCCATTCACCAAAAGTAGAACTTCCTGGGAGCCAACATTTTATTCCCATTCCAACATGTTGGTCCATGGCCTCCTCTTGTGCCACAAAGAGACTATCCTCAGGGTGGGGAAGCAACATTTTCTATTCCATCTGGGTAACCTCCAACCAGATGACATGAATATTGATTTCCCCTTCCAGGTACAAAAGAAATTTCCTCCCCCTCCCCTCTTCTCCTATTCCCCACTCTGGCCTCTTACAGCTTCTCACCTGCCTATCCCCTCTCCCCTGAATCCACTCTTCTCCCCTATTAGATTTCTTCCTCTTCAGCCCTTTAACTTTCCTACCCACCTGGCTTCACCTTCCAGCTATCCTTCTTCCCCTGCCTCATCCTTTTTATTCTGGCATATTCTCCCTTCTTGTCCAGTCCTATTTATTTCCATGGATGCTGCCTTACCTGCTGAGTTCCTCCTGCATTTTATGTCAATTCCATTGATTAATATTTTGTACGTAGCCCTTGATGAGTTCTGGTTCAAATATGTGCCAAAGTGTCGCTTAAATGTTGTTGATGTATCTGCCTCCACCACCTTCTCCAGTCTGAAACATTAACTCTGATTCTCTTCTCACAAGAGCAGCCTGGCCTGCTAATTATTAGCAGTTAGTGCACTCGACACCAGCAGTGATCATCAATTGGGGTTCAATTCCTGCCACTTGTCTGTAAGGTGTTTAAATATTCTCCTCATGACACGTGAGTTTCCTTCAACTGCTCTGGTTTCCTCCCATGTTCCAGAGACTTATGATTGGGGTGTTATGATACAGCAACAATTAATATAGAATTGAGACAGGTTTTTTATAAACAAATAAAACATTTATTAAACATTGCTCAATAAAAAACCAAAAGTAAACTAACGACTAACTTAACTGGAAGTTAACTGCTATACGGCAACTCCAACTGTTCTTAAAGCGAGAAATGCGTACACAGTTCTAAAAGTGATAAATGCGAGCACAGTTCTTAAAAGTGGTAAATGCAAAAGTCCAAGTGATTTACACAGTCAATTAGGAGAGACTTTCCTGAAGTAACAAATTCCTTGACGACGTGACGTTACTGCTGACCCCAAGCCAAATATGCCTTACTTGAAGGATTTACGACAAAGGAAATAAAAACAGCTTAAAGGCACTGACCTTTCCTTGGCGAATAACTCTGCTCCAGTCCTCTCTGCTCTTATAGCAGGGACTATCTCGGATGCAGGTTACTATCTCTTCTGAATGAGGATTCAATAAGGTTGATCCTGTATTACTGATGACAACACCAACTTTACTCGATCCTTCGGGTCTCCATACTTCCATCAATCTTCACTGTCCCACTGGACTAAACTGGCAGTGTTTGGCGAGACTGCCGGCAATAACCTTTGAGACTTAAAGCAGAAAGTAAAACTCCACTTTAAAACAAAACTGCGTCATGAGACGAATACGCAGCATAACGGAGTCACTGACGAATTAAACCACGAACTGACCTGCGTCACAGCAAGGCGTTCCCCTTTTATACCTGTTGAAACAGGCCATCACATGACCTCTCACTGGTGGGAAATTACATCACTCCACCATCACAAGACCATTACATCATGTCCAGCAGAGACTCAATTACATCATGGTCATGTGACAGTCACAAGATACCCATGGGGTATGTAACAGGGGTTAAAGTAAGTGAGTTGCGGGCATGATATGTTGATGACAGAAACATGATGACCCTTGTGGGCTGCCCGGCACTATCCTCGCCGACTTGATACAAATGACACATCTCACTGTCTGTTTCAATGGTTTGATGTAAATGTGACAAATAAAGCAAATGGCTTTTTTATCTTTTGTCCTTTTCTGTTGATTGTGAATGCGTCTGATATTAGAAAATATAGACTCAAAGACAATTAAAATGATCAATGATAAAAAAAATTAAAATAGTAATGTCAAAGAACCTGAAGCACTTATAAGCAAGCAGAAACTTTGAAGTAAATTAAATTAATTTTTAAAAGGTGTAAGTTAGCATTTACTTGGCAGGGTACCCTGCTGTCAGTGCTCCCTATTGAAATCAAAAGAGTTGCTGTTCCTTCGTGATTTAACCTGGCACAGGTGAAGTAGACAGATTCCTTAGTGTGTGTGCTGGGATAATGCAGCAATTGTATTTTGTCATCAGCAGAACACAGCCAGCAAAACCCCAGCAAGCATCTGTCAGGGTGTTTGACTCTCAAACTTACCTGGCAGTCCCGAAGGTCTGCGCACTGTTGGAATATTCAGCCCAATAGAGTACCATTGATCAAACTAACCTTACAGATTTATTTTTGCTACTTTTTCAATGACAATGCCATTTTCAAATGCAAGCAGTTTTACAATATCAGAACGTACATAACTACCTCTTTTAAAACCATGGGATGCAGCCCATCAGATCAGGAACATTTGATTTTTAGTCCCATTAATTATTCCTGTACTATTTCCTTACAAATAGTAATTTGTTTAACTATCTGATTCTCACTGGGGCCATTGCTCCTCACTATTTCTAGAATGTTATTTATATCTTCTGCTGTGAAGACAGAAACAAATTATTTGTTTAATGTCTCTGCCATGTAATTATACCCTATTAGAATTTCTCCTGTAAAGGACCTATGTTTATTTTTGGTAATTGTTTCCTATTTACCGATAGAGTTGTTTTTAGGTCTCACCCATTTATTTTTCATAACTTCCTTTGTCATCATTTGCTGACAAATAAAAGCGTTCCAGTTTTCAAGCTTATTATTCATTTTGGCAACGATAAGAGTGTTCGCCTTTAATTTGGCATTATCTCCATGTTTTCTTGTTTGCTGTGATTGGACCAATTTCCCTATAGGTCTTTTTTCCTTCAGGGGATACATACTTGTAGTAAATTATGGATCATTTCTTAAAACATTTGGCCATCAAAGCCTGGATTTTCTTAAGCAATTAAAAGAACAAGATGAAATGACACTATCCGTGTGTTCCATAGATCCCTCTTTACAAATTTGCTTTGCTTTGTAAGCCATGGTGAAGACAGGAGAGATCTGGTGGGAAGGGAGCAATTGGTTAGCTCAGATTGGGTCTGTGTTTGAATATTTTCCCCGTGACAAATCCCCAGTCCTCTTACATCTTGATAAAGGGTTAAGAACTCTGAAACATTGTTCACTGTTAAAGTCAGGCAGATTTATCGATGGAATACACATGAGATATCAGCTCCTTTCTTTCAGTGCAAATTTACACTGCAAGTCTAAAACTGATTCACTAAATTAAGCAATTAACTCAATTGCACTAATCAGAATCCAGAGGAAAAATACTGCAAAGCCACCTTCCTTTTCCTGCTTCAGTCTACAGTTACAGTACAGAAGACATGAGGTAAAACTCTGTTGCAATGCAAGTTTACAGAGCCTGATATTGAACAGCTCATTGCCCGTTTTATACTTTAATATCAATGAACATATCTTGACCTGCTTTCTCAGTGTTAACTTAGACTGTGCAGACATTAAAACAATGTTTACTACCATTATAATACTTCTCATTTCCGAATACTAGCCAGGCAATTTTTTTCAATCCATCCTCACCACTCACCCCCCTCCCCTGCTCCCCCCACCCTTCCACAACTCCCCTGCGTCATCCAGAACCTGGGACGGAAGTCAAGCCCATTATCATTATGCCAGTAATTATATGGCTTTGTTCTCCATTTGAGGAAAAGATTAAGTGTTTCGGAAAATGAGAAGCACAAGCCCATTGAACACACAGGTGTTAATGGAAGATGTGGCTTCAGCCACCACACAGAACAGATCTCCAGTGCAATCCCCCATCTTGCAGGGACTTTATTGTAATGTTTACCCCCTCCTGGTGCCTTCTACAACTCTCTTGATTTAGTTTGTTGTCTTTTTTCAGTGTGTTAATTTAATGCAATCATTTTCTTCCACATCCCTCTTTGTCAAGGTTGTCAGGCCGAGGAGTGGTAGTGGGAATAAGCTCCCACTACCTAAAAGTGCTCCTCATGGCGTGCGCCTCAAATAACCTCTGACAACCTAGCCCAGCTCCTGGCCTTCTCACGTGGCTTAGCCTCTAAGCCCGGCGGAACTGTTTTTACTGACAGGAGAAGGGGGGAAGGCGGGTCCTGGCACCTTAAAACCAGTGCTTCAGGTAGATGGAGTTCGTCAGCCCGGGAAAGCAGTCCATCTAAGAGAGGGAAAACTCTGATTTCAAACCTCTGCTGACTTGCAGCCATAACCACTTATGGGAAAGACTTCGGGAGTAAACCCTGAGGACAAATCCGGAGCTGGAGTCCCTAAGGCAGTCCGACGTTGTCTTCAACCTCCTTCTGGCAACTCCTGCAACGACACTGGTGCCAAGCTGTATCGGCCCTTGCCCTTCCCTTGGACAACATCGGTGGCATGGAGGGGGAGACTTGCTGCGTGGGCAACTGCCAGCCTTCCATACAACCTTGCCCAGACCTGCACCCTGGAGAGGCTGAAGCAAGACTTTCCAGGTGCAGATCCATGGTCTCGTGAGACTAACGTATGCCATCCATCCATCCTCTTTGAAATTGAATCATTATCTCTTCTTGACATGGCTTTCTCATTGCATTTTGGATAGAGTACATTGGTTTTGGAGCAGAGCAATGTAGTGTGATGGTATTGGGTTTGTTAACCACAAAGTTTTAAACTCAAACAAAGACCTTAAGCCCTATCCGATACACAGGTAGATAGCTATGGGTACTGTTGGGCTTGAAATTCTGCCCTGTGTTCGTTTAGGAAGAGAGACAACCAACACCGGAATATTACAAAACTTGGCTTTAATGGTGAATCGTAACTGGCACAGCGAATACACGGAGTCGCTGGAGAAGGCGCGTTCCGTCTTCCCCTTACAATCTGCTCTTATTTATATCCCTTTTCCCCCCAGCACAACCCCTTGCTACACATATTTGGTGAGGCCAAACTTTGTTGTACATATTAGGTAATATCGGGCACTTGTGTCCATCTTATTGGCCCGATGTCATTCACTCACGAGTTACCTGTTTCTTTTGTTTACTGAATCGCGTGACACTAGTAGTTTCGGTGTAGCAGAATCCCCAGTTTCGCTTCCCCCCTCCCTTGCATTCCGGTCTCCTAATATTACGTGAGCCACACCTGACCTGTAATGGCAGTCTCGAATTAACCCTAACATTAACCCTAACACTCCCTCCCTTGGCCTCCCAGAGGCCACATCCCTTACAAGCTTTTCCGCGGCTGCCGGGATCAGGCAGGGAGGTGAGCGTCCCCCGGCACTCTTTGGCGTGTCCTCCCTATTTGCATATCCTGATTTGTCCGACCTAGGGTCACAAAATATGGGTAGGGGTTCCCTAAACATCAGCAATTTTTTACAAGTAGCATGCAACATTTCAGAAGACTTATTCAAAAGCAACTCTCAATTTCCCCCTTTGCATGGCCCATTCCAGTCCGTGTTCTCCCATAGCGCGTCCGCTTTCAGGAGGGCCGTGTCCTCCCCTTCCACCGGGAACAAGGGTGCCTGGTATGCCGGTGGAGGTCCATCCTTTCCAGTCAAGGCTCGATCTATAGTTCGGACGACTAGGGTCCTGATACAGGGTATGCAACAACAACCACACGTGATAAAGATAGCAATTGAAATAGACAGTCCTAGAGCCGACTGTCCCAGAAACGCTCCCCACTTACCAAAGGTCTTATTCAGCCAATCTACCACTGGGTTGTTTACCCCAGATTGCTCTTTCAGCTCGTTGGCCAACGCCCGGAGTTCTATCAGGCTCTTAGTCAGCTTTCCGTCTGGTCCACCCCGTTCCCCACCAAACATCATCCCAGGAGGCACACCACTGCCCTCCCGCCGTTCGTTTATTGGGAAAGATGGGTGGATACCCTAGTCCGAGTGCTGCAAAGGGACACATGTAGACTTCGTATCCTTTCCATCCGGCCTCTGAACCTCCCCAGCAGTCAATCACATCACAAAGGTCAAATTGAAAAACTTTATCCCTCTTTGGGTCGGCGTCTAATATCACTCTGACCCCACAGGGGTCCATCTTATTGGCCCGATGCCATTCACTCACGAGTTACCTGTTTCTTTTGTTTACTGAATCGCGTGACACTAGCAGTTTCGGTGTAGTGGAATCCCCAGTTTCGCTTCCCCCCTCCCTTGCATTCCGGTCTCCTAATATTACGTGAGCCACTCCTGACCTGTAATGGCAGTCTCGAATTAACCCTAACAGTACCCTCACTAAAGGAGGTTTCTATGGTAACTACCTACTCTGCAAAGATGAGTTTACTTCCCTGTTTATCCTCAGTTGTGAGTATAGCTGCTAATTCTTCTCTGTGGATTGTCACCTTGTTGAGGTGGAGAAGCTTGTGTGGTCCTGAGATCCCAAGAGCAATACCATCTGGAGCTATGCTCCTGGTTGGGTCACCCATGGCAGTAAGGTCGAGGGTGAGGTCCCTGACAAAGAACAATCCAACCAAGACCTCAACGGTGGAACAGGCGGGCGAAGTTCCTTCGAACTCAACGGCTGCGAAGGCAGACGAAGGCTGCAACAAATCCATCAGCTCCAATCATCGTGGTTTCCATGCCATTGGAATCAGTTGGTTTATTTGTGAAGTATCGTGTGCTTCTTGGAGTGCAACATCAAGTACACATTAAACAAATACACGCACAGGTGTCTTCGCTCTGTGGAAATGGAATGAAGACCATCATCCTCGACCTCGCGGGATAGCCACGATGACTCAGTATTAGAGCAGTGGGAACCCCTCCCTACCAAGGTGGAGATACATCCAGCTAACAAGGTAGGTTAAAAACTATTCATTTATTTTTAATGATACACATTTAAACGCAGTCAAAACTTTTAAAACAAATTTAAAACTAACTGAGATTTTACTCTTAAAAAAAGTTTTCCAAATTATAAATAAGTTCTAAAACAAAATGAATTTTCAAAACACAGATACAATTCCTGTAAGCTAAAAGACATACCAATGATGGTGATGAACGAATCATCTGATGCACCATCAATAACTCACGCTGAGACGTTGGAAGCGAGGTATCGGCTTTTATTGACTGGAAGAATGAACAACACTACATCCTGGGGAATGAGGCTGGGCAACAGGCCTCAGTCGCCTTTATACAGGGGTCTGTGGGAGGAGCCACAGGAGCAGTCCAGACAGGTATATGTAGTTCACCACATCATCCATTGCAGAAATTGAATGTAGAGGAATGGATTCTAGTCACCTTGCCTTTCTGTTATTCTTTGTGCTGTTCTTTAACCATTCCTATTAAGACTGTACTAATCTATTCCTGTATACTGTTTATCTACCACTTGGGTGACTTCACAAACATATGATATTTTTTCAGATACCCTTCTTACACAAATGGTCTAAAAGTAGGGTTCCCAGGTACCCACAATTAATGCTGTGAAGGTTACTCTCTGAGTACATAAATCTTTCAACTATTAACAGCTCAGCTATTTGATATTCTAAGTGATAATATCCATTTGCTCCGCAAGCTTCCTTGAACTCAATAACTTAGCCACGTTGTCTGAATTGAAACAAGCCCAATTAAATAACCCCATCTGTCTTACACTGCAGCTCTTGAGAAGTCATCCTAGTTCTGTAGACAATGCATCTGTTTGCATTGCTGTCCTTTTAACTTCAAACTGATCATTGCTTTCCATTTACATTAAAAATAGAAGACTATCTCCTGTTTACAAAATTGAGCTAAACAAAGTACATTAGTTGGAAGTTTATCTTATTCAAAAACAACACTTTGATCTCGAGAAGTTTTAACTGCTATTTTAGAAAGTTGAGTTTAGCAATAAAGAAGTAATCATTGGCTCTGGACAGTGAATACCAATCACAATACTAGAATGTTTCTGAAACTATAGAGATAAACTCTAAGAAAGTTTACAGAACAGTGTACACCAAAGAGATTCTTCAGATGCTGTCTATCCAGAGTCGCACGCACAGAATTTTGGAGAAACTCAGCAGATCAGGCATCATCTATGGAGAGAAAGAAAGAGTCGATAATTTGGGTTGAGACTCTTCATCAGGTCCTGAAATGTCAACTCTTCATTCCTCTCCATAAATGCTGCCTGACCTGCTGAATTACTCCAGAATTTTGTGTGTTTAACAGAACAGTATTTCTGTAAGGAGTTGAAGGAAGATTTAAAGTAAATTAACTATAAAGTAAAATTACTGTAAATTACATATAATACTGAAGGGCGTGCCTTTAAGGTGAAGAGGTTAAGTTCAAAAGTGATGTGTGGGCAAGTTTTTTTACGCAGAGTGGGGGAATGCACTTCCTGGATTCTTGGTTGAGGCAAATACGATAGAGGCATTTAAGAAGTTCTGATATTGGCATTGAACGTGCAAGAAATGGAAGCAGAGAGATATTGTGTAGGTAATAGTGATTAGTTGAGTTGGTCTTTTGATTATTAATGTAATTAGTTTTGCACAACAGTGTGAGCTAAAGGGCCCTGTTTCTGTGCTGTACTAAATACATGGAAATTAATTGCTTGTTCTCATTTAGGAATAAACTCAGGAAGGCTTATATTCGTTTAATGAGCTTTGCATTGAAGACATTCCTCTTGTTTCCTTCATCTCAAACATGGAAACAAATCAGAAACCGTGACAGCCTGAACGATGATTCTTGTTAGTTTGCAGCTTACCAATCCAAAACTGACAATGAAAACCTATTAATCAATGTGCCAATTTTAAACTTAGGTAATCAAATGTAACCAATTTCGCACATTCATCTATTGAAAGATTTTGGAAGGTTATTGGAAGCAGGGGAGGACAATCAAAGATGATCTTTTAACTTTCCATCCCAGGGTCATTGTACCTTACTGTACTTATTGTACCTTACTGTGCTCTCCCATTCCCACCCTCAAGGCTGCTACATTTCCAAGTAAGATGACCATTCCTCAGTCACATCATCTGCCTTTCAAGCAAAAAGTCCACTAACAGCATGTTGTTGAGGCGCAGCAGTTAGAATCACTGAGGCTTTCCTCTAGCATGGCTAAGCTAGAAATTAATGGACCAAATCAATGTGAAGTCCATTGAGAACTGGACCAAACACATTAATTGAGACTGGGTAGGAAATAGTGGTTGAGGCATGCACATTAGCAGCACTTAAAGGCCATCTAGATACATTGTATGAGCACGTATTAGGTACTTCATGTAGGTACAGAAAGTACCTATTAAAGCGGCCATGAATGTATGTTCGTGGTCTTCTGCTGTTGTAGTTCATCGACGTCGAGGTTTGATGTGTTGTGCATTCAGAGATGCTTTTCTTCACATCATTGTTGTAATGGGTGGTTATCTGAGCTACTGTCACCTTCCTATCAGCTTTAACCAGTCTGGCTATTCCACTCTGAACCGTCTAATTAAAAAGGCCCACGGAACTGACACTCACTGGATGTTTTTTTTATTTTTCGCACCATTCTCTGTAAACTCCAGAGACCGTTGTTGTGAAAATTCCAAGAGATCTGCAGTTTTTGAGATACTCAAACCGCCCTGCCTGGCACCAACAATCATTCCACAGTCAAAGTCACTTAGATCACACTTCATTCCCATGCTGATGTTTAGTCTGAACAACAACTGAACCTCTTGATCATGCCTGCATCCGTTTATGCATTGAGTTGCTGCCACATCATTGGCTGATTAACCACTTGCATTAACAAGCAGGTGCACAGATGTACCTAATAAAGAGGCCATTGAGTGTAAGTAATGGATAGGAGAGGTTTAGAGGGTTATGGGCCAAATGTGGGCAGATGGAGCTAAATCTCTGCGAAACACACTTGGTATGGGCAAGTTGGGCTAAAGGGCCTGTTTCTATGCAGTAAGACTCTATGAATCTCTGGAAAGTAGTTGCCTTGCCTTTGGTTTTCTTTAGGATTTGGTATACAAGGTTTGTACTTTACCAAGATGTATTAGTAACGTGCTGTTAAATCCATTCGCGATACTCTTAAGCAGAATACAACCTAGGAGTATTTTTAACAGACTCATCCAAATATCAAGAATTAAAAAGAATACGGCAATATGATCATTCTTAGGAAATCCATTTGTTTTGAATAGGTGTGAGGCCACTTGATTTCTGAATTTTATATAATCCTGGTGAGACAACTGACTGGACCACACATCTGTGGATCAATATTTCAATACTAACACTCCAGTAGGAATAATGGTTCAGCTACTATTGATTTCTGTTGGTCATAAAATAGGCCACAGCATTTTGACACCTTGTGGCAATATTTTTAAATGATAAATTATATTTTACTTTGGCAATCCTTGCATTGGATGTGGTTAAAGATGGTGATTTAGCAACTCCGGTAATTAAGTCTTTAAAAGCTTCTTATGCTGAATTGTGAAATAAAATTCGTAAATCTGGCAACTGGCGATTCATAAATGCAAGATGGCGCCAGTGAACCATGGTGACATGTTGTGGGCTGCTTTCAAAACTACTTATTCTGAATTACTCTCATTGCCATCTGCAGCCTGTAATTTCCCTTTAAACTACGTACTTCA
Organism: Hemitrygon akajei; assembly: GCF_048418815.1. Classification (NCBI taxonomy): domain Eukaryota; kingdom Metazoa; phylum Chordata; class Chondrichthyes; order Myliobatiformes; family Dasyatidae; genus Hemitrygon; species Hemitrygon akajei. Next base: position 32,461,960 of record NC_133127.1, read on the forward strand.
ATCTTTGAACTTTTGAAGTAATGTGTCAGTACTAGAGAAAAAACACTTGAGTCTTCCCTAGGAAAAGAATGACCATGGGTTAACTGAAACCCACATGCTCTTTCACCCTTCTTGTTTCTTGTTGAACGTGGCAACAACCCCAAATGATGTTGTTGAATCTTAACCAAATCCTCGCCTGATTACTTTCTAATGCAGTGCCTACGAATGCTTCCCACATTAGGGATGCTGTCCACATGGAACCAGTTATTGGCTGGCATGGATGCTGGTGATAGTTTGAATATTATTCAATCCAGTTCTATATTGAAAACCTTGTCTGATATCAAGATTTCAAGGAGGAGGTGATATTTTTATAAACCTTCGCAAAACATTTGCTCGGATGACAACAGCATATATCACCAGATGTGTTTATATCAGCAGACTGCCTATATTGGGAGATGACTTGAAATAACTCGGTATCATTTTAAAGTAACTACATTCAGCCTGACTAGACAGGGAGTGCTTGCCTGGTACAACCTGATTAAATTTGTAAACTAAATGCCAGTTCTCAATATAACCATTGACTGTAATGTAGGCCGATGGTGTTGGGTTGTCTGTCACACTCAAACGGCTTTCAAACTTACCCTGGGGAAGTAAGTGTAAACTCTCTCAGCAGAATAGCACATGGTGCATCTATTAGCAAATCTCACTGTCCTGACAGATAGGATTTCTCAAGCCGGTATTTATATCAAACCCCTTTATACATTCATAGACTGGTCCTCAACTATGTATTCAACATGTTCATTAACAGAATGCTACCTAAAAAAGGGTTCTGGCTGGGTGTGTTTACTTTGAGGTCTCCATGGTAACCGCCATACAAATGTATTCTGGGTCCAGGCAGTTACATTCCCTTCCTGTGGCCTCAGAAAGAAAACGTTTAAGACTTCAGACTAGAGAGTGGAATGGGTATTTATAACATTGTATTATATAGGCGAATATTATATTTCATTTATGTCTGCTTTATGGAGAATGATAATCCTACCAGGTGCTCGGCAAGAATTCCAGAGAGCAAGCCCGACAAAGAGAAGCTGAATGAAGCTGCACCACCTGTGACAGATTGTTCAGCAGCAACACAGAGCCAGTGACCTCCATGGAATTCTCCATTTCAGGGAAGTTCTAGCAATACGTGAGGTTGGCATCCATCATTCGGGACCCTACCATTCAGAACGTGCCCTCTTCTCATTATTACTGTCAGCGAGGAGGTAGAGGAGCCTGAAAGTGCACACTCAGCATTTTAGGAGCAACTACTTCCCCTCTGCCATCAGATTTATGAATGGTCCATTAGCCCATGAACACTACTCCACTATTTTGCTCTGTTTTTGCACTATTTATGTTTTTCTAATTTCTGATTGTAACTTACAGCATTTTATTATGTATTGCAGTGTACTGCTTGGCACAGCAACAAATATCACATTATATATATAATAAACCTGATTCTGATTCTGAAATCAGGACTAATAGAATGTGGAGCTATAGTCAGTAGATGTGGCCAACCAAGCATTTCTCACACAGCTGTGACATTTTGTGTGACTTTGGCATGGACGTGGCCTCAAAGTCTTTAGCGGACGTTTGGAATCCACAATGGAGTCCGCACCACAGGAACATGCATCCGATGAGACAGGTATCAGACAACATCATGGTAATGGTGTGTGTGTGTGTGTGTGTGTGTGTGTGTGTGTGTGTGTGTGTGTGTGTGTGTGTGTGTGTGTGTGTGTGTGTGTGTGTGAGTGTGTGTGAGTGTGTGTGTGTGTGTGTGAGTGTGTGTGTGTGTGTGTGTGTGTGTGTGTGTGTGTGTGTGTGTGTGTGTGTGTGAGTGTGTGTGTGAGAGTGTGTGTGTGTGTGTGTGAGTGTGTGTGTGTGTGTGTGTGTGTGTGTGTGTGTGTGCGCTAGAAACATCCAGAGCCAACAGATTGTGACATCAGTTAGTATGTAATACAGGTCTAATGCCAAAGCTGTCATTTAGGAACTCTATCCCCCAGCCTGTCTTAGAATTGCACATCAGACCACGTGTCAAGCAGCGTGAAGGAACCATTCCATTTAAAGGGTTCACCATCTACTTGCAGGTTAATTGCTACATACTCAGTGGCTTGGCAAGTACTGAAGAACGTTTTGCTGACTTCAGGCTCCTGAAACCAGCTGCTCCTAGGATAGGGTGCATTAATCGGCCTGTGTGTGGGAATTGAGTTTAACTCAGAGAACAAAGCCAAGAGCTCAAAACCCAATGCGACTATAATAACCTGACCCTAATATTCCATTCACCAACTTTGACTTCACTCTGTCGCAGATCATATCATCCTCAAGGCAGCCCAGTGCACAAAAGCTGCAAAGTTAATGATCCAAACTAAACATAAATACAGTTACAGCATATCCCACACAAATTGAATGATTCTGTCCATTTTTTACAGGCTCTGCCTGTCCTGATGTTACTGGCTACATTCTCTCAATAGTGGCAGCGAGAGGATGAGGCAATAGATGGTCCTAGGTGACAGATCTGGAGCTGCTCTGAACTCAGGGGATACACCTCAGCAGCGGTAACAACTGCCAGAGCTGACACTAATCTATTGGGAGGGGAAGGGACGCTGGACCACTCTGGTGCCCTTGAAGCTACCTGACACCAACTCACTAATCTTGCACGGCAGTAACATGAACTTCCACTGCAGCACCCGGACTTTGGTTGAAATTGGGTCTTGCAGTATTGGAAGATTTGGCGTTAGTCATCAGACTAATGGATGACTTTTAGGTCCTTCCATTGCCTCCTCCTTTGCAAGCCATTGCCTAATGAAGGACTATCTCCCCATGGAAGGAAATGAGCATCAAGCTCTCCTAACACCTGCTTCAGGCACGTCCTGGGCATAGTTCCTTGACTCTCAACACCAGAGTTTCTAGTAGGTATCCCACTATGCTGAATTTCACATTGTGTGCACATACCGGTCTTCACAACAGCCTCTCCAGCTAAAGCCTCTGCTGCGGAGTTCCCTACAGTGACGTGCCTGTGATTGAATAGCTAGCAGTGTGTGCAGATGGTGATATGGCTATGCACCAGCAATGTGAGACTTCTTTAAAGAGTATCAGTGTTAGATTATAGCTCTGATAGTTGGAGATTGTCATCATGAGTCAGTAGATTAGCTTAGTTTAGCTTATTGTCATGGACACAAAGATACAATGAAATTCCTTAGTGTGATAGTTGAGGTTAGTGGTACAGATGGTAGGATAAGGTATATAAACATAGTCGTGATATACCATGTGATGCTACATTTCAAGTCCTGAGGGATGTGCTGCTGATTTTGGCTGGAACACCTCTCTGTTCTGACTATCTTTTCCCATGTCTCAGAGGTAGGGAATGGTGGTCTTTCTAGCCCCTGCAGAGACAAGATCTCCGATGTAAACCTTCATGAAGAAAATGGCACAAGCAAACAATGCAACCAAAGGTGACATCCTTCTAACAGTTCACAAAATTATTTCCAGTGAAGTACATGTTCAGCACAGCATTGTGGGCCGAAGGGCCTGTATTGTACTGCAGGTTTTCTATGTTTCTACTTCCCTTACTTCTTCTCTTTCAAATATGATTCAACTGCGATTAGAGCCAGGGATCTACAATTTGATGGTGTGTTATCAGGCCCTTTGAGTGATCTGGAGCTTTGCAGTCTTCAAGGAAATTTGGTGAAGTTTCAAGAAAAATGTGCACACTGGAGGCCTAGAAGCCTGGAGGTGGAGCACAATCCCTTGATCGACTCCATTTCTCACTGATCTCAGCATCGAGGAAGATTTAAATCAGCGTGGCCAAGAGCAGGATGCGAGTGGCTGTTGAGTGCTGTCTGTCTGTGCAAAACCAAACTCCCTCCTGCTTTCACTCACTGCTCCCAGAATCTTGGGTCCTGGCCAAGGTTTAATCGATGTGTCTACTGGACTGGACTCCGTAGTTCACGTTATGATGTGCTTCTGGTTTCTGGTTGCTCTTTTTTAGCAGCTATTGTGGACAATTTCGTTCGGGGCAGACTGGCTTTGCGGTCTGCAGCTTAACGAACAACACAGCACTAGATTGAACTGAACGGAGCAGAAATTGATCATTCCTGGACTGTCTCGTCGACTTCCTGGTTTGATGTTTTATATTCTGTGTTTTTCACTTCTGTTCTCTTTTTTGCCATTTGCACGATTATTTTTTTTTGCACGTTGGGGTTTAATGACTTTCTTTGTACGGGTCCATGGTCTTTGTTTTGTGGCTGTCTGTGGGAAGACGAATCTCAGGGTTGTATACTGCATACATACTTCGGTAACAAATATACTTTCAACCTTGAATCATACTCCTTCATGTTCTCTTTTCCATTTTACTCAGCAATTTCTTTTCCATACGCAAGCATTGAATGCTTAAGGCTCTTTCAGATTTGGATGAGTGTATTGTCATATACACCAGGGTGGAATGAAATTCTTTGCTTACCTGAAGCTTACAGAGTAAACAGCATACATGGACACAATAGACACAGGGGCAAGTGCAAAAACAGTGAAACAGTACACATAGTCCTACATAGCAAACTGAGGTGGTGCAAAAAGGAACATTGTCACAATTGAGCCTAATTCTGAACTAGATCCACTATTCTACAAATAGAGTCATAGGCTCATAGAGCACTACAGCACAGAAACAGGCCCTTTGTCCCACCTAGTCCATGCTAAACCATTCTTCTGACTAGTCCCATTGACCTGCACCTAACCATAGCCCACCGTACCCCTCCCATTTACGTACTTCTCCAAATTTCACTTAATAGCTAAAATTGAACCTGCATCCACTACCGCCGGCCACACTTTCCACACTCTCTCCACCCTCTGAGAGAAGAAGTTCTCCCTCAAGTCCCCTTTAAATATTGTACAGTACCTTTCACCCTTACCCTGTGACCTCTAGTTCTAGTCTTGCCCAACCTCAGTTGAAAAAGCCTGCTTGTTTTTAACCATTCTATAGCCCTCATAATTGAAACATTTTATCCAGCTCGGAAAATGCCAGAGGACATATCCCAAACTGCTAACCCTGCATTGATTAAGATGGTTGTGGATGTCACTCTTGCAATGACCTCCCCCAAGGTGATGCAGTTGCAAGATGCTTCTGAGGGAGCGAGTGACAGAGGAGAGCCCAGAAGGTACTCAGGGAACAATATGCAACCATTCGCTGTAATCTAAAACATAGGAACAGAACTAGGCCATTCAGCCCTTCAGGTTTGCTCCACCATTCCACCACGGCTGATTTACCCCTCTCAACCCCATTCTCCTGTGTTCCCCATGTAAACTTTGATGCCCTTGCTAACCAAGAAGCAATCAACCTCTGTTTTAAATATACCCAATGACTTGGCTTCCACAGCTGTCAGGGTATTGAATTCCACAGATTCACCATCCTATGCCTAAATAAATTCCTCCTCATCTCTGTTCTAAAGGGGCGTCTTTCTGTTCTGAGGCTGTGCCCTCTGGTCCTAGAGTACCCCACTATATGAAACTATCCTTTCCATGTCCACTTTATCTTGGTCTTTCAATATTCAATCGGTTTCAATGAAATGCCCCCTCATTCTTCTACACTCCATACAGAGTCATCGAATGTTCCTCATTCTTTAACCCATTCATTCCCATGAGCATTCTCATGAGCTTCCTCTGGACCCTCTCCAATGCCAGCACATCCCTGTTTCAGTTAAGGGTCCCAAGACTGCTCACAATATAGACAGCATAGCTTCTTCATGCTACCTGCCCATTGGCAGGATGAGCGCAACCAGCCAGCGCCCAGCACATATTGATGCACTGAGCACATCAGCAACGATTCCAAAATTGATAACTTGTGAAAACAGCCAACCAAGCCAGCACTACTAAAAGAATCTTGTTCTTTGTGATTCAATAATTTAGCAATTCAGCAAATCCTGAGCAAGTGCATCAGCGAAGCTGCACAACACTATTGGGCAGTGATGTCATAGAGTCATGCAAGATGGAAGTAGGCCCTTCAGACCAACTAGTCCATGCTGACCAAGATCCCCATTTAAGTCAGTCCCCGTTAGCTGTACTTCACCCAAATCACTCTAGACCACAGATTCCCAATCTGCAGTCCATGGAACCCTCAGTTAAAAGATTGGGAACCCCTACTCTAGAACTTTCCTACCCACATACCTATCCAATTCATCAAATTCAACCATTTTTCACAGTTAAATTAACTAGTCATTCATCTCACTTGCTGTTTATGGGATATAACTGTGTGAACATGCTGCAAAGGAACTGTGAATACTCTTCAACAGATGTTCTTGCTTGGGTGGATGAATTAGTAAACATTTTGAGAATTATATCCACATCAAAAATACTCGTGCCTTCAGTTACCTCGGGAGTTGAGGTCTTTAAGAGGTTTACAGTATCGCCTCCTGGCGTGGTTTATATGGTCCTGAATGCCTCAGTCACAGGGCGAGACTGGACTACAAGTTCAAGTTCATTGTCTTTCAAACGTATGCATGTTTACTGCCAAATGAAACAACATTCCTCCAAACCATAGTGCACAACACAGTACTATAACTCACATACAACACATAAATTAATATTACCACAAATAAATTATAAATAATAAAGTACACTCTTGTATATTCTAGACAATCGACATTTAGCACAAGGTGCATTTACGACACAAGTTAAAAAGTAAACAGTGTCACGCTACTGATGTTTCATGCATTGTTCATCTTGGGGCAAAGTGATAAAGTGGGATATCAATAAAGGTTTTGAAAAATAGTGCCATTCAGGAGAAACTGCATGCTGTGGCTGATAACAGAGATAATTGGCAAAAGAAGCAAGGCTTGATGAGGAAAATACACGCAGCCTAGCAAGTCATTTATGACTTGGAACACGTTGCCTGAAAAAGCAGTGGAAACACTTCCATTAATAAATATCTAATAGAAACCGGATGAACATACAAAGAGATATATTTGCAGATTTTTGGGGGAAGGGCCATGAACATGGGGCTCTGATTAGGAAGCTCTGTCAAAGAGCAGGAATTGGAATGATAGGCCAAATAGCCTCTTTCTGTTCTGTGCATTCCTGTGTTGTCAGGACCACAATTTTATCAGTAACAAATCTTCTCTGCTCCTTCATTTACTCATTTTCTCTTTCTTACTCTCTCTCATACACCCACACTCTCTCTCGCTCATACGTACTCACACTCACTCTATCTCTCTCACACACAAACACTCTCTGTCTCTCTCTCAAGCCACACACACTCTCTCTCACACACTCATTCTGCCAATCCTCTCTATCTCACACACACTCACCCACTCTCTTTCTCGCTCTCTCTCTCTCTCTTTCTCACACTCACTCTCTTATTTTCTTCTAATCTAGATGGAAGTCGAAACTACTTCAGCTAAACCAGATCTCCCCTACTACTGACCAACAGAGAATCAGTCAATAGTGGGAATCACTGCTTTCCATATTAAGAAGAATGTCACAACCACAGCTCTGCCCTGGAATCTGGGCACTACCCAGGCGGGCAGTTGAATGAGATCTGCCATAATGCTCATGAATATGCATATTCCAGCCAATCTGAGTTTCACTCGGGAAATGAAACCTCACCACAGACAGCCAGAATCACGTTGTTGCCATTACCGCTCTCACTGCCACAGTTCAGCAGCTGACTACCGACAGCCATAACTACTCTAACGTCTTGTGCAAAGCGGAAGGAGTCACCTCAGTGCACTGGGGGGGTTTGTCCAGCTGCTGCCTGCGCCGCACCACCCCAGACCCACCCCTCGGAGGATTTCATCACCGGTCTGCCGCCGTCAGATGGAAACACTACCACTCTGGTAGTTGTGGACCAGTTCTCCAAAGCTGCCCACTTCATTGCTCTCCAGAAGGTTCCGCCAACTCGTGAGACTGCCACCCTCATAGTTCAGGTTGCACAGCTTCCCTCAGGACATAGAGTCTGATTGAGGACCACAGTTCACGTCCCGTTTCTGGAAGCCTTTCTGTCCTCTCTTTTAGGAGGCCACCCAGTATGAGGTGTATATAAGATGATGCTCCTCCAACCTGAGTGTAGTCTTGTCATAGCAGCAGAGGAGGCCATGGACAGACATTTTGGAATGGAAATGGGAAGTTGAATTGAAATGGCAGATGGAGTGAAGATGCTTGACATTTATTTCCTAGAGGACATTTGGTGAACCAAATGAGTTTTTACAGCTATCCTGCAATTTCATGCTTAAATTTTCATTTTAATTTTATTCCAGGTTAACTTAATCATTCAAATTTAAGTTCCCTCGCTAGCTGTGGTGGGATTGGACAAGAGTCTCAGAATCAATAGTCTAACGCATGAAAAGGCAGGATGCATTCTTTACCATTTCCTCAATGGTTACAGGAAAGTCCTTGATTTTAGACCACACTGAGCCCATAACACATACTGAATGAATGCACAGTAGATCATTTTATCTTCTTGATAGCCTTTGACAAAAATCCATAGTAGTGAATTGATGGAGCTGACTTGGTTTCATTGTCTGACTTTGCTGGAATTGCGGCAACTCCAAGGAAATTCCAAGTCTAGATTTGCTCTCTACAATGGGGCCAGTAATATGTTCTCAGGGCTAATGTAAGTCAGATGTCTTTCAATACATATGCCTTTTCAGTGGATACCGCACTTCAGTCATTTACATATTGGACACAGTTGTGTGAAACACAACTTAAAAGTTAACAGATTTGATCTGAAAATAATGTATCATCCTTTCTATGAGTTGATTTTTTATATACCTTTTGATTCAACTGCCACTATGTTGAGAGGTTATTAATTCAACCATCAATAAACTCCATGTGGGTATGCATTCACATTAAGAAATTGCTCTCAATCTAACTACAATTAGTCACACCACACTAAATAGCAGCAGCAAAGTGAGAACTGAATATGTCAAACAAAGAAGTGAGAGGAGTGCTGAGTTTGGGGTTGAGATTCATTACCGGAGACATAATATAAATCATTCTAATCTCTGCCCTGATGTAAAGTTTTGCTGTTAACACTGGAGAACTGAGTTTTCAAAACCTTGCTCACAGTGATGTGCCTCCCTGACGGGGGGTTCCCATCAGAGTCATTGCAGAAGCGTATCCCCTTGCTTTTCAGTCCAATAAAGTTCATGAGTGTTGTGATGGGTGCAACCACAATTTCATCAAATTCAGTTTTAGGGAGGAATCCCACAAAATTATGGAGGAAGTTCCCAAATATTCTCCCAAAAAGAACACTCCTCATGGTTAAGGAACAACTTGGATTTATATGAAAACTCAAGTTTCAAGATTCACGATTGTTTAATGTAATTTTCAGTACAACCATAAGATAAAGACAATAAAAAAACGCAGAAATATAAATACATAGCTTAAGAACATAGACTGATTGTGTGTCAATAAAGTGACGCTAGTCACATGAGTGGCAGTACACGAGGTGACTTACCGGAAATGATAAAGTAGTGGTGGTGGTGCGTAGGGGTGGGTCAGTGGGTGCAGATATTGATTAAAGTTCAAAGTTCAAATCAAAGTTATTATTGAAGTACATATACATCACTATATACAACCTTGAGATTCATTTGTTTTTGAGGGCAATCACAGTAAATATACAATAGAATCAATGAAGGACCGCACCAACAAGACGGGGAACAACCAATGTGCAAAAGAAAAAGTAATGATAATGACAATAATGAATGAATGAATGAATAAATAACCAAGCAAGCAAGCAGTAAATGTTGAGATCATGACATGAAGAATCCTTGAAAATGAGTCCACAGGTTATGTGAACAGTTCAGTGATGGAGCAAGTGAAGTTGAGTGAAATTATCGTCTCTGGTTCAAGAGCCTGATGATTGAAAGGTAATAATTGTTTCCAAACCTGGTGGTGTGAGTCCCAAGGTTCTTGGACCTTCTTCCTGATGGCAACAGTGAGAAAAGAGCATGACCTGGATGGTAGGGGGTCCTTGATGATGGATGCTGCTTTCCTGCAACAATGCTCCATATAGGTGTGCCCAATGTGAGGGAGGGTTTTACACATGATGGACAGGGCCATATCCACTACTTTTTATAGGCATTTCTGTTCAAGGGCATTGGTGTTTCCACACCAGCCTGTGATGCAGCCAGGCAATATACCCTCCACCACACATCTATAGAAGTTTGTCAAAGTTTTAGATGACATGCCAAATCTTTGCAGACATCTTAGAAAGTAGAGGCGCCGCTGTGCTTTCTTTGTAATGGCACTTACGTGCTGGGCCCAGCATAGATTCTCTGATATGATATCACCAAGTTATTTAAAGTTACTAACCCTCTCCACCTCTGATTCCCCCAATGAGGACTAGCTCATGGACCCCTGGTTTCCTCCTCCTGTAGTCAATAATCATCTCCTTGGTCTTGCTGACATTGAGTGAGAGGTTGCTGGTGTGGCACCATTCAGACAGATATTCAATCTCCCTCCTATATCCTGATTCACCACCACCTTTGATTCAACCAACGACAGTGGTGTTGTTGGCAGACTTAAATATGGCATTGGAGCTGTGCTTAGCCTCACATTCACAAGTGTAAAATGAGTAGAGCAGGGGCTAAGCTCACAGCCTTGTTGTGCACTTGTGCCGAGGAAGATTGTGGAGGAAAAGTTGTGGCCAATCTGAACTGACTGGGGTCTGCAAGTGAGGAAATTGAGGACCTGGTTGCAAAAGAGGTATTGAGGACTAGGACTTGAAGCTTATTGATCAGCTTTGAGGGGATGATAGCATTGAAAGCCAAGCTGTAGTCGATAAAGAGCATCCTGATGTATGCATCTTTGCTGTCCAGATGTTCCAGGTTTAAGGGAAGAGCCAATGAAAAGGTGTCTGCTATTGGCCTGTTGTGACGGTAGGCAAATTAGAATGGATCCAAGTCACTTCTCAGGCAGGAGTTGATACGGTTTATCACCAAGCTCTCAAAGCACTTCATCACAGTGGATGTAAGTGCTACTGGATGATAGTCATTGAGGCAGATTACCACGTTTTTCTTAGGCACCAGTACAATTAGAGCCTGCATGAAGCAGTTGGGTACCTTAGACTGCCAAAGGTGAGAGGTTAAAGGCACTGAGCTCATCTGGGAGCTATCACCTTCTACAAAATGAAACCAAGCGACATAGGTGACAACAAGGTTTCACTCCCAGATGAGCTCAATGCCTTTTATGCTCACTCTGACCATTAAAACATGGAGGCACCATCAGGGACTCCCATAATCTCCAATAATCCTGTGATTTCAGTCTCTGAGGCTGAAGTGAGAGCATCTTTCAGGAGGGCGAACCTACAGAAAGCATCTGGCCCAGACAGGGTATCTGGCCAAGTGCTGAAGACCTGTGCTGTTCAACTGGCTGCAATGTTCACTGAGATCTTTAACCTCTCACCTTTGGCAGTCTAAGGTTCCCAACTGCTTCATGCAGGCTCTAATTGTACTGGTGCCTAAGAAAAACATGGTAATCTGCCTCAATGACTATCATCCAGTAGCACTTACATCCACTGTGATGAAGTGCTTTGAGAGCTTGGTGATAAACCGTATCAACTCCTGCCTGAGAAGTGGCTTGGATCCATTCTAATTTGCCTACCGTCACAACAGGCCAATAGCAGACGCCTTTTCATTGGCTCTTCCCTTAAACCTGGAACATGTGAACAGCAAAGATGCATACATCAGGGTGCTACAGTTGTCTAGCATCCTTCAGTGATTCAAGTTTGGTCTGGAATTGCCCCTTCGCATAAGATGGTTTTCAGGAGATCGTACCTGGACCTCTTGTATGTAACTTGATCACCAGACCTGAATGCCACTGATCTGGTCCTCAGCAGATTGTGGATCTCATGGTTCATCTAAGACTTCTGGTTAGGGAAGACTCTGAATGATTATGAGGGGATGCAATCGTCTACAACTATTTTTATTAAGTTTCTGACAACTGTGATGCATTCATTCTGATCCTCTGGTGAACCCTCGAACACGGCCCAACTCATCAGCCTTAATGCTTGGAGAAAGTAACTGTTTTTGAGTCTAATTGTCCTGGTGTGGATGCTATGTAGCCTCCTCCCTGCTTTTAACAAACAATTAAGTACTTTTAACAATTTGAGGACATCCCAAAGGACTTACAAAACAAATGAAAACTTTTTGAAGTATAACCAGTTGTCAGGAAACAAAATTGCACTGAAATGTTGCTCAGATAATCTGCTATTGCTTGAATGATAACTATAGGTTAGGACAGTTCCTGTAAATAGTGCTTACATCTCTTTAAGTTGGGCTGGGTAGTGGATTGTCATCTGACAGTATGGAGTGTCAGCCTAAATGCTTGTGCTCAAGTCTTTGGAGTGGGACTCACAACCAACGGATGAAGTGGTGAGATTGCTAGGGCTTGAGCCATTATTTACTCTTAGAAACCTAGAATGCATCCAAAGAAATCTTTTACAAATGTCCTGAAGAAAAATGTAAAAATGTAATCCACTTCTCACAAGCCACAAAATAAAACTAAAAAGCAAAGATTATCATTTTTTTCAAAAAGATATATGACAAAATGCATTTGCTTCTATAAAACTATTTTCCAATTTTTGTTCAGCTATTGAATAGAATTTAATTTTTCCATCCACATGGTAGCAACCTAGGTTAACCGCTTGGATGTTAAGAGAAGGAAAGAAATTAATGTTACGCTGTATTATGTCTGCACACACCCACAGTATTGACTGAAGCACACAGACCTCAGCCAAAGCAACATCTCCTTTGAAAGCTTAATTGGTGAAACAGTTCAACATCTGAAAACAAAATCCGTTTCTTGCATTTAAAGAAATACCAACTCGAATGTAGAGATATTACTGAGTCTAGCATTTTACTGCAAAACTACCAGAACATTGTGTTTTTAACCTGATATCTATTGTTAATTCTGATTTCAGAATGAGAATCAGAATGAGAATCAGGTTTATTATCACTGGCATGTGGCATGAAGTTTGTTAATTTAGCAGCAGCAGTTCAATTCAACACATAATATAGATAAAAAATCTTAACATGTAATAAAATAATAATAAATCAATCAATCAATTAGAGTACACGTATATTGAATAGATTAAAAAACGTGCAAAAACAGAAATACTGTATATTGAAAAAGAGTGAGATAGCGTATTAAATCATAAGGATCTTAAAGGTTGCAGGGAGAAGGCAGGAGAATGAGATTGAGAGGCTTAATACATCAGCCTACGTGGAATGGAGGAGCAGGCTCGATGGACCAACTGTCCTTACTCTGCTCCTATGTCTATGGTCTAACTCATAACTGCTAAAGTTACCAATCTCATCTTCAAATAAAGCCTTAGAATGGATGATTACAATCTCCCTGTCTTGCCCAGACTACACCAGAAATGTGCCCACCTGTTCAGCCACTCCGGGCTGGTCTATGTCTCGGGAATTAATACTAGCCAGTGCCTATTGCAGCTTAAGGTTGCCGTTGCCGACCATGGACTCATATGAAAGATTTCTCACACTCATCAGCTCTTGCAGCAGATTTCTACCACATTTCTGCTTAGCGTATAGGCTTCTACACCTCTTGCCTGCTTCTCTCACTCAAATCCTTTTGATGCTAGTTTCTCTTGCTGCAGACTTCTAACCCGCTTATCTTTATAACATAGGCTTCTCCCCCCACTCTTCTCCTTTAACTGTAGATTCTTCACGTGTCTCTGATGCTAGCTTCCTCTTACTCGAGAAGTGCTGCCAAAAGAAAGTAACATCCTTCTTCGAGAGCCCCCGCCATGCAGGCCATGCTCCCTTCTCACTGCTGCCAATGGGAAGGAGGTACAGCAGCCTTAGATTACACACCACCAGGTTCAGGAACTGTTACTGCCCTTCCACCATCAGGCTCCTGAACCAGCGTGGATAACTTCACTCACCTCAGCACTGAAATGATTTCACAATCTATGGACTCATTTTCAAGGACTCTATAACTCAGGTTCTCAATATTATTGATTATGTATTTATTATTATGATTGATTTTTCTGTTTTTGCACAGCTTGTCTTCTTTTGCACATTGGTTGTGCGTCCATCTTTGTGTATAGTCTTTTCATTGATTCTATTGTATTTCTTTGCGCCACTGTGGATGTCTGCAAAAAATGAATCTCAGGGTGGTAAATGGTGACATATACATCCTTTGAACTTTGTACTTTTAACCCTTTACAATTGGTAATTGGTTTATTATTGCCATATTTACTGATACCCCATACACACTACACTGCCCAATCTGCGTTTTCAGATTTACACACTGTGGAGAGCATTTTAGAAAAGTTCTGTTTTTGGGGGAGGAAAACGCCATTTCAGTATGGACGGAGGGTCAAAAACAAAGAGAAAAAGCTTCAGGTTACAGATTTATCCGGTCTAGTGTGGACATAGCCTGAGACACAATGAAAAACTTCTGATTTGCATGTCATCCAAACAAATCATTCCATATTGTACATAAAGAGACCAATAATGATATGCACAATACAGAGTTACCAGCACAGAGCAAGTGCAAAGCAGGTTTAAATGAAGTGCAATGGCCACGATGAGGTAGATTAGATCAAGAATACATCTTTATTGCTTTAGAGATCTGATAACAGCCCCGTAGAAACATGGAAACATAGAAAACCTACAGCACAATACAGGCCCTTCGGCCCACAAAGTTGTGCCGAACATGTCCCTACCCTAGAAATTACTAGGCTTACCCGTAGCCCTCTATTTTTCTAAGCTCCATGTACCTATCCAAAAGACTCTTAAAAGAAGCAGTTCCTGGGCCTGGTGATACATTTTCTTAAGCTTTTGTATTTTCTGCCCAGTGGAAAAGGGGAGGAGAGAGAATGATCAGAGTGGGAGTCTTTAATTATGTTGGCTACTTTCTCAAGACAATGGGAAGAATAGTTTGCACATAATTTGCACATATCCACATGTGGAGATACTCAAACAGGTGATGTAAACCTTAGTTGTGTGAACATCTGTAAGAAGAAGGAGCAATCAGGGTCAGGAAGCGATTTCTAGTCTGGGCTGAATTTCCTCTGCAATTTCTGGATGGTTATTAAGAATTCATTGCACTGCCTCTAGGGCTAGAGCTCTGTTGCACAACCCATAACACATGAATTCATTACTTTGTGATTTAACTATTGCACATTCTGCTACTGGACTTTCTACCTATGCTCACTTGCCAAGTTCCGTTGGCTTCTTACATCCGGTAATTTGATTTCAACATCTTTGTCCTTCAAAACTACTGCTTATCTGCATATTTCAGTGTGACCTTAGCAATTGACTACAAATAGAAGATATTATCAATTTTAATGCTAAATGGCATTGGTCAACCAATGACTCAGAGGGTGTATAACCAATTTATACTTTTTTTAAAAGAAGGGGTGGTATTAGATGGGGTATCACTGGATATTTTTGATCGGCTTGGAATCTGTACTTCAGTTTAAGAAACTATGGTCTTGAGGATAGTTAATGATTTTTTTTTTTTGTGACTGGAAATCTACTACCATTAGAGTTCCAGAAAGTTTAGTACTTGGTTCTTTTGTTGAAAGTATTAATGACTTAGTCTTAAGTTTAGAGAGCCAGATGTGGATATCTGCATGTATAACAAATATTGGCCAGTGATTGACAGGAAGAAGAAAAGGTTTCAACTTCAGGAAGAAATAGATGATCTGATAACTTGAGGAGAAAAATAACAAATAGGAATAAATTCTGACAAGTATACACCAAGGCATTTGGGATGCGCAACAAGGGAACAAATGAGAATATACTGAGAGTTGTTTTGGAGAAGAGAGAATGTGTGTAACAGGACAGGTAGATAAGATAATTTAAAATAAAACATACTTGGAGAACTTTATTCGCCAAGGATGGAATATAAGATTAAAGAGTCAGCACAACATCATGGGCCAAAAGGTCTGCACTGTCTACAACAGCAGAGAGGTTAGGCATGAATTTCACAGGACGTTTGTTAGGCCTTAGCTTGAGTATCAGATCCAGTCCTGGTTATACCACAGGCAAGATCTGATTGCACATGAGAGTGTGCAGATGAGATTGTGAAATTACTGCAGGAAACGTAAAGCTGTGAGGAAAGTATGGATGTAATATGACTGGAGTGAAATTTAACTGAGTTGTATAAAATTACATCAGGCCTAGGTAGAGTAAATAGGAAGGATCTATCTCTCTCAGCTGTTCAGCGAAAAACTTGAAGGCGTAGAGTTAAAGTGATTGGTAATAAAAATTTGCAGAGAGACAGAGATTCTCATTGATTTCAACAACATTTGAAGAGTCATTGCTAGAGGGATTAAGATCTAGGGTTGGAAGTGGGAGTAGGTTGTGTAGCTCTTTTTAATCTAGCAGGGATTTGATTGGCTGAATGCCCTCTTTTCATGCTATGATTTTTCAATCATCAATGACATTAAAGAATATTATCTTATTTACAATTGTGTAAAGACTTTTTTGGAGACTGTGGCTTTTCCATGTCAGAAATTACTCCCACATTTATTAAAAGAAGATTGCTATAGGAACAACATTCACAACTTGGTTATTTGGTTGCTATTTATGAATGAGCTCCATGCCTTCAATGATTGCTTTGACTGCCAAAACACGGAGAAACCATCCCGAAGTCCCACAGACCCAGATGATCCTATGATTTCAGTCTCTGAGACTAATGTGAGAGCATCTTTCAGGAGAGTAAACACAAGGAAAGCATCCAGGCCAGACAGGACATCTGGCCAAGTACTAAAGACCTGTGTTGACCAACTGGCTGGAATGTTCACCTATGTCTTTAACCTCTGACTTTGGCAGTCTGAGAGACCCACCTGCTTAAAGCATGCTTCAATTATACCAATGCCCAAGAAGAATGTGGTGACCTACCCCAATGACTTTCATCCACTAGCACTTACATCCACTGATGAAGTGTTTTGAGGAGTTGTCGATAAAACATATCAACTCATGCCTCAGAAGCAACTTATATCTGCTCCAATTTTCCCACCAGAGCAACAGGTCCATAGCAAATGCCATCTCATTAGCACTTCTCTCAACCCTGGAACATCTGGACAGCAAAGATGCATATATCAGAGGGCCTTTTATTGTCTAGAACTCAGCATTCAATTCCATCTTCCCCTCAAAACTAATCAGTAAGTTCAAAGATCTTGGCCTCAGTTCCTTCTTGTGCGATTGAATCCTTGATTTCCTCACTTGCAGATACCAGTCAGTTCAGATTGGCAACAATAGCTCCTCAACAATCTTTGTTAGCACAGGTGAACCAGAAGGCTGTGTGCTTGGCCCCTGCTCTACTCACTTTACACTTCAAACAGTGTGAAACATAGAAACAGAAAACCTACAGCACAATACAGGCCCTTCAGCCCACAAAGTTGTACCTTAGAAATTACTAGGCTTACCCATAGCCCTCCATTTTTCTAAACTCCATGTACTATCCAAAAGTCTCTTAAAAGACCCTAATGTATTTGCCTCCACCACCGTTGCCGGCAGCCCACTCCATGCACTCACCACTCTCTGAGTAAAAAAACTTACCCCTGACATCTCCTCTGTACCTACTCCCCAGCATCTTAAACCTGTGTCCTCTTGTGGCAACCATTTCAGCCCTGGGAAAAAGCCTCTGACTATCCACACAATCAATGCCTTCTCATCATCTTATACACCTCCATCAGGTCACCTCTCAACCTCGTTCATTCCAAAGAGAAAAGGTCAAGTTCACTCAACCTATTCTCATAAGGCATGCTCCCCAATCCAGGCAACATCCTTGTAAATCTCCTCTGCACCCTTTCTATGGTTTCCACATCCTTCCTGTAGTGAGGCAACCAGAACTGAGCACAGTACTCCAAGTGGGGTCTGACCAGGGTCCTATATAGCTGCAACATTACTTCTTGGCTCCTAAATTCAATTCCACGATTGATGAAGGCCAATACACTATACGCTTTCCTAACTACAGAGTCGACCTGAGCAGCTGCTTTGAGTGTCCTATGGACTTGGACCCCAAGATCCCTCTGATCCTCCACACTGCCAAGAGTCTTATCATTAATACTATATTCTGCCAACATATTTGACCTACCAAAATGAACCACTTCACACTTATCTGGGTTGAATTCCATCTGCTACTTCTCAGCCCAGTTTTGCATCTTATCAATGTCCTGCTGTAACCTCTGACAGCCCTCCACACTATCCACAATACCTCCAACCTTTGTGTCATCAGCAAACTTACTAACCCATCCCTCCACTTCCTCATCCAGATCACTTATAAAAATCACAAAGAGTAAGGGTCCCAGAACAGGTCCCTAAGGCACACCACTTGTGACCGACCTCCATGCAGAATATGACCCGTCTACAACCACTTTTTGCTTTCTGTGGGCAAGCCAGTTCTGGATCTACCAAACAATGTCCCCTTGGATCCCATGTCTCCTTACTTTCTCAGTAAGCCTTGCATGGGGTACCTTATCAAATGCCTTGCTGAAATCCATATACACTACATCTACTGCTCTTCCTTCATCTATTTGTTTAGTCACATCCTCAAAAAATTCAGTCAGGCTCCTAAGGCACTATCTGCCCTTAACAAAGCCATGCTGACTACTCCTAATCATATTATACCTCTCCGAATGTTCATAAATCTTGCATCTCAGGATCTTCTCCATCAGCTTACCAACCACTGAGGTAAGGCTCACTGGTCAATAATTTCCTGGGCTATCTCTACTCCCTTTCTTGAATAAAGGAACAACATTCACAACGCTCCAATCCTCCGGAACCTCTCCCGATGATGCAAAGATCATCGCCAGAGGCTCAGTAATCTTCTCCCTCACCTCCCACAGTAGCCTGGGGTACATTTTGTTTGGTCCTGGTGACTTATCCAACTTGATGCTTTCCAAAAGCTCCAGCACATCCTCTTCCTTAATATCTACATGCTCAAGCTTTTAAGTCCATTGTAAGTCATCCCTTCAATTGCCAAGATCCTTTTCCATAGTGAATACTGAAGTAAAGTACTCATTAAGTACCTCTGCTATTTCCTCCTGTTCCATACACATTTTCTCACTGTCACACTTGACAGGTCCTATTCTTTCACATCTTATCCTTTTGCTCTTCACATACTTGTAGAATGCCTTGGGGTTTTTCCTTAATTCTGCCCGCCAAGGCCTTCTCATGGCCCCATCTGGCTCTCCTAATTTCCTTCTCAAGCTCCTTCCTGTTAGCCTTATAATCTTCTAGATCTCTAACGTTACCTAGCTCTCTAAACCTTTTGTAAGCTTTTCTTTTCTTCTTGACTCGATTTATTACAGCCTTTGTACTCCACAGTTCCTGTACCATACCATAACTTCCTTGTCTCATTGGAACATACCTATGCAGAACTCCACACAAATATTCCCTGAACATTTTCCACATTTCTTCCATACTTTTCCCTGAGAACATCTGCCTCATAATTCCACTTACTCCAATTAAATGCTTTTCTAACTTGTCTGTTCCTATCTCTCTCCAATGCTATAGTAAAGGAGATAGAATTATGATCACTATCTCCAAAATGCTCTCCCACTGAGAGTTCTGACATCTGACCAGGTTCATTTCCCAATACCAAATCAAGTACCACCTCTCCTCTTGTAGGCTTATCTACACATTGTGTCAAGAAACCTTCCCGAACACACCTAACAAACTCCACCCCATCTAAACCCCTTGCTGTAGGGAGATGCCAATCGATATTTGGGAAATTAAAATCTCCCATCACGACAACTCTGTTATTATTACACCTTTCCAGGATCTGTTTCCCTATCTGCTCCTCGATATCCCTGTTACTATTGGGCAGCCTATAAAGACACCCAGTAAAGTTATTGAACCCTGCCTGTTCCTAATCTCCACCCACAGAGACTCTGTAGACAATCCCTCCATGGTGTCCACCTTTTCTGCAGCCATGACACTATCTCTGATAGTGTGGCAAAGCACAGCTCCAATACCATATTGAAGTTTGCTGATGACACCACTGTTGTAGGCTAAAGTAAAGTTGGTGATGAATCAGCGTATAGGAGGGAGATTGAAAATCTGACTGAGTGGTGCCATAACTACAACATCTTACTCAATATCAGCAAGACTAAGGGACTGATTATTAATTTCAGGAGTAGGAAGCTAGAGGTCCATGAGCAGTCTTCACTGAAGAATCAGAGGTGAAGTGGGTCAGCTGCTTTAAATTCTTCTGCGTTATTATTTTGGAGAACCTGTCCAGGCAGCACCAAAGTGCAAATATGAAGAAAGAATGACAATGCCTCTATTCCCTTAGGAGTCTGCATAGATTCAGCACGACATCTAAAACTTCGACAAACTTCTATAGATATGCAGTGGAGAGTATATTGACTGTCTGCATCACAGCCTGGCATGGAAACACCAATGGCCTTGAACGGAAAATCCTACAAAAATTTGTGGATGCGGCCCAGTCCGTCATGTGTAAAGACCTCCCCACCATTGAGATGAAACTGCATGAAACACTGTCGCGGAAAGCAGCATCCATCATCAGGAACACACCCTCCACCCAGGACATGCCCTCTTCTCCCTGCTACCAAAAGGAAGATGGTACAGGAACCTCAGGTCTCACACCAGCAGGTTCAAGAATGGTTACTATACCTCACCCATCAGGATGCTGAGCCAATGAGGATAACTTTATATTGTCATTTAAAGTAAAATTGGATAGGTATATATGGACAGGAAAGGAATGGAGGGTTATGGGTTGAGTGCGGGTCGGTGGGACTAGGTGAGAGTAAGCCGAGAAGGGCCGAGATGGCCTGTTTCCGTGCTGTAATTGTTATATGGTTATATGGTTATAAAAATTCACTCAACTTCATTTCACTATTGAAATACTTCGACAACCTATGGACTCTTCATTTCACGTTCTCAATATTTATTGCTCATTTATTTATTTATTATTATTACTTTCTTTTTGTATTTGCACAGTTCGTTGTCTTCTGCACTCTGACTGAATGCCCAAGTTGGACAGCCTGTCATTGATTCTGTTATGGTAGGTTTTCTATGGATTTATTGAGTATGCCTACAAGAAAATGAGTCTCTGGGTTATATATGATGACATACATGTTGATAACAAAATTAACTTTGAACTTTTGAACTTTGAACATGATATAGGCACTGTAAGCCTAGATGAAGTCTGGTTCTTTTCCCTACGTATAAGTTGCCAGATGAGTTAGCATTTTCCATCATATGATTCTTCCAATTGGCCTAACTACACCCCCAGCTTTCCCTGCTGAATCTCATACAAAGTATGTTTTCAAGATGTTACTGAGAGACATAGTAGATGCAAATTACAAGGGCAACAGATAGATTGACTGGTTCTCAAGTAATGAGGAAGTTAATAAAAATTGCATGTACACAAACATAATTTCTAATTAAGTAAAGATTAGCTGGATGGACTGATTTACTAAAATAGTGAAGAATAGTCCTTTAGTTTTGCTCAATATGTTCATTATCACTGCAAAGAACAACTTTCAAGTTACATTAATTAATGTTAATATGACAGCTACACAATTGTTTTGGTTCTTTTTACATTTAGAGACATTATTGGCGTACTTCTCTCTGACCTAATGTTGGACTTAATTCTTCAGCTTAAATACTATGGACAGATCATGGCAGATGGCAAATACGAAGGTATTTTGCATGGTCATTGACTAGAATTATTCTATCACTCCTCATAACAGGAGAATCAGTGTCTCTGGTATCATGTGACCATTAGCGCACATGGCTTTCATCTCTTTGCCTTGAATTGAGGAAGGAAACTCATTAAACAGACAATATGAAATCCTCAGCAAAGGATTTTTAAGTCCTGTTCAGTGGCTATGTCATATATGTCATGCAACCTTTTTAATCATTTCTAACAGGCATGTTATGTTTCAGTCACTTTCTGGGCGCCCATTCCTAATAAGCAGTAGATCAGGTCAAGAAGATTTAGCTACATGATATCCATGGTGACTTAGTAGATAGGATTCAGAATTAGTAAGGAATATGGAAGACAGCTATGGAAGACAGGGGGCAGTGGTGGAGAGGTATTATTTGGACTGGAGGACCATGACCAGTGGTGGTCAATGGGGATCAGTGCTGTGACCTCTTTTGCTTCTGATACATATGAATGACGAATGAAAATGTAGATGGGTGGGTCACTGACTGACACAAAAAATCGGTGGTGCTGTGATCAGTGAAAAAGGTCGCCAAAGGTTATGGATAAATTACAGATACGGGTGGAGAAATGGCAAATAGAGTTTAATCTGGGTAAGTGTGATCTGTTGCACTTTAGGAGGTCAAATGTGAAGGAAAAGTATGTCAAAGTTCAAAGTAAATTTATTATCAAAGAACATATTTGTAACCATATACAACACTGAGTTTCACTTCCTTGCGGATTCACAGTAAATTCAAGAAATACAATAGAATCAAATAATGACCACCCACAACCAACGTGCAAAAGACAACAAACTGTACAAATGCAAAAAGAAAAAAATACGTAATAATAATAAATAAGCAATAAATACTGAGAACATGAGATGAAGAATCCTTAAAAGCAAGTCCCTAAATTCCACAGGGTTCAGTCTTGATGAGCCAAATGCCTTTTGAAAATTTAAATAGCCTATGTCAATCAAGCTTCCCCCCTTGAATACACTATCAAGTTAATCACTATTTGCCTTGAATAAACATGCTGGCTTTCCTTAATAAATCCACAGTAGTCAAATGACTGCTAATTCAGTCTCTGATTACTGTTTCCAGAACTTCGCCCACTGCTAAGGTTAAACTGACTGAACAGCTGCTATTGGGTTTATGCTTAAACCTTTTTTTTTAAATGAGGATGCATCATTGGTAGAAAAATTACTAGAAAAGATTCTGAAGGACAGAATTTATTTCCGTTTGGAAAGGTAATGAAAGGCACAGGGGATTCTGCAGATGCTGAAAACTCCAGAGTAACACATAAAGTACTGCAGGACTCAGCAGGTCAGGAGAGAAATACAGAGTCCATGCTTTGCGCCAAGACCCTTCACCAGTACTCGACTTTAGAAATATCGACTTTTTATTCATTTTCATAGATGCTGCCTGGCTTGTTGAGCTCCTCCAGCATTCTGTGTATGTTTCACGGATTAGAGGTAGTCAGCATGGCTTTATTCATGGCAGATCATGTCTCACAAATCTGACTGAAGTTTCAGAAGATGATGGAGAGACTTGATGAAGACAGGGCAGTGGACCTAGTTTACATGGACTTTAGCAAGGCCTTAGACAAGATTCCACATTAAGGTCTGGTCCAGGAGGATAGAATACAAGGGACTTCAGCATGAGTTTGGCAATAGGAGGCAGAGTGTGGTAGTAGAGAACTGTTTCTCACATTGGACACCTGTAATCAGTGATGTGCCACAGGAACCGGTATTGGATCCTAGATCGACTGGGAAATTTGGCCAAAAAATAGCAGATTGAATTTAATTCAGCCAAGTGCAAAGTGATACCCTTTAGAAAGTTAAAGCAGGTAGGACATACACAGTAAATGACTAGGCCCTAGGGAATGTTGTGGAACAGGTAAAACTAGGGGTCCAAGTATATAGTTCCTTGAAAGTGGCGACACAGACAGAAAAGGTGGAGAAGAATGCATAGGCCACCCTTGCCTTTGTCAGACAGGGCTTTCAGCACAATAGTTGTAATGTCACGTTTCAGCTGTACAGCTGGAGTTCTGTGTGAAGTTCTGGTTGACATACCCTACTGTGCAAATATCCTAGGCACATATATATAGCTATGGTGCCTAAAACATTTGCACAGTACTGTATTTGTCAATGTGGAGCAGAGAACAAGTCTGTAAATCTGGCAGGAGCAAAGGATGTTTGAAATGGTGATGGTGGAACACAGTAGGAGGGGCGTAGGACAGGTGGCAGAAATGGCGTGCCGGAGCGGGGGGGGGGTTGCACCCAGCCTTGAGATACCAGGCAAAGTTATTTGATTCCAGACAGTTCCAGCTCCCTTCCCTCTCCTTTCCCCTTTTCCCAACAATGAGTCCCTTCCCTCGGCCCCCTTCCCACTCAGAGACCCATATCAGAATCTGTTTTTCTTCACTCACATATGTCATAAAATTTGTTTTTGTTTTGCAGCAGCAGTACAATGCAATACATAAAATTACTAGATTACTGTGCAAAAGTCTTATGCACCTTGGCTATAAATATCTGCCTAAGACTTTTTCACAGTACTGTACATACCATGGGAAGTATGTGATTAAGTTAGAATGGGTGGAGAAAAGATCCACAAGGATGTTACATGAGTTTAAGTTGAAATGGGAAAGGCATCTGAAGTGGCAACATTTTCACAGAGAAGGCAGTGGTTATATGGTACAGGAAGGTTCAATTGCACTGCAGTTATATAGATAGTAAAATGCTGGAGGAATTGAACAGGTCATGCATCATCTATGGAGAGGATTAAACAGTTGATGTTTCGGGCCAAGACTCTCATCAGGACTGGGGTCTTTGCTCAAAACCTGTCCATCGTTGTTGCTTGACCTTCTGTGCTCCTGCAGTATTCTGTGTGAGTTACTCTGGATTCCAGCATCTGCAGAATCTCCTGTGTTCATGAACTGCATGAACAGGAAGGTTACAGGGGTACAGGACAAACTCAGGCAAATGGAATTGGCTTGGATTGGTGCCTTGATTAGCATGGATGAATTGGGCTGAGTGATATATTGCTAGATAACTCTATGAATCTATGAATATTACTAAAAACCTACTTACTATTTTCCATTCCTCAGGCTCCCAACTCCTCCTTGTTATTTAGAAGAATATGACCGATATTTCTGTGATTTTCACTTATATTTCTCTCAGCAACCAGAGTGCATTCCATCTGCACCAAATATTTATCCTCTGAAAATGCAGTTGGCTTTTCCAGAACCTTCTTTGTATTATCACATCATCTAATGATAACATTATATGTACTATTGCTGATACTCCAGAAGCATCTTCTTACTTGCTAAAGACAAGTGTAGAAGATTTATTTGGTACCTCAGCTTTCATTACCTTGACCGTAACACAATTGCTCCTAATACTCATTTCTGCTTATATGCCTAGAGAATATTTTGGTTTCCCTTTCATGTTTACTCTCAGTCTTTCTTTGGCCTCAATTTCTTTTTTACTTCCTCTCTGAGCATTCAGTAGTGAGCATTCCTACTTATGTTGTGACCTGACTTTGGGCACACACTCAGCTTTATTTTGCGTTGGTTCTCGTTGTTCAGCCAGGAAGGTCTGACTTCAAATGTTGTATCTTTCTCCTTTATAGCTGTGTACCTAGATAATACCTGAGATGTCTCTGCTGGACTCAGAACAACACGTACAAAATTATGGAGGAATTCAGCAGGTCAGGAACATCTATGGACAGGAACAAAGAGTCGACGTTTCAGGTTGAGATCCTTCAACGTGACGTCAAATTTCATTTAGACATTTAAAAACAATTGAATATACTTGACACTTTCAGAAACACTTAAAACTCAAAAGAATCTTAAAGATCTAACCTAAAATATTTATAAACATGTTACACTCTTTTCAAACGCTTTCAAACATAAAAATAATCTAATTAAACAAGCCATTAGAGATCTTTAATAAATTCCTTGAACAGGTTTAAGTGAATATATTTAAAGCTAAAAACTATCCCAAAGTTTTCTTTTTAATTTGACAACTCTTACCTGAATCAATTGCAATTGTTTCCTTCCTTTAAAATCAAAAGCAGAAAATGTGTACCTCCTTGGTCCTGGCAAGGAATTTTCTGTCTAGCTTATGTCGCAAGCGTTGGGCATTTCGCCCAGGTTCTTGTTCCCTAACAAAAACTCCAGCATCAGAGCAAAGGTTGCTGGCTTACAGGAAATCACAGACAACAGCATCCAGATTTCAGTGTGTAGACATACATGGCCGAAAACCCCAAAGCTGGTGTTGGTCTTGACAGATAACAGCAGAAAGCACTGACAGTCTTGTAATCATTATTCCACATAACAGTCGACTGTACTG
Source organism: Hemitrygon akajei (assembly GCF_048418815.1). Lineage (NCBI taxonomy): Eukaryota > Metazoa > Chordata > Chondrichthyes > Myliobatiformes > Dasyatidae > Hemitrygon > Hemitrygon akajei. Next base: position 32,487,968 of record NC_133127.1, read on the forward strand.
AGACATTATGATTAGATGATAAGGCTGAAATCAGGGGACTGTCATGATTTAGTGTCCTGATTTTGAATCTCATCACAACAGCTAGGGAATATGAATATTAGGGAGAAGATGCGTGGAGATTGTGAGGAAAAGGATGTCTACAAAGAGAGATAATGTGATATTCAGTTCACTACCTCTAGGACTCAAAACAATCACAGTGTTCAAAAGGGAATTGGATAGGTATTTGGGAGGGGTTCATATTTCCTTGGGAAAATCATGCAGAGCATTTAGAAAAATATATTTCATTGTAGATCAGTAAAGTCATATTCTTACTAGTTTGGCTTTGTTTCAGAAATAGCCTGAGCTTCTGCTAACTCAGAAATATTTTCTCACGCTTCCTGTAAGATAACATGACACCAGTAAGCCTACCTCAGAGGATCTAGAGCGATGTTTGGAAGCCTCGAGTATTCAGAATTATGTTTGAGTATATTGGCATCCTTATGTTAATAATCATCATCATGTGCCATGTCGTATGACGTGAGTGATCATGGCCTTTGACCATGATTGTTCTTGGCAATTTTTCTCCAGAAGTGGGTTGCCATTGCCTTTTTCTGGGCAATGTCTTTACAAGATGGGTGACCCCAGCCGTTATCAATATTCTTCAGAGATTGTCTGCCTGGAATCAGTGGTCACATAACCAAGACGTGATATGAATCAGCTGCTCATATGACCACCCACCACCTGCTTCCAGGGCTTCATGTGACCTTGATTGGTGGGCTACAAAGGTGCTACACTTTGCCCAAAGGTGAGATGCAGACTAGTGAAGGGAAGGAGCATCTTATGCCTTCTCTGGTAGATCTGGATGTTAATAGACAAAGAAAAAGACAATAACCCTTACCAACATTGCAGCCTGTGTTCATTAAGTTTAAAAATATCCCCATGGATCACATTTGCTTCACATACTTGTATCAATACTAGAAGGCATTACCCTTCAGATTGTCACCATTTCAGGCCTTACAGAATTGTGGAAAGATCACAGCTAGGAAGGTTTTAAGTACTTGACTGTATATCTCAATAGACGGATGTTAAATAAGTTTGAAACCAAATGGTGAATAGGGAAAAAAAACTGTTGCTTTAACAACCTGATTCTAGCCTCTCAACGTTCTGAGAGGTATTTGCAATCCTGACTTCAGGGCTGATAGCGTGAGTCTAGTTGAGAATTAGACAGTGAAATGAATGCCAATATTTCTATTGACTCATATACCACTAAGGGATTGCAGTTGGATAATGTATCACGAAAACAACTGTACTAAAGCATGACCCTGCAAAAAAAGACATCACCCACAAATAGATATCATCTAAAATGTCAAAGGTCAGTCCTGTTAAACAAAGATTTTAAGGTGGAGTTCATTGTGGGATGTATTTCATTCTTACTAGTTCCTGGGGTAAACAGTGCCGTTGGCTTTGGCTGAAGAGGAACTTATTATTCATATAAACAGACGTTTCAGAAGTTAAACTCTGCTGCATATTACACAAGAATAACAACAACTTCTATTTACGTAGAGCCTTAATCATAAGAAAAATGAGCCAAACTGAATCACAGTGGTGTTATCATGAAGGGATGTGGTCAGAGCTGGAATTGGGAGCAGGGGTACAGCACTGTTAGGCACATAGACTGTATATGGCGAGGGTGCCTAAGACCTTGTAGAAGAATGCAAAAGTCTTAGGGATCCTAGCTATATATATGCACTTCAGATTTTTGCAGAGTTCTGTAGGTGTATGGATGAAGCCAACGGCCAAGAATGGGGCTGTGCAGGTAGCCAGACTCGAGAGATGGACACTGAAGCATAGCTGGGGGCATGAGTGTGAGGGAGGTGTGAGGGGTGAAAAGTGAGGAGAGAGCCAGTGGAGTGTGTGTGTGTGTGTGTGTGTGTGTGTGTGTGTGTGTGTGTGTGTGTGTGTGTGTGTGTGTGTGTGTGTGTGTGTGTGTGTGTGTGTGTGTGTGTGTGTGTGTGTGTGTGTACTTATGCTAAGTGGCAGCACCAGGGCAGAGCATTTATACCGCGACAGAGCCACTTTAGGCTTCCCCTTGTATGTAGATGAGTGGTAAAATCCAGAGACAATGATTGAGTACATGGGAAAATTAAGAAAAAGCAATGGATTAGTGTGAATGGGTGTCAGATGGTCACCACAGACCCAGTGGTATATTTCTATATGACCCGATGACTCTCATTCTTCGGTATAAATGAATCTCTCACATGTACCCCACAGGGCAGGTAGAAATGTCATGTAACAATCTAAGCAGCTCAACAAAGTAGGTACTGTCAGCGGGACAGTCTTTTCACTGGTTGTGGACCCTGAAATTTAGGTGCACATTTCATAGAAACATAGAAAACCTACAACACAATACAGTCCCTTCAGACCACAAAGCTGTGCTGAACATGTCCTTACCTGAGAAATTATCTAGGGTTACCCATGGCCCTTTATTTTTCTGAGCTCCACATACCTGTCCAGGAGTCTCTTAAAATACCCTATTGTATCTACCACCACCACCTTCGCCGGCAGCCCATTCCAATCACTCACCAATTTGCATAAAAAACTTACCCCTGATATCTCCTCTGTACCTGTTACACAAGTGCATTGAGGAGCAGACCCAAATGCAAGACACAGACACCGAGATAGTATAAACTGAACTGTGTTTATTGAGAATTACTAGGAAGGCCAGGAATAAGGACAAAATGTCAACAAGGATATAAACGCTGGATAACAAACCAGTATAACCTGGACTTGACTTGGACTCGGAGCTAACTTGGACTTGGGCCTTGGATCTCGACTTGGATTCGGGACTTGATTTGACTTGACTTACAACTCGGGTTTGACTTCACTTGACTTGGAACTTGAACTTGACTTGACTTGGAATTCGGTGTTGATTTAACTTGGAACACAGACTTGACCGGAACACAGAACTGGACAACGAAGAGACAGAATACCCAACTCAGAGCAGCGGCGAACGGTCAGACCCACTCAGCTGGAAAGGACTTGGACAACAAGGAGATAAAACCAAACGACGACAGTCCATTCGTATCTTTACTCGGAGTGGCAGCAAGTCTCAGCCGGCCAGGAATACAACAGAACTTGTACCTTACTCAGAGCAGCGGCAAATATCCGGCAACTCAGCTGGACACAAAAACGACTGAATTCGCTGAGCAGCCACAGGCACCGAAGCAACTTATAGTCCACGATTCTCGGCAGCTCTGATGATGGTCCAGACTTCTCGGCAGCCTACAGCCTGAATCCATCGGCCTGGCTTCCGGTGACAAGCTTCCGGTAACTAGCTTCTGCTGACGTGCTTCTGCTTTCGAGCTTCTTGGTGTGAGTTTCTGATGACAGACCAGCAAAGGAATAGCTGAACCCCAGAGCTATTTATGTTGCAAGCTTGAAATGAGGATCAGGTGCCTCAATCAAGGAGCCCAATGGAACACGGGGAAAAAGAAATAACTGGAAGGCCGAGACCACAGACCGGACCATGACAGTATCTACTTCCAAGCACCTTAAAACTATGCCCTCTCGTGCTAGCCATTTCAGCCCTGGGAAAAAGCCTCTGACTATCCACATGATCAATGCCTCTCATCATCTTATACACCTCTATTAGGTCACCTCTCATCCTCCTTTGCTCCAAGGGAAAACGACCAAGTTCACTCAACCTATTCTCATAAGGCATGCTCCCCAATCCAGGCAACATCCTTGTAAATTTCCTCTGCACCCTTTCTATGGTTTCCACATCCTTCCTATAGAGAGGCGACCAGAACTGAGCACAGTACTCCAAGTGGGGCCTGGCCAGAGTCCTATATAGCTGCAATATTACGTCTCAGCTCCTAAACTCAATCCCATTATTGATGAAGGCCAATACACTATATGCTTTCTTAACCACAGAATCAACCTGCGCAGCAGCTTTGAGCATCCTATAGACTTGGACCCCAAGATCTCTCTGATCCTCCACACTGCCAAGAGTCTTACCATTAGTACTATATTCTGTCATCATAACTTACCTACCAAAATGAACCACCTCACACTTATCTGAGTTGAACTCCATCTGCCACTTCTCAGCCCAGTTTTGCATCCTATCAATGTCCCGCTGTAACCTCTGACAGCCCTCCACACTATCCACAACACCTCCAACCTTTGTGTCATCAGTAAAATCACTAACACATCCCTCCACTTCCTCACCCAGGTCATTTATAAAAATCACAAAGAGTAAGGGTCCCAGAGCAGTTTCCTGAGGCACTCCACTAGTCACCAACCTCCATGTAGAATATGACCCATCCACAACCAATCTTTGCCCTCTATGGGCAAGCCAGTTCTGGATCGACAAAGCAATGTCCCATTGGATCCCATGCCTCCTTACTTTCTCAATAAGCCTTGCATGGGGTACCTTATCAAATGCCTTGCTGAAATCCATATACATTACATCTACTGCTCTTCCTTCATCAACTTGTTTAGTCACATCCTCAAAAAATTCAGTCAGGCTCGTAAGGCATGATCTGCCCCTAACAAAGCCATGCTGACTATTCCTAATCATATTATACCACTCCAAATGTTCATAAATCCTGCCTCTCAGGATCTTTTCCATCAACTTACCAACCACTGAGGTAAGACTCACTGGTCTATAATTTCCTGGGTTAACTCTACTCCCTTTCTTGAATAAGGGAACAACATCCGCAACCCTCCAATCCTCTGGAACCTCTTCCGTCCCATTGATGATGCAAGGATCATCGCCAGAGGCTCAGCAATCTCCTCCCTTGCCTCCCACAGTAGCCTGGGGTACATCTCATCCGGTCCTGGTGACTTATCCAACTTGATGCTTTCCAAAAGCTCCTGCACATCCTCTTTCTTAATATCTACATGCTCAAGCTTTTCAGTCTGCTGTAAGTCATCCCTACAATCGCCAAGATCCTTTTCTGTAGTGAATACTGAAGCAAAGTATTCATTAAGTACCTCTGCTATCTCCTCCGGTTCCATACACATTTTTCCACTGTCACAATGGATTGATCCTATTCTCTCATGTCTTATCCTCCTGCTCTTAACATACTTGTAGAATGTCTTGGGGTGTTCCTTAATCCTGTCCACCAAGGCCTTCTCATTGCCCCTTCTGGTTCTGCTAATTTCTTTCTTGAACTCCTTCCTGCTAGCTTTATAATCTCCTAGCTCTCTATCATTACCTAGCTTTTTGAACCTCCGTAAGCTCTTCCTTTCTTCTTGACTAGATTTACAACAGACTTTGTCCACCACGGTTCTTGTACCCTACCATCCTTTCCCTGTCTCATTGGAATGTACCTATGCAGAACTTCACGCAAATATCCCCTGAACATTTGTCACATTTCTTCCGTAAAGGAGATAGGTTGAAAATGGGCCTTTAGTCAGTGACGTGCAAAAGGTAAATTCACTTCCTCTATCATGCATAGCTGCAACGTGTCCCCTCTATAAAATCCAGTCGTTACACAGGCAGGGTGCTCTGTCAATACCTTCAAGATGGCATGATACCGTCGCTGTTAGCTCAATCACTTCACAGCACCAGCTGTCGCCGATCGGGATTCAGGGTCTGTAAGGAGTTTGTATGTTCTGCCTATGGCTCCATCGGTTTCCTTTGGGTGCTTCAGTTACCACACCCCCCCCCCCCCCCATTCCAAGGATGTACAGGTTCAGCTTAATGAGTTGTAGGCACATGTTATGTTGACACTCAAAGCGTGGCAACACTTGTAGGATGCCCCCTCACTGATTTGATTTGATGCAAACAATGCATTTCACTATATGTATCAATGTATGTATGACAAATAAAGATAATCTTAAAAGACTCATAACTTCTAGTCTATGGAAGATTCCATTTTGAAGTCACATATCAGACTAACCTGAAGCGATCTCGGGACTCGTCCATTGTCTTTGGATCCACGAAGCATTCACAGCTCTGGATTCTGCCTGTTGCTAAAGAGATCTGGAGTCTAAAAATAGTTCTTTGATGCGTGGTCCTTCAAACAGCAGCAAGCGTTGCAACCCTGCAGAGGACTCTCATTTGCACTTGACAACAGACATAGGAAGGAGGTGTTCTTGCAATAGGCCACTCATTTTCATTTTCGAAATTAGTATAACCCCATCAGTGCCCATGATATTTACTGGGCCTAACCTAATTCAAGCAAAGAATACCCCTAATGAGAAACAAAGGGCCGTGAGGGCTGTTAACTCTCCTGTGAAGCCCATTCTGTGTTCTTGTCTCTTGCACAACTATACAACCACGATACTTCAGTTAAAGAAAGTAAAGATAGTCTTACAGTACCATAAACCACAAAGTTATGGACTGCAGATGCTGGAATCTGGAACAACGCACAAAGTGCTAGAGGAACTCAGCAGGTTGGGCAGTAGCTATGGATGGAAAATGACAGTCGATATTTTGGTTTGAAACCCTTCATCTGAACATATGAAGGTTTCGACAGTGAAAGGTCAGTGCAGATGAAGGATCTCAACCCAAACTGTCAACTGTCTATTTCTTTCCACAGATGCTGCCTAAGCCGCCAAGTTCCTCCAGCGGGTTATGGACTGAAGAGGGCAGGTAGGTTTTGTCTCAGTATAAACCAAGGGCTGTCAAGGAGGTCATGGGCCTAGTAGCTTTTTTTTTTCTGTGCTGCCTTTTTCTTTGTTTCAATGAAAACCTGAATCTGTATTGATTTTTCAAAAGATTCAGCTTTCAAAAGTAGCTTTGAGTCAATGGAGGACATCTGCAGAGTTGTCTCCATATTAGCTATGCTAGAGATAGCTTCAGGCTACAAATAGTAGATTGCTGATTAGATGTTACACTCAACAACAACAAAAATGGCAATAATCAGCACCGAGAGCTATTAACGTGCTACTAATCACATTTTTAAAGGGCCAAACATTAAAACAATGTCAAAGGATTGCAAATAAATTATTTCCTGCCAGGATACTGGCAATTTATAATTTCAAATAAAAATTGAAGACACTATAGAAACACTCAGCAGGACAGGCAGCATCTGCGGAAAGAGAAACTGAGTTAAAAATGTCGAGTTAAGTCAGCTGAGTTTATTGTCACGTGCATAAGTATGGTGAGAGACAGATACAATGACAAACTTGCTTACAGCAGCATCACAGCCTTAGGCTTCAGTGAAGAAAAAGAAGACTTTACAAAACAAGGCACGAGAGCAAAAAACAACAATAATCAGAGACAATTTCATGGTAATGTTGCTCTCTGCACGGATATTGTCCAAACTACTGAGAGCTTCAAGCATTTTCTGTTTTTTCCTTCAGGTTTCTGCAGTTTTTGAGTTTCACCTTTTGGCATTTTATCCTTGGGTTCTTGCCCATTTCTGCCAATGCCAATAGCAGCCAAAAGTGATTAGTGATACTGGAACGCAACTGACAATAGCGCTGTGGTAACTTACCCACAATGCCTCACACCTCCTCATGAGTGAGCACTTACAGAGAGTGGGAGTGGCTGGCTCTTTTCCAGGGTTGCAAGCGGTTACTATTGGGATTATCACAGGGTCCAGTGTTTGAGTTCCAGCTATTCACAATGACTTGGATGAGAGCACCGAATGTTATAAATCGATGGCTGTTAGTGACTTGAAATTAGGTGGGATTGTGGTTCATCTGAGGTCTCCATCGGTCAGGGTTGACCATGAATGTTGCATCCTAGCTGTCTAGATACGCAAGTCAGTGCAGGACAACATGGAGAGCAACTTGTTGTCCGTGTAGCAAGCTCACCCACTCCACACATCGGATGAACCCAAACGAATGGCAAAGATTGATACAGTTTGGCACCAGCATCTTTGCAGAAGTTGCCAGTCAGTGTTGAACTCCATGTAGGACTGCCTTAGGGACTCCAGCTTCGGACTTTTCTCTCCGGGTTTATTCCCAATGCCTTCCCCGTGGGAGCAGAGGTTTGAGATCAGAGTTTTCCTTCTCCTAGATGAGCTGCTAACTATGGTTGAGAAGCCCCATCTGCCGGAGGCACCTGATTTTAAGATGCCATTAACCCACCTTTGCCCCTTCTCCTGTCAATAGAAACCGTCCCACCAGCTAAGCTACATATGAAGGCTGGGAGCTGGATTTGGTTGTCACAAGCTATTTGAGGTGCACACCATTGGGAGTATTTAATAGGTTTCTGTTTTTGTTCCTTTCTGTGCCTTGTGGCATGTCAGGCAGCAACCTTGCTGTTTCTTTTGCATTTTATCTGTTTTTTTTACGAGACTGAGTTGCTAGTTTGATGCTCAACCCAGCACGGATGGGACGCGTGCAAGGAGCCAGCCGGATTCGAACCCGGGACCACTCACCTCAAGGTCTGGTGCGGATGCCACGACACCACGGGGCGTAGGTAGTGGGAGCTTATTCCCATGACCACTTCTGGCAATAACAAACTTAAGGAACCATTCATAAGGAGGTTGCAAAGCAGTGCAGCACATGGTTAAAAAGCAAATGGGATATCGGAGCAACGTAAGAAGTACTGGAGAAGCTCAATGGGCCAGGCAACATCGATGGGGGAAAATGGACAGTTAACATTTCAGGCCAAGGTCTTTCGTCTGGACTGGAAAGAGAGAGGAGAGAACATTTTGCTGCTCCGTTTTGCTGTTCCACTGTAAAGTCTATTCAAGGTACGCCTATACTGAAGGAGTTTTGCTCCTCTCTTCAGGGGAAGCTCTATGAGACTCACTCTAACTGCTGCCCCTGTCTCGTGTCTCCAGATTTAGTTTATTTTATACAGAGATACAGCACGGAATAGGCCCTTCAAGGCACACTACCCAGCAACCCCCAGCAACCCCAATTTTAAACCTAACAATCATGGGACAATTTGCAATGACCAATGAACCTACCCGGTATGTCCTTGGAGTGTGGGAGGAAACCAGAGGACCTGGGGAAAACCCACGCATTCACAGGGAAGACGTACAGAGGACGCTGGGACTGAACTCTGAACTCCAGTGCCCTGAGCTGTAGTAGCATTGCACGAACCACTACACTACCCTAGTGCCCCAAATGGGTTATAGGCCTTTCTTGCAGCAGGAAGTGAGTACAGGAGCAAAGAAGTCTTGCTACAATTATTTAGGCTGTTAATAAGACCATGCTAAAGTGTAGTATATAGTTTAGGACAGCTTACCTGAGAAGGATCCATCTGTCATGTTGGGAGTTCCACAAGGTTTCACCACACTAATTCCACCAAAGTCATCACCCGGACACGTGGTGTCAAGAAAACAACCTCTCCCTCACTGTCGCAAAAACAAAGGAGCTGGTTGTGGACTACAGGAGGAATGGAAACAGGCTACCTCCTATTGACATCAATGGATCTGGGGTTGAGAGGGCGAACAGCTCCTCAGCATACACATCACCAAGGACCTCACATGGTCTGAACATTCCGGCTGTGTGGTGAAAAAAGCACAACAGCACCTCTTTCACCTCAGAAGATAGATAGATAGATAGATAGATAGATAGATAGATACTTTATTCATCCCGATGGGGAAATTCAACTTTTTTTCCAATGTCCCATACACTTGTTGTAGCAAAACTAATTACATACAATACTTAACTCAGTAGAAGGTTGAAGAAGTTTGGTATGAATCCCTAGATCCTAAGGACTTTCTACAGAGGCACAATTGAGAGCATCCTGACTGGCTGCATCACTGCCTGGTATGGGAACTGTACTTCTCTCAATCGCAGGACTCTGCAGAGAGTGGTGTGGACAGCCCAGCACATCTGTAGATGTGAACTTCCCACTATTTAGGACACTTACTGAGACAGGTGTGAAAAAAGGGCAGAAGGATCATTGGGGACCTGAGTCACCCCAACCACAATCTATTCCAGTTGCTACCATCCGGGAAATGGTACCACAGCATAAAAGCCAGGAGCAACAGACTACGGGATAACTCCTTTCACCAGGCCATCAGACTGATTAATTCATGCTAATACAATTGTATTTCTATGCTATTTTGACTGTCCTGTTGTACATACTATTTATTACAAATTACTATAAATTACACATTGCACATTTAGACGGAGACATAACATAGAGATTTTTACTCCTAATGTATGTGAAGGATGTTAGAAATAAAGTCGATTTATTCAATTAATTCGTTAGGCTGTCTGGGTCTGAGTTCAGAAGAATGAGAGGAGATCTCACTGAAACATGCAAAATACTGACAGAGTTAGACAAACTGACTGCAGGGAACTTGACTGGGGTGGGTGGAAGAGTGGGGGGTGTTGATGGTGTAAGGATGCTCTAAAACAAAGGGTCACCGTCTCAGTATATAGGGTTATGACATTTTGGGCTCGGATGAAGAGAAATCTTTCATCCAGAGGGTGGGAAACCTGAGGACTTGTCTACCACTGATGGCAGTGAAGGACAAGACATTTGGTATATTCATGAAGGAAGGAGACAGATTTCCAGACACTAAAGGCATCAAAGGACATTGGGAGTGAGTGGGAATATGGTATTAAAATAAAGGATCAGTCATGATCATATTGAATGGCAGAGCAAGTTCAAGGGCCAAAAGACCTATTCCAGCTCTTATTATGCTGTGCTTTTATGAGTCCCGTTATGCCTGTCACCACAGAGGTGGGAGTACAGGTGTCAATTCTGTCCCCAGCATCAAGGCTTTTGATCCTACCTGTCATCTGTAGTCTGTGTCACTAAATGTGTTATATGCTAGCATTAGCAATCTCTACTCTGTGAAATTCACTCCATTAATATCAGCACACTGATGCTACTAAACATGTATATCTAATTCTATCAAACAGGACAAATTCCAAAGCAATGCTTTTGCCAATATGGGCCCTTGTTAGAGATCAGGATTGGGACTTCTGCTCAAAAGCATTGAGGAAGGTGATTCCGCTCCCCGCCTGTCATACAGTAATTCAACACAGACAAAGAGTTGACCTTGGGATCTTCAGCTCTGCACTGCTCAGTCCTAAGCTGCAAATGCCTTCATCTGGAGTTGGATATGTATGTCATATATGGGAAACTTTTTCACATGGTTATCATGGTTATCATACAAGTCTGTTCAATGAGTTACAATCTACCATGGAGAAGTGATTTGCTACAGCCTGCAGCCACTTCACAGAATTCCCCACAAGGGCTTTTGTGCGGAGAACAAGAGACAGATGAGGAGGTCACAAAACAAAGCTGCAGCACAAAGCTAAAGGGGTTTGGAAGGTATCATCAACTCGAAAAACAAAGCAGCTCACAGTCACCAGAGCCCCCAGACAGTGACACTGTCCAAAACACACTCCTACGCAGCTTTTGTTTTGTTCCATCAAGGAGATTTCCCATGCAGATTTTGCCATTCAAGTGTTTGCACTGTGTCACGACTCTATTTTCTCATTAACACAGTTGCTGCAGTCGGCAAGTTCATGACTTCAATCAAATGCCAGGAAGGGGGGGGGGGGGGGAGGTGAAGAATTAAATCTGTGACACTGAAACATGACAGAATAACCAGTTTGTCTTAAAATGTGAAGACTGGCACTTTACCAGGAAATCTGATACCCTGCATTTATTTACTAGAAATTAGGCAGCATCACATTCATGGTTAAATGAAAGACAAAGTGGTTGACCTTTGATGTGGGTGGATGCAGCTGTTTCTCTGGTGTTCATACTGATAGTAAACATTTGTTCGTTACCATGCACTCCCCTGAATCTTGAGATACAACCATAATTAGACATTTGAAATCAGCACCGTTTCAGGCAAATGCATAATGCCATGCTGACTTCAAACTGGAAGTCTCCAAATGTTTACATCTTGGGTGTGAGTCTATCACCTTGAAATGGAGATCTAGAAATTGCTCAGATCATTACTGGTGTTAAAATATTATTACAGGTAACCTAATGGTAAGTTCAAAAGTTGCACAAGGAACAAGATATTGGCTGGATGGATGCAGGAAGGAAGGCAGTGTGTATTGGAGATGTTCATCAGGTTGGGAAGCATCTTAGAAGCAAGAAAAAGATTTGGTGTTTCTGGTCAATGCCCCTCCATTACTATCATGTGAATGAATTCTGATTCCAATCTCTTAACCTAACTTACGTGGTGTCCGAGTGCTAATTTTCTGCAGGACACTCTGTTAGTGATGCCGCTGAGCACAAGAGGCCTTTGAAAATAAATCAGTTTTTCAATGCATTACCTCCTTCTGCGAGCTATGCCTGCCAATATCCATAATTTTAGTTCAATAAGGGGACAGGGGTTGATAGTTGTAGCGGAACAGCGTTAATGATTGATACTAGCTCCAGGAGTTACAGAAAACTACTCCAATCCTGAAATAAAGTGGCCAATAGGACTCCCATCAGGAGACAAGTTTGCAAAGCGTAAATAAGCAAGAAGGAGCTTTCAGCATTAGGTGTTGGCACAAGCCCAGAAAATGGTGCTATGTTCAGGGGTGCAGTACTAGTCGGAGCACACCCGGCACATCTTTAAGAAAAAAGCCGAACTAAACAAGCTAATTAATTGGGTGCCGCCCGGGGTGATTTGAGTATCTCAGAAACTGCTGATCTCCTGGGATTTTTACGCACAACAGACTCTGGAGTTCACAAAGAACGGTGCCAAAAACCAGAAAAACATCCAGCGAGTGGATTTAACAAGGTGTTTTCGCTCACAGAACAGCCACTCGCTGGATGTTTTTTTTGTTTTTTGGCACCGTTCTTTGTGAACTCCAGAGTCTGTTGTGCGTAAAAATCCCAGGAGATCAGCAGTTTCTGAGATACTCAAATCACCCCGGGCGGCACCTAATCAATTAGCTTGTTTAGTTCGGCTTTTGTCTTAAGGATGTGCCGGGTGTGCTCCGACTACCATTGCACCCCTGGCCATGTTTGGAGAGACCCACCGGATGGGTCAAGCCAGTCATCATCATAAAAGGAAGGTGTTCTCAACTGAAGAGGACAGAGGGAAGCCTACATGATCATTCCATACTACTCATCGGACTGCATGACATTCCAAGGGATAACAGAAGTTATGGCACAGAACAGCCCTTTGATCCTATGCCAGCAAAAAGCCAGAGTTATCTGCACTCTAAATTGGAGCGAAAAATCACAAACCTATAAAACAAACCAAATTCACAAGCACACAAAAGGTGCTAGAAATTCTGAACAGCACAGGACTCTGTGAATCAGGCAGCATCTATGGAGGGAAATAAACACTCACTGTTTCGGGCCGAGACTCTGAAGCAGCAAATCAGCAGCAGCAAGAGATTCTCCAGATGGCTGAGTTGTCAAGTGTTTATTCCTCCCCCCGCCCCCACCACTGATGTTGCTTGACTTGCTGAGTTCCTCCTGCATTTTGTGTGTGTTGCTCAACTCAACGAGCAAGAGCCATTTAAAATGATCAAATCAGTAATGTTGATCAAACTGCTTGCAAACAATGGATGCATAGCTGCTCAGCGGTGACTCACTTTAGAATGCAGTGGTGTAAAAACAATCCTGGAGGCATCATCACCTCACGTTACCCTGGATAGTTTGGCACCATCCCGTATCCTGCTCACAGTTGCTCATTTTAAGATTATTTCCAGAATATTGTGCCATTCCAAACAATGACTGACGTCAATGAGGAAACTTTGTTCCTCAGATAAAGATATAGCATAGATTCGCAGAGCCATTCATCAAAAGGTCTTCCGGTTTGAAACAAAATCTCAGAGCTATGAAGAGGCTATCGTTTTTTTGACAGTAATATGAAGTCAGCCTGACTGACCTGGTGGAAATATTGTGAGAGTGCTCTGCAAGTACAAACATTTGAGAAGGTTAAGTGCATCCCAACAGGTTTGAAAGAAGAGAAAGCTCTCAAAGACTTATCAAGGCTGTTTTCATCTAGGACTTTCCTCTCTCCAGTTTCCCATTCCCCACTGCTCCTCCGCCTTTTAGTACATTAAACTCAGATTTTATCATGAGGTTGAATTTCTAAAAAAAAATGCATTTACTGGAAGTCTAAAATTTAGAAAAATAAAACAGAAAATACTGGAAATACTCATCAGGTTAGGCTACATTCATGGAAAGAGAAATTGAATCAAGGGTTCAGGTCGAAGACCTGTCACCAGATCTAAGAAAGAGAGAAAAGAAGTTCACAGTTCAAAGTACATTTATTATCAAAATATGTATATATTATACAACCTTGAGATTTGTCTCCTTAAAGGCAGCCACAAAACCCTAAAGAACCCATCAAAAAAAACATCAAACACCCAATGTGCAGAAAGAACTAAAAAAAATTCATGCAAACAGTAAAAGCAAGCAAGCAGCATTCAGAGCTCAAGTCCATGAAAGACAACCCATCCGCAGATCAACATTTCAGCACAGGGCACAGCATAAGTCACGGGGCAGCAAGCTGAACCGGTCCATTCCCTCGCCTCAGGCCCCGACACCCTGCCCTTTTCAATCTGGCCCGACACTTAAATCGCCATCCAAGTACTGGGTTCATTTGCTTCGATACACTCTGGGGACAGGATCCCAACACCTCGATTCATCCTGTACCTGACCTTTGCAGCTCGGCAACTGGAAGCAAAAGGAGATGGAGGTGGAGACCATTACTTACTTATAGAGTGAGACCATTCAAGATTCAGGCAACAGGAGGTAAGCTGAAAGATGTGCAGGGCAAGTACTTCACACAGAGAGCGGGGTGGGGGTGGGGTGTCTGGAAGTACTGCCAGGGTGGCGGTGGAGTTAACACTATCAAGAACTTCAAGAAGCTCTTAGGTAGGTACACGGATTTGTAGAGAACAGAAGGATGTAGACATTGTATAGGCAGAAGTGAATAATTTATTTAGGTGTTTAATTACTAGTTTAATTAGGTCAGCAAGACTTCATGGGCTAAAGGTCCTGTTCCTCTGCCATGTTCTATGCCTATTTGTCTATATCTTTTCCCTATGTCCTCAGTCTCTAACTGCTCCAATTCGATAATAACCAGATAACCTCGACTACAGTGTATACCCATCATCCCTCAGTTTTATCCATGGAACAGTAATGACAGTGACAACTAAGGTATTTGTACCTTTCAACATATCTAAAACTTTCCTATGTACTTCCATCGAGAGCCACGGTAGCATAGTGATTGGCACAGCGCTATTACATCTCGGGGCATTCGGGAGTTCAGAGTACAACTCCGGTGCCATTCTGAAAGGATTCTCAGTACCCCCTCCCTGGGGAATGCATGAGTTTCCTCCCACAGTCCAAAGACATACGGGGTAGGTTAATTGGTCATTGTAAATTGTCCTGCGACTAGGTTAGGTTTCATCGGGTTTTCTTGAGGGGGGGGGTTGATAGGGCTGCGCAGCTCGAAGGCCAGAGGGGCCTACTACTGTGTTGTATCACTAAATAAATAAAGCCTAAGTCCTATGAGAGGCCCCCAGAAGTCGTCCAGATTGAAAGCCTTCCTGCACAAGCATTGTGCTGCATTGTGTTACAACGTCGACCTGTGAAGACAGTGGGAAACTGCAGCCCAGGGCTGCAGGGATGAGAAATGTGAAGACAGTGATGGACACAAACTGAAGTGACCGAGGGAGGGTGGGGGGGGGGGGGGGGGCGTTGGTGATCATTGCAGTTCGGGGCAGAAGAAATCTAGAGATTTATTGCTCCAAATAACATCATTTATAGAGAGCCCTTTGATTCCTCCAATCCTAAACCTCAGCGAGCTTCTCGTCCTTTCCCTCATCATTGGTCACTCTTGCCTGGGTCGTCAGTTCTAAAACTCCCTCTCCACCTTTCCCAGTGACTCTACTCCCTTAACATGCACACCTCATTAAATCTACCTCTCCAACCACAATTCTGCATTCTTTGGGGCTGTTTTGTTTTTTTTGCCAACACAGTATCAGGCTGTTTCAGTATCTGGTAGTGTTGTGATAGTTTGTTGTCTAAAGGAGTGGCATAACTGAATATCTCTGTTGCTCGTACCATTTGAATGATAATATCTGCATTCCTATCTCTCACTCAAATCATATGTTCATCTACACCATGCCATCAGTCCAGTAAACTGAAGAAGCCACACCTCTACCTATCTTCAAAATCTGTCACTAATAACATTAAAATAATTAGTTCAAAACATTTAATATTATACTGACACCTTTATACCTATTATGTGGATATTTTTTCTCAATACCATGCAGGATTTCTTCTGCTTGCTTCCAATGCAATTCTAACAGGTTTGAAAAAACATTCAAATGCTCTAAGACCAGTTTTCAACCCAGATCCCTTCCTCTTAGATCGTAAGATCGTACGACATTGGCGAAGAATTAGGCCATTTGGCCCATCAAGTGTGTTCCACATTTCCGTCATGGCTGATTTATTATCCCTCGCAAACCTATTTATATATTTATTTATTGAGATACAGCACAGAATAGGCCCTTCCAGCCCTTCACTACCCCGATTTAATCCTGGCCTAATCATAGGACAATTTACATTGACCAATTAATCTACGAGCCAGTAAGTCTTTGGACTTTGGGAGGAAACCCACACGGTCACGGGGAGAATGCCACAAACTCCTTACAGGCAGCAGCAGGAATTGAACCTGGGTCAACTACACTGTAAAGCGCTGCGCTGACCACCCCTCTCTTGCCTTCTGTCTATAATCTTTGACACTCCAACTAAGCAAGAACCTATCAACCTTCACTTTATTAATAATTTGGCCTCCACAGTTGCTTGTGGCAATGAACTTCACACCACCCTCTGGCTAGAGAAATTCCTCCTCCTCTGTGTTCTAAAAGGACGACCCTTTATTCTGAGGATGTGGCCTCTGGTCCTAGACTTCCCCACTATAGGAGATGTGTTCTGTTAGGGTTGGACATTGTTTGAGGTGCACCAAGGCCAGAAATTAAATAGATATACAAGCATTCATGTGTGATTGCTGTAAATGCAGGTCAGAGCAAGACAGCCTGGGTCTGGCTGCAAATCTTTCAAAGCAAACTAGCCCAAACTGAAACTAGGGCACCTGATACCTCCAGTATAATTAGCAATCCAGTTTCACAACTGCTCTGCATGTAAAGTGATAATCAGGCAAGATATATTGCCCACTGATCTAAAAGATAGGATCTCTGGCCCTGCATACCATGCTAACAGGGCCTGCACATACCCACACACCTCAAAGATCGCTGCATCATCGTGGGATTTTGTGGTTTGGAGTGACCTATTTAATCCTTTTTCAAAATTAATCACTTGAAGGCAAAAAGCTGACTATTACAGAACAAGAGTCATATGAAACTGAGGTATTGAATCTGATTGACAAAGGCACATACCTGCTGTACAGCAGGAACTGAAACATCAGCACATGAAAGTGTCGGGGGACTGATCAATTCTTCTACAAGACTGCTTGACTTACAGATTTACATCCACTGCTCTGAGTTGCTGGGTCAATGCAGGAGGTCATTTTCTGGCAGTTAAGCAAAGTCAGAATAAGCTCAGAGTCAGTATTTTAATTGAGTGATTAGTGTCAAATTACATTTTTATTGTTTAAGATGGAGTCTTTTTTTAGTAATGACCAAAACTGCATAATGAAAGAAATAATGTTTCCATTTATATAGCAACTCCGTCGCTTGAGGTATTTTACAGCCAATCAAATATTCCTCTACCAAAGGATGTAACTCTCCATTTTAAAGACTTTTAGCAACTAGATAATTGGAGTTTATAAGAGGGGGCAGACACATTTTTTGAGATATCAGAGAATTGAGGGTTATAGGAGAGAAGTTGAGATTTGATGCAGAGTAGCCATGATCATATTTAATGACAGGCCAGGCTTCAAGGTCCTGCTCCAATCTCCATTATGTACTTTATGAAGTTTAGTCACTACCGTAGATAGAAAACGTAATTGGCAATATGCACATGGAAGTCAGTGTAATAAAGGCATACAAGTCTGATCTGGTGATCAAATCACAAGCAAGAGAAAATCTGCAGACGCTGGAAATCCAAGCAACACACACTCACAAACCGCTGGAGGAAATCAGCAGGCCAGGCAGCATCAATGGAAGATACAGTTGATGTTTCGGGCCTACTCTGGTGATGTTGCCTGAAAGATAGTTCCACATTGCCTAGGGGTCAGAGAGAATTTTCCTGCTCTTGCTCATCCCATGGCACTTTTATGGCCAGCTGAAAGAGCAGGTGGAGCCTTGTGCATTACCTGAAAGGCCCACGTCAGACAGTTCAGCACAGCCTCAGTACTGCACTGAGGTATAAGTTTAGTTTCAGGTAGACAAACTACTGGAGTGGGACTTGGAACCTTCTATCCCGGAGATGAGAATGTTACAAACTGAGACACCACTGAACTGGCATTTAATGACAATTACAAAGGAGAAGACAATGGGAAGAAATATGATCCAAATCAAAGCAAATAAGTAATACAGCTTAGAACTTGTTCGGCTCCTGTTAAATAGGCAGTGTCCAGTGAGTCGGGGAATGTTGATCTCAAGGGGGCATGGTTGCAAAATTCTGTTGTGGATGAAGCCTTTGACTTTATGCAATAGAATGTGCCTGGCTTACTTAACACGTTCAAGGTCAGGCCACAATAGGGTGCGAACAGAGGAAACAAACGCTTAGGTTTGAGTTGAAAGCATCAGACTCTTGAACGGAGCTCTCAGATGTTAAGTATAAATTCTTTATCTCCCAGTCTATCTTGTTCATGCCCTTGCAATTTGCTTTTCCCCACACCACGGTTTTTCGGTAGCTGGTACACTGTATTCTGCATTCTTTAACTCTCTCAGTGTAGTGGTCACTCATTCCTTTTGCCATTTTTGAGTGGTTTGACTGGAGTGACCGATGCGGACTGGGGTACTTTGCCGAAGAAAGCCCCTGCTACCTGCTAGTGGGCTAGTGGCACGGCACTGTACTGAACTAAACTGAATACTCACGATGCCAGAAATCCAAGCAACACTCTGATGAAGGGCCTCAGCCTGAAACGTCGACTGTTTACACTTTTCCACAGATGCTGCCTGGCCTGCTGAGCTCCTCCAGCATTTTGTGTGTGAACTAAATACTACTGGACTCCTGGTTTGAAGATTGATAGTCTATGTGTTGTTTGCTTGTGTTTTACTGTTTTGACAATTTGTTCTTCTTTTTTCATGTTGAGTGTTTGATATTTTCTTTAAGGGGATCAGTGGTGTTTCGTTGGTTCTTGGCTGCTTGTGGGAGGATGAAACTCAAGAGATGTATTCTGTCCTTGCATCTTTGTCCTTAATCTTGTCCTTCTTTGGCATAATCTGTCTGGATGATAAATAAACAAAAAAGTTCCTCAGTACACATGACAATAATAAACAACTAATAATAAAAGAGAAGGAGCCTGTGTGGTGGTCTGTCACTGTGTGACAGCTCACTGGCCACATTTGTGGTCTCTCTCTCTCTCTCAATGAGGTTGGAGGATGTTACCGAGGTTCTGTGTTTACATTCTTTCTCGTTGTTCTCTTGTGCGAGGGGAGGGGTTTGGGGTCAATATTCTTATGCATTTGTTTTGTTTTTCTGTGTGGGGGAGTGGGGTTTGAGGGTTGATGGCTGTGTTGCCATTCTTTTTTTCCGTGTGGGGTGGGGGGGGCTTGAAGTTTCTCTTTGAACAGCTTCCACGGTTTTCATTGTTTCGTGACTATCTGGAGAAGATGAATCTCAGAGTTGTATACTGCAGACATAACGAACCTTTGAAGCATTGAGTAAAACAGGAGCGGGATCCCAGAAAAGAGAGAGAATCTAAAGAGCCTCAGAGGGGAGAACATACCCAGCACCTCTCAAGCATTGCATCAAAGAATGGCAACATGGTTATAGCCGGCTGTCATGACAATATCAGGGTCACATTCCGTTGAGTACCACATTTATTATGGAAGAGTGAATCTTGATCAGGAGCTGCAGTGAAGGGTAAGCTTTTTAACTTCAAATGGAACTGACTGAGGTATAAATCCTATCTAACTTCCGTCAAAGCAGAGCTCACATTTCTTGTAAAGGCCACACATACAGTATACCTGAATGAAAATCGTAATGGTGGCATACAGGTATGAGTTGCATAACCTCAGTGTTCTTCTGTGCATTAGTTTGACAGTTATTTGCAGGCAAGTCCCAGTTATGCCATGCAGTTGATTTGCCTTAAGAAACCTGTTGTTAAATATACCAAAGATCATCTAGGCCTTTGGGTTCTCCTATTGCAACTGTACAATTGATTAAAAGGATACATGAGCCAAATAGTGTAAGCCAGGTTGTATTGGAGTCTGGGGAGGGTTAGCATCTCTGGTGAGGAGGCTTGTTGTGGGACAGCTCACTCACATTTGGTCCCCAGTTGACACTCAGTTCTCAACTGTGCCTGCAAGTAGCTGTTTGCATGAGATAGCGGCCTTACCCTGGTACATTGCAGGCTAAACCGAGTGAGGGTAGCTGGCGGGCCCGATACCCCAGTGAGGTAGAGACATGCCTGTCTAGCACGTGAACTCAGCTACAGCGGACTGAGCGGATGAGATCCAATGGCTAGGGAGGCAATTCTGCAACATCTCGTGGAGAGGGAACAGCATGACAAAGCACAGAAGAAGTCATGGTCATCCTCTGCAACCAAGGAAGGCCACTCTTGTGAAGACTAATCATTCCACTGGAGCCAGATTTCCGAGGTTGAGAGAGTAGAACCGCTTTTCTATTTTAAAAAAACTCTCCCGCACAGGTTTCTTCATGTGGTTCTTACACAAACTGAAGAACTGCACAATTGGAGATCATCGGATACGACAGACAACCACTCACAGTGTAAGCCATGCCAGCCAGGAGGCTCAAGTTCAATGTCATTCTGTGCTGAGTTTGGTAATTGAACTGGGTCTCATACTGAATTGAGACAATTTGACTTTATGATTCTGAGTCAGGAAGGGGAAATAAGCCAAGGATACCAAGCCTAATTACAATGCAATGATCTCCATTGGGAAGTGCATATCTAAGGATCCAATATCAACACAGGATACATTCTCTGACTGAATGCATGTGTCACTTATACAAGCTAGCAGAGGGAAGCTGGCATTTGCTAATCAGTAACCCAGGACAAATCAGTACTTAAAGAAGTGGATGAAAGTGAAAAAACGGAAGGTTAGAGGTGAGAGAAGAAATTTGAGCTGCAGCCCGAAGATAGAGAAAAGGGAAAGAATTCAGACACGCAGTGTCACACTGCTGCCTCACTCAGCAGTGAGTCATGAGTACTGGTTCAACTCTAATGTGAAGGATGAGCCCTTGTTTATCAACATTTGGGTGAAACTCATGCTTTTAACTGGATTTTCTTTTGTTCCTCTTCAAATTTTAGCCTTCTCTCCACTGCCTTCACAATGTTGAACAGGAAGAATGTAAAAAATATTCTTGCTAAGCATTGTCAGTGAAGCATTGAGATAAGTTACATTGAATGGAACTATTCATTTTGCTAACATTTAATTTGTTTCACCCAATATGGGCAGGTATGTTTAGTGTCAACCAATACCTCTGGCAGGAAGTAGCATCCTTAATGCTACAGTTCTAACACAAACCATGCAGAAACTATCTGGAAACCTGTTATAAATACATTCAGAAAAACTACACATTGCTTTCAGGAGAGGACAGGAAATAACCGGGGGTGTGATCATTATTTTATATACAGTATTATACATATTTAAATTTAAAAATGGTATTTCCAACTCAGAATCTGTTTCCAGTGAGATTATTTATTAATGTAAGCATTTTTGAACCAGCTCCTGACAGTGAGAAGCCTTAAAGTTAGGAGACTTTTTTTTAAATGAAAGAGGGCAAAGATCTTGAAATCTTTGAACTCTGAGCTGGAACTACCTGCTGTGTCTCGAGAAAAAAAAGCAGATGGCAAAATTGCTTGATCCAACACTCAGTCGCCATTGCATGACCCTAAGATGCATTTATTCCATCTGTCTAGGCTGGAGCTGAACCCTGAACCTGGAGGTTAAAGGAGACTGCACTGGTATAAAGAGGCACATTGGTTCCATTAGACCTTCCTGACAAGAAAGTCATAAATATTGGCAACGCACAAATCAAATTGAGCCCTGTTGTTTCCTAGACTCTGATGGATTTGTGGGATTTTGTTTTCTGCCATTGAAATAATTAGTCAATTGGTAACTTAACAGCAAGTCAACTGATTGCATTATTCTCTAGGAAATGGTGCTATGTGAAGAGGAGTAAACATTAACTTTGCCTCCTGCCCAAGGCAGGAGAATTTTGCCCAAATTTTATGCATCAAACAATGTTCATCAGAACCTTAGTTGCAGTTAGCCTGTCAAACAGGTCTGAGGCTGGATTTATCCAATAATATTTGGACTAAATTTAGAAGATAATTTCTTCCATGCAATCAGTGTTGTGCCCTCAGAATTAACAGATTATAGTCATGGAGTAATGATGCATAGAAATAGGCCCTACTGCCCAACAAATCCATGCTGACCAATTAGCCTATCTAAGTAACTAGTTCTATCTGCTTGCTCAGGGGTGTCAAACTCATTTTAGGTCACGGGCCGGATTGAGCAAAATGCAGCTTCATGCGGGCCGGATCAGTCGGACGCGTGCGAACGCAGCTTTTGTTGCCTCCATTTTTTCAGCCTGCTCTCATGTGTCTCAGTCTCTGCTATAACTACAAAGTGTTTCACTTTACAAATTTCATTTCTTATGAAGAAGACTGCCGAGCAAGACTGCCGAATAAACACTAAAAACCCTGAAAACCTGGTACCTGAATAAACTCAGCATTAGCCATATCATACGCCATAGGCGCTTCGATTACTGGGGCCAGCTTTAATAGTAATTAGATATTATCTCGTGGGCCAAAGATAATTGCACCGCGGGCTGGATTTGGCCCGCGGGCCTTGAGTTTGACATATATGGTCTATATCCATCTAAACTTTTTTTTATCATATTTTCCAAATATTTTTAAACATAGTAATTGTACGTTCATCTACTGCTTCCTCTTGCAGCTTGTTCTATCTGTTCACCATACTCATTGTGAAAAAATTTACCTGTAAGTCTTCATCCGCCTAAATCTATGCCCTCTAGCTTTAGATTCACCTATCTTGGGACCATTCAACTTTCCTATGCTGCTCATGATGTTGTATACCTCTTTAAGATCAACCCTCAGCCACCTGTGCATGGGGAAAAACAGCCCCGCCTGTCCAGTCTCCCCTTTTAACTCAAACCATCTGGTCCCAACAACATCCTTGAGAGCCTCTTCTGCATTTTTTCTAGCTTAGTGACATCCCTTTTACAGATATGCAATTGGAATTATGCACAATATTCAAAGTGTGGTCTCAGAATCAACTTGTACAACTGTAACACAATGTCACACAACTCCTGTAATTAGTTCCCCATCCAATGAAGGCAAGCATTCCATGCACTTTTTTCACCACGCTGTCTACCATTGTCACGGCCTTCAGGGAACTACATATATGTACTCATAGGATGTTCTGTTTTACAACATTATCCGGGACCCTGGTGCTTGCCTGTTCTGATTTAACTTCCCAAAATGTCACAATTTGCCATTGTCCAAGTTAAATTTCATCTGCTGTTCCTTAGCCCATTTTCTCAGTTATGTAGATCATGTGATAATCTTAAACAAGCTCTTTAACTGTCCACTATACCACAAATTTTTGTATCACCTACTTGAGGAAGGAACAAGATGGCTTCAGGAAGAACGGAGGCTGTGTTGACCAGATCTTCATGCTGTTTAACATCATGGAGCAGAGCACAGAGTGGAGGAGTCAACTGTATGTAAATCTTGTGGACTGTGGAAAGGCTTTTGATTGCATCCACAGGGGCAGCCTCTGGCAAATTCTCAGATCATACGGCATCCCTTCCAAAATTGTCCAGCTTATCCAGAGCTTCCATGCTAACTTCACCTGCACGGTTGCGGACTGCAATTTGAGCTTTGAAGTCAAGACAGGAGTCAAGCAAGGCTGTGTAACGTGGGAAATATTGCTTAACCTGGTGATTGACTGAGTTATGGGACAAATGACAAAAATAAGCAAAGGGGCATTAGTTGGACTCTGTTCTCTACTTTAGAAGACCTTGACTTTGTGGATGATCTTGCATTACTATCACATACACACCAGCATATGTAGAGACTGTGTATCTTTGGTGGACAGGTTGGGCTTAGAGTCAACCAGAGGAAGACTGAGACCATGACCCTCTGTGTAGAATCTCTTCCTCCCGTCAAGGCATATGGAGTTGACTTACCCAGCACAGCACCAACTGGTTCACCTACCGGGGCAGCATCATTTGGCAGGGTGGTGGGACCAAGGATGACATGCAGTGCAAGCTCATCCAATCCAGAAACACCTTCAGATGAATGAGCAACATATTCAAAGGTACATTTAATGTCAGAGAAATGTATAAAATATGCATCCTGAAACTCCTTTTCTTCGCAACCATCCACAAAAACAGAGGACTTCCCCAAAGAATGAATGACAGTTAAATGTTAGAACCTCAAAGTCCCCCCCCAGCTGCCCCCTCCTATGCATATCCAGCAGCAAAGCAACGATCCCCCCCCCCCCCGCCTCCAGCAAAAAATGCATCGGCACCCCCTCCCAACAAGCACTCAAACGTGCAGCAAAGCATTAATAATGACACAGACTTGCAGTACCCCAAAGACTACTCGTTCACCCAGTATTCAACATACCACAGGCTCTCTCTCTCCCTAATAAGGGGAAAAGAGGTGTCTCAGTTTCACAGCAAGAGGGGAGACATAACGAACAACTGGCGGATTTACAATGTCAAAAATCCATTGCGTCGCTTTTTCTGAGCTCTGTGCACAAAGAACTCGGGTCTCTGGGCACACAGCCAGAGATCTTCGCCTCCAATGACACACCGATTTCCCACAGAGGCACCAACCTCGAGTCCACCCGCCTCCAGAGCCCCCAAAATCCCCGAACTCCAAAGGCAAGCTAATCTTCTAGGCCGTGTCCTTAACAGCAAGTCGAAAGACCCCGAGAGTGGGTCTATTCTCCCAAAGAACCGAAGTCAGCATCTTCAACAGAACCCTGAAAGGGAAAGATAGAGATATTAAAGATAGAAATAGATGCAAGCAAAAGAGTAGCCATTAGGCGTCTTCGTCTCTCCCAAGCTCTGCGTACAGGGATTAACCAAGTACAGCATCCACATCAGCATCTGTATAGCATCACACAGCCTTGCCAAGAGAACCCACTCTCTTGTACAGATCAGAACGCTGGCACATGGCTGAGAATGACCTTGCCAAGTTGCCATCATTCTACACCATGAGCCTGCGGAAGATCCTCCATATCTTCTGGCCATGAAAGATGTTCAACCACGCCCTGCTCCCACTCATTCAGTGTCATCAAGAGCACATGGCCACAGACATCATGAAGAAATGTTCAAGATGGATTGGGCACATGATGAGAAGAGAGGCCATCTCCACTATCAAGGCAGCACTTCATTGGGCCCCTGAAGAGTGGAGGAAACATGGGAAACCAAAGACAACTTGGTACCATACTGTAGAGGCAGAGATGAGGTCTCTGAATCTCACCTGGGGCGCAATTGATAGCCAAGGACAAACAGAGATGGAGGACCTTCAGTGCTGCCCTAAGTGCCGGCAATAGGTAATAAGTACCGGTAAGTAAGAATAAACTTACTGACCCTAACCCCTACTAACCTGAACCCTGCGTATCTTTTAAACACAATAATTACACTCGCCTCTGTTGCTTCCTCTGGTAGCTCGTTTCATACACCCATTATCCTCTGTGTGAAAAATTTTCCCCTCAGGTCCCCTTTAAAAAGTTCCCCTCTCACCTCAAGCCTATGCCCTCTAGCTTGAGAATCCCTGTCCTGGGAAAAAGACTGTTACCGTTCAACTTACACATCCTCCTCATCCATATCATTAATATATATGACAAACAACACCAGACTCAGCACTGATCCCCGAGACATACCGCTGTCATGGGTCTCCATTCTGAAAAAAAAATCCTCTGCAGCCATTCTCTGACTTCTACTACAAAATCAATATTTTATCTAATTAGCTAGCTCACCCAGCATCTAACCTTTTGGGACCAGCCTACCATATAAGGTTTGACAAAGGCCTTGCAAAATTTCAGCCAGATGATGTCTACTGTACTGCCCCTATCGATCATAGGTTTAAAAACCTCAATCAAATTCATGAGACGTGATTTCCCATGCACAAAACAAGTGCTGTATATTCCTGATCAATCCTTGCCTTTCCAAATGCAGATAGATCCTGACTCTCAGAATGTCTCCCGTAATTTTACTATCACAGACATTAGGCTCCCTGGCATGTCCTTGCAACACAACTTAAATAAAGGTACAAAATTATTTGCCTGCCAGTCTTCTGTACCTCAGTATTGACTAAAAATATCTCTGACGGAGATCCAAATATGTCTTCCCTAGTTTCCCACAATGTCCTAGTTATCTAGATCTTGTTATAATCACAAGCAACCTTCTTAAAGTCCACCATTGTTCAGGCCCTGGTGATTTAAGACTGCCAGCCACTCTGTGATGCAATATATTTGAAAACAGCCTCTACTCATCATCACAACCTATGGACTCACTTTCAAGGACTCTACAACTCATGTTCTCAGCATAATTTATTTACTTTTTATATTCTTTACATGATTTGTCTTATTTTACACATTGGTTGTAAGTTAGTCTTTGTTATTTATAGCTTTGCATAAATTCTATTGTATTTCTTTATTTTCCTGTAAATGTCTGTAACAAAATGAGTTTCAAGGTAGTATATAGTGACACCGAAAATAAATTTTCTTTGAACTTTGAACTTTGTACTCTCTTCCCTGAATTCCTTGCCTAGCATCTGCTAATGTAGAGACATGACCGAGGTACAATGTCTATGTTAATGCTATCTTTGGACTATGACAGAACCTACAGATTTGGACCAATGTGAGCACAAACATGGTGGAATATCTTTGTCCAGGATCTGTTCCCGGGAAAAAAAGACTTTTTTGTTGAAACAGTTGACATCCTCTCATTTAAGTTTTGTTTATAAGGTAAATTCTGCAGGAGCCTTTTAACTGCATCCCAAATTTAGTTCATTGATTGGTTTCACCAATGATATTTAGTTCTAGGGATTTCCATACTAGTCTGGTTCAAAATCCAATTCTTGGGAGAGTGCTTTACTCTCATACCCATGCAAGAATGTCACTGACATTTTGACCAGGGTTTGTCATTCATCAGTTAGTGAAGACAATCTCCATTCTACCTTATCCTTTGAACTGCGCCCACTTTACAACTTCAGAATGCATCTGTTCCTTTCGCATTCTATCCTAAGAATGTAGGAAGCACAATCAGCTAAGCATAAAGAAAGCAGAATGTGAGATGACACCGACCTTTCACCTCCAGAGAGATCTGTGGCTCTTCTCTCTGTCGGACATGATGTAGCTTTGTGCGAGATTTAGTGCCAGTCCACCTTTTAACAAGTTGCCACGGCAACACAAAGGTTCCTTCCCTTCAGTTGATCACTTAAAAATTGCCACCAACAAACCACAGCTGATCAAAGTCAGCAGAAAGCTTATCTCTCTCGGAGCTCTGCAGATGAGGCTGATAAGATATGAGGCCAGGCTTGTCCAAGAGACCTAGGCTTGAATTGTGCCACAGCACTAGAGAATTTAACCTCAAGCAATTCAATGACCTGGATTGAAGAAAAAGCTTGTATCAAGAAGGCTGACAGTGGTAACTGAGAAATTACCAGTTTGCAGTTAAAAACCCAAATGATACACTAATGCCTTTAAGGGTCAGAAATCTTTCACCGTGTCTGCTACTGACCAGACCCATGGCTGTATGGTTGATGACCACTGTTTTCTGAAATATTCTTAGCAAACCATTCAATTCAGGAGCAAGTAGGATGCAAAATAAATGACAGCAATATAGAATATTAAAAAATGAAATTAACTATTCATTTGAAATAAAAATGGAAATATCTGGAAGCACTTTCCAGAGGTGCTGTGTGCTGAGAGCGTTCAGCATTTTCTGCCTTTACTGTACTGCAGAATTCCAACATCTGCAGTTTATTTGATTTTCCTTAAGGATTAGTTTGCTAAACACTGACAATGTTTGAAACGCTTGGAGCAGCAGGGTAGCGCGGTGGTTAACGTAATGCTATACAGTGCCAACAACCCGGGTTCATTTCTCGATGCTGTCTGTAAGGAGTTTGTACATTCTCCCTGTGATTGCATGGGTTTCCTCCAGGTGCTCCAGTTTCCTCCCACATGCCAAACTCCTGCTCTAAATGAAATGACATTTGAATGCTTTTATTTGAAGTGTTTCCTTTCCTGGTTTTGACCAGGAGAGTGGTGCCTTCAGTAGAGCTTCTGACTCACTTGACCTTGGGTGTTGTCTGTGTGGCTTTGCATGCTATCCCTGTGACTGCCTGGGTTTCCTCCCATGCCCTAAAGTGAGGAAATTTGGCAGGTTAATTGATCGCTGTAAGTTGCACCTGGGTGGCAGATGATTGGTGGCATTTAGTGGTGGGCGGAGGGGAGACCAGGCTGATGCTGATACATCCTGAGAGTGAGTGCATTGTTAGATTTGTCCAGTCAAATGCCGAAAATGGCAAGGGCAATGCACACACCCAAAATGCTGGGAAAACTCAGCAGGTCAGGCAGCATCAATGGAGTGGAATAAACGGTCGAAGCTTTGCACCAAAAACCTTCATCAGGAATGGAAAAGGAGGGGACAGAAGCCAGAATAAGAAGGTGGTGGAAAGGAAGGAGTTACAAGGTGTGTAATCTAGTGGAGGACTTGCCATGAAGTCCAACTGTAGATCCCAGGTTATACCATTGGACTAAAAACCCAGAGGGCTGGTCCAATACCAAGCAGCATGGCAGCCTATGAAAATTAAATTCTGGTGATTAGTTGATCTTTAAGTTTGGTAAACGCTGCCTTAGTAATGATCAGAAAAAGCCACCCAGCCATATTAATTTCCTCGCATGGATTTGTCACCTGACTGCAGACCCACCACAGTATGATTGATTCTTACTGCCATCTGATTTGATACAACAAACTTCCTGGTTGCATCAGAATTTTGATAAGATAGAATGAAAGTGAAATCAGATGGTCCACAGCTTCAACCCAGGCACCAGATTCAGAGACCACCAGGCCTTCCTCTGCATCTTCCCTATTGGAACAAATGTCCCACAAAGTAGCCAAAGAACAACCTGGCATAGTCATGTTCACAAAATTGTCCATTACTAACTTAAACCTATTAACAGAAGTAGTAGACATCTGTATAGAGCTGAAGAGAAAGGGATCAGCATTCTAGTAGCCACAGAAATAATCGCAATGTAACACCTTACCGTCCAAATCTGTCCATGACACAGGACTCAGTGGTGCATTTAGTAGATTGCTGCCTCCCAGGTCCAGCAAACTGGGCTCAGTCCTGGTGCTGTCTTTGTGGAGTTTGCATGTTCTCTTTGTGACTGATTGGGTTTCCTTCTCATGCCCTGGTTTCCTCTCACATCAAAGGACATGGTATGTTAATTAACGATGATAGATATGATGAATTGTAGATTTTCAAAGTTCAAAGCTTTTAAAGTTATTCAGAGTAAATTTATTATCAAAGTACATATGTCGCCATATACTACCTTAAGATTCATTTTCTTGCAGGCTTACAGGAAAATAAATAAATACAACAGAATTTATGAAAGATTATAAATAATAAACACTGACAAACAACCAACGTCCAAAATAAGATAAATTGTGTGAGTAACAAAAAAGTAAATAAATAATACTGAGAACATGAGTCGTAGAGTCCTTGAACATGAGTCTACAGATTGTGGAATCAGTTCAGTGCTGAGGTGGGTGACATTATCCACACTGGTTCAGGAGTCTGATAGTTGTAAGGTAATGAATGTTGGGTAATAACATTAGCTCACTGGTGTGAGGTAATGGGAATGCTGGGAGAATAAAATAGGATCAATATATGATTAGTCTAAGTGAGCGCTTGATAGGATTCTGAAGGCTGTCAGATGTGTTTCTGCGCTGAAGGTCTTTATGGCTCCAAAAGAGGAACTTGAAAGGAAAATGTTACAATTACCATCGATAGATTATTTGATTGCACTTCGCTGTATATTTTTTCAGAGCACACGTGATGTTCAAATACATCATCATGCAGAGTAGTTGTCATTCAATGTGCAGAGAGATGTCACAGAGGCATGACTGCCGCTAGCATTGTAACATTCCTGGTGACACCTCTCTTAAAAAGTTACTAATCACACACACCTTTCAGGTCAGTTGCATAAGGTCATATGTATTTGTGGCTGGATGTGGGGGATGCCTTCAGAATTCAAAAGACTACCTCCTAGAAGTGTGAAATAGGCACAACTGAAGCCAATAGCTTCCACATAAGTTCAGCAATGAACCAGTATGTGCTCTGATCTGAAGTCCACTTCTGATATGGGAACTTACTGCCCTGCTTGGCCTGTTCATTGAATATTTATGAAGGCACTTTCTACAGGACTGACTGCAGATAAGTGAAGTAAGTTTGCAGGGTGAAATTAAATCAATGCCGTCCATTCACTCGCAGTGTCACTTAGGCACAGGATTTAAAATGACAGGAATAGATGAGCTAGTGTTCTTCAAAAGATACTTTCTTCTGCTAAACATAAAATGCATGGGATTTTCTTTGATCTTGTCACTTAGTGATATTTCATAATCCTTCCTTGCCCTTTCATGATATATGTTCTCCCGTTGGGCTTCCCCGGTATTCAGCTGTCTGTAACTGCCATATAACTAACTTTAATTACCTGTCTTTAATTTTTCTAACCTTTGGTATCCAACTTTATGCAGGGTTTCTTGGATTTGTTATCCTTATCATTCACAGTTAAAACCCAATGGCTTGGCCTCCACAGCCATCTGTGGCAATGAATTCCACAGATTCACCTCCTTCTGGCTAAAGGAATTCCTCTTCATCTCAGTTCTAAAGGAACATCTTTCTATTCTGAGGATGTCCCCTCTGATCCTACACTCCTTCAATATTCAGCAGCTTTCAATGAGATCTCCCCTTATTCTTCTAAACTCAAGCAAGTACAGGCCTAGAGCCTCAAACAGTAGATGCCTAAATTCATCAGGGTGAATAACTAAAGTAGCTGATTATTAGGGGAATGTAGAATGTGGCCATTTATTTCATTGCTAAAGAAAATGTTTATGGACAATTGCATAATTTTGAGAGGTGTTTAAAGAAGCTCTCTACAAAAGCAATCATTTGTCCCAATGTATAATATCACTATTCATTTGCTATTGAGAGTGACATGTTATTAGTGTTGCAAAGTACCTCTTACAATGATTGCTACCCTCTTCAATACCTACTTAATGCCAAATGCCACTTTAATGGAATAGTTCCCAAAAGGCCATAAAGTAACTTATTGGAGGATCACATTTATTTCAATAGCAATGTATGGGGGTGGTTATGTAGCTTATTTAAGTCAAATTCCAAATAAAATTGATTGCCTCCCACTCATTTACACCAACTCTAGCACAGCATGCTTTCACAAAATCTGTCTCAAAATAGAAACATACTGCAACACGAAAGTGGAGTTAGGGAACATAACAGGTGGCTTGAGTTGAAGAGAGGACGCAGTAACAAACGGTTTTCCAATGAAGGAGATAGTAGGATGATATCACATGTTGTTATTATTATTGATTACTGGTTTATTATTGTTGCCTGTACCAAGATGCAATGAAAAGCTTGACTTGCATATTGTTTTTACAGATCAATTCATTGCACACTGCATTGAGCTAGAATAAGGTAAATCAATGACAACACAGAATAGAGTGTCAACGTTACTGAAAAAGGTGTAGGAAAATGATAAAGTGGAGGCTGAGAGTCACAGTCTAATAACAGTGGGATATAAACTGATGGTACGTGCTTTCATGCTTTTTACCTTCTGCCCAATGGGAGAGTTAAGAAGAGAGAAATACTGTATATGTCATGGAAATGGGCATAACCAGTCTATGCTGCTGTTTATACCTTACTTCAGCCTCTCCCAAATTTTATACTCAAACCCTTAATTCCATCCTTGACTTCCATTCATCTCTTATGCTCCAGAATGTGTTGATACTATTTGCTTCAACCACTCTTATCTCACCTTCTGGTAACATAAGAATAATTAGCTTTTTGGTAAATTACTCTATCTTTTCACTCTCTATGAAATTCAAAAGTTCAAAGTAAGTTAATTATCAAAGTACATATACATATGTCAACATATGCTCGCTTGAGATTCAATTTCTTACAGGCATTCACAGTAGAACAAAAAAATACAATAGAATCAATGAAGAACTACTCAATTGACTGACAAACAACCAATGTGCAAAAGAAAACAAACTCTGTAAATAAACAAATAAATAAATAATACTGAAAACATATGTTGCAGAGACCTTGAATATGAGTCCATAGGTTGTGGAATCAGTTCAGAGAGAAGTTATCCACTCTGGTTCAGGAGCCTGATGGTTGAAGAGTGATAAGCTGGTGGTGTGGGATTTAAGACTCCTCTGTACCTCCATCCTGATGGCAAGTAGAGTGCATGGCCTGAATGGTGGGAATGCTTGACGATGGATGCTGCTTTCTTGTGGCTGCACTCCTTGTAGATGCCCTCAGTAGTGGGGAGGGCTTTGCCTGTGATGGACTGGGCTATATCCGCCACTTCTTGTCAGTTTTTCCATTCCATTTCCGTCAAATTTGCCAATCTATTGAAGAACAAAAAAAACTGCATTTGTTGGAAATCTGAAATAAAGAAAATGCATCTGATGAAAAGTTTCAGATGAAATGTTAGCTCTGTTTCTCTGACTTGAGTGTTGTCTGTTTTTAGAACACAGAACAGTACAGCACAGTACAGGCCTTATGTCCTACGGTGTTGTGCCAAACCTTTAAACTTTTCTTTCTATGTCTGCCTCAGTTGGTCTCTTTGTAGAGTTCCACAGTCAATTATCCTTTGGTGAAGATAAAATTGTCTCTAAGACCAGCACTGACAATGGGGCTTTCACTTCTAACATTACCTCTGTTTACTTTTTACAGAAACTGCTTGGCCTGCTTTCTATTTTTATTTTACATTTCCTGTATTTGCAGTTTTGATGTAATTTTGAACCTCCAATGCAAGATAAGTGTGCTGGGTTAGATAAAGATTGCATTGGAAATTGGTTAAGAGGTGAGATGGAATCTCAATGGCTCTCCACATGGCTTTAGATCACCTGGACAACACAAACACCTGTGCCAGGATGCTGTCCATAAGACCATAAAATATAGGAGCAGAAGTAGGCTATTCAGCCCATTGAGTCTGCTCCACCATTCAATCATGGGCTGATCCAATTCTTCCAGTCATCCCCACTTCCCTGCCTTCTCCCCATACCCTTTGATGCCCTGGCTAATCAAGAACCTATTTACCTCTGCCTTAAATGCCCCCAATGACTTGGCTACTACAGTCACTTGTGGCGACAAATTCCACCGATTTACCACCCTCTTACTCAAGTAATTTCTCTGCGTCCCTGTTCTAAATGGAGGTCCTTCAATCCTGAAGTCGTGCCCTATAGCATTGACTATAGCTCAGCATTTAATACCATCATTCCCAAAATCCTGATTGAGAAGTTGCAGAACCTGGGCCTCTGTACCTCCCTCTGTAATTGGATCCTCGAATTCCTAACCAGAAGACCACAATCTGTGCGGATTGGTGATAACCTATCCTCCCCGCTGACAATCAACACTGGCGCACCTCAGGGGTGTGTGCTTATCTCCCAGCTCTACTCTGTCTATGCCCATGACTGTGTAGCTAGGCATAGCTCAAATACCATCTATAAATTTGCTGATGATACAACCATTGTTGGTAGGTGAGAGGGCATACAGGAGTGAGATATGCCAACTAATGGAGTGTTGTCACAGCAACAACCTGGCATGCAACATCAGTAAGACAAAAGAGCTGATTGTGGACTTCTAGAAGAGTAAGATGAAGGAACACATACCAATTCTCATCGAGGGATCAGAAGTGGAGAGAGTGAACAGTTTCAAACTCCTGGGTGTCAAGATCTCTGAGGGTCTAACCTGGTCCCAACATATTGATGTAGTCATAAAGAAGGCAAGACAGTGGCTATACTTCATTAGGAGTTTGAAGAGATTTGGTATGTCAACAAATAAACTCAAAAACTTCTATAGATGTA
The DNA here is from genome assembly GCF_048418815.1 of Hemitrygon akajei. Lineage (NCBI taxonomy): Eukaryota > Metazoa > Chordata > Chondrichthyes > Myliobatiformes > Dasyatidae > Hemitrygon > Hemitrygon akajei. Next base: position 32,522,058 of record NC_133127.1, read on the forward strand.
CCGTGGAGAGCATTCTGACAGGCTGCATCACTGTCTGGTATGGAGGGGCTACTGCACAGGACCGAAAGAAGCTGCAGAGGGTTGTAAATTTAGTCAGCTCCATCTTGAATACTTGCCTACAAAGCACCCAGGACATCTTCAAGGAGCAGTGTCTCAGAAAGGCAGCGTCCATTATTAAGGACCCCCCAGCACCCAGGGCATTCCCTTTTCTCACTGTTACCATCAGTCACGAGGTACAGAAGCCTGAAGGCACACACTCTGCGATTCAGGAACAGCTTCTTCCCCTCTGCTATCTGATTACTAAATGGACATTGAACTCTTGGACACTACCTCACTTTTCTAAAATATATAGTGTTTCTGTTTTTGTACAATTTTTAATCTATTCAATATACATATATTTTATAAAGTATACTGAATAAGATATACTTATTAATTTATTATTATTATTTTTTCTTCTATATTATGTATTGCATTGAACTGCTGCTACTAAGTCAACAAATTTCGTATCAGATGCCAGTGATAATAAACCTGATTTTGATTCTGATTCTGATCAATACAAATTGGGCATTGGGACGACATAGGTTTGGGGAAGGGGTAAGAGATTTCTAAGTCAAAGTCAAAGTAAATTCATTTAAAATTGGTTCAGGAGCCTCATGGATGTACGGTGCTAACTGTTCCTGAACCTGGTGTGGGATTTAAGGTTTCTGTATCTCCTGTCTGATGATAGTAGCAGGCAAATTAAGGTGAATCTTTTTCACCCAGGGATTAGCGAATATCTGGAATAATGTGCCTGAGAGGGTGGCAGAAGCAGAGTTATCAACAGCATTTATGAATTGCCTAGAGAAGTACTTGAATCACTTAGCATAGATAGTTACAGGCCATGTACCGGAAAATAGGATTAAGACCGTAAGACCATAAGACATAGGAGCAGAATTAGGCCATCTGGCCCATCGAGTCTGCTCCGCCATTCAATCATGGCTGATCCCTTTTTATTAAATCACCTCCTCAACCCCAGTTCCCAGCCTTCTCCCTGTAACCTTTGATGCCATGTCCAATCAACAGCCTATCAATCTCTGCCTTAAATACACCCAACGACCTGGCCTCCACAGCTGCATGTGGCAACAAATTCCACAAATTCACCACTCTTTGGCTAATGAAATTTCGCCACATCTCTGTTTTGAAAGGGTGCCCCTCTATCCTGAGGTTGCGCCCTCTTGTCCTAGACTCTCCCAACATGGGAAACATCTTTTCCACATCTACTTTGTTTAGGCATTTCAACATTCGAAAGGTTTCAATGAGATCCCCCCTTCATCCTTCTGAATTCTAGCGAGTACAGACCCAGAGGCATCAAACATGCCCCGTATGATAATGCAAACACAAGGAAATCTACAGATGCTGGAAATTCAAGCAACACACACAAAATGCTGGTGGAACGCAGCAGGTCAGGCAGCATCTATAGGAAGAATCACTCCTTGCCTGTTCTCCATCTCCCTCTGGTGCTCTCCTCCCCCTTTCTCCCTAGGCCTCCCGTCCCATAATCCTCTCCCTTCTCCAGCTGTGTATCCCTTTTGTCAATCAACTTTCCAGCTCTTAGCTTCATCCCTCCCCCTCCGGTCTTCTCCTATCATTTCGGATTTCCCCCTCCACTCCCACTTTCAAATCTCTTACTATCTATTCTTTCAGTTAGTCCTGATGAAGGGTCTCGACTCGAAACGTCAGCTGTGCTTCTTCCTATAGATGCTGCCTGGCCTGCTGCATTCCATCAGCATTTTGTGAGTGTTACTCGTATGATAATCCTTTCATTTCTGGAATCATCCTTGTGAACCTCCTCTGGACCCTCCCCAATGCCAGCACATCTTTTCTAAGATGAGGGGCCCAAAACTGTTCACAATACTCAAGGTGAGACCTCACCAGTGCCCTATAAAGCCTCAGCATCACATCATTGCTCTTGTATTCTAGACCTCTTGAAATGAGTGCTAACATGGCATTTGCCTTCCTCACCACCGACTCAACCTGCAAGTTAAGGTTCTGCACAAGGACTCCCAAGTCCCTCTGTATCTCAGATTCCTGGATTTTCTCCCTGTTTAGAAAATAGTCCGCACATTTATTTCTACTACCAAAATGCATGACCATTAATATGCATGTATGCCCACTGATTAGCACGGATGGGATGGAATAAATGGCCAATTTCCCTGCTGTAAGAGGCATTCTAACCACTTCAACTGCAAGAGTTAGAGAGTAGTTTTGCCAATGGATTTCTCTAAGGAATGTGTTCGACATGTGGTTGGAAAATCTCGTATTATCTCATTATATACTTTTATACATTATATATCTCAAGATTTGGGGGAGTAGATTTAGGACGGAGATGAGGAGGAACTGCTTTTCCCAGAGAGTGGTGAATTTGTAGAACTCTTTGCCAATGAAGCAGTAGAGGCTACCTCAGTAAATATATTTAAAAGAAGGTTGGGTAGACTTTTGCATAGTAGGGGAATTAAGGGTTATGGGGAAAAGGCAGGTAGGTAGAGACGAGTCCACGGCCAGATCAGCCATGATCTCATTAAATGTCGGAGCAGGCTCAGTGGGCCAGTTGGCCTAGTCTGCTCCTATTTCTTATGTTCTTATGTTTAACAAGGGAGTTGGCGCATGGCCTAGTGGATAAGGCATCAGTCTAGTGATCTGAAGGTCACTGGTTGGAGCCTCAGCTGAGGCAGCATGTTGTGTCCTTGAGCAAGGCACTTAACAACACATTGCTCTGCGACAAGCTGCTTGGATCCTAGTGCCCTCCCCTTGGACAACATCGGTGGCGTGGAGAGGGGAAGGCTTGCAGCTTGGGCAACTACCGGTCTCCCATGCAACCCTGCCCAGGCCTGCGCCCTGGAAACCTTCCGAGGTGCAAATCCACGGTCTCACGAGACTAAGGGAGTTGGAGGCTATTCAGCCCAGTAGACCTATACAAGCTGAAGATTCACTTACCCTTGAAATGTTTTCTTTTCACATAGTCCATCAACTCACTTTCTGATGCATTTTTGCCATTGATCACTAACTGGATGCAGGGTTTCACGAGTAATTATGGGAATGCAGAATCCATCCTTGAGCATGTAATAGGTGCAAAATATTACCAATACTTCAGTGAGACTGCCTGTACCCAACATGCTAGATTCATAAGGCCTTTCATTGACATTTCATTTCCAACTGGCTTTATGCCCTATAGATATGTAAATCAACAGCCTGGCGCCCATTGTGTATCACATAATAAATTTGTAGGTGCTGAGCAGGGTTTAATGTGAGACTGCCTCGTTCAGAATTCTTCAAAAAACTTCCACCTGCCAATGAGAGATAGAGGACTTTAATTGTCCCGGTAGTCTAAGAGGCCATTCACTTCACAAGTGTCCCCAGCCCTAAACAGATAGTGTGTTCTCTGATTCCTCCACCTAGGTTGGGCCCTTCTCCCCGGAGGATCATATTGATGGAAGGAAGGTTCAGACTGTTCGGTTTGCATGTCAAGTCTCAGCTTGAAGACCGTTCTTGAATAAAACTAATCCATGCCTTGGTAGAACTGATGTCTGTGATACCTCTGACAGGCTGGGAGTGATATCCGTTTTCAACCCATGACATATGGTGTTCATATTAAGCGATGTTTTCTTTGACGAATGACAAAATAATTTAATGCAGAGGCTGTCCCAAAATTCTGTAAAATATTTTCAGAAATTCTGACTTAAAAGATGTATGATTGTATGTTAATAATTATAAGGTCATTGAACAGTGACACAGTTGTAAGGTTGCTGTCGCACAGCAACCTGAGTCCAGTCTGGCTCTCTGGACTCTCTGTATAGATCTTCCTATGTAACTGCCTGGGTTTCCTCTGGGAACTTCATTTTTCTCTCATATTTCAAAGTCCATAAGATATAGGAGCAGAGTTAGGCCATTTATGGAGTCTGTTCCACCATTTCATCATGGCTGATCCATTTCCCTCTCTGCCCCAGTCTCCTGCCTTCATCCCATTACCTTTCATGCCCTGATTCATCAAGAATCTATCAATCTCTGCCTTAAATATATTCAATGCTTTGGCCTCCACAGCTGCCTGTGGTTGAGGGAACCCCCCCTCATCTCCGTTCTAATTGGATACCCCTCTGTTATGAGGCTGTGTCCTCTGGTCTTAGACTCCTCCACCATGGGAAACATCTTCTCCACATCCACAAGATATGAGGGTTATTACATTAATTTGTCACTATCAAATGGCCAGTGAAGGTGGCTGGCAGAATCTGGAGGAGTTGAGGGAAACGTGGGGAGAATAAAATGTAATTAATCCAAAAGGGCTGGCACAGACTTGATGGGCTGAAAGGCTTTCTTTCTATTTGCATGTTATTTCATTAATATGAATGATAACCCTGAGACCTGACCTGTTTCTAACATTTTTGGTGGCATGAAGGAGTCCACTCCACAACTAATAAAAGGATAATTAACAGAGATGAGATGAGATATAAGCTTGAGCTTTGCAAAGTTATATTGCTATAAAAGATTCAATGAAATTAATCACACTTAAATTAATTGGGAAAGGTGACTACACATTAACAACTTTTATGGCAGTTTAAGAGACTCAAACATGAACTAAATGTAAGTATGTGAAAAGATGCAACTTTCTATTGAAGTTCCACAACCGGTTTTGGGGTTTTATGCTTGAAGTAGTCCAGGTTCCTTCCTATGTTTCTGTATGGCTTTCACTCTGAAGAACTCTCTTCTTAGAAAAAGAGGAAACGGGCTAGTGGTTCCCTATGTTGCTATGTGTAAGGATTTGCACAGTCTTTACCCTATCAGCACGCTTGCCATCATATACTGGAGACCTCATAGAAAGCTCAGAAATAGATTGCAGGCAGCTTGTTCATTCTACGATTGCAGCATCCATCCAGGGTTAACTGAGTTCGTCAGGAGGAAGCCAGCAATCTAAGTGATTGGCTCCACATCAAACTAGCCTGGAGCTCCTGTGAGGCAGGTGGACTGTGGACTGGAGCAGGTGCAGGCAGGTGTTCTGCAGGTGAACCTGAACTAGTAAACAATGGATACAGTGCCACAGAACATAGTACATAGAATGATACTGCACAGTATATTCTCTTCAGCCTGTAATGTTCTGCTGACTTTTAGGCTACTCTAAGATCAATCTAACTCTTTCCTTCAACATTTGTCACCTATTCGCCTAAGAATTTCCTAAACATCCCTAATGTTCCACGTGCCCACCACTCACTGTGTAAAAAAGGCTTTCTTCTGACATAGAAACACAAAATGCTGGCAGAACTCAGCAGGCCAGACAGCATCTATGGGAGGAGGTAGTGACGACGTTTCGGGCCGAAACCCTTCATCAGGAGTGAAGTAACATGGGATGGTCAAGGGGGGATAAGAAGCGAGGGGAGGGATGAAGTAGAGAGCTGGGAAGTGATAGGCTGAAGGGAAATGGGCTGGGGGAAGGTGGAAAATTATGGGAAATAAAAGAGAAAGAAAGGTAGGGCTGGGGGGAGATTATAGTGAGGGGGGAAAAGAGAAAGAAAGAGAACCAGACTAAAATTATAGATAGGGATGGGGTAAGGGGGGGCAGGGGTATCAACGGAGGTCTGTGAGTTGAATGTTCATGCCGGCAGGTAGGAGGCTACCTAGGCAGGAGATAAGGTATTGCTCCATCGACCTGCGTATGGCCTCATCTTGACGGTAGAGGAGGCCATGGGCAGTTTGTGTTTTTATTTATTTCCAGCATCTGCAGATTCACTCGTGTTTCTTCTGACATGTTCTTCCATAGTTCCCTCCAATCACCTTAAAATTATACCTCAGTATACCCAGTATTAGCCATTTCGACCATGGGAAAAAGTCTCTGATTGTCCTCTCGGTCATCTTATACACCTTTATCAAGTCACCTTCGGTCCAGAGAGAAAAGTCCCAGCTCAGTTCCATTACATCACGTGTAGATCTGAAACACGAGTGCATTGCAAGAAATGTGAATTCGTGACAGGAAAACCTATGGAAAGGCTGTATATGAGACTCAGTTGTAGCATGGTAGCATTGGCTTAGTATAGTGCTTTACAATGTCAGCAACCGAGGTTCGATCCCCGCCACTTTAAGGAGTTTGCACAGTCTCCCTGTGACTACGTGGGTTTCATGAAGGTTCCCCCCCGTCCCACTCCACCAAATTCCAAGGGCATACTCTCAGGATTAGTAAATTTTGGGCATGGCATGTTGCCGCTGGAAACATGGCAACACTCCCGCAGGCTGCCCCAGCTTATCCCTGGATGGTGCTGGTCTTGGACACAAAGGACACATTTCACCTCTATGTTTTGATGTACATGTGACAAATAAAGCTAATCCTTAAGGAGTCACAGGTACAGTAGATCTGCTGTACAGACGTCATAAAACAAAGTACTGAGTTCAGGAGGTGGGATGTTATTGTATAAAACATCAGCGAGGCCTAATTTGGAGTATTGTGTGATGTTCTGGTCACCTGCCTACAGGAAAGATATCAATAAGATTGAAAGAGTGCAGAGAAAATTTACAAGGATATTGCCAGGATCGGAGTACCTGAGTTATAGGGAATGGTTGAACAGGTTAGGATTTTTTTTCCTAGAGCATAGGATAATGAGAGGTGATTTGACAGAGGTATAAAAAATTGTGAGAGGTATAGACAGAGTAAATGCAAACGGGTTTTTTCCACTGAGTTTGGGTGAGACTCGAACTAGAGGTCATGGGTTAAGGGTGAACTGTGAAATGTTTAAGGGGAACATGAGGGGGAACTTCTAGACTCAGACGGTGGTGCAAGTGTGGATCGAGCTGCAGTGGAAATGGTAGATATGGGTTTGATTTCAATACTTAAGAGAATTTGGGTAGACACATGCTTAGGTGGGGTATGGAGGGCTACGGACCACGTGGAGGTTGATGGGAGCAGGCAGAATAAGTTTGGCACAGATTAGATGGGTCAAAGAGCTTGTTTCTGTGCTGTAATGTTCTAAACTCTATGACTCCATATTCTATGGACCTGGAGCATTCTGAAACCACCTTAATACAGGGCTTAGTGTAAAACTTGGACCTATTCTTTACAGGCCACATATGGCAGCCAGCTCCATGATGCAGCATCTGACGACTGCAGTCACAACTGTGCTGAATTACGAGCTCCCATTGCTCTGAGCTTGGAAGCTACAGTAGAAATGCAGACTGCTGCCATGCAAGTTCCAGTTGCTGTCATCATGTTGACGTGTATAGGCTGTTTCCATTGAGAGTAGGGGAGATTCAAACGAGAGGACATGATTTGAGAGTTAGGGGGCAAAAGTTTAAGGGAAACACGAGGGGGTATTTCTTTACACAGAGAGTGATAGCTGTGTGGAATGAGCTTCCTGTAGAAGTAGTAGAGGCCAGTTCAGTTGTGTCATTTAAGGTAAAATTGGATAGGTATATGGACAGGAAAGGAGTGGAGGGTTATGGGCTGAGTGCGGGTAGGTGGGACTAGGTGAGATTAAGAGTTCGGCATGGACTAGGAGGGCCGAAATGGCCTGTTTCCGTGCTGTGATTGTTATATGGTTATATGATAGTGAATTAGAGAGCGCAGCAACCGGCAGATTGTAACAAAGGGCAGACAAAGGTGTACTGGAAGCAGGAAGAAAATTAACCCAGAAGGTGATAAGTTTGGAATTACCTTCTTATTCAATAGTTTGGATGTGGATTTAGTGTACATCAATTGTGTTTGAGAAGGTGACACTGAGCCTCAATTCTTCTAGCAGGAGAGAGGTTGTGGATTTGTGAGGTGCTGGTCAGGTAACCTGTCTGAGTATTTGCGGGGCATTTTTCAGGTGTATTTCAGAGACGGTGGGAGCTGATGTTTAAGGTAGGAAATGGGGTTTCAGTCAAGCTCTTGATGATGCCAAGATTACCCACGGTAACATAGCAATTAGCACGATGCTATTACAGCTCGGAGAGTTCTGGAGATCAGACTTCAACTCTGGCGCCATCTGTAAGGAGTTTGTACATTCTCCCCATGAACGGTGTGGATTTCCTCCGGGTGCTCCAATTTCCTCCCAAAGTCCAAAGACGTAACGGTTAGTTGTTTAACTGGTCATTGTAAATTTTCCTGTGATTGGTTTCTGGGTAAATGGATGGGTTTCTGGGCAGTGCAGCTCATTGGACCAGAAGGGCCTGTTCCATGCTGTATCTCTAAGTAAGTAAAATATTAAAATAATTTTGTTTTGAAAAAGTTATCGTTATTTTATGCATCTCGTGTTGTATTCTCTGCACACTATGCTCACATGCGGAGTTCTCCACCACAATCAAGAGTTCCATCTTTAGCCTTTGTTATTTAGTTCTCCTCCTTTTGTGGTAGCACAGTTGCAAGGTGGCCAGTGCAATGCTTTACAGTGCCAACTGTAAGATTGGGGTTCAATCCCTGCCGTTGCCTGTAAGGATTTCGTATATTCTCCCCCTGACCATGTGGATTTCCTCCAGGTGCTCCTCCCACACTGCAAAGGTGTATGGGTTAGGTTTAGTGAGCTGTGGGCATGCTCTGTCGGCATTGAAAGGATGGCAACACTTGTGCGCTGCTCCGCACAATCCTCACTGATCTGACTTGATGCAAATGACACACTTCACTGTATGTTTCCATGTACCTGTGTCAAATAAAGCTAATTTTTAAATCTTTTCAGTTACCCCTTGAAAATTCTGCTCAAATATTGTTTCTTGCTGAGGAAACTTCTCCCTTCATCCTCTCTCAGTTTGTCCTACTCTCTGTGCCTCCTCATATTCCTATGGACATGCTTAAGAAAGGTGGGAGCAACTTGTTTGCATGAAAACACCGCAGTTAGTCAAAAATAATGCTTAGCATATGACTCCCTTCAAACTTAGCAGCAGTATTAATCTCCAAAATGGAGTTGAATAAGCATTGCCCATTGACTGAGGTGATGAGTTGCCTGCTTTACTGAGTCATTCTAACTAACAGAAATCTGTGGCAGTTCTCCCTCTATATGTCTGTGCAAACGTGGTGGCCACTTTGAGGCCTGATGAATCTCATAAAGTCAGAATAATATGCATTATCCATTCAAATTTAGCACCACTTAGGGGGTTTCTCTTCAGGCAACACACTTACTGGACTAGACTCAGACGGGATAATGATAAGTTATGTATGGCTTCATATCAGCTGCAAACTATATTGATCTGCCTACATTTCTTGTGATTTGAAAGGGCTGCTTTTCTTGTTTGTAGTTTCCTCCATTCTATAACAACCATTGGAGGTCTGATGATGAATAATATATTTAACAGCAGTTTATAGAAACATAGAAAATAGGTGCAGGAGTAGGCCATTCGGCCCTTTGAGTCTGCACCACCATTCAGTATGATCATGGCTGATCATCCAACTCAAAACCCTGTACCTGCTTTCTCTCCATACCCCCTGATCCCTTTAGCCACAAGGGCCATATCTAACTTCCTCTTAAATATAGCCAATGAACCGGCCTCAACTGTTTCCTGTGGCAGAGAATTCCACAGATTCACCACTCTCTGTGTGAAGAAGTTTTTCCTCATCTCGGTCCTAAAAGGCTTCCCCTTTATCCTTAAACTGTGACCCCTCATTCTGGACTTCCCCAACATCAGAAACAATCTTCCTGCATCTAGCCTGTCCAATCCCTTTAGAATTTTATACGTTTCAATAAGATCCCCCCCCTCAATCTTCTAAATTCCAGTGAGTATAAGCCTAGTAGATCCAGTCTTTCTTCATATGAAAGTCCTGCCATCCCAGAAATCAATCTGGTGAACCTTCTTTGTACTCCCTCTATGGCAAGAATGTCTTTCCTCAGATTAGGGGACCAAAACTGCACACAATATTCTAGGTGCGGTCTCACCAAGGCCTTGTACAACTGCAGTAGAACCTCCCTGCTCCTGTACTCAAATCCTTTTGCTATGAATGCCAACATACCATTTGCCTTTTTCACCGCCTGCTGTACCTGCATGCCCATCTTCAATGACTGGTGTACAATGACACCCAGGTCTCGTTGCACCTCCCCTTTTCCTAATCGGCCACCGTTCAGATAATAATCTGTTTTCCTGTTCTTGCAACCAAAGTGGATAACCTCACATTTATCCACATTAAATTGCATCTGCATGTCTGCTGAAATATTTGCAACAATCGTGGCCATGCTGTAGCAAGTTTACTACTTCCTGAAGGATTTTTAAAGAATATGCTAGACATAAGCCTCCTTGAGACAAGTGAGCGAGCAAGGGAAAATAAATTATTTTCCAGACTGTCTTCTGCAAACTGGATGACAAATAGCTCTGCGAGCCGGTCAGCTTCCAACTAAGCTGATGTTGCAGGATATTGCCAGAAGGGACTGGCCATGGCTTTCCTGTGAGAAGGGAACTATGATTCCACGGATATAATTTCTTCAAAACTCAAACTGGCATTGGTTGCAGCCCACAAGAAAGTGAAAGCCAGCTGTTACAATATTTTCACCTTTCTGACAAGGGACAAAAAAAATTTCAGAGAGGAAGCTAGAAATTTAAAAAAAAGAAAGCGACAGCATCACGCTGGGAGAAGCAGCAGCTGGTGCATTGTGTGCGACTAAACTCTATTACTGCAGTGACAACACAATCATCTCGGCAGCAGTTTGCTGCGGGTGTGAATGGAACAAAGTACAAAAGCGCGATGGATGTCACAGCGATATCATCATTTCTGATTATGAGGCTGAATGAATATTGATAGGCCTGGCACCTAAGTAGCTGAGAGATCCTTTCAATTCGAGCCTCAGTACAAATGTACACCGCATTTAACAAACGAAATTCGAAGCAGTTAATCCAATAAGGAATAACACAATGCAATAAAAGGGCTAATTTGTGATATGAAACCCCGCACCATATATAGAATAATGGATACCTTGAAGGGAGATCTGCAGCTCTAACACAATCAGGAGGACCAGGTGATGTCATGCATTGTGTGAACAGGCCCCTAGTCATTTAGGACCATTACAAGGCCTGCATGCAGACATTTTGTGACAGGGTTTTTGTGCCCTTTTCTCAGCGTGAAGGAAATGGCACACCAAGCTTAAGGACACATACTAAAAATACTGAATCACTTTTCTCTGTGTTTTCTTTTTACACCAATGCTGAAAAAAAGAGCAATCGTTGGCACACTTTTTGAGGTCAGAACCGCATTAGGCTGCAGGGCACAAATGTGATGCAGGCAGAGCTACTGCTATCCAGTGGAAGAACAGTAAAACCTGATAGGGCTTTGAGATCTTAGCACCATTGTTAAACATTATTGAATTTACAGATCTTCAGTGGAATTTACATATCTTCAATTAACAGATCTTCACTCATACCTGGATTTCTTAGTCCCAGTATTAATGTAGAAAGTTATGCCTCCTGACATGCTATGTTAATGCCAGAATGTGTGGGCACAGTTGTGGGCTGCCGTCCAGCACACCCTTGGGTGTGTTAATTGTTAATGCAAACAACGCATTTTAATGCACATGTGATAAATAAACTTCAGTCTTGAATCTTAACGTGGACGCAGTGAACTTGCCAACAGTAACCACATCAGTGCATAGATCTAGAGCTGCCACAGCAAGTAGTCAGACATTTTCACACCCTCAGCTCTGTGAACTATTGGTGACAATAATGTCTGCTTTTCTGTGAACCATCTCCAACTTGCTGGATCTTTGCAAGTTGCTATGCAGAAGCTCAGCCGTTTGAAACACACAGCAGAGCAGCAGCTGCTCAGAATAAGAAATAAAATATCACGCTGGCATATTTTCTTCCACTTGCATTTTTATAGATCTGGATGAGCTTTAGCTCTTAAAATCCAGAGGTGCGTTTTCAGCCTTTTGGCTCCTGTGATACTGGAATTAGCCATCAAACCAACCTATCAGCTTCTGGATTCTTGGGCTGCACTGCCAAGCTGTGGGTTCCTTTTGCACACAGAACAGTGATGGATCATGTTCCCTTTACAAATTGAGGTGGCCTGCGTTCCATAATACAAACACAAACATAAAACGGTCTTTGCTTTACACACAGCTTGTCAATGGACTGTGTTCCATCCACACACAGCACAGAGATGAACCATAATCCCTTTAAATAATAGACTGAAGTTCTATTAACAAACATGATGGATAGCATTCTTCACACAGCTATGTGATGCATTGCATACTTTTTTCACATTAAGAAGAAACCATCACTGTGTTGTGTAAAAATATGGACCATATCCATAAGAACATAAGATGTAAGAGCCGAATTAGGCCATTTAGCCCATCGAGCCTGCTCCACCATTTCATCATGGTTGATCCATCTTCCTTATCAGCCCCACATGTGGCAACAAATTCCACAGATCCACTGTTCTCCGGCCAAAGAAATTTCCTCCTCATCTCTGTCCTAAAAGGACACACCTCTATTCTGAGTCTATGTCCTCTGGTCTTAGACTCCCCCTCCATAGGAAACATCTTCTTCACATCCACTCTATCAAGGCCTTTCAACAGTTGATAGGCTTCAATGGGGTCACCCCTCATTCTTCTGAATTCCAGTCAGTAGCGGCCCAGAGCCATCAGACACTGCTTTTACGACAAGCTTTTTTTACACAGAACACAGTTATGGACTCTTCATTTTACACAAAGCACAGGGATCAAACGTAAAGCATCAGAAGTACATTTGTAAATAAAATGTATACTGAGCTTTTAAAACAAACAAGAAAGGAAACAGTATATAGTTTTCAAATTCCTTTCAGCAAAGAACATGGTGCTGGAGTGCTGGGAGTCTGCCAATGTGCTAATGTTGTTTAAAAAAGGGAGACTGGGCAGATAGAGTAACTATAGGCCAGTGGACCTCAATTTATTAGGAACATTGTTTGAAGGGCTAAATAAATCAGCAGTTAGAAGGTAGAGGTTAATCAAGAACTATCACCTTAGATTTCTTGATGAAAAGTTGTGTCTGATGAAGATACCTTTCTGAGGAAGCATCAATGCATAGCAGTAAGGATAGAACATTCAATACCATGTACATAGATGTTTCACCACTTCTAAGATGGCAAATTAATCAAGAAAATATAAACCCATAGGACCTGAGGGAAAATTGGCCCAGTGATAGAACGCAAACAGTAACATCATCAAGAGTGAGGAAATTAAGCTGTGCCAAAGTCCTATGGAGCTTCAAAGAGATATAAGTAGATTAAGGAAGTGGGCTATGATCTAGGAAATAGGGAACAGGTCCACAATTCCTTATCCAAAATCCTTGGGGCCAGTTGCATTTCAGAGTTCAGAATTTTTCGGATTTCAGAATCCCCCCTTATTTGTTCCGGGACCCCCCACAGATACCAAAAAACACGTATGCTCAAATCCCTTATTTAACCTGTCTCAGTACGGGTGGACTTTAGGACCCGGCGGAGCTCCAGACCTACACAATCCTCCCGTATACTTTAAATCATCTCTAGACTATTTACAATAACTAATACAATGTAAATGCTATGTAAATAGTTGTTATACTGTATTGTTTAGGGAATGATGACAAGAAAAATATTTTTTGAGGATGTGACTAAAAATATTGATGAAGGAAGAGCAGTAGATGTAGTGTATATGAATTTCAGCAAGGCATTTGATAAGGTACCCCATGCAAGGCTTAGTGAGAAAGTAATGAGGCATGGGATCCAAGGGGACATTGCTTTGTGGATCCAGAACTGGCTTGCCCACAGAAGGCAAAGAGTAGTTGTAGACGGGTCATATTCTAATGGAGGTTGGTCACCAGTGGAGTGCCTCAGGGATCTGTTCTGGGACCCTTACTCTTCGTGATTTTTATAATTGACCTGGATGAGGAAGTGGAGGGATGGGTTAGTAAGTTTGCTGATGACACAAAGGTTGGAGGTGTTGTGGATAGTGAGGAGGGCTGTCAGAGGTTACTGCGGGACATTGATAGGATGCAAAACTGGGCTGAGAAGTGGCAGATAGAGTTCAACCCAGATAAGTGTGAAGTGGTTCATTTTGGTAGGTCAAATATGACGGCAGAATGTAGTATTAATGGTAAGACTCTTGGCAGTGTGGAGGATCAGAGGGATCTCGGGGTCCGAGTGCATAGGATACTCAAAGCAGCTGCGCAGGTTGACTCTGTGGTTAAGAAGGCGTACAATGTATTGGCCTTCATCAATCATGGAGCTGAATTTATGAGCCGAGAGTTAATGTTGCAGCTATATAGGACCCTGGTCAGACCCCACTTCCCCACTTGGAGTACTGTGCTCAGTTCTGTTCGCCTCACTACAGGAAGGATGTGGAAGCCATAGAGAGGGTGTAGGGGAGATTTACAAAGATGTTGCCTGGATTGGGGAGAATGCCTTATGAGAATAAGTTGAGTGAACTCAGCCTTTTCTCCTTGGACCTGATAGAGGTGTAGAAGATGATGAGAGGCGTTGATCGTGTGGATAGTCAGAGGCTTTTTCCCAAGGCTGAAATGGTTGCCACAAGAGGACACAGGTTTAAGGTGCTGGGGAGTAGGTACAGAGGAGATGTCAGGGGTAAGTTTTTTACTCAGAGAGTGGTGAGTGCGTGGAATGGGCTGCCAGCAATGGTGGTGGAGGCGGATATGATAGGGTATTTTAAGAGGCTTTTAAATAGGTACATGGAGCTTAGTAAAATAGAGGGCTATAGGTAAGCCTAGTATTTTCTAAGGTAGGGACACGTTCGGCACAACTTTGTGGGCAGAAGGGCTTGGATTGTGTTGTAGGTTTTCTATGTTTCTATGTTAAAAACATTCAATAAAATATAAAAATATACAGCTTCAAACAAACTGAATCAAACACATGGTAAATGACTTATTGGGATAAATGTAGAACGTCACTGTCACTATAAAACTTCAGTAACTTGTCTTTCTGTTTCTTTAAATCATATACAGTGGTAGCTCCGACACCATATTCTTCAGTAAGACACCACACAGACACACCATGATCAAGCTTCTGCAATAACTCCACTTACTGCGTTATTGATAATGATAGATGCTTCCTTCTCTTTTTCTCATTGTTACCCATTGGGGTATCTGCAGCTCTTTTTGACATTTTCTCAGTGAAATTAAACACAAAGTCAATAGTGAACACAAAATATCAGAGAACAGCAAATGCCCTTGTAACCAGCAGTACGAGCGCTGAGCTACAACTGACGTCTGGTGGCCTCTGCTAGTTTTGCCACGTCACACCTGAGTGACGTCAGCTGTTGGCGAGAAAAACCTTGGTTTTTGGAGCTTTTTGGATTTCAGAATTTCGGATAAGGGATTGTAGACCTGTATGTGGTGAAATTGTTCATTTTGACAGAAAAGATAAGAAGGAAGGTTATTATATAAACAGTGAGAGAATGTAGTTCCCTAGTGTGACCATATAGACCTTCTTAAATAATGGCACAATATTAGTCATGCTCAGTTCCCTGTTAAGGAAGATACAAAAATCTGTGCCGGGGTCCCTACAATTTCTTCCCTTGATTCCCACAATATTCTTGCATATACTTGGTCAGATCATGGGGATTTATTCACCTTCATATGCCTCAAAACCACCAATGCCTCTTCATTTTAAATGTTATTATATTTCAGGACATCACAGTTCTCTTCCCTGACTTCCCCAAATTGCATGGTTAAATATAGACAAGTAGTATTCATTTAAGAACTCACCTCCAGACTTCAGTAGCCACACTGACACCTATTGTCTTTTTATGTTCTTATTAAGACCGTGAGACATAGGAGCAGAATTCGGTCATTTGGCCCATCGAGTCTGCGCTGCCATTTCATCATGGCTGATCCATTTTTCCTCTCACCCTTAATTTCCTGCCTTCTCCCCTTATCCCTTCATGCCTTTACCAATCAAGAATCAATCAAACCCCTGTCTTAAATAATATAATTTTAGAATGTCTTAAAATTCTCCTTTACCTTATCTGCCAAGGATATCTGAGGTCCCTTTTTATCCTTCTGTTGCCCTTAAATGTACTTCTATATCTGTCTGACAGAGAAAGCAGGATCTCCCAGTGGCCACACATTTTAATTCCACGTCCCATTCCCATTCTGATATGTCTATCCATGGCCTCCTCTACTGTCAAGATGAAGCCACACTCAGGTTGGAGGAACAACACCTTATATACTGGCTGGGTAGCCTCCAACCTGATGGCATGAACATTGACTTCTCTAACTTTCGTTAATGCCCCTCCTCTCCTTCTTACCCCATCCCTGATATATTTAGTTTTTTTTCCCCCTCTGCCCATCAATCTGCCTGTTCTCCATCTCCCTCTGGTGCTCCCCTCCCCCTTTCTTTCTTCCTAGGCCTCCCGTCCCATGATCCTTTCCCTTATCCAGCTCTGTATCCCTTTCGCCAATCACCTTTCCAGCTCTCAGCTTCACCCCACCCCTTCCGGTCTTCTCCTATCATTTCGCATTTCCCCCTCCCCCTCTTACTTTTAAATCTCTTACTTTCTTTTCAGTTAGTCCTGACGAAGGGTCTCGGCCCGAAACGTCGACAGTGCTTCTCCACCAGCATTTTTTGTGTGTTGCTTCTATATCCCTTAAACTGCTCAAGGGATTTGTTGGATTCCTGTTGTCTGTACCTGTCGTTTGTTGCTATTTTGTTCGTGGTCTGACCCTCAATACCTCTTGTCATCTAGGGTTTCTTTATCCAACCAGCTTGGCCTTTCATTCTAACGGCAACATATTAGCCCAGAACTCTCATTATTTCACTTCTAAAGGTCTCCTAATTGTCAGATGTCCCTTTACATGCTAGAGACATTTTTAAGTTCTTGTCTCATGTCACTAAAACTAGGCTAGAGGTAGGACAGTAACTTGAGGACCAGTTCAATTTTGTCCCATATCTATTTTAAATCTAATACAATAATGGTCATTGGTCACAAATTGCTCCCCCACTGACATTTAGCAACTTGCCCTGCTTCATTTTCCAACAGAAGGTCAAGTGTTGTCCTCCCTTGAATACCACCCTCATATTGCATGAGGAAACTTACCTGAATACATTTAACAAACCCTGTCCCATCTAATCCCTTATCACTATTGTAGCCCCAATCTATATCAGGAAAATGAAAATTACCTCCATTTACAACCCTACTTATTCCTCCAGCTATCCATGATCTCCCTATATGTTTGTCCCTCTAATTCCTGCTGACTACTAGAGAGCCTAGGGAGTACAATCCCATCAAAGTGATCACCCTTTCTTATTTCTATGTTCTAACTATACAGCCTCAGTGTGTCCTCCCTGAACTAGCCTCTCTAAGTACTTCCATGATGTTCTCCCTTATCAAAAGCATACCTCCATGACTTACCTTCACCTCTATCACACCTGTATGCCACAACATCGAGCTGCCAGCCCTGCCCGTCCCTTAACCATGTTTCTGCAACAGTTATAATGTCATAAGCCAGGTGCCTATCCACACCATGAGGTCATCTGCTTTACCTGTTAAGCTTCTTGCATTAAAGTAAACGCAGTTTAGCCATTTTGATGTTCCTTGCTCCCTGTCAAACCCATCTGTCTTGCTGACTGGACTTCCTCACTCCAACATCTCTCTTTGCCTCAACTATCTCATCTGCTGCACCATGACTTTGCATCCTAGACCCCAGTCAGGCAAGTTTACAGCCTTCAGTGTAGTTCTTGCCCATCTCCCCAGCAATATATTAGCCCTCCTCCAGTTCAGATGTTGCAGGGAAGTGTCTAGATTGATTTCTCATAGTAATGAGCAAGACAGATTGATAGCTACTGGGGTTCAAGTAAATGGGAGTCGATCTCATGAAATTGTATTAAATTTTCAAGAGGCTTGATGTCAGTGCTGCGAGGCCACTTTTTCTTGTGAGCCTGAGATTGGGGAGCGTCATCTTAGAATAACAAAGCTGCCACTTCAGACAGATTGGAGAACTCTTCCTCGAGTGAGTTTTAAAGTTTTGGAATGCTGTAATCTAGAGAGCTACATAGGCTGATCCATTGAATATATCTAAGGCTAAGATAGACAAACTTCTGGAATTCGGAGAATTAGGATCATTGGAACTGGCCAAGAATTGGAGCCCTGGCCAAAGTTTAGATCAGCAATGATCCTTTACACTGACAGCACTGGCTGAAGAAGTCACGAGACCTGCCACTAGTCCTACTTATTACATTTGTTACATTGCCAGAAACTAAATTTAATCCTTTTTTTAACTTTCAGGAGGAGTTAACTCTGCTCAAAAAAGCACCGTAAGTTGCCTGTTCAGCACTTAACATATAATGAAATCACCAAGTTTATCCAGTACAAGAGAAAATTGGCAGATGCTGGAAATCCAAGCAACACGCACAAAATGCTGGAGGAATTCAGCAGGCCAGGCAGCATCTATGGAAAAGAGTACAGTTGACATTTCAGACTGAAACCTTTCTTGAATCCTGTTTCACGTCAGACATTACTATCATAGAGTCATAGAGCACTACAGCACAGAAACAGGCCCTTTGGCCCATTTAGACCACGCGGAACTATTATGCTATTCCCATTGATCTGCGCCTGGACCATAACCTTCCATATCCCTCCCTCACATACAAACTTCTCTTAAGTGTTGAAACCAAACCCGCATCCACCACCTTGTGCAATTGGATCATAGATTTCCTCATTTGCAGAATCCAGTGAATTCGGATTGGCAAAAACGTCTCCTCCACAATTTCCATCAACACATGTGCACCACAGGGATATGTGCTTAACCCCATGTTCTACTCGCTTTACACCTATGTGTGGCTAAGTACAGCTCCAACACCATAAACAAGTTCTCTGATATGAACACACTTCTGTTGTGGGCTGTATGAAAGGGGTGATGAATCAGCAATTACAGGGGGGAGAATGGTGTCATATCAACAATCTCTCAATGTCAGCAAGACCGAGGAATTGAATGTAGACTTCAGGAGAATGAAACCAGAGGTCCATGAGCCAGTAATCATCAGAGGATCAGGGGTGGAGGGGCATCAGTAACTTTAAATTACCAGGTGTCACTATCTCATAGGACCTGTCCTGGGCACATCATATAAATGTTATTGCAATGAGCACATCAACATGAAATGTTGCCATAAAAAGCAGCATCCATCATCAAAGATCCTTACCACCCAGGCCATGCTCTTTTCTCACTGCTGCCATCAGGTAGGTTGTACAAGAGCCTCAGGACTCACACCACCAGGTTAATACCCTCAACCATCAGGCTCTTGAACAAAAAAGGCTAATTACATTCATTCTATTTTTGGTGTTCCCACAACCAATGATCTCACTTTAAGGGCTCTTTATCTTTTTATTTGATGTGTATGTCACAGGAAAATAAATCTCAGGGTTGTAGGCGGTGACATGTATGTACACAGATAATAAATTTTACTTTGAACTTTCTGTTGGCAGCTTATTACACACTCTCACCTCTGAGTGAAGAAGCTCCCCCTTTTGTTCCCCTTAAACACCTTTCACCCTTCACCATGACCAGTTGCCTACTTGCATCTACCCTATCTATACCCCTCATAATTTTGTTTACCTCTATTGAATCTCCCCTCATTCCCCTAGGCTCCAGGGAATAAAGTCCTAACCTCTTCAACTTCCCTATGACTCAGGTCCTCAAGTCCCAGCAACATCCTCGTAAAATTTCTCTGTACTCTTTCAATGTTATTGACATCTTTCATGTACATAGATGACCAGAACTGCACAATACTCCAAATTAGGACTTATCAATGCCTTATACAATTACAGCATAATATCCCAACTCAAAGTTCAAGTTCAAAGTAAATTTATAATAAAGTAGATATATGTCATTATATACAACCCTGACATTCACTTCCTTGCTGCCAATCACAGTAAGTATAAGAAACACAATATAATCAATGAAAGGCCACACTTCAGAGGATGGACAACAACCAATGTGAAAAAGAAAACTGCAAATACAAAAAGAAAGAGAAAAGCGAAACAGTAATAATAATAATAATGAATAAGCAATAAATATTGAGAATATAAGATGAAGAATCTTTAAAGGTGAGTCCATAGGTGGCGGGAACATTTCAGTGTAGAGATGAGTGAAGGTATCCACTCTGGTTCAAGAGGGGTAATACATCTTCCCGGACCTGGAAGTGCGAGTCCTGGGGCTCCTGTACTTTTTTCCTGATGGCAGAAAGAAGACAGTATGGCCTGGATGGTGGAGGGCCCTGATGATGGATGCTGATTTCCTGTGACAGCACTCCATGAAGATGTACTCAGTGGTGGAGAGGACTTTACCTGTGATAGACTGGAGAATACGCATTACTTTTTGCAAGATTTTCCATTCAAGGGCATTGGTGTTTCCATACCAGGCCATGCAATATACTCTCCACCACAGATCTATAGAGGTTTGTCAAGGCTTTAGATGTCATGCTGAATCTACGCAAATTCCTAAAGAAGTAGAGTCACTGCTGTGCTTTTTTCATAATTGCCCTTGCGTACTGGGCCCAGGACAGATCCTCTGAAATGATGACACTGAGGAATTTAATGGTGCTGACCGTTTCCACCTCTGATCCCCGATGAGGACTGGCTCTTGGACCTCTGGTTTCCTCCTCCTGAAGTCAATAATCATCTCCTTGGTCTATCTGACCTTAAGTGAAAGGTTGTTTTTGTGGCACCATTCAATCAGATTTTCAGCCTCCCTGATTAGTCACCACCACAACAATGGTGTCATCAACAAACTTAAATATGGCATTGGAGCTGTGCTTAGCCACACAGTCATAAGTGTAAAGTGAGTAGAGAAGGAGGCTAAGCACACAGACTTGTTGTGCTCCTGTGCTGATGGAGATTGCGGAGGAGATGTTGCCAACCCAAACTGATTGGGGTCTGCAAGTGAGGAAATCAACAATCCAGTTGCACAAGGAGGCATTAAAGCCCAGGACTTGAAGCATATTGATTAGTTTTGAGGAGATTATATTATTGAATGCCGAACTGTAGTCAATTAAGAACATTCCAATATATGCAACTTCAGTCCAAATGTTCTCCTTTACTCAATACTTTAATTTAAGAAGGCCAATGTACCAAAAGCTCTCCTTACAGCCCTATCTACCTGTAATGCCACTCTCAAGGTATTCCCAGGTCACTCTGTTCTACTGCACTCCACAGTGCCCTGCTATTCACTGTGTAAATCCGATCCTGCAATTGTTGATCCCAGGAGGTCAGCAGTTTCTGGGATACTCAGACCACTCCATCTGACACCAACAATCATTCCACTGTCAAAGTCATTTAGATCACATTAGTTCCCCTTTCTAATGTTTGTCCTGAACAACAACTGAACCTCCTGAGCATGTCTGGACAAGTTGTTAAACGGTTACACTCTCATATTGGTATAAAATACCCTGAGGAACAATGGCCGTAGATTACTGGCCTCACAGTATTCTCCATCTGCCAAGCGCCCACACACAGGGCCCACTGGAAAATTAATCCATTCACCACAAAGCATAATATAAACTTGCCAGAATAGTGCTATCAAGCATTTTCTTATTTAGTAACTTGGCAAGTAAACACCTGTTTAATGAGGAGGAATGAAAGGGCAGGTTTCAAGACAAGATAAAAGCAGTTTAACAGGAAAGACGTTGGCTTTAACAATGTAACAGCAGTCACTGGAGAAAATAATATTCAGGCATCAATCACTGACATCCACCTACACCGACAGCATTTCTGGAATACCCTACCTGCTCTGTGTGCTTACTGATCAATCTCTGTCAACGTTTCACCATAGAAGTATATAGTTAGCAGGCAATAATGCACTGTACTTATAGTGTTTGGCAGTGAGATGATCAGATAGACTTCAATATATTTGTATCACTAACATGGTACACCCAATGGCCTCTTCATTAGTTACCTGTATACTTGCTCAATAATGCAAAAATCAGTCAATCGTGTGCCAGCAACTCGATGCATAAAAGCATGCAGACATGGTCAAGAGGTTCAGTTATTGTTCAGACCAAACAACAGATTGGGGAAGAAGTGTGATCCAAATGACTTTGAACATGGAATGAATGTTGGTGTCAGATAAGGTGAGTTGAGTATCTCAGAAACTGCTGGGATTTTTCACACACAACCATCTCCAGAGTTTACAGAGAATGGTGTGAAAAACAAAACAAAAAATCATCCAGTGAGCAGCAGGTCTGTGGGCAAAACTGCCTTGTTAAAGAGAAAGGTCAGAGGAGAATGACCAGACTGGTTCAAGCTGACAGGAAAGGCGACAGTAACTCAAACAACTACATGTTACAACATTCAAAACTTGAAGAGGATGAGGTACAGCAGCAGAAGACCATGAACATATGAGAGGAACCTAACAAAGTGGACACTGAGTGTATAATGCTTACAGCCCATAAATGGGTGTTTATTCCTGGAGTAAGGTGCAGGGTGACCTCTCCTCACTGCACATAAATGGCTTCTCCTAAGAGAGTTAGTAGCATAGATTTTCTGGTAGTGCACTTAAAGGATTATCTCATCTGGTACCTCAACACTACCTCTTTGCTCAGAATAGCAGAGCAGCTTCTCAACTTCCTAAGGAGATTACGGCAAAAGAGATTCCCCAACCCCCTATTTTAATCAATTTTTACAGGAGCATCATCGAGAGTGTCCTGACCAGCAGCATCATCATTTGGTACAGGAATTGCAAGGTATCTGACCACAAGTCCCTACAATGTAGTGTGAGGACTGCTGAGAGGATCATCAGGGTCTCTCTTCCACCTAGCTGAGGTATTTATCTGAGCACTGAGTAGATATGGCCATAGCATTGTCAATGATCCCTCCCATCGTCCATCTATCTTTATCACCTCTACCACCAGGCATGAGGTACCATAGCATTAGGACAAGAACTGTTAGAATGGGAAATAGCTTCCTCACACAGGCAATAAGACTACTAAACTCCCTGCCACAACATAGGAATTTCAACATACAGTCTCATCATGTATGAAGCACCAGCTGCATTATACAGTTTACTTTTTAACTTGTATCGTATATGCACCTTATTATTTGTCAACTTATTTGTGGTAATTTTACTTTATTTGTTATGTGTGTGAGCTATATGTACTGTGCTCTTCACCTTAGTCTGGAGAAATATTGTTTCGTTTGCTGGGATATGTGTATACAGTTGAATGACAATAAACTGAACTTGAACTTGAACAGATGTGTGTGAACTGTTGTGCACTTCACAATTGTCTTTTCATTCCACTTTTAACTCTTCCAATATAATCCTCTCTACTCTTTTGCCTTGTGCAGTTATCAAGATTCTCCTTCAATGTATTCTTGTCAGTCACCTCAACAATTCAAATAAAAGACTGAAAAAACAAGTAAGTAAGGGCAGAAATAGGCCTCTCAGACCTTTGTCTACCCTGTCATTCAATATAATCGTGGCTGACCTATGCTTGTCTCAACTCCTCTTCTACACCAGTTCCCCATAACCTTCAATTCATCAATCTTCCAAATACTTAACTACTTCCATTTTAAATATATCTATTCATTTGGCCTCCACCACCTCCAGGGCAGAGTATTTTAGAGAATTATCATCCTCTGAGGGAAGAAGTTTCTATGCACCTCAGTTTTAAGTGACTAGTCCCTTATTTTGTAGCTGTGTCTGTCATAGTCCCATCTGGCAATTCCCCATTACCTCTTTAATTGGACCCTAACCCCCTTGCCTGATTTCCAATCGTTCCCAGTTCAGCAAATTACACACACCTGCTCTCCATCAGTAACTGCAGGATAAAAACCCTGGAATCACAACAAGGAATTGCCAGTTCATTGGTCAACTCTTGTATGAGTAACCTCACTTCATGGTTATTTAGAACTGTCAGTTCTAAGTTCTGCATCGTCTCCTGGATTCTCCACATGAACCTTGTCTCTGTAGAAAGACTCTCCTAGATATTGGATCTCGGTTCGCAGTGGTGCTAACGCCTAACAACTCTGCCTCAACACCTGTATCCTGCACCTGGGTTTGTCCCCAGCCACATCATTGTGCCAGTGTTTCCTTATGTATGACACTTCCACTAATAGCAACATCTCAACACTTAGCCTGTCAAGCCCCCTCAAGTATTTATGTTTTAGTAAGGTCACCTCTCTATTGTTCTAAACTCCAAGGAATACAAATCAAAACTCTCTCACCTATTTCACTCTGATTGTGAGAATTCATTATTGGATTATATTAGCAATTATCACATTCATCATATTTTGCCCATTTTCTACATGTGGATCAAACGCTCATCAAATCCTTCCAGAATTTTAAAACCCTATCCGATCAACAATAAGCTTGATCTTTATAGCGGAAAAGAGGCCCAGATTATGCAATCCTTAGAACATAGAACGGCACAGCATAGGACAGGCTCTTCAGCCCACAATATTGTGCCTTCTGAATAGGCAAAAACTCTCAGTTCTGCTATCGACTTAATGAACATTTCTTGCATTTCAATTGAAGACCAGAACTCTGTAGCTATATCATCAGGAAGAATCAGAATTCCATACAGAAATGATGTAACTTCTCAGAATTTTGATTCTTTTAGAATGAAAACCAGAATGATTTTTTAAGAATGCTTACATAGTTTCTTTGTTGATGGGGTGGACGATCAGCAGGTTTATGCGTGGTCTGTAACCTCTGCTTGGAGGTACACAAAGTAGGACATGGAAATATCACCTTATTTCTTCATTGCCAATGGGTCTAATTCCTGTAACTTCCTCCCCAGCACACAGGCATGAGTACCTACTAAAGGACTGCAATGCTTCAAAAAGGCAGTTCATCACCCCCTTATAAAAGCAATTAAAAATGGATGTATCTCATGACTTCAATTTGGGTGCTTTCTCAATTATCTTTTTTGTATTCTATTATTATTGTATGTTTATTTTTGCACTGTATTAATTTTTTTATTTTGGTTTGGGTTTTTTTTTAATTTGTAGTGTTGTAGAAAATGCATAAAAAAACCAAAAAAAATGGATGTATCTGTAGTATCCAGGCCATCTTCAAGGAGTGATTCCTCAAAAAGGCAACATCCATCATTAAGGACCCATCATATAACCATATAGCAATTACAGCACGGAAACAGGCCATCTCAGCCCTTCTAGTCCGTGCCAAGTGCTTACCCTCATCTAGTCCCACCTACCTGCACTCAGCCCATAACCCTCCATTCCATTCCTGTCCATATACCTATCCAATTTTACTTTAAATGACAATATCAAACCTGCCTCTACCACTTCTACTGGAAGCTCGTTCCACACATCTACCACTCTCTGAGTAAAGAAGTTCCCCCTCATGTTACCCCTAAACTTTTGCCCCTTAAATCTCAACTCATGTCCTCTTGTTTGAATCTCCCCTACTCTCAATGGGAAAAGCCTATCCACGTCAACTCTATACCCCTCATAATTTTAAAAACCTTATCAAGTTCCCCCTCAACCTTTTTGCTCTACTTATTTTATTTAATATACTGTATATATTTATACTGTAATTCACGGGTTTTTCTCTATTGCGATGTATTGCAATTTACTGCTGTCGCAAAGTTAACAAATTTCACGGCATGCAGTCCACCTCATACATGAGCAAAATAAAATGAGTCGGATAAAATAACGAGAGTCCTGGAAAGAAATAACCCTTTCCTCTTAACACACATCTCAAGGGCCAATTTTATTCACCATATAAATTTAAATGTATTATGAATTTGCTATGGTGTGTTGGAGCAACATTTGCCGTACATCCAATTGATAGCTTAACAGAAGGTTTGAAGAAAAAGGTTTCACCCACATATAGTGATGTCCAAATGTTCAGAGCCTTTTAAAGTACCGTAGATTCCGGACTACAGAGCGCACCTGATTAAAAGCCGCAGGCTCTAATTTTAGAAATAAAATCAATTTTTTAATTGTAAAGGCCGCACCGGATTTTAGGCCGCACCGCTACTTTTAAATATACATACGTATCGGTAACACAAATTACGTTGCATATACTTTTTTACTGAACAGCACGAACAACATTCCAATATCTCCTAGCGACTGGTAAAAATATATATACTGCAGCCTACCAGGAAAAGTTATTGATCGACTTTAACTTAAAAGCAGCGTTTTCGCTCGGGTCTAATCGGGTCTGACACGCTTGCGCAATGCGATCGGGTCTAATCGGGTCTGACGCTTGCGCATTGCGATCGGGTCTAATCGGGTCTGACACGCTTGCGCAATGCGATCGGGTCTAATCGGGTCTGACGCTTGCGCAATGCGATCGGGTCTAATCGGGTCTGACACGCTTGCGCAATGCGATCGGGTCTAATCGGGTCTGACGCTTGCACATTGCGATCGGGTCTAATCGGGTCTGACACGCTTGCGCAATGCGATCGGGTCTAATCGGGTCTGACGCTTGCGCATTGCGATCGGGTCTAATCGGGTCTGACACGCTTGCGCAATGCGATCGGGTCTAATCGGGTCTGACGCTTGCGCAATGCGATCGGGTCTAATCGGGTCTGACGCTTGCGCATTGCGATCGGGTCTAATCGGGTCTGACACGCTTGCGCAATGCGATCGGGTCTAATCGGGTCTGACACGCTTGCGCAATGCGATCGGGTCTAATCGGGTCTGACGCTTGCGCAATGCGATCGGGTCTAATCGGGTCTGACGCTTGCGCATTGCGATCGGGTCTAATCGGGTCTGACACGCTTGCGCAATGCGATCGGGTCTAATCGGGTCTGACGCTTGCGCAATGCGATCGGGTCTAATCGGGTCTGACACGCTTGCGCAATGCGATCGGGTCTAATCGGGTCTGACGCGCTTGCGCAATGCGCTCGGGTCTAATCGGGTCTGACGCTTGCGCATTGCGATCGGGTCTAATCGGGTCTGACGCGCTCGGGTCTTGCTTTTCTTCGAGTATTTTCCATGTTGATGAGGGTGAGTACAAATGACTGATTTACAATAATTTAATTGTGAAAGTGCGCTTGATTTATCGTACAATTTCATTGGACCTCTGTGAACTACTCATCAATTTTATTGGTCTACTGTTACGAGGCAAAATGTTTACGAGGCGGCATGAAAAAAAACCATGTATTAGCCGCTCTGGATTATAGGCCGCAGAGTTCAAAGCTGTTCAAAATGTGGGAAAAAAGTAGCGGCTTATAATCCGGAATCTACGGTACCTGGATAAACCAGTGATGTATAAGCCTATCCAACCTCTCTCAAGGAAGAGATCCCTTTGCATCCTCCGATCCATACTTAATGCTGTGCACTGGATCTCTCGTTTTTATGACTTCTCTCTGCAACAACACTGATTTGCTTGATCTCAACACTGTCGTGTTCCACAATCCACTTTACTCTTCTCTGCATTGGGTACTGCAATAGAGGACTTTTCTCCGTCCTTTCAGATGTCAACTGCAAAATCTCTTGCACTCCAAAAAAAAAGGAAGAAACGTCCACTAACATTGGATCTCTTTCTCTTCCCACAGATGCAGCCTGATCTGCTGATAATTTTCAGTGCCTTTTATTTGTATTGCACTTGTAATGAGTTACTAGAGCTTGTTAGAGTTTAACAAGAATAAAGCCTTTCATCATTGCAAAGCCAGGTGAATCTCTGGAGATCTCTCCAGAAAGTTGTGGAATCATTTAAAAAGGAAGTAGGTACAGTTTTGACTGATTGTGGAACTGAGGGCTATAACAGAACTGATACAGAAGGTCATTTAAGAATTATGGAACATCAGCCATAGAAACATAGAAAACCCACAGCACAATACAGGCCCTTCAGCCCACAATGCTGTGCCAAACATGTACCTATTTTAGAAATTACCTAGGGTTACCCATGCAGCCCATGATCATATTGACTGGCAGGGCAAGCTTCAGGCACTAGGTGGCCTCTTCTGGGTCCTTTTTCCACATGTTCTCATGTTAATTAGTGACTTGGCATATAGTTTTTGGCCATTCCAACCAAAATATATATTGAATAGACAAGTGACAGAAAGAATGTGACACAGCAAGAAGTACTTTACAGCAAGAAATATTAGTGTTGTCACACTACCCCTCCAGGCTACTGTATCTTCCTGATGCCTAGACTTTTAACATCTGCAGTGACGGTAAGACTTTATCAACTATAAATCCAGCAAACTGCTCGCAGGGGACTATGGTAAAAGCTACCAAAAATCATTTCAGATGACCTGTCCTGGCCCCAGCACATAAGTGCAATTACAAAGAAAGCGCAGCAGTGCCTCTACTTCCTCAGGAGTGGGAGAAGATTTGGCATGACATCTAAAATCCTGACAATCTTCTGTCGATGTGTGGTGGAGAACATACTAACTGGCTGGTATGGAAACACCAATGCCCCAAACAGAAAATCCTACAAACATCGTGGTTCTGGCTTGGTCCATCACAGGTAAAGCCTCCTTCATCAATGAGCAAATCTACAGGAAAGCAGCATCCATCATCAGGGATCTCCACCACCCAGGTCATGCTCTCTTCTCACTGCTGCCATCTGGAAGAAGGTACTGGAGCTTCAGGACTCACACCACCAGGTTCAGAAACAGTTAGTACTCCTCAACCATCAGGCTCTCTCTTGAATCAAAGGAGATAACTTCATTCAACTTCACTTGTCCCATCATTGAAATGTTCCCACAATCAATGGACTCACTCTCAAGGACTCTTTATCTCATGTTCTCTGTATTTGTTGTTTGTTTATTTATTACTATTATTATTATTTCTTTCTTTTTGTATTTGCCAGTTTGTTGTCTTTTAAGCATTAGTTGAACTCTCAAGTTGGTGTGGTCTCTCATTGATTCTATTATAGCTATTATTCTATTGTGTTGGTGCGTGGCCAAGTGGTTAAGGCATTTGTCTAGTGATCGGAAGGAAGGTCGTTAGTTCGAGCCTTGGCTGAGGCTGCGCGTGTGTCCTTAACTTAACCACACATTGCGCTGTGACGACACCGGTGCCAAGCTGTATGGGTCCTAATGCCCTTCCCTTGGACAACATTGGTGGCGTGGAGAGGGGAGACCTGAAGCTTGGGCAACTGCCAGTCTTCCATAAAAAAAAACCCTGCCCAGGCTTGCGCCCTGGGAACTTTCCAAGGCACAAATCCATTGTCTATCAATACTAACGGAGGCCTACATTATTCTATTATGGATTTATTGAGCATGGCCAAAAGATGATAAATTTACTTTGAACTTGGGATTCAAGTCCTCTATTGATCTGAATGATTTAGGTCATGATAACTGATGGAACATTTGACACCTGGAAGTATCCAGTCAAGCAATGTTGGGGTTTTGGAGTTCTAATGTTAAAGTGCTTTTGCTGTTACCACAATGCCCCTGCAGGTCTATTGTGCAGGCAAATGAAGGGAGAAGTGAGAAGGCATGGAATGTTAGGCAAAATCCATTGTCCACACCACCACCTTCTTACCTTAATGTAGGCATTGGTTCTACAGTCCCTGGAGGTCTTTTGAGAAGATACGCATCTTCCGGGACAGCGAGTACCATGTGCCTGAGAGTCTCCCATTGGATAGATCATTCAGTCTTTCTACCTACCACTGTATAAACAGTATGCAAGACAAGCTTTTCACTCTATCTTGGAACATGTGACAATAAACCAATACATTACCTTCTCCCCACCAATTCCCTAATACCTTTTTTTCTAAGAAGTATAGTTGTGTTTTTATCAGAGTTAACATGAGACCAATAGCAATATGTTGTTGTTAGTCTAAAATAATATTAGATCGTGAATGTGAAAATCCGATGCCCACACACACTGTAAACCATTTTTAAGCATTTGCAAGTGATTCCGCTGAAAAGTTTGGAAATGAACATGCACCATTGAGGGTGAATATCCAGTTCTAAAGCATGATTATTTGTGTTTTCACTTCACTGCCAACAGCTAGTGTATACCTGTAGTGTTCTCTTAAGCAGTCTATTGGATTCAATGAACGGTACCTGATTCCATGAAGGCAATGTCCCATCAGGAACTTCCCTCAACAAATTAAGTAAACAAAGATGAATCTCTAAGGTACAAGTAACATTGAATGCAGTCAGTAATGATGCCCAATCGAGCTATATTTTAAAGTTCAGTTGCAGAACATAAATTGAGCATCACACCGACTCTGGGCCCCATGGAAAAGAACATGAAGAGCATAAAAATTATTAGGCCAACAACTCTATCTCAATTTTGACTGTTTGACACCAATGGCAATCCTATTTGTATTGCTGTCAATTTTTGTGTCATTATCTCTTGTAGCAGAAGGCATCTGTGTCATGTTAAAGGTGATAAATAAATGCAAGTTATTGGTCTAACATACAAGATTCTCTCAGTGACTTCCCTAAAGCTTGTAACGAGAAGATTTAGATTAGATTTATTTGTCACATGTACATCAAAACAAATAAAACAGAGAAGTGCGTTGTTTGTGCCAAGTCAAATCAGTGAGGATTGTGCTGGGACCAGCATTCAAGTGTTGGCACACTTCTGGCACCAACATAACACGTCCACAACTCACGAGCACTAACCATACATCTTTGGAATATGGAAGGAAATCGGAGCATCCAAAGGAAACCGGTCCCAATCTCCTTGGAAATCGAACCCTGATCGGTGATTGCAGGCACTGTAAAGTGATAGTGCTAAACGCTACGCCACCCAAATACTGTAAATTTGTAGATAGGATAAAGACCACCAATATCAGAATCAGGTTATTATCACTGGCATTTGCTGTGAAATTTGTGTACAGTGTAAGATACATAAATGACTATAAGTTACAAAGACAAATAGATAGTACGAAGAATGAATAATGAGCAGTGTTCATGGATCATTCAGAAATCTAATGGTGGAGGGAAGAATCTGTTCCTAACCCACTGAGTGTGGGCCTTCATGCTCGTGTACCTCCTCCCCAATAGTAGTAACGTGAAGAGGGCATGTCCCTTATGGGAGGGTTCTTAATGATGGATGCTGCCTTCTTCAGGCATACCAAATCCCCTCAAACTCCTAATGAATTAGAGCCATTTGTGCACCTTCTTCATGATTGCCTCAATGAACTGGTCTTCAGAGATATTGGCATCCATGAACGATGCTGTTCATCCTTTCCATGAACTTGATGCTGTTTACCCTTTCCACCACTGACCGCTTAATGAAGACTGGTGTGTGTTCTCCTGACTTCTCCTTCCTGAATGTTACAGTCAATTCATTGGTTGTGCTGATGCTGAGTGGAAGGCTGTTGTTATGACACTACTTAACCAGCCAATCTATCTCACTTTTGCATGCCTCCTCATCACCATCTAAGATTCTGCCAACTATGGTGACATTAGCAAATTTATAAGTTGTTGCTAATAAACGTGTCCATTTGAAACCCACAATTTTGAAGACCCTAGATGATCATTATAATCAGATTTGGCGGAAGACTAAATAAGGTAAATCGGTAAATTGGACTATTATTGCCACATGTGCTGAGATGCAGTGGATACCATTCATACAGATCAATTCAATAGTACAGTACATCAAGACACTGCAAAGGAAAACAATAACAGAGTGCAGAGTAATGTGTTACCGTTACAGAGAAAATGAAGTTCAGGTAGACAATCAGTGCAAGTTCATAATGAGGTAGGTTGTGCATCTGCATAGGATGCTTTCTGTAGTGCACCGTAAGAATTGGTGAGGATCAAAAGGGACATGCCATATTTCTTTAGCCTCCTGAGGATGCAGAGGCGCTGGCAAGTTTTCTTGGCAATGGCACCTATATGGTTGGAACATGGACAGCTATTGGTGGAATTCACTCCAAGGAACTTAAAGCTCTCAACCTTTTTGGTCTCAGCACTGTGAATGTAAGTAGGAGCATGAGTACAGGTCTTTCCTTTAACCAACACCCCCCCTCCCCCACACCCCACATTGAGGCAATGGTTGTTATTATGACACCATGTCACTTGTCTCTCTATCTCCTTCCCACACTGTGACTCATTGTTTGAGATAACAGCCCACCACGGTTGTATCATCTGCCATCTTGTAGATGGATTTGGAGCAGAATCTGACTGTACAGTCGGGAGTGTACAGGGAGCAGCACAGGGGGGCTGAGGACACAGCCACCAGTTTTGACAATAATCCTGGCAGTGGTGTTGCTGTCCATCCTTACTGATTGTGGTCTGTTCATCAGGAAGTCAAGGATCCAGTTGCAAAGGAAGGCATAGAGTCCCAGATCTAACAGTTTGGAGATGAGTTTGCTTGGAAGTACAATATACTGCAGTACTGAAGGAAGAGCTGTAATCAATAAACAATCTTTATGTTCTGATACTCAGAGATGAGTGTATGGCCAGGGAGGTAGTGTCTGCAAAGTTGCAGGGTGGCTGGAAATAATGCATGCCATATCCAGCCTCTCAAAGAACTTCATGATGGTGGACATCAGTCATTAAAGCACATTACTGAACTAACACTCAAACTTTGAAGAGACTTAAGCGATTTTAGTGGAGCTGTACACAGAGGTTTCTCCTTTAATACCAGCCAGGAGCTTGGCTCCATCCAGAGGAAAATCTCACGTGAGTTGTTGGTGAGGAAGGCAAGTGCAATGTTAGCATCCGTTTCGAGAACACTTGAATATAAGAGCAAGGATGTAATGCTGAGGCTTTATAGGGCACTGGCAAGGCCTCACAAGGAGTATTGTGAGCAGTTTTGGGCCCCTTATTTAAGAAAGGATGTGTCGACATTGGAGAGGGTTCTAACAAAGTTCATGAGAATGATTCCAGGAATGAAAGGTTTATCGTATGAAGAGCAATTGATAGCTTTGGGGCTTTACTCGCAGAAATTTAGAAGAATGAGGGGGGATTTCATTGAAGTCTATCGAATGTTGAAAGGCCCAGTGGATGTGAAGAGGAGTCTAGGACCAGAGAGCATAACCTTAGAACAGAGGAATGTCCACTAAGAAAGGAGATGAGGAGGATCTTCTTTAGCCAGAGAGTGTTGTGTCTATGGAATTTGTTGCCACAGGTGGCAGTGGAGGCTTGGTATATTTAAGGTAGAGGTTGATAGGTTCTTGATTAGTCAGTGAATGAAAGATTATGGAAAGAAGGCAGGAGAATGGGGCTGAGAAGGAAATAGGTCAGCCATGATGAAATGGCAGAGCAGACTCGATGGGCTAAATGGCCTAATTCTGCTCCTGTCTTTTGGTCTTATGGTTTGGGATGAACTGGAAGATGGACCAGTTTTGGGATAAAATACTGGAGGACTGACGGGGGGACTCCCTCTACAATGTTTTACATTTTGACTGGCACCTCTGAGCACTCTCTCTACTCGGTGTTAGTTAATTATTGCCTCTTCAAGACATTCAGTCAAAGGTACAACCATGCCTCTGGCACTTCTGCATGCTCACTCTATAAAGTGTGACATCACCATGGGCAATTCCAACCACTCACTCTGCATTATGCTACATTGTCCATGACACTCTTGTCCATACGCTCCACCAAATCTGGGAATACTGAAGGAACACCTTGTTCCCTTGTTGGCTATGGGTTATGCCAGCTAGAAGTTTTATAGTTACCACTTTCCTAGCAGTGGTGACGAGGTAAGTATCCCTTCATGCTAGCAACTTCCAGTAGGTTGATAACAAAAAAGCCAGGTCACCTGCAGCTTTTGAAGAATGTCACATCATTGCCCTGCTGGGATGTAGGAGAGGCTCATCACCCATGTCACAGAGTCTGATCATGAGAAGGAAAGTAGAGCGAACTGACCAGAGCAGGTGCTGCCCCCAAATTCCAGGAAACCCCCCTCCCCTATCCATCCTTCATTTCAGAGGCATTTAGACAGGAGAAGTCAGGGAAATGAGGGATAGAGAAAGAAGTGCAGTTAAAATTGGTATCATGGTCAGCACAGACATTGTCGGCTGAAGGGCTTGTTCCTGTGCTGTACTGTTTCATGTTTTATGTTCTATGTATTGCTTGATAACATTTTCACAGAACCAAAGGCTTTGAAGATCACATGTTCTTCATTGTGTGAGAAAGTTCTTTCCTTTCCCCCGGATCCATGGTCTCATTGAGTCTAAGCATATAAACATCTGTTCTCCTTTTGCAATCATCGCTGATGTTAAAATCACAGACTTAGATCTAATGTTTCCTGATCATTTAGTGATTCTGAGATTATGGAATACTTCCAACTTCAAAATTATTTATGTTTGCTATGAAATCCCGTCTAATTCTGAATAACTTGGATATCAGAGATCAAGGATTGTTTGGAGTCTCTGGCTGGGTGTTCTTTTAAAGTGCCCTAGACCACACTCATTGAGGTGTGGGACAGTAAATTTGTGTTATAATCCCCAAAATGGGTAGATTTGAACTACTAAAATGCTGATAATATGTATAGTAATCAATCAGCTTTGACAAATGCACCATCCAGTCTTTCTTTTTCATCGTGCTCTCTCTAACCTCCTTCACCCTGACTCCATCCCATCCACCAGCCTCTCCATCTGCACATCACCCATACACCTTTCTTACTGGTTCCCCTGCTCCCACAGTTTCCCTCTATCCGACCCACCTTGCTCTCTTTAGTCCAAGCTCCACCCTCCTCTCCTATCAGATTCCAATATCTTCAGCCCTTTGTCACTTCCACCTATCACCTCCCAGTTTCTCACAATAGTCTCATTCTCCCCTCCTCCATCTTCCTATGAAACCCCTTTACCTGGATCCAAATATCACCAGCCAGCTCCTGCTCCACACCTCCCCTCCAATTCTTTATTCTACTATTTCCCTCTACCTTCAACAGACTTTCTGCTCACTACTCTCTTCCAACTCTCTTTCCCAATACAGCAACCCCACCATACCAGTCACATTCCGCCATCTGAACGCAGATTCCAGTGCCCACACATTTTGCCAGATCCCCAACCCAATGCTACAACTTCCTGTCCCAGTACGTCTTACACTTTGAGCCTGTATTCTACCGGCCGAACCAAGATTGCCTTCCCCATTTCTCTCAGGACTGGGAGATCCCAGACCTGGGCCACCACTTACTGGGACAATAACACCACTAAAATGCCCTGGGTTTTTGACCACCGGGGAAGTGGAAGGGAGGCAGAGGATCGCATACTTCACCTGGGTCAAGGCCCGCGCTTGGAGCTGGATTACACGGTGGAATTCTGGACCCTCACGCTCGGAGCTGGATTACACAGTGAAATTCAGGACCATCGCTCTCAGTACTGGATTACTTGGTGGAATTCAGGACCATCACTCTCGGTGATAGGTTACACAGTGGAATTCAGGATTCTCACACTCAGAGTTAGATTACACAATGGAATTCAGGACCCTCACAGGACAGTGCGGATGGAATGTGGAAGTACTGCTGACCCATTACCATCGCGACCTCTCGGAGCGCTTGAAAGATGAGTTGTCAACCTGGAAGTCGACACCAACCTCGAAAGCCTGATCACTCTGGCTTTCCGCATCAACAGGCATCTTGCGGAATAACCCCACGGATCATCAGCCATCCTAATTTCCATTGCCAGAAACATTTCAGGCTGCAGGGCGTTCATCATCAAAGCCTCCAGAACCCATGTAGTTAGGGAGAGCTCCCTAAACCTGCAAACCCACCCACTCCATATGAGCGTTGTTGGAGAAACAACTTGTGAGCTTACTAAGCAGCAGCTGACCAGCCACACATCAAATGTCCACTACATCTAGGAAAGCTCGCCGGGTGGAGACGAGCGACCTATCTGGTAAGGTTCCCTCAGCTTCCAATTCCAGCACCATAGCCCAACTCACTCTTTCTATCCTCGCCCACACCCTGATGGGTCTACAAGCACAGGAGTCTCTAGTGGAGTCTAGCATGGCAGGCAACTTTCTGGACTGGACTCTGTGTGTGCAGCTTGGAATCTTGATCGAGCCTACAGTATCTCTCACCCCTTCTACGTCGCAGGCATGACAGGTGTCGATTAGGGCCTGGATGGTCAGAGAGTACACACAGCCTGTGCACCTGTCAGAGAGCACTGCAAGCCCATCCAGTTTATCCTGATTGATTCACCCATCTTGGGTTACCTCTGGCTTTCCACTCATGACCCTCACTTCACCTGGCCATCCAGTTGACTGCTGAGTTGGAGACACATCTGCCAGAGCTTGTGCCTACAACTTCAACTGACTTCACCCCATAAATCAGTGGATGTGGACGAAACCCTCAGCCCCACCGAACACCCAGAGGAATACTACAACTTAACCGTCCCCTTCGATAATGACAAAGCTAGCACCCTACCATCACACAGACCACATGACTGCAAGATCGACCTCCTCTCGGGCACCAACCCCCCCCCCCCGAGGCCGTCTTTACTCCCGGCCTTCTCCTGAGACGCAAGTCATGAATAACTACATCACCAAGGTGCTACAGCAAGGCTTCACTCACCCATCCCAGTCCCCAGCGGGCATAGGATTCTTCTTTGTTAGAAAGAAAGATGGGTGACTTCATCCTCGGATTGACCACCCTGGACTGTACAAAATCACAATTAAAAACTTCTGCCCTCTCCCCTTGAATGGATAGTGCATTCAAAACGTTCCGCAGGGCCCAGATCTCCACAAAATGGATCTATGGAGTAGTACAAACTAATATGCATTGACCATGAGGATGAATGGAAAACAGCGTTTATAACATCCACTCACCACTGTGAATACTTGATGATGCCTTTTGGACTTTCCAACAGTCCAGCCATTTTCCAAGCATGTGGGCACCACAGTGGTTAGCATAGCACTATTACAGCTCAGGGCATTGGATTTCTTAGTTCAATCCCCATGTTCTCTGTAAGGGGTTTGTACGTTCCCTCCCTGGATTGAGAGGGTTTCTTCCAAGTGTTCCAGTTTCCAAAGACATACTGGTAAGTAGGTTAATTGGTCGTTGTAAGATGTTCCCGGATTAAGATAGAGTTAACTTGGAGGAGGGGTGGGGTGTTTCTGGCAGCTGTGGCTCAAAGGGCAAGAAGGGGTGATTCTATGCAGTATCTCTAAAAAAAAATTAACAAAATTTTCCGAGACATGCTACATAGGTATGTGTTCATCCACCTTGACATCATCCTCCTCTTCTCCAAGGAACTCCAAGACTGCATCTATCACTTCTGTTCAGTTCTTCAGTGTCTCCTCAAAATCAACTGTATTGCAAGTTAGAAAAATGTCAATTCCACACCCTCAGTCATTTCCTGCCCGCGTTACGTCCTTTCACCCTAAGGCATAACCATGGCCCTAGAGAAAGTGCACACGCCATCATTGAATGATCCCCGATCACACTCCCTCAAACAGCTACAGTGATTCTTGGGTTTCTCCCAACTTCCACCACAGTTTCATCAGAAAACACAATCAAATTGCTGTTCCTCTCACCTCCCTCACAAAGTTACCTACCTCACAGATAGCCTGGTCTGCTGTCACAGACCATGCTTTTGAGGAACTCAAAGATGCTTCACCAAAGCTCCCATTCTCTGCCATCTGAAACCCTCC
This sequence comes from Hemitrygon akajei, assembly GCF_048418815.1. Classification (NCBI taxonomy): domain Eukaryota; kingdom Metazoa; phylum Chordata; class Chondrichthyes; order Myliobatiformes; family Dasyatidae; genus Hemitrygon; species Hemitrygon akajei. The sequence goes on from NC_133127.1 coordinate 32,559,409, forward strand.
GGACCTTTTCTGGTAGAGGTGGACATATCTGAAGTAACTGCCCTTGGCTGAGCTGCCCACAATCTACACACCTCTGCCACAGGTTTGTCACCTTTAGAAGTGCTTCATGTTATTAACCCCCATTGTTCCCCACAGAGGAGCCAACAGTGGAGGCCCTATCTTGTTCACTGTTGCCAGAATGCTTGAAAGAGGGCACGAAGGGCCATCTTAGCTGCCAATCACACCTACTGATGCCACAATAACTGCTGTCAATGCCCAGTCAGACTAATCTGGGCTGGGAATCATACCTGGCTGTCCACATGAGATCAGCCGCTATGCAGTGAGTCCAGCAAGCTCTTGGCCCAGTTGCCTGATTCCTTCAAGATTACCCATAACATCAATCCAGTCACTTACCATCTCCAGCTGCCACTGTCCCTCTAGATCACAGCTACCTTCCACATGTCCTGCTTCAAGCCCATTGTCTGTGGACCACTCAACCCATTTGAACCTGCACTTCCAGAACCTAGAATGGTGGAAGGTGATCCAGTGTACCTGGTTCACTGGTTGATGGATTCACATCATTGTGGATGAGCTATGCTGTGCCTGGTCAATTGGGAGAGGTACGGCATGAGGGAGAGGTCTTGGGTGCCGTCCAGCTACATCTTGGACCCATTGCTCATCAAGGAGCTCCACAGGACCCATCAGCATTGTCCTGGGACATCAGGGTCAAGCCAAAGGTGAGAGGATCTGTCAGGCATTCAGGTACCTCCCTGTCTCCATCCAGCTAACAGGAGTCACCTGCCGCTCATTTCTAACTCATCATCTGCAGCCTATTTAACCTCAGTTCTCATCCATGGTTCTTGTTCAATCTTCAGATCAACCAGTTGTTCCTAGCCTTCAGTTACCTCATTATTAGGTGAGTTTAGTATATGTTCCTTATAGTTTTGTGACCATGCATGGCTTGTTATTTTGCAGTCTGTTATTAGAATTACCGCTCCACATTGAATCGACTCCGCTGCTCTGCTTTTGGTTCAAGCCTCCTCTACATTCCTTGATGTTTATGGGAATTCTTATTCCCTATTTATTGCAAAGAAACCCGGTCCCATATACATGGGAATTTCTGATTACTTATCATGGTTTATTTGCCAAAAACCAAAAGGGTTTTTAACATGAATTCACCTGAGTAAGACAGCATCTTTTAGCCATCATTGGGAGCCAGTCCTTCCCACCAGATTTCCCACTCAAAATTCACATATACTCGCTCCAGTGTGGTCTATTGCATCAGTGCTCACCAAGTGTCCTTCTCTAAACCGGTGAGACCAGACTCTCCATCCGGATCTGCAAGCTTCCGGTTGCCTATCAGTTCAACTCCCCTCCTCATTCCCATGTTGGTTTCTTTCTTTTTCATCTTCAATACTGCCATAGAGAGTTTGAATGTAAGCTAAAGAGCAACAGTTTATATTCCATTTGGGTAGCCTACAACCTAGTGGTATGAATAATTAATTTTCCGATTTCAAACAATGTGTTCCCACTGTGTCCCTTTCTCAGTCCCACTGCCCCACCCAGATTTTTTCCTTTTTTCACCTAATCCATTCTTTCTCCCTCCCCAGCCTTGCTCCATTTGTCCTCCATTTCCCTCTCATCTGATTCCACCTATCACTTACCAGCTCCTGTCCTTCCATTCCTCCACACTTCTATATAATGGCCATCTTTCCTCTCCCCTCCCCAGTCCTGATGTAAGGTCTCGACACAAAACATTAATGCATCCCTTTTGCCTCAATGGGATGAGTGAATGATATGCCGCTTTTGTCCACAGTTTACTTTTTGCCCCCAAGTAAAGTCCAGGTGCATCTTATTCGTTGCAACTGCTTGTAGCTTGCTAAGGAGGCTCTTCTAACTGATCTGCCTTCTTTTCAGAATTAAAATAAGGTTTATTATCTTTGTCTTAAGTTATAAAATTTGTTGCTTTGCAGCAACAGTACAGAGCAAAAACAAAAAAATTACTATAAGTTACCAAGCCAATAAATAGTGCAAAAAAAACAGAAATAATGAGGTGGTCTTCATGGACTGTTCTGATGACAGAGGGGAAAAAATTGTGCCTAAGCCATTGAATGTGAGTCTTTGGGCTCCTGTACCTCCTCCCTCATGGTAGTAACAAAAAGAGGGTATGTCCCAGATAGTGAGGGTCCTTATTGATGGATGCTGCCTTCTTGAGCCACTGTCTCTTGAGATGTCCTCAATGGTGGGGAACCTTGTATCTGTTATGGAACAGACAGACTCAGCAAGCCCCTGCAGCCTGCTGAGATCCTATGTATTAGACCCTCTATACCAGGCAGTGATGCAACCTGTCAGAATGCTCCCCACTGTACATCCATAGAAATGTTCAAGTGTCTCTGGCAACGTATCAAATCTTCTCAAACTTCCAAAGAAGTAGAGCCACTATTGTGCCTTCTTCTTGATTGCATCAGCGTGCTGGGCCCCAGACAAATCCTCCAAGATTCTAACACACTACTCATCCTTTTCACCACTGACACTAAATGAGGACTGTCCCAAATTCCTTTCATGAAGTCCACAATAAATTCCTTGGCCTTGCTGACGTTGAGTGCGAGATTGTTATTATGACACCACTCGGTGAGGGCCTCGTGTCGGTCAGAGGTGACCATGAATATTGTGGCCTAGCTGTTTAGATACGCAAGCCTAGGCAGTGTGATATGGAGAGCAAGCTGTTGCCCTTGTAGCAAGCTCCCTCTCTCCATACATCTAATGAACCCAAAGGAGTGCCGAAGACTGATACAGTTTGGTGCCAGCAGTGTCACAGGAGGTGTCAGTCAGCACTGAACTCAATGTAGGGCTGTTTTAGGGACTCTAGCTCTGGATTTTTCCCTCTCGGTTGACTCCCGAAGCCTTCCACATGAGTGAGTTTTGCTGAAAGGCAGCAGAGGTTTGAGATCAGAGTTTGTCTTCTCCTAGATTGGGAAGTGAAGCATCATTGCCATTATGCTGTTTAGTGTCTCCTTGTCAGACATAATGGCGTGAAAAGCCTGCCGCAGCATTCAATTGTCTCTCTAATTTCACACGGAGCTGTCTTTTCACTCTCATGATGGCCTTCCATAACCTGGACTTCTTGTATATCTCTGACTTCAAGCCAGTTCTGAATCCAAATAGCCAATTCACCGTTGATCCCAAGTATTTTAATCTTCTGGGTGAGCCTCCCATGACGGATCTTGTCAAGCGCCTTATTAAAATCGAAGTAGACAACATCCACATCTCTACCTTCATCAATTACCCACATCACCTTGTCAAAAATTACTCAATTAAATTAGTTAGACATGACTTGCCCTAAAAAGCCAGGCTGTCTCTCCTTAATTAGGCCCTGGTTTTCCAAATGCTCATTAATGCTCATAAATAATAAGTGTGAGGTGCTACATTTTGGTAGGACTCATCAAAATAGGACATACATGGTAAATGGTAGGGCATTGAGGAATGCAGTAGAGCAGAGTGATCTAGGAATAATGGTGTATAGCTCCCTGAAGGTGGAATCTCATGTGGATAGGGTAGTGAAGAAAGCTTTTGGTATGTTGGCCTTTATAAATCAGAGCATTGAGTATAGGAGTTGGGATGTAATGTTAAAATTGTACAAGGCATTGGTGAGGCCAAATTTGGAGTATTGTGTACAGTTCTAGTCACTGAATTAAAGGAAAGATGTCAACAAAATAGAGAGAGTACAGAAGAGATTTGCTAGAATTTTACCTGGGTTTCAGCACCTAAGTTACAGAGAAAGGTTGAACAAGTTAGGTCTTTATTCTTTGGAGCGTAGAAGGTTGATGGGGGACTTGATAGAGGTATTTAAAATTATGAGGGGGATAGATAGAGTTGACGTGGATAGGCTTTTTCCATTGAGAGTAGGGGAGATTCAAACAAGAGGACATGAGTTGAGAGTTAGGGGGCAAAAGCTTAGGGGTAACATGAGGGGGAACTTCTTTTCTCAGAGAGTGGTAGCTGTGTGGAACGAGCTTCCAGTAGAAGTGGTAGAGGCAGGTTCGATTTTGTCATTTAAAGTAAAATTGGGTAGGTATATGGACAGGAAAGGAATGGAGGGTTATGGGCTGAGTGCAGGTCGGTGGGACTAGGTGAGAGTAAGCATTCGGCACGGACTAGAAGGGCCAAGATGGCCTGTTTCCATGCTGTAATAGTTATATGGTTATATGGTTATATCCTACCCCTAATAACTTTCCTACAAATAACGTGAGATTTACTAGTCTATAGTTTCCAGGATTAACCCTGGTTCCCTTCATGAATAATGGAATAACATTAGCTACTTACTAGTCATTTGGGACTTTACCTGTGGCAAGGGAGGACATGAAGATAGTGGTCAAGGTCCCAACAATCTCTTCATTTGCCACTCTCAACGACCCGGTGTATATCCCATCAGGTCCTGGGGACTTATCTATCTTAATGCTCTTTAAGAGATCCAATCCTACCTCCACCTTTATTTTGAAATGCTCTACCATGTTAATGCTCTCAGCACTGATCTCCTACCCTCCACATCATTTTCCTTGGTAACAACTGATGTAAAGTACTCAGTAAGGACCTCACCCACATCCATCACATCCAAGAAAACGTTCCTCTGTTTATCCTTTGTACCATAGAGCCTACCGTATAATATGGAACTATTTTGTGTCTTAGTAACACGTTATTGAGCATGCGCTATTAGGCGCATATTGATTTGTATATATGTGTTCAGTTCGGGTTCCTTAAGTTAAAAAAAAACCTGTTAACTTAGCTCCAGTCTCTAGTGTTTTTATTTATAGTTTTGTTGTGTAACCAGTCACATACACAACAAATTGGCGACAAGGTTAATGAACCTACATCGTATCGGAACACCATGTTTTAATTGATAACGGCAATCAGAAGGAAGCGGGAGTTCAGCCGGAGTCGGGAACGTCAGGAGACTGAAAGACACAGTTGGAGCCGTGGTGCGTCCAGGCGAGACCACAGCCGGTGCTGAACCCCAGGGCCTCAGAAAGGAGATTAAAAAACGGGAATGATACACACACACATCTAACCAGAGTACACTCATGATGCTAGCAAAATAAAAGGTCATGTGAGTCAAAAAAAAAAGAAACAAGGAATCAAGTTTAAATTAATAAGGGACCGGGGCTAAATTCACATAACAAGGATAAATTAACACAACAAGGATGGTGTTAATTGGAACCATTACAGCATTTGATAGTGGCATTAAAGACTGGATATCTTACATTGAAAGGGTGGAGTTATTTTGTGATGCTAATGGTATTAGTGATGAAAGGAAAGCCCACTTATTACTCAGCGTTACGGGCGCGAAAACATACGGGCTACTATGGAGCCTGCCTGAAAAGGCAGCTGACAAAATGTTCAAGCAAATAGTAGACACCCTCCAAGAGCATTTAAAGCCCAAACCACTGGTCATTACTGAAAGATTTAAATTTTACAACCGGAGTCAGAGCAAAAACCGAAAGTATTTCTGAATATTGTGCTGAATTGCGCAAATTATCAGAACATTATCAATTTGGAATGGGTCTATCAGACGCATTGAGGGATAGGTTAGTATGTGGCATGTATAGTGAAACCACCCAGAAGAAGCTCCTGTATGAAAAAGACCTTACATTCGAGAAGGCGCTAAGCATCTCAATATCATTAGACGTAGCCGCACAAGGTGCTTCAGAGACAGGAACAAAAATCTCTGGAATATGCTACAAATAAAATGTCACTGCGCAGAAATGAAGGAAAGAAATGTTACCGTTGTGGGAACAGGTCACATGACCCTGGTAGTTGTTGGTTTAAGATAAAGAATGCCGAATCTGTGGCAAACAGGGCCACACTGGCAGAGTATGCAAAGCTAAACAGCAGGAAAAGGGCAAAATACAGAGAAACAAGAAACCCCAGAAAGGAAAATACAACAATCTCAAAATTATTGGAAAGATATTTTCGGTATTATTTCAACAGTTCTGAATATCAAATTGCAACTGCATCCTATTACTGCAATTTTCGGTTTACCAACGGTGGATAATATTTGTTTATCCCCCTCAGCTCGACGGATGATTGCATTTGTTATATTAATGGCTAGAAGATCTATCCTATTGAACTGGAAAGAAATTAATCCTCCAACTATATTTCAGTGGTTTTCTCAAACTATCTCTTGTTTGAGCTTAGAATAAATTAGAAGTGTTGTCTTTGATTCTTCAGTTAAATTTGAAGAAACTTGGAGACCATTTATCCAACATTTTCATAAGAGTTAAACTGACTTTTCCTAAACCCTGCTTCTATTATCCTTAATTATTTGGATGGAGGTGTGGAGTTATTGATGCTACTGTGTATATTTGACATAATGCAATGGCTCATGTTGGTTAGGTTTTTTTTTCTTTTCTTTTTTGGGGATTTTTTTTCTTCTTATTTACTCCCTTTTTTCATCATTACTATGAGTTTGGGAGGTTATTATATATGGATTATCATCTATATGAATGTATACTTAACCTATTAATTATGTACTTTCAAACTCTCTGTATTCATGTTTCATTTATGTTTGTTTAAAATTAATAAAAAGATTTAAAAAGGAAAATACAACAATCTGCACAAAATGAAAGAAGGCAATTCTGATGAAAAGGGCTCAGACAAAAGTGAATTGTCTTGTCTGCCACTTAGAAACATAGAAAATAGGTGCAGGAGTAGACCACTCAGCCCTTCGAGCCTGCACCACCATTCAGTATGATCATGGCTAATCATCCAACTTAGAACCCTATACCTGCTTTCTCTCCATACCCCCTGATCCCTTTAGCCACAAGGGCCATATCTAACTTCCTCTTAAATATAGCCAATGAACCGGCCTCAACTGTTTCCTGTGGCAGAGAATTCCACAGATTCACCACTTTCTGTGTGAAGAAGTTTTTCCTCATCTCGGTCCTAAAAGGCTTCCCCTTTATCCTTAAACTGTGACCCCTCATTCTGGACTTCCCCAACATTGGAAACAATCTTCCTGCATCTAGCCTGTCCAATCCCTTTAGAATTTTATATGTTTCAATAAGATCCCCCCTCAATCTTCTAAATTCCAGTGAGTATAAGCCTAGTCAATCCAGTCTTTCTTCATATGAAAGTCTTGCCATCCCAGGAATCAATCTAGTGAACCTTCTCTGTACTCCCTCTATGGCAAGAATGTCTTTCCTCAGATTAGGGGACCAAAACTGTACACAATATTCTAGGTGCAGTCTCACCAAGACCTTGTACAACTGCAGCAGAACCTCCCTGCTCCTGTACTCAAATCCTTTTGCTATGAATGCCAACATACCATTTGCCTTTTTCACCGCCTGCTGTACCTGCATGCCCACCTTCAATGACTGGTGTACAATGACACCCAGGTCTCGTTGCACCTCCCCTTTTCCTAATCGGCCACTGTTCAGATAATAATCTGTTTTCCTGTTCTTGCAACCAAAGTGGATAACCTCACATTTATCAACATTAAATTGCATCTGCCATGAATTTGCCCACTCACCTAACCTATCCAAGTCACCCTGCATCCTCTTAGCATCCTCCTCACAGCTAACACCGCCGCCCAGCTTCACATCATCCACAAACTTGGAGATGCTACATTTAATTCCCTCGTCTAAATCATTAATATACATTGTAAACAACTGGCGTCCCAGCACTGAGCCTTGCGGTACCCCACTAGTCACTGCCTGCCATTCTGAAAAGGTCCCGTTTACTGCCACTCTTTGCTTCCTGTCTGCCAACCAATTCTCTATCCACATCAATACCATACCCCCAATACCGTGTGCTTTAAGTTTGCACACTAATCTCCTGTGTGGGACCTTGTCAAAAGCCTTTTGAAAATCTAAATATACCACATCCACTGGAAATCTAAATATACCACATCCACTGGAAATCTAAATATACCACATCCACTGGAAATCTAAATATACCACATCCACTGGAAAATCTAAATATACCACATCCACTGGAAATCTAAATATACCACATCCACTGTAAAATCTAAATATACCACATCCACTGGAAATCTAAATATACCACATCCACTGGAAATCTAAATATACCACATCCACTGGAAAATCTAAATATACCACATCCACTGGAAATCTAAATATACCACATCCACTGGAAAATCTAAATATACCACATCCACTGGAAATCTAAATATACCACATCCACTGGAAATCTAAATATACCACATCCACTGGAAATCTAAATATACCACATCCACTGGAAAATCTAAATATACCACATCCACTGGAAATCTAAATATACCACATCCACTGGAAATCTAAATATACCACATCCACTTCACATGATGATCGAAGAGTAATAAGGATCACTCCACAAGTGGCAGGCGTGAGACTGAAAACGGAATTGGACACAGGCTCAGCCTTAACGACTGTACACGACTACAAATGACTGTTTCCGCACATACCTCTGAAATGAACTAAACTACTGCTAAAGACTTAACACAGGACAGAGAGTGTGTCCCAAAGGTAAAATTAAAGTGACAGTGACCCACAGAGACAAAACACAGCAGCTGAACCTCTATGTACTGAAAACTGGAGGACCACCGTTGCTGGGACGTGAATGGCTCAGGAAAATCCAGTTGGATTGGCACACCATTGGCACACGCTAGATGCCTCGACACCATTTAGACACCATCTAGGCAAAGGAGAGCAGCAGGGCTACATCTGAGAGACTGTCACAAATTCTTGCTGACTCTGTTCATGAAAGGAATAGGAACACTTCAGGGCATGAAGGCAAAGATTGAGATTGAGGAAAATGCATGTCCAAAATTTCATAAAGCCAGACCAGTGCCATAAGCAATCGGTCCTACAGTAGAGGCTGAGCTGAAAACTCTGGAGCAGACCGGGGTCCTGTCAAAGGTGGATTGGAGTGAATGGGCCAAGCTCATTGTTCCAGTGATGAAGAAAACCTCCAGCATGAAACCAGGAAAACCAGGTGAGGTGGCATATGTGGAGTCTTAAAAGTGACTGGTAACCCAGTCCTCCACACTGTACAGTGTCTTCTGCCTCGTATTGAGGACATTTTTGCTTCCCTGTCAGGAGGGGAACATTTCACAAAAATTGATTTGACCCAGGCTTACCTTCAAATGGTAATCGAGGAAGCTTCCGAGAAATACCTGACAATAAATACACACAAAGGACTTTATCAGTACAACAGGTTGGTTTTTGAGATAGCTTCAGCACCTGCAATCTGGCAAAGGGCAATGGACCAGGTCCTGCAGGGGATTCCAGGGACTCAGTGTTACCTGGATGACATCATTGTCACCAGCAAAGATAACAAGGTAACACACTCTTTCCAGCCTTCTCAGCGAGGAAGGAGCAGTTGTCGGTGTGTCGGGGAACACTAATGTGTGGCTCACGAGTTGTGATTCCTCCCAAGCTACGCACCAGCGTGCTGGAGGAACTGCACGAGGGGTACCTGGGTACCTTGAAGATGAAAGGTTTTGCCCGTGCCTATGTGTGGTGGCCAGCAATTGAAAAACAAATTGAGGACGTGACCAATGACTGCCCTGGATGTCAAAAGATCCAGAACACACCACCACAAGCCGCTCTCCATCCGTGGGAGTGGCCCTCATCACCATGGCAACGAGTGCACATTGACTTTGCTGGACCATTCATGGACTCTATCTTTTCAATCACCATCGATGCACATTCCAAATGGCCAGAGGTCATCAAAATGAAGACAACCACATCAGAAAAGACCATTACAGTGCTGAGGACCAAGTTCACCAGGAATGGCGTACCAGAGCAAATCTGCAGACAATGGACGACAATTTGTCTCTGAAGAATTCCAAAGTTTTGTGAAGAGCAATGGAATCAAACACTTTACATCTGCCGCTTACCATCCGTCCACAAATGGCTTGGCAGAAAGATTTGTACAGACATTCAAGAAAGCCCTCAAGGCAAGGGACGGTGGAAATCGACCACTGCAACACAAGATAGACAACTCCCTCCTTGCCAATCGTAATGCAGTACATGCAACCACTAACCAGACTCCATTGATGATGTTTCTAAACAGGAACCCGAGGTCCCGTATGGATCTTCTCAATCCAGATGTATGGCGTGATGTGGAGAACAGACAGTTCAAACACTTGAATGCTAAGTCAACACGGAGCTTCAGTGTGGGACAGTCAGATCTTGCACAGGAATACAGGACTGAAAAGTGGCCCCCGGGTATAATTTCTGCCATAGACAGGTCACTGATGTATAGAGTGAAGGTGGGGGAGAACGTATGGAGACGTCATGTGGACCAAATCCTGGATGCTCAGGTGAAAAACTCAACAACACCTTGCCCGGACTCCCATGACATAGAAGCAAACAGTCCTGATGTGACTACATCAGTCTCATCTACAGATAAGCCTGTCACCAGTGCTGAGAACCCACCTGATGAACCTGTGGAGACTAATTCCCCAAATCAAACGTTGCAGGGCAGACCTTACCCAAAGAGGCAGAGAAGGCCCTCCCAGAGACCAGTTTTATTATTATTATTATTATTATTATTATTATTATTATTATTATTATTATTATTATTATGTTACTTTGTTATAATTTCATATTATTAAGTTACTAATTAAACAGTTGGTAGGCATTTGTATATTAAGGGTACACATACAGTATTTGTTTAGCGTAGTGCCCCAGAAAAAAAACAGTTGATACACTTTTAAAATAAAAGGGGAGGCGCATACCATTTTGCCTACTGTATAATGTGGGACTATTTTATGTCGTAGTAACACGTTATTGAGCATGCACTATTAAGCGTGTATTGATCTGTATATATGTGTTCAGTTCGGGTTCTGTAAGTGAAAAAAAAACACTTAAGTTAGCTCCAGTCTCTAGTGCTTTTGTTTATAGTTTTGTTGTGTAACTGGTCACATACACAACATCCTTGAATGGTCCCACCCTCACTCTAATTATCCTCTTGCTCATGATGGAATGCCATGGTATCCTCATTAATCTTACTTGCCAAGGACTTCTCATGGCCCCATCTGTCTTTCCTGATTCCCTCCATGAGTTCTCTTCTGGATTCTTTATAATTCTCAAGGGCTCTGTTTGATTCTAGCTTCCTAAGCTTTACATATTTTTCCTTTATGTTCTTGACTAAATGCATCACCTCCATTGGCATTCAAGGTTCTACTATCTTGCCATCCTTGCCCTTCCTTCTGACTGGAACATACCTGTCCTGTACTCTGTGTGGCTGGTCTTTAAACACCCTCCAAATGTCAGATGTGGACTTGCCCTATAAACTCACCTTAGCTCCTGCTTAACACTCTTGTAGTTTGTCCTCCTCCAGTTTAATACTCTGCCACAAGGTCCATACTTATTGTTATCTATAATTATCTTAAAACTTAAGGAATTGTGGTCACTATTCCGTAACAGCTCACCCACTGAAAGGTCGGTCACTCGGCTGGGATCATTACCCAGCACCAGATCCAGTACAGCCCCTCCTCTTATTGGACTATCTACATATTGATTTAAGAAATCCTCCTGGATGCACCTAACAAATTTTGTTCTGTCTAAACCTCTTACACTAAAAATGTCCCAGTTTATATCAGGGAAGTTGGAGTCCCCCATAACAACAATCCTATTGTTTTCACACTTCTTCTTAATCAGCCTGCATATCTGTTCCTCAGTGACCCAATGGCTATTATGGGTCAATAGTACAATCCCATCAGAGTGACTGCTCCCTTCCTATTCTTGGGTTCTACTCGTATAGACTCAGCGGAAGAACCCTCTGCTCATTATGCCCCCTCTGAGTGCAGCTGTGATATTGTCCCTGATTAGTAGAGCAACTTTGTTTTACTTCCCTCTCTATCTTATCTAAAACAATAACATTCAGCACCCATTCATGTACTGATCCGTGTTTTAAGTTTATCACCTCTACCCATAATAATCCTAGCAATAAAAGATATCGTAACTTCAAAATATCTATCCAATCATATGTATTACTCCTGCCTGTTCCTACTGGCCCTGACGTCTATCAACCTCTCCATCCCTCCACTTTCTGACCTGGTGCTCTGGTTCCCATTCCCCTGCCAAACTAGTTCAAACCCTCACAGTAGCACAAGTGAACCTCCCAGACTGGATACAGGTCCCCATGCAGTTTAGTGCAACATGAACCTCTAGTACGGGTCACCCCTGTCCCAGAAGAGGCTCCAATGATCCAAGAACATGAAACTCACCACCCCCTGCCCCAGTTCCTCAGCCACTCATTCATCTGTATTATCATCCAGGTCCTGCCCTGACCAGCACATGGCACCGGGACTAATGCAGAGATTATTACCTTGGAGTCCTGGCTCCTCACCCTCTTTCCGAACTCCCTGTACTCTCTGTGTAACACCTCTTCCCCAGTTCGACCTACATCATTGGTGCCGTCGCTGGCTGCTCACTCTCCCCTTTGAGAATTTTCTGCAGCTGCTGCAAGATGTCCTGGACCCAGCACATAGAAGGCAACGCACCATCCTGGTGTCTCTTTCACGGCCACAGAGTCTCCTGCCATTCCGCTAACTATCACTATCACTATCGCCCTGACTTTCCCCTTCCCTGCTGAGCCTGGCCTGGCTGCTGCTGCTGTGCCCTTGGGTAATAAGCTACAGCAGTACCCAAAGGGGTGTACGTGTTGCTGAGGGGACTAGCCACAGGGGAACCTTGCACTGACTGTTGACTGCCCTTGCGTCTCCAGGTGGTCGCTCATCACTACTTCCTAAAGCTTAAACTCTGAGTGTGACTGCCTCGGTAATAGTTTAATCTCCGAATCCATCCAGTTCCAGCTCCACTTCCCTGACCTTCTCAGTCAGGAGCTGATGTTGGGTGTACTTCCTACAGATATAATCATCAGGGAGACGTAAAGTACTCCGAAATCTCCTAGGAGGAGACTAACCATCCTGCCTACACTGAACTAAGCTTTACAGACAATACAAACAAGCTTACCTGTTCTTACCCATGCCTTCACTCTCTCCTAGCTCACTTACTCAGCCTCTTCTCCCTGAGCTTGTTATATCGTTGGCTCCAACTTCTCGAGCCCAAGTCCCACAATCAAAAACAAATGATAACAAATGGCTCAGCACTTTCAGCCTCCTCCAGTTCTCGCTGCAACCTGTTGAGGCAAAGCTTGACCACTCTGACACTCTAAGTAGTTGTGTAACAGTGACTGAGTGTGTTGGCTCCTCTTTCCGCAGGTGGCAAAGCGCATGCTGGTGGTAGTTGGTCAGAGGCCTCTTCACGCTAGCCTGAAGAAGATTTTTGACTTAATGATACCACATCGCAAAGATATGTGGGCTGTTAGGTTAATTGATCACTATAAATTACCCCTAGTGTGGAGTTGAGTGATAGAATCTGAGTGGAGCTGATGAGAATGGATGGCAAAGTAAAAGTAAATTGGGATAATATGGGATTAGGATAAATGGAGACTTGGAGAGCCGAAGGCCTGGTTCTGCTCTGCATCACTCTGACTCTAATTTGACTAGTAAATGCTTCTGTGTGTTTTTTAATCACTCTCAGATGATGAATGTAGCACACACACATCAATGATGGTTCATTAGCATTTGCAAGAAACCCATTTTAAGCTGTATTGGTTAACCAACCGCAGGTTACCATTTTAAAATACCTCATGACTGCAAAATGGAAATAGACACGAATCTAATCTATTAGAAAAACTAAAGATTCTATGATAACACAAATAGTTTTTAGAGAGGGAAATCTATCACTTTGAAAAACTTGGGCAATCATCAGTGTATACTCAGCCAAGTTGTCATTTGAACCCAAAACAGAAACCAAGTCTCTATAATGATTATCTTCCAGCCAATAACCCAGCTGGAATCCAACCTCGGTCATAGATATAGTCCCACTATTGTTGGTATGTAGAATCTACACTTCAATAGGATACAGATTTAACTGATCAGTTCTCTGCCAAACAAAGCACACCAGAATAGATTTCTTTAAAAAAAAGTTCATTTCAAATATAGAAAAAAAACACCCAACCCCTTGTGACAGAATAGCAAGCTCTCAGAGAAAGAGAAAAAAGAACTTGCTGTTTGACATTTGATTTATCGATCCTCAGTCCAGGCTGATGATGAGCCAGAGAGCACATTAAAGGTTAACGTGCAAGGAGAAAGCTGCTCCCAATATATCTGAAAAACAGACATTGCCCCTGAAGGGCCCATTAATCCATCCCATTTAGTTACTCCGACTTGTTTTCTTTCGCTCAGAAACTGCAGTAACAGGACCATGAAAACCTTTGAATGGATGTTAAGCATACATCTTAAAAAGAAAATAACTATTAAGTTAAGAAATCCCTGCAGTGAGAATTGTATTAAAGCAAACAGTGCCAGAGTAATGAGTTATTTAAAGGCTGATTCCAGAAACTGGGAACTGTCCAGCGAGGAAATTGTCCCGCAGAGTGAGCTCAAACGTCAGGAAAACAGATGTTTGTCGATCTTACTGTCACAGCTTTGCTCCGTGCTCTGAGTTCATCGAGCAATCAGAGGGCACAGGTAGAGCTGAGATTAAAGGAACACTGCAGCTCAAGGACCAAACTGCACAATGGCAGAATTTGCAGTGAACATTGAAATGCATGCAAATCTTACTTTAGGTTTTTCACAGGCACTTTGATCTGCAGGGATCACACATGTAAATCCTATGATTCTCAGGCCATTAGATGCAATTATCATGTGCATTTCCAGGACTCGTAGATGTAGAACAAACTTTCCTAAGCAATGGGAGATCTGAAAGACACACACAAAATGCTGGTGGAACGCAGAAGGCCAGGCAGCATCTATAGGAGGAAGTACAGTCAACGTTTCGGACTGAGACCCTTTGTCAGGAGGTCCCGTCCTGATGAAGGGTCACGGCCCGAAACGTCGACTGTACTTCTTCCTATAGATGCTGCCTGGCCTGCTGTGTTCTACCAGCATTTTGTGTGTGTTGCCTGAATTTCCAGCATCTGCAGATTTCCTCGTGTTTGCGGAGATCTGAAAGAGGTGTTTCTCATCAATGGTGCGGATAAGGCCTGTTCCTTGAAGGAGCACTCAAGTGGCTTATTTCTGCCTACTTTCCTGCTTGAGACCAATGCTGTTCCTTTGTTGTGAAGTGCTGTTCCAGCTTGCAATTGAACTGTTAAACATGGGTTCAAGAATGAACAACGTTACTGTATAGCTACATAACTATGTGCCCCACCTGGCAGCTGAAAGTCTGGTCTGTGCTATTGTTACCTCTTAACTAGTCCATTCCACATCATCACATATTTTCCTAGCTGATCTCTCACCTTCCATCCTTTATAAACTGCAAGACATCCAAATTTCTTCTGCCTGTTCCCATTCACAATCACTCACTGTGCTCTTCTACCTACAGGGGAGAAGGGGGAAATTAGCAAAGCATTTGAAAACTAGGAGAAGCTAACTTTCCCCCTCTCTATCCTTACAACTTGACAAGCCTGATCAAATAAAACCCAATCAAAACCAAGCTGATAATCCTCCGGGTTATCTACATTATTCTAAATCTTACTACTGGAACTTGCGTGGTGAGGTGGAGATATGTCTCTACCAAAGGAGGCGTAAGGAGCTCCATCCCTCCGCTAGCATGCAGGTCACTCTTGGGCAAGGTGTAGCACCTGCTTAGCCCCTCTGATCAGGGTCACAGGAAACCACGGGAGCAGGAGGTGGACTGTCATATGAGCATCTGGTGCATATCACAAGTTCTGGTTATGTGTTGGAAGGGAAACAATCTCTGAAGAGTATTGATAATGGCTGGGTTCACTTGTCTTGTAAAGATGGCAAAGGCAAACCACTTCTCTAGAAAAATTTGCCAAGGTCATGGAAAGACCACGATCACCCACATCATACAACATGGCACCTAATGAATAAGCAAACTACTTTAGTAGTAGTAAGCAGCCATCGATCCCAGAGGATCATGGGTTTGCGCCTCTGGTGGACTGTGTCCTCTCCAGGGTCAAGCCTGGGCGGGAAGATTTGAAGAACTGGCAGTTGCCCATGCAGTGGGCTCCCCCTCTCCACGTCACCGATGTAGTCCAAGGGAAGGGCAAGCGCCGATACAGCTTGGCACCAGTGTCATGTTAGAAGTAGTAAACAACATCAAACTGCCTCAGGTACCCTGGCTCTGGATTTCTTCCTCAGGGTTTACTCCCGAAGCCTTTCCCATGGGTGGGTATGGCCACAAAGCAGCGGAGGTTTAAAATCAGAGTTTCCTTCTCCTTAGCGGGCTGTCGTCCAAGGCTGACGAGCTCCACTTGCCTGAAGCAACTGGTTTTGAGGTGCCAGTGGTCCGCCTTTGCCCCTTCTCTTGTCTGTAGAAACAGTTCCACCGGGCCTAGTAGCTAAGGCAGACATGAAGGCCAAGAGTTGGACTTGATTGTCAGAGGCTGTTAGAGATGCACGCCATTTGGAGCACTTTATAGGTAGTGGGAGCTTATCCCCACTACCACCTCCAGCTATGACAACCTTAGGAACCAAACTACTTGATCTTCTCTGATATTAAACCCATCACTACCAAGTAGCATAGGTATGTATTACTGCTAGTATATCTGTTACTTCGCACCACTAGTAGCCTAAGTTCAGTTCTGACAACTGCTGTCTGCATGAAGTTTGCATGTTCTCCCATTGACCATGTAAGTTTCCTCCCTACACCACAAAGACATGCACATTGGTATGCGAATTGGTCACTGTAAATATGCCTTGGTATGTAAGTGAGTGGTATATTTTATCATGGGGTGAATTAAATGGGATTATTGAAAAATGGGGTGCTTGCAGTTCAGCAAGGACTTGATAGATCAAAATGCCTGTTCTCCTTCTGTAAAACTCTTTGATTTTATGACTGCAATTACTGTGCTTTCAACAGCCAAGACCCTAGGTTCTGGAATTTGCTCCCTAATCTTCCCCAAATAAGGTTCAAATTTGTTAAGAAGTTCCATACAATCCTGCAACGAAGCCTTCTCTAATGACTCCTTTGTCGAACATTCCTTTGGAAAATGCTCTGGTGAAGCGCCCTCTATTAGTTTGTGGTACTAAAAGAACTAAACCAAATATGAAAGTACATATGTGTCACCATAAACTACCGTAAGGTTCATTTTCCTGCAGGCATTCACAGTAATTGCAAAGAAACTCAATAGAATCAATGAAAAAGACGGACAAATAACCAATGTGCCAAAGACAACAAGTTATGCAAATATTTAAAGAAAATAAATAAATATTAAGAACCTGAGTTGTAGAGTCCTTGAAAGTGAGTCCATAGGTAGTTGAATTAGTTCAATGTTGGGAAGAGTGAAGTTGTCCCCTTTGGTTCAGGAGCCTGATGGTTGAGGGGTAATAACTTTTCCTGAGCCTGGTGGTGTGGGACCTAAAGCTGCTGTACCTCCTTCCTGATGGCAGCAGCGAGAAGAGAGCATAGCCTAGATGGCAGGAATCCACAATGTTGTATACTGCTTTCCTGTAGATGTATTTAATGGTGGGCAGGTCTTTTGTATATTATGTTGTTTGTTTCACGATTGCCTTTACCCTGAGTTGGCAGTAGTTTGCAGACAAAGCTATGATTATCTTGTTCTAACATTAATGTAGTTGGTCAGTGTCTGTCAGATCAAGTAAGAAGTAGACCACTGCTGCAAATTTCCTCAAAACATCTGCCCTGTGAGTATTTAGAGGGGATTTAGGCAAAGTAGAAGATTCTAGAAGAAATCTCACAGAAAATTGTAGAGTTAGGTAAATGATAAGTTCCAGTGTTGAATCATAATGTGTGAAATTACTGCTGAAGCACTTTCCACAAGTGCACAGACTCACAACTGTAGTCAATTTAAATAGTACAGTCAGACTTGCATTCCTCTTGCTAATTTGATGAGTTTGGTGGAGAACTGTAGGAGGAAAAGTTTTGATTTGATGCCTTTCTGAAAGCAGGGGACAGAGCTATAATATGGAAGAGCTTTGTTTTTGTGAGACTAAGAACCAATTACTTGGCCACAACAAAGAGCTAAGGTCTATAATAGTTTTCTCTCAGTCGAGACAGTATTACCGACTTCCGTCAAATGTTACACGGTGACCCAGAATCATTCTCACTCAGAGTCACAGCATTGCATGCAGTGTTAAGGCAATTGCATCCATGAACTTATTTACCACAGGCACCTAGCAGACAGTGACTAATTAAACAGGCATCTGAAACAGCCGAGAATATCTAATTCCATCCAGGAGGTCACATACTTTATCCTAACTCACACATCTTGACTTGCTGACCATCCAAAAATACGTTGACTAATAAAATGTTATTGCCCGCAAACAGATGTAGGCAGAGATTAAAGACATCTATTGCATTGTGATTTTTAACTATACTGCTGTACAGTATCATAAGTCATCTTTTTTGGCAACCTTGGGTCACCTCATCTGACTTCAGTTTGGTCTAACTTCGCTTGACAGACATTGATCATCTTGGATGTCCTATATATATCTCTTTAGATTCAATTTGATCTTTGCTTCTGAGATCATAAAATCCCTTCTGTTCTTTCAACAATGTAATGCAGCCTAAGTGAAATGTTCAAACACCAAATGAAATAGAAATAGGCCATGCCATAAATTCTGAAGACTGAGTAATTAACAATATAATTAGCTGTCAGTCGTGACTCAGTGGAGAGCTCCCCATGTTAGAATACTGGTTCAAGAAAAGAGCTCCTTATTTAGACTGACGTTCCAGTGAAGCTCAGAGAGAGCATATTGCCTCGCCAGATGTCTTCTTGGATGAGGTTTTATGCAGACATCCTCTCTGCTCTCAGGTGGACGTAAAGAAAAATCATAGCAACTTCTGAAGAAGACTCATAAAGAGACAATGTTTTCCTCGGTGCCCAAAGCAATATTTTACTGTCAAACAACATCACTAATAGGGAATTGTCTAGACAGTGTCGTCCTTGATCAGTGGTGCTAAGCATTCTATATAGTTGCAACAACTCATTGTATTCTGTCCAAAAAGTTCATACCTTTGACACCAGAATATCATGCTTCAATGTCATAATGTAATGCATTTAATACTGCCAACCAGGAGTGAAATTCCTGTTAACAGTTTCTATTTAACTTTGTGGAAGACTGCTGCGTTCAAATTGACCTGCATTTCCTACATTACAACTTCGTCTTCATTTCTGAAGTACTACGTACATCTGCTCTAAGGTGTTTGAGAGCATCTCAAGATTGTGAAAAAAGATAAAACCACATAAGTCAATTCAGCATGACCTGCAGGGAGGGCAGAAAGGAATCTCCTAGCAAGATCAGTTCAGTTTCAACAAAGACTGGTATAGTTCACTTTAAATAATAGTTAATGTAAATCATTTTCAACTCATTAATCTCCCCCGAACTGATTCCCTTTAGCTGCATAATCTTTCTGATGTTTTAAAGCAAGGATTTCCAACCTGGGGTCCACAGGCCCCTCGATTAATGGTAGGGATCCATGGTATAAAAAAGGTTGGGAAGGAAGGGTCCTGGAAGAAAGTCACACAAGTTGGGGCAGTTTGGCTGTGATTTTGTTGGAGCCAGACAGGGTGGTTTCAGTATCGCAGAAAGTGCTGATCTCCTGGGATTTTCATGCATAACAGTCGCTAAAGTTTACAGAGTCAAGTACATTTATTATCAAAGTATGTATACATTATGATTTGTCTCCTTGAGATTTGTCTCCTAACAGGCAGCTACAAAACAAAGAAACCCAATAGAACCCATTAAAAAGACCGTCAAGCACCCGATGTGCAGAGAAAAATAAACAAATCATGTGAACAATAAAAACAATCAAATAGTTCTCTGAACTGAAGTCCACAAAGAGAGTCTGAGACTCATAGTTCAGCACAGAGCTGAGGAAACGGCGCTGAACCAGCTCAACCCTCACTTCGGGCCCTGACACCCTGACCTTTCAATCTGGCCTGGCACCTAAATCCTAATCCAAGCATTGGTTTCAGTTGCTTCAATATGCTCTGAGGCGTGGACACGGCCGCCTCGATTTGGCCTGTCCTGACCATTCTGATTCGGCCCAGCGTTTAACTGGTCAAACCCCGGGATAACCTTGTTCTCGGCAACAGGCCCGCTGTCTCATCTCGCCTCTTTTCTGCCATATCCAATTGCCTCCAAGTCCAAGGGGAAATCACAGGCTACAGGTACAGACGTACCATGGAGAGCATTCTGACAGACTGCATCACTGTCGGGTATGGTGGGGGGGAGCCGCTGCACAGGATCGAAAGAAGCTACAGGAAGTTGTAAGCACACACACAAAATGCTGGACGAACTCAGCGGTCCAAGTAGCATCTATGGGAAAAGATACAGAAATGCCGAAGGGTCTCGGCCCAAAACATTGACTGTACTCTTTTCCATAGATGCTGCCTGGACTGCTGAGTCCTCCAGCATTTTGTGTGTGTTGCTCAGATTTCCAACATCTGCAAATTTTCTCTTGTTTGTGACAGGAAGTTGTAAAATTAGTCAGCTCCATCGTGGGTACTAGCTTCCGTAGTATCCAAGCCATCTTCAAGGAGCGGTGCCTTAGAAAGGCGGGATGCATTATTAAGGACCCCATCACCTAAGACATGCCTTCTTCTCATGTTACTGTCAGGTAGGAGATACCGAAGCCTGAAGGCACACCCTCGGCGATTCAGGAACAGCTTCTTCCCCTCTGCCATCTGATTCCTAAATGGATATTGAACCCCTGAACACTACCTCACTTTTATTAATTCTGTTTTTGCACAATTTTAATTTAACTATTGAATATATGCATATAAAACTTACTATAACTGATTCACTTAATTTTTCTATATTACCATGTACTGCATTGTTCTGCTGCTGCTAAGTTTCACGACATACACCAGTGATATTAAACCTGATTCTGATTCTATTGTTTGTGATGATCGTTTACCAGAAAATGTGATCAACAAGTATTTAGTTGTTTTTCTTGTTTTTTGTTCGTCGTCGGCCACCAGCCAGAAATCACTGATTCTTCAGCACCATCTTAAACCAGAATGGTGTGAGAAACAAAAACATCTATTGAGCGACAGTTCTGTGGCCAAAAATGCCTCGTTAATGAGAGAGATCAGAGAGTAGGGCCAGACTGGCTCAAGCTGACAGGAAGGCGACAGTAACACAAATAACCACACGTTACAACAGTGGTGTGCAGGAAAGCATTTTAGAATGTAGAATATGTTGAAACTTGAAGAGGCTACAGCAGCAGAAGACCCCAAACATACACTCAGTGGCCACTTTATTAGCTATAGGAGGTACCTAATAAAATAGCCACTGAGTGCAAGATTATAATGGTGGAGTGGCAGGATAGTAAATTGAGATTTTCAAAAATCCACCATGATCTTACTGAAGAACACACCAGTGGGAGTCCTCTATATCTTTTTTTTCATATTCCCTCTTTCATCAATAATTATACTAGGAGTTTGTTCAGATTCTTGAGCTGAAATTCTTATGGAGTTGTGGACAGTAACAGTGTGAGTGGGTCTCTTGGAAGGAGCCTGAACTAGTTCTGGGTCTTTATAATTCTATGAACATGAATATAGAAATTTTACATTTTAACATTTTGGCAAAGTTACAAGGGGAGATAATGATTAATCGTACTTAGTTTCAGAAATAAATTAAAAGCTAAAAATAGCTTGTGAGGAAATATTGGGTGTAAGTAATGTGTTGATTGTACAGCAATTGGGAGCTTTCGGGAAAAGGCGGATAAACCAGCTGGAGCACATGAAGTTAGGAAATGAAACCTACAACTGGATGCCACTTAATCAGGGAAGCACATTGGGCTTTCGTGGCAAACATTCTTGAATGCTCAGTAAATTCAGAGAGGAAATGACCTTTAAGCAGGAAAGTTGTAACAGAGGAGACTGAATTTTTCCACAGTTGTTTCCAGTGATGCTGAGGCTGGCTTCCCCAAGTCATCAGGAATCTGTCATGTGGAATGAGTCAAGTCAGGCCGGTCAGGGGTCAGAGCCCACCTGGCTTGTCCCAACCCATTCCAGCCCAATTATTTCTCTCACTTTCTGCCTCTAGTACCTCTCTGCTTTCTTTTCGTCTCTGCTGAACACCAGCCTACAGCTGGTTAAGTCCTAACTCAGATGTCCATCTTAAACCTCTACAGTTCTCCACCTACAAAGTACAAGTAAATTTATTATCAAAGTGTATCACCATATACAACCCTGAAATTCATTTTCTTGTGGGCATATTCAGTAACTCCAAGAAACGTAATAGAATCAATGAAATGCCACACCGAACAGGATGCACAAACAGCTAATATGCAAAAGACAACAAACTGTGCAAATACAAAAGAGAAAAATAAAAATAACAATAAATAACTATGCAATAAATATCGAGAACATGAGATGAAGAGTCCTTGAAAGTGAGCCCATAGATTATGGGAACAGTTCAGTGACGGGGCAAATGAAGTTGAGTAGAGTTATCCCCTTTGGTTCAAGAAATTGATGTTTGAGGGATAACAACTGTTCCTGAAGCTGGTGGTGTGAGTCCTGATACTTCTGTACCTTCTTCCTGATGGCAGCAGTGAGAAAAGAGCATGTCATGGCCGGTAGGGGCCCTTGATAATTAACTCTGCTTTTCTGCAACAGTGCTCCATGAAGTTGTGTCCATTGGTGAGTAGGGATTTACCTGTGATGGAGCTAACCATATCCGTAGCCATCTGTAGGATTTTCCATTCAAGGGCCATGATCCCACTTATTAATATACTTTCCACCACACATCTATAGAAGTTTGTCAAAGTTTTAGATGTCATATGAAATCTTTACAAACTTCTAAGGAAGTAGAGGCAGTGTTGTGCTTTCTTCGTAATGTCACTTGAGAACTTGGCTCAGGACAGATCCTGTGAAATTATAGCATTGAGGAATTTAAATTTACTGACCCTCTCCAACTCTGATCCTCCAATGAGGAATGGCTCATGGCCCTCCGGTTTAACTCCTCCTGAAGTCAATAATCAGCTCCTTGGTCTTGCTGACATTGAGTGAGAGTTTGTTGTTGTGGCATCACTCAGTCAGATTTTTAATTTCTCTCTTATGCTGATTCATCACCACCTTTAATTCGGCCTACGACAGTGGTGTCAGCAAACTTGAATGTGGCACTGGAGCTGTGCTCAGCCACATAGTTTTAAGTGTAAAGCGAGTAGAGCAGGGGGCTAAGCACACAGCCTTGTGGTGCGCCTGTGCTGATGGAGATTGTGGAGAGATGGTGTTGCCAATCCAGACTAACTGGGGTCTGCAATGAGGAAACTGAAGATCCAATCGCACATGGATGTACTGAGGCCAAGGTCTTGAAGCTTATTTATTAGTTTTGAGGGGGTGATGGAATTGAATGCCAATAAAGAACATTATGTTGTGTGCACCTTTGCTGTCCAGATGTTCCAGAATTGGGTGAGGAGTCAATGAGATGGCCTCTGCTGTGTGCCTTTTGAGCCAGTAGGTAACCTGGAGCAGATGCAAGTCACTTCTCAAGCAGGAGTTAATATGCTTCATCACCAACATCATCACAGTGGATGTAAGTGCGACTGGACTGCAGTCATTGAGGCAGGTTATCACGTTCTTCTAAGGCACTGGTATAATTGAAATGTGCTTGAAACAGGTGGGTACCTCAGACTGCTGAAGCGAGATGTTAACTGTCCTCATTTTCAAGATCTTTCATAAATGCCCGTCTTTGACAACCTATTCCAAAGCAACACCATTTCAAGGTTCAAGATTATTTAATGTAATTTCCTGTACAGAAGGGTAAGGAGAACAAGATAATTGTCCCTCTGGATCCAGTGCAGCCAAATAAAATCACAAAAGATAAAGAACACAACAATAATAAAGAGGTACGCAATAAATATAAATACATAAGATTGCTTGAATACGTAGATTGATTGTATGTCCTTAACATGACACTAGGTTGTACATCAGGTGACTGGTGAGGAATAATAAAGTAGTGGTGGAGTTAGTGGACGGAGGTGTTGATCAGCCTTGCTGCTTGGGGAAAGTAACTGTTTTTGAGTCTGATGGACCTGACATGGATTCGACATGGCCTCCTCCCTGATGGGAGTGGGAGAAACAGTCCATGAGCAGGGTGTGTGGGATCGTTTATAACGTTACTGGCCCTTTTCTGGCATCTTTCTGTCTTTGATGGTGGGGAGGCTGGTGCTTGTGATGCATTGGGCAGTTTTGACCGCCCGTCATAGAGCCTTCCTCTCTGCCGCCGCGGTGCAGTTTCCGTACCAAGCAGTGATGCAGCTTGTTCAAATGCTCTCCACTGTGCGTCTGTAGAATGACACGAGTATAGATGTAAAAGGTCCTGCTCTCTTCTGCCTCGCCAGAAAGTAGAGGCATTGGTGAGCTTTCTTGACGGTGTAGGATCTGTTCTGGGTCCACAAAAGTTTCTGTGAGATGTGCACTCCCGGGAATTAGTGATTGCAGTTCCCACTGCTGTGTCACTGATGTAAAGATGGGTGTGAATGGTGCGAGTTCTGCTAAAGTCGATAACCATCTCCTTTGTCTTGTTGACATTGAGAAAGAGATTAGTTGCCTGACACCAGGCCTCGAGCTCATCCACCTCCTCTCAGTAGGCCATCTCATCATTGCTGGTGATGAGCCCCTCGAATGTCACGTCACTGGCAAACTTGGCAATGTGGTTGCTCAGGTGCTTGACCATGTGTGAACAGAGTGTACAGCAGTGAGCTCGGCACACGACCTTGGTGAGCACTCACGTCGACAGTGAAGGGGAGGAAGAAGCAGCTGTGTATCCTGACTCTCAGTAGGAATAGGAATTTGTTCACCAAGGTCTGTGAAACATTAATGTTGAATGCCGAACTGAAGATGTCAGTGAGCTGGTGTGCCTACTCCCTGTGCAATGTTTTAAATACAACAATTCAATTACACGAGGCTGGAGTATGTCCTCAGGTTCACTCAAATTCAATTTGCACAAGAGCATTCAGCATGAAAATGCTTTTCATATTGTGTTGGATATGGATCAATTGGCAACAATTATACCTCTGAGTCACAACACCAAATCCAGAGATAACATGTAACCCAGCCAGCTCCTTCAGGGCAGTCTTGAAAGGTCTAGACAGAATGGACGTGGAGAGGATACTTCCTATGGTGCGGGAGTCTACAATGAGAAGGCACAGCCTCAGAGTAAAAAGATGTCCCTTTAGAACAGAGATGAGGAGAAATTTCTTTAGCCAGAGGGTAGGCAATCTGTGGAACTCGTTGACACAGATGGCTGTGGAGGCCGTCATCATTTTTATTGATTTTCATTATTTAGAGATGCAATGAGAAATGGTCCCTTCCAGCCTAACGAGCCACACAGCCCAGCAAACCACTTGCCTACTTGCAGGACAATTTCCAATGACCAATGTACCTACCAACCAATATGTCTTTGGACTGTGGGAGGAAACCGGAGCCCCTGGAGGAAACCTCCCGAGCAACAGGGAGAACGAACAAACTCCTTATAACGCCTAAATTAAACTCTGCACTCCAATGCCCTGAACTGTAACAGCATCTTGATAATTGCTACAGGATGCCTGGGTTGCACCTCCTGTAGATGTTACCAATGACTATACAGCAATGCATTGTCATTGCAGATATTACAAAACCCACACAGACAATGCCGATGCAGCGCACTTACCTTCATCCTCTACATAGCACCATCCAGAGACAGAGAAGCAGTTTCAGCGACAGGTTACTATCGATGCAATGCTCCTCAGACAGGATGAAGAGGTCAGTACTCCCCAATGCCATTAGGCTTTACAATTCTACCGCCAGAACTTAAGAACTTTTTAAAAGCTATTATTAATGCTTTTTGAGATAGTGATTTAGATGCATATCATATTTTTTTTACTGAGTTAAGTATTGTATGTAATTAGTTTTGCTACAACAAGTGTATGGGACATTGGAAAAAAAAGTTGAATTTCCCCATGGGGATGAATAAAGTATCTATCTATCTATCTATCTATCTATCTATCAACTGAGGTAGAAGTTGGGGTATCAAGTTGCAAAACGGAGCTACAACTGTCTGCAGAAGGTGGAATTTTGAGGAACAAACAAAAAAGCTGAAGGAACTCACTCATACAGCATCTGTGGGAGCAATCAGTCATTCGATGATCTTATTCGGGGCCCTTCACTACATCTAGATGAGGAGTTTTAAATATTCCTTTAAAGCACTATCTGTTTTCAGCCTTTCATTCTTCTCGATCTGTACTCACCGTGATACTGAATTACTACTTATAATGACTTAACTAGATAAAAATGGGTGGGTGACAGAATTTACAGTTGATGTATCAAACTAGGAACAAATCTTGACAGCAGAAAACTTTAAACATCCATCGAATAATGATAAT
This sequence comes from Hemitrygon akajei, assembly GCF_048418815.1. Classification (NCBI taxonomy): domain Eukaryota; kingdom Metazoa; phylum Chordata; class Chondrichthyes; order Myliobatiformes; family Dasyatidae; genus Hemitrygon; species Hemitrygon akajei. The sequence goes on from NC_133127.1 coordinate 32,585,766, forward strand.
AATATCATCCATCGAGGAGCAGTGATCATTATCATCCCCTGAGATCATTACAGAACATTACGTTGCACTGCTGAAAATCCTCTTTGGAAACATAATGGCTTGACTACTTTTCTAAATGATGTTAATCTGATTTAACCATCCACAGTTGCATTATGTCACTTGGCAATGGCATTAATGGCGATGAACTCATGACTTTGACAGTACAGAAATGTGCTCCTTTGAAAATAGGGCTCATAGAGAAGCAGAGAGTCTGGCTACTTGCATGCATGTTCAAAAATGCCATTTTGCTGAGGCCACAGCTTTCAGATCTCAAGACATCAATAGATATTTATCCCCAACGATCTTTCTGCACAGAGGCAGTATTCATTCAGTTCCCGATATCTAAAAGTCAGGACTAATTTTTAAACAGTGATGTACTGTTTAAGAGTTTCCCTCAAAAAAACTAACATTGTATGGTTTTGGAACTGGAACTGTATTTTCAACAAAGTGCATGGGATAATTGTGCTCTTTATAATGAAGCAAAATAAATTGGCTCAAATGCAAAAGTAGCAGTAATGCTCTTCAAATAACTTCAGAAATATTCAGTGCTACTTTATAATTGGCATTTTATGGCATTGTAGATATATAGCAGGCATCTTCTAGGCATAATAGGGTTAGAAATTCACCGGGTTGCATTTTTAGTATAGGTTCAGGCTCACTGCTACCTCTCCCCTCCTTGCCACCCGGGAGAAAACTCCTCATTCAACAGGATGCTGATTATTGGTCCTGACAGATAACTTAACCAGAAGCTGTGGACAACTGATATCCCTCCAGTGGGTCACTGATGATGTTGACTACCAGACTGCTATCACTGAGGTAAACCTCGAGGGGGAGCAGGAGGGAGGGGGCAATGGGAGAAGCCGATGGAACAGAGAACATGGGGAAAGCAGGTCACCATCACCATCTGCAGAAGCACCGCTATTCCGCCTGACACCATCAATTAGTGTCTGGAGAATTCTTGGCAGGGCAGAATGGACACTATTCTGTTCGCATATTTTCCAGAGCCTGAATTAACACGCTCAGTCGGCCTAACACTCAGCTGAGATGCCTAAAATATGGGCCTGATATGTTTAACAGCATTCCAAATGCATGTGTGGATTGAGCAGAAGCCATCTCACTGCTGTTTGTCAGCGTTGTGTCAGATTAATGCCCATTGCTCAGAAATACTTCATTGCTTATAAAGCACTTCAAATGTCCTGACATCATGAAAGATTCAATATAAATGGAAGCTTCTTCATCTTTTTTTCCAGGAATAGTTGGCTACATATATTAATTTGATCACTAAAATGGCAGTGATGTGCATTTCAGTAGTTTATTTAATCAGTGTTGATAGGATTAGACAGAATATACTCTAAAAAGAGTCTGGACAAACTCGACTTGCTTCCTCTGGAGCTACGAGGTTGGTGGAAGGTTATAAAATTGTGTAAGGTATAGATAGAGTAGACAACTGGGAGTGTTTGTCCAAGGGTAGAAGTGTCCATTACAGGAGGGTATTCATTTAAGGTGGGTGGGGGGGGGGGGGACGGTCAAAGGAGATGTGTGAGGCCAGTTTTTACAGAGTTTTGGATGCCTAGAATATGCTTCCAGCAATGGTGATCAAGGCAGATGTGACAGAAGCTTTTAAGAAGACAATAGATAGGCACCTGGAAGTGCAGAGCCGGCAGAAGGGATTTGGTGTCATTAGCTTATTTAGTTTGTAAACTAATTGACAAATTGACCTCCACCACCGTCGTCAGTAACTCATTCCACACACTCACCACTCTCTGCGTAAAAAAACTTACCCCTGACATCTCTTCTGTACCTACTTCCAAGCACCTTAAAACTGTGCCCTCTCATGCTAGCCATTGCAGCCCTGGGAAAAAGACTCTCACTATCCACATGATCAATGCCTCTCATCATCTTATACACCTCTATCAGGTCACTTTTCATCCTCTGTCACTCCAAGGAAAAAAGGCTGAGTTCACTCAACCTATTCTCATAAGGCATGCTCCCCAATCTAGACAACATCCTTTTAAATCTCCTCTGCACCCTTTTTATGGCTCTCACATCCTACCAATGGTGAGGTGACCAGAACTGAGCACAGTACTCCAAGTGGGGTCTGACCAGGGTCCTATATAGCTGCAGCATTACCTCTCGGCTCCTAACTGCATCGCACGATCGATGAAGGCCAATGCACCATATGCCTTCTTAACCACAGAGTCAACCTGCGCAGCAGCTTTGAGTGTCCTATGGACTCGGACCCCAAGATCCCTCTGACCCTCCACACTGCCAAGAGTCTTACCATTAATATTATACTCTGAAATCATATTTGACCTAGCAAAATGAACCACTTCACACTTATCTGGGTTGAACTCCATCTGCCACTTCTCAGCCCAGTTTTGCATCTTATCAATGTCCTGTTGTAACCTCTGACAGCCCTCCTCACTATCCACAACACCTCCAACCTTTGTGTCATCAGCAAATTTACTAACCCATCCCTCCACTTCCTCATCCAGGTCATTTATAAAAATCACAAAGAGTAGGGATCCCAGAACATATCCCTGAGGCACGTCACTGGTCACTGGCCTCCATGCTGAATATTACCCATTTACAACCACTCTTTGCCTTCTGTGGGCAAGCCAGTTCTGGATCCACAAAGCAACGTCCCCTTGGATCCCATGCCTCCTTACTTTCTCAATAAGCCTTGCATGGGATAGCTTATCAAATGTCTTGCTGAAAGTATTGCTGCCAAAAAAAAAACAAATTTCACAATAAACATAAGTCAGTGATGACAACCTGATTCTGATTCAAAAGTGCTACCTTTTAGTAATGAAACTATGTAGATTAAGAAGCGTTATTAATGTTCTATACATTAAATTTTATGACACGTGGACTGTTAGCCAGACTAGCATTTGTTGTGCATCACTAATTGCACCTGAATAGTGTGGTAATGAGCAGCCAACTTGTACCTTTCGCTGGAGTCACTCTCTGGTGATGTAGGGGAAGGAAGTTCACTTACGGTCATTCAACTGTATACATAGAACCATAGAACATTACAGCACATGTGTACTGCCAAATGAAACAACAGTCCTCTGGGACCAAGGTGCACAACACAGTACATACAACTCACACACAATATGTCAAAGTAATACTACCACAAATAAATTAACAAATGATAAAATATATTCCAGAAGATTGACATTTAACATAAAGTGCATTTATGACACAAGTTAAAAAGTACGCAGTTAAAAAGCCTACCGACACAAGTTTTAAAAGCTACCAGTGCTTCATACGTGATGAGACCTGAGTGGTGTTCAGTAGATTCACAGGCTGAGAGAAGAAGCTGTTTCCGGTCCTAACAGTCCTTGTTCTAATGCTACGGTACTTCCTGCCTGATAGTATTTGTATTTATTTTATTTCATGCATCCAAGGGAGTAAAAATGTTTATGTTGCATCTCCGTCGCAATGTACAAGCAATAAAGAGTGTAAAGGTGGGAGGATGTTGCCCAAATACTAAGACTGTACACGTACTGTTTTGTATACGTGCATGTACAGTCAGATATGCAATCAGATCAATGTTTCTGATAAATCTGATAGCCTGCTGAACGAAACTGTCCCGGAGCCTGATGGAAGCAGCTGAAATGGTTTGTGGTCGGGGTGGCTGGAGTCCCTGATGATCCTCTGGGCCCTTTTTACGTAAATGTCCTGAACAAAGGAAAGTTCACACCCACAGATGCGCTGGGCTGCCCACGCCACTCTCTGCAGTGCCCTACGATTGAGGGTAGTACAGTTCCCATACCAAGTGATGACACAGACAGTCAGGATGCTCTCGATGGTATCCCAGAAGAAAGTCCTGAGGATTTGGGGACTCATACCAAACTTCTTCAGCCATCTGCGGTGAAAGAGGTGCCGTTCTACGTTTTTCACCACACAGCCAGTATGTACAGTCCAGGATGAGATCCTCGGTGATGTGTACACCGAGGAACTTGAAACTACTCACCCTCTCAACTACAGTCCTATTGGGGCTAGCCTGTCTCTGTTCCTCCTGTGATCCATGATCAACTCCTTAGTTTTTTCGACATTGAGGAGAGGTTGTTTTCTTAACACCACTATGTCATGGCATTGACTTCTCTTCTATAGGTTATCTCATCATTGTTGGAAATAAGGTCCATCAATAAGTCATGTCATCTGCAAATTTAATCAACAGCTTGGAGCTGGTGTGGGTGTATAGGGAGTAGCGGAGGGGAGCTTAGGACACAGCCCTAGGGGGCTCCTGTGTTGAGGGGCAGCGATGAGGGAGCCACCTGCCAGCAATCCAACAGGAAGTCCAGGATCCAGCTGCACAAGACGGAGTGCAGACTGAGGTCTCTGAGCTTCTTGTCAAACCTGGGGGCTACTATGGTGTTGAATGCTGAACTGTAGTCCAAGAACAGCATTCTCACATAAGCATCCCTCTTCTTCAGGTGAGTGAGGACGGTGTGTAGTCCTGTGGCAAAGGCATCGTCTGTTGACCGTTGTGTTGGTAGGCAAATTGTAGGGGGTCCAATCGACCAGCCTCTCAAAGCATTTGCCTATGACTGAGGTGAGTGCAACAGGACGCCAGTCATTCAGGCATGTTACCTTGGTTTTCTTTGGTACAGGGACAATGGTGGATGTTTTGAAGCAGGAGGGTACTACACACTGGGAGAGGGAGAAATTTAAAATGTCTGTAAACACACTAGCCGGCTGTGCTGCGCACTCTTTGAGTACTTGCCTGGGATGCCATCCAGCCCCACTGCCTCATGGCTGTTGATGTGCTGAAATGACCTACTTACCTCATCCTTGGAGGTGCAGGTCACGTCAACGGCCCTCCTTAGGGATTAATGACTTTGAAACAAGCAGAAGAAAGACTTAGGTCATCCTGGAGAGAGGCAGTGATGTAGTAGGGAGTCAAGGAGATTGTTGGATGGATGGGAGAGATCCTTGACAATGCTAAGGGCCCTGCGTATGCTGCACTCCTGATTAATATCTGGGATGGGTGAAAGAGAAACCCCAATGATCCTCTCAGTAGTCCTCGCAATCCTTTGTAGGGAGTTGCAGTCAGACGCTGAGCAATTCTCGTACCACCCAGACAGTGATGCAGCTGATCAGGACACTCTCAATGGTGCTCCTGCAAAAATTGGTTAGAATGGGTGAGGAGCATCATTTGCCTCAATCTCCTTAGAAATCTTCTCAGAAGCTGTGCTTTCTTGACTAAAGAGGTGGTGTTGAGGGACCAGGTGAGATCGTCCATTGTGAGCACTCCCAGAAACTTGGTGCTCCTAACTCTCTCCACAGGCGAGCCATTTATATGCAGTTAGGAGCGATCAGCCTGCACCTTCCTAAAGCTCACAGTCATCTCTTTAGTGCTGTCCATGTTGAGACTCAGGTTGTTGTACTTATGCCATTCAGCCAGCCGTTCTACCTCCTCCCCGTACACCAGCTCGTCGTCATTGTCGAGGAGGCCAACCAGTGTTGCGTCATCAGCGAACTTGATGTTTGGTTTGAACTGGATCTGGCAGTACGGTCATGCATCAGCAGCGTGGACTGTAGCTGGCTGAGCACCCAGCACTGGAGGGTGCCAGTGCTCAGTGTAACAGAGCTAAGGATGTTGCCGCTGATACAGACTGACTGCCATCTTTCTGTCAAGAGGTCCAGGATCCAATTACAGAGATAAGCTTTGAGACCCTACGTAGACAGTTTACCTACCAGCTTCCGAGAGATAAACATATTAAGTGCCAAGCTGAAGTTGATAGAGAGCACCCTAGCATATGAAGCATCAATTTTCAGATGGCATAGGATGGAATGGAGCGCAGAGGCTATGGCATCATCAGTGGATCAACTTGAGCCATAGGCAAACTGGAAAGGGCTGTAGTAAGAAGAAATGTGACCCATAACCAGCCGCTCAAAGCACTTCATTACTATTAAGGTCAGTGCTACTGGACAGTAGTTGTTAAGGCAGGTTATCATTGCCCTCTTAGGCACTGCGATGATGATGGTTGCCTTGAAGACTGCAAGAACAGCGGACTGTTCCAGAGAGATGTTGAAGATGTCTGTTAGAACCTCTGTTAACTGGGCTGCACAGTCCCTCGGTGCTTGATAACATACCTCAGGCAAATTATAAGGTCCCAATACCTTACGTGGGTCGAATTGGCATGGGTCTTCCTCACATGAGGTGGGCCAGACAGACAGAGTGCTTTCCCTCAGCTGGTGGGGGGGGGGGGGGGGTGGCCTTTCTTGCCCGCACATTGTTCCATGCATCAAACCATGTGTAACAGACATTCAGCCTATCGGGAAGAGAGGCGTCGCTATCGATGTTGCACAAGATGGACTTTATGGTCTGAATGCACTGCCACACATGCCTTGTGTTTTTGGTGTCACAGAAATGGCTGTGTATTCTCTGTGAATAATCCTGTTTTATTTTCCTCACGGCACTTGAAAGTGCAGCTCTTGCTGCCCTGAGAGCTGTCTTATTCCACATAATGAAGGCAGCATCCCAAACTCCCAGCAGTGCCCGCACCTCTGTTGTCAAACATAGCTTCTGACTTGCCCTCACAGAAATGCGTTTAATAAGAGTGACGGCCTCAATACACGTCTCTATATAGACAGTCATAGATCACACATACTCGTCAACGCTACCGTTATAGCTGTAGATAGCTGTTACCCTGAAAATTTTGCCGTCTGTGTTTTAAAAACTGTCCTGCAGTGCTGAGGTTGCTCCTTCAAACCTTTGAACTGGCTTGACTCTCTTAATCAGTGCTCTGTATGCAGGAATTAGCATAATAGACAAATGATCAGAGTATCAAAGATGGGGTGGGCTGAAGCCTTGTACGCACCAGGGATGTCAGAATCACATGCACAGTGGTCACAACTGAAATGGTTATGTCATGAAACAAAGTTTGATGATGAACGTTGAAGGAAACACCTTAACGAAACATCTGGGCTTCAAGTTTCAAAACCAGGGCCTCCATATTTCCGTCTGCAATTGGATTCTTGACGTCTTCATCAGGGGAGACTACAGTCAATACAGATCAGAAATAACATCTCCTCCTCTTGTTCTTAAATCACTGCTCTTCTCTCTCTACATTCATGACTATGTGGCTGAGCGCAACTCAAATTCTTCAAATTCATCATTGTCGTCATCAAATTCATCAACAATAACACTGTTGTTGGCAGAATCTCAGATAGCAATGAGGCGAACAGAAACAAAATAGATAGGCTGGTCAAGTAGTGTCATAGTGCCAACCTTGCACCCCAAAGTCAGCAAGACTTTGTGAGGGTTAATTTGGAAGAATACGCACTAATTCTCATTAAGGGGTCAGCAATGGGAAGGGTAAGCTAGTCCTACGGAAGGGTTTTGGCCCGAAACATAGACTGTACTTTTTTCCATAGATGCTGGCTGGGCCTGCAGAGTTCCTCCAGCATTTTGTGTGTGTTGCAAGCAGTTTCACATTCCTGGGTCCTGAGTCAACATCTCAGAGGATTACTCCTGGACCTACTGTATTCATGCAATTACGATGAAGGCACGGCAGTGGCTATACTTCATTAGGAGTGTGAGGAGATTTGGTATGCCACCTAATTTCTATAGATAACTTGTTGCTTCACCACCTGGTTTGGTGGCAGCAATGCACAAGATCATAAGAGGCTTTGGAGATTTATGGACTTGGCTAGCTCCATTACAGGCACACCCCTCTCACCGTTGTGGACATCTTCCAAAGGCAGTGCCTTTAGGATGTAGCATCCATCATCCTCACCATTCAGAACATGTCCTTTTCTCAGTACTATCATCACGGAGGAGATATGGGAGCCAGAAGACCTGCATTCAGTGTTTTAGGAACAGCTCTTTGCCCTCTGCCATCAGATTTATGAATGGTCCATGAACCCATGTCCACATTTCCTCCTTTGCACTGTTTATTTATTGCTGTATTGTAACATACAGTATTTGTTATACCTGCACTATACTGCTGCCCCAGAACAACAAATTTCACAACTAATGTCTGTGACAATAAAGCTGATTCTGATTCGAATTCTTAAAACTCTTCATTGAGAAATAAATGGGAGGCAACTCAAAGAAAGACTTCAAGCTCTCACTATCTAAGATTGGAGTTAGCTTTTTGACAAGGGCACATGCAAGAATTTCCTTTGCTGGACTTCAAAGGGAAGGTCGCTTTCTTCATGTCATGTGCCAAACTGCTTGCATGCACAATCTTATGCCAAGTTCAGCTGATTATTAGGAAAAGTAACAGTACCCCATTTCCCTGCCTCCCTACCAACTCCAGCGCACACCCCTGCTGGAATGCTTATCGTGCAATCACAGACCCACAAGCAATTGAAAGCAGTCCATAAAAATGATGGGCACTAATCCATACAGTGACATGGAGTTTTATTTCTCAGGAGTGAGGTTAAATGACGTTGTAAACATCTCTTTGCTATTAGCACTGGTTTTATAGGGGTAGAAACGGTATCTGTCTCCATTGGAAGACTGATCCATTGTCAAGCAGCAGTCCAACTAAATTGAATCTGATCCCATTTCAGCAACCAGAGTTTCAGGATTTATATTAGCTGTGCAGAATGAAATTATATTGCTTTGTGGTATTCAGCTGTCATTTGAACTGCACAGCTGAGGTAATGTTTCACTTCCACAAGCCAAATACATCTGACGAGATTATACTTAATAGTCTTACCAGACGAATAGTCTTTCATGTCATGGTGGTTTAACTTGTATTCCATCTTTAATCAGTGTTGTCCAAAAACTATGACTGGAAATGCAATAAATGAACATTGGTTGTTATCCCACAAGTAGATATAAAGCACTGGCTTATTCTCATGAAGGTGGCAGTGCAGAGTCTAATCTGATCTTCTTACTTCTATCTTCAGCAGAAGGATGGATTCAACCTAGTCTTTCAATTTAGAGAACAGGGCGCGTCCAGCACATAATTCTCCATAATGTCTCCATCTCCAACTGGACATCACCACCAAGCACATCTTTCCCTCCCCACATTTTCCACTTTCCACAGGGATTGCTCCCTACACAACACCCTGTCCACCTATCCCTTCCTGCTGATCTCCCTCCACGTACTTATCTTTGCAAGCAGAACAAGTACCACACCTGCCCCTACACCTCCTCCTTCACTACCATTCAGGGCCCCAAACTGTCCTTCAGGTGGGGTGACAGTTCCCTGTGAGTCTTCTGGGGTCATCTGCTGTATCCAGTGCTCCTGGTGTGGCCTCCTGCATATCAGTGAGACCCGACGTAGATTGGGAGACCACTACACCAAGCACCAGATCTCCAGGAGACCACACATTTTAATTCTGCTTCCCACTCCCATTCTGACATGTCAGTCCCTCGTCTCCTCTACTGCCATGATGAGGCCACATTCAGGTTGGAGGAGCAACACCTTATATTCTACCTAGGTAGTCTCCAATCTAATGGCATGAATGTCAATTTCTCGAACATCTGGCAATAGCCACCCCCCCACCCCCCCACTCTCTCCTTCACCATTCCCCATTCCTTTTCCTTCTCTCACTTTATCTCCTTACCAGTTCATCACTTCCCTCAGATGTTCCTCCCCACTTCACCCCTCCCCCTCTCCCTGTTTCACCTATCACCTATTACCTTGGACTTCTTACTCCCCTCCACCCACCATCTTATTCTGACTTCTCCGCTTCCTTTCCAGTCTTGCTGAAGGGCCTCAGCAACCTACATGGGCATGTTATCTTATTGCTGATCCAAAAATCGTCAACTCAACGGATTCTGAAGAATCCAGAAATCCAGAGCAACACACACAAAATTCTGGAGGAATTCTGCATCTATGGAGGGGAATAAACAGTGGAAATATTGGGCTGAGAACCTTCATCAGGACTGAAAAGAAAGTGGGAAGAAGGCAGAAACTCTCCATGGATTCTGGCTGGCCTGCTGAGCTCTTCCAACATTTTGTGTGTGTCGCTCCAAAAGTCACGCTTCATTGAATACCACAACAGTCACAAGCCTACCAAATGGGCGGCACGGTAGTATTGTGGCTGGTATAACACTCTTACAGTGCCAGTGGCCTAGGGTCAATTCCTGCCGCTGTTTGTAAGGAGTCTGTATGTTCTCTCATGACCATGTGGGTTTCCTCCTACATCCCAAAGACATACTGGTTAGTAGGTTAACTGGTCACGTGTGTGTAATTGGGCCACACAGGCACTTTGGAAGAGAATGGCCTGTTACCATGCTGTGTCTTGAAATAAAATAAAATAAATAAATAAAAATATCTGCACTCTAAGAGCAGGACGAATAACAGATCAGATTTGAGGGGCTGAATGGTGTGGTTCTGTTCCTTCCACATTGCAGGAGAACAATAAACCAATAAAAAGTTATTGAGCTTTTTCAAATTAATGTCAGGAGGCAAAAAGGTTGCACAGTCCATTGACTCTGCAGCCAGACTGGCTCTGCAAATCACAAGCAAATCACCATGTGGGGAAACAGCAATTTCCATATAAATGGATTGCATCCATGCTCATTCCAGTGCCGATTCATATCTCTATCCACGGTTCATGTTTCACAGGAGCATTTATATAGGCTATTCAGTCTCTCGTGGCTTTGAGCAAATGAACACTGATGTGTTCAGTTGAAGAGGTGTTAGAAGTCAAGGGCAAAAAGTGCTGGGGAGCATGGTGGTGGGTTGCCATTTTAATGCGATACATTTTTCAGAACGTATCGCATTAAAATGGCAACCTGCTCTAAATAGAAAGTTTAGAATTAAATAAAATTGCTCCTTAAGGTTGTTACAGCCGGGGGTGGTAGTGGGAATAAGCTCCCACTACTTATTAAATGCTCCCAATGACTTGCATCTCAAATAGCCTCTGACAACCAAGTCCTGATCCTGGCCTTCCTGTGTGGCCTAGCTACTAAGCCTGGTAGATCCATTTCTACTGACAGCAGAAGGAGCAAAGACAGGTTACTGGTACCTTAAAACCAGTTGCCTCGGGCAGATGGGGCTCATTAGCCATGGTTGGCAACTCATCTAGGAGAAAGAAAATTCTGATCTCAACCCTCCGCTGCCTTGTAGCTATACCTCCTCATGGGGAAGGCTTCGGGAGTAAACCCCAAGGGAAAAGTCCAGAGCCGGAATCCCTAAGGCAGGCCTACATTGAGTTCAACAGTGACTGGCCACCCCTTCAGCACTGCTGGTGCCAAACTGTAATGGCCTCTGCTGCTCTTTTCATAAGCTGTGTGAAGAATGGGAACTCTGCATATTGTACTGCCCTGGCTTGCATGTCACACAGACAGCCGGGACACAACATCCATTTTCAGTTCCAACCAACGGAGGGTCCCCTCTAATTAGAAAGAAAGCCAGTGCAACACTTTGATTATACCCTTTAAAGCTTACTTACACAGATTTTCCTTAATAACAGCAAATACTCTGACTTTGGTATCCTTAATCGCCAATCCAATTCAGAGCTTTTGTCCGCAGTTAACTCTCCAGTTCACATTCCTCAGTAATAGTTCAATTCCTGACTCTGAGTCTTTATTTAGAGTTGTAGTCCCCTAACACAGCAGCCAATTTCTTGCATCAAAGTCCTTTCTCGGAGAATTGTCCAAGAAATCACCTCTCTGCGGGTTATGCTCAACAGGAATCACCCCATGTCACAGTGAGGGGCTTGCATTCCTAACACAGTCCCTGCTCTTTACCACATCCTTATTTTCTCCGGGACTCGGGTGTTTTTCCAGCACATTGCTCGTTGGTCACATTTATTTGCATTTCCAGCAAATCGTTGCCTGAGATCGGGGACAGTATACAGCATAAACTTACAGATACACAGTGGAGAACGCACACTGACTGCTTGCATCATGGCCTGGTATGGAAACACCAATGCCCACGAGCGGATGAGGCTTCAAAAAGTCATGGATACAGCTCAGTGCATCACAGGAAATACCCTCCCCACCACTGAGGATGTCCATAAAGAGTGCTGTCACAAGAAAGCAGCATTATTCATCAAGTATCCCCTGGCATCTAGACCATGCTCTCACCTCCATCATAACCATCAGAAAGGAGATACAGGAGCCTGAGATCTCACACCACCAGGTTCAGGAACAGTTGTTACTCTTCAAGCATCAGGCTCCTGGATAACATCACTTACCTTGACACTGAACTGATTCCACAACCTGTGGGGCTCAATTTCAAGGATTCTGAACTCATGTTCTTAATATTATTTAATTTGTTAATGATTTGGGTTTTTTTGGTATTTGGCCAAATTGTCTTTTGCACATTGGCTGTTTATCTGCCTGTCTGTGTAAGTTTTTCACTGATTCTATTGTATTTCTTTGGATCTACTGAGAATGCCTGCAAGAAAATGAATCTTGGGGTAATATATGGTGACATACCTGTACTTTGATGGGAAATTTGAACTCTGATCAGCCCATGGTATTACAGGAAAGATCCTAGCATGGATAAAGTAGTGGTGATCGGCAGGAGACAAAGAGTGGGAATAAAGGGAGCCTTTTCTGGCTGGCTGCCGGTAACTAGAGGTGGTCAACAGGGACCGATTCTTTTTACATTTTATGTCAATCATTTGGATGATGGAATTGATGGCTTTGTTACAATGTTTGCAGACAATATGAAGGTAGGTGGAGGGGCAGGTAGTTTTGAGGAAGTAGAGACTACAGAAGGACTTAGACAGATTAGGAGAATAGGCAAAGAAATGGCAATGGGAATACAGTGTCAGGAAGTGTATGGTCATGCACTTTGGTAGAAGAAATGAAAGGGTTGACTATTTTCTAAATGGAGAGAAAATACAAAAAGCTGAGGTGCAAAGGGACTGGGGTGTCCTTGTGCAGGATTCCCTAAAGGTTAATTTGCAGGTTGAGTCTGTGATGAGGAAGGCAAATGCAATGTTAGCTTCATTTCAAGAGGACTAGAATATAAAAGCAAGGATGTAATGTTGAGACTTTATGATGTATTGTTAAGGCCTCACTTGGAGGATTGTGAGCAGTTTTTTGGCCCCTTATCTTGGAAAGGATGTGCTAAAACTAGAGAGGGTTTAAAGGAGGCTCATGAAAATGATTCCAGAATTGAACGGCTCGTCATATGAAGAGCATTTGATGGCTCTGGGCCTGAATTCACTAGAATGCAGAAAAATGAGGCGAATGGTGAAAGGCCTTGACAGAGTGGATGCAGAGAGGATGGGAGAGTCTAAAACCAGAGGACAAAGCCTTAGAATAGAGGTGTGTCCTTTTAGAATGGAAATGAGGAGGAATTTCTTCAGCTAGAGAGTAGTGAATATGTGGAATTTCTTTGCCACAGGCAGCTACAGAGGCCTGGTCTTTATGCATATTTAAGGCAGAGGCTGATTGATTCTTGATTAATTAGGTCACGAGGAATACAGGGAGGGGGTAGGAGATTGGGAGAAAGAGCAAAACTGGATCAGCTATGATAAAATAGTAGAGCAGACTTGATGGGCCAAATAGCCTAATTCTGCTCCTATATTTTATGGTTTTATAATGAGTAAATAATTCTAGTAGATTCAGTAAGTGGTATATTGATCAAGAATAAGATTTTTCCCAAATTAACGAAACAAACTTATGGTGATGTCAGTTGCCTTGGTGCCAAACAATCAATACCGAGCCTTAGCTCTGATTTTGGTAAATTGTTGGTGTTTTATTCTACGTGACTTGTAGCCTTTCAGCAATTATTCTGCTCAGCAAGATATCCATTAGCTGACTTACGCTTTGAACCTCCCAGTAACTGGAAGTACCAGATTCTCAGTATGCACCCCTTTCTCAGCGCCCATGATCAGCTTGTTTTAGAGTACAACAACATGAATAATTTTGCTCCCCTCTCTAATGTTGTTTAATAGGTGTTGCTGCTGATATCTTTGTGGGATATGTTTCCTGAAATGGAGGCTCAAAACACTCCAACCTTGAATTCTTGCCGAGCAGCTGTTGTATTAAAGCATTTGGACATTAACCGTGGAAAACTTAGATTAAGGGCATTTATGTGATGGGCAGTTCAGGACAAGGTGTTGAAGGATGAAGTTTAGGAAGTCTGCTTTTCCATACTGTCCCACCCCACCCCCTTGCTTCCTTACACTCAGTGGATCTTGCCAGAGTTGTTTTGAGCATTTTGGTGCAGATTTTCACCAGCATTCTCTTTGTGATGTGCTGGCAGCGCACATCCACGGGGGAACAATGAAATACAGTGTGTTACACAATTAACCCCAAAAGTACTTTATTTAGCAAAGGCCGAACAGCAGCCAGCAGTGCATAGGTAGGAAGATCCAGCTGTTCTGTGTTAGTTCTCAACTGTAGCCCGTGTTAATATTATGGTAGTTAATTGTGTCTGCTCAAACTGTGCACATTGCTCAACAACCTGGTGATTAATCGTAGTTATAGTAGAACATGTTGCCAGTAAAAAGACAAGGAAATATGTAAGCTTTTAATTTAAAGATATAAAAATACATATTCCATATACTCACTGACCTTTAACGCAGGTGTCCTGCCTGTTAACACATGTACTATTTTGACATCTGATTTGACAGTATACAAAACCAGAGTAAAGCAACAGGTTTTAAGGGATAGCTTGAAAGAGGAGAGAGTGAGAGACTGCGGTACAGAATTGCACATCTTTGAACTTCATCAATGGTGAACCAATTAAAATTTGTCTAAACAATCATGGATGGGGTTGTACAGAACTAGAATGGGGGAGAGAAGACAGAGAATGATCAGAAAATAAAAGTTCTAAGTTGAAAATTCTTCCTTCTTTCTTCCTGACCTAGGGCTTTCCACCCCTCTCCTTAATATTAACAAAGTCTTTGACTAGTCCTTTCCCATGTCTCTGCTCTCAATCTCTCTCCACTGGGACAGAACAAGGATAGAGTTCCCTGGTCCTCATCTTCCACCCCACCAGCCTTTGTGTTCAACAGATCATTCTCTGCAATTTATGCCATCTTCAAAAAGTATCAAAATCCGAAGTTCATCATTTAAAGTAAATTTATTATCAAAGTTCTATATACTTCCCTGAGATTCATTTTCTTGCAAGGCAGTAGAACAAAGAAATACAATAAAATCAATGAAAAACTTCACAAAAAGACTGAATCAACAATGTGCAAAGGAAGACAAAGTGTGCAAACACAAGTTTAAAAATAATGATAAATAGTAAGTAGATAATACTGAGATAATAAGTCGTAGAGTTCTTGAAAGTGAGTCCATAGGTTGTGGAATCTGTTCAGTGTCAAGGTGAGTGAAGTTTTCCATGCTGGTCTAGGAGCCTGATGATTGAAAGGTAATAACTGTTCCTGAACCTAGTGGTGTGAGACCCTAAGCTCCTGTAGATCATTCCTGATGAGGGCAGCAAGAAAAGGGCATGGCCAGGATGGTGGGGGGTCCTTGATGATGGATTTCTACCACCGGACAGCCTCCTCCACTTTTAGCATTTTGCAGCAATTTCAGCATCTTGCAGGAACTGTTGTCCTTGTGACTCCCTGATCCACTCTTCTGATGCTCTTCTAACAGCACTTCCCCTTGCAATTGCAGGTGATGTAACACGTCCTTTCAACTCTTTCCCGCCCCTCCCATTCCTCAATCTAGGATTCAAACAGCCTTCCCAGATGAAGCATCTTGCAGTTCTTCCAATCTAGTGAACTCCATTAGGTTTTTACAATGCGGTCCTCTCGACAATGAAGAAACCAAACTTAGATTGGATAAGCACTTTACAGAGCATGTATGGTCAGTCCACAGGGATGATACTGAATTTCCCATTGTCTAGCACTTTAAATCTCCATCCAACTTCCGCTTGGACTTATTAGACTATAACTTCCTGCACTGTCACACGGAGGCCCAATGCAAGATTGAGGAACATCATTTCATTTTCCTCTAGGCACGTTGTGGTCTTCCATATTAAATTCTACAACTTTAAGTAACCTCATTTCTCAGTCTGCATCAGATATCCATCCATCAGCTTGTTTTTAGTAACACACTCAAAATGCTGGTGGAACTCAGCAGGTCAGGCAACATCAGTAAAGGGGACTAAACAATCAAGGTTTAGGACCAAGACCCTCCACCAAGACTGGGCTTGCAGGATCTCTTGTACTTATGATCAGCTTCTTAGGTTTTTTTTGGCCATATTTTATTTTTCTCTTTCTGGGATTTGAAGACATCACCAGCCTGACCTGCCGGGCACGTCTCCCCGTCAGCATTTCACTACTCCCACAATCTTTTGTCTCTGATCCTTTGGAGGGGAATGCCAGAAGTGGGTTGTTTTACACAGAGAGATGTACTGGTAGTTGTCTGGAGTGCTCTGCAGATACATTAGGAGCATAAGAAACTCTTAGATAGGCACATGGATGATAGGAACATGGAGGGCCATGTAGGAGGGAAGGGTTAGATTGATCTTATAGTGTGGGTCAAAGGGCCACTCTCTGTAAACTTCTAATGTTCTATGATCGCTGGTTATTTCTAAAGCATAAATGGAGTTGTCAACAAAATAAATAGCCATGCCTCTGCCAGATGCATTCTTACCACGATTACCAGCTCAGTTAACACAAGGATACAAACTCCAGTCTGAGTGCCAGCTTTTGTCACTATTGCTCATGTGTGGATTGGGACAAGCCATGCATCCTTCTTCCCGCTGATCTGTCTCTGCATTACCATGTAAAACCCTAAGGGAGTCTGGCAGCATCAACTGCAAATCATTAAGCCGGAATCCATGAAACCAACATAAAAATACTGAAGGCCTACAGCAGCGTATTGCTTTGGAAGGAGTCTTTTAAATATTGTTTTCAGAGTTTACTATCAGTCTGTGAGGATCAATGAGTTTCAGATGTTAAAGCAGAAAAAAATACTCTTGCGTATAAAAGGTTGCCTCAAACCTTGGGAGCAAGTCAATGTTGCAGCCACAGAGTTTAGTCCATCACAGGGAGCTAGGTAACCGAGCAGTGAATCCTGCGCACAAAGCTTGAAAGACAAGCCGGAATCCAACATAGTTTAGTCTCTCTGCTTTTGTGTGTCTTCCTTCAACATGTAATTTGTGATGAACTGTGTTCAGACAACCCTTGATGAATAGGGAGCCACTGTACTACAAACAGAAACACAATTCATGCCTTCGCAAATGCCAGGCATTAAAGCCAAGCCACCTTGTTAAGAGTGAATGTGATTATGGGTTTGACAGATGGTTGCCTAGTGTCACATTGATAGAGAGATAACTGACCCTGACCTGTAACCCCTGCATCCTCTATTCTGAACAGTTCAAGGTGTCAGTGGAAGCGTGAACCATTGTAACTTTGTCCCTGCTGAGCCACAGTCTCAGCCAAGGCTTAAAAAGTATTGGAGAAGTGCTGTATTTACAAGGGTTCTCTCCTTTGGCTGATACATTAAACCAAGGCCAGCCAGCCTGTTTATTGAGTTATATCAATGTATAATCTGCTCAGACTGTGTGCCACTCTGCCAAAAACCTGGGTACTAGAGCAAAAAACAACCTGTTGGAGGAACTCAGTGGTGAAACAGTAAATGTTCACCACCCACTGTGGGAACAGGTTATCCCTTTTAAAATTTTTCCACTCACACACTAAATCTGTGCCTGTAGTTTTGGACTCAACCTACCCTGGGGAAAAGACTGCTACCTTCTTTCTACCTCATCTATATCTTGCATAATTTTAAACATTTCTAGAAGATCACCTCTCGTTCTCCCACATTCCTAAGACTAAAAACTGAGCCTGGCCAACCTCTCCCTATAACCTAGTTCCTCTAATCTTGGCAATATCCTCATACAATGCCTTAAAGTATTCACCCTTTCCTGGCCCCCCCCCCCCCCCCAGAAGTCTTATTGTTTTACAAAATTGAATCACAGTAGATTTAACTTGGTTTATTTCAGCACTGATCAACAGAAAAAGTACCCTTTTGTGTCAAAGTGAAAACCACTGTTGAAAGTTGAGCTTTTTGGCTATTAGACTAAACACTATCTTTGGCATAAGCCGAACACCACACATCATCAAGAACAAAACATCCCTATCGTGAAACATAGTAGTGGAAACGTGCTGTGGGGATGCTTCACTGCAGCAGGGCCAGGAAGCCTTGTGAAGGCAGAGGGTAAAAAGAATGCAGCAACATACAGGGAAATCCTGGAGGAAACCGTAATGCAGTCTGCAAGAGAACTGCAACTTGGGAGAAGATTTGTTTTCCAGCAAGACAATGACTGCAGTATAAAGCCAAAGCTACACAGGAATGGCTTAAAAGTAACAAAGTTAATGTTCAAGGGTGGCCAAGTCAGAGTCCAGACCTCAATCTAGTTGAAAATATGTGGCTGGACTTGAAAATGGCTTTTCTCTCATGAGCCTGATGCACTCTGACACAGCTTGAGTAATTTTGTGAAGAATGGGGGAAAGTTGCAGTGTCCAGATGTGCAAAGCTGATAGAGCCCTAATCAAACAGATTCTAGGCTGTAATTATTCCAAAAGTGCATCTACTAAATACTGACTTGAAGGAGGTGAATACTTAAGCAATCAATTATTTTGTGTTTTATATTTGCAATTAATTTAGATCACTTTGTAGAGAAACACACACAAAATGCTGGTGGAACACAGCAGGCCAGGCAGCATCTATAGGAAGAAGTACAGTCGAAGTTTTGGGTTGAGACGCTTTGTCAGGACTAACAGTAAAAAGAGTTAGTAAGAGATTTGAAAGTGTGAGGGGAAGGGGTAGACCCAAAATGATAGGAGAAGACTGGAGGGGTGGGGTGAAGCTAAGAGCTGTTGACTGGCAAAAGGGATACAGAGCTGGAGAAAGGAAAGGATCATGGGACAGGAGGCCTAGGGAGAAAGAAATGGGGAGGAGAGCACCGGAGGGAGATGGAGAACAGGCAAGGAGTTATTGTGAGAGGGAAAGAGAAAATGAAATATAATTAGGGATGGGATAAGAAGGGGAGGAGGGGTATTAATGGAAGTTACAGAAATCAATGTTCATGCCATCAGATTGGAGGCTACCCAGATGGGATACAAGGTGTTGTTCCTCCAATCTCAGTGTGGCTTCATCTCAACAGTAGAGGAAGCCATGGATTGACATACTGGAATGGGAATGGCATGTGGAATTAAAACGTGTGGCCACTGGGAGATCCTGCTTCTTCTGGTGGACAGACCGTAGGAGTTCAGCGGAATGGTCTCCCAGTCTGCATCAGGTCTCATCAATATATAGAAGGCCACACCGGGAGCACCGGACGCAGTATACCACACCAGCTGACTCACAGGTGAAGTGTCGCCTCACCTGGAAGGACTGTCTGGGGCCCTGAATGGTGGTGAGGGAGGAAGTGTAAGGGCAGGTGTAGCACTTGTTCCGTTTACAAGGATAAGTGCCAGGAGGGAGATCGGTGGGAAGGGATGGGGTGACGAATGAACAAGGGAGTTGCGTAGGGAGCAATTCCTGCGGAAAGCGGGGTGAGGGGGTAGTGGGAAAGATGTGCTTGGTGGTGGGATCTCATTGAAGATGGTGGAAGTTACGGAGAATTATATGTTGGACACAGAGGCTGGTGGGGTGGTAGGTGAGGACAAGAGGAAACCTATCCCTGGTGGGGTGGCAGGAGGATGGGGTGAGAGCAGATGTGCGTGAAATAGGAGAGATGTGTTTGAGGGCAGAGTTGATAGTGAAGGAATGGAAACCCCTTTCTTTAAAAAAGGAAGGCATCTCCTTCGTCCTGGAATGAAAAGCCTCATCCTGAGAGCAAATGCGGTGGAGGCAGAGGAATTGAGAGAAGGTGATGGCATTTTTACAAGTAACAGGGTGGGAACCTGCCTCTACCACTTCCAGTAGAAGTGGTAGAGGCAGGTTTGGTATTGTCATTTAAAGTAAAATTGGATAGGTATATGGACAGGAAAGGAATGGAGGGTTATGGGCTGAGTGCGGGCCAGTGGGACTAGGCGAGTGTCAGCATGGACTAGAAGGGCCAAGATGGCCGGTTTCTGTGCTGTAATTGTTATATGGAAGAGGAATAGTCCAGGTAGCTGTGAGTGTCTGTAGGCTTATAGTAGGTATCAGTAGATAAGCTGTCTCCAGAGATAGAGACAGAGAGATCAAGGAAGGGGAGGTGTCAGAAATGGACCAGGTAAATTTGAGGGCAGGGTGGAAGTTGGAGGCAAAGTTGATAAAGTCAACGAGCTCAGCATGCATGCAGGAAGCAGCGCCAATGCAGTCATCAATATAGCGAATGATAAGTGGGGGCGGATACCAGTATAGGCTTGGAACATGGACTGTCCACATAGCCAACAAAAAGGCAGGCAAAGCTGGGACCCATTTGGGTGCCCATAGCTACGCCTTTAGTTTGAAGGAAGTGGGAGGAGCCAAAGGGAAATTATTAACAGTAAGGACCAATTCCACTAGATGGAGGAGAGTGGTGGTAGAGGGGAACTCGTTGGGTCTGGAATCCAAAAAGAAATGGAGAGCTTCGAGACCTTCCTGGTGGGAGATGGAGTAATATAGGGACTGGAGATCCATGGTGAAAATAAGACGATGGGGGCCAGAGAACTTGAAATCATTGGAAAAATCCAGAGCATGAGAAGTGTCATGAACATAGGTGGGAATGGATTGAACAAGGGTGGGGATAAAAGTGTCGAGGTATGCAGAAATGGTTCGGTGGGGCAGGAGCAAGCTGAGACAATGGATCTACCTGGACAGGCAGATTTGTGGATCTTGGGTAGGAGATAGAAACGGGAAGTGCGGGGTGTGGGAACTATGAGGTTGGTAGCAGTGGATGGGAGATCCCCAGAACTGATAAGGTTGGTGATGGTGTGGGAGACAATGGCCTGGTGCTCCATAGTGGGGTCATGTTCGAGGGGTAAATAAGAGGTGGTATCAGCGAGATATCGCTATGTGTCAATAAAGCAGAGGTTAGTACGCCAGACTACTACAGCGCCCCCCTTATCAGCGGGTTTTATGGTAAGGTTAGGATTGGTGCGGAGGGAGTGGAGAGCAGAGCGTTCGGAAGGAGTGAGGTTGGAATTGGAACAAGGTGTGGTGAAGTCAAGATGGTTGATGTCCAGTCTGCAGATAGCAATAAGAAGATCCAGAGCAGCCAGAAGACCAGAGCAGGGTGTCCAGGAAGAGGAGGAGGGTTGAAGATGGGAGAAAGGGTCATCAGTGGGGTTTCTCCTCTCACAATCACTCCTTGCCTGTTCTCCATCTTCCTCTCATGCTCCCCTACCCTTTTCTTTCTTCCAAGGCCTTCCATCCTATGATACTCTCCCTTCTCCAGCCTTGTATCCTTTTTGCCAATCAACTTCCCAGCTCTTAGCTTCATCCCTCCCCCTCCTGTCTTCTCCTATCATTTCAATTCTCCCCCTCCCACTTCCAAATCTCTTACTATCTTTTTGCCATTAGTCCTGACAAAGTGTCTCGACCCAAAACATTGACTGTACTTCTTCTGATAGATGCTGCCTGGCCTGCTACGTTCCACCAGCATTTTGTGCGTGTTGCTTGAACTTCCAGCATCTGCAGAATTTCTCGTGTTTGCACTTTGTAGAGATCTGTTTTTGCTTTGACTCAAGTCTTTTTTGTTGACCTGTGTAAAAATAAAGCCAAGTTAAATCCACTGGGATTTAATGAATACCTTTCTCACCACCCTCTGTTTTGTGACACCACTTTCAACAAACTCTGCACTTGGATTCCAAGATCCCTCTGTTCCATTACACTCCCTAGTGTCACAGAGACATGGAGACTGGACCCAAATGCAGGATGCAGGCACTGAAGTACTAGGGGCAGGACAGGAACAACTAAAGGATAGAACAAGATGGGGAGACTGTGGCATTCAAAGGACTGATCCTGGGGTTCAGAGAGAGTTCATGGCAAGGCAGCACCCTGGCTAGGCTAAAGGATGGGTCTATGGGACAAGGAATGTTGGGAGGATAACCCCCAGGCAGGCCACATAACTTCTGGGCAGGGCCCAGCCTCCCAGGCAAGAACACAGGGGCCTGGGCAGGTCACAGGGCACCTGGGCAGGATGCAGGGTGTAACCCATCAGAAGCAAGGGGGTAGGAAAGGGTCAGAGCCCTCTGGGTGGGCCACATAACTTCTGGGCAGGGCCCAGCCTCCCAGACAGGAACACAGGGGCCTGAGCAGGTCACAGGGCACAACCCATCAGAAGGGAGGGGTAGGAAAGGGTCAGAGTCCTCCACCAGGCAACAGCAGTCCAGCCTGCTTACCTAACAGAGGCAAGGGATCAGAAGAGAGCTCAGTCCAGGGTGACTACAAGAACTAGATAATTAACTGTGGGTACTCCAAAACAACCCCCCAACTAGACTCAGTCCCAGAGCCCCTTATATACGCCTGCCAGCCAATAGTTATCAGGTGCACCTCCTTAAGCCAAGATGATCCTATTTGGGCTTAAGGGTGAAAGGAGGGACGGCTACAAGACCCGGAGTCCGCGGACCGGATCAAGACCCGGAATGCGGTCTCCAGACCGGACCATAACACCTAGTGCCCTATTATAGTACAAGTCCTCCACTAGTTTGACTTTCCAAAATCCATTTGCCACTCCTTAGTCCATCATCACTGCAGAATAATTTGAAACAGGTTCAGAGATGATAGTTGAAAATAAAATAATTTTGAGTTTTCCTGCATTTGATTTCACAAAACCCAGAGCACCCACTCAAGGAATGAGATAGTCCATAAGGTTTTCACCTTGGAATTCATCTAATAGGATAGGAAGGGAAAAGAAGATATCTTGGCATGTTATTTCTATATGAAAAACATGCCCTGAAAGATTCCTAGAAGCAATATTTTTCAATAAAGACGGACAACTACCTGAACAGTAGATAATAAACTCGGGCACAGAGTGGCACAGATAATAGAGCTGCTTTCTCACTGTTCTAACAGTCCAGGTTCAATCTTCACCCACAACACTACCTGTGTGAAGTTTATATGGTCTCCCTGTGACTGCTTGGGGATCCTCCAGGTGCTCTGATTTCATCTCATGTCTCAAAACTCTACAGGTTAGTGAGTTAATTAGCCACTATAAATGGCTCTTAGGTGCAAACAAGTGATAGAATCGGGGATAACTGAGGGGAATATTGGGCAAATCAAATAGGTTAGCTTAGGATCAATGTAATAGCGGATGCTTACTTGTCAGTGTGAACTCAGCGGGCAAAGGTCCTGTTTCTCTCTTTCTCATTTTCTCTGAAGGACAATGGTGAAATTACAGAGCAGTGTTACTGTTCGGAAAGATTTTTCAGGGTATCAGTACCAAAATGTCCTTCTGTGCTGTACGTGAAAGGAACAATTGACCTACAGTATTACGAATTATGCACGGAGCAACTTAATGACTTCCAAAATCTGATATAAGCAAGCAGGCAAAGATTATAATAATCTGCCCTTTGTTCAACAGTTTAGCACAGATCGATTTAGCAACAGGGTACACTTGCCATCTGTGTAGCCCTTATGTTTTGCTAACATGTGGGGATATGTGATGCGTCGGTTTGCTCAAGGCAAAAAAAGAAAGTAAATGTGACCCAAAAATAAAAATGAGGAAGTGACAGCTATACAGTAGCATTCCAGTTAGCGCAGCTCTCAGGTAACTGAGTCCAGAAGTGATAACAAGTGTGAATTAACAAGAGCACAATTCAAGTCACATACAATGTCACTGTCCCCCAAGAGCACTTCAGCAAATGCTGTGTTCCTTTCTCCCTTGAACACATACTTGCACTTTTTCAGATTTGCCTGGTCTGATGTTAGTCATTTAGTATTGCAGGGTGCAACAATTCCAATATTATTGATAGTTTTTTCTTCTGATATGTATTTTTAACATGACAAAATTGCTTTTCCAAGATTACCCACCACTTAAAGCTATTTAAAATGCATCAGCTATTGCATCGAAGCAAAGGATAATGAGCCCCTATAGCTATGACTCATAACAGATTTGTATTTATGCAAAAAAAAGTTTCTAAGCTTCAGTATAAGGTGATAGGGTATTAACCTTGCTTCCAATTTGACTGAGATTTCATCTTGCAGGAGTATGAAAAGTAAAATGCCAACAGCCTGTTTTTTTTTTGCCCAACCAGTCCCTTCTTTAATTCACATACTTGAGCTTTAATTAATTTGCATTTTTGAAATAAATGTTTCCAATTCAACATGCAGAAAATTAAGCAGCAACAATAATTAATGCCAATCAAGATTTTGCACCCTTTCCAGTAAATATACAGTCATACTCTTATGGACAACCCAAACTTATGGGGAATTCATCTCTACTCTTTACTATGACACATTTGATTTATATACAGAACATTGTCCACATCATTGCAATGTGAAACATTTAATTGCTGATGTTATTTGCAGTAACCTCCTGCCTTCAATGTATCCAGTTCTCTTAAAGGAGAAGGGGAAGGTGGGGTTAATAGGCAGTGACCTCTATCCAAAAGTTCAAAATAATTAAAACCATGTTACAATTGATGAAAAAAATCACATTTTCAAAATGAAATAAAGGACATTTCTAGTGACAATTCAGGTTCCAAAACCTGGGCCTCTGTACCTCCCTCTGCAACAGGATCCTTGACTTCCTCATCAGGAGACCACAGTCAAAATGGATCAGAAATAACATCTCCTCCTCACTGACAATCAACACTGCTGTACCTTAAGAATACGTGCTAGCCCACTGCTCTACTCTCTCTACACCCACAATTGTATGGCTCGGCACAGCTCAAATACCATATATAAATTTGCTGATGATACAACTATTGTTGGCAGAATTTCAGATGGTGACAAGGAGGAGTACAGGAGTGAGATAGATAAGCTGGTTGAGTGGCATCACAGCAACAACTCTGCAATCAATGTCAGTAAGACCAAGGAATTTTTTTGAGGACTTTAGGAAGGAGAAGTCGAGGGAACACACACCATCGAGGGGTCAGCAGTGGAAAGGAGGAGCAAGCTCAAGTTGCTGGGTGTCAACATATCTCTAAAGATCTGTCCTAGGCCCAACATATTGATA
Organism: Hemitrygon akajei; assembly: GCF_048418815.1. Taxonomy (NCBI): domain Eukaryota; kingdom Metazoa; phylum Chordata; class Chondrichthyes; order Myliobatiformes; family Dasyatidae; genus Hemitrygon; species Hemitrygon akajei. The sequence continues at coordinate 32,610,740 of NC_133127.1, forward strand.
CAATTATAAAGAAGATTCAACAGTGGCTGCATTTCATCAGGAGTTTGAGGAGTCTTTGTGTGATATCAAAGACTTGTATATTTCTACAGATGTATCATGGAGAACATACTAACTAGTTGTATTACCATCTGGTATGGGGGGGGGCAGAGAATGTACAGGATTGGAAAAAGCTTCAGAAGATTGTAAACTCTGCCACCTCTATCAAGGGCACTAGCCTCCCCGGCATCAAGGGCATCTTCAAAAGGTGATGCCTCAAAAGGAGGACCTCCATCACCCAGGACATGCCCACTTCTCATTTGTACCATCAAGGAGTAGATACAGGAGCCTGAAGAAACACACTCAGTGCTTTGGGAACAACATCTTCCCTCTGCCGTCAGATTTCTGAATGGGTAACAAACCCATGTATATAACCTCAATATATGTTTTACTCTCTTTCAGAACTAATTATTTTAGTTATTTTAAATATATATTTCCTATTGTCATTTATAGTTTTTTTATTATGATGTATTGGAATGTCTGGGTGGCGGGGTGGAGATACGAGTCTACCAAAGGAGATATAAGGTGGTCCTCTCTCTGCTGGCCTGCAGGTCACACTTGGGCAAAGAGTAGCACCCACTTAGGTGAAACCATGGAAGCAGGTGATTGGTCGTATGAGCAGCTGGTGCAGATCACAAGTCCTGGTTATGCAACCACTGACGCCAGGCGGGCAATCTCTGAAGAGTATTGGTTATGGCTGGGGTCACCCGTCTGGTAAAGAACCTGCCCAGAGGAAGGCAATAGTAAACTACTTCTGTAGAAATAATTGCCAAGAACAATCATGATCAACAGACCATGATCACCCACGTCATACAACATTGTACATAATGTACTGCTACTGTAAAACAACAAATTTCACAACGTATGCCAGTGATATTAAACCTGATTCTGATTCATTTTTATATTTTATTTCCAATATGATTATAATTGGTTAGACTGACAATTTGCTCCTCTCTATTTATCCCTGAAATGGTAAGAGTGGACAACTGGATTGATGAGAAGTACAAATCACAGATCTTCCCTGATGAACATTATTGAAATAAGTGCATTTTTTGCAGTAATCAGGCAGGTTCCTGGCTTCCATTACTAATATTCCTCCTTACTATGTATTACAGCTCTATGCAAAAGTGTTAGGCACACATATATATAGCCAGGGTGCCTAAGACCTCTGCAGAGTACTGTAGTAATTTTATGTATTGCACCGTACTGCTGCCACAAAAAGAAAAGAAATTTCATGACATATGTGAGTGATGATAAACCTGATTCTGATATGGGTCTCCATTGTGGACTGAGAGTGGGAAGAGGGCAGGGAGAGGGGAGTCATGATTGGGAAAAAGTGGAGGGAGCAGGAAACACCAGAAAGACATTTTGTAATGATTAATAAAGCAATTGTTTAGAATCAAATGACCTTGCCTGGTGTCTCAGAGTTGGGTATGTCTGCACCTGTGTCAGCATTCCACCACCCACCGCCCCCCACTGGCACTCCTTCTCTGTCACACTCCTCCTGGAGCACCCCTCCCTCACTCTCTGTTCCATATTGTGCATATGTTTTAGGCACCCTGGCTATATATATATAGTACTACACATATTTATCTCTTTAGACCACGGATGATTCAAATGTCATGAATCTGAATCAGTGATCACTAACATCGTGTATTAGTCACTCTACAGCCACGTCCCAATAATACTGCAGATGGCATTTCAGGTCAATCAAAAAAAAACCATCCTGATTGCAATTTTAGAGCTTCACATAAAATTTGCCCAGCTTCTAATATTCCTTTCCAAATATTTTGTTTCCTTTCATGTCCATTTGGCCCTGGTACAATACAATTTAATAGCAGGATAAGTCCTCACACATGAAATCAGAGTGCACATTGGCTTATGAAAATAATTTTGCTGATCAGTGCCCAAAAACCTATCTCCCATTCCTTCTGTACTCCCATAAACCAGTGGAATCTTTTCTCTGAGTCATTCATTGTAACTCATTGAGGATTTGTAATTAAACTGAACTGAGTAAGTCCTGGTGTTGAATTTGACAGCCACAAAGCCTTCCAATCCAATGTCCTCTCCATCTCTGAGGTTAGCTCAATTTTAAAACTTTCATCAGTGTTTTCAAAGTGCCTTGTGGCCTCATACTACCAGTCATTCAAGTCCGTATGCTCTAATTTTGTCTTCTGGCACACCCTCTGCTTTAATTGTTCCAGTAGTCCTTCAGCTGTTATGCTGTTAGCATTGGAATTTCCTCTCTAAATCTTTCAGCTTCTCCACTTATTCCGTTTCTTTGAGCCATTAGTTAAAACTTATCCTTTTATCTAAACTTCTTTTATCTGGCCTAATGCCTCTTTTGTGGGCTCAATTTCTAAAATTATTTAAGAGTATACTTTTTTTCTACTCCTTTGGTCAACGTCTTCTGGAGAGATCATGAAACCATCTTTTACACTTCTTTAATGTCTGCTACATTTGTTTCTCATCTTGAATGTGATTCTGGAACTGTTGGGGCCTGTATTCTGTTGTCTGGAGATCAATTAGGTGCTTCAGTGGACTCCGGGCTTGCTCCGTTTTCTTCGTTTTTTTGTGCAGGGAGGGGGATTTGAGGAAGACAATGTGCCTGATCCATTTTCTTCAGATTGTTTTGAGCAGGAGGAGTGATTTGGGGGGGGGGGGGGGAGGGGGGTCGATGTTTTGTTTTTGGTTCTCCTATCTCTAACCATGTCCTATCATTGAGTTGCTTCATAAGCAAATCTAAAGCAATTCTGTATGGTGAAATTACTATAGTAAACCGAAGAGTCAAGGCAACAGTTCTCATACTCTATATTGTAGAGAATGCCTGAACAATGTTCAGCTTAACCACGACCTTCAATTATGCATGGAAATGGAGGTTAATATGGCCATCTGCCAGTAAAAAAACACTGTTCAAAGAATCGTAAGAATTTCAGCAGGAGGAACAAGGACTTAAATTCTTGAAATTATTTTTAACTTTTTTTTGTCTTCAATCCATTGGTAATGCATCAATGAGTTTTTAAAGAGCAAATGCCTAACCTATCTTGCGTCCATTTACCATTATCTCGTTGAGCTAAGGGCATGGGTTATGACATACATCAAAATCTCATAAGGCACATTCCACCAGCTGATGGTTCTGCTGATTACAGCTTCATGGAGACAGAATTGGTGATACTCAACCTCTTTACACCTCAGATGACTGATATTCCACATACCTACACTATTGTTATTCATATCAAAATTACAACATACATCAAACTACGGAGACATACTTAGCTTGGCCTCAGTGGTTGGGAAGATGTTGGAATCAATTGTTAAGGATGAGGTTTTGGAGTACTTGGTGACACAGGACAAGATAGGACAAAGTCAGTATGGTTTCCTTAAGGGAAAATCTTCCCTGACTAACCTGTTGGAATTCTTTGAGAAGATTACAAGTAGGATTGATAAAGGGGATGTACTAGATGTTGTATATTTGGACTTTCAGAACGCCTTTGATGAGATGCCACACAAGAGGCCATGGTATTATAGGAAAGTTACTGGCATGGTTGGAACATTAGTTGTTTGGTAGGAGGCAGTGAGTGGGAACAAAAGGATCCTTGTCTGGTTGGCTAGTGGTGTTCGCAAGGCTCGATGTTGGGAGCACTTATTTTTATGTTGTATATCAATGATTTAGATGATGGAATAGATGGCTTTGTTGCCAAGTTTGAAGATGATACGAAGATTGGTGGAGGGGCAGGTAGTGCTGAGGAAACAGGAAGGCTGCAGAAGGATTTAGACAGATTGGGAGAATGGGCAAGAAAGTGGCAAATGAAATACAATGTTGGAAAATGCATGGTCATGCACTTTGGTAGCAGATATAAATGTGTGGACTATTTTCTAAGCAGGGAGAAAATCCAAAAATCTGAGATACAAAGGGTGTCCTTGTGCAGATCAGCCTAAAGATTAACTTGCAGGTTGAGTCAGTTGTGAGGAAGGCAAATACAATGTTAGCATTCATTTCAAGAGGTCCAAAATACAAGAACAAGGATGTAATGCTGAGGCTTTATAAGGCACGCTGAGGCCTTACCTTGAGTATTGTGAACAGTTTTAGTTTCCTCATCTTAGAAGAGCATTGGAACGGGTCCCAAGGAGGCTCAAAAGGATGATTCCAGGAATGAAAGGGTTATCATATGAGGAACATTTGATGGCTCTGGGTCTGTTCTCGGATGAACTTAAAAGGATGTGGGGGGGTGGGGAGCTCATTGAAATATTTCAAGTGTTGAATGGACTATACAGAGTAGATGTGGAAAGGATGTTTGCCATGGCGGGGGAGTCTAGGACAAGAGGGCACTGCCTCAGGCTGGGAGAAATGTGGAGAAATTTATTTAGCCAGTGGGTGGCTAAATTGTGGAATTTATTACCACAGGCAGCTATGGAGGCCAGGTATTTTGGTGTACTTAAGGCAGAGCTTGATAGGTTCTTGATTTGAATGGCATCAAAGGTTACAGGGAGAAGGCTGGGCAGTGGGGATGAGAAGGGAGAAAAAGAATCAGCCTTGACTGAATGGCTGAGCAGACTCAATGAGTCTGATGGCCTAATTCTGCTCCTATGTCTTACAGTCTTACGGTCTAAGGCTTCTTCTGCCTGAAAACTGGCCATTCAGGCAAGGCTACTTTCACTGCCAAGCTCCAGTTTTTCAAAAAAGGGAGCAACGTGTTTTCTATTGATTTCCCATAATGCTCAAGTGATTGTAATTCCACAATGCTGCTGGTTTAGAAAATCGATGGCACTAAGAAAGCAGACTGTGTCCAAGTCAGAGTGGAGAATGAAAAGTTAAATTTAGATGTGGCAATATGCCGATGAAACTTTGGCTTTTATTTCTATCACAGGGTTTGGATGATGAATTTGGCTAGAGAGGTCTGTTAAGTAGGCTAATATCGATCATCCTGAATATTGCTCTAGACAACCACATTGAGGGAACTGCAGAGTATTCTATCGCCATCCTGTCTTGAGCTTCGTAAGCTATGGAGTTGGGAGAAATGAGCCATGCACCAGAGATCCCAACATCTACCCTTTTCTTCCAGCCAGACTGTTAATACAACTGGATCAGAATCAGAAGTTTATTATCACTGACATATAGGATATTGGAAAAAAAGTTGTTTTGTAGCAGCAGTACAGCACAATACATTAAATGGCTTTAAATTACTAAAAAAATTACAAAAAGAGAGCAAAGTAGTGAGGATGTTCATGGATTCATGGACCATTCAGAAATCTGATGATGGAGGGGAAGAAGCTGTTCCTAGAACATTAAATGTGCATCTTCAGGTTCCTGAGCCTCTTTATTTATGGTAGTAAGGAGAACAGGACATTTCCGAGATGGTGCTGGCCCTTGATGATGGATGTTGCATCCTTGAGGCATTGACATTGAAGATGTCCTTGATGATGGGGTAGCTAGTGCCATGATGCAGCTGTCTGTGTTTACAACTCTATCAATCTTTTTCTGATCCTGTGCATCCAAACTAGTCAGAATGCTCTCCATACTACATCTGTAGAAATTTGCTAGAGTCTTCGGTGACAGAGCAAATACCCTCAAACACCTAATAAAAGGTAGCCGTTAGGCATCCCTTCTTTGTAATTGCATCAGTATGTTGGGCCTAGAATAGATCTTCAGAGATCTGGAGATATGCTTCCAGTCAGTGACCTTACATGCTTAATGTAGGGAATTTCATTATGGTGGTACAGCTTGAAAGGCCACTTAGCTTTATAATAAATAAAATAGTTAATGCTAGACCGTTTAGCATGCACCTGTGCAGAAAGAAACATGATTAACTTTTCAGGGCCATTCATCTTTTGACAGAATATCATAATTATTTTAATCTTATGTTAGAACTGAGCATTGGAGTTACATCTAGGAAGACAGCGTTGGAAAAGTATGGAAGTTACATTAAACCTGTATCAAAACCTTCGGTCACTCTTGGAGGACTGCTCACAGCTCTGGTCACCATATTATCAAAAAGTTTAGGGAGCGAAGGTAAGACATCAGAAACGTGGCAGTATAGTATCAGAAAGGTTGAACAAACTTGGTCTCTCCAGTCAGAAAGGACTGAAATGTGACCTAACAGACACCTTTAAAGTTATGAAAAGTTTTGACAGTGAGCATAGTGTTTTCATTTGTGGTGAACAGGCCAAAACAAGGGAGTGACTGTGATAGGATAAGTTGAAATGGCTCACTATGAGCAGTTATCAACACATTAAGGTAAAATGCCAGCATAATTTTTTTAATAGTACGGTGGCGAGATTTGTCTGGGAAGGTGGGACCTGTACAGAAGGGACGATTTGCACCTGAACTGGAAGGTGACTAATATTCTAGTGGGAAGGTTTGCTAATGTTGCATGGTGGGATTTAAAATAGAGTTACAGGGGGATGGGAACCAGAGTGCCAGAACCATTAGCGGAGAGATTGTGGGAGACAGATGTTGGTAAGGCCTCAGACAAAGTCAGGAATCAAAAGGTTGTGCATGTTGTGACTGGTGTCTTGAGCTGCATATATTTCAATGCAAGAAGTATCATAGGAAAGACAGATAAGCTCAGGGCATGGATCAACACCTGGAATTATGACGTTGAAACCATTAATGAGACTTGGTTGAAAGAGGGGCAAGACTGGTAGCTCAGTATTCTGGGGTTCTGTTAGTTTAGATGCAACAGGGCAGGAGGGACTAGAGGAGGAGGGGTATATTCCTAATCAGGGAAAATGTCACAGCACTGCTCCATCATGACAGATTGGAGAACTAGTCTCATAAGGGATTATGGGTGGAACCAAGAAATAAGACAGGTATGCCCAGATTAATGGAGCTATATTACAGACCACTCAACAATTCTAGGGATTTAGAGGAACAAATTTGTAAAGAGATCACAGACTGTTGCAAGAAATATAAGGTTGTTATAGGAGGTGATTTTAACTTTCCACAAATTGATTGGGAATCCCATCCTATTAAAGGACTAGATGGGATAGAGTTTGTCAAATGTGTTCAGGAAAGCTTCCTTCATCAGTACGTAGAAGTCCCAATGACAGAGTGCATGATACTGGATCTACTATAAGGGAATGAGACAGGGTAGGTGACAGAAGTTTGTGTAGGGTAACACCGCATCTGGTGACCACAATGCCATTAGTTTCAAAGTAAATATTCAAAAAGATAGGTCTGGTCCACAGGTTGAGATTCTAAATTGGAATAAGGCTAATTTCGATGATATCAGAAAAGATCTAGCAAGTGTGGATTGGGACAGACTGTTTTTTGGCAAAGGTGTACTTGCTAAGTGGGAGGCATTCAAAAGTGAAATTTTGAGAGTACAAAGCTTGTATGTGACTGTCAGAATAAAAGGTAAAGATAACAAGTGTAAGGAACCATAATTTTCAAGAGATATTGAGGGCCTGGTTAAGAGGAAAAAAAGGAGTTGCACAGTAGGTATAGGCAGGTAGGAACAAATGAGGTGCTTATGGAGGGAGTATAAGAAATGCAAGAGAACACTTAAGAGAGAAATCAGGAGGTCTAAAAGAAGGCATTAAGTTGCTCTAACAGACATGGTGAAGGAGAATCCTAAGGGACTCTACAGGCATGTTAAGCGCAAGAGGATTGAAAAGGACAAAATTGGTCTGTTGGAAGAACAGAATGGTAATCAATGGATGGAGTCAAAACAGATGGGGGAGATCTTAAATCTTTTTTTTTGCATCTGGATTTATTCAGGAGATGGACAAAAGTCGTTGAAATGAGGCAAAGTGGCATCAACTTCATTGACCCTGTACAGATTCCAAAGGAGGAGGTGTTTAGTATTCTGAGTCAAATCAGGTTGGATAAATCCCCGGGACCTGACAAGGTTTTCCCTCAGACCCTATGGGAGGCAAATGCAGTAAGTTCCAGGACCCTAGCTGTGACATTTAAATTTTCCTTAGAGATAGGAGAGGTACCAGAGGATTGGAGGATATCCAATGAGGCTATATTTAAGAGGAAGTTAGATGTGGCCCTTGTGGCTAAGGGGATCAGGGGGTATGGAGAGAAAGCAGGTACAGGGTTCTGAGTTGGATGATCAGCCATGATCATACTGAATGGCAGTGCAGGCTCGAAGGGCCGAATGGCCTTCTCCTGCACCTATTTTCTATGTTTCTATGTTGTTCTGCTGTTTAAAAAAGGCTCTAAATAAAAACCAAGAAATTATAGGCTGGTGAGTCTGACATCAGTTGTGAGAAAGTTATTGGAAGGTATTCTATGGGACCAGATATATAAGTATTTGGATAAACATGGACTGATTAAGGATAGTCAGCATGGTTTTGTGCATGGTAGATCATGTCTAACCAATCTTTTAGACTATTTTGAGGAAGTTACTAGGAAAGTGAATGAAGACAAGGCAATGGATTTTGCCTGCATGGACTTTAGTAAGGTAATTGACAAGGTCCCACATGGAAGGTTTGTCAAGAAGGTTCAGTCACTTGGCATTTAAGATGAGGTAGTAAATTGGATTAGTCATTGGCTTTGGGGACAAAGTCAGAGAGTGGTAGTAAAGGGTTGCCACTCGGACTGGAAACTTGTTACCTTGTTACTAGTGGTGTGCCGGAGGGTCCAGTGCTAGGTCCTTCGTTGTTCATCATCTATATCAATAATCTAGATGATAATGTGGTCAACTGGATCAGCATATTTGCGGCTGATTGTTGCACGGGGCAACTGAGGAGAACCCAAGTGCAGGACACCAACACGTCGACTGAGTTGGGGATGCTGGCGTAGACGTGAACGGAGAACAGCAACCGGAGGAATCTTGACAAGAGACAGGATTTACAGGGACTAGCTTGAAACTAGAGCTGAACTTAGAACTAACGGTTCAAATTGGACGAGGGAACAAAGTATCAAACCAAAAATAGACCAACAAACTGGCAACCTGTGATAGTGATGCCATCGTACTTATTTCAGTCTCTGATGAAAACCAGGTGTACAGTAATTAAGTAAACTAGCAGCAATTGGAAATCTAATGACTGAAATTAGGGCATAATCAGGGAGAAAGGAGCGTTAAAGAGGAACAGCCAAACAGAACCATGACACTGACACCAAGATTGGAAATGTAGTGGACAGTGAGGAAGGCTATCATGGCTTTCAGAGGGATCTGCATCAGCTCGGAAAATAGGCTGAAAATGGCAGATGGATTTTAATGCAGACAAGTGCAAGGTTTTGCATTTGCATTTTGACAGGACCAATCAGGGTAAGTCTTACAAAGTAAATGGGATTGGTAAGGCACTAAGGAGTGTGCAATCTGGGAATACACATCCATAATTTGTTGAAAGTGGCTTGATAGCTGGATAGGATTGTAAAGAAAGGTTTTTGCACATTAGCCTTCATAAAGCAACGTATTGAGGTGTCGTCACTACCTCCTCCCATAGATGCTGTCTGGCCGGCTGAGTTCTGCCAGCATTTCAAAATGCTGGTGGAACACAGCAGGCCAGGCAGCATCTATAGGGAGATGTGCTGTCGACATTTCAGGCCGAGACCCTTCGTCAGGACTAACCGAAGGGAAAGATAGTAAGAGATTTGAAAGTAGTGGGGGGTGGGGGAAATGCGAAATGATAGGAGAAGATCGGAGGGGGTGGGATGAAGCTGAGAGCTGGAAAGGTGATTGGTGAAAGTGATACAGAGCTGGAGAAGGGAAAGGATCATGGGACAGGAGGCCTCAGGAAAAAGAAAAGGGGGGGAAGCACCAGAGGGAGATGGAGAACAGGCAAACAACCAAATATGTCAGGGATGGGGTAAGAAGTGGAGGAGGGGCATTAACAGAAGTTAGAGAAGTCAATGTTCATGCCATCAGGTTGGAGGCTACCCAGCCGGTATATAAGGTGTTGTTCCTCCAACCTGAGTTTGGATTCATTTTGACAATAGAGGAGGCCATGAATAGACATATCAGAATGGGAATGGGAAGTGGAATTAAAATGTGTGGCCACTGGGAGATCCTGCTTTTTCTGGCGGACCGAGCGTAGGTCCGCCAGAAGACCGTTTCGCTGAACACCTACGCTCGGTATCACTTTCGCCAATCACCTTTCCAGCTCTTAGCTTCATCCCACCCCCTCCGATCTTCTCCTATCATTTCACATTTCCCCCTCCCCCCACTACTTTCAAATCTCTTACTATCTTTCCTTTTGGTTAGTCCTGACGAAGGGTCTCGGCCCGAAACGTTGCCAGCGCTTCTCCTTATAGATGCTGCCTGGCCTGCTGTGTTCCACCAGCATTTTGTGTGTGTTGTTGTTTGAATTTCCAGCATCTGTAGATTTCCTCGTGTCAGCCAGCATTTTGTGTTTTTATTGAGTACGGGAGATGGCATATTATGTTGAAGGTGTATAAGACGTTGGTGAAGCCTAATTTGGAGTATTGTGTGCAGTTTTGGTCACCTACCTACAAAAAAGATGTAAACAAAGTTGAAAGAGTATAGCGAAAATTTACAAGGATGTTGCTGGGTCTGGAGGACCTGAGTTATAAGAAAAAATGGAATAGGTTAGGACTGTATTCCTTAGAACATAGAAGATAGAGAGGAGATTTGATAGAGGTTTACAAAATTATGAGGGTTAATGCAGGCAGGCTTTTTTCCACTGAGGTTGGGTGGGACTACAACCAGAGATCATGGATGAGGGGTGAAAAGTAAAAAGTTTAAGGGAAACATGAGGAAGGGCAAACTTCTTCATTCAGAGGGCTGGGAGGGTGTGGAATGAGCACGAGTAAGCTCAATTTCAATGTTTAAGAGAAGATTTGATAGATATATGGATGGCAGAGATTTGGAGGGCTATGGTCCAGGTGCCGGTGCAGGTCAATGGGAGCAGGCAGTTTAAATGGTTTTAGCATACACTAGATGGGACAAAGGGTCTGTTTCTGTGCTGTACTTCTCAATGACTCTCTAAAGCTTCCATATCCTTCCTATAATGAGGCAACCAGAACTGAACACAATATTCCAACTGTGGTCTGGCCAGGGTTTTATAGAGCAGCAACATTACATCATGGTCCTTGGATACAATACCTTGGCTAATAAAGGCCAACACGTCTTTAGCCTTCTTAATCTTCCTATCAATTTGTACAGCATCTTTGAGGTATCTATGGACATGGATCCCAAGATCCCTCAGTTCCTCCACACTGCCAAGAATCCTACCAGCAAGACTGTATTCTGCCTTCAAGTTAGACCTTCCAAAATGAATCACTTGACACTTTTTCAGGTTGAACTCCACCTGCCACTTCCCAGCCCAGCTCTGCATCCTGTCAATGCTCTGTTATAACCGACAACATCCCTCCTCACAACTCCTCCCATCTCCAAGAATAAATGAGGAAAGTGGAAAATACACAGAAAGGGTGATCTTATAGATGTGTGTAAGCTGTTTCCAACTCACTTCGTTATGCAAGTCTCATATAGCAGTCTATACCAATAAGCCAGTCCTGGGTAGATGACCAGGTTTGTTCTATTAACTTATCATCAATGGTATCCGCTAGTGTAGTGCTGTTTCCCAGTTAGAGATACAATATACTATTGTAATAATAGCTGAAAGTGCCATCATGGCCAACATCAGCTGTTCTGGGTTTTTAAGACCTGTGGTTCTTCCAATATTTTTCTCTAAGAAAAAATAAATCCATTCCTCTATTTCAATCATTTGCATAATAATGGAAAAATGGTGCATTCTTTACAGTTCATTGAAATCTTTGTTATATTTACTTCATAGCCAATCGAGTCTCTCTTCCCCTAATTCTAGCAACCAGTTAGCATCTTGCATGCAAACACAAAATGTATCATGCTCCAACATGCCCTGTGCCTGTTATCTGGAGTTCCTGCTGTAGTTTGATTTCCCAGCATGTGGAGGCAATAATTGCCCGATAACAGTTAATTTGATTTTAAAATGTTGCACAGTGTGAAGCATCCGACTATGTTCCCACTGCAATGGCTTGTCATTCCCAAAGGTTCCAGTTTGAAAATGTACTATTGGATGCTTCACTGAACAGACGAGTCAAAGGAGTTCAGTTTGTGATCTGTTCTGGATTAAAATGACTTCACTGGCTAATTTGCTACAAATGAGCCCTGTCATACCTGACCTTTAATAGGAAAGGTTCACCAGAGATTGTTCCCAATTGTTGGAACCTATTGGCTCCTTGAGGAAAGAATTCACATATGAAGAGAAAGCTCCATTTTGAAGCCCTCACTGTTATAAGAACATTCAATTGAGCCAATACTGCTTTAAAAGAAGTGAGAAGGGCAAAAGATTGAAAAGAAATTATTAAACTTAATCTTAACCACATAATAGATATAACCATATAACCATATAACAATCACAGCACGGAAACAGGCCATTCCGGCCCTCCTAGTCCGTGGCGAACTCTTAATCTCACCTAGTCCCACCTACCCGCACTCAGCCCATAACCCTCCACTCCTTTCCTGTCCATATACCTATCCAATTTTACCTTAAATGACACAACTGAACTGGCCTCTACTACTTCTACAGGAAGCTCATTCCACACAGCTATCACTCTCTGAGTAAAGAAATACCCCCTCGTGTTTCCCTTAAACTTTTGCCCCCTAACTCTCAAATCATGTCCTCTCGTTTGAATCTCCCCTACTCTCAATGGAAACAGCCTATTCACGTCAACTCTATCTATCCCTCTCAACATTTTAAATACCTCGATCAAATCCCCCCTCAACCTTCTACGCTCCAATGAATAGAGACCTAACTTGTTCAACCTTTCTCTGTAACTTAAGTGCTGAAACCCAGGTAACATCCTAGTAAATCGTCTCTGCACTCTCTCTAATTTATTGATATCTTTCCTATAATTCGGTGACCAGAACTGTACACAATATTCCAAATTTGGCCTTACCAATGCCTTGTACAATTTTAACATTACATCCCAACTTCTGGACTCAATGCTCTGATTTATAAAGGCAAATATAAGGTGGTGGGGGGGGGGGGTTCAAAGGCTAAAATCAAACTTGAAAAAAACAGAACCAGAATCAGGTTTATTATCACTGTTGTGGAATTTATTACTTCACAGCAGCAGCACAATGCGAAACATAAGAATTACTCTAAGTTTAAAAAAAAATAGTGCAAAAGACAGATAGCGAGGTAGTACTCATGGGTTCATAAACCGTTTAGAAAACCGGTGGTGAAGGGGTGCAAGTTGTTCCTTGAACATCGAGCATGGGTTGAATCAAAGCACCCGGATGCTTCCTATTGTTAAAGGGAGCAGGATGAAGGCCAACCAATCCTCTCACTAGAAACATCTTATTCAATTAAACATCTCACCTCAGAATCACAACTTGATTACTATAATCCAGGACCAATAACCTCTCAAAGAGGTTTTACGAGGCTGTTGGGAAGGTTTAAATGAGCTTGATTTGGGAAGAACATCAGGAGGTGAAAGTGAGGAATGCAGAAGGTGAAAAAAAAACAGGCAGAGAAAACAAAGGTGAGAGGTAAATTGGGTCAGAATATGGAAAATTTTTCAACAGCGAGATTCACCTGACATTCACAACAAGATAAATGAATCATGAACTAATCACCATGTTGAAAAAATGGCTGCAAAGGGACCAAAGCTGGATGTTCAAGAGTATTCAACATTTAGGAAGGATATGCAAGAAAGAAGAGGAAGTTGGACAGCTCTATTAATGAGGAGTGAGATCAATATAGTGGTGAGAAATAATCTTGGTTTGGCAGATCATGACAGAACAGGAATCAGTTTAGGATGAAGATGGAGTTAAGAAATAGCAAAGGACATGGTACATACAGTAAATAACGTGGGATTGTGAGAAAAATGTACAGAGGCTTCAAAGGAATGTGGATAAACAAAGTGGGTGAGTAGTGCGAAAATTGCAGATGAAATATAATGTGGAATAGGTGATGTCATCAACTTTGGCAAACAGCATAGATGAGCAATGTATTTGTTAAGTGGTGAGAGATTGGGTAATACTGATTTTCAAAGGAGCTTGGTGTGTTGTCCTTTATTGTGAGAGAATTCAAACACAGAAATGGAGGCATTTCACCACAATTATTCAGGGTCTTGGTGAGATTACTACAAGTGTGTTATGTATACTTTCTTTCTCCTTACCTGAAAACAAAATGCTTGATGCAGAGTGAGTTCAGTGATGATGCACTGGATAGCTTCCCAGGATGACAGGTTTGCCATATGAGAAAATATCAAACAGGCTATTCCCACAAGTTTAGAAAAATAAGAGATAACCTCTTTGAAACTTACAAAATTCTTATGAGGATGCCAAAGATGGATGTTGGGAGAATGTTTGTTCTGGCTGCAGTAGTTTAGAATCAGAACTCACAGCCTCATGATAATTTGTGTACAATTTAAGATTAAAATTAGAAAAATATTCATCTCAGTCCTAAATGTGAATATTTAAACCCTATATCTCAGAGAGCTGAGGAAGACTGGTCATGATGTTGATTAACAAATGGCAATCAGTGGAGTTCTGGATCAAAGGATCCAGGGATAGTGCAGGAAAATGGAAGAGGAGACAGCAGATCAGTGTGATATTGATGAATGGTGGGCCAGGCTCAATGGGCCTGATGGCCTATCCCAGCCCCTAAACCACATGTTTTTATGTTAATGATACCATTTTGTTTCCTCATCTCAATCTATGAACATATTCCCTATTCCCATTAAGAGTGCATATTCATGACAGTGATAGCAAGTTCCTCACTCCCACCATCCCTGTGTAAAATAATGCCCTCCTAAATTCCCTGTTTCTATTCCATTTTGATGATAGAGCAACGACCTGAAAAGCAACTTTTTTTTCCTCTCTACATTGTGTTACCAGACCTGTGGACATGTTATCATATATCTTATTTAATTTACTGCTTCATTTCTTGGAAACCTCCAATTTCTCTCATTTTGTATCTACACTATTGTAACCATTCTATTGAATCACCTCTCAGCCCTCTCAATTCAAAAAGAAAGGTATCTAACCCATTCATCTATCCCTGATAAGTAAACCTCAGAATTCTGGTTTCACTCTTATGAAACATCTTTACCTCTTCACTGTTGCCTCGATATGCCTTTATTAACATACCACCCAGGAATCTAAACAATGCATGAAAATGGGTGAAATAATAAATTGTTAAAAAAAAGGTTGCAAAAGGAAGGGACATAGATCAGTTGGAAAGTTGGGCAGAGTGGTGGCAGATGGAATTTGATCCTGACAAGTGCGAGCTAATTCATTTTGAGATGTCAAACACTCAAATGTAAATGGCAAGGGTCTCAGAAATGCTGATCTTCTGTCTCCTCATTACCAAATACCAAAGACTTTATTTACTGTTTATTAAATGGAGTTTTGTCAATGGCTTTCAGCATGTAAATAAATTACATCAACCACGTTACTTTGTCCACCTTGCTGTGTGTGGTCTTTCATTGATTCAATTGTGTTTTCTTTGCTTTGACTGTGAATACGAGCAAGGAAATAAGTCTCAGGGTTGTACATATATGGAGGCATTTATATACTTTGATAATAAAATTACTTTGAACTTTGTCCACACTTCTTTTCCCCTGTTCAAAAAGCTCAACAACGTTGATCAAGCAATGTTTTCCATTTTGAAGTTCATCTCATGCAATAGTAACTCAGTAGGACTACATTATTCATGTGGTACCCCAGCAAAGGTCTTCTTTATTGCATATGTGAACTTGATTTTATGGTGGCGAGGTGGAGTATGTCTCTACCAAAAGAGATGTGAGGTGTTGCTTCCCTCCACTAGTCTACAGGTTACCCTGCTTAGCCCCCTGATCAGTGGCACATGAAGCCATGGGTGGTGGTGATAGATGGTCATATGAGCAGCTGGTGTATATCACAAATCCTGCTTACATAACCACAGACACCACGCAAACAATTTCTGAAGAGTATTGATAATGGCTGGGGTCACCCAGATGAAGACAATGGCAAACCACTTCTGTTGAAAAATTTACCAAGAACAATCACAGAAATGGAAAGACCATGATCGCCCATGTCATATGGATGTCGGTGACCAGTGGTGTTCTACAGGTATCTGTTCTGGGACCCCTCCTCTTTGTGATTTTTATAAATGACCTGGATGAAGAAGTAGAAGAGTGGGTTAGTAAGTTTGCTGATGACACAAAGGTTGGGGGTGTTGTGAATAGTCTGAAGGGTTGTCTGAGGTTGCAGCGAGACATTGATAGGAATGAGAACTGGGCTGAGAAGTGGCAGATGGAGTTCAACCCAGATAAGTGTGAAGTGGTTCATTTTGGGAGGGCAAATTTGAAAACAGAATACAGTATTAATGGTAAGACTCTTGGCGGTGTGGAGGATCAGAGAGATCTTGGGGTCTGTGTCCATAGGACAGTCAAAGCTGCTGTGCAGGTTGACTCTGTGGTTAAGAAGGTGTAACGTGTGTTGACATTTATCAATCATGGGATTGACTTCAAGAGCCGTGAGGTAATGTTACAGCTATATAAGACCTTGCTCAGACCCCACTTGGAGGACTGTGTTCATTTCTGGTCACCTCACTAAAGGAAGGATGTGGATACTGTAGAAAGAGTGCAGAGAAGATTTACAAGGATGTTACCTGGATTGGAGAGCATGGCTTATGGGAATAGGATGATAGAACTTGGCCTTTTCCCCTTGGAGCGACATAAGATGAGAGGTGACCTGATAGAGGTATATAAGATGATGAGAGGCATTGATCGTGTGGATAGCCAGAGGCTTTTTCCCAGGGCTGAAATGACTAACACGAGGGGGCATAGTTTTAAGGTGCTTGGAAGTAGGTAAAAGAGGTATGTCATAGGTAAGTTTTTCACACAGAGAGTGGTGGGTGCGTGGAACGCACTGCCAGTGATGGTGGTAGACGTGGATACAATAGAGTCTTTTAAGAGACTCTTAGATCGGTATATGGGGCTTAGAAAATAGAGGGCTATGCAGTAGGGTAATTCTAGAGCAGGTTACATGGTCAGCACAACTTTGTGGGCTGAGGGGCCTGTAATGTGCAGTAAATTTGTATGTTTTTTGTTCTGTGATATGGTACATAAGGAATGATGAACAATAGAACTTGATTTATTGCTTGAAAATGAGCAGAATCATGTTGATGACTGGGCAATGTTGAGTTAATGGTGGGGCAGGGGGCATGGTTAAGTGCATCCCTGACTTCAGTATGTGAGTATTGTAACGCAGCAGTTCACTGGAAACCACTACATATGAATTCCTGCACCACCAATTCTGTTACACTGAGATGAGGAGTCAGAAGCATTGGCATGTATGATGATTTGAACAGGGAAATAGGTTTGCCTTGAATTTTGTCATTTCACATGATCTTATTTTTATCCTTACCTTTTAAAATTATTTACATTTCAAATTAGGATAGAGGTTCAAGGAATGAGAGTAAAGATTTAAAGAGAACAAAAGGAGCAACTTTTTCACACAATAGGTAATGGATATATGGAAAGATGTCAGAAGAAGTGACAGAGACAGGTACAAATACTGTGTTTATAAGACTCATAGATAGAAAAGGTTTAGTGCAACATGGACCAAATGCAGGCAAATGGGATTAGCTCAGGTAGACAACCTGGTCGGCATTAGCAGTTTGGGCCGAAGGGCCTATTTCTATGCTACATAGCTCCATGATTCTATTACTCCAAATGCATAGAATAGCTCAGGGGCTTGAACTCAAGCAGTGAGTCAGATAGAACATAATCTAGCTCATTGTGCTTAAATTATTTTGGGAAATCTTGGACGCAGAGATTACCTTATACATTGGATTACCGCAATGGAAGCATATAACTTTTAGTAGCAGCCTTACTGTAACCTTATCTTGTAGAGAAAGATGCAGATATTTATCATGATCTAAATTTGTGTTTCTATGTCTCAGAGTCTCCCCATGACCCGATCCTTCTCACCATTAAACTCAATATTTGCTAGTACATAACTGGAACGTTTATAGAAAAATAAAAACTTCTTATAAATTCACATTCATTGTCAAATGTCTGTGGCCCTGTTAATCAGAGAAGCCATCTGTAATTTTATGAGTGTCTGTTAAAAAGACCTACCTTGATGCACAGAAAAATAGAAATAATAATCTTAATTACAACAGCCAACAGATTCCTAGTTTGTATTGGTGGAGTGTTCAATTCAGTTCTGGGTCCTTTTACCTTGTCTCAAGATGTTCCCTATCACATTACATTACACACCTTCTCAATCTGCTCAACACAGCAATTTACATAAGTTCTGTGTTTGGAATGCTATTACATCTTTGTGGTTTTTCACCTTCTGCCAATTCTCCCTAAACAAAAAGGTGTCCTTATAAATGAACATATTATTTGAAATAAAATTATCTGCTCCAGTGTTTTGACTGTATAATGATCTGGGGATCCAGATGCACTGCCGTTCACCAAAACAGGGCACACATGCAAGCCCGACAAAGCAACTGGACAGAAGTACCACCAAAACCTGATGCCAATGATGTGATCAAGACAATAACGGATTACAAGAGAGCAATCAACAACGGTAACTTCTAAATTTATTTAACTATACAACCTACATAATCTTAAATCTACCTCAGCAATGGAACTCTATGAACCATTTCTTGCACTGCCATCAATGTGTGTTTCTTTTTACACTAATGTCTTGATTTTGCACAATGGTCTCATGCCCTCTCCTTATTACCACCATCAGGGAGGAAGTACAAGAGCCCGAAGATGCTTTAGGAACTGCTTCCTCCTTTCTGCCATCAGATTATGGGATGGTTCATGAACCAGGAACACGATCTCACTATTTTGCTCTACTTTTTAAAAAATATTTATATTTTGTATCTCTTATTGTAACTTATAGTAATTTCTGATATATTGCGTTGTTGCCTTGAACCAACAAATTTCATTACATATATGCCAGTGATAATAAAACTGATACTGATTATTTGTCACAATCACAGATTCGGCAGCGAGCAGATACGACAATTGTGCTCGTGAATATGCACAGGTCAGCTAATTATTATTTCACTGTGACAGTATTTAACTCCATTCTTTTTGTCGTAGCGCTTGTTGAGACTTGAGCAAAGCACAACAACATTTTGCTGCCTGCTTGCATTTGGCCTTGCCTGAGAAATTGGACTGTCGAGTCATCTGACTCCGAAGACTAGCAATATTCGCTTTTTATTTAGTTATTCCTTTCAGCTGCAGTTTTCCATTTGAAAGTTTTAGTTCACGGCCTGTTTGGTCCAGAGTTTATTGTTTTCTTTTCCTTCTAACTCTGCTTACATTAAAGTCTGTGAACTATCGGCCTGCTTCTGTGTCTCTTGCTCCGCACTTGGGCCATATCGAACGTAGTGACACTATGATTCTTTTGTTTCTCTGGGTGGCATAATTTTTATGTATAATTTATGTTTTTTTTCATTGCTTATAACTATGTGCCAGTGGTGCTAATGCAAGCAAGCTTTTCATATTTACTGAGATACAGTGCAAAGCTAGACTTGCATACTGTTCATACAGATCAAATCATTACACGCTGCATTGAGCTAGAATAAGGTAAAACAGTAACAGTGCAGATTAAAGTCTAAAAGCTACTGAAAAAGTGCTGTACAGGCAAACAATAAAGTGCAAGGTCATAACATGATAGATTGTGAAGCCAATAGTCCATCTTATCATTCAAGAATATGAAAACAGGGGGTTAGAAGCTTTACTGTATATGTCCACATAGCAACAAACTCAACTTGAGAATATACAGCTAATGTGTTTTGTGAAGGCATAAAGTCACAGGGAAAAATAGGTGAAGGAACAAAAACACTGAATTAGATGTTAACTAAATAAGTAGTAGAATTTAGGAACTGTATTTCAGAAGGTGGAGTTTGCTGGCTTGAAGTATAATGACTATGGTCTGTGTTTGTATGCTTGAAGTGGCAGTTGAAGGAACCCTGTAGAGATTACTGCTATTGTAGACTGCAAATCCATGAGAGAATTCCTTGTTATTCAGTCAAGGCTTATGGGGATCACCCTAAAAGAAAAAAAATTGTCCACCCTAATTTACAGTGAAGGTGAAGCACTTCCTTGAACTGCTGTATGAAGAGCAATTTGGTACAACTGCTCTTTGTAGATTAGCATCACTGATTTCTCTGACATGAATTTAATTGTTTTGCAGCAGCAGTACAGTTGTGGTGTAAGGTAATAAGATCTAAGATATAGGAGCAGAAGTAGGCTGTTCGGCCCATCGAGTCTGCTCCGCCATTCAATCATGGACTGATCCAATTCTTCCAGTCATCCCCACTCCCCTGCCTTCTCCCTATACCCTCTGATGCCCTAGCTAATCAAAAACATATCTATCTCAGCTTTAAATGCACCCAATGACTTGGCCTCCACAGTTGCTCATGGCAACAAATTCCACAGCTTACCACCCTCTGACTAAAGTAATTTTTCTGCACCTCTGTTCTAATCCTGAAGTTGTGCCCTCTTGTCCTAGACTCCCCTACCATGGGAAGAAAATTTGCCATATCTAATCTGTTCAGGCCTTTTAACATTCGGAATGTTTCTATGAGATCCCCCCTCATTCTCCTGAGCTCCAGGGAATACAGCCCAAGAGCTGCCAGACGTTCCTCATGCAGTAACCTTTTCATTCCTGG
The DNA here is from genome assembly GCF_048418815.1 of Hemitrygon akajei. Taxonomy (NCBI): domain Eukaryota; kingdom Metazoa; phylum Chordata; class Chondrichthyes; order Myliobatiformes; family Dasyatidae; genus Hemitrygon; species Hemitrygon akajei. Next base: position 32,631,368 of record NC_133127.1, read on the forward strand.
AATCATTCTTGTGAATCATCTCTGAACCCTCTACAATGTCAATATATCCTTTCTAAAATAAGGAGCCCAAAAACTGCACACAATACTCCAAAGTGTGGTCTCACGAGTGCCTTATAGAGCCTCAACATCACATCCCTGATCTTATATTTGATACCTCTAGAAATGAATGCCAACATTGCATTTGCCTTCTTCACCATCGACTCAACCTGGAGGTTAACCTTTAGGGTATCCTGCACAAGGACTCCCAAGTCCCTTTCCATCTCTGCATTTTGAATTCTCTCCGCATCTAAATAATAGTCTATTTATTTCTTCCACCAAGGTGCATGACCATACACTTTCCAACATTGTATTTCATTTGCCACTTCTTTGCCCATTCTCCTAAACTATGTAAGTCTTTCTGAAGGCTTTCTGTTTCCTCAACACTATCTGCTCCTCCACCTATTTTTGTATCATCAGTAAATTTGGCTACAAATCCATTAATCCCATTGTCCAAATCATTGACATACATCATAAAAAGCAACGGTCCCAACACCGACCCCCGTCACTGGCAACCGGCAGCCAGCCAGAATAGGCTGCCTGCCCATTATGTCTGATGATGACAGGAGACCTGTGCAGGAGAGTTTTAAAGTGGAAAAGCCCTTGTACTGGGGCAGTTCCAGACTCTCAAAGTCTAAAATCTGGATCCAGTGGTATTAACAACCGTCACACACTGGGATCTTCCTTGCTTGCAGTGGATGACCGTGACGTCTACTGTGCCTTGTCACGCCCTCTGCTCTCTGCAGAGTGTTGCTGAACCACCGTCCTGGCCGTTGCATCTCACTGTAGATCCGATCCACCCAGACTGCTGGAGTTGACTTCACACGGTAGGACAGGCATGTCCCTATCTCTCCGGGGTATGAGGCCCGTCTGTCGAAGTGGTGTACCGGGGTGTGGCCACCGCCACATGCAGATAGTTAATTGGATCTACAGGTGGAAACCAAAGATGAATGAGCTTCCCAGAACGGACACAGCAAGCCCCTTCACCAGAGGTGCGACCACTCCCTGGACACCCCAAACACCCAGTACTGTACAAAGTCATAAAATGGCAATAATTAACAACAAATGTTCAGCATGTTTGTCCACTTTATCGTTGATCCGATCCAGTTTGTCTTCTAACTGTTTGAAAGCGGTTTTAAATTCCTTTAAGATTTCGTCTCGGAGCTTTCCCAGCACAGCCAGGGTCTCGTCCAACGGGGTCATAGCTTCTTTTCTCCCGGATTTAGAACTCTTGCTAGACATTGTAAGTTAGATATATTCACAGGCAAGTAAGAGATACCGAAATAATTCCTAACTAAGGTTTAAAAAATGGAGACATTTAGTGCAAAGGTAGTGACAGTAACGGAACAAAAGTTCGGAGCAGCTAAACAATCGCCATCTTACCGGAAGTCATTAACAACAAATAATTCATGCAAAAGAAAGGAATAATGAGGTAATGTTCATAGATTCGCAGACCGCACAGAAATCTGATGGGGCAGTGGAAAAAGCTGTTTCTGATTCATTGAGTATGAGTCCAGTACCTCCTCTCTAATGGTAGTAATGAGAAGAAGGGCATATCTCAGATATTCCAGAAGGCATATCAAGAAGGGTCAGCCCTTGTAGATACCCTCGATGGTGGTAGAGAGTTGTGCCTGTGATGGAGCTGGATCTGCAGCCTATCACAATCTAATGCATTGGAGCCCTCCATACCACCCTGTGATGCAACCAATCGGAATACTCCCCATCATGCATCTTATACAAGTTTGTAAACATGTTGTGAGTGTGAAGTCACATATAGACCAGATGAGTTAAAGTCATCAGATTTTCTTCCTTAAAGCATGTGAATGAGATGGTAAGGTAATACAGTAGTGTAATTACATTAATTTATCATACTAGATTTACTTAATTAACTGAATTTTAATTTGGCTGTTGCAAGTCAGGATCTGATCTCATATTTCTCGATCATTAACCCAGGCTTCTGCATTAAAAGTCCAGTAATACAGCCATAATGTTACCTTTTCTCCCAAATGAACGAAATCAAAGCAGTAGAATTGGACTTGCAAACAAGCTGGAGGAACTCAGCGGGTCGGGGAGCATCCATTGAAATGAGCAGTCAACGTTTCAGGCCGAGACCCTTCGTCAGGACTGAAGAAGGAGGGGGCAGGGGCCCTATAAAGAAGGTGGGGGGAGGGTGGAAGGTGCCAGGTGAAAAACCAATCAGAGAAAAGATCAAGGGGTGGGGGAGGGGAAGCAGGGAGGGGATAGGCCGGAGAGGTGAAGAAGGAATGAAAGGGGAAAGCACTATGGGTAGTAGAAGAAGGCAGAATCATGAGAGAGGTGATAGGCAGCTGGAAGAGGAGACAGAGTGAAAGTGTGATGGGGGAAGGGAGAGGGAGGGAATTACCGGAAGCTGGAGAATTTGATGTTCATACCAAGGGGCTGGAGGCTACCCAGACGGTAGATGAGGTGTTGCTCCTCCAACCTGAGTTTGGCCTCATCATGGCAGAAGAGGAGGCCATGTATGGACATATCCGAATGGGAATGTGAAGCAGAGTTGAAGTGGGTGGCAACCGGGAGATCCTGTCTGTTGTGGCAGATGGAGTGGAGGTGCTCGACGAAGCGGTCCCCCAATCTGCGTCGGGTCTCGCCGATGTAGAGGAGGTCGCACCGAGAGCACCGGATGCAATAGATTACCCCAACAGACTCACAAGTAAAGTGTTGCCTCACCTGGAAGGACTGTTTGGGACCCTGAATGGTGTAAGAGAGGAGGTGTAGGGACAGGTGTAGCACTTACACTTGCAGGGATAAGTACCAGGTGGGAGATCTGTGGGGAGGGACGTGTGGACCAGGCAGTCGCGGAGGGAACAATCCCTGTGGAAAGCAGAGAGGGGTAGAGAGGGAAAGATGTGCTTAGTGGTGGGGTCCTGTTGAAGGTGGCGGAAGTTGCGGAGGATAATATGCTGGATCCGGAGGCTGGTGGGGTGATAGGTGAGGACAAGAGGAACACGGTCCCTGTTGTGGTGACGGGAGGATGGGGTGAGGGCCGAAGTGTGGGAAATGGAGGAGATGCAGGTGAGGGCACCATTGATGATGGAAGAAGGGAAACCACGATTCTTAAAGAAAGAGGACATTGGAGATGTCCTGGAACGGACAGCCTCATCTTGGGACTAGGGTGGGAAGAGGTATAGTCGAGGTAGTTATGGGAGTCAGTGGATTTATAGAAGATGTCAGTGGACAGTCTGTCTCCAGAGATGGAGACCAAGAGATCGAGAAAGGGGAGAGAAGTGTCCGAGATGGACCAAGTGAATTTGAGGGCTGGGTGAAAGTTAGAGGCAAAGTCGTTGAAATTGATGAGTTCAGCATGGGTGCAGGAAGCAGCACCAATGTAGTCGTCAAAGTAGTGAAGGAAAAGTTGGGGAGCAGTACCAGTATAGATTTGGAGCATAGACTGTTCCACATAACCAACAAAGAGGCAGGCATAGCTGGGGCCCATGCAAGTGCCCATAGCTACACCCTTGGTCTGAAGAAAGTGGGAAGAGCCGAAAGAGAAGTTATTAAGTGTGAGTACCAGTTCCACCAACCGGAGGAGTATGGTGGTGTTGGGGAACTGGTGAGGTCTATTGTCAAGAAAGTAATGGAGGGTTTTGAGGCCTTCTAAATGGGGAATTGAAGCGTATAAGGACTGGACATCCATGATGAAAATGAAGCGGTCGGGACCGGGGAACTGGAAGTTATTGAAGAGTTGGAGGGCATGGGATGTATCCCGGATGTAGGTAGGGAGGGACTGAACTATGGGTGACAAAATGGAGTCGAAGTAGGCAGATACAAGATCGGTGGGGCAGGAACAGGCCGAAACTATAGGCCTACCAGGACAGTCAGGCTTGTGAATCTTGGGGAGGAGGTAAAACCAAGCAGTGCGGGGTGTTGGAATTATGAGTTTTTTAGCTGAGGGTGGAAGGTCTCCAGAGCTGATAAGGGCAGTGATGGTACGGGAGACAGAATTGTACTGACAGAAAAGTAGAATTGGACTGTTGGGACCAACGTGAGAATAAGAGGAAGTGTGAGGGTGACTTGGTGTGAAATAGGGAACATTCTTCCTGGAGAGAAGCTGAAGAGTATGAAGTGTCAAATCCAAGAGGCCAGTCAGGAAACACTGGAATGCGCAGGGTTGAAGGCAACAAGCACTTAGTGAGCATTTCAATGAAAGATGGGATGAAGAGGAGAGCTGCACTAAAATGGTGGAACAAGAAGCCAGTCTTTATGATAGTGAGCACTTAAGATCAGAAACCCTGCTTGAAATTTGCACAGAAGCTGAAGGATGTGGACAGCCAAATTCAGTGTGATCCAGATGCAGCAGGAGCATTGGCTGCTTTGCAAATTTTCCCCCCAAAATATTAGGATTATTGCCAGAAAATCAAAAGCTGAAGTTATGCCAATAGATTATTTTTAATTATATCTAAATGATTTCCACTCCTAAGTTAACTAGAAGAACTGCCATGCATGAAAAAATGCAGTTTTACTAAAGGGAGCAAGTCTACACAGAAGGGGTTTCCAGCTATAATACCTATCTAATTAGCAGTTTTTAATTTTTTTTATTGATTGTCATACAGCATATACCAGGCCCTTCTGGTCCTTCAGGCCACAACACCCAGCAGTCCCCCAGTTTGATCCTAGCCAATCACTGGACAACTTACAATGACCAATTAACCTACCAGCCAGTACAGCTTTGGAACGTGGGAGGAAACTGGATCTCCCAGAGGAAACCCACAGGGAGAACATACAAACTCCTTAACAGGCAGCAGTGGGTTTAGATCCTGCTGAGGGTTCGATGAGGAGACTGTCAAGAAGTTCTGTCAAGCTGGAAAGGAAAAGTGCTCAGCTTTGTTGAATTAAACTTTCGATTAGCTCTACCTGCAATGCTTGGTATCAGGACTGTTCTTTTTGTGGGGAAGTCTAGGACCAGAGGGCACAGTCTCAGAATAGAAGGATGCACATTTAAAATAGAGATGAGAAGGAATTTCATCAGACAGAAGGAGGTGCATCAGCGGAATTCATTGCCACACATAGCCGTGGAGGCCAAATCATTAGGTATATTTCAAGTGGTAGTTGATAGATTCTTGATTAATGGGAATGCCAAAGGCTATGAGCAGAATGGGGTTGAGAGGGGTAATAAATCATGATTCAATGGTGGAGCAGTCTTGATGGGGCGAAAGGCCTAATTCTGCTCCTATGTCTTATGGTCTTATTTGACAACTGTTAGGAGACTCAAATCAGGTGCAGAATAAACTTTCAGTGAGATAAATGCAGACGGACTCCCTGAAAACAATGAGAGCTGTGAAGGAGGGAATATTTGGATCACTTCAGTAAGACATATTGAGATCAGCCGAATAACCTTCCTTATCCTGCGATCTTGCAAGCTGTTTAATCCTTGTGAGGGCAGTTTCATTTATTTCACTGGGCTGGTGATCTATGTCTCCATTTTTCTTTGAAGGGTTGCACTGTTTTCAATAGATTGACCTTGGAAATGCTATTAGCAAAAGGATCTCCTTAAACATTTTGACATATTGATTAACCATTGAGCAAGCATTGTTTTCAAACTGCTTTGGACTAGCTACAACTTTCAGTCTTTTTGCCCTTTAATCATTTTTCACTGGCCATACTGTAAGTTATCTTATTTTGGAGCCAAGACTGACAAACTGGCTCATCCACGGTGCTCAGTGTCCTCAGAGAGTACAGGAAGAATGCTTACTGCTACCGCTGGGCCCCCGATGGTCACCTGAACTCTGACCCCTGCCCACTCAAAATGGAGCAAATGTATGGAGGAAGGGAGACAGAGACCTTGCACATACCCCAATTCCCCACTCATCCACCTGTTTTCTTTCATCTTTTTTTCTTCAACTTTGACATCTGATTCACTATTCCTTTGGGCCCTAGCCAAACTTGTTTAAACCCTCCCAAGTTCAAGGTTCAAAGTAAATTTATATGAGGCACGTACATGTGACGTGTGATTCATTTTCTTACAGGCATTCACAGTAGAACAAAGAATTACAATAGAATCAATGGAAAACTATACCGAAAGACTGACATACAACCATTGTGCAAAAACAAAAGGAGCACTAGAAAATTTCTCCACAAGTATGTTGGTCTCCCTCCAATTCAGATTCAATCCAACTTTCTTGTTAAAGGTTGCCTCTTCCCCAGAAGAGGTGCCATTGCTCTAGTTAGCAAAACCTCCCCTGCCTGCACCTCTTCATCCGCCATGCATTCATTTGCCTTAACACCCTTAGGCTTTCCACATTGTCAGATAGTATTCCTGATATTACAATCTTGGAGGTTGTGCTTTTTCCCCTTCTGCAAAACTCCCTATATTCGCTTTTCAGCGCCTCATCTCTCTTACCACCTATTTTGTTTGTGCCATTAGGCACCACAACTTCTGGCTGCTTCCGTCAGACACACCCTTGACGCTGACACCACGGAGAAAACACACCATCTAGGAGTCTTGTTTGCAGTCAAAAAATGTATACTTGTGCCCCTGACTGAAGCGAGCAGCATCATTACGTCTTCACATAGGCTTTGACCTTGCCTGCTGTACAAAAGAGCCAGTTGTGGTGCCACCATTCTGGCTGTTGCTGTTGCTCTTCCGTGAGTGATCACCCCAACCTCTCCTTCCCAAACTTTTCCAAGAAGGTATCCTTGTTAGAGAGAGGAATAAACACAGCAGACTTTGTACCACCTGTCTTTCCTTCTAGTGGTCACCTGTCTATGTGGCTGAATCTCTCTGAAACCCCTTCTGTCTATAACAATCTTCTGTCTCCTGTATACTCCTCAGTAAGTCCATCGTTCCCTCCAGCTGATCTATCCAGTCTGACAGGAACTACTGCTGGACACACTTCTTGCAAGCTTAATTATCAGACCCATTTAACTTTTCTCTGATCTCCCACATCTCACAGGAGGAGCACAACACTCCACTGATTGTTATTTCTGCCTCTGAATTGGCAATGAGTTCAAAGAAAGCAAAAGAAAAGACCTTACCCTGTCACTGCTTAGTCTCCTCAATAAAATCTCACTTGCCAAAGCCTCTGCATTTGGGCCTCAGGCAAAATTCTTCAACATCAAAACCTCCACTCTCAAAATGTCCATTCTGCCTGAGCTTGCCTCCCTTTTATTGGCTGGACCATGACTGAAAAATTGAGGGCTACGTAGGAGGGAAGGGTTAGGTCGATCTTCGAGTAGGTGAAAAATTTGGTACAATATTGTAGGCCAAAGGGATTGTACTGTGCTGTACTATTCTATGTTCTTGCTTGCCAAGTATTTCTCAGCCTTTTAGAAGATCTCCCCTCATTCAGATCACTTAGGCCTGTCTGAGGTAAATCCCCTCAGCAGTTCCTGTGGCAGCTAGTCCATTTTCCAAGCACCCTCCTAGAAATGAATTCCTCCTAAATTCCTTAATGGATTTATTAGTGACTCTTTTAATTTATCACTCAGTTAGTATTAGCTCCACAAAACTGGAAACATCAGTCATATCAAACCATTTAATAATTTTAAATATCTCAGTTACATCAACATTCTTTTTCAGCGACTCATTAGCACAGCAGTTAGCATAATGTTTTACAGTGCCAGCTGTAAAATTGGGGTTCATTTCCTACCGCTGTCAGTAAGGATGTTGTATGTTCTTCACATAACCACAAGCGTTTCCTCCGGGTGCCCCTGTTTCCTCCCACGCTCCAAAAAGACGTACGGGTTAGGGTCAGGAAGTTGTGGGATGCTACGTTGGCGCCAGAAGCAGGGCGGCCCCTGCAGTCTGCTTTCAGCACGTCCTCGACTGCGTTGGACATTGATGCAAGCAATGCATCTCACTGCATGTTTCGATGTCATCATCATCATTAAGTGCCATGTCGTATGGCATAGGCAGTCGTGGTCTATCCTTGACCACGATTGCTCTTGGCAAGTTTTTCTACAGAACTGCTTTGCCATTACCTTCCTCTGGGCAGTGTCCTTGCAAGATGAGCGACCCCAGCCGTTATCAATGATCTTCGGAGACTGCCTGTCTGGTGTCAGTGGTCGAGGTAACCAGGTCTTGCGATGTGCACCAACTGCTCATCCGACCACCCACCACCTGCTCCCATGGGTTCACGTGACCCTGATCGGGGGGGGGGGGAGGTGGGGGGGCTAAGCAGGTGCTACTCCTTGCCCAAGGGTGAACTAACGGAGGGGAGGAACACCTCACATCTCCCTTGGTAGAGACTCATCTCCATCCCACCATCCAAGTTTTAATGTGCATGTGACAAATAAAGCTAATCTTCACTGTACCGATTTTCAGCAAAATGTGCTGAATGTACTTTATGGTGATAAATATGAGTTTAACTCTGCTTTCAAATTCTTCCCTTCTTCAGATATAACTGAGTTTCAGGTGTGAAGGTTACACACTTACATTACTGTATACATTTTATGTCCTGCAGCTTGAACTGTACCCTTCTCTCTAACCAGGGTTCTAAGTAAGCTTAACTTAGCTTCTCTTTCTGCCTTTTAATTCCATTCCCTTAAAAATAAACACCATTGCTTAGTTTCCTTATTTAACGTTGTTGGAGCTGCAGAATGCTTTTCTGCAGATTGCCATTGCCAAGTAACTACCTTGTTTTTTAGAACGACCATGACGCATTAAACTTATGTGGAAGCCATTTACTCAGCCAATTTTGCAAGTCAGAGCTGTTGCAAGAGCTCTTCAGTGATTGAATCTGTGTAATTATAGATATTAATGTTAATCATAGTCTTTGAGGGAAGAGTGGCATTTTTACAGTCGGTAAAAGTAATTGTTGCAAACCCTCTGACAGTCTCTGCCATCACTTTCCTTTGCTTGAGACGCAGGCACCAGTGACAAGGCCGCATTTGTCACCCGTTCTTCATTGACCTCAGCAGGTGTTGATGAACCGTCTCCGTGAAGCAGCAATTATCTTTGCAAACTGAATGTCTTGCTCAATCATTTTCAAAGGACAATAGAAGTCAAATAAGCAGAAATTGAAATTTCACTGGAATTCTCTCTGTCACTAACACAATTCCTGCAGATATTTAACTTGATGGTAAATTAAATTTAATGCTGAAAATAACTTAAGACTGTAAGGCCATAAGACATAAAAGCAGAATTAGGCCATTCGGCCCATCAAGTCTGCTCCGTTTTTCCATCATAGCTGATTTATTATCCCTCTCAACCCTATTCTCCTGCCTTCTCCCCATAAACCTTTGATGCCATGCCTAATCAAGAACCTATCAATTTCCACTTTAAATATAGCCAATGAATTATCTCCTCAACCATCTGCGGCAATGAATTTCACAGATTCACCTCCCTCTGGCTAAAGAACTTCCTTCTCATTTCTGTTCTAAAGGAATATCCCTCTATTCTGAGGCTGCGCCCTCTGGTCATGGACTTCACCCCTCATTCTCCTAAACTCCTGCGAATACAGGTCCAGTGCCATCAAACACTCTTCATTCTTTCTTTCCTTTTCTTTCCCACAATCATTCTCATGAACTTCTTCTGGACTCTATCCAAAACCAGCACATCCTCTCTTAGGTAGGGGACCCAAAACTGCTTACAACATTCCAAGTGTGATCTGACCAATACCTTATGAAGCCTGAGAAAAGTGTGAAGTGAATTATTATAGTGGAAACGAGTGAGTTAAGGTGATTTTAAAGAAATAGTATGTTTCTAATTGGGACACAAGAGACTGCTGATGTTGTAATCTGGTGCAACAAGCAATCTGCTGGAGGAACTTAAACAGGTCAAACAGCATCTGTGGGAGGAAAGGAACTGATGACGTTTCTGGTCGAAGCCCTTCATCAGTTCAGAGACTGAAGGGTTGCGAAAGCTAGTAAAGAGTGGGGAAGGAGTCTGGGATGTCTGCTGGACTGAGGAGGGGGTAAAATGACAGGCAGATGGGGGGGAAGCAGGGGTGGAGTTGATTAAAGATGCCAGATTAGTGTTATTTGCCACAAGTACATCGAAACACACAGTGTGATATAACACTTGTGTCAAATCAAAGCCCCAAGGATAGTGCTGGGGCAAGGGTCACCATGCTTTCAGTGCCAACATAGCATACTCACAACCCACTAACCCAAACCTGTACATATTAGGAATGTGGGAGGAAACCAGAGCACCTGGAGGAAACCCATGCTGTCATGGGGAGAATGTACAAACTCTTTACAGACGGCGGTGGGAATCGAACCCCACAATCTAAAGCAATGCGCTAATCGCTATGCTACTCTGCCTCTCACCAGGTGGTATCTGATCGTCAGGAGACAACGGCAGGTAAATAATAGATGAAGGCAGACAAAGAGAGGGGGCGGAGGGAGGTGAGAGGCAGATGGAGCAAGGTGGGGGGAGGGGAGGTGTGAAGGTTGGAAACAGCCGCTGGAGAGAGCTAAGCAGGAACATGAAGAGCCACCCCTACTGGACTCAGGTAAGTCAATGAGGTCAAAATAAGAACCATTAACGGAGAGGTGAATGGCAGTTGGAAGCAGAACCAAAAGGTTTGGGTGGAACCAGAGGGGGAGGGATATGAAGATGGGCGAAGTTGGGGCTGGAAGGTGATGGTATCAGAGAAAAGGGATATAAAGGGAAGGAGCAGAGGAGGATCAGGAGGGAAGAAACAACCCACTTGAGAAGAGACTTACTTGAAAAAGGAAAACTCTGCCATACCAGTGGGTTGTAGTTGTTCCTCCAGTTGGGATAAAAGATGCCCGGGCGCATCTGGAGGCAGAAGACAATGTAATTCGGTTATTCCTTGTCAGAAGTTATTCCTAGGCAGAAATATTGTTGTTTCTTTAGTATTTTGTCTGTTGTTTTTTAACAAGGCCAAGCTCGATGCTCAACCCAGCATGGATGGAAAGTGTGCAAGGAGCTGGATTCGAACCCAGGACCACTGGCCTCAAGGTGCAGTGCTGACGCCACTACACCACCGGCCCAGCGGGCAATGCAATAGGCTTCCTATTTACTCATACCACTTGGACATCACGTTCAGGGCAAGGGATAACGCCCATATCGAACTTCCTGTATGTAGTTGGTGATAAACTGCCAACTTTGAAACCTTTTGAATGTTGAAAGGCCTAGACAGAGTAGATGTGGAAAGGATGTTTCCCATGGTGGGAGAGTCTAGGACAAGAGGGCACAGCCTCAAGATAGAGGGAGGCCCTTTCAAAACAAAAATGCGGAGAAATTACTTTATCCAAAGGGTGGTGAATTTGTGGAATTTGTTGCCACATGCAACTGTGGAGGCCAGGTCATTCTGTGTATTTAAAGCAGAGATTGATAGGTTCTTGATTGGACATGGCATCAAATGTTACGGGGAGTAGGCTGGAAACTAGGGATGAGGAGGAGATTAAAATAGGATCAGCCATGATTGAATGGTGGAGTGGACTCAATGGGCCAGGTGGCCTAATTCTGCTCCTATGTCTTATGGTCTAACTTGAAGCACTCCCACAGTATTGTTAGTTTGGGCATTTCGACTATGATACCTTTTCATGTTATGGCAGAAACAATTTGGAGATATTGGTTCCTTTCGTTCATTCTTGATGGTGTCATCGCTGTCCTATCTGATAGAGAGGCCCATTGGAGCTACAGTGTGTTGGTGGTGGAGAAAGTATATCTTTGTGATAGTGGATATGCTATTTGAGTAGGCAAGTTCAATGTGGAAGATGCTGGAGCTACACTCACACAGGCAAGTATACAAAATCACAAAATTATGAGGGCATAGCGAGGGTAAGTGCAAGCCAGCTTTTTCCACTGAGGTTGGGAGAGACTAGAGCTAGAGGTCATGGGTTAAAGGTGAAAGGTGAAATGTTTAGGAAGAACACAAGTGGGAACTCTTTCACTCAGATGCTGGTAAGAGTGTGGAATGTGTTGCCAGAAGAAGTGGTGGATGGGTGTTCAACTTCAGCTTTTAAGGGAAGTTTGGATAAGTACATGGATAGGAGGGGTACGGAGGGCTATTGTCTAGGTACTGGTCGATGGGACTAGGCAGAATAATAATTCAGCATAGACTAGGTGGGCTGAAGGGTCTGTTTCTCTGCTGTAGTGCACTATCACTCTAAGTGTAGAATCTTTCATAAGAACATACAAAAATCGAAGCACCAGCAGGCCACTTGGCCCCTTGTTGGCCCCATCACTCAAAATGGTCATAACTGATCTGCCTCATCTCCTCTTCTGTACCAGTTCCCATAGCTCTCAATCCCCTGATCTGCCAGAAATCTCTTCACAGGCATGACTTATGCCTCCTTTATGTAATTATCCAATTCCCTTTTAGAAGTCATATTACCTCCATTCTTTCAGGCAGTGCTTTCCAGATCAAAGCAATTTATTATGTCAATAAATGTTTCCACATCGTGTATCTGATTCTTTGCCCAATTACCTTAAATCAGTGAACTCCTGTGGTGATAATTTCTCCTTGTTTATTCAAACAGAACCCAGTGTAATTTCAAACATTCCCATCAAATTTTCCTTTATATTTTTCTGCTGCAATGAGATCAATGCCAGCTTTTCCTCTCCAATTTTAACCATTAATCCAAGATGTTGAGGCCATTGGTCAATGGTCATTGGTGTGGCAATGTTTGATTGGAAGCTCAGAGGGGAAGACAATCTTCATTGAAGAGAAACCCAATGTGTTTGGACAGTTTGATTGGCTGATGAATGGGAAGTAGTGGCGTTGTATATTTTATTTTCCAGTAACAGGCCCTTCCAGCCCAACGAGCCCACACCACCCAATTACACCTATGTGACCAATTAACCTTCCAACCCGTTCATCTTAGGAATGTGGGGGGAAACCAGAGCACCTGGAGGAAACCCATGTGGCTATGGGGAGAACATATACACTCGTTACAGACAGGGACGGAACTGTAGCCAAGTTGCTGTAATAGTGTTGTGCTTACCGTCATGCGACCGAGCCACCCACAAAGTTACACATTGTTTAACAGCGAAAGCTGGAGTTTGGAAAACAAAACAAGGAAACAAGGGTGAAATGGCCAAATGTTGAAGCAGACCAAATTAAAGATCATTCATGAAGGCATCAACAGCAAGTCCATGGGTAATTCCAGGGCAACATAGGTCACCGTATTGAAACAATAAGGAATTAATAGCCCAAACATACATTCCATGAGCCAAGAAAGGGCGATCCTACATTGCCCACTGTTCAAAGTTCAAAGTAAATTTAATATCAAAGTACATATGTTACCATATACAATCCTGAGATTCATCTTCTTACAGACAATCTCAGTAAATCCAAGAACCATAACAGAATCAATGAAAGACCGCACCCCACAAGGCAGACAAACAACCAACGTGCGAAAGACAACAAACTGTGTAATTGCAAAAGAGAAAAAAATTATAGTAACAATAAATATATATGGAGAACAGGAGATGAAGAGGCCTTAAAATGAGTCTATAGGTTGTGGCAACAGGCAAAGGTAACAAGCAAATTCATTCACACAACCCAATGAGAAGCATTACATCAACAAGGGCTTACAAGTACATTGTGCCCTTGGCATTGCAAACATCTCACTGTACTTCAGTGCAGGACCAGAAGACAAATTTCAAAACCAAGAAATATAAATAAATATTAAGTCAAATCATTAACACTTAATGAGGTAATTATCAGTCTGAACTGGGCTGATTAAGATCAAATAATTTATTTTAAAGAGGTTTTCAGAGAGAATCATTGAGTGTGACACAGGATCGTATGTATGGTCTAGACAATCATGGAGTGGAATTCCCAGCCGAGCTTATGAAGGAGATTGAGAATCTGGTATAATTGTGCTAAAAAAACAACCTCTCACTCAGCATCAGCAAAACCAAAGAGCTGATTATCAACTACAGGAGTAGAAACATAGAAACATAGAAAATAGGTGCAAGAGTAGGCCATTCGGCCCTTCGAGCCTGCACCGCCATTCAGTATGATCATGGCTGATCATCCAACTCAGAACCCTGTACCTGCTTTCTCTCCATATCCCCTGATCCCTTTAGCCACAAGGGCCATATCTAACTTCCTCTTAAATATAGCCAATGAACCGGTCTCAACCGTTTCCTGTGGCAGAGAATTCCACAGATTCACCACTCTCTGTGTGAAGAAGTTTTTCCTCATCTCGGTCCTAAAAGGCTTCCCCTTTATCCTTAAACTGTGACCCCTCATTCTGGACTTCCCCAACATCAGAAACAATCTTCCTGCATCTAGCCTGTCCAATCCCTTTAGAATTTTATACGTTTCAATAAGATCCCCCCTCAATCTTCTAAATTCCAGTGAGTATAAGCCTAGTCGATCCAGTCTTTCTTCATATGAAAGTCCTGCCATCCCAGGAATCAATCTGGTGAACCTTCTCTGTACTCCCTCCATGGCAAGAATGTCTTTCCTCAGATTAGGGGACCAAAACTGCACACAATACTCTAGGTACGGTCTCACCAAGGCCTTGTACAACTGCAGTAGAACCTCCCTGCTCCTGTACTCAAATCCTTTTGCTATGAATGCCAACATACCATTTGCCTTTTTCACCGCCTGCTGTACCTGCATGCCCACCTTCAATGACTGGTGTACAATGACACCCAGGTCTCGTTGCACCTCCCCTTTTCCTAATCGGCCACCGTTCAGATAATAATCTGTTTTCCTGTTCTTGCAACCAAAGTGGATAACCTCACATTTATCAACATTAAATTGCATCTGCCATGAATTTGCCCACTCACCTAACCTATCCAAGTCACCCTGCATCCTCTTAGCATCCTCCTCACAGCTAACACCGCCGCCCAGCTTCGTGTCATCTGCAGACTTGGAGATGCTGCATTTAATTCCCTCGTCTAAATCATTAATATATATTGTAAACAACTGGCGTCCCAGCACTGAGCCTTGCAGTACCCCACTAGTCACTGCCTGCCATTCTGAAAATGTCCCGTTTACTGCCACTCTTTGCTTCCTGTCTGCCAACCAATTCTCTATCCACATCAATACCATACCCCCAATACCGTGTGCTTTAAGTTAGCACACTAATCTCCTGTGTGGGACCTTGTCAAAAGCCTTTTGAATATCTAAATATACCACATCCACTGGCTCTCCCCTATCCATTCTACTAGTTACATCTTCAAAAAATTCTATAAGATTCGTCAGACATGATTTTCCTTTCACAAATCCATGCTGACTTTGTCCGATGATTTCACCGCTTTCCAAATGTGCTGTTATCACATCTTTGATAACCAACTCTAGCATTTTCCCCATCACCGATGTCAGACTAACTGGTCTATAATTCCCCAGTTTTTCTCTCCCTCTTTTTTTAAAAAGTGGGGTTACATTAGCCACCCTCCAATCCTCAGGAACTAATCCAGAATCTAAGGAGTTTTGAAAAATTATCACTAATGCATCACTAATGAGTAGGAAGCCAAAGATCCATGAGCTAGTCCCCAATAGGAGGTCAGAGGGAGAGGGTCAGTGACTTTAAATTCCTTGGCATTATCATTTCAGACAATTCGTCCTGGGACCAACACGTGTCATTACAAAGAAGGCACGGCGTCACCTCTACTTTCTTCGGAGCTTGCACAGATTCAGCATGTTGTCTAAAACTTTGACAAACTTCTATAGATGCATGGGAAGAGCATCCTGAATGGTTGTTTACAAAGAGCAGTAGATAAAGCCCAGTCCCCCACAGGAAAAACCCCTCTTACCATTGAGAACATCTACAAGGAGCACATCACAAGAAAGCAGCATCCACCACCATGTTCTCTTATCACTGCTGGAATCGGGAAGAAGGTACAGGAGCCTTAGGTCTCACACAACCATGTTGAGGAACATTTTTTGCTCTTCAACCATCAGGCTCCTGAACTAGCATGGATAACTTGACTCACCTTGACACTGAACTGATTCCACAATGTATGGACTCACTTTCCAGGACTCTACAACTCATATTCTCGATATTATTTATTTATTATCAGTTTCCTTTGTATTTGCACAGTTTGGCTTCTTTCACAGATTAGCTGTTTGTCAGTCTTTGTGTGTCATTTTCCATTGATTCTAATGTGTTTCTTTGTTCTACTGTGTATGCTGGCAAGAAATTGAACAGCAGGGTAGTATATGGTGACGTATATGTACTTTGATAATATTTAGTTGATCTTGTGCTCTGAGATCCAACGCAATGCAAAACTTGTTCTTCCTGAAAGCTGCAAAAGACCTGCAATTCTCAAAGAAAGAATTTCAGTGACGTCACCCTGATCTGACAGGTATTGAACGGAGGATGGTGTTTCCTGAGGAAACTAAGCACATGCATACTATCACTCACCCTTACTCTGAATAAAAATAGAGCCATGCTAACTAGAATTTTGCGTTTCCTTTTCCACACTATGCATGTCAGCCTATCGAGACTTAAAAATAACAAACTTTATTTTAGATTTCCATTTAGCCAATACTCACAGACAACTCCCTTCCTTGTGAATAACTCTGATATCAATGACAAGTTAACCGCCTTTGCTGTACTGCAATTCTCATCTGTTGACACTTTTGGGGTGTCTATTAAAAGGGCGGTGTCAATATCAATGAGTTCACATGCTTTCTGTCAAGCATATTCCCGGGCCAATTTTGGAGTGCTTTGTTGCAACAAGAATCAGTGAGGGTGGGAGCAGAATGAAGTAAATCTGAGCCACTCTTGCATCCACTGTGGTCAGACAAGAGGTAGATGAAGAAAGGACACTGAGAACTGGTCACCCGACCACCCCCCCACCCCACCCCACCATTGCTAGTCAGAAGTTATGGATAGGGTATTTTAAGCAAGAATATCTTGGAGGCTGCACAGTGGCACAGCTCGAGGGGATGCTGCCTGACAGCTCCAGTAGGCCCTGTTTGATCCTGAGCTCCAGTGTGGAGTTGGCATGTTCTTCCCCTGACTACATGGGCTTCCTTCGGATTCTCCAGTTTCTTTTCACCATCCAAAGGTGTGTGCGATGGTAGGTTCGTTTATTGTCAGGGTGCAATTAAAATACAGGTTTGCATGTCACTCACAGAGTAAACAGTATTCAAGGTAATAATAAATACCGCAACAACTACGACAAGCAGAGAACAGCAGAATAGTGAAAATGGTAGTGCAATCCTAAGCAGTGCAAAAAAAAGTAACGTGATAATAATGGAGAAACTGAGAGAGCTAGAGTTAAGAGTCCGAGAACATTGCAGCATCGCCAAGAAGGAAGTGTGGAAGAGGTGATTGGTTCAGAAAGGATAAGAGAAGGTATCACACACCAGTCCTCATAGAAGGGTCAGAAGTGCAAAGAGTGAGCAATTTCAAGTTCCTAGGTGTTAGTATATCTGAGGACCTAATCTGGTCCCAATATATCAATGCAGCTATAAAGAACTCAAGTTAAGTTAAAGTTAAAGTCAGTCCCGAGCCTTATATGCTCATTAGGCCGGTGCTTATGCCGGTTTCTATGGTGTGAAGCGACTGAGAGTACGAGGCTCCCCCCTGGTTAGGACGCCAGTCTATCATGAGGTTAACCCCCAGCATTTTGCCGGTACCCATTTTTCAGCTGTGTGGACCAGAGCAATGTGTGGTTAAGTGTCTTGCTCAAGGACACAACACGCTGCCTCTGCTGGGGTTCGAACTCATGATCGCTAGTAAAACGCCTTAACCACTTGGCCATGTGCCACACATAAAGAACTCAAGACAGTGGCTAAATTTCATTAGGAGTTTGAGGAGATTTGTTTTGACACCTAAAACAATCGCAAAATTCTACAGATCTGCAAATTGCGGAGGTCATTCTAACTGACTGCTTCACCATCTGGTAAGGGGTGGGCGATGGGTGGGGGGCTACTGCATTGGGTTAAGTAAGCTGCAGAGAGTTGTAAAATTAGTCAGCTCTGTCATGGGCACTAGCCTCTGTAGTATCCAAGACATCTTCAAGGAGCTGGGCCTCAAAAAGGCGGCGTCCATCATTAAGGATCTCCACCACACAGGATATGCTTTCTTCTCATTGTTACTGTCAGGAATGAGATACAGAAGCCTGAAGGCACACACTCAGTGATTCAGGAACAGCTTCTTCCGATTTCTGAATGGACATTGAACCTATAAACACTATCTCTCTGCTTTTTATTTCTTTTTTGGGTTTTTTTTTGCGCTACTTATTAACTATTTATATATATTGTTGTTCACTCGTTAAGTCAAGTCTGACTCGTCGTGATTTCATGGACTCCTGCATACCAAGACTTCTTGTTGGAAACTGCCTCTCTAAGATCACCCAACGTCATACACATTGTCTGAGTAATATTATCTACCCATTGTAGCCTCTGCCATCCTCTCCTTCTTTCTCCTTCTGTTTCACCTAACATGAGAGTCTTCTCCAAGGAATCCCGTCTTCTCATGATGTGGCCAAAATATTTGAGCTTTTGTATCATAATCAAGCCTCCTAGTGAGCAGTCTGACTGTATTTCTTCAAGTATTGACTTTTTGGATCTTCTTGCTGTCCAACAAACTCTTAACACTTTCCTCCAGCATCCAAGTTCAGAAGTGTCGATTCTTTTGTATTCAGTCTTACTAATAGTCCAGCTCTCACAGCCATACATCACAACTGGAAATACCATCGACTTGACTATATAGATCTTTGTAGACAATGTTATGTCACAGCTTTTCAGTATTTTATCTAAATTTACCATTGCTGCCTTCCCCAGAAGTAAACGCTGTTTAATTTTGTGGCTGCAGTTACCATCAATAGAAATCTTTGAACCGAGGAAGACAAAATCCGTCATTGCTTCCACTGCCTTTCCATTTATTACCATGGAGTTAATAGGGCTGGTCGACATAATCTTGGTTTTCTTAATGTTGAGGAACAAGCCAGCTTTTGCACTTTCTTCTTTCACTTTGATTAGAAGCTTCATCAGATCCTCCTCACTTTCAGCCATTAGAGTAGTGTCATCTGCATATCTGAGGCTGTTAATATTTCATCCGGCAATTTTGATTCCAACCTTTGAGCCCTCCAGACCAGCATTCCTCATGATGTGTTCAGCATATAGATTAAATAAGTAGGGTGACAGTACGCAGCCTTGTCGTACTCCTTTCCCAATCTTGAACCAATTTGTAGTTCCGTGTTCAGTTCTAACTTTTGCTTTATGATCTTCATACAAGTTTCTCATAAGGCAGATCAGATGTCCAGGTATCCCCGTTTCTTTAAGATTTGCCATAGTTTATTATGGTCCGCACTTTTGAAGGCTTTAGAGTAGTCAATAAAACATAGATAAACACTTTTCTGGAATTCCCTCCATTTCTCCATTATCCAGCACAGGTTAGCTCTGGTGCCTCTGCCTCTTCTAAAACCAGCTTGTGCATTTGGCGGTTCTCGTTCTATATATTGCTGAAGTCTTGCTTGCATGATCTTTAGCATTACCTTGCAAGCATGTGAAATTAGCGAAATCGTTTGGTAATTTGAACATTCCTTTACATTTCCCTTCTTGGGAATTGGGATATAAACTGATCTTTTCCATTCTAAAGGCCTTTATTGGGTTTTTCAGATCTTTTACAGCATCACCTGTAAGTTTTAAACAATTCAACTGGAATCCTGTCACATCCTGCAGCCTTATTATTGGCAATGTTTTCTATTGCCCATTCAACTTCACTTTCTAGAACATCCGGCTCTAGATCGATGAGGGAGTCATTGCTGGTGTCTTCACCATTGGGACCTTTCCTGTACAATTCTTCTGTGTATTCCTGCCATCTCTTTTTGATGTTTTCTACTTCTGTAAGGTCCTTACATTCCTTGTCTTTTACTATACTCATTTTTGCATGAAATATTCCTTTGATTTCTCTAATCTTCTTGAAAAGATCTCGTTTTTTCCAATTCTGTTGGCTTCTTCAGCTTCTTTGCATTGCTCCTCTAAGTCAGTTTCCTTATCTTTCCTTGCTATCTTCTTGATCTTTGCATTCAGTTGGAGGTATTTGTTCCAATCTCCATTGGCCTTCACTTCTCTTTGCTGCTCAGCCACTTGTAGAGCCTCCGCAGAAAGCCATTTTGCTTTCCTGGTCTTCTTTTTGTTTGCAATATTTTTTGTTGCCACCTCTTGTACAATGCTCCTTACTTCTACCCATAGTTCTTCTGGCTTTCTCTCTGCCAGGTTTAATCCATTGAACCTGTTCTTCACCTCCAAGGCATATTCTTGAGGGATGCTATCAACATCAAACTTTGCTGGTACGTTGGTTTTCCTGTTACTCTTCAGTTTCATTCTGAATATTCTGAATAAGGCTGTTCTTGAGTACAGGGGACTGAGCATTCAAGTTCCTGCTTCTCCCAGAAAGTAAAAGTGAGCAAATGCAATGACTCGTACGGTAGGTGCCCTCAGTGAAACTACTACATTTCCTGAAACCGCGAACCATGTGGATGAACTGGATGGAAGGAAGTGACGAGCCTGTGATGGACTGGGCAGTGTTTACCACTCTCTGCTGATTGTGTCAATCCAGAGCAGAGCAGTTGACTTACCAGGCTGAGATGCAACTCATCAAGATACTATTGCATACCTGTAGGAGTTTGAGTGAATTTTCATGGACATGCCAAATATTCTCAGACACCTAACAAAGTAAACACAGTGGTGCACTGTCTTTATCACCATACCGGGTGAGGTTGCTATACATAGAGATGGAACTGGAAGCCATCTCTACAGCAGCTCCATTGACAATGACTAGGATGAGTTCAACCCCTCTCCCTACTTCCTTAGGTGAACAACCATTTCTTTCGACTCACTGATGTTAATGGCCAAGCTGTCATTCTGACACATCACAAAATGTTTAAAATCTCTTTCCTGTCTGATGATTGCTGATGAGCTGGCCAAATTACAGTGGTATTGCACGTGGTAAGATTGTGCTGGATATGTACCTCGTCACATGGTCATGGGGTAGAGTAACTGACCACATGCCTCTGGTGTGCAGATACATAGTGGAATCTGGAGGGAGTTGATGAATAGGGAGAGAATAAACTGGGATTGTTGTATATGGAAACTTGGTGGTCTATGGGGATTCACTGGGATGAAGGGCTGCTTTCCTAACTGTATAACTCCAGCTTTATGAATCAGTGAGTCCAAACTTAAATGAAAATGTGACTAATAAATTCAGTAACGAGTTCTTCACCTACAATATCTTTAGAACATCATTTTTTTTGACCTTCTAAGGCAGACTCTCCATGTCAGCAGTGATTTGCTTCCACTCCACTTCATGGGGTGACCTGATGGCTGAGAAGTGCCAAGTGGGTCCATAGATCCTGACGCATTTGGGGGGGGGGGGTTGTTGTTTGATAGATGGGTGGGTTATTGGCTGTGGAGGGGGGAATAGTTTCCACTATTTGTGCCTGGCCTCTGCCTGCTCCAGTCACAGAGATTCAGTGTTTATTGCCTTCCTTCGCTTTCTCCACTTTGCACAGTTACAGGCCCAGGGTTCCTATGTCAGTGAGAAGGTTAAACCTTTTCAAGAAATTCTGAGAAGTTCCTTAAACCACTTGAACTGGAAAACTCTTGCTATGACAGGCCTTGAAGTAGAACCCTTCTTTCATGAGCGTAGTCTCAGGGCGCAGGCAATGAAGTCCTATCCAGCAGCGGAGACAATACTAGAGATGCTGGTGTGGAAGGGGAGACTGATATGGGTTCATCCTCTCTGCCATTATATTTAGACAATAATGCAATGGTGTCATTGGTGGTAATTCTCCCGTGTATTCAGGAGCTACATGTAGGTTTCTCAGGTCTTCATTCCCTACTACAGGTAGCCAAGGATCACTAAGACATTGAGAAGTTTGAGCTTTATCCAAGGACTGGAGTCTCAACGTTCAAACACCAAACCCTTCCTCTGACAGGCAAATCAGGCTCGACTCTATGATAGAGTGGTTCTCCATGTGTATAATCACAGAGTCAGAGACTAACTCAGCGTGTAAATGGGCCCTTTGGCCCAGCTCATCTAAACTGTGCCATTTGAGTTGTCGAGACTGGATTGTTTTCAATGTTGAAAGTGGAGATGGATAATTTTTTGAAAGATTAGGGAATTGAGGATTATGTGGACTTGTTACAGAGGAGGCCTGGAGGCCTGGGGAAGATCAGCCATGATCATATTGAATCATGGGGCAGGCTTGAGGTGTCAGGTAGCTCCCATGGTCTTGTAGGTTCTTACAGCATGGAAACAGGCCCTTTCACCAGAGCCAACTAAGATTCCCATCTAAATTAGTCTAAATTATGTTTGTGTTTCTCATTACACAATAGTTGTTATTCAATAACTTTACTCAACAATCTCTCTGCTTTGTAGTGTTACTGTCTGCAGTGCAAATATTGTTAAATCACTGTGCCTTGTTGCTTGAACAAACATGAGTTGAACATCCAGGCTGTGGGGTCCTTTTTTCTATTGGTTTCCGGTTAGCACTGAATTTGTTTTTGTGGGTTGTCTTAACTTTGGATCAGCAGGTTACTAAATATAACTTTTCTTTAGGCAACAAACACTTAGCTGATCTAAACTGGTGAGTGATAGCTATTACAATGAAAGCAACTGACTAAACTGGTCTCACTGGCACATTTTGAGCTCGGTTTCATGGCCACTGACTTTGCTTTTGCAATCTGACTGTGGACTGCAAATATGACAATCACATATGATGGAGAGCACACACTAGCATTCTATCGTCATGGCAATGTCACATGTAAGTTAAAGGTCAAGCTTTGCATGCACTGCAGCTTTGACTGAGTTTGTTCACATAAAAACCTGTCACATACAGCATGGTTAAAAAAGGCACCAAAGTTACAAATAATGGAAAATTCCATTAATGGAACAATATATTGAGTTGTCCTTTTGCAGCAACAAACTAAACACAGGAGAAACTCAGCAGGTCAGGCAACATCTACAGAAGGAAATGGCTGGCTGACATTTTGGGTCAAGACGGGTCATGAGTCCAGATGAAGTGTCTACTTGTTCGCATTTCCTGCACCTGCAGTCTCTTGTGTCTTCTTCACTGGTCATTTTACCCGCTTCTGGCTTTTTCTGTCAAACTTACAGTTTTGATTATTTCTTACTCTTCAGATAAGTGTTTTAGTCTGGAGTATCTGTGAAACATTTTGAAACAAGACATCTTTCACTTTGCAGAAATACGCTTCCGACCTTCTTGCTTTCAATCTATTGTTTTTTTATGCAAACATCTTCCATTGTTTTGGGCTGTTGCAGTATCCCTTATTATTCAAATCCCAGGATTTACTTTGGGTTCATGGGTGGTGCACAGTCAAATCTCCTGACTAATAAACTGGAGATCTGAGTTCAAATCCCATGATGGCAGAGGGCAATTGAGTGCAGTTAATATTCTAGTCATGTGTAACGATGATGACAAAATTAATAGATAGCAAATTAGGAGCAGGCATAGGGCACTTGCCTCCTCAAGCTTACTCCACCATTTAATAATATTGTGACTGATCTGCTTGTAACTTTAACTTTGTATTCCTGTCTGCCCATGGTAAACGTTCATCCCCATGCTTTTCAAGAATTTATTCAGCTCCGTCTTCAAAGCTTCCACTGCTCTTTGAATAAAAGAATACCAAAGACTCATAAACCTTCCAAAAGAAAAACAAATCTGTCTTAAATGAGTGGCCACTTATTTTTCAATAGTGTCCCCCTAGATCTAAATTCTCTTACAAGATGAAAGATCCCTTAATGGAATTTTCCATCATTTGCAATGTTAATGCCTTTTTAGATCAATGCCCCTTTTTAGATTAATACCCCTCAGGTTCATAAGTGCTTTAATCAAATCCTCTCTCACTCTTCTAAATTTTAGCCAGTCCAACATTTCCTGATAAATAACCAATCCCTTCCAGCTATTAGACTAATACATCTTCTCTGAACTCCATCCAGTGCACTTACATTCTTTTACGGAAATCAATACCATATACAGTACCCCAGATATGGTCTCATCAATGACTTGTGTTTCTCATGCCAAACCTCCCAACTTTTTTTATTCAGTTCACCTAGCAACAGGCAATAACATGGTATTAAATTTCCAAAGTGTTTGTTGTACCTGCATACAATTTTTTTTATGAATGACACACTAGTACACCCAGGTCCGTCCATATCGTGGAGCTATGTAATTCTCACTGTTTGGATTAGGTGCATTTTCTTCTGCTAAAATTTTCACATTTTACCACATTCATTTAAATTTACCAGAACATTACCCTTTCACTTGACCACTCAATATTATTTTGTATCCTCTTATATGTCCTCACAACTTGTTTTCCCACAAATCTCTGTTATTCCAACTTTATCAAGTATATCCAAGTCATGTAAAAGGTTGAGGCTCCAGCATTTAACTCTGTAACCCAGTGCTGCAACTCCCATATTTTCCTCAGTCTTTCTTGCCATGACAGAGCTTGAGATAAAATGTGGAGGAGGCTTAACCCAAATCCAGAGCAATGGAGGCAATTCAGCAGTGAAAGATAACTTTAAAAATAAACTGCAAAATAACAAGCCATGGGGGGGGCGGGGCACAAAACAAGAGAGAACAGATACTAAGTTCAAAGGCAACGAAATAACTGAAGGCTAGAAATGAATGGTTGAGACTGGCTAGTTCATATGAGTGAACAAGGATTGTGGATTAGAGCTGGGTTTAAATAGGCTGTAGGTAATGAGTTGGAAATGAGTGGCAGGTGATTGTTGTTCACTGGGTGGAGACTGGGGTTGTCTGCCTGTGCAGGCCTGACAACTTTATTTTCGGGATCAGATGTCATCAGGTTCCTAAAACAGACATTTTATCTCAAGCTCTGTCATGGCAGGAAAGACTGAGGGAAAGATTTGAGAATCCACTACATTTTTTTTTGGACTCTTGGGAATCCCTGATCTATAAACCACTTAACTGGAGAAAGAGTATTTGCTTGGGTAATGAACCTACAGTCCATGGATCGGGGTACACAGAAGCCCAATGTAAATGGCAGAAGGAGTACACCACCTTCCAAACTACCTACCCCCCGTTCCCATTGACCACCTCCTTATCTTTCTCAGAAGAACTTGCAGCTCCCGTTCCATACTGGCCACATCGGTCTTCAAGGACCCTGTAAGACCAGAGTGAATGCAAGTCATCCTCAACCCTAAGAGACTGCTTATGAAGAAGATAATATGTCTGAATGGAAAGGATGCACTATTCCTCTAGAACACGGTGAGCTTTATTGGAAAAAGTTTAGAATCCATGGACAGAGGTCAGAGTTGGAATGGGATGGACGTTGATGGTGTCACAAATGCAACTTTTGATCCATGGTTGATAAATTTTTGGGACATAAAATTTGGCCAATGTTCACTAAGAGTATTCTTATTGTTTAGATATTTCCAGTTATTTGTTATTCTTTGATTGATACTAGACCTCCTCTATTTTAGCCAATTTAAAGATCTTTTGAAGTCTCAAATATATTTTGTGAACTGCTTTGTGAGAACTAACCACAGATCTCCCTCAGAAGATGCATAAATACAAATATGACTCTTCATTGTGTGTCATAATTTGAAGAAGTGCCATGGTGCGGCTCTGTGATACAACATCATCCTCCTTTATATGCAAAGCATACTGATGACCTTATTTTCACACAGATTAAGTCATTGGAATAATCTCAACTTCCTTAACTATAGAGCTCTGGAGTCATACAGCAACACAACATGGAAACGGGCTATTTCTCTAACCCATTTTATTCTTCCCTTTCCACCCCTCTCCTGCAATCCTATCACTCACCTACACAGTAGGACAATCATCTACAATGGACCATTAATCTGGCAACATGTACATTTTTCCAGTGTGGGAGGAAACCGGAGCACATGGAGTAAACCCATATGGTCACAGGGAGAATGTGCAAACTTCACGCAGACACTGCCAGAGGTCAAGATTGAACCAGAATCTCTGAAGCAGCTCTACTAGCCAAACCACCCTGTGACTGCGTGGTCAGATTGTGCTCCAAACTCCAAATACAAGTTTGCATATGATACCACTATCTCAAATAACGATGAGTCAGAGTACAGGAAGGGGATAGACAGCTTAGTAACATGGTGTCATGACAACAAGCTTTCCCTTAATGTCAGCAAAACAAGCAGCTGGCCGTGGACTTCAGGATGGGTGGCAGCAGACAGGTTCCTATCTATGTCAATGGTACTGAGGTTAGGAGGGTTGAGAGTTTCAAGTTCCTGGGAATGGACATCAATAATAGGTTTGTCCTTGTCCAACCATGTAGACACCAGAGACAAGAAAGCTCGCTGGTGCCTCTTCTTTCTCAGGAGCTTAAAGAAATCTGGCATGTCCCTGTTAACCCTGACCAATTTTTGTCAATGCACAACAGAAAACAATCTACCTGGATGCACCACAGCTTGGTATGGCATCTACTCAGCCCATAACTGCAACAAACTTCTGAGAGTTGTGGACACAACTCAGCACATCACCTCTCTGAAGTCTGTCTATACTTCTTGCTGCCTCAGTAAAGCAGCCAGCATAAATAGTGACCCCACCCACTTCGGACACTCTCTCTTCTCCTCTATCCCAGTGGTCAGAAGATGCAAAAGCCAGAAAGAATGTACTACTAGGCTCAAGGACAGCTTTTATCCTCATTTTAAGACTACTGAACAGTCCACTAGTACGATAAGGTGGACTGTTGATCTCACTATCTACCTCATTATTCTTGCACCCTATCACTTACCTTGACTGCACTTTCTCAGTAGCTGTTGCATTTGACTCTGCACTGTTAGTATTTTACCTTGTACTGCCTCAATGCACGGTGTAATGAATTGATCTGCATCAACAGCATGCAAGAAACTTTTCACTGAACCTCGGTACATGTGGCATTAATAAACCAAGTCCAATATGTAGAAGTCCATGGCCGATTATCTTCCTGGGGTTGAGGCAGCCATTCCCAACCTGGAGACAGTAAGAGGAAATTGCATTGCCCTAGTACGAGCCTATGCTCCATGTGTGTGTCTCTGAGTCCGTGTTTCCCGAGAACAATCAGAATCAGGAACCAATGCATCAACCTTCACTCAATACTGTCTAAACCCATGCTGAATGGAGATCAGGTCCCATGGAAACAAATCCCATTATGAGTCAGCACCTTCGGGAAGGGAAAGAAAGGATAAAGTAATAATCCCATCAACTCTGATGCACAGGATTTATGTTCACTGTCAAGATCAACTTGCTAGACTAGTTTGGTTTTTGGCTGTGACTTGAAGCTTGTTATATATGTGAGATAAACAAATACCTACAGACAGATTCAGGAGCAACAAGAATAGCAGAGAAATGAAGGATTGTGCTATTGCTCAATTGGGAGGCAGGAGGGGCATGAAGTGATTTTGGATAACATGTCACGCCAGACAAAAACAAAATATGCACAATTCCCCTCCACTGTCAAAATGTTTACACATAGTAACTAGCAGTGGGAACCTAGTCCAATTCATTCTCTCATGAGAGTGGAGATACAGAAATAAAAACAGAAAATGATGGAGATCCTCAGATGGTCACGCAGCAACTATGGGGGTAGGTGGTGGGAGTAACAGTTAACATTTTTCCAGTTCTCCACAGATACTGCTCAACTGCTGGATTCTTCCAGTATTTTCCAATATTAAAACCTCAGGTTTTCAGCTTCTGCAGTATTTTACTTGCAGAATAAGGATACTAAGGCAAGTAAGTCTAGCAGTGACCCGACCATGAAATTGAACTCTGAGTCTGAGTCTAAGCTTTTGCTGCTTTATACAAAATATTTCCCTTACGTTCACTTCTGATATCAACTCGCATAATTATTCTTGCCTTCCTGTGGACTACGGTGTGCCTTCTACTTTGGCCCATTAGCCAAGTAAACTGAACTCTTGCTTCAGTGCTCCAGTTTATGGTAAGCATAACCCTTGTGATACATTACATGTCCTTAATCAATATTGGTCTGTCAGACTGAGTTAGATTACTAGTTTAACATTACAAAAGCAAATAGGCAATATTCCAAACAAAATTCGTACCTTTGAACATCTATGACCATTCCAGCAGGAATTGGGCAATAGTTTGCTGCAAGCTGGGTCCTTGGATCTAATTTCCTCAGTGATCTTGTGGTGGTGGTGGGAGGGGGGAGGGTGTTGGTAAAGCTATTGTGTCCTACAGTCACCAGCATTAAGTCAAGTTGAGCATATTGTTAAATGCACAAATATGGTGAGGAACAGTACAATGAAACACCTGTAGCAGCATCACATGAATGCAGGTACCGATAAGATGTTGGGGTACCCTAATTTGGAGTATTGTGTGCAGCTTTGGTCACCTACCTACAGGAAAGATGTAAACAAAGTTGAAACAGTGCAGAGAAAATTTACAAGGATGTTGCTGGATCTGGAGGAGCAGACTTATAAGCAAAGATTGAATAAGTTAGGACTGTATTCTTTAGAACATAGAAGATAGAGGGGAGATTTGATTGAGGTTTACAAAATTGAGGGTATAGATAGGATAAATGCAAGCAGGCTTGTTCCACGGAGGTTGGATGGGACTACAACCAGAGATCATAGCTTAAGGTGAAAGGCGAGAAGTTTAACAGGAACATGAGGGGAACCTTCTTCATTCAGAGGGTCATGAGAGTGTGAAATGAGCTGCCAGCTCAACTGGTCCATGCAAGCTCAATTTCAACATTTAAGAGAAGTTTGGATAGGTACACGGATTGTAGGGTTATGGAGGGCTATGGTCCCCGGAGCAGGTCGATGGGAGTAGGCCAGTAAGGTGGTTTCAGCATGGACTAGAAGGGACAAAGCACCTGTTTCTGTGCCATACTTACTTCTCTATGACTCTATAAGAACACCTAAAATATAAGTTATGCTTAAAATTACACCATACAGTTAAAAAAAAGACTATGCAGCACCAGAGAATAGTGCTAAAAAAACACAAGAACACAACTAAAGATGAGTGCATGGTAGCGGAAAAAGGCAATCAATAATGTTCTATTGCTGAGGGAGTGTTTGGTTGTGTAGTCAGGTTCAAAACCCTGATGGGTCTAGGAAAGTCAACATCACCATTATGTGCCGTGTCGTATGACATGAGTGATCATAGTCTGTGACCGTGACTGTTCTTGGCAAATTTTTCTACAGAAGTGATTTTCTGGGCAATGTCTTTACAAGACGGGTGACCCCATTATCAATACTCTTCAGAGATTGTCCGCCTGGCGTCAGTGGCCGTATAACCAGTACTTGTGATATGCACCAGCTGCTCATACGACCATCCACCGCCTGCTCTCATGGCTTCACGTGACCCTGAACGGTGAAGGGGGGGGGGGGGGGCGGTGTTAGGCAGGTGCTACACCTTGCCCAAGTGTGACCTGCAGGCTAGCGGAGGGAAGGAGCGTCGTACACCTGCTATGTAAGAGACATATCTCCACCCCACCAAGAAGGAAAGTAGCTGTTCATAAACCTTGTGGTATGGGACTTCAGACTTATTTTCTTCCTGCCTGACAGTAGTAGTGATTGAGCTGGGATCCTAGACTTCAGAAGGTGAAAGATTCCAGTTCCTTGACAACAGAATGTGTGCCCAACAATTTTTCCAGTCTGTAAGTGAACCAAGGATTCTACAATACTGAAGACCATGGGGCAATCTTATATTTTTGGGGGTTCTAGAGTTTATTCCCATCCACCAAATGACCATTTTCCTGGCATCCCTTCAACATGAGTTGTGTAATTGACACTCTGGAATTTAACACTGTGAAATGCAATTTAACACTCTGACCACAAAGCACTTAGTCAAAGTCATATTGCCAATTGGTGACCTTCTTCATTCTCACAAGTCTGTCCCAATTTGCTGACCCAGGCCACATTTGTCAATCAAGGCTGCATATGGCTATTGATTGATACATTGATTTTACCAGTTAGATTTAAAGATCTTGTCAAGATACATCAGAACAGGATACACAGCTGGTCCTATCTCCATTGTTATAGGCCCAATGATTGAATTTGAGGTGTAATAATTTTAACATTGATGATTGTAACTAGTAATTGGGGAACAATAACCCTGGCCATCAACAACAGGATTAATTTTAATTTACATGCAGATCTTATTGATTCCCTGTAACAAACTGTGTTTCAAAAAGGCCGTCTACTACAATGGGAGTCTAAAGTACATCCTCTCATTTACTATTAGAACCATAGAACATTACAGCACAGAAACAGGCCTTTTGGCCAAACCTTTTTCCTGCCTAGTCCCACTGACCTGCACCTGGACCATACCCCTCCATACACCTCTCAGCCATGTACCTGTCCAAGTTTTTCTTAAATGTTAAAAGTGAACCCGCATTTACCACTTCATCTGGCAGCTCATTCCACACTCCCACCACTCTCTGTGTGAAGAAGCCCCCCCACTAATGTTCCCTTTAAACTTTTCCCCCTTCACCCTTAACCCATGTCCTCTGGTTTTTTTTTCTCCCCTAGGCTCAGTGGAAAAAGCCTGCTTGCATTCACTCTATCTATACCCATCATAATTTTATATACCTCTATCAAATCTCCCCTCATTCTTCTACGCTCCAGGGAATAAAGTCCTAACCTATTCAACCTTTCTCTGTAACTCAGTTTCCAAGTCCTGGCAACATCCTTGTAAACCTTCTCTGCACTCTTTCAACCTTTTTAATATCCTTCCTGTAATTTGGTGACCAAAACTGCACATAATATTCCAAATTCAGCCTCATCAATGCCTTATACAACCTCACCATAACATTCCCACTGTCATACTCAATACTTTGAATTATAAAGATCAATGTACCAAAAGCTCTCTTTACGACCCTACCTACCTGTGATGCCATTTTTAGGGAATTTTGTATCTGTATTCTCAGATCCCTCTGTTCTACTGCACTCCTCAGTGCCCTACCATTTATCTTGTATGTTCTACCTTGGTTTGTCCTTCCAAAGTGCAA
Organism: Hemitrygon akajei; assembly: GCF_048418815.1. Classification (NCBI taxonomy): domain Eukaryota; kingdom Metazoa; phylum Chordata; class Chondrichthyes; order Myliobatiformes; family Dasyatidae; genus Hemitrygon; species Hemitrygon akajei. Next base: position 32,662,258 of record NC_133127.1, read on the forward strand.
TACCTCACACTTGTCTGTATTAAACTCCATCTGCCAGTTTTCAGCCCATTTTTCCAGCTGGTCCAAATTCCTTCTGCAAGCTTTAAAATTATTACTAACAATAATAAATGTAAATTAACAACCTTGCATATACAAACACTTTCAAAGCTGAACCAGGCTTAAGAATAAATTTCTATTTGCACATCAATACTCTTGAATGGAAAAGCCTATGAAAAGCAGTAGATACAGCCCACACCTTCAGAGGTAAAGCCCTCACCACCACTGAGAACACTTACATGGAGACTGTTGCAGAAACGCAATATCCATCTTCAAGGACACCCACTATCCAGGCTATGCTGCTATCTGAAAAGTGGTACAGAATCAGAATCAGGTTTATTATCATCGCAATGTGACGTGAAATTTGCTTACAGGAGACTCAGGAGCCACCAGCAGCTTCAGGAACAGTTTAAAGTTCAAAGTGATTTCATTAACAAAGTACATATATGTCACCATATACAATCCTGAGATACATTTTCTTGTGGGCATACTCAATAATCCATAATAATAACTATAAAAGAATCAATTAAATACCACACCAACTTGGGCGTTCAACTGATGTGCAAAAGAAAACAAGCTGTGCAAGTGCAAAAAGAAAGAAATAATAATAAATAAATAAGCAATAAATATCAAGAGCATGAGAGCCCTTGAAAGTGATTCCATAGGTTGTGGGAGCCTATGATAGGGCAAGTGAAGTTGAGTGAAGTTATCCCCTTTGGTTCAAGAGCCTGTTGGTTGAGGAGTAATAACAGTTCCTGAACCTGGTGGTATGAGTCCTGAAGCTATTACCCCTCAGCCATCAGGCTTTTGAACCAGAGTGGATAACTTCACTTGCCCCATCACTGAACTGTTCCCACAACCTACGGAGTCTTTGTCAAGGACTCTTCAGCTCATGTTCTCGATATTTATGCTTATTTGTTTATTATTTTCGTTATTGTCTCCTTTTTCTTTCTTTTGTTTGCACAGTTTGCTGTCTTTTCATTGCCAAAGATGACTGTGCAGGCCAAGTCATTAGGTATATTTAAGGCGGAGGCTGATAGGTTCTTGATTAATCAGGGCACTAAAGGTTTCGGAGAGAAGGCAGAAGAATGGGGTTGAGAGGGATAATAGATCAATCATGATGGAATGATGGAGGAAACTCAATGGGCCAAATGGCCTAATTATAATTAGGTCTTTTGGTCTTTTGCACATTGGTTCTTTATTTGTCCTGTCGGATGTGGTCTTTCATTGATTCTGTTGCGTTTCTTATATTTACTGTGAATGCACTCAGGAAAATGAATCCCAGGGTTGTATATGGTGACATATATGTAATTGTCTGACTCAATGACACAGTGGAAAGTTAGCTACTTTGTTTAATTGCATTGCTATTCTTTTTTTAATTGTGTTTTCAGATAAAAATATTTTACATTTAATTTTTAATAATGTTTTAATTATTTACTTCAGTTTTTATTATTTAAAACTATTTCTTAATGCATGAGCATTTAGGAAACATGAAAGTACATTTATCAGTTTATAATGGTGGTTGGAACCTTGCTGCCTCACAGGGGTATTTTGTGAGTGTGATCTCCTCACCATAGAATCAAATGACCCTATCAATATTCAGACTAGAGAAGTCATTGTCACACCATGCCACTGGTGCTATATTTTATTTTATATACATACTGTATATACTTATTATTGGAATTTATAATTTTTATCACTATGTTTTGCAATTGCTGCCGCAAAACAACAGATTTCACTGCATATGCTGGTGGTGTCAAACCTGATTCCGATTCTGATGGTAAAGAATGAAGAATTGCAGACAGCAGGTGAAATTTTAAATAAGTTGCTCACCATCTTGCCTCCTCTCAAAGGCATGCAGCCTCTCAGCATTTACATTGTCGAGTTCCCTTAGTTTCTGTCGATGGAGTTTACATGGGGCCAGAATTTCATTCCAGAGTCTAGGTAAGCATTCTGGTACAGCCTCAGGCTGTGGGAGAAAAAAGAGTTTGGAAAGTGATGGTGTCCTTATTAGGTAAAGGAATTGGTAGTGAAAGGTGAGGACAATGCAAATAAGGGCATAGCAACAAATGATTTAGAACAACTCAGCGAGCCGAGCAGCATCTATGGAGGGAATGGAATTGTTGATGTTATGGGTTGAAACCCTGCTTGGCCTGTTGAGTCCTTCCAGCAGGTTGTTGCTCCTGATTCTTGAAGGTTCCTGTGTTTCCAGCTTGCTGCACACTCCATCTATTAGACTTCTTCCGAAATCCTTCAGCTCCACAATTTCCTTGGCCTTTTAGGAATGCAAATTAATAATGACATCATTGAATGTCCTCAGACGCCAGTGAATGACAAGACCAATAGTCAAGCTAACAGAGGCTTAGGCAGCATCTACGGAGGGAAATGGACAGCCAGCATTTTCAGGTCGAGACACTTCATCTGGACATAATAATTGTATTTGATTCCACCACCTCTTCTGGCAGCAAATTCCAGCTATCACTACATCACGGTGAAGGGTCTGAACCTGAACCAACATTGCATTTCTCTCCATGGATGCTGCACAATCCGCTGAGCCCTCCAGTGTTTTGTGTGTCGCTCCAAGCTTTCCAAAATCCACAGTCTCTTGAGTCTCCAAGTTCTGAGAAAAATAGGTGTGGAGGGTGGGGATGGGGAGATACAGGTTGTTATGTTTTGTAACTCCAGAACATTAAACTAATTAAAAGGAAAAGACAGAGTCTGAAATGCGAGTTTGTTCTTTAAGGGGTTCGTGCCCATTTCACGTGGTAGTATCATGGCATTTGCAATTCACTTGTTTTTACAAATAACTGGTAATGAATTCCTTAAGCAAACAAGAATGCTTAATCAACAAATACTTACAAAATTACTCAAATATCACTGAAATATTAAATACTCAACACAGGTGACATGATATAAATTAATTAGCAGGAGTAAGAGCAACAGGTGAATGGTCTTCTTCATTCATTGTCAGGAAGCTATGGGGAAGGAAAGTAGACGTTGTCTATCAAGGTCAGCAGTGTCCAGAGTTTCAGTGCAGTGTAAGAAGAGTAGCACAAATAAGTCAGCAAAAATCTTAATAGGAAAAGTCACTGATGGCTAGGCTGCCAAGCACTGAAGAATATTAACCGGATGCACACTACAAGCTCCTGGTGGTTGCAAACAAACTTTGCATAGGAGACTAAAAGAGCCGTTTAGCCACTGATTTGCGTATGTAAAGGGCATGACATTTGTTTTGTACAGTCATAGAGCTTTCCAGCACAGAAACGGGCTCTTTTGGCTCATCATGTCCATACTGACATTTCTGTCCCTATTCATTAGTCCAATTTGCTCAAATTAGGACAATATCTTTCTATACCTTGCCTTTTTAAGTGTCTGTTAAAGTGCCTCTTAAACATAGTTTAAACATAATGTCCACCATCTGCTTGATATCAATCAATATCCACATTTTAAAAAGTGTACCCTTCAGATCCCCTTCTTCTCACCTTAAACCCTTTGGTTATAAGGGGAGGCTGCATCCACTAGGACTATTTCCCCTGAAGCAAAGGAGGCTGAGGCGTGACATTATAGTTTTACTAAATATAAACAACATCGGTAAAGAAGATGGTAACAGTCTTTTTCACAAGACAGAGGAGTCAGAACTTCTAGGGGAAAGATTTAAAGTGGAATTGAAGGACAAGTTTTCACACAGAGCGTGGTGGATATATGGGACGAGATGCAAGAAGAAGTGTGGCAGAAATGGGTACAATTAAAACATTTAGAAGACACTCGTAGAGACAGATTGGTGGGAAAGATTTTGAGAGATACTGACAAAACCTAGGCAAAATGGACTAGCTCAGTAAGTTACTACGGTCAGCATGAGTCACAGGGCATGTTTCTGTGCCCTATAACTCTATGTCGCCATTCATACTATCTACAGAACTAAAATCTCCAATCCAATCCAGACAACATCTGAGTGAATCTCCCCTGCATCCTCCGCCGCACAATTACATACAGCGAAGCAATCAGAAATGTATACAACATACCAAGTGTGATATTACCATTGTTTTGTGAAGTTGCAAAGTAACATTCAAATTATTATATTCTATACACTGACCTATGAAGGCAAGCAGCCCATGTACCTTTTTCACTACCCAAGTGGCCTGTATTACAATTTTCCAAAGATTATTGATTGGATCCCAAGATCTCAGTGTATATCAACATTCCTCAGTGGACTACCATTTACTGTATATATGCACCTCTTCTTCAGGTGTCTTGACTTCTGTCCATATCTGATATTGGCTCAGTTCATTATTGTTGTTATCCTTTTTCCTCTCTCCCAAATTGTTTTCACTTTTGTTCCTCTAACAGTGACGGACATGTCCAGTCAGACCTGCTGGGCATGTCTTCTTGCTTTACACTTTGCAGCTCTCACATTCTTTTGACTGTGTTTGTGCTTTCTAATTTCTCCCATTTACTCACTGGCCAGCTTGTCCCCCATGGCCACCCAGTTTTGCCCTATTAGAGTTACGTGTTTCTCCCTCTTCCGCCCTATCTACATCTCATTCTTTCATCTCAGCTCCAGGGGACACAACCAAATATTAAACTGTTTTAACCAGATTTTAACCTGTCTCCTGCTGCAGAAAATATTCATGGAATTTTATATTCAGTATCAAATTTGGTAAATTGATTTATTATTATCACCTGTTCCTAAGAATAGTGAAAAACCTTGTTTTGCATGCTATCCATACAGATCATTTCTTACAACAGTGCACTGAAGTGGCATCAAGACTTGCTGCGGGTGGTGCAGTGGCATCCACACCAGACTTCAAGGCGAGTGGTCCCACGTTCGGATCTGGCTGGCTCCTTGGTCGCTTTTCACCCATGCTAGGTTGAGTTTTCTGAAGGACAATACTTTGGTTTGTGATCTTTTGGCAGGAGATGTGGTAAAGAGAATATTGGGAGAGACACCTGTAGGATTTGATCAGACAAGAAGATACGATTGCAGGGATGAAGAGTCCAAGGTGGGAAGCTGTGCCAGCGATTGTTGATGAGAATTCAGCACCATGAGTAACGGTTATACCCAGCTTTTGGAAGAGACGAGTTCCAACGGTCATGTGCACATTTAGACTGGTTTTACTGTATTGGGCCCTTTTTTTTTCTTTCCTTTCTTTTCTTTTTGTTAATAACTGTTTGATAAAGCTGAAATTAGTAAATATTCTTTCTGTATGATTTTATGCGGTGTACGATGTTATTTCTTGCCGAACCAATAATTGTGTATGGGCAGCATATACACAGCATTTGCTCAAATCGAGGTTTCTTTAATCAGAACACCATGGCGTTCCTGTTTGGTTGAACCCTGATGCACCATCAATAACTCTCCGAGACGTGAGGCGAGATATTGGCTTTTATTGACTGGAAGAAAGAACAAGCAGTAATTGACCACCATACTACATCCTGGAGACTGAGGGCAGGGCTCAGGCCCCAATTGCCTTTATACCGGGGTCTGTGGGAGGAGCCACGGTCAGTGGGAGGAGCCACAGGAGCAGTCAGCAGGGGGGGCGTGTCCAGACAGGTGTATGTAGTTCACCACAATCCCCTAATTATACCGACCCTAGATATCTATGCTTATGAAAGATGGCCTTCTCATCACTGAGTCACATGGGTGTTACCAGAGCTACCTAACAAGCTGAATTTGTATATGAGCCCAGAGAGAGGATTACACAAGTGATGATAACTTGTACTTAAAGGGAAGTCACAAAGTAAAGGGACAAGAATTTGGAATGATTGGCTGATATGCAGAATGTGCTCCAGAGGAGGTAGAGGAATCAGATACATTTACGACATTTAAGAATTGGCTTGCCCACTGAAAAGGAGAGAAATAGAACATATCCTGCTAGGAGATCTGTAACTCGTTCTTCAGGGATCTGCTCTGGGACGCCTACTCTTTGTGATTTATATACATCTGCCAGAACAAGTGGGATCTCCCGGAGGCCACCCATTTTAATTCCACTTCCCATTCCAATATGTTCATCTGTGGCCTCCTCCACTGTCATGATGAGGCCACACTTAGATTGGAGAAACAACACCTTATATTCCATTTGGTAGCCTCCAACCTGATGGCATGTACATTGATTTCTCAAACTTCCAGTAATGCCCCCCCCCACTCCCCTTTATCATTTCCCATCCCCTTTTCCCTCTCTCACCTCATCTCCTTGCCTGACCATCACCTCCCTCTGGTGCTCTTTCCCCCTTTTTCTTTCTTCCATGGCCTTCTGTCTCTTTCACCAAATTTACTTCCCAGCTCTTTACTTCACACCTCCCCCTCCAGGTTTCACCGATCACCTGGTCTTTCTCTCTCCTGTCCCCCATCTTTTAAATCTACTCCTCAGCTTTTTTTCTCCAGTCCTGCCGAAGGGTTTCAGCCTGAAACGTCAACTGTACTTTTTTCCATAGATGCTACCTGGCCTGCTGAGTTCCTCCAGCATTTTTTGTGCATTGCTCGGATTTCCAGCATCTACAGATTTTCTCTTGTTTGCTTATTTATTTAGTATTTAGATAGATAGATAGATAGATAGATAGATAGATAGATAGATAGATAGATAGCTAGATAGATAGATACTTTATTCATCCCCATGGGGAAATTCAACTTTTTTCCAATGTACCATACACTTGTTGTAGCAAAACTAATTACATACAATACTTAACTCAGTAAAAAATATGATATGCATCTAAAATCACCCTCTCAAAAAGCATTAATAATAGCTTTTAAAAAAGTTCTTTTAGTTACTGCTTCTGAGCTGCGGCGTCAGCTTTAGCATTCAGTTGAGAGTTTTTATTAACAGCCCTGTTTATTATTTTTCCTTTTGTTCTGAACAGTTCTTATTAAAATTCAGTGAACTGTTCATCCCCTTCAGTGTCTCTCCCTCCGCACTCAGGCCATCACTAAACATCATTTCATTGCAATGAGGTGGAATTCCATACATCCATCAAAGTTACCGTGCAAGTTGAAGGTATATGGTATGTTTGCTTTCATTAGTTGGGGGATTGAGTTCAAGATTCACGAAGTGATATTTTCACCTCTATAAAACTCTTGTTAGACCACACTTGGAGGATTTGGAAACTTTACAGAGAGTGCAGAAGAGATTTACCAGGATGCTGTCCAGATTAGCGAACATGTCTTATGAGGAAAAGTTGAGTGAGTTAGGGCTTTTCTGTTTGGAGTAGAGGATGAGAAGTGACTTGACAGAGGTGTACAAAATAATAAGAGACATAAAGTTGATTGGACAGCCAACTCCTTTTTCCCCAGGGTGGTAATGACCAATACAAGAGGACATACTTTATAACTGGAGGAAATTTATAGAGGGAGATGTCAGAGGTAGAGCTTCTACAAAGAGTGGTAAGAGCATGGAACACATTGTCAGGATGGTGGTAGAGGCAAATATATTAGGGGCATTGAAGAACCTTTTGGGTAGGTACATGGATGAAAGAAAAATTGAGGGCTATGTGGGAGGGAAGGTATACATTGATCATAGAGTAGGTTAAGAGGTCAGCACAACATTGTGGGCTGAAGGGCCTGTACTGTTGCATGTTCTAAGTTATGAAGCATTTTAAATAGACAATTAAATGGACAAGTCGTAGAAGGATATGGTTCTAAGGCTAGTGAATAGGATTAATATAGATGGGCAGAAATGTTAGCATGGAAATGGTGGGCCAAACCGTTTCTGTCCTGTACAACTCTAAGACTCTAAGACCACTGAGTCCACTGTCAGAGTCTGGAAGGGCAAAAGATAGGTGAGGGCTAAAGGAATTCAGCAGAGGAAAATCCCAACATTCAGAAATAGAACCGTAAAAAGCAAACTGCCTGTCACATTGGCAAACATCCTCTCATGCGGTGCCAGTGAAAGCGTGGCCTACCGCGATTGGCACATCTCCGACACTGCATGGGAGCACATGAGCAAACAGCACAGTCTGCCTCTTGTGAAACCTAGCCACTTCTCCATAGCTCTTCTTCCTTCCCTCCCAGGCATCTTCCAAGAATCCCATTGCACTCAAAGCTGTTGATGGCAAATTCCTAAATGGCAAAAGATAAATACGATGGCAAAATAAAAGAAGTGACTTACAACAAAGCTTTTGATCTCAGCCAAAGAAAAACTTGCCAGAGGATTGACAGTGCAGTTATTGTACACAAGTTCTGCAGTCAATTTTTACACTGAAAGATTTCACAGTACTACTGCCTCAGAGGTATCTGCTCTCATTTGATTCTGACCTCATGCTCATCTTCCTGTAATACAAAAATGGAGCAGACACCTGAATATTCGCTGTTTAATGTGCATACCTTGGTTACTCAATGTCCTATCTTATGATATGATTATACTTCCAACAAGCAACAGCTGATTTTAAAGCTGAGTGCCATAAATGGAATGGGAAAGATGCTATATTTGTTAAGACTATTCTCTACTTTCATTGCAATATTTTCAAGTCACTGCAGCAGCAACAACATACATATACATAGTAGCTTTAATGCAGCAAAGCTCCCCAAAGAATGACATAGGGTAGAGGCAACAATACTTTCAATACTTTGGCAAGTGTAGAAATTGAAGAAAACTGAAAGTTCAGGGTGAGGGCAGGAGGGAACTGAGAGAAAAATAAATGATATGAAATAATCCTTATTTGGATGTTACGAAATAATCATTATTGGTGAGGCAAAGACGACCAGAACAATTGTTTTTTTTTCCCAATAGCCATAAAAGAATTCTGACTAATGGAAAAAATGATCAAATATAAAAAGGAGGTAACTTAAATTAGCTTAGATCATCTATTAATGTAAAGAACACTGTTGAAGATGGAAACCATCCTGGTAGATTAGAGGAAATTGGTCTGACAGTGGCAAACTTCATGGACTCCTTGCTTTGAAATTTGAAGGAGATAGGCGGAGGAGACAGGAGAGAAGTCTTTGCAGATTGCAAGAGCTGTGGTTTTCTTTTATTTTGGAATGATGCTAGAATAGTGAGCAGATCTAGTAAGGAAGATTAGAATTTAACACTGGCTTTTATGTCTCAGGGAGATTAGGTGGTGAATGACTGAATCCATTTGTGCCCAGTGTCTGAATATTCTGGATTGAGAAGAGGACCATCCCAGGGGGACAAACAAATTGAGAGATTTGGGTAGGTATGACACCTACATTACAGCAAAACATCTCAATTACAGCATGTTGTCAATAAGGGGAACAATTAGAGAATGTAAGGAGTTTGTATACTCTCTCCAAAACCACATGATTTCCCTCCAAGTCCTCTAGTTTTCTCCCACATTCCAAAGATGTAGTAGCTTAATTGATCGCATGGGTGTAATTGGGCAGCACGGGCTCATTGGGCTGTAAGAGCCTGTTACCGTGCTGTATCAGAAATGAGAAAACAAAATTCACTGGCAACTCTGCCATTAGCCTTTCCTGCTTTGTAATCCCTTTCCCTCCACTTCTCTATCTCATTACTTCTCCCTTCCTCCATAAGTCTCATTTCCTCATGTTCTGCTGGCTCAATTTGTTTTGCCTCAGCCTATGAGAAGTGCCCCAGATCACTTTGTGATGATAACCATTTTTTTTTTGCCTCAGTCTTTCAGAAGTGCCCCCAGAACATTCTCTGATTTTAAAGTACACTATCTAAATCCAACTTGTCATCGCACTGATTCACCACATAGTCTAGCCAAAGAAGGAACAACATCCCGGCATCACTCTCCACCATTCACTCTTCATCATCTCTGACTACATGTTCTTCCTTTCTGTAGCTTAGTAAGTAGAGAGGTAGTCAATGAAAACACTTGGGAACATAATTACAACACCTCTGTGGTCCTTTCTACCAGGATGCTGTCAATTGTGCTTTTTATACCATAAGACCATAAGACAGAGAAGCAGAATTAGGCCATTTGGACCATTGAGACTGCTCTGCCATTTCATCCTGGCTGATTTATTATCACTCTCAACCTCATTCTTTTGCTTCGCCCTGTAACCTTTAACATTATTTCTAATCAAGATGCTATCAACCTCCATTTTAAATATACCCAGTGACTTTGCCTCCATAGCTCTCTGTCTCAATGAATTCCACAGAATCACCACCCCTCTGGCTAAAGAAATTCTCCCTCAGCTCTTTTGTAAAGGGACATCCTTTTATTCTGAGGCTATGCATTCTGGTTCCAGACTCCGCCACTTTTGGAAACATCCTCTCCACATCCACTCTATCTATGCCTTTCAATATTGATAGGTTTCAATGAGATCCTCTGTCGTCTGTCTAAACTCCAATGAGTACAGGCCCAGAGCCATCAAACACTCTGAGGAGAAGGGTTGGGAGGAGCCCTAGCATTTCAGTAAATTACAATATTGTTGTGTGGGTGCTCCCTGTGGAAATTTAAGTAATGCAAATTCTACAAGGTCAGTTGAAGGGAGCAGGTTTAATGGTTTAAATGGGCTTAATGGGTTAAGTGGCAAATTCCCAATATACATTTTCTTTGTTTTATCATAATTTAATTGAGTTTAATCAGGAGGCTCTTTCCTCATCATGTCTCCAAAGCTCTGATTTCCTAATCCTGTTTTGAAAAGAAAGAGCCTGAAATGGAATCTCATGGCGTAACAAGTTAACTCCATGGATAAAGACTTATTCCCAAGTGATCTATTGTGCAGTTCCAAATAATATTACAGCAGATTTAGAAAACCGCCCGCCACACCTCCTTCATGGGAGAGCAGATGTAATTAAAATGAGCACAATGCTCAAGCGTAATTATTTATTCAGCCTGATTGCTTTAGTTCCTCCTAAACGGCTGCTCACTATTATATAGAATTCAGAGGGTAGGTAAAGCATCTTTCTAGAGGGGCTTTTAAGCAAAATCATTCAGGTGACTGAGAACGAGAAAGCAAGAAGTCTTCACCTCCATGCAAGTTTCATTGTCTGGAATTCCGCTCAAGGTCAACTGTGGACACACAAAAATTCAATTCCAAAACAAATCCCTTTTCACCTTCCCACCTACCCATACATACGGACCGTCCTTCAATTCCAGGACAGCCTTCCAGCTTCCAGACTTTGGCCATTGGGCTCCGACTTCTAGACTTCGGCTCAACCTTCAGAATCAACCTAATCTGACTTGAAACACCAAGTAGCAGTCAAAGAATGACTAATCGGTATAAGTACCAGCTTTTTCACAATCTTACTGCATTCTGGAATGCATTACAGACAGTAAAGTTCAGTCTTATTGCCGTGTAAGAAAGCAAGCAGATAATTTGTATACAGCAAGGTCTCACCCAAAAAATACAGCATAAGAGAAGACCGTAAGATTTTTCCCATTTGTCCCATTGAGTCTGCTCTGCCATTTCATCATAGCTGATTTATTTTCCTTCTCAGCCTCAATCGTCTGCCTTTTCCCCGTATCCCTTCATGCCGGGATTAATCAAGAATCTATCAACCTCTGCATTAAATATACCCAATGACTTGGCCTCAACAGCCACCTGTGGCAATGAATTCCACAGATTCGCCACTGTCTAGCCAAAGAGATTTCTTCTCATCTCCATTCTAAAAGCCTCTATTCTGAGGCTGTGTCCTCTGGTCTTAGACTCCCCCATGATGCACCATCAATAACTCACTCTGAGACGTAAGAAGTTAGATATCGGCTTTTATTGACTGGAAGAATGAACAACACAACATCCTGGAGAATGAGGGCCGGCCTCAGGCCTCATTCGCCTTTATACAGGGGTTTGTGGGAGGAGCCACAGGAGCAGTCAGCAGGGGTCTGTTGGGAGCAAACCACACTGGTATATGTAGTTCACCACACCCCACCACAGGAAACATCCTCTCCTCATCTACTCTATCAAAGTCTTTCAACATTCAATAGATTTCAATGAGGTCTCCCCTCTTTCTTTTGAATTCCAGTGAGTAGAGAACCAAAGCCTTCAAATGCTCCTCATATGACAATCCTTTCAATCCTGGAATCATTTTTGTGAACCTCCATTGAGCCCTCCCTTAATGTCAGGACATCCTTTCTTAGATAAGGGGCCCAAAATTGCTCACAATAATCTAAGTAAGGTCTTTCAAAGCCTCAGTTTTACATCCATAAGTATGATGTAGGTATTGATATTTTCAGATCGTCTCAAATCAGTTACCTTCTGATGAAGCGGTTGAAGTCCCATGGAAAGTATCAGACCTATCAGACCCTTTTGGACTCTGCTATGAGCCAAAAAGCATATTTCAAAATATATCAATAACAGAAAATCATCGAATAAAAAGATTTTAGATAAACATATAAATCAATAACCAATTAATTGAAATATTTCAAAAGTTACCAGTTGCTATGTTCAATATAAACATTATAATATTATTACATAATGAAACATAATATTATCAACAAGTTTCACACTATAACATTTTAATTTAGGCTGTCAAGTGATTAACTAAATTAATTGTAATTAATGATACCATTAAAAATCATGAGTTAATGTGGTTTTATTTGCACTGTAATGCGATGATAGAATATATGACATAACTTCTCAGTACAGGCCCTTCAGCCCACGATGTTGTACTGACCTTTTAACCTACTCTGTCATCAGTCTAACCCATCCATTCTACATAGGTCTCCATTTTTCTATCATCCGTGTGCCTGTCTAAGTGTTTCTTAAATGCCCGCATGGACTCTCCATGTAAAAGCTTTCCTCTGAAAATACCCCTCCATTCACCTTAACATAAACCCCCTTATATTAGCTATTTCCCCCTTGGGAAAGAGTCTCTGGGTATCCACTTGATCTATGCATCTTACCTTCTTGTATACCTCTTTCAAATCACCTCAGCCTCCTTCGCTCCAAAGAGAAAAGCCCTAGTTTGCTCAATAGATTATATTTTTTTCTATAGTAAGAAAACGTGCTTTGTTCCACCGTTGTTGTGTTATGTTTTGTTCTGCTAAAGACCGTGGGTATGCTATGTTAATGCCAGAATGTGTGGCAACACTTGCTGTCTGTCCCCCACACATCCTTTGTTGTGAGGATTGTTAAACGGCATATTTCACTGCAAGTTTTGATGTACATATGATAAATAAATCAGAATCGGAATCTTGCATTCATGCACAAATCTATCAGTGGAAACCAATATGCAGAGATATCATTCAATTGCTCTTCCCCACTTCTTCGCCTCAGATGCGCCAATCTCAGCTCTGACTTCAGGTGATGCAGCAGCTCCTCGGCAATTCCATGAATGACTATTTTTGCTCTGAGAAATAATCCTGCTTATATTTCAGGGCAGGAGTAAACAGGCACAGGAGCCACACGATGGGGAGAGCTGCAAGAAGCAGACAAGCAGACCATCGATAACCCAGAAGGGAATACCACACTTCCTGTCAGTTCACAGTCAAAGAAAGATCCGCTCAGCTCTTTTTCTGCTATCTCCAGCTTTGCAACACACATAAAACATGATAGCTATCAAAAAGAACACCTCTGCATCAGATGCATCTGAGTCACTTGTAATGATATATTGCCACCATTTACAGCAACACGCACCTCTCCTGAACGAATACATGAAGAATGCTCATTCTTTCAAGTAAAAATTTGGAAATGGGAGAAAGCAAACTACTCGAATGCAAGACGCATTTGAAAAAAATGCAAATTCACTCGTGCTTGATTTGCCCCTCAGAAGAGCCTTGGATGGTAACTATTTTAAAGATGTTTGTTATTGTTCATCAGAGAGAAGTACTGGTAGATTTGAAGTAGTCCCTTTATTCAACACAATGAGACACAGCAGGCTTCATATTGAGACTTCTCTAGGAGGATAAGGTCTGCCTGACCCAACACTACACGACATTTTATATGCTAAAGATCAAAGGACAATTCCATATTTACAATGCTCCCTTTGAACTACACACCACCCTCACGCTGCCCTCTTTGCACAGTCAGTACAGACACACAAATGATAAATTTAAATCAGCATTGTCTGGTCTTCCAATTAACCGTGGTTCACAGTTCTTAGTAACCCATTGTTCAGAACTGCATTTTGGATTTAAACCAGTTCATATTCAGATCTGAAGATTGGTGGCTGAAGTCAGTTGCTGTTGTACTTGCTATTTGCGCTAACCCCCCAAAAAACACCCTAACAATGTCATTTGAAAAGTCCACGTTAGCTTTATTGTACAATAATTGTAAAATGGAAGGAGCTCAAAAAAAGCAATGCGATTCTGTCGACAGCTCAGGTGGGAAGATGGGGAAAGAGTTGATGGAGAAGGGGAGAGAATGGATGGGTGAGAAAAGATGGGAAGTGGGAGATGGATAGAGGAAAAGGACGTGGAATTGCTGGGAGGGGTGGGTAAGAATATGGAGTGAGACAAGAAACAAAACTGGTCTGTGAGATGAAAGAGAATTGTTGCATCAGAGTCACTTGTAATGACTTATTACCACTATTTTCAGCAACACTCACGTCCCGGGCTGAATACATTTAAAAAGTGAGCAATGTTGATTACTTTGAGTAAAATTTTGGAGATGGGAGACAGCAAACTAAAATGCAATTTCAGTCAGGCATGCTTTGCCACTTCTTTTGAGTAAAATTTTGGAGATGGCAGAACGGTAGCTATATTATTCAGTATACTTGCACACCTGCTTGAGAATACAAATATATAATCAGCCAATTAATGCACAAAAGCATGCAGACATGGTCTCCTGGGATCTTCACAGAGTCTTTAGAGTTCACAGAGAATGGTGCAAAAAACAAAAAATACCCAGTGGGCAGCACTTCTGTGGGCAAAAACGCCTTGTTAATGAGAGAGGTCAGAGGAGAATGGCCAGACTGCTTCAAGCTGACAGGAAGGTGACAATAATGCAAATAACCACACGTTACAGTGGAGGTGCGCAGAAGAGCATCTCCGAATGCACGTGTTGAACCTTGAAGTGGATGGGCTGCAGCAGCAGAAGATCATAAGTATACACTCTATAACCACTTTATTAGGAATAGGATGTACCTAATAAAGTGGCCACTGAGTGTATTTTAAAAATGTTATTTGAAAATTACAACTTGGCTTTATTGTAAGATGATTGAAAAATGGAAGGAACACAAAGAAAGCACGTCTATTCTGTCCGCAGTTCAGACCAAACTGGGGGTGGAATGATTTGAACAGCTGTAATTCCGCCCCCTGCCTTCAGCTTAGAGATGGGATAAACCAAGTATCCCGAGCTAATAAGATTAAATCTGCTCTGGGTAATAACCCCAAATTCTGTACCATAAGAGATAAATGCAACTTTTTTAAACTATCTATGGGAGCAGTAGCTACATAACAATAACAGCTATAAAGTTGGTCTGGGTAGATCATTAACAGAGCTCATTATCAAACTAAGCTGACCAAAATAGAAACACATATGACCCATCTCATTAGCAGTTTGAAAGTACGGAAAACTGGCCAGAGCCAAAGTGTGTCAGAGTCAGATGCAGCCTACTTCAATCATGCTTCAATGAAGATTGATTGGCAACCACTCCATCTAGATTAAGAAGGCCTGCTCCTCTTCCAACACAAAGTTCTGGGCAGGCTCCAATAAGATAATCTACATACAATAGCAGGAGCACCAGGAACAAGCATTGATTTAGATCCCTGTACATAGCTTAACAATGGATAGGTGCATGTGTGTGCATGCACGCACGCACACACACACTTACATTCGTTCACTTGTTAAGTATCATGTCATAGGACATAGGCGATCTTGGTCTTTGACCATGATTGTTCTTGGCAAATTTTTCTATTACGAAAGTGGTTTGCCATTGCCTTCTTCTGAGCAATATATTTACAAGATGCTGACTCCAGCCATTATCAATACCCTTCAGAAATTGTCCGCCTGGCATCAATGGTTGCATAACCAGGACTTGCGATATGTACCAGCTGCTCATACAACCATCCACCACCTGCTCCCATGGTTTCACGTGAGCCTGATCGGGAGGGGGTGCTAAACAGGTGCTACTTTTTGCCCAAGGATGACCTGCATGCTAGCGGAAGGAAGGAGCGCCTTACACCTCCTTTGGTAGAGATGCATGTCCACCCCACCACCCCCAATTTGCAGTGCCGATCAAAAGTATTCACCCCACACCCCCTTGAAAGTTTTTGTGTTTTATTGTTTTACAACGGTAAATCTCAGTGGATTTAATTTGGATTTTTTGACACTGATCAACAGAAAAGACTCTTCCGTGTCAAAGTGAAAACACATTTCTACGAATTGGTCTAAATTTACTACAATTATTAAACACAAAATAATTGATTGCGTAATTACTCACCCCCTTCAAGTCAGTATTTAGTAGATGCACTTTTGGCAGCAATTACAGCCTTGAGTCTGTGTGGATAGGTTTCTATCAGCTTTGCACATCTGGACTCTGCAATTTTTCCCCCACTCTTCTTTACAAAACTGCTCAAGCTCTGTCAGATTCCATGCGGATTGTGAGTGAATACCCTTTGCAAGTCCATCCACAAATTCTCAATTGGATTGTGGTCTGGACTCTGACTTGGCCACTCTAGGACATTAACTTCGTCCTTAAGCCTTCCCTGTGTAGCTTTGGCTTGGGGTCATTGTCTTGCTGGGAAAAAAAATCTTTTCCCAAGCACAGTTTTCTTGCAGACTACATTGGTTTTCCACCAGGATCTCACTGTACGTTTGCTGCATTCATTTTACCCTCTGCCCTCACAAGCCTTCCAGGTTCAGTAACAGTGAAGCGTCGCCATGGGATGACGCAGCCACCGCTATGCTTCACAGTGAGGGGGGGATGTTTTTGATGATGTGTGGCAATTGGCTTACACTGAACATAGTGTTTAGTCTGATGGCCATAAAGCTCAATTTTGGTTTCATCAGACCGTAGAACCTTCTTCCAGCTGACTTCAGAGTCTCCCACATGCCTACTGGTGAACTTTTTCAACAGTGGTTTTCTCTTTGCAGTCAAGGTGTTTCAATTGATCGTAGTAAAAATACACCTGTATCTGGAAGTTCCAACTGCCTGTGAGTCAGTATCCTGGCAAAAACTACACCATGAAGACAAAAGAACACTCCAAGCAACTCCGTGAAAAGCTGCAACTGGTGAAGCACCCAGGCAACAGTTGTTGTATGCACAGTCTCTCCCATCTCAGCCACTGAGGCTTGTAACCCCTCCAGACTTGTCACAGGTCTCTTGGCCTCCCTCACTCGTCCCCTTCTTGCACAGTCACTCAGTTTTGAGGACGGCCTGCTCTAGGCAGGTTTACAACTGTGCCATATTCTTTACATTTCTTGATGATTGACTTAACTGTACTCCAAGGGATATTCAGTGACTTGGAAATGTTCTTGTACCCATCTCCTGACTTGTGCTTTTCAATAACTTTTTCACAGAGTTGCTTGGAGTGTTCTTTTGTCTTCATGGTGTAGTTTTTGTGAGGATACTGACTCACCAGCAGTTGGAACTTCCAGATACAGGTGTATTTTTACTACGATCAACTGAAACACCTTGCCTGCACACAGGTCTCCAAAAACAGATCTCTGTTTAACTAATAATATGACTTCTAAAACCAATTGACTGCACCAGTAATGATTTGGAGTGTCATATCAAAGGGGGTGAATACTTATGCAATCAATTATTTTGTGTTTTATATTTGTAATTAATTTAGATCACTTTGTAGAGATCTGCTTTCACTTTGACACAAAAGAGTCTTTATCTTTTTTTCAGTGTCAAAAAAAGCCAAATTAATCCACTGTGATGTTTTAAAACAATAAAGCATGAAAACTTCCAAGGGGGCAGAATACTTTTTATAGACACTGTATATTATCTTTATATATTACATCGATGCTGAAGGCTTCTAGCTTCTGAACCTGAACCATAAACCCGAGCACAAGTAAAAACCACCATCAATAGATTGAAGAGACAACGATGGGAAATTGAACTTTTTCTATAATTCAGTAGTGTTCCCTGCTGCATGGTAGTCAAAGGAAAGTGTATTTTGTTTTACGTGTGTGTGTGTGTGTGTGTGTGTGTGTGTGTGTGTGTGTGTGTGTGTGTGTGTGTGTGTGTGTGTGTGTGTGTGTGTGTGTGTGTGTGTGTGTGTGTGTGTGTGTGTGTGTGTGTGTGTGTATGACTGTATGTAATGTTGAGACTGAGTTTAGTAAATGCCAATATCATCCTCCCCAGAATGTTCTCATTTCCCCTTTGAACAAGCTGGTATTGATCATTTCCTGGGTCTTGGATTACTGGTGGGAGAAACCAGCGCACAATAGGCAGTTCTGAGAACATTCTGAGGATCGGAGGTGGAGGGGGTCATTAATTTTAAATTGCTTGGCATTTCTATATCTCTTCTGGGATGAGCACACAAGTGCCATCACAAAGAAGGCATGGCAGCACCTCAACTTTTTTTTTGGAAGTTTGCGTAGATTCCTCATGTCACCTAAAACTTATACAGACTTTTACAGATACACAGTGGGAAGTATTTTGACATGGGAACACCCATGCCCAGGAATGGAAAAGGCTGCAGAAAGTGGTGGACACAGCCCAGTCCATCACAGGCAAAGCCCAGCATACCACTGAGCACTTTTGCATGGAGTGCCACGCAGGGGCCCCAGACCATGCTCTCTTCTTGCTACTCCTATTGGACATGAGGTACAAGAGCCCTGGATCCCACACCACCAGGTTCAGTAACAGTTACAAATATCTAGCTCCAGAGCCAGTGTGGATAACGTCACACTTCTGAACTGATTCCACAATCTAGAAACTCACTCTCAAGGACTCGACAGCTCATGAATCTAAAACTCATGTTCTCAGTATCATTTTTTGTTATTTCCACAATTGTCTTCTTTCGCACATAGATTATTTCTCACTCTTTGTTTATGAATAGCCTTTCATAAACTGTATTGTATTTCCTGTGAATGCCTGCAAGAAAATGAATCTCAAGGTAACATTCCTACTTTGACAATAAATTTACTTTGACTTTGGATTTGATTTAACTCAGAAGAAACGGCTCCAAGGATTTGTAAACACCTCACTGGATTAGAAAGTGAAAACTCATCCAAGCTTCCTGTACATTCTCATGTTTAAAACCTCCCTTTGATACTGTGATGCGTGTGAGCGGTGAATGAGGGAAGGTTTAGCTGCACTCTGATTCCTCTGGAGCTGAACAGGAGGCTGGTCAGAGAGTGGCCACAAGTTGAAGATGTCAGTCGGCAACTCATGCCCAGCAGCGTTGTCAGCAGAGCAGAACGGAAGGTGAGAGTGCCTGGCAGTACCGTGAAAGCAAACTCAGCCAGCTGGAAACTGGCCAGCCCAACACAGAGCTCATGCTAATGTCAACCCCCTCCCCAATCCATCAAAAGCTCTCAGTGTAAATCTTCTCCCCATTATGTTCCATAGTTAGTGCCTTAACCTCTGCAGGGCACAAATATAATTTAGATGCTGTGCTTCTGTAGGGGATTTAATTTGGGGAATTGCAGCAGATATTCACTGCCTGCTGCCTCCTATCTTTTGATTTTCCTCACACTTCTACCTCCACCTTCCCTGCTGTAAAAGTAGACGTGAACTCTGCAGGCACCCGATTCCATGTCAACTGTCCAAAGAGACGCCTCCAAGTGGAGGCCTTGCTGTGCCCAGCCAAGCGCGCGCTGCAGCCTTCCGGCTCCTCTGCCGGCTGGGGTGGCCTGCTTCATTCACGGGCAGCTGTCTGCTACCCGCAACTCCATTCTATTGCTGTCTTTGCTGCTCAATTTGAGCGCAGACTGAGACACCGGCCCATTAAGAACCTGGGAGGTCAGGGATCAATAAGCGTTCACTTCAATTCTTCCTTCACAAAGCGACAACCCTCCCAAGCCTTTTGAAATCTTTTGAGCACCAACATTAAGCTCATTGGAGGAATATGGCATCAGTTTGCTGCCATCTTATCAATAATTGGTCAGGGTGAGATTTAAACTGCTTATAATGAGGCTAAATAGCTAATGAACCATTACTGAATGAGGTCAGCAATTAAACTGACGCTTCATCTCTGAAAGTGGCTTTTACTGCATCTTGAGCACAGTTACATTTCTTTTGCACTTTATAGAACATTGAACAGTACAGCACAGAAACAGGCCCTTCAGCCCACAATGATCGTGCCAGCCATGAGGCCAAAATAAGCTAATCCTATTTGCTTGTACATGATGGTTTTTCCTCTATTCACTTCATGTTCACATCTCTATCTAAATTACTATTAAAATGCCACTATCATATCTGTTTCTATCACTAGTCCTGGCAGCACGTTACAAGCTCCCACCACTCTCTCTGTAAAACATTTGTCAATATTGTCGAGATTGTTTAAAATCATTTCCAGCACACAAGTGTGAAGGTGAACTAAATAATTGCTACTCTAGATTCAATGCAGCTCAAAAAAACACAATGAGATAGAGAACACAATAACAATAAAAAACACAATAAATATAAATACATAAGATAGCTTGTATACATAGATTGATTGTATGCCCATAAAGTTTCTGTACTAAGGTGCCTGATATGAAACGATAAAGTAGTGGTGGTTGGGGGTGTGGTGGGGTGGGTTAGTGTTGATCAGCCTTACTGCTTTGGGAAAGTAACTGTGTTTGAGTCTGTTGGTCCTGGTGTGGATGCTGTGTAGCCTCCTCCCTGACGGGAGTGGAGCAAACAGTTTATGAGCAAGGTGGGTGGGATCCTTCATGATGTTACTGGACCTTTCCTGAAGCCTTTCTGCATTTACCGTATCGCCTTGATGGAGGGCAGCCTGGGGCCAGTGATGAGTGGGCAGTCTTGTGGAGGTTTTCTTTAAACCACAGTACCAAGCGGTGATGCAATATGTTAGGATGCTCTCTCTACTGCGCATCTCTGGAATGATCTGAGTAAGGATGTACAAAGTCCAGCTCCCTTCAGCCTCCTCAGACAGTAAAGGCGTTGGTGAGCTTTCCTGACTGTGATCTGGGACCGTGAGATGTTCACTCCCAGGGGTGCGAAACAGCTCGCCGTTTTTACTGTTGTGCCATCGATGTAAAGAGGAATGTGAGTGCTGCGAGTTCTCCTGAAGTCAATAACCATCTCCTTTGTATGGTTGACATTGAGAAAAAGGTTACTGGCCTAGCACCAGACCTCCATCTTTTCCACCTCCTCTCTGTAAGCTGTCTCATTGTTGTTGGTGCTGAGCCCCACCGCTGTCGTGTCATTGCTGAACTTGATAATGTGATTGTTTGGACGTGAGCAGAGTGTGCAGCGATGGGCACAGCACACAGCCCCGGGGGGGGCACCTGTGTTGAGGATGATGGGGAGGGAGGAGCGGTTGTGCATCCTGACCATCTGAGGTCTGTCGGTTAGGAAGCCCCACACCCAGTTGCGCAGTGGGGTATTTAGACCGAGGAGTAGGAGTTTGTTCACCGAGGTCTGTGGGGCAGTAGTGTTGAATGCTGAACTGAAATCCAGAAACAACATTCTGACATAAGTGTCTTTGTTTCCTAGGTGTGTCAGGGCCAGGTGCATGACAGATGCTATGGCATCTGTCATCGAGTGGTTCTGTCGGTGAGTGGCAACGTGGCAGAAAGGGTAGTTTTTGATATGTGCCATTATCAGCCATTCAAAGCACCTGCCTTGCATATCCCTTTCAAACTCTCCCCCCCATCGCCACACCTTAACGATATCCGTACCCTGGGAAAGGCACGCTGACTGGAAAGCTAGAGGGTAATACAGCACAGACACATGCCCTTGGGCCCAACTTGTCTGGACTGAACAAGATGGCCATTTAATGCTGTTTATCATACCTGCCTCAATAATTTCCATATATGCGCCATCTTCTGAATGAAGAAGTCCCACTTAAATCTTTCCCACCTCACCTTCAATCTCACGTCTTTGGAAATCTTCCCCGCCCCCACCATAAACCTATGCCTTCTAGTTTCTAATTCCTTTTCCTTGGGGGAAAAGCTGTGTACGTTCACCTATATAAACTTTTATCGAGACTCCCCTCCAGAGAGGTTCAATATTAACTGTCAGCATCAAGGATAGAGGTAAGGACCAATTATCTTTTTTTTAAAATCACTTTTCACATTATATCCAACTGGTCTGAATTCAGAGGCACAGATTTCCAAGCTCCCCCACCCCCCCACCCAGATGAAACATAAATATTATCTTCAGTTTGCAAACAGATCAGCTGACACTCAACTCAGCACTAAGGTCCTAAATGAAGTGATATTTTACACAGAGAGTTATGATCTGGAATGCCTCACCTGTAAAGTCTCCATTACAGGGAGACTTTCAGTTATCCAGTGCCTTTAACAATCACAGAACATCCCAAAATACTTCATAATTATTGGTGTGCTCTGTTAAGTTTCATCTCTGTTGGGGTTTGGAAAAATTCCACATGGATGGAAGAAAAGTCAGTGGGCTATGAGGGATGGAAGTGTTTAATTGATCCTGGAGTAGGTCAATCCACGACATTTTGGGTTGAAGAGCTGTATCGTGTTGTACAGTTCTATGTTCTATATTCTTCCAATTTAGTTGATCAGATCAGATCTGGTTTATTATCACCAGCGCGTGACGTGAAATTTGTTAACTTAGCAGCAGCAGTTCAATGCAATACAGTACATAATATAGTAGAAAAAATAAAATAATAAATAAATAAATAAATAAATAAATAAATAAATAAATCTTATTCCGTGAACTTTATACAGTATATGTATATTGAATAGATTAAAAATTGTGCAAAAAACCAAAAATACTATATATTAAAAAAAAGTGAGGTAGTGTCCAAGGGTTCAATGTCTATTTAGGAATGGACACTTTAGGGGAAGAAGCTGTTCCTGAATCGCTGAGTGTGTGCCTTCAGGCTTCTGTACCTTTTACCTGATGGTAACAGTGAGAACAGGGCATGCCCTGGGTTCTGGAGGTCCTTAATAATGGACGCTGCCTTTCTGAGACACCGCTCCCTGAAGCTGTCCTGGGTACTTAGTACCTAGTGCCCCAGGTGGAGCTGACTAAATTTGCAACTCTCTGCAGCTTCTTTCGGTCCTGTGCTGTAGCCCCTCCATACCAGACAGTGATGCAGCCTGTCAGAATGCTCTCCACAGTACATCTATAGAAGTTTTTCAGTTTATTTGTTGACATGCCAAATCTCTTCAAACTCCTAATTAAGTATAGCCGCTGTCTTGCCTTCTTTATGACTACATCGATATGTTGGGACCAGGTTAGATCCTCAGAGATCTTGACACCCAGGAACTTGAAACTGCTCACTCTCTCCACTTCTGATCCCTCTACAAGGATTGGTATGTGTTCCTTCATCTTACCCTTCCTGAAGTCCACAATCAGCTCTTTCGTCTTACTGACGTTGAGTGCCAGGTTGTTGCTGCTGCACCATTCCAGTAGTTGGCATATCTCACTCCTGTACATCCTCTCATCACCACCTGAGATTCTACCAACAACGGTTGTCTCATCAGCAAATTTATAGATGTATTTGAGCTATGCCTAGCCATACAGTCATGGGTGTATAGAGAGTAGAGCAGTGGGCTAAGCACACACTCCTGAGGTGCACCAGTGTTGTTCGTCAGTGAGGAGCAGGTGTTATCACCAATCTGCACAGACTGTGGTCTTCCAGTTAACGAATGGGCTCCTAAATCAGCTGTGGACTCACTTTTGTAAACTTCAGTTCCAAATGTTATCTGCTTGCTTTGATTGTTTACACAATTTGTTTTTATCTGTACATTTGGTATCTGATGGGTTTTTTTTAAGTGGGTTCTATTGGGTTTCTTTGTTTGATAATGCATCTCAATGTTGTATGTAGTATATATTGATAATAAATATCTTTGAACTTTGAACCTCTGAGTTAGAATCAAGAATACAATCACTGAACTGGTATTATATACATCTGTTGCAGACATGGGTGGAGAAATGGCAGATAGTAATTCATCTATAAGACTAGAAGACATAGGAGAAAAGTTAGGTCATTCAGCCCATCGAGTCTGCTCCGCCATTTCATCATGGTGGGTCCCGGATCCCACTCAACCCCATACACCTGCCTTCTTGCCATATCTTCTGAAGCCCTGACCAATCAGGAAACAATCAACTTCTGCCTTAAATATACCCACGGACTTGGCCACCACTGCAGTCTGTGGCAGAGCATTCCATAGATTCACTACTCTCTGGCTAAAAAATTCCTCTTTACCTCTGTTCTAGAAGGTTGCCCCTCAATTTTGAGACTGTGCCCTCTGATTCTGAATATCTCCACAACAGGAAACATCCTCTCCACAGCCACCCTATCTGGTCCTTTCAACATTCAGTAGGTTTCAATGAGATCCCCATGCATTCTTCTAAATTCCAGTGAGTACAGGCCCAAAGTTGCCAAACACTCTTCATATGTTAACCCCTTAATTCCTGGAATCATCCTCAGAAACTCCTCTGGACTCTCTCCAATGACAACACATCCCTTCTGAGATATTGGACCAAAACTGTTGTCAATACTCCAAGTGCAGCCTGTCTAGTGTCTTACAAAGCCTCAGCATTATCTCCTTGCTTTTAAATTCTATTCTTCCTGAAATAAGTGCCAACATTGCATTTGCCTTCTTTACCGCAAACTCAACCTGTAAATTAACCTTCTGGGAGTCTTGCACGAGGACTCCTAGGTCCCTCTGAAAGTGGTAAGGTGTTACAATTTGGGAAGTCAAATGCACGAAGAATACACACAGTAAGTGGCAGGACCTTAAAGGCCATTGATGTGTAGAAGACCGTAGCTCCCAGAAAATGACCACCCAGTAGACAGGGTGATAAAAGCAGCCCACCGCATGCTTCCCTTCATCATTTGGATGTTGAATGCAAGAGTCAGAAAGCTATTTTGCACCTGTATAAAACTTTGGTTAGGCCACATTCAGTTCTGATCGCCCCATTACAGGAAGGATGTAGACTTTAGAGACAGAAGGTTCACTATGATGCTGCCTGGATCAGAGAGAATTATCTCCAGAAACAAGTTGGATAGACTTAGATTGTTTTCTCTCAAGTGATGGAAGCTGAGGGAAGATCTGCTGGAAGCTGGGAAAATTATGAAAGGCATAGATAACAATAGCATTATGAGAAGATACAGGTTAATTGACAACATGTAGCTGAATTGAACCAATCCCTTGAAACTGGCAACAATTACTCTGTTAAGGGAGCTGCATGTCTGACTGTTATTTAACAAAATGATACCTTAGCTTTTTGTCTCCTGTTCTGTCATCAACTGGCTGCCCGTTTAAAGTCTTGATCAGATCTTGCTGAGTCTAAAGGTGCAATAATTCACAGGTACCTCGAGATGTGTGAAAATACGATTGGTGTCTATAAAAATGAGAATAACTGTCAGTAGACTGAGCTATTTATCTTCAAATCCAGAATAATGCTCAGCCAGGCTCCAACAGGAAGCTCAGCCTTAACCCTGCCTTGTGCATCTGAATCTTGGATTTCCTGTCAGTTCGATGGCTCCCTCACCTCCAACCCTCTGACTCTCAACACAGGAGACCCTCAGGGCTATATACTAAGTCACCTCCTTTACCTCCTGTATACCCATGACTGTGTAGCCACCCACAGCTCCAATCTGCTAATTAAACTTGCCGACGACACTACATTGATTGGCCTAATCTCAAACAATAATGAAGTGGTCTACAGGGAAGAAGTCATCACCCTGACACAGTGGTGTCAAGCAAACAACCTCTCCCTCAATGTCCCAAAAGCAAAGGAGCTGGTTGTGGATTACAGGTGGAATGGAGATGGGCTAGACCCCATTGACATCAATTGATCTGGGGTTAAGAGGGTAAACAGCTTTAAGTTCCTCGGCATCCACAGCACCGAGGACCTCACGTGGTCTGTACACACCAGCTGTGTGGTGAAAATGACACAACAGGACCTCTTTCACCTCAGACAGTTGAGGAAGTTTGGTATTGCCCTCCAAATCCTGAGAACTTTCCACAGGGGCACGATTGAGAGCATCCTGACTGGCTCCATCACTGCTTGGTATGGGAACTGTACTTCTCTCAATCGCAGGACTCTGCAGAGATGGTGTGGACAGCCCAGTGCATCTGTAGATGTGAACTTCCCATGATCCAGGAGATTTACAAAGACAGGTGTGAAAAGAGGGCCCAAAGGATCATTGGGGACCCGAGTCACCCCAACCACAATCTATTCCAGCTGCTACCATCCGGGAAACAGTACCACATCATAAAAGCCAGGACAGCTTCTTTCACCAGGCCATCAGACTGATTAACTCACGCTGACTTGAGTGTACTCTGTATTACATTGACTGTTCTATTTATTAAGAATTATTATAAATTGCACATTTAGACAGAGATGTAACGTAAAGATTTTTACTCCTACATATGTGAAGGATGTAAGAAATAAAGTCAATTCAATTCATTTTGTAACTACATCTGATAGCCTCTTAATTCAGAATTGGCTCAGTGTTGAGACAGAACTGAGTTTTGTTTATTTATTTGGTTATTTTATTGAGATACAGCACAGAATAGGGCTTTCTTGCCCTTCAAGCCATGCCGCCCAGCAACCATTGACTTAAACCTACCATAGTTATTTACAATGACCAATTAACCTAGTAACTGGTACAACTTTGGACTATGGGAGGAAACCAGAGTACCCGGAGAAAATCCACACACTCCACAGGAATCAGGGATAATGTACAGACTCCTTACAGATTATGTCAGAACTGAACTCTGAACTCCAGTGCCCTGAGCTGTAATAATACTGCGCTAACTGCTACGCATTAGAGAGAAGGTCCTTGGGAAACTAAAAGGTCTAAAGGTAGATAAGTCACCTGGACCAGATGGTGTACACACCAGAATTCTGAAAGAGGTGGTTGAAGAGATCGTGAAGGCATTAGTAATGATCTTTCAAAAATCACTCGATTCTGGAACGGCTCCAGAAGGCTGGAAAATTGCAAATCTCACCCCACTTTTCAAGAATGGAGAGAGGCAGAAGAAAGGAAACTATAGGCCAGTTAGTCTGACCTCAGTGGTTGGGAAGATACTGAAGTCGATTATTAATGATAAGGTCTCATAGTACTTGGAGGGACAGGATAAAATAAGTCATAGCCAGCATGGTGTCCTCAAGGAAACACCTTGCCTGACAAATCTGTTGGAATTCTTTGAAGAAATAAGAAGCAGGACAGACGAAGGAGAATTGGTTGATGTTATGTACTTGGATTTCCAGAAGACATTTTAAGGTAGCACGCATGAGACTATATAATAAGCTATGAGCCCACGGTATTACAGGAAAAAAATCTAGTATGGATAAAGCAGTGGCTGATTGACAGGAGGAAAAGAGTGGGAATAAAAGGAGCCTTTTCTGGTTAGCTACCGGTAACTAGTGGTATTGCACAGAGGTCAATGTTGACCGATTCTTTTTATATTGTTTG
Source organism: Hemitrygon akajei (assembly GCF_048418815.1). Taxonomy (NCBI): domain Eukaryota; kingdom Metazoa; phylum Chordata; class Chondrichthyes; order Myliobatiformes; family Dasyatidae; genus Hemitrygon; species Hemitrygon akajei. The sequence continues at coordinate 32,689,636 of NC_133127.1, forward strand.
TCAATTATTTGGATGATGGAATTGATGGCTTTGGTGCAAAGTTTGAGATAGGTGGAGGGGCAGATAGTTTTGAGGAAGTAGAGAGGTTACAGAAGAACACAGAAAGATTAGGAGAATGGGCAAAGAAATGGCTGAAGGAATTCATTGTTGGGAAGTGTATGGTCATGCACTTTGGTAGAACAAATGAAAAGGGTGACTATTTTCTAACAGGAGGGAGAAAAAAAAACCAAAAAAAAAACTAAGGTGCAAAGGGATTTGGGAGTTCTTGTGCAGGATTCCCTAAAGGTTGAGTCTGTGGTGAGGAAGGCAATGTGATGTTAGCAATCATTTCAAGAAGACTAGAATATAAAAGCAAGGATGTAATGTTGAGACTTTATAAAGCACTGGTGAGGCCTCACTTGGAGGATTGTGAGCAGGTTTGGGCTCCTTATCTTAGAAAGGATGTGCTGAAACTGGAGAGGGTTCAAAGAAGATTCTAAAAAATAATTCCAAGATTGAATGGTTTGTCATATGAAGAGCGTTTGATGACTCAGGGCCTGTATTCACTGGAATTCCGAAGAATGAAGGGTGACCTGAGAATACAGACTCATATCAAGGGCATCCTCTTAGAACGGAGGTGAGGAGGAATTTCTTTAGCCAGAGAGTGGTGAATCTGTGGAATTCATTGCCTCAGGCAGCTGTGGAGGCCAAGTCTTTGTGTATATTTAAGACAGAGGGTGACAGATTCTTGATTGGTCAGGGCATGAAGGAATACGGGAGGAAGGCAGGCGATTGGGGCTCAAAGAAAAATTGAATCAGCTATGATGAAAACTCAGAGCAGACTTGATGGGCCAAATGGCCTAATTCTGCTCCCGTATCTTATGGTCACATGGTCCTAAGTAGTGTAGCACTGCTCTGGATCATTATCCAGGCTGGAATTTTGTCAGTGCCAATATTGAGTTTAATTATCATACCCCTGGTAGATGGAGATCATCAGCCTGGGAAGGCAGCCCATCTAAAAGAGAGAAAACTCTGATTTTAAACCTCCGCTGCCTTGCGGCCATACCCACTCATGGGAAAGGCTTCGGGAGTAAACCCTGAGGACAAATCCGGAGCTGGAGTCTCCAAGACAGTCCGACGTTATCTTCAACCTCGTTCTGGCAACTCCTGCGACGTCATTGGTGCCAAGCTGTATCGGCCCTTGGACAACATCGGTGGCGTGGAGAGGGGAGACTTGCTGTGTGGGCAACTGCCGGTCTTCCATACAACCTTGCCCAGGACTGCGCCCTAGAGAAGACTTCCCAGGCGCAGATCCACGGTCTCGCAAGACTCACAGATGCCAGACATATCATATGTCTACTCAGTCACATAGCCTGCTGCACTCACTACACGGACTCATAGAATGGAGTATTGTTCCCTGACTGTTGTACCACAAATGACGTGAAGAATATGTCTGTGCCCTTAGGAGATGGGTGGAGTAGACCAGAGACACTGTAACAATGAGAACTTTGCCCCGGGATCTGTTCACCCATTACTTAGTATAATTTAACTGTCTATCAGCTTCAGATTTCATATTTATTTTATGATAGGTAACTAAAACATATAGTGAAATGTGCCTATTGCATTAACAAACAAAACGAGCCAAGGATGTGTCGGAAGCCGCTTGCAAGTGTCACCACACAATCCAGTGCCGACATAGTATGACCACAATGTACAGCAAAACAAAAGAAGCAGCAACTAAAACAACAAAACAACACAAGACAACCACAGTGGCACACACCCTTTCCCACCCACTCATACACCCAGATAGGCCTCCGACCCCAGGACAAGCCACCTCCAGGCCTCCAGTCTTTGGCTCCAAGGCCTCATACTTACAGACATCAGGCCTCCAACCTCCAATCCCTCACAAGAACTCACATTCTCAGCCTTTGGGCCTCTACCTCCAGACTCACTGGCTTGGGTATTCAATGTTGGCTTTTTACTCCAGACCCTGGACTTTGACCTTTTGCTTTCCCTCCAGACTCCCCCAACCTCTGGGTATTGAGCCCAGGACCCACCCATCACATGTGCCTCTTCAAAGCATACCAGTGCCTTTCCTTGCTAACTGGAAGCCCAGATGTACTTACAAAAACACGGCAGAAATCCCGTAAGGTACTCATTTTTCACTTGGGAATTTCATCATTCCATGAGTAAATGGTCCACATCACAAGGAATGCTTCAGCATCCCACGGGTAACTGGGTCCACGTTGCAGTGGGTTCACACACCATCATAAAAGTGATTCAGCATGTAAGGTCACTTGTTTACCAAGATCATGCAAGCACTTAATAGTCAATCCCATTCCCTTTATCTTTCCCTGTAAATATTGAGGGCCTTGCCAATTCCTTTTTGAAAATACTAACCATGTAGGGAAATATAATTAGGAGAAATGTACGTACAATAATTCAGAACCACCAACATTGAGTTGGGTTTTACTTTAAGAGGCTGGTCTGACATGATGATGTAATTACATAAGGAGTTTTAGTGCACTTTTGGCATTCAATAAATGAGTTGCTACAGTTTTTTCTAAAACATAAAATGCCTCTATTGTCTTATTTGCAAAAATCTAAAACCAATCATGTCTGCATTACACTAACAGGCAGAACCTGTTACAGTTCACAAAGATCATAGCCAATTGATTAAAAAAAGGGTTTTTCCTCATTGTCAAGATACAATTAGATTGTCATCAGACTGGGTGGACTTTCGGTGAGTATTGTTGGAATAATGCACTGATTATCTTTCACTAGCTCGCAGGTGGAGCATTAAACCAGTTCTTCCTGACTGCTCAAAATCACAGTAAGTGTAATGGAGCATAAAAGAGAGAGAGTCTTTTGCATCCCATTCAGGACAGCTCAAAGTGATTTGCTAGAACTTAAGTACTTTTGAAGCCTAGCCCCAAGGAAAGAGGAAAAAGGGAACATCCAAAGAACACATGGAGAAGAGACGTCGAGGCTGAAATGAGACAATGGGGATACTGCTGGTCCACCATCGAGAAACTGGCTCAGAACAGAGGATGATGGAGATGGGAGGTCATCAGTGCTCCACTGAAAGCTCAGAGCCCAAGAAGAAGCCTCGCCACTACTCTGTGGCCCTCTTCTGTGGAAATGGAGTTCTAACGAGTTGAATGGATATGAATTTCAACAGGATTTAATACACCATTGCACATTTGGCATAAATGTGTTCAAATTTTTTTTTAAGGAAGTTCACTGAGGGATGGGCATTGGCCAGACTACTGGGGCTAACTCCCATCATAACTCTCATCTTTCTGGTAAACAAGCCTCGATTGAAATAGGTCTTATGCAGGAGATCTCTGACAGGACAACACTCCAAAACTAATGCATTGGATCATCAGATAATTTTTTTTTTCCAAATGTCTGGGGTGCATATTCAAACCCACAGTCCTCTTACCAAAGGCAGTAACATCTACGCCAATCTACGTCAGGACAGTGTATAAAGAGCTACTTTTTAATCAGGAAGGTGATCAAGATTTCAAAGGCAGAGTTTCGCAGCAGTTTCTCTGAGTTGAGGAGCAACCAATCAACAAGAGGGATTCATTAGAAAGGGCCAATAAGAATAATTCAAGTGCAAGCGGAGTGGCCATTCATTTGGAGTGTGCCAGTGTTTAGATTGGCTTTGGCTCATCAGGGTTAGGCAAGATCAGGTTTGGGTGAGATACATTGTCATGCAAGTTACTCTTTCTCTGTCCTTATTTGTTCATTCTTCATTTGATAGGGCATAGTAGATGAGTGAGAATGGCCCAGGGGCAGTGTTTTGCTCTCTGTGTGGGATGTGGGAAGTCTGGGATTGCTGCCTGTGCCATGTGCAAATGAGGGTAAAAATAGGATGATTTAGCAGGTGAATGTGTGGCTGAGGAACTGGTGCAGTGAGCAGGGGTTCAGATTTATGGATCATTGGAATTTCTTCTAGGGAGGGTATGACCTGTGCAAAAGGGATAGGTTACACCTAAACCCGAGGAGGTCTAATATCCTTTCCAGCACCTTGGCTAGAGTTGTTCGGGTGGATTTAGACTAATTTGGCAGGGGGATGGAAACCGAAGTGAAAGAGCTGAAGACGAGTTAGCTGGTTTACAAACAGAGGCAATGTGTAGTGAGACTTCTAACAAGGAGAGGCTGATGATTGGGCAAAATTGCAGTCAATAGGATGAGTTGCAATGTAAAAGGGGGACAAAACCAAAAAGGGTGAATTTGAATGTGCACAATATACTGAATAACGTAGATGAACTTGTAGCACAGTTACAGATTGACAGGTATGATGTTGTAGATATCACTGAATCATGGCTGAAAGAAGAATATAGCTGGGAGCTTAATGCCCAAGGATACACGATGTATCAAAAAGACAGGCAGTAAGGCAAAGGGGGTGGTGATGCTGGGTTGGTAAAAAATGAAATCAAATTATTAGAAAGAGGTGACATAGGGTTGGAAGGTGTTGAATCATTGTGGATAGAGCTAAGGAATTGCAAGGATAAAAAGACCCTGATGGGAGTTATATACAGACCCCCAAACAGTAGTATGGATGAACTCGACAAATTACAACAGGGGATAGAAAATGCATGCCAAAAGGGCAACTTTACAACAGTCATGGGGGATTTCAGTATGCAGGTAGATTGGGAACATCACGTTGGTGTTGGATTCCAGGAGAGGGAATTTCTAGCATGCCTACAAGATGGCTTTTCAGAGCAGTTCGTAGTCGAGCCCACCAGGGGATCCGTTGTTCTGGATTCGGTGTTGTGCAGTTAACCCAAGTTGATTAGAGAGCTTAAGGTGAAAGAACCCTTTGGGGAAAGTGATCATTATATGATCGAATTAACTCTGAATTTTGAGAAGGAGATGCTAAAGTCAGATGTTTCAGTATCATAGTAGAGTAAAGGGAATTACAGAGGATGAGAGAGGAGCTGGCCAGAATTGATTGGAAAAGAACACTGGCAGAGATGACAATGGTTGAAATTTCTGGAAGCAATTCAGAAGGCACAGGATATATACATATCAAAGAGGAAGAAGTACTCTAAAGACAAGATAGCACAGGCTAACAAGTGAATTCAAAGCCAACATAAAAGCTAAAGAGAGGGCATATAATAGAGCAAATATTCATAGGAAGACAGAGGATAAGGAAGCTTTCAAGTATCAACAGAATGCAACTAAAAAGTCATTAGGAAGGTAAGGATGAAATACAAAAGTACGCTAGCTAATAATACCAAAAAGAGGATAACAAATGTTTCTTCAGATACATAAAGGGTAAAAGAGAGTTGAGAGTGGATATTGGACCATTAGAAAACAAAGGTGGGGAAGGAATGGGGGACAAGGAAATGGCAGATGAACTGATTATGTATTTTGCATCAGTCTTCACTGTGGAAGGCACTAGCAGTATGATGGAAGTTCCAGGTGTCAGGGGTCACGAAGTGTCTGAGTTACCATTACTAGGGAGAAGGTTCTTGGGAAACTGAAAGGTCTGCAGGTAGATAAGTCACCTGGACCAGATAGGATACACCCCAGGGTTCTGAAAGAGGTGGCTGAAGAGATTGTGGAAGCATTAGTAATGATCTTTCAAGAATCACTGGATTCTGGAATAATTCGAGAAGACTGGAAAATTGCAAATGTCACTCCACATTTCAAGAATGGAGAGAGGCAGAAAAAAGTAAACTATAGGCCAGTTAGCCTAACAGCAGTGTTTGGGAAGATGATGGAATCAATTATTAAGGATGAGGTCTCAGGGTACTTGGAGGCACATGATAAAATAGGCTGTAGTCAGCATGGTTTCCTCAAGAGGATATTTGTGAGGGGTTCTGCATAGGTACGTCCCAATGAGACAGGGAAATGATGGAAGGGTACAGGAACCATGGTGTGCAGAGGCTGTTGAAAATCTAGTCAAGAAGAAAAGAAAAGCTTACGAAAGGTTCAACAAACTAGGTAATGATAGAGATCTAGAAGATTATAAGGCAAGCAGAGGAGCTTAAGAATGAAATTAGGAGAGCCAGAAGGGGCCATGAGAAGGCTTTGGTGAGCAGGATTTAGGAAAACCCCAAGGCATTCTACAAGTATGTGAAGAGCAAAAGGATAAGACATGAGAGAATAGGACCAATCAAGTGTGACGGTGGAAAAGTGTGTATGGAACCGGAGCAGATAGTAGAGATACTTAATGAATACTTTGCTTCAGAATTTACTATGGAAAAGGACCTTGGCAATTGTAGGGATGACTTACAGCAGTCTAAAAAGCTTGAGCATATAGACATTAAGAAAAAGGATGTGCTGAAGCTTTAGGAAAGCATCAAGTTGGATAAGTCTCTGGGTCTGGATGAGATGTACCCCAGCTACCATGGGAGGTAAGGAAGGAGATTGCTGAGCAACTGGCAATGATCATTGCGTTCATCATGAATGGGGACGGGAGAGGTTCCGGAGGATTGGAGGGTTGCAGATGTTGTTCCCTTATTCAAGAAAGGGAGTAGAGATAGCCCAGGAAATTATAGACTGGTGAGTCTTACTTCAGTGGTTGGTAAGCTGATGGAAAAGATCCTGAGAGGCAGGATTTATGAACATTTGGAAAGGCATAATATGATTAGGAATAGTCAGCATGGCTTTGTCAAGGGCAGGTCATGCCTTATGAGCCTGAGCTTTTTTGAGGATGTGACTAAACACATTGATGAAGGTAGAGCAGTAGATGTAGTGTATATGGATTTCAGCGAGGCATTTGATAAGGTACCCCATGCAAGGCTTATTGAGAAAGTAAGGAGGCATAGGAACCAAAGGAACCTTGCTTTGTAGATCCAGAATTGGCTTGCTCACAGAAGGCAAAGTGTAGTTGTAGATGGGTCATATTCTGCATGGAGGTTGGTCACCAGTGGAGTGCCTCAGGGATCTGTTCTGGGACCCCCTTCTGTTAGTGATTTTTATAAATGACCTGGATGAGGAAGTGGAGGAATAGGTTAGTAAATTTGCTGATGACACAAATGTTGGTGGTGTTGTGGATAGTGTGGAGGGCTGTCAGACGTTACAGCGGGACATTGATAGGTGCAAAACTGGGCTGAGAAGTGGCAGATGGAGTTCAACCCAGATAAGTATGAGATGGTTCATTTTGGTAGGTCAAATATGATGACAGAATATAGTATTAATGGTAAGACTCTTGGCAGTGTGGAGGATCAGAGGGATCTTGTGGACACTCAAAGCTGTTGCACAGGTTGACTCTGTGGTTAAGAAGGCATATGGTTCATTGACTTTCATTAACCGTGGGATTGAGTTTAAGAGATGAGAGGTAATGTTACAGCTTTATATGACCCTGAACAAATACCACTTGGAGTACTATGTTCAGTTCTGGTCACCTCACTACAGGAAGAATGTGGAAGCCATAGAAAGGGTGCAGAGGAGGTTTACAAGGATGTTGCCTAGATTGGGGAGCATGCCTTATAAGAACAGGTTGAGTGAACTCTGCCTTTTCTCCTTGGAGCGACGGATGATGAGAGGTGACCTGATGGAGGTGTGTAAGATGATGAGAGGCATTGGTCACGTGGATGGTCAGAGGCTTTTTCCCAGGGCTGAAAAGGCTAACACAAGAGGGCACTGTTTTAAGATGCTTGGAAGTAGATACAAAAGAGATATCGAGGTAAGTTTTTTTATGTAGAGAGTGGTGAGTGCGTGACATGGGCTGCCAGCAACAGTGGTGGAGATGGATACGATAGGGTCTTTTAAGAGACTCCTGGATAAGTACGTGGAGCTTAGAAAAATAGAGGGGGATGTGTAATCCTAGATCATTTCTAAAGTACGTACATGTTCGGCACAGCATTGTGGGCTGAAGGGCTTGTATTGTGCTGTAGGTTTTCTATGTTTCTAAATCTGTTGGAATTCTTTGAAGAAACAATCAGGATAGACAAAGAAGAATCGGTTGATTTTGCCTATTTGAATTTTCAGAAGACCTTTGACAAGGTGCCACACATGAGGCTGCTTAACAAGCTATAAGCCCATGGTATTACAGGAAAGGTTCTAGCAGAGGCTGATTGACACGAGGCAAAGATTGGGAATAAAGGAAGCATTTTTTGGCTGGCTGCCGGTGACTAGTGATGTTCCACAGGGCTCAGCGTTGGAACCAATTCTTTTTACATTATATGTCAATGATTTGGATGATGGCATTGATGGTTTTGCTGAAAAAATTGCAAATGGTATGAAGATAAGCAGAGGGGCAGGTAGTTTTGAGGAAATAGAGAGATTACAGAAGGACAGACAGATTAGGAGAATGGGCAATGACGTGGCAATGGAAAATAGCGTTGTGAAGTGTAAGGTCATGCACTTCGATAGAAGAAATGAAAGGGTTGACTGTTTTCTAAATGGAGAGAAAATACAAAATACTGAAGTGCAAAGGGACTTGGGAGTCCTTGTGCAGGATTCCCTAAAGGTTAATTTACAGGTTGGGTCTGTGGCAAGGAAGACAAATGTGATGTTAGCATTTATTTGAAGAGGACTCAAATGTAAAAGCAAGAATGTAATATGGAGACTTTATAAAGCACTGGTGAGGCCTCACTTGGAATATTGTGAGCAGGTTTGAGCCCCCTATCTTAGAAAGAATATGTTGAAACGAAAGAGAATTCAAAGGAGGTTCACCAAAATGATTCCAGGTCTGAACAGTTGGTCATTTGAAGAATATTTGATGGTTCTGGGCCTGTATTCACTGGAATTCAGAGAAATGAGGGTGACCTCATTGAATCCTGTTGAATGGTGAAAGACCTTGATAGAGTTTATGTGGAGAGGATGTTTCCTCTGATGGGAGAGGCTAAGACCAGACGACACAGACTCAGAATGGAGGAGCATCCTTTTACAATGAAAATGAGAAGCAATTTCTTTAGCCAGAGAGTGGTGAATCTGTGGAATTCATTGCAACAGAGAGCTGTGGAGGCCAAATCTGTCTGTACATTTAAGGCAGAAGCTGATAGATTCTTGATTGGTTAGGGCATGAAAGGATAAAGGGAGAAGGCAGGAGATTTGGGCTGAAAGGAAAAATGGATCAGGCATGAGGAAATGGTGGACTCAATGGACCAAATAGCATAATTCTGCTCCTATATCATATGATCCTATGGTTATTACAAACTGGGCTACCCCTGACACAGCTGAATAGCAGATTTCCTCAGGCCTACAATCCTCCCTGAAACACAAATTGCAAAATAAAAAGTACCAGAAAAACTTGATTTTCATTTAATTGCACTGTGTGGGATTTTGAGTTTGCAAAATGGCTTCCACAATTGCTTGAAACTCTGCATTTCAATGTGATTCATTGTTCCTGAAACACTGTTGTACAGTTGTTAGGGAAGTGACAAGGCACCATATGAAAGAAAGATGTGTCTTTAAAGACAATTCTGATTTTCACCATCTAGTGGTTCACTGTTGAAAACATATCACTTGAAGAGAAACAGAACTGTGTGAGAGATTGTTCTCGGTACTGCAAATGATACACAGTGGTATTAAATGATCGATTTCAAGTTCTCCACAATCATCTTCCTTATAGAAAAAAGAGATGATCACAGCTGTAAATCTGCAGTATGCTTCTTTCATTAAAGGGGGCTCCCAAAGGCCAGAACAATTCTCTTTTGCAATATTAGATTAGACATATCAGTGCAGTGAAGATGAAAATAACTGCAAAGCAAAAATGTCACTGGATGATAAACACTAAACCAGTGATTTTTTTTCAATTGGGTATATCGTAAACATCCTGTCAGAGACTATTGGGACCTCACACATGATGGGACACAGCATGTTCAGTAATGGGAACATGATTAAAATTCTCTTCCAAAAGACTGAACTCTTTAATAATGTCTGATTGTTTGCTCCACGCAGATGTACAAAAACATGCTTTCTCACAATTGTTAAGGAAAGAATTGTGGAATTGTACGAAGCAGCACCATAACATCATGTGCCTCTTACTCACTCAAAGCAAACCGTGCTTTGATCATAGTAAATAAATGATACAATTCATTGTTTAGTATCAGACCTATTGTATTAGCTCTTCCCTCATTTACACAAGTTGATATGGAGGCAGAGTGAGAAGGGGATGCTTTATAGATAGCGTGACATGGGCCTGACTCTCTCATTGCTCCCAGGCACCAACCAATGTATCAGAAGGCTCCCATTTGGCTCTCTTCTCTGCCCTTTCCCTTCCCCTGGGATATTCAGCTTGGGAGGGCTTCCATTATTTCCTTTCTTGCCCTGCACCAGATACTCTGGAAAACCTTCTCAACAGGATGGTGGGCAACAGGCTAATCTGTTGCCATAACAACAGCATCGGTTCAATAGAATCAATGGTAGAGAAAAAAGTATAGGTCCAGTACGAAAATGTTGCATTCTTTATCCTAATAACAAGTTTGTCTTATAAAACACACAGTGGTTTCACACTTTTATCAAATAACTGACATTTTCCAAACTGTGCTGTAACTCATGTATAATTACAAAGCTGCTGTTTTAGCCCTGACAACCTTTATGTGAGTTTTTCTCACCAAAACGCTCCAGCTATTTCATAACCAATTGCACTGACATGGGGGACAAAGCTGTCACCCCTTCCTTTCAAATGACATTCACACTTTTAAAAAAAAATAGCAGACTGACCCTAATAACCATCTCTCCCGCACCTCCCTCAAACATCCCAGTTCCATTCTTCCAGCTCGCACATTTGCTACCTCTCTTGTTGGCTTGTAGACGGATCCCAAAGTGTCTTTTGTACCTAGACATAGGTATTCAGTATAGAGCAGCAGTTTTTCAGTACTTAACTACATTGTAGGGTCACGCAGTCTGGTGGCAGAGTGGGTTAGAAGAAAAATAGAAGCAGGAATAGGCCAGCAGGCCCCTCAAGACTGAACTCTTTAATAATGTCTGATTGTTTGTTTCACTATAATCATGTCTGATCTGTACCACATTTTCTGTTTTGTTCCTTTTCTCATAAGCTTCAATTTCTGCATCTTTCAAATATTTATCTATATTCCACCTTATCTAATGATCTGACTTCCACCGCTCTGTGGGGCAGAGAATTTCAGATAATTCGCTATTTGTTGACTGATCTATAAACCACTGACTGACCTCGTCGTCAGGATGAAGAGTAGCTGTTTGCCTGTACACAGTGTCTGGGCACAGTGGCAGACAGTCTCCAGCCATTTTCTATATATATAAAAACCATTGATTTTCTGGATTCCTGTTCAATGCCAGACTAAATTCCACAACTACTTGGCAAAATGCCCATAGCAGCATTGTCAAATTATTCCAGAACCCGCATCAACAAAACATTGATTTATTTTTAAACTGGTTAATATCTGGATTCAAACTATGGCAATATGCACCACCTAGTCACATCTTGTGTCTTCAGAGTACTGCTACATGGAAGAGGATAAAGGAAGATTACTACTGTGGAGTGTGGCACATGGCCAAGTGGTTAAGGCATTGGACTAACGATCTGAAGGTTGTGAGTTCCAGCCATATCCAAGGCAGAGTGTTGTGTCCTTGAACAAGGCACTTAACCACACATTGCTCCGGTCCACCCAGCTGAAAATGGGTACCGGCAAAATGCTGGGGGTTACCCTTGCTTTAGACTGGCATCCTATCCGGGGGGGTAGCCTCGTACTCTCAGTCACTTCACGCCACAGAAACCAGCATAAGCACCAGCCTGGTGAGCCAATAAGGCTCGGGACAGACTTTAGCTTTAACTTTAATTACTGTGGAGGTTTTTTTATTATTATTTAAACAGGCCCTCCCACCCAACCAGCTCATGACATCTAATTGCACCCATACTAACCTGTATATCTTTGGAATGTGGCAGGAAGCCAAAGCTCACGAAGGAACCCACGCGGTCACGGGGAGAACGTACAAACTCCTTACAGACAGCGGCGGGAATGAACCTAGGGCACTGCTACTGTAAAGCAATGTGATAACAGCTATAGTACTGCGCTGCCCAAAGATCATGCCTCGTCACACCACAGTCAAACAATGATTTTGCAGTGCACGGTTGTTACTTGGCACAGGTTGGGGTCACCATACAGACGCAGGGGGGAGACCCACATGGTCCATTCTAACTCATCTTTCCTGAACTACTTCCACAATGACTAGAAGTCTGTTTCATGAATGGATCTCTGCTCATTAGGTAGATTAAGGATGGCAAAAGTGGGAGAGACTTAAAAAAAGGGTCAAGCCAGCTGAGGTCTAAGGTCTAATGTCTGGCATTCAAAAGTAAATGTTCCACTGGGTCGAGTGTTATAATATAGTCCAGGAAGTCTACTCACGCATAAACCATCCATCTGGACAAGATGTTGCTTGGATCACGAATGATAATACTTTTAATTATTCTGATTATGATTACACCAACAGATGGACAGGTAACAGTTCTTGGGTGGTTCAAACTGCTTGAGAACTGCCCTGCTTTCACTCTTCTTTCTAAAAATACAGATGTCTGAACACGTCAACTTATTCTACAGATTTTCTGGAGCTGATACAGGAAAGCAACACTGGGGTAAAACATTAGTCAATATCTTATTGAATGGCAGAGTTGGCATGAGAGAGAAAACAACCTGTTCCAACTTCTATTTCTGGTGTTACACTAGTGAGAAATCTATAGGTGAGGAGAGGAGAGTCTCTCAGCTAGAAATGTCAACTGTTTATTCTTTTCACAGGTCCTTCCTGACCTGCTGAGTTCTTCCTCCATTTTGTATGTGTTACTCTGGATTTTCAGCATTTTCTCTGGCGGCCCAACCAAATCAACAGAGGAGGCTACACACTGGTCAGGGAAAGAGATTTAAAGGGAAGCTTTCACAGACTTTCTGCTTTTTCCAGTGACACAATCAATATGTGATTCATTAGCAAGGGCGAATAAAAATAAGGTACAGACAAGCAGAGTGGCAATTGTGTGAGTGGACCAGTGTTAGAGTGGGGAGACTTTGCTCGACAGGCTTGGGCGAAGTAAGTTTCTTCTTCTGTTAGTGGATAGCTTGTGCAGTGAGAATGGCTCCAAGGGCTGTGTTGTGTTCTTTGTGCGAGGTGAGGGAGTTCTGGGAGATCTCCAGCCTCCTGGATAAGCACATATGCACCAGATGCACTGAGCCGCACCTCCTCAGAGAACATTTTAAGGAACTGGAGCTGCAGATCGATGATCAGGAGGTGATAGGTAGGAGCCACAGTGAATGAGGTAGTCAAACCAAAGTTCCAGGAGGCAGGTACCTGCGTGACTATCAAGAGAATGAAAAGAAATAGGCAGCCAGTGCAGAGTACTCCAGTGGCCGTACCTCTCAATAATATGCATACTGCTATGGAGACTGTTGGGGGCTGTGAACCTACTGGTGGGAGCCACAGTGACCAGGTCTCTGGCACTGAGTCTGGCATAGTGACTTAGAAGGGACTGGGGAAAAGAGGTTCTAGTAATGACAGGAGATTCCATATTTAGAGGAGTAGACACGAGATTCTGTGGAGGTGAAAGAGACACCCAGAGAATATGTTGCCTCCCAGGTGCCAGGGTCAGAGACATCTCAGATAGGATCCAAAGCATTCTAAAGGGGGAGGCTGAGCAGACAGAAGTCTTGCTTCATATTGGCATTACTGACATAGTAGGAAAAGGGAAGAGGTCCTAAAAAATAATTTAGGGAGTTAGATAGAAAGCTGAAAAACAGGACTTGCAGGGTAGTAATCTCTGGATTGCTGCCTGTGCCACACACCAGTGGGGGTAAGAATAGGATGATTTGGTGGGTGAATGCATGGCTGAGGAACTGATGCAAGGGGGAGGGTTTCAGATTTTTTTTATTTTTATTTTTATTGAGATACAGCGTGGAATGGACTCTTCTGGCCCTTTGAGCATGCTGACCAGCAATTCATGATTTTAATCCAAGCCTGACCACAGCGAAATTTACAATGATCCATTAACCTACCAACCAATATGTCTTTATCCTATAGGAGGAAACCAGAGCACCCAGAGGAAACTCACGTGGACATGGGGAAAACGTACAAACTCCAAATATGACATTGTGAGCATCACTGAGTCATGAGTAAAAGAAGATTATAGTTGAGAGCTTAACATCCAAGGATAGATACTGTATCTAAGCTGGTAGGCAGAGGGGTGATGCGACACTGTTGGTATAAAAAAATGAAAACAACTCCTTAGAAAGAGGTGACAAAGTATTAAAAGATGTAGAATTCTTGTGGCTAGAGTTAAGAAATTGCAAAGGTAAAATATACCCTGATGAGAGTTATATACAGGCCTCCAAATAGGAGCCAGGAAATGAGCTACAAATTACAAAAGGACATAGAAAACACATGTCAATAGATCAATGTTATGATAGTCATGGGGATATCAATATGCTGATAATTTGGGACAATTAGGTGGGTGCAGGGTCCCAATAGAGAGAACTTGTAGAATTTCTATGACATGGGTATTTAGAGCAGGTTGTGGTTCTGCCCACTATGGAAAAGGCAATTCTGGATTGAGTGTTGGGTAATGAAGTGGACTTGATTAGGGAGCTTAAGGTAAAGGAACCATTAGGAGACAGTGACCATCATATTATTGACTTCATCCTGTAATTTGAGAGGAAGAAGCTAAAGCCAGATGTATCACTATTATAGAAACATGTATTATATCAGAAAAATACAGGCATGGGAGAGAAGCTGGCCAAGGTTGATTGGAAAGATAAAGAGTTGGGAAGCTTTTAAAAACCAACAAAAGGCAACTAAAAAAGCCATGCGGGGAAAGTTGAAAAATCCATGAATGGAAGCTAGCCAATAATATCAAAGAGGATACTAAAGGATTTTTCAGATATACAAAGTGTAAAAGAGACATGAGTGTAGATATCAGACCACTGGAAAATGACACTGGAGAGGTAGTTATGGAGGACAAGGAAATAGCAGACAACCTAAATAAGTATTTTGGATCAGTCTTCAATGTGGAAGGCACTAGCAGTATGCCGAAAGTTGAAAAGTGCCGGGGGCAAAAATGAGTGCAATTCCTATTCCTGGGGAGAAGGTGCTTAGGAAGCTGAATGGTCTAGAGATAGATAAGTCACCTGCACCAGATGGACTACACCCCAGGGTTCTACTAAAGGTAACTAAAGAGATTCTAAAAGTGTTAGCAATGATTTTTCAAGAATCACTATATTCTGTCTTGGTTCTGGATGACTGGAAAATTGCAAATGTCACTCAGCACTTCAAGAAAGGAGGGAAGCAGAAGAAAGGAAATTAAAGGCCAGTTAGTCTGACCTCGGTGGATGGGAAGATGTTGGAGTTGATTATTAAGGATGATGTCTCAGGGTACTTAGAGGCACATGATGAAAAAAGTCGAAGTCAGCAAGTTTCCTTAAGGGAAAATCATGCCTGACAAATCTTTTGGAATTCTTTGAGGAAATAACAGGCAGAATAGACAAAGGAGAATAGGTGGATGTTGTGTACTTCAATTTTCAGAAGGCCGTTGACAAGGTGTCACACATGAGGCAGTTTAACAATATAAGAGCCCATGGTATTACCGGAAAGATACTAGCATCTTTAGAGGATTGACCGATTGGCAGGAGGCAAAGTGCGGGAATAAAGGCAGCCTTGTCTGGTTGGCTGCTGGTGACTAATGGTGTTCTACAGGGGTCAGTGTTGGGACTGATTCTTTATACGTTGTATTTCAATGATTTGGATGGTGGAATTGATGGCTTTGAGCCTAAGTTTGTGGTGATATGAATAGATAAAGGGGCAGATAGAGTTGAGGAAGCAGAGGGGTTTCAGATGTACTTAGGAGAATGGGCAAAGAAGCAGCAGGTAGAATACAGTGTCAGGAAGTGTATGGTCATGTACTTCGGTAGAAGGAACAGAAGTATAGACTAATTTCTAACTGGGCATAAAATTCAAAACTCCGAAGAGCAAAGGGACTTGGAGCTTCTCATGCAGGATTGAGTCCCTGATGCAGAAGGGAAATGCAAAGTTAGCAATCATTTCAAGAGGACTAGAGTATAAAAGTAAGAATGTAATTTATAAGACACTGCTGAGGCCTCACCTGAAGTACTGTGAGCAGTTTTGGGCCCTTATCTAACAAAGGGTATGCTGAGATTAGAGCGGGCTCTAAGAATGTCAGAACATTCAGATATGGCCCAATTTCAGAGAGAGGGAGACACTGAAGCAGGCCAGACTTTTCCCTTATGTTCTTATGGTTCCATATGCAGAATCCCTTGTGTTTAATACCAGGAGAGGGAATAGTAAAAGACCAATTGACAAAAAAGTCCCATGAAAACTTGAATAGAAGAATGACTGAAACAAAGGAAAACTACTATTGAAATGACCGTCATGTCATTACCAAAGATCAAAATATACGAGCCTGATGCTAAATCATCCCTCAACACAAATCAACACAATCATCCCTCAGAAACTGATTGGAAAGCTGAGCCTACTGGGCCTGAACACCTCCCTCTGCAACTGGATACTAGACTTCCTGACTGGGAGACCTCAGTCAGTCCGGATCGGGAGCAGCATCTCCAACACCATCACACTGAGCACGGGAGCCCCCCCAGGGCTGTGTGCTCAGTCCACTGCTGTTCACTCTGCTGACCCACAACTGTGCTGCAACACACAGCTCGAACCACATCATCCAGTTCGTCGATGACACGACCGTGCTGGGTCTCATCAGCAAGAACGACGAGTCAGCATACAGAGAGGTGGTGCAGTGGCTAACGGACTGGTGCAGAGCCAACAACCTGTCTCTTAATGTGAACAAAACAAAAGATATGGTTGTTGACTTCAGGAGGGCATGGAGGGACCACTTTCCGCTGAACGTCGACGGCTCACGTTAAGAGCACCAAATTTCTTGGTGTTCACCTGGCGGAGAATCTCATCTGGTCCCTCAACACCAGCTCCATAGCAAAGAAAGCCCAGCAGCGTCTCTACTTTCTGTGAAGACTGAGGAAAGTCCGTCTCCCACCCGCCCATCCTCATCACATTCTACAGGGGTTGTATTGAGAGCATCCTGAACAGCTGCATCACTGCCTGGTTCGGAAATTGCACCATCTCGGATCGCAAGACCCTGCAGCGGACAGTGAGGTCAGCTGAGAAGATCGTCGGGGTCTCTCTTCCCGCCATCACGGACATTTACACTACACGCTGCATCCACAAAGCAAACAGTATTATGAAGGACCCCATGCACCCCTCATACAAACTCTTCTCTCTCCTGCCATCTGGGAAAAGGCTCCGAAACATTCAGGCTCTCACCACCAGACTATGTAACAGTTTCTTCTCCCAAGCCATCAGACTCCTCAATACCCAGCGTCTGAACCGACACCAACTTACTGCCCTCTACTGTGCCTATTGTCTTGCTTATTATTTAGTGCAGGCATTACAATCTCTTGTGCACCTTATGCAGTCCTGGGTAGGTCTGTAGTCTAGTATAGTATTTTGTGTTGTTTTATGTAGTTTTTGCACTGTTTCATGTAGCACCACGGTCCTGAAAAACGTTGTCTCGTTTTTACTGTGTACTGTGCCAGCAGTTATAGTCGGAATGACAATAAAAAGTGACTTGACTGGAAAATGGCTCTAACAAAATCAAGGTTTCTTGAGGTGATGCAGCCAAGATACAGTAGCTGTCTGTTTTGTGCAGGACTTCCCCAAGCCTTTCCTTGGATTAATACGCAAAAAGCTGCAAATATATTTCATGCCTCCACCCCTTTCCCCCATCTGTTGCTCCTCATGAGTTGGCACAGCTTCTAATGAGATCATTTAGCATAATTGGCAAAAGAAACAGAAGGAAGGCAAATAGGATGTTGTTACGATCAAGAATACCCTGCCTGAAGCAGATTCTGTAATAACTTCTGAAGCAAATTGTATGTTTCCTTGAAAAGTGAAATGTTTTGCAAGACCTTAGGGTACAAACGAGAAGGTGGTCTTAATTAGGTAACTCAATGAGCAAGCACAGATTTGAAGGGCCAAATCCTTTTTCCTTTCACTGTGTGATATTGAAACTGCACAAACTCTCAGATTACAAACCCACCACCTCTGTGATATCTGCAGAGTTTTCTCATGAACCTACTATGTCATCTTGTTATACAGGTGCTTATCTTACACAAAGACAAAAAAGAAATTAAAAGGGCAATCACCAACTAATGCTACTTTCAGATGAGCTCACATAGTCTAATCACTGGAAGTGAAACGTTGTGGGGCATGTTCATTTCCCATTAAAGGATGTGTTCTGTCTTTAGACTTTCTCAGAAAACATTGTACTTCATTGCTCAACAGTTGTGCAGTGGTTGCTGCAAGTACATGCCAGTGTAGCCATACATCAATGTCATCATTAATCAGTTAGCCACAACATGATAAAGTCCCATAGACAGAATAGTTCAGCTGCCATACTTCAAACAACATTTCCAGAGCAACACATACACAGAATCCTGGAGGAACCCAGTAGGTCAGGCAGCATTTATGGAGAGGAATAAACAACCGACATTTCCGGCCAAGATCCTCCATCAGGACAGGATTTCCATTTTGTTTGAGTCCTGACGAAGGGTCTCAGCCCGAAACGTCGACAGCACTTCTCCCTATAGATGCTGCCTGACCTGCTGTGTTCCACCAGCATTTTGTGTGTGTTGCTTTCCATTTTGTTTAATCACTTACTTGCTCTTCCCTTTCAATTTCATTATAGAGCTCCTTAATCTATGTTCTTAGCATATTACCATGTTCCAGTCTGTTGTAACTATACAGGATGTTACGGGGAGAACTGGACGCAGTTTTGGTCCTCTTACCTAAAAAGGGATATACTGTAGTAGTAACGAAGTAACAAAAACAAATTCTCCAGGCTAATTCTATCAAGAAAACTTGTTGCTTCCACATTCTTTAGAGACTAGGCAGAATCAGAATCAGGTTTATTATCGCAAGCACGAGGAAATCTGCAGATGCTGGAAATTCAAGCAACATACACAAAATGCTGGTGGAATGCAGCAGGCCAGGCAGCGTCTATAGGGAGGAGCACTGTCGACGTTTCGACAGTTCAGGAGTTCAGGAGTTGGTCAGGAGTCCTGAGTCCTGACAAAGGGTCTCGGCCCGAAACGTCGACAGTGATTCTCCCTATAGATGCTGCCTGGCCTGTTGTGTTCCACCAGCATTTTGTGTGTGTTACTCAGGTTTAATATCACCAGCATATGATGTGAAATTTGTTAACTTAGCAGCGGCAGTTCAATGCAATACATAATCTAGCAGAGAGAGAAAAATAATAGTACTAAATAAATAAAACATAATAATAAATAAACAAGTAAATCAATTACATATATTAAATAGATTTTTTTAAATGTGCAAAAACAGAAATACTGTATATTTAAAAAGTGAGGTAGTGACCAAAGCTTCAATGTCCATTTAGGAATCAGATGGCAGAAGGGAAGAAGCTGTTCCCGAATCACTGAGTGTGTGCCTTCAGGCTTCTGTATCTCCTACCTGATGGTAATAGTGAGAAAAGGGCATGCCCTGGGTGCTGGAGGTCTTTAATAGTGGACGCTGCCTTTCTGAGACACCACACCCTAAAGATGTCCTGGGTACATGCAACCCTGTTAGAGTATCAGCAGCAATAGAACACACCTGGAGTCTGGTTTTGCTGCTAACAAAACACTATTTTATTAGTAACTACGTCATATAGGTAAACCAGGTAAAGCAAGAGTTAACTGTGTTATGCATATATAGGGGTAAATATATAAATCCCCAAACTTCTTCAAGCTTAGGTGGTAAGTGGTACAGTCTTACGATGGTATGTAGAAAGTCCAGTTCAGTCCTCAGGTTAATTAATGCGAGATATTTGTAATCCAAAGGCAAATGTTGTGAGAAGGCAATTACATTGATTCCATGACAACAATACAAAATAACAATAGCAGTAGGTTTTATTTCCGAAGTTGTTCCACTCCACACACAAAGTACCACTGACAGTGATCTTCAACGAATATCCTTTCAACACAAGTGGTACCACACCCAAATTCAGCTATGGGACATCCCAAAGTGGTGGCCACAGGATACTCGAACAGAATCCACATACGGATTATCACCAACAGAAGCTTCAAGGGAACCAGCACCCAGGCAAGTGTCAACCAACTGGTAGATTCCACAAGGTTACCCCAATCACACACAACATGATAGCCATTTATCCAGTTCCATGACATATGAAATAACTCCAACAGTGATTTGCCACAGGGGTGCCTATCTTCAGTGAACTACCACGCCCAGACAAAGGGTAAACACACATGTGGTATTCACAAAGGTTTTCCCCTCACCAGAGAACCCACTCCTGTGGATTAACTATGTGACAATCACACTTTCATATCCGAATGGAAACAAACTCACCCCCACGGGCTACTTGGAGAGAGAGTCCAAACAGTGATCTCTTTGTCACTAGGTTTCTTCTGTTTCAAATCTTCCACTTCTCTCTCTGTAAACTTCTTCTAGTTGTAGAACTTGTGAGAGTCATTTATCAATACTTTGGATCGATCTCAACTCACCCCTTTGGCTACTGAAAGTTTAAACCAGCAACCGACTCACTCGTGTCTTCCATTGACTGAATCCATCTTGACTGTGACTGTGTGTGTCTCTGTATTCTTGTATATTCTAAACAAGCCACGAGAAACCATAAACATTCATTGTCCATCAAATAATCCCACCTCTCTCACCATAATAACCAAGCAACTCTGCAGTCAGCAGAAATCAAACAGCATCCAAAAGTCAGTCTCATTCCCTCAGCATTTTAAAGTGACAGTCCACAGAAAAAATGAACCCTAGGGGTATATAACACCTCCCCCAAGAAAGCAAAATTTTGATCAAGGATCAAAATTTTTTACTGTAGATTACAGAGTATAAAGCAATACATATGCAATTATCATGTAGCACATTACAGAAGTGTATACAAATGCTAGTTTCTATTTCATGTTTAAACTTAACATCCAGACAGTCAATCTACCATGATATTGTCTTTACCTATCACATGCTTTGTTACAAAAAAAGTCAAGTTCCTGCAAAACCAGATCCTGTTGTATTCAAGATGGCGTTTTGAACCCCTAGAGCTGACTAGATTTACAACCTTCTGCAGCTTCTTTCGGTACTGTGCAGTAGCACCTCTATACCAGACAGTGATGTAGCCTGTCACAATGTTCTCCACAAATATAGAAGTTTTTGAGTGTATTTGTTGACATGCCAAATCTCTTCAAACTCCTAATGAAGTACAGCCACTGCCTTGCCTCCTTTATGTTGGGACCAGGTTAGATCCTCAGAGATTTTGACACCCAAGAACTTGAAGCTGCTCACTCTCTCTGCTTCTGATCCCTCTATGAGGATTGGTATGTGTTCCTTCGTCTTACCCTTCCTGAAGTCCACAATCAGCTCTTTCGTCTTACTGATGTTGAGTGCCATGTTGTTGCTGTGGCACCATCCCACTAATTGGTTTATCTCACTCCTGTATGCCCTCTCGTCACCACCTCAGATTCTACCAACAATGGTTGCATTGTCAGCAAATTTATAGATGGTATTTGAGCTATGCCTAGCCACACAGTCATGTGTATATAGAGAGTAGAGCAGTGGGCTAAGCACACACTCCGGAGGTGCGCCAGTGTTGATCGTCAGCAAGGAGGATATGTTATCACCAATCCGCACAGACTGTGGTCTTCCAGTTAGGAAGTTGAGGATCCAATTGCAGATTGAGGTACAGAGGCCCAGGTTCTGCAACTTCTCAATCAGGATTGTGGGAATGATGGTATTAAATGCTGATCTACAGTCAATGAACAGCATCCTGACGTAGGTGTTTATGTTGTCCAGATGGTCTAAAGCCGTGTGGAGAGCCATTGAGATTGCATCTGCTGGTGACCTATTGTGGCAATAGGCAAATTGCAATGGGTCCAGGTCCTTACTGAGGCAGGAGTTCAGTCTAGTTATGACCAACCTCTCAAAGCATTTCATCACTGTCGATATGAGTGCTACAGGGCGATAGTCATTAAGACAACCCACATTATTCTTCTTAGGCACTGGTATAATTGTTGCAATTATAAAAGGCAAATAGATGAAGCATTATTGAGACATATAAGATCTTGAGAGGGGAGATGTTGAGATCTTTTCATTCGTGGGGACATAGATATAAGTTAAAAATGGGAGATGACAGATCTCTAGAATTTTGTACCTCAGAGATGTTGTGAAGACTGGATCATTAGATGTATTTAAGGTGCATGTAGATAAATATTTGAAAGGTTGAGATGTTGAGGATTGTGGGGAACTGCCACAGAGGAGAATTTGATACCAAGACAGATCAGTAATAATTACATGGAATGGAAGAGCAGGCTCAAGAGGCCTGGTGGCCTTCTCCTGCTCCCATTTTCCTGTTCCAGGACAGTTACTGACAATGTAGGTTGCAGGTTGGTTGGGGTGTACAACTCTGAGAAAACAGGATGCACGTCTGAGCTCCTCTCCAGAGGTACAAGTTTATATCTAGATGGCATTTGATGCAGAGAGGGAGCAAAAAGAGAACCATGTGGATATCAGAGATGAGACAGTTGGCTTGGAAAATTAAGTTCCTCTGACAAAGGTCATCAAGATGTCGTATTAAAAAAACAAGAGATTCTGCAGATGCTAGAAATCCAGAGTAATACACACCGAAAATTCTCGAGGAACTCAGGCAGCATCTATGGAAAGGAATGAACAGTCAAATTTTCAGGCTGAAACCATTCATCAAGACTCAAGGTGACATTAATGGTCCTCTATTCAAAAAGGTCAAACTGTTGGCCGTGTCGCAGTATATACAACAATGATAGAGTCTGAATGCCTTCAGTGGGCGAGCAACCATGATGTGCCTCTGTAGTGTACTGAAATACTAACAGGATCTTCTTGATGTCAGGGTCAAGCGATGGGGATTTCTAGTGGGAATAGAGTGGTATAACCTCTTAGCAAAGATGAATGAGAAATGGCCAGAGCCCTTTCATTGTATCTTAATGTTTTATCATCAGGAGTTGAAATGCAGTTCTTTGGTTTTACCATTATGGTTTTGAACTGTATGAATCACAGCGCCCTTCTGAATTTTATTTGAGATATTCGTATTGGCATCAGAAAGCCAAGCATTGGTGTGAAGTTCAATGGGTTGAAATTGAAGAGGGAGGGGCTGGAAAATCATTAGATAAATTACATCATGCAGGGAAAAAATTTCCCGGTGTGCAGATAACAAATGTTTCAAGCCCAAATCCTGATTTCTATTCAAGGAGCTGAAATCAGGCTGGTGAAGGTGCAGATGCTCTCATTGTCTTCATTATTCAGGAGACAACATCACAAAAGTTAATAACGAGCCTTGAAGAGGAGAGTCAGAGATAGTCACAAACAGCACAGAAACAAACCATTTTACTTGCCATCTCTATATTCCCCAATTGCTTTTCTATCAATGCACCTAAATGCTGTGATTTTATCTGCCTCTATCTCTCCTCTGGCAACTTGTTCCATATCCCAAGCAACACATACAAAATGCTGGAGGAACACAGCAGGTCAAGCAGCACCTATGAAAAAGAGTAAACAGTTGACATTTCATGCAGACTGACCCTTCTTCAGTCACCTCCCATCCTCCCATATTCCAATGAGAACAATCCCAGCCTATACTATTTCACTTTGTAACTAAAGCTCTCCATTCCAGGCAACATCCTGGTAAATCTCTTCTGCACTCTCTTTAACACCCGCATCCTTTCTATCATATGTTGCCCAAAATGGCACACAGTATTCCAAGTATGGTCTAACGAATGCCCTACATGATGTCCCTACTCTTATACTCAATATCCTGCCAATGAAAGGAAGCCTTCATCACTAGCCTATCTGTCTTAATGCAGCAATGAACTTGCACTCCAAAGTCTTCCAACTGTACATCAACACTTCTAAGGTCCCTTGCTGTTTATTGTATATGTTAGACCCTTATCAAAAAAAAATACATTATGTCACACCAGTCTGTATTGAATATCATCTGGCACCACTCCACCCAACTTCCCAGCTGATTTATGTCTCTCTTTGGCAACCATCATCCACAGGTCCAGTCTTCATCACCACAGATATTCTCTTCAAAGTCATTTTTTTATATATTGCAAACAGGAAAGGTCTCGGCACTGATCCCCAAGACACATCACTGGTTACAGACATTCAGTCAGAAAAAGAAACCCCACCTCGCACTTTGGCTCCTGTCACCAAGGTTAAAGGTGAGAATGCTAGAAATCAGAACCAGGTTTAATATCACCAGCACGTCACGAAATTTGTTAACTTTGTGGCAGCAGTACATTGCAATATATAGTAATTGTGAATTACAGTATGAATATCCTATGTATATATTAAATAGTTAAATTAAATTAGTGGTACAAAACTAGAAATTAAAAAGTAGTGAAGTGGTGTTCATGTGCTCAATGTCCATTCAGAAATCAGATGGCTGAGAGGAAGAAGCTGTTCTTGAATTATTGAGCATGTGCCTTCAGGCTTCTGCACGTCCTTCCTGATGGTAGTAATGAAAAGAGGGCATATCCTGGGTAACACAATCTTTAATGATGTATACTGCCTTTTTGAGGTATTGCTCCTTGAAGATGCCCTGGATATTATGATTCAGCAGCTGAAGGCACATGGCAAAGATTAAGTGATGAAACATTTGAATTATCAAGATATAGAAGGCTATTGAGCTAATGTGGTGAATGGGATTAGTACAGGTAGGTGCAATGGTTGGCAATTAGGTAATGGGTCGAAGAGTCTTTTCTGTGGTGTACTTTCTCTAAGGCTCAATAATTGGGAATATTCAAGAAGGTAGAACTGGAGGAGTGAATCCATAGGGGTTTCAGGTTTCTGGTATCAGTGAATTAGGAAAGACAATTTCAAAGATAGATTAAAAGATAAATATGTTAATATTGGGACTTTGCTAGAGAGTATATCCTTTGGTTACCTTGATTCATCTTTTTACCTTGGTGGACCTTGAGAAGCCTTTTAATTTATTTTATAGCTAAGTTAATCAATGTAAAATGCTTTGTTAAAGTGTTTTATTTGCCTGCTGCCAGTTAACGTTCCATCAGATGGTTATAGTTTACATACTTTGTAAATTGATTAAAGGTCACCAATCAGCATGTGGTGATAAAACTGCCCACTTTTCATACATAGGCAAACCAGCTACATATGGGACCCTCCCATGTTGATAGTCTTACCACATCGATCAGAAAAATTAAAAGGTTGTGTAAGTAAGATTTTAAGACTGATTCATTGTTTGCTTGATCTAAAACCAGTAAGATTTTTTTAATGTCTGCATAAGCGAAACATGTGTGTCTGTATCTCACTGTGGTCCAAAACCACATAGAGCATTCGCAAGTCTCAATCTTCATCACAGTTGTTCTGCTGAGGCTTCAGAGCTGCAGTCTCAGTTCAGATGCAGTATTTCATGATGGTGTCAAACCACATACAACATGACGCTGGCAAAGGGAGCTCGAAGGCGAAGGGGAAAGGCTCGTCCTTCTGAGTTCAACCCTCGAACCTACTTTGCAAAGTACATGTATGAACATCGGCTATGGTGGGCTGAGATGGTAGGAGTTATCACAGACAAACAAAGAAATTCAACTCACACTCAGTGGCCATGTGCAAACATCTAATCATGGGGCAGCGACTCAATACATAAAAACATGCATACGTGGTTAAAAGGCTCAGTTGATGTTCAGCCCAAAGATCAGAATGGGGAAGACGTGAGCTTGACTGTGGAATGATTCTTGGTGCCAGAACTGAGTATCTCAGAAACAGCTGATCACCTGAGATCTTCACCTACAACAGTCTCTCGAGTTTACAGAGAATGGTGTAAAAATCAAAAAAGTGTCCAGTGAGTGGCAGTTCTGTGAGCAAAAATCTTTAATAATGACAGAGGTCAAAGGAGATGCAGGTTCTGCATCACAGGAAGACGACAGTAACTCAAGCAACGGTGTGCGAAAGAACACAACAAACCTTGAAGTGGATGGGCTGCAGCAGCAGAAGGCCACACCAGATTCTGATCCTGTATTTTCTAAAGTGCTCACTGAGTGTATATCTTTGTTTATTACAGTAAGGGAGAAATTACTGATGTATACAAGACCTTGAGAGAACAGGAGTCAAGATGTTACCCCGGTGGGAAAATCTCAAATGAGGTGGCACGTTGACAAGTTAGGGGGTGAGCTGTCACTTAAAACTGTAGTGTGTCAGAATTCACCCACGGGTGAATTCTGTATTCTGAAGAACAGTGGAGGTTTACTAATTTGTTAGTACGTAAAGAGAACGTAGATACATTAAGGGTTACATGGAGCTGGCACAGAAGAATTGATTAGGCAGATCAGTCATGAGCATATTGAAAGGTGGGGTAGGCTTGGAATTGAACGGCCTAGTCCTGTTCCTGTTTCCTGATGTTTACTCTCTATTCCTTCAGTGTCATCAAGAGGGCATGGCCACAATCATCATGAGGAAACACTGGAGATGGATTGTGTACATGATGAGAAGGGAGGCCAACTCCATCATCAAGAGAACACTTCATTGGACCCTTGAAGGGTGAAGGAAACACGGAAGACCAAAAGCAACTTGGCGCCCTACTTTAGAGGCAGAAATGAAGATGCTGAACCACAACTATGGGACAAAACAGACAGACAGACATACTTTATTGATCCCGAGGGAAATTGGGTTTCGTTACAGCCGCACCAACCAAGAATAGTGAAGAAATATAGCAATATAAAACCATAAATCATTAAATAATAATAAGTTAATCATGTCAAGTGGAAATAAGTCCAGGACCAGCCTATTGGCTCAGGGTGTCTGACACTCCGAGGGAGGAGTTGTAAAGTTTGATGGCCACAGGCAGGAATGACTTCCTATGTCGCTCAGTGTTGCATCTCGGTGGAATGAGTCTCTGGCTGAATGTACTCCTGTGCCTAACCAGTTCATTATGGAGTGGATGGAAGACATTGGCCAAAGAGAAGATGGCCAAGAACAGACCAATGGAGGACCTTCATTGCTGCCCTAAACTTCAGCAGTGTAATGGACAGTAAGTAACTAAGACAATGAATAGGTTATGTAAGTAATCCAAAATTTAAAGTACATTTATTATTAAAGTATGTATACATTATACAAGCTTGGGATTCGTCTCCTTACAGGCAGCCACAAAACAAAGAAACACCAAAAGAACCCATTAAAAAAAAGCTATCAAACACAGTTCTCTGTATTTTTGTTCCCCACCATTACAGCTGGAAACAAAGTTTTCAACTAAATAAAATGGATAAAGAAAAGCCCACTTTGGTAACTGAATTTGAAAAGCCCTTCAGGGAAGTAAGTCTAGACCATACAGGACTCCAAATGACCACAGTTCATTAGATCCAATTATACCTGGCCATTACAGTATTAACAGGAAGAGTTCAATGAGTTGCCTCACCACAATTCAAGGGCTGTTATGGGCAGACAATCACTGCTCAACTTAGCAGCAATAACCATGTCCCAAGAATAAATAAAAGAGGAAAATCAGAATAGAACTTGGCTGCAATAACTTGTACGCTTACATGGAAAATCTTAACAACTTGATCAGTGAGTTCAAGAAAACTTCCTATACAGGAGAACAATGAAATGGCAACTAAAATGTTGGAAATACTCCATAGGTCAGGCAGTATCTGAGGGAAAAAGGATAAGATTCAAGTCAATGACCTTCTGTCAGAACAATGCATGGAGGAAATGACTAACATGGACCACAAGGCTCTTGACATTGTGCGATGAGACTACGGCTCTTGATAAGCTGCTTTTCACCGGCTCATACAGTGAAGGGAGAAGGTAAGGAAATGTGAACCATCTACATCCTAGCAAAAACAAAATCAGCAATCCCTTCAGCTGTGTAACCCTTAATTCCTCACGGTGATGCTGTGATGGTGTTGCTCAATTAAACCTGCAAATTAATTTTAACAAAGATACTCATTCAGTCAAAGTGTGGGCCATTTTATGAAAATCATTTTTCTTTTCTGTTCACGGTGATACCTTTTATGGATCATTCATGAGTAATAGAAGTCAGATTTCTGAGGACACAGATCCTTTCCTTCTCCTCAAGTCCTCGCACACAACACCACACAGCCTCCACTCTACCCATTCACATCTTACTTGCACTACCCCTTCCATCCCACACTGCTCCTCCCCAACCTCTTTTCTCCTACCCCCACCACCCCAATCCCTTCTCTCCCACACCTCACCTCCTCCCTCATACACCTACCTTCTCCCCCACGCCCCAACTCCCCAATCTCTTCCTTCCCACACCCATCTTCTTAACTTCTTCTCTCCCACACCTCACCCTTCCCTCTCCGATCCCATCTCCCCGACCACTTCCCTCCTACACTCACTTCCCAACCTCTTCTTACCCACACCCGCCTCTCCAAAACGTTTCCTCCCACACCACAACCTCTTCCCTCCACAGTCCACTTCTCTAACCTCTTCTTACCCACACCAGCCTCTCCAAAACGTTTCCTCCCACACCACAACCTCTTCCCTCCATAGTCAACTTCCCAACCTCTTCTTTTCTATACTCCAGGCAAACCATGAGGTAGGCCAATGACAGAAGGTACCTGGAATACTGCCGCCTGTAGTTTCCCCACCATCATGACGTCAGAATATATCACTGTTCCTTCATCCTCACAAGGTCTAACTACTGAAGCCTTCTAATATAAAGGGAGTTCCTTTACCAGAAAGGCTACAATGGTCAACAATGCAGCCAAATTCTATCTTGTTGCAGGTAATTAGGAAGATGCATTAATCTGGCTTTGTCAGTATTGTCCTTACTCAGTCAATAACCTCGCCCCATTTGCCCTGTCTACTCTGCACACATCCTCCCCATTCCCCACAGTTGAAGGGACGCAGGACCCACTGGTGCCTGAGTTGTTCCCAGCACATACCACCCCCAGCCCTCCTCAGTACACAAATTCAGCCTGTCACATTTCAAATGTTACCAGGACCAAATGTTCAGAATATTCTTTCTAGTTGATAATAATCCTAAAGAGCCATTGTACTCTGCATTGATACGTGACTCAAGGAGGCAGATAAACCCTTGTACAGATGGTAACTAAACATATTCTGACAGCTGTCTGACCACTGTCACAATGAGGCCATACTTAGATTGGAGGAACTACCCCTTATACTCTATTTGGGTAGCCTCCAAGCTGATGGCGTGAACATCAATTTCTCAAACTTCCAGTAGTGCCCCGCTTTCCTTCAATGTTTTCCATCCCCTTTCCCTCTCTCACCTCATCTCCTTACCCAGCCATCGCCTCCCTCTGATGTTCCTCTCCCCTTTCCATTTTTCCATGACCTTCTGTCTCTTTCACCAATCAACTTCCCAGCTCTTTACTTCAACCCTCCCCTTTCAGGTCTCACCTATTACCTGGCATTCCTTTCTCCGCCTCCCCCAACTTTTAAAATCTATTCCTCACCTTTTATTTTCTCCAGTACTGCTGAAGGGTTTCAGCCTGAAACATCGACTGTACTCTTTTTCATAGATGCTGCCTGGCCTCCAGCATTTTGTGTGTATTGCTGTGTATTGCTCTGACAAATGGAAAACAGCTTTCAGTGCTCAAGCTATCACTGATCCTCCGAAAATAAGTTCTCTTAGTTGTGTTGCCACTCCTCTAGGCCTAGAATCCTCCAGCTCTGACCCTCACACATTCCTGATTTTCATTTCCCTCGCCTGGGCAGCCATACCTCCAGATGCCCAGTCCTCTAAGTAGAGCAGTATATTTTTTACTATGTTCATGGCTTTAATGAGGAATAACTTCAAGGCACATTTGGATTGAAAGAATCAAGCTGAAACATTTAAAGTATGTATAGCTTTGGCGAGAAGGTTTTGATGTCTACTCCCACTGTGGTTACAAGATTTACTATGGTCATAATTGCCAATTGTCCGCAAATGAAGGGGTCTGTTCTATCTCGCATTTTCTTTTATTACAGCTTTTGTTTTCATTATTTATGCCTCAGCGCAGGTGGGGACCAGACCCTAAATCAAATCTGGAATCAATTTTCTTGTTCCTCCTTATTCCACTTTATATGGTTGTTCCAATTTTTGCTTTGCTTCTGTTTGTTAGCTTCCATTGCCAAAGTTGGAAAAGTTGGCAATGGCTGCTAACTGATTTATTTCATTGTCACATCAAAACGGCTTGAAAAAGAATACATCACATTCTTTATCATCTTGTAAATAACACCAATGTCTTTTTAAATCATTTAGAATGACTTCTAAGCCACGTCCGACTAAATTTGACGAGGAGCTATGCGAGGAGGTAATAGGACAGGTAACAAATGTTGGGAAAAAGGTGGAATTCCAGAAGCTAGGACTGGGCACCTGAAGACATGGCTGCCAGTGCAACAGAAATGAAAATCAGGATTGTGTGAGGCCAGAATTAAGAAAGGAGACTGAAGTTTCTTGGTCTAGAGGAGAATTTACTGAGAGATATTGGTAAGAACGTGAAGACATGAGAATTGAGATCTTACTGCACTGGCCAAGGCTTTGGCTTAGTGAGAACAAGGTGATGGGTAAATGGGGCTCAGGGTAAGATAGGTTATTAGCAGTGGTATTTTTGATGAGATCGAGTTAACAGAGGATCCAAAGTGAGAGATTAACCAAGGGAACAAGGGGATAGCCAAGCCATTATGACAGCAATGTGGATGTAAAGTCATTTATTTATGATGAAAATCAATCAAAGTTAAAGAGTATCAAGGGATATGGGGATCAGCCAAAAGAATATATAAGGTGCAGGAGAAGATTAATTTATAACTTCCTTTTATCTGAAAACTGGTATGGAAGTTATCCTCTATGTAGTCAGTATTGTAGGTTAGCAGTTAATGCAATACCAGATGTAAGATCAGTATTCAGCTCGCACCGCTGTCTGTGAGGAGTTTGTATGTTCTCCCAGGGGCCATGTGGGGTTCCTCTGAGTGCTCCAGTTTCCTCCCAGCTCCTGAGATGGACAACTCGGATTCGTGAGCTTTGAGCACACGCTACGTTGGTGCCGGAAGTGTGGCAGCACTTGTGCAATGCCCAGCACAATCATCTCTGATCTAATTTGACACAAATGATGCTTTTCACTGTATAATTCGATGTATGATGTGTGTAAAGCTGGTCTTTATACTTTCAGACAACAATTAGAACAGTAGAGAGTGACAGTATTACCAAACCTTCACATAGCTTTCATTTGCTATGTGCCATATTGTATAGCGTGGTTGACCATGGTCTTTCCATGACCACCATAGCTCTAGGCAAAATCTACAGGAGTGGTTTGCCAATGCCTTCTTCTGGGCAGTGTCTTTACAAGACAAGTGACCCCAGCCATTATCAATACTCTTTAGAGATTATCTGTCTGGCAACAGTGGTTCCATAATCAGGACTTGAAATATGCACCAGCAGCTCATAAGACAATCTACGACCTGCTCCCGAGACCGAACAAGAGGCCAAGCAGGTGCTACACCTTATAACCATATAACCATATAACAATTACAGCACGGAAACCGGCCATCTCGGCCCTTCTAGTCCATGCCGAACGCTTACTCTCACCTAGTCCCACCGACCTGCACTCAGCCCATAACTCTCCATTCCTTTCCTGTCCATATACCTATCCAGTTTTACTTTAAATGACAATATCGAACCTGCCTCTACCACTTCTACTAGAAGCTCATTCCACACAGCTACCACTCTCTGAGTAAAGAAATTCACCCTCGTGTTACCCCTAAATTTTTGCCCCCTAACTCTCAACTCATGTCCTCTTGTTTGAATCTCCCCTGCTCTCAATGGAAAAAGCCTATCCACGTCAACTCTATCTATCCCCCTCATAATTTTAAACACCTCTATCAAGTCCCCCCTCAACCTTCTACTCTCCAAAATATAAAGACCTAACTTGTTCAACCTTTCTCTGTAACTTAGGTGCTGAAACCCAGGTGACATTCTAGTAAATCTCCTCTGTACTCTCTCTATTTTGTTGACATCTTTCCTATAATTCGGTGACCAGAACTGTACACAATACTCCAAATTTGGCCTTACCAATGCCTTGTACAATTTTAACATTACATCCCAACTCCTATACTCAATGATCTGATTTAGGAAGGCCAGCATACCAAAAGCTTTCTTCACCACCCTATCCACATGAGATTCCACCTTCAGGGAAATATGCACCATTATTCCTAGATCACTCTGTTCTACTGAATTCTTCAATGCCCTACCATTTACCATGTACGTCCTATTTGGATTATTCCTACCAAAATGTAGCACCTCACACTTATCAGCATTAAACTCCATCTGTCATCATTCAGCCCACTCTTCTAACTGGCCTAAATCTCTCTGCAAGCTTTGAAATTCCTCTTCATTATCCACAACGCCACCTATCTTAGTATCATCTGCATACTTACTAATCCAATTTACCACCCCATCATCCAGATCGTTAATGTATATGACAAACAACATTGGACCCAGTACAGATCCCTGAGGCAACCACTAGTCACCGGCCTCCAACCTGACAAACAGTTATCCACCACTACTCCCTGGCATCTCCCATCCAGCCACTGTTGAATCCATTTTACTACTTCAATATTAATACCTAACGATTGAACCTTCCTAACTAACCTTCCGTGCGGAACCTTGTCAAAGGCCTTACTGAAGTCCATATAGACAACATCCACTGCTTTACCCTCGTCAACTTTCCTAGTAACCTCTTCAAAAAAATTCAATAAAATTTGTCAAACATGACCTTCCACGCACAAATCCATGATGACTGTTCCTAATCAGACCCTGTCTATCCAGATAATTATATATACCATCTCTAAGAATACTTCCCATTAATTTACCTTGCCCAAAGATGACCTTCAGGCTAGCAGGGGGAAGGAGTACCTTACACCTTCTTTGGTATAGACATATCTCCACCCCATCACCCTATCACAAACAGTATGTCGTATAAAAGTACGTGACTTGTTCGCCATGCACAGCAAAAGACTAGTCTGAAGAATGAACAGAAACATTTATATGAAGTTTTAACACTTTAATCCTGATGTGGTTCAATTTTCCCCATAACTGGTCATTTTCGGAGGGTAGAATTAACTCTCACAGTTTTCAGATCATGTCCATATATCAATGGCACTTATTGCAACAGATTGGAAAGATACATATTCCAGCAAGAACCTTATAGTTATTACAGGAAATGGACTGTGCACTATTTCCCACTGATCAAAAAGTCTGATCCAAACATTGCTTCAATTCCACCACAATATTTTCCATGAACAACAAAACTGTAATGTCTGCTAAGAAACAACAGAAATAGCTTTCTTCTACCACATCTGAAGACCCATTCCTACATTCGACCTAATTTAGTCCTTCTGTTATTGTGGATTCAGACCTTCAGTGAACCAGAGTCCCATCCAGAGAGAACAGCGGATCTATTTTCAGGCAAGTTGTTACAATGGATCATATCAGAGGGATAAATAATTTAAACACTGGACAACTTAACACAAACAAAATGTCAACAGCTTATGTTGGCACAGTCCGTGGGATCCAAACAGTTTTTGCTTGCTTCATAACCTCTCCTCACTTTACAACTGCACAGCTATTGCAAACAAGCCCACCATCATCAATAGTATTCCTTGTCTCCTGGCTCCCATCCATACGGACTGAGCTCCATCTGGTATAACTATAATAGATTTTATGTCTGGTTCCTATTTTCTCTTCTGTCCAGTTCAAACTTTCTAATTGGAGGATGAAATATCTAATCTATCTTGAGGGCAAGTCCATCAATTCTATTTTCAACTCGGCTTGCCATGAGTTCAACTCGGGTGACAAAAGAAGGAGCCAGTTCTTCTTTGGGCCAGACAGATAAGTTAACTCTCACATGGGTGAAAGGAGAGAATGGTGCATAGCTCAGACTGGAAACTGTCTTCCCAGTACGTCCCAGACCAGTGATTCATGATTATGTATTCCCATATAGGCAAACAGAAGGGGCAAGCTGCATATTGCATTATTAGCTGAAGGCATAACAAGGAAAGACAGAAAAGGGTAGGAATATGCAACAAGTCATACAGCATCAGTGAAGTATAAGCACATAGCATAAGAAACTTGCCCAAAATACTTCCTTTGAACTTTGCCCCGTCAACTTAAATGCAAGTCCTTTAGATTCAGATTCGTTTACTTATCATATGTACATCTAAACATACAATGAAATGCGCTGTTTGTGTTAACAAGAAACACAACATAATGATATGATAATGATATGATAGGGGGTTTCACCACATTCTGGCACCAACATAGCATGTCCACATTGCTCAGCAGAACAACGCATAACACAACAGGCACAGAAGCAATGAAAGCAAAACATGTCCCGTTGCTCCCCAAGCACATACACATTCCTCCAACCGCAGGGCAGGCCATATCCAGCCTCTAGCAGACTCGTGGATTCACAGATATAACACTTCAACTTCCCCAATGGATTGGCAGAAACTCACAGACCCAGGCTTCTGGAGATTTTTTGACTTCCAATTGACCTGCAGGCTTCAGTCTTCAGAATCATCCCCTGGACTTGCCAATAACAATGAATGAGGACCCTGGATGAAGAATTAGACACACATCTTGAAAATGGTAAAAAAAAAGATACCAGTTGTCTATTCTATCTGCGCCTCTTATAATCTTATAAAGCTCTATCAGATCTCCACTCAGCCTTCGAGCTCCAGAGAAAACAACCTCTCTTTCTAGCACATGCCCTCTAATCTAAGCAGCATCCTGGTAAATCTCTTCTGCACTCGCTCACGTCCTTCCTATCATGGAGTGACCAGAACTGAACGCAATGCTCCAGAGGCAGCCTAACCAGACCTTAATAAAGCTGGAAAAATATATAAATTGCTTCCTCATGAAAGGGTTAAAATATACAGAATTAGAGAAAATCTCTGAAGGGGATCATTGGAAGGCAGAACGTAAAGGAGACAACTCTAGTGCAACTAATAGAATTGCTGCCTTGCTGCTCCATTGACCCAATCTCTTTCTGTGTAGAGATTTATCCTGAATGATCCGATCACTTTCTGACATTTATCCCTGAATGATCCAATTGCTTTCTGTGTAGGGATTCCTTCCTATGACCCAATTGATTTCTCTCTATGACCAAGTCATTTACTGTGTAGAGGTTTACCTAGAATGGCCCAATCACTCTTTGTGTTGAGATTTCTTCCACCTGATCATACATGCTTCCTCCAGTTGCTGCAATCTATGACACAGTTTCTTCCTCTTTGCCATCAGATTTCTGAATTGACCATAGACCCATGAGAACTACCCCTTACAAGAGCATAGGAAGCAAACCCAAGTGTGGGACACGGGCACGGACGCTTACACGGGCGTAAGCACCGAACAGCAGACAGGAGGAATCTTGACACGGAGCCTTGTCTCAGAGAAACAAAGTCTCATAGGTAAACCTTGAAACAGGAGCTAGACTTAGAACAAACTGTTCTACGCGGTCGGGGACTGTAGTTAACTCACAGGAAAAGAAAACAACAATCTGGCGACTAGTGGTTGTGACATAGAGGTTCTTATACTGAGTCTTTGATGGAAACCAGGTGTGCCATCACTAAGGAGAATTGTAAGCAATTAGGGAAATTAATGATCGGGACCATCAAGAAAATTAGGAGCAAGATCGGGAATTAATGATCGGGACCATGAAACTACCTCATTATTTTTATATATTTAATATTTATTTATTATTTATTGTAATTTATTATGCCTACATTGTAGTGTTGCCATAAATCAACAAATTTCACAATAAACTTAATCCTGATTCCTCTCACAACATGGTACATGGCAACATGGTAGCATAGGGTTAGTGTAATGCTATTACAGCGCCACTGACTCGGGTTCATTTTCTGCCGCTATCTATAAGGACATTCTCCCTATGACCACTAGGTTTCCTCTGAGTACTCCGGTTTCCTCCCGCGTACCAACGATGTATGGTTTAGTAGGTTAATTGGTCACCAGGGTGTAATTGGATGGAATGGGCTCATTGGGCCAGAAGGGATTGATACCATGATACCATTGATACCATCTCTAACTAAACTTAACACAAAGATGTGCATAAGTTACCTATTGTAAATTGACCATAGTGCGTAGGTGTGTGATGGAATCTGAGGGGAGGGACTGGATGGGAATGTTGGGAAAATATAATGGGATTACTGTTAACTGGGTGGTATTGACTTGGTGAGTTAAAGGTGCAGGGTTTCTCGGCTGTAAGACAGACTGTCTTTATGAGTAGGAGTAAGTGGAATGCTCTCTGCTTGACCATTTGTGATCATCAGTGTATCCTAAAGATTGATAACAGGGATTTTGGTTTTTCATCACATAACGAGGGTTGAAGTCAAGCATCAGTTGCTGAAGTTTACAGTTGGCTTCATGTAAAAAAATAACACTGAGGTTGCTGGGACTTGAGGACCTATGTCACAGGAAAAGGTTGATTGGGTCAGGACTTCATTCCCTGGAACATAGGAAAATGAGGGGAGGTTTGATAGCAGTATACAAAATTATGAGGGGTACAGAAAGGGTAAATGCAAACAGGCCTTTTCCACTGAAGTTGGGTGAGACTAGAACCAGAGTTCATGGATTAAGGGTGAAAGGTGAAATGTTTAAGGGGAACGTGTGGGGAAACTTCTTCACTCAGTGGCTGGTGCAAGTGTGGAATGAGCTATCAATAGAAGTGGTGGATGCAGGTTTGATTTCAAAATTTAAGAGAAATTTGGATAATCTCATGGATGAGATGGGTATGGAGGTCAATGGGACTAGTCAGAATAATAGTTCAGCACAGACTAGATGGGCCAAAGGGCCTAATTATATGCTGTAGTCCCCTATGACTGTATGGCACTATTGAAACACAGTAAAGTGTAGAAGAAGTAACTATACAACCTTGGCTAAAGTATGGGAAACGTGGTAATTCGCACTGGATCCAATAAGGATTAATGGGATTATAGTACATAATCATTCAATATTTACATGAAGGTATGAAAATATTTCAACAAGATTAATGGAATTTTTGCCTTGAAATAAAAAAAGTGAGTGAACGATGCTCTGGCTATAGTTCCTTGGTAGAACCTCTTCTGCAGAAATGCTTTCTGTCTGGCTATCAAAGGACTTCAGTTATAATTTCACCATATACTGTAAAAGTGGGATGCTACTCAAGGCTGCTCAGTGTACAATGCATTTGCACAATAACAACGCAGACTTAGACAAAGAAACCAGCTGCACTTTACCCCAGAGCTTCATTCAAAGTTACACCCACTTGTATAAGAATCAAAAGGAAATAATCTCATACCTAAAGGTTGGGAGAATTATGGCTCAGACTCATGAATCGTGCACTTTCTAAAAATACAAAATGCATAAAGGAAACGTGGAAAAATGTCCAACCAAAAGTTCAGTTTTAAGGAAACAAATTAAATTTAAAAACAACAAATGCTTATGAAACAAAATGCAATTAAGTAAAGACTTCCAGCTCATTGGATGAGCTCAAGGAAAATCAAAGGAAATCTTTCTTTGGCTAAGGTCCACATTCTCGATACTTGAGAGAACAAGCCATTTGAACTTGTTTTCCAATTCTGTAAAATAACTCACCCTTATATGTACAGATTTGATTACATTTCTTCTCTTTCCAAAGCTCCAAGCTCTTTCTACGTCCAATGTGAGAAAGATACTTCACAGATGCTGCTTGCTTCAAGTAATTCTTATCATCATAAATTGGTAATAGTATATATAGGCCATTCAACCCATCATGTCCATGCTGGATCTTTCCCATAACAGTTCTCAGATTCCACTTATCAGCCCTTTCTTTTTTTTTGTAATTTTTTTCTTATTGAAGTTCATCAAACAAATATTTCCATAAGATGTATTTCAGACATTGTACATATATATCATATAATCATATATATCACAAATCTCCACAAAGTATTTATCTGAGGTATACACTTATAGAAAAGAGTGGAAAGAAAAAACAAGCAAAAGGAAAGAACTATGTACAAGTAGGGAGTGATCTTTTTTTTACAACATATTCATTGATTTGTGAGAATAAAATCAAGCCTATGAGGCATTATGTAGTTAAACCATTTTTTCCAGTATGAATCAAATTGTTCCAGCTTATGATTAACAGATGCTGTTATCTTCTCCATTTTGTAAATGTCCATTGTAATTTCCATTATCAGCCCTTTCTTAATAATGTTGCATTCTCTTCACAGTATGTTTATCCAATTGCCTCTTGAAAGTCACTATAGAACTTCTCTCTGTCATATCTCCAGGTATTATCTTCCAGATTCCGAACATACAGAGCTTAAAAATGCTTTCTACAAGTCAGTATTATTTTTCTTCTTCTTTTTCACATCTAGTCCTTGACACTTCCATTTGTGGTAAAGACCACAAAATATTTTATATATATCTATCCTATTCAGTGAAGGTTCTAGCCCAAGCGCAGGGGAATGGGACTGGCTTGGATGGATATTTTTGATGGTAGGGACCAGGAGGGTAGATACTTCATGACCCTATGACTCTTTGGCCCTCAGCCTTCTCTTCTCCAAAGGAAATAGTCTCAGCCTCTCGCATATATCTTTATACCTGCAGTCTCTCGTCCCAGGAAATATTCTAAACACAAGAGATTCTGCAGATGCTGGACATCCAGAGTAGCACGCATAAAATGCTGGAGAAACTCAGCAGGTCAAGTGGCATCCATAGAGAGGAATAAAGAGTCAATGCTGCTGGCCAAACCCCTTCATGTAGATGCTGCCTGACTTGCTGATGTCCTCCAGCATTTTGTATGTTACCCAGGAAATACTCTAGTGAATTTGTGAAAGAAGCAAAATCAGCTGAATTCATTTGATCTCGTTTTCAAGGTCTTAAAGGATCTCCTTACTAACATGGCTGCCAATTCCTGCTACAAACTGAGTCTCCCCCAGGATGGATTTCTCATCTTTCCAATTGAAAATACAAGCTCTAGCAAAGAGCTTCATATCTGTGAGTCGTCTTCTTCTTGCAATCACTCTCAAGTCGGATATGACATTTGCCTAAGGTGTTGGTGGATTTCCTTAATGGAGAACACCTGTGCATGAGTTTTTTTAATGTGGGGAGGCTGATGCACAAGCACGCACCACACGATCTTTACAGATGGGGTCAGGTTCAGAGTCCGAAGGCATGGAATACAAGAAGACTAGGAACTCTTCACTGCTGCAGCCTTCCTCCACCTTCACTGCTGTTGTAATGTATCATCACCTTCTGCCAGATCCACTGTTGAAGTCTTCATTAGACCACTGTTTGTCTGGAACCTCCCCCTTGACTTTACCGCCATGGGTGACCCTACTAGGAACTAAGTACAAGACAGCTGAACTCCAACGGCATCACTCTTTGGATCTCTCACAAGCCTGTCCACCATGACAAAGTGATAACCCTCGGAGAAGGTGACTGAGATTATTCACGGCCACTTAGGAGGACATAATCCTTGGAGAAGAAATCTTGTATGAAAACTCACTCAAATTAATTACTGAACAAAATACTCTTAAAAATAAAATTACACGGGTTTACCAAATTTGCACGCTAAAGTCTATTGCATTCCAAGAATCAGTGTGTACAAAGCTTACTGTAATTTCAGCACATCCCCTTTAGAGGCCAATTTAATAGAGATCCCTTTCAGAAGCTTTAAGTTAGTAAATTGATTTATTATTGTCCTATACACCAATGCACAGTGGAAAACTTTCACTAATATGCCATCCATGCAGATCCTTCCAATACAACAGCTCATTGAGGTAGTATGAGGGGAATTAATAGCAGAATGTAGAGTAAAGTGTAACAGCTACAGAAAACGTGCAATGCGGGTAAGCAATAAGGTGCGAGGCTCTAGCATCAGGTAGATGGTGAGGCCAACAGTCCATCTTCTCATACAAGGGAACCATTCACTTGTCTTATAACAATGAGGCAGAAGCTATCCTCAAGCCTGGTAGTATGTGCTTTCAGGTTTTTTCTATCTTCTGCCCAGTGGGAGGGTGGAGTTTAAGAATGTCCAGGTTGAGTGGGGGGGGGAGCGTGTTCTTTGATTATATTGGCTGTTTTACTGAGGCAGCAGGAAGTGAAGACAGTAAAGTGCTGAAGAGTAGACAGTAGAAATTGTAAAGCAGGACCTGAATGTAAACCAGATTGATGTTCAATCGGAGCTGGGCAAAACACTTCAAACTGAACGAGAAGCAGCCATGATCAGTCACGAGGATAATGGGAACTGTTTTTAACAAGGAACCACGGGTTGAAAATCAAAGCTAAGTGGCTCCTTTATTTGCTATGATATCCAATTGGTTGGCAATCCTTGCCAAGGAACGAATCTGTGCAGGGGGTAGTGATTTCTGTGGAAAATACTTTAAGGGTTTTTCATTGAACTTTGGACACAGGTTTGCTCTCTACACACAAGTTGTGCATACTTTCACTCTGATTTTAGTGTGAATGCTTATGGCAAAGATTTTGAGCCATTTCTTCCTACTTATACTCAGTGGCCACTTTATTATCTTTTTATAAATTCGGTGATACAGTGCAGAGTGAGCTCTTCCGGCCCTTCGAGCTATGCTATCCCAGCAGCGCCACAATCCGATTAACCATAACCTAATCAAGGGAAGATTTACAATGACTGTTAGGTACGTTAACCTGCTGGTCAATGCAAATATCAGCCAATCATGCGGCAGCAACTCAATGCATCAAAGCATGCAGACATGGTCAAGAGTCTCAGTTGTTCAGACCAAACCTCAGAATGGGGAAGAAATGTGATCTAAGTGACTTTGACCATAGAATAATTGTTGGTGCCTAACAGCGACTCCTTTGCTTGCATCTTCGGAAACAACTCTGTTTCTATCTTCAATATCTCTACATTTCCCTTCTTTTGAAAACCCTGACCTGGAGTTGCACGCTGACTTTGGTTCTTTATGGGCAGGGGACCCACTCTTGGGGTCTCACGACTGTCCGCTATTCGATACGCCAAGGACTCGGCCTAGAAGATTAGCTCACCTTTGGAGTTTCGGGATTTCGTGGCTTTGGAGGCGGGTGGACTCGAGGATAGTGACCTTGCAGGAAATCGGTGTGTCGAGGGAGACAGAAGATCTTTGGCAGTGTGCCCAGAGACCCGAGTTCTTTGGGCACAGAGCTCAGAAAAAGCGACACAACAGACTTTTAACAGTTGTCTCCCCTCTCGCTGTGAAACGTAGACAACTCTATTTCCCTTATTAGGGAATAATGTCATATAGCCAGTGAACGAGTAGTCTTTGGGGTACTGCAAGTCTGTGTCTTTATTGATGCTTTGCTGCACGTTCGAGTGCTCGGAGGGGGGCACCGATACTTTTTTTTGCTGGTGGGGGAGGGGGGATCATTGCTTTGATGCTGCTTACATGCAAGAGGGAGGGGAGCTGAGGGATTGGGCTTTGAGGTTCCAAAATTTAAAAGTCATTCATTCTTTGGGACACTCCTCTGTTTTTCATGAATGATTCCAAAGAAAAAAGCATTTCAGGATGTATATTGTATACATTTCTCTGACACTAAATGCACCTTTTGAAACCTTGAAACCTCAGATACTGCTGATCTCCTGGGATGTTCACACACAACAGTCCACAGAGTTTACGGATCATGTGAGAAACAAAAAAAAACCATCTAGTCAGTGTCAGTTCTGGGAGTGAAAACGCCTTGTTAATGAGAGCCGTCAGAGGAGAATGGCCAGACTGCTTCAAGCTGACATCAAGGCGACAGTAACTGAAATAACCACGTGTTACAACAGTGGTGTGCTGAAGAGCATCTCTGAATGCACAACACATTGAACCTTGAAGTGGATGGGCTATAGCAGCAGTATATCATGAACAGTTTATTAGGTGCAGGAGGTACCTGAGTGTACAATATTCCAAACTGATGCATCCTGTGCAATGGGGTGCTGAATCCTGGGCTTTCGATATAACCATTTGTAGAAATTGCAATTAGATGCAAAAGCATATAAGAAACACCATGACATTTTCTGCAAAATCTCCTTCCTAACAATAGGGATCCTTCCTCTTTTAACAGGAGCTTTTCAGTTGGCTGTTCCACACTGCACTGGTGGAGATCTGCCCAGAAGTGACTGGGCTTGTGCAGGCCAACGTCACCAATGTGGATGCCCAGTCCAGAGATTGCTTTCTTTGACGTCTTCCCAAAAAAAACAAGAATACTTTACTTTAGGAAATGGAGTACCTTGTTGTTGAAGGCTTACCCTTCAATAAAGGGCAACAGTTCTATTTTTGAAAATCAGTTTTATGCTGGAATCCCAAAAGTGAGGTCAGTTGTATAATGCATACCAGCTGATATTATTCCTGATTTGGCTCCACATGTAGACGCATAACATAGAACAAAGAACATAAAACAGTACAGCAGGTACAGGCCCTTTAGTTCACTGTGTAGTGCCACCCCTTTAATCGACTGTAAGATCAATCTAACTTTCCTCACACGTAGCCCTCTATTTTTCCCTTTATCCATGTGCCATTTGTATTTATATCATAGGTATCATATGCATGCTGAGATACCAATCACACAGTAATCAGGTTTCAGGAGAAAGCTATTGCATCATGTAGGATAGTGTTGTGCTATTTCTGATGTTAAATTTCTCATTCAATGGAAGTTAAATCTTTGTGTGTATATGTACTGCTTTAAGAAATTATATTAATATTTATCAACAGATAATACTGAGAAACATGTGACCAAATATAATTATATGATATGTCCTGACCTTAAGGTTGTTCTAGACGGGGGTGGTACTGGGGATAAGTTCCCACTACTATTAAATGCTCCCAATGGCGTGCATCTCAAATAGCCTCTGACAACTAAGTCCAGCTCCCGGCCTGCACGTGAGGCTTAGCTAATAAGCCCAGTGGAACTGTTTCTACTGACAGGAGAAGGGGCAAAGGCGGGTTTCTGGCACCAGTCACTTTGGGTAGATGGGGCTTGTCAATCATGGCTGGCAGCTCAAATAGGGCACTCACTGCATGTCTTTTCTTGTTTCTTGCACCATTCTCTGTAAACTCGAGATACTTTTGTGCATGAAAATCTCAAGAGATCAGCAGTTTCTCATTCCCCTTCTGGCACCAACAATCATTCCACGGTCAAAGTCACTCGAGGTTAAAGTATGGATATGGAATAAAATGTGCATGAAGTTAGTTAGTGCTTTATTGTCATTGCTGAGGACAACAAGACAGCAGTGCTCTTCCATTCAGTCCAAAACATTATACTGGAAATTCAAATACTAAAAACACAATGACTAAAACTAAAAATAGCATCTGGGTTACTTAGAATGACATCTAAGTTATAACTGAATTAAAAACAACAACTCTAACATTAAAAGGAACAGTGGCTGCCCTACTCAAGTTTTGCACATGCCCATGTTATAAAATGCAATAATTAAATATAAAATAGCATCCAGAATTATGCCCTTGTCTTGCACTTAGAGATTGTTTGTAGTGCCCATGAACTGTGGGAGGGTGAGTGAGGTGGGCCCCGTTCAGTTGCATGACAGCCCTGCAGAAAAGGTTGTTTTTCAGCCTGGATGTCTGTGCAGAGATGCTTCTGTAACTCCTGCCGGATGGATGGAGATTGAGCAGGAGACTACCGGGGTGGGATGAGTCATCGCAGTCTTGCCATTGACATTGTGAGTTGCAGACGGCTTCCATATCTGGCAGTTGCATCCCAAGATGGTCTGTGCAGTCCTGATCACTCTCTGAAGTGCTTTTTGGTCAATCTTGTTGCAGCTGATGTACCGTGTGTTATGCAGTAGGTCAGTGTACCCTCAGTTACTCATCAGTAAAACTTTGCCAGCAGCTTTAGACTCCAAAGATAGCATAGGCACTGCTAAGACTTCCCTACTATCAAGGAGGTGTTGGTGGTCCAAGAGGACTCCTCTGTGAGGTTCCCTCCCAACAACTTAAAGCCGGAGACCTTTTGCACTGCTTCACCATTGATGAGTAATAGAGCTTCCTGAAATCAATGATAATTTCTTTGTTTTTTTTATTTTGAGCGAAGGGTTATGGTTACTG
Source organism: Hemitrygon akajei (assembly GCF_048418815.1). NCBI lineage: Eukaryota > Metazoa > Chordata > Chondrichthyes > Myliobatiformes > Dasyatidae > Hemitrygon > Hemitrygon akajei. The sequence goes on from NC_133127.1 coordinate 32,733,661, forward strand.
CACCACTCAGACAATTTCTACACCTCCTCTCTGTACGATGGTTCCTTGTTATTTGTAATTAATCTGATCACTGTGGCGTCGCCTGCAAATTTAATGATGGAGTTGGTGGCACAGGCAGGGGTAAGCTATGAGTGAAAAGGGTGTAAAGGAGGGGCTCAGGACACATCCCTGTGCTGTACTGGTGTTCAGAGTCAGGGAGGTTGATGTGTCCCTGCCTCGTCTGACTGCCTGGGTGCCATTGGGAAGAAAGTCCAGAATCCATTTACATATTGGTGTATTGAGTCCCAGACGGTGTAGTTTAACAGTCAACTTGTTGGGGAGTATGGTGTTGAAGGTAGAACTGTAGTTGATTAGAAGCATTCTGGCGTATGTGTTCTTATGCTCCAGGTGTTCCAGTACTGTGTGGACAGCAACGTACGTAAATACTATCATGGATTTTCAATGTGAACAGCATTATAAAAAGTGATTTAAAGTGTTTATAGTGTAGTATAGTGACTGAGGCAATAGATAGGGAGGGGGTAGGATGGCTGACTAGAATGATTGATCAGATTAACTGCCGGGGAGGAAACTTTTAAGATGGCTTGAAGTCTTTCATTTAAAGCCCAATAGCACTTTTGGGAAAGGCAGCTTGCTGGGTGGGTAGTGTCTGCAATGACTTTTCCTGCCCCTTTCTTTGTCCTGGACACATACAAGTCCTGCAGTGATGGTTGGCTTCAGCCAATGACCTTCTCCGCTGACCTGACAGTTCGTTGAGGTCTTTGTGTACTGTGAGAGGATCCTGCTCCAAACCAGACAGTAATGGCTGACGTGAGGATGCTCTTGATGATGGTTGAGTAGAGTTCAACCTGCATGTTCTGTGGAAGATGGAATTTTACCAACTGCCACAAAAAATGTACATTGTCTACCAAGCCTTTTTGTTAATGAAAAAAATATGGTTCTCCCACATGAGGTCCTGTGAAATAATGATGCCCAGGAACCTGAATATTGAAGTAAATGACAGCCAGGTGCCTGAAAGTTGAAGTAAATGATGCCCAAGAACCTGAATGTTGAAATGTTGAATTAAATTCCTACACCAATGTTCCACAATACTATGTGGACCATCTAAAAAATGCACTTCAGAACTCAACACAGTTCCTTGAAAAACACCTCCCAGATTTCCAATCCTTACTGTCCACATGAACTGCTCTGGAATGAGAAGGCAGCTCTCAGGAAGTTAGGCAATCAATAATGTAGCTAGTGACACATTCCTGAGAGGATTTGGAAAAAAAAACAATTTTATGGATGATGCTGATCATATTTTCCATTTTCATTTGCCATATTAATGAGTATTTCAGGATAGAATGGTTGGGTTGAGTTGTTCTCCGATCTTGGCCATTTACGTGCAAATGTTTCATCACCACATGAGGAGACATCATCAGAGTGCTCCTGATTGTGGTGTGTCCTCCAACTGCTTGGCCTTAATATACTTTATAATCAAATGACTGGACGTCATTTCGGAGACTTGCTTCTGATGTGGGGAGGAAATCTTGTCGCCAGTTGGCTGTGTGGCAAACTTCATATGTTGTGATCTGAAATTTTGCCCGCATCGGCTCATAAATAGGATTAAGGTCTACGTGCTTGTTTACAGAATAATTCACGGATAATTCACTCCTAGGAATTCTCTTGCATTCTGCATGTTCATTTGTAGCATGACTTTCATTGATACACAGTCTAATCTGTACTCCTCTTGGTCTTCATGGGTAGAGCCTAGGGAGAATTGGTCATGCCGCCAGTTAATGTTCATGGATCCCCGTGGATAGTTTTCTCCCAGTTTGGCCGACATAATATTTGCTGTAGTCCCTGGACTGGATGTTGTTAGACCACGTTTAATGTCAGCAATGACAGCATTATACCATTTCAGGGACATCCTGGCATCATCCCAATAGCAACATGGAGTTACACTGCACCATTTCAGTGTGCACGCCTTAGTCATATGTCAGAGAGAATATCCTGAATATTTATAGCAATAGACAGAAAATCTAAACACAAATGCATTACCGTTCTACAGCTATGAGTGCTTTCTAAGAAGTACACACACACACATACAAAAAGCAGTTCAATGGCAGAGTGTTTAGCATTTACACTCTCCTGGGACATTTAGTAGCAAAACATTTTCACATGCCTTTTACTTAAAGACTAGCGTTGAGCAATAAACTTAGTTCTGTCACTCCCACCCACTATCCATCAAAATACCACCCTTATCCTGGCGATAGTGTGGAGGTTAATTACCCGTGCCTGTTCAGAATCTTATTGATATAACCTAGTTTGTATTAAATTGTCATGGAATATTCAGCTTTTAATGTTCTATTTCAAAATATATATGCTTTAACTTATTATTATGGATTACATCATGTAATGTTTAGTTATTTAACTAAACAGAGCAAAATCACATTTGGCCAGCCATGCCAAATATTTCCTATTCATTTACATCCTTGCCTTCAACACTAAGTGCAGTGGAATTATCCCTGTAAAACCAGTCTTGTTTTCAATCTATTATCAGCTCGACTTGCTCGTCAACAGGGTATGGGAGATCTTGCCTTCACATTATTTAAGAGACTTGTAAATATTATTTAATAATAAATAAGACTGCTGTACTTCCTGCCACCAATCAGGTCTCATCACGTTTGAACCCCCAGTAGTGTTATACTGTTTATAACTTGTGTTGTTAATGCACTTTATGCTAAATGCCAATCTTCTGCAATAAATTATATTTTATTATTTGTAAATTTGCCTTTGGTAATATTACTTCATATGTTGTGTGTGAGTTAAATGTACTGTGTTGTGCACCTTGTTCCAGAGGAACGGCGTTTCATTTGGCAGTACACATGTATACAGTTTAATGACAATATACTGAACTTGAACTTTGTATTGTTTTGGTAGGGGATTATTCAATTCATTGTTTCGTGTGTCCGGGTACCAGGTCCAATACAGTGGGTAGTATTCTCTCCTCTGAGTCCCAGCTCTCATTCATAACCATAAAAGCACCCATAGCACCGCATTGCAAAAGAGCAGATAAATGTTATGCATGGTGTGCAGGCCAACGCTTATCGCATGATCACTATGAGATTATCTGCTTTTTATCACGTTGCACTTTATGGGAATTTGTTGTGCTCAATGAACCAATGCCTTTCAGCTAAAAGGGCAAAATTAGAAACAACACAATTGCAAAAAAGTTTTTGCATACACTGAAAGCACAGTATGTAAAAATATCACAGCTTGGTATAGTAGCTGATCTGCCCGTGACCACATGAAATTGCAGAGAATTATGGACACAGCCCAGTCCATCACAAAAACCAGCTCTCCTCCATGGACTCTGTCTACAGGTCCTGCTACCTCAGGAAAGCAGACAATGCAATCAAGATCCACCATGGTCATTCTCCATTCTGCCCTGCCCCCTCAGGCAAAAGTTACAAAAGCTTGAGTGTGCATATCACCAAAACTAAGGATAGTTTCTGATGCAATGTTACTAAAGTATGCATTATCTGATCATGTTGAGGCTTCCTAAAGCACTGGTGAGCCCTCATTTGGATTATTGCAGGCAGTTCTGGGCCCCTTATCTAAGAAAGGATGTGCTGACATTGGAGAGGGTTTAAAAGAGTTCACAAAAATGATTCCAGGATTGAAAGGCTGGTCATATGAAGACCATTTGATGGTCCTGGGCCTGTACTCACTGGAATTCCGAAGAATGAGGGGTGACCTCATTGAAACCCATCGAATGTCAATAGAGTGAATGTGGAGAGAATGTTTCCTATGGTGGGGAAGTCGAAGACAGAGCGATACAGCCTCAGAATAGTGGGCGTCATTTTACAACAGAGTTAAAGAGGAATTTCTTTAGCCAGAGAGGGGTGAATCTATGGAATTTGTTGTCACGGGCAGCTGTGGAGACAAAGTTGTTGGGTATATTTAAAGCAGAGGTTGATAAGTTCTTGATTAGCCAGGGCATGTAGGGATATGGGGAGAAGGCAGGAGACTGAAGATGAGAGGAAAAATGGCGGAGCAGACTCGATGGGCCAAATGGCCTAATTCTACTCCTCTATCTTATGGGCATATAATCACACTCCTTGTTGTAGGAGCATGCAATGTGTATAAAAGATGCAATTGTGACTAAATCGAGCCATCAACAGCACCTCAGAAATACCGATACTCATAAAGTGCTTTGGATGGGAAGGCTTGTGTCTGCAGCAGGTAGTGCTGCTCTCTCACTGCTCCAGCAGCACGATTCATTCCTCACCTCTGTTGCTGCCTGTGTGGAGTTTGCACAAACTTCTTCTAACTATGTAAGTCTACCCAGTTTTCCTCCAGGTTTCCTCCCACAGTACAAAGACCATTGATAGGTTAATTGACTGCTAACAATTGTCATTGCCTAGTGTCATTGAGATGGCAGGAGGATTGTGGGAGTTGTGGGAGGAAAGTGAATATGAGATGAGAGGATGTAAGAGGGAAGGATGGAATTCACGTGGTGGGTGCCTGGGGTTTGGTACAGCCATGGTAGTCCAAAGGGCCTGGTTACATGCTGTGTGAGTCTAGGAGTCTAATAGGGATTTAGGGGCACATGACTGATGCATTTGGTTGTAGAGCTAGCATAAACATGATTGGCTGAATGGCTTTCATCTGTTTAGAAAATAAGGGAAATGTATTGAGGGTGATGGATAAGTGTTACTTACACCTAAATCAGGAAATGAGTCATAGAGTTATATAACAAGGAAACAGAGTCTTCCTCACAAATGATACATGAGTTGTCATGTTGCTGACCTGCGCTGGCCTTGTTTATTTATCAGCATGGTAACAAGCTATTACAACCTAGTCAGCTCAATTACACCTATGTGACTAATTAGCCTCCTAACGTACGTCTTCGGCATGTGGGAGGTTACTGGAGCACCCAAAGGAATCCTGAGGAGTCACAGGGAGAGCATTCAAACTCCTTCCAGACAAGCGGCAGAATTGAGCCCGGTTTGCCAGTGCTGTATTAGTGTCACACTAACCATTACGCCACCGTGCTGCCCACTTAGCCCGCATTCAGCTCACATCCCTCTGAACCTTTCCCATCCACAGGCTCCAGGTAAAATAATCCCTGTGTGTCTAGCCTGACTTTACAACGAGCGTACTCCCATCGTGGCATCATCCCTGCAAGTCTTTACTGCACCTTCTCCAGCTTAATCACCACCATTCCTGGAGTACAAAACCTAGAACTGCACACAGTTTTACAGATGAAGCTTCATCAGCGTCCTGTACAGCTCTTCACCATGTCCCAACTCTTCTACTCAGTGTCCTGATCAAGGAAGGCAAGCAGGCCACACTTCTCCACCACTTTCAGGGAACTATGTACTTCTGAGTCTCTCTGTTCTACAACACACTCCAGGGCCCTGTCATACACGGTGTATGTCCTCCAAGGGGCTTAAATTCTTAAAGGATAAAGGGCTGGAGGAAATTCAAATACACTATAACTTATAGAGTTTGTTGAGGAAGTTACCAGGAAAGTGGATGAAGGCAAGGCAGTGGATGTTGTCTACATGGACTTTAGTAAGACATGGGAGGCTGGTCAAGAGGGTTCCGTCGCTTGGCATTCAGGTTGAGGTAGTAAACAGGATTAAGTAGTGGTTTCGTGGGAGAAGGCAGAGAGCGATAGTAGATGGTTGCCTCTCTGGAAGCCTGTGACCAGTGGTGTGGCTGCAGAGATCAGTGCTGGAGTCTGTTGCGGTTTGCCAGTGATCTGGAATAATGCGGTTAACTGGATCAGCAAATCTGTGGATGACACCAAGATTGGGGCTATAGTGGACAGAGAGAAAGGCTATTTGACTTGCAGAGGGATCTGCATTGCTGGAAAAAATGGGCTGAAAAATGGCAGGAAGAATTAAATGCAGATATGTGTGAGGTTTTGTACTTCAGTAGGACAAACCAGGGTAGGATGCCTATGTCAGGAAGCTGTTTATTGACTATAGCATTTAACTCCATCATTCTTACAGTCCTGATCAAAAAGGTACAGAACCTCGGCCTCTGTGCCTCCCTCTGCAAATGGATCCTTGACCTCCTAACCATAAGACCACAATCTGTGTGGATTGTAAATAACATCCCCACCTCACTGACAATCAACACTAGTGCACCACAGGGATGTGTGCTTAGCCCACTGAACTCGTCTCTCTACACCCATGACTGTGTGGCTAAGCATAGCTCAAATGCCATCGATAAATTTGCTGATGATGCAACCATTGTTGGCAGAATTTCAGATGGTGATGAGAGGGTGTACAGGAACGAGATATACCAGTTAGTTGAATCGTGTTGCAGCAACAACCTCTCACTCATCGTCAGCAAGACCAAAGAGCTGACTGTGAACTTCATAAAGGGTAAGACGAGGGAACACAAACCAGTTCTCATCGAGGGATCAGAAGTGGAGAGAGTGAGCAGTCTCAAGTTCCTGGGTGTCAAGATCTCTGAGGATCCAACCTGGACGCAACATGTCGATGCAGCTATAAAGAAAACAAAACAGTGGCTACATTTCATTAGGAGTTTGAGGAGAACTGATTTGTCCACTAAAGCAATCAAAAACTTCTACCAATGTACAGTGGAGAGCATTCTGACAGGCTGCATCACCATCTGGTATGGGGGTTGGTTGTGGGGGCTACTGCACAGGATCGAAGTAAGGTGCAGAAACTTATAAAAGCTCCATCATGGGTATTAGCCACAGTAGTACCCAAGACATCTTCAAGGAGCAGTCCTCAGGAAGGTGGCATCTGTCTTCCATCACCCAGGACAAGTCCTCTTCTCATTTATGGTCAGGTAGGAGGTACAGAAAACTGAAGGCACACACTCAGTGACTCAAGAACAACTTCTTCCCCTCTGCCATCCAATTTCCAAATTAATATTGAACCCACGAACACCACTTCACTACTTTTTATTTCTGTTTTCATGCACTACTTATTCAACTTAACTATTTAATAGACATAAATATACTTACACTAATTCAGGGTTTTTTCTTTCTGTATTTATTTATCATGTACCACAATGTACTGCTGCCATAAAGTTAACAAATTTCACGACATATGCCAGTGATATTAAACTTGATTCTGACTCTGATTCTTACTCAGTAAACGATAGGACACTGGGGAGGTGGTAGAACAAAAAGGGATCTGGGGATAAAGGTCCATAATTTGTTGAAATTTGCTTCACAGATAGATAGGGTCATAAAGAAAGCTTTTGGCACATTGGCCTTCATAAATCAAAGTACTGAGTACAGGAGATGTAATCAAAATACAAAAATACAACTGCAGATGCTGTGGATCAAAGAATACGTACACAACGCTGGAAGAACTCAGCAGGGCAGGCAGCATCCGTGAGAAAAGAGTAGCCAACGTTTCGGGCCGAGACCCTTCATCAGGAATGGGGGGGGGGGGGGGGGGAGAGAGGGCCGAAGCCCAGTAAAGAGATGTAATGTTATGTTGAAGTTGTATAAGATGTTGGTGAGGCCTAATTTGGAGTATTGTGTGTAGTTTTGGTCACCTACCTACAGAAAGATGTAAACAAGGTTGAAAGAGTGCAGGGAAAATTCAGAAGGATGTTGCTGGGTCTGGAGGGTAAGAGTTATAATGAAGGTTTGAATAGATTAGGACTGTATTCCTTAGAACATGGAAGATGGAAGATTCAAAAGAGATTTGATAGAGGTATACAAAATAATGAGGCATATAGATAGGGTAAATGCAAGCAGGCTTTATTCCCTGATGTTGGGTGGGACTGCAACTAAAGGTCGTAGGTTAAGGGTGAAAGGTGAGAGGTTTAAGGGGAACATGAGGAGAGAATTCTTCACTCAGAGTGTCATGACAGTGTGGAATGAACTGCCAGCACAAATGGTGCATGCAAGCTCAATTTAAACATTTAAGAGAAGTTTGGATAGGTACATGGATGATAGGGATATGGAGGGCGATGGTCCCGGTGTAGGTTGATGGGAGTAGGCTGTTTAAATGGTTTTGGTATGGACTAGATGGGCTGAAGGTCTTGTTTCTGTGCTGTACTTCTCTATGACTCTATTACTCAGGAAAAAATAAAAGTAAATGGGAGAGACTGAACCTTAAGATATGACAAATTCTGTAGCAGATTCCATTTGGATTGCAGTTTCCAGAAAGTGACGAGATTCCAGGTGAATTAAAAGGTGTGATTTTATTTGATGTTCTATAAAGTAAACAACTAAAGAGCTGTTTTTATCATTTAAAATCTGTTAATGCGTTTAAAATAACCAGGAAACAGATTATTTTTTAAAATATGTATTCAAGATACCAGGATCATTAAGAAAGGGAGGACTTGTAAATTGTTGTATTTCAATCTGTGGGGTTTGTTCTGCCTGAAGGGCCAATTTGAAATTTGTTTTGAAAGTATCTAGATCACAGTGATACTAAAAGAAAGAAGGTGAAGCATTGAGATTAGACTGGGATCTGAGCCAGATTATGCACACTGATCATTAAACCACCAGTCACCCACAAGCCCTGGTATATCGACTTGAGAGTGATTAGGACCAAATTCCACGGTGGGCACCAGCTCAAGCCTGGCACAACTGCACTGTGCTTTGTACAGAGAAAGAATGCCAACCTTCCGCAGCAGGGTTACACAGCCGGTGATAGTTCACTTCAATATCTTCAACATATCTCCCTCCAGGCCAGCATTGAGTTAACTTACTTTCACCATCCACCTGCACTATTTGCAGAGGTCACAGCAGGTAATGACACGTAACCGTCCGGATAGAAAAGAAGTGAAGCTTGGTACTGCATACTGATCTGATAGCTTGTTGTGGTTTAGTTCGGTCCATGAAGGAGTTTGAATCTCTGAAAGCAGGTTGCAAGAAAATACAAAGCAAAATGAGCAAGACCAGCAACTAACAGATGAACATAAAGGAAGTACACAGGACATAGGCCACTACAGCACAGTACAGGCCCCTCAGCTCACAATGTTGTGCGACCTTTTGACATACTCTAAGTTCAATCTAACCCTTCCCTCCTACATAGCCCTCTCTTTTTTTCTATCATCTATATGCCTATCTCTGCCTGGGCACTTCCAACCAGAAGCTGATCAACTCCCTGCCTCACTTAGTAAGTGAAAAACATTTCAGTGAACTGTGCCATTTCTTAACAAGGACATGACAGTATAAAATCAAGGGATCTCTCATAGAAATGTAAAAATGATTCAATTTAACAGTCTCTTAAATCATTGGTTTCAGAATAGTAGGCAAAAGGTCCTGTTTGAGGACAGCCATGTGTTATTAAAGAACTTGATTGTTACCTAAACTACAGGCAAAGAAGAATTGGAATAACCAGATTAGGGAGGCAAAAATTTATGTGGTTGTAGGAGTGAAGTGAGAAAAAGCTATTCCATGTCACTGGCACCAACAATGGGAGCTGACAGAACTGTACCAAAGATCCAGGTTCCACCTTAACCAAGTCAACATCCTTCTGGGAGAGTGTAACTGGGATGGTCACACCGGAGTCTACATAAGCAAATATAGGCATTTGGGAGTGGTGTAAAATATTAATAATTCTAATACAAATAAAAGGAAAGGGAATTTACTCAGAGAACTATAAATCACACAATATAACTAAGTCCAGAGAGGCAACAAACTCAACGGATGTGCGTGGATTTTATATTACCAGAGGGTTTCTGATAACATAATCAAAGACTCCACCTATCCCAGATACTCTATTTTTTCTTCCCTCCCATCAGGCAGTAGATACAAAAGCCTGAAAGCATGTACCCCCCAGGCTCGAGAACAGTTCTATCCCACTGTTATAGCACTATTGAAAGTATCTCTTGTAGGTTAAGATAGATTCTTGACCTCACAGCCTACCCTTGTCATAGCCTTGCACCTTATTGTCTGCCTGCACTGTACTTTCTCTGTAATTGAAATGCTATACTCTGCATTCTTTAGTTCTGTTGATGCCTTTTCCCTCGATGTACTGATGCAGTGAAATGATCTGTATGGACTACATGCAAGACAAAGTTTTTCACTGTACCTTGGATAAGGGGACAATAGTAAGCCTATTTACCAGTTTAACAATTTCATAACACAAACAAGAGAAAATCTGCAAATGCTGGAAATCCAAGCAACACACACAAAATGCTGGAGGAACTCAGCAAGCCAGGCAGCATCTATGGAAAAAAATGCAGTCGACGTTTCAGGCCAACACCCTTCAGAAGTGCTGTCGAAATGTCTCGGCCCGAAATGTTGACTGTACTTTTTTCAATAGATGCTGCCTGGCCTGCTGAGTTCCTCCAACGTTTTGCGTGTGTTGCTAACAAATTCATAAAGTCCCATACAAAATCATACAAGACTGCAACATACTTAATTGGAATTAATATTGGATTGAAAATTGGTTAAAGTACAAATAGGGTTTGGTAAGCTATTGCTAACCTTTCATAATCTATGCCAACGCCTTCCAAGTTCAATGATTCAAAGGTTCCATTTAATATCAGAGAATGTATACAATATACAGCCTGAAATTCTTACTTGCCACAGACATCTTCAAATCAGAAGAAAATCCCCAAAGGATGAATGACAGAAAAAACATAAGAACCCCAAAGCCCCCCTTCCACCCACAAGCAGCAGGAGCAAAATAATCAGCAGTCCCCCTCCCCCTCTTATTCCAGCACCCCCACCACCCACCATACGAGCAACAGGAAAGCCCCCAAAGAAAGATTATGCTCTACAGTCCATTAAAAACCATTGTTTATCCCAACAGTTTAACATTCAACACAGCGAGAGGGGAGACAACAGCTCACTGTTTCAATGTTACAGTCCATGGTGGTGCTTTTTTTTTCAAGTTTCCCCTGACTTGAGAATCGGCAGCAGACTCTCATTTACCACTGAGAGCAATTGCCCAAGTGCAGAGACGTCTGACAGCTGCACCCACGGTCTCAATGTTCCGAACTCCTGTGAAGCTTCAGTTGGGGGGACACTAGCAAGGAATCCACAGAGGCTGCCCAAATTCCAGGACATTCCTGGAGATATTGAAATGCCGCCGATCAGTGAGCTCCAAGAGCGGGAACCCACCGCCATGAAGAACGGCAGTTTGAGTGTAGCTGTAGGCCACAGACTACAACAGGACCCCAGCTACCTTGAAAGGAAAGAGGTTTGCAGATTGTGAAGTTTTCCAAGTTTGATGAGGAGACGTAGACAGGCTGAGGTCATGGCAGATGGAATAGCATATGAAAAAGTATAAGTTCATCCACAGAAATGGACAAACACAGAAAAGTAGAGTATCTTTTTAAGTGTCGAGTGTACAGGAAATATAAATGTTCAAAGGGATAAGGGTGTTCTCAAACGTAAGTCATAGAAAGCCAGCATGCAGGTGCCGCAAGCAGTTAGAAAGGTATGTTGTATGGCAACTTTATTACAAAAGGATTTGATACGGGGAAAAAAACATGTCTTAACTGCAATTATATAGGACCTTGGGGCCAACACGCATCCTTGTTTGACTCCACTACCAATCGTGAACATTATTCAGGATCTTCTTCTCTCTGCTATTGAAGCATGCATTTGGGACATCGACAGAAGGCATCTCCATGCACACCAGGTCTGATGGGCAGCTGTTCAACCCTGAGCGCCTGAGAGCAAGAACAAAGGTGCGAAAGATCTTAATACGTGACATGCTCTTTGCCGATGACGCTGCTATAACCTCGCACACCAAAAAGCAATACGAGCTCTCATGGACCGCTTCTCTCAGGCATGCAAGGACTTCGGGCTTACCATCAGCCTAAAGAAAACAAATGTCCTTGCCCAGAATGTAGTGGAGACACCAGTCATTACCATCGACAATCACGATCTAGAAGTGGTCATGAGTTCTCATACTTGGGGTTGACCATTAATGACACTCTCTCCCTTGATGCTGAAATCAATAGGTGTATCAGCAAACCAACATTGACTCTTGCTCAACTCTCCTCACGGGTCTGGGAGAAACTCGCTACAAAGACCAAGACTGCCTTGTACAGTGCATGCATTATCAGCACCCTCCTGTATGGTAGCGAGACTTGGACCATCTACTACAAACAGGAGAGGAAACTCAATAGTTTTCACCTGCGCAGCCTTCGCCGCATCCTCAGCATCACCTAGAGAGACAAAGTCCCAAACTCTGAGGTTGTCATCCGCGTTGGACTTCCCACAATGTTCGTGCTTCTAAGACAACGCAGACTGCGCTGGCTGGGCCACGACTGCCGTATGAAGGATGGTAGATTGCCAAAGGACATCCTCTATGGAGAACTAGCAACAAGCAAGAGGAACGTTGGTAGACCCCAGCTTCGCTTCAAGGACCTCTACAAGAACGACATGAAAGCTTTAAAAATCAACACAGAGTGCTGGGAGGATACGGCAGATGACCGCAATAAATGGTGAGGTACTCTACAGCAACACCTAGAGCAAGGTGAAAGTGTGATCTTGAGTCAGTTTGAGGAATGGAGAGCTAAACGGAGAGCACAGTGGACAGCGGACAACAATTCCACAACGCCCTACACGTGCAGCAACTGTGGCAGAGCCTACCGTTCCAGGATCAGCCTCAATAGCCACAGTCGACGCTGCCTGACAAACCAGTGACTACCAGAGGCGCAGTACCCATGGTCGACCACGACCGACGGAGCCCACACGTAGGACCTTGGTGAGACCTCACCTGAAGCATTGTGTATAGTTCTTGCCTCTATTAAAAAATGTTTGCTAAAGAGCGAGTGACCAGAAGATTCACTCTAATACCTATGATGAAGGCCATGAAACATAGAAGCAGAATTAGGCCATTTAGCACACCGAGTCTTTATGTGTTATATGCTTATACTGAAGGGTTCCCAAATAAGCAGAGAATGAGTAGACAAGGCCTGAATATTATAAAGTTTGGGATGAAAGGTGACTCATCGAAACTGTCAATATTCCTACAAGGCTCTGCTGGCTGAATGCAGCGAGGATTTTTCTTTTAGCTGCAGAGTCAAGGACGCAGTGTAGGGCATTTAGGACCGAGATGATCAAAGGGAGCCAAGTGAAGTGATGGCACTGTCTAAGCCACCACCAAGCCCAACAGCCCAATGTTAAGGGAATAAACGAACATGGGATAGTGCAGAAAAGGTAAAAGATCAGCCGTTATCTTGATGAATTGAATTGACTTTGTTTCTTACATCCTTCATATACATGAGGAGTAAAAATCTTTGTTACATCTCCATCTAAATGTTCAATGTGCAATCATAGTAATTTATAATAAATAGAACAGTCAATGTAACTTAGAAATACACTCAAACCAGCATGAGTTAATCAGTCTGATGGCCTGGTGGAAGAAGCTGTTCCGGAGCCTGTTGGTCCTGGCTTTTATGCTGTGGTACTGCTTCCCAGATGGTAGCAGCTGGAATAGATTGTGGCTGGGATGACTCGGCTCCCCAATGATCCTTCGGGCCCTTTTCATACACCTGTCTTTGTAAATGTCCTGAATCGTGGGAAGTTCACAACTACAGATGCGCTGGGCTGTCCGCACCACTCTCTGCAGAGTCCTGCGATTAAGGGAGGTACAGTTCCCATACCAGGCAGTGATGCAGCCAGTCAGGATGCTCTCAATTGTGCCCCTGTAGAAAGTTCTTAGGATTTTGGGGCCCATACCAAACTTCCTCAAACGTCTGAGGTAAAAGAGGCACCGTTGTGCCTTTTTCACCACACAGCTGGTGTGTACAGACCACGTGAGGCCCTCGGTGATGTGGATGCTGAGGACCTTAAAGCTGTTTACCCTCTCAACCTCAGAGGGCAGAGCAATCTCAAAGTACCAGATGCCTTCATCCACCCTTATGTTCGAAGGACAAGTTGTGCAACACAAATAAACATTCCTTTTACTCGTGTGGTGAGCGTAAGGAACAACCTGAACACAGTTCAGCACATACAAGAGAAAATTTACCAATGCTGCAAGTCAAAGTAACTCACACAAAGTGCTGGAGGAACTCAGCAGACCAGGCAGCATCTTTGGAAAAGGGTAAACAGTCGACACTTTGGGCCTAGACCCTTCATCAGTCCTGAACCACAGTTCAGCACCTCACAGACAGCAGCCTCCCCTCCATGGACTCTCTCTGTGCTTCTCACTGCATCAGTAATGCAGCCAGCGTAATCAAAGATCCCAACCGCCGGAATATTCTTTCTTCTCCCTTCACTCATGGACCGAATGGCCTAATTCTGCTCCTACGTCTTATGAACATCAAGCAGAAGATTCAAAAGCCTGAAAACACTTGCTACCAGACTCAAGGACAACTTCTACCCTGCTGTCATAAGACTTCTGAATGGTTCCCTAGTAGGTAAGATTGTCACTTGACGTCACAGATAAAGATGCAGCGCTTTATTGTCTATCTTCCACTGTAGCTGCTGCACTTTATTCTGAATAATTATTATTTTACCTTGTACCACCTCAATGCACTTGTAATGATTTGATCTGTACGAACAGTCGGTGAGACAACCCTTTCACTATACGTGTGTGACAATAATAAGCCATGACCAATAGCAAATGCAGCTGACAATTGAACTTTGAGGGCATGGCATGGAAGCCATTACCGCAAACGCCTGCAGTGAATGAAAGGAGCAGAAAATGATGAAGATGTCCGTGCGATTAAGGACAGAGTCACTTCAACAATGATTCAGAATGCAACATTTAGGAGAGCATTAAGAAGACATATAAAAAGATTCATAAATCTATAGAGACCTTTTTTGTAGAGTGCATGTAATAAGTAATCTGATGGGTATTATTATAGTCCAGCAGTAAGAGGTGTTTAAAAGCAGGAATTTACTGTGATTCTACACCAGTTTATTCACCTAAGTGGCAAGGCCTATGATTGGGGACTTGAGGGACAAACATTTTCTGAGATATATTAAAATCAATACAAAGTAGTTTTATCATTTCATTATGGTAAGAAGTGTGGTCAGGAGAATGCCATAAAGTCAATTTATCCAGAAAATTGCAGTAAATGGTCAGCACATGCTTCATTGGCAGCTATAATCTATATTGTGATAATCTTATCACAATATGCAGATAATCACATACAAATTATATTCTAAACGGATATAAGCAAATGTGTTCATTCACTTTCATGACTATTGTTTACACTGGAGGAGCAAGGTAGCAATGCAATCACTCGAGTCGAGTATGACGTTCTCCTAAGATGTTATCTATTGGTGCATCTCAGGTGGTTGTACAGACCGAACCAGGATCCAAATAAATGGAGTGGAGACAGTAATATCTGGAGAGGGATAGGATAGGGGAGTGGAGTGGAGTGGAAGTAGTAATATTTGGAGTGGGATAGGACAGGGGAGTGGAGTGGAGGTAGTAATATCCTCCATGAATGTACTGAACATGACTCTTCCTCTTTTAGTTCATATTCTATGTCAAGTGTTCTGATTACTAACAGGAAGTGGCCTATAAGATAAACTTCATGTTCTATTTATAGTCTGAATACAGTGCACTGCACAGTATTAAGACTATAAGATCATAGGGAGTAGAAACAGAGTAGACCATTCAGCCCCTCAAACCTGTTCTGCCACTCGATGGTTTCACGATTGATCCAATATTTTTCAGTTTCACTTTCCTGCTCACCCCATTACTCCTGATTCCTTTATAAACTATCTACCCTACACTTAAATGTTGCTGAGGATTCTACCCCTATGCCCTCTGTTGCTAGGATTTCCAAAGACATACAATATTCAGAGGGAGAAATAAAACTTCCTCACCCATCTTAAGTGAGTACCACTTCTTCCAAAATGATGCCCTCTGGTATTGGATTCTATCATTGAGCATTTAGACTGTGTAGCCATCAGCACCCACCCCCCCCCCCCCACCCCCCAAAGCATTCCTCTAATCTCCAATGAGCAGAGTCCTAATCTGTTCATCCTTACCTCATTGGACAATTTCTTCAAACACAGGATCATACTGGTGAACCTGTATGGTGAACCTAAATCTCCTCCAATGAAATAATTTCTTTCCTTTAACAGGGAAACCAGAGTACTCCAGAAGTAATGATCTCACCAGCACTTCGCACAATTGCAGTAAAACTTCCCTATTATATTTTCAGCTGCTTGGAATGACACAATTAGCCTTCCTTATTTCCTGTTGTGCTAGTAGGCCTGCATTCTGTGTTTCATGAACAAGGACCCCTAAATTCCTTTCCACTGTGGCTCTTTGCAGTTCTTCTCCCTTTAAGGAATACTCCATTCTTTTGTTCTTCCTTCCAAAATGAACAAATTGGCATAAAATAGGAAGAGAGTAGGATTAGTGAAAGTGGGTACTTGAAGGGCAGCATAGGCTTGATAAATTAATAGCACCATTTCCCTACTGTTTGTCTGTGTCCTCTATCACCCTATGTTCCTTTCACATATATAGATAGTAGACATTAGCACAAGCCGATGCTTAAGGAGCATTGAACTCACTGGAGTTTAGAAGAATGAGGTGGGATGACATTGAAATCTACCGAATAGTGAAAGGATGGATGGATGTTACCCCTCAACAAAATTGCCCAAATTTCAAAGGGCTTCTGGTGCAGCTCTATTTATACTCTATAAAGATCTATTTATACAGTAGGCAAAAGCAAAGAATATTTCAGCCCAAGAAGGATTTGGCAGGTGCAGTCATGTTGTTTTAGTTACAATTACTTGGTTGCGGTGCTGACAACAAAATGATGGGTTGTTGCTATAATTAAGGACCTGCAGTGAACACCTACCCTATAACCCTGTATCTTGTATCACTTGGCTTCCTGACAGAGGACAGCTTCAAGCTGTAGTGTAGTTTCTCAGGCTCTTCAGCTTCTTGCTGTGAAAGCTGTCAACATGTAAATAAAATCCTTCCTTTTGCGTCCCTCCTGCAACTGAATATCTAGCCTGAGATAGATTTTTTATTCAAGTAATGAGTCACCGCTCCAGTGAGTCTGATCTGCAAAGAATGATGGGCTTCCGCCTACTCTTGGAGGAATTATTGAGGCCTAATTTTACATCAAGGTTCAGGGATCAACTTTATTCACCGTGTACATTTGCATGTATTAGCAGTTTGCTGTGGTGTGCTAGTCAGGGCACGACATTCAACAAAAAAGCAACAACATTCAACAACTATAAAGAATAAAGAATTATATTAAAAGAATAAAGAATGTGAGATATAAAGTTAGAGGTTAAAGGACTAGTCTGAGCTCACGTGTAGCCTGTGCTGCTGATTCCATCAGGCGTAGAGGCACCATTTGGCAAGGCCTTCATCCTAACAGGGAAGGCAAGCAGTCGCACAAAGGCCCAAGTTGCCCCACCTACAAGTACTGATGGCCCTGCGCACACCACGTCAAGCTGAACTCCTCTTGCAGACGGGGACAGTTTCAAAGTTCTCTACAAAAGGTTTAAACTTCTAAAAAAAAAATTTTGAAGTATCAAGCTATTGATAGACTTTGCCATTTCAGCAAGGGTTTAAGTATGTTCTTTTAGAGGAAAAGGATTGGGAAATTTGCCAGCTTATTAACACATGACAACCCGTTTTTTCAAAAATTTCCTTTACTTTCGTCCTGCCCTACCCTTCTCTTGGAGTCCAGAGGCAGGGTTTCACTCAAAACGTCGACAATTCCCTCCCACTTGACCTGCTGAGTTCCTGCAGTAGATTGTTTGTTGCTCCAGACTCCGGGATCTGAAGTCCCTTCTCTTGCAGTCATTTCATCTTGCTTAGTCCCAAAGACTTAGCGTTAGCACACCCAATTAAAACTGGGCTCAGTAGAGCAGCACCAGGCACATCCTAAAGAGGTAAGTGGGGAGCTTCAGTATCTCCATGCTGGAGTCTCGTGGCATAGTCAGAGAGGTAGAACAGCCTACCACACCCATGCCATGCATTAACCACCAATTTGCAGTAATTCTACGTTAATCCAATTTTTTATATTCTTCCCACTTTCTTATCAACTCTCCCCACCTACGGCAATTTGCAGTGGCCAATTAACCTATCAACCTGAAAGTCTTTGGGATGAGGGAAGACCAGAATGCTGCCTGGACTACGGAACTTGTCTTATGAAGATAGGCTGAGCAAGCTGTGGCTTTTCTCTTTGGAATGATGAACAATGAGAGGTGACTTAGAGTCATGGAGTCATAGAAGCATACAACACAGAAACAGGCCATTTGGCCCATCTAGCCCATGCCAAACCACTTAAACTTCCTACTGCCATCGATTTGTACCGGAACCACAGCCCTCTATACCTTTCTTAAATGTTTAACTTTAAATGTTAAACTTTTCTTAAATGTTGAAATCAGGCTTTCATGCACCACTTGTGCTGGCAGTTCATTCCACACTCTCACCACTCGTTGAGTGAAGAAGTTTCCCCTCATGTTCCCCTTAATCTTTTCACCTTTCACCCTTAACCCATGATCTCTAGTTGTAGTCCCACCCATCCTCAGTGGAAAAGGCCTGCTTTTGTATACCCCTGTTAATATTTTAATATTTTATGTTCCAAGGAATAAAGTTCTAACCTATTCAGTCCTGATGGAGTTAATAGAGTTGTACACGATGTGTCACGATATGCCTGGCAATATCAGAACTCAAGTGCGGAGGAAAGACAGACTCTGATGTAGAGAGGGCAAAGATATTTTATTCAAAATAATTCCAAAAGGACATTGGTAGCTCGGCTGAGCGACACTGCAAGAAGTAGCATTCTCACAACTATGACACCACAGTTGGCACTAATCAGGCATCCAATTAAATAATACAAACAACACAGAATCACTGAGCTTATCAAAATAAACTTAACGTGTTTAAACAGAAAGCACCAGGAGACCACATTCCAAAGAGCAAGTCACTCTAGAAAAACACAGGCAATTAATGACTCTTATTAAACAACAATTAACCAATTCAGATGCTCTAAAAAGCTCAGAGCCCAGCACTGTCCAGCGCCCCACACAGGCCCAAAGAGCTCATTACAGGATGATAAGAGGCATAAATCAAGTGCACAGCCAAGACGTTTTCCCAGGGTGGAAATGGCTAATATCAGGGGCATAATTTTAAGATGATTGGAAGAAAGTATACTGGGGATGTCAGCTGTATGTTTTTTTATACACAACCTTGTGGGTGCATGAAATGCCCTGACAGTGATGGTAGTAGAGGTAGATACATTAGGGGCATTTAAGAAACTCATAGATAGGTACATGGGTGATAGAAAAATGGAGCGCTTAATAGGAGGGAAGGGTTAAATTGATCTTAGAATAGGTTTCAAGGTCAAAACAATGTCATGGGCCGAATGGCCTGTACTGCGCTGTAGTGTTCAATGTTCTATGTTCTAACGTAGAAGCCCACTCAGTAGGCTTCCACACAGACAGCACCTGAGATCAGGATCGAACCTGGGACTCCGCCACTGTGAGACGGCAGCTCTACTAGTTGTACCACTGTACGCACTATGTAACCAAATGGATTCAGTATTCCGACCTCAACAGGATTCCTGTGGAAAACAATGCATGTGCCAAATCCTGAACTGTCTGGCAATTAAATGACTTAAACGATAACAGTTCTCCTTGGAAATGTTGACAGCCATCTGCAGACTCCACTCCAATATATGCGACGCAGCATGGGAACAGCAAAAGATTACTTGAAAGTATTCTGCTTTATTAATAATGAGAATAAAATGAAATAAAATTGAGGCTGACACTTCAGTATTAAAATGAACCGCCGTGTTAGCAGAAGATGATAATAAAGAAAAGCTGTGTTGGGCCATGTGGGATGCTTGTCATCCATGTGATTTCATAGGCTCAAGTCTCTGGTCTTAGCTGCTGAAGCCCCCATCAACGGGTGCTGTCAGCTTCCAAGAGAGTGAGTATCAGAAGCTGTGGGTGGCTCGTGTGCTCTCCGACCCAACAGGAAGATCTGAAGTTAAATAACCATCAGGGACACTGGCGTGACCAGGGTAAGGTAGAGAACGAAGTTGTAGAGAAAGAAGGTTTGTGGACCAGGAGAAGAGGCAGTCGGAGGAGAAGGGTCAAAGATGTGACAAATGAAAATGAAGATAAGAAAAATACCGAAAATGAAGGAAACAAGTTACATTCGGAGCTATCTGATTGCAAATATACTGAAAGTGCTTCTTACAGACTATCATTAGGATTTGATACCTTTAGCATTGCAGGATAAATTCAAAAGCAACATGTGTGACAGGCTCTCCATGTTTTTTCCCAGACATTTTACCAAGATGTATAACTGTTTTGCAAATAGATTGTTGTGCTGATGAGTACCTATATTATAATCGCAGACTGTTGCATTCACAAAGCTTTGAAAGAAATGTTTCGGACACGTCCAGCGCCATTAAAAATCACTTCAGCATTATCCGTTGTGACGTGTGTCTGCACAATGTAATTAACTGTGCGGTAGGCTGGGTTAATAGCTTCATGGCTGTCCCACAAGTGGAGGGCCTCCTCGGGAACAATCGCCAGGGTCGCGGCCTCTGGGGGACCACCAAAGGAAGAAACTCTTTGGGTTTTCACACAGCCAGGGTGGGGCTTGAACTGACCACAGCTGATTACCCTGGGAACAAGCTGACCTGCTTCGCTCCATTGAGTGTCCCCATGGCAGACTGCACACAGCAACCCAGAGTTAGACACACTTGCAGCGAGAATGCGGGAGAGAGAGAAAAAGGGAGATTTGGGAACACACCTAAACCTTTGGGCCCTGACACTGCTGCTAGAAGTAGGCAGGCAAGCTGTTGGGCTCTTGGGGAGAGGAGGGTCACATTTCAGAGAAGTGAGTGCACATCAGATGAGGATTAATTTTTGCTCCCTCATTCAGTCCTCTGGCAGGT
This sequence comes from Hemitrygon akajei, assembly GCF_048418815.1. Lineage (NCBI taxonomy): Eukaryota > Metazoa > Chordata > Chondrichthyes > Myliobatiformes > Dasyatidae > Hemitrygon > Hemitrygon akajei. The sequence continues at coordinate 32,754,463 of NC_133127.1, forward strand.
CTGCGCAATCTCACAAGGAGGTGGGATTTGTTACAGTTAAAAGCACAGCTGCAAGAATGCCACTGAAGCCACTTGTTAAGCTCCCAACTGTGAACTTTGGCTCAGGTAATAAGTATTGGGAAGGCTCCTTTATTAGCTAATAGCAACAATTCCTACTGCCTGCCAGAACTGGTTCAGCAGCTTTGGCTCTGTGCTGAAATAATTACTGGCAGGAGGAACCACAGCCTGTCCTTTTCCATATGGCAAATGAGCAGCTGAAAAAATACACATCCACTGACTCATGGAATAGGTCACTCAGTCTTGTAAATCCAGAAGCGTGGAATCCTGCCACAGACTTTAGCGGGCCTATGAGTTGGAGGGAGAAAGGGATTATTCTCACATGGAATCATAGGATTATTGAAATATATAGCTTGGAGAGCAGTCCCACAGACCCATATGTCCATGTTGTTCAATAAAATGCTAATGCATCTTCATCCACCTTCCTCGCTCTTTGTCTGTTTAGCTCAACAGTTCCTTTAAGTACATTTTATATGTGATGCTGGTTTCTGCCTCCACCACCGTTTCACACAGAAACTTCGAGAACTTTCGTGTGAAAAATATGTGGCTCCAATTTGATCTTTCTACACTCAATGGCAACTTTATTTGGTATTCAGCCAATCATGTGGCAGCAACTCAATGTGTAAAAGCATGCAGGCATGGTCAAGAGGTTCAGTTGCTGTTCAAACCAAACATCAGAATGGGGAAGAAATGAGACCTAAGTGACTTTGACCGTGGAATGTTTGTCGGTGCCAGACGGGGTGGTTTGAGTATCTCAGATGCTGCTGATCCGCTGGGACTTCCACACACAAAAGTCTCTAGAGTTTACAGAGGATGATGTGAAATACAAAGTAACATCTGGCGAGTGGCAGTCTTGTTAACGAAAATGCCTCGTTAATGAGAGAGTTCAAAGGAGAATGACCAGACGGGTTCAAGCCGACAGGAAGGAAACAGTAACTCAAATCATCACACATTACAACGGTGGTGTGCAGAACAGATTCTCTGAATGCACAACACGTAAAACACTGAGGTAGATGGGCTGCAGCAGCAGGAGACTATGAACATACACTCAGTAGCCACTTCCTGAGGTACCTTCTGCAGCTATTAGCTTCAATCTATGCCTCCTTACCATTGCATCTTTATGCTTAGGGTAGCAGATGTTTTTATCTGTCCCGTCCAGACCTTCCCACAGTGTCCTCTTATATTGGACAGATGATGATGTATTGAGAAGCAGGCTTATCAACATCTGAAAAAAGCAGAAAAGCACCTGAAAATTGAAAAATGCCAATTTAGATGCAAATTCTCATGTTGTACTGGGTGCCCATATACAATAGATAACTTTAAGAAGCTCTTAGTTAAGCACATGAATATGCAGAAGATGGAGGGATATGGGCCATGTGCAGACAGAAGTCTTTAGTTTAATTAGTTCTGCATAACACTGTGGACTTAAGGACCTGTTCCTGTGCTGTTCGTTCTCCCTGTGTCTATCCATTTCACTCTGCTTCCTATTCCCATTCCAGCATGTCAGTCCATGGCCTCCTCTACTGCCGTGAGCAGCCACACTCAGGCTGGAGGGGTAACTCCTCATATTCCGTCTGGGTAGCCTCCAAACTGATGGCATGAATATCAATTTCTCCAAGTTTTGGAAATTCCACCTCCTCCCTCCTTCTCTCTTTTTTCATTCCCCATTCTGATTGCCCTTCTCTTCTCCTCACCTGCCCATCACCTCCCTCTGGTGCCCCCCCCCCCCTTCCATTTCTTCCAGTCCAATGTCCTCTCCTATTCAATTCCTCCTACTTCAGTCCTTTACCTCCTCCACCTATCAACTCCCAGATTCTTACTTCATCTGCCCTCCTCCACACACCCCACTTACCGTTCACCTGGTTTCACCTATCACTGGCCAGCTTGTACTCCTCATCCTTCCCCCCCCCCCCCCCCCCCCCACACCCCCACACCTTCTTTTTCTGGTTTCTGCCTCCTTCCTTTCCAGTCCTGATGAAAGCCTCGGCTGAAAACGTTGACTGTTTATTCCCTTCCATAGACGCTGCCTGACTTGCTGAGCATTTTGTGTATATTACTGAAGATTTCCAGCACCTGCAAAGCCTCTTGGGTTCCATGTTCACTGTACGAAAAACCTTAAAAAACCGTTCACTGGATGATTTTAACTTCTGATGTATTCACCACTGGTTAAGTGTTTTTAGCCTCCAATAAAGTATGCTTAGAAGCTCCCTCACTTTATCTTACTGAGCAGTAATTTAGGAGAACCTGAGGTTGTCACATGGTGCATTGGAGCTGAGAAAGTAGCACAGCAGTATCAAGTAAGGGGTTAAAAAGAAACAGGTTCTAATACACTTTGTTTGTTTACCTGCTCTGCTCATTCTCTGTAACTGCAACAATAGATTCTGCATTCTGTTTTCTTTTTCTTACCTCAGTGTAATTAAGTATGGCATAATCTGTCGGATGGTATACAAAATAAAAGTTTTTCACTGCATCCTGGTACATGTAACCATAACAAATACCGTTAGCAGCACCAATACAGAGCAGTGTCTTAAAGTCAAGAGATTGGGGTTGAGTGGGAAATGGATCAGCCATGATGGAATGGTGGAGCAGACTCAATGGGCTGAATGGCCTAATTCTGCTCCTACACTTGATGGTCACAATGAGGCTGCTGGTAGAATTGCTGCCTGACAGCCCCTGCAGTCCAGATTCAATCTTCACCTTTGGTGGTCCCTGTGTGTGTTTCCTGCAGGTAATCCAATTTCTTCCAACATCTCAGTGATGAGCAGATGGGCAGTTTAATTGGCCATAGTCAGATGCCCCTAATGTGTAGGAGAGTGGTAGAACCTGCTGGGAGATGATGAGACATGGGAGAATGAAAATGGAATTAGTGTAGGTTTTGTGGGAAATGTGTTTGATGGGGCTGCTCCAGTGGGCCAAAGAGACTGATGAAGGGTCCTGGCCCAAAACATTGACGTTTACTCCTTGGCCTGGCCTGCTGAGTTCCTCCAGCATTTTGCGTGAGGCGCCTTGCATTTCCAGCATTTGCAGGTGGTGTAATAAACAGTTCTGCTGGAGCTGCTCATCAGGTTAACCAGCATCTGCACATGCAGCCCTAAAGCATGATTTCAGTCTGAAACGTGACAATTCCTTTCCTCCTGCTCAACCCACTGAGTTCCTCCAATAGGTTGTTAGTTGCTCCAGGTTCCAGCATCTGCACCCTCTTCTGTATCCAGGTATCAGAGTGGTACTGAGCTGTGATTTAGAGGCAGTGGATGGTAAAGTAGAATTAGTTTGAGTTGAAATCATGAATAGTAAATCTCGCACCTGACCTGCTGGACACTTCCAGCATTCTCCTTTATTTCGGATCTCAAGCAACTGTTGGGTTCTCTACTGCATAGTTCCAAATGCCTTTTTTTCCTCCCCTCTGCATTCATTCTATTTATACCTCCTCTAGAAAGATTAACTATCCTTGACAAGCATTCAGCATCCTTCTATAGTCAGCACCAATCCATTCCCTTCAGTTTGCCCTGGTCTCCATCTGTTTACAGATCTCCCCTCGTGCTCAGTTTGCATTTCTTCTCCTTCTCTTCAGCTTGCCATGTTATTTTATCTGACCTCTGAAAGGTCATGGAGCCGAAATACTAATTCTTATCTCTCTCCACAGATGTTTTGACCTGCTCCATGTTTCTGGTATTTTTATTTTTCACTTACATAGTGTATTGTTTATCCTGTACGATTGGAGCTAAAAAAAAAAGAGAAAATTAGTGAATTTATATTTAGCCAACCTTATAATAATGCATTATGTTTGCAAATAATTTGTTGCTTGTATAATTTTACATTATTTGAAATAGTAATTAAATTTATGTAGATAAACATTGTTATGGATGTCTCACATTTTTGTTGAAGGAAAAACGGTATTTTATAGATTTTACAGTGACGGGCATGTATCTTTAGGAACTATACTTACAATGCGATATAACTTCACTCACCTCAGTACTGAACAGCTTCCACAACCTATGGACTCGTTTTCAAGGACTCCACAACTCATGCTCTCAGTATTATTTATTTGCACTTTGGTTGTTTGTCAGTCTATTCTTTATAAATTATTTTGTATGTCTTTATTTTCCTGTAAATGCCTGCAAGAAAATAAATCTCAAAGCAGTACAGGGTGACATCTACACACATTGATGATAAATTTAGCTTGAACTTTAAACTTTGGCTTCTGATATTGTTGTTACATCCATGACTGCTGTTAACTAAGTGTTGCTTGCCTTCTTTAAGGACGTGTGATCGCAACCTGTACCTTTGTCTCAGGTGACTGCCCCCACACCTTGTTACAGCGGTTCAGGTTATAGAAATCTGCCCTTACAGAATTCACAGTGATTGGAAATGTTGAGGAAAATTCTCTTTTATGGAATTTATGTGGAAAAATAAATAAATAAGCACAGCGTGTAAAAAGAAACCACAAATGTCAAATTGGAAGCCCTAGATGCTGTAAATCTGCAGCACTACACAAAAGCATTGGGGTAACTCAGTGAGTCAGACAGCATCTGTGGAGGGAAATGACAGTCAACGTTTCAGGCTGAGATCTTTCCCAGACCAGGTGAAGGATCTTAACCCGTAATGTTGACCATCCATTTCCCTCCCCAGATGCTGCCTCACCTCCTGTGTTCCTCTACCACCTTTGTTTGGGGCAACAAACTTCATCAGTTTTTACTTTTAGTCACTCACTGTACTTGGGGCAATGAGATCAGAATCAGGGTAATATCACCGCCATGTGGCATGAAATTTACTGTCTTTGTGGCACCAGTACAATGGAATACATAATAAAAGGGAAAGAAACTGTGAATTACAGTAAGTATATATAAAATAGTTAAATTAAATAAGTAGTGCAAAAGTAAGAATTTTAACAAAGTAGTGAGGCAGTGTTCAGGGGTTCAATGTCCATTCAGAAATCGGATGGCAGAGGGGGAGAAGCTCCTCTGAGTGTGTGCCTTTGGGCTTCTGCACCTCCTTCCTGATGGTAACAATGAGAAGAGGGCATGTTCTGGGTGATGAGAGTCCTTAATGATGGATGCTGCCTTTTTGAGGCATCACTCCTTGAAGACATCCTGGATACTACGGAAGCTAGTGCCCATGATGGAGCTGAATGAATTCATAACTTTCTGCAGCTTACTTCAACTCTGTGCGGTAGCCATCCCCCCCGCCCCCGTCCTCTCCATACCAGACAGTGATGCAGCCAGTTAGACTGATCTCCACAGTACATCAGTACATTTATATACTGTATGATATCACTGCATTGATCTGTCACAATTAAGTCCTTTTTCCATACCAGCTCTAGTACAAGGATATTTGAACAGACCTTTCACAGTGCAGCACTACCATGCTCTTTATCTGCAAGGTATTTTCTCTGATGCATTCCACTGTGGGGCCACAGGAGCTATGGCCATTTCTTTCATCTGCTACTTAAAATAATTCCTCCTTCCCGACTCTGCTTCCACTAAGTCCCAGTGCTTTAACTCACTACACACACACACACACACACACACACACACACACACACACACACACACACACACACACACACACACACACACACACACACACACACACACACACACACACACACACACACACACACACACACACTCCCATGAACTCCAACCCTCAAAGTCCATTCCTCTTTTCGACATCCCTGAGGATTTTCTCGTTGGAGTGAAGGAGGATGAGAGGCGACTTGATACTTGATAGAGGTTACAAGATCATAAGAGTCATAGATTGATTGGATAGTCAGAGACATTTTCCCAGGGTGGAAATAGCTAAATTGTGGGGTTAATAACTCTAAAGTGATTGGAGGAAAGTATAAGAGGGATGTCAGAGGTAAGACTTTACAAAGAGTGTGGAGGGTGCGTGGAAAGCTCTGCCAGGGGTGGTGTTTGAGGCAGATAGATTAGGGACATTTAAGAAACTCTTAGATAGGCACTTTGATGACAGAAAAATGGAGGGCTCTGTAGGAAGGAAGGGTTAGATTGATCTTAGTGTAGGTAAGGAGGTCAGCACAACATCGTGGGATGAAGGGCCTGCACTGCGCTGTACTGATCTATGTTCTATGTTCTAAATTCTATATTCCCGGTTGCAAAACCCTTTCCTAAACCACAAGCCTTGCAGGCCTCAAAATGGCGTTCTGAGACGTCTGTCCACATGGCCTCTAACTTGGGAGGGTATGGCGAAGGAGGAGCTCAACAGTTACTGCTGGCTCAATTGATGAGGTGGCATCATATCCAAATCTCTCTGTCTGAGACTACCGACTGTCTAAAAAATATACTTCTGTTGTTCCTTTTGCATGAATCTTTATTTTTATCTTGTCCACTCCCCGGTCTGCTATTGTATAGTGTGGTGGATCACTTTGCCATTGTAAATAAAATGGCTTAATATGAGAGTATACTGACTGGCTGCATCACAGCCTGGTATGGAAACACCAATGGCTTTGAACAAAAAATCCTACAAAAAGTATTAGACATGGCCCAGTCCCTCACAGGTAAAGCCCTCCGCACCATTGAGCACACCTACATGAAACATTGTCGCAGGAAAGCAAGAAAGTAGCATCCATCATCAGGGACCGTCACCATCCAGGGCATGCTCTCTTCTCGCTGCCGCCATCAGGAAGAAAGTAGAGGAGCCTCAGGTCTCACGTCACCAAGTTCAGACACAGTTATTACCCTCAACCATCAGGCCCTTGAACCAAAGGGGATAACTTGACTCAGCTTTAGTGTCCCATCATTGAAATGTTCCCACAACCTATGGACTCACATTCAAGGACTCTTCATCTCATGTTCTCGCTATTTATTGCTTATTTATTTATTTATCTATCTATCTATCTAAACATTGACTGCTCGTTTCAACGGATGCTGCCCAACCTGCCAAGTTCATCCTGCTTGTTTGTACATGTTGATTTGACCACAGCATCTGCAGTGTACTTTGTGTTATCTGGGAGTACAGTTAGACGAGAAGCTTGACTGGACTGCCAACACAGATGCCTTGTGCAGGAAGGCACAGAGTCGACTGTACTTCCTTAGAAGGTTGGCGTCATTCAATGTCTGTAGTGAGATGCTGAAGATGTTCTATAGGTCAGTTGTGGAGAGCGCCCTCTTCTTTGTGGTGGCGTGTTGGGGAGGAAGCATTAAGAAGAGGGACGCCTCACGTCTTAATAAGCTGGTAAGGAAGGCGGGCTCTGTCGTGGGCAAAGTACTCGAGAGTTTAACATCGGTAGCTGAGCGAAGGGCGCTGAGTAGGCTACGGTCAATTATGGATAACTCTGAACATCCTCTACATAGCACCATCCAGAGACAGAGAAGCAGTTTCAGCGACAGGTTACTATCGATGCAATGCTCCTCAGACAGGATGAAGAGGTCAATACTCCCCAATGCCATTAGGCTTTACAATTCTACCGCCAGGACTTAAGAACTTTTTAAAAGCTATTATTAATGCTTTTTGAGATAGTGATTTAGATGCATATCATATTTTTTTTACTGAGTTAAGTATTGTATGTAATTAGTTTTGCTACAACAAGTGTATGGGACATTGGAAAAAAGTTGAATTTCCCCATGGGGATGAATAAAGTATCTATCTATCTATCTATCTATCTATCTATCTATTTATGTACTTGCACAGTTTGTGTCTTTTGCACAGTGGTTGAACACCCCAGCTGGTGCAGTTTTTCATTGATTCTTTTATGGATTTTTTGAGTATGCCCACAACAAAATGAATCTCAGGGTTGTATATCTCAGGCATATACGTACTGCGATAATAAATTTACTTTGAACTTTGAAAACATCCCCAGTGGAAGGCATCTCCACTTATAACATGGGATTTGAAGGTTGGACAAATGGAGTTGGTGTTACAAAAAAATTACAATAGGACTGGTATCGCCATCACTCTGTAATGTGGGTGTCCCCTGTATCGCCTTATTGAGCAACAGTATGGAAGAATCTATACATGCTGCAATCCTAATGAAAGGTCAGTGAACTGAAATGTTCAGTCCGTTTCTCTCAACGCCAGTTCTACCAGATCCAGAGAGTACAGGACGTTACCGCACAGCACAGACCCTTTGGCCCATTGATGCATCATCAATAACTCACTCTGAGACGTAAGAAGTGAGATATCGGCTTTTATTGACTGGAAGAATGAACAACACAACATCCTGGAGAATGAGGGCCGGCCTCAGGCCTCGTTCACCTTTATACAGGGGTTTGTGGGAGGAGCCACAGAAGTAGTCAGCAGGGGTCTGTTGGGAGCAAGCCACTCTGGTATATGTAGTTCACCACACCCATAATGTTGTGCAAGCCCATTAATATACTCTAAGATCATTCTAGGCCTTCCCTGCCACATAGACCTCCATTTTTCTTTCATCCAAATAAAAGTCTCTTCGTTATCCCTCATGTGTCTGCCTCTACCAGCATCCCTGGTAGAACGTTCCACACACCCACCACTTCCTCTGTAAAAATCCTGCCTCTGATAATCCCCCTTATACACCTTAAAGTTATGTCCCCATTTACTAGCCACCTCTGCCCTGTGAAAAACTCTCTGGCTGTCCACTCAATCAATGCCTCTTATTATCACGAACACCTTTATAAAGTCATTGCTCATCCTCCTGCGCTTCAAAGAGAAAAGCAGTAGGGCACTCAACCTCTCCTCATAAGACATGCTTTCTAATCTAGGCAGCAGCTTGGTAAATCTCCTCTGCATCCTTCCTAAAATGCGGCAAATAGAACTGAACGCGATAATCCAAGTATGTCTAACCAGAGTTTTGCAAAATTACCTCATGGCTCTTGAAGTCAATCCATCCCACACCCCCTCCAACCCCACTAATGAAGGTCAATACTGTACACCATTTGCCTTCTTAACAGCCCTGTCCATTTGCACTGCAACTTTGAGGGACATATGAATGTAGACCCCAAGATCCCACTGTTCCACCACACTGCTATTAATCCAGCCATTAGCCCAGTACTCTGTCTCCAAGTTCGACCTTCCAAAATGAATCACTTTACACTTTTCCAGATTGAATGTCAGCTGGCACTTGTCAGCAGAGCTCTGCATCCTGTCAATATCCCATTGTAATCTCTGAGAACCTTCTACACTATCCACACCACCACCAACCTGTGTGTCATTTGCAAACTTACTAACCGAGGGGACCGTGTGGCCTAGGTTGGAAACCCCTGGTTTATTGATGATCTATTTCTACTTCAGATGGATCCAACTCAGGCTACCGTCCATCAACAATTGCCACTCTTCTTATCTCCTTCAGCTTTGCCTGTCTCCGTCCCTTCTTTCGTTGACCTGAACCAACATGATTAGTCTCTGTTACATTCTGATTTCTTTTGTTTTGCTTGCTTCTGCTAATTTAACTGACACTAATATAACCACAGTCTCAGAAATCATGTGCAAGAAAGCATGCATTCCTGTCATGGTAGATTGGAACATCAAAACAGTGGGTGCGGCTCTCAGAGGCCTCTGCTCTCAGGCGATCACTCTCTCTCTCTCTCTCTCTCTCTCTCTCTCTCTCTCTCTCTCTCTCTCTCTCTCTCTCTCTCTCTCTCTCTCTCTCTCTCTCTCTCTCTCTCTCTCTCTTCCTCAATGGTTAGAGACTATGCTGTCGATTCTCGAGTCAGCGAAACTCAAAGTAAAGCAGACAGTAACATTGAAACAGTGAGCTGTTGGTCTCCCCTCTCACTGTTGAGCTGTTGGTCTCCCCCCTCTCTCTCTCTCTCTCTTCCTCAATGGTGAGAGACTATGCTGTCAATTCTCGAGTCGGTGAAACTCAAAGTAAAGCAGACAGTAACATTGAAACAGTGAGCTGTTGGTCTCCCTGTGGAAGGAGTGATACTTCTCTCTCATTTGTTAGTGAGAGAGAGAGTCTCTGGGAAGCTAAAATGTTGGGATGAACAGTGGCTTTTGATGGACTCTAGATCATCGTCTGTTCAGGAGATTTTGCTATTGATTGCTTGGTGGGCAATGGCTAGACTGATGCTTTTGGCTGGAACAAGTGGGGGGGAAGGGAGGGTTGATGCTTTGCTGCTGCTTGTGTATGGGAGGAGGGAGGGGGCTTTGGGATTCTGTTGTTTTTCAGTCAATCGTTCTTCGGGGTTTTCTTCTGTTTCATGGATGTCTGCAAAGAATAAAAATATCAGGTTGTATACTCTATACTCATCAGGGTTCTGATGAAGTCTCTTGGCTCAAAACATCGACTCTTTGCTCTTTTCCGTAGATACTGCTGAGCTCCTCCAGCATTTCGTGTGCGTTGCTTTGGATTTCCAGCAGCTTGTTTGTGTGGAAAACCTTCTGCCTTTACTATCACTGACACAAAACTTCATCCCGATAGGAGCAGTTACTCGGGAACTGAGTGCCGATCGGCAAAAGTGTAAGGAAATGAAAGGAATATCATGACCTGTGAATGGAGTTCCCAACATGGAGACCAATACAGGAGTATCGACGACAGCGTGAGACAAATGACAGAACGAATTCCAAGAGCTAATATCCTGCATTATTTTAAAAGGCTACTAATGTCTTTATTTTAATGGGCAAGTGCAAGTCTAAATATAACAGACAGAAGAAATCAATTCAATGTTTATTGTTTCTTTTAAAATATAACTTAATAAGAGAAATGAAAATCGGTGGCAAGGCTTGACCTCTTCAAGTATTGAGCTAACTATCATAGCACATCAGCAATACCATGCTTTCAAACACTTCATTAAAAGATTAGACTTGAATTGCAACCTTATAACAGCAGAGTATGGTGGCAGAGTAGTTCTGTTGGTTGATCAGTATTCAAGTAGTATTGATAATGATTGAGGTTCAACATGCAAGTTCCATCATGGCAACATTAAAATATGTAGAATCAATAATGCTGACCATCAATTTTCACAGAAGTTCACCTGCTAACCTTCTCTAGCCCAATACGGATTCAAACTCAGAACTACAGCAATGTGGTTGACCACGATGTGTCCTAGCAAGGCAGTCAACTGGGGCTGAATATGCCGAGTCACCATAGTCCACAACGTATGAGTGATTGTATAGAAAAATTATTATTAACACGCATCTAAGACCACATCCTGTCATAAATGCAAAGATAAACCTACATGCACAGTAATGTTCAGTTTCTTGCCACGATCAATCCGTTACCTGCAGATATGAGGTTACAACCCAACAGCTCAAGAGCAAACATGTAGAAAGATAGAAAAGTAATACTTTTCTGTTTCAATATTGCACTCACATTGTGGTCTTACATATTAGAAAATGTCATAGATTCAGTGATGGACTTTCCACCCCATCTGTTATCAGGGAGAACTTCAAGGCAAAAATATGATATATGTTCTTTATAAAAATGTTCTGCTCTACACTGTCATCTCATGACTTTGTGGATTGAGAGGCGGGGTGTGGGGAGATATTGGCACAGTTAAAATAAGAATTACACAGTTTACAGTTATATGTGCTTGATACAATTAGAATATATCACTGATTAGCAGTGTTCAGAGTGAATGGCAAAAAGAAATCTTGAGGAATTAAACGTCCTCCCCTTGTTAGTTTCTACACTGTAGTCCTTATGGCGAATGTCCTCCAACAATGCTGGTAAATATGGAGGTAGAGCAATTTAATGCAATGGAATGACTTGCTAGGGCCTCTTCAGAGGGTTATAAAGAGTCATCCATATTGCAGTGCTCCAGGCAGAAAATCATGCTGAATTTCATTCCCCTAAGGGATATTGGCCAGCCAAATGGGGTTTTCCAATAACCTAGAGCTTTACAATCCCTCCTACTGATTATATATCTTTTTAGATCCAGAATATTCACATTTCCCTCCTGCCACAATGGGATTTGACCTCCCAATCCTCCATTTCAGTGACTGATGCACCTATTTAAACCTTTTGTCACAACATTCAAATATAAATAATCATGTGCTACAAATGGGGAGTAGCCTAACTTCTGGAGCATCTTAATAACAAATATATTAAAGCATAGGTTGTACAGGGTGCTTGGATTATCATATTTCATTCTTTAACTTGAATTAAAAGATATATTGGAATTGCTGACACAAAATGCAATCAGTTTTGACAACTAATACTTTGCTATTGAAAAGTTTATTATGTTTTGTAACTTCATAAACTGATTGAAAGAAAAACACAGGAGTCCTGGGATAATCGTTGCAATTTCATTTCTTTACTTTTAGTGGGGTGCGCACATATAATGTGGTGATGTAATAACGTACTTTTATATATAACCCGTAATGAATTCTGTAAAAAAGAGAATGCTTAATCAAATGATATATTTACTATATATACAGTATACTATATAATATAAGTACATCTTTACCACTGCTGGGATGAACTTACCTTTGATGGGGGTTTACATTATGAGGGGTTTGAGATGTTGCACCAAACAAGCTGAGAGCTTAAGTGTTGGAGGGGCTACATGCCAGTCATCTGGGCACGGTGAAACTGAAAACATTGGCATAGTAAGTTTAAAATGTTCCCATTTAGGCCTAAAGATTTAATCACTGTGGAGGACTTCTTACTCTTTTGAGATGACGTCTCACCTGACAAGGTGCAGGGGTCACTCTGCTTGGCAGTTAAGACTTGTGGCTGTGAAAGAATTTCAGATTCTAGGGCCGCATCCATGGCGATTGTAGGAGTTGACTCTGACAGCTCTGAATACCTTTCTTCTGGACGTGTTGGTATCCCAAACAGTGCACGGCGAGATGCTCAATCTGCTGATCTATCCCAAGCCACCAGACAAAGCTTCAAGCCCATGCTTTCATCTTGACCATGCCTAGATCTAGATGACTGGCATATAGCTCCTCCAACACTTTAACTGTTAGCTTGTTTGATGCAACAAGTTTCAAACCCCACATAATGCAATAAAATGTGGTAAAAACGGAGGAAACGGAATTCCTGCTGCACATTCCAGCTATTTTGCATTGCCATACAAACCTGAGATAGTGTGGTGCCTTTTTCGCTTTCCCTTTACATCATCTCTGCCGTAATAGGGAGACTTTTGATTTGCATTAGGAAAATTATGTAAATTTTTCAGTTATTTCCTTTTCCAAGGATAAGTGGAACAATCCAGCAGTATTTCCATGATTAGTTGTCCTCTTGAATTCGATCTTGTAATTGTGTCCTCTGAGAAACAGAGCCCATCTCTGCATGTGTGCTGCTGCTTTAGTGGAATGCCAAGCAACAGAATAATTCTGTGCTGTGAAGAAAGATCAAAAGTTGTTGCTGTTGAAAAATATGCAGATGAACTCTTCCTACAAGTGCAGGGATACTTACAGACAATATATTCATCTATCAAAATGACAGATTGAGCAATCTAATTTTTGGCATGAAACCATGATATGCCTTTAACATTTATGTGTAGCCGGTTAAACCTTCTCATCAAGACCACCCCATTGTAAACAGAGTTAGTTAATTTGGAGCCTAATGCTGTGGAGGATTTGGCGATAACTCCATGTGGACATGACCGCAGCTGAAAGGAGAAACAAAAAGAAGATGCACTTACAATTGTAAACTATGTGCTCAGGTCTTCAGAGTAGGATCTTCAGACCCAAGGCACAAGAGAAACACTTCAGCCAAGAAGAGGAGATGAACTAACACCAAAAAAATGGTGATCAAACACCACCAAGCCCATTGTCTCGGTAAAGAATAAACAGGAGGCTGAGAAGGGATTTAATCAAGGTGTTTAAAATCATGACATGCCCTCGAAGGTTGAAACATAGGGATCTAATTTTCTATCAGAGAGGTACAAGTCTTTCAACAACTGATTGCTGGTCTGGGACTGGTATTATCTCTGACATCCCTGACATGGTAAAAAAATGACAGCTTTCATCCTGCTGTTGTAACATCATTGACTGAATGTCTTGTAAGATAAAATGGACTCTTCACCTCGTATAACCTTGCACCTTATTGTCTTCCTCCACTGCACTCTGTAACTGTAACATAACATTAATTTTTCTGTGTTCTGCTGATGCTTTTCCCTTATACTAGCTTGACATACTGATGTGGTGAAGTGATTTGTATGGTTGGCATGCAAAACAAAGTCTTTCACTGTACCTCGGTGTATGTAAGGACCCCCCATCACGCAGGGCGTAGCCTCTTCTCATCAGGAAGGAAGTACAGGAGCCTAAAGGCACACATTCATTGATTCAAGAACAGCTTCGTCCCCTCTGCCTTCTGATTTCTGAACGGACATTGAACCCATAAATACTAGCTCACTACTTTGTTTTGCACTATTTGTTTATTTGTTTGTTGGTTTGTTTATTTATTTATTTACTGTAGTTCACAGTTTTATCATTAAGTATTGCCTTGTACCACAAAAACAACAAATTTCTTGACATATGCCAGTGATGTTAAACCTGATTCTGCTTCTGCTTCATGTGATAATAATAAACTAATTTCCATTTACCAATACAGATGAAGTCAGAAGTTTACAGGCACCTTAGCTAAATACATTTAAACTCAGTTTCTCACAATTCCTGACATTTAATCCTAGAAAACATTCCCTGTCTTAGGTCAGTTAGGATCACTACTTTATCTTAAGAATGTGAAATGTCAGAATAATAGTAGAGAGAATTATTTATTTCAGCTTTTATTTCTTTCATCACACTCCTAGTGGGTTAGAAGTTTACATACACTTTGTTAGTGTTTGGTAGCTGATGCACCATCAATAACTCACGCTGAGACGTTGGAAGCGAGGTATCGGCTTTTATTGACTGGAAGAATGAACAACACTACATCCTGGGGAATGAGGCTGGGCAGCAGGCCTCAGTCGCCTTTATACAGGGGTCTGTGGGAGGAGCCACAGGAGCAGTCCAGACAGGTATATGTAGTTCACCACAGTAGCATTGCCTTTAAATTGTTTAACTTGAGTCAAACGTTTTGGGTAGCCTTCCACAAGCTTCTCACAGTAAGTTGCTGGAATTTTGTTCCATTCCTCCAGACAGAACCGGTGTAACTGAGTCAGGTTTGTAGGCCTCCTTGCTCGCACACGCTTTTTCAGTTCTGCCCAGAAGAATGGGGTCGAGAAGGATAGTAAATCGAACATGATAGAATGGCAGTACAAACTCAATGGACTGGAACTTCTAAACTTTTAGTTGTTTTTCCAGACTGTCAACTCGGTAATTTAATTAATTTTAATTTAACTTTAATTTCAATTTAGAGATATAATGGGTTTCAAGCCCTTCCATCCCAACAGGTCTTCACCAGCCTTGGTCACATGGGTCACTATAGTGGGGACCGTATCAAAGATACATCATCCACCCCTCCCTCTCCCCCAATGGTCAGCACGAGCTTAAGGAGCTGGTGGGTGGAGAAATTGCTCAAAGTTATAAAAATAATAGGGTTGTAACAGTAGGAGATTTTAATTTCAAAGTTCAAAGTAAATTTATTACCGAAGTACGTATAAGCCACCATATACCACCCTGAGATTTATTTTCCTACAGGCATTTGCAGTAGAACATGGAATACAATAGAATCAATGAAAAACTACACACAAACAGACTGACAAGCAACCAATCTGCATATACAAAACACAAATAATAATAACAATAAATAAGTAAGTAAATAAATAATATTGAGTTGTAGTTTTGTGTCCAATGATCTCTCAGTGTTGAGGTGAGCAAATTTGACCACATTGGTTCAGAATCTTGTAGGGTAATGCTCCTGCATCTGGTGGTGTGGGGACCTAAAGCTCCTGTATCTGCTTCCCGATGGCAGCAGCGAGAAGAGAGTATGGCCTGGATGGTGGTGTCCTTGATGGTGGATGTGCTTTCTTGTTGCAGGGTTCCTTGTAGATCACAAAGTTCGAAAGTTCAAAGTACATTTCTTCTGAAAGTATGTATAAATTATACAATCATTAGATTCGTCTCCTTACAGGCAGCCATAAAACAAGAAACCCTAAAGAACCCATTAAAAAAAGACTTACAAACACCCAATGTGCGGAGAAAGAAAAAAAACCCACAAATCGTGCAAACAATAAAGGCAAGCAACAGCATTCAGAATGAAAGTGAATCCATAGACATGAAGCCCGGAGCAGCCGGAGCAGGCCCAGAGCCTCGGCCTCAGTTCATCGCACACCAGAGCAAATTGTCACGGGGCTCGCAGACACAAAGACTGGAGCAGCAGGAGCAGGCCACAGCCTCAGTGTGCTCAACGGAGGGGTGGTCTTTTCCTGTGGTGGACTGGGCTGCCTCCGTCACTTTTGTAGGCTTGTCTGTTCTTGGGCATTGGTGTTTCCATACCAGGCCGAGACACAACCAGTCAGGATACTTTCCATTGTGCACCTATCGAAATTTCCCCATATTGACTAGGCCATCCAGAGCGCTAAGGACCTGTACAAGGTCTAATTTGTGAAATATGTTCAGGGAAGTTTCCCGAGTCAGTATATTGAGGGTTCTGCTCAGAATGTTACAATGGTGTGAGGAAAGTAGGAAAAGAACTGCAGGTTGCAACCTAGAGTCTGATGAAGGTCCATTTCCACAGGTAGGAAGGTTGGAGGTCACGGGTTTATAAGAAAACAAGGAGGAATTAAAAAGACATTCCTTTCCACTGCAAATTATTAAGATCTGGAATACGCAGTCTAAATGATCAGTGGAAACAGTTTCAATAATAATTTTCAAAGAAGATTGTGTACTTGAAAGGAGGAGTATGCCAGAAAGGATAGCACAGGTGAGTAAGATAAATGGAACTGTGGACTAATCTCCTTTGAAGATCCAGTATTGAGCTGTATAGCCTTCTCTTCTGCATTATTCCATAACTTGTGGTAAACAGGGTTGGGTGCAGACTAATGTTCACAGTTTGGTTTCCCTGTTTAGTCAACAATTTCCTTTTCATTGTATCATATAACCAAGATGGTGGAATTGGGGCAAAAGCTTTCTCGATGTTCCAATCTGCTCTTGCAGTATAATATCACGCTGTGAGCTCTCTAAACCCCCGGTCTGATCCATGGAAATCAAAGGGCTGCCCAGCTGCTGCAGCTTTACGGATGACAGGAGAGTGTCATGGGAGTGTGGAATGAGCTTTGAGTACAAGTGGTGCATGCGAGCTCAATTTCAACGTTTGGATCGGTACATGGATGGTAGGGGTATGGAGGGCTATGGTCCCCATGCAAGTTGACAGGGGTAGGCAGTTTCAATGGTTTCAGCATGGACTAGGTGGGCCGAAGGGCTGTTTCTGTGCTGTACTTCTCTATGACATCTGGAACCAAGGGATCTGTGGATCTGAGCAACAGGAAAAACGTCAGCACATAAAACACTTTTGCCACAACTATTTCTGTACAGTGACACTGCATAAAGATAATGATAATGACCTAACAGCAAGCTCACTGATGCAGTTTGTAAAGGTTTGGTTTTTAAATATGCTTAATGGTGTCAGATTGGAAAGGGTTCATTTACCGGCCTGAATATTCTTGCAGTTAATTGTCTGCAGTAATGATTACTGGGTGTCATCTGAACAGGCAGCCTGGTCTTGTGCAATGGGCCTATTAAAAAAATTAAATGTTATTCAGTGAGTCATTCTCGCTTTGTTATTGAAGGTGTTTATGGATCAGTGTCTGAGGGTCATTATTAGATGAGAACTGGCCTCCAAAGTTCAGTGAATAAAACTTGTTCCTGTATCTCCAAGGAGTTCAATAAAATAAGGGAGAAATTTGTTCTTATTTTGCTTAAGTGTGTTGGGATACTGGTTATGCTTATGTGTATTGTTCCTTCCTAATCACCCTTCAACAGAGGAAACAGTAAGGATTCAATTGAGCTTGATTGATTGTATGACAATCCATTAAGTTCAAGAGCCGTGGGGTAATGGTGTAGTTCTATAAAATGCTGGTTAGACCATACTGGAAGAATCGTGTTTGCCTCATTATAGGAAGGATATGGAAGCTTTAGAGAGGGTGTAGAGGAGATTTCCCACTGAAATTCCTAATAAATAGAAATGTACATGGTGAATAAATGTTGCTCCTTGATCCTTGACCCTTCATTAGAGAACGTGTCTTATGAGAAAGGGCTGAGTGAGCTCAGGCTTTTCTCTGTGGAATGAAGGAGGGTGAGAGGCAACGATACAAGTGTAGAAGATGATAAGAGGCATTCATAGAGTGGACAGCCTTTTCCCAATGCGCAGATTGCTAATACGAGAGGGCATAATTTTAAGGTGAGTGGAGGGAAGTATGGGGGTATGTCAGAGGTAGGCTGAGGGTAGTGCTAGAGGCTGATATAATAGGGACATTGAAGAGACTAATACGTGGAACGGGTTTGTTTCACTCTCGTTACTTTGTCGCTTGTAGTGTTTGCTGAGCATGATGGGCATGCTGTCTTGGTACTGGAATGTGTGGTGACTCTTGCAGGCTGCCCCCAGAACATCCTTGGCTGTGTTGGTTGTTAAAACAAATGATGTAATTCTCTATATCTTTTGATGTACAATACTGTGCAAAAGTCTTAGGCACGTATACAGTATATAGCTAGGGTGCCTGAGACTTTTGCACAGTACTGTATTAGTGAACGTGGAGCAGAGAGCAAGTTTGTAAATCTGGCAGGAGATAAGAGGAATAGACAGAGTGGACTGCCAGCGCCTCTTCCCCAGGGCACCACTGCTCGGTACAAGAGGACATGGCTTTAAGGTAAGGGGAGGGAAGTTCAAGGGGGATATTAGAGGAAGGTTTTTCACTCAGAGAGTGGTTGGTGCGTGGAATGCACTGCCTGAGTCAGTGGTGGAGGCAGATACACTAGAGAAGTTTAAGAGACTACTAGACAGGTATATGGAGGAATTTAAGGTGGGGGGTTATATGGGAGGCAGGGATTGAGGGTCGGCACAACATTGTGGGCCGAAGGGCCTGTAATGCGCTGTACTGTTCTATGTTCTATGTTCTATAAAGATGTTGGGAATGGTGGTGGTGGAGCACCGCGGGGTGTGGGACAGGTGGAAGGGAAAGAGAGCCCGGGGCGAGAAGTGGTGCGGGTGCAGTCATACCCAGCCCTGCGATACCAAGCGAGGTCGCTCGATTCCAAACTGGTAAACTGATTATTATAGAATATCTTCCCTCTCCTTTCCCCTTTTCCCAACCAGGATTCCCCTCCCCCTATCCCCTTCCCACTCTCAGTCCACAGTCAAGACCCATATCAGAATCCGGTTTATCTTCACTCACACATACCATGAAATTTGTGTGACAGCAGTACAGTGCAATACATAAAATTGTCACAGAAATGTGAAAAATTCTTAGGCACCCTAGCTTTATATATATGTGCCTAAGACTTCTACACAGTACTGTACATATGATTCATGAATTTGTATCTGAATCTGAATGGTGAGTGATGTTTGATTAGAAATATCCCTGGGGAGGAATAAGAATCCACAACCTCTTCAAAGTATGGCCAGTGAGCCCCTTCTGGCACATTTCAGAAGCTATTGGATTTCCCTTTACTCCTCATGCCTCAGTGTGTGGCCCTACAGTTATCTGACTGCAACACAAGAGGTGCTGCAGACCAGGCAGCATCTTTGGAGGGAAATGGACAGTCAGAGTTTCAGATCAAATCTCTTCATCGGAATCTCCTCTCTACAACGAGAGGTCTGTAAGCAATGATCCCTCTAGTTTGTAATGACCAATGTGTGCAAAAATATGGCCGTAACACGCTGTAATGTCTTCTCTGTAATGTTTCACTGCTAAGGCTAATGAAATGGCTTCTCTGTAATGTTCACTGCTGAGGTAGTGGTTTCTCTGTAGCAGCAATGTTTGGGTTATGGCTGGAGATAACAGGACTGTGGTATGCACGTTAGCCAATCAGGAGTTTGTTGCTCTGTCTTGTGAATCTGGAAGGAGGTTTATCGCGGGCTTTTGAGGAGAGAAGACGCGAATGGAGAGATTTGGTAGACCGCCAGACAGGGTGGACTCGGAGCGAGGGTCCGAAGGGCAGCGACAATCGGATGAGGTCGATGGTGGACAATCGACGTATCAGTGAGCTCCAACTTTGCACAACCGACTGTTTAATAAGATTGGGCCCTTTTTTTCTCTTATTTCATTTCTCTACTAACCATATTATCAAAGTAAGAATTATAAAACTTAATTGTTTAATCACATATTGTGTACTGTTTGTTATTTCATGGTACTGATTTGTAACGGGGGACACATTGCGCAGCATCCACCCAAACGAGATTTCTTAAGATTGGCCGGGCCAGGGGCTATCACCCCCTATATTAAGCCGCTAATGAAGAGAGAATTACATTGCACTGTGCAATTTTTTGCCCAGTAACAACAACATGTGCACACTGAATAATTTCTTCAATAAAAACAGTATAAATAAGCCAGTTCTAAAATCTGCAGACAAATCATCACAAACTCCACATTGTCAACACTGTCTGCATCAGAAACTGGAAAAGGAAATGTGATTGTGAAATATAGTTATAGTTATAGACGTGGGTAGCCTCCAATCTGATGGCATGAACATTGATTTCTCCAACTGCCGGTAATGCCCCTCCTCCCATTCTTTCCCCATCCCTGATTTTCCCCGTCCCCATTTTTTTTTCTCTGCCCATCACTCTTTGCCTGTTCTCCATCTCCCTCTGGTGCTCCCCTCCCCTTTCTTTCCCCCTAGGCCTCCCGTCCCATGATCTTTTCCCTTCTCCAGCTCTGTATCCCTTTTGCCAATCACCTTTCCAGCTCTCAGCTTCACCCCACCCCTCCTGTTTTCTCCTATCATTTCAGATTTCCCCCTCCCCCTCCTACTTTCAAATCTCTTACTATCTCTTCTTTCAGTTAGTCCTGACGAAGGGTCTCGGCCCGAAACGTTGACAGTGCTTCTTCCTGTAGATGCTGCCTGGCCTGCTGTATTCCACCAGCATTTTGTGTGTGTTGCTTGAATTTCCAGCATCTACAGATTTCCTCGTGTTTACATCTTCAAATACAGTCTAGATTGACAAGAAGTTAAAACATCACAGCTCAGTATCCAGACAATAAGCTAATCAATTGAATGAAATAATTAACTGGGCAGGCTGAAAGGTCTTTTCTACGTCCTCCTTACTTATATCCACAATTCTGTACTCCAGTCCCTTCATATTTTGATACTGCAGGGTTAATTTTCCTAAAAATACATATAAAATGCAAGTGTAACACCTGCCCCTATACCTCCTTCCTGGCCACCATTCAGGGCCCCAAACACTCCTTCTGGGTGAGGCAACACCCTACCTGTGAGTCTATTGGTTTCTTTTATTTTATCCTGTGCAGCCTCCTTGTGCGATCCCCGGCGCCCTCCAGAGAGACCCGATGCAAATTGGGGGAATCACTTTGTCAAGCACCTTTGCTCTGTCCACCGTAAAAGACAGGATCTCCTGGTGTCCACTCGTTTCAACCCAACTTCCCATTCCCATTCTCACATCTCTGTCCTGTTACTTCATCTGGGTAGCCTCCAGCCTGATGGCACGAACATTGATTTCTCGAACTTCGAGTAATCAGTTCTCCTTTACCTTTTTTTTCTTTTAATCATTATGGCCACCCTCTCACACCTTTCTCTTCTCCTCACCCTCTCACACCTTTCCCTTCTCCTCACCCTCTCACACCTTTCCCTTCTCTCTGGTTCCCCTCCCCGTTCACTTTCTTCCCTGATCCACTGTTCTCTCCTACCAGAATCCTTCTTCTTAAGCCTTTTACCTCTTTCTCATGTTACCATCCAGCTTCTTACATCATCCACCCCCACCCACCCAGCTTCCCCCTTCAACAATCACCTGCCAAATTGTATTCTTCCTCCTCCCCCTTCCCGTCACCTTCTTATTCTGCCTTCTGCCTCCTCCCATTCCAGTGCTGATGAAGAGTCTCAGCAGGAAACGC
Organism: Hemitrygon akajei; assembly: GCF_048418815.1. Classification (NCBI taxonomy): domain Eukaryota; kingdom Metazoa; phylum Chordata; class Chondrichthyes; order Myliobatiformes; family Dasyatidae; genus Hemitrygon; species Hemitrygon akajei. The sequence goes on from NC_133127.1 coordinate 32,776,353, forward strand.
TGATTGTTTATTGCCCTCCTTAGAGGCAGCCTCACTCCTGCATTTTATATGCGTTGCTCCCCTCTGTTTACACCTCAATCAATATAATGGAGTGACGTGGGGTAATTTTTGTTTAAGATCGAATCATGATTACAGCAAGATAATTTCCTTAGAAACAGCTTTCTTTGTTGTAAACATTTGGTCTAGGAACATTATTAAAGCAATTTGCACTGTATACATCAGAAATAGTCCTGTAAACAGAGGTGTGATCTTTAACCCAAGACTGGAAACTTTTTTACATGTACCAACCTGCCCAAGGCCTCACTGAGGGTGTTTCCACCGATTGCACTTTAATGCAAGGTCCAAGCTGACCTCATTCACATGCACTCCACGAAGGACAAGTGATCTTGATTAAGGCTTATTTTTCAGCAGAGGCATTGACTAATAGTCCAAAGATCCAAAGAATAGGCAGCCAGAATCGATGGAAAGTTTCTCAACTCCGTTCAGAGGATGTGATGGGTGAGTACCTATTAGATGCACAAATTTCACAATGCACAATGAACAAATTTCAGACTTTATAATCTGTAGAAACAGTTCATGGTTGATGCAAAAGAAACCTTGCATTTACCAAAAACTGTCTTACAAACATACTCAAGCAGACATGCATAAAGTACATACATCTTGACACACACATCTGTCAATACCACCCACACCTGTTTGAACATAGACTGTTACTGCACTCTGTAGGTGAAGGGTTTCCACAAAATGGTCAGCTTGGCATGCTCAATTGTTGTGAGCAGGGGTAGGAACCCTTTGCTGACAGGGCAATTGCATCCGCTGAACAGTTTGATTCAGCCATCTCATCTAAGTGGATTCAGCCATCTAAGTTGATCCAATCAACTTAGCAAGTTGCCATCTCAGGTTTGACTGAGACCTGTTAGTCACATGTCAACTTTCCAAACATACCAACATCCCTGTGCCATGTAAGTGTTAGTAAAAGGTACTGAAACATAAAGTAATACAGCACTGAATCAAGTCTGCCAGCCCAGCGAATCCACCCTGACAAGTACCCATTTATACTAATCCTACACAGATCCCAATTGTCCTCTTATTTCCTGAGCTCCCAGTGGAATCCACCGCTATACACTAACACTCAATTTAGAATGGCCAGTTAACTTATTACGCATGTACATAGGTAGTATATGGGCCAATTCTGGAACAAAAGGAAAGATTTAATAGAAATATATGGGACAAAATGTTCATGCAGAGGATGTCCATTATGGAATGAACTCCCAGAAGAAGTGGTTGACACAGGTACAGAACAGCATTTAAAAAGCACTTGGACAGGCAGGTGGAATGGAACGGTTTCGAGGGACCTTCCCAAATCCGTGTACAGTACCTATCCAAGTGCTTTTTAGTTTATGGTAAGTCATGAAATTTGCTGGTTAGTGGCAGCTGTACAAAAATTAAAGATTAGCTTTAGTGGTCACATGTACATTGAAACACTGAAGCATACAAGATGAAATTCCTCTCTCTGCGCCAATGGCCAACACAATCTGAGAATCGTGCTGGGGGCAAACTGCAAGTGTCGCCACACTTCCAGTGCCAACATAGCGTGCCCGCAGCTCTCGTACCCTAACCTGAACTGTATGTCTTTTGAACGTGAGAGAAAACTGTCACGGGGAGAACGTACAAATGCTTTACGGACAGTGGGGGGGGATTGAACCCAGGACGGTGATCCACAGCACGGTAAAACATTATGCTAATTGCTAGGCTATTGCGTCACCCTGCAATGCACACATACAGTGCAATGCATAAAAATTACAATAAAACTAAATAAATAAAAAATAAATAAATAGTACAAATATAGAGCAAAATAGGGAGGTAGTTTCCATGGATTCATGGACAGTTCAGAGACCTGATGGCGGAGGGGAAGAAGCTGTTCCTAAAATGATGAGTGTGTGTACTCAGTGGTTGGCTTCAAGTACGATGACAAAATGGAGTATGGAAAGAAAATAAAACAGCTGGTAGACTGGTGTGAGAAGAACAACCTAAGCCTGAACGTGGAGAAGACAAAGGGAATCATTGTGGCACAGACAAGCCATTCCCCTCTGCGAATTCATGGCTTCTCTGTAGAGAGAGATAAGTGCACCAAGTTCCTGGGAGTTCACATCACAGATGACCTCAGCTGGTCCCTTAATATCACCTCCCTGAACAAGAAGGCACAGCAGTGCCTCCACTTCCTAAGAAGATTGAGGCGAGCAAGGCTCCCACCTCCCCCCACATCTTAACCACATGTTACAGGAGCACCATTGAGAGTATCCTGACGGGTTGCATTTCCATCTGGTATGCAAGCTGTTGAGCATTGGACCAGAAACCCCTACAAAGGCCTGTGAGAACACTGGGAGGATCATAGGGATCTCCCTACCATCCATCAGAGACATTTATCAGGAGGGCTGCATACACAGGGTCCTTAGTATTTTTAAGGATCAGGGACAGTCAGCATGGCTTTGTGAAGGGCAGATCGTGCCTAACAAGCCTGATAGAGTTCTTTGAGGAGGTGACCAGGCATATAGATAAGGGTAGTGCAGTGGATGTGATCTACATGGATTTTAGTAAGACATTTGACAAGGTTCCACACGGTAGGCTTATTCAGAAAGTCAGAAGGCATGGGATCCAGGGAAGTTTGGCCAGGTGGATTCAGAATTGGCTTGCCTGCAGAAGGCAGAGGGTCGTGGTGGAGGGAGTACATTCAGATTGGAGGTTTGTGACGAGTGGTGTCCCACAAGGATCGGTTCTGGGACCTCTACTTTTAGTGATTTTTATTAATGACCTGGATGTGGGGGTAGAAGGGTGGATTGGCAAGTTTACAGACGACACAAAGGTTGGTGGTGTTGTAGATAGTGTGGAGGATTGTCAAAGATTGCAGGGAGACATTGATAGGATGCAGAAGTGGGCTGAGAAGTGACAGATGGAGTTCAACCCAGAGAAGTGTGAGGTGGTACACCTTGGAAGGACAAACTCCAAGGCAGAGTACAAAGTAAATGGCAGGATACTTGGTAGTGTGGAGGAGCAGAGGGATCTGGGGGTACATGTCCACAGATCCCTGAAAGTTGTCTCACAGGTAGATAGGGTAGTTAAGAAAGCTTATGGGGTGTTAGCTTTCATAAGTCGAGGGATAGAGTTTAAGAGACGCAATGTAATGATGCAGCTCTATAAAACGCTAGTTAGGCCACACTTGGAGTACTGTGTCCAGTTCTGTTCGCCTCACTATAGGAAGGATGTGGAAGCATTGGAAAGGGTACAGAGGAGATTTACCAAGATACTGCCTGGTTAAGAGAGTATGGATTATGATCAGAGATTAAGGGAGCTAGGGCTTTACTCTTTGGAGGGAAGGAGGATGAGAGGAGACATGATAGAGGTGTACAAGATATTAAGAGGAATAGACAGAGTGGACAGCCAGCGCCTCTTCCCCAGGGCACCACTGCTCAGTACAAGAGGACATGGCTTTAAGGTAAGGGGAGGGAAGTTCAAGGGGGATATTAGAGGAAGGTTTTTCACTCAGAGAGTGGTTGGTGCGTGGAATGCACTGCCTGAGTCAGTGGGTGGAGGCAGATACACTAGTGAAGTTTAAGAGACTACTAGACAGGTATATGGAGGAATTTAAGGTGGGGGGTTATATTGGAGGCAGGGTTTGAAGGTCAGCACAACATTGTGGGCCAAAGGGCCTGTAATGTGCTGTATTATTCCATATTCTATGTTCTATGTAAGGATCCCATCCATCCATCCAGCATCCTCTTTGGATTTCTACCATCAGGCAGGAGGCTAAAGTGCATAAAAAACAATAGGATGAGAAACAATATCTTCTCCCAGGTCATTAGGCTTCTAAACACCAGGCTGCATCGTATTCGAAGCATCACTGGTTCATCTGTTCCGTACCTTACGATATTTAATATTAATGCACTTCAGTTTGTTATTTATGTGTGATTCATCTGTCGATTTTATCCTTACCTTCACAAGTTATCATGTATTGTGTCTTGTACACCCTGGTTCAAAGAACATTGTCTTATTTCTATATAAATTATATATGTTATGTATGTGTATGTTGTTAAATGGCAATAAACCTCACTTGTCACTTGTCTTGTCACTCCTCATCCCCAAACGATGCACAGAGAATAAACATATAGAATAGCACTGGCCAAAGGCCCATCCCATCATAATGACTTACTGTTCCACTTCTGAATAAAAGTATACATCATACCTTAGCTAGACATTCCATGCCCCTTCTGTGATCCCAAATGTGTTCTCAACCTCCTGCACATCTCACCTAATGGATGCCCCACACTGTTTGCACCAGAGAACCTATGACATGCAACAGTGCGGGCCCTTCTTCCTGCCCCACCCATGAACACGTTAAACAGCCTTTTGTCGCTTTGCACTTTATGAGAATTCTCAACAATGAAAGCAGCTGCTGCATTTGGCCTGTGTAACAAGTTACAGGAATTTTACTGTGTACAAAGTACTTTGAGATAACAAAGTTAGGCATTGCTTGGGTGAGGCCACTTAATCTATCCAACTGAGTCTTCCACAGGAACCCATCACTCCTCCTCCCATTAAATATTATACCAAAAAACTCTTTCTGAATAACTCTAGATAGTATACCACATATATCATTACTTCTCTATGGATTATTCTAAGACTGAGTTCAGGAGTTTCACGTTGGCCCTAAATCTGCCTTTTGCCAGCTTGTTCCTGCATCTTTGAAAGGTGGTATAACTACACAAAGCCTCTATAGACTTTTAGGAGTTCTCAAATACCCAGCCAATGTACTTTCTCAATACTTTTCTAAGCTTCATTTTGGTACAATTGGTTACACTGTGGCCCTACATTGGACAGGTCAGAAGAACTCACAGTGGTGTATTGAATTGCTGAAGGTTTCACAATAATCCACTGTGCTCCAGACCCAAAATAATATATATTTGGCAGAATAGGACTTCACTCCAAGATCTCCTACCTTTGTATAAACCTACTCCATAATCAATCTAACTCATCTCTCCTATGCAGACCTTAACCCTCCATTTTCTTCCACCCATGTCTATCTAAGAGTCTTTACAATGTCTCCATTGTATCTGCTTCTACCACTAAGGCCAGCAGTGCAATCCAGGCACCCACCACTCTCTGTGTAAAACATCTACCTCTGTCATCTCCCCTAAACTTCCTCCCAGTCTCCTTAAACGTATGTCCTCCAGTATTGGCTATTGTCACCCTGGGAAAATGGTTCCGGCTGTCCACTCTATTTATGCCTCTCATAATCTTATACAACTCTCACCCTCTGTCACAAAGAGAAAAACTTGCTCAACCATTCCGCATAAAATATACTCTCTAATTCAGGCAGCATCCTGGTAAACCTCCTCTGCACCCTGTCGAAAGCTTCCACATCTTTCCTACAACCAAAACGGAACACAGTATTCTAAACCAAGGCTTTGCAGAGCTGCAACTTTACCTCGCAGCTCTTGAACTCAATTCCCTGACTGATGAAGGCCATCACACCATTTGCCTTCTTAACCACTCTATCAACTTGCACAATAACTTTGAGGGATCTATGGACGTGTACCCCAAGATCACTCTGCTCCCCCACACTGCTAAGAATCCTGCCGTTACCCTGATACTCCACCTTCAAGTTCAATCTTCCAAAGTGTATCACTTCACACTTCTCCGGATTGAGTTCCACTGACCACTACTCTGCCCAACTCTGAATCCTGTCTATATCCTGTTGTGATCTATAACAACCTTCCACACAATGCACAACATCTCCAATCCAATTCATTGAATGTCCAGTCTCTGTCTTCCCCATTCTCTGATTGACCACTCATTGAGAACACCACATACCATGTGCCCCACACACAGTTTACACTACCCAGTGCCTGCACAAGCTTTACATTGCCCACACTCCAGGTGGCCCATTCTTTGCAAACTATACCCATCTCTTAACAGATCTACTTGGTGTGCAATACACTGCGATACCATCTGGTGTGTCTCCCATCCACCAATTGTCACACTCAGAGTGTGCCCCACTCTTTGTCCTCACTGTAAATTAGGGGCTTCACACGCAGCATATCCTCCCCTACATCTTCAGCTCCTTGATACACTTGTCCATCATCAAGGCAAAATTCTCTTTAATTGTCGTGCTACCTTTAACCCAGTACACTGCAAATTCATTCTGATGCTATTGTGGCCTGTTTCTGCTTGGTTAGTCCTTCTTTCATACCACATGTCTTTGGCTGTACATAAAGGAACACAGTGGAATTTAAATTTTCCTGAAACACTTTCAATGGGAATTGGATTTTGCATCAGCCAACTAAAATGCAAATAAACCTCTTTATTTATTTTCTGTACAGATTTTGGGTTTTTTTATTATGGAGTGAGAAAGGCTGACTTGACATAGTGTGCAGTGCCTGGGGGTTGTAACATTCCTACAGCTATTGCCTTTGAAGTATATCCATTTATAAAATAGAAACATGTACCAGATAGAACAAATCCCCATAGATTGATTGCAGGAGAGCCATACCTTTTCAACCCCATGTATTCTTCAGTCTTGAAGTATGGGATATAAGTACTTTATACAAATGCATAGGTTGGTGAATGGAGTAGAAGCTTTAATCTACAGCACTCACGAGTCAGAGAATGGGGAAACTCAAGCAAATCACGCAGATGCAGAAAATCTGAAATAAAACTGAAAATGCTGGAAAAGCTCAGCAGTAAGAGTACATAAAACATAGAACAGTACAGTACAGGCCCTTTGGCCCACAATGTTCTGCTAACCCTTTAACCGACTCCAAGATCATTCTAACCCTTCCCACCTATACAGCCCTCCATTTTTCTTTCATCCCTGTGCCTATCTAAGAGTCTCTAAAATGTCCTTAATGTTTCTGCCTCTACTACCATACTGGCAGCACATACCACACACCTACCACATTCTGTATAAAAATCCTACCTCTGACAAACCCCTCCCCCACTATACTTTCGACCAAACCACTTAAAGTTATATCCCCTCATATTAGCTATTTCCACCCTGGGAAAAAGTCTTTGGCTGTCCATTCTTCTATGCTCCTTATCATCTTGTACACCTCTATCAAGTCGCCTCTCATCCTCCTTCTCTGAATGAGAAGAACCTTAGCTTCGTTCAACCTATCCTCATAAGGCGTGCCCTCTAACCCAGGCAGCAATCTGGTAAATCTCCTCTGCCCCCTTTCTAAAGTTCCATGTCCTTCCTATAATGAGTTGAACTGAACTGAACACAATACTCTAAATGTGGTCTGAACCAGAGTTTCGAGATGCAACATTACCTTGCAGCTCTTGAGTTCAATCCCCTGACCATCGAAGGCCAACACACCACACTTCTTCTTAACCATCCTATCAACTTGCACATAGAATATAGAACATACAGCAACTTGTTCTTCAGCCCATAATGTTTGCACCAAACATGATGCCAAATTAAATCTAATCACTTTCCTCTGTACATGATCCACATCCCTCCATTCACTTTGTATTTATGTGTCTACCTTAAAAGCCTCTTAAACAGTACTATTGCATGTGCTTCCACCACAACCCTTCTCAACCCATTCAGGACACCCATCCCACCCTGTAAAATAAACTTGCCTCACACATCTCTTTGAAACTTTCCCTCTCTTACCTTAAATGCATGTTCTCTAGTATTAAACATTGCTATCCTGGGAAAAAATGATTTTGACCGTCTACCATAACCATGCCTTTCATAATTTTATGGTCTTCTATAAGCTCATCTTTCAGCCTCCAATACTCCAGAAAAAAAAACACAATTTAATCCCACCTCTCCTCATACTTAGATCTTCTAGCCCAGGCAGCAACCTGGTGAATCTCTTCTGCACTCTCTCCAGAGTCTCCACATCTTCCCTGTGATGGTGCAACCAGAATTGCACACAATAGTCCCAAGTGCGGTCTAAACAAAACTTTTTGAGAAACATAGTTAACGTTTAAATTCAAAGACTTTTGTTCTGTTTCTCTGTCTTACATTACTGTACAACAGAATTAACCCGTAACAGGATGCCTAAACGTTAGTCCCCAGTAAAGGGAGTTGACTAGAAACATCAGGTGTCCATTCCTCCCCACCCCCCTCAGATGCTGCTTTGGCCTGCTGAGTTCCTGCAGCAGTTTGTATATTTGCCGGTACTTTTGTGCACATGATGCATGATGTTCCAAAGCCGCTGAACTTGCGCAATGATTCCGAACAGCATTTAAATCCTTGTTTGATGCTCACTATTAGTTAACGTAGAGCATCCTTCCTATGTTACTGCCCAGGAGTCCAAACCTCGGGTAGGTTCATGCCCCAAGGTTTTCATTATTACTTATCATACACTCCACCCAACCCTTTTGATCAACACCCTCAGTGAGCTCTAAAACATTGCTCAGCTACTCTTATCACCTCCTCCCGCCCCCTCCCAAGCATCTGCCCAACTCCTGACCCTTCATATGCCTTCCTATCATCATATCTCTGGGAGAGTGACTAACTGTACCTACATTAATAGTATAACTCCACAATCCCCAGAACACACTAATGCCATCATAGGCGGGGTCTCATGTCAGCCATTACGGTATGATTTGGTGCAGCATCCTCTCACAAAACTACAGTCAGATCAGAAGAAGAGGTCATTGGCTTCAGTCTACCATCACTGCAGGACTTGTATGTACCCAGGATAAAGATGGAGGAGGAAAAAGCATTGCAGACACTACCTAACCTGTAAACTGCCTTTTCCAAAATCTCCCTTCTAGAAAGCGCTATAGGGCTTTTAAAACAAAAACTTCGCGCCATCTTATGTTTCTTCCCCAAAGCAATTAATCTGATCAACCATTCAAGGTAAGCACCCCACTCCCCTCTATTACCTCAGTCACTAAACTGCACTATAAACACTCTAAACCACTTTTTATAATGCTGTTTATGTTGTATATACATACTGGTATTAATGCACATGCACATTTTATTCCATATCCACACTTTAGCCTCTAAGTTTATTTTATATAATTCATATTCATATTCATTGTTGAATGTTTTCTTTGTGGCATATTGTGCCAACACTCCACAGCAAATTTCTCATACATGTTAATGTATATGGCTAATAAAGTTGATCCTTGATCCTTGATTCCTTTTGTATGCCTAATTGCACTATAACCCTTGAAATTCTACTGCGATTGCCTTCTCATCCAAGATCCCGAACCCCCACTGTATGTGTAACTCCATTTGAATTACAAGTGGACCCTGGAAAGCAGTCTGTGCCACAATTTTCCATAACATGAAGTGGCATTGTGTTTGGAAATGCAGGCGGAAATGAAATAAATTTTGTGTTGATTTATTAACTTTTCTTTCACAAAAATTCTGTAAGTGCATATTTTGTTCCCTATCTCTAATTTTTTGGGTAGTGATCTGTGTACCTGCTGCTCAAACAGGTGCTGAGATTTTGTAGAACCATCTAGAATGTAATTCTAGAATCAGGATCTGAATCAGGTTTATTATCACTGACGTATGTCATGAAATTTGTTGTTTTGTGGCAGCAGTTACAGGGCAGTACATAAAAATTATGATGAGTTGCAATAAAAATGAATAACTATTACAAAAGAGAAATAGTGAGGATGATGACTTTGTAACATCTTCTAAACAGAACATAGAACAGAAATCTGCAGCACATTACAGGCCCTTCGGCCCACAATGTTGTGCCGACCATGTAACCTACTCTAGAAGCTGCCTAGAATTTCCCTACGCAAAGCCCTCTATTTTTCTAAGCTCCATGTACCTATCTGAGAATCTCTTAAAAGACCCTATTGTATCTGCCTCCTCCACCATCGCTGGCAGTGCATTCCATGCACTCACCTCTCTCTGTGTAAAAAACTTTCCTCTGACATCCTTCTTGTACCTACTTCCAAGCACCTTAAAATTATGCCCCCTCATGCTAGCCAGTTCAGCCCTGGGAAAAAGCCTCTGCCTATCCAAACAATCAATGCCCCTCATCATCTTATACATCTCTATCAGGTCACCTCTCATCCTCCGTCGCTCCAAGGAGAAAAGGTCAAGTTCAATCAGCCTATTCTTATAAGACACGCTCTCCAATCCAGACAACATCCTTGTAAATTTCCTCTGCACCCTCTCTATAGTATCACATCCTTCCTGTAGTGATGTGACCAGAACTGAACACAGTACTCCAAGTGGGGTCTGACCAGGGTCTTGTATAGCTTTACCATTACCTCGTGGCTCTTGAACTCAATCCCAGGGTTGATGAAGGCCAACACACCATACGGCTTCTTAATAACACTGTCAACCTGCTCAGCAGCTTTGAGTGTCCTATGGACCCAGACCCCAAGATCTTGCTGATCCTCCACACTGCCAAGAGTCTTACCATTAAAATTATATTCTGTCTTCAGATTTGACCTACTGAAATGAACTACTTCACACTTATCTGGGTTGAACTCCATCTGCCACTTCTCAGCCCAGTTCTGCATCCTGTTGATGTCCCGTTGTAACCTCTGAGAAATCTCCAGACTGTCCACACCACCCCAACTTTTGTGTCATCAGCAAATTTACTAACCCACCCTTCTACTTCCTCATCCAGGTCACTTATAAGAATCACAAAGAGGAGGGGTCCCTGCGGAACACCACTGGTCACCCACCTCCATGTAGAATACTAGATTGAGCTGATGCAGATATCAGACAGGATAGAGGGAAGCTCTGTTTGTCCAATCCTAAAGAAGGCTGCAGACTGAAAATTTTGTTATTAGATTAAAGGAGAAGCTATTAACAGTTAGTGGATTTATTTAAAATTAAGAAGTCTCATTCAATAATGTACGGCAGCAAGTGAGTCATCGAACAAACATGCTTGCAGACTGACTAAGATAGAGGCTGCATAGGCAAAGGGAGATGGGAGCAGTCACCAGAATCCGAGTCTCATTGGCTCATCAGTCAATTGACTCCTGAGATGGTCATGGTGGGGTTGGGGGGGGGGGGGGGGTCAGTTTATTGGACAGAGGACCAGAACAAAAGAAAAGAGCAACATGGTGTTCAGCCATCATTCTAAGCTTGCACACTGTAGGTATGCAGAGGAAGATGTCCGCTGGCCACTTGCAACCTCCTCCCCAACTCACTTCCTCTACTTTCTCAGCCATGGTGTGAAGTCCTATTCCACCACACATGACATTTTGGGCCTGGAGCACAGTAGATTGCTGTGGATCCTTCTGAAGTATAAAGTTCAAAGTTCAAACTCAATTTATTATTGAAGTGCGTCTATGCATTCACAGTAGAACAGAGAAATGCAGTAAAATCAATGGAAAAACTACACCCAAACAAAGACCGACAACCGATGTTCCAAACGAAACAAACTGCGTAAATAAATAAATACTGAGAACATGGGTTGTAGAGCCCTTGAAAGTGAGTCCATAGGTTGTGGAATCAGTTCAGTGTTGAGGTGAGTGAAGTTATGTGCTCATTTTAACTCTGTACCTCAACTCAATTCAGTATGTAACTGTGTGCTGGAAGTTAGTGCAGGATCACAGTGTTACCAAAGACATCAGAATGAAGCTACAGAGAAGTGTTGAGAGAACGCATTGACAGGGTATTTGGGGACTTTTAAAAGTCCATAGCAGCCTGGTGTTGTTACATTACCATTCAAAGACCTAGGAACAAGTTGGCAATAGGCAGATACGGGGCTAACGTGACAATCCTGACCTCAGCCTGGTCATTGAGTAATCCCCAGAGAAGTAATGATAAGCTGTCTAGAGTCATTCAGGAAAGAGTTAGATAGTGTAATATTTAATGGGAGGAGGAGTGATGGGTTCCCGTGGAAGACTCAGTTGGATAGATTATGTGGCCTCACCCAAGCAATGCCTAACTTAGTTATCTCAAAGTACTTTGCACACAGTAAAATTCTTTTAACTGTTGTTACACAGGCCAAATGCAGCAGTTCCTTTTATTGCTGAGATTTCCCATAAAGAGCAAAGAGACACAAAAAAAGGTGAAGGGCTGAAAATCTGAGATTCAGCCTTTGGTAGCTAAGCAGCAATTCTTACACATTTAACATGCATCATCAAGCCCGGATAATACCATAGGTTTATAGAAATGCCTTTTAAAAATGGAGACAATTTCTCAGGGTGGTTTGAGAGGCTATGAGTTCCTGTTGACGCTCTGAGCTGAAGCAAAGGTTTTGGCTGCTGTGGTAACACTTAACCAGCAGGTGGCGTTTAGTCAGTGTTTCTGGAGTAACCAGATAATATACCATATTGTTTCTCTCTGGGTCGGGACACATATAACTTGCAGTGTACAGGGATCACTGTATTCTGCATATATTTAGAAGCTTTCACCATTCCCTAATGATCTTTCCGTCCCCTGTTTCAGCAGAACCTTCTCAGTTTTAGAATCTGGCCGCTGCTAACCTTTGATGTGTGGAGAGCCTACAGCTGAGGTATTCATGAATAGGATCAGACCAGAATTCTTCCTTCAGCTTAACCACACACCAAGGACTTGTTCCTTACAACAAATCTGCACCAAGTGTCAGCCTAGACTAAGCACCAAGTCCTTTATGGAAAATCGGAGCGAAATGTGTTGCCAGTTGCAACTGTAGGGCACAATAGAAAGTTTGAAACAGAAACTGATGCGGCCTTTATCATAACATGCAAATAACCCTGGGGGCCCATTATTGTATTAATAGTACAGGAGCTGCTGAGCACACAGAATTAATATTCAACAAAAATGTGGCCACTGTCATATGTGTTACTTCAATAGTAAGTCGAAAAAGATGTGAATTAAGATCTCTGAGGATAAAATCCTGTCTGCAGTGGAGCAGAATTTTGAATGGGGAAGTTAAACCCAGCTCTATTTTTTCATATAGCAGGACAGAGGTGAAGATTACAGAATCCCAGAATTTATATTAGTAAAATAGGTGGCCATTTGGCCCATCGAATCCATGCCAGTTATGAAGAAATCCTGTCAGCCACATTTCCCAGCTTTCTTCAAACAACCATGCAGTCTTTAACCTTCAAATGCTTATCCAAGGCATTTTTGAATGCCACATTTAAATCTATATCATATATTCAGACAGTGCTCACTGAATCTGTGTAAACATGTTCTTACATGTTCTCCATCTGCTGACCAGATCAACATAACTTCTCCCCAAACCTAGCTACTTCAATTCTTTTTCCTAACTGAAGAAATCAAAATGCAAATCATTATCATATTTTTTGGGACTGCCCTGTTATCAAAAACTATTGGAGGGGGATACACAATGCCCTCCAAGACATCTTTAAACGTGAAATACCCTTGGAGAGTAAGACCATATATTTTGGATATATACCTCAAGAATGTTTGAAAAGAGATAAATATTTAATGAATATACTGTTGGTGGCTGGTAAAAAGACTCTTACTAGGAAATGGTTATCACAGGAGAGCCCAACTTTAAATACATGGATTGAAATTACAATGGACATTTACAAAATGGAGAAGATAACAGCATCTTTTAATCATAAACTGGAACAATTTGATTCATACTGGGAAAAATGGTTTATCTACATAATGCCTCATAGGCCTGATTTTATTCTCACAAATCAATGAATATGTTGTATAAAAAAAGATCACTCCCTACTTGTACATAGTTCTTTCCTTTTGCTTGTTTTTTCTTTCCACTCTTTTCTATAAGTGTATACCTCAGATAAATACTTTGTGGAGATTTGTGATATATGATTATATGATATATATGTACAATGTCTGAAATACATCTTATGGAAATGTTTGCTTGATGAACTTCAATAAAAAAATAAATTACAAAAAAAAGAAACCCCTCATCCCAGGATCCTCTGTGGCAAACCTTTGCAGCACTCTCTCCAAAGCCTTCTCTCCCTCTCTAGAATATGAAGACCAAAACTGGAAATGACAATGCCTAATCTTTTATGTAAATTCAGCATTTTCACCTTGTTATTGCAATCTGACAAAGTTTTCCCATACTTTAGTTTTCTCAGCTGGAGACTTTATGAACGTTTCTTTGCAGTAAATGTCGATGCAATGACTGAATAGCTGCCTTCCAGTTCATCACTAACCTGACTTTAACCTCAATGGAAGACAGGTGAAGTGATCATTGAGCCTTTTAAAGATACCTGCTCCAAAGAGTATTTACCTATAATATCACAAGAAGAACAATGTCAACAGGGGACTAGCCAGCAGAAAAGCAAAACACCAAAATCAACTAAGCTGCAAATGTTACCTTGGTAGAGACTGCATCTGAAATGGTGGGGCACTTAGAAGTCTCAGTTTCAGTCTCTACCAAGGTAGAACAGAGGGATCTGTAAACACAGATTGATAATTCCTTGAAAGTGGCAATTACTGAGTACAGGAATTTGGATGTTATGCTGAAGTTGTATAAGACATTGGTAAGGCTTAAATTGGAGTATGGTGTAGTGTTCTGGTCACCCACCTCCAGGAATGACATCAATAAGATTGAAAGATTGCAGAGAAAATTCACAAAATGTCACCAGGACTTGAAGACCTGAGTAATAGGGATAGGTTGAATAGGTTAGGACTTTATTCCCTGGAGCGTAGGAGAATGAGGCTAGATTTTATAGAGGTACAGTGCACAAAATTATGAGGGGTATAGATAGGGTAAATGCATTTCCCTCTGAGGTTTGCTGAGATTAGAACTAGGGATCATAGGTTATTGTTTAAGGGGAACCTGAGGGGGAACTCAGAGGGTGGTGATAGCTGCCTGTGGAAGTCGTGGATGCGGGTTCAATTTCAACAGCTTAGAGGAAATTGGATAAGTACATGGATGGGGAGGGGTATCGAGGGCTATGATCTGGGTGCAGGTCAATGGGAATAGGCAGAGGAATAGTTCCTCACAGACTAAATGGGCTAAAGGGCCCATTTCTGTGCTGTAGTACTCTATGAAAATATGGGCAGTCCATGCATGGTTGATTTACCATTCCAATTTTGTAATCCCAGTAAAGCTGAAAATTAATCCAATTTTGCCTCAAAATGGTCCAGTACTCTTCTCTCTCTTGTTGTGTTCTGCTTTCATATCAGCACCTTACATGCCCGAGCTCAAGTATGTAGAATTCACATTTTCCCTAATCGTCTGTTTTCCTCCAAACAAGGCTCGTTTCAGTCCATTACTAACGCAAAAATAAGATACAACAGATGATGAAAACTTGACATTTAAACAAAGTTGGAAATACCCAGCAGACCAGGAAGCAGTTATAGAAAGAGGAATGGGATTAATTCCATCTTTCACCAGAAGTCAAAAAGCAATGTAATTTAAGTCCCACTTCCCATCTTCTTTCCTCTTTTTGCTGTTTTCATGGTCCCAGACCATTTTCTTGTGGATATATATTTTTATAAAAGTAATAAACCAAGAATACTTTTTGAACAAAACTTATATTTCAAGCTGGAATTCCCATGAGAATTATACTTTCTATATTAGTGTCATTAAAAAGGTGAACCAGTTTTGATCAATGTGCTCCTGAGGTTTTACATCTTGATATCACTGATTTTACAAAAACTAACACTCTTCCTTGTGCCACAATGACGCCAGTCTTAGGAGAGATTGGAAAAGCCTGGTCTGCTCTCCTTGGAGCAAGGAGGGGAAGAAAGCCACGAATGAGGTATATAAAATGATGAGGGATATAGGTAGGGCAGACTGCAGGAAACATTTCTTCATCTCATATCAGAAGTACATAAACCAAGAGGACATGGTTGGGGTAAGAGAGAAAAGATTGAAAGGACATTTGAGAGGTACCTACCTCATGCAGAGAGTGGTAAGTACCTGAGAGAGTGGATGAAGCCAGGTCATAGTTCAAAGTTCAAAGTAAATTTATTATATATATATATAATATGTATGTTACCATATACAACTTTGAGATTCATTATCTTGCAGGCATAATAAATCCATAGAATAATAATCATAATGGAGTCAGTGAAAGACTGCACCAACCTGGGTGTTCAACCAGTGTGCAAACAAAAACAAACTGTGCAAATACAAAAAAATTTTAAATATATTAATAAATAAATGAGCAGTGAATATCAAGAACAAAAGATGAAAGAGTCCTTGAAAGTGAGTCCACAGGTTGTGGGAACATTTCAGTACTGGGGCAAGTGAAGTTGAGTTAAGTTATCCCCTTTGATTCAAGAGCCTGATGATTGTGGGGTAATAACTGCTTCTGAACTTGGAGATGTGGCATCACCAGGTTCAGGAACTTATGGCATTTAAGGAGGATCTGGGTGTGAACACTTGAATTGCTTAGAGATAGAAGGCTATAGACCAAGTGCTGGGACAAGGGTTAGTACACAAGTGTGTCCACTGCTAAGTGTTGATGAGTTAGGCCAAATGGGCTATTTCCGTGCTGTGTGATTCTACGATTCTATGACTATAAACTAGCAGAGAAATTTGTCCGCTGCCTGTCGTGCATGTGGCCCATATCTGCTATCACCCTGCCACCATCAAACCCCAGTGCGGATCTTTTTAATGTGTCTGACCATGGAGATATGCTGCTGTAAAGCAGCCCTTCAAAAGCCTGGCTGCTTCGACATGCCAAGGCTCCAGTATGATCAGTTTGTGAAAAACATTATTGCTGCAGTTGACCTGCCCAGGAGCACAGGGGGCTGGATTATCACCGGGAGCTCACAGCATTGCACATTGTTTTCTCTGGCACTCATATTGATGGGTGTTATTTAAAGGTCAGGGGGCAGGGGGCACATGTTTAAGAGACATTACCAGTGATTGATTCCACATTGCTTTACGACTACATAGGGACAACTACTGTTTGCTGAAATTCTTATTTAAATGCAGCGACTTTACTGCTGTGGGGACAAGAAGCCCGCATGTGGGTATGAGAAATGCAGTGAGGGGTGGCCAGAGAGTTTAATTGTTGTCCCAGGAATGTTAGTTCAAGAAGGGTCAAACTAGGTAGTCTGTTTTGAGTTGAAAAATGCTGTCCCCTTTGGGGAACCATTTGTAATTTTACCCAACACAATCAATGTCCCCTCAATTGCGCCCCCCCCCCCCCACCAAACATGTCCTATCATGTCACGTACCATCTTTTAATTTTATTCCCAGTGTGGGTGATCAGAGCTGGGAGAACTATTGTCTCTCCATACCAGCTACAATGTGTTCATTACTTTAGTACCGGGCTACTTTACGAGGCAGTGTAATTTGGCCACACACCACAGAACTAAACTTAGATTTGGAACTGGCCTCTGGCTGCGTTGGGTCACAGGTTCATCCAGAGTGTTCGGTTGGATTTGTCTGTCTGGCAGCCTTCACAGTGAGCAATTAGCAGATTAATTGGTGTAATGTGCAGCAAGGTATTCATACTAGTGTCATTTATATTTGCTATTTCAGTAGCACATCCTCTACACTATATCATCCTATGTATTGGTAAGAATAACTTGATCATTAGAGTGAGGTGGGATGTGGTCCCGAATTATAACTGTAGTTTAAAACAGAAGGTTTATGTCTGTACCTCTGACTTTATGCAGATGAACTGGATCTGAATTCCTTTCTTCACACACAAACAAGCACTCTCTGTAGCATACTGAGCATTGTCCCACCAAGCACTTAAGTATCCACCAGGAAAGAGGAAGAGGTAATATCGCTTAAATAAGATGTTAAACAATTTTATTCATCCCCAGAATATGGATGTTATTTACAAGGCCAACATTTGGTTTCCCTTCAGAAAGCAGCAGTGAGCCAACTTGTTGAATCACTTCAGTTGTTCTAGAGAAGGCAGTCCAAAGGAATGCTGAGCATTCCAGGATTAGACCCAGCCAATCCAGGCATGTGGCCTGCTCTTATGGCATCATGCTTGCTTCTCTTTCCCTTCTAAATGGCAGGGGCCACGCTGCAGTAGATGCACCCTGTATTACATAAACGGCCTCTTCCAGCGACTCATCTGCAGTGGCTCTAACTTGCTGTACATTACTGTCAAATGCGTGATAGTGAATTATTGCCCAGTTTTACAACTCTCCTACTTTTTCTCCCTACTGAAATAAAAAAAAATCAGTGAAAGGATATGAACTAGTCTGCCTTTCCATGGTCAGTTTACTTACACTATTATACAATGTCTAAATCTAATCCACTAGGAGACAAGCTGCATTCTTACTTTATTTTAGCAACATATATAAAAAGCTGGAGGAACTCAGCAGTCCGGGCAGTATCTATGGAAAAGAGTTCAGTCGACATTCCGGGCAGAGACCCTTCATCAGATTATTTACTTAATTTAAAGAAACAGGATGGAACCAGCCAACAAGCCCATGCCCATGTGACTAATTAATCTACCAACCCATACGCCTTTGGAATGTGGGAGGAAACCAGAGCACCAGAGGAAACCCTCATGGTAATGAGAAGAACGTGCAGACTCCTTGCAGATTATGACAGAAGTCACTGGCATTCCGTTAACCGCTATCTACCATGCCACCCACCTCCAATCAAAGTCACCAAAAACTAACTCACCACTCTTTAGATGAACAGACTTTGGTGGCTCTCAACATTATAAACACCCAACTTCCAACAAATTTGTTCTAATGAGTGATTCTATTCACATAGAATCCTACACGACTTCAAAAATAAAATTGTATTGGACATGTGATCACTGCTGTAACTAATATATGCACATTAAGCTCCCACAAGACAATGACCAGATGATTTTCGTTAGTGATGTTGATTGTGGATTGGATATTGGCAAGGTGCCGCAAAGAAAAAATTTCCTGCTCACTATTAAAATATCCCCAGCTTAGTAACTACGAGGGGTGATTGATAAGTTTGTGGCCTAAGGTAGAAGGAGTCAATTTTAGAAAACCTAGCACATTTATTTTTCAACATAGTCCCCTCCTACATTTACACACTTAGTCCAGCGGTCGTGGAGCATACGGATCTTGGACCTCCAGAAAGTGTCCACAGCAGGGGTGATTGATAAGTTCGTAGCCTAAGGTAGAAGGAGATGAGCTATACAGCTCTCATTACAGGCACATGCAGTTCTACTCTTTGAGTGATTATGCAGAAAGTTTGAAATTAATAACTCACCTCCTTCTACCTTAGGCCACGAACTTATCAATCACCTCTGATGAGTTATTAACTGATGTTATTAACTTCAAACTTTCTGCATAATCACTCAAAGAGTTGACCTGCAAGTGCATGTAACGAGAGCTGTATCTCCTTCTACCTTAGGCCAACTTATCAATCACCCCTGCTGTGGACACTCTCCGGAGGTCCAAGATCCGTATGCTCCACGACCGCTGGACTAAGTGTGTAAATGTAGGAGGGGACTATGTTGAAAAATAAATGTGCTAGGTTTTCTGAAATTGACTCCTTCTACCTTAGGCCACAAACTTATCAATCACCCCTCATAGGTAAATTTAAATTGGGAAGTTGGATTATTATTGACACGTGTACCAAGGTACAGTGAAGAACTTGTGTTAGGAACCATCCATACAGCTCATTTTATTTCAGCAGTGCATTGAAGTAGTACAAGGTAACACCATAGCAGAATTCAGAATAAAGTCTTACAGTTACAGAAACAATGCAGTGCGGCAAGACAATAAGGTCCAAGGTCATAATGAGTTAGATTGGGAGGTCCAGAGTCCATGTTAGCATTCAATCATTTTATAATAGTGGCATAGTAGCTGTTTAGGATGGTGGCGAATATTTGTAGTTCAGGGTAGTATCGGTCTTTCAGCCTTTATATCTTCTGCCCAGTGAGAGAAGAGAGAATGTCTAGGGTGGATTGGGTTTTTAATTATGTTGACTTTAATTATCTTTAATGACTCTTTATTGCTCTCCATAGATGCTGTTTGACCTACTGAGTTCCTCCAGCATTTTGTGCGTGTTTCTAGTGATAGTCAGCATGGCTTTATATGTGGGATGTCATGTCTCAGGAACTTGACTGAGTTTTTTGAAGATATAACCAAGAGGGTCGAAGGGGGTACAGTTAGATACCATCTACCAGGAGTTGAGCAAGGCCTTTGAAAAGGTTCTCTGGGACAGGCTGGTCCAAAATGTTAGATCAAATTGCTTTTAGGGTGAGCTAGCAAATTGGATATAAAATTGGCATGAAGGAAGAAGTCAGAGGTGGCAGTCATGATCTTTTTGAAAGGTGGTGCAGGATTGAGAAGAGATAGACCTAATCCTGATCTGCACCTTATGCTCTTTGCACAGAGACCTTGGGGCTTCTGGTGGGAGTGCCTTGGTGACATTGGTATCTGGGGTGGTGGGGTTTGTCCTCTTTGGGAGTCTCCTCAAGCTGCAGAACATTACCATAGCTAGCTGCAGACTTAAATATTGTGCAAAGCTAGTCTCGGGTCAGATGTATATGATAGTTTATCACCTTGTTATGGTGATATCGTAAATGCTTCACTGTGTTAAAATCATTTGCTGCCAGGTTCCTCTGCAGTCAAGGCCGCGGTTGCCATATAAGAGCAGAAGGCTTCACACATCCTGCTATGATCAATTCAGCAGGATGTTTTTTTTCCCTTTTGAGTGCAGTTGTGAATATTTTCGCAACCACTCTAGCTGTGACCTATTTTCTCTACAATGGGAACCAGTTCCCCAGACTCTGAGGTGATACTTTGCTGTTCCCACAAAGGAGGGCTGGACCATGAGTGAGCAATTAACACGGGTCTGTTGCCATTTTACTGCTTTCCTTGCCCTTATTGTTTCCCTTCAGAATAGCTGGTTGAGTTCTCATTATAACTACCCTAACGTGTTACCATCTCCAGCATTCACTCATAAGCACCTCTCACCTGTTAGATCATTCTCACTGGGTTTCCAGCAATACCCACAGTAAACAAAAACAATGCATACCATTCCCCGTGACAGCAAACATGGCTTATTGTCCCTTAATTTCTGCTGCAAACACAGCACCCACCTCCACCAAGACTCTCATTCACTCTAGAGCTAAACAAGACTGATACTGCTTGGTTCCAGTCTTATCATCCCTCAGTAGCTGGTCTGGTTACTTTCCTATCTAGCCCCATAGAGTTAGTGCAGGGAGTTTTTGTTTCTGACCCCCTTCCTCTTTCTGGTTTAAATGTTATTCAGCGTCAAATCTCTCTGCAGACTAGATTATCAGCATTCATATCAACACTGATATCTGATGGTTATCCCAAGACCACAGTATGTCTCTTGATCCTCTCTCTGCCTCCGTGTTTTGACTGACATCAGCCCATTGATGAGTCCAATGTCCTCCATTTAAGTAGGGAAACCTAAAGACATTGAATTACACTTACCACCAATTCTGCAATCAATCCAGTTCTGAATGGATGCAATTCTAATTATATCACTGGCATATAATTGACATAGCAATGATGGGAAATGGGGCATATAGAGTCATTGTGCAATTATACTGCTCCATCGGTATTTGATCACTACATGGAACTATGATGTTGTGGCCATTACAGAGACTTGGTTGAGAAAAGGAGAGGGCTGGATGATTAATGTTCCAGGGTTCCAGTGTTTCTGAAAAGATAGCAAGGGAGGTAAAAGGAGGGGTGGGGAAACTGCACTATCAATCAGGAACAATATCACAGGTGCACTCAGAGCTGTACAAAGTGGAGGTCTCACTCATTGAGTCCTTAGGTTAGAACTCAAAAGTAAGAAAGGTGCAATCACTCTAATTGGATTATACTACAGATCTTCACCAGCCACAGGGACAGTAAGGAGCAGATATAAAAGCAAATTAGGAAAAGATGTAAAATCAATAGGGTTGTTGTGGTAGATGAGTTCAACTTCCCTAATATAGACCAGGATCTTGTTAGTGGAAGAGGTTTAGATGGGCGGAATTTATTAGGTGCATCCAGGAGGATTTCTTAAATCAGTATGTAGATAGAGCAACTAGAGGAAGGGCCATACTGGACCTGGTGATGGGTAATGAGCCTGGATAAATGACTGACCTTTCAGTGAGAGAATAGTTAATGAACAGTGATCATACTCCTTAAGTTTTAAGATACCTATAGATAACGAGAAGTCTGATGCTTGCAGAGAAGTCTTAAATTGGAGCAGGGCAAATTACAAGAGTATTAGGCAGGAATAAATAGTTAACTGGGATCATTTGTTTTTAGGCAAGCCCAAATCTGACATATGGAGAGTACTTAAAGAGCAATTGCACAGAATGCTGGATAGATATGTCCAGGTAAGTAGAAAGGACAAGGATGGCAAGGCAAGGGAACTTTTGATGTTGAGAGAGGTGGTGAAAAAAGAAAAAGGAAGCATGTGTAAAGTCTAGGAATCTAAAATCAAATAGGTTCCTTGAAAGTTATAAAGAATCCAGGAAAAGGAATCAAAAGGGGAATTTGGAGAGCTAAGAAGGGCCATAAAAAGTCCTTGGCAAGTAGGATTAAAGAGAATCAAGAATAAAGGAGAGAACATGTTCTTGGAGGTGGAGAAAATGGGAGAAGTCTTGAACGAGTACTTTCCTTGTATTTGACAAGGCGAAGGGTAGGGTGATCAATGTGGAGCATGCTAATATGCTAGGGCATTCCAAGATAAAGGAGGTAGTGATGGATCCCCTAAAGTGAATAAATCCCCAAGACAGATGAGATACTGTATATCACAAAATATTGAGAGGGGCAAGAGATGAGATTGTTGGGGCCTTGACCAAGACATTCACATCCTCTCTTACCATAGGAGAGGTCCCAAAAGACAGGAGAGTAGCTAGTGTTGTTCCATTATTCAAGAAGGGACCCATTTAATAGACAATAGGATAGATGGTGTTCTTGAGCCTGGTGGTACATGCTTTCAAGCTTTTGTATCTTCTGCCTGATGGGAAGGGTGAGAGGAGAGAATGCCCAGAGTGGGTGATGCCTTTGATAATGCTGGCTGTCCTACTGAAGCAGTGGAAAGTATAAACAGAATCCATGGAGTGGAGACTGGCTTTCATGATGTGCTGAGCTGTGTCCACAACCCTCTGCGGTTTCTTGTGGTCATGTGCAGAGCAGTTGCCATACCAGGCTATGATGCATCTAGATGGGATCTTTCCTACAGTGCATTAATAAAAACTGAAAAGGTTTGGCAGGGGCGTTCCCAATTTCTTTGGCCTCTGAGGAAGTAGAGGTATCTGCATGGTTAGAGCAGGGCAGTTGATGCTCACTCCTAGAAACCTGAAGCTGGCAACACTTTCAATCTCTGTCCCTTGTGGTGCTTTCAGAATTTAACCTAACAAAGAAGCTAAAGAGTCGTAGAATCAATCAACACAGAATGCTGCCATTCAGCCCATCATGTTATGATAACCCTAAACCATATGACCACTGTCCTTACATACTAGTTATATTTATCCGCATTTGGCAGTGCCTTCAATGGCTTCTTTATTGAAAGTGCTTGTCTTGGTGTAGCTGAGAGCCTCCAGTAGCTTCCCTGGTGGTATACCCCAGATTCCAGCCATTGTGTGGGGAAAACATTCCCCCTCAGATTCCCCTCTAAACTTCTGATCTTCACCTTATACCACTGCACATTCGATTTTAGAAAAGGGGAAATAATTTTACCATATACCCTGTCTAGCCCTTCGTAATCTATCAGATAACTTCACAGCATTCTCCACATAGGGAAAACAAATGCATCCAGTCTCCCAGCTAACACTCACAAAATGCTGGAGGAACTCAGCAGGTCAGGCAGCATCTATGGAGACGATTAAGCAGTCGACAGTTTGGCCTGAGATCCTTCATCAGAGCTGAAAAGGAAAGGGGAAGAAAGTTGGGGGGAGGGGAAGGAGTACAAGCTGGCAGGTGATGGGTGAAGCCAGGTGAGGGGGAGGTGGGTGAGTGGAGGACGGGAGGAAGTGAGAAGCTGGCATGGAAAAGGTCAAGGGCTGAAGAAGAAGGAATCAGATTGGAACAGGAGAGTGAACTATGAGAGAAAGGGAAGGAGGAGGAATACCAGAGGGAGGCGATGGGCAGGTGAGGAGAAGAGGCAAGCCAGAATGGAAAGAGAGAAGGGGGAGGCAGAAGAAATTACCGGAAATTAGATAAGTCCATGTTCATGCCATCAAGCTGGAGCAACCCAGACAGAATATGAAGTGTTGCTCCTTCAAACCGAGAGCGGCCTCAGTTCAATCTTTCAGCTGTTACCTAACTCTTCTATCCTGTAACGTACCAGGCACGTTTCTGTCACTTCCTTCCCTGTCATCACCAGGAGCGGAAAGCTATTCCTTGTGAAAGAAACGTCCCAGGAGAACGAACATAACGAATCACAAATGAAGCATTTTGGTCTGAGGGAGAGGCAGAGCAATGGGCACAGTCCTGGCAGCCATCTGGTCTGGACACTGGTGAGGTAACTGCTGGGTGAGCAGCACTGTCAGCGTGAGCTGTGACTGTTACAGGTTGTGGAGATTTATTGTCAGGGTGGCAACTCTGCTTTCGACTGACCTCGTGCACGTCAGGGCAGCTGAAAGTGAACTTTGTGATAAAAACATTGGTTTGTTAAAGCAGCTATCAGACAAAGGTGTCCCCTACAGAAATAAAATATCGTGAAATTCTGGATAACAAAGCAAAGACGAGTGAACTGTGCCTTCAGAGAGCCGAGTTTTTACATCCTACAACGGCTGCCAGAATCACAAGGAAAACCATCTGCCCATTGTACTTTGAAAATGTCAACGCACGGCTTCGTCTGTGACTGACATTAGCTCTGACTAGTGAACCATCTCCAACACATTATGCGCCACACTAAACAGCAAAGATTTTTATAATAATGCAAGTAATTAAAATTTCCTTTCATTTTTATCTTGGCAGCCTGGTTACAATAAGGCCTGAGAGAACACATGTCCAGCCAAGGCAGTTCAGTCATGCGTTAGGGGAACAAAATACGAACCTTTGCATGATGTCCCTTCTCATAAAGGCCACATGTTGTAACCGATGGGGCTGTTTAGCCACGCGGTCCTATCGGTTGGCAGGATACTGTGTGATGATTTTAACTAACATTACAGAAAACTCTTTAGCACCACGTGTATATTTTAATTATAAATATGAATAATTATTTTATGAACTCACAAACTGAACCAGCTTGCCATTCAAACTAGGAAGAGTGAAGGGGAGATTTAGGAGGATGTTACTGTACTTGAGAGACTGAGTTATAGAAAGAAGCTGGACAGGCTGGGACTTCATTAAAGCGTTGGAGAATGAGAGGTGATGCTATAGAGGTGTATAACGTCACAAGGGGTATAGGTGGGATGAATACGCACAGTCATTTGAGTCAGAAGCTACAGGACATAGGTTTAGGGTGAGAGAGAAGAGATTTAATAGGAAATTATTGTATTAACAGCTCACAAGTATTGCCACACTCCCGGCACCAACAAAGCATGCCCGCAACTTGTTAACCCTAAACCTTATGCCTTTGAAATGTGTAAGGAAACCAGAGCACACAGAGGATGCTATGGTCATGGGGAGAATGTACGAACTCCTTACAGGTGCGGTGGGAATCAGACCCCAATCTTACAGCTGGTTCTGTAAAGCGTTGTGCTAATGGCTACCTTCGTACATGGGCAGGCAAGGTTTAAAGGGATATGGGCCAAATGTAGACAAATGGGACCAGCTTAGATGAGAATCTTGCTTAGCATGGACCAGTTGGACTGAAGAGCCTGTTGCCCTGCTGTATGATTCTAAAGTCTAAGAGCTTGGTAGTAGTCTTTGATTTGCCCCTCTTACCAGCCCCTGCGGCGGGAAACCTGGTAGATAGACAGCCATGAAATGAACATTTCCAATGGGCATCAAATTTTCCTTTAGTCATTCCTGTTTGAGATATGATCATCAGCTACTTGCCTTGAGACCCTGGTAGTTAGCCATCTTCTTGAACCGCTACAGTCCTTTCTGTGAAGGTACTTGTACCGTGCTGTTGCAGAGGAAGCTTCAGGATTGAGACCCAGTGACAGGGAGGAAATTGTGATGCTTTTCCAAGTTAGTATTGTGTGTGATTTGATGGGGAACCTTCAAGCCATGCTGCTACTGTCCCTGCCCTTCCAAGAGGGAGAGTTCATGGCTGATCTAGTGGCCTAGTGTAGGTAAGTAAATGCGGTGTGTGTTGTAGATGACATGTGGTTACTGTGTGTCAGTGGTGGAAGGAATAACTATTTAGTGTGGTGAAAGGGGCTGCCAATTAAGTGTGCTAAATGGCCCAAGATAAGTGTGCATTTACTGAGTGTTATTATAGTTTCCCTCGTCATCCTCTTAAGCCATGGCTGTAGATGTTACAGAAAATTAAACTTCTGACCTGTCCTTATTAACATACAATCCAGTTAAATACAGTGGATTCCAATTCATTGGGACACATCAGTACCAGTACATTTTGAAGTTTTATGGGAATAGTTTAAAAAGTATAAAATAGACAAAGTACTTTTTAACTGAGTAGCAAATGATGTGCTTAAATGAAATAAAGAAGAAATTAGAACACACCAATGCTACAACAGTACTATAAAACTGTGCATTAGTTCCAAATAATTATGGATGGAGGAATTCACTCATGTATGACGTGACCATGGCATGTCCCTCTGGTGAAAGGGCTTATTGTGTCCATTCTGGGGCAACTCACTCAACTTTGGTCAGCTCTCAGCTGTGGCTGCAAGAAGCTGTTTGCACGCATCAGTGGCCACAGCTTGGTACACCGCTTCGACAGGCAGGCTAAACCAGGTGAGGGTAGCCGGCAGGCCTCATACCCCAGTGAAATAGGGACATACCTGTCCTAGCATGTGAATTTAGCTCCGGCAGACTTCCAGATCTGATCAACATTGGGATCCAACGGCCAAGAAGACGGTTCTGCATCACTTCATGGAAAGTGAAGCACATAACGAGGCACAGAAAAGTCATGGTTTTCATGGCAACCAAGGAACCAAGGAACACCCAAGTTTGTGACAACTACTCATTACCACTGAATCCGGACTTCTGAGGTCAGGAGAGCTGTCCCAGTGTAAATGTTCCCACTTTAAAAACATTCCTGCACAACTTCCACTATCATTGTCAGGTACAATGGGCAAACAGCATGCTGCTGTGTTCTTTTGAATGATTGTAAATGAACAAAATTAGTGCAGATAATAACCTGACTTCATATAATGCATTCTCCAAATCCTCATTTTCATTGTAACATTCAAGATGATTGTCAATACCTTCAAATTCTTTCTAGTTCCTAGCTTCTTAAAGCAGTGAAATCATTTCATTTCATTTTCACTCTTGGCCATTTCTGGCATCTTCAAGCTTGAATGCTTGAAATCACAGTGAGCAAAACAATTCTATATTGTTTCACCATCTATCAGTGACAAAAATCACTACTTTTTGAACACAAACACATGCAACTGACTCTATTTAAAAACTGTTTGCTCTAAGCACAGTGTACTGCCTGACAGCCACACAAGTTCACACAACTGATGGTAGTTAGAAACTCTTTGGCGAAAGTCTCCTGTCCCAATTAAGGGGCATATTGCCCCAAATAAACAAAGGGAATCCTGGCTATTTTCTCAGTTAGTTTTCGTTTCTTAAGACTTGTCCCAAATAAGTGGCTGCCCTGCTTAACCAATGAACCAATTAACCAGAATCCACTATATTGGTGAATTAGTTTGTTATTGTCACATGTACTGAAGGACAGTGAAAAACTTGTCTTGTGCATCATTCATACAGATCTGCACTGTTCCAGATTCTAATAGGATACCGGAAGAATTCACCTTTGCTAAGGTACATATATCAGAGTGATCTTGGGGTAATTATGCCTGCCTGGTGCTCAGAAAGTCGTCCACTAGCTTTCTCTAGCCATCTCTGCTATCCCATACTGTAAATGATGCTACTGACTCATCGGTCCACAGGAAAATGAATCTCCAGGTTGTGTGTGGTGACATGTATGTACTCTGACAATAAATTTTACTTTGAACTTTTCCTGTTTTCTCCCATAGTCCAAAAACTTACCAGTTAGAAGGTTAATTGGTCACTGTAAATGGTCCTGTGATAGGTTAGTGTAATACAGCTTCGCTGCTGGGAGGCACAGCTCGCTGGGCTGGAAGTGCCAGTTCTGCGCCGTATCCATGAATAAATAAAACCATTTGATGGTACACAACTCCATGTTATTGACGTGGTTAGGTACTCCTTGGTGTTGAGGAACAGTGACGGTGGTGGCATGAGTGTTGAACTGGTAGATGATACAGATGTGGAATATTCACTCCATCTGCAGCGAGAGTCAGTGACGGCACCTTATCGAGTACCGAAACCCAATGAATGCAATTTTAAACAGCACTGTTAGCACTAAACTACAAGTGGGTGACTCACTGAGTATTCAAGAGCCAAAGGGCCACAATACAGTCAGAAAGCGGATCTTTTGACATTTAGAAGCAGAATTATAAAATGCTATTACCTATTGAATCACTGTGATGCCTTGCTGACTATAGTCTCTATATTTATAACATGCCTGCAGTGTTGCTACTCGCAACCTGCCTCATTCAGAACCTTCATTCTTATTTTGAATATGATTTGTGCTGTCTGATATTTTTGGCTGGAGCTTTGCAATAACCATAAGCTAAGGCGTGGGCCTGTAACTATCCTGTTAAAATATTCATGAGGAAAAGTGTTGGAACTGCTATCGCCAATTTCAGAGTGTGTATTTTTAAATAGATACATAGAATACAAAACATGGCATAATTTACAGAAATCATTGATTTAGAAACAGTTTAATCATAGTTAGAATATCAGGGCTGTTCTGGGGTTTCTACTTTACAAAGGAAGTCTTTTCCACAGATTAACCTAAAACCCTGAAATCTCCTCACTCCTGCTAAAACTTTGCCTTTTGGACAAGCCTTTTGGCATCCACCTCCAAGAGGACCACAACCTTGTCGTAGGGTTTGGAGGCTTGCATACCTCAATGACCTGGAGAACTATGCTGGCTGGAGTCAGAGCCTTGTGCTTTGGTTCTTGGTAGGTAGGATTACCCATGCCGAATAGGTCAAAGGGCCAAACAAAGAGTGGTCCACTGCTCCTCCAGGTTCAGGAGTTCAGCTCAGGGCTGACAACCCTGCCTGGTCAAAAAAAAAACAATTGTTACCGAAACAGCAGTGAAGACTCCTTCTACACAGACAGAGATGGAGGACCTTCATTGCCACCCTCAGCACAGAGACGTAATGGGCAGGAAGTATTTCGGCATCCAACTGACATGAGGGTCAGGTCCGTGTCCGCTCCTTTAAAGCATTAAGTTCATATTAGAAATACATGATTTTACTGTTGTAATCGTGCACAGGGAGAAAATGAAAACAAGTTGAATAAAATAATGCTCAACTTGAGAAGGCAGGCTATAGGAATGAGAAGCATATTTCCCTAAAACAGCAAAATTTGGGACTGTGGTAAAATGGATTGGAATATTTCCCCTGCTTGGCAAGTTTATGACAAGAAAGCATCACTGATCGTCAATGAAAGCCCAAAGTGAATAGCTCAGGAAAAGCATTACATAGAGTGTTGCCAGAAAATAAAGCAAGGTCATAAAACCACAAGCCATAGGAGCAGAACTAGGCCATTTGGCCCATCAAGTCTGTTCCGCCATTTCATCATGGCTGAACTATTTTCCCGCTCAACCCCATTCTAATGCTTTCCCCCCAAAACCTTTCACTCCCTAACTAATCAAGAACCTATCAACCGCCATCTTAAATCCACCCAATGAGTTTGCCTCCACTGCCACCTGTGGCAACAAATTCCATATATTCACTACCTGCTAGCTAAAGAAATTCCTCCTCATTCCATTCTAAATGGTCCCTCTATTCTGAGGCTGTGCCCACTGGTCCTGGACACCTCTACAATAGGAAACATCCTCTTCATATCTACTCTAATGAGGGCTTTCAACATTTGATAGGTTTCAATGAGATGCCCCCTCATTCTTCTAAATTCCAGCAAGCACAGGCACAGACCCATTTCATATGATAACACTTTCATTTCCAGAATCATTCTTGTGAAGCTCCTCTGAACTTTCTCCAATATCAACACATCCTTTCTTAGATAAGGGGCCCAAAACTGTTCATAGTATTTAAAGTGAGTCTGCACCAGTGCCTTTTAAAGCCTCAGCATTACATCCTTGCTTTTATAATGCAGTCCTCTCAAAACGAATGCTGACATTGCATTTACCTTCTTTAGCCTCCCTGCTTCCTCAACACTACCTGCCCCTCTACATCTCTTCATATCACCCACAAACTTGGCCTCAAGGCCATCAATTTAGCTGCCTTCTATGGGCTTTTAAAAGCTTCCCAATCCTTTAACTTCCCACTACTTTTTGCCCTTTTAAACTCTTTTGCTTTTATGTTATCTTTGACTTCCCTTGCCAGCCATGATTGCATCATCTTGCTTTTAGAATACTTCTTCTTTAGGATGTACAATATCTCACCTGCACCTTCTGAATTGCTCCCAGAAATGCCAACCATTGCTGTCTGCTAGTGTCTTCTTCCAATCAACTTTGGCCAGCTCTTTTCTCATGCCTCTACAATTCCCTTTAATCTACTGTAATACTGATACATCTGATTTTAGCTTCTCCCTTTCAAATGCAGGGTTAAGTCTATCATATTATGATCTCCTAAGGATTCCTTTACCTTAAGCTCCCTAATCAAATCCAGTTCATTACACAACTCAATGCCCAAATTGGAACTGGCTTTCCCATAGTGGGCTCAACCACAATCTGCTCTTAAAAGCCATCTCATAAGTATTCTACAAGTTCTCTCTCTTGGGATCTTGCACCAACCTAATTTTCCGAGTCTACCTGCATATTGAAATCCCCCACGACTATCATAACATTGCCCTTTTGATTTGTGTTTTCTACATCCCGTCGTAATTTGTAGCACACATCGTGGCTACTACTCATAGGATTGTATATACCTCCCATCAGGGGATTTTTACCCTTGCAATTCCTTAAGTCTACCCACCAGGATTCTACATCTCCTGATCCTATGTCACCTCTTTCTAAGGATTTGATTTAATTTTTTCCAACAGAGTCATGCCCCTCTGCCTTCTTGCCTGTCCTTTCGATACAATCAGCATCCGTGGATGTTAAGCTCACAACTATAACTTTCTTTTAGCCACGGCTCAATGATACTCACAAAGTCATAGTTGCCAATCTCTAACTGTGCTACAGGTTCATTTACCTTATTCTGTTTACTGCGTGCATTCAAATATAACACTTTCAGTCCTGAATTCATCACACTTTTGGATTCTATCGCCGTGTTACACTACACTCAAAAACTTCTATAGATGTACCGTGGAGAGCATTCTGACAGGCTGCATCACTGTCTGGTATGGAGGGGCTACTGTACAGGACCGAAAGAAGCTGCAGAAGGTTGTGAATCTAGTCAGCTCCATCTTGGGCACTAGCCTACAAAGTACCCAGGACATCTTTAGGGAGCTGTGTCTCAGAAAGGCAGCGTCCATTATTAAAGACCTCCAGCACCCAGGGCATGTCCTTTTCTCACTGTTACCATCAGGTAGGAGATACAGAAGCCTGAAGGCACACACTCAGCCATTCAAAAACAGCTCATCACCTCTGCCATCTGATTCTTGAATGGACATTGAATCTTTGGACACTGCCTCACCTTTTAAATATACAGTATTTCTGTTTTTGCTCATTTTTAAATAATCTATTCAATATATGTATTTGATTTACTTGTTTATTTATTATTTTTTATTTTATTTATTACCTTTTTTCTCTCTGCTATATTATGTATTGCATTGAACTGCTGCTGCTAAGTTAAAAAATTTCACGTCACATGCCGGTGATAATAAACCTGATTTTGATTCTCTCTGAAACTTTGCCCTATCATCTGCCTGTCCTTCTTCACAGTCTCACTACATGCAGCATCTACCCAGTCCTCAAGCCCTATCACTCCAATTCCCATCACCCTGTCAAATAAATTGAAACCCTCCCCAAATGCTCTAGCAAACTTACCTGCAAAGTTATTCATCCCCCTCAGGTGCAGATGTAAACCCATCCCTTTTGTACGGGTCATACCTTCCCCAGAAGAGATCCCAATGATCCATAAATCTGAACCCCTGCCCCTGCACCAGTTCCTCAGCCACACATTCATCTGCCATACCATTCTATTCTTACACTCACTGGCATGTGACACAAGTAACAATCGAAATTATTACCCTGGAGGTCCATCTTTTCAGCTTTCTACCTAACTCTTCAGAACCTCCTCCCTTTTCCTACTTATGGTCATTGGTGACAATAGGTACCGAGACTTCTGGCTACTCACCCTTCCCCTTTAGAATGCCGTGGACCCAATCCAAGACATCCCTGACCCTGATACCTGGGAGCCAACATACCATCCAGATGTAGCTTTCATGTCCACAGACTGTCATGTCTGCTACTCTAACTACAGAATCCCTTATTACTACTGAAATCCTCTTCTTCTTCCCCCCCTTCCCTCCCGAGCCACACAGCCAGACTCAGTGCCAGATACCTGGCTATTGCAGCTCTCCCTGTTCGGTCACCCCCCTCAACCGTATCTGAAACAGCATTCTTATTCTTGAGGGGAATGGGCACCAGTGTACTTTGCACTGGCTGCCCATTTCCCTTCCCTCAGGTTCCTGCCTCCAACAACTTAAGGGTGACTACATCCCTGTAGCTGCTTTCTATCACCTCCTCATTCTCCTGTGTGAGCTGAAGGTCACTGAGCTGCAGCTCCAGTTCCTTAACACACACTCTGAGGAGCTGCAGCTCGGTGCACCTGGTGCAGGTATGCTTATCCAGGAGGCTGGAGGTCTCCCAGAATTTCCACATCTCACACAAAGAACACAACACAGTCTCTGGAGCCACCCTCACTGCACTAACTGTGTATTAACTGACGAAGAATGAAGAAGAATTTTACCAGAAACTTACCTCGCCCAAGCCTGTTCTCACCTAAGCCTATTAAGGCAAAGCCTCCCCACTCTAACAGTGGTTGACTCCGACAATGGCCACTCCACTTGACGCTACCTTATTTTCATTTGCCCTTGCTAATGAATTGCGATACGATTGGGCCTCCAGAAAAAGGCAAAAGCCTGCAAACACTACTTTTTAAATCACTCACCCCTACCTGTGTGGAGCCTCCTCTGTCAATTCGATTAGGCTGCTAAAAAAAGCTCAAAGACTGCAAATACTTCTTTCTAAATTGCTCACCTCTACCTGTGTAGAATCTCCACTGTCAATTCGATTTTAAGGATACAAAAACACAAAATCCAATTAAATACGATTTTTTTAAAACTCAAAATGCTATCAAGAGCATAAAAATAAAGAGAATAAGAACTGAACAGTGTGCCAGGCTTTGAATGTGTTATATTTGTTTGATCTGATTTTAGTTTGTGTGTATGCATGTCTGTGTGTATATGTAGTTCATACCTGCCGGCATGTTATCCCATTTATCAGTGTGTGTGCACACGTATGACAGTACATGTGCATTAGCTTGTACTTGTGTGTGTGTATTGTTCTCTTCTTCAGTTTAGACGGCAATGGCTGGACATTGTTTGCCTATTTTTCAGAAAAGAGCCTGGAGGATCCTCCCAATCCCAAATGAGGTTCAGATTATTTGTGATTGAATTGAGAAGAAAAACAGAACAGCTTCAAGGACCCTCTCATCAGTTAGAGGGAAGAGGTTTCCTTTCCGTCAGTCCTGACTTACAGTAGATCTAAATGGATTTGCAGTGAAAGGACCACCTACTCTAGCACATACACCGTCACACAGGATATGTCGAAACTACAATGATAGGCAATTATCCTGCATGCCACATAGGACAATTGAAACACACCTAGCAAGTTAAAGGCTGAATGAAAGAGATGTGCTCTTTGCACCAGTTTGACTATTACATGTGGTTAATATTGTACAACTTTAGTATCACTTTAATTTTAAAATCTTTTTTATTAATTATTATTGAAGATTAACAAAAAAAGATAAATTAAGTCAATATATCATTATGTACAATAAAGAATTAAAATAGCAAATAACTGATTAACAGAGCTAAGCAATATATCAATAATAATAAGAGAAAATAAAGTGTTAAGAATATTTTTTAAAGAAAAAGAAGGAAAAAAAGAACCCCTACTAACTGGGGGAAAAAAACCATTGGGAGCACAACCCCGGAGCTATACATCATACAAGCTTCCATTAAAAAAAATCAATCCGCCAAATCAAATCCACTTAAAGAAAAATCGGAAGGAAATCATATTAATTAATTCAAATCAGATGATAGTAGCGGGCGAATGAACTCCACCTTTTCTTAAAATCAAATCGAGGATCAAAAGTTCGACTTCTGATTTTCTCCAAACTAAGACATAACATCACCTGGGAAAACCATTGTATCAAAGTCGGAGCAGAAGCATCTTTCCATTTCAACAAAATAGCCCTTCTGGCCAATAATGTAACAAATGCAATTACATACTGGTCTGATGGAGAATTACCATGAATATATTGAGCGATTATATCAAATAAAACTGTCAATTTATTAGGTTGTAAATTAATTTTTAAAACTTTAGAAATTGTAGAGAAAATAGGCTTCCAAAAGTGTTTCAGTACAGAACACGACCAAAACATATTTGTCAATGTGGCTGTTTCAGTTTTACATCTGTCACACTATCAACATTAGGAAACATTTTAGACAGTCTCTCTTTTGTCAGATAGTAACGATGTACAATTTTAAATTGAATTAAAGAGTGATTGGCACAAATTGAAGAAGAGTTAACCAACTTCAAAATCCACAACCAATCTTCTGTTATCAGGGTCATGTTAAGTTCTCTCTCCCAATCTTACTTAATCTTAAATGAAGGGTAATTGTGCTGTTGTAACAATAAATTATAAATTTTCCCAATAAAACGCTTCACTAAAGGATTAATTTTTAAAATAATATCTAACAGGTCAGAACCTTCTATATATGGAAAATTACTTTTTTGTAAGAAGTGTCTGACCTGAAGATATTGCAGGAAATGTGAATATGAGAGAGAGTATTTTGTTACAAATTCCTCAAAAGACATCAGTCGGCCATCTTGGAACAGATCCGTGAAGGAATAAACCCCTTTATTCCTCCAAAGAAGAAAGGTAGGATCACTTAATGAAGGTTTAAATAAGTAACTTCGATAAATTAAACTAAAGAGTTAAATTAAACTAAGAAGTATCACTTTCAATCTATATTGGCAAATATTGCTGCATAATTAAGCAATGACACTGAAAACTTGGGCAAATTCAACCATTGCTTAACAGCCTGATTGATTAGCTTCACTTGTCACATGTGCTTCAAAACATAGAGTGAAATGTGTTGTTGAGTCCATGATCAACACAGTCCAAGATGTGCTGGGGGCAGCTGGCAAGTGTCACCACACTTCCCCACAGCATGCCCACAACTTACTAAGCATAACTCATACGTCCTTGGAACGTGGAAGGAAACCGGAGCATCTAGAGGAAACCCATGTGGACAAGCACTTTGTGGACAAGCATTTTACTGACAGCAGTAGAATTGTAACCTCAATCTTATAGCAGGCACTGGAAGCATGATGCTAACCGGAACACTATTGTACAGACCCATATTCCCTATTCAGACACCTATTCAATCTTTCCTGATCAGCTTAGATTCTCATATCTAATAGAATCTTTTAAAATGTTTTAGTGCCTTTTTCAATGCTATTATATCCTTCCTGCAATAGAAAGACCTTCACTTCCTCTCCATTTTTCTCACCCTTGGAGTTGAGTTCATTAATACATCAGTGATTCCCCAGATACAAATGTTTGAACCAAGAGCTTTTTTTCTCAATTATTCCTGTACTCACTGGCAGTAGCAACTACCCAAGGCCAGGCATCTAACCCTGTTTTATTCCAAATGTTCATGGATCTGAAAGCACGCTCTTCATATTCCTATTGCCCAGGCACTTGGATTCCAAAGTAGTAAGAGAGTTCTGCTAGGTCGATCCCATTTGCCAATGATGCACTTTGTATGTGGCTGAACAATGGAGACAAGGAGTTGTACCATGGAGCAAGCAGCTGTGAAAGACAGGGACAACAGTGAAAGGTAAGGCCCTGGAGAGGGTTATGAAATAGTACATCTACGTGCTTCCCCAGAAGAAGCATCACAGGCAGATAAGGCAATGAAGAAGGCCTTTGGCCTGCTTGTGTGCAGTCAGTGTAACGCTTTACAGCACCAGCTGTAGGATCAGGTTCAATTCCCACACTGTCTGGAAATATTTGTACATTCTCCTCATGATCACATGGGTTTCTTCTGGGTTCTCTGGTTTCCTTCTACATTACAAAACACACAAAAGTTAGGGTTATTAAGTTGCGGGCACGCTATGTTGGCGCTGGAAGCCTGGCGACTCTTGCACCTTGCCTCTAATACAAACCTGATGTTGACACAAATGACACATTTCACTGTATGTTCTGATACTTCGATGTACATGTGACAAATAAAGCTAATCTTTAAATATTTAAATCAGTCAGAGCACCGAATATGTAAATCTCAACATTATTTTTCTGCTCGACAAGATGTCGAGGGCTGCGTTTGGAATAGTTGTGTCAGTTTTGGATCATTCTGCTCTAGCAAAGATACCATTCAGCTGGAAAGAGTGTAGAAAAGATTTATAAAAATGTTGCCAAGACTTGAAAGGCTGAGTTATGGTTAGAGGTTGAGCAGATTAGGACTTAATTCATATGAGTACAGGAGACTGAGGGGTGACCTTATGTAGGGAGGTACATAAAGACACTTGGACACGTACAAGGATCGGAAATGTTTGGAGGAATATAGGTAAACACAGGCAAGCTGTGATGGACATCCTGATCTGCAAGCACCAGTCAGGCAGAAGGACCTCTCGCTGCACTTTATAACTCTATGACCAATAGACCAAAGTAAGCATGGTTTCCTTAAGGGGAAATCTTACCTGACAAATCTTTTGGAATTCTTTGAAGGATGAACAAACAGGATGGACTAGGAGAGTCAGTGGATGGTGCTTACTTGGATTTTCAGAAGGCTTTTGACAAAGTGTTACACATGCAGCTGTTAAAAATAAAGTAAGATTCCATGGTTTTACAGGAAAGATACTTGCATGAACAGAAGACTATCTGGCTGGCTGGAAGCAACAAGTAGGAATAAAGTAGACCTTTTCTGGTTGGCTGCTAGTGTTTGTTGATATTCTGCAGGTGTTGGTGTTGGGACTGCTTCTTTTCACATTATATGTCAATGATTTGGATGACAAAATTGATGGCTTTGTGGACAGGTTTGCAGATGATGGAAAGATTGTTTGAAGGTCAGGTAGTGTTGAGGAAGCAGGGAATCTGCAAAATGCCTTAGACTGATTCAGAGAATGAGCAAAGAACTGGCAGTTGGAATATAATGTAGCAGATGGTATGATCATGCACCTTGTTAGAAGGAATAAAGGTGTAGACTATTTTCTAAATGAGAGAAAAAAAATTAAAAATCAGAGGTACAAAGGGAAAGGAGTCCTAATGCAGGATTTCATAAAAGTTAATTTGCAGGTTGAGTTGGTGGTAAGGAAGGCAAATGCAATGTTAGCATTCATTTCAAGAGGACTAAAATAGAAATCGAGGATGTACTGCTGAGGCTTTATGAGGCATTGCTCAGATCACACTTGGAGTATTGTGAGCAATTTTGGGCCCCTTATCTAAGAAAGGTTTCAGAAGAAATTCACGAGAATTATTCTGGGAATGAAATAGTTAATGCATTTGATGGCTTTGGGCCTGTACTCGCTGGAGTCCAGGAGAATGAGTGGGGATCTCATTGAAACCTATTGAATATTGAAAGGCCTAAATAGAGTGGATGTGGAGAGGGTGTTTCCTGTTGGGGGAGAGACTAGGACCAGAGGGCACAGCCTCAAAATAGAATGACATCCCAATAGAGTAGGGAAGAGGAGGAATTTATT
The DNA here is from genome assembly GCF_048418815.1 of Hemitrygon akajei. NCBI lineage: Eukaryota > Metazoa > Chordata > Chondrichthyes > Myliobatiformes > Dasyatidae > Hemitrygon > Hemitrygon akajei. Next base: position 32,814,203 of record NC_133127.1, read on the forward strand.
TAGCTAGAAGGTGGTGAATCTGTGGAATTATTTGCCACAGATGGCTGTGGAAGCCAAGTGATTGGATATATTTAAAGTAGAGGTTCATAGATTCTTGATTAGTAAAGGCATCAAAGGTTTTAGGAAGAAAGCAGGAGAATGGGGTTGAGCTGGATAATAAATCAGCCATGAAGTAATGGTAGAACAGACTCAATGAGCCAAATGGCCTAATTCTGCTCCTATGTCTTAGAGTCTTATGACAATATTTCTCTTTCACAGAAGGACAATATTTATGTCAGCCTTGGTCCAATCATATTAATTACATCAGAGTCAGAGGGTGCCACTTTGCATTGAGAGGTACATGAGATTGACCAGATAGAGGAACTTTGTCTGATTTGTATTCATTACCAGGAGTAAAGAGTGAGGGTTGGAGTAGTGAGGACACCTCCAGATGACCCAGTTCACCTCGGACCATTTAGCTCAAGTCTGTGAAATAAGCAAAGAGGTGAACTTGATTCATCATCCACATCTCATTAGAAGTTGTATCTTCCAATCTCACAACAACTTGAGCAAATCAGGATCAGAATCCTCTAAGGAAGGACTGCTCTGTTGAATGTGCCACCTACTGAATGAAATGTAACTCAACTCAAGGCCCTGCTGTTGGATTCCAGAGGCTCTGCAATGCAGCTTCAAAAAGCGGGAAAACTATCCTTGTTGATCCTTGTGTATTGGGCAACATTTTCATTAAAGGTAGATGATCTGGTCACTTCCTCAGTGGTCTTGCTGACAGATTTCCTATATTACAACAGAGCACAAGAATTGAAAAGAACTTCACTGGTTGCAAAGGGCTTCGCAGTGAGCTGGAATTATGAGAGTCTTTAAATGAAGTGAAGGCAAGCTGTTTCTTTCATGTGTACAGGGCAGGTAGAGTTGATGGGTGAGATGTTCTATTATCATTCTATGTTTCATTATGTACAACAAATATCTGCAAGTGTACCTAAATTAACATTCAATTATTTCCTCCAAAATGATGGCATGAATATTCCATCTGGGCAGCCTCCAACCTGATGGAACAAACATCGATTCCTCAAAGTTCTGGTCATGCCCCCACCTCCTCCACCATTCTCCAACCCTTTTCCCTCTCTCACCTTAACTCCTTGCCTGCCCATCACCTCCCTCTGGTGAGCACTCCCTCCTTTTCTTTCTTCCATAGTTTTCTGTCCTCTCCTATTAGACTCCCCTTCTCCAGCCCTGTATCTCTTTCACTGATCAACTTCCCAGCTCTTTACTTCATCCCTATCCCACCAGTTTCACCCATCACCTTGTGTTTTTCTCTCTCTCCTCCCCCACCTTTTGAATCTGCTCCTCATCTTTTTCTCTCTAGTCCTGCCGAAGGGTCTCGGCCCAAAACATCAACTGTACTCTTTTCCATTGATGCCACCAGGCCTACTGAGTTCCTCCAGCATTTTCTGCGTGTTGCATTTATTTATTCCCTTCCACATATTGGAATAAGTGTGCCTAGAAATAGGCACATTTTTGGAAGAATGGAGATTCATTTGCTGCTGCTGTCAGTGAGGAGTTTGTGCGTTTTCCTTGTGACCACGTGGGTTTGCTCCCACATTCCAAAGATGGATAGTTTGGGTTGAGTTGTGTCCATGCTATGTTGACAATGGAAGAGAAATGACACTCTCAGCTGCTCAGAACAATCACCACTGATCTTATTTGATGCAAACGACACTTTTTATTGTATGTTTCCATGTCCGTGTGACAAATAAAGCTAATCCTCAATATTAAAGGAGTCAGAGAACACTTCCCCTCTATTCCAAACTGCACATTTGCACCAAAGCTCCATCTGGGTGCCACATGGACAGAGACAAGATTGCTGAATTCCAGAGGTGAGGTGACAGTAACTTCCTCTGTGCCAGTAATTTCTTTTGGCCTTGGCAGTATTTAGTTGTGGAATCAAGGATCTATGATGAAGCGGATGTCAGTGCACATCAAGGAGAAACCTGAACAGGTAATGCAGCTGTGAATAGTGGACAGACAGTGAGATGTTGGTAGCAGTACTAAGAGTGTGAAGTTTGTTGGAGTATAGTAACTGTTCCTGAACGTGGTGGGGTGGAATGTGAGGCTCCTGAGCCCCCTTTCCCAATGGTAGTAGCAAGAGAAGTGCATGGCCTGGGTGGTGCGGGACCTTGATGATGAATGCCGCTCTCTTATGACAGTGCTTCTTATAAATCAACCGTATCCATCTCCTCAACATTTATCAGGTCAATCCTCCTCATGCACTATTCCCAGTACACCTACAAACTGCATTACATCTCTTTGTAAAAGGAGCTCCTCAGTTTTAAATTGTGCAAGCTAATTTTAAATGGCAGAAACCCTTCTTGATGTTATCTGCTTGGTCATGCATTGGTTAATGAGCAGCATAGGACCTGGAACATTACAGTACAGACCAGGCCCTTTGGCCCACAATGTTGCGCAGATCATTTGATCTACTCTGAGATCAATCTAACCCTTCCTTCTTGCATAGCTCTCCATCTTTCTATCATCCATGTGCCTATCTAAAAGCTTCTTAAATGTCCCTAACGTATCTGTCTCTACCACCACTCTTGGCAGGGTAGTTCATGCACGCACCACTCTCTACGTAAAGAACTTACATCTGGCATCCCATTGTTTTTCCCCTGTAATTTTGTTTATTTTATTTATTTTTTATTTATTGATACAGCATGGTAAAAGGCCCTTCCAGCCCAACGAACCCGAGCCACCCAAATGTACCCAAGTGACAAATTAACCTACTCACCCGTATGTCTTTGGGATGTGGGAGAAAAGCAGAGCACCTGGAGGAAACTCATGCCATCACGGGGAGACATATTAACTCCTTACCGGCAGTAGCAGGAACTGAACCCTGGTCACCTATGCTGCAATGGCATCACGCTAACCACTACACCACCATGCTGCCCCAACATCATTGGAGTACGTCAGCAGCAGAAAATGGTACATGAACTACATTGAGTCCAATAACAGTTAATCTTCACCCCATTTTCAGCATTATCAAACTCTCAAAGGTGGACCAATTTTACTTTCAAAGAGTATCTGTGCTTCTCATTGGGAAGTGAGCCCAAATCTGTTCACTTCATTGAGGTGTTTGACTGGTCTTTCCACTCATAAAGCTGGTAAAGATCTAACAGAGGAACATGTGCTCCTCTACCACAGAGCACAAAACAACTCTTAACCAGCACCTGCATCAGTTAGACTTCAGGCTGAGAATGAATTCTCTGATAACCCCCTGATGGTTGCACTGTCTAAAAATACTGCATGATTATAATTTTCCATTTTCCATTGAGTTAATAGGCACCTTGTTATGTGAATTGACTTATATTACAACTGACTCTTTAAAAAAACAGATTTTGTATATTGTGGAGGTAGAACAAGTTTTATTGTCTTTGACCTGGAAAATTATCACTGCTTCCTTTCTACAAATATTTTTCTAAGTGTTGAAAGTTATTGATCCAGTGTTGGGCCGGCTTTTTTTAATTGATTAGTCCATGGATGCTTGTTTAAATTCACAAAGCCCTTCTTAATAATTCTATATTTGAATGACTCTCGAGAAGTGTAGGTGGCCCCTGGTGATACAGGTCGACGGCAGAGGCCAATGTTGAACAACTAACTTGTTTCTGTTTAAAGTGGCTGTTCATTGCCCAAGGTCTATGTCTTCTGAATCAGGAAGTAGTAAGTTTAAGCCCCACACCAGAGAACAAACTATTCGAGACCTGTGTGCCAACATCAGTGTTAAGGAAGTTATTTGAGTACTTGCTGAGGGACAAGGTTAATCATCTCAGAACTTGGAATCAGAATTAACCAGCATGGCTCTGTCAAAGATAAATCCTGTCTGACCAACCAGACTGAATATCTTTGGAGGTGTAATCAGAGAAGGCATGGCAGTAGATGTTGTTTACATGGACTTTAGTCAAGCCTCTGACAAGGTCCCACATGAGGGAGTGATCCAAAAGCACATGGGATCCAGTGCAAATTAGCAAACTGGATTGAAAATTAACTTGGCAATTGGAGTGTTCATAGAGGGTGGCTTTAATGATTGGATGCCTGGTACTAGTGGTGTTCTTCAGGGAGCTGCAGTTCATTTCAATGATTTGGATGTGGATGAAGGAAGCAAAATCAGCAAGTTGGCAGAGTCGTAGATAATGTCGTCTTATGCTGTAGATTTGCACACAGTGGCCACTTTATTAGGTACCTCCTGTACCTAATAATGTGGCCATTGAGTGTATGTCTGTGGTCTTCTGCTTCAGTAGCCTATGCTCTTCAAGGCTGTGCATTCAGAGATCTTCTGCACACCACTGTTATAACACATGGTTATTTGAGTTACTGTTGCCTTCCAGATAAATGTGAGTAAATGCATTGTGAGAGCGGTAATGATGCTTGGGACATTGGAGTACAAGTTCAGAGATCCTTGAAGATGTCAGCACAAGCAGTTATGGGATATGAGTTTTAATTAGTTCAGTCACTGAGTGCAAAAGCAGGGAGGTTACGTTCCAGCTTCATAAAACTTTGGTAAGTCCTCAGCTGGGCTGCTGCATACAATCCAGGGCACCATACTACTGGAAGGAGAACAGCACTGGAGAGAGTGCAGAACAGATTCACCAGTGTTATCTGGGAAGGAGCAGTTCAGTTACGAGGAGGGGCTGGGGAAGCCAGCTGTGTTCTCCCTGAAGTGCTGGAGGTTAGAAGGGAACCAGACTGAGGAATATAAAATATACCAATCATGAGGGAACACACACAAAATACTGGTGGAACGCAGAAGGCCAGGCAGCATCTATAGGAAGAAGTACAGTCGACGTTTCAGGCCGAGACCCTTCGTCAGGACTGCCTGGCCTGCTGCGTTCCACCAGCATTTTGTGTGTGTTGCTTGAATTTCCAGCATCTGCAGATTTCTTCACGTTTGCCCAATTATGAGGGATATTGGTAAGGTAAGGCCACAGGAAACTTTTCCCCATATCAGAGATAGCTAAAACTAGACAACATAGGTTTAGGATAGGATAAGGCGTAAGAGATGCAGAGGAGATATGAGGGGAACCTTCTTCACCCAGAGGGTGGTGAGTGCTTGGAATGCACTGCCTAAGAGAGCGATTGAGATGGGGGTCACTGACATCATGCAAGAATTATCTGGATGAGCACTTGAATCAGGGATAGAAGGGTATAGGCTAAGTACAAGGTGATAGAATTAGAATGGAAGGGTGCCCACTGGTCAGCAGGATGTAATGGGCCAAATGGCCTGTTTCTATGTTGTATATCTTTATCACATTTATCCAGATTATTTATTGAGTCAATCCCAGCTCTTACTAGAGCAATGGAGCATTCTCATTCCCCATTGTTTCCGTCTTCAAGCTGAAATATTCTCTGTTTCTGCCCAACGATACCATCTGACCTGCAGTGTATTTCTAGTGGTTTCAGATTTTATTTTCTATACCAGATTTCCAGCATCTGCATATTTTTATTTATAATTTTCCTTTCTGAAAGCCCCGACTGATCCTGTTTCCACCATCCCTACAAGCAATGAGTTACTGGTTGTAACTGCTTGCTCAACTTCTTGCATCTATTGTTACAAATTTTAAATCTTTGTTCCTTAGATCATCCGCCAGTGGGAGATTCTTCCCTCTTTTCTGATCCAAGTAGAGGGAAGCTTGTCCAGTCCTTTCAAGATCTTGTACATCTTCACTTCATTCTAAGGAGAACAAATCCAGACACAAGAGACTCTGCAGGTGATAGAAACATGGAGCAACACACAAAATGCCGGAGAAACTCAGCCCCTCAGGGAGCATTTTTGGAGGAAAATGGATGTCGAAGATTTGGATCAGGACTTTCTTCAGGACTGAATGAATTAACTCCAAGGAGTATAAACCCAGTATCTCCAATCCAGAGATGCCCTACTTTGGATGATAGATTAAACTAAACTGAGACATCGTCTCAGGCAGACATAAAAGAATCCACAACATTACCCTGAGGTTGAGCAAGAACGCTATTATGATGGGCAATAGTCAGGCCTCAATTAACACAAAAATCATATTATCTAGTCAGTGAAGTAGGAACTTGTATCCAAACTGGCTGTAATTTATCCAACAGTGAAACCATGACAATACTTCAAGAATACTTAACAGAGGCCAAGAACTTTGGGATGTCTGAAATGAGACGTGAAAATGCTATATAAATGCAAGTCTTTCTATTCTTTCAAAAAAAAATCCTCATCATTCAAAAAAGTCAACAAATTGATCAGTGCTTCCCTGATGACCGTCTTTGCCCTTCTCTGGGCTTACCTTCCTTGTCTGTAGCTCTCTCACTTAATCTGCAATTGCCCATGCTTCTTTCTAAAATGAGCCGTTGATAAACTTGTCGGCTTGTTTATTTTTGGTTCTTCATTTCTTCACTTCCCAAGTTAACAAATTCTGCTCTGTTTCTCACCTACTCCGTGTTGCTTTGATTAGTTCCAAGTGCAGCAAGACTGATCAGAAGCCAAGGGATTGGGATGGATTGGGTTTTTGAAAGAGAACATTACATTCCGTGCCAACATAAATAAAGTGATGAGACTAAGTTCAGAATAAAGTTTGGAAACCATAAAACTAAATGTTATTAATCTGTGAGGAAGGGAATAGGACAAGGCTTTGAGGGGACTGAGGACAGAGGTAGCACATTACCTCAAGATTCAATAAAACACGACAGTTTCTGATAATCAGACTGGAGCTCACATTTTAGGACCAGCTTCTTCTCCTCTAACATCAGAATTCTGAATGGACGATGAAACCATGAACAATACCTCACTAGTTTTTAATCACAGTCTGCAATACTTATTCAATTTTTAAAATACATACTACTTATTGTATTTTAGAGTCTATTTTATGTATTGCACAGTACTACAGCTGTTGTAGTCTTTTTGCTCCCTCTGCCATTCTTCTCTTTATCTGCAACTTCAAGCCTATTATATTCCTAACTTTCTGCAGGACTGATGGAAGGTCATTGATTTGAAGTTTCCCATTCACAGATGCTGCTCCATCTCCAGAATATCACCAGAACTTTCTGTTTTTATTATTGGTTTGTTTTTTGCTACTAGGGTATCGTAACCATATGCCACTGTATTAAAATGGACCTTACCAAAGTCACAAATGGCATGCCTGGTGCCTGCAGCCATAGTCCATTATTCTTCCTCACCCCTATGAATGTTTGTGAAATCATTGACATACAGTAGTTGACTGAACTCTCCTCCAATACTTCTCAGGCAATATTGTGACTTGTCACTAAATCATAACCATAACGTTCCCCAAAATGATCTCCCTTCCTAACTTCCACTACTTTTAGTGGAGTACCATAACTATTTCTTCTGCTTATTTATGACTTGTTATCCTGGTCAATGTACCCATAGGACAGCAAAGTCAAAGTCAAATGTACTGTCATATAGACAAGTTCAGGTAGGCACAGGTACAATGTACTGTCATATAGACAAGTTCAGGTAGGCACAGGTCAAATGTACTGTCATATACCCAAGTTCAGGTAGGCACAGGTCAAATGTACTGTCATATACCCAAGTTCAGGTAGGCACAGGTACAATGAAAACTTACTTGCAGCAGTATCACAGGCTCAAAACATCAGATAAGCAACATTCACAAAAAAACAAACACACTATTTTTATAATGTAAATGTGGGAAATTCCATGTGAATATCATTAACACTAAACTTTACTGAAAAACAAAATCTTTGATGATTTTACATCTGAGCCAAATAAAGACATTAACTTCAGATACCATTACATTCAATCTCAGCTCATTCTTCATTGTATGAAGGCCTAGAGCATAATAGTAGGACTAAGATAGTTAGTACCGGCACTAGAATTAAAGTAACAAGCTCACCCAGAGTGGTCAGAAGTTGATGATGTCGGAAATGGTCCGAATGTGAAATAGAGAGCATTCTGACACTGGGGCAGGGTTGATGGCATACATAAAGATTACTATTACACCTGCTCTGTCGGAACTTGATGCTGACAGCCGGAGTTAAATGTAAAGCCTTTTTTTGGTTTCCCATCCTGCCCTTTAATAAACCATAAAAATCCAGTTTTACTGATCTGTCACTCATCAGATTTTGGATACATTCACTGCGCATTAAAAAGGCATCAGTGTGATGTAATCCGCTAAGGTTAGAAACTTTTACATCTTGTTCACATATATCAGACAAATGCTGAACAGATTTAACAGATTGCTTACTGAGCAGGTCGTTGTGGGGATTAGTTCTCTCCCCAATGAAAATCAGAAGTTCATGTGTCCGATTCCAGTAAGTTGACAAATTTGCCGTAAGCAAGTTTGTTCGGGTAAAGACATTCATTTCATCCGCGTGAAGAGATACGTCCTAATGCTCCAATGTAGGTCCGTTAAACTGCAGCTAATAAAACAGCTTAAGATGCATCAAAAACACGATTATAATGAAGCAACGGTGTATCCATGCAACACCTTTCATATGATGAGCTTCCTTTTGTAGAGCTGAACGGCACTTCTGAGTCTTGGATCCGATAGTCCTCTATGACTCAATATCACATTGTTGCATATGAAGACTAACATATGTCATTAAAAAAAACTTCTAGTTCTTTTATTGTAGTAACCTTATTTCCCTATAGGAAATACCAGAATTCCTTCAGCGACATTTCTTTTCACCACAGAAGTTAGGTCTGTTACTTGGCAAAAATAACTAGCCGTTGTTTTAGCCATAGTTTAATAAACTCCTCCAAATTGTTTCCTCAAATGGATAAATTCCACAAAATTAGATTAAATGTTGAGTATCAGGCATAGTTCTTGGAAACACAAAGTGCACTGCAGATGCTGTGGTCAAATCAAGACGTACAAACAAGCTGAATGAACTCAGCAGGTCGGGCAGCATCCGTTGAAAGAAGCAGTCAATGTTTCGGGTCGAAACCCTTCGTCAGCACGTGAGTCAGGACGAAGGGTTTCGACCCGAAACATTGACTGCTTCTTTCAACGGATGCTGCCCGACCTGCTGAGTTCATCCAGCTTTTTTTTGTACGTCTTGATAGTTCTTGGAACACTCAATGCAAAAAAATATAGCTAATTGACCACTGGAAATGATGACATTGAATTGATAAACTGAAAACATTCAGAAAGTTGGTTTATTATTGTCACAGTACCAATGGATAGGGAAAACTTTGTTTTGCATGCTATCACCACAGATCAATTCATTACTAAGGGAATGCTGAATTTCACTGCCTGTCTTGATGTGCATGTGATAAATAAATAAAGAAGCTGAATCTGAAACATTTGTTACCTTAGAGTAGAGTGCAATATTTTCTGTTAAAATGCTAGGTCTAAGACCTACTTGTTTTAATTCATATCTTACATTTGCTGGGAATAATTAAGTTGAATTTGTTCCCCTCTGTAACTAAGACAGCAGTCCATTTCACATAATAACAATGATATACCACAAGTTACCATAAATAGACAGAAGGTTCTTGGGAAACTGAAAGGTCTGAAGGTAGATTATACTCCTAGACCAGATGGTCTACACCCCAGAGTTCTGAGAGAGGTGACTGGAGAGATTGCGGAGGCATTAGTATGATCTTTCTAGGATGGCTAAATTCTGGAATGGTTCTGGAAGACTGAAACATTGAAAATGACACTCTACTCTTCAAGAAGGAATGGAGGCAGAAGAAAAGAAACCATAGGCCAGTTAGTCTGACCTCAGTGGTTGGGAAGATGTTGGAGTCGATTATTAAGGATGAGGTCTCGGGGTACTTGGAGCCACATGATAAAATAGGCCGTAGTCAGCATGGTTTCCTCAAGGGAAAATCTTGCCCCACAAATCTGTTGGAATTCTTTGAGAAAATAACAAGCTGGAGAGACAAAGAATGTGGTGTACTTGGATTTTCAGAAGGCCTGTGACAAGGTGCCACACATGAGGCTGCTTAACAAGCTACAAGCCCATGGTATTACAGGAAAGGTTCCAGCATGGATAAAGCAGTGACTGATTGGCAGGAGGCAAAGAGTGGGAATAAAGGGGCCTTTTCTGGCTGGTTGCCGGTGACTAGTGGTATACCACAAGGGTCTGTATTGGGACTGCTCCTTTTTATGTTATATGTCAATGATTTGGATGATGGAATTGATGGCTTTGTTACAAAGTTTGCAGACAATATAAGGGTAGGTGGAGGGACAGGTAGCTTTCAGGAAGTAGAGAGGCTACGGAAGGACTTAGACAGATGAGGAGAATGGGCAAAGAAGTGGCAGATGGAATACAGTGTTGGGAAGTGTATGGTCGTGCACTTTGGTAGAAGAAATGAAAGTGTTGACTATTTTCTAAATGGAGAGAAAATACAAAACACTGAGGTGCAAAGGGACTTGGGAATCCTTGTATAGGATTCTGTGAATCTAAATTTGCAGGCTGGTGAGGAAGACAAATGCAATGTTAGCATTCATTTCAAGTGGATTAGAATATAAAAGCAAGGAAGGAATATTGAAACTTTATAAAGCACTGGTGAAGCTTCACTTGGAGCATTGTGAGCAAGTTTGGGCACCATATTTTAGAAAAGAAGGTTCAAAGGAGGTTCCCAAATGATTTCAGGATTGAATGGCTTGTCATATGAAGATGACTCTGGGCCTGTATTCATGAGAATTTAGAAGAATGAGGGGGTGACCTCATTGAAACCTATTGAGTGGTGAAAGGCCTCATAGAGTGGATATGGAGAGGATATTTCATCTGGTGGGAGACCAGAGGACACAGCCTCAGAATCAAGTGCAGTCCTTTTAGAACAGGGATGAGGAGGAATTTCTTTAGCCAGGGAGTGGTGAATTTGTGGAACTCATTGCCACAGGCACCTGTGGAAGCCAAGTCTTTATGTATATTTAAGGCAGAGAGGTTGATTGATTCTTGATTGGTCAGGGCATGAAGGGATACGGGGAGAAGGCAGGAGATTGGGGCTGAGAGGAAAATTGGATCAGCCATGATGAAATAGAAGCACAGATGCGATGGGCCAAACTGCCTAATTCTGCTCCTATATGTTATGGTCTTACGGTCTTATATAGCTTTAATCGAATGGCGAAAAATGAGTCTGCCTTTCTGGTTGTTTTTTAAACAGTACCTCTCACTGCTTTGGCCTTTAGCACTAAAAACAAGAGTGCCAGTTCATTGTAGCAAAGGCATTGCATGTTTCTCAGTGTTGAGAGAGCAGGTGATTTTCCATTCATTCAGTACCCTTGAAATCCCTGCCTGGTTCATTAAAAGAGTACCTTCGCACCATAGACCACACCAACCCTGGGAGAGGGCTTAACTTCCCAGGGTCGGTGTGGTCCAATTTTCTGCTCAGGTTATCTAGGGTCCAGCTGTTAATGTTATGGATTTCATGTTACCTTTCAACCATGTATGGGAGGTGGAAGTCCTTTAATGTCCCATATTTACTGAGGACAATTAAACTTACATACTCAAAGGCTAACATTAACATTATTAACTAAGAACTTCAAATCCCTTCATTTCAGTAATTTTATTTCCATGTAGGAAACTTCAGATATCTAACTCCTAAAGGAGATTTTTGGTTTGACAGATTCACTCACATCTCTGGAGCACAAACAGTCTAAACATGTTTCATTTAATCCCATCCTCATACCACAAAGCCAGAAACCAGGATGAAGGAATCGGTCTCCATGACATTTCCCATTGATTACAGGATGGATCTACTTTGTTTCCTCTTTTTTGGTGTGGAAGGAGGGATTTGAGGTCAATGTGCCTGATCCACTTTGGGTTTTTTTGTGTGGGATTTGGGATTTGGGGGTTGATGTGCCTGATCCGTTTTTGTTTGGGGTTTTTTTTCGTGGGAAGGTGGAATTTGGTGGCTGATGATCGTGCTGCCTTTCTTTTCTTGGTTTCATGGCTACCCACAGAACCGAAGAATTTCTGAGTTGTAAACTTTAATAATAAAATGATTCTTTGAACCTTTGATGTGGTTAATGAAACTGCATTTCTGGTTCCCTGGTCAAGGTCAGTCCCTAAGTGTTGGTGATTAATATCCCCTGATCTGCATGGTATGGAGTGTTATGGTCCAGGTGTGGGTAGATGGGACGAGGCAGAAAAACAGGTTGACACAGGTTAGATGAGCCAAAGGGTAGGATTCTCTGTTACAGGCTCTATGATTCAATGATACTATGGTTTGGTATTAGAGTGTACCCTTCTCTAAATCAGTTAAGCCATGAGAGGACCTACTATGAAGTATTTAATTTGTAGTGTAATGTTCACTATAGTGTTACATTGTATTAAATGCTTCAGTCACAGAATCATAGAGCACTACAGCACAGAAACCGGTCATTTGGCTCATCTAGTCCATGCAAAGCCCTCCCATCTATGTACTGTACCTGTCCAAACTTCTCTTAAACGTTACATCTGAACTCGTGTCTATCATCTCCACGGGCAGCTCATTCTACACTCACACTGCCCTTGAGCTTTCCCTCAGATTCCCCTGGAATATTTCACCTTTCACCCCAAACTTACAACCTCTAGTTCTACTCTCACCCAACCTCAGTGGAAAAAGCTTGCTTGTATTCAACCCATCTGTTCCACTCATAAACAACACACACAAAACACTGGTGGAACGCAGCAGGCCAGGCAGCATCTATAGGAAGAAGCAATGTCAACGTTTCGGGCTGAGACTCTTCGTTAGGACTCCTATAGATGCTGCCTGGCCTGCTGTGTTCCACCAGCATTTTGTATGTGTTGTGTGAATTTCCAGCATCTGCAGATTTCCTCGTGTTTGCTTTTTATTCCACCCATAACGTGGTGTACCCCTATAAAATCTCCCTTTATTCTCCTGCACTCTAGGGAGTAAAGATCAAACCTTTCCCTGTAACTCAGGTCCTCAAGCTCTGCCAACATCCATGAAAGTTTTCTCTACACTCTTTCAAGCTTATATCTTTCTTGTAGTTAGGTGACCAGAACTGCACAGTATATCAGACCAGGCCTCACCAAAGTCTTTGCAACTTTAACATAACATCCTAACTCCTGTACTCAAAGTCCTGATTTTGAAAGTCAATATGACAAAAGCTTTCTTTATGACCCTAAATACCTGCGATGTAAAAAAAGCTTTCTTTATGACCCTATCTACCTGTGGTGCTATTTTCAAGAGATGAAGGATCTGTATTCCCTTTGCTTTACTGCACCTTTAGTGTCCTACTATTCACTGTGTAATTCTTACTCTGACTTGTCCTCCCAAAGTGCAACACCTCACATTTCTCTGCATTACATCCCATCCGCCATTTTTTAGCCCACTTTCCCAGCTGATCAAGATCGCACCGCAAACTTTGATAACATTCTTCGCTGTCCCCATTCTTGGTGTTATCCACAAATTTGCTGGTGCAGTTTACAACATTGTTACTATATGTATGAACCTGAAGTACTTTTGAACAATGAGTATCTGAAATATGGCTAGCCGCACAAATTCGAGTCTAGCCAAGATCACTGGGCAACTATAACATTTGACTGAAAGTGTACTGTAGGTGAGCAGATTAGAAAATTTAACAGTGACGCATAATTTGGTGGAGCTCTGGATAATGAGAAGGTTATCGAAGAATTTGGCAGGATGTAGGCCGGTTGGAAATCCGGGCAGAGAAATGGCAATTTAATCCAGACAAGTGTGAGATTTTGTACTTCAGGAGATCAAATGTAAGAAGCAAATGGCAGAACACTGAGGTGCTCTTCTATGTTCTAAACAAGCAGCCAACATAACCAAAGAACCCCACAACCCCGTCATTCATTTTTCCCCGCACACCTGCCCCACCTTCCATCACAATACAAAAGCTTGACGGTATGCACTACCTGGTTCAAAGACAGCTTCTATTGTAAAACTCTGAAACAGACTTCTCATACAGTAAAGACAAGCTCTCAATCTCTCAATCTACCTCATCATGCTCCTTGCACCTTATTTAACCAAGTGCACTGCACTTTCTCGTAAACTGTCATTGCAAAATTGTACTCTTCATTATCTTCACCTTTGTACTCCCTTGATGTACTTACATTGTAAAATGGATGACATGCCCAAATTTTACACTGTCTAAGGATATATACCAATAATGAGTCAATTACCAAGTTCCAGCTCCCAATCCAGCAAAACCGGTGACCCGAGCCCAGAGAAGTTTGAATTGCTAGTGTCTGTGGGAACAGGGACCCCTATATTGTAGAATCTTGCAGTTGATATTCCTGAGGTATCTGTTTGGTACCCTGTTCACTAACAAACTCAGGTAAACAACCAGTGAGTGATAAGTTGACAGGTTACATTTGGTATTTAACTCCCAAAACAAATGTTGAGAACCAAAATTGTTGTGTATTTAATACTTGAGTAATCTTGTAAACATGTTGTTGATTAAACACTCTCTGCTTGTTTAAATAATTCATTATGAGTTATAGGTAAAAATAAGTGATTTGCGTGTGTCATGATGCTACCATATGATACGTGTGTGCTTTGCTTAAAGTAAAACAAAGTTGGACTCATATTTGAGGCCCCATCTTTTACTTCAAATTAATTCTATGTTTTGGAGTTACAAAGCATAACAGAAATGTCATCCATCAATCAAAGAGAAACCTCATAAAGGTTTGTTTCATCCCTCCTGCAAGTGAGTCATTTTCATCATTTCATTCTGGTGATTTCTCGATTAAACTGCAGCAGAGTATCATCTCTAAAAAAACACTTGAGGGGGAAGGATGAAAGTCAGTGGGCTGTAATCACACAATAATGTTGGTGACGAACTGATATGAAATTCTTCTATGTGCTGAAATAACCAAAGAGTTTTTAACCCTTTGTAACTAGACAATATGATGATACAATGATTTTTCTCGTTGCCTTCCCCTTCCACCATTATTACTAATTGATTTTGCAATGAGCAAGATAACTTGATTGTTAAATCTCTCTGAGACTGTGAATTGCCTGGCAAGAATATAATGATGCAGGCAAGGAAAACTGTTCCCACAATTCAAAAACTTTTCACTGCTTCCTTGTAACTGTTTCACAGAACACTTAAACTTGTACCACAGGTTGTACACTTCTACAGCTAGGACCATCCTGAACTCCCAGTTGCTGACCATTTCCCCATTCCCACCGACCTTGGCCTTCTCTACTCCCAAATCAAATGTTTATTTTTATCTTTACTAACCCATAGGTCCTGGGAGCAAACCAGAGCACCCAGCGGAGAGGCACACAGTCACGGGGAGAACATGCAAACTCCTTATAGACAGTGGTGGAATTGAATCCAGGTCGTTGAAGCCATAATAGTGTTATGCTAGCCACTGTTTTACTGTCCCACCTAATGAAGGAGCAATACTGTATGTTCTACCTTGGTGGTCTATAATCCAACAGCATAAATACTGAGTTTTTCAATTTTAGGTAACTGCTCCCTTTATTTAGTTTCCTTTTGTACCCTCCCCCATCCTTCTGATCATCTTGTCCTCCCATTTTTCCCCTTTCCCACATCATCTCCCCACAGCCCCTAATCACCCATCCTTGCCCCCTTCTCCTCCTCCATCCAACAACTTCACACACTGGTTTCCCACAGCCCCACCTCCCATCTGGTTCCAATCATTATCACTTCTCCCTTCTTCTCTAATGGTTCCCATTCTCACCTCCTTTACTTATCAGGATCCAGCACGATTTATCTCCCTTCAGCAGCTGTTTCCCATCTTTTCACTGCACTTCCTCACCATGTTTTATCTGCTGTTTTTTTTCTCTTTTTCCTCCCTGTTTGCTTCCATCTACCATTTACCTACCACAGTCTTCCAACTCCAACCTCTACTACCTACCTCTCATCTTACCCCCTGCTCTGTCCATCAATCTCCTTGATGTATTTTCCTGTCATCTCCCCCCCCCTCCCCCTCCATGGCCACAACCTCACCATTCCATTCTGAGTGCTCTCAGCTTGCACCACGGCCTCCTCTACAGCCACTCTCAGGTTAGAGGAGCAACACCTCATTTTGTCCAGGTGGCCTCCAAACTGATGGCACGAACATCAATTTCCCTAACAAATGGCAATTCATACCCCTTCCGCCTTCTCACTTTTTGAAATCCCCTTTCTGGCTCTCTTGCACCCCTTCCCTTCTCACCTGCCCATCACTTGCCCCTGGTGTCTCTCCCCCTTCATTTTCTCCTCTCCTATCAGATTGCTTCTCTTTCAGCCCTTTACCTTTCCCACCTATCACCTACCAGCTTCTCACCTCATCCTACTTCCCCCTCACCTATCACCTACCAGCTTCTCACCTCATCCTACTTCCCCCTCACCTATCACCTACCAGCTTCTCACCTCATCCTACTTCCCCCTCACCTATCACCTACCAGCTTCTCACCTCATCCTACTTCCCCCTCACCTATCACCTACCAGCTTCTCACCTCATCCTACTTCCCCCTCACCTATCACCTACCAGCTTCTCACCTCATCCTACTTCCCCCTCACCTATCACCTGCCAGCTTGAATGCACCTTCTTCTTCTGGCTTCTACCCACGGCCTTTCCAGCCCTACAGGAGGGTCTCGGGCAAAACTGTCGACTGCTTATTCCCCTCCATAGATGCTGCCTGACCCACTGAGTTCCTCCAGCGTTTTGTGTGTTGCTGTGGATTCCCAGCATCTGCAGTGTTTCTTTGTATTTATTTACCGGTCACGCTTCCCTCCCAGCTGCACAGTCATGCAGCCACACAGTAACTGAAATGCTCCCGCGCTCGTAGCCTTTGTTGCCGCACCGCTGGAATCTTCTTTCATATGTTCATATAATGTTGATATCTATGTTAATGTACCCAACAATTACTTATGTATTGATGAATATAATCCATAAATTTTCTAAATAATAAACATACCACAACCTTTACTTTGAAACATTTTAGAGCTTCAACATATTTACATTGTCAGTGTTTCAAGTTACAACACTGTTACAAATTGTAACAATAAACACAGAATGGAAACCATAGCTCATTGATAATAAACAGCTGGCCTGCTGAATGCCTCTGCTGCCTAAATTTAAAAGTTTACAAATTTTGAAAGATTTTCTTTTTTGTACTGTACTTCATTATACCTTTCAATTAATGAACAAAATTGAAAGAATATGACCTTTTAATTTCCATTCTAAATACTCATAGAATGCATATTACAAAAAGAAATATTTAAAATCCGCACAGGTTTCAGGCCATGTAAAAAATTCCTGTTCGGTGCAATAGCTGATCCGCGCAGCTGTAAAAAAATTCGAGGGATGGTGCTATTGTCCTGACAAAGGGTCTCAGCCCGAAATGTTGACAGCTTGTTTCCACGGATGCTGCCCAACCTGCTGAGTTCCTCCAGCTTGTTGTATGTGTGTTGCTCCTTTCATCTCCGGGCATTCAGTGACATTGTTAGATTCCAGTATATGGTTACCCTTACATAAAAAGAGTTGGTGCAGTATCAGACTGCAAATTATGCCTCCCTCAAATTGTATACATGTTGCCTGGTACACCACCAGAACTACAACCACAGAACACCAGAGTCAGGATCCTTGCTACTACATGCATCGTCAGTTCAGGTTTCCCTCACGCCAAGTCGTCAGGTTTAGCTGGCTTGTTCTGAAGAGTCAATTACCACATAACTTAGCTGATTTACCCAGTTAAGGTAACCACAAGACATCGGAGCAGAATTAGGTCATTTGGTTCAGCTCAACTTTTCCATCCTGGCTGATTTATTATCTCTCCAAACCCCATTCGCCTGCCTTCTCCCCATAACCTTTGACACCCTTTTTTTATAGCTGTGCGGATCAGCTATTGCACCAAACAGGAATTTTTTACATGGCCTGAAACCTGTGTGGATTTTAAATGTTTCTTTTTGTAATATGCATTCTGTGAATATTTAGCTGTACAGGGCCCTGGTGAGACCCCACCTGCAGTATTGTTTGCAGTTTTGGTCTCCAAATTTGAGGAAGGACATTCTTGCTATTGAGGGAGTGCAGCGTAGGTTCACAAGGTTAATTCCCGGAATGGCAGGACTGTCATATGTTGAAAGATTGGAGCGACTGGGCTTGTATACACTGGAATTTAGAAGGATGAGAGGGGATCTGATTGAAACATATAAGATTATTAAGGGATTGGACACACTGGAGGCAGGAAGCATGTTCCCACTGATGGGTGAGTCCAGAACTAGAGGCCACAGTTTAAGAATAAGGGGTAGGCCATTTAGAACAGAGATGTGGAAAAACTTTTTCACCCAGAGAGTGGTGGATATGTGGAATGCTCTGCCCCAGAAGGCAGTGGAGGCCAATTCTCTGGATGCTTTCAAGAGAGAGTTAGATAGAGCTCTTATAGATAGCAGGGTCAAGGGATATGGGGAGAGGGCAGGAACAGGGTACTGATTGTGCATGATCAGCCATGATCACAGTGAATGGCGGTGCTGGCTAGAAGGGCTGAATGGCCTACTCCTGCACCTACTGTCTATTGTCTATAATCAAGAACCTGTCAGCTTCTAAACATACCAAATGACCTGGCCTCCACAGCCGTCAGTGGCAGGGAACTCCACAGATTCACCACCCTCTTGACCCATGACCCCATCAAATGGTTCCATTATTTAAAATGACTGAGGCAACATAAGGCAGGAAACAAGCACATTATGAAGCAAATGGACCCCTTATTACATTGCTACATGATCTTCAAATGATAAACACAGGTTCAAACCAATGGTGTTATTAGTCCTTAGTAATGCAGTGAGGAAATGTCAGCAACACTTGCTGAATAATAAAAAAGTCACTTCAGTAACACATGATTTCATTTGATTTCATCCCCATTTTCTTTGAATACACAGGGGCTGACTCTCACTGTTGGAATCTAATAATGGTGGTGTGGTTCAAATGCCCGTTATAGAAGCTGCTGGATTTTCCTTTCCAAGCCAGGTGCTTGTATGGCAGCCAAACAACCCGTAATGCCAGTTTTAATTCTGTTTTGTCAGGCACAGTTGGTGCCAGTGTGCCATTTGGCTACTGTGATGTCTCAGCTGGGCCCTGGCATTCATGCGCAGCCAATTTCCAACAGGCGCAGGAGAGCCTGGTAGACTTTGCCCTTCTCCAGCTCAGGAGTGCCAATGTCAATAATAACTGTGATTGCATGGCTGCCTCAGCTGAGGTAAGCTTGTTTAAGTAATTAGTTAGGGAATTGAAAGGTTGCCATGTATTACAAAGGAAAACGAGCAGCTGTACTGCTAAGACCATGTTCCGAGAGTGCTGTGCTTTGCCCGTCGCTCCCCCGCTCTCTCAGTTACTGAAACCTAACTTTCTCTCTTGGGGATGCACGAGACTGCAGATGCTGGAATCTGAAGTGACACACAACAAGCTGGAAGAACTCAGCAGGTCGAGCAGCATCCGTGGCAAGGAAAAAAATTGTCAACATTTTAGAGCCCTGCATCAAGGCAGCTAGTAGACTGAGAACCAACTTCCCTTTCCATTCTCAGTCCCGTTGCAGAGCTTTGACAATTCGTCCCCTCCCCACAGAGGCAGCTCGGTCCACAGAGCTCCCCCAGTAGAGTGTTTGCTCTCATTCCCATTTCTGATGAAGAGCTCAGGAGCCAAAATGGCAACTTATTCCACTTCTACAGACGGTACACATTTTTGGCTTCAATCTCAAAATTTCAGCATCTGCAAATTGTTTTCATTTTCAAAGATTATGGAGATTTGGCAAGGCAATAGGGTGGAGGTCAAAGGTCAGATCTGCCTTGACCTCATTATCAATTCCAGACACTTTTATATTCTCAAGCAGACCTGGAATCAAACCTGGAGGAATCAGGGTCTGAAGTGGCAGAGAATTAATGAAGCCATTAACCATTCACTTTCACTTATATATGGTCACCACTATAATTTATTTTTAAATATGTTTAGAGGAATTGGAAGAGATTCAAGGTAGAGGATGTCCATCAAGCCCTATGTATGATATACAGTATAACAATATAACACATCGCTCAGCTTTGGAAACCACGTTCAAATGAACCATGTCCTGCTGAAGGGTCTCAGCCCGAAACATCGACTGTTTACTCTTTGCCATAGGTGCAGACTAGTGTGCTGAGTTCCTCCAGCACGTTGTGTTTGTTGCTATGTTCAATTGAAGGTAGGAAGCATTTTCTTTTCTCTCAAAGACCACATTGGCAATCTGAGGCAGCAAATACGATAAATTAGCCCTTTATCTTGCAATTTATCTGTACATCAGTGTTACAGGGCAGTTAGAATGAGATCTCACCAATGATTTCTGATTTTCAGTTTGTATCTGTTACACCAGCAGTTGCCAGCTACCTTGAGAAATATCTTGTATAACAAAGCAAACTCCCCCACTTGCCAAACGAGTCCTGCCATCCTTCTAGTGTGGAAGAGCACCAATGCCAGTGCGTACAGCACACTGCGTGTGGGAGCAATCTAAAATTCTGAATTGAAAATGACAAAACAAATTGATGAAGATAGAGCAGTGGATGTAATATATCTGGATTTTAGTAAGGCATTTAATTAAGTTTCCCATGGTAGGCTTATCCAGAAAGTCAGGAAGCATGGGATCCAGGAAGCCTTGGCTGCATGGATTTGAAATTGGCTTGCCCACAGAAGGCATAGATAATAGTTAGAGCATATTCTGCCTAGGTCCTTGACCTCTGTTGTTCCACAGGCATCTTTTCTAGAACCCCTGCTCTTTATTAATTTTTTAAAAATAAACTACTTAGCTGAAGAGGAGGAATGATAATTTGTAAGCTTGCAGATAACATGAAAGTTGGTGATGTCATGGATAGTGTAGAAGGTTATCGTTGACAGGAAGTGAAATTGGGCTGAGAAGTAGCAGATGGAGTTCAATTCAGATGTGTGTGAAATGATACACTTTGAAAGGTTGAAATTGATGGCAGAGTACAAAGTTAATGGCAAGATTGTGGGCAGTGTGGAGGAACAGAGGGATTTGGGGTCCATAATGATAGATCCTGCAAAATTTCTGCACAAATTGATAGGGTGGTTAAAATTGAGTTGGCCTTCATTAATCAGTGGATTGAGTTCAAGAGCCATGGATGTACTTTTAAGGTGACTGGAGGAAATTATAGGGTAGATGTCAGAGTTAGATATATTTTTTAAGTAGAAAGTGGTTTTGTGCATGGAACACGCTGCCAGGGGAAATAATAGAATTAGGTATGTTAGAGACTTAGATTTGACATGCTTGAAAGGGAATGTGTTACGTGTTATGTGGAAGGGAATGGTGAGGTTCATCTTGGCGGTTAAAAAGTTGGCATAACACTGGGGGTGGGGGGGGGGGCAAAGTGCCTATACTGTGTTGTATTGTTCTATGTTTTGGAGGATGACTCATTGCTGAAAGCAATTTGCATTTGAAGTTGTGATTCTTTAACGATCTAGCTTTTTACTTCCACTTCTGTCAAAAAGAAATGAAATAACACTAGAATGATAAGTTCAGTTGATAACATAGAGACTTCTGAAAATGTTCTTTTGGAATATTAGTGTCATCGGAAAGTCCAGTATTTACTAGCCCTCTTGAACTATGATGATGTTTTTTGGTGAAGGTACTTTCATAGTGTTAATAAGAAGGAACTCCAAGGAATTAAGCCTAAATAAACAACAGTGATGCATTTTCACATCAGGATGGTGTACAACTTTGAGGAGAACCCATAGGTGGCGAGGTCCCCAGGCACCTTCTGTCCTTGAACTTCCTGATGGTAGAAGTCATGGGATTAGCAGGAGCTATTGGCTTGGCTGAAGTGATTAAGTTCGAGTTTATTGTCATCTGACTATACACATATACAACCAAACAAAGCAACGTTCCTCTGGAACACCGTGTACCCACAAAACTTATCACACACATCACATAAACCAAATTATTACCACAAATAAGTTAATAAAATATAATTCAAAGTGCATGTAGTGAGTAGTAAAGGTAAACAATAAATATCTCGCTGTCCTAGAGATGAGACCTCAGCGGTTGAAATGAAAAATACTGCAGTCTCGCTGTGCTGGTGGAGCAGGAGTAACAAAGAGACAGGTGAGCTCAATGCCTTCAATACCCGCTTTGAAAGAGAGAATATAACTACAGCTGTGAAGATCCCTGCTGCACTCGGTGACCCTGTGATCTCTGTGTCAGTGGCCAATGTCAGGCTGTCATTTAGGAGGGTGAATCCTCGCAAGGTCGCAGGTCCCAACGGAGTACCTGGTAAGACACTGAAAATTTGTGCCAACCAACTGGCAGGAGTTTTCAAGAACATTTTCAATCTCTCACTGCTACGGGTGGAAGTTCGCACCTGCTTCAAAAAGGCAACAATGTTACCAGTACCCAGCGAGAGTAATGTGAGCTGCCTTAATGAAAGGAATCAAGAGCTCTCACATCTATAGTGATGAGATGTTTTGAGAGGTTGGTCATAGCTAGATACAACTCCTGCCTTAGCAAGCACCTGGACCCACTGCAATTTGCCTATCACCACAATAGGTCTACAGCAGATGCAATCTTAATGGCACTCCTCACGGCCTTAGACCACCTGGACAATACAAACACCTATGTCAGGATGTTGTTCATTGACTATAGCTCAGCATTTAACACCATCATTGCCACAGGCCTGATTGATGAGCTACAGAACCTGGGCTTCTGTACCTCCCTTTGTAACTGGATTCTCAACTTCCTAACCAGAAGACCAGAATCTTGATTGTGGATTGATAATAATATCTCCTTATAGACTAACAACAGTCTCGCACCTCAGAGATGTGTGCTTAGCCCACTGCTCTACTCTCTCTATACCCATGACTGTGTGGGTAGGTATAGCTCAAATACCATCTATAAATTTGTTGATGTTAAAACCATTGTTGGTAAAATCTCAGATGGAGATGAAGGGGTGTGCAGGAGTGAGATATATCAGCTAGTTGAGTAGTGTCACAGCAAAAACCTGGCACTCAGTGTCAGTAAGACCAAAGAGCTGATTGTGACCTTCAGGATGGGTAAAACAAGGGAGCACAAACCAATCCTCAGAGGGATGAGGTGAAGAAATTTGCAATTATACAATTAAGTCAGAGATGACTTCCAATAACTAAAACCACCTTCCTCCATGCATTGTGTGACTCCAACCATTGATGTGGTCTTCCCTTGAAATTCTTTGGCATAAGTTTTACCAGGGTTCCTTAACTTTACACTCAGTCAAATGTTACCATGATGTCAAGGGCAGCCACACTCACCTCTGGAATTCAGTTCTTTGGTCCATGTTTGGACCAAGACCATAAAGAGGTTTTGAGCCTGGAGACACAAACTGGGGAACTGGTGAGCAAGTTATTTGAGTGAGCTACTTTTTTCAACACTTTACTGAGGAATGAATGCAAGTGAATTGGGTGGTGATTGGTTAGATTGGATTGGTCCCAATTTTGCATACAGGGCAAGTTTCCTTACTGTTGGGTAATGAATATCACTAGGCTCTAGCCATGTTTTAGTATGGCCGTGCTTGGTTCTGAAATGTAACTGTTAAATGTGACAGGAATAGGAAATGACCTATAATATCTCCTTAGATTATTTCATGGCATAACCAAACTTATAAACACAATGAGCAGCTTTGGTCCTTAGCTTGCCACCTCTCTTAGAGGAGGCACTTATTGGATCTGACACATTACTGAGGGTAGTAACAATGGTCACTCTGGACATAGATTTCCAATCTTCTTGGCTGAAGGTTGTCAGAGCACTAGGGGATTGCCAATGCTGCACTCTACGATCAAAAGGAAAAAAGCCCTAGCTCACTCAACGCATCTTCATAACATATGTTTTCTAGTCCCAGCAGCGTCCTAGTAAATCTCCTTTGCACCCTCTCTAAAGCTTCCACATCATTCCTATAATGAGGTGACCAGAACTGAACAGAATATTCCAAGTATGTTCTAACCAGGATTTTACAGAGCTGCAACATTACCTCATAGCTCTTGAACTCAATCCCCTGGCTAATGAAGGCCAAAGAACCACGCGCCTTATTTACAACTCTATCAGCTTGCATAGCAACTTTGAAGATTCTATGGGTGGACCCTAAGATCCCTCTGCACTGCCAAGAATTCTGCCATTACATTGTATTCTGCCATCAAATACAACCTTCCAAAATGAATCACTTGACACTTTATTGGATATAAATCATTAATGTAAATTATGAAAACCATGACCAAAGACTTCACTTTCCAGCTACTTTACACCTATTATGTTTTCTTTGTCTTAGTCAACTGACTATCTAATCTTCTACTTGCCTCATGACTCTTGATGCTCTGATTTATTCAGAGAGACAATCTCATTAAATGTCTTTTGGAAATATAA
Organism: Hemitrygon akajei; assembly: GCF_048418815.1. Classification (NCBI taxonomy): domain Eukaryota; kingdom Metazoa; phylum Chordata; class Chondrichthyes; order Myliobatiformes; family Dasyatidae; genus Hemitrygon; species Hemitrygon akajei. Next base: position 32,838,507 of record NC_133127.1, read on the forward strand.
ATACATTACATCTACTACATCACCTTGGCTGGTGCCCTGTTAATGAATTTGGGCATGAAAACACATTCCTTTGAAATTTAAAGAATTAATTCATATATTTGTGATCTGACAATAGTTGCACTTACTCCTTTAGTGAGACTTCCATTATTTTCTCACTACTAAGCTGACTGTCTCTGATCATTTTTGATCACTCTTATTAAATATGAATGTAAATATCTATCCACAAACTATCTGACATCCTTACAATTTGTGTAAAGAATAGTGAATATGTAATTCAGTCAGTGCCACCTCTCCCAGAGTTGTTTTAGATCAAATCTATGAAGTCAAAGTTGAGTTATTGTCATAGGCACATGTACACTCATGCACAATGTAATGAAAAACTTGCAGCAGCATCTATGCACACGGCATCATATGTAGCCTTCAGAGAAAAAATGTAAATAAAACAGATTATACACAATCTTTACAAGAACACAATTAGAACAAAATTACAAAGTCTATTTTAGTGCAAGGTGGTTAAAGTTGCCATAATGTTGCTAAACTGTAGTGATTAGGGGTTTGACAGATACTTCCAGAACCATATGGTTGAAATGTGAGTAAGGTGGGGAAGTTGTTACCTCTAAGTGCAATGTTGCATATTTGTTCGGTTTTAAAATGCCACCGTGATTACTTATACTTGCTGATCTTGTGCTTAATAGCTCCCATCTACGCTGAAACTCAAGATCCTGTTTGAAGTAGTGTAGTGAGGAAACTGGACAATTTCAGCAGCTCTGTGCCTATATATTGATGTACTAAAGGGATAAAAGGATTTGTATGGACGGCACGCAGAACAAAGGTTTTCACTGTACCTCGGCGTGCGGTACAGTAACAATCCTGTCACCAATTATCAGTATAGTATACATAGCAATATAGAGGACATGGATGAGGTGGGCAAAAAGGGGGTCGTGTGCTCTACGATTCTATGATATGTATGTCTCCTTATTAGATGACAGCAATCTGGTAATGCAACTTCAACATATATTTTCTTTATTATCTACTGATCCACCCCGGGAAGATTACCCATCAAGAACATGTCTCAGGCTTCAACATCCTTCAGAACTGGGGGTTGAAAAGGCACCACTTCAACAGGCTTCAATACTATTGCTGGAATGTTGTCTGCTGACACCCTAAAGATGAAAGATTAGCTTTATTTGTCACATGCACATCAAAACATATAGTGAAGTGTACTGTTTGCATGAACGACCAACACAGTCCAAGGATGTGCTGGGGACAGCCCACAAGTATCAGTATGCTTCCAGTGCCAACGTAGCATGCCCACAAGAGTCTTGTTAGCAACCAACAAGAGCAACTCATACACTGAAAAGACAGGATTATTAGGCAAGAAAATGAACATATTACATTTAAATTTCATCCAATAAGTTTTCATTAAAAATAATTTTTTGCTTCACTGGCAAAACACTGGTGCACCTCAGGGGTGTGTACTCAGCCCACTGCTCTGCTCTCTCTACACCCTTCACTGTGTAAGCTAGGCATAGCTCAAACGCCATCTATAAATCGGCTGATGACAGAGTTGTTGTGACAGAATTTCAGATGGTGACGAGGAGGCATACAGGAGTGAGACTGATCAACTGGTCGAGTCCTGTCGCAACAACAGCTTTGCACTCAACATCACTAAGACCGAGGAATTGATTGTGAACTTCAGGAAGGGAAAGTCGAGGGAACACACTCCTGTCATCATCGAGGGAGCAGCAGTGGAAAGGGTGAAGACACACATAATGTTTTAGAAACAGCTTCTTCCCCTCCACCATCAGATTTCTGAATGGACAATAAACCAGTACACTACCTCACTATTTTTCCTTTTTGGTCTGCTTATTTTATACATACAAATGGTGTGTGTGTGTATGTATTTTATTGTAATTTGTAGTGTTTTTAACTATGTATTGCACTGTTGGTTCCCTAAGGTTGTTATAGCCAGGGTTGTAGTGGGGATAAGATCCCATTACCTATTAAACGCTCCCAATGGCATGTGCCTCAAATGGCCTTTGGCAATCAAGTCCAGCTCCTGACCTTCACGTGTACCTTAGCCACTAAGCTCAGTGGAATCATTTCTATTGACAGGAGGATGGACAAAAGCAGGTTACTGGTGCCTAAAATCCAGTCGCTTTGGGCAAATAGGGCTTGTCAGCTGTGGTTGGCAGCTCAACCAGAAGGAAAACTCTGATCTCAAGCCTCCACTGACTTGTGGCTATACCCACCCATGGGGAAGGCTTCAGGAGTAAACTCCAAGGGAAAAATCCGGAGCTAGAGTCCCCAAGGCAGTCCCACATTGAGTTCAGTGCTGACTGGTAACTCTTGCAATGCCACTGGTGCCAAACTGTATCGGTCTCTGCCATTCCTTTGGGTTCACCAGATGCGTGGAGAGGGGGAGCTTGCTGCATGGACAACAGCTTGCTCTCCATATCGTACTGCCCAGGCTTGTGTATCCAGACAGCCAGGACACAGTATCAATGGTCGCCCCTTGACCGACGGAGGCCTCTTTGCACTGTACTGCAGCTGCAAAGCAACAAATTTCACAGCATATGCCAGTGATTTTAAATCCGATTCTGATCTTCTGATCCACTTTGGCAGTGGACAGTGTCTACGAAGAATGGAATTAACATACGATTGGTATAAACAGGTGGTTGAACATTGAGGGCATGCTTGTTTGGTGCGAGAACATGTGGCAACACTTGCAGGCTGTCCCCAAAACACATTTGTGTTGTCCATAAACACAAAATGACATACTTCATTGTATATTCTGATGTACTCGCCATATATAAATGCATCTGAATTGAAGATAGAGTCATATAACGCTAAACATAGAAACAGGCCCCTTAGCCCATCTGGTCATTGCTGATCTAAAAGATCTGCTCCAAGTTGGTGGGGCGAAGGGCTTGTTTTGTGCAATGTAGCTCACTATGACACTGTGACCTTAAGGAATGCTGCACCAAGCGTTTGTGGATATTGGACCCTCACACCAGATCTGAGAAAGATCTATGAACAGATTAAATATTTTATGTCCGTATGACTGATATCGTAAAGTAATACAGAACAAACATTGATACTTCAAATGGATTCATTGGCAGCTCAAGCCATAATGCATAATTTAAATGCACTGATATGGATTTTACTGCACAGGTTAATTTATAGCTGATCTCCTTTTCCTTCCTCAACATAAATGTTGTACTTACTCGGGGTTAAAGAACCGTAGCAAGGGTGTGACCTCTTCTGCTCTCTCCTATTTCCCTCCAGTGCAACATACTTGACACTATTCTTCCTGGAGCCCGGAGATGCGATGCTAAACTGGGTGTTCACTGACACCTACTTTCCATTGCTCATATTTAAATATAGGCCACCATTTGCTTAGAATTGCTTCAGTTGACCAATTTCAACTGCTGACTAATTCAAAGAGCTTGCGTGTATTGCCACTGAAATGTATTAGCTTCCAGCGTTCTCCACAAGCGTTTACGTCCAGGATCTTGTTCCAGTACCTTAACACCAAACCCCATTCATATAAGGTGAGAAATCAAGTCACACAGTGGTGTGAGGAGTTTGGCAGGCAAGAGTTCTTGAATTCTTTTAGTCTGCTTCATATGGAATTCTGTAAATGTTAGGGAATAGGAGGTTGCACACCAAGCCAAAAGGATAATTTATTTCTACCAGTAAATGGTATTGAAATTCATGCAGTTGGAGATAAATGACCACTATTCACCTTATCATAGTATAGTGCAGAAACAGACATTTTGGCCCACAATGTCTGTTCCAACAATTAAATTAATCCCATCCAACTGCACACAGTCTACATCTTTCCATTCCCTGCGAGTTCATAAGATATAGGAGCAGAGTTAGGCCACGTGGCCCATTGAGTCTGCTCCACCATCTTATTATGGCTGATCCAATTTCCCTCACAGTCCCAGTCTCCTGCATTCCCCCTGTATCTCTTCATGCTGAGATCAATCAAGAATCTATCAACCTTTGCCTTAAATATACAAAAAGACCTAGTCTCCGCAGCTGTCTTTGGCAAAGAATTCCAGATTCATTACTCTTTGAAAAAATTGTCCCTCATCTCCATTCTAAAAGGATGCCCCTCTATTCTGAGGCTGTGTCCTTTGGTCTTAGACTCTCCCACCATAGGAAATATCCTTTCCACTTCCACTCTGTCAAGACCTTTCACCATTTGATAGGTCATCCTCATTTTTCTGAATTCTAGTGAATACAGGCACAGAGCCAAATTTCATATGTCAAGCCATTCAATCCTGAATTATTTTTGTGAATGTCCTTTGAGTCCTCTCCAGTTTCAGCACATCTTTTCTAAGATAAGAGGCCCAAAACTGCTCACAATACTCCACGTGAGGCCTCACCAGTGCTTTACAAAGTTTCAACATTACATCCTTGCTTTTATATTCTAGTCCTCTTGAAATGAATGCTAACGTTGCATTTGTCTTCCTCACCACAGACTCAACCTGTAAATTAACCTTTAGGGAATCCTGTACAAGGACCCAAGACCCTTTGCACCTTAGTTTTTTTGTATTTTCTCTCCACTTACAAAATAATCAAAACTTTCATTTCTTCTAGCAAATGCTCCTGTCCAAATTAAAGCCACCATTGTATCTGCATCTACCTTCTCCTCAGCTGTGCATCCCAAGCACATACCACTATCAAAAACCTGCCTCATAAATCTCCTTTAAATGTTCCCCCACCACCACCATAAAGCTATGGTCTCTACTTTTCCATCCTGGAAACAAAGGCTCTGACTACCAACCCTACATATGCCTCTCGATTTTTATATACTTCTCTCAGATCAGCCACACTCCTCAGCCTCCCATGCTCCAGAGAAGGCAGTTCAAGTTTCTCCAACATCTCCTTATAGCTCATACCTTCTAATCCAGGTTATATCCAGATCAACCTCTTCTGCACCTTCTCCATCACTGCCACATCTGACCTGTAATTCAGTAACAAGGAACACACACAAAACCCCAAATGCGACCTAACCAAAGTTATATAGAGTTACAACATGATTTCTTTACTATTGTACTCAACACACTGACTGCTGAAGCCTTCTTTACTACCAAGGACACGATGGCCTTGCACCCACGATCCTTCTGTACATCAATGCTCATCAGGGCTCTGTCATTTTCCATATATTTTCCTCTTACGTTTGACTTTCTAAAATACAGCACCTCACATATCCAGATTAAATTCTATCTGCCACTTACCTGCCCCATATCCTGTTGCATCGTTTCACAACTTTTCCTGCCTTCACAACTTTTCCCATTTTTGTGTCAGTTGCAAACTTACTAATTGGTCCACCTGCATGTATACTCAAATCATTTAGAAATATATCACACAAACAACAGAGGCCATTTCACTATCCTTGTGGAACACTACTGGTCTCAGACCTCCAATCGAAATAACACCCCTCCACCACTACCTTTCATCTTGTATAGCCAAATCAAGTTTGAATACAGTCCACTCAGACTCCATGGATCCTATATGCCTTAATCTTCTGGATCGACCTACCATGAAGGACCCTATCAGCTTTTCTTTTCCTCGTTCAGCAATCCATCCTGCCCTTATCGATCATCATTTCCTCCTCAAAAATCTGTCATGTTTATAAGACACGACCTTCCTCTACACAAAACCATGCTGAATATTGGAGGAGTGTTGACAAAAACCGACATGAGTGCAATTACTTCTAACGTAAACTTTATTCGCCCAGCAAGCAATGTCGAATTCATACCAGAAAAAATCCTGCCCCCCGAAATATAATAACGTACAACATAACGAGTAACATACATGGTGAACTTAACCCTCAGCCGTCTGGGTGAATTCTGCCCAATGAAATTACAGAATCTCTACAACATCCTTATCAAGTCCATGCTTTTCCAGATGTGAGTAGATACTATCTCTACAAATTTTCTCCAATACTTTCCCTATAGATGTAAAACTCATTGATTAATAATTTCCTGATTTGTTTCTGCTGCACTTCTCAGAGGAACAACATTGGTTATTGTCCTCTTCTCCTTGGTATCAGCAGTAACCCACACAAAATGCTGGAGGAACTCGGCAGGTCGGGAATAAACATTTTGAGCCAAGACCCTTCATCAGCATACCCCTTCCCCTTCACTGTTCTCCACGCCCTTCTCTTTAGTGAACCCCAAGGCAAAGTACTAACAGTACCTCGCCCACTTCCTCAGGCGAGAGGCACAACCGCGTTGTGTGCTGTATCAGTAAAATAGAATCATGTTATCTAGAATGCATAATTCTTCTACCAATCCATAACAAATCAAGCATGTGACAGTAGATACAAATAACTGCTGTTAGATTTCTAAAATGACAAAATATTTTCTTTAGAAAATATATAATTGTCTATAATAAAAGAAATAACTGCAGCCATCTAATTTCTCACGTGACTCCACCATTGCCTGAAATTTCCTTGTTTCTTTCCAATGGTCTCCTTGTTTTATCTTCATTCTCCACCAGACCAATATTTCACACTCACTCTATTCCTCTAACTCCAGCCTCTTATGCATTACCTGTTTTCAGCACGCTATTGACAAACCTGCTCTCAAACCGTCCAGGTTGGTGTTTTGGATCTGGGCAAATATTGAGGGAGCTTACAGTGTACTCATGTATCCAGGCCACACTACAAACTACTCAGATATCACACTAGCAACCTTCACTGTGGCCCTGCATGATGTGGTAATCAAATGCTTACCCAAGTATTTTTTAAAATAACAAAATGTTCTATTTCTAACCCCTAGTTAGGTGACTACTCTAAGTTTATTCTGTTCCAAAAACAGTTCCTGTCTAGTCAACCTTTCCTTAGATCCAGACTTCTTCAGCTCTGGAAACAACATTCTTTGCACCCTTGAGTAGTATTTCTTCCTGCAATGTAACCAGAGATGTGTAGAATACTAAAGCTGTGAAGTAACTGGTTTTTTCATTCAATTTCCTGCTGACTTTCCCCCTATTTTCTAACACTCAATGAGAGAATCCACCTTGAACACATTCATAATCTTCACTGCAGTACTGCAACCACTCGAGTCGAGTATGATGTTTTCCAAAGGGGTTATCTATTGGTGAGTCTTCAGATATCTGTAGGGGCCGATCCAGTTAAATGGGATGTTAGGGAGGATTCCTAAAGTGGGGAATGCCTGTGCGACACTTTGTTTAACATGGGATGACTGATGCAAGGGGCAGTCACCTCATGGTTCTTGACAGATTGGGGTCAGGGCCTAGCGGCATGGAGTACAAAATGGCTGACGGTCTTTCACTGCTGTAGCCTCCCTCCACTTTCACTCCAATAATGGTGTGCATTACCTTCCACCAGCTCTACTGCTAGAGTCTTGGCTGGATTGCTCTTTGTCTGGAACCTCGCCCTTGACATTATTGCTATGGCTGACCCTGGCTAAACTCCAGACAGCATGCTCTCGGGATCTCAGGAACTCACAAGCCTTTCCACCACGAGAAGGTGACGATCCTTGGAAAAGTTTCACTGTAGAGGACATGTTTCCTCTCTAGTCCCAGCATCCTATCAGTCCTGTACTTCATTTGCTTGTTTGCCATTCCTTCTCTTCCTTTCATGCATCAGAGATTGCAAACTTCAAACCATTGAGTTCCAAAACCCCGGTCATTTTTCATCACTTTCCTCAGTCCCCATCTTTTCCTCCAATCTTACCTTTTGCCGCATTTACACAATTTCTTCCAGTCTCCCCCCTTTATGAGCCTAAATTACTTTATTCCCCATTTCAATGAATTCCAAACAAAACGCAATGTTAAGCTCATCTATGGCCAACTTCAACTTTTTACATAAACAAGAGAAAATCTGCAGAAGCTGGAAATCTGAGCAACACACACAAAATGCTGGAGGAACTCAGCAAGTCTGAGCTGAGACCCTTCAGCAGGACTGGAGAATTTTTAAAAATTTTATTTTCCATAGATGCTGCCTGGCCTGCTGAGTTTCTCCAGCATTTTGTGTGTGTTGCTTCAACTTTGTGCAATTTCTTTGACCAGAATGCTTTACCACGATCTGTTGATTACATCTCTGATCCTCAGAATCCCCTTCCCAACTTTCCACTTCTCTACTATCCATGGCATCTTAACCGACTATTAATCCATCACCAACTGCTGATGTGATTATAACCATCTCAGTTTTTCCGCTGCCTTTTCTTACACCGACCTAACCTGCCTCTAAACGTGCAAGACTTGGTTCCATAAGCATCAACACCCACACTGTCCTTAAATATGCTAAGAAAAACACAGCCGACTTCCTGCCTGATGAAAATGACACCTTCTCATAGCTCCCTTGGGATCTTGATTCACCTAACATCAGACCATTGTCTTGCAGCCACTGGCCCCGTTTTATTCTGTAACTTTCCCACCACAGCCTCCAGCCCCAGTACCGCGAATAGCCCACTTGAACCACTTGGTCTCTGGTACACGGAGGCAGTCGCTCCACCAAGTGTATCACTCCGCCAACCCATTATGTGGAGAGGGTGTTTCCTATGGTGGGGGAGGCCAAGACCAGAGGACACGTCCTCTGAATAGAGAGGCATCCTATTAGAAGGGAGGCGAGGAGGAATCTCTTTCACCAGAGAGTGGAGAATCGTTGCTACAGGTGGCTGTGGGGGTCCGGTCATTTAGTATTTGTAAGGTAGAGGTTGGTAGATTCTTGACTGTCGGGGCAGGAAGGGATGCGAGAAGGCAAGGAGATTGGGGACGAGAGGGGAAAATGGATCAGCCATGATGATATGGTAGAGCAGACTCGATCGTCCAAATGGCCTAATTCTGCTCCTATATCTTAATGGGGTTTAATCCTGACCTCGGGTGATACATGCAATTTGCATAAATCCTTATAACCACATGTTCCTTTGGGTGATGCAGTTTCTTCTTAAATACAAAAGACATGCAGGTTGTTAGTTTAATTGTTCCACCAAAAAAAATTGTCCCTAGTGAGTGAGTGAGTGATAACAGCCTGGAGGGTGATAATAGGATAGAATTTGCCTTCCACCACACCAGTCTCCAAACATAATGGATTAGCCATTGTAACTTGCTTCACACTCTGTATGATAACATCAGACAGAATTTCCTTTTGTAGGGACCATTCTCACTGCAAATTCTTGGTTCACACTTCCATCCTAAACACCACCCACTCTCTCCCTTGTAGCACATTCCCGCGCAACCCCAGGAGATGCAGTACCGACTCTTTCATCTCTTCCTTACTATCCAAGGGCTTAAACATTCCTTTGGATATTAAGCAGTGATATTCAGTGCACTGTATTTGTTGCTTACAACATGGTCTTTACATCTGAGAGCCAAAGGCAAATAGAGGGAATGGCTTTACAGGACACCTCTGTTCAGTTTACAAGGTAGAACAGTTTCCTATTATTTTAATTCTGCACCCTGCTCTGACCACTTTCTTTCGTATCATTACGAGGATATCTTAACTAAAATCAATATGATCTATGTCAAATATGCCCTTCAATTTAACCCAAATTTTAAGATCAGGTTAGTCCATCAGAACTTTGCCTTAACAAATATGTGCTCTCTTAAAAAGTCTGACATCCTAAATTATGATTACTTTGGCCAAAATTTTGATATTTAGCTGCCTAGCTTATAAATACCTGGTCTGTTCCAAATACACATGAATCATTTGTTTTTGACCCTATGATCAAACAATTCCTGAAGTGGGCTGTTACTTGTTAGACATAATATTTTGCAATAATTTCTCTTACAATAGAAACCAATTATAGTACAAAGAGTTCATTCTTAAGAGACAAACAGGCTCTCTGCATTGTCCTTTGTGATAAAATGGTTGAGACTATGCAGCTGTAAAAGGTAAATATTCCCAGTTTTGTGACAAAACAGGTTGTTAAAAAGTACACACAATGAAGAGGAAGTAATATCATTTTCCAAAGTGCTTCTCTAGTCAAGTCTTAGATTGAGCAGTGGATGGGGATAGGAGGGGCTGCAGAGAAAAAATATTAATATACTTAGACCATAAGATATAGGAGCAGAATTGGTGATTTAGCCCATTGAGTCTCCTCCATCATTTCATCATGGCTGATCCAGTTTCCCTTTCATTCCCAATCTCCTGACTTCTCCCCATATCCACTCATAGAACAGTACAGGCCCTTCGGACCACAATGTTGTGCCAACCCTTAAACCCTGCCTCCCATAAAACCCCCCACCTTAAATTCCTCCATATACCTGTCTAGTAGTCTCTTGAATTTCACTAGTGTATTTGCCTCCACCACTGACTCAGGCAGTGCATTCCACGCACCAACCACTCTGAGTAAAAAAAACCTTCCTCTAATATCCCCCTTGAACTTCCCATCCCTTACCTTAAAGCTATGTCCTCTTGTATTGAGCAGTGGTGCCCTGGAGAAGAGGCACTGGCTGTCCACTCTATCTTTTCCTCTTAATATCTTGTATACCTCTATCATGTCTCCTCTCATCCTCCTTCTCTCCAGAGAGTAAAGCCCTAGCTCCCTTAATCTCTGATCATAAAGCATACTCTCTAAACCAGGCAGCATCCTGGTAAATCTCCTCTGTACCCTTTCCAATGCTTCCACATCCTTCCTATAGTGAGGCGACCAGAACTGGACACAGTACTCCAAGTGTGGCCTAACCAGAGTTTTATAGAGCTGCATCATTACCTCGCGACTCTTAAACTCTATCCCTCGACTTATGAAAGCTATCACCCCATCAACTTTCTTAACTACCCCTATCTATCTGTGAGACCAATGCCCTGACCAATTAAGAATCTATCAACCTTTGCCTTAAAAATACATAAAGACCTGGCCTGCACAGCTGTCTGTGGCAACAAATTCCAGATTCACCACTCTCTAGCTAAAGAAATCCCTCCTCATCTCTGTTCTAAAAGGATGCCCCACTATTCTGAGGCTTTGTACATATGGTCCATATGACAGTCTATCCCACCATAGGTACAATCCAATCAAGGCCTTTCAGCATTCGATAGGTTTCAATGAGGTCACCCCTCATTCTGAATTCCAGTGAGTGGAAGCCCAGAGCCATCGAACACTCCTCATATGACAAACCTTACAATCCTGGAATCATTATTGTGAACCTCCTTTGAACTCTCTCTGATATCAGCACACCCTTTAAGGGGCCCAAATCTGCTCACAATATTCCAAGTGCAGCCTCACCAGGCTCTATAGGTATAAAGTCTCAACATTATATCCTTGTTTTTATATTCTAGTGCTTTTGAAATGAATGCCAACATTGCATTTGCCTTCCTCACCACTTACCACAACTCTTTCTGGAAAGGATGGATTTGCATTTAGGGTTCCAGTATTATTCCATAGCTCAGCAAGCCAATTATCAAACCAGGGAGCTGAGCATTTATGAAACCAATTGTTCCCTGCAAAGTCAATTGAGGCAAGGCATAAAAGTTTCACATTCCAGTGCTAATAGCAGCTATTAAGAGGCTGTTAACTTATCAAGGACTTTCACTTTTAAAAGATGCTGCATCACTTTTTATACAAATTTCTACTACATGGTATTTTCACAATCAAGATAACTCAAAATGTTTGAGTACAGGAATGGCAGCAGCACTTTGTGAATGAATTCTGACACAAGTGGGTGAATGAAGGGAGACCTTGTAGAGGTATACAAAATTGTAGTCATATAACACTACAACAGAAAAACAGGCCTTTTGGCCCATCTAGTTCATGTTGACCATTTAATCTGCCTGGTCCCATCGATCAGCACCCAGACCCCTCTTGCAGGCCTTCATACACCAATCCAAATTTCTCCTGAACATCGAGATCAAACTTGCATCCATCACTTCTCACCACCCTTGAGTGAAGTTCCCCTTAAATATTTCACATCTTTCACCCTTAACCTATGACCTCTAGTTCTAGTCTCACCCAACCGTGGCATGAAAAAGCCTGCTTGCATTTACGCTATCTATACCCCACAATTTTGTATACCTCTATCAAATCCAGGGTGCCATTAAGCAGGCACCTCATGCGAGCAGCTCTGATAGAAATCATCAAATATTCCTCTTTTAGACTGCTACTGCTGAACTCCACAGCTACAGCCATGGACAATAGAGTAAGCAACATCGTTTTAAGGTATTTAAAAACTCCATTGCTACTCAAAGTCAATGAATCTCCAACGACACTCTCCAGTTGCATGTGTGGTTTCCAAGTTCAAAAGTTCAAAGTAAAATTTATTATCAGAATACATACATGTCACCACATACAATCCTGAGATTCTTTTTCCTAGAGCCAATCTACAGAGCAGTAACTGCAAACAGCATCAATGAACAACACTGTGCAAATACAAATATAAATAAATAGCAATAAATAATAAGAGCATTAAATAATCCCCTTTTAAAACAGTGGATGCCATGCTGGAATAAAAGTCCGTTTAAGGAGAAGAGGGTTCTGACTTCCACTACTGACTAGCAAATGCAGTGTCTCTAGTAAATAAAATTGAAGATCTCAAAGCAAGATTGCTCTACCAGAGGGAAATCAGGGACTTTTGTTTTTAAATGGAGACTTGGACATACCTTGCCATTCCAGATGCAGTGATACAGCTCACTGGCTTCACAATTCACCGCCAAGATAGGACCGGTGAGTGTTTCAAAGGCAAACTAGGTGGAGTATGCTTTATGATCAACTCCTTGTGGTGCACAAACTTGGCAGTTCTGCTCAATCCGACCTGGAATATCTCACAATCAAAGTGTCACCCCTTTTATCTGCCACTGGAGCTTTCAGCCATCATCTTAGTAGAGGTGTATATTCCACCTCAGGCTCTAGCAGGGATTCCCAAGCTTGGACCTCTTGGTTAACGGTAGGGATCCATTATATAAAAAGGCTTGGGAACCCGTTAAGACAAATTGAGCAATGTAATAAACAGCTGTGAATCAGCGCATCCTGACACCTCCATCATTTTAGGGGATTTTAACCAGGCCATCTTGAAAAATCTAAAGTAATTTATTAAGTAATCTATCACCAGCTTATCACCCGTGGAACCAGATGAGCCAAAACACTGGATCACTACCATCAAGAGCCATCCTACACCCACACTTCGGAGAGTCTGATCATCTGCCTGTACTTCTACTCCCTGAGTACAGGCAGCAGCTGAAGACAGTAGCACCAGTAGAGGACCAAGAAGGTAAGGGCAAGGAGTGCTTACCGGACTGCTTTGAGTCAGTGGAACTGACTGCATTCAAGAATTTATCTTTGAGTCTGAAAGAATATGCCACAGTTGTCAGTGACCTCATTGAAACCTGTGTGGATGAGTGATAACATACCATACATACCCAAATCAAAAGACTTTAAGAACCAGGAGATTCATAGTTTGCTGAGGACTAGATCTGTGGCATTCAAGCCTGGTGATCTAGGAATATACAAGGCCAGGTATGATTCACAGAGAGCTATCTCAAGAGCAAAAGAACAATTGTGATTGAGGTTAGATGCATAATCGGATGCACATCAGCTCTGGCAGGGTTCAAACCAAACAGTATGAATGCCTGTGATGCTTCACACTCCCAGATGAGTTCAATGCCTGTTATGCACGCTTTGAAAAGAAGCATCAAGTGACCCCGTGATCGCCATCTTAGAGGGTGACGTCAGAACGTCTTTCAAGAGGGTGAACCCTTACAAGGGGAAGGCCCCGATGGAGTACCTGGTAGGACTCTGAAAACCTGCCAACCAACTGGCGGCTGAGTTCAAAGACATTTTCAGTCTCTCATTGCTACAGTCAGAAAATCCCACCTGCTTGAAGAGGGCAGCAATCAAACCAGAGCTCAAGTAAAGCAGGGTGAGCTACCTTAAGCAGCACTCACATTTACAGTGATGAAGTGCTTGGAGAGGTTGGTTATCAACTCCTGCCTAAGCAAGGTGCTGGACACACTGCAATTTACCTCTCACAATTGATCTACAGATGTGATTTCATTGGTTCATTACACAGCTTCGTTCATTACTGGACAATATTAATACTCATGTCAGGCTGCTGTTGAATGACTACAGCTCAGTGTTTAATATATTGCTACAGTTCTGAACAAAAAGCTCCAAAGCCTGGGCCTCTATACTTCCCTCTGCAACTGGATCCTTGACTTCTTCACCAGAAGATCACAGCTTGCTTGGATCAGAAATAACATTTCCACCTTGCTGATAATCAACATTGGCACACTTCAGGGATGTGTGCTTAGCCCACTGCCCTATTCTCTCAACACCATGACTGTGTGGCTATGCACAGCTCAAATGGCATCTATAAATTTGCAGATGACACAACTATTTTTGGTAGAATTTCAGATGGACAAGGCGGCATACAGGAGCGAGACAGATCAGCTACTTGAGTGCAAGGTTGTTGCTACGACACCGCATGTCAGTTGGACCAGGAATTGATTGCGAACTTCAGGAAGAGGAAGTCGAGAGAGCACACGCCAGTCCTCATTGCAAGATTAGAAGTGGAACAGGGTGAGCAATTTCAAATTCCTGGATGTTAACATCTCAGAGGATCTATCCGGGGGCCAATGTATTGATGCATAGAAAGTACAATAGTGGCTTTTTTCATTAGGATTTTGAGGAGGTTTGGTAAACTACCAAAGGCACTTGTAAATTTCCAGAAACGTACTGTGGAAAGAATTTTAACTGGCCGCATCACCAGGACATCTTCAATGAGTGATGCCTCAAAAGGATAGCTAGCATTCATCATTAAGAACCCCCCTCCCCCATCACTCAGGACATGCCCTCTTCGCATTGCTACCATCAGGGAGGAGGTACAGGAGCCTGACGGCACACACTCAATTCAGGAAAGGTTTCTTCCCATCTGCTAACAGATTTCTGAATGAAGATTGAATCCATAAACACTACCTCACTAGTCTTTTTGCACCACTGAATTTAACTATTTAAATATGCCTACTTATTGTAATTTACAATTTATGTTTATATATTGCAACATATTGCTGCCACAAAACAATTTCATGACAAATGCCCATGATATTAAACCCGATTCTGAATCAACCCTCATTCTTATATGCTCTGGGGAATAAAGTCCTAAATTATTCAACCTTTCCCTACAAATCAGGTCGTCAAGTCCAGGAAACACCCTTGTTTAATTTTCTCTGTACTCTTCGACCTTATTGATATATTTCTTTTAGGTAGATGACCAGAATTGCATGCAGTTCTCCAAATTGGGCCCCAGCATTATGCACGCAAGCTCCCTGAGGTTGTGAAAGACTAGAACTAGGGTGGCATGGGTGCATAATAGTTATTGTAATGCTTTTCAGCGATTGGAAGATTGGGGCTCAACTCCCTCTGCTTTCTGTGAGGAATTTTAAAATATTCCCATGATCTTGTGGGTTTTCTTTGAGTTTCCTCCTACATTCCAGAGATGTACAATTAAGGGTTAGTAAATTGTGGGCATGCTAGGTTGGTGCGGGAAGCATGTCATCACTTGCAGGTTGCCCCCAGCACATCATCTGACTGTATTATCATTGATGCAAAATAACATGCAGTGAAATGGATGTTTTGATGTACTTATGACAAATAAAGCTAATCTTTCTTTAGAGATCATAGGTTTAGGGTGAAAGGTGAAATATTCCAGGAGAATCTGAGGGGAAACTTCTTCACTCAGAAAGTGGTGCGAGTGGAATGAATTCCCAGCAGAAGTGGTAGACGTGGGTTCAATTGTAACATTTAAGAGAAGCTTGCAACAAATGGTCTGGTTGCCAGGAGATGAGACTGGGCAGAAGATTGGATTGGCGGTTAGATGGACTGAAGGGTCTGCTTTTGTGCTGTGGCATTCTATGACTATCAATTCAGAATCAGGTTTATTATCACCGGCATGTGAGTGAAATTTGTTAACTTAGCAGCAGCAGTTCAATGCAATACATAATAGATAAGAAAAAAATGATAAGTAAATCAATTGCAATATACATATATAGAATAAAAATAATGCAAAAAACAAAAATACTATATATTTTTTTAAAAATGAGGTAGTGTCTAAGTGTTCAATGTCCATGTAGGAATCAGATGGCAGAGGGGAAGAAGCTGTTCCTGAATCTCTGAGTGTGTGCCTTCAGGCTTCTGTACCTCCTACCTGATGGTAACAGTAAGAAAAGGGCATGCCCTGGGTGCTTGAGGACCTTAATAATGGACGCTGCCTTTCTGAGACACCGCTCCCTAAAGATGTCCTGGGTACTTTGTAGGCTAGTGCCCAAGATGGAGCTGAGTAGATTTACAAACTTCCGCAGCTTCCTTTGGTCTTGTGCAGTAGCCCCCACCCCACCCCCATAATAGACAGTGATGCAGCCTGTTAGAACTCTCCCCAGATTCTACCACACACCTGCACTAGGGTAATTTACCGATCTGTCTTACATAACATTGTTCCTCTCCGCGTCTTGTGGTGCATTGGGTGGCAACCTTGCCGTTTCTTTAGCATGTTTTCTTTTAAAAAGGCTGAATTCAAACCTAGGACCACTCGCTTCGAAGTCCAGTGCAGACGCTGCTACACCAGCTGTATACACAATAAATATTAGGACTCATTTAACCATTTTACAAGTACTTCTGAGTGTAGATATCATTGTAGGGAATGTACACATAATTGACCAGATAACCTGCATTTGAAGTTACTGATGAATATTATCTGGATTGGCTCAACAGTTCTTTGTGAACACCAGAATACCTTTTATTCCTATCTGCCAGTATAGACAAGGTTTTGATTTAATAGCACATTCATAAAGATAGCTTTTACAATACAGCAACGATTTGGCAGAATTGGGCTGAATTGTCGATCTAGGCTACATGCCCACAGTTCTACGAGTGTGGTTTAATCTGGAGTTCAAATGCAAAGATAGCAACAGCATCAACCCTGGACTCCCAACTGTTTTCATAGCATGTCAAAAATGTACATATATAAAATGTCCTTCATGGCATGTTATGAACATAATTGAGTTAAATACTGTTGGTTATCCCAGCATTCCCTCCCCTTAACAATAGGAATCCCTAGTTCATCTGATTAAAATGAATGCTACCTAGATCTCTCAAGTATTAGAACAAGGTGAACTATTTGTCAATGGTTTATAGGGCTTCTTTTACATATCTTTATCTAAAACAATGATTAAATATTACAAAATGTTTTTGAACCAAAAATTAATTTTGAAGAATCATTAAACACATCAGGATAACATTTTCATGAAAAGGAAGGCACTTCCAAAAACAAAAAAACTGGCCCCAAAATACCATTGCCTGTGAAGAAACTTTCCACAGTGATTTTTTAAAAAATTGTACAGAACATAAGTCAATAAATAGCAATTCCATGAAATAAAGAAGGCACTCTACAGAAGGAAATGCAAAGCAAAAATCCATTTTATTTTATTTTAAAGACCATAAGTCTTCCTTCTAGTATTGCTGAGAGTTCTGACTCCTGGGAAATTGATCACAACGGCATTCACAATCTCTTTCCAAAGCTCAGATGCTTATTACATTCCTGCAACCTTATAAGAGATGTCCATTGTGTCTATTTGGCCATTTCAGGTTGATCTAAGCCATTTCTTCTCTCTTAAAAAAAGAAAACACCTGTTTGTTTTATTGGAACACTGACTTCTTTCCCTTAAAAAAAAAAGCCAGCACTATGGTGAAACCTGTGTAATTTAATGTAGAATGCCCTTTTAAAAAATAATTGTAGAGGTCAGCTTTTCCCATCATTTCAAAAACTACAGACTGCAAAATATCAAAGCAGAAGGATTTATAGAAAATTGCTTCTTCAAAAAGATTTCTAAAACCCTTCACAACTGGCAACCTTGTGCATTTCAGATAAAGTTACTGAATACACTACCATCTCCTGTGCACATGAAAGGGACTACTGATGCTTTGTACAAAAAAACTTTCAGGCAGCCCAGAATAACCAATAGGATTTCTTTAAATGGACACAAGTTATGCAAAGTAATCCTCTACTACAACAAAAAGTATAAAAACAACCAGTCTGATCTAGGACTTTGTTGCAGCATTTAGTTATTTTCTATTTGTTCTAGATCCAGATCGCCATAGTCTAGTGGAAATATTCCTTCTTCGGTGCTTTCACAATCACTTGTATCTTCTTCACTTTCACTCACAGGGACTTCTTTCCCAAAATTTCTCGGGTGGCAAGCATCTCTGCTCCCTGGGACATGATACCTTACAGAGTCATGTTCTTTCATAGGGCTGGTGCCTGGAGTGATGATATTCATTAAAAGGTCATTTGAGTCACATGGTGAAGAGACAATAGTCTTCATATGGTGATCATCTTCGTCATCGTCATCTTCTTCATAGTCGAGAGAGCAAAGGCTTTTTGAGCTCTTTAATGTCTAAAATTTAAAAAAAAGACAGTTTGGATTAATAAACTATTTAAAGCTCTTTGAAGAAAGGAATAATGTGACTTTAGGGCAAGGTTATATAAGGTAGGAGGCCTCAGTTCTGAAGCTTTATGTCCCCCTCTGCATCCCTGCTATTTAAGGCCCTTACATTAGCAATCTTCAGCTGTAAATTGCCTTCCCAGGCATTTCAGCTTCTGACTCTACTCTTCCCAATCACTCCTTTTTCATCCATCACTCTCCTATCCTCAAATCTCATGTAACAGTGTCAAATTTTACCTGCTTCCACTTTTGCAAAGAATTTTAAGGCATACTACTTAGGTTAAATGTGCTATATAAATGCAAACTGTTATCTGATCCGCTGTGAAAGGCCTTGAGAATAATGGTGCTAAGCTGCCTAATGATGCTTTAACAGCACCGATCAGACTTATTAATGAGTTCTGGGCTCATTATCTATTACACTGAGGCCTCAATTGCACAGATCTACATATTTAATAAACAAAATTTCTAAATAAAAAGGCATTTGGCTTATGAGATTTAATCTGTTCCTCTGCCTTTTCATACCATGCTTGAGAAGGATACAATAACAGAGTTAAAAATAATTTCCTTGTTCCTCCAGAAAGGCAACATGCCATGGATTAAGTACAACCTGGAATGTATACATTGGGAATAAGATGCATAAAATTTACATGACCTGCATGTTAGATGAGCAAATTTAATCAATAGCTAAAGTGAGTTTTGGTTGCAAAGAGGAAGAGTGACCAAACCCAGAATCACACATTTTGCACTAATACCATACTTACACAACGGGGTGATGGAGATCAACCCACTGCAGTACGTCAACTGCCTCACATGACATTTTCTGTAAAAAGATTGGCCTACTGAATGTTTTCATGCTTTTGAAACGCACTTCAGTTACAAATATTTTTAACCACCTTTTGTGGATTCTATCTTACAGCAAATTTGAAACTGATTAAATTAAGAGATAAAGAATGTTAAATGACTCAATCCTGTTTTACAGCTTCCAATCCATTTCATGCTGTTGATAAACATGTCAGTGCCATTTCTTATCTTCATTTGCCACAGTGCTGCAGTAGTAAACTGCAGAAAGACAAAGCTAAATTTCTACAGCTACCTCAGAGAAAGATGCTAGCATCTTGACATGACAAAATAGTGCTCCACATTTAAAAATATAGTTTAGTTATGTATTTTCCAAGTATACTTGCATCCATCTGAGTTAGTACTGTGGTTAAATGGAATCCACAACAATGGCACACATAGATCAGGCCATTTCCTTTTCATGAACTCAACTACAAGTTAAAATTGATACAAAGCAAAAGCCACAAAGAAGTCTGCAGCACTCTTAAAAACTCCTTTACAAGTACATCAAAGTCAAAGATGATTTATCAGAATAATATCTGACACAAAACATTTGAGATTGGAGATGCAGCGACTATTTCTGTTGCAACTATGGATAATGAAATGATTTTTTTTAAAAGATCTTAAAGTTATGGAGGTTAAATATTTAACTAGAAAATATTTCCTCTGGTTGAGAGGTCAGTGACAGAGGATCACCAATTTCCAATAGCTGTGAGACCAATGACTGAGGTAGGCATCTTTATTTTAAATGTTAATTTGTTAGATTCTAAAAAGTATTTGTTCAAGATTCCTCTAATGGAATGGCATGAAAACTTGTAATACCGAACAAGATTAGGAGCTGAGGTAAAAAAGAGCCACACAGGAGGATTAATTTGAGACTTCTTAACCATGAACTGACATGTATGATAGACTGAGTTATTCACTGTAACATTGGTAGTTTTGTCAATTAAAAAAGGCTGAACTTCAAGATATTTAAGTCCCTGTATTTTACACTGTAAGCAGTCTTATAGGGTCTAAGTAGCATTAATCTCAAAACATTCCAGTCAATAAGCAGGTTAAACTTGGCAATGCACTAGATCCCATTTTAATTTACAAACAAAGTATTTAAACAGCAGGTTCTAACCAGCAGAATGCTGCAAGTCAATCTTTAACAGACAATTAAATGTCAGAAAGCTAAAATTGAAGATTAAAAGTCATTTTCGGGAATTGAAAGCCTTTCCTGATTTTAATGTAAACACCAAAATATCAAGTTGTGATAATACCCTGTTAAGAATAATCGCAGCAAGCAGAAACTGGACTCAGCACTGCTAAACTGCAATTGTGGTTAAACTGCACTTATCTGGACAATTACTTTATAAATGATTAGTTATCTTCGATTTAACAGCAGCTGTAAAAGTGCACAGCCAGCAGCGAGTTTCAATGAGCGTCTCAGCAAAAGTGGACCTGAACACTTAACTGTCGGACAGGAGATAATATGTTCACTTTAATTCACCGTAAACCAGTAACAGTCAATGATAAATACAACCCATCCTACACAAGTTTGAAATTCCTCCACTGTGGGGCAAATTTCATGCACAGAAGGGATAAATGTTGTGTCTTTCAGAGTACAATCGAAACAAGTTTGTCAATGGTCAGGAAATCAGGGAAAATGGGGAAAAGTGTGTTGATTTCAGCATGACCCTACCAAATGAAGAACAGGGTGATGGGTTGTGGTGATCATTTCCTGTCTCTAGTCTCAATTGTTACCCTGACGAAAGATGCAGCAGCTTGTTTTTAAAGAGACCAACAAATAACTCAATAGAATTATGACTTTAAATTCATACAAATAGCCATCTTTATAATGTTAACGATGGCCAAATATCAATGCAGCTGCCCTAAAGAACTTTCAAATTTGTCTTTCATCCCAATAATGAAAACACAACATTCTTCTTCCATTTGATCCGGAGTAAAAATTACCCTCTGATTTCCTGTAATTTGCCAGTCAGTGGCAAATGGGGGCCTTCCCTTGTACCACAAAGAAAGCTGTCTACAAAAATTCTAGCTTCAAACTTCAACTAAAATTATCAGAGTACATACATGTCACCACATACAATCCTGAGATTCTTTTTCCTGCGGGCATACTCAGCCAATCTGTAGATCAGCAACTGTAAACAGAATCAATGAACAAATTCTGCATATGCAAATATAAATAAATTGCTATAAATAATGAGTATGAAATAACAAGATAAAGTCATTAAAGTGAGACCATCAGTTGTGGGAACAACATGCAGAATGAGTGTAGTTATCCCCTTTTGTTCAGGAGGGGTAGTAACTGTTCTTGAATCCTGATTGAGAAGTTGCAGAACCTGGGCCTCTGTACCTCCCTCTGCAACTGGATCCTCGACTTCACAACAGGAAGACCACAATCTGTGTGGATTGGTGATAACATCTCCTCCTTGCTGACGATCAACACTGGCACACATCAGGAGCGTGTGCTTAGCCCACTGCTCTACTCTCTATATATCCATGACTGCATGGCTAGTCACAGCTCAAATACCATCTATAAGTTTGCTAACGACACAACCATTGTTGGTAGAATCTCAGGTGGTGACGAGAGGGCGTACAGGAGTGAGATATGCCAACCAGTGGAACGGTGCCACAGCAACAACCTAGCACTCAACGTCAATAAGACAAAAGAGCTGATTGTGAACTTCCAGAAGGGTAAGACGAAGGAACACATACCAATCCTCATAGAATGATCAGAAGTGGAGAGAGTGAGCAACTTCAAGCTTCTGGGTGTCAAGATCTCTTGAGGTTCTAACCTGATCCCAACATATCAATACAGTTATAAAGACAAGGATAGCAGCTATACTTTATTAGGAGTCTGAAGAGAATTGGTATGTCAACAAATAAACTCAAAAACTTCTACAGATGTACTCTGGAGAGCATTCTGACAGGCTGCATCACTGTCTGGTATGGGGGAGGGCTACTTCACAGGACTGAAAGAAGCTGCAGAGGGTTGTAAATTTAGTCAGCTCCATCTTGGGTACTAGCCTACAAAATACCCAGGACATCTTCAAGGAGTGGCATCTCAGAAAGGCAGCATCCATTATTAAAGACCTCCAACACCCAGAGCATGTCCTTTTCTCACTGTTACCTTCAGGTAGGAGGTACAGAAGCCTGAAGGCACACACTCAGCGATTCAGGAACAGCTTTATCCCCTCTGGCATCTGACTCCTAAATGGACATTGAACCCTTGGACACTACCTCACTTTTTAAAAATATATAGTATTTCTGTTTTTTGTATAATTTTTAATCTATTCAATATACGAAAACTGTAATTGATTTACTTATTTATTTATTAGTATTCTTTTATTTTGGGGTTTTTTCTCCTCTATTGTGTATTGTATTGAACTGCTGCTAAGTTAACAAATTTCACATCACATGCCAGTGATAAACCCGATTCTGATTCTGAACCTGGTGGTGCAAGTCCTGAGGCTTTTGTACCTTCTACCTGATGGCAGCAGTGAGTAAAGAGCATGGCCTAGGTGGTGAGGGTCTTTGATGCTGCTTGTAATATGGATTCCTCTTTCACAATTGTTGCTGTCACTTCTACGAACATCTCTTGTCTAACTGAGTGCAGTTAACCTTGCTATGGAATTCTGAGCAAACCAGAAGGTACAAGGTACAATATTTAATCTATAGTGCATGAAATAAAGATTGGATTGCATGAGGTTAAATAACTTCCAGTAAATTTCTTTTTGAAACAGTAAATTATAGTGCCTTTGAGGTTGTCAGATAATGACAATATGCCACTAACATTTTTTTAAACCAAAGCATAAATATTTACAGGCGACATTTATAGTGCCAATAGTGCACGGAAACCTAGTTTATATCAGACTACTGAATTATGAAGGTGGAAAAGAATGCTAACTAGTGTATCTTGTTCATGTACATGGAATTATTTGCAACGATTTCCATCTTTAACTGTGGATAGACACAATCCAGAAGCTGCTGTCAATTTCATGGTATAACGATAATCAACGCGCATTTCCCCAGCACATTACAAAAACAAAAATGCAGTTCGCGGTTCAATGGTCCTTCCAGAAGATCAGCTAAGAACTTGAGTTGCAGGTTATATTTTAAGCCATCACACCTAGTTTCAGGGCTCACCACTTGCTAAATCTTTGATTATGCAAACACCAATACATTTACAGTCAGTAGCAAAGTGCAGCCTCACCTTGTACCACAGAGTAAGCTGTCTACAAAAATTCTAGCTTGTGACACTGACATTCATATTTATACCTTTGCTTTTCTCTTTGCAGCAAAGGAGGTTGAGGGGTGGACTTTATGGATGTGTACAAGTTAAGAGGTGCAGATTGAGTGGATAGCCAAAGCTATCTTCTCAGGGAAGAAATAGCTAATACCAGGGGGCATAATTTTAAAGTGATTGGAGGTAAGTGTAAGGGCAATTAAAAAAAATCTAATACTTTCCAGGCGCACATGACGAATAAACTCTTGTCAAGCTTCCAGCTGGGTACAGTTGTCGATTTTAACTGACGTTTTGATGACAAGCTCCGCCACCTTCATTATGGGTGATGCCTAGGCAGGTTGAGTCCAGTGGTATATATACCCCAATCATCTGTCCCTCCTAGGAGACAGGGAGTGTGAGAGAGTGCAGGGCAGAGATGCAAGGGGGTGTTAGTGCTAAGTTCTTTACACAGCGAGTAGTGAGTGCAATTAACACCCTGCCGGCAATAGCAACAGAAGTACTTACATTTGAGGCACCTAAACTCTTAGAAGGCACATTGATGATATAAAAAAATGGAGGGCTATGTAAGAGGCAAGAGCAAATTGATCTTAAAAGTTAAAAGGTCAGCACAACTTTGCAGGCCAAAGGGCCTATACTGTACTACGCTGTGGTGTATTAAATTTTGTAAAAAATTAGATGAAAGTCTGAACACTTCCAAAGTAATACCAACTCTGAGCTTGCAGCATACAAGGTGCCTGTACAGATTAAACAATAGGTTTGTTAAACGTTTTCTAATGGCGGCTGGATTCTGTCTAGCCCCAGGCAGTGGCATGAGAACAACAGGTCTCTATTTTCTGTCTATGTGCATCTTGCTATACTTGTGGATTCAATCTGTTTATTGAGGCGCCTTTCGCTCGGTTCCTGCAACTTCACCTGGACCGAGGAATCATGATCGATTGGTGCCTATGACTGACCCAGGGCGATTTCACAACTCGAAATTCGAGTTCCCCTGACAAAAACAACAGTCAAGTCCCTCGACAACAGCAGCATGACCCCTGAAATCTTTGTAACTTACTGTGTAGCATTCAGTGTGGTTTATTTGTGCTTTCTATTTCATGTTATTAAAGTAGACCTAAGTTATTGTCGTGCCTGTATGCTTATTATCACATTTCCTAGACACTCGAATTGATTTGGGTCTTTTACGCCTGACCAACCCAGTACTGTTCTATTATCTATGCTTCCTTCACCTGTGGACCTTTGAGTCATCTGTGGTTAAAAACAGTAAATTTAGGAAGTTCAAAAAATTTTGCTGACATGTAACTTTCAATCATCATGCTACATTTAAACACTTAAAAAACAATGAATTAAGTACTACCTTCCTCTCTCATGTCATTCACAGCTTATATTCAGAATGTTTCTTCACCCTTAATCCGACAATGCTTCTTTACAATAAATAGCTCCAAGATGGAGCCCAGAAGATAAAACAAAATGCTACTGTGACATTTTGCACAATGATTAAGCCAGGCTGGAAAGTTGAGGCCATTTCCCCAGGACCTGAAAATCTGTAACTGCATAAACTCGTCTGATAAAATGTGTGACGTAACAATGTAATGAATTTGTAATTTTAATGAAAGATATAACAAAGATAGAAAGACAAAGAAAACCACATGATTAAGTGTTAAAATGAACATGACAATTGTCAAGTTCACAACAAATTTCACAATATATGCCAGTGATATTAAACTTGATTTGCAATGTTTTACCTAGTGGTCAGATTGGAAAAGGTTGGCGGGTCAGGAGAATCAGAAGAAATATTCACAATAAATTGATTCAACAAGTGTGAATAATACACGGTAATTTTTTTGTCAATATATTAAGAAAGGTTGGCACAGATTTCTTTCCCCAAGGCCTTGAATTGGCTATCTTTTAGACAACCTATTGTCAAAGACCAAGGGGAAACTATGAATGCAGAAGGTTACTTCATTAAAGCTCACTTCAGGCCTAATTTCACATTGTGATCCCCATGGTGATCAGAAAGCAGCAAAACGCCAGATGCTCTCAGTGCCCGCCACCTTAGTAGTGTTCTTTCATTGCTGCAAATGCCTCTAGCCTCTATTCATAACTAAGTACACCATCCTGTTATCTGCTGTCACAGGATAAAGCATTGATTTGTTTGCAGCTCAGTCCTGACAATTGATTATCATCTCCTGGGCCCAGCTACTGCTATTGGCTTTCCTTCTTCAAGTCTGCTGGAATTTGAACTTTAAATGGATGCTCTTCTTGGGAACAATGTGTAAAAGCAACTGATTGTTCATGTATTACTTAGAAAGAAAAGGCCAACATCCATCTTTGGCTCAGCTTGGCTAGAACTCATGCCTTAGTTCCATTATAAATTAAGGTATTTGCCTGTAGCCACGACATTCAATTCCATTCAGAAAAAATACCCTCACGTTCAACCAATGTTTGCTCTGAATGAACAGGCTTTATTTTGGCAAACAGCCAGTTTTGAAACCTAAACACATGTACTGCGATAGACGCAAATAATAGACAGACATCCAGTCCTATTCCAGAATCTCTCATCTGAAAGTTAGTACATATTCTTTGTTTTCACCGTATTACTCATTATGACACAGGACGCAGCCACTCATCTTATTCAGTGCATGCTAGCTCACAAAAAACAGCTGTCCCACCAACTCCTATTTTCGCCTCCCCTGTAACTTACTTTCTCTCATGCGTCCATCAACTTCCTTTTGGAGTTAAAAAATAAATTTTATTTCCCAAGTCAATCACTCCACCTGACTTTTAAAGGATATTCAGGAACAGAGGGGCCTGGGGGCTCATGTGCACAGTTATGTGAAGTGTCCAGTCATTTAAGGAGCAGATGGCAAGGCATACGAAACCCTGGGATTTGTAACTAGACAAAGGAAACAAAATCAGACATTTTGCTTAAACTTTATAAATGAGTATTTATAGGCCTCACTCAACATTACTAAAACCATATTTCCGGCCACTGTTACATTGCTCTTGGTGGAAGCTCAGTGAGCAGACTTGTAGAATACTTACCTAATAGCAAAGCACCATACGATTGTGAAATGAAATACAAAAGGCCAGTCATTTCTGGGTGAACACATGCAGATGCCTGATATTTCTGAGTTAATGTAAGCCTATTGGTAGCCTTTGTTGCTGCGATTTATTGCCACTGTATTAAAATCTTAGGAATTGCATTTAAGGGGTTGGAAGATGTTTATTTAATATATTCCTGTTATGGTTGAAAACTCACACAAAAGAAATGAAGCCTGAAATAAAAGCCCATGAGATTACTGTTCTCCAACCCCAACCAACAGTCATGCCTGGAGGTAAAACAACAATTATGGTCTTTTACTTGTAAACATGTGAATGTTGTCACTAAAATTGTAAAATTAATACCATCTGGTTAAACAATAATTTGTAATAACCAAATAAGCTTATTTTGATATATTTATATCTGGTTTTTAAGCCGTTTTAAATACAATCTTGTAAGATGATTTTGCCATTTTTATTATAATTCACTAGCTTGAATCACAGAGATAATTGGTCTGAAAATGAAGCATTACCAAGCACTGCTGCCATCGGTGGTGAAAGCACCCTGTAACATCAATTCTAACCATTGAGCAACCAGTTTTAATCAGCTTTGAATGTTTTAAAGAAGTTATTTTTAAAATTCATTTTGAGGGATGCAAATTTCATTGTTAGACCAACATCTAATCACTCGATCTTAACTTCCCATCAAAAGATGACCAAAGAACAGTGATAAATCAGGCTGACATGCTGTTTGGGAAAAATCTTTCAGGTAGTGGAGTCCCTAATGACTTGGTGTAATTGTCCCTTTGGTGGTAGAGGTCAGCGGTCGAGCAGCTTAGGCATGCAACTGCTGTGCATTTTGCTGTTTGCATACACTGCTGTCATGTTGTGCCACAATTGAATGTATAGGGCAGGAAAGAGTTGCAGTCAAATGGCCTCTTTGGCTTCGATAGTGTAGAGATTGTGTAGTTGGAACTGCAACTAGAGAGTACTACAAACATCTGACCGTTTTTAAACACGTCCTTTAAATACCAGAAAGGTTTGGGGTTGTTAGCAAAGGAAATATGAAGCAGAGTCCTGGCACAATCCAAACTGGTCACTGACGAGCACACTGCTTGATGGGCTGATTAGATGAGGGTGGGAATGCTCTTGGAGCCACCTCTTCCTGTTTGCTACTTAAATATCAACCACATTTCACAAGACTTGGCAGGACTACAGAGTTATGGCCTGGTCTATTGCAAATTGCTCTTGCTATCTATTCTGCATGGAACTGTGTTTCAGTTTCACTGGCACTTGATTCTTTGTCTGATTTTTTGCCTTCCTCATTCAGAAGGTCTGATTTGAGCCTAGATTGCCCCCACAAATCCCCCAAATGATTTCAACAGTGAGATCTGCTTTCAGTCTACCCCAGTAAAATGACCACAATGCCACACAAGACAAAAGATGTCCTTAATGCAAAGATGCCACCATGATCCACACACCTTGGTCAGAATGTTACACATTCAAGTTTCACATTGGATTGAGTCCATTAAAAAGGCTTAGTGATTATTAGTATCACAGCAAAGCATCATTTGAATAGACAGATTCCTGTTCTTCATGACACTCCCTCAGCTGCAAATATAGAGCATGGCTTGATGAAAAAATGACTGATGAGGACAAGGCAGGGCATGCTATATACATGTACTTTAGCAAGGCTTCTGGCAGGGTCCCACACGGTAGGCTACATCAGAAAATTATAGGCTCATGGTAGATTGGATTTGAATTGTTCGGCCACGGAAGACAGAGTGTAACTTTAGAAGGCTATCATTCTAACAAGTGATATTCAGCAAGGATCAATGCCTGTGATATTATACATGATTTAAATGAAAACAGAATAAGGCTAATTATAAGTTTTGCGGATGACTCAAAATGGCAGAGCTAATGAGGAAGATTTCAGCAGGATATAGACCAGCTGGAAAGGTAGGTAGACAAATAGCAGTTTAATCCTGACAAGTCTGAGGTGTTTCATTTTGGGAGTTCAATTGTGAAAGGAGGGTATACTGTAAATGGCCAGATTTTCCGGAACGTTGATGTGCAAGTCCATATTTTGTGGAAACACAAGTAGATGGGGTATAAAGAAGGCATACATAATACGTGCCTTCATTGATCAGGGCATTGAGTATAAAATTTGAGAAGTTATGTTAGAGCTGTATAAAACTTTGGTTAGTCACATTTGGAATATTACATATCATTCTGATTGCCACATTACAGGAAGAACGTGAAAGCTTTGGAGGGGTGCAGAAGAGGATCACCTGGATGTTGCTGAATTAGAAAATATTAGCTCTAAGGAAATTTCCAAACTTGAGATTGCTTTCTCCGGACGGGAGGTTGAGGAAATTATGAGAAGATAGATTGTCGTCAAATACTAGAACCCATAGTTTTGTGTGGGGGGGTGGGGGGAAGAAGAGTTTGAAGGTATTTTAATGTTTTCGTTTTCTTTACGCAGATCGGTAGGTGCTTTGAACATACTGCCTGGGGAGATGATGGAACCAGGTAAGATAATAACATTGAAGACAGACATGATTAGATAAGGACTGAATGATGTGCATCACTTGAGGCAGACATGGAATTTCAAATTGGCATTATGGTCAGCATAGACATTGTGGACTAAAGGGCCTGTCCCTGTGCTGTATTGTTCTATGTCCTAAAATAGTCACACTATATTTATCTGTATAATAGGGTTCATCGAATTCTAGACGTTAATGTGTCAACACTGACTATTTGGTAAAATGCCAAGTAAATTGAAACACTTGGTACTATTTTAGCAGCTTGAAATAAAAACAAAATTAATGGTATTTTACTGTGTCATCGTTCAGTCAGCTATTATCCTCATGATGTGGCGTGCACAATAACTGATCCTAGCTGACAATAAACCAAATGCCCAATAAATAACAAAACCTAGTTTAACTCCAACGATTTCTGGGCCTCAAGCTAGATTGTTCCAACCATCAATTATTGGACCTGAACTGTCACTATTTAGCTTAAATCCCACATTTACTGTGAATTTATGAGTTAAGTGCAGACAGCAGCTGAAGATGGATTAATGGGACATTGATCAGAGAGCAAGCATTACCATTGCTAAATCTGCCTTCACAATGCAACAACTGAAAAATAAATGTGGACTTCAGACATCTGTGTGCAAGTGACATTTTATCAAAAGTAATTTCAATCAAGTGCTTTCTATGTGTAAATGAAATGAATACTGAATTTTTCTCAACTCTTTAGAAACATTAAAAAGGCAGTGTTCCATTGATGTAGCAACTAGAATTTTAGAAGTGTACAGCATAAAAGTGAATCCTACAGTCCATTCCACCTATGCCATGTGATTTCTACATCTCACATTTGCCTACATTTGGCATACATTTCTCCTCTTTTCTATCCAAATACCTCTTAAATTTTGTAATTGTACCTGCCCCTACAACTTCCTTTGATAGATTACTGCATTTGGTCAAGGCACAACAACGCCTCTTTCACCTCAAACAGTTCAGGAAGTTTGGTATGGGCCCCCAAATCCTAAGAACTTTCCACAGGGGCACAATTGAGCGCATCCTGACTGGCTGCATCACTGCCTGGTATGGGAACTGTACTTCCCTCAATCGCAGGATTCTGCAGAGAGTGGTGCAGACAGCCCATCGCATCTGTAGTTGTGAACTTCCCACGATTCAGGACATTTACAAAGACAGGTGTGTGAAAAGGGCCCGAAGGATCATTGGGGAGCCGAGTCAACACAACCACAATCTATTCCAGCTGCTACCATCCGGGAAACAGTACCACAGTATAAAAGCCAGGACCAACAGGCTCCAGGACAGCTTCTTCCACCAAGCCATCAGACTGACTAACCTGTGCTTGTTTTGAGTGTATTTCTATGTTACATTGACTGTTCTATTTATTATAAATTACTATGATTGCACATTGCACATTTAGATGGAGACGTAACAAAGCTTTTTACTGCTCATGTGTATGAAGGATATAAGAAACAAAATCAATTCAATTCATTTAACCATCACCCTGTGTGCCAGATCCATTTTGAATTTCTCCCCTTCACTTTAAAACTTCACAGTAAATAAAAGACCATTTGCTCTATGCAGGCATAGGAGAACTGTATATGTTGGAAACCACAAGACTATAGGAGTCTTCTCTGCCATTCCATCATGACTGATTTATTGTTCCCTCACCCCATTTTCCTGCCTTCTCCCTATAACCTTTGACATCCTTACTAATCGAGAACCTATCAACCTCCGTTTTAAATATACTCAATGACTTGTTCTCCACAGCCATCCGTGGCAATGAGTTCCAGATTCACACCAAGACCAACTCCACTGTACTATGGGTTTTGCATTATTTTGGACACATTATATGTATTAAATTAATAGGATTGGTACAAAATGGTCAATCTCCAGAAGCTAAGATTGTACTCTTACATTTAAGTTCCTGGGTAAAATACAACATTCTATCTAATATGCTCTGAATTGATTCACAAAATCAGTCCAAGAACTTTTTTTAAACTTGAGCACTTTTTCCACTTTTTTTAAACAACTGAATACATAAACAAGAGATTTTGCGGATGCTGGAAAGCTTCAGCACCACACAAAATGCTAGAGGAATGCAGGTCAGGCAGCATCCATGGAGGGGAATACACAGTCTATATTTCAGGCTGAGACCCTTCATCAGGAGTTGTAATGAAAGGAGCAGCAGCCGGAATGTATTTATTCCATTCGTTAGCATTTATTAGTACATCTGAACGCAATACATTATTAAATGAATACATATTCTTTGCAATATTTCAGGCTCTAAATTGGATGTCTCACTATCCAAATGAGAGGATTTTGTTTTGAAAAGGTGGACACTGAATTGTAGATCTGCAGGAAGGTAAGACTGATGCTGAAATGCTCATTAACTGCAATAAGCCAGCTGAAAACAATCATTCCTGGCAGCTTTATCCAGGAGCTGCTTGCCAAGTCTCAAGCTCATTAAACCTAATGATATTTTGTAACAAGTTCACTCTGTTAGACCAAACTAAATTACAGAGAGGAAAATGTAAAGTGGAAGCAGCTGCTGCCAGCCTTTCTCTCCCCTCAGCGGAGGACGCCAGCGACGGCAGCCACAGCTGCCACCCGAGAGCTGGGCCCAGGAGCCGTCAAATTAACTCCTCTTGCAGAGACTGCGCTCCCACTCGTTAACACGAAACACTTCACACCTGGGAGACTTCCATGTGCAGCAAGAAGCTCAGGAAAACTGCCGTGATTTGGATAATAGATTTCATATCCTAATGGCGATCAGGGACAAAGCTCCCCTCAGACAGATGTTCAAACAGCCCTGGGATTTAAGAACATCATACCTCACTGCTAAGGTTCTCTGTCTCAATAAATTACTGGTTATTAAGATGCTTCTGTTTTAAACTGTACCACAAAAAAAAGGCTTACTCATTTAAAGATAAATAAGCATTTGAAGTTGGGAGTATGGTTATGAATCACAGTAAATGGATTCTTTTTGTACTATGCCTCTTCAACATCAAGGGTCAAAATTACCAATGCATCCTGCTGCAGTTAGCTAACTACATTGTGCAACAGTTGCTGAGTACATTTAACGTCGACTTCCTCAATGTATAAAAATATCGGCCCAAGGATGAAAGGTGATTCTTCAGTGCAAGATCAACCATGGTCTGACTGAGGGCTGAGAAGCACCACACAAAATGCTGGAGGAACTCAGCAGGCCAGGCAACATCTGTGGAAAAAACTACAGTCGACATTTCAGGCCAAAACCCTTCGGCAGGACTGGGGAGGGAAAAAACTGAGGAGTAGATTTGAAAGGTGGAGGAGGGGAGAGAGAAACGCCAGGTGATAGGTGAAACCTGGAGGAGGAGGGAATGAAGTAGAGAGCTGGGAAGTTGATTGGTGAAAGGGACAGAAGGCCAAAGAAGAAAGAAAAAAGGGGGAGGAGCACCAGAGAGAGGTGATGGGCGAGCAAGGACATAGGTGAGAGAGGGAAAAGGGGATGGGAAATTGTGAACATTGTTCCAGTAATTTTCATCTCTAAATGATTGCTAGATGTAATTTATCAGCTTTTTAATGAAACTCAGAAAGATGATTCTCAAGTGGTGTAGCCTGTCCCACTTAAAGTTTATTTCCACAGATTTCATATACTGTGCATATGTGCATAAAAACAAAAGCAATTTGACAACACAGCAAGTTACATTACAGGTGTAGTAAACAAGTGCACAAATGATGCTGGCTGTTTCTCAGTCTCTCTTGTTCATGCAAAAGCTTTAAAGAGTTTAAGCATGCTATACAGCTGAAAGTGTTTATGTCAGAATCAGACTTAATATCACCGGCATATGTTGTGAAATTTAAGCAATTCAGGAACAGCTTCTTCCCCTCTGCTATCCAATTTTTAAACAGACATTGAACCCATGAACACTACTTTTTTTTAAAATTCCTTTTACAAGTTGACAACAGGTATATTCACTAAATTTAAATTATGAAAGGGGTAGAATTGAAAATATGAAATATCAAAGATCACTGCAACTAAAACAATTCTAGCTCTAAATGCCAGTCTAAAAATTCTGAAGCTGACTCCCACAGAATAAGCAGCACGTTTGCTTGTCAGAAAGAGCAAGGTTTTTCTTTTGTTTATAGACCAATTCACTAAAATAATTTACAGAGTCTTTAAACTTTCAAAATCTTTGAATGCAGCTGTCACACAGGCAATTGTGAATTTGGTACAGAAATAATGATGCAATGATGAATGAAGGAATGAAAAAAATAATGGAAACATGGAAACAATAGATATGGGGTATCTAAACCAAGGTACTCAAAACCAAACAAGTATAAGCCTGCATTAAAATCAGGTTCCATGACAGGAATATCCAGAAATAATATGGAACAGGCCCCTTGGTCCACAATGTCAGGTTTAACTAATTAAACCAGTAACTACTATATATTAAGTAACTATGATGGTTGCCTTTGGTCATGAGCAGTAAGAAAACCAAGCATTTTGCAAAATATATTTATAAGCTACTAAGAAAGTCAGAAACAAAACACAAACATGAAAAAAAAATCTGTAGATGCTGGAAATCCAAAGCAACACAAACAAAATGCTGGAGGAATTAGGTCAGACAGCATCTATGGAAATGAATAAACAGTTGATGTTTCGGGCCAAGACCATTCTTCAGGACTGAGAAGCAAGGGAGAAGACACCAGAATAAAAAGGTGGGGGTGGCAGAGGGGGTGGTGGCTAGCTAGGAGGTAATAGTTGAAGGGTCGAAGAATTGGAGGGCAGCAGAGATCACAGAGCGGGAGCAGTGAGGGGGGGCTTCACTGAACTCCCAAAGCGAAGATTTAATCTTCTTCAGGGTGGGCTTCGTACTGGAGCAGCAAATCATAAACACGAGTAAGTCAGATTACACCAAGAATAATAATGTAATTGTGTCCCAGTGGCACTTGCACATGAACAGATCCAGAGGAAAAGAAATTTATATCCATCACAACATTCTCAGCAAATGAACTTCGATCAGAAAGCTAATAGGTACCAATATGATCCACGGGTTTGAATTCCGAAACCTAATCAGGACACACTGCAAATTTTCAGAGTCCTAAATTTTTCGGGGGTTGAAGTTGAGGGATTGCAAATATTTTATAGAATTGTTTCTGTGCTAATGCAATATGCTTATTAGTAAAATTCACTCGATGAGTAACCATCTTTGACTCAGTCACCTTGAATTTTGAGGAACTATAGGAGGAATTTTGTTGTCAAGATGGTTCTGGTTTTTCCACTGTCACCCACATTCAGTGAAAAAAGCAGCAAAAGAAAAATACAATTCAAAATTTACTTTTCCAAATAAACTCTTCAGGGGAACAAGTTTACTTAGTGAGCAAGCTCTTTTCCTTTTAAAACAATGTAAAACGTTGTCAAGAATTGCATCTTCTTGAAATTACTTTTAGATGTCAAACAGATGCAAAGCTGGTTTTACTTAAGGACCAGAACAGAGATAGTTGATAGCTCAGCTAAGGCAAAGCTAAGCAAATGTAGTATAATAGTCTCTCTCTCTCTCTCGCGCAGTTCCTGAATAGATGTCCACAGGCTGTAAAAAGTCTTTTTATAGACCTTTCTGAAATACTAGAACACGTTTCTATTCAATGTACTTCATAAATCACTCTGCTTGGATTCTGCATAGACCTCTAAGAGTGCCTTCGCAGTATTTTAAAAGGCTGATGACTAATAGCCAGGGTTTCTTTTACATAAACCATTTTTTGTTTTCAGCACTTTCACAATGACTATACCGTTCCAGCGTTTCACTCAGTCTTGTGTTGTTGGCCATTGGAGTAAACTGCCCTTTTATAATGGTGTAAGCCTACAGATGAATTGAAGATAAAAATTTATAGGGTAGCTTTTACAAATGGAAATATTCTTACCAAATATTCTGCAAATTACTTGGAATCACTTGAGATATTGTCACCTCATTTTTTGAGAGAAATTATCAAAAAAAAAGGTACATTATCCACAAGGTTTGCTTGGCTTTGATTAGGACCATCTAACTGACCCACTGAATGTGTCTCGGAGGCCTGATGCCAGCTGCATCACTTGTTGGCTTCACCGTGTTTTATCTGCTTGTTGTTAATTTCAAAAGAGCAGGATGTAGGTCAGTCTATGCTTTATATTTCATTCCCAGCCCTTCTTTACAGCCATCACTCTTAGTAACCAACTCAGTGTCTGGCCTCACACTCAATTAACCCAGCTGGGCTCATTCTGAGCGCTCCAGGGGTTAGAACAATGAACTGTGGGCTCTGTGAACCTGCCAGCAATGATACTGGAGTTCCATTGGCATTCACCTTTTAAAATGCAAAACACCAGAATTCCATAGCTAACACTGAACTGGTATTAATTCACCTTCATCAGGCTTTGAAATGTTATACTGTAACCTTCAAAAGGCTTGGTATAAATTTGGCTTTTAGAGAAGCCATTCTGTATAAAAGGTCACAAAAAATCAGCACTGAAATAGGAAAGCTCCTCATCCTAAACAAAGATTTCAATACGAAAAAGCTGTTTAAAGCTCCAGTGTTTTCAAAGTTTCAACAGACTTCTTTCCAGTTTTGCTTAGCAAAGGTTTTGCTGAGCCAACATCAAGCTGAAGTTTGAAACCACAATGATGTGAAATGCAGGATCCTGAAACAAAAGCCACAGCACTGCAGAGCTAAGGTTTTGGTTAAAAGGACAGCTGTACAACCAAGGAGAATAAATATTAAAACATTCTACTACAGCTAATAGTTCTATATGGAAACTCACTCATGGATCAGTTCCAAGAAGTCAAAACAAAATGAATGCAAAGCAACAATATACATCTGAATAGATGGATGATAACTGATAACAGCTTTTCACTATCCCCATCTGAAATCCAAGTATCATCTATATAGTTGAAAAACTTAAACACCACACCCATTTGCCATTGAAAGCAACTTTGCTTTCACTTTAATCTTAAAATTATGATGGAGTCCGAAAGAAGTCAGATGAAGTGAAATTATTATGGAGCTTGCGCCAGATTATACTAGTTTTATGATAAACAAGGGAGCAGGTTGGAGAGGTGGATCTAAAGCAAACTTAAAAGATTCTCTCCTGGACCATGGGCTACCATACCCCTCCCATGCATGTACTTACCTAAATTCCTCTTAAATGTTGAAATTAAACTTGCATTCACCACTTCCGCTCTCAGCATCCTGAGTGAAGAAATTCCCCATGTTCTCCTTTCAACTCTTAACCCAAGATCTCTAGATCCAATCTCACTCAACCTCAGTGGAAAAAGCCTGCTAATCTATACCACTCAATTTTGTATACTTATATCAAATCTCCTCTCATTCTCCTGTGCTCCAGGGAATAGAGTCCTAACCTTTCCCAATAACTCATGTCCTTGCATCCCAGCAGCACATTGTAAATTTTCTTCCTTCCTTATTATCCACCATACCATTAATATCCATGCCCTCTGCAAACTTGTGTACTCCTGTGTTCATACTTTGGTGTCCTTGGACACTAATGAAAAGAAGCAGTCAGGTGCAGCAAACAGTGAAGAGTATATGGCATTTGTTGCAAGAGGAACATCAATGTCTTGCTGTAGTTGTACAGGGCCTTGATGAGACACCACCTAAGGTATTGCAATGCAGGTTTAGGAGACTAATTCCGGAGATGGCACATTGCTTGGTTAGACCTATATTCTGTGGAGTAAAAAAAA
Source organism: Hemitrygon akajei (assembly GCF_048418815.1). Lineage (NCBI taxonomy): Eukaryota > Metazoa > Chordata > Chondrichthyes > Myliobatiformes > Dasyatidae > Hemitrygon > Hemitrygon akajei. The sequence continues at coordinate 32,875,302 of NC_133127.1, forward strand.
GAGGCCTCAGAAATCAATGCAATTCTTAAAGGAAAATCATAATGCAGTTCTACAGTGGTAGCTAGTAGAACTGCAGCCTCACAGTAAGTGACCCAGGTCCATTCACGACTTCTAGTGATATCCACGAGGAGTCTAAACGTTGTCCCTGCAGCTGAATGGGTTTCCTCTGGATGCTGTTTTCTGCCACATCACAAATATGTGCAGGTTTTTAGGTTAATTGGACATTTATTGCCCCCAGGAGAGCTGATGGGAAATCAAGGAGAGCTGATAGGAAGGTGGGGAGAAAGAAAAACAGGAATCACATAAATAAGGTAAATAGGTTTACAATGGTTGGCATGGTTGAAGGGTCTGTTTCACGTACGACGAGAGAGACTAGATGCAGAGAGTCAACTTCCGATGGCTGAAAGGAGTCTAGAACCAAGGAGCAAAAAGTAGCTAGCGACAAGGCGGTCAAACTACTCCAGTGCTTTTGCTGTGTTTCTAAGACATTCAGTGGTGCATAGAATTACGGCAAATAATATTTTGTTAATCTGTTTTAATAACAGACATTTTCTGTCACCCTGGTAATATCAATGTGAGTTGTAATTCCTTGGCATTTTTAGCTGAATCAGAGTTGTGAATTTGCCTCTTTCCACAGTTTTGAGCATGAATGTTGAGTGATGAATGGTCATGACTGTTGAAAGTACTGATTTTTGAGGTTAACCAGGCCTCCTTCCCTCTTCTGACTAAGAAGAGACCCCATGGCATTTTCTTTTAAATTCGGTCAGGATTTACCTTTACTGATAAAGATATTTAGTCACATTCACATTATTTATGGGAACTTCCTACATTTTATAAGACTTCAAATGTATTTCCTTGGTGAGGTTCTTTGGAGTGCATAGAAAGGATGTCAAAGCTGTTATAGGGATAAAAATTTCATGCTACACTTTAAACAATATAACAAAGTATGATGACACAATCATGATCATGCATAGCTTCTCTCCTATACTGTTACCCCAAGTATTTCTCCAAAAGGTCATTATTTCTGGTACCCCATCATTGTCATGATTGTTATGGCTTAAACAATTGCTATCCCTAATGAAGCACATCGCAACTGAATAAATGCAGATGTCATTTAACGTCCACAGAAGGTACTTCAAATACTTCAAAAATAAAAAGCGTCAGAGTGAGAGATTTCCTCCCATTACTGGCACTCCCCACCACTGTACAAACCACTCTCCCCCACCAACAGGATTGCTGAAACAAGCTGAGTGGGGCACTGCTTTGCCCTGAGTCAAATCTTTCAAAAAGAAATCTCAAAAGAATCAGGTTTTCTGGATTGCCATTCTAAAATGCACAAGCACTCTGGCCCATGGTGAGTATAGATGTTTTCATTAAAATAAAAGTTCATTCAATTGAAAAAAAATTCAAAACCAAATATTTTTAAAAATCTGTCCAAAAACAGTAGTGCAAATTTGCAATTGAATAAACTGTACATTGTGTAATGTCCCCAGTAACTGTTATCCAATAGTTAATAGAAAAGGAAGGAAGCTTTGCTGATAAATTCATTTAAGCATTTCTGTGGTAAATTTGGGCCAAAGGTGGTCCTATAAGTTACTACACACATTCTATTGATAAATATAGAGTAATGGGCTTGGGTTCACTCAATCTTTCATCATAAACATCCTGTAAACGTTTGAAGGGAGCATTATCAAACTAAGTTTGACATTACAGCCATTACATATTAGATTATCTAATATCAGTGAAAGTAGTAAACTCTAAAGAACACCTAAGAGCAATGGAAAGGTAGAGGACTAATTGGAGGGGTGTTTAAGCCCTTGGTAGTTTGAAGGTATCAATGGTGATGTAGTTAAAATTGGGAATAATCACAAGGGCAGAAATGAAAAACAGGAAGCAAGATGGAGGAATGTTGAACTGAAAAAACTATGGAACATACTAATCAAAGACATTGAAGAGTAAATTACTTTCGTTACTAAATCATGGGATGCACAGAAACCTCATTGGTGGGATACAAACCCAGAACCCATGAAGGAATTTGAAAACAAAAATGACAATGTCACTTTGGTTAAATGGAAGGCAATGCAAGTCTGAATTCAGGAATGTGCTGGGATGCAGTGTTGGAAAGAAATGGGACACTTACATGTGCAATGTAAATATGTGTAACCAAAACAAGTAACTTCTATCCAAATGCATTTTATATGGGACTATGTTTATGTTGCCTAACCACAAGTAAAATCATTGTTAAAAACAGCCAATAGCCAACAGCCTAGACACCATGTATAAGCAGTTTGACTAAAGCTAGTGGAGTACTTGCTTGCTCTAAGTAAACCATCCATTGTGGTAGACCAGACTTTTCACGGGTGCACTGATGAAGTGCTTATCTGCAAAAAAAAAATGCAACTCCCACGTCTCTTTCAATGTATCATGCTACAAATGTTGGAAAATTAGAGGTAATATTGTGTTATTATATTGTAGGAGCAAACCCTCAAGGAGTGCTTTTTTTCACGCGCAGAGAGAATATCTGATGCATTTCGAGATGCAATGAACATGCCTGCCTAGTTCTCCAAAAGCAATTTTTTGGTAAACCGTTGCAGAACAAATTGCATTACAGAAATTCTGGTGGGGAGAAAATACTTCATATAAATAGTTTGACTACTAGGATATTAAGTGGTGTTCACAGAAAATTACATTTTGCTTTATTGTATGCAGCTTGAGGTGATTTCTTATGCAACCGAAGGTTGTGACAAATTTCTAAAGATGTACAATGGATAACATTCTGAATGGTTGCATTATTACCTGGTTTGGTGGTATCAATGCCCAGGATTGAAAGAGGCTTCAGAGGGTTGTAGACGCAGCCAGCTGCACTACGGACACAAGCTTCCCCCAAAGTAAGTTTATTATCAAAGCACACGTATGTCACCATATACAACCCCTGGGATTCATTTTTTGAGATTCAGTTTGGTGTGGGCATATTCAGCAAATCTATAGAATAACAACCATTTAACAGGATCAATGAAAGATCAGCCAGAGTGCAGAAGACAACAAACTGTGAAAATGTAAATATAAATAGCAATAATGAGAACATGAGATAATAAAATAAAGAATCATTAAAGTACAATTATTGATTGTGGGAAGCATGTCAATGATAGGGCAAGTGAGTGTAGTTATTTCCCTTTATTCAACAGCCTAACAGTTGAAGTTTGCTCTTGAACCTGGTCCTGAGGCACTTGTACATTCTGCCTCAGTGATAAAAGATACAAGACTGGTGCTTTGAGAAGGCAGCACCCATCATTGAGGACCCTCACTATCCAGGACATACTTTCTTCTCATTACTATCAGAGGTGGTACAAGAGCTTTAAAACCCACATTCAAAGTTTTAGGAACAACTCCTTGCCCTCTACCATTATTTCTGAATAGTTCAAGAATCCATGAACACCATCTCATTATTTCTCTTTTTTTTATTGTAACTTGTAGTAATTTGTTATTCCTGCATAGTTCTGCTGCCACAAAACAACAAATTTCATGACTGCCAGTGACAATAAACCTAAACCTGATCATTCCACTTGAAAATCATCTAATGATTTAACAGCAACTTTAACATAACTGCAACGTTTAAGGTATTGAATTGAAATATAGTGGATTCGGGGTAATTTGTCCCATCGGTTAATCGGGACAGCTGCTTAGTTTGGACAACTCTTAAAGAACAAAAACTAATCGAGAAAATAGCCAGGATTCCCTACGTTTTTTTTTACTTGCTGGACCAATTTGAAAGCCATCTGCCTAACAGCAGTCATCATCAGCTGGCAGAGATAACTGGAGTGCTGAAATCTACAATTGCGCGCTTGATATATCTGTTAAGATAAACTGTGAATAGAATGGGCATTATGCAAGGGACAACATCCCAAAAAGGAAAATAAGAATCCAAGCTTTGAAGAGGTCTCAATGGTTTTCCATTGTAACTAGACAAGGTGTGCATGTCAGTGGACCAATGTTAAAAAAATTCAGAGGAGCTAGCTAAGAAGCTGGTCACAATTATTTTCTCCCCTACCAATTTCTTGAAGATGAACTTGACAGTAAGTCTTTGGCTCATATAAATTCAATGAATTTCTGGAGTATTCTAAAGATCCATGACCCTAAGAAATTATTACCCACAATTATCTGAAATAGGTAGCACTTTGTATACCCAAGATGCCTGCAATGGACAATATACCCATCTTGTCATTCTCTCTCAAAATCTTATCAATTTGAATGAAATCTCCTCCTATTCTTCTAAATGCCAATGAGTATTGGCACAATATTCTATCACGTTAATTTTTTCATCTCAGGCATCAACCTAATGAGCCTTTTTTCTGCATTTCCTCCAATGCAAGTAGCTTAAAGGTGGTGACCATAACTGTACACCTTGTATCCCTTGTAATTAAGGCGTACAGTTCATTGGTTTACCCTAATACCTTCTTGTACCTGTATGCTAACTTTGTGTTTCATGTACTTGGACCCGCAGATCCTTGTAACCAAAATATTTTGCAGTCTAACCTCTGAAATAATTTGATCTTTTTTCATTCTTCCTTCTAAAGTAGACAATTTTACATTTTCCCGCCATATACTCTTGCAAACTTCCTTCCCACTCATTATTTCACTTGCTCAGCGGGGTCCTCCATACAATGTGCTAACCAACCTATCTTTATATCAACAGCAAGTTCTCTGCTCCTTCATTCAAGTCATTAATATAGGTTGTTTATTGTAGTCAGGTAACTGCTAGACTAAAGGATCATTACCAACTTATGGAATAGCTTATTTAACAAAACTAGCATGCTGTAGCATACACCAAACAAAAATCTGTAGTTGTAATACCAAGACACAATGCTCTAATACAAATTAATTGCTTCATATCTTCTAACATGAATGCTTCGCCTTCATTCACACAGATCTCCAGCCAACAACCAACTCAGGACTGGGTGTTCAAGCAGTTATTTACAACACCAAGTTATTTAACTTGGTTAACAAGTGGCTTTAGACATTTCAAAGTGGTATTTCACCATGGCAACACCCCAGAAGCGAAGTGCAAGTCAAATCGGTGTTTAAAATACCAATGAGATACAATGTACTTAAGTATTAAAACATTTGTTTTTGGTCAGCATTTCTCAAGTTCTTGGATGCAAGGAGTTAAAAACTATCTTTTACTCTAACTACAGAATACTTTAGATGTTAAACTTTCCATTTTGTACTTTGATACACTGCTTGGAACAGACAATATTTACGGACTGGTAGTTATCTAGAATTATTCTGGCTGAGTCATTCTGTACCACAAATGAAAATTATCAACAGATTGCAGAATTCTCTTCCTGAAAAAGCAGAAACACAAATAGTTTATCAGCAAGCAACTTGTTGTTTATGCTGAATTAAAGACCAAGTGCTGTTTGCTAAAGCATCAGATCTCACTGACGTGACCTATTCAGTCTTCTATAATGAATGCAGAATTTAGACAAAATGCAGAACCTTACTCTATCAGAGATCAAATCCACTAACCCACCACCTTGCTGAAATAAACCAGATGATTTTCCCATTTGTTGCCAAAGCAGAGCTTAGCAGGAAATCAGTGAAGTTCACTGCAGGCCCTCAAGCTTACAACATCTGCATTGACCATTGCGCCAATCTAAACCATTCCCATTTCCGTTAACAAGGTCCATATCCTCATCTGTTCATGTGTTCACCTGCCACAAAAAAGCAGCATCCATCAAAAACCACCCTACAAGCCATGAGCTCTTCTTGCTGTTGCCATTAGGGAAGAGTACAGGAACCTTAGGTTCCACACCACCAGGTACAGCAACAGCCATTACCCTATAACCAGACTCTTGAATCAGTGTGGCTAACATCAGTTACCTCAACACTGAACACAACCTATGGACTCACTTTCATGGACACTACAACTCATGTTCTCAGTATTATTTAACACATATCTAATTATTAATCGACTTGTGTTTGCAATTTGTTTTCTTTTGCAGTGTTTGCTCGCCAGACTTTGTAGTATTTGATTCTATTTTATTTCTTTGTTCTACTGCGAATGCCTGCAAGAAAAGACATCAGGGTAGAATATGGTGACACAAGCATACTTTGATAATAAATTTACTTTGAACTTTGAAATGTTCTTAAACATTGCTACAGCATCTGCTTCTACCACTTCTCCTGGCAACATGTACCAAGCACCTACCAATCTAAATCCCGCCTGCCTCGCAAATCTCCCTTAAATCCCCCCCCCCACCTTGAATATATATGACCACTATATATGATGAGCAAGCATTTAAGTTTAAGAAGTTCTGTTACCTAGATGATGACTTGTATGAATGAAGACAGAGTGTGCATGCTAGGAGACTTGAATGCAGAAGAGGAGGGAGTTTTTCTTTCAGAAAAAGCACGGAGATGTCTTTCAGGAATTTGCTGAAAGTGAAAACTTTCCATGCATCACCACTCACCAACTGAGGAACACCCATAGCGGATCTGATCATTTGAAGAGTGGCCAAAAAGGGATACAGAAGAGGTGATTAAAGTGCTACATGTACAAACCCACAGGCAGAAATAAAAACTCCTAAGAGCATGCTAGTGGGGTGTAGACACAAATGAATATCCTTGATCCTGACACTCTCCAAAGACAAGCACGAGAACTTCCTCAGAAACTGGAAGTCCAAAGCAACAAGCACAAAATGCTGGAGGACTCAGATCAGGCAACAACTATGGAAAGAAATACAGTCAATCTTTCAGGCAGAGATCCTTCTTTAGTTTTCAACAGCAAAACTTAAAGGGGACTATGATGAGCAACTCCACAAAAGACAAAACCTACTCCCACCTGGAATTCTATGTTGAACAAGTTAACAAAGATCGATGAATTGTAGTTTGATCGTGTGCCCAGCTCAGTGTGATAGGCAAACATGTTATTAGCATTCCTTACCTGTTCATCACTATACACCAACTAGCACAAATGTACCAGTATAAAAGCTGAAACACACCAATGAGGCCTTGACAACATTAATCTGATATTGATTGAATATTGCACTGTTCACATTGGCTTAACAAATAGCAACACAACTGATGCCCATCTACCACATAAAACAATGGTGCTTGCTCTTTAAATATAGAGAAGACAATGTAGTCAGGGTTTAAATAAATTCACTAAAATTTCTTGGAGAGGACAGAGAAGGGTGAGGGGAGAACAGACCAATAATAAAATCACTTGTTGACCCATATAAGGTAACAAGTTTTTCGAGAAACTTAAGTATGAGACTAACAGATGACTAACCATCAATGAATATTTTCAAGACAGGAAGAGAGAGTGTTTTTTAATTGTTCTCTAGTTATGAACATGGTTTTTTTATGACCACAAACTGCAGTTCTGTTTGATTATAACTTAATGAAATCTTGATGCTGAAGATATTCACAACACCTAAAGTTAACCAATATTTTTCAAAATATCTTTAAAAAATGACACATCCTTCTTGCCTTTATGACATATGATAGGTTACTCAGAAATCACCAACCCTCAGAGAGAACCTTTTCCTCATCAATCTCTTTGGGGAACAGACCTACTTGAACACAGCAAAAGCTGGTTTAGCAGCTGGGGTCTGATCAATACACCACCATAGCTCAAACCAACCAAATAATCTGTATGGTACACCTGAACTATCAGAAAAAAAGGTTCATCACAGTTGTGCGGTACATGTGCATATGCAAAGATAAATAAGCAATGGATGGATTTGACTAAGCGCACAATGTTTTGAAAAGTGGAACAAAGTGATTTTTAAAAAAAAATTGTGCACTTAGTCACAGGAATAAAATTATGTTGGTGCAGGGGAAGCTGGTTCAATAATATACTGAACCAATTGCCAGTCATTTCTTAAGTAGCAAGGATATTATGTCAAAAAACCTGTAAGTGAACAAACAGGCTGCTTTAGAATTTCTCAATAAATATCCATTCTCCTTCAGAGTAACTGAAACTGTGCTGCTTGCCAAATGAACAGGATAACTACTTTGCACTCATAATTCTCAAATTCCTCAAAATGGTAACTTTTAGTTGTACTTTTATTTAACTTAGAACTGCACTATTTTAAAAAGTAGCATTTAGCAGAGGGTACGATTTCAATTTATTTAAACATGTTATATTATTTTAAATTACCTATAAGTTGCTGCTATTAGAACACAAGGCATTGAATTTAAAGTTTCAATAACTATCAGTTTTAGGTTTTTTTAATTAAAGTGCTAAATTATACACATTGACATACTTCTACTTCAGAAAGTAAACTGAGTATTAAGGGCCAAGTATTCAGTAAATGGCTTATAGTCCAATCTAAAAATATCAATGCTGGTTTTTTTTGGCCAACTCAAAAAAAGCCAAGCAACATGGGAAAATATATCTTCACACATCAAATTGCTTCCCAGTTACCATGACAAGTATTCTAAGGAGATACTTTTAACACTGTACAAACCATCGAAACAACGTTAGGAGTACAGTGCCCACTTTTGGCTCAGATCCCACCCACCTTAGTGGGCAGAGAAGATCCAAGAAAAGCTACTCTTAGCTGAAAGAACTTAAGCTTTTCAAGAATGGACCTTTTTAGGAACTCTTATTTCTGCTGAGCAGCAAGTCCCTGAAATACACTGCAGCTGGTGCAGTGGATGCTGACTTACTTAACATTATGTCGAGATAGGTGGGGCAGTTATAAGTACATATATGAATCTGATATGAGACAATGAAATTTCATGAACTTTTTTTTATCTCACCAAGGCTAAGGGGTACATTAACTGATCTGGATCTATATTGCCTCACACAGGTTAAGTTGTTTCATAGGAACTGGGTGGAGGTATAAATGAAAGATAGTGTGGTGGTCGAACAAAAAGTGAAGATATGGGGATTGGGTAGGAAAGTGAATTTGTTATAAAAATAAGCCAGTTTACTGAAAGCCAATCCAGAGCACTAACTACTATTGTTACAACTTGACTATTTCCATTCTACAAGATACCACTCATGAATTTCAAGACAGAATATCTAAAACTCACATCCCAATATAATCAAATTCATGTCTACAATTCAAGTCTAGCTGCATTAGTCTGAATATACTTTCTACATTTGATTGCTGAAGCAAACTCAAGGCCATTTACTCCAGCAGCAGGTTGCTGCAATGACATGTGCAGTGTCAATTTGAATGAGATTCAGGCTGTGAGATGTGGCCGACTGCCAAACATTACATGAAAGACAACTCGTCCATCTATCTCATATGGTTTTGTTCCTAGTATGCAGCCATATGTGGATCATATTGGGTTAATTTCTGATCAGTACAAAGATTCATCTGTCAATTTGATGAGGCCCTATATCACAGCCTTAACATTTTAAGCGTATTTTCCATTGCTCAAAAATTACTAATTTTAGCAGTATCTTGTCACTGCCCTTGGCTACTCTTACTAAACTCAGCATCAAACGATACATCATAGCTGGAAAATACTTCAGTCTATGGCTTAATGCATTGACTTTTGTTTAAACAGCAATTAAGCACTTTTATTATATTTTTTAAACAAATTAGTAGAAGAAACATCATGCAAGGCTGTGACGTGGTGTGTAATAAATTACTAACATCATGTATGCCATCTAGGGGCTCAAGAGGAATTTGGCAAAAGTGTGAAGTTTCACATCTATGAATTTTGGCTGAAAGAAAGTAACGGTACATACACATGTCATTTCACATCTTCATTTACACAATTAAAGGTGACAGCAATACAAAGCACACAAGACATGGTAAAACTGTTTCACTAACTTCAATTGAAAAACAAGTACATCTGAAAGTTTGAATGCTTTTAAAGCTACAGATATTTCAAATAAGAAAATTCTCAGTCGTATTATGACACACTGATTGCAACTGGATGATATCTAAGCATTAAAAGAATTGTGCCATTTTGTTACAAAGAGCAAACAAGAATAATCCAATATAGCAATACATGTACAAGCACATAACATGAAAAAGCCCAAGATTTTCACAAACATGCCAAAATCTGCAGTTGCTGGAAATCCAAAGCAACACACACAAAATGCTGAAGAAATTCAGCAGGTCAGGACTATCGAAAGAAGAGTGAACAGTCAATGTTTGGGGCAGAGGCCCTTCATCAAGACCAAGATTTTGCTCCCTTAATTTCCACATGGACAGATCAATGGAAAACCCAAGCATGGGAGATAGAGGGAATTGGGCTTTCATAGGAAGCAGGTAGGGAAGTTAAAACAATGCACCAAAGAGCAAAACAAAAATATAATAATGATGAAAGTTTGTTTTCTTATTTAAAATTCAGGAATTCTACATTATTTGCCCAAATACACATTCAGCTGTGCCATATACTCAGCAATTCTGTATTCATTATCTGAATCTCTGGAGTGCACACTCTCGGTATCTATGGAGACAGCAGTAAATATCTGATGCAGGCAGCTGTTTATAGACCTGAAATGGATTGTTACTTGTGAAACTGCATTAAGCATTGAGAGTACTTTTTAAAAAGGCTGGGCATAACTACTTCAAACACTAGTCTTCCCCACTTTCTTCAAAGTCTAGATGAAAATTTGCCAAAGTCTGCATGCTTTTCCAGAAACTTTTCTGACCATTTTATGCTGCCTTTTTTAAACTGGTCTTGACAATCTTTGCTGAACACCATTCCAAAGACTAACACCATATACAGATTTTAAGTTAATCTTTAGTAACTCACATGTCCGTGTTTTTAATGTAGAAACATTATCCCAAGAGCCTCTCTGATCATTCTGGCATTGCTTTCTCTATAAGTAGATGTCTTTACAAATGGTAGAGATGATACCATTAGGATTTAATGCAAAATGGGGTTAAAAATTACAAATTGAAAATAGCTTTCTCCAACTGTCAAGTGCACAATTTTGCTGAGAGTGGTTTCTCAGGTAGACAGGGTGGTAAAGGCAGCACTTAGCACACTTCATTCAGGGCAATGAGAATAAGAGTTGCATTTTCTGCTGCAGTTTTACAAGTTGTTGTTGAGGCCACATTTGGAGTTGTGTGTATAGCTTTGGTCATCTGCGGCTAAACTGGAAAGAGTGAAGATTACTGAAGATGTTGCCAAGACTATAGGTCCAGGTTACAGGGACAGGTTGGCCAGTCTAGGTCCATACCTCAGAATGTAAGAGAATAATGGATGATATTAAGGAAATCTTTAAAATTATAAGGTCAATGGCAACACAATGATGGAGGAACTCAGCAAGTCAGGCAGCATCTATGGAGGGGTATAAACAGCTGATATTTCAGGCTGAGACCCTTCATCTGGACAGGAAAGGAAGGAAGCAGATGCCAGATTAAGGTGGGTGGGAAGGAAAGAGTACAAGCTGGTAGGTGACAGGTGAGACCAGGTAGAAGGGAAAGTGAGTGGGTGGTCCCAAGATTTCCAACATCAGCAAAATCTCTTGTGATTAAGGTAACAGTCTTTTCCCCAGAGTAGAGTTGCCCAAAATTAAGGATGAGAGAAGAAAGTTTTAAAAAGGATCTGATATTAAACTTACTCCACATTTTTCTGAATACTCATAATACCTATGAAAAAGTACCTCTCCAATAACTTCCCTACCATTATTATTACTGGTCTTTAAATTCCAGGATAACCCCTTTCTTCAACTTGAACAGGGTCATCTACATACACACTAAGAATCAAGTTGAAAGAAAATGTTCATTTTTTTAATTTGAATGTCATGAGAGCAAATTTTACTCCACATCTCTAAAATTTTGAGCAACAATTTGTGGAAGGATATATTTCTGTAGCCCGAAATGCTAGGATTGCCTGAGGGTGAAAATACAAGAACTCCAATCTGTGTTGTTAGGACTCAAAACCAATTTTTTAAAACACTTATGCATAAGTGTAAGGGTAACAAGAGGAAGTAAAGCATCATAACTTCCCTGGGGGAGGGGGGGTGCGACAAAGAAAATGCATATTGCAAAATATCCATAATACAGGTGGAAAGCCACAAAAAACACATCTGGAACTGTTTTTGCGATTTGAGTTGGCATTTGGTAACAGCTAGCTAAACAGAACCATCCGCAACTGAGGCTTTGAGATAACTGGAGACTCAAAAAATATCAGCTTTACAAATACATCAATTCATAGTGCAGATATGCATGCAAAGAAAACAATGCTGCGCTTACTAAGTATGCACTAAAAGTCCAGTTTTACTAGCTAAAAGACCCTTAGTATATTTTCATCTACTTCCGGGCATAATTGTAACCCTATGAGGTTGCTGCATTTTTTGGGAAGGTACAATTTTTTATAGAAATATTTTCAAAATCACATTCCACATCATATAATCCTTTTGGAGATGAAGTACTTCAAAGCATTGCCCACCAAACAGCTCTGGATGTTCACAGTTTATTTGAATGGACAACCACTGTACAAATCAGATCCTTCAACATGTAGTTGAGCTATGGTGTAAACCAAGCAGATCTGATCAAAGGAGAAGAGATAAATGGCATTACAGGAAATTGCTTTATGCTAACATGCCACAAAACTAAGGAATAAAAACAGGCAAGAACAAGTGAAATAATGTAAGTCAAATTTTTTTTTAAAAAAGTGAACATAATCTGCTGCAATTTAGGCTACAGAATGGAGAATAAAGACAGCTTGGAAGATTAAGGTTCAAGACAAACAGCCAATCAGAACACAGATTAGGCAAGTCTGCATTTGACCAGTCTTCCTTTATTCTCACTAGCTGCTGTCAGAGAAAAGTGAAGGAGTCCCAAGATTCACTTTACAAGGATTGAATAGCAATGTTTGTGGCTGTGGACTTATTTTGAGGGACTCTGAGGTTCATGTTGCATGTGTTTATAGATTCTGGTTACTCTGTTTTTTTTTGCTGTTTTTGAGTGGTTTTATAGGGGCGATCGGTGAGGACTACAGCACTTTGGCAAAGACCAGCTCTGCGGCCTGCTAAGGACAAGTCACTGAACCGAACGAAACTGAATACTCCTGGACCTCGAGAGTAATGTTTGTTATTTGTTCACATTTTGCTGTCTGTTCAATTTGTTCTATTTTCATGTACTGGGTGCTTGATGTTTTCTTTGAACAGGTTTCATGGTGTTTCTTTGTTTTGTTGTTGCTTGCGGGTTGTACACATATTTTGACAATAAATGTACTTTGAATCTTTGAAAGCAACAATTTCATAATACTTGGCATATTGGTCTAAACCATCACAGACAACACTTAATCGACAGGAAAATCAAATTGCACTGAATAATAGTATAACCACAGACTTTAAAGGTGTGATTTCCATGCACCAATTTTTCATTCAGTTGCTGCACTATTGGCACAAGAGCAATTTGCAGTTCTAGAGTTCTTCAACCTTAACAGATCATGAAACTCGGTTTGCGGAAACCAAGCATTATTTTAGCCTACTTTGGGTTTGATCCAAGTCATTGGTTAGTACAACTGTCACCAGAAACTTCTCACAAAGTAATTCTATAATTAACTAAATTATTATTTATCTACTTTATTGTCGCCAAACAATTGATAGAGCATACAATCACAGCAATATTTGATTCCACGCTTCGCGCTCCCTGGAGTATAAATCAATAATAAATATAATAAAAACTCAAATTATAAATCATAAATTGAAAATAGAAAAGAGAAAGTAAGGTAGTGCAAAAAAAACCGAGAGAGGGGTCTGGATATTTGGAAGGTACGGCCCAGATCCGGGTCAGGATCTGTTCAGCAGTCTTATCACAGTTGGAAAGAAGCCATTCCCAAATCTGGCCAACTTCTAGCTTTCATCTACTTTATGTTTTTGCTTGAGGATCACACAACATAAGCTATCATTCTGCCCATCCTCAAAAACAAAGTTAGCATTTCTACATCCTTCAATTTTCTCTCAGTACCTTTGCAATTTTTTTTCCTACCTCCACTTCCTTCCCTTTCTTCTGGTTAAATTATTTTGCCTAGAAACCAGTTTTCATCATACTTTGTACTACAGAAAAGTTCCCAAGCTTTCGGGATTTTAAGTGGCAAAACCTTAGATTCTTAATTTTATTACCCTCCACTGCTTGTCTGAGGCAAAGTATAAAATGGATTATTGTATAGACTGAAAATTTGATCTGGCATAGTCTAGATTTGTAGAACAGAAATGTACTGATAAATTCTAAGATCTAATAAAGTTCCAAAATTAAGAGCTGTACTAAGATGTGTCTAATTAACCTATCAGTACAATATTTGCAAACTGAGTGACAGGTTTTGTGATTTAGTGAAACTGTTCTTAGGAATAGGAATTAGGAACTCTCACATTATCGATGGAGTGACCTATACTCATGGGGGGGGGAGGGGGTGGAGCAGAGAGGTGATCAGGAGCAACATTGGTGGTCCAGCCACAGGCAGGCTCCAAGGGTGGTTTTCAGAACTAATATTTCTCAAGCTAGCATTAATGTATTTGCTCAGATACATTAGGAATTTATCAAACAGCACTCTAATCAATTGGTAAACAGTACTACCTACAGTCATCACTGCTGGAAGACTTAACACCAATGAACAGAGTCAGATTCACCATCGGTTTTAATGCCTCTGTATAGATGAAACATCTATCTACGTCCATGGCTAGATTCCAAAATAATAAATGTCACCTGGCTTACACGTTTCCAGCAGATACAATGCACTACAGGAAGAGGAAAGATGATCCTTCATAAGCAATGTTTTACAAGTCTTTAAGAAAATTATTAATTTTTAACACCTATAATATGACAAGAGTGGCACTCAAACTTCCCACAAAGTAATTATATATATATCAGGTTAAACAAGATTTCTGCCCTAAATTCAGGAGAGCATCCTGTTTTCAAAATACCTGGATTTTAAAAGAATTTATACATTCACACCATATTCAATAGATTGCAGAGCTTCACAGATGATTATAAGCCCATCTTGCTGCAGTTCAAGGGCCATGTGACTAGGGATTTGCACATTTTGATGAGGAAGGGTAATTACAACAGAATTAGTTACACAGGAACTGAGGTGAATAGAGTGTGAGCAGATGATGGGGGGGGGGGGTGGAGTGGCACATAAGTCTACATCTGCCAATTTAAAGACTGGCTGGTTGGACTTCAGTACTAGCATGATCCTGTGAGGGTGAAAGATAAGAACAGCAAGAGATATTGTAAGTTTAGTCAAAAAGAAAAATGAAGGTCCTTATAAAATATAAAAGAGCATGAAAGAACTTAAACGTGGAATTAGGAGTCATGAAATCTACGACAAGGCATTTTATACATGTATTAAAAAGGGTAGCTGGGGAAGGTTACGAGCACTTAAGGACAAAGGAGGGAACTCATGCCCAGAGGTAGAGGAAGTGGGCAAGGTACTGCACAAGTACCTTGCATCAGTGTTCACCGAGTTTGCCATAGATGAGTTAAAACAAGGCGAGGTATATTGATATTCTAAGACGTCGATATTGAGGATATGATGGGTATCTTGAAAAACATCAAGATGCATAAGCAGAGAAATTTTTGAAGATTCTTAGGGTCAAAATGTATTCACATTTGGAAAAGTATGCACTTCTTTGGCTCTTTCAAGTTATAGTCAGAGGTAGTAAAAGGGATATGCTCCCAATGGCAGGTGCCTCAAATAGCCTCTGACAACCAAGTTCAACTCCTGGCCTTTACATGTGATTTAGCTAGCAAGCCCGGCAGAACCATTTCTACGGACAGAAGGGGCAAAGGCAGGTTACTAGCGCATTAAAACTAGTCACTTCAGGTAGATGGGACTCATCAGCCATGGCTGGCAGCTCATCTAGGAGAAGGAAAACTCTGATCTCAAACTACCATTGTGGCTATACCCACTCATGGGAAAGGCTTTGGGAATAAACACAGAGGGGAATAATCTGAAGCTAGAGTCCCCAAGGCAGTCCTGTGTTGAGTTGAACACTACCTGGCAACTCCTGCAACGCTGCTGATACCAAGTTGTATCGATCTCTGCCTTTCGGTTCTGCCGTTCCTTTGGCTTCAGATGCATGGAGAGGGGGAGCTGGCTACATGGGCAACAGCTTGCTTTCCATGTCGTACTGCCCAGGCTTGTGTATCAAGACAGCCAGAATGCAACACCCATGGTCGACCCTGACTGACGGAGGCCTCGCTCACTTGGGATAGTCAGCATGGCTTTCTGAAGGGGAGGTCATGAGTCACAAATCTGCTAATTTATTTTTTTGAAGAGGCAATGAAGACTAGGGTAGGGCAGTGAATGCCATCTATATGGACTAAATAAAGAATCTGACAATATTTCTCATGATAGGCTGGTCCAGAAAAGTCACAATGGATCCAAAGTGAGTGAAGTTGGACATAAAATTAACACGATCGGTGTGGGGGGGAGTAGAGAAGGCATGTTTCACTGACTGCCAGCCTAGTCAGTGCAGATATCATGGCCCAAAGGGCCTGTGCCTGTACTCTTGCTCTGAAGCCTAAATCATACAAAATTTTAAGTACAGCAACAAGTTTCTTGGCATATTGCCAGAGTACATCAAAATTGCTGTAATCAACAGTGCTCATTTAAAATGCTCAGCAACAACAAGGCCAATTAATGTTTAAAAATCTTTTAATTAAAAAAAGCAATGTTTGTAGTTTAAATTATCCAAAGTTCTGGAAGAATTCAACATCTATTTGAGAGGATGAGTGTGTGATGCCGAGGCTGGCAAGGTAACAGGTGACCTGGTGCCAACTAATCTCCTTTAAGAGAGAAGGGGGCTCCCATGTTTTCAGGAGCTTTACTCAATGGCTTTCCGGAGATTGAAAGAAATAAAGTAAGCCCTTAGATCTCAGTGGGACAGCTCCAGGCATATTGTCAAGGAGCAAGGGGAAAAGAAAGTAGTTGAAGCTTAGTTCAAGACCAAGGATAGCAGAAAGCTCTATAGGCTTATGCAAGTAATCAAAGTAATGAATACACCATCCAATGCCATTTCACAACAATCAGATCATGAGCCTCACTGGTCAAATTTCATCTTTCAACATCAATTCACCAATTTGCATAGCTTGCCAAATACATCTGATATGCTTGGCAGTATTGTAGGCCATGCATTTACTTCTCAGCTTAAACACATTGCCCAGTGTTCAACCATAACAATGCATGATCAACCAATTGCGTGACACTCCATGACATTTACCATTTTCTCTTGGAGGAGAAAATGAATTTCAAATCTAGGTAGCAGAAGGAAACTAGAAAGTGAAGGGCAAGTTTGAAGAATCCAGCTATACCTGCATCTCCCAAGCTTCACAGAAGAGATGGTGAAAAAGCAAAAATGGTGAAGTTAGATTATTCAAGAAACTGCATACAACTTCTGTTGCAGACTATTCAACATTGATGGGTCAGGTTACAGAAAATATTCAACTGTCATATGTAACGACAATGCTTGGTGGACTGTATCATCGGGAAGCTTGGCCCTAACAGCATGCATGTTGGTTTCAAGCTGGAGCTCAGCCTTTTTATTGTGGAAATGGCAGTCAACATCCAAATGCAGGAAAACTTCTGATGTCTAATGTTTCATTTTCCATTGTACACTGGTTCAACTTCCAGGATTTAAGTGAAGCAGTGTCACACACTTGTATTAAAACTGCTGTCACATTATGAACTACAAATGACATTGAAGGGTATTTCAGAAAAAAAATTCATCTTTCTACCTGTCAATCTGCTGAAAATACATGGGCAGCTGCCATCAACTGCCAGACAAAATCAAATCTGCTTGAAGACATCCTCCAAGGACATGCCAACCGCACCCCCCCCCCCCCCCCCCCGGCCACCAAAAGACCTATCATTACTACATTCAGTGCAATGCCAACAGGTTAACAGTCAACAGACTGCACCATCTTGCATAGCAACAACTGGCACAGAACTTTCTGCTCACTCTGCCCATTTGCTCATGGCAATGTGGAATAAATTTAATAATGAACCTCCCCTGCTGTGGTCAGGCGAATGGTGAGATAATACAAAGATCGCAAGCTCTAGTCTGTGTAGTGCCAGGCAAATTAAAGTTAATTGCCAGTCACATTGACAACCACCAGTACACTGCCTGCAACACCCCCCACCACCCACCCCACCTCCATTGCAATTCTGTCTGGAGGTTTCAGCTTTCAGTGAGGATACTTTTAAAGACATGCAGTCCTCTCAAGTTCTGTTGCAGGACCAGTTTCAGGAAGCACTGAACATCTTGGGTTGATGTGATCTGCTGATTGCCTTCACCTCCCCCGAGTCCCAGAAGCTTACCCTGATCTGAATGTCCTCAGCTCAGTCTCTAAATTGTGTTAATGCCTGATGTATCCTTGCCTTGAAATAATTAGTCTGTGCAGAAAATATCTGAATTGATCACAGTGCTTTGCAGCTGAAAATACAAACATCAGATACTCAAGTAATCACCCACTAAATTAACTTGGCCTTTGCTACTGATCCCTTAAAGTACCACTGGTGGCATAGCCCTTCCTGTTGCTAAATGAGTGTGCAGCAATATTAAGACAGACATTGACAAAAAGGTTCTTGCACTGGTAAAACAGCATTGCACAGACTGATGTTATGAACCTGCCTGCTGAACATCCTGCAGACATTCATTGTGCACACGTTAATGCTCTCAACCCACTCATACCAATTTCTCACAAATAATTGAACAATTTCTTATCCTCTCAGAAAATTGCAAATAACTAGAGGCCACAAAGTCAAGAAATAGTACAGTTGCATTTTCTATAGGCATAATTTAAAATCAAACTTCTACCTGCTGTCAATACAGCTGACCACTTTAATTCCAAAAGATGCAAAGTATGTACAACAGAAATTTTAAAATGTGGACTATTAATATTGCATTAAAAATATCCGTACATTTCCAGGTTGGCACACCCACCCCTTGTTTCTCAATCCTGGTTATGCTCAAAAGCAAACCATCTTAATACAGCATATTGAGAAGCATGCCAAGTCTCAAAACAAGGTTAGTCTTCACCAGTTGTACATTGCCTGTGGTAATGTCAATCTATTATCAATTATTTTTCAGTTATTTCACACAATAAGCCTTCTGCACTTTGTTAATGTGTGGTGACTTTAATTACCTAATTGTCTATTTTTAAAACTCCAAGGAAACTGAAGTTTATTAGACATCTGTGTT
Organism: Hemitrygon akajei; assembly: GCF_048418815.1. Classification (NCBI taxonomy): domain Eukaryota; kingdom Metazoa; phylum Chordata; class Chondrichthyes; order Myliobatiformes; family Dasyatidae; genus Hemitrygon; species Hemitrygon akajei. Next base: position 32,894,437 of record NC_133127.1, read on the forward strand.
GTACATGAACTATTCATCTGAGGAGTTAAGTGCTTTAGTATTGCAATGCCACAATTTGTACTTGGGTGTATAGTGAAAGTGGCTGAGTGACAGGAATACACATATTTAACAGAATAGACAATTTCTTTACATTTCTCTTACTCATCTGTATCCTATCATATCAACTCCTACATCAGCACAGGAGAGCTGGAAGTTAAACAGGTTACTGACAGTTTACATTCAACAGTTCATGGTTTTAATGCCTGCAGCTTGAGGCAGATACATATATCCCTCAGCATAAACACATTTTAGACAATACTGACTGGCTGGGATCTTAACCACAACACAAATCAGCAACACGAACCAGTCACTTGGTACTCAGCGACAAGCAACTCTGCCTGACCCATTCAGTGTCAGGAATGCAATGCAATATTTGCATCTATTCAGCAGCAATATTCAAAACCTGACAAAAACAGACAAGTCAAATGGTCAATATCTGCCCACCAGACTCCATATCAATGGGATCCTGAAGGGACTCAGCTGAAATGTCAACTGCTTATTTCCATCAATTGATGCTCCCTAACCTGCCAAGTTCCTCCAGTTATTGTGGGTGCTGCACAGAAGTGGGATCTGCACTCTTCCAAGAGTAGTTTTTGTTTGTAAACGGGTCATTTTCTGCATGGTCGGTGACCAGTGGAGTGCCTCAGGGATCTGATCTGGGACCCCTACTCCTTTGTGATTTTTATAAATGACCTGGATGAGGAAATGGAGGGATGGGTTATTAAGTTTGCTGATGACACTAAGGTTGGAGGAGTTGTGGATAGTGTGGAACGCTGTCAGAAGTTACAGAGGGACATTGATAGGATGCAAAACTGGGCTGAGAAGTGGCAGATGGAGTTCAACCCAGATAGGTGTGAAGTGGTTCATTTTGGAAGGTCAAATATGATGGCAGAATATAGTATTAATGGTAAGACTCTTGGCAGTGTGGAGGATCAGAGGGATCTTGGGGTCCGAGTCCATAGGACACTCAAAGCAACTGCGCAGGTTGACTCTGTGGTTAAGGCGGCGTATGGTGTATTGAGCTTCATCAATCATGGAATTGAATTTATGAGCCAAGAAGTAATGTTGCAGCTATATAGGACCCTGGTCAGACCCCACTTGGAGTACTGTGCTCAGTTCTGGTTGCCTTACTACAGGAAGGATATGGAAGCCATAGAAAGGGTGCAGAGGAGATTTACAAGGATGTTGCCTGGATTGGGAAGCATGCTTTCTGAGAAGTCGGCCTCTTCTCCTTTGAGTGACAGAGGATGAGAGGTGACTTGATAGAGGTGCATAAGATGATATAAGGTGTATAAGAGGCATTGATAGTGTGGATAGTCAGAGGCTTTTTCCCCAGGGCTGAAATGGTTGCCACAAGTGGACGCAGGTTTAAGGTGCAGAGGAGATGTTGGGGCCTCAAATTGGAAACCCCTATGGAAGCTTGTAACAATTCTTTCAGAAGTATCCTCCTTTCCTATAACCATAACTGCAAAGAACTACCGTAGATGTCGGATTATAAGCCGCTACTTTTTTCCCACATTTTGAACAGCTTTGAACACTGCGGCCTTTACTACGGTGCGGCTAATGCATGATTTTTTTTCATGCCGCCAAAAACATTTTGCCTCGTAACAGTAGACCAATAAAATTGATGAGTAGTTCACAGAGGTCCAATGAAATTGTACGATAAATCAAGCGCACTTTCACAATTAAATTATTGTAAATCAGTCATTTGTACTCACCCTCATCAACATGGAAAACACTCGAAGAAAAGCATTGTGCTGCCTTTATGGCAGTTATTTAGTTTATAATATTTTCGCTTAGTAATTCATTTGTTAGTAATTTCTAGTTAAAGTTAGAAGTGTTTTAACTATATTTGTTTTCTGTACTACATCGCGGGATGCTATGACATCACACCCGGTTTCACCGCGTCTTGTGGGAAATACCGGTTTGCGATAAACGGGAAGGTGGGGGCGAGCGGCATTAGATCTGAGCAAACGCTGCTTTTAAGTTAAAGGCGATCAATAACTTTTCCTGGTAGGCTGCAGTATATATATTTTTTACCAGTCGTTAGGAGATATTGGAATGTTGTTCAGTAAAAAAGTATACGCAACGTATATTTAAAAGTAGCCACGTTACAGGCACTGTTCGAAAAAAAGCATTTGCAATATGTATTTGTTTATGTTACCATATGGATTTAATTAAAAGTTAAAAAATCCTCACGTGTAATATCTTTCTGTGTAAATATCTCATATTACAACGTGGGACACCTGCGGCCGAAAATCCGGTGCGGCTTGTACAAGTACAAAATTGATTTTCTTTCTAAAATTAGAGCCAGCGGCTTTTAATCAGGTGCGCTCTGTAGTGCGAAATCTACGGTAATTAACAATGTCGAGGGAGCTCTCTGATAAATCAGATAAGATGCAAATCTTGATACACATTCCTCACTTTAGTTCTGAATGTTATTTGCTTTCTTTTTGTTTGCATGATTTGTTCTTTTTTTGCACATTGGGTATTTGATTGTTTAATGGGCTCTACTGGATTTCTTTGTATTGCGGCAGTCTGTAGGAGGACAAATCTCAAGGTTGTATACAGTATACATACTTTAATAATAAATGTATTTTGAACATTGTCTTTTATCAGATCAATATCCTGCTTTCACCCAAGTATTGCTGCAAAGCCACTAACGCCCAGTACAGCTATACGTACACAATGGAATTACAAGTTAATGCAACCTCGTCATTTATATTTGGGGAACTTTTTTTGCAAATTTTTTTTTCACAACAAACTTTTGTCCTTCAGACATTCTCAGTAACATCAAAACAAAATCTGGCAGCCCATTAATGCTAAATCTTTGGTATATAGGGAGCACATCTGATGCAGTCAGAGAGTCATAGAACACTACAGCACAGAAACAGGACCTTTGGCCCATCTAGTCTGTGCCAATCCATTAATCTGCCTAGTTCATCGACCTGCACCCAGACCATAGCCCTCCCACACCAACCCATCCGTGTACTTGTACAAATTTCTCTTATATATTGAAATTGACCTCACATCCACCACTTCCACTTCTACACTCTCACCACCCTGAGTGAGTTCCCCTTTAACACTTTGTCTTCCACACCTTAACCCATGATCTCTAGTTTTAGTCTCACCCAACCTCAGTAGAAAAAGCCAGCTTGCATTTATCCTCTCTATACCCCTCATAATTTTGCATACCTCTTAGAGTGATTTTTGTGTTTAGGGACATATACATTCAGCAATTGACTTTGGATACCAGTCTTCACATCTGAAAATGTATTGTGGTTTTAATTTGGAATGCAACTCTGAACATGGGTTCCTAAAAACCGTGAATCACAGACAATGCTGATTAAAATTCATTTGGATGTCTGTAATCAGGAGGTATGAAGGTTGTATGTAGTTTCAAAGAAAACACTGTAAACATGGAGTTGATCTTTGATGTTTGGCACCTAAAATATTGAGCCCCACCATTGGGCCAGCTAGACCTTTCAACTGAAAGTGTCTCCATAAGATATCTGCTGGACCTTGTTTTGTCGAACAAAGAACTGGCTTTGTACCTACCAGTAATTTTCTCCGGTGACTTCACTCATGCAACAACACCTCCATCAAACCTACCTTCAATCTTTTGGGAATAAAGTCTTAATCTATTGCCAGTCTTAGTCCTGGCTACATCCTTGAAAAATTTCTCAGCACTCTTTCACTTATTTACATCTTTCCTGTAGGTAGATGACCAGAACTGCTCACAATGCTCCAAATTAGACTTTGCCAACATCTTGTACTATTTAAACATAACATCCCAACACTGGGCTCCCTCACCTCTGCCCCTCTGGCCTTCAATACAGGTGCCCCTCAGGGCTGTGTACTAAGCCCCCTGATTAACTCATGTTGACACAACTGTACCTATATGTTATATTGACTAACTTGTGTATATACTAATATAAATTACACATTTAGACAGAGACGCAACTAAAGATTTTTACTCCTTGTGTATATGAAGGATGTAAGTAATTAAGTCAATTTAATTAGTTTATGAAGGACAATGTGCCAAAAGCTTTTTTTTACAACCCTATCTACCTGGTGGTGCCACATTCAATAAATTATGGATCTGTGTTCTCAGATCCCTCTGTCCTACTGCCCACTGTGCAAGACCTACCCTGGGTGATTGTTCTGAAGTGCAACAACTCACACTTTTCTTCAGTAAATTCCAACTGCCATTTTTCAATCCATTTCACCAGCTGATGCAGATTCCATGCAAGCCATGATGGTCTTCGCCACTATCCACTACACACCAAATCTTGGTGTAATCTGCAAATTTGCTGATCCAGTTAACTACAATATCCAGATCGTTAATATAGATGACAAACAATGTACCCAACACAAATCCTTGCAGCACATCTACAGCCAGACAATCATCTACAACTACTCTGACTTCTTCTGCAAAGCCAATGTCTAATCCAATTTACTACATCATCTTGAATTCCAAGTGACTTTAACTTCTTGACCAGCCACCCATGCAGAACCTTGTCAAAAGTCCATGTAGACAACACCCACTGCTTTGCCTTCAAGCTTTTCTGGTAACCTCCTTGAAAGTCTCTAAAATTGATTAGATCAATTTACCACATGCAAAGCCATGTTGACTATCCCAAATCAGTCCCTGTCTGTCCAAGTACCTGTATATCCAGTCACTTAGAATAGCTTCCAATAACTTTCCTACTACTGCTGTCAGTCTCAATTTCCTGGTTTATTCTTAGAGCCTTTCCTTTCTTAAACAAATTAGCTATGCTCCAATGATCTGGCACCTCATCCATGGATAGGGATGTTTCAAGCCCTACCCGACTCCTAAACTAAAACTGGCCATCACACCCAACAACCCTTGCCTTGACACCCCACTAACATTTGCCTAGAAACCCTACACGTGAGCACTCATTCCCTGCTGACACCAAGCATAATTAATAACCCCATCACAGTAGTATGTTCATAACCATAAATCTTAAAACTAGAGTTAAAAGATGGTGCTTACAGCTACTGTTCTATAGATTTGCTAAGTACGCCCACAGAAAAAGAATCTCAGGGTTGTATGGATATACTCTGATGATACATTTTACTTTGATTTTTGAAATCTCTGTTAGGACCCCTGCATTCTCTGCACGAGCCATGGGAACACCTTGACAGGCCCTGGGGATTTATACACCCTAATTTGTCTCAAGACAGCAAGCATCACCTCCTTAAATTTGTATAGAGTTCATGACTTCACCACTGCAATGCCTCACACCTATTGATTCTGTGACCACATTCTGAATGAAAACAAAAAATATATATTTAATCTCCACCTCTTTCGGCTCCAACACAGATTACCACACTGATCTTCCACTCATATTGCACAACCTCATCACTGACGTGCTGACGTGGACTTTGACCCCTGGCTGCTCACCCTATTTAAGAATGCTATGGACTCCACCGGAGATATCCCTGACCCTGGCACTGAGGAGGCAACAAACCACCCAATAATCTTGTTTTCATCCTCAGAACCTCCTTTTCTGTTCTCCTAGTCAATGAATCTCCTATTGCTACAGAAAGCCTCTTCTTCACCCTTCCCTCTGAGCCACAGAGCCAGACTCAGTGCTAGATACCCGACTGCTGTGGCTTTCCTCTGCTCAATCTCCACAACAGCATCCAAAGTGGTATATCTGTTGTTGAGGGGAACAGCCACAGGGATACCCTGCACTGGCTCCTATCTGTGTCCTGTACCTTGGGTGGAACTACCTTCCTGCATGTCCTGTCTATCAATCCCCCCAGCCTCCTGAATGATCTGGAGTTCATCCAGTTTCAGCTCCAACTCCTTAACACGGTCAGTTAGAAGCTGCAGCTGAATGCATGCACTTATTGCGTGTAGTCATAAGGGCTACTCGAGGTCACCCTGCCTTCCCCCATCCCACACTCAAGGTAAAAACAAGAACTGTTCAACTCATCTACTCAATACTGGATCATCTGGGTGAATTTCCAGATCCTAGAAACACGACGAGTGAATACAGGAGGCAAAACAAAGTAATGTGTAGTGGTGGATATCACCCACTCCATCACCTGAAAAGCCCTCCCCACCATTGAGCACATCTACAAGAAGCCCTGCCACAAGAAAGCAGCCTCCATCAACGACTTTCACCATCCAGGCCGTGCTCTCTTCTTGCTGCTGCCATCAGAGAAATACAGGAGCTTTAGCTCCCACACACCAGGTTTGGGATCAGTTATTACCCTTCAACCATCAGGCTCCTGAACCAGTGTGGGTAACATCACTCACCTCAACACGGAACTGCTTCCACAACATGTGGAACCTGTGCTCTCAATTTCAAGGACTCTATAACTCATACTCTTCAGTATTACTTATTTCACTATCTGTATTTTTTGTATTTGCACAATTTGTCTACTTTTGGCATAATGGCTATTTATCATCTTTTGATTGTTGTTTTTCATTGATTCAACTGTACTTTGTTCTATTGTGAAGGCCTGCAAGTAAATGAAATTCAGGGTAGTATATGGTGACATATACTACACAGACTTCGATTTTAAAAAATTTTACTTTTACTAGTAAACTAGTAAATTTTACTAGTTTAAAATAAACTGAGGTTTATTTGATGCAACAACCACTGAAGTGGAATGATTTAAACCCAAGTTCTATTCAGGAGAGCTAGGCACAAATCTCTTGTCGATCACTTCATTGCACTGAAGGAGCACTGCATCCTGTCAAAGACATCTCATTTCCGATGAAGCTTTGAACTGCGGTCTCCATCTGACCTCTCACAAGAATGAATCCATGTTACTTCAAAGGCTCCTGGTACCTGGTCAATATTTATCCCTCAATTAATTTGAGTATTGGTTTATTGCTGCCACATGTACTGAGTTAGGGCAAAAACGTTCTTTGTATGCAATAAATTATATCAAGGTGGTAAAAACAGAATGTAGAATACAGTCACAAACATGAGAAAATCTGCAGATGCTGGAAATCCAAGAAACACACACAAAATGCTGGAGAAACTCAGCAGCATCTATGGAAAAGAGTAAACAGTCAACGTTTTGGAATGAGACCCGTCAGCAGGATTGGAAAGGAAGACTCTCGGCTCAAAATGGTGACTGTTTTAGAAAATGCCAAAGCAGTTTATTTTCCTGTGCACAGAAAGCTACAGAAAGTTGTAAAATTAGTCAGCTTCATCTTGGGTACTAGCCTCTGAAGAATCCAAGACAGCTTCAAGAAGTGGTGCCCCTGAGAGACGACATCCATCACTAAGGACTTGCATCACCCAGGTCATGCCCTCTTCCCATTGTTACCATCAGGAAGGAGGGACAGAAACCTGATGGCACACACTCAGTGATTCAGGAACAGCTTCTTCCCCTCTGCCATCTGATTCCTAAATGGACACACTGAACCCATGAACACTATCTTAACTTTTAAAAAATATATTATTTGTTATTGTATTATTTTCAATCTACTCAATATACATACACTCACTGTAAATTATTTATTTCTATATTATCATGTATTGCATTGTACTGTTACTGCTAAGTTAACAAATTTCATGACATATGCCAGTGATAATAGAGCTGATTCTGATTCAGTACAACACTAACATTTCCAGTATTCTAATTGACATACTTCATAAAACATGTACCTCTTGGACGGCTGGCAGTTAGAAAAAAACAGAATACAAAATACTTTAAGTGGAATCTACAGCCTTAATCCTTGCGAGTGTGCTGGAGCGATGGATTTCCTCAAAGCTACTACCGTAGATTCCGGACTACAGAGCGCACCTGATTAAAAGCCGCTGGCTCTAATTTTAGAAAGAAAATCAATTTTTTACTTGTACAGGCCGCACCGGATTTTCGGCCGCACCGGATTTTCGGCCGCAGGGGTCCCACGCTGTAATATGAGATATTTACACAGAAAGATATTACACGTGAGGATTTTTTAACTTTTAATTAAATCCATATGGTAACATAAACAAATACATATTGCAAATGCTTTTTTTCGAACCGTGCCTGTAACGCGGCTACTTTTAAATATACGTTGCGTATACTTTTTTACTGAACAACATTCCAATATCTCCTAACGACTGGTAAAAAATATATATACTGCAGCCTACCAGGAAAAGTTATTGATCGCCTTTAACTTAAAAGCAGCGTTCGCTCAGATCCAATGCCGCTCCGCCGCTCCCCCCCTCCTTCCCGTTTATCGCAAACGGCATTTTTCCCACAAGACGCGGCGAAACCGGGTGTGACGTCATAGCATCCCGCGATGTAGTACAGAAAACAAATATAGTTAAAACACTTCTAACTTTAACTAGAAAATGAATTACTAAGCGAAAATATTATAAACTAAATAACTGCCATAAAGGCAGCACAATGCTTTTCTTCGAGTGTTTTCCATGTTGATGAGGGTGAGTACAAATGACTGATTTACAATAATTTAATTGTGAAAGTGCGCTTGATTTATCGTACAATTTCATTGGACCTCTGTGAACTACTCATCAATTTTATTGGTCTACTGTTACGAGGCAAAATGTTTTTGGCGGCATAAAAAAAATCATACATTAGCTGCACTGTATTAAAGGCCGCAGAGTTCAAAGCTGTTCAAAATGTGGGAAAAAAGTAGCGGCTTATAATCCGACATCTACGGTAATTACAAAATAAATGGATTCCTAACAAAAATGCCCTTACTTTACTCCAGTAATTTTCATGTACACCTATCCCAGACAGGTATAAAATTTTAAATTCTGGAAAATGAAATCTTTCTCCTCCCAAAAATAACACCGGGAAGATACGTTGCAAAGCAGTTGCTCTGTCAGTAATCCAAGCCTGCCTTTGTTGAGATATATGCTGCAAGCAAGTCAATAGAAAACCCACTGCTTGAGATGGTTTTCAGACCTCTCCTAAACATGCACATTTCTTCTCAATCTCAATCTTTTATTTTTGAATGTGAATGACATGAACTGTGGTCCCAAACACTGCACGTTGCATTTTCTGCTGCTTACAACAGAAACCCACAATTAGTAACTGAATTCTCAATCATGTTCAAGCTTCAATTATTATTCAAAAATAATACTTTTAGCCTGCTTCAAAATCCACATTTTGAAGTCAGGTGGGTATTTTTTTTTTTACATAACATAGGTTAAGCAACATTTTTGCCATTTAGCAATAAAACTGGCCCAGCTACATTTTTATTCTTATCAAACACAAATCAGTAAGGTTTCTGTTTAGCTTTAAAGATGACAATGGAGCCGATTAAAATGAATAAACATCATAAATATTTCATTTCACCATGAACAACGGGACTTAGATGTATGCAGGTATACAACCAAGCTTAAATATGTATACATTCTCTGGAATTCAGAAGAATGAGGGAAGATCTCAAAAACATTCCGAATGTTAAAAGGACTGAACAAATTAGATATGGCAAAGTTATTTCCCATGGTAGGAGAGTCTAGGACAAGAGGGCACAACTTCAGGATTGAAGGACATCCATTTAGAACAAATGCGGAGAAATTACTTTGGTCAGAGGGTGGTAAATCTGTGGAATTTGTTGCCACAAGCGGCTGTGGAAGCCAAGTCATTGGGTGCATTTAAGGCAGAGATAGATAGGTTCTTGATTAGCCAAAGCATCAAAGGGTATGGGGAGAAGGCAGGGAAGTGGGGATGACTGGAAGAATTGAATCAGACCATGGTGGAGCAGACTCGATGGGCCAAATGGCCTACTTCTGCTCCTATATCTTATGGTCTTAGGTTAAAAACAGAAGTTTTGAAGTGTTTCTAATCTGAAACAATCCCTTTCCTCAATTGCTTCCTGACTGGCTGAGTATTACCAACACTTCGTCTTTATTTCAGATTTTCAGCAGCTGCAATTTTTATTTCCAATATAATAGTTATTGCTACATAAACCTTATGGGTATGAGGATTAAACTGTAGCGTTACTATAATTGGGTGTTTGATATCAACACTGTCTGAATGGGCTGAAGGGTCTTCTTCTATATGTTTCTGTGATAATTACAGATGAATTGTCTCTCACTTTTCTCTGATTCCCTATTTGTGGTCATTCCCCTGGGTATATCTACAGAAGGAAAAGCAGAACGTAAAGTTGTCAGACCCAAGAACATAAGTAGCACACTCCTCTCCACAAAAATCCTTGATCATAAAGACTCCTCCAAAATGTTAAGCCTTGTCTCACTGCTGCTATAAGTCTTTGCAGATCATTTTCTCAATTTAGAAAAGTAATATACTTAAATTAAGTAGCGCTATTTTGCCCTGGGAGGTAGAAGATATTACTAAACATAACTGATGTACGAAATGAACATCACTATGGACACCATGGCTTGAAATGCATTCAATGAGGATGCAAGTTGTTTTTTTCCTACTCTGAGAGTAGCTGTAAATTCAACATACAGTTAAATTATTTAGAAGTTTAAATAATCTCAGCTAGAATTCAACACATTTAAATAGGCAGAACTCGTATGTGACGGGTGAGGAAGCAGAAGGGAGGGTTAGCAAGTTTGTAGATGACATGAAGGTTAATGCTCTTTAAGATAGTGTAATAGGTTGTGGGTTACAACAGGACAATGACAGGATGCTGGGCTGAGAAATGGCAGCTGGAGCTCAATCTGGAAAAGTGTGAAGCATTTCACTTTGGAAGGTCTAACATGAACGCAGAGTACAAGGATTCTTTGCAGTGTGGAGAAACAGACGAATCTTGGCATTCAAGTCTATAGATCCCCAAAAGTTGATAGGGTGGCTAAGAAAGTGTATTGCCCTTCGTTAGTCAGGGAATTGAGTTCGAGAGCTGATTTAATATTGTAGCTCTATAAAACCCTGGTTAGACCACAGAGTATTGACTTCAATTCTGGTTGCTTCATAATTTACAAGGATTAGAGACTCAAGAGAAAAGGTTTCTCTCTTTGGAGCAGAGGATAAGAGAAGACTTGACAGAGGTGATATGAGGCACATGCTCAAGAGACTCAGACAGGCACATGAATGAAAGAAAAATGGAGGGCTATGTGGGAGGAAAGGATGAGATTCATCTCAGTGTAGGTTAAAAGGTCAGCACAACATCATGGGCCATGAAGTCTGCACTGTGTTGTACTGTTCTACCGTCAATACAAACTTTGTTCTGCCTGTTTGGAAAACTCTGCAGTATTTCTCTGCAATTAAAAAGAAAATTCTGGAAACACACAGTAGGTCAGGTCACATTTGTGGGACAAGAGACAGTTGAACTTTCAGATATCTCTGTATTTACTCTACCTATTATTCAGTGCTCAATAAGACTGAATAAGTTGGAAAATATATTTTTTCCTTATTCCCTATGTTTCCCTATTTCAATTCCGATCAATTTTTTCTCTTAGGTTTCCACACTACTTTCAAGACTAATATGAACATGAAGAGTATGGCTCAATTTCAGTTGAGCATTTTCTGACAATACTAAACTCTTGTCAAAAACCCACTTTTTATTTCCTTTATTAGTCTGAAGAAATTATACCAGTGTCTGGAGCAAAATAAATTGATCCTGCAGAAATAGTATTTTTTAAATGAATATCCTGAGCCTTATACTTGTCCAAATCTGTAATTGATCCACTCTTTCCTACCAAATTATGAAGTTTACTCAGCCAGTGTATTGGTCTTTCTGGGTCAGCATCATTCACCAAGATTGTACTGAGTCCCTAGATACAGTCTGTTGATATAAATAACCACAAAAGTCCCAGTCAGCATTTGATTCATTTGCTCACTTTCTTCAATAACTGACGGAAACAATTTACAATGCGAGCAAAACAAAGTGGCATTTGCTAAATTCTCCTGACTGCATGTCATTTTAATAGAATTTAATCTTCTACAAGAGAAAATCTGCAATGTGTTGTAAAGGTGATCCTGAACCCAACCTAAATAGAGTAAAATAGATCACCTAAGCTACAATGATTAAAGTTTGCACTTCAGTTTCTATTTACCAATCAAGTACTCATTTTATTGGATTGGAATGCAGTACCATGACAATGCAAAAAACTACCCTGCACATTGGAGCCACAGGCAAGGCTACTGTTTATTGCCCATTCCCTCTTGCATCAAAAAAAATTGGTATGTCAACCTGAACCTCTCGATTTTGCTGGATGCAGCTTTGACTCAGCAGCAATCAATCAAGGCTCCATGCGACATGTAAACAACCAGATCGGTGTGCACTATAGAAATGATGACTCCCATGTGCTTGTTTTTGGTGAAGGTGCTCATTTAGTAGAGATTTGATTGCACTCTGACATTCTGTGGTAGAAGGACTGACTCAGTTATGTCTGCTTTGCACAGCAGAATGTTCTGCTTCTTGGGCACTACAGTAGTTTTACCTATCCAGGAAAGTTACAAAAACCTCAAACTGACACAGGCATTGTAACCTGTGCCCTTGAAAATTGCATGCTGCAGAATACATAGCTCATAAACACTTACATGGCTATTATACCCAAAATGAGAATGTCAAATTCTCCCTTGTTGGAGGTTAGTATCTTGAAGTTTGTTCCTTGATCTCATTGACTTGGGTTTCACCAGAACTCTTAGCAGCAGACTGTCAAAATAATGCCTAATGTCAAGTGCAATTCGCATCTTCTATCTATTTTTGACCCAGGCTGCAATGCAATTTTTATTGTGAGTTAGGACGTTAGCAGTGAGTCAGAACATCTCTATATAGTTAATGACTCAATATAATAATTTCCATAGATGGTAATTACAACATAGTACAAGCCAATGACCTAGCCTAAACTGCAATACCTATTCTCCATTTCCTTCCAATCATACTTCAGCAAATCTCATTACCATATGCACTCATTTTTCCCCCTCATCTGCTTTAAGTTCAATAATTAATCTAGGCTGAACAGATAACACCTAACTGAAAGGGACAGTTAAATCTGAAGTAGCTCATGAACAATTAGAAGTATTGTATCAAAACTGGGAAGACAAGAAAAAATGTAACCCAATCAGGAACTAAGTATCACATATTTAGAGGAAAAATAGGAGTACAAAAAAAACAAGAATTGAGGAACTCAGGGGAAAGAAGAAGACCCGAACACCCACTTTTGGCAAGAAGGCTGAAATACTATGCTTTCTCAACTCTCCTGATAGTTGTTTTTGATATGGCTAATAACCCTAATTAACTCATACAGTCACTAGTTTTCCCCCGTTGCTAAATTATGAGTTTATAAATATAAAATAAGAGTCTGGCAAGTACTTCAACGCTTGTAAACATTTATCTCAATGTATTCAGTGGGTTTTTTTTAAACAGACCAAGAGCAGAAACAGACTCCTTTTAAAAAAAAAGGTAATGTAATCACAATTTGAGAAGCTAGCATGTGTTGTTCAATTTATTGACTCATACTATGTGGAGAATAAGCACTCGTATGTGGTTAAATGCTTCCCACAGATATTAGCTGATGCAGAAGTATTGAACAATAAGGATAGGTTTGAGACAAATAAACTCCAATCATGTATTGATACATGTAACAATATAGCTTCCCAAGTTAGGGATAAAATTGCAAGAAAAATCTGAGGTGCCTTCTTGAACCTTTTGAACCTATGATAGGTGCCTTGTTCCCAATTCAACGAGGCTAATCTGGATTATGCTATAAATCATTTCCACAGAATAAAGTTTCATTATAGTGAGTAGAATATGATCAAAGCACACCCACAGCTAACATCATCCAACCTAAAGGTGCCTGGTTTCAGCTGCTATGCACTGGCTCAAACTCAAAGCAGCGCAGCGTTGTCCAAACAACACCTGGAGACTCAGAATTGATCTGTGTAGCTGAGGGACATTTCATATATTGAATGACTGCACATTTCATACTGAAATGACTTTCTAAATTGGATGCTGACAATTTGAAGACAAATGAATGATTGCAATATAAAATCTAAAGAAATTTATGGCAAAGGAAGTTGCCCTTCAGATCATTATGCCTATAATAGCCAAAACTGGTATGTTCTCTTTATAAGCCCCATGACAACTGTTTCTGATATCACCAGTGGTCTTTACGAAATCTTAGTCAATATATTTACCCATCATTGCCTAACTGGATTTTTAAGTTACTGCATCGTATAACTTCTCTCCAGCAAGTAAAATAATTGGATGGAAACAGCAGTGCATGGAACCCAGTAAGAAACTTGGTGATACAATTTCAAACTGAATCTTAAAGACTATCTGAAAGCCTGGTTTTATATTGAGTTATTAAATCTAAACTAAGGGAACTAAAATGCTGGCAAGCTAAGTAGGACAGTAGAGTTGAAAATTCCAAGAGTGGCGAGTACGTGGAATGGGCTGCCAGCAACGGTGGTGGAGGCGGATACGGTAGTGTCTTTTAAGAGGCTTTTGGATAGGTACGTGCTTAGAAAAATGGAGGGCTATGGGTAAGCCTAGTAATTTCTAAGGTAGGGACATGTTCGGCACAACTTTGTGGGCCAAAGGGCCTGTATTGTGCTGTAGGTTTTCTATGTTTCTAAATATTGCACTGAATATAACGGAGAAATCTAAAGCCCTTTCAGCGCATCTCAAACTAAAATATTATCATTCACCAGGAAGATTTGAAGGAAAGACATTCCCCTACTTACTCTGGTCATCTTCAGGAAATCTAAAGAGGGCCGTGTCCACCTGACATCTTCCTCCCGCCTGCGTTTTAGCCCACACTTCCTTTCATTCAGCACACAAGGCTGCGAGCGGCATCGCAGCAATCCCTGCCGGCGGCTCAGCTCCGGTGTGGAAGTAGGTGAGCTGCTTGCTGAAGGCAAGAGATTCGCTGTTTCCGTAATGTGTTCCTGCGAAAGTGACAACCGCCGCCTTGGGTTAAAATCAAAGGGTCCAGTAGAGTTCCAACGAATACTTGATGTGCTTCCCTCGCTACTGTCTACAAAACCGCTGCTGGCTGATGAGGGTCTTGGTACTGGCGAAGTATTGAAGCTGGTGATATTAAATATACTGTTGTTGAGGGATAACGTGTGTTTACTGGTATGCTGAAGCATGTTGATGCTTGTGCTTCGTTGCAATGTGGCACTTCCATGACTGTTGCAGCGCTGTAATGTTGCGCTGCCACCACTGTTACACCGCCGTTTTGACACAGGAGTCCAGATCTTCGAACTGCAGGGTTTCCATGGGGACCGGCACCGGGACAATTCATCAGGCTCTGAAAGAGACCTGCAATGCCGTTTTGTGGGAGGGGCCAAGGGAACGCTCGAGTTCTCATTGAGATTCAGCTCACTGATCCAGCCGGAGACAGAGTTTTTATTCATGTCGATCTGCCATTGTAAACCAACGTGGTCAGCTAAGCACGTTGAAAAAGGAAAAGCCACATTGCGGTTTGTTTCAGCCTTAATCGGACAAGTCCTATTAACGAGTGCCCATGGACTTTCTTCTGTTAGAGAAGAGTGAAAACAAGGTTAATAACTTCTCATGCCTCTTCAGTGGAAATATCCATAATTATTCAAGCATAGCACACAGGGTCTATTAGCACCCCATTCCATCACAGAAAAAAAATACTAAAATTCTAAAGCAACAGAACTACTCAGTCAAATTTTGCTTTTACCTTGATTAGGATGAGAAAATATAGGATGAAATATTTAGTTTTAACTAATGCGCACCGTGTCTTTCACCCAGCACATGCAAATACTGTACTGCATACATGTTACACATACTAGATAACACATTTCCTGTTTCTTCGTCAAGATGGTCTCAACTGAACTTTCACATTATATTTCAAAAGTCACTGGGGAAAAAGGTACACTAGTAAAAGAATGGCAAAGCTGTGCCCACAATTAGGCCTAGCAATTTAATCCTTTCATTTTGCTCTTTCAAAAATCTTCTCTTCACCTACCCCCCCCCCCCCCCAACCTTTTTCTTAAATCTACCCATCTGTCTTTCCTTCACTGGATTAAAAAAGGTGGGAGTCAGCTTTTCATTTGCTGGCACAAACTAAAAGGCTGAAAACCCAGATTACACAGAATTGCAACAGCACTTGCAAAGTTTACTGCTTACATAATAGGCAGTTCAATGTTCTTGCTACTAGACTGTGACTTTTGCAAATGGTCTAAGTTTCTACCCCCCCACCCCCCGTCTTCAAAACACAGAAAAAGCTTGCTAAGACTTGTACAGAGTGAAAAAGAGAATGGTTCATACATTTGACTCTTTTTTTAAAAATGAATTGTGGACAACTACTGCCTATCCATTTTATGCTCATCCAAATGGTCTACAGGCCATTCAGAGTCAACTAAAATTCGTGGTTCTGGAACAGTGTATAAGAAACTACTTGAGAAAAAGTTTCTTTCACTGAAACTTGGTGAATTAATATGATGAGTTTTTAAACAACCCATTAATTTAATAGTCTAATGCCAGCCTTTAAATTTCATATGTAATTATGTTTAAACTTCCCAGAGCACTAGCAGGAATTTCTGATTGTAAACACAGACAATTATTTCAGGCCTTAGAAATTACCAGTCCAGTGGTTTAACTGCACTTCTATCATACTGAAAATTGTCTCAAGCTCTTTACTGCAAGGTCCAACAGTTGGTCAAAGTTGTGCTTACAAAACCATTGTACACAAAATGGCGTTATACTGCTGCCCATACAGCATCTCACACTAAATACCATTCAACCATCACTCTTGGCGTTTACATAGCTCGTGTTCTTAGCTCATGGGCAAAATTTCTTATTAACATAAGAATGTAATCAAAAGAAGCAGAAAAAAAATCCAGGAAATATTAGCTAGGACATTTGGAACTTTTGTTAATTTTAGCTTAACCCTCACAGACTGCAAAAAGACCGAAGTTTCTTGGGTCCACTTGATAACTAATACTACAGCTTTACTTTAAAAAGAAATCTTACTACTGGTCTTTACTGTCTTTATTTTATAAAGAACCATTCAATACTTTACTCAGTTTATGTGTTTTTATGCTTTTGGATAACAAATCTGTCTATAAGTAAAAGTGATCCAGTGGAGAAATTATCCAGAATTAACCCTGTATGCAGATTTACTTGTAACAAAATGGTGACTAAATTTAAATGCCCATGCTCCACTATATTTAATTTGAATATTTACTGAAAATCAGTTTCCTCTAAAGTCAATCTGTATTAAGTTGACCAAGTAGCATTTTACTCAATAAAAGTATTACAAGGCTTGAAAGACCCACACTGTGACAAATTTAAAAAAATAGAAAATATGCACAGCTCAGTTTGCTTTCCAGTGGAAAGCTGTTCTTGATTTTCCAGAGGATAAGCGAGCTAAAGGGACAAGACCACAAGGACAGAGTATGCACATCTGCCCATACCCATCTACACCCCAAGTAGAAAAATTCTCTCTTAGGTTCCCCCTCACCCGCCTCTGTAAGATCTTTATTTTGATCAAGTCACATCCAAATATCCTCTCTCTCCTATTCTCACTTCTTTTGAGTTATGCCCATGAAGTGACCTGACATTACTTTAAAGAAGCTAAGAAATTGCATTTGTATTCACAGATTTATGTCCCGTGTGATGTTAAACGATATAGAAAAATGGGTAACTGAGATATACGTGATCAAACTGAATGCTGGAGCAGTAGGAGAAACTTCGTGTCTTACCTATTCTGTTCTGGCACTACTTATTGTAGTGCTAGTTGCTAAAAAAGTTGTAAGAGCTCTGCAATACTATTTTTATTCTGAAGTGTCTGCCCGAGGAGGAAAATGCAAGGAAAACTTACCAACAATTTCATATGGAAACAAGCTGCCACTTTCGTTCAGTTTCTCAGATGAGTGCTGAAATTAACCAAAGAGAAAATAACTGAATACCACAAATAAAAATTCTGGAAAAAGTCAGTGATTAGATGGACTATACAATAAAATTGAGATTTGGGCTAGAACTCAGTTTTACAGTTTCTTGGTTGCCATAGGGCTAAGGCATATATGTCAAACTCAAGGCCCGTGGGCCAAATCCAGCCCATGGTGGAATTATCTTTGGCCTGCGAGATAATATCTAATCACTATTAAAGCTGGCCCCAGTAATCGAAGCGCCTATGGCGTATGACATGGCTAATGCTGAGTTTATTCAGGTACCAGGTTTTCAGGGATTTTAGTGTTTATTCGGCAGTCTTCTTCATAAGAAGTGGAATTTGTAAAGTGAAACACTTTGTAGTTATAGCAGAGACTGAGACACATGAGAGCAGGCTGAAAAAACGGAGGCAACGAAAGCTGCCTTCGCACGCGTCCGACTGATCCGGCCCGCATGAAGCTGCATTTTGCTCAATCCGGCCCGTGACCTAAACTAAGTTTGACACCCCTGGGCTAAGGTCTTTAACTGCTTTTATTTGAACAAATGAATACTGCAAAAAAAAACTTAATGAATCTTAGCAAACTCAATATAGCACCCTGGTAAGTAATAGAAAAAAATTAACTTGATCATTTCAGTAAGGAATAACATACCAAGTTTAATAATCAAATGCTCACCTAATAAAAAGTAATTCTTATGTCCCTTGAAGGTTACTTACCAGTCTAATTTTATCAATTAACACTGCTAAAGTAACAGACTTGAATACCAAAGATTACAAAAATGTCTTAACATTTACTGATAGTCTTTTGAAAATAAGTGCAAATCATGAGGAAATATACAAATCTATGCATTCACAAAATTACAAAATTAACTTCCAACCCATTTCTCACAACTATTGTTTGCCGAAGTATAAACCAAGCAGAAACTAATGATAAACTAGCAAATAATATTTTGATCATTAATAGAAATAAAAGCAAATCATTGTTTAGCATTGTCCCCTTGTGTTGCAATTCATGATTATTGGGTAATACTATTAAAAATGCAGTGTTTTGAGTGCAAACACCTCAACCTTCTTAAAAACTTCAGAAGTGTTTATTTACACACAATAATTGAGACATGTTGCAAGCACAAAGTCAAAATCTTCACAAATTAAAATATCCATTTCTGCCAATGAAACAATGTCTGTAAAAGTTGTGCCCATATGGAGCTGCTGGAGTCAATGAGCCTTTTACTCCATGTTCAAAGAAAACAGGCACCAAGCAATTCAAACAACAACACACACAAAATGCTGGTGGAACACAGCAGGCCAGGCAGCATCTATAGGGAGAAGTGCTGTCGACGTTTCGGGCCGAGACCCTTCGTCAGGACTAACCGAAAGGAAAGATAGTAAGACAGTCAGTTTTCTACCATAAGCAACTGTTTCAACATTTCAAGTATAAAACTGTAACCACTCAGATGTGTTTTACTACGTTTTGATGATGTGACAGAATGGATAAGGGTGATGTACATGGACTACCAGAAGATACAGCACAAACCATGAAGGGACATTTCACAGCAGGAAGTTAAAATGTCTGAATAACACAAAACAAATGTCACAGTGAGTCATTGTTGTGCAGAGTACTTGAAGATGAATAATGGTATCGGCATTGGGAAAACTTTAGGCATGCTAACCACAATATCTAAATTTTCAGGTGATGCAAGACTTGGCAATATTCTCAGCTGTAGAAGGGATGGTGATAACTTGCAGCAGCAAAGTGGTGGAAGGGATAATTGATTGTGCTACCAAGTGGCACTTGCTTAGCAACAATCTGCTCAGCCATCCTCACTTTAGGTTCTGCCAAAATCTTTTAGCTCATTACAGCCTTGGACCATACGTGGCTGAACTCCAGAAATGAAGTGCTAACTAATTTTAATATCGAAGCTGCACTCAACTGATGTGGCATTGAGGAGTCCTGGCTAAATTAAGATAATGGGAATCAGGGGAAAGCACTTCCCTAGTTGAAATCGTACCTTGCATAAAGATGGTTCAAGGTCAATATCTCAGCCATAGGATATCTCTGTGGGAGTTCTTCAGAATAGAGTCCTAGATGCAACCATCATCAGCTACTATATTCACCAATGACCTTCCTTCAACTGAAGGTCAGAAGAAGGGACATTTGCTAATGTAGGGATAAATAAACAGCCCACATCTAAAGGTGGACAGAGATCAATATCTTGGCTTGGGCTGATTAAGTGGCAAATAATACTTGCTCCACACAAATGTCAGGTAATGTAAATATCCAACTAGAGAAAATATTATCATCCCCTGACCTTCAACGTCATAACTGAGTAGCCCACTTTCAATAACCCACTGACCAGAAATTGAACTGGAGTGGAGTGGCTGTAAACACGTAGCTCTAAGAGCAAATCAGAAGCTAGGAATCTTACAATGAGTAACTCCCCAAAGCCTGTCCACCATCTACAAGGTTCAAATGGGATGGAATACTTTCCATTTGCCAAAATTAGTGCAGCTTCAGTAACACTAGAAACTCGACACTATAAGAGACCCCATCCACAACCGCTTATTCCCTTCCACACCACTGAAGCATGGTAGCCCAGCAGTTTTACCCACCTAAAGGATGCCCTGCTGCAACTCATCAAGACTCCTTAGATTGCAGCTTCCAAGCCATAACCTTCACCAGTTAAAAGGACAAAGGCAGAAAAACATGGTAACACCTCCATCTAGAAGCTGCCCACCAAGCCACACACCACCCTGGCTTGGGAATACGTTGCCATTGTCACTGGGTCAAAAGCCTGGAGGGTGCAGGAGCAGAGGTTGTGTGCAACAATCAACAGTGGCAGGTCAGGTTGAGAAAATGGTGTATAATACATGTTCCCATAAGCATGGAGCACAAAAAGATAAGTCAAGACTCAAAACAATCCAGGATCATTAAGTAACATCAGGAAAAATTATACATTATGGGAATCCAATGCTGTTCTCTGGTAACACTTCATTGCAATTAGAGTCACAGCACAGAAACAAACCCTTCATCGTGCCTATCTATATTAACCCCATAAGCACTGATCCATAGCATTCTATGCTTCAGTGATTCAGATACTCATCTCGATGCTTCTTAAATTTTGTGAAGGTAATGCATTCTTAAGCAGTCTGTTCCACATTTCATCTTTTCCTCAGATCCCCTCTAAACCTCTTGGTCCTCACCCTAAACTCATGCCCTCTGGTCTTAGACACTTCTGCCATGGGGAAAAGTTTCTTACAACTTTGCTTCTTGTCATACAAATTTCTTAACCAGGTACATCCTCCTTTACTCCAAGGAAATCAAACCCAGCTTATCCAGTCTTCCACTCCAGGCATCATATTACCTTCCTCCCGGCAAATTCCCTCGCCATTCATTCCAGCACATTCTTATGGTGTGGTGATAAGAGATGCATATAAATATGGCAAACTGTGGCTTTACCAATGTTTGAGGTTATCCATGATCTTTTATTAAGACCATAAGAATTAGGCCATTTGGCCCACTGCATCTGCTCTGCCATTCCATCATGGATGATTTATTATCCTTCTCAACCCCATTCTCCTGACTTCTTCCCGTAACCTTCGACGCCCTGATTAATCAAGAACCTATCAACCTCCACCTTAAATACACCAAATGAACTGGCCTGCAGAGCTGTCTGTGGCAATGAATTCCACCAACTAAAGATTTTTTTCCTCATCTGTTCTAAATGGATGTCTCTCTATTCTAAGGCAGTGCCATCTGGTCCTAGACTCCTCACATCCTTCCCACATCCACTCCACCTAGGCTTTTCAATATTTGATAGATATCAATGACAATCCCCATTCATTCTTCTGAATCCCTGCAAATACAGGCCCAGAAGCTCAAACACTCTTCATATAATAATGCTTTCAATCCTGGAATCATTTTCGTGAACCTCCTTTGAACCCTCTGTCTGCAGTCGAAAGCTTCTACTGGTTTGTCTAAGTCAGTGACTACTCCAATAGCCAATTTTGCCAGATAATATAATTTAACTACTTTAAAAAGTGCCAGTACCTGAACATTTAATTGAATGGTAGGCAATTAAACATGATTTCTTGCCATTACCTACAGAGCTGAAGTTAAAACCCCACTGTCAAAAAGCAACTAAAGCAGATGCATTGCATAGGATAATGTTTGGCCCCATTTCAGATGGCAGATGTTAAATAAAATTGTTGAAAGCACATTTCTAGTTCAAAAGATAGTACACAGAGCTAAAATTCTGCCCCTTTTATGGCACAGGGCAGAAAAACATAATAGCTTTAAGCTCGAGATAAACCAAAAGAGTAGGAGAAATAAATCAATAATCAACTGTATTACTTGGGCAAAAAAAAAGCCTCTTATTTAGATGTAGAATTGATGTTAAACTCTTCAGGTCAACCTTAACATGAAAAATAATCATCTCCACATGGGCTTTTCCACAAGCTTCACCAACAATTTAACAAGGTACTGTAAATTCTCTGCAAACCCAGTCACACCATATTTTTCTTGGACTAATATTTAAGTTTTGAGTATCAATAAAATTTTTTGCAGACTTCTATGTTTGTCACAAGAGAATGTGAGTTTAAAATAGAAACTGCCACTTGTGCAGACTGAAACCCGAATGGTCTTCTCAAATGAAGGGTTTAAAAAGTGAAGCAAATATACCTGACAAACTAGTAGATGTGGAGTCTCCGGCTCATGCTGGAAAAATCTAGTGTTCAGTTTTACTCTGTTGGAAACATTATATCTTTTATTTATAGTATAGGCTGAGCAAGAATGTGCTTTAAGATACTGAATATTTTGGATGTCAAGCCTAAAAGGTTATCTACATTAGTGGCAAATTCATTTTGGAGAATGAAATATTGAAATAAGCTTTAGAATGTAGAACAGTTTGTTAAAAAGTATAATTTTATCTGACACAGAATCACCTTCTTGCATAATTTATGATTGAATGATTTGAAGTGCAAAGGGACTGAAGCACATCAGGTATGTGGAGGCAAAAAGCAATGGGAGAATATTTTTATTAATGGCTCTTTCATAAGACGGCTGCCAACTTCAGGGTAGCAAGGAAATCTAAACTTATCAACTTCGGATGTGCAACTGAAAAGAATGTTATTTATATGAAAGAGAAACTGTCACACAAGGAGCAATTAACAAACTTCATGTGTAACTTTACTGAAAACAGACTAAAATATGCAGGTTAGAGAACAGAAACTTGATAACATCTAAAGACCCAAAAGTCTTGTAAACTGAACTGCAGACAAGGGCATCTGAATAAAACTATTATATACGATGATTATTAAAGAAGTTTTCATGTTGATGCATCAGTTTTAATCTAATCAAAAAGGGTGAAAGGTTACTCAATAGATACAGTTCCGAAAGCTCACGTAAAGTAAGCAAATGAACATACCCTTTGGCCAAATTCAACATCTTAGAATTTTGATGACAGTGACCAAGACTGCTTTCACATCAACCTATCAATGGACCACTGTCAAAAATGCTTTGGGCAAATTCCAGTATTCAGGTTGAAAATATTTCAAAAAGTCAACAGAATGTGTGTCTATGGTCACATTAATGTAGTCTGTTGTTAATGAAAAAAAACAAAAACAACTTTTCATGAGTGCTCAATCTGCTGACCACCTTCAATCTCCACAACCCAACACATTATCTGTCTAATTTAGTCAAGGTGGTTGTGCAGCAGTCTTCCAATGCTGCTGTCGAAACCCTGGCCAGGCTTCCAACTTTCACCCCCTTCACAAGTACTACATTTCCCAGTGCAAATTTGCAACAAATGACCACATAGAAATGCAGTCAAATAAACTTATGCAACACAATTTGCTCAGCACTAACCTTCATCTATCTGAAAAGTACTCTCTAAGATTCTTAAATTCAGTTTCATACTTCAGAAAACATTTATTTCATAGCTGCCAAAGGAAAACCAGAGCTCCCTTTATACAACTGCAATAAATCAACTTATTTGCCTGTCATTTTTCATTCCAATCAAGCAAGGTTTGTTTATTAATGTCTAAAGATTATGCTTTGCTTTTTACTGGGCCAACAGTGAGAATATACAGCCTCTCAGTTTGCTCCTCACTTGATCAGATTATGCTTGACCTCTGACCTAACTCCACAGACTCACCTCTTCTCCCCCATATCTTCTAATATCTTTGGCTTCAAGAATATACATCGACTGTTAAATGAAGAACATTCTACATTTTTATCCATGTGTAAAGACCATTTTCTACCTCGAGTTTTCGATTATGTCTCTAATCTGAAAAAGCTTTCAAATTGCTGTTTAACTTTCTAAATTTTAAGGATACCACCCAAATTTAATACTGGAAAGACATTCTGAAAAATCAGTCCATCTCCACAAACATCTCTATGTCCTTCCTTAGGTGCATTGATCAGAACTGCTCACAACCATTGAACTGAATATTCTGGGGCACCTGATATTTTTGATAAGGAAATGATGGTGGAGGAATTTTATTCAAGGTTCAAGTACAAAGAAATGAGCTTGCTCTAAATATTGAGAGACAGAAAAGTCTGGATAGTGATTAAAAAGGACAGGAAAGAAGTGATGAGGAGAAATTATCTACAGCACTCTTCTAGTAGCTAGACTTCAGATGGGTACAAATCAAGAAATGACAGAGAATGACAGGAATGACATGGTGACCCTGAAAATTTAAACTCTCATTACAGATTGTATAAATCAACTGTCAATGGAAGTTCTGAAGGCAACCTCTGCATTTGCAACAGTTTCACTGAACAATATAAATTGATCCAGATTTGAGTAATGATACAATTAATGATCTCCTGGGGAAACACTGATGACAACAATGAATTTCATCCAATGTTTGAGGTTGATATTAGTGCCTTAAATAAAGGCAATTACAAAGATGTGCAGTCAGAGTTGGTTGAACTGGATAAGGAAAATGGATTAAAAAGTGAGCTGGTGGTTAAACTGCAGCCTATATTTGAAATTGCATAATTTGTATCAATATATTCCATTTAACAAAAGTTCCATTGAAAGGATGAACCATTCCTGACTAATGAAGATGAGTAGCAACAATGGAAAAACTTTAGAAACTGCAAAAGTTTGCCAGAAAGAAGAAATGAGTACATTAGAAAGAGACAAGAGAATAAAGCAAGAGCTTATACTACTGGATAGATAGGAAGTGGAAATCCAAAGTAAATGTCAATCCCCTAAAAGAATCTGGAGGAGGAGGATACCTCTGGGAGAGTGCTGTTCTTGGACTACAGTCCAACAATCAACACAGTAATTCCCTCCAGGCTTGACAAGAAGCTCAGAAACCTTGGACTTCACCTTGCTTTGTGATCCTGAATTTCCTGTCAGATCACCAACAGATGGTAAGAGTGGGCTCCCTCACCTCCAACCTCCGCCCTTCTGACCCTCAACACAGGTGCTCTCAGGACTGTATCCTAAGCCCCCTCCTTTACTTTATGTTATACCCATGATTGTGTCACCAGCCATAGCTCCAATCTGTTAATTAAATTTGCTAACAACACTACACTGATTGGCCTAATCTCAAACAATGAGGCACCCTACAGAGAAGAAGTCATCACCCAGGCACGTGCTGTCAAGAAAACAACCTCTCACTCAATGTTGCAAAAACAAAGGAGCTGGTTGTGGACTACAGGAGGAATGGAGACTGGCTAGACCCCTAATGACATCAATGGATCTGGGGTTGAGAGGGTGAACATCACCAAGGATCTCACGTGGTTTGTACATACCAGCTGTCTGGTGAAAAAGGCACAACAATGCTTCTTTCACCTCAGACGATTGAAGTTTGGTATGGACCCCCAAATCCTAAGAACTTTCTATAGGGGCCACAACTAAGAACATCCTGACTGGCTCCATCACTGCCTGGTATGGGAACTGTACTTCCCTCAATTGCAGGACTCTGCAGAGAGTGGTGCGGACAGCCCAGTGCAACTGTAGGCGTGAATTTCCCACTATTCCGGACATTTACAAAGACGTGTAAAAAAGGCCCGTAGGATCATTGGGGACCTGAGTCACCCCAACCACAAACTGTTCCAGCTGCGACCTTCCAGGAAACTGTACTGCAGCATAAAAGCCAGTAGCAACCGGCTCCAGGACAGCTTCTTCCACCAGGCCATCAGACTGCTTAATTCATGCTGACACAACTGTGTTTTTATTATATTGACTATCCTGTTATATATACTATTATAAATTACTATAAATTGTACAATCAGACGGAGACATAACAAAGACTTTTACTCATGTGTATGAAGGATATAAATAATAAAGTCAATTCAATTCGATTAGACTGGACAATAATGGGAAATAAATTATCAGAGACTAAACTTATTAATCTTCACAGCTGAGGAAACCATCTATAGCAGAAAAAAACAGGGCTTAAAAAGGGATGATGGAATTTAAAATGATTCACACAAGAAAAATTATACCAGGCCAAGTACAATGGCAAAGAGTGAACCTAATGATAATTGTATATTGGTCATAAAGTTTCAAAATTTCTCAGAATCTGAAAGATCCCAGGGAGGCACAAAAATAACAGCCCTGTTCAGAAGGGAGAGAAATTTTGCAGGAAACCTAGGCCTGTGAATCTCTCATATTTCATCGGGAAACTGCTGGAATCCATCATAAATACAGCAGCAGTGGAATGAACGTTCCAGCGTCTATCATGTCTATCCCCTTCACAATTTTGGATGTTTCTTCAAAATACCCTCATAGTATTCCGAGTTCTAAAGAGTAGTTGCAAGTGACTCAATCACCCTTCATAGACTTAACCCCCTCATCCCCAGAATCAACCTGGTCAACCATCCCAAAAACCAGTATATCTTTTCTCAAGGAGACCAGAATTGTATAGTTGCAGCATGACCTCCCTGGTCTTAAATAATGATGGCAATATTCCATTTGTTTTCTTGAAAATTAGTTGCAATTCATGGACCAGTACGCTCAAGTCGCTCTACACAACAGAAAGCTACAATCTTTCACGAATTAAATAATCTTCTGTTTTTCTTTCCAGATGGCCTCACATTTACCAACATCGTACTCATCTGCCAGACCCATGCCTATTCACTTACCCCCATCTATATATCTCTGCAGACTCTCATCCTCTGCATAATTTGCTTTTCCACTCAATTTAGTGTCATCAGCAAACTTCCATACAATACACTTGGTCTCCACTTCCAAATTGTTAATATGTATCTATTGGCTTTCCAATCATTTATCTAAGCTGATACATTATCCTCCACCCCCAAAGTCCATGTATCATTATCCTATGGCTCAGTCTTTTAGATGGCATTTTACTGGCCGTCTTCTGGAAATCCACCTGTTTCCTTCATTTTACTATGCATGTCTTATCCTCAAAGGACTCCAGTGAGTTTTGTCAAACAGGACCTGCCCTTCCAAAATCCATGCCTGATGGAACCACTTCTATCCAGATATCTTGCTATTTCTTCCTTAACGACAGCAAGAATTTTCCTGACCATCGATGTAAAGTTAACTGCCTTTTCTTCATATCCTGTTTTTTTTTTGAAAACAGTAGCATGACATTCACTGCCTTCCAATCTGCCAGGAGTCCAGAAGACGTTGGTAAGTTTTCACAAATTCCTCTACCATAATTCGCACAAGTACGTTCAACACGCTGCGATGCTAATAGCTCATCTACCTTTAGACTCACTAGCTTGTTCAGCACTACTTTTTTTTAGTGACAACAATTGTATTGAGTTCCACACCTCCCATCACATCCAGAAAACCCCTTTGGATTGTCAAACGCGTCCTCCACTGTGAAACCCGACAAGATAGCAATTCAAACCCTCAGCCATTTTGCAATACTCAATATTAATTCCTTCTCACTTACCAAGGGGCCTACATTCACTTTAGCCACCCTTGCTCCCTTTACATAACAACAGATTTTACTACTAGTTCTTCTATTTTGCACGAGTTTCCTTTCAGAATCTAACTTCCCTTTCCTTCCTGCTTGCTTTGCGAGTGGTTCTTTGTTGGTCTTTAAAGTTTTCCCAATCTTAGCTTTCCTCTACTCTTGGCCTCATTGTATGCATAAGATTTTAGTTTGGCACCTTCTTTTCTTTTCATAGTTAAGATATTTTTGTGGATTCTGAAAGTAAGCTAGCATAACATGTGAAATCAGCAAAGCATTTATTATATATAAGCGGTGGCTAAAACGAATATTGATCCCTTGGATGACAGTGGTGATTAATATTGGGAAATGCAATCCTGTAGTGTAGTGGTCACCAACCTTTTTAAGCCCAAGATCCACTACCTCGGTCTCAGTGAAAGGTGAGATCTACTCCAAATTGATTAGTTACACTCATGCGCACTGGGGCAGAAAAGACCGGAAGTAAAACCCCGTAACCCGGAAGTAGAAATAATGCATAAGTACCAGGGGTACCCACCCTTTTTTGCACCATGGACCGGTTTAATATTGACAATATTCTTGTGGACCGGACGACAGGGGAGGGGGTTTGTGTTAAACATGACCTTCGTGGCTCTTGGCACTTAGCTGCTGTCCCGCCCTGCTCACGTTTTTTCCACGGAAAAAAACTCAACGGGTTCATCTTTAAGGGCAGGGTGCTTGGACTCAAGATGCCGAAGCAGTTTTGAGGGCTTCATTGCCTCATTAGACAGCCTCCAGGCCCGAACTCCATCCTCTCCCCGCCCGCCACCAGAGGCCCTGGCCAGGTGCAGCTGGTCATGGGTGGGGTGAGAGGACAAGGTCAGAGACGGAGATCCCCGTGCCAGGGCCGCAGCAGTTGCAGTCCGGACAGAGCGACCAACCGTGCAAGGAGAGCAAGAGGCCCGCGCCCACCCCACTTGTACGATCTATCGAACGACAAAAGTTTGTTTCAGCAGATCGCAGCGAGGTAGCTGGTCTGATACTTACGAAACCTTGAGCCCGAATTAGGTCATCTGCGAATATTTTAGCACCAGATTCTCCACGAACATTCGGTGTGCTAAACAGGTTGAGGCGCCCATCTGTTCGCGCTCCAGCCCTGTAGCATCGGCACTTCCTGCCGGCCGCGCTCCGGGAGAGCAGCATCGGCACTTCCCCGCCGGCCGCGCTCCGGGACAGCAACATCGGCACTTCCCCGCCGGCTGCGCGTTTAGGCAACTGATGACCCCGCATGGGTTCAAGTTCAACAGTGGCTGTGACAGGGAATGAGGAAAGGTGCAACTAACTCATATTGTTTCCTCGCGGCCCGGTGGTTGAGGACCACTGAAGTCACTGCGTAGTGCGGGGGACCTATGCGCATGCGCACTGGGCAGAAAGAACGGAACGAAAACCCCGCAACCCGGAAACAATCTCTCAACAGTATTTGTGTATTTTTTTTTTCGGGACCTACTGGGAAAGTCTCAAAGATCGACGGGTTGGCAACCACTACTGTAGTGTAATCATGAGGGTAGTGATGAATCACAATGCATCACTTTCCAATTGGACATTAAACTGAGGCTTGTCAACCCATGGGTGGATTTGGAAGATCCCATTTCAATATTCAAAGCTTTTTCAAAAACCTGGGTTTTAGTTACTCCAAAACTAATATTCTGAAGTACCAATTATCTGGTCAATATTTGGACATTGGTTGTGAGACCTTGCTATATGAAAATTAGCAACCAGGTTTTCAAACTATATCACTGAAAACATGACAAAGTAGTTGACTGTAATGTTCCCCTGTATACTGTCCCAAGTATGATAGGATCCAAGTTCATTCTTTTCAATATCAACTGGCAGGACACAACTACACAATCACCCATAAACAAATCCCATATTCCAATATTCATTATTGTATAAACAAATACAATATTCCACCCTGCAATGCCTTTCCTCCCAATAGTAAACTGTTAGTATTTTTTCCAATTTTCTGACATTTACAAAAATGTCACAAGCTTGCAAAGATTGTGTAGTTTTATTTCTCTACTTCATGTAATAGATCAAATCAGCTCTGAGATTAATAGCTGGAATCAGCCCTCGTTCAATCTACACATACATCACAAAGAAAAAGCAAGGTAGTATCTAACGCATTTAACTGAACATGCCAAGTCAAAGGGTTTCCATACCCACCACAAATTGAGCTGTGGAGGGGGGGAAAATCGTGCACACACCTACAAAAACTGATTCAATGGACCAATACACAAACTTTGTACTTCCCATGATCATTTGCTTCATAATAATTTTCAAATTTTCCACATAATGTAATTGGCCAGCAGCTTTGCCTATTAGCTTGAAGGGAGGAAACAACAACTTCTAAAATCTCATTGAAAAAAGTTACAGCTACAACATCTGATTACAAAAAAAGTCAATACACTTCCAAAGTAATTCATTGTGGTACTGAAGATATAATTAAATGAATATAAAGCCAATTCTTTCTTTATAAGTAGTGAAAATATACTGTAAGCACTGCCTTGCATAGTTGGAACACCAAGCATCAGCCTCTGAAATATTTGGAAGAAAACAAGGAACATCCTTAACATAAAAACTGACAAATATGCTCTCAAATCTGATTTCTTTCATTAAGGGCATTAACCATTAGATAAACCTAAATGATAAAGAAAATGTCAGGCCTCATCTATTCAAGAATAAGAGAAATTCTAAATGACATGACTAGTCTTTAATACCATCAAACAAATCCTCGAATTGAAGATTTGCTTTTGCAAATGTGTATTTTATTTGTTGTTTAATTATTTGCTGGATCTTTAAATCTAGAAATGATATCGATTACTTTTATTTTTGGGTCTTGCAGCTCCCGCTCAATCTAATTTTCATTTATTTTCTACGACTTTAAGTATACTACATTACCCTCCTGGCTTAAAAACGTTAGTTGGAGGATTCTTAAATCTGAATGGTTGAGATACACCATGCTTGTTTGGCTCACACAGAATTTCCTGAAAAGGAATTATTGCCTAGTTTATGACTCACAAACGTGGCATAAGTCCGTGGTTGGCTATAAATACAATGGTAGCAAAGACCACACATTCATTCTTAGTGATAAAATCCAAGTCAATAATTTACTTAAAATGTGATCAAATGTACAGGAATGTTTAATCTTTGATGAAGTGCACTATCCATATGAAAATTTATTAAGTTCACTGCCAGTGAATAAGACCTTTCCCACTTTATATATTATCCTTTTAAAATAATTAAGCCAGACTTTGGCCTTCAGTATTTCCAGTACACAATGTCATTAACACCACCCCTAATTTTCAGTAGAGTTCTGATAAATGTGTCTGATAAAATGTTACAATTTACCAAAATGCAAAAACTGATCAATATGTGGAAATTTCAGCTGGCGTAATTTCTATCCTTGATTTCTGAGGCTTATTTTGGTTTGAACAATAGCTATGTATGTCTGTACAGGTAGGAAGTAACATAAATCATATTCTTACTTAGTAATAGTACTGACAGAGATGGAGTGCCGGATGCCCACCTATCTTGCTGTGCAACATGGGGTTGTATTTGCAAAATGGTAAAACCTTATAAAGCACAGGATATACTGTATAACTGCATAACTTGGAATTTACAAGACACTAAGGAGCAGAACAAAGCCAAGATAACTGTGTCCTGAATAATGAAAAAGAGTGCCAGGGTCATACAGAATGGAAACAGACCCTCCAATCCACCAAGTGTGCAGAGCAAGAAAAAGATAAATTAGCAGTATTTGTCATATGTACATTGAAATATTGAAGCATACAGTGAAATGTATCATTTGCGTCAATAACAACAGCCCAAGGATGTGTTGGGGGCAGCCCGCAAGTATCACCATGCTTCCGGCATCAACATAGCATGCCCACACTTACTAATCCTAACCTGTATGTCTTTGGAATGTGTGAAGAAGCGAGAGCACACGTTGGAAACCCATGCAATCATCGAGAGAATGTGTAAATTCATTACAGACAGCACAGAAATCGAACCCGATTGCTGAACATTGGCACTGTAAAGTATTGCACTAACTGCTTGCGCTACCATGCCGCAGCTCAGCATCCACTTACAATACTCACATTCTTTTATTAAATTTGCTTCACATCCCGATCCACTCTTCCCTCATTCTACCACCCATTTGTTAATTAACCCACAAAGTGACACATCTTTGAGATGTGGGAGGAAACAGAAGAACCCGAATCACAGGGAGAATGTGCTGCCTGTGTTGAATTTGCACATGAGATTTTGAGAGGTTCCACACTCACTTCAGTTCAGCAGAACAAGAGGCAAGCTCGATAAGACAAACAATATTCTAAAAAGGTCAATATAAGAAGCTTTCCACCACTGGTTAAGTTTCTAAAACTTCAGACCATAGCCTCTGGAGAAGAGTTATTGAGGACAGACAAGAAATTTCTTAATGCATAGCTCTGAAATCTTCACCCTGGAAAGCTATACGTACTTAGTTGTTGAAATTGAATGAAATTTGGATACTGTAAGAACTCAAAGGATATGAGAGTCAGGTGGGAAACTTGAAGTATAAGATTATAGTATTACAGAATAGCAGAGCAAATAGAAATGGCAGTTTGACCTACTAAGATGGCACAGGAAGCCAGTCAAACCCTTTCTCCTATTCCATTCATGGAACTTTTCAAGAAGATTCTTTCCATTTTCTAACTTCAATGCTTACTTATACAGATTATTCACTATATTCAGATCTCCCAAGCTTGTACTGTATCAAATTGTTCAATGAATGTCTTAAACTAGTAAGGCATTTTAGCCAGACTATGTCGAATAGAAAAAGACATTGTTCTTAAAAAAATACATCCACAAAATGAAAATCTAAGCCTCAATGTCAAATTCTTATCCTTAACTAATGACACCATTAAATGGAACATTTCAAAGCAATGATCTCCATTTTAAAGTGGGAATATGAAGCTATTAGGAAATGCATTCAATAGACAAATATTAAGAGTCAGTGATGGAAGCTATAATGCAGCCGATGATTCAGTCACTTAGCAAACTTTCCCTAATGAAGCAGAGGGAAAACAAGATTAGCACAACAGATATTTAAATCATGAGTCAAAACTACCAAGTTACCCAGGAAGTTTGTGAAGCTCTTACCAGATTAATGCTGTAGGCTTTGCACGTCATATCCTGCAGGCTTTGGTTCTGCAGCTTTTCTGTGATTAGTGTTACCATGGTAGTTGTCTCTTTTCCACTGCTCACACTGGCAAGCATTGGAGGCTTTTTATGTACTGTTTCAATATTCCCCATGCACTCCCTGATTACCGCACTGTATCCTCGTTCTTATTCATTGGCCTCCATGGCAGCCGCAGCTTTCACGAACCAACATAACCTTCAGTACATTCAATTACCTGTTAAATTACAAATGCAACAAGGAAATAAAAGTTTTGTTGCAAAATTCATTCACAGTAGACAAAGTGAAACAAAGTATAATTGAAACTTCATTATAACTCTTATTAACTACACAGTGGTGCTCATTTTGTTCATAGACAAAGAATGCAAATGGATAACAATCTTGTTTATGTATAGAATATAAAAAATAAAAACTAATAACCTTAACCGCTCAAGTACACTTCTCTATCACACTTAGTCAAACTACAGAAACTCGCCACCAGATACAAATCTCAATGTAAGAACAAAGTACTCCCTGAACTCAGAATCCAGTACCTATATGCTTCCCCTTTGACCCCACCCAAAAACTACTGGACCATTTTGGGAGAAGAGGGCCTTCACTGTAAATTGGTTAGCAATTTAAAGAAGTTAATAATTCTCCCTTCCACAAAGCTCATTTCAGTATTTTCCTAGTACCAAATAACTCAGTTTAGTCTTGTTTTTCAACTGGATACTGAGATGCTGGTCTTTGCAAATCATAACTGAAAAACTCCCCAGATGCTTGAGAAACTCTCAAAATGGAAAAGGGCACAAAGGCATATATCAAACCATACTGGCACACACAGAGGTCCAGAGGTCTATTAAAGTTCACAATGATGAAGCATCTTAAAACTGACCCACATATTAATGAATATTACTCCTGGAGTGGAACTTGTATTCAATTCCTATCATTGGTAAATTACCACCCATCAAATAATGAGGCAGACACAACAACATTGTCAATTTTAATTCTAAATTTGTTGGGAAGTGCTTTACCCATACAACTCCAACTGCAGTCAGAGGTTCATAAAATTACACATGCATCCAGGAATGCTATCTTAAAGTTTTAACCGGGGGAAAAAAAGTGAAAGCAATTTTGACCATCTCACATCCTTAATTAGCTCATCCTGTGGCTATTAAATGCATGCTCCTGCATACATATACACACAATAAGCTCATACTCCTGAAAACTCATGATAGAAATTCGTTGCCCACATTGAAACATTTAGATTATTCAAATAAAATTAGAGCATTAAATGACAAATTATGTACGCAAGGCAGAAAGGTCATGTACAACAGCAAGTTTTAGCCACCAATTCAGCTCAAACTGAGCATGAGGTTACACCTTGAACATCTACCTGAATTATGATTTACCAGAGGATTCTTTTTAATCAATGTGCCTCAAGTATATTTTGCACATTTACCAATGATGCAAGTATTTAAAATGCTGTTAGAACTTAAAATGTGTTTATTAATTGGAAGTTTAACTTGATAGATGCATTCTCAATCTGAAATGCCATTATATTGAAACATTTATTCAGCTATAAATTAATACGTTTCTCATAGCTACTGTGCAAATAAGATTGAGTAAGTGATATTTTATACTGGACCTCTCAAACTTACTACAATACTCAAACATTGAATCTATTAAATACTCCTTCCAAAGTTGGTCACGAGCATTCAGAGCCATAAACAGTCTTTGCGGGTGAGGTGACACTTCACCTGTGTCTCTGTTGGGGTCATCCACTGTATCCAGTGCTCCCAGTATGGCCCCCTTTATGTAAGTGACACGTGACGTAGATGGGGAGACCACTTCAGAGTATCTACGCTTTGTACGCCAGAAAAAGTGGGATCTCCCAGTGGGCACCACTAATTCCACTTCTCAGTCCAACATGTCAGTCCATGGCCTCCTCTACTGTCGATGAGGCGACAACTCAGGTTGGAGGAGCAACACCTTATATTCCATCTGGGTCGCTTCCAACTTGATGACATGAATATTGATTTCTCAAACTTCCAGTAATGCTCCCCCCTCCCCTTTCTCCTTCACCATTCCCCATTCACCTTTATCTCCTTCCCTGCCCATAAACTCCCTCTGGTGCTCCTCCCTCTTTTCTTTCCTCTGTCCTCTATCAGATTCCCCCTTCTCCAGCCTTGTATCTCTTTCACCAATCAACTTGCCAGCTTTTTACTTCACCCCTTCCCCTCCCAGTTTCAAATTACTTAGACTCAACTTTTTTCCGCCAGTCCTGATGAAGAGTCTCGACCCAAAACATCGCCAGTACTCTTTTCCATGGGTGCCGCCTGGCCTGCTGAGTACCTCCAGTATTTTGTGTGCATTGTTTAAAAGGAACCACAAGCTTTTTTGTTATTGCATGTATGCCACCCCAAAGCAGTTTCAGAATAAAAACAAGTTATTAAAAGCTGAAATAACTTGGCAATGGATCCAGACATGACATGCGATATAGTCACATTAAAAAAGTTACAGCACATTTGGAAAGCAGAAAACTTTCCTGAAATTAATTTACATGGAATTCCTAGATTTAGTCTGCATTTAATGACAAATTTAGTTATTAAATGCACCAGCATCAAAAGAATTTGATCCGATTCCCAGACTGATCTGAAAACCTTCAAGAGATTACCATAGTAGGCACTTTGGAATAAGCTCTGAAATAGCAAAGCAACTGTATATTTAGAGTAACACTTTTTTTTATTTTAAAAAAAAGTGCTAGCAAATGCTGCTTAAAAATAGCCTAATTATGGCAGTTACATAAAATGTGAGAATATAATTCACATACACATCGTCTTAAGGTTTTATATTTACAATGAAGGTTGGGTAAGTGCAGTTTCAAGAAATGCAATGTCAATCACTATTTGTTAGCATCTTGTTCCAAGAATAAACTACTGCATTTTGATTATCTCCCAGTTTAAGTTTTTATTGTTAAAGACAACAAATCAATATTTAGCATTAGCATTTATGCAATTAAATAAACTTATTAGTTCATTCAACATGAACAAAAATCAATCTTTAACATTTCATGAATGATATTTAAGATCATCACTACCAGGCATAAATCCACAATGTTGCGAACACCCACAATCAGTGCAAAATTGGAGAATTGACCTTGTACATCATTGCCAAGCCTGACACATTCTAAAGCAAATTTATTGCTCAGTAATTGATTTCTCACTGTACAATCAGAGCATAAAGGAGACAATAAAAACTGCATCTTGGAAAATTAGTGCTTAATGATTATATTTCTGTAGGGAAAATTTTCAAAATGCAGACAGATGAAAGTTCTTCCAAAAAAGAACCAAATGTAGGCCTGAAGAGGGAAGAAACATGGCTTAACAAAGTATAAGTAGTATTAATCAGATAGCTCTTTCAAATAACCGTTGACTCCATAGACCTCTTCTTGCACTGCATGATCTTGAATCACAGTTTGGACAGAACTCATTGTTTTACATTAATATAGCACTTGCTCTCAACGTCAACCATGAAAAGCTGAGGAAGCCTCATCTCACATACTTGTGCAATTTCAAGCCACAAATTTATCAAATTAATGCTTAAAAGTATTCAAATAAGAACATTAAGCTGATAATGCAAAAAATACAGAAATGAATAAACTCTCTATATTGTAAATATTAATTGTTCATACAAATAAAAAGACTATTCTCAGCAAGCCTAAAGTAATTCCTTATGAAATTACCAAGAAAGATTTGGAGGGTAAAGATACAATTACCGTACTACAAATTGGAAATTCAAAAACAATAGCAAATTTAATCTATTTTTGCAAACTTTGTGAAATTTGATTCTTCATGTGCTGAAGCTATAACACACCTTGGACTACAAAATCTAGGCAACCCAGCTCCATTTAAGGTTATTACTTACCACGTCACCACGGCAATGTCATGAGCCTATTCACTTCATCTACAGGATACTTGCTAGGCCAGAATTTATAATCTAACCTTAAATGCCTTTGAGAAAGTGGTGACAGGCTGCCACTTGAAACATGGCAAGTCCCTCAGATGCAGGTGTTCCAAATTCCCACAGTGAAAGGGAATTCAAAGATTTACAATCAGCAACAAAGGATTGTAGTCACTTGGAGAAATCTACAGATTGCACCAGTGCAAGCACAATTGCTGGCCTTGCCCTTCTTGACGTAGACTTCACAGGTTTCAGAGATGCCTAGACAAGTAAATGCAGAGCATTCCGAAAACAGTGAAGCCACCAGTCATAGGGTGAGTAGAAGTTTAAGGAATGGTATTAAGTTTCTTGACTGCAACTGGTCTTACATTCATCAATCCTTTCCTTAAGGTTTAAAAATAGCATAAAGACATTTCTGTGTCATGGAGCATCTTACTTACTACAGGATACTGAGCTTCTGCCTACTCTTGCAGCTACATGTGCCTCATGCAACTGAACTGGTTAACAGTAACTACCAGCACCTTGACATGGACTGATACGGTAAAACTCCTCTGAGACCCTCCTTGTAGAGATGGTCACTGCCTGGCATTTTTCTTTCTGGCTACCTATCCTACGTTTTCACCTTGTCCAGGTTTACAGTACGGCAGGAACAGACTAGCTTTGCTGAGGCACTGATTGAAAGTGAACATTGTACAAACATATCCTACTTCTGACCATATAACAAAGTTTACCATTTTCTGTTTCAGCTACATTTAAGGATGCCTCATTAAGTCAATTGGTGTTTCATATGAAGGGCAATTACTCCCACTTGCACCTGGAATTTACACTTTTTTGGCCCATAAGTCTAATAGATCAAGACTAAAGTTGCCCTGGCAAGAAACAATGAGCACTAGTAAAAAGACAATCAGTGTTTAAGTGCCAATTGATGACAATTTATAATTAAGATAAGACAGAACAGTATTTAGCAGGATTGGACATGATGCACCTTTTGTGTTCAGATGTACCACACCTGATGTGGGTACTGACAATGTAGTAACAGTGCTAGAGCAGCTTGGCTAAAGGTCCTGTTAATTCTGGATTGAGTTTTATACATCACTGTTCTCAGGTATTCCTTTACAAGATGTGGAGTGGCGTGAACTGGCTGAAAACTGACTCTGTGATGGTCTGAAAGGGAAGATGAATCATCCAACTCAGTGTTCCAGCTGAAATCAGTTGTGAATGGTAATTCTTAGACACTCATGATAAGGGTCCTCCTATCATTAAGGCCAAGGAAAGATGACAAAATCAGACCATTCACCAATTATTCTGTGGAACTGCTTTCCTCACAAAGACAATGACCCACAGATACCAGCGAGGACAACTTTGTAAAGTCAAGTAGGTTAAGACACTCAGCTATGTCCTTTCTTTTCTTTCTTTCTTATATCTTTTTATTAATTTTAAACAAACATAAGAGAAACATAGATGCAGAGAGTTTGAGAATACATAATTAATAGGTTAAAGTATAAATACAAATAGATGATAATCCATATATAATAACCTCCCAAACTCAGTGATTACAAAAAAAGGAGTAAATAAGAAAAAAAAACCTCCAAAAAAAAAACCTAACCAACATGGGTCATTGCATTATGTCAAATATACACAGCAGCGTCAATAACTCCGCACCTCCATCCAAATAATTATGGATAATAAAAGTAAGGTTTAGGAAAAGTCATTTTAGCTCATATGAAAATATTGAATAAATGGTCTCCAAGTTCCTTCAAATTTAACTGAAGGGTCAAAAACACTTCTAATTTTTTCTAAACTCAAATAAGAAATAGTTTGAGAAAACCACTGAAATATGGTTGGAGGATTAATTTCTTTCCAATTCAATAGGATAGATCTTCTAGCCATTAACGTAACAAATGCAATCATCCGCCGAGCTGAGGGGGATAAACAACTATTATCCACCATTGGTAAACCGAAAATTGCAGTAATAGGATGCGGTTGCAATTTAATATTCAGAATTTTTGAAATAATACCGAAAATATCTTTCCAATAATTTTGCAAGCAGGGGCAAGACCAAAACATGTGGGTCAATGAAGCAACTTCAGAATGACATCTGTCACAGGTTGGATTAAGAATAAAATCGAGCAAGTTTATCCTTAGACATATGAGCCCTATTGTACAACCTTAAATTGTATTAAGGCATGTTTAACGCAAATAGAAGAAGAATTGACTAATTGTAAAATTTTCTCCCACTGCTCAGTGGGTATAAGACAATGAAGTTCTTTTTCCCATTCCTTCTTAATTTTTCCTGATACTTCTGGCTGTATTTTCATGATCATATTATAAATGATGGCTACTAAATCCTTCTGGCAAGGATTCAGAGCTAAAATATTTCCGTAATGTCCATTGAACAATTTCGGAAAAAACTGTAACATGTTATTCAAGAAATTTCTAACTTGCAAGTATCTAAAAAAATGAGTTTTAGGCAAATTATAGCTGTTCAAAGGACATAAAACTATTGTCTACAAAAAAATCACAAAAACATGTTATACCTTTTGTTTTCCATAATACAAACACGTGATCCATAAAAGAGGGCCGAAAAAAAGTTAGATATAATATGGCTTGATAAAATAAACTTATTCAAGCCAAAGAATTTACGAAATTGAAACCATATTCGTAATGTATGTTTAACTATAGGATTGGTTATTTGTTTATTCAATTTAGATAAAGCAAAAGGAAGCAAAGATCCTAAAATAGAAAACAATGAGAAGTCTTGTACAGATTTACATTCCAAATTTACCCATTGTGGGCAAGATACTATAATCGATTCTTGTGTCCAAAATATTAAATATCAAATATTAACTGCCCAATAGTAAAATCTCAGGTTTGGCAAAGCCAAACCACCCTCCTTCTTAGGCTTCTGAAAATATTTTTTACTTAATCTAGGATTTTTATTCTGCCACACATACGAGGATATTTTGGAGTCAATAATATCAAAAAAATTTAGGAATAAAAATTGGTAATGCTTGGAATAAATATAAAAATTTGGGTAATACTATCATCTTAATAGCACTAATTCGACCAACCAATGACAAAGATAATGGGGACCACTTGAGCTATGTCCTACTTAGGTACCTTGGTCAACAGACACATTTTTAGAAAATGTAAAATAGAGCTGATTTTATAAAAGTGAAAGTCCTATAAGGCCAGCCTAGAAGGATTAAGAGTTAACAATGTTGTTGTGGATCTGAAGTCGCATTTTGGCCAAAAGGGGAAAATATCTCTGCACAGCACTGTGCCCCACTGACTAAAGCTTAAATGAATTGCTTACATCTGTTGTATAAGCAGCTTCAGATATAGCCAGAATACAAGAACGCTAAGTTTCATATATTCATGATATGTACCCAACAGCCCACAATGATGAAGATTCTTTCCTGTATTAGAATTCAAGACTGATTTTGAAGACATCTCAGAGCATGAAAATGCAATATAACAAATTAAATCACGGAAAGCTCCAAGAATTGCAGAAAGAGAATGTGTGGTTGGTTCAATTCCAAAGGACAACATTATCTACAAAGTGATAACCTACAAGACCAGTCAGGAAAGTACAGACCAAAACATTTCAATCACTTCTTACACAGTGGTCATGCTACTCAAACTAGTATTTTAGATTACAAAGTTCAAATTATAAAGTGCAGCTCAAATCACATTACCTGTGAACCTGCCACTTACATTTTGATGGTGTGTTTTTGGGCCGATTGAGCAATCAGGTTCTTTTCTTTTTCAATCTTTTTATTAGTATCAAAATAATGGATATAACATAATATTGCTACACAATACTTGGGATTACATTGTTAATGGTTAACATATATAAATATATATTCAGTTAATACAAAGGTAATAAACCTCCCAAAATTGAAGCACAAATGTAGTATACATAGAAGAAAAGATTAACATATCCAACAATCAGGTACTTTGCCGTCTCAGAGGGAATTCGGTGAGGTTTCAAGCAGAGTGTGTGGCCTGGTGACGGGGTGTTTGCCCATGATCTAAGCATCAAGTATGACTGAAAGCAGAGAGGAAAAAAGCAGAAGGCAAGCAGGTGTTCGGGGCTGTCTGCCTGTGTTTGATCAGTCTCCCTCTCCACCGCTGGAGAAAGGTGACGGAGTCTTGGGTCTCAGGCAAGGTCTGATCGATGCAGTTTGGGGACTGGATTTGTTTTTAAGAGGATGCTGCAATTCGTGTTGTGTGTGTTCTAGTTACTGCTTTTTTTTAAATTGCTTTTTTGCGCTAATTTGATTGGAGCAAACGAGCTCTGTGGCCTGCAGTCAATGAACAACAGCGCTAAATTGATCTGAACTGAACTAAACTGAACATTACTAGACTGTTTCAGGACTCTGGTTTGATGTTTGTATTCTGTGTGTTATTTGCCCGTTTTTTTGGTCATTTGCGCTTTTTTGTGCATTGGCAGTTTGATGTTTACTTTGAGCAGATTTGATGGTATTTGTTTTGTGGCTGTCTGCAGGAAGACGAATCTCCGGGTTGTATACTGCATACATACCTTGATAATAAATGTACTTTGAATCTTTGCTGATTGATGAACAAAACAGCTGGAATCACAAAATCAAAATGCCATCGCAAGTTTGAACAAGGCTTATAACAATTGAA
Source organism: Hemitrygon akajei (assembly GCF_048418815.1). Classification (NCBI taxonomy): domain Eukaryota; kingdom Metazoa; phylum Chordata; class Chondrichthyes; order Myliobatiformes; family Dasyatidae; genus Hemitrygon; species Hemitrygon akajei. The sequence continues at coordinate 32,935,969 of NC_133127.1, forward strand.
ATGGTGCACTATGTATTTTCAGGAAACAAAATTGATTGTCTTATTTCAGCCTAGATGCTTTTTCAAAGATTCAAGGTGTAAATTATACAACCTTGAGATTTGTTTGCTTACAGGCAGTCGCAAAGCAAAGAACCCAAAAGGACCCAACAAAAAAAATAGGAGCCATTACCCACAAAGAGGAAAAAAACTAAAATAAATCATGCTAACAATAGAAGCAAACAAGAACAGCATTCTGAGCCAAATTGAGTCCTTAATTCCAAATCTCCAGAGAATTTCAGAAGAGGCCCAAAGCTTCTGTATTCAGTTTATCAAATAAGTGGGGCAGATCGCCACAAAGTTCGCAGGCACGAAGCACAGCGGCTGAGGGCAGTCTCATAGCCTTAGCATCAGAGAGAGGAGCCCCCAGACTATCTGGACCGGTGTATAAGTTGTCCAGACCTCACAGTAGGACCCGGGCCCTGACACAATGAATCATTCTGGGCCTGGATTTCACTGCCAAAAAAGCTATTCTTGACATCTCCAAACCATCTTGGCACCTGGAGCGATCCAACTGCACTGGATTCTCAACACCCTGCCTATCCAATCTATCTTTTTCATTCTAACACTAACAAACAATTCTTAATTGCCTTCTAAAATAACCAACCCCCACTGCACAACTTACAATTAGCAATAAACAACTGCAGCCAACCACATCCATATCCAACAAATCAAAATGTTCATTGAATTCATACTCGAACATTCAAAGTGTCCAAATCCACCACAATAAATTCATGTTCAAGGCAAGCAATTGTAAGCAGGACTTAAGTCTATTGCTTGCAAATGCCTGTAGAAAAACGTGTCAGATAAGAGGAAAACAATTATGAAATAAAGTGGTAGGAAATTGATGGAACCTTTACAAAACACAATATAAAGTGCACTGTTCCAATACTAATTCATAACAGTGTGGGCCAAACTAAAGTTGCCTTCTTGACTAAAGTTTGTAAGTGAAAACTGAGGTGGCACATTTCTATAGTATAAAACTATTCACTACATAAATCAGTTGTAATGGATAGAGATGAACAGTCAGTAACAAAGCTGAGGGGATAATAGATGAAGGACAGGAAGTCATTTCCACAGTTAGCTTACATGTTGAAACATGAAAATTGTGAAGGCATGACAAGCTAAGAATACAGTCAAAAACACAAGGTAGCTTCATCTTGGGCTCAGAGGAAGAACTCCTGTCGGAATCAGAATGCCAAGCAATGCATCCAGTCATATGAAGTTTACTAAATAAAAGTAGCTGGTCATTCATGTACTCTGTCCTAACTTGTGCATTATGTAAAATAAGCATGCTCACTTTGATCATCAAAGACCTAAGAATGAGACAAGTATAACATTTTTGCCACTGGAACTTAAGAAGGAAGCCTCAGACTCAACGAAAACTTCGGATAATGATTGGTTTCCAATGGTCAGAATGACACAAGAAAACAATCGTACATAAACTGAAAAGGAATTACAGACCAAACAAAAACTCAAGGTGAATTAAATAGTAGGCTGCACTGGAAATTGTTCATCATTGAGCAAATCAAAAAATGCTGGAGGAACTCAGGTCAGGAAGCATCAATGGAAATTAATAAACAGTCGAAGTTTTGAGTCGGGACCCTTTATTAGGGCTCTCCCCACCATGTTATAAATCATTTGATCTTAAGTACTAACCAAGTACTTTTCAGCCATCATGGAAATCCACAATTTTTAATCTATTTTTCCATATTTGGAGATATTAATAGGAAATTAGTATTCCCTGTTGGGAAATATACTAAAGGGAAAACTGAGGCTCAAATGGCTTGCCACAACTCTGTTTTAAAAAAGAAATGGTTGTGAAAGCATATGCTTCAGACTCATTCTTACATCATATAGTCAAATTCACTCAGCTCATTGAGAAATAGCTTGGGAATTATGACTAGGCATCTTCAGAAGGATCTTCCACTAAAAAAGCCCAAGTGCACAAATAGGTTTTCATGAAATCCCCAGATTGCACCTGGATATACCAGGTCTAATGGAAAATTACTCAGGTTTGTGTTTTCAATTCAATAAATCTTAAATCCAAATGTACACTTGCCAAAACTCAAGGTTCCTGATCAATGCCTTGTGTAGATTACCCCTATTCAAAAAGAAACCATACTCTTCCAGTTAAAATAAGAGATCTAAATTAAAGGTTATGATAAAATAAAGTCGATAGGCCTGTACTTCACATTTTTAAATGGAAAAAACACAAATGTACACCCAGATCAAGATTATTTTCACCTCAATAGATATAGCTGCTGAACAAGATACAATGATCAATATTTTCACAATTTTCAATCAATTTCTTTAGCTGGAGGGTAGTGAATCTGTGGAATTCATTGCCACAGACTTCTGTGGAGCCAAGTCATTGGATATACTAGAAGTGTTGGTTGATGGGTTCTTGATTAGTAAGGACAAAGGTTTAGGGGAGAAGATGGGAGAATAATGAGAAAGAAAATAAATCAGACGTGATGGAATGGTGGATCAGACTTGATGGGCTGAATGGCCCGATTCTGTTCCTATGTCTCATCCGATAACACTCATCTTTCTCTACTAATTTTCTTTTCAATACCCTCTATTCATCCCACAGTGATCTTAGTATTCAGATTTCTGACCTGGCTCAAAGGAAATCTGGGGGGTGGGAATCATGAAATCGCTGGAAATACTAAGTTGATCAGGCAACATCTATGGAAATAGAAACAAATGCAGTGTTTCAAGTTGATGGTTTTTCTTCATTTAATTATCTTCAGAATTTTCTCTTGATCATGGGAATTGTTTCATTTCATTCAAGATGCAACCAAATTAGCACTCGCCCTTTATTTGCACAATGAACTGAGATGCCAAACAATAAAATGACTGATCAACTTAGAACAACCTACTCAATCACAAGATAGTACAGAGATTTAATGAAAACTGAAGCCAGAGAAAAACGAATGCAAAAAACGATTTCAATCTTCTATAAAGCTGACAAAGATGTTGAAAAGGCTCAGTAATAATTTATAATGCTTGGAAAAAAATACTTAACTTTTGTTTTGCTATGAAATTCTGCACCATGGGTACCTCAAGAAATATCAACCATGCAGTTTAACCTCACAAAAGATATGTTTTATTTATTCTTCATTGTATTAACTATATGCCAGGACACTTAGTATACATGAAACTGCCCTTTGAGCTCCATGTCAAATGAAATCATCCCCATTTTCCTCTATATGATCCATATACCCATGTTCCTTTTCTCTTCATGTGTCTAAATCAATCTTATACATCACAGTGATATACCCATTTCACCACTTGGTACTTGGAAAGAGACTATCTAGCCTATCTATGCCTCTCAAAATTTTATAAACTTCAAGCAGATCTTCCCTCCAATGACCTAGACTCAAAAAAAAAATTCAATTACATCCAGCCGCTCCTTACAACTAATACTCTAATCTAGGCAGCATCCTGGGCCTCCTTTGCACCTCTCCATAAACTCCAGACCCTTCTTGTAATGGGATAACTAGAACGTAGCAGTTTTATTCAGCTGCAATAGAACTTACTGACTCTTCTAATCAATGTCCCAATGAAGGCAAGTATACCAGATGTCTTCTTTACCACCCTATATTGAAAAGGTTTTTAAACTACCTCCTAGCTATTTTATTTCTTGGCATGGAGTTGCTCATCAAGCACTTGGTATATCTGAGTGACCAAAATGGCAAATAAATCACCTTGCCAAACAATTTCTAAAAGAAATAATGTTATATACCTGATTATGTAGTAACATCCAGCTAGATAGATAGATAGATACTTTAATCATCCCCATGGGGAAATTCAACTTTTTTTCCAATGTCCCATACACTTGTTGTAGCAAAACTAATTACATACAATACTTAACTCAGTAAAAAATATGATATGCATCTAAATCACTATCTCAAAAAGCATTCATAATAGCTTTTAAAAAGTTCTTAAGTCCTGGCGGTTGAATTGTAAAGCCTAATGGCATTGGGGAGTATTGACCTCTTCATCCTGTCTGAGGAGCATTGCATCGATAGTAACCTGTCGCTGAAACTGCTTCTCTGTCTCTGGATGGTGCTATGTAGAGGATGTTCAGAGTTTTCCATAATTGACCGTAGCCTACACAGCGCCCTTCGCTCAGCTACCAATGTTAAACCCTCCAGTACTTTGCCCACGACAGAGCTCGCCTTCCTTACCAGCTTATTAAGACGTGAGGCGTCCCTCTTCTTAATGCTTCCTCCCCAACACGCCACCACAAAGAAGAGGGCGCTCTCCACAAATGACCTATAGAACATCTTCAGCATCTCACTACAGACATTGAATGACGCCAACCTTCTTAGGAAGTACAGTCGACTCTGTGCCTTCCTGCACAAGGCATCTGTGTTGGCAGTCCAGTCTAGCTTCTCGTCTAACTGTACTCCCAGATACTTGTAGGTCTTAACCTGCTCCACACATTCTCCATTAATGATCACTGGCTCCATATGAGGCCTAGATCTCCTAAAGTCCACCACCATCTCCTTGGTCTTGGTGATATTGAGACGCAGGTAGTTTGAGTTGCACCATATCACAAAGTCCTGTATCAGTTTCCTATACTCCTCCTCCTGTCCATTCCTGACACACCCCACTATGGCCGTGTCATCAGCGAACTTCTGCACATGGCAGGACTCCGAGTTATATTGGAAGTCTGATGTGTACAGGGTGAACAGGACCGGAGAGAGTACGGTTCCCTGCGGCGCCCCTGTGCTGCTGACCACCGTGTCAGACCTACAGTCTCCCAACCGCACATACTGAGGTCTATCTGTCAAGTAGTCCACTATTAATTTGTAATTCACTGCAGAGCTATTGAATAAAGAGAAACAAAATGTGATACAGTACATATTGGTAGTAATTTGAAAAATATTGCACATATTTTCATAGCTCCTAAAATATTAGAGCTAATACTTGGGGAAATTGAGTATCTTCAACTTTCACACCATCCTAACTTTGAAACTCCACATTCCTTCATTATCAGTCCCAAATCCTGGCATACCTTGACAACACTGAGTACATTCACTTAATCAACCTCCAACTTCTGAAGGCCAATAATGTATAGGCAATGCAGATCCTGTCAATAATGTCTACATCCCATAAAGGATCAATACCTATTTTTGGTGCAATGACAAAATTCAACTTGCTTTTCACAAGTCATTTGAAATTATTGGCTTGATGCTGGAAAAGACTTGTATAAAGCTGGTAGAAAATACAGCAGTTCCATATTTGTGCACATTTTTCAAATTATAAAAACAGATTTAGAGGAATAATTAAACATAAATGCACATTTGTAATGTGATGTTGCCAATAACTTATCCCTATTTTCTTATAATAGCCATTCTTACTGGAAAATAGTTTCACAGTAGCCACGCTCTAAAATGTGACATAAGAATACTCTTCTTACAGTAGACAATGACTGTTACTGGCTTAGTAAAGCACTTCAGGCCCTTATGACCAGAGAGGCACATTTTTAGAGTTTACTTACCTTTCCAATGGTTAGTATACCATTAATTAATTAATAACTTATCCAGATATATCAAGAACCAAGAAAAAATATACCTTTACAAATCATGATTCATATCTTTTGGATGCCCCAAAATAGTTAAGTGCAGCATGTAACTATTTTTAAGCATTTGCAAATTACCAGGTAGTTAACCAATTAACAAATTTGGTGATGCTGGTCAAAGAATGACTATTACAATACAAGGAAGTTTTTCCCCCACAAAATGATCTTTTATCCTGACCCGAACAAAAAAGCTGGACCATAATTTAATTTCAAAAATGAGAAGTTCAACACATATCACTCTAGTGCTTGTTTGTCACCTTGGGCAGTGCATTGAAGTGTAGTTTAAACCCACATTTTCCAACCCACAAACTGAGGCATGCTCAGTTTTGAAAGGAAACATTTCCCCAGACCACATCTTAAAAATGCAGACAGAAATTAAACAGTCTTTGTTAATGCCTCAATATTTCCTAAGAAAACATTGATGAATAGAAATTTCAGTCAAAATGAAAATTTGAAAATAACCTTCAGGTTGCTGAACTGCAATATCTATGCCAGTAAGTATACAAGAAAATCTTTTGTATTTATGTGGCTTCACCCACAATTTCAAGATGGAGCAAAATATTTTGTAGCTAAGAAATACCAATGGAAATGCAACTTGCAATGAAGAAAACTTGACACTCAATCTTACACAGCGAGGTCCTACAAAAGCCACATGAAAATGACTCGGAGACTTTCACTGAGGGAAATATATCAGCCAGGTCACCAGGATGACCAGCTCTACTTTCAAATAGCACCTTGAGACCTTTGCAGTTAAATAACACCTCTGCCATAGTAAAAGAAATCAATTAAGTTTATTGAAGGCAATAAAATGACAATGTGCTGTACAAAAAAGCATCCAGGCAGGTGGCCATAAAAGATTATGTTTTATGGAACAGAGGTAGGGGTAACGGGATAGAAAAATACTGATTTACACACAAGTTTCAAAAGTAAAGAAAGCTGGGAATACTAATGAACCAAAAATCATACCTTAGATACTATAAACACAACAAAAGCCAGTGGCCAATTTCCCACTGACAAAGAATGTGCCTGGTAGCAGAGGATTGAAGAGCAAGTGAAAAAGTGGAAGAGCAATAACCAAAATAAGGGATAAAAAGAGACAAGTGTTCCAGAGAGCACCAACAATGTGGAGGAAAGTAAGAGAAGGTAATGTTATGATAAGGTAACAACATAGGGAGAGGCTAGAGACGATGTTCAGGAAATAGTAATAGAGATGCTAGCACAAAAATTTAAGAGCTAAAGCACAGGGATAATTATGCAAAAATATAACGGACTGGTGATACCACTTTCACTCCTGAAGGTTAAAAGGTTACTGGTTCAAGTCCTACTTGAGACCAAACATTTAGTCACCAATCTGATGGATGGGACATTACACAAAATCCCTATCTACCCTTACAGAGAGATGTAAAGCTCCCAAGTGAATAGTATTTAATTGCAAGAGTCTTGGAGAAAAAAGGTAAACAAAGAATACAAAACATTCCTTATTTATTATGACACTGAAGGAGACTATTCCGCTCATTAGCTCCATTTTGGCTCCCAAGAGAACACGCTTCCAATTCCCCCTCTCCTTATTTCTTTGTGTCCCTGCAATTTATTCTTTCTTCCTTTTCGTTTACCATTTATCCACGGTGGTAATTTACAACAGCCAATTATCCTATCAAAACATCTTTGGGAAGTGGAAGGCAACTGAAACACCCAAGGTCAAAGGGAGAATGTGCAAACTGTACACACACAGCACCCAAGGTCTGAATTAAATCTGGGTCCCTGCAGCTGTAAGGCTACAGCATTACTGCGACACTGCCTCCCTATAGATTCTTAAAGTAATTGCCTTTAAAAGTATTCAAACATCAAGATTCACAAAACTTTCCATTTAAGCTTCCTCAGCATATTATGCAGCAACACCTACACAAATAGCACAAACGTATTTCATACGATTTCAGTTTAAACATCTGTGCCTGACATTTTTAGTGGTAAGCAACAAATGGAGCAAATTATTTATGTACTAAAACACAAAACATAGTATTTTTAATCAAATAATTACCAAGCACAATGGCACATAATTTTCTTGCCATGACACCCCAATGAACTTTTTAATTGCAGTGCATAAAATCTTATTCTTAAAATCACTGACAAAAATAATACGTAAATATTTGTTCTTGGGTTGGAATAGTCCCTTTATTTCACATTTTTACTTAACTGAAAGGAATCAAAATCAAATTATACATAGCTGATTGGGTATGACAGGCTGGTCTTCAACCCTATGCATATAGAGTCACTCTCTAGAGATATTTTGAATCCAATTTAATCTTTTTCCTAAAACTGGAACACTTACTGGTCCAGTACCATTTCCAGTAAGTTACTGTACCCATCTTTCTACAATATGACAGAGAGAAAGCATTTAGAATATAGAGCAGTACAGCGTATCTTGTCAGTTTATACATATCCTCCTCCTGTGTTTCATTATATCCCTTCATATTTAGATGTCAATCTAAAATCCTCAATCTGCCTGCTTCCCCTACTACTGCTGGTAATCTACCACTCCCTGCATTAAAGAAAAATTGCTCTTCATATCACTTTTAAACATCTACCTTCTAACCTTGGGTCATGTCCTCTGGGGTTTGGCACTTCCACATTGGGGAAGATTGATTGCCTACATTATCAATGCCTCAGTTTTAAACACCATCAATCAAATTTCCCTTCAATCTGACACTATTGGAGTAACAAACCCAGCCTCTGCCTCTACCTGGAGCTTCTGTCTCTCCTTATAGCTCATATCTTCTAATCCCAGTAGCATCCTGGTAAAGCTCTTCTGCCCTCTTTTCAGTCTCCATATCTCCCCTAAAGGGAGGCTCAGAACTGCACACAATACTCCAAGTGTTGGCTGACCAAAGCTCTAAATAGCTGCAGCATGCCTTCCTTACTCTCATAAGCAACCACTCCCCCCCCACCCCCCCCCCCCACCAAACCACTGAAGCTAAGCATGCCATAGGCTTTCCTTGCCACTTCATCCACTTGTGTAGCTACTTTCAGCTAACTATGGACCAGGACCATATAGTTTTATACTTTCTACTTTCATTTGACCTCCCAAGATGTAACTCTTCATACCTGCCTGGATTAAACTCTTAGCTGCCACTTCTCTGGTCATTGTCTATAACTGATCTATATCCTGCAGTATTCTTTGATAGATTTCTACACTGTCCACAATTCCAACAATCTTGGTGCCTTTTGCAAACATGTTTATCCACTCATCTACATTTTCATCCAAAGCATCAATATATTTCACAAAGAGACCAGAGCACAGTCTGATCACAGTCCTCCAGCCAGAATGACAGCTTTCTACTCCTAGTCTTCTGAATGCAAACTTACAATTCACTCTAAATCACATGCATCTTTATATTATGAATCAAGCTACCTTGAGTGGACCTACCCCTCTCCTTAGTATTTCTTTTTCTTATTACAAGTGTAAAATGCCCAGAGATTCTCCTTGCCAAAGACATTTCATGGCCCCTATTGGCCTTCCTAATCATCTGCTTGAGCACTTTCCTGCTATCTTTATATTCTGCAAGAGCCAGTCTGAATTTAGATTCTAAAACCTTACATATGCTTCCTTTCCTTCTTAACTAAATTTAGAACCTCTCGGTACATCCAAGGTTCCTCAACCTTACCAGAACATGCCGATCCTGAACTGTTCAGCTGGTCTTTAAACAACTTCCACGTGTCAGATGTGAATTAGTCCAACAGTAGTTACTCCCAATCAATTCCCCTTAGCAATCTTATCCTTTAGTTTGCCCTCCTGCAGTTTAGTACCTTCCTGCAAGATCTTAATTTATCCCTACTCATAACCATTTTAAAACAATGTATTGTGATCACCAGACCCACTTACAGGTCTGTCACCTGGCTTGACTCATTTCCTAAAAACAGGCCCAGTATGTTGTCTCCTCTCGTCAGACTCCAACTGTTTCACGACCTCTCTTGGATGCACTGAAGAAATCCCACCCCATCTAAGCCTCTTGCATCAAGGCTGACAGTTATTTCCTCTCATTGAAGCCTTGGTAGAATATATATTCTTAGGAAACAGGATATCATGCACAATAACGATTATGAAGTAATTGCTGAATTTACATTTTTAATTAAAAAGTCTGAATGCAAGAGAAAGGATTCTCAAGAGCAGTTAAGGTACTGCAATTCTGACCACTAATTCTGTTCTTTTGATGTGCATAGCCATATTCAGCCACTGCACTAAACAGGTGATCCAGAAACACCGTATTAAACTTACACAAGAAATCTAGACAAAAAACAGCACACTTTTTATATATATACGTGACAACACTTGACAAAGATCTTTGTCTAAAATCATTTCAAATTTCACCAAACCCTTAGCACTCCAACAGGATACTAGAGATAATTAACCCCTTATCTCAAATGCTAAAAAATTTAAAGTTACCTAGGTAGAATTTGCGCTTCTGCTCTGGTCTTTCATCCGCTCAGAGGGAGATGAAAAGAAAATTCAAGTGTGTACTTTGGACATTCTTCCAATCTATAAATTGCACCACTGCCCTCAAGTGCATTAAAAAGTACACACTCTCACCCCAAGCTCTTATGAAAACATAGACGTGAAGACAAGTTTGCAATATTGCTGACACTCATACAACTGCCTTTCTCCAATGCAAACAATTTAGAAAGCAGAAAAGCATCAAAAGTAGTAATTATCAAATAAGCAATTGCTAAGATTTAAAGTCCTCACTAGATTAAATACTCTATTGAGAAGTTTAGAATTTGAAGGGAATAAATTAAAATCAGAAATTTTAAAATGCAGATGGCTTGTTTCTTTTTAAGGCTTGTTTGGCCATTTGCTGCTGACTATTTTTGTGTACCTTGTAGCTACAGAGTAACTTGGGAAAATAATTCAGCAGCTTGGACACAGGACACCTACATAATGTAGGAAACAAAGTTAAGACCGTAAAATATAGGACTATAATTAGGTCTGCCCATTGAGCCTATTCCACCAATCATGTGATTTTTTTTTCAACCACATTCTTCTGCAACTAACCCTTAACCCTCTTACCAATCAAAAACATATCTGTTTTGAATACACCCAATGACTTGCCCTTTGTGGCCCTTTCTCTCAATTCAACACTCTTGGGCTGGAAAATCTCCTCGTCTCAGTTTTAAAGGATCAACCCTTTACTCTAAGGCTGTCACTCAGATTCTGGACTCCAAAGAGGTGTATCCTCTCAAGTCCACTCAATCCAGACCTTTCAATATCCAAGCAACACACACAAAAAGCTGAAGGAACCCAGCAGGCCAGGCAGCATCTCTGGGGAAAAAGTACAGTCAACATTTCAGGCCAGAACTCTTCGGCAGGACTCAATTAGATCTCCATTCTTCTGAACTCCATCCAGTAAAGGCCCAGAAACATTAAATGTTCTTCAAGGGTTAAATCTTTCATTCCTGGGATTATTCTTGTGACCCTCCTCTGGACTCTCTAGGCACATCTTTCTTTATACAGAGTCAAAAACACTCGATTTTCCAAATGCCGACTAACCTCAGTAATATATCTCTGCTTTCACGACAAGCACCCAGAACATAGCCTTTCACTCCCCACCCATCCATATACTTATCTAAACCTCTCTTAAACTTCCACAACTTCCGCTGGCAGCTTATCCCACACTCAACCTCTCTGTGAAGATCGCCCTCATGATTCCTCAAACATTTCACCATCCACCCTTAACCTATGACCTCTAGTTCTAATCTCACCGAACCTCACTGGAAAATGCCTGCATTTACTCTGTCTATACCCCGCAATTTTGTATACCTCCATCAAAATCTCCTCATTCTCCTACACGCCAGGAAATTAAGTCCAAAGCTATTCAACCTTTCCTTACAACTTACATACTCAAGTCCCAGCAACATCCTTGTAATATTTTTCTGTATTCTTTCAACCCTATTAATCTTTCCTGTAACTAGGATGACCAGACACAATATTCAGATTAAGGACTCACCAATGTCTTATACAACTTCCAAGAATCTGTCTCCAGGAGCCTTTGTTCTACTACATATATCAGAGTCCTACTGTTCACTGTGTAAATCTTACACTGGTTTGTCCTCCTCACACTTGTATGGGTCAGATTCCACTTTCCCAAGCTGGTCCAGATCACATTGGAAACTTTGATAGCTATCCTTTGACTACCCACTGCTTAACCTTCAGGTGTCATGTCTGCAAATTTGTTGATCCAGTTTACATTATCTAAATTATTAATACAGATAATAAAAAGTACCACTAGTCACAGGCCTCCAATCAGATTGAATCATCTACCACTCTCTGGCTTCTCCCTCCAAGCCAATGTTGAGTCCAATTGACTACTTCATCCCAAAGCTGACCCCAGCAGAACTCCATACTCACAGGCAGCCATGCTTAAAAGGACCCCTTTATCCCCAACTCTGACTTGGGCCAGTCAGCCAATCTCTCAGCCATGCTAGCAGCAAGCCTCTAACACAAAAATAGCAAATAATTGGAAAGGAATGAATATTGGCCTTTTTGACAAAAATCGAGACGACAAAGGGATGTTTTACCTGAACCTGGAACTTTAAGGCCATATTGCAAAGATTCTTGGAGACTTTCTTGTATTAGAGGCAATTTGGAGAATGCTCAAAAAAGTTGAGGGGTATGCTCGCACACAATAGAAACATGATGACGGAAGTGTCTAACGGGAACTGATAGTACAGATGCGGAGATGGTCAGGGGATCAGTTCAGAATTTGGAGCTGCCCATTTAAGATAGAAATAAAGAGGAATTTAATTAAGCATTACATGGATCGGGCAGAAAAACACTGAGTATCAGCTTCTGAGGTATATTATTTTTAGAGTTCTCTTCTACCGTGAGGTCTGAAGGTTGAATCATTAAGTCCATGAGGCTGACAAATATTAGTGCTATAAAGTAGTAAAGCATTCTGAGTATTGGACAAGAAAGCACTGAGGTCAACACTACATTAGCCAGCTAAATGGTTCTAAGGGTCATATTACCTCATCCCATCTCTTGTGTAAAATGAAAAATCTGTCAAACATACTGATATGTTTTTAACCAAGTCACCAAATCACTGATTGAAAAACTACAGTATGCTGCTCTCCATTGGTCTCCTTAACAATTTTAGTGAATTTCCACTGTCACATACAATAACCTCTATAGGGGTGCTACAAATGCAGTATTTGCAGCAGCTCATACTTCTGATTAGCACCCATATACATGGATAAGTTACTTTGTATGTCAAAAGTTCTCCAAACTGACTTGAACTATGTTCATTCAAACCTTACAATAACTATTTCAAGTCTACATGCACAAACACAAAAACAACCAACACAAGTATTTGAATCTCTTTGTAAGTCACTTAAATGGGTACCGTAAAGACTGCAGCCAGTGTCAATGAACAATGCCAACTAATTGTACACATCAAACTGCCAATGCCAAATAATTTGGGATAAATGCCAAGGGCAGCCAACACCAATGGATTGCTGAAAGAGAACTTGAGGAAACTAGGAAAACCAAGTAGATTAAACCTTAGCTTCCACATAGTATGAAATTATCTATAATCTGGTGAACCAGTACCTGAGCAACTTGTGACAGCTTTAATCAGGTATCCCATGATTTTCAAGAATTCACTTGAATTAAGCTCAAAGGGCCAAAAGACCATTGTTCAATGCAATGCCAATCAGCAAATACTCACATACACCTTTAACCAAGAAGAATATAACAGAAACATCAAGAAATTTTAACACTAAACCACAAAGAAGCATCATGGCACACAGCCAGAAGCTTCTAGAGGTTGGTTTTCACGAAACACCTGCAACGATCTAGAAGTTAAGGTGGTGAATTCAAAGCTTAGCTATTGGCTGCTACAAGGCATGACAACTGGTGGGGAAGGGAGTTTAAAAAACTAGGGATCTGTGAAAAGGGCCTACAGAGATGTCAAAGGGTTACAGTTTAAAGAGATTACAAAGGTAGGCCAGGAAGGGATTTGGTAAGGATTTTAAGACAGAGATGCTGCCTAATGGAAACTTAAAGATACTCTGTGCTTTACCGAGTATTTTAAAAGAGCTCAAAATGTTATGTAACATTAATGGCATAAAAATTCTTGCAGGAAACCCATTTTAATTATATTTTTAAAACTATTTGTTGACCCATTGCATAGTTTGCTATTATCATAATCTTTTCACCTTTAAGAATTAATGCAAATCCTAATTATATTCCTGTTACCAAACAACTTACTGTTCCAGTAGATATATTACAGGAATGTAACCTTCCACCATGTGCTGAAGGTTATTTAAAATATTATCCACTTGGGAAGGATGACTGAAATTTATAATTCTATGTTTTGGTTTGATTGAAACCACAGGCTCAAACCACTAAAATGTAATGCAATTAGCTTTAGCTGCTAAGTTATCATGATACACACCTTCAAACACATTTTTGTAAGATTAGGAGTTGCCCATCCTGCCAGAACTTGCTTCCCATCTGAAATATTCCCAGGTTAAAATTAATACTGAAATGATCAGAAATGTGACATGCAAAAGCCATACACATTGTTTTTCCCCCTAAGTTATACAGTTCCTGTAAATGTTCAGAGTTGCACTTTCAGTTCATGCGAAGGTTATAACTCCAGAACTATTGGCGGAAGGATCAGAGAATTTAGAAATGTGACACCATTTTCTTCATTAATCTCGACAGGGATATTTCCAAAGCAAATGTAAGAGAGTCACATTGTACAAACAAGCTGAAGCAGACTTCTCTGATAAGCAGCAAAATCAGGTTGGCGAGGTCTCTAGTATAAACACCTACCCCAAAACAGAAAGGGAAGCAGTCTCCAATAAAATTAATAAATTCCAAATTAACTTCCTGCTGGATCTAGATAACAAATTCAGATCAGTTGGCACTTCATTTCATGTAAAGAAATACAAGACCTTACCAAATACTATGAAAGCTTGGAGATAAAATGGATTAGAGGGGATTAGCAAGTGTCACTATAATACATATTTATCAACTGAACAGTCAATTCTATGTGCAGCCCCTACCACCCTACTCTGTAATGGTAAATTATATCAAAGGATATCCTCAGAGCTCATCTATCTGCTTTAATTTCTCAATTTGTTTACTACCCTTCACTGTGCTCTTCTGGGTCAATCATTTCTTCTACAAGACCTGACACAAGCTTAGTTAGGTGATTTCAGGACCCCGGGGGGAAAAAAAATCATTTATTTTTTAGCCCAATTCTTATCACTGAAACAGAATAAAACGATGTGCTTGTCATGGCTTTTCATTTCAAAGTAGGAATCAGCCTACATCTATTCCACCACCTTCAACTATTTTGTTTAAGAGGCTGTAACAAGGCTTCATGCCCGGTTATAAAATGATTTCCTCAATCACCAATCGTGAAATTCGCAAGAGAAAATCACAGCTATAGAGTTGTTCAGCACAGAAACAGAGCCTTTGTCCCACACTCATCTGCATCAATCCCATTTGCCCACTTTACATCTGTAGCCTTCTCTGCCGTGCTGTTTGATTGTAAAAGTGTCCCATCCAGTTCCACTTCTTTGAGCAGCAAGTTCTGGATATCAACCATTCAAATAGACTCCCCTTGTCCCTTTTTAAATGCCTTCCATTTGGCTTTAAAACATCTGCCCTCTTGCTTTTGATGCCCCTACAATGGAGAAAACATTCACCGTATACTACTTGCTTTTTATAGTTTTATATATCACAATCAGGTCATAACTCAGCCCTCTTCACTTGTGGGAAAACTCAGCTTATTCAGTTTCTCCTCAATCAGCCACAGTACACCTCAAAAGCAGGGTCTTTGGTGCACCATGCCTATACCCAACTACACCAACCCCACTTGCCCTCTTTAGAAACCTTCACTACCTTGCTGATGTATCTATGCACTTCATTTTGGTGAATCTCCTTTGCACTCAGCCAGTGCAACCACATCCCCATCCAATTGTGTAGCAATCAGAATCACACATAATAGTAAGTGTAACCTAACCAGAGTTTTGTAAAGTTGAAACATGACATCCCATGCAGGAACCACGTTAGAAAAGAGAGGGGATCGTAGGGGTCTCCATACCATCCATCAGGAACATTTATCAGGAGCTCTGCATACTCAAGGCCCTTATTATCAAGGATCCCACCCATCTATCCAACATCCTCTCTGACTTTCTACCATCAGACAGGAGTCTCCGATGCATAAAAACAGTCAGGATGGGAAACAGTTTTCTCCCATCTGGCCATTCGGCTTCTGAACTGCCTGCTGCGTTGCATTCGAAATGTCGGTTAATCTGTTCTGCAGTTTACAATATTTAATTTATGTATAATTCATACTGGATTTTATCCTTACTTTTCCCACATTGTTGCGTGTTATATATACTACACCGCTTTACACTCTAATCCGGAGAAACATGGTCTCGTTTGATGGTATATATGTATATAGTTAAATGACAATAAACTTGACTTGATATGCTTCTTCACCACACTGCATTATCACTTTGAGAATTATGGACTTGAACTCCAAGGTCCCTGTTCATTCAACATGTCTTAGTGCCCTACATTTTACTGTGCAAGCCCTCCCTCTCACTAGCTTTCCAACATGCTTCATCTCACACTTCAGGACAAAATTCCATCTGTCAATGCTCCAACAACTTTTCACTCCATCTATTTTTTTGCTATCCAAAGCCATGAATTACATCATTTTCAACAAGCTGAATTTGTTTTGCAAAGGATTTTGAGCTTGATTAGGGTTCTGGCAACATAACTGATTCTTATCTATGCAAAAATAACTGCTTTGAGATGTACTTCATCTCAATTTTCCCTTATTGCAAAATTAAATTCTAATAACGTCACTGACTTTTATAAATATTTTCTAAGCTACATAATTAGAAAATACCTGTTCAAATGGTACATTTAAAAATAGAGTTCTATACTTCCATCAATAAAGGTTTAAGCTCGAAAAAGTTCTTCATGCTCAAAATTGCACATGGAATGCAAACAGATTCACAAATCACAAACATTCTCTTTCAGGATTAACACCTACTTTGCATATGGGTGGATATAGTACAATTTAACTACAACCTCTCAGCACATCTTTAATTAAAACTATTCAGTAACAAGACTTGTTTCATGCTTTCGGCTATATGTGACTGCATGCCATGTCACAAAGGATTCTATCTTCCAACTAAGTCCAAAAAAACCCAGACATAGCAGAAAATTTATGAAATTAAGGTTACTTTTAAATTGCAAAATCGCAATTCAACCCCAAAAAACAAATATGAATATCAGCATACAAAGATAAGAGCAACAACATTTAATAACTTAATTGGACTGAGGATACATTAATGAGCATTGAGGAAGATGCATTTGTCCACACTGCAATTATACAAAGGAAATTTGCATTTTATAGAAACCAGGCAAATCTGTGATTTCAAGAATATTCAATCAGTAAATTGAGTCCAAGTACATTTATTTATTTAGCGATACAGCATGGTGTAGGGTCAGCCTTTCAAGCCACACTGGCCCAGCCACCAACACCAAACCTGATCATTGGACAACTTACAAAGAGCAATTAACCTACACGGTACTGGTCTTTGGACTGGGAAGGGGGGGGGACTGGAACACCCAGGGAAAACTCGCACATTCCACAGGGAGGACATACAGACTCCTTACAAAACAGTGCCAGATTTGAACTCTGAACTCAGACTCCTTATAGAGTGGAGCCAGAATTGAAGTCCGAACTCTGGAATGCCTCAGGATGTAATCGTGTCACGCGAACTGCTATACTACCATGGCACCCTAAAGGATATTAAATGCAAGAGATTTTGGGGAACCTCAAGAGAGCAGGCATTGTTTAAAAAAAGATCTATAAAAACTAAAGACTGCTTTCTTATATTAGCTGATGTACATCCTATAGCTGTAGTATTAGAACTGTGTATAATATTAACTGGGTCTGAATTGCAGGTTATTGAAGGTTATTTTGCAGTGAAAAATCGTAGAGTCAGGCATACAATTCTGGACATGATAATAAAGGAAAGATGTGATTACAATGGAGCAGCAGCAAAGGTGGTTTACAAGCATTTACCCAGATTAGAGTCCAGTTTTGGGGAAAGACTAAATTAGAGATGTTTTCTATGGAAAGCTGTAGAGACTTAATTAAATCAAAGAATCATACCATCAAGCACCAAGCTACACTAATCATACATTGATTCCATTTTCTTCTCTTCACATTCACATCAACTCCTCCCACCATTCTCACTCCACTACGGGCAATTTACAACAGGCAATTACTCAAGCAACCCACTGAATCAAATCTTTTATTTCATGAAGACACTCAAATTATAATTAAACCAAATCTTTCCACAGCTATTTCCCCAAAGTAATTTGCCCATTTACAAACACTACATGCTTAACTTTAAAAAAAAAATGCAATTCCGAATCAAAGACTGGTTGCACATGAAAAGAGACAATTCAGCCCATCAAGTCGATAATGGCACAGCTGTCTTCTGCCTTGCACCTCCTTGTTCTCCTGACTACAAATTTTTTCCCTTTAGGTACTTAGCCAGCTCTTTCTTTAGCAGTACAATTGAATCTGTCTTTATTGCTACAGCCTGCAGTACACTTCAGTCATCATCTACTATATAACATTTTCAGGCCACTTTTGCTTCTCCAGCTAATCACTTCCATCCCATATTCCCTGGCCCTTGACCCTCTGCTGATGCAAACTATACCCTTCTTGACTTTAAATATCTCGATCAGATTCCCTTGCACCCTTCGTCAAGGAGCGCAACCCCAGTAGTCAGCCAATTAACGACCTTGTAATCAATCTAATAAATATCTTCTGTATTTTAGAGTCTAAAGTGAGGCGCTAGGAAATTGACAGAAGATGCATTTGCCTATTCATGTATTAAAACTGAACAGTCTCTGAGCTGCTGCATGCGTTCCAACTCTGTGCACCTTCGGACCCTATCGGAACAGCGTAAGGGGGATACACGTACCTTGGAGCAAACTGAGCCCAACTTCCAGCTGCTGCTGCTTCCTCAGGATGTCCGATTGGCTTTGCCTGTCCATAAATCGCACCGCTTCCTCCACTCACCCACCCCGCCCGGGCCCAAAATAAAACCTGGGTGAATTACACCGAGCCGGACGAGCAACTGGTGCGCGAGTGACGGCAGTGCGCAGGTGCGAAGCGGGGGGGGGGGGGAGCTGCTGTTTTTCTCATCCCCTCCCTCACCCCCGCCAGGAGGTTGGGGGGAAGAGTATGGAACTACAACTCCCACAAGCCCCTGCGCATTCGAGACACCACAGGCCCCAGCAGCCGACCCCCCCCCCCCAATAACACCGCATGAAAAGAAACGTCCATGGGAACCAACCTTCCTCTCAGCCAGAATATTCATCTTGTGCTGTTTAACCCTACCAGTTTCTTAACGTATACTCCCAATAGAATTACATTATAACACTTTCACATATATATATATATAAAAAATATTCCGTGCCGCGTTTATCTTTTGCCCATGACACGAGCACCCACACAGATCGGTAGGAGAAAGGTAAGGCTACGTACGGGCTAGCCCACTGCTCCCAACTCCGTCCTCCTCCCAGCCGCCGGGAGAACTGAGTGAGCCGCCGGCCCTGCGCCGCCGCCTTTATCACCTCGGGAGCTACCATGCGCCCTCCACCCCGGGAGGCACATCCTCGGAAC
This sequence comes from Hemitrygon akajei, assembly GCF_048418815.1. NCBI lineage: Eukaryota > Metazoa > Chordata > Chondrichthyes > Myliobatiformes > Dasyatidae > Hemitrygon > Hemitrygon akajei. The sequence continues at coordinate 32,955,331 of NC_133127.1, forward strand.
CTGGCAGCAAGAGGAGATGCCGCTCGGAGCACGTGTCAATTCCAGAGCTGGTACCATTTTTCTCACCGCAGATTGTAATATATCCCCTGCCAGGTGTACTGCTTTCAAGTAGCGGCGGAGAAGAATGGATCACACTCTTGCATTTCACCCTTTGAAGGATGGAAGAGTCCCTGTCCCAACCCCAGATTATAAACAATGGAACCTCGTGGGAGCTCCGGCAGGTCAATAACCTGGACCAACAAAGCGCTGATAATATAAGGAATCGGTGTTTTTATTATTCCCCTTTAAACCTGTGGATTCCAATTTGAAAGAAGCGCTGCATTACACAGTAGTCCGAAGCAACGCGCGTATGCATTTTTTTTTTTTTTCAGAAATATAAATTACAGCGCTGTTGTATTTGCCTAAACAAAAAAGGTTGTCACGTCAATTTTATGTCCCCCTAAAATATATTTTTACTTTCAATCACATAGGGATTGGTTGCTTGCCGAAATAATCTGTTATTAGAATCACATTTTAGGAATAGAACAAAGCATACTTTGTAATAGAAATATTTTTTAAACTTCAATAAAAATATATCATTTATCGAGACCAAAATATTTAATATTATTTATAACAGTTGTTCAAAGTTCAATCCTTCCAGAATTGTTTCGCATATAATACATATTTAAGTAGTAAAACACTTCACCCGGGATTTTTCATTCATGTTTTCCACTGGGCATTTTTTTCATCTTATTAAACATATACATTACTAGTTTCGATCCAATCATCCCCACGGAGCAGACAGGCGTTCGACGCGCTAATAGGTCGGTGCTGCCACCTGCTGGATATTCGTGCTGACAGTCAAAACCATCGCAAATAAAGAACCTAAATTCCCGCTATTACAATTAATTCACGACAACTGCACCAAGTTCTGCCAGTGTTTTTTTTTTCCAAAGTATTATTTGCAACAATAGTTGTTTCCATAAATAGTAATCAGGAAGCAAATGTATTTGAACGCGCAAAACGCTGGAGGAACTCAGCAAATCAGGCAGCAGCAGGAGGGAAATAAACAAGACCCTTCATCAGGACTGGAAAGTAGCTGGCTGGTCAATTATCATGTGATTGTTACTTTACCAACAATGTTTTAAAACGTCATCTGACTGAGGTAATAAAATACAATGAGTTTAGTGTGCTAGCTTTTTCTCTTTCTTTTCTCCATATCTTCTCTCATTTGAATATAAGTCATCTGCTTCTACTTGCTTTTTTTCAATTTCATATTTTTAATTAGGTCATCTTTCCAGATTACAAGGTTTAAGCCTCCCTAATCTTTTATCATAGCTCATCCGCATTACACTTGGGGCAAGACTTGCTCCTCTCATCTATACTCTTTATCGCTATAAGTATGTATTTTACAAGGTACAGCATATAGATATAATGTCACACCATCTGGGCAAGGCTTAGTGCTCAGCTGCAATATTGCAGGGGCTTCAGTACTGCCTGGAGGAATGTCCTGCTTGTCAGCAGCCAGGATTTAAAGGAATGAAGGCTCTTAAAGGCAAAAAGCCACATGTGGGAACAAAAATATAGTTTGGCAATGCAGCATTCTAGGCTCAACTGTCTTCAGCTGCTTCATCGGTGACCTTGTCTGCATCATAAGGTCAGAGTGTTTGCTGGTGATGTGTTCAGTTCCATTCTCAATTCCTCACACATACAGCAAAATCTCGATGGCAATCAGCTTCTGTAAATCACACACTGTCATTGTTTTGGATATTTCAGAGATGATTTGCAATCCACAGATGGCAGCAAGTTTAACTACCTTCTCAGGGTGGGCAGTAAATTCAGACTTTGCCAGTGACACTTTCTGAAATTTTATTTTTGAGTTGCTTGCCTTTCCAGTCATGTGAAGTTAAGTAGTTTCCACCGAATAATGATGCCAAAACAAACACGGGGGCAGGAAGTGAAGTGACCCAACCATTAAAATCAACTGGCAGCTATACAAATAAAAAGACATGACAACGGAGGTTAATACTAAAATAAACACTAAAATAAGTTCCCAGAAACGCACAATTGTTCAATCAATAACTATACTGAAAAATATCCAATTTTGATCCCTTTTTCAGAAGCAACAAGTGAATGGAAAAATACATTTTCATAAAATAAGTAAAGAAGTAATAAAAGTGGGTGAAGAATGGAGGGTGGGGTTGGTGTTGGTGAAAATTTCCTTGAGAAAGAAATCAGCAGAAGGAATTTGCTTTTGCAATAGGATTAAAAGTCATCCAGAAGTAGTTTTTGATTTGCAATGTTAAGAGTCTGTGATGAGGTAAAAGTTCAAAGTAAATTTATTATCAAAGAACATATTATCACCACATATTATCCTGTAATCCATTTTCTAAAAGGCATCTTAGTATTGTAGTCTTGAAGTTCAATTTGCATTCAAAAATTAGTCACAGCATAAACTAACTTCTAGGCTGCTGGTTATTTAAAAATTGAAAGCCTGCTGCTTCCATTAATATAGTTCACGTTTTCCAGGTAGGATATACTGCATAAAAATCATTTATATAATATTGCAAATCAATGAAGTGTTTGTAATCTAGTCACAATCTTTACCACTGGCTGCTCACGAGTCCACCATACTTATGGGAAAACAGGAAGGAGTGAAGAACAATTATTGTAAGGGAAGGGACATTCAAAGCTTGCCAAGGTCTTGTCACAGTTAGCAAAAGAACTTAATTATAATATTTTTTTAATATGCAGATGCTTATTCCAGTACACACTGCAGGCTCCTTCCCAATCTATCCAGGTTCCTGTATAATATTTCTAAGATGACCTTTGTGGGTAAAATTATCGGATTCTATAAATGATGCAGGGCTTTCGGTGGATTATGACTTGGTGCCACGTTCAAAAATATTAGCAAAGAACAGTACTGCCCTTTGGCCCAGATGTTGTCCCGGTGTTTTAACCTACTCCAAAATCAATCTGACCCTTCCTCACCACACAGCTCTCCACTTCTCTATATATAATCGATGTGCCTATCGAGGAGTTTCCTGAATGTCTCTAACGTATCTGCCTCTGCCACCCCCCTTAGCAGTGCATCTCCTGCACTTTCCACTCCCTATCTCCTACCTACACCCCTCTCTATCGTGAGTTAGTTAAACCTGTCACTCCCTTCAGATGATGGGCTGCCGACGGCACCTCTCTCGAATCCTCTGTCCTGGGCCAGTCTGGTGGTGGTCCTAGATGACAGAAGATTGATTGGATCATAAAACCATAGGAACAGAATTAGGCCATTAGCCCATCGAGTATACTTCACCATTTCATCATGTCTGATTCAATTTCCTCTCAGCCCCATTCTCTCGCCTTTTCTCCGTATCCCTTCGTGCCCTGACCAATCAGGAAACTATCAACCTCTGCCTTAAATATCCATAAAGTCTTGGTCTCCACAGCTGCCCGTGGCAAAGAATTCCACAGATTCCACCGCTAAAGGCCTGTGGCTTCCACAGACTATCAGCTTTCACTACATGACTTCATATGTCTTCTAGGTGAAGATCCTGCCTGCTGCAGGTATAGAGACAGATAGATAGACAGACAGACACTTTATTGATTGCAAAGGCAGTGTCACAGTACCATTACAAGTGCACAGATATACAAAAATATTAGAAGTATGAAAGAATTAAGAAAAGTTACCTCAAACAGTCTAACAGAACTCATTATAGAGTCTAACGGCCGAGGGTAAGAATGACCTCATATAGCGCTCTTTGGAGCAGCACAGTTGTCTTAGTCTATTACTGAAAGTGCTCCTCTGTTCAGCCAAGGTGGCATGCAGAGGGTGAGAAACATTGGCCAGAATGGCCAGGGTTTTCTATAGGGTCCTTTGTTCTACCACAGTCTCCCGGAGTGTGTCCAGCCTTTCTAATCAGTTTATTGAGCCTGTTGGCATCACCTGTGTTGATGCCATTGCCCCAGCACACCACCACATAGGGGATTGTACTGGCGACAACACACTTGTAGAGCATGTGAAGGAGAGGCCTGCACACTCCAAAAGACCTCACTCTCCTCAGGGAGTAGAGGTGACTCTTGCCCTTCTTGTACACAGCCTCTGTGTTGGTGCTCCTCTCAAGTCTGTCATCCAGGTGCACCCCCAGGTACTTGTCGGTCCTCACCACATCCACATCGTCACCATCAATAGTAACAGGGAGCAAAGCAGGTTTAGTCTTCCTGAAGTCCATCATCATCGCCTTTATCTTACTGATATTGAGCTGCAGGTGATGCGGTCTTTGGAGCTTTTGTTGGTGTACCTGTAGCACGGGGTTTTTATGAAATGGGGTTGCTAGCCCCACGTCCAACCCTCCTCCTTCCACAGCCAGTCTTGGGACCCACCATGACGGTTCCCCCCCCAACCTCCTATACTTTCCTCAAATCACTTTAAAACTATGTCCTCTCATATCAGCCTTTGCTGCCCTGGTAAAAAGATACTGGCTGTCCACTCAATCTATGCCTCCTATCATCTACACAGCTCTACCAAACGCGTAAAATGAATGTCTGTGGTCGCATAACCGCAGCTAAAACATCAGGACACTGACGAGAAATCTTACATTGAACTCATAAGTTGGCAATCATGCACAAAAAGGATTTCTGATTGGCCTTGTTTCCATGTTGGTTGTTGTGTGGCTTAAATGGAGCACGCCGTTCTGTAATGCCACACACATGTTCATGATTGTATCTGGAGACCATGGTAACACTCGGCTGTTTGTTATTCCATTTTTAATGCATTTAAGCGAGTAGATAAAGTGTGTCTTTGACCTGCTCGTTGTAACAGGACACCATGCACTAAAGAATAATGGACTCATTATTTCTCACCCACTGTGCTTAGCACAGAAAGAAGTCGTCACAAACACAGAAAGGGTAATTTCTTTCCTCAGACCCTGCCGCAAAAAGCAACCTGAACTGAATAGCCATCTGCCCAGATTGTTCCGTCCGAAGATATTTGCATTGTATCAGGGGGATTTCGTGCATTGACTCAATCATTTGACTGCAGATCAAAGCAGAAATGGTAAACAGCTGGATTCGAGATTCAAAATTCAAGATTGAAGATTGTTTATTATCATTCCTCAGTACATGAGTGTAAAGGAGACAAAATTATTGTTATGGCGGATCCAATGCAGCATAAAAAACACAATAAATATACACATGAAAGCAATCGTACAAGACACAAGTACTAGCCACCTGCTAGTCCGGGGAGAGTAAAGTTATTCCAGAGAACCTTAACTATAAATTTCAAAGCTCATCTGAATAATCTCCAGCTTGCAGGTCTAGCAAGTTGTTAGGAAGGCAAATGACAAGTTAACCTTTATGAGTTTTGGACTGGATATGTTTTTCTCCAATGGTTCAGGACAGATATAATGGCGTGAAGTGTAAAGGTTCTGTCTCCCAACCTGCAGTGAGAAATCACCAGACTGATTCTGGGATGGTGGGTTTGTAAGATAAGCAGAGATAGATTGGGCCTGTCCTCAGGAGAAGAACTCAGAAGGATGAGGGTTAGTCTCATTGAAACATGCAAAAAAATTCACTTGGTTGCACTGGCTCAATGCAGGAATGCTGCTTCTCTTGGCTGAGTTCTCTAGGAAGAGTTATAATCTCAAAATAAGCATCCACCGCTCAGGACAGAATTGAGAAGAAACTTCTTCAGTAGTGGGCAGTAAATATTAGAATTATTGAATGAAGAAAACTATGAAGGCAGAAGTGACTGGGCCAGTGCAGAAAAGAGATCTGTGGTTTTTTGTTCTTGAGAGCAATTAGACAGACTTGTGCAGCCTAGGCAAAAGATAATTCATAAAATTACTGGAAGGCACAACAAGCACAAGGGTCAAATCAGCCGACCCCTGTCCTATTTTGTATTTTCCCATGTTTGCATCACTGACTTTTGTACCATCCTTTTCATCAGCCCAGGAAACTAAGACAGAAGGCTGAGATCCCCTGCGCCTTCGTCATGGAATCCGAGGAGGGGAGGGGGCACCTAAATCAGAGTTGTATAAGGGTGCAAAATAGTGATCAGTTGCAGGTAACCACACGTATACAGCCTGAAGCAGATCTTCACTGAATTAACATTAAATAAAGCAACATCATCAAAACCGTAAACTATTAGGCGATAGGATGATGAAACTCGAGAATGCTCTATGCCAAACAGAGCCTTGTGCCTGTAGTTGTCTATTTTGTTCACCTTCTTGTTGTGGTGTCGCTTGCATAACGACGCACTACAGGAAGAACATTTTCATTTGTCAGTTTGACTCTTATGCCGACTTCAAAGGCTGAAACTGAGTTTTTTGGCTTTGGGTGACTTCATTTCTTTTCCCAGAAGCTTTTACACAACCCACATGTGGTAACGACAGAACCAAATAATCCTGCCACGACCAAACAGTGAAGAAACTGAACTGAACATGGGAGCTAGGAGATGACGCCTGATGTTCCAGGATTTATTACGAGAGCGAGATCGGGGAGGCACACTCACCCTGGAAAGGAGGCAGCTGAGAAGCAGCCCTGTAAATGAGTGCAGTATTAGATCATAGGATCAGAATTTGGCCATTCAGCCCATCAAGACTGCTCTGCTATTTCATCATAGCTGATTTATTATCCCACTCAAACCATTCTCCTGCCTTCTCCGCATTACCTTTGATGCCCTGACTAATTAGGAACCTATCAACCTCTGTTTAAATATGCCCAATGACTTGGCCTTCAATGCCGGCTGTGGCAACAAATTCCACAGACTGATCACCCTTCGGCTAAAGAAATTCCTCCTTATCTCCATTCTGAAGAGACATTTTTCTACTCTGAGGCTATGCCCTCTGGTCCTAGACTCCCCCACTACAGGAAACATCCTCTCTATGTCCACTCTATCTGGGCTTTTCAATATTGAATAGATTTCAATTAGATCCTCCCCCATTCTTCTAAACTCCAGCGTGTACAGGGTCAGAGCCATCAATGCAGTAACCCTTTCATTCCTGGGATCATTCTCGTGAACCTCTGGACCCTCTCCATTTCTAAGAATGCGGGAAAAATTAACCCAAATTTTAGATGAAGCAATGGAAGTGGAAAATAACATGTTAAATCTGCAGAAGAAACATAAGGCAAAGCAGATGTTAGAATCTTTTGGAAGAACTCAGTGAGTCAAGGTCTGACAAAGGGATGATAAACGTTTTGAGTCAAGACCCTGCATTAGGACTGAGAGTGTGGAAGCTACCGGAATATAGGAGTGAGAGGGACGAATGAGACAGATGATTGTAGATGATAGAGGTGTGGGGAATATGACAGATAGATGGAGCTGGGAGGGGATGTAGAGGAGGAGCGCTAAGACTAATGTCGTGAGATTTCTTGTTTTGTGCCAGCAGCACAATGTAAGACACATGTAATATGTATTTGTATTTGTATATCAATTACAATAAGAAATAAAATAAATCAATAGTTCAAGAGATGAATAGTGAGATAGTGTTCTTGGACCATTCAAAAATCTGATGGTGGAGAGGAAGAAACTGGTCCTAAAGCATTGAGTGTGGGCTTTTAGGGACTTGTATGTCATCCCTGATATCAGCAATGAGAAGAGGGCATGTCCTGGGTGATGAGGCTCATTAATGATGGATGCTGCCTTCTTCAGGTATCACCTTTTGAAGATGACCTGGATGGTTGGAAGAACCTGATGGAGCTGGCTGGATTCACAGCCTCCAGACCAAGGGGATGAGGAAGGGAAACATTCAGAGGTCTACCTTCAGAACAAAAATCAAGATTGCCTTTTACTTACACATAATATAATCCAAATTTAGACTACAAGATCAAATAGAAAAATGGATGTTATAGTCCTGATATTGTTTCATGGGCAAATTAATACCAGGATGTTAGAGGTGGACGAGGGGATGAAAATCATCTATGTTCCAGTGAATGAATTCAGATGGTATTGGTTGTCCACGTGAAACCACAAGCACACAGGTACTAGTGGAGTGTGAAGATCACGCCTGTGACTTTTAGGCTTTGTAAAATCTACTTTGCGAGTATACGTAAGAAATTAAAGGGAAAAGGTGCCGGAAAATCAAAGAAGACGATAGGCCGAAGGCCTGTTGCCGTGCTGTGGTGCTCTATGACACCATGCAAGCTGCAGAGTGAACAAAGTGCAATAACACAGAAGCCACTACTGAGAGGCTGTGACAGAAGCCTGCGTATTGGTCCAGAATAAGGAAAGCAATAGAGTAATGATTTAAGAAGACACAGGAGAATGTTGCAGTCTCAGCCTCAAGGAACTGGGCCCAGAGTCAGCTTTATATCACGCCCTGGCTGTCTGAATCCTGTAGATGTACAGAATTATTCTTTGCACTTCTTGGGATGAAGTGCAAGATTTATCCTACTTTCCCACAAAAAGGAATATTTCTATTGCCTTGAGCATCAACGAATTAATCAATTATTTATGATGGCATTTTATACACACCTATTCTTTATTAACCTGGTTCCAATGACAAGAGGAGTAATCTGTTATTATTACTCTAACCTCCCTGTGCTGTCGGGAAACCACTCCAGGCCAAGGTGGAATAAATGGAGCCAATAAGATAAAGCAATGCAATCACGGGCAGATGAATTGGCTTGAGTTGTGAACAACCTGACATTTGCTGCAGCGTTTCTTCCTGTGGGCCCCAGCCACCAGGTCGCAGCTCGGTCTGGCTGGGAAGAGAAGGGGAAGGGTAATGGAAAGAAAGTTGAGCTGCCTGTCAGCTCAGGTTTTGGAGCACGGTCTACTGAACAGAGAGAAGCATTGATGTTGGAGGGAAAGAAGATCAGAAATATCACTTTTTAAAAAACCAGAAAACTGAAAGAAACTGGAAACCATTTTAATATATACAGCGTGTCCATCGTTTAAGAGTTTAGATCAGAAAATACTGGAGACGTTCATTGGCTCAGGCAGCACTCAGCAAAAGGTCAGAATCAAAATCAGGTTTATTCTCACCGACAATTGTTGTTCTTGTGGCAGCAGCGCAGTCAAAGGCATAAAAAATAACATAAAGTTACAACATGAAAATATAGTGTCAAAGAGGACAAGTGAGGTAGTGCTGATGAGTTTACGGACCATTCAGAAATCAGATGGCGGAGGGAATGAAGAATCCCTAAAGCATTGTGTGTGTGTCTCTAGGCTCCTGTACCTGTAGTGGAATCAGCACTGGACTTCAAGGCAGTTGGTCCTGAGTTCAAACCCAACCTGGGCAGCAGCGGTATTTGCACGGAAGAAGGTCCTGGCAATCTATTTCCCGTAGGTTGCCATGGAAACACCCTATGGTCTGTGAGGTCACAAAGAGTTGGACTCCACTTAACGACCAAAAAGAACTTGGTGGTAACAATGAGAGGAGGACATGTTCTGAATAGTGAGGGTTCTTAAGGAAGGATGGCACCTTCCTGAGGCATCGCTTTTTGAGGATGGTGAGGAGGCATGTGAGGGAGCTGGCTGAGTCTACAACTTTCTGCAGCCTCTTCCAATCCTGTGCATTGGAGCCTCCACACCAGGCGGTGATTCAATAAGCTGTCAGGTCATTAAGTTCTCTTTCCACCTGCACAGGCGCTGCCTGATTGCTGGGTATTTTCAGATTTATTTTTTGTTTTAATTTCAGATTTCCCAGCTTTATTTCTGTAAAGTGACAGAATGCTTGGAGCCCAGATCCCCATCTTTATATGGCAAAGTAAGAGAGCTGTTGTGGCTGGAGGTCATGAGAATCATGCAGAAGTTCTCCCAGACAGAAGAACAAGAATGAGATACAGCAAACATTGCACCAAATGCTTAGCCTAACTACATGACTCAAGTGTTCATAACAAGACAGCATTAGGCAGAGGCCAGTGAAAGTGCTGACGCCCATTAATTCCTTTCTCAAGTCATTGTCCCACAACAGTTAGTGTGATCTCACAGAGGTGCAAGCATGCATCAACTGCCTGGCTTTTCCCATTATCATAAGGCCACCTGATGAGGAGACCTAACGAAGTGTCTTGGCCAGAAACCTTGACAGTTTATTCCTCCATAAATGCTGCCTGACTTGCTGAGTTTCTCCAGCATTTTCAGTGTGTTGCTCAAGACTTACAGCATCTGCACAATCGCTTATGTTTATAAACTCACCTTTTGTGCCTCTCTGCATTCAGCTAACCAAGAAAGCCAATGTGCTGTGCTATAGTTGAACAATAATAGCAAATATAAAACTTAAGACATAGAAGGAGGACTAAGCCTTTCAGCTCTTTGAGTCTTCTCCACGATTCATCAAGATTGTGGCTGAGAGGGGCTGTCAGGGGTAAGTTTTTTACACAGAGAGCGGTGAGTGCATGGAATGGGCTGCCAGCGACAGTGGTGGAGATGGATACAATAGGGTCTTTTAAGAGACTCCTGGACAGATACATGGAGCTTAGAAAAATAGAGGGCTATAGGTAACCCTAGGTAATTTCTAAAGTAAATACATAATTGGCATAGCATTGTGGGCCGAAGGGCCTGTATTTTGCTGTAGTTTTTCTATGTTTCTATCTCCTCATTCACTTAATGTCTACAAATTCACTGATCTGTATTTTGAATGAACACAATGTCTGAGCTTCCACTACTAAGTGGGATAAAGAATTTGAATGAAGAAATTTATACTTTTGTTAGTCCTAAATGGTCCTCTCCTCATAATCCGATCAAGTGTGAGGTGTTGCACCTTTAGAGGGCAAATGTAAAGGGAAAGTACACAGTTAATGGCAGGACTCCTAACAGAATTGATATGCAGGGGGATCTTGGGAACCAAGTCCATAGTCTGACAGACAGTGGGTAAGCTGGTAAAGAAGATGTATGCTATGCTTGTCTATGTTAGTCAAGGCATTGAGTTTCAAAGTCAGGAGGTTATACTTCAGCTGTATAAAACATTAGTTCAGCTTTGACTTTGACTTTGTATCAGGCTTGTACAAGCAGGCACCGCCCAGTCTCCACCCAGCTAACAAGAATCACCTGTCACTCATTTCCAACGCATCACCTGCAGCCTATTTAAACCCAACTCCCATCCATATTCCTTGTTCAACTATCGAACCTGCCAGCCTCAGCAGTTGCTCCTAGCCTTCGGTTATCTTGTTGCCTTGTCATGTTAACCATTCTCTCCTGTCTTGTGGCTCCTTTTTTGTTTTGTGTTATTTTGCAGTTTATTAGTAAAGTGATCGCTAACCACTAAGTTGTCTTAGCTGCTCTGCATTTGGGTCAAATCTCCTCTAGGATGGGTGAAACAGTGAATTACCCAGCAGAGTCTGCTTGTCTAAAGGAAATTGCCTGCTGACATGAATACACAATCAAGATGGAGCAGGAAACCCCTGAACTTCTGCTTACCACTCTCAACCAACCCTTTGCCTCACTACAGCAACCCCACGCCAGTCATCCTCCTCTCTCGGAGCCCTGGGTTCCAGTACCTGAATGCTTTGACGGATCCCCAATCTGGTGTTGCAACTTCCTATCCCTGTGTCTTACACTTCGAGCTCCAACCATCTCTGTATTCTATGGATTGCTTTCCTCACCTCTCTCTTGACTGGGCAAGCTCTGACTGCAACAATAAAACCACCGTTTGCAATAAGTATGAGGAATTCATTGCTGAGATGCAACAAGTTCTCAACTATTCGGGAAAAGGAAGGGAGATAGTGAATCGGAGACACGACTTTGGTACTGGATTATGTTGTGGACTTCAGGACCCTCACGGCAGAATGTGACTAAAATGCAGACCACTGTTGGCCCATTACCACCATGACCCCTCAGAGTGCTTGAAAGATGAGCTACCTGTCCAGCTGATGTCCAGCGACCTCGAAAGCCTCATCACTTTGGCCCTCGGTATTGACAAGCGTTTTATGGAATGACACTGAAGATCACCACCGGAACCATTTCAGGCTGTAGGACCTTCATCAGCAATGCCTCCAGAATCCATGAGTCTCCACTGCAATCTGTGGCAATAAATTTCTCAGATTCAATTCATCCTCATCTCAGTTCCACTGGGACATCCTTGTATTCTGTGGCTGTTCCCTCAGGTCATGGACTGCCCCACTATAGGAAACATCCTTTCCACATTCATCCTGTTTATATCTTTGAATATTCAGTGGGTTTCAATGAGATAGATAGATAGATAGATAGATAGATAGATACTTTATTCATCCCCATGGGGAAATTCAACATTTTTTTTTCCAATGTCCCATACACTTGTTGTAGCAAAAACTCATTACATACAATACTTAACTCAGTAATAATATGATATGCATCTAAATCACTAACTCAAAAAGCATTAATAATAGCTTTAAAAAAGTTCTTAAGTCCTGGCAGTTGAATTGTAAAGCCTAATGGCATTGGGGAGTATTGACCTCTTCATCCTGTCTGAGGAGCATTGCATCGACAGTAACCTGTCGCTGAAACTGCTTCTCTGTCTCTGGATGGTGCTATGTAGAGGATGTTCAGGGTTTTCCATAATTGACCGTAGCCTACTCAGCGCCCTTCGCTCAGCTACCGATGTTAAACTCTCCAGTACTTTGCCCACGACAGAGCCCGCCTTCCTTATCAGCTTATTAAGACGTGAGGCGTCCTTCTTCTTAATGCTTCCTCCCCAACACGCCACCACAAAGAAGAGGGCGCTCTCAACAACTGACCTATAGAACATCTTCAGCATCTCACTGCAGACATTGAATGACGCCAACCTTCTAAGGAAGTACAGTCGACTCTGTGCCTTCCTGCACAAGGCATCTGTGTTGGCAGTCCAGTCTAGCTTCTCGTCCAACTGTACTCCCAGATACTTGTAGGTCTTAACCTGCTCCACACATTCTCCATTAATGATCACTGGCTCCATATGAGGCCTAGATCTCCTAAAGTCCACCACCATCTCCTTGGTCTTGGTGACATTGAGACGCAGGTAGTTTGAGTTGCACCATATCACAAAGTCCTGTATCAGTTTCCTATACTCCTCCTCCTGTCCATTCCTGACACACCCCACTATGGCCGTGTCATCAGCGAACTTCTGCACATGGCAGGACTCCGAGTTATATTGGAAGTCAGATGTGTACAGGGTGAACAGGACCGGAGAGAGTACGGTTCCCTGTGGCGCTCCTGTGCTGCTGACCACTGTGTCAGACCTACAGTCTCCCAACCGCACATACTGAGGTCTATCTGTCAAATAGTCCACTATCCAATCCACCATGTGAGAGTCTACTCCCATCTCCGTTAGTTTGTGCTTTAAGATCTTGGGCTGGATGGTGTTAAAGGCACTAGAGAAGTCAAGGAATGTAATCCTCACAGCACAACTGACCCCATCTAGGTGAGAGAGTGATTTGTGCAGCAAATACGTGATAGCATCCTCCACTCCCACCTTCTCCTTATACGCAAACCCCCCACCCATTCTTCTAAATCCTAGTGAGTACAGGCCCAGAGCCATCAAATGCTCCTCATATGTTAACCCTTTCATTTCTGGAATCATTATTGTGAACCTCCTCTGGACCCTCTCCAATGCCAACACATCCTTTCCAGGATAAGGGACTGAAAGTTGCTCACAGTACTCCAAGTGTCATCTAACCAATGCCTGATAAATCCTCTGCCCCATGCAGTCACTCCCCATAACTGAATGATCCACCCCAGGCAACATCCTTGTGAATCTCCTCTGCGTCCTCGCTGGAGCAATCTCGTCCTTGCAGTGTGCAACCAGAACTGCAAAGAACTCTCCTATCTGAAATTTAATGAAGTTATAATCTATACATTCGCTATTGAGGCTAGCATCCCGAATACGTTCTTCACTGCCATCCTTCTGCTGTCTCTCTGTATCGCAATCCGTTGGGCCTGACCGTTCGTGGTGTGTACCCTATCCTTACTGGATCCCAAAAATGCATTGTAACCTACTGAGATTAAATACCATCTGCTGATCAATATCATACCGTAACCAAAGACTATCGTACTCACAATCAACAACAGCACCACTAGCTTTTATTGGTGTGTTATCAGGAAGGGGAAGCAAACCTTCTTGTGCTACCATATACATCTCATTCTGACCAGTGAATGAAATTGAACCTTGCCCTACTCTGTAACTTTAAGTAGATCATAAATACTTGGCATTCCACCTCTTCATAGGATCTCGGCAAGAAGCCACTTCAGCAACGTTATTTATCTGTTGAGATACAGCACGGAATAGACCCTTCTGGCCCTCTGAGCCATGCCATTCAGCCACCCTTCGTATAACCCCAGCCTAATCACGGGACAATTTACAATGACCAATTAACCTAATCCTAACCGGTACATCTTTGGAAACTAGAGCACCTAGAGAAAACCCTTTCACAGACTCCTTACAGATGACATCGGATCTGAACTCAGAAGTCCAACGCCACAAGCAGTAATAGCAACGTACTAACCGCTACGCTACTGTGTCGCCCAGTACCACAGATGTATCCCCCCCCCCCACCCGCCTGGGTTTGCCTATCTTCTTCAGGCTTGTCCTCCTCCCCACCCTCCCACTTCTTGCTCTGACATCTTCCCCTTCCTTTCCAGGCCTGATGAAGGGTCTCGGCCCGAAACCTTGACTGTTTATTCATTTCCATAGATGCTGACTGATCAGATGAGTTCCTTCAGTACTTTATGTGTGTTACTCTGGGTTTCCAACATCTGCAGGATTGCTTGTAGTTATTTGACAGATGGGGTATTTACAGATTGGTTACCGTAGATTCCGGATTTTAAGCCGCTACTTTTTTCCCACATTTTGAACAGCTTTGAACTCTGCGGCCTTTAATCCAGAGCGGCTAATACATGGTTTTTTTTTTCATGCCGCCTCGTAAACATTTTGCCTCATAACAGTAGACCAATAAAATTGATGAGTAGTTCACAGAGGTCCAATGAAATTGTACGATAAATCAAGCGCACTTTCACAATTAAATTATTGTAAATCAGTCATTTGTACTCACCCTCATCAACATGGAAAATACTCGAAGAAAAGCAAGACCCGAGCGCGTCAGACCCGAGCGCATCAGACCCGATTAGACCCGATCGCGTTACGCAAGCGCGTCAGACCCGAGCGAAAACGCTGCTTTTAAGTTAAAGGCGATCAATAACTTTTCCTGGTAGGCTGCAGTATATATATTTTTACCAGTCGCTAGGAGATATTGGAATGTTGTTTGTGCTGTTCAGTAAAAAAGTATATGCAACGTAATTTGTGTTACCGATACGTATGTATATTTAAAAGTAACGGTGCGGCCTAAAATCCGGTGCGGCCTTTACAATTAAAAAATTGATTTTATTTCTAAAATTAGAGCCAGCGGCTTTTAATCAGGTGCGCTCTGTAGTCCGGAATCTACGGTAATTTCATTTATATGGTGTTTTCATTTCATGGCTTTATTCTTTAAATATATTTCTTTTATTTTTATTTTGAGATGCAGCACAGTAACAGGCCCTTCCGGCCCAACGAGTCCGCGCTGCCCAGTTCCACCCATGTGACCAATTAACCTGCTAATCTGTATGCCTTTGGAATGTGGGAGGAAACTGGAGCACTCGGAGGAAGCCCTGGTAGTACATATGCCATTATCCGGGAGTGCAGTTACGAGAGAAGATCTGAGGGGGAATGAAGAGTGAGAGGAGAAAGAGAGACAGTGATTGAGAGGTTAATTGGTCATGAAGGAGACATGAAATTCAAATAGACGTAACGAGGGTATGACTGTAACGGGCTGGGAAAGATTATCTGCCAGTCAGAGCTGCTCATTCTCTTGCTTGTTTACTTAATCCAAACTGAATCAAAAGCTGAGTTTCCACACCAGACCTTAGTTATGCAGACCGTTGCTCGCTCAGGTATTTCTCTCAGCTCCAGCAACATAAATAGGAACAGTAATTTCCTCAGCCTGTAAATCAGATAGCAGAGTTCTAAGAAAGGTGATCCAAGCTAATTTTGTATGATATTTGGAGCTGTTACCTCTCCAGACATCATCTGGACAATTCATTTTACAGCAGGCTGCCTGTTATAAATGTAAACTGTGCAGAGAGGTCTATTCCATACGTGTGTGGCCCCTATTTTATGCGCCACATCATGCTGTTATTGGCAAGGCCCAGGAATCAGATCAGTCGAAGCCTACAGCGGACTGTTAGTCTGTTACTGTACCAAGGTCAGGTAAGGTATCAGTTACCTAATGCAAAGAAAGGAACTCCTTTGCGTTTTTCATAAAGTACCCATTATTGCTTTGTTTTGGCACACCACAACCATGAGTAAGGGCTTCAAAGTCTTTGCAAGGAGTTGCATTCAAATGAGTGCCCGGGGGCTGGAGTGCTTATACAAACCACCAGTCAAGACAAGCACTGCCCACATTCAGATGTGTGCATTATGACCAAGCTAATGATGCCATTGTAATTATAACTCTGAAGTAAATGACTGAACATTTAAATTACATTAGCCAGTTTAGCAGAAATTTTATTCAAACACCTCTCTGTGCATAATGAGGTGAAATCCCTTAATCTGTGCACCTGGCCTTGGGTTTGACAAAGAGTAACAATAGATGCATCTACAAAAGTATTCTAGGAAATGAGTTAATTCAGACCCTGCAAGGTAAAACAGAGAGACAATCTGAAAGTTTGACAAAGAAAGATACAAGTGAGTTGTCTGATAGCCAGAAGGAGAGAGAGTCACGGCCTGAGGTAACTCATCTTTGGATGTTGTAAGGACATTGAACTGGAATCGAAGTTCAAAGTAAATTTATTATTAAAGTTTGTATATGTTTGTATATTCATTTTTTGCGGGCATTCACAGTGGAACAAAGAAATGCAGTAGAATCAATGAAGAACTACACACAAAGACTGACAACCAATGTGCAGAAGAAGACAAACTGTGCAAATGCAAACAAAAAGCAAATAATAATAATAATGTATAAATTAATAAATAACTAATGCTGAGAACATGAGTTATAGAATCCCTGAAAGTGAGTGCGTAGATTATGGAATCGGTTCAGTGTTGCGGTGAGTGAAGTTATTTACTCTGCTTCAGGAGCCATTGCAATTAGAATTGGTTGTACTGTACTCACTTCCTGACATTGCAATCCATTAAGTCCAGGATCAAAAATGAACTTCTCAACTAAGGAAATGTAGGACTTCTCTGTAAAGAAATTTAGGTAGAAGCAGGCATGGTGGAGAGTTAGCGAGATATATACTAAGAGGCAAAGAGGTAATCTCAGTGCATAAAGTAGCCATTATATGAGGGTGAAAATAGGCAGAGAGTAAAATTGAAGAGAGGTGCTTGGTTGTTAACGAGAAGCAGAACAGATAGGAATGCATTAACATGCAGATGTACAGTGAGGCAGAATCACAGAGCAAGCAAGAAGGTTTAGAGCCTCTAACCTAGGTATAAACTTACTGCTGAGGGGAAACTTTCCAGGCAACTTTTCGTTCTATGCATGACATCACCCAGGTGCACAGCCTCTGCTGTGCAGGAGTGGGATGGTTTTGCTTCCTGAATCAAAAGTCTGAAAGTATTACTTCATCCTAATCCCAATTATAGCCACCCCACCACCACTTTGTCTGAGGCCTGTTTTGGGCAACAGGCTATTTGTTATTTGGAAGTCAGGATTGCTTGATATAATTTTAACCAGTCCATGGTTCTACGGCAAACTATACTTCTATCCCCCAATCTGGTTCAATTGCTAAAGGTAATATATTAACAACCGATGATGAGAATACTGGTCTGTGACATAAAACATGCTCCATCTTACTGAGCCATTGATCCACGGAGCTTAATAAATAAAAGTTATTGTTTATACTGACAAGAGTCTGGATGATGATACTAAGATTCAGCCAGAAACAATGACTCTCACTGGAGCCCTTTGCAATGTCATTGCTCATATATTCAAACATACATTTTATGAATATTACATGAAAATTGCCATTTGTGATTTGTACTCTGTTCTTATGCTTGAAGGATGATGAGGTGCACTCATTTGTGTGAATGTGTTGTATTTAAATGAGCAGTCATCACACATCCAAGTATATACATTATATTAGCATACCTCTATGATATTGCTCACAGCAAATCAAGAGCTCTGCTCTTTCCGAGGCAGCAGATTATTTATTTCATTTATTTACTTGGAGACAGAGTGCAGATCAGGCCCTTCCGGCCCAGTGAGCCACACCACCCGGCATCCAGCCTATGCTTAATCTCAGGATAGATAGTTTACAGTAACCAATTAACCTACTACGGACCGGTTCGTCCTTGGACTGTGTGAGGAAACTGCAGCACCCGGAGGAAACCCACGTGTTCAAACTCCTTACAGATGGTGTTGGAACGGAACTCCAAACTCCATGATTGGGATGGGGGAGATGATACTCAGGTGTGGAATTGAGGAACCATCAAGGTTGCCACAGCAAAAATTTGAAACGTCTAAGAACTTGGGAGAAAACAGACATTGTACAAAATATAGGAGAAGACAAATAGATCTTAGATTGGCATTGGCAAACAGTTTTAGATTCCAAGGTCTTTCTATATTGTGAATATGATGGCAAAAGAAATTAATTCTACTTAAAAGAAAGGCAGGACACAATCAGTATGGTGGCCAGTGGTTGGAAAGTGGGCTGGTATTTTACATTCCATTTGATTTGCCTATTCAGATTCTTCCATGAGTTGCTTTACTATTGTTATGCAAACCAAGGTACAGTGAAAATTTTGCTTTTCATGTCATGCATATGGATGATTTTATCAAAGTTCGAAGTAAATTTATTACCAAGAACATATATGTCACAATATACCACACTTTCTTGCAGCCATACTCAATAAATCCATAATATAATATTAACCATAATAAAATGAAGGGAAGACTGCATCAACTGGGTGTTCAACCAATGTGCAAAAGAAAAACAAAAACAAAAATAAATAACAAGAATAAGTAAATAAACTATAAATATGAGGATATGAGATGAAGATTCCTTGAAAGTGAGTACATAGGATGTCATGCTAAATCATCACAGACTCCAAAGGAAGTTGAGGTACCACCGTGCTTACTTTGTAATTACACGTATGGGCTAGGCTAAGGACTGGTCCTCTGAAATAATAGCACCAAGGAACTTAAAGTTGCTGATCCTCTCCGTCTCTGATTTCCTGATGAGGGCTGGCTCTTGGGCCTCCAGTTTCCTCCTCCTGAAGTCAATAATCAGCTCCTTGGTCTTGCTGACATTGAGTGAGAGGTTGTTGTTATGGCATTACTCAGCCTGATTTTCAATCTCCCTTCTATAAGCTGATTCACCACCACTTTTTGTGTCTTCAGCAAAATTAAATATGGCATCGGAGCTGTGCTTAGCCACACAGTCATAAGTGTAAAGCAAGTAGAGCAGGGGATTGAGCACACAGCCTTGTGGTGCACCCATGCTGATGAAGACTGTGGAGGAGATATGGCCAATCTGAACTGACTGGGATCTGCAAGTGAGCGAATCAAGGATCCAATTGCACCAAGAGGTATTGAGACTTATTGATTAGCTTTGAGGGGATGATGGTATTGAATGCTGAGCTGTAGTCAGTAAAGAGCGTTCTGATGTATGTGTTTTCCAGAAGTTCCAGAGTGAAGAGCCAATGAAATGGCATCCGCTGTGGACCTGTTGTGCCAGTAGGCTAACTGGAGTGGATCCAAGTTGCTTCTCAGGTGTTTCATCACCAGCCTCTCACAGCATTTCATCACTGTGGATGTAGGTGCTACTGGACAATAGTCCTTGAAGTAGGTCACCATGTTATTCTTGGGCACAGATAGATTAGAAGCCTGCTTAAAGCAGGTGAGGGCCGCAGACTGCTGAAGCGAGAGGTTAAGTACCTCAGCGAACACTCCAGCCAGTTGATCAGCACATGTCTTTAGTTCTTGCCCAGGTACCCCATCTGGGCCAGATGCTTTCCTACAAAATGTAGTGGATACGGTCCGGTCCATCACCCTACTATTGAACACATCTAGACTGAGTGTTGTCACAGGAAAGTAGCCATCCATCAACAGGAGCCCTCAGCACCTAGGTCATGCTCTCTTCTATTCTATGATTCTATTATGGCTATTGGATTTATTGAGTATGCCTGCAAAAAATTAATATTAGGGCTGAATATGGCGACATAGATGTACTTGGGTAATAAATTTACTTTGAATTTTGAAGCTGGAACTTAGTGTCCAAGACGATTCAATAGTCTCGTAAAACAGGGATAGCACCTGTCCTTGAGCTTTATGGTGCCTGCTTCAGGATTTTGTATCTTCTGCCCTACTAGATTAGATAAGATTAGTTTCATTTGCCACACACATCCAAACATACAGTGGAATGAGTTGTTTGTATCAAATCTGCAAGGATATTGCTGGGTGTCCACAAATGTTGCCATACTTCCAACACCAGCATGGTATGCCTACAACTCACTAACCATAACCGTAAGTCTTGGAATATGGGACGAAACCAGAGAGTACAAACTCCTTGCAGGCAGTGACGGGAGTTGAACGTCGACTGGTGATTGCTAGTGCTGTGAAATAACATGCTAACCACTACGCCGGTGGTAGGAGGGGATGGTGTGAAGAAGACACAGCATAATCAAATACCCCACCCACCATGGACATGCGTTACCAAGGCGACAGAAAGCACAGGGAATGGGGGAAGGGGAGTTGCATCACTGTGGAGTGGGAAGGGACGGGGAGAATCTTGGTGGGAAGGGAAAGGTTTTGCTGGGGAGGAAGAGGTGCAGAGTGTCAATGACCAGCTGGAAAGAAAAGCAAATGTTGACTGGTGGAGATATCCAGCATTTACAATAGGCCCATGCCAAGAGAAAGTATTTATTAAATTCACCAATGTCCGAGAATGCAAAATTAATAATGACAGATGTAGATGAGGACTACTGTATAGGTCTAGAGGAGATTGCAGAGGTAGGGAGGGAGAAGAAATGAGTGGGAACATTAAAACCAACTATACTTAACCTGGAGCTAATGCACATCCAGCAGCCATAGGGATATGAATGAGAGATTATGCACACAAGACTTGCAGGCAGTATAAGTTATCGATCATGATTTTAGATAAATTTTACATGCTATTTCAATATTACAGTATATATGCTCCAAGTGATTAAATTTCTAGGCTAAAAGAGTAAGCAAACTATCTGGTGTAAAACCCTAAAAATTCTCAAGGCAAACAGTCTTATAAGTCTTATTTAGCCTGTTGTTTCTGACTTTTCTTCACAGAACCAATCCCTTTTTTTCTTATTATTTCTGAAATACAAGTTAATTATTTAAAATAGATTCTGTATCAAATCTTACTTCAGATCCAGTCCCCTCTCAGATTCTAGACATACAGCTTGGGTCATTTCCTGGTATGCAAGGCCTGACAGCACAGAACAGTCCTTTATTTGATCCTTAATTGATAACCCTTCACAGAGAGGCCAGAAGGTGGAAAATATCAGAAATGGAAAACATGTCATACCAATGCAATCCTGGTTCTTAACTCTGATTAAACTGGGGTCTTATTGTTGGGATAAAGATTAAAATATTGTGCCATGAAGAGGCCACCCTTAGGGTAGAAGAGCAACACCTTATATTCCGTCTCAGTAGCCTCCAACCTGAAGGCATAAATATGGATTCCTTCTTCCGGTAATTTTTTTCCCCTTCCCCACCTCTCTTTTTTGATTCATTGCACTGGCCTTTTACCTCTTCTGACCTGCCTATCACTTCCCCTGGGTCACCTCCTCCGTCCCTTTCTCCTGTGGTCCACTCTCCTCTCCTATCAGATTCTTTCCTTTCCAGCCCTTTAGCTTTCCTAGCTAACTGGCTTCACCTGTCATCTTCTATCATCGTTCTTCCCTCACCCACCTTTTTATTCTGGCATCTTTCCCCTTCCTCAACAGTGCTAAGGAAAGGTTTTGGCCTGAAACGTCAACTGAATATTCATTTCCATAGATGCTGCCTGACCTGTTGAGTTCCTCCAGCATTTTGTGTGTTGCTTTGGATTTCTAGCATCTGCAGGCTTTCTTGTGTTTAAAACGTTATGTTTCCTTACACTGTGGAATAATGGCCATTTCACCCTTTGGGTCTTACCAGCTGCTAAAGCGATCGCATCAATGCCAGTCCCCCATTTGTTTTCCTGTAACACGATCTCTCTGATAAATCTGGGAGCTATAGCAGCAAAATGAGACCATTGGCCCATCTAATCGGCTCCAACATTCAATCACAGCTGATTATTTTATAACTCTCCTGTCTTCTCCATGTAACACTTCACACTTTTACCCTTTGATGAATCTCTGGAAAGGCCTCCAAAGCCCTTTGTGGAAATGAATTCAAAGATTCACCATCGTCTGGCTGAAGAAATTCCTCCTCAATGCAAATTAAAAGATACATCCTGTTATTCTGAGGCTGTGTCCTCAGAGCCTAGACTTTCCAACTAATGGAAGGAACTACTCAGGTCTTTCAGTATTTGGTAGCTTTCAATGAAATTCCCCTCATCTTTCACAACTCCAGTGAGCACAGGCTCAGAGCCATCAAATGCTCTTTATAGGTTAAAATGCCTAGTAACTCTGTTGATTCTTCTTCCACCCACTAATCAGTAAATTAGCGATTCTTAGAGTCCTAGAATTTAGATGAAAAAGTATGTGAAGATTTTATAAAAGTAATAAGTAGATCTGCAGAGACCAATTTATTGTAAATCGATGTGTTCTGGTGCCATCCTACATTGAAATGGAGGGTAATTTACAGTTGCTAATTAATCTAACTAACTAACATGACCTTGGAACACAAGAAACTTCACGAAAGCTTTTGGGATGTAGGAAGAAACCAGAGCCTCCAGCAGTAAAAGCAAATAACAGTGAACAAAAACAAACGAGGCAGAATCTAGTTTACTCAATTAGAAATTCACCACAAACTCAACATCAGGCAATGATATCATCAACTATCAATTCAGTTCAGTTGAATTACATAATTTGCCATCTTGCTATTGACATCAAATTAAGATAACCTATTAAGGGGGTGTCTTCCCCCTTCCTTTCCTGTCCTGAAGAAGGGTCTCGGCCCAAAACATTGATTGTTTATTCATTTCCATAGATGCTGTTTGATCTGCTGAGTTCCTCCAGCAATTTGTGTGTGTTGATTCAGATAACCAGTGCTAGAGAGGAAAGAACATCTCATTGACAATGAATTTGAGTGTGTTCAGAATGTATGAAAATGATGAGCCATTCCCACCCATCCAGGCATCTGTATACAAAGAGCGAGGTGAGTGGGCACTCCTGACCTAGGGGGCACAGTCTCAGAACAGATCAGTTGGACTGAGATGAGGACAAAGTTCATCATTCAGAGGCTTGTTGGGAATTCAGCACCGCAGGATGCCAATAAGAAACTGCTGCCACGTGACAAACCCAGGCTACAGGAGTAAATACTGAGCTACAAGCTTTGCAAAGGGTCTGTGGGAATGACCACAGTCTAGGTTCTTTCCTTGACATAACATGGAAGGGCTGTGCCAAGTCAGGAAGCCCCTCAAACTTCAAAAGGACGTATCACTCCAGAGTGGCAATGGTTTTAAAAAGTAAGTTAACATTACTGAATGTAATGACCATGAGTGTAAAGGTTCTGCACAGTTTCTTTTTTTTCATTATGAATAACATATCTTTTTTGAAATTAACAAAAGAGGGTTGTGATTCTCAGCTAGGGAGAGCTTCAGAAATTCAAGCCTGTCATTGATATATTTCTACCTCACTTTACGGGATCAATGACTACAGAGATCAGGTGGGAAAGGCGAGATGAGGAAGATGATCAGCCAGTAGGGAATACATGACCTTCTGCTATGATTCCTTACATTCATTGTTGTAATGTTGGTGAAGCGTCTGAATAATCAAAGGGGAATTGACAAATACGTGTGAGAGAATTAGACGCTGGCAACAGGGAAATAAGGGGGGTATGAAGCTGTTCTGTAGGGAGCCAGTGTGAGTCAAATTTCCTCCTTATGAGTCACAAAGTTCGTATTCAAATCTAGATATTGAAATAATAATGCAAAATCAATTCTTTGTTTATAATACTCTTCTCAGTCTAATTCACATTGAAATGATGTTGATTTACATGCAGTTTCTATTAACATCATCCAATATAAATCCACATGTCCACATAAAAAATGGAGAATATTACAATAAAAAGACATCCTTCCCCATGAAGGGGCAGCAGAGGTAGAGTGCAACTGGACCAGGGGGAAAATACATTGACGATAAACATTTTAAATGCAGACTGAAACTTAATTGATATTTAGAACAAAGTAATATACACTCAGCGGCCACTTCATTAAGCACAGCTGCTTGTTAATACAAATATCTCATCAGCCAATCATGTGGCAGCAACTCAATGCATAAAAGCATGCAGACATGGTCAAGAGGCTCAGTTGTTGTTGAGGCCAAACATCAGAATGGAGAAGAAATTTGACCTAAGTGACTCTGACTGTTGGTGCCAGATGGGGTGCTTTGAGTATCTCAGGAAATGCTGATCTCCTGGGAATTTCACGTCACTAGAGTTTACAGAGAGTGGTGTGAGAAACAAAAACCACCCAGTGAGCGGCTGTTCTGCAGGCAAAAATGCCTTGGCAATGAGAGAGGTCGGAGGAGAATGGCCAGACTGGTTCAAGCTGACAGGAAGGTAACAGTAATTCAAATAACCGCGTGTTACAGCAGAGGTCTGCAGACGAGCATCTCTGAATACACAACATATCGAACCTTGAGGTGGATGAGTTACAACTGCAGAAAACGGTGGACAAACTCTCAGTGGCCACTTTATTAGGTACAGGAGGTAATATTACATGTATATTGTTTTAATATCAGAAACTGAAGATACAGGAAGGGCATCTCAGAAGCTGCATAAATTGGCCTTCAGGATAAACAGGGCATATCCACTTCTTAAAACAACAACATCAGTAACTTATTCGGGCCCTTTGAGGGTAGATATTGGCTAGTTCAATTTTTACATTCGTTTGTGCTTTGTGAATTTTAACATCTTTTTTCATTTTCTGTACGAAAATTCTGTAAGGGTTGAGAGTGAAGGTGAAAATGGTTAATAAATGTAGTCCCAGTAGGGTTGCTTGAGTCCCATGTGTTTGTGTCCCTTGCAGCATTTTCCAGATCTTGACAACAAGTTTCAAAACACAGCCTTATCATTCACCACACTAATAGCTGGTGACGTCTTGCTGCACAATTACTTATGTTGCATAATATTGTGGAAGGATTCAGGTCTCAGGAATATCATAATTTCTTTCAGCATTCAAGGACCCCTTTCAGAAAGTCGCTAAAATATTCAGCTTTTATTAATGCGAAAATAAAGAATTCTGTTTAAATAGTTACAACAGTTAGATTTTAAACCCTCTGGCTGGAACTGGGTCTTTGATTTCCTGCCATCAAGTGTTCTGTCAAAGCTCTAAAGTGTGACATTAAATTATTTCACAGGTGACTTACTTAACCGACAGGTTCTATGACTTGAGACAATGGCTAAGATCATGGGGGAAGGTGATTTACAGGAAGAAGTTGTTTCCTGTTTGGCATTGCTGCCTGCCACACCTCCCTTAGGTCAGCTGCAGGGTCACTGCTCATTGATATTTTGCTCCCTTAGTCCTGGTAAATCTCCTGGTAGCAGGGACCACACCCTGCCAGTCCCAATGGAGTTAGTCAGTCCCCCAATTTCTGTTCTTCTTCCTCAGCCACAGCCAAAAGCTACCCTTTTCTGCCTCTTCAGCCAACTCTCTGGTGGTCCTCCCAAGCCTTGCTCCAGTCACTGCAATGTCATGGAGTCATCGAGGCATCCTACTTCCACAGGATAGATGGTGGTCCTCAAGCCATCTTCCTTAAGGCTGATTTGTACTTCTGCGTAGGCTCTACGCCGTAGCCTAGGCAAGTGGCCTGCACCGTTGTGAGCATTTATACCCGTGCGTTGGTGTGTCTGCGTCGCTCTGCAATTCACCGCCAAAACGCTAGTTGGCGGTGGGGTTTCTACGCCGCTGTGTTGAGCTTCTGTGTGTACTTCAAACAATGGCGACTGAAACTGAGTGCATCATGTTGGAGTTGGAGCTAATAAATGTTGAATAAGAGTTACTTTTATAGAAATTACTGCAACACAGTAAAGAGAGAACGCGTCGGAGGAGATGGTGTGTATGACCATTCAACGGATTGAGGCAGAAGGAGGGTGAATTTTCTGTGCTTGTCCGGCCACTGAGAGACATGGATGAGGAAATACATT
Source organism: Hemitrygon akajei (assembly GCF_048418815.1). NCBI lineage: Eukaryota > Metazoa > Chordata > Chondrichthyes > Myliobatiformes > Dasyatidae > Hemitrygon > Hemitrygon akajei. The sequence goes on from NC_133127.1 coordinate 32,981,503, forward strand.
TCCAATATTGGCGGAGAAGAAGAAGCAACCAGAAATGCGATGCTACCAAGCGGACCAATCACAGTTGTTGCGGTCTGTGTTGCCGCGACACGTAGTTACATTTCTGGGGAGGTGCGCGTCAGGCTACGGCGTAGGGTACGTGGCTATGCTGTACCTATGGCGTAGATTCGACGCAGAAGTATAAATCGGCCTTTACAGGCCGCTGCCTGGTTGGAGCAGTTCAGCCCCTTTCTCCTGTGGGCAGCCTCCATTCCTTCCTCCCACGGGATGGTTAAGTCAATGAGAAGGACCGTCTTGGCAGCCGTGGATCACAATACTAAGCCTGGGTGGAGAGATGTGCTGGTGATTTCCATGGGGAACTGTAGCTCGAGATCCGCTCTCCTATTCAAATCAAACACTTGCAGGAAACACCGCTGTAACCCTGAGACCGAAGCCATACAGCTGCCATGTTCCTCTGACCGAGAGCCAATAGAAATAGTACTGCATTGTCTAGACCTCTGACTTCAGCACCCACACCGGAAAATAAGTCATTTTCCAGACATTTCTTAGAACTTGGTAATTTGATGTTTAATATTGTGATTGTTATTCACTCAGTTTTTACTGTTTGCATGATTTGTTTATTTTCACATTGGGTTTTTGATGTTTTCTTTAAATGGGTTCCATGGTGTTTCTTTGTTTCATGGTAGTCTGTGGGAAAAAGAATCTCAGACTTGTATACTGCATTCATACTTTGATAATAAATGGATTTTGAACTTTGAAACTTTGAAAGCAGAGGTCACTGCATTTAAATTCTGTTGTCTGTCAGATGAAGTCCCAGAAGCCTATCCTTCGAGCAGCAGGAACAAATACCAGCAATATAGTGGGATAGCAGATCCCTACTCCCATCCCATTATCTCTTAAAATCTCAAAAATTCAGCACCGCCGTTCATCCTTCACCATCTACAATGACGTACAAGTGTGATCCTCACCTACAGAGCCACCACAGATCTGGTATCCCAATGCAAGCTGAAGTTGAACAAGATTATGTCATTGCAACAACACAATCGGAAGGCGGAGAAGGTTTTGCACTGACGCAGGGGTGGATCCTAATGCTGATTGGCTCCCAATCTAACACCCCTTTCCAGCGACGACAACGACAGCGGTGAAGAGGATGGCTGAAGACAACAGCGCATCGGCCCGAGGCCTGGGCATCAAGAACACTGTGGGGCTGACAGTGCGATGCCAGGGCAAGGGCAATGGATTCCTGAGAGTGACCTTCATCCAGAAGGTCTTGATGGACTGTTGTGGATTTACGATCGACGACATCTACTGCATCCAGGACTTTGCTGGGTTCTTCGACGTCATCTTCCGACAACCTGCAGGGTGGCAGAAGTTGCTCCAGCTGTTCCAGGAGAAGGGGAGAGAGGCGCCGCTGTCGTTGCTGCAAGCACAGCCCCTCTTCGCTGCCGCCCAGCAGGAACGGACTGCCACCGTGCAGATGTTCAACCTGTACGTGCCGGTGGCCAACGTCCTTACATTCCTCGCTCGGTATGTGGAGAGCGTAGGTGCTTGTCTGGACGTGAAGGACAGCCTGGGGTGCTGGACCAGCAAACGGAAGCTGAGAGTGGACTCTAACGGCTGCGTCTTCCACCCGCCCTCGGTCTTCGCCATCGGAGGGAACCGAGGCTACCCGGTCTACGCCGGGCAACCCAGGGTGAGCCGCATCTGCGGCAAGGCGGGGCACGTCGCAGCCCAGTGCAGAGCTACAATCTGCAAGAACTGTAAGGTGGAGGGCCACCTCACCAAGGACTGCACGCAGGCCAAGTCCTGCAACCTCTGCGGAGACACCAACTACCTGTACAGGGCCTGTCCGAAACGTGCTGGCAACTACGCACAGGCGACCAGGGGAGGTGCTGGCACTGGAAGGGCCCCAGCAGGATCGGATGTACCCGCCACCCCTGCAGAGGCGGCGCCCGAAGCAACGGAAGGCGCCAGCAGAGGAGAAGGTGCAGCCACCCCGAGGGCCCCACCCCCTTGCAGACCCTCCAGGACCCTCCACAGGAAAAGGAGGAGGAGTCCATGGAGGAGGGGAGAGCCGAGGGGGAGGAAGGCTGGAGCATTGTGGGCAAACGAAAGAAGGCCCAAAAAGCTCCGGCCAAATGACAGAGGGCGGAACGGAAGGAGCGCGTGAAGAGAAGGACGGGGGACCATGCAGCCTGCAGCAACCTGTCCACATCAGACAAGGAAGGAGTTGGGGGAGGCCAGCAGCAGTCCCAGCAGAGGAAGCGGCGGACAAAGCGGAGGAGAGAGAGTGGGGAAAGTCTACTGGCCACCCCCCAAACACAAGCACAGGAGGCAGAGACCACCAGAGACCCCCAGCTCCAGGAACCCGGGAGCGGAGCCACACATGGAGCCTCACAGCCTGAAGGGGCAGCAGGCCAGGGAGACACCAAGCCCACAGGCACAGAACAGGATCTGCCACACCCAGGGGAGAACAACCTGCAGTTCCTGAGCCCACAGAAGGTGAAGAAGGCCTTCACAAAGGCCGTGGGCATGAAGGCTCAGGACTGCGAAGGTAAGGACAGTGTGCTTCTGAAATAAAGAACTTTAAATGGCGGACATTTCACTGGCATCTGTCAATGTGCGCAGTCTGAAGAGTACCGGGCGATGCGTCAGCACGCTCCAGTACCTGGACTCGGTAAAGGCCGACGTGACCTTCCTCCAGGAGTGCGGAATGCCACACCTCCACAACTACCGGAGGTGGTCACGTTGGTGGACCCGGGGTTTGTTGGTGTGATCGGGGGGTAACGACTGTCGCGCTTCCGGCCTGGGGATTCTGCTACGGGGAGGCAACTTCGCAATCACCCAAGTCAAAAAGGTGGTTGCCGGGCGCCTCCTGGTAGCAGACGTCAAATACCGGGACACTCCGCTCCAGCTGATCAACGTGTACGCCTCCCCCGTGCGGAGCAAGCGGCTGGCCGTCCTTGAGCAGCTCCCACCGCTGCTGGTGATGGCCCGGCCGGTCGTTCTGGCCGGAGACTTCAACTGCACCATCGATGCGGCTGGACGATCCGACAGGCTGGACAGTACCTCCAGACTCCTGATGGATACGGTAAAGACAGCCAAACTGCGTGACGCCTTTGGCAGCTCAGCCGCAAGCCACCTGGACACGATCGGACGGCTCAGCCCGTTCCCGGATCCACTTCCTCTTCCTGTCAGAGCCCCTCGCGGTCAGAACCACCGACGTTACGCCAGTGTTCTTCTCTGACCACTGCCTCCTGCGAGCCACCTGTCACCTGCGGGAGGACCGGAAGGCAGGGAGGGGGACGTGGAAGCTGAACGTCAAGCTGCTGACCCCAGAGAACATCGGGGAACTAGAGAAGGAGTATACGGGTTGGAGAACCTTGAAAACCTTCTTTGATTCCCCGGTTCACCGGTGGGAAGCCACCAAGGAGAACGTCAAGGTTCTTCATCAGCAAGGGCATCCAGAGAGCAAGGCAGGGGCAGAGGGAACAGCGTAAACTCCAGACAGAGTTGCAGCAACTCCTCCTTCTGCAGTCGAGGGGGGTGGATGTCAGGGAGGAACTGTGGGAGGTGAAGGGCCGGCAAGCCCAGCACTTTTCCACTGAGTCCTCCAAGATCATCTTCCGATCGAGGGTCCAAACTGTGGAGCAGGACGAGACGTGCTCACGATTCTTCTTCCAAAAGATGCACGGGGGGAGCTCTGTGATCCACAACCTTAAGGAAGAGGACGGCTCAGTCGCGTCCTCGCAGACAGACATACTGAGGATCTGCAGGTCCTTCTATGCCGGTCTGTACGGAGAAAAGGCCACAGACTCCACAGCCTCCTGTAGCTTCCTGTCGTCTATCACGCAGGTCTTAGACGACGGCAAGCGGGAGAGTCTGGAGCAGCCACTGACCCTGGATGAGCTGACTGGCTCAGTCCGTTCCTTTGAGTCGGGTAAGACTCCCGGAAGCGACGGTTTACCGGTGGAGTTGTATTCGGCTCTGTGGAACCGGATGGGCCCCGACCTGTTGGAAGTGTACAACGCTACGCTCCTGGCAGGCAGCATGTCCAAATCCATGAGGAAGGGCATCATCACCCTCATCTACAAGCAGAAGGGGGAGAGGGACGACATTAGAAATTGGAGGCCCATCTCACTCCTGAATGTGGACTACAAGATCCTGTCCAAGGCTATCGCCAACAGGGTCAAGTCTGCACTGGAGCAGGTGATCCACCCGGACCAAACCTGTGCTGTACCGGGCAGGAAGATCTCAGACAGCCTCGCGCTGCTGAGGGACACCATCGCCTACGTGCAGGACAGGGGGGTGGACGCCTGCCTGGTCAGCTTGGACCAGGAGAAAGCCTTCGACAGGATATCGCACACGTACATGGCGGATGTGCTCTCCAGAATGGGATTTGGGGAGGGAATCTGGAATTGGATCAAACTGCTCTACACAGAAATCTGTAGCGCAGTCCAGGTCTACGGGTGGGAAACAGACAGCTTCCCCATCAGGTCTGGAGTCAGGCAGGGCTGCCTTCTCTCCCATCTTGTTCATGTGCTGCATAGAACCCTTTGCCAAAGCCATCAGGAGGGATGAGGGCATAAGAGGGGTAATGCTGCCAGGCAGCAGAGGGACCCAAGTCAAAACCTCCCTGTACATGGACGACGTCACCGTCTTCTGCTCTGATCCGAGGTCAGTTCACAGGCTGATCGGCATCTGCGAACAGTTCGAGCAGGCGTCGGGGGCCAGGGTCAACCACACGAAGAGCGAAGCAATGCTCTTCGGCAACTGGCCCGAGCGATCCAGCATCCCCTTCACCATCAGGGCTGATCATGTGAAGGTGTTGGGTATCTGGTTCGGAGGGGCCGAGGCGTGCAACAAGAACTGGCAGGAGCAGACTGCCAAGGTGAAACAGAAACTGGGGCTGTGGGGAGGGCGCTCCCTATCGATAGCGGGCAAGAACCTGGTCGTCAGGTGTGAGGTGCTCTCAGGGTTGCTGTACTTGGCACAGGTGTGGCCAGTCCCCCGCTCCTACTGCTCGGAAATCACCGGAGCCATCTTCAGATTCGTCTGGGGATCCAAGATGGAGCGGGTCAGACGGACCACCATGCACAAGTCCCTGGACAACGGGGGCAAAAACGTCCCCAATGTCACCCTCACCCTGATGGCCAGCTTCGTGTGTGGCTGCATCAGGTTGTGTGTGGATCCCAGGTACGTGGGCACCAAGTACCACTACGTGCCCAGGTTCTACCTGTCACCCTGGCTATGAAGGATGGGCCTGGCCCCTTTCCCGCGCAACACCCCTGTCAGCTGGTCGTTGCCGCCATACCTGTCCTTCGTAGAGAAGTTCTGTCAGGTCAACGCCTTTGACCGCAGGGCCATCAGGCAGTGGTCAGCACGTAAGGTCCTGCAGACACTGCAGGAGAAGGACGTGATGGACACAGTGGGGTGGTTCCCTGAGCAGACTGTCCAGTTCATCTGGCAAAATGCCTCATCGCCAGACCTCACCAACAGGCACCAAGACCTCGCCTGGCGGGTGGTGAGAGGGGCCCTCCCAGTCCGATCCCTCCTGTACGCCCGGAACGTCGTCCCCACACCCCTCTGCCTACGGGAGGACTGCAGTGAGGAGGAGTCGGTGACCCACTTCTTTGCACACTGTGGGTTCGCAGAGAAGGTGTGGAGGAGGATGGAAGGGGCAGTGTCGAGGTTCATCCCCAGCAGCTGCGTGACAGAGGACTCTCTGATCTACGGGCTGTTCCTGGGGACGCACACCGAGACCAACATCTGGTGCTGCTGGCAGATCATCAACTCGGTCAAAGACGCTCTTCGGTCGGCCCGAAACTTGATGGTCTACCAGCACACAGAGATGTCCGTGGGGGAATGCTGCCGACTGGCACATTCTCGGCTGCAGAAGTACATGCTGAGGGACGCACTCAAACTCGGGGCAGCCACCGCAAGGGCCCGGTGGGGAAGGACCACAGTCTAGGGTTCTTCTCCTGCGGGAATAATTGAGGGGTAGGGGGGTTGGGGGTATACCCCACTAAATGTAAATATGAAAGAAGAGTGCTACGTGGGTGGCAAAATTTTGAATTTTGAATATGTTAAAACAGTAATGGTAATAGCTGTAAAGAATTGAAAGTCATTGAATGGTTGTTGTATATAATTTTATTTTTGAATAAAGTATATTTTGTTTAATATAAAAAAAATTCTTTCCACCACAGCACTTCATCTCACTGCCAACAAGTGCCACAAAGGAATGAAAATAACTTGCAGAATAAAGCACGAAGACCCATTCAAACACAGCAATGCTGTCTAGCATGTAGACACCACAGCCAAGAAAGCTCACCAGCACTTCTCTTCCTCAGGGGGTAAGAAACTTGGCATGTCCCCTTCAATCCTCGCCACGTTCTATAAATGAACCAGTGAAAGCATTGTATGTGATGATGTCACAATTTAGTATGGCCACTGTTCTGCCTGTAATCACAAGAAATGGCAGAGGATTGTGGACACAACTCTGCAAATCACAGTATTAAGTCGCTTCTCCATATGTCTAGACTTTCCACTGGTCAAGTAAAGAGCCAATATAATCAAAGACCCCCACCCACCCTCATATTCTCTCTTTTCTTGCCTTCCATTGGATAGAAGATATAAACACCTGGACGCACGTACCACCAGGTTTAGGGCCAGTTTCTATCTCACTGTTTTAAAATTATTGAATGGCTCCCTAGTATGATAAGATGGACTCTTGACCTCACAATCTACCTTATTGCCTACCTGTAATGCACTTTCTCAGTAATTGTAACACTCTGTTATTGCTTTTCCCTCAGTGCAGCAGCGTAGACTGACCACTCGTTGAGTACGATGTTCTCCTAAGGTGTTGTCTGTTGGTGGGCCCTCAGATGGCTAGAGGTTGATCCGGGATCCACGTATTCGGGTGCAGTGAGGGCAAGAGTAAGTGGTGGCTGTGTCTTTTGGTTGTCAACTGTCTTCTTTCACAGCTGCCATTTGTTCTCTGCCACACAGTGGAGGTCGCTTCCTCCCAAACAGAGTTCCATAAGACTACATGATGTGAGAGCAGAGTTAGGCCATTTGGCCCATCAAGTCTGCTCTGCCATTCCATCATGGCTGATTCAATTTTCCTCTCAGCCCCAATCTCCTGCCTTCTCCCCATATCCATTCATGTACTGCCCAATCAAGAATCTATCAGCTTCTGCCTTAAATATACATAAAGACTTAGCCTCCACAGCTGCATGTGGCAAAGAATTCCACAGATTCACCACTCTCTGGCTAAAGAAATTCCTCCTCATTGCTATTCCAATAGGAAGCCCCTCTCTTCTGAGACTGTGTCCTCTGGTCTTATACACTCCCACCACAGGGAGCATCCTGTCTACATCCACTCTATCAAGGCCTTTTATCACGTGATAGGTTTCAATGAGGTCACCCCCTCACTCTTCTGAATTCCAGCAAATCCAGGCCCAGAGCCATCGAACAATCTTGATAGAACATAGAACATAGAACAGTACAGCACATTACAGGCCCTTCGGCCCACAATGTTGTGCTGACTCTCAAACCCTGCCTCACATATAACCCCCCATCTTAAATTCCTCCATATACTTGACTAGTAGTCTCTTAAACTTCACTAGTGTCAAGACTAGTGAAGACATTCAGGCCTGGAATCATCTTTGTGAACCTCCTTTGAACCCTCTCCAGTTTCCTCCAGGTGTATCTATGGAGGGCATTATTTATTTCATTTAGAGGTACAACATGGAGTAGGCCTGTCGGACTTGTAAGGTCACACCTCCCAGTAACCCCTGACAACGAGATTTAACCCAAACACAATCACGGAGCAATTTACAATGACCAACTAACCTACTTGACCTGTCTTTGGGAGTAATCCAGTGGACCCAGAGAAAACCCACGCACTCACACTCAGACACTGCTTACAGTGAGCACTGCGATTAACCTCTGAATTCTGATGCCCCAAGCTGTAGCAGTGTCGTGCTAACCACTACGTCACCGTGGCGGTCCAGTACTTGGACAGAATGTTGCATCACTTCAGTCTGATTTTGATGTTATCTTTGAAGTGTTTCCTTTACCCACCAGGGGCTCGCTGATCTTCCTTCGACTGGGAGTGAAAGATCGGTTTGGGGAGATGTGTTAGGTATCCAAGTGACATGACCTGTCTGTCGGAGTTGGTGTTGCTTTATTGTGGTGGAGATGCTGTTCATGTTGGCCTTCTCCAGTACGCTGGTGTTAGTGTATCTGTCCTTCCAGATTATCCTCAAAATCTTTCACAAGGATATCTGGAAGTTTTCAGTTGTCTACTGTAGTTGGCCCATGATTCAGCTCCATAGTGTAATGCAGGAAGGGCAACTGCTCCATTGACCAAAAACTTTGTTTGGGCCTATAGTTGCAGCCGTCAAGGACTCTTTTCCTTAATTCTGCAAAGGCTCCACTAGCGATACTCAGGCAGTAATTAATCTCTGAATTGATGTCTGCTTTTGAAACATTTTCTAGCAGTATTGTGGGCATGTTACGTAGGCACAGGAATGTGTGGTGACAATTGTGGGCAGCCCCTAGCGCTTTCTAGAGTGTGTCAGCTGTTAACACAAACAACGTGATTCACCATATGTTATGATGTATCTGAATCTGAAGCTGAACATTGGCCGTCTTAATCTCTGACACAGAAACCGTAAACTCTTTGTATCAGCAAATTCAGTTTCCAAAATGTACAAGGAAATCAGGAGCTAAACTCGAAGGCTATCAAAATCACTGCAAGAATGACAAGGGAGGGCTCTTTAAAAGAAAGCTTCACTAACCTGCCTTACATAACAGCAGATATCATAATGAAATCCTACAACTCCAACTAGGACTGAAAAATCATTGGTAAAATCATCACAGTGACAACAGACAGTGTAGTCCGTGTCCTGCTTTGAGACAGCAGCGTGACTTTCAGTGATTGTGACTCTCAGCAAGGGGTCACATTTATAACAACATCAGTCAAAGCAAGTTTATTATCAAAGTCCCTATATGTTACCATATACTACCTTGAGATTCATATTCATGCAGGTATTTACAGGGAAATAAAAAAATAAACAGAATTCATGAAAAACTGTATATAAACAAAGACTGACAAAAACAAATGTGTAACAGAAGACAAACTGCAAAAAAATTTTTAAAAATACTGAGAACATGAGTTGTAAAGTCCTCGAAAGCGAGTATGTAGGTTGTGGAATCAGTTCAGAGTTGTGGTGAGAAAAGTTATGCACACTGGTTCGGGAGCCTGATGGCATGTATTGATAAGGGCAGTGCAATTGATGTAAACCAAGGAATTTGATAACGTTTTTGACAGGGTTCTGCATGGGCTAAGTTTAGAGCCCAAGGGATCCAAGGCAAGTTGGCAGATTGAATCCAAAGATAGCTTGGTGATAAGAAGCAGAGGGTGATTGTAGATGGTTGTTTAGTGATTGGAAGCTTGAGGGAGTGGTGCTTGGGGCCATTGTGTTTGTCATAAACTGTAGAAATTCAGATATGAATGTAGGAGGTATGACTAATAACTTTGCAACTGACAAAAAAAACTTGTGGGGTTGTTCAGAATCAGAATTAGGTTTATTATCCTGACATATGTCATGAATTTTTTTTTGTTTTGCGGCAGCGTGCAAAGCAATACTTTAAAAAATTATGATAAGTTACAATAAAATAGAATATATAAATTGTGCAAAAGAGGAGTAGTGTAGAATTCATAAGTTCATATTGAGGAGGACAGTCTTACATTACAGAAAGATATTGATTAATTAGTACAACAATGGTAGGAGTCTGGGGAGTTTCAGCATGTCATCAAAAACTTTGGCAAACTTCCATAGCTATGTGGTGGGAAGTTGACTGGCTGCATTAGAGCCTGGTGTGGGAACACCAATGTCTCACTTTGACTTGGACTTTGATTTCTGATATGTGATGCACCTCGGGAGGACCATTGAGGGCAGGTCACACACATTGAATGGAAGGGTACGAGCCCAAGGACTGGATGGGCAAAAAAGTTTTTTGAACGTGCAAGCTTTCATTCACCAAAGCGCAGAATATAAGAGCAGGGAGGTAATGGACTGGTTTATAAAATACTGAATGGTCTACAATTGGGCATCGCAGTAGTGCAGTGCATAGCATGATGCTATTACAGTGTGTGCTGTTCCGAAGTTCAGAGTTCCGTTCCTGTGCTGTCTGTAAGGAGAGAGTACGTTCTCCCTGGGAATTATGTGGGCTTCCTCCGGGTGTTCAGCTTTTCCTCCCCCAATCCAAAGATATACCAGTTTGTGGTTAATTGGCATTGCTAATTGTCCTGTGATGAAGCTAGTGTTAAGTAGGTGGTGTGGCTCTATGGGCTGGATAGGCCTGTTCCATGCTGTATCTCTCAGTAAGATAAAGTAATTCAATGAACTGGAGTACTATGCACATTTCTGGTCTCCATGGAAGGAAGGATTAGGGAGGGTGCAGAGGAGATTCACCAGGATGTTGCCTAAGATGGAGTGTTTCACTCGTGAGTAAAGACTGGATAGTTTGATTTTGTATTTCACTTTTTTTCCATATATTAAGCAATGCTGCTTGGTCAATCTAGTGCTTTATTTAGTAGCTCTTAAATATCATAGACTCTTCTGAGAAAAGTTTGCCAAATTATGTCTTAGTGCCTACATATCTCAAGGGCTCTGACGAAAGCTGTGAGCAAAAGGAGAATTTTGGCAATTTTGCCACTCCTCAGCCTTTCCTCTTCTATAACAGGCAAAATAAGAGTTCAAAAACTGAAAAATCAAAACAACAGGAAACTCAGGAGGAAGGATGAAGATGTGGAAGTATATGACTGAATTAGGCTACATCAGTAGTATGGAACAATTAAAATCAGCTTGATTTAACTATTTTAACTTAATATTTTAGCTTAATTTCAAGAATCAAAAACCAGAATACAATATCTACACCAGTGTTGTAGAGGAGTATAAAGTGTTGTCTTTTTTTTCTCATTTGCCACTGTATATTGACATAGTGTACACACATTTCATCTTCTGGTGTTAAGATGACATCAATATCTGTATTCCCTAAGTCTCACTGAGTGCTATTCATCTTCCCATAAGACCTTAAGACCAAAAGACATAGAAGACATAAGGCATTTGGCCCATCAAGTTCTGGCTGATTTATTATCCCTCTCAATCCCATTTTTCATTCTTCTCCCCGTAACCTTCGATGCCCAGACTAATCAAGAAACTATCAACCTCCCCTTTAAATATACCCAATGACTTGGCCTCCATGGCAGTCTGTGGCAATGAATCCTACAGATTCAATGCCCTCTGGCTAAGGTAATTCCTCCTGATCTCTGTTCTAAAGGGATAGCCATTTATTCTGAAGTATTGCCCTCTGGTCATAGACTCCTCAATTTGGAAACATCATCTCCACATTCACTCTATCCAGGTCTTTGAATACTCAATAGGTTTCAATGAAATCCCTCCTCACTCTCCTGCATTCCTGTGAGTACAGGCCCAGAGCCATCAAACACTCCTCATATGTTAACCCTTTCGTTCCCGAGATCATTCTTGTGAACCTTATCTGGACCCTCTCCAATGCCAGCACATCCTTTCTTAGGTAAGGGGCCCCAAATTGCTCACAATACAATTCTCTGTCTGGTCTGTCCAATGCCCTATAAAGCCTCAGAATACTGGGTAGACTGGCTACTACTCAGTATACTTCCCCATTCTTGGCTTCAGCACAATTTCATGAACATTTAGTTACATTTCTAAGTGTTATTTCCCACACTTTTTACAAGTCAGGTAAACAGCTGAGGCCAAAATATCTGGAAACCATCCAAGGGTAGGGTAGAGAGACATCTTTGGTCAATTATGTTAAACTTACCTTAATTGCATGGAGTTTCCAACTCGATTTACACACTCAGTGTTTTAGGAACAAAATTTTCTCTTGTGCCATCGGATTTCTGAATGGACCATGAACCCATGAACACTACCTGACTTTTTGCTCTCTTTTTGCACAACTTTTTTTTTACACATTTCCTTTCGCAGCTTACAGTAATTTTTTATGTCTTGCTCTGTACTGCTGCCACCAAACAGCAAATTTCCTGAAATATGTCAATGATAACAAACCTGATTCTGATTCTCATTGAATTCCAATGACAAGTGATTAAGGTAAAATCTCCACCACAATCCACACAGTATTGTGCCTGCAACTTCAGCTCATCTTCAAAGAGGTGGGTAAGCTATATTGATGTAATACTTCCGCGACATAATTTTTATCAATCAATATGGGGATACAATAATTCAACTTAATGTGAGAGAGACCAGCATGGTTGCAAATAGCAGCTACCATTGGGCAGGAGGTGTAGAAGCCTGGAGTCCCACATCACAGATCAAGTACCATTAGGGAAATACTTCCCTTCAAACACTCAGTTCTTGAACCATCCAGCAAAACCCTAATCACTACCTCAGAAAGGTAACACTGCATAGTAACTATTTTGCACTACAATGAATGTTGATTATCTTGTTGGTTCTAATTGTGTTCTTCCTTGTACAATTCTTGTATTATTTATATTGATGATTTCTTTTTCTGAATGTTGTGCATCTAATGCCATTTGCCGGTAAAGCTACTGCAAGTAAGTTTTCATTGAATCTGTGCCTACATTACTTGCATACACAGCAATAAATTTGATGGCTATCTGATGTACATAAGCTCAGTTGAAGAACCTTGAATCGAAATGTTGTCTGTCCATTTCCGAGTCACCCCAACCACAAACTGTTCCAGCTGCTACCTTCCGGGAAACAGTACCGTAGCATACTGCTCTGGGACAGCTTCTTCCACCAGGCCATCAGACTGCTTAAATCATGCTGACACAACTGTATTTCTATGTTATATTGACTGTCCTGCTGTACATACTATTTATTATAAATTACTATAAATTGCACATTGCACATTTAGACAGAGACGTAACATAAAGATTTTTACTCCTCATGTATATGAAGGATGTACGTAACACAGTCAGTTCAATTCAATTCAATTCAACACCAACATAACACACCATGTAGAGGCAATAACAAACTAAATTCCTCATAATTCTGGATGCTATATAGTGTTGATGCACTTCTCACATGGTGATGAAGGAGGCTTTCATCAGACAGGACAGTGAGTATAGAAGTTGAGGTGTTATGTTGCTATTATACAAGAAATTGGTGAGGTTGCATTTGGAATATTATATTCAGTTCTGTTCACCCTTCTACATGAAAGACTCCATTAAGCTAGAAAGAGTACAGAGGAGATTTACGAAGAGTGTCACTTGAGAAAGAAGTTGATCTGGCTGGGACTTAACTCATTGGCACATAAGAGATCGAGGGGTGATAGAGCCATATAAAATCACGAGGGATGTGGATAGGGTGAATGTGCAGTCTTTTCCCAGGACTGGGCAATCAAGAATGAGAGGGTGCAAGTTTAGGATGAGACCAGAGGGATTTAACAGAAACCTGAATAGCATCTTTTTCACCGAGAGGGCTGTCAGTATATGGAAGAGCTGCCGGAGGAAGTGGTTGACACAGGTACAAAAACAACTTTTGAAAGACAGTTAGACTGGTAAATGGATTGGAAAGATTTAGAGCAGGGGTTCCCAACCTTTTTTAGGCCATGGACCAATGCCATTGACCGAGGGGTCCGTGGACCCCAGGCTGGTTTAGATGAACATGGGCTTGTTGATATGTGTTTCTTTGATCCATTTGACCGCAGACTTCTTCATTTGGGAGTTGTGCTGTGTGACATGCACAATGACTGAATTAAAATTTACATTTGCTTAACATTCTTTGTCTAAGGTTCTAATAGAGTCTCTATTTGAAGAAATGCGAACATTTTCTATTATTGTGGCAGAGTGCATTTTCAATCCCTTTATCTGGAAATTCTCTGTTGCCAATAAGAGTCATTTTTCAGTCTCAATCCAGATGGAAGCCATGGTGTTTGGCTGTAGTCTGATGGCAGATGGGTTTCTAAACTGCCAGATTATTTCAATGATGTAATCAGCTACTATTGGCATCATCCATGATGCAACTTCAGTAAAACTTCATCCTAGAAACATTGAACACTCCAGCATGGAAAGCTATTTTAATCACACAAAATGCTGGAGGAACTCAGCAGGCCAGGCAGCATCTATGGAAAAGAGTACAGTCGACGTTTCAGGCCAAGACCCTTCACCAGAGTCCTGTTTACTCTTTTCCATAGAGGCTGCCTGGCTTGTTGAGTTCCTCCTGAATTTTGTGTGCATTACTTTGATTTCCAGCATCTGCAGATTTTCTCTTGTTTGTTGATCATGTTGTTGTGGATCTTTCTGTAAACAACGTTAAAAATTCTTAGCAACGCACAGAAAATGCTGGAGGAACTCAGCAGGTCAGGCAACATCCATGGAAATGAATAAACAGTCAACATTTCAGGCTGAGGCCCTCCTTCAGGATTCCTGATTGATGATTCAAATATTATTTTGTGTCTCAGAATTACAGCATGGGCTCATCATGTTGATGCTAACCATTAAATACCCAGTTACACTAACCCTATAGTACTTCTACTTCATTCTCCCCACATCCCAATCAACTCACCCCACCCCTGGCTCTACACACCAGGAATAATTTAGTGGCCATTTAACCGAGCAACCCACACAGCTTTGAGATTGGAGGAAACTTGTGGAAACGTGGGTGAGACAGGGGGAGCACATGTGTTGCCATGGAGAGCATTGGCAAACTCCACACAGTAAACACCTCTCTGCTCTAAATAATCAGTTATTTCACTTAAAACAAATTGCTTCTAATTTTGCGAGAAGCTGTTGAAAGAGTCCTTCTTGGGCTTTTTTTTTGTCACCTGAATATTGAATTTTCAAATGTGACCTCTAGGTGAAATAGATTAGCTTTACTTCCTCACACGTATTTCAAAACGTCAAAGCACACAGTGAAGTGTGTGGTTTAGGTCAATGACCAACACAGTCCGTATGTGTGCTGGAGGCTGCCTGCAAGTGCCGCCATGCTTCCAGCACCAACATAGCATGCCCGCAACTTACTAACCCTAACCAGCACGTCTTTGGGACGTGGGGGAACCAGAGCACCTGAAGGAAACCCACAGGAAAAATGTACAAACTCCGGAACTGAACCCTGATCACTGGCTGCTGGTTCTGTTGAGCATTACGCTAGCCGCTACACTACCGTGTCACCCTGAAGCGGACTGATGAGACGCTACCGCATTAGGTTCCGTGCCTAATTTAGGTCCAGCTTTAAAAGTGCGTGACTCATCAGCTTCTAGCCACCAGGAGTACGATCGGGGTTCTGGGCAGAGCGTGGAGAAGCAACACCTCATATTCCATCCAGGTAGCCTCCAACCTGATGGCATGGTTATTGATTTCTCATTCCGGTAATTTTTTTTCCGTTCTCCTTCACTCTTCTCTATTTCCTACTCAGGTCTCCGACCACTTTTCCTCACTTTCCCCGGTGCTCTTTCTTCCATGATCCACTCTCCTCTCCTATCTGATTCCTTCATCTTCATCCCTTTATCTCTCCAACCCACCTGGCTTCACCTATCACCTTCTAGCTTTCCTTCTTCCCCTCCCGCCCACCTTTTTATTCTGCTGTCTTCCCAGTCCTGAAGAAAGGTCTCGGGCCAAAACGTTGACCATTTATTCCTTTCCATAGATGCTGCCTGACCTGCTGAGCTCCTCCAGCATTTTGTGTGTGTTATCCAGTCAAGCCCAGGTAAATACATAACTAATTTTCACTGGAATGTTATGCTTGGATCAGCCATTTACCTGAATAAGGGCTTCTGTATAACGTGAATAAATCGAATTGATACTTTGGAATTCTTCTTTGGATCAGGCACAAACTGGCCCAAATCTCACAAGTTCTTCTGTAAAAGCCACAGTAAATTATACGGTATAACATTCCTTCGCAGCTTTTCAGCATGGTAACGTGGAAACTGCTTCTTGAGCCAACAACTTTATGAAATCCATACACACGAGCATAGAAGTGACAGGCTCGATTAATTAGTGCTGATCTCTCAACATGGTCAGCCAATCGCATCAGTTTAAGGAATAAGTTGGTTATAAAAAGTCATAAATCACTTGATAAGAAGCTTATAGAATTTTACAAACAAGCACAGTTGCACAAATCTCTGATGTAGATCTGCTTAAAGTATTTTGAATATGGTATGTAATTTTTAAAGGCTCTGCGTATTTAAGGAACACCAACCTAATTAAAATTTAGAATAAACCAATAAAGCTTTCTTAAAGAATATACTCTTTAATAGGATATTGAAAGATTTAGTGCTTTTGGACCAATAAGTATTAAAATGTTGATTTAATCAATGTTTTGTTGTGACGAAAAAATTCCGGCACTTAGATAGATATGAGCAACCAAAATGTATTTTCTCATCTATACAACTCTAAGCCCAAGTGTTGAATATTGCTCTCATTGGGGTAGAATTTAATCAGGTTTCAAGGAAATGCATGTTGCCAGTTCAGTAATCCAGTCACATATTTGCCTCTAACTTCTTACTCTGTTATAAACTTCCTTCACATTTTCTCCATTACCTTATAACCTTCTCAGTCCTCCAGTGCTCTGAACATATACTGTATGTGATTTACTTGTGCAGAAAACTATTTTCACATTGCTTCCAGGGTTTTAAAACTGTGGATGTCCTTCACTAGCTCAAATTTTCATTCCATTTATAATCTATGGGCTTTCTAAGCTGAAAATAGTGGTATTTTATTGATTTGCTTTATTTTATTTAGAGATAAAATTCAGTAACAGACCCTCCTGGCCCAGTGAGCCCACACAGCCTAATTACACCAATTAACCTACCAACCCACACATCTTTAGAATGTGGGAGGAAACCAACGAGTCCAGAGGAAACCCACGTGGTCACAGGGGAACGTATAAACTCTTTACAGACAGTGGTGGACTTGAACTCTATCGCTGGTTCTGTAAAGAATTATGCTAATCGCTATGCTACCATGTTGCCTTTAACCACCTTCATTCTACCTTGATGGTTCTCTCTTCTTTCATTCACTCTCCACCTTTTCAATGAGTTTTATTCTCGTCTTTTTCCAGTTTTTCTTTCTCCTGCCTACTCTCAATCAGAAAACACTTGTGACCCTAAACTTAAATAAAGCTCCATCTGATCGTTCATCTGGCAATGGCATCCATCCCTGTTGCTCCAATACCCTCACCACTTCAGTATCTGCCAAGGCAAAAACCTCTTTGACCACTCTTATGACGCATTCCCAATCCTGACTGGATTGGTAATAACTCTCTCTCCTCAGGACACAATAGCCCCACTGTAGTGCAGCTAGTGGAGCGAGTTGTCTTACCGCTCCTGCGTTTGGATTCGATTCTGACCTCCAGTGCAGTGTTTGTGGAATATGCACCACAAGGGTTACCTCCCACAATCCAATGCTATGTGAGCTGGTAGGTTAATTTGGCCTCTATAAATTGTCCTTAGTGTGTACAAGAGTGGTAGAACCTGGGGAGAGTTGATGGGAATATGAGGAGAATTACAAATGGGACTAGCCAGGTGTTGGCGTAGGCAGATGGTTAATGACCACTGTGAATCCAGTGGGCTAAAGGGCTTCTCTCCATGCTTTGTGAGTTCCTCCAGCATTTTGTGTGTGTTGCTTGGATTTCCAGCATCTCTTCTTTATGACTGGATTCTTCTTCGTGATTATTTCTTGTTCTACACGTACACCCAGAATACTTTCACCCTTTCATCTCGAAACAACCATCCCATTACTACTTGCTTTCCTCTCAGATATCCTGTATGTATTCAGCAACTGTGCTGTTTCTGGTAAGATGGCAGCGCGTTCAATCACAGTGGCTTCTATGGGGCCAACCAAATGTGTTATTGACTTTTTAAAATGTATTATTTTACGATCGCAAGACTCTGCTGGACATTAAGAACTTACAGTACTGCAGGTCTACCCCATCAGCGAGTTCCTCATTGGTGAAGAAGCTGAAGGAGTTGGACTTGGTGCAGACCGTGATGCTGCCTGTGACAGAGAGGCGTTGGTGCGCAAAGAAGGTGTGCAGTCTAAAGGTGAGTGATCATCTTAGTTGTTTTTCTTGTGATCGCAGGCTCCTGTTGGACGTTACTGTAATGTTGATTCTGCAGGTCCGATTCACTGGTGTATTGGTAAACGGTGGGGGAGCTGAGTGGCCTTAGTCATGGAGAGGACTAAGTCTCAAGGCATGGTCTGGCCTTTTTGCAGCCATCCAAGAGGAGGCGTCGGAGTCGGGCACTCCACTGGAGTGCCGGAGATAGTGTGGCATGGCGTCTACGCTGGAGTCAGTGTAGCTTGCCCGTGTTTGCTCAGTAGAAGGCAAGCTGTGTTGCGTTTAGCTGCAGACTGCTGCAACATTCGTGGAGTCAGGGATTTGGACTATGTTTTCTTTGTGTGACTGTATTTTATTGCTATCTTATATGTGCGTGCTGACTTACTGTTTTATATGTGGTGCATGTCCCTTGTGCTGTGTACGACAGTTGGTACTGTGTTTTGCACCTTGGCCTTGGAGTAACAATGTGCCTACTTAAAAATTCCAATTTAATTATCATAAATCTGAATCAAATAAAACTTAATTGCATAAAAGTGGCATCTTTCCTATCAGAGCCCTTAACCTCTTTCACCCATCATCTGCCAGCTTCTTACGTCACCTCCCCTCCCCCATGTACCCATCTTCCTCCTCACCTGCTTGTATTCCTTCCCCTCCTCCACTTTCTTATTCTGGCTTCTCCGCCCTTCCTTTCTAGTCCAGACAAAGGGCCTCAGCCCGAAACATCAATTGTTTATTCCCCTCCAGAGATGCTGCCTGACTTGCTGAGGTCCTCCAGCATTTTGTGTGCATTGTTCAAGATTTACAGCATCTCCAGGATCTTTTGTGTTTATAAAAATGAGATTTCCCTTTGGCAAAAAATAAGTACCGTAATTTTATAAAAAATCCACATTATATTTTTATGTGGGGAGGAATTTAACATTTTTTCTTGCTCTTCTTGCCTTTTAGCATAACACAATAAAGAAAGCAGTGAGGAGACCTGTTTGTAACACTTCTCCAATAGAAGTATTCCCGATAATTCTCGCAATGTAGCCTTCCATTGACCTTGCTCCACCTGTCTCCCTGTGGGGAAACGGTTAGCACTCCTCAATAACACAAAAGAAACATCATGAATAAATGCTCAGTGCACCTGAAAGACGATCTTGGATGTTCATTCAAAGCAGTGTGTTTACAAAGAATAGGCAAAGAAAGAAGTTACATGAATATGGTGTCTTTCCAGTCCTCAGGTTGGCCTGAAGTGCATTACAGTCAATAAAATAATTTTATAGCGTCATTATGTATTTGAACATCTGCCAATTTGAACAAGGCAAGCACTGACAAATGTAATGAGGTAAATGACCAGTTAATCTGTCCCAGTAAAGTAGGACGAGGGATAAATGGTAACTAGATGCCATGTGTCAACAGAGCTTTTAAAAATAAGCTCTTTCAAAATAAAGGGTCACAGAAAGCTTGGGAGCACTCCCCACCATACTCAAGGACTAATTTTATCCTGTTGATATCCCACTTTTGAATGGGCCTCTCTTGTACTAGAGACGAACTCTTGATCTCCCTACTGATCTTGTTGTGGCCCTTGCATCTTATTTGTTCACCTGCACTGCACTCTCTGTAGCTGCTGAGCTACATTCTGTAGTTGCATTTGTTTTTTATTGTCTCGCTGATCTGTCTGAATGGCATGTAGACAAATGCTTATCACTATATATTGGTTCCAGTGAGAGTAATCATCTAATTCCAATAATATAACAGTCTTAATTCCCATCTGAGAAAGAGATGAGGCACAATTTTTTTTCCTTTCTGAAGGTTACAAGTCATAGGAAACCTGTTCCTCAAAGGAGACGGAGTTCTGGCATTTTTGAAGGCAGAGGTAGGTAGATTCTTGATGAATAAGGGGGTGATAGATTACCAGGCAGAGGCAGTTTAAATGGACTAGATGGGCTGAAGGGCCTATTTCTATGCAGTGGTTTTCTATGGCTCTATATCCTTTTCATAATAAATTTACTTTGAACTTGAACTTTGATCAGAATACTTGCAAACTATTGTGGAGGAAACATAAAGAGGAGATGAATTTTTCTGGACCCCATATTTGAGCTGGGTGATCTAAGGTACTCCCAACTGATGAAGTCATAGGTTTTAGCAGGTTTGAGAAAGGACATGTACAAAATGAATGTTTCTTCCTTCATATTTATTGGTGCCAGTGATCATGTTTCAATTGCTGCCACTCTCTGCAAGGAGTTTGTATGTTATTCCGTGACAGTGTGGGCTTCCCCCCACATTCCAAAGACACATGGGTTGGTCAGTTGTGGATATGCTACAGTGGTGCTGTAGCATGGCGACACTTGGGGACTGCACAACATTGATGCAGAAGGACAATGCTACAATGGTCATGGAGGATTTCAATATGCCAGTAGATTGGGAAAATCAGGTTGGTGCAGGTTTCCAAGAGGGGAGAATTTCTAAAATGCCAATGAGAAGGCGTTTTAGAGCTGATTATGGTTGAACCCACTAGGGGATCAGCTATTCTTGATTGGGTGGAATGAACTGTATTTGATTAGAGAGCTTAGGGTAAAAGAACCCTTAGGGGCAACTGATCATAATATGATCAAATTCACCATGAAATTTAAGAAGGGGAAGCTAAAGTCAGATGTACCAGTATTACAGTGGAGTAAAGGGAATTACAGGGGCATGAGAGAGGAGTTGGCCAGAATTGATTGGAAAAGAACACTTACAGGGATGATGGCAGAGTAGCAATGGCTGGAGTTTCTGAAAGCAATTCAGAAAGCGCAGGATATATACTTCGCAAAGAGGAAGAAGTATTCTAAAGGCAAGATGACACAATCATGGCTCCCAAGAGAAGTCAAAGCCAACATAAAAGCCAAAGAAAGGGCAAATAACAGAGCAAAATTAGTGGGAAGTTAGAGGATTGGTAAACTTTTAAATACAAACAGAAGGCATCTAAGAAAGTCATTAAAGTGAAGTTGGAATATGAAAGTAAGCTAGCCAATAATATTAAAGAGGATAACAAAAATTTCTTCAGACACAAAGTGTAGAAGAGCAGAGAGTGGATATTGGACTGTTGTAAAACGATGCTGGAGAGATAGTAATAGGAGACAAGAAAACAGTGGATGAACTGAATAAGTATTTTAATAATAAGCATCAGTCTTCACTGGATCAGTGGAAGATACAAGCAGTATGGTGGAGGTTCCAGGTGTCAGGTGTTATGAATTGTGTGAAGTTACTATTACTAGGGAGAAGGTTCTTGGGAAATGGAAAAGTCTGAAGATAGAAAAGTCACCTGGACCAGATGGTGTACACCCAGGGTTCTGAAAGAGGTGGCTGAAGAGATTGTGGAGGCATTAGTAATGACCTATCAAGAATCACTAGATTCTGGAATGGTTCTGTAAGACTGGAAAATTGGAAATGTCACTCCACTCTCCAAGAAGCAAGAGAGGCAGAAGAAAGAAAATTACAGGCCAGTTAGTCTGGCTTCAGTGGTTGGGAAGATGTTGGAGTCGATTGTTAAGGATGTGGTTTTGGGTACTTGGAGGCACATGATAAAATGGGCCATAGTCAGCATGGTTTCCTCAAGGGGAAATCTCACTTGACAAATCTGTTGGAATTATTTGAAGAAATAATAAGGATAGACAAAGGAGAATTAGTTGATGTTATGTTCTTTAATTTTTAGAAGGCCTTTGACAAGGTACGACACATGAGGCTGCTTAACAAGCTACGAGCCCATGGAATTACAGGAAAGATTCTAACATAGATAAAGCAGTGGTTGATTGGCAGGTGCCAAAGAGCGGGATTAAAGGGAGCTTTTTCTGCTTGGATGCCAGAGATGTTCCTCAGATGTCTGTGTTGGGACCAATTCTTTTTACGTCATATTGTAGCGGTGTGCTACACACAGTGCTGGAATAACGACACACAGACGGTGAGTTGCAGTTGCGTAAAAGATTTATTCAAACTTTGCGGCCTCACTTTAAAGCCTTCCTGTTTAAAGCCTTAACGCTGTAGGGGGCGCATATTCACAGTCCCGTCCCGCACGCGGGCTTTTCCCCTTGCTGGTGAAGAAGGCCTGGCGCCCTTTTAGGGGCCGGCCTCTCTGCCGGCACGCGCCATCTTGTGAGCCGGTTCGAGTGCACTGGAAAGTGGGTCACCACATACCCCCCCCACCCAGAACCGGCGATACTCCCCCTGATGTCCACAGTCTGAGTCGGCCTCTGTTTGGGAGGTCTGCCTCTGCGCCGCGGTGCCTGAGCCCCGACCGGCTGCGTCAAGTCCACATGGGCCAGTTTGAATCGGTCCACTGTGAAAACCTCCTCTTTCCCCCCAATGTCCAGCACGAACGTGGACCCGTTGTTCCTGATCACCTTGAATGGCCCCTCGTAGGGCCGCTGTAGCGGTGCCCGATGTCCGCCCCGACATACAAAAACAAACTTACAGTGCTGCAGGTCTCTGGGTACGCAGGTAGGGCTCTGTCCATGCTGTGAAGTGGGTATGGGGGCCAGGTTACCGAGCCTCTCGCGTAGTCTGTCCAGGACTGCTGCGGGTTCTTCCTCCTGCCCCCTTGGGGCCGGTATGAACTCTCCTGGGACGACCAGGGGTGCACCGTACACCAACTCGGCCGATGAGGTGTGCAGATCCTCTTTGGGCGCCGTGAGGATTCCGAGCAGGACCCAGGGAAGTTCATCCGCCCAGTTAGGTCCTTTCAGGTGGGCCATGAGAGCCGACTTCAGGTGATGGTGGAAACACTCCACTAGTCCATTCGATTGTGGGTGGTAGGCAGTTGTGTGGTGTTGCTGTGTTCCCAAAAGGCTGGCCATCACTGACCACAAGCTGGAGGTGAACTGGGTGCCTCTGTCAGAGGTAATGTGGGCCAGTACACCAAAGCGAGATACCCAGGTTGCAATTAGTGCTCGGGCGCAGGATTTGGAGGTGGTGTTGGTGAGCGGGACTGCCTCTGGCCATCTTGTGAACCGGTCTACGATAGTTAGGAGGTGCTGCGCTCCTCGCAACACGGGGAGTGGCCCCACGATATCCACATGAATGTGATCGAAACGCGGGCGGGTGGGGTGGAACTGCTGCGGCAGGGCTTTGGTGTGCCGCTGCACCTTGGCTGTTTGGCACTGCGCGCACGTTTTGGCCCATTCACTGACCTGCTTGCGGAGTCTGTGCAAATGAACCTGTTGGAGACCATCCGGACGGTTGTCCTGATGGAGGGGTGCACTAAGTTGTGAATGGAGTCGAAAACTCGCCGCCACCAGACTGCCGGGACGATGGGGCGGGGTTGGCCGATAGCTACATCACACAGGAGGGTCCTCTCACCTGGGCCTATGGGCAAGTCTTGGAGCTACAAACCAGAGACTGTAGTTCTGTAACTAGGGATCTCCTCGTCTGCCTGCTGTGCCTCTGCCAGTGCTGCATAGTCCACCCCCAGGGACAGGGCCTGGACAGCTGGTCTGGAGAGTGCGTCCGCCACGACGTTGTCCTTTCCCGAGACATGCCGGATGTCCGTCGTGTATTCGGAGATGTAGGACAGATGTCGCTGCTAGCGGGATGACCAGGGATCGGACGCCTTCGTAAACGCAAAGGTGAGCGGTTTGTGGTCCGTGAACGCGGTGAAGGGCCTACCTTCTAAGAAGTACCTGAAATGCTGGATTGCCAGGTATAGTGCCAACAGTTCCTGGTTGAAAGCATTGTATTTGAGTTTGGGTGGTCATAGGTGTTTGCTGAAGAACGCCAGGGGTTGCCAGTGACCCTCGATGAGTTGTTCCAGCACTCCACCGACTGCCGTGTTGGATGCGTCCACTGCGAGGGCAGTAGGGACGTCTGTGCTGGAGTGCACTAGCATCGTGGCGTTTGCCAAGGCTCCTTTGGTTTTAATGAAAGTGGCTGCGTCCCAGGTAATGTCTTTGCCCTTACCTGACATCAGGGTGAACAGGGGGCGCATGATTCGGGCTGCTGAGGGGAGGAAGCGGTGGTAGAAATTCACCATACCCACGAATTCCTGTAGGCCTTTAAGCGTGTTGGGTCGGGGGAAGTGGCGGACCGTGTCGACCTTGGCGGGCAGAGGGGTTGCCCTGTCTTTAGTAATCCTGTGGCCCAGGAAGTCGATGGTATCGAGTCCAAATTGGCATTTGGCCAGGTTGATTGTTAGGCCGTATTCACTCAGTCGGGCGTATAGTTGACGGAGGTGGGACAGATGCTCCTGACGACAGCTGCTGGCTATGAGGATGTCGTCCAAATAGATGAATGCAAAGTCCAGGTCGCATCCCACCGCGTCCATGAGCCGCTGGAATGTCTGTGCGGCATTCTTTAGGCCGAACGGCATTCGGAGGAATTTGAAAAGGCTGAACGGAGTGATGAGTGCTGCTTTGGGGATGTCATCCGGATGCATTAGGATTTGATGGTATTCCCGGATGAGGTCTACCTTGGAAAAGATCCTTGCGCCGTGCAGATTTGCTGCAAAGTCCTGAAGGTGCGGCACGTGGTAGCGGTCCGGAGTTGTAGCCTTGTTCAGCCTGCAGTATTCGCCGCATGGTCTCCAGCCCCCTGTAGCTTTGGGCACCATGTGCAGGGGGGGAGGCCCATGGGCTGTTGGACCGCCGTTTGATCCCCAATTCCTCCATCCTCTTGAACTCCTCCTTCGCCAGTCGGAGCTTGTCCGGGGAAGCCTTCGAGCACGGGCATGGAGGGGTGGTCCCTGGGTCGGGATGTGGTGCTGTACGCCGTGTCTGGGCTTGGCTGCCGTGAACTGCGGTGCCAGAACCGATGGGAAATCCGCCAGGACTCTGATGAATTCGTTGTTGGACAGCGTGACGGAGTCCAGGTGTGGGGCTGGCAACTTGGCTACACCCAGGGAGAACGTTTGAAAAGTCTTGGCATGGACTAGTCTCTTCCCCTGCAGGTCGACCAGTAGGTTGTGAGCTCGCACAAAATCCGGCCCCAGGAGTGGTTGGGCCACGACAGCCAGTGTGAAGTCCCACATGAACTGGCTGGAGCCGAACTGGGTGCCATAGGTCCGTATTGTGCTGCCATTTGCGGCCCTGAGGGTGGGTCCCGGTTCTGTGTTGCGGGTGTCGTAACTCGTCGGAGGTAAGACGCTGATCTCGGCTCCGGTGTCGACCAAAAAGCGGGAGCCGGGAATTTGCAGGGTGGGCTACAGTGGCGGGCTTCTGTGCCCCACTGCTGGTGGTAGAAGCACCATTGTTCGTTGGCCTCCGCATTCCTGCCTCTGGGTTTTGTGGGCTCTGCTGCCGGGCCTGGTCTGGTCTGTTGTTGGGCGCGTGGCTTGGTGATCTGTGCGACGGACGCCCCACTCTCCTTCTTGGCTTTCCACAGCACATCTGCCTGGGCCGCCACCTTCCGGGGGTCGCTGAAATCCACGTCGGACAGCAGCAGGCATATGTCCTTGGGCAGCTGCTCTAGGAACGCCTGCTCAAACATGAGGCAGGGCTTGTGTCCTTCAGCCAGGGCCAGCATCTCATTCATTAACACCGACGGCGGCCTGTCTCCCAAACCATCCAGGTGCAGTAAGCGGGCAGCTCGCTCACGCCGTGAGAGTCCGTAAGTCCTTATGAGCAGGGCTTTGAATTCTGTGTATTTGCCATCCCCCGGTGGGGGGTGACTGTATGAACTCCTCAACCTGGGCGGCTGTTTCCTGGTCGAGGGAGCTCACCACGTAGTAGTAACGTGTGGAATCCGAGGTTATCTGCCGAATGTGGAATTGGACTTCTGCTTGCTGGAACCATAGGTGAGGTTGCAGCGTCCAGAAGCTTGGCAGTTTCAACGAAACCGCATGAACAGATGCGGCGTCGTTCATCTCCGGTCCAAATATCGTTTGGGCCGTCGGGGTCACCAATTGTAGCGGTGTGCTACACACAGCGCTGGAATAACGACACACAGACGGTGAGTTGCAGTTGTGTAAAAGATTTATTCAAACTTCGCAGCCTCGCTTTTAAGTCTTCCCGTTTCCGCCCTCCCCGGGCGGGAATGCTGTAGAGAATGCATATTCACAGTCCCTTCCCGCACGCAGGTTTTTCCCCTTGCTGGTGAAGAAGGCCTGGCTCCCTTTTTGGGGCCGGCCTCTCTGCCGTCGCGCACCATCTTGTGAGCCGGCTCGAGTGTGCTGGAAAGTGGGTCACCACAATATGTTAATAATTTGGATGATGGACTTGATGGCTTTGTTGCAAAGTTTGCAGATGATAAGAAGATAGGTGGACAAACAGGTAGTTTGAGGAAGGGGAGAGGCTACAGAATGACTTAGATTAGGAGAATAGGTAAGGAAGTAGCAGATGGAATAGTATTAGGAAGTGTACGGTAGACACAAAGGGTTGACTATTTTCTAAATGGAGAGAAAATACAAAAATTTGAGGTGCAAAGGGATTTGGGAGTCCTTGTGCAGGATTCCCTAAAGGTTAATTTGCAGATTGAGTCTGTGGGGAGGAAGGCAAATGCGATGATAACATCCATTTCAGGAGGACTAGAATATAAAAGCAAGGACGTAATACTGAGATTTTTTAAAGCGCTGGTGAGGCCTCACTTGGAGTATTGTGAGCAATTTTGGACCCCTTTATCTTAGAAAGGATGTACTGAAACTGGAGAGGGTTCAAAGGAGGTTCACAAAAATTATTCCAGGATGAAATGGCTTGTCATATGAAGAGCATTTGATGGCTCTGAGCCTGTATTCATTAGAATTCAGAAGAATGTTGGGTGATCTCATTGAAACCTATCGAATGGTGGAAGGCCTAGATAGAGTGGATGTAAAGAGGATGCTTCCTATGGTTGGTGAGTCTAAGACCAGAGGACATAGCCTCAGAATAGAGGGGTGTTCTTTTACAACAGAGAGAAGCAATTTCTTCAGCCAGAGAGTGCTGAATCTGTGGAATTAATTGCCACAGGAAGCTGTGGAGACCAAGTCTTTGTGTATATTCAATTCAGAATTTGACAGATTCTTGATTGGTCAGGGCATGAAGGGATATGGAGGTGCAGGTGGGGCAGAAATGGCAGCAGATTGGGGCTGAGGGAAAATGGATCAGCCATGATGAAGTGGCAGAGTAGACTCAATGGGCCAAATAGCCTATTTCTGTTGCTTTATCTTATGGTCTTAAGATTTTCTGGTGTTCCTACATAGTGAAAATCATGTCCACTCTGCTTCTAGATAGATGATATCCACATTTAATATGCAGCTCTTTAGCCATTGGAAAGAGGAAGTTCACAAATACTCTGCTGATGTTTTTCCCTGTGGCAGGGAGCAGGGATGGGGACCCAGCAGTGGTTACTTGCCCCCTTTGTTTAAAATGGGCCACGATTACAGCATCTCTGAGCTCCTGTGGTATACCCTCCCACCACCGAGGTTGTGCTCCCTTTGGAAAGCTGGTACAGGTGCCTCAGGGCTCTCATCACTAGGAATAAGTGGACTTATTTCCACTTGGCATGATTAACTTATTTTTATTTAATTATTTATGGTTTTACATTGCTATATTTCTACACTATTCTTGGTTGGCGCGGCTGTAATGAAACCCAATTTCCCTCAGGATCAATAAGGTATGTCTGTCTGTTCAGGAACAATTATTACCCCTGAACCATTAGGTTTTTGAACTAGAGGAGATAACTTCTCTTGACCAGTCATTTATTTGTTCCAATAATCTATGGACTCACTTTCAAAGACTTCATCTCATGTTCTCAATATTTATTGGTTATATATTTATTATTATTTTTTCTTTTCTATTTGCAATTTGTTGCCTTTTGCACACTGATTATTTGCCCTGTTGAGTTCAGTCTTTTATTTATTCTATTACGGTTTTTGGATTTTTGAGTATGCCTGCAAGAAAATGAATCTCAGCGTTTTATATGATGACATATATGTACTTTGATAATGAATTTACTTTGAACTTAGAGATCATGGATTTGTGGCATATGTCCACTTCCAATATAACTCGGAGTCCTGCCATGTGCAGAAGTTCGCTGATGACACGGCCATAGTGGGGTGTGTCAGGAATGGACAGGAGGAGGAGTATAGGAAACTGATACAGGACTTTGTGATATGGTGCAACTCAAACTACCTGCGTCTCAATGTCACCAAGACCAAGGAGATGGTGGTGGACTTTAGGAGATCTAGGCCTCATATGGAGCCAGTGATCATTAATGGAGAATGTGTGGAGCAGGTTAAGACCTACAAGTATCTGGGAGTACAGTTAGACGAGAAGCTAGACTGGACTGCCAACACAGATGCCTTGTGCAGGAAAGCACAGAGTCGACTGTACTTCCTTAGAAGGTTGGCGTCATTCAATGTCTGCAGTGAGATGCTGAAGATGTTCTATAGGTCAGTTGTTGAGAGCGCCCTCTTCTTTGTGGTGGCGTGTTGGGGAGGAAGCATTAAGAAGAAGGACGCCTCACGTCTTAATAAGCTGGTAAGGAAGGCGGGCTCTGTCGTGGGCAAAGTACTGGAGAGTTTAACATCGGTAGCTGAGCGAAGGGCGCTGAGTAGGCTACGGTCAATTATGGAAAACCCTGAACATCCTCTACATAGAACCATCCAGAGACAGAGAAGCAGTTTCAGCGACAGGTTACTGTCGATGCAATGCTCCTCAGACAGGATGAAGAGGTCAATACTCCCCAATGCCATTAGGCTTTACAATTCAACTGCCAGGACTTAAGAACTTTTTTAAAGCTATTATTAATGCTTTTTGAGTTAGTGATTTAGATGCATATCATATTATTACTGAGTTAAGTATTGTATGTAATGAGTTTTTGCTACAACAAGTGTATGGGACATTGGAGAAAAAAATGTTGAATTTCCCCATGGGGATGAATAAAGTATCTATCTATCTATCTATCTATCTATCTATCCTTCACTGCCAACTTTTAGGATTCCAACAGGCAGCTGCTCCTGAGGCATTGTGCTTTTTAACCTCTAAGCTTGTTGTGGGAAGCAGCAAGTCTGCCTCAAATAGGGATGGAATTAAGAGTGTTCTTGCCTGGATGTTCACTAAATTTAAAAACTCGGAACACTCTGAATATGTAGACAATATTAAAGCCATCAAGAAAGGGAAGACACATTTGAGAGTGTGGAACGTGGGTACACCAAGTAAATTTGCACACATAAGAACATTATATTTTAATACATAAAGTTTAAATACAAAATCCTTTTTTAAAGAACATTTAATTAAAAACAGGTAATCCATAAATATTGTTTACAGTTTCTTCGGCTGACAGCCCTCCAAAAAAGGTATAAATCATTGCAGGCATTGTCTAAATTTCAGTATTAAAAACATTTTGTAGAGGCAGTATAATTCCAAAGATTAGATATTTGATAAACATGTTCCATTATCATCAGTGTATTTAAACATATGATAAATTATTATATAGAATATCTTTAAATCAAAAAATACTGGCTTTCAACATAGGATACCGAATCCTTTTGAACTCAAGACAGCATAAATCAGAACAAATAAACATCATACAAAAATGAACATTTAAAATTTTGCCTTGCAATATTATATTACAATTAATTCGGCAAAGGAGCTTTTGGTCATCAGCTTTTGAAATGCTAATATTTCAGCGTTGCAATATACATTGAGGCTTCCCTTCAAAATTTGGTAAATTATTCACCAAACTGGAAATATAATGGAGCTCAGAATCTAAAACAGCACTATACTTAACTCAAATAAGTGTAAAAGTGCAAGTCTATGGGTCAGTTTCCCCCACTGATAAACAGAGACACAAATGTCGCTCACTGTTCTGGGGTGTTTTTCATACATGGCAAGCGGAGAATTTTCCTGCGTCTACTGCTGTTCACTCGCAGTGCAAGCCACTCCTGCTGATTTACTGCCAAGTATGACTCTGGGTGCCCAGTAGTTATAATCTTACTCAGTTGATCAGAAGCTTCAGACTGAAAGGCTGCTCTTGTCCTTTCAGACCGTAGATCCAGACTGTCAAGACTGTTCAAGTTCTGATGACTGAAGTCAACCGTCCTGCTGGAAGAGGAGCCTTGGGCGAAGGAAAATATTTATTAGAAGAGTTGAAAGATCATATAATCAAAAACCAAGCTAAGTCAGTTCTAAAAAAACAAACAATGGATCAAAAGCAGATTCAAATGTTTGACCCACAGAAGTATTTCCCAGTTGACATAAGTAACAAATCTCCAGCTGACGGAAACATTTCAAAATCCCTTCTAATTCAAGTGGAAAATTTGCAGCTGTTAATTGCATGAAACAAATATAATTCAATAATTGAGTTCTGAAATGTTCACAATTGATCAGAGTATTTTGAGTTTTCAGCAACTGCACCACACAAAGAAGAAATATAAAAACAGAAGATCTAAAAGCTTAAAACTAAGTAAAATCAACACACCTCCCTTCATTTAACTTTCTTACTCAGACCCATATAACTTTTCACTTAAATGAATTGTAACAAGAGAAAGCAAATCTCTGTATGAGATACAGTACTTCTCCTTCTCATTCCTTAATGATTATGAGGGAAGGGAATGCTGAGAAACGTTTGGCTTTTACAATGACTACTTTTCCCTCAACATTTTATTTATTTATTTACCAGAACAGGCCCTTCCGGCCCTTCGAGCTGTGCAGCCCAGCAACCCCTGATCTAACCCTATCATAATTATGGGACTATTTATAATGACCAACTAACCTATGAACCAATACGTCTTTGGACTGTGGGAGGAAACTGGAGCACCCGGAGGAAATCCATGCGGTCATGGGGAGAATGGACAAACTCCTTACAGACAGTGGTGGGGATTGAACCCGGTCACTGGTACAGTAAAGTGTTGTGTGACCTTGCGTGAGCTCAAAAGTAACTGTTAGCATATGTGTGCATTATTCTGTAATTTTAACTAAGTTTTAAAAACTATTTTGACCCAGAAAACGCTTCAGAAGTCAGGACAAATTACTGTCCTCCAGCTCTCTGCTTGTTGCTTGATTCAACATTTATGATTGGAATTGAATTTAGATGCTGCCTTTGTATTCTATGAATTGAATATTCTAATCTAATAAAATAGTGCAAATGTAGAAAGACTGAAATAAAATCAGCATAGGTGAACAGGAGACTTGGATTAACATTTCAGTCCTTCACAGGAACTCAACATCTTTGAGAAAAGTTAACCCCATCTTAGTTGCTGCACAGATACTGCCAGTCTTAAGGGTCTTTTCAGAATTTCTGTAATTATTTAGCTTTCAAATAAAAGAGTTCAGATACAGTATTCAAAAAATAAAGGTTACTGAAAAGTAATTCAAGCATGTAACAGGAAAAAAAAGAAAATACAAGTACAGTTAAGCAGTCAATGAACTGTTACTTAAAGCAGATGAAGGGCTAATGATAGGACAAATATTAAGCAAACACGAGGAAATCTGCAGATGCTGGAAATTCAAACAACACACACAAAATGCTGGTGGAACACAGCAGGCCAGGCAGCATCTATAGGGAGAAGCGCTGTTGACGTTTTGGGCCGAGACCCTTTGTCAGGACACTTAGTTGACAGCGCTTCTCCCTACAGATGCTGCCTGGCCTGCTGTGTTCCACCAGCATTTTGTGTGTGTTGTTGGACAAATATTAATGTACTTTTATATCACAGAATCAGCCCCTCATCACACACTTGTTTGGGGCTGTGAAGGCAAGTTGAATCCACAATAACAATGGAAAGGAATAAATCTTACTCTTTAAAACTGAACTCCGCAACATTCTATTAAGGTACTGAGTCCACAGAGATACTGAAGAGGGGTTAGATCTTTGACAATTGTAAACTGCCAACAGCCACTGAGAACAGAACTTCATTAATATGCCAGCTGAAGCCCACTAGCCTCTTAGAAACTGCCCTATCTTTTGGGACTCTTGTTCCTTTATCTAGAAAAGTTTAGTGTGGGCAAATAAACAACAGGGGCAGATAGTACAGATAACAAGTCAGATCCAGCACAACCCAGTCTGTACGCTAACTGCAAGCATTTTTAAAAATTCTGGTCTTCTATCATGTTTCTGTTTATGCCACATTGTGTCTGCTACTTCAATTCTTATACATGAATTTAGTATCCTTATACCCAACTATACCAACATTCTCCCAAATGGTGACTGTAAACTTGAGCTTGTGTAGCACAGCCGCTCACATGTTAACTTGCACTGTCACATTTTCCCAGGAGGGTAACTTGCACTGTCCTATTTGCTTATTGTCAATTAATTCTCAGTGGTTTAACTACTAACTTTCTAATCAAAATGTTCTGGACATAAAAGAGAGGCAGTGAAGCAGAAAAGAACAGAATTTTCAAGCTTAGAATCTTGGTGGCTAAAGTGAGCCATACTAGGAATCAATGTAGAGCAGGAAACACAGGCTGGGGACTGAATAAGAAGGTGTGAGTCAAGCTATGGGCCGTAAGATTTTT
The DNA here is from genome assembly GCF_048418815.1 of Hemitrygon akajei. Taxonomy (NCBI): domain Eukaryota; kingdom Metazoa; phylum Chordata; class Chondrichthyes; order Myliobatiformes; family Dasyatidae; genus Hemitrygon; species Hemitrygon akajei. The sequence continues at coordinate 33,013,973 of NC_133127.1, forward strand.
GGATGTTCTTAAGTTCAAAAAGGTAGATGGGAGGTTGGCCAGTACATAATTAATTCAAAATTTACAAGTAATTGAAAATTACTCAACACATACAGCAGCTTCTGAAACGGTCCCAAGTATCTGATGGCACATAGACCTTCCTGGTAGGTTGCTGAAGGAGGCAGATAATGGCATTGTCCACTTGGTGGAAGACACGAAGAGAAAGGACAGCCTGTCTGACTTCCATTGATAGTCGTTGCTCATCTGAACAGATTAGTTCTTTAATTGCATCAAAATCTTGCTTTAGCTGTAAGGCACCCTGGACACTGAAGGACGTAAACAATAAATATGCAATTTAATAGCTACAGCTGATATACACAGTATGCTATGATCAATACATTATATATATATTGCTCTGGAATAAATTTACCATTGCTGTTTTAATTTGAAATTGTTTAAGAAAGATGCAAGCAGATAACCAAAATAATAATGTGGATTTAAAGATACAATAGGGTTGTGGTTATGTTACAAAGAAGCCAAACTCTGCCATGGCAGTTTGCTAATTTGAATTTATTTTAAAATATGGAAAATAAAAATTCTGGTATTAATTACAAAACTGAGTATGCTTGTAAACACCAATGGATTCAGTGCTATCATTTGAGGGAGGGAAGGATAATCCTGTCTTTACTTACTTGGCCTATATATGACTCAAGTTCCATACTGTATATGTATAACTACTACCCTCTTAAGTAGCCTCTCAATTTCACTTATGATTTACTATAAATGCCAGACTTAGTTACAGGATGTAAAGCTGGGTGTTATTAAGCATACAAACTAAAGCTGACCACATGGATTTGGATGATAGTGTTGTGGGAAAGTAGATGAATGAAAAAGTAAAAGGACAAAAATAGAATTCTGAATGCTCTGTGGCACAAAGGGAGGAGAAATACCACATCTAGAGATCATTTATCCAACATCTGATAGGACATCTAAATCTAAACAAGTATGTGGTTGTGATTAATTGAGAGGTGATGATTGAGAATAACATTAGCAGTTGAAGTGAGATTAGGAACTAAACTATTATGGCAAAAGACAAGACCATTCAGCCCTATTGTTCAATGCCAGCTCCAAACTGAGCAATCCTGTCCTTCCCATTCATTTGCTCTTTCCCCACAACTCTACATATTAAAATTCAAAAGTTTAAAGTGAATTCATTATCAAAGTACATATATGACACAATGTACAACCAAGATTCATTTTTGCAGGCATTCACAGTATATACAAGAAACAATTAATGAAAGACCACACCCAACAGGATGAAAAACATTGTGCAAAAAAAACAAACTAAATACACCGAAAGAAAAAAAAAAATAAATACACAAACAAATAAACAAACAGTGAGACAGAGAAATAAATAAATAAACAAGCAAAGAAAAAATTTCGAGAACATGAATTGAAGAGTCCTTGAAAGTGGTCCATAAGTTGTAGGAACAGTTTAATGACTGGGTGTGTGAAGTTATCCCCTCTGGTTCAGGAGCCTGATTGTTGAGGGGTAATAACTGTTCCTGAATCTGGTGGTGTGGAACATGAGGCTCCTGTACTTCCTTCCCGATAGCAGTGAGAAGACAACATGGCCTGGATGGTGGAGATCCTGGATGATGGATGCTTCTTTCCTGCAAAAGTGCTCCATGTAGATATGCTCTATGGTAGGGAGAGCATTACCCATGATGTATTGGGCTGTATTCATTACTTTTTGTAGGCTTTTCTGTTGAAGACCATTGGTATTTCCAACTAGAAAATGATGCAACCAATGAATAAACTCTCCATTGTACATCTATATAAGTTTGTCAAAGTTTTAGAACACATTTTGAAACTTTTCAAGCTTCTAAGTAGCAAAGCAGCCATGCTTTCTTCGTAATGGTACTTAAGTGCTGGACTCAGGACAAATCCTCTGATAACACCAAGGAATTTAAACACAAAACTTTGTGGTCTTCCGTCTGGGTAGCCTCCAGCCTGGTGGTATGAACATTGAATTCTCCAATTTCCGGTAATTTCCTCCCCCTCCCCCTATCCCAGGTCCCTCTCTGCCTCTCTCCCCTTTCAACTTTCTGCTTCTTTATCTCTACAGTTCTTTCATGCTTATCCCCTCCCCCTCCCCCCTTTATCTTTCCTCTGATTAGTTTTCCACCTGGCGCCTCTAGGCCCTACCCCCTCCCCTATCTCTATGGTTGGGCTTCGGCCCTCTCTTCCCCCCAATTCCTGATGAAGGGTCTCGGCCCAAAACGTTGGCTACTCTTTTCTCACGGATGCTGCCTGACCAGCTGAGTTCTTCCAGCGTTGTGTACGTACCAAGGAATTTAAAGTTGCCGACCCTTTCTACCTCTGATCCCTTGATGAAGACTGCTTTATGGAACTTCGATTTCCTCCCCTGAAGTCAATAATCAGCTCCATGGTCTTGCTGATGTTGATTGAGAGGCTTTTATTGTGGCACCACTCAGCCAGATTTTCAACCTCCCTCTATGCTGATTCAGCACCACCTTTGATTTAGGCAATGACAGTGGTATCGGCAAACTTAAATATGGCATTTTAACTGTGCTTAGTCTCACAGTCATAAGTATAAAGTGGGTAGAGCAGGGGCTAAGCACACAACCTTGTAGTGCACCTCTGCTGATGGAAATTGTGGAGGAGATGTTGTCGATCCAAACTGACTGATGTCTGCAAGTGAGGAAATTGAGGATCCAGCTGCACAAGGAGGTATTGAGGACTAGCACTAGAAGCTTATTGATTAGTTTTGAGGGGATGGTAGTATTTAATACTGAGCTGTAGTCAATGAAGAGCATCCCAATGTATGTATCTTCACTGTCCACATGTTCCAGGATTAAGTGAAGAGCCAATGAAATGACATCTGTTTTTGACCTGTTGTGACTGTAGGCAAATTGGAGTGGGTCTAAATCGCTTCTGAAGCAGGAGTTGATGATTTCATCACAATTCTCTCAAAGTACTTCATCACAGTGGATGTAAGTGCTACTGGACGATCGTTATTGAGGAAGGTTACCACATTCTTCTTAGGCACTGCTATAATTGAAGCATGTTTGAAACAGGTGGATACCCCAGACTACTGAAGCAAGAGGTTAAAGATATCAGAGAACATTCCAGCCATTTGATCAGCACAAATCTTTAGTATTTGGCCAGGTACCCTGTCTGGGCTGGGTCTTTCCATGGGTTCACTCTCCTGAAGAATGCTCTGATGTCTCACATCACAATGGGGGCTGTGGGAGTTTGTGAAGATGGCACCATGTACTGACGGTCAAACATTGAGCTCATCTGGGAGTGAAAACTTGTTGCTACCTATGTTACTTCATTTCACTTTGTAGGAGGTGATAGCATTCAAGCCCTGCTAAAGCTGTCAAGCATCCTTCAGTGATTCAGGTTTGAACCAGAATTGCCATGGAGAGTCAGATGTCTTCCCAGAGATCATACTTAGACCTCTTGTAACTTCCTTTGTCACCAGACCTGAACGCCACTGATCTGGGCCTCAACAGGTTGCAGATGTCATGGTTCATCCGGAACCTCTGTTTGGAGAAGACTCTGGATGATTTTTTGGGAAACACTCATCTATGACTGTTTTTATAAAGTCCATGACAACCATCGTGCATTCATTCAGATCCTCTGATGAGTCCTTGAACATGGTACAGTCCACCGACTTAAAGCAAACCCTCTGCATAGCCACTCCTCTGCCTCTCGTGACATTTTCATTACCCTTATTTCTGGAACCTTACTCTTTAGCCTCTTCCTGTATGCAGTAGGACGACAACCAAGTGATTAGATTTCCCAAAATATGGTCTAGAGATCGAATGGTGGCATTTATTATGGTAGTATAGCAGTGATTGAGTTTATTGGGACCACTGGTGCTGCTGGTAATATGTTGATGATAATTGGGCAGAGATTTCTTCAAACAAGCCTGACTGAAGTCCCCGAAAATAATTTGAAAAGTGTCAGGGTAGACTGGTTCTTGTTTGCTGATGGCAGTACTTTGAGTGCCTGCTTAACATTTGCATTTGGTGGTATGTAAACTGTGGTCAGGATCATGGAGGGGAGCTCTCCCTCTCAAGTGCCTTTCCAGATCCCTTTTCAAGGCCATGCCCGCTGGCAATGAATTCCTAGCCTGACTAAAAAGAAAAATTCTCAGTCTTTTTTCATCCTTAACGAATTTTAAAATCTTTATTCCCTAATCCTTGAACAATCTGCTGAAGAGAACAGCTTCCCGCTATTTACCCTATGCAGTCATGAGCCTCTGCACCACCATCAAATCTCCTCTAAACCTTCGCTCCAAGGACAACAATGCCAGATTCTCCCATTTAATTATGTGATTGAAAACTTTCAGCCCTGGAATAATTTTAGTAAAGGCTTTCTGGCTCTTCTGTAAAACCTTCACATCCAGAATTGGATTCAATATTCCAATGTACTAAATGCCTTTCTTGTATGATTCCAAGTTGGTTTACTTTAATGATCATGGTATAATATGCCTGTCTACTTTCAAGGATTTGTGAACACACATACCCAGGTACTTTTGTTCTGCATAAGTTTTAGGACTGTGTTCTTTAATCAATACTGCTTCTCCTTATTCTTTCTACCAAAGTATATTGATTTGCACTTCTCATTGCTATTTAATTTGACTATTCAACCATCTCAACAATGTCTTCCTGCAGTCTATTATTATCTTACTCTCTGCCACATTTCTGAATTTCACTCAGAAATTTGGAATTGTTGCCCTGCACATCCATATTCAACGGGAATGGGGAGGATTTACTGTCACTGATTACTGTACAGCAAAGACAAATCTTTGCAGAAACTTCTTTTGTTAAATGACAATTGACTGGCTGATTTCTAGTTGCAATTTGAAATAAATTAATTTTTGGTTCAGATCTCTTAACATTTCAACCTAGACAGGATCTGACATCTAATAAGCTGCAATCAGTTTTATCGCCCAATGCAACAAAACAATGTCTTGTAAAAGTATTCAGCTTCCAACCGTTTGTTCACATAAATGAGTATTACAACCAGGGATTTTAATCAACTGAGAATTTTTAATTGTGAATCACATGCTCTTTTTCCCCCCACAGTGGAGCACCCCAAAAAACAGGGAAAACTAATGCATGAAAAACTAAAAATTCAAGAACTAAAATATCAGCAACTCAAAAGTATTCATCCCCATGCTTAGTACTTAGTTGAACCACCTCTCACAGTTATTACAGCCAAAAGTCTTTATTGGATAAATCTCAATTAGCTTTGTACAGTGTGATGGAGCAGAAGTTGTCCTTCCTCCTTGCTAAATTGCTCAAGCTGTGCCAGTTTAGTTGGGAAGTGGTGGTGGACAGCAATCTTAAGATCTTGCCAGAGATGTTCATTTGGGTGAAGGTCAAGACTCTGACTTGGTCACTCAAGGACATCAATTTTCTTCATTTGAAGCCACTCCATGGTTGCTCTGACAGTGTGCTTTGGATCGTTGTCCTACTGAAAGGTGAACTTTCTCCCCAGTTTAGGCTTCCTGGGCCTGCAGGGTTTTATCTAGACCTCTCTGTATTTAGCAGTATTCATCTTCCCATCAGTCCTGACCAAATTTCCAGTCCCTTCTGCTGAAAAGCATCTCCATAGCATGATGCTACTTCCACCATACCACCAGTACGGATGGTGTTACCAGGCTGATGCATAGTATTAGATTCATACCACATGTAGTGCTTAGTGTTGAGGCCAAAAAGTTCCCCTTTAGTCTCAAGATCTTCTTCTGAATCTTTACAGTATCGTCTAAGTGATGCTTTGTAAAGACTTCATGGGCAAGGATGCACTTCTTTTTTTAGTCAAGGCCTCTTTCTTGCCACTCTTCTGTAAAAACTCTCTTTGTGCAAGGCCTTAGAGATTGTGGAGCCCATGAACTTCATCTCCAGTTGCAGCCACTGTCTTCTGCAGCTCACATAGACTGACTATTGACATCACAATAGCCTCTCTTATAAGTGCCATTCATCTTCGGCGACTAAGTTTAGAAGGGTGGCCTGACCTAGACAGTGTGGCTGTGGTTTCATATTATTTTTACTTTTTCATGATGGACTGCACTGAGGTCCAAGGTATGTTCAGTACCTCTGAGATGGTCCTGTACCCTTCCCCAGGCTCAGTCTTCATTTTAGTTTGGCCTGTTGAAAATCTACCATGCTGTTGGATGTTACATAGAAAGGGGGTATTTATTCTTATGAATTCACTGAAAACAGGTGACCCTACATCAACAAATTGGGTGTGTTGGTAAGGCATTTGAATCTGAAGAAAGTTAAGTGGAATTACAAAAGGGATGAATACTTTTTCAACCTTTTAATTTTTGTTTTTAATTTTTAGTAAATGGTTGACGTGTTTTGGAATTTTTCTTTTGATTTGACATTATGCACAATATTTTGTACATTAGCTCAAAAAATCCTACTTCAATATATTTTAAATTTAGAAAAGAGACAGTAAAATGTGAAAATAGTTGTGGGGGCTGAATCCTTTTTCAAGGCACTGTACTGTATTCCGTATTCACCCAGCTAACAAGAGTCACCTGCCACTAATTTCGAACTCATTATCTGCAGACTATTTAAATACAGCTCTCATCCATCATCCTTTGTTAACCCATAGAACCAGTCAGCTTCAACCTGTTGTGCTAATCTTCAGTTACCTTGTCGACTCGTTGTGTTAAGTATCTGGTCTCTCTTGTTTTGAGGCCCATGGTGGCTTGTTATTTTACATCTTAGTTACTGTTAAACTGTTTCCACAGCTCTGCTTTCAGATAAAACCGCCTCTACATTTCCTGAATCAATATATTGATTCTTATTGTGAAATTCTTATTAATTCTCCTTGCTTTGCTGTTTTCCATAGCCTTCTTTTAAAGGCATGGTTCACTAGTATGAAAAGATAGATTCTTGATCTCACAATCTTCCTTGTTATCATCTTGCACCTTATTGTCTACCTGCTCTACACTTCTTCTGTAGCTGTTAAGCCTTATTCTGCGTTATACTACTGCTTTACCTTGTATAGCTTCAAGGCTCTGTATATTATCTGTGCCAACAGTATGCCAAGCTTTTCACTGTACCTCAGCACATAAGACCATAGACCATAAGATATAGAAGCATAATTAGGCTGGTTGGCCCAAATGCTAATATCACATTTGCCTTCCTTACCACTACCTCAACCTATAAGTTAGCCTTTAGGGAATCCTGCACAAGAACACAAAAGTCCCTTTGCACTTATGATTTTTAAATTTTCTCCCCATTTAGAAAATAGTCTATGCCTTTATTCCTTCTACCAAAGTGCATGACCATACACTTCCCTACACTATATTCCAACTGCCACTTCTTTGCTCATTCTCCCAGTCAGTCTAAGCCCTTCAGCAGACTCCCTGTACCTTTGTATTGTCTGTAAACTTGGACATAAAGCCATCATTTCTGTTATCAAAATCACTGGCATATAATATGAAAAAAGTGGTCTCAATAATGACTCCTGCAGAACACCACTAGTCATAGGCAGACTTTACTCCCATCCTTTGCCTCCTGCCAGTCAACCAATCTTCTAACCATGCTTGTGATACCTAGGGCTTGTATCATGTTAAGCAGCTTCATGTGGAGCACCTTGTTAAAGGCCTATAAACCTATTCCATTTTTAAAAAATTGTGCTTTTTGCTTTATTATCTACAACCTTTCATTGTGCTATTGGATTGCAGTTTTTGACTCTATTTTCTTTTTCCTGACCTGTTCATTTGGCTAAACCCCACCCCCAAAAATTCAGCATGTCATCTTTTCACTTAAATATTATAAAACATTTTCTAGTGAAGCTTAATTATTGACACACTTTTTGAGTCAGAATATTCTGGATTTAAGCTCCACACCAGAGACACAAGCAGAAAAGTGTAGGGAATGCTGCGTGCTGGATGTAGCATTTGAATAAGGATCCCAACGATCTGTCAAGAGGATGTAAAAATCTCATTCCATTAATTTGAAAGGGAACAGGAAATATCCCCTGTTTTCTAGCCAATACTGCAGGGAAATCATGTTCCAGTTTGTTTTGACATTTTTAACATGCATTCACTAATGTTTATATAACCTGTTATTCAGCTGTATAAAGCAGTTTCAAGATATTTTATTATTGGAGTACTCTCTAGACAGTTGAACCAATTGCTTTGCCAGATAAAATTGACAGACACAAGCTCTAAGAAGCAGTTATCAAAAGCATATAACTTCAAATAAAATTATTAGATAGGTGACCTAAATTTTATCTTTTCTTTCAATATATGATCCATCCAGGCCTCCACGAAAGCAGTCAAGGCTTCTGTCAATGGGATGATTTGAGCATCTTCTGGAAGCTGATGAATTCCCTCCAGCACCTGACCAAATATAGCATGCACGGCGGCAGTCGCATATTCATTGGATTTACTGGGGAGCACAACTGAAATGGATAAAGAAAGCTGTCTTCACTTCATTTGATTCACAAAATGAATTACTTGGCAAGCATCTCTAATGAAAATCAGAAGAGATTTTGAACTAATTTTAATGTTACCAAGTTTGACCTAAACCAAACAATGTTCAAAAAAATGTTTAAAAAGCTAAACAGTTACTACTTGCTTCCTGGATAGGGGAAAAGCACGATAAAGAACTATGTAAATCCGGTTCAGGGGAAATGCCATGGGGGGAAAGTGGACTAGCAATGTGTTCTGAAGAGGGTCTTGGTCCAAAACATCAACTGTTTACTCTTTTTCATAGATGATGCCTGGCCTGCTGAGTTCCTCAAGCTTTTTGTGTGTGTTGCTTGGATTTCCAGCATCTGGAGATTTTCCCTTGTTTTCCCAGGTATTTCTTTACTCAGAGAGTGATAGCTGTGTGGAATGAGCTTCCTGTAGAAGTAGTAGAGGCCAGATCAGTTGTGTCATTTAAGGTAAAATTGGATAGGTATATGGATAGGAAAGGAGTGGAGGGTTATGGGCTGAGTGCGGGTAGGTGGGACTAGGTGAGATTAAGAGTTCGGCACGGACTAGGAGGGCCGGAATGGCCTGTTTCCGTGCTGTGATTGTTATATGGTTATATGGTTATATGGTTAAAGAAATGAGTTCAGTGGTGACTTGAATATTGGCTGCCAGGGGTTCGTGAAGTCAGTCTAGGGTTGTGGTCGTCATGTCAACTTCTGCAAACAGGTGTGAAATGGGATTTGATTGTGAATGTTAGGATGGGTTGGGTTGGCTACAAAAGTAGATTATAGAGTGGGAAAGCTGACAGTCATGTCTTTGGAGTGTATGTGGTGGCTAAAGGAGAGCCAGGAGGCTGATTACTGAATTGGGTTCCCTACAGCAGCCAGGCACCTATTAAGGATAGCCCCCTTTGAGTGACAGGGATAGGCATCAACAGACTTTTTGAGTGGCCCACAGATCATATTGGTTACACATACACCATGAAAATCACAAAAAATGACAGTAAAACATCCACTGCAGGGCTTTGGATGGTACTGCAGATGATTAAAGTCCTTTGAGTATTACGTACCAGATGACCGATTACCCTAGAACAAAAATTGTAGATTTTACGTCTGACACACTTCGTGGGTCCAATGAAGCTTTATTAGATTGCATAAAACTGAAACATTTGATGTTATATCATCCAATTTCTTTGCAAAAGTGTGCAGCAATTACTCTAACTAGTTATCATTTTTGCTCATAAATTGTATAGCTACCTATGAACGATGGAAAACAAGAATTCCTTGTACGATATTGCACATCAAGTTCTTCTATTTTTATGGCTGTACATACCATGATGCAAGTATACCTATTTATTCTAGTTTATGGATGCATATTTTGAATAAACTTAGATTATATGCACCAAATCATTTAATTATAATAACAAAAAAAAACAGAATCTCAAAATATTATGGCATAGGAGTTGACTATTTGATCTAAAATACTGGCATTGAGAATACCTGTACTTTCCAGAATACCTCTTCATTTCTGGGCCAGGCAAATTCTAAGGGAAACACATCTAATGATTTATAAAGTCAATGTTTAAATAATACACAGGAGATGTTCAAGTTAACTAAAATTTACAGTCCCATTTAATATAGCTAAGAGCCTAAGCAATATTTTGCTGTGAATCAATTATTTCTCAAATGCTGGTATACATGTTTGAAGATTCTTTTAAGGTTAGACTGTGATCTAATAATACCTTAGTCTTGAGCAAGTAGGGCAAATTTTAAAGTTTAAGATGTTCCTGCCATAAGGAGCTGAACAGCAAACCATCCTGAATTCAAAATCTCACGCTTCACCTTTCAATCTCACCAAAACTAGGCAAATTAGCAATCATTCCTGAATTCTGAAGCAAGAGACTGACCATAACATGAGTGGCTGAAAATTAAAGAAGTAGTTGTTGCTGGGATCTAGATGAGCTTCTGATCAGGAGCAGAGTTGCAAAGCTTAAGGTCATGCCTACGTTCATTTGTCCAATTTATTCTATTTTTATGGATGTAAGGTTTGAATAAAACCAGATAAAATTAGAATAAATAAGAATGATTCAGATAAGACTATAAGACATAGGAGTAGAATTAGGCCATCTGGCTCATCGAGTCTGCTCCACCATTCAATCATGGCTGATCCTTTTTTTGCTCTCCTCCTTAACCCCAGTTCCTGGCCTTCTTCCCGTAACCTTTAATGCCATCTCCAATCAAGAACACATCAATCTCTGCCTTAAAAACCCCAACGACCTGGCCTCCACAGCTGCATGTGGCCTCAAATTCCACAAATACATCACTCTTTGGCTAAAGAAATTTCTCTGCATCTCTGTTTTGAAAGTGCACCCCTCTATCCTGAGGCTGTGCCCTCTTGTCCTAGACCCTCCATCAATCTTCGTATCATCTACAAACCTGGCAACAAAGCTATCTATTTCATCATCTAAATCATTTATATACAGCATAAAAAGAAGTGGTCCCAACACCGACCCCTGTGGAACACCACCAGTCACTGGCAGCCAACCTGAAAAGAATCCTTTTATTCCCACTCACTGCCTCCTATCAATGGGCCAATGCTCTAACCACATTAGTAACTTTTCTGTAATACCATGGGCTCTTAACTTGGTAAACAGCCTCATGTGTGATACCTTGTCAAATGCTTTCTGAAAGTCCAAATATACAACATCCACTGCATCTCCTTTATCTATCCTACTTGTAATCTCCTTAAAGAATTCTAATAGGTTCGTCAGACAGGATTTTCCCTGAAGGAAACCATGCTCACTTTGTACAATCTTGTCCTGTGTCACCAAATACTCCATTACCTCATCCTGAACAATTGACTCTAACATCCTCCCAACCACTGAAGTCAGGCTAAATGGTCTATAATTTCCTTTCTGCTGCCTTCCTTCTTTCTTAAAGAGTGGAGTGACATTTGCAATCTTCAAGTCCTCCGGCACCATGCCAGAGTCCAATGATTTTTGAAAGATCATTGCTAATGCCACCACAATCTTTAATACTACCTCTTTCAGAACCCTAGGGTGCAGTTCATCTGGTCCAGGTGACTTATGTACCTTTAGGTCTTTCAGATTTTTGAGCACCTTCTCTCTTGTAACAGTAACTGCACCCACTTCTCTTCATTCACACACAACAACATCAGGCATTCTGCTGGAGTCTTCCACAGTGAAGACTGATGCAAAGTACTCATTTAGATCATCAGCCACCTCCTTGTCCCCCATTATTATTTCTCCTGCCTCATTTTCTAGCGGTTCTATATCCACTCTCAATTTCCTTTTATTTTTAACATACTTGAAAAAACTTCTACTATCCACTTTGACATTATTTCCTAGCTTGTTTTCATATTTCAGCTTTTCCCTTCCAATGATTTTTTTAGTTGCTCTCTGTAGGTTTTTAAAAACTTCCCGATCCTCTAGCTTCCCACTAATTTTTGCTTTGTTGTATGCCCTTTCTTTTGCTTTTACAATAGCTTTGACTTCCTTTGTCAGCCACAGTTGTACTATTTTACCATTTGAGTACTTCTTCATTTTTGGAATACACATGTCCTGCACCTTCCTAATTTTTCCCAGAAACGCACACCACTGCTGCTCTGCTCACATCCCTTCCAGCAGCTCCTTCCAGTTTACTGGTTTTTAAGGATTCTTTTACCTTTAAGTTCCCTAATTGCCTCTGGTTAACACCAATCCATTATAGCCGATCCCCTAGTAGGCTCAATGACAAACTGCTCTAAAAAAGCTATCTCTTAGGCATTCAACAAACTCACTCTCTTGAGATTCATTACCAACCTGATTTTCCCAATCGATCTGCATGTTAAAATCTCCCATGACCTCCATAACATTGCCTTTTTGACTTGCCTTTTCTATTTCCTGTTGTAACCTGTGGTCCACCTCCCAGCTACTGTTGGGAAGCCTGTATATAAATGCCATCAACGTCCTTTTACTCATGCAATTTCTTAACTCAACCCACAAGGATTCAACATCTTCCGATCCTACGTCACATCTTTCTAATGATTTGATGCCTTTCTTTACCAGTAGAGCTACGCCTTCTCCTCTGCCTACCTTCCTATCCCTCCGATACATCATATAACCTTGGACATTCAGTTCCCAACTACAGCCATCCTTCAGCCACGATTTAGTGATGGTCACATCATCATACCTGGCAATCTGTAATAGTGCAACAAGATCATCCACCTTATTTCTTGTACTCCGCGTATTGAGTTACAACACCTTGAGTACCGTATTTGCTACCCTTTTTGATTTTGCATCCCTAATGTCTTGATACTCAGCCTGTTGGCTGCAACTAAGATAATGGGAATCCTTACTTTTGGAGACACAAGAAAGTGCAGTTGCTTGAATCTGGAGCTCAAAATGAGCTGCTGGAGGAACTCAGTGGTCAGGCAGCATCTGTTAGTCCTTCATCTGGACTAAAAATCCTTACTTTTCCTTGATTAGCCTGTGGGAATACTTCTGCTCATCCTGGTTCCAACAAGGAAAGTCAAAGAAGGGCAAACATTTATGATCCACATTGCTTTTGTGCCAACTTTTCATACCCTCAAGCTAACCTGGCAGAATGCCACAACAGCCTTTCTACTCTTGTCTGCCGTCTAAATTGCCATTCAGCCTCAATTAAGTGCCTGGAGTATGATCTGCATACTTAATTACAACTCTAGCAGTGAGAGTCCCTTTTACCTGCTCAGTTGAGCAAGTCGAGATTAGAATTTGGGTACAGCAGTAGGGCTATACTGTATAATCAGTAAGTGATTATATTCCATGTGAGCTTTTAACTTCTGTTTTCACTTGACAGACAGGGCTAATATCATCCTTAACTCATTAAAACATAATCAAGTAATCTAGAAAGTAAAGAAAAAATCTATAATAAATGAATGAATAGTAAATATAATTTAGATTCGTCTTTTATAAACTTATAAATAATAAAAGCTAGTCAAAAGGAAAGCTGGGATCAACTGAGATAATTTAGTAGCAGCAAAGATCATGACTGAAATGCCAGATTTTCATCCTTCTTCACCAAGGCAGTGGCCTGCTGCCAAAGCAGCTAGAGGAGGAAGTGGTTGTTTGGGTAAGTTAACTTAAACATACCAATCCTCAACTGAAAAAAATTGATCCAGATAGGATACAGTACATCTACGGTTAGTGGAACAATGAGTAGGGTGAACTGATTTTGCCCAAAATACTCCAATTATCCTTAGATATAAAGTTCATGCGAGAGACTGATGAATTCAAAAAGTTCTACAGAAGTATAGAGAAATGAAGGATAAAACCCAGAACTATAAGTCAACCTAACATTGCTATCCAGTGAAAATGTGAGAAAGGAAGAGTTACTAAATGGATGAATGAATTAAAGTAGAGTTAAGGAGACTGAGGGGTGATCAAAAAGAAGTCTAAGATTATGAGGGACACAAAGTAAAAATTCCTTTGGTAGCAGCATTTGAAAAAAGAGGACATTTAAAGGAATTTTAAAGGTATTTTTTTACACACATCTGATATTTGAAACTGCTAGAGGAGATAGTGGATTCTGATACAATTGTTATGCTTAAGAGGCATTTAGGCAGACACAAATAGGCAATGCATAAGAGTATACAGTCGTAATGCAGACAAAAGGGATTAGTGTAGGTGGACCAAGATGATAGAATGGACCTGGTGGGCCAAAAGATGTATTTCTAAGCTATATGATACTATGACTGCAACAACACAGACCTGTTGAAGGTTAATTGTGTTTGTCTAACTCAATCAGTTACTTTGACAAAGTAACAAAAAGGATTCAAGGGTAGTTTATTTGATATTGAGGATCTTAGGATCAGTCAAGGTAAAAAGTTGCAGCAAAACTAAAGTCTGTGTAATTAATGCATTATATGCACCATGAATCCTAAACTGAATGCAAGGCAGACAGCAGAACATATTGATGAAAAATTGCTTTTCAGACTGTAGGAAATTATACAGTGGTATTTTCCCCAAAAACTGCCTTATACACCACTGCTCTTTTGATATACTTGCACTTGCATATATTAAGCATAATTTCAATGCTTTTAGATGATACAACATTCATACATATAATAAAACATTATTAATATATCAGTAAGTGTGGAGAAACTTTGTAAAATGGAATTTTAAAAATAAAATGAAATTTAACAAAGAAGTCTGAAGTGATATATTTTGGAAGGAAGAATTAGAAGATGAAATAATAGTAATATAATTTTAATGAAGACCCCAAAATAAAGCAATCTGGGATTTATACACAAATTTTATTGGTAGTGAAATAAATGAAAAAAGTTTTACAAAGATTACGAACAAACTACTCTTGGGCTTCCAGCTGGTACAGTTATCCACTAGAACTGATGTTTCGATGACAGACTCCGCCATCTTTATCAAGGATGACCCATGGATATGTCTGATCCGGTGATATTTACACCCCCATAGTCTGTCCCTCCTGATTGGTTGGTCCTCATCCAGTCAGGTTTCTGCTCTCCCACCTTGTTTACAATCGAATTCCAGTTCTTACTTAGAGCAAGACCTTCATCTTAGTTAAAATTCTTTTTTCTAGTTTTATTTCAGCAGCTTCCTTTATCAGGCGGTCCCAAAAGCCATTGGCGCAGCACACTGGTTTTCTGCTGTCAAGGTCAATCCTACAGCCATTGCTAATGCAATGTTCTGCTACCACCGATTTCTCCAGGAAACCCAAAGGATACACTTCTTGTGCTCCTTGATGTGGGTTTCCATCATGCATCCAATTTGGCCAATATACACTACTCTGCATCCACAAGGAATCCTGTAAACATCAGCCGACTTGAGTCCCAGGTCATCTCTGACCTGCATAAGCTGTGTCTTGAGCTTCTTTACGGGTTTGTGGATGTATTAATCCAGTATTTCTTCAAGATCCTGGCAATCCTTCCAGAAGTAGAGGGGTGACAGGCGATAGCTAGGTTCCTCCTCTTTGCTAGATTTCCTGGTTTTTCTGTCATCCCTTTTAAGTGCCCAATCGATTTCTCTTGCCTTGTAGCCACTCTGTAGGAATGCTGTGCGTAATCGTTTTATTTGCTCGGGGACACTCTCCGAGTATGAAATAGTTTTCCCATGCTTAATCCAAGTAGAAAGAACTGCTCTACTTTGGGAGGCGTGATGATGGCTGTTATTTCTGGTATAAGTCCTTGTGAGTGGGTTTCTTTTAGACGCCACGCCTGAGACAACCATCCAGTTTCCATCATATTAGAATGTCCAGGAATGGGAGGCAACCATTCCTCTCCATCTCCACCGTAAATTGAATGTTTGGTTGTATACTGTTCAGATAGTCATGGAACTGTTGGGAGTGCCTGGAGTCCATGAGGCCACACTACGAAGGTATTCTCGACGTATCTGAAGAAGCATTTGGGCTGTAAGGGCACTGAACTCAGAGCTCTCTCCTCAAAGTCCTCCATGTAGAAATTAGCAATAGCTGGCGACAAGGGTGATCCCATAGCTTCATCTGTTTGTTCATGGTAGTTCCCCTTATTAAGGAAGTATGTGGATGTAAGGGTATGTTCAAAAAGGTCAATGGTACCCTTATCAAACATTGACCGCTGGAGGTCCAAGCTGTCCTTAATGAGAACTCTTGTGAACAGGGACACCAAGTTGAAACTGACCATTATGTCCTCTGGGTTCAATTGGTTGTTGGTTATATTTTAACAAAATTGGTCAAATTTGTGATCTGATGCTCCCAGCCCCCAACAAAGGGAGATAGCATGGTCATTAAATGCTTAGCAAGGTAGTAAGTTGGATAATCTATCACACTGTGATAGGCTGCAGGTGGGGGGGAGGAGCCCTCTTAGTGTATCTTAGGGAGCCCATAAAGTCTTGGTGGTACCAGTGCCTGAGGTAGAAGTGCCTTACAGATGTCTGCTGGCAGTCCAGATTTCTTCAGTAAAACAGAGGTCATCTTCACAATTGAATCTGTGGGATCCCACTGTAGAACTCTATAGGCAGGATCGTTGCATTTCCTTTGTCCACTGGTCATATTGGCTAGGTTTTGCCGTAGTGCTGAGGGCCAGTCGCTCTCCTTTTGTAATGTTCAATTTAGGCAAAATGGCTCTTTTGAGGGCTATACAGACCTCTATTCTTAACTCCTCCAGTATTAATTTTCAGATTGCTTGCTCTACTCCACCAATGTAGTCCCGATAATGTATAGATCTGCAGATCAGAGCTAGGTTTAGACCCTTGGCGAGGACCAAACTCGTTAATGTTTTGCCCAGTTTGATTGATGGCAGTCCTTTTTGGAACTCCATTTTGTTGGGATTGTTGTATTCCCTGACCTGCCTCACAGTGTTCCTTTGTGAAACTAGTTCACTTTGGGCAGTGGTGGACCTGTCAATGTACTCCCAATCACTAGAAGATAAGAGGGCTGACAATTCCAGGTAAGAAGACAGTTGTCTGTTTCCGTTGATGTCCAGAGCAGATCTAATGTAATGGATACACTCCCTAATCAATGCTTGGCTAGCTTGTTGTAGAATGCGTTTAGCTGCTGAAGAAACCACTGTGGTATGCAACTTCATGAACTTAGGGATGATGTCCTTGTCCTGGCGTCTTAGAAGGAAGGCTAAAGAACAAAGAAGCCTCACCATCTCTTTATGCAATGATTCAAAGCAACTAATATTGTGGTGAACTTCCTCCCCATAGAGGTAAGTGAAAAAGGATCTAGGGCTTTCCCAGCATACAAGACAAATACAGGCAGTCCCCAGGTTACTTACGAGTTCCGTTCCTCAGTCCGTCTTTAAGTCGGATTTGTATGTAAGCCAGAACAAGTACATCCGGTATTATTTAGCGTCAGTTAGTCAAACGTTTGACTTAGGATATAGTATATATTTTAACTTTCTATGCATATAAAACTCTTAAGAAATGTATGTATTCCAATAATTAAACCACTGTGTTGCTTAGTAATAATTGTAGCTTTCATCGGGGCAGGGCCTTTCACATGCTCCATTATTCTCACTTTATCCGTTATCCTTTAAAATTGTTCCGATTGTTGACCGACTGTAGCCTAACGCTTTTGCAATGACCGATGGCGTTTCACCTCTTTCCAAACACTTTACTATTTCCACTTTATTTTCAATTGCGATCGTTTCCCGTCAATGGAACAAAAACACTGCAGGCGGTGGGTCCCAAGCTGCGCCAGCCCCCGAGGTCCGTTGGGTCCTAAGGACCACTGCACTGAGCCAGGCTAAATGGGACAAGCGGGGGCTGTGCTGGGTTTGGGTATTTGATCCTCCACAATATTCCGCGTGGGAATTTACACTGGAGGTGGCTGCGTTTTTTTTTTATGAGGTCGAGTTGTGAGCGCGACATCAACCTGACACGGATGTTACGGGAGTCACTGAATCGACATCAACTTGGCATGAGAGCGGTCTTTCACTAGATTGAACTTTGGAAACTCTGTTCTCGAGCCCAGCGCTGATCTCACTGCGCCACCAGCCTACCGGAATGGGGGGGGGGGGGGGTCAGGGTGAATCTTACTAAGAAAAATTTAAGCCAAATACAAAGTTAAACACTCAACACAGTGTCAACGGCAATGACTTAAAATGGCGGACGGCGTTCTCTTTCCTCAGTTCATAAATACGAGTTGTCTGTAAGTCGGACGTTCGTAACTCGGGGACTACCTGTATAATCTTCTCGAGCTTCCAGCCGGGTACAAGTATTGATTATAACCAACATTTTGATGACAAACTCCACCATCTTTATCAGGGAGGATACCCCAGCTTGTCTAGTCCGGTGGTATTTATACCCCTATAGTCTGTCCCTCCTGATTAGTTAATTGTCATCCAATCAGATTTCCACCCTCCCACCTTGTTTACAATTGAATTAGAGTGAGACCTTCATCTTTGTTAAAAATTCTTTTCCCCTAGTTTTATTTGAACGGCTTCCTTTACCAACCAGTCCTTTGTTCTTTTAATAGACACGTTAACATTGGTGAACACGTAGAGGTGCAGTTAAATCAGGGAATATTTCTAACAGAGAAATGCTGCTTCTAACCCACCCATATCTCAGCTTCACAGAGACACGACAAGCAGTGAACAACTATTTCACTCCAGGAGGCAAGTTAGCATTTTGAATATATTAACAAAACCACAAGCCTCTAAATTTATCAACTTTGCAGCTTTTTATTGTGGGCAAAAGAATATTCTAGGGCAACACACACACAATGCTAATGTAACTCAGCTGGACAGGCAGCATCTCTGGAATAAACAGTCGATGTTTTGTAGTGAGACCCTTCATCAGGTCTGGAAAGAAAGGGAGAAGATGGATTTCCTAGGCTCTGGAAAGCCTAGCTATTGAAGTAAGGTGAACTCTGCTGTGGAAAGATGGTGCCTTTACAGCACTACTTGAAAGCCAAACGTTTTTAAGGCTACTTGATAGAGTAAAGTAAGGAGAAATTAGCTTTAACAGTAGCCAAATCAAAAAGTGAGAACAAATTTAAGGAAATTAATCAGGATGACATGGTTTGCGTGAGATGCTGTTGGAATACATAATGGTAAAAATATACAAGACTATGAAAAATGCTGGTACATGAAACACGAAAGGTTCATTAACAGAGAGAGTAAAATTAACTCTCGGCTCTTGAACTCAATCCCTCAGTTGATGAAGGCCAATGCCTTGTATGCCTTCTTAACCACACAGTCAACCTGTGCAGTAGTTTTGAGTGTCCTATGGACACGGACCCCAAGATCCCTCTGATCTTCCACACTGCCAAGAGTCTTATCTTTAATACTATATCCTGCCATCATATATCACCTACCAAAATGAACCATTTCCACTTATTTGGGTTGAACCCCATCTGCCACTTCTCAGCCCAGTTTTGCATCCTATCAATGTCCCGCTGTAACCTCTGACAGCCCTCCACACTATCCACAACACCCCCAAGCTTTGTGTCATCAGCAAATTTACTAACCCATCCCTCCACTTCCTCATCCAGGTCATTTATAAAAATCACAAAGAGAAGGGGGTCCCAGAACAGATCCCTGAGGCACACCACTGGTCACCGACCTCCATGCAGAATATAATCCCTCTACAACCACTCTTTGCCCTCTGTGGGCAAGCCAATTCTGGATCCCATACCTCCTTACTTTCTCAATAAGCCTTGCATGGGGTACTTTATCAAATACCTTGATGAAATCCATATACACTACATCTACTGTTCTACCTTCATCAATGTGTTTCGTCACATCTTCAAAAAATTCAATCAGGCTAAAAAGGCACGACCTTCCTTTGACAAAGCCATGCTGACTATTCCTAATCATATTAAGCTTCTCCAAATGTTCATAAATCTTGCCTCTCAGGATCTTCTTCATCAACTTACCAACCTCATTGGTCTATAATTTCCTGGGCTATCTCCACTCCCTTTCATGAATAAGGGAACAACATCTGCAACCCTCCAATCTTCTGGAACCTCTCCTGTCCCCACTGATAATGCAAAAATCATTGCCAGAGGCTCTGGAGTCTCCTCCCTTGCCTCCCACAGTAGCCTGGGGTACATCTCATTTGGTCCCGGTGACTTATTCAATTTGATGCTTTCCAAAAGTTCCAGCACATCCTCTTTCTTAATCTATATGCTCAAGTTTTTCAGTCCGCTGTAAATCATCCCTACAATCGCCAAGGTCCTTTTCCATAGCGAATACTGAAGCAAAGTATTTATTAAGTATTCACTGTGGAAAAGGACCTTAAGTACCTCTGGCTCCATACACACTTTTCCACTGTCACACTTGATTGGTCCTAATCTCTCACATCTTATCCTCTTGCTCTTCACATACTTGTAGAATGCCTTGGGGTCTTCCTTAATCCTGCTCGTCAAGGCCTTCTCATGGCCCCTTCTGGCTCTCCCAATTTCATTCTTAAGCTCCTTCCTGCTAGACTTACAATCTTCTAGATCTCTATCATTATCTAGTTTTTTGAACCTTTCGTAAGCTTTTCTTTTCTTCTTGACTGGATTTTCAACAGCCTTTGTACTCCATGGTTCCTGTATCCTACCATCCTTTCCCTGTCTCATTGGAACATACCTATGCTGAACATTTGTTAAATTTCTGCCATACATTTCCCTGAGAACAACTGTTCCCAATTTATGCTTCCAAGTTCCTGCTTGATAGCTTCCCCTTACTCCAAATGAACACTTTCCTAACCTGTCTGTTCCTATCCCTCTCCAATGCTATAGTAAAGGAGATAGAATTGTGGTCACTATCTCCAAAATGCTCTCCCACTGAGAAACCTGACACCTGACCAGGTTCATTTCCCAATACCAGATCAAGTACAGCCTCTCCTCTTGTAGGCTTATCTACACATTGGGGTTTAAAAAAAAATAAAAAAATAATTGATTGATTGATTGATTGATTGATTCGGATACAGCATGAAACCTTCCTGAACACACCTAACAAACTCCACCCCATCTAAGCCCCTTGCTCTAGGGAGGTGCCAATCAATATTCGGAAAATTAAAATCTCCCACTATGACAATCCTGTTATTATTACACCTTTCCAGAATCTGTCTCCCTATCTGCTCCTCGATGTCCCTGTTACTATTAGGTGGTCTATAAAAACACCCAGTTGAGCTATTGACCCCTTCCTGTAACTTCCACTCACAGAGACTCAATAGACAATCCCTCCATGACTTTCCCCTTTTCTGCAGCTGTGACACCATCTCTGATCAGCAGTGCCAGGTCTCCACCTCTTTTGCCTCCCTCCCTGTCCTTTCTGAAACATCTAAAGCCTGGCACTAAGTAGCCATTCCTGCCCCTGAGCCACCCAAGTCTCTGTAATGGCCACAAAATCATAGCTCCAAGTAATGATCCACGCTCCAAACTCAACTTCTTTGTTCATGATTCTTGGATGTTTTAAACTTTTTTTGAGAGATTGAATTACCTGATCGATAATTTACCCTCCACTGTCGTCCTACTGGCATGGTCTGTTCAAATATCTCAAGAGCCATCTTTCGACATTTAGTTGAAAATACTGTCAGTGCCTTCACTGAGAATGTCTATAAAAGGAAACACTTAAGGTTACATTTGCAGTTTAGCATCATCAAGTACATTCCTACAATTTTCAAGGAGCCATAAAGCATGGAAACAAGATATTAGCCACGGATTCTATGCCAACCAAACAACCATTCACATTAATCCTACACCAATCCCATTTTACCTTTCCTATATTCCCATAACTTTTCTCCTGATTATACCAGTCACCTGCATCTTGGGGAAAATTTAGCGGCCAGTTTATCTAATAACCCACAGCTTGGATATGGAAGAAAAACCAAAGCACTAGCAAAAATCCATGCAGCCACAGGGAGATAATGGAAACGGTGCACATACAGTAAGGGAAGTCATTATTGAATCCAGGGTGCTGGAGCTGTGAGGCAGTAGTTACACTAGCTAAAGTGCACTCTGATGTGCATTTTATTTGTATTTTTTCAGGTGTTGTGCATATTTTGTACTTCACAAAATCCTTAACACTATAGAACTGTGGATGTCTGTGAAATCTTGAAGATACAACTTTCTTAATCAGAACATTAACTGCTCATTTATCATTGTTGATGTGAAAGCAGAAAAACTACTTGTGAAAAACTTAGTGGAAAGGCTCTTGCTATGGTTGTGGTCTGGAGAAGCCAGGTGGCCATGAATAACACACAACAGAAGGAGAAGTGAGGAACAATGTGCCAATGTTTATTTTACTTGTAAGTCTTCTACCCAGAACATCCTCTCACATTATGTTCCGCATATAACACACAAGGAAGCTCGACAGCAACCTACAAGGGCCACAATATATCTCAATACATAACACTTCTGCAGAGAATCCTTAATTTGTATTTCTGGCGCAGTATTTGTTTTCAATTTAAAAAACAATGATGTGTTTTTGAGAGGGCAAACCATTCATCTCAGCAACTAACTCTGGAGTTGGCACGTTCACATTCTGCCTTAAAAATCAGAAAAGACTGGAAACAGTCAGCATGTCTGATTGCAAATGTAGAAAAAGAAACAGTTACACTTCAGTTCCAGCACCCTTTCTCAGAACTGAGAAAGAGAGAAAACAAGTTAATTTTAGATACCAGAGAAGGGGAGGGGAATGGGTGGAAAACAGGGAACAGCTCTGATACCGTGTGAGTGGATGACTTAATGTGGCAATTAAGAGACAGTTAATTCAGAATAACTTTATTTAAATGATCTGGAAGAGGAGGCCAAGTGTAGTGTATCTAAGTTTGCTGATGATACTAAATTGAGTGGAAAAGCAAATTGCGCAGAGAATTCGGAGAGTCTGCAGAGAGATATAGATAGGTTAAATGACTGGGCAAGTGTATGGCAGATGGAATACAATGTTGGTAAATGCGAGGTCATCCATTTGGAAGGAAAATGGAAGGAAAAGTGTAAGATCAGATTATTATTTAAATGGTAAAAAACTGCAGCATACTGTTGTGCAGAAGAACTTGGAAGTGCTTCTGCATGAATCATAAAAGGTTGGTTCACAGGTACAGCAGGCTCTCAAGGAGGCAAATGGAATGTTGGCCTTCATTGCTAGAGCAGGGAGGTTATGCTGCAACTGCAAAGGGTACTGGTGAGGCTGCACCTGGAGTACTGGTCTCTTTACTTGAAGAAGGATATACTGGCTTTGAAGGAGGTGCAGAGGAGGTTCACTAGGTTGATTCCAGAGATGAGGGGGTTAGACTATGACGAGGGATTGAGTCGCCTGGGACTATACTTGCTGGAATTCAGAAGAATGTGAGGAGATCTTATAGAAACAAATAAAATTATGAAAGAGATCGATAAGATAGAGGCAAGAAAGTTGTTTCCATTGGTAGGTGAGACTAGAACTAGGAGACATAGCATCAAGATTCGGGGGAGTAGTTTAGGACAGAGATGAGGAACTGCTTTTCCCAGAGAGTGGAGAATCTGTGGAATTCTCTGCCCAATGAGGCAGTGGAGATTACCTCAGTAAACATATTTAAGACAAGGTTGGATAGATTTTTGCATAGTAGGAGAACTGAGGGTTATGGGGAAATAGCAAGTAGGTGGAGATGAGACCTTGGCCAATCAGCCAAGATCTTATTGAATGGCAGAGCAGGCTTGATAGGCCAGTTGGCCTACTCCTGCTATTTCTTATGTTCTTATTTATCTGTGTAATGTTTTGCAAAGTTAAAAGACCCCACCCACTCCGGATGTTCTCTCTTCTTCCCCCTTCCATTGGGCAGTAGATACAATACCCTGAAAAAGCACACATCACCAAGCTCAAGGATAGCTTCTATCCCACTGTTATCAGGACCTCGTACAATAAGGTATACTCTTGGCCTCACAATCTACCCCATTATGATCTTGCACTTTATTGTTTATTTTTTCAGTAGCATTTACGCTTTATTCTGCATTATTATTTTAACTTTTTCTAATTCAATGTGCTGTGTGATAATTTGAACTGAACGAAGAGTCTGCAAGACAAACTATTCACTGTTATCTTGGTACTTGAGGCCAGATCGAAGTGGTAGGGTCAAATATGAGAGCAAGGAACTAGCCAAATTTTGGCCATTGCTGAAGTGGACGTGGGGCTGGATTGAAGCGCCAAGGCCCAGGCCAGATTGAAAAGGTTGGGGTGCCAGGGCTGGAGGCAAGGGACAGTCTGGTATTCAGCTTGCCGCTTCATGATACCTACTTGCCTCTGCGCTGAACTGACTCTGCAGCTGTGGTCTGCAACCAACGAGCTCCTGGACTGGCTGTAGTGATGAGCAAGCTTTGTGGCTGTGGACTCACTTTCATGGACTCTGTGGTTCATGTTCAGAACGTTATTTGTTTACTTTTTATTGTTTGCACAATTTGTTCTTTTTTCCACACACTGGGTGTTTGATGGTCTTTGTTGTGTAGTTTCTATTGGGTTTCTGTTTTGTGGCTGCCTGTAAGACGACAAATCTCAAGGTTGCACACAGTGTAGAAACTTTTATAATGTGCTTTGAACTTTAAATATTTGACAATAATAAACCAATTCCAATAACAAATTCAAATAGTAAAATTGTAATACTTGTCCAGACCTGACAATACAAAAGTAAAAGAAAAAAAAAAGAGCCACAATCTACTTATTTTGCAATAGTTTAGACATTCAAGAGTTTTTCAAGTGTGACTGAATTTACCAATACAGTAGCTGGCTTAGGACATGATAAAACTGTGCACATAAAATTTCAGCTTTATCTGAATTCATAATATCTAAATAGCAAAGGCTTCAGAGCTTAATTATTTTGCCAGCAATGTTGGTCCTGGTATTTGTTATTATTGTCAGTTGTACCACGATACAGTGAAAAGATTGTCTTGTACTTCCCTACAAGAAATGGTAATGTACTTTGAATTGGTATGGAATGTCTTAAGAGGAATCCTGGCAATCTCAGGAAAATGTGACTTGCAGAACTAACTTAGATGAGGAAGCAAGTGAGTCCCTCTTAACTGGATGCCAGGTTCTGACATCCAACTATTTTCCCTATTGTTATTGATCACCTTTTTATAGCTATGCCAACAACCATTAAGCATAATGAATACCTATTCTCATCTGTATCACCAGTGCCTCCTGTCCTTCTGGTAGTAAACATACTTCAATAATACATTTAAGTACAAATTGGAACACTGGAAGAACTTAACAGCCTGAGCAACATCTGTGAAGGCAACAGGTTTATGTCAACATTTTGGGTTGAGATCCTGCATCAGGAGTAATATGAGGGAGGAGTGGGTCAGTGGTTGGTAGGTGATAGGTAGAATCAAATGAAAGGAAATGATGGAAAGGAGGGACCAAATGCAGAAGGGCAAAAACAAGCAAGGGAAATAAATGTAATAAGGAAGAAAATCAATCATTTGTTAAATATTAATTTAAATTTACTCTCGACAAAAAAACTTTTGGAGTTTACATTCTAAGTGTACTATTAATATTAACTGCAATTTTCACTACTTGATATGGCAATGTACTTAATTTAATCAATATCAAATTCATTTCATAATCAAAGAGCTGGAAATATTCTTCACTATAAAAATATACTATGACTGTCAGATGTTTAAATTGCTACAGTTTGTAAGTTCCAAAAGAGATTAAAAAAACATTTTAGAGAGATATTATTTTAGAACCAGCTCATAGTAGCAATATAAAAAGCTTCATTTTCTCCCTTTTGCAAAACTGTACCACCTTGTAGTCATAAATACAAGAGATTCTGCAGATGTTGAACATCTTGAGCAACACACACAAAATGCTGAAGGAATTCAGAAAGTCAGGCAGCATCTATGCAGAAGACTAAATAGTAGACTGGCACTCTCATTCCAGGCCTGATGAAGGGCCTTGGTCTGAAACATCAATTGTTAATTCCTCTCTATAGATGCTGTGTGACTTGCTGAGTTCCTCCAACATTTTGCATGTGTTGCCCAACTTGCAGACATTTAAAAGAAATCTGATCTGTTATTCTCCACATGCAGTTAAACTTCCCCCATCAAAACTTTCCTTTGTATTCAACAGGCTAGGAAGGCCCAATGGAAAAAAATCACCACAGCCAGAAGTTCTTACGTTGCTGGCCTAGAGGCACAACTAATGAGATACACATAATGAGATACAAGATCATTCAGTCTTTCCCAACCAGAAGCCCTGAATGAACCATGAGATCCACAGACAGCTGAGGGCCAGATCAGTGGCATTCAGGTCTGGCGACCAGGTAGCGTACATGAGGTCCAGGTATGATCTCCAGAATTTGACATGCCAAGTGGCAATTCCGGACCAAACTTGAATCAATGAAGGATACTCACCAGCTGGGGCAGGGCTTGAATGCTATTACCACTTACAAAGCAAAACAAAGCAACATAGATGATAACAAGGCTTTGCTCCCAGATGAGTTCCATGCCTTCTGTTTGCTTTCACTGTCAAAACATGGATAAACTTTCATGAACTCCTACAGCACCCAATAACCCTGTGATTTCAGTCTCTGAGGCCAATGTGAAAGATTCCTTCAGGATGGTGAACCCATGAAAAACATCTGGCCCAGATGGAGTACCTGGCTGAGTTCTAAGGAGCTGTGCTAATCAACTGGCTGTTTTCCGAAATCTTTAACCTCTTGCTTCAGCAGTCAGAGTTATGCACCTGCTACAAGCAGGCTTCAATTATACATGCGTCTAAGTAACCTGCCTCAATGACTATTGTCTAGTAGCACTTGCATCCACTGTGATGAAGTGCTTTGAAAGGCTGGTGATGAAACACATCAACTCCTGCTTGAGAAATGACTTGGATCTGCTCCAGTTTGCCTATTGTCATAACAGGTCCACTGCAGATGCCGTTTAATTGGCTTTTCACTCAACCCTGGAACATCTGGACAGTGAAAATGCTTACATCAGGAGCTTTATCGACGACAGCTCAGCATTCAATACCATTATCCCCTCAAAACTAATCAATAAGCTTCAAGACTTTGGCCTCAGCACCTCCGTCCTCCATATGCAACTGGATCCTCCATTGCACAGTCAGTCAGATTGGCAAAATGATTTCCTCCACAATCTCCCTCAGCACAGTTGCACCACAAGGCTGTGTGCTTAGCTCCTTACTCTACTTGAGAACAAGCAAAGCTCCAGTGCCATATTTAAGTTTGCTGATAACACCATTGCTGTTGGCCAAATCAAAGGTGGTGATGAATCAGCGTATACGAGGGAGATTGAAAATCTGGCTGAGTGATGTCACTCAATGTCAGCAAGACCAAGGAGCTGATTATTGAATTCAGGTGGAGGAAACTGGAAGTCAATGAGCCAGTCCTCATCAGCAGATGAGAAGTGGAGAGAGTCAGCGACCCTATAGTCCTCGGTCTTATCATTTCAGAAGATTTGTCCTGAGTCCAGCACACAAGTGCCATTATGAAGAAACCATGGCAGCACCTTTACTCCCTTAAAAGTTTTTGCAGATTCAGTATGACATCTAAAACTCTGAAAAACTTGTATAGATGTATGGTGGAGAGTATATTAACTGTTTGCATTACTGCCTGGCATCGAAACACCAATGCCTTTGAATGGAAAATCCTACAAAAATAGTAGATATGGCCTAGTCCAGCTACATGGAGCTCTGTCACAACTAAGCAGCGTTCATCACAAGGACCCCCATTATCCAGCCCATGCTCTCTTCTTGTTGCTTCCATCAGGAAGGAGGTACAGGAACCTCAGGACACACACCAGCAGGTTCAGGAAGTTATTCGCCTCAACCATCAGGGTCTTGAACCAGAAGGCATAACTTTACTCGCCCCATCACTGAAGTGTCCCATATGGTTCTATTATGGATGAGAGGGGTTTGGAGGGATATGGCCCAGGTGCAGGTCAGTGGGACTAGGCAGAAAAATGGTTCGGCACAGCCAAGAAGGGCCAGAATGCCTGTTTCTGTGCTGTAATGTTCTATGGTTCTAATCTATGGACTCGCTTTCAAGGACTCTTCATCTCACATTCTTGAAATCAATCTGGATTATCAAAACTGGTGCTCGTTACTTATGGTTAGAAATAATGTAAATCAGTCTGACATGAACCACTTGCAAAAATCCTGATGCAATGTTTCAACTCAAAATGTTGAATTATTTTCCCTCCACATACTGCTGATTTCCTCCAGTAGTTTATTTTTCCTGCTGTAGGTTACAGCATCTTCATTTTCTTGTGTCCAATATAGACTTCCATCTTTGTTGAGAGCAGGAACATGGACATTAGCAATACATGCAGAAACCTATATGATTTGCATGGGATACTTGGCGAGAAGAAAGACAAAATAAAATAAAAATACACAAACTTTTTTTAAAAAAGAGTCATAGAATATCACAGCACAGAAACAGGCTCTTTGCCCATACAGTCCATGCTATTAAGCTGCTTAGTCCCTTCAACCTGCACCCGGACCATAGCCCTCCATACCCTTCACATCCATGTACCTATCCAAATTTCTCTTAAATGTTGAAATTGAGCCTGCATCTACCACTTTTGCTGGCAGCTCATTCCACACTCTCACCACACTTTGAGTGAAGAATCTCCCCCTCGTGTCCCCTTAAATAATTTACCTTTCATCCTTAACCCATGACCTCTCATTCTACTTAACCTTCCCAACGTTTCTCTATAACTCGTCCTCAAATGCTGGTAAGATCCTTATAAATTTTCTCTGCACTCTTTCAACCTTATTAACATTTTTTTTGTAGGTTGTTGACCATAACTACACACAATACTCCAAATTAGGCCTCACTGACTTCTTACACAACTTCAGCATAACATCCTAATTCCTACACTCAATACTTTGATTTATGAAGGTCAAAGTGCCAAAAGCTTTCTGTATGACCCTATCAACCTGTGACAAAACTTTAAAGAAATTATGGATCTGTATTCCCAGGATCCCTCTCATCTACCTCAGTGCCCTACCGCTCTCCGTGTAAACCTTACCTTGGTTTGTCCTCCCAAAGTGAAACACCTCACACTTGTCTGCACTAAATTCCATCAGCTATTTTTCAGCCCATTTTTCCAAATGGTCCAGATCCCACTGCAAGCTTTGACAGACTTCGTCGCTGCTCACTAGACCCGCCTCCCCCCAATCTTGGTATTGTTCGCAAATTTGCTGATCCAGTTTACCACATTAACATCAAGTTCACTGACACGGATGACAAATAACAATGGACCCGGCACTGATTCCTGCGGCACACCACCAGTCACAGAGGCAACCATTTACTACCACCCTGGTTTCTCCCGCAAAGCCAATGTCTAATCCAATTTACTACCTCCTCTTGAATGCCACGTGACTGAACCTTCTTGAGCATGCTCCCAATGAGGACCTTGTCAAGGGTCATGTAGGCAGCATCCACTACCTTGCCTTCATCACCTATATAATTCTATAAGTTTGGTTAGACATGGTCTACCATGCACAAAGCTATGTTGACTATTCCTAATCAGTTCCTGATGATCCAAATATGAATATATATGATACCTTTTCTTACATGCTTGTAAATCATACAGATCACACATGCATTAGTGAGTAGAAAAAGGGCAGAAATCTGTAATGTATGTTGTTATCTTCTAGGAATGCTTCAATAGAAGTTTCTTATTCATAAGCAAGGGGTAGCTCAGTAAATTAAACAGACTCTTCCAGACTTCATCTTGATTCTTTTCAATGGCTGCAGGCCTCATAGTCTACTGGGAGGAGCTACTAGAAGGTATTAGGAAGAGCAGGTAGTTAGTGCACTTAACTGATTAAGTTCCAAACTTTTACTTTAGACTCCAAAATCAATGGATACCATTACTGATTGTGGACTCCTTGTGGCTTTTAATCCTAACTTTTGGTCAGAAAGAACTGCAATCTACAAATCAGTGAAGAAGAATGAGGCAAGAGCAGTGAAAATAGACTAAGCAAGACTCTTTGTTCCTGCCATGTGGTTGCAGGAATGGAGGTGGCCATTTTGTGAGATTGTTCTTGCAGTTACCACCCTGTGAACTGTTTGGCGACCTGATTTTTGGTCTGGGATAGCTTAATCAGAGCAGTTGAACGTGGACACAAGGAGCTTCTGCTAATAATCTGCTAAACCTGAGATCATTCTTAGATTAGAAGCTATTTATTGTGTAAAGTAGTAGGTTTGCAAAAAGGAGCAGCCTGCTATCTGGTCATCTGGGCCCAATGTCTAGCTGATATGATTAGGCTGGTTTGAACCAGTCCAAGTAGGACAGAACAAGAGAAATCACCTAAGGCACAAGGTTGAAGGGACAGCCATAAAGCAATACTGCTTGTAGCCCTGGGCCACTTCCAATAATAAGCTGACACAAATCAGACACAGACCTTGAACCAACAAAATTTGAAACATCATAGATTGATCTGATAAGGAAAAGAATAAGAATGAAGGATTTCAGGAGTACAGGCCGCAACAACTCTGCGGAGACCAATCATCGCAGAAGTGGATGATCCCATGTCAGAAACGTGGATACTACATCAGGTTCAAGAAGAATGCCATGCCAGCGTAGATTCCTTTTCTTGGGTATTACTTTTTCTCTTCTTTAACTGTTCACAGAGGAAAATTCATGAAATTTGCTAACTAAGCCAATAAAAATACCTGGCAGTAAAAATAGAATCTCTCTGTGCCTAACCGATCATCTTTGTAACACTAGGCAGTGATTATGCGGGCCAGGTGATCTGCAAATGTGAAATGAAGGGAAGAACAAAAAGGTATGTAGCAACTATATTGACTTCATTCCTCTGCCTGGTATTCCACAGATGATTTTCCTTAATTCAGAATAGGAACAGTTATGTGTCTGGGAAAATATTTCTTTGCTATGTAATGAAGAATTCCAATTCTCAATGCAAAAATCTTCTGTCCCTACATCCTAAATTAGCATCAAGGAGCCCATCATTTTAACTATGCTGTAGATTTGTAGAGAACTAGTATTGCTGCATGTATTAACACCATGTTTTCTTGCGGCATTTTACTGAAGTAAAACCATTTGTTAGATAAGAATGCTGAAATTAAAATGAATGTTGTCACTAACTGGGGCATTGGATATAGATCAAACAATTATGCAAACATCTCATTAAATCAAAAGATTTAGTTTACAAAAAGCTTAATCTTTGAAAAATTTAATCCAGATATCTTACACTGAAGATGGCAGCAGCACAGCCAAGTTCTTTTACCAGTGATTTTACTTCAGCTTGCAGCAAAGACTGATGGATTCCCTGGATATGATTTTCTTCAACACAAAAGGTTTCCGCTAGCTGCAACATCTTCGATGTCATCACCTCAAGAATCTAGTTATAAACAAAATATTTTTACATAATTTGAAAAGATTCTGAGTTTCCTTAAGAACAAAGAATCTAAACATACTTGATTACATTAATGGTGTGAAATACTAACGCCCTGTGTATAAAAAAAATGTATAGTTAGCAATTGGCACAATATTCTTGCTGACTTAATTTCAGCACAACTTCTCTGGAATTCTGCTTTCTTTCACAGAGGTTCTGATGGAATATGCCATGTGCACAAATTGGATTTGTTCTCTAAAATGAAATCCGTAGAGGGAATCTATAATTGGACAGAGCTAACCAACAGACCTCAGGACACAACCTTAGTGGAGGTGAAATTAGCCATCTTGCACAGAAGACATCTTGCTTAAGAGTATATTGCAGCACAAATTCCTGAGTTTAGATTGTATAGTTTGGCAATAATCAGGTCTGCAACCTGAATACATATGAGGAAGGTTATGATATTAGCCTATCCTATAATCATTTTGCAATACATATTTTCAACAAAGGTTTGTGCTAAGACCAGAAATATTAAATAGAATGATGGTGTCTCTAGTTTATCTCTTTACATATATATTGTATCTGCACGTTTTAAGAAATAAAGCATTTAATTTTGTATAGAAGAAATAAGCAAAAGATTCTGAGCTTAAGGCTTGTGCCGAACCTAAATCCATAAATGAAATTATGTCCAAACAGGCGATGCCAGAAGAACTCAGAAGGTAAAGTAGGTTCAACTGAGAAAGAAACAGACTAACTTAACCAAGTAGCAAGTCTAACTGTAACAAAAAAAATGACTTTTCCAAATGTCATACATATTCAAATTTCTTAACTGAAGTAAAAATTAATCAATTTGCAATATGATTTTATTTGATAAATAAACATAAATTTATTGATGTATTGCATTTATAATTTGAAATTCATAAGGATTTGTGAGGGAAATCTCTGGTACTAGGTTAATAAAAATTTCTAGTATTTATCTCCATCTGGAATACCATTTAGAATCCTATATGTTTTCATGGTTGGTTTAGTTGGTTATGTGATGTTTAGTTACATTCTTAAAAATCTACTCAAAATCTGTTGAAAGGTGGCACAATTAAGTCCAGCAGGATTGATTTCCTGTCAGACTGATGCATTAATAAGGCCATCAGGGATCATGGCACAATGTGAACAGCCAGATTAAACTATCGCTCAATTTACATTTATGAACTCAACTGAAGCTCCCTGCTTAAAAATCAATTACTATTGGCATGCATGGCATAAATTCTAAAACCTACTTTGATCTGCTTGTAACTGTGGTATCCTGCCTACTATTAAAAGCAGTCAATAATAATTAAGAATTCAGTGACCCTTTTATCCTGCACTTTATTTGAGTTACAATTATTAACTGTAGATCCTGAGATGACCTTCAATCAAGCAAAAGGAGAAAAGCCATTTAAAAAGATCAAAGATTTCCAATGAGCTCCAAACCTAGTTAATTTACAAAGATTATACAAATCAAAAAAGTACAACAATAGATCCAAGTATGGTAATTAACTGCAATATTCAAATAAATTACATTCTCACTTAACATTTTAAGTGTGTATATTAATATTATAGTCAGGTGCTATTGTCAGATCCAATATTTCTTGGCACGATTGGTGAAGAAATTCCTCAACTTTAAAATTCTCATAATTGCTTTCAAATTCACCCCTTGCCTAACTCTCCTAATCTTTGTAACCTGACTCACGTTAAAGACATTCATGTGTTCAGGAAAAAATACTGGAACTACCAAATGCTGGATAACAAGGTTCTAGACAAATAAAGCACGTTTCTCTCAAACAGCTTAAGTTCTATACTGCAAAGAGCCTAGAAAAGTAAAAATGTTGTATGGTGGAATTAAAAGGGAAATTAGGAAAGCAAAGAGAGGGCATGAGAAAGAGCAAAGATGCTTTCCCACCTCCCCCCCCACAAATACACAAAGAGCAAGAGGATAACTAACAAGTAAGCAGCACTGTTAAGGGATGATAAACACATCTAAAGTATGATGATTAAAACTGTGTAGCTGTTTTTATTAAAGAACAGGATCAGACTGCCAATGTATTTAAGAAAGGAAAGTGTGGACTTTTGAATGGAATAAACTTAGAACAAGAGAAAATAGAAATGAAAGTGAATAAAATCATCAGGACCAAATAAAACGTATCCCATGATCTTACAGAAATAATAAGAAAACAACAGAGCATCTAACCATCATTTTAAAATCATCTCTGGCTACAATTCTGTTAAAATAAGAGTGAAGGATGGTTAAAACGGTGCTGTAAAACTGTAATGAGGGATAAACTGAGTAATCACACAATAATTAGCTTAATCACTGCTAAATAAATTATAATATTTTCTGAAAGACAACAAATCGGGCAAATAATAAAAGTAAGCAAAAAGCATTCATAACAAAAGTGAGTCCATAGACACTGAAATAGTAATACACTCAAAATGCTGGAGGAACTCAGCAGGCCAGGCAACATCTACGGAAAAGAATAAACAGTTAATGGTTCGGACCCAGACCTTTCATCAGGTCAGACTTAGCATAGACACGGAGCCTGGAGCAGCCTGAGCAGGCCACAGTCTCACTCTCAGTACAGCACAGAGCTGAGTAAATGTCACAGAGCCCTCAGACACGGAGCCTGGAGCAGCCTGAGCAGGCAATAGCGTCAGCCTTGATGCCATTTCAGTACAGAGCCAAGGTAAAATCACGGAGCCAGGAGCAGGCTACAGCGTTTGCCTCAGTTTAGTGCAGAGCCAAGTACAGAATGCAAGTACGCAATGAGCAGAACCAGCCTGACTCTCGCCTCTTGCCCTGACACCTTGCCTTTTCAATCTATCTGGTGCAGCCTTTAAATCATCCAAACATCGGGTCATTCCTCACACTAGGACCCGGGCCCTGTTGCATTGATATACTTAGGGCTGGGACCCTGCCACCACGGTTTGCCCTGTATCCGACCTTTCCAAAATGGCCTGGTGCTTAGATCGATTGAATCTTACTCTCAGTTTAGGTGGATGGGCTTTGAATCTGCCTCTTCTTTGCTCTGACTTTGCTCTGCTCCGCTTGCCCTGACTTTGCCTCAAATATGCCTCAACCTCGCCCGATTTTGTCTCAAACATTTCTTAACTTAGCCTTGACTTAGCCTCATACCCCACGCTTCGACCCCTACCTCAGCCTCATCCTTCCTTGCCTCTCAAATGCTTGCAGTGACTGTTTAAATTTTGATGTTGTTTAAGCTTTAAGTGATTGATAAATTTTACAAGAAAAAGTGTTATTAATGAAATATTTAGCTGTATTCTTTGTTTTGTTTTCTGCCAGTAAGTAGTCACTGGGCTTCACCAGTGCCATCTTATACCAGTGATGTTAGATGATGATAATTCATAATTTAATGCTTCACAAGTTGATTATGTGGTTGACAATGAGAAGTGATGCTTCAGATAGATATGAAATATGTCTGGTCTGGATAGCTGGGCTGAAAAGATAGGCAGCAGCCAATTATCTGTCATATGTGTCTGAAGATAAGAGCTAGGAGAAAGGACAAGCAATATGGTTCCTCATCTATTTTATCTTTAATAAGATCATGGTTGATCTGCTAATTGGTCTCAACTCCATTTCAAAGTTCGAAGTAAATTTATTATCAAAGTACACATTTGTCACCATATATAACCCTGAGATTAATTTTCATGCAGGTATTCACAGTAGATACAAAGAAAGACAATCGGATCAATAAAAAAAACAGACAAGATGAACCAATAACCCATGTGCAAAAAAAACAACAAACTGTTCAAAAAGAATAAATAAATGGATATGCAATAAATATGGGGAACATAAGATGAAGAGTCCTTGAAAGTGAGTCCATAGGTTATGGGAACAGTTCAGTGATGGGGTGAGTGAAGTTATCCCCTCTGGTTCAGGAGTCTGATTGTTGAGGGGTAACATATGTTCCTGAACCTAGTGGTGTTGGGCTGGAGGCTCCTGTACCTTCTTCCTGATGGCAGCAGCGAGAAGAGAGCATGACCTGAATGGTGGGGGTCCCTGATGATGGATGCCGCTTTCCTGCAACACCACTCCTCGTAGATGTGCTCAATGGTGTGAAGTGCTGGGCTGCCTCCACTACTTTTGTAGGGTTTTCCATTCGAGGGCATTGGTGTTTACATCCCAGGCCATGATGCAACCAGTCAGTATACTCTCCACTGCACCTCAATAGAATTTTGTCAAAGCTTTAAATGACATGCTGAATCTTTGCAAACTTCTAAGAAAGTAGAGATGCTGCTGTGGTTTCTTTGTAATGGTATTTATGTGCTGGACCCGGGACAGATCCTCTGAAATGATTACGCTACGGAATTTAACGTTGCTGACCCTCTCCACCTCTGATCCCCTAATGAGGACTGTCTCTTGGACCTCCAGTTTCCTCCTCCTGAAGTCAATAATCAGCTGACATTGAGTGAGAAGTTATTGGCTTGGCACTACTTAGCCAGATTTTCCATCTTCCTCCAGAATGCTGATTTGCGTCACCACCTTTGATATGGCCACTGACAGTAGTGTTGTCAGTTAACTCAAATATAGCATTAGTGTATACTCAGCCTCACAGTCATACCTACCTGATCTCAATTTCTCAAACAATTCAGACATCTCTATCCATCTCGATTTTCAATATATTAAATGACTCAGAAAATCCTCCTAGATGGCCCACCATTCAGATGGCAACAGTGGTACAGCAGTTGATGCTATAGCTGTTCAGCTCCAGCAACCTGGGTTCAATCTTGACCTCAGATGGTGTTCGTAATGAGTTTTTACATTCTGCTTGCAACCATGTAGGTTTCTTTCATCTGTTCTGGTTTCCTCCCGCATCCCAAAGACGAGCTATACAACAGAGTTATTGTCTACTGTCTTTTGACCCTAGTTTAGGTTCGAGAATCAGGAAAGTATTGTAGTCATCTGGAAGAGGTTATGTTGAAGGGAAATTAGATGGGAATGGTCTGACAGTCAGTAGAAGACTCAATGGGCTAAGTGGGAATGGACTCCTACATCATAATATGAGAATTGAAACCATGACTGATTCCATGTTCTCCAACACCTGCCTTGTCTGGCCTCATCATAATCTTTAATCTAAATCAGCTGAAATTCATTTAAATTCCAGTATGTACATGCCTAATCTATTCATTCTTTCTTCATCAAACAACTCTTGACCTAGGCACCAATCTAGTGAAGTTTCTTTCAGTGACTTCAAGATAAATATTATTATTTTTACAGAGTACATTAGTGATCTCATCAAAGTTACCAATACTTTTGAATGAATGGATTACTTTACTGCCATTCATATTTATTAGCATGTTACCTTTGGATTACTTTTATGGGGACCCTCAGGGTCTCCCTTAACACCAACATTCGATAATCCTACACCATCCAAATAATCTAATATTTTTCCTATTCCTTCCAGGGTGGATAACCTCGCATTCAGAGCTGTAGACATTTAATTATTAACCAGTTAAGTTGTTTATAGACCTAAGAAATCACATTGAAGAAATATTGGAGGAGATTTAGAAAAAATGTTTCTGGGTAGAATCTCACCCTACATAAATTTGCAAAATGAAAGTCTAACCAGAACAGTGAGTAATAATGTGAACATTCTGGTTTTATTTCATAACCTAAATCTTCAAAAATCACTTGTAAATGTAGGTGCCTCATCACTTCCTATTCCCAGTAATAGTTAATGTCTGCCAATAGGCATCTTCCTAGTTTGACATCTTCTTTCTTGGAAACATTTTATTAAATATAAATTTCAGAGAATTATGCAGTGTATTAAAATGGAAGCAAAATGCAGCCCCCATCAGCAACATTGCTGTAACCATCAAGAAGCAGTGTAACATGCTTAAAATACTTGGATTTTCCACGAGCATGCAAGAAACCATGCGTAAAATAATCAATTAACTGTTATATTTTTAAAATAATGAATTACTTTTCCTCCTATTATAGAAGCTGATTTTTGAATGTGCACTGATTACTCCATTAAAATCTTGTGCAGTAAACTAAGCACAATTAAAAGCATGCCATCGAAAAAAGGAGAAAAAATAGTGTACCATATTTATTCTTGCAGAATGAACTGCTCTTTCATGTTCCTACTGGTCTTAATTTGATTCTGCTTTTTAAATGTTAATTTCATTCCTGAAAACTGTACTGCTGTTCCATGCACCCATTTTTTGAATCCCAAAGTTCATCACGCATTTCTTTACTAACCAAATTAGATTCTGGTAGCGCTGAAAATAAGCCTTGGTGACAATCGCACTTGTTACCATGATTTAGAATTCAAGTCCATAAACCCTCGTGGAATAGTAATTAGGAGATGACTCAATAATCTCATCAACAAATTACTGTTGCAAGATCAACAAAGTGATATCAATGGGATTTTGGGCAAAATACATTCCACCAAGTTGGATCTCAACTGAGTCACCCCTAGAATACCACTTTATACAGTATATTATGATATTGCATATGCTAATAATACATTTATTCAAACAAGTACAAAATTCTGTTCAGGCTATTAAATTTATTTTATTCAAGGGAAACAACCTGCAGCTACATGAAATAATGCTGTCTTAATCTGAAGGAGTCAGTATCAAACGAGAATGCCAAATGATGAAGATGAAAACTAGTACCAGGGGAAGCCAATGTGAGCAGGGACATTTTATTCTACAACACATATAGTCCATGCCAAATGGCTGGTGCACAATAACGCACACTCTGATTCTATAGAATAATTTTACGCAATAACATGCCAATAAAGATGATAAATTTCCTTATCTAATGCCTCAAAAGGGGAGATATCTGAAGTTTTCAGGAAATAATTATTCAGTTAATATCATTCATAAGCTAAATTTAAAGCAGTAGTTCCTTATATGTGAGATGTAACCTCAGCATAGATAATTCAGTTTTTTAAATATAAAATATTCATGCCAGTATGACCAAAGTTAAATACTTATTCTCAGCATTTCCTACACAGCAATCAAACATTTTATTTAACACAATTAGCTTGAGTGATAGTAGCTGAATAATTATTTCCTGTAAACAACTTTAGATGTCACCCTTTTTGAGGCATCAGATAAGGATATGACCTTTATTGCCATGTCATTACATAAAACTATGCAATAAGACATCCATCATGATGGTTCATGAAGATCTATTTATAATTTTACTGCTCTAAGCTGTAGAAATATTAATTACTGCCTTTATTCATCAACAACTCCTTAAGTTTGTCACCAGCAGACAAATTTCCTTTGAAATGCTGTTTTTTATTTGGCAGCTCCCAAGATAATTTCCAACTTCCAAACATTTAGCTCTTCACTTGGAGTGATCTGCCACAGCACAAAAAACAATGTTCACATTTACAGACTTAACACAGAAAGTAGGAAATACAGAAGGCAAGAAACAACTAAAAATTGGAAAAAGGCACCCTAATGAATTTGAACAAAATTCATAAGATGTATATATTGTGTAAAAGACCAGAACTTAATGTTCCCTTGGAGCTTCCCTCGACCTAAATGGCTTGCAGGGCCATCTCAGACAATGGTTGCGAGTCAGTCACACTGCTGTGGACTAATCTCAGTGAAGACTGGTGTCAAAAAAAGCTGTGTCATTGCCTCAATTATTCTTACTACATTGTACCTCACCTCCAACAAACCTCATATAGGAAAGTCAAATTACGGCATCTATGCTTCAGAACTGAAGTCACCTGAGATCAATGATCAAAGTCCACAATGATTTCCAACAAGGTTCATGATGAGA
This sequence comes from Hemitrygon akajei, assembly GCF_048418815.1. Classification (NCBI taxonomy): domain Eukaryota; kingdom Metazoa; phylum Chordata; class Chondrichthyes; order Myliobatiformes; family Dasyatidae; genus Hemitrygon; species Hemitrygon akajei. The sequence continues at coordinate 33,053,005 of NC_133127.1, forward strand.
CCCTGGAAAACAAAGGCCTTTCCAAAACCATTCAGCGAAGGTAGACTAGAACTCATCACTACTTTCAATGAACCAGTGCAGCCTTTGAAGGGTTGAAGAAAAGGTTATTTGAAGATCAAGACCTCAGACATAGCGTAAAATTCATGGTCTATCAGGTAGCAGTAATCTCTGCCCACCTATATGCTTTTGAAACATGATCTATCTGAAACAAGCATCTTGAGACTCAGCACCACCTCTGCAAATCCCTCTAAATTCAATGTTAATGCTCTCCCAGGCAAACATACCCTGCATTGAAGCCCTAGCTATTTTCAGTCAGCTATGTTGGGCAGCAAACTGTTTGCATGACTGATAGTACATTACTAACACAAATCACCTAGAAACACAAAAAAAGATTCAACGCCGTGTTCAAAGCTTCCTTGAAGAGGTACAACTTATCCACAGACTCCAGGAAGCCTTGGGCCCATGTTTGCCCAAACTAGAGAAGGGACATTTTTAAGGGTATGAATTGGAAGTCAGAGCCATAGAACACTTCAGTGGAGAAAAAGGCTCTTCACCCGATCTAGTCCATGCCGACTTGTTTTCCTGCCCAGTCTTGTTTACCTGCACCCAGACCATAGCCATCCATACCTTTGTTATCCATGTACCTAACCAAACTTCATGATATTAAAATTAAACCCTCATCTATCACTTCTGCTGGCAGCTCATTCCACACTCACACCACCCTCTGAGTGAAGAAGCACCCCCTCAGGTTCCCTTAAATATTTCACCTTTCCTCCTAAACCTATGACCTCTACTTTCAGTCTTATCCAAAATTCTGAGAATAGATACCCTCATAATTTTGTATATCTGTATAAGATCTCCCCACATTCTCCTATGTTCCAGGGAATAAAGTCCGAATCGATTCAACCTTTCCTAATAGCTCAGGTCCTTATAACTCAGTTAAGGTTGTCCAACCTGGCAACATCCTTGTAAATTTTTCCTGCACTCTTTCAAGCTTATTGGTATCTTTACTGTGGGTAGCTGACAGAACTGCACACAATTCTCTAAATTCAGCCTCACCTGACATGCCAATCCAAAGTCTATAGTCAATACTCTGATTTATCAGGTCCAATGTGCCAAAAGTTCCCTTTGCCACCCTATCTACCTGTGATGCCACTTGCAAGGAATTACTGATCTGTATTCCCAGATTCCTTTGTTCTACTACACATCTCAATGCCCTACCCTTCACTGTGCAAGTCCTTCTCTGGTTTGTCCTGCCAAAGTCCAGATCACATTACAAGCTATAATAGCTTTCCTCACTGCCCACTATGCTCCAAATTTTGATGTCATCTGTAAACTTGCAGATCCAGTTTACCACATTAAAATAAATTAGATAGATAGATAGATAGATAGATAGATAGATAGATACTTTATTCATCCCCATGGGGAAATTCAACTTTTTTTCCAATGTCCCATACACTTGTTGTAGCAAAACTAATAACATACAATACTTAACTCAGTAAAAAAATATGATATGCATCTAAATCACTATCTCAAAAAGCATTAATAATAGCTTTTAAAAAGTTCTTAAGTCCTGGCGGTTGAATTGTAAAGCCTAATGGCATTGGCGAGTATTGACCTCTTCATCCTGTCTGAGGAGCATTGCATCGATAGTAACCTGTCGCTGAAACTGCTTCTCTGTCTCTGGATGGTGCTATGTAGAGGATGTTCAGAGTTTTCCATAATTGACCGTAGCCTACTCAGCGCCCTTCGCTCAGCTACCGATGTTAAACTCTCCAGTACTTTGCCCACGACAGAGCCCGCCTTCCTTACCAGCTTATTAAGACGTGAGGCGTCCCTCTTCTTAATGCTTCCTCCCCAACACGCCACCACAAAGAAGAGGGCGCTCTCCACAACTGACCTATAGAACATCTATAGTTCTATATAGCCTATAGCGACAGGTTACTATCGATGCAATGCTCCTCAGACAGGATGAAGAGGTCAATACTCCCCAATGCCATTAGGCTTTACAATTCTACCACCAGGACTTAAGAACTTTTTAAAAGCTATTATTAATGCTTTTTGAGATAGTGATTTAGATGCATATCATATTTTTTACTGAGTTAAGTATTGTATGTAATTAGTTTTGCTACAACAAGTGTATGGGACATTGGAAAAAAGTTGAATTTCCCCATGGGGATGAATAAAGTATCTATCTATCTATCTATCTCTTCAGCATCTCACTACAGACATTGAATGACGCCAACCTTCTAAGGAAGTACAGTCGACTCTGTGCCTTCCTGCACAAGGCATCTGTGTTGGCAGTCCAGTCTAGCTTCTCGTCTAACTGTACTCCCAGATACTTGTAGGTCTTAACCTGCTCCACACATTCTCCATTAATGATCAATGGCTCCATATGAGGCCTAGATCTCCTAAAGTCCACCACCATCTCCTTGGTCTTGGTGATATTGAGACGCAGGTAGTTTGAGTTGCACCATATCACAAAGTCCTGTATCAGTTTCCTATACTCCTCCTCCTGTCCATTTCTGACACACCCCACTATGGCCGTGTCATCAGCGAACTTCTGCACATGGCAGGACTCCGAGTTATATTGGAAGTCTGATGTGTACAGGGTGAACAGGACCGGAGAGAGTACGGTTCCTTGCGGCGCTCCTGTGCTGCTGACCACCGTGTCAGACCTACAGTCTCCCAACCGCACATACTGAGGTCTATCTGTCAAGTAGTCCACTATCCAATCCACCATGTGAGAGTCTACTCCCATCTCCGTTAGTTTGTGCCTTAAGATCTTGGGCTGGATGGTGTTAAAGGCACTAGAGAAGTCAAGGAATGTAATCCTCACAGCACAACTGACCCCATCTAGGTGAGAGAGTGATTTGTGCAGCAAATACGTGATAGCATCCTCCACTCCCACCTTCTCCTTATACGCAAACTGAAGAGGATCCTGGGCGTGCCTGGTTTGTGGCCTCAGATTCTGTATTATCAGCCGCTCCATGGTCTTCATCACGTGCGACGTCAAGGCAACAGGTCTGAAGTCATTCAACTCCTTTGGTTGTGGTTTCTTCGGTACCGGGACAATACAGGATGTTTTCCACTGTCTGGGTACTCTTCTCTGCTCCAGGCTCATGTTGAAGATGTGCTGTAGTGGTTCTCCCAGCTCAGTCGCACAGGCCCTCAGTAATCGTGGGGAAACTCCATCCGGTCCAGCCGCCTTGCTGGTACAGATCTTCCTCAGTTGATCTTCCACCTGTGCAGCCGTAATCCTGGGCGTGGGCAAGGTCTCCTGTGAGTGGCTATTTTCCTGTGAGGGAAGTAAGCCTGGTGTGGATTTCTGCGGTGAGGATGAGATTGAGCTGTCGAACCTGTTGAAGAAGTTGTTCAGCTGGTTCGCTTTCTCCACATCTCCACTTATGTTCGCCCCCCGCTTTGCACCGCATCCGGTGATGATCTTCATCCCATCCCACACCTCCTTCATGCTTTTTTTCTGCAGCTTTTGTTCTAGCTTCCTCCTATACTGCTCCTTTGCCCCCCTTATCTGTACTCTGAGTTCCTTCTGAATTCTTTTAAGCTCCAACCGATCACCATCTTTAAAGGCCCTCTTCTTCTGGTTTAGGAGGCCTTTGATGTGACTAGTGATCCAGGGCTTATTATTGGGATAGCAGCGAACAGTTCTAATAGGGACAACGGCATCCACACAAAAGTTAATATAGTCCGTTGTGCATTCAGTGACCTCCTCAACGCCCCCACAGAGCTCCCCTTGCAGTACATCCCAGTTAGTAGTACCGAAGCAGTCTCTCAGGGCCTGTTCAGCTTCAGGAGTCCACTTCCTAAAAGAGCGTGTGGTAGTGGGATGCCTCATCACAATTGATTTATATCTGGGCTGTAACAAAACCAGGTTGTGATCAGCTTTCCCCAATGAAGGCAGTGGGGATGCACTATATGCCTCCTCTATGTTTGCATACAGTAGGTCAATAGTCCTATTACCCCTGGTGTAGCAATCCACGTACTGGGAGAAAGCAGGTAGTGTCTTGTCCAAAGTCACATGGTTGAAGTCCCCTGTAATTATCACCAGTGCCTCAGGGTGCTGTGTCTGAAGCCTAGCACATAAATTAAAAACAGCAATGGACCCAGCACTGATCCTGCAGCACACCACCATCAGAGAGGCAACCATCTACTACTCCTCTCTGTCTTCTACTAAGCCAACGCCGAATCCAATTGACTACTTCATCCTGAATGACAAGTGACTTAACCTTCTGTAGCAGCATCCCATGCAGGACTTTATTAAAGGCCTTGCTACAGTCTATGTGGGCATCTTTCACTGCCTTATCAACTTTTCTGGTAACCACCTCAAAAAACCTCTCAAGATTGGTTAGCCACAACCTACCATGCACAAAGCCATGCTGACTATCCCTAATCAGACACTATCTGCCTGAGTACTTCCATCCTGTCCCTTAGAATAGCTTCCAATAATTGACCCACAACTGAAGTCAGGTTCATCGGTCTGTCATTTCCCAGCATATTCTTTAACATCCTAAGTTTTGCTATCCTAAGCACACTAAAGTCGTGAGAAAGCAGTAAAAGGAGCAATCTCCCAACAGACTATCCTCTCACCATGTAGGGGAGTCTGTGATTCTCACACTGACCTTATTCACCACCTCAGAACTCACAAAATCAAAATGGAAGCAAGTCATCCTTGATCCCAAGGAACTGCCTCAGAAGGGTTGCTGAGTGGCACTGCGGGTAATATGCAGTCTCCCAGCTCCAGCAGCTCACATTCAATCCCAACCAATGGTACTACCTGGGTAGAGTTTGCATATTCTCCTTGTAACAATGGGTTATCCCAATGCTCCTGTTTCCTCTCGCATCCCAAATATATGCTGGATGTTAGGTTATTTAGCTTCTGTACATTGGTGAGAGAGTAGATCAGAATAAAACAAGGAGTTGTTCTGATGAGATTATTCTGGGATCAAGCAGACACTGATGGCTGAATGGTCTCTAATCTTATCAGGAAATATGAGAAAGTATCTGAAGAAAGAGGATCTGCAGTCATATGCAGGCCAAGAATATCAGATTTCAATTCTTGTTTCAAATGTTAGTTAACCAAGTGAGTTTTAATTATATTCTGGTAGATTCTAAATATATTAATTCCACTTTATTGGATTACTACAGATATTATTAGGCATAATATTGTATATTGAATATTATTATTAGAGATAATACTAAATGTTGCATTAGTTAACACAGAGAACAAGCTCTCACAAAACCTGTATTTGCATCGCCTGCATTTCATACCAACCCACCCAACTTAGTACTTGGAGACAGCTCTCTCCTGACAGCCCTGAACTATTCCCATTGCCCTGCACCCTGAACCAGTCCTGTTCAATCTGGAGCCAGTCCTGTCGAGGATCCAGCTAGAAAAATCTCCCACACCTCTGCATTTCTGGACATCTCGCAAACCTTCTGCCATCACACATGGAGTGCCCATTCACCAACTGCCTTCAGACAACTCCTTTGCATTGAATCCGCTCCCTGCCAGCCGTGCTTATAGGAACATTACTCCATGTACTGGTCCTACTGTCCCGCTCTCTAGCCATAGCAAAGTATCAATCCCAGATTTCTGAATGCAGAATGGCTTCATTTTGCATGACAATGATTCTCTGACTCATTGACGACATATTATCAACTGTGAACCAAACTTATACAGATAAATGGGATCACAAAAATTATGATTTGGTAGTTTAAAAGGCATTTTGGTAGAAATGGGAAGAGTTAACTACCGGGTAATTATGCACAGCATTAAGTAATTACACCTATAAATTTGCAGCATTAGGTGCAATAGCTGTTTTATTTTGGATATGCAACTCATTTCCTATCAATCATATCTAAAAAAAAAATGCAAAAGTGAAATGAAACAGGAATATGGTCAAATCTTTTCTTGTCTTTGGTTAATTATTGAACAAATTGGCTTCAACAGTAACATTTCTCAGAGAAGAAAAACTAGTTACAAATGAAATCAAAATACCACTCACTTTTAGATCCCCTTGAGTTAGTAGTAGAAACTGATTCATGGACCAAGAAGAAAGAAACTGGAATCCTTTGGTCATTAACCAATGGGAAGAGGTCTGCAGCGTCGTAATGCAATGACTCAATGTTCGCACCAAGATAGACGGCACTACAAGCTTACAAACCGCTTCATTACTGGAACCTGCAAAAAGGAATATACTATGTATCTTTAAAAATATAAGCATGGGCAAAAATTACAAATCTTTCAAACCTTGCCTTTTCATTTACAGTGAAATTAACATCTTTGTAGCCAGCAACCAATTAGCTTGTATATTTTCCTACAACATAGAAGTCCACTTCAGTCCTTCAAGTCGAACCTATTCTTCACAGATTCCAATCAATCCCCTCAATAATGTGATAAAAATCAGAACAAAGAGTTCCACAGAATGGATAAGGTTTATTGAAGACTTAATCACCTTCAGAGCAAGAACATAAGAAATAGGAGCAGGAATAGGCCATTTGCCTTGTTGAGCCTGCTCCACCATTCACTATATCATGGCTAATTTGGCCGTGGACTCAGCTCCACTACCTGCATTTTTCCTGTACCCTTAATTCCCATGCTATGCAATAATCTATCTGTGTTTTAAATATATTTAATGAGGTACCCTCTACTGCATCCCTGGGCAGAGGATTCCACAGATCCAAATACTCTCTGGGAAAAAACAGTTTCTCATCTCTGCACTAAATCTATTCCTCTCAATCTTGAGGATATGTCCCTAGTTTTTGTCCCATGTACCAGAAAGAAACGACCTTCTTGCCTCTACCTAATCTATCTCTTTCATAATTTTATGTTGGTATAAGATCTCCTCTCATTCTTCTGAATTCCACTGAATATAGTCCCAGGTGACTTAATCTATCTTCATAACTGCTTCATCTCTGAAATTAACCTGGTAAACCTTCTCTGCGTTGTCCCAAAGCCAGTATATTTTTTCTCAAGTAAGGTGACCAGAACTGCCTGCAGGAGTCCAGGTACAGCCTCACCAGTACTTGGGATAGTTGCAGCATAACCTCCCTGCTCTTAAGTTTAATCCTCTAGCAATGAAGGCCAGTGTCCTATTTGCCTTCTTGAAAAGCTTTTGGACCTGAAAACCAATCTTTTGTGTTTTATGCACAAACACAAGAGCATGCTGCAATCTTTCTCCATTTAAATAATAATTTGATCTTTTATTTGCCCTTCCAGAGTGGATGACTTCTCATTTACCAAAGATGTACCCGATCTGCCAGACCCTCACCCAGTCATTTAACCTATCTACATCTCTCTGCAGACTCTCCACATTCTCTGCACTATTTGCTTTTCCATTCAATTTCTTGCCATCAGCAAACTATTGTACTAAATCTATTCCTCTCAATCTTGAGCAGATGTCTTTAGTTTTGTCCCATATACCAGTGGAAACAACTTTTTGTCTCAATCTATCCCTTTCATAAGTTTTTATTATTACAGTAAGTTTTAAACATCAGGTTTAAAATCAAAAGTGTTTGTGAATATTATGAACACACGCACTAAAGAACTAGATCACAAAGTCTGAGAATTCAGGTATGAATTGGGCAGAGAATTGTCCAAAATGGTACGTTGCAGATACAGAATCATCCTATGGTGATTAAATGCTACACTCTGGATGACTTCCGAAACAACTGTCAATACAAGTTTAAAACTTACCGTCCATTGATGGCCTTTTTGTGAAATTAATTGGCACTGTGCAGACTCTTGTCAACTTTTCAGACGAAGCACATACAAGGGTATTTTAAAGGGGCCACTACAGATTACTTTAAAAAGTTAAATGCTTTCCTGAATGTGAAGCCACAAAAGTGGTTCTTCTGGTCTGACACGAGCCTACTCATCTGAAAATCCATCCACATCTCAGACTGTTAGCAACACCCATCTACTCCACTGCTAACCTTCAAGTTTGCAAAAATATGCTGTTTTTCTCTTTTGTTCTATTCCTTATAACAAATTCACTAGTCGTTTCCTTAAATGCTGACTGATCTGCTGATGAGTATTCAGTCACAAGTGTACTAAATTCCAATGTAGGCTGTATGCTCAAATGCAGAATCACCCAGCCTCAAGCTGTGCAACAGGCAGGGATTAGAGTGATACAAACTATGTGCAGGCAGATGGAAATACAGTGAATTCCAGTTAATTGGGCCATCGATTAATTGGGGCAGCTGCTTAATTTGGGCATCAGTTAATTGGGACTTCACCCAGGCAAGGCTGTGGGCCTGGTCAGTATCAGCTCAAGGGTACGCAAGGTGTATGCTACTCAGCTGGGTGCAGTCTTTCAATATATCTTTAATCTGAGCCTGAGCCTGGAGGAAAACATCCTGGCTAGTTCCTGTACCCAAGAAAACACGCCCCACCACAGCCAGTGACTACTGGGCAGTGGTACTGATCTCTCGTTATGAAATCATTAGACTGGTCCTGACACACATCTGGACCATGGTAAATCCATCACTGGACCCACTGGAGTTTGCTTACCAACTACATATTAGAGTTAAGGATGACATTATCTTCTTGCTTCAGTGGGCTTTCACCCATCTGGATGAGCCAGGCAGCATTGTGAGAGTCATGTTCTTTGACTTCCTCAGTGCTTTTAACACCATACATCTTGCTTTACTAGGGAATAAGCTCACGAAGATCTAGGTGGATGCTCCACTAGTGTCCTGGATTATAGACTACCTGTCCAGATGGCGACAGTATGTAAGACTGCAAAGCTCTGCATCAGATCCTGTTGTTAGCAGCACAGGGGCCCTTCAGGGGACTGTTCCGTCTCTCTTTCTATTCACCATCTACACCTAGGACTTCAGATACAACTCGGAGCCCTGCCACCAACAGGAGTGTTCAGACAATTCGGCAGGTGTGGGCTGAATCACTTGCAGCTCATCACTAAGACAAAGGAGTTGGTAGTGGACTTCAGGAAGGTGAAAACACCCTGCATTCCTATCCCCATCAAGGCAAAAGATGTGGAAGTTGTCTGGGACTACAAATACCTGCAAACTCATCTGGACAGTAAACTGGGCTGGACTAAAAGTACAGAAGCTCTATACAAGAAGGGACACAGCCGACTGTACTTCCTGAGGCAGCTCCAGTCATTCAACATCTGCAGTACTATGCTGCAGATGTTCTACAATTCAGTGGTGGCCAGCATTCAATTCTATACTGTAGTCTGCTGGGGCAGCAGGGTGAGAGCAGCTGATGGCAAGAAGACCGATAAACTTGTCAGGAAGGCTGGTTCTGTTCTGGGGACGGAACTGGAGTCCCTGGTGGTTGTGACTGAGAGGAGGATGCTGCAGACGTTATGGAACATTACTGACAATCCCTCTCACCCCCTCCATGACATATTGGGTAAACAGAGGAGCGCCTTTAGCAACAGACTGATTCCACTGAGGTTCACCACTGAACACCACAGGAGATCCTTTCTCCCTGTGGCTATAAGAATCTACAACTCCTCCTCCTCCTTAAGTATACTAGTATATTGTTCCATTGCACATCTGTATTTTGTACTACAGGTCCACAATCCCTTATCCGAAATCCTTGGGGCCAGTTGCATTTCGGAATTCAGAATTTTTCGGATTTCAGAATTCCTCCTCATTGGTTCCGTGACTCCCCATGGATACCAAAAAACATGTATGCTCAAGCCCCTTATTTAACCTGTCTCAGTGTGGGTGGACTTTAGGACCCGGCGGAGCTCCAGACCTACACAGATCCTCCCGTATACTTTAAATCATCTCTAGATTACTTATAACACCTAATACATACCTAATAAATGCTATGTAAGTAGTTGTTATACTGCATTATTTAGGGAATAATGACAAGAAAAAAAATTTCCAACAAAAACATTCAAAAAAACATAAAACTGTACAGCTTCAAATGAACCGAATCAAACACATAGTAAATGACTAATTAGAATAAATGTAGAACTTCACTGTCACTATAAAACTTCAGTAACTTGTCTTTCTGTTTCTTCAAATCATATACAGTGGTAGTTCCGACACCATATTCTTCAGTAAGACGCCGCACAGACACACTATGATCAAGCTTCTGCAATAACTCCACTTTCTGCGTTACTGATAATAATAGATGCTTCCTTCTCTTTTTCTCATTGTTACCCATCAGGGTATCAGCAGCTCTTTTTGACATTTTCACAGTGAAATTAAACAGTGAAAGTCAACAGCAAACAGTAAATGCACGTGTAACCAGTACGAGCACTGAGCCACAACTGACATCTGGTGGCCTCTGCTAGTGCTGCCACGTCATCAGCTGTTGGCGCAAAAAACTTTGGTTTTCGGAGCTTTTTGGATTTCAGAATTTCGGATAAGGGATTGTGGACCTGTATTACCTTTGAACGCATATTTTGTATTTTTTTTGTACCTCAATGCCTACATTTTGCATTTTAAAGAATATATTTCTGACTGAGCAAATATGAAGCAATAACTTCCTTCAGGAGAAATAGTTTTACCTTAGCCTATCTTATCTTATTTGGAACAACTCTTAAAGAACAAAACCAAATCAAGAAAAGAGAATTAAGAGGATGGGAAAAGAAATGGCCTTTGTACAGTGTCAGGAAATGTATGGTCATATACTTGGGTAGACTAAATAAAAGCATAGAGTATTTTCTAAATGGAGAGAAAATTCAAAAATCTGAGGTGCAAAGGGACTTGGGAGTCCTCATTCAGAATTCCGTAAAGGTTAATTTGCAGGTTGAGTTGGTGGTAAGAAAGGCAAATGAGATGCTAGCATTCATTTTAAGAGGACTAGAACATAAAAGCAAAGCTGTAATGTTGAGGCTTTATAAAGCACTGGTGAAGCTTTGCTTGGAGAATTGTGAGCAGTTTTGGGCCCCTTATCTAAGAATGGATGTGCTGACATTAGAGAGGGTTCAAAAAATGTTTATGAAAATGATTCTGGGATTGATAGACTTGTCATATGAAGAGCATTTTATAACTCTGGGCCTCTGCTCACTAGAATTCAGAACAATGAAGGGTGACATTGAAAATGATCGAATATTGAATAATTTTTTTATTTGTAAAATTTTCGAGGTCCTTGCCACGAAAAGCTTTGACGCTAGCCAAGTATATTATCTGAGTGGCAGAGATAACTGGAGTGCTGAATTCTACAATTGCATGCTTGATACGCAAGATAAACTGCGAAAAGAATGGGGATTACGCAAGGAACAACAGCATGAAGGTAAGGATCCAGATGTTGAAGATGACCTCAGTCAATGGCTTTCCACTGTCACTGAACAAGGTGTGCGTGTCAGTGGACCAATATTAAAAGGACAATTCAGACGAGCTAGATAAGAAGCTGGATCACAAGGATTTTAAAACAACAGAAGGCTGGTTGTCTCGATGGAAATGTAGGCACCACATTAAATTCAAGAAAGCACGTGGCGAGAAAGGTAGTGTTGAAATGCAGAAACATAGAAATCAACAAAACTCTCTGAATTGCTTGAAAAGTTTTGTGTAAATGATATCTACAATGCTGACAAAACAGGCCTTTTCTTTATAGTACCACACAGAACGGTCCCCTTGGCCACAAACATGCAACGTTATCAGCTTCAAAGAAAGCAATGTATTGTATACCTGTTGTGTTGTTCAAACTTGCCAGGAACTGATAAAAAACAAACTGTTGGTTATTTGGAAAAGCATTAAACCTTGATATTTTAAGAGGCTAAGAATGAATAGTTTACCAATCAAGAAATATGCCAGTGTACATACAATGAATTCCTCCATCAGAAACTATTATGAACTAATACACAGTTTATGGTATTGAAGTAATAGTGGCAGTGGTCTAAATTGTTATGTATTTTATTTAAATACATAATTTGTTACTCAGTTGAACTGTAGTTTGTCTTTTTTATACCTTTTTAAACTTTTTCTATGAAACTTGAACATTGGGGTAGCTACTTAATTGGGCCAGGACATACTGCTCTTGATGTGCCCAATTAACTGGAATCCACTGTGGTTCACTTTGGCATCATGTTCATCACAGACATAGTGGGTTGAAGGGCGTATTTCTGTACAGTATTATTCTATTTTCTAGGAAGTCACCATATTGCTAAAACTACTTATTTTCACATGTATATTTCTAAAATTTATAAAAATGAATTCAAATACTCATAGTCATGATGGAATTTGAACAATTTTCTCTGGGCTACTGGTCTATACCTCCAGATTACTACTCCTTTAGACAAGTCTTTTATTTGCTTCATCTGTTAGGCGATCAAGTTCCCCATTATAGCTGTTGCTGTTTTGTTGCTTGTTGTGTTCTGTGTTAATTCTGCTGAGCGTTGTGGGCTGCCCCAGGCATACCCTTGGGTGGGTTGGTTGCTAATGCAAATGACACATTTCTCTGTACGTTTTGATGTACATGTGATAAATAAAATTGATTTTTGAATCTAGCATTGCATTGTAGTAACCAGGCTTTTTCTTGCATTTTAAAATTACATAATATTAGAACATATTTAAGCAAATTAAAGATGTTGGGCTCAAGATCCATACACAATTCATTAGAGGAAAGAATTTTCCTTTAATACATTACTACCTAGTCAGTGATTTTGAATATCTTTTGAAATATTTGTTGCATTGTTTTTTTTTGCAACCACCAGTTGTCTTTCTATTCCATATCCTAATGAATAATGTCACTTACAAAAGCTTATTACATAGCAATACCAAATGGATTATGAAGCACAATTTTATTGCAGAATAGTTCTGCTGGATTTTATTACCTGTCATATATCACACTGCATGTACAATTATTCAGTGGTCTAGATTAATTCAATAAAAATATTAGAGAAATGCAATTACTGAATAGACAATAGCATTTCATTTTAAACTACATAAACTTATATGGAGAATTCAGGTTAAAAGTCCAAGGTCACTATACAGTAAATGCAAAGGAACTGAAAACTAATAGCTGAAAGTAATAATTAAAAATACAATGTCTTAAATTTGAAAAGAAAGAGAATAATGTGTTATCAAAACCTTGTAGATTAATCATTTAACAAACAGTAATTATCTGAATGCTCTCTATTTTATAACAGAAGAGGAAGGAAAATATTCACAGAATCTTGTTGCAGCACTTTGCATAGACCGATTTCTGAGTAATGACCACAAAAGCACCATAAAATTCCAAAAAATCTGTAAAGTCCAAAGATGAAAGAAAACTCCAAAAGACAAAATATTTTAAGATAATAAGATTTCCTTTCAATGTTCACAATGTGATCTCCGAATTGGAGAATCAAATACAGATTGGGTGTTCATTTTTCTGGGAACCTGCAAACACACAGCAGGGGCCACCTTGAACTGCCACTTGCATATCACTTTAATTCTCTATCCCCCTCCCCCTCTGATGTGTCCACCATTCTGACAAGGCCAAAGTAACTGGAGGAACAGCCTTACATTGGTCTGGACTCAATATCAATTCAAACACTTCAGTTAATTTACTTTCTGTGACAGTACTGCCTTGATCTGCTGTAGGTCATCATTTGTATTATTGACTCATTTTTCCTTCTCTCCAACAGTACAGCACAAGCTGCTGGCTTTTACATGTCCTGTTGTTTGTATTCCTCCACTTCCTGCCAATTGATGTGCTTGTTTAAATGCCTCTTAAATGTTGTTGTCTTATCTACCTTTACCACCTCCCTTGGCAGACTGTTTCATGCACCTATCATTCTTTGTATTAAAAAATTGCCCTGCTCATTTTCTTTAAAATTCCCCCAGCCCTGCCCCCACCTTAAACCTAGGCCCTCCTGTATTTGATCTTTTCACTCTGGTAAAAAGACTCCATCTATTTTATCTAAACCTCTCATAATTTTATATACTTTGATCAAGTTACCCCCTCAGGCTCTAATACTCCAGCAAAAAGAATCCATATACCCCAATTCAGGCGACATTCTGATGAACCTCTTCTGTACCCTCTCTGGAGACTACAACTCCAATATTTAGTTGGAGAAAATTTCTGTTCTAAAGAGTTTCATTAAAAAGTTTCTTTCTATTCTGTTCCAAAGAAACTTCCTTTAAAAATTCCAGATTTTGAAGAAGCACTCTAATAACATGGAGACCAGCTGATGGATCAAGAGAGGTGATAATGTGCAGGTAGTGCCTCATACTTCTTAACCTTGTCAAAAAAAGTTCTGGCCTTAACACCTTATGGTGGAGCAGAATGATTGATAACTATACAATTATCTCAGTTAAATCAAAACCTGGATTCTATTCTCAATAATACATGTTATTAAGAAGAATCAATACCGCACCTGCCTAACTAAACTTTGGCTTTAATAATCTCAGTGACTGTCAAGTAACTAGGTATCCCTCTACACAGGCTATGAACCCTGCCTGTTGTTGCCTTGCAAGTCACAGGCTAAATCACCTAAAGCTAGCCCTCTCCTTATTTCTCTATCTAATCACATGCCATACATCTATGCAAGTCACTTTGTTTTAGTACTTTCAAATAACACTTATAATTTCCGAGGTTCTTAGGATACCTTATTTCCCACTATCATTTGTAGTTACACCTGCAGCATGATTTCCACAAATACCAATATCTGAAACTAGCCTCTGAAATCAACTGCACCACAGCTTGATCAGGGATGTCTGAAACATTAAAGGCTGAGGTCCAGCATGCAGAAGCCATTACAAAGAGAGCACAGAGCACCTCTGCTTTCTAAGAAGTTTGCAAAGACTTGGCATGTGATCTAAAACTTTGACGAACTTCTATAGATGTGTCTTGGAGAGTATATTTACCGGTTGTATCACAGCTTAGTATGGAAACACCAATGGCCTTGAACAGAAAAGCCTACAAAAAGTAGTGGATACAACCCAGTCCATAATGGGCAAAGCCCTTCTCACCAATGAGCATATCTACATGGAGTGCTGATACAGCATCCGTCATCAAGGACCCCCACCATCCAGGCCATGCTCTCTTCTCATTGCTGCCATCAGGAAAGAAGGTTCAGAAGCCTTAGGACCTACACCATTAGGTTCAGGAACAGTTATTACCCCTCAACCATGAGGTTCTTGAATCAGAGGGGATAACTTCACTCAACTTCACTTGCCCACAACCTATGGACTCACTTTCAAGGACTCTTCAGCTCAAGTTCTTGATATTTATTGCTTATTTATTATTATTTTTTTCGTATTTGCACAGTTTAATGTCTTTTTCACATTGTCTGTTTGTGTCCTGTCAGGAGTAGTCTTTCATTGATTTTATTGTGTTTCTTGTATCTATTGTGAATACCCACAAAAAAATGAATCTCAGGTTTGTATATGGTGATATATATGTACTTTGATAATAAATTTACTTTGAACTTCATTAAATAATGTTGTTCACAATTATGTAGCTGCCAAATAGCTATTCATCTGTTATCATCAATGGTTTATAACTTCTAATGAAGCCTAAACTGCTTGAGGTGGTAACTCTCACATCCGATGACTATATGAAGTTGTTCTATCCTTTGAGCCTGTAAGATTCATCCAACAGAAGCTAACTGTGACTCCTTTTTATCTGTAGAAAAGCTGCTTTGGCAAAACAGTAACAGCCTTCAATAGTTAAATTTAAAATTTAGTTGGTTTCATGCAGCACTGTGGTAATTTGACCAACCTATTGAAAAAAACATATTTACATACCATTTTATATTCCAGTGGATTCAGAACCTTAGCCTTGTCGGTAATCACAAGGCTGAGGGGTAGTTTCAGATCTTGGTATTGTGGAACTGTGTTCATGCTGCAGGTGGAACTACAAATGGTGGTGGGAAAGAACTGGAAGCATCTCAGAGAACCAGTGCTGTTGTCAGACAAAACTGTCATTGCTGTCACCAGCCTGAAATATAACGCTTATTATTTTCTCCATAAATGATGCCTGACATGCTGAGTATATCATACATTTTGCATTATTTCTGTATTCAGATAATGCTGACAGGCAGCAAGAAGATAAACTCCAATCATTTATTAATTTTTAATTGATTATTCATTTTCTTAAATTACCATTCTGTGTGCATTAGTGTGTTCATTTACTGGACTCAATTAACTTAAGCATGGTTCATTGAACAACTGTCCAGGTTAATTAAGATTTTTTGAAAAGATGATTTCATTTGGTAAGCTACAAAAGTTGCAGTTTAAATTAAGTTTCACCTAGCTTACATTTCAAAACTTTTGGAGTTTATTTTAAGCACTTTTTCCAATTTGTATGGAATTATAATGCTATCAAAACACTATCTTCCTCCTGTCAAAAAGCGAATAAACCTTAATGAAGCTGTCTGTAATATTAATTCTTACTCTATTAATGTTCAGTAAATGAAATTAATTTATTAATGTAAATTGAATCTGAAGTTTAAGTTACCTATTTTCTTTTTTCTCCAGATGACAGTCCTAGAAATTATTCCTCCAAACATTTGAATTCTTAAAATCTATCTTGATGTGTACTGGATAGGTCATAAGTAGAACACTAAAGAACAACCACACTATTATAACACTTTGTGAATATGATTTGATATTGTTAGATGTATCTAATCTTTGGAACCACATGTTTTAAAATAAAAATATTATCTCTTGCCTTTACTTGTTTAAGTGATTTCATAATAAAATTATAGTCATGAAACAAGTTTACCAAAAAACAATATTTTAATGCGACCAAAATAGGTTTTTGCATGTCAAAGAATCTTAATTAGACTTGCAGCAAGAAAGTTAACTGAACTGGCAACATAACATTGCGACACAATGAATTACAAAAAGCTAGCAGGCAGATCCAACAAGTAGTCAAGACAGCGAACTGCATTCTGACCTTTATTGCAAAAGTACTGGAGCTTAAAATAAGGAAGATTTTATTGCAATTGTGCAGGGTGTTGGATAGACCTCACCTGGAATATTGCTATAATTTTGGTCCTCTACCTAAAAAGGGCTACAGTCACATTGGAGGCAACATAAAGGATATTCACCAGGTCCTGTCCTGAAACCATAAAACCATAACACATAGAAGCACAACTGGTCCATTCAATCCATCAGGTCTGCTCCAGCATTTGATCAGGGCTGATTTTTTATCCCTCTCAACCCTATTCTCCTGCCTTCTCCCTGTAACCTTTGACATTCTTACTAATCAAGAATTTATCAATCTCCCCTTTAAATATACCTAATAACTTGGCCTCCACAGCCATCTGCAGCAATGAATTCCGCAGATTCATCACCCTCCTCAGCTCTATTTTAATAGGATGACCTTCTATTATGAGGCTGAACCCTCTGGTCCTAGACTGTCCCACTATTTGGAAACATCCTCACCATATCCACTCATCTAGGTCTTTCAGTATTCAATAGGTTTCAATGAGATCCCCCCCCCCTCATTCTTCTAACTCCAGCGAGTATAGGCCTAGAGCCAACAAGTACTCCTCACATGCTAACACTTTCATTCCTGAGATCATTCTCGTGAACCTCCTCGGGACCTCCTCCAATGCCAGCACATCCTTTCTTAAATAAAGGACCTACAATTGCTCACAATACTGCAAATGCGGTCTGACCTCTGATTAAAGTGTTGACCTACCAAGAGAAGCTAAACAGTTTGAACCTGTATTGCTTAGAATTTAGAAGAATGAGGGATGACATTCAAACATAAAGTATTAAGGGGTTGTGACACGGTGAATGTTGCAGAAGCATTATCCTTCGGACAGAATGACCAACGTGAGCAGTTACATTTTATCCTACAATACATATAGGTTGTGCCAAATGGCTAACGCAAAGGAACACATTTTCTGATGTATTAACATAATTTTATGCAATGAATGCCAATACAGATTATGATCTTCCTTAATCTGATGCCTCCAAAGGGGAAGACATCTGAAGTTGTTTTCAGGAAATAGTTATTCAGTATTGTCACCCATAAGCTAAATTTAAACCAGTATTTCTTTATATGGGAGATGTAACCTCTTCTTTTCATAGTTGTCCAGAGAACTATCACAGCTGATGATTTAAAGTCAGCATGGATAAATTAGTTACAGTGGATTTTGGTTAATTGGAACACACCAGAATCAGCCCAATGTGGCCCAACTAAACAGCTGCCCCAATTATCCGGTTTCAAGGAAACAGTTATAAAAAAGATATAAAAAAGACAAGCTGAGCAACAAATTATGTATTTAAATGAAATACTGAACAAATTAGAAAACTACCAATACTACAACAATTCTCTAAAACTGTGTATTAGTTCCTAATAGTTACTGACAGAGGAACTTATCTGGTGTACGCTGTTGTATTCTTTTGATTGACTATAAATGAACAAAATCAGTGTACACACCTAGTGCAAATAATGGACTACCTTCACACAATGGTTTCAGCGATTGCACTCTCCAAATCACTCCCATTGTAGCATTCAAGATAACTGTTCATGTTTTCAAATTCTTTGTAGTTCCTAACTTGTTGAAGTAGTGAAAATCGTTTAATTTTCAACCCAGCTATTTCTGGCATCTCCAACCCTTAATCCTTAAAACCATGGTGAGCAAAACAGTTCTGAATTGTCTTACTGCTTATTTCTCGCCAACTATCAGTGACAAAAATCACTGCTTTTTGAACACCAGCACACACAACTGATGTGACTTAAAAAACTGTTCCTTTAAGCATGCTATAACATCTAATGGTCACACAAGTGCTCATGACTGTCACTAGTTAGAAATTTTGCCAACAGTCTCTTGTCCCAATTAAACAACATAGTGCCCCAAATAAATGAAGAGAATCCCGGCAATTCACTCCATTAATTTTTGTTCTTAACGAGTGTCTCAAACAAGCACCTGGCCTAGTTAATCAAAATCTATTGTATATCTATCAGAAAGTGTTTTTAAGACTACAGGTGTCCCCCGCTTTATGAAAGTTCGCTTTATGCCACTTTGCTTTTACAAAAGACCTACATTAGTACCTGTTTTCGCTGACCGAAAGAAATCCGAAGAGGATTTTCGCTTTTACGAAAAAAGGCGGCCGCTTTAAACTTGTGTTTACCCCAAGAAAGACTACCATGACCATGAAGCCTTGCGTGGGCAAGTGTGTGCGCATGCATGTACGTGCCTTTTTTTAGATTTTATGTGCTATTTGGTATGATTTGGTAGGTTATTTTTTGGGTCTGGGAATGCTCAAAAATTTTCCCCATATAAATTAATGGTAATTGCTTCTTCGCTTTATGACATTTCGGCTTACGAAAGGTTTCATAGGAACGCTCTACTTTCGGATAGCGGGGGAAACCCGTATAGCATTTAAACAACTTTCTAAATTCAGCATACCAATACTTATTTGCTGACCTTGATTTTGAGCTTGCTCCATCAACCAGGTTAATGTTATACAGAGAGGATGAAAGAGTGCCAGGAAAAGCCCCGCTGTCCTGCTTCTTTGTGTGGCTCCCTTTGTTTCAGGATCAGGAAAACATTTATCCTTCAATATTGATCCTAGGGTGCTGCAGAATACTGGAAAATGTATAAAAATATATATTATACCAATTCTGCAAATTTTATGTCTTAAAAAGATCTCTACAGATTATACAAAATGACCAGCATGATTTGTAAACCATATATACCATATAACAATTACAGCACAGAAACAGGCCATCTCGGCCCTTCTAGTCCGTGCTGAACGCTTACTCTCACCTAGTCCCACTGGCCTGCACTCAGCCCATATCCCTCCATTCCTTTCCTCTCCATATACCTATCCAATTTTACTTTAAATGACAATACCGAACCTGCCTCTACCACCTCTACTGGAAGCTCGTTCCACACAGCTACCACTCTCTGAGTAAAGAAATTCCCCCTCGTGTTACCCTTAAACTTTTGCCACCTAACTTTCAACTCATGTCCTCCTGTTTGAATCTCCCCTACTCTCAATGGAAAAAGCCTATCCACGTCAACTCTATCTATCCCCCTCATAATTTTAAATACCTCTATCAAGTCCCCCCTCAACCTTCTACGCTCCAAAGAATAAAGACCTAACTTGTTCAGTCTTTCTCTGTAACTTAGGTGCTGAAACCCAGGTAACATTCTAGTAAATCTTCTCTGTACTCTCTCTATTTTGTTGACATCTTTCCTATAATTCAGTGACCAGAACTGTACACAATACTCCAAATTCGGCCTTACCAATGCCTTGTACAATTTTAACATTACATCCCAACTCCTATACTCAATGCTCTGATTTATAAAGGGCAACATACTAAAAGCTTTCTTCATCACCCTATCCACATGAGATTCCACCTTCAGGGACCTATGCAGCATTATTCCTAGATCATTCTGCTCTACTGCATTCTTCAGTGCCCTACCATTTACCATGTATGTCCTATTTGGATTATTCCTACCAAAATGTAGTACCTCACACTTATCAGCATTAAACTCCATCTGCCATCGTTCAGCCCACTCTTCTAACAGGCCTAAATCTCTCTGCAGGGATTTTGAAGCTTTTTATTTGTTAAAAAAATGTATTTGTCAAAACTTCTACGTGGAAATGGAAATAATGGACACAAAGTTTATTTTTAATAGTGTGAATAGGTACCAAAATCTGGAATATTTCCTATCCCAATCATCCATGAAAGCAACTTGGATGAAATAGTGGATATCATTCAATACATCACGATGAATGCAACCACAAATATGAAAACGACTCCATGTTTTCATGAATGATAATAGAGAATTATTTGATTTACTCTGGAAGGCTTGTATGAAAGGGCTTCCTTCCTTCATCATTGTGCAAATTATTTTACTTCACACAACCTTCTGCTTTCTCTGAACAACTTGCAGAGAAGATGTACAGCAACCTGGGTTTTTGGTTTCTGTTACATAATCACATCTCTTCTTGATTATGCTGATGGCTTATGGGGAAAACCAATGCACCTTACTGGGTATAATTTTCTATTTCACTTGAAAAATAGAAACATATGCATTCTTAAATTATGAGTAAACTTATACACACAATTATTAATATCCTTCATTCTTTTTCAATCTGTTATTAGATCAGTATTAGCAATAAATCAAGAATCAAGTATACTGCACTATAGGGTTAGGACAGGTGACGGAAGTGTGTGCAGGGGAACAGTTTGGTTCCAGTGATCATAACACCATTAGTTTCAACTTGATCATGGATAAAGATGGATCTGGTCCTCGGGTTGAGGTTCTAAACTGGAAAAAGGCCAATTTTGAAGAAATGAGGAAGGATCTAAAAAGCATGGATTGGGACAGGTTGTTCTCTGGTAGGTGGAAGGCCTTCAAAGGAGAAATTTTGAGAGTGCAGAGTTTGTATGTTCCTGTCAGGATTAAAGACAAAGTGGATAAGGATAAGGAACCTTGGTTCTTTAGGGATATTGGAACTCTGATAAAGAAGAAGAGAGAGATGTATGACATGTATAGGAAACAGGAAGTAAATAAGGTACTTGAGGAGTATAAAAAGTGCAAAAAAAAAGAAAGAAATCAGGAGGGCTAAAAGAAGACATGAGGTACTTTGGCAGTCAAGGTGAAGGATAATCCAAAGAGCTTCTAGAGGTATATTAAGAGCAAAAGGATAGTAAGGGATAAAATTGGTCCTCTTGAAGATCAGAGTAGTCAGCTATGTATGGAACCAAAAGAAATGGGGGAGATCTTAAATGGGTTTTTTGAGTCTGTATTTACTAAGGAAACTGGCATGCAGTCAATGGAAATAAGGCAAACAGGAAGTGAGGTCATGGAACCTATACAGATTGAAGAGGAGATGCTTACTATCTTGGGGCAAATCAGATTAGATAAATCCCCAGGACCTGACAGGGTATTCCCTCGGATCTTGAAGGAGACTAGTGTTGAAATTGCAGGGGCCCTGGCAGATATATTTTAAATGTCGGTATCTACGGGTGAGGTGCCAGAGGATTGGAGGATAGCTCATGTTGTTCCATTGTTTAAAAAAGGCTCTAAAAGTAATCCAGGAAATTATAGGCTGGTAAATTTGACATCAGTAGTAGGTAAATTATTGGAAGGAGTACTAAGAGATAGGATCTACTAGTATTTAGATAGACAGGGACTTATTAGGGAGAGTCAACACGGCTTTGCGCGTGGTAGGTCATGTTTAACAAATCTATTTGAGTTTTTCAAGGAGGTTACAAGGAAAGTGGATGAAGGGAAGGCAGTGGATGTTGTTTACATGGACTTCAGTATGGCCTTTGACAAGTTCCTGCATGGGAGGTTAGTTAGGAAGATTCAGTCGCTAGGTATACATGGTGAGGTAGTAAATTGGATTAGACATTGGCTCAATGGGAGAAGTCAGAGAATGGTAGTGGCTAAGTGGAGGCCTGTGATTAGTAGTGTGCCACAAGGATCAGTGCTGGGTCCATTGTTATTTGTCATCTATATCAATGATCTGGATGATAATGTGGTAAACTGGATCAGCAAATTTGCTGATGATACAAAGATTGGAGGTGTAGTGGACAGTGAGGAAGGTTTTTAAAGCTTGCAGAGGGATCTGGACCAGCTGGAAAAATGGGCTGAAAAATGGCAGATGGAGTTTAATACAGACAAGTGTGAAGTATTAACTTTGGAAGAAAAAACCAAGGTAGAACATACAAGGTAAATGGTAGGGCACTGAGGAGTGCAGTAGAACAGAGGGATCTGGGAACACAGATACAAAATTCCCTAAAAGTGGCATCACAGGTAGATAAGATAGTAAAGAGAGCTTTTGGTACATTGGCCTTTATAAATCAAAGTATTGAGTATAAGAGTTGGAACATTATGGTGAGGTTGTATAAGGCATTGGTGAGGCCGAATTTGGAGTATTGTGTGCAGTGTTGGTCACCGAATTACATGAAGGATATTAATAAGGTTGAAAGAGTGCAGAAAAGATTTACAAGGATGTTGCTGAGACTTGAGAAACTGAGTTACAGAGAAAGGTTGAATAGGTTAGGACTTTATTCCCTGGAGTGTAGAAGAATGAGGGGAGACTTGATAGAGGCATATAAAATTATGATGGGTATAGATAGAGTGAATGCAAGCAGGCTTTTTCCACTGAGGCTAAGGGAGAAAAAAACCCAGAGGACATGGGTTAAGGGTGAAGGGGGAAAAGTTTAAAGGGAACATAAGGGGAGGCTTCTTCACACAGAGAATGGTGGGAGTGTGGAATGAGCTGCCAGATGAAGTGGTATTTAGGCCCAAAAACCTATCAAGAAAATCCCAAAAGTAAATGCAGATACTAAAATCTATTTTTATACCATTATTCAATTACATTGCAGTTCTCCAAATTATTATTCTTACAACACTTAAAAGGCATTTGGATGGATATTTTGATAGGAAAGCTGTAGAAGAATACAGGCCTAATGTAATAGGGATTAACATAATCAAGGACAAGGTGGACTGTGAGGATCAATCTTTGTACTGTAGAATTCTATAAATACATGGTTGCTCTTCTAACCAGTGTTTCAAGTTTTGGTTTTACACTTAGTTTCTCACTGGGCTTAAAATAAGTCCATAAAATAATGTTTAACATATTAAGACATCTAAATAATCTGATGTTCACCTGCAGCTTTCTGTTGATAAAATTTCTTTCTTAGGATGTGGTATATTGCCCCCAAATTGAGTGTCTTTCTGCACTTTTCAGTGGTAGATTGGCTGAAACTGGTAGCTCACATAAGTGTTTACAATAAATAGTAACACAAGTAGATAATATTACTAATGCTAGATTTTCATTCCAAATTCACTTTATTAATTGAATTTAAATTCCCCAGCTGCTGTGCTGGGATTCAAAGCCAAAAATCTAAATACTCTGGACATTAGTCCAAAAAATTAAACATGAAGCCACATTACTAATAAGCAATTTGTTATGGCTCCATTGCCATCTGGTATGGAGGGGCTGTTGTTGCACAGGATCGGAAAAAGCTGCAGAGGGTTGTAATCTCAGCTAGCTCCATTATAGGCACTTGACTCCCAACCACCAAGGACATCTTTAAAAGTAGATGACCCAAAAAAGCAGCAACCATCATTAAGGAACTCCATCACCCAGTATGTGATCTCTTCTTATTACTACTATCAGAAAGGAGGTACAGGAACCTGAAAACACACACTCAACATTTTAGGAACTGCTTCTTCCCTTCTGCCATTAGATTTCTGAATGGATAATAAACCAACCCATGAACACTGCCTCACAATTTTTTTTCCTCTCTATTTGCACTACTTATTTAATTTTCTTATTGTTATTTATAGTATTTTTATGTATTGCACTGTACGTCTGCCACAAAACAAAATTTCACAACATATGCTAGTAATATTAAACTTGATTCTGATTCTGAATTTGTCATTATTTAGATCAGAGGCTCGCAAAGATTTGATTTGCAGCTTGCCACATAAGGGAAGTATGTTTTTTTTCTGCACCCCATATCTGCAACTCTTTATTCCACTAATAAGTATTGAATAGTTTTAAAATTGTGCCCCCCTTAACTTTATCTTCTCTCCTCCACACCAGTTTTAGTACCTTGATCCCAATGAATTAGAGCAATCCGTGACCACATAGATACACAAAGATCCTTTACAAATGGTTCACAGTCACTTGGCAGTAATCCTAAAGAGAAAGAAAATCAAGCATTTGAAGGTCACTGTACAGAAGAAAAACTCCTTGAAATACTTCATCAAATTCCATTACAGCAATCATGCAAAAAGATTCGGTAAACTGCAAATTTCAATTTCATTAAAACATTTCCTTCCACTGTTCAATTTTTATTTTTCCCTTCTATGTCATGCACCACAATATACTGAGTTCAGAATGTCAACAAGTTTCCTTTAGGAGCACTCCTGGATTAGAGATGACATAGTGTGGTGGTGTTTTAACATAGATCATTAGAATCTCTGCTAAATGGAAAATTCTGGCCAGTTTTTCTGAAATAATAAAATATGTTTGTCTCCACTCCTGCCACATAACAGTCTGAACATTAGACATCAAATCCTGTCTGCAGAGTGCTAAAACCTATTAGTCTGACTTTCCAGTAAAACGAAGAATTAACAGAAGTAGCTATAAACAGAAGCAAAAAGCAGCTTAATTTTCCCATAAATTAAAGAATTTATTCAGCGTTTAGATCTGTGACACTTAAAATTGATGTGACACCGTGGTTCTGCTAGCAGAGCTGCTGCCTCACAGCTTCAGTCTCACAGGTTCAATCTTGACCACTGGTGGCATTTGAATGAAATTTGCACATTCCACCTGACTGCATGAATTACGAGTTCTGGTTTCTTTCTGCATCCCAAAAATATTGAGGTTGGTAAATTCAAGCAACACACCCAAAATGCTGGAGGAACTCAGGCCAGGCAGCATCTATGGAAAAAAGTAGTCGACGTTTCCAGCCAAAACCCTTCCAGTCCTGCCAAAGGGTTTCAGCCCGAAACGTCGACTGCGCTTTTTCCCACAGATGCTGCCTGGCCTGCTGAGTTTCTCCAGCATTTGTTGTGTATTGCTTAGATCTTCAGCATCTGCAGATTTTCTCTTACTTGAGGTTGGTAGATTATTTGGCATCTATAAATTGCCCCTCACTTGTGGTAGAATCTGGTGGTGGTGGAGTGAGAGGTAGTTGATGAAAATGCAGGGAAGGTAAACTAATATTGGTGTAGGAATAGTGTAACTGGGTGCTTGATGGTTGGTAAGTCAATATGTGCCTGGTTCCATGCTGTATACTGTAGCAGATAATTACAGGGATATGGGTCCATGGAAATTTCACTGAGTGGTTTCAAAATTGGCTTGACCATAGAAGGCAGAGGATGGTAGTAGATGGAACATATTCTGCCTGAGGTTCGTGACTAGTGGTGTTCCACAGGGATCTAGCAGGATTCTTAATAGTGTGGAGGAAGAGAGGGATCTTGGGGTCTACGTCCATAGATCCCTCAAAATTATCATGCAAGTTGATCAGATGGTTAAGAAGGTGTAAGGTATGTTGGCCTTCATTAGTTAGGAGATTGAGTTCAAGAGCTGCAAGGTAATATTGCAGCTCTATAAAGCTCTGGTTAGAACACACTTGGAGTTTTGTGTTCATTTCTGATTATCTCATTACAGGAAATATGTGGAAGCTTTAGAGAGGGTGCAGAGATTTACCAGGATGTTGCCTGGATTATGAAGGAAGTTAAATAAGCTAGAGCTTCTCCCTTTGGAGCTAAGGAGGATGAAAGGTGACTTGATTGAGGTGTATTAGACAATAAGAGGCATAGATCGAGTAGCTAGCCAGACTTTCTCCCAGGTAGCTAATACAAGGGGGCATAATTTTAAGGTGTTATAAGTAAAGTATAAGGGGATATTAAAAGGAGATTTTTTTTACACACACAGGTAATGGTAAGTGTTTGGAACGCACTGCCGGGGTGGTGGTAGAGTTAAATACATTAGGAACATTTAAGAGACTCTTAAGATAGGCATTAGGAAAATACAGGGCTATGTGGTAGGGAGGGCTTAGACTGATCTTGAAGTACAGATGGCCCTCCTTATCAGCGAGTTCTGCATGAGCGAGTTCAACCAACCACGAATCTAGAAAACCCAGAAGTTCTCTCTCCAGCACTCATTGTTTGAGCATGTACAGACTTTTCTTGTCATTATTCCCTAAACAATGCAGTATAACAACCATTTACATAGCATTTACATTGTATTAGGTATTATAAGTAATCTAGAGATGATTTAAAGTATATGGGAGGATGCGCATAGGTTATCGTGGATCGGGATCGGAAAAAAAACCGGAAGTTCTCTTACTAAGTCGGAGCAGGTGCATCCAGTATTATAGGCCCTTGTGGCTAAAGGGATCGGGGGTATGGAGAGAAAGCAGGCACAGGGTTCTGAGTTGGATGATCAGCCATGATCATACTGAATGGTGGTGCAGGCTCGAAGGGCCGAATGGCCTACTCCTGCACCTATTTTCTATGTTTCTATTTAGTGTCAGTCAAACGTTTGTCTTAGTATATAGTATATATTTTACCTTTCCATGCACTGCCCTCTGCTGTGCCTATTGTCTTATTATTTATTGTAATGCCTGCACTGTTCTGTGTACTTTATGCAGTCCCGGGTAGGTCTGTAGTCTAGTGTAGATTTTGTGTTGATTTACGTAGTTCAGAGTAATGTTTGTATTGTTCATATAGCATCATGATCCTGAAAAACGTTGTCTCGTTTTTACTGTGTACAGTTACAGCAGTTATGGTCGAAACGACAATAAAAAGCAACTTGAACTTGATATAAAACACTTAAGAAACGTATGTATTTCAATAATTAAACCACTGCATTGCTTAGCAATAATTGCAGCTTTCATCGGGGCAGGGCCTTCACATGCTCTATTATTCTCACTTTATCCTTTAAAATTGTTCCAGTCGTTGACTGACTGTAGCCTAACGCTTTTCCAATGACCGATGGTGTCTCACCTCTTTCCGATCGCTTTATTATTTCTACTTTACTTTCAATCATAATCATAATTATCTTTGTGAACAGAAACACTGCGGATTCAGAGCTCCACCGGGTGTTAATGGCCAACGCACTGAGACAGATTAAAATAAGGTCCGGGATTCCACAGGGTCCTAAAGACCACTGCACTAAGACAGGTTAAATAAGGTCTGGGATTCCACAGGGTCCTAAAGACCACTGCACTGAGACAGGTTAAATAAGGGAGAGGTTAAATAAGGGACTTGAGCATCCGTGTTTTTTGGTATCCGCGAGGGGTCCCGGAACCAATCCCTTGCGGATAAGGAGGGCTATGTTAAAAGGCTGGCACACATCATAGGCCGAAGGGCCTGCACTGTATTATGTTCTAAGTGAGGAAATTAAATATTTAGATTATAAAATAGCATTTAATGTTCTTAATAAAGTTCCCGCCAAGTTGCGCAGGTTCACATCTGCGCAGTAATTGAATTGTTTCTGCGTACATAGACTTTGTTGCTGCACAGCTGGAATTTTTTAAATATAATGCTTTATTAAAGTACCGTGCAGTTTTCAGGCAGTATAAAAATTGCCCGCTCAGAGCAATGGCTGGTCCGCGCAGCTGTAAAGAAAACACTAGCGGGAACATTGGTTCAGTCACAGATTGAAAGAGAGGACAAAGAAGAATAATTTAAACTACAGAAATTGGTTTCAATAATTAACAAATCTAAGGTTGCAAAGAAAGCTATTCATTAAATGATTGAAATTTAGCACAGAATCAGATAAATGATTACAACTATCAGTTCACATAAATGACATTCTCTTGCTATCAAAGGGCAAATTTCTTTGTCTTTTTGATAGATTCTGCAGCTTCCATATCACACAGGAAAGCTGCTTCCTGCACATATGCTTCTCCAAAATAACTTCATACCAAAGTAAAAATTACTGAGTACTACTTTGTGTGATCCATTTTTGACCACACATCCACCAATTGCTGCCACAATATGCATTTCTGCTCTGGCACACCAAAGAAAATTCTTCCTCAAGCTATGGTTTATTTAGAACAAGGTTTGCCAACCCTTTGTTAACGTTAGGGGTCCATGGCATTAAAAAAATGGTTGGGAACCCATGATTTACAGTTGTACAATATGAAAAGTGTTTCAATCCAAAGCATCCATGCTGACCAAGGTACTCATCTAAACTAGTCCCATTACCCTGTGTTTACCCATATTTCTACAGGAGTGGTCACTGAAAGTCAGCAAAATCCAAGAGCTGAATATCGACTACAGGCCCATGAGCCTGACCTCCTTAGCGGAGAGGGTCAGTGGCTTTAAATTCCTTGTCGTTAATATCTCAGAGGATCTGTCCTGGGACTAGCAATGGCGGCACAACAGCAGCTCTATTTTCTTATAAGTTTGCATAGATTAGGCAGGTCACCAAAAACTTTGTCAAACTTCTATAGTGCATGGTGGAAAGTATCCTAACTGGATGCATCACAGCCTGGTATGAAAACAGCAATGCCCAGGAACAGCAAAGTCTACAGAAAGTGCTAGACACAGCCCAGTCCACTGGCGCAAATCCTTCCCCATCATCATACTCATGAGTGCTGCCACAAGAAAATAGCATCCATCATCAATGACCCCCATCATCCAGGCCATGTCCCCTTCTCGCTACTACCTTTGGACAAGAGGAACAGAAATCTTAGGTCCGACATCACCAGATCCAGCAACAGTTATTACTCTATATCCCTCAGGCTCCTGAAATGGCATAGTTAACTTCATTCAACAATACTCTGAACTGATTCTTCCACCCTGCCATCCGATTCCTAAATGGACATTGAAACTTTGGACACTACCTCACTTTTTTAATATACAGTATTTCAGTCTTTGCACATTTAAAAAAAAATCTATTTAATATACCTAATTGATTTACTTGTTTATTTATTATGTTTTATTTATTACTTTTTTCTCTCTCTGCTAGATTATGTATTGCATTGAACTGCTGCTGGTAAGTTAACAAATTTCATGTCACATGCCAGTGATTATAAACCTGATTCTGATTCTATGCCCTACAGATTCACTTTCAAAGACTCTTTACAAGTCCTGTGCTCAGTATTATTTTTACTTATGTTTTCTTTTGAACATTGGTTGTTCTCCAATCTTTGTCTGTTTATATATACTATTTTTGTAAAATTCTATTGTATTTGTTTTCCCCCAGTAAATGCCTGCAAGAAAATGAATCTCAATGCAGCATATGGTAACAAATAATAAACTTACTTTGTACTTTTACATCTGTTGGGTGCACAATGATGTACACTTTTAGTTATCATAATATATAAGAACATTGGTCCAAAAAGACTTAGAAGGAAACTGAAATGCAAGGTTATAGCCATCAGGAAAGGATTAAAACTAGAATGGATCAGGTTTCTTTTTTGAGAAGAAACACCAAAGGAGCTACTAAAGAGTAATCTTTAAAACTATGAAGTCTCTTGCATTGCAGATAGAGAGTGTGCATCCATTTGTGGGAAACAGCAAACCTAGGGGACAGTAATGAGAGAGTCACCGTGAAATCAAATGTGGAATTCAGAACATACTCCTTTATGGAGCGGTGAGAATGTAAAATTTGCAAGCAGGAGCAGCTGAGGCAAACAGTACCACTCATGTAGAAAGATATACCAAGGATCAGATCAAGCATGAGTCAAATGACCTGTTTATGTTTCATACAGTCCTTGTAATCTTCCTTTGCTGTTGAAAGCACATTTTAATACTAAGTAATTATTTGCCTGAATATTTAAACATTCATTTATTTTGTCAGTATCTGTTTATGACCAGTTTTTCGTAAAATCTTACTGTTGTTTTTGTTCCCCTGTAAGTGCTTACAAGTAAATAAATCTCAAGGTAGCATATGTTAACATATACATACTTTGGTAATAATATTTCAAAGTTCAAAATAAATCTAAGTATTTAACATGTCCCTGAGAGAAAAAAATATATACATTTCTCTAGCATGTTCACAGCAGAACATTAAGTTGAACAAAGAAATATACCGGTAATTCACACCTCTAAAACCTTGAGGATTATTGAAACCAATTTAAGACTGCAGGGAAAAGCAATTCATTATGTCACAACTAAAATTTACTGCAAAATCAGATGAATAATTATGGCTATCAGTCTACAAAACTGACATTTCACTGAAGGGCAAATTTTCTTTATTTTTAACCATCACATTCTGAACTTTTCAGACACAAAGCAACAAATCTCATTTCATGCATTTTCACACCAACTAAGAATAAGCATTTGAGGAGTCTTATTTTATGTAATGCATTTCTCAGTAGTCATAGCATAACAGTAGACTGATACCACTACATAATCAATTTCTGTTCTTGCCCATACCAAGTTAAAAATTAATTCAAAATTATATTAGCAAACTTTTTTTCTGAAACTCTGTTTTCCTAGGTTTAAGAAAAATATCAATAGGTACTTTCTGCTTTATGTTATCCTAACAAATGCCATTGACTGTAGTATTACTAGATTTTATTCTGGTTTTGCAAAATCAAGTTAAAATGTTCTTTTCAAACATTTCTAGCCTGTAACAACTACATCAATGTAATTAAGTTCAACTGCTCTTTTAAGGTATTTGCAGCCCATATTTATAAATCATATTGAAAGCCTTCCCTTTCCCACAACTCGCACCTTTGTGGTTCAGTTTGCTGTGCTATGGCAAATATCCAATATCCTTCTTATCACAAGAGATCTACTAGTAATGCTGATTTTGTTGGCACTGATTAAAGGTGCTCATAAAATCGATTCTATAGCTGCATTATTTTTTCCTTTGCCTAGGGATGCAGTTTATCCAGGCTTATCAACTTAAAGATGCCAAACCCCTTTTAATTTCCTCACTATATTTATTGTTTCTAATATTTCACATTCTTTCTTCTTAATCTCAAAGACTGTTTTCATCTCGTTTCTTCTGTAACAGCAGATGTGAAACATACAGTATCCATTCTTTTACCTGATGCTATCTGATCTGCTGAATATTTTCTGCATTCTTTTTTTCCCAGAGAATTAGTGTATTCAGCAACAGCTGTGTTCTGCATCTCAGTTCTAGCATGCTTTGTTCCCTCTTTCAGTGCCCTCATCATTTCCTTCTGTCTATACACCTCCAGATAGACCAGCTGTGATCTATTTCCCTCTCTTGGAAGGCATTGAATACAGTTGTGGACTCCACCTTATTGCCTTTGTTTCCTCTGTCTTTCCCCCTTCTTTGCAACTTAAAAGGTTCATGTTTTCTTATTCTTCCAGTTCTGTTGAAACATTAACTCTGTTTCAGTCCCCACAGAATTACTTATTTACTTTATTTTAATTAATGGCATTATTTGTCCTTTGCAAATTGCTTGTCAGTTTTTCTTTCTGTATAGTTTTCCATAAATTCTATGCTGTTTCTTTATATTCCAGTAAATGCCCAGAAGAAAATGAATCTCCAGGTAGTACATGGTGACATATACATACTTTAATAATAAATTTACTTTGACTTGAAACGGATACTCCCTAACCTTCTAAAAAGATTTAGCATTTTCTGGTTTTATCCCAGCTATGAGCTATGAGGTGTTCTGTACTGGGCTGTCAGATGTGGGATGTCCGGGAGACTCCCAGCCTCCCGGACGGCCACATCTGCGCCAGGTGCGTCGAGCTGCAGCTCCTTACAGACCGGGTTAGGAAACTGGAGATGCAGCTCGATGACCTTCGCCTGGTCAGGGAAAGTGAGGAGATGACAGAGAGGAGCCATAGGCAAGTAGTCAGGGCCTCGGGAGTCAGATAAGTTGGTAACAGTCAGGAGAGGGAAGGGCGAGAGCCAGATACTAGAGAGTACCCCTGTGGCTGTCCCCTTTAACAATAAGAACTCCTGTTTGAGTACTGTTGTGGGGGGGGGGGGGGTGCAGGGGATCTACCTAGGAGAAGCAACTGTGGCTGCATCGTTGGCACAGAATCTGGCCCTGTGGTTTAGAAGGGTAGGGAAAGGAAGAGGATGGCAGCAGTAACAGGCGATTCTGTGGACGCAGGAAAGAAACACGGATGGTAGTTTGCCTCCCAGGTGCCAGGGTCCGAGATGTTTCTGATCGTGTCCACGATATCCTGAAGTGGAAGGGTGAACAATCAGAGGTTGTGGTACATATTGGTACCAACAACATAGGTAGGAAAACGGAGAAGGTCCTAAAAACAGACTACAGGGAGTTAGGAAAGAAGCTGAGAAGCAGGACAACAAGGGTAGTAATCTCAGGATTAATCTCAGCCTGTGACAGTGAGTACAGGAATAGAGCGAGGTGGAGGATAAATGTGTGGCTGAGGGATTGGAACGGGGACAGGGATTCAGATTTCTGGATCACTGGGACTTCTTTTGGGGTAGGCAATGACCTGTGCAATAAGGGTGGGTTGCACTTGAATCCAAGGGGGACCAATATCCTCGCAGGGAGGTTTGCTAAAGATACCGGGGAGAGTTTAAACTAGAATTGCTGGGGGGTGGGAACCGAACTGAAGAGACAGAGGAAGGGGCAGTTGGCTCACAAATAGAGAAACCTTGCAAGCAGTGTGAGAGGGAGGATAGGCAGGTGATAGAGAAGGGATGCACACAGACTGCTGGTTTGTGATGTGCCTATTTTAATGCAAGGTGTATCATGAACAAAGCAGATGATCTTAGAGCATGGATCAGTACTTGAAGCTATGATATTATAGCCATTACAGAGACTTGGATGGCTCAGGGGCAGGAATGGCTACTTAAGATTGCCAGGCATTGGATATTTTAGAAAGGACAGGCAAAAGAAGTGGGCGTGTGGCAATAATGATCACAGATAGTGTCATGCTGCAGAAAAGGAGGAAGTCATGGAGGGATTGTCTATTGAGTTTCTGTGGTGGAAGTTAGATACAGGAAAGGGTCAATAACTCTACTGGGTGTTTTTTATAGACCACCCAATAGTAACAGGGACATCGAGGAGTAGATAGGGAGACAGATTCTGGAAAGATGCAATAATAACAGGGTTGTCGTGGTGGGAGATTTTAATTTCCCCAATATTGATTGGCATCTCCCTAGAGCAAGGGATTTAGATGGGGTGGAGTTTGTTAGGTGTGTTCAGGAAGGTTTTCTGACACAATATGTAGATAAGCTTAAAGAGAAGAGGCTGTACTTTTTCTGGTATTGGGAAATAAACCTGGTCAGGTGTCAGGTCTCTCAGTGGGAGAGCATTTTGGAGATAGTAATCACAACTCTATCTCCTTTACCATAGCATTTGAAAGAGATAGGAGCAGACAAGTTAGGAAAGTGGTTAATTGGAGTAAGGGGAAATATGAAGCTATCAGGCAGGAACTTGGAAGCATAAACTGGGAGCAGAGGTTCTCAGGGGAATGTACGGCAGAAGTGTGGCAAATGTTTAGGGGATATTTGAGTGGCATTCTGCATAGGTATGTTTCAATGAGACAAGGAAAGGATGGTGGGGTACAGGAACCATGGTGTACAAAGGCTGTTGAAAATCTAGTCAAGAAGAAAAGCTTACAAAAAGTTCAAAAAAACAAGGTAATGATAGAGATCTGGACAATTATAAGGCTAGCAGGAAGGAGCTTTAAGAATTCTTAAAGCTCCTTCCTGCTAGCCTTATAATTTAGGGGCCATGAGAAGGCCTTGGTAGACAAGATTAAGGAAAACCCCAAGCCATTCTACAAATATGTGAAGAGCAAGAGGATAAGACATGAGAGAATAGCACTAATGAAGTGTGACAGTGGAAAAGTGTGTATGGACCTGGAGGAGATAGCAGAGATACTTAATGAATACTTTGCTTCAGTATTCACTATGAAAAAGGACCTTGGCGATTGTAGGGATGACTTACAGCACACTGAAAAGTTTGAGCAGATAGACATTGAGAAAGAGGATGTGCTGGAGCTTTTGGAAAGCATCAAGTTGGATAAGTCACCAGACTGGACGAGATATACCCCAGGCTACTGTGGGAGGCAAGGGAGGAGAATGCCGAGCTTCTGGCAATGATCTTTGCATCATCAACGGGGATGGGAGAGGTTCCTGAGGATTGGGGGGTTGCAGATATTGTTCCCTTATTCAAGAAAGGGAGTAATAGCCCAGGAAGTGATAGACCAGTGAGTCTTACTTCAGTGGTTGGTAAGTTGATGGAGAAGATCCTGAGAGGCAGGATTTAAGATTTGGAGAGGCATAATATGATTAGGAATAGTCAGCATGGCTTTGTTAAAGGGAGGTCGTGCCTTTTTAGCCTGATTGAATTTTTTTGAGGATGTGACTAAACACATTGATGAAAGTTGAGCAGTAGATGTGGTGTATTTCAGCAAGGCATTTGATAAGGTACCCTATGCAAGGCTTATTGAGAGAGTAAGGGGGCATGGGATCCAAGGGGACCTTGCTTTGTGGATCTAGAATTGGCTTTCCCACAGAAGGCAAAAAGTGGCTGTAGACAGGTCATATTCTGCATGGAGGCCAGTGACCAGTGGTGTGCCTCAGGGATCTGTTCTGGGACTCCTTCTCTTTGTGATTTTTATAAATGACCTGGATGAGGAAGTGGAGGGATGGGTTAGTAAATTTGCTGATGACACAAAGGTTGGGGGTGTTGTGGATAGTGTGGAGGGCTATCAGAGGTTACACTGGTGCATCGATGGGATGCAAAACTGGGTTGAGAAGTGGCAGATGGAGTTCAACCCAGATAAGTATAAGGTGGTTCATTTTGGTAGGTCAAATATGACGGCAGATTATAGTACTAATGGTAAGACTGTTGTCAGTTTGGAGGATCAGCAGGATCTTGGGGTCCGAGTCCATAGGACACTCAAAGCCAAGAGTGTATTGGCTTTCATCAACCGTGGGATTGAGTTCAAGAGCCAAGAGGTAATGTTACAGCTATATAGGACCCTGGTCAAATTCCACTTGAAGTACTGTGCTTAGTTCTACAGGAAGGATGTGGAAACTATAGAAAGGGTGCAGAGGAGATTTACAAGGATGTTGCCTGGATTGGGGAGCATGCGTT
Organism: Hemitrygon akajei; assembly: GCF_048418815.1. NCBI lineage: Eukaryota > Metazoa > Chordata > Chondrichthyes > Myliobatiformes > Dasyatidae > Hemitrygon > Hemitrygon akajei. The sequence goes on from NC_133127.1 coordinate 33,088,415, forward strand.
ATGAGAATAGCTTGAGTGAAACTTGGCTTTTTCTCCTTGGAGTGACGGAGGACGAGAGTGACCTGATAGAGGTGTATAAAGTGATGAGAGGCATTGATCACGTGGATAGTCAGAGGTTTTTTCCCAGGGCTGAAATAGCTAACACGAGAGGGTACAGTTTTAAGGTGCTTGGAAGTAGGTACAGAGATGTCAGGGGTAAGTGTCTTTATGCACAGAGTGGTGAGTGCGTGGACTGGGTTGCCGGTGTGTAGAGCCAGATACAATAGGGTCTTTTAAGCGACTCGGATAGGTACATGGAGCTTAGAAAAATGGAAGGCTATGGGTAACCCTAGGTCATGTCTAAAATAAGTAAATGCACAGCATTGTGGGCCGAAGGCCCTGTATTGCGCTGTAGGTTTTCTATGTTTCTATGAAAGTGATTAGGATGGAGATGATTTCTTTGAAACAAAGGAATGGGGAAATTGAATTGAGGTATATTAAATGATGAGAGGCTGAAACAGAGAGCTAATTTATTTTGTGGGGTGTGTCAGGAATGGACAGGAGGAGGAGTATAGGAAACTGATACAGGACTTTGTGATATGGTGCAACTCAAACTACCTGCGTCTCAATATCACCAAGACCAAGGAGATGGTGGTGGACTTTAGGAGATCTAGGCCTCATATGGAGCCAGTGATCATTAATGGAGAATGTGTGGAGCAGGTTAAGACCTACAAGTATCTGGGAGTACAGTTAGACGAGAAGCTAGACTGGACTGCCAACACAGATGCCTTGTGCAGGAAGGCACAGAGGCGACTGTACTTCCTAAGAAGGTTGGTGTCATTCAATGTCTGTGGTGAGATGCTGAAGATGTTCTATAGGTCAGTTGTGGAGAGCGCCCTCTTCTTTGTGGTGGCATGTTGGGGAGGAAGCATTAAGAAGAGGGACGCCTCACGTCTTAATAAGCTGGTAAGGAAGGCGGGCTCTGTCGTGGGCAAAGTACTGGAGAGTTTAACATCGGTAGCTGAGCGAAGGGCGCTGAGTAGGCTACGGTCAATTATGGATAACTCTGAACATCCTCTACATAGCACCATCCAGAGACAGAGAAGCAGTTTCAGCGACAGGTTACTATCGATGCAATGCTCCTCAGACAGGATGAAGAGGTCAATACTCCCCAATGCCATTAGGCTTTACAATTCTACCGCCAGGACTTAAGAACTTTTTAAAAGCTATTATTAATGCTTTTGAGATAGTGATTTAGATGCATATCATATTTTTTTACTGAGTTAAGTATTGTATGTAATTAGTTTTGCTACAACAAGTGTATGGGACATTGGAAAAAAGTTGGAATTTCCCCATGGGGATGAATAAAGTATCTATCTATCTATCTATCTATTTGGGGTTTCCAAGTGCTGGAGTGAAACTGCGAACAAGTAATTTTACTCAATGATTGAACTCACTGCCACAAAAGGTGACAGAGGCAGAAATCCTCACCAAAATTTAAATGTTTCTAGAGAGCACTTTAAGAATTATATTTTGTAAAGCAATGAAGAGTTGGAATATGGGATTATCCCAAATTTATTAATTGGCTCTATCAGTGTCATACATTTCTACAATCACCGATCACAGACAATAATTGCTTTCTCAAAAGCCATTTATTTAAATTGGACTTGATTTGAAAAAAATGTGGCTCACACTACCACCATCCAATATTGTGATGTTTCATCAAAAATAAATTTAGTGTGGTTCATGAGGCAGAACTTCCATAAAAATTTTCTTGGAATTCCCTGTAAATAGACCACTTGTCTAGATGAATGCAATTGACATTTATGTTAAATAACACTTTACATATTTCCAACAAATGACATTACACCAGCAAGCTTCCAGCATCTGAATTATTTTCCTTCTTAAATAATAGGAACATTTGAGCTTTTTTTCACTATATTGGAAGTTGCCAAAGCTTCAATGAGCTAACAGATAAGTGAGCTAGTTACTTGCAAAATGCATCTTGTATTTCTTTCAGAATTAAAGTATGCAATGTCAAAACATGCAACTGATTAGCTCTAGAATAGAGTGGAATCAAACAATTTAGCCTCCGGTGTTTGTGTGGAATTTCACAAACACAATCTAGTTGGACGCATTTCCCGGCTTGTTCTCATAGCCTTCATTTCTTTTCTCTTTGAATACTAAACTAATTCCTTATTAAAAACTGAAAAAAAAAATTGCTTCCAGCACCCTTCAGGCACTAAATTTGAGATTGTGGAAGCAGATCAAGTGATGTAATAACAACAACAACCTCTCACTCAATGTCAATAAGACCAAGTAACTGATTGTAGATGTCAGGAGAGGGAAACCAGAGGTCCATGAGCTAGTAATCATTGGAGAATCAGAGGTGGAAAGGGTCAGTAATTCTAAATTCCTGGTTGTCACTATCTCACAGGACCTGACCTGGACCCATCATATAAATATAATTGTGAAGAAAGCACAGCAGCGTCTCTACTTCCGCAGCAGTCTGTGGAGATTCGGCTTGTCATTAAAAACCTTGGCAAACTTCTATAGACGTGTGGTGGAAGGTGTGCCGACTGGCTGCATTATGGCCCAATATGGGAACACCAATGCTTTTGAGAGGAAAGTCCGACAAAAGGTAGTGGATTCAGCACAGTACATCATGTGTAAAACTCTACCAACCATTGAGCACATCTACATGAAAGGCTGATAGAGAACAGCAGCATCCCTCAAAGACTTCCATCACCCAGGCCATGCTCTTGCCTCACTGCTGCCATCAGATAGAAGGTACAGGGGCCTCAGGACTCACACCTCCAGGTTTAAAAACAGATACTACCCCTCAACCATCAGGCTCTTGAACAAAAGGGGTTAACTACACTCATTTAATTACTCTTTTATCTTGTCATTTCATGCTCATTATTTATTGATATTTATTTATATCTGCATTTGCAGAGTTTGTTGTCCATTGATCCTGTTTAGTTACTGTTATATAGATTTGCTAAGTATGCCCGCAGAAAAAGAACCTCAGGGTTGTATGTGGTGACTTCTATGTACCCTGATAATAAGTTTTACTTTGAACATTGAAATAACTCATTTCTAAAGAATCAATTTTAGTAGTATCCTTACTCAATGCTAACAAAATCAACGTAGTCTACATAAATACACAGTAACCAGATTCTGCTCATTATACCCAATTTACCTTACTTCAGAAGAGCAGTCCAATCTTCAATTATTTTCCAACTTGTCTTTAAGAATTTTCAAATTTAAAAATCTTTACTCATAATCCTTTCTCAATTGCACTTCTAAAAGTACTTAGATTTATCCTAATCTCCCCATGTTTATTCATTTAAAACAGAGTGAACTATTTTGCTCTGATAATACTTATAATCCATTCAGGTTTCATCATGTTATGCACCTTTCTATATCTATGGGTCCTGCATAAATTTCTTGGCAGAAAAATTCAGCTCACCACTATAACATTGTAATCATGAAATTAACTGTTCTCATCTGAAGTGCTACAGTTGACCTTTATGTTTCACTAAGTTCTTGAGCTGTGGCAGTCAAATTAATTGCTAACCAATGAATCCTGCTGGATTGAGATCTGATAATGATGGCAAATTTACTAAACAGTCTTTTATTGCTTATTTGATAGATCTCTTGTATTAAGAGACTTATCATACCACAGAGAACTGAACTACAAAGGAACAACAAAGTTGTAAATTGTGGTCAGAGGAAGGCTTTCATAATGCTGGAATAATTGTCAAGGGTTGTAAAAAGATCAATTGAACTTAATTACACTGGTATTGTTATATAGGCCATGAATGTTTTAAAAGTGCATTTTAACTTGATTTTGCAGAACTGAATTAAAATTTAACAATATCACAGTCAACAACTGCTAGAAGAGCCTGAAGCAGAAATTGCTTCATGAGGAAACACTGCTCTCAAAAAGTTGTCTAATGTTAATTTGGAATTTCACTGTCTTTCACTGTGCACACAAGTTGGTGGTGTTCTGATTCCACAAAGACCTATTCCTTCAGGGCAACACATACAAAATGTTGGAGGAACTCAGTAATTCAGGCAGCATCTACGGAAAGGAATAAACAGTTGATGTTTTGAGCCAAGACCATTCATCAGGTTTTTCCATCCTTCATCCTTTTCTAGTATCTGCAGAATCTCTTGTATTTATGAGCCACTCTTTCATTTTTAATACCCTGTACTTCCAAGCATTTATAAGAACATACTAGTCTTTTTCTTGACTTTATCTGCCATATCATTTTTATGCAAGTTTATCTAACTTGCATAACTTTATCTAAGTTCTTCCTAAGAACTTTCAAGTTCTCTTTTAATTTCACTCAGATAACTTTAATATTTGAAGAAAAATCAAGTGAAGGAAATATGAAATAAAAACTGGAAATGTTGGATACACACAGATTAGATAGTGTTTGTGCTATCTAACCTGCTGATTCCATCTCTTTAGCTTTAATATTTCTCTGGGTGTTGTACTCTCAGCATCTAACATAAGCTTCCCTTTTTTTTAATCCTGCCTTTAATGTCTACAGAAGTTAAAATTGAGAGTATTCCACTTTCTTTCTTTAAATGAATACAACCTTGTACTTGAAAGTCTTTCAATAATCTAACACTGATTTGTTTTCACATTGCTGTTTTCAGTCCACATTTTATAAATCATATCTCAGCCAAGTAAAACTGGTCATTTGCAACTTTTACTCCTAGTCTTTGAATTTTTCAATAAATTGCTAAGATTAATTAATTTATGATTTCAACCCTAACTCCTAACTTTTCCATACGCTCAACTTCTTTCATAGATTCACACTGCAACTCTTTGATGGTGACAAAGACATCCTTCTAAGCTGACCCATTTTCCTGTGTTTGGCCCATATCCCTCTAAACATTTCCTATCCACATTCTTATCTAACTGTCTTTTAAAAGCTGTTATTGTACTTTAACCACTTCCTTTGACAGCTCAATCCATAGACCCATCTTATTCCACTCTCTGTGCAAAAGGATTCCTGGCAAGTTCCAAAGAAATCCTATGCCTTCTACCTCTTGATTCACCATATCCATGCCCCTTGTGAGTTTATATTCCTCTATGAGATCACCTCTCAGTCTCCTACACTCCAAGGATGTGGAAAGGATTTTTCCTATAGTGGGGGGGGGGGTCTAGGACTAGAGGGCACAAGTTCAGCATATAGGGACATCCATTTAGAATGAAGATGAGGAGGAATTTCTTTAGCCGGAAGGTGGTGAATCTGTGGCATTTGATGCCACAGGCGGCTATGGAGACCAGGTTACTGAGTGCATTTAAAGCGGAGGTTGACAACTTCTTGATAAGTCAGGGCGTGAAAGGTTATGGGAAGAAGGCAGGCGAATGGGGTTGGGAGGAAAATGGATCAACCATGATCAAATGGCAGAGCAGACCTGATGGGCTGAATGGCCTAATTATGCTCCAATGTCTTATGGAATAAAGTCCTCACCTGCCCAACCTCTCCTGTTTTCTGCACTTTTTCCACATTTATGGCATCCTTCCTATAGCAGGGTGGCCAAAACTTGGACACAGTGCTACAAGTGCAACCTCACCAATGTCTTGTACAACCACAACTTAACATCCCAACTTCTGTACTCAGTGCCCTGATTGACAAAGACCAACATGTCAAAAGCTTTCCTTACACCCTGTCAAACCTGAGATGCTATAAAACTACATCTAGTACTGCCCTTGCTTGTTATTGTTGACTTGATATTCACTGATTTAAATTTCTCTTCAATACATTTCAAATATTCTGATCCTTGCACACCCTGTATGACCATTAGACCATAGACACAGGAGCAGAATTAGGCCTTCTGGCCCATCGAGTCTGTTCTGCCATTCAATCAAGGCTGATCCTTTTTTTTCTCCTCCTCAACCGCAGTTCCCTGCCTTCTCCCCGTAACCTTTGATGCCATATCCAATCAAGAAACTGATCAATCTCTGCCTTAAATACAGCCAAGGGCCTAGCCTCCACAGCTGCACATGGCAACAAATTCCACAAATTTACCACCCTTTGGATAAAGAAATTTCTCTGCATCTATGTTTTGAAAGGGCGCTGCTCTATCCTGAGGTTGTGCCCTCTTGATTTTCCAAATCAACCTGCAAGTTAAAATCTCCCATGACTACCATAACATTGCCCTACACCTTTTCTATTTCCTGTTGTAATCTGTGATCCACCTCCCCGCCACTGTTGGAGGCCTGTATATAACTGCCATCAACGTCCTTTTACCCTTGTAGTTTCTTAATTCAACCCACAAGGATTTAACATCTTCCAATCCTATGTCACACCTTTCTACTGATTTGATGCCATTCCTTACCATTTGAGAGAGCCACACTACCCCATCTGCCTACCAGCCTATCCCTCCGATATAACGTGTAACCTTGGACATTCAGCTCCCAACTACAACCATCCTTCAGCCACGATTCAGTGACAGCTACAATATCATACCTGGCAATCTGTAATAATGCAACAAGATCATCCACATTATTTCTTATACTACGTGCATTTTGATACAACACCTTGCTATCCTTTCTGATTCTGCATCCCTAATGATTTGGTACTCAGCCTGTTGGCTGCAGCTAAGTCCCATCACCTGCCTGCCCTTCCTGACAGTCTGACTGCATGCTATCTTTACTTTTTTACCATCTGTGCTATCCTGAGTCTCTTCACTCTGATTCTGACCCCCCCCCCCCCCCGCCAAATTAGCTTAAAGCCTCGGGTTTAAGTGCAACCAGTCACCTTTGAACAGCTCACACTTCCCCCAGAAAAGATCCCAAAGATCCAAGAACCTGAAGCCCTGCCCCCTGCACCAGCTTCTCAGCCATGCATTTATCTGGCAAATTATCCTGTTTCTACCCTTACTGTTGCATGGCACAGGCAGCAATCCAGAAATTACTACCTGGGAGGTCCTGCTTCTCAGCTTTCTACCTAGCTCTCTAAACTCTCTTTACAGGACCTCTTTGCTTTTCCTTCGCATGTCATTGGTACCAATATGTACCAAGATATCTGGCTGCTCTCCTTCCCTCTCCAAAATGTTATAGAAACAATCTGAGACATTCCTGACCCTGGCACCTGGGAGGCAACATACTATCCAGGTGTCCCATTTACATCCAAAGAAACTACAGTCTGTTCCCCCTATACTCTTGTACCATCTCCAAATTAGGAAAGTGGAAATTCCAACCATAATTTCCGTGTTATTTTTGTATTTTGCATAATCTTGCCAAAATATTTGCCAATTTAAAGCTTTTAGTCTCGTCTAATGTTGTATGCACAAACAATTCTACAGAAGTTTACGTTATTTGATCCATTAAGCTAGCTGTGCTACTTTGCTAACAAAGTTCAAAGGAAGCATGCAATTCAAGTTAATAAAACTTCTTGAAAATATTTTAAAGTTTGAAGGCTATAGATTTCTTTTAAACATCATGTAACATAATAAAACGCAGAATGGCACTGTATACAACACTGCATCAGACAGAAATGCACATACTGAAGACAATATTCACTGATCATTCTTACCTTTGTAACATGCTTCATACAGTACTTGAATAAGTAGTGCTGATATTTCTGCCTTGCACTGGTCCAGCTTTCCAATGTTGTGTTTAGAGCCACCAGAAGCAAACAGTGGCAGGAAATAGAATTGATCGCTCAAGTGAGTTGCGAAGGATTTCCACAATATAGCAGTGTATTTTGAAAACAGCAGTATCTTTCCTTCACAGTGTGTATAGTCTTGCCAATGTACAGATTTTCTCATGAGAGGGGAAAGTAAGGGATCTCCAGTTATTTCATTATACTGATTGTTTTTTAAATTCTGGTGAGAGTTATTTTCTCCTGAAAAGATGGTGCGTTGCAACTGCAGCTCTTCTGCTCTAGTTTCCTGTAGTTTACCTGTCTTGGGTCTATTCAAAACATGTTGCCAAAATATGTTGGATGCATAAAGACCATTAATGATTTTGTTTAGAAACACTTCATCCTCCATGCGGAATTTTTGAATAGATTTCTTACAGCTACGAGATTTCAATTCTTGTTGACTGCTTCCCAATTCTGGTTGACACAGAGTATTTTTAATTTGTTCAGCACAAAAAATATCATGACTACCTGGAAATCTAAGAAATGAGAATTTTATATTTTCCCAGTCTAATGCTGTGAGATTATGATGGTTCATAATTGAGAGAAATTTTTGATTCATCATGATGGTATCATAAAAATAAAAGGCTGCAATTCTCCCTCTTTCATTAGCTAAAATGTTCAATATTCTCTCTATCAGAAATGGTTCAATTTTCCAAATCCCATCCTGCTTACACAATGTTCCTTTCAGTCTTTGACTGAATAAATCAAATTCATTTATATTAATTTCTTCAATAGAATTATTCAGTTCAAATTGTAACTGAGGTATTTTAGATTCCAATACAATAACATTGTATATTTCCAAACCCCGAAAAAAGTCCTGAAGTGATTCTGAGGCTATGCTGTATGGGTCAGCATAGGCTAATGTACGAAGTACTTTGGAAATATATCGCTCCATGACAAATATAGCATTTATGCTCAATAATGTCAATGTTTTCTTCATGCAAATAAAATTTTTCTTCAAATGCAACAACTTGCAATTCAACCATGGGTCATTCTTAATTTTTTCTTCTAAGCTTTTCCAGTGGTTTGTATGGCATCTCAATTCTTCACATAGTTGTCCAAGTTCCTTCAGAGATGTGACATTTGAATGACTAATGTTCACATTTACTGCTTTGGACTTCTCTTGCATTAGCAAATGCTCTAATTTCCTTATGAAGTTAGATGCTCCTCTTAGATTTTTGACATATGCTTTATTAAGAAGAATACAAGATCTATGTTCCAATAGTTTCCTAAGCTTTACATAATTGTTTCCCAAGTTTGATATGACTTGATGATACTGAAAGTCAGTAGTGCCCAAAATATCCATGGGTAATGTTTTCACAAGACCATGAAATAAAGTGCCTTTACTTTGTTGCAGTTGGCAATATTTCTCCAATTCAAAGACAATCTGCTCCACCTCAAGCATTCTCCCTGAAGAACGTCTGCTATCAAAGTCTGAAGCCAGCAATTGATCATCACTATCTGCTTTAGAACAAACTTCCCCTTGGTGTTTAGCCATTAGCCATTTCCACCCAGGCTGAAGACGATTCCAGAGAAAAGTTTCAGATTGTTGCAAAGATTTGGCAAAACTGTTTTGTGGTCCTAAATATGGAGGCAGAGAATAATTTAGCTAGTATAAAAAGGGTAACAGTAATATTTCAATAAAATTATGTAAATACATGCCTTTTTTTAGATCAAATTTATCACTATCTTCTAAGATAGAGGAAGATTGGTGGTAAACTTTGAGTTGTACTGATAAATCATATAAAAGTGAACTTTGTTACACTTTCAAAGTATCCATTGAGTCATGGAGTCATCCAGTTACACAACACAAAAAGTTATTTTGTCACAACTCGCCCACGCCGAGTGAAGTACCCACTAAGTTAGTCCCATTTACGAGTCAATCCTTGGTCTTCTCAAATGTAAAACTTGCACAGCATAAGAAAAGATGAATGCAAGAAAGAATACAGGCTCAAGAGAATTCTAGAGTAATGAAATAAAGGAAAGAATGAATACAGGGTGAAAAACAATAGGAAACCAAATGCAAGCAACGTAAAACCAAACAGTAAATTTTTAAGTGTTAGTAGAGCATTTTGAGCCATTAAAGACGTATGTTGGCAGGACTATAATTGGTATTAAGGAAATGTTAGATTTGTTGTCAAGAAAAGAGACAAAAATTACTGCTTACACTGAAGCAACAAACAATATGCTGGAGGAACTCAGTGGGTCAAGCAGCATCTGTGGGGGTTGGGGGAAGCATTGTTGACATTTTGGGTCCTGATTCAGGGTTTGAACCCAAAGTGTTGACAATTCTTTTCCTCCCACAGATGTTACTTAACCCACTAGTTGCTCCTGCTAATGGTTGTTTGTTGATAGGATGCCTACATCATTTTATAGTAGGAAAACAGAATAACTATACATGGGAAGCTAAGTACATCGAGGAATGTACAGCATTGTTTTTACCCCAATCTTAGAATGCAAATATTTAAAAAAATTAAAGGAACAAAGCATAAACTTTGAGCACAGATTTTCAATACAATTATTCTGAGTTTGAAGTGAACACAGTGTAGATTTACCAGAATATTACCAATATTTAAGAAGTTAAATTACAGGGAAAAGTTGCATCATTTTGATCATCTTTATTTGTACCCAGATGGTTGGGATATCATATAATCAAAAGTTTATTTTAATGATAAAACATATTGAAACTGAAAAAAAGAGCAAACAGAAGTTTCATCTGGGGGAGCAGGAGAGTATTTACTTCAAATTATCTTGGTCATCTAGTGGTGAAATCAGGAAGTGCGTTTAGGAATCCGAAATGGTCTCAATTGATTATTTCAAAGTAAATTGTCAACTTTTCCTTAGTGCAAGAACACTGAGTAATGTTGGAAATGTACTTAAAATGCAAATCAACCATAATCTAACTAAGTGATAGAACACATCTGAATGGACAAATACTCAACTTTTTCTAAATATACATCAAGGAACATTAAGAAAAACAAGTGTAAAAATATTTAACAATTTGAAATATAATTCAAAAGCTAAAATAAAGTTCATAATAATAATAAAGCTAGAAGACACTGCACTTAAAAGGAAAAACAGAGGCAAGCAGAAGTATTTTGTTCATTTTTGATTGGTGTAAGTTAATCAAATAACTGAGTATTTTAATGCTCTAATATGAGAACTTAATGAATTCAAAATTCAGTTATATTTTTCATCTCTAAAAGGAAACAGGTAGAAAATAAAATCATTTCATATATGAGCCACAGGTTTAAAGAGACATGTGAATCTTCTTAAATACAATAGCAATCTACAGGCTAATTGTTATTTCTTTAAATTGTTAAAAGTTGAAATAAAGCAATGCAAAATGACACCAAACAAGAAACCTGCTTCAATTATTCTGCAGGACTTTCAAAACTGTTATCAAGTTAGTAGCACTGAAGGACTAAGGAGAGTTATACCATTTTTCTAGAAAGGTGAGGTGATAAACCAAGAAATTACAACTTCAATTCAGGTTCTCAGTTTTATTTATCTATTTACACATCTATTTATTATCTTTACTTTTTTATATTAGCACAGTTTGTCTTTTTTCACATTTCACAAGCTTTGTGTGTAATTTCAAAGCTCAAATTTATTATCAAAGTACATATGTGTCACCAAATACAACACTGAGATTTCTCTTCTTGCAGGCAATCACAGTAAATACAAGGAACACAATCAAATCAATGAAAGACCACACCCAACAAGGCAGACAACAACTAATGTGCAAAAAAACAAATTCTGCAAATATAAAAGGAGAAAAAAATAATAAATAAACAAACAAACAAGCAATAAATATCGAGAACATGAGATGAAGAGTCTTTGAAAGCAAGTCCAGTTGAGTGAAAACAATTCAGTGATGGAGTAAGTGAAGTTATCTCCTCTGGTTCAAGGACCTAATGTTGATGTAACTGTTCCTGAAGCTGATGGTTTGGGTCCTGAGGCTGCTGTACCTTCTTCCTCATGGCAACAGTGCAAAGAGAGCATTTTCATTTATTCTATTGAATTTCTTTGTTCTACTGTATATGCGCCTGCAAGAAAATGAGTCTCAGGGTTGCATATGGTGACATAGACATGCCTCAATAATAAACTTACAGTGAACTTTGAAGAAACTATAGAGCAACCTGCAGAACAAAACAAAACTTTCATTTGAAAATGTTTGGGTTAATTCACGAAGAGTCAGCATGAATTTGTTAAGGATCAGTGGCATATGACCAAATTGGCTAAGTTCTTTACTGAAGTAACCAAAAATGTTAAACAAGGTAGCTTTTTAATGCAGGAAAGCATTTATAGACATAAAAACCTTTGAGAAACAGTGATAAGCCCCCTTCATGAAATGTTGCAATACACAGTGAGAGGTCTGACTCAGAGTTGCTTCGCCGGGAGCTCCAGAATTTTGATCCATATGATGGTTTATTTAAAATGTTAGAATGGCTTTTGATTTGGAGGGGATCTTGCAGGTGATAACATTTCCAAGTTCCTGCTGCCCTTGTCCTTATACGTGATAGAGGATTAAGTTGGACAGCTGCTGTCAAAGAAGCCTCAACAGTGGACAGCATCTGATAAAAGTATTGCACAAATGGCTGCTGCAGAAAATAAGGCATTCATAGACTCCTAGAGATTGATGGTACAGAAACAGGCTTTTATTATATTGCAAATTTCTATGATAAGAATTAGCTCCACCATTTGCTTTCCTTATTGCCTTGACAATGCTCCCATTTCAAAGGGCCCAGACCTACATCTGTTTCTTATATCCTTTTGTAGTAACCATATCTTCAGTTTTAATGTTAATATTCTAGCATTATCCTTCTTAGTGAGTGATGATGTTTTTCAAGTAACAGACTAAATAGAGTTTCAGCAGCAAAAAATCCTCACACATCTGAAATAAATTGTCCTGTTTATTGATGTTACAAAGATGTTCTTGCCAGAAAAGAATTCCCACAATATTGCTGTAATGGAAAACAAACATGCCGTGTGTCATCTGGAACGAACTAATATGCAAAAGGGAATTATATAAAATTTGAAAAGGAATTTGATTAAGTTCCATATAAGAGGCTTAGAAATGTATCAATGTTATCAAGAGATGGTGGAAAAAATAATATAGAACAATACATTTAATAGCACAAATTTACCTGATCCATTTAAATGATCGAGTTTGTCCTTTTGTAAAGATTCCTCTAGCCGTGGTAAGTCTTTTGGTGGTCTGGGTGGCAGTGATTTAAATGATGTGTATGTTTGCTTATTAGCACCTGTGACTATAATATTCTGGAAGAAATAGGCTAAGAAGTTAATTTGAAATAAACAATTCTAATTACAGAAAAAAAATTCTGAAACAAGACAAAGAAACAAGAGTACAGTCAAAATATTTTCCTCTTACAATAAAAGGGGACTGAAATGTCATCATCCACCCCAACGGTTCCTACAGTCAAAGTTGCAGACCAAAAGATCAGTCTTCTGGAGAGTGAACCCACAGGAAGCAGAGTCATTCTTCAGAAAACTAATTTTATGTCTGGATGACACCCCAGCCATGTCCATAGAAACTGTGTAGGACAACTGGTGATGTATTTGCAGGCATTTTTAACCTCTCCTTGCTTCAAACTGAGGTTCCCACCTACTTTAAGAAGGTCACTATCATCCTTCTTCAAAAGAAAACTAGGCAATTTGCCTTAATGACTACCACCCGGTGGCTCTGACATCCACCATTACAAAGCTTCGAGAGGCTGTCCATGGCATACATTACTCTAACCTCCTGGTCAACCTCGATGCACTATACTTTACCTACCACCGAAACATGTCTTCAGCAGACAGCATCTTCCTTGCCTTACACTCATCTCTAAAGGACCTGGAAAGTGAAAACTATTGTTCATTTACTACAACTCCATCCTTAATACTATAACTTGAAGCAAACTCATCGCCAAACTCCTACTTCTTGGTTTCAGCGTTTCCCTTTGCAAATATATCTTTGACTTCCTGACCAAGAGAACACAATTAGCAAGGACAGGTAGCAACAACTCTGCCACGATTACCCTCAACATTGGTGCCCCACAAGGCTGCATCCTCAACCCCCACTCTACTCCTTGTACACTCAGGACTGCATGGTGAGATTCTGCTCCAGCGCCATCTACAAGTTTATAGATGATACCACTATAATTGGCTACATCTTAAATACCAATGAGTCAGAGTACAGGAAGAAGATAGCGAGCCTAGTGACATGGTGTCATACTAACAAACTTAACCTCAATGTCAGCAAAACAAACGAGCTGATCATTGACTTCAGGAAGGGTGGGGAATGGGTGATTCACATACTCCTGTTTACATTCATGGTGCTGAGGACAAGAGGATTGAGACCTTCAAGTTTCTAGGAGTAAACCTCACCAATAGCCTGTCCTGGTCCACACACTATTGATGCCATGGCCAAAAAATCTCACAAACGCCTCTACATCCTCAGGGGACTACCAAAATTTGGTATGTCCCATTCTATCTGCATTACACTTTCTCTATAATTGTCACACTTCATTCTGCACTGTTATTGTTTTACTTATTGTACCTCAATGCTTTGTTGTAATGAATTGATCTGAATAAATGGTATCCAAGACAGGCTTTTCTCTTAGTACATGTGACAATTATAAACCAATTTAACATTTTAGTTTACTTTACCATTTAGCTATTTAGAATCTTTCCAGCATTTTGATGACAAAAATCGTTGGAATGCATAGATTTTAAGATTTCCAGTGGTAAAGGAAATTTATCCAATGAGGCGTTAAGCAATGTAAAAATAAGAAGTCTCTTGTTTAATTCTGCAGATTTGTCTGAGGCACTAAAAAGGCAATGGAAGTTAGAAATGGCTTTTGCATATAGTCAGAGTTTTTTTTTACCAGGATAGAAATGTTAAAAAATAGAGGACATAAATTTCAGATTGGTGGGGAAGGAAGTGGAATTTAAAGCAATATGCAAAGCAAGTTTTTTTTATTTAACAGGGTGATTGGAGTCCAGAATGCTATGCAAGGAGAGGTGGTAGAACCAGATACAATACCAATGTTTAAGAGGCATTTAGATGGAATAGGGGGATACAAACCATGTGCAGTCATATGGGATTAATTTAGATTGGCATCATGGTCAACACAGTCATGGTGGGTTGAAGGGTCTGTTCCTCTGCTAAACTGTCTTATATTCTATATTACTAGATTGGGGAGGAGAAATAGCCCAGATATCCATTTCATGTAAATGTGATCAGATGTTAGAACATTGAAAGAAGCTTGGAATAGTTCAGCACAGACAGAGGTCATTTGATCCATTCGGTTTGGCTTTTAAAATATTTTTCTCAAATCTCTGAATCCTTCCATACATTCAATGCATTTTTTTCTCCTTCATAGATTAAAATATACCCTGCTAACCTAGTCAACACCTTCTTGAATTTGTCTGCTGAATTTTCAAACTCCTTTTATTCAACACATCTGCTTTGAAACATTTGAAATCATAAAAACCTATGTATTCCTAAGGTAATTCATTAGAATTAAAGTGTACATCATTTAACAAAAGAAAACAATCATGAGCTAAGAGACAATAAAATCTACAAACATATTACTTGAATCTAGGGTTTTAAAGTCCTGTCAAGTTGACCTTTAAAGTTCTAACAGTCAATGTCCTCAAGAAGAGCTGACTAGGACAATTAAAAATGTCAGAAATGACCGATCAGCACCAACAACCCAGGTTCAGTTCTCGCCACTGTCAGCAAGGAGTTTCTATGTTCTTCCCGTGACCACATTGGATTCCTCTGGATGCTCGTTTCCTCCCGCATTCCAAAAATGTACAAGCTAGGATTATAAATTGTGGGCATGCTATGTTGGTGCCAGAAGCATGGTAGCACCTACAACCACATTTTCATCATTGTAAAAAAGGGCAACAAAAAAATCTATGCAGTCCTCTGCTTTAATATGTAAAAGAAATGCACCAAGCTGGTTATCTACACTTAGTGTAAAAATAGCAGTAAAACTGCTGCTGCATGAGAGGATTTCTACCCAAAACGTCGACTGTCCTTTTCTCTCTAAAGATGCTATCTGACTCATTAGGTTCCTCCAGCTGCTTGTTTTTTTGAATATTACATATGTTGTGAGATGAAGACGTTAAAATACAGCATTGGAAAATAGCCAAAACGACTTGGTCTTTTACTTACACAATGCTGACGAGAAAGAAAGATCAAAATAGCTTATTTAATTGAGTGGAGTTTTGCTTTGAGGTATATTTTGCAATAACTTGCCCCTCAAATCAACAATATCATAGAAAATTTAAGTATGTGAAAAGGCAGGCAGCCAATGTACAGCAGAATCCAAAAATATTCTGCAGGCATGTGAACAGAAAAAAGCTGGGGCCAATGAAAGACCACAAAGGAGATGTAATCATCGAAGCAGAGGCATGTGTGAGATACTGAGTAAGCATTTTATGTCAGCCTTTAAAAGTTACAGAAGTCCTGGCTATAATGTTCAAAATACCTACAAGTAACTGATGCCTGAAAATTGTAATGTGGAAAAGTTATGGGGAAAGTTCTCAAAACAATAACTCAGGGTAGAATCAGAAATCACTTGGACAAGCAAGGAATAATAAAAAAAGGCAGCATAGACTTACTGGAAGGAAATCATATCCAGCTAATTTTAGAGTTCTTTGATGAAGTTATAGAGAACGTCAGTGACAGAAGTATAGTTAATGAGTTATATATGGACTATCAACTTACTGTACGTAAAAAGATGTTTTAAAAATTAGCTTTGTCACATACACATTGAAACATATAGTGAAATGTGTTGTTCACTGTCAATGACCAATACAGTCCAAAGATTGTACTGGGGGCAGCCCACAAGTATTGCCACACTTTCAGCACCAACATAGTAACTCACAAATCCTAACTGTACATCTTTGGAATGTGGGAGGAAACCAGAGCACACTTAGCAAACCCACACGGTCATGTGGAGAATTGAAGGGAATCAAACCACAATCAATAATTGTTGGCAATGTTAAGTGAGTGCGCTAACCCCTATACTACCATACCGTCCCTTATTTGATGAATTGTCACATAATAGGTTTGTCAAGTCTGAAGGCTCCTTTCAATAAGTTGTTTAGTAAGAATTGTTTTCATCAAGCTTACTTTATTTTCAAATGGTGAAGCTGCTGGCATTTCAAGTGTTGTTGGAAATGATAATTCATCACCTATGGAAAAGGGAACTTATGTTACTGCAGTAAATACCATACTTGATCATAATCCCATCCCCGTTGAAAAAGAATGTAAGAGACTTACATTCTTGCATTGCCTTTCACAACTACTGGCCTCTGCAAAGCACTTCACAGTTATAAGTTTTCTTAAGTGGAGTCATTTCATTATTGCATTAAAGGGAACAAGGTCATCGAACTGCATGTAGCAAAGACACAAAAAGGGTGAAAGGATAAATGGCCATCTTATCTATTTTAGCTTAGTTCATTAACAGATAAATATTGACTAGGTCACATGAAAAAACTGCGTTGCCTTCTTTGAAAGATGCCGTGAAATTTTTCATACGAAGGAAACAGATAAACACATTTCATAATTTATCAAAAGGCTATTAAAATTCTGGCCTTCATTTAATCTTACTAACGTGGCAGCCACATAGCCTGTTAGAATTTAGGCTATGAATTAATCAGCATATTGAGACTATATTTCAATCTGAAGGATTTAAATAAGAATTAGCACTATTATTCAGAACATTCACCATTTCACTAACTAGCACTTCAAGGGAAGTGCCCGGGATAACTTGAGGGTAAAATTGAGTGAACATGCAGATTGACTTCATTGCAGTACTGAAGTAACCTAGGCGCAGTCATCCTCTGCTTATATCTTGCATGCTGGGTAATGCTGATTACCAACTCACTGGCAAATATTGCATAAGACAGCATCTCATTTCCAGCTTTTTTTAAACCTTTGATATTAATAATTAGGTGGCCAACCTGCAACTCAAATTCCTCATAGATGCCTGATAGTGAAGCTTTGAGTACATACGGT
This sequence comes from Hemitrygon akajei, assembly GCF_048418815.1. Lineage (NCBI taxonomy): Eukaryota > Metazoa > Chordata > Chondrichthyes > Myliobatiformes > Dasyatidae > Hemitrygon > Hemitrygon akajei. The sequence goes on from NC_133127.1 coordinate 33,106,109, forward strand.
TTGGTAATCGTAACATAATTAACTACTGAAAGAAAATAAGGAAAATGAAAATAGAGACCCCAGGCATTCAGACTGTTCTCAGCAGAAGTTCTGCAGCTGTTGTTTGTGAAGAATTTTGGTGGACAGAGGGTACTCATAAGGAGAATATAAATCACAGTAACCCCCAGCTAAAGGTTAACTTGAATTCTAGTGTAGAACCAGACTATTGTACACTATGAACTAGCTATTGTGCATAATGACCATCTGGCCTGGCTAAGTGAAAGAGCTACAGTTTTAACAACACATGCTAGCTTTGGGAATCAGATAATGTGGGGGTTTTAGTTAACGAGTAGACATGCATGGATGAATATAACACATATAAGCAACAAAGAACGATCGGTCAAAAGATCCACAGTCAGCCATAAGAGGTAAACTTTGCCAAACTCAATTAAATGAGGTGGTCTGTTTATAACCAATAAATTGTTTGACAGATGCTATACTGCAATGTTAAATATATCATTTTATTCTGTACCCTCATGGAACTTAAACTGACAGGACTGATTAATGAATACAATCTGACCTTCTGCGGTCAAAGATCTATTAAAGAGTGCTCAATGTTACTTATATAGGGTGTAGTAGGACTGTGTGTGGGGTATTGCATCAATTTTGGTCTCCTGGATGTATTTCTCATTAAGGGAGTGCAGAGATCACTACACTGGTTCCAAGGATGCAGGGCTTGCATGCAAGGAGAAATTAAGTAGACTGGAACTGTAAATGCTGAAAATCTAAAATAAAAGCAGGCTGAAAATGTTAATGAAGAGATTTTGTAGATGCTGGAAATCCAGAGCAATACAGACAAAATGTTGGAGGAATTCAACAGGTCAAGCAGCATCTATGGAAATAAATAAAGCAGTTGATGTTTCAAGCTGTGACCCTTCATCAGGCAAAATGTCACTCTTTGCACAGATATGTCTTGACCTTCTGAGTATTTCAGCATTTTCAGTTTTTCTATTTTAGACTGGGGCTATATTCTCTAGTACACAGAAGAAACATACAAAAATTCATTAAGAGTAGATGCAATGAAGTTGTTTCCCCAAGCTGAATAGTCTAAGACTGGGGGCAACTGTTTCAGAAAAAAAGAAACTGATCATTTAGGACTGAGATGAGAAATTTCTTCACTTAACACAGTGGTGAACTGATATCATGCTCCACTCTGGAAGGCCATGAAGACTCAATCTTTGTGTTTATCCAAAGTACAGGTACTTTGATTTCTAAACGCTTGGGGAATAATGGGATATGGGAATGTTAGTGAAAAATGAAGCAAATAGAGAAGATCAGTTATGATCTTAATGAATGGCAGAGCAGGCACTCTAGCTGCTATTTCTCAAGTTCTTCCCAAGAGTTCCATGTGAACCTAGAAATCCAAAAAGCACAAGTCAAGAAGACCAAATGCAAATATATAAAAATCCATCAGTCCAAATCATAGCTTTATTAACTTGAGGTACATTCTGTTATAATTTAATATTGTTTCTCTGTGAAAAATCCAAAAAAAAACCCTGCAGATGCTGAATATCTAAAATGAAAGCAGAAATGCTATAAATGTTCTGCAAGTCAGGCTACAGCTTTGGGAAGAGAAACAGAGTTAACATCTTATGCCAAAGGCACTTTACCAGAACTGAGAAGGAGATAAAAGCAGGTTGTTAAGGACAGGGACAAGGGATAGATCCTGATAGGGTAAAATCAGGGAATGAGAAGCTAACTGTTATCTGTTCAGTAAGTAAATGGGAACAGTTAGAGACAAGAGAAAATCTGCAGATGCCTGAAATCCAAGCAACACACACAAAATGCTGGAGGACCTCAGCAGGCCAGGCAGCATCTATGGAAAAGAGTACAATAGACAATTTGGGCCAAGACCCTTCAGCAGGACTGGGAACAGTTGGAGAGTGAGAACACAGACAAAAAGAATGTGGAAGTTGTGAAATGAATAACAGGTCAGCCTGGGAATATCCTTCACTCTCACAGCAAAAAAGAAATGGGAAAAAAGGAAAAGGAAATAAAAAAGCAGAGCCAATGTCACAGATAAGCGACTGAGACAGACAGAAATCCAATTAACTTAAGATGTATAATTCAATATTAAGTCCTATGCAGAGGCAAACATGAGCTTTCCATTGTGTGCCACTTTAATTCTTCATACCACTTCTACTGTGACCTATCAGTCTGTGGCCTCTTCTGATGTTGAGGAATAACACATCATGGAGTAATACAGTGTTACACCATAAAACACAGGCCAGTCAGCCAACCACATCCATACTGACTACTTGGCACTCATCCCAACATTTCCAGCACTTGGCCCATACCTTTCATTGCCTAGGCAACTCAAGTTCTTGTGTAAGAAGCTCTATTTCCACGATTCTCTCTGGCAATGATCCAACATGTTCACCACTCTTCAGGTGAAAAAGATCTTTTTCAGATCCCTTGAAATCTCTTATTTCCCTAAATCTACATACAGCAATACAGCAGAGAAACAAGTCCTCTGGCCCATCTAGCCTATGCTGAACCATTTTTCTGTCTCGTTCCATTGACTTACACTTGGATTATACTTTCCAGACCCCTCCTATCCATGTACTTATGCAAACTTCTCTTAAATGTGACAATCAAAACCACATCCAACACTTCCAGTGGATACTCATTCCAAACTATCACCACCCACCCCAGGTTCTCCTTAAATATTCCACCTTTTACCCTTAATATATGGCCTCTAGTTCTAGTCTCACCCTACCTCAGTGGAGAAAACCTACTTTCATTTACCCTATTTATACCCTCCCCCATAATTTTGCAAACCTCTATTAAATCCCCCTGGGTAAAATATGTCCATATTTTTATTCACTTTCAGTAAGGGAAAAGATTCCTGCAGTCTACCCTCTATGCCACTCCTAAATTTCATATAACTCAGTCATATTTGTTCTTAACCTCCTCCCCTCAAAGGAAAACAATTCCAGCCTCTTTAGACTCTCCTTAAACAGGCAACATCCTGGTGAAAATCGAATGCACCCTTTCCAGCATTATTACATCTTTCGTAGATCACACAACAGTACAGCACAGGAACAGGCCCTTCAGCCAATCTTGTCTGAGTTAACCATTATGCCAATCTAATTAATTCTATCTGCCTGCATTTGATCCATATCTCTCTATTCCCTGGAGCTTCACGTATCTGTCCAAATGCCCCTTTAACACAGCTACTATATCTGTCAGCTCTGCTGGACATGCATTCCAGGAACCTACTATACTCTGTTTAAAATACCTTGCCTCGCAGATCTCCATTAAACTCTGCCATCTCACAGTAAATCTATGTCTTCCAGTACTTGACAAGTCCACATTGCGAAAAGACCGTGATTATCTGCACTATACATATCTGTCATATCCATCTAACAGATTTCCCCTCAGCCTCCCACACTCTAGAGAAAGCAATCCAAATTTGTCCAACCTGTCCTTCAGTTAATTATCTCCAATCCAATCAACATCCGAGTGAACTTCATCTGTGTTTCCTCCACTGCACTCTTCCAGAGTACTCTGGTAGTGCAGCAACCAGAACTTCACACAAAACTCCAAATGTGGCTCAACCAAAGCTTTCTAGAACTGTAACAAAGACTTCCCAATTTCTATACTCAATGCCCCAAATGTTGAAGGCAAGTATGTCATATGCCTTCTTTGCCACTCTCTCCACTTGTGTGGCTCTTTCGCGGAGCAATGGGTTTGAACCCCAAGATAACTCTGTACATTAATGCTGCAAAGGATCCTACTGTTTAATGGACTTCATCTGTCTTGACGAAGGGTCTCGGCCTGAAACGTCGACACTGCTTCTTCCTAGAGATGCTGCCTGGCCTGCTGTGTTCCACCAGCATGTTGTGTGTGCTGCTACTGTTTAATGTATATTTTCTGCTTCAAAAATGCAACATTAAACACAAAATACTGGAAATCCAGAGTAATGCATGCAAAGTGCTGGAGGAACTCAGCAGGTCAGGCAGTATCTCTGGTGAGAAATAATTAACTGACATTTCAGGCCAAGACCTTTCATCAGGACTGATGAAGAATCTGGACTAAACCCTTGTCTTTCCTTCACCCAAATTTCCAACTGATTTATACCTTGCTGCTTACTTTGGAAAAACTTCCTATCTAACTATTGCGTCATCTGCAAATTTCCTAATCAGACCACTGACATTTTCATCCAAATTATTAATACATATTACAAAAAAAAGTGGTCTCAGCACTGATCCTTGCAGAACACTATTGGTTACAAGCCATTAGTCAGACTTACATAAGAACATAAGAGATAGGAGCAGGAGTAGGCCAATAGGCCCCTCAAGCCTGCTCCGCCATTCAACAAGATCATGGCTGATCCAATCTTAACACTAGTTTTCACCGAATCCCACAAGGCAACAGTGCCAACCAACAGGGCACCATGCCGCCCATTTTATTTTATTATTCATCCCGCCCAAACCCATATGATCACCTGGGGGGAAAAAACCGAGTTGCAAATTGAGGAGAAAAAATCTGGAAAATTCCTCTCCGACCCATCCAGGCTATCGAAAACTGGTCCAGGAGATCACATGGCTGATCTAAACCTAGCCTCATGTCCACTTACCTGCTCGCTCACCGTATCCCCTAATGCCATTTTTATCCAGGATAAAAATCCATAATCTTGAAATTCAGATATTCCAATGCCAATACTGACCAAGAATATCAACTAGCAACCAACTAAAAGAGGAAAATTTGTGAAGCAGTTAAATTAAAAGATGTAATTCAGTACAAGACTAAGTATCCCAAAACAAAACTAAAAAAAATTAGATTAAAAACATACCAAGACTAAAGGCAAGTAAAATAAACAAAAAAACAAAAACATAGATCAGCCATAAGAAAAAATATTGAACAAAAAAATCATAAGAATGTTTGCTCATAAGTATAGAAGGAATCAAATTTATCTTTAATTGGCAGATTAAATTGTTTTAAAAAAATTAAAAATGCTAACATAATGGAAATTAAAGATACAAATATAAAGAGATTATAAAGCATGGGAATATTAAATAAATCAAATCAAGGGAAAATAAATATTGGTTATTAGTTATGTGGGAAATCAAGATAAACAGAAGAAAAAAATTTAAGGGTGACAGACTAGAAGAGGCAGAATCAGAGAACCAAGATGCTAATAAATTACTTCAGCCCATAGTATTGCAAAAAATTATGAATTACCAGGTGATAAGCAAGTTAATTTAGATTAAACAGTAAGGGATTAATTAAGAAGGATTAAAGAACACTTGCCTAGTATATTTCTAGTGAGTTCCTTCCTAATTTTTCCTCTATGAATCTGCTTTAAGGCAATTCTCTGCAGTCTTGATTTCTGACGATTTTTTTTTGTCTTAGTAATCAGAAGTAAAAACTGCATTCAAGATGGATTCTACCCAAAGCAAAATACTGTATTACTACATTTGGGTAACAGAAATTTTCCTTAACAGAATTCACAAATCTCTACCTAAAAGCTAACGTTAAAGAAGTAAATAAATAAACCCAACTCTACTCACTTTTCTTGATGAGATTTCACAATACAGAAGATCATGAAAAGGACCATTTTCTAACAAAGCAACAAATGATATCCACTCACCCCACAATGCCATAACACAGGAGTCACATGTATGTGGAAGCAAGATTAGAGAACAATGACTAACAACAAAGAAAGGTATTTATTCTGCATCTTTCAGAAAGTCAGAGTATCCCCAATGAAGGAAGCAACTTGCCTTAGGTCTTAGCATTGATTTTGTACAAGTTAACAAACAAATGTTCTTCTGGTGTGCCAAGAATGAGCTAAATTAAATGATGGACTTGCTGATTTATTTTGTGAACACAGATAACCGTCATCTATTTTAGTCAAAGCTTTGATTCAGATGTGGAATCAATAAAAAGAAATTGCAGTGTGTTTTCTTACTTGATTCAGTTTTCTTGCACTCTGCTTCAGCTGGAGAAACTCTTTTCTGTCCCAACAAAGAGCCCAAAGGAAGCAGAAAACCACCAGATGTTTGTGACATTCTCTGATTAAGATGCTATAATTCAACTTCTAACACCATTATCAGCTCCTGAAATGTAAATGTAAGCAAAGACTTGATATTAAAACAGAGCACATTTCAACATGAAAAGTAATCTTATTTTTCTGTTCAGTTAAAATACAAAGTAAAGCCTAATCTAAAATTAAGACAACCCATTGATTGCAGCAGCACTATATGGGACATGATCAGAAGGCTCCTTGGTTCCTTATACAATTACAAAGGTATATATATATATATTAAAATAACATCAGAATCTTATTTATCTAAAATCAAAATATTTCAGATATCCAGCATCTGCAGTAAAATAGCAAATGCTAAAATCATTCAGCAGTTCAGACAGTATCAGTGTGTAGTCTCCACTGATGCTGCCTGACTTGAATATTTCCAGAATGTGTTATTCATTTCATAATTTTACTGCTATGCTTTGTATTTTGTACAAACTTGAGATTATGCTGCAGACCCTACTTAGTATCATACTAATTAACTCTCACATATCAAGGAAGTGCAACAAATATAAATCTATTCCACCTCTCTAAACTATGCTAACAAAAATATGATTTATCATATGGGGGGGAGACACAGTGTTGAGGGAATAATGAACGGTTAGTTACCCATGGTTCTGCTTGAACTTTTAGGTACATACAAAAGATTTTTAGGGCTATTTGAAAACAACTATATTCAACCCCTCAATCATTATAACTAAGCACAGGTACAGGTGTCCCCCATTTTCGAACGTTTGCTCTACGTCACCTTGCTGTTACAAAAGACCTATATTAGTTACCTGTTTTCGCTAACAGAAGGTGTTTTCACTGTTACGAAAAAAGACAACACGCGCCCCGAGCAGCCAAGCTCCTCCCCTGGAACTGCGTTCTACCCGGCATTGCTTGAGCATCTGTGCTTTATGTTGATTTATTTTGTGCATCCGTTAGAAGATGAGTTCTAAGGTATTGGAAAAGCCTAAAAGAGCATGTAAGGGTGTTAAACTTAGCGTAAAACTAGACATAATTAAGCATTTCGATCATGGTGAACAAAGTAAGGATATAGTGAGTTTGGCTAAGGGTTTGTGGAAGTTGACGAAGATGATGTTGAAGAGGTTTTGGCATCCCATGACCAATATCTGAGAGATGAAGAGCTGATGAAGAGGAAAGGATAACAACTGAAGCCGAACGCAGCAGCGAACTGCCCAAGAGTGAAGTCGTCCAGGAACTGAACGTGAAGCAACTGCGTGAGATTTTCGCTGCGATTGACAACGTTGCAATGATTGCAGAAAAGTATGGCTTTAATTTTGAAAGGGTACGTAGGTTTAGGGCATATTTGCAGGATGGTTTGAGTGCTTATAAAGAACTATATGATAGAAAAATGCGCGATGCTAAGCAGTCAAGCATACTGTCGTTTTATAAGACTTCCACATCAACCACAGCAGACGACGAACCTTGACCTTCAACATCGAAGCAGGCAGACATAGAAACATAGAAAATAGGTGCAGGAGTAGGCCATTCGGCCCTTCGAGTCTGCACCGCCATTCAGTATGATCATGGCTGATAATCCAACTCAGAACCCTGTACCTGCTTTCTCTCCATACCCCCGATTCCTTTAGATCATATCTAATTCCCTCTTAAATATAGCCAATGAACTGGCCTCATCTGTTTCCTGTGGCAGAGAATTCCACAGATTCACCACTCTCTGTGTGAAGAAGTTTTTCTTCATCTCGGTCCTAAAAGGCCTCCCCTTTATCCTTAAACTGTGACCCCTTGTTCTGGACTTCCTCAACATTGGGAACAATCTTCCTGCATCTAGCCTGTCCAATCCCTTTAGAATTTTATACGTTTCAATAAGATCCCCCCCTCAATCTTCTAAATTCCAGCGAGTATAAGCCTAGTCGATCCAGTCTTTCTTCATATGAAAGTCCTGTCATTCCAGGAAACAATCTGGTGAACCTTCTTTGTACTCCCTCTATGGCAAGAATGTCTTTCCTCAGATTAGGGGACCAAATCTGCACACAATACTCCAGCTATGGTCTCACCAAGGCTTTGTACAACTGCAGTAGAACCTTCCTGCTCCTGTACTCGAATCTTCTTGCTATGAATGCCAATGTACCATTTGCCTTTTTCACCGCCTGCTGTACCTGCATGCCCACTTTTAATGACTGGTGTACAATGACACCCAGGTCTTGTTGCACCTCCCCTTTTCCTAATCGGCCACCATTCAGATAATAATCTGTTTTCCTGTTCTTGCAACCAAAGTGGATAACCTCACATTTATCCACATTAAATTGCATTGCCATGAATTTGCCCACTCACCTAACCTATCCAAGTCACCCTGCATCCTCTTATCCTCCTCACAGCTAACACCGCCGCCCAGCTTCGTGTCATCCGCAAACTTGGAGATGCTGCATTTAATTCCCTCGTCTAAATCATTAATATATATTGTAAACAACTGGGGTCCCAGCACTGAGCCTTGCGGTACCCCACTAGTCACTGCCTGCCATTCTGAAAAATTCCTGTTTATTCCCACTCTTTGCTTCCTGTCTGCCAACCAATTCTCTATCCACATCAATACCATACCCCCAATACCGTGTGCTTTAAGTTTGCACACTAATCTCCTGTGTGGGACCTTGTCAAAAACCTTTTGAAAATCCAAATATACCACATCCACTGGTTCTCATCTATCCACTCTACTTGTTACATCCTCAAAAAATTCTATAAGATTCGTCAGACATGATTTTTCTTTCACAAATCCATGCTGACTTTGTCCGATGATTTCACCGCATTCCAAATGTGTTGTTATCACATCTTTGATAACTGACTCTAGCATTTTCCCCACCACCGATGTCAGGCTAACCGGTCTATAATTCCCCGGTTTCTCTCTCCCTTCTTCTTTAAGAAGTAGAGTTACATTAGCCACCTTCCAATCCTCAGTAACTAATCCAGAATCTAAGGAGTTTTGAAAAATTATCACTAATGCATCCACTATTTCTTGGGCTACTTTCTTAAGCACTCTGGGATGCAGACCATCTGGCCCTGGGGATTTATCTGCCTTTAATCCCTTCAATTTACCTAACACCACTTCCCTACTAACATGTATTTCCCTCAGTTCCTCCATCTCACTAGACCCTCGGTCCCTTACTATTTCCAGAAGATTATTTATGTCCTCCTTAGTGAAGACAGAACCAAAGCAGTTATTCAATTGGTCTGCCATGTCTTTGCTCCCCATGATCAATTCACCTGTTTTTGACTGTAAGGGACCTACATTTGTCTTAACTAATATGTTTCTTTTCACATATCTATAAAAGCTTTTACAGTCAGTTTTTTTGTTCCCTGCCAGCTTTCTCTCATAATCTTTTTTCCCTTTTCTAATTACGTAAGCCCTTTGTCCTCCTCTGCTGGACTCTGAATTTTTCCCAGTCCTCAGGTGTGCCGCTTTTTCTGGCTAATTTGTATGTTTTTTCTTTGAACTTGATACTATCCCTAATTTCTCTTGTCAGCCACGGGTGCACTACCTTGCCTGGTTTATTCTTTTGCCAAACTGGGATGAACAATTGTTGTAGTTCATCCATGCGATCTTTAAAAGCTTGCCATTGCATATCCACCGTCAATCCTTTAAGTATCATTTGTCAGTCTATCTTAGCTAATTCACGTCTCATACCTTCAAAGTTACCCTTCTTTAAGTTCAGAACCTTTGTTTCTGAATTAACTATGTCACTCTCCTTCTTAATGAAGAATTATTATGGTCACTCTTACCCAAGGGGCCTCGCACGACATGATTGCTAACTAACCCTTCCTCATTGCTCAATACCCAGTCTAGAATGGCCTACTCTCTAGTTGGTTCCTCGACATGTTGGTTCAGAAAAACATCCCGTATACATTCCAAGAAATCCTCTTCCTAGCGCCCTTACCAATTTGGTTCACCCAATCTATATGTAGATTGAAGTCACCCATTATAACTACTGTTCCTTTATTGCACACATTTCTAATTTCCTGTTTAATGCCATCCCCAACCTCACTACTACTGTTAGGTGGCCTGTACACAACTCCCACCAGCGTTTTCTGCCCCTTAGTGTTATGCAGCTCTACCCATATCAATTCCACATCCTCCAGGCTAATGTCCTTCCTTTCTATTGCGTTAATCTCCTCTCTAACCAGCAACGCTACCCCACCTCCTTTTCTTTCCTGTCTATCCCTCCTGAATATTGAATATCCCTGGATGTTGAGCTCCCATCCTTGGTCACCCTGGAGCCATGTCTCTGTGATCCCAACTATATCATATTCATTAATAACTATCTGCACATTTAATTCATCCACCTTGTTACGAATGCTCCTTGCATTGAAACACAAAGCCTTCAGGCTTGTTTTTAACAACACTCTTAGCCCTGCCTGCCTGCCCTGATGGAAACAGACGACGATGAGATGACAACCCAGTCTCCTGTACCTCCCACCACCCCAACCTCTGGCGACTCAGCCTAATGTACCATCATCAGTGTGCTCACTGTCTTCCCGATTCCAGTAAGTGAAACTACACTGGGAGTACATTATTTCTACTTTACATAGGCTGTGTATTTTTATATGTTACTTGGTAGCTTCATAGCTTAAAGGTTACTGGAAAGAGTGCTTCTGCCGGGAGCGTTTTGCGCCATTTGTTTTTGCCGCGAGTGCTGACAAGAGCGCTTGCATGAGATTTTTGCTGCGGTGGACAGTTGCAGAAAAGAATAATTGCAGAAAAGTATTCCTACATTATATAGGCTGTATATTTATCAGATCATTCCTGCCTTTACTATATGTTACTGTTATTTTAGGTTTTATGTGTTATTTGGCATGATTTGATAGGTTATTTTTTGGGTCTGCGAACACTCACAAATTTTTCCCATATAAATAAATGGTAATTGCTTCTTCATTTTACAGCATTCCAGTTTACGAACCATTTCATAGGAACACTCTACTTTCGAATAGCAGGGGAAACCTGTATGGTCATTAACCATATTATTGTTTAATGAATCTCATTATATAAAAATTGGCTATTGTTTCTAACAATAGAATAGATACTTTCTTTAAAAATTACTTCAGGGCAACGCAAAGCACTTTTGAAAATATTGTAAAAGTTGCTGTATCAATACAATTCTCTCTTTTTTGGATAATGCAGCAGGTTGTCACATTATATTTTTATCTGGGAAGCTGAGTTCAAATGCAACTGAAAGTACTGTAATAAACATCAGTTGACTCCACAGGCACTTCAGATTAGTTTACCCATTCTTTGACAGAGAAAAATATCTACGCTGCAGGCATGCAAATTTCAGATCCTTGAACAGGGGATCTTCAGAAACATGGATGGTCAGTGATGACTGTTCAATGTCCAATTTCATTTGTAACCTCTCAGCAACATCAAACCAACGTTCTGACTAGGGCAAGTAACATTCACTCTTCAAAAATGCCACACAGTGACAATCAACAAGAGGTCCAAACAATGGACTCTAGATATTCAAAGATATAAACATCGCAGAATATCCTACCATCAATATCCTGATGTCCACCATGGATCAGAAACTCACCTGGTCCTACCAAGTAAATACCATAGCCACAAGAGCCCAGCAGGGACTGGGTATGCCACAACAAATGAAATCACTTCCTGACACCCCAAAGATTTAGGTTCAGCTGCAAGGTACGAGTTAGAGCAGAACAATGCAATTCCAAAATCACTGAAACTCAACACCATTCAGGAAGAAAGTACACTGCATAATATGCTGTGGTGATGTTGAGTGGAAGTTAAATAAAGACAGATCCCTTGGGTTAATTCCACATCTTACAATATCCCATATAATAGGCTGCTACATAAGCTTGTAAGCGTGTATATTAAAATGTATGCTAAAATAGAAAATTAGCTTGCTCAAAGGGCTGAATAACTTCTCCTGCTGCCTTTCTGTCACTTACGAGCCTCTGGATTAAGGTTTGAACCCACAACTTCTGACTCAGGCAAAAATGCTGCCAACCGAGCCATTTTACTTCACCTCTCTAACCAAGAGACCTTGGGTATGCCTTCTCACCAGACAAAAAACAGAAGTACGTTTTTACAAGCGAAGTACGTTTTTACAAGCAGACCACTATTAATAATTAGCTAATTCATAAAACAAAAGCATTGAGTTAATTATTATAATTAATTTTGAATATCCTCCAGTCCCTACAGTACTTAAAGGCTGTGTAAGAATCAGTAACCTAGGGAACAATCATTTCCAAAGCTTGTATGCTTAATTCATGTCTCCATAGTAGGAACAGATACAACCATTCACCTTTCTGACCAGGCTACATTTGTATCTACTCTCATATCATACAGCTCAGTGCCCAATCTTGTTTGGCCACACTGTGGTGCATTTTTACTATTTAAAGACACAACATAGACATAGTTTGTTGTGATTCACAATGCAGTCTGACCATATACAAAGAAACAAAATTAAACACTATTTATTATTAAATATTCAAATGATTCCATCTTTTCATCACTTTTCATAAAATACATACTGTTTTCTATCCCACTCTATAATATAATCTCCAATGCTCCCTAATGAATGTTTTCAGTAATGCAATGTAAACCTTCAGTTATTAAAGTTATTCTCTTAGAAGACAAAGGAGAAGGGAGGGGATTGACGCTATCCCACATAATAGGCTGCTACATAAGATTTAAGCTCACAGAAATTAGTAAAATAGATGATGAAATGGTTGGGAAGTAGGAGTGCTTTTTGAAGTTATATATGGTTATAACACTATAAGATATAGGAACAGATTTGGCTGTTTGGCCCATTAAGTCTACTCCGCCATTTTATCATGCCTGATCCATTTTTCCTCTCAGCCCCAAAGTCCTGCCTTCCTCCCATATCCCTTCATGCCCTGACCAATCAAGAATCTATCAAACTCTGCCTTAAATAAGCATAATTAGTTGCACAGCTGTCTGTGGCAAAGAATTCAACAGATTCACTACTCTCTGGCTAAAGAAATTCTTCCTCATCTCCGTTCTAAAAGGACGCCCTCTATTCTGAGGCTGTGTCCTTTGGACTTATACATTTACACCATAGAAAACATCCTCTCCACATCCACATTATCAAGACTTTTCACCATTTGATATGTTTAAATGAGGTCACCCCTCATTCTTCTGAATTCCAGTGAATATGGCCTCAAAACCATCAAATGCTCTTCATATGACAAGCCAGTTAATCCTGGAATCATTATTGTGAACATCCTTTGAACCCTCTCCAGTCACAGCACATCCATTGAAAGATACGGGGCCCAAAACCACTCACAATACTCCAAGTGAGGCTTCACCAGTGTTTTATAAAGTCTCACCATTAGGTCCTTGCCCTTAAATGCTAGTCCTGTTGAAATGAATGCTAGTATCGAATTTGCCTTCCTCACCACTGACTCAGTCTGCAAGTTAACATTTTGGGAACCCTGCACAAGGACTCCCAAATCCCCTTGTGCCTCAGATTTTTGTATTTTCTCTTCATTTAGAAAATAATCAACCCTTTCATTTCTTCCACCAAAGTGCATGGCCATACAATTCCCAACACTGTATTCCATCTGCAACTTCTTTGCCCATGCTCTTAATCTGTCTGTCCTTTTGTAGCCTATTTCCTCAAAACTACCTGCCCCCCACCTATCTTCATATTGTCTGCAAACTTTACAACAAAAGGGTTAATTCCATCCTCTAAATTAATTGACAAATACCTTATAAAGTATTGGTCCCAACACAGACCCCCTATGGAACACCACTAGTCACTGGCAGCCAACCAGAAAAGGCTCCCTTTATTCCCACTCTTTGCTTCTTGCCAATCACTCATTGCTTTATCCATGCTAGAATCTTTCCTGTAATACCGTGGCCTCATAGCTTGTTAAGCAGCCTCGTGTGGCACCTTGTCAAAAGCCTTCTGAAAATCCAAATTACCATCAACCAATTTTCCTTTGTCTACCCTGCTTGTTATTTCTTCAAAAGATTCCAAAAGATTTGTCAGGCAGGATTTCCTCTTGTGGAAACTCAACATTGACTCCAAACCCCATTAAATCTCATGACCTGGTTAACCACAGGCAAGGAAAGCTACTGCTAAAGATCATTCATCCCCCTCTCAATTAACTCAATACTCTTCCAAATTGGATATTATTTGGAAGAACTACTAGAACACAGATTAGCAGCTGGGCGGGAATTAAAATGTCCATTCCCAAGAAGCCAGACAGTACAGCCACTGATGAAATTAGGCATGTCCTAAATATCCAGACTGTAGTTGTAGATAAATTAACATAACAGAAGAACCTACTCAACCTTGTCCTTGTCATTTCTTTTGCTGCGGATGTATCTGATAATGACATTATTGGTTATTCCTTATAAAAGCAATATATGGGCATCACAAATGAGGTCACACACTCTGCTAAATTTCATGACATATGCCGGGGATATTAAACCTGATTCCGATAAATGCAGTAAACTCAGGTCAGCTCAAAAGTGGGAATCTATAACCAGAAGTACAGATGAATTGCACCATAACTTGGAAGCCTGTGGCTGGCCATATTGCTCATCCTACTATCATCAAGCCAAAGTTAACCCCTTATTCAAGCAGTTTAATAAAAACATGCCAAAGAGCACCATCAAGGTAATTAAAATGAAATGCCAACCTGTAGCTAGAGTGCATGAACAACAGCACAAATTTAATGTTGTAGTTCTGTGTTTTATGTTTCCAAACAGTGGAAATCTTATATTGCTAAGCGCTAAACAATCTCATAATTGTTATCTGTTTCTGCCATATTCAACCAATTAAACAATAACAACGCTAAGTATGAGCCAAAAAGGCTAAAACCGTTTCCCAAACCATTTGCAACCTATTATGGCCTTCTGACCTTACAAAGTAAAGTCCACTCCTCAAGTCTCTCTACTCTCATCACTGTGTGGCTAAGACAACTCAAATGCTATCTATGAATTCAAAAATGACACCACAGATTGCACAAGGACGCGTACTGGAGTGAGCAAGTTTGGCTGGTTGGGTGATGTTGCAACAGTAATCTAGCACTCAATGTCACCAAGACTGAGGAATTGACTGTGGACTTCAGGAAGCAGAAAATAAAAGAACACACACGTTCTCTTTGAGAGGTTAGTAGTGGAAAGGATGAGCAGCTTCAAGTTTCTGGGTGCCAATATCTCCGTGGGTCCATCCTGGAACAAAAAGCATTAATACAACCATGAAGAAGGCATGCCAGAGGCTCTACTTTGGTAGTAATTTGAGAAGATTTAATATGTCACCAATATTTAGTATTCTATGTCACTGCAGCAAATTTCTCTAGACATACAGCAGACAGCATTCTGACTGTCATGGAGGCTCTAATGCACAGGATTGAAAAAGGTTGCAGAGGGCCATAGACTCAGCCAGCTCCATCACAGGCACAACCTTCCCTACCATTGAAGACATCTTCAAGAGGCATTACTATCATTGGGGAGGAGATGCAGGAGCCTGGAGACTCACATTCAATAACTCAGCAACAGCTTATTTTCCTCCACCTTCAGATTTCTCAATGGTCCATAAGCCTCACTATTCCTTCTTTTGTAAGCTATCATAATTTTATGTCTTTTCAGTGCACTGCTGCTCAGAACAACAAATTTCACATTATAGAACTCAGTAAAAATAAGTCTGATTGAGATTCTGAAAACAATCTTACAAAATTATTCAGTTCATCTGGTATCAAGAAATTGGATTCAACAAGGGCTTTAAACCCTGACCAACTACAAGTTTCATGATGATAATGTGTTTCAGAACTACCTGTATCTTTAGCCAAGCAATCCCACTTAAACAAGAAAACTTGCATTCACCAAATAAACTAGAAGGTAGTCCAGCTGCCCATAAACAATATTTTCAATTCAGCCCCATCGCCAAAGTCATATAAAATCTCATTCCACGTGCTATCCATAAACATCCCTTTAATGTCTGGTCAAAGTCTTGGCACTTTGTTCATACATCACTGTAAGAGTAACATAACTAGATGGATTGCAGTAGTTGAAAGCAGCAACTCACTATCACCTTTTCCAAGGCAATAAATGCAGACTTAGCCAGTAAGGCCAACATAACTATAAAGTCAAATCAAAAGTCAAGTTCATTCAAAACAATTTTAGAAAGTCTCTTATACTATGATTATGTACAGAACTTATACTATGAATAGTAGGACACCATAGGACAGCTATGGTATGGTAGTATAGTATAGACTGCAATGGAACTGAGGAACTCAGGAATACAAGTGCATAGTCCATTGAAAGCAACATCACAGGTAGACAGAGTGGTAAAAAGAGCATTTAGTAAGCTGCTCTTCATCAGACAGGGCAATGAGTACAGGTGATAGGATATTACACAATGTAGTTATAGAAACTGAGATGAAGGACTCAAGGACTCTTCATCTCATGTTCTTGATATCACTGGACAACAAAGCCTTTGCTTCGCGAATATTTGGGTGTATCTAACACATTTTGGGTTGTTGATTATAAAAGTCACCATGAAATTTCCCTTTCATGCACCATTTTTTAAGATTGCCTATATTTGTTATTTCAATTTATATTCAAGTCAATTAAAATGTTGCCCACAATGTGAGCTGATAAATTTTCTATTTTATTCAGGAATGCCTGGGTATGCTTACGCAGAGCAGATGCTGCATGGGAGGACAGCCTATAAATTTCCATGAAAGATTTTGATATTTAAGACAAGTGTTTCCCAGAATAACTGATGTCAAGATTAAGGAAGGCATTTTTGTTGGTCCATAAATCAAACAAGTCAATGACAGGCAAGAATTCTAATGGGACCAGAGAAAATCTCATGGAAGGCATTCAAGGATGTTGCTGAAATTTTTCTTGGCAACTACAGGAAACCAAACTACGTGCAGCTGGTTGACCAACATGCTTGAACCAACGTCACTGAAGATTCATTTTTGCATTTCCATTTATACTTCTTCCCGGCAAATCTCGGCACTGTCAGTAACGAGCACCATGGAAAGTTTCCCCAGGACAATGTGGTCATGGAGAAACAGTATCAGGGCAACTGGAATCCCTCAATGCTGGCTGATTATTGGTGGACACTTAAACAAGAAACCTCAGACACCGAGTACAAATGAAACTAATCAACAAAACATTTTAGCTTAATTGAACTATTGCAAAGCGTCAGGGTCATTTTGCAATTAAAAGCACTATATTCAATAAAAGTTAATTTCTCGCTTCTCCAAGTTCCTACATGATACAAGTAGTCTGAAGATATATTTTGTGTTCAGCTTCAAGTGGTCTATCATGAAGGAAAACATTCTCATTTTCAAAAAAAATGTTGTCCAGTATATTTATTGCTCACTTATTTATTTATTTCTTTTTGTATTTGCACAGTTTGTTGTCTTTTGCACACAGTTTGAACGCCCAAGTTGGTGTGGTCTTTCATTGATTCTATTATGGATATTGGTGTATCAGGGATTTATTGAGTACGTCCATAAGAAAATAAATCTCTGAGTGGTAATATGGTGGCATATATGTACTTTGATAATAAATTCACTTTGTACTTTGCGTAAGTTATTGATGAGGCCTCACTTGTTACACTGTGTCATTTTGATCACTCTATTATAGGAAGATGTGGCTGAACTAGAAAGAGTGCAGAAAAGATCTACCACAATATTAACAGAACTAGAAGGCTGTTACAACAGGCTGGCAAGGCTACATCTTTATTCCTTGGAACACAGGAGAATGCAGGACATTTTTATAGAAAGATTTAAAATCATGAGAGAAGGGTACAGAGGAGATTTACCAAGATACTGCCTGGTTTAGAGAGTATGGATTATGATCAGAGATTAAGGGAGCTAGGGCTTTAATCTTTGGAGAGAAGGAGGATGAGAGGAGACATGATAGAGGTGTACAAGATATTAAGAGGAATAGACAGAGTGGACAGCCAGCACCTCTTCCCCAGGGCACCACTGCTCAGTACAAGATGACATGGCTTTAAGGTAAGGGGAGGGAAGTTCAAGGGGGATATTAAAGGAAGGTTTTTCACTCAGAGAGTGATTGGTGCGTGGAATGCACTGCCTGAGTCAGTGGTGGAGGCAGACACACTAATTAAGTTTAAGAGACTACCAGACAGGTATATGGAGGAATTTAAGGTGGGGGTTATATGTGAGGCAAGGTTTGAGGGTCGGCACAACATTGTGGGTCGAATTGTGGGTAATGTGCTATGTTGATAAAGTGGATGGTTGTAGTCTTTTCCCCAATGGTAGGGAGACCAAAACTAGGGGGCATAAATTTAAGGTGAGAAGAGAAAGATTTAAGAGGGAATTTTTTTTCACACAAGGGGAGGTGAATATATGAAACAAGCTACAAGAAGTAGTAATTAATTCAGGTACAATAGTATCATTTAAGAATCAATTGGCCAGGTACATTGAGGGGCAGGCGTTACAGTAATATGAGCCAAACACAAGAAATCGGGTGGGCACCATGGTCAGTATAGATTCATTGGGCCAAAAATCCTATCTGCGCTGCACTGCTCTACAAATCTCTTTGACTCTAATATGCATTTAATAAATCATTGTTTCCTTTAATTCACCAACGTCAATCTCAATGCACGGACTCCAGTTCGGAGCAGACAATTGTTGAGGTGTAAGAAACGGTAATAGGTTTAGATAAGGTAAACAATGAAAAGCGATTTTCATTATCAGATTGAACAGAGAAAGATTTTTATTTTTACTTCCTAAAAGACAGAAGGAAGCTGTGATAAAAAGCTTTAATTTTATGCAGAAAGCAGTTCAGATGTGCAAATCGTTGTATGTCAGGGTGATGGAAACAGAATCAAATAGGGTACTAAGCGGTGACAACGGTAGTAAACTGCCGTAACCAGTTTATGCTTCTCTCTGACCAAGGGCCTAAGGAATCTGAGATAGATGAAGGGGGCCGGAGCGCATCCCAACCATTCACATTTTTGCTCTACATACTCACGGAAAATTAAAGCACACATTGCTAATCCGTGGATGTAAAGAGAGAGCTCTGATCCAAGCCCCTTCACGCACCCCTCCAACCGGCAACCGCTGATAGAAAGCGAAGAAGTCTGGGGAGGGAGTAGGACCCTCTGCGCCACGCAGCAACGAGTAGTCCTATTGGGCGGTCTCGCCTTAGCAACCGGACTCGGTCGCAATCACCAAGAGAGGCTGTGATTGGAGGAGGCGGCAGTGTGGGGGGCGATCGTTTTGGCCTGATGTATGTATGTGACCCAAGGCATGTGTCAGCTATATGCTCTGGAAATAAAAGCGGTATATGCTGGAGGAATAGGCGGCGGTTGCGGAGTTAAGTTCCCACAGCCTATTAAATGCTCCTAATAGCGTGGGTCTCAAATAACCTCTGACAACCAAGTCCAGCCCATGGCTTTCATATGTGGCTTAACCACTAAGCCCGGCGGAACCAGGTTACTGACAGAAGAAGAGGCAAAGACGGGTTACTGGCGGTTTAAAACCAGTCGCCTCAGGTAGATAGGTGAAGCAAGGTGGTTTTTAAAGGTTTTTAAGCTGGAGGCTCACCCAGTGGAGCTGATAAGCAGGTGAGAAAAGGTAGGAAACCAAAGTGGGGAATAGATAAAAATGGAAAAGGGAGGGAAAATATTTTGTTTCAGAAGCAAAAATCGATGTACTTGCTATCAAGCTGGAGGTTATCCAGGAATATGAGGTGTTCCTCCTCCACTCTGAGAGTGGCCTCCTCGTCGTGGCAGAAGAGGAGGGCATAGACTGACATATCAGAATGGGAATAGGAATTACAATGGTTGGTCACCATGAAATTCTACTTTTGGTGATTGGAGCGGACGTTCTCAATAAAGTGGTCCCCCAGTTTACGACGAATCTCACTAATGTAGAAGGTGCCACAATGGGAGCACTGGTCACAGTAAATGATCCCAATAGATTCATTGCCTTGCCTAGAAAGACTGTTTAGGGCCCTGAATGGAGGTGGGGGAGTGAACGGGCAGGAGTAGCACTTTGGTACTTACAGGGAAAATTGTCCGGAGGAAGATTAGTGGGAATGGATAAGGGAATCACAAAAGGATAGATCCCTGCAAAAAGTGGAGAGTGGGTGGGGGAGATAAAGACATATTTGGTGGGAGGATCCCTTTGGAGATGGCAGAGTTTTGGAGGATGATGTGTTTGGTGTGGAGATGTATGGGGTACTAAGTTAGGACAAGAGGAAATCTCATGGGGCCCCAGTTTTGCATGCCTTTTTGTTAGCCAAGTCCAAGCCTTCCCTGGTAATGCTCCCCAATTCTTCATTTGCTATATCAATGGCTGCATTGATGATGCTTCATGCACTCATGCTGAGCTCATCAATTTCATTAACTTTGCCCCCAATTTCCACCCTTCCCTTAAATTCACTTGGTCCATTTCTGACACCTCCCTCTGCTTTCTCAAACTCTGGAGACAAATTGTTTAGCGATATCTTGTATGAACCTACTGATTCCCACAGCTATCTTGACTGTACCTCTTCCCACCCTGTCTTCCGTAAAAATGCTATTCCCTGTTCTCAGTTTCTTTGTTAACTGCTACATCTGTTTTCAGGATGAGGCTTTCCTTTCCAGTTTTGGAGCATTAAGCAGCAGCCAATCGGAGAGATCAGAAGCCCAGGAAAACATTAGTTAGTGGAGAGGTCGTAGGTAAGATCTCAGACGAAGTCAGGAATCAAAAGGTTGAGCAGTGTCCTGAACTGCATATATTTCAATGCAAGAAGTTTTGTGGGAAAGATGGGTGAGCTCAGGGCTGGGATCAACACCTGGAATTATAATATTGAATCCACTAGTGAAAGGTGGTTACTGGTGGGTCAGGTTTTGCAGCTCAGTATTCTGGGGTTCTGTTGCTTTACACTCAACAGAGTGAGAAGGATTAAGGGAGGAGGAATGGCACTACTAGTCAGGGAAAATGTCACAGCAGTGCTCAGAACAGACTGGAGAACTCATCTAATGAGGTGTTATGGGTGAAACTGAGAAATAAGGAAGGGTAGAGCATGTTTTTGGGGTTATATTACAGAGCACCCAACAGTCAGAGGATTTAGAGGAACAAATTTGTAGAGAGCTCACAGACTGTTACAAGAAACTTAAGGTTGTTATAGTAGGTAATTTTAACTTTCCATATATTCAAGTCAAGTCACTTTTATTGTCATTTCGACCATAACTGCTGGTGCAGTACATAGTAAAAATGAGAGGATGTTTTTCAGGACCATGGTGTTACATGACACAGTACAAAAACTAGACTGAACTACGTAAAAAAATCAACACAGAGAAAGCTACACTGGACTACAGACCTACACAGGACTACATAAAGTGCACAAAAACAGTGCAGGCATTACAATAAATCATAAACAGGACAATAGGGCAAGGTGTCAGTCCAGTCTTCGGGTATTGAGTCTGATTGCTTGGGGGAAGAAACTGTTACATAGTCTGGCCGTGAGAGCCCGAATGCTTCGGAGCCTTTTCCCAGACGGCAGGAGGGAGAAGAGATTGTATGAGGGGTGCATGGGGTCCTTCATAATGCTGTTTCCTTTGCGGATGCAGCGTGTAGTGTAAATGTCCGTGATGGCGGGAAGAGAGACCTCAATGATCTTCTCAGCTGACCTCACTATCTGCTGCAGGGTCTCGCGATCCGAGATGGTGCAATTTCCGAACCAGGCACTGATGCAGCTGCTCAGGATGCTCTCAATACAACCCCTGTAGAAATGTGATGAGGATGGGGGGGGGGGGGGGGGGGTGGGTGGGAGATGGACTTTCCACAGCCTTCGCAGAAAGTAGAGACGCTGCTGGGCTTTCTTTGCTATGTAGCTGGTGTTGAGGGACCAGGTGAGATTCTCCGTCAGATGAACACTAAGAAATTTGGTGCTCTTTACGATCTCTACCGAGGAGTCGTCAATGTTCAGTGGGGAGTGGTCGCTCTGTGCCTGGAGTTGACTGGAACTCCCATCCTGTTAAAGGACTAGATGGGACAGAGTTTGTCAAATGTGTTTAGGACAGTTTCCATAATCAATATGTAGAAGTCCCAACAAGAGAGAGTGTAGTACTTGATCTGCCATTAGGGAATGAGGCATGGTAGGTGACAGAAGCACTCAACAGGACAGAGAGCATTAAAGGAGGAGTTGAAGATTTGTACAAAGACCCCTAACCACTACAGTAGACTTTTGTTCTAATTGTTGTTTCTTGTACAATTTATGTTAATTACATTTTTTTCTTGTAAATGTTATGTACATGAGCTATGTGCCTGTGATGCTGTGGCAAGTTTTTCATTACAACTTTGCACACGTATACTTGTGTATATGGGAATAAACCTGACTTTGACTGGAAAAGTGAACAAACAAATCTGTTCTATCATAGGGGTAAAAAACATAGAATGCTGGAAGAGTAGTTGCTTGAAAATGTTAAATGCAATATTAAGTCGCCAGGGCTGCAATGTGCCCAAACTGTTCTCGGATTGAACATTGTTGAAGCAATGCAATAGTCCAAAGACAGGTTAGACTGGGAATGTGACAGTCGACTACAAATTTATTCGCCCCGCGACTTCAACAGAGGTGATCTGTACAACAGCTATATGAACTAAACTTCATTTGGGAGAAGGGGAGTGATGAATGAATTGACTTGGGAGTCAGATGAACAGAAAGTTAAAATTCAAAGTAAAATTTATCAGAGTGTATACCTGTCACTACATACAACTGTGAGATTATTTTTCTGCGGGCATACTTAGTAATACTATAGAATAGTAACTAAACTGTAAACATCAGGAACTGTTAACCATAAACAAAATGTGCAAATGCAGATATAAATAACAATAAATAACGAGCGTGAAATTACAATATAACAGAGTCCTTAGTGTAGCTTTTCCCTTTTGTTCATGAGCCTGATAGTTGAGCGGTAGTAACTGTTACTGAACCTAGTGGTGCGAGCCCTGAGGCACCTGTACCTTCTACCTGATGGCAGCAATGAGAAGAGCATGGCCTCAGTGGTGAGGGTCTTTGATGGTGGATGCTGCATTTCTACGGCAACATTTCATGTAGATGTGCTCAATGATTGAGAGGGTTTTACCTGTGCTGTACTGAGCTAAATTCACATTTGTAGGATTTTCTGCTCAAAGCAAGTGGTGTTCCCATAACGGGCACAGAAGAAAATAGTCATCATACAGGCCCTATAGCCCAATTTCATGTCTCCTGTCTATCAACAAGATATCCTTATCAGATGCCAACTCCATCCCCATCAATTGCACCTAGTTTCAATCACTAATCAAAGTTCAAAGTAAATCTATTATCAAAGTACATATGTCACCCATATATGACCCTGGGATTCCTTTCCTTGCTGACAATCACAAATAGGAAAAAAACAATAGAATCAATGAAAGACCAGGACCAACAGGGCGGCCAACAACCAATGCGTTAAAAAAAACTTCAAATACAGAAAGGAAAAAAATAATAAATATCGGGAATGAGATGAAATGTCCTTGAAAGTAAGTCCTGTTCAGTGATGGGATGAGTGAAGTCATCCCCTCTGGCTCAAGAACCTGATAGTTGAGGGCTAATAACATGAACATGATAGTGCAGGCCCTGAGGTACCTACAACATTTTCCTGATGGCAGCATCAAGAGATCATGGTCTGTACGGTGGGAGTCCTTGATGATGGACCTCTCTGGGATAACTTAGTGTTCTATTCACCTATTAGCTTATATACCTTTAGAAAATGGGAAGAAATTGAATCTCCCAGAGGAAATCTACATGGTCAAGGTTAGAACATGCAGAATACACAAATATATAGCACTAGAGATCAGATTGACTCAGATTCTATATGATACTGAAGTAGCAGTTCTACTATGTGAATTTTTGCACCTAAGAGAGGTGGAGTCAAAGTAGAAAGGAGTCAAGAAAATGCAGCTGTTGAGATCTGGAGCTAAAAACAAGCTGCTGGAGGAATTGAGCATTACAGGTTGAGACTCCAAATAAAGTAATCTCATGAGTTCCCTCGGCTCATGTTTGCTCCAGTATAGCAACTGAAATTGGTTCAGGTTAAAGTGTTTAACTAAGGGGGAAGTTTACCTTAGTCAAGATCAATATGTGACCACTGCTGAAGGTGGCAGATGCTACAAACTTAAAATGATGAATAGCAAGATTTCAGAAGAAAAAGGAATAAGTGACAACATAAACTAAAAGATTACATTTTTAAGATGCAGTATCACCTGAGAACTTGTCCATAAAACTAATAGTTAAAGGTAAAAACAGAAAATGCAGGAGAAACCTCAGCAAGGCAATCAGCATCAGTGAAAAGAGAAACAATTAACATTTTGGCTATGGAATACTTTAACAAAACTGAAAGCTAGTGTAGAGAGCAGTGAGAGTTGGGAAAAGCAAAGCACAAAGCAGTTTTCCTCTTCCTTGCTCATACGTTTCTCCCTCATTTTTTCTCAATGGAATCTCCCACTTCCTTGGATACTGCAGGTCTACAATCAAATGACCAGAAACAGCTAAATATTAGAAAGCCATTATTCCTAAACCCACATTGTGAAGCTGAACCTATGTTATTGAACTTGCAATCCTTTACCCTTCTGCACAAGACAATGAAAACCAGTTATTGTTAGTACAGCTTTGTTCAACTTCATCCATGTTTCTATTTTAATGTCCTACTTGCCAGCCTCCTGCATTGCACCATTTGTAAATTCAAGTTCAAACAAAACTTCATTGTCTTATTCTAATTCATATGGGATGCCAGTAATATGTTACAGCAGGTTTACCTACAGGGACAGCTTTATAAGTTTCATCTGTTACGTACCCCATAACTGGGTCACTTACCAGCAAAGATAGGGAGGTCCGTTGAAGTCTGATGGTACTATTTTTAACAGTATTTATTGATAAAAATACACAAAAATAATATCAATGCAAACATACAGATAATATACGTCATCAATACTAAATCTAAAAGCGCGGGTATAATAATAATCAATAAGAAATAGCTCTATTCTTGCCTAGGGGATAATGTATTGTCCGATGGAAATATAAAAGTCACTCAAGTTCATGCAGGCTGCAGCCTTTGGTTGGAGAAAGACAGATTTTTAGAACTTGCCAGCTTTTCCTTTTTATGATGTCGATCCTTCTAAATTTCGTTGGTGGTGATCTCTTCTTTAGCTAAGCCGTCTTCCATGGTAAGGCCCCAATCCCGGCAACGGGAAAGGACACACGTGGGCCCTCCACCGGCTGTCGCTATTAAACGCTGTCACGGGATTTCTAGCATTTCTCCTGGTGCGTCTAAAGGGGTTGTTCCCCAGACCCTCTTTTATCCTTACTCACTGGGTCTCAGATGTCAATCAGGTTGGGATGATGCAATCCTTCACCCAGCCCACTTTGGTCATTCCCCGAGGGCTTCAATGAATAGCACAGTACTCAATACACAACTCCGTCTCCAAGAGACAATGGCCGTTATCCGTGGCTTTGTATCACGGAGGCCAGGACACATTCCAAACCCATGAGGATTCTCTCTCATTTCCGGGGTCCCCAGACCTGAATTAATAGCGATCTTGCGATTCTCAAAAAGGAGGGGGTTACTTTGTACCCTTCGGCCCCTCAGAGTTGGGGCACAGGCGTAACACATCCAACTTCCCAAATAAAAGCCTTGCTAACCTTCTTAAATCCCTAAACTTTCAGATCACTGCCTCTTACAGATCATCTATTTACTGTGTAAGTGAAGAGGCAAAAACAGGCCTACTCTATGCAATTCTTCAAACAACAACCATTTCAGCCATCAATCCAGGGAAGATTCTCTGCATTTCCTTTCAGACAAATACACTTTTTCCTTAAAACTACAGTACAGGATATGGCTTCACCTATTTAGAAATAACAAGACCATCTCCTTTACATTAATGCCAATTTTTCTATTTTCCCCAATTACTTCTATTGTTACATGTTATTTCTTTGAAGACACAAGTATCAATTATCTAATTAAAATAGAAAAATAAATATTAATCACAATGTCCTTTACATAACCATGTTTATAGCTTATTCACGTTATTGCTGCAAGTTCTCCATTGTTACTTCAACAATATTTTCTTAAAACTCCATATCACATTTAGTGTTTCCATAAAACACCTTGGATATCTCACGTTACAGATACCGCTAAACATGTCACCTTCACATAAAGCCTTGATCTGCTTCAAAATACCTTAAATTTTCTCCTGTTTCTTGCAAGTTTTCCTTAACTGTCAGAAGATATATCTTTTATTAATATACTGTAGCCAACTGTCTGAAGACAAAAGCAGTTTTGCTGAATAAAACATTCATAGCTATCAAATCAGTTTCCATAATCCATTCCTCAACCTCCTTCCCCATCTGAAAAAGCTCCAACCCAATTTTTCTGCTGGATTGACATAGGGATGATAAATTCACATCTACAGAGGAAATATTACAACTTTGCTAAATAAAAAAATGCAGGAATTGCACTGTTTATTAACAGCTACTGGGAGTGTGCACGTATTTTAAAGATTCTGCTCATCAAATGTCTAAGATAAAAGCAGATACAATATACTCTTGGTAATCTACCTAGCAACTGCAGTACCATTATAACTATTTCATTGCATGCTTCGGTATGAAATTTCTTAGCTTCACTTGGGAACTGTAGCTTGTCCTATAGCTGTGTGACCTAGCACTTCATTGATTTTTTATTTAAGAGGAAACATATTGTAGTCCATAAATGTTGAGCTGTTTAATAATTCAATCAAAAAGTCACACATTTGGAGTTCAATCCCTCCCATCAGCTTCTTAACACCAGAAATAAAAGATTTAAAAATAAGGTAGCTGTCAAAAAGTCAAACAAGAATCTGCAGATGCTAGAAATCCGAGCCACACACACAAAATGCTGGAAGAACTCAGCAGGGCAGGTAGCATTTAGGAAAAGAATACAGATGATGTTTCAGGCCAAAACCCTTCTGCAGGACTGGAGAAGAAAGCTGAGGAGTAGATTTATCTGTTATTTGTGAAGTGGGGTGCCGTGCGCAATCATAATCGATTGAAAACAGATGTGGAAGCACGGAGAAACATTGGGAAATTCCAGGAAGACCTTCTTCGTTGCTGCTGCGAGGTCCGGGACTCTGCTGGGAAGAACAGGCCCCCAGTCCTCGGGGTCGCGTTGCCGATGCTCGGCAGAGGATGGTGCTCAGAGAAGCTGTGCCAGAGGGGATGGTCGTCGGTTCAGAGGTTCGACGGACTCAGGTCGCTTTCGATGTGTGCTGCATCTGCGAGGCTGAGTTGGGCGGCGCCTTGGAAGTCCATAGTGGGGGTATTCCCTTCTGCCGCCGGCGTGGGATGGCGAGTCTGTCGGGACCCTGGGGACGTGGAATCTATGGTGATTTCTTTTGAACTTACAGTCCTTTAACATCTTGGACTATTTTTTACTGTGCCCATGGTCTGTTTTTTAATTATGCTATTTTTTGCATTGTTGTAACTATATGTTGTAATTATGTGGTTTTGTGCAGGTCTTGTAGCTTTAGTTTTTGGTCTTGTTTTTGTCTGGTGGATTTGGAGCTCCTTTCCAGGGAACGCGCTAGACGGTAGCGCGATATTAATATGCAGCAGCCTCTCCGGACTCTGGATTGGGGATTGCCAAACGTTACGTGGATTTTCTGGTGTAGTCTGTTTTGTCATATGCTTTTGTGATATCATTCTGGGGGAACGTTGTCTCATTTTTTAACTGCATTGCATTTGTGGTTTCTAAATGACAATAAACTGAATCTGAAAAGGTGGAAGAGGGGAGAGAAAAACCCAAGGTGATAGGTGAAATCAGGAGGGGGAAGGATGAAATAAAGAGCTGGGAAGTTCATTGGTGAAAAAGACAGAAGGCCAAGGGAGAAAGAAAAGGAGGGAGAAGCACCAGAGGGAGGTGACAGGTGGGCAGACAAGGTGAGAGAGAGAAAAGGGGATGGGAAATGGTGAAGGGAGGGGGGAATGGTGGGGTGCATTACCTGAAGTTTGAGAAATCGATGTTCATGTCATCAGACTGGAGGCTATCCAAACTGAATACAAGCTGATGTTCCTCCAACCCAAGTTTGGACTCATCACGACAGCGGAGGCAGCCATGTGCGGACATATCGGAATGGAATTAGGAAGTAGAATTAAAATGGGTTGCCACTGGGAGATCCTGCTTATTCTGGTGGATGAGAGTAGGTGCTCAGAGAAGCAGTCTTCCAACCTATGTTGGGTCTCACCAATGTACAGGAGGCAACAGTGAGAGCACTGAAAACAGTAAATGACCCCAACAGACTCACAGGTGAAGTATCACCTCACCTGGAAGGACTGTTTAGGGCCCAAGAATGGTAGTGAGGGAGGTAGTGTAGGGACAGGTGTAGCACTTATTCCGCTTGCAAGGATAAGTGTCAGGAAGAAGATCAGTGGGGAGGGATGAATGCTCAAGAGAATAATCCCTACAGAAAGCAAAATGTGATGGGGGGAGGGGAGGAAAGATGTGCTAAGTGTGGGATCCTGTTGGAGGTGGCAGAAGTTTCAGAGAATTATGTGCTGGAGGCTGGTGGGATGGTAGGTGAGGACAAGAGGAACCCTATCCCCGGTAGGGTGACAGGAGGATGGGGTAAGAGCAGATGTGCGTTAAATTTAAGGGAGGTGGTTGAGGGCAGCGTTGATGCTGGAGGAAGAGAAGCCCCTTTCATCTCCTTTGGTCTAGAATTGAAAGCCTCATCCTGAGCAAATGTGGCGGAGACGGAAGAATTGGGAGAAAGGGATGACATTTTTACAAGTAACAGGGTGGGACAAGGGTATAGTCCAGGTAGCTGAAAGTTCATGGGTTTATAATAGACATCGGTAGATAAGCCATGTCCAGAGATAGGGACAGCGAGATTGTTAAAGGGGGGAGGTGTTGGAAATGGACCAGGTAAATTTGAGGGCAAGGTGGAAGTTGGAAGCAAAGTGCATGAAGTTGATGAGTTCAGCATGGTTGCAGGAAGTGGCACCAATGTAGTCGTTGATGGAGCGCAGGAAAAGTGCAGGATGTTCACCACTGTAGGCTTGGAACATTGACTCCATGTAGCCAACAAACAAGCAGGCCTAGCTGGGACCCATGCAAGTGCCCATAGCCTGAAACATCGACTGTACTCTTTTCCTAGATGACAGCTCAGACCAAAGTTCCTCCAGCACTTTGTGTGTTTCTTGGTTTTCCAGCATCTGCAGATTTTCTCTTATTTGTGAGTACATTTAAAAGATGGGGGAGGGGAAAGAGAAACACAATGTTCCTCCAGCCTGAATGTGGCCTCATCATGACATTAGAGGAGGCCATGGATTGCCATATCAGAATGGGAATGGGAAGTGGAATTAAAATGGTTGGCCACTGGAAATCCCACTTCTTCTGGCACACCTACACTCCATCCACTGGGATCTCAGTGGCCACTCATTTTAATTACACTTCCCATTCCTATATGTCAATCCATGGCCTCCTCTGCTGCCCTGATGAGGCCACTCAGGTTGGAGGAACAACACCGTATATTCCAACAGGGTAGCCTTCAACCTGATGGCATGATATCCCTTTCCCTCTCTCACCTTATCTCCATGTCCACCAATTGCCTCCCTCTGGTCCTCCTCCTCACTTTTCTTTTTTCCATAGCCTTCTGTCCTCTCCTGTCAGACTCCCCCCTTCTCCAGTCCTGTATCTCTTTCACCAATCAATCTCCCAGCCCTTTACTTCATCCCCCGCCCCCGTCTCACTTATCACCTTGTTTCTCTCTCGCTCTCTCCCCTACCCCACCTTTTCAATCTATTCATCTTTTATTCTCTTTGGCCCGAAACATCCACAGTACTCTTCCCCCCCCTCCCCCCCACCCCACCGCAACAAATGCCGCCTGGCATGCTCAGTTCCTCCAGCATTTTGTGTGTCTAAGAGACATGCTATTTCTATCATACTTTTCTAAAATGCATATTTAAACTATGCTGTGCATTTTAAACTGATGTGATATATTAAAGACTGCATGTGATAAACAGATTGCGAGACTTTTGCTATTTCAAATAAGCCAAGTTTTATTGCTGTTTTAAAAATCTAGACATCAAAAATAATTTCAATATTTAACTGGAATTTTACCACACAGAGCAAATTTTGAGAAATACAAAATAAAAACAAGATTGATAGTGTCTCAACCAACAAGTGGCCTTTATGCACCTTATTTAAACAGGTCTGCTGAAACACTACTAACAATATAAATTGGCATAGACCAAAACATTACTAAGTATTAACTTTGTACAATCTCAAAATGGTAAAAGTAATTAACAATCAAGTTTGATTCAGCAAACTCTAAGATTAAAACATTAAATTGAGAAATCTAACAAGATGCAAAGTAACTTAAACACTTGAGAAATCCATGGTCATTCTTACAAATTAAGGCATAAGAATCCATAGTCCCACGCAACAGAATCTTTACAACCACTTCTTCTCCATCCAGCAGAGCCATTCAGAAACAACCAGGTTTTGTTACAAAGCATGGTTGTTCATGAAGCTTTTAAGAATGTTCAACTGACTATCCAGTGCTGTAATACCCTCACCATAAATCTGCACTTAGGTGAGTACAGTCAAATCAACAAAAGTAATACAAATTTAAGAGTAAGCTGTAAGCAAGTAATACCAACTGCTTTGTTCACAGCAGGTACTAATTTGTTGGTGGCCAAAAAGCTAGATAGCACATTATGAACAAGTCTACACAATGTGATATTTATTATGGAATGAAAAACATTAAACTCCTTTATGCTCATGAGATTACCACACTATATGTCGAACTGTTCAAAGCAAGTTCCTCAATGGAGTAGCCATTAGTTTAACCAAGAATCAGCTTCATCGGTTTCACCCAAACAAGCTTGCAAATCAAATTCCTTTGCTGTAGAAGATACAAACTCTCTGGTCATTGAAGTCGAACCAGACACCTAAAATAAAATGGAAACATTGAGACATTAAGTGAAAATGAAAATATTCAGTTGTAGCATCTTCGAGTCAAAACAGATCTTCGCTGAACACTGTGAACCAGAGTACAGTCCAACAGCTACAGAGACAGTATTCCTAACACCGGTCCCCATGCTTTGCTTTTTCTTGAAGTCAAAAGATTTGCAAAGAGCACGTGACAAAAAAAAACTGAAAGACTGACTGAGAGAGTAACTCATTCAAAGCAAAGATCTACATTCTATGTGCAGAGTAAATATTAACCATTTTGTGCCATAATTAGTTACACACCACAATCAGTGGATGGATACACTATGAGGTGCTCTGGTGCAACTTTCTCTTTACGGAAAGGCAAGAAATTTTGCACCCGGGAAACACAGGTGACTGGTAGGTGAAGTCAGCAATCCAAAAGAGATATGAATTAGCAGTCAGTCAGTCTCAATTTCCTTCCTGCCAAATTCAAATAGTACACTAATTTCAGTGAAAATATACCCAAAAAAAGACAAACAATGGCATTACGCTTTTCTACAGTGGTTTGATTAGCTTTAGTCGCAAAACTCTAAGCCAGTAGAGTACAAGGTGCGAATTATTCAAATCTATGCTACAATATATTTGTTTAAATCTGTTGAGTGCCAAGATTCCCCTCTAACCATGCTATCTGTTCTAATGACACCTTATTTAATAACCTCACAAAGAACCAGAATTCATTCCACAATTAAAAGGAGTGCCACAGTAATGAAAGTTATCATAAATGCTATTAGTTTGTCCTATTAGCCCAAACTCTTCAATTGCCCATTGGTTTAAAAAAAAGTACATAATGTAGTTTATTACTTTGCACTTCATTCTTTGGTTTAGAGATACATACCTGAGGAGATGGTGCTCGTGTGTTGCTGGGAGTACATCCACTTTCATCATGAGAACTTGTCTGACTTCCATTTGAGCAGTTAACAGATTCTGTTTCCATTTCAAAATCAAAATCTGTCCTACAGGGAACAAGAATTTAATACTATTTAAATTATATGCACTTTTAAAATGTTACTGCATACCATAAATGAAAAGTTAAAATCCAATTTTAATTCCTCTTTATTTTACTTGAGTTTATTCTACTTCTATTAGAAATACACAATTCAATTCTAAATCCAAAAATGGCAACAAAAATGTTTCAACTCAAGTCATTTGATAATCCAGTAATTTGTACATACATTGCTTGTAAATCACTGCCTTCTTCTGCAGGTGGATCCCAGGCATGAAGTGCAATTCTCCATAACCTAATTTGCTGATCCCAGGATCTACGACTGAACTTCTTAAATTTGTTTGGAGTCCGGGGGTGAACACCTGGCTTTCGAAGATGTCTGAAAGAAAAAATTTATACTGTTTATTTTCATTCATTGACTAGTTCTGCATGTGTCCAATCAAAATCTAATCCACTAAACCCAAACATTTTACAGTGAACATTGCTCTACCCTTTCATTGATATCATATACAAATTGAAGACAAATTTTAATCATGTGCCTCACAATCTTGTTACAATGGAAAGCTGTTGTCTCAAAACCTTGCAATATCATGCAAAAATGAAATAAACATGTTTGTTGAGAGCATTCATCTCTACATTTCCATATTCCTTTCAATCTCTGTCCCTGTTAGGTTTTGAACCTCCTCAAATTCCCGGAATAGAATTCATTCTAACAATTTCCCTTGCTTAGCGAACCTTTAACTGCCACAACTTCGAAGATGCAATTTGTTTTGCTCAAGACCCTTCTAGACCGTATTCATTCCGTATTATTGCCATTTCTTAATTTATGCCCAATTCCTCTATATTACAGAACATGAACAGTTTCATCAACACAAACACTAGAGATTCTACAAATGTTAGAAATCCAGAGCAACACTATTTATGTTCAAGAAAATTCTGGAAGAACTCAGTGGATCAGGCAACCATCTATGGAGAGGAATAAACAGCTGACATTTTAAGCAGAGACTCTACATCTGTTTCATTAAGTTATTTAGACATCAAACAATCCATGAATGATAATTATACCCCAGTCAATAGCATTCATTTAAACCCTACTTCAGACAACAGCACACACAAAAAAATAATGAGGAAGGGCCTTTTGCTTAGCTGAGGGGGCAAGAGATGCAAGTAACTGGTAGGATGATTAGCTAGGGGATAGGTTTTCACGTAGAAGATGCCACAACTTAATACCTGAAAGACTGGTCGAGGACCTCATGATGCTAAAGCAGTTCTTGGATGTGTACTTGAAGAGCCATGGTAAGAGATGAAAGGTAGGATTAGGTGGTCCTTGATTTAGTATCATAATGGGCTGAATACAAGATAGCGGCGTGACGCAGTTTGTAGCGGCCACTCTGGAGCTGATATCAATTATTTGTTAAGCGGGGTGCCGTGTACAATCCTAATCTGATGAAAAACACGTGGGAGCACGGAGGAACATCTGGTAATCCCTAGGAAGGCCCTCTTCATTGCTGCTGCTGTTGTGAGGTCCGGGTCTCTGCTGAGAACAGGCCCCCAGTCCTCGAGGTCACATTGCTAGTGGCCGTTGGTGGGGGCATCGCAGTGCGCCCGGCAGAGGATGGTGCTCAGAGAGGCTGTGCCAGAGCAGACGGTCAAAAGCTTGGAGGTTCAACGGACTCGGAGTCCACTGAGGTCGGGGCACTTTCACTGTGTGCTGCGTCTGCGAGGCTGGGTCCAATGGAGCCTTCATTGTTTGCTGTGTCTGCGAGGCTGAGTCTGGCGGCACCTTGGAAGTCCATAGTGGGGGTATTCCCTTCTGCTGCCTGTGTGGGATGACGAGTCTATCGGGACCCTGAGGACTTGTGTGGCAGTTTATTTCGAACTTATAGTCTTTTAACATCTTTGGACTATTTTTACTGTGCCCATTGTCTGTTTCTTATCAATTATGGTATTGTCTGCACTGTTGTAACTATATGTAACTATGTGGTTTTGTAGCTTTAGTTTTTGGATTGTTGGGTGGTAGAGTTGGTCTCTTGACTTGATGCGTCTGGGTAGTCTTGTGGATTTGGAGCTCCTTTCTGGGGAACGCGTTAAGATGGTAGCACGACATTAATATGCAGCAGCCTCTCCGGACTCTGGATTTGGGGATTACCAAACGTTATGTGGATTTTCTGGTGTAGTCTGTTTTGTTGTGTGCTTTTGTGATATTCTGGAGAACGTTGTCTAATTTTTTAACTGCTTTGCATTTGTGGTTTCTAAATGACAATAAACTGAAACTGAACTGAATAGCCTCTGGTACAGGGGTACAAGCTGAAAGGAAATTGTGTTTCTTTCTCTAAACTCATGGTGTAGCTGCCCACAAGATCTACAAATTCACAAAGCAGCAACCATGGTTCCAGCAAAAATATTCATATCCAAAACATCTGGAAATCTGAGCAAAAATAAAAAATCTGCTGGAAGAACTCAGTAGGGCGAACAGCGTCTGTAGGGGAAGGAGTTGCTATTTCAGGTCAAGACCCTGCATCATGACAGAATGGAGAAAAAGGTAGTGGGTATAAATAGAAAAGGGATGAGGCAGGAGGTAGTAGGTCATAGGTAGACCAAGGTGAGGGGTGGGGAGAGAGATGCAAGGTATGATAGGCAGTATATTCTCTCCTTTGGAATTTTTGCTCAAATCATGGTCACAAAACTCAATCATTAGCTGTTCAAAATGCTAACAAACCCCTGAACTTCTCATCCAAATACATACACAGGGCAATGGTCAATATATCAAACAGGACAGTTTTCAGACACAAGAAATAGCTATCATTACGACAAAGATTGTACAAAAGAATGGCAGGGAGGGCTGTTACTTAAATCTTCACAGGTAAAATTTACTTGCAAAATGATATAGGCTCAAGACAAATTCCAAGAATGCATGCAAGGGAAAAGATTCCTTCAACTGAGTACTGGCGCAAGTTGTGCTCAAAATTAGCTAACTAATGTGAGTAACATGCACAAAATGCTGGAGGAACTTAGCAAGTTAGGTAGCACCTATGGAATCAAATAAATGGTCAATGCTTTGAATCGAAACTCTTCATCAGGACTGGAAAAGGAGGCAGAATCCAGAATAAGGTGGTGGTGGTGGAGGGGAAGAAGGGTAGATAAAATAAAAATCCGGGAGGTAATAGGTGGAAGAGGTTAAGGAGCTGAAGGAGGAATCTAAATAGGCAAGTAAGAAGGGTGAGAGGGGGGACCAGACTGGGGAATGGAAATATCGTGTTTATAATGTAAATAAGAATAGCTTACAAAAAAATCTGCTGATGGTACATATGGGAACTAGCACTTCTGTCTAATTACTCCATTGGGCTCAAGCCAAAATAGCACACAAGTACAGAGTTTAAATTACTGTCTACTATTGGGTACAGGTTTCCACCGCTATCCAAATGGGTAGAGCATTCCTATGAAATGGCTCGTAAGCTGGAATGTCATAACGTGAAGAAGCAATTACATTTATATGGGAAAGATTTGTGAGCGTTCGCAGACCCAAAAAATAACCTACCAAATCATGCCAAATACATAAAACCTAAAATAATAGTTATATATAGTAAAAGCAGGAATGATCTGATAAACACACAGCCTTTATAAAGTAGGAATACTTCTCTGCAATCAGTGCAGCACTGTCCACTGTAGCAAAAATCTCACGCAAGCACTCTCAGCAGAAACACTCGGCGCAAGCGCTCTCGGCAGAATCACTCTCTCCAGTAACCTTTAAGCTATGAAGCTGCCAAATCATACCAAATAACACAGAAATACACAGCCTATATAAAGTAGAAATAATGTATGTACAGTGAGGAAAGACAGCGAGCACTTGGTGTGTTAGGCTAAGTCGGAGGTTGGGATGGTGGGTGACTGGGATGTCACCTCATTGTTGTCTGTTTCCATCAGGGCAGGCAGGTCATTTTCTTTTATGTCTACCTGCCTCAATGTCAAAGGTCGAGGTTCGTCATCTGCTGTGACTGATGTGGAAGGCTTGAAAAACGACAGTATGCTTGACTGCTTAGCCTCGCGCATTTTTCTATCGTCACGCAATTGTCTCACGTTCAGTTCCTGGACGACTTCACTTTCCGGCCATTCGCTACTGCATTCGGTTTTGATTGTTATCCTTCCCTCTTGCAAATGCATCAGCTCTTCATCTGTGAGTTCTTGGTCATGGGATGCCAAAACCTCTTCAACATCATCTTCAACTTCCACAAACCCAGCCTCCTTAGCCAAACTCACTATGTCCTTACTTTGTTCACCACGATCGAAACGCTTAATTATGTCTAGTTTTACGCTAAGTGCATCACCCTTATGCACTCTTTTAGGCTTTTCCGATACCTTAGAACTCATCTTGCTAACCGGTGCACAAAATAAATCGACATAAAGCACAGATGCTCACAGGCACATGTTTATGCAATGCTAGCTAGAATGCAGTTCCGGAGGAGGAGTCTGGCTGCTCGGCGTGTGCGCTGCCTTTTTTCTTAACAGTGAAAACACCTTCTGTTAGCAAAAACAGGTAACTAATGTAGGTCTTTTGTAACAGCGAGCATTCGAAAAACGGGGGATACCTGTAATACTTTACATCTTGCATACCTTGAATTAGTTTCTTCTGGCAAACTGCATTGTGCAGCTAAGCCCAAAATAATTTCAATGCACTTGTATTGATTCAGACCTAAGACAGAGCAAATAGAAGAGACAGCCACCAACAGCAAAACTATCAAACAGAAGATATTTCTTGTGCACTTACTTAGGAACTTCCCGAATGAATCGATCATATGCAATGGTATTTTTTCCATAATTGATTTGTTTCTGCCTTCTCATCAATACCACTTCATCAGTTTCAAGTTCGGATGGCGCAAGTGATTCCCTGGAGCCGCTGGAACTGAAATTAAAGTACTTTAGGAATTAAGCAATTATTTTCCTTTCTGCTCTGGCTTATGGTAGAAGAAAATCTTAATAGATAAGCTACTCATTTAGTTTGCCAATATAAACCATTCATTTATTGCCTAAAATGGTTATATTTAAATTTCCATATTTGAATACATTTACACTTTTAAGTATTAACATGGCATGCAGCAGCATACACACAAAAAAAACAACTGCTCATTGACAACTATTGTAGGTGGAGGTGAAACTACTAGAAAATAGTCAAGCCAACCAGATTCTCGCACCAGCCACAAGAGAAAGCTACGTGCACATCTATACTTCACTGCACACTGCAGTAAACTGGAGGCATTCATAGCCTCAAATTAGGATGGAATCATAGTATTGCTGGCCATTCAATGTCTCCAAAAATACAACCCATCCAACATGTTCTCATGAAAAAAAGCGAGTCTAACAATGTAACAAGGAAAACTTGTAAAGGGCAGGAGCACAAAATTTTACTTGCAACCATTTATTTCCGAATGTTTGTAAACACTAGATATACCTTTCAGATGAATAATCCCTCTCAGAGTCGTTAAAATCATTAAGCAAGAGTCGCCTTTTATATCTGGAAAGGAAAATATAAATTGATAATAAAAATTTAGAAGGTTTTAATAATTTTTTGAAAATAAAGTCAATAAAATTAACACCTCAGCTAACCATCAAACAGGAAAGAGCTCAACTTTTGATGCTCTCACATCTTTAACTGCTGAACGTTTTTGAATCGGAGAAAGCATTTAAATAATAAATCACAATTTTAGATAAACAAGGAAAGCAAAAAGATCAACATATTCAAATATGTTTAAAAGCAAAGATACAATACCGCCCTCCCCAACCCTCTTTTTCCAACACCTGATCAAACTTTTGCTATGCTTAGGGGTTAGGAAAGTTTTTGAGTAAATTTGAAGTAAACATAGCATGGAAAGGTTTAAGTGATACGGCTTAGAATCTGGGAAGAGAAATTTAAAACTAGATGCCAGAAACCTGAAAGCATATAGTGCCAAACACTCAGCAAGTCAAGTAGTAAAATAGAAAGTTCCAGAGTTTTCTGCTTTTTACACTTGGGAAAAGTAGTCTGCTTTTAGAAGTGTGCCAATAAAATAATACCAGCAAGAAAACCAGCCAGTTTGCAGTAGGCCAAACAAATCCAAAATTTTTTTGTCATTGTCCAATCATAACAAAAAGGGCCTGTTAAGAAAGGTAACCAGATTATTATGAGACATCTGCAACGCATCTGAGATTAATTATTCAACTTGAGTTCCTACTACACAATGAGAGAAATGTATCATCTATATTTTTATCTGTTAAGTAAAAACGTGTTATATAGACATTAATACAAAATGCACAGGAATGCTTGAATAGTAACGATAAACAGCTTCCTTTAAAAATATATACAAGGAAAATATATATTTTTTAACAGAGCACTCCAAAATGGAAAGTCAATTTAGCACACAAACCTCTTCAAATCCCGATAAACAGTTTGCCTTGTTTCCTCATCTTCTACTGCTGTACCCCAATCTGCAGAAGCACATCGGGTGACTGGTCCATCACTGTCTGGTGTTGTGAAACTGCAGAAGATAATTTTATCATTGTCTATTTTAATAATAGATTTTTGTAACATGATCCTGCCTTCACATTCATTAGTTATCCAAGTCTATTCAATACAGCATTTGTGTATCAGTCAAAATTCCACTGTAGAAAAAGATCAGCTCAGATACAAAACTGGCCTAAGGAATATTTGGGAACATAGATGACTACAGCATAGTACAGGCCCACAATGTTGTGCCAAACTTTCAAACTAGATATCTAATAGGACTGTGCTAAAATGTTTAACCTACCACTATTATAGATACAGTGTTCTGCTTATTCTGGTCTGGTAGAAAGAGTAAGCAGAGCACTGTATCTATAATAGTGGTAGGTTAAACATTTTAGCACAGTCCTATTAGATATCTAGTTTGACACTTCTGTTGTTAGCCCATTATCCACTGGTCACACAGGTATCATGTGTGACCAATGGATAATGATATTATGATTTATTTTAGTGTAGCAATAAAAACTGCACAACTTTTATTTGTCAGTATTAGAAATATTGGGGAAAGAAAACTATCAGTATCATGCCACATCTGTAGCAGATTCCTTGCTTCTATAGTACTCTGCAAAAGTCTGTCACCCTAGACTCTTTCAATATAAATTGTTTTAGATATTAATTTTTTGTCTTTTGTATTAGTGTATCAGTAGAAAAGAGCAAATTTTAGACGTACAAACATTCATTTTCCAAGAAATTAAATGTTAGAGAATTTTTGCATTTCGTTAAAGAAAGTAACTTATTAAGTAATAGAATCACAAACAAGAGAAAATCTGCAGATGCTGGAAATCAAAGCAACACACACAAAATGCTGGCTAAACACAGCAGGCCAAGCAGCATCTATGGAAAAGAGTACAAAGTTTTCAGCCGAGACCCTTCAGCAGTCCTGCTGAGTTCCTCCATCATTTTGTGTGAGATATTAAGTAATAAACTTGATTACTTTGTAGGTATGTAAACCAGTGCATGATTAAACACATCAATGCCATAATGAGTTGAATGAACTAAACAGATTACGGTAAATGAAACAGAAATGTGTGTAGAAGGAATCAAACTGTAAAGGACAACCAAACTAAAAGGTGAGGGTGTGGCAGATGTGATAGCTTAAACTGCAAATCATGAACTCTTACACCATGGCAAGAGTGACCATTCTGCATCAGCAAGGACTCTCTCAAGCAGAAATTTCATGGCAGACAGGAGTTTCGAGATATGCTGTCCAAGCTCTTCTGAAGAAGCACAAAGAAACAGGCAAGGTTGAGGACCAGAAATGCAGTGGTTGGCTATGGAAACTGAGCTCAGCATACCACAGATACATCAAACTGATGTCTCTTCCAGAAGTCCAGCACTAATATCAGCTCTGACCTTACAGAAATTACAGCAACCAAGTACACCCTCTACAGTCCAGAGAAGCCTCGTCAGAAGTGGTCATTCGTCCAAAGTTGGAAAAAAGCCAAAAGACTATCCTATGCACAAAAACACAAGGACCAGGTGCTGAGCGACAGCACTAGTGCTCTGGACAGATGGGTCGAAATTTGAAATTATTGGCTTGCACAGGAGGCCTTTTGTCTGTAGAAGAGTTGGAGAGCACCACATGGATAAGTATCTGCAGCCAACAGTGAAGCACGGCAGATTCTCTGCAGGTTTGGAGCTGCATTTCTGCAAATTGAGTTGGTGATCTGGTCAGAATTAATGGAATTCTCAATGCTTCATTCTGCAGCAGGACAATGACCCCAAACACACAGCCAATGTAATGAAAGACTCTCTTCAGTGAAAAGAAGAACGAGGAGCTCTGCAACAGATATGGCCTCCAAAAAGCCCTGATCTCTACATCATGGATGTCTGAGATTACCTAGAGGGACAGAAGCAAGCAAGACAGCCAAACTCCGCAGAAAAACTATGGCAAGTTCTCCATGATGCTTGGAACAACCTACCAGGCAATTTTCTTGTAAAACTACACAACAGTGTACCCAAGAGAACTGATGCACTTTTAAATGCAAAGGATGGTCACACCAAATATTGTTTTGATTTAGTTCTTTTTACTGTTTACTGCTCTTTATAGTTTTTTTTGATATTTAGAAACTTTTCATTATTTTTGAAAGTATCTTCACTTTACATTAATGTGTCTAACTTTTGCACAGTACTGTACAGGTGCTTATTTTTACAATGAATATTTTGTTTTAAGTCTAACCATATAGAGAATTTATTCCCAGACTAGGGACAGGATTAATTATGCAAATAAATGGGATCTCAATTTTTGGCAAACAATCAGGAAGATTTAAATGAAATTTAAGTCTTAAAAGCTTTGAATTAACTTAAGTTTTCCTGTTCATTGTCATCTGATCAGGATGCAATGAAATTCTTGGTCACATGAAATTTAGAGCAAGAGTAATGGTAATAATAAATACAACAATAAATGCAATGATAAGCACAAAGCAGCAATATGGTGCAAAGATAGCAGTGCAAACAGAAACGATAAAGTAACAAGATAACCAAGCAAAGTAGATTTAAAAGTATGTGAAGGAGAAAGCACCACTGAGAGGATGACTGGTTCAGAAGTCTAATGGCAATGGAGAAAAAACTGCTCTTAAATATGGACACTAGGGCTTTTAAGCTCCTGCATCATCTCCCAGAAGGCAGAAGACAGGGACCCATCAGATACATAAAGCTTAGGCAAGCAATCTTTCTTGGTTTTAACACTAGTGAGTTAGACTTGTACAAAAGTGGAGAAAGATCTGAAGCAATAAAAGACATGGTATTGTGAGGTGGTGGCAATAACATGGTTAGTTTCATCACTGATTGCATGTGTACAGAGAACTACTTTTGCATTGTAAACCATTGTGCCAACTCATTTATTTCAAATTAGTAGACATCTATTCCAGTACAGTTTCTGACTAAATCAGCCATCTTCAAAAACAGTGTGATTCAAACTCATTTTCCTTCAGTGGTTGCAGTATCGTAGCAATCCCTGTTCTAAGTCAATTGGGATTTAAGGCAGTGTTTTTTAAAATATAAATCACAGGGTTAAAAAGGGGCATTCATCTTAACACAAAAAAGGAGTGAACAGATTTTTGTAATTTGTCTCATTGCATTGGAAAAGAACTTACAAATCCTGTTGTCATACACCATCCTGCAGATTCTGTAATGTATTTTACCCAATTCTCAGCTTAATTAATGACACATTTAATATCACCTCGGCCCACTGATATTCAAGTGGCCCTGTGTGCCCCAATCAACACTTGATGCAAAGAACTGAGCTTAATGTTCAAAACTATGGAACTTCAGCATCAGAACTGTAGGTAATGAAAACTGAAGGTAGTTTGTTTGTACTTTTAAACATTATTAAATACCATCACCAAATTCCCACAATTAATATCCTAAAGCTCATGTTTCAACATAACTCAACCAGCCACATAAACATCATTACTTTAAGAGAAAGTTTGGAATTTTGCATCAAAACTTCTAATCACTTGACATCCTAAAATGAAATAGCTTCCAATTGCCTGAATGACTGTAGTTCTAGTAATAACCTCAAATCAATTAATACCCTTTCCACTGCTCTTATCAGTTATTCCTTCCACCACTGACATACACAGCGGCTGCAGTGTCTACAAAAAACACTGCAGCTGCTCATGTGAGCTACTGACAGCACCTCACGAATCACTGATCTCTATCACTCAAAAAGACTAAGGGACCAAGTAAACAACAAGAGAAAACAACCAGCTGCAGGTTCCTGTCCACATTGCACACCATCCTAATGAGAAATTGAATCATTAGTCCTTCAGTTGCTGGATCCAAAAGGTCTAGAATTTCCTATTAATAGAAATGCTATAGTGAGATGCTGAAGATGTTCTATAGGTCAGTTGTGGAGAGCCCCCTCTTCTTTGTGGTGGTGTGTTGGGGAGGAAGCATTAAGAAGAGGGACGCCTCACGTCTTAATAAGCTGGTAAGGAAGGCGGGCTCTGTCGTGGGCAAAGTACTGGAGAGTTTAACATCGGTAGCTGAGCGAAGGGCGCTGAGTAGGCTACGGACAATTATGGAAAACTCTGAACATCCTCTACATAGCACCATCCAGAGACAGAGAAGCAGTTTCAGCGACAGGTTACTATCGATGCAATGCTCCTCAGACAGGATGAAGAGGTCAATACTCCCCAATGCCATTAGGCTGTACAATTCAACCGCCAGGACTTAAGAACTTTTTAAAAGCTATTATGAATGCTTTTTGAGATAGTGATTTAGATGCATATCATATTTTTTACTGAGTTAAGTATTGTATGTAATTAGTTTTGCTACAACAAGTGTATGGGACATTGGAAAAAAAGTTGAATTTCCCCATGGGGATGAATAAAGTATCTATCTATCTATCTATCTATCTATCTAAATGTGAGAGTACAAAGACTGTGGCTGTTCAAGACAGCAGCTCAACACCACCTCAAGAAAATAAGGAGTGGTAAAAGTGACCATGCCTTACCCATGATAGTCAGATCCTCTTGAAAGAGGTTCAACCTCTTGAACAATGTTCTGACATCAGCCTCCAACACAAATGTCACATGGTCACCACATGCTACAGTAATTCAAACAAGAGCAGTTTTATTCTCCCTTTCAAAGCATGCATAAAAGGCATTGAGCTCAACTGGTAATGGAGCACCACAGCCATTCATGCTAGGTTTCATCTTATAAGAAGTAATGACCTGCAAACACTGCTGGAACTCGTGTGCATCCAATTCCATTTCTACCTTCAATTGGAATTTTTTTACTATTAAAATAGCCTTCTGTAGGTTGTACCTGGGCTACTTGTATAGCTCTGGTCACAGGTTCTGAATGCAACAGATTTAACCCTTAGCAAACTTCGAACCTCCCTGAAGGCACACACTCATCCACAAGTCTTGATGAAGTCGGTGACAAATGTGGCATATTCAAATTCAAAAAGTAAGTCCCTGAATGAGTCCACTTCATCGATTCAAAGCAGCCCTGTAAGCATTTCACCACCTGTGTAAGAAACACAATTAAACTGCCTTCAAAATGCTGGGAATGGAGTTTATCCATCTGCCTAGCTCAAGAAAAATGGGGAAAACTCTGAGTGAGGGCAGAATAGTAGTTTTGAAGCCAAACACCTTAGATCAGGACAGTCTCCCATGAAGCCATTCGACAGATAAGAGTCCTAGGGCTAATAGTCTTCAACTGCTGCATTCATAACCTTCCTTATCAGGATTACCTTCAGGCAACTACAGTCTATGAGCTCAACACCATCAAGGGCTAGAAATGCAATTTTTCCCAGTAATACCCATGTACTATTATTGGAGTATAAAGGTTGCATTGTTTGCTGTGTAACCAAA
Organism: Hemitrygon akajei; assembly: GCF_048418815.1. NCBI lineage: Eukaryota > Metazoa > Chordata > Chondrichthyes > Myliobatiformes > Dasyatidae > Hemitrygon > Hemitrygon akajei. The sequence goes on from NC_133127.1 coordinate 33,149,952, forward strand.
ACTAAGTAGTCAGCTTTGAGTTTGCTATTTGCTATGCATGTATCCAATTTAGTAGGAGAATGAAATCTTAAGAATGTAGAACACAATGGTGTGTTAATGAGAGGTAGCTAAGAGATGTAGATTAGAACATGATTAAGTCAATGGGTAGAAACAATAGTGGCGGATGTACTAGTGATACGCAACTGTAGACCGATTGGATATGCTAATGCAACTAAACCAGGAGATTGCTATAAAAAATGCTATGTACAAGGTTCGGTGGGCAATCAGCGACTAGCTCAATGACTGTCTCAGGTTTGATTTGCAAATTATTAAGTTTAACCCTTCTTGAAGAATCTTCTGCGTCTCCTGGTCGTTTGTGGAGCACGAAAAACCACGACAAAATTGGCGACCGTGACAAGACCGGAAAGAGACCCGCGGAAAGGAAATGGCAGATTGGGGACGCTTCCCAGTCCTCTAGGGACCCCCACAAGGCTAACAGAATTAAGGGTGCACCCAAACAAAAGGTAAGCGCTTTTTGCGACAATTTGGACTAAGAATTCTGTTGGTTTTGGGGAGGTCTTGGAGTCTCAGAAGTGTGGAACCACTGCCGAAGGGTCTCTCCGGTCCAAATAATCTGGCAGAATTGGGGGTTAACAGGAGGCTCACAGGATTGATCAAGAACACTGCAGTGAGGGTAAGTACAAATAAGTTAATAAGAAGTTAAGTGAAGAAAAATTCCACGTGGTGTTGGTAAATCCCTGTGGATACCGCTTCGTATAAAACAAAGGTCTGAAAGGGCATGGAAAGGGAAAATAGAGAAAATCCTCTTGGATACCGCCTTAAGAGATAAGGGTCTGAATAGACGAGGTGCATAGAGAAAATCCCTGTGGATACCATTTCGTATGATAACAAAGGTCTGAACGGGCAGGGAAAGGAAAATAGAGAAAATCCTCGTGGATACCGCCTTAAGAGATAATGGTCTGAATAGACGAGGTGCAAAGAGAAAGTTCTGTGGATACTGCTCTGAATAGAGGTCTGTACGGGCAGAACAGAATAGGAAACAAAGACAGTCCAATATATAGTTTAAAGCGCTGGTAGATAGACGATAGACTAGGCATAGAATTAGAGTAAATAATATTATCCAGTAAACGAACTGTGAATCTCTGAAATACCTTAAAAAGAGAGAACAACATGACAGGTAAGGGAACGGCAGTAGAGATTCTGAGCAAAAAAATCCCGGTAAATAAATATGAGATCACAAAAACTTCAGAAAAATGGGAAAAGAGAACCAAAAACTTGGTCACAAAATGGCCAAGAGAAGGAACGTTTGATGTAAGCTTGTGCGAAGAAATGGAGGCACTAATTAAAAATTACAAACCAAAAGATAAATCTAAGAAAAGAGGACAAAAAAGAGAACGAGAAATGGAAGTGCTAAAACTCTTCAGAATGGAGGGAGAAAGTCTGAGGAGGACAGGTAGAATATTGATTACAAGCGAGGAAGACACTAAGGTGCTGGAGAAACAGCCTGTTAGAGACAGAGGAAGGTACAGTGAGAAGCTGGCTTCAGCTCCGTACCCGGATGCGAAAGAAACAGAAAAGCCCCCTCCCTATAATGAGGAAGGAACCCCTAAGCAGTGACCACTGCTGACGGGAACAGTAAACATGCAGGGAGAAGTACAAGTTTGGGATAATGAGGAGGAAAAAAGACAATATGAGAAGGAAAAAGCGGCGATATGGAAGGAGATACAGGCAGAAAGGATAAAGGTGGAACAGGCAAAGAGAGAAATGAAAGAAGAGATTGAACGGATGAAATACTTGAGAGAGGAAAAGGAGTATGAGGAGTATCGGTTATACCATAGAAATAAACAGACTAGAAAAGAAAGTGGCTCATCAGGGCAGAAAGAGATGAGGCATTCAAGAGGAAGTGGAAAAAAGATAGGAGATGAGAGTCTTGGAGAAACACAAGAGAGGAGGGAATCAAGCACGAGTAAGGATCATGAGGAGTCCCTGCCACAGGTGTACAGACACGGACAGGAAGAAAGAGAAGGTGACTCATTGGAGGAGCAAGAGTTAAGTGGAGAGAGAGAGAGAGAGAGAGGATGCAAGAATTTGTGGGGAAGAGGTAGGAGGCAGAAGCCTAGAAGAGCAGAAGGAGGCGGTAGGGAAGCGACTTGCGGAAATAGAGAGAGAGCTAGATAAGTTACTGAGAGGGGATTGCCAGAGGAGATGCAAAAAATACTCCAGGGGCCAACCAAATATTGAATCAAGACAGAAAGGAAGGACTCCACAGGGAGACCGAGGGAAGAAGAGGATCCCGGAGAAATTTGTGTGGGAGGCAGTAAAGACATACCCTGAGACAGATGGGGAGTCAGGCGAGGAGGAGAGCCAGGGCAGGTGGGAAGAAGGAGGAAGAATGATGCCGTTGTTAGTTAAAGGATCAGGACAAGTGCAGTACATCCCTTGGGGATCCCAGGACCTAGAAGGGCTGAAAAACACTCTGCCCAATCTACATGAAGGAGCAGGGAAATGGATTAGAGCCTTTGAAGAAGAAACGACGGAACGATTATTGGCTATGGGAGATTTAAAGGCACTATTGATAAGGTTGATGGGAACCTCCAAATTTAACGAACTAATGGAAATGGCTGGCATAGTAAACTCGAACGACCCGAGAACTGATGGAGACTGGTTTGACAGAGTGAGGCAGAGGGTATGGCAGGCCCTCAGGAAGCTTTATCCACCCAAAGTGGACCCCAAAGCCTTAAAGGGGGATCCACTGGGAGACACTGAAAACCCAGCAGCCTACGTAGAAAACCAGTTGAAAAGGTGGAGACTGGAGACTGAGCAAGAGGTGGAAAATAGCTTATTTATCACCACACTGTTCCGACATAGCAATTTGGATGCAATGCCTCCACAAGTAAAATCCAAACTGGAGGAAGTGGTTGGGCTGACGTCAATGACCCCACAAGAATTTAGAGACCACGCAGTCCATGCGGTTGAGAAATACCAGAAAGACAAACGAAGGTTGGCTGAGCAGTAGGAAGAGGTGCAAAGAAAGTTAATACAAATGCAGCTCGAAGAACTCAAAAAGGAAAAAGAGAAAAGCAAAACTATGCTGCCAGCAACCACCGTTCCAAGTACAGCCATCGAACTGGATGAAGCACTGCTATATGGAGGAACCGATCATACTGTAAGACAAGGGCCGGAAAACCCCATGCCAATAATCAACGTCTTTGGAGGAGCATTCCCACAAATGCCCTATCAGGAACAGACTAAATTCAAACAGCCCAGACAGGACTGCAAGTCCCAAGGAGGGGGACAGAGGAGCTATGGGCAGAGGGGACCAGTGAGGAAACAGGGGGAAAGAGAGGTAGAGAGATTGTGCTTGGGGATGTCATCAGCCAGGTCACATGAGAAGAGATTGTCCGTTTACACCATGGCCTGTCACACACCAGCAGGAACCGATAAGAAGGGAACTAAAGTTTAGCCAAGGACCAGCCCCCACAGGCCCAAGCGGACCTGTGAACCCCTATGCGAGGTATTAGGGGTGCCCCGAGAACTTGAGTGGGAAGGGACATTACCCAACGATAACAAGGGAGGCAGACGAGGAACCCATTGTTCAGGTTATGTTAGAAGGGCAACTGACACCAATGATGATAGATACTGGAGCCACGTACACTTGTGTACAGCCACAGTATGCCCTTCACCTTCCCATGTCAGGAAAGTTTATTAAGACGATAGGGTTCTCGGGGAAAACACCGTTGACACAGTGCATGGCTCCAGTGCAGTTGAGGATGGGAAATAAAGGAATTGTTTTGCCGGTGCTAGTATTTAAAGGAACTCCGATTAATTTGTTAGGCAGAGATGCCTTATTGAAACTGGAATTAAAATTAGAATGCACCAGAAATGGGCTGAGTGTAGAAAGAACAAGGGCTCAATTGACAGTGCGAGAAGATAAGAAGGCTAATGTCTTTTGGATAGGAGACATCGCAGATCAGATTCAGGAAACCTGGGGAAAATGGAAAAAGGGCGTGTAGGCTCTATTACCCAGGGCTGTAATGCCCAAATCTGAGCTACACTGTGCAGTGATTTTTGACGTGACTCAGGGAGTTAGAGGAAAGATGGCACGTGGAGGCATGTACCCAACAGCACCTGGAAGGGGAGGCTGTGATAATTGGAAAGCAAGGGGCAGCTTTACAAGTTAAGTGGAACACCATTTTAGAAAAATGGTACAGGATACCGGAGGCTGCGCCCCACGTAACGTTGTTGGTAAACAAGGGATATCAGTCTAAAGACTTAGGACCCTTAGTTAAGAGTGCTGAAACCGTAACAGTGTGGAGGAAAACCACGCCAGAGGTGTGGATATCAGAAGACAACAATTGCATTAAAATAATGGTAAGTGTAGATATGGTAGGGACAGTGAGAGAGGTCGAAACAACTCCCCAACCACACATGCTGGGAAAGGAAAGAGGCCAGCAGAAAGATAGAAGGTTAGATGAGTTGCCATCTATTCTGTGGTCACAGCATGACACGGACGTAGGGAAAATAAAAACAGCTAGTCCGGTGGAAATAAGGCTGAAAAGGGGAGCAATTCCACTCAGGAGACCACAATACCCTTTAAGACCAGAAGCAGAAGAGGGAATAGCATTGACAGTGCAGGGGTTGCTTGAAATAGGAGTGCTTAAAAGAACAAACAGTCCATGCCATACCCCCTTGCTGCCGGTCTTAAAAGCAGATAAATCTAAGTGGAGATTGGTGCATGATTTGCGAGCAGTAAATGATGTGGTAGAGGACTGGCCAGCGGTAGCCCCCAACCCACACACGCTTTTGACTAATGTTCCACCAGAAGCAAGTTACTTTTCAGTAATTGATTTGTGTTCGGCTTTCTTCAGCATTCCTCTGGCCGACCAGTGTCAGTATCTGTTTGCATTTACTTACAGAGGTGCTCAGTATATCTATACCAGAATGCCACAAGGGTTTAAACATTCACCACATGTTTTTAATCAGGTGTTGAAGGCAGACCTCGATGGCATACCATTGAAAAGTACATTGTTACAGTATGTGGATGACCTGTTTGATTTGCTCCCACAGTAAGGAACAGTGTGAGCAGGACACTATAACTCTGTTAGAGAAGCTGGCGCACGGAGGACATAAAGTATCCAAAAAGAAACTGCAATTTTGCGCGCAGCAAGTGGAATACTTAGGCAGGGTAATATCCAAGGGAGTGAAGGCGATAGCACCAGATCAGATTGAGGCAATAACTAAGGCCCCAAAGCCCCAGACTGTAGGGCAGATGATGACGTTTTTGGGAATGGCAGGGTACAGCTCAGATTGGATAGGAGAATATGCTGAGATTGTGGCACCTTTGAGAAAGATAATGAAAGAAGCAGGACATTCAAATTTGAAGAATGGCTTACAGTAGAATGAAGAGGCGGAGATAGCTTTCAATACTATTAAGCAGGAATTGCAGTCAGCACCAGCATTAGCTCTGCCTGATGACGAGAAGGTTTTTCATTTGTATGTATCCAACCGACAGGAGGGTTATGTCACAGCGGTTCTAACACAAGAGACAGGCACAGGAAAAGCAAAGCAGCCGATAGCATACTACAGTACGAGACTAGATTAGGTGGCTCAGGGGTATCCACCCTGTTATCAGGGATTGGCGGCGCTGTACTATGCATATGAAAAGGCATCATATGAAACCCTGGGCTATCCTGTGACTCTGTACACACACCACAAAGTAGCAGAATTGCTGGAAAGAGGGAAATTTGTGCTGATGCCAGCCAGGATAGCAGCATATCAGATGCTATTGACATTTCCAGACATAACTATACAGCACTACCAGTAATATAGCCGATTTTGTCCCTTTGGGCTATGAAGGAGAACCCCATGATTGTGTAGGGAAGACGACATTTGCCAAATTGAGAGCAGATTTATGGTCAGAACCACTAGAGGATGCAGATAAAAAGGTTCTGTTTGTAGATGGCTCTTGTTATAGGGATTATGATGGAAATCATGCAGGGTTCTCAGTAGTGCAGCAGGATCAGTCGAGCTAAAAGATTATTAGGATGGAGTCCTGTCCCCAACCGTGTTCCGCCCAACTAGCGGAAATCAAAGCCCTGACAGCTGCGTGTGAAATGATGGAAGGTGAGAAAGTAGACATTTATACTGATTCGACGTATGCTCATGGAGTATGCCATTTGTTCGGGGCAGTGTGGAAACAGAGACGTTTTTAAAAAAGCAGTGGAGATCCCATACAACATTGTCAGCAAATTCTAGACTTTATAAAAGCCATAATGAACCTAAAGCATTGGCTATAGTAAAATGCCAGGCACATAAAAAGGGAAATGATATAATAACAAAGGGAAATCAAGCTGCGGACGAGGCAGCCAGAAAAGCGTCTGGATGTACATCAGCTGTCATTGCCCCCCAGGTAAGCCTAGCTCCAGAACCTGTGGTAGAGGACCTAATTGAAATCCAAGGTAAGGCAACTTTGGCAGAACAGACAATGTGGAGACGAAGGGGGGCCAAGCAGAACCCGGAAGGCATGTGGAGCATGGAAGGCGGTTTGTTGGTAGCGCCCACCCCTCTACTGACGATTTTGATTTCAGAAGCGCATGGGATTGACCATTGTGCAAGGGGGGAAGTGATAAAGAAAATAAAGAAGGATCGTTTACTAAGGCAATGTATAAGTTGAAAAGTCTAAGAAAGGAAGTTAAACAGAATGCAGGGTTTGGACATCAGTTATTTGACTGGTTAGAAAGTAGACTCGGAGGATGGGAAGCATGGCTGACTAAAATGGCAATAACTGTCAGTATTGTATTGTTGAGCTGTGCGCTTGTGCTGTGCTGTTTTCCTCCTTGTCTCAAGTCTCTTGTAGTGCGTGCTGCAACCAAACAATTTCCGATGCTTGTGGCAATTACTGAAGCAAGCTTAGTGGAGAAAGAAACACCGAAAATGTATCGTTACAGCCTACAACACCTGCAGGATGAACAAGAGCAAAACGACTGTGTGAGAGTAGATTGTAAGGGCTTCTGAGTTTTTTTCCCCTGTCTCAGGTACAAAGGTACAGGTTTTTGGTTCAGCGGCCCAGGGTAACAGGCAGAGAGTATTTTGAGGTCTTGGCGCAGAAAATTATAGTTTAACCCGAGATTTGGGAATAAGTGCTTGAGTTTATTGGGGCTTTTGTGCGCGGACTCTTAGTCTTCTTTCTCTGTGTGAGACCCTATGGGTCTCAAAGGGGGGATATATTGGAGTATAAAAGTTGCATTGTTTGCTGTGTAACCAAAACTATGTAGTCAGCTTTGAGCTTGCTATTTGCTATGCATGTATCCAATTTAGTAGGAGAATGAAATCTTAAGAATGTAGATTATAATGGTGTGTTAATGAGAGGTAGCTAAGAGATGTAGATTAGAACATGATTAAGTCAATGGGTAGAAACAATAGTGGCGGATGTACTTGTGATACGCAACTGTAGACCGATTGGATATGCTAATGCAACTAAACCAGGAGATTGCTATAAAAAATGCTATGTACAAGGATCGGTGGGCAATCAGCGACTAGCTCAATGACTATCTCAGCTTTGATTTGCAAATTAAAGTTTAACCCTTCTTGAAGAATCTTCTGCGTCTCCTGGTCGTTTGTGGGGCACGAGAAACCACGACAGTATTTACCTACTAAAACGGTCTAGTAACGTCTGAATACTTCTAGGTTATATTGAATTTAGTGTTCATCCAAATTTAGTTCAGTATATGAACATATATCTGACTAAAGAAATAGATACAAATCACTTCACTCCTGATGAAGGGTTTCGGCCCGAAACGTCGTCACTACCTCCTCCCATAGATGCTGTCTGGCCTGCTGAGTTCTGCCAGCATTTTGTGTTTTTATTAGATACAAATTAATATTTTTTCTTTAAAATATGACTCCTCCACCAAGATTCTAGATGCCTATAAGGAGTACTTCAACAAGTGAGACTATAATTTGCGTAAACATAATGGAGCAGAGGGCATCATTCAGAGAAAAACTGATGCATTACAGAAAGTTCATCCCACCAAGGAGAGTTGGAAATCGTGAACAGGAACAACAAATAATGTGCAAACAAAAATGCAAACAGCTAAAACCTATACAAGTTATGGTGACCAGAACTATTTACAGCACAGCAGATGACAAAACATTCTACAAATTTTACAAAAGGGATTGTTTTAAAAAAAAAAGCCTACAATGTCACTGAAAACCAATAAGGATATTTGTACAAACAATTGGAAATAAGTTGACTAAAATTAACAAGAGCTCTTTAAGAAAAAGACATTAATTCAAAAGACTAATGAAGTGAACTTAACAAATAATTACTTGTATCACTAACATTATGTACCTTGGAAGAAAGGGGGGGGGGGGGAGAGAGAGGAGATCTTGAGAGAGTCATTTAGCCACTTTGAAGTTGGCTGATATCTACTCCAATATCTACTGCATTTCTTAAATGCATTTATTTTAATGCTAGGAGCATTGTAAGAAAGGTGGATGAGCTTAGAGCATGCATTGATAACTGGAAATATGATGTAGCTATTAGTGAAACATGGTTGCAGGAGGGGTATGATTGGCAACTAAATATTCCTGGATTTCTTTGCTTCAGGTGTGATAGAATCGGAGGGACAAGAGGGGGAGGTGTTGCATTGCTTGTCAGAGAAAATACTAGAGCGGTGCTCTGGCAGGATAGATTAGAAGGCTCATCTAGGGAGACTATTTGGGTGGAACTGAGGAATGGGAAAGGTGTAGTAACACTTATAGGGGTGTATTATAGACTACCTAATGGGGAGCGAGAATTGGAGGACCAAATTTGCAAGGAGATAGCAGTTATTTGTAGTAAGCACAGGGTTGTGATTGTGGGAGATTTTAATTTTCCACACATAGACTGGGAAGCCCATACTGTAAAAGGGATAGATGGTTTGGAGTTTGTAAAATGTGTGCAGGATAGTTTTTTGCAGCAATACATACAAGTACCAACTAGAGAAGGGGCAGTGTTGGATCTTCTGTTAGGGAATGAAATAGGTCAGGTGACGGAGGTATGTGTTGGGGAGCACTTCAGGTCCAGTGATCACAATGCTGTTAGTTTCAATCTAATTATGGAGAAAGATAGGACTGGACCCAGGGTTGAGATTTTTGATTGGAGAAAGGCTAACTTTGAGGAGATGGAAAAGGATTTAGGAGGAGTGGATTGGGACAATTTGTTTTATGGGAAGGATGTAATAGAGAAATGGCGGTCATTTAAAGGTGAAATTTTGAGGGTACAGAATCTTTATGTTCCTGTTATGTGAAAGGAAAGGTTAAAAGTTTGAGAAAGCCATGGTTTTCAAGGGATATTGGAAACTTGGTTAGGAAAAAGGGAGATATCTACAATAAATATAGGCAGCATGGAGTAAATGAGGTGCTCGAGGAATATAAAGAATGTAAGAAGAATCTTAAGAAAGAAATTAGAAAAGCTAAAAGATACGAGGTTGCTTTGGCAAGTAAGGTGAAAATAAATCCAAGGGGTTTCTACAGTTACAAACCCCATTTCCAGAAAAGTTGGGATATTTTCCCAAATGCAATAAAAACAAAAATCTGTGATATGTTAATTCACGTGAACCTTTGTTTAACTGACAAAAGTACAAAGAAAAGATTTTCAATAGTTTTACTGACCAACTTAATTGTATTTTGTAAATATACACAAATTTAGAATTTGATGGCTGTAACACACTCGACAAAAGTTGGGACGGAGTTAAAATAAGATTGAAAAGTGCACAGAATATTCAAGTAACACCGGTTTGGAAGACTCCACATTAAGCAAGCCAACTGGTAGCAGGTGAGGTATCATGACTGGGTATAAAAGTAGTGTCCATCAAAGGCTCAGTCTTTGCAAGCAAGGATGGGTTGTGGCTCACCCCTTTGTGCCAAAATTCATGAGAGAATTGTTAATCAGTTCAAAAGGAACATTTCCCAATTGAAGATTGCAGAGAATTTAGGTCTTTCAACATCTACAGTACATAATATCATGAAAAGATTCAGAGAATTCAGAGACATCTCAGTGCGTAAAGGGCAAGGTCGGAAACCACTGTTGAATGCGCGTGATCTTCAAGCCCTCAGGCAGCACTGCCTAAGAAACCGTCATGCTACTGTGGCAATTATAGCCACCCGGGTTCGGGAGTACTTCGGAAAACCATTGTCACTTAACACAGTCTGTCACTGTATCCAGAAATGCAACTTGAAACTGTATTACGCAAGGAGGAAGCCATACATCAACTCTATGCAGAAATGCCGGTGAGTTCTCTGGGCCCAAGCTCATCTCAGATGGACCAAAAGACTGTGGAACCGTGTGCTGTGGTCAGATGAGTCCACATTTCAGCTAGTTTTTGGAAAAAACGGGCATCAAGTTCTCCATGCCAAAGATGAAAACGACCATCCTGATTGTTATCAGCGAAAGGTGCAAAAGCCAGCATCTGTGATGGTATGGGGGTGCATCAGTGTCCACGGCACGGGTGAGTTGCATGTATGTGAAGGCACCATTGACTCTGAGGCGTATATTAGGATTTTAGAGAGACATATGTTGCCATCAAGGCAACATCTCTTCCCGGGACGTCCATGCTTATTTCAGCAGGACAATGCCAGACCACATTCTGCACGTGCTACAACAGTGTGGCTTTGTAGACACAGAGTGCGTGTGCTTGACTGGCCTGCTGCCAGTCCAGATCTATCTCCTATTGAAAATGTATGGCGCATCATGAAGAGGAGAATCAGACAACGGAGACCATGGACTGTTGAGCAGCTGAAGTCTTATATCAAGCAAGAATGGACAAAATTTCCAATTGCAAATCTACTACAATTAGTATCCTCAGTACCAAAACAATTAAAAAGTGCTATTAAAAGGAAAGGTGATGTAACACAATAGTAAACATGCCTCTTTCCCAACTTTTGTTGAGTGGGTTGCAGCCATCAAATTCTAAATTTGTGTATATTTACAAAATACAATTAAGTTAGTCAGTAAAACTATTGAAAATCTTTTCTTTGTACTTTTGTCAGTTAAATAAAGGTTCACGTGAATTAACATATCACAGATTTTTGTTTTTATTGCATTTGGGAAAATATCCCAACTGTTCTGGAAATGGGGTTTGTATATTAATAGCAAAAGGATAGTGAGGGATAAAATTGGTCCCTTAGAGAATCAGAGTGGACAGCTATGTGTGGAGCCAAAATAGATGGGGGAGATTTTGAACAATTTCTTTTCTTCGGTATTCACTAAGGAGAAGGATATTGAATTGTCTAAGGCAAGGGAAACAAGTAGGGAAATTATGAAAACTATGACAATTAAAGAGGAGGAAGTACTGGCGCTTTTAAGGAATATAAAAGTGGATAAATCTCTGGGTCCTGACAGGATATTCCCTAGGACCTTGAGGGAGGTTAGTGTAGAAATAGCAGGGGCTCTGACAGAAGTATTTCAAATGTCATTAGAAACGGGGATGGTGCCAGAGGATTGGCGTATTGCTCATGTGGTTCCATTGTTTAAAAAGGGTTCTAAGAGTAAACCTAGCAAATATAGGCCTGTCAGTTTGACGTCAGTGGTGGGTAAATTAATGGAAATATTCTTAGAGATGGTATATATAATTATCTGGATAGACAGGGTCTGATTAGGAACAGACAACATGGATTTGTGTGTGGAAGGTCATGTTTGATAAATCTTATTGAATTTTTTGAAGAGGTTACGAGGAAAGTTGATGAGGGTAAAGCAGTGGATGTTGTCTATATGGACTTCAGTAAGGCCTTTGACAAGGTTCCGCACGGAAGGTTAGTTAGGAAGGTTCAATCGTTAAGTATTAATATTGAAGTAGTAAAATGGATTCAACATTGGCTGGATGGGAGATGCCAGTGGTGGATAACTGTTTGTCAGGTTGGAGGCCGGTGACTAGTGGTGTGCCTCAGGGATCTGTACTGGGTCCAATGTTGTTTGTCATATACATTAATGAGCTGGATGATGGAGTGGTAAATTGGATTAGTAAGTATGCAGATGACACTAAGGTAGGTGGTGTTGTGGATAATGAAGCAGGTTTTCAAAGTTTGCAGAGAGATTTAGGCCAGTTAGAAGAGTGGGCTGAACGATGGCAGATGGAGTTTAATGCTGACAAGTGTGAGGTGCTACATTTTGGTAGGAATAATCCAAATAGGATATACATGGTAAATGGTAGGGTATTGAAGAATGCAGTAGAACAGAGTGATCTAAGAATAATGGTACATAGTTCCCTGAAGGTGGAATCTCATGTGGATAGGGTGGTGAAGAAAGCTTTTGGTATGTTGGCCTTTATAAATCAGAGCATTGAGTATAGGAGTTGGGATGTAATGTTAAAATTGTACAAGGCTGAATTTGGAGTATTGTGTACTGTTCTGGTCACCGAATTATAGGAAAGATGTCAACAAAATAGAGAGAGTACAGGGAAGATTTACTAGAATGTTACCTGGGTTTCAGCACCTAAGCTACAGGGAAAGGTTGAACAAGTTAGGTCTTTATTCTTTGGAGCGTAGAAGGTTGAGGGGGAACTTGATAGAGGTATTTAAAATTTTGAGGGGGATAGATATAGTTGACGTGGATAGGCTTTTTCCATTGAGAGTAAGGGAGATTCAAACAAGAAGACATGAGTTAAGAGTTAGGGGGCAAAAGTTTAAGGGTAACATGAGGGGAAATTTCTTTACTCAGAGAGTGGTAGCTGTGTGGAACGAGCTTCCAGTAGAAGTGGTAGAGGCAGCTTCGGTATTGTCATTTAAAGTAAAATTGGATAGGTATATGGACAGGAAAGGAATGGAGGGTTATGGGCTGAGTGTGGGTCAGTGGGACTAGGTGAGAGTAAGTGTTTGGCATGGACTACAAGGGCCGAGATGGCCTGTTTCCGTGCTGTAATTGTTATATGGTTACTCCAGAATCAGACATCACCTAAATTCAGCAAAGCCTTCCTGTTTCACTCCTGAATGTACTGATACAAGTTTCCAACAGTCAGGCAACGATTAATATTAGATCAACTGTTAACTTCCTCCAAGCACTTATTTAGAAAAAACATTGTGAGAAATAACGGCATTACAAAAGATCACAAATTAGCCAATCACAAGGTTGTCCTAACAGGCTCAAGCAGCTAAACGTCCCATATTGTCCTCCAACGTTGACTTCATACAGTTGCAAAAGGAAGTTTGAGAACCCTTTGTAATTATCTGGCTTTCTGCATTAATTACTCATAAAATGTGGTCTGATCTTCATTCAAGCCACAATAATAAACAAACACAATCTGCCCAAACTAATAAATAACTTGAATAATTGTACTTTTCATGGCTTTATTTAACACACTGTTTAATCAGTCACAGTCCAGGCTGGAAAAAGTATGAATCCTTGTATTTAATAACTGATAGAACCTGCTTAAGTAGCAATAACCTCCACCAAACATTTCCTGTAGCTGCTGATCAGACTTGCACAACAGCGAGGAGGAAGTCTGGACCATTCCTCCATACAAAACTCTTTCTGTTCATCAATATTTCTGGGATACCTTGCGTGAACAGCCCTCTTAGGGTCATGCCACAACATCTCAATTAGGTTAAGGTCTGGACCCTGACTTGCCCATTCTAAAACATGAATTTTCTTCTTTTTAAACCATTCTGTTGTTGATTTACTCTTCTGTTTTGGATCATTGTCTTGTTGCATTATCCAATTTCTATTAAGCTTCAGGTAATAGAGCACTACCCTGACATTCTCCTGTAAAATGTCTGATACAATTTTGCATTCATTGTTCAAACTGTCCAGGCCCTGAGGCAGCAAACCAGCCCCAAATCATGATGCTCCTTTCACCATGCCTCACAGTTGAGATGATGGTTCAGTGTTGGTGTGCAGTGCCCTTTTCCCTCCAAACATAGCAGTGTGCCACAAAGTTCATCCTTTGTCTCACCTGTCCACAGAGCACTGCTGCAGAAACGCTGTGGAACATCCAGGTGGACTTTTGCAAACTTGAGACATGCAGCAACCTGTTTTTTATTTGGAGAGCAGTGGGTTCCTACATGGTGTCCTTCCATAAATACTATTCTTGTCAGAGTTTTTCTTATAGTGGACACATGAATAGAGGCTTTAGCAAATTCTAGTGATTTCTGCAGGTCTTTTGCTGCTACCCTTGGGTTCTTTTCAACTCCTTTAGCATTGCACATTGTACTGTTGACAGGACACCCACTCCTAGGGAGAGTACTGCATTTCTTCCACTTGTAGACAATTTCCCTTACTGTGGACTGACGAACACTCAGGTCCTTAGAAATGCTTTTGTAACTTTCCCAACTTCCTGCATCTCTACAATTCTTCTAAAGTCCTCTGAAAGTTGTTTTGATCAAGACATGTGTTATGAGTGCTGGACAGACCTGATGGAAATGGGGTCCAGAGTTAACACCCCCCCCCCCCCCCGGGAACTATGCTGCTAATGAGAGAGAGAGATGAAGAACAGAGGTAGAGACATCTGCTACAGATAAGAGAGAGAGACAGTTGATTTATGTATTATGGCTCTTCACTGATTATTTACCTTTCGCTGCAAGGACGTTTCTTTGCTCGTTAACATTCCTGAGGAGACAGCAGGAGTGGCCTAGTTTGATGGACATAGACATGTGGAGTTGATGAATGGCTGATACTCCGTCCATGGGGAAAAAAGACAGGTCTGGGGAGACACCCCTCAGACACACCAGTGGACACTGAAAGAGTGTTGTGCACCCACAGGAAGGTGCAGGCTTAGAGGACCAAACCAGGAGATCGGTCACAAAGCTCACAGTGTGACGGCAGGGCCGATGGGGGTTTGTGTGTGTGTCCACTCATGCCAGAGTGACAAGTCCACCACGGAATAACAGTCTAGAGGTCACCAGGAGACACTCACGGAGTGAGTACTGTTTCAGGTTCGCTCCATAACCTTTACTTTTCTTAACCTATGATCACTCTTATTTAACTTACTTTTACCTACACCAAAAGATTCTTGCTACTTTTTTGGACTTAACTTTAAGAGTGTACTGTGAATTTTGAAGAAATGAGTACAGAAATGGCTTTGAGATCTAAAGGGCGAGACCCTGAGAAAGATTCTAACGGCAATGGAAAGAAAAAAAAGACCGATCCTAAGCGTACTGAATTGACTTATGATATGTTATTGGAGCTCTTAAATGAAAAATTTGAAGAACGACAAACTTTCAAACAAGATCTAAAGGCTTTCCAGGATTCTATGGATAAGACTGATTCAGTAGTTAAACAGCAGCAAGCTCTAATCGCAACTTTGCAAGAGGACGCTCGGAAGCGAGACTTGATAATTGAAAAACTGGAGCAGAAATTATCTTTGACGATTAAACAGGTGGAAACACTTAAAGCCAAGAGTGTCGACTTTGAAAATTGGTCCAAAAGACAGAACTTACGCATACTTGGTCTCCCGGAAGGTATTGAACAAGGGGACCCCTCGAAGTATTTTGCTCAACTTTTAAAGGATGCGTTTCCTTCTGTATTCCCAGACAGTCCTCCGTTACTTGATCGTGCCCACAGAATTATGCACCGATCATCAAGTTCTTCATCTAAACCACCTGTTGTAATTGTTCGATTTCATTATGTGCATGTCAAAGAGCAACTTATCCGTGTGGCTCGGCGTTTAGGGATGGTTAAATTCAAAGATTTCGAGTTTCGATTAGTGGAGGATTTTAGCCCAGAAGTAATGAAGGCAAGGCTTCTTTTTAAACCTCTGATGTCCGAATGTTATGAGAAAAATCTAAAACCAGCGTTTTTATACCCTGCGAAGCTTAGAATCTCGCCTCCGAATGCACCACGGCGTGTTTTTTTCTCCACATCTGAAGCTCGAAGCTTTCTGGATGAGAATTATCCTACTGCTTTGGACTCTCATTTCTAATAAATGAGTGATTTTGATCGTTACAAGATAGTTTTTGTTTCCAAAATCAGATTTTGTTTCTGGCTATTGGTGTAGGTTTATTCTATATTTTACATTCTAATGAAAGGTTTTTTTTCAACATACTAATCTTCTTATTTTACTTACTTTAACCACCGTACTTTATTTTTGGTCATTATTATTAACCCTTTGAAGGTGAATTTTTTTTAACGGTTTGATACATATCCTTTTCATTTTTTGTGTGACTAAGATGGCGGTTTCTTCTCTAAAATATTTTTTGCTCTTTTTTTGATTTCGCCATTTTTTCCCCTCTCGTCTTCTTCCTATAATGCATTTTTTAAATCACATTTTAACTTTTTTTTGTTTGGGTTTTAACCCGATTTATAAGTTACTAGTGTTTATATTCTTTTTGGGGTTTTTTTTACTAGCAATTATATTAAGAAGTTTGTTTTAGTATAGTGATAATGACTTTTTTGGAGTTTGGGTGGATCTTTTTTCTCTCCTTTATATATTTGGAGTTGCCTTCTGCTGACACGGGGTTAGATTTAGTATCATTCTTTTTTTCCCCCAGCCTTCTCCAGGCTCGGGATGGGCTTTTTCTTCTTGGGTGGGGGTGGGGGTTTCTTTTCTAAATCTATTGTTCTTTTTACCAGTTTTTTTTTAATTTTTTCATTTGGGCTGATTTTAAACTACTAAAATGTCCGCGATGTCGTCACTTCCGGGTCCGCCCCTTATTTTTGTTCCTCTTCCGGGTGCATGAGTTTATAAGTTGGTTAACCATTTATATACCAAAGGGTTGATTTCAGAAATATGGCTCAGACCATTAATTTTGTCTCTTGGAATACTAATGGCTTAAACCATCCGATTAAACGGAAAAATTTTCAAAGTATTCCAAAGTCTGAATGCACATATTATTTTTGTACAAGAAACTCATGTGAAGAAAGAGGACAATCAACGTTTTTTTAGGTTTTGGCGGGTCAACAGTACCATTCAAATTTGAATGCCAAAGTAAAGGGAGTTTCAATTTTTATTGACTCCTCTATTACATTTATCCAACATGATATTATTTCGGATCCGAATGGTAGATTTTTGTTAATTACTGGGTTACTTTTTAACAAAAAGGTTGCTATGGTTAATGTTTATGCTCCAAATGTGGATTATCCTGATTTTTTGAAGTCCTTATTTACTTCTCTACCTAATCTAAATGAATATATGTTAATAATGGGTGGTGACTTTAATTGTTGTTTAAATCCTTTGCTGGACAGATCTATATCCACTCAGACTTTACCTAATAAGTCGGCCACTTACATTAATCCTTTTTTGACTGATAATGGAATTTTCGATATTTGGAGATTTCGGCATTCTAAGGACAAAGAGTTTTCATTTTTCTCACATGTTTATCATTCTTACTCGAGAATTGATTATTTTTTTTATTGACTCTCGTTTTATTCCATCTGTAATTGGTTGTAATTATGATATTATAGCCATCTCTGATCATGCTCCATTGGAACTTTCTATTAAATTTATGGATACAGTTTCTAGTGTTAGGCAATGGCGATTTGATTCTACCTTACTGCAAGATCCGGATTTCATTAAATTTATGAAGGAACAGATCGATTTCTTCTTTTCAACTAATTCCACGGATAATATTTCTTGCGGAACTCTTTGGGACACTTTTAAAGCATATATACGTGGACAGATTATCTCCTATTCCGTTGGTTTGAGAAAACGTATTAAGAAGGAAACTCTTTTATTGGTTGATAAAATTAAAGAAATTGACAAGAAATATTCGACTGCTCCTAGTAAGGAGCTTTACAAACAAAGGGTTGAACTTCAAATGGAACAGAGTTTATTACTTACATCTTCGATTGAAAATCAATTAATGAAAATCAGATCTGATTTTTATATACATAGTGATAAATTGGGTAAACTGTTAGCTAATCAATTGAAGAATGCTTTGGTTAAACGTCAAATTATTAAGATTCGTCAACAGAATGGTAAATTGACAGTTAACCATGATGAGATAAACAAATCTTTTCAAGATTTTTATACCTCCCTGTATCATTCTGAATTCCCTCATGATCATAATACCATTTATGATTTTCTTGGGAAATTGAATTTTCCAAAATTATCATCAGATGATGATAATTATTTCAATATTCAATATTCAATATAATTTCAATATTAGAAACTCCTATTACGGATGCAGAAATTAAAGGGGTTATTTCCTCTATGAATTCTGGGAAAGCACCAGGTCCAGATGGGTATACAGTGGAATTTTTAAAGTGTTTTTCCTCTACTCTTTCTCCTTGGTTATTCAGGGTTTTTGAAGAAGCAATTAGATTGGGTAAACTGCCACAATCTTTTTATAGAGCTTCCATTTCTTTAATATTGAAAAAAGATAAAGACCCTACTGACTGTGCATCCTATAGACCAATATCCTTATTGAATGTAGATTCCAAGATCTTTTCCAAGTTACTGGCGTCCAGGCTGGAGAAGGTATTACCTCAAATTATCTCGGAAGATCAAACTGGTTTTATTAAAAATCGCTATTCTTTTTTCAATATTAGGAGATTATTGAATATTGTTTATACTCCTTCACGTAGCACCTCAGAATGTGTCATTTCATTAGATGCGGAGAAAGCATTTGATAGAGTTGAATGGCCATACTTATTTACTGTGCTTGAGAAGTTTAATTTTAATCCGACATTCATTTCCTGGATTAAACTGATATATCATACTCCAGTAGCCTCAGTTTTTACTAACAATCAAAGATCTCCCTTTTTTCGTTTATTTCGGGGTACTAGATAAGGCTGTCCTCTTAGTCCATTATTATTTGATATTGCTTTAGAACCTTTGGCAATTGCTATTAGAGAATCACCGAACATTTTTGGCATTACTCGTGGGATGAATATACATAAGTTATCATTATACGCAGATGATTTATTATTACCGTAGATTCCGGACTACAGAGCGCACCTGATTAAAAGTCGCTGGCTCTAATTTTAGAAATAAAATCAATTTTTTAATTGTAAAGGCCGCACCGGATTTTAGGCCGCACCGCTACTTTTAAATATACATACGTATCGGTAACACAAATTACGTTGCATATACTTTTTTACTGAACAGCACGAACAACATTCCAATATCTCCTAGCGACTGGTAAAAATATATATACTGCAGCCTTTAACTTAAAAGCAGCGTTTTCGCTCGGGTCTGACGCGCTTGCGTAACGCGATCGGGTCTAATCGGGTCTGACGCGCTTGCGTAACGCGATCGGGTCTAATCGGGTCTGATGCGCTCGGGTCTGACGCGCTTGCGTAACGCGATCGGGTCTAATCGGGTCTGATGCGCTCGGGTCTGACGCGCTTGCGTAACGCGATCGGGTCTAATCGGGTCTGACGCGCTTGCGTAACGCGATCGGGTCTAATCGGGTCTGATGCGCTCGGGTCTGACGCGCTTGCGTAACGCGATCGGGTCTAATCGGGTCTGATGCGCTCGGGTCTGACGCGCTTGCGTAACGCGATCGGGTCTAATCGGGTCTGACGCGCTTGCGTAACGCGATCGGGTCTAATCGGGTCTGATGCGCTCGGGTCTGACGCGCTTGCGTAACGCGATCGGGTCTAATCGGGTCTGATGCGCTCGGGTCTGACGCGCTTGCGTAACGCGATCGGGTCTAATCGGGTCTGACGCGCTTGCGTAACGCGATCGGGTCTAATCGGGTCTGATGCGCTCGGGTCTTGCTTTTCTTCGAGTATTTTCCATGTTGATGAGGGTGAGTACAAATGACTGATTTACAATAATTTAATTGTGAAAGTGCGCTTGATTTATCGTACAATTTCATTGGTCTACTGTTATGAGGCAAAATGTTTACGAGGCGGCATGAAAAAAAAAACATGTATTAGCCGCTCCGGATTAAAGGCCGCAGAGTTCAAAGCTGTTCAAAATGTGGGAAAAAAGTAGCGGCTTATAATCCGGAATCTACGGTATTTATTTCTGATCCTGAGAAATCCATTCCTGCAGTTATATCGTTGGCTCAATTTAGTAATTTTTCTGGGTATAAATTAAATCTTAATAAGAGTGAATTGTTTCCTTTAAATAGACAAGTTCCAATTTATGGAAATTTACCTTTTAAATTAATTAATGACTCTTTTAGGGATTAAAATTACAAAAAATTATAAGGAGTTAAGTTAATTTTTTACCCTTAATTGATCAGATTAAATGTTTGTTCACTAAATGGTCACCATTATCTTTATCTCTGATAGGTCGGATTAATGCTATTAAGATGATTATTTTACCCAAGTTTTTATATATATTTCAAGTGGTACCAATTTTTATTCCGAAATCTTTTTCTGCTAATGTTGATTCAAAAATTTCCTCATATATATGGCAGAATAAAAATCCTAGTTTAAGTAAAAAATATTTACAGAAGGCAAGGAAGGAAGGTGGATTGGCATTGCCTAATTTTAGATTTTATTATTGGGCAGTTACTATCCAATATTTGATATGTTGGTTAAAGGATTGGGATTTATCTTTTAGCCCTCATTGGGTGAACCTGGAAACTAAATTTGTACAAGGATTTTCATTGGGTTCTATTTTAGGGTCTTCTCTTCCCTTTGCTCTTTCTAAATTGCAGAAACGAATTGACAATCCGATAGTTAAACATACTTTACGTATATGGTTTCAATTTCGGAAATTTTTTGGGTTGAATCAGTTTGTTTTAACTATTCCTATTGCATCCAATTTCTTTTTTTATCCTTCTATTATAGACCAAGCTTATTCAGCTTGGAAGACTAAAGGATTACTACGATTTTCCAATTTATTTTTGGATAATTGTTTTATGTCTTTTGAACAATTATCTAATAAATATAATTTGCCTAGATTTCATTTTTTTAGATATTTACAGATTAGGAATTTCTTAAATACTGTACTTCCTACCTTTCCAAATCTTGAGTCTTCGGGTATTTTGGAGAATTTGTTAGAACTAAATCCTTCTCAGAAAGGTATAATATCAAAACTCTACAATATAATTATGAAAATACATTCAGAGCCCTTCTATAAGATTAAAAATGATTGGGAAAGAGAACTTAACCTTACTATCCCTATTGAGAATTGGGATAAAATTCTTCAATTAGTCAATTTATCATCTATATGTGCTAAACATTCATTAATACAGTTTAAAGTTGTGCACAGGGCTCATATGTCCAAGGATAAATTGGCTCGTTTTTATTCCTATATAAATCCTATTTGTGACAGATGTCATTCTGAGATAGCGTCTTTTACTCATATGTTTTGGTCATGTCCGCTTTTGAAAAAATATTGGGAAGACATTTTTGATATTATTTCCACGGTATTGAACATTGATTTACAACCACATCCTATTACTGCAATTTTTGGTTTACCAATGATGGACTCAATCCATTTATCTTCTTCTGTTTGTCGAATGATTGCATTTCTTACATTAATGGCTAGAAGATCTATTTTGTTGAATTGGAAAGAAATTAATCCCCCTACCGTATTTCATTGGCTTTCTCAAACTATGTTATGTCTAAATTTTGAGAAAATTAGAAGTGTTGTATTTGACCCTTCTATTACATTTCAAAAGATATGGAGACTATTTATTCAATATTTTCATATGATGTAATGTGACCCTGTTCCAAACCTATTCGTTTTTCCAGTTTTGATTATATATATGTTGAGAGTGTACAATGTCCTGTGTATGTTACTCAAAATGGCTTCTTTGGTTTGGTAAGAGTAGGAATGCTTCTTTGTCTGATAAGTGTTTCTCTCGCAGTTGTTTAGCTTTAGACTTGCTGATATGGGGATTGTATTCATTTGTTAACTAATGGGGAATGTTATTTTGTCTTGTGAGGCTGGGAACTTGGGGGGGGGGGTTTCGCGGTCTTTTGAGGAGATTCGAGAGGAAGACGCCGAGGAAGGTGGACGTGCGCTGCACTGCTTGGTTGACCACCGGGGGTGGTCCCAGGTACGAAGACGTGGAGGTCGGAGGCAAACGACGAGGGGTCGAATGGTTCGATGGTTGAGCTCCAACGACGTGCACTAAACTGACTGAACTTTGATAAGTTGGCGCCTTTTGTTTTTTTTTCCTTTCATATATATTGTATTGCCCAGTACTCTTTTAGTTTTAGTAAACTCTTTAAAGTGTATTTCATAACGGTATCTGGTGTGAATTTGATACTGTGTGCGGGCGCGAGGCATAAACTTGATTCTCACAGCACCTGCGTGTACGGGAGGTGGGGTTGGTGTGTGGCTGGATCTCCTTTTCCCCTAGACATATACCAGCCTGTTGGTTAAGTGTTACATTTGTGGGGTGCTCGTCCCGGGATTGGATTGTCAGGGGCTGTGGAATCGCGCAGGCAGCAGTGCGGAGATGGACAGAGATAAGATTGTTAGCTGGTGCGAGTTGGAAGATGTACCAGTGCAGCATGCCTGTGCAGTGAGCGGAGTGGATTTTCGAGTTTCGGGAGACGCGTTAGTGCGGGGCTTAAGTTTGGTAAAAGGTATTGGGCAGGTAGAATTGGTAGCTAGACGGTGTGGTAAAGAGGTGGAGTCTAGCTGGGTGTTGGTTCGTACGAGTGCTGACATCATGACGTTGGAACTGCTGGCGACGGTCAGTATACCGGGGGAGGAGGGACTGTGGGGGCTCCACACCCTCTCCGAGGATGAGGCTGAGAAGACACCGGAGGAGGAGCTAGAGCTAGAGGTGGACCCCAGAGAGGTGCCCGGCACTAGTAAAGGGAGGTTGGAGGAGGGAGGCGTGACTAGGCCCCGCCCCCCAGGTAGGGTGGAAGCCTCGGAGCTGGCAGCCGCACTTAACTCCCTGGTGGGAGTGGCCGAGAGGCCACGGCTGAAGCTGGGGGTGTTCTCCGGAGCCAAGCCTACTCCGGACGGGGAGGTGGACTATGAAACCTGGATCGAGCATACGTCTTTGATGTTAGAGGAGTGGCCAGGCTCGGAGGAGGAGAAGAGGCAGCGATTGGTGGGAAGTTTGAGGGGTTCGGCAGCCAAAATAGTCCGAGAGTTGAAAGCTGAGAAGCCTGGGGCCTCAGTGGAGGAATGCATAGAAGTTTTGGAGGGAGCATTTGGGTTGTCAGGGGAACCCTGGCTGCTTTTAGCAGAGTTCCAACGCCTGGAACAACGGAGAGGGAAAAAGCTCTCAGAGTACATATTTCGGATGGAGGGGATGCTTACGGGGTTGCGGCGCCAGGGGGTAGTGAAGGCGCCTGACGTGGCTAGCGTGAGGATGAGTCAGATATTCAGTGGCTCTCTGGAGGAGGACAAGGTGGCGTGGACTATCCGGCAGGCTTATAGGAAAGGCCCCCCTCCATCGTTCGGGCAACTGATTAGAGAGATGCGGGAGGAAGAGAGAGCGTAGGGGCGGAAAAGGGGCGCGGGCCTACGGGAGCGATCCTCAGCGATACAGGAAATGGTGGCTGGGTGGAGGACTGACAACCCCCAGGGGAGTAGGGACCCCCCTCTGGAGGGGAAGGACAGGGGAGGTACCCACTCCCGGGGGCGACCAGTGCAGTGGGTTGGGAGCGGGAGCCGTCCTGGGAGAGGAGGGGCGGCAGGCAGCGTGTGCTTTAACTGTGGGAAAGAGGGGCATTTCAGGCGGGACTGTGGGCGGCCGAGGGTGTGCTATAGCTGTGGAGAGGAGGGACACTTTAGGTGGGATTGTGAGAGACAAGGAGTCCCGCGGAGGGCACGCCCCCCTGCGACTAAGAAGGGAGAGGTGTCGGGAAACTTAGGAGAGGCTCAGTGAGGGAACGGACTAGAGCCTCTGGAGGAACACGTTCCCAGAGATCAGTCAGGGGACCACCGGGTGCCCACGCCTCTATTCCGGATGGGCTGGTAGGACCCCGTGCCAGTGTGTGTCTACGGATAGAGGGAGTTTACGCAAAAGCCGTTCTTGATACGGGATCACAGGTACCGGTCTTTCTACAACCAATATCTAAAGCATTTGCCCGTAACCCCATTTGACGCCCTGCAGATTTGGGGTGTGAGCGAGGGTGATTACCCGTACGATGGGTACCTATCGGTGAGATTGGAGTTCTCGGAGGGCGATGTGGGAGTGTCTGAAGCTATTGAAACGTTGGTGTTGGTGTGTCCTGACCCGGTGGAAACCGGTGGTGCTGCCCTCCTGGTGGGGACTAACTCCCCCGTTGTGCGACAGCTCCTGGGAGCTTGTAAGGGGAAAGGGGGGGAACACTTTCTGGAGACCCTCTCAGTGCATCCAGTGTTTCGAGCGGTGTTCGAAGAAGGGGTTGCCTCCCAAGGGCTGGACCCGGAGTGTAAACGAGGGACGGTGTGGTGTACGCAGGTGAGGCCCAAGGTGATCCAACCAGGGGAGGTAGCACTCATGATGGGGACCCCCAAATTCCCAGGAGTGCCGACGGGCGAAGCCCTGTTAGTAGACACCCCGGACGATCTTGAAGGGGAGACACGATTTCCGGCGGGGGCGCTGGTGAGGCCCGAAGTGCAGAGACCAGGGGTGGTACATGCGAGGCGTATAGCTATAAGTGTCAGGAACACTACGGCAAGAGAAATCACCTTTAAGAGGGGAATGCCGCTGGTATATCTGTTCCCGGTGACAGTAATGTCTAGCGCACCAGTGAGGACCTCTAATGGGGAGGGACTGGAGCATCGAAGGGAGCTGACCGCTGAAGCCTATAACTTCGGGGATTCCCGTGTCGCAAGAGTGGAAACGCAGGCTAGTGGAGAAGATGCTGAAGATGGAAGCTGTTTTTTCTCGGGGCGAGTTTGATGTTGGCTGTTCCAAAAGCACTCGCCACACCATCTGGGTAACGGAAGACACCCCGTTCCAAGAGAGATCCCAGCAGCTGGCTCCGGCAGATATTGAGGACGTGCGGCAGCACTCGTGCAAGTTGAAGGAGGCCAGAATCATAGCTGAGTCTTGAAGTCCTTATGCGTCCCCAATAGTGGTGGCACGGAAGAAGAATGGGAGGGTGCGCATGTGTGTTGACTACAGGACTTTGAATCGGCGAACTGTCCCTGACCAATATACTGTCCCAAGGGTCGAGGATGCGTTGGGTTGCCTGAGCGGAGCGAAGTGGTTCAGTGTGCTGGACTTAAGAAGTGGGTATTACCAGATCCTGATGAGTGCGGGCGATAAAGAGAAGACAGCCTTTATCTGCCCGCTGGGGTTCTTTCAGTTCGAACGAATGCCCCAGGGCATATTGGGGGGCCCCAGCCACCTTCCAGAGGCTCATGGAGAGAACTGTGGGGGATATGAATCTGTTGGAGGTGCTGGTGTACCTGGACAATTTGATAGTGTTTGGATCGACTTTGGAGGAACATGAGGAGAGGCTGTTGAAGGTGTTGGGCCGGCTTAATGAAGAAGGGTTGAAGCTTTCCCTGGACAAATGCCAGTTCTGCAAGTCGTCGGTTAGCTACGTTGGCCATATCATTTCACAAGAGGGAGTGGCTACTGATCCAACCAAGATAGAGGCCGTGACCACCTGGCCGAGACCCCAGAAAGTGGGCGCTCTGCGCTCATTTTTGGGGTTCTGTGGGTATTACCGCCGATTCGTGAAAGGATACGCCAAAGTGTGTCACCCGTTGACTCAGCTGTTGTGTGGCTATCCCCCGGTGGGAAAGAAAAGGAAGGGGGACCGGAGGCAAGACACTGGAGGATACTGGAACCCGGCGGAACCTTTTGGCTCGAGATGGGATGATCGATGTGAACAGGCGTTCCGATCTTTGAAAAGGGCACTGACCCAGGCCCCGGTGTTGGTTTTTGCCGATCCCCAGAAACCATATGTGCTGCACACGAATGCCAGCCGAGAGGGTCTAGGGGCTGTTTTGTACCAGGAGCATGGCAAAGCATTGAGACCGGTAGCCTTTGTCAGCCGAAGCTTGTTGCCATCTGAGGGAAACTATCCCACTCACAAGTTGGAGTTCCTGGCGCTGAAGTGGGCGTTGGTGGACAAGCTGGACGATTACCCATACGGAGCCAAGTTTGAGGTGAGAACGGATAACAATCCTCTCACTTATATTTTGACTTCGGCTAAGCTGGATGCCACAGAACATCGGTGGCTGGCGGCCTTGTCGGTATATGATTTCAGCCTGAGGTACCGCCCAGGAAGCAAAAAATGTCGATGCGGATGCTTTGTCACGTCGGGAGCCGGGGGAACAGGAGGACGAGGAGTGGGAGAGTGTCCCTGCCCCTGGAGTGAAGGCGATGTGTCAGTTTGCTATCACCGTGAAGGCTGAGGGAAGAGGGAGGCTGGAACGAGCCGTGGACCATTTGGGGGTTTTTGATGACGCCATACCCCTAGCCTACTGTGACCTGACCGCACTGCGGACTAAACAGTTGCCGGAACTGAGTCCGGGGGAAGTGGCAGCTGCTCAGCAAAATGACCCGGGCATTGGCACTGTGTGGAGAGCGGTCGAGAAGGGGAATGTGGCGTTGGCTGAGAAGGCGAAACACCCATTCGTGCCTCTGTTATTGAAGGAGTGGTCTCGGTTAAAGTTAAAGAACCAAATCTTGTACCAGGTAACGGCGCCTCCGGACCAACCCCGCCGTTGGCAACTGGTCCTGCCGGAGGAGTATCAGCAGGCTGTACTCCAGGCCTTACACGATGATTCTGGACACTTGGGGGTGGAAAAGACCTATGGATTACTCAAAGACCGGTTCTACTGGCCCCGGATGAGGGGGGAAGTCGAAGAATACTGTAGGGGATGCAGTCGTTGCATCCGGAGAAAGACCCAGCCAGCGTCGGCGGCTCCACTGTCGCACTTGCAGAGTGCGGGACCTCTGGACCTGTTATGTATGGATTTCCTGTCGATTGAGCCTGACACCAGCAACACCGTGAATGTCTTAGTCATCACCGATCATTACACTCGCTATGCTCAGGCATTTCCCACTAAGGATCAGAAGGCGACGACAGTGGCGAAGGTGTTATGGGAGAAGTATTTTGTTCATTACGGCCTTCCCAGGTGAATCCATAGTGATCAGGGGCGGGACTTTGAGAGCCGCCTTATCCATGAATTACTGACTATGCTTGGGGTTGAGAAATCCAGGACTACCCCTTAACACCCACAGGGAGATCCTCAGCCAGAGAGGTTCAACAGGACCCTGTTGGATATGCTCGGGATGCTGGAGATTGGGCAGAAAAGTAAGTGGAGTCGTCATATTGGACAACTGGTTCACTGTTACAATTGTACTCGCAATGATGCTACAGGGTACTCGCCCTATTATCTGATGTTCGGGCGGGAAGCGAGGTTGCCCATTGACTTGTGTTTTGGGGTTGAAGTGGGTGAATTACCCGGGAAGCCCTATCTAAAGTATGTGTCCGACATGAAGAGGGAGTTACAGCGGGCGTACCAGTTGGCCGAGGCGGCGGCTACCAAACAAAATCAGAGGAATAAGATGCGGTATGACCGAAAGGTGAAGTTTGTCCAATTACTGCAGGGCGACCGGGTCCTTTTACGGAATTTGGGACTCCCTGGTAAGCACAAGTTGGCAGATCGATGGGCGGCCAGCCCCTATGTAATAGAGAGCCAGATGCCGAATCTACCCGTTTACCGGGTGAAACCTGAGGATGGGAATGAGCCTATCAAGGTACTCCATCAGAATCACCTGCTGCCCCTGGGTCAAGCGGTGCAGGTGGACAAGGAGCCAGAGTGGGAGGTTGCGCCTAGTACAAGGACTCTGCGAGGGCGCGGAGCAAGGGAAGAGCCCGCTGCTGAAGAGCGGGGACGGGTCCCTAACCCGGGAATGGATATAGATTCGGAAGATGACGACTCAGATGAGTGGCCCCTGTTCCCATTCGCTGGCGCTCCAGTACCAGAAGAGGAGGCTCCTGGCCCTTCCCATACTGAGTTGGGTGAGAGGAGGGAAGGTCTGGAGGGTCAGATGGAGAGGCAGCCAATGTTGGGGGGAGAGAGGGTGGAACCCGAGCGTGAGCCGGAGGGATCTCAGGTGAGGGAGGACCCCCGTGAGGAAGGGGGTGAGGGTCTGTCAGGTAGACCTGGGGTGTCCGAGACAGTGGGTTCGCAGGTGAAGAGGGAGCCCAGTGGGGCAGAAGGGATACGGAGATCTCAGAAAAGTAGGCGCCCCCCGGAGCGGTTGGCATATGTGGTACCAGGAGAACCGAGTGTGATTTCTACTGCTCTGGGTAGTTATGTCGCTGCTTTCTGCACCTGGGTTGGGTTTTGTGTGTTGCAAGAAGCTTTGGGGAACTCTGGTAATGCCATGAGGGCATGACATTTGCTGGTGGGGGGAGAATGTACAATGTCCTGTGTATGTTACTCAAAATGGCTTCTTTGGTTTGTTAAGAGTAGGAATGCTTCTTTGTCTGATAAGTGTTTCTCTCGCAGTTGTTTAGCTTTAGACTTGCTGATATGGGGATTGTATTCATTTGTTAACTAATGGGGAATGTTATTTTGTCTTGTGAGGCTGGGAACTTGGGGGAGGTTTTCACAGTCTTTTGAGGAGAGTCGAGAGGAAGACTCCGAGGAAGGTGGACGTGCACTGCACTGCTTGGTTGACCACCGGGGGTGGTCCCAGGTGCGAAGACGTGGAGGTCGGAGGCAAGCGACGAGGGGTCGAATGGTTCGATGGTTGAGCTCCAATGATGTGCACTAAACTGACTGAACTTTGATAAGTTGGCGCCTTTTGTTTTTTTTCTTTCCTTTCATATATATTGTATTGCCTAGTACTCTTTTAGTTTTAGTAAACTCTTTAAAGTGTATTTCATAACGGTATCTGGTGTGAATTTGATACTGTGTGCGGGCGCGAGTATACCAGCCTGTTGGTTAAGTGTTACAAGAGGATTGGAGTTGGCGACACTGATGATTTTGTATTTTTTTTAATAGATATTATAAACAGCCCATTTTTTAAATTATTATTATTTTTTCTCTCTTTATTAGTTATTAGGTTGTTAGATTAGTTTTTCTAGCATAATTTTTTTCTTTTTCTCTTTTCTGTTTTTTTAAATATATTATGATATAACCTAGTTTTGCTTTGTTTATATGTTATTTGTATCATTCATGATTTGGGAAGACTTAATTATATTGTAACTATTGCTTGTGTATCCTTTCATGTTCAGTATAAATTTGTAAGTTTGTAATCCCACTATCTATGTATTAATCTTATTATGTTGATATTAATAATAATAATAATAAAGATTGAA
Organism: Hemitrygon akajei; assembly: GCF_048418815.1. NCBI lineage: Eukaryota > Metazoa > Chordata > Chondrichthyes > Myliobatiformes > Dasyatidae > Hemitrygon > Hemitrygon akajei. Next base: position 33,179,020 of record NC_133127.1, read on the forward strand.
AAATAAAAAGGAAGAACGGTCTAGCCGAGAACGGAGGGGTCATAACCGAATGACCACAATGGTACAACGGAATAAGAAGACAACAGAAGGTTTGCTGGCTGCAGCTGCTCAATCTCTTGCTCGCTCTCTCTCTCCAACAGTTGCAACACAACAACAGCTACCTCAGCCCAAACTGAACTGAACTTTATATTATTCTATGACAATTCATTTACCCCTAGACATTGATAGAGCTTGTTTATTATTTATTATTTCCTACACTTCTGTTTTTATTATTGCTAACCTGTTTTATATGTATATTTGCATTATTGATACTGTATTGCTTAGTTTACTAATAAACACCTTTAGTTACAGTACCACCAGACTCCAACGTATCCTTCCATTTCTGCTGGTCCGTTAACCCAGTTACGGGGTACGTAACACCATGATACACATAAACAGATCTTTCTTGAGAAGAGCATACTTTATCAGTATCCTGACAGTAACCTAGACAGTGATTGTTTGAATTGTGTACTCAGTATTGACAAGATGTTTGTATATTACTAGTTTAGACAGATTGTGCTTGTCTATTATTGTAACCCCATTTTATGAGAAATTAATGTAGAAAACCAGGTAATTACAAAAGGGTTCATGAACATTTTCTTGCAACTGTAGTAGTCCTATTGAAACCTCTATGAGCCAAGGAGATGCCTCTGGCAGCAGAGGCAAGATTTGTTAGTCAATTGATTATCCTGACATTATTGAGTTATTGCAAGGACTTCCCACATACAAACTGGCCTTTTCTTTATATGCACCACAGCAGACTACACTTCAAAAGTAGTTTGTTACTGCAAAATACACTGGAATTTCCTCAAGCTGTAAAAGGTGCTATACAAATGAAAAAAGACTACACCCTTCATCACAGCCCTCTTCCAAGAACTTCCAAAATACATAATTGAGAGGCTAACCTAGAAATCCGACCATCCAGCCAATCAGGACTGTCTGCAGTGCAATCTCTGAGATCATCAAACACAGTAGAATCCAAGTCGTCCACCTTGCGTAGTTTACCATCAGCACCGCGCTTCCTCCCAACAGACCAGCGACATGGTGGTAGCTTTTTCCTAGGATAGGGAAAGAAAAGACACTCGACAAATACACTCATTTCATATATTTTGTAACTGGAAAAATAGGCCAACAAAAACTGGATTTATCTTCACAAAATCAGAGCTTTACAACGATTCTTATACAGACTGGAGAGAGAAGCACCAGGGAAGCTACTCGCAGCAAACTTTGCAGTCAATAGTACAAACATCAACAAATCCCTCACTATCAGTATCTATGGAGTAAATCACTATACATCAAAATGCAACTGAATGAGCCACTTATAGTGTGGCTACAAGAACAGGTTACTGACCAGGGGAAGGAAGCAAATAACTCTGTCTGAATTTCAAAGCTTTTCCACCATTACATGACACTCAAATCAGTAGTGTAATGGAAAATAGCCTCCAATTGCTATCAGTAATACTCTAAAAAGTGTAAGAAAAGTAATTAACTGAATTAATGAAAGAGAAATACTGCTTGGCAGATCTGTTTTGGGAGGCTGTAATTAGCAAAACAAGGTATCTTGATAACATGCAAGCCATGATCACGATTACAGCATTTTCCATGAGGAAATAATAAGCTAGTGCAAGTTGAAGATAAGTTGACAGATGGTATACCAATTTAATCAGTGAAAGATTAAAAAGTCTGGGTGTTCACTGGAACCTGATATCCTCATTTTTGGATCCCAATGGCTTACGTTTTGTAAGCAATTAACATCAAAAAATAACAGTAGCCTATTCAGCCTTTTGGTTCAATTCTACCAGTCATTTACAGTGGATCATCTAATTCAGATCCCATTTCCGCTTCACCCCATTTTCTTTTATATATTTACCTTCTGACCAAAAAGAGAACATTTAGTTTCCACTGTCTTTTGTGGTTGAGAATTTTACAGATGCATGGTGTGAACACCCTCTTGAGTTCTAAATGACACACATCAAATCCTGAAGTTTTATCCCCTGGATCTGGACTTCCCTGCCATGAGCAATACCCTCCACGTAATCTATTTAGCACTGTTAGAATTTTATAAGTTTCATTCTTGCAATTTTCATTATTGACCCTCCCCCCAGAGCTACAGCAAGACATTCATCATTTCCTATGCTCAGGTCCTCTTCCAACGAAGCTCAACATACTATAGGGAAGGCAAACAACAAGGATTTCAACATGAGGTTAGAGACATTTTGTTCCAAGTAATGCGACCACATCTGGAATTTCCTGGAACAAAAATCAAACTGAAGGAACTCAACCAAACTCAAAATGTCAGCCAGCCTTTTGCCTCACCAAGCTGCTTTACTCTCCTGCCATTTGTGTTCATCCAGCTGACATCTGCAAAACTACTACATCTGACAGGGTCAAAGAAGGGATGTCCAGAGAGGCTGGGGGTGGGGAAGAGAGAGAGAAGAGGGAAGTTTCAGAATAAAGGAGTCAGCCAACCAGGAATGAGATGAAGGGAAAAAATATTGCAGCCAGATGGTGTTGGCTTTGGAATGCTCTACCCGAGGGATTGTGGAGCCCCAGTTACCAGCATATTCGAGACAAAAGTTTTTCTTTTGCATTTTTAATATGAAGAAAACAAAGAATGTAGTTCATAGAGGGAAGCAGCACTGACATAAAAGAATAATCATAATGCTGTTGGACAGCCATCGCGAGTAGGCAAATAACTTAAACCAGTTTTTTTTAAAAAACTTGTTCTCGAGAAAGACAGGATTGACGGGGGTGCGGTGCAAAAGTCGGCTCCAAATTCTTCTGACAAAACCTCACTTAGCGAGAGAAGCAAATGCCTTCCCCCGCACATTTTAGTACACATATTTACTCCAAACTATGATCCAATACTTAGATTATAGGCACATACATTTATAACGTCAAATACATCAAATCGATTGTGCTTAGGACACAAACGTTCACTGCAATGTAATGCTACTGAAGATTACATTAAACTTTAATAAAAGTGCCTCAGCCTGCAGCCACAGTGTTGAGTTGTCGAGTACCCCAGCCGAGGTGTTGAGGGCTAGTGGGCACAATGGCAGGGTGTTGGGTAAGAGGTCGTGAAGGCACCTCAGCCCCTTGTGTTGAGTTGGACAGCACTCCAAAGCGGCAGTGCCAGGTTGAAGGGTGGAAAGACACACAGGTTAGGTGTGGGGTCGGAGGGTAGTGCTGGGACGATACCTCAGCCGCGCTGGCTCCAGTTTCCCGCCCCTTCACCGCGCCATCTATTCAAACTAGCGCCAAGAAAAGGCCTGACTCCGCCTGCCCACCACAACTTTCCATTCGTCGGGCCCTAATGCCCGCCGACCCTTGTTCTCCCTCCACCCCGGGTTACGGCTGCTACCTGAGGCGCTCGTCCCCTCCGGCAGCCGAGGCCGGACTCCGGTGCGACATGTTCCCGTCCCTTTAAGCAGCGGCAGCGGGCGGACAATGGCGCGAGCCCCGAAATCTCCAGAGTGCGCACGCGCGCCCGCCCGCCCACGTCACAATACACCTGACGTCCGCCACACCGCGCCAAATCCAAAACCACCGGCTGAGCGGAACACAGCGCAGGTTGTTGCTCCTACTGTCTTGGTCACGCCTTTCTTTTTGTTTTCGATTATGATATCAAATTTTCAAGCTTATGTGGTTTTATTTTTTTCTCTATTTTCACTTCAGCATAAATCCCTCCCTTAATTGGTTCATTGGCAGTCCTTTTCATTTTGAACGTTGCCCTAATTTCTTTGCAGTGTTTTGTTCCTGTTGTTGCGTGAATGAAGTCACTGAGGGAAAGTATTGTTACAAGTACAAAGCAGCTTATTTATTCGACAAAACAAGGCACAGCAGGAATCATATAGACACTTTCCCGTCGATAAGTCTGTCTGGTCCAAAGTGGGGCTCGATATTTTATGCGCTAACCACCAATGGCCAATTCCATATTTACGAAGTAAGGACAATGCTTTCTTTGAAACTACATACAACATTCACACCTCCCAATTCGCATCCACACCACAGACATGTAGATGAATTTTTTTATCAGCATTGCATGGTTTGGGTTTCACAGCTTTTAGGAACCCATGTTCAGAGCTGCACTAAATCCACAATAACATTTTCAGATATGAAGACTGGTAGCCAAAGTCAATTGCTAGATGTATATGTCCTAAACCCCAAAATCACTCAAACAGTTCCAATCATTTATTCTGCTTCCTATAACTCGTTTACGCCCTTCCCCCCGACAATGCAGTGAAATAAAATTACACCAACAAATTAATTTACCTTCTAATTCAAATTATAGATGTCATTGCTGGAAGGTTAATCACATTCATCGTTGAGTCAACTCATTTGCAGATGCAAGTACAGAGAATGATATAGAAAAAAAGTGAAGACAAATGCTGCAAATCAACATTTCAGGTTGAGCCACTACATTGTGCTCCAGACCCAAAACATTTCCTTACACCTTTTGCCAATGCCGCTTGGCCTGTAGAGTTCTGTCAGCGATTTTTTTGTACCAGATTCCAGCAAATTCAGCCTATTTTAATCTTCATAACAATGCTCATTCTCAAATGAAGTACAGAGGATTCTAATTAATTGAGACACATGGAAATAGTTAAAAAGGTAGAAGACAAACTACCATTTAACTGAGTAAGAAGTTCGTATTTAAATGAAATACAGAATAAATTAGAATACTATGAATACTACTACAGCACTATAAAACCGTTATCGACCGAAGAATTTATCCAGTGTATCTGTACACTGCTGCACTCTTGATTACTGTAAATGATCAAAATCAGTGCACACACCTAATGTAGATAACAGATTGGCTTCATAAAAAGCCTCTGATAGCATCTTCTAAATCTTCATTTTCATTGTAACATTTAAGATAATTGTTGATACCTTCAAATACTTTTAGTTGAAATAGTGAAATCATTTCATTTTCACTCCTGGCTATTTCTGGCATCTCCAATCCTGAATTCTTGAAATTGCAGTGAGCAAAAGAGTTCTGAATTGTCTTACTGTTTATTTCACACCAGCTATTAGTAACAAAAATCACTGCTTTTAGAACACTTGTGAATGAAAGTGCCGCTATTTAAAAACTGTTCACTCTAAGCAGAGTGTAGTATCTAAAGGTTACACAAGTGCATGTATCTAATGCTAGTTAGAAACTGTTCAGCAACTGGGGGGTGGGAACCGAACTGAAAAGACGGAGGAAGGGGCTGGTGGCTCACAAATAGAGAAAGCTTGGAGACAGTGCGAGAGGGGGGATAGGCAGGTGATAGAGAAGGGATGCGCTCAGACTGATGGTTTGAGATGTGTCGATTTTAATGCAAGAAGCATCATGAACAAAGCGGATGAGAGCTTAGAGTGTGAATCAGTACTTGGAGCTATGATGCTATGGCCATTACAGAGACTTGGATGGCTCAGGGGCAGGAATGGTTACTTAGAGTGCCAGGATTTAGATGCTTCATAAACGACAGGGAGAGAGGCAAAAGAGGTGGAGGTGTGGCACTGCTGATCAGAGATAGTGTCACAGCTGCAGAAAAGGACAAAGTCATGGAGAGATTGTCTACTGAGTCTCTGTGGGTGGAAGTTAGAAACAGGAAGGGTTCAATAACTCTACTGGGTGTTTCTGACAGATTCTGGAAAGGTGTAATAATAACAGGATTGTCGTGGTGGGAAATTTTAATTTCCCAAATATTGATTGACATCTCCCTAGAGCAAGGGGTTTAGATGAGGTGGAGTTTGTTAGGTGTGTTCAGGAAGGTTTCCTGACACAATATGTAGATAAGCCTACAAGAGGAGAGGCTGTACTTGATCTAGTATTGAAAAATGAACCTGGTCAAGTGTCAAGTCTTTCACTGGGAGAGCATTTTGGCGATAGTGATCACAATTCTATCTCCTTTACCGTAGCATTGGAGAGGGATAGGAACAGACAAGTTAGGAAAGCAGTTAATTGGGGTAAGGGGAAATATGAAGCTATCAGGCAGGAATTTGGAAGCATAAATTGGGAGCAGATGTTCTCAGGGAAATGTATGGCAGAAAGGTGGCAAATGTTCAAGGGATATTTGCGTGGCATTCTGCATAGGTACATTTCAATGAGACAGGGAAAGGATGGTAGGGTACAGAAACCGTGGTGTTCAAAGGTTGTTGAAAATCTAGTCAGGAAGAAAAGAAAATCTTACGAAGGGTTCACAAAAACAAGGTAATGATAGAGATCTAGAAAATTATAAGGCTAGCAGGAAGGAGCTTAAGGATGAAATTAGGAGAGCCAGAAGGAGCCATAAGAAGGCCCTGGTGAGCAGGATTAAGGAAAGCCCCAAAGCATCCTACAAGTATGTGAAGAGCAAGAGGATAAGACATGAGAGAATAGGACCAATCAAGTGTGACAGTGGAAAAGTGTGTATGGAATCGGAGGAGATAGCAGAGACACTTAATGAAGACTTTGCTTCAGTATTCATTATGGAAAAGGATCTTGGCGACTGTAGGGGTGACTTACAGTGGATTGAAAAGCTTGAGCATATAGACATTAAGAAAAAGGATGTTTTGGAGTTTTTGGAAAGCATCAAGTTAGATAAGTCTCTGGGACCAGATGAAATGTACCCCAGGTTACTGTGGGAGGCAAGGGAGAAGATTGCTGATCCTCTGGCAATGATCTTTGCATCATCAATGGGGATGGGAGAGGTTCCAGAGCATTGGAGGGTTGCAGATGTTGTTCTCTTATTCAAAAAAGGGAATAGAGATAGCCCAGGAAATAATAGACCAGAGAGTCTTACTTCAGTGGTTGGTAAGTTGATAGAAAAGATCCTGAGAGGCAGGATTTAAGAACATTTGGAGAGGCATAATATGATTAAGAATAGTCAGCATGGCTTTGTCAAAGGCAGGTCGTGCCTACGAGCCTGATTGAACTTTTTGAGGATGTGACTAAACACATTAATGAAGGTAGAATAGTAGATGTAGTGTATATGGATTTCAGCAAGTCATTTGATAAGGTACCCCTTGCAAGGCTTATTCAGAAAGTAAGGAGGCATGGGATCCAAGCAGTTCTTGTTTTGCAGATCTAAATTGGATTGTTCACAGAAGGCAAAGAGACGGGTCATATTCTGTATGGAGGTCGGTGACCAGTGGTGTGATCTGTTCTGGGACACCTTTGTGATTTTTATAAATGACCTGGATGAGGAAGCTGAGGGATGGGTTAGTAAATTTGCTGATGACACAAAGGTTGGGGGTGTTGTGGATAGTGTGGAGGGCTGTCAGAGGTTACAGCGGGACATTGATAGGATCGAAAACTGGGCTGAGAAGTGGAAGAGGGAGTTCAACCCAAATAAGTGTGAGGTGGTTCATTCTGGTAGGTCAAATATAATGGCAGAATATAGTATTAATGGTAAGACTCTTGGCAGTGTGGAGAATCAGAGGGATCTTGGGGTCTGAGTCCAGAGGACACTCAAGGCTGCTGTGCAGGTTGACTCTGTGGTTAAGAAGGCGTACAGTGCATTGGCTTTCATTGAGATTGAGTTTAAGAGCCGAGAGGTAATGTTACAGCTATATAGGACCTTGGTCAGTCCCCACGGAGTACTGTGCTCAATTCTTGTAGCCTCACTACAGGAAGGACGTGGATACTATAGAGAGAGTGCAGAGCAGATTTACAAGGATGTAGCCTGGATTGGGGAGCATATCTTATAGGCTGAGTGAACTTGACCTTTTCTCCTTGGAGCGATCGAGGATGAGGGGTGACCTGATAGAGGTGTATAAGATGATGAGAGGCATTGATCTTGTGGATAATCACAGGCTTTTCCCCAGCGCTGAAATGGCTAACATGAGAGGGCACAGTTTTAAGGTGTTTGGAAGTAGGTACGGAGGAGATGTCAGGGGCAAGTTTTTTTCGCAGAGAGTAGTGATTGCGTGGAATTGGCTGCCGGTGACGGTGATGGAGGTGGAAATGATAGAGTCTTTTAAGGGACTCCTTGATAGGTAGATGGAGCTTAGTAAAATAGAGGGCTATGGGTAACCCTGGGTAATTTCTAAAGTAAGTATATGTTCAGCACAGCACAGAAGGGCCTGTATTGTGCTGTAGGTTTTCTGTGTAATGTAACTAAATGTGTAATGTGTAGACTGTTTGAGAACAATTAAAGGAAAACAGACAGGATTGGATTAGGCATTAGAAAAAATAAAGTTCAAAGTATTTTGAATTTTGAACTTTAACCGAAGTGTGTGAATGCAATTCTCAGGGAGACTCTCCCGTGTGACTTTCTTTGCATATGCCCTTATACTAACATTGATTAATTTAGGTATTGAGATACAGCATAGAATAGGCCATTCCGGCCCTTCGAACTACACCACCCAGCAACCCCAACTTAAGCCGAGCCCAATCACGGACAATTTACAATGCCGAATTAACCTACATATATTAGAGTATAAAAGTTGCATTGTTTGCTGTGTAACCAAAACTATGTAGTCAGCTTTGAACTTGCTATTTGCTATGCATGTATCCAATTTAGTAGGAGAATGAAATCTTAAGAATGTAGAAGACAATGGTGTGTTAATGAGAGGTAGCTAAGAGATGTAGATTATGTAGTCAGCTTTGAGTTTGGATTTGCTATGCATGTATCCAATTTAGTTTGCTGTGTAACCAAAACTATGTAGTCAGCTTTGAGCTTGCTATTTGCTATGCATGTATCCAATTTAGTAGGAGAATGAAATCTTAAGAATGTAGATTATAATGGTGTGTTAATGAGAGGTAGCTAAGAGATGTAGATTAGAACATGATTAAGTCAATGGGTAGAAACAATAGTGGCGGATGTACTTGTGATACGCAACTGTAGACCGATTGGATATGCTAATGCAACTAAACCAGGAGATTGCTATAAAAAATGCTATGTACAAGGATCGGTGGGCAATCAGCGACTAGCTCAATGACTGTCTCAGCTTTGATTTGCAAATTAAAGTTTAATACTTCTTGAAGAATCTTCTGCGTCTCCTGGTCGTTTGTGGGGCACCAGAAACCACAACACTAACCGCTATGTGTTTGGTCTAAGGGAGAAAACTGGAGCACCTGGAAAAAAACAACACATTCGATGGGGAGGACATACAGACTCCTTATAGGTGACATTGGAATTGAACCCCAAACTCTTATGCTCAAGCTTTAATAGCATCATACTACCCTGGCACCCATAATAATGACCTGTTGTAACTAGCTCCAGTCTCCAAGTGGCTCTTCATCCATCACACTGGGAAGCTGTAAGTTATGGCATTTCCATAGGCTTATTCCAGTTGCTAGTAGTAATGAGTTAGAGGGAGCCCGCAGCAGCTTCCATTGCAACACACACAAAATGCTGGAGGGACTCAGCAAATCAGGTAGCATCTATGGAAATGAATAAACGGTCAACATTTTGGGCCAAGACCCTTCTTCAGGACTGGAATAGAAGGCACCATAATAAAAAGGTGGGGAAGGGGAAGGAGGACAAGCTGGAAGGTGATAGGTGAAGCCAGGTGGGTGGGAAAGATAATGGGCTAGAGAGGAAGGAATTTGATAGGAGAAGAGAGTAGACTATGAGAGAAAGAGAAAAAGGAGTTGCACCAGGGGGAGATGATAAGTAGGTGAGGAGAAGAGGTAAGCAGCCAGAGTAGGAAATAAATGAGGGGAGGGGAGGGGAAAAAGAAAAAATACCAGAGGGAGAAATTGATGTTCATGCCATCAGGTTGGAGGTTACTTATATGGAATATGAGGTGTTGCTCCTCCAGTCTGAAAGTGGCCTCATTGTGCCACAAGAGGAGGCCATGGACAAGAATATGGGAATGGGGATAAGAATTAAAATGGATGGTCACTAGGAAATTCTACTTTTGGCAGATGGAATGGAGATACTCGACAAAGTAGTCCCCCAATTAATGCCGGGTCTCACTGATGTAGAGCAGGCCACATCGGGAGCACCAGACGCAATAGGCAACCCCAACAGGTTTGCAGGTGAAGTGTTGCCTCACATGGAAGGACTGTTTGGGGTCCTGAATGGAGGTGAGGGAGGAGGCGAATGGGAGATGTAGCATTTCTGTCCCTTGTAGAGATATGTGCCAAAAGGGAGATTATTGGGGAGGGAGCTCTGTTGTCAGTTACTGGCTTACCATTGAGCCATTGGTGAATAGGTAATGCTTAGGATTGTAGATCAAATGCCAGCCATGTGAGCTGCTTTGTTCTGGATGACAACAGCTTTCCGGGAATCAGAAGTACCGGTACTTGCATTTTTTTGAAGCAGTTCTTATTTAGACAAATATGAAAATTAAGGGAGAGAAGTTTAGGGGAGAAATCAGGGGTAAGTATTTTACACAGAGGGTTGTGAGTGCCTGGAATGACTTGCCAGGGATGGTGGTGGAGGCTAAAACATTAGGGGTATTTAAGAGCCTCTTGGACAGGCATATGGATGAGAGAAAAATGGAGGGTTATGGGGCAGTGTGGGTTTAGTACTTTTTTTAAAGGATTATATGGGTCGGCACAACATAGAGGGCTGAAGGGCCTGTACTGTGCTGTAGTGTTCTATGGTTCTATGGAAATATCTCTGATTTGTGTTTTCAGATGATTTGTGCTTTGGGATTCAAACTCACTCATCAAGACAGGTCTTGCAAGCATAGTATTTATGTAGCTGATCTATTTTAAATTTCTTGGTGACAGCAGCCCTGAGGATATTGAAGGACTTAGTGGAGTCGATGCTAATGGCATTATGGAGAACACTGTGGAGTCTTTAGAATGACCACAGGGACCCTGAAAATCCAATTCAAATCTGGAAAACATACGTTTGAAATTTGTGCTATAGTAACTTAGAGAATTGTCATTGCAATTGTCAGATACCCATTTCAGAATATTACTTATCAGTCATTGGTTTCAGGGGCCAATACCGAATGAAAGGAGGTCCTCCTTGATATATCCAAAGTTCCAACAGGATCATGGCATTTATCTATTTTAATATTTGAACAAATAAAAAGATTGGCATACATTGTTTACATCAGCAAAATTGCTTTGACATTTTAATAAACATTAAAAGGATATTACTGTTTTCTGAACCTGTACATAAAAGCAAACAAATATTTTAAATTCACATAGAAACCTGACATGGTGAAAAGGGCGTTAGTGAGATCAAGAATCTGTTTTACCGTACTCAGGAGCTGTTTCCAGGATAGCTGACATGAGAGTTGCTCAAAAGCCAGTTGATCAAAATTTAGGATTGGAGTGTTCCAGTGAGGAAGAAAAACCAGGATAGCAAGGCTCGGGAACTTTGGATGATGAGAGATGTAAATTCAGAGAAAAAGAAAAGCAGATGCGAGGTTTAATAATCTGAAATCAGACAGGGCCCTTGAGAAATATAAAGAAAGCAGAAAGGAACACAAACAAGGTATCAGGAGGGACAAGGAGGATCATGAAATGTTCTTGCCTGGTAGGATTAAGGATAATCCTGAGGAATTTTATCCATATACTAAAAAAAGACGGTGATGAATGAGTGTTTAGGATCACTCAAGAATGAAGGAGGGAATTTATCCCTGGAGCTAGAGGAAGCAGGCAAGGTAATCAATGAGTACTTTGCATTGGTTATAGTGCGATCAGTGTGGGGTATTCTAATATTCTTGGGGGCATACTAATATTAAGAATGAGGTGTTGGGTGTCTTAGATAACATTAAGGTGGATAAGTCCCCTGGGTCTGATCGGATCAATGCCAGGGTATTGAGAGAAGCAGGAGATGAAATTCCTGTGGCCCTGACAGAATCTTTGTTTCCTCTCGAGCACACAGGTGGGGTTCCAGCAGACGTTACCTTAGCCAATATTGTTCTTTTGTTCAAGAAAGGTTAGAAGAATAAGCTAGCAAATTATATATAGGCTGGTGAACTTTATAGCAGTGGCAGGGAAGCTCCAGGAGAGGATTCTTAAGGAAAGGATTTACTTGTGTTTGGAAAACTTTGGGCTCATTAGGAAAAGTCAGCATAAATTTATTTGGAGCAGTTGACATCTTACGAATTTGAGCTGATGAAGATAATTGATGAAGGATGTTGGCTTCATTAACTTTAGTAAGATGTTTGACAAGATCTCTCATGGTAGACTAATATAGAAAATTATGACTCATGGGACTCATGGTGACATCAGAGACTGGCTTCAAGATTGGTTGGCCTTTGTAGGAAGATGACAGTGGTGGAGGGCTGTTAATCTGACAGGAGGCCTGTGGCCAGTGCAATTCCCTAGGGTCAGTGCTGGGAACATCGTTGTATGTGATAGTTATAAAGGATTTTAATAAAAATGTAGGTGGATTGATTAGCAAATTTGCAGAAGATATAAAAAATTGGTGGAGTGGTGAAGAGTTAAAAAGGCTTTCAAAGAATGCAACAGCATATACATCAGTTGGAGATATGGGCAAAGAAATGGCAGGTGGAGTTTAATCTGAACAAGCGTGAGCTGTTGCAATTTGGAAGTTCAAATATAAGAGAAAAATATACAGTAAATGGTGGGATGCTTAGGAGCATTGATGTAGTGAGGGAACTTGGGATGCAAGTCCATCACTCCCTCAAAGTGACATCACAAGTAAACTGGGTAGTAAAGAAAATGTGTGGCATGCTTGCCTTCATTAATCAGGGCATTGAGTATGATTGTTAAGAAATCATATTACAGCTATATAAAATGTTGGGCTATATTTGGGGCATTGTGTGTAGCTTTGGTGGCAGTATTACAGGAAGGATGTGGAGGCTTTAGAGAGATTACAGAAGAGGTTCACCAGGATGTTGCCTGGATTAGAGAGGTTAAGCTATATGGAGAGCTTGGACAAACTAGGTCTGCTTTCTGTCAAACATCATAGGTTAAGGGTCAACCTGACAAAAGTATATTAAACAGTGAAAGGAAGTAGATAGGGTATATAGAGTGCTTTTCAAGAGTGGAAATGTCACATATCAGAAGGCATAAGTTTAAGGTGAGAAGGGGAAAGTTTAAAGATTTACAAGGCAAAGAGTGTTGTGAGTGTTGGGTGCCTGGAAGGTGCTTCCAAGGGAAGTCGTGGAAGCAAATGCAATAGCAGCATTTGAAAGGCATCTAGACAGGCTCATGAATAGGCAGGAGAAGGAGGATATTATACTGTTCACCATGTGCAGGCAAATGATTAGTTTAATTTACTTCCTGGTCAGCAAAGACATTGTGGGCCAAAGGGCCTGTTCCTTACTGTATTGTTCTATTTTTGCATGAAAGAAAATCAGATCTATCAACCATAAGGAGTGGAACTGAACTCAAGCCGCCATGCTTTCCGTTCTGTGCAGAGGATGTTAAAATGAAATATCACATCAGACAGGCTCATTGCTGGTCACCATTCCTGTTGGTCTCCCTCTTTATCATCAACGATGACTCAGTTTTCCTTCTTCTGTCAATTGTCCTGATGCTGAATGGTATTTAAAACAAGCTTCGAGGAACTTTGCAACCTGTGTCTGTCCAAGATAAAAGTGATGCTCCTTAACTGGGAAGCATATCTGTAGATATTGTTTCCTGTTGGTATATTAAAATTTTTTATAACAAAACTTTCTTCAGTGCCATCTTATGCCTGTTGCATCACTACAATGTAAAATGTTTCCACGTGCTCTGAATCTAATAAGACCTTCATTTCTGCGTGGCTAAGTACAGCTCAAACACCATTTGTAAATTCACAGATGAAACCACTGTTGTTGGTAAAATCTCAGATGGCAATTAGGAGGCATACAGGAGTGAACTAGATCAGCTGGTTGGTGTCATGACACCAACCTTGTACACAATGTCAACAAGGCCAAGGAATCGATCATGACCTTCAGGAAAGGGAATTCTGGAGAAGACACACCAGTCTTCATTGCAGGGTCAGCTGTGGAAAGGGTGAGTAGCTTTAAGTTCTTTGGTGTCAATAACGCCGAGGATCTATCCTGGACCCAAACATTGAACCAATTTCAGTACGCAGAAGGTATGCCGGTGGCTCTACTTCATTACGAGTTTGAAGAGATTTGGTATGTCACCAAAGACTCTAGCAAATCTCTACAGATGTACCATGGAAAGCATTCTGACAGGCTGCATCACCACTTGTATGGAGGTTTGCAAGAGGCTACAGAGCGTTGTAGATTCAGGCAGCTGAACCCGTGAACACTGCCAAATTTATAAAATCCAAAACAACACATTTAGCATCTATAAGATATGATAATAAATCTGATTCAGAATTCAGATTTTGACTCCATGTTTTCTTTTTCTTCTCTGTTCTAGCTTCTACCTACAAACCCCAGTATCCTACTTACTGGCTTGTTTCAGCTTGATGCTGCCTGGCTGGTACATCAACTGGCTTTACAAACTCTACAACTAACGCTTGAAAATATATAATCCACAATACATGTTTAGATCATGTCCTCAATTATTTAATATTCACGTTTTCCATGATTGATGTTATTCTGATATATTACTGATGGAAGAGCTTTTTTTGGCATTCCTTTCATTGTCTGATGTTTCCTCCACTGCGCAACTGAGATATTATTGTAGATGTTGTCTAGAAAGCAAGAAGGCAAGAGCAAAATCAATTCTTGACAATGATAGTATGCTTTATGAATAATTAGACCAATCTTCCATCCTTGGACTCACTTTACACCACACGCTATCGGAGCAGTGCTGCCAGGATAATCAAGGACAAGACCCACCCAGCCAACACACTTTTTGTCCTACCTCCCTCCGGGAGAAGGTTCAGGAGCATGAAGATTCGTACGGCCAGATTTGGGAATAGCTTTTTTCCAACTGTGATAAGACTGCTGAACAGATCCTGGCCCGGATCTGGGCCATACCTTCCAAATATCTGGATCTGATTTGCACTACCTTACTTTCCCTTTTCTATTTTCTAATTATGATTTATAATTTAAATTTTTATTATATTTACTTTGATTTGTATTTCAGGGAGCGCAAAGAGCAGAAACAAATATCACTGTGATGATTGTACGCTCTAGTATCAATTGTTTGGTGACAATAAAGTAAAGTATCTAAGATGAGCTTCATCCTTAAACTGCTGATATCTTAGTGTACCTTCTCCATTGATAAAATGTGTTAGTTTCTTATGGAAGGCGAGGAACACTGAATATAGACCAATACAGCACAATACAGGCAATGTGGCCCACAATACTGTGCCGACCTGTTTAAATCAACTCCATGATCAATCTAACCTTCCTTCCTACACAGCCTTTAACCCTCCATTTTTCTTCTCTTTTTTTAATTTATTAAATTTTAGAAAATTACAAAGAATAATGTGATGATAAAATAGTGAGAAAAATAATATTAACCCTCCCCCCTCCCCTTAACCCTCCCCCCCCCCTTAACCCCTATCTAAAGAAAGAAAAAAAAAGAGAGAAAGATTGCCTGGATATCGGAGGATCCCCACATGCTCCATGGAGTTCAAAATAATTTTAATATTTATTTTTACTTTCCCCAATTACTTTATAATTTTATCTTCAAAGGACCTATGTATTTAATCCTATCTTTTGTAAGTATGGGAACCCTCCATTTTTCTTACACCCATGCCATCTATTGAAGAAACTCTTAAATGTCCCCATTGTATCACCCTCTACCACCATCCCTGGCAGTGCATTTCAGGTACCCACCACTCTATGCATATAAAAAACCTGCTTCTGACATCTCCCCTAAATTTTGTTCCAGTTTCCTTAAACAGATGTCCTCTGGTATTGGCTATTACTGCCTTAGGAACAAAGCACTGGCTGTCCACCCTATCTATGCCTCTCATAATCTGTACACCTCTATCAAGTAGCCTCTCATCCTCCGTCACTCCAAAGAGAGAAGCCCTAGCATGCACAACCTTTCTTCATATGACATATTCTCTAATCTAGGCAGCATCCTTCTATATGTCTTCTGCACCATCTCTAAAGCTTCCACATTCTTCCTATAATGAGATTACCAGAACTGAACTCCGAGTGTAGACTAACCAGAATTTTATAGAGCTGCAAAATTACTTGATGGCTCTTGAACTCAATCCCCTGAATAACGAAGACCAACACACCATATGCCTTCTCAACCACACAGTCAACACATGGCAACGTTGAGAGATCTGTGGACTTAGATGCAAGATTGCTCTGTTTCTCCATGCTGCTAACAATGCTGCCATTAACCTAGTACTCTGCCTTAAGTTCACTTCATACTTTTCTGGATTGAACATCATCAATCACTGCTCTACCTCACTCTACATCCCGCTGTAACCTACCTACAGCAATCATTTACACAAGCCTTTTCCCAACTACAGATGTTAAGCGAATTGGCCTATAGTTACCTGCCTTTGGCCTACATCATTTTTTTAACAATGACGTTACATTTGCCATCTTGCACAAACTGCCAGGACCTGCCCAGAGTCCAGAGAATTTTGGTAAATTATCACCAAAGCCTCTACTATAACTTCTGCCATTTCTTTCAATACCCTGCGATGCATTCCATCAAGGCCAGGGGACTTGTCTATCTTCAGGCCCACAGGTTTGCACAGCACTATCTCTTTAGTAATAGCTATTGAATCGAGGTCCTCACCTCCCATCGCATCCATAACATCTCTCTTTGGCATGTTAGACATGTCCTCCACCATGAAGTCTGACACAAAACAATCATTCAAAACTTCTGTCATTTCCTCATCACCCAATATCAGTTCTCCCTTGTCTTCATGGGACCTACATTCACTTTAGCCACCCTTTTCCACTTTATATAATTATAAAATGTTTCACTATCCATTTGTATATTTTGTGCTAGTTTATTTTCATAATCTAGTTTCCCTTTCTTTATTGCTCGCTTAGTGGTTCTTTGCTGCTTTTTAAAGTTTTCCCGATCTTCCAGTTTCCCACTACTCTTGATGACTTTGTATGCACAAGCTTTTAGTTTGATGCCTCCTTTTATTTCCTTAGCTATCCAAAGCTGGCTCTTCTCACCCTTACTGTCCTTGGTTTTAAATGGAATATACTTTTGTTGAGAACTGTTGAAAATTTCTTTGCAAATCTTCTACTGTTCCATAAGACCATAAGACATAGGAGCAGAATTAGGCCATCTGGCCCATCGAGTCTGCTCTGCCATTCAATCATGGCTGATCCTTTTTTCTTCTCCTCCTCAACCCCAGTTCCTGGCCTTCTCCCTCGTAACCTTTGATGCCATGTCCAATCAAGAGCCTATCATTCTCTGCCTTAAATACACCCAACAACTGGCCTCTACAGCTGCATGTGGCAACAAATTCCACAAATTCACCACCCTTTGGCTAAAGAAATTTCTCTGCATCTGTTTTGAAAGGGTGCTCCTCTATCCTGAGGCTGTGCCCTCTTGTCCTAGACTCTCCCACCATGGGAAACATCTTTTCCACATCTCCTCTGTCTAGGCCTTTCAACATTTGAAAGGTTTCAATGAGATCTCCCCTCATCCTTCTAAATTCCAGTGAGTACAGACCCAGACCAATCAAATGTTCCTCATATGATAACTCTTTCATTCCTGGAATCATCCTTGTGAACCTCCTCTGGACCCTCTCCAATGCTAGCGCATCTTTTCTAAAATGAGGAGCCCAAAACTGTTCACAATACTCAAGCTGTGGCCTCACCAGTGCCTTATAAATCCTCAGCATCATATCCTTGCTTTTGTATTCTAGACCTCTTGAAATGAATACTAACATGGCATTTGCCTTCCTCACTGACTCAACCTGCAAGTTAACCTGTGGGGTGTTCTGCACAAGTACTCCCAAGTCCCTTTGCATCTCAGATTGTTGTATTTTCTCCCCATTTAGAAAACAGTCTGCACACTTATTTCTACAACCAAATGCATGACCATGCATTTTCCAACATCATATTTCATTTGCCACTTTCTTGTCCATTCTCCTAATCTGTCTTTGTCCTTCTGCATTCTTCCTGCTTCCTCAACACTACCTGTCCCTTCCTGAACTGTCCCACCATATGGCCTGTGTTCCTAGTCTACACTAGCCAAATCCTCCCTCATCCCATTGTAGTCTCCATTGTTTAGGCATAATACACTGGTTTTAGATCAAACTATTGCACCCTCCATTTGTATGAGAAACTCATACAGTGATCACTCTTTCCAAGGTTCAGTAACATGCTGTTCAAGAAAGCCATCACGGATGCATTCTATGAAGTCCTCCTCAAGACTTGATTCACCCAATCCAGGTGCAAGTTAAAATGATAACTGCTGTTCCATTCTTACCTGCCTTAGATATTTCTCTGTTTGTTACCTGTGCCACTGTAATGTTATTATTCAGCCAATAGACAACTCCCACTAGTGATTTTTTCCCTGTACTATTTTTAATCTCTACCCGGGTGGATTCAACATTCTGCTCATTAGATCTTATATCATCTCTCACTATCACCCTGATCTCATTTTTAACTTAAAGCGCTACCCCACCTCCCTTACATTCCTGCCTATCCTTCTGTATTACCTGATATCCTTGGATATGTAATTCCCAATCCTCTCCACCCTGCAACCACAACTCTGAAAAAGCCGCTAAATCATACCCCCTTGTGCTGATTTGTGCCACAAGTTCACTGACCTTGTTTCAAATACTACAGGTGTTCAAATAAAGTGCCCTTACACTCATTGTGCTTTTAAAATCTTGTAATTTTTTACTCTTCTGAACTTGACTTTTCTTCACTCCACTTTTACTTTTCTCTTTTTTATCTTTTGCTTTTTCCTTATCCACACTTATTTTTTTGTACTTCTTCAATTTGTTGAACCCACCTCCCTACTATTTGGTTTAAATCCCTATCCACAGCCCTAGTTACGCGATTTGCTAGGATCCAGATCCCATCATGGTTCAAGTCGAGCCTGTCCCATTGGTACAGCTCCCTCCTTCCCCAATACTGGTGCCAATTTCCCATGAGTTCAAACCCCCTTCTCCCACACAAATCCTTGAGCCATGCATTTAACTCTTCTTGACCCTATTCCAATTTGCACGTGGCTCAGGCAGCAATCCAGAGATTACCACCTTTTTGGTTCTGCTTTTTAATTTAGTCCCTAGCTACTCAAATTCCCTTAGCAGAACCCTTTTCCTCATTCTACCTTTGTTGTTGATACCTACATGGACCATGACAACTGCATCTTTCCCCTCCCACTGCAAATTCTTCTGCAGATTAGATAAGATGTCCGGAACCCAGGAACCAGGCAGGTAACACAGTCTTCAGGACACTCGATCCTCACGAAAGAGAATTCTCTCTATTCCCCTGACTATAGAATCCCCAATTACCAATACATTTCTCTTCTCTTCCCATCTTGAATGGTTCACAGTCAGGTTAGCACCAGCAGGAGGTGATGGGTGGGCAAGGAGATAAGGTGAGAGAGGGAAAAGGGGATGGGGAATGGTGAAAGAGGTGGGGGGGAATTCTCAACACATATTTCAACACAGTTATCAGAACACAGGGTTCAACCCCAAATTTTTTCATATATGTAATTTGCTGAAAAGATTACCATGTATTAATTGTATCTTCCCACATATTTATCCAATTAAGATTTACTTTTTATAATTCTGAACCCTTCAAACAATAGTCCAGACAAACTGCTTCAGAGGAATTGTTAAGTTCTAGTTGCAGAAGATCATCAGAAAAATATGCACTGAGATCAGTTTCTCTGCATGATTTGCCACTAGTCATCCTAGGTTCTGCTAACTGTGGACATGCATTTACTCAGACCACTGGCTTTCTTTATACCACATGTGTGAAGGTTTGCAATGAGATTGCTAAATTATAAAGTATAGCCAAATTCTAAGAAAGACATTTGCTTTTTTACCTGGTTTATCCTTGGTTTTCTGACAGTTGTGTCTCAACTCTGTGCTGTTTACATAGAATTGGGATCTGTAACAGATATTTAGGGCATAAATTAATCAACATATTTTGACTGGTTATAAAAATTGATGTAATAACTTCCAAACTGTTGGCACTAAATTTTCTGTTAAATTTTAGGGGATGTTATGTCAATAAAACAGAGATGAACTATTCTATGTGCTTGCTCACTTTTTGCCATCTGCATAATTTGTTCTTTTTTGTGTGTTGGGTGTTTGATGTTTTCTCTGAATGGTTTCCATCGCGTTTCTTTGTTCTGTGGCTGTCACCTCCTCATTCTTTACTCCTTCTACCTTCTTACTCTGGCATCTTCCCCCTTCCTTTCCAGTCCTGATGAAAGATCTCGGCCCAAAACATCAACTGTTTATTGATTTCCATAGATGCAGTTTAACGTGCTGAGTTCCTCCAGAATTTTGTGTATATAGCTTCTTCCCCTCTGCCATCCAATTCCTAAATGGACATTGAAGCTTTGGGCAATACACTTTTTTTAATATACAGTATTTCTGTTGTTGCACATTTAAAACAATCTATTTAATATACATAATTGATTTACTTGTTTATTTATTATTATGTTATATTTTATTTATTATTATTATTATTATTATTTTTCTCTCTACTAGATTATGTATTGTATTGAACTGCTGCTGCTAAGTTAACAAATTTCAGGTCACATGCTGGTAATAATAAACCTGATTCTGATTCTGAATTGTCCCAGGTAATTAACTTACAGTAACTGCAGCCATTTACCTAAAGTACTCTGAGGTTTTTTTTGTGCAAACATGAAGAAATCTGCAGATGCTGGAAATTCAAACAACAACACACACAAAATGCTGGTGGAACACAGCAGGCCAGGCAGCATCTATAGGGAGAAGCGCTGTCGACGTTTCGGGACGCGTCGACAGCGCTTCTCCCTATAGATGCTGCCTGGCCTGCTGTGTTCCACCAGCATTTTGTGTGTGTTGTTTTTTTTTGTAATACTTTATTTCTTTCCTTCACTAAAACAGATTAATACATTTTCTAATCCTCCCTTCTCCAGCAATTTCCCCAAACCCCTCATCTCTCCTGAACTCTTCGTACTCCAGCTTAGTAAAATAAGCTGTGAGGTTGATTCTGCCTAATTAAATTCTAACTTGCCTACTGACACCGAGTTTGCTGCAGAGATACTCATAGGGTGAGTTCAGGGGAATTGTAATAGGAACGGATTTAAGGATGATATTATACCGTAGTTGTTATCAGAATCTTACATTTTAATAAGAATAATCAAAGCGGATTCCACATTTTTTGGAAGGTTGATATAATAAAAATCTAATTTATACATACAACACAAGAGGTTCAGCAGACACTGGAAATCCAGAGCAACACACACAAAATGCTAGAGAAGTTCAGCTGGTCAGGCAGCATCTATAGGAGTGAATAAACAGTTGACGTTTTGGCTTTAGACCCTTCATCATGACTGGAAAGGAAGGATGAAGATACCAGAATTAGAAGTTGGGCAAGGGAAAGGAGGACATGCTGGAAGGTGATAGGTGAAGCCAGGTGGGTGGGGGAGGAGGGGATGAAGTAAGGAGCTAGGAGGTGATACGTGGAAAAGGCAAAGGGCTTGAGAAAGAACCTGATAGGAGAGGAGAGTGGACCATGGGCGAAAGGGATGGAAGAGGAGCACCGTGGGAGGTGATAGGTGAGAAGACGTAAGAGGCCAGAGTGGACAATTGAAGAAGAGGGAAGGTGGGGGGTGGGGGGGGGGGACACTACTGGAAGTTAGAGAAATTGTTGTTCATGCCACCAGGACTGACATGTCAGAATAGGAATGGGGAATCTTCACACTGTGAAACAATGTAGGGTAATCTTAAATCAATGTAATTTCTTTGATGACTGCCTTCTGCAGTATATTTTAAATAGCTGTAAACTACTACACTTATAATATTTCAATGAACTGTCATTGATCTGAAATTTTAACTATTTATTCCACAGTTACAGTATTTATTGTTCTTATCTCTTAAAATCCCCAACCCTATTAACTAGTGATTTTTGTTTTTGAGTGACAGCTTAATATGAGCACACGTGTGAATTTGGTGCAAAAGTGCATCACATGGCTGTTGGCCTGCTCCAATAGTTAATAACATCACAGCTGATTTGATTGTGACCTAAACTTGGCATTCCTGACTACCTGTGGAAATCTTTCATCCCCGAATCAGGAATCTATCTATGCCTGCTTTAGAGATTTTGAAGGGCTCTGCTTCCACTGCCTTTTAGGGCAATGAGTTCCAAAAGCTCAGACTCTGAGAAAAAAACAATATTGTCTCACAGGATTTATTAAATGTGTTGAGGAAAGTTTTCTTAAACAGTGCATACAAGTTCCGACAAGAGAGTGTGCGATACTTTATCTGCTATTAGGGAACGAGACAGGGCAGGTGACAGAAGTTTGTGTGGAGGAACACTTTGCATCTAGTGATCACATTGCCATTAGTTTCAAAGTAAATATGCAAAAAGACAGGCCTACTCCATGGGCTGGGATTCTAAATTGGAGAAAGGTCAATTTTGATGGTATCAGAAAGGATCTATCAAGTGTGGATTAGAATAGGCTATTTTCTGGCAAAGCTGTACTTGGAAAGTGGGAGGCCTTCAGAAATGACATTTTCAGAGTACAAAGCTTGTATGTCCCTGTCAGAGTAAAAGTTAGAGATAGCAGGTGTAGGAAATCTTGGTTTTCAAAACATATTGTGGCTCTGGTTAAGGAAAACAAGGAGGTGCATTGCAGGTATAGGCAGATAGGAACAAATGAGGTGCTTACAGAGTGCAAGAGACACAGGACAACACTTAAGAAAGAAATCAGGAGGGCTAAAAGAAGGCATGAGATTGTCTGAGCAGACAAGGTGAGGGAGAATCCTAAGGGATTCTATAGAAATGTTCAGAGCACAAGAGTTCCAAGGATTAAAATTGATAATCTGTCAGATCAGGATCTCTTTTTAACACTTGTACTCATTCAGTACATATTTATTCCTGTCTATAACAGTTAATAACTTAGTGCAGGTTGGTTATGGCTAGTTGTCTGCCTGAGCAAGGATCTGGACCCACTGCAATTTGCTTACCACTGCAACAGGTCCACAGTGGACACAATTTTACTGATTCTCCACTCTGCTTTGGAGCACTAGACAACAACAAAATATACATCAGGCTGTTGTTTAACAATTACAGCTTGGTATTCAATCATATTAATCATCTAGCTTCTGAACACAGGCCTTTGTAACTTCCTCTGCAAATGGATTCTTAACTTACTCATCAGGAGACAACAACCAGTGCAGATTTGTAATAACACCTCCTCCTTGCTGTCAATCAACACTGGCGCACCTCAAGGATGTGTGGTTAGCTCACTGGTCTACTTTCTCGAAACTCATCTCTGTGTGGCTAACGCACAGCTCAAATGTCATTCATAAATTTGCAGATTTCAGTGCTGTTGTTGGTATAATCTCAGATGGCAATCAGGAGGTATACAGGAGTGAGATAAGTTGAGTGGTGTCACAGCAACAACCTAGAGACACCAAGCGAACAAAGGTGAAAAGAAGGCTTCACTTCCAGATGAGCTCAATGCCATCTAAGGAACGTTCATGAACTCCCACAGCCCCTGGTGACCCTGTGATTTCAGTCTCTGAGGCTAACAAGAGACCATCCTTCAGGAGGGAGACTTGCTACGATTGGCCACCTCCAGCAAGGTTTCATCACTCTTTGCCTTCTCACCAATCAGCGATGTTGGCAATACACTCATTTGAGTACTCGTGCCACACAGTAAGCATCGTCTGAAAGGGTCTCCATAATGAACAGTAGATGACAATGGCAGGCAAAAGCCATGGTGTTCACAGACCTCTGATGTGCTGGCACAGTTAAAGTTGCAAGGCGGTTGTCACTTCCTTGTGTTCATACCAAAGCAAGCATGGTAAAAAACATAGCCTGCGTTAGTTAGTTTCGCGTGCTTATGTTGCTACTTATTGAGGCAGGGAAAAGAAGAGGAATTACATACCTCTGCCTGGCTGGGCACAGATTATCAGCCATTTTAGCAAGCTTCCTTTAGTCCTGCACGGTGCATTAGCGAAGGCTATGTAAACTTGATCAGGCGTTTGCTGAATGAAAATAAACCAAGGATGGTGATTTCCCAGGAGAGAGAGCATGTGGTCTATTAGCTCTGAAGGCTTAATATCACCAAGGCCGTGCATGGAGAGCAACGGTTTGGGCGCACTCAGATTCCGAAAGTCCAAACGATGAGTTTTCAGCGATCAGTATTTATCATCAGGCAGGTGTTCTCGTAGACACTCTTGCAGCCATGGATTTTCTGAGCAGTGCTACCACATGGTAGAACTTGGTGTTGTCGGCGGTGCTTTCTTGCAGTACAAATTGGGCCTCGGCTTGTACAAACCAAGCAACAGCATTTTGCTCCCAAAACTCCAGCAGTTTCTAAGTGACTGATTGGCCAACATGTTCAATAACTCTGGAATCGTCCTTGAGAATAAGGATCACCAATGTAGGTTTTCACTAATAAAATGACATGAGGTGTTTTATGTTTAAGAAACAATGGTACAACTCATTTATGGAGCTCCAAAAAACTGAACACAAAAAGGTCTTTACATAATTATGTCATCAGGTCAGACCAGCCTCTGAAAGGGAACCCCAACTCAATGTATGTTTCCACCAATTACATTACTCTACACAGGCAAGAGGTACAGGAGCCTAAAGACCCACACTCAGTAACTCAAGCAGAGTTTCTTCACATCTGTCAGATTTTTGAACCCATGAATACTACCTCATTATTCATTTTTTTCCGCACTATTCATTTATTTTGTAATTTGTGGTAACGTTATGTCTTTGCACTGTCCTGCTGCCTCATATTAAATTTTTTGACATATAAGACAGTGATAAATAACCTGGTTCTGATATATAAATTAACTAACAATCTAGGTTAAAATTATTGCACAGATCAAAAATCTAAATCAATTCTTTACGAAACATTGGCAAGATATCTTCCAGCTGCCAACAGCAGGACTATCAGACTATCAAATTTGGGAATTTTCAAAAAGGCCACAAGTAGAGCAGATATCTCAGAGGGTTTAGGTTTAAAGGAGATTACAATGAAAGGGAGGGAGGGAGGGACAAGGCAATGGAGAGACTTGTAAACAAGATGACAACCTAGAAATTCAGCAGTTTCCCAACATGGAGCCAATATACTGTAGGTCAGTGAACAATGTACTGATGGGTGTAAGTGGCTGAGTACAAGTTTGTACCCTGGCAGCTGAACTTGTGAGTTTTCTGGTTTATGGAGAGAGGCATGAGAGGGTTTTTTTAACAGTACATTGGCATATCTATGTTTGGAGGTAACAATGGCATGGATAAGTGTTTCAGCAGCAGATGAAATGAGACAATAAGGCTATAGAGGTGGGAATATGATTGAAAGAGCAAGTATTAGGACACTCTCAACAAAATCAATTTTTTTGCCTATCTGTTTAGTTTCTACAGTTGGCTTAGGTTGTAAAGATTTTGCCGAATGAGGGAAGGAGCAAATGATCCTAACCTTTCAGGTACAGAAGAAAATATTACAGTGCAGTACAGGCCCTTCATTTCATGATATTTTGGCAACAATAGAGTCAGGTACTAGAGAGTACCCCTGTGGCTGTACCCCTCGACAATAAGTACTCCTGTTTGAGTACTGTTGTGGGGGGGGGGGGGGGAACAGTCGAGCTGGGGGAAGCAACAGTGGCTGTGCCTCTGGCACAGAGTCTGGCCCTGTGGCTCAGATGGGTAGGGAAAGGAAGAGGAAGGCAGTAGTGATAGGGGATTCTATAGTTAGGGGTCAGACAGGCAATTCTGTGGATGCAGGAAAGAAACTCAGATGGTAGTTTGCCTCCCAGGTGCCAGGGTCCGGGAAGTTTCAGATTGCGTCCAAGATATCCTGCAGTGGGAGGGAGAACAGCCAGAGGTCGTGGTACATATTGGTACCAATGACATAGGTAGGAAAAGGGAAGAGGTCCAGAAAAAAGACTACAGGGAGTTAGAAAGGAAGTTGAGAAGCAGGACCGCAAAGGTAGTAATCTCGGGATTACTGCCTGTGCCACGCGACAGTGAGAATAGGAATAGAATGAGGTGGAGGATAAATGTGTGGCTGAGGGATTGGAGCAGGGTGCAGGGATTCAGATTTCTGGATCATTGGGACCTCTTTTGGGGCAGGTGTGATCTGTACAAAAAGGACGGGTTGCACTTGAATCCCAGGGGGACCAATATCATGGCGGAGAGGTTTGCTAAGGCTACTCGGGAGAGTTTAAACTAGAATTGTTGGGGGGTGGGAACCAAACTGAAGAGACTGGGGAAGAGGAGGTTAGCTGACATATAGAGAAAGCTTGCAGACATTGCAAGAGGGAGGATAGGCAGGTGATAGAGAAGGGACACACTCAGACTGAAGGCTTGAGATGTGTCTATTTTAATGCAAGGAGTGTTGTGAACAAAGCGGATGAGCTTGGAGCATGGTTCAGTACTTGGATATATGATGTGGTGGCCATTACAGAGACTTGGATGGCTCAGGGACAGGATTGGTTACTTTAAGTGCCAGATTTTAGATGTTTCAGGAAGGACAGGGAGGGAGGCAAAAGAGGTGGGGGCGTGGCACTGTTGATCAGAGATAGTGTCACGGCTGCAGAAAAGGTGGACATCATGGAGGGATTGTCTACGGAGTCTCTGTGGATGGAGGTTAGGAACAGGAAGGGGTCAATAACTTTACTGGGTGTTTTTTATAGGCCACCCAATAGTAACAGGTATATTGAGGAGCAGATAGGGAAACAGATCCTGGAAAGGTGTAATAATAAGCGTTGTTGTGATGGGAGATGTTAATTTCCCAAATATTGATTGGCATCTCCCTAGAACAAGGGGTTTAGATGGGGTGGAGTTTGTTAGGTGTGTTCAGGAAGGTTTCTTGGCAGGAACAGGGTACTGATTGTGTATGATCAGCCATGATCACAGTGAATGGTGGTGCTGGCTAGAAGGGCCGAATGGCCTACTCATGCACCTACTGTCTATTGTCTATTGACACAGTATGTAGGTAAGTCTACAAGAGGAGAGGCTGTACTTGATTTGGTATTGAGAAATAAACCTTGTCAGGTATCAGATCTCACAGTGGGAGAGCATTTTGGAGATAGTGATCATAATTCCATCTCTTTTACAATAGCACTGGAGAGAGACAGGAACAGACGAGTTAAAAAAGCATTTAATTGGAGTAAAGGAAATTATGAGGCTATCAGGCAGGAAATTGGAGGCTTAAATTGGAAAAGGATGTTCTCAAGGAAAAGTATGTTAGAAATGTGGCAAATATTCAGGGGATATTTGTGTAGAGTTCTGTATAGGTACGTTCCAATGAGACAGGGTAGTTATGGTAAGGTACAGGAACCGTGGTGTACAAAGGCTGTAACAAATCTAGTCAAGAAGAAAAGAAAAGCTTACAAAAGGTTCAGAGAGCTAGGTAATGTTAGAGATCTAGAAGATTATAAGGCTACTGGGAAGGAGCTTAAGAAGGAAATTAGGAGAGCCAGAATGGGCCATGAGAAGGCCTTGGCAGGCAGAATTAAGGAAAACCCCAAGGCATTCTACAAGTATGTGAAGAGCAAGAGGAAAAGACGTGAGAGAATAGGACCTATCAAGTGTGACAGTGGGAAAGTGTGTCTGGAACCGAAGGAAATAGTAGAGGTACTTCAGTAGTTTGCTTCAGTATTCACTATGGAAAAGGATCTTAGTGATTGTAGAGATAACTTGCAGCTGACTTAAAAGCTTGAGCATGTAGATATTAAGGAAGAGGATGTGCTGGAGCTTTTGGAAAACATCAAGTTGGATAAGTTGCCGGGACCGGATGAAATATACCCCAGGCTACTGTGGGAGACGAGGGAGGAGATTGCTGAGCCTCTGGTGATGATCTTTGCATCATCAATGGGGACAGGAGAGGTTCCGGAGGATTGGAGGGTTGTGGATGTTGTTCCTTTATTCAAGAAAGGGAGTAGAGATAGACCAGGAAATTATAGACCAGTGAGTCTTATCTCAATGGTTGGTAAGTTGATGGAGAAGACCCTGAGAGGCAGGATTTATGAACATTTGAAGAGGTATAATATGATTAGGAATAGTCAGCATGGCTTTATCAAGGGCAGGTCATGCCTTATGAGCCTGATTAAATTTTTTGAGGATGTGACTAAACACATTGATGAAGGAAGAGCAGTAGATGTAGTGTATATGGATTTCAGCAAGGCATTTGATAAGGTACCCCATGCAAGGCTTATTGAGAAAGTAAGGAGGCCTGGGATCCAAGGGGCCATTGCTTTGTGGATCCAGAACTGGCTTGCCCACAGAAGGCAAATAGTGGTTGTAGACGGGTCATATTCTGCATGGAGGTCGGTCACCAGTGGAGTGCCTCAGGGATCTGTTCTGGGACCCTTACTTTTCGTGATTTTTATAAATGACCTGGATGAGGAAGTGGAGGAATGGGTTAGTAAGTTTGCTGATGACACAAAGGTTGGAATTGTTGTGGATAGTATGGAAGGCTGTCAGAGGTTACAGCGGGACATTGATAGGATGCAGAACTGGGCTGAGAAGTGGCGATGGAGTTCAACCCAGATAAGTGTGAAGTGGTTCATTTTGGTAGGTCAAATATGATGGCAGAATACAATATTAATGGTAAGAGTCTTGGCAGTGTGAAGGATCAGAGGGATCTTGGGGTCCGAGTCCATAGGACACTCAAAGCAGCTGCGCAGGTTGACTCTGTGGTTAAGAAGGCATATGGTGTATTAGCCTTAATCAATTGTGGAATTGAATTTAGGAGCCGAGAGGTAATGTTGCAGCTATATAGGATCCTGGTCAGACCCCACTTGGAGTACTGTGCTCAGTTTTGTTCGCCTCACTACAGGAAGGATGTGGAAGCCATAGAAAGGGTGCAGAGGAGATTTACAAGGATGTGTCATCAGCAAACTTACTAACCCATCCCTTCACTTCCTCATTCTCATGCATTATGAGAATAGGTTGAGTGAACTCAGCTTTTTACTCCTTGGAGTGAAGGAGGATGAGAGGTGACCTGATAGAGGTGTACAAGATGATGAGAGGCATTGATCATGTGGATAGTCAGAGGCTTTTTCCCAGGGCTGAAATGGTTGCCACAAGAGGACACAGGCTTAAGGTGCTGGGGAGTAGGTACAGAGGAGTTGTCCATATAACCATATAACCATATAACAATCACAGCACGGAAACAGGCCATTCCGGCCCTCCTAGTCCGTGCCGAACTCTTAATCTCACCTAGTCCCACCTACCCGCACTCAGCCCATAACCCTCCACTCCTTTCCTATCCATATACCTATCCAATTTTACCTTAAATGACACAACTGAACTGGCCTCTACTACTTCTACAGGAAGCTCATTCCACACAGCTATCACTCTCTGAGTAAAGAAATACCCCCTCGTGTTTCCCTTAAACTTTTGCCCCCTAACTCTCAAATCATGTCCTCTCGTTTGAATCTCCCCTACTCTCAATGGAAACAGCCTATTCACGTCAACTCTATCTATCCCTCTCAACATTTTAAATACCTCGATCAAATCCCCCCTCAACCTTCTACGCTCCAATGAATAGAGACCTAACTTGTTCAACCTTTCTCTGTAACTTAAGTGCTGAAACCCTGGTAACATCCTAGTAAATCGTCTCTGCACTCTCTCTAATTTATTGATATCTTTCCTATAATTCGGTGACCAGAACTGTACACAATATTCCAAATTTGGCCTTACCAATGCCTTGTACAATTTTAACATTACATCCCAACTTCTGTACTCAATGCTCTGATTTATAAAGGCCAGCGTTCCAAAAGCCTTCTTCACCACCCTATCTACATGAGACTCCACCTTCAGGGAACTATGCACTGTTATTCCTAGATCTCTCTGTTCCACTGCATTCCTCAATGCCCTACCATTTACCCTGTATGTTCTATTTGGATTATTCCTGCCAAAATGTAGAACCTCACACTTCTCAGCATTAAACTCCATCTGCCAACGTTCAGCCCATTCTTCTAACCGGCATAAATCTCCCTGCAAGCTTTGAAAACCCACCTCATTATCCACAACACCTCCTACCTTAGTATCATCAGCATACTTACTAATCCAATTTACCACCCCATCATCCAGATCATTTATGTATATTACAAACAACATTGGGCCCAAAACAGATCCCTGAGGCACCCCGCTAGTCACCGGCCTCCATCCCGATAAACAATTATCCACCACTACTCTCTGGCATCTCCCATCTAGCCACTGTTGAATCCATTTTATTACTCCAGCATTAATACCTAACGACTGAACCTTCTTAACTAACCTTCCATGTGGAACTTTGTCAAAGGCCTTGCTGAAGTCCATATAGACTACATCCACTGCCTTACCCTCGTCAACATTCCTCGTAACTACTTCAAAAAATTCAATAAGGTTTGTCAAACATGACCTTCCACGCACAAATCCATGCTGGCTACTCCTAATCAGATCCTGTCTATCCAGATAATTATAAATACTATCTCTAAGAATACTTTCCATTAATTTACCCATCACTGATGTCAAACTGACAGGTCTATAATTGCCAGGCTTACTTCTAGAACCCTTTTTAAACAATGGAACCACATGAGCAATACGCCAATCCTCCGGCACAATCCCTGTTTCTAATGACATCTGAAAGATCTCCGTCAGAGCTCCTGCTATCTCTACACAAACTTCCCTCAAGGTCCTGGGGAATATCCGGTCAGGACCCGGAGATTTATCCACTTTTAAATTTCTTAAAAGCGCCAGTACTTCCACCTCTTTAATTGTCATAGGTTCCATAACTTCCTTACTTGTTTCCCACACCTTACACCATTCAATATCCTTCTCCTTAGTGAATACCGAAGAGAAGAAATCGTTCAAAATCTCTCCCATCTCCCTCGGCTCCACACATAGCTGACCACCCTGATTCTCTAAGGGACCAATTTTATCCCTCACTATCCTCTTGCTTTTAATATAACTGTAGAAGCCTTTCGGATT
Source organism: Hemitrygon akajei (assembly GCF_048418815.1). Lineage (NCBI taxonomy): Eukaryota > Metazoa > Chordata > Chondrichthyes > Myliobatiformes > Dasyatidae > Hemitrygon > Hemitrygon akajei. Next base: position 33,209,932 of record NC_133127.1, read on the forward strand.
TACTTCCACCTTATTTGCCAAACCAAACTCGTAACTTCTTTTAGCTTTTCTAATCTCTTTCTTAAGTTTCCTTTTACATTCTTTATATTCCTCGAGCAATTCCTTTACTCCATGCTGCCTATATCTATTGTAGACATCCCTCTTTTTTCGAACCAAGTTTCTAATATCCCTTGAAAACCATGGCGCTTTCAAACCTTTAACCTTTCGGGGTAAGTTTTTTACTCAGAGAGTGGTGAGTGCGTGGAATGGGCTGCTGGCAATGGTGATGGAGGCGGATACGATAAGGTCTTTTAAGAGGCTTTTATATAGGTACATGGAGCTTAGTAAAATAGAGGGCTATGGGTAAGCCTAGTAATTTCAGAGGTAGGGACATGTTCAGCACAACTTTGTGGGCCGAAGGGCCTGTATTGTGCTGTAGGTTTTCTATGTTTCTATTAACCTACTCTAAGATCAATTTAACCATACCCTTCTACATAGCACTCCATTTTCCTATCATCTGTGTTCTCATTGAAGAGCTTCTTAAATGCCCCTAATGTATCTGCCTCTACCACTCCCCCCCCCCCCCCCACCCACACATCCACTACACTGTTTGTGAAAAAAACTTACCTCTTTCCTTGAATTATCTTAAAATACACCCCCTTGTATTAGCCATTTCCACCCTGGGAGAAAACAATCTCTAGTTATCCACTCTATCTATGCCTTTTATCAACTTGTACACCCCTATCAAGTCACTGCTCATCCTCTTTCACTCCATAGGAAAAAAAGCCTCGCTCAGTCAACCTATCCTCACAAGACATGCCCTCTAGTCCATGCAGCATCCTGGTAAACCCTCTCTAAAGTTGCCACATTCTTCCTCTAATGAGGTGACCAGAACTGAATGCAATATTCCAAGTGTGGTCTCACCAGGGTTTTATAGAGGTGCAACATTACCTTGTACTCTTGAACTCAATCCCCTGACTAAAGAAAGCCAACACACCCTCTTAACAACCCTATCAACTTGTGGGGTAACTTTGAGTAAGTGCACCCATCTCTATTACCGTCCTGGCACTTCTTCATAAGGGGTGCTTTGATGAGAATGGAAGTGATAGGCGAGCCTCTCCCAACACTGATGAGTTGCAAATGCTGAATTGTGTGTCAGGTGGATGTTACCCTCTGTGGAATTGTGTGTCATCCATAACGAGCTCAATCTTCACAGCAGAAAGAGACAAGATGATATTGAAACAAAAGAAATGACAGGTGACATTTATTGTGAGGGCATTCGTGAAGAATCATCTATGGCAGGCTTTCATCAGTGAATCATTCACCTTTTATCCTCCTTCTCTTTAACAGCTTCTCTCTTTTTTGCAGTAGAATTTTCATATACATATCTATCTGCACAGAAAATATGAAAAGGCATCAAAATTAATAATTGTCAGTGCTTTTGTTTGCAAGATATGGTGATATCCAAATTCTAAGGAAAATACCATATTGGATTACTTTGACAATGTTTTGCAAAATTGGCCTGGACTCCACATCATAGAACATAGAACAATACAGCACAGTACAGGCCCTTTGGCCCACAATGTTGTGCTGACACTTAAACCCTGCCTCCCATATAACCCTCCACCTTAAATTCCTCCAAATACCTGTCTAGCAGTCTCTTAAATTCCACTAACGTATCTGCCTCCACCACTGACTCAGGCAGTGCATTCCACGCACCAACCACTCTCTGAGTAAAAAACCTTCCTCTAATATCTCCCTTGAATTTTCCACCCCTTATCTTAAAGCCATGTCCTCTTGTATTGAGCAGTGGTGCCCTGGGGAAGAGGCGCTGACTGTCCACTCTATCTATTCCTCTTAATATCTTGTATACCTCTATCATGTCTCCTCTCATCCTCCTTCTCTCCAGAGAGAAAAGCCCTAGCTCCCTTAATCTCTGATCATAATGCTTACTCTCTAAACCAGGCAGCATCCTGGTAAATCTCCTCTGTACCTTTTCCAATGCTTCCACATCCTTCCTATATTGGACACAGTACTCCAAGTGTGGCCTAACCAGAGGTTTATAGAGCTGCATCATTACCCCGCAACTCTTAAATATCCCTCGGCTTATGAAAGCTAACACTCCATAAGCTTTCTTAACTATCCTATCTACCTGTGAGGCAACTTTCAGGGATCTGTGGACATGTACCCCCAGATCCCTCTGCTCCTCCACACTCCCAAGTATCCTGCCATTTACTTTGTACTCTGCCTTGGAGTTTGTCTTTCCATAGTGTACCACCTCACACTTCTCTGGGTTGAACTCCATCTGCCACTTCTCAGCCCACTTCCACATCCTATCAATGTCTCTCTGCAATCTTCGACAATCCTCAACACTATCCACAACACCACCAACCTTTGTGTCCTCTGCAAACTTGCCAACCCACCCTTCTACCCCCACATCCAGGTCGTTAATAAAAATCACAAAAAGTAGAGGTCCCAGAACCGATCCTTGTGGGACACCACTAGTCACAACCCTCCAATCCAAATGTACTCCCACCACCACGACTCTCTGCTTTCTGCAGGCAAGCCTATTCTGAATCCACCTGGCCAAACTTCCCTGGATCCCATGCCTTCTGACTTTCTGAATAAGCCTACCATGTGGTACCTTGTCAAATGCCTTACTAAAATCCATGTAGATCACATCCACTGCACTACCCTCATCTATATGCCTGGTCACCTCCTCAAAGAACTCTATCAGGCTTGTTAGACACGATCTGCCCTTCACAAAGCCATGCTGACTGCCCCTGATCAGACCATGATTCTCTAAATGCCCATAGATACTATCTATAAGAATCTTTTCCAACAGCTTTCTCACCAGAGACATAAGGCTCACTGGTCTATAATTACCCGGATTATCCCTACTACCTTTTTTGAACAAGGGGACAACATTTGCCTCCCTCCAATCCTCCGGTACCATTTCCGTGGACAATAAGGACATAAAGATCCTAGCCAGAGTCTCAGCAATCTCTTCCCTTGCCTCGTGGAGCAGCCTGGGGAATATTCCATCAGGACCCGGGGACTTATCCATCCTAATGTATTTTAACAACTCCAACACCTCCTCTCCCTTAATATCAACATGCTCCAGAACATCAACCTCACTCATATTCTCCTCACCGTCATCAAGTTCCTTCTCATTGGTGAATACCGAAGAGAAGTATTCATTGAGGACCTCGCTCACTTCCACAGCCTCCAGGCACATCTTCCCACTTTTATCTCTAATCGGTCCTATCTTTGTTCTTCACATAATTGAAGAATACCTTGGGGTTTTCCTTTACCCTACTCATCTAGGCCTTCTCATGCCCCCTTCTTGCTCTCCTCAGCTCCTTCTTAAGCTCCTTTCTTGCTACCCTATATTCCTCAGAAACGTTTTAAATTTCTGAAGATCTGCAAGGTCTGGCACAAGGAGTGCTGGAAAATGCAGTTAGTATAGATGTAAGATAGCTAGTGTGGAAACAATGGATAGAAACAGATCATTTGATCCACTATCCATAAATTTATTCTTAGAGCACAGAGGAACATATCAAGGTAGACGAGTGGCACTGTAGCACAGCGGTTCGTGTAATCGATTGACTGCGCCAGTGATCACTGATTAGAGTTTGATTCCTGCCGCTGTCTGTCAGGAGTTTGCATGTTCACCCTGTGATTGCACGGGTTTCCTCCAGGTGCTCTGGTTACCACCCACAGTCCAAAAAGACGTATGGATTAGGGCTAGTAAATTGTGGGCGTGTTATTTTAGCTGCTGCCAGCAAAGCTGTGGACTGTGTTGGTCGCTGATGCAAATGAATAAGTGCACTGTATGATTTGATGTTTCGATGTGCATGTGACAAACAAAACCTAGCTTTAATCATTAAATTGCAAACTAATGAGAAAAAAAAGACAATTCAAGCATCAGAAGAAGCAGGCTTTAATCTGGCCTGAATTTCAGTGTAGCCCAGTGGACAAAGGTCAGTTGGCAAGCACTTCACAGAGTATAGTTATGTTACTGGATGTAGCAATGTCTCAGTTCTGCAACTCTACTCTTATAATGCTGTTGCTTTCTCTTTGCACGTGATTTTAGAAAGATGTTTATGAGCTTTTACCTGGGTGTACTTGACTATGGTTAAGTGTTAAATATCTGAAAATTAGGTGTGTTCCATTATAAGCACCATTCCCGTTTTTGGAGGATTTGTGTGACCAAGTGTGACTCAACACAGACCAAGAACGTGTTACGTGTCCTCAGTTCTCTAATGTTATATTTGTTTTCTATCTGTTATGATCTGTGTATAGCTAATTTTCCCAACAGATGCATCAATTTATTACACCACTAACCAGTGACAAAAATATGTTTTCATTTATATTCTTATATGAGTTTAATTTGATACAGTATTTGAATCTGAAAAGCAAAAACAAAACTGCAAATGCTGGAACTCCTGAGAAAAGCTAGGAGTCAGTTTGTGCAGAGATAAACAGAATTAATGATGAAATGTCATCAAACTGAAATATCATAGTTCAGTATGACCTTTCATACCATAGTATTTCCAGTTTGTTATGTTTTTAATTTTTGTATTTAAAATGTCCAGTGATCTAGATTTGCTTTCCTATTCATGATTTTAAAAAATTAACAATCTCAAGTGTGAAAGTTCATCAGGAATTAGGTGTTCTGTAAAATATCAAAGGAAGAGAATAACATCCTGAACAGCCTGAGGCAAAACATATTGAAAGAACCCATCAAGATTAACAGAAGCCAAATGACAGAAGTGGAGAAATTAACTGCATTGAAGGGTAACAATTTCCTAATGATGGATGGCTTTCTTCCCAGGATTGTAAAGGAAGAAGGTAAAAATATTGCAATGTACAACCCATTATACACTGATGTAATGCTCAATTTATTGCTGAACCTTGATTAATTCATCTGGATTCCCTTGCTGTCTTTATATTAGACATGTATTTTAACTGCTTTCCTAGCCTGGCCTGCCTTTTTTAGTGAAATATGCATTCATGTCCCCAGGATTTACTGTTCTAAAGATCGCATGGATGAACTACAACAATTGTTCATCCCAGTTTGGCAAAAGAATAAACCAGGGAAGGTAGTGCACCCATGGCTGACAAGGGAAATTAGGGATAGTATCAATTCCAAGGAAGAAACATACAAATTAGCCAGAAAAAGTGGCACACCTGAGGACTGGGAGAAATTCAGAGTCCAGCAGAGGAGGACAAAGGGCTTAATTAGGAAAGGGAAAAAAGATTATGAGAGAAAGCTGGCAGGGAACATAAAAACTGACTGTAAAAGCTTTCATAGATATGTGAAAAGAAAAAGATTAGCTAAGACAAATGTAGGTCCCTTACAGTCAGAAACAAGTGAATTGATCATGGGAAACAAAGACATGGCAGACCAATTGAATAACTACCTTAGTTCTGTCTTCACTAAGGAGGACATAAATAATCTTCCGGAAATAGTAGAGGACCGAGGGTCTATTGAGATGGAGGAACTGAGGGAAATACATGTTAGTAGGGAAGTGGTGTTAGGTAAATTGAAGGGATTAAAGGCAGATAAATCCCCAGGGCCAGATGGTCTGCATCCCAGAGTGCTTAAGGAAATAGCCCAAGAAATAGTGGATGCATTAGTGATAATTTTTCAAAACTCCTGAGATTCTGGATTAATTCCTGAGGATTGGAGGGTGGCTAACGTAACCCCACTTTTTAAAAAAGGAGGGAGAGAGAAACCGGGGAATTATAGACTGGTTAGTCTGACATCGGTGGTGGGGAAAATGCTAGAGTTGGTTATCAAAGATGTGATAACAGCACATTTGGAAAGAGGTGAAATCATCGGACAAAGTCAGCATGGATTTGTGAAAGGAAAATCTCGTCTGATGAATCTTATAGAATTTTTTGAGGATGTAACTAGTAGAGTGGATAGGGGAGAACCAGTGGATGTGGTATATTTAGATTTTCAAAAGGCTTTTGACAAGGTCCCACACAGGAGATTAGTGTGCAAACTTAAAGCACACGGTATTGGGGGTATGGTATTGATGTGGATAGAGAATTGGTTGGCAAACAGGAAGCAAAGAGTGGGAGTAAACGTGACCTTTTCCGATTGGCAGCCAGTGACTAGTGGGGTACCGCAAGGCTCAGTGCTGGGACCCCAGTTGTTTACTATATATATTAATGATTTAGACGAGGGAATTAAATGCAGCATCTCCAAGTTTGCGGATGACACGAAGCTGGGCGGCGGTGTTAGCTGTGAGGAGGATGCTAAGAGGATACAGGGTGACTTGGATAGGTTAGGTGAGTGGGCAAATTCATGGCAATGCAATTTAATGTGTATAAATGTGAGGTTACCACTTTGGTTGCAAGAACAGGAAAACAGATTATTATCTGAACGGTGGCCGATTAGGAAAAGGGGAGATACAACGAGACCTGGGTGTCATTGTACACCAGTCATTGAAGGTGGGCATGCAGGTACAGCAGGCGGTGAAAAAGGCAAATGGTATGTTGGCATTCATAGCAAAAGGATTTGAGTACAGGAGCAGGGAGGTTCTACTGCAGTTGTACAAGGCCTTGGTGAGACGACAGCTGGAGTATTGTGTGCAGTTTTGGTCCCCTAATCTGAGGAAAGACATTCTTGCCATAGAGGGAGTACAGAGAAGGTTCACCAGATTGATTCCTGGGATGGCAGGACTTTCATATGAAGAAAGACTGGATCGACTAGGCTTATTCTCACTGGAATTTAGAAGACTGAGGGGGGATCTTACTGAAACATATAAAATTCTAAAGGGATTGGACAGGCTAGATTCAGGAAGATTGTTTCCGATGTTGGGGAAGTCCAGAATGAGGGGTCACAGTTTAAGGATAAAGGGGAGGCCTTTTAGGACCGAGATGAGGAAAAACTTCTTCACACAGAGAGTGGTGAATCTGTGGAATTCTCTGCCACAGGAAACAATTGAGACCGGTTCATTGGCTACATTTAAGAGGAAGTTAGATATGGCCCTTGTGGCTAAAGGGATCGGGGGTATGGAGAGAAAGCAGGTACAGGGTTCTGAGTTGGATGATCAGCCGTGATCATACTGAATGGCGGTGCAGGCTCAAAGGGCCGAATGGCCTACTCCTGCACCTATTTTCTATGTTTCTATGTTTCTTGCACCCGTTTTAGAACTGTGCCCTTATGCCTCTCCTCATTCAAACTACCAAAATGTAAAACTGAAAATGTCTCAGCTGCCACCTATGAATCCACTCCACTATCCTATTCCTCTGTTACTGCACTCCTGTAGATTTTCTGTCAAGTGTTATGTGGAAATTGTGCACTGTGTGGTCAAAGCCAAACCCAGATCATTAAAATATTCTTTGAGAATGGTAGTCATTTGCTAATCTCTGCCTTTCCTGTCTTGTCTTTTCAGATATCTTTCACAACTAATCTTTGCCTTCTTTTACTTGCACAACATTGTGACATCCTTTATTATACAGCCTTCAATTTGCATGGAGTCTTCACTGTGACACCTTATAAAAAAAATTAGTAAATCCGTTTATATCACATCAGACTAATTTCTGTCATTGACTCTTTCTGTTTTTGTTTAATCAAAGAACTTTAATGTTAGTTGGCATAGTTTACAACTATATGCGGGCTCTCTGTAATTAATCCACATCACTACCAATTCTATTCGCAGTCATTATTTCTAGAACTTTTCCTATCACATAGGATAAAATGACTTGTTATGTAGTTTGCCCTTAAGTATTCTGATTGTGAAATGGATGGGATAACATTCTCAGGAGATGGTCAGAAAGACTTCTTAAGCTGTTGATGAAGTGTCTGGTGGAGGTATGCACATCGTGAAAGGGGACAATGGATATCATCCTCTGTCAGGGTTAAAACCAACTGCTCCTGGCGAGAAGTGGCCTGGAAGGTCTTTGTAAAGACATGAGGGGGAGGGTCATTGAGCGCCAGTGCTTTGAGGAACCATGCAAAAGTCCCTCTCTGCTCCTATGAGCAGAAGAAAAAGAAATTACAAAAAAAAAAAGATTTTTAGCAAAGAGAAACAGAGTTTTCTTTCTGAAAAGATATGCTGGTTTTGGATAGGGAATGAAAGGGTTAATGTATGAGGAGTGTTTGATGACTCTGTGCATATACACACTGGAGTTCAGAAGAATGAATGGGAATCTCATCGAAACCCAACAAATATTGAAACCTAGATAGAAACGACATGGAGAGGATGTTTTCAATAGTGGCATAGGATCAGAGAGCACTGTCTCAGAATAAAGGGGCATCCCTCTGCAGACAGAGATGAGGAGGAATTTCTTTAGCCAGAGGGTGGTGAATCTGTGGAATTCATCACCTCAGATGGCTGTGGAAGTCAAGTCATTGGGTATACTTAAAATGGAGGTCCTTAATTAGGAATAGCATCAAAGGTTACGGGGAGAAGGCAGGAGAGTGGAGTTGAGAGGGAAAACAAATCAGCCCATGATAGAATGGTAAAGTAGACTCAATGGGCCTAATGATCTAATCCTGCTCCTGCTATTCGTCTTATAGTCTCATGGAGTTAATATTTCACGTTGAAGACCTGTTACCAGAACAGAGAAAAAGAGAAAACAAGCTAACCTCAGTAGCCACTTTATTAGTATGTCCTGTACATGTTTGTGTTCTTCTGCTGCTGTAGCCCATCCACTTCAAAGTGCGATGTGTTGCACATTCAGAGATGCCTTCTGCACACCACTGATGTAACACGTGGTTATTTGTGTTACTGTTGCCTTCCTGCCAAGTTGAACTAGTCTGGCCAGTCTCCTCTGACCTCTCCAATTAACAAGGCACTTTTGCCCACAGAACTATCGTTCACAGGATTTTTTTGTATTTTGCACCATTATGTTTAAACTCTCGACGGTCTGCACCTGGTCTGGACTGGAACCAATGTCCTAGGGGGAGCGTTTGCTACTGCTGTTCAGGAGGCTTTAAACTAATGTGGCAGGGGGATGAGAACAAGTGCAGAGAGACAGAGGGGTGTAAAATGAGGGCAGAAGCAAAAAGTAGTAATGTGAAAAGTAAAAGTGGCAGGCAGGCAAATCCAGGGCAAAAATCAAAAAATGCCACTTTTCAACATAATTGTATAAGGGCTAAGAATGTTGTAAAAACAAGCCTGAAGGCTTTGTGTGTCAATGCGAGGAGCATTCGTAACAAGGTGGATGAATTGAATGTGCAGATAGTTATTAATGAATATGATATAGTTGGGATCACAGAGACATGGCTCCAGGGTGACCAAGGATGGGAGCTCAACATCCAGGGATATTCAATATTCAGGAGGGATAGACAGGAAAGAAAAGGAGGTCGGGTAGCGTTGCTGGTTAGAGAGGAGATTAACACAATAGAAAGGAAGGACATTAGCCTGGAGGATGTGGAATTGATATGGGTAGAGCTGCATAACACTAAGGGGCAGAAAACGCTGGTGGGAGTTGTGTACAGGCCACCCAACAGTAGAAGTGATGTTGGGGATGGCATTAAACAGGAAATTAGAAATGCGTGCAATAAAGGAACAGTAGTTATAATGGGTGACTTCAATCTACATATAGACTGGGTGAACCAAATTGGTAAGGGTGCTGAGGAAGAGGATTTCTTGGAATGTATGCGGGATGGTTTTCTGAACCAACATGTCGAGGAACCAACTAGAGAGCAGGCCATTCTAGATTGGGTATTGAGCAATGAGGAAGGGTTAGTTAGCAATCTTGTCGTGCGAGGCCCCTTGGGTAAGAGTGACCATAATATGGTGGAATTCTTCATTAAGATGGAGAGTGACATAGTTAATTCAGAAACAAAGGTTCTGAACTTAAAGAAGGATAACTTTGAAGGTATGAGACATGAATTAACTAAGATAGACTGGCAAATGATACTTAAAGGGTTGACAGTGGATATGCAATGGCAAGCATTTCAAGTCAAGTCAACTTTTATTGTCATTCTGACTATAACTGCTGGTACAGTGCATAGTAAAAATGAGACAACGTTTTTCAGGACCATGGTTTACATGACACAGTACAAAAAACTAGATTGAACTACGTAATAAAAGAAGCACAGAGAAAGCTATACTAGACTACAGACCTACACTGGACTGCATAAAGTGCACAAAAACAGTGCAGGCATTACAATAAATAATAAACAGGACGGTAGGGCAAGGTGTCAGTCCAGGCTTCGGGTATTGAGGAGTCTGATAGCTTGGGGGAAGAAACTGTTATATAGTCTGGTCGTGAGAGCCCGAATGTTTCGGAGCCTTTTCCCAGACGGCAGGAGGGAGAAGAGATTGTATGAGGGGTGCATGGGGTCCTTCATAATGCTGTTTCCTTTGCGGATGCAGCGTGTAGTGTAAATGTCCATGATGGCAGGAAGAGAGATAGCATGGATGAACTACAACAAGTGTTCATCCCAGTTTGGTAAAAGAATAAACCAGGGAAGGTAGTGCACCCATGGCTGACAAGGGAAATTAGGGATAGTATCAATTCCAAGGAAGAAACATACAAATTAGCCAGAAAAAGCGGCACACCTGAGGACTGGGAGAAATTCAGAGTCCAGCAGAGGAGGACAAAGGGCTTAATTAGGAAAGGGAAAAAAGATTATGAGAGAAAGCTGGCAGGGAACATAAAAACTGACTGTAAAAGCTTTCATAGATATGTGAAAAGAAAAAGATTAGTTAAGACAAATGTAGGTCCCTTACAGTCAGAAACAGGTGAATTGATCATGGGAAACAAAGACATGGCAGACCAATTGAATAACTACTTTGGTTCTGTCTTCACTAAGGAGGACATAAATAATCTTCCGGAAATAGTAAGGGACCGAGGGTCTAGTGAGATGGAGGAACTGAGGGAAATACATGTTAGTAGGGAAGTGGTGTTAAGTAAATTGAAGGGATTAAAGGCAGATAAATCCCCAGGGCCAGATGGTCTGCATCCCAGAGTGCTTAAGGAAGTAGCCCAAGAAATAGTGGATGCATTAGTGATAATTTTTCAAAACTCCTGAGATTCTGGATTAGTTCCTGAGGATTGGAGGGTGGCTAATGTAACCACACTTTTTAAAAAAGGAGGGAGAGAGAAACCGGGGAATTATAGACTGGTTAGCCTGACATCGGTGGTGGGGAAAATGCTAAAGTCAGTTATTAAAGATGAGATAGCAGCACATTTGGAAAGAGGTGAAATCATCGGACAAAGTCAGCATGGATTTGTGAAAGGAAAATCTCGTCTGATGAATCTTATAGAATTTTTTGAGGATGTAACTAGTAGAGTGGATAGGGGAGAACCAGTGGATGTGGTATATTTAGATTTTCAAAAGGCTTTTGACAAGGTCCCACACAGGAGATTAGTGTGCAAACTTAAAGCACATGGTATTGGGGGTATGGTATTGATGTGGATAGAGAATTGGTTGGCAAACAGGAAGCAAAGAGTGGGAGTAAACGTGACCTTTTCCGATTGGCAGCCAGTGACTAGTGGGGTACTGCAAGGCTCAGTGCTGGGACCCCAGTTGTTTACTATATATATTAATGATTTAGACGAGGGAATTAAATGCAGCATCTCCAAGTTTGCGGATGACACAAAGCTGGGCGGCGGTGTTAGCTGTGAGGAGGATGCTAAGAGGATACAGGGTGACTTGGATAGGTTAGGTGAGTGGGCAAATTCATGGCAATGCAATTTAATGTGGATAAATGTGAGGTTACCACTTTGGTTGCAAGAACAGGAAAACAGATTATTATCTGAATGTTGGCCGATTAGGAAAAGGGGAGGTGCAACGAGACCTGGGTGTCATTGTACAACAGTCATTGAAAGTGGGCATGCAGGTACAGCAGGCGGTGAAAAAGGCAAATGGTACATTGGCATTCATAGCAAGAGGATTTGAGTACAGGAGCAGGGAGGTTCTACTGCAGTTGTACAAGGCCTTGGTGAGACCACAGCTGGAGTATTATGTGCAGTTTTGGTCCCCTAATCTGAGGAAAGACATTCTTGCCATAGAGGGAGTACAAAGAAGGTTCACCAGATTGATTCTTGGGATGGCAGGACTTTCATATGAAGAAAGACTGGATCAACTAGGCTTATACTCACTGGAATTTAGAAGATTGAGGGGGGATCTTATTGAAACGTATAAAATTCTAAAGGGATTGGACAGGCTAGATGCAGGAAGATTGTTTCCGATGTTGGGGAAGTCCAGAACGAGGGGTCACAGTTTAAGGATAAAGGGGAAGCCTTTTAGGACCGAGATGAGAAAAACCTTCTTCACACAGTGAGTGGTGAATCTGTGGAATTCTCTGCCACAGGAAACAGTTGAGGCCGGTTCATTGGCTATATTTAAGAGGGAGTTAGATATGGCCCTTGTGGCTAAAGTGATTAGGGGGTATGGAGAGAAAGCAGGTACAGGGTTCTGAGTTGGATGATCAGCCATGATCATACTGAATGGCAGTGCAGGCTCGAAGGGCTGAATGGCCTACTCCTGCACCTATTTTCTATGTTTCTATATTTCTAGACCCTGCTGGGTGTGAAAATCCCAGAGATAAACAGTTTCTGAGCTACTCAAACCATCCTATCTGGCATCAACAATGATTCCATGGTCAAAGTCAGTTGGATCACATTTCTTGTGCCTTCTGATGTTTGGTTTGAGCAACAAATGAACCTCTTGACCAATTCTGCATGCTTTTATGTCGTGAGTTGCTGCCACATGATTAGTCAATTAGATATTTGCATTAACAAACAGGAATATGGGTGTAGCTGATGAAGTGGCCACTGAGTGTATGTTTAAGTTATGGAGAGAGTGGAGAAGGGATCGAAAGGGAAAGGTGAATTGATAGTTAAAATGAGAAGAGTTGGAGAAAGATTGAAAACAAACAAAGGTGCGTATGTAAAATACTGCCCAGCATCTCCAAAAGTAACAGTGAGAGAAAAACTAAGCTAATATGCAGATGGATCATCTGCTGTAGAACTGGTAAATTCTGTTACAAATAGAGAAAATATTCAATATTGAGCCCAGAGTCTGCAATGTGACCTGGCAGAAGAGGAGGTGCTGTTCCTCCTTCTTAACCTGAGCCTTACAAGAACTGCAAAGGAAGCCACAGACACAGAGATCAGAGTGAGATAGAGCAACAGGCAAATGGGTCACCCATAGAGTCTGAACAAAAGTGTCCCACAAAGCAATTGCCCAATCAGTATTTGCTCTCTCTAGTGCAGAGAGACCACATCATGAACACTAAATGTCGTGTACTAGATTAGAGGAAGTGCGAATGAACCACTGCTTTATCGAAAACATTGGTCCTCAGATGGTAGGAAATGAAGCATTGCCCTGCTGTGACAAATTGGTGTGAGAAGGGGGAAGACCGGTGACAATGCCTGAGACGATTGATCCCTATAGAATCAGGAAAGAGGAGATATGTCTGATGGTGCAATCTCATTAAAGATAAATGATACTAGATAAAGTCTGTCTCCCTGAGCATGGAGTTTGGATAAGTTCCCTAATGCAGCAGTGAGCAAGAAACTCTGAGATGTTTTGGGTTAAAGCCCTACATCAGGATTGATTAGAATAGTCCCAATACAGGATTTAAACCCAACATATCACCAGCTCTTTCCTTTCCACCAGGGTTCCCAACCTTTTCTTTTGCCACGGACCCCTACCATTAACTGAGGGGTGCGTGGACACCCGGTTGGGAATGCCCGCATAGATGCTGATGACCTGCTGAGTTCTCCCAGAAGATTGTTTGTTGCTCCAGTTTCAAGCATCTGCAATTTTTGCATCTGTGAGATGTGGCAGCTATCAGCAGACATAGCCTGGACTTACCCTGAGGCTGGTAAGGTGAGAGTAATTTTGAATCCTGAGCTTTGTGGGATAAAGCATCTAAGGTATAAATAAGGTCTGGACAATGAGTACAATTTGAGGTAAATGGTTATTTCCTTGAGCAATTAGAAACTGTGGTTTCTCACACCAGTGCACTTGAATTCTGCATGATGTGCTGCTGTTGGTGTTATCTTTGGGGAGTTTTATACCCAAAATTAATTTATGGAGAATAAGAATTCCACTGATGAATGAGGAAACGTACTTTCTCATACCCAGAAATATGTACAAACCTGGATCAGGCTGATCTCAAACAACACAACACTTGATTTTTGTTCTGGAGTTGTGTGAATAAATTTCCAGCCCTATATCTCACTTAGTCTAATATTCTGCATCAGAAAATGACTGGTCTGTAATAAAGGACAGAGTGATTGAACGTCTTTAACAGAAGGACAGTGATTAGTCAGGGTATCAAAGGTTACGGGGAGAAGGCAGGAGGAGATTAAGAGAGATAATAAATCAGCCGTGATGGAGTGGTAGAGCAGACTTGATGGGCTCTACCATCAAGTACAAAATGTCCTAATTCTGTTCCTATGTCCTTGATTAGCCGGGGCAACAAAGGGTATGGGGAGGAGGCAGGGGAGTGGGGATGACTGGAAGAATTGGATCAGCCCATGATCGAATGGTGGAGCAGACTTGATGGGCCAAATGGCCTACTTCTCCTCCTATATCTTATGGTCTTATAGATTTGTAAGAGGTAGGTCAAGTCTAGTGACTCTGATGGAAATTTTGCACGTGGTTAAAGTGGGGAACCGGGTGGCGAATGCTTATGTTATGTTTGTGGACTTCTGGAAGGTGTGTGATAAAGGCCCATTTAAAAGTCCAGTTCTACAAGCTGAAAATCAAGGAATTGATGATAAGTTGTTTACCTGGCTTGGAAATTGACTAAGGGTAAGATACAGTGTTGGGAGAATGGATAGTTATTGTTGTTGGAAGGGTATGTCAAATGGATACCCATAGCAATTTGTTCTGGGGCCACAATTATTCAGCAATTTTATAAAAGATGGGATTGAAAAGCAAGTATGCTGATGCTGGCATTGCCAAGGGAAAAAATAACTTACAAGGAGGTATTGGTAGATCAAACAAATGAGCAAAACTGTGCCAAACGAACGCTAGAAGAACTCAGCCAGTTTGAGCTGCATCTGTAGAAAGAGATACCAGTTAATGGTTTAGGTCAAAGACCCTTCATCAAGTGGATTCTGAAGCAGTTTTGATGAGGAGTCCTTGACTTGAAACATTAACTGCTTTCTCTTTCCAAAGGTGCTATTCGACTCGCTGGGCTCTTCCAGCAGATCAGTTCTTGTTTCAAATTCCAACAAATGCATTCTTATTTGCTTTCCTCTACCAGATGGATTATAGTGCTGGCAAGTATGGGATCATACTTTGTAGACATGACAAAAATGTTAAGTTATGAACATGTTGACAGAAACAAATGTTGTTTTACAAGGGCTAGGGATATCGCTGAAGAGTGAACTTTGAACCATCTCAGTCAAACTGTGCCTGGAATTCTGATTAGACCTTCCTTCCATACGAGGGGTGATTGATAAGTTTGTGGCCTAAGGTAGAAGGAGTCGATTTTAGAAAACCTAGAACATTTATTTTTCAACATAGTCCCCTCCTACATTTACACACTTAGTCCAGCGGTCGTGGAGGATACAGATCTTGGGCCTCCAGAAAGTGTCCACAGCGGGGGTGATGGATAAGTTTGTGGCCTAAAGTAGAAGGAAATGAGTTATACAGCTCTCGTTACATGCACATGCAGTTCAACTCTTTGAGTGATTATGCAGAGTTTGAAGCACTTCTACCTTGGGCCATGAACTTATCAATCACCCCTGTTGAGTTATTAACTTCAAACTTTCTGCATTTTCACTCAAAGAGTTGAACTGCATGTGCATGTAACAAGACCCGTATAACTCATCTTCTTCTACCTTAGGCCACAAACTTATCAATCAGCCCCGCTGTGGACATTTTCTTGGAGGTCCAAGATCCGTATGCTCCACGACTGCCGGACTAAGTGTGTATATGGAGGAGGGGACTATGTTGAAAAATAAATGTGCTATGTTTTCTAAAATTGACTCCTTCTACCTTAGGCCACGAACTTATCAAACACCCCTTGTATATTAACTGTTCTTCAGTTAGTGTCATTTATGTCCTTAAAGAGATTGATAATAAGTATTAATGGAATCAAAAGGTATGAGGTTAGTGCAGGAAAACGAGGCTGAAGTAAAAAATCAGCATGAGCTTATTGAAAGGCACAATGGGCTAAAAGTCAAAAAGGCCAACCATTGTTTCTATTTCAGATTTCATATCTGCTTTTGCAACCAAACTATCTGAGTGCAATTCATTTGGATGTTCTACTTCCATAAATGAAGACATAATTCCTAACACAGGGAACAATAGAAACTTTTAAATCAGAATGCATTTGTATTTTTCTCCTGAGTTGTGTGATCCTCACCATTCCGCTGTGAGCATTTCATTCTCCAGAAGCAGTAGCACAAAGATATGAACACGATCAGTATTATGGGACTGATGGCTACCAGAATCCAGGTGACCAGATCCGACTTAGTGGGGATATCTATATTAAAAATAGACATTCTATTAAAGAAAATCTCCAGACAGTGGTAGATAGAGTTCAATCCATCACAGACACAACCCTCCCCACCATTTACAAGGAGCACTGCCCCAAGAAAGCAGGACCCCAGCACCCAGACCATGCTCTCTTCACACTGCTGCCATTGGGCAGGAGGTATAGGAACCTCAGGCCACACACCACCAGGTCCAGGAACAGTTAATGTCTGCATGGATATCTCCACTCAGCTCAACACTGAACTGATCCCATAATCTATGGACTCACTTTCAAAGATTCTTTACAACTCATGTTCTCAGCATTATTTATATATATATATATATTTGTACAATATGTCTTCTTTTGCACACCGGTTGTTTATCAGTCTATATGTATAATTTCTTATAAATTCTATTTTATTTATTTTCCTGTAAGTTCTTACAAGATAATGAATCTCAAGGTATAGTGACATAAATATACTTTGACAATATTAAATTCTTTGACTTTGATTTCTAACTGCCCTCAAGAAGGAGGAGGTGACCTTCTTGGATTACTGCAGGAGTAGCTGTACTGTGTGACCGTTGGGAAGGAAATTACTGATTTTTGTCAAGTATTTCCCTTTGTATTTATTATGGAAATGATGATGTTGATCCAAGAAGGAGCGGAGATATATGTGCAAGTTATGATAGCATGTGACTTGTTGTAGAGATCGGAAATGGTGGTGTTAGAACATTACAGCACAGAAACAGGCCCTTTGGCCCTTCTTGGCTGTGCCAAACCATTTTCCTGCCTAGTCCTACTGACCTGCAACTGGACCATATCCCTCCATACACCTCTCATCCATGTACCTGTCCAAGTTTTTCTTAAATGTTAAAAGTGAGCCCGCATTTACCACTTCATCTGGCAGCTCATTCCACACCCCCACCACTCTCTGTGTGAAGAAGCCCCCCCCCCATGTTCCCTTTAAACTTTTCCCCCTTCACCCTTAACCCACGTCCTCTGTTTTTTTCCCTCCCCTAGCCTCAGTGGAAAAACCTGCTTGCATTCACTGGTTCTGGTGCTTGTATTCTTCTACATGCTGGAGGGTGTGGGAATCATTTGCAAGATCAGCTTTAGTAACCACCCCTGTCTATGAGACAGCTACAGAGAATTTGAGGCCAAGGACTGGAGGTCCGGAAGTGGCCTGTCCTGGGGTTGGAGGCCTGTCTGTGTGTGTGAAGAGGTGGGTGGGAAAAGAGCTTGCTTTGCTGTTGTTCTCGTGTTGCAGCTTGTGCTGTTCTGCTGAGCTTTGTAGGCAGCTATGCTGGGGCTGCAATATGTGGAGACACTGTGGGCTGCCCCCCAGCACATCCTTGGATGTGTTGGCCATTAATACAAATGCCACATTCCACTTGTGCTTCGATGTGCATGTGATAAATAAATCTAAATCGGAACCAGGGAAGTATCTTTGAAGAAGTTTTGCCAAGTTGCTGCAGAAAATCCTGCAGATAGTGCGCAGTATTGGTGGTGGTGTATTGAGCGCATGCTTCAGCATTATCCTTTAATCACAGTGAGACCAACATCAAAGGGGGTTAGAGGAGCATTATCCCGACTGAAGGCAATAACTGAAATTCCCCAATCCCCAAATAACAGTTTTTTTATACATGCAGTGTCAAAGGGGTTGTAGCTGGGTTTGAACCGGGGATGTTACAATGAAGTTCCCTATGGTTAACTAGTAGGCTACCAAGAGGGACTTAGACCAGGTGGACTCAAGTGATGAGGAGACAAGAGACGAGGATGGTATTAACAAAGAATCTTCACTTGTGGATTGGTTAGTAGAGAACACAGGCTAGGACTCGAAAATCACTACACACAGGGTGGGGTAGGCTCAAGACTGAGCAAAATTGAACAAACCAGAGGAAACTTAAATAGGCAAACAAAACAAGGCACAGGTACACAGATGAATAAAACAAAGCAGAGGTGAAAATAATTATGGAAGGAGGAACTTTGGAGTCTGGAGGACTCTAGTACCCTTAGGTGGTCCGACCAAGGCATGATATGCAGTTTATTAGTTTAACTCGTCAGAGCTGTGGGTTTGGAAATCAGTAATGAAAACAGGAAGTGCTAGGAACATTCAGTGATCAGGCCACCTCTAGAACATAGAACATAGTACAGGAGCAGGCCCTTAACTAATTAAACTAGGAATTAAATGCCTCACTAAATCAGAACCAGGTCTATTATCACCAAAATGTGTTGTGAAATTTGTTGTTTTGCAGCAGCAGTACTGTGCAATATGCAGAAATTACTGTAAATATTTATAACTAATTATTATAAAATTACAGTAAGCATTTTTTTCATTACTATAAGTAAACCCTTCTGCCAATGCAATGTCCACATCCCTCTATTCTCTCTCTCTGTAGGAAGAAAAAAATCAGAGTTAATGTTCCAGACCAACGACCTTTTGTCAGAACCAGGATAGGTTACCAACCTAAAACTCTGCTTGTCTTTCTACAGGTGCTGTTTAACTTACTGACTATTTCCAGTGTTTTCTGTTTTTATCTAATTTGATTTTGGATGCATGTGCAGAAGACTTGATCATTCACTTTGCAGATGTCTTGAAATTAGGAGGTATTGCAGACAGGGAAAAAGATTATCTGACATCACAGGGGGATCTTGATGAGTTAGGAAGTTGGTTTGGGACACTTGTGGGTTGCCCCAGCACATCTTGTGTTGGTTGTTATCGTAAAACGACATGTCCCTCTATATGTTTCAAGGTACATGTGATAAATAAATGAATCTGAGCATTGGCAAATAGATTTCAATGCAGGTAAGTGTGAGGTGATGAATTTTGGGAAGTCAAACCAGAGTAGGATTTACACTGCAAATAGTAAGGCACAAGGGAGTGCATTGGAACAGAGGGTCTTAGGAGTACAAATGGATAGTTCATTGAAAGTGGTGTCACAGTTAGATACGGTGGTGAAATTGCGATTTAACATGCTGGTTTTCATTTGTCAGAACAATGAGTATTGGAACTAGGTTGTTGTATTGCAGGTGATTAAGTTGTTAGTGAGGCTGCACTTGGAGTACTCTGCACACTTTAAGTCACTCTGTTACAGAAAAGATGTGGTTAACCTGAAGATAGTGCAGAAAAGATTCACGACGATGTTGCCAGCACTGGAGGGCCTGAGTTATGGGGGAGGTTGGACAGATTAGGTCTTTATTCCTTGGAGCATAGGAGAATGAGGGGTGACTTTATAAAAATGTTTAAAGTTATGAGAGGCGTAGATAAGGTGGATGCAACAATCTTTTCTCCAGGGTAGGGGTCCATAGATTTAGGGTGAGAGGGGGAGAGATTTCAAAGGCACCTGAGGGGTAACTTTTCCACACAGTGGGTGTTGAGTATATGGAACTAACTGCCAGAGGAAGTGATTGAGGCAGGTACAACAGCATCTTTTAAAAAGAACTAGGATAGGTAGATAGAGGGGTATGGAGGGATCTGGGCCAAATGCAGGGTATTGGGACTAGCCAGGTGGGGTCTTGTAATCATCATGGTCTCATTAGGTGGCAGGGCCTGTAACCTTGCTGCATTTCTCTATGACTTTATAACCAAATAATAGAGTTACAGTTGCAGAATGTAAAGACATCTCCTTGTAGCTAGTTGTTACCAAGGACCTTGCTTAATGAGTTTTTGGAAGATATTTAACTGCTGATGTTTAACAGACTGTTTTGAACTGCACCCTATGTGCAATTATATAATATTCCAGCAGAGGTCAGTGGAATACCAAAGGCCTGGAATCTAATTCAACACAGAACCACGGTAGAACACAGACGCACGTGTCCAGACACTGTTCTGGTTACTTTGCTGGTTTTAAAACATCATTATAAACTTCCCGATGGTGCATTTGTAACAGAATACATTTCTTTGGCTTTCTCAAGAGTCTTTGCTTTACTTTAAATTAAAAAGCGAGACTGCATATGCTGCGCTGTTTTCTTTCTGGAGTGTAGGTGCCTGAAGGGTCAATTTCTAGTTTTATAATGTCATTGGGGGCATAAGGTGAATGTTCATAGTCTGCTTCCCATTGTAGGAGCGTGTTAAACTACGGGGCATAGGTTTAAGGGGAGAGGGGAAAGATTTAAACGGGACCTGAAGTGCAAGATTTTCAGAGAGATGGTGGAGGGTATATGGAACTCACTGCCAGAGGAAGTGGTAACGTGGATACAATTACAATGTTTAAAAGACATTTTATACAGGTACATGGACGGGAAACCTTTAGAGGCATATCAGCAAATGCAGACAAATGGGACTGGTTCAGCTAGGCACCTTGCTCAGCATGGGCAAGTGGAGGGCAAAGGGCCAGCTTCCATCCCATTGCTCCCTATCGCTTCATCCGCCATAACAGCCAGGATATTTCATACTTCCACTTCCCATTCCCATACTAATGTGTCTGTGCTCGGTCTCCGCTACCCTGTCTGAGGCAAGACACAGATTAGAGGAACACCTCATATTTTCTCTTGGAAGCCTCCAAACTGATGGTATCGATATTTATTTCTCTAACTTTCAGTAACCACACCCATCTGTTCCCCTCCCATTTGTTTTCCCTTGTCCCTCTGGTCCCTTCTCCTCCCCTTCCCTATCCTCAAGACCCACACCTTTCTCCCTCTGGTTATCCACCTCCTTTATTCCATTGTCCACTATACGCTCCTATCAGCTTCCATCTTCATTAGCCCTTTGCCTCCTCCACCTATCACCTCCCGGCTTCTCACATCATACCCATTCCCCTCCCCTCGATTCACCTATCACCTGCAGCTATTGCTCCCCCCCCTCCCCCACCTTCTTATTCTGAGTTTTGCCCTTTTTCCTTTATAGTCCTGGTAGAAAATCAAGATGTTAACTGTTCATTTCCCTCCAGTGACCTGCTGAGTTCCTTCAGCGATTTTTTTTTCCGTGTGTAACTCTATGACTCCATCCGAAGTGGCAATTGGAATCTGCCTGGATAGGAAAATTGCAAGTATGATAGATAAAACGTACATGTCTGTTGTGCATATTTAAATCATAAGGTAGAAGCACAATGAATCATCTTACCAATGACTCGTAATATCGTCCCTTCTCCGCTTGCTTTTCTGACTGATGGAATTTCCACGAATACCTCGCAGAGGTAGAACGCAGAGTCATTCTGTGAGACACTCTGAATGGTAAGGCTCGAGCTGTTCACTTCAACAGTGTACTTTGTTCTTCCATCCTGGTAATTTCCTGTTTTGTTCGAAAAAATATTGATGCCATCCTTTAGCCAATTCACTCTGACGCTCTCAATTTGGCTGCTGTTCCAGGAGCACATCATCACAACCTGGTTGCCCACAGAAACATTGGCCTCTGGAGGGTGCTGAATAATTTTTAAATCCACTGTTCCACCTGTGAATAAAAGCAGACCAATGCATTGCTAGGTTATGGATCTCCGCTTCCCTGAAGGATGTATACACTCAGTGGCCACTTTGTTAGCTACACCGACTCGTTAAGGCAAATCTCTAATCAGCCAATCATGAGACAGCATATCAATGCATAAGAGCATGCAGACATGGTCAAGAGGTTCAGACCAAACACTAGAATGGGGAAGAAATGTGATCTAAGTGACTTTGACCGTGGAATGATTGTTGGTGCCAGACAGGGTGGTTCGAGCATCTTGGAAACTGCTGATCCCTGGGATTTTCACACACAACAGTCTCCAGAGTTTACAGAGAGTGTAGCGAGAAACAAAAAACATCCAATGAGCAGCAGTTCTGCGGTTGAAAATGCCTTGTTAATGAGAGAGGTCAGAGGAGAATGGCCAAATTGGTTCGAGCTGACAGGAAGGTGACAGTAACTCAAATGACCACTTGCCTCAACAGTGGTGTGCAGAAAAGCACCTCTGAATACACAAAACATCAGAGCTTGAGGTGGATGGGCTACAGCAGCAGATGACCATGGACATTCACCCAGTGGTCACTTTAGTAGGTACAGGAGGTATCTCATAAAATGGCAACTAAGTGTGTACACTCCAGGACAAGAAACCTGCTGTGCCTTCTTCCATCTCACAGACCCAATGTGGCACTACATTGCTATGTCGCTCTGATCCTACCATCGCCCTGCTGTAAGTAAAACCACAGTCCCCTCTCCACTAGCAGTCTCAGCTCGGTTTCCGAATGGCGCGTCGACAGAGAACCATTGCTGCTGTCTTGCAGCTCCAAGGACCCAGATTCGATGGATGACGCGATGTCGCGTCAGCACGTTCTCCTTCTGACCACAAAGCTTTACTCTGGGAACTCCAGTTTCCGCTGAGATCTCAGAGATGTGCTGGTGTATAACTGTATTAATTAGTATCTGTAAATGACCGTCTGTGAGATCTAAATGGTAAAATAATTAACGGGGAATTGATGGGAACATGAGACGAAATACCATAAGAAAGATTTAGGAGCAGCATTATGCCATTTGGCCCATCGAGTCTGTTCTGCCATTTCATCCTGGCTGATCCATTTTCCCTTTTAGCCCCAATCTCCTGCCTTCTCCTCATATCCCATCACACCCTGACTAATCAAGAATCCATCAATTGCTGCCTTAAATAGACCCAACGACTTGGCCTCCACAGCCACCTGTGGCAACAAATTCCACAGATTCACCACTGTCTGGCTAAAGAAATTCCTCCTCATCTCTGTTCTAAAAGGACACCCCTCTATTCTGAGGCTGTGTCCTCTGGTTGTAGATTTTCCCACCATGGGAAGCATCCCCTCCACATCCACTCTATCAAGGCCTTTCACCATTCAATAGGTTTCAATTAAGTCACCCCTGATTCTTCTAAATTCCAGTGAATAAAGGCACAGAGCCATCAAACATTTCTTTTGTGCCTTTCAATCCTGGAATCATCCCGGAATGATACAAGACTACATGGAAATGGCGGGGGGGGGGGGGGGGGGGTGGCTAATGGGATTAATGGGAGCTGGCACAGACTTGATGGGCTGAATAGCTTTCTGTGGCAGAATATGTTAATTAGCCTTTGGCTCAGACCCTTGAGAGTTTCCATGCCCATAATTTCCAGACCAACACGTTAATTAATTCTGAGTAAAGAAAATAGCAGACTACTAAAACAGTGCACAGCGTTAAAACACACAGGAAGTCCTCAAGTGTGCTGATTTACTATCTATTGATCTGCATGACTTCAAGGCTTCAAACGTGGGTGAATGCAGCACGTTCCTCCTGAGACCAAACTTGTGGTGTCTAACAAATTGTAGCTAGAGACCAGTCAGGTTTAGGAACCTGGGCCAGAACCTTTCCTTAAGTTCCAAAGAAGGGTCTTAGCCCGAAACGTTTCCAAGGGTGCCGCTTGGCCTGCTGAGTTCCTCTAGCATTATGTATGTGTTTCTTCGGACTTCCAGCATCCGCAGAATTTCTCATGTTCCTATGTTTGACCTCCAAAACATAAAATTACCTCAACCTTGTGTGTTATTTCAACCTATGTGACTTTCCAAGTACTGTAACTGTCAGAGTTTTGTAGGTGAGTTTTAAGTTACAAATAGATCTGCGCTCAGAGATGGGCTTTGGAGCAGGCAAGTATGTGGCTGAAGCCAGGGTCAGGGACACTGGTGTCGGAAACATATTCATTTGTTATTCTTCTTTGCTATTCACAAGAAGTAAACATATTTTTAATCATTTCTGCACAAATCTAAATGCTGTATGGCTGGGCTTGCTGAAGGCAGGCATTCTGTTTGCAGCCTGTTTTCCTTTGCAAAAACTGTAACTGCTTTGATCTTTTTGCACTCCAATTGACATTTACTTGTATAATTTTTGTTCTTTCTTGTGAATGTTGAGGATGATAATATGTGCTTGTGCTAATGCTGTAAGTTTTTTTTTTACACCTGTGCATACATGTACACGTGCATACGACAATAAACTCAACTTGACTCTGACCCTTTCAGGGTGGGAACAGCAATATCATACAACTCTTTATGGAGCCAGTTTCCTCCTGGTCTCCTGCTGTGAGGTGGGCTACTAGAGACTGCACTTGCTAGATCTAGCTGAATTGAAGCTGCAGCTGGAGGAGTTTAAGTTTTGATCATTCATGTATCAGGGTGTAATCTTGGCACAGTTATCCTCCTGGCAATGGAACTGAAGGCAGAAAGTAACAGAAGAAAATATTGTGGTTAATGCCCCACATTTGAAAGCAGCTATTTTGTTGACAGGCTTAAAGAGCAGATGATCTCCAGCCTCACTTTTGGGTTACCAGTCAATGAAGGGAGAGGTTGATGGTGGGGGTTGAACTAGCCACTTTCAGCCTTTTTTTCACTTCTTATAATTATTAAAAGGCACTTCAAAGAACTGTGCTCTGTTTGACAACCTGCATGGGAATGCTTAAAGAAAACGTCAAGGGAGGAAAGTAACTTACAGAGTGATAGCAGATGGCTTTATTGATGACTCACATGGAAATGAAGGCCGATTGACCACATACCATGTCCAAAATCTCCCACAAACAACCAAGGTCACTTATTAATTTGGGTCATTGCAATGAGAACCAAACACATTCTTATCTGTGTTGGTTGTTAATGCAAATGTTGCATTTCACATGTGATAATTAAATCTGAATCTGATATTCTGATGAAAGGGGGTGGTGGAATCTTTGAATAGTTTACTCCAAAGTACAGTCTGTTAAAAAAAAAGGAACTATTTAGAAATTAGAATGTTTAAGCAACATTGCATCTAGACTAACATAGTGCTCCTAATCTGTATCACAATGAACTGACTTGAATGAAATGTAACCAGAAACAACAATGAGAATGTGAGGCAAAGGCTGAATAAGATCAAAACCAAGTGCAAAATTTGGTCAAATCCATCAGTAATTATAACCTGAAGGATCATTTAATGCATCCAGACACAGTGAGACCGCAGTCTCTTAAACACAAGAAGGAAGGAGAACAGTTGTGATAGAAAGGAATAGATACACATAATGGTTTTAAAAAAATATCTTACTTTTAACTGCACTTGTCTAAATAGCGATACCAGGCATCTGCATAGAGTAGATTGACACCAGTTTCACCTTAACAGTCTGATTCATGAAAGAAGTAGAAACAGAATTCTCAGAAGAGACAGCTGCTCACTATGCAATCAGTAGTCTGGCTATTAAATTGCAACTGTTCAATGTTGAACTAAGTAGCTTTAGGAAGTTCCAGCATAAAAAATATTTGCTGTTGATAAGACTTCAAGCTTACATCTGCATCACACACCACCTCCGCACCCCTCCCTCAACCATTAACTCCATTTGTATAGAGATTAGCTGGACTCATAAATCCAAGCTATACTTGTTAAATCCGTAGAAGGTAAAATGGAGAGATCACTTTGGGTAGAGTATGCTGTGAACTTTTTATACTGCAGGAAGATTTAGTTGAGCTATGCAAATTGGTACAATATATTGCCAATTGGAAAGAAAATTAAACTAAGTTAAGTTTATTGTCATTTAACTATATACATGTATATAACCGTATAATGTATATAGAAATGAGACAATGTTTCTTCAAATCAGGGTGTAAAGCACAGTCGTACACATAACACACGATAACATGAACGTAAGGATAAAATCTACAAATGAACCACACATAAATAACAAACTAAAGTGCATTAATATTAAGTATTGTAAGGTATGGAACAGATTAACTAGTGACACTTCAAATATGATGTGGCAGGGAGCTCAGAAGCCTAATAGCCTGAAACTGTTTCTATCCTGACCGTTCATTTTTTTTGCATCATAGTCTCCAGCCTGATAGTAGAAAGTCAAAGAGGATGCTGGACGGATGGGTGGGATCCTTAATAATACTAAGGGCCCTGTGTATGCTGCATTCCTGATAAATGTCCCTGATGGATGATAGGGAGACGCTTATGACCTTCTCAGCTGCTCTCACAGCCCTTTACGTATGTGTGTGATATGTGCGCCCCTCGCTCAAAGTAAACATGAAGTTAGACTCACTCACATTTCGGACTCCTGTATCTTCCCTTGAATTAGTTTAATGTTTTGAAGTTACAACACATAACATTGTTGGCTCCTTACTCCTTTCCATAGATGCTGCCTGACCTGCTGAGCTCCTCCATCTTGTGTTGCTTTGCATCTGCAGAATCTCGTGTGTACAGTATGTAGGGAATAGTATTTAGATTGTAAGCACCACAACTTTTATAATAAATACTTTCCAAGTCACTGACAATGGACATGCACTTTCAATACTGAGATAGCTTTGTAAGTAGCGGTGGATTCAGAGTGGGAGGTTCCAAGGAGGCTGTTGTCCATTAAGTTGACTCCATTGCTTTCTAAGATTTGTCCTATTGCTTTGTTCTGCCCATATTCCTCCAACTTTATTCTCCTTGAAGTCTTTATTCCACTCTGTTTCCAAAGTTATCAATGAATGTGTAATATTGACCAGTCTAGCAATGGGCTCTACCGGTAGACGAAAAGAAGCGGAATAAGAACAAATGAAATAAGAGAAAAAATAACTTTGTGAAACAGAAAAACCCATAGAGAAAACAAAAGATTTTCTCAGATGTTTAGCTGAAGGAGCTGAGTTCCTCTTAGCAGTTTCAACCAGTTGAAAACTGCAGAAATAAATTGTTTTACTGTTGTATAGTGCAAGGGCTACAAGGGAGTGAATGAGTACTAATGTGCTTTAAGTATTTAACTACCGTACAATGAAATAACATGCTTCACACCACGGAAACCAGCATAAGCACTGGCCTGATGAGCCTATAAGGCTCGGGACAGACTTAACTTTAGCTTTTAAATAACATGCTAACACTTCTGAAAAATGACTATTAAGCTTTCAGTTAACATTGATCATCCACATATTTTCAGTTTACTCTAGACAAGAAAGTATGGGTCAGGAACATTGTTTGATTTATGATATCTCCCTTATTGCCTGATAATTAATTGAAATGAATGATGAATAATTCATCAACACATCATGAAGTAATGGAATTTAACCTTGAAAAACTTTGTAGTGTTGGTTTCCATCACAAACTTTCCAAACAACCCACTTGAAAAACCACACTCTGTTCTGCACAGATCGATGATAAAATATAACTTCCACACAAGACAAACGTGCACAGACGACAAGTTTCTTGGTCAGTCCTATAAATAGAAACACGTACATACACACTGGAGGAACTCAGCAGGTCGGGCAGCACCCGTGGAAACGAACAGTTAACGTTTTGGGCCGAGACCCTTCATCAGGACTGAAGAGGGAGGGGGCAGGGGCCCCATAAAGAAGGTGGGGGGAGGGTGGGAAGGAGAAGTCTGGTATGTGCCAGGTGAAAAACCAGTAAGGGGAAAGGTCAAGGGTCTCGGCCCGAAATGTTGACTGCTCGTTTCCACGGATGCTGCCCAACCTGCTGAGTTCCTCCAGCATGTTATACGTTTTGCTTTGACCACAGCATCTGCAGTGTACTTAGTGTTTACTATAAATAAAAAGATTTATCTCTGCTTTTACAAGCGCATATCTTTACTTCTAATTATTGCATTTACTTCCCCACTGGAAGAAAACACTATTACAGATATATTTCTTATATAGATTCATAGAAAAGGGTCGAAGGGCATGTTTCTATGCTGTACTTCTCTAAGAAAATTGTCAAGCCTGCCTTGCATGGAAATTATATTTTACCACTGCTCTGCGTAGAACAGAGTGTTGTTTTTTAAGTGGGTTTAGTCTGTGCCAAACTGCCTACTCCGATCGATCTGCACTGGGAGCATAGCAACCCCCCCCCCCCCCCCCCCGAGTCCCCACACCTCTTGCATCCAGGTACCTATCCGAACTTCTCTTAAATGTTGAAATCAAGCTTGGTTGCATCACTTGTGCTGGCAGCTTGTTCCACACTCTCATGATCCTCTGAGTGAAAAATGTTTCCCCTCATGTTCCCCTTAATCTTTTCACCTTTCACCTTTAACCCATGATTAATTATTCATCATTCATTTCAATTAACTATTATTGGCAATAAGGGAGATATTACAAATTAGGCAATGTTCCTGACTCCTACTTTCTTGTCTAGGATAAACTGAAAATTTGTGGATAGAAACATAGAAAATAGGTGCAGGAGTAGGCCATTTGGCCCTTTGAGCCTGCACCGCCATTTAGTATGATCATGGTTGATCATCCAACTCAAAACCCTGTACCTGCTTTCTCTCCATACCCCCTAATCCCTTTAGCCACAAGGGCCATGTCTAACTTCCTCTTAAATATAGCCAATGAACCGGCCTCAACTGTTTCCTGTGGCAGAGAGTTCCACAGATTCATCACTCTCTGTGTGAAGAAGTTTTTCCTCATCTCGGTCCGAAAAGGCTTCCCCTTTATCCTTAAACTGTGACCCCTCGTTCTGGACTTCCCCAACATCGGAAACAATCTTCAATGATGATCAATGTTAACTGACAGCTTTGGTTGTAGTCCTACCCAACCTCAGTGGAAACACCCTGCTTACATTTACCCTATCTACACCCCTCATAATTTTGTAAACCTCTATCAAATCTCCTCTCAAGCTTCTACATTCCAAGGAATAAAGTCCTAGCCTATTCAATCTTTCCTTATAACTCAGGTAGTCCAGTCCCGGCAACATTCTTATAAATTTTCTTTGTACTCTTTCAAACCAATTTACATCTTTTCCATAGGCAGATGACCAAAACTGCACACAATACTCCAAATCAGGCCTCACTAATGTCTTAGACAACATCAACATGACATCCCATCTTCTGTACTCAGTTACTTCAGTACTCTGATAGTCCTGACGAAGGGTCTCGGCCCGAAACGTCGACAGCGCTTCTCCCTATAGATGCTGCCTGGCCTGCTGTGTTCCACCAGCATTTTGTGTGTTGTGTTCTGTACTCAGTACTTGGATTTATGAAGGCCAATGTGCCAAAAGCTTTCTTTATGACCCCACCTATCTGTGATGCCACTTTCAATGAACTATGGACCTGTATTCCCAGATCCCTTTGTTCTACAACACTCCTGTGTGTAAAACCTACCCTGGTTGGTCCCACTGAAGTGTAGCACCTTGCACTTGTCTGCATTAAATTCCATCTGTCATTTTTCAGCCCACATTTCTAACTGGTCCAGATCCTGCTGCAAACCACGATATTCTTTTTAGCTATCCACTACACCCCCAGTCTTGCTGTTATCAGCAAATTTGCTGATCCAGTTAACCACATTTTCATCCAGATCATTGATATAGAAGACAAACTAATCACTGTGGTACTCCACTAATCACAGGTCTTCAGAAAGGCAACCTTTTACCACCACTCTCTGGCTTCTCTCACAGAACAAATGTCTAATCCAATTTACCACCTCATATTGAATGACGAGCAACTGAACCTTCTTGACCAACCTCCTACGTAGGACCTTACTATCATCATGACTGATCCCCACTGAGGCGCAGGAAGATGTACACGTGAAAATTCTAAGAACAGAAGACAAACACCCACTGTGAGGTTTCGGTGAGTTAGGAGAATTGACTAACAGCTGATAATTAAGAACTCAAGGCAACATATCTTTAGACACATGAGCAGAACCATAGGAGCACTAAACAACTAAAGTAGCATGCAACAAAGAGGACTAAACAATCATACAATGGATCAGATCAGGCATCTGCACACACTGAGGTGGAGTATTTTGAGCTAAAGGAGGAGGTAGTGTTTAGTCTCTTAAAGAACATTAAGGTGGATAAGTCCCCAGAACCCAATGGGATATACCTCAAGTTATTGAGAGAGGCAGAGATAAGATTGCTGTGACCTTGATCAATATCTTTGTGTCTCTTGTCTAGTCACAGACCAGATCCAGAAGAACTGGCAAGTAGCCAATGTGAAATAGGTACAATCCTAGAAACTATTTACTAGTGAGTTTTACATCAGTTCAAGGAAAGTTAATGGAGATGATTCTGAGGGAATATGATCTCTAAGCATTTGGAAAACATGACTAGGACAGTCAGTATGGCACTGTGCGGGGCATGACTAAATGTCATGTCTGACTAAATTAACTGAGTTTTTGACACGGATAATTGATGAAGGTTGAACTGTGGATATTGCCTACATGGATTTTATTAAGGTATTGGTCAAGTTCCCTCATGGGTGGCTCAGCCAGAAGATTAAGATGCATGGGATCCGTGGTGGATAAGTCACTTGGCTTGCCAATAGAAGAAAGAGGGTACTGGTCAATAGACTTATTTGGTCTGGAGGTCTGTGACTCATGGTGTTCTGCAAGGATCTGTACTGGATCCTAAGCTGTTTGTTTTATTATCAGTCAATGAAGGTGATGTAAGTATTGTTGATGTTGTGGATAACATAGATGACTGGCAAAAACACAACAGGATAGAGATCAGTTACAGATATAGGTGGAGAAATGGTGGATGGAACTTAATCAGGCCAATTATGAGGTTATGCACTTTGGGAGATCAAATGTAAAGGAATAGTGTTCTGTTAATGACAAGACCCTTAACAGCGCTGACGTGCAGAAGGATCTTGGTGTTCAAGTCTATAGCTTCTTGAGAGAGGCTACATGTTGATAAGGTGTAAAGAAAGCATTTGGTATCCTTGTCTTTATTAGTCGAGGAACTGAATTCTAGAGTCGGGAAATTATGTTGCACCTTTATAAAACACGCGTTAGGCTACATCTGGGGTATTGTATTGAATTCTGGTTGTGTCATTATAGGAAGAATGTCAAGGCTTTGGAGAGGGTGCAGTAAATGTTTACCAGGATGCTACCTGGATTGGAGGGCATCTGCTATGAGGAGATGTTGGATAAACTTGGGTTGTTTTCTCTAGAGCAGTGGATGCTGAGGGGAGATCTGAGAGGCATGGACAGAATAGATAGCTGCTATCTTTTTTCTAGGGTTGAAAGGTCTTATTCCAGAGGGCATTCTTTTAATGTAAGAAGAATAAGCTGCCACAGGTGGTGGTGGAGTCAAATGCAATATAGGCATTCAAGAGGTTCTTGGAAAGGCACATGAATGTGTGGGAAATGGAAGGAGATGGACATTGTGCAGACAGATTACTTTTGTTGGACTTTTTATTACGAATTGAATTAGTTCAGCACAACATCATTGTGCCTGTTCTGTGTTCTATGTACCAAATCTCATTTTGAGGTGTGTTGGACAAATAGACAATAAACAGGAGAAGAATGTCCACATGCTGAATGATTATAACAATCGAGGGAAGGGCTGAAGCATTTGCTATCATTTCCAGCCAGATGTGCTGAATAGATGATCTGTTTTGACATCTACCTGATATTCCACCCTCACAGAAGCCCTGCTTTGACCAACTTGGTCCTCTCTACAAGATATCAAGGCACAGTTGAAAATATCCAGACCAGGCAACATGTACAGAAGATTTAGAATATAGAACAGTGCCAGCCGTGTTTATCATCTATTTCAGTACCACATTCCTGTTCTCTCCCAATACTCCATGATGTCTTTTGTATCTACAAACATATCTATTTTGTTCAAAAAAAAATTGAGGCTCGATCCCAGTAAGCTTGGTGGCAGTGAATTCCACAGCTCACCACCCTATGGGTGAAAAGTCTCCTCAGCAAGATGCTGGAGGAACTCAACAGGTCAGACAGCATCCATAGAAATTAATAAACAGTCAACAGTTTGTGCTGAGACCTTTCTTCAGGATAGGTCTCTTCCTCAGCTCAGTACTAAATCTTTTGCACTGTAACGTGACATTGTGACCTCTCGATCCAGGTGTCCCAGCCAGGGGAAAAATCCTTTAGCTGTCCAATTATTATTGCCTGAAAGTATTGTATGTTTATTTAGTTGTCCTCTCATGTTTTCTAAGTTGTGATGAATAAAATCTATCCTTGTATGACAGTTCCACCATTCTCAGAATCATTTTAGTTCTCCCTCAGTGGCATATACATTATTTATTGTATGTGGTTTAGGAGACTAAAATTGTTCACAATATTCCATTTGTGGTATCACCAAGGAATTTATGATTTACCAAGACATCTTTACTCCAATATTCAAATCCTTCCATTATGAAAGTCATAAAAGACTTGCCTTCTTAACTGCCTGCCATGAGATTTGTTTTGGTGGCTCATCGTCAAGGATATCTACATCAATGCTTCCCACTATAACATTTTAAATAATACGATGCACCTTCATTGTATTATTACCAATGTGGCTAACTTCATACTTATCATCTTTAAACCACATCTGCCATGTCCTTGCCCATAAACTCAGTCTATCTACTTTGCCATGAAACCCCTTGCATCCTCCTCACAATTTATA
Organism: Hemitrygon akajei; assembly: GCF_048418815.1. Classification (NCBI taxonomy): domain Eukaryota; kingdom Metazoa; phylum Chordata; class Chondrichthyes; order Myliobatiformes; family Dasyatidae; genus Hemitrygon; species Hemitrygon akajei. The sequence continues at coordinate 33,242,578 of NC_133127.1, forward strand.
ATCCCACTTACGTTTAAGGGCAGCAGCAAAAGTTGTAATATTACATTCTCTTCCTCATCTAAATCATTGATAAATATTATGAATGACTAATGCCCAAACACTGATCCCTGCAATATCCACCAATTACAATATCCACCAATGGCAATTACATTTGCCAATTTTTAATGTGCCAAAACTATTTCATGGACTATAGAACTTTGGAAATGATTACTACTGCATCCACTGTTTCTAATGGCTACCTTCAGTCTTCTAGGCTGCAAATGATCAAGTCCTGGGGATTTATTGGGTGCCATTAATTTCATCAGCATTGTTTTCTTCATTTTTGTTCTTAATCCTCCAATTTCATTAGATTCCTGGTTCCTTAACATTTCTGTGGGTTTACTTGTGTTCTCCTCTGTCACAGTGGAACTACTTAATTCATCCATCACTTCCTATGATGAATTCTCCCATTTTTACTGGAGATTTATGTTTGACACCATTTTGACTTTCTCTTTTTAGCTATCTGGAGGAACTGCTGGAGTCTAAGTTTATGTTCTCAGCAAGTGTACTCTCAGTCCCTACTTGTGCTCTTTTAATTTTTTTTCACTTAGCTGAAATCTAAACTACTCCTAATACTTAGGTTTGCAAAGCTACTCTTCACTGGATCTAATATAATCTTTAGCTAATATTAGCCAAAGTTGGGTTATTTATCCTTGTGCATTTTAAAGTTAGTCAAGGATAGAATTATAATAGTCATTGATCCTGTACTTCTGCTTTAAATGTCACCTATTACCTATCAAATATCATGCCTTTTAATGAAACTCCACAACCTAGCATTGCAACTCACGTCTCACTGCTATATAATTTCCCTTGTTTAGATTCATTTCCCTAGTTTTGTATTGTAAACTGACTATCTAAAACTTACAAAATTTAGTACTTACTCATTCTGACTTCCTTCACTCTCTTGCCGGTCAGATTGACATCAGCAAGTAGTGATGTCCCTATTTTGGCGCAAAAAGAAATGTATCTGTATTGAACTTTATATACCGTGTAAAAACTTTCGAGGCTATCTGTATTTCTTTGCTGTTATATCTGATTGGTTTTCAGAAGCTTTCTATCAATGTGCTCTCAACCTTCAACTCTAGGGGGCTGGTAACTTAGCTGAACCGGCCAAATAAAAACTCTGGCTCCTTGAGCAGTTCAGAATGGGTAGCATGCTGTGTGGAAATCTAAATTCTCTCCACAATCTGCAGACGCATTTCAGGAGTGGGGTAGAATATCCTCCAACTGCCTATATGAAGGAACTCAACATCAGGCAGGATACACAGACCACTAGGTGGGCATCCCACTCACAACAACTAACCATCTAGTCCTTCCACCAGAGAGCACATCAGTTGCCATTTTTTATTCCAGGTGCAAAATGCGCTTCAGTTACTTTCCTGTGATACTTGAACAGCAGCTCTCAAATCCACAACCCTCACCAGATTTGCAGCGGCTCAACAAGGCTGCTCGTAGAGTCATACAGCACTGAACCAGGCTGTTCAGTCCCAACCACTCATGTCAAACAAGATGCCCATCTAAGCTAGTTCCATTTGTCTGCAATTGGCCCATATCCCTCTAAACCAAGAGCTCCCAAATTGGGATCCACAGACATCTCGGTTAATGGTAGGGTCCATGGCTTAAAAAAGGTTGGGTACCCCTGCTCTGAATCTTCTCTGTTCATGCATTTGTCCATATGCCTTATAAATGTACCAGTCTGAATGACTTCCTCTCACAGTTCAATCCAAACGATGTTGACCTGAGAAAAAGACTACGCATTCACCCTTATATATGCCTCCTCATGGTTTTTTATACCTCTCTATGATCACCCATCCTTTTTCCTCTGCTCAATGAATAAAGTCTTAGATTGTTGAACATCTCAAAAACTCAGTCCTTTGAGTCCTGGCAAAGTCCTTGTAAATCTTTTATGCAATCCTTCCAGCAGCCTCTCCTCTATAGATTCAGTCTGTACTTCTGCCACAGTATGGAGCCAAGATAATCAAAGACACTGGGCATTCTCTCTTCTTCCTTCTCCCATCGGGCAGAAGATACGAAAGCCTGAAAGCATGTACCACCAGGCTCAAGGACAGCCTCTGTTCCACCATTATAAGACAAGTGAATGTTTCCCCAGTACAATAAAATGGGCTCTTAATCCCACAATGTATCTTGCACCTTACCATCTGTCCGCACTGTGCTTTCTCTGCACTCTAACACTTTATTCTGCATTTTGTTATTGTTTTACCTTGTACTACCTCAACATACCATTTTAAAGAATTGATCTGTACAGATAGTATGCAAGGCAAGTTTTTCACTGTACCTTGGCACAGGTGTCAATAATAAAAGACTCAAGAGGGGAAAAGTATTGAATTAGGTATAGCAATAAATGTTGGTCTTGACTGCATGGCTGACATCCTGAAATCTGAATAGTAACTAAAAATCCACCACCTCTTAATATAAAATTATTTCCATATCTGATGAACTGGAATGTTCGTGCATCAAAACCAGAACTCTATTTATGGGATGGTCATTTCTATACATGTCCACAGTTCATCATGTAGCCAAATATGATGCTTCCATTTGCTCATCAAACATAACTTGTAGCCTAATGAGCCGTTTTGAAATGTAGCACAAAATCAAATAAAACCACAGATGCTGAAAATTATAAATTAAAACAAAATCTGGTGATATTCAGCAGGTCTTTAAAAAACCTTTCTGCTCCCTTTCTCAGGGCATTTGCTTTGTTCTGCATTGTTCGACTTCTCTATGACATAGAATATGTTTATTTTCTCAATGTTCCAAGTTTGATAAAGGATCACTGACCTGAAATCTATAGAGACACAAGGGACTGGCTGGAATCTGGAGCAATAAACAATCTGCTAGGCTTGAGCAACATTTGTTGGGATGAAGGGGAAAGTCTTGATACAAAGTTTCAACCCAAAACATCAGCATTTATTTTTCCTCAACAGAAGCTGCTGAGTTCCTCCAGCAGATTGCTACTCTATCAACCGATACTGCGTTAACTGTGGATTATCTCCAACATTTAATTTTTATTTGGATGTAACATTGCAGATCTAAACCTTCTTCTTAAGCCTACTTGAGATGTTCCTCCTTAAATCAAAGGTACTAGCAACCCATGATCATTGGTATTATCAGCAATTTAAAAAAATCCAAAATCTAAAAATATTTAAATCAACTATATTCTTACCTGCAATAGCCATGCAAGATAGAAGAAGCATGTGTTGAATTAAGGGTAGAAGTTTACTGTAAAGACGGGAGGATCTCACCTCCATATCTTGACAGGTTAGAAGCTCCTCAGAAACAGTAAAACATTGTTCCTTTTGCCTTAAACCATGCATTCAAATTCTTCTGCTTCCTGTTTAACTACAGTCAGAGAGAAACAGTTGCGACTAGCCACATTTCCTGCTGACGGTCTCAATGAATACTTTTGATCTTTAGCTTGAATCGGATGGTAAACGGTAGCATTCATTTTGCTACATCAAATAAAGACATGCAAGAGTCTTAATCCAAAAGAATAATGCAACAATGAAAACAAAGTAATATTCTATACTCTAGAGCTCTGTCGACAGTGATATTTGGGGGTCAGATTACCATTTTTCTTAAAGAATTCTAGGATAATTCTGTTACTTTCATCAATTTCTGCTTAAATTATGGTGCCAATTAATATTTAGGTTCTGTCTGATCTGCTGTTGTCCAAACTGAGTCTTAGAATGATATGACATCGATACAGGCCCTTCAGCCGAATGAGTCCATGTTGACCACAGTGCACACCGAGCTAATCCCAATTTCCTGCGATCTGCCCTTCTCCCTATCAGCCCTGCCACTGTATACCACTATCCAAGTACTTCTTAAATGATACTACTGTACCTGCCTCAACCACTTCCTCTGGCAGCTCTTTCCATATACTCACCATGCTCGGTGTGAAAAAATTTGCCCCTCTGGTCCCTTTGAAATCTTTTCCTTGTACCCTAAATCCATGCCCCCTGATTTGAAGTCCCTTACCCTGGGAAAAAGACTGCTACCTTCCACCTTATCTATGCCTCTTAATATTTTAAACATTTCCACGAGGTCACCTACATTCTAAGGAATAAAGACCTAACCTGGTCAATCTGCCCCTATAACACAAGTCCTCCAGTCCTGGGAGCATCCTTTTAAAATCCAAAAACAAAAGAAATCAATGGATTGAAGCTCAGAGATTTGTAAGCAGAACTGAGATTTTTCACACTATATTCTGACCCTTCATTTCTCTGTTAGTTAACTCAGATGGCTGCAATCCCACTCCAATACATTTGAATAGTCCGCCCATCACCCAGCAGTATCATTCTTCCCTTGACACCCTTTCTTCCTTATTTATATGATAACTCTAAATGATATAACGAGTAGACCAAGGCAATCTTCCACGTTGATGGAAAGATTCCGGTGTTGCAACTGCACTATTGTAGCTTAGCTGGAGGAATAACTAGTTCTGCTGAGCAGGTCTTCAGTACTACAAATGGCATGCTGTCTAGTTCCTTAGTCCTTGCTGTATCCAGTGCTCGCAGCTGTTTCTTAATAGGATTTTCAGAGAATCAAACTGGTTGACTTCTGTGATGCAGGGATCTGAGAAAGCTGAGTTGGATTATCAGTGGGGTGGACTGATACTCTCTGAAATTCAGAGTATACCGTGGTCTCACTGAAACATGTATGTTTGAAAGAGGTAGATGATGAGAGCTTGTTACTCACTTGGTAGTGTACCAAGGAAAAGGTAATGCAGGTCCTACTCCTTAAGTTCTTACCCCTGCCAATCCACTCTCGCCAGCCTGATCTTCTCTATCTCTTATGATCTCCTCTAACCACACCACAATACACTCTAACCCCCACTTCTTTACAACCCAGCATCTCACCCACAACTTGGTGCCACACAATAGTGGAACATGCAGATGAAAAGACTTTGTGCTGGTCTGCAAAGCCTTTCAGCTATCCAGAAGTGTAATGCCCTGTGTAAGACCATAGACTTGCCTTTTCAAATATAGTTCAGTTTCCAACCTTGCATCTGCTAAAGTGTCTAATACTTTTATAAGTTAGACACTTCGGTTGTGGGTGACAAACCAAAATTAGGTTTCAGTCAGTCTGGCTGTACTGAAGGCTATAACATTTTCCACAAATGCACAGCAAAATGTCAGGTGAAACAAAATCTGAAACCCATAAAAGCTGTGGTAGATGCATGGAGAGGGGGAGCTTGTTGCATGGGCAACAGTTCGCTCTCCATATCGTACTTCCCAGGCTTGTGTATCTGGACAGCCAGAAAGCACCATTCATGATTGATCCTGACCAACGGAAGCCCTCATCTCACCATACTTCAAAGGAAAGACACAGACCAACACAGTTTGGTACAGAAGCATCACAGGAGGTGCCAGTCAGCATTGAACTCAATGTAGGACTGCTTTAGGGACTCCAACTCTGGATTTTTCCCTCAGGGTTTACTCCCTCAGACTTCCCCATGAGTGGGTGTAGTCACAAGACAGTGGAGGTTTGAGATCAGAGTTTTCCTTCTCCTAGATGAGCTGCCATCCATGGTTGATGAGCTCCATCTGCCCCAAGCGATTGGTCTTAAGTCGCCAGAAACCCACCTTTGCCCCTCCTCCTGTCAGTAAAAGCAGTTCTGCCGGGCTTAGTAGCTAAGCCACACGTAAAGGCCAGGAGCTGGTCTTGGTTGTCAGAGGCTACCTGAGGTGCATGCCATTGGGAGCATTTAATAGGTAGTGGGAGCTTGTCCCCATTACCACTCTGGCTATAACCACCATAAGGAACTTTGAAGTATACTTAATCAATAAAAAGATTGATCTTGCAATGCAATTGAGATTGTCACCTCAATTTCTATTTAAAATGAACGAAATTTACAGCAATAATGACTTCTACACTTGGATACCTGTTAGTTAATGTAAATATCTAATTACCCAATCGTGTGGCACCAATTCAATGCATAAAAGCTTGCAGAAATGGCTCAAGGTTCAGCTGTTGTTTAGACCAAATAACAGAATGAGGAAGAAATGCCATCTAAATGACTTTGACCAGGGAATAATTGTTGGTGCCAGACAGGGTGTTTGAGTATCTCAGAAACTGCTGATTTCTTGTGATTTTCACACATAATAGTCTCTAGAGTTTACAGAGATTTTTGTGCAAAATAAAAATAATCTAGTGAGCTGTGGGAAAATATCTTGTTAATGAGAGAGGTCAGAGGAGAATGACCACACTGGTTCAAGTTGACTGAAAGGCAACAATAACTCAAATAACCACACATTACAGCGGTAGTGTGTCCAAGGAGCAGTTCTGAACACACAGCACATTGGAAACTTGATGTGGGCGGGCCTCAGCAGCAGAAGACCAAAAACATACATTCGGTGGCCACTTCATTAAGTACAGGAGGTATTTAATGAAGTACCCACTGAGTGTTGTATTGTATGGTATAATGTTATGCTGCACAGGGATGTTATTGAAGTACGCTGGAAACATTCATAAGGTTAGGTACCATATGCGGAGAGAGAAACAGTTAACATTTCACATCCATGGCCCTTTTTCAAAACCTTGCCTGCTGACCCTGTGTAAATTCATGGACCAGTCCAGCAGAGTTAGGAATATGATGGTACCTAACGCTGGGTAGAGTGATGAATAGGGCACAAAGTTCACAAACCTGCAACTAATTAGAGACCTGCATAGAAACATAGAAATCTACAGCACATTATAGGCCCTTCAGCCCACAATGTTGTGCTGATGATGTAACCTGCCCTAGAAACTGCCTAGAATTTCGCCACTGCATAGACCTCTATTTTTCTATTACCCATCTAAGAGTCTCTAAAAAGATATTGTATACACCTCTACCACTGATGCTGGCAGTGCATTCCATGCACCCACCACTCTCTGTGGAAAAACTTACCCCTGACATCACCTTGTACCTACTTCCAAGCACCTTAAAACTGTGCACTCTCATGTTAGTCATTTCAGCCCTGGGAACAAGCCTCTGGCTAGCCACACAATCATTGCCTCTCATCATCCTACACATCTCTATCAGGTCACCTCTCATCCTCCATCACTCCAAGGAGAAAAGGCAAAGTTTGCTCAACCTATTCTCATAGGGCATGCTCTCCAATCCAGGCAACATCCTTGTAAATCTCCTTTACACTCTCTCTATAGTATCCGCATCCTTCCTGTAGTGAGGTGACCAGAAATGAACACCTCACTCCAAGTGGGGTCTAACTAATGTCATATGTCATCTATAACATTACCTCACGGCTCTTGAACTCAATCCCACAGTTGATGTCCATCTGCCACTTCTCAGCCCAGTTCTGCATCCTATTGATGTCATGCTGTAACTTCTGACAACCTTCCAGCCAATCCACAACACCCCCAACCTTTGTATCATCAGCAAACTTACTAACCCATCTTCTACTTCCTCATCCAGGTCATTTATAAAAACCACAAAGCAGAACAGATTCCTGTGAAACACCACAGGTCACCATCCTCCGTGCAGAATACAAATCATCTACACCACCCTTTGCCTTATGTGGGCAAGCCAATTCTCAATCCACAAAGCAAGTTCTCCTTGGATCCCATGTCTCCTTACTTTCTGAATCTTACATGAGGAACCTTTTCGAATGCCTTACCGAAATCCATACACACAACATCCACTGCTCTACCTTCATCAATGTGTTTTATTGCATCCTCAAAGAATTCAATCAGGTTCATAAGGCATTACCTGCCCCTGACAAAGCTACGCTGCTATCTCTACTCAGATTATGTCTCTACAAATGCTCATAACTTCTGCCTCTTAGGATCATCTCCAACAACTTGCCCATCACTGAAGTAAGACTCACTGGTCTATAATTTCCTGGGTTATCTCTACTCCTTTTCTTGAACAAGGGAACAATGTTTGCAACGTTCCAATCCTCTGGTATTCCTCCGGTCCCTAGATCATCACCAGAGGCTCAGCAATCTCCTCTCTTGCTTCCCACTGTAGCCTGGGGTACAGCTCATCCAGTTTTGGTGACCTTTCTAACTTAATACCTTTCCAAAGCTCCAGCACATCCTCTTTCTCAATATCTATACACTCAAGCGTTCCAGTCCACTGTAAGTCAACCCCACATTGCCAAGGTCATTTTCACTGGTGAATATTTAAGCAAAGGATTCTTAAGTACCTCCGCTACCTCCTCTGGCTCCATGCACACATTTCCACTCTCACTGCTGATTGGTCCTATTCTCACACGGTTCAGCCTTTTGCTCTTCACATACTTGTAGAATGCCTTGGGATTTTCCTTATTTCTGCTTGCCAAGGCCTTTTCATAGCCCCTTCTATTTCTAATAATTTAATTCTTGAGCGCCTTCCTGGCACACTTGTAATTTTCTAGAGCTCTAACAGTACCTAGTTTCTTGAACCTTTCATAAGCTTTCCTTTTCTTCTTAACTGGTTTTTCTACATCCTTTGTACACCATGCTTCTTTTACCCTACCTGAATGGAACATACCTATGTTGAACACCATGCAAATGTTCCCTGAGCATTTGCCACATTTCTGCTGTGTATTTTACTGAGAACATCTGCTCCCAATTTATGTTCTCAAGTTCCTGTCTAATAGCATTCCCCCATCCCAATTAAATGTTTTCCCAAATTGTTAAGTGCAGGACAAACAATAGTTGTATAGGGTAACACTAACTTTAAAGATTAGATTAGCTTTATTTGTCACATATACATCATACAACTAGATGTGTCATTTGCATCAATGACTAACACAGTCTAAGGATGTGCTGGAGGCAGCCTGTGAATGTTGCCATCCTTCCAGTGCTAATGTAGCATGCCCACATCAACACACACAAGTTGCTGGAGGAACTCAGCAGACCAGGCAGCATCAATGGAGAACAGTAAACAGTCGACGTTTCAGGATAAGACCCTTCATCAAGACTGGAAAGAAAGGGGAGAAGTCAGAATACAAAGGTGGGGGGAGGGGAGCAAGACATACAAGGTGACAGGTGAAACCAGGAGAGAGGGTAGGGAGGTAAAGAGCTGGGAAGTTGAATGGTGAAAGGATTGGAGAAGAGTGAATCTAATAGGAGAGGACTTTAGACCATGGAAGAAAGGGGAAAGGAGCACCAGAGGGAGGTGATGGGCAGGTAAGGAGATAACATGTGGGAGGGAAACAAGAATGGGGAATGGTGAAGGAGAAGGTGAGGGGACCAATTACCATAAATTTGAGAAATCGATGTTCATGCTATCAGATTGGAGGCTATCCAGATGGAATATAAGCTGGTGCTCCTCCAACCTGAGCGTGGCCTCATCGCAGTAGTAAGGAGACCATGGACAGGCCTGTTGGAATGGGAAGTATAATTGAAATGGGTGGCCACTGAGAGATCCTGCTTTTAGTGGCGGACGGAGTGGAGGTGCTTGTCAAAGTGGTCTCCCAAGCTACATTGGTTCTCACTGATATGCAAGAGGCCACACCAGGAGCACTGGATACAGTAGATGACCTCAACAGACTCACATATGAAGTGTCACCTCAACAGGAAGCACTGTGTTGGGTCCTGAATGGTAGTCAGGGAAAAGGTGTAGGGCCAGGTGTGGCACTTGTTCCCCTTGCAAGGATAAGTATCAGGAGGGAGATTAGTGGGGAGGGACAAGTGGACAAGGGAGTGGTCCCTGAGGAAAGCAGAAAGTAGGAGGGAAGCAAAGATGTGCTTGGTGGTGGGATCCCTTTAGAGATGCCAGAAGTTATGGAGAATTATGTGTGGAGGCTAGTGGGGTGGTAGGTAAAGACATGAGGAACCCTATTCCTGGTGTGGTGGCAGCAGGATAGGGTGAGTGCAGATGTGCGTGAAATGTTAAAGATGTGGGGGAGGGTAGCACTGATAGTAGAGGAAGGGAAGCCCCTTTCTTGAAGGAGGATGTCTTAGTTGTTCTAGAATGAAAGGCCTCATCCTGAGAACAGACGTAGTGGAGATGAACAAACTGAGAGAAGGGTATGGCATTTTTACAAGTGACAGAGTGGGAAGAGGCATAGTCCAGGTAGCTGTGAGAATCAATGGGTTTGGAAAAGATATAAGTAGATAGACTGTCTCCAGAGATGGAAACAGAGAGATCAAGAAAGGGAAGGGAGGTGTCAGAAATGGACTAAGTAAATTTGAGGGCAGGGAGGAAGTTGGAGGAAATCAATGTGCTCAGCAAGGGTGCAGGAAGCAGCAACAATGCAGCCGTCAATGTATCATTGGAAGAGTTGGGGAGCGATGTTGGTGTAGGCTTGGAACATGAATTGTTTCATGTAGCTGATGAAAAGAAAGGCATTGCTGGGACCCATGCCAGTGCCATGGCTACACCTTTGGTTTGAAGGAAGTAGAAGGAGCCAAAGGAGAAATTATTGAGGGTGAGGGCCAGTTCCGTCAAATGGAGGAGAGTGGTGGTGGAAGAGAACTGGTTGCGTATGTTGTTCAGAAATGAGCAAAGAGCTTTAAGGCCCTTCTGATGGGGTGGAGGTGTATACGGACTGGTCATCAGTGAAAATGCCCGCAACTTGCTAACCTTAACCCATTTGGCTTTAGGAATGTGGAAGGAAAACAGAGCACCTGGAGGAAACCTACATAGTCACTGGGAGAACAAACAAACTTCTTAAAGACAGAGATGGGCATCAAACATTAAGCGCTAGTAATGTTAATTGTTGCATTAAGACTAACAAATAAAGAATGAACAGAACTTCACAAGACATTCACTAGAATTGCATCAGTCATGGATAATCCTGATGAAGGGTCTCTGCCCAAAATGTTGACTGTTCACTCTTTTCCATAAATGCTGCCTGCCCTGCTGAGTTCCTTCAGTATTTTGTGAATGTTCTGTAGATTTTCTCATGTTTGTAATCCTATATCTAAAACTTGTGCTATCTGACTCTCACCATTCAAGCAGCTTCAATTTTTCCAATTGACCTAGCATGTCTGTCAGGAAAATATATCTGCCAACAAAATATTTTCTGATACAAATTGCAAAGAATAGCAGTGGCATGAATCATGTAGATAGGTAGAACCTGTTAACAGGCATCCTCTAGGATGGTAGCATAATCCCAGCAAAAGGTTGAACTACCTGGTGAGGGCAGTGAAGATATCAGTGCTCTCACCCTCCTTCCTATCAAATATAATGCACACTTCCATATTACATTGTGTTTCGACCTTCACACAATCTCACCCTTCCTGTAATATTTCTGCTGTGCAACTAGGAAATGAAAGTTGAAAGAAGTGCAGCTTCTTTATGAAGTTTTCATTCTTTTCACAGGAAAGTAATGTTACTCAGAGTCAGAGACCTGGGCCACTAAGTATGAATTCCCCTCATTTTAGGGAGAAGTCAGATCCCTTGGAAAGGCATTCTGCACTGGGGACAGAACATTTGTAAGGAGCCAGTGCTTGTAAAGAGTTTCTATGCTTTCCCATGAGTTTCTTCTGGGTGCTCCAGTTTCCTCCCACATTCCAAAGTTGTATGGGCTAGTAGGTTAATTGGTCACATGGGTGAAATTGAGCAGCACTCTTTTGTTGGGCTTGTTACCGTGCTAGAAGTCTCTAAATCTAAATATCTCTAAAAATTGCTCTCACAACTTCTCAATGTCTTATCTTCCCAGCTCTTTGAAATTAGGAACTGCACACTATTATCTACTTTGGTCAAGTTTTGGCAGACTTAAATTTAATCAAAGTAGTTCAATGTGTCATTCTATTTTGCAATGCCCAAGTCAAAAATTTATTATATTTCATAATGGAACTAGCAAATGGGATGAGCTTGGATGGGCATCATTGTTGACGTGGATGCGTTGAGCTAAAGGGCCTGTTTCCATGACTTATTACATAGCTCTGTAACGTTGTGCTAAAAAAGACCATAATCTAATTAAACTTGATTCGGTCTTGAATACAATGTTAGACAACTGGGATGATCAGAATTCACAAGTTAGTATGGGCTTTGGGTTCGAAGAACAACGAAGGAGTAAGGATCTCAATGAGGTATTAACGTGCAAATAATCCATGCCTTTATTTCCTTTGTGTGTTTTTATTACAGAAACTAGAATTAGAATCGATAGCTTATGCCAATAATATTGTGGTATTTGGTGAGATTGAAGAAATTGTTCTCCTCCATTGATGCTGTCTGACCTGCTGAGTTCCTCCAGCATTTTGTGTATGCCTTTCAGAATAGTGTCTGTTTAGGGATACTAGATTCAGGCAAGGCTACTGAGCACACAAATAAAGAAAAAAAATCTTTCCTATTCACACTCTCTAGGGCTCTCATAATTTTATAAACTTCAACCAAACCTCCATGCAGTTTAAATTCATTATTCCTGACAATCCTGGCTAATTTGTTCTGAGCCCTTTGTAATGCTATCACACCTTTCCTGTATGTACACTTGTGGCTAGTACATTAATGCACTAGTTGTGGGGTAATAAACTCAGTGGCCATTTTATTAGGTACACCTGCTCATTAATGCAAATATCTAATCAGCCAGTGATGTAGCAGCAACTCAAGGAATAAAAATATGTAGACATGGTCAGGTGGTTCAGTTGTTGTTCAGACCAAACATCAAAATGGGGAAGAAATCTGATCTAAGTGACTTTGACTGTGGAATGATTGCTGGTACCAGACAAGGTGGTCTGAGAATCACAGAATCTGCTAATCTCCTGGGATTTTCACACATAACAGTCTCATGAGCGGAGGTTCCCAACCTTTTTTATGCCATGGACCCCTACTGTTAACTGAGGGGTCCCTGGACCTCAGGTTAGGAACCCCTGCTCTACAGTTTACAGAGAATGATGCAAAAAGCAATAAAAAAGCATCCAGTAAGTGCCAGTTCTGTGGGCAAAAATACCTTGTTAATGAGAGTGGTCAGAGATTACCCAGACTGTTTCAAGCTGACAGGAAGACAACAGCAACTCAAGTAACCACACATTATAATAGCGGTATGCAGACAGCATCTCTGAATGCACATGCTGAACCTTGAAGTGGATGGACTTCAGCAGCAGAAGACCACACTGGGCTTCACTCCTGCACCTAATAGGGCTGCTGAGTGTATGTTACATAACTGTGATATGACATCTTTCTGCTTTATTACATGACTCAACTAACATTCCATTTCTTCTTAGCTACCTAACCTACACACTCTGCCATCTAAAGGGATCCATAGCTTTTGGTTCCTCCACATTTTCCATTCCTTTTCAGATTTTGATGTTATAACTCCTAAGAGCAACACTTTTGTTTCCACTATAGCTTTCCACCATCTCCCAGGCTACAAAATCCATTTATGTACTTTAACCAGACCCTATTTAGTACTTGATTGTAATAGAATTTGGCATTTGCAGGTTATGAACTGCAAGATAATAACTAGAATATACGTACACAACGCTGGAAGAACTCAGCAGGTCAGGCAGCATCCGTGAGAAAAGAGTAGCCAACGTTTCGGGCCAAGACCCTTCATCAGCAATGTGGGGGGGGGGGGAAGAGAGGCCGAAGCCCAGTAATAGAGATAGGGGAGGGGGTAGGGCTTAGAGGCGCCAGGTGGAAAACCAATCAGAAGAAAGCTAAAGGGGGGAGGGGGAGGGGATAAGCATGAAAGAACTGTAGAGATAAAGAAGCAGAAAGTTGAAAGGGGAGAGAGGCAGAGAGGGACCTGAGATAGGGGAAGGGGGAGGGGGAGGGAATTACCGGAAATTGGAGAATTCAATGTTCATACCACCAGGCTGGAGACTACCCAGATGGTAGATGAGGTGTTGCTTCTCCAACCTGAGTTTGGCCTCATCATGGCAGTAGAGGAGGCCATGTATGGACATATCTAGATGGGAATGAGAGGCAGAGTTGAAGTAGGTGGCAACCGGGAGGTCCTGTCTATTGTGACGGATGGAGCGTAGGTGCTCGATGAAGCAGTCCCCCAATCTGCGTCGGGTCTCACCGATGCAGAGGAGGCCGCACCGGGAGCACCGGATGCAATAGACAACTCCAGCAGACTCGCAGGTGAAGTGTTGCCTCACCTGGAAGGACTGTCTGGGGCCTGGAATGGTGGTAAGGGGGGAGGTGTGGGGACAGGTGTAGCATTTGCACTTGCAGGGATAAATGCCAGGTGGGAGTTCTGTGGGGGGGGGGGGTGTGTGGACCAGGTAGTCGTGGAGGGAATGATCCCTATGAAAAGCTGAGAGGGGTAGAGAGGGAAAGATGTGCTTGGTGGTGGGGGTCCTGTTGAAGGTGGCGGAAGTTGCTGAGGATAATAACTATTTTGTGGAAGCCGTCCAGTACATACCAAGTTCACAATGTGCTTTGTTGCTGCTAATGTGGGGGGGGGGGGGGGGCTTTGGGGTTCTAACATTTAACTGTCATTCATTCTTTGGGGCACTCCTCTGTTTTCGTGGATGTTTGTGAAGAAAAAGAATTTCAGGATGTATATTGAAGAATGGATTAAAGATCACAAAATAGTGAAAAGGGCAAAATTCAATATGCCCAAACAGACACACATAATCCAGAGATATCATAAGTGGTGGGAAAAGAAAGTGAATATAAAGTCGCACAATAATTAGTTACATTCCTCGTGGGGGAAAAGTAAGTAAATTCATCAGTGTGCTGAAAGCTAATTTACTCATCAAAAAAGTGACATATAAGATGAAAGACAGATTATTTTAAGTTTGTAAGCAATCCATTGCAAATGAATAATTAATTTGAACTGGCTATGTATATTTCAAAAACTATGGTAACAGACTTAATTATAATGTACCAGCATGTTCAAACAGATGGAGTATTTATATTGGGATACACTAATTAGAAGAAACCCATCTATATGGATGGATATAAATGATTGGTAATTTTGTCTGTATGAAAGATATTCTGAGATTTAAAATGCAGTATCTAGTTTCCATTATTGAAAGGTAACTGATCTGGCATAAAAAAAACCCATGACCTATCCTTCTCAATTCTAAATGTTTTGACAACAGAAATCAATCTAACTATAGTGTTGCTTACAATATCAATTTATGATATGCTCCTTATACTTTTGATCAATAGACATTCAAAACATTGCTTAATTAGCACTGTGCACTCCACTTCAAATATTCACTTCTTCCATCTTCAATACAATGAGGCTGCACATTACAGTATTTACCAAGCATATTCCAAAGCTGTGACTCAAATGATAGCAGGAGCACAGCAACAATGCCAATAGCAAGTATTGTGTCAAATCACACCCCATCCTGACTCACCAATTCTTTCTCATGGCTGGTTTAAAATTTTGGAACTCAACACAACAAATGGGATTACATTTCCATAATGTGACAGTTCTAGAATGTTACTCGCCTTCACTTTCAAGGAGAGAGAGCAGTGGTTAATAAATGATGGCCTCAAAGATGCCCAAATCGAAGTGTTTGAATAAGAGCATCATTAATTATGCATATCACAAGATCAGCATATGGGACACTTCATATTAGAGAACATTATTAGAGCAACAAAGATTAAAACACTCAAGAATCTCAAGGTGGCAGCTTTATAAATTACACTAGAATGTAAACATATTAATTGGATTTCATAAGTAGAATAGATGGAAACACAATATTCCATGACAAGTAATATGCTTGATGGGCAAGCCGTAGCCTATTTAAGGATCAGATTGGTCCCACAAGATACTATCTGCCAATTTGGGGAAAAAAGGACCCATTTCTGTTTCTTTTCAGACAGCCAGTTCTCTATTCGTCAACACTTTGCTCTCAATCCCAAGTGGTTTAATTTCATATACTAATCTCTTATATCTTTTACATGTGACCTTTATCAAAAAGTTTCTTAAAGTTATAACAAAGCTCATTAAAAAAATTCCAGTTGAATTGCTAGTATAATTTTCCTTTAACCAATGTTAACTTTGTCAGATCATATCTCTCTTCCACAAGTTCCAGGCTATTACATCATTTATAATGGACTCTTGCAATTTGCCTATTATTGATCTCTAAGATAACTCGTCTCTAGTTTCCCTCTTTTCTCTATTTACCTCTTTTTAAATAGTCAGATTATCTGTCCTCCAATCCACTGCAAAAGTTCCAGTTGATCAAAGCATCTCATATTTCTAGGTCTACTTCCTGAAATGCTTTGGGATGCAGACCCATCAGCACTGCGGATTTATCAGTCTTTAATCCCTCTAATTTCCCCCAAATTATTTCCCTTGTAATATTTATTTCATTTAGTTCCTCCCTCTTACTCAACGCTATTTTTCTGTAGGATTATTTGTTTCCTTTGTGAATGCAGAACCAAACTATGTACTTAATTGGCTTGCCATCTTTTTTCTCCAGTTCCTGACTGTAGTGGCCTACATTTGTCCTCATTTATCTATCGAGGCCTTTACAATTAGTTTGTGCTCTCTAGGTTGTGCACTCTGTTTTTCTTTTCTGTATCAACCCCTTTGTCCCCCTTAATTGGCTCCAAATCCTCAGGTTTCCACTTTAACTGGCTTTTTCTCTACTTTTCCCCCAGAAATTTGATATTAACCCTCACAGATGTTGAAATCCATAGATGAGTCACCTTTTCTGTTTTAGTTTTCCATCAGACAGGAATGAATGACTGTTATCATTAATTCACACCCGCATTAAAGATATGCTTTTGACAATCCACTGCCATACCTATATGTTTTCAACACTGGCTCAATAATATTATTGTTTATTTTGATTCAGGAACACATTTCAAAATCAACTCTAACTTTTCATCTTAATGAAGAATTAGTTATGATCAGAAGGATTATTCTTTTCCCTCACGATTGTTTAGTAATCCTTTCTGATTACACTGCACCCAGAATAGGACAGCCTGTCTCCTGAACATACTGGTATCAACCTTGTATATACTCCAGAAATTCCTCCTCGACAGTATTATTTGTAATTCAATTTGTTTGACCTAACTGTACATCAATTATCCTTTGATTAGAGTTGTGCCCTTATTTTATGGATCCGATTTCCTGTTTAATGCCATCCCTACTACTGATGGTCAATATGCAGCTGTTCCTTAGCTCCAACCATGAAAATTCCACATCAATGTTCTCAGACCTAAGAATCTTCAAAGCTAATGTATTGGTTTTCCCTCTCATTGAACAAAGAGCAAGGTCAGCAAGAGCCTAGACTTATTCCTAGAGAAAACCCAATCAGCATGACAATTTTCAAATGCTGTTTAGTTTAATCAAAATGTACATTTTTGTTATTACCAAATGGAAAGGATTATAATGGGCTTTACTGATGATTTCAGAGTGTAAAAATCGTGTTAAATCATCGTTCCATGTGAATGAGGACAATGTCTTTTCTGTATATCTACAAGGATTTAAAATGAAATTGCAACACACTATTCTTTGCATTTATTGTTAAACAAGCTAGAGAGAGTCACACCATTTTCCTCCCTCTACTGGAGGAACTGTGGAAGCATCATCATCAGACTACTGAACTTCAATAAGGTCTATTACCAAAATCTCTGTTAGGTAATAAATCCAAGCTTCCCAATGCCTCTGTTAATCAGGGAACTAACAAAGTGCAGTTGAAGAACACCCTGTCCCAGAAAATGCAATGGCTAATAACATTTTCCTGTAGGAAATCAGAAAATCCCATCACCACGATAGCAACAGGATTCAGCAATAGTTCATAAAGTAGAACTGTGTTTAAAAAAATACATCTCAATTCTCTCATAGGTATTTGCTACCCATTATTGTGTTTTTTCTGCAGTAATCGTGTAATTTGTAGTGATAATGTGGACCACTGCAGATATAAAAATAAGTAATCATTGCCTCTGAAGTATAAAGCTAAAAGACAGTTTAGAATTATATAAAACATACAAGTTTGAAGTTCAGAAACAGTTCAAGCAATTTAAAATAACTTCTAAAAGTTCAATTATTGTCACCCACTCACACAACACAGAAACGGACACTTCAGCCCATCAAGCCAAACCTTGTGACCATTGTCCATCCATTTACACCAATCCCTCTTTAATTGCAGTTTTATTCTCTGCATTTTCTAATCATCTCCTCCCAGATTTCTCATTCACCTGAACACGAGGCAATTTACAATGGCCAATTAACCAACCTGTACAAACCTTTGGGAACGTGGGAGGAAAGCCAGGTAGTCACAGGAAGAATGTGCAAACTCCACAGCATCTTAGGCCAGGATTGAACCCAGCACTGTGGGGCAGTGCTAGCTGTGACCCCCCCCCCCCCCCCACCTCCCCGTAGTGAATTCTTGATCTGACTTCTTCTGTGACAAAAGCCATTAGATTTTAACCTTCCCACCAGATGGAGACACAGGTTTCAGTTTAGGTGTAATAAATTTAACCTGCTAATTACATCAGGGAAGAAAGGCACTCGGCCCATTGAATCTATACCACCACCCACAACGATTCCATCAACCTTAATCCACTCCTCTTACTTCCAGTACCCCTGCAACAGATTCTCTTTCAGATCTACAAACTATTCCCTTAATCCTTTAAGATGGCAATTTACAGTAGCCAATTAGCTACCAGCACTTCTTTGGGATATATAGAAAACTGGTGAACCTGGAACAACTGCATGGAATGACAGGGAGAATGTGGAAGTTCATACAGATGGCAGCTGAAGTCAAAATTGATCATGCATCTCCAAGGCAATGAGGCATCGGCACTAACTGCTGCAGCACTGCGCCACTCTGCAATGGAGTAAAAAAGAGAATACCTCAGGAATTTTGTTACAGAAACTCCTCCAGTTTGTTGGCTTTTGAGGCAGCAACTCACAAATCCTTGGGTCAAAATTGTAAACAAGTGAATAATGTAAGTTTCAGAGGCATTCAAACCATCTAACAAAAATTGGTTGTTATTACAGTACCAGAATGCACAAGGCCAGAAATGAAATCTTGCGTGTAAACAGACAACCAGGCTCACGAGTAATTTTTAGCTAACAATAGAGATATCAAGAATGCAGAACTTTGATCGACAAGTAGGGCAAGGCACCCGGTTTGAAAGCCACGTTTCTGGATGCTGCTGGTCTTGGCGGCTGGCAAACCATTTCCCCATGCAGGTCAGACACCACATAGGACGACAGTAGCACTGTTGGCATTCACCCTCAGTTGGGTCCATACAGACTTTGACAAGTTTGATGTTAGCAGCTGTCTGCATGCAGCCAATGCATGGCTCCAGTTCCTGTTTTAAAGAAACAGTGTGCAATTAAAAGAAAATTAGATAATATCTCTATCATCTGCCTCTAAAAGATCCTTTGAGAACAACTGTGATTCAGTTAACTTACAAAGTTTTAGGTATTATACAATTCTTCAAACTATATTAGTTTTCCAATAACAAATCCAACTCTGCCCTACTTACCAGTATATGTCTTCAAGATCAATGTTATTTTTGATTTGATTAAATACTGACAGCACCATTGTAGAATTGAATTATTGTCACACGAGGTACAACTTGAATTTATATTCTACCTTTTGTTAACGAAATCTGAAAACCTATCCCTTTTTTTAAAGCAATAAAACGACTTTCCATTTACATAGCTTCTGTTATAACAGTTTTCACAAGTGACAAACAGGAACAGATGACCATTTTGAAGTGGCATATGATCTGTAATATAACACACAACTTGGTCACACCACATTCCCACGGACAGTAATTTGAAATCTACTGGAAGGTGTTGGCTACCTTTAATGTGTTTCTTTTAAACACTCCTCCTCTCTTTCAAACATTTCCATGGCTCTTTTATACCCAGCTTAAGAGTTTTGACAGCTCATTCACAAAACAAATGATCAATTCTTTGATTTTCCCCAATGTCATCCATTCTGGTTTCTTTTAGGACTAGTACATGGCTTACTCATTACAGCACAACAGTTTATTGATTCCTTTTACTCAGATGAAGTACTTAACATTTTTCTAGTTCAATTTCCCCAAAAGAAATCCAAACGTTCTAAAGACACACTGCCCTCTCCACCCACCTTCCCCCTCACCTGGATTCACATATTACCTGCCAGCTTATACTGTACTCCTTCCCATCCCCCCCACCTTCTTATTCTGGTTTCTTCCTCCTTTCTTTCCAGCTTTGATGAAGTGTCTCAGCTGAAAATGTTGACTCTTTACTCCCCTCCATGGACGCTGCCTGACTTGCTGATTTACTCAAGCATCTTGTGTGCATTGCTCAAGATTTCCAGCAGCTGCAGAATTTGTTGTGTCTATGATTTACTACCTTTTTTATTCCTTTTCTTGCACTATTACTTTTGCAATTTAGAGTAATTTTATGTCTCTGCACTGTACTGCTACTGCAAAACAACAAATTTCATGTCGTATGAGAGATAGTAAATCTGATTCTGAGCTGACAGATCTGTGCTGGATTTCACATGACTGAATACAGACTGAGAATGTATGGTTGTAATTCATGGTCAAACACAATTCAGTAGTCATTTTAATCCTAAAGCAATCAAAGTGATCAACCCCCACATCTCCTGTGACAAAGGAAGTAATTCACCTCCTCTTTCAGCACAAATTTTCATGTTACAAATTCCATGAAGCACAAGCCAATAAAGAGAGTAACAGTGCTACTGGGATCTTGGTGAATGTCAGTTTTTATGGACTGTGGGAAAATGAACCAGAGTCAAGTGTGTACTTGAGAAGCTAGGAACTGCTAGCCTTCGAACCTTGTGATTGGGTTAGGAAGGGTAGTTCTTTCTGGATTCCTTCCTATTGTAATATTTCTATGTCTCCAAGTTGAATACAGAAATAAAGAACGAATCAGGGATTGGAAAGAGGGAAAGAGAGGAACCGTTCCTGTTTTGAATGGTTATAAATTTCCATGAACAACTCATTACCTGCAAAAATGAGACTCCACTGGGCCAGAATATTGAATGGCAAAACGAGAAAATAAATATCCCCATTGAAAGAGTTTTTACTTTAACAGGCATTACATTACATCGAGTTTAATTGGCAATTAGTATAGAAATGATGAAGTTTCATAAAACGCAAATGCTGAACCAATTTTCTGCAAGACCAATCACAATAGTGCGTTATTATCACAAATTGCCGAATGATTTGTGCAATTACAATTCATATGGTTTCTCTTTTGTATCACAAGACTGTGATGTGATTTCTTTGTTTATAAACTTCAAATGCTGTTATTTTACTGCAAAGTTCTAGCTCGTTAACCTGGAACAAGTTTAATATCTTATAATTGTGTCTGCTAGATATCAGGACATAAACACAAACTAAATAAAAGAAAATTCAGTATTAATGACAGGATGTTCTTTTCCAAGTAAGATTAATTTCTAGAAGAGTTTTCAAAGTTAAGACAGCAACTTATCAATCATTGATAAGTGGCAGATGGAAGCAATGACTATGCTTGAGGCATGGGAAACAAACTGCAAATTTCTATGGAAACATGTTAGATTTAATAAATATCCTCTGTAGACTCCCTCATCTGTACATGCCTTTAATCTTCATTGTACTCAAATCTGAAGCAGAGTGAAAGGGTTTACAAACTTGAGAGCATAGTTTTAACATTTGCTTCGATGCCAAGCTGCAAACTACACACTTACTCTCTTATAATATCAATTATATTCTCTTCCAGATGATTGTGCAGAGTAGAACTGGAGTATACAACTCCAATCTGAGCACTTTAGGATTGCAAAAGAGAACCCCTTAGAGATGATGGATACATTAGGAATGCTCTTCCAAAATTCCCCTCTTTATGAAAAAAGTCATGATAAGAAAACACAGCCAAGAGAAAATAGGGATTTAGCAGCCAGTTATCTTGAGATACATATACTATTGATAAGAAGCTGTTCAATACAGAACATAATGTGATTGGGCATGAGGCCCCTGATGGAGTTTCAAGGATACAAGCAGCAAGGTTTATGATAGAAAACTAATAGATGTAGTAAATCTGACTTTTCGAAATAGCTTTTGATAAAGTAGACAAAAGGTTCTGACAGGATTTATCACATTCAAGGCTACAATTAATAGATTTTTGACAAATAGAGCCTCTAGGGATATGACAGATCAAACTGGAAAATGGATGACCTTAATAAATTGTATGACTATGTGGACTACTTTGGTTTTTATTTCTTTTGTTGACCCGATTCCAACTCTTATAATCATTGACAAGGATTACAGATTTCCAAGGGATTATAAATTTATGAAAAGAAGTGGGATAAGGGGTGTGAAGCAATTTTTAAACAATAATTTAGATAGTCTTGGTGTGACATACTCAAGCTTTCATATCAAGACACAATCCACTTTACATTTCCCTTTTCAGCTATGGCCTCAAGACTTTCTAAGACAAATATGACCTCCTTTGAGAAAACCATCCTCTAATCTGTTACTGTTTCAGAAGTCATTAAACAAAACTCTACTGTTTGCAAAGCTGGATAAAAAGCAACACATTTTTTTGAACAAGTATGCAAGATTAAATCATTTAAATCAGTCTGGTCAAAGTTTCAGTAAGATGAAACCCATCCAGTTTCCTATGTTTCTAGTGTGTTTATCACCTTTTTATGCACTTTCTGGTAGCTTTTACACTTTATTCTATATTATTGTTTTACCTTATTTTATCTCATTTTGATCTGTATGAACAGTATACATACAGATCAAGAGAGCAAATTGCAATAAACCATCAGAAATGTAAGAAACAGAGAATAATTGATGGTTTTCACTGTATCTTGGTATTTGTAACAATAATATGTTGTCCTGTCCATGACCGGAAGAAGCTGCAGAAGATCGTGAACATAGCCCAGCACATCACACAAACCAATCTTCCATCCTTGGACTCACTTTATACTGCACGCTGTCGGAGCAGTGCTGCCAGGATAATCAAGGACACAACCCACCCAGCCAGCACACTTTTTGTCCCTCTTCCCTCTGGGAGAAGGTTCAGGAGCTTGAAGATTCATACGGCCAGATTTGGAAACAGCTTCTTTCCAACTGTGATAAGACTGCTGAACGGATCCTGACCCGAATCTGACCCAAATATCTGGACCTGACTTGCACTACCTTAGCTTCCCTTTTCTGTTTTCTAATTATGATTTATAATTTAAATTTTTTATTATATTTACTTCGATTTGTACTTCACTGTGATGATTGTACGCTCTATCAATTGTTTGGTGACTATAAAAGTAATAAAACAATACCAAATTTCAACCCATAATATATTCCTAAGGTGTTTTAAAATATCTTGAGTAGATGTTAGGACAGCTAATTCCTCTCCAGCTTTCCTACCCACCTAGCTTCACCTGTCACCTTCTAGTTATCCTCCTTCCCCTCCTCACCACCTTTTTATTCAGGTGTCTACCCCTTTCTTTCCAGTCCTGAAGAAGGGTTTTGCCTGAAATGTTTATTTCCATAGATGCTGCCTGACCTGCTGAGTTCCTCCAGCATTTTGTGTGTGTGTGTTGCTTTGGATCTTCAGCATCTGAAGACTTTCTTGTGTTTAGGACAAGTGATTTGAAATTTAGCCAAGGAGGTACACTTGAAGCACTGTGATAAAGATTAGAAAGCAGGAGAGGTAGCAACAGATATGTTGAGGAAATTCTAAATCTTACAGCCTACACAGCTGAAGGGAAAGCCGTAAACAGTGGAACAAGGAAATTCATGGTCAGAGCTTTTGAAGCAGAGAGATTTTGGAGGGTTGCATGGTGTAAAATGGTTACAGAGATAGAAGTGAAGAAGGATGTAGAAGTAAGAATGAAAGTAATTTGAAGTGAATATACATCAGCAAGCACAAAGATGATGGAATTTGATGCAACGTAGGGAAAGTGCTAAAAAATTTTTAAGGCCAGCTCAAATCACAAGATGGGAGGCTTCCAATCCATTGTTAAATAAGGTAATGAACAGGGACTGATACAGAGTTTGTGGAGTAGCTTTATTTTATTTCTAAACAATTAAGCCCAACATACTTTGCATAGTAATGATTCTATTTCCAGTTTAATTGGAGAAGCTTTGTTTACTTTTCCTATTTGCACCCAACTTTGCTTTGCACAGTTATTATTTTTCATTTAACATCAGATGCTTTCCATAATCAGACCTATTCCCCAACTTTACCACTTCTGTGCATGGTTAAACCCTGTTACATTTCCTGACGAAGACCATCAACTCAGAATAAAGCATGCAATATTTATGCTTTTTATTGTTTCTCTGTGATTGTGTTGCCACAGATTCACTGTGATATTATTAATTGTGGCAATGCATACCTGATTCCCAGAAAGATGATAACGTTGATTCAATTCTACTTGGATCTTGAATGTGTCCAAAAACATGTCACTCAGAGACTGATGGATGACCACATTATGGGCATTCCGGACTGTAGTATGGAGCTTCTCACGCAGTTCACCATATTCTGTTGAATTCAACCTGCAAACAAAAAAAATGAAATTTCAATCTGTGACGAGAGCTAATGCTAACCATTTTCTTTTATTTACACCCCACTTGCTATGGCTTTGTTGTATTAAGGCAAAGAGGTTAGAAGACTTTAAAAGTGTTAAGGAAAGAATATTAAGAAATCGGCTCAAAAATGATCAGACAATTAGTCTCAACTTTTAAGCAGCAATAACTTGGAAAATTAAGTCTGACTCTACATTGGGCTGCGTCACCTACCTAATGTCAAATGGTGTGATATGTGGATTGATGATGCCCACTCGGATTGTGAGGAATTGCACTGGTGTATTTAAGTCAGGACACAGTTCGTGCTGCCTTGATTCAGTCAGGGTGAGGTGAATGTCCTGTTGCTGTGCTATATAAACACGATACGTAGTCACCTTTATCACCCAGGTATCAGTGACAACAACTCGGGCTCCTGGTGCACCAGAGGCAAATTTATCAATCCGTCGGAACTCTGTATTAACAGAAGATGCCACAGCTCTCCAACTGGACTGAGGAAGAGCATAGTGTGCAAGGCTTCGAGCTATCGGATGATTGCCCCAATTATTTAAGGACCAATACCAAACGATGAGACTAACAATGACAGGAATTAGCACAGCTATCGCCAAGTAAATAATCCATCCCTTGCTCACAAGGACGTAGTAGTACTTTTCATCAGAAGTTGCAAAACACATTCCAGCATAATAACCTGCAAGAAAAAAAACAAACAGTAAAGAAATACTGACAATAGGAACATACATATCAGTAAAGGAACATCATGTACCTACTTGCAAAGTTTGTGTCAAAACTTAATTGGAAAAAAGATTCTCTGTAGTTCAAAGTCAAAAATGAATTTACTATAAAAGTACATATACAGGGGCATGAAAAAGTTTGGGCATCCCTGGTCAAAATTTCTGTTACTGTGAATAGTTAAGTGAGTAGAAGATGAACTGATCTACAAAAGTCAAAGTTAAAGATGAAACATTCTTTTCAACATTTTAAGCAAGATTAGTGTATTATTTTTGTTTTATACAATTTTAGAGTCAAAAAAAGGAAAGGAGCACCATGTAAATGTTTGGGCACCCCTAGGGATTTGAGCTCTCAGGTAACTTTTACCAGGGTCTCAGACCTTAATTATCTTGTTAGGGCTATGGCTTGTTCACAGTTATCATTAGGGAAGGCCAGGTGATGCAAATTTCAAAGCTTTATAAATACCCTGACTCCTCAAACCTTGTCCCAACAATCAGCAGCCATGGATTCCTCTAAGCAGCTGCCTAGCAGTCTGAAAATTAAAATAAATGATACCCACAAAGCAGGAGAAGGCTATAAGAAGATAGTAAAGTGTTTTCAAGTAGCCGTTTCCTCAGTTCGTAATGTAATTAAGAAATGGCAGTTAACAGGAATGGTGGAGGTCAAGTTGAGGTCCGGAAGACCAAGGAAACTTTCCAAGAGAACTGCTAGAAAGGCAAATCAAAACCCTGTTTGACTGCAAAAGACCTTTAGGAAGATTTAGCAGACTCTGGAGTGGTGGTGCACTGTTCTACTGTGCAGCGACACTTGTGCAAATATGACCTTCATGGAAGAGTCATCAGAAGAAAACCTTTCCTGTATCCTCACCACAAAATTCCGTGTCAGAGGTTTGCAAAGGAACATCTAAACAAGACTGATGCATTTTGGAAACAAGTCCTGTGGACTGAGGAAGTTAAAATAGAACTTTCTGGCCGCAATGAGCAAAGGTATGTTTGGAGAAAAAAGGGTGCAGAATTTCATGAAAAAAACAACTCTCCAACTGTTAAGCACTGGGGTGACTCGATCATGCTTTGGGCTTGTGTTGCAGCCAGTGGCATGGGGAACATTTCACTGGTAGAGGGGAGAAGGAATTCAATTAAATACCAGCAAATTCTGGAAGCAAACATCACACCGTCTGTAAAAAAGCTGAAGATGAAAAGAGGATGGCTTCTACAACAGGATAATGATCCTAAACACACCTCAAAATCCACAATGGACTACCTCAAGAGGCACAAGCTGAAGGTTTTGCCATGGCTCTCACAGTCCCTCGACCTAAACATAATTGAAAATCTGTGGATAGACTGCAAAAGAGCAGTGCATGCAAGACGGCCCAAGAATCTCACAGAACTAGAAACCTTTTGCAAGGAAGAATGGGCGAAAGTACCCCAAACAAGAATTGAGAGACTCTTAGCTGGCTACAGAAAGCGTTTACAAGCCGTGATACTTGCCAAAGGGGGTGTTACTAAGTACTGACCGTGCAGGGTGCCCAAACTGTTTCTTCAGGCCCTTGTCCTTTTTTGTTATTTTGAAACTTAAAAGATGGAAATAAAGAAGTAATCTTGCTTAAAATATTAAAGAAATATGTCATCTTTAACTTTATGCCTTTTGGAAATCAGGTCATATTTTACTTGCTTAGCTATTCACAGTAACAGAAATTTTGACCAGGGGTGCCCAAACTTTTGCATGCCACTGTATATCTCCATATACTACATGGAGATTTATTTTCTTGCAGGCATTTACTGAAAAATGTAAAATTTATGAAAAACTGTACATATAGGCTAACAATTAATGTGCAAAAAAAGATAAACTCTGCAAATAATTAAAAAAAATGAGAACATGAGCTGTACAGCCCTTGAAATTTAGTCTGTAGGTTGTAGAATCAATTCAATGTCGAGGTAAGTGAAGTTATCCACTCTGGTTCAGGAGCCTGATGGTTGTAGGGTAATAACCATTCCTGAACTGGTGGTGTAGGACCCAAGGCTCCAGTACCTCCTGCCCAATGGTAGTCACATGGCCTGGATGGTATGGGTCCTTGATGATGGATTCTGCTTTCTAGTGGCAGCATTGAATGGTGGGAAAGGCTTTGCCTGTGATGGACTGGGCTCTATCCACTACTTTTTGTAGACTTTTCTGTTCCTAGATATTTGTGTTTCCATACCAAGCCATGATGCAACCGGTTAGGATGCTCTCCACTGTGCATCTATAGCAGTTTGTTAGTTTATGGTGAAATGCTGAATCTACACAAACGTCTAACAACGTAGAGGTGCTGTGGCACTTGCATGCTGCTCCCAGGACAGATCCTCTGACATGATAATGCCAAGGAACTTATAATTACTGACTCTTTCCATCTCCAGTTCCCAATGAAGACTGGCTCATAAAATTCCAGCGTCTTCCTCCTGTCTATAATCAGCTCTTTGGTTTTGCTGACATTGAGTAAGAGTTTATTGTTGTGGCACCATTCAACCAGATTTCCATTCTCACTTCTATAATGCCAATTGGTTCACCTCCAACCTTGCTTTCTCTGCAAAATAACACTTTCATTCAAGTGTTAACTTACACCTTTTGAAGTGCAAGGACAATTTTATATTGCATGTAAACTTTGTTTTAATTAGATTTCATCTTGGTCCTGTGTTCGGTGGGTTTCAATGCGATGTAAAAGTTATAAATACCCCAGTGGACTAAATTAAACTGGCAGAAGTTCAAATTTATTATCAAAGTATGTATACAATATGCAACCTTGAGATTTATCTTCTTGCTAGCAGCCACAAAACAAAGAAACAAGGGGGTCCCTAAAAGTCAGTCCACAGCTACTGAGTGAGTTCAGCGCTGAGGTGAGTGAAGCCAGTCCAGGAGCCCAGTGGCTGCAGGGCAAGAACTATTTCCAAACTTGTTAATGTGGGATCCAAGTCTCCCGAACCTTCCTCCCGATAGTAATGGTGAGATGAGAGGGAAGCGGGTTAAGCGCAGACAAAACAGTTCCTCCTTCAGGAGATTGCAAAATTTCTAGTTCGTTTAGATGGTTTAAAAGTACATTTCTTAAAAGAAAATTACAGGCTGCAGATTGCAGTGATCATAGTTCAGACGAAATATATCTAGTAGAGTATCTAGCAGTTTTGTGAGTTGCTGACAAAATGTTGCTGTATGTCCATAAGACCATAAGACTCAGGAGCAGAATTATCCCATTCAGCCCATCAAGTCTGCTCCGCCATTCCATCACGGCTGATTCCGGTTCTCACTCAACCCCATACACCCACCTTCTCACCATATCTTTCGATCAGGAAACTATCAACTTCCGTCTTAAATATACACACAAGCTTGGCCTCCACCAGTCTGTGGCAAAGCATTCCACAGATTTACTACTCTAGCTAAAAAAAAAAAATCCTCCTTACGTCTGTTCCAAAGGATTGCCAGTCAATTTTGAGGTTGTGCCCACTGGTTCTGGATACCCCCACCGTAAGAAACATCTTCTCCACATCCACCCTATCTAGTCCTTTCAACATTCAGTAGGTTTCAATGAGATCTCCTCGCATTCTTCTAAATTCCAGTGAGCACAGGCCCAAAGCTGCCAAATGCTTCTCATATGTTAACCCCTTTATTCCTGGAATCATCCTCATGAACCTCCTCTGGACTCTCTCCAATGATAACACATCCTTTCTGAGACATGGGGCCCAAACCTGTTGACAATACTCTCCGTGCAGCCTGCCTAGAGTCTTATAAAGGCTCGGCATTATCTCCTTGGTTTTATATTCTATTCCCCTTGAAATGAATGCCAACCTTGCATTTGCCTTCTTTATCACAGACTCAACTGTTAATTACCGTAACCTTCTGGGAGTCTTGCATGATTCCCAAGTCCCTCTACACCTCTGATGTTTGAACCTTCTCCCCATTTAGAAATGATCCACACTCTTGTTCCTTTTATCAAAATGCATTATCATACATTTCCCAACACTGTATTCCATCTGTGTCACATTTGCCCATTCTTTTAAGTCCTGCTGCAATCGCATTGCTTCCTCAGCGTTACTTACCCCTCCACCCATCTTCGTATCATGTGCAAACTTTGCTACAAAGCCACTGATTCTATTATTTAAATCACTGACAAAGTGAAAAGTAGCAGTCCTGATACTGACCTCTGAGGAACACCACTAGTCAGCAGCAGCCAACCAGAAAAGGCCCCTTTTATTCCCACTTGCTGGCTCCTGCCTGTCGGCCATTCTGCTATCCATGCCAGTATTTTTCCTGTAACACCATAGGATTTTATCTTGTTAAGAAGCCTCACGTGTGGCACCTTATCAAATGCCTTCTGAAAATCCAAGTAAATGACATCCACTGCCTCACCAGCGCCATCTTGCAAGGGAGCTACAAGGAAAACATTTAGAACTGGCATGGAATTAGATGGAAAGAAAGTTAATCTAGTACACTGGCTAAAGTTGAACTACTATAGAAACAAGAACAAGATTGGAAAAAGCAGTAAAAAACACAAAATGCTGGCAGAACTCAGCAGGCCAGACAACATCTATGGGAGGAGGTAGTGACGACATTTCGGCCCGAAACGTTGTCACTACCTTCTCCCATAGATGCTGTCTGGCCTGCTGAGTTCTGCCAGCATTTTGTGTTTTTTATTTATTTCCAGCATCTGCAGATTCACTCGGGTTGCCTTGGAAAAAGCAGTACGTGTGAAAAAGAGAATTAGATTTAATAGGCCAGTATATAGACTTTATGTCAGAACAGGGTTGCAATTCTGATTTAATATAAGGAATTCATTCAATTCTCAAAGAATTGATCAGTTTCTTTCTGCAGAAACCTAAGAGAGGAAGTAGAATGTAACTTTCTTTTCCTACACGTGTCAGCAAGTACAAATGACACGGACCCATATACACCTGCCTCAAGAGTTTCAGTAACTACAATGATCACTGGAACTGAAATTAGAGAGTTCAAACCTTTTAATACAGGCAATTGACAACGCCTTGATTAGACGCCAGCAGAGGGCCCGGGCCGGTCCGGTCCGGTCCCACAGTCCCAGCAGAGGGCCCGGTCCGGTCCCACAGTCCCAGCAGACCGCTCGGGCCATCCTCCCCTGCCACCGGCGCAGCGGCGCTTACCTAGCGGCAGTAGTGAGTGCACGGCGAGAGTGGCGGCCGTCCTGCGGATGTGGTAGTGGACGAAGGCCAGCTGCTCGCTGCCCAGCTGATCGGACAGCAGGTCCTGCACCGTCAATCCCGCCGAACGGAACTCAGTCGGGGTTAAAACGAAGCAGAAGCACAAAACGACGTAAAACAACGTGAACACCACCTCGGGGTTGTTCATTGTCAAAACCCCCAGCTGTGGTCTCCGTGGAAACACGAAAATCAGGTCCGGGGCCCGGCCCGCCCATGCACGCATGCGCATATAGAGCGACTGCAGGCGACCCGAGCAGTGTCTGTTCCCGGGGAGAGCAACTTTCAGGGGTTGATTTTATTTTCTGTTTATGTCAGTTACGCAAAAAAATGCAAATTGCTTTTGTGGTTTTATCGCGCAAGAGACTAAGGTGTGTTCGTCTGAATTAAAAACGAGAGATAGATTTCACTAAAACTCATGGGATGAGAAGAAATAACATTTTACCCCCTCCCCCGACATTTACATCGTGCCTTTAACACGGTAAGAGAGCCCAGGCCAGCTTACACAGGAACAGGCCCTTTGGCCTGTCTAGTCCGTGCTGCCCAGTGCCATCGGCCTGCACCTGAACCCATCCATGTCCTTATCCTTTCTAGTGGCTAGCTTTCCCTATTTTAGCAGCAATATTTATGCATGCTACGTCTATCAGACGTAGCTTTAATGTTTTTTGAAGAGTAAATTTCCATTGTAAAATTCTGCACATCTGCAAAAATAAACTACGGAGGGGCAGGTAGACTTAACATTTCAGATTGAACTTTTTGTGACATTAAACATACAGATGTGACATTTCATGCTTTATTTGTTTCTGCATTTTTGTAACTTTAAAACAAAAACTGTTATCCTGCAGCATTACCAATGAGCATAATAAAATAAACGAGGAATTGGGAAGAAGGGGGTAGAACTGCTATTTTAGTTAAAGAGATTGGTTGCAACAGTTTGTAAAGTAACCACAACATTCAAGTACAACATGGCTGAAAGATCAGATACCATTACTGAAACAAAGGAAAAGGAAAAACAGATGGAAAATCTGCAAGGGGCTGAGCTTTTGATGGAAGACTGGAGAAGACATACCACTGGGAAAAACAGGATGCAGGGATTTGTCAATTAAAATTTGGGAGATGGAGAGGCAGTAATATTAAGAAGAATGAACATGATGAGTATATGGGACATCATGCATGACAGGTTATTTACAAAAAATGTTTTAACTGAAGAAGGCTATTAAAACAAAATCTTAACACAAATTTAAAAAGTTTCTTCCTCCAAGCAGTTAATCTGATTAACCATTTTAGTCCCCCCCCCCCCCCACTCCCTTTATAAATTACCCCCATCACTGCATCACATAGACAGTGATGCTATCTGGAGTTTAGCCATTGGTGCTTAGCTCTTGGTAGGATCACCCATGATGTTAAGGTAAGGTCAAGGGAGAAGTCCAGGCAACTACATTGAAATATTTGGATCCCAGAATGGCCTCGACAGCCAGGTGAAGACTCATCAATAGGCAGCTCCTTGGGAGAACATAATCACACTCACACTTTTTATTATGCTGTTTGCATTACAAATATATGCTGGCATTTATGTATTTATGCACATTTTATTCCATATATGTCCCTTAACCTCTAACTTTATTTTTTAAATCATCCTTTGTTATTGCTGAATGTTGCTTTTTGTTGCATGTTGTGCCCTGACCAACACAACCACGGCAAATTCCTAATACATAGCAAATAAAATTGATCTTTGATACTTTGAATTCATGTCAAACCACTGGCAATTTCAGGATGTCCCAAGTGCTTTTTGAAGTGGTGTTGACGTTTCAGGCCTAGACCCTTCGTCAGGACTTCCTGACGAAGGGTCTCAGCCCGAAACGACAGTGCTTCTTCCTATAGATGCTGCCTGGCCTGCTGTGTTCCACCAGCATTTTGTGTGTGTTGTTGTTTGAATTTCCAGCATCTGCAGATTTCCTTGTGTTTGCTTTTTGAAGTGCTGTCATTGTCAGTGACAGAATGAAACTGCACAGTATCTGTCCCTTTGGCCTATCATGTCCATACCAAACATTTGAACCTATGTATTCTTCTCTCTCATTTAGCAGCACTTCCATCTGTAGCTTCATTCCTTAGTGATTCAGATGGTCTTGTTCAGATATGTTTTAAATTATGTGAGAGCACTACCTTCCAAGGCAGTGCACTCCAGATGGCAGCTAGGGAACATTTAGAAATCCCCACGAGGATACCAGCAATCTCCTCTCTTACTCAGTGAATATGGAGGAGAAGGATTATTTTAAATACCATTCATTTTTTTGGTTCCGAGCACTGATTGCTCCCTGCATGATCCCCAACAGGCCTTGTTCTTTCCCTGGTTACCTTCTTGCTCTTAATATAGTTTAAAATGCCTTTATATATTCGTTAATCTTGTAGGACAGTAATACTTCATGGCCCCTCTTTGCCCTCCTAATTTCTTTTTCTGTTACCCCTTACATTCTGTACTCCTGAAAATGCACCAGTTTTCGCAGCCAGTGCCTGCCGTATGCATCCTTTCTTTACTTCAAATCCTCAAAATTCTTCAGCATCCAGAAATACCTTGATCTCTCTTTACTGATCACCTCATGGAAACACCTTACCCCTGAGCTCTTATTACTTCAGTTTCAATATAGCAATGTTCTTATCTTTTTCACTTGCTTCCCTCTCTTGCCGGAAACCTGTACACACTGGAGCACTGATTTGCTACTCCTTCCTTTCTTTCAACCATGTCTCTGTGATTATAACATATTCCCAAGTACAGATCAACCCTCTGCCTCACCAGTCATTCTCCTTGCATTAACTTTCCAATCCTTCCATGTGCTGTTATATGCCCATATCTGTTCTGCCTACAGGACTGGCCGTTCGTTTTCTGTGTTTGACTGTACCTACACCCTGACGGGGTGGGGGGGGGGGTGACTTAATGATGGATGGTGTCTTTTTGAAGCATTAGCTTCTGAAGGTGTAATTGATGCCGGAGAGCCTCGTGCCCAAGGTTGGGTTGGCTGAGTTTACAACCTTCTGCAGCTTTTTCCCGATTCTGTGCAGTGGCCCCTTCAAACAATACATGGAGTTAATAAAATGATCTGTATAGATGGCATGCAAACAATGCTCTTTATTGTACTTTGGTACATGTGATCTCCACGGATGCTTCTCCACCTGCATTTTGGCTTTTGCTCTAGATCCCAGCATCGGTCTCTTGTGTCTCCTTATAATTATAACCTTTCTTCCCTGCTGTGCCATAAGCCTGGCCGTTGCTGCTTTCCTGGAAGGCAGTTCATCCCCCGCCCTGGCAACCCCTGCATAGTATCCAGTGTGGTAGGTATACAGTATTTATTTGCGCAGATACCCGACTTCATCCACTGCTCCACCTGGTGGTCACTCATCACTTTTCTATCTGCGCAGATAATAATTCTGGATGACCAGCTTACTAACCGTGCTATATCGTGACCACAGCATTTTAATCAAGAAACAAGTTTAAATAAGTAAAATTGATGGAGGGTAAGTCTACAAAAAGGACTTCAGAATAGCTGATGGTGATTTACTAAAGAATTAGTTATACTCTGTAATCATTATTATGCGGGGATTAGATCATTTTCCTTTGGGTGCAGAGATAAAGAGTTCTGTTTAAGTCTTAAGGGAAGAAATGTCTATAGTATGTGAACAAGAAGTTGGGAGAGACCGAAAAGTGGTTTTGGGGGTTCATTAATGTACACACAAGGCTGGTCTGCCTGCCTGTGACAAATATTTCTGAGAGGTTGAATTTTGGTAGTGTTAAGTTATTCAAGAGATTGGAGACCAGATTTGATAGAGAAATTACTGCATGGATGGGAATGAACTGATACTAGACTGGAATAAACAGGTCTATTGGAGAATCACATTGGCTGCTGTGGACGATTCAACTTCAACACTGGAATTGGGTATATTTAAAGCAGGGATTGATGGGGTTCTTGATTAGTAAGGGGTTCAAAGATTATGGGGAGAAGGCAGGAGAGTGGGGTTGAAAGGGATAATGGAGCAGACTCGATGGACCGCTTAACCTAATTCTGCACCTATGTCTTATCATCTAATTTGGAATTGTAGCTGGCACTATTTTAAACTGAAACAATCTAAACGATCTCAGATTGTTGAACAGCAACAAATTATTTGGCTGGTTACATTATGTTAAAGATGGGGTGGGTGTTGCAGAGTTTTCTGAATCAGGGTTTTACCACTGTTTTGTGGCAGCTATTTGGACTAAGTAAAAATGTTAGATATTAAAGATAAAATTACACATTGGTAGTGTATAAAATAGGAAGCAGTGCACAGATACAATCAATAAGACTCCATTGTTTTCACTTTAGGTTTGTAAGCATAAGATTGCAAGTTTGATTTCTTTTATGAAGTACAGGGTTATATGATGATTGACTTTTGTCAATATTCTAAGCAATGCATGTGGAGCAGTCACTTGAATAAAATTAAAAGTATGTTTGTATGTCTCGTTTTAGTTTTCATTGAAGCTTTTGAATATACAGTACGTACAAATAGGAGCAGCTAAGTCTGTCATCCTTGTCCAATTCTTCAAGATGATTCATGGCATAGGGTTGTAAATTATCAGACAAAATAATCAAAGAAACAAGATTTTTAAGAAAGGAGATTGTGATTGTTTCAACTGGTGTATAAGAAATTAACTTTATTTGCCATATAAACATTGAAACATATAGTGAAATGCATTGTCTGTTTATCTTTCAACAGAGTACTAGGAGCACTCCACAAGTGTCACCATGCTTCCAGCATCAACATAGCATGCCCACAATTTACTTGTACATAACTTGTATGTCGTTTTTGGAATGTGGGAGGAAACCGGATCACCCAGAGGAAACCCATGTAGACACGGGGGAAACTCCTTAAAGACACTGGTGGGAATTGAACATCAATCTTCCAATCACTGGTGCTGTAAAGCATTACCGTAACTGCTAAGCTACTGCATCCAATTTTAAAAATTCTGTCTAGGGATATGAGAACCTTTCCACTGATACACATCTATTCCCTTCATACAGATAATGGGGAAGAGATCACTCCCTACTGTTGTATCATTGTACACTTCTCAGTTACACACACTTCAGAAACCAGCATAAGGTCTATCACAGAAAGTGTTAAACCCTTGTATTCCTACCATCATTCAAGTCATCAAACACTTTTCTTTCAGATAGTCATCTATCAACATCCCATTCTCATTTGTCACTAAAACCCCACCTTGAACATAAAAATCCCTACACCATATAACCTTATTTTTCTCATTTCCAACCACTTTCCAATATATAAGATATTAAACTTTCACAGCTGTTATAAAAATGTATTATCTGTACTTCACTATTCTTTTCCCAAATTTCAACCACAATTGACTCAAACATCCCTGATTTCCATAGCTATTTACCAACCCACTTTTGACAAAGGTCATTTTTGACTCCTCCTCCATTAACCATTTTCCAAACGAATCAAAATTCTACCAGGTTTCTTATACACAGGTTCATTTGGTAAATCTTCAATAAATTTCTTAAATTTGTTACTATAAGCTAACAGACTTCTGGTATTCCATTATAAGATTAGAAAAACCATTAACAACCCTCCTTTGAAATCTGAACATCATTTACTACTCCTTGTAAGGCAGAGGTTCCCAAACTGGGATCTACAGACCCTTTGGTTAATGGTAGGGGTCTATATCATAAAAATGGTTGGGAACCCCTACTGTAAGGCATCCAAAGTCCAAAGTGAAATTGATTATCAAAGTACATACATATCACCACATGCAACCCTGAGATTCTTTTTCTGTAGGCATACTTAGCAAATCTATTGAACAGTAACTGTGAACAAGCTGTGAAAATGCAGATTTAAGTAAATAGCAATAAATAATGAGCATGAAATAACAATATAACATCTATCAAGATAACAGTCTTTAAATGAGTGTAGTTATCTCCTTTTGTTCGAGGTTGAAGGATAGCAACTGTTCTTGAACCTAGTGGTGTGAGTCCTGAGGCACCTGTACCTTCTACCTGATGACAGCACTGAGACAAGAACATAGCCTGGGTGGAGGACCTTTGATGATGGATTCTGCTTTTCTACAGCATGGAATTGTGCTCTATGGTTGGTAGTCCCATGATGTACTGGGCCAACTCCACCACCTTTTGTAGGATTTTCCACTCCGGTGGGCATTGGTGTTCCCATACCAGGCCATAATGCAGCCAATCAACACACTTTTCACCATATATTTATAGAAATTTGCCAAGTATTTTGATGACATGCCGAATCTCCTCAGACTCCTGAGGAAGTAACAGTGCTGTCATGCTTTCTTCTCAATAACATTTACATGATGGGTCTGGGACAGGTCCTCTGAGAT
This sequence comes from Hemitrygon akajei, assembly GCF_048418815.1. Taxonomy (NCBI): domain Eukaryota; kingdom Metazoa; phylum Chordata; class Chondrichthyes; order Myliobatiformes; family Dasyatidae; genus Hemitrygon; species Hemitrygon akajei. The sequence goes on from NC_133127.1 coordinate 33,279,278, forward strand.
AGCGACACCCACGAATTAAAAGTTACTGATCCTCTCCACCTCCAATCCTCCAGTGAGTACTGGCGCATGGACCTCTGATTTCCCTCTTCTAAAGTCTACAATCAGTTCCTTGGTCTTATTGACAATTTGCAAGAGGTTGTTGTTATTACACCACTCAGCCAAGTTTTTAATCTCCCTCCTGCATGCTGATGCATCACCACCTTTGACACAACCCACAACAGTGTGGTCATCAACAAACTTGTATATGGAGTTGGAGCTGTACCAGGCCACACCAGTCATAGGTGTAAAGCAAGTAGAGCAGGGGGCTAAGTATATAAATAAATTCTGAAGTCTTTTAGCTCTAGATGTTTTTTCTGCAGCTTTTAATTTTTTCTGTACTACTTTTCATTTGTGCTGTACAATTCACCACATCTGCCATGGAAGTGACAAACTTCAGTTTATTAACAAAGATTGAATCCTTTGTTATACAATCATGCACTTTACACACTGTCTTCAGACACCACGGCAAGATCTATAGCAGAAAGTATTAAGTAAATTCATCCTTGTACTCCCACCATCATTCAAGCATACCAAGCATTTTTCTTCCAGAAAGTATTCCTGTATTCTGGATATTAATGTTCCATTGACACAGTCTTCTGTACTGTCAGCAGAGACACTGCATATGATATGCCTATTTCCACCAGAACACACTGCACTTGTACATCTTTCTTATACACTGGAAACCCAGCACAAGCAGAGCTATGTTCTCCTCCATAAAATCAGAATCAGGTTTATTATCATCAGCATGTGATGTGAAATTTGTTAACTTAGCAGCAGCAGTTCCATACAACACATAATCTAGCAGAGAGAAAACAATTAAAATAAAAATAAGTAAACAAGTAAATCAATTATGTATATCGAGTAGATTTTAAAAAAGTGCAAAATCAGAAATACTGCATATTTTTTTAAAAAGTGAGTTCGTGTCCAAAGATTCAATGTTCATTTAGGAATCATGGGAGGAAGTTGTTCCTGAATCGTTGAGTGTGTGCCTTCACTTCTGTACCTCCTACCTGATGGTAACAGTGAGAAAAGGGCATGCCCTGGGTGTTGGAGGTCCTTAATAATGGATGCTGCCTTTCTGAAACACCGCTCTCTAAAGATGTCCTGGATACTTTGCAGACTAGTACCCAAGATGGAGTTGACTACATTTACATCTTTCTGCAGCTTCTTTCGGTCCTGTGCAGTAACCCCTCCATACCAGCCAGTGATGCAGCCTGCCAGAATGCTCTCCATGGTACAAATATAGAAGTTTTTGAGTGCATTTGCTGACATGCCAAAACTCTTCAAACTCTTAATAAAGTATAGCCACTGTCTTGCCTTCTTTATAACCACTTCGATATGTTGTGACGAGGTTAGGTCTTCAGAGATTTGACACCCAGGAACTCGAAGCTGCTCACTCTCTCCACTTTGATCCCTCTATGAAAATTGATATGTGTTCCTTTGTCTTACCATTCCTGAAGTCCACAATCAGCTCTTTCATCTTACTGACGTTGAGTGCCAGGTTTTTGCTGCAGCATCATTCCACTAGTTGGCATATTTCACTCCTGTCCACCCTCTCATCTCCACCTGAGATTCTACCAACAATGGTTCGGTCGTCAGCAAATTTATAGATGGTATTTGAGCTATGCCTAGCCACACAGTCATGGGTATATAGAGAGTAGAGCAGTGGGCTAAGCACACACTCCTGAGGTGCGCCAGTGTTGATCGTCAACGAGGAGCTGTTATCAACAATCCACACAGACTGTGGTCTTCCGGTTAGGAAGTCGAGGATCCAATTGCAGAAGGAGGTACAGAGATCAGGCTCTGCAACTTCTCAATCAGGATTGTGGGAATGAAGGTATTAGACGCTGAGCTACTACATATTAGTCTAACAACCTCTCCACAATTGCTATATTCATGTTATTCACATTTACCACACTGCTTTTTACTCTTACACACAACTCCTACGTGGCCAAGCTTCTGCTACTGAAAACAAATGAAGGGACAGCAAATTGACTCAAACCATGTAATAAGATAACCTAAATTAACCCTATCCAGCAACTATTTTTTCATCAAATTTAATCAGCAATGATTAGCTATCTGCTCTTATTCACCACAAAGTTCTTTTAAACATTTAGCATCTACAACTTTGCCCTATACTAAATTATTTTAAACTTGAACCATGAATAATTTAGAGGCACTCCAATGAATACTCCCCAAACCACTGTCATTCAGTATTATTCTTTGATGTTACTTTCCATCCTCCTACAGCTTTTCATACCCAAAGTTTTCTCATATTGCTTACTACCTTTACAAAATACTGCGTTTGTTCCATCTCTTTAAAGTTTTGCACCCACATCTCCTATTTTTTCCAAGTCATTAGTTTAATTGGATTGTTATCAGAAATAAACTCAACAAAACCTTAAACTCTTCCTTCCTCATTTGCCTTAAATCCAGTTTACTGCCTTCATCACTGGATAAGTCACTACAATCCTCAAACGCTCTCTTGCCCAGAAACCTACCATTTGCCTTCCTCCATATAACTCCTCTCACCCAATGCCTCCGTCTCCATCCCCTTCTTGTCTGAGAAAAACCCCCAGCAGCAGGCTCAGTCCATTGCTTCAACCCCAATCACCGGGACACAAATAGCCACTTTGATAATAAACGCAGGTAGCAACCTTCACGATGTGCATTCCGCAGATGATATTGGGTGTTGCTAATCTCCGTGTAAAGCGCAGTGTCGAACAAGCCGGGATACCCCGCACCCCCAGCTTCAGCAGCAAGAGCTGCGGCCCCATGGCGCGCATCTTCTCGCGAGAGGACCCACGCCTTTCTCCGGCTGCTAATTGGTCCGTTTGTAAACCAGCTGAACTATGACCTTGGAAAGCGGAGGCTTGGTATTGGACGTGGCGCCAAACGGTCAGGTTTTAAAATTTGGCGAGCGAGAGCCGGAGTCGGAGCGGTCGGTGGTCAAGGTAGGGCTAGGGCGCGTGGGAGAGGGCTGGCCGTGAGAGGAGGGTGGAGTGGGGTCGACGGTGGCGACTGGTGTGAGGGAGGAGGTAGGGTGGTGGAATTGGGATGGGTAGGTGAGGTGGAGGGGTCGGGAGAGGACAGGCGGCAGACGGGTTGGGTTGGGTGGGGAACGCAGACAATGTTGACAATCCAACTCAGCGAGATATATGACAGGCAATGGTGTGACTACCGTTATCTAGGCTACTAGAAGTCGTAGGAAGGGATGTAGCGAAGCTTGGTGCAGCTAACGCGGTCTTTGTGGGGAAGGACCAGGGTCGAGTGTTGCTTTGTTAATGAACACCAGTGGGAATCTTCTCGAAAATGGGGTGTATAACGTCACAAGAGTGGAATGTTACTAGGGTCTTTCAGAAAACACTTACCTCAACTGAATGTGCTGTACAAATGACACGAAGAACGTCAAAAACAAAGTATTGTGTTATGTTCTGCAGCCCTGGGACTACTGTACTTGATGGTCATCTGGATGGCGAAGGATTCCGTCTCCATCACCCTAGTGTTCTGCCCCTGCCCCTCTCTATTAACTGACTCCCAGAAAGAGAGCAGATGTGCTGAATCCAATTGCTGATGTTACTTGAGTTTACTGTACCTGTTGCATTAAAATATGTTTAGGAAAATGCAGGATTTGAGATTTGAGGGTGTATGTGGGCATAAGATGCTGTGATAAATCGAGAAAATCTATGTTTATATAGCATGTAAGTGGGATCTTTAAAGGCCTATCTTGTCATTGCCAACCAAGTTGTCTTCCTGAGTTATTTTCATTTTCCAGTGTTTGGCCTATATGCCCCTTCTAAAACTGTTTTCAATTATGTATTTGTGAATAGGAAGATTTGAAGGGTCAAATGCAGGTGAATAGGGCTAGCTGAGACAAACAAAGATAACAAATAGCTTGTCATTAGAGTTTTCAGAAGATGCAAAGATCCCTTTTTGGCTGTAGGCCTAATAGAACCAGTGCATAAAAAGTATTGATATGTTGGATGTGGAATTGGCTGATAGTTGACAGCAAGATTGTGGTGAGCGGTCATTATTGACACGGGGGGGGGGGTGTATGGTGATATTCCCAGGAGTCAGTGTTTCTAATCCATATTAACATCCTAATTTTGGGTGAAAATCACAATTTCTAAATATGAAGCTTGATTGCACTGTAAAATGGAAGTATAGTCTATGTAAAAAGGCTGGTAGAGGGATAGAAGCATGGCAGGTGAAGTTTAAGGCAGAGAAATGTGAGCTCATGCATTTTGGTAGGAAGTATGAAGAGACAACATTAGGGTAAAAGATAGTGTTGGTAAAGGAATACAGGACCCTGGAGATATGGGTTTACAGGTGACAGGGCACAATTAATAAAGCATATTAAATTGGGATTTTATCGATAGAAGCTTGTAGAACGGGAAAAGCTTGCTGAGCCTTTACAAATCTCTGGTCCTGCTCTTCCAGTCTTGTGTTCAATTCTGGTCACTTAATTTATAGGAAGGATGTGAGATAGAAGGGTACCAGAAAAGATTACAACAATAATCTCTGGTTTTAGGGATTAGAGGTTAAGGTCCAGAAGCACCTGTCTGGAGAGAAACATTCATCTTTCATGTTGACCCTGAAGAAATGGTTTTACAACTTATGTATTTCAATCACTGCTCTGTAGGAAAGGCATTGAGACATTAGAAGATGCTGTATAGGTGTAAATTAATGGAAGAGTATTGATGTTCGTTATTTAGCTGACAGTTTAGTATCTCAAGTACAACTTTTGGATGGCGTCTTGATGGTTCCATGTGTGAATATAAAAGAACACTATGCTGTGTAAAATCTGTTCAACACTGAAAAATCTGGAAGTGTATTCAGAAAACTAGTGACTTTGTATTAGTGTTTAATGTTGCTTCTATGAATTATTTATAGACAGTTATAAGTGGTTTATCTTGCCTTGCATCTTTCTCAGCTAATCTGGTATGAGTTTGCATTTGGATGAAAACACTTATTTGGACTTTCAAGGCTCCACTATAATGGATGAACTGTGTGACCCATCAACACCGATTGCAAACACGGGGAAACCAACTCTTCGAGTAGCAGAGAAGGAAAATTTCCCTCCCAAAAGTTCAACAAAACTTTCCAAGGTGCAATTTTTTGCATTATAGCATTAATAGTTTTAGTCTATTTTCTGTTTTTAATCAACTTGTTGAACTTTAATGTTCATCATTTGATTCTCTAAAGATCTGAAACTTAAAGCTGGTATATAAAATTTCTCCATTTCGAATAAATCGAAGGATGGGTATTTTCAGAATATTTAACAACTGAAGCTTTCTATCATACAAGATGTCACTCTGCACTAAAAATATCTGCGTAGCAAAACCTAATGGTGCAGTTGGCAATGGTTATTGGTGGAAGCAAGTTTTCTGGGGAACCATGCCTGTTGAGTCTAATTTCTGATGTGACTTCCAGTCCATTACTTTGTTCCCCACTTGGTGCAATTCAGTACATTAAATACGCTGCAGAGGTTAGGCTAAATTTGACCTTCGTTTGTCTCTTAAAACATTTGAGTTTTCTATTTAAGTTTAATTACAAAGTATCACCACAGATACAAGAGTTAGCTGCTTTGGGCACTGAATATTTACAGAGATATTATTGATATATTCCTCTGTTCTAAACTGACTTTTCACATTGTAGGTGTCCTTCCAAACGCCTGCAAGAGACCCTGTTACACGGAAAATATTGAGTCCACATATCACCAATGTTGCATTTCAGAAAACTGGAAAATATGAGGAAATTGCATTGAACATACAGGGTCCAGAAAATCTTAATGAGGATAAATGGTAAGAATAAATGAGTTCTTCCAGCATTTTGTGTTACAAGAATAAATGCTCTGTCACAGTGAGCCAAAATGTGTATACTTAGTTTTGAGCTAGTTTTATTTAATTGAGACATTAATAGTCCTGTGATATTGTATTCAATTATGAATATTCTCTATAAGGTTACTCAGTTAAATGCTTTCTCAGTTCTGATGAGATGACTGAAGCCCCTGGAGGAAACCCACAAAGTCACATGGAGAACATACAAACTCCTTACAGACAGCAGCAGGAATAATCCTGATCAGTAATGGTCGGTGCTGGTTGGTGCTTCCTGGTTGCCTGTTTTCCCTGTTAGGTATACTTTGAGATACTACTTTGCCTGCAAAGGTAACAGGATCCAAATAAGCATTCAACTCCATTCTACACAAAGATGACTTCTGTATTGTGTAACATCTGTGTAGTGTTTGTCTTGTGTGACTGTTTTCTGCATTCTTGAAGATCAAATTACATAGTATGACACTAGGTCCCAGTGGACCATCAGAAGCTTTGAGTATTGGAAGGAGGCAGTGAATAAAAAAATGCACACTTCTGGAGGTAAATTTATTTATAAAAAGTAGCAATATATGCAAAATATTTATATGAGTAAGAACAATTCAAAGTTCCAACATTCTTTTTAGATTCCAAATCTCAAATATCAAATTCCTTTTTAGTTGGAATCAGTGATGTTCATTAGAATAACATTTATTACTCTAATTTATGTAATTAATTAAGTCTAGTGTTATTCCCTATTTAAAGGTTTACAGACAAACTTTTTCCTTTCTATTTATCCCTAGTTGGTTAGAACTAATTGAATTCCTATTCTTGGGTATTATGGTTAACTTCAGTTTCAGTTCAAGTCACTATGTCTACAAATTTAAATTTAAAAAAAATTCAACTTAATTCTCCAACATCACAAATTTTAAAGTAAATCTTGTTTAGTAACTTATCAAAGTCTTTGCAAAAATCAGTCCTTGCAAAAAATCAAATTCAGATCCTTTGAATGAAAAATAAACTTGTACATCCAACTATATTAAATCCAACACTTCATGAGGCATTTCGTTCCAGTGCTGGTTTGTCGATCTTGGGTTGCTCGTCATCTTGTTTCTTGGTTCATTGGATGAAATAGTTGGTCATCCATGGAAAGTCACTTCACAAAACTTGCACAACAAAAAGACCTGACCTGTACAACAGGATTACAGTCAGTAAGTTCTTGTACTCATTCTGATTTCTATCTCAAAATCATTGTCATTTCCAAACATTTCTCAGTTACAACACCACTGAACATATTTCACATGCACATTTTACACTTGGGACAGTAAAAGTGTTTTAACTCACCAAATCAGTAGTATGATTTAACTAATTCCCAGTTATACAATAGAGACTTTGGACACTCGTCTCTGCTGATTATACCAATGCTTTTTCCTCCCCTTTCCCCTTGAACAAAGGGACATAAACTACTCACCAGTCCACAAGAACCTCTTCTGTGGCTGGGAAGACTATCTGGGTCATGGCACCCCTTAATATCATGGGGTAGATTGTGTCAGACTCTGGGGACTTGTCCATCTTAATGTTAAGAGATCACTTAAATTTCTTTTACAATTACAGGCACAAAGATTCTGGTGGTAGTTCTGAAGTATCTAATCTGCAAGGCAAGTATATTTGGTTGTTTTATTTGGTATATTTGAATTACAACTCTTGATCTTGTGTTATTGTATACAAAGTAAGTTTGTAAAGTAAGTTAAACTTTATCGTAGTTTCTAAAATACTGTTTATTTGGAAAAAAGGCAATGTAAAATCAAACTTTCATTTTTTTTGTCCAGTTCAGTTTTGAGTTAAGTCAAGATATTGTTAGCATTTATTCTGAATTGAAGCTAGTTCGCAAAGTGACTTATAAGGTTTCTGAATTTAAATTGGATTTTGAAACAAAAATAAAATCTTTGGCTGATTTATTTAGCGGGCTACTTTTCAAATATGCCTCTGGTTGTTATTTATTAAATTTGAGATGCTTTTTGTATCTGACAGAGACCAGCCAATCTGTTGCCAACGAAGAACAAGTTCCTTCTCATGGAGCATATACACTTGATCTTGACATGCTTGATTCAATAAATCCATTTCAAAGTAATTCAAAAGTCATGAATTCGCCAGCTCAGAAACCGAGTGACAACGAGCTTGACTCTCATGAGCAAAGTCTCAAAATTACCCCAGTGAATAGTCAAATGCTTCTTGAGGAGACTGCAAAAATGTCTTTAACCCCTCCTTATAACATTAATGCAGATCAGAGAATGAATACATCAGCAGACATGCCTTTACAAATGGAGTGTCAAAGAGGAGGCATAGAGGAGGATTCTGAGGTAATTGTATCTCAGAAGTTGAACAGCTTTGAAGGAGATTGTCTTGAGAAGATTGATCTTTGCACAAGTGAGGCAGATGTGGAAAGTTTAGAGCTTGCTGTAGAAAATTCATTGAATCTCAACTGTGACAGCACAAACTCTGACTCCCTCCAGATGGAAGTGCAAAAACCAAAGACTTCCCCAGTGCTTATTCAAGATGTTGCATCTGAAAATGTCCAGAAAGTTGACGCTGATTCTTTGCAACCAGTAAAGTTGGAGTTTGCATTTGATGATGAAGTGAAGAAGAAACCACCACTGAAGCTGGGGAAAAGACCTGGAGGGCAGTTATGCCCCAAGAAGTCCAGAGAAACTACAGAGAAATCAGCGCACAGCAAATCTGAAGAGCAGATTAAGGAGGTTGTCAAACAGAATGAAATTCATCCTGATGAACACTGCAAATTGGAAGAACAGAGTAAGGAGGCTATAAAATTGAGTGAAACTGATCCTGTAGTCCCAAAATTTAGCTACAGTGTTGACTGGGACAAACTAGATGACCTAAATTTCAATCCTTTTGGTGGAATTTCAAAAGTTAGTAATTCTCCCAGCTCTAAGTTGCCAGAAACCAACTCTGCAAAGCAATTATTGCAAGATAAACAAGAGGATGTTGAGCCTTCAGCAGACAAAGTGGATATATTGCAGAAGCCAGAAAACACTCCAGGGGCAAATGGATCTACTGAAGGAATTAAAGAAGTTCAGAAGCAACCTGTAAAGAAGTAAGTGGATCAAATTTCAATGGTTCTTTTATTTAAGTATAGTAAAGCACTTGAATGCCTGGTCTTCATAGATTTTTTTTTTAAGCATTGAAGGATTTTTTAAAAGAAAACAAGAAACATTCTATAGTACTCTGGCATGGGCTAGTCATGGTCATATGCTTACTAAGTGGGTTGAAACACTATCTTAGATAGTTGACCAAATTACTATAATCTGTTTTAACCTACTCTTCAACCTTTTACAAAACCCTACTTAAAATTTTGTGGGGTTTTTTGTATGAAGCCCTTCTGTGAATTCTAAATTACAACCTGGCATTCCCCATGTTAAAATTTAGGGCACAGGTACTGCTGCTAGGGTCAGGGTACATTCCTAATTGCTGTTAAGGTAGAGATGAGCCATCTTGACCTACTGCAGTTAAGCTGAAGATCCCCACAATGCTGATGGAGGTTTAAAGTTTTAAGATGCAGTGGAAATTAAAATACGTTAATATTGTTAGAGTAATTTTTGGGTTTAGTAGAATGACACTTTTCGTACCTTAGAGTGTATGCTGGTGGTAATAAGAAACTAGAGATAGTAATCTTGAATTTTGCTTATTAGGAATTGTGTTAAAGGAGCTCTCTGAGCAGGAGATGCATGAGAATCTTATCAATTAGTAGGCTTATCAATGTCCTTTAAAGTCACTGAATCAAATTCCTAGACAACAAAGCTTTGGGGTGGCTCGAAGTGAAGGATTGCCCCACATATTCTAGGATAGTTGGGGATACAATTTTTAGCTATGCTTGCATTCCCCTGAAGAAATAAGAAATTTTAAAAATCTTGTTAATTCTGTGGATATTAGGTGATCACCCTGCTAAAATCTATTATTCAACGATCATACAAATATTTTTAATCACTTGCTATTTTTCCCTTTGACCTGATTTGTGCCTCATTGAGATGATTGCTGAGGACTATTTCATTCTTCATTCTCCAATTGTTCCATAACTCTTTATGACACATGATTGGCAAATAATTGACATTGACAGTAAGAATATATCCTGCTTTAGAGAACCTCTACCTGTCGCAGAATTGAGCCGCTACCATGCCTGATGTTATATAAACCCCAAGAAATGTGGGTAAATATTTTGGCTTGTAGTTATGACCTTGTACACTCAATGGCATTTTATTAGGTACAGGAGTAGAACCAGGTGTGGTCTTCTGCTGCTGTAGCCCATCCACTTCAAGGTTTAACGTGTTGTGCATTCAGAGATGCTCTTATGCACATCACAGTTGTAATACAAGATCTGAGTTGCTGTCACTTCCCTGTCGGCCTGAACCAGTTTAGCCATTCCCCCTTGATCCCTCTCATTAACAAGGCATTTTTTACCCACAGAACTGGTGCTCAGTGGTTGTTATTTTGTTTTTTGCACCATTCTCTGTAAACTCCAGAGGTTTGTGCATGAAAATCCCAGGAGATTAGCAGTTTCTGAGATACCCAACAATCATTCCATTCAGTCACTGGTCACATTTCTTCCCTGTTCTAATGTTTGGTCTGAACAACTGAACCTCTTGACCATGTCGGCATGATTTTGTGCATTGAGTTGCTGCAACATGATTGGCTGATTAGATATTTGCATTAATGAGCAGTGTGCCTAATAAAGTGGCCACTGAGTGTACACTGAAGACTAAGGCTTAGAAGGTTTAAACTGTATTCACTAGTGTGAAAGCATCACCTTTAACAGAGCTTATCACAAGATGTACCTTGTTTTGTCTACAGCTCTTCTGTCCTACCTCATTTTTATCCTTTGTCTCTCAAATGTGTGTATTTTTTTTCTTTTAAATTGGATTTGCCTGCCCAACTTGCATTAATGATTTGAATTTATTATTCTTAGGAACACTTGTAAGGTTAAGCCCATGAGGGAGGTCTCAGCAATTCCTTTATTTCAGGTGGGTAAAATCTTGAAATCTAAAAGGACAATAATTCAAGTACACAATATCAACACTGTTTACTTAAAACAGCAATCCCTCAGATCATGACTGGTTTATATGATTCAGTACTGAGGTCAATTGATCTCAGATTTCAATTGATTAAACTGCATTGCAGACATGGCAGCATTTCAACCCAAAACATTAATTTGTTGCCTCCTACAGATTCTTCTCAATCCAGTTGTTTCAGCATATTGTTCTAGGTTACCAAGGTGCCAACAATTTTTCTCCTGAATGACTTGCCTCTTTATCTTCCTTAGGATTTCAGGTTAATGAAATGATTTTTAGATTTTTTTTCATCGTTTCTCCATGCTCTAGCCAAGGAATTAGTACCAGTTAACTTAACTATTATATTAAATTCAAGTTTATTGTCAAAGTGTACTGCCAAATGAACAATTTCTTCCAGACTGAAGTACACAATGCATGTAACTCTTTCAACAGAGTAATATCACTGAAAATAAATTAATAAAAATAAGTTTATTAAAAAACACAACTTTAAAAAGTAAATAGTGTAACACTACTGGTGCTTCATGCATGGTGAGACCTTGGAGATGGCAGGGAGTTGAGTAGTCACTCAGCCTGGGACAGAAGTGTTTCCCATCCTAACAGTCCTTGTCCTTGTGCTGTGGTAAATTCTGCCTGGTGGCAGGGGGTCATAGAGATTGTTGGATGAAGGGAGGGATTATTGACAATGCTAAGGGCCCCACATACACTGTGCTCCTGATAAATGTCGTAGATAGGTGGAAGGGAGACTCTGATCTTCTCAGCAGTCCTCTCAGTCCTTTGTAGGGTCTTGTAGCTGGTAAGGCACATCTGTGGTAAGTGCTCCTGTTTATATATTTTTTTTAAAAAGTTAGATTGGGAGGGATTGCCACATGCTCACTTCAGTTTCCTCAGGAAGTGGAAACTGTTGTGCTTTCTTGACCAAAGGGCTGGTGTTAAGGGACCAGGTCTGTTTCGTGCTCTCCCAGGTACTTGCTGCTCCTAACTGTCCATGGAGAACTATAGTTGTCATTTGCATCTCCCTTATTTCTGTGCTACCATCCCCCAGTACATGCTACCAACAAGCAAATCTAAATAGTGAAACCAATGCTAAGTTTGAAGTTTCATTGTTTCAATTTTTCTTCAACATGAACTTTAAGAGTCTGGTATCTCTTCTTCCTCAATTTTGGCAAGATAATGCTAACACTTAAGATGCACTTCATTTGAAAGATTTACAACAAGACCAATTGCTGGGTTAGTAATCCTGCTTTTTGATGTTGCTACATTTTAATTCCTGAGCAGCAAATATGGGACAGAAGGGAAAGTGCAAAATTTACTTCTGTATCCCAGTTAGAAACATTTACTAAATAACACAAACTTGAAATGAAACAGTTTCAGAAATAGTTTCACCAATCAGAAGGGGCAGTCTGGATTTACAAACCACTGAAAACAAATTTTCAGTTATAGTGTAAATGTGCAATGTTAGTCAGACAATGAACCATGCAAAAACAAATATTTTTTTCATTTTTAGGAGCCTCAAATTTTTGCTATTGGAGATATTATTGAGTCCATGCCAGTATCTAATTCTGAAAGGAAGATTTCAGACCAAGTACAACCAACGAGGAGTGAAGAAGTGACACAGGACAGGAAAGATCTTGAGTTCACCATGGCAGGAAGCTCTGAATTTCTCGATGGCATCATTGAAGGCGAAGCTGAAGAATTCAGACCGGCTGACCAAAGTAAGACTGGTTTTCTTGTCTTCCTTGTTAAGGTGCTTTTATTGTTAATAACATTTGCCTGTGATCTCATCTAACTTCAAGATAATTGTCTTGAAATTAATCCATCTATGTACTCTTAGCTTTGGTATCACTGGTAGAGAGCAAGTCATTAATTCTCATATTTTCAAATCAGTAACTAGTAAGCATACAAAGTGTTAATTCAAACATCTGGAGCTGAAGGTGATCAAATTATTGAGCATAAATTTCAAAACACAATACAATTAATTGGTCTTGCATTTACTTGAATGTTATAATCCCATCCACCTGGTAATCTTCCTTTTGTCAGTGATTGAATGCTGGGCATAGCGTGTTAGCGTGTCGGAGTTCAGAGTTCAATTCCAGTGTCATCTGTAAGGAGTCTTTGTCCGTCCTCCCCATGGAATGCAAGGGTTTTCCCCAGGTTCTCCAGTTTCCTCTCTCTGTTCAAAGATGTATCAGGTGGGTTCATTGGCCATTGTAAATTGCCCCATGATGACAATCGGCTTTCTCGGGATTGTCAAGGGTTGCAGAGGCAGTGTGGCTCAAAGTGTCAGAAGGCCCTACTGTGTTTTATTGCCAGATAGATAGATAAATAAATAAAACACATTTAAACTTTTGAATGTTGGGAAACAGGAATAATCCTGGAAACTACACTGTGGATCAAGCTGCCTGAGCAAGTGGTGGATGCCATTTCAATTTCAATGTCTAAGAGAAGTTTGGTTGGTACATGGATGGAAGGGATGAGTGGCTATGGTCCAGGTGCAGGTTGATGGGACAAGGCAATATAAATGGTTCAGCATGGACTGGATGGGCTGAAGGGCCGGTTTCTGTGCTTTTTTAAAAAAAAAGTTTACAGGATGTTCCTCTGTCATCCATCTACTGTCTGCAAGTGGAAATTTCTTTTTAGAAAGGTGTTATATTTCAGTCATTGTACTTTTGAAATTTTTTTAGTGGTGTTGAGCATATCTGGTCAAGCTGCAAGTGCAGTTGCCCCTCCCAACCCAAACAATTTTTGTTCATCAGAGATGCAGGTTTCATTCCAAGTGCTTTCCTTTCTGAGCATTGTAGGGAAATTCAAACAAGTTTCTATGGTACACCTATACCTCTCAGTCAACAGTGCTGAATTGAAGTCTCCTGCCCATCTTTGAGGGGAGGACCAGCCAGTGTGCTTTTAGTGCTCAATAATACAGTGGGTTCTGTTTAATTGGGACGCATCAGCACCAGTATATTTTGGCCCAATTAGCCTGTTTCATGGAAATAGTTTAAAAAGTGCATTTAAAAAAAGATAAACCAAACACAAATCGTATATTTTAAGTTCAAAGTATATTTGTTAATATGCACATGCCACCATATACAGCCCAGAGATTCATTTTCTTGTGGCATACTCAATAAGTCCATAATAGAATAATTACCATAACAGAATCAATGAAAAAATGCACTAACTTGGTGTTCAACCAGTGGGCAAAAGATGACAAACTGTAAATACAAAAATAAAGAAATAATAAATAAGTAATAAACATCAAACGTGAGTTGAGTCCTTGAAACTAAGTGCATTGGTTGTGGGAACATTTCAATTACTGGTAAGTGAAGCTGAATTCCCTCTGGTTCAAGAGATTGATGGTTGAGGGGTAATAACTGTTCCTGAGCCTGGCAATGAGTGTCCTGAGGCTCCTGGGTGCTGGGGTCCCTGATGGATGCTGCTTTCCTGCGACAGTGCTCAGTGTAGATGTGTGTAGTACGGTGGGAGAGCATTACCTGTGATGGACTGGGCCATATCCACAACATTTTGTAGGTTTTTCCATTCAAGGGCATTGTGTTTTCCATTCCAGGCTGTGATGCAACCACTCAATATATTCTCCACTGTGTAGGCCTCCGTTAGTCTCGATAGACCATGGATTTGCACCTTGGAAAGTTTCCAGGGCGTGAGCTTGGGCAAGGTTTTTTTACACATCTATAGAAGTTTGTCAAAGTTTCAGATGTCATGCAGAATCTTCGCAAACTTGTAATTGCACCTGTGTGCTGATCCCAGGACAGGTCCTCAAATAATAAACACTGAAGAATTTAAAGTTGCTGACCCTCTCTATCTTTGATCCTCTGAGGACTGGCTTATGGATTTCTGATTTCCTTCTGAAGTCAATAATCAGCTCCATGGTCTTGATGACATTGAATACAGAAATGTAGAACAAATTGGAACGCTACCAATACTACTGAATTTGAAACTGTTTTAGTTCTTAATACTTAATTATAGGGGAATTGTCTATGTTGCATTCTTTTGACGGTAAATAAGTAAAATCAGTGCAGACACCTGTTGCACATAATGGACAGCAATTCATACAATGCTTTCAGTGACTGCATCCTCTATGCTCATTTCATAACATCCAGGATGATGGCCAATGTCTTCAAATTCTTAAGTCCTGATTTGCTGAAATAGTAAAATCATTTCATTTTCACTCCCAGCTGTTACTGGCATTTCCAAGTCTGAGTACTTAAAACCACAGCGAGCAAAACAGTCCGTATTGTCTTACTGCTTATTTCTTGTCAATTGTCAGTGACAAAAACACTGCTTTTTGAATAACTAATGCTGTTTTAAAACATTTGTTCTGAGCACAATGTAGTGTTTAATGGCTACACAAGCGCACACGACTGATGTTAGTTAGAAACTGTTTGACAAGTTTCATGCCCCAGTTAAGCAGCCTATTGTAGTTTCCCAAATAAGGGGAATCCTGGTTATTTTGTTGATTAATTTGTTTGTTGAGAGTTGTCCCAAATGTATGGCTACCCCGATTAACCGATGGGCCAGTTAACTGGAATCCATTTATTTTAAACTGTTTATTTTCCTGATTGAGGCGTTGGTAATTGAACATTTTAAATCAGCGGAGCAATAACCAATTGTTATGTTCCCCATAACTGGGTGACTTACCAGCAAAGATAGAGGGGTCCGCTGAAGTCTGATGGTACTATTTTCAAACGTTTTTTATTTATAAAGGGGCACAAACGTATGGTTAATACAATATTCAGATCATATACGTCGTCAATACTCAATCTAAAGCACAGGTATAGTAATAATCAATCAGAAATAAGCTCTATCGTTGTCTAGGGGATAATACTGAGTCCAATGGAAATATAAAAGTCACTCATAAATCTGCAGGCTTTTCCGTTTGGGAACCGCTGGCATTTCACGTGTTGGAGAGAGGGATTGGTGAGAGAAAGGAACACTTGCCCGTTGTCTTTGCGAAGCAAATCCCTGTTGTTAGTTAAAAACGGTTTTTCCTTTGGTTTCAGCCACAGACTCCCGATCCGGAATCTAATGCACGTGGCTTCCTTCAAAATGGCTTCCCGCTCCGACGGGAAGCGCTATCGTGTCTTCTTAGTGTGTCTCCTTGGTGCGTCTGAGGGGCCGCCTCGGCAGCCCACCTTTTATCGGGACTTGCAGGGTTGTAGCTGTCAATCAGGGTGGGGTGAGGCAATCTTTCCCCATCACCCAGCCCACGTTGCCCTGAGGGTTTGCATGTAGTCCAGTCCCCATTCCACAAAGGTGTCTCCAAGAGACAATGGCCATGTCCGTGGCTTTTGTCTGGCTGAGGCCAGACCACATTCCAGACCTTAAGGCTTCTCTCTTATTTTCCTGAGTCCAATTTCAGCAGGTTGCTCTCTCTCTTGGGTCATTGACCCCCCCCCCCCCCTTCACTAGGGCTCTTGCGATTCTCACAAAGGAGGGGGCTGGGGTCATAACACAATATACACAATAGAAGCAACAGTGGGGCGGCTGTTCCTCTCATGGCAGTTACTGCACTGAATTTAATGAATCCCTTGTCACTTAGTTCTCTTAATATCCAGAGATGTCTTTGATACAGACTTCCAAAGATTTGCTGCTCTTGATTCTTGACATTTGATTTTGGTTTTGCATGGCTATGTTGATATTGAATTCTATTTCTAAACTTGCAAATGGATGAAATATTTGTGCTCGTGCTTGAATCTACTGTCAAGTCCTGTGAGTTTTGTACTGTACACTACTCTTCAATGGGAACAGGTGCTAATACAAAAAGTTCTCGTGTGCCATGATAATTCAGAACAGATTATCATTGATTAATAAAGTCCTATCAATAATGTCCTTCAGGAAAAGATGAGTCCTGTGCTTCTGTGTATTCATTGTTTTACTCTTAAATCTCTGCTTCTCCCATCATTTGAATGTTTTATTTCTTTACTATTGTATCTGACATTCTGAACAAGGGTAAACACAATTTAAAATATCTTGGCAACAAGCAAATAGTTTTACCTAAATGTTTATTGCAAAAACGTTAATATTTATAATGTTGCCATTGTTATCACTGAATCTTCTGTGTTCACTCACAAATGGCATGAAAAGTAATCAGAGCAAAACTAATGCCAACTGACCTATTTACTCTTCAAAACTCGTGTACACAGGATCTGCGAGGATCTCAAAATATATCATCCAACATTACTGTATGTCTTATCTAGCTGGTACGAAGCCAGTGCTGGATATTTCCTGTGAAAACGTCTCGCTGCTCTTTACTGCTTCATTTGGCAGTAAAGCTTTTTCATTATGGGCAAATTTAAAGAATTGAGAGGTGGCATTGCATACCCCATGCAAACAAGGTATTTGTATTGTCCTGGGTATGTGTTCTATAGGGCCACCACCTCAGTCTTCCAGGGTTGAAATGTCTAAGGTGATGGGTCCTAAGTTTTAAAGGTGCTAAGGCAAGGTTTTAGAGTGCTAGGTACCTGGAAAACACTGCCAAGGAGGATGGTGGAAGCAGATATGAAATTGGTATTTGAGGTACTTAAAGAGTGGGGAATGTGAATCAAGTGCAGACAGATGTGATCTGTTTGATTTGGCATTATGGCCTGCACAATACAGCATGACCACGGTGGGACAGGTTGTTCTATCCTTGCCAATTTTAGTCTGTTCTCATGATAAACCATGTAGGTGCAAGACTGTACTGTACAAGTGTGTCTGTGAAGGCCACAGCACAAATTCTTATTGAGCCCTGCTAGCTGCAAGCCCCCCAAAGTATAGCCCGTTTGTGCCCACTTGGTTAAATGGTAGGATTACAGTTGCTAGCTTCTGGTCTGTTCCAATATCTACATATGGTATTGTGGACAGTGACAGTGTTTGCTATCTCCATTGAGATATTTACAAACTTGGTATCTAGTTCTTGAAGATTTTAATTTTATAGCCTCTATGAATTTCTCACAATTTTTTTTTAACTAATGCTAATTTCTTTGATAAAAACACAAAATACTGGCAGAACTCAGCAGGCTAGACAGCATCTATGGGAGGAGGTAGTGACGATGTTTCGGGCCAAAACCCTTCATCAGGAGTTAGATGGTAATTAGAGATAAACAGATCCAGGGCGGGTAGAAGTCCTGGGCAGGGAGTCCATGAGGAGGAGGGTTGGAGACGGGAGAATGGGTCATCGGTGGGGGTGAGAGAGTCCCTACTGAAGAAGTGGGCTCGAAGACGTAGCCGGCTAAAGAAGAGCTCCACGTCCTGGCGCACGCGGAACTCACTGAGGTGAGGGCGAAGGGGGACAAAGGTGAGGCCCTTACTGAGGACAGAGTGCTCAGCCTCAGAGGAAGGTCGGAGGAGATGGTGAAGACCCAGCAGGGTTGAGAGCTGTGGTCCGAGGGGGGTGGGAGGCTGGTGGAGTCAGCGGGGAAGGGGTGGGGTGAGAGGAAGCTGAAGCCCCTGAGGGCCTGGGAACCGGTGATTGAACCTCAGGCTCGGAAAGATCAGATGTTAGACAGCAATTAGAGATAAACAGATGAAGGGTTTCGGTCCGAAACATCGTTAGTACCTCCTCCCATTGATGCTGTTTGGCCTGCTGAGTTCTGCCAGCATTTTGTGTTTTTATTTATTTCCAGCATCTGCAGATTCACTCACGTTGCCTAATTTCTTTGAACTGGGTTCTCACTCTAAGCTTGCAGTTCTGTAATATTTCTGGGACTTTTGTTATCTTCTAGCAATGCAGATGCTCAAAATATTTATTTTGGTACTCTACCACTTCCTTTATTCATCAATATTTCTTTTATACATAGAAGCTTTTGAAGCTTGTTTCCAGCTTGCCAATTCTTATAGTCTCTTTCCTTATTAGTCCTTTGGCCCCACTTTGCTGTCTTCTAAAGTATTTCCATTTTTAAAAATGTAATATTAGATTAATGCATTAGAAGAGGGCATGTTTTATCTCTGTACAGCCAGATCACAAAACTAATGGAATCCAGTTAAGCCTATCAGTTAATTGGGGAAGCCACTTATTTGCGACAACTCTTAAAGAACAAATACTAATCAAGAAAATAACATTACCACTTAATTTGGACGGGAGACTGCTGCTGAAGTTTTTAATTGGTGTCGGTGGCATGCACTTGTGTGGCCATTAGACACTACACAGTGCTAGAAGTGAGCAGTTTTTAAATAGTATCAGTTGCATGTGTTTGTGTTCAAATGCAGTGATTTTTGTCACTGATAGTTGGCAAGAAATAAACAGCAAGACGATTCTGAGCTGTTTTGGTTACTGTAGTTTCAGGCATTCTGGTGTGGAGAAGCCAGAAAGGGCAGTGAGTGAAAATTAAACAATTTCATAACTTTGTTAGGAACTGTGAAGAATTTGAAGGCATCAACAATGAAAATGAAAATCTGGAGAATGCAGTCGTCAAAAGCATGGTATAAACGCAGTCCGTTATCTGCACTAGATATCTGTGTTGATTTTGCTCATTTACAGCAAAATCAAAAGATTACAGTCCATAGTCCTTCAATAACTACCATATTAGAAACTGTACTGAGGTACAGTGTTTTAATTTGTTACGTATTTAAATGCATAATTCATTACTCGGTTAAATTTTAGTTTGTCTTTTTTATACTTTTAGGCTTTTTCCATGAAACTTCAGCTAATTAGGCCAAAATATACTGATCCTGATGTGTTACAATTAAATGGAATCCACTATTTGATGCAGATTTTAAAAGTTAGCAATTACTCCATTATTGCCATGCATTTCAATATGATTCCGTGTCTCATAGCCATAATGGGCCTTGACTTCATAATTTACTTTTAAAATTTAAGAACCTGTTTTTAAGTAGAACTAAGTTGCTCTGTGTTTAAAGAACATTTCTGCATGTTTTAATCATTTCTTTTAAAGGCCTCTTTAACTGCCATTAATCCTTATTGTGGAATTTTAGATCAAAACTGTTCCTTGGGCCCTTTAGAAAACCATCTTGTGTTTGCCATGAACGTCACCACAGTCATATTTTGTTTGGGTAGTGTAGATTAAGGATCCATGATTATTTTCCTGCCAGAAGCATCTAATTTCTGTATTATGTCCTACATTACTACTGCTTGTGGCTGTGTTAGTAATTCCTAATACGCTCTGCCCCTTTTGTAATCACATAATTTTCCATGGCTGGAATCCTTTGTCAACCTTTCCTTTTGCTGATTTGAGATTTGAACTATCCTCTGAAGTGACATTTAATTAACAATTCTTCGTGAAGGTGAATTTTACTTGTTGACAAAAAATTAGTACTTTTAAACATTGTAATATTGAAATTTTTCCCTTGTAGTTCCAACATTTAATGAGCCAATTGAAGTTGACTACCTGGAGCAGTTTGGTCACTCACTGGTAAGTTTTTAAAAAATAAAAAAAAACCATTTTTTATAATTAACTTTGATTCCTTGCCTGGGTGGGCCACTCAGATTGAGGCAGTAGGCAAATATAAGGTAGATACAATGTGTAGTTAAATCTAGTTATTCACTTTGACAACCAAAACGGGAAGATGGTTGTTTCTGAACAGAGCTTATGAATCAGTGAGGTGCAATGAAATGGAATGAAGCCATTGAAAGTAAACGTGTAGGTATAAATGCAAATATGTTAGCCACCATAATAAGCATAGGAGCAGGGAGGTGCATATGTTTGAGGACTTGATGAGATCCCCATTCTGAAGTTTTGTATGGTAGTTTTGGTCTCTGAAGGAAGATGCTCTTGCAATGAGTGAAGTGCAGCGGAAGTGTCCATGAGACAGCTTTTTTGATGTATGATGAGTGCCGGTAAGGTTTGTATTTGCTAGAATTTGGGTGAATGAGTTAGAGATCTTGGAAAGGCGGAGTGGGGGAAAAATCCAAAAGGTCTGAACAGATTGGACACTAAGGCTGTTGGAGACTATGGGAGAATCCAGGGCCAGTGCTCATAGACTAAGGTAAAGCTAAGTAGCACTGGGTGTGGAAATTTCTTCAGGCAAGAAGCTTCTCAAATTGAAATTAATTATAGCCAAACTAGCCTTATTCAATTCTATATCCAATATTCAATCGGATATAGATACACTTGCAGTGTTGATGTTTATTCTTAAAAATTAAGCAACAATTGAGATCCAACTAAATTAGTGGGTCTGGATTTGCCCATAGGCTAGACAAGGTAAGAATTAGAGCAGCATAGAATATAGACCAGTACAGCACAGGAACAGGCCCTTCAGCCCATATTGTTGTGCCCAACCAGTTAAATTAGTAATTAAATGCACACAATGTTTCTTGCAAAATCAAACTAGTTTAACTGAAGTTGCTTTTTCTATTGTAATTTGTTTAGTTTCATGCTTCTGCTTTGAGAAAGCAGTCTCTATACCTGAAGTTTGATCCTCTGTTGAGGGAAAGTCCTGTTAAGGTAACTGCTAAGCCCCTGGAAACGAAGCCCAATGTGGCAGATCCACCAACTGCAAGGTATAATGTTTGTTAATTTACTATTTTCTTTACCCTCTTTGGCTAAAGTGTTACCACAGCTGTTGCCAAAATGTAATTTGGTTTGGATAATATAAAATAAAAAGTGTAGAATTTCTTGCTGTGCCATTTTTTCTTAAATATTGATGTGCAGTAAGGTTTCAGGTGGAGAAAATACCACTGCTGGAAGTAGTGAGTTTTTAAAATGTTTCGATCTTTTTGCTAACTTCATAGGGCCATCATTATTCCTGTAACATCCAATGTTAAATCACAATACAAGCATTTTAAACAGTATAAAAATACTTGGCTAACTAAATTCTTTTGTCATGCAATTCCAGTATTATTGATCTTGAAACCAGATCTCTTGCTCTTCCTAGTGAAGAAACAGTCGTAAGTAACTTAGTTTTTTTAATGTAAGATGTTATTAGAATTGTGCAGTTTCATTATCAGAATTAATAAATGCCTAATAACCTCAATAGAATGAAGATTTTTGAACAACTTGATAAACAGCCCTAAGTAGTGAAAATAAATCAAATAATCTTTTGTTCTTTAATTAGGAACAAAAATTTAAACTTGTATGGACTATAATTTGAAATTATTAGTACCAGAAACATGCCATGTTTGCAAAAATCACCATCTGTCTTTCTGACAACAATTGAAATATATTGCTCAGGACAGTGGGGACTAGGGAAGCATTCTATCTTTTGTTTCAACAGTTTTTACCAACTTTGAAGTTTGAATTGAAAGCTGTAAAGGTTTGCTAGGTGTATTGAAAAGAAATTTGAACACATTTGAGGAAAATTCTGGTAGATCAGGAGTGGGGTACAGACTTGTAACCTTTCGTCAGAAATGGAATATGTGAGATTAAGCTTTGAGATTTATACGAAGTAAACAAGTGAAGCAAAGTTGATTTGGTTTAATGTTAGAGAAATTGAATGAGAAACTGATGGCACATGTTAACTAAAATAACCTACCTTGAGTTGTAAAAAATGTCTCCTTTAAGGGTATTAAACCCTAATCTAGTAACATTTCTATATCATTGAATTTTTCATAATTTGTAAATCAATTCACACCCATATTTTTTCTTTAAAGGATACGGCTCCCTTAATTCCTGATGTGCAATCTATTCTTAATGATCCAGTGACTGATTTTGCACCTATTTTTGCTGAAGATACAATTATTGATGTACTCAAATATAGCCAAAAAGACATGGATGCTGCAATTCAAGCTGTGAAGCAAGAGGCAGATGAAGCCACTTCAGTTATGAAGCAAGAGGCATGTACTAACTGTTGACTTAATGTTTTCAAGGTTCAATTTTGGTAACTTCCATCTAAAATTAAACACACC
This sequence comes from Hemitrygon akajei, assembly GCF_048418815.1. Taxonomy (NCBI): domain Eukaryota; kingdom Metazoa; phylum Chordata; class Chondrichthyes; order Myliobatiformes; family Dasyatidae; genus Hemitrygon; species Hemitrygon akajei. The sequence continues at coordinate 33,302,002 of NC_133127.1, forward strand.
TTCCTAAATAGTAGTGCTTCTTGGGGAATTTTCTGATTAATGCTGTAAACCCTGATTTGTGTTTTTGTACCATTGCTTAGGAAGTATTACAGTTAAGAGATTAGTGCCATATTATGGTGTGACCTGTATGATTTGTTAACAAACTGTTCTAATCAACAGATCAGCAACTTGTTCTGTTTGACAGATCCTGAGAAATGAATCTTAAAAACTATGTAATATAGTTTTATGCATTGAGGTTTGTTTTGGACCTTGGTAGGATTTGAATTTTAGAATTTGTAGCTTTTGCATTGCTTGATACATTGCTGCCCTACCACCCTTTCCAGCCTGTTGGGTTGATGGAAAGTTTTTGCTTGTGCTTTAACCCGGGATTTAGAATTTACTGTGGAATACTTTATTTTGGTAGCTTGCTCGTCAGGAAGCTATAACTTTGGAATGGAAAAAGAAGCATGAGGAAAACCTTGTACAACGTGAAGAAATGAAGTAAGTATTTCCCACGTGAAAAGTTTTCTCATCCATTTTAATAATGGGAATGTGGTCTTTTATTGCTAAATTTGTTTTTTCTAGGCAAATTATTGATGGATATACTGAACTGGTTTTGCAAATGAATGGTAAGTTTTATTCCTGTTTTATGGTTTGGAGATCTTTCAAATTTAAGAGACTTGGTAATTCGGGCAATGCATTTTTTCCTTTAGCAATGGTTAATGTATCAAACAATTAATGTAGTTACTTAGAGATTGTACTTCTAAAGGTTATTTTTGAAATATTTCAGAGGCATCTAGCAAAAAGATTGAAATGGCCAAGGCAGAAGTAGACAAAGTAACTGAAGAAAAGCAGCAACTCTTGAAGGATCTAAATTCAGCTGAAATATCATTTTCTGAACTATTCAAACGATTTGAAAAACAGAAAGAAGCAATTAATGGTTACGTAAAGGCAAGTTTATTTTGCTAAAGATATGCTATGATCATCTGTATTCAGTTTTAATATTTACACCCATGAAGATTGTCTTGCAGACCAAACTTTAAAAATTATGACAATAGACAATAGGTGCAGAAGTAGACCATTTGGCCCTTCGAGCCTGCACTGCCATTTTGAGATCATGGCTGATCATCTACTATCAATACCCGGTTCCTGCCTTGTCCCCGTATCCCTTGATTCCCCTATCCATAAGATACCTATCTAGCTCCTACAATGAAGTAGGAGCTTCAGTAAATTGTTTTATCATCCTGCTCAATGATAAACAGTCCTTTAGTGTGGTGCACAGTTTAGTTTTTGGTGAGGATTCACACTGAGCTGATTCATTGTTGTCGTACAGTTCTGCCTTGGACTTGAAGATGTGAGTAATTTTTGGACTGGTACAGTGTAATGTAGAAATGGCAAAATGATTAGACTATGGGCACTATCAAATTACCTTTGATATAATATCTTCCTTTTAACCACCCATGAGCATCAGATGAAAAAAAAACACACTTTGCTTTGGGAATTTATGCCTTGATAGCAATGTACATTCAGAGTAAGACTCCTAATCTGTAGTGTCTCCTGTATATCAGACTTGTTTCTCTTTTGTAATCCTGCTCTGACCTGTGAATCTACTATTATTACTGAAATGGTTTGCTTTCAAATTTGTCTTGGAATAAGTGCAGAGCAAATGTTTCTGCAATTGATCTGTTCTGACTAGGAGCTCTAGAAAGACATTTTATACTGGCTCTTCTGTCTCAAATCATTGCTCAGGAAATGCAATGTTGACAATGGTTCACTGAGCTATTTTGTTTTTCTATAGAATGAAGAGATACTAAAGAAATGTTCTCAAGATTATCTTGCAAGGATTAAGAAGGAAGAACAGAGATACCAGGCTCTAAAAGCTCATGCTGAAGAAAAATTGAATCAGTGAGTAATCTTTAGCATTAGTTCCACTATTTAAATATCTTGGAAATGAGTAGGAAGAAGTTAATGATGATCCTAGTTAAATATTAATAAAATGCTAAATGAAACCAGTACTTATTCCTTGTTTCATCCATTCTGTATGTTCTAACCATCTAAAAATCATTTGAATTGACCTGAAATTTCAGAGGTCATAATTAAAGGAAAGTCATTTTGGATTGAAATTGCAGGTACATCAGTAATCTAGAGCAACAATGAATCTGGTGGAAGAACTTGATGGGTTTAATAGTATCTGTGGGATGAAATGTTTGAGTGGAAATCCTGCCACATTTGTAATCTAGTTTAGGGCCAATTGAAGACTGGGATTTCAAATGAGTATGGAGTCAAATATACAGTAAATCAGTCAGTGGGGTTGCAATTTTCATAAACAAATGCATGCTGTTTAGGACATTTAGAGTTTAACAGTACAGTTGCTGGTATTAACATTTTCTCCTGTTCCTGTACAGAGCAAATGAAGTGATTGCACAAGTTCGCAATAAATATACAGCAGAAATTGCTGCTGTCGAGGCTCAGCTGCGGAAGGAGCAAATGAAAATCAATTCCTTGGAAAGGAGTCTGGAAGATAAGGTTATGAGAAATAGACTACAATTCTTTTCATTCAGGCTTCCATTTTCTCATCATTCACAACAAATCCTAATGAGTACATTAGGCCACTTTAATCATCTCACTGAAATGAGGCAGGTGGTAATTGTAAACCTGCACTTAACCATTAACTTTTTAAATCATTCTGGTCACCTTCATTCCCCCTTCACACATACCCTGCCTGAAATAAGTTGTTTAACACCACACTGGTTCTGCCTGGAACTAAAATGTAGGTTATGATGTTTGATTTGTTTTAACTGGATCAACTATTCGGTGATGGGCTTTCCTCTGGTAGAGGATTGTTATCTGACTTGTTTTGAGCCTAAATGTGTACTGTGTATGCTTTCATGTGTGTTATTTGAAATGTGTACTGTGTATGCTTTCATGTGTGTTATTTGAAATGTGTACTGTGTATGCTTTCATGTGTGTTATTTGAAAGTGCCACTTTTTGGATTTGTATTTAATATCATTTAAATCCTCTCCCACACTGGAATGTAGAAGGGCTCTCTGAAAGTGGGAAATGAACAAGTAGTTTGCAAAGTACACTATTATGAACACCACTTGGCACTTCAATAACATTTCCGGATTTTCTTTTATTAATCAAGCGGATGGAGTTTTGTCTTAATATGTGAGAGTTAGAGTTGAGGACAGGAGACGACCACATCTAAATGCTTGATTTTTGCTCTTCTGGGAATCTCAAATATTACACCACCTTCTCAAAGGCATTCCTAATACAATCCAATATGGAAATCTAGCAAATGATATAGAGCAGTAAATCATAGGACAAGGCCCTTCTGTCCACCATGTATTTACCAACTGTAGTGCTAATCTAAATCCCTCCATCCCTTGCCTGTTCATGTCCAACTAAATGCCTTATATTTTTATGGTATCTGCTTCTACCCTCTTCCTTGGAAATGTATTCTGAGTACCTACTACTCTCTTCCTTCAAGAAACAATTTTCCTTGCAGATTTATAAACATTCCTTCTCCCCTTAATCTATGCTCCCTGGTATCTGACATTTTGCCCCTGGTGGGAGGGTGGTGTGGCTTATCAGATTTGCTTTGCCACCACCTTGCAAGCTAGCAAGCAGTTAAAGATGGCACATTGAACGAACAACAATGATCAATTTAAAAAATAGACTTCCTGATGAATTATTTCAAGATATGGGCAATGTGTAGAATTAAAGTGGGGTTTAAAAACCAGTTTTGTAATTGCAATTTTTTATTTCCCTACAGACTAAAGAAAACTTGGAACTGTCAAAGATATGCGATGAACTGATTTCCAATATGAAAAAGAACTGATTTTCCTGTCTTGTAAATAAAAATAGCTTAGTGACAAGATATGAACTTTCTTTTATAACTAAAATACTAGAGAAATAAAGTTTAATATTTAATTTGCAGTTGTGTGCAAGATTTGGAATAATAAGAAAACAGTAGGAATAAGCCTGATCTTGCATATCTCCATGTTCCTGCATGAATCTTTATTCCCTTGTATCATAAAATCCACCAGTCTGGAACATGATGGACTCTATACAGTGATCTTTGTTTAGGAGAATAAAATTCTTTTAGGAGTTGACAAGGGAGATGGTTCTCTGTAGTGGAAAGAACCAGAGGTCACTGTGTACTTTCAACAAGAGAGAAACATCTCCCCAATCAACTCCTATAAGAATTTTGTACTTCTAAACTAAACAGACAAGACCATACTTTCTAATCTCTGTGCAAAATTCACGTATTCTGGAATTGAATCTTTGCTACACAATTGTAAATATATCCTTTGTGACTAGACATTTACACAACATTACAGGTGCTGACTTTCTAGTGCTTTTGGTAATTAGGAACAAAGATGTCTCTAGTATTTGCAACAAGTTAGTAATTGTCCTTAACTGCTTGCTGAGCCATGTTAACTAAACATGCTAACTAAAAGATTTATACACAATTTGTGAGAAGATCAATAGAAAGCTGATCCTTGCCTCACTTGTGCTCCCACCTTTGCATTACTTTATCCAATAGATTTTTCAAATGTATTGTTTGGCATAACATTTCAAGTTGCTTTTAGGTTGCTGATTGTGCAAGCTGTTGCTTGTGGTGAGTAATTTTAAAAATTGAACAGGACCAGGTGGGATATTCAGAAATGCTTGAGCTTGTTGGGTAAATAGACACTTGGCATTGGGTTGAGTGGGAGGATGTTTTCATTGTGGGGGCCAGGGCAAGGATAGTGTGGGGAACTTGTAGATTTGGCTCAAGAGGCCAAGTGTGAGAAGAGATTGTGCAAGAAACTTGCCAGAAACAACTAGGACAATGGAATTCTTTTGTGGGATGTGGGAAGGTGTGGAGACCTCCAATATTCCTGACTACACCTGCAAGAAGTGCATCCAGCTGCATCTCCTTGGGAGAACTGGAGCTGTATGAATTCTGGATCATTCAGGAGGCTGAGAGTTTCTTGCCAGATGTGAGGAAGTAGTTATACCTAAGGTAACTGTTAGGAGGGTGGGGTTAGGGATAGGCAGACACCACTTATTCCTATGGCCATTTCCCCCTCAATAACTGGTGTACCACTTCAGATAGTTGTGGGGGGAGGGCTAGTGATTACCTAGCATTTGGGTCTTCAGCACTGACTCTGGCTTTGACTCCGAAGGAAAGGGGCGATTTTGTGCATTTTTGTTTTTGATCGGAGCGTTTGCATATAATGAATGACACAGTGCTGGATTAAACTGAAACTGAATATGCCTGGACTCTTTCCTTGATTTTTGTGGGTTGGTGTGTAACATTGTGTGTTGTGTGGTTTTTTTACATCTGGGTTCCATGGTTTTTGTTTCATGGCTCTCTGAAGACTAATCTCAGGGTTGTAAAACTGCAAACATACTTTAATGTCCTTTGAACTACCTGGAACACTAATTTTAATACTGACAGACTTGCTAACTATGCCTTGTACATTCACATCCAAAAGATTTGTATATATTACAAACAATATACGTAGGTTCCAGAGCTAACCCCTGTGGCACACTAAACACAGGCCTTCAGTCTTTGCAATCATCCTCCTCCTAAACTTGCTCACAATGCTCCAAGTGTGGAGAAGGAAAACTCTGATTTATTCTTTTTTTTTAAACCTCCGTGCCTTGCGGCCATACCCACCCACGGGAATAAACCCCGAGGAAGAAATGTGGAGCTGGGGTCCCTGAGGCAGTTTGATGTTTAAAACTTTACTCTAGCAACCTCTGCAACAACATTGGTGCCAAGCTGTAGTGGCACTTGCCCTTCCCTTGGTGATGCGGAGAGGGGGAACCTACTGCATGGACAACAGCTGATTCTTAAAATCTTCCTGCCCAGGCTTGTGCCCTGGAGAGGACACAGTTCACCAGAGGTGCAAACCCCCTGGGATTGACAGCTGCCTACTACTATAAGTGAGGCCTCACCAGTACTTTTCTAAAGCCTTAATGGTGCATTTTTTTTAATATGCTGGTCCTCTCAAAATCAATGCTAACATTGTATTTGCCTTCCTCAACACCAACAACCTACAAATTAACCTTTAGGGAATCTTGCAAGAGCCTCCAATTTAGGGTCCCTTTGCACCTCATTTTTAATTTTCTCTCCACTTAGAAAATAGTCTCATTGGCCTCCATCTGGACCATAATCCTCCCAACTCCTTCCATCCAAGTACCTGTCTAAATTTCTTAAATGGTGAAATTAACCCTGCATCCACCTATTCTGCTGCCTGCTCGTTCCATGCTTTCACCATCCCCTCATGTTCCCCTTAAACATTTCACTTTTTAACCCAGTGGAAAAAGCATGCTTGGATCTGCCCTGTTGATAGTGGTCATAATTTTATACATCTATCAAATCTCCCTTCATTCTAGTATGCTCCAGGGAATAAAGTCCTAACCCATTCAACCTTCCCCTATAACTCAGGTCTTCAGATCTGGCAACATTCTCTTAAATTTTTTTTCTGCACCCTTTCAATTGTATTGATATCTTCCTTGTAGGTAAGTGGCTGGAACTGCACACAATACTCCAAATTAGGCCTCACTTCAGGACTGGGTAAAATTTAATGAGATGAACAAAATCTGCAGCCATAATGGGGTATTTTACCACTTGTCTATACCAGCCTCCTTCCATGTTCTGCCTCTTGTCCCTAGGTGACCAGAATTAAATCCTGTCATGATGCAGGGTTTCACTGTGATGTGTCAGAGTTTAATGACCCTGAGTGGTCACTCTTCAACATCTCCATATTTAGTAAAAGTCTTGGTCACTGGCCTGGTTACAATGGTGTAACGATTGTGAAAGGAATAACTGGTCTTCACAGTGACCTTGGGGATGGTGGAGGAGAGATTGTTTATTTTTCCTGCTCCTTGACAGGGTTAAGGGAGATCCAAGGCTAAAATGGTGCTTGAAAACAAGAAAATGGTGGGGGCATTGCGCAATATATTTTGAATTATTCTTCTTAGTTCTATTTAACATTAAAGTATTAGGAAATAAAATGGAATGTTGAAGGGAATATTATGAACAGGACATTTGCAAAGTCACGTCGCCTGTGAATCTGTTGGGGCAATCTATTGTATCTGGTGCTGCTGATGTGACCTCCTCTACATTGGTGAGACCTCATGTAAATTGGGGGACCACTTTGATCTTGGCTGATCAAAGAGGAAGTAATGTAAGGATTAATAAATTCTAACACCAGCAGTATTTTGTGGGTTTGTATGTCCTGTGCTCTACTGCAGTCTCAAAATAACATTTCACATCATATGCCAGTGATAATAAATCTAATTCTGATTTCAAACACGAGAGAGTATCCAGATGCTTGAAATCTTGTACAACACACAAATTGCTGGAGGAACTTAGCAAGTCAACAAGCATCAATGGAGAGGAATTTTTAAAAAAAGTCAATGCTTTGGGCCGAGATGCAGCTAATGATAAACAATGACTGGTGAGAAAATCCTTCATTACCTGCTGCAGGCCTGCTACATGTGTTTTGTGAGAGTGACAACAATCAAACCCAGAGGTGTTCAAAGTTCTTATTGACAGTTATTTTATTTCTTTTAAACAATGAACAACAAACTAAACTTGGTAGTTTGTTATCCTTAGAATAATTTCCACTTAAAAATTCAGTGCACATGTGTTGTTATCACTGGGCAAAAAATTGCACAGCACACGATTTTTGTGCACACTGGTCATTACAAATTAGAGGGAACATTGCTTACATGCACAAAGCCATGTTGGCTCTCCCTAACAAGTCCCCGTCTATCCAACTCCTTATATGTCTGTGGTAAACTATGTGTATACCTGTCTGGACACGCCCCTCTGCTGACTGATCCTGTGGCTCCTCCCACAGACCCCTGTATAAAGGCGATTGGAGGCACTGCTCCTCCCTCAGTCTCCAAGATGTTGTGGTCACTTTTACAGCTAATAAAAGCCTGTTGTTTGCCTCCCGTCTCCGAGAGTTATTGATGGTACATCAATGTCTGATCCCTTAGAGTACCTTCCAATAACTTTCCCACTATTGATGTCAGATTCACCAGACTATAATTTCCTGACTTATTCTTAAACCTTTTTTTTTAAAACAATGGAACACCATTAGCTACCCTCCAATTCTCCGGTACCTTGGCTCTTGCCAAGGATGTTTCAACTATCTCTGGTAGGGCTCCTACAATTTCCGCACTAGTCTACTATGGGGTCCGATGGGACACATTGTCAGTCCCTGGGGATTTATCCATCCTCATGAGCCTCTGTCATACTTCTCGTTCTTGATCTCAGTAACTTTCAATTCCCTGGCCCCAGCTGCCTCATTTTCACCATGGATGGCCGGTCCCTATACACTACGATCCCAAATCAAGAAAGCCTTAAAGCTCTCCACTTCTTTCTCAATAAAAGAACCAAACAGTTCCCCTTCACCACTACCCGCTTCCATCTGGCAGAAATGGTCCTCGTACTCAGCAACTTTTCCTTTGGCTCCTCCCACTTGCTCCAGACTCAAGCACCTGAATGGGTCCCTGCTATTCCAGTCTTTTCATTGGCTATGTAGAACAGTCCATGTTCTGTGCCTTCCCCAATGATGCCCCCCAACTCTTCTGCTCTGGCCTTGATGACTGCATTAGTGCTGCTTCATGTGCCCATGCTGACCTCATCAATTTATCACTTTGCCTCTAACTTCCACCCTGCCCTTAAATTCACTTGGTCCATTTCTGACACTTCCTTTCCCTTTCTTGATCTTTCCATCTCCATCTCTGGAGACAAGCTGTCAACTGACAACTTTAATAATCTTACCAATTTCCACAGTTATCTTGACATTACCACTTCCCACCCTCTCTACTGTAAAAATTCTATTCCCTTTTCTCAGTTCCTTTATCTCCACACCATCTGTTCCCAAGATGTGGCTTTTCTTTCCAGGATGTTCTCCTTCAAAGAAGGGAGTTTCTCTTCCTCCACCATTGATGCTGCTGTCACCCGCATCTCTTCCATTTCCTAAACATCTGTGCTCACCCCATCTTCCCACCACCTTAATAGTGATAGGGTTCCTCTTGTCCTTACCTCCCTCCCCATAAGCCTCTACATTCAACACATCATTCTCCACAACTTCCACCATCTTGAAAGAGATCTTACCACCAAACACATCTTTACCTCCCCATCCTCCTTCCACAAGGATAACTGTGATTCTCTTGTCCATTCGTCTCTCCCCACTGATCTCCCTCCTGGCACTTATCCCTGCAAGCTGCCAAAGTTCTATGCCTGCCCATTTATCACTTCCCTCACCTCTATTCAGGGCCCCAACAATCCTTCAAGGTGAGGCAACATTTCACCTGCAAACCTGCTGGAGTATGGTATGGTCATGCACTTTGCTAGAAGGAGTAAACACGTGGTCTGTTTTATAAATGGGAAGGAAATTTAGAAATCAGAGGTGAAAAGGGACTTGTGAGTCCTTGTGCAGGATTCACTGAAGGTTAACTTGCAGCCCGAGTTGCAATAAGTAAAGCAAATGCATTGTTAGCATTTATTTCTAAGGTGACTTATTTTTTTATTCTTTCTTACTTTTCTTCTAATATTTGTATATCTGTGCACTTGTAATGTTACTGTGATACTGTAATTTCCTTTGGGATCAATAAATTATCTATCGATCTGTTTCAGGTGGACTGAAATATAAAAGCAAGGATATAAATCTGAGGCTGTATAAGGTAGTTGTCAGATCTCAGTTAGAGTATTGTGGATATTTTTGGACACTTTATCTAAGAAAGCATATACCGCATTGGAGAGAGGAGGTTCATGAGAATGATCCCAGGAATGAAAGGATTAATTTATGAGGAGTGTTTCATGGGTCTAGGCCTGTACTCACTGGAGTTTAGAAGAATGAGGAGTGATTTTATTGATTTTACAAAACTAAAGACCTTAGAGCAAGATTATTGTACTAGAGGGATGCCAGGGACTGCTGTGTACTCTGCTTTAAGGAAACGTGGCTCATGCCGGTGATTTCAGATGCAGCGCTGTAGCCTGAAGGCTTCACCATTCTTTGCAAAGATAGGACAACCCAGTCTTTTAAGGGCAGAGCAGATGGAGTATGCTTTATGATTAGCTCATTCTGGTGCACAAAAGAGGCGATTTTGTTTCAGTTCCACTCAACTGATCTGGAACATCCAGTGGTCAAGTGTCAACCACTTTATCTGCTAAAGGAGTTCTCTGCCACAGAAACCTACTGGCTGTTGATGGAGTAGCAGCATTTTTATACTTGCTCCTACTCTACTTAATTTACTGTTTCCAACTTGTTTTGAAAACTTACTTTTAAACACAATATTGTTTAACGATGAGGGGTTTCAAAGCTGCTAAAAAAGAAGAGGACCCTCCTATAACTTTGGAATCTATTATGGAGACACTTAAGCATAAAAATGAACTTTTGGAGGAGTTGCAGCAGAAATTCCGGCAACTCAGCGCTGAATTTAAACGAATGGATGTAAAATTGGATTCTGTTCAAAAACTTTAAGTGAACATGATAAACAGAAAGAAGAGAATGAAGACAGTTTGACGATGTTGGATGTGAAGATTGATGACCTGGAAAAGATCTGTGATAAACAGTCAAAGGTTAACGAAAAATTAAGACAGAAGATTATCGACTTAGAAAATAGAATCAGAAGAAATAATTTATGAATTCTGGGTCTTAAAAAGATAATGGAAGGCAATCAGCCTTCAGGATTTTTTGTAAACCTTTTAGCTAACTGATATCCGAATATTTTAAAATCTCCACATAAAATAGACTGAGCTCATAGATCGCCAGTACGAGACCTCTTCCAGGAGAATAACCCCATTCTGTCTTCATGACTTTCAAACAAAGGAACTTTTAATTTGTGAATCTCATCGGAAAGGTATGATTGATTATGAAGGCCAGAAGATCAGAATTGTGGAGGATTTTTCACCCGAAGTGTTGAATGAACGCTTCAAGTTTAAAAAGGTTATGTCGGAATTGTATAATAAAGGTTTTAAACCCTCTCTTCGTTACCCTGCTCGTCTTAGAATCATTTTGAAAAATGGCTCTCAGAAATGGTTCCATTCGACTCGAGGTGCAGGATTTTTTAATTTCAGAATCAGTATCAGAAGTTTAACTGTTCAATAATTCCCTACATAAATCTATGTTTTGTCTGCTTGATGGATCCTTTTTTTTTTAGAATCAGCAGTATAACTGTTCATTACTTTCTTTTATGAACAATTGTTTTTTTTTACTTTTGGTATACCTTCATATCTAATTTTTTTTGTACTTTTATTTCTTTGCTTAGAAAATTAAGGATTTAACATCAGTAAGTTTTCATTGAGATAATACTTTCCAAGTTATTATGTTCTGAATTCTCTTAGTTCTTTTTAATATTTTATACTATATATTTTCAGGAGATTTTTTAGTCAGTTTAATTTTGCTCTGTCTTTTGTTGTGTCTTGTTGGAATGCAGTTAGCCTTGAAAATTTTTGGAGCTCAGCCAGTAGATTGTTTTGGGTGGGTAATGTTGGCAGGTTTAGCTGTTGACTGCCCTTTGGTCGACTTTCTCTTTTTGGGTGGGGGGTGGGTTTCTTCTTTTCTATCAGCTGTTTGGTTCTCTTAGCTTCATTTGTTGCTTGGTTACTTTATTTTAAAGCTCATTGTTTGGATTTAATATATATTCCTGTGGTTTTTATTCTAACCTCTCTTTTAAGTAATATTGTTATGTACCCCGTAACTGGGTGTCTGACCAGCAGAGAAAGAAGAATTCGTTGGAGTCTGGTGGTACCAAACTAAAGGTGTTTATTAGTAAACTACACAATACAATATCAAAAATGCAAATATACATATAAAACAAGTTAGCAGTAATAAACCTAAAAGTGTAGGAATAATAATAATCAATAATAAACAAACTCTATCAATGTCTAGGGGTAAATGAATTGTCATAGGAAAGTATAGAGTTCAGTTCATAAATGCTGAGGTGGTTATGGTTGTTGTATTGAAAGCATTGGAGAGAGAGAGAGAGAGAGCAAGCGAGATGTAACAGCAACAGCTGCGGCAGGCAAACCTTTTGTAGCTTTCTTAATCTGTCGTGTCGTTGTGGCCATTCAGTTATGACCCCTCTGGTCTTCAGCTAGACCGTTCTTCTGTGGTGGACTCATCACTCTGGCACGAGTGGACACACACACAAGTCCCCACCTTTCCTGCTGTAACACTGTGAGCTTTGTGACCGATCTCCTGGTTCAGTCTCCGAAGCCCCCACCTTTCTGTGGGTTCACAACACTCAAGTCAGTGTCCACTGGTGTGTCTGAAGGGTGTCTCCCCAGACCTGTCTTTTATCCCCACTCAGCTATCCATCAACTCTGAATGACCGTGTCCAATAAATCAGGCCACTCCTGCTATCTCCTGAGGAATGTTAACGAGCAAAGTAAAGTCCTTGTAGTGGAAGGTAAATAATCCAGGAAGAGTCAAAATACAGTAAATCAACAGTCTCTCTCCCCCTCTTATCTGCAGCAGATGTTCTTGCCTGGGCTTTATCTCTCTCTCTCATGAGCAGCATAGCAACAGTAATAGTTCGTAGTTCTCGGGGGGGGGAGTGGTTAACTCTGCACCCCATTTCCATCAGGTCTGTCCATCACTCTTAACACCCCCATTCTTCCGGGAATTTTCACCAGGGTGAAAATTAACTAATAAAGCTTATTACAGAAGTTAACTAAATACAGAAGTGGTCTTAACTACAAGAATAATACAAGTACACTTTCAAATTAACATCTGGATAAACAGTCAGCAATTACATTCTTACTCCCCTTTACATGTTGTATTTTAATATCGAATTCCTGTAACAGACTCCAACTTAATAACCTCCTATTTTTATTTTTCATGTTAGCCAAAAATACGAAAGGGTTGTGATCTTAGCTTAGGTGTATATTACAAAGTGTGAACCAATACATGTGTGATCATACTGTGGTACATTACAGAAGTTTGTGCAAATACTCATCTCTATTTTACTTTTAAACTTAACATTCAAACAGTCAATCTTCCATGGTGTTTTTATCTTTTACATGCTTTGTTCAAAAAAAATCAAATTCCTGTAAAACCAGATCCTGTTATTCAAAGTGGCATTTGGTCAACCCTTGCCTCTTTTCCACTTAACTCTCACGTGGTTAGCTTGCTCACCAGCTTAGAACAGGCCTTCACAGACTCCTTTCACAGGAGCTATCTTATCACCAATGTTTTCCAAACTAAGCCCATTTGCTGAACTTCCAAACCACTCATTAATTTTAAGCAAGTCATTAATTTTATCTTCAGGATCTTTAATTCTGTTAGTTTCTCATTTAACATCTGCAGGTGATCCCTCTTGGTCAAAACAACACTTTAAGTTCTGCCTCTCCAAATCACATCCTTGAACAACATCACCAAGTTGTTTATCCTTAAATTCCAAAACAAACTGTAATTGATTCGCAAGCACCTTGTTAACAAACCACTGTTCAGCTAACGGCCCCTTCACTTTAATTAACAGTTCTGAAACCAAACCCGACTTTAAATTTTCTTTATTCAAAAGAATAGGAACAATACTTTTCCCTTTCCCTTCAATAATATTCACATCACCAGCTTTCATCTCCTCACTAACTTTTAACACAAGTGACCGAGAATTCTCACTTTCTACCGGTGCCACAGTTAACCCTTTCTTCACTGAACCAAGTCCATCTGACGCAAAAGGATTGCATTCCTTTTCAACTAAATCAGATACCTCAGACTTTTCCTGAGCTTCAACACTAGGTTCAGTACCCTCTGACTCCACATCCTGAACACAGGCCAACGGGACATCTGCCTCTTCTAGGCTTACAATACCAGTCCCCTTTTCAAATTCTAAGTTCCCCTGATCCTCCCAGGTACTCTCTGGGCAACTCCCCTTCGGAGTAAACTCAACCTTGCAGGTTAAAACAACCTCGTCTGCTAACCCAGCAGACTCCCTCAAGGTAGCGGCATCCTTTTCATCTAGGACTGCTCTCATATCATCGGGAACACACTTAACTTCTTCAACTGCAAACAGCTCTGTCAAGCCAGACAGATCATCCGTGTCCAACCCTGGACCCTCTAACTGGCTCATCTGTTTCTTATCTTTACTCTGTGCCTCCATAACCTCCTTCCTCACTCCTAAGTGTCCACCTAGGGGTATCTTGTGAGCCAAGTTCAAAATTTCATCCCGATAAACCTTCGGAACCACCACCTGGTGTACCACCGCCCAGTCCTCATTGACTGGCACCGTGGTCAGCCTCCACTTCCTCATTAACACTCCCTCCTTCAGATAGTATCCCCCGGTTCCTTATCAATCTCCACCTCAGAAAGAGCTAATTCTTTCAATGCTGCAAGCTCCTCATCACGACTCTGTTCCTTTATAAAATCCCTCCTTGCTAATGGTAGATCTACCTCCTCTCCTTTACTCTCCTTAACCCCACTATCCTTTTCCTTCTCCTCCGGTAACCCCTTTTCATACAAGGTCGGCAAAAATGTCTCCGCTAAATCAATCCTGGACTCATTTAAACTTTCTCCTTTCTCAGCCGCCGTTCTAGACATGCTGCGAGTGATTGCGCATGCGGGATAAATCTTGGCATCTATGGGCGGGTCCTCAGCACTTATAGGCTTGCTCGTCAGTTTCGGTGCTGAATACACGTCCCCAGTATCTCTCCAGATCCACACTGGAACTAGGGTTTCACCCTCCTTCACAGACACCGTCCCTTCCGAGATAAACTTCTCACGCCCCTCTTGGGCTCTATCTAACTTTGCCATCCCCATCGATCTGTTGACCGACTCAATACAACCAGTCGGGACTGCCGTTTTCCCTTTTCCTGTCTCCTTCTTCGGAGCAAAGCACTTAGATGCAATATGACCAGCTTTCCCACAATTATAACACGTAAAGTTGGGAACCTTCCTGTCAGCCTGTTTTACCTCCTCCTTACCTTTTCCACTAGCTCCCGGCTTATTCTCTGCCTTAGCCGGTGGGCTTTCTCTACCGTCCCTACTGCCTCTCTGGTAGCTCTTATTTAGGGAAAACTTTGTTTTGTGGGTTAAGGCATACTCGTCTGCTAATTTGGCGGTTGCAGACACAGTCACTGTCTCCTTCTCATCGAAGTACATCTTCATACTCTCAGGGATACAACCTTTCAACTGCTCCATCAGTATTAACTGTAATAGTTTATCATAATCTCCAACGCTTTTTTGAGCCCACCAACACTCACAATACATTTGCATCTCACGGGCAAACTCTAAATACGTGTGGTTCCACGGCTTTCTCAAGCTCCGGAACTTCTGCCGGTATGCCTCTGGCACCAACTCGTAACTCCTCAGTACAGCCCTTTTTACTTCCTCATAATCCTTAGACTCATCCATAGACAATGCCGAATACGCTTACTGAGCCTTCTGCCTAAGTACGCTCTGTACCAGAACAGCCCATTTCCCCTTAGGCCAGTTCTGATTCACAGCCACTTTCTTAAAATGGAGGAAGAACTTATCGACATCCATCTCCTCAAATGGAGGTACCAACTGGATCTCCTGACCAATCTTGAACCCCTCATTTGGGTTTGCAAATGTGAAAGGATTAAACCATCCTGTGAAACGTAGTAAGATATTTAATTATATTAATAAATTGAATGTCTCAATTTTTTTTTTACAAGAAACACATGTTCGTAAATGTGATCATTTACATCTTTTCAGCCGTTGGAAGAGCTTATTTTTTCATTCCTCCTTTCAGGCTATGGCCAGAGGAGTTTCGATTCTTATAGACAATTCAGTTTCTTTCTTTCTGATACCAATGGGCATTTTGTTATAGTGTCAAGGAAATTAGATAATAAATTAATGGTTTTTGCTCATTTGTATGCCCCGAATATAGATGGTCCAGGTTTTTTTGAATGCTTTTTTCTGCTTTTACCATATTTAAGTCTGTATTCTCTGGTTTTAGGAGGAGACTTCAATTGTTGTTTAGACCCTGTTTTAGATTGCTCATCTTTTAAACGATTGACTTTTAGTAGATCTGCCTCCTTTATCCAACGAAATGTAATATTGTTGATATTTGGTGCTTTTTGTATCCAACAGATAAAGTGTACTCATTTTTTTCTCATGTTCATCATACGTATTCCAGGATTGATTATTTTTTTGTTGATAGTCAATTGATTCTATTGGTTCAATTGTGTGAATATAAAAGAGTTCTCTGCCATCATCCTGAGAGCAGTGTACAATCCTCCTCAGGCCAACAGCAAGCAGGCATCAAGACCTGTGTAGATGACGCTGGACCTCTGAGAACAATTTGGACATACTCAAACCAAAAACAGTGAATGAACCAAGAGATTCATAGTCTGCTGAGGGCTAGATCTCTGGCATTCAAGACTGGTGTTCCAGAACTATACAAGAAGTCTAGGTACGAAAAACAGAAAGCTATTTTTAGGGCGAGAAACAATTCTGATTGAATTTAGAGAAGGAATAGGATGCATGTCAGCTCTGGCAGGGTTTGCAGGCCATTACTTTCTACAAAGTGAATCCTAACATCATGAATGGCTGTGATGAGCTCAGCACCTTTTATGCACACTTTGACACCTGTGCAAATCCCTGCAGCTGGCTCTGTAAACTCTGTCTCAAAGGCTGATGTCAGTACATCTTTCAAGATGGTGAACAGGCCCCGATGCTGTGAAAACTTGTGCCAATCAACTGTCAGGAATGTTCAAGGTCATCTTCAAACTCTCACTGCTGCAGTTGGAGGTTCCCATCTGCTTCAAAAGGGTGACAGTCATATTAGTGCCCAAGAAGAGCAGGGTGAGTTGCCTCAATGGCTTTCACCCAGTGGCACTCACATCTATGGTGATGAAGTGCTTTGAGAGGTCGGTCATGGTTAGAAGCAACTTCTGCCTAAGCAAGGACCTGAACCCGCTGCAATTTGCCTTTTGCCACAATAGGTCTACAGTGGATGCAATCTCGCTGGCTCTCCACTTGGCTTTGGATCTCCTGGACCATAGTAAGACTTATGTCAGCCAGCTGTTTATTGACTACAGGTGAGCGTTCAATACAATCTTATTCTCAGTTCTAATCAACACTGGCGCATAGCAAGGAATCATGCTTAGTCTACTGCTCTACTTCCTCTATGCCCATGATTATGTGACTAGGCATAGCTCAATCACCATCTATAATCTTGCTGACAACACATTTGTCAATACTATTGTTGGCGGAATTTCAGTTGTAGAGGAGGAGGCATACTGGAAGGAGATAGATCAGCTGGTTGACTGGTGTCACAGTAACAATCTTGCACTCAATGTCTGTAAGACCAAGGAATTAATTGTGAACTTCAAGGGGAAGTCGAGAAAACACACGCCAGTCCTCATCAAGGGATTCGAAATTGAAAGAGTGAGCAGTTTCAAGTTCTTATGTGTCTACATCTCTGAGGTTCTATCCTGGGACTGACATATTGATGACAAAGAAGCAATGGCAGTGGTTATATTTCATTAGGTGTTTGAAGAGAATTGGAATGTCACCAAAGACTCTTGCAAATTTCTACAAATGTAGCGTGGAGAGCATTCCGACATGTTGTATCTCCATCTGGTATGGCAGGGCCACTGCGCAGGATCGGAAAAACTCATAGAAAGTTGTTAACACAGCTAGTTCTGTCATGGCACTAGCCTCCCCAGCATTCAAGACAGCTTCAAAAAGTGAAGTCTTAAAAATGCAGCATCCTTCATTAAGAACCCCATCACTCAGGCCATGCACTCTTCTCTTTGCTATCATCAAGGAGGAGGCATAGAATCCTGAAGACATACACTCAACATTTCAGGAACAGCTTCTTCCCCTCCACCATCAGATTTCTGAATGGACAATGAACCCATGAGCACTACCTCAAAGTCTTTTTCCCCTTTTTGCACTACTTATTTATTTAAAATTTATATATACTATGTGTGTGTGTATGTGTGTGTATATATATAGTGGTATGCAAAGGTTTGGGCACCCCTGGTCAAAATTTCTGTTACTGTGAATAGTTAAGTGAGTTGCAGATGAACTGATCTCCAAAAGTCATAAAGTTAAAGATGAAACATTCTTTTCAACATTTTAAGCAAGATTAGTGTATTATTTTTGTTTTGTACAATTTTAAAGTGAAGAAAGGAAAGGAGCACCATGTAAAAGTTTGGGCACCCCAAGAGATTTGAGCTCTCAGGTAACTTTTACCAGACCTTAATTAGTTTGTTAGGGTTATGGCTTGTTCACAGTCATTGTTAGGAAAGGTCAGGTGATGAAAATTTCAAAGCTTTATAAATACCCTGACTCCTGAAACATTGTCCCAACAATCAGCAGCCATGGGCTCCTCTAAGCAGCTGCCTAACACTCTGAAAATTAAAATAAATGATGCCCACAAAGCAGGAGAAAGCTATAAGAAGATAGCAAAGCATTTTCAGGTAGCCGTTTCCTCAGTTCGTAATGTAATTAAGAAATGGCAGTTAACAGAAATGGTGGAGGTCAAGTTGTCTGGAAAACCAAGAAAACTTTCTGAGAGAACTGCTCGTAGGATTGCTAGAAAGGCAAATCAAAACCCCCTTTTTGACTGCAAAAGGATTGCTAGAAAGGTAAATCAAAACCCCTGTTTGACTGCAAAAGACCTTCAGGAAGATTTAGCAGACTCTGGAGTGGTGGTGCACTGTTCTACCTATGACCTTCATGGAAGAGTCATCAGAATAAAACCTTTCCTGTGTCCTCACCTCAAACTTCAGCATCAGAAATTTGCAAAGGAACATCTAAACAAGCCTGATGCATTTTGGAAACAAGTCCTGTGGACTGATGAAGTTAAAATAGAACTTTTTGGCCGCAATGAGCAAAGTATGTTTGGAGAAAAAAAGGGTGCAGAATTTCATGAAAAGAACACCTCTCCCACTGTTAAGCACGAAGGTAGATAGATAGATGCTGACACCATTCAACTCGCTAGTATCTCTCATTCCTCTACGCCCTTACGTCACCACCTGTAATCCTGTCAATAATGGTTGACACATGCTTTGGGCTTGTGTTGCAGCCAGTGGCATGGGGAACATTTCACTGGTAGAGGGAAGAATGAATTCAATTAAATACCAGCAAATTCTGGAAGCAAACATCACACTGTCTGCAAAAAAGCTGAAGATGAAAAGAGAATGGCTTCTACAACAGGATAATGATCCTAAACACACCTCAAAATCCACAATGGACTACCTCAAGAGGCGCAAGCTGAAGGTTTTGCCATGGCCCTCACAGTCCCCCAACCTAAGAAGAAGAAGAAAGCCCTTAATTCCGAGTGGAGTCATCAGGACGCCGTCGTGATGACATTTTTTTTAGCAGGCTTTCTTGTTTTTACAAGGCTGAGTTGCTAGCTTGACACTCAACCCAGCACGGACGGAAAGTGTGCAAGGGAGCCGGCTGGATTCGAACTCAGGAGCCTTTGCTCCGAAGTCCATCGCTGATGCCACTACACCACCAGCCAGTGGTGGTTGCTATGAGGAGTTGCAGTTTTTTTTGACTATATCGTATATATAACAGCGTAACATTTTACTTATCTGATCTTGACAATATATACTTTCTGGTTTTTCTATTGCTGTTTATATGTCTTTTATATTATCTGTTTGCCAAACTCCTCCTCTGATTTGTATATTCTTTATTTGAAAATCAATAAAAAGATTGAAAATGAAGAATTGCAAGACTCTTAGCTGGCCACAGAAAGTGTTTACAAGCTGTGATACTTGCCAAAGGGGGTGTTACTAAGTACTGACCATACAGGGTCCTTTTCCTTTTTTGTTATTTTGAAACTGTAAAAGATGGAAATAAAAAAGTAATCTTGCTTAAAATATTAAAGGAATATGTCATCTTTACCTGTATGCCTTTTGGAAATCAGGTTTTTATATATATATGTGTATATATATATATACACACACACTCATTAATATATATATTTCTTATTGTAGTTTACAGTCTTTATTATTATATAATGCAATGCACTGTTGTCACAAAACAACAATTTCATGGCTTATGCGAGGGATATTAAACCTGATTCTGATACTGTACTCCGAGGAAGGATCAGAAGGAGTTCAACCTTTGTCGTGAGCCCCTGCCATTCAGGATAGGTGCTACTGGGTCTCATATACCTCCCCGAATATGGTAGCCACAGGAACCCAAATGCCCTCGATAGAGCTTGTGGAGAGGTCACTAATGCGTCCACATTGGGAAGAGGGCGTCACGTAAAGGGCCAATTAAGACCTGTGACTATCCTCCACAAAGTTTAACCTACCGCAACATGGGTGCCCCTGAGTAGGGTGGAGTCCAAGAGAATAGTTCTCCTAAATGAAATGTCAGCAACAGGAGACCAGGGTCACGAGGCTAGGTCGGTGACACCAGTGAGTATGAAGTTTGCCCTTGGTGAAGGACACACTGACAAATATGTTGGTGCTTGGGGAACGTAGCCCGAACAAATCAGAATCACCAGGATACGTTGTTAACTTAGCAGCAGCAGTACAATGCAATACACGATAATATAGAAAAATAAATAAAGTAAGTATATATTTGTGTATAAAAGAGTTAAATAAAAAATAGTGCAAAAACAGAAGTAATACAAAAGTGAGGTAGTGTTCATGGGTTCAATGTTCATTTAGGAATCAATGACAGAGAGACAGAAGTTGTTCCTGAATCACTGAGTGTGTGTCTTAATGCTTCAAAACCTCCTTTTTGATAACGATGAGAAGAGGGTGACACCATTCAACTCGCTAGTATCTCTCATTCCTGTACGCCCTTACGTCACCACCTGTAATCCTGCCAATAATGGTTGTATCATCAGCAAACTTATAGATCGTATTTGAGCAAAACCTAGCCACACGGTCATGGGTACAGAAAGAGCAGAGCACTGGGCTGAGCACACAACCCTGAGGTGCGCCAGTGTTGATTGTCAGCAAATCTGCACGGACTGTGGTCTTCCGGTTAGGAAGTCGAGGATTCAATTACAGAGGTAGGTACAGAGGCCCAGGTTCTGTAGCTTATCGATCAGGACTGTAGGAATGATGGTATTAAACACTGAGCTACTGTCAACGAACAGCATCCTGTCATAGGTGTTTGTGTTGTCTAGGTGGTCTAAGGCTGTGTGAAGAGCCATTGAGATTGTGTCTGTCGTAGACTATTGTGGTAATAGGCAAACTGCAGGGGGTCCAAATCCTTGCTGTGGCAGAAGATGATTCTAGCTTGACCAACCTCTCAAAGCACTTCATCACCGTAGATGTGAGTGCTACTGGGCGACAGTCATTAAGGAAGCTCACACTTTTCTTAGCCACTGGATTAATTGTTACCTTTTTGAGGCAGATGGGAACTTCCAACCGTAGCAGTGAGAGGTTGAAAATGTCCTTGAATATGCCTGCCAGTTGGTTGGTACGAGTTTTCGGAGCCTTACAAGCTACTCGGTTGGGGCATCCCGCCTTGTGAGGGTTCACCCTCTTGAAAGGCAGCCTTTCATTGGCCTCTAGGACAGAGATCGCAGGGTCACCAGGTGCAGCAGGGGTCTTCACAGCTGTAGTTATATTCTCCCTTTCAAGGTGGCCATAGAAGGTATTGAGCTCATCTGGTTGTGAAGTATTGTTGCCGTTCATGCTATTGGATTTCGCTTTGTAGGAAGCAGTGTCCTGCAAACCCTGCCAGAGCTGATGTGCATTTGATGTCACTTCCAACCTTGCTTGAGATTATTTCTTCGCTCTTGAAATATCCCTCTGCAAGTCATACCTGTTTTTTGTGTACAAACCTGGGTCACCAGACTTAAATGCCACTGGCCCAGCCCTCAGCAGACAACGAACCTCCTGGTTCATCCATGGCTTTTGAATTGGGAATGTCAGCAAACTTTCATAGGCACACGTTCATCCACACAGGTTTTAATGAAGTCCGTAACAACTGTGGCGTACTCATCCAGATTTGAAGAGGATCTCTGTACTGGTGAGCAAAGACTCCAAAGAGCCAGCTGGTGTCAGCCAGGGACCCTTTCTCTATTCTGGGAGGTCTCGGTACCAGGGTGTACCAGGGTTTGGCCTGGGAGGGCTGTGACTAGTTTAAGAGTGGCCTAACCTGCTTCTCCCATTCTGCAGCTTTGGGTGGAACAACTGGGGGATCCCCTGATAGGCTGTTTGCCTCAGTGCCAAGGTGGAGCCACCAGCCGTCATTGGCCAAAACTGACTGCATGTACTAGGCCCTCTCTGGTGACAATGTGGAAACTCCGAGCAGAACTTTGAGCTGGAGCAGGGTTAGTCCCTGTTGCCGACGTGGGGACACGGAGTCCAGACTTGAAGGTCCATCTTGGGTGAGAAAGCATTGTCAAAATTCACAACTGGAACAAAAAATCTCAGGCAGAACTGGTAGGGATGTCAAACACCCATCAACACATGAAATGGCAACTTTTATAGTTAGAAATAAATGTATGCAAGAACAAATTTAGAAGTGGAGGGGTGAATTGTCCAACTCAGGGATGGAGAGGATGGAAATGGTACTGAGGCCAAATGTAAAAAAAATTATTGTGTAAAGCCAGACAAAATCACCAAAAAGAATCTTGAAATGGCATTTTGCACACAAGTTGCCATTGGAAAACACTTAGGAAAACACATTTGATAATCATCAGAACAAAGAGCAGAATAATAAAATGATGCAATAATGCAAATCCAAGGATTTACTCTAAATTAGAGTCTCCATTTCCAAACTTTACTCCAAAAGGATGGATCTTCAAAACATCATTAGATAAATCCACACGATCTTTAATAGACTTGGATAATTCATCCTATTATCTAAAAATAGCTCCATTATGGTTGATAATGCTATCAGACTCTGCAATAAAATGAGGGATAGGTGGAAGAGCAGTAGGTACATATCTATGTAAATCCTCTGTATTATCATTTATATATATTCAATATATGTTCAATTAATAAATTTTGGAAAAGCTCCTGGAAGCTTATTCCACACCAACCTGGAGTGATGTCAAGTTGATCGTGTCTATATCCTGATACTGGAATAATTCATTCTTGTATATTTTTCCAATACAAATCCTACTCCCTTTGTAACTGTCCGAACCTCGTCACAAAGCATGGGCACCGCAAAGATTGGGGTATCAATTGTTGTCAACTCCACCATGGGGTAAGGTGTCGATGAAAGATCTTGGGGGCTCCAGAGCAACTGGGATTGAGTTACTTGCAGCACAGCTAACCAGCCATCTTGTTTCTGATTTGTGTCCATGTCAGCAGTACCATTCACCGTGAAGTTGTACTTGAGTTATCAGCCCTTTCTAGTCCTGAAGCAGGACCCAAAATGCACGACTTTCCACCATTATCCTGGTACTCCCTCCTTTTCAGCATATCACCATTACTCGACCCCAATTATCAACAGACATTGGTTTTATATCTGATACAAAGTCTAGTCTCAGTTCTTCATAAATTCATACTACCACTTCACCTTCCTCATCAACACAGTCCATTATTACCATGGCATCTGATAGAATCCAAATAGACTTACCTGTTCTTACAGAACCATCTGCATGATGCTAATAGTCCATCAGCAGACAACCTATGTTGCATGGAGCGACTGAGGAGAACCCAAGTGCAGGACACAGGTGCAGAGATTGAGTTGGGGATGCTGGGGCAGATGTGAGCATTGAACAGCAAACAGGAGGAATCTCGACACGGAGCTCTGATATGGAGTCTTGACACGAAGACAGGGTTTTCATGAAATATCTTAAGACTGGAGCTGAACTTAGATCTAACAGTTCTAAGCAGATGGGAAACAAAGTTATCACACGGGAATAGACCAACGAACTGGCAACCAGTGGTTGTGACGCCAGGGTTCTTATACTGCAGTTCTTGATGGAGACCACGTGTGCTGTCATCAAGCGAATTAGCAGTAAATTGGAAATTAACGATTGGAATCATGGCACAATCAAAGGAGATTAGGGGCAAGATAGGAAATTAACAGTTGGGACTGTGACGGTACACCCCCCCCCCCCCCAACAGGAGCTTACAGGCGAACCACCAGGCTTGTCCGGATGGTCCCGACGGAAATCACGGATGAAGGAAGGGTCCAAGACGAAGGAGTGGGGAATCCAGGAATGTTCCTTTGGGCCATGTCCCTCCCAATCGACCCTGGAGGCCCCTGCCTCGGTGGCGCACATCCAGTAATCGCTGGACGGTGTACGCTGGGTAGTTGTCAATGATCCGAGCGGGTGGAGGGGGTTCAGCAGGAGGGCAAAAAGGGCTGACAGATACTGGCTTCAATTGGGAGATGTGGACCGTGGGATGAATGTGCATGGATCTGGGCAGTTTGAGTCTGACCACCGAGGGGTTGATAATACTCTCAATCTCGAAAGGTTCCAGGAAGCAAGGGGAGAGTTTCTTGGGCTCGTTCTTGAGGGGCATGTCTTTAGAAGAGAGCTAAACCTTCTGCCCAGGCCGATAATCAGGTGCAGGAATCTGATGGCGATCGGCAGTCCTTCGGTTGCAGTCGGCCGAGCGGAGCAGGGCCACATGTGTGTCTTTCCAGATCTTGCGGCATGAGCGGAGATGGGCCTGAACAGAAGGCACAGCAACGTTGTCTTCATGTGTGGGAAACAGACGGGGTTGGTAACCGAGGGAGCATTCGAAGGGAGACATTCCGGTGGTGGTGCTGACCAGGGAGTTGTGGGCGTACTCCACCCATGTGAGATGGGTGCTCCAGGATGACGGGTCATTGGCCATTATGCAGCGCAGTGCTGCTTCCAAATCCTGGTTAGCTCGCTCTGTTTGACCATTCGTCTGCACATGAAAGCCGGATGATAGACTTACTGAGGTACCAAGGGCTTGACAAAAAGATCTCCAGACTTGAGCGACGAATTGGGGACCCCGGTCAGAAATAATGTCTGAAGGAATCCCGTGAAGGTGGAAGACATGATGGACGAGAAGGTCGGCTGTCTCCCGAGCTGTAGGGAGTTCGGGAAGGGCTATGAAGTGCACGGCTTTGGAGAAGTAATCCACCATGGTGAATCCAGCTGTGTTCCTACGTGAAGGGGGTAGTCCAGTATCAAAATCCAGAGCAATGTGGGACCAAGGATGGCTAGGGACAGGCGGGGATGAAGCAACACAGCAGTTGGCTGATGGGAGGCTTTTCCACGGGCACAAACAGAACAGGCAGAGACGAAGGAACGCGTATCAACGTCCACAGAGGGCCAGCAGAAATGCCTCTTCAGAAGGCACAGCATCTGATCAATCCTGGGATGGCAGGCAAAAAGAGACGTCTGCCCCCACTGGAGAACCTCAGATCGAATGGAACCGGGCACAAAAAGGCGATTGGAGGGTCCATTGCCTGGGTCAGGTTCAGCCCGTTGGGCCTCTTTGACTATGGCCTTGATGTCCCAGGTGAGGGCAGCCACCACACAGGATGGTAAAAGGATGGTCTCGGGGTTGGGAAGGCCCTCCTCGGAAATGTACTGACGGGAGAGAGCATCGGGCTTCCCATTCTTGGAACCCAGATGATAGGTGAGTGTAAACCTGAACTGGCCAAAAAATAATGCCCAACGGGTTTGGCGGTTTGGATATATTCAAGGTTCTTGTGATCGGTCCAGACGATAAACGGATGTTCCGCTGCCTCCAGCCAGCGCCTGTACTCCTCCAAAGCAAGTTTGACCGCAAGTAACTCCTGGTTCCCTATGTTGTAGTTTCATTCGACGGGGGACAGCCGGCGAGAAAAGAAGGCACAGGGATGGAGGTTTTGGCCAGGGCCTGAACATTGGGAGAGGGCCGCTCCCACCCAGGAGTCGGAGGCGTCGACCTCCGCAATGAATTGACAAGAGGGGTCTGGTTGGACCAGGATGGGGGCGGAGGTGAAACGCCTCTTCAACTCTGAGAAGGCAGCGTCCGCTTCGGGGTCCCAGTGAAAAGGGGTCGTAGGTGAGGTGAGTTGGGTAAGGGGCGCCACCACCCGACTATAATCCCTGATAAATCAGCGATAGAAGTTTGCAAACCCCAGAAATCGCTGGAGATGCTTGCGTGTTGTTGGTCTTGGCCACTCCACTCTCACTCGCCCGGATCTTCTTGGGGTCCACTCTCACTCGCCTACTCTCGATGATGTACCTCAAGAAGCTGACTGAGGGGACATGGAACTCACTCCCTCAGCTTTAACAAATAACTTGTTCTCCCAAAGCCTCTGTAGAACCTGACGGACATGATAGGTGTGTTCCCGGAAACTGCTGGAGAAGAATAGGATGTCATCCAGATAAACAAACGCAAAACGGTTAATCAAGTCTCTTAGGACATCGTTAATCAGGGCTTGAAAAATTGTGGGGGCATTGGTGAGGCTGAATGGCATGACCAGGTATTCAAAGTGGCCTAGAGGGGTATTGAATGCCGTTTTCCACTTGTCTCCCTCTCTTATTCTGACCAGATGGTAGGTGCTTCGTAGGTCCAACTTGGAGAAGATGGTGGCTCCGTGAAGTGGTTCGGAAGGGGAGTTTATGAGGGGCAGTGGATACTTGTTCTTTATGGTTATATTATTTAGGCCTCAGTAATTGATGCAACTGCCGGTCTCCCAGACAACCCTGCCCAGGCCTGCGCCCTGGAAACTCCAGGCGCAGATCCATGGTCTCTCGAGACTGACGGATGCCACCAATTGATGCAGGGATGTAGTGAACCACCCTTCTTCCCCACAAAGAAGAACCCTGCGCCCACCGGGGAGAATGAGGGTCGGATAATGCCCGCCGCGAGAGATTCACTGATGTAACCTTCCATTGCTTCCCTGTCTGGTCAGGACAAGTTGTACAGCCGGCTGGTGGGGAGAGGAGCTCTGGGGAGAAGGTCGACGGCACAATCGTGTGGTCGGTGTGGCGGCAGGAAAAGGGCCCGTTGTGCCAAACACTTGCCCCAGGTCGTGGTACTCCGCTGGAACCCTGGACAAGTCAGGGGGTTCAACGGCAGACGAGGTCGCGGTGGCTTTTACAGGGGAAAGGGCCGACTGTAGACGTGGAGTGACAGAACGGACTCCAGCTGACCATCTTCCCAGTGGACCAGTCAATGTGGGGATCATGGCAGTTTAACCAGGGTTAACCAAGAAGTATAGAAGCTTGAGGAGAGGAAATTAGGTTAAAGTGTACCTGTTCCCGATGGTTCCCAGACAGAATCAAAGACAGTGAGTGACTCGGGCCAGAAATCTTCCATCCAGTGCCCAGGCTTCCGGGGGGTTCTCAGCGGCTCCTGAGGAATTCCGGACTTAGACAGATTAGGAGAATATTCAAAGAGTGGCAGATGGAATACAGTGCTGAGAAGTGTACGGTTATGCATTTTGGTAGAAGAAATTAAAGGGTTGATTATTTTCTAAATGGAGAAGAAATACAAAAATCTGAGGTGCAAAGGGATTTGGGCAGAATTCCCTAAATGTTAATATGCAGGTTGCATTTGTGCTGAGCAAGGCAAATGCAATGTTAGCATTCATTTCAAGTGGACTAGACTATTGATACTGAAGCAAGGATGTAATGTTGAGACTTTATAAAGCACTGGTGAGGCCTCACTTGGGAGTATTGTGAGCAGTTTTGGGCCCCTTATCTTAGAAAGAATGTGGTGAAACTGGAGAGGGTTCATGAAAATAATTCCAGGATTAAATGGCTTATCGTATGAAGAGCATTTGAAGTCTCTGGGCCTGTATTCACTGGAATCTAGAAGAATCAGGGGTGACTTAATTGAAACCTATTGAATGGTGAAAGGCCTTGATTGAGTGGATGTGGAGGGGATGTTTCCTATGGTGGGAGAGTCTAAGACCAGAGGACACTGTGTCAAAATAGAGGGACATCCGTTTAGAACGCAGATGAGGAGGAATTTCTTTAGCCAGTGTAGTGAATCTGTGGAGCTCGTTGCCACAGTTACTGTGGAGATCAAATCTTTATGTATCTATAAGAGGTTGGTCTTGATTGGTCAGGGCATTAAGGGATATGGGGGTGGGGAAGGCAGGAGATTGGGGCAGAGAGGGAAAATGGATCAGTCATAATGAAATGGTGAAGCAGACTCGATGGGCCAAGTGGCCTAATTCTGCTCCTATATCTTAAGGCAATATTCTGTCTACATCCTTCACCATTGTACTTACCTCTGTCAGATCCTCCGCAACTTTCCTTATTCCAAGAACAATTCCGGATTCGCCAATCCACACACAGACCAAAGTCCTTTATCTCTGGAATAATTTCAGTAATGTTTTCCTGCTCGCCCTCTAGACCCTAAATTTCTTTTCTAGAACATGGCCCACCACTACAGAGGTGCTCTCCAGAGTTCAGTAACCGAGGTTTCATCCTGAGCTCAGGTGCTCCGTTGGAATTTGTGAATTCTCCCTCTTTCCTCCAGCTGCTGCGGGGTCCTCGCACACCCCAAAGGTGTGTGATTTCAGGGGTTGATTACCCACTGTGAGTGGCCTCTCTTGTGGGTGGTTGGCATGTGAAAAGGAATAGGTTACAGGAAATGGGTGTGGGAATGGGATTGCTTTAGAAATGGCATGGAATCAAGATCATAATACATGGGGGCAGAATTAGCACAATCAGCTCGTCAAGCCTGCTCTGTCATTCAATCACGGCTGATTTATTATCCTTCTTAACCCCATTCTCATGCCTGCTCCCCATAACCTTTGACACCCCTATTAATCAATAACCTTTTAGTCTGCAAAAGGACTTAGACAGATTAGAGAATGGACAGAAGATTCCTTGAGTGTCTAGCATGAAATCCCGACAGTTTATCCGCTCAATAGATGCAGCCTGATTTGTAGTGTTGCTGGTGATTCTGATTTTGATCGGGGATTTTATCTACCAGAAGATGGCGCTAGACTCCCGTGAACCAAAAGTTGCCGACCTGGTGAATGCTGAATGAAGAGAGAAGCTCATTTTGTGTTCATTAGAACTGCTCCTCTCCTTGTTCATTGTGAATAGGCAACATTATATTTTCTTGTAGCCCTTTCACCTTAGTCTCCCTCTGTCCCTTCCCTTCAAGTAAGAAACCATGTTTGCAACAAAGGAAATCTTGAAGATAAAAAGGTGGCTTTGTGTGCTCTCAGATGATTTAGGCAATGGTGTGTTTCTACCACTGGAACACCAATCAACTATAGAGTTAAATCTAGTGGTATCCTTCCAGATCAGGCAGCACTGCATCTGTGAATCTGCTGGGGTCACCTATGGCATCCGATGCTCCCGAAGCGGCCTGCTCTACATTGGTGAGACCTGATGTAAACTGCGGCGCTGTTTCATCCGCTCCATCTGCCCAAAGTGGAACTTCCCAGTGGCTCAACATTTTAATTCCCATTCCCACTCCTGTTCTGACATGCCGGTCCGTTGCCTCCTCTTTTGCCACGATGAGGCTACCGTCAGAGTGGAGGAGTAATACCTTGTATTCTCCAACCTGATGGCATGAGTATTAATTTCTCCTTCTGGTAAAAAAAAATCCCTCCTCTTCCTCTCTTCCTCTCTTCCCCTCACTTCTTCTCACCTGTCTATCACTTCCCCCAGGTCCCCTCCCTCCTCCTTCCCTTTCTCCTGTGGTCCGCTCTCCTTTCCTACCAGATTCCTTCCTCTCCAGCCCTTTACCTTTCCCACCCACCTGACTTCACCTGTCACCTTCCAACTCATTCCCCTCCCCCATCTTTTTTATCCTGTCTTCTCCCCCCTTCTTTATCAGTCCTAAAGGTCTTGGCCCTAAACATCAACTGTTTGTTTATTTCCATAGGTACTGCCTGACCTGCTGAGTTCCTCCAGCATTTTGTGTGTGTTAGTGATATCTTTACTCTTCTTTGTTCCAGTTTATAGTCCTTGACAAACCTCACCTCCCCCCGGAACAATATAACCATATAACAATTACAACACGGAAACAGGCCATCTCGGCCCTTCTAGTCCGTGCCAAACGCTTACTCTCACCTAGTCCCACTGACCCGCACTCAGCTCATAACCCTCCATTCCTTTCCTGTCCATATACTGTCGTGGTTTCTCGTGCCCCACAAATGACCAGGAGACGCAGAAGATTCTTCAAGAAGTATTAAACTTTAATTTGCAAATCAAAGCTGAGACAGTCATTGAGCTAGTCGCCGATTGCCCACCGATCCTTGTACATAGCATTTTTTATAGCAATCTCCCGGTTTAGTTGTATTAGCATATCCAATCGGTCTACAGTTGCGTATCACTAGTACATCCGCCACTATTGTTTCTACCCATTGACTTAATCATGTTCTAATCTACATCTCTTAGCTACCTCTCATTAACACACCATTATAATCTACATTCTTAAGATTTCATTCTACTAAATTGGATACATGCATAGCAAATAGCAAGCTCAAAGCTGACTACATAGTTTTGGTTACACAGCAAATAATGCAACTTTTATACTCCAATATATCCCCCCTTTAAGAGTCCGCGCACAAAAGCCCCAATAAACTCAAGCACTTATTCCCAAATCTCGGGTTAAACAATAATTTTCTGCGCCAAGACCTCAAAAGTATTCTCTTCCTGTTACCCTGGGCCGCTGAGCCAAAAACCTGTCCCTTTGTACCTGAGACAGGGAAAAAAACTCAGAAGCCCTTACAATCTACTCTCACACAGTCGTTTTGCTCTTGTTCATCCTGCAGGTGTTGTAGGCTGTAACGATACATTTTCGGTGTTTCTTTCTCCACTAAGCTTGCTTCAGTAATTGCCACGAGCATCGGAAATTGTTTGGTTGCAGCACGCACTACAAGAGACTTGAGACGAGGAAAACAGCACAGCACAAGCGCACAGCTCAACAATACAATACTGACAGTTATTGCCATTTTAGTCAGCCATGCTCCCCATCCTCCGAGTCTACTTTCTAACCAAATAACTGATGTCCAAACCCTGCATTCTGTTTAACTTCCTTTCTTAGACTTTTCAACTTATACATTGCCTTAGTAAACGATCCTTCTGGACTAATGTTATTTGGTATAAAAGTACAGCACTTCTCTCCAAACATTATTCTGTGCGCATACCTCGCACTGTGACAAGACGAAGTCCACTGAAGCCTGTAAATAAGGTGACCAAAAACCATCCTTCTTTATTTTCTTTATCACTTCCCCCCTTGCACAATGGTCAATCCCATGCGCTTCTGAAATCAGAATCGTCAGTAGAGGGGTGGGCGCTACCAACAAACCGTCTTCCATGCTCCACAAGCCTTCCGGGTTCTGCTTGGCCCCCCTTCGTCTCCACATTGTCTGTTCTGCCAAAGTTGCCTTACCTTGTATTCCAGGGGTGTCAAACTCATTTTAGGTCACGGGCCGGATTGAGCAAAATGCAGCTTCACGCGGGCCGGATCAGTCGGACGCGTGCGGACACAGCTTTCGTTGCCTCCGTTTTTTCAGCCTGCTCTCATGTGTCTCAGTCTCTGCTATAACTACAAAGTGTTTCACTTTACAAATTCCGTTTCTTATGAAGAAGACTGCCGAGCAAGACTGCCGAATAAACACTAAAAACCCTGAAAACCTGGTACCTGAATAAACTCAGCATTAGCCATATCATACGCCATAGGCGCTTCGATTACTGGGGCCAGCTTTAATAGTAATTAGATATTATCTCGCAGGCCAAAGATAATTCCACCGCGGGCCTTGAGTTTGACATGTATGTTGTATTCCAATTAGGTCCTCTACCACAGGTTCTGGAGCTAGGCTTACCTGGGGGGCAATGACAGCTGATGTACATCCAGACGCTTTTCTGGCTGCCTCGTCCGCAGCTTGATTTCCCTTTGTTATTACATCATTTCCCTTTTTATGTGCCTGGCATTTTACTATAGCCAATGCTTTAGGTTCATTATGGCTTTTATAAAGTCTAGAATTTGCTGACAATGTTGTATGGGATCTCCACTGCTTTTTTTAAAACCTCTCTGTTTCCACACTGCCCCGAACAAATGCCATACTCCCTGAGCATATGCCGAATCAGTATAAATGTCTACTTTTTCACCTTCCATCATTTCACACGCAGCTGTCAGGGCTTTGATTTCCGCTAGTTGGGCGGAACACGGTTGGGGACAGGACTCCTTCCTAATAATCTTATAGCTCGACTGATCCTGCTGCACTACTGAGAACCCTGCATGATTTCCATCATAATCCCTATAACAAGAGCCATCTACGAACAGAACTTTTTTATCTGCATCCTCTAGTGGTTCTGACCGTAAATCTGCTCTCAATTTGGCAAATGCCATCATCTTCCCTACACAGTCATGGGGTTCTCCTTCATAGCCCAAAGGGACAAAATCGGCTATATTACTGGTAGTGCATCTCTGTATAGTTATGTCTGGAAATGTCAATAGCATCTGATACGCTGCTATCCTGGCTGGCGTCAGCACAAATTCCCCTCTTTCCAGCAATTCTGCTACTTTGTGGTGTGTGTACAGAGTCACAGGATAGCCCAGGGTTACATATGATGCCTTTTCATATGCATAGTACAGCGCCGCCAATCCCTGATAACAGGGTGGGTACCCCTGAGCCACCTAATCTAGTCTCGTACTGTAGTATGCTATCGGCTGCTTTGCTTTTCCTGTGCCTGTCTCTTGTGTTAGAACCGCTGTGACATAACCCTCCTGTCAGTTGGACACATACAAATGAAAAACCTTCTCGTCGTCAGGCAAAGCTAATGCTGGTGCTGACTGCAATTCCTGCTTAATAGTATTGAAAGCTATCTCCGCCTCTCCATTCCACTGTAAGCCGTTCTTCAAATTTGTATGTCCTGCTTCTTTCATTATCTTTCTCAAAGGTGCCACAATCTCAGCATATTTTCCTATCCAATCTGAGCTGTACCCTGCCATTCCCAAAAATGTCATCATCTGCCCTACAGTCTGGGGTTTTGGGGCCTTAGTTATTGCCTCAATCTGATCTGGTGCTATCGCCTTCACTCCCTTGGATATTACCCTGCCTAAGTATTCCACTTGCTGCGTGCAAAATTGCAGTTTCTTTTTGGATACTTTATGTCCTCCGTGCGCCAGCTTCTCTAACAGAGTTATAGTGTCCTGCCCACACTGTTCCTTACTGTGGGAGCAAATCAACAGGTCATCCACATACTGTAACAATGTACTTTCCAATGGCATGCCCTCTAGGTCTGCCTTCAATACCTGATTAAAAACATGTGGTGAATGTTTAAATCCTTGCGGCATTCTGGTATAGGTATACTGAGCATCTCTGTAAGTAAATGCAAACAGATATTGACACTGGTCGGCCAGAGGAATGCTGAAGAAAGCCGAACACAAATCAATTACTGAAAAGTAACTTGCTTCTGGTGGAACATTAGTCAAAAGCATGTGTGGGTTGGGGACTACCGCTGGCCAGTCCTCTACCACATCATTTACCGCTCGCAAATCATGCACCAATCTCCACTTAGATTTATCTGCTTTTAAGACCAGTAGCAAGGGGGTATTGCATGGACTGTTTGTTCTTTTAAGCACTCCTATTTCAAGCAACCCCTGCACTGTCGATGCTATTCTCTCTTCTGCTTCTGGTCTTAGAGGGTATTGCGGTCTCCTGGGTGGAATTGCTCCCCTTTTCAGCCTTATTTCCACCGGACTAGCTGTTTTTATTTTTCCTACGTCCGTGTCATGCTGTGACCACAGAATAGATGGCAACTCATCTAACCTTCTATCTTTCTGCTGGCCTCTTTCCTTTCCCAGCAATGGCATGTGTGGTTGGGGAGTTATTTCGACCTCTCTCACTGTCCCTACCATATCTACACTTACCATTATTTTAATGCAATTGTTGTCTTCTGATATCCACACCTCCGGCGTGATTTTCCTCCACACTGTTACAGTTTCAGCACTCTCAACTAAGGGTCCTCAGTCTTTAGACTGATAGCCCTTGTTTACCGACAACGTTACGTGGGGCGCAGCCTCCGGTATCCTGTACCATTTTTCTAAAAAGGTGTTCCACTTAACTTGTAAAGCTGCCCCTTGCTTTCCAATTATCACAGCCTCCCCTTCCAGGTGCTGTTGGGTACATGCCTCCAGGTGCCATCTCTCCTCTAACTCCCTGTTCTGAGTCTCGTCAAAAATTACTGTACAATGTAGCTCGGATTTGGGCATTACAGCCCTGGGTAATATAGCCTACACGCCCTTTTTCCATTTTCCCCAGGTTTCCTGAATCTGATCTGCGATGTCTCCTATCCAAAAGACATTAGCCTTCTTATCTTCTCGCACTGTCAATTGAGCCCTTGTTCTTTCTACACTCAGCCCATTTCTGGTGCATTCTAATTTTAATTCCAGTTTCAATAAGGCATCTCTGCCTAACAAATTAATCGGAGTTCCTTTAAATACTAGCACCGGCAAAACAATACCTTTATTTCCCATCCTCAACTGCACTGGAGCCATGCACTGTGTCAACGGTGTTTTCCCCGAGAACCCTATCGTCTTAATAAACTTTCCTGACATGGGAAGGTGAAGGGCATACTGTGGCTGTACACAAGTGTACGTGGCTCCAGTATCTATCATCATTGGTGTCAGTTGCCCTTCTAACATAACCTGAACAATGGGTTCCTCGTCTGCCTCCCTTGTTATCATTGGGTAATGTCCCTTCCCACTCGAGTTCTCGGGGCATCCCTAATACCTCGCATAGGGGTTCACAGGTCCGCTTGGGCCTGTGGGGGCTGGTCCTTGGCTAAACTTTAGTTCCCTTCTTATTGGTTCCTGCTGGTGTGTGACAGGCCATGGTGTAAATGGACAATCTCTTCTCATGTGTCCTGGCTGATGACATCCCCAAGCACAATCTCTCTACCTCTCTTTCCCCCTGTTTCCTCACTGGTCCCCTCTGCCCATAGCTCTCCTGTCCCCCTCCTTGGGACTTCCAGTCCTGTCTGGGCTGTTTGAATTTAGTCTGTTCCTGATAGGGCATTTGTGGGAATGCTTCTCCAAAGACGTTGATTATTGGCATGGGGTTTTCCGGCCCTTGTCTTACAGTATGATCGGTTCCTCCATATAGTGGTTCTTCATCCAGTTCGATGGCTGTACTTGGAACGGTGGTTGCTGGCAGCATCTTTTTGCTTTTCTCTTTTTCCTTCTTTTTGAGTTCTTCGAGCTGCATTTGTATTAACTTTCTTTGCACCTCTTCCTGCTGCTCAGCCAACCTTCGTTTGTCTTTCTGGTATTTCTCAACCGCATGGACTACGTGGTCTCTAAATTCTTGTGGGGTCATTGACGTCAGCCCAACCACTTCCTCCAGTTTGGATTTTACTTGCGGAGGCATTGCATCCAAAATGCTATGTCGGAACAGTGTGGTGATAAATAAGCTATTTTCCACCTCTTGCTCAGTCTCCAGTCTCCACCTTTTCAATTGGTTTTCTACGTAGGCTGCTGGGTTTTCAGTGTCTCCCAGTGGATCCCCCTTTAAGGCTTTGGGGTCCACTTTGGGTGGATAAAGCTTCCTGAGGGCCTGCCATACCCTCTGCCTCACTCTGTCAAACCCGTCTCCATCAGTTCTCGGGTTGTTCGAGTTTACTATGCCAGCCATTTCCATTAGTTCGTTAAATTTGGAGGTTCCCATCAACCTTATCAATAGTGCCTTCAAATCTCCCATAGCCAATAATCGTCCCACCGTTTCTTCTTCAAAGGCTCTAATCCATTTCCCTGCTTCTTCATGTAGATTGGGCAGAGTGTTTTTCAGCCCTTCTAGGTCCTGGGATCCCCAAGGGATGTACTGCACTTGTCCTGATCCTTTAACTAACAACAGCATCATTCTTCCTCCTTCTTCCCACCTGCCCTGGCTCTCCTCCTCGCCTGACTCCCCATCTGTCTCAGGGTATGTCTTTACTGCCTCCCACACAAATTTCTCCGGGGTCCTCTTCTTCTGTCCTGATTCAATACTTGGTTGGCCCCTGGAGTATTTTTCGCATCTCCTCTGGCAATCCCCTCTCAGTAACTTATCTAGCTCTCTCTCTACTTCCGCAAGTTGCTTCCCTACCGCCTCCTTCTGCTCTTCTAGGCTTCTGCCTCCTACCCTTCCCCACAAATTCTCGCATCCTCTCTCTCTCTCTCTCTCTCCCTCTCTCCCTCTCCTCCAATGAGTCACCTTCTCTTTCTTCCTGTCCGTGTACACCTGTAGGTGCCTGTACACCTGTGGCAGGGACTCCTCATGATCCTTACTCGTGCTTGATTCCCTTCTCTCTTGTGTTTCTCCAAGACCCTCATCTCCTATCTTTTTTCCACTTCCTCTTGAATGCCTCATCTCTTCCTGCCCTGATGAGCCACTTTCTTTTCTAGTCTGTTTATTTCTATGGTATAACCGATACTCCTCATACTCCTTTTCCTCTCTCAAGTATTTCATCCGTTCAATCTCTTCTTTCATTTCTCTCTTTGCCTGTTCCACCTTTATCCTTTCTGCCTGTATCTCCTTCCATATCGCCGCTTTTTCCTTCTCATATTGTCTTTTTTCCTCCTCATTATCCCAAACTTGTACTTCTCCCTGCATGTTTACTGTTCCTGTCAGCAGTGGGCACTGCTTAGGGGTTCCTTCCTCATTATAGGGAGGGGGCTTTTCTGTTTCTTTCGCATCCGGGTACGGAGCTGAAGCCAGCTTCTCACTGTACCCTTCTCTCTCTTTAACAGGCTGTTTCTCCAGCACCTTAGTGTCTTGCTCGCTTGTAATCAATATTCTACCTGTCCTCCTCAGCCTTTCTCCCTCCATTCTGAAGAGTTTTAGCACTTCCATTTCTCGTTCTCTTTTTTGCCCTCTTTTCTTAGATTTACCTTTTGCTTTGTAATTTTTAATTAGTGCCTCCATTTCTTCGCACAAGCTTACATCAAACGTTCCTTCTCTTGGCCATTTTGTGACCAAGTTTTTGGTTCTCTTTTCCCATTTTTCTGAAGTTTTTGTGATCTCATATTTATTTACCGGGAATTTTTTTGCTCAGAATCTCTACTGCCGTTCCTTTACCTGTCATGTTGTTCTTTCTTTTTAAGGTATTTCAGAGATTCACAGTTCGTTTACAGGATAATATTATTTACTCTAATCCTATGCCTAAGTCTATCGTCTGTCTACCAGCGCTTTAAACTATATATTGGACTGTCCTTTTTTCCTATTCTGTTCTGCCCGTACAGACCTCTATTCAGAGCGGTATCCACAGAACTTTCTCTTTGCACCTTGTCTATTCAGACCATTATCTCTTAAGGCAGTATCCACGAGGATTTTCTCTATTTTCCCTTTCCATGCCCGTTCAGACCTTCGTTTTATACGAAGCGGTATCCACAGGGACTTACCAACACCACGTGGAATTTTTCTTCACTTATTAGCTTATTTGTACTTACCCTCACTGCAGTGTTCTTGATCAACCCTCTGAGCCTCCTGTTAACCCCCAATTCTGCCAGATTCTTTGGACCGGAGGGACCCTTCAGCAGTGGTTCCACACTTCTGAGACTCCAAGACCTCCCCAAAACCAACAGAATTCTTAGTCCAAATTGTCGCAAAAAGTGCTTACCTTTTGTTTGGGTGCACCCTTAATTCTGTTAGCCTTGTGGGGGTCCCTAGAGGACTGGGAAGCGTCCCCAATCTGCCGTTTCCTTTCCACGGGTCTCTTTGCCGCGGTCGCCAATTTTGTCGTGGTTTCTTGTGCCCCACAAACGACCAGGAGACGCAGAAGTTTCTTCAAGAAGTATTAAACTTTAATTTGCAAATCAAAGCTGAGACAGTCATTGAGCTAGTCGCTGATTGCCCACCGATCCTTGTACATAGCATTTTTTGATTGCTATAAAATCCTGGTTTAGTTGCATTAGCATATCCAATCGGTCTACAGTTGCGTATCACAAGTACATCCGACACTATGGTTTCTACCCATTGACTTAATCATGTTCTAATCTACGTCTCTTAGCTACCTCTCATTAACACACCATTATCTTCTACATTCTTAAGATTTCATTCTCCTACTAAATTGGATACATGCATAGCAAATAGCAAACTCAAAGCTGACTACGTAGTTTTGGTTACACAGCAAATAATGCAACTTTTATACTCCAATAATACCTATCCAATTTTACTTTAAATGACAATACCGAACCTGTCTCTACCACTTCTACTGGAAGCTCATTCCACACAACTACCACTCTCTGAGTAAAGAAATTCCCCCTCGTGTTACCCTTAAACTTTTGCTCCCTAACTCTCAATTCATGTCCTCGTTTGAATCTCCCCTACTCTCAATGGAAAAAGCATATCCACATCAACTCTATTTATCCCCCTCATAATTTTAAATAACTCTATCAAGCTCCCCCCTCAACCTTCTATGCTCCAAAGAATAAATATAGATCAATTTGAAATCTGAGAAATGCTTTAATG
Organism: Hemitrygon akajei; assembly: GCF_048418815.1. Taxonomy (NCBI): domain Eukaryota; kingdom Metazoa; phylum Chordata; class Chondrichthyes; order Myliobatiformes; family Dasyatidae; genus Hemitrygon; species Hemitrygon akajei. Next base: position 33,340,258 of record NC_133127.1, read on the forward strand.
GGAGTGTCGTGGTTTCTCGTGCCCCACAAACGACCAGGAGATGCAGAAGATTCTTCAAGAAGTGTTAAACTTTAATTTGCAAATCAAAGCTGAGACAGTCATTGAGCTAGTCGCTGATTGCCCACCGATCCTTGTACATAGCATTTTTTATAGCAATCTCCTGGTTTAGTTGCATTAGCATATCCAATCGGTCTACAGTTGCGTATCACAAGTACATCCGCCACTATTGTTTCTACCCATTGATTTAATCCTGTTCTAATCTACATCTCTTAGCTACCTCTCATTAACACACCATTGTCTTCTACATTCTTAAGATTTCATTCTCCTACTAAATTGGATACATGCATAGCAAATAGCAAACTCAAAGCTGACTACATAGTTTTGATTACACAGCAAACAATGCAACTTTTATACTCTAATAGGAGTTTAATCTGGACCAGTGAGGGGCGTTGCATTTTGGTGGATTAAATGCAAAGAGAAGTGGACAATAAATGGCAGGACCCATAGACACATCAACGTATAGAGGGGTCTTGCGGTGTAAGTCCTTATTTCCCTAAGACTGGCAACAAATAGAGAGTGTGGTAAAGAAAACATAGAGCAGGCTCGCCTTTATCAGATGGACCATTGAGTATAAAAGTTGGGAAGTCAAAGTTGCATAAAACTTCAGACATATTTTGGAGGGTTACGTGCAATTCTGATCACCACATTTTTAAATGTGGAGGCTTTGGAAATGTTACAGATAATGTTGCCTGGATTGGAATGCATTAGCTATAAGGAGAAGTTAGAAAAACTTGGATCCACATGATGAAAGTGTCTGTTGCAATTGTGGATACTGGGAAGAACTGGAACTGGATTCTTCCTGGCTCCTCAATATTACTCTTAGCTTTATAATGCAACAAGCATTTTGTTAGAAGATAGAACAGCAGAGTACAAACCCTATGGCCTACAATGTTGTGTTAACCTATATAAATTTACTCCTTGGTCAGTCTAACACTGCCCTGCTACACAGCTCATAGCCCTGCAATTTGTCTTATATCCATGCAAGAGTCTCTTAGATGTCTGTACAGCACGGGGCTCTACCGCCACTCCTAGCAGTCCAGGCACCCACCACTCTGGGTGTAAAAAGCCTAATGTTGCTGTTTTCCCCAAACCTTCTTCCACTTGCCTTTTCTGTATATCCAGTAGCATTTTCTTATATGCAACATTGGTGAATCATTATATTCAGTCATGGGCATCATAACCTGTGGGCATCTCCACTGTCTGAAGTGCTAATAGTGGAACTGCCTTTCTCTTCCAGTTTAGTTACTGTTTGTTCATTTATGCTTGGTGACCAACATGGTACAGATTGGCTTCCATGCTGCCCTCTACAGTAGACAAAGTTTCGGTGTCTAGGCTAGTGGCTTTGTGGGTTCTAGTGGTACCTAGTGGTATCTTAACCTATATTTGTCCTAGTTTCCAGCTCTTGCCTCTCTGGAAGCAGAATTGGAGAACAATAGGGTTGTTAGCAGTCTTTCCACCAACCACCTTCCAAAGTGAAAGCCTCTGCCAGCTTTACACTGGTGCTTTTTCTGCCTTCACCCACATGTTGGTTTTGCGGAGGAGGAGAATTATCAGTTCAAATGGCCTTGCTGTGAGTACTGAGCACTGAATTGGTTCCAGGCCATAAGATCTTCGGCAGCGTTTCTCAAATTTTTGGTGCGGGGGCAATATGGGACCTTCCTAAACCAACAATGGCCTCTTTTCACACCCTGGCAATTTTTGCTGCTGAATTCATGCACATCAACTTGAAGTCTTGAAAGTGTGCTAATTGGGTTTGAAGCCATGCTATCATCTCACAGTCACCGTCAGAATGCACAGGAGTGTAAGAGGCTGCAGAGTATGTCATTGATTGTGTTCATTGCTGTAGAAATTGGGTATAAATTATGTTCAATGTGTGTTTTTCTTGTGAAAGTTGCTATGTACCTACGATGCTGCCGCAATAAAGATTTTAAGTGCACCTGTGCATCCATGTACTTGGGCACGTGACAATAGACCTGACTCTGACTTTGAGTAGTGGGCACTACCTGATCCATCACCGGAAAAGCTTTGCACACCAGCGATAGTGTCTCCTAGGTGTGTTGCTTCAAGAAGATGACAATAATCATCAAGGATCTGGGGCATGCCATCTTCTCACTACTACTGCCAGGCAGGAGATACAGAAGCCTGAATTCCTACACCAAGTTCAACTACTACTTTTCTTCAACTATTTGGTTTTTGAACCAGCCCGACAACCCTAATCATTACCTCAGTACAGCAACACTGACCACTTTGACCAATTTGTGTTATAATGGACTTTGTTTTTGTTCTAATTGTGTTCTTTCTTGTGAAAAATCACGTATAATTTCTGTTTAATTTATACTTTCTTGCAAATTTTGTGCATCTGATGTCTGTGATGCTGCAGTAAGTTTTCCATTGTACCTGTGTATCCATGTTCTTGTACATATACCAATAAATTTGACTTTGACTTTGAAAAAAAATTGAAAATCACTCTGCAACACACACATAACGCTGGAGGAACTCAGCAGGCCAGGAAGCATCTGTGGTAAAAAGTACAGTTGACGTTTCGGGCCAAGACCCTATTGTACTTTTTTCCATAGATGCTGCCTGGCCTGCTGAGTTTCTCCAGCATTTTGTGTCTGTTGCTTGAAAGTCACTCTGCTTAGAAAATCAGGTAGAAATTAATTTTTTTTTTGAAGTTCAATATTTTAGAAGAAAGCTTGATTTACAGCAAGAATGGTCATTTCATGACAGCTGTGTGTAGAAAAATATTGAGAGGTGAGGTGAGGTTTATAATGAGTGAGGAAGAGGCATATTAAAGTGTAATTGTTGGTAGATACTTAAGTGATACAGTTGCAGTTTACAGACTATGGTGCAATTGGTTAGATAAATGAATTGTGAGTTTACTGTAACTCCACCAAGGTACTCAGGATCTGGTTCCTGGAACAAATTTCTTTTACTGAGTTGCAGTGGCCCTACAACTACCCACTCTGCTCACTGCAGCCTCTGTTCCCCCGCTTAAGAGGAAATTAATCTCAGATCAGTGCTCGTATAGGAGAAGCACTGTCGACGTTTCGGGCCGAGACTCTTTGTCAGGACTGAAGAAGGCTCTCGGCCCGAAACGTTGACAGTGCTTCTCCTATAGAAGCTGCCTGGCCTGCTGTGTTCCACCAGCGTTTTGTGTGTGTTGTTGTTTGAATTTCCAGCATCTGCAGATTTCCTCGTGTTTGCTCGGATCAGAGCTTCCCAACTTTTGCTTTGTAGGACCCCATTTTAACAATGGAAATACCTTGCATTCTCAAAATGGTGGTGCCAATATGTCATAAATATCTGTTTATGTTCTTACAAAATTCAAAGTAAATTTATTATCAAAGTACGTAAATGTTACCATATACTACCTAGAGATTCATTTTCTTGCAGTATAATAGCATTAATTATAGTACTCATAGGCATGTTAACAAATGAAAAATAATTGAGCTAATATTCCATATAAAATCTTATAAGGAGCGTGCGCGCACACACACACACACACACACACACACACACACACACACACACACACACACACACACACACACACACACACACACACACACACACAGGGCTGGAAAAACCACTAGATGGCAGTATAGGACAATTTGTTACAACTTCATAAATTAAGTGTAGTTGTGAAATAAATGAATACATTCGGATAAAAAGATCATGAAAAATTGCTGCCACATGAATACTGGAAATTAATCCAATGTGATTTGAATAATCAGATTTAATTGAGGTTTGAACTGTGACTAAAATTACAAATTTCTTTTACAAAATCAAGTCTTTATAATCATTCTATAGGAATAATTAATGTTTAGATAATTGAGTCAAACCCACAGGAAATGTGTTTAGGTTCACCTGTGGTCCAAGGTTAGCCTAGAAAATTAAATTCCTGGAACAAAATAAAGTTTTTATGAATTACTCTGTGAAATCTATTAATTTCCTTTCTTAAATGTAATATTCTAACCTTGCTAAGCAGCAATTCTTATTTAAACAAATATTGAATGCTTAGTAAAACTTGAAAAAAGAAAAAGAATCAGAAATTGAAATAGAAATGCTGAAATAAAGGATAAAGAAAACATTGGAAACACACAAAGGCTAAACAATATGTGTTAAGACTGTTAACCTGAATGTACAATAGTCCTAGAAAAACCAAGAAGGAAGATAAATCATAAATCATAATAGTCAAAATTTCCTTTTTATCAGAGGCTGGTGGATCTATTATTATGGTTCCCAGCTCCCTGAGATTATCCTAGGCATTTAAAGTAACTAAAATTAATTCTCATGGACACCACACTACATTAGTGTATCCTTCCTAGTTTACTTAAAGACTTCTCTTTATCACTCCTACACTCAAGGAGGTTGGATATATAAGAAAGTGATAAAATTCAGACCAGAGGACTAAAACCTAGAACAGGCTCTTCGGCCTGCTTTGTCTGAGACGACCATTACGTTAATTTAATTTGCACATCTGGCTGCATATGGCTACGATTTGCCAAAGACCAGGCAGGTTTCTGTGCTGTAGTGCTGGATGACACCACCGGCCAGGTCTGCCCATCAGAGATGTCTAAGCGCTGGCCGAGGAGAGGACAGTACCTTTTGTTGCCTGTTCTGCCGATGGACTTGGACAGTTGTTCAGACAATATTGACTATCTGCTCTGATGTACCAGCTGTGGATAGTCCAAATCTCAGAACCATTAGGGACGTTTGGAAGCTTTAGATAACCACACATGTGAAAGAAAAATGAAGGATTATGTGGGAAGGATGGATTAGATTGATCCTGGAGTAGGTTAAAGGGTAATCCAACATTGTGTCCTGTGCTGTGCTGTACCTTTCCATGTTCTATGCTCTATGTTCGTGTTGGAGTGCAAGGATTCACTGCTGCCAATAGATCATGACCTTAGGAGTGCTGGGTTTGCTATAATGGCCAATGGCTGTGCTGATACTGAGGGCAGTGGTAAATTCCAACATCTGCCTTCCTGCAGAGGTTTGCCCCAAGGGAGGCAAAGTCTTGTCATGGACTTTATTGTCACGGGGAAGCGTAGCAGTGGCAGGCGGACTTAAGGCTTTTATTTTGCAGATGCTTCTCTCACATGGTTGAGTGGGGGGTGATTTGGAACTCAGCCTCTGAGTGTTTGCAGAGGCAAGTGTGTTGCAGATACTGAAATCTGAATCAGAGTCAGATTCAGAATCGAGTTTGTTGTCAAGACTCAGATTGCTTAATGTCATTTTCATTTCACAAATGTAAAGGAGATAATTGTTACTCCAGATCTGATGCAGCACAAAAAACACAATAATAAAAAGCACAATAAATATAAATAAATATGATAGTTAATATACATAGATTGATTTTATCACTGACATATGTCAGGATATTTTTTCTTTTTCCCTCCCTTTTCCTCCTTTTTCTATTCTGCACTCTTACCTCTTCTCACCTCCCCCTGTTGCCCCTCCTCCCATGGTCCAGTTTCCTTTCCTATCAGATTCCTCCTTCTCCAGCTCTTTGCCTTTTCCACCAATCAACCCCCAGCTTCTTATTTCTTTTTTTTGTAATTTTTTTTTTATTGAAGTTCATCATCAACCAAACATTTCTATAACATGTATTTCAGACATTGTACATATATCATATAATCATATATATCACAAATCTCCACAAAGTATTTATCTGAGGAATACACTTATAGAAAAGAGTGGAAAGAAAAAACAAGCAAAAGGAAAGAACTATGTACAAGTAGGGAGTGATCTTTTTTATAACAACAGATTCATTGATTTGTGAGAATAAAATCAGACCTATGAAGCGTTATGTAGTTAAAGCATTTTTCCCAGTATGAATCAAATTGTTCCAGTTTATGATTAACAGATGCTGTTACCTTCTCCATTTTGTAAATGTCCATTGTAATTTCCATCCATGTATTTAAAGTTGGGCTCTCCTGTGATAACCATTTCCTAGTATTTCTGAGTCTTTTTATCAGCCACCAACAGTATATTCATTAAATATTTATCTCTTTTCAACCATTCTTGAGGTATATATCCAAAATATATGGTCTTACTCTCTAAGGGCATTTCACATTTAAAGATGTCTTGTAGGGCATTGTGTATCCCCCTCCAATAGTTTTTGATAACAGGGCAGTCCCAAAAAATATGATAATGATTTGCATTTTGATTTCCACAATTTCTCCAGCAAACAGGGAGGTTACTATCATAATGGGATTTCTGAGAAGGTGTTATAAAATATCTTATCAAGTTTTCCCATCCAAACTCCCTCCATTTCTGTGAACTGGTACACTTCCATTGATATCTCCATATTATTGTCCATTCTTCCTCAGATATAATTATCCCTCCTTCCTTCTCCCATTTTGTTTTAATGTATGAAGTCGAATGTGTTTTAAGATTTGACAACCCCTTATACATGCTTGAAATGATTATTCACCCCTCCCCTACCCACCTGGCATCACCTGTCACCTTCTAGCTTGTCGTCCATCCCCTCTCCCCACTTTTTATGCTGGCCTCTTCTCCCTTCCTTTCCAGCCCTGGAATGTTAATTGTTTATTCAATTCCATAGATGTTGCCTGCCCTGTTGAGTCCTTTCAACGTTCTTTACATGTTGCTTTGGATTTTCTGCGTCTGCAGAATTTCTGGTGCTTATCTTGTGAAATTTGTTGCTTTGCAGCAGCAGTACTGTGCAGTATTTAAAATACACAATAAATTACAATAAGAAGTTTACATTTAAAAATAAATTAAATAAGAGCAAAAATAATGAGGGGGGCCATTATCCATTCAGAAATCTGAAGGTGGAGGAGAAGAAGCTGTTCCTAAATCTTTGAGTGTGTGTCTTCGGGTGCCTGTACCTCCTCTCTGATGATGGTAGTGAGAAGAGGGTTTGTCCTGGGTGGTGGGGGCCTTTACTGATGGATAGCTTGGTAGTGAAGTTTTCCCATCGTCCTGGAGATCAGCTCTTTTTTTGTCGGAAGCTTGCTGGCAGGGAGGTGCATCACTGCGGTGAGGAAGATTAATACAAGTTCTTGGGTGATGACATAGCCTCGACTGACAGCAGACAGGACAGAAATGGACCTGTTGTGGACCTCAAGGTTAAGTTCATGCCTTGCAAGTCGTTACGTAGCCCGTGTAAAATGGAGACCAATTCTGCAAGTGGACAGACTTGATAAGGATGCTCCACAGTCTCTCTTGAATGGCCCAGTCAGAAGCTTCAGTGAAATCAGAGACATCCCTGTACAGTGGTTAAAACTGTGGCCTGAATTTCTCCAGCGGTTGACACACACCGTGCTTTCAGATAAATGAAATCCACACTGCAATTGAGAGAGCAGCCTAGTGACCTTGGGAGGAGGTTGCTGAAGGGATACAGAATCCAGAAGACCATAAGGCATAGAAACAGAATTCGGCCATTTGGCTCATCGAGTCCACTACACCATTCCATCATGGCTGATTGATTATCCCTCTCATGCCTTCATCCCATGACCTTTGATGCCCTTATTAAAAAATAACCTATTAATCTCCACTTTAAATATACCCAATAAGTTCATAGAATTCTACAGCACACCACAGAAACAGGTACTTTGGCCCACTAAGTCCATGCTATCCATCTTTTACCCATTTACATTATTCTGCTCTAAGCCCCATTTTATTCTCCCCACATCTCATCGACTCACCCCAGGTTTTACCCTCGCCCTGCACACTAGGGTCAATTGTCAGTGACCAACCTGCCCGTCGCTGAGATGCTGAAGGGTGCTGGATCACCCGTATGGAATTTACAGCACGGTGGTGACCAGGCAGGGATAGTTTACAGACAGTGTGCAGTCAGCCCAGGCAAGTGAGGCCTTGGCAGAGTGGTCTTTGAAGAACATAACTGACCTTTGCACGGCAGGGGAACAGAGCCATTTGGAATACCGAGACAAGATAAGAATGCAAAAAAGGGTTCTAGAGTGTCACCTACTATTGTTAGTTACTTTTCCGTTTCTGAAGCATTATTGGCCTTTAATGTAGTGATTCTATTGCCTATTAATACCTGAATTATTGTAGTGTGATTGGTGATTGATTTTGCAAATAAAGAATTTGGACATACACAAGGTTACCATTTGGTCAGTATCTGTATCAAACTCTGTATAAAAATGTCATTTCTCTGTTCAGACTTCAGAATGGTCTGATGACAGGGGCCGTGCTTTTCTCCCTGTGCACAAGTAAATGAAGTGTGATTGAGGAATGAGTGCGAATTGTCGGAGTCCGCTGTATAGGCAATGGCACCGGGAAGAAACCACACAGTCAGAAAGAGAACATAGGTAAAAGCTGAGGCCAGGATTACGTCTGACTGTCTGATAATGTACAGCAGCAGCTCTATCAGACGAAGACCATGATAATGACTTTGTCTGTAGCAGACAACAGGGACACCTCTCTAGGGCCGGTGTAGTGAGATTGGAGATGGTCATTATTATGGGGTGCTGATATCCTCTTTCCAGTTATGGGAGAAATCCTTGGGAATTTGTGACCAGAAGGCTTGGGGAGAGAAATTGTAAAGTTGTTTAATCTAGGTTTGTATCCTGGCATTCAAAGTTCAAAGTAAATTTATTATAAAAGCATGTCGGTAAATTTCCTCTCCACGCCTTGATAAAAATATGTAGATGTCACCATGTATCACCCTGAGATTCATCTTCCTGCAGGCGTTCACAATAGAACAAAGAAACACAATAGAATCAATGAAAAACTACGCGCAGACAAAAGAAATGGACAAGCAACCAATATACAAAAGACATTTTGTGCAAATGCAAAAATAAATACAAATATTAATGAGACCAAGAGCTGTACAGTCCATGAAAGTGACTCCATAGGTTGTGTCCAGTGATCAGTTTAGCATTGAGGTGAGTGAAGTTATCCGCACTGGTTCAGGAGCCTGAGAGTTAAAGGACAATCACTGTTCCTGAATCTGGTGGCATGGGATCTGTACCTCCTTCCTGATGGCAGCGGTGAGACGAGACACGCTGCACGTTGCTGAGTTCTCAGCCAACTACTATCTCCACAGTGTTTTGTTGTGTTTTTCTGGCATTGTTGCTGTGACTTTTACTTAACAGCCATTATTGATTCAGTTGAACTACGATGCCTGTTTATTTTGTGCCAAGTGCAGGTCCCAACACGGATCCCACCCGTCCATCATTTAAACGTTTTAAGACGTGCGGACTGAGCAAGTGACGAGAGAAGCAGAGTTAACGTTTCACTGTTTTCAACTGTACCGAGGCTAATTAACTGCGAATTAAGAGACCTACCTGTTGGCAGCAGAGGCAGTCAGAGAAGACGTGACTTTTACCGAGATTGGGTGACTGCGGCTTAGAGAGACTGAACGTGATTAATGGATTTGTGAAAGGAATTTACAAAGGTTTTGTATTGGCTCTGGTTAATGCTAAGCTTTCCGTCAACACCTCCAGAACCTGAGACATCTCATAAAAACAATCCCTACCGCACTTCATTTGTTATGGAGCAATTGTTTCGGTGCACCACTTAAACGGAGGACAAGGATGGATGAGCAGAAAGCCCTTAGCCAAGTTGTGTCCTTTGTGATATTAGCCTCCCCGCCCACTTCAGTAGACGTACAGCCAGAACTTAGATATGCCTAAGTGATGAGCTCTTGCACAAGAGGCAAACATTTCACAAGGCAGGGTGGTATCAGCTGCTCCAGAGCGAACAGCACTCGAAATCAACTGCCCATTCGACTCCATGGGTTAATTTGGAAGCAAGTGAAGTCCAGTTAAGTTTATTGCCAAGTGCACAAGTACAGTGAAGTACTCTCGCCTGTAACAGCATCACAGGCACAGACAACACGCAAGTCGTAAATTATAGTATGCATAACATTTGTAGTAATAGTGCACTCACTTGAACTGAGTATGATGTTCTCCTAAGGGGTTGTCTCTGAGACGTTAGGGCTGATTCCCATGATGGAGAATGCCTGCAGGCAACCACCATACAATCCTTGATAGATCCAGGTCAGGGTCCAGTGTGATGGAATGTAAAATGACTGGGGACCCTTCGCTTCCCTCCTCCTTCACTGCTGTTGTGATTTCTGCCAGCTCCATCGCTGAGGGCTTGGGTGCTTTGCTCTTTATCTAGAACTGCCATGGGTGACTCTACCAGGAGCTTAAGCACCAGATGGCTAAACTCCAGACGAATCAGCTTTCTGATCTCAAGAATTCACCAGCCTTTTTGCCATGACATAGTGATGACCCTTGGTGAAGACAGAACTTATACAAGATAGTGCAGTGAAAAAAGGACTGCAAACCAAGAATTATATTATAATCATAGAACTGTACTGGATTCCAAGAAATATGAATGCAGCAGGTTTACCGCGCCAGTGATCTGCTCCTTGTTTGAAGCAGCCGGCCGGGGTGATGAAGGCGCTAGCGGTGGGGTCGCAGCAGGAGAAGCCGGTTGTTGGCTGGGAGAAGGTTCGGAGGAGCTGACCTGGGTGCAGACTGTGTTGCTGCCTACTCCTCAAAGGCACCGAAGTTGGTGCATGAAAGCTGCGTGCAGTGTAACCGTAACTAACTGTCCTGGACATTTCTCTTGTGATCACAAGACTCTGTTGGTGGTGAGACAGACGGCGAGGCTGCAGCATGGCCTCGGTTGTAGAGAGAACTAGGCCTCAAGCTGCGGGATTGCCTGCTGCTGCAGTCCAAGTGAGGAGGCACCAGAGGCGGTGTAGTCTGGCGTCCGTGCTCGACTGAGTGCTGCCCTCATGTGCTTGACCAGTGGAATGGCAGGCTGGATTGCCAAGAGCTATATCATACCGCCCAGGGTCTTGGACTATATATGTGATTCCTTGCGTAACAATATGTGGGTTTTTTTCTCTCGCTATTCTGAATGCACTTTATGCACCTTGGCCCCTGAGGAATGCTGTCTTGTTCGACTCTGTCCCTGTATGGATAGTATGATAATAAAACTTGATCTGATTTGATTTGATTAGTGTAAAAAACACAGCGATAAGTCTATGGTGGTGCAAGAAGTGGCCCATAGTGTTCTGTTCTTGAGGTAACATTATAGGATTAGGTGTTGTGTGGGTCGGTTCAAGAACCTGATGGTTGTAGGAAAGTAGCTGTACTTGAACCTGGTGCTGTAGGACTTCAGATGTCTGTACCTCCTACTTGACGGTAGCAGTTAGAAGAGACCACGGCCTGGATGACAGGGGTCCTTGATAATAGAGCTCACTTTCTTTGGCAGTGTCTCCCATAGTCTTTCTCAATGGTGGGGAGGAATGTGCCATGAAACAGGTCGGGTCACATCCACCAGTGTCTGTGGGCTCTGGGATTCCCGTGCATTGGAATTACCGTGATGCAACCACACTTACCTTTGAGCAGGTTCGAGTGTGTCAGGGAACAGGCAGTGCGTTGCAGAAGGGGCTTAGCAACAAAGCATTGCAGGGCCATCTGCAATTCTCCACGCCACTGGGCTGCCCAGTGTGCAGGACTCAATCAATCACAAGCACTAATCTTTCAGGTTAGTAAAAGGAAATTACCAAAATTCCCTGGATTCCAGAGTCGTCTACAGGATTGGAAAGTCACAAGTATTAAGTGGAAGAAAGCAGGAAACTACTGGCCAAATGTCTGTCATCAGGAAATTGCTTGAATCTAAGATTAAGGAGGCAATAGCAGGACTTTTAAAAAATCATAAGACAATCAAGCAGGGTCAACATGGCTAATGAAAGGGAAATGGAGTTTGGCTAATTTACTAGAGTACTTTGATGATATTACAAACAAAGTGAATAAAGGGGAAACACCCAATGCAGGTAGTTGAATTTCCAGAAGACGTTTGATAAAGCTACTGCACAAAAGTCGGGTATTGACATGGACACAGGAGATTCTGCAGATGATGGAAATCCAGAGTAACACACACAAAATGCTGGAGGAACGCAGCAGGTCAGCCTGCGTGTAGGGAAAGGGATTAACGGTCGATGTTTTGGGCCGAGACCCTTTGGCAGGGCTTGAATGGAAAGGAATAGATGCTAGAATAAAAGGGTGGGAGGGTGGGGGGGAGGACAAGCTAGAAGATGATATCTGATGCCAGGTGGTGGTGGGGGGTGATTGGAGGGATGAAGTAAGAAGCTGGGATGTGATAGGTGGAAAAAGTAAAGGGTGACGAAGAAGGAACCTGATAGGAAATAAGAGTTTACCATGGAAAAAAAAAGAAGAATGAAGAGCACCAGAGGGAGATGGCAGGCAGGCGAGGAGAAGAGAAGGGATGAGAGGGAAGACAGAATAGGGAATGGAAAAGGAAAGAAGGAGGAGAGGTGGAGGCCAGAGTGGGGAATTGAAGAAGAGGCAGGGGAGATGGGAAAACATACTGGAAGTTGGAGAAATCAATGTTCATACCATCAAATTTGAGGCTACCCAACTGGAATATGAAGTGATGTGTTGTTCCTCCAATCTGAGAGTGGCCTCATTGCGACAGTAGAGGAGGCCGCGGACCCACTTGTCAAAATGGGAATGGGGAGTAAAGTTAGAATGACTGGCCACCAGGAAACCTTGCTGGTTACTATCAAGGTGAAGAGCTTGTCAAAGCAGACCCCAGCCTACGTCGGGTCTCACCAATGTACAGGGGGCCGCACCCTGACCTGGAAGGGTGAGAAACCCATGAAAATTGGATTGTAGATGTCCTTTTCCAATTGGGAACTAAAATAGATGAGGATGGGTGAGATGGCTGGATCGGCCCATTTTGTTTGCTGTACACCATGACCTTGGGAGGTGTGATAAAAGCAGAGCACCAAGATGAAGCCCATACGGTCACTCGGAGATTGCTGAAGGCCCACACAGACTGTTACTGAGGTTAGGATTTAACTGGGTTTCTGGCACTGTGAGACGGTGACTTCACCAGCTGTAGCACTGAACCGATCACTGAGTGACTTTCTTACTGAAATAGTAGAATTCATCGCAGGATGAGCGGGGTACAGGGTTGGAGGAGCTTTCTATTATTGAGTCAACAAATAATGGGCCATTTCAGAGTAATGGGCTGTCCATTCCTGATGAAGACAAAGAGGGATTGCTTCTCTCAGCAGGTCACAGATCTCTGGAATTCTCTACCACGATTTTACTGAATGAGGGAGGAGGATGGAGGATGGAGGGGCTGATTGGCTGATTGATTCTTTGGATGTCCAGTTATGTGACCACATGACATACCTCCTTCACATCAGCAAGTGACTTACTGAATATTTTGTATTTGATTCATGGAATGTGAATACCGCCCAATTTAATACTACTTCCATGCCCATTCCAACATGTCAGTCCATGGCCTCCTCAGGTTTGAGGAGAAACATCTCATATTCTATCCACAGTAAGCAGGATTTCTCAGTGGCTAACCTTTTTAATTCCACTCCCCGTTCTCACTCTGACATGTTGGTCCATGGCCTCCTCGATTACCAGTATGAGGTTACTCTCAGGCCGAATGAGCAACACCTCGTACTTTGCCCGGGTAGCCTCCTACCTGATGGCATGAACATCAACTTCTCTAACTTCTGGTAATGGTTCTCCCTTTTTCTTCTCTCTTTTTCCATTCCCCATTCTGGCTACCCTCTTGCCACTTCTCTTCCTCTCACCTGCCTATCACCTCCCTCTGGTGCCTCTCCTCCTTCGCTTTCTCCCATGGTTCCTTCTTTTTCAGCTCTTTACCTTTTCCACCTCTCACCTCCCAGCTTCTCACTTCATTCCCCCTCTCCCACTAATCCACCTTCCCCTATCTGGCTTCACCTATCGCCTGCCAACTTGTGCTCCTTCTCTCTTCCCCCCTCCCCACCCCAACTTTTCATTCTAGCTCCAATGATTAACAAACACCAAAACCTGGGCCTCTGTACCATCCTCTGCAACTGTATTCTTAACTTCCTCATTGGGAGACCACAGTCAGTGCGAATCAGATGTAACGTCTCGTCCTCGCTGACAGTCCACACTAGCACACCTCAAGGATGCATGCTTAGCTCACTGCTTTAATCTCTTTACGCTCAGGACTGTGTGGCTGAGCACAGTTCAAACACCATCTATAAATTTGCCAATGATACAACTATTGTTGGCAGCATTTCAGGTGATGAGGAGGTGTACAGGAGTGAGATAGATCAGCTGGCTGAGTGGTGTCGCAACAACAACCTTGCACTCAACGCCTGTAAGACCAAGAAATTGATTGTGGACCTCAGGAAGGGGAAGTCGAAGGAACACACTCCATTACTTATTGAGAGGGTGAACAGTTTCAAGCTCCTGGCTGTCAACATCTCTGAAGATCTCTGCTGGGCCAAACATACTGATGCAATTACAAAGAAGGCATGACAGTGGCTTTATTTCATTAGGATTTTGAGGAGACTTGGTATGTCACCAAATACTCCAGCGAATTTCTACTTGTTTACTGTGGAGAGCGTTCTAACTGGTTGCATTACAGTCCAGTATAAAGGGGCCACTGTACAGGATTGGAAAAGGCTGCAGAAAGATGCAAAATCAGTCAGCTCCATCATGGGCGCAAACCTCCCCAGCAGTGAGGACACCTTCAAAAGGTGACGCCTCAAAAAGTCAGCATCCATCATTAAGGACCCCCATCACCCAGGCCATGCCCTCTTCTCATTGCAACCATCAGGGAGGAGGTACAGGAGCCTGAAGACCCCTCTTCTCATTGCAACCATCAGGGAGGAGGTACAGGAGCCTGAAGACCCCTCTTCTCATTGCAACCATCAGGGAGGAGGTACAGGAGCCTGAAGACCCCTCTTCTCATTGCTACCATCAGGGAGGAGGTACAGGAGCCTGAAGACCCCTCTTCTCATTGCTACCATCAGGGAGGAGGTACAGGAGCCTGAAGACCCCTCTTCTCATTGCAACCATCAGGGAGGAGGTACAGGAGCCTGAAGACCCCTCTTCTCATTGCTACCATCAGGGAGGAGGTACAGGAGCCTGAAGACCCCTCTTCTCATTGCAACCATCAGGGAGGAGGTACAGGAGCCTGAAGACCCCTCTTCTCATTGCAACCATCAGGGAGGAGGTACAGGAGCCTGAAGACACACATGCAACATTTCAGGAATAGCTTCTTCCCCACTGCCATCAGACTTGCGAACGGACAATGAAACCACGAATACGGCCTCACTATATTTTCTTTTTATGCTCTTTTTCCATTACTTATTTAAGCTAATTTTACCATATTGTTCTTATTGTAATATCTAGTTGCAAAACAACAAATTTCACAACATATTCTAGTGATACTAAACCTGATTTTGAGCTTATTCCCCATTCTTTTCATTCTTGATGAAAGGTCTCAGCCCAAAACGTCAACTGGTTATTCTTTTCCATAGATGCTGCCTGACCTGCTAAATCCCTCCAACATTTTGTATGTGTTGCTTACTAACAAAGACATACTTACTGCCCATCTCCAATTATCCTTTGCTCTGTCATTTCAGAGAAATATTAAGAGTCAATCCAGGATGGAAATATTAAATACTAGAAGCCTAGATAGTGTGGATGTGGAGTGGATGTTTCCTCTAGTAGGTAACTGTAGGAAGAGAGAGCACAGCCTCAGAACAGAAGGACGTTCGATTAGTACAGAGATGAGGAGCAATTTCTTTAGTCAGAGGGCTGTGACAAATTTCACGCCATATGCTGGTGCTATTAAACCTGATTCTGAATCTGTGGAGTTCATTGCCACAGATTTCTGTGGAGGCCAAATCATGGCGTAAACTTAAAGCAGAGGCTGATAGGTTCTTGATTATTAAGGGAGTCAACGCTTACAGGGAGAAGACTGGAGAAAGGGGTTTAGAGGGATAGTAAATCAGCCATGATGGATTGGCTGAACAGACTTGATGGGCTGAATGGTCTTAAAGTCTTAGAGGACATAGGTTTAAGATGAGGGGGAGAAAATTTATAGGAGATTTACGAAACAAGCTTTTTTACGCAGAAGGTGGCAAGTGCCTGGAATGTGTTGCCAGGGGAAGTTGATATAAGCAGGTAGATAGCAACATTAACACACATTTAGACAGGTACATGAACAAGCAGAGAATAAAGTGACAGAGGGCATGTGCAGGCAGATGGAATTAATTTGGATTGGTATTGTGGTTGGTGCTGCAATTGTGAGCCGCAGACTGTTTCTGTGCTGTATTATTCTATATTCTATGTTCCATGTTTAATCACACTGCTGTGGGTCTGGAGTCACATACAGGCCAAACCCTCTGTATTTAATCACACTGCTGTGGGTCTGGAGTCACATACAGGCCAAACCCTCTGTATTTAATCACACTGTTGTGGGTCTGGAGTCACATACAGGCCAAACCCTCTGTGTTTAATCACACTGTTGTGGGTCTGGAGTCACATACAGGCCAAGCCAGATAAAGCCGACAGATTAAAAGCAAGAGAAAATTTGCAGATGCTGGCAATCCAAGCAACACACACAAATTGCTGGAAGGACTCAGCAGGCCAGGCAGCATCCATGGAAAAGAGTACAGTCGACGTTTCGGGCCGAGATCTGAAATCTGACAGATTTTCTTCTGAAGTGCAGTTGAAGAGAAGAAATGAAATGATGGAGTTTTTGTGGCAACACCCACACAGCAGCGCATGGGACAGAGCTTCCTTCTGGAAGTGGGAAGGTGGGTTGCTGAAGGGGTGGAGGTGATGGTCTGGCAGCACAGAGTGTCATCTCTGGAAAGTACACATCTCAGTCATCTGGGAATTTATAGCTAAGCTCACTATATTTGCTTCAGGGCTCCTTCTAACCTTAGTTTTGAGGCTTGGAATATGTGGTTAGAAGGCAAACCAAAATGAGACCATTTGATATACCAAAGCCTACTAAAACATGGAACAAGGGTAAAATACATTTCCTCTTTAAAGATTCACATTTTAAGCTAGGCATCGGCAGTAGTCTGGAACTGCCACCCCTCTTGGGAAGTCTTGTCAGATCAGTGATAAATTTTGTCCAATTATTTTTTTCCAAAAAGCACACAACGGCATGCCTATTTTGACTTTCTCATTAAAATTCAAAGGATACGCTTCCCATATAGAAAAGTGCCCATTGATTAGCGTGGAGGGCTCCCTGCAGACTCACCCACTGCTTCCAACTATTTAAAATGGGGAATAGCAGCAGCCTCAAAACCACAAAAGCTACTGCTTCAGAGGAACCAATCGCCACCAAAAGAAACAAAGGAGCAAAATACGAACCTAAAATAGAAGCTTAAGTATACTTTGAAATATCAAGCCAGAAATAAACCGGTCTAACACTTAACAGCACTGCTGGCCTGCGTTGCTCTGTGTTCATCAGTGTTTCTTTCTTTTGGATGTCATTTGGTTTATGTAAGCGCAGTACAACTTGTAATTTTGGAACCAAAGGTTATGAAAGATAACGTAAAGGATCAAAATCTTTCCCTAATGTATCTTCATAACGTCTATAAACTCACTCCTCTGACAAATTAGACATCCTTCACAAATTATCACTAATTTTGAGTACTAACTTACAGGAAGTAGACTTGGTCAAAGAAAGAAGTACTTCATCTGACATTGTTCTGTTCAGAATAGAGGGGCGTTTTCTCAGAATGGAGATGAGGAGGACCTTCTTTAGCCAGAGGGTGGTGAATCTGTGGAATTCATTGCCACATGCAGCTGTGGAGGTCAAGTCTTTGGGTATATTTAAGGCAGAGGGTGACAGAATATTGATTACTCAGGGTATGAAGGAATACGGGGAGAAGGCAGGAGATTGGGACCCAGAGTAAAAATGGATCAGCTAGGATGAAATGTCAGAGCAGACTCAATGGGCTGAATGGCCTATTTCTATATGGTCTTAGTGTTAGTTGTATTGAGGATTGGCCTGCTCACTCCAAACCAAGCCATGATCATGACCCATTCTAGTGTCTGAGCCCATAATCTGGGTTAAATGCTACAGGCAGGAGGTGCCAACATTTGGGTGAGCGGCTATCAGAGAAGATTTTATGCTGGAGGACAGGGTCTAACAGCTTCATGGTTATATTGGTGGGCTAGCACAGAGAAGTCTGGATCAGAGTTCAAATCCCATTAAAGAAGAAAGTGGATTTTAAATGAAGTAATTGAGTATATATATAAACCCCGGCAGCCCAAAAATAACTACTTTTGCTAGTGGTAATCACAAAAAACGTGTGGGTCAAGAAGGAAAACTACCATTGATAAGTGTCTTGTCACAATTGTGACTCCAAATCTCCCACTGTGGTTGACACTGACACTTCTCAGTCGATCAACCAACATCACTGGAGGTAAGAGGCTGATGTCTCGGGCCAAAGCTTGCATCAGGACTGATAGGGAAGAGGGAAGGTTTCTGGTATATAGTAGTGTGAAGCCGAGATTGGAGGAACCAGATGAGGAGAGGATAATGAGCAAATGGAACCAGTGTAGGCGAGGAGAATAGTACAAAGGGAGAAGGAAACGAGATAGACCAGTGAATGTCTGTGAGAGGATGACACTGGAGGAAGATGTGTGGGTTACCCCGCATGGGAAAATTCAACTTTCACCCTATTAAGTCTTAGGCTGTCCAAGGAGAATATAAAATGCTGTTCTTCCAGTTTGTGTTTGGCCTCTCTGCAGCAGTGGAGAAAGTTAAGGACAGACAGGTTGGCGTGGAAGTCGGAAGGAGAGTTAAGATGACGTACAAATAGAAACTCAAGACGTCTGCTGCTCTACAAAATGGTGGCCTCACCAATGCTTGGTTACACCAATGTAGACGAGGTCACACAGAACAAAACATTGTGGGTCCAGACCTCAGATACATCTTGAACACGGAATGAAGTCGAGCCTGTTGAATGAGATGCAGGTGAACGCCTGCCTCGTGTGGAAACTCACTATAATCTCTGGATGCTGTCGAGGCAGCAGGTAAATGGACGGTTACAGATCCTACAGCTGCAAGATCTGATTCCCTACCCTCTACATTTGTTTCTGAAGGGCATCTTTGAGTATTTATATTGGCATTACATTTTAATGACAGGGTAATAATGAAAGCACTACTAACCAACCTTGGAAATTAAACTAACCATATCTGCCTGCACATGATCCATATCTTTCTATTCCCTGCCTATGCACACCCATGTCTAAATGCTTCTTAAATACCACTATCATGTCTGCAGTGACAAATGCACACACACACACACACACACACACACACACACACACACACACACACACACACACACACACACACACACACACAAACACACTCACACACACACACACACACACACACACACACACACACAAATGCACATACACAAACACACTCACATACACAAACACACTCACACACACACACACACACACACACACACACAAATGCACACATACACTCACACTTTCTTACACGCACACGCACATACATATAAGCACACAACCCGCCCCCCCCCCCCCCCCCACACACACACACAATTCTGGAGGAACTCAGCAGGTCAGGCAGCATCAATGGAGGGAAATAAGTAGCCAGCAGTTTGGGCCGAGTCCCATCATCAGGACTGAGCAGTTTGTGTGTGTTACTCAGCCTCTGCCGAATCCTTTGTGACGATCATGTCTGCTTCCACTAGCACTCCTGGCAATGCCTTTCAGGCAGCTACTGATAGCTCTGCGCTAAAAATAAACGCCTCGCAGATTCTCTTTAAACATCACTGCCCATATCTGCAGCTGTTACATATCCTGCCGTGTCCTAAGGAAGTCTAACCACACCAAGAGATTCTCTCTCTGTCAAGCTTCACCTCATTTTTTATCCTCCATTCTGCCACGAGAGTCACTGCTCTCAGTATAGCTTGCTGCTGGAAATGAAGGGTTAGTCCTCTGCAAAGCCAAATCTGTTCACAGTAAGGCCTTACTACAGCGTTTTATCTTCTGCTAAGAGGGGAGAAAGGCAGCATGCATTATTAAGAACACCCACTAACCAGGACATCCCCTCTTTTCATTGCTACTATGAGAGAAGAGGTAAAAGAGTCTGAAGACACACAGTCCATGTTTAAGGAACTGCTTTGTCAGATTTCTGAACAGACAATGAAACAACCCATAAACATTACCTCACTATTTCTGCTCTCTTTTTTTGCGCTACTTTTTTATATATAACCATAATCATAATCATGTAACAATTACAGCACGGAAACAGGCCACCTTGGCCCTTCTAGTCCATGCCGAACGCTTACTCTCACCTAGTCCCACCGACCTGCACTCAGCCCATAACCCTCCATTCCTTTCCTGATCATATACCTATCCAATTTTACTTTAAATGACAATATCGAACCTGCCTCTACCACTTCTACTGGAAGCTCATTCCACACAGCTACCACTCTCTGAGTAAAGAAATTCCCCCTCGTGTTACCCCTAAACCTGCCCCTTAACCCTCAACTCATGTCCTCTTGTTTGTACCTCCCCTACTCTCAATGGAAAAAGCCTATCCACGTCATTGGACCCTATATATAATTGTAATTTATAGCTTGTTATGCTACTACAAAGCAACAAATTTTGTGACATTATATCTGATTCTCATTCTGAATTTGCTTAATATGTTACTGCACCTAAGTAACCATACCTGATCAAGACTGTCTGAAGCTAACTCTAGAGACCTGAGCTGAAATTTATTCCTCACCTAAATAAACACAATATGCACACAAAAAAAAGACACTTTAGTTTCCCCTTATCAATGGTCGTGCTGTAATGAGTGTTTAGTCCAAATGCTCTTTTACATCTCTTGCTTACTGCTGATTGGTAGTGGGTAGGGTAAAACTGAATTTTGTCCTCCATTGCATTGCGCTGAGCTTAGCCACAAATGTTTTTACGCATATCCAATCCACCGGGCAACTAATATATAGCATTAAGATGGAAATTGAAACAGGTATTTATGTTCCGTCTCAATTATTTTTCAAGTGCCTTTCAACTAGTTTGCTTGAAATATAGTCAAGTAACAATAAATTAAAGACTAGACAATTTCTTTCTGTGGGGTAGATTGAAGATAATTAATGGCAGGAAAATCAGGAAAAATCCTCAGATGTTTAATATAGAACATAGAACTTTTGGCCCACACTATGTTGCACAACCTATGAAAACTTACAAAGAATTTCTTCAAAAAGACCCTTTGACGATCTCTGCAGAAGTGGGGGCATAATCTATTTTAATTACTCATTACAACACAGCATCACACCTAATTGTCTGACGGACTGGAAAATGTATAGGATTGAGACACAGTACTGTACATATAGACGATACAGCTAGGGTGCCTAAGCCTTTTGCACAGTACTGTATTTGTCAATGTGGAGCGGAGAGCGAGTTTGTAAATCTGATGGATATGGGAAATAGCAAGGGTGGAGCATTGCAGGAGGGGTGTGGGGCAGATTGCAGAGAAGGAGTGCCGGGGTAGGGGGTGGACACACGCCCAGTCCTGAGACACCAGGCAAGGTCATTTGATCCCAAACAATTAGTTTATTGATCATTACAGAATCTCTTGAACTTCCCGCTCCCCCCCCCCTCTCTATTCCCCTTTTCCCACCCATGAGTCCCTTCTCTCTGCTCACTTCCCACTCTCAGTCCACAGCGGAGACCCATATCAGAATCAGGTTTAACATCACTCACATATGAAATGAAGTTTATTTATTTTTGCAGCAGCATTACTGTGCAATACATAAAATTACGGCAGTAATGTGCAAAAGTCTTAGGCATCCTAGTTATCTATCTATCTATCTATTTATATATATATATGTGCTTAAGGCTCTTGCACAGTGCATCAGGATGTAAATATATTAGGAAATTATCCTATTGAGCAAGTCTAGGCTTGATGGGCTGAAGGTCCTTCATTGGTGCTGCTACTGAGCTGATCCAACATTCATTAGGATCATGGATGGTCCACGAATTAACTCCATGTGGTTGCACTTACCATTTCCTTTAATAACTTTGGTTTACTGAAATCTATTAGTAGCAGATTTAAAGTTTTCTCTTGCAGAGGATAGTGTGCATTTAGAAATTTTGTAGAGAGGATTACACTCAGTGCTGATACAGAGCCAAGCTGACATACATATTTGGAAAGCAAGTTTATAAATTCCACAGGAAGCCTCTTGGATCACAAAACACTTTTAAAGTGGGATTAAATTCTATATTGGATTTAAGAGTTTGAAGGGTTGTGAGTTCACTTGGATTTACAAATCGTACTTATTTACAGTGGAATTGTTTGCAGACCTAACTCCCTCATTATCTGTTTATGTACATGCTCATCTGAAGCCAGCTGAAAGTGGATGCATCGACAAGGCTTATCGTTGTGATAGGGAAAGGGTAAGTTTAAAAGAGAAATCTTGGAATGTGGCCATTTCTCTCAAGTATGTTCTGAAAATAGGAAAATGATTTCTGACTGGGGCGCCACATAGCGGTTAGTGCAACGCTATTACAGGGGCGTCAGAGTTCAGAGTTCAATTCTGGCATTCTCTGTAAGAAGTTTGTACGTCCTTCCCGTGAACGCGTGGGTTTCCTCTGGGTGCTCCGGTTTCCTCCCACAGTTCAAGGACATACCGGTAGGTTAATTGGTCTTTGTAAATTGTCCAGTGGTTAGGCTAGGGTTAAATCGGTGGGTTGCTGGGCGGTGTGGCTGGCTGGGCTGGAAGGGGATGTTCCGCACTATACCTCTAAATAAATCAATAAGTAAATGGAGGATGGCGGTGAGCTGTCATCTTAAACTAGCGAGCAGTTATATAAAGCTGAGTAGCTTGATGGACTACTTTGGAGGACAAGTATAAATCATTCCCTTTCAGTGAAGCATTGGCAAGATCAAGAGACATCACAAACCCAGTCTGTCTTCTAACGGCGAACTTATTGATAGCAGTTTACAATAACATACCTAACCAGAGAATATTTTTAAATCTCACAGAAGCACCGGAGGTACAGCATACCTGAAAGATGCTGCTTTAAAGGACTTTTTACACTTTCTACTGTAGCAAAAGTAAAAAGACAGAGGCAGTTAAAATGAAGAATTCCTCGGATAAGCTATTTCATGCTTTGTTTTGGTGGCATGTGCATGCATCCCTTATGCATCGTAAAGCTGCAGTTTTCAACTGTGTGGTACTGTAGGAATTTTGACAGAGCTGATATTTGACTGCCAATAAGGATCGGTATCATTAAGGCATGCTATTAACCTCTTTCCGTTCATGTAAGTCCTAAACACACATAATTGTGTATTTATATGGGGCACTTGGAGTCGGTCTGTCTGACTGTTATCCAAATATATCTCAGTAAACATTGATTGTTTTTTCATAAATCCTCCACTTATAATAAATTCCATTGGTGGAAAGTAGTTAGACGTTCCGCTTTGTCAAATTACATGTGGAAGTTGGCCAAACTGATATTAAACTGGATTTATTGCAGCCTTTGGTGGTTGAATTAACCAGTAATGAACGGGAATGAAAATAATGGAGGATAAATATATAACAGATGCTTCCTGAGCAATCAAATCTCTTGTACTTCTGCTTCAAGTGCCATTGTGTCATCAAAAATAATGAGAATATTTAACGTACCTTGCACTTCCATTCCATTTTTTTGTTGATGTCCTGCATTCCCATGCATGCACCTTGAAGGCCACTTTCACTAATGTTCCGAATTGCTGCACTGCTGAGCTACAGCACCTTGGCCCATGTCAACAGTTCCTTATCCAATAACACAGACTTTGCTGTCAGTACTGAAGTGATGGCACTTGCTGCTCCACTCAAAGAAAATACCCCTCATGAACTAACAGTCTCTGAAGTTGCTTGATGATTAACAGCCCTAGGGGTGTTAGCGTCCCTCTTTCCAACTTTAGTTGCTGTCAAGTCTAAAGGATTCCTAGTACCTTTTAAGGGTATTGCAATCCACAAACAAGTTCTGTATGGGAAGGAAGTTTTCTTAGCTGTAATCATGATTCAGTTATCCATTAAAAAAATTCATGCTGTCATTCAGCAATACAACATGCAAGCAGGTCCTGTCGTCCAACTTGCCAAGGTGCTCAGCTAAGCCAGTCCCATTTGTCCACATTTCCCATCTCCTTCTGAACCTTTCCTATCCATGTACTAATCATGTGTTTTTAAAATATCACTTTTGTACCTGTCTCTACTACTTTCTCTGGCAGCTCCTTCCATTTACGCACCACCCCTCGAGTGACGAAGTTTCCCCTCAGGTCCTTTTAAACTGTTCCCCTCTCACCTTAAACCCATGCACCTCTCTTTTGGTTACTGTTCCTGGTGAAAAAGAGACTGCTCATTCATCCTACGTATGTCTCTTATTATTTTACAGTAAGGGCACACCTCAGTATCCTATGTATCAAAGAATAAAATGCTAGCCTGCCTAATCTATTGTTATAGCGCACAGGGCTTAGGCTCTAACTGCAAGACTTTCAAAGGTTTTCAATGAGCTTCATTTGTAAGTCTCTGATATTTTTGTCGATTTACTGTTTTCTCTTAGTTGCCATTATTTTCACTATGAGGTAATGTTGACCCTCCGTCGTCACATCTGCACCTCAGAGTCCTTCACTTCTCAAGCAGCGGCATAACGTTGTGTGGTCTGTCTGCTCACGCTGGGAGGTGCCCCCCCCCCACCCCCGGCTGAAAAGGCTGCCCTGGAAGGAAGGAGGTCGCACATTACAGAAAGCCAGTTTGCAGATATCCCACTGGCCAGGCCATCGAAACAAATGAATGAGAACAAGAGGGGAAAACATAAACAACAATGGGCCACGAGTGTCCCTTTGTCTGCTTTATTTACCTCTTACATGTCCTGCAAAACCTTTTCTAAAATTAATTTGGAGTTATAGACATAGAATTATACTGTACATGCCCATATAGGTCTTTCTGCCCAACTACACCAGTGCTTCACAAACCACATCCCCAGTGCACCCCTCTCCCTTTCCAACTACTACTACTACTACGTCGGGCCAGCGTCAGGCACGATGACGGACTCTCCACTCCTCCCTCTCCCTCATCAGTGTGTTCAGTTCATCTACATTAGCTGCACCACTATCTTCTAGGAGCGTGTTGACCATAGTCTTGGGAGGGTGCCCAGGGTTCATCCTCCCATGCTTGGGCTCCCATGTGATGACTAGGCTGGCAGGTAGCTCAGGGTGGCTTAGACAGTTGCCCCGCTAGTTGCAGTCTTCTCGCCTCCATTTTAGTAGTGAGCATTGGTAGGTCGTCATAGAGCTCGACCTTCGTCATGTGCTGTTGCCAACTCACGTCAAGAGCCATCTGGAGCATTCGAGTATAGCAACCATCTAGTGACTTTCACATGGTCTTGGTGAGTGTCCACGTCTCACATCGTACGTGAGAATGGACTCTATGACTGCTATGAAGATCCTCTGTTTGAGCCCTCTGGTCAGGTTCAACCTCCAGATTTCCTTCATGTCGTTCATAGCCCTCCACGCCAATGCCTTCCGTATCTTTATGTCCTTCTCCGAACTCATCATTCTTGACCCGAGGTACTTGAAGTCTAAGACTTTCTTAATGCTAAACGCTAAAAAGACAGAGTACACGGCGTTCAACTGCGACGAAGGTACTCTTAAGACCATAAAGAATGATACCCTTTCCAACCATTGCATAAAAACCTTAAAGATTTTGAGTTACAAAGCACAGTGAAAGAAATTAAAAACTGCAAATTGAAAGCAGTGACAAATAATTGAAAAAAACATTCAAGTTTATTTAAAGCTACAAATAAAATACATTTTAAATTTAATTACAGTAAAACAACTTTCATCAACAGTTTTAGAGTGTCCATCTATTCACTGCTTCATTGCTCTTTCACTTTTCCGTGAGATGGAAGGGCTTGGTATAGTGATATCAGCTTCTCAACATCGGGCTGGATGTTGACTCAGAAGGAGTCTCAGATCCCCACCTTCAGTAATTTACAGTCGGTTTTATTACTTTGAAAGATGATGGGTGACTGCATTGAAACTTTGCTCTACTAAGTATGTTGTTAGAAAGGCAATAAAACATCTTGACCTTTTTCCATAGTGCAGGATAGTGTTCAGAAATTTCTTTCTGCAACCCAAAGTCTTGATATGATTTTTTGAACCTTGGCTTCAGCTCAAAGTCATTTTGGAGCGAGATCAGTTCTTCCTTCATCCTTCCTGTTAATTCCTCATTGCAAGTGTTTAGGAATGGATTTATTACCCAATCTGGAATTTGCATCGAGAGAAATTCCTGAAATCTCTCTGGCATATCTTTATGCAGCTCACCCAAGTACAGTATACTGAAAAATCATCATCTGGTATTCTTTCTTTCTCTTCCAGCTCAGAGACCTCAGAAACTGGAAACGTTCACGGCGTCTAATGTTGCACTTAAATAAGATTAACTTGCACAGAAATGCGGAGACAACTGATTTCACTTTGCTAAGGTTCATACAATTTCCTTGCAATTAAAGAATGATTTCATTAAACTTTGCAAATAATTCTGACAAATAAGCAATGTCATGCCTAATAATAAGCAAGGTCATCTTCAGCTGATTACTGAATGACGCATTCAAGTCTTCAAAGAACTTTATCAGTTTCAAAATACATAAAAGCATCTCAAATGGCTCAGGTCTCTTTTAGCGAGTCATCTGACTCTGTGTAACAGCAAGCATTCAAACTGTTCATCATTCTCAATACAAAGCTCTCAAAATAGTCGAGAGTTGAGAGCATGGGATAATCTTATTTACTGCTGTGACAATAGTATTTAATGATTTCTGCAGCTGATTCTTTGGTATTTTTGCAACACACTGTTGTCTATAAATTACACAGTGAATGGCAAATATATTAGTTGCGACTTTCTTCATGAGAAAAGGGATGTTCGCACTCCTAAGGCTGTTAATCTTCAGAGACTGTTAGTTTATGAGGGGAATTTTCTTTGAGTGGAGCAACAAATGTCATCATTTCAGTACTCAGAGCAAAGTCTGGGTTATTGGACTCACTTATCTTTGTGTCATCAGTAAACTTGGCCACAATATGACGTGAAAAGAAGCAGTCCCAACACCGACCCCTACAGAAAACCACTAGTCACTGGCAGCCAACCAGGAAAGGCTCCCTTTATTTCTACTCTTTGCCTCCTGCCAGTCAGCCAATCTTCCATCCATGCTAGTTTCTTTCCTGTAATACCACGGGCTGTTATCTTGTTACGCAGCCTCTTGTGTGGCATCTTGTCAAAATCCAAGTAAACAGCATCCTCTGACTCTCCTTTGTCTAAATTGCCTGTTATTTTTGCAAAGAATTCCAACAGATCTGTCAGGTAAGATCTCCCCTTAAGAAAACCATCCTGACTTTGGGTTATTTTATCATTTGCCTCCAAGTAACCTGAAACTTCATCCTTAATAACAGACCCCTACATCTTCCCAACCACTGAAGTCAGGCTAAATGGCGTATAATTTCCTTCCTTCTGCCTCCCTCCTTTCTTAAAGAGTGGTGTGACATTTGCAATTTTCCAGTCCTCTGGAACCATTCCAGTGATTCTTGAAAGATCTTTACTAATGCCTCCACAACTTCTTCAGCCACATCTTTCAGAGGTCTGTAGTCCTCCAGTTCAGGTGATAATCCAGTTGGTCCAGGACTTATCTACCTACAAACCTTTCAGCTTTCCAAACAACTTCTACTTAGTAATAGCAACTACACTCACCTCTGGCCCCTGACACTCAAATTTCTGGTATACTGTTAGTGAAGATTGACGTAAAATATTTGTTAAGTTTGTCTGTCATTTCTTTGTCCCCCATTACTAACTCTCCAGAGTTATTTTCCAGCAATCCAATATCCATTCTCACCTTGCTTTTTCTCTTTATATATCATAAAAAACTTTTGGTCTCTTCTTCGCTATTATTGCCTAGTTTACCGTCATATTTCATCTTCTCCCTTCTTATGGATTTTTTAGTTGCTTCCCGTTGGTTTTTAAAAGCTTCCCAATCCTCTAACTTCCAACTTTTTTTTTGCTATATTAATACTTTCTCTTTTCCTTTTATGTCTTTGGCTTTCCTTCTCAGCCACAGTTGCATCAACCACCCTTCAGAATACATCTTTATTTTTGGGATGTATCTATCCTGCACCTTCCAAATTGCTCCCAGAAACTCCAGCCATTGCTTTTCAGCCACCATCCCTACCAGTGTCCCCTTCCAATCAACTTCGGCCAGCTCCTTGCTTATGTCTGTGTAATTCCCTTTACTCCATTATAATACTGATAAACCCAACATCATCTTTTCCCTCTCAAACTGCAGGGTCAATTCCATCATATTATGATCACTGCCTCCTATGGCGCTTCTTTACCTTAAGCTCCCTAAACAAATTTGGGTCATTACTTAACACCCAACCACAGGCTGCTCTAAAAAGTCATCTTGTAGGCATTCTGCAAATTCCCTCCCATGGGATCCTGCACCAACCTGATTTTCCCAATCTACTTGCATAATGAAATTCCCTCAAGTACTATGCTAACATTGCCCCTTTACATGTTTTTTCTATTTCCCATTCTAATTTGAATCCCATTTCCTGACTACTATTAGGAGGCCTGTATATAATCCCATAAGGATATTTTTACACCTGCAGTTTCTTAACTCTACCCACCAGGATCCTACACCTTCCAATCCTAAGTCTCCTCTTCCTAAGGATTTGATTTAATTTTTTTTTACCAACAGAGCCACTGAACCCTCTCTGCCTACTTATCTGATCTTTCGATACAAGGTGTATCCTTGGATGTTAAGCTCCCAACTATAATTTTCTTTCAACCATGACTTAGTGATCCCAACAACATCATACCTGACAATCTCTAATTGTGTTATCTTTTTCCATATACTGTGTGCATTCCAATATAACATCTTCATTCCTGTATCCGTCACCTTTTTCAATTTTGCCCCAATGTTAATTCATCCCACTGACTGCAATTTTGCCCTATCATCTGCCTGTCCTTCCTCACAGTCTCACTACACACTACAACTATTTGTATACCAACTGCCCCATCACTCCAGTTCCCATCCTTTATTAAAGTTTCTGATTGTGTTTGTCTTTTTGTAATTAATTAGTTAATTCTAACTTCTCTTCAGTCTTATGGATATCAGTAATGACAACAGTCAGGTTCATTCTGTGCCACCTTTTCACGGGATGCTTCCCTTTCTGGTCCATATTGACACATCCTTGTCCAATCTACCCTTGGTAAGGGGACCTCACAAAGGGTGCAATGCTACAATTGGCCATGATTGTCCAGGGGATCTCCTAATCCCAATTATAAACTAATAATTTAAAGGTAAGAATGCAGATGGATCAAATGCAAGTAGATACCTTGGTGACCCTCTCATTATGTAGATTCACATATTGAAGTATGTAGTTGGGTGCTGCTGGCTTCTATGAAGCTCAATTTTCGCATGAATTAACACCCAGGGGAAGAAAATGAAAGGGTACAAGGCTATCTTGTTTCATAGACCTATGTTAATAGACGAGAAGCAGGAAAGGCTTAATACAAGGACAAGGAGACATTACTCCAAAAAAAAATCAGAACTGCTTTAAGAAGACCACCATCATCCTGTTATGAAAGAAAAATAAGATAATGCTCGTGATTTTTGACTTATGAACTGTTTGGGTAATGGGCAGTTCACAGGAGTAGAAGTCCGCCCTGACATGAGGAGAACCTGTAAGAGAATTAATCACCATTCCTCTAATTAGAGTGTGTAGCATTTTGTATGGGCATACTCAGACATCGAACAGTTCAGGACTGACCTTTGACATTTCAGCTAAGAGTTCATGTTGAAACCAATTACAATACACACTAGGAAATATGTTATTAGTATTTTTTACAAACTGAAATATATACTTACAGTTTACTAAAATATTTATGTGCTTTAACGAAAAAAATATCACTCATCTGGTCTACCTTTTTCTATGTCATTTTCACTTATATCTAAATAACCTCTCTTGTGCAACATTTATATCTAATGTAGGAATTTATCTATATCTTACTTTACTTCTATATTCCATGCCCTGTATCTCCAATCAATTTTAAATTTTTCAGATTCAGATTCAGATTCAGTTTATTGTCATTTAGAAACCACAAATGCAATGCAGTTAAAAACTGAGACAACGTTCCCCCAGAATGATATCACAAATGCATATGACAAAACAGACAACACTAGAAAATCCACGTAACATTTGGCAATCCCCAATCCAGAGTCTGGAGAGGCTGCTGCGTATTAATATCGCGCTACCGTCTAGCGCGTTCCCCGGAAAGGAGCTCCAAATCCACCAGACAAAAACAAGACCAAAAACTAAAGCTACAAGACCTGCACAAAACCACATAGTTACAACAGTGCAAACAATAGCATAATTGATAAAAAAACAGACTATGGGCACAGTAAAAATACTCCAAGATGTTAAAGGACTGTAAGTTCAAAAGAAATCACCACAGTTTCCACAAGTCCCCAGGGTCCCGACAGACTTGCCATCCCACGCCGGTGGCAGTAGGGAGTACCCCCGCTATGGACTTCCAAGGCGCTGCCCGACTCAGCCTCGCAGACGCAACACACAATGGAAGTTTCATTGAAACCAGCCTCGCAGACGCAGTACACACCGAAAGCGACCTGACTGTAGCGGACTCCGAGTCCATCGAATCTCCGAGCCAACAACCATCCCCTCCAACACAGCTTCTCCGAGCACCATCCTCTGCCGAGCATATTAAGACAGCCCCGCCAACAGCCATTGGCAGCGCGACCCCGAGGACTGGGGGCCTGTTCTTCCCAGCAGAGTCCCAGACCTCACAGCAAGCAGCAGCAACGAAGAAGGTCTTCCTGGAATTTCCCGATGTTTCTCCGTGGTTCCACGTCCGTTTTCAATCGATTATGATTGCGCACGGCACCCCACTTCACAAATAACAGATAATCAGCTCCGGAGTGGCCGCCGCAAGCTGTGTCGCGCCGCCATCTTGGATCAATCTTAGAAATTGGAGTGCCTCAGTAGTGTAGCAGTTACCATGCCTCTACTTCTGTTTGGGGTCTCCGGGAGCTTGGAGCTCAGTTATGGCACTGTCTGTGAGGAGTCTGCACATTCTCCCTGTGAGTGCATGGGTTTCTTCTGGGAGTTTTAGTTTCCTCCCACAGTCCAAATACTTACCGATTAGTTGGTTAATTGGTTATTGCAAATTGTGCTGTGATTAGGCCAGTGTTAACTAAGTGGGTTGCTAGGCAGTGGAGCTTGTTGAGCCAGAAAGGCCTGTTTCATGCTGTATCTTTAAGTAAATAAAAATAAATACCGTAGATTCCGGACTACAGAGCGCACCTGATTAAAAGCCGCTGGCTCTAATTTTAGAAATAAAATCAATTTTTTACTTGTAAAGGCCGCACTGGATTTTAGGCCGCACCGGATTTTCGGCCGCAGGTGTCCCACGTTGTAATATGAGATATTTACACAGAAAGATATTACACGTGAGGATTTTTTAACTTTTAATTAAATCCATATGGTAACAAAAACAAATACATATTGCAAATGCTTTTTTTCGAACCGTGCCCGTAACGCGGCTACTTTTAAATATACGTTGCGTATACTTCTTTACTGAACAACATTCCAATATCTCCTAACGACTGGTAAAAAATATATATACTGCAGCCTACCAGGAAAAGTTATTGATCGCCTTTAACTTAAAAGCAGCGTTTCGCTCGGGTCTAATGCCCCCGCCGTCCCATTTATCGCAAACCGGTATTTTTCCCACAAGACGCGGCGAAACCGGGTGTGACGTCATAGCATCCCGCGATGTAGTACAGAAAACAAATATAGTTAAAACTCTTCTAACTTTAACTAGAAAATGAATTACTAAGCGAAAATATTATAAACTAAATAACTGCCATAAAGGCAGCACAATGCTTTTCTTCGAGTGTTTTCCATGTTGATGAGGGTGAGTACAAATGACTGATTTACAATAATTTAATTGTGAAAGTGCGCTTGATTTATCGTACAATTTCATTGGACCTCTGTGAACTACTCATCAATTTTATTGGTCTACTGTTACGAGGCAAAATGTTTACGAGGCGGCATGAAAAAAAACCATGTATTAGCCGCTCTGTATTAAAGGCCGCAGAGTTCAAAGCTGTTCAAAATGTGGGAAAAAAGTAGCGGCTTAAAATCCGGAATCTACGGTACTAAAGTTTATGATCTGAGCAATAAACACAAAATGCTGGAGGAACTCAGCAGGCCAAGCACCATCTACGGAACAAAGTACAGCTGAAGGTTCTCGGCCCGAAACATCGATTGTACTCTTTTCCATAGATGCTGCCTGGCCTGATGAGTTCCTCCGGAATTTTGTGTGTGTTGCTCGGATTTCCAGCATCTGCAGATTTCCTCGTTTGTAATTTTATGTTCTATGTATTTTGTCCCATATTTAATCAATTTTAATTTCACCAATTATATATTCCATCAAGTGTAGTATGACATTCAATACCCAAACACCATATTCTCCATTAATTACACATTTTATGAATGATATATTGATATCCAAATCAATGACCGTCATTAAAAGATCTTTTTTTACCTTCTAAACGCAAAATGAGTTCACTGAAAAGCTTCCCATTGTTAACAAAAGCTGATCCAATCAATGTTAAGTGTCATATAACAAGTCAATCAAATAACGTTTGTGCCAAATATGCAGTTGGCAAATGCAAGGAAATAAATAGGTGAAATGTTTACTCAACAGTTCCCTGTTCTTAGAAGCCTCTGAACTTGATTGAGATTAATCAGGTGTATTCGTCTTACTCGTTCATGATGACAATGGGTTAAATTGTATTTGTATCTCTGAATAGAGGACACCTACATAGCTGCCATGATCTTTATTTGTTCTGGTCAGTGGAACATAGTTGAAGTTGGTAAAATCCACAGTACTGGATTTAAATCTCTGATATCAGAGTTTGATCTTTCTAGCATCAAATTAGTGCAGAATCCATCAGAAAACAAGATCAAGCTCAAGTTTAATTGTCATTCAACCATACTTGGATACTCATGAATAGAGCCAATTGAAACAGCATTACTCCAGGACCAAGGTACAAAACACAGTACCAACAGTCACACACAGCACAAGGCACATATTGCACATGTAAGTCAGCAAGCACATATAAGATATCAGTGAGAAACAGTCACACAAAAAAAAATTGTCCAAGACCCAGAGCCGATGAATGGTGCAGCAGTCTACAGCTGAACACAATACGGCTTGTTTTCTGCCGCGTGAACTCGGCGGGGGGGAGCGGGGGCGCAGCACCATTTCCAAAACAAGAGAAAATCTGCAGATGCTGGAAATCCAAGCCACACACAAAATGCTGGAGGAACTCAGCAGGTCAGACAGCATCTATGGAAAAGAGCCCTGAAGTAGGGTCTTAGCCTGAAACGTCGACTGTTTGCTCTTTTCCATGGATGCTGCCTGACCTGCTGAGTTCCTCCAGCATTTTGTGCGTGTTGCACCGACTCCCGATTGGACGGTGTGCCACGCTGCCTCTGGTGGAGCATTCCGACTGCTGGGCACCAATAAACAGGTGAGAGCACGGCTTGAGGCCTGCTCCTCGCGTCGGCTGAGGTCACACAGCTCCCCCACCGTCCTGCACCAAAATCAATCAGCGAATCAGACTTACAGCATTCCACATTAACTATGTCCAACAGGGTCTTGCAATCACAAGGAAAGCAGCTAAGATGATCAGTCACTGGTCAACTACACACCGCCTTCACGTATCAACTCCCCCCAATCCCTCTCCAATGTCAGAAGCAGCACAAACCGCACAAATCCCAGTTCCATCAATTTCTCTGCCAGTGAAAAGTGGCTGATGGGGTAGACCCGCAGTACTTTAAGTTCAATATCCAGCACCCCTTGCAATTGTAAATAATACATTTAAAAAAGTCAGTATCATCTTTGGTTGTCCGTAGAAGCTGCTGTGATCGAATGTGTCGCCGTCTTACTGGAATTGTTTGAAATGGAAAAAAAATAACTAAAGGTCTTCCCTTCATCATCCTGTGAGATGTCTGAGGATGTATGATGATACAATAACTTCTGAATTTTCATTTTTTCTCATTTAATTACCTGTTCTGAAATTCCCTGCTGCGGAGGCCCATATATTGAGTACATTCAAAGCAGATTTCAGGATACTAAAGGAATTAGGGATGATGAGACTGGTGCAGGGAAATAGGTCTACAGGAGAGGATCAGTCATAATATTGATGAATGATAAAGCATGTTTGAAGTGTCAGATGACAACGTTCTTGTTCCGAACTCTTAAGTTTTTAGCAATCACGATCAAAGACCTATTCCTCTCCCTGTAATCTGGCAAATAACACTCTTACCTTTGGGAATATATTTCCAAGATTTAAACATGTTAACCTTGAATCACAGGAGCTTTTTCTGCCCTGGCTAAAGCTGACTGTGGATGAAAATTATAAAGTTAAGATGAGGGTGACGGGATAAGAGGTAGACGCCGCCTTGCTTGTGCGAGCTAACAATAGCAAGACGTAGATCATGTCAGCAAGGAGGTATTGTTAACCTTTTTCCAAGGTTGTCTAGCAAATAGCAAATAGAGCAACTAACTGCAGACTTGTATCTCTAATTTTGTACATTGCACGGGAACGTTAGTACACTTGCTGAGCGAAGTTAAGATGGTGCTAAATGCTTGCATCTTCGGAAACAGCTCTATTTCCATCTTTACTGTCTTCATTTATCCCTTTCAGGGTTCTTTTGAAGACTCTGACCCGGAGTTACATGCTGACTTCGGTTCTTTGCAGGAATGGGACCCGTTCTCAGGGTTTCAGGACTGGCCGTTGTTCGGCACGCCAAGGGTTCGGCCTGAGAGTCCGGCTCGTATTCGGAAGCCTAAGATCTCGGGGCTCTGGAGACGGGTGGATCGAGGGTCAGTATCACAGCAGGAGGCCCGTGTGTTGTCGGCGGAGTCGGAAAATCTACTGCTGTGGGGCTGAAGATCTAGGATCTTTGTGATCTTTAGGAACAGTGCTCGGAAAAAGTGACATGATGGACTCTTAACATCATAAACCAGCCAGTTGCTTGTTATGTCTCCCCGCTCGCTGGGAAAATGGAGACATCTCTTTCTCCCTTATTAAGGAGAGACAGAATCTATGGTATGTGGAATGCCGGGTGAAACGTGAAGCCTTTGGGGTAACTGCAAGCCTGTGTCTTTGCTGTTGCTTTGATCACGCTCGAGTGCTCGGTGGCGGGTGCCGATGCTTTTTTTTGCTGGTGGGGGAGGGGGGGATCGTTGCTTGCGCCGCTTACACTTGGGAGGGAGGGGAGCCGGGGGGGACTTTGGGGTACTTACATTTAACTGTCATTCATTCTTTGGGGCACTTCTCTGTTTTTGTGGATATTTGCAAAGAAAAAGCATTTCAGGATGTATATTGTATACATTTCTCTGACATTAAATTGGACCTTTGAACCTTTGAACCTAACAAGTGCTTTGGAAATCGCTGACCAAGTATGTTTGGCTGTTGGCTATTGCCCAAAATTTACTGTATAAATCTAAGATGCAACCTGATATTGTCGGAGTCGTAAGACAATACCTCCCCGTGATCACGTAATAAAAGGGTTAACCATATGCTGAGGGCTGTGTCTTTATTTCTGTTCCCTAACAGAGTAGTCTCTCATAGTGATTGGCGACAAAATTCTTTTACGGTAAAATCAGAGTAGATTTTTCAACAATGACGTACAATTGATGCTAAAAATAGAAAGTGTTTTATTGCATATTACTAGCATTTCTTGCAATAAACAGCACAACACAAAATAAAACAGGGCTCTGTTTTGGTTTAATAATAATTGCACGAAGTTCATACACTTTTCAACTTTTAACGGGAAGAGTGTATCTCAGCCCCAATATCAGCTGATTTCCCCCATCTCCACAGATGCTGCCTGACTTGCTGAGTTCCTCGAGCGTTTTGTGTGCATTAGGTTAATATATCAGAGGGTAAAATTGGAACAACACCCACCAATCTTACCTCAGTCACATGATAGAAATACTGGTGTTGAGTTTTAGGTTTAACTTTTGGTTACTATCTGCTCAATGTTCAATTCAGCCATTCCTTTGCAACAACTTTTCTCCTTTATCTCCTGCAAAAGTTGTATCCAAATCCAGACTGGTCACTCTCTGGCTTCAGTCTTTACAACCAAATATCTAGAAGACAGAACTGTAAATATATCTGCCCCACAACTGGTTAGAATTCAAACACCAGGGATGACTAGACCATTTCAGATTCCACCAAGCTTAATGCTGCTCTTGTATTGAATTGAATTGACTTTATTTCTTACATCCTTCACATACATGAGGAGTAAAAATCTTTATGTTCTTCTCCGTCTAAATGTGCAATTTATAGTAATTTATAATAAATAGAGGAGTCAATGTAATATAGAGTACACTCAAATCAGTGTGAGTTCATCAGTCTGATGGCCTGGTGGAAGAAGCTGTCCCGGAGCCTGTTGGTCCTGGCTTTTATGCTGTGGTACCACTTCCCAGATGGTAGCAGCTGGAATAGATTGTGGTTGGGGTGACTTGTGTCTCCAATGATCCTACGGGCCCTTTTTACATACCGGTCCTTGTAAATGTCCTGAATCATGGGAAGTTCACAACTATAGATGCGCTGGGCTGTCCGCACCACTCTCTGCAGAGTCCTGAGATTAAGGGAGGTACAGTTCCCATACCAGGCAGTGATTCAGCCAGTCAGGATGCTCTCAATTTTGCCCCTGTAGGAAGTTCTTAGGATTTGGAGGCCCATACCAAACTTCCTCAACCATCTGAGGTGAAAGAGGCATGTAAGGTATTTTCATTTACAAGTCAAAGTGAAGAATATACGATGGTTAACATGGATAAGATGGGCCAAAGGGCCTGTTTCTGTGTTATATAACACTAAGGCTAATGAGATAGTGAAGTAGTGAGCATGGGTTCAATGTCCAGTCAGAAATCTGAAGGCAGAGGGGATCAATCATGGTAGATTCAATTAAACATTGGTTAGGTCTCAACTGGAGGACTATTTGCTCTTCTGCCCACCACATTACAGGAAGGAAGTGATAATATGGAGGAAACTTACCAGGATGTTGCCTGGGCCGGAGATTTGTAGTTGCAAAAGGCGACTCTTTAGACTGGGTTTGTTTTCCTTGGACTAAACAAAACCATGGGGAGATGTGCGATATACAAAATCATGAGAGGCCTAGGAAGGTTGATCCGATAGGTTCTATTTCCCTTGGCAGAGATTATTAACCTGCCTTAACAGGTTTACGGCAACTGGCTAAGGGATTAGAGGGAAGTGAGGAATGAGATTTCAGATTGCAGATTCAGATTTATTTATCACATGTACTTTGAAACCTTCATAGTTCTTGATTAGTAAGGGTGTCAAAGGTTACGGGGAGAAGGCAGGAGAGTGGAGTTGAGAGGGATAATAAATCAGCCACAATGGAATAGCATAACAGACACAATGGGCTGAATGGCCTAATTCCGGTCCTGTGTCTTATGAAAACATACAGTGAAATGTGTTACTTGTGTTAACAATCAACACACCCAAACGTGTGCTGGAGACAGGCCGCAAGCGTCACCACCTGTACAGGTGCCTACACAGCACGCCCACAATACTCGGCAGAACGATGCAGAACACACGAAAACAGAACCCACCTACCCACACACATACACAGTCCTGTAACCCCAGGAGGGATAGTGGGACTCCCCACAGAGTACGCTGTTCGTCCGTTTTAGAAAACAGTGCGGTAAGCACTTGACATATCATCCACATGATTACAGGATTAGGGATGAACTTTGTCCCATGTACGTTGAAACATTCGGTGAAATGCAACAAATCAGATCAGTAAGAATTGTGCTCAGGTCAGGCTGCAAGAATCACCATGTTTCTGACACCAGCAGAGTATTACTAACCCTCACTGAACGTCTTTGGAATGTGGGAGGTGATTGGAGGAAACCCATGCGGTCATGGGGAGAACATGCAAACTCCTTACAGATAGCAGCAGGAATCGAACGCCAAATACTGACTGCCAGAGCTGTAAAGCGACTGGGTTAACTGGTGCCCTACTGTGCCGAACTTCAAGAGCTGGGAAGAGCAATTGATTTAAATAGCTCTATTTTTGTCTTGCAGTGGATGTGAAAGGTTAAAAGGCCTTTCTCTGTGCCATAATTTTCCATGATTCCATAAACCAAAGCAGATCACAATAACAGTTAAAACCAACTTTCTGCAATTGAGTAATAAACGGCTTGAAAGCAGATTACTGCAGCAATTACTGCTTCAAAACAGAGATTGCAAGCTGTAAGCTGTCATGCTATTTCTCCACATGATATACTCAGTATGGTGAAGGGAATCTCTATAATGTTTGAGGCTGTTACAATAAACTATCTGACACCAACTGGTTGGCTTTTGGCTTTACAACAAGTACCTCCCACTAAGTCTCTCAATGATTCCTTTATGCTCTTCAGTGTTAAAAAGGAAATTGGCCTTTGGCAATCTAATGTTGAGCCCTTTTTATGTATTTTTAACATTTGGATGTTTACATAAAATATCTTTTTCTACAAATTGGCACTGTCAACTAATTTGTTGATCTTTTTCTTGTTTAATTTTCAACAAGTTGCTGTACAAAATGCTTCGGTTTTTAAGATTGTAAAATAAATACATGGTTGGAGGACAAACACGGGTTACCCAAAAAAATGTTGACAGAGAAAGTATAAATCTTGGTCTAATAATTGTTTTGGTTCGCAGAAAACACCTTGGCTGGGTGTAAAGGCAGGAGCAAACTTGCTGCCCTGTCATTATGATTGAAGATCCTGAAGATATTCAAATATTGAAGAGGTGGATTTTTAATGTAAAAAAATACCTTATATCCTGATGAAGGGTCTTAGCCCAAAATGTTAACTGATTATTACTCTCTGTAGATACTGCTTGGACTGCTGAGTTCCTCCAGCATTTTGTGTGTGTTACACATACAGTACGGTACAAAAGTCTTAGGCACCCTAGTGCATGTGTTTTCTCTCTCTCTCTCTCTCCCCCCCCCCTCTCTCTCTCTCTCTCTCCCCCCCCTCTCTCTCTCCCCCCTCTCTCCCTCTCTCTCCCCCTCTCTCTCCCTCCCCCCTCTCTCCCTCTCTCTCCCCCTCTCTCTCCCTCCCTCTCTCCTCTCTCTCTCTCTCTCTCTCTCTCTCTCTCTCTCTCTCTATCTCACACACACACACAGGGGGCATTTTTTAGTGGACAGTTAACCTACCCACATTTCTTTAGGATGAGGAAACCCACATGGTCATGGGGAGAATGTGCTAACTCCATGTAGACTGCACTTAAAGTCAGGGCTGAAGTTGAGTCTCTGGCACCATGAGACAGTGGCTGCATCACTGCACGGTCTAATGTGCAGATTGATGTGCAATTCCCAATGGTTCAGGTCTCACGGTTGCAATATTATTACGTGCCAACTACCTCGGGCACTAAGAGTACGATAGTGAATGTCTTCCTTAAAGTATCAGGCAAATTAATTTTATATGAAACACCAACATACATCTAGACAGCATGGGGGTGTAGACCCTTGGAAGTCTGGAGAGAGAGGATAAAAGGAGTAGGTTCGGGCAACGTTGCAGAAAATGTCAGCGTCAGAGGCCTAACCTCAGCTACAAATAAAAAGAGTGCTGGCTCAAGTGGAGTGGCCATTGTTTGAGTGTGCCAGTGATAGAATGTGAAGGCTTCGGCCTAACAGGTGTCGGTGTGAACAGGCAAAGGCACAATTAAGAAGAGGCCTTTCTCTTTTTTGGCATAGAATGGTCAGGGTGGAATGCTCCTCCTGTTAGATGTGGGATCTCAGGACACCTGGTGGTTTCCCTGATGACTACATCTGTGGGGAGTGCACCCAACTTCAGTGCCCGACCGACCGGGTCAAGGATTTGGAGCTGGAGTTGGATGTACTCAGGATCACTCGGGAGGCTGAACGTATTATAGATAAGACTTTGGTAGAGGTGGCCACACCTGGAGTATAGGCTTTGGACAGTAGATGAACGACCACTAGGAGAGGTAAAGAGATTAAAACGTCAGTGCAGGGTTCCCCTGTGGCCATTTCCCTCAGCACCGAGTATACGGTTGTACGCTGCTGGTGACATGCTCCATCAGATTGTAGCAGCAGCTGCCAGACTGGTGGCACTGTGACTGGCTCTGAGGCTTGGCAGGGGCACGTAAAGTTAGGCACTGCGGTGGTCATAGGGGGCTCGATAGTCATGAAGACAGAAAGAGGATTCTGTAACTGGAAAAGAGACACCAAGATGGTGTGCTGCCTCCTGGGTGCTAGGATTCATGCTACATCGGAGCATTTGCAGGATATTCTCAAAGGGGAGGGGGAACTGCCAGAGGTCACGGTGCATATTGGTACCAATGATATAGGCAGAAAAGGGGAAGAGGTCCTGTGGAGTGAATATATAGAGTTAGGAAAGAAACTGAAGATAAGCACCTCCAACTTTGTAATCTCTGGATATTCCCTGTGCCATGGGCTAGTGCAAGAAGGAATGGGGAGATGGCATGGATGAATGAGTGGTTGAGGAAATGATGCAGGGGACAGGGTTTCAAGTTCTTAGAACACTGGAACCTTTTCCGATGAATGGATGACCTGTACACGAGGGACGGATCGCACCTGAACTGGAGGGGAACCAATATCCTGGCCGTGAAGTTTGCTGATGCCACTCAGGAGAGTTTACGCTAGTTTTGCAGGGGTCTGGGAACTGGAGTCCTAGGTCTGTAAGGGAAGGATCAGATCAGAAGATAGATGACAAGGAAGATATTGAAAAGCAAAGTTGGGTCAGATAGTTTGAAGTGTGTCTATTTTAATTCTAGGAGTATTATAGGCAAGAGTGATGACTTAGTTTCTGGATCAGCACATGGAACTATGCTGTTGTAGTCATTACTGAAACTTGGTTGAAAGAGGGGGAGGAATGAGTGATTAATGTACCAGGTTTTTGAAGGTTTAGAAAAGACAGTGGAGGAGGAAAAAGGGGGGAGGGGGGAGGGAGGAGTTGCACAACTAATCAGGGACAATATCACAGCTGCACTCAGGGAAGACATAATGGAGGAGTCAGGCACTGAGTCCATTCAGGTGGGACTCAGGAATGGGAAGGGTGCAATCACACTGATGGGATGGTACTCCAGATCTCCTAATAGCCACCAGGACATTGAAGAACAGATGTGTAATCAGATTAAGAAAATGTGTAAAAATAAAAAGGTTGTTGTCATGGGAGATTCCCCTAATATAAACTGGGACCTTCTTAGTATCAGGGGTTAAATGGGGTTGAATTTGTTGAGTGTAACCAGGAAGGTTTCTTAAATCAATATGTGGGTGGTCCAATGCGAGGAGGGGCCGTACTGGACCTGGTGTTGGGTAATGAGCCTGGCCCGTGACGGACCTTTCAGTAGTGAGCAGTTAGGGACCAGTGACCACAAATCCTTAACTTCCACAACAGCTACAGATAAGGATAGGTATGGTCCTTGTGGGAGAGTTTTAAATTGGAGTAGGGCAGATTACAAGGGCATAGACAGAAAAAAAAGAAGCATTAATAGGGAACACCTTTTCTCTGGCAAGTCCTGAACAGAGATGTGGAGGGTGTTTAAAGATCAATTGCACAGAGTACAGGAAAGGTATGCTCCTGTTAGAAGGAACGATGGGGATGGGAAGGTAAGTGAACCTTGGATGTCTAGAGAAGTGATGAATTTGGTCAAGAAGAAAAAGGAAAAGTATGTAAAACTTCAGAAGTTAGGATCAAATGAAGCACATGAGGCATATAACGAAGACAGAAAATAATTCTGGAGCTATGTGAATACAGCAGATATTATTTGAACCACAAACCAGGCTTTAGTATTATTGTAGATGTAAATGAGTTCAGAAAGCTTACAATTAGCCTTCAATATTTTTTATATAAATTACAAGCAGCAAACTGAATTTAAAAGCACAGACTAAGATATTGCATATGCAACATCTTGATGTTAAGACAATGGGGTTGTGTTAATTAGCCTACATCAAACCAAGCAATATGGGCTAAATTAATAGCATCATTGTGACTGTGTTCAAGCTGGAAGACTAGACTAATGTTGTAACTCAGCATATCAAACATGGTCATAGGTATAGGAAATCAATAGTTTTTATGTACTTATTTGTGTTCTCAGAGATAACCTTG
Source organism: Hemitrygon akajei (assembly GCF_048418815.1). NCBI lineage: Eukaryota > Metazoa > Chordata > Chondrichthyes > Myliobatiformes > Dasyatidae > Hemitrygon > Hemitrygon akajei. The sequence continues at coordinate 33,382,412 of NC_133127.1, forward strand.
ACAACAGTAATTTTGGGTGTCTGGGATTTCTGTCCCCAACAGCTTTCAGACTAATTGCATGAATTGCTTTGTGACAGAAGTGTTTGAACATTCAGAGGTGTCTGTCTCTGTAGATATGTAATTCAAAGGAAGCATTGTCAATCCAAAATATTGAAGGAAACAATGTCATTATAACTGTTGAAATTGAAACTTATCACCTACTGTTACCTTTGATCTTAAGGGTATAAAATATGATGTATTTCAGAGCATAAAATCAGAGCATACTGCAAAGAATGGGCTCCCTGACCTCCACCCCTCTGGCTCTCAACACAGGAGCCCCTCAGGGCGGTGTACTAAGTCCCTTCCGTTGGGTATGTGAGCCTCTACCAAGAGATGTCTCCAGAATGATGCCTACTTGTTGCATTGAATGGACTTTCATATCACCAGCATCAGTGCCTCTCTGGTGACTTAGATCACAGTTACAACATTTAGGGGCTTGTCCAGGACGCATTCATGACTCACTGTGTGGCCAGCGATTTAAACAGTCTAAGGCAGTGAGTATTTTCAAGAGTAGCACCCATGCTTAGATCAGTCACAATATAAAGTTTGGATCATGGGATGTCAGGACCTGCTTAGGCAATCCCACCAGTTACTGATCTAAATATCACTCTGTTATCATAGATTGGGACTTCATTAATTCCAGAAAGTTTGATCGATCATTAGGGAAAAAGAGATAGGTCACAAGCATTCATCTCTGGTGATGAGACTAGGCAGGAGAATAACACTGGAGAGATAGGACAAGGTAGTCACCTTCTCCTCCAGACCTCCTCCATAGGTCCTCCAATTCCCCATCTAAATGGTTGACCTAGCTTGGTCCTTGAGTCATCTTGCTCTGTGCGTCTGCACAACAGCTTCAATGGACACTGGTGCCAGAACCTACATCTACTATTCATTCCATATCTAATTAGTTTTGAGTAGTAAATACCCGAGTGTATCTGAATTAACCAATCAAGAGAAGTTCATCTTACAAGATCAGCAACTGGTTCAAAAATTTGGACCAGAATCAATTCTTTCAAATAGACTAAAAGTAAAATATTGCAGATACTGGACATTTGTAGCATAAAATCAGAGCATACTGCAAAGAATGGGCTCCCTGACCTCCACCCCTCTGGCTCTCAACACAGGGGCCCCTCAGGGCTGTGTACTAAGTCCCTTCCTTTGCTCCCTGTGCCCATGACTGTGTCACCACCCACAGCTCTAATCTGTTAATTAAATTTGCTAACAACACTACATTGATTGGCCTAATCTCAAACAATAATGAAGTGGTCTACAGGGAAGAAGTCATCACCCTGACACAGTGGTGTCAAGAAACAACCTCTCCCTCAATGTCACAAAAACAAAGAAGCTGGTTGTGGATTACAGGAGAAATGGAGACAGGCTAACCCCTATTGACATCAATGGATCTGGGGTTGAGAGGGTAAACAGCTTTAAGTTCCTTGGCATCCACATCACTGCAGATCTCATGTGGTCTGTACACACCAGCCGTGTGGTGAAAAAGGCACAACAGCGCCTCTTTCACCTCAGAGGGTTAAGGAAGCTTGGCATAGACCCCCAAATCCTAAGAACTTTCTACAGGGGCACGATTGAGAGCATCCTGATTGGCTGCATCACTGCCTGGTATGGGAACTGTACCTGCCTTAATTGCAGGATATTGCAGAGAGTGGTGCGGACAGCCCAGCACATCTGTAGTTGTGAACTTCCCATGATTCAGGACATTTACAAAGTCAGCTGTAAGAAAAGGGCCTGAAGGATCATTGGGGACCTGAGTCAACCCAATCACAAACGGTTCCAGCCGCTACCATCTGGGAAACGGTACCACAGCATAAAAGCCAGGACCACAGACTCCGGGACAGCTTCTTCCACCAGGCCATCAGACTGATTAACTCACACTGATCTGAGTGTATGTCTATATTACATTGACTGTTCTATTTATTATAAATTATTATAAATGATCATGATTGCACATTGCACATTTAGACGGAGACTAACTTAAAGATTTTTACTCCTCGTGTATGTGAAGGATGTAAGAAAGTCAATTCAATTCAAAGAATCAGACTTACATATCAGTCAACAGCTGCAGAGCATAAGAGATTTTAAATTTAAGTGTTTAAACAAGTAGAGTCTGGTAAAGGCAAGGCTAGAACTAAACTGAAGGGAGGGTCTGAGTTAATATAGTACTTAGGAGAAACTAAACCTGCTTCTTTCATTTCAATTTCTTCTATTTACTGCTCACAATGCATGAATGAAATGCATTTTCATAGAATCAAAGAGTCATCATGGGCCGAAAGCCCCTTTCCTTTTTGTGCTGTTCTAAATAGCACCGAATCAGTCCCTTTGGTCCAACTGGTCCTTGTTGACTGAGACACCCAACTAAGGATCTGCACTAGACCACACTCCCTCTAAACCTCTCTTATCCATGTAACTGTCCAAATGTAGCAACATACCTTTCTCTGACAACTCATTCCTTAAGAGGACAATCTGGGTGCTCCCAAATCGGAAACCACAGATGAACTAGGAGATCCACTCAATAATGAAGTATAGGACATCAGGATTCAGACCTTTCTGAACCCAAACCCTAAGCCTAATCTATTATTGGCAGAAGCCCTGCCCACTTGGAAACTGGACCAGCTCTTTCTGTTGCAATTTACCTAATGGTGCTGTCAATCCCTCACTGTATTGCACACAGTTTCTGAGTTTATCAAGTATGCCGGGCAATTCTCTGACTCACAGGGATAAATTGGATCAATAGGTCATGACCTATGACCTTCTGTTATTGCTCGCAATAAAGCCACATGTGGAAAGTTGAAAAGCACACATGGATAAATAGCTTCCAATGGAGCTTTGGTTGGACTTCACTGACTGTCTACTCCATGGTCTGCAAGTACTGTTTTTTTAGAGACAAGACAGTGCTGATAAAGCTCGCAGAACAAGTGCACTATGCACTGCAGGTTGATCCAAAATCACTGTGACAGTGCTTGATCATACCGTAGACACATAGAATAGAGCCTCTGATCCACTATGTCCATGCCAACCACTTACCTATCCATTCCAATCCTATTTGCCTGTATTATGTCCATAGCTTTCTATGCCATTGCTATTCAAGTACTTGTCTAGATACATCCTAAATGCTGTGAAGGTATCTGCCCATAGCACCTCTTCAGCAAGCACATTCCCAATTCCAATCACTCTCTACAAGAAAAAAAATTCCCCCTCAGGTATCCCCTAAACTTTCTATCTCCTACCTCATATTGATGTCATTTTAATTTGGACAACCTTACTGTGGAAAGATCATTCTTGCTATTGACCCCATCTACTCCCCTTATACTTTTGTATACCTCTATATATTATGCCTCTGCCTCCTCCACTCCGGGGAAAACAAATCCAATCTATCCAGTCTCTCTGTACGACTGAAATTTTCCAACTGAGGCAGCATCTTGGTGAATTCCCTCTGCAACTTTTCCAATCACAATCTTTCTATAGTATGCTGTTTTATGATGCAATGAGGTTGGACCATTCCTTGTTATCTAAACAGGATGCTTTTTCCTGTTGTGATTCCCCTCCCCCTCCATTTCCCCCAGCCTATGATTTTCTCCAATTTTCTTCCTGCCCCTATTTGCCAATGGCTACTTGGAAAGCACCTGTCCATGGGCATGTTTACTGCGGTCACTTCTATGTGGGAGAATACTACAACAGCAGTTTCCTCAAATCACAATATTTAAAATTGGAAGTTTATTTTAGTGATAATTAAGTCTGTGTTAGGGCAAAAGGTAGTACCCATTTATCACACTAAAATGAGAAAAATCTTGTTTTTTTATTTGTTCATTAACACCCATTCTGCCTTGCTGTCATTCAATCTGTTCTGCTGGTCATGGACCTTCTCCTTTGTTCTCCTGATCTTTCCCAGTTCTGCCCTTGCTTGAAATCTGCTACATCTGCAACATTTTCCAGATCTGACAATTCTAATCTAGATTTTAATGCACAGATGTCACTATACTGCCCATATTGCACAAGGATCAGAGAATGGTGCCCATTCTTAGTGATGTGCAAGCACAGACGATCCAGCAAAGCTCTCAATCCAATTCCCAGTCCAGTTGTATCTGTATTCTTCTCTAACTAGTTGTCATTTATTTTTTCATATTCCACATTTTTCTCATGATGCTAAAAGGGGACTACTTGGTCCATCAAGTCTATGCTGGCTCTTAGAGCATTCCTCTTAATATCAAACCCCCACTATTTCTCTGATACTGGTCCTATATCTCTCCACATCTAGAAGCCACCCAACAATATCAGCAGGCTGGCATTAAAATGGACTTCCCAAGGAAAGAGGGAAAAGGGACGTTCGAAGAACACATGGAGGAGAGATGTCAAGGCTGAAATTAGATGATAGAGACTCGCCCAGTCTACCCTCAAGAAACTGGTTCACATCAGAGGATGATGGAGATGGGTGGTCATTGATGACCTATGCTCCACTAGGAGCAGGAGCTCAAGAAGAAAAAGATGAAGATACTTAGCATGAGGTGAATTTACGGCACAAATTAAAAAGTAAACTGTATAACGCTACTGGTGTTGCATATATGATGAGACCTGGGTGCCAGCAGGGAGTTCAGTAGTCTCACAGCCTGAGGGCAGAAGCTGTTTCCATCCTAACAGTGCTTGTATTAATGCTATGGTAGCTTCTGCCTGGTCGAGGTCAAAGAGACCTTGGGATAGGTGGGGGGGAATCTTGACAATGCTAAGGGCTCAGTGTGGGTTGTGCTCTTTATAAATAAGAGAGGCTCCTCCTCTCAGTAGTTCTCACAATCCTTTGTAGGGTCTTGTGCCATATTGTTACCAAGGATTTTACCTCTTTCCTGATATATATCAGTATATAATCTCCTAGACCAAACCCAATGAGTGGTATATAAAGCCCGGGCATGATCTGATTCCTTAATTTACAAACTTTCATAATCCACAACTTATAAATCCATGTCTTTCAACCACTTTTCAATTCATTTGGCCCTCTTCAAGGAATTGTGAACATGGGCATTAAAATCACTCTGTGGAGCTGCACTGTGGAACAGAGAAAGAGGGATTACATACATAACATGATTTTTATTGCATACTCTCAGTCTATATTAGTTATTTCAATCTCTATCACTTAATATTTATCTACAAGGATCTCCACACTTTTTCCAATAACCTGCATTATTTTGAATCCCACACTGGTGTCATTACTATTTTCACAATATTTGCAAAACGTCTCATCTTCTGCAGGTAAACTCTTTCAGTGATTATGCAGAAAGTTTCAAGTTAATAACTCATCTCCTACCTTAGGCCACAAACTTATCAATCACCCCTGCTGTGACCCACTTCTGGAGGTCCAAGATCCGTATGCTCTACGACCGCTGGACTAAGTGTGTAAATGTAGGGGGGGACTATGTTGAAAATTAAATATGCTAGGTTTTCTAAAATTGACTCCTTCTACCCTGGGCCACGAACTTATCAATCACCCCTTATAGAGTAAATGCAAACAGGCTTTTTCCACTGACGTTGGGTGAGACTAGAGCTAGAGGTCATAGATTAAGGATGGAAGGTGAAATGTTTAAGGGGAACATGAGAGGGACCTTTTTCGCTCAGAGGGTGGTGAGAGTGAGGAAAGAGTTGCCAGCAGATGTACTGGATATGGGCTTGATTTTAACATTTAAGAGAAATTTGGATAGGTACATGGATTGGGACTTTGGAGTACTATGATCCAGGTCCAAGCTGATGGAACTTGACAGATTAATAGATCAGCACAGACTAAATTCTGTGTGATAGACTCTATTTCCATGTTAAGCAACAATTACCCATCAATTCTAATCTACTTACCAGCACTTACACTCTGCAGTCTCATAAGTCTAAATGTACTCATTTAGATATTATGAAACATTATGAGAAAACCTTAACCATTACCCACTCAGACAGTATTCCAGATTGCCACCAGTCTGGGTGTAAAGAAAATCTTTCAGAGATCCCCTTTAACTATTGGATATATTGGGAAAAGTATTCACTATCTTTTCTACCATATATATTCCTAATAATTCAGTATAACTTAATCAGGTCCCCTTCCAGCCTTCAAGGACAAACAAACCAAATTTCTCTAGTCTCTCCTTTTAACTGAAATGCTCCATCCCAGGAAACATCCTTGTGAATATTTTCTGCACTCTTGCCAGTGCAATAATATCCTTCTGAAGTACAGTGACCAGAACTATACCTAGTACTTCAGCTGTAGCTGTTGCTTAGACAATTTTTCATAAAGTTTCACTGAGGCATCCTTGATCTTATATGCTAGACCTCTTCTAAAGCAAGTAGGAACCCTTACTACCTTTATAGTCTTATTCATTTGCCACCTTCAAGGATCTTTGGACTTATGCACCAGGGTCCCTCTGTTCCTAAATATTCTTTGCCATTCTTTGTATGTGCAAGTCCTACCCTTACTGGTCTTTTCAAAATGCACCTCTTCTCAAGCCAATGATGGATGGAACCTACTTCATGTCAATGATAATCTTCCTCTATTATCTTGTACAATAATTTAATCGAGATAGTCACTCATGATTTGTCTTTACTAAATCCATGTTGGCAATCTTTGATTAATCTATTTTTCTCCAAATGAAAGCTCATATTATCCCTGAAATTGATACACAATGATGTCCCCTCTCTTTTTGTGAGTGGTGTGCCTCTCAAGTATAATCTCACTGGCTTTCTTTGATCAATCTGTGTATGTTGTGGAGTGGCGTGTGTATGGGATAGTTGTTGGTGTGTACAGAACAATGTAGGCCCTTGTTATGCTGTGGCCTCTTGGATCTTGGTGATAAAATACTTCTTTCTTGTCAAACATGTGTGACCATCTGTCAGATACATTTCAACCCAAACTGATCTTATGTTCCTTGAAATATGAAGGAGAAACTTTGCCATATCTTGTTTGCTGGAAGTTCAGTGCACACATTTAGCAAAACAGTTTTTAACAGCAATTTGCACACATTCCATGCTCCCTTTCCTGCTCTATAGCTCCTGCATAATCTCACTCAGATCTCTTATCTTTCTGGCATTATAAGGATACTTTCCCTCATCTAATTTTACTCTATAAGATTCCAAAATAGTGCTTCATGCAACAGAAATAAATTTGTTTTTACCAATGTCACTTTCTTCTCTTTTACCCTAAATAAGGCAGATGGTAGATGCAGTCTCTGGTATTCCTTCTTTTTGTGTGTAGAATTGGCTATTCTGTTTAGTGATCTATCCGGTACAGCCTTGATACGATCTCTAGTTGGGGTGTCTAGGACCAGTGATCACAAAGTATGTAGTCAGCTATTCAGGTCTGAATTAAGAAGGGAGTTCCTCACCCAGATAAAAGTGGTCCATTGAAATTCTCTACGCAAGAATGGCGTGGAAGCTCTGTCACTGAGTATGTTCAAGGCAGAAATTGTAGATTTTTATGTGAATAGGGTTTTTTGAGTTATTTGTGAAAGTCAAGGTCAGTCATATAGCAAGGGGCTATGTGGCCGATTCCTGCTGTTATTTCTTTATAGAGTTCATAGGGTTATACAGTAGGGAAAGAGGCCCTTCAGCCCATTGGGTCCATACCAACCAAGATGCCCCATCCAATCCATTTGCCAGCATTTCACCCATAGCCTTCTGAACTTTCCAATCCACGTACCTGTCTAATAGTCTTTTAAAAGTTGTTATTGTACCAGCCCCAACCACCTCCTCTGACAGCTTATTCCACATACATACCAGATTCTGTGAAAAAAAGTCACCTCTCAAGTTCCCATTAAATCTTTCTCCTCTCACCTTAATTATACACTTACTTTTTCTTCATTCCCCAAACCTGATCGAAGTCTGAGTGTATTTAATCTATCCAAACCCCTCATCTTTTTATACACCTCTGAAAATATGCTCACTTTTTAGTCTCCTGCATTCCAAGGAATAAAGTTCTTGATTAGTAAGGACATACATGTTGCATGCATACATACTTTGAGAATAAATGTAAGAGAAGGGAGAAGGGAGAAGGGAACAGAATGGGGTTGGAAGGGATAATAAATCAGCCATGATGGAATGGCAGAGCAGACTCAATGGGCTGAATCATTTAATTCTGCTCCTATCTCTTAGGGTTTTATGGTCTAACTCTGTCCACTCTCTCTCTAAAGCTCAGTCTCTCAAGTCCTAGAAACAACTTTGTGAATCTTTTATGCACCTTGATAGCATTCCTCCCATCGCAGTGTGACCAAAACTGAACACAATATTCCAAGTGTGGCTTTACCAGTATCCTGGTATAACCTCAAAATAGAAACATAGAAAATATACAGCACAATGCAGGCTCTTTGGCACACAAACATGTCCTTACCTTACAACTACCTAGGCTTTACTCATAGCCCTCTATTTTTCTAAGCTCTATGTACCCATCCAGGAGTCTCTTAAAAGACCCTATCGTTTCCGCCTCCACCATTGCTGCCGGCAGCCCATTCCACACACTCACCACTCTCTGCGTAAAATAACTTACCACTGAAAACTCCTCTGTACCTACTTCCAAGCACCTTAAAACTATGCCCTCTCGTGCTAGCCATTTCAGCCCTGGGGATAAGCCTCTGACTATCCACACGATCAATGCTTCTCATTATCTTGTACACCTCTATCAGGTCACCTCTCATCCTCCGTCGCTCCAAGGAGAAAAAGCCGAGTTCACTCAATCTATTCTCATAAGGCATGCTCCCCCAATCCAGGCAACATCCTTGTAAATCTCCTCAGCACCCTTTCTATGGTTTCCACATCCTTCCTATAGTGAAGTGACCAGAATCTTTTAAGTTTTATACTCAGTGCCCTGACTTGTGAAGGTCAGTCTTCCAAAAGCCTTCTTCAACACACTTTACACCTGTGACTCCACTTTCAGGGGCCCTCCACGGTCACTCTGTTCTTTCACACTCCACAGGGCCCAGCCCTGTGTTAAGTTTGCTGGCTGCCTCCTTCAGGCCTCTCAGCTGAGAAGAAGGAAAAAAACATAAGGAAACAAATAAGGGGTGGCACGGTAGCATAGTGGTTAGCACAATGCGTTACAGTACAGGGGACCAGGGTTCAATTCCCGCCACTGCCTGTTAGGAGCTTTTAGGTGTGTGTGCTCTGGTTTCCTCCCACAGTCCGAGACATACCAGTTAGATTGGACATAGTATATTGTCCCATGACTAGGCTAGCATTAAATTTGGGGATTGATGGTCAGTATTCTTCGAAGGCCCAGAAGGACCTGCTCCATGCTGTGTCTTAATAAATAAATGATGTATACAAAACCTTTCTAATTCTCAAATTATCCAGTGATTGTACTTTAAAAATGTCATCCCAACAGTAATGAAGGTGACTTGACAATTTATACAACATTTCCAACACAATTTGCCAACTCTCCCTGTAAACATTAACCCAGTGAAAGCCCGTGAGTGCTCAAGGAAATATCTTTCTTCACAGATCCGCACTTAAAACTTGTCCTGTCCAAAACAGTCAGGAAGGTAAACACTGAAAACCAGAATGTCTATCCTTTAACTTAACCATATGTTCACAATTATAAACTCCCAGTGAGTGTATAAATGGATTCAATATCAAGTTATTTTGACATCAGGACTAAAGTAGAAACTATACCTTCGGACGTAGGACAACAGTCTTTTACCAACTTTTAAATCAAATGTTTTTCTTAAATGATACATATCAGTTTTTTAAATCATGTCAGTTGAGCAATAAATTTAGAATGTGTACACCTTGTGTGGTTTGTAATGTTTCATTCAATTATGAGTTATATGTTTTATTTTGTGGGAGGCTTGGTCACATAATAGACTTTCTCTGCTTCCAATTTCCATTGTTGGTAATCACAACATAATATTTAATATAAATGTCATTAGGTCTGCCTGTCTGACAAGCCCAGAGAAGGTAAAATTGGTGTCAGTTTTCCAGAATATGTTTTACAAGAGACACATCAGATGAAAAGTGTTAGCTGTGGAAGCTAATGGATAGTGTCTCCCTTAAACATCTCTAAGTTAAGCTATCTTTGTTGACTGCAAGTGACAAGGGCAACTCTAATGTACACTCAGTGCATATTAGGGAGTAAAGTTCCTATGAAGTAGCCCAAAGTGAAACGCTTTTCCAAATAAGGCTGTAATTTTAACTCCAAACATGTTGGAGCTTTTTTACTTACTGGTTAGAGTCAGAAACACCTCAACTAGAAAGAAAGATGCAAAGACAGAAAGTGAAATAAAGTAAAATATATGATTAAAGTTAAGTGCACCAGCATCAGATATAGTAAAAGTACATTACTATTTTTGTGAGCTTTTTTTATCTGATCCATATATTTTAAAACAGTATCTAATACAGAACTATTAAGATTTGGCCTTAATGGTGCCAGTACTCTGAAACCATACTTGTTATTGGGCTTACAGCTTCTGAGAAATCAGATTATTCGGAATGGTAGTGTAGCACCAACTGTAAGATCAGAATTCGATTCCTGCCGCTGTTTGTAAAGAGTTTGTACATTTCCCGCATGATTGCATGCGTTTCGTCCGACTGCTGCAATTCCATCCCACATTCCAAAGACACACAGTTAGGTTTAGCTAGCTGTGGTCATGCTACGTCAGTGCCAGAAGTGTCCGCAACGTTGATGTCTAAGTGAAAGTGGCTTTGGGCAGGTCTCCGTGTTTACATGCCTGATGCTAGAGTACTGAAACAGACACTCTATTCCAAGGTCTGTCACAGGAAAATATTACCAACGGAGCAGCAGAAACGTGCTCAAAGTTTGCTTGAAATTAATACAATACCTCCACTGACTCTTGGAAAACCCTGGCCCATGATGGTTCAAAATTAAGTAGGACTGTTCAGGATATAGAAACATAGAAACATAGAAAATAGGTGCAGGAGTAGGCCATTCGGCCCTTCGAGCCTGCACCACCATTCAGTATGATCATGGCTGATCATCCAACTCAGAACCCTGTACCTGCTTTCTCTCCATACCCCCTGATCCCTTTAGCCACAAGGGCCATATCTAACTTCCTCTTAAATATAGCCAATGAACCAGCCTCAACTGTTTCCTGTGGCAGAGAGTTCCACAGATTCACCACTCTCTGTGTGAAGAAGTTTTTCCTCCTCTCAGTCCTAAAAGGCTTCCCCTTTATCCTTAATTTTATCCTTAATTTTAAAATTAAATATTATTGGGAACTGAGAGTCCATGCATCAAAATACACAGGAGCCCAGTGTAAGCAGCAGAATGCATTACCTCACAAGTCAATCACCCTCTGACCATCTGTTGAAGAGCCTGAAGTTCTTACTCTGGCTTCACCACTTACCTCAAAAAAACCCACAATACAAGCAATTTGACATTGTTCCTAAAGAAATTCTTGAGAAGAAGAGATAAGGCGTTGTTAGATAGAGAGTTCCATAGCCTGGAACTATATCACATTGTACAATGTACTGTGGCTTTGAAGCTCAGCCTGAAAGCACTCACCACCAGGCCCAAGAACAGCTTCCATCCTGATGTTGTAAGACTATTAAATGGACTTCTTGCATGTTAAGATAGACTCTTGACCTCACAAACTACATCCTCATGGCATTGTATCCTACTGTCTGCTTGCATGTCACTTTCACTGTATCGGTTAAGGTATATTCTGCATCATTTGATTACTTTTACCTTGTAATACTTTGTTATATAATCTGTGTGGATGGCAAGCAAAACAGAACTTTTCACTGTACCTCAGTACAACTAGCAATAATATACCAATCACACTTGGATGTAATTGTGTGGCATGGGCTTGTTAGGCCAGAATGGCCTGTTACTGTGCGGTAGCTCTAAATTAAATAAATGAAACGAGTGGAAGTTTCTAAGATATTCTCAGACTAGCAGGGATCTACAGGTAGTGGTGAACCATGTTCCCACTTGTCCTTCTAAGTGTGGAACAGTACAGATTTGGGAGGTGCTCCCAAGAAAACCAGGACAAGTTGCTGCAGGGTATCTGGCAGATGCTGTAAGTCCTATAAAATAGACTGGCTGCTGTTACGTAATTTTGTGGATTCTAAATTCTGGCGATTGTGAAAGTTGCTATCTGATAGCAAATTATCTTGTCCTTTCTGCTGATCTCACTCATTTTGATCAGCTTTATACCTGCTTCATTCATTGGTGATTACAAATGCAGTCTGCAAACTGATTATTAAGACAAAACAACATGTCAACTTGTTCACCACAGGTGTGAACGTATGCTGTCATCACCTGTGATCTTGCCAGCCAGTTTAATGTTAGTGTTGTCAGATTGGCCCAAATGCTTGTGGTTCTGGCCTGACTCTGAAGTGACATTCCAGGGTGCAGAAGTACTGTACGTGATGAGAGAAATAGGATTTTGTCATCACTGGACATTGAGGGAATGGGCCATAGGCAAAGGTCCCTCATGTATTTCAGTGCTACGCTGTTTAAGTAGGAAAATGTTTTGAATTTTTGTACGATGAATGTAAAGAAGGAGTGTACCAATTGTATTTATTGTATATATTATGAATAAAGCATATATTTGAAACTAAAAATAACGTGAAGTGAGCCCGCCCATCAGACCCGTGATCTGTTAAGCATTGCTGCATTTAGCACAGGAGTGACCCACTTCCTGCTCCCCCGCAGGACGACTCCAGAGCCAGCTTCCAAATGGGACATGTCCACAGCAACTCAATGCACAAACTTCCAGAGAAACACAAAATGGAGCTGATCCTGGTGGCTAGCTTGGGAAAAGAAAGAAGGGCGTGGATCCTGCAGGATGGTTCTTTAGCAGAACACCTCATCGTTAAAACTCACAATCAAGTGCTAAACTTGTGTTGCTAATGTTGAGAAGGGCCCTCCTGTTCAGATGCTTTATGCACAGCCATGGTCTCAGCACCACTGCACTCTGCCCTTGAAGCTGTTTCACCGGGGATGGGACTGTCCTCCATTTCCTGCTGGAAGGTGGGTTTGCCAAGAAGATCTGGAAAGGGATGCAATGCTTTTGTCAGAATTCATCCCAAACAGCTGCATTTCACACAACTCTGTGCTGTCCCCAGGGACACCTACTGAGCCGGACACCGCTTGCTGCCGGACGTCCGTCAACTGGGTGAAAGATGCCTCCAGTCTTGCTGCAGTTTGCTGGTCTTGCAGCACGAGGAGCTGTCCATCCCGGAATGTTGCAGACAGACACATTCCCAAAGTTCGGAACACACTGAAGCTCAGTGCAGCTGCAGCACTGACTCTCAGTTGCTGCTGACATTGTTCACTGGGCTGGAATGCATATGAAGTCACTCTATACAGTACTAAGCAAAAGTCTTGGACATATATATATATATATAGATATATAGCAAGGAGGTCTAAGACTTTTGCACAGTACTATAGTAATTTTATGTTCTGCACTGTACTGCTACCGCAAAAACAAATCGTGACATATGTGGGTGATGATAAACCTGAGTCTGATATGGGTGTTTATTGTGGACTGAGAATGGGAAGGGGGCAGGAAAAGGGGAATTATGGTTTGGAAAAGGGGAATGGAGAGGAGAGAGAGTGGGAAACAACAGAGAGACATCCTGTGATGATTAATAAGCTAATTGTTTGGAATCAAATGACCTTGGCTGATGTCTCAGGGCTGGGTGTGCCTGCAACCGTGCCACTCTCTGTCCCTGACACTCCTTCTCTGCCACCTGTAGCACACCCCTCCCATGGTGTTCTACCCTTGCCATTCCCAACATCCGTTTCTCTCACTAGATTTACAAACTCACTCACTCTCTGCTTCACATTGACAAATACAGTAATGTGCAATGTCCTAGGTCTCTATATGTGCCCAAGACTTTTGCAAAGTACTGTATCTTTATGATCATCCTTGGACTTTTTGTCACAAATTGCATGAAAAGAAAAATATACTAACTTAATGTAAATATCATTAAAAAGTTCAAAGTTCAAAGTAAATTTATTATCTAAGTACATATATGTCACCACATACAACCCTGAGATTCATTTTCTTGCTGGCATACTCAATAAGTCCAACAACCTTAACTAAGTCAATGAAAGATGCAAGATGGCACTGTTGAACCACGGAGACATTCTGCAGGCTACGTAAATAAAACAACATGTAAATGGTGACATACACATTGGCAATTTTATGAATAAAGCGTGATTTTGGAGAACTTTCCCTAAAATAATGAGCAAAAAGTATAGAAAAAGATCAAACCATGATCATGTTGCTTAAATCCCAAGCATTACAGGTTTGAGTGAGAAAGATCACTCTGCTAGTGTATAATAACTGTTCTCATCTGCACAGTTTCCCAATGGGCACTCTTGGAATATGGTGTATAGGTTTCGTCAGCCTGTTGTAGGAAAAACATAATAGAACTGGAAAAAGTGCAGAGAAAATTTACAAAGATGATGAATAAGCACAGAGATAAGAGAGGTTTAGAAGGGCACAGGCTAAATACAGGCAAATAGGAGTCAGTTGTTCAGCACCATGATTGGCATGAACAAAATGGTCTGAAGGGCCTGCTTGCCCGCAGTGGCCCTCCCACTCTATGACAGGTAACCAGATGAACCTGTTATCGGAGAGCTGCGGCAGAAGGCTGCTGGCCACTCTAAAGCCTCGAATGGAGTTGGGTGGTGAGGGAGAAGGTGGTTAAGAACTGGGATTGTTGATTGTAAATTCAATGCTAATATTTTGTGGGCCTGTTTTCTCACTAGCCCTCTCTTACTATTAAATTAGTGCCTTTAAGAAAATAAATGTAGAGCACGAAATTCTTGTGGAAGTACTACATTATGTTTTTGTTAGGTGGTGCCATATTGTCCTTGCCTGGAAACCTTATAGCCACATTGCTGAAGCTTAAATTCCAGATACCAGTGTAGCCACAACATCTCGAGTGTTACACTGACCTGAGATCATATTAGTAATTCTTGTATAGAACCCAGACTATACAAATCACCGACTAAAGCTTTTTATCTGCGTCAGTCCTTTAAAAGTAACCTGGTTGGGGGAGGGTGTCAGCATCTGGGTTGACCGGGTTGTATAAATTATTATCAAATAATGTCCTCCTGACATGCAGAAATTAGAGCTTTACAGGGGGCCTCAATTTCTCTGGACCAAAGAGTGAAAATTAGCAGTCTGTGCTCCTTATCATCATCAAAAGGGGCACAACTGAAAGCATCCTAACTGGCTGCATCACTCTGCCTGGTATGGGAACTGTACTTCCCTCAATCGCAGGACTCTGCAGAGAGTGGTGCAGACAGCCCATCGCATCTGTAGATGTGAACTTCCCACCATTCAGGACATTTACAAGGATAGGTGTGTAAAAAGGGTCCGAAGGAACACTGGGGACCCAAATCACCCCAACCACAAACTGTTCCAGTTATTACCTTCCGGGAAACAGTACCACAGCATAAAAGCCAGGATCAACAGGCTCTGGGAGAACCTCTTCCACCAGGCCATCAGACTGATTAATTCAAACTGATACAATTGTATCTCTATGGTATATTGACTGTCCTGTTGTACATAATATTTATTATAAATTGCACATTGCACATTTAGACAGAAGAAGAAGATCAGCCTTTAACTCGGCAGTGGAGTTATCGGGGCACCGTCATGACGGTGTTTCCGTAGCAAGCTATTTCCTCGGTCTTTACGAGGCCGAGTTGCTAGCTCGACGCTCAACCCGACTTGGATTCGAACTCGGGAACCTTCGCTCTGGAGTCCGGTGCTGATATTATTGCGCCACCAAGTGGGACACATTTAGACAGACGTAACGTAAACATTTTTACTCCCCGTATATATGAAGGATGTAAGTAATAAAGTCAATTCAATTCAACAACTTGCAAAGTATCCAGTTCCCTGGTCCTAACCATCTTTTTTCACTGAAGTATGTAATCCTTGAACACTTCCACCCACACCAGAAGAGGCTTTGGATCCTAAATTTCTTCCTTAAATTGGTGCCCAAACACAGCCACAATACACAGCACGAATGAATGAACTCTTCATGTTAAGAAGAGTCTTTTCTCATTCTACTCAATTCTCCAGGTTGAAGATGACTCTTTTTAATTAATTTTTCAGCAAAGAAGTCTTATCAATGGCATGTCCTAAACATTCCAAAATGGCCCTGAGAAGGTGGTGGTGAGCTGTGTTCTTGAATCCTGTAATCCTTTCAAAGAGCTGCTGACTCTGAAATTCCTTGATTCAGACTCAGTCAGAAAGATGGCAGAACAGCAACAGCTGGAATTTCTGGGGGCAACTTGAAAGGGATAGGATAGATACAATTCCAAAAGTAAAGAAGTGTTCTAGAGGAATTCTGACACAACCATGGCTGACAAGGAAGGTCAAAGACAGCATGAGAACAAAAGAGCGGGTTTATAATATGATAAAAATTAGTGGGAAGTTAGAGGATTGGGAAGCTTTCAAAACTAACAACAGGAAACTAGAAAAGCCTTAAGGAGAGAAAAGATGAAATATCCAATAATATAAAAGAGGATACCAAAAGATCTTTTCAAATATATAAAGAGTAAAAGAGGTGCAAGAGTGGATATTGGTGCATTGGAAAATGAAGCTGGAGCAGCAGTCATGGGGGGGACAAAGAAATGGCAAATGTACTTAATAAGTATTTTGCATCAATCCCCACTGTGGAAGACACTAGCAGTATGCCAGAAATTAGAGCATCAGGAGGCAGAAGTGAGGGTACTTGCTATTATTAAAGAGATTGTGTTTAGGAGGATGAAATGTCTGAATGTAGATAAGTCATTTGGTTTCAGAAAGAGGTCGCTGAAGGCATTGGGGAGCCATTAGCAGTAATCTTTCAAGAATCAATAGATTCTGGAATGGCTCAAGGAGACTGGAAAATTGCAAATGTCACTCCAATCTTTAAGAATAGAGGGAGGCAGAAGAAAGGAGATTATAGGCCAGTTAGCCTGACATCAGTGACTGGGAAGATATTGGAGTCTATTATTAAGGATGATGTTTTGGTGTACTTGGAGGCACATGATAAAGTAAGCCAGAGTCAGCATATTTTCCTTAAGGGGAAATCTTGCTGGACAAACCTGTTGGAACTCTTTGAAGAAATAACAGGCAGGATAGACAAAGGAGAGGTAGTGGATGCTGTTTACTTGGGTTTTTAGAAGGCCTTTGACAAAGTGCTGCAGACAAGGCTGCTTAACAAGGCAAAAGCCCATGGTATTACTAGAAAGATACTAGCATGGATGGAAGATTGGCAAGAGGTAAAGGGTGTGAATAAAGGATGCTTTACCTGGTTGGTTGTCGGTGACTAGTGGTGATCCACTGGGGCTGATGTTTGGAACACTTCTTTTCAGATTTTATGTCAATGCTTTGTATGATAGAATTGATAGCTTCATTGCAAAGTTTGCAGATGATACAAGGAGGGGCAGGTAGTGTTGAGGAAGCAGGGAGGCTGCTGAAGGACTCAGACAGATTAGGAGAATGAGCAGAGAAGTGGCAGATGGAATATGGTGTATGGAGGTGTATGGTAGGAGTAAAGGGGTACTCCATTATAAGGCATACTCCATTTTCTAAACGGGTAGCAAATTCAAAAGCCAGAGGTGCAAAGGGACCTGGGAGTCCTTGTGTAGGATTCCCTAAAGGTTAACTTGCAGGTTGAGACGGTGGTTAGGAAGACAAATGCAATGTTTGCGGTCATTTCGAATGGCCTAAAATATAAAAGCAAAGATATAATACTGAGGCTTTATAAGGCATCAGTCAGACTTCATTTGGAGTATTGTGATCAGTTTTGGGCTGCTTATCTTAAAAAAGATGAGCTGGCATTGAGGAAGGTCCAGATGAGGTTCATGAGGATGATTCTTGGAATTAAAGTGTTAAATTATGAGGAATGTTTGATGGCTCTGAGCATGTATTCACTGGAGTTAGAAGAAATAGCGGGCACCTATCAAATATTGAAAGGCTTAGAGTGGATGTGGAGAGGATGTTTCCTATTGTGGGTGAGTCTAGAATCAGAGGCACAGCCTCAAAATAGAGGGACATCCATTTAGAACAGGGATAAGGAGAAATTACTTTAACCCAAGGGTAGTGAATCTGTGGAATTCGTTGCCACAGATGGCTATAGAAGCCAAGTTATAGAGTATATTTAAAGCGGAGGTTAATCATCCCCATAATCATTATGTGTTGTGTATACAACTGTTCTTGGCTAATTTTTCTACAGAAGTGGTTTGCCACTGCTTTTTTCTGGACAATGTCTTTTCAAGATGGGTGACCCCAGCCATTATCAATACTCTTCAGAGATTGTCTATTTGGCATCAGTGGTTGCAAAACCAGGACTTGTGATATGCACCGGCTGCTCATACGACCATCCACCACCTGCTCTCATGGCTTCACGTGACCCCCGAAAAGGGGGGCTAAGTAGGTTCTACACCTTGCCTAAGGGAGACCTGCAGGCTAGTGGAGGGAAGGAGTGCCTTATATCTCCTTTGATAAAGACATACCTCCACCCCACTTCCCAGGGAGGTTAATAGCTTCTTGATTAGTCAGGACATCAAGGGTTAGGTGCAGAAGAAAGAAGAATGAGGTTGAGAGGGATAATAAATCAGCCATGATGGAATGGCAGAGCAGACTTGATGGGTCAAATGGCCTAATTCTGCTCCTATGTGTTATGCCCTTATGGTCTTCGATAGACAGATAATACTTTTCCATATCCAGGTTAGGTGGTGATATATTTCCAAACACAAAAGATTTTTCAGGTGCTGGAAATGCAGAATAACACATAAAAAATTGATGAAGGAATTCAGCAGACCAGGCAGCATCAATGGAGAGGAACAAATAGTAGATGTTTTAGGCTGAGACCTTCCATCAGGACAGAAAAGGAAGGGAGAAGAAGCCAGAATAAGAAGATGGGGGGGGGGGGGGGGAGAAAGACTGCAAGTGATGGGTGAAGCTAGGTAAGGGAGAAGGTGGGAGGGTGGGGGAGAGGGAGATGAAGTAAGAACCTTGGCGGTGATGGGTGGAAGAGCTAAAGGATTGAAGAAGAAGAAATCTGATAAAAGAGGAGACTGGGCTATAGGAGAAAGGGGAGGAGGAGGTGTACCAGAGGGAAGTGATGGGCCCATGAGGAGAAGAGAAGCAATGAGCGGAGAGCCATAATAAGAAAAGGCAGAAGAGAGAAGGAGGAGTGGGGCAAAACTGCTGGAAGTTGGAGAAATCGATGCTCATGATGTCACGTCAGAGGCCACCCAGAAGGAACGAGAAGTGTTGCTCATCATGGCTGTGGAAGATGCCTTGAACTGACCTGTTGGAGTGGGACTGGGAAATTGAGTTAAAATGGATATATTTCCAAGTCAGGATGCTGTTTTCCTAATGTGGTGTACCCACCTTATCCTCCTTGTAGGTAGACACTTTGGATTAGCTGAAATGTGTAATTACAGTGCCTTTTGTAAATGATACTTTGTGAATCCATGTTACAGCTGTGCTGGAGGGGACGAAAGATTAAAGAGAGGGATTGGGTGCCGGTTAAGTAGACAGATTTTTCCTGAATGGCATGGAGCCTCTTCAGTGTTTTGGGATCTGAACTCTGGGTCAGAGATGAACTCATGTTCCTGACTCTCCATTGTTGATGACACCTCTGTGGTGTGAAAGTCACTTGCCTTTTTCAGTAGATTTTAGAGTGCTGTCTGGGTTTGCTGCAGACAGGCTTGTGCTGCCTTGTTTGATCTTTAGCTTATTGAAGAATTCGGTCTATGCAGTTTTGTGAGATAGAGAACTCAAAAGGGAGTTGCTCCTCCTAACTTCTGCATTAGACTGACAGTTCTTTAATCTGATACCCTGCCCAATAGGCCCGGTTACCTTCAACAGGCGAAATATGCTCTCAGAACCTTCTCCAAAAAAAGAACTGCAGATGATGGGAATACTCATCAGGCCAGGCCACATCGGTGGGCGAAAAAACAGATATCATGCTTCAGGGCAAAGACTGTTTGTCAAAATGGGCCATCCACTCAGAAATTTATAAACACAAGAGGTTCTGCAGATGCTGGAAATCCAGAGCAACACGCACAAAATGCTGGAGGAACTCAGCGGGTCAGGTAGCATCTACAGAGGGGAATGAAGGGCCTCTGTCCGAAATGTCAACTGTTTATTCCTTTCCATAGATGTCACCTGATAGACCTAAATCTTATGCATTCCAGTTCTTCAGTATCGGCCCAGCATGCTCAACCATCCTTCAGAAAACAAACCCGGAACTGATGTGGTGAACCTTCTCAGCACTGCCTTCAGTTCCAGTATATTCTTCCTTCAAGATGAAAATGTAAACGAGACATAGTACTGCAGGGGCAGTCTCACTAGTGCTCTGTAAAGCTTCATCAAAACTTCTCAATTTTACCCCCCCCCCCCCATAAAGGCCAACATTCCAGTTTCTTCTCAAATAATTTGCTGCAACTGCACACCAACTTTTAATGTTACAAATTTAAAAAAAACTTCAACAAAACATGTATGTACTGGAAAATAATTAGCATTATGCAAAATTCAAGAAAAGGTTCCAAGGTTCATTTCATTATCAAAGTATTTGCAGAGTACAAGTCTGAGATCTGTCTTCTCCAGATAGCCATAAAATACAGAAAACCAAAGAAGTAGTTGAATGAAAGACATCAATCACCCCCTCACCTTCTGGTTCCCACATGTAAAGAAAAAGAAACAAAAACTTGATAAGAAGTTGAACAAGATACACAATTTCACCGATCAATCACTTCAACCACATCTCCTTCCATTTAAAGATACCACTCCTTTCTCTGTTTCTTTATCTCTACTGCCTCTACCTTCAACGTGAAGTTTTCCATTCTTCCTTTCTCAAAAGCAGTGGCTTACTTTCACTGTAGTTGATGAAACCCTTAATCATGTTTTCCCCATTTTCCGGATCTGCTCTCCTTCCCTCCCTCCCACGAGACGGAACAGTTAGAATCCCCTTGGTCCTTGCTTTTCACCCTCCACATCCAGCTTATCATTCTTCCCCATTTCCACAAGGTGTGACAGGATCCCACCACGTGTCACAGCCTCCCTCTTCCCTATTTCTGCTTTCAGTGGGGACCATCCTCTACATGACTCCCTCGTCTGCTCATCCCTCCCCTCTATTCCCTTCGTCCCCTCAGAATCAGGTTTATTGTCACTTTGTGAAATCTGTTGTTTTGCTGCAGCAATACATAAAATATACTACAAATTACAGCAGGAAATACTGTGTGTATAAAATAAATAAGAAATACATATTTAAAAATCAATGCTCTCTCCTGAAAACTGCAGGTCAGGCAGTATCTATGGAGAGGAATGAACATTCAACATTTTGGGCTGAGGCTCTTCATCAGGATTGGAAAGGAAGGGGGAAGATGCCTGAATAAAAAGGCAGGGAGGGAAGGAGGATAGCTCGAAGATGACAGGTGAAGCCAGGTGGGTAGGAAAGGTAAAGGGCTGGAGAGTAAGGAATCTGATAGGAAAGGAGAAAGGGAAAGAGGCGCTCATATTCCACACAGCCCAATGGTATGAGCATTAATATTTACATTTTCAATTAAACCACCCCCTATGCTCATTTCCTGCTACTACTGGTCTATTGAAGTTCATTCTCCCTTTGTTTATATTTTCTATTCCCTTCTCTGCCCCCTTTATCTGTGTAGATTCATCACCCTCCCACAATTCCCATACCCAAATGCACATCCATCTGGATTTCATCTTCTCTCTCTATCCCTTCCTATGTCCTTCTCCCATCTAGTTCCATTGGTCCATCATCCCTCCCTTATCTGTTCCAAATCACTTCCATTCTCTATCACTACCATCCCCTTCCCTCTGCCCAACCGCCTCTATCTGCATACTTTGTTTTCCTTATCCATTTCCACTGATCACCTACTAGTCTCCGTCTCCGCCCTCCCTCTCACTTGTTATACGGGCTACCTATCCACACTTATCAGTTCTGAAGTAGGGGGGTCTTGAGCCGAAATTTCAGCCATGCCTCTCCCTCCAGGTATGTTGCTTGAATGAGTTCCACCAGCAGATTCATTTTTTTTAACATGGTGTCCATGTTCAGCACTGTTCCTTTTGCTTTTACTTGATGAATTAAGTTTTATGTCTGACTGTAATGGGAGGTAGATTCTGATTTGCAGCTCATTTTCCTGTTAAGATCTACCGGCAACCATCTAGTTCAGATTGTAAGATTTGTGGTTGGATTGAATTGGAGTCACCCAAATGATGTCAATCCAAACCACAAATATACCACTATGTTACAGTAATTGACCTGAGGAGGCAGTCCAGTTCTTGCTAGTCTCTCAATAGAGAACAGCTAAATAAATCAGAAATGTATCTCTGGTACAGTATGAGCAAAGTGCACTTCTGAAAAACAGATCTGAACTTTGTGGGGGAAATAAAAAAAAACATAGAAACATAGAAAACCTACAGCACAATACAGGCCCTTCGGCCCACAAAGCTGTGCTGAACATGTCCTTACCTTAGAACTACCTAGGCTTTATCCATAGCCCTCTATTTTTCTAAGCTCCATGTAGCCATCCAGGAGTCTCTTAAAAGACCCTATCGTTTCTGCCTCCACCACCGCTGCTGGCAGCCCATTCCACGTACTCACCACTCCCTGTGTAAAAACTTACCCTTGACATCTCCTCTGTACCTACTTCCAAGCACCTTAAAACTATGCCTTCTCGTGCTAGCCATTTCAGCCCTGGGGAAAAGGCTCTGACTATCCACATGATCAATACCTCTCATTATCTTGTACACCTCTATCAGGTCACCTCTCATCCTCCGTCGCTCCAAGCAGAAAAGGCCGAGTTCAGTCAACCTATTCTCATAAGCCATGCTCCCCAATCCAGGCCACATCCTTGTAAATCTCCTCTGCACCCTTTCTATGGTTTCCACATCCGTCCTGTAGTGAGGCGACCAGAACTGAGCACAGTACTCCAAGTGGGGTCTGACCAGTGTCCAACATAGCTGTAACATTACCTCTTGGCTCTTAAATTCAATCCCACGATTGATGAAGGCCAATGCACCATAAGCCTTCTTAACCACAGAGTCAACCTGGGCAGCAGCTTTGAGTGTCCTATGGACTCGGACCCCAAGATCCTTCTGATCCTCCACACTGCCAAGAGTCTTGCCATTAATACAATATTCTGCCATCATATTTGACCTACCAAAATGAACCACCTCACACTTAACTGGGTTGAACTCCATCTGCCACTTCTCAGCCCAGTTTTGCATCCTATCAATGTCCCGCTGTAACCTCTGACATGCCTCCACACCATCCACGACACAAAGATTAGAAAAGGTGCGAAAGTAGGTGTCTATTCACTACCATGGTGTCTCCATCCATTTATCGCGGCAGTAAACGCTTATTCAGAATTACTCTACTATTGTGATACACACTACACATGCAGAGGGTGGCACAGCAGCATAGTGGTGAGCACAACGCTTTACAGGTGACCTGGGTTCAATTCCCACCACTGCCTGTCAGCAGTTTGTACGTTCTCCCCATGACCGTGTGGGTTTCCTCCGGGTGCTCTGGTTTCTTCTCACAGTCCAAAGATCTACTGGTTGCTAGGTTAATCGGTCATTGTAAAATTGTCCCATGATTAGGCCAGGATTAAATCGGGGTGGGGGGTGGGGTTGAAGGGCGGTCCAGCTCAGAGTGCCGGAAAGGGCTTGCTCCAAGTTGCATCTCAACAAATAAACATACATTTTTGAAAGGTGTTAGCAATTTTGAAAAATGCAAATGCTGCCCAGATGAAGGGTTTCAACCTGAAACAAGAACAGTCCATTTTCCTCTGTAGATGCTGCCTAAGGTGCTAAATTCCTCCAGCATTTTGTATGCTGCTCCAGATTCCAATATCTGTAGCCCCTTGTGTCTGCAGATACTACAGAACCATTGACCAGAGGAAATCATTGCAGCTTATTTCCATAGCAACTCTAGCCCCACACTATCGGAGTTATTCTCTTTGTCCATCACTCCCCATCCTGCCTGCAAATTGAAATTAATTTATTAACGTACTGTTATGAATGTACCACAGCTCTGAGGGGCCGAAGGGTGCGGGACCAGCCCCCTCCTTCCGGAGAATCGCAAGATCGCTATTAATTTGGGTCTTGGACCCAGGAAATGAGAGACAATGCAACGGATTTGACCATTGTTCTTAGAGGCACCTGTGTGAATTGCAACTCTATAGTACGTGCCAGCTATCAGGGACATGGACACCCTCGGGCAATGTGGGGTGGGGATTGTATCACCCTACCTTGATTGACATTTACAAATCTGCCAGCCATGATAAAACAGAGACTGCAGGAGGCGGTACTCCAGCGACGCACCAGATGGAGACACCATCGCTCATCGCTCCCGTAAGGACGGGAAGCTGTTCGGGTGCCACGTGTGATTTGGTTCCCCTAGCTAGGGAATCGAGTGGCTGATAACCCCAAAAAGGATTCCGAACTGACAACGGGGAACTCACGTTCCCGATTCCACGATTTGAGTCCAACAGGCTGGCAAGTTTATTTTCTCTCTCTAACCCGTGAACACCCAGCGGTCCCTCAAATGGCTAAAAGCCTTCATGAACTGGCGAGACTTTTTATATTTCCATCGGACAATAGTTTTACCCCTAGACAAACGATAGAGCTACTTCGAATTGTTGATTATTACTATACCCGTGTTTTAGATTGAGTATTGATGATGTATATTATCTGAATGTTTGTATTAACCTTACTTTTGTGCCCCTTTATAAATAAAAATGTTTAAAAATGGTACCATCAGACTTCAGCGGACCTCTCTATCTTTGCTGGTAAGTGACCCAGTTATGGGGTTCATAACAGTACTAACTTAGATTGAACACGTCACCCACTTCCCCCATCCCAATTCTGATGAATGGGATGGGTCTTTGACCTAAAGGGTTAACTCTGACACCATTTCCACAGATAATGCCTGACCTGCTGAGTGTTTTCAGCATCTGTCTTAATTCCAGGTTAATTTCATGTTACATTTGGTCAGCTGTTACTCAGCTCCCCCCATTGAGTAAGGAGTTTGTACATTCTCCCTGTGACCATATGGGATTTCCTCCCACAGTCCAAAAATGTGCCAGTTGGTAGGTTAATTGACCATTGTAAATTGCCCCATGACTGGGCCAGGGGTAAATCAGGGGTCACTGGGCGGCGCGGTTTGAAGGGCTAGAAGGGTCTATTCCTCGCTGTATCTCAATAAACAAATAAATAAATGGCATTTGCAATTCTGAATCCGTACGTCATGGAATTAAGACTCACTGCAGACACTTGAGTGCCTAAACTTGAAAAGAATCCAATGAAGAAGACAAAAGTACAATTTTTTAAAATCCAAATTTAACCTCAGTCTGAGGCTCTGTCTGTCCTCCAAGAAAGCTTCATTTCAAAGAAGGATAAAAATCTTTTCTTGCTAACCCACCTCAATCATTATATCTATTGTATAGTATTATCATACTACTAAAATAGCAATATATTCTACACAATATTTGAATCACCAAGTGCCAGTAAATGGAACTAATAAAGATAGTAGGCCCTGTTTGTGCGCTGCATGACTCTCATATGGTAATAAATGTATAGGGAACATGAAAATCCTGAACTAGTGAACTGCAATATAGAAATGAGTACCTATCTACTCATCTGGAGGGTTCAGAGAAGGCTCACGGGAATGATCCTGGGAATGAAAGGGTTAATGTATGAGGAGCGTTTGATGGCTCTGGGCCTGTACTCGCTGGAGTTTAGAAGAATGAGGGAGGGTCCCATTGAAACCTACTGCATATTGAAAGGCCTAGGTAGAGTGGATGTGGAGAGGATATTTCCTATAGTGGGGGAGTCAGAGTTGAAGGAGGTCCCTATAGAACGGAGATAAGGAGGAATTATTTTAGCCAGTGGGTGGTGAATCTGCAGAATTCATTGTCACAATGAATTCATGGAGGCCAAGTTGTTGGGTATATTTAAACTGTAGGTTGTTAACTTCTTGATTAGCAAGGGTGTCAAAGGTTATGGATAGAAGGCAGGAGAATAAGGTTGAGAAGGATAATAAATCAGTCATAACAGCATGGTGGAGCAGACACGATGGGCTGAATGGCCTCATTCTGATCCTTTGTCTGTAGGTTTATAACTGTGTTTCAGGGTCCAGGCACTCACAGACAATGATCATGAAGATCATTGGCTAAGGAAAGAATGAGATTACATGGACATACAGTACTGTGCAAAAGTTGTAGGCACATATATACAGCTAGGGTGTCCAAGATTTTTGCACAGTACTGTATTTGTCAATGTGCAGCAGAGCGTGAGTCTGTAAACCTGGCAGTGGCAAAGGATGTTGGGAATGGTGAGAGTGGAGTGCTGTGGGATAGGTGGTAGTGAAGGAATGCAGGGGTGGGAGGGGTGGCATGGGTGCAGACACACCCAGCCCTGAGACACCAGACAGGGTCATTTAACTCCAAACAACTGGTTTATTGATCATTACAGAATGTCTCTCTATTGCTTTGTGCTCCCTCCCCTCTCCTTTTCCTTTTCTCCAACCATGATTCCCTTCTCCCTCCCACCTTCCCACTCTCAGTCCAGAACAGAGACCCGGATCAGAACCAGGTTTGTCACCACTCACAAACGTCATGAAATTTGTTTTCTTTTTGTGGCAGCAGTCGAATACAATACATAAAATTACTACGGTACTTGCAAAAAGTCTAAGGCACAGTACTATAGTCTCTTGGTCAACGGATGGGCATTTTTCAACAAATGTTACAATGAAATGACTGAGTCTAAGGAGGCCAGGTTAAAAAAAACACAACAAAAATTGCTACAAATACTTCAGATCAAAGAGCATCAATTGAGTGAAAAATATAGTCAACGTTTAGTTACAATAACCCTGTGAAAAAGAAGTATAACACTGGATCTCCAATCTGAACTGTTACCTTTCTTACTTTTTTCATCTTACATGATGAGTGCATTTTCTGTTTTATTTCAGATTTCCAGCATCTGCAGAGTTTTTTTCAGATATTCAACCAAGGTCTTGTTATCTATAGTTGACAGGATGAGAATTTACAATTTACAAGTCTGACACCAATAGCTTTACCCTAAAGTAATTATACAAAAAAAAACAGCTGCTTATCTTAAGGCCAGTTGGTATGCAATCACCTGCAAGTCAGAACAGGAACTCTGCTACGTTGAGCTTTTTCATCCCTGAGGGAAATTTATTTAACTATCTATAAAACATACATTGAATGAAAGATTATCAATAACACCACGCCCAGGTTAACGTAGTCTAATTCTGAAGGACCCAGGCCTTTCAACTTCACAGAGCTGTAAACGGCAGTGTAAAATTCAACAATCAAACGTCCAAGTGCAGAGCCCAGTACTGCAGTGCAGAAAATTCTGAGGAACTCAGGAGATCAGGCAGCATACATAAACAGTCAACGTTTCAGACCGAGTCTCTTCATCAGGACTGGAAAGGAAGGGGGAAGAACCAGAATAAGGTGGTTGGGGAGGGGAAGGAGTAGAAGCCGGCAGGTGATTAGTGAAGCCAGGTAAGGGGGGAGGTGAGTGGGTGAGAGGGGGGTGCGGATGAAGTGAGAAGCTGGGAAGTGATAGGTGGAAAAGGTAAAGGACTGAAGAAGGAAAAATGTGATTGGAAGGGAGAGTAGACCATGGGAGAAAAGGAAAGAAGAGCAGCACCAAAAGGGGTTGATAAGCAGATGAGGAGAAGAGAAGGGGTAAGAGGGAAGCCAGGATGGGGAATGGAGAAAGAGAGAAGGGAGGAGGGTGGAACAATTGTCTGAAGTTAAAGAAATCAATGCTCATGCCGTCATGTTGCAGGCTACCCAGACAAAAAATGAGGTGTTACTCCTCCAACCTGAGAGTAGCCATATGGTGGCAATAGAGGAGGCAAAGTGTAATTAAAATCAGAGATTAAACTCCTGCTGCTTAATAAGAAGGAACTGCGAAGGCAGGTACAGCAGAATGTTGGCCCTGGGAGGGTACGGCACATGTAGGGAGCACTGAATTGCCGCCACCAGACTCTGATGCTGAGGAACTGGTTGCCAGCTCTTAACTTCCCACCCAGATCTCCATGAAAACACTCACTTTCTTGGAACATTCCAATCAAGTGATTCACCTGCTAACACCTCGAAAGCCCATCCATTGACAGCAAGAGGACAAGTCAAGAATGTGATGGGATACTCTCCACATGGCTGGATGAATGTGACTCAGGACCAAAATCAGAATTAGGGGCATTATCACTGCCTTATGAAATGAAATTTGCTGCTTTGCTGCAGCAGTACAGTGCAAAGACTTAAAATAACTGTAAACTACAAAATAAATAAATAGTGCAAAACAAAGAGGAATAATGAGGTAGTATTTCAAGAATTCATTTGCCATTCAGGAGGGAAAGTTCTATCTGAATCATTGTGTTGTTGGTCCTCATCATCCAAGACAAAGCAACTCGCTTGAAAACCACCTCAACCATAATCCCAAGCATTCATTCTCTGCCCCCTCTAGTGCATCCTGTACCACTGTGTTGGCACGTGGCCTAGCGGGCAAGGCATCAGACTAGTGATCTGAAGGTCACTGGTTCGAGCCTCAGCTGAGGCAGCGTGTTTGTGTCTTTGAGCAAGACACTTAACAACACATTGCTCTGTGACATCACTGGTGCCAAGCTGCATGGGTCCTAGTGCCCTTCCCTTGGACAACGTCGGTGGCGTAGAGAGGGGAAGGCTTGCAGCTTGGGCAATTGCCGGTCTCCCATACAACCCTGCCCAGGCCTGCGCCCTGGAAACTCCAGGCGCAGATCCACGGTCTCTCGAAACCAACGGATGCCACCACCACCACTGTAAAATATGCCATAGTTTGTCTGCTCTAGTACCAATCTCTCTGAACAATGAAGATAAGGAATCAGAATCTGGTTTAGTTTCAAGATTCAAGATTCAAGATTCAAGATTCAAAAACTTTATTGTCATTCCAACCATACATCAGCTCTGCAGGGCAGAATGAGACAGCGTTTCCCAGGGGCAAGTGCAATCATAACATAACAAACGCAACAAATAGTAAACACAACAATAAATAGTAAAACACAACAGTCCCATTTCGGTTAAAATCAAGTTGTAAGTGTTCAGTGCAAGTTAAACGTGTCCAAAGCAGAAGCAGCTATTTAACAGTTTGACTGCCTGTGGGAGGAAGCTGTTTAGTAGCCTTGTGGTTTTTGTTTTGATGCTCCTGTAACGTTTGCCTGATTGGAGAAGAACAAGCAGTTCATGGAGAGGGTGTGAGGGGTCTTTAATGATGTACCGTGTCTTCTGGAGGCATCGACTCTGAAAGAGGTCTTGGACAGAAGGTAGGGAGACCCCAATAACCTTCTCTGCTCCCCTAACCACCACTGCAGCAGCACTGCAGCTGGAGTACCAGGTTGTGATGCAAAAGGTCAGCACACTCTCAACCACGCCTCTTCACTGGCATATGTCATAAAATTTGTTGTTTTGTGGCACCTGTACATTGAAATATATAAGAATAAAATAACTATCAATTACAATAAGGAATATACTTTAAAATTAAATTAGTGTTAAAAAGAGAGCAAAAAATTAAGGTAGTATACCTGGGTTCATTGTCGTCTTGGTTTTAGAACCCTTCATTGGAAACCCTTCATTGGAAACCCTTCATTGGAAACCCTTCGTTTGGAAACCCTTCATTTGGAAACCCTTCGTTTGGAAACCCTTCATTGGAAACCCTTCATTGGAAACCCTTCATTGGAAACCCTTCGTTTGGAAACCCTTCATTGGAAACCCTTCGTTTGGAAACCCTTCATTGGAAACCCTTCATTGGAAACCCTTCGTTTGGAAACCCTTCATTTGGAAACCCTTCGTTTGGAAACCCTTCATTGGAAACCCTTCATTGGAAACCCTTCGTTTGGAAACCCTTCATTTGGAAACCCTTCGTTTGGAAACCCTTCATTGGAAACCCTTCATTGGAAACCCTTCATTGGAAACCCTTCGTTTGGAAACCCTTCATTGGAAACCCTTCGTTTGGAAACCCTTCATTGGAAACCCTTCATTGGAAACCCTTCGTTTGGAAACCCTTCGTTGCTTTAGCACTGTCCATGCCCCTTGTGATTGATTTTTCAAGATTTGAATTTTTTTCAAAATGTTTTAATGGAGAAAATCCATTTATCAAGTGGAAAGCACTTCAGTAGATGAAGTTATACTGTAAGGTAGATGGTTTGGTGTTGTCAGAGGTCAATCATCGCAGAGCCAGGACATCACTGGAAAAGTTCCTCCGGACCATGTCCAAGGCCCAAACACCTTTAGTTGCTTCATCCATAATTGCCCTTGTAGTTCATGGCAGGGATCTGGAATGCTTGCTAGCGATTTTACAACTTTCAATTGCATAAGCAATTCCTCAACAAATGAAGATCCGGACAAAATCTAGGAATGGGCTGATATCTCATCAGAAGTCATAACACAGAATGACCAACTCCAACAACAGAGAGGGCAACCAGCTACTCTTGAAACTCAATGACATTAATATTGCTGTATCACCACTGAATCAATAAACCTGTGACTATAAACAAATATCCTATAGATTGGCAATTCACCTCCTGACACCCCAAGCTCCCTCCATCATTTGCAGGTGCAAATCAGGAGCACGATTGAATATTTTCCATTTGCCTGGATGAGTGTGGCTCTGACAACTTGCGTAAAGTTTTATAGCATCTGGAACAAAGCAACCTGCATGCTTGACTCCCCATCACCCAACCTAACTATTCAGAAGAATTTTAGAAGATTAGCTTTATTTGTCACACGTACATGGAAACATAGAGTGACAGGTGTTGCTTGTGTCAGCTACCAGCACAATCCAGGGATGCCTCTGTGCTTCCAGCACCGCCAGAGCCTGCCACAACTTACTAACTCTTGAATGTGGAGGAAACCCACAGAGTCACAGGGACAAAGTACAAACTCCTTACAGACAGTTCATTCTCTCTGCCACTGGTACACACTGGCTGCATTGAACACCATCTACAAGATCCTCTGCGGTTACTTATCCAGTCTTCTCTGACTACACCTCCCAAATCCCTGACCTCACATACTAAAAGGACAAAGGACAGCATGCGTATGGAATCTCATTACCCACAGAGTCCCCTCCAACACGAACGCTGTTTTAACTTGGAAATATATTGCTGATCCTTCATTGTTGCTGAGTCAAAGTCCAGGGGCTCCCTGTTCAATTGCACTGTGAGAGTGCCTTCCCCCGAGAGACAGCAGTGTTCAAGAAAGTGGCTTCTGTGAACGGCATTGCTGGTGTAGGTAGGATCCAATCATGCTCAGCCTTCAGAAATTATATCTTAAATAAATATCTGGGAGGCTATTGGGTGAGTTTAGTTTATATAGTATTTCAACATGTAATTTGTATTATGGCTTCCAACAAAATAGATTCACTGCTGTCAGCACCAGCATGCCGAATCCTTGAGATTACAAGTCTGGAATTGTAGGCACTGTTGAGTTTACCTAATGATTAATTTTCAACACTTTAAATGCCTAGGGGATAAGAGAAGGGTTGATTTTGAATGGGCGACACCCACCTGAAGAGCCACCTAAGAACTTTCCTGGGTAGGCGTCCTCTGCCTGAGTCAGCTCTTGTTGACAGGGAGCCAGACCAACGGGTTGGGAGCGGGTGGGGAGATGAAAGCAACTGACTCCTCCGTGGAGCCAAGGTAGAAACTCAACGTCAAAGAGTAGAGATGACCCCTTGAGAAAGGACAAGGACTTGGAATCCTGGCTTCTCCAAGACCACAGCTCAGTACATTACGGAAACCAGCATCCCCTCCATGGACTTTGTCCATACATCTCGCTTCCTCAGTAAAAGAGCCGGAAGAATCAATGACCCACCCACCCTGGACGTTCCCTCTTCTTTCCTCAGGAATAAGATAGGAAAACGCCTGAAAGCATGTACCACCAGGCTCAAGGAGAGTGTCTACCCCGCTGTTACACCATCATTAAGTAGTTCCCTATTACGATGTTAGACCTCTGACTTCACAATTCACCTTGTAATGATCTTGCACCTTATTGTTCAAAGTTCAAAATAAATTTATTTTAAAAGTACATATACAGTGCCTATAAAAATATTCTCCCGCCCCCCACCCCCTTGGAAGTTTTCATGTCTTATTGTTTTTGATGATGTGTGGTGCTTGGCATATGCCAAACATTGTGCTTAGTCTGATGTCCGAAAAGCTCAATATAGATCACTTTGTAGAGACCTGTTTTCACTTTGACACAAAATATTCTTTCTCTGTTGATCAGTATCAAAAAAGCCAAATTTTATAAATCCAAATGTTATAAATCCAGGATGGAGATTAGTGGGGAGGGATGACTGGACAGAGGAATCACAGAGGGAGCGATCCCAGAGGAAAATGGAGAGAGGGAGAAAGGTAAAGATATGTCTGGTGGTAGGACCCCTTTTGAGATGGTGGAGGTTGTGCAAAATGATGTGTTGGAAGCGGAGGCTCATGGGGTGGTTGGCAAGAGGAAGTGCCAAGAGCAGTGACTTGTCCGGAGGTAGCAAAAGCAGTCAATGTGAAAGCAAGTTATTACTTTCTTCTTGCTATGCTTGTGTGCCTCTGTAAGAATAACATAACAGCATCCCTGAGAGCAAGTAAGGGACAGACGGGCATATTATTAAATTACATTATTATTAAATTAAATAGTCAATGTAAAACCACCACATTGTTTAGTCAATCGTCTAAAGTTTGCGCCCACAATGAAAATGCAGCACTACTTTCAAAGCAACCAGCCAATTCTTTAATCTTCTCAATTTGTCTTCAAATAAGTGTCATTTTTGAGCAGGTATTTTGGAAGTGAAGATATAATGAACACTTGAAGTATTTACAAGTGTAAGATAAAGATTGGGCCATTATCAGATTAAAGTAGCATCTGATAAATTGAATACTGTAGATGATATTAATAAAATTAAATTTTATCATTTTAAATGCTGAGAAATCTGAGAGAATACCAACAAACATACATATATAAATTATGCTCTTAAAACCAGGAAGTTGGTTATTCTGCAATTATAGCATTAAAACACACTTGGAAAATGCTTATGTTTTTTGAAGTTTTCACATTAAGAAAAGTTGCTGATTTATACCGACTGTATGAGAGAAGGTTGCTAAGAGTAAAACCTCTGAAAGAAAAGAAAATCAGTGTCTGTTTTTTAAATGTTCTTTTTTAACAGTGCAAGTTCCTATCAGTTTGGAGTATCATGCTGACAGTTTCTTCATCAATACAACCATAAGCTCACTTTCAACTGGATCTCACGAGCCCCTTTATTCTTCTTCTGTTGGAGCTGTTGAAAACTTCACTGGAATATAGTCACCAGATGCTGGTGATACTCTAGAGTGTTTGAACGCAGTGTACACAGGAGTGAGTGTTAGGAAGGTAAAGGAATTTCGGACCATTGCATCCATTTCCACTTTCAGCATAAAAAGACCTGGATGACTTCCACACCCCTGAAACTGGGATTTTAGAAACTAAATGCAGTCCATTTATCTCTGCCTGGAAATAACTTTGAAAAGGTGTCCAAAAATCTCTTGAAACTGAAGGAGAAAAAATAATCAGTCTTCCGTAAGCTTTCAGAAAATGTTAACTTATAGAGAACTCATTTTTTCGCCAAACATCTATAGCTTTGTGAATGAGGCAAAGGTTTATATGGGATTGAATTTAATGGTTTCGAAGTATTAATTGATTCACAAAAGCAACACTGTGTGTTTATGCTGTAGATTTGGTATTCTGTTACAGTGCTGTGGCTAGCCAAAACTATTCTGTGAATGCCATGCCTGTCAGCTTTGATTGTCAAGTCTTATATACTAGTATTTCACACACAGTTTATATCAGGAGTCTGATCTACACACCCTGAAGCTGTTTATAATACAGATATTGATTGCTCTGTGCTGTAAGACTGAGGCAAGAACTCTACATTCCTTAATGTTCCTTCCTATTCTATTGCAAGATGTTCAGACACTTTACAGAAAGAAATTTTGCTTTAAACATATTTCTTGAGCGTTTGACAAAATCTCACCTACAAACGAGAGGAAGAAGCAAGAGATTGCAGATGCTGGAACAGCAAGCAATCTGCTAAAGGAGCACAGCAAGTCAACCAAAATCATTCAGAGGTTGTGGGAGTGTTTGCGTTTTGGGTCAAAACCTTCTGTGAGGACCTTACCTCAAGACCTGATGCAACTTACAAAATGGCCTTAAGCAAGGTAGAAAGTTTTAAAATGTAAGTTTCGTTTCACCTCCGTGCGCATGGAAAGGTGAAATAAATAAAATAGGCTCTGAGTTTCATTTCGCAATTCCAGCATCGAGTCGGTTCATATTGGTCTCCGTAGAGTTGAACTCCAGATCTATGATTGATACTCCAGAATGATCATCCCTAAACAGGCCCACTTTGTTGCAATGACGTAACACCATGGCCCAGATTGGATGCTCCTCTGACAGATTCCGGAATGCTGTTTTTATAGAAAACCAGGGGACAATTCGGGTCAGTGTGCATCAATTAACAGGAAATGCTCGAAAACACACTGTGGAAAGCGGAACAAAGTTTGAGATTCAGGACTGAGAGTCATCATTTTAAATTGTTGTTGATGGGATACATTCTGCAGCCTTACCATTCACCGTGTGAGGAAGCCTGAAGACATCCGTGCATAAAACTCACACAATAATGTACCATGCTTCATGGGCAGTGTCTCAAGCCCGTCTGTCACACAATATTGTTCACCTTCTGCTTCCCTGCCTGCCTAAAAGATCACACCTCACCCTAAGAAAGAAATATCATATGCAAACAAAAAGTAACGATGCCCTAACAGTTGTTAGCAAAGACACCTTTCATCAGAGCTTCTGGCTACCAGATTTCAGTTCACAGTTTCATTTCACGACATTTGTGTTCTTGTGTTTCAGGAGACAGGTGTGGTCTGTCTGTAGTGGAGTAACTGCATCTGTCTCGAAGTAGCATTGTGTGACTAATTAACTGTGTAATTAACTGTATCTGGTAAATGGATGGCATGAAGACAATGCTCTTGATGTGAAAGGTCATGCATTGTTAATAAATGCTGTTACATTGACCACGCAGAAACAATGT
The DNA here is from genome assembly GCF_048418815.1 of Hemitrygon akajei. Taxonomy (NCBI): domain Eukaryota; kingdom Metazoa; phylum Chordata; class Chondrichthyes; order Myliobatiformes; family Dasyatidae; genus Hemitrygon; species Hemitrygon akajei. The sequence continues at coordinate 33,417,553 of NC_133127.1, forward strand.
GTGTCGGAGGCTGAGCCACGTTAACTCCTAGAATGAGAATTAGGTCGCCACGGTAGCATTGCGGTCAGCTCAATGCTATTGCAACTCAGGGAGTTGGAGTTTGGTGCTGTCCAGAAGGAGATCGTACCCTCTCCCCGCAACTGTGTCAGTTTCCTCTGGGTGCTCCACCACCTCCCACAGTTCAAAGGCGTATTGGTTAGTAGGTTAATTGTTCATTGTAAATTGCCCTGTGACTCGGCCAGTGTTAAATAGGTTTGTTGCTGGGTGCATGGCTTGTTGGGCCAGAAAGCCTTTCCGTGCCGTATCTCCAAAGAAATAAAAATAAGATAAATGAATAAAGAACAGGTTCCACAAAATACAGCACAGTTTCTTATCCAGTTGCCCTGAGAGCAACTCTGAAAGCAGTAGCCTCTGTCACCAAGATTGTGAGAAAATGCAAGAAAATGAATTTCAGGGTAGTGTTTGGTGACATACGTGTACTTTGGTAATACATTTACTTTGAACTTTCATCTCTTGAAGGTACTCTTCCATCACGGATGTTCCACTACCTTTCCGTGCATTCCTAATGTAGCTTGTCACCCGAGTTCCTCGTGCCATTCTCTTCTGGCAATTCTAATTTCTCATTGGACTCTCTGGAAGACTTGCTGGCTGGAGGTTTAAGTGACAGGGCTGCCCCCAGGCATTCCTGGTGCCCTGACCCCTCCCACACAGGTTCCAACAGAGGACGCGAATAGCTCAGAGAAGCACAGCAGCGAACGTTAATGATGAAGGGCATAACTGTAACAGTCTGACCCAAGAGGACAGGGATTAAAACAACACACACAAAATGCTGGTGGAACACAGCAGGCCAGGCAGCATCTATAGGGAGAAGCACTGTCGACGTTTCGGGCCGAGACCCTTCGTCAGGTCGAGACCATCCTGACGAAGGGTCTCGGCCTGAAACGTCGACAGTGCTTCTCCTTACAGATGCTGCCTGGCCAGCTGTGTTCCACCAGCATTTTTGTGTGTTGTTTGAATTTCCAGCATCTGCAGATTTCCTCGTGAGGATAGGGATTAATATTGGTCCCTTGGGCCAGATGGGGTTGAGGAGGAGTGAATTGATATTGTACTAATGACAGCCAACAGCATCGGCTTGTGGGCTTGGGATATTTTTTTTAACCATTTCTTGGGTCAGTAAGAGGGCACAGCTTTGGCAGGACATCAAAGGGAACCGTGGCTCTACAGCAGCCTACTCGTGTTTATCCAGAACCCCTGCACCATGCCTGAGTGGCCACTCGTCCTGTTCTTACAGCTGCCTTTGCCTAACTGTGTAGCAGGGGATCCAGTCAATGGCTGAAGTGCATGCACTCACACACACACACACACTTGCACACTCAAACTCACACTGGTGTACACACACACACACACACACACACACACACACACACACACACACACACACACACACACACACACACACACACACACACACACACACACACACACACACACACACACACACACACACACACACACACACACTTAAAATGCTGGAGGAACTCAGCAGGTCAGAGAGCACCATGTGTGGAAGTGACCAAACGGTTGACATTTCGGGCTGAGACCCTTCTCCAGGAATGTAAAGGAAGCGGGAAGATGCCAGAGTGAAAAGGTGAGGGGAGGGGAAGGAGACTAGGCAGAAGGTGATAGGTGAAGCTAGGTGGATGGAAAAGATAAAGGGCTTTAGAGGAAGGAATCTGATAGGAGAGGAGAGTGGACCACAGGAGAGGACAGGACCCAGGGGTGGTGATAGGCAGGTGAGCAGCTGAACTGTGAAATAGTAGAAGAGGGAAGAGGGGAGAGGGAGGGAATTGTTTTTTACTGGAAGGAGAAATTGATATTCATGCCATAAGGTTGGAGGCTAAGCAGACGGATCATAAAGTGTTGCCCCTCCACCCTGAGGTGGCCTGATCTTGGCATAGGAGGAGGCCATGGACTGACATGTTGGAATGGAATTGAGATGGAGGGAAGTGTCAGAAATGGACCAAGTGAATTTAAGGGCATGGTGGAATTTGGAGGTAAAGTTGATGAAATTGACCAGCTCAGCGTGGGTGCATGAACAGCACCAATGCATTTGTCAATGTAGTGGAGGAAGAGTTGGGGAGAATACGGGCTGTTCTACATAGCCAACGAAAAGTCTGGAATAGCTGGGCCCCATGTGGGTGCCCAGGGCTACCCCTGGAGTCTAGAGAAAGTGTGAGGAGCCGAAGGAAAATTAGTTAAGGGTGAAGACCAGTTGTGCTAGATGGAGGAAGGTGGTGGAGGAGGGAATGGGGTTGGTTCTTTTACTGAGAAAGCCAAGAGCTTTAAGGCCTTCTTGATGGGGGATAGAAGTGTATAGGGACTCAACATCAATGGTGAAAATGAGGTGGACAGGGCCAGCGAATTGAATATTGGTGAGGAGACGGAGAACATGAGAAGTTTTGCAGATATAGGTAGGAAAGGACTAAACCAAGGTGGATAGAATGGAATTGAGGAATGAGGACATGAGTTCTCTGGGTCAGGAGCAGGCAGAGACAATGGGCCTACTCAGATAGAAGGGTTTTGTCAATAGATATAGACACACTATAAACTCACAAATATACATACACATACAACACGCACACACACACACCTCCTCCCAACTTTATCCACTTCAGCTCCATCTCCCCTCTCTATCCTTCTGCTAGGTAGTTACTCTGGGAGCAATATACCACAGTAAATGAACCTACTGACCACTGAGGACTACCACTGAAGTCGTGTGTGTGCTGTTTGAGATACGCAGAGAGATTTATATACCTGAGAGATGCACATCTTTCTCTATCTATGTGTGTGTGTGTGCATTTTATTCATTCAGAGATGCAACACGATAACAGGCCCTACCAGCACAACAAGCCTGCGTCACCCAGTTACACCCATACGAAGAATTAATCCACATAGCAGGTATAGGCAGGTGAGAACAACTGAGGTGTTTATGGAGTGTAAGAAATGCAAAAGAACACTGAAGAAAGAAATCAGGAGGGCCAAAAGAAGGCATGAAGATACTCTAGCAGACAAGGTGAATGAGAATCTTAAGGGATTCTACAGATATGTTAAGAGCAAAAGGATAGCAACGGACAAAATTGGTCCTCTGAAAGATCAGAATGGTAATCTACATGTGGAGCCAAAAGAGATGGGGGGAGATCTCAAATATTTTTTTTTGCATCTGTATTTATGCAGGTAACGGACACAGACTCTATAGAAGGGAGGCAAAATGGCAGATCCACAAAGGAGGAGGTGTTTGTTGTCCAGAGGCAAATCAGGGTGGAGAAATCCCTAGGGCCTGACAAGGTGTTTCCTTGGACCCAACGGGAAGCAAGTGAAGAAATTGCAGGGGCCCTAGCAGAGATATTTAAATCATCCTTAACAACAGGAGAGTACCAGAGGACTGGAGGATATCCAGTGTTGTTCTGCTGTTTAAGAAAGGCTCTAAACATAAACCAGGAAATTATAGTCCAGTGAGTCTAAAATCTGTGGTGGGAAAGTTATTGGAAGGTATTCTATGGGACCAGATATATGAGTATTTGGATAGACAGGGACTGATTAAGGATAGTCAGCATGACTTTGTGCTTGGTAGGTCATATCTAACCAATCTTACAGAGTTTTTTGAGGAAGTTACCAAGAAAGTGAATGAAGGTAAGTCAGTGGATGTTGTCTACATGGACTTTAGCAGGGCATTTGACAAGGTCCCACATGGGAGGTTAGTCAAGAAGGTTCAGTCACCTTGCATTCAAGATGAGGTAGTGTTTTGGATTAGACATTGGCTTTGGGGGAGCAGCCAGAGAGTGGTGGTACTCTGGAGGCCTGTGTAGTGGATGGTGAGGAAGGCTATCATGGCTTGGAGAGGGATTTAGATCAGCTGGAAAAATGGGCTGTAAAATGGCAGATGGAATTTAATGCAGACAAGTGCAAGGTATTGCACTTTGGTAGGACCAACCAGGGTAGGTCTTACATAGTGAAGGGTAGGACATTGAGGAGTGTGGTAGAACAAAGGGATCTGGGAATCATCATCATCATGTGCCATTCTCTGCCAGAGCCTCGGCCACCACTTTCTTCCACTGCGATCTTTCGGCAGTCAAACCTCTTGCATCTCTAGCGGTGAGGCTGGTCCACTTCTTGATGTTGTCGATCCAGGTTGTCCTCTGTCTGCCTCAGGAGCTGCTTCCTTCTACTCTGCCTTCAAGCACAGTGCGTACCAGTGTGTCATCAGTTCTTGAAATGTGTCCAAAATAGCGAAGTTTTCTTTGGATAACGGTTTCCAGAAGTATTGGTTTTGTGCCAGTCTTTTCTAGGATGAAATTGTTGGATCTCCTTTCAATGTCGATACCTTGAGGATCTGTCTGTATGTCCATATCTCAACTGCTGTCAACTTCTTTTTATTAGCTGCTTTTAGGGTCCATGTTTCTCAGCCATATAGGGTTACTGGCCAGATCTGGGAATACACGTCCATAATTCATTGAAAGTGGCATTATAGGTAGATCAAGATGTACAAAAAAGCTGGATGAACTTAGTAGGTCCGGCAGCAACCGTTGAAAGAGGCAGTCAATGTTTCGGGTCAAGACCCTTCGTCAGGACTAAAGAAGGAGGGGGCAGGGGCCCTATAAAGAAGGTGGGGGAGGGTGGAAAACCAATCAGAGAAAAGATGAAGGGGTGGGGGAGGGGACGCAGGGAGGGGATAGGCACCTGAAACATTGACTGCTACTTTCAACAGATGCTGCCCGACCTTCTGAGTTCATCCAGCTTGTTTGTACGTCTTGATTTGACCACAGCATCTGCAGTGTACTTTGTGTTTATCATAGGTAGATGGTGTTGCAAAGAAAGCTTTTGGCACATTAGCTTTCATAAATCATAGTATTGAGTACAGGAGATGGATGTTGTGTAAGATGTTGGTGAGGTCTAATTTGGAGTATTGTGTGCAGTTTTGGTCACCTACCTACAGGAAAGATGTAAACAGGGTTGAAAGGGTACAGGGAAAATTTACAAGGATGTTGCTGGGTCTGGAGGACCTGAGTTATAAGCAAAGATTGAATAGATTAGGACTGTATTCCTTAGAACATAGAAGATTGAGAGGAGATTTGATAGGAGGTATACAAAATTGTGAGGGGTATAGATAGGTAAATCCAAGCAGGCTTTTTCCATTGAGGTTGGGTGGGACTACATCTACAGGTTATGGGTTAAGGGTAAAAGGTGAAAAGTTGAAATGGAACATGAGGGGAAACTTCTTCACTCAGAGTGTTGTGAGAGTGTGAAATGAGCTGCCAACACAAGTGGTGAATGCAAGCTCGATTTCAACGTTTAAGTAAAGTTTGGATGGGTGTATGGGCGGTAGGGGTATGGCAAGCTTGGTCCTGGTGCTGTTCAATGGGAAAAGGCAGTTTAAGTCATTTCAGCATGGACTAGATGGGCCAAAAGGCCTGTTTCTGTACTGTACTTTTCTATGACTCTATGACTCCAACCTGTCCAAGTTTGGAATGTGGGAGGACACTGGAGCACACGGAGCAAACACATGCAGTCACAGGGGTTACCTACAAACTTCCTACAACCCAGACATCCCACCTCTCCCGGAAGTTTATTGATAGCAGCTCCCTGATGCCCGTAAATTAGATACAATATCCTGGAAATTGATTTTTTTGAGAGGGAGAGGGAGAGGAAGAGGAAGAGCGAGAGTGAGAGGGAGCATCCTGATTGGTCTCTCTTCATGCTAAGTAGACCTATCAGTTTTCTCTGTGGGCGGGCTTTACAGTCAACCTCAAAAATAATGACAGTGTTGCTCGCTGCACTGATTGCAACAGTGACTTACCTATTGCCCATGGTGGGTTAAAATGTAAAAGACATGTTGAGGTGAGTTTAACAGGTGTCATTCGTTCATTAGCATAGCTAACATTATTTAAACTAGCTGGCTAGCTGCTAAGGAGCTACTCTATTGATGTCCTACGTGATGAGGCCAAACGCCCTGTAGACTTGCTTAAAGTTGTAATAGAATAAAAACACAACTCCATGATAATATAATATAAGTACATGTTTTAACGTCACATTTTCTGCATATCCCCAACTTGGTTTACAGATTAGACAGAATCACTACACAAAGTATTACATACACCCTTGGAGGTCAACCGGGGGCAGGGTAGGGGGTTGCAGGGGTGCAGGGGTGCTACCCTCCCTGAAATGAGTTTTTGCAGGGTGGGATGTCTGACAGCCAAGGTCAGAATTGAAACCGGGTCCTTGACACTATAATAGCATCATGTTGAGCGAGAGATGTAGATCTCTGAGAAATGCATCTTTCTGTGTGTGAGAGAGAGAGAATGTATATTTGGGCCAATGCCTTTTCTGTGTGTGTGTGTGTCTGCGTGTGCATGTGAGTAAGTAGATGCATAGATGAGTGTGTGTGTGTGTGTGTGTGTGTGTGTGTGTGGGGGGGGGGGGAGGGAGTGTGTGTGGGGGGGAGGGAGTGTGTGTGGGGGGGGAGGGAGTGTGTGTGGGGGGGAGGGAGTGGTAACAGAGGAGCTCCACAAAAAATTCCGCCAGTGTGAGGGTGTATGTGTTTCAATCAAAACGCAAGAATTTTGGTTGCTGCTCCATTTTCCAAAGATATGAATTGTTGTGTGTTCACCATGCCTTGAGGCCAACAAGCATTAGCTGAATATATCTGAACTTCCCTGAATTAATTCTTCCCAAACATATCAAAAGTTTATCACTCAGAACTTTGAAAATGGGAAGAATCATAAGGTTTTCAGTATTAATGAATTAGCATAGAAGTGAGAGCGACTGTGTTTCATTCATTACATTAACTCTGTGACAAAGCTAACTCTCACTTCTTGGGTAATTCTGAAAATCATATCTAGACCCCTCTGAGAAATTCAGTGGGTTTGCCCCTTCAAATTAAGGATATTGCAAGTCATGAAAATTTTGCTTCAGTGGGGCTGATGGGTTTGAAGTTTCACTCTTTCCATCACCAAAAGACAGCCATGGGAAATGAGCAGAGACGGCGCTGATAAATGTTTTTTTTTCCATTTTTAGTTGCGGGGACTCAGTGGTAAGCATCATGCAAGTATTTTTTTTAACCAGATTCCTTACCTTTTTAAAAGAACTCATTTAAAAAATAAAAACATCCAAAAAATAACATTAATCCTTCTTTGCCTGGTCATGAAAGTATGTTCCATATTTTTGGTTTGAGTAATTTAGTGTTAATGCTTGTAATGTTATACTCATAGGAATACCAGCAGGTGAAAATTCTCAGGAACTATTGCTGCCACATGTGGCTTTAACCCTTGATGTACTTGTAGAGTTATAGAGAATGGGAACAGGCCCTTCTGTCCAACTCGTCCATGTGATCCAAGTTGCCCATCTAAGCTAGCCCCATACACAAAGGCTGGAAGAACTCAGCAGCATCCACGGAAATCTACTAACAGTCAACTTCTCGGGCTGAGACTTTTCCTCAGGACACATTTTGTGTGTGTTGCTTTGGATTTCCAGCATCTGCAGAATTTCTTTTGTTTATGATCTGTAGCCCCATTTGCCCGCGTTTGAACCTCTCTTACCCATGTATCTGACCGACCGTTTTATTGGCAGATTTAAGTGGCACCTCTTAAACACAAGGAAGTCTGCAGATGTTGGAAATCCAAAGCAACACACACAAAATGCTGGAGAAGCTCAACAAGTCAGGCAGCATCTATGGAAATTAATAAACAGTCGGCGTTTTGGGCTGAGACCCTTCTTCAGGCCGGGAAGGGAGGAGGGAAGATGCCAGAAAAGAAAGGTGACTTCATCGGGAAGTCATTGTTTCAACTCCCAATGGAGAAGAGGTAAAAAAATGAAAGGAGCAGCACTGAGGAAGTTTGCATCGGCGGAGGTACTGTTTTGTGGACGAGATGATAAATTGAATCCTGGGTTCTGTATTTGGAAAAGAGCAGGCAAGTATAAATTGAGAAAGAGCCGTTCTGTCCATCAGTCACACAAACCCATCAAGTAATGCAACAAAATCATTTGTAAACTCTGCTGCTGCTGAGGAAAGCATTGCATACGTAATTCCCGGTCCGAAATCTGAATCAAGCAGAGTTGAAGGTTATTCACCCATCCTCCACCTCCAGTGTCAACACTTGGCTTACCACTCCTTCACACAGAGAAATTGTTTCCTACTCTTTACTTCACTTGATGCCAGATGCAGGGGGCTCGGGAAAGAGGACAGATTTCCTTCATTTTGAAACAGATTTAAATCTCATTGCACCAAGTTAAGTTTATTGTCATTTAACTATATACGTGTATGCCATGAAACGAGACAACGTTTCTCCAGAGCAGGGCGTAAAGCCTAGTGGTACACATAACTCACATATAGCACACAATAACTTAGGAAAGTAGGAATTGAATCTACATATGAATCATGCATTGGTAAACAAAATTAAATATTGTAGGGTACAGTGCAAATTATCCAGTGAGCATAAAGGGCTCCAATCTATGGGATAAAATAAAAATGTTTTAATTTAACTGGGAAATTATACAATGAAATATAAATACTTTGCTGGGAGATGGCAGAACTTTTCGAATCTTTTCTGGCTGCAGACAAGTCAAGGGCAGTGCATGGGGTACTTTTATTCAATAAGAACAGCAGAGATAATCCAGGCAATTTAGGGGCTGGTGTGCTTAATATCTGTAGTAGTGAAGTTATCAGGACTAATCCTGAGAGGTAGGATTAATCAGCTTTGGGAGAGGTAACATTAATCATGGATAGTCTGTATGGTTTTGTTAGGGGGAGTCCTGACAGATGAAGCTAGCTGAAGTTTTTGAGAGCTGACGAGGTATACCAATGAAGACAATGAATTTGATGTCATTAACGCTGACTTCGCTGAAGCCTTTGACGTGTCCTACACAGGAGATTTGTAGAAATGTTAAGAGCACGTGGGCAGTTTGGCAAATTGGATCTAAAACTGACTTGGTGATTGATGACAGAGGATGAAAATGTAGGCTTTTGATTGTGATTTGAAGAATGTGACCAGTGATATACCACAAGGATCAGGACTGGGATCCTCATATTTGATATAAACATTGGATGTGAAGGTAAGAGGTATAATTATAAGCTGAACATGAGATGAACATGTGACACGAAGATTGGTGGTGTAGATGATTGTGAAGGGGAAGGTCATTAGGATGATCTGGTGGGAAGGTTAAGAGAGGAACTGGCAAGATTGGTTGTGTCAGACCCATGATGAGGTTTCCTGTATGAGGCTGCGGTGGGAGGTGGACCTGAGCACTGTAACCAAGGTGGAAGTAGAAGATTTCTGTAAAGGAAGCTGGATTTGATTAAGATGCTGAAATTCCAAGGAAGATGGACACCACAGTTAATGTAACGGTTCGTGCAATGTTATTGGGGCATTGGAGTCCAGAGTTCAATTCCAGTGCCATTTATATGTTCTCCCCATGACCGTATGTTCCTGTTCTGACTATTCCAGTTTCCTCCCACAGTCCAAAGATATACCGGTTAGTAGTTTAATTGGTCATTGTAAATTGTCTTGCAATTAGACTAGGGTTAAATAAGTAGGCTGCTGGCTGTCACGGCTCACTGGGCCAGAACGGCCTGTTCCACACTCGATCCCTATGTCAATCATAAAGGTGAAGGGGAAGAAGGCGGAGCAGGTATGAGAAAAAATACAGTATTATTGGAAATTATAAGATAGAATTCCTGAGCATTAACATATTGGATTACCTCTACAGTTAAAAGGAAGGTGTGCCACAGTCTTCAGGTTCGGCGTCACCAAGCCCTCTCAGAAACTTCTACAGATATACTGTTGAAAATATCCTCACTGGTTGCATCAAGGCCGGGTACAGAAATTTGACCGTGTATGAATACAAGAAGCTGCGAGGAATAGTAAACTCATCCCGATACATACTTCACAGTATCTGTGTGAGACAATGACTTAATGCAACATTGATCACCAAAGAACGCATCATCCAGACCATGTCATCTTCTCAAAGCTACCATCAGAAGCATGAAGTCCCATACCACCAAATTCAAAACCAGCTAATTCCCTTCAACCATTCTTTTCTTGAACCAACCTGCACAACCCTAATCACTAACTCAGTATCGGTACAACAACTTATAACCATTTTGATCACTTCGTACACCAATGTGCAATGCTTCTTTTTGTTCTAATTGTCTTCTTTCTTATAATCTATATTTAATTTATACTTTTCTTGTTAATACTGCTTATTTGATGATGTGTGCTGGCAATGCTGTCACAAGTAAATTTCTCATTTCACCTATGAGGTTCCTCAAGTGACACCATGTCAGATTAGGGCAGGGACAGTTATAAAGACTGATGGATTTTCAACAGAAATTCAGACAAGATTATTTTCCAGATGGGAGCCTGCCGATTTAACTGCAATTACTATTGAGGGAAGTGAAATTCACTTCTTGTCCTAACCACACAGGAGAGTGTTGGCTTCAAGCTGCACACGCCTCTGTACCTGTGATTCCATGGAATTTCAGGGCTAGGGAATAATCTCTCCCTGTGAATTTTAGCAACGATAACCACTGGCCTCCTGTAAACCAAAAACTTCAGCTTGCTCTCCCCCAATTTAGAAAGCGGCAGTGAGTAAAATAATAAGTAGCACAAAAATTGTCTAACAATTACCCGGTAGCTAAAAATTGCCATTAACTCAGTGTGGTTACTTGATAATGTAATATTTCTTTCCCTTTGACTAAATGTTATGATTACAGTAACTGTTGGCCTCTGTAACTTACGTAAGACTTCCAAGCATTCGGGGGATGTCACATGATGACGTAGGATCGAGACGTGGAAATCCAGCTCTCCCGTAAAAAACCAGTAAAATAATGTTTAAGTGAAGAAAAGTTAGTAAATACTTTTAAAAAATTACTTATAAGCTACTCAGGATTATCTTAAGATATGTCTCCTAAACAGAAGCAGAAGAAAACTACTACTTTGAAGACAACACAAGTTGGAAAAGAATCAAGGCCGGCCGCCATGAAAGAGCCTCGGGCTCAAGTGCATTTTACCTCCGGCGATACAGAACAGGAAACTGCGGCAACATCAACCGTTTCCAAAAAAAAAGAGCAACAGGAATTGCGGATGTGTGAAGGAAGGGGCATGCGCAAACACGAGCAACCCAAACTACAAATCCCAGCTATGATCGGAACTGAAAATGAAAGTGAATATGAGGTGGAATCAGATTCTCTGGATAAATCAGACGAAGATGAAGAGACAAAGAAGAGCAACAGGAAGAGGTTGGAGGTGATATTGCAGACATTAAAAAATCTTTGGTGCAAATAATGCATGAATTAACAGCATTAAAAGTAATAAAAAAGATATTAAAATATGAAGATTATGTTTGATAAAATGATGAAAAGACAGGACAAAATGGACAAGAAAATTAATAACTTGGAAGAAACAATGGGAGACACCATTGATAGAGTGAATAAATTGGAAGATAATAATATTAAGATTGTTGGACTTAAAGAAGGTATAGAGGGAGAGGATCCAATAAATTTTTTTCAAAAATGGATTCCGGAAATATTGGAAATGGAAGAAGGAACCCAGTTAATTGAAATTGAAAGGGCTCACAGAGCCTTAAGATCAAGACCTCAAGTTGATCAAAACCCACGATCAATCTTGATAAAATGCTTAAAATATCAAGATAAAGAAAAGATCCTGAAGGCGGCTGCCCAACGTGCCAGAAAGAGAAATGGGCCATTGATGATAGAAGGGAAAACAGTTCTTTTCTATCCTGATGTAAGTTATGACCTTTTGAAGAGAAAGAAGGAATTTAACCCAGCGAAAAAGGTTTTATGGGAAAATGGTTATCAATTTATATTGCCCCACCCGGCAACCCTGATAATTTTTTTGGATGATGGAAAAAGAAGATCTTTTACTGATTATCGGGATGCGGAAGAATTTGCACAAGAACTCCCAAATATTCGCTAACCACAGCCAAAGATTTAAAAGTGAAACGGATTAAAGATGAAGACAGGGACAGTGAATGGAGTTGATGGATGTTTAAGGACAGAAGGATATTTAAATATATTCTTAATTATATGATACGGGGGAGAAAGGTAAAAATTTGAGAAATATTAATCAAGAGTAGTGATATTTTTTCTTCTCTTACAGATACTTTTTTATGTTACGGGGGAGCTGGGGGAACTTTGGATCGATTGCTACGGGATTCACGTGTGTAATCATGGCGATTGCCATGACCTGTACAACGGAGGGGGGTAATGCTGTGTTTTTTTTATTCACAACATTAGTAGGGGGGTATTTTGTTATTTTTTTCTTTATAATCTATTTTTCTTTAATCTTTCTTTCTTTGCCTGCACAATCGGGGGGGTGGGGGGGAGAGACACATAGCAACACGGAGAATTTTTAAAAGATTCCCCAAGGTACTACGAAAGTTGAAAAGTTGGGTATTACTATAGACTGGAGTAACCCTGTTAAAAATAATGACTAATTTACTGAATTTTTAAAGTTTTAATGTTAATGGGTTTAATGGACCAGTGAAAAGAAAAAGAATTTTAACATACATTAAGAAAATGAAAATAGATATAGCTTTTAGCTGCATTCCATTTGAAAAAATTACTTATAATTTAAGAGATAAATATGAAATATTTCTGAAAATTTGGCACCCTTATTTACAAAAGATAGGATTAAATATATAGGTGCTCCGAAGATTAAATTATTGGTTATTTGGGGAAAGAAATAAATATATATACTAAAGCTATTATGAACTCCATGGAGCATGTGGGGATCTTCCGATATCCAGGCATTCTTTCTTTCTTTCTTTTTTTTTCCTCTTTTTTTTCCACTTTCCACAGGGATATGTTAGGGGGGAGGGGTTAAGGGGAGGGGGGAAGGGTTGATAATTTTTTTTTCCTTCTGTAACCATTTGAAAATTCAATAAAAAAAATTAAAAAAAAAAAGACTTCCAAACATTCCTTATACAAGCAGGATGTAAAAAGTGCTCAGGTATCATCTTCATGTTTCCATCAACACTCAATTAGTCAAGTCCGCACTTGCACTGAACAAGCTGCCTGAAGAAAAGGGCTGCAACAACAAAAGACGCTTTGTCTCCACATACAGCTTGCGCACTTAATCTCTACTCACAGTTGGAGTTTGCTTTTATTCGGCACTACAACTGTTTCTGATTCTTGACTCCTCTGAACAGTAATAGACAGCTTTGTGATTGCATTAAATGTTCTGGACACGTAACTAAATCTAATTTAATTTTTACCTCCTTCTGCCAAGTCAGAGACTACTACAATGCAGTCTGTTCATTACCGACTGAGCTTTAAATATCAATAGGGATTGCACTACAGAAGCAGAGGAGTAGAGCAGTATGACCTTCAATGATGCACAGTCATTCGGTCAAAACCTCCTTCCTCTGTCATTCCTCTTGTCTCTTCATACCTGAAATTGAGCAATTTCAACAGCAAAGTCTTCCATTTTTGTACATTCATTCAGGGGGTGAGGACTTTGCAGGCAAGATTAACATTATTGTCCATCCTTTGGCCCTTTAACTGTGCACAGTGTAGTAAAGAGTCAATGAAATGTACAATCAGTGGCCACTCTGTTAGGTACACCTGCACACCTGTTTGTTAATGCAAATATCTAATCAGCCAATCCTGTGGCAGCACCTCAATGCATAAAAGGATGCGGACAGATGGTTGAGCGGTTCAGTTGTTATTCAGCCCAAACATCAGAACGGGGAAGAAATGTGATCTAAGTGAATTTGCTTGTGGAATGATTGTTGGCGCCAGATGGGGTGGCTTGAGTATCCCAGAAACACTAATTTCCTGGGATTTTTACACACAATCATCTCTAGAGTTTACAGAAAATAGTGCAAAAATAAACATCCACTGAGTGGCAGTTCTGTGGGCAAAAACACCTTGTTAAAAAGTAAATGACGAAACTGGTTCAATCTGACAGGAAAGAGATCAGTGAACAGAGTTTTCAGCAACATTCTGATGCTCTTCCATGGTCACCATACCAGCTTTTCATTTAAAATTTACTTAATCCACTTAGCTTTAATTCCTCAGCAACCATGCAGGGATACGATCTCATATCACAGGATCAATAGTCTTGTAATTTAACCACAAAGTATTTGCCTAGCAGCCAGTGATATTTGGGCAGAGGGTTCTGAATTCTAGCACTTTTATATTTGAACTAACTTGTCCTGATGCTCTCCTTATTTCCACCTGAGCAAGTAGTTCAGGTGTACTTACACTATTAAATGCTTTCAAAATATTGAACCCCTCAATCAGATCACTTCTCAGTCTTCTACACTGAAGGAAAAAGTTGACTAACCTCTTAGGTCTCCTTACATTCGGTGTCCCGATGCAATGTGGACAGGTTTCATTACTCTGTAGTTCCAACTCCTGCACCATGCCTTGCAGCTACAGAAGATTGTCATTAAGTCTTCTGGAACTGCAGAGAACTGCAAAATCAATGCAGATTGAGAAACATTGAAAATTAACCAGCCTTGAGTACTGTTAACTTGCAAGTTGACAAAATCAGAATCAGGTTTAATATCACTAATTATTTTGTGAAATTTGTTAACTTTGCCAAAGCAGGTCAATGCAAAACATAAAAAGACTCCAAATTACAGTAAATTTATATATATATTTCTAATAGTTACAAAGTAAGTAGTGCAAATATAGAAATGAAGAAGTAGTGAGGTCATGTTCATGGGTTCAATGTCCTTTAGGAAATCGGATGGCAGAGGGGAAGAAGCTGTTCCTGAATCACTGAGTGTGTGACTTTAGACTTCTGTACCTCCTTCCTGATGGTAACAATGAGAAGAGGGCATGTCCTGGGTGATGGGGTCCTTAATAATGGACGCCGCCTTTTTGAGGCCCTGCTCTTTGAAGATATCCTAGATACTACGGAGGCTAGTGCCCATGAAGGAGCTGACTAATTTTATAACTCTCTGCAGCTTTCTTTCATCCTGTGCAGTTGTCCCACCCCAAACCCATGCCAAAACCCGATATATATCCTAGCATTAGCTTACACCTAAATTGTAGTTTGAGATCAGACACACTCAGTATTCAAATGCTTCTGTTGTGTACGCTTGACCATAGACTCCAGCAAAGTAAAAATGCCCACACCTCAAACGTGCATGCTTAGCTTATAATGTTCTTCTCACACCCCATCTCGCTTACTGTATGGTCCCAGGCAAGCGAGTCATCCGTTAACTAAGTTGTTAAACATCACAATAGATCAAAGTCCTCGGTCAAAAACCACTCTGCAGTTTTCCATTGCTGGAATTCTGTTGCTTATACATGCAGCAATATTTATTTATTCTACATCTGTATGAAAAGCTTGGGAAAACACTCTCCTGCATAGTTAATCAGTAGCTTTCCCTGGTTAGCATGATTTCAAAACTCTGATGAGATTAATTTTTAGATAAAACTTTGATTATAAATGCAAGTCAGAATCTCATGGGAACAAAATTACTATAAGGCAATTTAAATCAGATTCACAAAAGAGCATGTGAGGGTTTATGGCATTAATAAAATGCTGTAACAGTTTTTTATTTGTATTTCTCTCCCTTTTCTTTTAATTTTCCCTTTTTATTCAGATATCAGTGCTTAAACCACAGATTATTCCTTTATCAGCAGACAGCATATTGCTTTCTCTCTGATGTACTGGTAAATGTGTGCGCTGTGTTGGGGTGGCTCATGAAAGATTTGTCTTTTTTTCTGTAATATGCAGCCTCCAAAATTCCCAGTTGATGTCTCTGTGTGAGTGTATGAGTCATCCAACCTATCAGTGTCTGAGGCCACGACTTGCCCAGTTTCAGTGAGTGTGGGTGTGTGAATTTATATCTTACCTGATAGTAGTTCATGCAAGGGTGTATGAAGCTGCATCATTCTCTGGTTTACAATTCCCACAATTGTGATCTTTATACTCTGTTTGAGATCGCACAGAATATATGGGTACATGTAACTGGATGCTGAATATTGTGAAGGCGCTGGGGCTTGTTCAAAGTTCGAAGTAAATGTATTATCAAAGTACATATATGTCAAAATATATGACTGTGAGATTAAATTTCTTGCGAGCATATTTAATGAAGGTTCATTTTATTGTCAAAATATCCATGTACAATACAACTCTGGTACTCATCTTCTCCAGACAGCCATGAAACACAGTCAAACCATGAGTGTTGTTGAAAGAAAAGGCAACAAACCCCCTCCACACATGAAAAGGACAAAAGAAACAATCCACCCCCCCCCCCACCAAACACACAAAAAAACTAACAGTTTACCCACACGGAAAACGGCAGCTGGAGCACCAACCCCTCCCTCACACAAAAGAACAGTGACAACAGCACCAAACCCCCAATTCCCTCTCCCACACACAAAAACCAACACATCACCCACACAGAAAAACTAATAACATCAGACCAACAAATTCATAATAGTATAATAACTATAGTGGGATCAGTGTAAGACCCCACCAACTTGGGTGTTTGGCCAGTGTGCAAAAGACAACAAGCTTTGCAAATCCAAAAAGAATGAAATAATAACAAATAAGCAATAAATATCGAGAACATGAGATGACAGGTCTTTGAAAGTGAGTCCATAGGTTGTGGGAACATTTCAATGATGGGGCGAGTGAAGTTTGATTCAAGAGCCTGATGGTTGAAGGATCTGAGTAATTGGTTTGCTGAGTAAAATCAGTTAGAGGAATAGGTTTATTTTGTTTAGTGGGACTGGATTTAAACGCACAGCTCCTTACATAAAATCGCTCTGCAACTCACTATATTACCCAGGTTCCTAAATAATATGCAAACAGTGACTGATTTGATTAAGATGTGCCAAATGCAAGGATAACTGATGAACAGTCAATTAGCAGACGCTGTCAGCAGTGAAACCTCCTGGAAGTCCTGCCTTTCGTTTAGTGACAAGTACTCAAAAGCAGCCTATAAAAGTCTGATGGCTTTATAACAGATTTACTCTGTATCTCTGGTCTAGACTTACAGCTCACCTATTGGCCTCTACTGAGGAGTATTTTAATCCATTACTCCCAAGTCATTAATGTGTTATTGCAAAGAGCAGCAAAGGTTACAGTTTTACAAAAGTTCATGGTCGAGTGTGAGAGCTGCTCCTGAATACTCCCCAAGGCTGAAGATGAAGCGACTGAGAAAGAATCATTAACAGAATGGCTGGGGCCTGGAGCAAGCCATCAAAACTGTTTGATTAATCCCACAGATAAGAGTGTGGCTCAATAAAACCACCTCTTCACTTTGCTGGTGGAACGCAGCAGGCCAGGCAGCACCTGTAGGAAGAAGCACTGTCGACGTTTCGGGCTGAGACCCTTCGTCAGGTTGAGTGCTTCTTCCTACAGATGCTGCCTGGCCTGCTGCGTTCCCCCAGCATTTTGTGTGTGTTGCTTGGATTTCCAGCATCTGCAGGTTTCCACGTGTTTGCTCTTCACTTTGTGTAGCTTTGAGAATTTGGCAAAAAAAAACCCAAAACATTCATGCACAACCAAATGTAAATATCTCCTCTGGACAGGCTAAGAGTGATGAATTCTGGCCATTCGATTCTTTCATTCCATACTGTGAGAAGCACACAAAAACTTTCCTTTGACAATCTGCAGCAGAACTTGCACGACTGCGATGCACTACAAGACCACTAGGTGCCACTGTTTAGTTGCAGGGAGAAACTTCAGGACAAATTGCAAATTTTACCTCAACAGCGTGGAACAGTATTGCCTCTGTGATTTTCTTAATCAGTTCCTGTCTATATTATGACTTTAGGACGGTCCTGTTGTAGATTAGAAACCCATACTAGTGGTTGTTGAGTCTGGCTGGAACTTCACTGAATGTGTGGTACTGTTTTTCCATGGGGCGTTTATGTGAGGAATTATCTGCTCTCTCTTAACACTGTTGGTTTGATTTCTCTTCTGCCACTATGTGTACCTCACCCAACTCACTAAAGTCACTAATTGTAATGCCGGTGGAGTGAACCTGCAGTGCGTAACTTAGTGACTTCATTTCCTGCATTGTATCAGCGACCAACCACACTTCTGAGATATCTTAAGTTGTTATAATGTGCATGGTCACACCTGTGGAATTCATTACATCTGAAAGTTTCAGATTCAGATTCAGATTAATTCACTAAATGCAGTGAAATACATTAACAACCAACACAAATATCATCAGGGACCCCCACCACCCAGGTCATGCTCTCTTCTCACTGCCGCCATCAGGAAGAAGGTACAGGAGCCTCAGAACTCACACCATCAGGCCCTTGAACCAAAGGGAATAACTTCACTTGCCCCATTACTGAAATGTACCCACAATCTATAGACTCACAAGGATTCTTCAACTCATGTTTGGGGTATTTATTTCTCATTTATTTATTATTATTATTTCTTTCTTTTTGTACTTGCAGCCTTTTGCACAGTGGTTGGATGCACAAGTTAGTGTGGTCTTCCATTGTTTCTGTTATGGTTGTTATTCTATTATAGATTTATTGAATATGCCAACAAGAAAATGAATCTCAGGGTTGTATATGATGACATACATGTACTTGATAATAAACTTACTTTGAACTTTTTGAACTTTGAACCTAAGGATATGCTGGGGCAGCCCACTAATGTTGCCACTCATTATGGCATCAATGCGGCAGGCCCAGCAACAACAATAACAACAAACAACAACAACAACAATATATGCTGCTGGTAATGAGGATAGTTTACATTACTGAAACATATCAGGCCTAGACTCATTCAACATGACTAGACCCATTCTAGGACCAGAGGGCACAGCCTCAGAATAGACAGATGTCCCTTTAGAACAGAGGTGAGGAGGATTTTCTTTATCCAGAGGGAGGTGAATCTGTGGAATTCATTGGCACAGAGGGCTGTGGAGACCAAGTCATTGGGTATGCTAAAACAGAGATTGATAGGTCCTTGATTAGTAAGGGTGTCAAAGGTTATAGGGAGTTCAGAGGAGAATGGGGTTGAGAGGGATAATAAACCAGCCATCATGGAATGGTGGAGCAGACTCAATTTGCCTAATTCTGCTCCTATTTCTTATGGTTTTATGGATGATAAAATGAGCTGTGGGATCTCAAAACTCCACAATCAGAGAAGACAATTATTTGGGCATCAGCACTTTCCTGGGTGTATGGTGAGTCAATGAAACTGCACTGGGAGTGGTAAGTAAAATGATACCATAGAATCATAAAGTCATACAGTCGTAATGCAAAGAACCAGACCTTTATCCTGCCAAGTCTATATTGGCCTTTGTACTCAAGTCCCATTTAACCACATTTGATCCATAACCCTCAATGTCTTAGCCATTCAATTGGTTGTCCGGGAACTTCTTAAGTGTTGTGAGTGTACCAAAAAAGAAAAATCAGTTGGGAAAAAGGAAATTAGATTTCCTTAGTAAATAAGGAGAACCCTAGAACTTTGTAGAAGTATATTAACAGTAAAAGAGTAAGTGTCGAGAGATTAAGGATCAGTGTGTGTAGAGCCACAGGAGATTGGCGAGGGCTTAAACAGAGACTTGTCTTATGTGTTTACAGTAGAGGAGGTTATGGAAACTAGCGAATTCAGGCAAGAGAACTGGAACAATTTGAAATTACAAAAGAGGAGGTGCTGACAGTCATTAATACCTAGTGCCTGACTAAGTGTACTGCAGAGGGTGCTAGCCAATTGGATATAAAACTGACTTGGTGTAAGAGTCAGGGGGCAGTAGTAGAGGGCTGTTTTTTCTTATTGGAGGCCCGTGACCAGTGGTGTGCTGTTGGGATTGATGATGGGTCCTCTGCTGCTCGGAAACGGTGTTTTGATTCTCAGGTTTGTGGATGGCATCAAAATTGGTGGGTAGTTTTCAACAGTTATGACAGAATCAAGACCACATGTTGGAAGTGGGCCAAGGAATGGCAGATGGAGTTTAACACAGACAAGTGCAAAATGATGCATGTTGGGAAGTTATACCAGGACAGGACTGAGGTGAAAGGTGAATAGCAGGTCCCTGGAGAGTGTTATAAAACAGAGACCAAAGGGTACAGTGCATAGTAACCCCAACAAATTCTATAGATCCAAAGCAACACACACAAAATGCTGGAGGTCAGGCAGCATCTATGGAAATTAATAAACAGTTGATGTTTCAGACTGAGGCCCTTCTTCAGGACCGGAAAGGGAGAAGACTCCAGAATAAAAAGATTGGGGAGAGAAGAGAGGATAACTAGAAGATGATAGGTGAAGCTAGGTGGGTAAGAAATGTAAAGGGCTGAGAGGAAGGAATCTGATAGGAGAGGAGAGTGGACCACAGGAGAAAGGGAAGGAAGAGGGGATTTGGGGGAGGTGACAGGTAGGTGAGAAGAGGTAAGGGGCCAGAATGGGGAATAGAAGAAGAGGGGAGGGGAAGGGAATTTTTTTTTTAAAGATGGAAAAATTGATATTCATGCCATCACGTTAGAGACTACCCAGATGGAATACGAGATGTCACTCCTCCGCAGGAGGAGACCATGGACTGTTATGTCAGAACTGGAATGGGGATTGGAATTAAAATGTTTGGCTACCAGGAAGTTTTGCTTTTGGCAGATGAACCAGAAGTGCTTGATGAAGCAATCCCCCAATTTACAACGGGTCTCACCAATGCAGAGTGGGCCACTGCAGGAGCACCAGACACAACAGAAGACCCCAGAAGATTCACAGGTAACATGTTACACTCATCCAAAAGGGCAGCTTGGGACCCTGAATGGAGGTGAGGGAGGAGGTGAATGGGCAGGTGTAACATCTTGACCATTTGCAGGGATGTGCCGGGAGGGAGATTAGTGGGGAGGGACAAACGGGAATCCCTGGGGAAAGTGGAGGTTGGGGGGAGTAGAGAATGTCCTTAATTGTAGGATCCCTTTGGAGATGGCAGAAGCAGCGGAGAATGATTTCTCGGGTGATAGGTAAGTTATATATATAGTTCCCTAAAAGTGGTGATATATTTGTGAAGAAGGCAGATGGCTTCATTGTTTGGGGCACTGAATACAAGAGACAGGATATCACATTAGTTATACAAGATGTTGGTGAGAGTGCACTTGGAGTGCTGTGTGCATATCTGTACTACAGAAAGGATGTGATGTAGTTAGAGAGGGTGCAGGAAAGATCCAGAAGGATCTTGTCAGGACTGGTGGGCTTGAGTTATGCTGAGACACTAGATAGGATGGGACTATTCTCCCTGGAGCGATGAACACTCAGGGGTGATCTTCTAGAGGTTTATGAAATTATGAGGGCCATAGATGAAGGGGATAGTCTCAAGTCTCAGGCTTTTCCCCAGGGTGAGGACTTCTAAAACTAGAGGGCATTGATTTAAGGTGCAGGAAGCAGAAAGATTTGAAGGGACCTCGAGAGGCAAGATCCCTCAAAATCCCTTTGCTTATCAGCATTCCTCATTTACTGTGAATGTCTTACTTTCAGATAATGACGGCACGGTAGAATAGCAGTTCGTGTGATGCTATTACAGTGCCAATAACTCGGCTTCAATTCCACCAATGTCTGTAAGGAATTTGTACATTTGCCCCGTGACTATGTAGGTTTCCTCTGAGTGCTCCGGTTTCCTGCCACGTTCCAAAAATGGACAGGTTAGTGGGTTGATTGATCAAATCAGAAGGCATGGACTAGTTTGGGCCAGAAAGGTTACCATGTTGTATCTCTCAATAAAAAATAAATAAGAAGTAAAAAAGTCAATTAGTTCATATTCATTCCAACTTTCCAAATGGTCAATGTTATGCTGTGGCCTCAAATGCTCCTGTTTGTTATGTACAACACCATTAAGGCAGGGTGCTGCTGATAACTGGGGCAATGAACACACAGGGGTTACTGAGCTCGGTGCCGAGGGGCAGGACACTATTCATAAGGAAAATGAGATGAAGTGATCCAACTTCAGGCAGATTATATAGGTAGCATCGGAGTGTACTGCCAAGCAAGTGAGTCCTTCTTAGTGTAAATGGATGGACTTATTCGTGATAGTGTTCTTAAAGTAGGGCAACATGCTAAAGTGTGCAGTCACCTTAGAATGCTATTCAAGAGTGTGAATAGGCAGTTCTATGAAAGGATCTCCTGAGAACTATTTATAATTCATGGATAGAGTAAGGACCCATTTCACAAGCTTTGGAGGATTACTTCAGCCCAAAGCCATGTGAAACAGTTCAAACTCACAAGTGAGGCATAAAGAATCAGATCGTGGGAGATCAGTCAGTGAGCATATTGCTTCACTGGAGGATGACTGCAGAGAATGGAACTTCAGAGAATACTTAAGCCATGCACTGCAGAATAGATGTGGCTTCAACGATGAATCAATCTGGTCCAAAGTTTCACAACAGGTGGTGTCTTAGCTTTGTCATAGCCTGCAAAATTACAGCCCTGATGGATAAATGCCAAAGAAATTTATCCATCATGAGTCAAGAACTTGATTGGAGCTAATTATCAGAAGGCAGCAGCAACGACTCCATTCCTGAATAACATCTGTCACGGCATGAGTGGGAGCAGGATGAGATTCTGCTACAGCTGCAATGGCAGGTCCTTTAAGAAGGCCAAGCGTTAGATGTGTGAAAGGAAAGGGCAGCTGGCCAGAGCTTGTAATCCAAGATCTAAACAGTTCTACCTGTGCAGCATCTACGCAGAGAGGAACTACACTCCACCAGCAAACTACAGAGAGGTTGCATAACACTGAAGTCACTTCAGCTACAGTAGAGCCAGACAGGTGTATCTCCTGCATGGTTCATGAAAATAGTGGAAAGAGGCTATATTTCAAGATATAACTTGATAAGTGACCAATCAGTCGGAATGGACATGGATACAAAGCAGATTGCTTTACCACTCCCAGAGGCACACACAGCAGGGAAGTCAGTTGTCTGCTTTTAACAGAAAGTACAATAATTATCAAAGGATATCTTGATGAACTACTGAAATCTTTCTCTCACCTCCGACTCATTATTATTTGAGATACGGCCCACTGCAATGGTATCACAGAAACATAGGAAACCTACAGCACAATACCGGCCCTCAGGCCTACAAAGTTGTGCCGACCTGCAAACCTATGGACGGAATTAGAGCAGAGTCTGGCCTCAGAGTCATGAGTTTATTGAGAGTAGAGTAGGGGACTGAGGGCACAACCTTGTGGAGAACCAGTGTTGATAATAATGGTGGAGGAGGTGTTGCTATCTTTCTGTACTGATTGTGGTCTTTTGGTCTGAAAGTCAAGGATCCGGTTGCAGAGGGTGGCATTGACTCCCAAGGTCCCATGTTTGGTGATGAGTTTGGAGGCTGGATTGTAATCAATGAACAGTAATCTGACTAAAGTGTCCCGAGAGTCCAGATGCTCCGGGAATGAGTGTAGTGCCAGGGAGATGGTGCCCGTTGTAGACCTGTTTGGGTGGTAGGCAAGTTGGAGTGGGTTGAGGTTGTCTGGAAAGCTTCAGCTGATGTGTGCCATGACCAGCCACTCAAAGTACTTCATGACATTAACTGTTAAAGCCACTGAGGCACATTACCTCATTTTATTTGTGCTGTGGCTTATGATGATCGATGATTAGAAATAGTGATGGCCATAAATGTCAATCTTGAGCAACAGACATTGTAGGCGAAGAAATAGAATATCAATTGGGAAGACATGTTTGTGTGTATGCAGGTGCTGTGAAATCATGGCTGGGAAGGCTATTAAGTAAATATGAAGAAGTGTTTAAAAATACTTATGCCGGCCTTACCAAATCGAAGGCACACATCCACAGTCTAATTTATTTTGTGATTTGTAAACTCTGTCCACAGCAAATTTGCTATAAGGTTAGGTGGAAGAAAAGCTGAAGAAGCCTGAGAAGAATGGATTCTTGTTGAAAAATAAATGAGTGACCCCAATTTTGATGTTGATAAGATACTGATGTTATACTGCAACTCTCAGCAAATGGTCCATACAAGATACGTTGCTGATATCTCAAAATCCCAACACTGAATAGGAAAAAACTCTACTTCTTTCCAAGATTAATCTAATTCAAAGCATTGAAGAGAATCAACATACCCTCCATCTATGTAAATGTGTCTGTAGTTTTATACACAAGTTGCCATAATAAATAGACAATAGACAATAGGTGTAGGAGTAGGCCATTCGGCCCTTCTAGCCAGCACCACCATTCACTATGATCATGGCTGATCATGCACAATCAGTACCCTGTTCCTGCCCTCTCCCCATATCCCTTGACCCCGCTATCTATAAGAGCTCTATCTAACTCTCTCTTGAATGCATCCAGAGACTTGGCCTCCACTGCCTTTTTTGGGGCAGAGCATTCCACATATCCACCACTCTCTGGGTGAAAAAGTTTTTCTGCATCTCTGTTCTAAATGGCCTACCCCTTATTCTTAAACTGTGGCCTCTAGTTCTGGACTCACCCATCAGCGGGAACATGCTTCCTGCCTCCAGCATGTCCAATCCCTTAATAATCTTATATGTTTCAATCAGATCCCCTCTCATCCTTCTAAATTCCAGTGTATACAAGCCCAGTCGCTCCAATCTTTCAACATATGACAGTCCCGCCATTCCGGGAATTAACCTTGTGAACCTACACTGCATTCCCTCAATAGCAAGAATGTCCTTCCTCAAATTTGGAGACCAAAACTGCACACAGTACTCCAGGTGGGGTCTCACCAGGGCCCTGTACAGCTGCAGAAGGACCTCTTTACTCCTATACTCAATTCCTCTTGTTATAAAGGCCAGCATGCCATTAGCTTTCTTCACTGTCTGCATGCTTGCTTTCATTGACTGGTGTACAATGAAGCCATCACCTGAAAAATTTCCAGTCAACACATGACAAGATATTGCATGGCCTAGACCATTGCTTGTGCAATGGGATATATGAACTGGAAGAGCTTCTGAAGTGACTATATCCCTCTAACATGAACCTTGAATGAAGAAAGTATATGTTTATCCAACCAGAAATTATCTCAGTGAGACTATACAGGACATGAAGAAGTTACAACCCTATTGAGATAAAAATAAAGAATTGTAAATGTAAGGAGAAGACAAAGTGTTTCCATAATTCACCCCTGGTCAAGATGGTGCCAGCGTAAAACACTCCCTCGGTCAACATCTTCCAGAGAGCTCACAAAAATGTCTTTTTTACTTCTTTTACATCTGTTTTTGACTTTAAGTGTGTTTGTGGGACTGTAGAGCCTACGATTTACAGTTTGGAGATCATCTGAGTAATCCAGCACTTTGCAGTCTCCAAGAAATTCTGGGAAGTGAGCGCGTACTCAGGCAGCTTCAATGTACAAATCTTTGAGATGGGGCACAAGCTAATACTTGCCTTCATTTTGCCAGTTAAAGCATCCATTAATCACTGATTGAGGAATGTTGAGACATCAATGCGAATGCAGAAGGTGAACAAGAGTGTCAGTGCCATTGTCCCTCATTTTGGTCACTGCCGGAGAGGGAGCCTGTGGCTTGCTGTGGCAGATGGGTAGGCCTCTCTGCCTCACGTGGTGTCCCTTTCTTTCGATGAATATTGGTGATATCGGAGGATGGCATCCTGGTTCTGCGGTTACGGATTGCACTATTGTGTTTATGGACTTTTTCAGGCAGATGGTTTATATTCTCAGTTTTTTATCATCTGTTCCTTTTCTGTTTTGTTGTGCGAGGGGAGGGTATTTGGGAGTTGATGTTCTGTTGTGTTCTGTTAGTTTCTTTGTGTGGGGTGGGGCTGTTTTTTTGGGGGGGTCAATGGTTCTGTGTTTTTGTGGGGGGAGTGGGGCTGATGATCAAGATGCCATTCTTTTTGGTATGGGGGGAATGGGTTTGATTTTTATCTCTGAGTGACTTACACGTTCTTTCTTGTTTCGTGGCTATCTGGAGAAGACAGATTTCAGAGTTGTATATGGATACATGATTTGATAATAAATGAACCTTTGAACCTAATTACTTTCCACTTGTTGCATCTCAGCAATCTCTAATCTAACATATAGATAAGTTTTTATTTTAACTTTCACTAATAATTTTTCATATTGCTTCATTATACTCTATTTGTCAGATCATTTCCCTCCAGCTAAACACATTAATGTCCCTTTGTGGTCTCCTCACATCCTCTTTACAAATTATTTTCCTACTTAGCAATATGTTGTCAATAAATTTAGTGACTGTACCTCTGTGCCTTCATCCAAGTTGCTAAAACTTTGCTATATTTGGCCAACCAGAAGATTCATTTATGTCTACTCTCTGTATCCTGTTAACCAGCCAATTTTTTTTCAACTACACGACTGAGTTTCTGCTTTCCAAATAAAACACAGATACTTTCTCCAGGCTGATGACTTTCTAGTTACTAAATCAGAGACAGCACAGAAAGTTATGTTTCTGAAATAAATCTATCAGTACGTTGCTAAAGATTGGACCAATTCAGATCAGTGTCTTAATGCAAACTTGCGACTGTTTTACAACAGAAAATTTGAATTGTCTGCTGATTAAGGATCTCTGAATTAAGGACAAAGGTTAATCATCCCCTGAGAAGATGACTCTAGCATTATTATCTCAGCACTGTAAATATTAAGGCTGTTGCCAGAGGCTTGATGTATCAGCCAAGCATTAACAAAGATCAAAAAGATTTAGTGTCAACAGGTACAGACTGTCAGGCATGCAGAACACAGACACCAGTACAGATATGGAAGCGGCTGACATGATCATTGCCAAGTGATTTTTGACAGCAGCGCACACAAAATGCTGGAGAAAGTCAGCAGGTCAGGCAGCATCTACGCAGGGGAATAAATCGTTGACTTTTCTGTCGTTAGGGGTTTTGACAGAAAGGCAATCACAATTTTGTTGCCTTCATCAACATTCCTTCTAAAATGAATTGAAGTGCAACATGTAGGATAATGAACCTGAGGATCTGAAACTGAGTTTTGTGACCGTGCTATACTTGAAGCGTTGGAGTCAATTTAAAGGTCTCAGTTCCAGTAATATTTCTATGTGTAGCTCATGATGTGCAATGGTGTATTCATTAATTCCCCATCCATCCAGACTCCAGTGGTGTGTTTGATTATCTGTATGTGTCCTAGAAGAGATACGTTTTCTAAAATACACACACAAAATGCTGGAGGAACTCAGCAGGCCAGGCAGCATCTATGGAAACGAATAAACGGTCGAAGTTTCAGGCAGAGACCTTTCATCAGGACTGGAGAAAAAAAGATGAGGAGTCAGAGTAAGAAGGTGGGGGAAGGGGAGGAAGAAGCACAAGGTGGCGGGTGAAACTGGGAAGCGGGGGGGAGGAGGTGAAGTAAAGAACTGGGAAGTTGATCGGTGAAAGAGATACAGGGCTGGAGAAGAGGGAGTCTGATAGGAGAGGACAGAAGGTCTTGGAAGAAAGAAAAGGGGGAGGTGCACCAGAAGGTGGTGATGAGAAGGTAAGGAGATAAGGTGAGAATGTGAAATGGAAATGGGGAATGGTGGGGGGGGGGGGGTCATCACCAGAAGTTCAAGAAATCAATGTTCATGCAATCAGGTTGGAGGCTACCGAAACGTAATATAAGGTGTTGCTCCTCCAACCTGAGTGTGGCCTCATGGCTTATCGTAACAGTAGAGGAGGCCGTGGACTGACATATCGGAATGGGAATGGGAAATGGGTGGCCACTGGGAGATCCCGCTTGTTCTGGCGGATGGAGAGTAAGTACTCGGCGAAGTGGTCTCTCAATCTACGTCGGGTCTCACCGGTAGACAGTAGGCCACACCAAGAGCACCACATACAGTAGATGACCCCAACAGACTCACAAGGTGAAGCTTCACCTCACCTGGAGGGACTGTTTGGGGCTCTGAATTGTAGGGGGGGAGGTGGTGTAAGGGCACTTGTTCCGCTTGCAAGGCTAAGTGCCAGGAGGGAGGGCAGCGGGAAGAGACAAATGGACAAAAGACTTGCATTGGGAGAGATCCGTCTGGAAAGCAGAAAGTTGGGGGGAGGGAGAGACGTGTTTGGTGGTGGGATAATTCACAAGATAATTTCTAAGATAGTTGTATTTGTCTGTGAATTCAGATTTCAGATTCACATTCAGATTCCGATGTATTTATCACATGAACATTGAAACATACAGTGAAATGCATCATCTGTGTTAGCAACAAACCCAGTTAGTGGTGTGGCTGAACTGGTGCCGCACATTCCAGTGCCAACATAGCAGAACAGCCCAGAACACAACAAACCAGAACACACCTAGCAACCAAACAACAGCAGTAAAAGCAACAAAAAGGATTATCGTTTAGCAAATCATAAACAGGAGAAATTCTGCAGATGCTGGAAGCTTGTTACCATTTGGAAAACTTGCTCTAGTATGGTACAATGCTAAATTCACCCAGCAAAAGTAAAAACATAGAGTAACAGAGTCAGGCAGCACAGGAAAATGCCCTTTGGCCCATCAAGTCCATGCTGACCATAGCGTACTTAATATTTCAGCAAGATTTGAGTAATCTTGTAAATATATTGTTTGAATAAGCATTCTTTGTGGGTTATTAATGCATTTTGGTTATATGTAAAAATACATGAATTGCTTACGTCATCTCACTACCTTGTGATATGTCAGTGCCTCACTTAAAGTAAAACACGAAGTTAGACTAACATTTTAGAATTTGTTTAATGTTTTGAAGTTACAAAGCATAGCAATGACCATCAAGTACCCATAAAAATTCAAATCCCATTTACCACCAGTTGGTCTGTCCCATTCTATATACGGTAACCCAAACGCATGCCTAGTTATTTATTCAATGTAGTGGGAATTCCCATCTCCCTCCACCTGCTCAATGATGTTGTCTCATCAACAAGCAACCCATGGGAGGAACGCAACAGGCAAAATAGCATCACAAGAGTGGGAAGGTAATTGCCAACATCTCCCCAACAGAGACTGCCCAACCTGCTGAGTTCATCCGACAGATTGTTTGTTGTTCCAGGTTCCAGAATCTGCAGTCTCTTGCAGACGCATCTTAGTTTTTGCACTTACCTGACTTTATGGCTGTCCAGATTGAAGGCGAGAGGGTTGACAGAGAGTCAAAAGCAAGTTCATGATATCGTTAATTCATAATGACATTCTTGCACTTATTTTTCCATAACCATTCATACACATACCCATTATCACCTCCCTTACTTTAGTATCAACCACCCACAAGAGGGACAATTTACAGCCATCATTTAACCTAACAATCTTAAGGGGTAGAGGCAGGTACATTAGGGACTCTTAGACAGAAAATTAGAGGAATATGTGAGAGGGACGGGTTAAATTGATCTTAGAGGAGGTTAAAATGACAGCACAACATTGTGGGCCGAAGGACCTGTAATGTGCTCTACTGTTCTATGTGGTCTAAGCTTAGGGGCCAGT
The DNA here is from genome assembly GCF_048418815.1 of Hemitrygon akajei. Classification (NCBI taxonomy): domain Eukaryota; kingdom Metazoa; phylum Chordata; class Chondrichthyes; order Myliobatiformes; family Dasyatidae; genus Hemitrygon; species Hemitrygon akajei. The sequence continues at coordinate 33,446,952 of NC_133127.1, forward strand.
AGTTAATAGCCGGCAATAAACAGTTAGCATATCTTCTGAAGCCTGTGGAGTTTATTCTGGCTGCAAGTATCAACTTGATAGTCACACAGAGCACTTCCAATCGCACTGCTCTCTGACAAAGTCACAAGTGAGAGGCACAGAACGTTATGGAACAGTACCGGCCCTTTGGCCCATGACATTGTGCCGACCTTTAACCTACTCTAAGATCAAGGTAAGAGTCGACAGAGGTAGTGTCACTGGGACTCCTTGTTTCTAATTGAAAATGGGGAAGATGCTAGTTGGTTCAACATTGAATTGGATTGACTTTACTTCATACATCCTTCACACAAGTGAGGAGTAAAAATCTTTACGTATGAATGAGCAATGTGCAAACTATAGTAATTTGTAGTAAATAGTATGTACAGGAAGATACACAACAGAACAGTCAATATAGCTTAGAAATACAATTGTGTCAATGAGCCTGTTGGTCCTGGCTTTTATGCTGCAGTACAGTTTCCTAGATGGTAGCGCTGAAACAGTTTGTGGTTGGGGTGACTCAGGTCCCCAATGATCCTTCTGGCCCTTTTTATGCACCTGTCACTGTAAATGTCCTGAATGGTGGGAATTTCACATCTACAGATGTGCTGGGCTGTCCGCACCACTCTCTGCAGAGTCCTGTGATTGAGGGAGGTACAGTTCCCATACCAGGCAGTGATGCAGCCAGTCAGGATGCTCTCAATTGTGCCCCTGTAGAAAATCCTTAGGATTCGGGGACTCATGCTGAATTTATGTGGGGTGAAGGGGTTAAAATTATTCTTACAGATCAAATTTGGGACTTCTTTGTCCTCATATCATCTGAAGCAATAGCCAAGCTGTTGTTGTTACTTGGTGTGAAAAGGTGGGTGATGCCTGACCTGGGGAGGGGAAGGTGACACCGAAGGCATGGAGAACAGGCGTTCAGACCTGCTGCCCAAGAGTCAGCAGTAACAACTCGTCCATCAGAGGTACTGGGTGAAAGATGTGCAAGGTCTTCCACTCCGAACCCAAATATTTATTTACCTTTGAAGAATTTGGTTACCTTACCTTGGACAATTTCAGAATAATTCAGCACACTTCATGTGTTTCCTATGCTGTACTTGGGTGATTATTTTTCTGCCCTGTGTTCCCAAAACTTTCCACGACTCAAGGTTTCCCCTATGATATTTCTAAGTCGGCTAACAAACTGTCTCTGAATGTGAACAAAACAAAAGAGATGGTTGTTGACTTCAGGAGGGCACGAAGCGACCACTCTCCACTAAACATCGACAGCTCCTCGGTAGAGATCGTTAAGAGCATCAGATTTCTTGGTGTTCACCTGGCGGAGAATCTCACCTGGTCCCTCAACACCAGCTCCATAGCAAAGAAAGCCCAGCAGCATCTCTACTTTCTGCGAAGGCTGAGGAAAGTCCATCTCCCACCCCCCATCCTCAGCACATTCTACAGGGGTTGTATTGAGAGCATCCTGAGCAGCTGCATCACTGCCTGGTTCAGAAATTGCACCATCTCGGATCACAAGACCCTGCAGCGGGTAGTGAGGTCAGCTGAGAAGATCATCGAGGTCTCTCTTCCCGCCATTATGGACATTTACACTACACGCTGCATCCGCAAAGGAAACAGCATTATGAAGGACTCCACGCACCCCTGATACAAACTCTTCTCCCTCCTGCCATCTGGGAAAAAGCATTTGGGCTCTCATGACCAGACTATATAATAGTTTCTTCCCCCAAGCTATCAGACTCCTCAATACCCAGAGACTGGACTGACACCAACTTACTGCCCTCTACTGTGCCTATTGTCCTGTTTATTATTTATTGTAATGCCTGCACTGTTTTGTGCACTTTATGCAGTCCTGTGTAGGTCTGTAGTCTAGTGTAGTTTTTTTTTTCTAGTTGTTATCACATAGTTCAGTGTAATTTTTGTACTGTTTCATGTAGCACCATGGTCCTGAAAAACATTGTCTCATTTTTACTGTGTACTGTACCAGCACTTATAGTCAAAATAACAATAAAAAGTGACTACACTTGAACTGTACATTAATGGATAAAGCTTGTTTGTTGTGGTGGGACAACATCTCTATATTGTGCACGTTCTGGGACACCACTGAGCTTCACTATCTTTGTCTATGGATTTTTCTTCTCTAGTTTTTGCATTTTTGATTCCGTCCATTATTTTTATTGCAGATTGGGAGGAGGCAGAGAAGACGCTGGCAGTAAACTTGGTTGGCTTTGTCCTGTTTTGTTGAGGAGTAGCCATGAGCAATTTGATACACCCTGTTTAATTTCAGTGCAAATTCTTTCTCTTTAATCTGTCTGTGGGGTTGCTGCAATGAGTTCAAAAGTCCATGTGCTGTGAAGTGCTTTGGGACATTCTGTGTTCATTAACAGGTGCTATATAAATGGGAGTTTGTTTGCTTCTACATTCTTTATCATGTGTTGAATGCATTTTGAGGAGTACTTTATATCTATGATTTCAAGTATGATATCTGAACCGATGCCTGGAATGTGTCAGCATTACTCAACGTGAAAGAAGTATAAGATTATGCTATGAGTAATGACTATTGAATAAATTTGATGGAACACAAATGTGTGAAACTTTGAATTCATTTTATTTGCTATCATCGTTACATTATGATTGACACAATTGGCAATGACCTAGAATACTGTATTACAGTGTTCGGTAATAGTACTGAATAAATTATTATTATAAAGTATTATTACAGAATACTGATTAATTCTGTAATTAAATTCCAAATAAATTAAACCTCATTTTACTTTGTGTGGGATTCTGAAATTTTCACTAGCATGTTGGAGACTTGTTCTATGAATTTGTTCGGCTATCAATTAAAAGTGCAAACCTGTGGATCCTGAGTTATCCTTTCTGTTTATTCATTCACAGAATATTGACACTGATGGCCTATCCCTAGTTAGCCTAGACTAGGTGTTAAAAGATCCCCTTCTTGAAGCGCTCTGGTGAAGGTACTCCCGTAGTATTGTTGTCTGTCACCCTTCCATTACCACACTGAACTTTGCACTTACCTATACTAGTGCTAGTTACCTTCATTAAGTCTATAGCCTTCTATTCCTTGGTGTTTCAAGTGCTGATCTCGGAGCTCCTTAAATGAGATGAGAGTATCTACCTCCACCACATTTTAAGGCAGCAAATCCCAAATTCCTACCACGTCTTATGAAAGAAATCCCCCTCTTAAACTTCTCACTCTTATTGTAGTCACCCTAATAATGGGAAAAAGTTCAAGTGTAATTGTTATTCAGCCTTACAGATGAAACAGTGTTACTCTAGGGCCAAGGTACAAAACGCAGTACCAACAGTCATACACAGCACAAGGCCCCTCATAATTTCTTGTACTTCTACCGAGTCACCCCTCAGCCTCCTCTGCTCCGGGAAAACAAACCCAACATACCTGATCTTTCCATACGACTGAAATGCAACACCCTGGCGAATCCCCTCTGCAGCCTCTCCAGCAGTCATATTCTTCCTGTGGTGTGGCAGCTGGAAGCGCACAGAGAACTCCAAGTGCAGCCTAACCAGAATTTTATAAAATAACTTCTGTATATTCTCAGTCCTAGTGGAGAGTTTCACCCTGAAGCATTAACAATTCCTCTCCTCCCACAGGTGCTGATCGACCCGCTGATTTCCTCCATCGGATTTTTTTATTGCTCAATGTTTGATAAAGTTGCACCATGACATCTCAGCTCTTATATTCTGTGTCACAACTGATAACAGGAAGCGTCCTTTATCAGTAGTGACACAGAATCTATGTGTGACCCTATGTAAAGTGGGGGACCACTTTGCTGGGCATCTCCAGCCACCAGAAGTGGAATTTCCCAGTGGCCAATGTGGTAACTTCCACTTTACAAAAGACCACTCGACAACTTTATGGCCAAAAGAACATCATTATCTGGGACAGCAAATGATATTTACAATACAGAGGCTTCCCGGTACCTCGTGGTGGAACTATATACAATGCACACTGGGAGTCAAAAGAGCGGAAGTAAAAACCCCGCCAACCCCGGATCCCGCCCCTCATTACCAACAGCTTTCGGATTAGTATTAACTTACTTTTAATGATACTCACATTATAACAGCCAACTATATTAATTCCTGTCCCATTCCCGTTCCAACATGTCGGTCCGTGACCTTCTCTTTTGCCATGGTGAGGCTACTCTCAGCGGGACGAGCAACACCTCATATTCTTTTGAGGTAGCCTCCAACCTGATGGCATGAACATTGATTTCTCCTTCTGGTAATTTTCTTCCCTCTCCCTTTCCTCTTCTTCTATTCCCACTCTGGCCTTATACCCCTCCTCACCTTCCTATCACCCCCCCCCCCGGTGCCACCCCACTTCCTTCCTTTCTCCCATGGTACACTCCTCTCCTATTAGACCCTTCTTCTCAAGCCCTTTGCCTTTCCTACCCACCTGGCTTCACCTATCACCTTCCACTTTCCTCTCTTTCCTTTCCCCCTACCTTTTTATTCTGACATCTTCCTTCTTCCTTCCCTGTCCTGGAGAAGTGTCTCAACCCGAAATGTTCAAAGGCTCATTTATTATCAAAGTATACAACCCTGAAATTCTTCTTCAGATAGCCACAGACCGAGAAAGAAAAGAACAGTAGCACAATCATTAACCCTAATAAAGTGGCCCCTGGGAGCATGTTATATAATGTGCTGTTTTGTGGCAGCAATGCATGAAAAAATAAATACAATAAGAAACATACATATTAAAACATGAAATTAAATTATCCTTGGTGTCAGTGGTGTTGCTTTCAGGAATTTATGGACTTACAGGGAAGATCCCTCTGTTCATCAACACACCCTAGGGCCACAACATTTACTGTGTTTGGCTTCACTAATTGAATTAAATTGATTTTATTACTTACATCCTTCATATAAAAATCTTTACGGTACGTCTCCATTCAAATGGGCAATCTACAATTATAGTAATTTATAATAAATAGTATGTACAACAGGACAGTCAATATAACATAAAAATACAGTTGTGTCAGCATGAATTAAGCAGTCTGATGGCCTGGTGGAAGAAGCTGTCCTGGAGCCGGTTGCTACTGGCTTTTATGCTGCAGTACAATTTCCTGGAAGGTCGCAGCTGGAACAGTTTGTGGTTGGGGTGACTCAGGTCTCCAATGATCCTTCAGGCCCTTTTTACACACCTGTCTTTGTAAATGTCCTAAACAGTGGGAAGTTCACATCTACAGATGCACTGGGCTGTCCATACCACTCTCTGCAGAGTCCTGCGATTGAGGGAAGTACAGTTCCCATACCAGGCAGTGATTAAGCCAGTCAGGATGCTCTCAATTATGCCCTTGTAGAAAGTTCTTAGAATTTGGGGGGCCATACCAAAATTCTTCAACCGTCTGAGGTGAATGAGGTGCTGTTGTGCCTTTTTCACCGCACAGCCGGTGTGTACAGACCATATGAGATCCTTGGTGATGTTTATGCCAAGGAATTTAAAGCTGTTCACCCTCTCAACCCCAGATCCATTGATGTCAATAGGGGTTAGCCTGTCTCCATTCCTCCTGTAATCCACAACCAGCTCCTTTGTTTTTGCAACATTGAGGGAGAGGTTGTTTTTTTGACACCACTGTGTCAGGGTGATGACTTCCTCTTTGTAGGCCGCCTCATTATTGTTTGAGATGAGGCCAATCAATGAGGTGTCATCAGCAAATTTAATTAGCAGATTGGAGCTGTGGGCGGCGACACAGTCATGGGTATACAGAGAGTAAAGGAGGGGGCTTAGTACACAGCCCTGAGGGGCCCCTGTGTTGAGGGTCAGAGGGGTCAGAGCCCACTCTTACCACCTGCCAGCGATCTGACAGGAAGTCCGGGACCAGCTGCACAAGTCAGGGTGAAGGCTGAAGTCTCTGAGCTTCTTGTCGAGCCTGGAGGGAATTAGGCGTTGAATGCTGAACTGTAGTGCATTAGCATGTACTTGTCGGGGGTTAATTTCCATATTTCTTGGTTAGTTGCTGCAGTGAATCATGTAGGTGGCTCTTCTTGCGAAAGCAGTGAAGGGAATGTCAGTGGAGCTGATCAAGCAATTGTCTTGTTCTAGATGGCGCCAACCTTCTTGAGTGGTTTTGGATACGCACTCATGCAGAAAAACAGAAAGCATTCCAAAAGATTCTTGACATGTCTAGTAGATGACAAGAGGTGAGTCATTCACAGCAGAAAAGTCTTTCTGGGGAATATCCAGTCAAATCTCTGCCTGTGGTGATTTCCAGTAATTTCATGGTAAGGGACACAGTAATGATAATGACAGATTATTAAATTGGAGATTTAAAAAAAATTAAAGCAACACACACAAAACGCTGGAGGACTTGCAGATTTTCAGCAGCTGCAGATTTTCTCTTGTTTGTAAAATATTAAATGTTAGAACTCAGCAGGATCTGATCAGTGGGACTGTTATTGTTTTGGGCCAAGACCCTGCATGAGGACTATAATGGAGGGTCTTGATCTGAACCGTCAATTGTCCCTCGGCCTCCACAGATGCTGTTCGATCTGCCGAGTGCCTCTCGAATTTAGTCTTTTTTTTGCTCTGCATTACAGCATTTGCAGTTTCTTGTGCTGCCTATTTGTAGGAGATGATCATTGCCTGGCTCCTGTGTTATACTTGAATGCTTCTTGCTAACAATTAGCCCAGGCTGAAGCTTGCTGCTTATGGATACAGATCACTCTAATATCTGGAGAGTTGTTAAACTGACTAATACACTACAATCATTAGTCAATTTAAGACATAATGATGGAAAGAGCCAATAGAGGCAACTGATGTTGGCTGGGCTTCGGACACCATCCTGCAATGACATAGTGGTTTTGGAGCAGTTGGTTCCCAATAATCACATCCATCCTCTTGTTGTGCTTTGGTACAATTCTAGCATTTCCTCCTGATTCCCAGTGATTCTACTTTAGTGGGGATCTTGATGTTTCACGCAGTACCATGATGTCACGGGCAGTCACACTCGGACTGCAGTCTTTCAGTTTGGGGAGGCTTCACTATGACAACAAAATGACGGCAATCAGAGGCAAAAAGTTCTGCTTCAGCATCTTCAGACAAGTTCAGATCATGATGATCACCCAAACTGCACTGTTGCTTGCCAGCACAGCACCAGCTGGGAGGTCCTTTGACCTTTCCACCGATATATTCTTCTGTGTAATTTAGAGCAGTTCAAAGATTAAAAATTATTAAAACAATTACGACAATTATTATTACAACACAGAAGGCCATTCAGTCCACTGAGACTATGCTCGCTCCAAGATGAGAACTGTAGTCTTGTAAAACACATTCTCCCACTCACTCTCATAGCTTTACAAAGAACTCCCTCTGAAATGCCAATCCAATTCCCATTTGAAGGTGCTGATCCATCGCACCTATAAGCAGGGAATTAGAATAAAGACTCCTGTACCTGGGCAAAGTCCCTCATGCAAGAATTTTTGTTGCCTCAGTGACAATTCTATATTTATACATTTTTATCTATTATTCATGGGTGACAAAGTGCTTTTGTTGAGAGCATTGTGCTTGACGGCTTGGTTGTAATTACATTTGACAACAATAGCTGTCACTTTGATTTTTACACTTTGCGTCAACAAAATTCTACAGAATTGCTAATTATTCTCTCTCAGGCTGTGAGAAAAAGGAACTGTGCTTAAACATTTTCTGTCTAAGATTCTTGTCACTCAGCCAAGCCAAATCTCTGTAAGCCCTTGTGAAAACAAGCAGTCCGATTCACTTTTATTAGTCCCTTCATTGTTTTTATTGGACATTTTGCGTCGCGAGGGGGAGTGGGTTGTCAAATGAAGACGTATAGGGGAGATGGACCTAAGATAAGACATTTTAGTCTAAAGACAACACTTTGGACTGGCTCCAACATTTCCACGTGCTTGCAGCAGGCTTGGGGAGCTCCTTCTGAATTGTTTCAATTTTACCGCAGAGCAAATGGAAGCCTGGTATTTGCGTCTTGCAGCAGCCTTTCACCATGACCAGATAAAGAAAACAAGCAGCTATTGTGCATGACCAGACTCACCAGAATTGAGAGATGCTGGAACTGGTGAACAGACTGAACCACATTCATGCCCAAATCTCAGGTTCAGATGAAGGCTCTCCTAGAATACCAGGCACAGCCTGATAACTGTTTCAAACTAGGAGTCAGAAGTACATCTAACCGAAGACGTGATATTTCTTAGTATGCTGAGAACATTGCGTTGCTCTGTATAGTACAGTAAAATAGTTTGCGTTGCCACCTCTCACTTAATTCTGCCATATGCTGGTGGACACCAATCTTCCTAATAACTGTAGTATGAGGAAAAAAGAAGAATTCTATTCTAGCCTCAGTATATTATGAAGCAAAGAGATGCCGTCAAAAAATCGCTCTTGATATTTAGGCATAGAAAAGTACAGCACAGGTGTATGCCTTTCAGCTCAGCATGGTTGTACTGAACACGATGCCAAATTAAACTGATCCCATCTGCAGATGATCTATATCCCTCTATTCCCTCTCGTTCCTGTGTCTGTCCAAATGCCTATTAAACACTGATATTGCATCTGTTTCTACCACCTGCCCTGGCAGAGCATTCCAGCCACCCAGCACTCTCTGCACTGGAAAACAATCTGGTTGTAAAATCCTTCCAACATGCCCCCTCTCACCTTGAAGCCATGCCCTGTACCATTTAACGTTTCCACCCTGGGAAATAGTGACATGGCACCTGCTGCAGAAGAACGGAGAAGCTTCCAGAAAAACACAGAGTGATTCATGCTGCAATTTTGAGAAAACTTACTGAGTAATTACACATATATAGGTGATTATTTAAAAATTATAAGCAAGTTAAACAACAAGAAAAATAATAACTCTGCCCCCTAACCCAACATTATTCACATGATCTATGTTCCTTGCCATTTTATACACTTGTATGAGGTTGTCCCTCAGCCTCTCTTGTTCTAGAAAAAACTGTCCAAATATGACTAACTCTCCTTGTCTGTTTTCATTCTTGTTCCCATTATTTTTCATCTCCCAAAGATGATAAAAATAAGGGAAACAAGAAAAAAGATTTCCAGCTTCTCGTCGGCTTAATTCCAGTGTGAAGAAAAGGCTAATGGATTCTGTGAAGCCAAAAGGAAAAAAGCAATAACAGCTTGTATTATTTTGCATCACTAGCATGCCAGGTCAGACAAACGTTTGGGAACTATCAGTAAATATGTCTTAGGTATTATAAGGTGTATAAAAGATGATAGGGAGGTAGAAAGGTGGAGAATTTTAGGGAGAGAAGCCCGTATCCTAAGACCAACTGAAGGCAAGTCTACCACCGGTAGGACAATTAGAAAAAAGTGAATATAAGAGCCTACAGTAAGAGGAGCAGTGAGATCTGAAAGGCCTGCAGGGCAGGAGGATGCGACTGAAGTGCTAGAGAGTGGCGTAGGTGAGGTGAGTGGGTGGCAGGTGAGATTGGAAAGGAAGATGTGCAGTTGGGAGGCAAGCGCTGGGAGTGTAGTGATTTGGAAAGAAAGGACGCAGATTTTAGTTTTGAGGCTTTGAATGATGCAATGGGTGAAGGAAGTATAAAGTGGGCAGAAACTTGGAAGAAAGTATCTATCTATCTATTTAAGTTGAGGACCAGTTTTCAGCTGGAAGGACACTGGAATGGTCATCTAAAGGAAACAAAGCCCTGTGGATGAGGGATTTGATAACACAGAAGTGTAGCAGGTAGTGCCACACATTACAACACACCAGCTGCAAGATCAGGGTCGACTCTCGTTGCTGTAAGGTGTTTGTACGTTCTCCCCGTGAACGCGTGCGTTTCCTTTCGGTGCTTCATTTTTCTCCTACGTTCCAAAGACGTACAGTTAGGGTTAGTAAGTCGTGGGCGCGCTATGTTGGTGCCAGAAGTAAGGCGACACTTGTGGGCTGTCCGGCACAACCCTCGCTGATTCGATTTAATGCAAACAACACATTTCACTGTACGTTCTGATGCACATGTAACAAGTAAAGGTAATGTTTAAAAAATAACGAGACAGGGACAGAGTCAGGTAACGATCTAGATGCAATTTGAATTGATTAAATTAACTTAGAAAATCAGTTTATAATCATCAATGAACCAGGGCAGAGAGCCATTAGGACACATTCTCGTTTAATGGACGGCATGGTTTGATGCATTTGAGGCGCTGCTCTCTTTGAATGAAAATTGGGCAACTAATTGAAAATGTAGTGCAAAGTGAGCAAGGCTTCAGGATTTGCTTTGGATTTAATGGACAGAGTAACCTCCTGTTATACTGTGCACCTCTGAATGGGATGCAGTTTATAAAATAGTGACTAAAACAGAGAAATATATAACAGGATGACTGATCTATAGACACCATGAAAATAAAAGAAAAACGTTGGTGCTGGAAATCTGAAATAACAATAGAAAAATGATGGAGACACTCAGCGGGTCAGGCACCGTCTGTGGAGAGAGAAGCAGAATGAGGTGGAACCCTGATCTGATTGGATAACTTTCATATCTTGGAGGGCCAGCCACAGTAGGATAACACCTAGCATACAAACGGGTACTTTCCCCCTTCCCTTTATTCCATGGTCCACTGCCCTCTCCTGTCAGATTCCTTCTTCAGCCCTTTACCTCTTCCACCAATAACATCTCAGCTTCTTCGTTCCTCGCCTGGTCTAACCTATCACCTGCCAGCTTGTATTCCTTCCCTTGCCCCCCACCTCCTTAATCTGGCTTCTGCTCCCTTCTTTCTCAGTCCTGATGAAAGGTCTCAGCCCAAAATGGCGACTGCTTATCCCCTTACATAGATGCTGCCTGACCTGCTGAATTGCTCCAGCGTTCAGTGAAAAGTCTTATTTTGCATGCCATCCGGACAGATCATTCTTTATGTAATAAAATCCAAGTGGTAAAATGGAAACAGAATACAGAATATTCAGTCACAGAGGAAGTACGGTGAGGGAAATAATATACAAAGGCTATGGCGAGATCGATCAGGAGCTCGTGTTCATTTCTAAACGTGGTTGGAGAATTATTGCTGGGAGAGACTACTATGGGGTTGTTTCTTTTGGAATAGAATAGTCAGAGGTAAGATTTAATTGGGACGTATAACCAAGTAACATACAGTTCACTCAGGCACCTCCTGTACCTAATAAAGTGGCCACTGAGTGTATGTTCATGGTCTTCTGCTGCTGTAGCCCATCCATGTCAAGGTTTGATGTGTGGTGGATTCTGAGATGCTCTTCCACACACCACTGTTGTAACGCACGGTGACTTGACTTACTGTTGTCTTCCCGTCAGCTTGAACCAGTACGGCCATTCTACTCTGACCTCTCTCATTAAAAAGGCATTTTTGCCCACGGAACTGCTGCTCATGGGATTTTTTTTTTGTTTTTTGCACCATTCTCTGTCAACTCTAGAGGCCGTCGTGTGTGAAAATTCCAGGAGACATGCAGTTTCTGAGATATTTGAACCACCTCACGTAGCACCAACAATCGCTCCATGGTCAAAGTCACTTGGATCTCATTTCTTCCCCATTCTGATGTTTGGTCTGAACAACAACTAAACTTCTTGACCGTGTCTACATGTTTTTATGCATTGAGCTGCTGCCACATGATTGGCTGATAGATAGTTATCTTAAGATGCAGATGTACACAGTACCTAATAAAGTGGCCACTTTGTGTAGATTTGGTAGAAGGAACAGAACAGGTAAACACTTTCACCCAAGCCTAGTGGGGGTTGGAACTTTGCAAGAAAAGCAAATAAAGGGAGAAACTCTTCATCATGTTTGAAAAGGACATGAATGATCACCCAGCATGGCCCGCGGTCCCAAAATTGTAAAGTGCGATTAATTTTGAAAGACCCTTTTCTGGTTCATTGATATGACGAGGAATACACCCTTCTTCTCCACTGTAGCTTTCTGTGACTAAGTAATTGCTGGGTCACATATGATCCTGACAGTCCAGGTGCAGAGCTGTTGGCTGAGAATATAGCCATTTGACCACTGACCTGTATGACCCTCGTCTGAGAAAGGAAAGCTGACTTTCTTTTCCTTACAGATGCCAAATATAGCACCGTTCAATGAGTTCCAATGCAGTAATGTTGAATTATAACAGGGGCAAAGTAGCTCAAACCTTTCAGTGTTACTATACCCGGCAACGTGTTACATTAGCAAAACAGTAAATGTAAATTTACTCATTATTTTTTGGAAACTACTACAGTGCAAATAATCATTGCATAAAACTCTCCCATGAGGAAAGCTTTGCAGACACTCAGACTGCTTGACCTGCTCTAGCTGCACCAACATAGTAATTGACTGCAAAACTCATTTGCAATGCCATTATTAAGCAGGAAAAGTAAATCATCTATTACACTGTCGAGGCATTGATTTGGCATTCAGGTAATTTTATAAACAGCTTGTACATAGTGCCCTTTGAACCGAGTGGTGCCGCGACTGCTTCGCAAGCTCCAAAAAAGGAACTGAGCATCAAAAAAAACTGGGCGCTGCATACACATTTCATTCTGGACCTAAATATTGGATCATAGAAAGAATAAAAGGCTTACAGAGCCTGTGACTTAAACATGCGTTACACCTAGTGCATATCCCAGCAGGAGGCTGAATATAGTAACCCTATTCACAATTGTGACTGCACTGGACTATGTATAGGCATCTAGATCAGGAGGTCCCAACCCGGGGTCCACACAGCCCTCGGTTAATGGTAGGGGTCCATGGCATCAAAAAGGTCAGCAGCCCCTGATCTAGATTAATATGAAATAATCAATGGTTTGGAATAGTTACACAAGGAATTCTTGCGACAGAGATAGATGCTGGGCGAAAATTTGCTCCTTACTTTATCCATTTGCCAGGTGGAACATAGTCTTAAAAGGTGCCATAGTTTGAGCTTAATGTCCCACAGAATAATCCCCACTTGTTTTCTGGGGGATCAAACATAGAACATTACAGCACAGTACAGACCCTTCAGCCCATTATGTTGTGCCATCCTTTTAACCTGCTCTAAGGTTAATCTAACCCTTCCTTCCCACATAGCCGTCTACTCTTCTACCATCCATGTGCCTATCTAAGAGTTTTTTTTATATGTCCCTAATGTATCTGCCTCTACCACAGTGCCTGGCAGGATGTTACATGCACCCACCATTCTCTGCCTCTGACATCGCCCCTGTACTCTCCTCCAATCAACTTAAAATTATGCCCCTCACATCTCAAATCTTTCCCCTATTCCTGGCCCACTGAAATTTTAGCACGCTCCCTCATTTCAGGAGTTAGTTAGGGATGGGCATTAAATGCTGGCAAATGTCCATGTCACGTGAATGTTTGTTTAAAAAAAAAGCCTGTCATTCTTCAGTTAAACAGAATTGATACACACGTACACTCTGAGGGAAATCATGTATTCTGCCCGTTGTCCTTGAGAAACCAGCTGCCCTGATCTCATTCGTTTGGGATGTGGGGGTGGGTGAAGAGATTTATTGTGTGCTTGGCAACACTTATTCAGCAATCGATCTTGTGCCCCAGTTCATTCAGTCAGCGCAGGTCAATTCTTCATGGAAACAACTGCAATATATTTTATGTCATTGCTTAAGAAGCTGAATCAACAATTGCCAATGGAGCCAAACTGCTGTTAGCAAGTGAGTGAGAAATAGAGTCAGATAGGCTTTGCCTATCAAAACAAATCAGGACATAGCCAAGTCAGTTTGCAAAGGAGCATGTGTGTGGGTGAATGACACAGATAAAAATGGATGAGTACTTTGGATTCAGTTTATCATTTGAAGGAGAAAGCTTTTCAGTTTGAGTTTGCCTGCCTTTTGATCTGAGTTTTCAAACAGTATGCATTACTTAATTTTCATTAAAATGGTATTATTGGTGACTTAGGAGCTTCACTTGTGATTTAAATGAACTTTCATCTCTGGAATGTGTTTAGATCCAGGTGACAGATGTTATGAACTTGTGCTTTGCTCAGCAGCTGTTGAGAATCGCAGATTTTAGCACAGCTTCCAGCGAATGTTAGTTCATGGCAGGTGTCCATTAACTTGGCACCGTTAACAGAAATTGAACAAAGTCACTCAGATTTGGCATAAGTAGGGGTGGCAGGACCTGGCCAGAAGAAGTGTACATTTTACATATCATTTGCCGAGCTTAGGCAGAGTGTTGATGCGATGAATCTAACATGTTATTCTTTCAATGAGTGTCTAAATCAAACAGCAGTTATAGATTGATATTATAGCAATCAGATCTGCACTTACTTCAACAATCTTCAATGCATCTAGAGCTGAACTTTTTGGGACTTAGCCCTTTTGAGTAAGATGAGGTGGCCCACCATCTGAACCATGCCGTCTTCTCACAGTTTCATTGTGCAGGAGGTACAGAAGCCTGAATGCCCACACCCCAGATTCAAATAGTCAGTTCTTGAACCAACTGGCACAACTCTATCATTGTGGCAACACAATGACTGCCTTGATGGCGACATGTTTAATTGTAGCAGCTTCTACGGGGTCAACCAGAAGTGTTATTATCTTTCATAAATGTATTTTTACTATTACAAAACCCTGCTGAACATTAAGAACTTAATATGCTGCAGGTCCAGCCCATCAGCGAGTTTCTCATTGGCAGAGAAACCGAAGGAACTGGACTTGGTGCCGATTATACTGCTGCCTGCGCCAGAGGCGTTGGAGAAGTCAGTGCGCGAGGGTGGAGTGCAATCTAACAGTGAGTGGTGGTCTTTGGGGCTTTTCTTGTGATTGCAAGACCCTGTTGGACATTGTTAATGTGGAATGCTGCAAGCCTGATTCACTGATCTATTGGTGGACCGCAGAGGCGGACGGCAAGGGAGCTGCGTGGTCTCGGTCATAGCAAGGACTAAACCTCAAGCCGCGGTGTTGCCTGTGTACAGCTGCTCAGGACAGAAGTGTTAGAGTCAACCGGAGGTGGTGTGGCGTGGCGACAAAGCGGGAGTCAGTGCTGCCCCCTAGTGTTTGCTCGGCATAAGACAAGCTGTATTGAGCTCAACTGCAGACTGCTACAACATCCATGGACTCAGGGTCTTGGCTATGTATTCTGTTTGACTTTATTTTACTGATATCTTATATATACTTGCTATCTTATATGTGCCTTGTGGTGTGTGTGATTGTTGGTGCTATGTTTTGTACCTTAGCCACAGAGTAACACTGTTTTGTTTGGCTGTATTCATGGGTGTTCATGTATGGTTGAATGATAATTAAATTTCAACTTGAACTTGATCACTTTGCATGAAAATGTACTTTTCTATTTTGTTCTAGTTATGTTCTCTTTTGTAAAAATTGTGTATGATTTATGTTTAAATTAATTTTTTCTTGTGAATGCTGCTCATCTGATGCTATGAACCTGCGTTGCTGCTGCAAGTCAGTGCTTTATTGCACCTGTGCATAACACGTACTTGTGCAAATGAGAATTAACGTAACGTTGATTTTGACTTTGATGTTAAACAAAGTCATTGTTTGACGTTGCAGGAGGCCACAACAGATCCATAACACTACTTCAAGAAAGACACTGCTGGGTGCCCTGGCCAATGTACATATCTCCCACTGGAACACCCCAGCCCAGCCTACTTGTTCATAAAGGAAATGAAAGACCGGGACACATTTGTATGAATTTGTTAAACGTTGGTGCATTTAACATCCTCCTCCAAAATTGGACAAATTTAAATTCCTGCTCATAATCAATATCTGATATTTTGGTCATTATTTATGGGAGTTTGCTACATGTGATCTCCACATCTCAACGGTGTTCCACGTCTCAACTACTCTCTTGGCTATATAGTTTTCTGCGGCAGTATGCTAAGCTCATGAAATTTGCTAAATAAATATAGCCTTTCTTTTAACTTTGGCCGGTCAACCTCCCATTCAGAGGCTGCGTTTGCCAAGAATCATGAGGTGGAAGAGTTCTGCTGCAGGGAGGGGCCTTTTGGCTTGTCAGGGCATTGTTACGTTTTCTAAGGCAGTGTTACAGAGAAGTGTAACTACCGGACTTTAGTTGCAATCTCCATCAGATTTTTAAATGTGTGCAATTTGATTTCCACTGGTTTCCTCCTGTTTATTTTTTAGACTCTCAGTCTGGAAAATAAGCATGGTGTTTTGGGTGAAGCAAAAAAAGTCAATTTTCAGAATAGATCCCAATAATGCATCTTCATGGCGCCTGAAAACTGAGCTTCGTCCTGTTCTCACCCAGGGATAATCCTAACTGCATAGTGGAACTAATCTAACAAATCATCCAGTGACTCAACTGTGCCAACTGGGCTCAGACAGGAGAATGAATTTGGGATATTAACTGCTCCGCTAGTTAAAATTATAATTTCTGCAATGCAAAAGTGATGACACTTTAAAATAACTTAACTGGCTCCAAACCACTTTGGGACAGCTGGATGTTATATAAATACAAATTATTCATTCATCGAATGTGTGTTAGCCATGACTGGTTGCATTCTTATCTGAGTCAAAAGATTGCAGTTTCAGGCCATAGTCCAGATAACTGAGCTCAAGATTGTGTCTGTTATTTAAGTTATTCTGAAGGATTGCTTCACTGCTGGAGGTGGTGTCTTTCAAATGATATATCTGCTCATTGGGCTGGCGGGATGGAGATACGTCTCTACCAAAGGAGGTGTAAGCTACTCCTTCCCCCCACTAGCCTGCAGGTCACCCTTGAGTAAGGTATAGTACCTGATTTTCCCCCTGATCAGGGTCACGTGAAGCTGCAGGAGTAGGTGGTGGATGATCATATGAGCAGCTGGTGCATATCACAAGTCTTGGTTATGCCACCTCTGATGCCGGGCAATCTCTGAAGAGTATTGACAATGGCTGGGGTCACCCGTCTTGTAAAGACATTGCCCAGAAGAAGGCAATGGCAACCCACTTTCGTAGAAAGGTTTGCCAAGAGCAATCACGGTCATGATTGTCCATGTCATATCACATGGCACATAATGAATGAATGATTTGCTCATCAGGTCTGAAGATAAAGCAATAAGAAACAGATGCAGGAGACATCCAGTCAGCCCATGAGGCTGCCCTGCCACTTAACAAATGATCCAATTTTGGCTTCAACATTACTTTCCCACCTTCTCCCCATACCCCTTAGCTCCCCTTTAATTAACTTATCTGTCAGTCACCACCTTGAATGTTTTCAATGACTCCACATCCATATTCCTCTGAGGTAGTGAATAGCTGAGATTCACTGCCCTCAGAAAGAAGAAAAGCACGCTCACCTCCATCTTCAGCGGACAAATCCTTTTGTTGAAACCATGCCCCCCTTCTCTAGGTTCTCCTGATAGTAAAGCATCTCTTCGGTATCCAACCTGTCAATCAACTGAAATCCCACACAACCAGGTTAAAGAACAGTTATTTTCCTTTAACCATTTTGTTCTTGAACCAATCTGCACAATCCTAGGCTCAGAATTCCTCAGAATAGCAACACTATGACAACTTTACCCTATAATACACTTGTTTTGTCTTAATTATGTTCTTTCCTTTATGATTAACTTATGGTTTTCCTGTGAATGTTGCATCTGTCATATTATGTACTGGTGATATTGCTGCAAGGAAGATTCTCATTGAACCCATGCATACATGTTCAAAGATTCAAAGATTCAAAGATTCATTTATTATCAAAGTATGCAATTCTGAAATTCTTCTTCTCCAGATAGCCACGAAACCAAGAAAGAAAAGAAGAGCAGCCCTCAAATCCCTCCTCCTTGCACAAATAAATAAAGAAACATGGATCATGCATGTCAACCCCAAAATCCACCCCCCCACACACACAAAAAAATGAAAAGCATCAGGCAAAATACACAGAATATAAAAAGAGTATAAGACGGAAAAAAAGTGCCCAATCCGTCCACATCAGAAACACAGAAAACCTGGGCAACATACTCCCTCTCCGTAGCAGAGCGATCACACCAACGATAAAAAGGCAGTCTCCCCTCTCCATAGAAGAGTGATTTCACCTACAATAAAAAGGCCGTCTCCCTTCTCCTTAGTGGAGTGATCCCCAGTGATCAAAAGGCAGTCTCCCCTCTCTGTAGCAGAGTGATCACACCATCGATAAAGAGCCAGTCTCTCCTCTCCAGCAGCCAAGCGATCCCACAGCGATAAAAAGGCAGGCAGCCAGCATTTCAGTCTGCCTCATCACTTTAATTGATGAACAATAGAAGCTTTAACCGGCGAAATGGAATCGAATATCATCTCGCAACCTTCTCGTCATGAGGTTCCCACACAGCTGCCTCCGCCTCCCAGAACCCTTCAGAGACTGCTGAGCTCATGTACTTGTGTATGGGACAGTAAGTTCAACTTTGACTTTGTTTCACCAACCATCTCCACTGGGGATAATTTAGCGATTAATCCACCCAACAGCATGACTTCAGCTTGTGTGCGGAAACCAGAGGTGTCACAGGACAACAAGCAAAGTTCCTGCAGATGGTAGAGGTGGTCACGATAAAACAGGAGTCACTGGAAATGTGAGGCAGCAGCATCACCCGCTGTACCCTCGTATCATCCTCTTCTGATAGGATCAGGTTCAGGCTGAAGTTCATCGTCATCTGGTTGTGCGTATATACAACCAAACAAAACCATCTTTCCTCCATACCATGGTGCACCCACAAAACATTTCTCACACACAGCATATAAAACAAATATTACAAATAAAGTTAATAAAATATAATTCAAAATGCATGTAGTGTGCAGTACATGTAAATAGTAATCAGTAAACAGTTCATTGTCCTGGTGATGAGACCTTGGTGGTGGCAGGGTGTTCATTAATCTCACAGTCTGAGGGAAGAAGCTGTTACCCAGACTAGCAGACCTAGTCCCGGTGCTTCTGTACTTCATTTCTGATGATACTGGGTTGTAGAGATTGTGAAATGTCTGGTTGGGCCCTACATGTACAACACTCTCCGTAAGTGTCACTAATAGGGAGGAGGGAGACCCCAGTGAACCTCTGGATGGTTTTTACTGTCCTCTGCAGGGTCATGCAGTCTGATACCTTGCAGCTTCCATACCACACAATAATGCAGTTAGATGCAATTGATGGTGCTCCTGAAACGGGGAGGCTTGCTCACCTCAGCCTCCCCAGAAACTGTAGATGCTGTTGTGCCTTCTTGACTAGTGAGGAGGTGTTGTGGGCCCAGGTTAGGTGATCCATTATGTGTACACCAGGGAACTGTGCGCTTTTCACTCTTTCCCCAGCAGAGCCATTGATGTGCATTGGAGAGAGGTTGGCCTGTAGCTTCCTGAAGTCCATAATCATCTCTTTTGTCCTGTCCATGAGATGAGATCACCTCTCACTCTTCAAAGCCTCAATGAATATAGTCTCCACCTGCTCAGCCTCTCTTCATCTCCTAACTTCTTCATGTCAGGAACCGATCCAGTTCTTTGTGACGCAGTAGATACTTCCCTAAAAATGGAGACAAGATATGGGAAGTATTCCTTGTTCAACCATTTTAACAGCACAGACAAGAAAGCTCACCAATGTCTCTACTTCCACAGGAGGGCAAAAAAAATGGCACGGCACTGTCGATCTTTACAAATTTTTATTGATGCACCTTAGAAAACATTCTGTCTGGATGTGTAACAGCTTGGTATGACAACTGCTCTGCATGTGACCAAAAGTAACTGTAGAGAGTTAGAAACATAGAAAACCTACAGCACAATACAGGCCCTTCGGCCCATAAAGTTGTGCCGAACATGTCCCTACCTTAGAAATTACTAGGCTTACCCATAGCCCTCTATTTTACTAAGCTCCCTGTACCCATCCAAAAGTCTCTTAAAAGACCCTATCGTATCCACCTCCACCACCGTTGCTGGCAGCCCATTCCGCGCACTCACCACTCTCTGCGTTAAAAAAACTTACCCCTGACATCTCCTCTGTACCTGCTCCCCAGCACCTTAAACCTGTTGCACAGCTCAGCATATCATGAGAACCAGCCTCCCCTCTATGGTTTCTAACTATACTGCTCGTTTCTTCAGTAAGGTAACAGAAATAATCGAAGATCCCAGCAAACCACCCTGGACACTTTCTCTTCTCCCCTCTCCCATTGGGTAGAAGATACAAAAGCCTGAAAGCTCGAGGACAGTTTCTATCCCACTGTCATGGGACGTGCCATGGAATGGTTAGAGACCAAGTGGCGGGACAACAGAAACGTCTACGCACGAAGATTCAAGTGCAGAGCGCCATCTGCAACATAGAGCTGGAATCTTGGATGACTGATGTGTTTTCAGGCTCATGTTAACGAAAGCTGTAATAACGAAGTATTGTGACACTGTGTGGGATGACCTACAGCTGTAGCATCTGTCCTGGTCTGCTCTCTCCATAGTAATGGAGGTCATGTCAATTCAACTTCCTAACCACTGGATTGTTCCAGGAGACCACTGCTGCTCTCTGCCACGCATCTCAGCTCACTACTTACAGCAGGAACAGAGAGTTTGCCAAGGCTCTGTGGTCACAGATGAACTATCTTAATTTTAGTGTGGATGTGGTGCGGCCCTGGGCACTGGGATTGCCAACATTTCTGGCTTCTCTTGGGAGCAGAAGCTATGAATAGCACTCACGTTCTCATAAGGATGTTCTTGGTCTCTTTATGGGCATGGACTAGAGAGCGCGCACATGAAACACGCAGAGAACTCATCAATTCCCAATAAGTTCTGTACAAATAGTTCTACAGCAAGAGATGACTTTTTGATAAACTTTGGTCTGTTAAACCCAGCAAGCTTTTAATAAATCTTAAACAAGAGATATTCTGCAGATGCTGGAGGTCCAAAGCAAAACACAAAATGCTCGAGGAAATGAGCAGGTCAGGCAGTGTCCATGGAAGCAAACAAACAGTCGACATCTCAGTCTGAGACCCTTCTTCAAGACAGCAAAGGAAGGGGGAAGATGCCAGAATAATAAGGGGAAGGAGGATAGTTAGAAAGAAATAGGTAAAGCTAGATGGGCAGGAAAGGTAAAGGCAGGTTGGAGGCTACCCAGACGGAATGGAAGGTTTTGCTCCTCCACATTGAGGTGGCCTCATCATGACACAAGAGGAGGCTATGGACTGACATGTAGGAACGGGAATGGGAATGGTGTTTAAAATGTTTAGTCACCGGGAGGTTCAACTTTTAGCAGATGGAGTGGACGTGATTGATTAAGCAGTCCCCAATTTATAACGGGTCTCACCAAAGTAGAGGAGGCCATATTGGGAGCACCGGATACAACAGACGACCCCAGCAGATCTGCATGTGAAGCGTTGCCTCACCTGGAAGACCTGTTTGAGACCCTGAATGGAGGCGAGGGAGGAGGTGAATGGAGGCAAGGGAGGAGGTGAATGGACAGCTGTAGCAATTTGGCTGCTTGCAGGAACAAGTGCCGGGAGGGATGAATGGACAAGGGAATCATGGAGGCAGCGATCCCTGAGGAAAGTGGAGGAAGGGGGCAGGTGAAGATGTGTTTGGTGGTAGGATCCCTTTAGAGATGCCAGAGTTTTCCCAATTTAAGTTGCTACTGGTAAAACTCAGCAAAATCTGGCTAGTGAAACAAGGAGAAAGCTAAATACTTTGTTAATCACACTTTTTTTGGAAAACACTAATTGCAATTAATAGTCTGTAACTTTTAGTAAAGTAGCTGACAATGATGTGTTGGGGAGGAAGTTGTGGGGAATCATGTGTTGGGGAGGAAGTTGTGAGGAATGATGTGTTGGGGAGGAAGTTGGGAAAATTGATGTGTTGGAGGAGGAAGTTGGGGAGGAAGTTGGAGAGATTGATGTGTTGGAGGAGGAAGTTGGAGAGATTGATGTTTTGGAGGAGGAAGTTGGAGAGATTGATGTGTTGGAGGAGGAAGTTGGGGAGGAAGTTGGAGAGATTGATGTGTTGGAGGAGGAAGTTGGAGAGATTGATGTTTTGGAGGAGGAAGTTGGAGAGATTGATGTGTTAGAGGAGGAAGTTGGAGAGATTGATGTGTTGGAGGAGGAAGTCAGGGAGGAAGTTGCAGAGATTGATGTGTTGGAGGAGGAAGTTGGAGAGATTGATGTGTTGGAGGAGGAAGTTGGGGAGGAAGTTGGAGAGATTGATGTGTTGGAGGAGGAAGTTGGGGAAGAAGTTGGAGAGATTGATGTGTTAGAGGAGGAAGTTGGAGAGATTGATGTGTTGGAGGAGGAAGTTGGAGAGATTGATGTTTTGGAGGAGGAAGTTGGAGAGATTGATGTGTTAGAGGAGGAAGTTGGAGAGATTGATGTGTTGGAGGAGGAAGTTGGAGAGATTGATGTGTTAGAGGAGGAAGTTGGAGAGATTGATGTGTTGGAGGAGGAAGTTGGAGAGATTGATGTTTTGGAGGAGGAAGTCAGGGAGGAAGTTGCAGAGATTGATGTGTTGGAGGAGGAAGTTGGAGAGATTGATGTGTTGGAGGAGGAAGTTGGAGAGATTGATGTTTTGGAGGAGGAAGTTGGAGAGATTGATGTGTTGGAGGAGGAAGTCGGGGAGGAAGTTGGAGAGATTGATGTGTTGGAGGAGGAAGTTGGAGAGATTGATGTGTTGGAGGAGGAAGTTGGAGAGATTGATGTGTTGGAGGAGGAAGTTGGGGAGGAAGTTGGAGAGGTTGATGCGTTGGAGGTGAAATCATCGGACAAAGTCAGCATGGATTTGTGAAAGGAAAATCATGTCTGACAAATCTTATAGAATTTTTTGAAGATGTAACTAGTAGAGAGGATAGGGGAGAGCCAGTGGATGTGGTATATTTAGATTTTCAAAAGGCTTTTGACAAGGTCCCACACAGGAGATTAGTGTGCAAACTTAAAGCACACGGTATTGGGGGTATGGTATTGATGTGGATAAAGAATTGGTTGGCCTACTCCTGCACCTATTTTCTATGTTTCTAGGAGGAAGTTGGGGAGGATGTTGGGGAGATTGATGTGCTGGGGAGGAAGTTGTGGGGAATGATGTGTTGGGGAGGAAGTTGGGGAGGTTGATGTGTTGGAGGAAGTTGTGGACAATGATGTGTTGGAGGAGGAAGTACTGGGGAATGATGTGTTGGAGAGGAAGTTGCTGAGAAAGATGTGTTTGGATGATGAAGTTGGGGAGAATGGTGTGTTAGAGCTGGGAGTTGCGGAAAATGATATGTTGGAGGAGGAAGTTGCTGCGGATTATGTGCTTGCAACAGGTTTCCTGGATCCAGTCTGGTTCCAGCCTGGATACGCCTCCAAGATGTTTTTGTCCCACAAGTTTTCATCACAGCTGGGATCCACTAGTAGCATCATAAAGTTGTAGAGTCATACAGCACAGAAACAGGCCCTTTCATCACAACTTGTCCATGTCAATTTACATTCCTATCAAAGCTAGTCACATTTGCCAACATTAAACCCATATCCTTGTATAACATTCGTCTGCACATACTCATCCAAGTACCTTTTAAATGTTGTTAATATACCTGTTCATTCCACACACTGACAGTTCTCTGGATGAAAAAGTTGCCCCTCAGATACCTATTAAATATCTCCACTCTCACTTGGAACTTATGCTCCCTAATTTTTGTTTCCCCAATCCTGGCCAAAAGACTGTGTGTCTATGCCCCTCAAAATGTTATGCATCTCTATAACATCACGTTTTGTCCCCCTATACTGCAAGGAAAATGTCCCAAGCTGCTCTATCTCTCTCCATAGCTCAGTCTCTTGAGTCCCAGCAACATCCCAGTAAATCTCCTTTGCACGCTTTCCAGCAACTATGGGGGTTCTGTATAATGGGGATTCCTTTATCTCAGGAGAGCTGAGATTCAGAAGGGAAGGAGTGGCTGTTCAGAATCTTAGCCTAAGCGCATCAATCTCAGAATGGAGACGACGCAGATTTACCAGAATTGTACCAACTCTTTTATATTCACCTTCATTGTTATTATGTGCTGTATCATATGATATGACAAACATATGACTATGATTGTTCCTGGCATATTTTTCTACAGAAGTGGTTTGCAATTACAAGATGGGTGAACCCAGCCGTTATTAATGATCTTCAGACAATTTATGCCTGGCATTAACAGTTGCATAGCCAGTTGTTCGTATGAAAATCCACCACCTGCTAACGTGACCCTGATCGGGGAGGGTGATCTACAAAGCTGTTACACCTTGCTCAAAGATGACCGGAGGCTAGCGGAGGGAAGGAGCACCTTACACGCCCTTTGGTAGAAATGTAGGTCCACTCGGCCACCCCAATGGATTACATTACATAAACTTGCATTTCTTTGAGTTTTGGTGGCTGAGGTAAAATTTAATTGAGATCATTAAAATGGTTAACAGGACTCATGCCATTGATAGCAAGAAGCCTTTTTTCCCCTCTGATGTTGGAATCTAGAGTATAAGGCCATAATTGTAATCACCAACACATTCTTCTCTCGGAGTGAAATCTGGAAGTACTTTAAACAAAGGACGTAATGGAAATCTAGAACTTTGCTAAAGATCTATAGAGCTTTAATGCTGAGATAGGTGGACATTTTGTTTGGTAAAAGTACAAGCATGGAGAAATGAGATGAGCCACAGATCCTACCTCCATGAACTGATCAGTATCTTACAGGAACAGAAAGACTTACTCCTTTGCAAGACAGATGTAGTTGCCAGGAACCTAGTGACTGATGTGCCATTTAAACAATAACATTACTGTAATATTATAAAGCCCTGGATCCCTGGACCTGGGTCTTCTTTCTTACAGACATTCTTGTAAATTTGATACAAGTAACAGACTGACTAAGGCTGTAATGCAGAGTGTGCTTAATTATTAATTTACACAAAAATAGGATGACCCAAATACTTCAATTACTTCAAAACATTGCATTCTGACAAGTGGTGTATGCATGTGAATGGACCCCAGTGCATGTTGTGTTCACTACTATTTAGACAATGGATGCTCTTCAGCCAGTTAGAATAAAAGCTAAGATTAGCTCTATTTGTCACATGTACTTAGAAACATACAGTGAAATGTGTTGTTCATGTCAAATCAAATCAGCGAAGATTGCGCTGGGCAGCCTGCAAGTGTTGCTATGCTTCCGGTGACAACACAGCATGCCCACAGCTTTCTAAGCCTAACCCTAACCATACGCCTTTGCAATGTGGGAGGGAACCAGAAAACCTGGAGGAAACTCATACAGTCCTTACAGTCAACGACAGAAATCAAAACCTGATTGGAGATCGCTGGTGTTGTAAACTGACTGTGTTAACCAATATGCTACTGTGCTTTCCTTGCCCATACCTGTATTTGTGCTGATCCTGGTTTCTTAGAAATGTTACTATTCCTCTGTAGCTTCACGCTGGCATCACTCCTTTAAATCTGACTAAACTTCAAGGTCGTGACAACATCAAAATGAGTCCATATGGTCACATGAATATAAGAACTGAAGAAGGAAGAAATGCAGTAACTAGCCAATCCTTTGACCTGATCTACCATTCAGTCATGCATGATCCAATCTTGGTCTCTGTGCTAGTTTCCTACTTCATACCTAAGCTGCTTGATTCATTTGGAACGTAAACACCTCACAGTCTTTGCCTTGGATATATTCAGTGATTGCACTTTCACTATTCTCTAGAGAATTTAAGGGATTTTTGACCTTTTGAGGGATGAAGTTCCAGGATGGGTAAGCACTTATCCTGAAACCATCCACCTATCCAACATAACCTAAAAGGGAGAAGCATCCTGCCGATATTCAACTCGTTATAAGTTTCTATGTTTCATTGAAACTACCTCTCATGGTTCCAAAGTCCAATGAGTAAAATTTCAAGAGGCTTAACCTTTCTTCATATATTAACCCCTTCATCCCAGGAGTTAAACTTCTCCACTCTTCCTCTAATTTTTCCAGAAATAGAGAGAAAAAATATACACAGAACTCGTGATGTGGACTTACCAGTGCTTCTGAAGTTGTATCAATACTCTCCCATTTTTATACTCTGCACAACTTGTTTTAAAGACCATCATTTCACCAACCTTCCTAATTCCTTGCTGTGTACATGTTACTAGGGTTTCATATTCAAGAAAACTTAGATCCCTTTGTACCTTAGTAATGTGTAGACTCACTCTGTTTAAATAATAATTTTGCTTATTTATTCTGCCTCCCAAAGTGGATGACCTCATATTTTCCTACATTTACTCCATTGGCCAACTTCTTGCCATTCAATTAACCATTCTATATCCATTTGTAGTCCTATTGAGTCCTTCCCATGCTCGTGTGTTTTTGAACCATCCCACACTCCAAGGTATAAAGTCTTAGCCAAATTTAGTCCTAATAAGTTGGAGTGCAGGAGGCAAGGTATAAAATCATGTGGCGCAGAAATAGTGTGAATGCATATGGTCCTTTCCCCCATAGCTGGGGAGTCAAGAACTAGAGGGCATAGGTTTAGGTGGAAGGGAAATAAATTTAGGAATCTGAGAGGCAACTTTTTTACACAGAGGGTGGTAAGTATGTAGAATGGGTCCCTACAGGATGTGATTGATGCAGGCTCCAATTCAACATTTAAAATACATCTGGTCACATATATGGATAGAAAAGATTTTGACAGATACGGGCCAAATACTTGGGAAATGGGGCTACTTTTGGTCAGTGCTCCAGTTGGGCTGAGGGGGTTGTTTCCATGCTGTGTTACTTTGTGACTCTATGACCCTATTGTAAGGTCCTTCATCCAAAGGATTAATAGAGGCTCCAAGTAGCTGAAGCCTGCAAGGAACCCTGTAGGCCCTCATTAGTTACTGATTGCCAATCAGATATATCCTGACTCTGCTTTTAGTCAAAAAATACAAAAGTAGAATTTTGTAGCTAAAATTTAAAGAAAAAACTAACTTGTAATTATTAAAACGAGATTCTGCAGATGGTGGAAGTCTTGAGCACACACACAAAATGCTAGAGGAACTCATCAAGTCGGGCAGCATCTATGGAGGGGATTAAATAGTCGATGTTTTCGGCCAAGATTCTTAATCAGGACTGAAAAAGAAGGGGGCAGAAACCAGAATAGAAAGGTAGGGGTAGGAGAAGGTGCAAACGCTGGCAGGTGATAGGTGAGACCAGGTGAGGGGGGGGGGGATGAAGTAAGAAGCAGGGAGATGATAGATGGAAGAAGTAAAGGACTGAAGAAGAAGGAATCTACTATGAGAGGACAGTGAGCCTTGGGAGAAAGGGAAGAAGGAGAGGAACCAAAAGGAGGTGATGGGTAGGTGAGAGATGAGATGAGATAAGAGGATAACCAGAATGGGGAATGGAAAAAAAGAGGAGGAGGGAGGGGGAAGTTAGATAAATCAATATTTGTGTCATCATGTTGGAGGCTACCTGACAGAATATGTAGTGTTGCTCCTCCAACTTGAGAATGGCCTCATCGTGGTAGTAGATGAGGTCATGGACCAACACGTAAGGATGGGAATGGGAAGTTGAAATGAAATGGGTAGCCAACATGAGATCCTTCCTTTTGTGGCAGGCAGAGCAAAGATACTCGACCAAGAGGTCCCCAGATCTGCATTGTGTCTCAGCGATGTAGTGTAGGTCACATCAGGAGCATCAGATGCAATACCTGAGCCTGACAGGCTCACTAGCGAAGTACCACCTCACCTCGAAGGACTATTTGAGCCCCTCAATGATGGTACAGGTGAATGAGTAGGGACAGTGATCCTATGGAAAGTGGATATGGGATGGGGGAGAGGGAAATATGTAATAGTTTAGCACATTTTAGTATGCCCCCAAGCTGTTTGTAGTCAAGTTAGTTCTTTTGAGATGTAGTTACCATGGTGATGCAAGAAATACAGCAATTATTTTGTACATAGCAGGCACTCCTCAGACCAAATTATCCATATCATACATACAACTGAAGGTGTAGGAGATAATCTTCTGGCCCTCTTCTAAACCCTGCTATAGAACCCTTTCTGTATATCCTCAGAAACCTCATCTGGAAATTGCATTCATTTTGAAATATACACCTTTTAAGTCAAAGAAGATTTAGGTGGAATGGCTGAAGTCCAGAATCATTCCAACCTCTCTGCCCTGAACCCACAACATACTCACACCAAATGGTACAACTGACAGAAGCAATATAGGACAAATAGCCTTAGTGTTGCAAACACTTACTGGCACTGCTCACCTATGGAATCCAGGCTTCAGGCCTAGCCTAAATCTGGATGTATCTCAGTTGGAGCAACTCAGAGAAGGCCACTTGGCCCATCAAACCTAAGCTAGTCAAGGAATATACATTCAGCTTCTATCCCTAAGTGCGTGGCCCTGCATGTCATAACTCTTTAATTAATCAACCAAATGACGGTGGTGGAGGTGGATACGATAGGGTCCTTTAAGAGACTCCTGTACAGATATATGGAGCTCAGAAAAATAGAGGGCTATGGGTAACCCTGGGTAATTTCTCGGGTAAGGACATGTTCGGCACAGCTTTGTGGGCCGAAGGGCCTGTATTGTGCTGCAGGTTTTCTCTGTTTCTATGTTACTGTTGAAAGTGATGAAGGGTTCTTGCCTTGCCCCCCTGTCTGGCAGTGAGCACCAGACCCCTACCACCCTCTGCATTAAAGACCTTATCCTCATATCCATTCCAATCCTTCTAATAATCACAAGAAAAGGCCTGACCAAGAATCCTGATTTCATGCTGCTGTGCTTGTAGGGGTTGTGAGGTTTCAGTTCCAGTTGCGAAGGCATGACATTGCAGAGTCTTGGAGGAGTTTGCACCCATTTTGATGGAGCTTCACCAAGGTAATAATTAGAGTTCCTTTGAATACACCCACTATCGGATGTACATCTGAATTTGAACATAGACATACAGTAGACAGCTGGAGTAACCCATACAAAATGCTGGAGGAACTCAGCAGGTCAGGCAGCACCTATGGAGGGAAATAAACGGTTAACGCTTTTGGGCCAGGGCCCTTCTGAGTGGATAGCCTGTGCCTTTTTCCCAGGGAGGCAATAACTACTACCAGAGAACATCCTTGTAAAGTGAACGGAGGAGGGTTTTAGGGGAGATGCCAGAGGTAGGTATTTTACACGCAGAGAATGGTAAGTGCCTGGGAGATGCTGCCAGTGTTGCTGATAGAGGCTGATACAATAGGGACATTTAAGAGACCCTTAGATAGGCAAATCATGTAAGGAAAATTGAAGGTAGGAGTAGGTTAAAAGGTCGGTACAAATCAAGGGCCAATGTAGGCCTGTAGTGTGCTGCACTGTTCTATGATCTATAACACAAGAAACAGTCTGAAATTTCTATTTTGTTGCCAGAGCAACAAGATGTTGAAGAGAGCTGCTGACAAGTTTCATTTTGAAGATGTCAAAGCCTGAGCTTATACAAGGTAGGAATTCCATGCAATGGATCATTAAGATTCCTTTCACAGATCTACCATTTTATTTTTCTTCAGCTTTTCACGGCAGGTACTTTCTTTACAAGTGATTTGAGAAATGGAAAATGAATTTCTGAATTTTTTTCAAATAGCGTTTACACAAACTATGTTGAGTACGTTCATTTCAAGCACAAAACTATCAGACGGACAGGAAGAAAATCACATAATGTCGTTCACATTTCTCTGATCCATCTCCTTCAAAGTCCAAAATGTCAGCAGATTTTCATAGAGTCATGTCACATAACAAAACAATTCTGTGCACCAAAGTGAAGGAATATAATTAAACCCTCACTTAGAGATTGCCAAAGTTGTCTTGTGTCATGTTTGCACTAATGCAGGGAGAGTGCATGAAATTCAGTGATGTTCAATGCTCATTTGGATATCATGTGTGTACATGTAGGTTGTGAGTGGCAGAAGCTATTTATAGAGACAGGCTTTCCCGAGACAGGTAAGGCCTGTTTCTGTGTTACTGAAAGGATCATCCTTCCTTGGGCTATGATCACGAAGGACATCTTGCAGTTAGTTCCTCTTTCTTTTCGTGGGCTTGCTCCAGTTGCTCGAGCATACTTAATTATCAATAGTGGCGGGCAGTTAATGAGAGGAAGAGGCTCCAAGCTCATTCTCAATTTCAGTGACATCGGGACCCAGCATATAAGTGCTAAAGAAAAGACTAAAGCATTCAGAACCAGGTCCATCTAGGAATATTGGATGGATGATTCATCTTGGCTTTCTCAGCATTACTGAAGCCCGTCTCCAACCTTCCAGTCTCTGAAGCTGATATCATGAAATGGTTGAGAGAACTAAATACAGTGAAGGCTACAACCCTGAGCTGTAGTACTAAAGACACACTGTAGAAGTGCTATGCCTCAAGCCAATCAGTTCCAATACTGTTACATTATTTGCAGCTGGCAGACAATGTGCAAAGTTGTGCAGGTGTCTCCTGTTCACAAGGAGCTACGCTTCGTTAACAAGTATTGTATGTAATTAGTTTTGCTACAACAAGTGTATGGGACATTGGAAAAAGTTGAATTTCCCCATGGGGATGAATAAAGTATCTATCTAATCTAATCTAATCTAATCTAAGAGAAAATATGCAGATGCTGGAAATCCAAAGCAACACACACAAAAGGCCTGAGGAGCTCAATAGGCCAGGTATCATCTATAGAAAAAAGTAAACAGTCGACGTTTCAGGCTGAGACCCTTCATCAGGTCTCAGAAGGGTCTTGGCCTGAAACTTTGAGTGTTTACTCTTTTCCACAGTTGCCGTCTGGCCTGCTGAGTTCCTCCAGCGTTTTGTCTGTGTAGTTATGCCTCATTCGTTTGTTATGCTGCTCAACTCATTGTGTTCCCCCACTAGATTGTTCGCGTGATCAGTGACCAGAACATAGTAGGCAGCTACTATCAATAGGAAAGGTTTGCTGCAGATCGAGTAATGCTGATCCACACCAGTTTAACCATCCTCCAGAACACATAGTGAATGGATGCTATTGAGCAGAGTATACAAATTCTATTCTTAATACCCTATCACAGCTTTAGCTGAGCAGCAGTGAACAATTAAAACCACCAATAAACATGAGTCTACTATTACTGGAAGTGTCTAAGTATTCAAGGAACTTCCTGCATTCTTGTACGAGAAGATATTCTACATAGCCTAACACAGCGAAGGAGCCGCAGCGTCAAGAAAAAACATCACCAGAGGACTAGGAAATGGCAGCAAGCAGGGGAGAACCTCAAGAAGAGAGGCTGCACAGCACATGAGGATGCACAGGTTGGGAGACGGTGTGATGGACTGGAGCACAAAAAGATGGGAGGCTGGGAAAAGGACCAATGGGTTGTAACAGAGAAGGATGAATGTGTGAGGGAGATCTGATTGGTCTTAGTAGGGAAGGGTTGACCTCTAAGAGGGGATCGAGCAAGTTGGTGTATAGCAAGATAGAACAGAGAAGGAAAAGCTAAACAGATGAGAAACTGAGTGTTATGCTCACAGGGCTCCAGCACACAAAGAACTGCCACACAGGGTAGATTGTGATGTGCCTCTGGGCAAACACAGATAGGTAAGGACTGTCAGTGCCACGTCATATACCACAATAAACACCTGAATGCTGAGAGTATATGGTAAACTTCATACACTGAAATATTTGTAATGCAATGAATATATTATTAGATTATGATTAAATTAATATTAAATAATCTTTAATCAGGACAAGAAGAAGAAACATTACTGATCTTAGAACATGCTTTTAAGACAACTATTTTAAAAGTCCGATTGTTCACTGATTTGTAAAACACTTTAATTGATACAGAGTGAATGGATGCTATTGAGAAGAGTATACAAATTCTATTCTTAATACCCTATCACAGCTTTACCTGAGCAGCAGTAAACAATTAAAACCACCAATAAACATGAGTCTACATGAGATAAACATGAGAATACATAAATGATTCTATGATGCATCCATTAATCACCACTAACCGACAGAGCGCAAATTTGCACGGTGCCCCAGTTAAAGGGATCCCCGCTTCCCAGCATTCTGCTCTGTTTTCCATGTCTCTTTTTAGAGAGTATGTGATTTTGTGGCAGTTTGCTTCCTGACTGATTGAAACTTCGTACTGGTGACTGTGTTGTGAATTGAAGTGAAGGTCTGCAGAGAAAGCATTAAGATAATTTCCTATTGTCCCGGGGCACTCTGCCTGTGCTCGCTCAGCAGCAGCACCACACAGGGATATGAGCACTTAAACAAACTCTGCATCTCTTTATCTGCGTTTTTTTCCCCCTGTCTTCCCTCTCTCCCTTCCCTAGCATCTCCAGATTAAGAACCTGCTGTAAGAAGGTCCCTGTGTTTCCGATTGTCTCCTCTTGTGGGTTCCCCCTCAGAAACGGCCAAGGCTCCTGTGGTATTGTTCCTTTGTTTTGTTTTCTGCCATTGTGGAGGCAGGAAATGATGTTGCTGCCTCTTGTGGCAAACAAGGCAAGGGTGGCTGCAGGAGCGGGAGCAGCTGCTTCGGTACAATCGTGGCTTTGTGGCTTTGTGTTTGTCGCCCAGGACCATTCATTCAGCGATGTGTGACTTAACAGCACAGGGATGTGATCTTCAGTCAGCTCTGGCCAGTGATTCATTGTGATAGGCGCAGCTGACTAACTGGAGTCCAACTTGTTTTCGGCTGACTCTGCACCCATCTGTTGGAATTCACAAGTTCGAGATCAGCCTCGCAGTGCTGCAAACTTTTCAGCGCTGAAAAAAAAGAGCCCTTGAACACAATGCCCGTCCTCTGTGTTGGGGATTTCTAAGCAGTGGAATAAATATTCTTTTTGCCAGGCCTCCTGGTATAGCAGTCAATAGAGATTTTGTTGTAAGTGTACAGGAGTAATGAGATTCTAATGGTATAGATAGATGTTACTGAACTCCAGCTGAATTTGAACTTCCCAAGTTACGTCTATCCACCAGACCTCCCCCATTTTATTCCTTCATCACTGGTGAGCTAAAGGGGTTGCATCAAGACTTGAAAAAACAGACTGGAACATAAGAAAAAGATTTAAGTCTTTCACCTGCTCAGGAATACAATCATAGAGTCATAGAGCACTACGGCACAGAAACAGGCCCTTTGGCCCATCTAGTCTATGCCAAACTATTATTCTGCCGGTCCCATCAACCTGCACCTGGATTATAGCTCTCCATACACCTCCCGCCCAAGCTACTTTTAAATGTTGAAATCATACCTGCGCCCACCTGGTTCATGCATCCACCTAGGCAGAGGATCTTCAGACTGAAATGTTAATCTTGTATCCGTCACCTGCCTGCACTTCCAGCAGTTTTGTTTATTTCAGCTGTAATGCCCTGGTTAAGATTTCTACTGCTATGCTGTGAGGTAGTATATATTAGCAGTTTTCTATAAAAGCAGAGTGCCATGCGGGAAAGTGTGTTTTGGCTTCAGCTAAGATAAGGGCCCATGTTGTCCAATTTCGGAATGTGAGTCATCCAGTCAGTATCGTGGGATGTGAGAGAAGGTTCTAGAGAGTGGCAGGGGAGAGTTTTCTGAAGAACAGTGGTCTGGTTTGGGGTCTTTTGGGTGGAGTTATGGAGGTGGCACGAGGGAAGATGCCACAGAGTGCCACTGGAAGGAGAGTCTCCATTGCAAGAAGTGCTTTGTGCAGATGAATGTTTCCAAGGAGGCAGGGCAAATACTCCTGAGACAGCCAGTTCACTTGAGATGGTTTGGAGGGAAGTTCGCAATGTGGTGGTGCAGACAGTGGGTCCAGTGTGTAAGTAGGAGATACACACCCAATGACTCCAGTATGAGTGCCTACAGTTATACGTACACTGGATTGGTTTAAAAGTAATGGACCCTCTCATTTTTCTTTCCTTTTTTTCTGTAACTACTTGTTGAAGTTGAAAATTTGGGAAATATACTTTCTATGTGATTTTATGCTGGTGTACGACCTGTCATTTCTGGGCTACCGACAACTGTGTGTGGGCAATATTTACACAGCAGTCACTCAAATCGAGGTGACTTTAATCGGAACATTGTGACATTCCTGTTGGCTTGAACCCTACATCATACTGATGCTAGACATGTATTGTTGATGAAAGGTGACCTTCTCACCACTGAGTCAAGTGGCTGTTGGCAGAGTTAGCTAACCAGACAAGTGTGTATACGAGCTCTGGTGAGAGAGCTACACAGCCTTTGGCCTTTCATGGTAGTACAGTTGGCAGTGAATTGGGACAAGCTGTTAGAAATGCTGCCTCGTGGTTCCGGTGACCTAGGTTCGATGCTCACCTCCGGTGCTGTCTGTGTGGAGTCTAAAGGTTTTATTGATGACCACATGGGTTGCTCTGATGTCCTCCCACATCACAGGTGTGGATAGTTGGGTTCGCTGGCCACTGTTGATTGGCCCTAGTATGTAGATGAGTTGTAGAACTGGGGTGGGGGGCAGTTGATGGAGAAAGTAAAATTGAAAATAGTGTAGTGTTGGTGTAAATGGTCAGTACAGATTTAAACATAGAACATAGAACATAAAACAGTACAGCCCAGTATCAAACCTTCAGCACATGATGTTGTATAACTACTCCATAATCTATCTAACCTGTTCAGAATTCTTCATTTTTTGTACATCTATATGCCTATCTAAGAGCCTTTTAAGCGTCCTAATTGTATCAGACTTGACCACCAACTCTGGTGGCACATATCAGCCACTTACCACTCCTTGTGTAAAAAAAAACTACCTCTGACATTTTTTCCTAGATTTTTCCCATCCCTCTGACTTTATTGATGAGTCTACCACAGGGAACCTTGTTAAGTGTTTTAATAAAATCCATATACATCATATCCACCGCTCTACCTTCATCAAATAGTTTCATCACCTCCTCAAAATATTCAATCAGGCTTGTAATGCATGACTTACTCCTCATAAGACCATGCCTACCATCTCTAATCTGACTAAGATTCTCTAATTGCTTATAAATCCTGTCCAACAGTTTGCCAAAACTAACGCAAGGCTGTCTGGCCTATAATTTCTAGGATTATGCCTATTATCTTTCTTGAACAACAGAATAACATTTGCTATCCTCCGTTCCTCTGGTACAACACCTGCAGCCAGTAAGGATGCAAAGGTCAGCACCAAAGCCCCAGAAATCTCTTCCTTCACTTTCCATAATTGGCTGGTGGTATAGTGGCATCTGCACTGGACTTCGAGGCGTGTGGTCCTGGGTTCGAATCTGACTGGCTCCTTGTACACTTTCCATCCATGCTGGGTGGAGCATTGAGCTAGCAACTCGGCCTTGCAAAAGACAGACAAGTGCTAAAGAAATGGCAAGGTTGCCACCCGATGCACGACAAGGAATGGAAAGGAACAACAACAACTGTCTGTAGTAACCTGGGGTATATCCTGTCTGGCCAACAGTGACTTAACTGTCCTAGAGCTTTTCAAAAGTTCCAGCGCTTACCAACATAAGGTCAACATGTACCAACATGAATATGCTATCACCATATTCATCAAGATCCCCTCTCATTCATTAAGGAATTCCCCTACCTCCTCCCCCTCCAGGCACATATCTCCCTCTATCCCTGAGCAGTCCTACACTCACTATAGTTATCCTCTTGTTCTTGTTCTCTTATCCTCTTGTTCCAAGGTAGAATGCCTTGGGCCATGTCATCTTCTAGCTTTCCTCAGTCTCTTCTTTAGATGTAGTGGGGAGGAGGGCCAGTAATTACCTACAGTGATGGTGAGGTAATTAGATTTGGTTACACATACACCTCTGCATCCCCCATAACTAGTGAGAGAACTACAGAGAGATTTCACTGGTGAATATGAGACAACCAACTCCCTCCCCCCCTCCCCCACCACCACCCCGAGTAGATCAGTTCTGACAAAGGAAATCTGACATGAATCGTTAACTCTTGTTTCTCTTCCCGCACATGTGACCTAACCTGCTGAGAATTTCCAGTGTTTTCTGTTTCGATTTTAGATTTCTAGTATCTGCTGATTTTTATTATACTAAAGAGAAAGTTTGGCAGGAGTGGTTGAATGTATTCATGAGGATTTCATCACTCAGCTTTCTGGTTTCAACAGCTCCTTGTCCTCTCGTTCACTCATGGTCACACGAAGTCTCAATCCTCATGAGTCAGCTGCTCCCCAAACTTATTTACTGATTGGCTATTTCCTGCCGAATAGTTATTTTGTCCCTTGATAGTATTTTTACTTCTTGAAGACAATCAGATCATTAATTCTTCTTCAAACTATAGAATGTTGATATTAGGGGTTGATAGGTTCTTGATTGGTCAGGGAGAATGCAGGAGACGGGCTGAGAGGAAAATTGGATCAGGCATGATGAAATGGTGGAGCAGACTCAATGGGCCAATGGCCTAATTCTGCTCATAAATCTTATGGTCTTATGGTCTTAATGTTACATTCAGCAATAATCCCCTTTGAATGTTTGATCTCCATTTTGGAGGAATTCACTTTGATATAAATGATCAACAATCACTAACACAAGCTCCTTGGAGATTTGCTTTACAATTTAGCATGGCAACTCATTGCTACTTCTTCTTCCTTAAAGTCAATTTTTGTACTATAATACTGTGTGCAATTTAAAACTTTACCTCAAGGAGCTCCTGAATTTCTCTACTCAATAGTAAATAAGTAAGGAGCGATTTTAACTTCAGACCTTAAGACGTAGGGGCAGAGTTAGGCTATTCAGTTCATTGAGTCTGCTCTGCCATTCTACCATGGCTGGTTTATCATCCCTTTCAACCCCATTCTCCTGCTTTCTCTCCTTAACCTTTGATACCCTTATTGATCAATAACCAATCAACCGCCACGTTAAATATACAGTACACAGCTGTCTGTACCAATGAATTCCATAGATTCACCACCCTCTGGCTAAAGAAATTCCTCCTCATCTCTGTTCTAAATGGACATCCTTGTATTACTCACCTGGTACTTAGTTGAAAACAAAAACTACGATCTCATTCAAACTTGATAACTGCCCACCATTATATTGAACACAACCTTGTTTTTGGCATTTGAGTTTACTAGAACTAGGGGGCATAGCCTCAAGATTCAAGGGAGTAGATTTAGGATGGAGATAAGGAGGAACTGCTTATTCCGTGGAGTGGTGAATCTGTGGAATTCTCTGTCCAATGAAGCAGTGGAGGCTACCTCAGTAAATATATTTAAGACAAGGTTGGATAGATTTTCACATGGTAGGGGAATTAAGGGTTATGGGGAAAAGCAGGTAGGTGGAGATGAGTCCATGGCCAGATCAGCCATGATCTTATTGAATGGCGGAGCAGGTTCGATGGGCCGGATGGCCTAGTCTGCTCCTATTTCTTATGTTCTTATGAGAGGCAATTGCATGTAGGTGAGAGTCTAATGCATTCTGCCTATGACATCATCAAGGATTCCAAGATGACTTTAAAACTATGGAGTTTGAATGGTAAAACTAGAGATTCCACACAAGGGCAAATCTGATGTGTAATTCTTAGGGGATTGGTTACAAGTGGCAGCAGGTCAGATCACAGGTAAAAGCTTGGTGTAGTTCTTTCTGTGGAGTGGTTGTCATGAAGATTTGCTTCTCTGTATTAAAGACACAAGGGTTGGTTCCCGAGCTGGCAGGTTCTTCTCCTGAAATTACAGAGCGAGAACAATGATCTTTAGACATCTTCCCATTTTCAGTCATTAGGATGGATGCAGGAGTAATGTTTCCACTGGCCTGGGTATCTAAAATCAGCAATCTCAGTCTCATAACTGAGGAGACAGCAATTGAAGATTGAAATGGAAAGAAATTTTCTTCAGCCTGAAGCCAGTGTATCTTCAGAAGAGAACCGACAGAGTTGTGGAGGCACTGACACTGAGTATATTCAAGAAGAAGATTAATAGATATTTGGACCTTATGGGAATAGTGCAGAACGTAGCTCTGTAGTTAGAGGTCAGCCACAATATCAGATTTACCTACGTGGAAGCACACAGGGAAACGTGTTGTTTGCATTAATAACCAACAGACTGAAGGATGTGCTGGGGGCAGCCTACAAGTGTCTCCGCACATTCCAGCGCCAACGTAGCAGGCCCACAAATGCTCAGCAGAACAATATAGATCACAATAAGAAACAAAACAGCAACAGCAAAGCAAGCCCCATTCTTCCCTCCCATCCATCCATCCACACACACAAACAGTCCCCCAGCTCCAGGAGAGCCCTTTGGGTCTTCAACCTCCAGTCTCCAGGCTTCAGCAATCCAACTTCAACTTCTGTACATCACAGCTCGGTACTTAATTTTGGAGAAGGCATCAGATATCTGTGCAGTTACTAAAAATTATAGCCTCTCAAAAAATGTATCTCTGACAACTAAGTTCTAGAAAGTGTAGTCCTGCAATACAACCAGTAGAAACTCAAAACCCGCATATTTTTAACACATCAGTCAGGAGAGGATGTAGGGTCCACAACTGAAACAGATTTGCAGCTTGAACACAGGTACATCCAAAGGAATAAGTGATTCCATTGTAGCACAAGCATGCTCCACTCTTCTTGCTGAATCCCCTGTGAGTTTGGTGCATTTTGTTTAATGGTTCAATTTAATAAGTGAGAAACAGTATTAGTCTGTCATCGCAATTCCATCACTGCCCTTTCGCTTAATGCAAAAAGTTAGATCAGCTCCAACTGAATGCTTCTGGCATCTGCTTATGTGTCCCAGATGTAGTTGGATATTATGATGCACATCTGGGGAAAGTTATCAGGTCTTTGACCCAGAAATATATATAGTGTATTAACGTTCCCTTGGCAACATAACTTCAGCTCCCCTGTGACCAAACAAGGTATATATATATTTTTTGCAGCCCATGTTTTATTGTTAGGTGTGGTCGGAAGTAAAGTTTCTAGGAAGAGCTGATAACTTTTTTTTCCGTTGTTTTTATTTCCACAGTAACATGACAGTCCACGAAATGAGATGCCCATCCGCTACATCAATTTGACAGAGTTTCACAATGTTAAAGTTGTCATTGATTATGATCTTTTCCCATCTCTCTTGAAAGATGTGGAACAAGCTTCCAGTCTGTCACCCTGGGCTGTTCTCTATAATCCAGCTGAAATATCAAGAGAGTAGATGCTAATTGAGAGTGTGAGTGTATCCTGATGTCGGGTCCAGAGTCTCTGTGTGGCTCTCTGAGATACTATTAATAATCATATTGATTCCATCATGAAAAGGGCCTTTTAACTGTGTAATATTTTGGAATGATATAGTATCAAGGAGCACCTCACAGCAGTATCACGAGACTAAATGTGACACCTACTGTAGCTACTTAGGAAGACCTAAGGACAGGGTAATGAAAAGATCAGTCAAAGAGCTGGATTTCATAGGCTGCCATAAATGTGGAGAGAGAACTAGAGAGCTGGGGCACTTCAGGAAGAAATTCCTGACCTTGCAGCTGATAACACACATAACAGAGCTAGGAAAAGAAAATTAGGTTTGTACAAAAGCTAGAGATCTTTGAAATTTAATGCGTTGAAAGAGGTTTCCGAGAGAGACAAGCAAGGAAGCTTGAAGGGCTGGAAAAAACATACAAGGCCAAGAGAAACTTAAATCAAACTCCTCTGTCTGCTTAAGGTGGGTTCGCTGAAACAGAACTCAAAGCCTATAAATAAGTATAAAAACTTACATGCAAAGGTAACTCTTTGACACCATGAGGTGATCAAAATCATTCTTACTAACTGCTCTTGTGCTGACGTTGATATCCACACCTATACTTAGAAGAAGAATTTCATTCATCAGGCCTTGCGGTAGTTAGTGACGTGCTCGCCATGTCTGAACCTATTGATCTCCTGCTCGTTGTCAGATCCATCACCAGGCGGCTGGTGTTACATTCAGTGTTTGCAGTTATTGCTGACAATTTAGGGGTTCTATTGGTTCTATTGATCCTGAAACTTAAATTCCCACTCAGCAACAAAGAGTGTCCCTTCCGGAAAGCAACAGAAGAGTTACAGAACATTAGAGCACAGGACAGGCCCTTCGGCCTTCAACGTTGTGCTAGCCTTTTAACTTTCTCCAAGATCAATCAAACCCTTCCCTCCCAAATGACCCTCCATTTGCCTGAAACACTCTATGAATCTCTTCAATAACCCTAGAGTATCCTAATTTTGCTTTGATAAAGTAATGGGCAAGAGAAGAAATAATAATCCGGAAGATAATAGTACTGATTTTGGACAAGTGAGCAAAAGAGGCACATTAATAAATAGAAAGAAATAATACATTGGAAGCAAACAGGTCAAGCTTCATCAAGGAACAGGGAAGCAAAGATGATGTTTCAATCTACAGGCACTGCATGGCTTATCGAGTACTTCCAAAATGTTATGCTTTTATTTCGATTTTTCAATGTCTGCAGCATTTTGCTTTCAAATTCATTATCTCATATTTCACCCACTGAGAAGACAATGAGTCAGAGAAGGAAAATGAGGCTTCATGGGTGAGGAAATGGAGTGAAGTATTGCATGTCTTGCACATATATTCTGACAGGAAAACAAACTGAAACAAATCATTTAAACTATAAATACAAATTCACACATAACACAACTCTATTTGCTTGAAGTTATTTGTTTTCAAAGATTTCACTGCTGGCCTCAGACCTCCAAGATAACACATTTAACTCCATTTAACAACACATAAAATGCTGGAGGAACTCAGCAGGCCAGGCAGCATCGATGGAAAAGAGTAAACAGTCTATGTTTAGGGCTGAGATCCTTCATCAGGACTGAGAAAAAAGATGAGAAGTCAGAGCAAGAAGATGGGGGAGGTGAGGGGAGGAACAGCATCTGTAAATTTTTGTCACGGTCTGGTCCGTGGATTCCTAATTCCAGTTATTTCCTTTTCCTTGTGTTCCGTTGGGCGCCTTGATTAAGGCACCTGATCTTCATGTCGTACCGGCAACATAAAAGGGCTCTGGGTTACAGCTACTCCGTGCTGGACCATCATCAGAAGTTTGTCACCAGTAACCAGTCACCGGAAGCCAGTCATCTCAGCAAGGCAGCTATGCTTGTCTCGGGGCAGCCAAGAATCATGGACTCTAGTTGCTTCAGTGCCGTGGCCGTTTAGTGAATTCAGTTGTTTTCGTGTCCAGCTGAGTTGCCAGCTGTTTTGCCGCTACTCCAAGTAAGATACGAATTCTGTCATTTTCATGGCCGGCTGATACTGGGTCGAGTCAGGAGCCTGCCGTGCACAG
Organism: Hemitrygon akajei; assembly: GCF_048418815.1. Taxonomy (NCBI): domain Eukaryota; kingdom Metazoa; phylum Chordata; class Chondrichthyes; order Myliobatiformes; family Dasyatidae; genus Hemitrygon; species Hemitrygon akajei. Next base: position 33,488,030 of record NC_133127.1, read on the forward strand.
TTCTGGGGTCAAGTCGAGAGCCTGTTGTCCACTGTTCCTGAGTTGAGTCGAGAGCCCGTCGTCTGCTGTTCCTGGGTTGAGTCGAGAGCCTGCTGTCCTAGTCCTTCCAACTGAGTGGGTCCGGCCGTTTGCCGCTACTCTGAGTTGGGTAGTCTGTCTCCTGGTTGTTCTCCAAGTCCAGGCTTGTGGTCCATGTCCAACTCTGGGCTCCAAGTCGTGTGCCTGTTCCAAGCTCCATGTTCCAATTCCATGCTCCGTGTTCCAGTTCCGGGCTTCATGTTCCAATTCTAGACTGAGTCCCAGTTAAGTTCCGAGTCCTCGTCAAGATCCAAGTTTTGAGTCCAAGTCAAGATCTGAGTTCTAAGTCTGAGTCAAGCCCGAGTCCGAGTCAAGTCCGAGTCGGAGTCAAGCCCGAGTCCAGGTCCTAGTTCAGGTTTTACCGGTTTGTTATCCAACGTTTACGTCCAGGTTGACATTTTTGTCCTTGCTCCCTGGCCTTCCTAGTAACTATGAATAAACACTGTTCTGTTTATTCTACCCCTGTGTCTGTGTCCTGAACTTGGGACCCGGAGCGATAGAGCAGTGAAAGAAGTGCATGGAGTAAAGCCAGATCTAACATATAGAGAGGCTTTGAGGAAAGAGCAGCAGAATAAAGGGTATAAAGGTAGTAAGGTAGAAGGGCTAAAGTGTGTGTACTTCAATGCAAGAAGCATCAGGAACAAAGGTGATGAACGGAGAGCTTGGATACATACATGGAATTATGATGTAGTGGCCATTACGGAGACTTGGCTGGCACCAGGGCAGGAATGGATTCTCAATATTCCTGGATTTCAGTGCTTTAAAAGGGATAGGGAGGGGGGGAAAGGGGGGGAGGGGTGGCATTACTGGTCAGGGATACTATTACAGCTACAGAAAGGGTGGGTAATGCAGCAGGATCCTCTTTTGAGTCAGTATGGGCGGAAGTCAGGAACAGGAAGGGAGCAGTTACTCTACTGGGAGTATTATATAGGCCCCCTGGTAGCAGATTTTGGAAAGGTGCAAAAATAACAGGGTTGTTATCATGGGTGACTTTAACTTCCCTAACATTGATTGGCACTTGATTAGTTCCAAGGGTTTAGATGGGGCAGAGTTTGTTAAGTGTGTCCAGGATGGATTCCTGTCACAGTATGTTGACAGGCCGACTAGGGGGAATGCCATACTAGATCTAGTATTAGGTAACGAACCGGGTCAGATCACAGATCTGTCAGTGGGTGAGCATCTGGGGGACAGTGATCACCGCTCCCTGACCTTTAGCATTATCATGGAGAAGGATAGAATCAGAGAGGACAGGAAAATTTTTAATTGGGGAAGGGCAAATTATGAGGCCATAAGGCTAGAACTTGCAGGTGTGAATTGGGATGATGTTTTTGCAGGGAAATGTACTATGGACATGTGGTCGATGTTTAGGGATATCTTGCAAGATGTTAGGGATAAATTTGTCCCAGTGAGGAAGATAAAGAATGGTAGGGTGAAGGAACCATGGGTGACAAGTGAAGTGGAAAATCTATTCAGGTGGAAGAAGGCAGCATACATGAGGTTTAGGAAGCAAGGATCAGATGGGTCTATTGAGGAATATAGGGTAGCAAGAAAAGAGCTTAAGAAGGAGCTGAGAAGATCAAGAAGGGGTCATGAGAAGGCCTTGGCGAGTAGGGTAAAGGAAAACCCCAAGGCATTCTTCAATTATGTGAAGAACAAAAGGATGACAGGAGTGAAGGTAGGACTGATTAGAGATAAAAGTGGGAAGATGTGCCTGGAGGCTGTGGAAGTGACCGAGGCCCTCAATGAATACTTCTCTTTGGTATTCACCACTGAGAGGGAACTTGATGATGGTAAGGACAATATGAGTGAGGTTGATGTTCTGGAGCATGTTGATATTAAGGGAGAGGAGGTGTTGGAGTTAAAATACATTAGGACAGATAAGTCCCCAGGGCCTGATGGAATATTCCCCAGGCTGCTCCACGAGGCGAGGGAAGAGATTATTGAGCCTCTGGCTAGGATCTTTATGTCCTCGTTGTCCACGGAAATGGTACCAGATCGGAGGGAGGCGAATGTTGTCCCCTTGTTCAAAAAAGGTAGTAGGGATAGTCCAGGTAATTATAGACCAGTGAGCCTTACATCTGTGGTGAGAAAGCTGTTGGAAAAGATTCTTAGAGATAGGATCTATGGGCATTTAGAGAATCATGGTCTGATCAGGGACAGTCAGCATGGCTTTGTGAAGGGCAGATCGTGTCTAACCAGCGTGATAGAGTTCTTTGAGGAGGTGACCAGGCATATAGATGAGGGTAGTGCAGTGGATGTGATCTACATGGATTTTAGTAAGGCATTTGACAAGGTTCCACACGGTAGGCTTATTCAGAAAGTCAGAAGGCATGGGATCCAGGGAAGTTTGGCCAGGTGGATTCAGAATTGGCTTGCCTGCAGAAGGCAGAGGGTTGTGGTGGAGGGAGTGCATTCGGATTGGAGGGTTGTGACTAGTGGTGTCCCACAAGGATCTGTTCTGGGACCTCTACTTTTCGTGATTTTTATTAACGACCTGGATGTGGGGGTAGAAGGGTGGATTGGCAAGTTTGCAGATGACACAAAGGTTGGTGGTGTTGTAGATAGTGTAGAGGATTGTCGAAGACTGCAGAGAGACATTGATAGGATGCAGAAGTGGGCTGAGCAGTGGCAGATGGAGTTCAACCCGGAGAAGTGTGAGGTGGTACACTTTGGAAGGACAAACTCCAAGGTAGAGTACAAAGTAAATGGCAGGATACTTGGTAGTGTGGAGGAGCAGAGGGATCTGGGGGTACATGTCCACAGATCCCTGAAAGTTGCCTCACAGGTAGATAGGGTAGTTAGGAAAGCTTATGGGGTGTTAGCTTTCATAAATCGAGGGATAGATTTTAAGTGACGCGATGTAATGATGCAGCTCTATAAAACTCTAGTTAGGCCACACTTGGAGTACTGTGTCCAGTTCTGGTCGCCTCACTATAGGAAGGATGTGGAAGCATTGGAAAGGGTACAGAGGAGATTTACCAGGATGCTGCCTGGTTTAGAGAGTATGGATTATGATCAGAGATTAAGGGAGCTAGGGCTTTACTCTTTGGAGAGAAGGAGGATGAGAGGAGACATGATAGAAGTGTACAAGATATTAAGAGGAATAGACAGAGTGGACAGCCAGCGCCTCTTCCCCAGGGCACCACTGCTCAGTACAAGAGGACATGGCTTTAAGGTAAGGGGAGGGAAGTTCAAGGGGGATATCAGAGGAAGGTTTTTCACTCAGAGAGTGGTTGGTGCGTGGAATGCACTGCCTGAGTCAGTGGGTGGAGGCAGATACACTAGTGAAGTTTAAGAGACTACTAGACAGGTATATGGAGGAATTTAAGGTGGGGGGTTATATGTGAGGCGGGGTTTGAGGATCGGCACAACATTGTGGGCCGAAGGGCCTGTAATGTGCTGTACTATTCTATGTTCTATGGGTCCACTCCCAACGCCCCCTTATAACAATTTTCTTGTCTTTGTGCTACTAACTCCACTTAAAATTCCAGTTTGGGTCCAGTTGTAGCTGTGTTTCAGCCTGTGTGGAAGCTGTTTCAGGGCCAATTCACCTATTACATATTTCCTAATTATGATTATGGGTATTCTCCCTTTTCTTCTTTTTCTGCATTCTCCCACTTTCTGTTTCCTATCTCTCTTAATTCTGGTGTTTCTGTGACTTGTTCATTCCTACCTCCCATCCCTCATATTAACGGTTAGGTCCTAGCTTTGCTCATGCATGTCCCCATCTGTTTTTTGGTTGCTCATCCATTTTTCTGACTCTCCTTTCTTTAAGATTATGGTTCAAACTCTTTCAAATGTAGCAGCCAACTTTCACGCAATAATCCTCTGTAATAATAACCAGGCTTGTTATGATGCCAAGTCAGCGATATCTCCATCTCCGAGCATAACTCCTCTACCCTTTTTTGAAATAGAGCCATGGAATTTTATTCACCTAAGAAAGCAGATGAGATTTTAGTTTAATATTTCATCTGAAAAACATTTCAAGCAACACAGCCACTCCCTGAGAACTATACATGAGCCAGGGTTTCATGCTCAAGGTTATGAATTGCAACTTGAACCCAAAATCTTCTGATTCAGAAATCCTTGTCGACACAGACAATGACTGGGTCTGTCCCATGTATTCTATTTCAGCAACACGTACGAAGTGCGGGAGGAACTCAGCAGGCCAGGCAGCATCTATGGAAAAGAGTCAATGTTTCGGGCCGAGACGTCGACTGTACTCTTTTCCATAGGTGCTGCCTGGCCTGAGTTCCTCCAGCATTTTGTGCGTGTTACTCGGATTTCCAGCATCTGCAGACTTTCTCTTGTTTGTGCTCTTCTTCGGGGGTAATTTTTGTGCAATTACTACTTTACTTTGACCTCAGTGCCTCATTACAATCCAAAACTCCATCTGTCTCTTGCTAATACACAACAATGGAACATCCTAATTAACAGTGGCATTGGTTCAGTGTAACCACACGAACCAATATCTCATTTGAGCTCTATCACCGAATTTGACACTACCATCCGCAGTACCACTGATGCGGCAGAGAGGGCCTCAAGATGGCTGTGGCTCAAAAGAGGGGAGCCATGGATTCAGAAGCAGCTAGCCATCTGGACACAAGCTGGGGTCTGATTAGCCCCAGCTGGGTCACCCGGAGGAGGGTGTATGATGTTGAAAGACCCAAAACACCCGATGATTCCAGGAACATCACTGAAGATGTGTCCAGAGGCATCATTAGATGTATGTACACAGCTAGAGCATTATTTCCATTGTGAATCTGACTTAATTGTTACAAGCTGCATTTACTTTGATGATAATATGCGGTATATCGTATATTAACAAAATCAAAAATTAGTGCTGCCACAAAACAACAAATTTCATGATTTTTCAGGCAAATTTCAGTAATAACCTTGATTCTGATTCTGACTTATTTGTGAATAGAGCAGGTGCAAAATCTCATCATAACAGGAATAAGATGATTAGTTCCTTCCTTTCCACAGATGCTGCCTGGCCTGCTGAGCTCTTCCAGCATTTTGTGCGTGGTATCTAAGATGATTAGTTTTCCACTGCAGTTTGAATCATAGTACAGTGGTTCCTTAAAGTTGTCATAGCCAGGGGTGGTCGTGGGGACAAGCTTCCCTATCTACTAAATGCTCCTAATGGCGTGTGCTTCAAGTAGCCTCTGAAAACCAAGTCCAGCTCCTGGCCTTCACCTGTGGCTTAGCTACTAAGCCTGGTGGAACTGTTTCTATTGACAGGAGAAGGGGCAAAGGTGGCTTCCTAGCATTTAAATCCAGTCGCTTTGGGCAGATGGGGCTCATCAGCCACGGTTGGCAGCTCATTTCGGAGAAGGAAAACTCTGATCTCAAACCTCCGCTACCCACTCATGGGGAAGGCTTTGGGAGTAAATCCTGACAGAAAAATCCGGAGCTGGAGTCCCTATGTTCAGTGCTGATTGGCTCTCTTGCCCAGGTTTGCATATCCAGACAATTAGGGTGCAATGTCCACAGTCGTCCCTGATCAATGGAAGCCTCGCTCTTCACTCACAAGACACAGAAGAATGCAATTTATTCTATCTCTGGTAGAGTTGCCAACAGTGTAAGGAATCCTTCTACAGCAAAGTAGAGTGAATAGGTTTATAACAAACAAAATTGGCAAAGACTTGGAGACCTGATAAGAATTTGTAGTTTGTGAGGAGACACACCCAGAGATATTGGGTTACAACTTGTCTTGTGCTAACCATTTACATTAGTCATATTAGCAAGGCCTTGGAAAATAGAAAGCAAATTCTTCACCAAAGTTTAACAGTGTAACATGGGCATAGATCAGAAACAGACTTTAGTGTAGTACGGCAGAACTAATTAAGAGTTGGGGGCTGGTATCTTTTCTTCAACTAGATGCTTCTCAGAGATTAATCAGGTCCTAAACACAAAGATCTATCTTACCATCTTACATTTGGACTGATGTTGTGAGAGGCTGTTTCTAAATCAGTCACTGACTAAGGAGTGTTTCCTACCCCTAAAATAGACTGAAAATTGCCAGCCCCCACAGTCAAATTTAGGAAAAAGTCAAAGCAGAATATGTGCATGTGAGAGGGAGAGAAAGAAAAGGAGAGAGAAAAGAGGGAGTGAAAAGCAAATCACTTGAGACAGAATCATTCTGGCCTTGGATGAACATGGCCTAATGTCTTGACCAGTTCAAGGACACAACCAGAGAGAAGGAACCATTCTCTGGATTTTACAGAGGCTGATGTGAAAAAGAAAAAAATCCATTGAGAGGCAGTTCTATTGTCAAAAATACCTTGTTAATGAGAGAGGTCAAAGGAGAATGGGCAGACTGGTTTAACTTGGTTTCCGGTAAGATGGGGCTGTGCTCAGACGCAGCAGTCTCTATGCAGCCAACTAAAGGAGTTATTGCCTTTATTAGACATATTGTTTTACTATTACAAGACTCTGCTGGTTATTAAGAACTTCTGGTATTGCAGGTCTGCCCCATCACCGAGTTGATTTTTAACAGTGGAGCTGGATTTGTTGCAGGCTGCAGTGTTGCTTGCTACAGAGAGGCGTTGGGGCCGGTGCATGAAGGCGGTGTGAAGTCTAATAGGGAGTTGTTTTTCTTGTGATCGCAGGACCCTGTTGGATATGGGTAATGTGGAATGCTGCAAGTCCGGTTCACTGCTGTATTCATGAGACTGACGGCGGGAAACTGCAGGGCCTTGGTTGTAGTGAGGACTAGGCCTCGTGCTGCGGAGTCACCTGCTTGCAGCTGCCCAAGAAAGAGACATCAGAGTGAGTGGCCAGAGGTGATGTGGTGCAGTGCCCAGAGGCGGTGTGGTGCAGTGGCCAGAGGTGGTGTGGTGCAGTGGCCAGAGGCGGTGTGGTGCAGTGGCCAGAGGCGGTGTAGTGCAGTGGCCAGAGGTGGTGTGGTGCAGTGGCCAGAGGCGGTGTGGTGCAGTGGCCAGAGGCGGTGTGGTGCAGTGGCCAGAGGCGGTGTGGTGCAGTGCCCAGAGGCGGTGTGGTGCAGTGGCCAGAGGCGGTGTGGTGCAGTGGCCAGAGGCGGTGTAGTGCAGTGGCCATGCTGCATTGGTGCTGCCCTCTAGTGTTCACTTGGTGGAAGACAAGCTGGATTGTGTTTGCAAACTGCTGCGGGCTTGCTCTTTCCGACAACATTCATGGACTCTGGGATCTAGGTTATTTTATATATATTTTGTGTGACTGTGTGTTTCCTGCTATTTTCTATGTGATATGTGAGTATTGTTCTGTGTCTTTTCAAATCTTTTTGTTATTATTATTATTATTCAAAAATGGCACAAGTACATCGAAGTAACAACACTTACAATGCCTCAAAAAGGAAGAAATTATCTTAAAAATTGAAAATTTTTGTGAATAAAAAAAACCCTACTAAGCAAGAAAAGTGAGAGAAAAAAAGAAACCCATTGGAGGTACAACCCCGGAGCCATGCGTCATACAGAAAGCTTCTAAAAATAAACATCAAACCGCCAACAAGAAAGAAAGATATATCAAAAAAAATTTACACTTAGATCGTGAAGGATAGATAGATAGATAGATAGATAGATACTTTATTCATCCCCATGGGGAAATTCAACATTTTTTCCAATGTCCCATACACTTGTTGTAGCAAAAACTCATTACATACAATACTTAACTCAGTAATAATATGATATGCATCTAAATCACTAACTCAAAAAGCATTAATAATAGCTTTAAAAAAAAAGTTCTTAAGTCCTGGCAGTTGAATTGTAAAGCCTAATGGCATTGGGGAGTATTGACCTCTTCATCCTGTCTGAGTAGCATTGCATCGACAGTAACCTGTCGCTGAAACTGCTTCTCTGTCTCTGGATGGTGCTATGTAGAGGATGTTCAGGGTTTTCCATAATTGACCGTAGCCTACTCAGCGCCCTTCGCTCAGCTACCGATGTTAAACTCTCCAGTACTTTGCCCACGACAGAGCCCGCCTTCCTTATCAGCTTATTAAGACGTGAGGCGTCCTTCTTCTTAATGCTTCCTCCCCAACACGCCACCACAAAGAAGAGGGCGCTCTCAACAACTGACCTATAGAACATCATCAGCATCTCACTGCAGACATTGAATGACGCCAACCTTCTAAGGAAGTACAGTCGACTGATAGGAAATCTATCAGTTAACTGAAATGATAATAACAAGCAAATGAGCCCCATCTCTTCTCAAAATCAAAAGGTTCAAAGGTTGGACTTCTAATTTTCTCAAAGCTAAGACGCAGCATCACTTGAGAGAACCATTGTGACAAAGTAGAAGCTGATATATCCTTCCATTTCAACAAGATGGCCCTCCTAGCTATCAATGGAACAAACACAATAACATGTTGGTCAGTCACAGAAATACCATGGATATATGGTTCTGTGTATTACCGTTGGTACTGTGTTTTGCACCTTGGCCCCAGAGGAACGCGTTCGTTTGGCTGAATTCATGGGCATTTATGTATGATTGAATGACAATTAAACTTGAACTTGAAGCTGACAGGAAGGCGGCAGTAACTTAAATGACCACATGTTACAACAGTGGTGTGCAGAAGAGCATCTCTGAATGCACAACACATCAAACCTTGACGTGAATGGGCTGCAGCAGAGAAGACCATGAACATAGACTCAGTGGCCACTTTATTCGGTACAGGAGGTATCTAATAAAGTGGCCACTGGGTACATACTCCTTCTGTTTTGTCTGCAACTGTGATTCAGGAGGTTGATGAGGGGCTGGTACATATCCTCAAGGCAAATGTTTAAATTCAACCAAACTTGAAAAGCCAATTATTTGTCATGCATCATTTTTCCATTTTAAACTCGTAGATACGGAGTACTGATACTCGTTGATAAACTCGTACACTACTTCCATGAGATTCACCATTGGAACACAGAGGCTGGGTTGGGCAGGTAAATGATTTAGCTTGATTTCAAAGAGTCTGAATTAATGCGCACTAATCAATATGGGGAGTCCATACCAATCATCTAGAGCTGACTCCGATTCCCCACGTCAGCTTTTGTGAAATCAGTTGTCATGTGCTCAATTGTGGGGAAATAACTGGGGCTTAAAGTGCAAATTGTATATATTTTTAAGCAAGGGCTGGTGGCAATCTGTACAAGTAATCTTCCTGCTTTTGCAAGTGGGTTGTTTAAAATGGGTCACTTTTCTAGTTCTGCATTTCCCCTCTCCTTATAAATATCAAGCACATTTTGGGCAGCTGGAGAAGTTTCACTCATTACTGGAAATAGATTAGTGACCTAAGGGCCTCGACTGCCGGAGGATTTCTGAGTCGGTTTCTCATCATTGCCTGAAGGTAGTAGGGATACTAACCATAGATCATACTGTGAAAGGCTTATTACAACATTTCATTGCTCCATTCGACAAAAAATTATCAAAACACCTTAGATTTCAATCCAATATGCACTCTGGATAATAGATTCTTTCTCCCCTATCAGGAGAGGATCCATAAATAGAAATACAGGCACTCCTGTACTTACAAGCACTGGGGTATTAATCAAAGGGATAGAGTTCCATATATCAAACCTGGCTAAATCTAGGGCATTCAGTAAATTAACCACTGGCAGTGAGGAAGATAATCAGAGGTGGTGATATATCAGATCTAAAATAGTGAGGGAAAGTTACAGCTTTCAGAAATCAGCAGTGTGACCATATTTTCTCTACAAGTTCAGTATAGCGTTCCGATTGTTATTTAAAATAGAGAGATTGAAGTTACTGAAGGGATATTAAACAGAGCAACTGGGATGACTAGGGGAAATGGAGGGACTGGATAGTAATGAAAGATGAGGTATTGCACTTTGGAAGGAAAAACCAAGGTAGAACATACAAGGTAAATGGTAGGGAACTGAGGAGTGCAGTAGAACAGAGGGATCTAGGAATACAGATACAAAATTCCCTACAATTGCATCATAGGGTAGTAAAGAGAGCTTTTGGTACATTGGCCTTTATAAATCAAAGTATTGAGTATAAGTTAAAATCACAAAATGCTGGCAGAACTCAGCAGGCCAGACAGCATCTATGGGAGGAGGTAGTGACAACGTTTCGGGCCGGGTGGGTTTCGGCCCAAAACGTCGTCACTACCTCCTCCCATAGATGCTGTCTGGCCTGCTGAGTTCTGCCAGCATTTTCTGTTTTTATTTATTTCTAGCATCTGCAGATTCACTCGTGTGCTATTGAGTTTAAGAGTTGGAATGTTATGGTAAGGTTGTATAAGGCATTGGTGAGGCTGAATTTGAAATATTGTGTGCAGTTTTGGTCACCTAATTACAGGAAGGATATTAATAAGGTTGAAAGAGTGCAGAGAAGGTTTACAAGGATGTTGCCGGGACTTGAGAAACTGAGTTACAGAGAAAGGTTGAATAGGTTAGAACTTTATTCCGTGGAGCATAGAAGAATGAGGGGAGATTTCATAGAGGTATATAAAATTATGATGGATATAGATAGAGTGAATGCAAGCAGGCTTTTTCCACTGAGGCCAGGGGAGAAAATGACCAGAGGACATGGGTTAAGGGTGAAGAGGGAAAAGATTAAAGTGAATGTTAGTGGGGGATTCTTCACACAGAATGGTGGGAGTGTGGAATGAGCTGCCAGATGAAGTGGTAAATGTGGGCTCACTTTTAACATTTAAGAAATACTTGGACAGGTACATGGATGAGAGGTGTATGGAGGGAAATGGCCCAGGTTCAGGTCAGTGGGACTAGGCAGAAAAATGGTTCAGCACAGCCAAGAAGGGCCAAAAGGCCTGTTTCTGTGCTGTAATGTTCTATGGTTCTATGATATAGGTTTGGCAGTAGGAAGGGAGCTTGGATGTGTTCTCCAGTGCCGCTTTCATTGTTCCATTGTCCCAAGTGACCCAAGATGGAATCAATCTGCGGCCTCCATGATAAATACATTTGTAACTTGAATGTTTCTGATGGTAAAAGTTGAAGGTTTGGGAGATGCTGTCAGTATAGCTTAGAAGTGCTGTATACCCAGCAGCCAAGGCCTTTGGAGGGTGTATATATGAGTACCAGTCATGCAGGGTGCTTTGTTCTGTATGTTCTCAGTCTCCTGAGTAGTTTTCAGAATCAGAATCAGCTTTATTATCCCTGACATATAGTATGTTGCGGAATTTGTTATTTTGGGGCAGCAGTACAGTGTATAACCAAAATACTATAAATTTACAACAAGAAATATATATATATATATATAAATTTAATTAAGTAAGTAGTGCAAAACAGATAAAAAATAGTGAGGTAGTGTTCATGAATTTGTTCACTGTCCATTCAGAAATCTGATAGCAGATGGGAAGAAGCTGTTATTAAAACATTTTGGAGGTTGCCTTCCAGGCAAGTGAAGAGGAATCCAGTACAGTTTTGATTTTTTTTGCCATGTAGGTGATGAAAAAGCATTGGGGGTATCACAGAGTCAGAGTTACACTGTACAGAAACAGGCCCTTCAGCCCATCAGGAATATGCTGACCATCATACCTATCCGTACTAATCCCCAAGATACATGCCAAAGATGACGAAGAATTCTAAAGGGAGGATGAAGCAACTGGGGCTAATGAAGGAAGTCAAAGACAGCATAAAAGCAAAATAGAGGGCATATAATATAGCAAAAATTAGAGGAAAGGTAGAGGATTCTGAAGTTTTTAAAAACATGGAAGATAACTAAAAAAGCCATAAAGAAGAACAGATGAAATATGAAACTAAGCTAGCCAATAATTTAAAAAAGGATACAAAAAGTTACTTCTGATATACAGTACAAAGTTTAAAAGAGAGATTAAAGTGGATATCCGGCTGCTGGAAAATTACTCTGAAGTGGTAGTAATGGGGGAAAAAGAAATGGTGGACAAAGTTAGTTATTATTTTTGAGTCAGACTTCACTATGGAAGAAGCTAGCAGAAGGTCAGAAATTTGAGGGTGTCAGGGGGCAGAAGGGGGTGTCGTTGCAATTACTAAGGAGAAGGTACTTGGGCAGCTGAAAAGTCACCTGGATCAGATGGACTACACCCCAGGGGTCTGAAAGAGGTGGCTGAAGAGATTGTGGAGGCATTATTAATGATCTTTCAAGAATCACTTGATTGTGGAATGGTTCTGGAGGACTGAAAAATTGCAAAAGAGAGGGAGGCAGAAGTCAAAAGAGAATCAGTGGACGTTGTTTATTTGGATCTTCTGAAGGCCTTTGTCAAGGTGCTGCACAGGAGGCTGCTTGCCCATGTTATTACAGGAAAGATACTAGCTTGCATAGAAGATTAGTTGACTAGCAGGAGGCCACATGTGTGATAATGGGGGCCTTTTCTGGCTGGCTGCCAGTGACTAATGATGTGTTGCCTGGGTTGGTGTTGGGACCACTTCTTTTTATGTTATATCTCAGTGATTTGGATGGTGAAATCGATGGCTTTGTGGCCAAGTTTGTGGACAATACGAAGATAGGTGGAAGGGCGGGTAGTGTTATGGAAGCAGGGTGTCTGCAGAAGGATTTAGACAGACTGGGAGAAAGGACATTAAATGGCAGATGGCATATAATGCAGGAAGTGCATGGTCTGCACTTTGGTAGAAGGAATAAAGGAGTGAATTATTTCTAAATGGGAAGAAAATTCAAAAATCAGAGGTGGAAAGGAACTTGGCAGTCCTCATGCAGGATTCTCTAAGGTGAGCTTGCAGGTTGAGTTGGTGGTAAGGAAATGCAATGTTAGCATTAATTTCGAGAGGTCTAGAATACAAAAGCAAGAATGTAATGCTGAGGCTTTATAAGGCACTGGTCAGACCACACTTGGAGTATTGTGAGCAGTTTTGAGCTCCTTATCTAAGAAAAGATGTGGTGGCATTGGAGAAGATCCACAGGAGGTTCACAAGAATGATTCCACAAATGAAAGAGTGAACATATGAAGAGCATTTGATAGCTTTGGCCCTGTACTTGCTGAAGTTTAGAAGAATGAAAGGGGATCTCATTGAAACCTATCAAAGACGAAAGGCCTAGATAGAGTGGATGTGGAGAGGATATTTTCTATAGTGGGAGAGTCTAGAACCAGAGGGCACAGCCTCAGAATAGAGGGACATTGTTTCGGAACAGAGGTGAGGGAAAATTTCTTTAGCCAGAGGGTAGCGTATATGTGGAATTTATAGCCAAAGATGGCAGTGCAATCCAAGTCATTGAGTATACTTAAGGTGGACGTTGATAGGTTCCTGATTAATCAGGATGTCAAAGGTTATAAGGAGAAGGGGAATAGGGTTGAGAGAGATAATAAATCAGCCATGATGGAATGGTAGAGCAGATTTGATCAGCCAGATAGTCTAATTCTATTCCTATGTTTTACGATCTTCTGGTCTTATGGCCCCACTTGCCGGCATTAATTCCATATCCTTCTAAGCCCTGCTCATTCATGTATCTGTCCAGATGTCTCTTAAATGTTGTTACTGTTCTTGCCTCTTCCACTTCTGGCAGCTCATTCCAGATACCAGCTGTTATTTGTATGAAAAATTTATCCCACAAATTTAAACCTCCCCCTCCCACTTTAAACTAGGCACCCTTAGTGTTCTACACTATTCTTGGTTGGTGCGGCTGTAATGAAACCCAATTTCCCTCGGGATCAATAAAGTATGTCTGTCTGTCTGTTTTAATATGAGAAATAAACATTGGCTAAGCAGCCCATCAGATGACAAGTCATTTGCCACAGGATACCCAGACTCTCAGTCACTCCTTTAGCCACAGTACTTATGTGACTCTTCCTTACTTGTATACGATGAGTACTTTATCGTCAGGTGTTGAAGCTGGGTCTCCACCTATTCACATCAAGGGTAGGTCATCAGTCAGATGCTAAGGCTTTAAAAGCAAAAGATAATGTGTGCCAGACAGTTGTACCAGAGGTGAGAGTTATACAGCATTAAGATAAGCCCTTCAGCCCATCATGTTGATGCAGACCATCTATACCAATCCCATGCTGCACCACGCTGGGAGCACTGACTGGAACATCAGGGTGGGTAAGTTATAGAGCAAACAGGCATTGAAAATGAGAACAAGGATCTTTAGTGGAGATTGTCGTGATTTTATTCATAGTATTGTTTTGGAACATTTAGTTCCTGCTGAATTTCAAATTTACCTGGTGGCTGAATTGACTAAAGGGTGTAAAAATGGATTGCAAATGAAGCTCCTGCCATTGTTTATTGGAAAGGCAACTGCTCTGAGAGTGTGGATTCAGCTCAATGTACCACGGGCATACTGTCAGCATCTGCTACCCGTCCCTGCACCTCGGCACCCCAGCAATTTCTGTAACCTGCTTTAGGAGAACCGTTGGACTGTCATGGCAACCGACATGTCCCAGTGAACATTGGTATCCATGAAGGCCACACGATGCTGCCAGTGTGGCCTAGCTGCATAATGTTGTGAAATGTCACCACATAACATCCTAGCACATATATTCTATGCTGTGACCTATAAAGACAAATACGCTATGTGCTTGCTTCTCCATCCAATCAACCTGAGTAGCCGCTTTCATGGAGCCATGGTTTTCAAACCCTGGGTCTCCTGTTCATCAGCATTCCTACTGCCCTGCCTTGCATTGTGTATGTCCTACCCCTAACTGACTGCTCAGAATGTACCACCTTGCACCTTTTGGGGTTAAATTCCACCTGAGAATGCAGCACCACCTTTTCCGACTTGAATATTGAACTTCCACTGTAAGTTCACATGCAAGTGAACTAGCAAAATTTAACCAACACACAAAACGCTGGAGGAACTCGGCAAGTCAGGCAGTGTCGATAGAGGGGAATAAGCCATCAATGATTCAAGTGAGACCCTTCATCAGGATTGGAAAAGAAGTGGGCAGGAGCCAGAATAGGTGGGGGTAGGGAAGGAGTTTGAGCTGAAAGGTGATGGGTGAAACCAGGTGGGGAGTAGGTGGGGTGGGTTGGGAAGGGGAAGGGGATGAAGTGAGGAGCTGGAAGGTGATAGCTGGGAGAGGTAAAGGGCTGAAAAAGAAGGAATCTGATAGGAGAGGACAATGGACCATGGGAGAAAGGGTAGGAGGAGGGGCACTGGAGAAAGGTGATGGGCAGGAGAAGAGAAGGGATGATAGGGGAACTAGACTGAAGACTGGAAAAGTAGCACCCACCAGCTTGTACTCCTTCCCCTTAAGCCTCCGTTTTATTCTGACATCTACCCCTTCCTTTTCCTGTTCTGATGAGGGGACTTGGCAGAATGTTTATTCCCCTCCATAGATACTGCCTGACCTGCTAAGTTCCTCCAGTATTTTGTGTGTGTTGTTCAAGATGTCCAGCATTGCAGAATCTCTAGTTCTTGCAAAATATGCTTTAATTTATTTCCATTCCACATATTAAATATGTTATTAAAAACTCTGCAAAAGCAAGTCCTGATGAAGGGTCTCGGCGTGAAACATCGATTGCTTTTTCCTCTCCGTAGATGCTGCCTGACCAGCTGAGTTGCTCCAGCATTTTGTGTGTGTTGCTCCAGATTTCCCACATCTGGCAGAATCTCTTGTGTTTATGCCAAAGGGAGTGGTGTAATTCACAAGTGAAGAGAAACAGACATTTCCACTCACGTAAATGGTAGATCCTAATCAGTCAGTGAAAGTGCAACTTCCAGCTCTTACAGGCACCAACTGCACTCTCTGCTTGGGTAACACCACGAGCAGAAATACAGGGTTCCATTCTTTATTGCTTCCATCCACCATTACTGTCATGATGTATGCTGGCAATGTCGGAACTCCAGTGCAGAATCAGAATCAGGTTTATTATCACTGGCATGTGTCGCAAAATTTGTTAACTCAGCAGCCGTGGTCCAATGCCATGCGTAATATAGAAGAAAAAAAGTAAAAATAAATAATTAAGTAAATCAGTTACAGTATACGTATACTGAATAGATTAAAAATTATGCAAAAACAGAAATAATATATATTTAAAAAGTGAGGTAGAGTTCATGGGATCAAAGTCCATTTAGGAATCGGATGGCAGAGGGGAAGAAGCTGTTCCTGAATCACTGAGTGTGTGCCTTCAGGCTTCTGTACCTCCTACCCTGATGGGAACAGTGAGAAAAGGGCATGCCCTGGGTCCTTAATAATGGACACTGCCTTTCTGAAACACTGCTCCTATAAAGTGTCCTGGGTACTTTGTAGGCTAGTACCCATGATGGAGCTGACTAAATTTATGACCGTCTACAGCTTCTTTCAGTCCTGTGCAGTAGCTCCCCATAGCAGACAGTGATGCAGCCTGTCAGAGTGCTCTCCATGGTACATCTTTGAAGTTTATGAGTGTTTTATTTGACATACCAAACCTCTTCAGCTCCTAATAAAGTACTGAACTGTCTTGCCTTCTTTATAACTACATCGATATGTTGGGATCAGGTTAGATCCTCAGCGAGCTTGACACTCAGGAACTTGAAACTGCTCCCTCTCTCCACTTCTGATCCCTCTACGAGGATTGGTATGTGTTCCTTCACCTTACCCTTCCTGAAGTCCACAATCAGCTCTTTCATCTTACTGATGTTGAGTGCCAGGTTGTTGCTGTGACACCACTCCACTAGTACGCCCTTTCGTCTCCATCTGAGATTCTAGCAACAAACCAGAGGAATAGCAACCGAAGTTTATTCATAAGAATTCCAACAGAACACCAGTAACTCGGCCGAGTGGCACTGCAAGAAAATAAATACTCAAAACTAGGGCCCCACGATTATCTCTAGTCAGGCATCTGCTTAAATAATACAAGTAACACAGAATCCCCGAGTCTATCAAAATAAATTTAACAAGTTTATACAGAATGCACCAGGAAACCACATTACAAAGAATGGGTCACTCGAGGAAAAACACAAGGAACTCTAAATGATTAATAACTCTCATTGAACAACACTTAACCAATTCAGGTGCTCTTAAGAACATTGGAGTCAAAGCTCTCTGCCTCCCTGCACAGGACCTTGTTACACCTAACAATGGTAATGGCCAGGAGAAGCTGAAGTGAATACTGATGTATGTAAGTTCCAATGAATGGTCTCATCCAAACTAACCCTTGGAACTTGAATCCCGTTGCAGGTCTTTAATCCAGCAGTGTGGAAAGTAATTTTGGAAAGAGACCCAATGACTGGAAAAAATAACCAACATTTCTTCAAGAATTAGAAGATGGTCTCATTTCAGGCACATGAGCACATAAATCTGATCTGATCTTTGTGAAGGGAGAGTGCAGTTTGCCATCTTTTGAATGAAGCATTCATTGATACACAGTCTGATCTCTAAGGTAGACATATAAAATCCCAAAACTGTTTTGAAGAGTATTGATTGGTTATTCCTGGCAATATTCATCGCTGAGTCAACATCACTAAAGCAGCTAATTTGATCACTATCCCCTTACAGTTTGCAGGAGCTGGCTGTGCTCATATGTCCACAATATTTCTCGCAATACAGCACCACTACACTTCAAACCTACTTCAGTGGGGGTACAGAGGTCCTTCAGGTGCTAGACAAAGGGACATATTTCTTTGACAGTGAGAGTAGGGGAGGGGAAAGGTCCACTTTTTGGAACAGAGAGCCAATGAGAAGAGGCAGAGTATAAGAGGAGAACTATGTGTTTTGGCATCTTGCTAACGATGTGGAAAATTGCCCAGGTAGATCTCAATCATAAATTAAACAAGATTAAACGTATCCATCCCCTGGTGTGTAGGGTCGTGAGTTTAATGACACCTGACTACTTCTGGGTTGCTATTACACAATCACTAGGCTGGTGAGACCTTTATTGACCTCATCAGCCGTAAGAGAAGCCAGAAATAATCTTATCCATAAATCAAGGATTACAACAGCCAGTTTCATTTTCAAAAAGCAATCAGCTATTCTCACACTTAAGCTGTTGGATATAGTTTATCTTTGTCTGCTCCGGTTTCTTTATATAATTCTAAACACCAGTTTCTCAGAGTTTCACAATCAGATTTATTATCTCTGTCTTACATGATATGAAATGTATTTTTTGTGGCAACAATACAGCGCCGACATAAAAACCTATAAATTACAAAATATTAATAAATAAAAGGAACAATGATGTAGTGATCATGGGCCATTCAGAAATCTGACATCACTGGTCCGGCGTGGTGGAAGGGGGGATGGGGTGGGCCTGCTCCAGAAGCTCCAGAAAGTTGTGAAATTAGTCAGCTCCATCTTAGGTACTAGCCTCTCTAGTATCCAGGACAGCTTCAAGGAGCGATGCCTCAGAAAGGCAACGTCCATTGCTATGGACCTCTGTCACCCAGGACGTGCCCTCTCTTTTCATTGCTACCATCAGGGAGGAGGTACAGAGGCCTGAAGGCATGGACTCAGTGATTCAGGAACAATTTCTTCTCTTCTGCCATCTGATTCCTAAATGTACTTTGAATCCATGAACACTACCTCACTTTTTTATTATTTCTGTTTTGTAATATTTTTAATTTAACTATTTAATATACATATGCTTACTGTAACTGATTTACTTTTTTCTATATTATCATATACTGCATTGAACTGCAGTTGCTAAGGTAACAAATTTCGTGACATAAGCCAGAGATATTAATCCCGAATCTGGTTCTGGTCCTGAGCAGGAGTGTTATAAACTTGAGGGGCCAAACGGCTTAATAATGCTTTCATGTAATATGGTCTAAGCTCTTTCTGAACCATTGAGTGTAGGTCCTCAGGCTCCTATACCTCCTCCCTGATGGAAAAAACAAGAAAAGGGCATGCCCCGTATGGTGAGGGTCCTTAATGATGGACGCTGCCTTGTTGAGGCGCTGCCTTTGTCCTTGACAGTGAAGAGGGTTGTGCCCATGATGGGGCTGGCTAAGTCCTTAATCCTCTGTGACCCTGTGCTTTGGAAGCTCCATAGCAGACTAATGTATATAGTCAGATTGTTCAACATACATTAATAAAAATTTGAATGACTCTTTTAGTTACGTACCGAATCTCCTCAAACTCCTAAGCAGAGCCACTGGCATTCATCCTCCTCTTTGACTTCTCTGCCCTAAGGAGAACGCCCCAAGTTTCTCCACTTTGACAGTAACTTTAATCCCTAAATCTGTGGTCAATTTTCGTAAATCTCTTCTGTGACCTTCCGGAAATGTTCATGTTCTTTCTAAAGGTGGATGTCCTTAGATGCTAAAAGATGCCCCTAAGGTGCTAAATAGATGCATTCCTTTGTTTTATAGTGAGCGTGAAGGAGGGGCAGGTATGCCTTTTAGAACAAGGAGATATATTGATGGGTTCCCTACTAGTGAGGCAGAGGAGAATTAAACCCAATACTTCAGCTGGGAGCAATTCGTATTTTATATAGCAGAACTTCTTGGCTTTTAACACTCAGAATGGACATGAACCATCTTACCACTTTCAGAGGTGTGTGTACAAAGTA
This sequence comes from Hemitrygon akajei, assembly GCF_048418815.1. Lineage (NCBI taxonomy): Eukaryota > Metazoa > Chordata > Chondrichthyes > Myliobatiformes > Dasyatidae > Hemitrygon > Hemitrygon akajei. The sequence continues at coordinate 33,507,481 of NC_133127.1, forward strand.
ACATTTTAAAAAACTTGTCTTTTCACACCCTTTCAACTAAAGTACACTGAGTACCTACCTAATAAAGTGGCCACTGAGTGCACGTTCATGGTCTTCTGCTGCGGTAGCCCATCCACTTCAAGGTCTGATGTGTTGTGCATGCAGAGATGTTCTTCTGCACACCAGCGTACCGACAACTTATAGTGGTTATTTGAATTACTGTCGCCTGAAGCAATCCGGCCATTCACCTCTGACCCCCATCATTAATGAGGTGTTTTTGCCCGCAGAACAGCGGCTAACTGGATGTTTTTTGTTTTTCAGATCATTCTCTGTAAACTCAAGAGTCTGCTGTACATGAAAATCCCAAGAGATCAGCAGTTTCTAAGATACTCAAACCACCCTGCCTAGCACTAACTACTCCACTGACATAGTCACTTAGATCACATTTCCCCCCCATTGTGATGTTTGGTCTGAACAACAACTGAACCTCTTGACCATGTCTGCATGCTTTTATGCTTTATGTTGCTGCCACATGATTAGCTGATTAGATATCTGCATTAGCCAGCAGGGGTATAGATGTACTTATTGAGTGTACTCTATATCACCCCACTGTTTTCTGGATTGAATTTTCATTTGCCTTGTGCCCAGGTTGGAATTAACCAAGTCTTTTGGGCAGGACCTGACATCAAGATACCATCCACCTACTCAACTGAATTTGAACAACCCTTGGCATTATTCCAAGTGCAAAATTCTCCTCAGGTAATATGGCTCAACATTCTTTCCTGAACCAACAAGGCATTCATTCATTCACTTGTTACTGTGAGAACTTGTGAGCAAATTACCAAAAAACAAGAGTGAACAACACCATGCATGCAATCCATAATTGCTGTATACTGTATTTCATAAAATCTTCTTGTGATATAAATATGTATGCCTCTTTCCCATACCAATCTCCTCTCCGTATCTGTATTGCTTACCACATATATAAGAGGCAGCATGGAACAACTTGGCAATTAATAAAGGAAGCAGCAGCCCTGGTGGATGCTTTTACTGCACTTGTATCCACAGGTCTGGTCTATTGAAGTAGAGACATGAGTTTGAATCCCACCATGAACTCACAAACAAAATGCTGGAAGAATTAAGTAGGTCAGGCTTCATTTATGGAGGGTAATAAGCAGTCAATGTCTGAGGACATGACCCTTCATCAGGACACAGTGATAATGAGGGTCCCAGCCCAAAATGTTGACTGGTTATTCCCCTCCATAGGTGCTGTCTGGCCTGCTGAGATCCTCCAGCATTTTGTGTGCATTGCTTTTGATTTCCAGCATCTGTATAATCTCTTGTGTTTATGTTTATAAAGTCTGAAATCAAGAGCAACACATAAAATACTGGATGATCTCAGCAGGCCTATGGAGAGGAGTAAGCAGTCAATGTTTCATCAGGACTCAAAGGTCTGAATTAACTAACAGTAATTATGAAACTACCAGATTCTTTGAAAAATTCTATCAGATTCGGGAAGGAAAATCAGCTACCCTTCTGGCCTGTGTCTGACTCCAGACTCATGGCGATGGAGTTGTCTCTAACTGCCCAGTAGACTGGCCCAGCAACACTGTTCAATTCAAGCTTGCCCAGACATTGATCATCACACTTCATGAATGAATAAATAAGAGAATCATTAACCTGCAGTGGGCTTATTCCAAGTGCTTCAGATGAGTCTCAGAGGGTGGGTTAGGCCTCCTAAACATGTGAATTCATCCACAGGTACCAAGTGAATGGAGAGCTTGATCTCCTTCAGAAGCACAGCGTTAGATGCCAGTGTTCAACCCACCTGCTCCTCGAAGTGGAGCAGAGAGGCAACTAAGAGCTCTGCTAAGAGTTTATAATCAGGGCTGCTCCTTAGTTAAATTGTAAAATGTAGAACATAATGTGATGGAACTTCCTCATGTTCAAGGAACATTCTGTGGCATATAGGGCATCATAGTTAGCACAACTCGATTACAATTCGGAGCAATCTGGAGTTCAGAGTTCAATTCCAGCTCTGCCTGTAAGGAGCTTGTACGTTCTCCCTGTAAGTGTGTAGCTTCCTCCAGGTGCTCCTGGGTTAATTGGTCATTGTCACTTGTCCTGTGATTAGGCTCGTGTTAAATAAGTGGTTTGCCAGGTGATGTGGTGTGCTGGAAGGGTCTGTCCTGCACTGTATCTCTAAATAAAACTAAAAAATAAGTAACAACATTTAAGGAGACATTAAGTATGAAGAAAATATGAAGTGAGAATGGTTTCTGTAAAGGGTAATCTTGCCTGACAAATCTGTTAGAGTTCTTCGAGGAAATAACAAGCAAGGTGAAACACAGAACACCTACAGCACAATACAGGCCCTTCAGCCCACAATGCTGTGCCGAACATGTACTTACTTTAGAAATTACCCTGGGTTACCCATAGCCCTCTATTTTTCTAAGCTCCATGTACCTGTCTAGGAGTCTCTTAAAGACCCTATCATATCCACCTCCACCACCGTCGCCAGCAGCCCATTCCACACACTCACCACTCTCTGCTTAAAAAACATGCCCCGACATCTTGTCTGTACCTACTTCCAAGAACCTTAAAACTGGATCCTCTCATGCTAACCATTTCAGCGCTGGGGAAAAGCTCTGACTATTCACACAATCAATGCCTCTCATCATCTTATACACCTCCATCAGGTCATCTCTCATCCTCCGTCGCTCCAAGGAAAAAAGGTGAAATTCACTCAACCTATTCTCATAAGGCATGCTCCCCAATCCAGGCAACATCCTTGTAAATCTCTTCTGCATCCTTTCTATAGTTTTCATTTCCTTCCTGTAGTGAGGTGACCAAAACCGAGCACAATACCCCCACTGGGGTCTGACCAGTGTCTTATAAAGCTGTAACATTACCTCTTAGCTCTTAAACTCAATTCCAAAGTTGATGAAGGCCAATGCATCGTATGCCTTCTTAACCACAGAGTCAACCTGCGCAGCAGCTTTGAGTGTCCTATGGACTTGGACACCAAGATCCCTCTGACCCTCCACACTGCCAAGAGTCTTAGCATTAATGCTATATTCTGCCATCATATTTTACCTACCAAAATGAACCACGTCACACTTATCTGGGTTGAACTCCATCTGCCACTTCTCAGCCCAGTTTTGCATCCTATCAATGTTCCACTGTAACATCTGACAGCCCTCCACACTATCCACGACACTCCCAACCTTTGTGGCATCAGCAGATTTACTAACCCATCCCTCCACTTCCTCATCCAGGTCATTTATAAAAATCACAAAGAGAAAGGGTCCCAGAACAGATCCCTGAGGCACACCACTGGTGATTGACCTCCATGCAGAATATGATCCATCTACAACCACTCCTTTCCTCTGTGTGCAAGCCAATTCTGGACCCACAAATCAAGTTCCCCTAGGACTCTATATCTCCTTACTTTCTCATTAAGCCTTGCATGGGGTACCTTATCAAATGCCTTGCTGAAATCCATATACACTACATCTACTGCTCTACCTCCATCAATGTGTTACCTTCATCAGGGTGGACAAAGGAGAGGCAGTAGATGTCATTTACTTGGATCTTCAGAAGGCGTTTGATAAGGTGTTACACAAGGCTGCTTAACGAGATAAAATCCTATGGCTTTACAGGAAAGATACTGGCATGGATAGTGGAATGGCTGACAGGCAGGAGGCAGCGAGTGGGAATAAGGGGGAACTTTTCTGGTTTGCTGCTGGTAACTACTGATGTTCAGTATTGGGACTGCTGCTTTTCACATTGTTTGTCAATGATTTGGATATTAGAATTGATGGCTTTGTGGCAAAGTTTGCAGATGGTACAAAGATAGGTGGAGGGGTAGGTAGTGCTGAGGAAGCAATGCAATTGCAGCGGGACTCAGACAAACTGGAAGAATGGGCAAAAAAGTGGCAGACGGAATACAGTGTTGGGAAATGTATGATAATACATTTTGGTAAAAGGAACAACAGTGTGGACTATTACCTAAATGGGGAGAAGGTTCAAACATCAGAGGTGCAGAGGGACTTACGAATCCTTATGCAAGACTCCCAGAAGGTCAAGTTACAGGTTGAGTCTGTGGTAAAGAAGGCAAATGCAATTTTGGCATTTCTTTCAAGGGGAATAGAATATACAAGCAAGGGAATAATGCTGAGCCTTAGTAAGACAATTGTCAGGCCACACTTGGAGTATTGTCAACAGTTTTGGGCCACATATCTCAGAAAGGATGTAATGTCACTGGAGAGAGTCCAGAGGAGGTTTACAAGGATGATTCCGGGAATGAAGGGGTTAACATATGAAGAGCGCTGGGCAGCTTTGGGCCTGTACTCACTGGAATTTAGAGGAATACGGGGAGATCTCATTGAAACCTGCCGAATGTTGAAATGACTAGATAAGGTGGATGTGGAGAGGATGTTTTCTATGGTTGGGGCATCCAGAACTAGTGGGCACAACTTCAAAACTGAGGGGCAGCCCTTTAGAACAGAAGTAAGGAGAACTTCTTTTAGTCAGAGAGCAGTAAAGCTGTGTAATGCTCTGCCACAGACTGCAGAGGAGGCCAAGTCTGTGTATATATTTAAGGCGGAAGTTATCGTTTCCTGATCGGTCAGGTCATCAAAGGACTGGCGAGAAGTCAGGTGAATGGGGTTGAGTGGAATCCGGGATCAGCTGTGATGGAATGGTGGAGCAGACTCGATGGGCTGAATGGCCTAATTCTGCTCCTATGTCTTATGGTCTTAAAATCATAATGGGTTTAGATAGATAGATAGATAGATAGATAGATACTTTATTCATCCCCATGGGGAAATTCAACAATTTTTCCAATGTCCCATACACTTGTTGTAGCAAAAACTCATTACATACAATACTTAGTAATAATATGATATGCATCTAAATCACTAATTCAAAAAGCATTAATAATAGCTTTAAAAAAAAGTTCTTAAGTCCTGGCAGTTGAATTGTAAAGCCTAATGGCATTGGGGAGTATTGACCTCTTCATCCTGTCTGAGGAGCATTGCATCGACAGTAACCTGTCGCTGAAACTGCTTCTCTGTCTCTGGATGGTGCTATGTAGAGGATGTTCAGGGTTTTCCATAATTGACCGTAGCCTACTCAGCGCCCTTCGCTCAGCTACCGATGTTAAACTCTCCAGTACTTTGCCCACGACAGAGCCCGCCTTCCTTATCAGCTTATTAAGACGTGAGGCGTCCTTCTTCTTAATGCTTCCTCCCCAACACGCCACCACAAAGAAGAGGGCGCTCTCAACAACTGACCTATAGAACATCATCAGCATCTCACTGCAGACATTGAATGACGCCAACCTTCTAAGGAAGTACAGTCGACTCTGTGCCTTCCTGCACAAGGCATCTGTGTTGGCAGTCCAGTCTAGCTTCTCGTCCAACTGTACTCCCAGATACTTGTAGGTCTTAACCTGCTCCACACATTCTCCATTAATGATCACTGGCTCCATATGAGGCCTAGATCTCCTAAAGTCCACCACCATCTCCTTGGTCTTGGTGACATTGAGACGCAGGTAGTTTGAGTTGCACCATATCACAAAGTCCTGTATCAGTTTCCTATACTCCTCCTCCTGTCCATTCCTGACACACCCCACTATGGCCGTGTCATCAGCGAACTTCTGCACATGGCAGGACTCCGAGTTATATTGGAAGTCAGATGTGTACAGGGTGAACAGGACCGGAGAGAGTACGGTTCCCTGTGGCGCTCCTGTGCTGCTGACCACTGTGTCAGACCTACAGTCTCCCAACCGCACATACTGAGGTCTATGCAGCGTTTTATAGAAGGGAGAGAAGCAGGGGGATTAAGGTAAGGAACTTTAGAGCTTAAGTCTGGACAGCTGCAACAGGATAATGAAGGTCAGTGGTCAGTAAGGCACCAGGGATTTAAAAGAGCATCGTCTGGAGATGTCAAGTATTTGGATGAATCAGTGGTCTGGGGCTGAGGTATTTTCTTGGCTACCGCAATATCTCATCAATATCAACAAGGGAATTATTACATCTGAGGGGAATTAAACTTCGGCTGCATGTGGTTTAAATGAGACCGTAACTGGATGACTGGGCAAATTTTGGTCTTGCCTTTCTAAGGAGGAGGTGGAAGCCATTCAGAGGAAGTTTATTACTCGAATGTCAGAGCTGACCGTGCAGGTTTCTGGTGCTTCCCATGCGGCTTCCTTTACACCCATTGTAAATTGAGGACCATTTCATTGAGCACCTCAGAATCCTCCACCTCAAGAGGCACTTCCCGTTGGCCACACATTTTGATTACGATTCCCTTTCCTGTTCCAACGTGTCAGTCCACAGCTTCCTCTTGTGCCAAGATGAGGCCACCCTCAGGGTGGAGGAGCAACACTTTATATTCCATCTGGGTAGCCTCCAACCTGATGGCATGAAGATTGATTCCTCCTTCCAGTGAACAAATTGCCCCCCACACCTCTACTCCTCACTCTGATCCTTTGCTTCTTCTCACTTGCCTATTACTTTTCTATGGGTCCACACCTTACTCTCTTTCCCCCATGGTTCATTCTCCTCTCTTATTGGATTCTTCCTTCTCCCACCCAACACCTTACAGCTAACCTCGTTCCCCACCCCCACCTTTTTATTCTGGCATCTTCCCCCTTCCTTCTCAGCCCTAAAGAAGGGTCTCAGTCTGAAAAGTTGGTAGCTTATTCTTTTCCATAGATGCTGCCTGACCTGCTGAGTTCCTCCAGCATTTTTGTCTGTGTTGCTTAGAATATGCAGGTTGCCTGTTGAGCAAAAGTTGGACTAGCTGGGCTTGTATCCACTAGGGTTTGAAATGGAAAGCGAAGTTTTGATTGTAACATGTAAGATCCTGAGAGTTCTTATCTGGTTGGACATGGAGAGAATGCTCCCTCTTGTACCCATTTGTCGGAGATGAGGGAAACATTTTTTTCTCTCAGAGGGTCACGAACCTTTGGAATTCTCTTCTTCAAAAGGCAGTAAAGGCAGAGCATTTGAATATTTTTGTCAAAGGTGGATCGATTTGATAAGCAAGAGGCTGAAATGCGATAGACTGGAATATGAAGATGAGGCCAAAATCAGGATCGGGTCAGGCACGATCATAATAGAAGGTGGAGAAAGTGTGAGGTGTTGATGGATCAGGATCGGGTCAGGCACGATCATAATAGAAGGTGGAGAAAGTGTGAGGTGTTGATGGATCAGGATCGGGTCAGGCACAATCATAATAGAAGGTGGAGAAAGTGTGAGGTGTTGATGGATCAGGATCGGGTCAGGCACAATCATAATAAATGGTGGAGAAAGTGTGAAATATTGATGAGTGTAGTTTTGCTTTTAATTTGTTTGCTAATATCTTTGAATCTTGAATCTTGAATCCTATATGTAACATTATGATCAAGCCTTGTTTCATTTGATTTTTTTCTACACATTTTCTCAGCTTTCACTTCCTTCTCAAAGTATTTAATATGTTTGTATCTTGAATCTTGAACCCTGTACGTAACAAAATGACAAACCCTCAACAAAGGAAGCATTTCATTTGATATTTTCTGGACATTTTCTAAGCCTTCACTGCCTTCTCAAAGCGTAGCGTTCAGAATTTTGTGGTTGAAATAGTGCAGGATAAAGATTCTTCCATTGTCTTCTCCTCGTACTCTCACTAGAGTTGTTCCTGGGCACAGCAGGTGCATTGGTTAAATCAGGCACTGCAGATCTGGGAGGTCACAGCATCTGGCTCACAGTCAAAACATTAAGTGCACTTTGAATTATATTTCACAACTACAACACTCTATGAGTAATCCTGAATGAAAGGCTCTCTTTGAGTCACACAGAGCAAAATTATTATTTGCTGCAGGCTTCTTAAGTGCTGAAATGCTAAATGTTTTCTTTAAGGTGTGGAAATGTCTCTAAGTCTCTAAAACTGGCTAGTCTCTAGTGGCCCAAAGCTTTCGTTCTTTATCCATGTTTAGCACTGGAAAGTGGAGTGCTGTTGAGTTTGTTATCCTGCAGTAATGATGTGACAATGATGCTAAGGAAAACCTCATGGACGGTGCAACTCGGTATTATTTGTGTAATCTTTGTTATTTACTATTTGCATGATTTTCCCTCTTTGTCACATGCCTTTGTTGAGTGTAACGCATACAAAGTGCTGGAGAAACTCAGCAGGCCAGGCAGCATCTCCGGAGGAGGGAAAAAGAGCCAGTGTTTCTGGCCGAGACCCTGGACAGGAAGGGGGCTGAAGCCAGAATAAGAATTTTGGGGGAGGGGGAGAGGAAGGGATACAAGCAAGAAGGTGATATGTGAAGCCAGGTGAGGAGGGAGCTAGGTGGCTGGGGGAGGAGAGGGGACTGAAGTTAAAAGGTGGAATAGGTAAAGGGGCTGAAGAAGAAGGTGTCTGATAGGAGAGGAGAGCGGACCATGGGAGAAAGCACAGGAGGAGGGGCACCTGAGGGAGGTGATAGGCAAGTGAGGAAAAGTGGAGCCAGAACAAGGTATGGAAAAAGAGGGGAGGGGAAGGGTGGAACACACAGAAAATACTGGAGGAACTCAGCAGGCCAGGCAGCATCTGTGGAAAAGAGTACAGTCGACATTGGACCTGCTGAAGGGTCTCGGCCTGAAACATCAACTGTACTGGCAGATAAGAGACTCCTGGACAGGTACATGGAGCTCAGAAAAATAGAGGACTATGGGTAACCCTATGTAATTTCTCAGGTAAGGACATGTTTGGCACAGCATTGTGGGCTGAAGGGCCTGTATTGTGCTGTAGGTTTTCTATGTTTCTGTGTTTTTACTCTTTTCCACAGATGCTCCCTGGCCTGCTGAGTTCCTCCAGCATTTTGTGTGTGTGTTGCTTGGATTCCTAGCATCTGCAGGTTTTCTCTTGTTTGTGAGGAGGCGGGGGAGAAACTTTGTTTTCTCCCGGGTAGGTGGCAAATGAATCAAAGAAGTGTTGTTAGGCATGTGAGAAAGAAATAAGGCAAGTAAGAAAGGGTCTAACATGGCTTCTCAGCTGGGATCTGCAGTGGATATGATAGGCCAAACAACCTCTCTCTATGTATGAGACCTTAAGACCAGTATTAGTAATAAATAGTAAGTATTAGTAGTAAATTTGTCTCTCTCACCTTTCACTTAAGGTTTTCCAGTGAGAAATGTGAGCTTCCTGACACATCTATTTCTTGGGAAAGTCCTTTACAGATCCTTTTCTAAATGTGATGATGAATGAGCTGCACCATTATTAGTGTTGTCAGCCCGGGTGTGAGAAACAGCACTGTTGTCACATTAGTTGATAGTTCCTTGCTTCGTGTATAATTAATTGGCCAAAAAATCTCACCTCCCGCTGGTGCCCCTTTCAACTAAACACCCTCAGGGTTGTAACCAACCTCCTTAAATCATAGTGATTTAGGAAGAGAGCTAAATTTGGAGCAAAAGCCAGAAGTTAGGCAGACTAATAGGCCGGCTGAGAACACAGGAGAGGAATGCAATCTATATGGAGATCAGGATGAGCAGAAATAACTTACATCCATTCCCAAAGCTTTGAGATTCAACATTGTGTATCGTCATTCTTCAGTGCAAAGGAGAACAAAGTGATTGTCTCTCCTGATCTGTTCAGCTTTAAAAAAACACGCAGGAAGTATAAAGAACACAAGAAGAAAAGCACAATAAAAATAAAACGATATGCACAAAATGCTGGAGGCACTCAGCGGGTCAGGAAAAGAGTAAATAGTTGACGTTTCGGGCCGAGACCCTTCTTCAGGCCTGAGTGGGAAAGGGGTGATGGCTGAATTAAAAGGTGGGAGGAGGGGAAGAGGCTAGCTGGGAGGAGGGGAAAGAGGCTAGCTGGAAGGAGGGGAAAGAGGCTAGCTGGAAGGAGGGGAAAGAGGCTAGCTGGGAGGAGGGGAAAGAGGCTAGCTGGAAGGTGATAGGCAAATATAAAAGTCAATGAACAGGCAACACTGAGTGTGGCCACATATACAGAAGATCAGCTTATATACACGGACTGATTGTGTGTACATAAGGGGACACTAGGTGCAGGGGTATCCGATGGGAAATGATAGTGGCAAGCTGTGCTTGGCAAGGGGAACTCTTCTAGGCAGCAGCAGGGCAGATGAAAACACAGGAGGACTTGACTGGGTCAGTGTAGGTATGAGGTGTGGAGTGTGTAAAATGGCAGTACATCGGTGATACTCTACGTCGGCAGGCATCATTCCAGAGAGAACTTAGCACCACTGAGGTGAACTTAAAAGTTCACATTGCAAAAATCTTGCAAAGGTCACTGCAAGAACATTATGAAAGAAAAGGGAGATAAATGTTGAAAGTGAATGTTGTGGACAGTATTCATTCCTTGGAAATCCCAAAAAAATTCTTCTAACATGAGTGATGAATGGTTTTTGGTTCTAATGATTTATTTTTATTTTAGGATACGTGGAGTAACAGGCCCAGCGAGCCTGCAGTGCCCAATTGAATCTATGCGACCAATGATCCTAGTAACCTGCATGTGTTTGGAGTTTAGGAGGAAAGCAGACGACCTGCAGGAAGCCCATGCTGTCACAGGGAGTGCGTACAAACCCCTTACGTTCTCCTTAAATGCAGAATAGTCCCTTTCAGTCTTTCCAGCCACGCCACCCAGGAACCCACCAACTTAACCCTAGCCTAATCACCGGATAATTTACAATGACCAGTTAACCTACTTACCTCAGGAGGAAACCGGAACACCTGGAGGAAATCCGTACAGTCACGGGGAAGATATACAAGCTCCTTACCAGCAGCAGGGGGAATTGAACCCTGGGTCGCCTGTACTGTAAAACATCATGCTAACCACTGCGCTACTGTGCCGCCCAAGATGACATAGAAGGATTCAACCTTGCACATGATGAAAGGTACCTCACCTGTATAACAAGCATACTTTCACCCGCAGGATTAACCAGGGTAGGTTATGGTTATCTTTAGCTTAATTCTATCATACTTTAGGATAATTAAGTGTACATTTAAAATAGCATTATAGAGGACACAACAAAACAAGAGGAATTGAGTATAGGAGTAAAGAGGTCCTTCTGCAGCTGTACAGGGCCCTGGTGAGACCCCACCTGCAGTATTGTTTGCAGTTTTGGTCTCCAAATTTGAGGAAGGACATTCTTGCTATTGAGGGAGTGCAGTGTAGGTTCACAAGGTTAACTCCTGGAATGGCGGGACTGTCATATGTTGAAAGATTGGAGCGACTGGGCTTGTATACACTGGAATTTAGAAGGATGAGAGGGGATCTGATTGAAACATATAAGATTATTAAGGGATTGGACACGCTGGAGGCAGGAAGCATGTTCCCGCTGATGGGTGAGTCCAGAACTAGAGGCCACAGTTTAAGAATAAGGGGTAGGCCATTTAGAACAGAGATGCGGAAAAACTTTTTTTTCACCCAGAGAGTGGTGGATATGTGGAATGCTCTGCCCCAAAAGGCAGTGGAGGCCAAGTCTCTGGATGCATTCAACAGAGAGTTAAATAGAGCTCGTATAGATAGCAGGGTCAAGGGATATCGGGAGAGGGCAGGAACGGGGTACTGATTGTGTATGATCAGCCATGATCGCAGTGAATGGCAGTGCTGACTAGAAGGGCCGAATGGCCTACTCCTGCACCTACTGTCTATTGTCTATTGACACCGACCACTGGAGCAATTTTTCACATACAATGATTTGGTAGTGTTTTAGCATATGTTACTGCTATTACCGTGCTTTTTCCTTGTGCACTCACTAGCTCCAATATTTTCAGACCTACTTTAAGGCAGGGGTTCCCATATACCATGCAACAATAAAATAGCAAGGGGTCCATGGACCCCAGGTTGGGAACCCCTGTGTTAAGGTGTTTGTTGCTCTAATGCCATGCATTCTCACAGAGATCTCTCTATTCAGTACATGTTCACAGTTACCATTGGGCAGGAGGTAAAAAGCCTCCAGTCCCACAAGACCAGGTTCGAGAACAATTTCTTCCCTTCACCCATTCAGTTTTTTGACCTGTCTGGCAAAGCCCATTTTGACCTCAGCATCCACTTTCTGAATTTAACTCCCTTATTTGCAATATTTTTGCAGTGACTTTTACACGAATTTTAGCAACTCCATGGCCACTTTGACCAGCTTGCACTAAAATGAACTTTGTTTCTTTTTTGCTCTGATTGTATTCTCTTGCAAAAATGTGTATACTTGGGGGTGTTGAGCATAAAGTTTCTCTTTATGCTGATGACTTATTACTCTTTCTCTCAAATCCCTCTACATCCTTACCTCTAATGTTTTCACTTCTTGACCAGTTTAGCCAGATCTCTGGCTATAAACTTAATTTACATAAGAGTGAACTTTTCCCAATTAATAAAGAAGTACAAGAACTAACATTTCGTGATCTCCCTTTTAAAGTAGTCCATAATCAATTTACTTATCTTGGAATTACAGTCACAAGGAAGTTTAAAGATCTCTTTCGTGAAAACTTTGCCAATCTTTCATATACTATAAAACAGAGTCTGGTACAATGGTCACCTCTATCTATGTCTTTGGTAGGTCGTATTAATGTTGTTAAAATGTATGTTCTCCCCAAATTTTTATACTTATTTCAATCTATCCCAATTTTTATTCCTAAATCTTTTTTTGATTCCTTAGACTCTATTATTTTGTCATATCTGTGGAAGAATAAGCGCTCTAGAATTAATAAAATCCATCTCCAAAAATCTAAAAAAGAGGGTGGCATGGCTTTACCTAACTTTCGTTTATATTATTGGGCAGCTAATATACATTGTGCTACCTTTTGGTCTTTCTTCCACGGTCAACCCGAGTGCCCTAATTGGGTGGCAATGGAGTTGAGCTCCACTAAAGAATTATCTATCTCTGCACTTCTTGGCTCTGCACTCCCTAGCAGTCTGCCCAGATCAATAGCTAATCCTCTTGTTAGACACACTTTGCGTATATGGGCTCAGTTTAGGAAATGCTATGGTTTCCATGATTTTTCCGTTTCCAGCCCTGTCGCACATAATCACCTTTTTTTACCTACTACGTACGATTCAGCATTCCATGTTTGGTATAGGAAGGGCATTAGACATTTTGAAGATCTTTTCATTGATAATCACTTCGCTTCTTTTCAGCAGCTCTCTGTTAAGTTCAATCTGCCCAATGCTCATTTTTTTAGATATCTCCAAATTAGACACTTTATTGCTCCTTTAATTCCAAACTTTCCTGAAATGCCTGCGAAAAATGCTATGGACTTATTTCTTTCCATTAATCCACTAGGTAAAGGTTTAATATCAATTATTCGAGATAAATTAGCAGCCTTACGATGGGCCCCTGTGGATAAAATTAAAATGGCCTGGGAGCAGGATTTAAATACCTCCTTATCCGATGAGAGCTGGGACTCAATTCTCAAATCGGTTAACTCAATCTCTCTTTGTGCTCGCCATTGCCTTTTACAGTTTAAGATTGTTCATAGAGCCCATATGTCTAAATCTAAACTATCTCGATTCTACCCTAACATTAGTCCGCTCTGTGATAAATGCAAGAAGGGCGTGGCCTCTCTCATCCATATGTACTGGTTCTGTCCTAGCTTGGAGAAATTTTGGAAAGATGTCTTCACTACGTTATCGTGTATTCTGAATCAACACCTAGAACCAAACCCCTTAATTGCTTTGTTCGGTTTCTGGGGCGAGACAGATTTACCTCTGAATCCGACCAAATGCCGAATATTATCCTTTGCCTCTCTCCTGGCGAGACGCTTGATCCTCCTTAGATGGAGAGATGTTGCCCTGCCCACTCATGCGCATTGGCTTAACGACATTATGGCCTGCTTGGACCTCGAAAAAATTCATTATTCAGTTCTTAATTCGGATCTAAAGTTCCATAAGGTCTGGGGACCTTTTATCGAGTACTTTCATAACCTTCCTCTTGACTAGGGTTTTTTTTTCTTTTCGGTCCCTTGCTTTCAGCTCCCTTTTTTTTCTGGTAGTAGGCATTATTATCCTCTGTTGCTAAGTGTATTCACAGTCTGGGAGTTTGACTGTCCTGACCTATACTCTTTATACTGTGTTGTGGTCGGTCTGGAGTTGTTGTTGTTTTTTATCTTGTGTTTTGGGGCTTGGGGAGGACACTAAGCTTACCTGTCTTTAATTTAGGTGCTTTTTTGTTAAATTCTCTTCCTTTGTAGCATATTGTTATTGTACGCTTAATTTTGCACTGTATTAATGCTCCTCATTGGGATTTGGGGTTTTTAATTTGTAAAATGTATAGAAAAACTAATTAAAAATAATTTTTAAAAAAGTGTATACTTCATGATTAACTTGGGATTTTCTTGGGAATGTTGTTTATATGGTGCTAAGTGTCTGCATTGCTGTTGCAAGTGTTTCACTGCACCCGTGCATACATGCACTTGTACAGATAGCAGTAAGCTCAATTTGACTTTGACTTCATCTTTCAATATGAAGTCTCAATCCAACACACCAAAGTTGCTTCAAATGATTAAAAATGGTGTTTCACTTTGAGTACACCAGTATGTCTGGTATCAATACAGCACTACCTTCTTTACCTCAGCTGGAGGGTTGTAAGCTTGGAAAAACTTAAGGCAATAAGGAAGGATGAGAGCATCAAAAAATGTAAAAGGAAGTGTTAGATTTTTAAGATCAAGACAATGCTAGACCAGGAAGTTAGGACAGCTGATTCAGGGGTAATGGGTGAACATTAAGCACGCAACAGAGTTGAAGTCGAGCTGAAGTTTATGGAAGCTCACACACAAAATGCTGGAGGATCCCAGCAGGTCAGGTAGCATCTATGAAAAGGAATAAAGAGTCAACGTTTCGGGCCCTGATGAAGGGTCTCAGCCTGATACACTGACTCTATGTCATGCAGGAGGGGAATAAAGAGTCAACGTTTCGGGCCAGGGTCCTTCATCAGGACACAGTGATGCCGTCTATAGATAGCTGGTGGAGTAGTGGCATCAGCGCCAGACTTCAACTTGAGTGGTCCCGAAGGTCCAGAAATCTTCGAATGGTCCCGGACTTCGAACCCGGCTGGCTCCTTGCACGCTTTCCATCAGTTCTGAGCTTCGCGTCATGCTAGCAACTCAGCCTCGTAAAAAAAAGTCAAAATGCTACAGAGCCAGCAAAGACGCCACCTGATGTACCATGAGTCACAAAAGGGAACAACACCAATATGCTAACCGGCCTGCTGAGCTCCTCCAGCATTTGGTCTGTGTTACTCTGGATTTCCAGCATCTGCAGAATCTCCTATGTTTACGTTTGTGAAAGTGATAATCAGTTAAACACCCTTGTGGGCTTCAGATGTACGCATGATTAAATACAAACAACAGCACGAAGGGTTGAGAATCTGAAACAATTGATTTTCAGGGTATTACGTGGGATTGCTTGGGAGTTTGCAGTTAGTGTCAGCCCTGAAAGTAGACAAGGCCCATCAGATGCTGATAATGCTAAATCACACACGCCTCTTTACTTTATGAGGGGTAACCCTTGCCCGCTCTGCCTTAAACTCATCTGCTGGTTCGAGAATATTATTTATCAAAGGTGTGGACTGCTGGTCATTTGTCATTATTACATGCTTCAGTAGACGCAGTGTATAAGCAGGTTATAATTATCAACGGGCCTGCAATACTTGGGAAGAAATGGAAAACAGGAAGTTTTCAATCAATTCCAGAAGGATTACAATCCTCCTTTATACGTTCGGATGTTTGTAAAAGTTCTAAGGCATGTGAAATTGTGCTGGATTTCAGCTGTATACTTTATTGACCGCAGCTGCAGCAGATTATCTGACTGTTAACGCTCAGACAACATTCATTTTATAATTTGCCTAGCACCCTTGTGCACTGCAAATGTCTTCCTTATGCTGCTGGCCACGTAATCTACTCCAGCCACATACAAAAACTATTCATCTTCTTTCATGCTAGCTCTGGTGGAATACATAAGTTTCATATTAACTATTAAATTCTTACTTACAGTGTCTTCGTACAATAGGAATCATCAGTTAAAAGTCCAAGCTGTCATCCTAGGCCTCCCACTGTACTGCTAGGTTCTATGATCCCTTTGTCCACTAAGTTCAATTTGTGAGGAGACCGAAGAACAGTTATTCAACATTAGTTTAAATCAGATCTAAATCAGAGGTAGATTTTCTCTTCTTTACAGGCATGGTTTGAAAATGATAATGTGATGGACTTTGAATGACACTTGTCCAGAAAGCTATTCTGCTAAATAATTTTTTATAGATCAAACCTGGTAAATCCCCTCTCTTTTATGGAAAAGTTATACTCAATTAAACACTCCCCAGGGGAAACAGCACCATTTGTCTGGTGTTTGGTGCTTTAATTTGAGGCACTGTTAACACATATCTAAGGGAAGTTGATTGCAACTGCTAACATTTAAGTTTGTTTCTGATCCTTAACAGCCTTTAGAGCTGCTGTACCTAAACGTGATGTCACAGGTGTTGATCCAACCTCAGGTCAACATCTCATCTATTAGGCTTAGCACAAGATGATCCTTATTATTTCACAATCCGGGTGTATTAGACATCAGCTTGTATTCATTAAAGCCCAACAGCATGGGAAAAAGGAATGCTTGTCAGCTCTGTTCAGCCAGGTTTTGTGTGGTTGACACAAGGTGATTAAAACAATTTATCATTCTTACTTTTTGTTCTCAAATAGATAGTCATGCAGATAAGTAAATCCTGAAGCGGGGCATTTGTTTAATCTGAAAAAGCAATCTAAAAGAATGAAGGTATGTTATTCATACAAAGATACAGTGCCGAAAGAGAACGTTCCGTTCGTTGTCTTTGCGTGGCTTAAAGATGCTATTACATTAGTTTCTGTTTACTGATCATACACCATAGCCACACAACTTTAAAAAAAAATTCAATTTCATAAAACATTGACAATTACAGCACAGTAGTGGCACTTTGGCCCATGATGTGCTAACCTTGTAAACCTACTCTAAGATCAATCTATCACTTACGTCAGATGTAGCCCTCCATTTTTCTGTCATCCATGTGTCTATCTAAAAGTCTTGTAAATGCCTCCAATATACCTGCCTCTACCTCCACCCCTGGCATGCACCCACCACTCTCAAAACTTACCTCTAACAACCCCCCCCCCTTACTTTTGTCCAATCATCTTAAAATTATGCCCCTCTCATATTAGCTTTTTCTGCTCTAGGAAAAAGTATATGGCTGCCCAATTGATCAATGGCCCTTATCGTCTTGTACACTTCTATCAAGTCAATTCTCATCCTCCATCACTCCAAAGAGAAAAGTCTTAGCTCATTCAACCTATCCTCAATGACACGCTCTCCAATCCAGGCCGCATCATGGTAAATCTCTTTTGCACTCTATCTAAGGCTTCCACATCCTTCCTATAATGAGGTGACCAGAAATGAATATAATATTCCAAGTGTGGTTCCCAAGGCTATGGTAAAGGGTCAGAGAGCTGTGGTTACAGTCTCTTTCTAAAAGTTCTTTCTAAAAATTGTGGCTGCATATGTTCTGGCTTCACTTTCAGGTACTGTAAACTGTTATCCTCACCTATTGGTCCAATACTGACCCAATCCCAGTGCAGATTACGGTTAAATGAGGCTGTGTCACTGCATCAGCCTTCTTTGCCACAATATTTTGCCTCACCTCTGACAAGCTCCCTGATGGATCACAGCTAATTTCCAGGATGAATGAGGAGCTGTTCCAGTTCTCATTGGAGGCACCTTTATGCACTGGTGAAGAACCATAATTTCTGCTTCCTCTAAAGGTGCTAAATCCATTGGCAGAACAGGACAGTGTCCTTTCCTAGGCCAACATCCCTAACATCAAAAAGCTGAGAACCAACCAGCTCCCATAGCTTAAACGGCAATACCGCCCCCATCGGGATTCTATAGCAGAGTGGGTAAGTCCTGCATTGGACATTGATCGACGTAGACCTACAGAACTTTAGTGCATGTTGTGCCAGATGTATTAATTCTCTGAGCTCTGGATACCAGTCTTCTCATCAGCAGAAGAATTTATCTACGTCTATTCTGTTGAGCTGACTCATGATTTGGCCCATTTCTGTCAACGGGCAAGTTGACGTGGCAATTACAAGTCTATTTGATACTCCTCTTTGTAATTGGAGGCAGTGAATATAGAACCAGGCTTCTATAAATGCTGGTGAGACCTTAGCTGGAACGACATACACAGCACTCTTAGAAAGATATCTGTGTCTGGGAAAGAGAACAGATAGTTCACCAGGATAATGTCAACATAGACAGATTCAGCTGTGCAGAACGATTAGGGATTCTTACAGGAGAGAGAGTTAAGGAACACCAAATAAAAAGTTTTAAATATGATGGATTTTAATGGAACGATTTGGAAGAAAACGTTTCCTAAGAGGGTGAGAACCAGAGAAAGTGGCTTTAAGATTCATCTTAAAAAGGGAAGAAGGAAAAAGAAATCTCTGCTTGTGTTAGGAACTGATGATCTGCCACACAACCAGAATGGGTGCTGGAATCAAATTCCATCCAAATTCACTAAAGATAATTGGGCATGGATTTAATATGGACTGTTTAATTTCAGCCGTTGCTGAATAAAACAAAGACCAGGGTTATGATCAAATTGGACAGCACCAAATTTGAGGCCATCTGGGCTGTAAAAGTCTATGATTTCACAGTTTCACCAACATCTTCTTCCTTCAGTTGTTAGGGAGAGCCATAGAGGCATAGAGACCTACAGCCCCACCCACTCTGTGCTAATCATCAAGCAGCTCTCTACACTAGTCCTAAACTAATTCCGTTTTATTCTCTCCTGATTCTCCTCAACCTCTCCTCTTCCCAATTCTATCATTCACCCACACATTGGCTGCAGCTTACAGCAGCCGAATAAACTACGTGTCTTTAGGGAAGAAACTAGAGCAGCGGTGGAAACCCGTGTGGCCACAGAGGGTGCATACAAGCTCCACACAGACATCAGCAGAGGCAGGACTTGCACCCCGACTGCCCGAACTGTGAGGCAGCAGATCTACCGGCTGCACCACTCTGCCAGCCCTGGTTCTCTTTAATACCTCTCTCTTCTGATCTCTTCCTTTAAAATGACAGCTGCTCTGCCTGAGTGCCAGAATGAGCTATTCTTAGCACTCTGTTGCCACTATTTACTAGCGCAATGAGAACCTTCTGCTGAGATATTCTTTTATTCTTTTCTAGAGACGCAGCACAGTGACATGCTTCTCCAGCCCACGTCACTTGATTGCATCCATGTGACCAAATACCCTACTCACCCCTGTGTCTTTGGAAAGCAGGAGGAAAACAGACCACCCCGAGGAAACCCGTGTGTATATCGTGGAGAACCTACAAACAGCAGCAGGAATTGAACCCAGGTTCCTGGTTCTGGAAGCATTACGCTAACAACTATGCTACCGCACCTCCCAGATATTCATAATATGTTCAGCTGACTAACTATGTGCTACAGCTGGAGACTGTGGAAACCTAGAGAGGCCTGTGTGAGGCTAAAGGTTGCAGAGATTTATTTATTGACTTTATTTTATTCCAGATTAGATTTCAGATCAAGACGTTAGCAAAACCATTGTGTGGCCAAGGGTAAGTTTAATAATTGTGCAAGGGACTGATTTCTGACCATTATCCTCACACTTCCACTATAAATGGATGCATGCTCCATGATCACCAGCGCCAGTTCATGGAAGGTGAAAAGTGAGTGCTTTTTGTGGTCTTATTTTGCTTTCCCATAAAAGCTTGGGTACCTTCCTGTGCTGACTTAGATCGATCACTTCTTGGGAAAGTGAGGTGCCCCGAATCTTTCTCTCGCTACTCTCAGTATCACAGTGTAGATTTTTAGGTCGGATGCGAGCTCCTTGTCACTTGTGTTCAGAGGACATACAAGTCAGTTACTGAGCAGACATTGGCTGTTTCTGTGCTGTAGCCAGAGACATGATACATGGCACCAATTAACTGTATAAAAATACCCCTAAGAGCCAGAACAGGAAGAAAGTAATTACATCAAATGATAAATTAGTTTGGTACTAGGAAAAATATTGATACTCAAACATACTCATTGCAGTTACACACACAACTTTGAGCCTTACTATCAGCAGAAGAAAAAATCCCGTGTTCCCAGAAGCTCCTGATCACGTACTTCTGCTTGCTATGTCTTTTTGTCCATTCTCAAGCTGGCTATGACTGCTCCTGACCTGCTGCTTGGACTTGGTTCACACAGATCAAGGCCCTGGAGACGTTCTGCTCAGGAGAGCCAACATTGCCACAATCAACACTGTTGTAATCGCTTTTTGACACTGCAATTCCTTTTTAACCACAACCGCAGCTGTCTGCCCATGTTCCTATCTAACTTAAACTCAACATTACTGTGTACTGTTGCAACCCACACTGGCACATGACACTAGTATCATCCTTTGCTCCCTGTACTCCATCTGGGGCTCACTAAGAGTCATTGGCCATCATTTGGTCTTCACTTACATCTTGAAATCAACCCAGTACGTTATTCCTGTAAATGGTTTCCACTCAGAAGATTTAATTTCCCTAAATTGTGCCCAGCCTCGTCAATGCTTCCTTTGTATTGTAGTTGGATCCAGATGAGCAATATTACATCAAACCAACTTGATATTTTGATGCAATATATTTACGAGAAACAAATCAACTTGGAAATTGAAGGAGCACTTACTCTTATTCCTTTCTAGATCCCTGTTATCAATGTATTCCTTTATCTTAATAACTTTTTAAAAATTCTGTCTATTCCCTTCTATCTTAGAGCTTGAAATTTAAAGACAAAGATAAAAATTAGCTTTATTCATGGCATGTACACCATAGTGAAATGAGTTCTTTGTGTCCAATCAAATCAGTGAGAATTGTGCTGGGCAGCCTGCAAGTGTCGCCATGTTTCCTGCGCCAACATAGCGTGTCCCACATCTCACTCACACTAACCCACACATCTCCGGAACGTGGGAGGAAACTGGAGCACCCAAAGGAAGCTTGCCGGATCGCGGGAAGCACATACATCCCCTTACAGCCCCAGTCTTACAGTTGGTGCTTTAAAGCATTGCGCTAACCTCTACGTTACCAGTTATTACTAGGTCAAGAAGGGTGAATGAGATAAAGACCTGAAGAGATTCTGGTAAAAACTGGCTGTGAGAAGTAGGCACAAATATAGGCAGCAGGCAGATATAATTAATTACAAGCAAATGAGTTACCCTCCTTTCAGATAATTAAATCCCACTTCTACCTGACCTGTTGGGTATGTTCTAACATTTTTTAAAATTTCTGTCTTCTAGGATCTGTACTTTCTCTGGTTTTTGATATTAAAATGCCTGAATCCTAGAAAATAAACCTTGAAATTAGCAACTTCTTTCAGAACTTGGTATTATCTGAATTGTTGCTTTGAGCTGCTAGTGCATGTCTTGCTTCTTTCCATTGCTTTGGGAATTCTCTAAACCTGATCGATTAAATGTAATGCACATTATGATACAGTTTGCAAAGGACACGGTGTTAAATCAATACTTCTTTTACTTCACAATCCAGCTTGAAGAGCACTTCAAGGAGCACTGGCAAACTTCACAGCTTACAGGCAGTCTGTGATGGTGACAGGTTCAAACACCAGTCAGTAGTAACATGCAGTTAACAGTATGAAGCCAGAGTAGTCAGAACTTGTTCATCCTCAGGGTAGAATTGTGAAATATGTTTGCACTGAAAACTCTTGTGAGAGAAATGGGTTTGGGAGCAGTGAGATGCAGTTGGAGAAATACTGTGCAAGGATTTATAGGTGGATGTTGAGATCAAAATACTAGTCGTCTCACTTACCCTAATTCGTAGTGGAATCAATTCTCAAGAAGATTTAACAATATTAAGTGGGAGCAAAGAATGTTAGAGAAGGGTCACAAGTGAACTAAAGAGAATGTAATTGTATCATTCCTGTAATATGACTAAATCATTAAAGCAGAATAAAAGAAGTGCAAATCATTCTTCATATCAAAGAAAAAGGATTGATTGTTAATAAGACATACTTATATTTCATTAAGTACAACTGTCTCTCATAAACACCAAATTAGATAAAATTTCAAAGACCACTTGCACTATCACCTTCTTAGTATCCCATATCTCTCCCAACTAATCATTGGAGACCCACTTCCAATGGAATTCCTTCCACGGACCCTCAAGAGATATCACATTATACAAACCTAGAGCTTTACAATGATGCTGTTCACTTCTTTCTTGTCAGACCCACTTATGTTAGTTTGAATAGCACTGACGTAAAATGGGCCTCACTATATTATTATGGATAATTATAAAAATATGGATAATTTCAACAAGTTGTGTGTGTGTGTGTGTGTGTGTTTTACCAACTGGACAGAAGCCTATCATTCACATACTGTGTTAATGCTGGATCCATCTCCAGCCAGCACATTCAAAGTAACAATGCAACAGCCTATTTTTTTCACAAATTATTTTTTTACTTTTCACCTACAGCCTCCTAGCTGATGTCTCACTCGTCACCCTCACTTCAATAACTGATTACCTTCTCTTCATGCAACACACACAAAAAATGCTGGTGGAACGCAGCAGGCCAGGCAGCATCTATAGGCAGACGGGGAGACTGTTTTGCTGAATACCTATGCTCGGTCCGCCAGAGAAAGCAGGATCTCCCAGTGGCCACACATTTTAATTCCACGTCCCATTCCCATTCTGATATGTCTATCCATGGCCTCCTCTATTGTCAAAATGAAGCCACACTCAGGTTGGAGGAACAACACCTTATATACCGGCTGGGTAGCCTCCAACCTGATGGCATGAACATTGACTTCTCTAACTTATGTTAATGCCCCTCCTCCCCTTCTTATCCCATCCCTGATATATTTAGCTATTTTCCACCTCCTTTTTTTCTCTCTTTCTGCCCATCACTCTGCCTGTTCTCCATCCCTCTCTGGTGCTCCCCTCCCACTTTCTTTCTCCCTAGGCCTCCTGACCAATGATACTTTCCCTTCTCTAGCTCTGTATCCCTTTTGCCAATCACCTTTCTGGCTCTCAGCTTCACCCCACCCCCTCCGGTCTTCTCCTATCATTTCGTATTTTCCCCTCCCCCTCCTACTTTCAAATCTCTTACTTTCAGTTTGTCCTGACGAAGGGTCTCGGCCCAAAACGTCGACAGCACTTCTCCCTATAGATGCTGCCTGGCCTGCTGCGTTCCACCAGCATTTTTTGTGTGTTGCTTGAATTTCCAGCATCTGCACATTTCCTCGTGTTTACCTTCTCTTCATACTCTTAGTCTCAATCTGAAACATCGACAATCCTTTTGCCTCCACAGAAGCTGTTTGGCCCGTAGGAATCTTCCAGCAGTTAACTTCTTGCTCCAGATTCAGGGTCTGCCATCACTTTGTCTCCGTCTCAACAGCATATCCCTTTTGTTGGTGATATTCTCATCAACTGCCCTTAGAGTCTGCATTCAAACCTCTCTGGGTAAAGAACTCTTACCTGAATTATTAGTTACTCTGTATATTAACTGTCTGATGCTGAGGTACATCCTAGAATGCACTGGGACACATAATCAGTGATGTAACCTGGGGTCATCATGTGTTCTGGGTCTTTCAGCATCAGGCAACTTCACCCAGGTGACCCAGCCAGGACTGATCAGGCTCTGTCTTGTGTCCCAGCAGCATTGGTCCACAGGTCACATCTCTTGATCCTTAGCCATCTGGAGGTTCACTCAGCAGCCTCTGTGACGGGTCTGATGATGCCTTTCTTTGCAGTCTCCATAATGACAAGGAGAGAGTAGGTTCTGCAGAGCGAGCTGCCAGCAAAACCTCTACAACCCACCTCTACCGGCTCGCATCCTGCCCTCCATCCCTGTCTCTGGCACTGCTCTACCAGCCCCTGGTATAAATATTTCTCTCAGTGTTGAAGATACAGTACTGTGCAAAAGTCTTAGGCACATGCGAAATAAATCTCTAAAGAGAAGATGCTTTCAAATGAATGAAATGAAAAGTTTCTAAATATCAAAGTATTTGCTATAAAGAGCAGTAAACAGTAAAAAGCTTAAATCAAATCAATAGTTGGTGTGACCATACTTTGCCTTTAACATTGGATCTCTTACGTACACTGTTGTGCAATTTTATAAGAAATTCAGCTGGTAGGTTTCTCTAAGCATCTTGGAGAACTTGTCACAGTTCTCCTGCAGACTTTGGCTGTCTCTCTTGCTTCTGTCTCTCCAGGTAATCCCAGACAGCCTCACTGACGTTGTGATCTGTGCTCTGTTGCGACCATACCATCTGAAACAATACCGTAACATTCTTCCGGTTAAGATGGTGCTACCGAACTTGTGCGACAGCTTCCCAATAGTCAAAAAGCTAAGAAATCCAACTAAAAGCATCACTAAACATATCTTTTCTGAGGAAAACTGTGTTAAATTATCGACACAAACTGTGAAGGAGCAAGCAATGGGGAGGCAAGTTAGGGGGATGAATTGATGCAGATGGAGTTCTGACGCCCGTACAGCTGGCCTAGGAGCAAGGTTGGATCACTCTGGGCACTGTAAGGAGAAGGCAGGTCCTGGGCAGAGGATATTCGATTCTGATGTTCATACAACTGGCCCGGATGTGAGGTTAGTTTGCTCTGGGTGCCGAGCTGATTTGAAGAAATTGAGAGCGGCTTCAGTTTAAGTGACAAAATCTGGGCCCGAAGTGAGACACTGAGCAGTGTGGTCTGGGCCCGAAGCCTTTCGAAGCAGCGGTGCCTGGGTCCTAGTTTGAGGTACAATGTGCTATTTAGACAATTTAAACACCGGCCCAGAGCAAAAGCGAGAGTTGATTTCACTCACTCTCTGTGATGTTCACTCCTCTCTCCAGGGTGCATAGCATTTCACTCTTCTGTCTTTGAGTCAATTTAAATGCTGACCCAGATAGACTGAAAAGACACGGTGTCAGTCGGGATAAAAGACAATTTTGCTCGTTTTCTGAGATGGTCATCTCCATGGCACTGAGGCTATGAAGATTGCACTGACTGCTGTGCTCCTTGCCCACTATTGTAATGAACTGTTAAGTAATAACTTATAATACTAATGAGGATAAATAACTGATAAGTAGGCTTTGGGCCTACTCTGGTTTGCTCCATGGTTCAGACCTTTGGTTCAGAATACTGTTGTTCGCTTCAATTGTTTGCATGACTTGATTTTTTTTCTTTCAAGTGTTGATCTTTTAAAAAAATTTTAATTTTTTTCCTTCAAATTGGGTTCTTTCGGGTTTCTTGCTTTGTGGCTATCTGTGAGCAAGCAAATCTCAAAGTTGCATCATATATCTATTCTTTGATAATAAATGTACCTGAAATACTTGAAACCAAATAAAATAAATCTAGGGTTCCTAAAACTTTTGCACAATATTCTACCTATTTATGCGTTTTAGACTTTGCCACTGCGAGGTTGGCTGCATTTTTCCTGTGTTCTGCAATGTAGCCTGAGTGACAACAGTTTTGAAATTAGTTACTTTAAGGAGGAGATTTAAAAAATGAAAAGAAATCTAATGTCTTCATTTGGGGGTCATATTAAGTCAAAGTAAATTTATTATCAAAGTATGTATATGTCATCATATACTAACTTGAGATTCATTTTCCTGCAGGCATTTACAGAGAAAGTAAAAATATACATAACTAAGGCTAACAACCAAAGTACAAAAGAAGACAAACTGTGAAAAAGGAAAAAATAAAATAAATAAATATTACTAAGAACATGCATTGTAGGGTCCTTGAAAGTGAGTCTGTAGGTTGTGGAATCAGTTTAGAGTTGTGGTGAGTGAGGTTATCCACGCTGGTTCAGGAGCCTGATGGTTGTAAAGTACTAACTGTTCCTGAACCTGGTGGCGTGGGACTAAGGCTTCTGGGCCTCTTGCTTGATGGTAACAGTGAGAAGAGAACATGACCTGGATGGTGGAAGTTGTTAATGATGGATGCTGCTTTCTTGTGAATGCACCTTGTTCGACCTCTATGCTGACCAGAGTCTATACCAGTTGGTGTACATAAGCTTGTGGTTCTGTATTTATGATATCTCCAAATTTCTTTGGAATGAATAAATACTATTTTCTTCCAGGTATACTTTACATTTATTTTCATATTTATTAATTGGAATGTGATATTGATTGAGCAATTTTATCATGTCTCTCAACATACTCCTTACAGTAATTATACCACAGATCTATATTATTTGCTGTAAAACACTTCATGTGGTCTTGAATTGATGAGAGATGGGATATAAATATGAAGGCCTAGCAGGGGTGTTGTGCTGAGCCAATGAATGTCTTTCTCAAGTGTCTGAAGTTGCAGACTTCCGTAAACCTGAGGCCAAGTTAGAATGAGCCTCACATGCTTTACACACAGAACAGTCAGGTCAGAACATCAGGCATCCGGGACAGCCCTTCTATGTGTGTTCACAACAGCACTGCTTACAGAGAAGTATGAGGTCTCTCCTGGATCTAAAAAGTCTGTCATGTATTTTTTCACTTATGTGTCTTGGTTTTACTCTGCTATCTTGCCTCTCGCAGGAAGTTGCAATGGAAAGAACTCCATCACATTTTCATGATGCTTCTACAGCAGATCAGCCAAGACATTATCAAACAACAGGGCAAGTTCTGAGGGTGAAGATGTCCTCCTTATGGTTCTTAAGTTCAGCAGACCTACCAGCTGTCCATCAGTTTGATGGGATGGTGGTTGATAGTCAGAAATACCTGATGGACTTTGGACAGTGAGAATGTTCTTAATCTAGTCACAAGAGTTTGCTATCTTCTTTCTCTCCTCCATTCTCAGCCCTGATGTGGGGTTTTGACCCAAAGTATCAACAATTCATCTCTCCCCTTATGGATGCTGCTTGACCCACTGAGTTCCTCCAGCAGATTACACGATGCTCTAATCCTTGTGGGCCGTGATGAATTTTCTTAGTTACTTTCTTTAAAAATTCAAACAAGTTTGTGAGGTTACATGGAAATTTATCAGGATCCTTCTGCAAATCTAAATAGTGTGGTGAACTACATATACCTGTCTGGACACGGCCCTGCTGACTGCTCCTGTGGCTCCTCCCACAGACCCCGGTATAAAGGCAGTTGGAGACACTGCTCCCCCCTCAGTCTCCAGGATGTTGTGTGGTAGTCTCTTGCTGCTAATTGTGGTCTCTTGCAGCTAATAAAAGCCTATCGTTCACCTCCCATCTCCGAGAGTTATTGATGGTGCATCAAATAGTACTCACTGGTTATAGATACACTTGAACCAATGCTTTGTGAATGAACCAATAGCAAACATGACATCCCATCTCTCCACTGTCTCAGTATATGAAGGTATGTGTACTACCTTGTCACTACCTATCCATCTGCGTCGTCATTTTCATGACTAAGGTCTAAAGACTAAGGTTTCATGGAGGTAACCTAAGTGTGGCCTCATCACGACTGTGGAAGGGGTGATGGATATCCACTGTCGTGATGAGGCCACACTCAGGTTGGAGGAACAACACCTTTTATTCCGTCTGGGTAGCCTCCATTCTGATGGCGTGAGCATCAATTTCTTGAACTTCTGGTAATGCCCCTTTCTCACCATTCCCCATCCCTTTTACCCTCTCTCACCTTATCTCCTTACCTGCCCATCACCTCCCTCTGGTGCTCCTCCCCCTTTTTCTTTCTTCCATGGCCTTCTGTCCTCCTCTATCAGACTCCCCCTTCTCCAGCCCTGTATCTCTTTCACCACCTCATTCCTTACCTCATCCCTTACTTCATCCCACCCCCTTCAGGTTTCACCTATCACCTTGTGTTTCTCTCTCACCTCCCCCCACCTTTTAAATCTACTCCTCAGTGTTTCCCTCCCTTCAGTCCTGCCGAAGGGTCTCGGCCCGAAACATCAACTGTACTCTTTTCCATAGATGCTGCCTATTCCTCCAGCATCTTGTGTGTGTTGCTTTAATCAAATTCATGAGATTATGTGAAAACTTATGAAAAGCCCTCTCAAAATCCAGATACATTGCAATCACTTGCCTCCTGTTCTGTTTGTTGTATCCTCAAAAAACTCCAACATCTTTGTTAGGCAAGATTTCCTTTTCATTTTCCCCTGGTGTTAATGCTTTCCTCCTGTTCTGTTCTTACATCTTTTGTAATAGATGTTAGCAATTCCCTTCTTACTGACGTTAAGGTTCTGCTCTGTGATTCCCTGTTTGTTCTCTTTCTTTTTTTAAGCAGCAAGATTACATTCATCAGTCTGCAATCTGTAGAAATGGCTCAAGAGTCTAAAGAATTTTGGAAGATGACAACCAATACATCCATTATTTCCAAGGCCACTTTTTTTCTTTGGTGTCTAGTTTATCGGCCTTGGTGATTTGTCAATCTGTAGTCCCATTCATTTCCCTAAAGCTATTTCTTCAATAATAATTATTTCTTACAGTTCCCCTCGCTAATGTTTTCAAAGTTCAACACTTAATCAAACCCTTTAACAAGTTCTTCATTCAGCCTTTTTAGATAGATTACTAATTCAAGGAACAAATCAAAAACATGTTACCAAATAAGGCCTCATTGAAATATGATTTTGCCAGCTGTTGCAAAGGGATGAATTCCTTCAGAGTAATTGTAACATGGGTTACTTGCTGGCCGTTTAAAGCACTTGAACAAGCTGACAGGACTTTGGTTTGAGCAGATGTAATGTTGCAGCTCTATAATAAGGTCTGGTTAAACCACGCTTGGAATGTTACGCTCAGTACTGGTCACTATAGGAAAGAAGTGGAAGCTTTAGAGAGAGTGCAGATGAGATTTTTCCAGGATGCTGCTTGGATTAGAAAGCATGTCCTATGAGATAGGCTGAGTGAGCTGGGGCTTTTCACTTTGGGGCAAAGGAGGACGAGAGGAGACTTGATAGACAAGATGTCAGGAAGCATAGACTGAGTGGAGAACATGAGACTTCTTCCCAACACAGAAATGGCTCATACGAGAAGTATAATTTTAAAGTGATTGGAGGTGTTGGTGTCAGAGGTAAATTTTACCCACAGTGGTGGGTGCATAGAATGCCCTGCCAGGGGTGGTGGTAGAGGCAGATACATTGGGGGTATTTAAGAAACTCTTAGATAGGCATATGGATGATAAAAAATAGAGGACTATATAGGAGGGAAGGGTTAGATTGATCGAGTAAGTTAAAAAGTCAACATAACATTTTGGGCTGAAGGGCCTGTACTGTTTTATGTTCTATTGATCCGTGCTGTATCAAAGACTGATACACAATGAATACATTTCTTTGCAATCTAGCAATTTTAACAAAACTTTTAGCTATAAGTCAACAGCAATCACAGTTGTCAATTCAAATGTTGGCTAAGTTTTCAATGCACAATAATGTGCCTGATTGTTACTTGGACATGTTCTTTGTAGACTGTGTCTTGCAGTAGACTTCATGACCTAGCCAAGCAATGTGGGGTTTGGACGTTCTCCAGAGTTGATACTGGCGTGATCTGCCAGGCCTCTCTGGCTGTCAGATCCAAAGCTGGTGAGTCACGCTGCCAAGACTGACAGCTGCAGCTCCTGCGTTGTAACCCCAGCCTCGCAGAGGGGCAGGGAGGGGACTTTGCATCGCATTTCTATGGGGTCCATTCTTCCCACCAAACAAAAAAATTGCAAACACCAGTTTGCTCCTGTGGTTCTGATAGCAAACAGCCATTATCTGAGAGAGGCCAAGAACTGCCACAAGGCACCGGCGTCTTTGTTGTCAGTCTGAATGGCTTCATAGTGGTCTGACAGTACGGGCAAAGTGCGATGCCTCAGAAGGGGGGGAATTGTTGCAGAAGCAGTCAATGCACTTAATTGCTTTTCATGTTGAGTGCGGGGTTCGTCTTGCTCACAGACAGGCATACCACAGTGAGACTCTGTTTCAGCCGTATTCTTCAACAGGCTGCATAGCCACAATATCATGCAGGAGAACCAAGTGCTTTGATAACACACATTCAACCGTTGACATCATTCCTTGGCCTAAGAACTGAGAAGGAGTTGTTAAAGCAGAACGGTTAGTGACAGCGTAATTCAAAAGAGAACAGTCGACAGGCTGATTGCACCCAGCACAAGAGAGGACGCAGACAAATTCAGGACAGTGCTACTTACGGACAAGAATGTACATTGACTATGTCATGGTGTCAGAGTTATTTTGAGATCTCTCCTGGATCCGAGAAATTTGTTATCTGTGGCCATGGAGAAGCCATTTAGTTCTCCTTGCAGAAACTGCACAGAAGACATGTGCAGCAAATCAGCCTTGATATAATGGCAGATCTGACTTGGTGGGCTGACTGGCCCCAGTTATGTTCCTATATCTTATGGACTTATAGTCTGATTCAAATATCCTCTGTGCGCTTTCCAATTCTTCGACATGTTAGAGTGAACGCTTGCAGTCCATGAGTGGGGTCGAGTCTAATGGATTGGCTGAGAGCTGCTTCAAAGCGACGCACCACTTGTAAATAACTAGATTATTATTTTTTTTGTAGAGTAGATGCAGTGTCTGTTTCTGCTCAAAGGAACTGATGAAGCACTGTAAATCTCTGAGCTTACCACACCAATATAAAGCAGGAGATGTCTCTATAAACCGGCAGAGCTAATACCTTGGGTGGTTGGAATCTGAATGCAAGTGCATCGCAAGAGTCCCACTGCTCCGTGTGCACTCTCAGCTGCCGTGACTGCAGTTGAAAAGGGTTTATCAAAGGTGCTTACTTCACATCCTGAATGGGAGTTAATGCTTGTAAGAATATGCTCTAGAATTCCTCAGTCAGTTAAGAATACGCAGCGCAACCCCGGTTTGAAGGATTAGGCCCTGTGAGAGACAACGGGGCGAGTTTCCTCTTTGTTTGGTCCAGGATTGGACTCTGCTGCCAGGGACAGTGACGCTGAAGGTTGGGCAGAGGCCAGAGCAACTCGATTGGCACATGGGCCCAGATTTGGTTACAATCCCGCTTCCAGCTGCCCGCCAGATTCATTTGCATTTGTCATGCTTGGGTCACTTTTGTATGACATGCCACTAATCGCTTTATTTCACTGAACGCAATGAGTGACACGAACATTGGGTGTTGTCATATCATATTGATCCCGCGTTTACTAATTAATGAGTCTTGCACAGTAGCCTGTGCACCAGTTATGTTGGATCACGTGAGGCACACTAACCAAAATATGTGCTCAAAAGCTACGAGCCCTTTACAGGAAATGTTAATACAGTTAATCAGCTGCAGTATGTTTTAGAAAGAAAAAATTGCACTACTTTTTTATACTTCGAAGCTTCGGAAAAATCTGCTTGTTTGGGAGTGCAAAGCAGCAGCTGTTTTCAGAGAGTGTCAGGAAGGGTAATGACCTGAGGTTAGGCAGAAGCCTCGATATGGACTGGTTCCGCAAATGACTGGAAATCGATGGAATTATCCAAACATCCTGGACAGTGTATACAGGACATAATGTGCCAAATCTTCCTCTAAGCATACCAAAGCATGTTCAAGATTCAAGATAGTTTATCATCATTCTTCAGGGCACGAGTGTGCAGAAGAACAAAATGGTGGTTACTCTGGATCTGATGCATCATAAAAAAAAAGTACTATAAATACATAAGACATACGTAGACTGATTGCACATACACAAAGTGATGCTAGGTACAGGAGTATCTGTAGATACAGTGACTCTGACAGGAAATGATAAAATAGTGGTGCTGCGGTTGTGATGGGGTAGTTTAACAGGTGGAGGTGTTGATCAGCCTGATGTCTTGAGGGAAGGAGCTATTCTTGAGTCTGGTAGTTCTGGTGTGGATGCTCTTAATGGGAGTGGGACAAACAGTCCACGAGCAGGGTGGGTGGGATCCTTCTAGATATTGCTGGCCATTGTCCTGCACCTTTCCGTATAAGTGTCCTTGATGGTGGGTAGGCTGGTTCCGGTGATGCATTGGGCTGTTTTAACTGCCCATTGTGGAGTTCTCTTGTCCGTGGCAGCGCATTTTCCATACCACACAGTGATACAGCACGCTCTCAACTGTACATCTGTGGAAGGTCATGTGCAGAGTCCAACTCTCTGCAACCTTCTTAAAAAAATAGAGGCATTGGTGAGCTGGCTTGACTGTGGAGGATGTGTTCTGGGACCATGAGCGGGCAGTGTTACATACGGGGTGGGGGGGATGGAGACACGTCTCTGCCAAAGGAAGTGAAAGGCACCTCTTCCCCCTACTAGGCAGCAGGTCACCTTTGGGCAAGGTGTAGCCAGGGTCACATGAAGCCATGGGGACAGGTGGTGGATGGTCATATGAGCAGTTGGTGCATATCGCAAGTTCTGGTTCGGCGACCGCTGACATCAGGTAGCAAATCCCTGAAATGTATTGATAATGTCTGGGGATCACCAGTATTGTAAAGACACTGCCCAGGAAAAGGCAATGGCCAAGGACAATCATGGTCGTGGAAAGGCCATGATCGCCCATGTTATTCAACACGGCACATAACAAATGAATGAACATATTGTATACTGAGGACAGTGGAGGCAGAATTTGTACCACAGGATCAGGCTCAATATTGCATAGAATATGGAGCATAGAACACTACAACATAATACAGGCCCTTAGGCCCATTGGGCTGACCTTCCAACTTAACAATTAGTTAAATCAATCTAACTCTTCCCTCCATTTTTCTATCATCCACGTGCCTATCTTTCTTAAATGTCGGTTCTTAAGTATTTAAGACTTTTTAAAAATATTGTCTTCTGTGGCAGAAGCACCAGTTGGAGGCGGTGGTCCAGAAGAAATAAAGCTCACTTTGTGAGAAATGAAATTTAGGGGACCCAGTAGACAGCGAAGTAAGTAACAATATCTGGGTCCAAAAAACCAGCACAACCCCAACCTTGGGTTCATACAACTTTAATGAATTAGGCTCAGTGAGCACAGAAATAAGCCTTTTGGTCCAACACAGAGGTGCAGTCACAGGGAAGACATGTCAGTGTCTTTACTGTCTTAGAAGGTTAAGGAGATTTGATATGTCACCAAACACTCTAACTCTAATGAAATTCAATATATGTACTGCTGACTGGTTACATCATGGTCTGGTACAGCAAGTTGAATGCAAAGCAAACTGCGGAGAGTAGCAGACTCACCAATACTTTAATTTTCATTTACTGTTAATTTTTATCAACACTGTATTGGGTCCTATTGGAGGCCACAGAGAAAGCTTTGGTATAACCTTCAGCATAAGCAGTGGTAGAAGGTTGGAAAAGGACAGAAAAGGGATCTCAACTGCCATAGTCTTGACTTGCCGGAGATGTCAGGACATCGAGTGCTCTACATTGAAGAAGTGGGATAGTTTCTCAGCATATTTCATTTGGGTTCTTTCAGTACTTCACAACTTGGACACAAATATGGGCATAGTTTATGTATCTCAGAGGATGGGCAACCAGAAGTAAAAGGGAAGCAAGAGTTATTGGCATCCTTGTAAAGATGTCTGTATAAGTACTCAGGAGGGTCAGGGGTATTTTTCTCAGTTTCTCATGAATCTTCATCTTTGCTTGGACTTCATTGTCACTCTTCACCACCCTCCTCCCATTTCCCCCAGCCATGAATGTTAACCTTCATCTTGTCTTTTCCTTCTCTTCCTTTCTCTTTCTCTCCTCCTCTCTATCTTTCTCCCTCTCAGTACTTACATATCAACCCCACCCTTCCCTCTCACTCACTCACACACACTTTCTCTCTCTCCATTTGTCTCTCTCTCTCTCTATCTCTCTTTCTCTTTCTCATGAGCAACTCTCTCCTCCCAAGTCCTGAACATTATTCCCAAGAGTCTCAGGCATGTGGTCACCTCCCCACAGAGGGAGATGGATGTTCTAGATACTGATGAGGCTCTCCATTAAGACTGGTAGGACTCTCTAATTCCTCAGTCATGTTGTCTCCTCCAGCTCACCTGGCCTGTCTGTAATATGAGGGTCTTAGTCTCAGTCATGGTGAACCACGTCTGAAGGGACATTCGAACCAAATCACCTCCTTCTTCCAATTGATCTCCTTCACTTTGGAAAAGCAACCAAATTATTCAAGGAATTTAGATGGATAAGAAAGAGGAAAGGACAAAACATTTGATGAAAAGAATATTGAGTTAAGACAAATATTAAGGCAGATGATGTAAGATTATCAATAATTGGTTGGAAAGGATGGTATTCATTCTCAACATATGAAAGTAATTTCATCTTAACACCAGAGTCTTAGACAATGCCCATTATTTTAATTAAAATATTTGAGTCCTTTTATGGAAAGATATTCATTGAGTTTAGGATTACACACTAAACAAGTAACACATGTCTTTCAATATGTAATTTAAACTCTTTTATTTATTATAGTAGAACTGGCATATTTTAACCTTCATCAGCAGCAAGCAAGCAAAGGGTAGGTATATATACTCTGGGGCCTTTTTGTTTGATACCTCCTGTAGCCCATCCACTTCAAGGTTCAACATGTTAGAATCAAAGAAAAGAACAGCCCAGAAACAGACCCTTCAGCCCATCTAGTCCATGCCAAACCATTTAAACTGCCTACTCACATCAAGCTGCACTGAGCCCATAGCACTCGATACCCCTACCATTAACATACCTATCCAAACTTCTCTTTTAGTGTTGAAATTGAGCTCGCGTGCACCACTTGCTCTGGCAGCTCCTTCAACACTCTCACGGCCCTCTGAGCGAAGATGTTTCCCTTCATGTTCCCCTTAAACTTTTCATATTAACGTTAGCTCAAAGGTGCCAAATAAGGACAGTGTGTTAGCAATCATGGTCGGAAAATTATCCTGACAAGCTGCATCTCATGCTGGTTTGGCACCTGCTTTGTTCTGGACTGCTGGAGCCCACAGAGAGCGGTAAACACTACCCAGTCCATCACAGGCTCATCATTGGCTTCCAACCAGTCCCTCTTCATGGCACATTCATCAGGAAGACAGGCCTGCCACCCTGGCCATTCTCTTTTGTTTCTTCTATTTTTATTAAGAGTTATACTTCATTCAGGGCCTGAGGAGACTTGGTACTTCATCAAAGATTCTAGCAAATTTCAACAGATGCACTACAAAGCGTTCTAACTGGTTGCATGACCATCTGATACAGAGGGGTCACCGCACGGGATCTGAAAAAGCTGCAGAGGGTTGGAGGCTCATGGGAACCAGCCTCCCCAGCACCGAGGTCATCTTCAAAAGGTGATGCCTCAAAATAGCAGCAGCCACCATTAAGGGTTCCCACCACCTAGGACATGCCTGCTCCTCATTACTACCCCCAGAGAGGAGGTGCAGGAGCCTGAAGACACACACTCAGTGTTTTCGG
Source organism: Hemitrygon akajei (assembly GCF_048418815.1). Taxonomy (NCBI): domain Eukaryota; kingdom Metazoa; phylum Chordata; class Chondrichthyes; order Myliobatiformes; family Dasyatidae; genus Hemitrygon; species Hemitrygon akajei. The sequence continues at coordinate 33,542,757 of NC_133127.1, forward strand.
AACAGTTTCTTCCCCTCTGTCATCAGATTTCTGAACGGACAATGAACCCATGAATTTTATTTTTGCTCTCGTTTTGCACTAGCTATTTATCATATACAGCTTATTCTAATTTATTAGATATTTTATGTATTGCACTGTACTGCTGCTGCAGATTAACAAATATCTCAACAAATATGTTAATGATAATAGCATATTATTCTGATTCTGAGCAGATACAGGACCTTGAAAGCCCAGATAACCAGACTCATGAACAGCTTCTTCCGCACTGCTCTCAGATTCTGATCCAATCAACTCTTTCACGTCCTCTTCCTGATGGTGCTGCTGCATTCTTAGACCTTTTGACTCCCTCCGTTATCTGTTATTGTCATTTTAACATTTCTTTTTGCACTACTTCTGAGAATTAACGTCAGGGTTAGGGTTGGCGTTAAGGTAACTTTGCACTCATCACTGCATTTGTGGTTGTATTTATTACTAATAATACTGTTTGTTCTGTGAGCTTCAGGAAAGCACTGTGTTTCATTGCACCCTGATGTGCCTGTATATGACAATAAACTAAACCATCTACCCTGTACACTTCCAAATGGTTCAGAAATCCAGATGTGGAGGGAGGAAAGGAGGATTGAGTTCTCAAAATCTGGAATTGTTCATGACAACAGCTGGAGACAAGTTAACTTTTCTTTTTAGTAAGAGCGGTCAAAGTTCAGCACACAGTGATGATGAGAAGCACAGCAATGCATTACAGCTTTGATAAATTCCTCAAAGCTTGGAAGATCCCTCTACAGAAATTTAGAGGAAAGTTCACAATCTTTAGTGAGTGTGTCTGGGAGAAAGTGACAGTGGAATGAGCTGAGGTTGAAAATGACACTGGGGAATGTTGATATATATTGAGGTTTAATACTCTGGCCTTAGAACTCTGATATGTAAGGCATTTAATGTTTTACCTTGCCCATAGTTCATCATTAATTCAGAACACTAGGCTCTGGCTTGCCTTAAGCTCTGCCCCTCAGATGGAAATGTGACCCTCCCCAGTTGCCTGATCCTCCATTGACTCCATTCTATATTCGCGATCAAAGAGGTGAGATGCCAATGACTTCTACACCACTTCACACAGTAAACTGTTACAGCTTTGAAACAGACCCATGCCTCTCCGTTGTGGGGTGGTGGGTGGCTGAAGGGAGATGCCGGCTGGAGAATGAAACTTCCATTTAAATAAAAATAATGTTTTACTGCCTCTTGGAAATTTCAATTGATATGTGGGAAAGCTTTCTAAACTGCAAAGATCAAAATAAAACAAGGCTTCGAGCCATGAAATATTAAACTTCTGTTGCCTTTTAAAATTTTATTCTTGAAAGCATTTTGCTTTTTTGTGTGAATGGGTGAAATGCTCTGGTAGATTTGTTCATTTGGCACTCGTGTGCTGGTACAGTATATTCAGTACTCTTTGATCTTGCCTCTTTCTTGACTGACATTCCTGACATGAGGAATGCCAGTCTTTAAGTGCCCAGATCAAAACAACTTCTTTTTCAGAAAAAAAGAGCTTTTATAGGGGTCACATAAATATTCACACTGCAAATACTTTTCCATTACCGAAGTTCATGACAAACTCGGTACCTGACTGCAATAAATGGAATTTGAAGAGCCATGGAGTTAAAATGGCATTTTTTGGGTTTAACAGGTTAACAGGTTCAATGTTAAATCTCCAGATGTTCATTTTCACCTCTGCTCCATCCTTAGGAGGCCACAGAACACTTAAAACATTTTAACACAAATTATCAATGACATATTACCGCAAGTTTTGATTTTAGGGGTACACATCTCCTGCTTGGAACAGACTTCACCTATGAATCTCCTTGTTATTTTTACTACTGTTACTGCTAATTCTTTATTCCTGATTTAAAACTTTAAACATTTTTGTCCCATGGGTAGTGCAAGTCTAGAATTCACTCCCCGAAATGTGACGGAGGCAACTTTTCCCTGGACGACTGCTTGAAGAGACGAAACCCTCAAGACCAAGGACAGAGTAGGGTTAACCTGAACAGCTGGAGTGGACACGCTCTCCCAAGTTTTCCCCTCTGGTGTGAATCTGTGATTACACAGTTTTGATTGAACACTATTAATATGGAAGAGCTACTGCTGTTTTCCAGATGCAGCCTAACCTTCCTATTAACTCCAACGCATTCTGTTTTTGCTTAAAGCAAACCTCTGCTGCATTAGAGTAAAATGCCAGAGGGTTTCATGAAACAGGCTGAGCAAGGTAATATTTGGAAGTGGAAGTGGTGGTGAGTGAGCGATGGCTTTTTAAAGGTTAGAAAAGCTGGAAGAACGTTTTTCCCAGTTTAAATACTTCGCCATGTACTCTCTCTCTCCATTTGCTGACCTCAGTATCTGGATTTCCTGATCAGTGAAAGAACAGTTCTTCACGATGCAACGTTGTCTCCATCTCATCATAGCTGAGTCAACATGAGATGAATAGAAAGTAACACACACCAAATGCTGCAGGTACTCCGTGGGTCAGGAAACATCTATGAAAAAGAATAAAGGAATAGAGTCTCGGGATGAGTTAATGTTCCAAGTTAACCTACGGCAAAATACCCTGTCGCATTCACCATGAGGAAGTTTGCAATGAGGCATAATCCTCTTGCTTGGCCTGGTTGGAGAGAATTGCAGCTAGAATTACCAGGTTATTGCTACTGGGCCAGCTCTAGGAACGTGAATATCTTCTGACATATGGAAGTAGGATATCTCTGTATCACTGCCAAAACCTCGCGATACTGTAGCAGCTAGGGAATCCTGCAGGAAAGAACCAGGGATGATTGCAAACATATTGCGGGAGCAGGAAGGATACTTGCTTGTTCTGATCAGTTTCTTCAGAGCCACAGATGTGTCATGGAGTCACAGGGAGGCGCAGTACAGACACTGCCCCTTTGCCCATTGACCACCAACCTCCCATTTCTATTAATCCTACATTAATCCTCATTGCTTTTAATCTCCCCACATTCTCACCAGTTCCCACCCCACCCACAGATTCTATGCACTATGAAGCCACACACTAGGGGCAAACCAACTCACCCACCAACATTTCTTTGAGGTGTGAGAGGAAACTGGAGCACCCAGAGGAAATGATGTAGTCACAGGTAGAACGTGCACATGAGGTCAAGGCTGAGCCTGGGTCCTTGGCACTGTGAAGCAGCGATGCTACCAGAGGTACCACTGTTTCTGCTTCTGATGTGCCAACAAATGTGACCTCCAGCGCTACAAAAAGGAAGAAATACAGCTTTGGATTTTTTGACGCATTTATAGTTCATGGTACAAAAGGAATAACATTCTGATGAAGGAATTGGACAACACGCAGGGATCTTCTGCTGCTTACAGACAATCCTGATTATTCACAAATAAATGGCCAAATTTTATTCTGTGTTAGTTTGGGAGTGGGTTGGGGTTTGGGAAGTCGGGATTTAAAACATGGAGATCAACACTGCCCTAGGAAGCTGGCTCCAGCCCACCGTATTTCTTATTTATCCTCAGCAATGATAAGTTGTGTGTGTGAGCAGTCCCCTCGGGAGACGCAGGCTGCCAGTTTCAGAATGTGGATGAATCAGATCGTCACCGGCAGCAGCCGGGGTTTGGACTGTAACTTTGGCCTCGTCGGTTTCCTGGGCTTTGGCGGTGAGACCAAGGCCAGAAGGCAGCAGCAGTCGAGGGGGCTGGGGGCACGATGGGGAAAGCTGCCAGTGTGTAGGTACTGAGATCGTACAACTGCCTTCCTGGCTGCTTATGTGAAAGTGTTTGTTCATAGCCCGTGTGCTGAGAGGTAAGGAGAGCAGGTGAGATGTGGAGCCGCTATGAGCTGGGTGCTGACTTTCCCATCCACTTACGCAACACACAACACCCATTTACCATCACTGACACAAGAGAGTTTGATGGTCTTATAGTCTTGAGGACCGCAGATGCTAGAAATCTTCAGTAACACACACAGAATGCTGGAGGAACTCAGCATGTCAGGCAGCATCTGTGGAAGGAAATAAACAGCTGATGCTTTGGGCCGAGGCCTTTCAACTGGACACATTAACTATCACTGCAAGAATTCTGACCTTTTGAGGGATAACCTTCAGAAACCAATCATTGAAAAAAAATAAAATCATCCATGATTGACTAGAAGATCACACTTGATGAGAAGAATGGCCTAAAGGTGTGTTCATGAGTGAGATTTTCTGTGAGCAGTACTTGTGTGGGTAGGGTTTATAGTTGAACTTGTTGTGAACCTGTAAGTTTAGGAACAGCACCTTATATTCCGCTTGGGAAGTCCATAAGACCATCAGACAATCGGAACCGAATCAGGCCACTCGGCCCATCAAGTCTGCTCCACCACTCCATCCCGGCTGATCCCAGATTGCACTCAACCCCATACACCGGCCCTCTCGCCATATCCTTTGATGCCCTGACCGATCAAAAAACAATCAACTTCCACCTTAAATATATGCACAAAATACAAGTCTACAAGCTAATGGCTTGAATGCTGAATTTTCCGGTTTCAGGTAGCCCTCTTCCCCTCTGTGCCTTTCTCTCTTCTGATCTGCACAGGCCTTCTTTCTAACTGACCCACCACCACACATGCCACAATCCCCCCCCTAAGCCTCCTACCTCCCCACTTCCTTCCCCTCCCCCACCACTTGCCCATCATCCAGACACTTCACTCACTGGGTCCCTTGCCCTTACTCTTCCCATCTGCCCACCCCCAACTCCCTTACTTAAGCCTGTGTCAGGCTATTTGCGGATGGGGGATGTTATGGCTAGTCCTTGGATGGGTGAGCCTTGTGTGTGCAGGTCTTTGCTGTAGATTAATTCACAGTTACGGCTTGTTATGGGCAGGGCTTATGGCAAGGGTCACTACGTACCCCACAGTATCTATAACACAAGGTGCCAGGAACAGCACAGACTCAATGGGCCAAACAGTCTCCTCTCACTTTGGACATTACTGTATATAAAATAATATTAAATAAGAGTGGAAAAAGGAAGTATAATCAGTCTGCTACTACTTCCTGAGTACTGACCATTAAACTGTAAAGGCAGCATTCTAGGATATTCAGGAAAAAAATACGTATTTTCCTTCAAAAAGGTAGTAATTCACACCTCTGTCTCAGAGGGCAAATATTTCCCACTTTCCTATGTCAGGAAGCTGGATTCGTTTCCTCCCTGCCCACCCTCAATAATCACTGTACTTTGCAGCATCAGTCTATCTGGGTACCCTGCAAGGTCACATCCACGAGCCCGTGTCCAGTGAGAGTAGTATTTGGAAGGGAGCCCAGGGCAGAGACGGTAATTGAAAAGAGAGAAGCCTGAAGTCCCAAGCCACCAGGTCCGAAAATAGAAACTCCCCTTCAGCTTTTCTGTTCTTGAACCAACCCGCACAACTCTAACCATTAACACAGCGTAGCAACTCCGCTCTCCAATGGACTTTGTTTTGCTTTTGCTGTTGTAAATTGTGCTCCTTCTTGTATTGGTAAATTACAAGAAAGAGCACAAGAATTGTAAAATGTTCACCTGATTTATCTTTTCTTAAGAATATTATGTATCTGATGCTATGTACCTGTGAAGCTGCTGCAAGTAAGCTTTACATTACTTGCATGTACTTGTACAGATGACAATAAACGTTACTATGTACCCATTGTGTCTGGAATAGCAGCTTAAGACAATTATTTGAGATTGCTTTTAGTGGCAGTGAGAGAACTGTTCAGGCCCAGAATAGTTCCTGGTGTCCAGGCTGAATCTAATGGTTGGTACTAAAGCCTGGCAGATGGTTAGGATCAAAGTCTGACATTAGGTAGGTTCCCACAACCCACTGACAGCCAACAGCAACCAGGAGGACAGCAGAAGGCCAGGTCTTCTCTTGAGTCATCAACTGCAACTTCCACAGTGTCCCCATGGGATGAAAGGACTGAGAATATTTCAGCCAAAGTGGCTGATGAAACAGAGAGGCTAGCAGGTCATCAGAAGGACACAGAAAGCATGCACAAGGAAATAGGTAAGGTGGGAAAGAAGTCGACAAATGGAGTATAGTGTGGGAACATACCAAGTTATCCACTTTAGAAGGATATTAGAAAATTAGATTGTTATCTAAATGAAGTGAGACTACACTATGTTGTGGTAAAAATCAGACCTGCACCCTACTGCACAAAACACAAAAGGGTTGCCATTTAAAAGCCTAATGGAATTAGGAAGGCTAATGGAATGTTAGGGTGCTGGGGTGAAGATACATCTCTACAAGAGCAGGTTTAAGGTGCTCCTTCCTTCTGCTAGCCTGAAGGTCACTCTTGGGAAAGGTGTAGCACCTGCTTAGCCCCCAATCAGGGTTACGTGAAGCCATTGGCACAGGTGGTAGATGGTCGTATGAGCAGCTGGAAGATATCACATCCTAGTTATGCAACCACTGACGCCAGGCAGACAATCTCTGAAGAGTATTGATAATGGCTGGATTCACCCATCTCCAAAAGCCTTTGCCCAGATGAAAGCAATGGCAAACCACTTCTGTAGAAAAATTTGCCAAGAACAATCACGGTCATAGATAGACCATGATCACCCACATCATACGACATGGCACATAACGAACGAACAAATGGAATATTGGCTCTGACTTCATTGTGTATGGACTATGACAGTAGGGGCTTTCTGAAGCAGCTTTACAGGTCACTGATAAGACTGCAACCTGAAGTGTTCTGTCTCCGTATTAACAAAGGATATACTCGTGTCAAAAGGTGTGAATAGAAGATTCACTGAGTTGATTTCTTGTGTAAAAGGGTTGCCTTATGAAGAGAGACTAAGCTGAATGGGCTTATAATTGTAGTATTAAAGAACAAGAAGGGATCTTATAAAGCAGTTAAGATTCTATTGGGAGTATCTAGAACAATAGGTCATAAATTCTGAACCACCAGTTCACAATGGTGATGAGGAAGTATTTTTCCCCTGGAGGGTCATGGTCTTTGGAATTCTCTACCTCAGAGAATGCAGGTGGAATCGCTTAATATATTCAAGGTGAAAACTGAGAAACATTTGAACGAGAGGAGATCATGGAGTATGAGAAGAGTATGGGAGAGGGGTGTTGAGACAAAGACTGGATCATGCTTCATTAAGTTATGTTGTTAAGTGGGGGAGTCTTGGACCAGAGGGCAGACCCTTTTGCCTTTAGAAAGATGTCCCTTTAGAACTGAGAAGATGAGGAATTTCTTTAGCCAAAGGGTGGTGAATCTGTGGAATTCATTGCCACAGACGGCAGTGGAAGCCAAGTCATTGGGTAGATTTAAAGCTGAGATTGATGGGTTCTTTATTGATAAGGTGTCAGGTTACAGGGAGGAGGCAGGAGAACGAGGTAATAAATTAGCAAGGATGGAATAGTGGAACAGACTCAATGGGCCAAATAGCCTAATTCTACTCCTATGGTCTTATGGTTTTATTGAATATATCAAAGTGCCGATACCTGCTCCTGTCTTTGTGTATCTCAGAAACATGTGCTACTGACAGCAAGCACTGGAGAGATACCACAACCTTATCTCTATGAAGTCACTAGCAAACCAATGTCAGTGTCCTTCCCCAAGCCAACGTCTGTAGCAATGAGGGTCCAAGTACACCCAGCTGGCTCCCAGCACCGGACTCCCAAATCAGACGCTCTACTATGAACTCTGTCAAGCAAGAGATGGCCAGGTGGGCAGAGGGAAAGCATCTATGCTGTTTTCAAAGTCTTCTAGAGTAGGTGTGATACCTCCACTGACTCCTGCAAGTTCCAAGCCCATGGTCACTCAGGGTACAGAGCAAATAGCAAGGATGGCTCGGAGCAGCCTCAAGAGCCTTCCTTTGGAGCACACAGGTGTCCAGAGTAGAGGCCAGGAGGTCAGCATTTCTCAGGTGGCTCATCTTGTCATGTCTGAGTCCACATATCTCACAGTGGCCTTATCGGCCATCTCAGGGCCCACAGAACCAGCGTAGAAGGATATTATTCCTGAATCCGAGGAAATGCCGGGAGGGGATTGTATTCATATGAAATTCCCACATATGCTGGAAATGTTTTACTTTGTTTTCTTTATGCGGATTGACAAACATGTTAATAACTGCATATCTGTTTCGAATACTCCTGACTACATTTTCACCCCATAATTAGCACATTTCTTCACAAAAACAAAACTTTGTCTTCTGTGTAATAAAATGAGAGAGAAGTTTGGTCAAAGCTGACAAGTTTTGTAGTATGCGGGCTGGTGTTGGCTGTTCCATGCATGTGCTTTTGCCCCACACCTTACAAAGCATGAGACACACTGGGACAGACTGAGGTTGCTCATTCCCCTGATCATGGAGGAGAGTTTGGTTTCACTGGGTCCAGCTCTCTGGGAAATGTGTGACCTTCCCTTTTCATGCACATACCCTGACTTCATTGAATGGGTCCAGGATCTAGCCATGAACAGGCTACAGGACCAGAATGGCAGGTTTGCTCTCAATCAGTAACGTTTTTTACGGCGGCTCTGGCAATTGTAGCGCTAAAGAGGGAGAGACAGATTCTGGAACAGTAATTCAGCAGTGAGATCTGTTCTTCGGGATGCAGGAATACAGATGGAATGGAGAGAAAGGAGTGGATGCTGGGGAAATCATTTCAAGCTGTGTGTGTGAGTGAGCATGTCTGTTTGTGTGTCTGAATGTACAGTATGTGCATATGTGTGTGCTAGTGTGCCCAGTGTTTGTGTGTGTGTGTGAGAATGTGTGCAAGTGTGAGTCTGTTTGGTTAAATGAATGTGTGTGCTTATGAGTGTCTCAGGGTCTTGGTGTTTATGTCTGTGTTTCACTCACTGTGTGAAAATTTCAGAGGTGACAACATGATTCCACATACCCACATCATACTATTTTCTTTTATATGATACCCACAAAGTTTCATGATTGTAGTTAGGCTTTAGCATTTCAGCAGTAAGACAAGAATGCTAACCTGTGCTCACATTATACTGCTGAGAATCTGCCGACCAAATCAAGACATTTACAGTCATTATTAGAAGCAAACCTAATAAAGAATCGGTATTGTTTTCAATAAACTCCGAAACAGTCCCATAAAATCTCACCACACTAATTTTTTTAAATGTCTGACCCCCCCCCCCCCACCCCGCCAAAGACTGAACCATCAGCTCCAATTACAGAAGATTAAACATAAACATAAAATGGTGGAAGTGTTGCTCAGGCTGAATGAGAACATTTAACTGGGTGTTGTGGACAGTGGGACTCAGGCGCCTTGGGTAACACAGCAGCTTAGTCTAAACTACTCTGATATAACTGCTGTTCAAACCCCTGTAAAGAATCCTGTTTAAGCAAGTCAATTTTGATTTAATACTGGCAAGCATCTTTTCTTTTAATAGTGATTACAGTTACACCAGCTCTTGATTTATGGCAATAGACACCAGAGCTGACAAGACAGTCTCAACTAGTCCAAACTGAGCTGATCTGGTTATATTTCAGCAGAGAGCTTGATGAGACTTGGGCCTGAGTGGGAACTTATACATAGTGCTCAAAATGGTTAGCTTCCTCCTTTGTAATTTGCAAATGGTTATGTTTGTAAAGAGGAATGACAATGTGAATGATAATTGTGCAAATGCCAACTCCAAACTGCTCTTCTGTATAACAAGAAGGATGATAGGGCCATGTTTAAAGTCCAATGAACGTTCACAAAGATAAAATCTAAAGGAATCTGGCGGCTGGGACCAAACAAATCCCTTGACCAATATAAAAAGTTTAAGACCAGACTTGTGAGGGAAATCAGGAGAACAAAGGAGATGGATTTGGCAAGCAGGGTTAAAGAAAAACCCAAGAGGTTCTTTAGTTATATTAACAGCTAAAGGATGACTAGGGAGAGTTTAGGTCCTCTTAAAGATCACCAGGGCCATCTGCGTGTGAAGCCACAGGAGATTACCAAAATATCTATTTCTCCGAGAATGTTTACTAAAGGAGAATATCATGGATGCCAAGAAATGAGGTTAGTAAGCAGTGAAGTCTTGGAATATTTGCAAATCACAAAGAAGGCTCGAAGTGCATTAAGGTAGGCAGATCCCCACCACTTGTCCAAGTGCATCCCTGGTCCTTATGGGAGGCCGGGGGAAAACCTTGAATGAGCTTCCAGAGGAAGTAGGAAAGGAGAATACAACTACAACATTTAAGAGTCATTTAGACAGGCTCTTGAAGGGGAAGGTCTTGGGTTGAACACAAGCAACTGGGATTAGCAGAAAGGATGCGTGGATCAATTGGGCCAAAGGCCTGTTTCTGCATTTCTTACTCTACGACTCAGCATATAGATGACGACTCAGCATATAGGAGTGAGAGTGAAAATATGGTTGAATGATACCACAATGACTTCCTACTCAACATCAGCAAAACCAAAGAGCTGATTATTCATTATGGGAGGAAGAAGCCAAAGGTCCACGAGTCAGTCTTTATGGAGGGATGGAAGTGAAGGCAGTCAGTAACATGGTTCCTGGTATGCAAACACTAACGTCCAGAACCAGAAAAGCCCACGAGAAGCGGTGGACACAGGCCACTCTATCACTGGCAAAGCCCTCCCCACCTGATGCATCATCAATAACTCTCGGAGATGTGAGGCGAGAGATAGGCTTTTATTAGCTGAAAGAGAGAGCACTATCAGCAGCAAGAGACCATCACACAACATCCTGGAGACTGAGGGAGGAGTAGTGCCTCCAATCGCCTTTATACGGGGGTCTGTGGGAGGAGCCACAGGAGCAGTCAGCGGGGGGGCGTGTCCAGACAGGTATATGTAGTTCACCACACCACCATTGAGCATATTTACAAGGAGGATTGACACAAGAAAGCAGCATCCATCATCAAGGACCCCTACCATCCGGGCCATGCTCTCTTCTCGCTTCTATCATCTGGCAAGAGATACAGGAGCCTTAGGTTCCAGACCACCAGGTTCAGGAGCAGTTATTGCCCTGCAACCATCAGGCTCCCTGAACCAGTGCGGTTCACTCAGCTCAACTCTGAACTGATTCCACAGCCCACAGACTCACTTTCAAGGACTTTACAACTCATGATCTTGGTGTAATTAACCTTTTTATGTGCACAAGTTGTCTTATTTTGCATGTTGTTTGTTTGACAGCCTTAGTTTATGTACAGTTTCTCATAAATTTTATTGTACTTCTTTATTTTCCTGTAAATTCCTGCAAGCAATTGAGTCTCAAGCTAGTATATGGTTATATACAGTATGTGTACTTTGATAATAAAGTTACTTTGATTTCTCTTTGACCCTGACATCAGAGCAGTGCTGAGGGAGCGCTGCATCACTGGGCAGGTCCCTAGTAATGACCACTTTCAAAGAAGCTGGGAAAAAGATCCCCTAGCCTCCATCCTTGTTTATCTCCAGTAACATTGTAAAAATAGATTATCCTGATATTATCATATTGGCTTTTGTGAGAGCTTTCTGTGCTATGTTTAACCTGGCTACAGTAGTCCCTCTGTAAATATGTTTGAAACTTACAGTATTTAATTGGCTGTGAAAAACTTTAGGATTTTCAGCACTTGCGGGAGCATCTGCTGAAGAGAAGTCAACTTTCCTTCTAATAAACAAACGCTTAATAGAAGCTGCTTAACTAGTTGGCAAAGGTGCTGAGGAAACCGGAGGGGAAATCAGACCTGATGCCTTACCGCAGAGCAATGTATCCGAAGTGTCACAAAACAAGTCTTCGGTCTTCCAGTAAACAAGGAAGTGAGTACAATGATGAAATCCAGATTTTGACCTTGTGCCTTTTCACCACAAACCCTGCATGGTTCAGGGGTTCGCTCTTGTGTCAACTACCAAAATACAACATGGAAAATAGAACGTTGAACAGTACGGTGCCGACACAGGCCCCTTGGCCCAGAATGTAGGTCTGAACTAATTAAGCCAATGGCACTGAGCTAATCTAAATTCAAGGCAACACACACAAAATGCTGGCAGAACTCAGCAGGCCAGGCAGCATCTTTGGAAAAGAGAAAAGAGTCGACGTTTCAGGCTGACACCCTTCAATTAGGTCTGCTTTGATCTCCAGTATCAGCAGTGTTTCTCTTATTTGTAATCTAAATTCAATTTGCCTGCACCTGGTCCATATCCCTCAATTCTCTGCATATTCACGTATCTATTAAATAGTGTCTTAAACACTGCTGTCACATCCACTTCCACCATCTCCTTAGGCACCACATTCCAGGCACTCACCACTCTGCATAAAAACATCTTGCCCCAAACATCTCCTTTGAACTTTTCTCCTCTCACCTTAAACGCATGCTGTCCAGTATTAGATATTTCAACCCCGGCAAAAAAAACCTAGCTCTCTAACAGTAACACGTGCAAAATACTGGGTAGACTCAGAAGGTCAGGCAGCAGTTATGGAAAGGAATAAACAGTCGACATTTCGGGCCGAAGGATGAAGGGTTTCAGCCTGAAACGGCGACTATTTATTCCCTTCCATAGAAACTGCCTGACCTGCTGAGTTCCTCCAGCATTTTGTTTGTGTTACTCTGGATTTCCAGCATCTGAAGAATCTAATGTGCTTATCGCTCTGTATCTGGTTTTAATTCAGAGATACAGCACAATAACAGGCTCCTTACAGCCCAATGACTCCACATCACCCAATTACACCCATGTGACTAATTAACCTCCTGACCCATACATCTTTGGAATGTGGGATGAAACCTGAATGCCTGGCAGAAACCCACGCAGTCACAGAGAGAACGTACAAACTCCTTACAGACAGCGATGGGAACTGAGGCCGCGTTGCTGGCACTGCAATAGCGTCACACCAATGACTATGCTCCCATGCTGCCTTGCTATGCCCCTCATCCTTTTATAAACTTCTATCCGGGCTTCCTTCAGCCTCTGTCCCTCTGGATTAAACTGCCTTAGTTTGTCTATCCTCTCCTTATGCCTGCTAATCCAGGCAGTATCCTGGTAAAACTCGTCTTTACCCCCTCTAAAGCCTCCACATTTTACCTACAAACGGGACTGCCAGAACTGAACGCAGCACTCCAGATGTGGCCTAACCAGAGGATTTTTTAAAAAGTTGTAACATAAAACCAGAATTTTATAAAGCTGCCGGTGCAAACTTGTTCTTTTTGATTGTCCTCAGCCTTCAGATCAATGCTCGTCTTCCATTGGGAAATTGCTATGAAGTGATACCCATTTAAGTATATTGTCCACAAGCGCCATGGAATTGGCATATATGTTACAGGAAAGGTGCAAGTATCAAAAAGAGCTGAGTTATGTAAGGTGGTCTTTGATTTATGGGAGAGGAAGGCACAAATCCTGAAACAGTACTATCCATGGTCTTCATGGGGCCATCGTTTTAAGAGGGCTGTTGATTTTTACAGTACACCTTGCTTGGAATGCAGCATTAACAGCCCTTTCTTTTATTAGGAGCTGATGTTTACAGGAAAAGATATTAAAGGAGCATTTTCATTAGGAATTTCAGAAATCAGCAGACAAAAATACGTCTTTCATTGCTGCTGCCTACATAAACACTTGCAGTAATGTTTCGTCCGGTCTCAATTGGAAAGACTGTGGGCATAGTCATAAGGTATCACAATCTTTCTACTGTGACATTGAGGTCTTGTGTGCTTGCTGAGGGGTTTGTCATCCTACCTTAGTACTTCTATCAGAACTGAAGTACTTAGGGTTTAGAAAACTCCGCAAGAAAATCAGGCAGGGCTTCCATCTCTTCCATGAGCTTGCGAGATAGAAATTTGACCCAGGCACCTTTTGAACATCCATTTGCCTTTCCTGCAAAGGCAAGCCGTACATGAGTGTCAAGGCCAGTGTGAAGTGGTGCCAAGGTGGGTGGGATGTGCTGATGTAGTGGGAAGAGCGATGGAGAGAAGACAGAATCAATCAGAATCAGGTTTAATATCACTGGCATATGTCATGAAATTCCTGTTTTTTGGCAGCTGTTTAGCACAATAAATAAAAATACTATAAATTACAATAAGAAATGTTTCTAGATTTACTAGAACGTTACCTGGGTTTCAGCACCTACCGGTAAGTTACAGAGAAAGGCTGAACAAGTTAGGTCTTTATTCTTTGGAGCGTAGAAGGTTGAGGGGGGACTTGATAGAGGTATTCAAAATTATGAGGGGGATAGATAGAGTTGACGTGGATAGGCTTTTTCCATTGAGAGCAGGGGAGATTCAAACAAGAGGGCATGAGTTGAGAGTTAGGGGGCAAAAGTTTAGGGGTAACACGAGGGAGAATTTCTTTACTCAGAGAGTGGTAGCTGTGTGGAACGAGCTTCCAGTAGAAGTGGTAGAAACAGGTTCAATATTGTTATTTAAAGTAAAATTGGATAGGTATATGGACAGGAAAGGAATGGAGGGTTATGGGCTGAGTACAGGTCAGTGGGACTAGGTGAGAGTAAGCATTCGGCACGGACTAGAAGGGCCGAGATGGCTTGTTTCTGTGCTGTAATTGTTATATGGTTATATGGAAATATATACAGAAAATTGATAAATTAGATAAATAGTGCAAAAAGAGAACAAAAATAGTGAGGTAGTTGTTCATTGTCAACTTGGTTGGTTCATTGTCTGTTCGGATGATGTTCCTAAAACGTTGAGTGTGTTTCTCTACAAGTTGCTATACTTCCTCACTGAGAGCACGTCCTGAGCGATGGGTGTCCTCAGTGATGCAGAGCACCTAGTGGGGGCATCGTCTTTTGAAGATGTCCTCGATTGAGGGGAGGCTAGTGCCCATGACGGAGTGGCTGAGTTCTCAAATCTCTGCAGCATTTTTCGATCCTGTACAATGGCCTCTTCATACCAGACGGTGAAGCAACCAGTTAGAATGCTCTCACAGTACAGCTGTAAAAATCTGCGAGTGTCTTTAGTGAAACACAAAATCTCCTAATGAAATACTGTAATCATGTCCTGCGGGAGCCTCTGAGGTGTAAATTTGACCCGGACTCCTTTTCAACATCTATTTGTCTTCCTCGCCATAACAAATCAAACAGGAGCCTCGGGACTAGCCTGGAATAATTCTGGGGGCATATGGGGGTGAAGGACAGGTGGGCAATGTTCAAACAGTGCCACACTGCTCATATTATGCGTATGTGGTGATGTGGTCAGAAGACCATGGAGAGAAAAATGAACGTGGCTGGTGAGGAGTGGGGGCTGTGTAAAACTTAGTTGAAATGACAGAATGCTCCGTCTTGCTTCCTGCTCATCAATCCCTGCTTTCTGTGGGGAGTCCAAAGCAAAGGGACTAGACACTTCTCATGTTGCACAATGCCTAAGGTCACCCAGTGGTGCCTGAGAAATAGCTCAGCCAAATTCCATGTTTTGTGCCTTTTAGATGCAGGATGCTGGTTCGGAATACTGCAAATTCAGAATCAGAATCAAAACTGGAATCAGAATCGGAATCAGAATCAGAAACAGAATTGGAACCAGAATCAGGCTTATTGATTGGTTTGTGGCAGCCGTGCGTGCAACACTTTAAAAAATGCTGCAAGCTACACTAATAAATGCAGTAAACAAATAAATAGTGCAAAAGAAGAAAAGTGATCGTAGAACGTTCAGAAATCTGATGGCAGAGAGGAGATGTGTTCCTAAAACATTGAGTGTGAGTCTTTAGACTTCTGTACCATGCTAGAGTCTTTAGTGGAATACCACATCTCCTCAAACTCCTAAAGAAGTTTAGCTGCTGGCATGTTGCCTTCATGATTGTATCAATGTGTTGGGCAAAGGATAGATCCTCTGAGATGTTGTTGCCCAGGAATTTGCTCAGCTTTTCACTGCTGACCCCCCACCGAAGACTGGAATGCGTTCTCCCAACTTCCTCTTCCTGAAGTCCACAATTAATTCTCTGGTCTTGTTGACATTGAGTGCAAGTTACTCCAGCACAGTTAACTCATTTAATTCTCTTAAAGGTGATCCTTTTGCTACTACTTTAGGTTTTATGTTTCTTGTTTTAATTCAAAGAACACTAGGCTTTAATCTGGCATCAACACAAATCAGCTTGTTAAGACTGATAGTAAAAGTCACTTCTTAGACACAGAATTTCCTAGGTTTCATCTTATGAACTGGCACATAGAAGGCTTCAAGGTATATTGGATTATAGAGTAGTACAGCACAGCACAGGCCCTTCAGCCTATGATGTTGTACCAACCTTTTAACCTACACCAAGATCAACCTAACCCTTACCTCCCACATTGTCCTCCTTTTTTCTATCATCCAAAAAGTTTATCCTAGAGTTTCTTAAATGTCCCCAATGTATCTACCTCCACCATCAATCACAGCAGTGTATTCCATGTACTCTCCTCACTCTGTGTAAAAAACCTACCTCTGATATCATCCTAAACTTTCCTCCATTCACCTAAAAAGTACGTTCTCTCATATTAGCCATTGTCACTCTATCTATGTCTCTTTCCATCTTATACACATTACCGAATCACCTCTCATCCTCCTTCACTACAAAGAGAAATGCCCCACCTCGCTCAACCTTTCCACATAAAACATTCTCTCTAATCCAGGCAGCATCATTTACCACGCAAACATGAGGAAAT
The DNA here is from genome assembly GCF_048418815.1 of Hemitrygon akajei. NCBI lineage: Eukaryota > Metazoa > Chordata > Chondrichthyes > Myliobatiformes > Dasyatidae > Hemitrygon > Hemitrygon akajei. Next base: position 33,559,307 of record NC_133127.1, read on the forward strand.
CTGCAGATGCTGGAAATTCAAGCAACACACACACAAAATGCTGGTGAAACACAGCAGGCCAGGCAGCATCTATAGGAAGAAGCATTGTCAATGTTTTGGGCCAAGACCTTTCATCAGGACTAACTGAAAGAAAAGATAGTAAGAGATTTGAAAGTAGGAGGGGGGGAATCTAAAATGATAGGAGAAGGCAGGAGGGGGAGGGATGAAACTAAGAGCTGGAAAGTTGATTGGCAAAAGAGCTGGAGAAGGGAAAGGGTCATGTGACAGAAGGCCTAGGGAGAAAGAAAGGGGGAGGGGAGAAAGGGGTATATAAGGTGTTGTTCCTTCAACCTGTGTGTGGCTTCATCTTGACAGTAGAGAAGGCCATGGATATACATATCAGAATGGGAATGGGACGTGGAATTAAAATGTGAAAATTCCCATGCATTACCTTGAAGCTCATGATCTCAATACCCCAACTAATGAAAGCCAACACAGCATATGCCTTCTTAACAATCCTATCAACTTGTGTGGCAACTTTGAGGGATCTATGGATGTGGACTACAAGATCCCTCTGTTCCTCCTCACTGCCATTAATCTTGTATTCTGCCTTCAAATTTGACCTTCCAAAGTGAATCCACTTTACACTTTTCAGGGTTGAACTCCACTTGCCACTTCTCAGCCCATCTCTGCATTTTGTTGATGTCCTGTTGTAACCTATGACAACCTTCTACACTATCCACGATGCTACTGACTGAAGACTTACTAACCTACTCTTCCACTTCCTCATCCAAGTCACTTATAAGAATCACTAAGAGCAGGAAGCCCAGAACAGGTCCCTGAGGAATACCACTGGGCACCAACCACCACACAGAAAATGTTCTATGTACAACCAGCCTCTGGTTTCTATGGGCAAGCCAATTATGAACCTACAAATTTCCCTGGATCCCATGCCTCTTGACTTTATGAATGAGCCTGTCATGGGGAACTTTATCAAATGCCTTAATAAAATGCATATACACTACATCCAATGCTCTCCGTTCACCTATGCACTTTGTCACCTCCTCAAAGAGTTCAATTAGACTCGTGAGGCATAACCTAGCCCTCACAAAGCCATGCTGACTATCCCTAATCAGACTACTTCTCCAAATGTTTGTAAATCCTGTTTCTAATAAACCTCTCCAATAAATTGCCACTGAAGTAAGACTCAAGAAGTTAAAAGAAGTTTCAATCCTGAAGAACGGTCTCGGCCAGAAGCATTGACTGTTTACACTTTCCCATAGATGCTGCCTGGCCTGCTGCATTCCTTCAGCATCTTGAGTGTGTTGCTTTGGATTTCCAGTATCTGCAGATTTTCTCATGTTTGTGAAGTTAAAGGAAGTTGCTGCTCTGTGGGATGAGATGGGAAGGTAAAGTGGAAACGTACTTACAAAAATCTAAGTAGCTAAACCACAGAGTTTCTTCCATTTTTGTGCTCCAGCTGAACATGTTGGTAGCAGAAGATAAGATAAATAAGGAGATGGAAGTGCTAAAATTGTCAGAGAAACAGTGGCAGCTGCTGAAAGCAGACAATAATCCTGTTTCCCAGTATTTTCTTTGATCTCCAAGGAGTTAAGCCTGACATAGTGCTGGTATTTCTGAGTTCTGAATTAGAAAGCTCTGGCTTTAGATTTCATTCCTCCAGATTGGCTCTCCAGTGCAATACAGCAAGTGCTGTACTGTTAGAAGTAATAGCCTCAGATAAAACTTTAAGTCATTGACCTGCCTCCCCTTTTAGCTGGTTGTAAAATAGCTCGCAAAGCTACACTAATGAAGAGCAATTGGCCAAAGGTTATCTCTCAATAAACAATGATTATCTGGCCATTATCTCTTGGCACTTGAGGGAAATTGCTGTTTGTAAATAGCTGCCACAATTCCTATATTAGAAACCAGTGAAAACTATTCTTAATATGGAAAGTTAGGGAAACCCTTGAAAATTCTCCTCCATTATTTCAATTAGTTTAGAAAGTACCAAAAGGAAATCTCAACTCATTGGCGGTTACATTGTTCAGATCCCAATGAAGAGCTCGCAAAGTCTTCCTAGGTGGATGACTACATTTTAGATGAATGCAGTAGGTCATAATTTTGCAGTGCAATATGCAGGGTGAAGGTGTAATCCTCCTTTAATTTTTTCAACCAAAAACAAAATATAAAATCAATGAGTAAATTTATAATGCATAAAATAAGGCCGCAGATCTTCTCACAGTGATATTAGAGACAGTTAGAAAGCAAACGGACAGAGATGGACTTGAACAGTTGCAGCTCAGGCAGCAATGAAGGAAACTGAGCGTGAAAACTGGTTTTTGGCTGTAGAGCAGAACTATTTTGAAGACATGAGCCCTTAATTAAGGTAGTAATTAGCAATTTAAAATGCCACTTGATATCGGATGATATAATAATCTTAGTGTTGTTGTTTAGAACATGTCCAAGCTTATTATTTTTGATAAGATCATATTTCCTTTAAGGTTACGTATATTGCTTGAGAAAGAAGGAATTGATCCTTGAAGGATCAAATTCAGTCCAGAAAAATATTGAACAGGGTGTTGCATTTCAAAAGCGTTCACTTATTGCCTGGCTCCCTGTATGGCAGCTGGACTTTCAAAACTGATGATGCTGCATAAATGGCCGTCCGTTTATTTTTCAACTGACAAACAGCCCTATTTACACGGTTCCCTAAGATATATAATAGGTGTAGTGGAAAAGCATGGCTTGCAATGTGAGTAATTAACATTTTAATGTGCTTGGATGAATTTGCCCTGTCTATTGTTTTCATGAAGACATTAACTGTTTAAAACAAACTTGTTATTGCATTTGTTGGCAGGAAGATAAATCTCATTTAAGCATGCTAATTTTTGTCACAAACATCCCATTGTAAGTTTTGAACTAAATTATTCCTTGTATTGTTGCATTGTGTTTATTGAACAGACTTTCGTATAAAGAATTTACATTTATATAGTGCCTTCCCAAACCCTGGGCAGACAAGTCTCAGAGCTGTATACTGCATGCATACTTTGAAAATAAATGTACTTTTGAATCTTTGAATCTTAGGAAGAGCCAAAGAGCTGTGTAGCAACCGTGTAGTGAATGTTATAGATAAGCCAAGTACAACAAGATCTCAGATATAACAATGCTGAGGAATAACAAAATAACCTATTTTTCAGGTCAAGTAAAATTTATTGTCTTATAACTACATACATATATATAACCATATAATGTATATAGAAATGAGACTGCATTTCTCCAAACAATGGTGGTGTCGGTTGGGCAAAAAGTATTGGCCAATGGCTGAGGGGTGATCTGATAAATGTATATAAGATCATGAGCTGTATAGACATGATAGAAAATAAAAAATCTTTCTGTGGGAAAGTGCTGGCCAGCAAAACTTCTCCGCTCTACTTTGCAATGGGATGTTGATAGTCTCAACAAAAAAAGGCAGATATAACTTTATTGTAATGTAACACAAAATAACAATTTTTTTTCTCTGAAAGCAGTCCACTGAACGAAGGACTCCAAATTGTCTTAGATGGTAACTCAGTTGAAAGTAAACAGGTGAATTGCCTATTAGTCCTGGAGTCTCTACCAAGAGAGGATTAAACTGGATATAGCTACAAGCAACGTTGAGGTCACTGTAACAGATATCATTCTTTAATGAAGGTGGTGGTTGCATGCCTATTTGTTAAGTGTTCAAATGCTTCAGCCTTCTCTGTTGCATATCTGATTGGCAATTACTGATACTGTTCTAAGACGGCAGTCTGTTCCACAGACCCACTTTAGCCCAGGTGAAGGATCGTTTCCTGGAGTCTTTAATGAGTTTTGCAAACTAGTACTGTGACCAATTTAATTGGAATGAACTAACAACTGGAAACTGGTGGTTTCCTTCATTATCTTATACATTTGATGAGATCACTCTTCATTTACATTTTGTTTTAGAGAATACGTTAATTTTAACTCATTCATGCAGAGGAGTTCACGGACAATGCTGGCATTTATTGACAATTCTTAATTTCCCCCTAAGCTGAATGCCTTTCTGGGCATTTCAGAATAAACTCCTTTGGTGGGTGAAGCTAAGAATAAGGCAGGTCAGGCAGATTTCCTTTTCTAAGGATGTTAGCGGATATAATGGATTTTTACAACAATCATTGCTGTCGATAATAGCTTTTTATTTCAGATTCTTTGAAGTGCTTTAATTTAAATTTCACAGCTGTCATGGTGAAATTTGATTAATGTTCCAGATCACTGGACGCAGGTTCTGTGACATGTCTACCACACAACGATACCTCTTGAGGCCCTCTGTTGGTCATTGTTGACGATGGATGTCGCATTCTAGCTGCCCGTGTATATGCAAGCCAATACACAAGCCAAGGCAGTACAAAACGAAGAGCCAGCTGTCGTCCAAGCAGAGAGCTCTCCTTCTCCACGCAGCTGATGAATCCAGAAGAACGGCAGAGGCCCCCTCCCTCTTCAGTCCTGACGAAGGGTCTCGGCCCGAAACATTAACTGCTCGTTTCCATGGATGCTGCCCGACCTGCTGAGTTCCTCCAGCGTGTTGTACGTGTGGCAGAGACTGATGCAGTTTAACACCAGCAGCATCGCAGGAGTTGCCAGTCAGTGTTGAACTCAATGTAGGACTGCCTTAGGAACCCCAGCTCCAGGTTCTTCCTCGGGGTTTACTCCTGAAACTTTCCCATGAGTGGGTATAGCTGCAAGGTGGCGGAGATTTGAGATCAGAATTTTCCTTCTAGATGAGCTGTCAAACACAGCTGATGAGCCCCATCTGCCCGAAATATACCACTTACTGTTCCTGATAAACATGTTTTGCATCGGTAATCTCTCTGGAGGATTTTCTCTGCACCCTTTCCTCAGTCGTGATATCATCCACCATAAGATGACATAAAAAATACATCTCACTGTATGTTCTGATATTTTGATGTTCATGTTGCAAGAAAAGCTAATCTTAGATCATAATCACATACTTGGGATCAACCCTGATCTTGGGCACACTTTGCCTGGTTATTTTCCATGTACCTTGACTTCCTCCCACATTCCAAAAGATATGTTGGGTGCAGGACAAAGACAAACGTTTTGGGGAAACAGATGTGGATGAGGAAAGGTGGAGTGGGTGTAGAAGGGTATGTAGGAGTGTCGATAAAAATCGACAAAGATTACTCCTAATGTACACTTTATTCCCTCTGCAAACAAAATGGTGATGTTGTGTATATATCAGGAAAATCCCGGCCCCAAAACGGAATAACGTACAGTGTAATAAGCAACATACATGGCAAACTTAACCCTTAACAATCTGGGTGAATTCTGCCTCGTGAAATTAAGGAGTCCTGCCAGGTGCTTAATGAACAGTGAGGAGATAATGGGCTGAAGGCCTGTTTCTGTACAAAGTGACTTACTGACCGACAGAGCAAACAATATCCAAGATGAAGTTTCAGTGGGGTCTTACATGCAAGCACAAATCTATGCATAGTGTTTAATGCATTTTGATATAATATCCATACTGTTACAGTAGTGCGCGCAAATCTGATCAAATTTCTACATCAACATGCACAGATCACTTTTTATTCTGCCTCCTTCAATATTTAATCCTGAAGGTGTCGTGGTTTTTCGTGCCTCACAAATGACCAAGAGACGCAGAAGATTGGGTAAACTTTAATTTGCAAATCAAAGCTGAGACAGTCATTGAGCTAGTCGCTGATTGCCCACCGATCCCCGGACACAGCATTTTTTATAGCAATCTCCTGGTCTAGTTGCATTAGCATATGTAATCGGTCTATAGTTGCGTATTACACGTACCTCACGTACATCATTGTCCCTATTGTTTCTATCAATTGACTTAATTATGTTCTAATCTATATCTCTTAGCTACTTCTCATTAACACACCATTGTCTTCTACATTCTTAAGATTTCAGTCTCCTACCAAATTGGGTACATGCATAGCAAATAATAAACTCACAGAACTGAGCAATGTTCTAATCTACATTTCTTTAGTTCTTTAGCTACCTCTCATTAACACACCATTGTCTTCTACATTTCTAAGATTTCATTCTACTAAATTGAGTACATGCATAGCAAATAACTGACTTCATAGTTAAAATTTATACTTTTATACTCCAATAAAGGGAGTATTGATGTGTGCAAGTGCACAGCACAGCCCCTTCCCAAATTGAAGAAATTGTCAAAAGCCGTTATACTACGATTTGACTGAAGCTGTTGATTATTGTCTAATTACAATCCTTGATAACACTTGTTTGTGAGGGGATGTGCCTTAATGCTAGGGGAGAGGCTGGTTTGACCTGGGAGTAAAATTCTCCACAGTGTCCAAACCTGAAGAATACTCATTTCGGGTATCAGCTGGGAAAGGAAAGTCAGCACACTCCAATGCCTTTAGGATCAGTGGCCATCACAGTGGAGGGAGTAGAATAAAGCACAATCCTGTGAGGGAACAGTAGGGGAGTCTGGAACTAGGATGAAGTTGAATAAGAGCTTGGTCAATCAAGATGGAAATGAGTAGGATTTTCTTTTTCAAAGGATTGTAGGATTCTTGGAATTCTCTATTCCAAGCATGTGTGGAGGCTGAATATTTTCCAAGCTGAGAGGGACATTTGGATTGTAAGGGAGGTTACAGGTTCTGAGGACTGGGCTAGAGAAACTCGGCAGATCAGGCAGCATCTAAGGAGAAAAATAGATAGTCAACCCTTCTTCTGGTCTGAAAAGGAAGAGGGCAGAAGCTAGGATAAGAAGATGGGGGAGGGGAAGAGATACAAGCTGGAAGTTGATAGGTGAACCTAGGTGATAGTAAAGGTGAATGAGTGGAGATGAAGTAAGAAGCTGGGAGGTGATAGGTGGATGAGGTAAAGGGCTGAAGAAGAAGGAATTTGATATGAGTGGGCAGTGAACTATAGGAGAAAAGGAAGGAGGAGAGGCATCAGAGGGAACTGATGGGCAAATGAGGAGAAGAGAAGGGGTAAGAGATGTGCCAGAATGGGGAATGGAAAAAGAGGAGTAAAGGTTAGCAGAGTAACCTTGAGCAGTCTGAAGGGTCATTTAGCCATCTCCTTTACCTACTTCCCCAGAGCTAACGATTGCCCCAGAAGCCAGAGCCATTGGCCATTAATGAGAGTCCTGACAACCGTTTGAGGCTTGAGCTCAAATTATTTGGACTTTGATGGAATTAATGTAGGAATTAATATAGGACTTGAAGGTCAGTACTGACGTGATGACTGCAGCAACACACAAAGGCACTGGAGGAACTGTGCCTGTCAAAGTTCAAATTAAATTTATTATCAAAGTACATATATGTCACCATATACTACCCTGAGATTCATTTTCTTGTGGGCATTCACAGTGAACACAGTGAACGAGATGGGCAGGCAATCAGTGTGCAAATACAAAAAGAGAAAGAAAACAAAATAATAACAACAAATAAATAAATAAGAAATAAAAACTGAAACATGAGATGAAGACTACTTGAAATCATCAATGGAGCAAAATGATCAGTTGATGTTTTGGAATGAGATCCTACAAGTATCTGGGAGTACAGTTAGACGAGAAGCTAGACTGGACTGCCAACACAGATGCCTTGTGCAGGAAGGCACAGAGTCGACTGTACTTCCTTAGAAGGTTGGCGTCATTCAATGTCTGTAGTGAGATGCTGAAGATGTTCTATAGGTCAGTTGTGGAGAGCGCCCTCTTCTTTGTGGTGGCGTGCTGGGGAGGAAGCATTAAGAAGAGGGACGCCTCACATCTTAATAAGCTGATAAGGAAGGCGGGCTCTGTCGTGGGCAAAGTACTGGAGAGTTTAACATCGGTAGCTGAGCGAAGGGCGCTGAGTAGGCTACGGTCAATTATGGATAACTCTGAACATCCTCTACATAGCACCATCCAGAGACAGAGAAGCAGTTTCAGCGACAGGTTACTATCGATGCAATGCTCCTCAGACAGGATGAAGAGGTCAATACTCCCCAATGCCATTAGGCTTTACAATTCAACCGCCAGGACTTAAGAACTGTTTAAAAGCTATTATTAATGCTTTTTGAGATAGAGATTTAGATGCATATCATATTTTTTACTGAGTTAAGTATTGTATGTAATTAGTTTTGCTACAACAAGTGTATGGGACATTGGAAAAAAAGTTGAATTTCCCCATGGGGATGAATAAAGTATCTATCTATCTATCTATCTATCTATCTATCTATCTGGACTGGAAAGAGAAAGGGGAGGTAGCTAGTTCCCAACGTTATGATGTGCTGCTCCGTATTTCCAGAACCTGCTGTGTTTCTTGGATCTCCATGGTGACAAAAGAACCGATTCTGTTCTGAATGACTGTCATCATGACACTAAATTGGGTTACCTTGAACTAACAAAGGGTTAGACCTGCCCCTTTCGGGTTGTCAGAGTGTGAATGTCACCTGGTACCAGAACTTTATATTTTGGTTATCTGCAGACAGAACTCACACATCTGCTCCCTGCTGATGACTGATGACTTTACCCTTCATAACCTCCATGCTACAGCCTCACCACAGAGGGGTATGGAAATGGTGGGGCAGGTTATGTCCAAGCAGAACGAGGAGGTTAGCAGCTCAATTGTGGAAACTATCTTCAGTGCTGCTGTAGACAAGTGGTGTTCATCAAGAATCAAGACAAAGGGAAAACAATAACATGATATAAATGTACACAGGAAAATAAATCAAATGGTCCATGAAATTGTAGGGGGAGGGGGTGGGAAACAATGGTAAATTGGCAAAAATGATATAAAATTGAAAACTGAACATAGAATCCTCACTATCACATGATCATTGATAATATGATCATTGATAATTGATAATATGATCATTGATGCAAGCTGTGGACAGACAGTGCAGTCAGTTAGAACTCTTTGAAATTGCATTAAGTGCCTATTCCAATTAACTCACTATTTGAAATGAAAATGCAGAAATTTGCAATGGCTTTTTAGAAAAATAAGTCAAAACAGATTTTCCCTGCTACTAGAACTAGATCTCCATGCATTTTATTTTATACTAGATCATATATTGAACAATATAACCTAGGCAGAGACTCGATAGGTTAGGCTGTAATTTTTAGCTCGAGTTACAAGTAGTTTTAGAGAGCTACCTTAGGCTACCAGTTTTGACCAGTTCATAACTTAAGCAACTGAACAGAAAGCTGTGCTGTGTCCCTTTACTATGTATGGCATTTACAGGTTACAAGGCTTAAAACTGCTCTACCATCTGGAATACATTGTATCTGCCCCATTCACACAGAAGAGCAATCTGCAGCAGTAATACTATGCATGCATGTGAAAATGATGGGAAATAGTTAGGTTCATCAAGATGTGGAATGCAGTGGTTTATGCTGAGGTCATGTTGTGCTGGACCTGGTCCAGGCACCGGGGGTCATTGTACATTAATGCAGATAAACTCCCAGCATCAACCTCAGTGCAGCCCAGGGGCTCCCAACCTTTTTGACGCCATGGATCGATACCATTAAGCAAGGGGTCTGTAGACTCTAGGTTGGGAACCTCTGGTGTAACTGTCAGTAACCTGACCAGAACACGATCTTCCTAATGAGCCCAAGCCATTTCCATCGTCTTGAGTTCCAAATATCAGGCCCATCAATCCCAAGCAACTCAGTTGCATTTATATTGTTGGTTTGACCATCTCTGATCTTCAGTGCTGTTTCTTTAATTATTGTTATCATTGATAGATAGTGTGGAAAAGGCCTTTCCGGCCCTTCAAGCTGTGCCACCCAGCAACCTCATGATTTAATCCTAGCCCATTCACAGGACAGTTTACAACGACCAGTTAACCTACTAGCCAGCACTTCTTTGGACCGTGGGAGGAAACCAGAGCACCCGGAGGAAACCTATGAGGTTACGGGGAGAACGTACAAACTCCTTACAGGCAGCAGTGGGAAATTAACCTGGGGCACCTGCACTGTGAAGCATTGCTGACCACAATGTTATCGTGTTTCTAATGGGGTTCGCTCATCAGTGGGAGCTCACTCGGTACCACATCCTCTGAAACCTTTCAAGGCCATGTGAGAAAAAAAACTGCAGACTTTGTGAGCTTACAATTTTACCCCACAATTGGTATGGTGAATAAATTGGCATCCTGCCTCCCCTCAAGCCTCTGAATTCCGAGCAGTGATGGATTATCGGTTCAACAATCACTATTCCAACTAGTCACTATTCTTTGTTCACGTGCCTGGATGAGAGCTCTGTGTAGTAATCATTGTCAGCAAAAGCTGAGTAAGATTCAGGCACAGCTTACACAGGTGCACCAGTTGTTTCATCAACTTCTTGTTCAGACAGTTTGATGTAAGAACCCACGGCCAAACTTCATTTTTTAAAAATATCTTCCTATAAGGGTTAGGTATTTTGTAATATTGATAAATAAACCTCAGAGTTCAACTCAATTCAAGTTTGTTTCATTAAAAAAAAACAACGTAACCTTGAGGATATTAATCATTTTCTTCACAGTTGAGTAAAGTTTGTATGTCAGGAAATGGAAGAGAAGGCATGCTGAATATCTGCAAAAAAAAGTGTTATGGGCTTGTGGATAAGTTTCTTACAAACCCTTCTGAAGTTTTAATTTCAAAAGTAAAGGTTAGATTTGTTCCCTGGAAAGTATTCAGATTGAAGGTAAGGAGGTGTTGGAGACGATTCTCCAATCAAACTACAAAAGGTGATTTTACTAACTGGATTTTTTATCTAAACATACATTTTTTTTACTTATTGAAGTCAGATTAGTTTCCTTACACTAATCAGCTCAAACTTTTAATTCTGTTTCCATTTGTAACACCGTGTCATGTTTATGTCAGTCAACTCTTAAAGTGAAGTACATGTGAAACAGGGTCCTTTGTAATATAATGTTGGCCCATGGTGTTCTGCTGTCAAATTTAATTAGCCATTGATCCTGGAATGGTGTTACTATTTTAGAGGTGCTATATAAATGCAAGTTAGGGGAAGGTTGAATAGGTTAGGATTTTATTCCCTGGAGTGGAATGAGAGAAGATTTGATAGAGGTATACAAAATTATAAGGGGTATAAGTCGGGTAAATGCTAGCAGGCTTTTTCCTCTGAGGTCGGGTGAGACTAGAACTAGAAGTCATGGGTTAAGTGTGAAAGGTGAAATATTTAGGGGAACATGAGTGGGAACTCTTTCACTCAGAGAGCATTGACTGTGTGGAAAATGCTGCCAGCCAAAGTGGTGAATGCAGGTTCGATTTCAACATTTTAAGAGCAATTTGAATAGGTAGATGGAAGGGAGGGGTGTGGAGTGCTATGGTCTGGGTGCAGGTCGATGCAACTAGGCAGAATAATAGTTCGGCATGGAGTAGATGGGCTGAATAGCCTGTTCCTGTGTGGTAGTGTTCTGTAACTTTATGACACTAAGTTGTTGCTTAACTGTTAATCACTGAAATATTCATTTGTTCCCACCACTGTAGCAAGTTAAAAAATAAACATGCAGTTCGAGGTCTTGAAACAATTATTAGCTCCCTCATTGAACTCACCTAACAGCTACTACAGTTGTTCCCCAGGGTTTTCAGTATATTTTCAATGTACGCTCAAGCACTTCTCAGGCATGCTGAAACACAGAATTATGTTGCTCCAGAATGGGCCTCATTGCACTAGTCTTGCACTGTATGAGGGCTTAGCAAGGTCTAATTTCTGCATCAATTTGTCAATTAAACCACAAAGCCAAGTTATTTGCTGTAATTGCTTTGAATCATGAATAAAATCAGTGCAGTGTTTTTGTATCACCCAAATGTTTGAACTAAATTTTACCAAAGTTCCATTGCTCCTAAAAAGAATTGCTGTCAGTGATACTAATGACTTAATTTACATGAAGTCTATCGCCACTATTTATTGCTATTTTATTTTTTAATAGTAATGAGGTGCCATTTTATCTAACTGTGTCATATTGTCATCCTCTTAAAGCTCAAAGTTCAAAGCAACTATAAATGCATATATAAATGTCACCATATACTACCCAGAGATTCATTATAAAACCATTAGACATAGGACCAGAATTAGGCCATTCGGCCCATTGAGTCTACTTTGTCATTCCATCATAGCTGATTTATAATCCCTCTCAACCCCATTCTCCTGCCTTCTTCTTATAACCTTTGACACCCTGACTAATCAAGATCCCACCAAACTCTGTTTTATATAAATACTGAATGACTTGGCCTCAACAACCATCAGTGTCAATGAATTCTCCAGATTCACAACCATCTGGGTAAAGAAATTTCTCTGTCCTAAATGGGTGTCCCACTATTCTGGGGCTGTGCCTTCTGATCCTAGACTCCTCAACTATGGGAAACATTGTTTCCACATCCATCCATCTATGGCTTTCAATATTCAATAGATTTCAATTAGATCTCCCCTCATTCTTCTAAACTCCAGTGAGCGCAGGCCAACAGCCATCTAACGCTACTCAGACATTAACCTCAACAGTACCTGCCCCTCCATCTACATATCATCCACAGACTTAGCCACAAAGCCATCAATTCCATCATTCAGATCATGGGCATATACTGTGAAAGAAGCTGTCCCAAAGTCGACCCGTATGGAACACTGCTACTCACCGGCAGCCAAACAGATAGGGCTCCCTTTACTCCCACCCTTTGCCTCCTGCCAGTCAGCCAATCTTCTATCCATGTTAATATATTTCCTGTAATACCACGAGATCTTTTCTTGTTAGCAGCCTCATGTGCAGCACCTTGTCACATGCCTTCTGAAATCTAAGTAAACAACATCCACTGACTCTACCTTGTCTATCCTCAAAGAGTTCCAACAGATTTGACAGGCAAGATTTCCCCATAAGAAAACCATTCTGACTTTGACCAATTTTATCAAGTGCTTCCAAGTTTCAAGAAACTTCATCCTTAATGATGGACTCCAAAACCTTTGGAAACACTGATGTCAGGCTAACTGGCCTATAATTTTCTTCTTCTACTTCCCTCTCTTCTTGAAGAGTGGAGTGATATTTGCAATTTTCCAATCCTCTGGAACCATTGCAGAATCTATTGATTCTTGAAAGATCATTGCTAATGCCTCCACAATCTCTTCAGCGACCTCTTTCAGAACCCTGGGGTGTAGTCTATCTGGTCTAGATGACTTATCTATCTTCAGACCTTTCAGTTTCTCAACAACCTTTTCCTTAGTAATAGCAACTACACTCATTTCTGCCCCATGACCCTCTTGAATTTCTGGCATATTGTGGTTTCCTCTACAGTGAAGATTGATGCAAAATACTTGTTAAGTTCATCCACCATTTCTTTGTCCCCTATTACTACCTCTCCAGTGTCATTTCCCAGTAGTCCAACGTCCACTCTTGCCTCTCTTTTACACCTCACGCATCTGAAAAAAAACTTTTAGTATCCTCTTTTATATCATTGGCTAAATATTTTGTGCAGGCATTCACAGTAAATACAAAGAAATGCAATAGAATCAATGAACAATTACACACAAAGATGGACAAACCGCCAATGTGCAAAACACAAAAAAGCAAAAAAAATAGAGAAATAAGTAATTGATAAAATTGAGAACATGAGTTGAAGAGTTCTTGAAATGATTTCATAGGTTGGAATCAGATCAGTGTTGGGGTGAGTAAATTCAATCAGTTTGCTTTATGTTGCTGTTATTCTGTTTCTATATAGTTTACTATAGTTGTATGAAATATATACACCAGAGGCTGAAAAATCTACTACAATGATTTGGAGTAACAATTACAGTATACTTAAAAAAGGCTATTCATAATAGAAGCCATTGATTTACATTCCTTCCTTAATAGTGGCCCTTAGTTCTTCCATGTGCTTATGGTCTGTACATGTTTGCTCAAGGGTGTTATCTGGAGTTTGGCTAAGGAAGAGAAAAGGAGTAATACTTAGATTTACACAGGGCCAAAGTATCTCAAAATAAAGAATATTTCAAGTACTAAGTTTCTGACTGATGATAGCCCATTTACAGATATTCCAATTGTAGAATCCCAGTTTGTTTTTGAACAAGACAAGGATGTAAAGGTTTGTCAAGTATTCACTCCATGCTCAAAGTAGCAATTGAAGAATGAAGTGAAAACTGAGCAACTTCACCCTCACATTGAATTATTCTGTAAGGTCAATAACCTGAAACATTACCTGTTTCTCTCTCAAGTGCTGACTGACCTGCCGGGTATTACCAGTATTTCCTGTGTTATTTACTCAAAAAGACTTCAATTATAGATCTAGTAATTCAGACAGGACTCCAAAAGCAATGTTGATGAGGCTAGTTAGAAAACAATTGTATTTATTTTACAAATTACACAAGAGTATGCCTTGGGGCGGCTTGGTAGCGTAGAGGTTAGTGTAAGGCTTTACACTGCCAGCCATCTGGTTTTGTTTCCCGCTACTGCCTGTAGAGAGCTTGTACGTATTCCTCGTGTCTGCATGGATTTCCTCCAGGTGCTCCGGTTGCTTCCCACTTCCCAAAGGTGTACGGGCTAGTAGGGTAATTGGATGTAATAGAGTGGCATAGTTCAATGAGCAGGAAGGACCTGTTACTGTGCCCTATCTCTAACTTAGCTATAAAGTGGAGGCAGTTATAGTGACTGAGAACTACATATATTTATACATCTGAAGTTTCACACACACAAAGTAATAACAATCTCTTATAAATGGTTTAAATTAATTTGTCAAAATCTGACATTAACTGGCTCAAGAATTTCAACAGAACAGAAAACAATGGTCAGTGAAAGGAAAGCAACCCAAATATTCTCTTTCAAAGTCTTTGGCAGAGGTATAAGTAACAAATTTAAATGCAACCCATTTAAGAATCTTTTCCTCTATCTTTAACACAGTGCAGCCTGCACTCATTACAATTAGTTATCCATGAACATCAACTGCTGGATGAAAAGCTCAGTCCACAGAAGCCTAGTGATGGCTGCTTTCTCATTCTTGAAACTTTAATATAATTGCTATGGATTCACAAACACCTGTGCCTAGAAATAGGGCAGTGATTCATAATTGGGCTTTTCAAACCAGGCACCAATTAGAGAGCACACAGTGTCTGCTATGATCAGATGTCAGCACTCTTCAGTTTTGCCCCTCTCGCATCGACAATAGCAATGTTTGGAGTTATTTCAAAAAGATTGAGTGAATAAGGAGATTCTGGCAAGACCAACTTACAAAGACATTTGCTTGGTATAAAAACACTGCTGTCTGCGAGTGTTACTTGGTATCCTGGGGCCTAGCTTAGAAAATGTAAATTCTTTTGGTATGCACTAACACTCCTGGAGCTACAATGGATCCAGAACAGTTTCTCCTTTATTTTGACTCTTGTCACCAAGTATAATTGCGACCATTGTTCTTTAAGCTGTTTTAGTAGCATCAAAATCACTTACAATGGCATTGATCAGCACTGAGAGAGGGTCCAAGTGTGGTTCGGAGTGCAGATGACACTTGTTATGCTCGTCTCCACGTTCGTGCAAGACTGAAATCACAAAATGCAGGAGAATCGCATGAATGTGGACCATTTTCACTCAGCTCCACATGCCTGCTGGGTGATCACTTTCAACTAATTAATGTGTTTGATAAAATGTCAAAATGGAGAATTTGGATTTAATGAATGGTTCCTACCATTCATCTCTAGGTATCTCCCTTCATTTAGGTGTTACTGGAACAGTTAGCTGAGACTAGAACAGACATTTGCTTTCTTCCATGGTCTTCCATGGCTCTGTCGTGGGCAAAGTACTGGAGAGTATAACATCGGTAGCAGAGCGAAGGGCGCTGAGTAGGCTACGGTCAATTATGGAAAACCCTGAACATCCTCTACATAGCACCATCCAGAGACAGAGAAGCAGTTTCAGCGACAGGTAGCTATCGATGCAATGCTCCTCAGACAGGATGAAGAGATCAACCGCCAGGAGTAAGATAGGTTAAAGTGCCGGGGTTAGGACTCAATGTATTTAAGTAAACTACTTAAGAACTTTTTAAAAGCTATTATTAATGCTTTTTGAGAGGGTGATTTTAGATGCATATCATATTTTTACTGAGTTAAGTATTGTATGTAATTAGTTTTGCTACAATAAGTGTATGGGACATTGGAAAAAAGTTGAATTTCCCCATGGGGATGAATAAAGTATCTATCTATCTATCTATCTATCAGCAAAAAATACAGAATGAAGCGTTACAGTTATAGAGGAAACCAAGTGCAGGTCGGCTATAAGATGGAAGGGCATAATGAGGTAATTGTGAGGTCAAGAGTCACAGCAGGGATCTGTTCAACAGTTCTTGAGCTTGGCTATTTGTGCTTTCAGACTTTTGTATCTTCCTTCCTTGCTCTACCTTTCCCATCCACCTGGCTTCACCTATCACCTTCTATATATCCTTCTTCCCCTCCCCCCACCATTTTATTCTGGCGTTTCCCCCCTTCCCTTCCAGTTCTGAAGAAGGGTCCTGGTCCGAAACGTTGACCGTTTATTCATTTCCATGGATTCCATCTGACCTGCTGAGTTCTTTTGGCCTTTTACCTGTGTTGTTTTGTACCTGCTGTCTGACAGGAAGAGGGAAAAGAGAGATTTTCTGGGGCGGTTGGGGTCTTTGCTTTTGCTGGCTGCTTGAAGCTATCATTAAGGAAGAAATAGCGAGGCACCTGGAAAGAAATGGATCCATCAAGCAGCATGGATTCCACAAAGACAGGCCCTGTTTGACAAGCTCACTGGAGTTCTCTGAGAATATAACGAGCACAGTGGATCGAGGGGAACAGATGGACGTTACTTACTTGGAGTGAGGGTGATCGTGGCAGGGGTGCTGCTGACTTTCTTTGCGATTGCTGTCAGAAAGTCAAGGCTGCACTTGCAAAGGCAGTGTTGAGTCACAACAATATTGTCCATATAGACAATTTGATTAAAAGAAACCAACATACAGCAATACAAAGCAACAGGTAACTTTTCAGAAACTTCACCTTCAATCCAACAGTGTTGTTTAATCATTTATTTTCAAGTCAGTTTGTAACAGAACCATTTTTTTATGCCTTTCTAAAGACTGTTACTTCTTTAAGTAGATCTCTTCCAATGCAGTGTTGAAGGTGTATGTAGCTGTAACCTCCAAGGTGGTTTCTTTTTCCTTGGGAGACTCTTCCATCTCCTCTCCACTTGGTCAACTACCTATAGACCAATAAGGGAGTGGCTCTTGTGAGGGAACTGTAACACAGTCAGGGAAAGAAGTTTTGATAATCTGAAACTGCGCAAGGGAGGTTTGCAACTGAGAGTAACAGACGGAACTGTTCCAGACATCTCGAAGTTCAAAAGTTCAAAGTATATTTATTATCAAAGTACATATACAACCCTGTGATGAATTTTCTTGCGGTATTCTTAGTAAATACAAGGAATACAATAGAATCAGTGAAAGACCACACACAACAAGATGAACAAACAACCAATGTGCAAAAGAAAACAAACTAAGCAAATACAAAAAGAAAAAAATAATAATAAACAAGCAACAAATATCAAGAGCATGAGATGAAGAGTCCTTAAAAATAAGTCCATGGGTTATGGGAACATTTTAATGATGGAATAAGTGAAGTTAAAGTGAAGTTATCATGTCTGGTACAGTTTGGGACATTATCAGCCACTTTCAGGTTGAACAAGTCATGCAGCTCAATTACTTCTTAATTTCTACAGGCCGATGCTAGCCAAGTCTTGTTTGTAAGAACAAATTGCATAACTCAGTATCTGATTATTTGCTAATTACACACCATTTCAAAGGCAGATATATGTTCAACCACAGCCAGCACTTCTAGAACTCATGGTATATTTTAGAAGCTGTGATTCTAAAATTAAAGGCACTGCCTCAAGAATGCAACATCCATCACATCGGCTGAGTCCATCTTGTTGTGTGCAGTTTTTCATTCATTCTATTGTGTTTCTTTGTACTTACTGTGAATACCCGTAAGAAAATGAATCTCAGCATTGTATATGGTGATATATATGTACTTTGAAAATAAATTTACTTTGAACTTTGAGATCCCCAGCATTTGGACCATGCCATCTTCTCATAAATACCATTTGCAAGGAGGTACAGAAGCCTGAAGTTCTACATCGTTGGGTTCGAGAATAGCTGCTTCCCTTCAACCACAAACAAGAGAAAATCTGCAGATGCTGGAAATCTGAGCAACACACACAAAATGCTGGAGGAACTCAACAGGCCAGGCAGCATCTATGGAAAAGAGTACAGTCGACATTTCTGCTGAGACCCTTCAGCAGGATTTGTAGAATCACTGCGGTTTAATAACGCTTTGATCACTTCTATCACTTTGCAATAAAATGAACTTTGTTCTTTGTTCCTTCTTGCATAAGTTGTGTATAATTTATGTTTTTCTTGTGAATGTTCTCACAGGATACTATGCCCCTATGATGCTCCACAAGTAAGTTTTTCTTTGCACATTCAAATTTGACTTAAAAGACTGTGGGTGGAGTTAATCTTCAGGCTCCACTGCTGCACATGAGTAAAGATCTCAGCTGCTGATCAAACTCTCTTCAGCACATTGGAACCAAATATGTCTGAGGTAAATTCATCCCATGATCAGTACTACAGCCAAGAAGAGATGAGTCTTGGAAGCATGGGAGCATCACCAGGGCTCGTCTCCAACTCAGAGATCACTCGGACTTGGAAACATATCACCCATCCCAGAAGCCCATCCCTTACTGCACAACAGAAGAACTGCAGAGGTCCGAGAAGGTGTCTCACCACCACCTACCAGTGAAGGATGGGCAGTAAAGGTTGGCTTGTCAATGATGCTCAGATCCTGAAAATGAACAAACAGTACCACACACTCATTTATCATTGCTACCCAATAACTAATTTCTTCTCCTCTAATGCTCCCTAAATTCAGCCACTTCTGCTAAGAGTTCACAAATTCAATAGCCACTTGAAGAAAATCACACATTTGTGCAAAGAGGCAAGTGTTGGTTGGGCTCTGGGGTGAGAGTGGGGAATTGGCCCGACAGTAGATTTTTCAAAGAACAACCACAGTAAGCTGAAGAGTCTTCTGAGCTGGATGAGAGTTTAAAAGGCTGGAGAAGTTTCCAGCCCAGTGCATTGCCAGACTCATTGTTAAGAAATACCTTAACAGAAAGTCCTATGCTGTAAAGGAAAAATGTAAATTTATTAGATTTCCTGAGGCAGAGTTCCATTGAGCCCAAACTAGAATCTATTCATGATTGCGGTTAGGATAAATACCTGCAGTTTTAAAAGAAACAATCAATTCTTTATTTGAATAGTTTTATCACTGTATAAACATATCATGACCTGAAAAGAAAACAATTGCTGATATTATTCACAAGCCCTTAACCCTTTCCTGTGGAATTCCTACACAGTGGATTTTAACCAGAGTTGCCTGGCTTAAGGGGATATAACAACTAAGTGTTCAGTAGTTTCAATCTCCTTAATAATCCAGGTGCAAGAATTTGTAGGAAGCCTAATGACAGTTGCCCACAGCATTGGTTTTGGGCAGGAGGCTGTTCTGGCAAAGCTCACAATCTGTTCCACCGCTGATTTCTTTGCCAAGGCTCACCAGTGCCAGTCTAAGTGGCAGAAGTTTAGAAGCATCGATGATTTTTACTGGATGGCATGTGAGAAATCAGAGCCATGATAATTAACAACTCTGTGGTATGAAGTAAAAAGGAGCCATGATAAGTAATCTTGTGGTTCTCTTGTGAGATACAAGATAAGAGAGAGCCAGTCATTTAAAATGGAAGTGCCCAGAGAGTGGTGAATTTCAGAAATTCTTTACCTCAGAGAGCTGTGGAGGCTGCTTCCTTTAATTTTATGAGGTGGATAGTTTTTGAAAGATCAGGGATCTGATATCTTTGGAGAACTGGCATGGAAGAGGATTTGAGACTAGACCAACATGCAATAATCCTGATCCCATTGAATGGTGCAGCAGATTCGAGGGGCCCTGTGGCCTACTTTTGCTGCTATTTTCTTCTGTTCTTGTGTTCCTCTATAAAGACCTTATCAAAGATAGTTGCACATTGATGCAAAATCCCAGGAAATTAATGTGGAGCAGAAACATTAATTTTTACATGAGCACTTGAGATGAAGAGGCATAATAGGTTATGGGTGTAGTTCGATTAGTAAAGATAAGTACTGAATGGATGACATTAACACTGGGAGCTGACGGGCCTGTCTCCATGGTGTAAACCACGATGATACTATGATTTAAAGCATGCGTGACTTACAGCATAATTCCTTCTTCCTTCTGAACTGCTGGAATATGACATGAATAGTGACTTCATTATATTAGTGAATGTCTCTGGGGAAAACAAGCATTTACTTAGATATAGAGCATGATAACGACCTCTTCTGGTCCATTAACCTGCTAAGCTGTACGTCTTTGGAGAATGGGAGGAAAGAGGATTCAAGATTACATTAGGTAGGAGATGAAAGAAAAGTAATCAATAGAGAAAACTGGTTCAACACAATTTGAGTTATTAGTTTTCATAGATCAGTGGTTCCCAAACTTTTGGGGTTATCGCACCTTGGCTTCCAGTCCACATCCCCTGTGCACCCCTCTCCTTTTCTGGCCATTTCATAAAAGTATATAAAATTTTTATTTATGATGCCCAGTGAAAGAAAATTGGTGCTGAGAGGAATCAGCCATGATAAAATGGTGGAGCAAACATGATGGGCCAAATTCTGCTCCTATATCTTATAGGGTCTAAAATAGGAACTGCAAATTCAAAGCAGTAGAAAACAATTGCAGAAGTTATTCTAATCTATCTAAAGCTGAAAATAAAATTATTTTTTTATTTAATTACAGTAAAAACAATCTTCATCAACAATTTTAGAGTGCACCATAGTAGTCACTTCTTCACGGCTTTTTCACCTTTCAGTGAGATGGATGGTCTTAGTGCAGTGATATCAGCTTCTCAACATCAGGCTGAATGTCACTCAGGAGTTTCAGATCCCCACAATCAGTAATTTGCTGTCAGTTTCGTTGCTTTGAAAGAAGTTGGATGACTGCACTGAAACCATGCTCCACTAAATGAGAAGTTGGAAAGCCAATAAAGAACATCTTGACCTTTTTCAACAGTGCAGGATAGCGATCCGAAAACTTTTACTACAACCAAAAGTCTTGACATGATATTTTGAACCTTGGCTTCAGCTCAAAGTCATCTTGGAGCGAGATCAGTTCTTCCTTCATCCTTCCTGTTAATTCCTCATTACAAGTGTTCAGGAATGGATTTATTACCCAATCTAGAAATTGAATTGAAATAAAATCCTAAAATCTCTCAATATGTCTTTATGCAGCTCACCCAGGTGGGTACAGTATGCTTGAAGATCTTCATCTGGCATTCCTTTCTCTTTCAATTCACAGAGATCAGAAATTGGGAAAAGTCGTGACGGTCAATGTTGCACTTAAATAGGATTAACTTGGACAAATCTGTGGAGATGACTGATTTGACTTTGATAAGATTCACATAATTTCCTTTCTATTGAAGAGTGATTTCACATAAAAGCATTTCAGACAGTTTTCTTTTGAGAACTATCTGACTTCTGTGTGCAACAGCAAGCATTCAAACTGTTCAACACTCTCAATACAAAACTCCTGAAGTAGCTGAGAACTGAGAGTATGGGATTTGATTTTATTTCTGCTGTGCCAACAGTATTTAATGATTTGTGCAACCAATCACTTAGGTTTTTTGTGACAAGATGCTATCTGTGAATTGCACAGTGAGTGGTAAAAATGTTAGATACAGCAGTTTTCAAGAAAGTAATAACCCCGCGGTGAATTCCTCTTATTGATGGTCCCACGTCTGTTGCACAAGCAAGAGTGTTGGTGAGCAGAATGTCCTTCTCCTTGAAAGTTTGCTCAACAACCCAAAATATTGACACTCCCTACATTTCTGTTTCTAGTGTCCTTGCAAATAACAACTCTTGAACCATGGTTTCATTGTTTATGAAGCGATCATATCCAAGAAATAAAGATTTGGTGTCTGACAGAGTTGACTCATCCAATTGAAGAAAAAATTCTGTTGGCCTAAATATGTTGTACATCATGTCTTCCACATTCTCAGACTTTTCATCTTTGAACAGAGTTTTCACTGAGTGGAATTGCTTGAATTATTTGGTGTGGTGGCTTATGAAAACTGAACTCAGAACCTCCCTTTCTGCTGGCAGATTCAGTTCTTCTCCAATTGAATGGAGCTTTCCAGGTCTAGCAATGAGCGATGAAATGTTCTATGAAGCATGCATATCATCACTGTTTTGTTGTGAAGTGCTGCCAAGCCTGTTTTAAAGTGTTTGCCATTTATGAAAGTTTTCATGAAGTGACAGAAATAAGTCAAGTTCTTGTTTGCTTTATCAAATGTTCAAGCAGCCTGGATGGTTTCTTTGCCTCATTTGAGAAAACTTCTTCACACAACAGGCTGGTTGTTTGTTGTTGGTATAAATCCATATTTCACATACTCTACACTATAATGTCTAAACTTCTTTATTGTTCACTCTGCTTCTGTCATTTTCATTATGGATTAACGACCATGGTCAATCGCCTTTTGTTCAAGTCCAACTTCAAGCACTGCAATCAATAAAGGGCAAAGTTATGACATCATTATAGCTCAGGCAAGACCTGAATTTCTGCCTGAAGGTAAATAAAGGCAATATCTCAGTTGCTCCGTGGGCTAGAGAAATGCAGTCAAGACTATTTAAAAGGGCCAATTCTGAACTTTGCCCCATTGAACACCATACCCTAATTCACAGAAATAGCGTCACTGCTTGATTAGAGTGCTGGGATTTTATCGCTAACACTGTACTACTGTAGGGAAAGGCAATAATGCATGGACCAGGCCCAGAAATCCAGGTTTACTTCAGTCCAGAATTCTTATGCTGTGCTAAAGTGACACAGAAGTGTCAGGTTGCTTTTTATCAACTATAACATACATTGAGCAAAGTCTAAAAGAACAATGGGTTTGCAAGAGTAGAGGTGATTACTTGATCATTGTAATCAATTATGAGGCAATGAGGATAAAATGCTTAAAAAAAGTAATTTGTTTCTAAATTAAGCCTGCAATCCCTCAGCTTCCCCTCTTGCTATGGAGTGCCCCCCTCCCCGATTGCCCCCTTAGAAACTCCCACTGCCTCCAGGGAATGGTTTTACTGACCTTGGGAGCCACTGGTATAGAAGATAAGAATACACAAGTACTAGGTGGGTTGAAAGGCTTACCTGCATGTTGTAATTGCCATCAACATTGGCCCTGAATCTGCAGTCCGTGGTAAAACTTTCACCATCTCTGAAGTGAGTTTCTACTTTAATTTTGCATTTGTACTTGATAGTCCTCACTGTCAAGGCCCAATGGTACAACAGAGGGCAGAATGAGACATGTCCCAAGCTTGGTCATTCTCCTAACTTGCTGAAGTATAGTCCAGATGTCAATGGGGAAAACGTCGAGAGCAGAAAATTTCCAACACCTGGATCTTTTGGAAAATAACAGTGATAAAGTTCCTCTTGTCCTTACCTACCATCCCATGAGCCTCTGCATCCAACAAATCATTCTATACAATCTCCAAAGGGACGCTACCACCAAATATACGTTACCTCCCCCCCCCCCCCTCCAGCCTTCTGTTTTCCACAATCTCCAAAGGGATGCTACCACCAAACATACTTTATCTCCCTCCCCCTTCTGTTTTCCACAGGGATCACTCCCTCTGTGATTCTTTTGTCCATTCATCTCTCTCTCCACTAACCTTCCTCCCAGCACCTATCCCTGAAAGCAAAAAAAGTACTGTACCTGCCCATTCACCTCCTCTCTCACCTCCATTTGTGGCCCCAAATTGTCCTTCCAGGTGAGGCAATGCTTACTTCGAGTGTGAATCTGCTGGGGTTGTCTATTGTATGCAGTGCTCCTGTTGCAGCCTCCTCTACAGTGGCGAGACCTGTCATAAATTGGGGGAGCATGTCATCGAGCACCTCTGCTCCATCCACCAAAAGAGGGACTTCCCATTCCCATTCCTGTTCTGGCATGTTGGTGCCACAATGAGGCCACGCTGAGGGTGGGGGGAGCAACACCTTATATTCTGTCTGGGTAGCGTCCAATATGGTGGCATGAATATCGATTTCTCCTTCCGTTAAAAAAAAGTTTTCCTCCCCCTCCACACATCTTCTATTCCACGCTCTGACCTCTTACCTCCTCTCACCTGTCTATTACCCCCCCCACCCCGGCTGGGTCCCCTCCTCCTTCCCTTTCTCATAAGGTCCACTCTTCTCTCCTATCAGATTCTTTCCTCTCCAGCCCTTTACCTTTCTTACCCACCTGGCTTCACCTATCACTTTCTAGCTATTTTCCTTTCCTTACGCCCACCTATTTATTCTGGCATCTTCCCCCTTCCTTTCCAGTCCTGAAGAAGGGTCTTGGCCCACCTGAAATATCAATTAATTCAATGCCATAGATGCTGCCTGACTTGCTGAGTTCCTCCAGCATTTTGTGTGTGCTGCTTTGGATTTCCAGCATCTGCAGAAATTCTCGTGTTTTACTAATGTTATTGTTTGCAGTGGCTGGCACTTTCTCTTCTAATTTCACACACTTGCAAGCACAGAAGGGGAAATGCCAAAGTTCAAATTTCAAAGTAAATTTATTATCAAAGCACATCACAATATCACTACCTTGAGATTTATTGTCATGCGGGCATTCACAATAAATAAAAAGAAACACAATAAATTAATGAAAAACTATACAAAAACAAAGATGGTCATACAACCAAGGTGCAAAAGATGACAAAGTGTGCAATAGAAAAAGAAAAACAACATTATAGTAAGAGATAAATAAGTAATAAGTAATATTGAGAACAAGAGCTGTAGAGTGTTTGAAAGTCAGTACATGTGTTGGGGAATCAGTTCAGTGTTGGGGTGAGTGAAGTTATCCGTGCTGGGTGAGGAACCTGATGGTTGTGGGGTAACAGCTGTTCCTGAGCCTGGTGGTGTGCGACCAAAAACTCTTATACCTCTTTCCTGATGGCGGCAGTGAGAAGAGAGCATGGTCTGGATGGTGGGGATACTTGATGATGGATGCTGCTTTCCTGCGATATCGAACCTTGTACATGCACTCAGTGGTGGGAAGGGTTTTATGTTTGATGGACTGGGCTCTGTCCACTACCTTTTTGTAGGGGGCAAACACGAGGAAATCTGCAGATGCTGGAAATTCAAACAGCAACATCGGTAGCTGAGCGAAGGGCGCTGAGTAGGCTACAGTCAATTATGGAAAACTCTGAACATCCTCTACATAGCACCATCCAGAGACAGAGAAGCAGTTTCAGTGACAGGTTACTATCGATGCAATGCTCCTCAGACAGGATGAAGAGGTCAATACTCCCCAATGCCATTAGGCTTTACAATTCAACCGCCAGGACTTAAGAACTTTTTAAAAGCTATTATTAATGCTTTTTGAGATAGTGATTTAGATGCATATCATATTTTTTACTGAGTTAAGTATTGTATGTAATTAGTTTTGCTACAACAAGTGTATGGGACATTGGGAAAAAAAAGTTGAATTTCCCCATGGGGATGAATAAAGTATCTATCTATCTATCTATCTAAAGTGCTGGTGGAACACAGATGGCCAGGCAGCATCTATAGGGAGAAGCGCTGTCGACGTTTCGGGCTGAGATGAAGTCCTGACGAAGGGTCTCAGCCCGAAACATTGACAGCGCTTCTCCCTATAGATGCTGCCTGGCCTGCTGTGTTCCACCAGCATTTTGTGTGTGTTGTTTACCTTTTTCTAGGCTTTGTTATTCAAGGATATAGGTGGTTCCAAACCAGGTCAAAATTCAGTTAGTATATGTGTATCTACAGAAGTTTGTCAAAGTTTTAGATAACATGCCGAATCTGTGTAAACTTCCAAGATAGTAGGGGTAATACCGTGCCTTCTTTCTAATGACACTTACCTGCTGGACCCAGGACAGATCCTTTGAAATGAGAATTTAAAGTTACTGACACTCTCCATTTCTGGTTCTCTGATGACTGGCACTTGGGCCTCCAGCTTCCATCTCCTGTAGTCAATAATCAGCTCCTTGGTCTTGCTGACATTGAGTGAGAGGTTGTTGCTGTGGCACCACTCAGCCAGATTTTCACTCTCTGTCCTGTACAGTGGCATGCAAAAGTTTGGGCACCCCTGCTCAAAATTTCTGTTACTGTGAATAGCTAATCGAGTAAAAGATGACCTGATTTCCAAAAGGCATAAAGTTAAAGATGACACATTTCTTTAATATCTTAAGCAAGATTACTTTTTTATTTCCATCTTTTACAGTTTCAAAATAACAAAAAAGGACAAGAGCCCGAAGCAAAATTCTGGGCACCCTGTATGGTCAGTACTTAGTAACACCCCCTTTGGCAAGTATCACAGCTTGTAAGCACTTTCTGTAGCCAGCTAAGAGTCTTTCATTTCTTGTTTAAGGGATTTTCCCCCATTCTTCCTTGCAAAAGCCTTCTAGTTTTGTGAGATTCTTGGGCCGTCTTGCATACACTGCTCTTTTGAGGTCTATCCACAGATTTTCGATGATGTTTAGGTCAGGGGACTGTGAGGGCCATGGCAAAACCTTCAGCTTGCGCCTCTTGAGGTAGTCCATTGTGGATTTTGAGATGTGTTTAGGATCATTATCCTGTTGTAGAAGCCATTCTCTTTTCATCTTCAGCTTTTTTACGGACGGTGTGATGTTTGCTTCCAGAATTTGCTGGTATTTAATTGAATTCATTCTTCCCTCTACCACTGAAATATTCTCCGTGCCACTGGCTGCAACACAAACCTAAAGCATGATCGATCCACCCCTGTGCTTAACAGTTGGAGAGGTGTTCTTTTCATGAAATTCTGCACCCTTATTTCTCCAAACATACCTTTGCTCACTGCGGCCAAAAAGTTCTATTTAAATTTCATCAGTCCATAGGACTTGTTTCCAAAATGCATCAGGCTTGTTTAGATGTTCCTTTGCAAACTTCTATGCTAGATTTTGTGGTGAGGATGCAGGAAAGGTTTTCTTCCGATGACTCTTCCATGAATGTCATATTTGTGCAGGTGTTGCTGCACAGTAGAACAGTGCACCACCCCTCCAGAGTCTACTAAATCTTCCTGAAAGTTTACTGCGGCCAAACCGGGGTTTTGATTTGCCTTTCTAGCAATCCTACGAGCAGTGCTCTTGGAACGTTTTCTTGGTCTTCCAGACCTCAACTTGATCTCCACTGTTCCTGTTAACTGCCATTTCTTAATTACATTTCAAACTGAGGAAACGGCTACCTGAAAACACTTTGCTATCTTCTTATAGCCTTCTCCTGCTTTGTGGGCATCATTTATTTTAATTTTCAGAGTGCTAGGCAACTGCTTAGAGGAGCCCATGGCTGCTGATTGTTGGGACAAGGTTTGAGAAGTCAGGGTATTTATAAAGCTTTGAAATTTGCATCACCTGGCCTTTCCTAATGATGACTGTGAACAAGCCATAGCCCTAACAAGATAATTAAAGTCTGAGACCTTGGTAAGAGTTATCTGAGAGCTCAAATCTCTTGGGGTGCCCAAACTTTTGCGTGGTGCTCCTTTCCTTTTTTTCACTCTAAAATTGTACAAAACAAAAATAATACACTAATCTTGTTTAAAATATTTAAAAGAATATTTCATCTTTAACTTTATGACTTTTGTAGATCAGTTCATCTTCTTCTCACTTAACTATTCACAGTAACAGAAATTTTGACCGGGGTGCCCAAACTTTTGCATGCCACTGTGTATTGTTGATTTGTCACCACCTTTGATTCGGCCAATAACAGTGGTGTCATTAGCAAACTTAAATTTGATATTGGAGCTGCACTTAGCCTCGTAGTCATAAATATAAAGCGAGTAGAGTAGGGGTTAAGAACATAGCCCTGTGGTGCACCTGTGCTGATGGTGATTGCGGAGGAGATGTTATTGCCAATGCAAACTGACTAGGGTCTGTGAGGAAATCAAGGATCCAGTTACATAAGGAACTAGGCCTAGATCTTGAAGCTTATTGATTAGTTTTGAGGGGATGATAATGTTGAAAGCTAACGTAACATTTGCCTTTGGCAGTATGCAAACTGCGGTCAAGATCATGGAAGTAAGTAGAATGGACAGCACTTAATTTATTAGACGTTTCAAGTCAGGAGAACAAGTGAGTGACAAGATTGTTACTTCTAAGCACCACAAAGAGTGGTCACACTTGCTCGATATCGCTTGTTTCCTGATTGGGCTCTGATATCAGCCTCATAGAGCTCAGCAGTGCAGCCCAAAGTTACGTCAATCCCTAACACTTCTGGTGGTAAATTCATCCAAAACTTCCACCAGATTTGACTAGGGCTTCGGTAAGATCATATCCACACAGTATTTGGTCTCCACACTTAAGGAAGGATGTTAATGTTTAATGAAGGAAGCAATTTATTGAACCAACATCTGGAAGGGGTAGGCTGCATTATGAGGAAAGTTTGGGATGAGTTTCAGAAGAGTGAGAGGGAACTTAACTGAAATATGGAAGACCCTGAAGGGTCATGAAAGGATAGATGTAGAGATTTTTGGAAGAGAAACCAGTTAACTTTTTCCGGTCAAAGACCCTTCACCAACATAAAATGTTAACTAGTTCTCTTCCACGGATGCAACTTGACTGCCAAAGTTTTTCCAGCATTTCAGTTTCTACTGTTTTTCGGTGTTCGTGAGTAATGTTATGCAGGATTGTTTTTTAGTTATTTTTAGAAAACAATTTCACAAACATTAACCTTTTTTAATTGTTTGATTTTAATAGCTGTTTTGTGTGCTTCAAGCAATTTTTGACAAGCACGATAGTTGAATTAGCATAACTCACCAACTAGGGTTTAAAACAAAATCACAATGTGATGCCTCATTTACATTACTGGGCATTTTGTAGTCAAAGACCTTGCCACAATGGAACTTGACACCTTTGCCAGTAAACTTAAGATGCTGTATGTGAATGGGTCACTTGTTAGGAAGTGAATCAGCACTGTGTACGGCGACTCATCGTGGGCCAGAAATTCTAAGTCATCAGAAGAGGAGACACAAAGGGCTGCAGATGCTGGGATCTACAGCAACATGCAAGATGTTGGAGGAACTTTGCATGCCAGGCAGCATCAGTGGAGGAAAATGAACAGTCAATACTTCAGGTCAAGATCCTTCATCTGGATTTAATTGGAGAGACTGGAGTCATTTAGAAGTATCTCAGAATAACCAAATTAATTAAATCATTGAAACCTTTTTAAACAACAAAATAAATTGAGAAAGAAAGACAACATTTACAACATTTACATAAAGTCCAATGGATAAAAACAAGGTTCCAACTTTTACAATCCCCTGGTTCTGTGCCTGGCCAGGTCCAACCTGGTGCCAGTTGTTTCAGCAGATGGTTATTCCACAAGATATCCTGCAAATTCGTGATTCACTGCTGTGAAACACAAGTAACCAGCTGTGCACTAGCAAATTCAGGACTTCCGCATTCATGTTTGCTGGCAGGGAAATCCCTCACCTGCTGGCATTTATATGAAGAATGCTGGTAAGTGCCAGCAATTTCAATAATAGGCTTTGTGATATGATTACATCACATGATTCAGCTCACCACCCAAGTTCTGTTAAGTAACATATATTTTCCCAGGGTCTACTATTATACTGCAGTTACAGTGGAATATAACCGCAAAAAAAAATTTCTGTTTGTATCTCTTTTCTGTAAGGTTGGATTTAAGTTGATATTTGTGCAATATATCTTTAGATCATTTATATTAACAATAAAGACTCAGAATTGTTTTAAATAGTTACTTTGGTGTCATGACAGAGCTTAAGCCCAAGAATACCTTGGGAACAGTAGCTCTTTATGGCTAATTGTTGACATTTTGAAATTGGCGGACAGGACCCAACAGAAGACCTGCGGTACAGTTTATAAAACATATATTGAATTACTTATTATTAACCAGAAACATCTGTTTCAGTCCTTGCAGATCTGAAAACCCAATATTATGCAAAAGGATAAGATTACAGTTCACTTGCTCTCTTTGTTTTAGAGTCTTTCTTGTACTGGGATTTAACCCGCGAGTGCTTACATGAGAGCAAGATGTTCTTTTATATTTTTTCCTGACATGTTACTGTGTCAGATCCAGCTTCTAACAGGGATTACAGATTGTGAATATAAATGTTAGCGGCCCTGATGTCAGCAGATTCTTTAGGGACTCATGTTCTGCAACAACCATGATGATCAACTCCTGTTCTGATGCAACCTTTGTGTCAATAAAGTCCAACTCTCTGGAGGCTGCCTAATTCCGAGATAACAGGCTTCTTTTTTTTCGGTGCCTGGGGCTGCTCAGATATTTCATTGGATGAATGGTTCTCTCCTCTGACTCCAAGCAGTCAGTTTCTGTCAGTCAAATGATGTATTGAAAACAGTGGAGTGTATAAGATG
Organism: Hemitrygon akajei; assembly: GCF_048418815.1. Classification (NCBI taxonomy): domain Eukaryota; kingdom Metazoa; phylum Chordata; class Chondrichthyes; order Myliobatiformes; family Dasyatidae; genus Hemitrygon; species Hemitrygon akajei. Next base: position 33,589,761 of record NC_133127.1, read on the forward strand.
TGATCACAAGTTAATTCTAGTGCTCTAATCAATGCCTGTAAATCTGGATAGGGTTTGAAGTCCCTTTTGCTTATTTACCTCAATACACTAAGCCCTAACTCTAAAGGTCACATTCCACAGCATTCCTGGGAATTTTTAATTAACTGCTCTTCCTCCAGTGATTTTTAGTTGAAGTGGCTGCCTCCCATACATTTTCTCAGTCAGTGCAAAACTTTGCACGCCGTGTTTTCTAAATGCAAGAGGTTCTGCAGATGCTGGAAATCTCGAGCAACACCCCAATGGCCGAAGCTTGCAGATTGGAGGTTGTACTCCATTCCCTCCACAGCTTATTCTGGCATCTACACTCTTCCCTTCCAGTCCTGATAAAGAATCTTGGCTTAAAACGTCTCCTCCATAGATGCTGCCTCACGTGCTGTGTTTTCCTCCAGCATTTTGTGTGCCCACTATGCATTTCCTTTGGATCTGTAGCGCCTTTGTCACAGACACAGACAAAGAGGCGAAGAAGGCATCACCTTATGAAGGTGTATAAAACCACGAGGGAGTAGATAAGGTGGAAAAGGTCAGAGATCTTTCCCCATGGTAGAGGAGTCTAAAGCAGGGAAGAATAAATTTAAAGTGAGAGGAAAGGTTGAAAAGGATTCTGAGAGGCATGGATTAAACTGCTGAAGGAAGCTGTAGAGGCAGGTACAATTGCCGTTGGATAGCTGCATGGATAGGAAAGGTTTAGACTCTTGAATCTTTCCCATCCATGTGGGCTTTGGACCAAATGCAGGAAAATGGGAGGAGCTCAGATAGTGGCATGGACAGATTGGGCTGGAGGGCCTTTGTCTGCGCTGGATGACTCTCTGGACTCTGTGTGTGTACCATGATGCCTGATGTTACTTCCATACCACATAAAATTTAATCAGATAGTCCATAAAAAATGTGCCACACCAGAGAATTTCTAGGCTCTGACGCCTATTCTGAAATGGGAATGTGGAAAAGAGCCTGTGTAGAAATCAAAGACTTGTAATCAGAGCAAAAGACTACTCAATTAAGATGGGTCCTGATGTGACCCTTCACGTTCAAGAATTAATGTAGTGAGACGAACACGTATCCTTGGTTACATCTTCATGATCTCACAGATGGCACTAAACCTTTCCCAGATTTCTCCTCCCGGACCCATCAGCATCTCCCGTTGCCCCTCCCTAACTCCACCCCACTTCCCCCCTGCCCTTTCAGGACTCTTGCCATTCTTTACATACCCCCAACCCTCTGGATCTCTCCACACCATCACCCAATCTTCTTCAGCAACCCCCCCCCCCCCACCACCAACTTTGCTGTCCCACTTTCCTACTCAAAATGTGTTATGTGCAATTGCAGAAATTTTCAGGCATTGACCAAGCTGGAATTGCTGGAGCTTAAGTTTGATTTTGAATTAATCGTCATTCTGTAGTTGCTTTCTTTTCAAACATATTTTAAGAAACCTGCAGGGAATGTGTGATGGATTCACCTGAATTCAGAGTATGAGCTTAACTACTTGCTCCAAGATGTTTACAACAAAATGGAAACAGGACTCCCAAGTCCAATATGCATAAGAGGCCCCACTCACAAACCCATCCACAAACAGGGTGAGGGAAGGGATGCAGATATGCAAAATAAACTGCTAGAAAAACTCAGCAGATCAGGCAGTATCTGCGGAGGGAAATAAACAGTCAATACTTCAGGCATCTGGATGCTAGTGACGAAGTTCCTAAATTTTAAAAATGGTTTTGAGCAAATGTTTTATCTGATCAGATTATCAGTGCCTTGTTAGTTAAACACCACCATGTTCCACCCTATTACTGACAATATCTTTTAATTCTTTTTTTATCACTAATTTTTATTGCAACACCAACAAATTACATTCAATACAACCAGTTGCCGATTACATTTTGACTGTTTAACCAGACACCCCCAACCCTCATCCCCATCCCCATCTCCACCCCTCCCCCTCTCCACTCCTCTCTCTGCCCCCCACCCCTCTCCCCTCCACCAACCAACCGAATAGTAGTGCATACACAGACAGAGCATTCCTATTGTAACAGATCTTTTAAGTTAGATATCAAATTTGTCCACATTAAGATTGTGTTTGGTCGTGCATCATTTACTCTTGCTGATGATAATTCCAGGTAAGAAATGTCTAAAAAGCTCCGAAGCCAGTGGGTACTTGAAATATCATGAGGAGGTTTCCAACGCTGGACTACAATCTTCTTAGCTGCAGTCAGGCCTGCCAGCCAGATTTTGCGTGTTTTTTCTGTAAGGGAAAGGTGGGAGTCATCATTGAGAAGATGTACAGTGGGGTCCATTGGCAATTGTACCTTCGTTAGTTCTGTAGGAGTACTAATAACCTTCCCCCACAAACCAGAAACCCCTGGACATTCCCATTCAACATTTATAAAAGAGCCAACGGTTCCGTGGGGGCAAAATAAGCAATATGGGTCAGGAACCAGTCCCATTTGATGTCCAATTCTAGGTGTTAGATATGCTCTATGACAAAATTTCAAGTGTATATACTGATGATTTGGGTTTTTCGAAGCACCGGCAGCATTATCCCAAATCGCATCCCAGTCTAAGTCTTGTCCCAGTTCAGATATGTCCCTATCCCAGGCTTTCCTTCCTGATGTGGTCATATATTTCTGGGAGTTTAATTTATCATAGATATATGACACTGTTTGTCTTGGAGCACTCTGTATCCAACTTAAAATGGGATGGTTCAATATCTTTTAATTCTTAATGATTACCTTTGGTTGATTGGTTGGTTTGATTGTTTATTTATTTGTTTGTTTGCTTTCTTGCTTATTTATTTATGTCTATATATTTATTTATTTAGAAATACTGCATGTTAACAGGCCCTTCTGACCACAACGAGCCTGCACCCCCCCCCGATTACACCCATGTGACCAATTGACCTACTAGCACCTCCCCCCCCCCCCCCCCATCTTTGGAATGGTGAAGGTAACCAAAGAATACAGAGGAAATCTATGGGGTCACGGGGAGAATGTACAAACTCCTTACTGACAGCGGTGGAATTGAACCCAAATCACTGGCGCTGTAATAGCGTTACGCTTGCATGCTGCGCCAGTTTAGTAGCAGCAGAGCCCCACTCTTGCAGTAGACTTGTCGGTTCAATCCCGCTGCAAACTCTTCAACATCAAGTTTAGCCTGATGCACTAAACTAGCATTCAGGGAAATGTGCTATTGTATTTGTTGGAAGGATTTTGTTTTCATTATAAAAAATATACTTCATTCATATAAAAAAATACAGGAAATGAAATGCAATCAGCACCATCTTTATTAACTTCCACTGCGTCATCTAATCAGTACATTTTGTACATTGAAGCTTTTGGATGGCAGGCAAACTAAAGATCGGTGCATGCGACAGTAATAAAACAATTATCTGTTCCTGTACTCTTAATATGGTACATGTGATTTCTCTTTAAACAGTACACCCGCAAAGTTTCTGAGAAAATGTTCTCACATGACCCAGCCCATTCAATGCCCAGAGGCAACGGGACTCTAGCCTGTCCTTCCATAAAAATGTGTTCAGCAGCTGCACTGAGCTCAGTGCGTCCCTTAGCATGTACCCCTGCAGCTTGGCATCCACTAGCTGATGGTATTCACTTGCAGACATCTCCCTATACTGGAAAACCAACAAGTTTCAGACAAACCACCGAGCTGTTGATGTGCTGACCACAATTAATGTGCGTTTCAGTGTGCATCCCCGGGAACAGGTCGAAGATCAGAGAAACCTCTGCTACACAGCACTCAGGATGCAGCTCAACAAGGACCATCCTTTGCCATCCTGGTAAATACACCATCCACAGAAAACTCACCATCTCTAAGTAAGAGGGCAGCTAAGGAAACAGTAAAATTAGAATTTATGTTATTGATTTATGTCTTTTCTTGAGAATGCAACTGGAATGATGCCATGAGCCTGTGATGCTGCTCCAATTAAATATTTCATTGCACCTGTGTATATGTGGATTTGTGCATTGACCATAAACTCAATTTTCAACTTTGGACAGTATGTATTTATCCATTTATTGATTGATTGAGATACAGGATGGAATAGTCCCTCGGGCCCTTCAAGCCACGCCGCCCAGTAAACTCCTGATTTCACCTGACCCTAATCACTGGACGACTTGCAGTGACCAATTAACCTACCAACCGGTATGCCTTTGGACTGTGAGAGGAAATCCTGGCAGACATGGGGAGAATGTACAAACTGCTCACAGGCAGTGGCAGGAATTGAACCCGTGTCACCTGTACCGTGAAGCGTTGTGCTAATCAATGCGCTACCGTGCCGCCCCGTTAGTTAGTCAGTTTCTTTTCCATCAGTGGATTAGAGGCACCTTTGGGAAACATTTTGGGCATCATTGTGCCCATTACCAGCCTTTAACCAGACAACTGTATTTGGCTATTTTAATTTAAGTTGTCCAAATGCCAGTTGGAGCTAGCATCTTTCAGAAGAGGTATTAAGCTGAGACCCTGCCTGCCCTTTAATATGGATGTCAAACATATTGTGCTGTGAGGATTACATTCCTTGACTTCTCTAGTGCCTTTAACACCATCCAGCCCAAGATCTTAAGGCACAAACTAACGGAGATGGGAGTAGACTCTCACATGGTGGATTGGATAGTGGACTACTTGACAGATAGACCTCAGTATGTGCGGTTGGAAGACTGTAGGTCTGACACGGTGGTCAGCAGCACAGGGGCGCCGCAGGGAACCGTACTCTCTCCGGTCCTGTTCACCCTGTACACATCAGACTTCCAATATAACTCGGAGTCCTGCCATGTGCAGAAGTTCGCTGATGACACGGCCATAGTGGGGTGTGTCAGGAATGGACAGGAGGAGGAGTATAGGAAACTGATACAGGACTTTGTGATATGGTGCAACTCAAACTACCTGCGTCTCAATATCACCAAGACCAAGGAGATGGTGGTGGACTTTAGGAGATCTAGGCCTCATATGGAGCCAGTGATCATTAATGGAGAATGTGTGGAGCAGGTTAAGACCTACAAGTATCTGGGAGTACAGTTAGACGAGAAGCTAGACTGGACTGCCAACACAGATGCCTTGTGCAGGAAGGCACAGAGGCGACTGTACTTCCTAAGAAGGTTGGCGTCATTCAATGTCTGTGGTGAGATGCTGAAGATGTACTATAGGTCAGTTGTGGAGAGCGCCCTCTTCTTTGTGGTGGCGTGTTGGGGAGGAAGCATTAAGAAGAGGGACGCCTCTCGTCTTAATAAGCTGGTAAGGAAGGCGGGCTCTGTCGTGGGCAAAGTACTGGAGAGTTTAACATCGGTAGCTGAGCGAAGGGCGCTGAGTAGGCTACGGTCAATTATGGATAACTCTGAACATCCTCTACATAGCACCATCCAGAGACAGAGAAGCAGTTTCAGCGACAGGTTACTATCGATGCAATACTCCTCAGACAGGATGAAGAGGTCAATACTCCCCAATGCCATTAGGCTTTACAATTCTACCGCCAGGACTTAAGAACTTTTTAAAAGCTATTATTAATGCTTTTGAGTTAGTGATTTAGATGTATATCATATTTTTTTACTGAGTTAAGTATTTATGTAATTAGTTTTGCTACAACAAGTGTATGGGACATTGGAAAAAAGTTGGAATTTCCCCATGGGGATGAATAAAGTATCTATCTATCTATCTATCTATCTAAACATGCCACTGTATTGATTCAACAAACAGCATGCAAACTCTCCCGAATGTATGCCAATATTTACTGTTTGCTTGTTACCAGGTTAAGAGGTTAACATTGTCATTTGGGGGGGGGGGGGGACCTTGTTTTGCATTGACAGCTGGCTGCATTCCAGAGCAAAAGAAATCCAAACTGCTGGAGAAACTCAGCAGGTCAATCAGCATCTGTGGAGGCAGAGGCTCTGTCAACATTTCAAATCAAGTTTGCTGCAGATCTCAGCATCTTCAGTCTCTACGGATGCATTTCATTCTTTATAATCGTGACCTTGCTCCAAACAAAACCGGAAGTTCCTGGAAACCTCAGCCGGTCAGACAAGTATCGATGGATAAACAAATGTATTTCGGTAGATTACCTTTTATCAGGAGCTTGATCAGAAGAGTCTGATTTAGTGGGTAACTCTCTCAAAGATCCATCACTGTAAGAATGATGTGTATGCTCTCCTGTGTTGTGACATTGATTCTATGAACTCCTGGGCTTTTTATATTCATGCAATTCATAAGAGAGAGGGTATATCAATTGACTTTATTACCCAGTAGTAAAATTAATCATGATTTTATAAAGTATTAGTATACAGCTGGAAAAGCTCATCCAGTTTCTGCAGGCCTGACTTCGTGTCTGCCGGAGGCATGTCCTGGGATTAAAAGACTGTGGATGTGCGTCAGTTGGAGGGAAGAACAGGGCTTGTTTCTGCTGTTGTCGATCGTTGTTTGTTGCATTCTATTTCGTTCACCCAGATACTGTGGGCGTGGCATGTTAGTGCCGGAGTGTGGGGCAACACTTGTGTGCTGCCCCCAGTATACCTTTGGGTGTGTTGGTTGTTAACACAAATGATGCATTTCACTGTATGTTTCAATGCACATGTGACAAATAAACTTGAACTTGAATCTTGAATCTTGAATCTTGGTCTTCGTAGCTGTAAAGAGAGAAGCTGTAGTAAAAAGCTTGGATAATAACCTTTCAAATCTAGATGATAAAGATTGGGTCTAGTTCTCTTTCCACAGACGCTATCAGGCCTACTAAAAGTGTGCAGCATCATCTGTGTGGTTTCATATTTCCAGCATCTGTACAATATTACTGTTACTTACTTACCACTGGCATTTAGGGCAGCAATGAAGGTTTCCCATCTCCGGCAGTAATTAGAGCTTCCTTCATCACGTCAGCAGGATCCCTTTGGTGTTTACTATTGTCGGTCATGCCAGTCCTGGTGGAGACTCAGGTAACCGTCACACTCAGATGTAGAAGGATTTTTCATTGCTGTTTCCATAGCAATTTTATTTTACCAGTCAGGCTCGTTAGCCCTGAGTTGAACCCCCAAACCTGGAGGACCGGTAGACCACACTTGGTCTGGCCTCTGCCCGTTGACCTGTTTGGCCTGGGTGACCCTACCAGGAGCCAAAGCATAAAGCCCTGACCCCAGCCAACATGGCTCTCTGGGTCATTGAGGCACACAAGCCTGCAAACCCAACGACAAGGTTGTGGTCCTTTTGGAGGACAATATTACTTTAACACCACAATTATGTGACTGTAAAGCACTCTTAGATATTCCAAGCCTGCAATGTAAGTGGAGGCTTGACCTCTTTTCTCAATGAAAATATTTTTGTGAATTTCACGCTCTTCGTGGTGAGGGATTGTTGGTGAAAGAGAAATTGATCCTTTCACATCGGGATGGCCATTCCCACTATGGTAAGGTGCAGGACAAAGTTTCCTTGAGAATTCCCAAGTAATGCGGCTCCCCCTGACCTCTGAAGAGGACGCTGCGGCACGCTTCCATTTCCCACACCGGCCATACTGTGGTCTCTCCGAGGAAGCCCGCCAGCTCTGCTGCCTTCGGAAAGATCTTGTACAAAGCCTAAGCCACGGTCTTTTATTAGCAAGACAGTGAACTGTACATAGGACCAGCAACTGTATCAAACACAGTGACCTTTGCCAGCATCACAAACAGTTTACAGAGACAAAATAAGAATCAAATAAACTGATTTTGGACAACTTGTTGCAAATAGTGCAAGAAATAATACTTCTCCTTTCATAACACAAGCGATCTGCTGATGCTGGAAATGCAGAATAACATGCACAAAACTCAGCAGGTCAAACAGCATCAGTGTAAAGGATAAAGAGTCAATGGTTCAGGCTGAGACCTTCCATCAAATTCCTTTCATTTTCACTTCTCATGACTGAGGCTCCGCAGCTACCCTGCCATTTGCCAACAAGTCGGTAAACTGGGCTTGCAGAATTCCACATGGACAATGTCCGACAGAGTCTTGCGATCACAAGAAAAGTGACCAGGATGATCACTCACTGTTAGTCTGCACACCACCTTTGCACACCAACTCCAACTCTCTGACGCGGGCAGCGGCACGATCTACACCAAGTCCGCTTCCTTCAGTCTCTCCACCAACGAACAACTCACTGATTAGGCAGACCTGCAATATTTCAAGCTCTTAGTGTCCAGCAGGGTCTTGTGATTGTAACAAATGCATGTGAAAAAGATAATAACACCTTTTACTGGCCCCTTAAAATACGCTGTGTCCAAGTGCACCCACCATCTTATTGGAAGCATGTATGCAGACAGGCAGATGATAGGGAAAAATTGCAGTCAGAGGGATAAGTTGAAGTGTAACATGGGTGCAAAATCGGAAAGGGTGATGAATGCAGGACTGAAGGTGTTATATTTGAATGTACACAGAATATAGGATAAGGTAGATGACCCTGAAGCAGAGTTTGTGATTGGCGGGTATGATGTTGCGGGTATCACAAAGTTGTGGCTGAAAGAAGATCATAGTTGGGAGCTTAACATCCATGCATAAACATTGTGTTGGAAGAAAAGAGGCGACATCGGATTGGAAAGTGTAGAATCCTTGTGGGCAGAATTAAGAAAATACAAGGATAAAAAGACCCTGGTGGAAGTTATATACAGGCCTCCAAACAGTAGCCAGAACATGGGAGACTGAAAAGGCAAAAACGCAATATTATGATAGTCATGGGGGATTTCAATATGCAGGTAGATTGGGAAAATCGGTTTGGTGCTGGGTCGCAAGAGAGGGGATATGTAGACTCGCTCCAAGATAGCTTTTTAGAGCAGCTTGAGTTTGAGCCCATGAGGGGAAAGGTAATTCTGGACTGGGTGTTGTGTAATGAACCAGATTTGATGAGCGAGCTTAAGGTAAAGGAATCCTTAGGAGACAGTGATCAAAATATGATAGAATTCACCTCGCAGTTTAAGAGGGAGAAGCTAAAGTCAGATGTATCAGTGTTTAGAATGGCTATATACAGGATATTAAATATCCCACTCAGGGATCAGCTATTCTGGATCGCGTGTTGTGTAATTAACTGGAATTGATTAGAGAGCTTAAGGTAAAGGAACCCTTGGGTAAAAGTGATCATAATATGGCAGGATCCACCGTGCAATTTGAGAAGGGGAGGCTAAAATCAGATGTATCAGTATTACAGTTGAGTGAAGAGAATTACAGAGAAAAGAGATGGCCAAAGTTGATTGGAAGGAAACATTAGCAGAGATAACAGGCAGAACATCAATAGTTGGGGTTTCTTGGAGCATTTTGGAAGGAGCAGGAGAGATACATACCAAGTATGAAGAAGTATTCTAAAGGGAGGATGATGCAATCATGGCTGCTAAGGGAAGTCAAGGACAGCATAAAAGCAAAAACAAAACATAAAATAACAACAATTATTGGGTATTGTTTATTTCACATTTTAAAATATTTGAGTAATACCCAAGACAGCTACTGACCTGTTAAGGCAGAACAAGACATTCAAAGTAAAAAAGAACAGCTTAGCACAGCCCAGCATGTGGAGAGACAGTCTTCAGAAGAAAAGATTCCATCAAGAGTTTTTTGAGGAAACTCAGGAAACAGAAAATTTCAGGGTTCATGAAGAGTGAGACCAGGTGATAATAATCATTAAAAAAGCATAAATGGCTGGATACATCAGAAAGATTAACAAGTTTGGTTATGCAGGGTAATTGGCTCATGTATCACAAGCTATTGGAACAGTATTTTGAAGGAAATGAAATAGCCAATGAAGAGTTAGTGCAAATTTTGCTGAGTTATTTAGTTTTAAAGGCAAACAATTTGCTTCGAAGTTTGACTGCTCCAACCAAACCATCAGAAACCAGCCTTTCTGCTATTGTAAAAGTAATGCAGGAACAGTTAGAATCAAAGCCACTGCCAACTGCAGAACACTTTAGGTTTCATAAGTGGAATTAAAAGGAAGGGGAGTCCATTTCAGCTTATGTCCCTGAATTGAAAAGATTGTTGGAGTATTGTCAGTTTGGTAATGGTCTTAATGAAGCGCTAAGAGATTGTTCAGTTTGTGGAATTTGAAAAAAAAGCTTTCAAAAATGGCTCTTAACTGAAGCGCAGCTTACAATCCAATGAGCCGTGGAGATCATGATATCAATGGAAACCGCAGACAGGGAAGCAATTGAGTTGCAGTCAGGAATGAAAGTGAGCATGAACAAAATTGCAATGTCTAAATGGAAATCAGCCTGGCCAAGCAAATTGTGTTTCCATTGTGGCAGGGACTCACATTCAGGAAACAAATACAGATTTAAAGGTGAAACTTGCAGAATATACAAAAAGGTAAGTCACATACAAAGGGCATGTTGGACAGACAAAAATAAATGTTCTGCACAGGGAAGAGGAAACGCTAAAAGTCAAGATGCAGTTTCAGAAAGAGCATTAGTCTGCATGCTGTGGATGAAAAATCTGATAATGATGAGAATGACACAGGATTGTGTAGCCTTAAGATTTAAAGGGTGAAAATTGGCAATAGACAAACAATGTGATATATGCCAGGAGTGAACGGTAAATTGATCAAGTTGGAATTAGACACTGATTCAGCTGTTTCAGTCATTCCACAAAATGAGTTTGAATGGCATTTCCAAGGTACCAAACTGAAGTCTGCAGATATCCAATTCAGTATTTATTCTGGAGAAAAGATAGCTCCTGTGGGAACAATATCCATAGCAGTGAAATACAACAACTAAGAAGCCACATTGAGCTTGTATGTGCTAATAGCAGTAGGGCCAGCATCGTGGGGGCATGATCGGCAGAGACAACTACAACTTGATCGAAGATCCATCCACAACTTGCAGGCCACGTCCCTGCAATGAAGCAATCTGAAAGTGAATTAAGAAAGCTACTGTATGATGCCACAACTGTAATCATGCCATACGCCATGTACTGTTGGCCAACAGAGGACAAACAGGTGTTGGTGCTAACCTCTGTGCCTCTGGTTGGAACAGGGAAGGGCCATGCTGCTCAGAGGAATCATGAAAGAGACAAAAGTAGTGGTCTGACTATAAACATTTTAGTAGGCAGCATATCTGAGAAAGCTTCAGATATGTTAATCAGGCAGTTACTTGAGAAATGTGGCCTGGTTTTAAACCGGAAGAAAGTTCAAGGAGCTTCAGGAAAGAATCAAGAATTCGGATTTTGTGAGTGCAAGCAACCAGAATCTACTCTGTAGGCAATAAGGTTATTGCATGAACTTCCAGTGGGGTACAAAAAGCTGCTTGTAAAAGTAAGTGCAAACACCAAAGCCCAGCTGGATGAATAGAAGGACTAAACTAAAGGAGTCAAAGGAGATATGAAAATAGAGATTCATTAGATGATGTTGTGGATGAGGAAACCGATGAGCAATCCGATTATAAAGTGGGCAATAGAGGATTAATAAGAGAATGCTCCAGTGGACTGAATACACCTCCCCAAGATCAAGATGCACAAACTAGAAGAAGAAAAAGGAGGAAGAAGAAATGTAGCTATGAGTGTCAGAATCACCTCCTACAGTCTCAGAATCAACCCCTATAACCACCACGGAGGAGGCCCCAGAACCTGAGATTGTTTTCACAGCCTCAAGTCTCACCTGCCAAGTAGAGGGATCCCTCGTATCAGCAAAGACGTTATCCCACTAGAGTAAGACTCTTCCATAGCAATTAAATCCTTAAGCCTCAATGGGACAATTTTAAATGTACTATGCTGTGGATGTCTGTATATAGTTGTATCATATAATATGCTGTATATAATTGAAATTCATTCTATATTGTGTTGAAGTGTATAGCCTAGCAGGGAGGAGAGTTGTGTATTTAATATTTCAATAAAATTTGAGTAATCTTATATATATATATCAATTAATTAAGCATTTTTGTTCATTTAAATTATTCATTATGAGTTATATGTAAAAATACATTAATTGCATATGTCATCACACTACCATGTGATAAGTGCACGCCTCGCTTAAAGTAAACAAAGTATACATCAGTATTTTCAGACTCCAGTGAATTAGTTTAATGTTTTGAAGTTACAAAGCATAACAGGAAGGTAGAGGATTGGAAAGCTTTTCAAAAAAACAACAGAAGGCAACTAAGAAAGCCGTAAGGAGCGAAAAGATGAAATATACAGGTAAGCGAGCCAATAATATCAGAGAGGACGCCAAAAGTTTTTGCTGGTATATAAGTAGTAAAAGAGAGTCAAGAGTGGAGATCAGACCACTGGAAAATGATGCTGGAGATGTAGTAATGGGGGATGAACTTGACAAGTACTTTGTGTCAGACATCCCTGAAGAAGATACTAGCAGTATGCCAGAAATTCGAGTACGTCAGGGAGAAGAAGTGTGGGTAGTTGCTATTACTAAAGACAAGGTGCCTAGAAAGCTGAAAGGTCTAAAGGTAGATAAGTCACCTGAACCAGATGGACTACACTCCAGCGTTCTGAAAGAGGTGACTGAAGAGATTGTGGTGGCATTAGTAATGATCTTTCAAGAATCACTAAATTCTGGATTGGTTCTGGTGGACTGGAAAATTGTGAATGTCGCTCCGCTCTGTAAGAAGTGAAAGAGGCAGAAGAAAAGGAATTATAGGCCAGTTAGCCTGACTTCAGTGATTGGGAAGATGTTGGAACCCATTGTTAAGAATAAGGTTTTGGGATACTTGGAGGCACATGATAAACTACGCCAAAATCAGCATGGTTTCCTAAAGAGGAAAGCTTGCCTGACAAATCTATTGGAATTCTTTGAGAAAATAACAAGCAGGATAGACAAATAAAAGTTAGTTGATGTTGTTTACTTGGCTTTTCAGAAGATCTTTGACAAGGTGCTGCACAGAAGGCTGCTTAATAAGACAAGAGCACGTGGTACTTCAGGAAAGATACTAGCGAGGATGCTAGCAAATAATGAAAATAAAGGGGGCCTATTCTGGTTGGCTGCCAGTACTACTGGTGTTTGTATTGTGACTGCTTCTTTTCACATTATATGTCAATGATTTGGATGACAGTATTGATGAAGTTTGCAGATGATACAAAGATTGGTGGAAGAGCAGATAGTGTTGAAGAAGCAGAGAGTCTTCAAAAGGGCTCACACAGATTGGGAGAATGGGCTAAGAAGTATCAGATGGAATATACTATTGGAAAGTGTACGGTCGTACACTTTAGCAGAAGGAATAAAGTGTAAACTATCTTATAAACAGGGAGAAAAATCAAAAATCAGTGCTGCAAAGGGACTTGGAAGTCCTTGTGAAGGATGGACCAACCATTGCTCTGAGCAGGAAATCTTCACACAGCCTGAAAAATGCTTTGCATTTTAAATGTTATTCTTTGTAATATGCATACTATGAATATTTAGAATAAAAATTGGAAAATCATATACTTTTGAATTTATTTATTAATTGAAGGATATAATGAAATAAAGTACAGCAAAGAAAATCTTCCATGTTTCATGAACTTTTTTCTCATCTAGCTTTATTACAAATTCATTGTCTATAAACACATCCAGATGAAAGATGTGTTTTACTCTTCATTAGATTAACTAAATGTTCCTCTTCTAGTCTGTTTCTGGATTTACAGTTGATTGAATTCATAAGAGTGATTCCGCATTCACATTCAGCACTTGAAGCTTGAAATGTTCCAACGAAGTCAACAAGAACTCTTTGTTTCTAAGCATATAATAATAATAATAATAATAATTCATCATATCAGTGAAAAGCTTAATTAAACCAGTCTTAACTTTCTCAGAAGTGACAGATTTGAAATCACAGTATTGCTGCGATATTTTTGAGGGAACACTTTTGTTGTGGTTTGTAATAGTAACTGTGTAGATTTTGTCAGTTGTAAAACATTATCTTCTCCAAATTCAAATTTGATTACATTTGCAATAGCAACATGGTCAAAAGCTTACCATTCACTGAACTCATCGTCAGGAAATCTATTATCCAAGTGATTACACAGATGTTGAATGAATCGAATAAAAGTTGAAATATCGAAATCTGAACCTATTGATGCAAGCAGATTATTCTCTTTGTCACTTCATTAAGTGCTATTGCCAAGCCCTATCGACTTCCATTCTGTGTTTCTTTATTACAATTTGTAACCATAGAACCATAGAACACTACAGCACAGTACAGGCCCTTCAGCCCTCCAAGTTGTGCCGACCCATATAATCCTTTAAAAAAAAGTACTAAACCCACACTACCCCATAACCCTCCATTTTTCTTTCATCCATGTGCCTGTCCAAGAGGCTCTTAAATACCCCTAATGTTTTAGCCTCCACCACCATCCCTGGCAAATCATTCCAGGCACTCACAACCCTCTGTGTAAAAAACTTACCCTTGAGGTCTTCCCTAAACTTCCCTCCCTTAATTTTGTACATATGCCTTCTGGTGTTTGCTATTGGTGCTCTGGAAAACAGGTACTGACTATCCACCCTATCTATGCCTCTCATAATCTTGTAGATCTCTATCAAGTCCACTCTCATTCTTCTACGCTCCAAAGAGAAAAGTCCCAGCTCTGCTAACCTTGCTTCATATGACTTGTTCTCCAAACCAAGCAACATCCTGGTAAATCTCCTCTGCACCCTCTCCATAGCTTCCACATCCTTCCTATAATGAGGTGACCAGAACTGAACACAATACTCTAAGTGTGGTCTCACCAGAGATTTGTAGAGTTGCAACATGACCTTTCTACTCTTGAACTCAATCCTCCTGTTAATGAAGCCTAGCATCCCATAGGCCTTCTTAACTACCCTATCAACCTGCGCAGCGACCTTCAGGGATGTATGGATTTGAACCCCAAGGTCCCTTTGTTCATCCACACTCTTAAGTAACTGACCATTAATCCTGTACTCAGTCTTCTGGTTTGTCCTTCCAAAATGCATCACCTCACACTAATCTGGATTGAATTCCATCTGCCATTTTTCTGCCCAACTCTGTAGCCTGTCTATATCCTCTAGTAACCTTCGACAACCTGCAGCTCCATCCACAACTCCTCCAATCTTTGTGTCATCTGCAAACTTACTCACCCATCTTTCCGCCTCTACATCCAAGTCATTTATAAAAATCACAAATTGCAGGGGTCCCAGGACAGAACCCTGCGGTACTCCACTAGTCACCAACCTCCTGGCAGAATACTTTCCTTCTACAACTACCCTCTGCTTTCTTCCTTTAAGCCAATTTTTTATCCAAACAACCAAGGTTCCTCTATCCCATGCCTCATGACTTTCTGGATGAGTCTCTCATGAGGGACCTTGTCAAATGCCTTGCTGAAGTCTATGTAGACCACATCCACTGCCCTACCCTCATCAATTTCTTTTGTTACCTCTTCAAAAAACTCAATCAGGCTCGTGAGGCACGACTTTCCCTTCACAAAGCCATGTTGACTATCTCTGAGTAGACTGTACTTCTCCAAATGCTCATAGATCCTATCCTTAAGAATCCTTTCCAGTAGTTTGCAGACCACCGACGTAAGACTCACAGGTCTATAGTTCCCAGGATTCTCCCTATTACCTTTTTTAAACAAGGGAACTACATTTGCCATTCTCCAGTCCTCCAGCACTTCTCCTGTAGCCAAAGAGGATTCAAAGATCATAGCTAATGCTCCTGCGATCTCTTCTCTCAATTCCCACAACAACCTGGGGTGTATCTTATCCAGCCCTGGGGATTTATCAATCTTGATGTTTTTAAGAAGATCCAGCACTTCTACCGTAATCTCCACATTGTCCAGCACACAGGCCCGCTCTACTTCGACCACATCCTGATCAAGATCCTTTTCACTTGTTGATACTGAAGCAAAGTATTCATTTAGGACCTCCCCAACCTCCTCCACCTCCAGGCACATGTTGCCCTCTTTATCCTTTAGTGGTCCCACCTTCGTTCTCGTCATCCTCCTGTTCTTCACGTACGCATAGAACGCCTCGGAGTTCTCCTTAATCCTACATGCCAAGGCCTTCTCATGCCCCCTTTGAGCTTTCCTAAGTCCTTTCTTTAGCTCCTTCCTGGCTACCCTATATTTCTCATGAGCCTCTCCTACTTCCTGCTTCTTATATCTAACATATGTTTCCTTTTTCCTCTTGACAAGTTGCCTCACGTGTTTCGTCAACCCCGGTTCCCTTTTCCTATCACTTTTCCTTGCCTCAGTGGGACAAACCTATCCTGAACCCAGCTCCAGTTGTGCCTAAACTTCTTCCACATTACTTCTGTGCTTTCCCCTTTGAACATCTGTTTCCAATTTACTCTCGCTAGTTCCTGCCTCATCCCTTCAAAGTTAGCCCTTCCCCAGATAAGCACTTTACCATTTCATCTGATTTTATCCCTTTCCATAGCTATGCTGAAGCTAAGGGAGTTGTGGTCACTCTCACCAAAATGCTCCCCCACCAAGAGGTCTGTCACCTGACCAGATTCATTACCCAGAACTAGATCCAGTATAGCCTCTCCTCTCATCGGCCAGTCCACATACTGTGTCAGGAATCCTTCTTGAACACACCTGACTAATTCAGCCCCCATCTATCCCCCTTGCACTCAGGAGATGCCATTCAATATGAGGGAAGTTGAAATCACTCATAACTACTACCCTGTATTTTGTGCACCATTCTAAAATCTGCCTACTTATCTGCTCCTCGGAGTCCCGAGGGCTATTTGGGGGCTATAGACTACTCGCAGCACAGTGATTGATCCCTTCCTAGTTCTGACTTCCACTCAGACCAACTCAGTAGACACTCCTTCTGCAGCGTCCTCCCTTTCTATAGCCGTGATACTATCCCTGACCAGCAATGCCATTCCCTCCCCCTTTTCTACCTCCCATCCTATTCCTTTTAAAACACCTGAACCCCAGGACCAGCATCATCCAATCCTGCCCTTCCTCCAACCAAGTTTCAGTAACGGTCAAACATCGTAGTTCCACGTACTAATCCATGTTCTAAGTTCATCCTCCTTATTCCTAATACTCCTAGCATTGAAATAGACACATTTCAACTCCTTTAACTGGCTACAATGATGTTTTGTCCCCTGCCTGTCCTTCCTCATCAACTCAGAACTCTTAGCATCATGCCCTTGTCCTTCTACCTTAATCCCTGCATTCACATTCTGATTCCCACCCCCCCCCCCCCCGCCAAACTAGTTTAAACCCTCCCCAACAGCTCTATCAAACCTGCCCGCCAGGATATTGGTCCCCCTGGGATTCAAGTGCAACCTGTCCTTTTTGTACAGGTCACACCTGCCCCAAAAGAGGGCCCAATGATCCAGAAATCTGAATCCCTGCCCCCTGCTCCATTCCCTCAGTCACACATTTATTCTCTACCCATTCTATTCCTATTGTCACTGTCGCGTGGCACAGGCAGTAATCCCGAGATTACTACCTTTGCGGTCCTGCTTTTCAACTTCCTTCCTAACTCCCTGTAGTCTTCTTTCAGGACCTCTTCCCTTTTCCTACCTATGTCATTGGTACCAATATGTACCATGACCTCTGGATGTTCTCCCTCTCACCGCAGGATATCTTGGATGTGATCAGAAACATCCCGGACCCTGGCACCTGGGAGGCAAACTACCATCTGAGTTTCTTTCCTGCGTCCACAGAATCACCTGTCTGACCCCCTGACTATAGAGTCCCCTATCACTACTGCCATCCTCTTCCTTTCCCTACCCTTCTGAGCCACAGGACCAGACTCTGCCAGAGGTGTGGCCACTGTCGCTTCCCCCAGGTAGGCCGTCCCCCCCAACAGTACTCAAACAGGAGTACTTATTGTTGAGGGGTACAGCCACAAGGGTACTCTCTAGCACCTGACTCTTCCCCTTCTCTCTCCTGACTGTTACCCATTTCTCTGTCCCCCGTGGCCCCGGAGTAACCACCTGTCTGTAACTCCTCTATCACCTCCTCACTCTCCCTGACCAGATGAAGGTCATCGAACTGCAGCTCCAGTTCCCTAACATGGTCCCTTAGGAGCTGCATCTTGATGCACTGGGTGCAGATGTGGTCGTCTGGGATGCCGGGAGACACCAGGACCTCTCACATCTGACACCGACCACAGAAAACTGGCCTCACACACATACTACCTCCTTTTGCAATCAACAACTGCCTCACCTCGTCCCGTTACCGCCAAAGCCCGTTGAGACAAAGCCCTTTCACTCTGCTGCCTCTCACACCGCTGGATATGGCTGCCCTTTTTTTAAAGCTGTTCGCGGTCAACTGGCTGACATCACGCACCTGCGCGGTCTGGCCTCTCTCTTCCCCCGAGAACTGAAAATGTCTTTGTGCTGGAAATCCTTAGGTGCTCTCCCGCTGCCTTCTTGTTCCGAACCAAAAAAAAAAGAAAAACAGTAACAGTGTTGTAACTTGAAACACTGACACTGTAAATACATTGAAGCTCTAAATGTTTCAAAGTAAAGGTTGGATATGTTTATTATTTTGAAAATTTATGGATAAGGTCCAATTTAATGTCAGAGAAATGTATACAATATACATTCTGAAAGGCTTTTTCTTCACAAACATCCACAAAAACAGAGAAGTGCCCCAAAGAATGAACGACAGTTAAATGTGAGAACCCCAAAGTCCCCCAGCTCCCAGTGTCAGCGGCAGCGAGCAACAATCCCCCTCCCCCCACCGGCATAAAAAGAGCAAGCATCAGCGCCACCCTCGAGCACAAGCGTGAGCTCGTCGATAGCAAAGACACAGACTTTGCAGTTACCCCCAAAGACTTTGCATTTCATCCGGCATTCGACACACCACAGGTTCTCTCTCTCCCTAATAAGTGAGAGGGAGGTGTCCCCCATTTTCACAGTGAGCAGGAAAACATAATAACCCGCTGGTTTATGAAGTTAAAAGTCATTTTTTTCAAGCTCTGAGCTTGAAGATCGTAAAGACCTTGGGTCTTTGGGCCCACAGCAAAAGATGTTCTGGCCCCTTATGACGACACATGAGTCTTCTGCCGTGACACCAACCCTCGATCCACCCATCTCCAGAGCCCCAAGATCTTAGGCTTCCAAACACGAGCAGGACTCTCAGGCCGAACCCTTGGCATGTCGGATAACGCTCAGTCCTGATACCCCGAGAATGGGTCCCATTCCCACAAGGAACCAATGTCTGTGTGTAACTCCAGATCAAGGTCTTCAAAAGAACCCTGAAAGGGAAAATAAAGATATGAAGGATGGAAATAGAGCTGTTTCCGAAGATGCAAGCAAAGGAGTTGACTTTTAGCGCCATCTTAACTCCGCCTGCACATTCATTAACACTTAATTAGACATAGGCCTCCATCGATCAAGGTCAACCATGGAGATTGCATCCTGGCTGTCTAGATACGCAAGCCGGAGCAGTACAATATGGAGAGCAAGCTGTTGTCCGTGTAGCAAGCTCCCCCTCTCCACGCATCTGATGAACCCAAAGGAACAGCAGAGACCGACACAGTTTGATACCAGCAGCACTACAGGAGCTGCCCGTCAGTGTAGAACTCAATGTCTTAGGGACTCCATCTCTAGATTTTTCCCTCGGGGTTTACTCCTGAAGCTCTCCCCATGAGTGGGTATAGCTGCAAGGCAGCGGAGGTTTGAGATCAGAGTTATCCTTCTCCATGATGAGCTACCGACCATAGCTGACGAGACCCATCTGCCCAAAGCGAGTGGTCTTAAGGCACCAGTAACCCATAATTGTCTCTACTTCTGTCAGTAGAAATGGTTCCACTGAGGTGAGTAGCTAAGCCAGGGTAAAGTAGTAAAGGCCAGGAGCTGGACTTGGTTATCAGGAGCTACTTAAGGTACATGCCATTGTGAGCATTTAATAGGTAGTGGGAACTTGTCCCCATTACAATTAATATATAATTAATTACAATCTATTTCATAATTATATTACATTATAGGCAGTAAAAGAATATTCCAGCTGAGCAGCAACAAAGGCTGTGTGGGTGGGGGCATTTAAGTTACTGAGTGGCTGCACACTCGCATGGTCTAGAGGGAACAGTGATCTTCTGGTCCTTAAATGAGCTGACCAGAACTGAACACTATTCTCCTCGTGCAGTCTAACCAAGCTTTTACAGAGCTGCAGCTTTACCTCACGGAATGACCTCCAGAGCAGTCTGTGTAGACGTCACATGGTCCGCTTGTCTCCGCTTGGTTTTCTTCTGATTTCCCTCCACATTCAAAGCTAGAGGGGCTGATAGTAGCCATTGTAAATTGCTCCTGATGTAGGTGAGTAAATGAACCTGTGGGTGAAATGGAGAGAATAAATAGGTGCTTGATCATCAGCAGAGACTCGAGGTGCTGAGGGAGGCTGTTTCTGTGCTAAATGTCTTTTTCACACTATGTCTCTATTTCCCAGATATCCTGGCCAAAGTGTCTTCAATAGTCAATTTACTTATCAGTCAAGAAAACACAGCTGGCTTTACACCACTTAAATGAACGGCAAAAGCTGGGAAACACAATGCAAATGCTGGAATCTGGAGCACCAAACAATCTGCTGGATGTAGAGGCTCATGGAGTGGAAGGTGAGGACTTGGGGAGCTCTAACTCTGTCCCGTTGGAAGGATGGTGGTGTGAAAGTGTAAGCCCTAGGAACAGAGGAGGTCCAGAAGTCAATCGGGTCTGCTCAATTGCCCAAGGTGAACGGCATCTCAAGTGATCCAATGAATGCAGCTGCTGAGTTAAAGATTTTTGAAACCAGTTAATGCTTGCAAACCATGTCCCAGTGCAAGATTCCTTCTTCCTCTGCTTCTTAATTCGAAAACCAGAAGTGCCCCATGACTGGTATGCAATAGGATGGAAAGACATACTGACGTAGTAATTGCCTGAAGATTTTTATCTCAACCAAAAAAGATATCAAACACGCGAAAGTCTGCAGATACAAGAAATCCAAAGCATCACGCAGAGAATGCCGACGGAATTCAGCAAGGCCAGGCAGCATATGTGGAAAAAAATAAACAGTTGACGGTTTGGGACAAGACCCTTCTTCAGGACTGAGAAGGAAGAGAGATGATGCCAGAAAGATCTCAAACGTTTTTGGAACATGAATCAAATTTGAGGTGATGCTCATTACTGAGACAAAGGCACATTCATTCTTCAGCCAGGCAATCCAACAAACAGCAGTGAAATTTTAATATACTTGCATATTTTTTGGTGGTTTTGTTGAGGCCAGAGCATGTTGGCTGCTGTGTTACTGCTGTTTTCCTTCGATTTAAGTGTCATGCCTCTGTTGATAACCACTTGAACAGACTTGTGGGATCTTGGTTCAGCATCTCTTCATTATGGGGCAGGAGGGTGTGGGTGGAGGCGGGCCGGTGGGAGAGCTTGGGGTATGTTGTCTTTGACCATGAGGCACAACGCTGGAATGCCGACCTCAGTTGTAAACCTCAAACCTCAGCCTGCGGCTGGAACCCATAAAACCTCTGGCTTGGAGGCAGAAGTGCAGCTAACTGAGCCAAGGTGACGTACTCATGAAGTGTAAATAAAATAACAAGTACGAACAGTACCCAAAAACAGCTAAACCTCAAAACGCAGGCCTGGACTGAAAACTTACCTTTCAAATTAATTAAAATTTATTCAGAAAACTTAACTCATTTATACAATGATTCTTTCAAAGCTCCAGGAGATCCCAAATAATAGAAAATTGCCATTTGATACACAGTGTAGCCCCAGAACAGAATTCAATAAGTGACCAGATTTTTTTTTTGTTGTGGCTTTGACTGAGGGAGATACGCTGAACAGAATAAGTATAACATTTGTTTTTGATTAGTAACTATCTTAGGCAAGGCTATCATATATCATCCATCTCTTGTTATCATCAGGAGGAGCTGCAGTGGACATCCTTTCAAGTTTCCATTTCTCTGTGTTGACCAAGATCATATGCTGTAGGTATTGGTATTGGCATTGAGTTATTATTGCCACATGTGCCAAAATACAGCAAAAAGCTTGTTTCCATGTAGTTCACACAAATCAAATCATCACACAGTGCAGTGAGCGCAAATTAGGTAAAACAATAAAAGTGCAGAATGAAGAGTAAGAACTGGATAGATACTTTATTGATCCCAAAGGAAATTACAGTGTCACAATCGCATTACTAGTGCACAGATGTACAAATATTAGAAGAAAAGTAAGAAAAAGACTAGTTACCTCACACAGTCTAACGGGGGTGGGGGGGGGGGGTCATCACTTCCCGACTCTAGGTTGACTCAGTAGAGAGCCTACTGGCTGAGGGTAAGAATGATCTCATATAGCACTCTTTTTGGAGCAGTGCAGCTGTCTTCGTCTGTTACTAAAAGTGCTCCTCTGTTCAGCCAAGGTGGCATGCAGAGGGTGAGAAACATTGTCCAGAATGGCCAAGGTTTTCCGTAGGGTCCTTTGTTCTACCACAGCCTCCAGTGTGTTCAGTTTCTCCTACAACAAAATTGAGCCTGTTGGCATCACACATGTTGATGCCATTGTCCCAGCATACCACCGCATTGAAGATTGTACTGGCAACAACAGACTGCTAGAACTTGTGAAAGAGAGGCTTGGATGCTGCAAAAGACATCAGTCTCCTCAGGAAGTAGAAGTGACTCTGGCCCTTCTTGTACACAGCCTCTGTGTTGGTGATCCACTCAAGTCTGTCATCCAGGTGCACTCCCAGGTACTTGTAGATCCTCACCACATCCACGTCCTCACCATCAGTGGTAACAGAGCAGTGCAGGCTTAGTCTTCCTTAAGTCCATCAACATCTCTATCGACTGTCAAAGTGCAGTGAAGATAGACAATGAAGCTCAAGGTCATAACAGGGTAGGTAGTAGGGTCAAGAGCCCACCTTATCATGCACATGGTCCATTAAGGAGTCTGATAACAGTGGGCGATAAGCTGTCTTTGAGCCCAGGATCATCAATTTTGAACAACGTACAAATTAGGAAGACGTGTGGATTGGAAATGACGGTATTGTTTATGACTATTTCCTTCTTGGTGGTGAAGCATTCAAGGGAAGGGGAGACAGCGTTAAATGAAGTGTGGTATTCTGGATCACGTAAATTGCAGTCATAGTGCATCTGTGATAGAAGGGTTGGAGAAAATGTCTGCAGTCTCATATACTATTCCAAGCGGGAAGACGAGCTTATTTCAAGATTTTTTAAACATTTGTTTATGCAACGTAAGCTTCAGTGGCCATCATTCAATGCCCCTTCTCAAGTGATCTTAACATCAAACTGTCTTTACAATGCATTGGAGCACAACGTAATGCTGGAATCTAGAGAAGAAAATGGAACACTGGAAGGAATCCAAGGGTCAAACAACATCTGCGGAGGAAAAAGGTAAATGTTGATGTTTGCATTTGAGATCTGTCATCACAACTGAGAGGGAAGAGAAACGATTGTCAGTAATTTGCAAGATGGAATGCATTTCTGCTGCTTACTGATTTTCCGGTCAGTGTTAAACGGTTAGATTTCCCGTCTAATAGCATCACGGTGCATCCGCCCACATCTATGTTCACTATAGATTCCAAAGCAGCATTTGACTTGGTATGTCATCCTGGTAAAACTGAAGTCAATGCAAATGAAATCACTCCAGCAGTTGGAACCAGTGATTCAGGTAGTATCCATAGAGAAAAAAACAAAGCAATGCTTTTCTGTCCCAGCCAGGGTGGGCAATTAATTCCTCTATCCCACACCAGGATGCCCTGGGGGGCTTTCAAGTTTTCCTTAAAGAGAAGTCCAGACAGTCTTCCTCCACCACCATTCTTCCTAGTCCACCTGAACTTATTTTCATATTGAGCGACGATATTTATTTCTTCCAAATCAAAGGTGTGGCTGTAGAAACCTAAATGGGTCTTGGCCCGAAACGTTGACTCTTTATTCATTTCTGTAGATGTTTCCTCACCTGCTGAGTTCCTCTACCAGTTTGTGTGTGTTGCTCTGGGTCTAAGCTATACCTGTCATTTTGTAAAGTATGTGAAGCAGTTTGCTTTTTGGTTAATCTCAACTCAAGCCCTTCCTTTGCCTCTTTTCTCACTTATTGAAGACAGTACTGGTGCTGTTTCTTCTCACTGTGCAGCTCTTAAATCACCTTTGCTTCTAATTTCCATTCTGTGCTCGCTTTCACATGGTTCATCTCTGATGTTTCTCTTCCTTTCCTTGACCGCTGACTGCATTTCAGGTGATTACAAGCCCTAGACTCACGCAGCTCTCTTGAATATACCAGCTCCCACCAAATCTCCAGCCTCCCTACTTGCCTGGATCTCTGATCTCATAGCAACACTGTTCACAGCAGTGCTTCCTAGACACCTTGCTTTTCATTAGCTGATGTGACCCTGACCTCTTTCTCCTTTATTTCGCTGGTATCTATGCTCACCACCCCCTATCCATGAAGGGGAAGGATAGGCTTCCCCTTGTCTTCACCTTCTACCCTCCAACCTCGTTTCAGTGGAATGCCAATGGTATCTCTTCTCATTCATCTCCTGTGTATATCTCCTCCAGACAGATCAGTCATGGTTAACAAGCCATCCTCTTCTTTCAGCCAGCACCACCACTATTTGTGTCATTCAGGAGTCTATCCTATTAGAGGTATTTCCTTTGCCCTCTCTAGCTCTCCCCCTTCTCATTTTCCCAGTTCTAATGAACAATCATAGACCTGAAACACTAAATTTGCTTCTTTCTCCAAAATTGGTGCCAGGCTTCTTAAATGTTTCCAGCAGTTTTCTTTGACACAAACTGTTTCTTTATTTTTGGACCAAGGTTTAAAGAACTATCTGTAGGAAGAATCTTCACTTGCCAGGATGGAGTATTGATCCTAATTGCCAATTCTGTTTTCCTTTCCATGAATGTTGCCTGACCTCCTGGGTGCTTCTAACACATCCCTTTTTTAAATTTAAGACATATTAGAACTGTGTTGTTTGCTATTGTTTACGGAACCATCAATTTGATAGGGGCCAGAGGCAAGAAATCTCTGCATTGACTGTGAAGCAAGCAGAATATGTTCAACACAATTGATCTCATGTGAAGTAACATTATTAATTTTGTGAAAACCGCACTGAGACATGTTTTTTTCTTTTACAAGCACAATTCTGTAAGGAAAAATTACAGTTTATGTAAAACCAGGGTGACACACACAAAACTTGCTGGAGGAACTCAGCAAGCTAGGCAGCATCGATGGAGGAAAATAAACAGTCAATATTCTGGGTTAAGAGCCTTCATCAGGACTGTTTATTTCACTCTAAATGTAACTTCAGGCTCAGAATTCAAATTCCATTTGCAGGAAGGATAGAGCTGGCAATATCAGACTTGGTTGGCATCGACTGGGAATCCCTGAACGTTGAAAGCTGAGGCTTTATAAGGTATTGGTCAGCCCACATTTGGAGTGTTATGAGCAGGTTTAGGCTCTATATCTAAGAAAGGATGTGCTTGCATTGGAGAGGGTCCAGAGGAGGTTTGATCCCGGGAATGAATCCATTCATGTATGAGGAACATTTAATGGCTTTGAATCTGTGCTCGCTGTAGTTTAGAAGAATGAGGGGGAATTTCACTGAGACCTATTGAATAGTGAAAGGTCAAGGCAGAGTGGACATAGAGAGGATATTTTCAATAGAGGGAAAATCTAGGACCAGAGTACATAGCCTCAGAATAGAAGGATGTTCATTTAGAACAAAGATGAGGAGGAATTTCTTTAGCCAGAGGGTGGTGAATCTGTAGAATTCCTTGCCTCAGACATCTGTGGAGGCTAAGTCAATGTGCGTATTTAAAGAGGAGATTGATAGGTTCTTGATTAGTAAGGGCATCAAAGGTTATGGGGAGAAGACAGGAGAATGGGTTTGAAAAGAAAAATAAACCAGTCATAATTGAATGGCAGAGCAGACTCGATGAGCCAAATAGGCTAATTCTGCTCCTATGCCTTATGATCTATGGGCTAAATGTCCCAAGTATTACCATTCACTATTGGAGGAACATGCAGTGGGCGGGTGCCCAAAGTGTCCATAACTTCTTCAGTACAAGTCCTTCATTACAAGGGAAAGCAAACAGAATAAATCTCAACCCAGATGATGGCCCAAAAGCCAACCAATATGAATGTAGATTATGAGGGCTGAGGTGGAAAGTATCTGCTGATATGTGCAGCACTGACATCTAAATGGTTAAAGATATTTTATATTCACACCAAAAAAAAGCTTGACATTTGTTTCTGAACAAACACCTCTAATGTTCCAAACCTTTCAATGGGATCATTGTTTCACTATTTGAATTGATGCCAAATACAGATCTGAACTGAAAAAATTGAGATTAATGGTGAAGATTCATGGTGTTTACAAGTCTCCACTAATTATGCTTTTCTTTGCCCAGAAAAGTTTATGTTTGCCTTATGGCAAGTAATATACTTCATCTTACAGGTACAATGCTTGGCAATGATTCAGTCTTGGCGTCAACTTTAGCATGAATAATCCTCAGAATAATGCTTCTATTTGTATAAAAATATTCATGTTTTAAGAATAGCTAATTGTATTTTTGCAATAAACTCTAACAAGATTGAAACAGAAAATGGTGTCCACCAGGGATTGGCAAATAACTTTGCTCAGAGCTGTTATCTTTGAGTCTGAAATCTGGAATTTTACAACTGGCTTTAAGAAACTGGGTTTGAGGCTGGATTTGCAACAGTGTGATGAACACCAAGGGTTTTGATTGAAACTCGTGGGCAACAAAGGAGAGGCCACTGAAGAAAGCTCATCATTTTATGCTGATTCATTGATAATTAACATTAAAATACAAGTATCAATAGCTGGAGTAGATCAGAAAGGTCATTAAAGCCTTTCAATGGGTCTTTTTCTCCGTATGCACTTCCAACTTTTTTCATGTGTGAAATTCCTGTTTATATATTTAAATAAAATGTAGGTGTGACAAATAGATATACTCATAGAGTCTTAGAGCAAAACAGCACAGAAATAAGTGCTTCGGCCCACAATGCTGGGCCAACCAATTTACTAATTTAACTGAATTTTCTTCCACTTTTTCAGTAAGTAGATTCTCAAATACCACAGTGTGTTATCATGGAATGATAAAGAAAAGATTTCATGATGCGTTCTTCCCTCTGAGCTGTGTTTTTCTTTTCAAAATGCCATCAACGGTGTTTTATGATTTCTACAAATATCCCCAATGTGATATTTTTCTCAAGCACCTTGCGTGAGGAAATGAGTCCATCACCCAGGTGTCGATGCCAGTGGGGTATGGAGCTAGAGAAGGAAGTTGTGCTGAGTATAAGATCAACGATAATCTTACTGAATAATAGAGCAGATAGAAGGGGCTAAATGGTTTAGTCTCCCTCTGTATTTCAGCAGGCATCTGTGGCCTGCAGAGTCTGCTGGAGTCAGCTGATTGCTTGATTAATGTGACAGCCACTGAAAGGGGCTTGCTGAAGTGCGGCTGTGCCCATTTATTTGGAAAACACAACACAGAACAGCATGTGTTTTGTCTATAATGGTAACTAATCCCACCAGTCAAGGTGACAAGTTTGAGCAGGCTAATATCAATGACCTGTTGGAGGTTAGCAAAATTTGTCCGTCCGTCCCCACAGTCGCTGGATTAGCTTTATTTGTCACATGTACTTCAAAACATTAAAACATACAGCGAAATCTGTCATTTGCATCGATGACCAACTCAGTCTGAGGCTGTACTGGGGGCACCTACAAGGGTTGCCATGTTTCCAGCGCCAACATAGCATGCTCATAATTTAGTAATCCTAACTCATACACCTTCGAAGAGTGGGAGGAAACTGGAGCATCTGGAGGAGACCCACATAGTCGTGGGGAGAATGTACAAACTTCTTGCAGGTAGTGGTGGGAATGGAACCTGCTGGTGCTGTAAAGCATTGTGCTAACCATTGTGTTACCATGCCTTAGTAAGCACGGGACCCTAATCTAACCTGCCCGCTGTGGTTTCACTGTACGACACAGGCAGAGCATCCCTAGAAGAAAAGGGACCAGCTTTTTCTGCCAGGTACTCAGCTGGTCAGGCAGCATCCGCAAAGGAAGAAGGTGAATGAGTCATTCACGTTGATGTCCTTTCATCAGAACAGGGGTGGCGCTGCAGTTGCCTAACAGCTTTGAGGGCTGGGTTCAATTCAGACCTCAGGCGCTGTCTGTGTGGAGTTTGCAAGTTCTTACTAGGTCTGTGTGGGTTTCCTCTGGATACTCTGGTACCGCTCTACATCCTAATGTTGTGCAGGCTGCTAGGTTAAGTGATTGCTATAAGTTATCCCAAGTCTTCAAGTAATCGTTAGAATCTGGGATGGGGAAGTTCATGGCAGTGTGGGGAGATTACATGGGACTAGGGGAGAACTCGTGTAAATCATTACGTAGAACATAGAGCATTACAACACCTTTTAACCTACCGTACTCTAAAATCGATTTCACCCTTCCCTTCATTATTTGATGATTGACACAGACTCAGAGGGCTGCAGAGCAGTGGGCAGTGGGCTGTGGGCTCAATGAATGTTACCTTCCTTGCTTGTCAGTCCAGCAAGCATTAGAGGTTTAAACCATTATTCAAAATCTCCCCCTTCTTGGTTGGAAGAAAATAGACTTGTACTTACTTTTTGTACAAAACACTGTACTAAGTTTCAGGATTTCAAAGTCATTACACAGGCAGATGGAAAACTTCAAGCCAAGGCCCTAAACCACATAAACTATAGGGCTAAACTAAAATTCCCATTTTCCTGGATGGGAATGAATAGCACAAAACTGTTGACTTAAGTTCAAACCCCTTGTTTTGAGAAATAGCTTATAGTTCACCAATGTCTCAAAGGGATGTTAACGCAATCTAGTATTCAGTACAACTCTGTCTCCATGACTTATTTTGGTTTTATTTCAACCAATTGTTACATTTGTTCCTTTCACTCCCTGTAATTTAAAGAAACTCACATTCTTGTTTGTCATTTTATTTGCAATCTCATAGCTGGATAATAATGGGAAAAGGGCGGAGGGATTAGAGCTAGCAACAGCCAGGCATTGTCATAACTACAGAACCAGCATCGTTTTGACATTAAAGTTGGAACTCATTCTCATACATTTGAGCTGTGTTGCTTTGAACTTCAGACAGAGACATGAGGGACTCACAGAACTGGATTAAAAATTAAATAATTTTGTGCCAATGAACAAGCTGTAAGAGGAGATGTTAATAATGCTTTAAGTAGAACTCTTCCTCAGAGGTTAAGGATTTGACTAGCATTTGAGTGGTTCAGAAGAACTGTGCGGATACTATGGATATAATGGTCTGATCTAGCTGTTCCCCTGACTTCAACCAGATATTAAAGATCTCACAATTTAAAAGAACACTCAATGTTTATCTATCATTTCCTTTTCAACTAACAACATCAGAAAGAGATCATTCTACTGTCTAGCATTTGTGGCACATTGCCGAATGGAATTATAGTACATTGTCTGCCAATATAACAAATCTCTGCATTCATTGCTTGTTATTGTGGAACATTGTGCGTTCGGGAGAGCTGGATGTCGATGGAGGGATTAAAACCAGAGAAATTGAGAGCCCCCATCATGCAGGCTCTCTTCTCACTGCAGCTATTGTGAAGGAGATACAGAAGCCTTAGGTCCCACATCTCCAAGTTCAGGAACAATTATTACCCTTCAACCACCAGGCTCCTGAACCAGCATGAATATCTTCACTCACCTCAACACGGAACTGATTCCACAACCTATGAATTCACTTTCAAGGATTCTGCGACTCCTGTTCTCAATATTATTTTTTATTTATTTACTGTGTTATTATTTGTTTGTTTGCACTTGTTTGTCTTCCCATGCACATTGTTTGTGTTTCCGTCTTTGTGTGTGGTTTTTCATTGATTCTATTGGGCTTCTTTGTATTTACTGTGATTGCCTGCAAGTAAATGAATCTCCAAGCAGCAAATGGTGACATATACATAATTTGATAATAAAGTGACTTTGAACTTCGATGTTGGAAGACTAGCTCTGAGTCAATGATTTTCCTATCTGACCACAACAAATTAGTTGTCAGTTTCAATTAATGGCATAGGACAGAAGAGTTTAATTTTTGCTCTGTGGACTTTCTGGGCTTTTTGGAGTCCGCAAGACAGAAGGAGACACAATTAACTGACAGAATGGACAACAGAGGAAGTGTACTGGAGACATTTTTTTTAAGTTTAGAGATGCAAAACAGTAATAGGCCCTTCCGGCCTAATGACATCTGTGTGACCAATGAATCTTCTAACACGTACGTTTTTGGAATGTGGGAGGAAACCAGAACACTCAGAGGAAACTCTCATGGTCACAGGCAGAATGTACAAACTCCTTACAGACAGTGGTGGGAATTGAACCCAGGTCACTGGCCTTGTAATGGTGTTAATGTTGACCTCTATGCTACCTTGCCACCCCAAGTATTTGCACAGTTTGGAGATGATTCACACAAGCTTGGCAGACTAATCTGTGCTTTAGACTTTTGACAGATTATACGTATCGGAAAGGGTTCCACTAGTGCTGTTGTGGTGAACTACATATACCTGTCTGGACACGCCCCCCCCGCTGACTGCTCCTGTGGCTCCTCCCACTGACCCCGGTATAAAGGCGGTTGGGGCCTGAGCCCCGCCCTCAGTCTCTAGGATGTAGTATGGTGGTCAATTGCTGCTTGTTCTTTCTTCCAGTCAATAAAAGCCTATATCTCGCCTCACGTCTCAGAGAGTTATTGATGGTGCATCAGCTGTGTACTTTTAACTCCAGGGAGAAGAGCATGATAAACCGGCAGAAAGAGCAGCAGTAGAAGACTTCACAAACCAGCTTCAGATCCAGAGGAAACAGAGGTTACCAGACAGGTGCAGCTTGCAAGGAGTCGCAAGGGCTGGAGCTTCCTTAATATGTGGCTTAGGAAGTTAAGCCTGTCATGTGATGTGCAGAGACGGCCTGCTGGAACAAAAGCCAGACTCAATAGTCGTGTTTTACTCATGTTACCATAGTTACCATGACCCTCCTTCCAGAGTTTTGCCAGAGACACCGTAAGATCTCACAGTCCACATCACATGATTGCCAGCACATGCAGGATTACTCCTTTGCCACCAGTTATATTAATGACACCAGCCAGGATGAGCATGATGTAGGGTCGCATCAGTCAAAACTATGTGACATTAAGGCAGGTTCAGGAATGTCCATCAACCTCGGTGATCGGTCCTTTTTTTAACCAAAAATAAACCTTCGAGGTTCATTTTTGGTTACTAAATCCAAGACAACCTGCACAAGTTTTCCATCTCCTCCCACGATGTAAAGAAGTCATATTTATTGGATACATGCAGTGCTCTGCAGAAGAACTTCACAGCTTTATCACAAGTATTCGAACTGCTTCTGAGGCTTGTGTGGAGTTGGAACTATAAACACAACCTTGTGTTTGGATGGGAGCCTACAATATATTGCAGAACAACACAGTCTGAACATGGGTGTGACAAGAAATGTTCTTCACTGGCACAGGAGTGATATTGCCAAAGCTAAAAGGGATTTCGGTGTATTAATAAAATAATTCAGTACAGATCAAAGGACACTGCTCTATCATTATGTATCCAGACTGCATCTGGAGTTAGTTCTCTTTCCCTTACACAGCAGATAATGTGGTGACAGAATGAAAGGATAGCTACTAGAGGAGCTTTTGTTACTCAGGCTGGTACTCAGTGACCATAAGACCAGATGACCATGAAGAATGACGCAAAATACTTATTGCGTTTGTCCACCATTTCTTTGTCCATAAGGCCAAAACATCATAAGACATGGGAGCAGAATTAGGCCATTCGGCCCATTGAGTCTGCTCCACCATTCCATCATGGCTGATTTATTATCCCTCTTAACCCCGTTCTCATGCCTTCTCCCCATAACCTTTGATGCCCTTGGTAATCAAGTATCTATCAATCTCCGTTTTAAATATACCAATGGCTTGGCCTCCACAGCCATCTGTGGCAATAGATCCAACAGATTCACCACCCTCTGGTTAAATAAATTCCTCCTCATCTCTGTTCTATAGGGACGTCCCTCTATTCTGAGGCCGTGCCCTCTGGTCCTAGATTCCCCCACTCTAGGAAACATTCTCTCCACATCCAGTCTATCTAGTCTTTCAAAATTCAATAGGTTTCAATGAGATCTCCCCTTATTCTTCTAAACTCCAGCAAGTACAAGCCCAGAGCCATCATAAGTTAAAACTTCAATTCCCGGAATCATTCTTGTGAACCCTCTCTGAACCCTTTCGAATGCCTGAACATCTTTTCTTAGATAAGGGACCACAAACTGCCCACAGAACTCCAAGCGCACTCTGACCAGTACCTTCTAATGCCTCAGTGTTGCGTCCATGCTTTTGTAATCTAGTCCTCTCGAAGTGAAGGCTAGCGCTGCATTTGTCTTTCATTAACAAAAGTGAGACTAGATGATGAAAATTTTTAAAAATCTGTAGATGTTGGAAATCTGAAAAAAGAAGCAGAAAAAGATGGGAAACTCAGGACAGAAAAGCAGAGTTAAACTCTTATGTTGAGGACTTTTTGTTAGAACTGGGAATCCTCCCCAATCTGATGAACTGATGTCAACTTGCATTTTCCAATTTCACATGAGATTGGGCAAATTTGATGAAGCAACAAATTGTTTCCAGCCTGTTATCTTGCAGGAAACGGAAGAGAGTATCATCAGAATGCAATATGTTCTTGATTCAGAGCTGGATGCGTTGCTAAGCTAAATTTCAGAGAATTTGCACTGCATCTCTCCTATTGTGTGCTGGTCTGTGTATTCAAAACTGGAACGTTGGTAACAATATTCCTGCCAGAGCCATTCATCAAGCACATCTGGTCAGTTCTCCTGTGGACCCTTTTGATTGAACAAATGTAACTGTATAAGTATGCTGTGGCATCAGAAGCATGGTGACTCTTGTGGGCTGCCACCAGCACATCTTCAGACTGCGTTGATCACTGACACAAAATGACACATTTTAATAAATGCTTTGATGCTTCAATGTACTTTACAAATAAAGCTGGCCTTTTCATTTCACTCCCATAACTGACTCCCTCTGTTACACATCTGTGCAAATACTTGAAATCACTTTCAAGTGCTTGCATAGACATCTTGAGTATCACTGGGAAGCAGTGATGGGATTACTGCTTTAAAAATCACAACAGAAAGAAAGAAATTAAAGAGTTTTCTCTTAAAAAGAAGTGGAAAGCTGGTATGGACTTAGTGCAGGCATGGTGTGGAATCTGGCTGCTTCTGTCACCTCCAGTGATTTCTACCGACCTGCAGAAGTTACAACCAAAAATGTTTGAAGGGAATCTGCTCCATATTGGAATCCATTCTGAAATAAGGCGTTTGAAGTTATACCTTGGAGACAAAAGAGATTGCAGATGCTGGAAGCAGCCTCCTTCTTCCCACTCC
Source organism: Hemitrygon akajei (assembly GCF_048418815.1). Lineage (NCBI taxonomy): Eukaryota > Metazoa > Chordata > Chondrichthyes > Myliobatiformes > Dasyatidae > Hemitrygon > Hemitrygon akajei. The sequence continues at coordinate 33,623,121 of NC_133127.1, forward strand.
TTTCTTTCTTTATTTTGGCTATCTGCCCTCAACACTCTCAGTCTTGACACAGGAATTTGCCCTGAATTGTTGACCATCCCTTTATCTTGACACTTCACCAGATTGTGTCTTGGAGTGTTATGATGTTTCTGATTAACATGCCTTTAAAAGGTTTCAGGAGAACCTACCAATTTGCGTGCGTCCTGCCAAGATGTTAGTAAGTTCTTCAGACCTTGCAAATCCCAAGACAATGGTTCACAGAGCATCTCAATCATAGGTAATGAATTCCACTGAAGTTCAATGTCTCAAGTGGGTTTTTCCAGCTTTAATAGGTGGAGTTTCTGAGAGCAATTCAGAAGAGCAGGATCAGTTCATCCCGAAGAAGAAGCATTCTAAAGGGAGGATGAAGCAACTGTGGCTGACTGTGGAAGGCAAAGACAGAATAAAAACAAACAATATAGCAAAAATTAGTGGGAAGCTAGAGGATTGGCAAATTTTTGAAATCCAACAGAAGGCAACTAAAAAAGCAATAAGGAAAGGAAAGATTAAATATGAAGGTAAAGTAGCCAATAATATAAAAGAAAATTGAGAGATCAGGAGTTCATCTTTAACATATAAGAATTCCATTCAAAGGACAGATTACAGAAGAAAAGAATTAGAATTGGCTTTAATATCACTGGCCTATGTCGTGAAATGTGCTGTTTTGCAGCTGCAGTACAGTGCAATACATAATAAAAAAAAGTATAAATTACAATAAGTAAGAAAAAGAAAATTAAATTAATTAAGTAGTGCAAGAAAAAAGAGGGAAAATAACATTGAGGTAGTGGTCGTGGGTTCATTGTCCATCCAGAAATGAATGGAAAGAAGAGGAGAGGAAGACTCTGTTCCTGAAACATTGAGTGTATGTCTTGAGGCTCCTTTACCTCCTCCTTGATGACAGCAATGGGAATTGAACTTCTGAGCTCGGATACCCAGAGCCGTAATAGTGGCGTGCTAATCACTACGGTACCATGGCGCTCCAAAGACTACCATGATGCCTCTTCAACTCAATTGAATAATGCCTTAATTAAATGACAGAGGTAATCAAGTAATTCTAATCACTGCTAAAAATATTGAAAACTTTCTAGTTGGGAAAGAGTTAAGATCCTTCCAGTTTCCATTTTGGTAAATGTTATTGTGCCCCTGTCAGCTCAGGGGATGACAGAACTGAAGGTTATGTAAGGAATGTAAATCAGAACATTCCAATTCTCAGTGTGGGTGAAGGAGATTTTAAAGAAAATCTGTGGCAAAATGAATGCAATTACCCAAAAGTTAGAATTTTACAATAATTAACCTACATTCTAAACATTTAGGAGAGTTATAATCATTTAATTTGCTATAACTGTAAAATCTCTGCTTTTCTAGGCAACCATAGAGTTCAACAGTGAACAGTGGCTAACTCTTAACAAGACTGTGACCCAGAAATTATTGACCCCTGATATCACCCCATGAACCAATAATAACCCCTTATGGTATTATTCTCTGCTTCAAGAGTCTTGATGGCTGCAATAAAATAGCAGCTAGAGGAATGTCATGTGAATGTGAGGTATGGAAGTATACAGACTGAAGCTGTTAGATCAGCAGGTCTTTTACCCAGGGTGAAAATGTCAGATATCAGTAAGCATAAGATTAAGCTGAGTGGGAGAAAATTTAAACGAGATGTGCAGGGCAAGATTTTGGGTGCCTGGAATGCTCTACCAGGGGAGATGATAGAATGAGATGAAATAGCAATATTTAAGAGATATTGAGTGAGACAGGCATGTAAACAAGCAGGCAATGGAGGGAAATGGACAAGTACTGATGGATGGTCATGCTGGTTGGCGCAGATGTGCTGGGCTGATGGGCTGAAGGGCCTGTTCCTGTGTTGCGCTGTTCTGTGTTTTATTTTCAACTATTGAATGAGAGGAGTAAGTTTGAATCCTGGCACGACAGTCTGAGGATTCAAACTCAAAGAATTAAATAAATCTATAATTGATGCTAATCCCGGTTATGGTAGCCATGAAGCTATGAATTGTTGTAAAAACTCATCTTGTTCAAGAATGTCCTTCAGGAAGGAAAGCTGCCTCCTTTACCCCGTTAGACCACATGTAACTCCACATTGACCACAGTGGTTGACTCTCAACTGCGTCTTCAGTTCAGGACAATTGAGGGCACACAAAAATAAGCAACATTTGCAGTGATGTCACCTCCCTCTGGTGCCCCTCCTCCTTCCCTTTATTCCATGATCCACTGTCCTCTGTTCTCCAATTCCTTGTTTTTTCAACCCTTCACCTCTTCCACCTATCACCTCCCAGCTTCTCACTTCATCCTCCTCCTCTACCCAACTATCTTTTGCCTCACCTGCTTTCAACTACCACCTGCCACTCTGAGCTCAGCTCTGGTATGATGTTCTCCTAAGGGGTTATTCACTTAATAAAGAATGCCTGTGCATGGTTTGACAGATCCCAAGGGCAAAGCCACCTGGAGCTTAGCTCCTGGTGGGCTCCTTGAGAGATCGGAGTCAGGGTCCTGTAGCATAGAATGCAAGACAGCTAACTGGGAACCCTACACTGTTGCAGCCAACTCCACTGCAATTGTGATGTGCCATCATCTTCCACCAGCTCCACCGTTGTCTTGGTTAGATTGCTCTTTGGCTGGAACCTTCTCCTTGACCTTACCACCAGGGGTGAGCCTACCAGGAGCTAAGCTCCAGATGGCATCACTCTTGGGATCTCAGGAACTCACAAGCTTCTCCACTATGACAGGGTGAGAAATCATGAGGGAACAATCCAATAGCTCAAGGTCATCATTACTATTTTTTTGAACTCCACGGTTACTATAATGGGATTTGCTAGGGAACCCACATCTCTGGATGGCTCAGCCAGGCCTTTGGGTTACTTGCCTATCTACTTAACTGCGGAGCCACCTCCATCCCCTTGCAGAAAGCAGATCGAAATGCTTTAGAGGCTGGTGATGAATCATTGGTTATAAAATATTTGGTCTCTTGTATGATTTTGTAACCACAATATTTATGTGGTTAATCTAGTTAGCTTTCTGGTCACTAGTAAAACCACAAAAATGTTGATGGTGGATATTCAATGATAGTAAGGCCATTGACAGTCAGTGGGGGGTGGATAAGCTTCCTATTTGTTGAGATGTCATTGTCAATCACTTACGTGATATGACTGTGACTTGTAACGTTCCGTGCTGAGCCTGAATGCTGTTGTAAGTGCAGAAGGCACATACTGCTTCATTGGCTGAAGTACTGCAAATTAAACTGAAAATTATACAATTAACAGCAAGCATCTCACCTCTTTCATGGCTAAAAGAAGATCATAGTTGGGAGTTCAACATCCAAGGATGCACATTGTATGAAAAGGACAGTAGGTAGGCAGGTGGAGATGCTCTGTTGGTAAAAAAAAAGAAATGAAACTGTAGAAAGATGTGACATAGGGTCGGAAGATGTAGAATCCTTGCGAGTAGAGTTAAGAAATTGCAAGGGGGAAAAGACCCTAATGGGAGCTTACTGCAGGCTTTCGAACGGTGGTCAAGCTGTGGGATACAAATTACAATAGGAGATAGAAAATGCATGTAAAAAATGAAATGTAACGATAGTCATGGGGGATTTCAATATGCAGGTGGATTGGGAAAATTGGGTTGGTGCTAGCTCCCAAGACAGGGAATTTGCAGAAAGCCTACGAGATGGCTTTTTAGAGCAGTTTCTGGCTGAGCCCACAAGGGAAAAAGCAGTTCTGGATTGAGTGTTGTGTAATGAACCAGATTTAATGTCCAAGGTAGCGCTGGTGAACCACTGCAATGTTCTGCGGGCTGTGTACAATACTTCTAAATATATGTCTTTTGAATTACTCTCATTGTAATCTGCAGCATGTAATTTGCCTTTAAGCAAAGTACTTCTAAATCAGCTTACTGATCTACAGATTTCACTAAATCATGAAGGACTCACTGGACTTAACTCTCAAGCAAGCAGGTACGGCACCTTTAAGTGGACAAAGGATATTGCATGGCCAGAAGCAAGGCAGAAGGTGGAGGGGACTCCAAGCCAGGCTGAAACGTAAGGGGATGAGGCTCCCTCTACCCAACATCTTGTTAGCAAAAGTGCAGTCACTGGAGAATAAAATTGAGGACTTGAGGGCAAGATTGTTGTATCAGAGAGAAATGAGAGATTGTTTCCTTTTATGTTTCAACGAGACGTGGCTTCCCCCCAGCACACTAGATATGGTGATCAGACCAGAAGGCTTCTCGATACACAGAATGGACCAAAATGCTGGTTTAGAAAAGGAAAAAGGTGGAGGTATGTGATCCATGATAAACTCTTGGTGATGTTCCACTATGGTGGTTTTGTTGAACTCACGTTCCCCTGATCTTGAATGCCTAATAGTAAAATTCCATCCATTCTACTTACCTAGGGAGTACTTCTCTGCATTCCTGACTGCAGTTTACATACCACCAGCAGCCGACTATAATGAAGCACTTGAGATACTGCACGCTGCCATCTTCAAACAAGAAACAATCTATCCTGACACATTTTCAATCTTAGTCGGGGACTTCAGCCAGGCTTGTTTGAAGAAAACACTGGCCAAATGCCATCAGCATATAACCTGTTACACCAGAGGTCCCAACGAGACAATTGTTATACTTAAATAAGGAATGCCTTTTACTCCATGCTCCAGACCGCATTTCAGTAAATCAGATCACTTGGTTGTCCTTCTCCTACCTATATACAGGCAGAAGCTAAAGAACAAAGCCCTTGACCTTTCCCACTCACTTGGCTTCACCTGTTACCTTCCAGCTAGCCTCTTACACCCCCCCACCCCACAACTTTTAATTCAGGCATCTCTCCCCTTCCCTCTCAGTCCTGAAGAAGGTGTCTCGGCACAAAATATTGACTTTTCCATAGATGCTGCATGACCTGCTGAGTTCCTCCAGCATTTTGTGTGTCTTGCTTTGGATTTCCTGCACCTGCAGATTGCCTTACCTTTAAGAGTCAATGGATGTTGCTTATTTGGATTTTTAGGCTTTTCATGAGGCTGCTTAGCAAGATAAGAACCCAAGATATACAGGAGAGATTCTAGCCTGGATAGAAGATTGTCAGGCGGCAAAGAGTGGGAACAAAGGGGGTTTTCTGGTTGGCAGCTGGTGAACGGTGCTGTTCTACAGGGGTCACTTATTTTCACATTATATGTCAATGATTCAGATGATGGAGTTTATGGCTTTGTGGCACAACCATAGGTGGAGGGGCAGGTAGTGTTGAGGAAGCAGGTAGTCTGCGTGAGGATTTAGACAGTTCAGGAGAGTGGGCAAAGAAGTGGCAGATGGAATGTAGTACTGCGAAGTGTATGCACATGCACTTTGGTAGAAGGTATAAAGGCACAGATTTTTTTTTTGAGAAATGAGGGGAAAATTCTAAACTCAAGAGGTGCAAAGGGACTTGGGAGTCCTTGTGCAGAATTCCCTAAACATTAACTTCCAGGTTGAGTCAATGGTGAGGAAGGTAAATGTAATGTTAGCATTCATTTCAAGAGGACCACAATATAAAAGCAACAATGCAAAGCTGAGGGTTTATAAGGCATTGGTCAAACTGCACTTGGAGTATTGTGAGCAGTTTTGGGCCCCTTGTCTCAGCACAGATGTGCAGGCAGAGGAGGTTCATGAGAATAATTCCAGGAATGAAAGTGTTAATATATGAGGAGCCTTTTATGCGTCTGGGTCTGTTTTTGTTGGGGTTCAGAAGAATGAAGGGGGAAATCTCATTGAAACCTATCGATTATTGAAATGCCTAAATAGAGTGGATGTGGAGAGGATGTTTCCTATAGTAGGGACATCTAGAACCAAAGGGCACATCCTGAATATCGAGGGATGTCTCTTCAGAAAAGAGATGAGGAGGAGTTTTTTTATCCAGAGGATAGTGAGTCTGTGTGGGATTTATGTCCATGTCATTGAGCAAGGTAGAGAATAGGGTTGAGAGGGACGGTAAATCAGCCATGATGGAATGGTGGAACAGACTCGATAGGCCCTGCAGCCTAATTCTGCTCCCGTGTCTAGTGTTATTATAGACCTCTTGATGGAAGGAAGTACAAACATGAAGCAACTGAAAATAGCTGGACCAAAGACACTGCCCACCTAAATTTTGAGATGATTTGCCTCCAACCACCATAATCATTGTTATTGGTATTGGTAATGGTTCATTATTGTCACTGTTCATACAGATAAAATATTTAAGGGGTAGTGGAGGTATAATTTGTCTATCAGTGCTGATCACCCCATCCTTGACTAAACTGTTCCACCATGAACACGATCTGTTATGAGTCAACATGATGCTTTCAGATCAGGTCATGCACAGCACATACCTCCACCGCACTGCTCAAGTGTGTTTCTGGGGTACAGGGGCTAGTGACCCTTGTGCCTGTTTTTTGTGTTCTATCGCTGAGCAGCAGTGAACCACCTGATTGGCCTATCAGAGTTCTCTTTGGGAACTAGTTGACTTGATCAGCATTTCTGCTTTGGCTATTGTTCATGATTGCACTTAATAAAAAAATTGCATTGAGGTAGAAGAAGGTAAGACAATGACAATGCAGAACAAAGTGTAAAAGCTACCAAGAAAGTTCAATGCAGTTAAAAATAAAATGCAAGATCATAACAGGGTAGATTGTGAGGTCCATCTTATCATACAGTAGTCTGTTATTAGCAGGTACGTGCTTTCAGATTTTTGTATCTTCTGCCTAATGAGAGAATGGAGAAGAGAGAATGTCTAAGGTGGGTAGGGTGACTGCTTTACTAAGGCAGCCAGAGGTATAGACAGAGTTCACATGTTGTTCTTTGTTTGGGGATACCAGCCTGTGGAAATTACCTTTCTGACTCCCATTAAGTTCAATTAAATTAGGGCACCCAGTTTCTACCCTTGATTAGGTATCTTCTTGTAACACCATAGACTGCTCAGTTGGAAAGATTCTTACGAGGAGAATGAAATGTAAACAGCCGGTTGATGTGGAGCTTACAGAACAAAACAAATTTTAAAAATCGGTGCTTGTAACCAGTTTTCCAGTACATTGGAAGGTACGTTCTGTTCCCAATGGAAATGGGGCATTGTGCCCCACAAGAGCTGTGCAGTGGTTTCTTCTACCAATGCTGTCATGGTCAGGTACATCTATGACAAACAGGTTGACAAGTAAGACGTCATGTTGCTTTATCCCTTATATTGGCTCAATTTCCATTTGTACATAGCCAGTCTAAGGGCTACGTTTTTTAGAAGTCAACAAACTGTGGTGTTGTCAAGCCAGTTTTGATAGACGTTAAAACTCTTCACCCATCATTCTCTAAGTCTATGACCCTGAGAGCTTTTTAAAGTAATTTCAACATGGAGCGGTTCATCAGCTGAAGAATGGTTAATTATGTATTGCAATTTGGAAGTCTGTACTTGTTTCAATGGCATTAATGGTGTCCAGAATCAATAATGATGATTCATCTGGCTCCTGCTTTCTGTCTGAATATGGCTCCAAACTCATCTCTGGTTGGGTCTTTTCTGCCTGGAGACCAAGGCAGATAGGTAAGAGTGACCATCTCTGCTTGCTGATTGACAACTCTGAACAATACTCCTAGATCAGCACAAACTTCAGAAACAGTGGGTCTGCCCGAATGTATTCTTTTGATAGTCTTACGTAACAATTTTGGTTTTACTACTTCGGAAAGGTATTTGAGGGGACAGCTATGAGGAAACTATAATGCTGTGAGATCATGCAAAGCTAGAGATTTTCTTCCTGATAAGTCTTATAAGACAGATTCTTTTTTAAAACAATCTAGTTGTTTCACCTTTGCTGGTACCAGCTTTCTTTTTCCAGACCCATTGTATTTTGTAACTGTGTTTAAATTCCCCAGCTGTGGGGTTGGTATTTGGCTTCAAAACCCTGGATGATTCATTTCTCAGGATTCCTGGTCCCAAACCACTTTGCTAGTGTGGTACCAGGTTGGAATGGCAAGCAGGAGTCAATGAGCCAGATTTATATTTGTGTGTGGGTAACACGGGCTTACAACCAGGGGTAAACATGTGCGTTTACTGCCTTAAGTTTTCCAGTGAGGGGAGATGCTTTTCACCAGATTAAAAAACCTGTCCTGACCAAATGTTCCACTTCTTTCAACACCAGTCGGAATGTCAGCTATGATTTGAGGTGTCAAATACTTGACTTGCCCTGCCAGTAAGTCTATGTAAATGATTCATCCTGTCTACTGGAAAACAGTTTGAAGATGAGCCAGTTTTTTAAATTATTTGTACTGGCTGTTTATTTATAGTTTCTCATCTGCTTGTAGGAATCTTACCCACCCAACAGTAAGTTCTATGACGCTGCATGAAGTTACACAACCTGGATGCTTATGGACTTTAATTTGAAGAGCAAAGCAAGGGACACCAAGCAAACAGAGGGAATAGTCCTTTCATGGTAACAGTGCTTTGCATTGGGACAATGCTATAGCTGATGTGCTTGTACCCCTGGAGAAGCCTGGAAGCCAAAGTCAATAGGCTGAAATATGAAGAAGCAAGCTTGAATTAAACACTGGTAGTGGGTTAAATTTTGACAGAGAATGAGGATGAAGAATTATTTGCTCTGTGCCAATTAGTCTAGTTACCCATTGGTGTTACAATTACTGAATCCACTATCAGCCATATACTGAAAGAACCTTTGATTGGAAACTGAACAAGACCAGCCATAGAAATACAGTAGAAATACAACAGGCCTGAAACTGGATACCTTATAGAATCAGAATCTGGTTTATTATCACTGTCAAATGTTGTGAAACTTGCTTTGTGGCTGCAGTATAATGCAAGGCATGCACATTTTTAAAAGTTACAACAATGACTAGTGCAAAGGACAAGTAATGAGATAGTATTCATGGGTTTATGGACCATTCAGAAATCTGATGACAGAGTGGATGAAACTGTTCTTAAAATGTTGACTGTCGATCTTCAGGCTCCTCACTATAGTCATAGTTTGTGACTTATCCCTGAATCCCCCAAAACTTTCTACCAACCTCAAAGCTCAAGACAGGATCCATACTGGGACCTCTTTTGTTGTGGATCAAAGATTTGGATGAAAATGTGATTGAGTGGATGCTAGCTGCTTTACAGAGGCAGCGAGAAGTATAGCAAAAGAGTCCATGGATTGTTCTTTGTTTGAGGATACCAGCCCGTGAAAGTTATCCTTCTGATTCCCTCTAAGTTCACCTATATTAGGCTTCCTGGTTGCCAGACTTATGGAGAGATAGGAGAGGTACACAGAAAAACACTTAGCATCAAGACCAGTACATCATCATGGGCTGAATGGCCTGTTCACTGAGGTACTGTTCTATCTCACACACTCTCAGCTATTTCTCCCTCTTTAAGGCCATGCGTGTAACTCAACACTATCCTTTCAATCACCCACCATAATATTCTCAATTGTTGTAATTTCTTTTCAATTATGTTTCTGCACAGCAGGAGGCTGTTCTGACTAGGTGCAGGATAAGGAATTATTTTTATTTTCAGAAGTTAGACTCTACCAAGTGATGCAAGCAGGTTTACTATAAAACAAATGTAGTATCACGTTCAATAGGCATGACCTAGCATTTGTAAATTCAGGCTCTCTCCTTCTCCTTATCATTTATCTAATATCATCTTAATAGATTTACTAAAATCTTAAGTTTGTCATAGAGCACTACAGTACAGAAACAAGCCATTTGGCCCATCTAGTCTGTGCCAACTAATTTGTATTATTTGCTGGGAAGTTAATAGATCTTCATTCACATCAGCTTCATTAATCATTAATAGTACTTTATAGAATCTTACAGATCATTATTTATACATTATCAAACAACCCCTGGTTCCATCCTTCTATAGCTGGCTTTTAGATTTAAGTTTGTTCAGTACAGTTTTATGCTCAGTGATATTACCATTTATACAGCCCTTTTGCACTTAAAGACAGGACCCTGTAATAACCTCCATATCTTGTCAATGTGAAGGCAAATATTTAATTGCATTCAGGGGAAATAATGGTGATTTATGTTTAGATTATGAGATGGTTACGATGCAGAGATACAGCCAGCCTGCAGACACACTGGGATTTCATTCTTGGAATGTTATTTACAGCAAGATAGGAAATTCTATCAAGCCATAATGCCCACAATAAAGTTAATAATTTATTGAATAATTATGAAATGACTAAAAAGTGATTAGTTATAATCACTCTTGGTGTAGTTTTGTGGCTTAGAAACAAATATTGATTGAGTGTAAAGAAGGAGAATTAAGAAAGGTAAACAAAAAATTGAATGCATGCAATTATCAATGTCTACTGCACAGAATACAATCCAATAACTGTCCTTCCCCACCCCCTACCCTCTAAAAGTTAGTGCTTAATAGAATCGTTATACAGTTACCAAAGAAACCAATGCTCACAAAGCTCAGTCTGGGCCATTATTTGGCGAGTGGCTGCAAGTGTAACCAATTTTGCAAAGCTCCAAAACCAGATGATGAATTTTGGAAAGGGAAATGTACAAGTATAAATGTATTCACAACCACTGACTGATTTTTGAAAGGTTGTTTCTGTTGTTTGTTAAGTAAACTAAGCAAGTAAGTTTTACATGAGGTACCAAAGTGAGGTAAGTGACAGGATTGTTATTTAAGTTGGCCAGAAGAATGGCATTGCTCTGTAAGTGTTAATGCAGTGACTATTATTTATATTCTCATTATAATAATATTAAATTTTGAAACTAATAATATCAGTGCAGCTTCACACATTCACTTTACAACTGTTCCTTTGCCAATTGCAGACAAAAAACTGATACATTTTATGATGATTGATCTTCATCTCTTTCCGTTTTGTTTTTCTACACTTCCCTCTCTGCTTTCTGCTTTCTTTCTTATCCCAGCTCATTTACCAGACAAGTGACCATCACCCATGCTCAGTGACTACTCTCCTCTTCCTCCTCCACTGCAGGCAATTTTTGCTTCCTTCTTTGCAACTACAGCTCAGCTTCCAAGGGAACCTCTTTCAATACCTGGTGAAGGGTCTTGGTCTGAAACGTCGACTGTTCATTCTTTTCCATAGCTGTAGCCTGGCCTGCTGAGTTCCTCCAGCATTTTGTGTGTATTACTTTAATTTCCAACATCTGCAGATTTTCTCTTGTTTGTGCTTCTTTTATTTCTTATGCACAAGATCCCACTTGGATCAGAAATAAAAAGTTGAACTGTCGGCCTAAAATCATTAACCCACAAATCCTGCCTGACGTTTTGAGTATTTCCAAAAGTTTCAGATTTTTCTTCAGATGCCTATCATCAGCTGCATCTTATTGTTGCTTTCACTAGAGTGCTGGTAGTCAAATATGGTAGTCTATTTGGCCACAGGTTCGTCATAGCCAATCTACCCCCTTTCCCCCAATAATGCACTTTATTGGGAAAAATATAAAGTAACTACAATTGACATTTTCTTCATTCACTCAGTGAAGTGATTCAATATCGTCCTTTACCATGTTAATGTCACTCTTATCACTGGCTGATCAATACCACCAAAGCCAGGGGTGATAGGAGCAAGAGGAAGACCTGCACTGAGACTGAAATCCTTTACATCCTGTTCAGGACATAACCTGCCACTTTACAGTTAATAAATCCTCTTGAAGTGTGAACAAGCCAATCTGCATATAGCACACCCCCACAGAGATCAACGTGATAACTATCAGATAAGTTAATTTTAGAGATATCGACTGAGGCATAGGCACTGTTCAAACCACCAGGGATAACACCTTAGCCTTTCTTGGAACTACTGCCATAGAAATTTTTATGCCCACCCATGAGAGGATTCTGAGACACCATTACAAAGGACCCAACCCCTGTGTGTTCACTGGCAACGGGATAGTGTGTGTGTGTGTGTGTGTGTGTGTGTGTGTGTGTGTGTGTGTGTGTGTGTGTGTGTGTGTGTGTGTGTGTGTGTGTGTGTGTGTGTGTGTGTGTGTGTGTGTGTGTGTGTTTCCCCCCCCCCCACTGAACCTTTCCAGCACTAAGCTTCAAGAATCTTGGATTGTGCCGTTCTGTAGCATTCCCTCACAGACATCTTCTTACACTGGAAGTTCAATAGGTTTTGAGCAGATCCAAGTGCATTTTTCACCCACACGATGATCTTCCAACAACTGTTAATATTTGGCTCATTTTGTATTCCTGGGAACTGTCCATGAAGCACATAGTCCAATGCAATGCAGCTGCTCAAGATGAACCTTGACAAAGACCACCACATCCCTTTCCAGACTTTCTTGGCAAAAATACAGTCTACAAAGAGGTGGAGAATCAGCTCATCTGCACTGCAGTCATCTCAAGGGCAGCCTTGGTGAGATTAAAGCTCCAGATGTACATGAAGATCTGACAGTGAGGGCTATTTACACCCATCTGCCAAGGCCTTGGTACCTGCCTCAGCCACTTCCTCTGGCAGCTCGTTCCAAATATTCTTTACACAGTCTGTGTAAAGAAATTAGCCTTCATATCCCTTTTAAATCTTTTCCTTCCACCTTAAACCTACCTAGCTTTTCCTGAGAAAAAAGAATGCGTGCGTCCACCTTATCTATAACCTACATTACCGTATACACCTCTATTGGATCAGCCCTCCAAGGAATAAATCCTAGATTGCCCAACTTCTCCCTGTAACTCAAACTCTCGATCTTGCCATTATTTCTGAGAATCTTCTTTACATTCTTCCCAGCTTAATGACGTCTTTGTAGGAATTGAAGGAACAGGAGGCATTCATTTGATTTGAATGCCAGTGGCTGAGATCTAAGCTATTAAAGCAGGGTTTCCCAACTTTGCATATGCCATGGACTAGTACCATTAAGCAAGGGGTGCATGGACCCCAGGTTGGGAACCCCTGCATTTAGGGAACACCAGAGGACATCCCTATTCCTGAGAAGCTGCAGGCCATCAAATTATTTCCTGGTAAATTATGGGTTACATTGATTCACTGAGGTAAACAGACTGTAGGTAAAATCCGATTGAATTCTGTTTGTATCATCAATTATAATTGAGAACCTTGGTCATGACAGAAAAATGAAAAAAATGCTTAGTGTAATACATTTGTATATTTCTGCAAAATGGGCATTGCAATTCCACTTTAGCAGGAAAATTGTTGCTAAGATTTTGATTTCATTCTTTCTGTAGCATGTGTATGGACAACATTCTGTGTGGACTGAAGCAGGTGTATGTATTTGTGTCAACTTCAGTGATGTGTTGTGCTTAAAGACTGACTAATTTTTTTGTATCTCATTTTCTCTCTGTTTCCCTCCCTTTCTTTCATTCTCTGTTTCTCCATTTTTTCTCCTTCTCTGTGTCTCTTTCCTGTTCATTAGATAGGTTTTACCCTCCATAGGTAATCTTTTAAATACCTATAGGGTTTACAGTTTTATTGGTAGTCACTAAATTCCGTCAATCATTTTTCTTTCTGAATAAGATTCAGTTCACAGTCTTGTGGTAAAAGTGAGACAAAAGTACAGATGGTGAACAGCTAGCTAGCATTTTCCATCAATTTTCCACCTTTGTTAAATATACAGTAGCTACCAGGAGTCATAGAGTTATAGAGCACAATCACACAGAAATAATCCCTTCGTCACATCTAGTCCATGTTGTTCTGCCTCATCCCATTGACCATAACCCTTCATACCCCTCCAATCCTACCTATCCAAATTTCTCTTAAATGTTGAAATCGAACCCACGTCGACCACTCCTGCTGGCAGCTAGTTCCACACTCTTGCCACCTTCTGAGTGAAGACGTTCCCTTTCATGTTCCCCAAAACATTTCACCTTTCACCCTGAAACGCTGTATGAACTTCAGCTCTAATCTCACCCTACCCGAGGGGAAAGGCTTGCTTGCATTTAGTTTATCTACACCCCTCATAATTTTGTAAATCTCAATCAAATCTTCCCTCCTTCTCTACGCTCCAAGGAATAAAGTCCTAACCTGTTCAACCTTTCCCTTAACTCATGTGTTAGCAACACCCTCGTGCAGTTTCTCTGCATTCTTTCAATCTTATTAATTTTTCCTGTAGGTAGGTGACCTGAATTGTGCACAATACTCCAACCCAGGCCTCACCAACAACTTCAACATAACAGCCCAACTCCTGTACTCAATACTTTGATTTATGATGGCCAAAATCTCTCCTCATGACCCTACTAACTATTTTGTAAAAAATAAGATACAAAAAAATCTCCACATGTCTGGGGCAGCATAAAGTAATGCATAAAGTAATCCTAGATAAGAAACTATCTAAATGGGCTGGAATATGGTGAAGGTCATGCCACTAATTCAGTGAAGAGTCTAACAGGATTCAGGAATTGAGTTATCAAAGCAGAAGGATTGAAGATGCTTGATGTCACCAGTGCCATTCTTGTTGCAATATTATAATAATAATGTGAAATAACTTCTACTCACTCTTACACCAAAGTTGTCTCAATGGGCACCAACTCAAATTATGCGAGGGGAAGCTATTTGACCCATTGCTAATCAGGAAATTATAAGTTAGTATGCGAGACAGAAGTGGGGGAGGAGGCGAGGGTGTAATTATCTTGGTGCCTGTGTCTTTGGAGGCAGACACTGGATAGGAAGTGAAGTTGCGTGTAAACATGTTATCCTCGACATCTGTCACCATCTCAAATTTTTAAATGATGGGAAACAAAGGAGGAAATTGCAGCTTCAGTCAAGGGCAGCACTCAGACTGAAGTGGTGACTGGTGCTCACGATATCGTAGCAATGGCAACACACTGCTTGATCAATAATGTAAGCAAAGCAATTTATACTTGTCTGCTTCATTTCCTTCTCCACATCTTCTGTCAGCTCTGATAGTCAGCTGGATATGGTGGGCTAGGAGGTCGACTTCTATGCTGCATGGCTCCAAGTCTCTAATAGGGTACTTTGTAAAGTATATACAGTAATCAGCACATGTAAAAATAAATTCTGTAAAGATGCTTTCAAAAGTAATGAAGTGAAAAGCTTCTAAGTATCAAAAAATTACTATAAAGAGCAGAAAACAGTAAAAAATTAAATCAAACCAATATTTGGTGTGACCACCCTTTACCTTTAAAACTGCATCCAACCATCTCAGAGAACTTGCCGCAGTTCTTCTGCAGACTTTGGCTATCTCACTTGCTTCTGTCTCTCTGGGTAATCCCAGACAACATCAATGAAGTTGAGGCCAGAGCTCTGTGGAGACCATACCATCTGAAACCATATAAAAAATGAAGAGGGCCTAAGACTTTTGCAAAGAATATAACCCATGCAGTGGCTGGGTCCTCAGGGCATTTAGTGAAGAAGTGCTAGGGTAGATCGATATTCTGTCATGACCCAGAGTTGTGGGGCAAAAGCACACTGGAATCAGAGGTGAACCAGAAACAGAAGAAGTTTATTATAAGCATGCAAAGGAGAATGGACCAAAGCCTCTCAAAAATTATCATGGAAGCTTACTGGGAATTGATGATTTTGGATATACATTCTGCCCGTGATTGTCTTCACTTCTCTTTCTCTTTCACTTCTCTTTCATGCATGTTTTCTTTCGCCTGTACCCATAGGCGCATGAGGACTGGGTGAGGACTGGGTTACTGGGTGAGAAAACAACCTTCACAGAATAAATTTTGTAACATTATTAAGCCTTTTCAAGTTCAAGTGGAAGTTTGTTGTCATTCAACCATACACAGGTATACGGCTAAATGAAATATCTTTGCTCTGGGGACCAACGTGCAAAACACAGTACGTATAATTACACACAATACATAAAACTATGAGCCAGCACATACAGTCACAAAGTAATATTAGCACAAGTCTCTGAGGGGAATGGCCTGAAGAACTGAGATTTATTCATGCATTTTATGTAGTATGGTGGATTCCGGTTAATCAGACCTCTGGTTAATCGGGCCTTCGGTTAATCAGGACATTCACTTATTTGTGCCAACTCTAAAAGAGCAAAAACTAATTGATAAAGTATCTGGGATCCCTTTGTTTGTTTGGAACACTATGCCACTTAATTGGGACAGGAGCCTGTTGCCCATTTTCTAACAGCATCAGTCGCGTGCACTTGTGTGGCTGTTAGACACTATATTGTGCTTAGATTCAAGATTCAAGATTGCTTAATGTTATTTCTGGTATACAAGTGTAGGGAAGAACGAAATAAAGAATGAACAGTTTTTAAATAGTTTCAGTTGTGTCTGCTTGCATTAATGTTATCTATTTGGGGCCAATGGACGCTGATTCAAAAAGCAGTGATTTTGATCACTGTTTTTTTTTAAATCTTGGCTTAAAAAAAATTTCAGACCCTTACCAAGATGCCACAAAAAGATTTGACACTAGCCAAAAAAATTGCCCTACTGGACCAAATTAAAAGACGTCCCCCAACACCTCTTATCATCATCTGGCAGAGATCACTGGAGTGTCGAAATCTACCCGGGATGCCAGGAACTTTGTTGTTGGATTATGACACTACCTCTTGCAGAAAGGCAATGGAGTCAGTCCATTCTCTGCACTGGGCATCTGCGCTGATTTTGTTCATTTACAGTCAATCAAAGGAACACAGCATTGTACTCTGGATTGATTCCTCTGCCAATAACAAATATAGAGTTTTATAGTACTGGAGTAGCATTGGTAGTATTCTAACTTGCTCTGTATTTCATTTAAATTCATAGTTTTTTACTCAGTTAAATGGTAGCTTGTCTTTTGTATACCGTTTTAACTACTTCCATGAGACTTCAGCTAATTGGGGCAGCCACTTAATTGTATCAGTCCCAATGAATCCCAGTCAACTGGCATTCACTGAAATCTGTTTTCCAGATGGGTTCACACCAAACAGAAGTAAGGAACGTGAACAAGGTGTGTTTTGTGTGAAAATTAAACAGTATTGCCATTCACCACAAACCCAGATCTAGTGCCTTACCCTCAGTGACAGTAAAGTAGCAGGTAAATTACCCGACTACTCTTCAGGGGCCTGGGTTATTGATGTGAAAGTGTGTATTTAACTTCTGCCGTAGCAGCTGGTGAATTCAAATTCAGTTTACAAAATGAATATGAGATAAAATCAGTAATTATCATCGGTAATTGCAGGCAGCAAATGTAGAAATTGTAGAAATTCAGCGAGTTTAAAAATGGACTTTGGCACATGGCCAAGCAAAATCACCAAGGCCTTTACATCCTCAGGAGGCTGAAGAAATTTGACATATCTTTGTTGAACCTTACCAACTCTTATCGATGCACTATAAGAAGCATTCTGTCTGGATGTATAATGGTTTGGCAACTGCTCGGCATATGACTGCAAGAAACTTTAGGGAGCTGTGGACACTTATCAACAAAACTAGCCTTCCCACTGTTGACTCTGTCTATACTTCTCGATGCCTCGGTAAAACATAATCAAAGATGCCATCTATCCTGGACATTCTCTCTTCTCCCCTTTCCCATCAGGCAGCAAATACAAAAACTAGGAAGTATGTACCACCAAGCTTTAGGACAGCTTCTGTGCCACTGTTATCAGACTCTTGAACAGATCTTTATGATAAGATAGAATCTTGGTCTTGCAGTCTATCTCATTATGATCTTGCACTTTATTTTCTCCCTGTACTGCATTTTCTCTGTAGCTTTCAGACTTATTCTGCATTGTTATTGTTTTGATTTTTTTCTAGCTCAATGCACTGTGTAATGATTTGATCTGTACGAACAGTATGCGAGACAAGCTTTTCACTGGTATGTGTGACAACAATAAACTAGTACTGTAACCAATACCAATATCAGTCCTTAACCTTTCTTGTCCATATGTGGAGGGATTAGGCCTGAACAATTAGCTCCCATGTGCTGGAGCCCCTGACATTTTGTGCATCAATAACTGATACGTGAATGGGCTTCTTGGAGATCTCTGAGAGTGAAGAATTCTGCAGAGGTCTGCCAGGCAGGCTAGCTGCACAGAATGGTGACTTTTGGCGGGATATTGTGAAAGTCTAGGATCTTATAGAAGTCCCTTCTAGACTATTGCAGTCACAAGAAGTGGGTAGGGGGTGAGCAACACCATGTCTTGTGTGTTACTGGAGATTTCCAGCATCTGCTCAATCTCTTGTATCTCCATTTCATATATTTTGCTTTCTCTCTAACAATCCTCATTAATCCATCAACAGAGTCATAGATTTATGCAATGTGAAAACATGTCCTTTGACCCAACACATCCATGCTGACCATTTACCTGTGTTTGTCCCATATCCCTCTAAACCTGGGGTCCACAGACCCCTCGGTTAATGGTAGGGGTCCAAGGGTTGGGAGCTCCTGCTCTAAACCATTCCTATCCGTCAACCTGCCCAAATGCCTTTTAAATACTTGCTCTGACAACTGTTACACATACATTCCACTCTCTGTGTGGAAAACTTACACCTGTGTTCTCTTTAAATCTTTCCCCTCTTACCTTAAGGAGTTCCTTAAGTTTTGCACTCCCGTACCTCAAGATAAAGACCATCACCATCCACATTACCTATGCCCCTGATGATTTTATAAACTTTTATGCATGGTCATTCCTCAGCCTGCTTTGCTCCAGGGAAAACAGTCCCAGCCTATACTTCATAAACTATTTATTACTATGACAACCTTAGCCTCACCCTGTCAGAATATTCTTTTTGTTCCATTCATCCCTCCCCTGTCATATCTGCAATTTAAAACTAATTTATTTTCTCTCTTTCACAGTCTGGACAAAGAATTTTAATGTTTAGGATGAAAAGCTGAAACGTTGGCTCTGCAGCATTCTCTACTAAGTGCAACTAGCACCTTCTGATGGAAGAGTTTGTGAGGCTCTCGAAAATGATTCTATGGGATTAATTGCGTCAAGCTCTTACTTGACTTGGCTCATCCAATTTTGGCAGGAGCTCCAGGTGTTAAAGAAGCATGCTTGGCAGGATTAAATGGGCTGGATGTGTCTTAGTCAAACTAATCTCTTGTTTGATGTTAAGTGTTCCTTACAACTTTATCATGATTTTATTTTAATTTGTGGACCTTTTCAGAAGATGGGTGGGAGCCAGCCAAATTGCTGTGAGATTGGACATGGACCAGAACCATAACTCATATTCTCAATTCTGTTTCTTTGTTAGTTTATTTATTTATTTATGATCCTAGTCTGCAGTTTTCCCTTCCAGGATGTCAGAGGTATATTCCTTCTTCAAAGAATGGGCTTTTCACTCCTCCACCACTGATGCTGCCCTCACCTGCATCTCCTCCATTTCCTGAACCTCCACACTCACCTCCTCTTCCCGCCATCTTAACAGTGATAAGGTTCCTTCTATCCTTACCTATCGCCCCACGAGCCTTCACATCCAACATCTCATTCTTCGCAACTTCCACCATCTCTAAAGGGATCCTGACACCAAACGTGACATTATCCCCCCCCCCCCCCGCTTTCCACAAGGATCATTTCCTCCGTGATTCCCTTGTCCATTCATCCTTCCTCACTAATCTCCCTCCTGGCCCTTATCCCTGTGAGCAGCCAAAGTGCTACACCTGCCCATTCACCTCCTCCCTCACCTCCATTCAGGGCCCCAAACGGGCCTTCCAGGCGAGGCAAAACTTCACATGCAAATCCACTAGGCTTGTCTATTGTGTCTGGTGCTCCTGATGCAGCCTCCTCCATATTGGTGAGACCTGCCATAAATTGGGGGAGCACATCGAAGAGAACCAGCACCTTTTTATGAGGACGTGACTAAACACATTGATGATGGTAGAGTAGTAGATGCAGTGTATATGGATTTCAGCAAGGCATTTGACAAGGTATCCCATACAAGGCTTATTGAAAAGGTAAGGAGGAATGGGATCCAAGGGGACATTGCTTTGTGGATCCAGAATTGTCTTGCCCACAGAAGGCAAAGAGTGGTTGTAAATGGGTCATATTCTGCATGGAGGTCGGTGACCAGTGGTGTGCCTCAGGGATCTGTTCTGGGACCCCTTCTCTTCGTGATTTTTATAAATGACCTAGATGAAGAGGTGGAGGAATGGGTTAGTAAATTTGCTGATGACACAAAGATTGGATATGTTGTGGATAGTGTGGAGGGCTGTCAGAGGTAACAGCGGGACATTGATAGGATTCAAAAATGGGCTGAAAAGTGGCAGATGGAGTTCAACCCAGATAAGTGTGAGGTGGCTCATTTTGGTAGGTCAAATATGATGATAGAATATAGTATTAATGGTACGACTCTTGGCAGTCTGGAGAATCAGAGGGAACTTGGGGTCCGAGTCCACAGGACACCCAAGACTGCTGCGCAGGTCGACCCTGTGGTTAAGAAGTCATACAGTGCATTGGCCTTCATCAGTCGTGGGATTGAGTTTAGGAGTTGAGAGGTGATGTTGAAGCTATATAGGACCCTGGTCAGACCCCACTTGGAGTACTGTGCTCAGTTCTGGTCGCCTCACTATAGGAAGGATGTGGAAACCATAGAAAGGGTGCAGAGGAGATTTACAAGGATATTGCCTGGGTTGGGGAGCTATGGCTATGGGTCTTTTAAGAGACTCCTGGACAGGTATATGGAACTCAGAAAAATAGAGGGCTATGGGTAATTTCTCAGGTAAGGACATGTTCTGCACAGCTTTGTGGGCAGAAGGGCTTGTATTGTGCTGTAGGTTTTCTATATTTCTATGTTTAGCACCTCCGCTCCATCCATCCAAACAAAGCATAATTTCCAACTGGCCAAACATTTTAACTCCAATTCCCATTCTCATTCTTACATGTACATCCATAGCCTCCTCTTGTGCAAAGTTGAGGCCATTCTCAGGATGGAGGAGCAACGTCTTATATTCTGTCTGGGTAGCCGCCAAACTGATGGCAAGAATATCAATTTCTCCTTCCAGTAAAAACATTTTCCATCCCCTTCCCCTCTTCTTCTATTACTCACCTGGCCTCCTATCACTTCTCACCTGCCTACCATCTCCCCCTGGTGCCCTTCCTCCTTCCCTCTCTCATATGGTCCATTCTTCTCTCCTATCAGATCCCTTCTTCTCCAACCCTTTACCTTTCCTGTCCATCTGGCTTCACCTATCACCTTCTAGCTAGTTTCCCTCCCAAACCCTACCTTTTTATTCTGGCACCTTCCCCCTTCCTTTGCAATCCTGAACAAGGGTCTCATCCCAAAATATCAACTGCATATTCATTTCCATAGATGCCGCCTGACCTGCTGAGTTCCTCCACTTACTCTGTGTTGGTAATTATTTTTTTTTTCTTGTTGCATTTGCAGAACTTACACAATGATTTATTGTCCATCTTTATGAGTAGTTTTTCATTGATTTTATTGTGGCTCTTTGTATCTACTGTGAATGCCTGCAAGAAAATGAATCTCAGGGTAAAATATGGTGACATACACAGTGGTGCTAGAAAGTTTGTGAACCCAGTAGAATTTTTTTCTGTTTCTGCATAAATATGACCTAAAATGTGATCAGATCTTAAAATTAAAATTCTCTTGTATCGTATAAAATTTTAAAGGCATTGGACAGGCTAGATGCAGGAGGATTGTTTCCAATGTTGGGGAAGTCCAGAACGAGGGGTCACAGTTTAAGGATAAAGGGGAAGCCTTTTAGGACCGAGATGAGGAAAAACTTCTTCACACAGAGAGTGGTGAATCTGTGGAATTCTCTGCCACAGGAAACAGTTGAGGCCGGTTCATTGGCTATATTTGTTGGGAAAAGTATGTGAACCTATGGGGTAATGCTTTCTACAAAAGCTATTTTGGAGTCAGGTGTTCCAGTCAATGAGATGAAATTAGAAGCGTGGATTGTAGAAGTGTCCTGCCCTATAAAAGAGACACACAAAGTCAGGTTACTGACAAAGCCTGCTCTTATCAAGAAAGATCTGTTTATGTGCACCATGCCTTGATCAAAACAACTTTCAGAGGACCTTAGAAGAAGAATTGTACAGATGCACGAAGCTGGAAAAGGCTACATAAGCACTTATCATTAGTCCACAGTAAGAGAAATTGTCTACAAATGGAGGAAATTCAGTAGGAGTGGGCATCCTGCACAAATCACATCAAGAGCACAATGTGCAATGCAGAAGGAGGTGAAAAAGAACCCAAGGGTAAAAGCAAAAGACCTGTAGAAATCTCTGGAACTTGCTAAAGTATCCAGAATAAGAAAAAGACTAAACAATAACGGTGTTCTGGAAAGAAATCACGAAGGAAACCACTGCTCTCCAAAAAGAACATCGCTGCACATCCCAAGTCTGTAAAAGACCACCTGTATATTCCACAACCTTCTGCGACAATGTTCTGTGTTCAGATGAGACAAAAATTGAACTTGTTGGCGGAAATGCACACTGCAATGTTTGGAGGAAAAAGGGCACTGCACACCAACACTAAAACCTCATCCCAACTATGAAGCATGGTGCATCATGGTTTGGGGCAGCTTTGCTGCCTCAGGGCCTGGACAGCTTGCAATCATTGAGAGAACAATGAATTCAAAATTAATTCAAGACGTTTTTACAGGAGAATGTCAGGGTAGCAGTCCATCACCTGAAACTTAATAGAAGTTGGACAATGCAAGAAGAGAATGGTCTGTAAGACAAGAGAAAATCTACAACAGAATGGTTTAAAAAGAAAATCTGTGTTTTGGAAAGGCCAAATCAAAGTCCTGACCTTAATCCTACAGAAATGTTGTTGAAGGACCTAAAGCAAGCAGCTTGTGTAAGGAAGCCCACCAACATCCCAGAGTTAAAGTAGTTTTGTAAGGAGGAATGGCCTAAAATTCCTCCAAGCCGATATGCAGGACTGATCAACAATTACCAGAAATATTTGGCTGAAGTTATTGCTGTACAAGGGGGTCACACCAGTTACTGAAATCAAAGGTTTACATATTTTTTCCAACAAGTACATGTAATATTAGATCATTTTGCTCAATAAATAAACGAACAAGCATATTTTTTTATTTATGTTATCTTTATCTAGTTTTAGGACTTACGTGAAGATCTGATCACAATTTAGGTCATATTTATGCAAAAATAGAGAAAATTCTACAGTGTTCACAAACTTTCTAGCATCACTGCTTGTGTTTTGATTATAGATTTTTGAGATATTTCTTAAAGTTAGATGGGGTTTTGCGATAATTGTGAAATTTTATAATTACCGCTTGGTTGTTATTTGGTTATTATTATTTGGCTGAAATTTAATTAGTTGTAATTAAATTCCCCAGCTGTGGCAGGATTTGTGCATTGATCTACAGATTACTAATCCAGCAACATAATCACTGCCTTTCTGTGCCCCTAGTGAGATATTAATCAAATTTCCACAACCTGTTACCACTGTTTCTTTTTACTTCATCCACGTATCCATTTTAATCTTGAACGTTGATGTAGTTGCTACCTCAACCAACTAACCCTGAAATTGATTTCCACAGCCTCATGCCACTCGATACGAAGTTTCCCCAGCCCTCCTCAGTTTTAAAGCTCTTACAGTTAGCATGATTATCCTCGTCTCATGCAGCCAACTGTTGACAGTAATCTGGAAAGGACAAAGCATCCTCCTCTCCAGGGAATACAGTTCTCTGAAAACGGATTATTTTATCCAGTGTGACCAATTGATCATGTTGCCTTTCAAATAATGGGTGCAATTTTCAGGCAATCCATTGCCAAAAGGTCATCAATGGATTGGAAAGAATTCTGTGAAGAAGCTCGATTTTCAAGATGAGAGACTTAATGTTCTGAACTGAGAGATTGGCTGAACTAAATAATCCAGAAAATCACCTGCTGAACTCTGCTTCTGTCACTCATTCTGTTGATTTAATTGAATTAATTTTGGAGACAGAATGTATTGTACTCAACAACCATGACTTAATTTTCAGGCAAAGATGTCTATACTTGGTAAATATGGAATCAAGAGAGTGTATGTGTTCACTAAATTGTTTGTGCAGATATAAGACATAGGAGCAGAATTAGGCCATTTGGCCCATCAAGCCTGCTCTGTAATTCAGTCATGGCTGATCCTTTTCTCCCCTCCTCAAACCCATTCCTCAGCCTTCTCCCCATAACCTTTGATGCCATGTCCAATCAAGAATCCTATCAATCTCTGCCTTAAATACACCCAAAAACTTACCTCCAGAGCTGCCTGTGGTAACAAATTCCACAAATTCACCACCTGCTAGCCAAAGAAATTTCTCAGCATCTCTATTTTCAATGGACATCCCTATCCTGAGGCTGTACCCCCTTGTCCTAGACTCCCCCACCATGGAACACATCCTTTCCACATCTACTCTAGGCCTTTTAACATTCAACAGGATCAACAAACTCATTCGTAAGGCCAGTGATGTTGTGGGGGCGGAACTGGACTCTCTGACGGTGGTGTCTGAAAAGAGGATGCTGTCCAAGTTGCATGCCATCTTGGACAATGACACCCATCCACTCCATAATGTACTGGTTAGGCACAGGAGTACATTCAGTAGGAGACTCATTCCACCGAGATGTAACACTGAGTGTCATAGGAAGTCATTCCTGCCTGTGGCCATCAAACTTTACAATTCCTCCCTCGGAATGTCAGACACCCTGAGCCAATAGGCTGGTCCTGGACTTATTTCCACTTGGCATGATTAACTTATTATTATTTAATTATTTAGGGTTTTATATTGCTATATTTCTACACTATTCTTGGTTGGTGCGGCTGTAATGAAACCCAATTTCCCCCGGGATCAATAAAGTATGTCTGTCTGTCTGTCTGCCTGTATCCTTTTAATGTCTCAGTTATTCAACATTGATTTGCTTGTTTGTTTGAGCAACCCTCAGGTTCTGTCGGCTGTGTGGGGAAGACAATCTCTGGTCCTGGGTGAGATTGAGATGTGAGTCCACCTTGAAATCCCTCTGCTCTTGTGAATGCTGCGTGATTTGTTCCTCTGTTACAAATCAGTACCACGAAATAACAGACAGTGCACTGCATACAATTAAATGATTTAGCTTTATAATTCTTAATTTGACTACAGGGTTAGTGAAGAAAAAACAAAACAAGAAAAGGGCCCATTTTAATGAACAGTCTAATGGTCACAAGTTGGAGCTCACGGTTTCCCCTTCACCGATCCTCCTTCAATCTCCCCGGCCTTCATCGGGTCATGGCTCCGCTCCGGGTCGAATCCTATGACCCCTTCCTTCCAGCGTCTTCTCTTCTCATCTCCTGCCGAACAAAAGACCCAGATCACCCTGGTGTTAGGCACATGACACGAAAACACCCTCCTGTCATTGGACAACTCACATTTCAAAGCACCTGTCATCTCTAACCATAACCCAAATACTGCTTCTACAGAAAGACCATTACATCAGAAACATAGAAAACCTACAACACCATACAGGCCCTTCGGCCCACAAAGCTGTGCCAAACATGTCCCTACCTTAGAACTACCTAGGCTTTACCCATACCCCTCTATTTTTCTAAGTTCCATGTAGCCATCCAGGAGACTCTTAAAAGACCCTATCGTTTCCATCTCCACCGCTGTTGCTGGCAGCCTATTCCATGCACTCACCACTCTCTGTGTAAAAACTTACCCCTGACATCTCCTCTGTACTACTCCAAGCACCTTAAAACTGTGCCCTCTCGTTCTAGCCATTTCAGCCCTGGGGAAAAGCCTCTAACTATCCACATGATCAATGCCTCTCGTTATCTTGTACACCTCTATCAGGTCACCTCTCGTCCTCTGTTGCTCCAAGGAGAAAAGGCCGAGCTCACTCAACCTATTCCCATAAGGCATGCTCCCCAATCCAGGCAACATCCTTTTAAATCTCCTTTGCACCCTGTCTATGGTTTCCACATCCTTCCTGTAGAACTGAGCACAGTACTCCAAGTGGGGTCTGACCAGTGTCCTATATAGCTGCAACATTACCTCTCAGCTCTTAAGCTCAATCCCACGATTGATGAAGGCCAATGCACCGTATGCCTTCTTAACCACAGAGTCAACCTGTGTAACAGTGAAATCTTTCCCAGCATGTTACATTCATTTACTAATTTGTCTTCTTTTACAAATTGGTTGCATGTCAGTCTTTGCTTATGTATAGATAATCATAAATTTTACAGTATTTCTTTATTTTCCTGTAAATGCCTGCAAGAAAATAAATCTGAAGGTAGTATATGATGACATAGATGTATTTTAATAATAAATTTACTTTGACTTTGACTTTAAACTGAGAAATTATTTTTTACTGTGACATAGACATAGAATAGTTCAACACAGGAACAGTCCCTCTGGCCTATCATGAAGTCGCCACTCTGAACACAGCTAATAAATGAGGGGAACCAGTACCCTGGAATTTCTCTCATTTTAAAGGTTTCAGGGAGAAAATTAATTTAATTTCTTTCAGGATAAAAAAAATTTCATTTGGAGGCTTGTAATTTGAGATTTTTAATGAAATTGAGAAAATAAGTTTTGTGATTATACAAACCGTTCTGTGTCCCAAAATGTTTGACAGACAATGAAGCGCTTTTAGCATGTACAGTAGTCGCGATTACAATCTAAGAAATGCAACAGGCTATCTGTGCATAGAAAGATTCCATTAGGAGCCATAAGGCGGCCATTTGTTCTGGTAACGTTAAGTAAGCATTGCCTCACACCCCGGGATTAACACAGGCACCTCTTCCTCCATTGTTCCTCCCTGAATTGATCACTTCCGTCAGTAGGAAGTTCCTCAAGCGTAATGGCCCATACACAATACAGAGCAATGGACCCTTCGAACTAAAATACAGCTTCAGTTTAGGTCAGGATCTCCCAGCCACTTTTATGCCAATGAGCCTTACCATTAACCAAGGTTGGAAACCCCTGGTCCAGACTTTGCTCTGATTTGTCTGGTATAAGTGGCTAAGTAGATTGATTAGGGCCTATGGCTACACGCACAAAATGCTGGAGGAGCTCAGCCGATCAGCCAGCATTTATGGAAAGGAATATGTAGACCTCTGTGGCCTATTTTGTTCTACAAAGTGTGTGTTGCCTTGGATTTCCAGCATCTGCAGATTCTCTCGTGTTTGGGATTAGGCACTGTGGTTATCATTCATTAAGAATAATCTGGGAAAGGTAGTCCTAATCTTCTAATTCCATACTTCTGCCCTGCTGCAGGAGTGCATTAATACGTTGCTACATTTCAATCAGGATTCGTTAACCCAGATACAGATCATACAGATAAGGTGAACATCAGCAAACTGGCTGGTGGGCTAACCAAATCATTCCCGACGGCTCTGCTGAAGATGGTAACTCGTCACAGGAAAAGTGTAGGCATGTCCTAACACCCTCAGTGACACAACACGGAGAAGTATCAAACGGTCGCACCAGAACTACTCTTTGTTTTAATACAACTGGATATTGGGAATAATGTCAAAAGCATGGTATTTCTTAATGAGATGTTGGTCAAACAATTCTGCTGATACCAGCACTGAGTGTTATTGCTGGATACTAAATCTGCTGATTAATGTTCTACCTTGGGTCCTTGAGACATTCCAGATGCTGATGTTTCAGTGACTTAACCTCAAGCAAATTTGTAACAATGTCACCCTTAATTACTGTGACACCTAGATCCGCTTAAAACAGTGCTTTGAGCGTTGGCGCTATATTAAATAGGCCACTCTTTGTATTCGCACAGAATGCCCAACCAAAATATTCATTGCTTTACTAATAAAAAAATCCCCTGTGAGCTATTTTGCTCTAAAGAGTGGGATGAAGAACATCTGGATAAACTGGGGCTGTTCTCTGAGCAAAGGCAGTTAACTAAATGTTTGATAGAACATTGAAAAAAAATAGTTTACTCTCTGTCAGATAGATTCTTGTAATCTGTGACATCCAATTGAGAGTAGGGAAGACCTTGTTTCAACATCTGATGCAAAGATTAGCACTGAAAAGATACCCAAGATTGAGCTGATTGTTATTGCCATGACCCATTCTCATATAGACCCACACTGGGTTTTTCTCATATTGCTTAGTTAACTTTCGCTTCGAACGTGTAATCAATAAGATCCTCGCTAACACATGGACTGAACTTCACAAATTGTGATTGAGTGGCGAAGCAGTCCGTTAAAATCAGAGGCAATTAATGCTGACCTTTCTTTAATACCAACACTTTGCGAAACTCAGTGTGCATATTCATTTCTGTTGATCCAACAAATTAAGCTCTGCAAGCATTTTTAATAATTATTAGAAACATCTTGCAATGCTATTCCCACGTCCTGCTGAGAACCAGCTGCTTTTTTTCCTCATTCCTCAAAGTGCCATCATTGCTGAGTAAGGGAGTATTTGGCAGTACTCAATGCTGGTGGCCCAGAGGGTGTCAAAGTCAAACTTAATTTACTATCAAAGTACGTGCAGTACTCGGCAAAAATCCTAGGCAGTCTGGATTGTTTTAGGTGTTTACTTTTTGTCTTCTGCATTAATTCATCAGTAGAAAAGAGCAAATTTTAGATTTCCAGACTTTCATTTCCCAAAAAATTAAATGTTACAGAGAATTCTTATTATTTTGTTAAAGGAAGTAACATATTAAGTAAAAGGTCACTTTTTAAGTAAAAACTTGATTATGTTGTAGGTATATAACTCAGTATATGATTAAACAAAACAAACGAACAGGATGCTAATGATCAATGCCATGGTGAATTGAATGAACTAAACTGATGAACTGAAACAGAAACGGGTGTAGAAGGAACCAAACTGAGCGAAGGACAACCAAACTAAAAGGTGAGGGTGTGGCAGATGTAACAGTTTAACTTGTAAATTATCAATTTTTACACCATGGCAAGAGAGAACATAGCAACAAGACACAAAGGGGCCACCCTGCATCAGCAAGGACTCTCCCAAGCAGAAATTTCACAACAGACTAGAATTTCAAGATGTGCTGACCAGGCTCTTCTGAAGAACCACAAGGACTAGAAACTCAGCCACAGAAACTGAGTGCAGCAGACGAGAGATACATCAAACTGATGTCCCTTCTGAATCTGATGAAGTTCAATACTGCTACCAACTCTGTACAGAAACCATTGAAACCCAAGTACACCCTCTACAGTCTGGAGAAGGCTTGTCAGAAGTGGTCTTCTTGGAAGAGTTGTTACCAAAAAGCCATTCCTCCGAAGTGGAAACAAAGCCAGGAGATTCACCTCGGGATGCTAAACAATGACAGCGAGTGCTCTGGACTGATGAGTCATTATTTGAAATTTTGGAAAGCACTACATGGATGAATGTCTGCACCCAACGGTGATGCACAGCAGAGGTTCCCTGCTGGTTTGGGGCTCTACAAATAGAGCTGGTGATTTGGTCAGTGTTGACGGAATCCACAATGCTGAAAAGTACAAGCAGGTTTTCATCCATCTGATCGGTCCCAGCTTCATTCTGCAGCAGGACAATGACCCCAAACACATGGCCAAGATCATAAAGAGCTACCTTTAGTGAAAAGAAGAACAAGGATTTCTGCAACAGATGGTATGGCCTCCACAGAGCCCTGATCTCAAGTTCATTAAGGCTATCTGGGATTACCTAGAGAGAAAGAATCAAGCAAGATAGCCAAAGTCTGCAGAACAACTGTGGCAAGTTCTCTAAGATGTTTGTGACAACCTACTAGTTGATTTTCTTACACGGTGCACAACAATGTACCAAAGAGAATTGATACAGTTTTAAAAGCAAAGGTGCTCAAATCAAGTATTGATTTAATTTAGTTTTATTTTACTGTTCACTGCTTATTATAGTAATTTTTGATATTTAAAAACTTAACATTTCATTATATTTGAAAATGTCTTTGCTTTACAGAAGTTTTTTTTACATGTGCCTAAGATTTTTGCACAATAATGTATACGTCACCATATACTACCTTGAGATTTACTTTCTTGCAGACATTCAAGTCAAGTCACTTTTATTGTCATTTCGACCATAACTGCTGGTACAGTACATAGTAAAAATGAGACAACGTTTTTCAGGACCATGGTGTTACATGCCACAGTACAGAAACTAGACTGAACTACCGTAGATTCCGGACTACAGAGCGCACCTGATTTTAAGCCGCTGGCTCTAATTTTAGAAATAAAATCATTTTTTTAATTGTAAAGGCCGCACCGGATTTTAGGCCGCACCGGATTTTCGGCCGCAGGTGTCCCACGTTGTAATATGAGATATTTACACAGAAAGATATTACACGTGAGGATTTTTTTAACTTTTAATTAAATCCATATGGTAACAAAAACAAATACATATTGCAAATGCTTTTTTTCGAACCGTGCCCGTACGCGGCTACTTTTAAATATACGTTGCGTATACTTCTTTACTGAACAACATTCCAATATCTCCAAACGACTGGTAAAAAAATATATATATTGCAGCCTACCAGGAAAAGTTATTGATACCTTTAACTTAAAAGCAGAGTTCGCTCAGATCCAAAGCCGCTCGCGTAATGCGCTCCCCCCCTCCTTTCCGTTTCATCGCAAACGGCATTTAAAAGCAGCGTTCGCTCGGATCCAAAGCCGCTCGCGTAATGCGCTCCCCCCTCCTTCCCGTTTCATCGCAAACGGCATTTTCCCACAAGACACCGCGAAACCGGGTGTGACGTCATAGCATCCCGCGATGTAGTACAGAAAACAAATATAGTTTAAACTAAGTAGTCAGCACAATGCTTCGAGTGTTTTCCATGTTGATGAGGGTGAGTACAAATGACTGATTTACAATAATTTAATTGTGAAAGTGCGCTTGATTTATCGTACAATTTCATTGGACCTCTGTGAACTACTCATCAATTTTATTGGTCTACTGTTACGAGGCAAAATGTTTACGAGGCGGCATGAAAAAAAACCATGCATTAGCCGCTTCGGATTATTGGCCGCAAAGTTCAAAGCTGTTCAAAATGTGGGAAAAAAGTAGCGGCTTAAAATCCGGAATCTACGGTATGTAAAAAAAACAATAACACCGAGAAAGCTATACTAGACTACAAACCTACACTGGACTGCATAAAGTGCACAAAAACAGTGCAGGCATTACAATAAATCATAAACAGGACAACAGGGCAAGGTGTCAGTCCAGGCTTCGGGTATTGAGAAGACAGATAGCTTGGGGGAAGAAACTGTTACATAGTCTGGTCATGAGAGCCCGAATGCTTCGGAGCCTTTTCCCAGATGGCAGGAGGGAGAAGAGATTGTATGAGGGGTGCATGGGGTCCTTCATAATGCTGTTTCCTTTGCGGATGCAGCATGTAGTGTAAATGTCCGTGATGGCGGGAAGCGAGACCTTGATGATCTTCTCATCTGACCTCACTATCCGCTGCAGGGTCTTGCAAACTGAGATGGTGCAATTTCCGAACCAGGCAGTGATGCAGCTGCTCAGGATGCTCTCAATACAACCCCTGTAGAATGTGATGAGGATGGGGGGTGGGAGATGGACTTCCCTCAGCCTTCGCAGAAAGCAGACGCTGCTGGGCTTTCTTTGCTATGGAGCTGGTGTTGAGGGACCAGGTGAGATTCTCCGTCAGGTGAACACCAAGAAATTTGGTGCTCTTTACGATCTCTACCGAGGAGCCGTCGATGTTCAGCAGGGAGTGGTCGCTCCGTGCCCTCCTGAAGTCAACAATCATCTCCTTTGTTTTGTTCACATTAAGAGACAGTGTAACACAGAAATGCAACAGAATCAATGGAAACCTACACATGAAGACTGACAAACAACCAATGTGCAAAAGAAGACAAACTGTGCAAATAAAAAAGCCAATAAATAATACCGAGAATAAGTTGTAGAGTCATTGAAAGTGAGTCCATAGGTTGTCCATAGGGGGCTGTTTTTTTGTCCTCTCTCATATCCATTCTGAAAGGGGCGTGGCATCAATATCTGACCCAGTCTGTACTCAACAACTGCCCCTCAAAGGTGAGGCAGCCTAATTCCCAAAAGCCTCCAAGGAAGTCCATAATAGCAACATTAGTTACTGCTCTCTGATGGTCGGTGACACCTGACCTCTGACCTGCTGACACATGCCATTCCCTCCTCACCGTCCCTCCTTGCTCTCAGCTTCCTTTCCCTTATCTCCAGGCCAGGTTTCTGGAATGGAGTTAGTGTAATTTAGACCCAAAAGATTCTGACAGAGGCTAAGTATCTCATAAGTTGCAGCTTCTGAGTAATTACTATTTAATTTTGGTTTTACATAAGCCTTTTCCCAGCTCTTAGTCTTGTCTTTGCTTCCATCTGTAACTCCAGCGTCTCATAAGCCTTGATAGAGGTCTTTGCTGCCTGCCTGAACCTTTTCCGTTCAAGTAACCTCACTGGGAACAATCCGTTTCGACAAATTCTGATCCATTTCTGTTCCACGTCACCTACAGCATTTTAGTGTCATCTGCAAACTCGATTCTAAAAGGAGCTATTTCTGGAAATTTCATCACACATCTTCCAGGGCTCCTGCATAATCAGACTCCCTTTGTTTTATCTCACTTCCAAATATCTCTTGATCAATAAATAAAAGTAGGAAAGAAAATTCCTCAATGTTCTTTTGGTTTTCTCCTGGGTTATTCAAAGCAATGTACAAGAGAACAATCCATAAACTGGGGTATCTATGGGGCCATCTTGCATTAACAGCAACACATTAAATCTCCTTTCCTCCCTCTGTAATCCTTTCTAATCTTCCCAAAACTGCCTTTGTCCCAGAAGCTCTCCCTTCAATCAACCATACTGCATTTCCCAAAGCCTTGAGCTGGAACAGTTATTGTTGTTTCCACTGTAAACGCTGCCTCGCCTCAGAGAAACCCTAATAGCTAACTATGCAGCAACTATCTGGGTGAAGCAACAAAGAGCTCAACAACAGTATGGGAAACAAAGACATCAAGGTAGGCAGGTGATGAATGTGTGAACACTTTGTCTGAATTCCATATGCTTTATTTTTTTAAAAAACCTGCATAAAGGAAACTATATGTCTATTGAACAGTGTCAAATTATTAAGTCTTGTAGAAAGCTGATTAAAGTGCCATTCTGAGAAGTAAGTGCCTTACTGAGAGCTTCATTTTCCACAAGTTAGAAAGAACTCATTAAAATGATTTATATGAAGGTTAAAGTGGAAGGGGCTTGCAATATAAAAGATTCATTTCTTGTGACTGGTGTAGATTTGACTAGAAGCTCAGAAGGAGTTATGAAGCTAACAAAGAAACAAAACGTGGACCAAAATCAGTCAATCTTCGTCTTTTTGCAAGTGCAAGCAAAGAATGAGATTTATATAGTCACTGACACAACTACAGTGTCACAAAGTCATATTGCTCAGAAAAAAATGCCTTCAGCCCACCAAGTCCGTCCTAACATTAAGTAGCCATTAGATAAAATCCCATTTAATTCCCCCACATTCACATCATTTCAACCCCTCCACCACACCCACCCCCCCACCCGCACACCAATCACCTGCACATTTAGGGACAATTAACCGACCAGGCTCCAAGTCTTTGGGATGTATGAGGAACCTGGAGTATCCAGAGAAGATCCACTTAGTCACAGGGAGACATGTAAATTACTAACATAGAGTCATGATGATAATCTTTCACTCGATGTCAGCTGATTATTGACTTCAGAAAGAGGGCTGCAGCACATGCTTCTACTTACATTAATGGTGTTGAGGTTGAGAGCTTCAAATCCACTTGGAATGAAAATCGCCAATTGCCTAGCCTGTTTGAACAATGTAGACATCGTTCAAGGAGCCAAGGAAGCTCTACTACCGCAGAAGGATAAAGAAATTTGGCATGTCCCCTATGACCCTCACCAAATGTTATCAGTGTACTGTATCTTAGACAGAATCCTATTCGTATGCATCACAGCTTAATATGGCAACTGCTCTGCCCGTGACCACACAAAGCTGCTTAACGTGGACACAGCTCAGCACTTCATGGGAAAGTCTCACCTCCATAAACTCTGTCTACACTTCTCACTGCCTCGGTAGAACAGCTAGCATAATCAAAGATCTCACTCTCCCCAGACATTCCCTCCTCTCCACCTTCCTATCAGGCAGAAGAGACAAAAGCCTGAAAGCACGCACGACCAGGTTCAGAGACTGCTTTCATCCCATTGTTACGAGATAGTTGAATGTTTCAATCATGATCTCATATGACACTGAATGTTCCCTAATATGATAAAATGGACTCTTGATCTCAAAGCCTATCTTGGTATGATCTGGCTCCTTATTTTCTACCTGCACTACACTTTCTCTGTAACTGTGATGCTTTATTCTGTGCATCTCTTAACATTATGACACAATCATAGAGAGAGGCACACTGAGTGTCTGCACTGTGCTGTGTTTACGTTGTCCAAAGTCAAATGTATTACCGTAAATGGTTTACGTTTACTATTTCAATGCACTTTTTGTGACCGATATGCAAGACAAGTTTTTCACTGTACCATTACAGTGAAATACAATCAGTGTCCACTTTATTAGGTATATCTGTACACCTGCTCATTAGTGCAAATAGACAGATACATACATGCTTTATAGATCTCATAGGAAACTACAGTATCACAGTAGCATTACAAGTGCACGGATATACGAATATACAAATAGAAGAGAAGCAAAAAAGAATTAAAAAAATAAGCTACCTCAAACAGTCTAACGGGGGTGGGGGGGGGGGGGGGAGTCATCACTTCCCTGGCTATAGGTTGACTCATTATAGAGCCTAATGGCCGAGGGTAAGAATAACCTCATACACCGCTCTTTGGAGCAGCACTGTTGTCTTAGTCTATTACTAAAGTGCTCCTCTGCTAAATATATAATCAACCAATCAAGTGGCAGCAACTCAATGCATAAAATCACACAGACATGGCCAAGAGGTTCAGTAGTTGTTCAGACCAAACACCAGCTTGGGGAAGAAATGTGATCTAAGTGACTTTGATTGTGGAATGATAGTTGGTGCCAGACGGGGTGGTTTGAGTGTGTTATGTGCAATGAGAAAACCATGGGGAGATGGGGTCCAGAGTTGACCCCCCCGTGAACAGTGCTGCTAACGAGAGAGAGAGAGAGAGATAAAGAGGGGGAGAGGCGCCATGCTGCACATGCTGATAATGAGAGAGACACAAGGATTTAAAATTATGGCTTCTTCGCTGATTGTTGACTTTACTTCCAAGGACTTTACCACTTTGCCTGCTTGTGTGAATCCCTGCTGACACGGCAGATTGGTGCCAGGTGCTTGCTGAGACAGGAGGGAGTGGCCCAGTTTGACGGACATGGTCAGTTGATGGATGGCTGGTACCCCGGCTGGGGAGATAAAAGACGAGTCTGCTGAGACACAGGCAGTCACGCCACTGGACACTGAACGAGTGTTGTGCACCCACAGAAAGGCGGGGGCTTGGAGGATCGATTCGGGGAAATCGGTCCGAGGCTCACAGTGTGTGAAGGCAGGCCGTCGGGGGCTTGTGTGTGTGTCCATCCTCACCTGGGTGACAGGTCCACCACTGAAGAACGGTCTAGCCGGGAACAGAGTTAAGATTGGATCAGCCATGATCTTGTTGAATGGCGGAGCAGGCTTGGGGGGCCGATTGGCCTACTCCTGCTCCTATCTCTTATGTTCTTATGTTATGTTATGTAGAAGGGTCATAATCGATGTCCCTTTTGCCTGTGTTCAGGTTGTTGAGATACTTGTGGATTCACAGGGTACTGAGCCTTGTGTTGGGACTCAGGAAAGGTCTGAGGTGTCTGACTTGGTTAAAAAGGAATGCAATCCTTTTGTGTCAGATGGACTTGCTTCAGTGAGTAAGGGGTTAACCCTGGCACCAGTGGAAAGTGAGGATTCTCAGTCACTTGTGTTAGAAGGTGTTCTAAAAGTTAATGGTGAGATGAAAGCTGGTGATTTGAATATTATTGAAGATATTGAGAAAAGTGTTACTGGACTTTTGAATAAGGAAAATTTAAAGTCGGGATTGGTTTTAGAGGTAGTAACCATGCTGAAGGGTCAGTGGTCTGGTAACAAGGTGCCTGCTAGTCAATTACAGTTTGTTTTGAAATTTAAGGATAAACAACTTGGTGATGTTCAAGTATGTGATTTGGAGAGGCAAAACTTGAAGTGTTGTTTTGACCAAGAGGGATCACCTGCTGGTGTTGTTATAAGAACTAATAGAATTAAAGATCCTGTAGATAAAATTAATGACTTGCTTAAAATTAATGAATTGTTTGGAAGTTGGTCCAGCTGGAAAAATGGGATGAAAAATAGCAGATGGAATTTATTGCAGACAAGTGTGAGGCATTGTATTTTGGGAGGACCAACCAGGGTAGGTCTTACACAGTGAACAGTAGGGCACTGAGGAGTGGGGGGTAGAACAGAGGGATCTGGGAATACAGCTCATTAATTCTTTGAAAGTGGTGTCACATGTAGATAGGGTTGTAAAGGAAGCTTTTGGCACATTGGTCTTCCTAAATCAATGTATTGAAATGTTGGAATGTTATGTTGAAATTGTATAAAAACTCATTGCCGGAGGCCTAATTTAGAATATTGTGTGCAGCTTTGGTCACCTACCTACAGGAAAGATGTAAGTAAGATTGAAAGAATGCAGAGGGATGTTGCTGGGTCTTTAAGACCTGAGTAATAGAGAAAGGTTAAATAGGTTAGAACTTTATCACCTAGAAGATTGAGGGAAATTTGATAGAGGTATACAGATTTATAAGGGGTGTAGACAGGGTAAATGTAAGCAGGCTTTATCCACTGAGATTGGGTGAGACGAGAACTAGAGGTTATAGGTTAAGGGTGAAAGGTGAAGCAATTGAAAGGAACATAAGGGGGAATTTCTTCACTCAGAGGGTGGTGGGAGAGTGGAATGAGCTGCGTGCAAGTGATGGATGAGGGTCGATTTCAACATTTAGAGAAACTTGGATAGGTATATGGATGGAAGATGTATTTAGGGCTATGGTCCCGGTGCAGGTCAATGGGACTAGGCAGATTAATGTTTCAGCACAGACTAGATGGGTTGAAGGGCCTGTTTCTGTTCTGTAATATTACAAGAGAACTAAGACTCAAAGCCCTACAAAACACACTAATTGCTTAGAAACTGAGGTAAGGATAACCAGTTACAAAAGAAATTCTACAGATACTGCAAATTCAAACAATACACACAAAATGCAGGAGAAATTCAGCAGGTCAGGCAGCATCTGTGGAAGTGAATATACAGTCAACACTTCAGGCTGAGGCCCTTCTTCCAGGATAATCAGTTTCTGGGAGAGTGGTCCGTATATCTCTTAACATTATGACATCACCACAGACAGAGGCACACAACAAATTGTTCTTAATGACTATGTGGTGTGTTTACCTTGCCCAGAGTCTAATAGATTTTGCAGGGACAAGCATAGTCAGTCTTTGTATTTCTGTCAAAGCATTACATAGACAGAAACAACTATAAACCCAAGGCAAACCCTTCTCTCGACTCCCACTCCACACCTTTTCATCAGCCTGTCCATCCCTTGGAGGCACAGAAGATGCTTTCCTATCTGTGACGGCAGAAGCAATGTGGGCCGGACTGAATGTCCACTCTATGCCTGTAAACGCCACGGGCAAACATTTCTGTTGGGTCCTTAGTTCCCAAAAACACCCATGTGTATTGTTGACGTATCTGCAGGGGCTTTGAGGAGGGGTTTGTTTAATAGAAGATCTCAGAGTGTGGATGGAAGGTGTCAGGAGCAGTTGCAGTTGTACATACAGCTGTGAGCAGGAAAACACCGAGGCTTGGAGACTGCTACCAATCCGTGCAGGGTGAGGACAGGGAGTGCAGAGTACCACCACTTCCTCACTCTAAACAGTCAGCGTGAAAGAAATCTTTTCTTTAGGTTGGGTTGAAAGCAGTTCAAATTTCAGATGAATCCACAACATGGAAATTGAGAGAAAATAGAAATGTCTGGACTGGCACAGTGCTGAAAGGAAAAGAGGGAGGAGGGTAACACTTCTATTGGAATACCTTACGAAGGCCGATTGAGTGGCTGAGGAAGTTGAAGAACTGGGGCAGGGGGCAAGGCTTCGGATTTCTGGATCATTGGGATTGCTTCTGTGGAAGGTATGACCTGTACAAAAAGGACGGGTTACACCTGATCCTGAGGGGGGACCAATATCCTTGCGAGCAGGTTTGCTGGAGCTGTTAAGAAGGGTTTAAATTAAGTTGGCAGAGGGATGGGAACTGGAGTGAGAGGCCTGAGGATGGGGCAATTGGTATAATAGTCGATGCATTGTGTAGTAAGTCTGTGAGGAAGACCAGATGATAGGGCAAAATTGCAGTCAGTGCGATGAGCTGAAGTGTGACACTGGGGCAAAATTGAAAAGGAAGATGAATACAGGGCTAAAGGTGTTATATACACAATATATGGAATAAGGTAGATTGTCTTGTAGCACAGTTAGAGATTGACAGGTATGACATTACAGGCATCTCTGAATTGTGGCTGAAAGAAGATTATAGTTGGGAACTTAACATCCAAGGACAAACATTCTATCAAAAAGACAGGTAGGTAGGCAGAAGGGGTGAGGTAACTCTGTTAGTAAAAAATGAAATTATATCCTTAGTAAAATGAAGAAGATGTAGAATCCTTGTGGGTTGACATCAGAAGCTGCAAGGGTAAAAAGACCCTGATGAGAGTTATATACAGACCCCCAAACAGCAGCCAGGATGTGGGTCATAACATACAATGGGAAAGGCATGTAAAGAGTGAAATATTATGATAGTCATGGGGGATTTTCAATATGCAGGTAGATTGGTTCTGGGTCCCAAGAAAGATAATTTGCAGGTCTCTGAGATGGCTTTTTAGAGCAGCTTGTGGTTGAGCCCACTAGGGGAAAGGCAATCCTGGGCTGGGAGTTGTGCAATGAACCAGATTTCTTTAGTGAGATAAAGGTAGAGCCATTAGAAGACAGTGATGATAATATTCACCCTGCAGTTTGAGAGGGAGAAGATAAAGTCAGATGTACCAGAACTACAGTGGAGTGAAAGGAATTACAAATGCATGAAAGGGGAGCTGGCCAGAGATGATTATCAACAGAAGCCAACTAAAAAGGCCACAAACAGAGAAAAGTCGAAATATGATGGTAAGTTAGCCAATAGTATAAAAGAGGATATCAAAGGATTTTTCGGATATATATAGAGTAAAAGAAAGGCAAGAGTGGATATTGGACTACTGGAAAATGACGCTGCAGAGATAGTAATGGGGGTCAAAGAAATGGCAGGTGAACTTAATAAGTACTTTGTATCAATCTTCACTGTGGAGGACCTAACAGCATGCCAGAAATTTGAGAATGCCAGGGGGCAGAATGGAGTATAGATGCTATTACTAAGGAGAAGGTGCTTGGGAAGCTGAAAGGTCTGAAGGTAGATAAGTCACCTGGACCAGATGGACTACACCCCAGCGTTCTGAAAGAGAGAGCTGAAGAGACTGTGGAGATGTTAGCAATGATTTTTCAAGAATCACTGGATTCTGGATTGGTTCCAGAAGATTGGAGAATTGCAAATGTCATTCCACTCTTTAAGAAGGGAGGGAGGCAGAGGAAAGGAAATTATAAGCCGGTTAGGCTGACTTCAGTGGTTAGCAAGATACTGAGTCCATTATTAAGGATGAAGTTTCAGGGCACTTGGAGGCCCGTTATAAAGTAAGCCAAAGTCAACATGGTTTCCTTAAGAGAAAATATTGCCTAACAAATCTGTCAGAAATCTTTGAGGAAATAATAGGCAGGGTAGACAAAGGAAAATTTGTGGATTTTCAGAAGGTCTTTGACAAGGTGCATAACATGAGGCTGCTTAACAAGATAAGAGCCCATGATATTACAGGAAAGATACTGGCATGGGCTCATGTCACTAAACTCACTGGAGTTTAGAAGAATGGGGGAGGACCTCATTGAAACCTATAGAATATTGAAAGGCCTCGATAGAGTGGATGTGGAGGGGATGTTTCTTCTTGTGAGTGAGGCTAGGACCAGAGGGCACAGCCTCAGAATCAAGTGCGTCCATTTAGAACAGAGATGATGAGGAATTTCTTTGGCCAAAGTGGATCTGTGGGTGGCTGTGGATGCCAAGTCTTTGAGTGTATTTAATAGGTTTTTGATTAATCAGGGCATCAAAGGTTGCAGGGAGAAGGCAGGAGAATGGGATTCAGAAGAATAATAAATAACAGTCTGCAGTATGTAATTTCCTTCTCCTCCATCAACCAAGACATACTCTCTTCTCGTTACCGCCATCAGGAAGAAGGTATTGTTATTATTTCTTTCTTTTTGTACTCACACAGTTTGTTGTCTTCTGCATTCTGGTTGAATGCCCAAGTTGGGTAGTCTTTCAATGATTGCTGTCGTTATTATTCTATAGATTTATTGAGTATCCCCACAAGAAAGAGAATCTCGGGGTTGTATATGGTGACATATATGTACTTTGATAATAAATTTAGTTTGACCTTTGAACTTTGAAACCAGCCATGATGGAATGGTGGAGCAGACTCGATGGGCTGAATGGCCTAATTCTGCTCCTTTGTCTTATGATCTTATGAAAAGGCGCAGAGGGGAGAAAGTTGATGGCTTTAGGTGTTACATTAACTATAAACTTTTCCATCAGAACATTCATCAGGTTAATGCTGTACAGAGTGTCAAGATATGGTGTGGGTGTTGTATGTGCTGCCCAGCTCTGAACTTCCCTGAATGGGAGTGTGTAAATAACAGCCACAGCCAGGACAATCTGGCTCATTATCTGGTCAACTCTAGTTTAACTGCAGGGCTAATTGCTGCCTCATTGCCTGCATTATCCCATTAGTTGTGAAGCAGATTCTGATGTCCTGAGGGCAGTCTGATAGATCGAACATTAGTGCAAATGTGCTATTCGGTTGGTAATCTGGTTCTCTTTCATTTGTTTCCACCAGCCTGTTCCTCAGAGTTCAAGAAGCATCTCTCAACATACAGCTGTAGCCTCCAAGGAGTTTATTTATCATTTTTATGCAGCCTTTCACATAGCCTATAGATCAGCCAACCTAGTATTAAATTATTGATTACTACTGCCATTAGATAACACAAACGTAGATTAGTCATCAGTCATCCTGACATCTATGTGGTGGGGATATTATGGAATGTACTAGTTGTGCTGGCTCTTTGTTTTAAATACTGGGCATGTGGAAAATGAGTGATGCTGTAGAAATATGCATATCGTGAGAAATGTTAAACTGCAATAAATTCAATCTCCTGTCCCTGCTGATTAAGAACTGGATTTTTCACATATCTAATGGCAGTTCTGAAGGACCATGAAGCACCATGATGAAAGTTTATAATAAGTAAGCTTTTGGTTAATAATACGGCATCAGCCGAGCATGAAAAATGAAAGTTTTGGAAGATGATATCCGATCTGGGAAAATAAAGCTCAGTCGTAATTACAGTATCACATGTTGGGTTAGGCTAAACTGGCTACAGGAAAAAGCAAAGGAGAAGATAGTCCACTCACAAAATGCTGGAGTAACTCTGCAGGTCAGGCAGCATCTGTGGAGAGGAATAAAGAGTCGATGTTTCGGGCTAAGACGCTTCATCGGGACTGGAACGGAAAGGCGAAGAAGCCAGAATAAGAAGGTGGGAGGAGGGGAAGGCGTACCTTTTAGTCCTGATGAAATGTCTCAGCCTGACACGTCAACTCTTTATTCCTCTCCATAGATAAACTGACAATGTTTAGGGCTGAGACTCAGGACTGGAAAGGAAATGAAGAAAATTCAGGCTTTTCCCCCCCATTTCCATTCCAATCCTTATGAAGGATTTCAGCCTGAAATATTTGCCCTTTATTCCTCTCCATAGGTGCTGCCTGTTCTGCTGAGTTCCTCCTGCATTTTGTGTGTGTCGCTCTGGATTTCCAGCATCTGCAGAACCTCTCGTGTTTGTAATAATCTCCTGGGAGATGTGTTATATCCTTGAAATCACTCATTGGAATTCCTGAACCCAAAGAATGCTGGTGAATGGATTGCGGAGCACCAGACTCTGTCTGTAATGGCCATCAAGGGGAGATACTATTTCATCTCCCCTTTCCATCCCCGCACTGACCTGTCTGTCCTCAGCCTTCTCTATTGCCACAGAGAGGACAAACACACCGGATAAACGGAATCTGTATGGATGGCATACAAGTAAAGGATTTTCACTGTGTTTCATAAATACACTTGGCCATAATGAACCAATTATATTGGACAATGAAGATTCTGCTTCCTGAATTCTTCTTGGTGTATCTAATGGAATTTGGGCTGCTGATCATGGATATCACCATATTTTTGAAATTGCCTATATTTCTTATATCATTTCTTAATTCAAGTCAATTAAAATGTTGCTCACGCTGCAAGCTGAAACATTCTCTACCTTGTCTGGGCATGCTTAGGCAGGGTGGATGATGCAAGGCAGGACAGGTTTTAGAAAAACAGGCCATGGAGTATAGAGGAGGCAGATGAAGATGCTCGAGTCAAGAATGGAAAACGACACTGATACTGATACAGATTTTGAACTCTTTATGTTGAGTTATCATCTGATAACTCAATCTGAGTTAAATGACCTGGTCAGAGATTTGGGTTTGTCAAAGGCAAAAGCAGAATTGCTGGGTTCAGGACTGTGAGGGTGGAATCTGCTGTCACCAGGCACAAAAATTTCTGTGAAGGATTTTGAGATTTAAGACAAATGTTTCCCTGTATAACTGATGCCAAGATTAAGGAAGGCATTTTTGTTGGTCCACAAATCCAACGAAAGGCAATGAAAGACAATTCAAAGAACTTCTGATGGGACAGGAGAAAATCAATTGGAAGGCATT
Source organism: Hemitrygon akajei (assembly GCF_048418815.1). Taxonomy (NCBI): domain Eukaryota; kingdom Metazoa; phylum Chordata; class Chondrichthyes; order Myliobatiformes; family Dasyatidae; genus Hemitrygon; species Hemitrygon akajei. The sequence continues at coordinate 33,665,819 of NC_133127.1, forward strand.
CATAGATGTTGCTGGTAGTTTTCTTAGCAACTACAGAGCACCAAATTATGAGCAGTTGGTTGACAACATGCTTCAAGCATACAAAACCATAAAGGGCAACATGGCACTAAAGATTTATTTTCTGCCTTCCTATTGACACTCCTTACCTGTAAATCCTGGCGCTGTCAGTGACAAGCATGGTGAAAGGTTTCATCAGGACATTGCGGTCATGGAGAAACGGTATCAGGGCAAATGGAATCCACCAATGCTGGCTGATTATTGTTGGATACTTAAGCGAGAAGCCTCACACACTGAGTACAAATGAAAATAATCAACAAAGCATTTTTAGCTTAGTTGAACTATTGCAACATGACTGTGCTGCCACCCACAGCTCCAATCTGCTAATTAAATTTGCTGGTGACACTACACTGATTGGCCTCATCTCAAATAATAATGAGGCAGCCTACAGAGAAGAAGTCATCACCTTGACACAATAGTGTCAAGAAAACAACCTCTCACTCAATGTTGCAAAAACAAAGGACCTGGCTGTGGACTACAGGAGGAATGGTGTCAGGTTAGCCCCTATTGACACCAATTTATCTGGGGTTGAGAGAGTGAACAGTTTTAAGTTCCTCGGCATAAACATCACCAAGGATCTCACATGGTCTGTATATACCGGCTGTGTGGTGAAAAAAGCACAACAGCGTCTCTTTCACCTCGGACAGTTGAAGAAGTTTGGTATGGACCCCCAGATCCTAAGAACTTTCTATAGGAGCACAATTGAGAGCATCCTGACTGGCTGCATCACTGCCTGGTATGGGAACTGTACCTCCCTCAATCACAGGACTCTGCAGAGAGTGGTGCAGACAGCCCAGCACATCTGTAGATATGAACTTCCCACTATTCAGGACATTTACATAGACAGGTGCGTACAAAGGTCCAGAAGGATCATTAGGGACCTGAATCACCCCAACCACAAACTGTTCCAGCTGCTACCTCCCGGGAAACGGTACCACAGCATAAAAGCCAGGATCAACAAGCTCCAAGACAGCTTCTTCCACCAGGCCATTGAACTGATTAATTCATGCTGATGCAACTGTATTTCTATGTTATATTGACTATCCTGTTGTACATAATATTAATTATAAATTGCTATAATTGCACATTGCACATTTAGATGGAGATGTAACGTAAAGATTTTTACTCCTCATGTCTATGAAGGATGTAAATAATAAAGTCAATTCAATTCAGTTCAAAGCATCAGCACCATTATGCTATTAAATGCATAATAGTCGATAAAAGTGAATTTCTTGTTTCTCCAAATTCCTACGTGATGCAAGTAGTCTGAAATTATATTTGTGTTCAGCTTCAAGTGGACTATCATAAACAAGAAAAAAATTCTGAGGAAGCAACATTTTCAAAAAACACTGTTGTCCAGTGTTACCAGTTATTCCACTTGGGTGGCCTACAACCCAATGGTATGAACATAAACTGTTCTCATTTTGGCTAACCTACGTGTTCCTGTCTAATCCTACTCATTCTCCTTGGTTTGCCTTTCCTTTGTTCATCTTCTCCATTTCCACTCCCTCAGTTCCACTCCCCCCACCCCGGCCCATTAGTTTCCGCTTTCCCTCCCTCAGCCTGCCTCCACCTGCCCATAATTTTCCATATTGGCTTCCACTTACCACCATCCAGCCTCTGTGTCAAACTCCCCGCTTCCACACTTGGCTCCATCTGGAATTGGAATTCCTTTATAATTTTCCCATGTACCAAGATACAGTGAAGAAAAACTTGCCTTGCACATTGTTCATACAGATGAATTCATTACACAGTGCATTGAGATAGCGTAAGCTCAAAGAATAACAGGATACAAAATAAAATGCAGCGCCTACAAAGGACGTGTAATGCAAGCCGACAATAACGTGCAAGATTCTTACCAGGTAGACTGTGAGGTCATGAGGTCTATTTTATTATACTAGGAACTTGTTCAGTAGTCTTACAACAGCGGGGTTGAAGCTGTCCTTGAGCCTGGCTCATGTTTTTAGGTTTCTGTTCCTTCTGCCTGATGGGAGGGGGGAGAGGAGAGAAAGTCCAAGATGGCTTCATCGTTTGATTATGCTAGCTGTTCACTGAGGCAGCGAGAACTACTGACAGAGTCCATGGAGGGGAGTCTGGCTTCCATGATGTGCTGAGCTGTGTCCACAGCGTTCTGCAGTTTCCGGCAGTCACAGGCAGAGCTGTTGTCGTACCAAGCCGTGGTGCATCTGCCCATCATTCCCAACTCACCTACTTCCACCTGTCACCAACCAGCTGCCGTCCCTTCCCGATCACTTCCCTATATTAATTCCGAGTGTCAGCCCAAAGTATCCATCATCCCTGTACCGTCACATATGCTCCTTCACCCTCTGAGATCACTCAGCAATTTGCTCTTCACCACCTCAGCATAGCTCTAGATTCTAGACGCTGAACTACCTTCAACACATGTTATTCATAGGTTTAATTTGTGACAAGTGACAACACTGAATGGGGGAGGTGGCAAACTAATTTTAGTTTACCAGTCTCTCCGGTAAAATAGGCAGAAACAGGAATCAGATTGAGCAATCTCCACTTCTTGCAGTAAGCACTTACAATGAACACTAGCACTTTAATTAATGGATGGGAGCTGTGTCAACCTTGTTTGCCTCTGGCAGGCTGGAGGGGTGGACCTTCTGAAGCTGAATACAGTGCCTCAGGTCTGAGAAACATTAAATATTGGTCCCATTTTGGGTAAGATGCTATCGCCATGGCCTCCCCTTGCTTCCTTAATGTGTTGTGTAACTTTCCACAGCAGGTCGGCTCCTAAACAAACATGGGTCTGTTATAAATAGAATGAGTCAGAATTCTGTGGAAAGGAAGTTGAACCAGAGTAATAAAAATGAAAATGAGGTACCGAAGGTAAACAAAATAGTGCTAAATCACTTTAAAGATTAGACTAAACAAAAACATCATTCATATGCTATAGATCTGCCCTGTATGAAGTACTACAGTAGGTTAAAAATGTGGCCTTTTCATCCCGATGTATCTGTGCTGGAGTACTGGGCATCCTCATTGATAAAGTTCGGAATAAAGACACGACGGCTCAGATCGGCAGGCTGATTTTTTCATTCAGTGGATATGCACACTTTAAAGGGAAGTGCTCCAAGGTGTTTTCAGAAAAGGAAAAGGATTCACATCTTTATTGTACATTGAAGTGCTGTTATTTTTTTGTAATGCAGGAATTTACATTCAGCAAGCTCCCACAGCAGCAACATGATACTGAAGAAGGCTCTCAGCGTGAAACATCAACTATTTACTCTTTTCCATAGATGCTGCCTGACCTGCTGAGTTCCCCCAGCATCTTGTGTGTGTTACTCTGCATTTCCAGCACCTGCCGACTTTTGCATGTTTACGATTTACTGACTAAATAATGCAGTTTTTCAATAATGTTGGCTAAATATTTGCTTGCACACTACTGTAACTTTCTCTTCTTCCAAATGATGCAATGGAAAGAAAGTATTGGGGAATAGTTGGGACATCAAATCAATATTTCATTTGAAAGTTAGTACCTCTGTCAATGCTGCTTTCCCCAGTACAATGACTGGGTGTTAGACTGGACTTTAGACCCTAAGCTAATTTCAGTCTATGCAGGTAGATTGTTCCTCTGTCTGCAAGAAGGTCCACGTACTGAGCAAAGGAGTGAAACAGCTTTAATTTATTCTGGGCTTGTTTCTTAGAATAGGAACAGCCCTCACGCACCTCTCTAATGTACTGGAAAGCTAGTGATCATTTCAATTAATAATAAGTGTATTCTATGAACAAAAGAAAGCAAGTACAACTTTTTTAACTGCAGCTTTCTTCTGAACAGGCTGTTCCCACACTGTATGTATCGTAGCAGTGCAGAGAACATTTAGTCGATCCTTAAACGGGTGACAGCACTAAAGCAACAAATCTTGTCAACCAATCAATATTACATATCACACATTAACCTGTCAATACCAGCTGCTTGAAATCAAAGAACAAAACCTAAGCTTGATGTCACCTCATCACAACTTCAAGCTGCAGGTCGTCTCCTCTCACTCTGTATTTAACTGGGACGTCCTTCTGCATTTGGATTTTGTGCTCACACTGGCTTCAAAGTTCCAAGTAAATTTGTTTTCGAAGTACATATGGGTTACAAGGTTTTCTTGCAAGCATTTACAGGGAAACAAAAGAAATGTGATTGGAGTTTACATAAAACCATACACGACCAGACAAAGACTGACACAAACCAACAAAGGAGGACAACTGTGTCGTTATTTGCTCATTTCTTTATCACAGCTGAGCACTACAATAAAATACTAAATCAAAATCAAAATTTTTCCTAGTCTTTGTCACTGCTCACAGATTAAAACAAAAGCTAGGTGAATGAGCTCATTTTAAATTATCTATCCACTGAGATTTTAAAATCCCCTCATTTCAAAGCTATGAATTGTCCTCGAAAGACTGGCATTTCTGGCCTCACATCTCCTGATGGAAATCTAATTCACTTGCTAACCACTACTGTGTAGAGGACTTCACTAATGCGACTCATAAATCTGCTGCCCCCTCGTCTAACCCTCTCTGTAGAAGTAAATGAATATTATGAATATGCCTTTTCCTTTCCCTAACATCTTGTAAGTGATGCCTCTGTCTGAATTACAAGCCACTTCAGCATTTCTTTATCACCGTAAATGGAGGAAAATTGATTCGACTCATTTCAGGGTACAAAATGTTTGACGAGCATAGACTGAACTGTAAAAGACTGAGGCAACGGACTCTCTTTCAAAAGATCCTAAATACTTACCTCTAGCAGTTGCCTGACGTGTAATACTAGTTTGGTGAAAGTTTTCTCTCTGACTGTCAGCCTGCCCGCACTCCATTCCCTAACCACCAGGTGACTCTGCAGCAACATGGTCAGTGTCAGTGTAGGTGCTGGGAAAGAGAGAAAATCATTTTACATTTTTATTGTATTTCCCATTCATTCTTTCCACTTAAGTTTCATTCTGATTGTCATTTAGTGTCCTTATAGGTTGGAGGAGAATGTACATAACTCACACAAGAACACTAGGAGCCAGAGAAGACAACCAGGACACTCAAGAATGCCCTGCCATTCAATACGACTATGACTCAGCTCCTCCTCTGGGTCAGAACCTCATAGCCTTCGCTCCATTTTAAAAAATGCATCTGCCTCCACTGGGCAGAAGGGTTCACGTGGACACTTGGCCTGTTCTGCGCTACACAGCACCACGATGCGAAATGAGAAATCTTCCACGGCCCCCCGGGGAAGAGTAATCTGCGCATTATGCGAAGTGCAGCAGGCAAGCCTTTCCCGTGTCATAGGTTCAAAACCTCTTCCTCGAGTTGTGTCACCCACCCACCTGCCTGCGTACACACAGCAGCCACTGAGATGGAGATCTGGGTGGCGAGAGGGTTCGCAGGATCAGATTAGATTACATTACAATGGTTTAATGATGATAATAAATCCAGCAATGAATGTCATGCTGTCTGAGGTGGCACAGCAAAGAAATGCTGAAATGCCAGTGATACAATGACCAGAGGAGGCAGAATTACAACATGGCAGCACCACCGGGAATGGGAGTGAGAGGAGTGATTGGTTCAGAAATCCAATGATGGTGGCCACAATGGTACCTCTAATTTGTAATGACCAGTGTGCACAAAAATCTTACGCTATGCAATTCCTTGCCCAGTGACAACAACACTGAATTTTGTATATAGCGGTATTCAACAGCTCGCAAAGCACTGGCAATAAGAACTTTGATCTCCGCTGCACGTGATGGTTTTTTGCTCTCAATCATTACCGGTAGCGGGTAATGAAGGATTTTCTCGCTGGAGCTTTTGCACACCGTCCATATGTGACTTGTTTGCTAAATGACGCTTTAAAAAGTCAAGTTGCCAAATATCACTCCACTTCTTCCCACTTGCACATTCTCCAGCAACCTTTGCATCACGACAATTCACAGGTAACACCAATGAAAAAGAATAAACAAAAAATAAAAACAGTATAAACAAGCCAATTCTAAAATCTGCAGACAAATCATCACAAACTCCATGTTGTCAACACCGTCCACATCAGAAACCGGAAAAGGAAACATAATTGTGTGCAATTATGAAACATCCTTAACATGCCAATGAGGTAGAGGGTGGCAACCTTTTGTGCACAGTTTAAATTCCTCTGTGTGCTTGTAGCAAGGGACGTGTGTGTGCGCATACACGCACACACCTTGGAGGGAACACTGTCAGTGGGGAAGAAGTTCCTTATAAATTTGGATTTCAGACTTTCAAAGTCATGTACCCTCTCCCAAAGGGTTCAAGGGAACGGCGAGGGTAGCGGGTACTCTTGATGACATCATTGGCCTTCCCAAAGCAAAGTACTGTGAAGATGGGCCGTAGGGAAGGAAGTGATGAGCCAGGGATGGACAGTGACCAGGCTGGGAAATGGCTGATAGGGTCTGACCCTCAATAAGAGGATTTCCAAAGCCAGCAAGAAGACACAGTTCACCCTCTGTATGCCACTGCTGGGACCTCTTCTCGACTTCCTCCTTCCTCTCCAGCTACTGTGGGGGGCCAGTTTTCACTCATTTAATGACTGCCATTTACAGAGAGGCTGTTCACCCCTTGAGAGAAAGTCTTGAGAGAAGAACCCCTTGAAAATAGCCTCCACCCACCCCCATCAACTGCTCATTGACCTGACTTTCTTCTTGCAGTACCACTTCTCTCCTTATTCCTTCTGCTCCAATCCCACTCCAGTGATTTGAGGACAAGAATCCAAAGTGGTACTGAGGGAAATGTGCAACGTTGGGAGTTCTCTTTTGTCCTGAACAGTACCAAACTTACTCGACAGTGGCATCGCTGCACAGTGCTCCGAAATCAATGGACTGAGATTCAGAGTTGCAATACAATATGCATTTTGCCTGACTGACCAGTTGAATTACTAGTAGACTCCTATTTTTACAATTAACAATTTAATACATGTAATAGTCCTTTTGCTTTGTCATTCGATATTTTACTCCAGCCCTATAGGTGAGGCTAAAGCCTCTGCTGCAAAGAATGCTTTGACTTGCTGTAATATGCTGGGAAATTGCTAATATGCACGGAGTATTCATTGTGGATTACTCCTCCCTACTGGGTTTACCACATACCCTCACCTAGCCTTTATTAACTTTGAGAAGCAATAGCACAACACCGGGACGTGACTTAACCCGTCAAATAAAGTCATTTAACAATGAAGTAATTAGTTACAGCGAAAAGTGTTTCTTAAAACTCAGGTCTCTCAGTTCAGAAAACTGCTGCACTAACTCTAATACTGTCGAATAACACAAGAGCCGCCTTGTCTTGCCCTGCTATCCGTTACTGTAGTGTACTGCATCGACCCTGCCTCCAACTCTCATTCCATTTTGAAACCAATGGACGGGATTTCAATGGCAAAGAACGCACCCTGCTTGTTGCTTTCACAAAGACAGCAAATCGACAGATTAGTGAGTTTTGGTGAATCAAGTAAAGAGCAAGAGGAGAGGGAGGTGGAGAGAGGCAAACGATGGAAGGAGTAATGGAGGGTGAGAGTGAAGAAAAGCAAGAGGGGTTGAAGACAGGGACAAGGAAGGTGAAGATGGATTAACTAAAGATAACTATGGATTATCTACCTTCCAATTCTGATGCAGTCCCACGTCTTGGCCCACAAGTACTACCTGGCAGGTGGCCGTCTATGTGTGTCCTGGCTTCCAGACTTAGTGACTGGGATGTGTACTGCTTATAATGGAAATTGGACACCCAACTCAGCTGGAGCTGAAATTCAGAGCAGGCTCAGGTGTTTGTCAATGATTTAGGTGAGAATGTAGTTGGCATGATTAGTAAGTTTACAGATGACATCAGCATTGTTGGTAAGGTGGACAGTGAAGAGGTTTATCAAAGTTTACAGCAAGATAGAAAATGGGCAAGAAAATGTCGGATGGAATTTATAGACAACAGACAGTAGGTGCAGGAGTAGGCCATTCGGCCCTTTGAGCCAGCACCGCCATTCAATGTGATCATGGCTGATCATCCACAATCATAACCCCGTTCCTGCCTTCTCCCCATATCCTCACCTAGCCTTTATTAAAGTTAATTTAACTTGGATTAATTTAATTTAACAAAGTGATGCATTTTGGGAAGTTAAACTAGGACAGGATATAAACAGATTGGATAGGATGAGGTACAGAAGGCTGAGGGGAGACCACATAGAGGTTCATATAATTAGCAAGGGCTAAAACAGAGCAGATAACCAGTGTTTCTCTAAGGGAATGTGGAGTCTGAAAAACTAAATCTATAGATTTAAAGCAAGAGAGGAAATATTTAAATAAGATTTGAGGAGCAAGTTTTTTTCATAGTGCTGGAATAGAGCATGCTGCCAGAGGAGGTTGTAAGAACAGGTATAACTCAAAAAACATTTGGACAGATGTAAGTGTAGGCAGAAAGGATTAGAGTAAATGGGTATCTTGGTCAGTACAGATGAGATGGGCCAAAGGTCCATCTTCCATGCTGTATGACTCTATGACCATGGTTGATTCCATGATATTGTCAATAGCAAAGAGTCATCAGAAAATGAATTGAGATTCCTCTTTCTTTTTCTAGCCCTATGGAGTTAAGACCAGGGTGTACTTGCAGAAAAATAAAAACAGAACAGCTGAAAATACTCAATAAATCAAACAGCATCTATGAGGAGAGAAACGGAGTTGCTACTTCTGGTCAAAGTCATATCAATTCTCATGAAAGGGCTTTGACTTGAAACATTAATTCTGTTTTCCTCCCCATGAGGAAGCCAGACATTTTTGATTACTTTACATTTTTATCCCCTATAGTATTTTGCCTTTGTGATGGTGTACAGATTGATTTTGGAGTCTATCTGTTCAGCATATTCGGTCTCCAAGGAGGTGAATGACTGGATTCCATCTCTGCTTCTTTAAATCACAACAGATCTCCACATATGCATCTCCATTTTCCAACCTATGCATTCAGATAATTTGAAAATGAATTCACGCATTTGGCCTATCTATCTCTTTTTACAGTAATATGTAATATGAATGGCAGCATTATTCAACAGAGGCAGCTGGGATGTTCCTATGAAAGAATACAGAATTAGTCAAAGTTGTATCTCACTTTCCAGTGTTTTTGCACTTAACTGCTGTCATTTATAACAGTGTGCTCTTACAAAGCCATTGTTGATCAAATCCTAATTGAAAGAATGGGACAGGAAAAGGTAGGAATTATTTTACAATAACATCTTGCTAAGTAAGAAAACCATGGCAGAACTCTGCAGGTCAGGGCAGCATCCGTGGTGAGTAAAACAGTCAACGATTTTGAAACCCTTGTTCAGAACTGAGGAAGAGAGGGATGCAAACAGGAGGGACCGCAGGGGTGGGATGTGTGGAACAAAGAGAAAATTGCCTACGTCTCAAAACAGGAAATGCTGGAAAAACTCTGCAGGTCAGGACGTATCCGTGGGAAGAGAAACGGAGTTAATGTTTCAGATTGAAGAGCCTTCAGTTGATGAAAGAAAGAGAGAAAGAAAAGAAAGAGAGAATAGAAGAGAGAAAAAAAAGAAAGGGAGTGAAATAGAGAGAGAGAAGGAAGAAAGAAAGAAAAATAATTTAATAATGATGATGATAATAACTAAGTTATAGCAAAAATCAGGAGTCACTTCTGCGTAAAACATGTCATCTTCCATGGAAATCAAAGAATGCATATTAATGATCCTGCACCCTCTGCACTTTTCCCCATACGTTCTACTGGATCACATCACAACTGAACGAGAAGTACAATTAATTTCTTTTAAAACAGATTGAAAGGAAAAGGCAGCCAATATTGCATTTTTGAGCTCTAAGACAACTTGAGGGAGTCTTATGGCTGCACATCAAGATCCCACAAACAACACTCCCAGATCGTCGTCTTTAGCGATGTTGATCGAGGGGTAAATATTTACTAGTTCACCTGTGGCAGCCATCAAGATTCCAGCAGTGGTAACAGCTTTACCTCAGTTAAACATTAAACATTGAAGTTGGCACTGGGATATCAGCACGTGGGACTGTGTCACTGCTCATTAATTCATGAGTCATCCCATCAATTAAATGATTATGTTTACTTTTAGAGGAGTTTTTTAAAACTACGATGAACTCCTCTCCCTGTCCTAAAGGCAGTGACTCACAGTGCAGTAAAAAATCAACAGCTGCACCCCACGGTGATAGACAGCGCGTAGCCACTCAGTCGGTGAGAACGCATGGTCAGTTCCGTCTATCCGGCAAGGGAGAATTCGGGTCCAGCCTATTGCTGCCCTGTGACAGTAGATCTGTAGATGTGTGATCTTCAGGCAACTCTACCGAGCTTTTGCAGTTATTTCTCCGTGCCCTGGCCCAGGGCACTGATTCTGAATTGATCAAAGCAAGGTTCACAGCAAGGTCAGATGCTTTATACAACACCGCATAGTATATATGTAAACATTCAACATCAATCTGTGCAAGGTAGCACAGTTGTTTATTAAATTATGTTGTAATAATTACATGTCACAGGAGTCCTAAATTGTGTGCTTTGTTCAATATCTTGAAAGACATAAGGACTTATAGAACCACTATGTGAAGATAGAATTTTTCTTGCACCCATGGGATGGACATTTGCTCCTCTGAATGATGGTGCAGTAGATTAGTCATGGCATTCACTCAAGGACTTCAATGTGCCATTTAGCACTGATCACTAGATACAAAATATTACGTTTAAAGGCAGCTAGCACCTCCTGAAGAGGAGGACATTCTTCCTGGAGGCAAGAAGGACGATGACAGAGAAACGAATAAACAAAGATAGTGCTTGTACTTAGTGTCAACTTTGCCCTCTATCAATTAATTGTTCTGTCAGTCCACTGAAGTACTCCAGGAACCATAACAGTTCAGGTGCATGTAGTGTGTTCTCACAAACAGTGCTGATAAAGAGATGCTAGTCCGTTGATCAAAGATACATTTTGGCCAGGTCATTGGGAAAATTCTGCATGCGAGGACTTAAGGTTTTCTTTAACCAAATGTGAGGACAAACTTAGGTAAACACCTCAATCACAGAACAGCACTGGGGAATTAACTTAGAACTTGTGGTCAGGGTTTTGGCTTGTAAGCCTTCTTGATCAGCCCTCAGCCAAAGTGGACAGTGAACAACAGACGACAACTCCTGCATCTCCCCAGGGATAGTGTTAGTTGTTCCTCTCTGCACCTTGGGTGCATCGGGCAGCAACCTTGCCGTTTCTTTATCCTTTTTGTCTACTTTTACCAGGCCCAGTTGCTAGCTCGATGCTCAACCCAGCACAGATGGAAAGTGTACAAGGAGCTGGCTGGATTCAAACCTGGGTTCACTTGTCTCACGATCCGGTGTTAATGCCACTACATCACTGATAGAGAAGGGAAGCAAAAAGGTAACAAAAAGTTCCCCAATTCAGCCCCGCTAGAGAGATCACTGAGGTACAAGGTGGGATTTCATTCATCAAAGACCATGCTGTGTAGTGCTGAAACAAATTCGAAATTCAATAACCTTTGCTTTGCCCTCTTGTACTGTTATTACTCACAATAATTCTCTGTTATTCCTGCACATTCTTCTTATATACAATACACTTCTTGCGTCCTCCCACCCCGCACCAAATGTATAGCAGTTGGCAACCTTACAAGGATGATACTAACAGATTCCCAGAAGAAAGCTGGATACAACTTTTTATTTATTTATTCATTATTCATGACGTGGATATCATTGGCAAAGCTAGCATTTATAGCACTGGTCACCCATGGCTTGCTCACGTGGACATTTTCGACTCAAACACGTTGTAATAAGTCTGGAATCGCATCAAGCCGATATCCGGTAAGGGCAGCAGATATCTTCTCCCTAAATGTGTTCGTAAATCAGGTGACTTTTCATAAAATTTCATCCATAACTCTAGATTTTGCAACTCCAGATTGATCTTGAATGCCAGAGGGATATTGGCAAATGGCATTCGCTGGGATGGAAATCCTGGTCTAGCGTACGTACCTTGTTCGGTGCCTGAGAAGATTCTGGATGTCAGTGAGGGTTCTCATGAGTTTCTAATGATGTGCCACATAAAGTATCCTGCTACGGTTGCATCTTGGCCTGGGATGGTAAACTGCACTGCTCTGGACTGATTGGACATGCAGAGAGTGGTAAATACCATCCAGTCCACCATAGGCTTGTTACTCCCTTCCCATCCAGTCCATCGTCACGGCTCACTGAGTCAGGAAAACCTATAGTATCGGCAAGAATGTCAGCCAACCTGGCTGCTCCCTTTTCTCGCTTCTACCTTCTGGGAGAAGATACAGGAGCGTGTAAACCTGGATAACCAGATTGAAGAGTAGTTTCTTCCTCACTGCTTTTGGACTTCTGAACCACATCCCCTTCCTGATGGTGCCGCCATTTTCTCGGACTCTCGATTCTTCCTCTCTCGGTTGTTTCATTATTCTCAGTTCAGCGTCCCTATTTGTTCCACTTCAGATGACACCAATATGTTTGGAATGCTCTGCTGCTTTGAGCTTGTCACTGTATTTACTGCTGCATTTGTTCACTCTATTAGCTTTGCACAAGCAAGGAATTTCATTTCACCCTGGTGAACATGGAAAGAAAGTGTTCTGAAATAATCCAGACCTCTGCATTGTCACGTCCATTGGGGAGGTGATATACAGAAGTGTTGTTCCGCTCAGAGGACGTCGATTATACTGAATCAGCAATGCATACAGGGCAGAATTAAAAATTTCGAAATGTCTTGTATTAAAAGCTAATATATGATTTCTTCAAATGTTTTTAAAGATTAGCTTTATTTTATACATGTACATCAAAACATTGAAAAGTACAGTAAACTATATTGCTTTACATCACCAACCAACACATCTTGGGGACTATGCTGGGGGCAGCCCATAAGTGCCTCCTAATTACCTAACATCAGTGATTATTGTTCCAGTACACCTAGATCCCTTTGATATTGACAGTTTCTATTCTCTCAACTTTTAACAAATATGCTGCTTTTCTGTGTTGGACACAAATGCAAGTGAACTCATAATTTTAATAGAGCCATAGAAAACCTACAGCACAATACAGGCCCTTTGGCCCACACAGTTGTGCCGAACATGTCCCTACCTTAGAACCACTTAGGCTTTACTCATAGCCCTCTATTCTTCTAAGCTCCATGTACCCATCCAGGAGTCTCTTAAAAGACCCTATTGTTTCCGCCTCCACCACCGCCACCGGCAGCCCATTCCACACACTCACCACTCTCTGCGTAAAACACTTACCCCTGACACATCCTCTGTACCTACTTCCAAACACCTTAAAACTGTGCCCTCTCGTGCTAGCCATTTCGGCCCTGGGAAAAGCCTCTGACTATCCACATGATCAATGCCTCTCATTATCTTGTACACCTCCATTAGGTCACCTCTCATCCTCCGTCGCTTGAAGGAGAAAAGGCCGAGTTCACTCAACCTATTCTCATAAAGCATGCTCCCCAATCCAGGCAACATCCTTGTAAATCTCCTCTGCACCCTTTCTATGGTTTCCACGTCCTTCCCGTAGTGAGGCAACCAGAATGGGCACAGTACTCCAAGTACTCCAAATTTCACCTTATATTCCATCAGAGATGTTCTTGCCCTCTCGCATGACCTGTCTAAGTCCCCTTGAAGCCTCTTTACATCCTCCTCCACCAAATTTCATATCATCAGCAAACTTGGAAATATCTCAGCCATTTTATTGATGTAGCCTAGGACTGGCTGGGGCTGCACAAGTCACAATCTGCTTGTGTGATAACCATCAATTTATGTCAAACAACAAACAATCTGCTGGAAGAACTCAGCACGACGCACTGCATTTGTGGAAGGAGAGGATCTCTTGACGTTCCAGGTGAAAGCCCTGCATCAGGATTTGAACCCTGATGCAGGGTTTCAACCAAAGGTACCAACAACTCCTTTCCTTGCATGGTAGCGTATTAGCCCCAATTTCTAACTTTGTCAACCAATTTCCTGTGTGAGACCTGTTGTCAAATATCTTCTGTCAATTCAAGTTCTGTATAATAGAACGTAGAACATAGAATAGTACAGCGCATTACAGGCCCTTTGGCCCACAATGTTGTTCTGACCCTCAAACCCTGCCTCCAATATAACCCCCTACCTTAAATTCCTCCATATACCTGTCTAGTAGTCTCTTAAACTTCACTAGTGTATCTGCCTCCACCCACTGACTCAGGCAGAGCATTCCACGCACCAACCACTCTCCGAGTGAAAAACATAATACATCCAGTAGTTTCCCTTAATTTTTGTGCTGGTCACATTTTCAAAGTATTCCAGATTAATCAAGCATGAGCTTGGTGAATCATCCATGTCCATCTTCAAACATCCATGTTCCCTCTGCTCAATCCTTTATATTCTTTCTAAGGTGTTCTGTTATTTCATCCGTTGGTATAGACTTCAGCATTTTCTCTACCACAGACGTTATGCTAATAGATTGGTAGTTCTCAGTTTTCTCTCACCCTCCTTAAAATCTGGGGTCATATTTGCTACCCTTTAATCTATAGGAATAATTCCAGTGTCGAAAGAACCTCAGAAGGTAACATTTATTTCATTTTATTTAGAGATACACCATAGAACAGGCTCTTTTGGCCCAACGAGACACACCACCCAGCAACCCACCTATTCAACATTAGCCTCATCACAGGACAATTTACAATGACCAATTAACCTGCTGACTGGTACGTCTTTGGTCTATGGGAGGAGATCACACGCGATCATGGGGAAGGCGTACTCCTCACAGATGATGTCAGAACTGAACTCAGAACACCAGAACACCCTGAGCTGTAATAGCGTCATGCTAACCGCTACACTACCACCCACCCCAGGTACTCTCCTTCTTCTCCCCTCCCAATAGCCACAAGACACAAAAGCCTGAAAGCATGGACCACCAGGTTAAATTAAATTTTCTAATTTAAGTTTGATACATAATTTTCGATTAGGGCACATGGATAACAGTGCGGCTATCTACCATCACCAGATACTATGACAATACAGAGATCGCCCAAAAACAAACCTTCACAAAGATCTGCTGGCTGAATTACGCGACCTCGGTTTGCTGAGGGGAACAGACCTACATTCCTCGGACTTGCCTGATGCTGGTGGCCGGAGATGGAGACGTCATAAGCGATGTGCGAGGAAGCGGAACCGAGGCAAACGGGCAGGGGTCCGTGCCAGGCAAAAAGCAAACCCCAGCCGGTCAGATCTCCCATCCATTCTGCTCTCCAATGTCCACTCCCTGGACAATAAAATGGACTACATCCGACTCCAACGTAATACTCGGCGGGAGTACGGAGTCTGCTGTGCGTATGTTTTCACAGAGACATGGCTCACTGATGGAATTTCGGACGCTGCCATTCAGTTAGACGGGCTCGCCTTGTTTCGTGCGAACAGGGATGCAGCTCTCTCCGGTAAGACTCGCAGTGGTGGTGTGTGTATTTACATCAACACGAAATGGTGTAAGAGATCTGTGCTGGTTTCCAGACACTGCTCATCTCTAGTGGAGCTTGCGGCTGTTAGATGCAGACCATTTTATTTGCCATGGGAATTCACCTCTGTCCTTATATTCGGTGTGTACATTCCCCCCAGCGCTAATGCTAAGGAGGCACTCTGTGAACTATACGGGGCTATTAGCGAACTGCAGAACGCACACCCTGATGGTCTGTTTATAGTCACCAGTGATTTTAACCACGCGAACCTTAAGTCAGTGCTCCCCAAATTCCATTAGTATGTGGACTTTGCACTGAGGGGGGAGAATGCGTTGGACCTTGCTTATACAAACATCCCCAATGCGTATCGGGCAGAGCCCTGCCCCCACCTCGGTTACTCAGACCACATCTGTGTTATGCTAATCCCAGCATACAGACCGCTTGTCAGGCGCTCCAGACCAGTTCAGAAGCAGGTGAAAACCTGGCCAGCAGGAGCCATCTCTGCTCTTCCAGACTGCTTTGAGGACACTGACTGGCACATGTTCAGGGAGGCTGCAACCGATGGTGACTCTACCAACTTAGAGGAGTACACAGCATCAGTGACCAGCTACATCAGCAAGTGCATTGATGATTGTGTTGCCTTTATGGCATTTGTTTAGTTTATAATATTTTTGCTTTAGTATTCATTTGTTAGCATTTTCTAGTTAAAGTTAGGATTGTTTAAAGTAAATTCGTTGTCTGTGATATATCGCGGCATGCGATGACAACACATCCGGTTTCGCCGCGTCTTGTGGGAAAATATCGGTTTGGAGAAACGGGAAGGAGGGGGCTCACATTTGCAGGAGCAGCGCAAGAAAAGTTTTCTTTCTACGCACTAGAAACATAGTGAAGCAACGCCGTAAGTTCATGAGATAATCGATATGTTGAATTAAAATGTTAATGCTGATTCTGTTAAAAGTAATGACGGTTGATAAGGTTTATGTTTTCGTTAGTTAAAGAGTTGCGGATAGTTTGTGTTGAAGTGTATTTAAAGCAGTCAATGGCGTAGGTAGATTCTGACTGTATGCTGCATTTTAATGTAATGTAGTTGTTGTAGTTTACTTTTGCAAGTATTTACGATGTAAATGTGATATCAAGAAGGAAACAAATACTGTACAAATTTGTATTGTTTTATCAACAGTTTTCACCATACGTTAATGTGCAAGAGTGAACAGTAAACGGTTAATCTTACTGCGATTCTGTTTTCATTGACTACGGTTTACCTCGGTGTTTAGTTCAGCGTTCTCTTACACCTGAGCGAGAACACTACAATGATGTTACTCTGTCCAAGACTATCACTATACATGCCAACCAGGAGCCATGGATGACCGCGGAGGTGCATGCGCTGCTGAGGTCCCGCGACTCCGCCTTCAGAGCAGGCGACAAGGCAGCCCTAACAACAGCAAGGGCCAAACTGTCCCGAGCCATCAGAGGGGCAAAGCGTGCACACACCCAGCTAATCCACAGCCACTTCCAGGACAGCAGTGACACGCGACGCATGTGGAAGGGCATCCAGGACATCACCAATTACAGGACAACATCACCTGACTGTGCGGGTGATGCCTCCCTCCCAGATGCGCTGAATAACTTCTACGCCCGGTTTGAGGCGGAAAATGACGTGGTGGCGAGGAAGTTGTTAAGAGCACCAAATTTCTTGGTGTTCACCTGGCGGAGAATCTCACCTGGTCCCTCAACACCAGCTCCATAGCAAAGAAAGCCCATCAGCGTCTCTACTTTCTGCGAAGGCTGAGGAAAGTCCATCTCCCACTCCCACCCCCCCCCCCACCCCATCCTCATCACATTTCTACAGGGGTTGTATTGAGAGCATCCTGAGCAGCTGCATCACTGTCTGGTTCGGAAATAGCACCATCTCGGATCGCAAGACCCTGCAGCGGATAGTGAGGTCAGCTGAGAAGATTATCGGGGTCTCTCTTCCCGCCATTACAGTCGTTTACACTACACGCTGCATCTGCAAAGGAAACAGCATTACGAAGGACCCCACGCACCCCTCATACAAACTCTTCTCCCTCCTGCCATCTGGGAAAAGGCTCCGAAACATTCGGGCTCTCACGACCAGACTATATAACAGTTTCTTCCCCCAAGCTATCAGACTCCTCAATACCCAGAGACTGGACTGACACCAACTTACTGCCCTCTACTGTGTCTATTGTCTTGTTCATTATTTATTGTAATGCCTGCACTGTTTTTGTGCACTTTATGCAGTCCAGTGTAGGTCTGCAGTCCAGTGTAGCTGTCTCTGTGTTGTTTTTTTACATAGTTCAGTCTGGTTTTTTGTACTGTGTCATGTAACACCATGGTCCTGAAAAATGTTGTCTCATTTTTACTAATACTGTACCAGCAGTTATAGTCGAAATGACAATAAAAGTAACTTGACTTGACTTGACTTGAGTTGGACCATAGGAGAAAAAGGAGGAGGAGCACTAGGGGGAGGTGATAAGCTGCCACAGGAGCTTTTGTTTGCAATATTAAAGAGCACGAGTAAAACGCACATACAATGCTGGAGGGTCTCAGCAAGCCAGGCAGTATCCATGGAGTTGACATTTTGGGCTAAGAACCTTCATCAGGAGTAGAAGGAAAAGTGCAGAAGCCAGAGTAAGGAAGTGGGGGGGGGGGGGGGGTGGCAAGAGGAAGGGAGGAAGAGGAATGAGAAAATTTTTGGCGTCTCCTTCCTTCTGTTAGATTTTTATTCACTGCCCTGATCTTCTCTTCCTATGCCAATCATTCACAACTAGATAATCTGATCATTTGTTTGTGGGGTCACTTAGCTCTGTCTAGTGCATGTTTTTTTTAAATCTGCACCCTGCAGATATAGCAGAAAGGCCTGGTTCTATACCCAGAAGGCCTTCTGCCCTTTTCACTGAACCTGGTTTATCCTGTGCTACGCTATGTGCCTGGGTGCTGCTGTGAGTACGTCTTTCATTGCATCTACCCACACACGGAGCTGTCACTGGGTACGTTCTATCCTAGTGGCAGGACAGAGTCATTGATGAAGCAGTAAATCGATGCGCGGGAGCAGCGCAAGTCCACAATATACACTCAAAAAATCCCAAACAAACCTCCTCCAAATTCCCTCCTACCATCCTCTATCGACCACCAGGTCCTTGTTATCTGTGGACCACAGTGACTTTTCCCAGGGCAGAAATGGCTAATGCCACAGGGCATAATTTTAGGGTAATCGAAGGAATGTATGTTTTTATTTGCACAGGGACTGGTGGGTGCATGGAATGAGCTACCAGGATGGTGGTAGAGGAGAATAACTCAGGGACATTTAAGAGACTCATAGATTGGTACATGAATGAAAGAAAAATGGAGAGCTATGTAGGAGGGAAGAGTTAGTTTGATCACAAAGTAGGTTAAAATGTCGGCACAAAATGATGGCCTGAAGGGCCTGTATTGTGCTTTACTATATTGTTTCTGTACTGAGCTAGAGATTAGGGTTCTGCTGTTTGATTTAACAAACAAGTGAATGAAGGGAAGTGTCTGTTCTATGTTCTACATTCTCAGTGCAATGGCTTTGATGCCAGGCTTACTGGACCAGCTGCCTCACTTTACAGACCAGTCCCCAGACCAGGGGGAGATGGCGGGAGTATCTGCAGATTGGGGGCCGGGGCTGAGAACGGCCCACTCAGCGTGCACCGAGATCCAGCCGAGTGTGTTCTTACTCTGTATGAGCCACACCCACCCTCAGCCCCAACTTCCTGACTGCACCCCGAGTGGATTTCAACTTAATTGAGCTACACCACTATCAATAAATAGTATGGCCCAATCCACTCGGGTACCTTTCCCCCTGAAAATAATGAATTAATGCCCTATACAGGAATATGTACGTGATCCAAGCAGCGAGTTCCAATGTCCCCAAGCGCCAGGCGTTTACTCTCATTATGCAGGTGACCTGATCCAAGGATAACATTTCAATACAAAATCCCGATTCAGGGGTGAAATGTTCACCAACTGCTCCAGATGGTCAGCACACTCGGGATGGTGAAGCTACTTCCAAATTTTATCCTGATTTAACAGCCTCATTTAGAGTGAAAAAACCACTGCAGGAATTCTAGAACCCAAATGCCTCTCTGCTGTCAGCCTCTTTAACGGTGACATCACTGGAGGTGACGATGCCAGTGAATAAATTGGTGGATAATTTCTTTCATCTGGAAAGGGAATGTCACCCTTGTCAGGCAAGCTCCGCCTGGTCAGGCACCTCAACAACCCCCTTTATAGTTTACGTGGACAAATCTGGAGCCTTTCACCCACTCTAATATGGAACCAATAATCTGGGGTCAATAACACATTCTCCCTGAGCTCAGAAGTTACGGAAGTGACCAAGGTCTCCGTCGAAACGTGTCACGTAGTGATTAGCACAGCGCTTTACAGGCAACCTGGGTTCAATTCACGCCTCTGCCTGTAAGGAGTTAGTACGTGCTCCCCGTGACTGTGTCAGCTTCCTCTGGGTGCTCCGATTTCCACCCACAGTCCAAAGGCATACCAATTGGTGGGTAAGTTGGTCATTAGAGAATGGTTGGGGGGTGGGAAACAAATTGAAGAGACTAGGAGATAGGAGGTTAGTTCACAAATTGAGAAAGCTTGTAGACAGTGTGTGAGGGAGGATAGGCAGGTGATAGAGAAGGAAACTGAAGATGTAGGGGAGAAGGAAGAAAAAGAAGATAGTAAAGTTGCTTACACTGTTAGGAATAAACAGAGAGTAAGAGGTGGAGAATTTCTTAAATGCATTTATTTTAATGCTAGGAGCATTGTAAGAAAGGTGGATGAGCTTAGAGCATGGATTGATACCTGGAAATATGATGTAGCTATTAGTGAAACATGGTTGCAAGAGGGGTGTGATTAGCAACTAAATATTCCTGGATTTCATTGGTTCAGGTGTGATAGAGTTGGAGGGGCAAAAGGGGGAGGTGTTGCGTTGCTCGTCAGAGAAAATATTACAGCAGTGCTCTGGCAGGATAGATTAGAGGGCTCATCTAGGGAGACTATTTGGGTGGAATTGAGGAATGGGAAAGGTGTAGTAACACTGATAGGGGTGTATTATAGACCACTTAATGGGGAGCGAGAATTGGAGGAACAAATTTGCAAGGAGATAGCAGATATTTGTAGTAAGCACAGGGTTGTGATCGTGGGAGATTTTAATTTTCCACTCATAGACTGGGAAGCCCATACTGTAAAAGGGATAGATGGTTTGGAGTTTGTGAAATGTGGGCAGGATAGTTTTTTGCAGCAATACATAGAGGTACCAACTAGAGAAGGGGCAGTGTTGGATCTCCTGTTAGGGAATGAGATAGGTCAAGTGACGGAGGTATGTGTTGGGGAGCACTTCGGGTCCAGTGATCACAATGCCATTAGTTTTAATATAATTATGGAGAAGGATAGGACTGGACCCAGGGTTGAGATTTTTGATTGGGGAAAGGCTAACTTTGAGGAGATGCAAAAGGATTTAGAAGGAGTGGATTGGGACAATTTGTTTTATGGGAAGGATGTAATAGAGAAATGGAGGTCATTTAAAGGTGAAATTTTGAGGGTACAGGATCTTTATGCTCCTGTTAGGTTGAAAGGAAAGGTTAAAAGTTTGAGAGAGCCATGGTTTTCAAGGGATATTGGAAACTTGGTTCGGAAAAAGAGAGAGATCTACAATAAATATTGGCAGCATGGAGTAAATGAGGTGCTCAAGGAATATAAAGAATGTAAAAAGAATCTTAAGAAAGACATTAGAAAAGCTAAAAGAAGATATGAGGTTGCTTTGGCAAGTAAGGTGAAAGTAAATCCAAAGGGTTTTTACAGTTATATTAATAGCAAAAGGATAGTGAGGGATAAAATTTGTCCCTTAGAGAATCAGAATGGACAGCTATGTGTGGAACCAAAAAAGATGGGGGAGATTTTGAACAATTTCTTTTCTTCAGTATTCACTAAGGAGAAGGATATTGAATTGTGTAAGGTAAGGGAAACAAGTAGGGAAGTTATGGAAACTATCATGATTAAAGAGGCGGAAGTACTGGCGCTTTTAAGGAATATAAAAGTGGATAAGTCTCCAGATCCTGACAGGATATTCCCTAGGACCTTGAGAGAAGTTAGTGTAGAAATAGCAGGGGCTCTGACAGAAATATTTCAAATGTCATTAGAAACGGGGATGGTGCCAGAGGATTGGCATATTGCTCATGTGGTTCCATTGTTTAAAAAGGGTTCTAAGAGTAAACCTAGCAATTATCGACCTGTAAGTTTGACGTCAGTGGTGGGTAAATTAATGGAAAGTATTCTTAGAGATGGTATATATAATTATCTGGATAGACAGGATCTGATTACGAACAGTCTACATGGATTTGTGCGTGGAAGGTCATGTTTGACAAAACTTATTGAATTTTTTGAAGAGGTTACTAGGAAAGTTGACACGGGTAAAGCAGTGGATGTTGTCTATATGGACTTCAGTAAGGCCTTTGACAAGGTTCCACACAGAAGGTTAGTTAGGAAGGTTCAATCATCAGGTATTAATATTGAAGTAGTAAAATGGATTCAACAGTGACTGGATGGGAGATGCCAGAGAGTAGTGGTGGATAACTGTTTGCCAGGTTGGAGGCCGGTGACTAGTGGTGTGCCTCAGGGATCTGTACTGGGTCCAATGTTGTTTGTCATATACATTAATGATCTGGATGATGGGGTGGTAAATTGGATTAGTAAGTATGCAGATGATACTAAGGTAGGTGGCATTGTGGATAATGAAGTAGGTTTTCAAAGTTTGCAAAGAGATTTAGGCCAGTTAGAAGAGTGGGCTGAACAATGGCAGATGGAATTTTTTGGTAGGAATAATCCAAATAGGACATACATGGTAAATGGTAGGGCATTGAAGAATGCAGTAGAACAGAGTGATCTAGGAATAATGGTGCATAGTTCCCTGAAGGTGGAATCTCATGTGGATAGGATGGTGAAGAAAGCTTTTGGTATGTTGGCCTTGATAAATCAGAGCATTGAGTATAGGAATTGGGATGTAATGTTAAAATTGTACAAGGCATTGGTAAGGCCGAATTTGGAGTATTGTGTACAGTTCTGGTCACCGAATTATAGGAAAGATGTCAACAAAATAGAGAGAGAGTACAGAGATGATTTACTAGAATGTTACCTGGGTTTCACCACCTAAGTTACAGGGAGAGGTTGAACAAGTTAGTTCTTTATTCTTTGGAGCGTAGAAGGTTGAGGGGGGACTTGATAGAGGTATTTAAAATTATGAGGGGGATAGATAGAGTTAACATGGATAGGCTTTTTCCATTGAGAGTAGGGGAGATTCAAACAAGAGGACATGAGTTGAGAGTTAAGGGGCAAAAGTTTAGGGATAACACAAGGGGGAATTTCTTTACTCAGAGAGTGGTAGCTGTGTGGAACGAGCTTCCAGTAGAAGTGGTAGAGGCAGGTTCAATATTGTCATTTAAAAAAAAAATTGGATAAGTATATGGACAGGAAAGGAATGGAGGTTTATGGGCTGAGTGCAGGTCGGTGGGACTAGGTGAGAGTAAGCATTCGGCATGGACTAGAAGGGCCGAGATGGCTTGTTTCCATGCTGTAATTGTTATATGGTTATATGTTGTCCTGTGATTAAGCTAGGATTAAATTGGCGGGATTGCTGGGCTGCAATCGTGATTGCGTGGCTCAAAGGGCCTTTTCTGCGCTGTATTTCAATAAATAAATAAATAATCTTCATCTCCCTGTTCCTCACAAAACCATCCCAGGGCTATGAAACTAAATTCAATATAGCCACTTGTTATGTGGATGACCAAAGCCCTGATCAAAGAGATAGGTTTCAAGAAGTATCTAGAATGAATAAAGACAGAGGGAGAGTTTGCGGACATAACTCCAGAATTTGGCAGCAAGAAGTATAGACAGAGTCCATAGAGGGGAGGCTGGTTCCTGTGATGTGCTGAGCTCTGTCCACTACTCTCTGCAGTTTCTTGTGGTCACGTGCAGAGCAGTTGTCATTATGCATCCAAGCAGAAAACAGCGCGGTGCATTGATAAAACTTGGTAAGTCAATGGGGACAAAGTGATTTTCTTTAGCCTCCAGGGGAAGGAGAACTTTCTTGGCCTTGACTTCAACGTAGCTGGATTAGGACAGGCTACTGTGATGATCATACCAAGGAGCAATGGAAAACTTGCTTGCTGCAGTATCACAGACACATGGCATCAGATAAGATGCACAAGAAAAAATATAATTTAAAATAAATTAGACACAAGGAAAGCACACAATTTTTAACAAAGTTCTTAAGCACAAAATAGGAAGTACATTTCAGAACAAAGTGATCAAATTGGACATAGTTTTGCTAAACTGAGTTGGTGATTAGGGTTGTGCTAGTTGGTTCAAGAAGCTAATGGTTGAAGAGAAGTAGCTGTTCTTGAACGTTAGGACTGTAGAAGACCCGCCTCAGTTTCGGACACTGGACAGATAGAGCATTGGAGTCAATGACTGGTGAACAAAGATTATGCTAGACATCAAAGGCAATGGATATTGCCTTCCTAATCTTTCGTCAGAGGAAATTTATACTTTCCCCATATTGACCATCAGACAAACGGTTTGACAATTGTGGAGGTGTTGGGGGTACGGTAGTGAGGAAGAGTGGTTGCCTCAGTGCACATCTGTAAGCTGATGTTGCATTTTCAGATGATGATGCTCAAGAGTAGAACGCAGATGAGAAATGTCAGGGAACAGGGCACAGATCCTTGCAATGCAGCTGAGGTAAAGGCAAAGTTACAGGGAGGTGATGCATTGGACACGATGTCCTGGTTGTAAATGGATGGAAAAGAATAGAACATGGCAACTGATACCCACCCATTTGGACGAGGGTGAAGAGGTTTTGATGGGGAATCCCCAAACATGCCAACGACAGGTGTGTAGTTGTGTTCCTCTGAAAATGCTCTTTGCTCTGATGACTCAAACCTCAAGTTGGTCTTGCCTTTCCAGAAAGTTGATGGTTTCACCCCAGTGTTCCAACTTAGCGTTGAATAGAGTGGACACAGAGAGGATGTCTGTCATTAGTCAAGAATTAGTCAAGGGTGCAGCCTCAGAATAAAGAGACATCTCTTTAGAATTGAGACGTAGAGCAATTTCTTTAGGCATATCGTGGTGAATGTTTGGAATCGTTTATATGGAAGGCTGTGGAGGCCAATTGAGTGTATTTAAGACAGAAATTGATAAGCTCTTGATTGGTGAGAGGGTTAAAGGTCATGGAGAGCAGGCAGGAGACTGGGGTTGAAAAACAAACATCAATCATAATTGCCATAGGGTCTCAACTCAAAACGTCAACTGTAGTTTTTTCCATAGATGCTGCCTGGGCTGTTGATTTCCCCCAGCATTCTGGTGTGTGTCGTTTGGATTTCCAGTTTCTGCAGATTTTCTCTTGTTTTTGATCAGCCATAATTGAATGGCAAAACAGACCTAATGGGCCAACTGGCCAACTGTCTCATTGGTCAGAGGGTCCAACAATAATTTTCTTTTCACGCCTCAACCATGAAAAAATATGGTCAGGAAGCATCCTGCAATTCCTCAAAGTGAGTGGGCAAGATGAAACTGGCACAAGGAGAAGGAAGATGGAAAAAATTAAAATAAGTAAAATTAAACCCTTCCTTTCTGTATTAGCTTCTGTGGCCTGGTTAAGTGCCACCCTGTTCTCCTTTTTCACGTGTGGTTGAATAGTTGAATAAAGGGGAGTGTACTTAAAGCACTGACACAAGGCAATTCTGCAATTCTGTAGAACCTGTGACTCATGCATAACTGTGATCCAACCATAACACTTCCAGACGACGTTCAATGTTGAGTAGCAACTCAATACATTCGCTGCCTTCTAACTAATACACACATTGCAGCTCGCACGATGCACAGCACAGGCCTTATACATGAGGCAAAACACTTAGCTTCTGAAAACACCCAGCTGTTCTATTTTAAAGTTACCAGTCTGCGTTGGATGAATTTAGATATATATTCTAATACATTTTTCAAATACTTTGTGGGATCTCAGGTTTGGTGGTAAAACCTAATTTAAGGTCCACCCTTAACTGCCTCTAAAAAGTAAGTGTGGCTTAGCTACTAAGGTCGGCAGAACTGTTTCTACTGACAGGAGTAGGGGCAAATGCAGGTTACTGGCACCATAAAACTAATCACTTCAGACTTACATTGAGTTCAATGCTGACTGGCAACTCCAGCGACACTGTTGGTACCGAACTGTATTGGTCTCTGCGTTCCTTTGGGTTTATCAGATGCATGGAGAGGGGGAGCTTGTTACACAGACAACAGCTTGCTCTCCATATCGTATTGCCCAGGCTTGCGTATCTAGACAGCCAGGATGCAATATCCATGGTCAACTCTTGACTGACAGAGGCCTCAGCAGCAAATTAAATAAGAGGTGCTGAAAGGGAGCAAACAGAGCTAGTTTTCATGGTTTGTTTCAATGCCCATTCAACATTCTGATGGTGGAGGGGAAGAAGCTCTTTCTAAAACATTGAATATGTGTCTTCAGACTCCTGTACCTCCTCCCCGATGGTAGCAATGAGAACAGGGTACGTCCTGGGTACAGGGTCCTTAATGATAGATATCACCTTTTTGGGGCATTATCTTTTGAAGATATCCTTGATGGTGCGGAGGCTAGTGCTCACAATGGAACTTACAGCCATTTTTCTGATCCTCTGATTATGCGATCCTCGATTATATATCGCCCAAGTATATCTATGTGCTCTTCCCAAGCCAGTCGAGTTTAAACCCTTGCACATGTTCCTATCCCCTGTACTGCAGCAAAGTCCAGATGCTGTTCTCAGGGATTTGAGCTCACTATGCCAGCAACAACACGCAACAAAGTAACTCCTTTGATTAACAACTTCTACCTCCTTAACCATTCATTCCCTCCACCACCCACACAAACCACAGGCTGCAGCGCGTGCCTCTCACCCGTGGGTTCACCAATAGCTTGTCTTGGACTAAGGCATGTAGACAGAAAGCACACCAGCACCTCTACTTCCTCAGAAGGCTAAGGAAAGTCAGCATGTCCATGTTGGCCCTCAGCAAAGCTCATAGAAAGCAACTTATCCAGATGCATCACAGCGAAAACCAATCAGAAAACTGCAGAGAGTTGTGGATACAGCTCAGCCCATCACAAAAACCAGCCTCCCCGTCACGGACCCTCTCTCCCTCTGTTGGGAAAGCAGCCAACATAATCAAGGACCCCTCCAACCTGGTCATTATCACTTCTTGCCCCTTGCATCCAGCAGAATATACAAATGCTTGGAAGTGCCCCACCAGGCTCAAAGGGAGCCTCCACTCTGCTGTGAAAGTCTTTTGAACCAACTCCTAGTACAATAAGATGAATTCATAACCTACCTCATCGTGACCCTTGCACGTTTCTTCTACCTGCGCTACACTTTCACTGTAACTGTATGTAAGCTATCTTACATATTTATTGTGATTTTTATTATTATTGGGCTCTTTATCTTATTGTGTTTCGTTGTGCTGCACCAGATCTGGAGTAACATTTATTTCATTCTCCTTTACTAGAAATCACATTAAACGATATTGAATCTTGAATCTTGTGGCATTATATTGTGTTCTGTTATTGTAATTCCCTTTGCACTACTTCGATGTACTTATATGTTGTAATGATCTGTTTGACGGTTTGTAAAACCATGTTTTTCATTATACATTGGAAAATTGCTCGGACAAGTTAGGGTTGTTTTCTCCGCAGTGGTGAAGGCTAAATGAAGATCTGATTGAGGTTCAGAGAGGCATGGAGTAAAAAGCGAGTATCTTTTTCCTCTCCTATTTCCCTTCCTCCCATGTCCACTCTCCTCTCCTATCCGATTCCTTCTTCTTTACCTTTTCCACCTATCACCTCCCAGCTTCTGACTTCATTAACCTTCCCACACCAGCCTGCCTTCCTTCTCATCTGACTTCACCTATAACCTTCTAGTTTGAATTCTTTCTCGCCCCCTTCTTTTTCAGTCCAGATGAAGGACCTCGGCTCAAAACATAAACTCTTTATTCCTCTCCATAGATGCTGCCCGACCTGCTGTGTTCCTCCAGCATTTTGGGTATTGTTACTCTGTATTTTCAGCATCCTTTGCATTTATTATTATCATATTACATAACATTTAAAAAGCAAGTTAAAAATGTTAAATGTAAATTTCATACATGAGAGTGGCGAGTGCCTGAGGTTCTGGGGAGATAAATACAATTAGGAGGCTCTCAGGCAGGTACAGTACGTGAATGTGCAGGGAATGGAAGGACATGGACACAGTATAGTGTTATGACCTCAGCCTCCTCCTTTGTGAGAATCACAAGAGCCCTAGTAAAGTGGGGGGGGGGGGGGGGGTCAATGACCCAAGAGAGAGAGCGACGTGCTGAAATTGGACTCAGGAAAATAAGAGAGAAGCCTTAAGGTCTGGAATGTGGTCTGGCCACTCAGCCAGACAAAAGCCATGGACATGGCCATCGTCTCTTGGAGACACCTTTGTGGAATGGGGACTGGACTACGTGCAAACCCTCAGGGCAACGTGGGCTGGGTGATGGGGAAAGATTGCCTCACCCCACCCTGATTGACATCTACAACCCTGCTAGTCCAGATAAAAGGTGGGCTGCCGAGGCGGCCCCTCAGACGCACCAAGGAGACACACTAAGAAGACACAATAGCGCTTCCCGTCGGAGCGGGAAGCCATTTTGAAGGAAGCCACGTGCGTTAGATTCCGGATTGGGAGTCTGTGGCTGAAAACCAAAGGAAAAACCGTTTTTAACTAACAACAGGGATTTGCTTCGCAAAGACAACGGGCAAGTGTTCTTTTCTCTCACCACTCCCTCTCTCCAAAACGTGAAACGCCAGCGGTTCCCAAACGGGAAAAGCCTGCAGACTTCTGAGTGACTTTTATATTTCAATTGGACTCAGTATTATCCCCTAGACAACGATAGAGCTTATTTCTGATTGATTAGTACTATACCTGTGCTTTGGATTGAGTATTGACGACGTATATGATCTGAATGCTTTGTATTAACCATACGTTTGTGCCCCTTTACAAATAAAAACATTTGAAAATAATAGCATCAGACTTCAGCGGACCTCTCTATCTTTGCTGGTAAGTCACCCAGTTACGGGGAACGTAACAATAGGCAGAAGGGATTCATTCAGATGGGCATTTGATTACTAATTACTTAGTTCAGCAAAACATTGTGGGCTGAAGGACCTGCTCCTGCGCAGTGCTGGTCGATATTCTATGTCACAATAATAAACCAATGACTAACTTCCCCTTTGCAATGCAGCAACAACCCAGAACTGCAAACGCATCTCTATATCTTCGTTGTGACTGAGTCTGAACCCTGGATCTCCCCGGCCAACAGCATTGAGGAGAATCTTCATCAGACAGAGTGCAAATGGTTTAAGCCGGGGCACGTAAGACCATAAAACATAGGAGGAGGATTAGGCCATTCAGCCCGTCGAGTTGTCTTTCCCATTGGATCACAGCTGATTTATTTTCCCACTCAACCTCATTCTTCTGCCTTCTCCCCATAACCCCCCTTTGACACCATTATTAATCAGGAACCTATCAATCCCTGCTTTAAATATTGCTAATGACTTTGCCTTACAAATGTCCGTGATGATGAATTCCACAGATTCACCACCTTCAGGCTAAAGAAATTCCTCCTCATCTTTGTTCTAAAGGGCTGTGTCCTTTGGTCCTAGACTCCTCTACTTTAGGAAACATCCTTTGCAGGTCCACTCTGTCTAGGCATTTCAATATTTGGTTGGTCATGGCACATGAACATCTTCCTGAGGACAATGAGAAATGAATAGTAAATATTGATCTTTCCAGTGATGCTCTTCAAATGGTAAAAATTTAAACTACATTGCAGACGATGCAGAGTTTTGACCACAAACATTGGCAGTTCCTTTCCCTCCACAGATGCTGCTCGACCTGCTGAGTTCCTTCAGTAGATTGGGTGTTGCTCCGGATTCCAGCATCCGCAGGCTCTTGACTGACACTAGTTAGAAACTGTTCTGTTACGTTTTGTAACTCCAAAACATAAAACTAATTTAAAGAAAATCATGGAGCCAGGAGATGCCTGTCTTGGTTTGTTTTATTCCTAGCAGGGCATGAGCATATGATGTGGTGGTGTAATGACGTATACAATTCATGTATTTTTACCTTTAGCCCGTAATCAATCATGTAACAACAAAGAAGCTCAGATTTACTGGGATCTTAAATACATCATACTCCTGCTTGCTTTGCTATAAAGTCCAACTCAGTATAGAATGCATATCAACTATAAGCACTGTATACTATATAATTCAACTACTATATAGACATCCACAACATAGTAAGCATTAAATTGTCCCGTTCAGGCTTAAAGCTTTCCTACTCTTGTGGGATAATCTACTTCCTGACAAAGGGGTGAGACGTGGCTGTGAAACAATCTCACATTCTGGAACCTCCCCCTTGATGAGTGTAGGATTTGACTCTGGGACTGCAGGAAGTGGTTCTGACATCTCTGGACCCCTTTTTTCTCCAACAATTGACTCTGCTCTCCTCAACTGATCTACGTGTCATCTCCAGCTGACATCAGAAGTATTCTCCGCTGTGCGGGAGAATGGGCCAGTTCTATCTTTTCTGAGTACCCGCTTTTGACCACTTCTGTAGTCCTTGGACAGGACTACTTGCCCATGAGTGAAACAGCAAACCTCCTTGCTTGAAGAACCCTCAATTTGCCTCAGCTGTTTGTCCTGCATACTCCTTCTGAGATCGGGTTTGAGGAGATCCAAGCAGGAGTGCAAAGACAACCCAGGAAGAGCATAGCTGGTGAGTTGTTGCTTGTGGAGTGAGATGTGCAGGGAGGACGTTGGTGAGCTTCTGATTCAGGGTTAGTCCAGTGTGTTCTGCTGACATAGCTCACAGTACATTCGTTAGACTCTGGACAAACCTTTCTCCTAAGCCGCTTGGATCTGGGTGGTATGGTGCAGATGTAATATGGCTTATTTCATTCACTTTCAGGAGTGACTGAAATTGTCCACAACAGTCTGGGGTCCCTTCTCACTGACTAAGTGTTCTGGAACACCAGCCCTTGAGAAGAGGCTTCTCAGCCCATCGACAGTGTGCGAGGTTGTAGTGGAGTCTATTGGGAACCCTTGTAGCCACTTTGTAGCTGCACCCACTACTACCCAGATATTTGTGCCTGTGAATGTTTCACCAAAATCTACATGAATCCTCTGCCAGGGGAATATGGGCATGACGTAAAGGATATGGGGTGTTCGCTTCCATCACTCATAACGTGTGACAAGACTGCACATATATCATAAGGCAGAGCATCACAGGCAAGCTTCACTGGACAATGTGGATCATAATATGTGAGTACAGTGTCTGATGTTACTACTTCCTTTAGCTTATGGAAAACGACCTCACACTGCTTTGTCCATTGCCATTTCTTCCTCATGTGTAGTAATGAGTTCAAAGGGTGGGGCAGAGTAGCCAGGTTTGGCAGGAGCCTGCTGTAGTAATTGACAAATCCTAAAAAGGACCACAACTGTGGCACATCCTTTGGCCGTGGAGCACCCATTACTGCTTGAATTTTCTCAGCACACTTGTGTAATTCTTGTACGTCAATGATGTGACCACAGTAAGTAATGCTTGGTTGAAAGAATTCCCACTTGTTGAATCATGCACTGCACCCATAATCTTCTAGTATTTATTACACTGTCTTGAGATTTTGGACATGTTCCTTTTCATCCTTACAGGTAACAATGATGTCATCCAGGTAACACTGAGTGCCTGGGCAGACTTGCTGCCCTGGCCCATAGCTTTCTGCCAGCGTACGGGTGCAGATGCTACTCCAAAAATAAGTCAATTATAGTGATAAGGCCCTTTGTGAGTGTTTAAGGTGAGAAACACTTTGGTCTCTTCTTCTCTCTCCATCTGTAGGTAGGCATCAGCTAAGTCCATTTTGCTGAAGTGTTTTCCTCCAGCAAGTTTTGCAAAGCTATCCCCTATCCTGGGCGGAGGCTGCTAAACTATTTTGAGTACTGGGTTGATGGTAACCATAAAGTCACCACAAATCCTGACAGACCCCATTGTTCTTGGTTACTGGGACCACTAGGGTTGCCCATGGGCTCCACACAACCTTGGAAAGGATTCCTCTGGCTTCCATGCGATCTAGCTCACTGGCTACTTTATCACTGATGGTATAAGGAACTGGATGAGCTTTGTAAAGCTTGGGTGTGGCATCTTCAATTAACATTTTTATGCTTGATCTGTTTGACTTTTTCAATTTTTTGAACAGTGCTGTGGCATCTTCCAGTACCTTTCTTAATTCACTTTCAGTTGACTCTCTTGCAAGGGATGTGGCATACAAATGGTGGATGGATCTCCAAGCAAGTTGTAGTTGTCTCAGCTCAACATGTCCCTACAATGTTGGCCCTTCTGTTTTTCATTCCATACATGCCCAATGTGGCTTGTTGGTTGTTGTATTTCATTGTTACGAATGTTATTCCCATGGGAGTTACCTTTTCTCTGGTATAACTTCTTAGTTGGCTATCTGCAGGATTCAGTTCAGTATCTTTGAAGTGTTCAATTTAGTATCATTTTGTGGAATAACTGAAACAGCCGAGCCAGTGTCCAATTCCATTTTAATTAATTTGCAGTTCATTTCTGGTGTGAGCTATATTGCTTGTCTACTAAACACAAAGTACACTGCAGATGCCGTCTCGGCCCGAAACGTTGACTGCTCATTTCAACAGATGCCACCCGACCTGCTGAGTTCATCCAGCTTGTTTGTACATATTGCTTGTCTACTGCTAGTTTTCACATTATAACTCTCAAGGCTACCCAGTCCTGTGTCAATCTCACCATTATCAGATTTTTCATCCAGAGGATGCAAACTAGTGCTTTTTTCAAAAATGTAACTGGATTTTAAAAAAATCTTTTTCTCTTCCTTGTGCATTCTGTTTATTTTTTCTGCTGAACATGCTCTTTGTATGTGTACTACTTTCTTGCATTTTCTGTAAGTTTTGCTATTAAAACTATATTGGTCTGATGTATCTTTGAAATATTGTTCAAACCCCTGCCAGGCCAGTTCATTCACATTCACTTTCATTCCTGACTGCATCTCAGTTGCCTGTCTGTCTGCTGATTTCACTAATGCAGCAATTTCAACTGTTCTTTTATATGTGAGTTGTGTTTCAGTTAGGAGAAGTTTCTGAATGCTTTTTTGCAAGATTCCTCAAACTCACTGATCTCTCAGTGCATCATTAAGCCTATCACTGGACAGTCAATGCTCAGACAATCTCATCAATTCATCCACATAAGCTGAAATGGACTTCCCTTCCTTCTGCTTTCACTAAAGCATTCTGCAATCAACAATGGTTTCAGTTCGAAATGTGCCTGCATTACTTTCACGATATCAGCAAAGCTGATTTTGGCTGGCTTGGTTGGAGCAATTAATCTTCTCAGCAAACTGCATGATTTTCCACTTATAATACTCAGCAAAACTGGTACTCACGTCTCACCAGCTATTTAATTTTCTTCAAAATACTGCTCAATTCGCTCAATATACATATTCCAGTTATCTCTTGTACATTCAAATATACCTATTATTCTAATGTATTCAGACATTTGTTTTTTTATTCATTTATGATTATTGTCACCCAGTACTCAATGTTTATTGAACCCATGAATTAGTCTATTTTCTGCCTTTTTTTTTCTAGACGGTCTCTGTTCCTTCCCAGAGAAACATGTGCTGCACTGTTTTCTCACCAGTTTTTGCTGTGCTTCAATAGGTAGGTAGTCAACTCGGATTCATTTAAAACATTTTCATTGTCACTGTGATGTTTTGTAACTCTAAAACATAAAACTAATTGAAAGAAAAACACGGAGCCAGGAGATGCATGTGTTGATTTGTTTTGCTTTTAATGACAGGGTGACCTGGTGACATAATGATGTATGCCATTTACGTACTTTTACACATAATCTGTAATGAATTATGTAAGCACAAAGAAAACTTAATAAAACAATATATTTACAATATTACTCAAATATTATTGAAATATTAAATACACAACATGTTTGGTAAAAGTTTCCTGTCCCAATTAAGTGGCATAGTGTACCAAATAGCATTCACTTCAAGCGGGCTAGAATACAAGAGCAGAGATGTGATGCTGAGGCTTTATAAGGCACTGGTGAGGCCTCACCTTGAGTATTGTGAACAGTTTTGGGCTCCTCATCTAAGAAAAAGTGTGCTGGCATTGGAGAGGGTTCAGAGGAGGTTAACAAGGATGATTCCAGGAATGAAAGGGTTATCATATGAAGAACGTTCGATGGCTCTCGGTCTATACTCACTGGAACTTTGAAGGATGAGGGGGGTATCTCATTGAAACTTTTCGAATGTAGAGAGGCCTAGGCAGTGCAGATGTGGAAAAGATGTTTCCCACGATAGGGGAGTCTAGGAGAAGAGGGCACAGCCTCAGGATAGAGGGACATCCATTTAAAACAGAGATGCATAGAAATTTCTTTAGCCAAAGTGAAGTATATTTATGGAATTTATTACCACAGGCAGCTGTGGAGGCCAGATCACTGGGTGTATTGATTGGGTGAGAGCCTGATAGATTTTTGATTGGACATGGCATCAAAGGTTATGGAGAGAAGGCCAGGGAGAAGAGCTGAGGAGGGGAAAAAGGATCAGCTCTGATTGAATGGTGGAGCAGACTGGATAGGCCAAATAGCCTAATTCTGCTCCTATGTCTTATGATCTAAATAAATGAAGGGAATCCTGCCAATTTTCTGGTTTTGTTCTTTAGGAATTGTCCCAAATAAGAGGCTGCCCTGATTAACCAATGGCCCAGTTATCTGGAATCTACTGTATATTCCGTATGTAATTTAGAGTTTTTGTTTTATTTATTGCACTATACCACTACTGCAAAGCAGCAGATTTCATTATATACGTCTGTGATATTAAACCTGACTGTGATTACGATTCTAGGGTACACATGCATCTTTGGGATTAGAACATATTCATTTTAGCCATTGGGTCAGCTGATCTTTGTGACTCAGAATAACCTGCTAATGGTGCTCACTGTTGATGGTGCAGCCACACACAGAGTGCTGGAGGAACTCAGCAGGCCAGGCAGCATCTATGGAAAAGAATCCAGTCAACGTTTTGAGCTGAGACCCTTCAGCAGGACTGGAGAGAAAAAACACTGCCCTCAACCACATCTCTTCCACTTTGCGCACGTCTGCCCTCACCCAATCCTCCCGCCACCACACCAGGGTTGCTTTCTGCAAGGATCACTCCCTAAGCGACTCCCTCATCCATCCGTCCCTCCCCACTGATCTCCCACCCGGCAGATATCTTTGCAAGCGGAACAAGAGCTACACCTGCCCCTACACCTCCTCCCTCACTACTATTCAGGGCCTCAAACAGTCCTTCCAGGTGAGGTGACTTTCACCTGTGAGTCTGTTGGGGTCATCTGCTGTATCTGGTGCTCCTGTTGTGGCCTCCTGTATATCAGTGAGACCTAATGTAGATCGGGATGCTGTTTCTCTGAGCTCCGGGATCTCCCAGTGGCCACCCATTTTAATTCCACTTGTTACATAGTCTGGTCGTGAGAGCCCAAATGCTTCGGTGCCTTTTCCCAGACGGCAGGAGGGAGAAGAGTTTGTATGAGGGGTGCATGGGGTCCTTCATAATGCTGTTTGCTTTGCGGATACAGTGTGTGGTGTAAATGCCCGTAATGGCGGGAAGAGAGAATCTGGAATACGGGAGGGGGAGGGGGAGGTGAGGGGGCTTTCAGCCAGAGTCAGGAACATGGGCAGGCTTCTGGCTGGGTTCAAAGCCCAGAATGTGGGCCAGGGTCAGGAGTTCTTAAATGATATATTGTTGATTGTTTGACAAGCTAAAATATAAAAGCCAAAACACATTTGGTTCTTTTTCCTATGCTCCTTTTAAAGTCACGGGTGTTTCATCCTTTTACAGTTAACCGGGTTCACTGGAAAACTTACTCTATTGTCCTGTATTTTTTTAAAAAAGGAATATAAAAATGAGAAATGTCCAATATCCTGGAAATTCTGCCTGTCTGCCATCACCATAATTCCAAGGGTGCCAGATTATTGGAGCTTCACTGCAGTACTTCACAACAGAGAACACACTTCATTGGCTGGAAAGCATCTTGGGCCCATGTAGGATTGCAAAAGCTGTCATATAAATGTAAGCTCTGCTACCAGTACGAGCCCATCTTAAACCAACACCTATGGACCAACCTTATCTTTAGGTGCCATTATATTGTGCAAAAGCAGTACTGGCAGCAGCTTCAAAGCAAGCTTAGATTTGTTAAGGCCTTTAGCCAGGGAAACCCAGTACAGAAACAGCAGTTAGCCTAATATAAAAGCAGCTTTCAAAGAAATGCAAAGAAAATTTTATGAACTATATATTTTGAACTGCAGCCTGAAACTATACTAGTCCCAGAACTCACTAAGAAACAAGGAGATTGGATATAGCTGTTGTATAATATTTAGCCCACACACACATTTAGAATGGCCAAGAAAGATATACATTTTATATACGCTGAGCCAAGAATAAAGAGGTATTGAAACATGATACAGCCATCAATTAAATTGTTTGAAAATCAATGTGATTTGTCATATCTATTTCAGACAAATTTGCCCTCTATTCCATGCTTCTTCTGTGCTCCATATCTGTTTAAGACAAATTTTAAACTAAGGCCTTGTCCCAGGCAGCAACCCACTGAGCCTCAATTTCACAGTTTTCAAGATGCTGTGAAAAATTACCAAGAAGTGATTCACAGGTCTCAGGATCTCCCTGACAACCACAGGCCAAGCGTACCGTAATTCAATTTACACACCAAACTCACAATTCTTCTGCAAGATTTGTCAAGACCTCCAGTCCTTGGGAACTATTGTCAGATTCATGAACCTTTGACCAGCAAGAGAAAATAGGTGTTGATGTGAATCAAACAGAGCATGTTGGGACTGTTTTGCTGCCCAACCCATGGTACATTTAACATTCACCCTATATGATCCTATCTCCATTCTGATTAAGAATAAGAAAAACATTAAGCGTCTGTCACCGCTTGTGTTGAAAGCTGACTGCCAGGCCAAAATATTGAGGTAAATTGCTCCTTTCAGCCAGAAGAACTGCTTTGTGTGGAAATCCAATGGCGTTGCATCAGGCTTAAGGGGAGACATAATGTCATGGGAAACATATCAGTGTTGACCCAGGACATGCACTTCAGGCTCAGTTTGGTATGCTTTACAGATTTACAAACTGTGGCATATACAATCTATGGAGTGCTGACTTACTAATCACATAACCTGAACCTTAATGCTTTTGAACTGTATTGAATGAATTTAAATGTTAAAAATTTTGCTAAAATGAGGTGAAGTAGTACATTGCATATGCCCTGAGCAAATGGGTCATCCAACAGTAGTCCACCAATGTTAATTGGCTGCCTCGTTCCACACACAAAAAAAAAGTAGATCAAGTGGAAGAGATTAAAATAAGACATAGGAACCTCTTCTCTATAATGATCTAAATCAGATTTACTAACTCTGCAGTAAAATACCAAATGGTCTTTAGCTTCAGTTTGACTACTAAGCACTGCACAGTCCAGTTTAATGGTGCACTGACACCTCAGCCGATCCCTTCATTTAGTTTGTTGAGTGACCTTTCCTGCACTGTTACTTTCCGCTCCAGACTCATTTGTCTGCATATCTCATTTATTTAAATTTCAGTTTTAGAGGTTTATTCCCCTTTCTCTTTCAACCGTGGAATTCCAGGCTGCCTTTAATACGCTTAGTCATGGGCGTATGATATGCTTTTGTGACAGATTAGGAGGCATCAATGCAGCTCCTCGAAATCCTGGAAAGAATGCCCATAACCTTTTATTTCTGACTCTGTCATTCCCACTGCATTAGCACTGTGCACAGCTTAATAGAAATAGCTTCTTCTCATTGGCAGTACGATACCATCCAATTCAAAACATAAGAGGCAGGAGCAAGAGCAGGCATTTGGCCATGCTGTCATTCAGAAACATCACGCCAGATCCCTTATCTCAGGGAAATATTCCTTATATCATTTCATTCCCCTAGGATCAAGAATCTATCTTTCTTTAATTGAATATTCATTGCTCTCTTGAAATCCAAAGATTCATTACCCTTTGTGTGAAGAAATGGTTAACTCTTTATTTTAAGGCCGTGACTCCTATTTATAAACACCTCTGCAACTATTGTCCATTCTGAGACAAAGGCAATTTACAAAAAGGTTTGACTGCATTAGAATTTCCGATGAGCAACACATAAATGCGTCATCACTGACGTTGTGCCTGATCACCCATTTCCTTGTGCAGTCGGAGAAGAAACCAGGATAAAAGACATACGTTTTTGAATTCACATACTGCACAGCTCACTCTGTGCACCCCTCCACTAGGAGCCCACAACAGGGGTGTGTACACATTACACTGCTCTGAGGATGGGATAGAAAAAGAACTGATCATATCACATACTCACACAGTCGAGTGAGTCCCCAACCCTCAACATTAGTCACAGTGACTTCAATGTGCAGTTTAAAGCAACAGAAATCAAATTCAGACTCAGGAACAAAAGGCATAAAGGGGATGGACCAAGTAAAAGGCCTCTTAAGTTTTAAAGTGAGAAGGTGACAGATACTGCTCATACCCATTTTATAATAATCTTCCATTCTTCTGTAGAATGGATGGAAATGTAATTCAGGCTAAACAATGTTTAATAACATTCTTATAATCCAATATACTCAGGACATTTTTGGTGCCAGTTTAGAACATTTTTCCAGTCTGTGAGATGTTGCTTTTATTGAGACCTCAATGCTTTTAATTATATTTTTGAATTTTATGCAATATGCCTAGTGATCCAGTTAAGAGGGAACAACAGCACTGGGGCCCAGTAAATGGAAGGGAGAGCAACCGAGGCCCTGGGAAGGGAGCAGGGGAACAGAGGTGCAGGTGAGTAGAAATAAGGCCCAAGTATCAGGCTCTGGTGAGCGGAAAGGCAGCAGGGGAACAAAAGGTCCAGGTAAGTGGAAATAAAGCCGAGGTATAGGGGCCCTGGTGGGAGGAAGGGGAGCAGAGGAACTGATGAGACTGACGAGGGGTGGCACACATCACCCAACATCACCCAGTCAGACACACTTCCCAAAGGCCAGACTGCCGCGTATTGGAGTTTTACTGTAGTTTGTGAAAATACAGTGTAATATACATTAATATACAATATAAGCCTATTTTACAATGCTTCTGAAATGTCATTGTGTTTTAATATTGTTGCTGGGTCAGATCAGCTTTTTAAAGATTGTCCAGAATAATATTGTAAACTAAATATCCTGTGTGTTAACTTTACACTGAAATGAAGTAAGGTCATGGAAAAAAATCTGATGGCCATTTACGTCAAAAATAAATAAAAGAATGTGCTGAATCAGGATTATTTGAAGAATGTGAAGGTCAGGAGACTAATTTATACTATACTGTGAGACTGTGATGATATGTTGGAAGCTGACAGAATGTGCACGCAGCTTAGTGGAGACATGGCTGGCTGGCAGACAGACACTCAGCAGTCTGAACCACTGCTGTGCACCTCCGCAGGGTGGACTGTAGAAGCTTTGAGGTCAGTTTTTTTAAAGTACACGGCCTCTCAAAGGGACTCATTTCCAAAAATAATCTGCAGTTCAGATCGGCGCAGTTCATCACATTTTTCACACTAACAAGGATTGACGTTATACAGTGCCCTCCCCAAGTGGGTATTTGCCAGGACAGTGAAGGAGAAAGTAAAATATTAGACATTGGAGAAGAGATCCAAGCAGTCCTTAAGTTATTGACTGGTACTGTTTCTCTAGGACCAGACGTACTGCGCTAATTGTACGCGATGGGGGTATGACCAAACTTGAAGCATTGTAACACACACACACACTGCTGGAGGAACTCAGCAGGACAGACAGCAGCTATGGAAAAAAGTACAGTCGATGTTTCAGGATAAGACAGTTTCAAACACCCTGTTATAAGAATGACATTGTTAAACTAGAAAGAGTGTAGAGAAAAGTTACATGGAAACTGCCAAGACTCAAGGGACGGAGTTATAGAGAGGGCTGGGCTGTCTAGGACATTATTCCTTGGAATAGAAGTGATTGAGTGGAGACTTTGTAGATGTGTATTAAATCATGAAAGATATGTATTGAATGATTGAGCAGTCTTTGTCCCAGGAAAGGAGAACTAAAATTTAGGTTTAAGTGAGAGATTGGTGAAGGTCGTCAATGATTAACGTTACCTTCCAGAGACACTGTCACTGTCTTGCAGATGTTCTCAATGTTGGGGAGAGCAGTTCCATGATAGAACTGGCTGAGCCTTCAGTTTCTGTAGCCTCTTGTGTTACTGTGTTTTGGAGATGCAAACCAGATTGTGATGGAACCAGTCAAAATGCTTTCCACTGTACAGTTATAGAGGTTTGTCAGTGTCTGCAATGACATGACAAATCTTCAAAAGACCATAAGACATAGGAGCAGAATTAGGCCACTCGGCCCATTGAGTCTGCTGTGCCATTCAATCATGGCTAATTTATTTTCCCACTCAACCCCATTCACCTGCCTTCTCCCAATAACCTTCGATGTTTTTACTAATTAAGTAGTC
Organism: Hemitrygon akajei; assembly: GCF_048418815.1. Classification (NCBI taxonomy): domain Eukaryota; kingdom Metazoa; phylum Chordata; class Chondrichthyes; order Myliobatiformes; family Dasyatidae; genus Hemitrygon; species Hemitrygon akajei. The sequence continues at coordinate 33,706,069 of NC_133127.1, forward strand.
ATCAACCTCTGTGGCAATGAATTCCACAGATTTCCCATCCTCAGGCTAAAGAAATTCCTCCTCTCCTCCATTCAAAAGGGACGTCCTTCTATTCTGAGGCTGTGTCCTTTGGTCTTAGACTCTCCCACTATTGGAAACATCCTCTGCACATCCACTCTATCTAAGCCTTTTAATATTTGGTATGTTTCAATAAGGTCCCTCCTCATTCTTCTAAACTCCAGTGAGTACAGGCCCAGAGCTGAAGTTTATTTTCATAAACTTCAAAGAAAGTAGTGACGCTATTGCACCTTCTGCATTGTTGCATCTATGCTCTAGGCCCAGGATAGGTCCTTTGAGATGTTGGCAACCAGGAGCTTGAAGCTGCTCACCACTTCCACTGCACACCTTTTAAAAAGAACTGGAGCTAGTTTGCCTGACTTCCCCTTCCTAAGATCCACAATCGGTTCCTTGGTTTCACTAACATTGAGCGCAATGTCATTGTTATGACACCACTCAGCTTTCTCTGTCCTGTGCGGCTCCTCATCACTAATCACGTGTCTGCCAACAATGGTTGTGTCATCGGTGAATTTGTACACGGTGGTGGAGCCACACAGTCATACGTATCGGAAGAGTCGAGCAGGGGACCAGGACTAACTACATTTTGAAACCCTTCTGTTAACTGTTAGGAAGCTTCCCTTCATACTTTTTAAAGCATGACCCAGAATCTTACCTACGTTGCTTTAAGCTGAACTGCACAGATCTTCACAACTGTAAGAGCGGCTAAAATCTGAAAGCTTAGTGCTATTTCAGAGCATGGGCACACCACAATTTTTGGTGAACACAAGAGATTCTGCAGATACTAGAAAACTTGAGCAACACACACAAAATGCTGGTGGAACACAGCAGGTCAGATAGCACCTATGAGGGATAAACAGTCCACTTTTCAGGTCGAGACCATCTGGACTGGAAAGGAAGGAGGAAGAAGCAGGAATGTGAAAGTGGGGGTAGGGGAAGGAGTACAAGCTAAAAGGTGATAGGTGAACATGAGGAAATCTGCAGATGCTGGAAATTCAAACAACAACACACACAAAATGCTGGTGGAACACAGCAGGCTAGGCAGCATCTATAGGGAGAAGCGCTGTCGACGTTTCGGGCCGAGACCCTTCGTCAGGACCCGAAACGTCGACAGCGCTTCTCCCTATAGATGCTGCCTGGCCTGCTGTGTTCCACCAGCATTTTACGTGATAGGTGAAGCCAGGTGGATGGGTGAGTGGAGGGGTGGGAGGGGTGAAGTGAGAAGCTGGGAGGTGATAGGTGGAAAAGGTAAAGGGCTGAAGAAGAAGGAATCTAATAGGAGAGGACAGGGGGTCATAGGAGAAAGGGAAAGAGGAGAGAGGCAAGTGAGAAGAGAAGAGATAAGAGGGGAGCCAGAGTGCGGAATGGAAAAAGGGGAAAGGGGGAGGAAAGCAAACTTACCAGAAGTTAGAGAAATTGGTGTTCATGCCATCTGGCTCACTTCCAACCTGATGTTCAGGTTTCAGGCTAGCCAGAACGAATAAGACAATTTATGGTAAATTTTAATTCCACATTGTAGAAAGATCTTAATCTGATAGCCTATTATCGAACTATAGATGGAATACCCACATGACATTCCGATTGAAGTCCTCTCCCACACCTCATCTCAACATTGCCTGCACAAAATTAAACACTGAAAGCTTTATCCAAGGGTGGAGTGATGTTCCACTATCCAGACAAATACTTCCAAGTTACAGAATCGAGCTGATATTCCTACTTGTGAAATAGTCAGGAAGAAATGTAAATAAGCTCGCGGGTATCGGGAGTGATCGTGCAAACTGATAAAATGACCAAATATGGCCAGTAGCAAGCTGAAACAGGCCTGCAATGAAAGAATTGTACTTTGCAAAAGAAGTGTTCTTTTGGTCAGTCTCCAGCTTGTTACTTTTTAAGCTGATACAAGAATAACCAAAAGCAGCCACATTAGCATGAGCTGTGAAACGGGGGAGTGTGTAAAACGAACACCAAGGCAATAATCCTATAGAACTAGGGTTTTTTTGGCAAAAGCATGGAGGCAGGGGTGGGATTTTCTTGGACCCTTTCCCAGCTTGGCTCAGTTGTTTGTGTGCCCCCGAGTTAGTTTGTGCAAGTCCATTTCAGCACTCCGTTGAGACTATAAATTTTAATTTGGACTCAGAAACTGGAGGTTTTGTGTTGAAGTATGTAGTTGAATCTGGTGAGGGGTGGGGTGATATTGATAGTAATGTGGAGGACCACACTAGAACACAGTAAAGCCCAAACAAGCTCACAGTGTGGGAGGATAGTGAGGAAATTAAATTAAATATAAATGGTTCATTTGGTGCATGAATAAGGAAGGCAATTATTTCCCTGGATGGTAAATAAAATGGAATAGAGAAGCAAAGAGATCTGGAGAACAGAGCTGTAAATTGTTTAAAGAACTAAAAGTAACAGATCAGTACAGCAATAAAGTTCACAAGTACTGGGGCACATTCCAAAGCAGAAAGTTCATGAAAGCAGGGAAAATAATGTTAAATTAGTGTAGAAGCATGCTAGGTTATACAATATAGGATGCACTTTGCATAGCTCTGGTCTCTGTGTTACAAAAAAAAACTCTGAGCCTCTCGAAAAAGTATGGAAAAGATTGCTGAAAGAATGCAGCCATCAGCAGGATTTAGCGGGCGAGGGTGATTTTTCTGTCATAAAGACAAAGAGAACCAATAATATTTTCTTTTAGTATTGTTTAATATTTTCTGGAAGTATTCGGTAGAGTAGAAAGAGAGGAACTTGTCTGGAGTTTAGCCAGGAGCTGAGTTCTGTGCAGAGGTGGGGAGGGGATGAGCGTGAGCAAGTTTGTGTAGGGGAGACTGTTATGAAATCAGGAAAGACACAGGACAGGCTTTTTGACAACTGAGGCTCCTTTTACTATTTTTTATATGTGTAGTCAGCAAGATTCACATAAACCTTTTAATTTCGGGCTAGTAGGCCGGGAGCCTGCTCCCCAAAGCCATGTCCTCTGAAAACAGGATGGCAGACTGTGAAAGTGAGTAAGAAGGATTATGTGCTTCCTGATCACGTCAGTATAAAAGTAAGTGTTGTAATGTGAGTATTATTAAAAGTAAGTTAATACTAATTGGGAAGCTGTTGGTAACGAGAGGCGGGATCCGGGGTTGGCGGGGTTTTTACTTCTGCTCTTTTTACTCCCGGTGTGCATTGTATATAGTTCCTCCACGAGGTACCTGGAAGCCTCCGTATTGTAAATATCATTTGCCACCCCCGATAAAGATGTTCTTTTGGCCATCAAATTGTCGAGTGGTCTTTCCGTAAAGTGGAAGTTACCACATATTTTTGGCGACGAGGTAAACTGGTTTTGTGGATGGTTCGGCCCATTTTCGATCAGGAGCTGTGAGTGGACGAGGAGCCTCGTGTTCGGATGGCTACGTTCGGAACGGTCGGTGTGTTCGACGAGCGAATCGAGAACTGGCCGGAGTATGAGGAAAGGTTGCGACACTTCCCCTGTGCTAATGGAATTACTGAGGAGGCTAAGAAGCGCTCTATTCTCCTGAGTGTGTGTGTGGGGCAAAGACTTACAAGTTGATAAGGAACTTAGCTACACCACGGAAACTGGGAGAAATTCCATACGATGAACTGGTCAAGCTCGTGGGGAACCACCATAATCCGAAGCCTTCGGTGATAGTCCAACGGTGCAAGTTTCACAGCCATTTCAGGAAGCCAGGTCGGTGATTTTGCCAGGTGGGCGATTTTGTGGCCGAGTTTCGGCAGCTGTCAGAGCATTGCGATTTCTGAGCCGTGTTGGATGACATGCTCTGTGATACATTAGTATGCGGCATTAATAATGACGCTACACAACACCGCTTGTTGGGAGAAACCCCACCGTTGACTTTCAAGAAGGCCCTAGAGATTGCCCAAGGCATGGAGATGGCTGCTAATAATGCCAAGGATATGGGGGGGTCGCAGTCGGCGGCAGTGCTCCAAGTCAGGAGGGAGACTGGTAAACAGGCAAAGCGGGTCGAATGTTTTCGGTGTGGAGGGACACACTATGCAAATGTTTGTAAATTCAAAAATACTATCTGCCATGCCTGTAGCAAAGAGGGACATATAGTTAAAAAGTGCAGGAGCATAAAGGGTAAGGATAAGCCTGGGCAGGGGAAAGCTCAACAGACTCAGGCAGCCACACACCACCTAGCAGAAGCAGACGGAGAGGCAGCGTGTGCCTACAACATGTTTGGGGTGGAAACGGATGAGGGACCACCTGAACCATGTTATGCCACAGTCACTGTCAAGGGAGAGGACATTAAGTTTGAGATTGATTCAGGGTCTACTGTATCAGTCATTTGTGAAGAGACCTACAGGAGGACATGGGGATCCAACCTGCCTCCCATCAGACCATCTAAGCTCCAACTCAGGACCTATACGGGGCAGCCCATACCTCATTTAGGGGTGTTATATGTGGATATTTCGGCCGGGGGCTAGAAGGCTGAAGCCAGGCTGGTGATAGCTAAGGGCAGTGGGCCCAGTCGTTTGGGCCGCGATTGGCTTCGCAAAATCTGGCTCAACTGGCATGAATTTAAGTATGCACACATGACAGAAGAGCATGAGGTGCAACGTGCAGATGAAGTCGCTGATGGCAATGTGAGTGACAGACATAGTCCGGACACATTTGAGAGTGAGCTCGTAGCGTAGCTTGTGGCTTTTCAGTCTATTACAGGGGAAATTGAAGTTACCCCCTCGGCACTGAAAGCCAGCACGCCACTTCTAGTACGGCGAAACAGTGACCCAGCTCTTGTACCACCTGCCCAGTTACAGCAAGGTGCATCTCAGCCTGATGATCCCGCTAACAGGATGTGAAGCCAATCGTAACAGCAGTAAACGGGGGCACCATGGACGATGTAAGAATAGAGCCTCCAGTACCGCCAGACAAGCATTCAGAAAGCACTCTAAGTGATTTGACAAAGAAAGTAGAATTTTCTGGAGGTGGTGGCCCCCTGGGAATCCATGTGGTGCCTTTTAACTCTACGCTGAGTGGAAGATTCCTTGGCCTGAGTATTCGTGGTATTGAAGACAACAGCCGTTCAAGAAAAGAGAATCTGCTCCAGGAGAATGAATGTATCATCAAAATCAATGACTGTGATTTAACAGACAAAACCTTTGTTCAAGCACGAGGTTTTCCGAATCGCATTGCAATTTCCTGCTGTTGAACTCCAGATAGTTCCATGTTATAACAAGGAACTCTATGAAAAATTTGCAATTGGGTCTATTCTGAGCCACAGTCAAAAACCAAAGTTCCATCTTCAGTGCGTTCCAAGCCAGTTGGCAAACCTGCAGATGCCGTTTATCCCAAAAATGCTGAGAATAGCTTGCCACCGATTTCAAAGAAGCTCAGTAGTCCAAAACAGTTAAGGAGCAATGACCACTTAATGCATACCATTTGTCGCACCATTCTCTGTAAACTCTAGAGACTGTTGTGCATGAAAATCCCAGGAGATCAGCAGTTTCTGAGATACTCAACCCACCCCATCTGGCATCAGCAATCATTCCACAGTTAAAGACACTTAGATCACATTTCTTCCCTGTTCTGATGTGTCTTCTGAACAACAACAGAACCTCTTGACCATGTCAGCATGCTTTTATGCACTGAGTTGTGTTACGTACCCCGTAACTGGGTCACTTACCAGCAAAGATAGAGAGGTCCATTGAAGTCTAATGGTACTATTTTTAAAAGTATTTATTGATAAAAATACACAAAAATAATATCAATGCAAACATACAGATAATATACGTCGTCAATACTAAATCTAAAAGTGCGGGTATAATAATAATCAATAAGAAATAGCTCTGTCGTTGTCTAGGGGATAATGTATTGTCCGATGGAAATATAAAAGTCACTCAAGTTCATTCAGGCTGCAGCTTTTGGTTGGAGAGAGAGAGACGGATTTTTAGAACTTGCCCGTTTTTCCTTTTTATGATGTCGATCCTTCGAAATGTCGTTGGGGCTGGTTTCTCCTTTTTAGCTAAAGCCGTTCTTCCGTGGTCAGCCCCACCAATTCCGAGGCAAATGGAAAAGGACGCACGTGGGCTTTCCACCGGCTGTCGCTATTACGCTGTCACGGGATTTCTAGCGTTTCTCCTGGTGCATCTAAAGGGGTTGTTCCCCAGACCCTCTTTTATCCTTACTCACGGGGTCTCAGATGTCAATCAGGTTGGGATGATGCCATCCCTCAACCAGCCCACTCTGGTCATTCTCTGAGGGCTTCGATGAATAGCACAGTACTCAATACACAATTCCGTCTCCAAGAGACAATGGCTGTTTCCCATGGCTTTGTATCGCTGAGGGGCCAGGACATTCCAAACCCCTTGTGGATTCTGTGTGTCTCTCTCTCATTTCCTGGGTCTCCTGACCTGAATTAATAGCGATCTTGCGATTCCCAAAAAGGAGGGGGCTACTTTGGGGCACAGGCGTAACAGTTGCTGCCACATGATTGGCTGAATTGATATTTTCATTAACAAGCAGGTGTACATGTGTACCTAATAAAGTGGCCACAGAGTGTAGATTTACTGTACCAAAGAAATGGAAAGGTCCATTCACCTTTGCTGGGCATGTTGCTGGGACCTCAACCACTCCACCTAAGTATTATGTTTTTGGGGTGGGTGGCCGGTGCCCCAGTATTATGTTCAACTAGCTTTTGTAACCCTGGCAAAGAACAATGATACACAGCAGATTGTCTGGAAGTACAAGAGATTCTGCAGGTGCTGGAAATCCAGAGAAATGCACACAAAATGCTGAGGGAAACTTCCATCAGTCCTGGTAAAATTTATCAGCTCGAAATGTCAACTATTTATTCTCCTCCATAGATTGCTCAACAGTACATACTGCATATTCCAGTTCACAAGGATTGGAGTCAAAATAGAAATGTGGAACTAATTCCAATTGTTAGCCTTGAACTTCCCACTACCACCTAGTTTTGCATTGCTCACTTTTGGGAGTGACTTCGCCAAGTTTTGTTTCCAATAAGAGTAGCTCTGCTTATTGGACAGGTCACCATACAACAGGACACTCCCATGTTCATGGGAAGGAGTCTAATTGCCAAAGTAGCCCGGCAGAAGAAAAAGATGTCAACTCCCAAATGAAGGCCACCACCACAATGTGCAAACTCAGCAGCAGAAGTAGGCTGAATGGAATTGGCCAAGCGGTGAGTGAGAGAAGACAGTCGACTCCAGTCCCTGAACTAGATGTAATGCCACCTCTCCCCGTGGACAGTATGCTGCTTTTCCTACGGGCTGTGCCAAAAGGCAATCAGCTCCTTGTTCTAACTGCAACTTAATCAATCAGAAGATATATCTTTGCAGTAGTCTTTTAAATCTCATGAAGTCCTTCAGTGGTCTATTTGCTTTGTATCTTCTGTTATGCATAATTGATGTGCAGTGATGTGTTTGCTGGAAAGTTAAGATGTTTATAGCACCTCACTGTCAGTCTTCATACCATTTGAATAGCGATATGCTGGGAAAAAGAGTATTAAATTTCTAGATTTGCAACAATACCTTAAGCTTTACAGTAAATATGTTTTTGGCACAAAGTAAACTCCAGCCCCTTTACCTGTGCCTGGGAAACATCCTGACATGCCAGCAACCATTTTTCATGACAAGGAACCAGAGGCAAATGTCTCTCAACCTGCTGGGCCATGGTACGAGGCCGGTAGGAGATCATTCGATGCAAGTGCTCTCTCACCATTATTGCTGGTCCAAGCCCATGCAACAAAATGCTCCCTGATATTCGAAATCTGCCCACACTGAGAACACCAATAGACTGATGCAAAACCTCAAGTGTCACATGATATTTGCCAGCTTCTAATTCAATCATCAGGGTCAGGTTTAGTTGCCTTTGCCTCCTTAATGAAACTATAGGACTTACTTTGGTAGCATTTTACTCCCATTTAGTAAGGAATTACTGTCTGCTACAGAGGAAACTATTGCAGTCACAGGTAGAGCATGCAAACTCCACACAGACAGTGCTGAAGGTCAAGATATTAAAAAAAGCCACTGTAGCTGTGGTGTAGCAGTTCTACTAGCTGTGCCTCTGGGCCGTCATGGGAGATTTCTTTTCCTGAAGAAGATTAATGAACCATTCAAGGCACCATTTCTGATTCCAACATTTTATTCCATATTTACTTAATTACTTGAATTTTAAATCTCTGGCTGATGTGGAATTCAAATTGGTACCTTTCTGGGTCAGTAGACCAAGTGACTTGACCACAAACTATTACTCAGATTATAGAGTGTGATACAGAAACTGGAATGTGATGTGAAAGGGAGGCTAATTCTTGTGTTACGTCAGAAACAGACAATAAAATCCAAGCGGCCAATCAAAGTTAAATGCCGATAGATAAATCCTACCTCTCCCTTCAGTTTACAGGCTCCTCACAAAACCCCCTCAAAGCACCTTGCCGGGGCACGGCACCGGCCCAGCTCAGAAGCTCATTTAAATAGAGCCAGGGTTGGAGACTGTGGGAGTCACTGTCGCGGTTGGCTAACCGGTGTAGTCCGAGTGTGCCACATGTCCAAGTGGACTCCACATTGAGAGCAAAAGAATGGGTCGTACAGGCCAATTTGCCTGTTGAGCCTGTTCCACTATTTGACCATAATGGCATATATCTACCATAAGATCACGGCTGATCTTTGACCTCAACTCCTTACCCTCATTCCCTTTAATCTTCCAGTATTCAGAGATCTGCCGATCTCAGTTTCTCAGTCCCTGACGGAGCCATTTGAGGTAGAGGATTCCAAAATTTCGCCGTCTTTGCAGTGAAAAGGTTTCCCATCAGTCATAGCCATGAAGTCATACACCACAGAAGCAGGCCATTTGACCCATCATGTGCAGGCCAGCCATCAAGTAACTACCGTATCTATATCAATTCCAATTCCTCCCAAAACTTGTCCTTCTAACGCATGGTACTCTAAGTGTTCATCAAAATGTTACAAGAGGAACTGCCTCCAACTCTCCATCAGGTAGTGGGTGACAATCCTAAGAATTTTGTTTGATTCAGTCAGTACCATTTGTCTTCAGAATTTAAGTATATAATGAGATTCTTGGTAGCTGTCTTGCACTTGCAGGCTTATTTGCTCTAAGAAAATAAAGGGAAGCCTGAACCATTATTTCCTATTCCAAAAATGTTATTTATTTGAAACAAATTACTTCTGGAAATTGGCTAACATTGATTTACTGAGCTTCTGCATTTTACAGAACATCGAGAGACTTATCATATAAATATTATTGCAAAGAAAGCACGACAATGCCTCTGCTTCCTCAGGAGTCTGCGGAGGTTCAGCACGTCATCAAAAACCTTGGCAAGTTTCTATAGATGTGTGGTGGAAAGTGCGCTGACTGGCTGTATTACGGCCTGGTATGGGAACACCAATGCCTTTGAGGGGAAAATCCTTCAAAAGGTAGTGGATTCAGCCCAGTACATCATGGGTAAAACCTGCCCAACCATTGAGCACATCTGTATGAAACGTTGCTGTAGAAAAGCAGCATCCATCATCAAAGATCCTCACCACCCAGGCCACGCTCTTTTCTCACTGCTGCCCTCAGGTAGAAAGTACAGGTGCCTTAAGACTCACACCACTAGGTTCAAGAACAGTTACTACCCCTCAACTATCCAGCTCTTGAACAAAAGGGGATAGCTACACTCATTTAAGGACTCTGTTATATTGTTATTTCATATTCAGTATTTATTGCTAATTATTTATGTCTGCATTTGCACGATTTGTTTACAGTTTACAGTTCCAGATATTTAGTTACCGATCTATAGATTTGCCATGTATGTCCACAGAAAAAGAATCTCAGGGTTGTATGTGGTGACATGTATATACTCTAATAATAAATCTTACTTTGAACTTTTGAATTTTAAACTTTGAGAATGAACTCTAACCCACATAATTGCATCACAGTAGTAAACCAAATGAGATGTGATTCCAAGTGAGTACATTTGGAACCATTGCTGATGTTTAATTTTCAGTCACCCTGTTTGCTCTCCATTTTTCTTCTGTTCATCAGTTCTACTTCTCATTGAATTGCATTATGCCAGTCGGAAGTGGTTCGCAGTCTAAGAGAAACACCCTTCAGTACCTATGGATAGATTGGAGGGAAGTTTTGCACAGGTTACAAAGCTTTAAGATTACGTTGAATGTTGGATGGAGGGGAGTACAGGAAAAGATTTGACACGTGAGATTTAGAAAGCTGCTGTGTACTTGTGGTGAACTACATATACCTGTCTGGACATGCCCCCCCCCCCCCCACCCCCACTGACTGCTCCTGTGGCTCCTCCCACAGACCTCAGTATAAAGGCGATTGGAGACACAGCCCCGGCCTCAGTCTCCAGGATGTTGTGTGGCGGTCGCTTGCTGCTTGTGCTTTCTTCCAGCCAATAAAAGCCTACCTTAACTCACGCCTCAGAGTTATTGATGGTGTATCAGTACTACCTCACTTCTGCAAGAATAATTGTGCATGGAACTGTAGATTTTAGGATTTGACTGAGACTTGTGAATCAGGAGGATGATAATGGAACTTAAGAGCTCATGGCAGCAATTAGCAGGCCCAAAACAAAGCATAAAATAGATCACAATTTGAATCAAGGTATACTGCAGCCTACCCACTTGAAATATCTGCATTTGAGTACACTGAAGACCGAGAGAGGCTTGTGGACTATCACAGTATCAAGATTTATGGGAATCAAACGGGAAAGTAGAGTTGGAGCCAATAACAAAACAGCTATGGTGGAGCCAACTCAAGGAGTCAAAAGGTCTAATCATGCTTCTTTTTCTAAAGTAATTGAATGTGATAAATCTTGATTTCGGACAGAAAGCTTTCATTTCTCAAATCTGAGTGCAGCCTCCTGTATTGGTGAAGTGTATCAAGAAGCAGAAAGTAAGGGCCACACAGTGGATCAGCTAGAAGAGCTGCTGTCTCAGAGCTCCCACAGCCCACAGTCCTGACCCCTGCTGATGTCCAGGCAGAATGCAAACGTTTCCCCTGTGACTGCCTGGGCTTCCATTCTCCTCCCACATCAAAAAGACATGCAAATCGGTGGGTTAATTGCCCTTACTGTGTAGGTGAATGATAGAATCCGGGGTGGGGAGCAGGAGTAGATGAGACTGTAGACATGATAATGTGTGATTAATGCAGGTGTCACGATAGTCTGCAGAACCTCAGTGGGCTGAAGGGTCTGTTTCTATCAGTATGAAGAAACAATATTTATTTTTGTTGCTTCTTTACATACCTCTGACTTGAACTAGTGAAACAGCCATGTCAAAGATAATTGATCCTTATAACAACTCTGTAATCCTGAGAGAGGTGCCCAAGTAATTTTCCATTTCAGATTTTAATGCTAAATATGTAGATTGCATGTCTGTGGCCCAAGGCAACGACAGAGTGCCTTGTGCTTAGATAGACTGATGGTGACTTCTGCATGGTGCAGAGGTAGAGGGGATGCAGCACGTTAAATCCTGTGTGGACAGGAGTTCATCGATGCTCGAGGCTGAGCTGCATATGTAAAAACATTTCCTCGTGCAGCTGTGAAGGAGTTGCTTCAATAAAAAGATCCGTTTACAAGGTCTTGATGCAAGATCTCAGTCGAAAACGTCGACTATCTCTTTGCATCCGTAGACGCTGCCTGACCCTGTGGAGTTCCTTTGCTCAGCATCAGTTCACAAGGTGTTGAACTGAAGTTACCAACAAAAATAATCTGCTTTGAGCTGGAGGATATGACAGCCTGTAACAGCATCTATTCGTCCAGTTTTGGAGTCCAGGAACTTGTTGGATTTAACTGCAGCAGAAGCCATTGGTGAGGCTGCACTTGGAGCATTGCATATGGTTTTGGTCACCCTAATATAGGAAAGATGTTATGAACCTATAAAGAGTGCAAAAAAGATTTACCAGTTTGTTCCCTGGATTTGGGGGGCTTAAAGTTGCAAGGACTAGAAACTTCATTCCCTGGAACATAAGAAACCGTAAGAGAGGTACAAGATTATGAGAGGCATTGATGGGGTGAAAGCACGTGGTCTTTTTCTTAGGGAGAGGGTGCCGAAGATTACAGGTGAAAGACTTAAAAGGGACATCAGGGGTGATGCATATTTGGAATGAGCTGCCAGAAATGGTGCTTCAGGTGGGCACATGAGCAACGTATAAAAGTCAGCTAGGTAAGTATATGGATAGGAGATGTTTAGAAGGCTACGGGCCAAAAGCGGGCAGATGGCTCGAGCATGCTGGGCAACACAGTCGGCATGACGCGCTGGGCTGTAGAGCTGCGTCCATGTCATACGGCTCTGAGACTCTACGGCTCAGCGGAAGCATCCCACGGCAGCTGCAGTACATCAGGGGAGCTTTACTGTTGTTGATCTTTCCACAATATTATAGGCTGTCATCTCCTCACAAAAGAATGTGAAGTGTAAGATTTACCTTTTGTCCAACAGACATTCTGTAAAGCTCAGTTGTCAACAGGCAGTTCATAATTAGTATGACGACAAGTGAGTGCATCGGGCAATTGCACTTTTTTGCAAGGCTCTTGTAGGATGAATGCATGAAAGGATGTCAACAATAGAATACTTTCAGGTAAATATGGACTGTGCAAAAATGCCCCAAAATTGTCCTTAGGTGAAAGTCTAAGTAGTTCTTAGGTGTAACAGTCTTAAGGAGAAATTACTTCTGGAAGCCTGGAAAATTGCAAAGGTCACTCCACTCTTCAAGAAGGGAGAGAGACAGAAGAATGGAAATTATAGGCCAGTTAGTCTGACCTCAGTGGGTGGGAAAATGTTAGAGTCAATTATTAAGGATGAGGTCTCAGGGTACTTGGAGGCATATGATAAAATAGGCCGTGGTCAGCACGGTTTCCTTATGGGAATATCTTGCCCAACAAATCTGTCGGAATTCTTTGAAGAAATAACAAGCAGAACAGACAAGGGAGAATCAGTTGATGTTGTGGACTTAGATTTTCAGAAGACCTTTGACTTTTGACAAGGTGCAACACATGAGGCTGCTCAACAGGCTATGAGTCCATGGTATTGCAGGAAAGATTCCAGCATGGATAAAGCAGTGACTGATTGGCAGGAAGCAAAGAATGGGAATAAAGGGAGCCTTGTCAAGTCACCTGCCAGAGACTAGTGGTGTTCCACAGGGGTCTGTGTTGGGACCGTTTCTTTTTACATAATATGTCAATGATTTGGATTATGGAATTGATAGTTTTGTGGCCAAGTTTACAGAAACAATGAAGATAGGTGGAGGGGCAGATAATTCTGAGGAAGTAGAAAGGCTACAGAAGAACTTCAACAGATTAGGAGAATGGGGAAATAAGTAGCAGATGGAATACAGCATTGGGAAGTGTATGCTCATGCACTTTGGTAGAAGTGAAAGGGTTGACTATTTTCTAAATGGAGAGAAAATACAAAAAAAAAACTGAGGTGCAAATGGACTTGGAAGTCCTTGTGCAGGATTCCCTAAAGGTTAATTTTCAGGTTGTGGTGAGGAAGGCAAATGCAATGTTAGCATTTATTTTAAGAGGACTAGAATATAGGACAGAAGAATGAGCGGTGATATAATTAAAACCTATTGAATGGTGAAAGGCCTTGTGAGGATGTTTCCTATGGTGGGAGAGTCTATGACCAAAGGACACAGCTTTAGTATAGAGGGGCATCCTTTAGGACAGAGCTGAGGAGGAATTTCTTTAGCCAGAGAGTGATGAATCAGTGGAATTCCTTACCACAAGCAAGTGTGGAGATCAAGTTTTTATGCATATTTAGGTAGTGGTTGATAGATTTGTGATTAGTCAGAGTTATGGGGAGAAGGCAGGAGACTGGGGCTGAGAGGAAATTGGATCAGCCACGGTGAAATGGCAGAGCAGACTCGATGGGCTAAATGGCCTAATTCTGCTCCTATATCTTATGGTCTTATGGTAAGCGATTATTCTGTTTGCTCCATTATCTCTTTATGAGGTGTTGCTGATTCCACTCATCTTAGATGAGCTGGTAAGATCATTAGTTATTTACCAGTGGCAAATACCTCATTGCAGCATTGTTGTATTGTTATCAAGTTTGAAGATCCCCTGTATAAATCTTCTTGTTCTCCTATATCTGGTCATTATAATAGTACCTACTTACTTATTCATAACTTTCAAAGCTAGAAGCTGCGGAGGAAAATTTTTTCACAAACCTACAACATGAAAGAGAAACAGAGCCAATGTTTCAGGTTAAGGATCTCATCAGAACTTTTCATTATCTACATGGATAAGTGGCAGAAAAAAAATGGCAAATACTGTTCAATCTTTTAGCTAAGAAGGGCAGTGGGGAGAAGTCAGGGAACTACAGGTCAGTGAATCTTACTTCAGTGGTGGGAAAGTTATTGGAAGGCTTCCTGAGAGACAAGATTACTTTGTGTTCAGAAAGACAAGGAGTGATTAGGGATCATCAGCATGGCTATGGGAGGGAAACCATGTCTCATGAGTTTGATGGAGCTTTTTGAAGAGGTGGCCAAGTGGACTGTTGGGTATCAGACAGTAAATGTCATCTATCTGGACTTCAGCAAGGACTTTAACAAGATCCCACATGGGAGAGGTGGCTGAAGAGATCATGGAGGCATTAGTAATGATCTTTCAAGAAACACTAGATTCTGGAATGGTTTCCAAAGACTGGAAAACTCCAAATGTTACTCCACTTTTCAAGAAGGGAAAGAGGCAGAAGAAAGGGAACTATAGAGCAAACTCAATGGGCCAAATGGACTAATTCTTATAGTCTTAAGGTAGATTGGTCCAGACGGACAGATCACATGGGATCCAGTGTGAGGTAGCCAATTGGATAGAAGATTTGCTTCATTGAAGGAGGCATGTTGTTGATGATAGATGTTTGTGTTTCAGACAGGAGACCCAAGCCCAACACTGTGCCCTGGGTCCTCTGTTGCTTATTAACAATTAGATTGGAATATCAGTGACATGATTATCAAGTTGCAGCTGACACCAAAACTGATGGTGAAGTGGGCAGTGAAGAAGGTTGTAAGAAACTGGGAAAGTGGGTAAAGGAATGGCAGATAAACAAGTGTTATGTGATGCATTTTAGAAGATTAAACCAAGGCAGGGTGTACACACTGAATGAGGAGTGTTGCTGAATAGCCAGACCTTGGGATACAAGGTGAGGAAAGGTTCCACATGCTGGCCTTCCTTAACAGAGGCATTGTGAGAGCTATGCAGATGGTTTAAACACAAGAGGTTCTGCAGATGCTGAAAATTCAGAGTAACATACACAAAATGCTGGAGGAACTCAGCAGGCCAGACAAAGGAACAAAGAACCGACATCCCAGGCCAAGACCTTTCATCGGGACTGGAAAGGAAAGGGGGGGGGGGGGAAGCACAAATAAAAAGATAGGGGCAGGAGGGGAAGGAGTATAAACTAGATGTTAGACGAAACTAGGTGAAGGGGAACATAGGTGGGTCAGTGAGTGAGGGATGAAGTGAAAAGCTGGGAGGTGATAGGTAGAAAAGATAAGTGGCTGAAGAAGAAGGAATCTGATTGGGCCATGGGAGAAAGGGAAGGAGGAGGGCACCAAACAGAGGTGATTGGCAGGTGAGGAGAAGAGAAGTAATAAGAGTGGAGCCAGAACAGGAAACTTGGCATGCTGTGAGCAGTTCTAGTTTCCATACTGCAGGAAAGATGGGAGTAATCTAGAGGGTATATAAAATATTATCAAGAATGTTGTCTGAATTAGAGTACTTAAGCTACAGGACCATAAGACATAAGACATAGGAGCAGAATTAGGTTATTCAGCCCATAATCTGCTCCACCATTCAATCTTGTCTGATTTATTTTCCCCCTCAACCCTTTTCTCCTGCTTTCTCCCCATTATCTTTGATGCCCTTACCAATCAAGAATCTGCCAATCTCCTCTTTAAAAATATCCAGTAACGTGGCCTCCATAGCTGTCTGTGGTAATGAATACCATATAGTCACCACCCTCTGGTAAAAGAAATTCCTCTTCAGCACTGTTCTAAAGCAACGTCCTATTCTGAAGCTTTGCTCTCTCTATTATTGAAAACATCTTTTCCACGTCCACCCTATCTAGTTCTTTCAATAGGTTTCAGTGAGATCCCCCTCATTCTTTTAAATTCCAGTGGGTACAGGATCCAGAGCCATCAAACACTTTTCATACATTAACACTTCCATTCCTGGAGTCATCCTCCTGAACTTGCTCAAGACCCTCGCCAATGCCAATACATCCTTCCTTAGATATGGGACCTAAAATTGCTCACTATACTCCAATTGAAGTTGGACCAATGCCTTATAAGGTCTCAGCATAACATCCTTGCTTTTATATTCTAGACCTCTCAAAATTATATTAACTTTGCATTTGCTTTCCTAACTACTTCTGCAAGTTACACTTTGCACACGGACTCCCAAGTTACTTTGCACCTCCGATTTCTGAATTTACTCCCTATTTAGAATATAGTCCATGTCTTTTCTCCTTCCACCAATGTACACTTCCTTATATTGTATTCTATCTTCGTCCATTCTTCCAATCTGTCCAAGTCCTGCACACTACCTGCTTCCTTCATAATATCTGTCAAGCATCTATCACTGTATTGTCCGCAAACATTGCCACAAAGCCTTTACTGTCATCCTGTCATTCATATCATTAATATGTTCCATAAGAAGAATTGGTCCCAACATAGACTTCTGCGGAGCACCACTAGTCACTGACAGCCAACTAGAAAAAGTCCCCTTTATTCCCACACTTTGCCTTCTGCCAGTCTGCCTATCTTCTGCTCATGCTACTTCCTTTTCCGTAATGACATCGGTTCTTATCTTAGGCGATACTTTATCGGAAGCTTTCTGAAAATACAAGTCAACAACGTCCACGGACTCTCCTTTGTCAATCCTGCCTGTTACTTCCTCAAAGAATTCCAACAGATTTGTCAAGCAAGATTGTCCCTTAAGGCAGGGTTTCCCATCCTTTTTTATGCCACAGACCAACACCATTAAGCAAGCGGTCCGTGGACTCCATGTTGGGATCTCCTGCCTTAAGGAGACGATGCTGACTTTGTCCTATTTTACTGTGTGCCTTCAAACACCTCAAAGCCCCATCATCATTCCAACCATTGATGTCAGGCTAACTGGTCTACAAGGAAAGATTAAATAGGCCGAGTCTGTTTTCTCTGGAGTAAAGATGAGTACAGTGGAACCTGTACCCACTGGAATTTAAAAGAATACAGTTGTTGTATTTCTCCATATTACAGCATCAGGAGCATCACTGGTTGTATCACTGTCTGGCATGGAGGTGTGATAGGAGTATATAAAATTATGATATGCATAAATAGGGTGGTTAGCTAGAGTACGCTTCCCAGGCAGTCATGTCTAAAATTAGACAGCCAAGATCTATGGTGAGAGGAAGAATGTTTAATGGGGGTCTGAGGGGTAAATTTCACTCAAAAGGTCATGTTGTCCAATTAGAGAATTTCAGTAATGGAAAAGAAAAAAATCTGAATGAGAACAGAGTTAGAGAAAAAGTACTGCAGGAATTGTGAAGTTCAAGATAGAGCAGTTGCTGGAAACCTTGAATACAAAGAATGTTGCAAATACCCCACAGTTCAAACAGTATCTGTGGAAATAAGAATAGTAAATTAATAATACAGATTAATGTCCTGTTATCAGAACTGGCCAGCTCTGGTACAAACTGAAAAGATTGTTTATCTGAATATTTCCAATTCAAAGTTGATGCTGAGGGCTGGGTGTTAAAAAGAGGAGTTTCTCAAGCTTACAGTGTAAGAAGGCTGAGAGGTCAAAGTGAGAGTGGAATGGAAAAACGCTAAGCAGATGCTGTGTTTCGCTGACAGTTGTAGTATTTCTCCATATGACAGCATCTGGAACATCACCGGTTGCATCACTGTCTGGCATGGAGGGTCCACTGCACAAGAGCAGAAAAGCTGCAAGGTTTGCAAACTCAGCCAGCTCCACCATGGGCACTAGCCTCCCCAGCATCAAGGACTGATGCCTCAAAATGGCGACATCCATAATTAAGGGCCCCAGTCACCGAGGATGTGCTCTCTTACCATCAGGGAGGAGGTGCAGAAGCCTGAAGACTCTCACTCATTGTTTTAGGAAAACATCTTCCCCTCCTCCATCAGATTTCTAAATGTACAATAAACCAACCCATGATTAAATAAAATATGTAGTGCAAAAATAGTGAGGTACTGTTCATTGTTCATTTAGAAATCTGGACACTTAATATTTTTTAACTATTTATGTTGCAAGGGGCAATTAGAGGAGCGGGAAGTGGACCCAGGTGCAGGACACAGGCACAGAGACTTGACACAGAGATGGACTTGGACATGACTTGGACTTGGACATGGAGCCTGGACTGGACACGGAGCCTGGACTGGATTGGACACAGAGCCTGGACTGGATACGGAGCCTTGACTTGGACTGGACCTGGAACACGGAGCCTGGACCTGGAACATGGAGCCTGGAAACTGAACACGGAGATGACAACACCAAATCAGAAGTCCTAACTCGGAGTAGCGGCAAATGGCCAGACCTACTCAGCTGGAAACGAGATGACAGAAACCAAACAATGACAGTCCATTAGTATCTAGTTGCGGAGAAGCTCATGAAGATGGTTTCTTATTCTTGGCGGCTCAGAAGACAGTCCCTTATTCATGGCGGCTCGGAGTGGCGACAATCGGCCAGCAAATCTCAGCTGAACATGAAAACGACAGAATTCGCATCTTAACTCGGGGTATCAGCAAAACAGCAGGCAACTCAGCTGGACACAAAAATGACTGAATCACTGAGCAGCCACAGACACCAAAGCAACTTAGAGTCCACGATTCTCGGCTGCCCCGGGATGAGCATAGCCGCACTGGCTACGGTGATGAACCAGCAGCAAGTAGATGTAAGCCAGAGTTTTTAAGCTGCCGGTTCGAATGAGGATCAGGTGCCCTAATCAAGGAGCCCAGTGGAACACGGGGAAAAGGAAATTAAAGGGAAATGAGTAATCAACGGACTGGACTGTGACAATTTAATTATAAATAGTGTATTTTTCTTACTGAGATTTATAGTAATTTTATGTATTACACTGTACTGCTGCTGCAAAACAACAAATTGCATGAATATGTGATATTATGAATGAATGAGGGTGTTTTGTAAAGTATCTCCCAGTTTTTGCTCGTTTTTTCCCTCTGTCCTCATTCATTTCCCTCTGTGTATACCACTAGCAGCTACAATCAGTAAGTCCTCAGGCTCAGCCAGCACTACCATTATTGCCTTGATGCTTCTATTGATTTTCACACAATCACTGACAGTGAGAGCACACGACCACAAGACAAAGCAGCACAATTAAGTCATTCGGCCTATCGAGTCTGCTCCCCATTCCATAATGGCTGATTTATTATCCCTCTTCTCCTGTAACCTCTAATGCCCTTATTAATCAAGAACCTATCAACTTCCACTTTAAACATACCTTGTGATTTGGCTTCCACAGCCGTCTGTGGCAACAAATTCCATCGAGTAGTACCCTCTGGCTAAAGACATTCCTCTTAATCTCTGTTTTAACTGTACGTCTCTCTATTCCAGGGGTTCCCTATCTTTTTCTGCTGTGGACGCCTTCCATTAACTGAGAGGTCTGTAAACCCCAAGTCTGGAATCTGTGCACTCTTCTGAGACTGTATCCGCTGGTCCTAGACTCCCCCACATCCGCTCTGTGTAGGCCTTTCACAATTCAATAGGTTTCAGTGAGATCCCCCCTCATTCTTCTACACTCCAGTGATTTTTCCACACAAATCGCTCCCCCACCCCCATTCACCTATAGCAACTAAGACATGCTTGCCTTCTAATTTATCCCAGATCTGATGAAATTCAACAAACTGAACCATTAAGTTTGTTTCTCTCCACAGATGTTACCTGACCCACTGAGGATTTCCAGAATTTATTTTAAAGTTTTTCAGTTACGGAGAAAGATTGAAATGTGGGTGGAGATGCATCACATTATCTGAGGCATGGAAATTTCTAATTGGGTAACCCCCTGGCAGTGGACTCAGTAACCAGGAGGAATAAAATTGAGATCATTTGCAGAATGTTCAAAGGAGGCTGTGACCAGTGGGGTACCGCAAGGTTCAGTGCTGGGACCGCAGCTGTTTACAATATACATTAATGATTTCGATGAAGGGATTAAAAGTAACATTAGCAAATTTGCTGATGACACAAAGCTGGGTGGCAGTGTGAAATGTCAGGAGGATGTTATGAGAATGCAGGGTGACTTGGACAGGTTGGGTGAGTGGGCAAATGTATGGCAGATGCAGTTTAATGTGAGGTTATCCACTTTGGTGGCAAGAACAGGAAGGCAGATTACTATCTAAATGGAGTCAAGTTAGGAAAAGGGGAAGTACAACAAGATCTAGGTGTTCTTGTACATCAGTCAATGAAAGCAAGCATGCAGGTACAGCAGGCAGTGAAGAAAGCTAATGGCATGCTGGCTTTTATAACAAGAGGAATTGAGTATAGGAGTAAAGAGGTCCTTCTGCAGCTGTACAGGGCCCTGGTGAGACCCCACCTGGAGTATTGTGTGCAGTTTTGGTCTCCAAATTTGAGGAAGGACATACTTGCTATTGAGGGAGTGCAGCGTAGGTTCACAAGGTTAATTCCCGGAATGGCGGGACTGTCATATCTTGAAAGATTGGAGCGACTGGGCTTGTATACACTGGAATTTAGAAGGATGAGAGGGATCTGATTGAAACATATAAGATTATTAAGGGATTGGACACCTGGAGGCAGGAAGCATGTTCCCGCTGATGGGTGAGTCCAGAACTAGAGGCCACAGTTTAAGAATAAAGGGTAGGCCATTTAGAACAGAGATGCAGAAAAACGTTTTCACCCAGAGAGTGGTGGATATGTGGAATGCTCTGCCCCAGAAGGCAGTAGAGGCCAAGTCTCTGGATGCATTCAAGAGAGAGTTAGATAGAGCTCTTATAGATAGCGGGGTCAAGCGATATGGGGAGAGGGCAGGAACGGGGTACTGATTGTGTATGATCAGCCATGATCACAGTGAATGGCGGTGCTGGCTAGAAGGGCCGAATGGCCTACTCCTGCACTTACTGTCTATTGTCTATTGAAAAACATAATTTCATCTTAGGAGCGGTGAAATATCTGCCACGGTAGCATGATATTTTACAGTACCTACAACCTGGGTTCAATTCCCACCGCTGTCTATAAGGAGTTTGTACCTTCTCCTCATGACCACAGGGTTTCCTCTAGGTGCTCCAGTTTCCTCCCACAGTCCAAAGATGTACTGGCTGGTAGGCTAATTGGTCATTGTAAGTTTTTGGGTGATTAGGCTCGGGTTAAATCAGGGTTGCTGGGTGGACTCTGAGGGCCTGTTCCACAAGGTATCTCCATAAATAAATAAACTATAGTCAAGGCAGAAACTCTACATTTTAAATGTACTCATATGAGCAACTGAAGGGCTCTGGGAAAAAGCTATCAGGTAGAATTAGTCTAAAATTGCTCTTTCATCAGTCTAAGTTTGAAAAGCATGGTCATTCTGGGCCAAGTGGTTCCCTTCTCTGACTACAACACCTTGCACTATCGGCCTATATTCAGCAGGTTATAGCAGACAGATTGCCAGGATCATTGAAAGACGTTTGATCCTACTGAAGCTGAGTTCTGGAAGTCTAATACCATTGACGCTATTATTTAATTGTAAGATATATAAAGGAGCTGAATTAGGCCATTTGGCCCATCAAGTCTGCTCTGCCATTTCGTCATGGCTGAATCAAATTTCCCTCTCAGCCCCGATCTCCTTTCTTCTCTCCGTATCCCTGCATGCCCTCAGTAGTCAAGAATCTGCCATAAATATACATAAAGACTTGGCCTCCACAGCTGCCTGTGGCAAAGAATTCCACAGATTCACTACCTCAAGAAATCTCTCCTCATTTCTGTTCTAAAAGGATGCCCTTCTATTCTGAGGCTGTATCCTTTAGTCTTAGACTCTCCTACCATAGGAAACATCCTCTCCACAACCACTCTATCAAGGCCTTTCACTATTCAATAGGTTTCAATTAGATTACCCCTCATTCTTCTGAATTCTATTGAATACAGGCCCAGAGCCATCAGACACTCCTCATATGACAAGCCATTCAATCCTGGAATCATTTTTGTGAACCTCATCTGAATCCTCTCCAGTTTCAGCACATCCTTCCTAAAATAAGGGACGCAAACCTACCTGCAATACTCCAAATGAGGCCTCAACAGTGCTTATAAAGCCTCAACATTACATCCTTGCTTTTATATTCTAGTCCTCTTGAAACGAATGCTAACATTGCATTTGCCTTCCTCACTACAGACTCAACTTGAAAATTAACCTTTAGGGAATCCTGCACAAGAACTCCCAAGTCCCTTTGCATCTCAGTTTTTTGTATTTTCTCTCCATTTAGGATATAGTCAGCCTTTTCATTTCTTCCACCGCTGTAGAAAAAACACTACCCAACGTTGTATTCCATCTGCCATTTCTGTGCCTATTCTAATCCATCCAAGTCCTTCAGTACCCTCCCTACTTCCTCAAAATTACCTTCCCCTCCACCTATCTTCATATCATCTGCAATCTTTGAAAAAAAAGCCATCAATTCCATTATCCAAACCATGACATATAACATAAAAAGGATTGGTCCCAACACAGACCCCTGTAGAACATCGCTAGTCACTGGCAGCCAGCTCGAAAAGGCTTCCTTTATCCCCACTCTTTGCCTCCTGCCAATCAGCCACTACTTTATCAATGCTAGAATCTTTCCTGCAATACCATGGGTCTGTAGCTTGTTAAGCAGCCTCATTTGTGGCATCTTGTCAAAGGCCTTCTGAAAATCCAAGTACACAACATCAGTTGATTCTCCTTTGTCTATCCTGCTTGTTACTTCTTCAAAGAATTCAAACAGATTTGTTGGGCAAGATTTTTCCTTGAGGAAACTATGCTGCCTATTTTAACATGTGACTCCAAGTACTCTGACACCTCATCCTTAATAAGTGACTCCAACATCTTCCCAACCACTGAGGTCAGACTAACTGGTCTATCGTTTCCTTTCTTCTGCTTCCCTCACTTCTACAAGAGTGGAGTGACAGTTACAATTTTCCAGTCTTCCGGAACCATTCCAGAATCCATAATATACCTGGAGATCCCACTTACATTCAGTTGTAACTCTCTAAACTAGTCCTGGCAACTGCAGGAACTGAAGATTAATCCTTAGAGTCAAGGAGCAAAAGAGACACAGAGGTATTTAAAGAATTTTTTTTGACTGTTTTGTCTTAACTTAATTAGAATGTTTTTATTTATTAGTCATTTGATGAGCAGGGCAGTTGAAGATAAGAAGCCACACGAAAACAAATCATAATCACCATTCACCCATACTCACCATTCATCCCACTGTGATAAGGTGCACTGAATCTCGGCCCAGAGTTGAGAAAACTTGTCTTTTGAACAAAGGATGGAATTAATAGCTTTGCCCTTCACACGTAAGAAATTATCTTTCCACTCATGGAGACCTGGACATTCGTACGACATCTACTGCAGTTTAATAAAATATCAAACTGTGTGACATTTTGAACCGGTGAGGTGAATTTATTCTGGTGCAACTCTGACGAAGCTTGGAGTGGACTGCCTTCCGGGCTTAAGCAACTTAAAAGCAAATCCCAGCATTGAGCCCAAGAGCAGATGGCTTGCACTTTGAGAGAAAGTTTCAGTGTGTAAACAATAACTGAAGGACAAGGTGTAGCGGGGGTCTTGGAGAATGTTTAGAGTCCTGTGCGAACGGTCACCTTTACTCTTCTGACCTGCTCACCCTCTTTGCCTGCTATGATAGTTAGCTGGATCGCCTTCCTTTTGTCAATGCAAATAGTAAATGATTATCTTTGTGAAGAGGAATCCTTGCAAGGGTGAAGAAAGCTTTAGTGGGAGTTTTCTGACTGACTAATTTTCTGTCAGAAACTTTGGCAAAAAATCTGTTGTGTGTGTTTGCCACATATCTTACATCACAAGGACTTTCCCTGGGGTAGGGAAATTCTGGTGTCAAAGTGTTCATTTCAGACAGACTGAAGCTGCAAGTATTAACTCACTGCTAGAAAGAAAACACAGTGAAGGTAATGTGCAAGTGCGGGACATGGTTATTATATCACAGCAACATAAAATGAAGGTCCGAGGGAGCTATGTCATGGTAATGTTGAGATAGTTAAGCAAAGGACACAGTAATGTTATACATGTATTTCCGATATCATGAGTCTTTAAAGAAATAGTAAAAGTCTTAGAACCATAGAGCCAAAGAAGGAGGCAGCACAGAAGGAGGCTATTTTGCCTAAAATCTCATTGCAGGGTCTTTATAAAAACAGTTTGAATAACATCACTTCCCTGCTCTATCTCTGGAAACATGCCATTGTAAAGCCAAACGATACTCCATGAATTATTACCTCCAATCTCCTCCACCATCCTTTCAGACACTGAAGCAACACACAAAGGAGCTAGAGGAACTCAGCAGATCAGGCATCATTGATAGAGGGAAATGGACAGCTGACCTTTTGGGTCGAGACCCTTAATTGGGACTGGAAAGAAAGAGCGAAGGTAGCCGATATAAAGGGGTTGGTGGAGAAGGGGTGGAGGAAGGACAGGGAAGGCTGGGAGGAGAGTGAGAATGAGGTAAGAAACTGGAGGGTGAGAGGTAGAAATGAAAAAGAGGCTGGTTTCCCAACGTCTGTAATCTCTTGAGTATGCATATACACTGATGTGTGTATCACAGCCATCCATTCCTTTTGCCAATAGAACCATTGCTGGCTTCATTGAATTTCTTCATCAGAATCCATCAATCATCCGCACTAATCCATCTCATCCCTCCTGAGGTGCCGGGACGAAGAGGAGGGTCAAATGAAAAACGTCAGACAGCTTGGCTCTGTTTCCTCGGCACATTCACATCTGCATTTTAATTTAATCAGAACTTTGACTCGATAAATACAGGGAGAGGTCCCTCTTCCCAAGGGACGGCAGATCAGATGGCTTGTGAAGAAATGAGGATCCGTTCTTAATTGCGTGCAGCAAATGAGAAAAGCATCTCTTGTGGTACACGTGGCTTTCAGTGGCACAGCATGAAATAAAATTTCCCAGGGTAACTAGCATATAGTACTCTGGCTGAACCCATCATGATATTACCATGCTTCTTCCAGCTGGAAAATGGGCAGCAGTCTGTCCTGCCAAATCCCCACCCATCTTACATCACATCCATTTTCAAAGTGTTGGCTTCAAACACACACAAGTTTTGTTTAAATATTAATTTGTTGGTGCATGTCACTTCTCCACGGACCATGTACTTGGCAATGGCTGGGGGTGGGGGTCAGATTCACAGAGCTGTCGAAACGTTACAGGCTTTCAGCGTGGAGGCAGGCCATTTGGCCCATCATGTCTACGTCAAGCAGTGATCACTCACCCGTATGAGTCCCATCTTCCAGCACTTGGCCTGTAACCTTTTTGAGCCTTGTGAATCAAGTACTTGTCTAGACACTTAAAACATTGTAAGTGACTCTGTTTCTGCCTCTCTCTCTGGCAATGTGTCCCAGGTACTGCTCACTCCGTGGGTAATAAAGATCCCCTCCAAATCCCTCTAAATCTCTTACCCTTTACCCCAAATCCTTTATTCTCTTTTCTCATTACTATAATCAAGGAGGAGGTACAGGAGCCTGAAGACACACACTCAACATTTTAGGAACAACTTCTTCCCCTTCACCATCAGACTTCTGAACAGTTCATGAGCTCGTGAACACTACCTCTCTATTGTGCCCTCTTTTTCTCACTACTTATTTATTTATTTTCTCCACACACTCAGTGGCCACTTTATTAGGTACCACCTGTACCTAAAAAGTGGCCACTAAGTTTATGTTTGTGGTCTTCTGCTGCTATAACCCATCCACTTTATGGTTCGACATGTTGTTCATTCAGTGATGCTATTCTGCACACCACTGTGGTAACTGTTGAGTTACTGTCACCTTCCCGTCAGTTTGAACCAGTCTAACCATTCTCTGCTGACTTTTCTCATTAAAAAGGTATTTTCACCCACAGAACTTCCACTTACAGGTGTTTTTCATTTTTTACACCATAGTCTATAAACTCTAGAGACTGTTGTGCATGAAAATCCCAGGAGATCAGCAGCTTCTGAGATACTCAAACCACCCTGTCTGGCACCAACAATCATTTCACAGTCAAAGTCACTAAGGTCACATTTCTTCCCCATTCTGATGTTTGGTTTGAAAAGTAACTGAACTTCTTGACCATGTCTGTATGCTTTTATGCATTGTGTTGCTGCCACATGATTGGCGGATTAGATATTTGAATTAACAACCAGGTGGACAGTGTACTTAATAAAGTGGCCACTGAGCATATTCTTACTGTAACTTATAGTAATTTTTTATGCATTGCACTGTACTGCTGCCACAAAAAGTATTCACAATGTACACTGGTGTTATCAAACCTGGTTCTGATTCTGATAAATCTACGGTACATCTTTTCGTTTTATTCACCTTTGACAGGAAAATGCCTCTGAGGGACAACCTTCCTTTCAGGTAAATCATGGAGCTCCACCTCCTCTTCCACAGTGATCAGTCAGGGCATCGGGTGACAGGGCTTCGCCCGCTACTGTCTGGACGACCCCATCAACAGCACAGCGATTCTTTTTTCCATTATTTTTAGACTCTCCCCCTCCACCCACCCCGCTAATCCTTTCAGCTTTGATAACCGGGTCAAGTCTTTTCAAAGACTTTCAGTTCTGCTGGTAAATTACACCTTAGTTTTTCCCATCACTTTAAAATTCCACTTTCATGTGATTTCTGGTTCTTGGGTCAAGTGGCACCCACATCCAGATCTGGAGGTGGATAGTTCTGACACTGAGTCCAGTTTGGAAGATTCAGAGAAAATGCATTCACTCTACTGTAACCAATGGCAGAAAGAGCTCTCCCCTTCACCTGGTACCCTCTAATGGCACCTTTAGGGAATCTGCACAAAGTTCACACCACTGGCCCTTTCTCCACACAGGAGTTTGTGTCCTGCCATGTGATGATGGGAATGGCAGAGAATGTCACAGTGAACTCACACTGCATTAAAGAGCCAGCCCTTGAAGCTACACTGCCAGGCACGCACTTGAAATCCTTTTCTCCATTATTTTAGTGACACTTTATTAACATCCTGCTAAAAGGGCAGATGGATAGGTTTTAGACGGTTGTACATACATCCCATGGTGCAGTTCTAGGGCCAGCTCATGTATTTTCCTGTTCACATTTAGTGAATGAGAGTCTGGAACATTAAATTCAATGATAAAAATCATTATATTCAAACCGTAAAACGAAACAGGATACTGTTATTCAGAACTTTGGTCGGTCTTTTCCAATTGTAGTCATGAGCATATGGGATGAGAAGTACAAAGAGCAGGCGGTGGTGTCACCAATGGCTCATGGGGGAGTTGAACCCTGATCTTGAATCAACAGGTTAATGTCCCATTCGTTTAATTTAAACACAAAGATCTAGTCTGACATTCCAATGTACATCAGATGGGGAAATTCTATGGCTGTCTTTCAAATGAAGTAAGGATCTCTCAGCATTTACAAGTTTGCACACATTCCTTCTGAAGAAGGATAGTGGAATTTCCCTAGTGTCTTGGCCCATATTTATCCTCAAACAAAGTTTATTAAGCAGATTTTCTGGTTATGAACATAAGTCATAAAACACTCCAGCACAGTACAGGTCCTTCAACCATGTTGTTGTACCAACCTTTTAACCTACCCAAAAGGTCATTCTAACCTTTTCTTAACACATTCCTGCTTGTCCAAGTCGTGTACAACAATTTCAGTTGTGAGCAAATTGATAGCGGCATTTTGTTCCTTACAACTGAAACAACTCCCAAGCCATTCACAGTCCTGTCTTCCAGGAAGCTCTCACCAATCCCGGCCGAGCCTGGGATTTCTCTTTTCCTCACTCCTGGTATTTCAGAGCTCAGATGATTTTCATTGCATTAAATGTTAAAATTGTTGCACCAACTTTAGTGACTCAAAATAATTACTACTTATTAAAAAGAGAAAAGCCAATACAGCCAGTTACGTCTGCATACAAGCATCACAGGCTGTAAAGCTTTGTTCATTTATTTAAAAGCACTTTCATTCTGACTGTTCTCACTGCCTGGGTTCTCCAACAACATCATCATTCCTTGGAAATCAGCATCAGATTGCACGGCTTTTATTTTCTCCCTGGAGCACAAGTTCATCTGGTAAATAAAGTTGTGAAGATTTCCTCTGCTTGATATGTCCAGCAAAGTGCTCAGTCCAAAGCTTCAGTGTCTGATTATGCTGGCGGAAATACACAAAGTGACAGGCACTGTGTTGTGTCTTCAGTATCTTCACTCCAGGGTAAACATGTTTCCAAATTGATCCAAAGAGCCTTATGACGTGTAGTGAATGTTGTAACACAGGCAACATGGGATCTCATTTGCACACTGACAACGAACATAATGGGACAAATGCTAAAATAATTTCTTTGTCTTGCTTGGGAATAAATCGTGGGCAAAGTACTGAAGAACTCTTCGCTATTCTTCAAAAAAAAATCCGTTCATCAGCCTAACGGAGCAGACTTAAACAAAAGCAGAAAATGCTGGGAATGCTCAGCAGGCCAGGTATTATCCATGGAAAGAGAAATGGTCAACAGTTCCAGTTTCAGCTCCAGTCCCTTCATCAGGCTGGACACTCGTCGTTTCTTGTTCCATCAACACTGCCTGACCTGCTGAGTGTTTCCAGTATTCTCTGCTCTTGGTTTAGCAATAAAAGCGGCTAACCACGAGCAAGGTGTTTCTTCAGGCATTACACATCTCTCGCTCTACACATGGTCTTATATTTTGTTGTTTTTTTTCTTTGAGGACAACAAAGTTCCTGAACCAAATTCAACAATGTAAAGAAAGGTGACATAAGAGACAACAGATGCTGGACTTTAGAGCAACAGACAATCTTCTGGAGGAACTCCGTGGATTGGGCAGCATCTGTAATGGTGGAGGGGTGGAACTGTTGATGTTTTGATTCAAAACCCTGCATCAAAACCAAAAATGGAGAGCGAAGAGCACCAGTATGAAGAGGAGAGGGGCTTGCAGGAGACAGGTGGACTAAGAAGGGGTGAAAGATGATGGTCAGATGACGCCAGATAGAATAGGCCGAGGGGTGGAGTTGGGAGACAGAGGTAGGTGAATGATAGGTAGATGAAGGCAAAGAAAACACAGGGCAGATGGAGCCAGGGTGCAGGTAGGGACAACTTGGAGGGCAATAAGCCAGAAGACAAATGCTGCCATTGCTGGAATCTGGTAAGTGAGGAAGGTGTAATGGAACCATCAGAGGTGAAGGGAAAGTCAGACTAGAACCAGTTGGAAGGAGAAAAGGGGAGGTGGCTGTAAAGAAGAGTCCTGTTTGATTACATTGAATATTGAACTTGGGTTAATGAGACTGACTTTTATTGGTTACTGTATAGATGACAAGACTACACAGAGTTGCAAACTATCCTAAACCCTCCCGGCATTTTTGGGAACAGCATATTAATTTCCAGCAGCCTGGTGAGAGCAATGCAGGAGTAAATCAGAAGGCCAAAAAAATCTGTGCTTTCCTCATTGTCTTTCAAAACTTTTTATTTACATGTTACAAGATAACTGTGAAGGAGAAAAGGTGGGCTCTTTGTCTCAAACTGATAGCTCCTGGCTACGTCTACATTACATATGGGGCTTGAATCAGTAGCGAGGAAGGCAAATGCAATGATAACATTCATTTCGAGAGGATTAGAATAGACCACACTTGGATTATCGTGAGCAGCTTTGGGCTCCTTATCTAAGAAAGAATTTGCTGACACTGGAAACAGTTCAGAGGAGGTTCACAAGAATGATTCCGGGAATGAACGGCTTATCACATGAGCAGCATTTGGTGGCTCTGGGCCTGTATTTGCTGGAATTTAGAAGAATGAGGAGAGATCTCATTGAAACCTATCAGACGTTGATAGACCTAGTAGATGTGGAGAAGTTGTTTCCTATAGCGGGGGAGTCTAGAACAAGAGGGCACAGCTGCAGAATAGAGGGATACTTATCTAGAATGGAGATGAGGAGGAATTTCATTAGCCAGAGGAGTCTGTGGCACTCGTTGCCACAAGCAGATGGGGAGGCCAGGCCACTGGGTGTTTTTAAGGCAGAGATTGATAGGTTCTTGATTAGTCAGGACATGAAAAGACAGGAGAATGGGATTGAGAGGCTAAAGAACCAGCCACGATGGAATGGCAGAGCAGACTTGATGAGCCAAATGGCCTAACTCTGCTCCCGTATCTTATAATCATACGGGCTGTGTTCCTGCAAAATGGTACATATCACGATTTACCCTGACGTGAATCCATGCATATACGCCAAGATATGCAGGTTGAAAAAATGGAAACTTCCTGTTTATTTTCTTGCTTTCATGTGAATTTCATAAGCATGAGTTTTTATTCAGCATCCTGTACGTTTTGATGGTGGTTTGTGATTCTGTATGGGTGAATTTCCATTACCCAAACTGCTGTAACACAGCTGTTACCTGCAATGATGCCTCCAGAAATGAAACCAGTCACTGGTGCCAACTTTACGTGGTGCTTTGGATGTGGGTGTCGATTCCAGCAGCAAGAAAATAGAAATCAGAGAAACAAGTGGGTAAAAAGGAATTTGCTTTGACATTGCAGCTCGGCCCTAAGTGCCCTGTGACCAATTCTATACTGAAAGGAACATGGTAGAGACCTCTGTAAAATGGAGCCATTTCCCTTAATGTCATGGAGCCTGAGAAATCTGCAAGTCACCATTTTAACTGCTCACTGCAATCAAAAGGTGACATCAACCTCACAGGTTTAAGCATGTCAAAGTGATCCCAATTCATTATAGCAGCAAGTGGATTGGACAAATTGCTCTTCCATCTTTCCTGTACAGTGGACGGAGGAGACTGGATGTTGGGAATAACAAAGAGGCTCACTCGAGTAAGTGATATTTCTTCTGCATAGAACCAGGAGTAGAAGAATCCTTCTATGCACTCCATTCAGTCTGATTCCACCTTGCCCTTCTCTTTTTCGCATTTCCTATTTCTGACTCCCCTCTTACCCCTTCATCACCTACCCACCATCTGCCTCTGGTGCCCCTCCCCCTTCACTTTCTCCCATATTCAACTCTCCACTCCCATCAGATTCCTTTTTCTTCAGCCTTTTATCTCTTCCACCTACCACCTCCCAGCTTCTAACTTCAACCCCTCTCCCACCCACTTTGCCCCTCACCTGGTTTCACCTATCACCTGCCAGCTTGTACTCCTTCCCCTCCCCCACCTTCCTATTCAGGCTTCTTGCCTCCTCCTTTCCGGTCCTGGTGAAGGAAGGAATGGGGTGTCTAGTTCATTTACTTGAATCTTCCACTATATTACAGGCTGTTTGATAATGAGATGCATTTTCACAGCTCAGTTCATGGTTTTCAATAGGAAAGCCTGCATGAGCTATAATGTGATTTTGAGTGCCTTGGGTCTCTGGTTGCTGTTTCAATGGCCAGGGTCAAAACTGTGAAGGGAGGTCTGTGAAATAAAAGACTGTGAAAATCATTCACAGCAGGGCAACGTCAAACCCTTTACTTCACTCAGGCTCTGTCTTCATACCCATTAACCTCCGGACTACCTATTTTTTCTCTTGTGGGACAGCTACATAATTATGTCATTGGAGTGTCTGCTGTAATAGAGTCATAATTAGAAGGAGCTAATGGAC
Source organism: Hemitrygon akajei (assembly GCF_048418815.1). Lineage (NCBI taxonomy): Eukaryota > Metazoa > Chordata > Chondrichthyes > Myliobatiformes > Dasyatidae > Hemitrygon > Hemitrygon akajei. Next base: position 33,737,920 of record NC_133127.1, read on the forward strand.
AGAGTATGTGCGTCTACTCATTAAAGCCACATTCGTTCTCAAGTAAGTTGGCAGTAACATAAATTTTACAACCCTAACAGTGCTTTTGGTTCAAAGGGGTAAGTTAGTACTACCGGTAGTTGGGTAACAAGAACAGGTGTGGGTATATCTTACATCAAATTACTCCATCAGTAGTTCAAATCTTTTCCATTGCCATGTACAGTTCATTCTACACATATTATATCAGCATATTTGTGAAATCCTATGCTGTTTGTAAAAGGCTGTTTGTAGACTGGCAAATCAAATCAGTGTAATAATTTTGACAATTGACAACTTAATTATTAATTTATGTGACATCCAGTTAAGCCAAAGAGATCTGAGCAGATTGCTGGTTTATGTTTCTTTGTCCCTCTCAGTAGTGAAGTGATCAAGTGATCTCATTTAACTCCTCAAAGCTCATTCTTTCCAATAGGCATCTTATAACTTCAACAAATTCAAGCAAGTGAGAGTGAAAGTTAATTGAGCGCTGCTACCTTGATGAAAAATATCCACAAATTAAGCAATGGTCTTGCAGAATGAAGTGGGAAAGAAGGACATTTATTGGTTCTGAACTGGTCTTGGTTTGGTTTATAATTATTGCCACATATACACAACAACAGCGTGACAATCTTTTGTTTGTGTTACCTTTTAGGCAGATAATTCCATACACAGGTACACGAAGGTAGTAAAAAGGGAAATAGAATGCAGGATGTAATGTTAGAGTCAAAGGGAACATTCCGTGAGGATGGATACGTAAAGTGCAAGGGCACAAGTTAGATTGGGAAATCAAGCACTTGACTTTTAGCGTACGAGAGGTCTGTCAACTTTGTAATAAAAGCTGTCCCTGAGCCTTGTGCATGTTCTCAAGATTCTGTATCTTCTGTCCAATGGGAGAGGAGAGAATAAATGGAGTGTGAGGTGGCAGGGGGTGGCAAGAACACAAGGACATAAGAAATAGGAACAAGAGTAGGCCAACAGGCCCATCAAGCCTGCTCTGCCATTCAACAAGATCATGGCTGATCTGACCACGGACTCATCTCCTCATCTCGAAGTGCAACACCAGCTCCAGCCACACCCCCGGTGGAGTGCACCAGGTCTTGATGTCTCCTTATGGGCAGCTGTAAACAGACAGTACCGTGGCCTGAGGCCCTGAGTTCGATTGAATACCACCGAATTCTGCAGTCGACCACAATAAAGCTTGTCTTCCACCGACCGAACCCTGGGGGAGCAGAACTGACTCCAGCCCAGACGCACCACCACCACCGCCCCCCCCCTCCCCCCCCACGCTGACTCCTCTCTCCCGGCGGCTGTGGACACCGTGCATGAGGCCTAGTCTTGACTACGACCAAAGCCACACAGCTCCCCTGCCAGCCGCCCCTGCTCTCTGACAATGAATCAGTAAATCAAACCTGTGGCATTCCACATTTACAACGTCCAAAAGTATCTTGCAATCACAAGGAAAGCAACTAAGGCAGTCTATCACCATTAGACTGTAAGCCTCCTTCGACTCAGGCAGCAGCGTGATGCGCAGATCCTTCATTTTCTCCGCCAACAAGCAACTCACTTCAGACCTGAAGTACTTTTAAGTTCTTAACATTCAGCAGTACCTTGCGATCATTAAAAATATGTTTAAATACGACAATAGCAACTTTTGTTGACCCCATAGAAGACACTGCAACTGAATGTGCCATCATTTTACTGGAAAGATCGTCTTTAAAGGGGGGAAAATCTGCTTGGATGAGGAGGATGTAGGTGAGTCCTTCAGTGAGTACTTTACATCAGTATTTACTAAGGAGAAGGACATGAGGAATAGAGAGATCAGTGCCAAACGTGCTGATATGCTAAGGCATTTCAAAGTTTAGGAGGAGGTAGCGTTGGGTCTATTAAAGAGCATTAAGATAGATAAATCCCCTGGGCCTAATGGGATATACTCCAACTTACTGAGAGAGGCAAGAGAAGATATATCTTTATTTGGTCAGAATTAGAAGTAGAATCAGGTTTATTATCACTGACTTATATGTCATGAAATTTGTTGTTTTGCGGCAGCAGTACAGGGCAATATGTAAAATTGTTATAAATTACAAAATAAATTACTAATGCAAGAAAGTGAATAATGAAGTAGTGTTCATGGGTATGATGGACCATTCAGAGATCTGCTGGCAGAGGGGAAGAAGCTGTACCTAATTTTTTGATTGTAGTCTTCAGGCTCCTCGTTGACAGTAGCAATGAGAAGAGGGAGGGCAGATCCTGAATGATAAGGGTCTTCAGTGATGGATTCTGCCTTCCAGGGAAACAAGCCCATCTTTTCAAACCTCTCCTCATACTGAAGTCTTCCAAACCAGGAAACATGCTGGTGAATCTCCTCTGCAATCTCTCCACCTCCACCACCACCTTCTTCTAATCGTGTGGCAATCAGAAGTGCCCACAACACTGTAAGTGTGATCTAACCAGTGTTTTGTTTTGTCGCAACCTGAACTCCCAAACTTTCATATTTAAACTCTCAAACTTTTATATTTGATACTCCCTTCTTTTATATGGCAAGCATTCCATATGCCTTTTTCACCACTCTATTTCACTGAGTTACCACTTTCAGGGAACAATGGGCATGAACCCTAAAGCCCTTCTGTTCATTGAAATTCCCTCGAACCTTACCATTTAATGTTTGCATCCAACTATACGTGACTTCCAAAGATGCATCACATCACAGTTGGTGGGATTACTTTCCAAATGTCAATGCTCTGACCAACTTTCCATCTGATCTATGTCCTGCTTTTACCTCAGACAGCTTTGCGCACCACACTACCATCTGAAAGCCCACCAGTCACACCTCCTACGTGGCTATGGGGAAAGAGCAAGTCAGCAGTAGCACCTTCACTTAATCTGTAGTCCAGCAGGAGCAAGATTGGAGTAGGTCACTGTCCTTACTCCAGCAGCTGGAAGCATGGCTCGGGACAATCACAAACAACAAACAATGCAGGGAGTGGACATTCAGGAGGAAAGCAACCAAATGGACTCCACATGTGCCATTTATGGAGTTTGGCACCATAAGAAATGAAAAAATAAAATTGCAGGACTTGCTAAAGTGCTACAAAGTACCAAAAAGTCATTGTGTAGTGATGGAAATGGGCAGCCAATTTTGCTCATAGCCACCTCCCACAAACAGGAATAATGAGCAGATGACAAAGAAGAGAGAATCTGCAGATACTGGAAACCCAGGCAACACACACAAAATGCTGGAGAAACTCAGCAGGCCAGGCAGCACCTCTGAAAAAGAGTACAGGATTGCAGTCGACGTTATGGGCTGAGAGCCTTCATCGGGACTGATGATGGGACCTGATGAAGGGTCCCGGCCCAAAACATCGACGGTACTCTTTTCCATTGATGCTGCCTGACATAATGACCAGATGAATGCTTTACCAGTATTAAAGGAGTAAAGTAACTTCCACACACATTACAGTATAAAGATTTTACAACCACCTACATTTATAAAACTTGTCCAGGGTTAGTTAAAGCAGAGATCAATAAGTTCTTGATTAGTAAGCACATCAGAAAGACAGGAGAATGGGGCTGAGAAATAATATATCAGCCATGATGGAATGGCAGAGCTGACTTGATGGGCTGAATGGCCTCATTCTGCTCCTGTTTAGTGTCTCAATTGTAACTGCAAGCTCTTTTTAAAAAAAAAGAATACTTCAAGACTTCAGGGACATTACTCTTACGTTCATCATCTTTTATGACTAAACATAGGATAAACTTAAAATGAAATAATTATCGTCTTAATTATTTGTCTTTAACTTAAAGAAGTATGTAGTAATTCACAAGGAAAAGTTGTGTGGTAAAAAATGGAGAGCACCCTCAAAAGGCTAAACAATCTCTGGCAAAGTCATTGCATTTCAATTGAAACAAAATATATACTCTTTCAGCTAAAATCCTCTGAAAATTTATTTTCTTCATTTTGCCAAACCCTTCAATTTTATAAAGGCTGGACAAGGGCTTGGATGGCCCAGGACAGTGTTGGAATTGGGCACAGATTTTAGAGTACACCCATTCTGTGATAATATTATGTTTTATTAAACAATAAGCCTCATTGTGCTAAATATACTTATGCAGCTTTAATAGGCTATGTAATTATAAAGAGGTCACAATTCACGGAACAGGGGAGGAATGAATAGGAGATGCCAAAATAACAGGCGGATCTTTAGGGAGGGAGACGAGAACTTGGGGCACCGTGCACCAACATCACTTTCCTGCTAATCCAGTTTGAGCAGGGCGGTGAGGTGGACGGTGTCTGCTCTAGAAGGACGCACAGTCAGCTACGGACCTTGCTCTTGCTGCATTCACGGCAGGTTTGAGTACTTCCAGCATCTACCGCTGCAATGCGGGCTCCCAGAAACAGCAACGTAATTATGTCCAAATAAGCTGCTCTGGTAGTATTGACGGAGGGTTGAAGATTGTAGCACACTGGAGGAGGTACACATGGACCTCTTTGAAACAATACCATGGGATCTCTTATAGACACCCAAGTCGAAAAGTTTGATCCTGACTTATTACCCACCCAGAGGAAGATATTTCTTCTATACTGCCCTGCTTTACCTGGCTGGAGTTTTATGCAGATACTTCTGGAGCATAATCACCAAGTCCGCTGAATTGGGTAAGAGAAGTTCATGGAACTGTTTCAGCCCACTATATTGTGCTGAACTAATTAAACTAGTAATTAAAGCTTAACTAGTCCAATCCCTTCTGCTGAAACAACGTCCGTATTCCCCTTTTCTCTGCACAGTTATTTGCCTATCTAAATGCCTCTTAAATGTCCCTGTCATACCAGCCTCCACCGCCTCCCCAAGCACCCTCCACTCCCTGAGTAAAAAAAGATGCCTTACACATCTCCTTTAAACTTACCTCCACTCATCTTAAATGTATGGTTTCTAGTGTTAGACATTTCAATCGCAGGATAAAGATACCCTTATCTATCCCTCTCATAACCTTATAAACCAGTCACGTCTCCCCTCAGCTTCCACTGGTCCACACAAAACACCTCTACTTTGTCTAATCTCTCCTCACAGCACGTGCCGTCTAAGTCAGGCAGATATCTTCTGCACCCTCTCCAAAAACTCCACAAACTTCCTATAATGGGGTGACCAGAATTGAATGCAATGCTCCAGATCAGGGATTCCCAACCTGGGGTCTACGGACTCCTTGGTTAATGGTAGGGATCTATGGCACAAAAGAGGTTGGGGACCCCTCTTCTAGATGCTGCCTAGCTAGAGTTTTATAGAGTTGCAAAGCGAATTCCTGAATCTTTAACTCATTACCTTGGCCAATAGAGGTAAACATGCATATTCCCTCTTTACTGCCCTATCAACTTGTCCAGCCACTTTCAGGGAGTGATGGAATTGGATCCCAAGACCCTCAGCACATCAACACTGCTACAGGTCCTGCCATTAACAGTGTACTGTCCCTTTACGTTTGCACAGCACCTCAGACTTGGTTTGGTTCATCTCCAGCTGCCATTCCTCATCAGCAATTGAGCTATATACAGCTCTGTCCTTCGACAATCTCCTGCACTGTCCACAACGCCACCAACCTTTGTATTCCCACAAAATTACTAACCAAACTATCCATGTTTCATCTTTGTCATTTTTAAATTTCGCTAACAACAGAGGTCTCAGAAGGAACACTGTTGTCAAAGTTTCTATGAAAGTGAACAAGTAATTAAATTTCTGGTCAGGAGTTAACAGGCATCAGCTTGGTTTCTCAATGGATTTCGGACATCAACCCACATCCCGTTACACTACTTAGATCCACAGATGTGCTTTGAGTAAACAGAACATAATCCCAGAGACGTAGAGGTGGGATTTCCCCAATTCCTCTAGTGTCACTTCACCTCAGTGACCTGGAGAACTATGTTGGCTGGAGTCGGGGCCTGGTGTTTTGGATCTTGGTAGGATTTCCCAGGCCAAACAGGTCAAAGGATAGAAGGCAAGTGGTCCACCGGTCCTCCAGGTTCATGGGTTCAGATCAGGGCTAACGACCCTGACTGGTAAAACAGAACTGTTACAGAAACAGCAATGGTGAATCCTTCTACATCTGTATGTGATGATATTCCTGAGCCTCCACCCCAGACTGCATAGCTGACGGTAGTGAAAAATGAGAGGAAGCTCCTGACACAAGGAAGGGAACCCAAAACACCACCAGAATTGGAGGGCATTCACTGCTGCTGTAAGTGCCAGCATCGTAACGGGCAGTAAGTAATTGTAACTTCAGTGGGTGTTTGGAAGAAACTTCATTTGGTTTCTGCAGCAGTGAAGTTGGTCGGACCCAAGAACACCAAACGGGCTCTGAAAGAGCGCTCGATGCAGTATCGGCGACCACTATAAGCAGGACATAACTACCGGTAAAAGCTTGGTGCAGCAACCACATCCTGTGGACAGCCCAAAGCACGCCTGACCTCATTCATATGGGAATCGGGTCCACGGCCCATCACAGGAAGCAAGGAGAAATCAAGGAAGAGAGAATTAAATGGACATGGATTGTTGCCGGTGAAAATATTTCCCCAAATCTCCCAGGCTTCCCTGTTTAAATCGCAAGCCACATTTGCATTAGCCTCTTCCATCTGAATCAATATCACTAGAGTACTCTGAATTAAATTCAATGATTGCTGCCCTTTGATATATCCAACACATTTACTATTTTGTTCTAAAGTGTAAATGTATGTATGTGGAACATTGCCGGTCTATTTAATAAATATACAGTTCAGGCCCATCAATAACCCAGACACATTCTGCATAACATTTTACTCGAATGATTTGTGACTCTCCTGTGAGCGTACTCAATGGGAATATGAGTGACCCTTTTCACTCTGCTGCCACAGATCAGGTGGTACGATGAAATTGCCTGACAGAAGTCCAAATACATCTGGTTCTCCTAGCTTGAAACCATTCAATTCCCGCTGTTTCAGCTAAATGATGATGTTTGCTGGAGAATAATAAACTGTTTTTTCTAGCACAAAGGCCACTTTGATGTGCTCTGCCTCTGTTGGGAGCTAAAATGGACAGCATTGATAAGGAATGTCAAAGGCGGAGTGAGCCGGGGAAGGGGGTTGGTGCTGAGGAAAAGATCTCTCTTTGTGAATTTACAATTTAACTCCAATTGCTGTAACTGCATATGGCTGACTTCAGACCAATGCCATTCACAGGTCAACTGCCTCGATGTCAAGGAGACGGTGTCATCTTGAGAGATGGTTATTTTATACATTGAGTAAGATAAATGGCTCAGTGCAAATAATGATTTATGTTCAAAGTAAATATTATCCATAAGTTTTCAGGGCTTTGAGATGAACAGGGCATCAAAAGTAAATACTTTCATTCTATCATAAAAACTGGGGAATGACGAATAAGCAATACGCCGTGTATTAGTGCTTAATGTAAATTCATTTAATTAAGCCGGCATTTTGCCTGTGTGAGGTCAACACATTCTATCCGCACGACTTTTAAGATTTAGTTTAAAATACACATCAGATTAACTTGAGGCCTTTGACGGCAATTTATCACATCCCCTTGACATCTGAAACTTCACAAGCAAGTTAATGAATTATTCTTGCAGTGCTGATACCATTGTAATGTAACCAATGTCCCACACCCACCCCCTCGGCTAAACATAACATTTTCTCTTCCATCTCCTCTTTATCACCCCTCATGTTTTCTTAAAAATTTCTTTGGGGGAAAATTAGTCCTCAGTTCAACGCTTCATCCAAAAGGCAGCATTCCATTAAAGTAACCTCTCTTCTGGGTTGCTTGGATATGACAACATAGATTCACACTTAAAAGCTGGATGAGGGCTTGAGCTCACAAGTTGACAAGAGATTATGATTTAGGATAGATTTTTGGTTTCTTGCCCTCGAGGTTACAAAGTCTGAATGAGAGAGCTCATAAGATAATGCAGAAGACGTCCATTTTCAAAAGGTGAAGGGGACTGGTCTCAGCAAGACCAGCACCACAGTTAAAGCAACTGGTTGGGGGAGGAAGCACAGTTTATTGTTCCCACGAAACCCAGATTTTAAAATATGCATGCCAGGGTACAGCAAGGTCAGGACTGGGCCAAATCTGTGATGTCTTTCACAGTGGAATAGTATCTCATCACTCACTGTCAAGGCTCCCACGTGAATAATGACCTCTCGGGTTTGGCAACAGTGAGTCACCTCCAGGGGAACAATCCCATCAGCAGACGAAATGAAGGAAGAAATTTTCAGAGAGAAAAGAAAAATCAGATGCATTTTATGAAATAGTTGTTGATGCCTGGGTATGAAGGTGATCGTTTTCACATTTCATTGACGACTCAAGTCAAGTCAAGTTGTTTTTATTGTCATATGCACAAGTACGTATTCAGTAAGGGACTGGCATGACAAAAACAACTTGCCTGCAACAGTAACACAAGTATGTAGAATCAGACAACACAGAATACAAATTATACAAGACAGAGGAGAAAAGGAATCTGATCCTTGGCAGAACTGATGTGTCTTCAGAGAATGCATATCTGTTTATGGAAGGAAATCCACTGGCTGGAATTTCTGGCACTTTCTTCTTTTCAGCTTCAATGACAAATTACCTCTCTTCAGATCAGAACCCCTCTTTGGTGGTGGTCAGACATTGGATGGAGAACATCACCACCCTGATCATAGGGCCTGTGTCATTTCTCCTGAGGCATTCCCTTAGTGTGTCTTTGAGGTGTTTAATTTGGCTGCTGTGGGACCTCTGATGGGTATAATTTAATATAAAACTTCAGTTTATGAAATAATACAATATAATACAATACAATATAATGGAGCCCATAATTGTTGATATCTAAAACTTCAGGTTAACATACACAGGTAATCAGGTGTTGGCGCGTGGCCAAGCGGCTAAGTGATCTGAAGGTTGTTAGTTCAAAACTCAGCTGAGGCAGCGTGTTGTGTCCTTGAGCAAGGCACTTAACCACACATTGCTCTGCAACGACACCGGTGCCAAGCTGTATCGGCCTAGTGCCCTTCCCTCGGACAACATCGGCAGAGTGGAGAGGGGAGACTTGCAGCACCTCCGTACAACGTTGCCCAGGCCTCAGTCAACATCAAAGTTGATGGACAGCCGAAGAAGAAAAACACATTTAACATAAACAAGAAGGTGGATGTACTGTATATTAGTGAATTTTGGAAACCAGGCTATTGATCGATTTGATACAAAGCAAGACCTTTAGAAGATCCAAGACCAACAGTGGGTAGTGGTACAACATCATCAGTAAAACCAAGAATAAATTTGACAAGCATAGTACTTTCAACTACTGCGACATTGATGTTGCTTTCTATAAATTACTTTCATCCTTATCATGTGGCATTCTTGTGGCTGAATAATGATAGAAGGTTAAGAAAGAATAGCAAAGCTAATTGTGGTTGTTTTAGACATTAGACATTTGCAGGTATGCAGCAGTGGTAAAGGAAACTCCAGAGAGTAGGGACCTCAGCATAGACAGCATCTACACGAGGTACTGCCTCAAGAAAGCAATATCTATCATGCAATATCCTCTCCATCAGGGCCTTGTCACCTTATTGCAACTACCATCAGGCAGAAGGTGCAGAAGCCTGAAGCCTCATGCCACCAGCTTCAAGAACAGTTACTTCCCTTCAGCCAATCAGTTCTTGAGCCAAATTGCACAACCGAATCACCACCCCAATATAGCAGCTCCATGACAGCTTTCATCACTTTTCATTACAGTGCACCTTTAATTTGTTCTAATTATGTACTTTCTTATAAAAATTGTAATGCATAACTTAAAACTAATTTGTAGTTTTACTTGTGTATACTGCTTATCGGATGCTATGAGCCTGGGATGCTGCAGCAAGTAAGTTTCTCGTTGCACATGTCCACACATGGACTTAAGCTCAACTTCGGTCTTGACTTTTGTTTCATTACAGTGTAAGCGACAACTGATGGGGTTTAACAAATACAATCCTCAACTTAAACTGGCTGTGTCAATGTGCTAATACTTCATAATCTTCTTGCTGCAATGTGGCACCTCACCACCAACCAATTTCACACAAGAAAGGGCCTAATCTCCAGAACTAATAGTAAACTCATCACATACATTGAAATCAAACTCTTCCAAACTTCAGCAGTTAAATACAACATGCAGTCAATACTTGCATTTTCAGAGGATGGAACCAAGCTCCAAAGCACCATCATAAGGTCATCAGGAGAAGAAAGATGATGCCAGAGTGTGGCCACTCACCGGAAGCTGCTCTCTCTAGATCTACTTAATGTACCATCATCAAAATATACAAAAAAGGATGGACCATCCCCTCACCATCAGTAAGGCAAAGATCTTTCATCAGCCTTCCCCTGTTCCACAACACTGACCTCTGACAATGGACCTTAGCCTGACTCAGGAACGCAATAACCACTTCCATATTCCAGGAGTCACCACTCAGCAAAGGCAGGCATCACTGCTGAAATTCATCAGTACTTTCAATGCACCATCACAGCCTTTCACCGGTAAGAAAACAATGTTTGAATTCCAACATTTCAGAAATTGTACGGAACACAGGTCCACTCACCTTCCGATAGGATTCTGAATGCCTGCTAGGAAATTAATCTCAGGATACCACATGGTCACACACACACACACACACACACACACACACTCACACACACACACACTCGCACATGCACACGCGCACACACACATGTATATGTGTATATATATATATATATATAATAGATAATAAATTTACTTTGAGACCTGCACTAGCAGTGGTGAGAAAAGGTTACTGAATAAGAATTGCCACCGATACTGTTTTGTTGCTGCAAAACCCTGTGAATTCACTGGTAGGATATGCAAAGTATCAATGTCCTTTCCTAGACGCCGTTCCCAGCACTGAGGCCCAATCATACTCAGGCAGCTAGATTGGCCAAACTACTTCTTTTGCATGTCCAACACCAGAACACCTCCCTTTTCTGGTTCAGACTGAAGGTTCAAATCTACTGCCAGAATGAGGTAATCGTCTTGTTGAAGGAGGAGCAACACGTTATATTCCATCTGAGCAAACACAAGGAAATCTGCAGATGCTGGAAATTCAAACAACAACAGACACAAAATGCTGGTGGAACACAGCAGGCCAGGCAGCATCTATAGGGAGAAGCGATGTCGACGTTTTGGGCCGAGACCCTTCGTCAGGACTGAGTAGCCTCCAACCTGTTGGTATGAACGTCAATTTCTCAAACTTCCTGTAATTTCTCACTGCTTCTCCCTTCTTTCATTTTTCATTCCCTTTCTAGCTCTCCTCTTACCCCATCACTTCTCCTTAGCAGCCCATCACTCCCCTCTGCTGCCCCTCTTCTTTCCCTTTCTTCCATGGTCTACTCTCCCTTCCTATCAGATTCTTTCTTCTTCAGCCCTTTAACTTTTCCACACATCACCTCCATGTTTCTTATTTTAGAACCCCTCCCCCCATTGCACCTGTTCTCCCTCAAGTGGCTTCACCTACCACCTGCCAGCTCGTACCCCTAAGCCCTCCCCCCATCTTCTTAGTCTTTCTTCTCCCTCTTCCTTTCTGGTCATGATGAAGGGTCTCGACTTGAAATATCAACTGTTTATTCCTCTCCATTGATACTGCCTGATGTGCTGAATTCCCCCAGCATTTTGTATGTGTTGCTCTGGATTTCCAGCATCTGCAGAATCTAAAGAGCGGGTGGATGGGGTGAGGGCAGATGTGTGAGAAATGGGAGAGATGCATTTGAGAGCAGAGTTGATGGTGGACGAAGGGAAGCCCCTTTGTTTAAAAAAAGGAAGACATCTCCTTCGTCCTGGAAAGAAAAGCCTCATCCTGAGAGCAGATGCGGCGGAGACGGAGGAATTGTGAGGAGGGGATGGCATTTTTGCAAGAGACAGGGTGGGAAGAGGAATAGTCCAGGTAGCTGTGAGAGTCTGTAGGCTTATAGTAGATATCAGTAGATAGGCTGTCTCTAGGGATGGAGACAGAAAGATCAAGAAGGGGGAGGGAGGTGTTGGAAATGGACCAGGTAAATTTGAGGGCAGGGTGAAAGTTGGAGGCAAAACTCCAACAAAAAGGTGGTGGGGCAGGGAGAAGGAAGATAGCTAGAAAGTGATAGGTGAAGCCATATAGGCGGGAAGGATAAAGGGCTAGAGATGAAGGAATCTGATAGGAGAGAAGAGTAGATCACAGGAGAAAGGGAAGGAGGAGGGGAGGAGATAGGCAGGTGAGAAGGGGTAAGAGGCCAGAGTGGGGAATAGAAAGGGCGGGTGAAAGGGAAAACATTTTTTACTGGAAGGAGAAATTGATATTCATGCCTTCAGATTGGAGACGACCCAGATGGAATATAAGGTGCTGTACCTCCACCCTGAGGGTGGCCTCATCATGACACTAGAGGAGGGTATGGACCGACATGTTGGTGCGGGAATGGAAATCGTAATTCGAATGTTGGGCCACCAAGAAGTTCTGCTTTTGGCGGATGGAGCGGAGGTGCCCAGATGAAGTGGTCCCTCCATATAACAGCCATAAACACTGGGTTTCCTATCCCCTCCCCCAACCGGATTCAACTGCCCATTATTCCTCCTTCATGACCTTCCTTTCCTATCAGTTTCCAGCATCTGCAGCCTCTTGTATCTCCCCATGTCAATTCTAGCCCCTAGGCCCCCCTAACTCCATCCTCCCCTACCACAACTGGCTCTATCTACCCCCTTCTTAGTTTTCTCCTCTTGGTGGTGTCTATCTATCACTGACCAGCTATTGTCTCCTAAATCCAGCCCTCTGCCACACTATCACCCCCCCAACTCGCTCTGTCTCCCTCCTCACTTTGTTACATCAATTGAAAACACAGAAAACTGCAGATGCTGAATTTGAAGCAACCAAGGAAAAACCAGAGAAACTCAGTTGATCAAGCAGTATCTGCTTATACTTCTTCTTTAGAATTACAGCACAGTAACAGGTCCTTCCACCCCAATAAGCTCGTGCTGCCCAATTACATCTATGTGACCTATAAACTTACGAACCTGTTCTCCTTCGGACTGTGAAAGTGAAGCAGAGCACCCAAAGGGGAACGTACAAACTCAGATCATGATAATAGTGTTGTGCTAACTGCTTCCACGCCAGCTCAGAGAAAAATGGACCTCCAACTTTTCAGGTTGAGACTAAATGACTGGTCTCAACCTGAAACATCAGCTGTCCATTTCCCTCATAAAAGTTGCTCGACCTGCTACGTTCCTCCAGCAGTTTGGTTTTTGTTTCCAGCCCCAGCCTAACCCTTCCTCTCGCACCTTTATGCTAGCTATCTCCCCTCTTCACGCTCTGTCCTGAGACAGAGTTTCCAGCCAATGCTGACCGTCCCCTTGCTTCCAGAGATGACTCTTGATCCACTGAGGTCCTCCAGTACTCTGTTTTATCTTGTTCCTTATTACAGCATCTGCGATCTCCTGTGTCTCTTCTGCTGTCTAATATTTAACATTTCCACCCCGGGGAGAGAAAACCTGACTACCTACCGTATCAATGATGCTCATAATTTGATATGCCTCTATCAGGCCGTTCATCTGCCCCCAGTGCTACAGAGAAAATAACCATGTGGATCAAACTCCTCTTTATTGGTAATACTCTCCAACCCAGGCAGCATCCTGCCGACCATCTCATATCCTTCCTTCAAAGTTACAGATAAGTCACAGGGAATGTGGGAGAGGGATGAGTAGGACGAGTGCAGGCATGGGTTAAAGGTTAATTGGTCAGTGTAAAATGGTCTCAGTGGAGGTTCCTGGCGGAAGCTGGGATAAATTATTGGGAACGTGGGACCAGCAGGGTAGCGAAGTGGCTAGTGCAGCAGTTTGCAGCACCAGCTCTAACTTACTTACTGCCCGTTAAGCCTGCTGCCACTGGGGCAGCAATGAAGGTCCTCTGTCTCTGTCTGCTGGTGCTCAGGCCTTCCTTCATCGCTCCAGTAGCCTCCTTTCAGTTTTCACTACTGTCAGACATGCAAGTCCTGGGTGCAGACTCAGGAATACCATCACACGCAGATGTAGAAGGATTCTCCATTGTTGTTTCAGGAACAGTTTTGTATGCCCAATAATGGTTAGTAGGCCCGAGCTGAACACCCAAACCTCAAGGACCAGTGGACCATGGGTGGCCCTAGCACGAGCCAAAGCACGAGGCCCTGACTCCAGTCACTGCAGCACACAAGCCTCCAAACTACGCCAAGGCTGGAGGACCAGGGTTACAATTTCCACTGCTCTCTGTAAAGGTTTACTCCGGTTTCCTCTCACATTCCAGAGGTGTAGACTTTGGATTAGTGAGTTGTGGGTATGCTATGTTGATACCAGAAACGGAGCAACACTTGCAGGCTGCCTACCACAATCCTTGTAGATTTGATTTAACATGGATGACGCATCTTACTGTTGGTTTGATGCATGATGTGATAGATAAAGCTAATTTAGGTGGCAGGAAAAAGCAGAGGCAGAATGGAACTGCCCCATGGACTGGCATAAAATTGATGGATCAAATGGCCTCCTTCTATGTCACAAGAAAACATAGAAAGATCAGCGTGGTTCCTGGAGCAAACTGATTAGCTCATTGAGAGAGAATTCTGCAGATACTTGAGATCTTGACAATTTCTGGCCTGTTCTTTGGTGATTGACAGCGCTCCCTTCATGGAAATCAAAGGACACAAAAGATACAGATTTGTCTTGTTCTCAGAGAATCACTGAACTCGAGTCTTCCATGTATAATCATTCACTGTAGGAGCACTGATTGATAAACTCTAACTGCTTCATCTGCTGACAACAAGCAGCAGCTGCAAAAGGAGAAACTGAGCAGCCAAAAGACCCAACCACTAACCACAGCCACCACTTACCCTTGCCCACGTCGCACCAGAATATGTGAATCCTGGATCAGCCTCCAGAACCATCTGAGGACCCACCAACGGACTACACCTTAGGAGAACATCATACTCGACTCCATGATCGCACTGCTACTGAACCAGCTGACCTACCTCACTCGTGTATTCTGCCTCATCACAATCTGTGATTCAACCAACAATGGTGGCGCAGATTGTAACCAGATATCTCCTCGGATTCCTTCTACAGGACTGTGCAAAAGTCTTCGGTTTCAGATGGTGTGGCCTCCACAGAGCCCCGATCTCAACGTCATCGAGGCTGTCTGGGATTACTTGGAGAGGCAGAAGCAAATGAGACAGCCGTAGTCTGCAGAGGAACTGTGGCAAGTTCTCGAAGATGCTTGGAACAACCTAACAGCCGATTTTCTTATCAAGCTGCACGACAGTGTACCTAAAAGAATTGATGCAGTTTTAAGGACAAAGGGTGGTCACACCAAATATTGATTTGATTTAGCTTTTACTGTTTACTGCTCTTTATAAATTTTTTGATATTAAGAAACTTTTAATTTCATTATTTTGAAAGTATCTTTGCTTTAAGAATTTTTTTAAATGAGCCTAAGATTCTTGCACAGTACTGAAATTATTTTACTTCTCACCTTAAGCCTATGCTCTCTAGTTTGGGGTACCTCTGATACGAGGTAAGTTTGGATTATTCACCTCTGATTATTATTATTTGATTATTCATCTCTGGAGAGTCTCCTCTGCACTCTCTCCAGTACAATCACATCCTTCCATAGTGTAACAACCAGAACTGCACTCACAATTCAGCAGTAAAATGGCCTTCAGTCTAATATATTCCATGTCCTGGCTGATGAAATGTTGGTACCAGATGGTATGGCAACACCTGGGGGCTGCCTGCTAACTTTCTCAGATTGTGTTGGTCATTAACATAAATGAAGCATTTCACTCAATGTTTCGATGTACATGTGATTAACAAATAAATTTAATCTAATCTAATTAAAGTCAGCATTCTCTATATTCACTTCCTGCACTAGCTAATCTACCAGTTCTGTCAGTTTTAAGACTTATATACCATTACCATAGAAGATCCTACCATTTACATATGTCCAATGCAATTGGACACCACCCCACCCCCACCCCACCCAAATACATTACCTCATGTTTTTTGGGATTAAATTCTTTCTGCCATCGCTCTTCCTGAATTAGCATTTGATCAGTATCATTCTGTAACCAAAAACTATTCTCATTGCCCGGCACCCCCTAATTACAACTGTTCAACTTCCAGGTAACAGACATTTGGCCGTACAGTATTCGCAGATCACTACCCAAAATTTTGAGGTATGGAATAAAATTCACACCCACGGAATCTGTGTGAAAATAAGTAAATAATTCAAAATAATTTATTTCAACTTGAGGCAAATGTAAATGGTGCGGCTCCATGGTATGGACGATCCCAATGTGGAGTATTATAAGGCAGCCGTTGAATGTATCAGCAACAAATTCCCCCTTGTCTGAAAGCTTACTAGTTGCATCTTGGACATTTACATTCAAATCACTAATGTATATGAAAAACAGTATCGGTCAAGTACTTTACAATATTCTTCCTGTCTCCGGTTTTGAGATTCAAATTCTGCAATTGAATTGGAGAAGCAACACCTTATATTCCATCTGAGATGGCATGAATGCTGATTTCTCCTTCTGGTGATCAAATCCACCCCTCCCGGTCCTGTATTCCCCACTCTGGCCTTTTACTTCTTCTCACTTGCTTATTTATTTATTTATTCCCCCAGGTTCCCTCCACCTTTCCTTTCTCCTGTTGTCCACTCTCCTCTCCTATCAGATTCTTTCTTCTCCAGCCCTTGACCATTCCCACCCACCTGGCATCACCTATCACCTTCCAACTATTCTCTTTGCCCTCCCACCTCCTTTTTATTCTGGCATCTTCCCCCTGCTTTCTCAGTCCTGAACAAGGGTCTCGGCCTGAAACGTCGACTGTTTACTCTTTTCCATAGATGCTGCCTGACCTGCTGAGTTCCTTCAGCATTCTGTGTGTGTGTTGACATGAACCTACCAAGGTGATCCCACTTTCCTTATTTTTTTAAGCAGACCCCTGTTAGACTTTTCTCTCTCACTGTTTTTTTTTGTTTGAGGAACTTCTCTTTGGCCCTGCCTAGCTCTGGGAATGTCTTTCCTCGTCATCAACATGTAATTTATTAACATGCAAAATAGGAGAATGCTGAGTTTTATCCATTCAGAAGTTTATTTTATGCTCTGTGAAACTGTTGAACATACATGTCTGAAAACACAACTTTTAGAGAGATTAGCCAAAATGGTAACTGCCAAAGATCAAAGCAACAATTCTAAATGAGCTCTCAAAAGCACCATGACCTTTGCCAGCTTGAGGGAGAATGAGTATCAATTTAAATGCATCCAATTATAAATTATGTACCTACTTAAATAGTATACATTAATAAATAATTATTTAATAATTTTGATTATTTAATTGATTTATGTTTTGATTATTAAAATATTATTTATTACAATAATTATTAATTTAATAGGATAGATAGATAGATAATAAAGTTTCTTGATAGAATTTAACACTTGTTTTTGCCAAACTGCATAAACTTTGGAGAATATTCAATTCAGATGTAACACGAGACAACATTTTAATGAATAGAAAATACAATAAAGTATCTTTAATCCAACACGTTCAGGACTTCGGTGGTACTGAGCAAGCAGATTTTCCGGACTATCGGATGTTATTTTTTACTTTCAAACTCACTTTCTTCAAAGGAGTTACACAGTTACGTTTCGGTGAGATGGGTTAGATTAGAGAGAACATCAGGAGCAGAGGCAAGTGCAGGCAAACAACTTAACCAGGTGAGTTAAAAGGGGATGGAGGAACCAGAGCCCCAGCTGGACGGGGAGCCCAAGTGAATGGATTTTTACTGCATTACCCAGTGAGATGGATGTCAAACTGTCAGGAATTCCAGATGTCTGCGTGGTAAGCTATTGGAAGTTTATTGCATGTGCAATTCAATTTGTAGGCATCTTTTACTTACAAATTGCAAATTGCATTTTTGCATTACGTTAGAATTGTATTCCTCTCGGACAGGAGGACTCCTCTGCCTTTATGTTCTGGGAATGAGATACTAGTTTTGCTCTCCCCTTTTGATCTATAATGAAAGTGACATCTTGTACAGTCTATCTTTCCTTCTTATCGATTGCCAAGTGCTTTTGAATTCTCTACTCCACATGCCTGAAGGGTCAGCGCATTGTGGTTAGGATTTGTACAGGGATGAATTTGGCCGAGGTTTGGTGTAAATAGCTTCAGGTGACTAACAATTAATTTCAATAGCGCACTCCCATTCTGTGTCATCATAAGGGAAAAAGCTCTCCTTTCTGTGATGACAGCTCACAGAAAAGGTACAAAGGCTGTTCAATAATGCACGTGCATGGTGCTGAATGCGGTGAGCTGAATGGCAGTGGAGAAACCCCATGCAGAGACCTTGTTATGTAAATTGAAAACACTTTCATGCATTTTTTTGCCAGAAGGAGCCAGCGCAAACAATATCATTTAGTGCACAGCTCAGCTCCAAAGCACCATTAGTTTGGAAACCTGATGAACTTAGTTTTTTCCTGAAAGATTTCTTTTATTAGAATATTTGTATTCAGTTGAAACGCCATTAATTACAGAGTCCAATCTTTTTTTGAGCAGCTGCTACAGAGATTTTATTCTGCTTGTTGCAACTTATTTAGAAGACGCTATATTCAATTAAATGCTAGAATGATGTCGTTTGATAGTTTAAATTTTAATTAATGCATTTGCAAAACAAAAAAAAAGCAACCTGAAATGAATTCCCTTCCCCCCAACTTTTCATTTGCTTAATACGCCGGCATCTGTTTGTTTATAGATTTGCATTTGATTAACCTGTGGGCTTTGATGCAGGTCACTGTTCCCATGGGCTGTCAGTCATATGAAGGACGAATCCATTCACGTTACAAACCTGTGCAGTTCACCAGTATGATCCTTCTCCTCAGAGTAGGAATTGCACTCGTTTTCACTGCAAAAACTGAGATTGCTCATAATTTATGATTGGGCTCGTCTTAGATTACCCTTCCATTTCTCCTACAGTCCACTCTCCACTCCTATCAGGTTCATTCTTCTTCAGTCCTTTGCCTTTTCCACCTATCACCTCCCAGCTTCTTACTTCACCCCTCCCCCACCCTTCTTCCTCCTTCCTTTCCAGTCCTGATGAAGGGTCTTGGTCTGAAACGTCATTCTTTATTCCCCTCCACAGATGCTTCCTGACCTTCTGAGTTCGTCCAGCATTTTGTGTGTTTTACGTGAAACCTTCCCCTTTGTTATTGTTCTTCATTGGGCCATAGCCTGCATCTTGGAAGACTTCCAAGAGTCCTCACATGGATGAAGCAGAGCAATGTTTACCCAAGAGTAATAAAAAGCAATGATAATAAATCAAATTTGAGATCTTATTGAGCTACAGTTGAGGCAAGGGAAATGAGAGATTTATTCAGATTGACTAGTGTGGGTAAAACAGGTTTACTCTGGAAATTCAACAATCAAGCTGCAAGCACTCCCCTCTCAAGACAGTGAAAAAAAGAGTAAGTTTTGATAACTGCCTCCCCAAATCACTCCGCTCTCTAAAATAACAGGTCTGTTGCCTTTTCTTGTCATAATGTCATGAGAAAAATCTTTCCTTCTTTGTCAATAAAAGAGCTGGTCACTGATTTCAGGAGGACACTTTCAGATATATTTGTATTTGAGGGGGGTAAAAATTGGAATTTCTAAAGTCAGTAGAATTCATAATCGGGATCTACTAACCATTCTTCTTAATGGATTGCTAATATTATTTCAATACTGTTACAGCAGAAGAATCTGAGAAGAATTTGGAAACCTTTCAGGCATTCTGCCCAAGTTACTTCTTCTCACATGAGTATAGAGTATTTAATCTGTAAAGCTGCTCCATCATGGGCACAGCCCACATCTTCAAAAGTTGGTGCCCTAAGAAGCCGGCATCGATCATTAAGGACCCTCACCACCCAGGACATGCCCACTTCTCATTACTACCATCAGGGAAAAGGTATAGGACCCTGAATGTTTTAGAAACACTTTCTTCCATCTGCCATCAGAGGCACAACAGCGCCTCTTTCACCTCAGAAGGTTGAAGAAGTTTGTTATGGCCCCCCAAATCCTAAGAACTTTCCATAGGGGCACAATTGAGCGCATCCTGACTGGCTGCATCACTGCCTGGTATGAGAACTGTACCTCCCTCAATCACAGGACTCTGCAGAGGGTGGTGCGGACAGCCCAGCGCATCTGTAACACGTACAACAAGCTGGAGGAACTCAGCAGGTCGGGCAGCATCCGTGGAAATGAACAGTCAACGTTTTGGGCCGAGACCCTTCATCCTGACAAAGGGTGTCGGCCCGAAACGTTGACTGTTCATTTCCACAGATGCTGCCCGACCTGATGAGTTCCTCCAGCTTGTACGTGTTGCTTTGACCCCAGCATCTGCAGTGTACTTTGTGTTTACCAGTGCATCTGTAGATGTGAACTTCCCACTATTCAGGACATTTACAGAGACAGGTGTGTAAAAAGGTCCCAAAGGATCACTGGGGACCCGAGTCACCCCAACCACAATCTGTTCCAGCTGCTACCATTCAGAAAACGGTACTGCAGCATAAAAGCCAGGACCAACAGGCTCTGGGACAGCTTCTTCCACCAGTCCATCAGACTGCTTAAATCATGCTGATGCAACTGTATTTCTATGTTATATTGACTGTCCTGCTGTATATAATATTTATTATAAATTACTATAATTGCACATTGCACATTTGAATGGAGACATAATGTAAAGATTTTTACTCCTCATGTCTATGAAGAATGTAAGTAATAAAGTCAATTCAATTCAATTCAATTCTAAACAGTCCATTAACCCACGAACACTGCCCCTCTTTTGCACAATTTAATTACTCTTTTATTGTAACCTATATTTTTTATGATTTGCGTTGTATTGCTTGCCACAAAATAATTTTTTTGACATATATCCGTGTTAATAAACCTGATTCAAATTCTCATTCTGATTCAGGATGTTAAAACGAAAAAGTTTTCATATCATATCAAAGACAGGACACCTTTTCAAACTTCAAGACACTTCTGTTTCGCTGACACTGGTCCATAACCCAGGCGTTGATGACAGAGGCTCAACCCTGGTCTGAATGCTTCTGCCTTTGATTTCCCTGATTTCACCATAGCTTTGGGGAGAAAATGGATGCAAGACCTTATTCCATGATAGTGCTTCTGTTATCATGAACTGAATGAGAACTGCTGAGATACAGTTCTAGTGGTCCCATTGCAGTCACTGTTTGAAAGCATAGTGGAGCATTCTACACAATTCTATCACCTGATTAACACATGTGACTCAGAAATCTGAGTCAGGTTGTTATTGTCAGCGGTCAGCATATGATTGCAGAATTTAGAATAGTATTGGAGAAGAGTACCATTGCTTCATTGAGTCTGCCTTTCTATTTTATTTTATTTTTTAAAATTTTTTAAATTAGTTTTTCAAAACATTTTACAAATTAAAAACCCCAAATCCCAATGAGGAACATTAATACAGTGCAAAATTAAGCATACAATAACAATATGCTACAAAGGAAGAGAATTTAACAAAAAAGCACCTAAATTAAAGA
Source organism: Hemitrygon akajei (assembly GCF_048418815.1). NCBI lineage: Eukaryota > Metazoa > Chordata > Chondrichthyes > Myliobatiformes > Dasyatidae > Hemitrygon > Hemitrygon akajei. Next base: position 33,759,537 of record NC_133127.1, read on the forward strand.
CAAATAAGCTTAGTATCCTCCCCAAGCCCCACAACACAAGAAAAAACAACAACAACTCCAGACCGACCACAACACAATATAGAGAGTATAAGTCAGGACAGTCAAACTCCCAGACTGTGAATACACTTAGCAACAGAGGATAATAATGCCTACTACCAGAAAAAAAAGGGAGCTGAAAGCAATGGACCAAAAAGAAGAAAAAAAAACCCTAGTCAAGAGGAAGGTTATGAAAGTACTCGATAAAAGGTCCCCAGACCTTATGGAACTTTAGATCCGAATTAAGATCTGAATAATGAATTTTTTCGAGGTCCAAGCAGGCCATAATGTCGTTAAGCCATTGCACATGAGTGGGCGGGGCAACATCTCTCCATCTAAGGAGGATCAAGCGTCTCGCCAGGAGAGAGGCAAAGGATAGTATTCGGCATTTGGTCGGACCCAGACATAAATCTGTCTCGCCCCAAAAACCGAACAGAGCAATTAAGGGGTTTGGTTCTAGGTGCTGATTCAGAATACACGATAACGTAGTGAAGACATCTTTCCAGAATTTCTCCAAGCTAGGACAGAACCAGTACATATGGATGAGAGAGGCCACGCCCCTCTTGCATTTATCACAGAGCAGACTAATGCTAGGGTAGAATCGAGATAGTTTAGATTTAGACATATGGGCTCTATGAACAATCTTAAACTGTAAAAGGCAATGGCGAGCACAAAGAGAGGTTGAGTTAACCGATTTGAGAACTGAGTCCCAGCTCTCCTCGGATAAGGAGATATTTAAATCCTGCTCCCAGGCCATTTTAATTTTATCCACAGGGGCCCGTCGTAAGGCTGCTAGTTTATCTCGGATAATTGATATTAAACCTTTACCTAGTGGATTAATGGAAAGAAATAGGTCCATAGCATTTTTCGCAGGCATTTCAGGAAAGTTAGGAATTAAAGGAGCAATAAAGTGTCGGATTTGGAGATATCTGAAAAAATGAGCGTTAGGCAGATTGAACTTAACAGAGAGCTGCTGAAAAGAAGTGAAGCGATTATCAATGAAAAGATCTTCAAAATGTCTAATGCCCTTCCTATACCAAACATGGAATGCTGAATCATACGTAGTAGGTAAAAAAAGGTGATTATGTGCGACAGGGCTGGAAACGGAAAACCCATGGAAACCATAGCATTTCCTAAACTGAGTCCTAAAGTGTGTCTAACAAGAGGATTAGCTATTGATCTGGGCAGACTACTAGGGAGTACAGAGCCAAGAAGTGCAGAGATAGATAATTCTTTAGTGGAGCTCAACTCCATTGCCACCCAGTTAGGGCACTCGGGTTGGCCGTGGAAGAAAGACCAGAAGGTAGCACAACGTATATTAGCTGCCCAATAATATAAACGAAAGTTAGGTAAAGCCATGCCACCCTCTTTTTTAGATTTTTGGAGATGGATTTTATTAATTCTAGAGCGCTTATTCTGCCACAGATATGACAAAATAATAGAGTCTAAGGAATCAAAAAAAGATTTAGGAATAAAAATTGGGATAGATTGAAATAAGTATAAAAATTTGGGGAGAACATACATTTTAACAACATTAATACGACCTACCAAAGACATAGATAGAGGTGACCATTGTACCAGACTCTGTTTTATAGCATATGAAAGATTGGCAAAGTTTTCACGAAAGAGATCTTTAAATTTCCTTGTGACTGTAATTCCAAGATAAGTAAATTGATTATGGACTACTTTAAAAGGGAGATCACGAAATGTTAGTTCTTGTGCTTCTTTATTAATTGGGAAAAGTTCACTCTTATGTAAATTAAGTTTATAGCCAGAGATCTGGCTAAACTGGTCAAGAAGTGAAAACATTAGAGGTAAGGATGTAGACGGATTTGAGAGAAAGAGTAATAAGTCATCAGCATAGAGAGAAACTTTATGCTCAACACCCCCTCTCCAAATCCCGGTCAATTCAGGACAGTTTCGAAATGCTATCGCCAGAGGTTCTATAGCCAAATCAAAGAGAAAGGGACTTAAGGGGCATCCCTGACGGGTGCCACGTTTGAGATTAAATACTTGGGATTTCTGAAAGTTAGTTAAAACAGAAGCAGTAGGACACAGGTACAGCAATTAGATCCAAGAGATGAAACTTTGGCCGAGGTCAAATTTTTCTAAGACTGCAAAAAGGTAGTTCCACTCTATACGATCAAATGCTTTCTCTGCATCGAGGGAAATAACACATTCAGGAATCCCAGTTGGAGGTGAGTATAAGATATTAAATAAACGCCGAATGTTAAAAAAAGGGAGACGGTTTTTAATAAAGCCTGTTTGGTCATCAGAGATAATGGAGGGAATAACGGTTTCTAATCTATGAGCCAAAACTTTAGCTAAGATCTTTACATCAACATTGAGCAGAGAGATCGGCCTATACGAGGAACACTCTGTTGGGTCTTTGCCCTTTTTTAAAAGAAGAATAATAGATGCCTCATTGAAAGAGGGTGGCAATTTGCCGTAATTAAACGAGTCAGATAATACTGAAAGTAACTGAGGAGAAAGAAGTGAAGAGAATGATTTATAAAATTCTACAGGGAACCCATCAAGTCCAGGAGATTTCCCTGAGGACAGTGCAGAAATTGCAAAAGATACTTCTTCTGATGATATAGGCGCATTGAGTTTGGCTTTGAAATCAGATGAAAGTGAGGGGATATTCAGATTCTGTAAAAATTGATCAACAGAGATATTGTCATTCAAAGATTCAGAGGAATAAAGCCGAGAATAAAAATTTTTAAATGCGTCATTAATTTCTAAATGATCAGATGTAAAGTCTCCGTTGCCTTTCTATTTTTTAATATGACAGCTGACCAGTATTAATTGCAGAATCATGGAACTGTAATAGAGTTCGAGGTCCCATCATTGACTAGTCTGGGGTTGATACTGAAGTTCGATCAGAAGACCAGAGATGAAAATCCGATAGCTGGAGACTGGAGGCCCAGAGGCTGGAGGAGTGTGTGTGTCTGTGTGTGTGTGTGTGAGTGTGTGTGTGTGCGTGTGAGTGTGTGTGTGTGTGTGTGTGTGTGTGTGTGTGTGTGTGTGAGTGTGTGTGTGTGCGTGTGCGTGTGAGTGTGTGTGTGTGTGTGTACGCGTGTTGGAGGGGAAATGGGGTTTTGTTCTGCTGTTGCTGTTCTGTTACTTATGCCCTGTTTTTCTGTGTTCAGTGTTGCTCTGCCAAGCTTTGTGAACGTGCTACATTGGTGTTGGGATGTGCAGCAACACTTGCGGGCTGCCCCCAGCACATCCTTAGATTGTGTTGGTTGTTAACACAGACAACGCATTTTACTGTGCGCTTCAATGTACATGTGCAATCCCGTCTTCCTGCTATATTGGACATTTTCTAGTTCACTTATTGCTCAAATCGGTTTACTAATAATGCCATTGCCTCTGCACTCCCCTCTGTCCTGTCCCATCTGGAGAATGGTGCTTCATACGCCAGGATGCTGTAATCAACTTCACCTCAGTGTTTAATACAGTCATCCCTCAGATGCTGATGGGTAAACTGTCCTCGTTGGGTCTCAGCACCTCTCTCTGTAACAGGATCGTGAACTTCCTGGCAGAAAGACCACAGTAAATCCGAGTTGGCCGCAGCAGCTCTCTCTCCGTCGTGCGGGTAACCGGCACCCCTCAGGGCCGTGTGCTTAGCCCGCTGCCATTCACAGTGTGCACACATGATCGTACTGCTAGGTCCAGCTCAAACCAAGTCATCAGGTCTGCCTATGTTACAGCAGTGGCTGGCTTCATCAACAACAATGATGAGATGGCATTCAGAGAGGAGGTGGAGTGGCTCTTTGACCCTCTACCATCAGACAGGACACACAATATCATCAGATGGGAAACAGCTTCTTTACCCAGGCCGTGAGACGACTGAGCCCCCTGCAACCAGCCAGGTCTCATCACATATGAAGCGCTAGTAGAGTATAATTTACTTCTGGACTTGTATTGAAAATGCACCTTATAATTTGTTAATTTACTTGTGGTAATATTACCTTTATGTTGCGTGTGAGTTATGTGCACTGTATTGTGGACCTAGGTCCAGACAACATTGTTTTCTTTGCACGTATGAATGAGTGCAGCTGAGTGACAATAAACCTGAACTTGCTAAGTCAGTGAATATGAACGGGAATCACATAAGGAGTCCAGTTGTGTAACTGAGTCCACGGTTTGATGATCAACTTACCTCCGGAGGTTTGTTTACCTGGTAGTGATTTTGTTGGTTTTCTTCCTGGATCAGAGGAGGTTGTGAGGAGATCTGATACAGATATATGATGCCATGAAACAGGAGGGTATAGCAGTCAGTCTCCATTGGTCAAAAATAAGGAGACTAGAATTATGGTGATGGACAAAGGAGAACCCAAAAGTGACTTAAGATAACTTCTATTTATAATGAACTGGAGGGTTTGAAATGCATTACTACAGGCAGTATCGAGGCAGATTCACTTACAGCATTCAGAGGAGCTGGAAAAGCTGGAAAGAAGGCAGAGGTTCAGGAAGAGCTGGATTCTTCTTGGAACCAATATGGACTGAATGTGTTGTAACCCTTCTGTGATTCCTTGAGCTGTTGTTTTAGTGTTGGATGCTGGTTAAGTATTTTACAGGATGCTAGCAAAAACACTGAACTTCAAGAACCTGAAAGGTGAAAGGTGAAAGGTGAAATGGCAGAAGGGACTTAGGTTAATATATCATCTGATTTGACAGATTCAGAATCAGATTAATTTCTTTACCACACATACATTGAATTGTGTTGTTCGTGTTAACAAGCAACACAGCCAAAAGATATGCTATGGGCAGCCCCCAAGTGTCGCCACACATTCCGGCACCAAATATTCGCGCTCACAAAGCTCAGCGGAACAACACAGAACACAACAGGCAACAAAGCGATGGCAGAACGAGCCCTGCTGTGCCCTCCCACCCACCCGCGCACATACACAGGCCAATGGGCTCGCGAATTTGCAGACACCCTGCTTCAACTTTCCCAGCGGACACGGGGCTTCCGGACTTCCGATTGACCTTCGGGCTTCGATCTTTGGTATCGACTGGCTCCGGGACGACAAATGAGGACCAGGATTGGGGACCCGGAAATTTTGGAGAGGACATCCCCTCCCCCCAATGAAGTGTAAGTCCTCAGAAGGGAAATCAAGCAGACAATTTTATGATTTAGAAGCAAGAGTACTACCAGCTGAGGTGACCATGGCTGATACTTCATGTAAAATAATGTAAATGAAATGCAGATTTGCAGTCTTCAAAGTCAGGCACATCCATTTATTAATATTATTTATTTATTGAGGTACAGCGCGGAATAAGCCCTCCCAGCCCGCCGAACCGCGCCACCCATCAATCCCCTGATTTAAAAATCCCAGCCTACTCACGGGACAATTTACAATGACCAGTTAGCCCACCAAATGAAGGCCTTTGGACTGTGGGAGGAAACTGGAGCACCCATGGAGAATGTACAAATTCCAGGCTGCAGCAGGAATTGAAACTGGGTCACCAGCACTGTAAAGCGTTGTGCTAACCACTACGCTACCGCGCCAGAGGAATAATTCTCACGTACTGAATGGCAAGGCTTGAGTTGTACGCAATATCGAACCTTATGTTCACGAAACAGGTGAACTCATGCCAGCAAGTGGGAACTGTCTGTGAAGGCTGGACTGACGACTGGGCTCCAGCTGGTTTTGTAGAGGGTGTGAGATAAATTAGGGAGGTGGAGCGGCCTGGAATTAGGCGTGGAATACGATGCGGAGGGGCTGCAGGTAAGGGTGGTGGTAGGAGGAATGGGGTAGCAGAGGGACTGGGGTGCAAGTGCTGCAATGACCTTTGCACTTGCTACCACTAATCTAAAGCCTTTAAAATGTGATGAGCATCTTGTTTGCATGTACAAAGAGCCAACTTGGCCATTATGTGCTGATCTTCTGTTGTAAAGCATCTCAGGGAGAGATGTATCGGTTCATAATGATTGTGCATTTGCTCACATCATCTGGAGCCCACAAATTACTAAACCAATATTTAAAGATTTTTACAGGTTAGCTTTATTATCTTTATTAAAGATTAGCCAGAAGCCCTGGCTGAATGCTGAGCTGCGCTCCCTACTAAAAGCCCTGGTGACAGAGTAGCTCTCAGAAAAACCAGGAGAAATTTCATCTCAGGCGTCAAGAGGGCAAAGGTTGCCCACACTCAAAAAACTTCAGGAACACCTGTCTGAAAACGATTCCCGGTGTATGTGAAGGAGTATCAAGGGCTTTGCTGAATCTACAAGGGAAAACAGTGTTGACTGTACCAGTGACACCTCCCTCCCTGAAGCTCTAAGTTTTTATGCAGCTTCAAGACACGTAACACAATGCTGGCCATAAAAGTTACTGAGCTCGCAGGTTAGCCAGCCACTGTCTGTAACAGCAGCAGACGTGAGAAGGATTCTGCAGAGAGCCGACCCCCGTAAGGCAGGCGGGCTAGGCGTGTGCACACCAGCTCATTGATGTCTTCATGGTTGTATTTACACTACATTCAACCAGGCTGCTGTCCGCACATATTTTAAATCAGCCACCTTCATCCCTGTTCCAAAGAACTCAACAGTACTGTGGTGAACAAACTCCTACTCCTCGGTCTAAATACCCCACTGAGTGTGGGACTTCCTTACTAACAGGCCTCGGAGAGTCAGGATGCACAACCACTCTTCCCTCCCCATCATCCTCAACACAGGAGCCCCTCCCCCGGGGCTGTGTGCTGAGCCCATCGCTGCACACTCTGCTCACACACAACTGCACGGTCAAACACCCGAGAAATCACATTACCAAGTTCGCTGATGACATGACAGTGATGGGGCTCATCACCAAATACAATGAGACAGCCTACAGCAAGTAGGCCTGGAGCCTCAATGTCAACAGAACAAAAGAGGTGATTATCAACTTCAGGGAAACTTGCCCCACTCACACCCCTTTCCTATCAGCAGCACAGCAGCAGAAACTGTGAGCAGCTTCAAACTCATCGCGCACGACCTCTCACGGTTCCAGAACACATCCTACACAGTCAGGAAAGTTCGCCAAAGCCTCGACTTTCTGTGGAGGATGAAGAGAGCTGGACTTTGCACACCCATGCTCACGTCATTCTACAGATGCACAATAGAGAGCATTCGAACAAGCTGCATCACTGCACGGTACAGAAACTGCACTGCAGCAGCAGAAAGGCTCTACAATGGGTAGCCAAAACTGCCACCACCCTACCCACCATCGAAGACGTATACTCAGAAAGGTGCCAGAAAAGGGCCAGTAACATCATGAAGGATTCCACCCACCCTGCCCATGGACTGTTTGCCCCACTTCCATCAGGGAGGAGGCTAGGCAGTGTCCACACCAAGACCACCAGACTCAAAAATAGTCCCCAAGCAGCAAGGCTGATCAACACTTCCACCCACTAACCCACCCCTCCACAACCCCAACCACCACTACATTATCATTTTCTATCAGTCACCTTATGTACAGACACTCCTGTGCCTAGTGTCACTTTATAGACATATAATCAGTGTATGCCTACATAATCTATCTTCATATTTATATTTATTGTTTTTTTTTACTATTGTGTTCTCTATCTTACTGGGTTTTTTGTGCTGCATCGGATCCAGAGTAACAATTATTTCATTCTTCTTTACCGTTACGTACTGGAAATGATATTAAACTACCTTAAAACCTGAATCCCAAATCCTGAATCTTGAATGTACATTGAAACAGGCATCATTTGTGTCAAATCAAATCTGTGAATGTTGCATTGGGAGAAGATCACAAGTGTTGCTACATTTGCAGCACCAACATGGCGTGCCTACAAATCACTAACCCTAACCTGGGTGTCTTTGGAATGTGGGAAGAGACCACTGCACACAGAAGAAACCCATGTGGTCACAGGGAGAACATACAAACTCCCTATAGACAGCGGCCGGAACCAAACACCGATCGGTGATCACTGTTGCTGTAAAGTGATTGCACTAACCACTACATAACCGTGCCGCCATATTTTGATTCCACCAGAGTTGCTTGAAAAATTGATCTTTATCACTGAAACATTGAGGATTAATAGCATTAACAATGTTAGCGAGTTTATTTGCCATAAAATTATCTCAACTGATCAGTGAATTAGTAAAAGTAATTTACTATGAGTAGTATCAGAAGTCGGTCACTGATTTTCTCCCACTCGTGGTTTGTTAGATTGTGGAGAATATTTGTAAATTTGACTTTTAGATTCAATCTCAGTGTTAAGAACAGAAGTGAAAGAGGAAACAAAGGAGCTTGAAAAAGAGGAAAGCAATTGTACCATCTTACGCCATATTCATCAAATAATACCATTTCTGTTCTTCACTCTTTCAAGGGATTTTCATAAAAGAAAGCTTTCCGTAAAGAAATTTCCATTTCAAACACTCCCCAATTGTGCTAATTAAAGGGATGCCTTCAGTTTGGTCATGTTAAATAGCTGATCAATTTGATATGATTAGTGGGGAGTAAAATATTCTCCCCAGACACTTTAATAATACAAAATGCCACCCCATTCCTACGTCATGTATGCATTTCCACCTCCAGGTTTTGATATCATAGCTTCATCTCAGATTTTTCCTGTCACTGGATGTATAATAAAATAGTTATACATATTAATGGCAGTGCTGCCCTTGGTACCTGTGTAATCCCTGGCTCTCCAGAGACCAAAAATTAATGCATGCAATAACAGTTGCTAATCTGTTGCTTGTGACATGTTTTTTAATTACTTAAAATACTTCATAATATTTTACAAAGATAATATCTATTTTTAGACTATCTCGATTAAAATTCTACTCCTCTCCCTCAATCACACAGCTCCATCCTCTGCCTCACTCTTCCCTCTCACCTCTTTGGCCATCTCCCCCCTACACGCTCAGTCCTTGTCCCAAGACATCAACTATTCCTTTGCCTGAACAGTGTTTGACTCACTGGTTTCCTCCAGCAGTTTTGTTTCACTAGGTTTGGTGTGAGAGTTGGAAAGTTTAAAGAAGGTAGCAATGTTTAAGAGGCATTTAGACTGATGCTTGGACAGGTAATGGAGGATGCAGACCATATGCAGGCAGATGGGAATATCTTAGATTAGCATCTGGGTTAGCACAAACATCATGGGCTGAAGGGCCTTTCCCTGTCACATAATGTTCTATGCTGCATGTCTTATGTTCTATGTTCTAAAATTTGTGAGGCAAGCTTTATACACGGAAGGTGTCAGGTACCTGGAATGCATTAGCAGGACTGAAGGCAGAAGCAGGTATGATAGCAATGTTTACGAGGCATTAAACTCATGATAGGCGGGGAATAAAGAGATATGGACCATGTGCAGGCAAATGGGATTAGTTTAATATGGCATCAGGGTCAGCTCAGACATGATGGGCTGAAGGGCCTGTTCCTGAGCTGTACTTTCTTAGTTCTATGTTTTAACTTATTTCTTATGATCCCCCCCCCCCTCCACTTCAACCTGAGACATTAACTATTTGTCTCTTTACACAGATTTTGTAGTGAGTGTGTTCCAGCATTTTTTTCAGCTTCGCATTATGTACAGTCTTATTCATTTTGTTCTTATCGTTTAACCTTTGTTGTAAGATTCAACTTCAGGGCTCAAAAGAACGAAGGCCCCACAGTGGAACCTTACAATTCAGCCCTGACCACTCTGTTTCCCAGCATGCTTGTAATATTTGTGAACCCCCATTTTAGCTTAATAACAAACAGCAGCATTTTGTGTGAATGCAGAGCACAGGCCACTTCACCTCAGCTCTTCCTTGGCACCCGTGCTCGAACGCTGAATGCATTTGGAGCAAATATTCCTGTTGAAATGAAGGAGAGTGGAAAGAATGTTGTTACAGTGTCAGTCTCGCTGTTGCAAAGACAGCAGATGGCAGCAGGACAGGCATTGTACAGCAAGCAACACAAAAGCAGCATGTGGTACGTGATCCTGAGGTTGACACAACTTGAGTCCCAGCGAACTACTTGTTTATGGAAGAAAGCGAGGCTTGATCCTTGTCAAAGTAAAAATCAACAATCATTACCATTTCCTGCCTGTGTTTGTGTCGCACTTTCTCTCTCGGCATCTCAACCTTCTGCAGTGCAGCCTTTAATCACACAGCGGCTGTTTTTCAGGTGCTAGACGGTCTGGTAAGCCTGAATTCTGGCACACGCTCATTACAGTCTAGAACGTCGTCCTCATCAGATTGGCAAATGCCAATGACCGTTCAGTGACCATGCCTGAAGAATGTGCTAATCACTTTGCTTGAGCAAATATAAAGTTTACTGCCTGCTTGAAGCTCCCATGGCTAGATTAATCGTCCTGAAGCATTTGATAGGTTGTCTGTTGGAGCTGTAACCAAAAAGATATGTTCTGAAAATGAATTGACCTGAAGGCAAAACAGTTGAAAATCATCCAGAAAATCTGCTGCTGCGAATTATGCCTCCGCCTCCAGCCTCAAGTTCCACGTCAGTAGGCAGTTTGGGCCGGCCGGCGGTGTAGTGGCATCAGTACTGGACTTTGAGGCAGACGGTCCGGCCGGGTCCCAGGCTGGGTGGCAGCCGTGTCTGTGTGGAAGAGGACGTATGGCCTGCCAATCTCCTTGCCATGAAAACCCTAAGGACAACTACACTTTCCATAGGGTCGCGACCTGCCCTATGTGACTTGACAGCAGTCAACTACAACAGGCAGTTTAAATGGTTTGGCACACCGAGATGGGCCGAAGGGCCTGTTTCCGTGCTGTACTTTTCTATGGCTCTATGATCAACAGGCTAAGGAATAGCTAATTCCCCACAACCATCAAGTTCTTGAACTGACTCATACAACCCTAACCATACCTCAGCAATGGAACTCTACGACCACCCCTTGCACCAATGTGCATATCTCTAATTGCATTTTTTACTGATGATTATTATTTTTCTTCACTGTCTTGTATAATTAATGCATAACTTACATATAACTTAAGCTACCTGCATCGGTATCTGAGCCTGACAATGAACTTTCGCTCTGTGACCATGTGGGTTTCCTCACACATTCCAAAGACGTAAGAGGCCGTGTTGGTCATTGACACAGACAAGGCATTTCATTGTATGTTTTGATGTTTCTAATCTTTAACTCTTTTATCTTTATGCTCTAGTCAGTAATGCTGCTGCACGAGTGTCATTGTATCTGTACCTCACCATACTTGTTCTTATGATTACTAGACAAGTTCAAGTTTATGGTCACTCAGCATGTACAGTATAGCGCCAAACAAAACAATGCCCCTCTACACCAGCATAACACAGTGCATACAGCCCCCACACAACACATAACAACCATAACATGTGGGAGCAGAATTAGGCCACTTGGCCCATCAAATCTGCTCCACCATTGCATCATGGCTGAACCATTCTTACCCTCAGCCCCAATCTTCTGCCTTCACCCTATATTCCTTCATGCCCTGAACATCAAGAATCTATCAACCTCTGCCTTAAATATACATAAAGACTTGACCTCCACACATCTGCCTGTGGCAACGATCTCCATGGATTCATCACTCTCTGGCTGAAGGAATTCCTCCTCCTCCCTCTTCTAAAAGGATGTCCCTCTATTCTGAAGCTGTGTCCTCTGGTCTTAGACTCTACCACCATAGGAAATATCCCCTCCACATCCACTCTATCAAGGCCTTTCATCATTCAATAGGTTTCAATTAGGTCAGTCATCATTCTTCAAAACTCTAGTGAATACAGGCCCAGGGACGTCAAACATTCTTCATATGAGAAGGCTTTCAATCCTGGAGTCACCTTAGTGAACCTCCTTTGAACCCTCTCCAGTTTCAACACATCCTTTCTAAGATAAGGGACTCAAACCTGCTCACAGTACTCCAAGTGAGACCTCACCAGTGCTTTCTAAAGTCTCAACGTTACATCCTTGCTTTTATATTCTAGTTGTATTGAAATTAATGCTAACATTACCTTTGCCTTCCTCACCACAGATTCAGCCTACAAATTAACCTTGAGTGAAACCTGCACAAGGATTCCCAAGTCCCTTTGCATCTCAGATTTTTGTATTTTCTCTCCAATTAAAAAATAGTCTGCCCTTTTATTTCTTCTACCAAAAGTGCATGATCATACACTTCCCAACACACTATTCCATCTGCCACTTCTTTGCCCATTCTCCTAATCTGTCTAAATCCTTCTGTAACCTCTCTAGTTCCTCAAAACTACGTGCCACTCCACCTATCTTCGCATTGTCTGCAAACCTGGCAACAAAGCCATCAATCCCATCATTCAAATCATTGACATATTACATAAAAAGAATTGGTCCCAACACAGACCCCTGTGGAATACCATTAACCACTGGCAGCCAATCAAAAAAGACTCCCTTTATTCCCACTCTTTGCCTCCTGCCAATCAGTCACTGCTTTATCCATGCTAGAATATTTCCTGTAATACCATGGGCTTGTAACCTCATGTGTGGCACTTTGTCAAAGGCCTTCTGAAAAGCCAAGTACACAGCATCCACTGAGTCTCCTTTGCCTTTCCTGCTTGTTATTTCTTCAAAGAATTCCAACAGATTTGTCAGGCAAGATTTTCCCTTGAGGAAACCATGCTGACTATAGCCTTTGGTTTCCTTTCTTCTACCTCTCTCCCTTCTTAAAGAGTAGAATGTTAATAAAATAATATTAACATTAATAAATTAACACATAATAAAATATATTCCAAACTATGGATATTTAGCATAAGATGCATTTATGATGCAAGTTAAAATTAAACAGTATTGGTGCCTCATAAGTGATGAGACCCACTTGGTAATGTTGCTGACAACACTGACTAACTGTGGTCTTTCTGTTAGGAAGTCCAAGATCCAGTTACAGAAAGACATTTTGAGACTCATCAAGGAAAATTTACCCACCTGCTGAGGGTCGATCGTCTTAAATGCCGAGCCAAAGTCGATAAGCAGCATCCTGGCATATGAGGCACCATTTTCCAGGTGGAACAAAAGGGATGGAGGGCAGAGGCTATGACATCATCAGTGGACTGACGTGAAACAGATCCATTGAAGCAGGAAGATGGGATTTAATGCAGTCCATAATGACCCGCTCAATGTACTTTATTATTGTTGAAGCACAAAGAAAATCTGCAGATGCTGAAAATCCAAGCAACACACACACACACACGCAATGCTGAAGGAACTCAGCAAGCCAGGTGGCATCTGTGGAAAAGAGTAAACTGTTGATGTTTTGGGCCAAGACCCTTCCTCAGGGTCAGGACCTCTGTTGAGGTCAGTGCCACTGGACAGTAATCATTAAGGCAGGATACCGCCACCCTCTTGGGAACAGATAGCTGCCCTGAAGCCTTCAGGGACAGTGGAAAGGTCCGGTGAGATGTTCAAGAAGTTTGTTATAACCACTGTTAAGCGGGCTGCACAGTCTCTGTGCCCCGGCCAGGTATGCTTTCAGGCCCCACAGCATTACATGGGTTGACCCTAGCTCACATCAGCTGCGGCCAGATGGGGGTAAGGGGTCTTCCTCACTGGCCCATTGTTCCATGCATCATACCATGAGTAAAAGACATTCAGCCTATCAGGGTGGGCTTGTAATCAGTAAGGGCCTGCATGCCCCTCACATCTCTGGTGTCACAGAAATGTAAATTCTCTGTGAATAATCTTCTTTTGCTTTCCTGATGGAGCAGTAAAGTGCAGCTCTTGCTGACCTAATACTTTCCATTGTTCCTTTCTCTTAATACTTTAGCCCCTGTGTCCATTGCCTTCTCAGATCACTTGCCGAACTACTCAGGTTGGCCTGATGACCGCTTGGCTTTGTCAACATGTCGCTTGCTGCTCCCAACTCATTGATGGTGATGAGACTCCAGACCTTACCACTTTGGACCGGGCTGCACGACCCTTTCATGAGTTCATCAACGAGGACACCCACCGTCCCAGGCCATGCTCTCTGCTTACCACTGCTGTCAGGCAGGAGGTATAGGAGGCTGAGATCCCACACTACCAGGTGCAGAAACACTTACTGCCCTACAACCATCAGGCTCCCGAACAGGCGTGGATAATTCCACTCACCGCAACTCAACCTACAGACTCACTCTCAAGGACTTTTTACAACACATGTTCTCAGTAGTATTCTGTATTTGCACTATTTGTCCTATTTGACTGCTTGTCCACGTTTATTTATGTATTGTTTTTCATAAATCCTATTGTACTTATTTTCCTGTAATTGCATGCAAGAAAATGAAACTCAGGTTTAGTATCTGGAGACATACACATCTTTGCTAATACATATTTACTTTAAATTGATATGTCATGAAATCTAGTGGTAAGCGCATCAAATAAACATTATGTTTCATATTGTATACATAGAGACAGGGTGGGTCACTGAATGGTTGTTGTCCTTTGCCAGCAGGATGATCTGGCTTATAATGAGCCTGTGCCTCTTGCTCGAAGAGTTCAAACTTAAGAAGCTGTCCAATTGCATAATTGAATTTCTGGTTACTGCACTGAAAGTTAAGGATGCTGGGTGCTGGCATGGAGATTGGAAGTGAAGTAGCCTGCTTTTAGGAATAAATACATGCAATTCCAGTTTTGGTGTTGGTATTGATAACCAAGGAGAAATTACTGATGTTGCAACACACACAAAATGCTGGTGGAACGCAGCAGGCCAGGCAGCATCTACAGGAAGAAGCACTGTCGACGTTTCGGGTCGAGACCCTTCGTCAGGATTAACTGAAAGGAAAGATAGTAAGAGATTTGAAAGTAGGAGGGGGAGGGAGAAATGCAAAATGATAGGAGAAGACCGGGGGGGGGGGGGGGGTGAAGCTGAGAGCTGGAAAGGTGATTGGCAAAAGGGATACAGAGCTGGAGAAGGGAAAGGATCATGGGACAGGAGGCCTAGGGAGAAAGAAAGGGGGAGGGGACCACCAAAGGGAGATGGAGAACAGGCAGAGTGATGGGCAGAGAGAGTGAGAAAAAAAGGGGGGAGAAAACTAAATATATCATGGATGGGGTAAGAAGGGGAGGAGGGGCATTGACGGAAGTTAGAAAAGTCAATGTTCATGCCATCAGGTTGGAGGCTACCCAGACGGTATATAAGGTGTTGTTCCTTCCACCTGAGTGTGGCTTCATCTTGCTGCGTTCCACCAGCATTTTGTGTGTGTTGCTTGAATTTCCAGCATCTGCAGATTTCCTCATGGTTATTGATGTTGGTTGGCTTTTCCTGCCAGTGGAATTGTTAGACTTTACAGATACAATATTGCTGGAGGTAACTCTCCAATGCTTTGAGATGCTTGCTGTTTGTAGTCCTTATCTCAGAGAACAGGAGATCAGGAATCACTGTGGACCACAGACCATCAGCTCCCTGCTGGTTTTGAGGTCTCGATCTTCAAAGGGACATTTCTTCAAACATTTAAAGGCTGTGCTGGTACACCAAAGGTGATGGTAAGTGTCATCAACAGTATCTGCTTTTGTTTATTTCCCAGGATATGAGGAGTAGTCAATGTTCTTCATGGCCTTGCCATGACACTGAGGAAATGGCAACAGGTAATACAGGATATTTATTTTGCAGGTGTTTTGAGTGTAATTCATATAATCTAATGTGTTTTAGTGAAGAGGTGCATAGTAATTTATAGGCCCAGACAAGAATTACCTGCAAAATGTAACTCGGTGACTGAGTTTGAAGCAACTTTGGTTTTGGGGTGGAGATGAAGTAGGCTGAGTGGTTTCCCATTTGTCCTTTATATCCATTCAAATCCAACAAGAAGTTTGTTGAAACACCTTTGTAGTGAGAAAGATTAAATGCTGGGATAATGACAGAAGCTTGCTTGACATCATTTTGCCGAAGGCTGGTTCTATTGTGGACCCTTTGATTAAGATCATAATTTGCATGCCTTTGAAAGAACACAAGATTACAAGAAAATTGGAATGCATACAAAATGCTAGAGGAACTCAGCAGGCCAGGCAGCATCTATGACTAGAAATAAACAGTTGATGTTTTGGTCTGTGAAAATAGAAGATCTAAGGCAATCTTGCCCTATTATTCAATATGATCATGGCTGCCCTACCCCAGGCCTCAACTCCTCCCCTGTGTCAGATCCACCTAGCCCTGAATTCACCAATCCCAAACAAATTTCTCTTCCTTCATCCTAAATACTTCTAATAATTTGATTTCCATGACTCTCTACAGTAGAGGAGTAACAGAGATTCTTTTGCAAAAAGGAAATTTGCAACTGGGTTTTAAATAGTAAATAAGAAATCGGAGTAAGATTAAGACCAAGAAAATGTGAAAAGGATTCTTCCAATCCTCACTCAATTGATGCGGTCAGAACTTCTATAAGGTAAAAGAAAAGCTCATTCCTAGTGGTTGAGGAGTTGTCAATATTTCAGGTCCAGGACATGAGCACAGGTGCTGTGAGGTAAGGGTACAAGGAAAGACTCTGCTTTCTGCAGCATCACTGGCACCAACAAGCAAAATGCAGGACACCGCAGACAGAGAGACGAAAAGTCTGTGCAAAAGGAACTCCTTAGTACACAAAAAAAGTCACAGAGACAAGTTCATTGCAGTGCAAAAGCACTGTTTACTTGAAATTGTTAAGCTGGCATTCAGCGGCTGTGTGCGGTGAGACTGCTAGAAAGGAGAGGCGGACAATAGGGCAAAATTGCAGTCAAAAGGAGAAGTTGCAGTGTAATCTGAGGACAAAATTGAAAAGGGTGATGAATACAGGACTGAAGGTGTTATACTTGAATGCACTCAGTACATGAAATAAAGTAGATGAACCTGCAGCACAGTTACAGATGAGCATGTATGAGATTGTGGGCATCACTGAATTGTGGCTAAAAAACGATTATAGCAGGGAACTTAATGTCCAAGGATACAGATTGAAACAAAAAGACAGGCAGGTAGGCAGAGGGGGTGGTGTGGCTCTGTTGGTAACAAATGAAACCAAATCATTGGAAAGAGGTGGCATAGGATCGGAAGGTATAGAATCATTGTAGATAAAGCTAAAATCTGCAAGGGTAAAAAGCCCCTGACGGAAGGTATAAACCAACCACCAAACAGTTGCAAAGAAGTGGTCTACAAATTACAACAGAAGATAGAAAGTGCATGAAGATGTACAGGAGATCTCAATATGCAGGTTAATTGAGGAAATCAGCTTGGTGCTGGATCCCAGGAGGGGGGATTTGTAGAGTGTCTATGAGATGGCTCTTTAGAACAACTTGTGGTTGAACCCACTAGGGACTCAGCTACTCTGAATTGGGTGTTGTTCAATTAACTGGAATTCATTCGAGCTTAAGGTAAAGGAACCATCAGGGACAAGTGATCATAAAATGATAGAATTCACCCAGCAATTTGAGACAGGGAAGTTAAAGTCAGATGTATCAGTATTACAATGAAGAGGCATGAGAGGGGAGCTGGGCAAAATTGATTGGTAGGAAACACTAGCAGGGATAACGGCAGAGCATCAGTGGCTGGAGTTTCTGGCAGCAATTTGAAATGCACAGGATAGATACAGCCCAAGGAAGAAGTATTTAAAGGCTGACCCAACTCCAACTGACAAAAGAAGTTGAAGCCAAAAGGTGTAGAGCAAAAATTATTGGGAAGTTAGAGGATTAGGAAGTTTTTAGAAATCAACAGAAGACAACTAAGAAAGTCATAAAAAAGGAAAAGAAGGGATACGAAGGTAAGCATTATTGGATACTAAAAGTCCCTTCAGATATATAAAGTGTAACAGAGAGGAGAGATTAGATATCGAGCCACTGGAAAATGATGTTGGAGAGGTGGCAATGGGAGATAAGGAAATGGTGGATAAACTGAATTAGTATTTGGCATCAGTCTTCACTGTGGAAAACACTAGCCGTGTGCTAGAAGTTCAAGGGGAAGAACTGACTGAAGTAGCCATTACTAGGGAGAAGGTGCTTGGGAAACTGAAAGGTCTGAAGGAAGATAAGACACCTAGATCAGATGGTCTACGCCCCAGGGTTCTGAAGGTGGCAGCTGAAGAGATTGTGGAGTCATGAGTAATGATCTTTCAAGATTCAATGGATTCTAGCATTGTTCCAGAGGACAGGAAAATTGCAAATATCACTCCACTCTTCAAGAAGGGAAAAAGGCAGAAGAAAGGAAATTGTAGGCCAGTTAGCCTAACCTCCATGGTTGGAAAATGGTGGAGTTGATTGTTAAGGATGGAGTTTTGGGGGTACTTGGAGGAACATGATAAAATAGGTTGAAGTCTGCATAGTTTCCTTAAAGAAAAATCTAGTTGACAAATATGTTAGATTTCTTTGAAGAAATAGCAAGCAGGGTAAACAAAGGAGAATCAGTGGATCTATGCCTGAAGAATGAAGGACAAGTGCAAACACTAATGGTGTTCTCCTGCTGGGTAGATTTGCACAGGGAGATGAGGAGGAATTTCTTTAGCCAGAGTGTGGTGAATCTGCAGAATTCATTGCCTCGGGCAGCTACGGAGGCCAAATCCTTTGGTATAATTATGGCAAAGGTTGATAGGTTCTTGATTAGTCAGGGCCTGAAGGACTATGGGGTCTAGGAGGGAAATGGATCTGCCATAATGAAATGGCGGAGCAGTCTTGATGGGCCAAATGGCCTAATTGTGCTCCTATATCTTATGGTTTTACTATGAATAAGCTTCTAATGAGCTTCATTGGCTGGAAGGCAATCAATGACACTCAAGGTCATGAAAGTAGTGGAAATTATGTTCTTCCACTTCTAAGCAACTATCCATTCACAGTACAGTTATGGGCCTAATGAGCCCTCTCTTTCTGTGGGCCAAGACACACAGAACCACCGAAAGGGGATTTCCCCCATTGGCATCTGATCTGACAATTCTCTGCCAGCATGAAGAAAGGCATTGAAGGACTAGGTGGGATAGGGTCTGATCCTATCTTCTTGTGCTCTTGTCTTCTTTTAAAGGCATGGGGTTATGATCTTAATCGAAGGGCTGACAGTAGAACCAACGTCAGAGCGAATGTCCTCATCATCATCCCAGCACTTAAATCTTCTCACTTGCTGGATTTAGAGCGAATCTAACAGACAAATGGGAAAATGTTCAAACTGCATCTCCTCCACTCCAAGGTCAGAGAGATGAGCATCAATGATCAGTCCATCAGCAGTGGGCAAAGCCAGTTCCCTTAATTCTGCTAATTCTGAGCACACGAAGATCAAAATAATACAAACAGCTGTTGTATCATTCATTGATTCCTCAAAGAGGTACAACACTTAACACATGGCATATGCTAAGGGTTGCATGGTTCTCTCTTATCAGAGGGGGGTGTACTGATTGTTGACATAAAGCAAATGTTTGTCGAGTTTGCTTTGTGGTGAACCCCGCTGATTAATCTGATTTGCAATTAGATTGCATCTCCCTGTACAAATCTACCCAGCAGGAGATCACCATTAGTGTTTGCACTTGTCCTTCATTCTTCAGGCATACGTACATCTCATACAAGGTGTTCACACTGTGATAAAGATGTTGCCGTCAGTACTAGAAGCAACGCGCATTAATTCCAGGGAAATCCATTAAAGCTATGCCTTGGGCTGCCCGATTCCAATGCTGTGGCAGATATATTCTACAAGTACTTTTTGTGAGGCCACAAGCCAGTCTCCTTTATTGGCAATATTTTGTTCAGCTGTTAAGCCCTGTCAACACGGAAATAAATCAATTTAATCAGAATCAGATTTATTATCACTGAGAAATAATGCTATTTATTTTCTTTACTTCCACAGTTTGCCTGCCTTTGCACATTGTGGTTGTTTGCCAGTCTTTGTGTATTGTTTTTCATAAATTCTATTGTATGTCTTTATTTTCTTGTAAATGCCTGCAAGAATACAGAGACACGTAAGTACTTTGATAATAGATTGATTGGTATGTCATGAAATTTGTTGTTTTGAGGCAGCAGGAAGGCAAGACAAAAATTATTTTAAGTTACAACCGATCAGCAAATTAATAAATAATACACAGATAAATAAATAAGTGGTGCAAAAGAGAAATAATGCACTATTGTTTATGGGTTCATGGACCATACAGAAATCTGATGGCAGAGGGGGAGAAGCTGTTCCTAAAATATTGAGTGTGGGACTTTAGGGTCCTGCACCTCCTTCCCTAGGTGGTAATGAGAAGAGGGCATGCCCAGGATGGTGAGGGTCCATAATGATGGATGCTGCCTTCTTGAAACATCGCATTTTGAAGATTTAAAACATACGGACAGCATCGTGTCAGGACCATTGCAACACAGCTTATAGTGGAATGTTCCTCCTGAGTTGCTGAGCTCCTCCGGCATTTTGTGTGCGTCACCGTGGAATACTTTATGCAATGCCACAAAAACGGGGCACTCTCTAAGAATTCTAATCAACAAACATGGATATTTACAAAAAAAAAAGACTTGCAGCCTCAGGGTTCTCCCAGCATTTTGTGTGTGCATCTTTGCTGTTGTGTTCAGTCAGTCCGTTTAATATCTGTGCAGATGACTACTGCATTTGGCACACTTCATAAGTCACAAGTCATGTGAATGTCATTAAGAGTTGCAAAATTGAATTTATCAATTGTTATTAGAACCAGTAGCAATATCCATGTCAGAATACATGTCCCCTATCAGCTCCTCACAGAAGTCTATTTTCTTGCTGGAGATCTATCCAACATAATCCTGCCTTTCAATGATTCCCAAGGAGGCCTCCAATACAGAACTCTGGAGACAGACTCATATCCGGTTACATTTCAAAGGGAAAATATTTGCAGATTTATGAGGCTTTGGGGAAAAGCAAATGAAAATAAAACAACGGTGAATTAAGATTTACAGGAAACCATTGCGTTTTCTCACAAAGCAACTCTTGCAGTGTGACATTCCACATTGATCACAAGGCTCAAGGTTTATATTGTTGCTTAATAGTATCCAGATTAGAGAATAAATAGATTTGGGCATCTGAGCTCTTCTGTCCACGAGCAAGAACCTGTTAGCAATAAATATGCAGTGGTGAGGATTTAAAAGAAATTGTCCCATAGCAAAGTAACTGCAAATAAGAAAGGCAATCACCACCACACAATTATTCCTGGAGGCAATTAGAACTGTGTAAAACAGTTTGTAAAGCTTCCTTTCAGATTCAGTCACTAGAAAAATCATCTCTCATCCTTGAATAGTGCATAAAGTCAGAAATCAAACATTATTTTGCATTTCATGTTTATAGTTTTGGACTAGCCCATAATTGATACATTTATCCCAGTAAAACACTTACATAATCTTGAAGATCCTCTTTAGTGCTAAAATCAGTCCTATTTACTCTCTCCTGATAGAGGTATAGGCTCATATTTCTGTGTTTTTTTTAATAATATGTAGACTAGCATGTTTCACAGTATTCCAAATCTGGTCTAATTAAAGTTTTATACTAATTTAATATAACTTTGTTGTTTTTAATTCTCCCTCTTTAGACATGAACGCAGGTGGCTCTGTCTACACTTTATTTTAGCAAACATTCATTTTCTTCACAACACACACAAAATGCTGGAGGAACTCAGCAGGCCAGGCAGCATCCAGGGGAAAAGAGTACGGATGACATTTCAGGCCGAGACCCTTCATCAGGACTGGAGAAAAGAGATGAGAAGTTAGAGTAAGAAGGTGAGGGTTAGGGAGAGATGAGGGAGAAATATGAGACAGTAAGTGATAGGTGAAACCAGGAGGGGGGGAATGGGTGAAGTAGAGAGTGGGGAAGTTGATTGGTGAAAGAGATACAGGGCTAGAGAAGGGGGAATCTGACAGGAGAGGACAGAAGGCCATGGAATAAAGGGAAGGGGAGGAGCACCAGAGGGAGGTGATGGGCAGGCAAGGTGATAAGGCAAGAGAGGGAATTCATTTTCTTCACCATTTTTAGCAACTCTACACTAATGAAGTCAGAACCTTCTGTTTCATGACAAAGCATAGAGGTGAAATTTTCTAGGTTAAATTGGTTTTTTGTTGCACAGTGAGAACTTTGCAATATCATCCATGCAGATTATTCCTTTGCTTCAGTACATCAAGTTAGTACAAGTTAAAACAGCAACAAATTCAGAATATGGCCGTACGGTTACAGAGAAAGTGCAGTACATGCAGACAACAAGGTGTAAGGCCAGAACAGGGTAGACTGTGAGGTCAAGAGTCCATTTTAACATACAAGAGGTCAGTTCAATCATCCTATAACAGTGGATTATGAACTCACTTTGAGCCTAACGGCTTTTGAATCTTCTGCCTAGTGGGAGGGTGGATAAAACAGAATGTCAGGAGTGAGAGGGTTGGCTGTTTTACCAAGGCACCAAGAAGAATGGGAGAGCTTTCAGGAGTCCTGGACCATTATCTACAGACAGGAGTTTCAGCCCCAGCATGGGGAATTTAATTCCTTCTCTCCTCTACGCACACTGGCTGACAAAGGTGGTTGATTTGACATGGTCTTCTCAGTTGAAGAGCAGCTGGGGATGGAGAAGAAGAGCTACTCTTATTGAAAAAGTAAATGCAAATTTTCCTGAGAGTATCCCCCCTTTACTCTTGCCACTAAAATGCTTTGCCTCACATTTATCTAAAAATAAATTCATTTGCACACTTACAAGCTCATTTATGGAAAATCTGTCACATATTGAATAAACTCCCAATTTTGTGTCACTAATGTTGAAGTGAAACATTTGATTCCTGATTATAGTGGACAGTAGTGATCCCTAGCACTAATTCCATTAACCTAATACCTTTACCAACCTTCTGGAGTCTATGTTTCAGATCTTTGAAAGTACTGTCATGGGTAGATGGGGGTCAAACCGAAAACTTTCTTTTTAATTTTTTTATAGAGATACAGCATGGGACGAGCCCTTCCAGCCTTTTGAGCCATGTCGGCCAGTAACTCCCAAATTCATCCGAGCCTAATCAAGGGACAACTTGCAAAGGTCAACTAACCTCCAAACCATTACACCTTTGGTCTGTGGGAGGAAGACAGAGCAGCTCGAGGAAACCCACAGGCAACAGTGGGAATTGAACCCTGGTCGCCTGTACTGTAAAGCGTTGTGCTAGCCACTATGCTATCGTGCTGCCCTATTTTGGTGCATTGGCCTTCAGAAATCAAAGTAGTGAGTTCAGGAGTTGAAATGATATGCTGAGGTTGTATAAAATGTTGGTGAGGACTGATTTGGAATACTACGTGCAGTTTCAGCCAATTACCTCCTGTCTATTTTGAAAATCATCAGATACACTTTTTAGGTCTTCCACGCAATTCATTACACGACTATGGAAAATACATATCAGTGTATTCTGTTGTACATGTGATATACTCTACATTGAATTCCTCCTGTGAAATCAAGTCCGATTAATATGCATAGACAAGAAATTCAAAAGCAAAGCTCATTGCGCTTACCCCATACAATGGAAGAGGACTTACCATCTCTTATTTCAGTCCAAATGGATTCTATTTCCAACTTTTAACCAGTTATAAATGTAGTCATTTATTGCCTGTGGGAGAATGCAAAGCAGAATATTAACTACTTCTTGAGAATGGCTTATTTTAAAATGGTCTGAGTGCAGCCCTCTCCCCAGACAAGCAGTGCCTTTGTGGAAGGTTTGTTGATATGTGCACTCTGAAAGAGTTAGATAGATAATGCTAATATTGAAATATATGTTATTTATTAATAATGATGGACATGTGTCATTTGATCACATAGCGAAGAGGGCCTGACATTCAAAAATAGTTTACTTAACACATATGTACACTGTAGGGAAGGATCATAGGTCACATGTGACTTACATTTGCTGGTGAGGTCATTATACTTCATTTGCACAGGGGGAGACTGAATCCTCTTGCAAGCTCCTTCCACATTTCCTTTGATTCCTCGTTAGCATCTTTTCTAAATGTATATATATTTATTATCAGGAATTGGTGCAAGTTTCATAGGTAATTGTTCTGACTGGGAACCATTGCAAAGGCTATATTTATTTGCAAATAAAGTCAAGCTCAGGTATGGATGAGAAAGTTTAATTCCCGATAGTCCGACATCATCATGGTCACTTTTAGTGATACTAGTTTATTATTTCCAGATTTTATTTAACAGAATTCAAATTCTGCATTTCCCAGAGTGGGAATTGAACTCAAGTGCCCTGGATTACCATGTTGGTAATATGATCACTGTTCTGACACACCATAGAGACATCTGCCCACCCCCCACTCCCCCAAGGTCACAAACTCTCCTCCGTGTTTGCTCTGTCACTGCCGACATGTTCTTTCGTGCAAAGCTCGGGTTAGTCCACTCAACGGCAGTGGGCCAGCTGCTATCGGCCTCCATTCCTCCTTAACCCTGCCCGACCCCAACACCACCTTCACCTCCCCGATACACTGTACCTCCTCATCGATACCCGCGGCGTCAGCCCTTCGCAGCCCCGATACACTGTACCTCCTCATCGATACCCGCGGCGTCAGCCCTTCGCAGCCCCGATACACTGTACCTCCTCATCGATACCCGCGGCGTCAGCCCTTCACATCCCCGATACACTGTACCTCCTCATCGATACCCGCGGCGTCAGCCCTTCACATCCCCGATACACTGTACCTCCTCATCGATACCCGCGGCGTCAGCCCTTCACATCCCCGATACACTGTACCTCCTCATCGATACCCGCGGCGTCAGCCCCTCGCAGCCCCGATACACTGTACCTCCTCATCGATACCCGCGGCGTCAGCCCTTCACATCCCCGATACACTGTACCTCCTCATCGATACCCGCGGCGTCAGCCCTTCACATCCCCGATACACTGTACCTCCTCATCGATACCCGCGGCGTCAGCCCCTCGCAGCCCCGATACACTGTACCTCCTCATCGATACCCGCGGCGTCAGCCCCTCGCAGCCCCGATACACTGTACCTCCTCATCGATACCCGCGGCGTCAGCCCCTCGCAGCCCCGATACACTGTACCTCCTCATCGATACCCGCGGCGTCAGCCCCTCGCAGCCCCGATACACTGTACCTCCTCATCGATACCCGCGGCGTCAGCCCCTCGCAGCCCCGATACACTGTACCTCCTCATCGATACCCGCGGCGTCAGCCCCTCGCAGCCCCGATACACTGTACCTCCTCATCGATACCCGCGGCGTCAGCCCCTCGCAGCCCCGATACACTGTACCTCCTCATCGATACCCGCGGCGTCAGCCCCTCACATCCCCGATACACTGTACCTCCTCATCGATACCCGCGGCGTCAGCCCTTCACATCCCCGATACACTGTACCTCCTCATCGATACCCGCGGCGTCAGCCCTTCACATCCCCGATACACTGTACCTCCTCATCGATACCCGCGGCGTCAGCCCTTCACCTCCCCGATACACTGTACCTCCTCATCGATACCCGCGGCGTCAGCCCCTCACATCCCCGATACACTGTACCTCCTCATCGATACCCGGGCGTCAGCCCCTCGCAGCCCCGATACACTGTACCTCTTCATCGATACCCGCGGCGTCAGCCCCTCGCAGCCCCGATACACTGTACCTCCTCATCGATACCCGCGGCGTCAGCCCTTCGCAGCCCCGATACACTGTACCTCCTCATCGATACCCGCGGCGTCAGCCCTTCACCTCCCCGATACACTGTACCTCCTCATCGATACCCACGGCGTCAGCCCCTCGCAGCCCCGATACACTGTACCTCCTCATCGATACCCGCGGCGTCAGCCCCTCGCATCCCCGATACACTGTACCTCCTCATCGATACCCACGGCGTCAGCCCTTCACCTCCCCGATACACTGTACCTCCTCATCGATACCCACGGCGTCAGCCCTTCACCTCCCCGATACACTGTACCTCCTCATCGATACCCGCGGCGTCAGCCCTTCACCTCCCCGATACACTGTACCTCCTCATCGATACCCGCGGCGTCAGCCCTTCGCAGCCCCGATACACTGTACCTCCTCATCGATACCCGCGGCGTCAGCCCTTCACATCCCCGATACACTGTACCTCCTCATCGATACCCGCGGCGTCAGCCCTTCGCAGCCCCGATACACTGTACCTCCTCATCGATACCCGCGGCGTCAGCCCTTCACATCCCCGATACACTGTACCTCCTCATCGATACCCGCGGCGTCAGCCCTTCGCAGCCCCGATACACTGTACCTCCTCATCGATACCCGCGGCGTCAGCCCTTCACATCCCCGATACACTGTACCTCCTCATCGATACCCGCGGCGTCAGCCCTTCGCAGCCCCGATACACTGTACCTCCTCATCGATACCCACGGCGTCAGCCCTTCGCATCCCCGATACACTGTACCTCCTCATCGATACCCGCGGCGTCAGCCCTTCGCATCCCCGATACACTGTACCTCCTCATCGATACCCGCGGCGTCAGCCCTTCGCATCCCCGATACACTGTACCTCCTCATCGATACCCGCGGCGTCAGCCCCTCGCAGCCCCGATACACTGTACCTCCTCATCGATACCCGCGGCGTCAGCCCTTCGCAGCCCCGATACACTGTACCTCCTCATCGATACCCGCGGCGTCAGCCCCTCGCAGCCCCGATACACTGTACCTCCTCATCGATACCCGCGGCGTCAGCCCTTCGCAGCCCCGATACACTGTACCTCCTCATCGATACCCGCGGCGTCAGCCCTTCGCATCCCCGATACACTGTACCTCCTCATCGATACCCGCGGTGTCAGCCCTTCGCAGCCCCGATACACTGTACCTCCTCATCGATACCCGCGGCGTCAGCCCTTCACCTCCCCGATACACTGTACCTCCTCATCGATACCCGCGGCGTCAGCCCTTCGCAGCCCCGATACACTGTACCTCCTCATCGATACCCACGGCGTCAGCCCTTCGCATCCCCGATACACTGTACCTCCTCATCGATACCCGCGGCGTCAGCCCTTCGCATCCCCGATACACTGTACCTCCTCATCGATACCCGCGGCGTCAGCCCTTCGCATCCCCGATACACTGTACCTCCTCATCGATACCCGCGGCGTCAGCCCCTCGCAGCCCCGATACACTGTACCTCCTCATCGATACCCGCGGCGTCAGCCCTTCGCAGCCCCGATACACTGTACCTCCTCATCGATACCCGCGGCGTCAGCCCCTCGCAGCCCCGATACACTGTACCTCCTCATCGATACCCGCGGCGTCAGCCCTTCGCAGCCCCGATACACTGTACCTCCTCATCGATACCCGCGGCGTCAGCCCCTCGCAGCCCCGATACACTGTACCTCCTCATCGATACCCGCGGTGTCAGCCCTTCGCAGCCCCGATACACTGTACCTCCTCATCGATACCCGCGGCGTCAGCCCTTCACCTCCCCGATACACTGTACCTCCTCATCGATACCCGCGGCGTCAGCCCTTCACCTCCCCGATACACTGTACCTCCTCATCGATACCCGCGGCGTCAGCCCTTCACCTCCCCGATACACTGTACCTCCTCATCGATACCCGCGGCGTCAGCCCTTCACCTCCCCGATACACTGTACCTCCTCATCGATACCCGCGGCGTCAGCCCTTCACCTCCCCGATACACTGTACCTCCTCATCGATACCCGCGGCGTCAGCCCTTCGCAGCCCCGATACACTGTACCTCCTCATCGATACCCGCGGCGTCAGCCCTTCGCAGCCCCGATACACTGTACCTCCTCATCGATACCCGCGGCGTCAGCCCTTCACCTCCCCGATACACTGTACCTCCTCATCGATACCCGCGGCGTCAGCCCTTCACATCCCCGATACACTGTACCTCCTCATCGATACCCACGGCGTCAGCCCTTCGCAGCCCCGATACACTGTACCTCCTCATCGATACCCGCGGCGTCAGCCCTTCACATCCCCGATACACTGTACCTCCTCATCGATACCCGCGGCGTCAGCCCTTCACATCCCCGATACACTGTACCTCCTCATCGATACCCGCGGCGTCAGCCCTTCACATCCCCGATACACTGTACCTCCTCATCGATACCCGCGGCGTCAGCCCTTCACCTCCCCGATACACTGTACCTCCTCATTGATACCCGCGGCGTCAGCCCTTCACATCCCCGATACACTGTACCTCCTCATCGATACCCGCGGCGTCAGCCCTTCACATCCCCGATACACTGTACCTCCTCATCGATACCCGCGGCGTCAGCCCTTCACATCCCCGATACACTGTACCTCCTCATCGATACCCGCGGCGTCAGCCCTTCGCAGCCCCGATACACTGTACCTCCTCATCGATACCCGCGGCGTCAGCCCTTCACCTCCCCGATACACTGTACCTCCTCATCGATACCCGCGGCGTCAGCCCTTCACCTCCCCGATACACTGTACCTCCTCATCGATACCCACGGCGTCAGCCCTTCGCAGCCCCGATACACTGTACCTCCTCATCGATACCCGCGGCGTCAGCCCTTCACCTCCCCGATACACTGTACCTCCTCATCGATACCCGCGGCGTCAGCCCTTCGCAGCCCCGATACACTGTACCTCCTCATCGATACCCGCGGCGTCAGCCCTTCGCAGCCCCGATACACTGTACCTCCTCATCGATACCCGCGGCGTCAGCCCTTCACATCCCCGATACACTGTACCTCCTCATCGATACCCGCGGCGTCAGCCCTTCACCTCCCCGATACACTGTACCTCCTCATCGATACCCGCGGCGTCAGCCCTTCGCAGCCCCGATACACTGTACCTCCTCATCGATACCCGCGGCGTCAGCCCTTCACCTCCCCGATACACTGTACCTCCTCATCGATACCCGCGGCGTCAGCCCATCGCAGCCCCGATACACTGTACCTCCTCATCGATACCCGCGGCGTCAGCCCTTCACCTCCCCGATACACTGTACCTCCTCATCGATACCCGCGGCGTCAGCCCATCGCAGCCCCGATACACTGTACCTCCTCATCGATACCCGCGGCGTCAGCCCTTCGCCTCCCCGATACACTGTACCTCCTCATCGATACCCGCGGCGTCAGCCCTTCGCCTCCCCGATACACTGTACCTCCTCATCGATACCCGCGGCGTCAGCCCCTCGCAGCCCCGATACACTGTACCTCCTCATCGATACCCGCGGCGTCAGCCCCTCGCAGCCCCGATACACTGTACCTCCTCATCGATACCCGCGGCGTCAGCCCCTCGCAGCCCCGATACACTGTACCTCCTCATCGATACCCGCGGCGTCAGCCCTTCGCAGCCCCGATACACTGTACCTCCTCATCGATACCCGCGGCGTCAGCCCTTCGCAGCCCCGATACACTGTACCTCCTCATCGATACCCGCGGCGTCAGCCCCTCGCAGCCCCGATACACTGTACCTCCTCATCGATACCCGCGGCGTCAGCCCCTCGCAGCCCCGATACACTGTACCTCCTCATTGATACCCGCGGCGTCAGCCCTTCCCATCCCCGATACACTGTACCTCCTCATCGATACCCGCGGCGTCAGCCCTTCACCTCCCCGATACACTGTACCTCCTCATCGATACCCGCGGCGTCAGCCCTTCACCTCCCCGATACACTGTACCTCCTCATCGATACCCGCGGCGTCAGCCCTTCACCTCCCCGATACACTGTACCTCCTCATCGATACCCGCGGCGTCAGCCCTTCACCTCCCCGATACACTGTACCTCCTCATCGATACCCGCGGCGTCAGCCCTTCACCTCCCCGATACACTGTACCTCCTCATCGATACCCACGGCGTCAGCCCCTCGCAGCCCCGATACACTGTACCTCCTCATCGATACCCACGGCGTCAGCCCCTCGCAGCCCCGATACACTGTACCTCCTCATCGATACCCGCGGCGTCAGCCCTTCACCTCCCCGATACACTGTACCTCCTCATCGATACCCACGGCGTCAGCCCCTCGCAGCCCCGATACACTGTACCTCCTCATCGATACCCGCGGTGTCAGCCCTTCGCAGCCCGTCCAGCAGAGGAAGTGGGGCCCACGCAGGAGCTGGTCCTGGACCTTGATCTAGATTGAGGCAAGGCCCAGCCATCCTGATAAAAGTGACAGCATCCTTCCAGCAGCCATTCCTGGGCAAAGTCAAGCACTGGAGCTGTCCTCCTGAGGAAACGCCATGGCCTGAGCCCATTCTGACTCTGTGAAATTCTGCGACCCTAACTCTAACCGGCCTTTAAAAAAAGTAGTAGAATTATTTTGAAAAAGAAGAGCAAACTTCTGTCTGAAATTCTGGCAAACATTTAGCCCACAACCAACATGATGAAAACGTGGAATATGCAGCACAGGAACAGACTTTGCTGCTCTCGATGCCTGCATAGACCATGATGTCAAATTAAGTTAATTACATCTGCCTTTGCATAGTCTATATCCCTCAATTCCTTGTCTGGTCATTCATCTATCTAAATATCTCTTACACTTTGATATCATCACTGCTTCCTCCACCTCTCCTGACAGTGCATTCCAGGCACCTATATATATCTAGATGTCTGCACAGTACTGTCGTAATTTTATATATTGCACTGTACTGCTGCTCCAAAAAAAAACAAAGTTCACGACATTTTGAGTGAAGATAAAACTGATTCTGATTTGAGCCTCTGTTGTGGACAGAGAGTGGGAAGGGGGCAGGGAGAGGGGAATCATGGTTGAAGAAAGGGAAGAGAGAGATGATGGAGTGGGAGAAGCACCAGACGGACATTCTGTAATGATCAATAAACCAATTGTTTGGAATCAGGTGACCTTGCCTGGTGTCTCAGGGCTGGGTGTGTCTGCACCCGTGCCACCTCCCACCCCTGGCACTCCTCTGCCACCTGTGCCGCAGCACTCTACCCTCACCATTCCCAACATCCTTTACTCTTGCCAGGTTTACAAACTCGCTCTCCACTCCATGTTAACAAATACAGTACTGTGCAAAAGTCTTAGGCATCTTGCTTGTAATGCAGCAACCAGAGCCGCACACGATATTCCAAATGTAGCCTACGAGTTTTACACAGTTGCAAGATGACTTGCCAATCTTTATACTCAATGTCCTGACTGATGTATATTGCAGGGAAGGCATCAAATGCACTGTATGTCTTCTTTACCACCTATCATATCTAAAATCAATGTATACAACATCCACTACCCTCCCCTCATCAATCATTTTCATAATTTCCTGAAAAACTCAAGTATGTTCATAGGATATAACCTCCCCTACACGAAACAAATGCTGACTATCTCTAATAAGTCCATAAAAATAACAGTAACTCAAATTTTGAGTTGATACCCTACATATGGATCGGGCCTTTTTAGTCCTCCTATTCCTTGTTTATATCCTTTCCTGTTTCCATTATAATCCTCAAGGGTCCTGTCCAATTTCAGCTTCCTAAACCTTTCACATGCTTCTTTCTATTTTTGACAAACTTACAACTTCTCTCATCATCACAAAGGTTGGAGGTGTTGTGGATAGTGTGGAGGGCTGTCAGAGGTTACAGCGGGACATTGATAGGTGCAAAACTGGGCTGAGAAGTGGCAGATGGAGTTCAACCCAGATAAGTGTGAAGTGGTTTATTTTGGTAGGTCAAATATGATGGCAGAATATAGTATTAATGGTAAGACTCTTGGCAGTGTGGAGGATCAGAGGGATCTTGGGATCCGAGTCCATAGGACACTCAAAGCTGCTGCGCAGGTTGACTCTGTGGTTAAGAAGGCATACAGTGCATTTGGCCTTCATCAACTGTGGGACAGAGTTCAAGAACCAAGAGGTAATGTTGCAGCTATATCGGACCCTGGTCAGACCCCACTTGGAGTACTGTGCTCAGTTCTGGTTGCCTCACTACAGGAAGGATGTGGAAACTATAGAAAGGGTTCAGGGGAGATTTACAAGGATGTTGCCTGGATTGGGGAGCATGCCTTATAAGTTGAGTGTACTTGGCTTTTCTTCCTTGAAACGACAGATGATAACAGGTGACCTGATAGAGGTGTATAAGATGATGAGAGGCATTGATCATGTGGATAGTCAGAGGCTTTTTCCCAGGGCTGAAATAGCTAGCATGAGAGGGCACAGTTTTAAGGTACTTGGAAGTAGGTACAGATAAGTACCTGTATAAGTAACTGTGTAAGTTTTTTACACAGAGAGTGGTGAGTGCGTGGAATGGGCCGCCAGCAATGGTGGTGGAGGCAGATACGATAGGATCTTTTAAGAGGCTCCTGGATAGGTACATGGAGCTCAGAGAAATAGAGGGCTATGGGTAACCCTAGGTAATTTCTAAAGTAAGTACATGTTTGGCACAGCATTGTGGGCTGAAGGGCTTGTATTGTGCTGTAGGTTTTCTATGTTTCTATCCAAGGTTTGAAGACCTTGTCGTCCTTGAATCTCTTCCTCACTGGAATATGTTGGCTCTGAATTCTGACCAATTGCTTTGCACTGTCTCCCATGTTGAACATGGATTCACCAATAACAGGTTAACCAATCATTATCATATTCTTACTTGTGAACCTTCATTATGTGTACTTATTGTTGCAATTTGGACTATAAACTATTTTACAAATTATTTCAATTGCCGTGACGTGCCATTGTGATGCTTTGAGATAACGATGCATGAACCTCAATTCTGATTTTGGAATAAGACAGCCAGTTTTAGTTGCATCATCCTGAAGATCTAATGTGAAGATATTTCTGTCCTCCACATCAAACTTGAAAGCACAACACATAGACGTGGATCACATAATTTCTAACGTCTGCACAATTACCAGTCCAAAAATTAACGCAGCTGATAATTTTTGTCAGTTGTGTAAACATTTACCACTGTTGCTACATTAGAAGGTGAAAATTGGTATTAATGGCTTTTGGACTAAAATCCACAGGCAGTAAACTTTCTTAATATAATGCACAAAGGTTTGCATTGACATACAACTGCTGTTGTGTATTAAACCCAGCATAATAATCAGGCAGCTAACCCTTTGAATAATTCTCTGTTGCATTCTACACAAGGATTAGAATGAGATCTGCACATGTTTTAGGATTACACTGTAAACAACAGGTCAAAGTGCATCTGCATACAAGGCCAGATGTTTAAAACCACAGCTGTTTGTTGTAGGATTTATCCTGTGTCTCTTCAAAGTCTCCCTTTAAGAGATAAGGCTCTTTAAAAGATTATTTTTCAGGGTCCCAGGTCATTTGTCATTGGGTTAGACGAGACAGGGGGGTTATCATTGATGCACATAGGTCACAATGCTCTGTAAAACCACCAAAAACAAGATTTAGCTCATGTTTAATGCAGGCTTTTACCCAGAACAGTTTAATTACAATATAAATACTGGCATGAACCCAGTGCTATAGATTGCAGTTAACCTAATCTTTGGAGCCCACAGGTATAATTAACTGGAGCACTTTGTAACTATGGCAAATTACCAACCAGAACTTTATTGAACCAGAACACCTATTAGTAGCTATTAACATTTAGTTCCAGCTGTAATAAGCAATGCCCAATAGCGCTCCGTCCCAAATTTTACTATAGAAATGTGTATCAGTGTACAAGCAACTAGTCGATCCTGCCAGGACCGGGTGCTTTTTCCATCAGTTAATGATTATTAATTTTTCTTTCAATTTACCAGCCCTTCAGTGAATGTTCCCACTGGTACATTGGAATTTCAAAGTGTTATAGGAGAAGATTTTTTTAATAGATAAATCACAAATGTATAAATTTTTATTCTAAATCTGTTAACTAATTTGCTTCAGGAGCAGACAAACTACATGCAGTGCTCATGATAAATGACTTGAGAAGGTTTGAAATCAACTGAACAATGAGCCAGAAGTATAAACTCTTCATTGAACGTTCTTCCAACTCAAAAAAATGGAGCTGTAACATAATTCCAGTTACAGGAAAATTATTATGTTTGCCAATCACTAATCATGAAACATGTTTGACTGGCACTCCAACACACATTCATTCCCTCCACAATGAGTGCAAAGTGTGACTCACTTACAAAATGCACCGCAGTCACTCAGCCCGGCTATTTCCACAGCACTTAGCAGACCAGCAACATCAAGCAGAACTTCTGTGTGCGGTCAATTTAGACAAAACTATAGAATAATAAACATGGGGGTATTCAACAACCCCAGTATTAAGCGAACCTAGAGGGAAGCTAAAGTGTTAAGGGGAATGTAATTATAATAGTTAGAGGACTCTTTTCTAAGGTAAAGAAAAATACGCCATTGGATCTAAGGCATAGAGCATAGAACATAGAACATTAGTATACAATACATGCCCTTTAGCTCACAATGTTGTGTCACCTCTTTAACCTGCTGCACCTTCCACCCAATAGCCCTCCATTTCGCTTTCTTCCTTGTGCCCATCTAAGAGTTTCTTAAGTGCCCCTAATGTATTTGCCTCTGCCACCATTCTGTCAGCATGTTCCACACACCCACCACTCTCTGCGTAAAAAGCCTAAACCTGACAACCCTCCTATACTTTCATCCAATCACCTTAGAACTATGTCCCCTCGCATTAATCATTTCCATCCCAGGAAAAGGGCACTACCTGTCCACTCTACCAATGCCTCAGTCAAGTCACCTCTCATCTTCCTTCATGCCAAAGAGAGAAGCCCTAGCTCACTCAAACTTTCCTCAGAAGACATGCTCTCTAATCCAGGCAGCATTCTCTGCACCCTCTCTAAATCTTCCATATTCTTCCTATAATGAGGCAACCAGAACTGAACACAAGTGTGGTCTAACCAAATCTTAAAGCTGCAACATTACCTCATGACTCTTGAATCCCCCAACTAATGAAGGTCAAGACATCATCTGCCATCCATCTGCTTGACAACTTTGAGGGATCTATGGATGTAGACTCCAAGGTCACGCAATTCCTCCACAGTGTTAATAATCCTGCCATAAATCCTGAAGCTCTGCCTTCAAGTTCAACCTCCCCAAGTTTATCACCTCAACTTCAATGGATTGAAAATCTGTAAAATAGCAATGGTCTAAAGGAGCTAAAGCCAGAGCTCATGCTGCACCTTAACATTAGCAATCTGGCAAAGCCAAGCTTCAACTGCCAATGAGCTATCATGTTGGATGAAGATCAGAGCTAAGAGCCAAGAGCTTCCATCTCAAGTATCACCATACAGGGCAATATCTCTGCCAAACCACCCTGCAGATCTCTAGCCAAGCTTGATGACACTTAACCACACTCTAAGTAGTTAAGCCAACAACTTCAGCTTCCAGTTATTTTAGGCTTTAGAAAATCAATGCATTCACAGTTTTACAAACACTGAGCCACACAAGAGAACAAAAAAGCATGCTGAGTCAACAAGGTAGGTCTTAAAGAAGCATCCTGGAGATCTTCTTTGTTGAATTCCCTGTGTCACATTGCCATTGTACTGAAATAATATTATATGTGATTGCAATAGAAGTGATTTCTCCATCCTTGCCCTCTTGAGCCTCCTAAAGATTCTGGCATGCTTGGTCGCATCACCAGCCTCCATAACTCCACCAATGCCTTTCTGGGTCTCACTCTCTTAATCCCGTCCTTATGCATTCGCATCTAGAATCATCCACCAGCCATCATTTCTTTTCTCAGATCCAACCATTCCCAGACTGCTTCCATGAGATCCAGTAAGTTGGAAGATACACCTTTGTCATCAGCCTCCTCTATCCATGTTGCTCCTGACTTCCAGCATCAGTGCTGTCTCTGGCATCTGTCTGAGCACATACCACACAAGATAAGCCAGACTATATACCGTAGAACTAGAAACCGATGCTCACTGAAGCTTGAATGAATCCCAGCATCAGCTCAGTTAGTGCGGAAACTTTAAGCCATGTTTCTAATCATGGATGGGTCGAGGACCAAAGTGCACAGCCTCAGAATAAAAGGACATCCCTTTAGAACAGAGCTGAGGAGGAATTTATTTAGCCAGACGGTGGTGAATCTGTGGAATTCATTGTCCATGGATGGCTATGGATGCTAAGTTACTCTGTTAGGAGACTTCTAGTCAAGATGGCGCCTACATACAAGGCTCCTTCAGTTGACATTTTCTGGATAGATCACAAAACCATATATTTCACTTCTTTTATGTCTTTTACATTTGTTTTTCATCTTGAATGTGATTCTGCAATTGTTGGAGCCTGTGATTTGCAGTTCGGAGATGAGGTGTTTCAGTCCGAGTGGATTGTGGGAGGCAACGGCAGCATGCG
Organism: Hemitrygon akajei; assembly: GCF_048418815.1. Classification (NCBI taxonomy): domain Eukaryota; kingdom Metazoa; phylum Chordata; class Chondrichthyes; order Myliobatiformes; family Dasyatidae; genus Hemitrygon; species Hemitrygon akajei. The sequence goes on from NC_133127.1 coordinate 33,795,655, forward strand.
GGAACTTTGTGGTGGGAAGGCTATGAGCTAATATTCAACTCCATTTTGCCAATTAAAGCTTCTATTATTTGTCAATTACCACGACAAGGGAGATTGAAATGCTGGCTACCTGCCTTTTTATCACTGGGGGATCACTCGGCTAAGAAGAAGGGAGATTGCCTTTTTTATCGCTGGAAGATCGCTCTGCTATGGAGAGGGAGAATGTTACCCAGGTTTTCTGTGTTTTTGATGTAAACTTGTACTGGGGATGTTTTTTCAGTCTTATGTTTTTTTTTGTGTAATGTCTTTGCCCAAGGGTCTTTTCGTCTAGGGTAAACTGGCATTGACCCCGGTAACACTGTAATTGTGTTGGTGTGGATACTATGTGATGCACACCCAATACAAGCCCACAACTTAAAATATCAGACAATACACAACATACAATTAAATAATTACACTTTATAATTATTTCTTGGTGATGAGTTAGTAAAAACAAATACAATAAAGGCGCCAAGTCAGTAAATTTATCAGTTCTGTGCACAAAAGAATTTGCTGGAGCTCACGAAATCAGGTATCTTTTCCACCCATCTATCTCCTCCGAACTCTGTTGACCCTCGGCTGGGATCACTCCCAGTGATCTACCAGAGTGCTCGACTCATGTCCGACCTCTCCTCTCCTCCTTGACGAAAAGCCCGCGCATTCCCTCTGGTTTCCACACGTACATATAGAGTAACATGACTTCCACTGGCTACCAAATGAACACAAGTCCCGTTATCGCTAATTATAACCCAAACACGCTGCGACAGAGAACCCCTTACCCCAGCAATTAACATTACAGAGGAGCCATGTTGTCAGCCTTAACAATTAACATTACAATTAATATTACTGAGAACCCTACATTTGTATTCTGTGTTTTTCACCCAATCTTTATCATTTTTTTGTGTGTGTGCAAGGAAGGGGGATTTGGGGGCCGATGTGACTTCCATCTTTGTTCATTTTTTGAGCAGGGGGCTTGATGACAGTGCTGCCATTCTTTTCTTTCTTGGTTTCATAGTTATCTGGAGAAGAAAAATTTCAGAGTTGCATACTTTGATAACAAACATTCAAATGAAATAAAATTGGGTATATTTAAAGCTGAGGGTCATAGGTTCTTGATTAGTCAAGGTATCAAAGGTTATGGGGAAAAACAGGAGAATGGGTTGAGAGAGATGATCAGCCATGATGAAATGGTGGATGGATGAATGAATGAATCTATTTATTTATTTATTTATTTATTTCGGTCAGTGCAAACATAACAAAAAGCATCATTTACAATGATGATTTCATAACGATGATTTCATAGGACAAAATTACAACAAAAAACACAGATATTCTTTAAAACAGACCGAAAAGGTGTAGGCTGAAGCTACACACACAAAATGCTGGTGGAACGCCGCAGGCTGAGGCTACAGCTTATTACGCCTACCCCTCTTACTTATACAACAACATATTTGGCGTCAATCATCACATCAAAAACAAAAAAATTTCATAATCTTTTAACACAAAATCCAATTCCAAATATCATTTATTTACATTACTCCCATTCATTTTAAATCATGTATTTTATATTTGTTCATTAAACAATTTTTAAATCATTTTTTAAACTTGTTAAGTGCAGTGCGTGTTTTTAAATTCTCACTACAACTGTTCCATAGATTCACCCCTCTGACTGAAACACAATGATTTTTTACATTTGTTCTTATCCCTTGTTTTTGAAATATACATGTTCCTCTCAAATCATGCTGACTTTCTCTCATTTTAAACAACCTTTGGATACTTTGCAGCAACTGTCCATTTTTTACTTTATACATAATTTGTATTATTTTAAAATTTACAAAATCTCTGAATTTTGAAGTGTTTAGTTGAATAAATAGTGGATTGGTTGGCTCATAATAACTTGTCTTATTTACAATTCGTATAACTTCCTTTTGGAGTAGAAAAATAGAATTTGTATTTGTTTTGTATGTATTTCCCCATACCTCTACACAGTAAGTCACGTATGGAACTGTAAGTGAACAGTATAATGTATACAAAGATTCCTGATTGAAGAATTCTTGTGCTTTGTACAGTATTGCAATAGATTCTTGACATTTTAGCTTTGACATAATTTATTTGTGGTTTCCAGCTTAATTTACTATCTATTACCACTCCAAAAAATTTTGAAATGATGGAGCAGACTCAATGGGTGAAGTGTCCTAATTCTGATCCTTTGTGTCATCATCTTATGGTATTATGGAATTGTGACTCTACAGAGTAGCCCTTGATGTAGATTACTCAGTCTGCCTCAGACAACTGGCTTATAGCCCATCCTTAGTCACAGTATGTTCTCTCACATCACGTAATGTAACAGCGCTGTAAAATGGACCTCCATCTGCTGCACACAAGCTCCGATTTAACTGATTATTCATTTGGCAGTGTTCTTTTCCTTTAACTGCTTGCTGCTGTATGATTACTCAAAATGTCTTATTGTCTGTATTCTTTTCACTCAGCTTATCCACACCTCTGTAACTGTTTTTATTACCGTTCAAGCACAGAGAAATATAAATTGCAAGAGCTGGAGTTGGACATAAGTCCCTTCAGATCTGCCCTGCCATTGAATATGATCACAGCTGACCATCTAAACTGAACACCTATTCCAGCTTTCACCTCATATCCCTTCATCCCTCTAGCCCTAGGAGCAATATCCATTTCCTTCTTGAACATATTTAATAATTTGTCTTCATCTGCTTTCTGCTGCGGAGAATTTCATGAGCTCATCATTCTGTTAGAGATAACTCTTCACTTCACCTGAGGAAAACTGCTGCGATGTGGTACATTAGCCGAGTGGTTATGTTACTTCGTGACCCAAAGTATTGACATGGAGCTCAAATCCCACCATGACTACAGAGAAATTGAAATTAGAGTAATTATGCAAATCTGGATTTAAAAGCCTATGTTAATAGTGACTATCAAGAAACTATCAGATTGTCATTAAAATCTCAATGGGAAAGAAATCCTGCCATGCTTATCTCTGTACCTATGGCCAAAAACCCTCCTATGTACTGGACTCTTACCCTCACCCTCACTCAAAAGCTGTCCTTAAAAGATGGCATGCATCCACTCCAGCTTTGCGAGTTGTGCTGTAAGAGGCAGACTCTTCCACAGATTGGGCAAGGGATGCATAGAACGGAAGGCGGTCCGCTCCTTCTTCCACTTATGCCGGGCTTGTGAGTGTTCCCAAGGTTCGGACCTGAGGTTCTCAGCTTTGAGCAGTCGTGGGCTACAGCCCGGGAGGTTGCTGCATTTTTTAAAGTGGAGGCTTTGAGGATGTATTTGAATCTTTTCCTTTGCCTTTGAAGTTATGATTTCTCATGTTAGAACTGAGAATAGAGTGACTGCATCAGGAGTTCTGGTGACAACTTGGAGCTAACCGAAGGAACAATTGAAGCCCAAATGTCAATCAGAAGACTGGAAGTTGAGACCTGATGGCCAAAACCCTGAATCTGTGAATCTCTGTGCGAGTCCACAGGGGAGGTCAAAGGCCAAGTGACTGCAAGTCCACTGGAGGCTGGAGGTGGTCCTGGGGTTGGAGGACTGTGGGAGGGAGAAAATGGGGCTTGTTTTGATGTTGTTGTTCTGTCACTTGTGAGTGCTGTTTTGTTACATTCTGTGTTGTTATGCCAAGCACAGTGAGCATGCTAAGTTGACTCTGGAATGTGTGGTGACTCTTGCAGGTTGCCCCCAGCACACCTTTTGGCATGTTGGTTGTTAACACAAATGATGCATTTATTTAAGATAAATAAATCCAAATCTGAGTCTAGCTGAATGTAACAATGGCCTTACGCCTGGGATCGCTAGTCTTAGAGAGGACACGGGTGTTGATTTTCTTAACTTTCCAATGGATTTGGAGGAGTTTGCTATGAGAACAAAGAGCTTCTAGTAATACTTACTAGAATTGCAGATATATTAACATCGGGCAGTTGAAAGGGATAAGCCTTAGTTTTGCTGAACTCAGTTGAATAAAACAGTGAAAGTATTTGCCTAAAAACCCAAATATAAAAATGCAAACACAATGCCTGAAGAAATGTAGTCCTGAGAGAACCAACAAATTCAGAAGCAGAGGATAGAAGAGGAAAATACTGACACTGCAGAGGCAATGAAAGCAGAACATGTTAAACATTTCTTTAAAACAATTGGAATGCCTATATTTCATTGTGATCTTGTCAAGGCAAGGTATGCACATCTTCAATGGATATTGTACTAGGAATTCCCAAGTGATATAGTTGATGATGGTATTACTCAACATACAATGTGTTTTACATTGCTTAGGTAACACAAAGTGACAGTGTGGTTCACTATGCTCATGGAAAAAAATGTTCACGAGTGCCTGTTTTACTTTTTGCCTGCCTTTTATATTTTGTTAGTAAAAGGTATGTCGATGCATCCATCCAGGAACTATTCCACTGGAATGCCATTCATGCTGAGCCAAGGTTCGGAACTGCTTTCACTGTATGGCCTCCGGTATTGATCTCAGCTTCATTCTGGACCCAGTCCTTGGCTTCCAATTTGAACACTTCAGCAGCCATGTAGCACACAGGCACATGGCTACTTGAACTAACTTAATGCAAGTGAATAGGACAATAAAAGTTCAGTCATGCACAGATGATCTCAGGGGAACTTGTGGAGATCAAATGAAGGGACTAAAAAGTTTCACTCAGTTTATTTGATAAGCATAGCGATCTATCCTGTGTGAAGGCTGGATCAGCCCACTGCAGAAACTAGCCAGGGGCTCTAACCACACCCAGTATCTCCCCAGTCTTTCCGCTGCTGCCTGAGATGTTGTTCCACCCGACAACATGGAAGCACTTTCTGGAACACCCATTTCTGCAGCTCTTTAGCCGACACCATTTGCTGTGTTGTTATTTGATGCGACAAAAATCAGAACAATGCTCAATTACAAAACATTCAGTTCATTTATACGCTTAGTGACATGGGCCAAGGATGTAAAGAGGCTGATGTCCATGGAGGTTCTCCCAATTTCTCAACAGAATGTACACTCATTGGCCTGTATACCTGTACACCTGCTTGTTAATGAAAATATCTAATCAGCCAATCAAGTAGCAGCAACTCAATGCATATAAGCATGCAGACGTGGTCACGAGGTTCAGTTATTGTTCAGACCAATCATCAAAATGGGGAATAAATGTGATCTATAGTAAATGACTTTACCTGTGAAATGATTGTTGGTGCCAGACAGGGTGGTTTGAGTATCTCAGATACTTTGAGTCGGTGGACTGTACTGTATTCATGGATTGATCTTCAAACCTGGATGAGGATGCTGCAGTTGTTACCGACCTCATTAAAACCTGTGTGGATGACTGTGCGCCCACAAAGACTTACTGTACATTCCCAAACCAAAAGCCGTGGATGAACCAGGAGGTGCATTGTCTGCTGAAGGCTAGATCTGTGGCATTCAAGTCTGGTGACCCAGGCCTGTACCAGAAAACCAGGTATGATTTGCAGAGGGCTATTTCAAGGGCAAAGAGACAATTTCGAATGAGGTTAAAGGTGACCTCGGATGTACAACTCTGGCAGGGACTGCAAGACATTACTTCCTACAAAGCAAAACCCGATAGCATGAATGGCAGTGATGTTTCACTACCAGATGAACTCAATGCCTTCTAAGCCTGCTTTGAAAGGGAGTATATAACTACAGCTGTGAAGACCCCTGCTGCACCTGATGACCCTGTGATCTCTGTCTCAGAGGCCAATGTTAGGCTGTCTTTAAAGAGAGTGAACCCTCGTAATGCGGAAGGTCCCGATGGAGCACCTGGTAAGGCTCTGAAAACCTGTGCCAATCAACTGGCAGGGGTATTCAAGGACATTTTCAACCTCTCACTGCTACAGGTGGAAGTTCCCACTTGCTTCAAAAAGGCAACAATTATACCAGTGCCTAAGAAGAATAATGTGAGCTGCCTTAATGACTATCGCCCGGTTGCACTCACATCTACAGTAATGAAATGCTTTGAGAGGTTGGTCATGACTAGACTGAACTCCTGCCTCAGCAAGGACCTGGACCCATTACAATCTGCCTATTGCCACAATAGGTCAATGGCAGACACAATCTCAATGACTCTCCACACAGCTTTAAACCACCTGGACAACACAAACACCTATGTCAGGACTATAGCTCAGCATTTAAAATCATCATTCCCACAATCCTGATTGAGAAGTTGCAGAACCTGGGCCTCTGTAACTCCCTCTGCAATTGAATCCTTGACTTCCTAACTGGAAGACCACAATCTGTGTGGATTGCTGATAACATCTCTTCTTCGCTGACGATCAACACTGGTGCACCTCAGGGGTGTGTGCTTAGCCCACTGCTCTACTCTGTATATACCCATGACTGTGTGGCTAGGCATAGCTCAAATACCATCTATAAATTTGCTGATGATACAACTATTGTTGGTAGAATCTCAGGTGGTAACAGAGAGTGTACAGGACTGAGATATGCCAACTAGTGGAGTGGTGTCACAGCAACAACCTGGTACTCAATGTCAGTAAGATGAAAGAACTGATTCTGGACTTGCAGAAGGGTAAGACAAAGGAACACATACCAATCCTCATAGAGGGATTATGTGGAGAAAATGAGCATTTTTAAGTTCCTGAGTGTCAAGATCTCTGAGGATCTAGCCTGATCCCAACATATCAATGCAGTTATAATGAAAGCAAGACAGCAGCTATACTTCATTAGGAGTTTAAAGAGATTTGGCATGTCAACAAATAAACTCAAAAACTTCTATAGATGTACCATGGAGAGCATTCTGACAGGCTGCATCACTGTCTGGTATGGAGGGGCTACTGCACAGGACCGAAAGAAGCTGCAGAGGGTTATAAATTTAGTCAGCTCCATCTTGGGTACTAGCCTACAAAGTACCCAGGACATCTTCAAGGAGCAGTGTATCAGAAAGGCAGCTTCCATTATTAAGAACCTATAGCACCCAGGGCATGCCCTTTTCTCACTGTTACCATCAGGTAGGAGGTACAGAAGCCTGAAGGCACACACTCAGCGATTCAGGAACAGCTTCTTCCCCTCTGCCATCCGATTCCTAAATGGACATTGAATCTTTGGACATTTCCTCATTTACTTATTTATTTATTATTATTACTATTTTATTTTGTTATTTCTCTTCTGTAGTATGCATTGCATTGAACTGCTGCTGCTAAGTTAACCAATTTCACGTCACATGCCAGTGATAATAAACCTGATTCTGATATTCTGAAATGGCTGATCTCCTGGCATTTTCACACACATCAGTCTCTAGAGTTTACAGAGAATGGTGCAAAAAACAAAAAGCAATTCAGTGAGCATCAGCTCTGTGGGTGAAAATGCCTTATTAATGAGAGAGGTCTGAGGACAATAGCCTGACTGGTTCAAGCTGACAGGAAGGCGACAGTAACTCAGGTAACCATGCATTACCACAGTGGTGTGCAGAAGAGCATCTCTGAACACACAACATGTCGAACTATAAAGTGGATGGGCTGCTGCAGCAGAGGACCATACTCGTTCAAATCCTGTACCTAATAAAATAGCCACTGAATGTAGCTTTGCAGGTATTCCCATTGACCTTATACTGTGAGTCTGTTGAGAGTCTGGGAGCACGCTGTGGAAATGCAACACCTCCACCTTTTCACAGAGCACTTCCCAGAGCCAGAGACATACCATAATTTCAGTCACTCAGCTCAATCATGTCTGATCTGTTTTGTTACTCTCTTACCCACTTTGGTCCCATAGAACTTAACTCTCTTGCCAAACAAAATTCTGAAATCAGCATTTAAACTTTTAATGAACCGCATGAGTAGTTTCAGTTATTCATTCCCTTTTGTATGAAGGGCTGTTTCACTCAACTGCCCAGCTTTCATTTTGCAATGATGTCTGCTTTTTCAGGTTTCCCTCCACCAGAGGAATTAAAGCTCAGAGTTATTGTCAAAAGTACATCAAAACACGCAGTGAAAATGTGTCATTTTGCATCAAATCAAATCAGAGAAGATTGTGCTGGACCACACTACCAGCACCAACATCGCTTCCCCAAAACAGTACTCTGTCCTGTACACCTTTGGAGTGTGGGAAGAAACCAGAGCATGCAGAGGAAACCCACAGGGAGAGCATGCAAACTCCTCATAGACAGCAGAGACCATTCAACCCTGATCCCACAGCTGCTGCTATAAAGTGCTGTGCTAACCATTGTGTGACTATGCCACTCGTTTAGCTCTACAGCAAATTAATTTCTCTCTTCTGCTACCTTAAGTATCCCAATTAAATCAGTCTTCCACATCTATCAGAATTCTTGAGTACTTTGTTTTACAAGCTTTAACTCATAACAGGGGTTCCCGACCTGGGGTCCGCAGACCCCTCAGTTAATGATTGAGGTTCATGGCAAAAAAAAGTGTTGGGAACCCCTGCTACCCCTCTCTCGCTTGACATCTCAACAAAAGACAGGATGCTGAGTTAGAGCAGTGGTTCAGGTGGGACACCCACGGTCTCCTGTGACCATTTACAGCTCACTTACTTATGTTTGCCTCCCACATACTGAAGGTCAGCTCAGTCACTGGGATCGGCTGAATCTCTCTCTCCCCAACTAAAGCTTCTGTGAACAAGTGTAAGCCACAGCCTCTCAACTTTACACTCAGGGAGAGAGACAGAATGGAGGTAGACCTTTTGGCCCAGCTAGACAATACTAACTACCAACCACGCATCTGCACCAATCCTACATTAATTCAATACTTTTTATTCTCTCCATATTCTTATCAACTCCTCGCCTCAGATTCTACCACTCATCTACATATTAGTGTTATCTGATTAACTCACTAATGTAGACTTGGGAAGAAACTGGAGCACTCAGAGGCTCCATTTATCTTTGTATCTTATTGTAACTTTTATGTCTTTTACTGTACTGCTGCCCCAGAACAATAAATTTCATGATATATGTCAGTGATAAGAAGCCTAGTTCTGATTCTGATCACTCAAGGTCAGGATTGAACTCCGGTACGGTGAGGTAAGGGACTCTACCAGCTGCACGACTATGCGGTTTTTTTTGCTCACTCCAGTTTAGCTTATCAGTAAATTTACCGTGATCTGCTCTTCACCACTCGCAAGCTTCCTTTCTTGCAATATTACTTGTAACTCGCTACACACAAGGGCACAAGGAAACACAAACAGGAATAGGCCACCTCGGCCCTCAAGACTGCACTGCCATGCAATGTGTTCATGGGTGATCTACCCCAGGCTTTAACGCCTTAGTGTCAGTTCTCCTGAATTCCTCTGCCTTTAAAAAAAATTCAGCTGCCTCCTCTTTGAGTAGCTCCAATGATCTGGCCTCCCTAATCTCGTGAGGTAAGTTAATCCAGAGATACTGCAGAGAACCTCCATCCCCCAGGGCATACTCTTTACTTATTACTACCATCAGGGAGGAGGTACAGGAGCCTGAAGTTCAAGTTCAAACTTAATTGTCACTCAACCATACACATGTACACAGCTAAATAAAACAGAGGTCCTGCAGGGCCAAGGTGCAAAACAGAGTGCATACAGTCACACAAACTCAATGTTTTGAGAGCTATAGAGTCTCTCAGAAGCAGAGGTGGAGGAGTATGCCTGATGATAAACTCTTCTTGGTGCACAAATATATTGGTGCTGTCCCAATTCTGCTCACCAGACCTAGAATATCTAGCAGTAAAGTGTCATCCTTTTTACCTACCATAGGAGTTCTCTGGGGTCATTCTGGTAGCAGTTAACATTCCACCTCAGGCCAATGTCAGGCAGGCTTTAGATGATTTGAACAATGGGATCAACATGCACGAAACAGCTCACCCTAATGTCTTCACCATCATCTTGGGAGACTTCAACAAGGCCAGTCTGAAAAAATCACTAAGCAATTACCATCAACAGATCACTTGCAATACCAGAGGAAACCACACACTGGACCATTGTTACACCACCATCAAGAATGCCTACTGTGCTATTCCACACCCTCACTTCCGGAAGTCTGATCACCTGGCTGTACTTCTACTCCCTGAATATAGACAGAGTCTGAAGACTGCAGCACCAGCAGTGAGCACCAAGAAGGTTTGGACAAGGGAAGCACAGGAGCGCCTACAGGACTGCTTTTGAATTGGTGAACTGGACTGTATTCAGGGTTTCACCTTTGAATCTGGTGAGTATGTTGCAGTTGTTATCCAACTTCATTAAAACCGACGTGGATGAGTGTGTGCCTACACAGACTTACTGTACATTCCCAAACCAAAAGCCAGGGAAGAACCAGGAGGTACGTTGTCTGCTGAAGGCTGGATCTGTGACATTCAAGTCTGGCAGCCCAAGCCTGTACCAGAGAACCAGGTATGATCTACGGAGGGCTATTTCAAGGGCTAAGAGACAATTTTGAATGAGGTTGGAGGCAACATCGGATGCACGGCAACTCTGGCAGGGTTTGCAAAACATTACTTCCTACATAGCGAAACCCAATAGTATGAATGGCAGCAATGCTTCACTACCAGATGAACACAACACCTTCTATGCACGCTTTGAAAGGAAGAACATAACTACAGCTGTGAAAATCCCTGCTGCACCTGATGACCCTGTGATCTCTGTCTCAGAGGCCGAAGTCAGACTGTCTTTAAAGAGAGTGAACCCTTGTAAGGCAGAAGGTCCCGATGGAGGTGCTACTTGCTTCAAAAAGGCAGCAATTATACCAGTGCCAATGAAGAATAATGTGGGCTGCCTTAATGACTATCACCTGGTAGCACTCACATCTACAGTGATGAAATGCTTTGAGCAGTTGGTTATGACTGGACTGAACTCCTACCTCACCAGGACCTGGGCCCATTGCAATTTGTCTATCGCCACAATAGGTCAATGGCAGATGCAATCTCAATGGCTCTCCACACAGCTTCAAACCACCTAGACAACTCAAACACCTATGTCAGGATGCTGTTCATCAACTATAACTCAGCATTTAAAACCATCATTCCCACAATCCTGATTGAGAAGTTGCAGAACCTGGGCCTCTGTACCTCAATCTGCAATTGGATCCTCAGCTTCCTAACTGGAAGACCACAGTCTGTGTGGATTGGTGATAACATATCCTCCTCGCTGACGATCAACACTGGCACACCTCAGGGGTGTGTGCTTAGCCCACTGCTCTACTCTCTGTATACACAGGACTGTGCAGCTAGGCATAGCTCAAATACCATCTACAAATTTGCTGACGGCATGACCATTGTTGGTAGAATCTCAGGTGGTGAAGAGAGGGCGTACAGAGTGAGATATGCCAACCAGTGGAGTGGTGCCGCAGCAACAACCTGGCACTCAGTGTCAGTAAGACGAAAGAGCTGATTGTGGACTTTAGGAAGGGTAAGATGAAGGAGCACATACCAATCCTCATAGAGGGATCAGAAGTGGAGAGAGTGAGCAGCTTCAAGTTCTTGGATGTTAAGATCTCTGAGGATCTAACCTGGTCCCAACATATCGATGTAGTTAAAAAGAAGGCAAGACAGCGGCTATACTTCATTAGGAGTTTGAAGAGATTTGGCATGTCAACAAATACACTCAAAAACTTCTATAGTTGAACCGTGGTGAGCATTCTGACAGGCTGCATCACTGTCTGGTATGGAGGGGCTACCGCACAGGACCAAAAGAAGCTGCAGAGGGTTATAAATGTAGTCAGCTCCATCTTGGGCACTAGCCTACAAAGTACCCAGGACATCTTCAAGGAGCGGTGTCTCAGAAAGGCAGCGTCCATTATTAAGGACCTCCAGCACCCAGGGTATGCCCTTTTCTCACTGCTACCAATAGGTAGGAGAAACAGAAGTCTGAAGGCACACACTCAGCGATTCAGGAACAGCTTCTTTCCCTCTGCCATCCCATTCCTAAATGGACATTAAAGCTTTGGACACTACTTCACTTTTTTAATATACAGTATTTCTGTTTTTGCACATTTAAAAAAATCTATTCAATATACATAATTGGTTTACTTGTTTATTATTATGTTTTATTTTTTTCTCTCTCTCTGTTAGATTTTGTATTGCATTGAACTGCTGCTGCTAAGTTAACAAATTTCACATCACATGCCGGTGATAATAAACCTGATTCTGATTCTGTTTTAGGAGCACCTTCTACCATCATATTTCTGAATGGACAATGAACCAACCCATGAACACTTCCTCACTATTTGGCTCTCTTCACCCCCCCCCCCCCCACTATTTATTAAATTTATTTTTTAATATACTGTATATTTCTCATTGTAGTCTATCGTACTTTTTTTGCATTGCACTGTAATGTAACATCAGTGATATTAAATCTGATTCTGCCTCTAAACCTTGACTAAAAGCTGCTTTGAAGGCATTTTGGCTTTTTTATTAATCTTAGAACTGGCAGTTGAAATAAGACAGGAGTGAGCTGGGAATGAATTGTATCCTGCAGTGATTCCCACTGACACAAAAGAAGTTGCACTTAAAAACATCTTTCACAGCCTTGGAGTATCCCAGAGCAGCTTGAAGCCAATCTGGAGAGGCATTCTAGTAGCGTAGCAAACACAGAAGCCAGCTTTCATTTAGCGAAGTGCTACAACTACCAAACAATAATGTCCCTTATACTCAGTTTAGTGACACTGGTTGGAGAATGAATGATGCCTGAAACACCAAGTAGAACTCATCTAATAAATAAAGCTATCCCATCATTTTTGGTGGAGTGGAGCTTTGAGTTGTCTCCTTATGCAAAGGAAAGGACCAGTGTTTTCTACAACACTCCCTCAATACTGCACTGATATCTAGATATGAGATCAGAGGTGTTTTCAAGAAGAGTTCTTTCCACCCAGAGGATGTCCATAGTATAGATGGCTGCAGGCCTAGTGCTGGATATTGTAATTAGCGTAGAAATGTATTTGATGGCCAGTGCAAGCACTGGGACCAAGAAGTCTGTTTCTCTCCTCTATGACTTGATGACTTTATGAACCTGTCCCTCTGGGATTACCAGTGAGCCAGACCTGAGTCCTGTTGAAGGGGTTTGGCCCAAAACATCAACTGTACTGTTTTCCATCGCCACTGCCTGGCCCGCTGAGTTCCTCCAGCAGTTTGTGTGTGCTACTTGGATTTCCAGCATCTGCAGATTCTCTCTTGTCAGAACGGATACTGCTGTGTATTTAATATTTAAGTAATATTCTAAATATATTGCTTGGTTAAGCATTTGTTTAAATAATTCATTATGGTTTATATGTAAAAGTATGTGAACGATATGCGTCATCATCCCACCATGTCGTTAAGTCCGCATCTCGCTAAAAGTAAACACGAGCCCTACACTTTATTCCTGTCTCTGAATTTTCTTTCAATTAGTTTCATGTTTTGGAGTTACAAAACATAACAGTGGTGATAAGGAAGTTAAATTAAACTGACATAAATACTTACCTGTTGAAACACTACCTTCCTGTTTGAGTTTTTAAAAATCGCAGCACTCCTTTTTCTTCACAAAGAGGAGAAAGACGTTTGAGTTTTTAAAAAAGGCAGAAAATGGATGCATTCATAGGCTCATAAACAGTGAGTACCGGGTGATAATAATCATAAATTTTAAAAAAGCGGGAATAGCAGGCTACATCAGAAAGATAGAAGCATTCGATTGCACAAGAGATATCTGGAATATGTATACTGAGTGAATTGAGCAGTATTCTGAAGCAAATGAAATACCCATTGAGAAGCGAGTGCCAGTTTTCCTGAGTCTAATAGGTGGAAAAGCATACAATTTGCTTTAAAGTTTGACTGCTCCAACCAAACCAGCTGAAATAAGCTTTGCTGATATCGTGAAAGAAATTTAGAACTAAAACCATTGTTGACTGCAGATTGCATTAGGTTTCATAAGCACTTAATGATGCACTGAAAGGTTGGTTAGTTTGTGGAATCTTACAAGAAATATTCAAACCTGGCTCCTAACTAAACCACAATTAACATTTAAAACATCAGTTGAAATCACTGCCTAGCTGAACAAATTGTGTTACCATTGTGGCAGGGGCTCACATACACCAAAACAATGCAGTTTTAAAGGTGGAAATTGCAGAAAATGCAACAAAGTAGGACACATACAAAGAGCATGTCGGGCAGTCAAAAATAAAGACTGCACAGGGAAGAGACAAAGCTAAAAAGACAAGTTGCAGTTTCAAAAAGAGCACTAATCTATATTCCATTGACGAAAAATCTGATAATGAGAAGAGTGACACAGGACTGAGTAGTCTTGAGATTTTAAATGTGAAAGCTAGCAACAGACATGCAATATGGCTTACACCAGAAGTAAACAGAAAATTAATTAAAATGGAATTGGACACTAGTTTGGTTGTTTCAGTCATTCCACAAAATGAGTTTGAATGGCATTTCAAAGATCCTGAACTGAAGCCTGAAGATATTGAACTAAGAACTTATACTGGAGAAAAAGTAAATCCTGTGTGAATGATATTCATAGCAGTAAAATATAACAACTAAAAAGCCACATTGGGCCTATATGTGGTAATAACAGTAGGGCCAGCATTGTGGGGATATGACTGGCTGAGACAATTGCAACCTGATTGAAGATCCATCCACCATTTTAATGCCACATCCCCTGTAATAGAGTCAACTGAAAGTAAATCAAGAAAGGTACTGGAGGATGCCACAGCAGTGTTCAAGGATGACATTGGAAAACCTAAACATATTAAGGAAGAAGAGTTAAATGAAAATGCCATGCACGAGCTTTGTAAAGCCCATCCGGTTCCTTATACTTTCTGTGATAAAGTAGCCCATGAGCGAGGTCGCACGGAGGCTGCAGGAATTCTTTCCAAGGCTGAGTGGAGCTCATGGGCAGCACTAGTGGTCTCCATAGCCAAGAAGTATGAGTTTGTCAGGATCTGTGGTGATTTTAAGCTTACTATCAACTCAGTACTGAAAGTAGATCAAAACCCTCTGCCCAAAATAGAGGATATCTGTGCAAACTTTTCTGGAGGAAACACTTCAGGAAAGTGGACTTAGCTGAGTCCTACTTACAGATGAGGAAGAGTCCAAAAGGTTTCTCACTCACAAAGGCTCACTATAATAAGCTCATTTTTGGAGTTCATCTGCACCTACACTCCAGCATAAAGATATGGACCAGGTACTCAGTGCTACGTGGATCATATCGTTGTTTCCAGTAAAAATGACTTCTCCAAAATCTCATGAGAGTGTTAAAAGGATTAGAAGATTATGAGCTCAGAACACGATGCAATAAGTGTGAATTCTTTAAACCAAGCATTGTTTACTGCGGTCACACCATTGATGCACAAGGATTACGAATGTGTGCTGAGAAAGTTCAAGCAGAGATGGATGCCCAAAGCCAAAGAATCTGTCACAGTTGTGGTACTTTTTAGGATTTAGATAGATAGATAGATAGATAGATAGATAGATAGATAGATACTTTATTCATCCCCATGGGGAAATTCAACATTTTTTCCAATGTCCCATACACTTGTTGTAGCAAAAACTCATTACATACAATACTTAACTCAATAATAATATGATATGCATCTAAATCACTAACTCAAAAAGCATTAATAATAGCTTTAAAAAAAAAGTTCTTAAGTCCTGGCAGTTGAATTGTAAAGCCTAATGGCATTGGGGAGTATTGACCTCTTCATCCTGTCTGAGGAGCATTGCATCGACAGTAACCTGTCGCTGAAACTGCTTCTCTGTCTCTGGATGGTGCTATGTAGAGGATGTTCAGGGTTTTCCATAATTGACCGTAGCCTACTCAGCGCCCTTCGCTCAGCTACCGATGTTAAACTCTCCAGTACTTTGCCCACGACAGAGCCCGCCTTCCTTATCAGCTTATTAAGACGTGAGGCGTCCTTCTTCTTAATGCTTCCTCCCCAACACACCACCACAAAGAAGAGGGCGCTCTCAACAACTGACCTATAGAACCTCTTCAGCATCTCACTGCAGACATTGAATGACGCCAACCTTCTAAGGAAGTACAGTCGACTCTGTGCCTTCCTGCACAAGGCATCTGTGTTGGCAGTCCAGTCTAGCTTCTCGTCCAACTGTACTCCCAGATACTTGTAGGTCTTAACCTGCTCCACACATTCTCCATTAATGATCACTGGCTCCATATGAGGCCTAGATCTCCTAAAGTCCACCACCGTCTTCATCACGTGCGACGTCAATTTATCAATTACTCTAACAGGTTCTTGCCAATTCTGGCCACTGTGCTCCACCCTTTGAACTCATTACTACAGATCGGGAAGAAATGGCCATGGACAAAGCAGTGTGAGGTGGCTTTCAGAAAGGTAAAAGAAATGTTGACTTCAAACACTGCACTGGCATACATGTTCCGCATTGTCTCATGAAGCTTGCCTGTGGCACCTCACCTTATGATATGGGTGCAGTCATGTCATGGTTTTGCATTGTTTGAGAATAAGGGGTAGGTCATTTAGGACAGAGTTAAGGAAAAACTTCTTCTCCCAGAGAGTTGTGGGGGTCTGGAATGCACTGCCTCGGAAGGCAGTGGAGGTCAATTCTCTGGATGCTTTCAAGAAGGAGCTAGATAGGTATCTTATGGATCGGGGAATCAAGGGATATGGGGACAAGGCAGGAACCGGGTATTGATAGTAGATGATCAGCCATGATCTCAAAATGGCGGTACAGGCTCGAAGGGCTGAATGGTCTACTTCTGCACCTATTGTCTATTGTCTATATGTTGTGACTGATGGAAGGGAACCCATCATGTTCCCTTACCCTGAAGAGAAAAATTATGCACAGATTGACAGAGAAGCCTTAAGTCTGGTTTGGAGTGTAAAACATTTCAACTAGTACTTCTATGGGAGAGGGTTTACCCTCGTTACTCATCATCAATCACTAGTGTCAATTTTCAACCTACAGAAGGGTGCTCCACTACCAGCAGCAGCACCAACACACAGATGGGTTTTGTTTTTTGGAGAACACAATTACAAGACCAAATCCACAAGAACAACTAATCATGGAAATGTTGACAGAATGTCACGTTTACCCTTTGAAAAGGAAATACCGGAAAAATTTGCAAAAGAGGACACACCTCTTGATGTATTCTTCCCTATTGCAAAGTTGAAGTCTCTCTATTATGGCAGAGATGATCCAAAGGGAACCCAGAAAAGACGCCACACTGTCTCAGATCTACATGGCCACCCAAAATGGCTGCAAAGTGCAGCAGAAATTCCATTTTCCTTATTTTCACCAGCACCAGAATGAACCTGACCTTGATGGGGGTGGACTTATGTGGGGATGCTGTTGTGCCATACAAGCTGAGATCTAAAGAGCTATATTCCGATCATCTAGGCATGGTCAAAATGAAAGCATTGCCTTGAAGCTTTGTCTGGTGGCCTTGGATAAATCAGCAGATCGAGCAGCTTGCCATGCACTGTTCAGGATGCCAACATGTACTGAAGATGCCAAGAGCAGCACCTCTCTATCCCTGGGGATGGCTCTGACAGAGGATTCCTGTGGATTTTGCTGGACCATTCATGGGCACAATTTTTTTGGTAGTAAAGGACGCAGCTACGAAGTAGCCGGAAGTGTTCCCAATCACCTGCATTACAACCTCTCACACTGTTGTCGTGTTGAGAAGCCTCTTCTCAAGGATTGGTCTTCTAGTCCACTTAGTCAGCAACAATGGGCCACAGTTTGTTGCGGAAGACATTCAGCCGTTCCTGAAAATGAATGGGATAAGACATATTACATCTGCACTGTACCACCCAGCAACAAATGGGTTGACTGAAAGGTTTGTCCAGAGTTTAATGAACACCCTGTGTCAGCAAAACACACTGCTCAGACACTGAATCAGAAGCTGTCCAATTTCCTCCTTGCATATCGCAATACGGCACACTCACCAGCTCACCAGCTATGCTGTTGCTGGGTTGTCTTTGCACTCATGCTTGGATCTCCTCAAACCCAGTCTCAGAAGGAGTATGCAGGACAAACAGCTGAGACAGACTGAGGACTCCACAATCAAGGGTGTTTGTTGTTTCACTCCCGGACAGCAGTCCTGGCGAGGGACTACAGAGGTGACCAAAGTGCGTACTTGGGATGATGAGGGATCAAACTGGTGCGCTCTGCGACACAGTGGAGATTGCACCTGATATCATCTGACACATCGATCAATTGAGGAGAGCAGAGTCAATTGTTAGAAAAGAAAGGTGGCCAGAGCTGTCAGAACCACTTCCTGCAGTCCCACCTCCTACAACCATCACTGAGGAGGCCTCGTAGCATGAGATTGTACCCCAGCCAAAAGTCTCACTTGCCAAGCAGAGTGACCCACGCACACCAACCCTCCCCCCCCACCCCAGTCAGGAAAGATGTTATCCCACAAGAGTAAGAAATCCTCCAGTAATTAAATCTTCAGGTGCGAATGGAAAATTTTAATTTTACTAGTGCATATCTCGCTAAAAATAAAAACAAAGCGTAGTTCTTCCTGGCTCCTTGTTTTCCTTCAATTAGTTTATAATAGACACCATCCCAGAGGACAGTAAGAATTCACGTTTACCCTTGAGGTTTAAATAGTGGATTTCAGATTTGCAGAAAGATTGAGAAGTTCTGGTTTCTGAAGAAAGATCCAATCTAGACAAATCATTATTTCTTTTACAATTGCAGAAGGTGGAAATTTGAAATCAAAACATCAAATTTTTGGCTAAATCTCAAAAATTAATGAATTAGTAAGGAACCTGTGGCAAAACTCATTTAGTTTTCTTCTCTGAATAAAAGCAATTTCAAGGGAAATTTTTAAGTTTTATTTTTCAGAAGTGCCCTAGGAAATGTCAGGCAATAAAATCTAATTCATCAGTTCAATACGGACAAATGCTGTCGAAACCAATTAGGATGTTGGTAATATTGCTTTCCTCCAGTAAGGATGCTAAAATATTTTGTCATTGGTAAGATCTTTGAAATAAAAGGGTTGGCAAGCTTGATTTATCAGCCACAAAAATATAATTTCTTACAATGATAGGGAGAGAACTGAAGGTCAAGCCGTGAGAGAAAAAGGAATATGATATGCACAAGACACCCAAGATTCAACCTGTCTCACTGATAATGACATTCATGATTGAATTGCATGTGGTTGATAGACCAGCTTATGCCCCATTGGGTCAGAGTTAGGAGGGCTGGGAACAAAGTGCCTCATAAAATGCAAAGTCGATGACCATAACTAGCTCTAACCTTTGTTGAGAAACAGGCGCTGTGTGGTGGACCTGTGATGCTGTACGGTGAACCTGTCATGGTGTGTGGTGGATCTGTGATACTGTGTGGTGGATCTGTGATGTTGTGTGGTGGATCTGTGATGGTGTGCGGTGGACCTGTGATGGTGTGTGGTGGATCTGTGATGTTGTGTGGTGGATCTGCAATGGTGTGCGGTGGACCTGTGATGTTGTGTGGTGGATCTGTGATACTGTGTGGTGGATCTGTGATGGTGTGTGGTGGATCTGTGATGTTGTGTGGTGGATCTGTGATACTGTGCGGTGGATCTGTGATACTGTGTGGTGGATCTGTTATGTTGTGTGGTGGATCTATGATGTTGTGTGGTGGATCTGTCATGGTGTGTGGTGGACCTGTGATGGTGTGTGGTGGATCTGTGATGTTGTGTGGTGGATCTGTGATGGTGTGCGGTGGACCTGTGATGGTGTGTGGTGGATCTGTGATGTTGTGTGGTGGATCTGTGATACTGTGTGGTGGATCTGTGATGTTGTGTGGTGGATCTGTGATGTTGTGTGGTGGATCTGTGATACTGTGTGGTGGATCTGTGATGTTGTGTGGTGGATCTGTGATACTGTGCGGTGGACCTGTCATGGTGTGTGGTTAACCTGTCATGGTGTGCGGTGGACCTGTCATGGTGTGCGGTGGACCTGTGATACTGTGCGGTGGACCTGTCATGGTGTGTGGTGGATCTGTGATGTTGTGTGGTGGATCTGTGATGTTGTGTGGTGGATCTGTGATACTGTGTGGTGGATCTGTGATGTTGTGTGGTGGATCTGTGATGTTGTGTGGTGGATCTGTGATACTGTGTGGTGGATCTGTGATGTTGTGTGGTGGATCTGTGATACTGTGCGGTGGACCTGTCATGGTGTGTGGTTAACCTGTCATGGTGTGCGGTGGACCTGTCATGGTGTGCGGTGGACCTGTGATACTGTGCGGTGGACCTGTCATGGTGTGTGGTGGACCTGTCATGGTGTGCGGTTCATCTGTGAGGCTGTGCGGAGTAAGTATTCTGAACGTCTGATACCAGAGGGTGTTTATTTAAGGTGGGGTGGGTGTAAGTTCAAAGGAGATGTGAGGAGCAAGTCTTTCACACAGAGAGTGGTGGGTGCCAGGGGTGGAAGTGGAGGCAAATACGACTGAGGTGTTTAAGAGGCTCTTAGACAAATAAATGTTCAAAAGATGGAGGAATGTGGACATTGTGTAGACAGATGGATTAGGTTAGTTAGGCATTTATTTGTTAGTTTAATTTGTTCAGCGTAACATTGAGGGATAAAGTCCCATTCCTGGGCTATGTTCTGTATACGGTGTCTGGAGCTGTCACTTGCTAGGAGACGTAAATCTCTGCTGAGCCAAAGCATCAAGTTTTATCATCCTTTATCTGCAGCTCTACAATAGTTTCTTTCAAGTATTGATTTAACTCTCTTTAGAAAGCCATGATTGAAATTGTTTCTATCATCCAAAAGGCCTGTGTGCTTCTGATCGCTGCTGTGTAGAAACATTCTCCTCTCATGTCACCATTGCTGCTCACTCTAAATTTGTGTTCCCAACTAAGTGTGAATGGTACATCTACTTTGTTCAATCCTCTCATCAGCTTGGATGCTTCACAGTAGTGTAGTGGTTAGCATAAAGCTTTACTGCACCAGCCACCTGGGTTCATTTCCCACTGCTGTGTGTATGAAGTTTGTATGTTCTCGCATGATTGTCTGGGTTTCCTCCCACACTCCGAAGTTCATAGTCATTTGCAATTGTCTTGTGATTAGGCTAGGGTTAAATAGGTGCGTTTCTGGGCGATACGGCTCATTGGGCCAAAAGGTCTGTTTCACGCTGTATTTCTAAATAAATAAAAATAAATTCTGCCATATCTCCTCTCAGTCTCCTCCATTCTTAAGAGGAAAATGTCAACTTCTCCAGCTTGCTCCCTAGATCTTGATAAATTCCCGTTTAATCTTTTCTGCACCAAAGGCTTCTACAACCTTCCTGATTTGGAGAATAGAATGAGAAGCAGTAGATAGCTGTGGCTGAACCAGTTTTGTATAAAGAATCTTTCTGATTTTTTTGTACTGTTATTTGCAAAGCATAAGATCTGTTACGTTTTATGAATTTTCTATTTCCTTTACTGATCCAGCTGTCCTTACTTACCCAGCTGTTCCTGTAAGCCTCTGAGAATTGTTTCTTTTCTGATGACCATCTTTCCTTCTTCCTGACAAAATCAATGAAAATGATAGTATTAATACACCCACTCAGTAAGAAAAGCAGGACTGGAGAGCTTATATCAAGACAAATTGTTTTACAATCTTTTTCCAAAATCAAAAGTTAGTTTCAGGGGACATTATATCACTCGATTTCCGAATGTTATTAATAAATAAGTACAGTCATCGGTATGAAGAAGAGCGAATAGTCGGGATAGTCACCAGGAGATGGGAGAGCTTAGATTGTCAGAGCTACAGAATCAACATCTTCTATTCTTCAAGCTCTACAGAAGCTGTTTAAACATAAAATACAATATTTGTTTCGTTTCACCTCAAATTGGAAGATAGAATTTAAGTTGAAGGGCCAGGAGCAGATGGACATAAGATGTTAGTTTCATACATGCCACGTATAATCTGGCATGATCCACTGGAATCACACCAGAATCCAGTCCAACACATGAAAAGCTCTCACCACCATTGAGCACATCTACAAGGAGTGCTGCCCCAAGAAAGAACCATCCATCATCAAGGACCTCCACCATCCAGGCCATGCTCTCTCCTCGCTGCTGCTATCAGGCAGAAACCTTAGGTCATATACCATCAGGTTCGGGAACAGATATTATCCTTCAGCCATTAAACTCCTGAACCAGTGTGGATGACTTCACTCACCTCAACGTTGAATGGATTCATAGAACCGATGGACTCACTCTCAAGGAATTTCCAACTCATGTTTTCAGTATTATCTGTGTATTTATTTATTAGGTTTGTCTTCTTTTGCACATTGGTTGTTTTTCAGTCTTTGTGTCTTATTTTTCATTGGTTCTATTGTACTTCTTTGTTCTACTGTAAATGTCTGCAAGAAAATAAATCTCAGGGTATTATATGGTGACACATCCATACGTTGTTAGTAAATTTACTTTGAACTTTGAATGGTAATTTCAGCTGTCATCCTCACATCGATACATTATTTAACACAATCGATGTTCTTTGATTTATTCACTCTCAACCAGCACATGGAGGGTCATTCTCTTGATTCGAGGCTGTGTGCATTCCTGACAGGACTAACATTCATTGTTCAGCCCCATTTAGTTTTCCGGTCTGTGCATTTGCATTGCAAGCTTATTTCAGACGCTGTTTGTGAGAAGAACAACAAGGGAGACAAGGGAGGAAACACTGTTGGACCCAGTAATGGGAAACAAACTGGTGCAGATAAGTGGTGTAAATGTGACAGCACTGACCGTAATGTTATAATGTTCAAGATAAAATCTAAGAGGTAAAGAAAGTACAAAAATGCAAAGCAATAGACTGGAAAATAAGGGAATGAGATTGGAGGTTAAACACCAGCATTACAGCAGCATTCTTAGAAAAACAGTGGGAAAAGTGAAGTGAAATCAACAGGACCTTGTTTTGCCAGTTTCACCGTCTCTGTATTACCAATAACCCACCCCAACAATAAGACCATTTGCTTACACCTCTGTAGCATCAAGTGGTCTGAACTGTGCTGCAAGTTGCCTCAGTTCACGTGGAGGAATCATTCTTACGTTTATAAACTCTGAGCAAGAATTCTGACAAATTCCTGGCAGGCATTGCTTGTGTCATCCTTTGTATTTTAACCAACATCAAGTCCTGCCTACTCATCACCTCAGTTGACGTTCACTGATATTGTCTCCTAGTTTAGTGACAATTGGAAATTCCCATCCAAGCTTCAGATCCACCAGTCGGTTCACATCTCCCTTTCGCCAAAATCTCTTCCTGTTCAACTCTCAGCAATAAATATCTGAGGCAAAGATAAGACAGATAGTAAGAAACTTTTCCTCAAGAGTATCTAAAGCCAGAGCATAGGTTTACAATGAGGAGTGAGAGATTGAGTGGGGATCAGAGGGTGAATGTTTCACCAAGAGATGGTTAAAGCCATGAACACACTGATCGAGGTGGTGGAGCAGCAGGTATTCTGACAAGATTTAAGAAGCTCTTGGACAAGAACTTGAATTAACAAGGCGTAGAAGGCTGCAAATGATGCTGGTTAATGGGACTGTATAGATAGATACCTGATAGTTAGCATAGTGACGATGGGCTGCTGGGCCTACTTCTATGCTGTATGGCGCCAACACTAATAGCTTTGATCTTTTTTCACTGTAGTACAAAGGTTAAAAGTTCAAAGTAAATTTATTATCATAGTACGTGTACAGTATGTCACCATAGGGCACCATGGTAGTGTAGCAGTTAGTGCAATGGGACATTGGAGTTCAGAGATCAATACCAATATTGTCTGTAAGAATTTTACCTTCTTTCCATGAATGTGTGGGTTTCCTCCCCTATTGAGAAGACAAACCAGTTTGTAGGTTCAGTGACCTGTGATTAGGCTAGGGTGAAATAGGTGGTTTGCTGGGCGAATGAGCCAGAAGGGCCTGTTCCATGTTGTATCTCGAAATAAATAAATATACTACCTTCTGATTCATTTTCTTGCATTCGTGGTAGAACAGAGAAAAAAAATAGAATCAACGAAAAACTACACACAAAGACTGACAAATGACCCAATGTGCAAAAGAAGGAAAACTGTGCAAATAGATAGATGGAGAAATAAATAGATATATAAATAAATAATACTGAGAACTATATTCTCAACCTGCCCTGTTTTAATTTAACCATATAACCATATAATAATTACAGCACAGAAACAGGCCATCTCGGCCCTTCTAGTCTGTGCTGAACGCTTACTCTCACCTAGTCCCACCTACCTGCACTCAACCCATAACCCTCCATTCCTTTCCTGTCCATATACCTATCCAACTTTTTAAAAATTACAATATTGAACCTGCCTCTACCACTTCTACCAGAAGCTCGTTCCACACAGCTACCACTCTCTGAGTAAAGAAGATCCCCCTCTTGTTACCCCTAAACTTTTGCCCCTTAACTCTCAATTCATGTCCTCTTGTCTGAATCTCCCCTACTCTCAATGGAAAAAGCCTATCCACGTCAACTCTATCTATCCCCATCATTTGCATCATAAATACCATTTTTTCTTTATTTTCCTGTAAATGCATGTAAGAAAATGTATTTAAAAGTAGTATATGGTAACATATGTACTTCGAAAAAAAACTTTACATTGAGTTTGTTCTTTGACTTTTGCATTGTTGAAACCGCTTCTGGAATATCGAATATAATATTGGTTTCCTTATTTAAGGGAAGATATTAAGGCACAATGAAAGCAGATCAGAGAAGATTTATTACTCTAGTGTCGGTAGAGTGTTGTTTATAAGGGGGACTCTGGACAGCTTGTATTGGCTTGATGAGAAGGGACTTGAATTAAACATCCTGAAGGGTCTTGACTAGATAAATGTAGACAATATGCTTTCACTTGTTGAGG
Organism: Hemitrygon akajei; assembly: GCF_048418815.1. Classification (NCBI taxonomy): domain Eukaryota; kingdom Metazoa; phylum Chordata; class Chondrichthyes; order Myliobatiformes; family Dasyatidae; genus Hemitrygon; species Hemitrygon akajei. The sequence continues at coordinate 33,820,468 of NC_133127.1, forward strand.
AACCCAGAGTGAAGGTCAGTATTTGAAAATAAGGGGTCACCCAATGAAGACGAAAATTAGGCAAAATTTTCAACCTGGTGCTTGGGTCCCTTTAAACTTTTCTTCCTGAAAGAGCAGAGGAAGCAGAATCTTTGAATACCTTTAAGGCAGAGGTAAATACATAATTGATAATCGAGGATTGATAGGTTATCTGGGTGGACAGGAATGCAGAGCTGAAGTTACATTCAGACAGGTCATGATCATATTCAATAGCAGAGTAGGCTTAAGGAGCTGAGTGGCCTATTCTTTCTACTAATTTCTATGGCAACACAAAAGTTCAAAGTAAATTTATTATATACATCACCATATATGACCCTGGTATTTATTTTCTTGTAGGCATACTAAATATATCCATAAAAGAACAATAACCGTAACAGGATCAATGAAAGACTGCACCAACTTGGGTGTGCAACCAGTGTGCAAAAGACAATAAAGTTGTGCAAGTACAAAAAGAAAGAAATAATAACAATAAATAGTTAAGCAGTAAATATGAAGAACATGAGATGAAGAGTCCTTGAAAGTGAGAGTCCGTAGTTTTTGGGAATACTTCAATGATGATGCAAGTGAAGTTGAGTGAAGTTTTCACCTTTGGTTCAAGAGCCAGGTGGCGGAGAGGTAATAATTGTTCCTGAACCTGATGGTGTGAGTCCTGAAGCTCCTGTACTTTCTTCCTGATGGCAGCAGCAAGAAGAAAGCATGACCTGTTTGGTGCAGGTCCCTGATGATGGATGAGGTCTTCCTGCGATGACGCTCCATGTAGATGTTCTCCATGGTGAGGAGGTCTTTACCTGTGATGGACTGGGTGATATCCATTTATTTGTGTAGGGTTTTCAGTTCAAGGGCATTGGTGTTCCCACACAAGTCTGTGCCGCAGCCAGTCAATATAATCTCTGCCATAGAAGTTTGTCAACATTTTAGACATCATGCTAAATCTTCGCAAACTCCTAAGGAAGTAGAGGTGCTGCCATGCTCTCTTCATAATTGCACTTACGTACTGGGCCCAGGACAGGTCCTCTGAAATGATAACAATTTAAAGCTGCTGATCCTCTCCATCTCATGAGGACTGTATCATGAACTTCTGGTTTCCTCCTACTGAGGTCAATAATCAGCTCTTCGGTCTTGCTGACATTGAGTAAGAGGCTGTTGTTGTGGCATCACTCAGCCGGATTTTCAATCTCCCTCCTATGTGCTAATTCATCATCTCCTTTGGTTCAGCCTACAACATTAATGTCATCAGCAAACTTAAAGGTAGCATTGGAGGTGTGCTTAGCCGCGCTGTCATAAAGTGAGCAGAGCAGCGCTCTAAGCCTCAGCCTTGTGGTGCACCTCTGCTTATGGTGATTGTGGAGGAGAAGTTGTTTCCAATTCGAACTGACTGGGGTCTGCAAGTGAAGAAATCAAAAACATGATTGCACAAGGAGGTATTGAGGTCACGATGATGGAACTTACTGATTAGTTTTGAAGGGATGATGGCATTGAATGCGATGATGGCAACACTGTGGACCTGTTGCTCCAGAAGGGAAATTGGAGCAGATCTAAGTCACTTCTCAGGGGGAATGTTTCAACACCAATCTCTCAAAACACCTCATCAGAGTGGAGGTAAATGCTATTGGACGATAGTCATTGAGGCAGGCTACCACACTCTTCTTCGGCACTGGTATAAGGGAAACCTGCTTAAAGCAGGTGGTACATCAGACTGCCGACGCGAGAGGTTAAAGATCTCAGTGAACACTCCATCCAGTTGATCAGCACAGATCTTTTGTACTTGGCCAGGTACCGCAACTGGGCCGAATTCTTTTTGCGGGTTCACTCTCTTGAAGGCTGCTCATTCATCAGTTTCAGAGATTGAAATTGCACGATCACTGGGAGCCATGGGAGTAAGTGAAGCTTCCTCCATGTTTTGACTATCAAAGCGAACATCGAAGGCATTGAGCTCATCTGGAAGCCTACTTCGCTTGATTTAACTTTCCAAGAGGTGATAGTATTCTAGCCCTGCCAGAACTGTCAAGCATCCTTTGTAGCTGGATCAACTCAATAGGACATAGATAACACAGCAGTGAGTTCCGCCAGAGTTTTGTGTGCTGTTCCAGATTCCAGCATCTGTAGTCTCTTGAGTTGCCTAATTCTTGCGTATGCTTGTATGCACATTTTAGACCATGTTTTAAGTTTTGAAAGACCTAGATAGAGTAGACTTAGCAAAGATGTTTCCTATAGTTGGCCTTTATAAATCAGAGCATTGAGTATAGGAGTTGGGATGTAATGTTAAAATTGTACAAGGCATTGGTAAGGCCGAATTTGGAGTATTGTGTACAGTTCTGGTCACTGAATTATGGGAAAGATATCAACAAAATAGAGAGAGTACAGGGAAGATTTACTAGAATGGTACCTGGGTTTCAGCACCTAAGTTACAGGGAAAGGCTGAACAAGTTAGGTCTTTATTCTTCGGAGCATAGAAGGTTGAGGGGGGGACTTGATAGAGGTATTTAAAACAATGAGGGGGTTAGATCGAGTTGACGTGTATAGGCTTTTTCCATTGAGAGTAGGGGAGATTCAAACAAGAGGACATGATTTAAGAGTTAGGGGGCAAAAGTTTAAGGGTAACACGAGGGGGAATTTCTTTACTCAGAGAGTGGTAGCTGTGTGGAATGAGCTTATAGACAATAGACAATAGACAATAGGTGCAGAAGTAGACCATTCAGCCCTTCGAGCCTGCACCGCCATTCTGAGATCATGGCTGATCATCTACTATCAATACCTGGTTCCTGCCTTGTCCCCATATCCCTTGATTCCCCTATCCATAAGATACCTATCTAGCTCCTTCTTGAAAGCATCCAGAGAATTGGCCTCCACTGCCTTCCGAGGCAGTGCATTCCACACCCCCACAACTCTCTGGGAGAAGAAGTTTTTCCTTAACTCTGTCCTAAATGACCTACCCCTTATTCTCAAACCATGCCCTCTGGTACTGAACTCTCCCAGCATCTGGAACATATTTCCGGCCTCTATCTTGTCCAATCCCTTAATAATCTTATAAATTGCAATCAGATCCCCTCTCAATCTCCTTAATTCCAGCGTGTACAAGCCCAGTCTCTCTAACCTCTCAGCGTAAGACAGTCCGGACATCCCAGGAATTAACCTTGTGAATCTACGCTGCACTTCCTCTACAGCCAGGATGTCCTTCCTTAACCCTGGAAACCAAAACTGTACACAATACTCCAGGTGTGGTCTCATCAGGGCCCTGTACAAATGCAAAAGGATTTCCTTGCTCTTGTATTCAATTCCCTTTGTAATAAAGGCCAACATTCCATTAACCTTCTTCATTGCCTGCTGCACTTGCTCATTCACCTTCAGTGACAGATGAACAAGGACTCCTAGATCTCTTTGTATTTCTCCCTTACCTAACTCTACACCATTCAGCTTCCAGTAGAAGTGGTAGAGGCAGGTTCGGTATTGTCATTTAAAGTAAAATTGGATAGGTATATGGACAGGAAAGGAATGGAGGGTTATGGGCTGAGTGCGGGCCAGTGGGACTAGGTGAGTGTAAGCATAGGCATGGACTAGAAGGGCCGAGATGGCCTGTTTCCATGCTGTAATTGTTATATGTTATATGGTTATATAGTGGGGGAGTCTAGGAGCAGTGGGCAAAGCCTCAGAATTAAAGGATGTTCCTTTAGAACAAAGACAAGGAAGAACTTCTTTAGCCAGAGGGTGGTGAATCAGTGGAATTTGTTGTGAAGGACAGCTGTGGAGGCCAAGTCATTGAGTGTATTTAAAGTGGAGGTTGATAGGTTCTTGATTAGTAAGGACATCAAAGGCTATGGGGAGAAGGCAAGAGAATGGGGTTGAGAGGGATAGTAAATCAGCATGGCAGAGGAGATGCGATCGGCCAAATGACCTAATCCCCTCCTAAACAAGAGAACATCTGCAGATGCTGGAAATCCAAGCAACACACACAAAATGCTGGAGGAACTCAGCAGGCCAGGCAGCAGCTATGGAAAAGAGTACAGCTGACGTTTCAAGCCAAGGCCCTTCGACAGGACTGAAGGTAAAAAGATAAGGAGTAGATCTACTCTTTTCCATAGATGCTGCTTGACCTGCTGAGTTCCTCCATCATTTTGTGTCTGTTGCTCTATTTTTGCTCCTATGTCTTGTGGACTTATGGTTTCCACAATAATTTTTCCTCCTGTCTGAGCTCAAGCGTTTGTGCTATCACATATCTATGAAATGCCTTGGGACATATAGCTACAACAAAAGTTCAATATAACTACAAGTTATTGTTGGCCGCATGCTTCTGAAAGTGGTGACAGTGTACTTGCTTACAGAAGGACAGGCATCGTAAAGATGCGCTGAAGGATTTATGACATCACCACACTTTCTGGCTCATTTCTTTACAAATGATGTGAGCAAAGCAACATGCCAGAGTTACCTGCATCTCCAAACTAACACATTTTCCCTCAATTTGCCATCCCATAAGTATATAACTGATAAATAAAAGATTTAAAAGCATGGATTAGCTTTATTTGTCACACGTACATTGAAAAATACAATGAAGTTTGTCGTTTGCATCAAATCTGCGAGGATTGCGCTGAGCAGCCCACAAGAGTTGGCACGCTGCCAGTGCTAGGATAACATGCCTGCAGCTCACTAATGCTAACTGTACATCTTTGCAACGTGGGAGGAAACACACGCAGTCATGGGGTGAACTCCTTACAGTCAGCGCCGGAATTTGAACCCCGAAATTACAGCTGGTGTTAATTTGAGCTGTGATAGCATTACGCTAACCGCTATGCCATCGTCTGCCCGACTGATTACATTAGCAGCACAATTTATATTGTTAAATCCCAATTTGGGCACTTTACTCTTCAACAGCCTAGAATAACTGGTTACCCTTTGTTCTATAACACTAACTCTGTCTTCTGGATTCATATTCACTTGTCATTTGTGATGATTGACAATTGTTTGATACTGGTGCATTTTGAAAGGCCCCTCTCACAATTTGCCAAAATATAAAACTCAGGTTGAATGAGATTCCACATCAAGGGCAAGAGAGCGAGATTCAAGATGATTTATTGTTGTTCTTCAGTACGTAAGTGTAAAGGAGAACAAAATGATTGTTACTCTGCATCTGATGCAGTGTAAAAAAAAACAATAAAAAGCAAAAAGAAACACAATAAATTTAAATATAAAAGCAATCCTATAAAATACCATGCTATATACATAGATCGATTGTATGTATATAAGGTGAAGCAGGGTGATGTATGTGCAGTGATGGTGGTGAGTGGTGGGATGGGTTAACGGGGAAAGTAACTGTTCTTGAGACTGGTGGTCCTGGTGTGGATGCCTTCTCCCTGGTGGGAGTTGGATAGACAATCCATGGGCAAGGTGGCTGCGTAGGATTCTTCATGATAGTGCTGTCCCTTTTCTGGCACCTTTCTGTACAAGTGTCCCAGATGGTGGGTAGGCTGGTGCTGGCGATGCACTGGGCAGTTTTAACTACCCATTGTAGAGCTCTCCTGTCTGGAGGAATCCAGTTTCCATGCCATGTACGTATCTGTAGAAGATTGTGAGTATTGGTGTGCATAGTCTGGCTCTCTTCAGCCTCCTCAGAAAATAGAGGCAATGGGGAGCTTTTTTGATTGTTGAGTTCCGGGACTATGAGATGTTGTACAAGACATGCAGAATAGCTACTCAGTGTTCCATATGTTAGATGATAGGAAGTCATTATCATCCTTTAACATCCTGAGGATATTGCAAAATTCTTCATGGCCAGCAATCTGTTTTTTGAAGTTCTGTCATTGTGGTAACATACAGGCTGAGAGGGCACAGCAAACTCCCCAAAGCAGCAGCGTACACCAGACTAGTAGTGCAGAAATAGAACTATAGAACTGATCTGGACACAGCTGACAGAGGATTCAAACAGAAATAATTAAATAACTCAGGAACTTCTTTAAAAAATTAGTCATTTATGGACATCATTGTAAAAAGACCACTTGATTCACTTTCATAGTTCAAAGGAAAAGCTCTGCCACCCGTACTGATTGCAGGCTAAATGTGATTGAAGAAAATCCTTCAGGTGATTTACACTTAAACCACGCCCTATCCCCACACACTGAAATTGCTGAGCTGGCTAGTTTGTAGGTAATTAGTGATGTACGATAAATACTGGGATTCCTAGATACCTCTCCTATATTAGACAGAGAACAGCAAGCAGATAATTTGACTGAATAACGATAAAAGTGTTATATCTATGTGCCCAGCCCCTCAGCATTTTATACTCTAGTGGGAATTGAACCCACAGCCTGTGACACACAGACCACAGTGGAACCACTGAGCTGCACCTGATACTTAGAGATCCACCACTGATTTATAACAGATCAAAAAAATCCCAGGAGTGTATTAAGGTGTCTGCTAGCAATGCACACCTGGATTTATTGATGAAACGAACACCACCACAATGATTATATTTCCTTTAATGATCAGCTTGCATAAGAATAGAAAGTTTCTTTATTGAATCCATCCAATTACTTCTTTGGTAAAATTGGTCCAACGGCGGGACTCTGAGAAGTGCCGCCATCAGGAGAGTAAAATTAAGTTTTCTTTCCACACGGAGTGGTGGGTGCAAGGAACAGGTTGCCAGCGGTGGATGTGGAAGTAGTTACAACAGGGACATTTAAGAGGTTTTTTGGGAGACACATCCACTGCCACAAACAGCTGTGGAGGCCAAGTCACTGAGTGCATTTAAAGTGAAGGTTGACAGGTTCTTGATTATTAAGGGTATCAAAGGTCACAGGGAGAAGGCAGGATAATGGGGTTAAGAGGGATAATGAATCAGCCATGATCAAACAGTGGAGCAGACTTAATTCTTCTCCTGTGCCTTAGGGAAAACTCAGAGGAGAGAGATACAAAGGGTGATTGATAAGTTTGTGGCCTAAGGTAGAAGGAGTCAATTTTAGAAAACCTAGCACATTTATTTTTCAACATAGTCCCCTCCTACATTTACACACTTAGTCTAGCGGTCGTGGAGCATACGGATCTTGGACCTCCAGGAAGTGCCTATAGCAGGGGTGATTGATGTTCGTAGCCTAAGGTAGAAGGAGATGAGTTATACACTTCCCGTTACATGCACATGCAGTTCAACTCTTTGAGTGATTATGCAGAAAGTTTGAAGTTAATAACTCATCTCCTTCTACCTTAGGCCACAAACTTATCAATTGCCCCTCTTATGTAGCTCATGTGCAGGTTTAATTTAATTTAATTTGGCATTATTTTCAGCACAGGCATTGTTGACGAAGACCATTTTCCTGTGCTATGCTGTTCTGTTATTGCTGTGCTGTCATTAGGTCACTTTGACCATGATTTTGATACAGCTTGTAGCCCTGACAAAAAGATAAGTAAAGATATGTTGTTCCCTGTCTGCTTATCATTGGATTAATCTCCAATCCCCTTTCTGCTCCTTCCAGTTAACCCAGTGTTCCTGTCAAGACTTTACACTGTTCATCAGAGATTCTGAAATATGGCAGAAAGCATTCTCACATCTTCCATGTGCTGAAATGGACAGGGGACTGAACAAAAGCACCACTCTGTCCAGTTCCTTTCATGGATTGATGTAAGAAGGGGCAAAATGGCTCTGAGTTGTTTCTCCTTGCTACCACAAGATACAACAATTTCCAATGATTATCACTTTTTAACACCAGGAAGCTATTCACAAGATCATCAGCAGGGCACAATTGACGAAGAGGTAATAGGAAGTTTTATGAACTGTTATACTAGAGACACAGGAGCAGAGTTTTTAAGAATGAGAACTGCAAGATTGAGGACCTCAGCTGAAAGCTTGATCATGATTGAGGAACCATAGGATGATTTGGCAGATGAGTGCGTGGCTGAAGAAATGGTGCAAGGGGCAGAGTTTCAGATTTCTGGATCATTGGGATCTCTTCTGGGGAAGGTATAACCTGTACAATAAGGATGGGTTACACCTGAACCCAAGGGGGACCAATATCGTTGCAGGTAGGTTTGCTACAGCTTTTGGGAAGCATTCAAACTACTTTGTCAAGGGATAGGAACCAGAAGGATAGGGTTTAGGATGGGGCAGTTGGTTTACAACTAGATATAGTGTGTAGTGAGACTGTGAGAAAGGGCAGGTAGATGGTAGGGGAAAATTGCAGTCAATGGGATGAGTTAAAGTGTAACGGGGGCAAAATTGAAAATGGTGATGAATAAACCATATCCAGTTATGTTATATGGCTCAGAATGTTGGGCAATATCTACTACATGAGGAAACAAATTGAAGCCACAAAGATGTGGTTTTTGAGGAGGATGCAAAGAATATCATGGATGAAACGAATATCTAGTGAGGATGTTCATGAACAGAGCAAGACCAAAAAGAGAAATAATGTATGAGATCATGAAAAGGCAACATAACTTCATTGGACATGTGATTAGGAAAGAGGAGTTAGAATTCATGGTAATTATGGGAAAGATTGAAGGGAAGAAAGCAAGAGGAAGGCAAAGACAAATGATGATGGAGACAGTAGCCAGAGAACTGGAAATGAATACCAATGAATTCATCCACTTGACCCGAAACAGGAGTGTGTGGGCCATGGCAGACGAAGCTCAAACTGGGCACGGCACCTGATGATGATGATGATGAAGACAGGACTGAAGATGTTATATTTGAATGCACGCAGTATACAGAATAAGATAGATGATCTTGTAGCGCAGTTAGGGTTTGGCAGGTATGACGTTGTGGGCATTGCTGTGTCATGGCTGAAAGAAGATCATAGTTGGGAGCTTAACATCAAAGGATGCATACTGTATTTTCAAGATAGGCAGGTAGGCAGAGGAGATGCCATGGATCTATTGGTAAAAAATGAAATCAAATCATTAGAAAGAGATGACATAGGGTCGGAAGGTATTAAATCATTGTGGATAGAGCTAAGGAACTGCAAGGTAAAAAAAATCATGATGAGAATTGTGTACAAGTAGCCATGAAGAATTTGTAGAATGCCTGCGAGATGGCTTTTTAGCGCAGCTCATGTCTGAGCCCACTAAGGGATTAGCTATTCTATATTGGGGGTTGTGCAATGAACTGGAACTGATTAGAAAGCCTAAGGTAAAGGAACCCTGAGGAGCCAGTGATTATAATATGATAGAATTCACCTTGCAATTTGAGAAGAAGCTGAAATTACTGTGAATTACAGAGGCATGAGAGTTGAGCTGGCCAGAGTTGATTGAAAGGAAACACTAGCAGGGATGATGCAAGAATAGCAATTGCTCTGGAAGCAATTTGGAAGGCACAGGACAGATACATCCCAAAGATGAAGAAGTAGTCTAAAAGCAGGATGACACAACCGTGGCTGACAAGACAGCATGAAAGCAAAAGGGAGGGTGTATCATAGAACAAAAATTAGTGGAAAGGTAAAGGATTGGAAAGTTTGTAAAAAAACAATTGAAGGCAACTAAAAAGCCATAAAGACAGAAAAGATGAAATATGAAGGCAAGCTAGACAATAATTTAAAAGAGCACACAAGAAGTTTTTTCAAATATATAATGAATAGGAGAAACAAGAGTGCTCGATTTCTGGAAAATAATGCTGGAGATGTAGCAATAGGGGACAAAGAAATGGCGGCGGAACTTATTAAGTATTTTGTGTCAGTTTTCACTGTGGAAGACGCTAGCAGAATGCCAGAAATGCAAGAGTGTCAGGTGGCAGAAGTGAGTGTTGATGCTATTACTAGGGAGAAGCTGAAAAGTCCAAAGGCAGGTAAGTCAACTGAACCAGATGGATTACACCCCAGAGTACTGAAAGAGATAGCTGAACATTTGTGGAGGCATTTGTAATGAGTTTTCAAGCATCACTAAATTCTGGAATGGTTCCAGAAGACTGGAAAATTGCAAATGGTACACCACACTTTAAGAAGGGAGGGAGGCAGAAGAAAGGAAATTAAAAGCCAGTTAGCCTCACTTCAGTGGTTGGGAAGATGTCGGAGTGCATTATTATGGATGAGGTTTTGGAGTACTTGAAGGCATATGATAACATAGGGCAGAGTCAGCATGGTTTCCTTAAGAGGAAATCTTGCCTGACAATTCTATTGAAATTATTTGAGGAAATAACAGGCAGGATAGACAAAGGAGAGTCAGAGGATGTTACTTACTTGGATTTTCAGAAGGCTTTTGCCATGGTACCACACATGAGGCTGCTTAACAAGTTAAGAGCTCATGGTATAACAGGAAAGATGCTAGCATGGATAGAAGACTGGCTGACTGGCAAGAGGCAAAGAGTAGGAATAAAAGTAGCCTTTTCTGGTTGTCTACCAATGAATAGTGGTGTTGCACATGGGTCAGTGTTGGGATCGCCTCTTTTACTGTGATATATGAATGATTTGGATGACATAACTGCTAGCTTTGTGGCCAGGGTTGAGGACACTATGAAGATAGATGGAGGAAGCAGGGTGTCTGCAGAGGACTTAGATAGATTGGGATAATGGACAAAAAATGGAAGATGGAATATAATGTAGGGAATTGCATGGTCATGAACTTTAGTAGAAGGAATAAAGGCATGGACTATTTTCTAAATGGGGAGTAAATTCAAAAATCAAAGGTGCAAAAGGACTTAGGAATCCTCATGCAGAATTCCCTAAAGGTTAACTTGCAGGTTGAGTTGTTGGTAACAAAGGCAAATGCAATGTTAGAATTCATTCCAGGAGGAATAGAATAGGAAAGCAAGGATGTAATACTGAGGCTGTTTAAGGCATTGGTCAGACCACAGTTGGAGTATTGCGAGCAGTTTTGGGTTCCTTATCTAAGAAAAGATGTGCTGTCTTTGGACAGGGTCCAGAGGAGGTTCAGGCAAATGATTTTAGGAATGAAAGGGTTAACATATGAGGAGCATTTGATGGCTCTGCATCTGTATGCACTGGAGTTTATAAGAATGAAGGGAGGATATCATTGAAACCTATTGAATATTGAAAGGCCTAGATAGAGTGGATGGGAGAGGATGTTTCCGGAAGTGGGTGATTCTAAGACCAGAGTGCACAGCCTCAGAATAGAGACACAACCATTTAGAACAAAGATGAGGAAGATTTTCTTTCACCAGAGGGTGGGGAATCTGTGGAATTCATTGCCACGGACAGCTGTGCGGGCTTAGTCATTGGGTTGATTTAAAGCAGAGGTTGAAATCTTCTTGATTAATTGGGATGTCAAAGGTTATGGGGAGAAGGTAAGAGAATGTGGTGGAAAGGAACAATAAATCAGCCATGATGGAATGGCAAAGCAGACTCGATGGGCTGAATGACCTCATTCTGCTCCTATGTCTTATGGACTTATGGCCATTAAAGTTGAAGATGTACAAGCGGGTAGAACTGGATAAGCAGAGATGACTCTAAGCTGAAGGCAGCCAGGGGAATGGGGAGAGAAGAAACCACTGAGGGATTTGAAAACAAAGATGAAAATTTCAAATCAAAGTGTTGTTGAATCAGCGAGAGAGGGAAGGGGTGATGGGTGAAATGCTTTTAGTGTAAATAGAAAGGCTGATCTGGAGAGCAATGGAAAATCCTGAGGTTTATTGGTAAAAAGTGAAGGTCTCATTAGGAAATGAGCAATGATGAGAGGCATTGGATGATAAAGGAAACAGGAACAACTTCTTCTTCAATTTCCATCCGATAACAGGTATCAATTTTAATCAACATTCTGATGACAAATTCCACCATCTTCATCAGGGATGATGCCTGGGCGTTGCTAATCCAGGGGTACTTATACCTTCTTCATCCCTCCCTCATTATTGGTTAGTCCTCATCCAATCAGGTTTCTGCTTTCCCATCTTGTTTGCAATTAAATTCAAGTTCTTCCTTAGAGCAAGACCTTCATCTTTGTTAAAAGTTTTATTTCAATGTCTTCCATCACCAAATGGTCCCAAAAGCTATTGGCATGGCACAGTAATTTTATGCTATCAAAGCCAGTTCTAAAATGCAATGTTCTGCTACCGCCAATTTCTCCAGGTAACCCAAATGGATACACCTCCTGTGCTCCTTCATTCGGGTGTCCATCATGTGTCCCATCTGGACTACTGGCATTTACAAGATTCCCTGTGAATGTGGAGCAGCATATATTGGCCAGTCGGGATGCATAGTGGAAACCCGCATCAAGGAGCACAGGAGGTGTATCCGTTTGGGTTACCCAGAGAAACCCAGGTTACCACCTGGTGAGGGAAGCCATTGAAAGAAAACTAGCAGAAAATAATTTTAACAAAGACGAAGGTCTTACTCTAAGTAAAAATTGGAATTCAATTGTAAACAAGGTGGGAGAGCAGAAACCTGATTGGATGAGAACTAACCAATCAGGAGGGATGGATGACAGGGGTATAAACAACACAGGACTAGACATGCCCAGGCATCATCCCTCATGAATATAGCAGAGTTTGTCATCGAAACATCAGTTAAAATCAATATCTATACTCAGCTGGAAGCCTGAGAAGAGTTTATTTGTCATATATGCCAAGAAACCACTAGGTCCTTTTTTTCAAAGGAAATGGCTTTGCCCAGCAATGTCACGTAATATTCAGAATCTGAATCAGGTTTATTATCACTGGCATGTGATGTGAAATTTGTTAACTTAGCAGCAGTAGTTCAATGCAATACATAATATAGAAAAAATATTGAAAATGAAATAAAAATAATAATAAATAAATAAATTACAGTATACGTATATTGAATAGATTTTAAAAACATGCAAAAAACAGAAATACTGTATATTAAAAAGTGAGGTAGAGTCCATGGGTTCAATGTCCATTTAGGAATCAGGTGGCAGAGGGGAAGAAGCTGTTCCTGAATCACTGAGTGTGTGCCTTCAGGCTTCTGTACCTCCTACCTGATGGTAACAGTGAGAAAAAGCCATGTCCTGGGTGCTGGAGGTTCTTAATAATGGATGCTGCCTTTCTGAGACACTGCTCCCTAAAGATTTCCTGGGTACTTTGTAGGTTAGTACACAAAATCAAGCTGACTAGACTTATAACCCTCTGCAGCTTCTTTCGGTCCTGTGCAGTAGCGCCTCCATACCAGACAGTGATGCAGTCTGTCAGAATGCTCTCTACGGTACAACTATAGAAGTTGTTGAGTGTATTTGTTGACATGCCAAATCTCTTCGCACTCCTAATGAAGTATAGCTGCTGTCTTGCCTTCTTTATAACTACATCGATATGTTGGGATCAGGTTAGATCCTCAGAGATCTTGACACTGAGGAACTTGAAGCTGCTCACTCTCTCCACTTCTGATCCCTCTATGAGGATTGGTACTTGTTCCTTCGACTTACCCTTCCTGAAGTCCACAATCAGCTCTTTCGTCTTACTGACATTGAGTACCAGGTTGTTGCTGCAGCACCACTCCACTTGTTGGCATATCTCACTCCTGTATGCCCTCTTGTCACCACCTGGGATCCTATCAACAATTGTTGCATCATTAGCAAATTTATAGATGGTGTTTGAGCTATGCCTAGCCACAACAGTCATGGGTATAGAGAGAGTAGAGCAGTGGGCTAAGCACAGACCACTGAGGTGCGCCAGTGTTGATCGTCAGTGAGGAGGATATGTTATCACCAATCCACACAGATTGTGGCCTTACGGTTAGGAAGTCGAGGATCCAATTGCAGAGGGAGATACCAGCTTCTGTACCTCCTACCTGATGGTAACAGTGAAAAAACGGCATGCCCTGGGTGCTGGAAGTCCTTAATAATGGATGCTGCCTTTCTGAGACACTGCTCCCTGAAGATGTCCTGGGTACTTTGTAGGCTAATATCCAAGATGGAGCTGACTAGATTTACAACCCTCTGCATTCTATAAAATCAAGAATTGTGAAAAATAAAGCATGTGTGCTTGTCCCATTAATTAACCTTCTCACTAAAACAATCACCTCTGTAAACTGGGAACGCTCTATATAGCATGTGGATGTATGTTCAGCAACAAGAATGGTAAAAGTTTCTTCTGGAAGCATTGGCAGATCTAGCTGCACTATACCACATGGTGCAAGATGCTTTGACGTGCTTCAGTGTACTCAACCCGAGTTTTGTGGTGTGCGAACAATACACTCCATTGTAATTCATTTGCCACCCCCACTTCACCATGTACTGCTGCTGTGCTATTTCTGCAGCTTTCTGTGGTTAAAAGGTGGGCAAAGGTCCATTAATCTCTTCAGGAGATCTGGAATTTACCTTGGCTCTACAGAGCAGGATCTTAGAGCCAGTGTCCAATTGTGCTTCATCAACTTATTTTGAAATATGCATTTGCAGTGCATTCCTGTATGGATTTCAACAGCAAAGACCCCAGTGCTTGCAATGTGACCTCCTCACACCCTTCAGTGAACACCAATAGTCACATTTTCTCCTCTCCAAACTATTGGGATGAATTGGACTTGGGAATTCAGGATGAAATTTGGAAATGTGCAGAATCCTGAAATCATGGCAACTAATGAGGAAAATAGTAGCAAAGAGGATAAGGGAGACTACTGTCATGGCATGCTATGGATGATACAAGATTTAAAAGATTGAGCAGGTGGATTTTAATAGTAACAATGAGAAGAGGCTATCGAGCTCCATGTAATTCACCTACTTATCTACTAATGATGCCCCACTATTGTTACGTCTGCAAGGTACAGAGGTTGAAGAACAGGCAACTTCTGCAGGAAACCTGAAGTTTATTTTCGGTCAGAAGATGCTGGACGGTATTGCTACAAAGTAGAAAGATCGACATTAGCCTGTGAAGATGGTAAAAAAACAGGCTAAATGAGCAATTACAAGACATCCTTGGCTTTATAAGCTAAAAAAGCCAAATCTATATAGAAAGCGATGTTATTCCCAGCTGGGCACCATGTGCTTGTAAACCAATGTAGGTCTTGGCGAGGGTACCGAAGAGATTTGCCAGAATGGCTCCATTGGGTTTAAAGTGAGCTGGAGTGGTTTTCTGTAGAGCAGAGAAAACTAAGAGTAGACTTAATAAAGTACTAAAAGTTTAGTGGAGATGCTAAAGTGCTTTATTAAGTAAGGCAGAAGTTCACCTCTGTCAATTACAACCTGGGCTACCACATTCAAAGCTTACAATGTGACCTCCTGTACTCTGGAGAAACTAAGCATTTTGCAGAACTCCTACACCCTGCCCACAAGGTCCATCTCAAACACCTGGTTGTATTTGTTTTAACTCTCCTTCCTACTTAAACATCAAGATGTCTGCCCTCGGCCTTCTCTATTGCTACAAGGAGGTCAAATGCAAACATTTAGTTTTTTCAATTCCAGTTAATGCACACTCCTGGTGACTTGCCCCCACTCACCTCTCCATGTGGTTAACTTCAAAGAATCGAATTACATTTACAAGGGGTGATTGATAAGTTTGTGGCCTAAGGTAGAAGCAGATGAGACCTTAGGCCGCGAACTTATCATTCATCCCTGCGGTGGACACTTCCTTATCCCATATACTGCATATATTCAAACATAACACTTTCAGTCCTGTATTCATCACCCCATGTTACTCTTCAACTCATCCCACTGACTGCAATTTTGCCCCATCCTTCCTCACAGTCTTGCGTACTTTGTATACCCAGTTTGATAATAAATTTACTCTAAACTTTGAACTTTGAACCAACTCCTAACTTAAGCATGCACTTCACACCTGTGGTTATTCCTTCTGAGGAAGTCCCTTTAAGAAATGTGGCAATTCTAGAATTGTCATCTGTCTCTGGTGTCAAAAGATGACCCGGTAGCTCAGAAACCCATTCAGATACGTCTGCGTCCACTGGACGGTGCTGTTATGATAACTGATAATGGGACTGAAACCACAGGTGCAATGATTGGTACGTTTCACACTCAGGGGCGCTTAATTGTTGCCGCTACTCCTTGCATTTGTTGTAGACAATAGACAATAGGTGCAGAAGTAGACCATTCAGCCCTTCAAGCCTGCACCGCCATTCTGAGATCATGGCTGATCATCTACTATCAATACCCGGTTCCTGCCTTGTCCCCATATCCCTTGATTCCCCTATCCATAAGATACCTATCTAGCTCCTTCTTGAAAGCATCCAGAGAATTGGCCTCCACTGCCTTCCGAGGCAGTGCATTCCACACCCCCACAACTCTCTGGGAGAAGAAGTTTTTCCTTAACTCTGTCCTAAATGACCTACCTTTTATTCTCAAACGATGCCCTCTGGTGCTGGACTCTCCCAGCATCTGGAACATATTCCCTGCCTCTATCTTGTCCAATCCCTTAATAATCTTATAAGTTGCAATCAGATCCCCTCTCAATCTCCTTAATTCCAGCGTGTACAAGCCCAATCTCTCTAACCTCTCTGCGTAAGACAGTCCGGACATCCCAGGAATTAACCTCATGAATCTACGCTGCACTTCCTCCACAGCCAGGATGTCCTTCCTTAACCCTGGAGAACAAAACTGTACACAATACTCCAAGTGTGGTCTCACCAGGGCCCTGTACAAATGCAAAAGGATTTCCTTGCTCTTGGACTCAATTCCCTTTGTAATAAAGGCCAACATTCCATTAGCCTTCTTCATCGCCTGCTGCACTTGCTCATTCACCTTCAGTGACTGATGAACAAGGACTCCTAGATCTCTTTGTATTTCTCCCTTACCTAACTCTACACCATTCAGATAATAATCTACCTTCCTGTTCTTACTCCCAAAGTGGATAACCTCACACTTATTCACATTAAACGTCATCTGCCAAGTATCTGCCCACTCACTCAGCCTATCCAAGTTACCCTGAATTCTCCTAACATCCTCATCACATGTCACACTGCCACCCAGCTTAGTATCATCAGCAAACTTGCTGATGTTATTCTCAATGCCTTCATCTAAATTGTTGATGTAAATCGTAAACAGCATGGTCCCAAAACCGAGCCCTGTGGCACCCCACTAGTCACCACCTGCCATTCCGAGAAACACCCATTCACCGTTACCCTTTGCTTTCTATCTGCCAACCACTTTTCTATCCATGTCAATATCTTCCCCCCAATGCCATGAGCTCTGATTTCACCCACCAATCTCCTATGTGGGACCTTATCAAATGCCTTCTGAAAATCGAGGTACACTACATCCACTGGATCTCCCTTGTCTAACTTCCTGGTTACATCCTCGAAAAACTCCAATAGACTAGTCAAGCATGATTTGCCCTTAGTAAATCCATGCTGGCTCGGCCCAATCCTATCACTGCTATCTAGACATGCCACTATTTCATCTTTAATAATGGACTCTAGCATCTTCCCCACTACTGATGTTAGGCTGACAGGACGATAGTTCTCTGTTTTCTCCCTCCCTCCTTTCTTAAAAAGTGGGATAACATTAGCCATTCTCCAATCCTCAGGAACTGATCCTGAATCTAAGGAACATTGGAAAATGATTACCAATGCATCCGCAATTTCCGGGGCCACCTCCTTTAGTACCCTAGGATGCAGACCATCTGGACCTGGGGATTTGTCAGCTTTCAGTTCCATCAGTCTACTCATCACCGTTTCCTTCCTAATGTCAATCTGTTTTGTTTCCTCTGTTACCCTATGTCCTTGGCCCATCCATACATCTGGGAGATTGCTTGTGGTCTTCCCTAGTGAAGACAGATCTAAAGTACTTATTAAATTCTTCTGCCATTTCTCTGTTTCCCATAACAATTTCACCCAATTCATTCTTCAAGGGCCCAACATTGTTCTTAACTATCTTCTTTCTCTTCACTAACCTAAAAAAGCTTTTGCTATCTTCCTTTATATTCCTGGCTAGATTGCGTTCGTACCTCATTTTTTCTCCCCGTATTGCCTTTTTAGTTAAGTTCTGTTGTTCCTTAAAAATTTCCCAATCATCTGTCCTCCCACTCACCTTAGCTCTGTCATATTTCCTTTTTTTTAATGCTATGCAATCTCTGACTTCCTTTGTCAACCACTGTGGCCCCTTTCCCCCCTTTGAATCCTTCCTTCTCTGGGGGATGAACTGATTTTGCACCTTGTGCATTATTCCCAAGAATACCTGCCATTGCTGTTCCACTGTCTTTTCTGCTAGGCTATCCATCCAGTCAACTTTGGCCAGCTCCTCCCTCATGGCTCCATAGTTTCCCCTGTTCAACTGCAACACTGACACCTCCGATCTGCCCTTATCCTTCTCAAATTGCAGATAAAAACTTATCATATTATGGTCACAACCTCCTAATGGCTCCTTTACTTCAAGATCGCTTATCAAATCCTGTTCATTACACAAGATTAAATCCAGAATAGCCTTGTCCCTGGTCGGCTCTTGTACAAGCTGTTCCAAGAATGCATCCCGTAGGCACTCTACAAACTCCCTATCCTGGGGTCCAGCACCAACCTGATTCTCCCAGTTCACCTGCATGTTGAAATCCCCCATAACTACTGCAACATTACCTTTGCCACATGCCAATGTTAACTCCCTATTCAACTTGCACCCAATATCCATGCTACTGTTTGGTGGCCTGTAGACAACACCCATTAGGGTCTTTTTGCCCTTACTGTTCCTCAGTTCTATCCACACAGACTCTACTTCTCCTGATCCTATGTCCCCCCTTGCAAAAGACTGAATCTCATTCCTCACCAAAAGGGCCACCCCACCCCCTCTGCCCACATTTCTGTCCCTACGATAGCATGTATACCCTTGTACATTCATTTCCCAGGTCTGATCTCCCTGCAGCCATGTCTCCGTTATCCCAACAACATCATAGTTACCCATTCGCACCTGAGCTTCAAGCTTATCCGCCTTATTTCTGACACTTCGTGCATTCAGATATAGAATTTTTAGCCCATTTCTCCTCTCTCTGTTTAAATCGCTGTCTATTGTGCTTAACCCAGCTCCCCGAACTCCCTTTGGGCTATACGCCCCTTGAATTTTGTTGTCCTTTCTAAATTTACTTATTCTTTCAGCACATTTAACTCCATGTTCCGTCAGACCATCCCTCTGTACATGTGTCCTCCTTATCACTTGTTCCGCCTCACCTTTCCCTACTACACACTTAATATTCTGGAACCGTGTAGTCCCCACCTGTCCTTTATTCTTCATCTCGCTATCCTCTCTCGCATTCTGGATCCCTGCCCCTGTAAATTTAGTTTAAACCCCCCTGAGAAGCACTAGCAAACTTTCCTGCAAGAATGTTAGTACCGCTCCAGTTCAAGTGTAAACCGTCCTGTCGGAACAGATCCCACCTTCCCTGGAACAAAGCCCAATTAGCTAAAAACCTAAAGCCCTCCCTCCTGCACCATCCTCTCAGCCACGTATTAATCTGTATAATCTTTCTGTTCCTTGCCTCACTCGCACGTGGCACAGGTAGCAATCCTGAGATTGTTACCCTGGAGGTCCTGCCCTTCAGCTTCGCACCTAACTCCCTGAACTCCCTACGCAGGACCCCCTCAAGAGTTGTAATAACAGCTTTGGCTGCAATATACTATTGCTGAGCTCAAAGTTCATCTACTACTGTGCCTCTAAGTAACTGGGCATGGAGTTTGTGCAGTTGCACAAAAGTAACCATGCGGATTCACACTTATCCAGTCACCATCATCAACATGACTGTTATTTGGATAGCTTTGAAGTTATACAATCTAATTAAGACATTTCCTTTAATTCCACTTTGGCACTGCTGCGGAAACAGACTTTGACTCAGTACTGAAGAGATATGGCATCCCTGAAGCGCCCCCAGGCCCCCAGACCGCAGAGAAATGTGAACAGCATAATAGAGGACGTCACTTTGTTCATCCTGTCATTATGGGGAATGTGTCAGCTCGCATCTGATTCTGGGATGTGATATGGCTTATGCAAAATCACGTAGGACGTATTTTTTATTGCTGCTAATTGACTATGCTGAACCTGTCTTGTCAGCAATCAATAGCGCGCACACACATTCACAAAAGTAAGGTGACTCATGAAGTGATAACTGAGCCGTTGAGCTAATGTCACAATCACCTAATGTCTGACGATAAAGCCTTGCTATCAGTGTGGGATGAGTGGAAACAACTGTAACACTGGGTATGACTTATGTTGCAGCTGATAGTCGAATGCCTCATGTTATTGTCAAAGATGAGAAAAAGAACTTAAGGGTTGAAAATTACTGTCAACTCAATGCCCTCCCTTGGTGACTGTAATTTATTTGCTTTCTCTGATTAATTGGAGCAATCTTCATTTGCTGAACACCTAGCTGACAACTCCTCAGCTCCAAAACCAAGCAATTCAGCTGCTAGTGAAAAACAACAAACGAAGCAAGATTTTGCTCCTGAGGGTTTTGAGAGAAAGCTTAATAAGTGCAGTATATGTGCGTTCAGCCATACGTAACGGTCACTTCTTAAAGGTGTGTACAACACATTATAGGCACAAGCTCAGAAATCTAAACCGAGGATTGTTTCCATTATTGCTTCAGACAGAAATGTTTCTCATCTTCCTGTGTGCAGGCTCAGCATTAAAGTATTGGGCAGAGTGCAGGGAGGGTGCAAAATATCCTTGCATATATAATATGCTTTAGCTCCAGACTTTGTAAGGTACTTCACACATTTAACAGTGATAGTTTCTCAGAGCGAATTTTGGTAATAAGAGACTATGAATTTGAAATACATCAATTTGAGCAGAACTAATCAGAACACCAATAATGGCACAGGGATCAAACATATGGAGTGATAGTAACAAATCCAACATTATTAGAAGAGGTGAGAAAAGCATTGTATTGTGTTGTGAGCAGCTCAGGTCTGTACACAGAGAAGATACAAACCCATTCAACAGAAATACTGTAAGCAATTGATCACACCTAATCAGCATTCTGAAATCTAAAGAGTATTTGACAAAGCACTGAACACAAATATACAAACAGAATCAAAAGGAAAATTAATTGTCACTTTCCCAGGTTATATGATAGTGGTGTAAGTGTCTTCGGAGACCTGCCAAATGGGGATAATTTGTTTAATTCTTTTTGCCAGTGAAAACATGGATCCCTTCACAAGAGATTCTGCAGATGCTGGAAATCCAGAGTAACACACACAAATTGCTGAATTAACTCAGAAGGTCAGGCAGCATTTATGGAATGGAATAAAGAGCTGTACTGGAGGGAAATGAGACATTGTTGTGTTCTATGTTTAAACAAGATATGGCTTACTCCCAGCACACCAGTTATGGCAATCAGACCTGGAGGCCATTCAATCCACAGAATGGACCAGACTGCTGATTTGGGAAAGGTAAAAGGTGGAGGTGTGTGTTTCATGATAAACTCTCAGTCGAACTCACATTCCTCCAACCTTGAATACTTAATGAAATGTCGTTCACTCTATTTACCTAGCAAGTTCTCATCTGTGATCCTCACCGGAGTTTACATACCACCAGTGGCCAATTATAACCAAGCGCTTGAGATATTGTATGATGCTGTCTCCAAACAATAAACAGTCCATCCTGACACATTTCAAATCATACAACTATGAAGAAATGCCCGCCCAACTGTCATCAGCATATAACCTTTTGCACTAAAACATCAGACCACTGTTATACCATTATAAGGGATACCTACCATTCCATGCCCAGACCACATTTCAGGAAACATGATCATTTGGCTGTCCTTCTATCTGCATACAGACAGAGGCTGAAGAGCAAGGCTCCAGAGATAGGACAGCAAAAATATGGTCATGGGAGGCACAGGAGCGGCTATGGGATTGCTTCAAGTTAGTGGACTGGGCTGTCTTCAAGGACTCACCTGTGGATCTGAATGAATGCACCATGGATGTCATGGACTTCATTAAAACAGTTGTAGATGAGTGTGTCCCCACAAAATCATTCAGAGTCTTCCTCAATCAGAAGCCCTGGATGAACCATGGGTTCTGCCATCTGCTGAGGGCCAGATCAGAGGCATTCAAGACTGGTGACCAGGAAGGTTACAAGAGGTTCTGGTACAAACTCTGGAAAGCTGTCTCACGGGCAAAGTGTCAATTTCAGGCTAAACTTGAATCAAAGAAAGATGCTCGACAGTTGCGGCAGGGCTTACTTCTTATAAAGTAAAATTAAACAACATAGGCAACAACAGGGCTTCACTTCCAGATGAACTTCTATGCTTGCTTTGACTGTCAAAACTTGGAGAAACCAACGCGAACTCCTACAGCCCCTGATGATCCTGTGACTTCAGACTCTGAGGCTGACGTGCGACAGCCTTCAGGAGGTTTTCAAAACTAATCAATAAGCTTCAAGACCTTGGCCTCAATACTTCCATGAGCAATTGGATCCTCAATTTCCTCACTTACAGACCCCAGTCAGTCCGTATTGGCAACAACATCTCCTCCACAATCTCCATCAGCACAGGTGCACCACAAGGCTGCGTGCTTAGCTCTCTGCTCTGTTTGCCTTACACTTATGACTGTGTGGCTAAGCACTGATCCAATGCCATTTTCAAGTTTGCTGATGATACAGCTGTTGCAGGCCAAATCAATGCTGGTGATGAATCAACGAATAGGAGGGAGATTGAAAATCTGGCTGAGTGGTGGCACAACAACACCTCTCACTCAATGTCAGCAAGACCAAGGAGAAGATTATTTGCTTCAGAAGGAGGAAACTGGAGGTCCAAGAGCCAGTCCTCATCAGAGAATCAGAGGTGGAGAGGCTCAGCAACTTGACATTCTCAGTGTTATCATTTCAGAGGACCTGTCTAGAGCCTATCGCTTATGTGTAATTATGAAGAAAGCACAGCACTGTCTCTACTAACTTAGGAGTATGCAAAGAGTCAGCATGACATCTAAAACTTGGACAAACTTCTACAGATGAATGGTGAAGAGTATATTGACTGGTTGCATCACAGCATGGTATGGAAACACTAGTGCCTTGAACAGCAAATCTCACAAAATCTAGAGGATATAGCCCAGTCCATCATGGGAAAAGCCCTCCCCACTATTGTGCACATCTACTTGGAGCATGGTCGCATCCATCACCAGAGACGCCTACCACCCAGGACATGCTCTCTTCTTGCTGCTGCCATTAGGAAGAAGGTATAGGGGCCTCAGGACTCACACTACTAGGTTCAGGAACAGTTATTGCCCTTCAACTATCAGGCTCTTCATTTGCCCCATCATTGAAATGATTTATAACTCTGACTCCTCATTTTTTTCCTCCAGTCCTGCTGAAGGGTCTCAGCATGAAATCTTGACTGCACACTT
This sequence comes from Hemitrygon akajei, assembly GCF_048418815.1. NCBI lineage: Eukaryota > Metazoa > Chordata > Chondrichthyes > Myliobatiformes > Dasyatidae > Hemitrygon > Hemitrygon akajei. Next base: position 33,843,654 of record NC_133127.1, read on the forward strand.
TTCCATGGTTGCTGCCTGGCCTGCTGAGTTCCTCCAGCATTTTGTGTGTGTTGCTTGGATTTCCAGTATCTGCAGATATTCTCTTGTTTGTGATTGAAATGTTCCCACAACCTATGGACTCACTTTCAGGGACTCTTCATCTCACGTTCTCCATGTTTATTGCTTATTTATTTATTTATCTATCTATCTATCTATCTATCTATCTATCTATCTATCTATCTATCTATCTATCTATCTATTTATTTATTTATTTCTGTATATGCTCAGTTTGATGTCTTTTGCACACTGGTTGAACATCCAGTTAGTGAGGTCTTCATTGATTCCATAATGGTTATTATTCTATTATGGATTTATTGAGTACACCTGAAAGAAAATGAATCTCAGGGTTGTTTATGGTGACATACATGTACTTTGATAATAAATTTACTTGAAAGAGTCAACTGGCTAAGGATCCTAGTCCTGATGAAGGGTCTTGGCTGGAAACGTCAACTCTTTATCCCTTTCCATAGATGCAGTCTGACCAGCAGAGTTTCTCCAGCGTTTTGTGTGTGTAACTCCCTTTAATCAGTTCATACTGCTGTGTCAGAAAAGAGGTTAGTGACGAAACATAGCAACTCCTGCCTGAAGAGCAACTGGGATCTGCTCCAACTTGCCGTCACAACGGGTCAACAGCAGATGCCATTTCATTGGCATGTCATTTACGTTACTGTGTAATGGGAATATTCAACAACTTAATTGCTGTTTGAAGAGAACTTTATAAAAGGTAAGTAGACTTTAACACAATCTGAAGCTATGAATTCTCCATGGGGATCCCGCATACGTCTCCCACCTGTTCAGCATGATCACTTTTTAAAGGTAAGGGGTGGCGAGGCAAGACAAGGGTGTCAGGGGTTGAGGGTATGGAGTTTGTGAGAGTTGCAGTAGTAGATTGTTTTTTTAATAGCCCTCAGCCCTAAGTATTGATCTGATCAATAAGGAGCTACCTCACATTAAGCTTGCACATTCCAAAGTGTTGATGTCAAGACAGAAGGTTAAAGCAGGTTAAGCCATTTAATCTAGTCACTATTTATGCCGTCAAACATAATAGCAGATCTAACTCCAGGTGAAAATATGCCAAGAACATCAACGATCTTGTCATTTGTATGTCAGCACTGAATAATCTGTATTTTCTTTCCGATGTGTTTATATTTCGGTTCGATATGCATTCAGCCTCTTTTTCTCCTTTGCCCTATCATTCAGCCTGTTCCCACATCAGTGTTAAATGTTGATGGTACACAATCAATGGCTCCGACAAGCTTCAGCTGAAAATCTTTCGGCACTTCCTTCTTTGAACTTCGCTTGAAACCCCGATAATGACACTGAGCCTCAAGAGCCCAGAATCCGGAACCCGATTGCCACAGTCAGAACACAAGAAAGAAATGAAAGCCTGGACAAGCAAAATGGAAAAAGCAAAATACTGTGGAGTCCAGGAACTCAAAATAATAACATAAGGAAATGTCCTTTCGAGCCTGTTCCAGCATTCAATAAGGTACTGGCTGGTCTGACCTCCGGCCTCAGTTATCTGACTGATCCCTGTAAGCTTACATTTCTCAGTAGTTCATAATTCTGATTTAATAACAATACTTTTATTTATACACATTTCATACATTAAGATGCAGGCTCAAAGTGCTTTACAGAGTTTGTAAAGTTAAATCAATATAATTATAAAAATACGGGACAAAATTAAAAATCATAAGTAAAGACAAACATTATGTAGAATAAAATGTAATTGAATATACCAGATTATATAAATGTAATCAATGTCAACAGGCATTAAGTAATCCTATAAGCAGGCCATATTTAGAAAGTTGGCTATAAAAAATATTTTGGAACATTCAACATTACTAGCTTGGCGTATCTCAGTCAATAGAGTATTCCTGGTTTTTGGTACATAAAAGCAAAAAGCCGCATCAACAGTTCTTCCAGTGCTTTCTAAAAGTATTCAGCTGCCAACTTTTTGTTCACATAAATCATACTCATTTTGATCAATTTAACTGAGGATTTTTTTTGTGAATCTCATGCTCCTTTTTTCACAGTAGAGCCCAAAAAAAACCAGGGAAAATTCCAAACCATGGAAAACTAAAAATGCAAAATCTGAAATTTCAGCAGTTCAAAAGTATTTATCCCCCTTTGCTCACTACTTAGTTGAACCACCTCTTGCAGCTATTACAGCCAGTAGTCTTTTCAGGTAAGACTCTAGTAGCTTTGCACAATGTGATGGAGCAAGATTTGCCCATTCCTCCTTGCAAAATTGCTCAAACTGTGCCAGTTTAGTTGGAGAGTGGCGGTAGACAGCAATCTTGAGCTCCTGCCAGACACGTTTTCGATCAGGTTAAAGTCAGGGCTTTGGGCCACTCGAGGACATCAAATTGTTTCATTTGAAGCCACTCCATGGTTGCTCTGGCAGTGTGCTTTGGGTCATTGAAATACGAACTTCCTCCCCAGTTTAAGCTTTCTGGCAGAGGCTAGCAGGTTTTTATCCAGAATCTCCGTATTAAGCAGCATTCACCTTCCCATCAATTCCGACCAGATTTCCTACCTGCTGCTGAAAAGCATCCCCATGGCATGATGCTACCTCCACCATACATTACAATAGGGATGGTGTTACCTGGTTGGTGATCAGTATTAGATTTCCACCACACGTACCACTTAGTCTTGAGGCCAAAACATTCCACCTTAGTCTCATCTGACCACAAGACCATCTTCTACATCTTCACAGTATCTTTTAAGTGATGCTTTGCAAAGCCTTTACGGGCAAGATGCTTTTTTTCAGTCAGAACTTCTTCCTTGCCACTCTTCCATAAATATCCTTTTTATGCAAGGCCTTAGAGATTGTGGAGCCATGAACTTCTTCTCCAATTGCAGCCACTGGCTTCTGCCTCCCTTACAAGTGCCATTCTTCTCCAGCAGCTAAGCTTAGAGAAGCAGTCTGACCTCAGCAGTATGGCTGTGGTTTCATATCTTTTCAGCTTTTTCACAATGGACTGCACTATGGTCAGTGAGATGGCCTCGTACCCTTCCCCGATTTGTGGTTCTGTATTATTACATCCCTGACTTCTCTTGAACATTCTTTTGTCTTCATTTTGATTTAGTCTATTGAAAATCTACCATACTGCTGTACTTTACAGAGAGAGGGGGATATTTATTTTTATGAATTCATTGAAAACAGGTGATCGTCCTACTTTCTACATCAACAGATTGGGTGAGTTGGTAAGGTAATATATAGTTTGTATCTAATAAAATCTAGTTTAGTAATTACAAAGGGGATGAATACTTTTTCAGCTTCACAATTCTTGACAGGCTTTGGAATTTTTCTTTTTTGTCTTCCTTTTTTTAAGCGTGTCGCACCAGTCAGCCATTCTTGTCTGGCGCGTGGTGTCAGGATTGGTCTCCTTTCGGATTAACCGGGTCACGGTATGAACATTCCTGACTCGACCCTTGTTTTTTTCACGAGGCTGAGTGGCTAGCTCGACGCTCAACCTGGCTTGGATGGAAAGTGTCCTCGGGAGTGGGTCGACTTGGATTCGAACTCGGGAGCCTTTGCTCCGGAGTCCGGCCCTGGTGCCATTGCGCCATGTCTTTTGATTTGACATGATGTACAATGTTTTGTAGATCAGCTCAAAAAATCCAATATATTTTAAATTTAGAAAATAAGACGGTAAAATGTGAAAATATTGGCGGGGGCTGAACGCTTTTTCAAGGTACCGTATATGCTTGGATCTAAGATTATGAATAGGGATATAAGGGAATAAACACCCCAAAGGCTGGTGCTTGGTGGGAGGTGGGAGCTCACACTTTTTGCTGAAACAGGTGGGTGGGGAAGGGGGAGGTTGTTGCCTTGATGCTTGCAGGGGGAGGGGGAAAGAGGGGGCTTTCGGGTTTTAACATTTTTCTGTCATTCATTCTTTTGGGGTTCTTCTGCTTTCCATGGATGTCTGCGAAGACAACTATTTCAGGTTGTACACTGTATGCATTCTCTGATAATAAATGGAACCACTTGAAATATATAGAGGAGTTTCAGAATCTTATGTACAATTAAATGTATTTTAGAATTGATCCTACAGGACAGAGGCAGGACAAATGATGCCAAAACCGGTTAAATATGCTCAGATTTTCTCTTTTTAGTTAAGGTTCTTGCGGCAGCAGTTTGAAAAAGCTGCAGCCCAGTTATATATTCCTTGGGCAGTCCTGAAAAGCATTACGTAGTCTAATCAGATAAAAACAAAATTGTGTATCAATTTTTCTGCATCTTAAGATTTATAAGAAATCAAACTCTTGCAATTTTCCTTAAGTGAAGGAACACACTAAGTAATATGTCAATAATAATGCCTAATTTCTTTACTTCTGTCCTGATTTGTAAGGCCAGATGACCAAGTTTATTCTAAGATTCACACCTTTTTTATTGCTACCAATAACCAACATTTTGTTATTTAATTTAAGGAAATTCAAACTCATCCTTTCTGTAAAGCTAGCAAGACACCAGATCAGAGGGTTATCCGGTGCGATAGACAAATGTATCATCTGCGTAGCTGTGGTAATTCACCTTGTGCTTTGAAATAATCTGACCTAATGGGGACATGTCAATTGAGAACAACAACGGCCAAGAATTGATCCCTGTGACACACCGAACACACTATCATGGATTTTGAACGCACAATCACCACAGCTAACAAAGAGTTTTCTTCCTGTAATATAAGATTGAAACCAGCTTAAGGAAGTACCAGAAAGACCAACCTATTGACTAAAGTGATTTATGAGAATGTTGTGATCTACAGTAACAAATTCTGCACTCAAATCTAATAGAACAGGAACTGATGTTACCTACATCAATGTCATTCAATGTCTGTAGTGAGATGCTGAAGATGTTCTATAGGTCAGTTGTGGAGAGCGCCCTCTTCTTTGTGGTGGCGTGTTGGGGAGGAAGCATTAAGAAGAGGGACGCCTCACGTCTTAATAAGCTGGTAAGGAAGGCGGGCTCTGTCGTGGGCAAAGTACTGGAGAGTTTAACATTGGTAGCTGAGCGAAGGGCGCTGAGTAGGCTACGGTCAATTATGGATAACTCTGAACATCCTCTACATAGCACCATCCAGAGACAGAGAAGCAGTTTCAGCGACAGGTTACTATCGATGCAATGCTCCTCAGACAGGATGAAGAGGTCAATACTCCCCAATGCCATTAGGCTTTACAATTCTACCGCCAGGACTTAAGAACTTTTTAAAAGCTATTATTAATGCTTTTTGAGATAGTGATTTAGATGCATATCATATTTTTTTTTTACTGAGTTAAGTATTGTATGTAATTAGTTTTGCAACAACAAGTGTATGGGACATTGGAAAAAAAAGTTGAATTTCCCCATGGGGATGAATAAAGTATCTATCTATCTATCTATCTATCTACATCGGCACTAAGCCGTAAGTCATTAACTACTTTAAGCAATGCAGTTTCTGTATGATGATTTGATCTAAAAACCTTACTGATACTTGTCAAGAATAGAAATTTTATTTAAATGATCATTTAATTGATGAAAAACTACTTTTTCTAAAATTTTGCTTAGAAAAGGCAGTTTGGAAATTGGTCTAAAACTGTCCAAAACAGAGCAGTCTAGAATATTTTTCTTAAGCAGGTGTTTAACCACTGCAGTTTTTAAGGAATCTGGATATAAATCAGAAACTAGCAGGCAATTACCTATGTTGAGTGCACTGTAAATTAGCGCATCAGAAAACTCTTTTAAGAAGCCTTGGCCTTGAATATTCTCCATAATGCTACCTCTGCAATAGAGAATTCCAAGTACATATTATGTTGATATTATTTGAATCACTGTGCTCTATATTTTGCTTAAATAGCCAATTCTTATCTTCAGGTCAAGGTTGGGGGGGGGGGGGTGGGGGAAATGCCCTTAACATTTCCCCAGCAAACATTCTGAGAAAAGCTCTCAGGGTTTTAAATGAAGAAAATGTGAGAAACACACAGCAGTTCAGGCAGCATTTGTGGATAGGGAAATACCGAGGTAATATTTCAGGTCACAGAACTTCATTAGAACTGAAGAAATATTTATTTGCATTATTTTGGGTCTTCCGTTACGTCAGGCGAGCCAAGTTAGTAATCCTTAGAAATGCTTCAGCCAATTTTCATACTGGGAGAAAACCATAAGACTTGTTTGTCCTTCAGCCCATAACGTTGTGTGCCCAGCTTGCTGTATGAAAGATGGTTCTAGTATTTCCAAAGGCAGAGGTGTAGTGTGATAGGAGAGGAGAGTGGACCATGGGAGAAAGGGAAGGAGAAGGACACAAGGGGAAGATGATAGGCACGAGAAGAGAAGAGGGGTAAGAGGCCAGAGTGAGAAACTGAAGAAGAGGGAAGGGGGGGAGAGGAAAGTTGGAAAAATCAATGTTCTTGCCATCAGGTTGGAGCCTACCTAGATGGAATATGAAGTGTTGCTCCTCCAACCTGACACTGGCCTCATCGTAGCAGAAGAGTAAGCCATGAACTGACAGGGCAGAACGGAAATGGGGATAGGAATTAAAATGGCTGGCCACCAGGAAATTTCACTTTTTGCGGATGGAATGGGGGTGTTCAACAAAGCGACGGCCCAACCTACATCAGGTCTCACAAACGTAGAGGATCCCACATCAGGACAACCCCAACAGATTCATAAGTGGAGTGTTTCCTCACCCAGAATGAATGTTTGGGGCCCTTAATGGAGATGAGGGAGAAAGTGAGTGGATAAGTGTAGCAGTTCTGGAAGAAGATTAGTGGAGAGCAGTGAATGGACAAAGGAAACATGGAGAATGATTTGTTGGATGTGAAGCCTCATAGGGTGGGAGGTAAGGAGAAGAGGAATTCTGTCCCTGAGAAGGTGGTGGGAAGACGGGATGAGTGCAGACCTCCAGGAAATGGAGGAGATGTGGGTGAGGGCAACATCAATGTTGGAGGAAGGGAAACCCTGTTCTTTGAAGATGGAGGACATCTCTGGTGTCCTGGAAAGGAAATTCTCATCCTGGTAACAGACGTGGCGGAGACAGAGGAACTGAGATAAGGGAATGGCATTTTTGTAGGAGACAGGATGGGAAGAGATATAGTCAAGATAGCCATAGGAATTGGTGGGTTTATTAAACATATTGGTAGAGAGTTTTCTCTAGAGATGGAGACAGAGATCGAGAAAGGGAAGAGAGGTGTCATAAATAGATCAAATCAATTTAAGGGCAGGGTGGAAGCTATAGGCAAAGTTGATAAAATTGGAGTGCTCAGAATGGGTATATGAAGCAACACAAATTCAGTCATCAATGCAGCACAGAAAGAGTTGAGGAGCTTTACCAGGGAAGGCTTGGAACACAGACTGTTCCATGCAGCCAGCGAAAAGACAAATATAGCTGGGACCCAAGCAGACGCCCATGGCTATACCTTGAGTTTGGAGAAAGTGGGAGGAGCCAAAAGATAAATTGTGGAGGGTGAGGACCAGTTCCATCAGACAGAGGAAAGCGGTGGAGGAGGGAAACTGTTTGGGTCTGGTGTCAAGAAAGAAGCAGAGAGTTTTAAGGCCTTCTTGACGGGGAATAGCCTATGACCAGGATTCCTAAATCCAGCTCACTCTCTTGAGCTGTCAGTTGCAAAATGCTGCATTTGAAATGTGGAAGGAATTGATGTTGATGTGAAAACTTCCTAAGGATCACACTGCCCTGGTTCTCTGAAACGAGCTGCCGGAGGAGGTGGTGGAATCAGATTTATTACTACATATATTTAAGAGCCAGTTCAACAGACAGGTAAATAGGCAAGACATTGTAGTCCACAATCAGGCAACACAATAGTGCAGATAGGCAAAGAGGTCAGTATGGGCATGGTGGCTGTAGGGCCCATTGTTGTGTAGTACAACTCTATAACTCAAAGAAGAGGGGATTTGCATTGTTTTTCTCTACTCTTGATAAATGTGGGGGGGGGGGGCTTGTAAAGCTCCAAAGTAAATCTATTTTCTGAGCACAGTACTGTGCAAATTCTTAGGCACATCTATATAGCTAAGGTGGCTAAGACTTTTGCACAGTACTGTATTTGTCAATGTGGTGTGGAGAGCGAGCTTGTAGATCTGCCGGGAGCAAAGGATGTTGGGAATGGCAAAGGTGAAGAGCCATTGGAGGGATGTGGGACAAATGGCAGAGAAGTAGTTCCGGGGCGGGGGCAGCACACCCGGCCTGAGACACCAGGCAAGGTCATTTGATTCCAAACAATTGGTTAATGATCATTACAGAATGTCTCTCTTTTGCTTCCCACTCCTCCCCTCTTCCCCTTCCAAACCACGATTCACCTTCCCCCGCTCCCTTCGCATTCTCAGTTCACAACAGTTCCCCTCCACCACGTCAGGATCAGGTTTATCGTCACTCGTAAATGCCATGATATTTGTTTTTTTGCAGCCTCAGCAGTCCGGTGCAATACATAAAATTACTGCAATGCTCGAAGTTGGACAATCCATATGGGGTACATGAAAAGAGCTACTTTTTAATTAGGTGGCAATCAAGATTTTGATGGCAGAGTTTCACAGCAGTTTTTCTGATTCGAGGAGGAACCAATCAGCAAGAGGGATTGATTAGAAAAGGCCCATAAGAATAATTCAAGTTCAAGCCAAGTGGCCTTTCCTTTGACAAACAAGAGAAAATCTGCAGATGCTGGATTTCCGAGCAACACATACAAAATGTTGGAGGAACTCTGCAGGCCAGGCAGCATCTATGGAGAAGAGTACAGATGATGTTTCAGGCCTGCTGAGTTCCTCCAGCATTTTGTGTGGGTTGGCCGTTCCTTTGAGTGGCATTGGTTCATCAGGCTTGGGTGAGGTAGATTGCCTTGTAAATTACTCCCTCTCTCTCTGTTCTTATTGGTTCATTCTGCATCTGTTCGGGCATAGTAGATTAGTGAGAAGGGATCCAGGGGCGGTGTTTTGTACTGTGTGTGGGGCGTCTGAGAGGCCTCCAGTCTCCCGGATAAACACATCTGCTCCAGATGCACTGAGCTGAGCTCCTGAGAGAAGGTATTAAGGAACTGGAGCTGCAGCTCAATGACCTTCAATGAGTTGAAGACTTCTTGCCAGTGAGTCCGTAGCGTAATCAGTTTGGTGTTGACGTGAGTTAAGTTATCCACGCTGGTTGAAAGGTAATAACTGTCCCTGAACCTGGTATTGTGGGATCTACAACTCCTGTTCTCCTTCCTGATGGCAGCAGCAAGAAGAGAGCATGGCCTGGATGAAGTGGATCCTTGATGATTGATGCTGCTTTCTTGTGGCAGTACCCCTGGTAGATCTGCTCAATGATGGGGACTCTTCCTGTGATGGACTGGGCTGTGTCCACTACGTTTTGTAGTCTTTTCTGGTCTTGGGCATTGCTGTTTCCATACTAGGCCCCAATACAATCAGTCATTTTGTGAAAGTTTTAGACGACATGCCCAATCGGCTTAAACTTCTAAGAAATTAGAGGCACTGCCATGCCTTCTTTGTAATGGCACTTACATACTGGACCCAGGACAGATGCTCTGAAATGATAACACCAATGAATTTAAAGTTACCGACACTCTCCGCCTCCGATCCCCAAATGAGACTGCCTCACGGACCTTCAATAGGTCATCCCATGTGTACCACAGTTATGTGGCAGTTAGTGTGAGGCTTTTACACCTCAGGGCAGTCCGGAGTTTGGAGTTCAATTCCAGCACCATCCTGTAAGGAATGTGTACATCCTTCCCGTGGAATGCCTGGGTTTTCCCCAGGGTGCTCTAGTTTTCTCCCATAGTCCAAAGACTATGGTCATTGTAAATTGTTCTGTGATTAGGTTAGGATTAAATCAGAGTTGTCGGGGGTTGCTGGGGTGACATGGCTCAAAGGGCCGGACCGGCCTATTCCTCGCTGTATCGTTAAATAAACAAAAACACATTTTCTCCTCCTGTGGTCAATAATCAGCTCTTTCGTTTTGCTGACATTGAGTGAGAGTTTGTTGTTGTGGCAAGTGGGCAGAAATCCTAGGAAAATGGTGTTAAAAGTGCTTGCTCAATTTTGGAAGTCTGAATGGCTGTTCATTACTTTACCATTGGAACTGCTGCAGGCAAGCAGAAAGTTTCCTTTGGAAATAAACTCCATTTACACAAAAGGAACCGCCACCTGAGGCGAGTCTAGGTACAAGCTGGTGCCCAGAAGTCTAGAATCAGCTCCCTTAGAAGGCCAGCAATTCAAATACTAATCCTTTTGATGCCAAATGTACAATTTGATAAAACTACTTCAGCATAATCCAAAAAATGGCCCTCGAAACAAAATCATTTGTTTCTAATAAGAATGATGGATCAGTCTGTTGGTGCTATAGGCTTTAAATAAAGTTAGTGATTTATTTAGACAGTATAAGACATTAAAAAATTAATATAAGGTACAATAAAATTTAATTTTTTGCTCTCTTTGCACTACTTACATAATGCAATCTACTTCTTAATATACTTCTAGTAATTTAGTAATTTATAGTAATTTTTATGTATTGCTTTGTACTGCTGCCGCAGAATAACAAATATCATGCCGTATCGTACAACAGTGATATTCACCTGAATGTGGTTGAAATTCATTTCTATTTCATAGGGTTACAGTCAATAAATCACCAACTTTATTTAAAGCCGATAGCACGAACAGACTGAATTCTCCTTCATAAACCTGATCCTGATTCTAAATAGTGCGAAAGAGGTAGTGTTCATGGATCATTCAGAGGTAGAAACGTTGTCTTGTGTAAAATAAAATATGATTGGAGCAATAACAATCTAGAGAGACAGGAAAGAAATTATTAGAGGAAGTAAAAATCTCCACGAAGTAAATATGTTATTGACATTGAAAATAAATTATTTATACTTATGCATTAGGGAACAATTGCCTGGAGTCTCAAATTGGATCGTATGATTGATACCTTTGTAACTTTACTTGTACCTCCCTCCTATAGACACAATACTGCATCCCCATCTCACCTCTCGTATTACCCTTCAAATTACCCTTGTTCTATCAAACATCAAAAAGGTTACGTACACAACGCTGGAAGAACTCAGCAGGTCAGGCAGCATCCGTGAGAAAAGAGTAGCCAACGTTTTGGGCCGAGACCCTTCATCAGGAATCAAAAAGGTTAGCTGTTCTGATATGTCTTCACATATTGCTTTGTAAGGTGAAGTATTGCAAATGCCATAAATCTGAAATAAAGATGGAAAATGCTGAAAAGTGAAAGATGAAAGGTCATTCATTGCAAACATTATATTTGGTTCTCTTGAGCTGATGATATCTGGCCTACTGGGTATTCGCAGAGTTTAGTATTTCTGTCACTGTTCCAATCTTTTAAGTACATTCAAAATTCAAATTTATTTGTCACATGAACATCAAAACATACAGTGAATATACAGCGAAACATACAGCTTCTTCCCCTCTGCCATCCATTTCCTAAATGGACACTGAACCCGTGAACACTACCTTACTTTTTTAAAACAATTATTTCTGTCTTTTGCATGATTTAAATCTATTCAATATATGTATACTGTAAATGTATTTATTTATTTCCTTTTTTTTTCTTCTCCTACATTATGTATTGCATTGAACTGCTGCAGCTAAGTTAACAAATTTGATGCCATGTGCTGGATATAATAAACTTGATTCTGATTCTGATTTGCTTCGTTTGTGTTAACAGCCGAGGATGTGCTGGGGGCAGTTCACAACTGTTGCCATGCAAGCCGGCAGCAAATTAGCAGGCCCACAATGATTGGCAGAACAACACAACGCACAACAAAATGGAACAAAACCAGCAACAAAACAAAGAAAGCAAAACATGCACATACACAGTCCTCGAACCGCAAGCCATTCCATATTCTTCGACTTCTGGCTTCCAGCAAACCATTCTCCAATGCCACTACCTTGCCTCATTCCCAACCCACATGCTCCCACTATTCTAACCTCTGACTTGTCCAGACACTTGGCTTCCTGCCTAGCAACATTTTCACTCACCGGGTCACTTTGGGACTCCCAGATAGTTACCACTACTGAACAATTCTCTCAATGGTTCAACTTAATATCAGAGGATGTACATAGTGCACAACCTGAAATTCTTACTCTCCACAGACATCCACAAAACAGAAAAAAATGAATGAATTACAGAAAACATTAGAACCCCAAAGCCCCCTCCCCTCTTCCACACAGCAAAAGCATAAACCCTCACCCCTCCCATCCCCCCAGTTGCTCCAGCAAAAGCATTAGCCCCGCCACCATCATGCAAGCAATAGCAAAGCCCCCAGAGACAATGATCTAGAGTCCATCAAAAACTCCTGTCCATCCCAACACTTTGACATCTCAGACAGGCTCTCCCTCTCTCACTAACAAGGGAGTTTGGAAGAATGGGGGTGACCTTACTGAAGCACACTGCAGAATAAATGTCAGGATGTTTTCACTGGTGTAAGAATCTCACAGGAGGGGACATAGTTATAAGATTAGGGAGCATCCGTTTAAAACTAAGCTGCATAGAATCTTATTCTTGGAGGGAGAGGTTGGGTCAAGTAAGCAGATAAAAGTTTTAAACTCAGGGACCTGAGGAGCATGGGAAACTATCATAGAAGAGGAGACAAGGTCTGGGGCAGATTGGTCACAATCATATTGAATGAGAAAGCAGGCTTGAGGGGCCAAATGACATACCCAGGCTCCTATTTTCTTCTGCTCTGCTTATGTTCTTAGCTTTCCTACTTGGGTTCTCAATCCTTCCTCAAATACTCTGTATCTTCGATTCCCCAACCAGCCTTTTCACTTTGTTTCCCTTTGCCCATACTCAGAGGCATCATATCCCCCTCACCCTTACTGTATGGTGCTCTGACAGATTATCCTGTATAGGGGGAACCCAGTATAACTACAGGTAGCTACAGTATGCTACTTTGAAGGGACAATGGTTACACAATGATGGTGCTAAATGGTTTAAGCCTCAGGTTGATTCAGGATACCATGCCGTCATTCAAAATGCTTTTGTTAGCAAATTGCCAGCTTTTCAGCAGAAGTTAGTATAGTTTTCAGATCTTGATTTAGTATCGACTGTGGCAGTATCCTTGGGTAGTTTGGCACAACATATGGTGTGGCTTTGCCCAGTTACAATGTAGTCCTTGTATTTGCATTCATTCAGCTACATAATTGTGTTCTTGTCTGTTTATAACACTGTTGGTGTATCTGTTTCCATGTTTTCTTTTATTGAAATGTACTCAGGGATTTTTGTACTCAGAAGTGCTAGAGAAAGGAATACTTCAGAATCAGATTTATTATCACCGGCATGTATCATGAAACTTGTTAACTTAGCAGCAGCAGTTCAATGCAATACATGATAATATAGAAAAAATGTAAACCAATTACAGTAAGTACATACGTGTATTGAACAGATTGAAAATAGTGCAAAAACAGAAGTAATATATATTTTTTAAAAGTGAGGTAGTGTTCATGTGTTCAATGTCTATTTAGGAATCAGATGGCAGAGGGGAAGAAACTGTTCCTGAATCGCTGAGTGTGTGCCTTCAGGCTTCTGTACCTCCTCCCTGATGATAACAATGTGAAGAGGGCATGCCCTGGGTGAAGGGGGGGGGGGGTGCTTATTCACTTTTCTGAGGCACTACTCCTCGAAGATGTCTTGGATACTACTTAGTACCCAAGATGGAGCTGACTAATTTTATAACTTTCTGTAGCGTTTTTTGGTCCTGTGCAATAGCCCCGATACCAGATAGGAATGCAGCCTATCAGAATGCTCTCCGTGGTATATCTATAGACGTTTTTGAGCACCTCTCATTCAAGCACCTGGAACTGACTCAGATAAGCTTAGTTCTTTCTTAATGCCATAAACTCTGAAGATCAGGCCCTTAGATAGATATGGGGCAAGCTCCACTGAACATATGTAATCATTCCTACCAGTTCCTCTCTGTATTCAGCTGTGGCTTAAAGAGAACTGTCTTTATGATTGTCCATCAATGGTGGAGTGGAGAGGAACAGACCAGGTATCATCCTCCCCTACATCCACAGTGATTAGAGCTTCATTTCACTCTCTCCCCTCTCCTAGTTTCAGATTCCAGGAACAAAAGAGAGTCAGAACAGGAGGAAACTATTTAGACCATCAAACCATTCGACAAGTTCATGGTCAATTACTGCCCCAATTCCAGATAGCCAGCATTTTCCAATTATCCTTTAATACCCTTGGTTAACAAGCGCTATCAATCTCAGCTTTAAAATGACCAATTATTCCAGCACCAATAGCTGCAAGCGCCAATGATTTCCACCAATGTTCTAATCTGGCACTAATTTTAATGAAATCTCATGATCATGCACTGCCTACCAGCTGTGTTACACACTGTCATTTCCCCATCATATTGTGAAATTCTATTACAATCACAATTTAGTTTTTAATTCTGCTCTTCAAAGGGGTTTTGTGTTTGTGGTTTATTCAGAACATTTCAGCCTGAATCCTCCCCCATGCAACGTTCTTTGAGCCTTTCAAAGTCCAATGTCTCCTACTTCACCACTTTCTCAGCACTTCACAACATCTTCCCTCACTACCTTAATGGCACAGTCACTGAATAAGTTTAAAAGTTCAAAGTAAATTTATTATTGAAGTACATGTATGTCACCATATACAGCCCTGGGATTCGTTTTCTTGCAGCCATTCACAGTACAAGGGGTGACTGATAAATTTGTGGCCTAAGGTAGAAGGAGTCAATTTTAGAAAACCTAGCACATTTATTTTTCAACATAGTCCCCTCCTACATTTACACACTTAGTCCAGTGGTCATGGAGCATACGGATCTTGGACCTCCAGAAAGTGTCCACAGCAGGGGTGATTGATAAGTTCGTGGCCTAAGGTAGAAGGAGATAAGTTATACAGCTCTCATTGCATGCACATGCAGGTCAACTCTTTGAGTGATTATGCAGAAAGTTTGAAGTTAATAACTCATCTCCTTCTACCTTAGGACACACACTTATCAATCACCCCTGATGAGTTATTTACTGATGAGTTATTAACTTCAAACTTTCTAAAATTGGCTCCTTCTACCTTAGGCCACAAACCTATCAATCACGCCTCGTAGAACAAAGAAATACAATAGAGTCAATGGAAAACCACATACAAACAAAGGCTGACAAAGACACAACGTGCAAATGAAAACAAGCTGTGCAGACACAAATAAAATGACATAAATAAATAATACTGAGAACATGAGTTGTGGAGTCATTGAAAATGAGTCTATAGGCTATGGAATCATTTCAGTGATAAGGTGAGTGAAGTTATCCACGTTGGTTCAAGAGCCAGATGGTTGAAGGGTAATAACTTTTGACCTGCAATCAAAAGTGCCCCATGGGCGATTATCTTTTGGTGTGCCTCACCATTAGATGATCCGCTCCTTTCTTCCTCACGTGCATAAATGTGAAGCAGCTGAGATGCATCTTTCTGTGGCTGAAATACATCTCATTTAAAAAAAACAACATTCCACCCCTAACACTGCAGGCAGGAAATAAATCAGAGTATCAGCTATGCTAATTTAAACATTAAAACGGCACCAGTTAAACTGATGGCGCAACATAATATGAAATAATTGTTTTGTGTTCTAGCCGATTAGCCAGAGTGATAACTGCAGTTTTACAATTCAATTCTTTATGTTCTTTGCATCAACACCAAATGTTTTGAATAATTATATAATTATATAAATCTTGATTGCAATTTGGCAGCAGTGGAAAGACCGGCTATCCAATTTATGAATGCTACACTCTAGTGTCTGAAATAAACTACTCAGTTACTGGCAATAATGGGAGTGGTAACAATTCTCTCCATAATTAAAGTCCCTTGCCAAATTTGTTATTAATGATTGCAGTTGGCTGCTGAAAGAGGTTGTTTAAAGTATACTTCTGCCAAATGACTGTTTTATTATTAACACATTCTCTCATTGATAACTGGTTCAATCATTAAACACAAACTGAACAGCAGCAGAATAGAACATGGACGAGAATTTATTGTGGATCAAATAGAGAGTGAAGATTTCCTCATTTCTTCTTTGAGAGATGATCACAAACCGTACAATATTTTTATGCTGTTGTTCATTCCTTCCTCGATATCACAGAGAAGTGGGCATAAATTTTCATGAAATTGAATTCTCAGCTCTCTCGTAGAAAATGTGCAAAGGCAGCAGATTCTGTCTCAGATCGTAAAGCAATAGGATTCTCCTATGGTTGACTCAGATACCATTTACTATACAGTCAGCTGTTACCATGGTTACATGCTTAACCTAAATTGGACAGACTAGGATTGCTACTGAAGGCAAGATGCCAAATTCCTGTGAGAGCCTTTTTTCTGGAACACATTATTCTCCGTCCCGTCCTTCCCTCTTTTTGCATGAGGTACAAAAGCCTCAGGACTCACACCACCAAGTTATTACCCTTCAACTATAGGGTTCCTGAGCCAGGATAGATAACTTCATTTATCTCTAATCTCAACTGATTCTGCAACCTACAGACTCACTTTCAAGGACTCTTTACAATTCATCTCCTCAATATTAGTTTTTATTTGCACAGTTTTCCTTCTTTTTCACATTGATTGTTTTTCAGTCTTTGTCTGTTTTCGTGTAGTTTTTGTCATAAAATTGAATTGTAGTTCATTTTTCTTGTAAGTTCCTCCAAGAAAACAAATCTCAGGATTGTATGTGGTAACATACATGTACTTTGAGAATAAATTTACTTTGAACTTTGATAGTGATGCCATTGGCAAAGGAATTCCAGAAATGTTGAGGTTCTTCCAAATCATGATGATTATAATTTAAGACAGAAGTCAATCTGACATTGATCATGTATTCAGGACATCAATTCTCAAAGTTCAAAGTAAGTTTATTATCTAAGTACATATGTGTCACCATATACAATCCTAAGGTTCATTTTCTTGCTGGCATACTCAGTAAATCCAAGGAACATAACAGAATCAATGAAAGACTGCACCCCACAGGACAGATAAACAATCAAAGTGCAAAAGACAGCAAACGGTGCAAATACAAAAGAAAATAGTAGTAATAATAACAACAACAACAACAACAACAAATAAATAAATAGATAGATAGATAGATAGATAGATAGATAGATAAGCAACAAATATTGAGAACATGAAATGAAGAGAACTTGAAAGTGAGTCCATAGATTATGGAGTCAGTTCAGTATGGGGTGAGTGAGATTGAGTGAAGTAACCTCCACTAGTTCAAGAGCCTGATAGTTGAGAGGTAATAACTGTTCCTGAACCTGGTAGTGTAGGTCCTAAGGCTCCTGTATCTTCTTCCTGAAGGCAGCAGCAAGAAGAGAGCATGGCCTGGGTAATGGGGGTCCTTGATAATGGACGCTGCTTTCCTATAACAGTGCTCCATGTAGATGTGCTCAGTGGTGAAGAGGGCTTTAACCGTGATGGACTAAGGTATATTCTGTAGGATTTTCCATTCAAGGATATTGGTGTTTCCATATCAAGCTGTGATGTACAGTCAATATAATCGCCATCACATATCTATCAAAGTTTGTCAAAGTTGTAGATGTCATGCTGCATCTTTACAAACTTCTAAGGAAGTAGGGGCACTGCTGTGCTTTCTTCATAAAGGATCTTACATGCTGGCCCCAGGAGAGATCCACTGAAATGATAACACCGAGGAATTTGTTGACCCTTTCCACCTCTGATCCCCTGATGCCAACTGGCTCATGGACCTCCATTTTTCTCCTTCTGAAGTCAATAATCAGCACTTTCATCTTGTTAACATTTAGTGAGAGGTTGTTGTTGTGACACCACTCGGCCAGATTTTCAATCTCCCTCCTATATGTCGATTTGGCACTAATTTTGATTCGGCCAATGACAGTATTGTCATCAGCACACTTAAGTATGACATTGAAGCTGTACTTATCCTCACACTCATAAGCATAAAGCAAGTAGAGCAGGGAGCTAAGCACACAGACTTCTGGTGCATCTGTGCTGATGG
Source organism: Hemitrygon akajei (assembly GCF_048418815.1). Classification (NCBI taxonomy): domain Eukaryota; kingdom Metazoa; phylum Chordata; class Chondrichthyes; order Myliobatiformes; family Dasyatidae; genus Hemitrygon; species Hemitrygon akajei. The sequence goes on from NC_133127.1 coordinate 33,861,681, forward strand.
AGATTGTGGGGATACTGTTGCCAATCCAAAATGACAGTGAGAAAATTGAGGATCCAATTGCACAAGCAGGTATTGAGGCCAAGGTCTTGAAGCTTATTGATTAGTTTAGTGAGGATGATAATATTGAATGCTGAGCTGTAGTCAATAAAGAGCATCCTAATGTATGCATCTTGGCTCTCCAGATGTTCTATGGTTCAGTGAAGAACCAATGTAATGGTATCTACTGCGGACCTATTGGACTGGTAGGCAAATTGAAGTGGATCCAAGTTGCTTCTCAGGTAGGACTTAATATATTTCATCACCAACCTCTCAAAACACTTCATTACGGTCTATGTGAGTGCTACAGGACCATTGTTATTGAGGCAGGTCTTAGGCGCTGGTATAATTGAAGCCTTCTTGAAGCACGTGGGTACCTCAGACTCCTGAAGTGAGAGGTTAAAGATATTGGTGACACTCCAGCCAGTTGATTAGCACAGATCTTTAGTACTCAGCCGGGTACTCTATCTGGCCTGGATACTTCCTGTGGGGTCACCCTGTTGAAGGATGCTCTCACGTCAGCCTCAGAGATTGAAATTAGAGGGTCATTGAGGGCTATGGAAGTTCATGAAGGTTCCTTCGTGCTATGACGGTCAAAGTGAGCATAGAAGCCAAGGAGCTCATCTGGGAGTTGTCACCCATGTTACTTGTTTTCACTTTGTAAGTCAGAATAGCATTCAAGCCCTGCCACATCTGTTAATCCTCCTTCAGTGATTTAAGCTTAGTCACTTCATCCTTAAGATGAATTTCCGAAGATCATACCTGGACCTCTTGTAACTTTCTCGGTCACCAGACCTAATTGCACCGATCAGGCCCTCAGCAGATTGAGGATCATCCATGACTTCTAGTTAGAGAAGACTCCGAATGATTTTGTAGAGACACACTCGTCTACAACTGTTTTTATAAAGTCTGTGACAACTATGATGAATTCATTCAGATCATTTGATGAGTCCTTAAACACAGCCCAGTCCACCGCTCAAAGCAATCCCATAGCCTCCTGTGCTCACCTCTTTGTTGTCCTAGTCGCTGGAGTCTTTCTCTTGAGCCTCTGCCTGTGTGCAGATAGGAGAAGGACAGCCAAATGATGAATTTCCCAAAATGCTGTCTGGGCATGGAATGGTAAGCATTCCTAATCATAGTATAGCAGTGGTCTAGTGTGTGGGACCCCTGGTGCTGCAGATTATATACTGATGGTAAGTGAGCAGAGCTTTCTTCAAACAAGCCTGAATGAATTCCCGAACTATGATTTAAAATGCATCGGGGTGGACCTCTTCTTGTTTGGTGGTGGCAGCATCCAATATCTCGAGTGCCTGATTACCATCGGTTTTTGGTGGTTTGTACAATAAACTGCGGTTAGGATCACGAAGGAAAACTTTCTTGGTAAGCTTAACGGTCGCCACTTAATTGTTAGATGTTCCAGATTGGGGGAACAAGAGTATGACAAAACTGCCACATCTGAGCACCACAGCGCTTAGTTTTTGCCCATTGTGGCAAAAAGAAAATACCACACTGGTGAGAGATAATGCATAACATATTTTGCTGAATTGTAAACTAAATGTGTGAGGGGAAGAGGGACCAGATATTCTTTCCAACGATGATGCCAGATGTGTCCTGGACAGTGCTGAGTCTATATTGTAGCTGTCTGTATTTGATGCCTAGTTTGAACACTATTTTACATACCATTTTTACCCTATCTTGTAGCAATTATTACAGAACTGTTTCTCGCAGAGGGTTTGTGACTAAGACCAATTTTCCAATCAGGAAATTCCTGAAACTCTGGGAAAAAGCATGCCCCAAAGCTTTTGTTTATAAATCTGGAGGCACTTAGTCCCAGAGCAGCTGCTTCTCATCCCTTGGGCTCTACCTCGGAATTGTTTGCATCAAAAAAAAAATCACAGGCTTGAACAAGTTAGGAGAAAAATGATTTTCAAATCTGTGCTGTAGGCTCAATTCATTGATAAAACATTCCACGTGTGAACGATGTCAAATGATTAATTTGAGGTGACGACACCTTAAAGGCTTCCCAGGGATTTTAATACCACTTGATCTCTGCTCACCTCTTATAATTAAGAGCGAATTCATTTTTACTAAAACTGTAACATGCTTTACCTAATAAAACAAATCATAGGCAGGTTAAGAGAGAGTGATAAGGCTTTGATTTAATTTTGGTTCCAACAGACCACAGTATCATCAATTAAGATCTCAAATACACTTCTATATTAAAATGCATTCTTATCTGCAGTAAGATCCAAACCACAATTGCACATAAATACTTTAGCAACATCCACAAGTAGAGAAGTAACATTGTAAGATTATTAACTCTGAGATAAATGGCTGTACACGGGAGAACAAGCCTCAGAATCCATTGGATTCCAATAGTTAGAACAGGGGTTCCCAACCTTTTTATCCCATGGACCAATACCATTAAGCAAGGGGTCCACAGACCCTGAGTTAAAATGACGTATCAGTATGTAGAGCTGCTAGGAGCTACCCCTCTCTGAACTAATACAATCAGAAATATGTGGCCCATTTAAGAGACCCTTCAGTCCATCGTGATCATGGCTGTCAAAAATTAACTAGGTTAAAATGGACCTAATGCGATTCAGGGCAGATGGGCAAAAAAGGTCAGTAAGGTCAAGGTGGGCCAAAGGACCATTTGTGTGCTGTAAAACTCTAGGACTCCATGACTTCAGGACTGCACATCAAAGAATCTTCTATTTCTCTTGACATAGAAATTCAGCCCATTCAGCCCATCAAGTCTAAACTACCTTTCAGAGCAGTCCCGATTGCCCATAACACATATTCTTTCCTACCACAGCCTCTTCTAACCAAAGAACCCACTAAACCAGTGTATCTTTGGTATTTGAGAGGAAAGAACCCAAAAACTCAAAGGAGATTCAGAAAAATGATTCTAGGAGTAAATGACTTGTCGTATGCAATGCATTTGATGGCTCTGGACATTTAGTCACTAGAATTCAGAAGAATGAAGGGTGATCTGATTGAAACCTATCGAATAGTGAAAGGCCTTTATAGAGTGGATGTGGAGAAGGTGTTTCCTATGGTGGGAGAGTCTAAGACCAGAGCACACAGCCTCAGAATAGAGGGGCATCCTTTTAGAATGGAGATGAGGAGGAATTTCTTTTGTCAGAGAGTAGTGAATCTGTGGAATTCTTTGCCACAGGCAGCTGTGGTGATCAAGTCTTTATATATATTTAAGGTAGAAGTTGATAGATTCTTGATTGATCAGGGCATGAAGGGATACGGGAGGAAGGCAGGAGACTGGGGCTGAGAGGAAGAATGAATCAGCCATGATGAAGTTGTGGAGTGGACTCGATAGGCTAAGTGGAGTAATTCTGCTCCCCTATCTTGTGGTCTTATAGTGTTATAGCCGAAAGGTAGTGAATCTGTGGAATTCATTGCCAGAAATGGCAGTGGAGGCCAAGTAACTCTGTATATTTAAAGTGGGGATTGATAAGTTCTTGATTAGTTAGGACCTCAAAGGTTATGGGGCTACTGTGGGAGGCGAGGGAGGAGACTGCTGAGCTTCTGGCTATGATCTTTGCATCATCAATGGGGACGGGAGAGGTTCTGGAGGACTGGAGGGTTGCAAATGTTGTTCCCTTATTCAAGAAAGGGTGTAGAGATAGCCCAGGAAATTATAGACCAGTGAGTCTAACTTCAGTGGTTGGTAAATTGATGGAAAAGATTCTGAGAGGCAGGACTTATGAACATTTGAAGAAGCATAATATGATTAGGAATAGTCAGCATGGCTTTGTCAAAGGCAAGTCGTGCCTTATGAGCCTGATTGAATTTTTTGAGAATGTGACTAAACATGTGATGAAGGTAGAGCAGTAGATGTAGAGTATATGGATTTCAGCAAAGCATTTGATAAGGTACCCCATGCAAGGCTTATTGAGAAGGTAAGGAAGCATGGGATCCAAGGGGACCTTGCTTTGTGGATCCAGAAATAGCTTGCCCACAGAAGGCAAAGAGTAGTTGTAGATGGATCATATTCTGCATGGAGATCGGTCACCAGTGGAGTGCCTCAGGGATCTGTTCTGAGACAGATCTATAGGATTGGGGAGCATGCCATGAGAATAGGTTGAGTGAACTCGGCCTTTTCTCCTTGGAGCAGCGGAGGAAGAGGTGACCTGATAGAGGTGTATAAGATGATGAGAAGCATTTATCATGCGGATAGTCAGAGGCTTTTTCCCAGGGCTGAAATGGCTAGCACAAGACTGCACAGTCTTAAGGTTCAGAGGAGATGTCAGAGGTAAGTTTTTTACGCAGAGAGTGGTGAGTGCGTGGAATGGGCTGCCGGCGATGGTGGTGGAGGTGAATACGATAGGCTCTTTTAAGAGTCTCCTCTGTACCGACTTCTAAGACAAATAGAGGGCTATGGGTAACCCTAGGTAATTTCTAAAGTAAGTATATGTTCGGCACAGCATCGTGGGCCGAAGTGCCTGTGTTGTGCTATAGGTTTTCTATGTTTCTATAGCGGGATAATAGGATTGAGAGGGGTAAAAAAATTAGCCATGATGGAATGGTGGAGCAGACTCAATGGGCTGAATGGCCTCATTCTGCTCCTACATCATATGGTCATATTATGGTCTTACTCCCTTCACTATAGGAAACATCCTCTCCACATCCACTCTGTCTAGGCCTTTTAATATTCAATAGGTTTCAAAGAGATTCAGCCTCATTTTTCTAAACTCCAGCAAGTACAGGCCCAGAGCCATCAAGCGCTCCCCATATCCTTTCATTCCCAGAATCATTCTTTTGAACCTCCTCTGAATGCTCTCCAACACCACCACATCTGTTCTTAGATATGGAGCTCCAACCTGTTCACAATACTCCAAATGCGATGTGACCAATGTCTTCTAATGCCTCAGGATTACATCCTCACTTTTATATTCCAGTCCTCTGGAAATGAATGCTAACATTGTGCCTGTAAGAAATATGCAAGAACCCTTAGCCTCGCTGATAAGAGCTCGCCCCTGTCACTCCAGTGTGCTTCCCGCTCAGCAACTGATCTGCTCAGGAGTCTTTAGAAGTGATGCAAATAACTTAGTTTATGAAGTTAGGTGCATCAGCTACTTGCTCTGTGTGTCCAGGGAGAGAAATTCATCTTGGATGGAGAATCCCACACCACCAGGTTCAGGAACAGGTTTTACCCCTCAACCATCAGGCTCCTCAACCAATGTGGGTAACTTCACTCACTCCAGCACTGAACTGAATCCATAACCTTTGGACTCACTTTCAAGTACTCTGCAACTCGTGTCCTCAGATTAACTAACTAACTTATCTATCTATCCGTCCATCTATCTATTTGTCTATTTATTTATTTGTTTTCATTAATTCATTTTTCTTATACTTGCATTGTTTGGCTTCTTATGCACATTGGTTGTTGTCTGTCCTTGTGTGTACTTTTTCATTAGTTCTATCATACTTCTGTGTTCTACTGTGAAGATCTACAAGAAAATGTATCCCAGTGTGGTATATGGTGACATATATGTACTTTGATAGTAAATGTACTTTGAATTTTGAACTTAGAACTTTGAGTGAGACCCAATATTCCATTGACTTTGACTCCACAAACCAACCAAAAATATTTAGTATTGGTATGTACTGATGGTGTAGTGGCTTCAGCACTGGACTTCGAGTCAGATGGTCCAGAGTTTGAAACTGTCCAGGTCCCAACCTAGGCAGCAGCAGTATCTGTGCAGAAGAAAGCTTTGGCAATCTACCTCCATATCTTGCCGCGCAAACCCCATGGACAACTACACTATCCATTGGGTCACCATGAGTCGACGGCGACTTGTCGGCACTCAACAATTAGTGTATTATCTATAGTGTTATGTTACAGTATATGTATGTCTCTTATAATGTCTACCACTGGTCAAATTGTTAAAAATCTAAATAACATCTACGAGAGAAATGTCGTTATTGTGCTGCTCACTTCCCAGCAGTTACTGGAAGTCAATGGAAGCAAGTTCAGCATAACCACAGTCTGATAGGTTGACACAAAGTTTGTGCCAAAACTTAAGTCTAAGTTCTTGTTGATGTCGCGTTGGAATGATGTAATCAAAGCAGCAACACAGAATTAAATTTCCAGTACCCAACATGTATCAGATCAAAGGTGCTTAGTTAGCTGAGGCTGCTGTTTCTGATTATGCAAAATGTAACATATATAATGTTTATTCACTGATGTTGGAAGATCCAGTATGAGGCCAGTTTGTTTTTTGCTGAATAGCTCATACCTCCTAGCAGATTAACATCATTTGATGCTTCTAACCAGCTTGTGAATCCCAGGCTATCAAGCAACCCGAGAATTTTGTTTGCTGTTCTTGGTAATTAACTAATGCAATCACAACATTTGTGCCGGAGAGCAGTTTGGGGCCAAGCCGAAAGGAAAAAGAGTCTCATTGTCACGCAGAGGCAACTGAACTTACACTTGACGTTTTATTAGAAAATATGACCTCGGTGTTTTGAAATTACACTGACCTAAGAGAGTCCCAGAGCAACTGACCGGCAGAATTTTAAATAAAAAGACTCAAAATATTGCCACAGAACTAAGTGAAATGAAGCTTACTTTCAACTGTGATAATTCCTGTAATTATTGATCAAGAGTAGACTGCCTTTGATATTGAATGCACATTGCTGTTTGGTGTGCTTTATTAGCTAATAAAGTAATAACTACACGACTCTCAGCTATACTGTCACAGAATTGAAATTATACCTTTCCTTGGCTGGCTGATTAGATGTTTTGATGTCATTGCATTTAAAGTTCCTGAAGTTATTTGAGAGCAATAGAAAGCTTGGAAAGACTCTGGCCTGGAACTCAGTGAACATGCTCAGAATAGGCTCAGGGTTTCATCCCTGGATAAGAATGGAGAGGCCAAGGAGCACCCGATATTGGACTCACTGGCTGGTGAGCTGTGAACAGCTATGGGTTGCCTCTTGGTGACTTGTTGGTGAAGTGCCTCTCAGACTTGGGCCGTCACCAAGCAGCCACTGAATGGGTTTAGGCCCGAAGGGTCTCAGCCCGAAACGTCGACAGTGCTTCTCCTTATAGATGCTGCCTGGCCTGCTGTGTTCCACCAGCATTTTCTGTGTGTTGTTTTAAGATAGATAGATAGATAGATAGATAGATAGATAGATAGATAGATAGATACTTTATTCATCCCCATGGGGAAATTCAACTTTTTTCCAATGTCCCATACACTTGTTGTAGCAAAACTAATTACATACAATACTTAACTCAGTAAAAAATATGATATGCATCTAAATCACTATCTCAAAAAGCATTAATAATAACTTTTAAAAAGTTCTTAAGTCCTGGCGGTAGAATTGTAAAGCCTAATGGCATTGGGGAGTATTGACCTCTTCATCCTGTCTGAGGAGCATTGCATCGATAGTAACCTGTCGCTGAAACTGCTTCTCTGTCTCTGGATGGTGCTATGTAGAGGATGTTCAGAGTTATCCATGATTGACCGTAGCCTACTCAGTGCCCTTCGCTCAGCTACCGATGTATGCAGATTTCCTCGTGAATGGGAAGCAATTGGACAGGTGAAGGTAGCCTACTGGGAAAGGGAGGTCAAGGCAATGGTTGGGCAGATGCTGAGTGGTGTTGCCCTAACAATCGCAGTGGGGGTTGGCACAGGAGAAATCTCATTGTAAAACCAATTAGGTAAGTCTTTAATCTTCCAATCAGTTTTCAAAGTTTAGGAACCGTTGATGCAGCCACTGGACATCACTCCCTCTACAACTCAGCAAATGCTGCCTCCTGAATGTGCAATCTACAGGTAATGGTTTTATTCCCATAGTTCCACAGTCCCATCAGATTTCCTCTTTCTCAGCCCTTTACTTTTTCCAACTATCGCCTCCCAGCTTTTCACTTCACCCTTCGCCCACCCACCGTTGTAACGTGAACAAAGTACCAGAGAGACACTGAAGCTAGTGGATGCACAAGTGTTTTATTCAATGAAAAGAGACGCTCTTGGGAGAAAGAGGCTGTTTGACCCAATATTACATGACATTAAAGATCAAAGGCAGCAACAGGACAATTCTACAGTTATAATGCTTCCTTTGAATCACATGTAATTTTCACACCTCTTTCTTCGCACCCACACTTCAGACACCCCAAAATGAATGTTAATCAGCATTGTCTGGTTTTCAATTAACTGGTGTTCACAGCTCCAGGAAACTATCGTCTAGGGCTGCTTTTTAAATTTAATCTACAGTCCACATTCGGGTCTAAAGATTGATTGCTGAAGTTAATATTTTGTTGTATAACCTGACTCAAGGGCACCCCCTTGCTCATCTATCTATTCTCACCTATCACCAGCAGCTCCTGCTCCTGCCAGTTGCTTCACCTTTTTATATGGCTCCTGCTCCCTTCCTTTCCATCCTGATGAAGGGAGTCAGCCCCAGACACTTTCCTTCATAGATACTGCTTGACCTGCTGAGTTCTGCCAGCATTCTGGGCAAGGGGCCAAACTGTGACCCTTTCCTTTATCTGGGCCTAAGACAGACAGTAACAAGCAAGGCTGACTCATTAAAGGGAGATTCTGTTACAACTACGGCTCCGGATTCCTTCTGCTCTTGGGTTTATCTACTTCAAATATTCTGAAGATATTTTTGCCGCGGTCTTTTGAACGTATTTTGTTCAAAAGCTACGAAACCGTAAAGGTTACTTAGTGGTGACAGCCGAGCTGAGTCAAGTCGAGCAGACTCTCAGCTCGAAGCAGCTGAGACAATTAAATCCTGGAGTCTGTACTACATTGAGAATCGGGCAGAAGCAATTGGGTGCGTTATACAGCTTCAACAGGCTCTCTTTTATTGTCTCCTGACCTGTCTGCTAAAGCTTAACCTATGTCTCAAATAGTTAGGGATCTTATTCCTCGCTGCTGTCACGGGGCAGCAGGTTAAAGCTCTCGGTACTTCACAGGAGAACACCCGGCTTTCCGTGAGCGGCAGATACTGTAACTGGAAGGCGGGCGAGGCGAAGGAACTATGCTTCCAACAACCCACTCGTACACCCCTCAGAAGAGGTGAGGGTACAGAGGGACACTCAGATTAAAAGCAACACCACACACACTCGCGGTATTCATGCTTTTCTGGCACAGCGGAGTATCCAAACAGGCAGTTATTATGCTAATGCGTCGGGTTTTCTTTCGCCTTCTTTATTCCTTTACTTTTAACGAGGCATTGAGGTGGGAGGAAATACGGGGGTGAGTGGAAGCACTTTCCACGCGCAGCCTCTCTCCGTTGGCAGGTTCGTGCAGTACAAGTCACTGTTCCCAACCTTTTATTTGTGCCATGGAGCCTCACCATTAATCGAGGCGCCCGTGGACCCCAGGGAGGGACCCTCTGTTCAGAATCAGAATTAACATCACGGGCATGTGCCGTGAAATTGGTTGTCTTTGCGGCAGCAGCACAATGCCACACATAATAACAGGCGTGAAAAAAAAACGTGAATTGCAGTAAGTATATCCATATATAAAATAGTCAAATTAAATAATTAGAGCAAAAATAAAAAGGTAGTGAGGCAGTGTTCATGGGTTCAGTGTCCATTCAGAAATTGGATGGCAGAGGGGAAGATGTTCCTGAATCACTGAGTGTGTGCCTGCAGGTTCTTCTCTCTGATGGTAGCAATGCCCTCTTCTGGGCATGTCCTGGGCGATCGTGTTCCTTACTGATGGATGGATGCCGCCTTCTTGAGGCATCGCTCCTCGAAGATGTCTTGGATGCTATGGAAGATGCAGCTAAGTTCACAACCTCCTGCAGCGACTTTCGATCCTGTGCGATGTTAAAACATTTGTGCAGAGCGGTATGTCGCTGCAGGACGGAATCTTGAACCGGGCTCCTGCCTTTCCCTGCTCTAGGCTACTGGGCTTTCAGCACTGTTGCCACAAACATAATAATTTTACATCTGACGTTTCCCCTTTTACAGTGGTTAAAAACAGAATTAATTAGGCCTCCACTGCGATCCTCGCACCTGAATAGCCTACACGGATTACGGGATATTAGTCTGGTATTCAGCTCAGCCTTACTCTCTGTAGCCCCTTTGTTAGGCAGTAAAATATCTAAAGGCCTTTATGATAGGTCTCAGCCCGGCACTATTTATTCAGCTAAGCTTGTGGATAAGGCCGAGATGCAGCTGTTTCAACATAGTGGACACCATCAAGTCTAAGAGTGGCGTAAGTGAGATCTCATGGCAGTGAAGGGCTTCTCATAACGGAGTTGTAAGATGCTTTGTGCTGGCGGCTTTAAATTTTTGTCCGGGCTCTTCCCGGTGTCAGCCTAATCTCTAATCACAATGCCGGGTCTGTGAATCCAAGAGAAGGCCCAAGCAACGAGAGGAATGTTTGCCGATCACAAGTGGTCCACATGCCGCGCACTAAATCTCCGTGTGCCCGGCATTCCCCGCTGACTGTGTTAAAACTGAATCCATTCAGGGCCTTAACAAGACGAGCCACGTAATCTTCAGAATTATGAGATGTCGGAGAATGAAAGTCAAGATTTCCTCGACCTAAATTTTCTCCCGAGCCTGTCCTTTTTTGTTTCACCGTTCAGAGAAGCAGTGCTTGGAACTACTGGGGAACTGTCGCTGCGCCGTCGTTACCCCGGCCCCCGAATCGCCGCAGCGGAAGCATGCTGCTAAAGGGTGACAATGTACTGGTAAAGTCACCGAGAAACCGCACAAAGTGAGAGTAAAGCGAACTGCAGCCTTTCCGGCGCGACACTCGAAGCGAGCTCTGGAGGAGATGGTTGCTCTGAATATCGACCCTTCTCCTCATCCCCAGCCCCCAGAATATGACGGCCTCCTGCTTTCTGCTCCCTCGTTTTATTCGAAATATTTGCAGTTTTTCTCTAAGTAAAAGAAAACTGCCGTCCTTTGCCTGGGATCTAAAAGTAGTTATCCATTCTCGGTGAGAATTTCGGGGCCGTTAGACAAAGGCGAAGTGTTGAACTGAGCGCTGACGTCACTTGCAAGGAGAAACGCCTGGAGTGTGGCACTGTCAGGCTCAGTTAGTCTCGACATGAATGCAGCCACTTTTTACTTTAAACTGTAGACCTAATGTTACACAGTAGAGTAAGATGCCTGCTCATAAACTGGCTGACTGCCCCACCCAATCTAAATTTCCATTGACAAGGGTTGCGCATTAACAAACCAGCCAAAGGTTCATTATATTGTGGAAGTATGCATGCACAATACAACATTGATATTTGTCTTCTACAGATAGCCATGAAAGACAGAAAAACAGGGGTGCTGATGAAAGAAAATACAACGGACACCTCCAAACAACCCACATGGTCATGTTGAACATCATGGTGGAAGTCTTGTATCCATTTTAAGAAGGACATTAAGATGAATCAGCAGTGTTATCAGATGTAGTTAGGAAGTTTGTGCATATTGCAAATAGTGTTGTGCTGTCTAGTGTTACAAAGCATAGAGGAGTGCAGTGCAGGAACAGGCCCTTTGGCCAAATTAAACTAATCCCATTTACTTGCACAAGGCCTATATCCCTCCATTCCCTACATCTTCAGATGCCTGCCTCTGAAACACTGAGATCCCATCTGCTTCCACTACCATCTCTTCCTGTGTGTTCCAGGCACTGAACACAAAAAAAAATGCCTGATGAATCTCCTTTAATCTTTCACAATCTCGCTTTATACCTATGCAATTTAGTATCTGATATTTCCACCCAGAAAAGGACTGAATGTCTACCCTATCTATTCCTGTCATAAACTTACAAACTTCTTTCAAGTCTCCCCTCAACCTCCGATGCTCCATAGAAAACAATCCAAGTTTGCGGAACCTCTCCTGACAGATTATACTCTCTAATCCAGACAACATGCTGGTGCATAGCTGATAGAGGCAAAACAACACACAAAGTGCTGGAGGAACTCAGCAGGTCAGGCAGCATCTATGGAATGAATAGATAGTCAACGTTTCAGGGGGAGTGGAAGAAGACTAGTTGGAAGGTGATAGGTGAAGCCAGGTGCATGGGAACAGTCAAGGGCTGGTGAAGAAGGAATCTGATAGGAGAGGAGAGTGGACCATAGGAGAAAGGGAAGAAGACCCAGAGGGAAGTAATAGGCAGGTGAGAAGAGGTTAAAAAGTCAGAGGCAACGAGCTAAAGAAGGAATCTACCTATCATCTCACAACTTCTCACATCATTCCCTTCCATCCCCCTCCCTCTACCATTTTATTCTAGATTCTGCTCCTCTCCAGACTTGTTAGAGGGTCTCATCCTAAATTGTTGACTGCTCCCTTCCCTCCATAGATCCTGCCTGGCACACTGAGTCCCTGCAGCATTTTGTATTTGTTGCTAAAGAAAACTGGAACCTCACACAAGAGATTCAGATGGAGCAGAATCTGCTGGGTGCATCCGGGGGGGGGGGGGGGGGGTTCTTAAATCAAGATATACAATAAATAGCCAACAACAGAACGGGAGTAAATGGGAACATCTGTTTCTGGGAAGTCCACATCTGACATGCAGTGGGTGCTTAAAGACCAATTGCACAGAGTATAGGACAGGTATGTTTCAGTCAGAGGAAGGACAAGGGTGGCAAAATAAGGGTACCTTGGATTTTGAGAGAGGTGATGATTTTAGTTTAGAAATAAAAGGAAATCTTTGTAAGTTTAAGCAGCTAGAACAGAGCTTTTGAGGATTATAAAGAAGTCAGAAAAGAACTCAGGAAGGGAATTAGCAAAACCAGAAGGGCCAATGAAAAGTTCTTAGCAAGTAAGGCTAAAGAGAATCCCAAGATATTCTTTACATACCTCAAGCGCAAAAGGGAGTGGGTATGCTCACTCAAGGATAAAGGAGGGAACATGTGCTTGGAGGCGGAGGATGTGTGTGAGGTCCTATATGAGCACATTGCATCAGTATTTACCAAGAAGAAGGATGTGGAGGATAGGGAGATCTGTGTGGAGCATGCTAATTTGCTAGTATATTTCAAGATAAAGAAGGAGATAGTATTGGTCTCTTAACATTAAGGTGGATAAGTCCCCAGGGCTAAGTGGGATATACCCCAGGTTCTTGAGAAAGACAAGAGATGAGATTTCTGAGGCCTTGAACAGTATTTTCATGTCATCTCTAGCCCACAGGTGGTGTTCTGGGGGACTGGAAAGTAACTAATGCTGTTCCATTATTCAGGAAGGGAAATAGGGTAATAATGGAAACTATACACTGGTAAGACTCCCATCATTAGCAGAGAAGTTGCTGAATAATATTCATTGGGATAAGGTTAGTGAACAATTCTAAAACCATGGTCTAATCAGGGCCAGTCAGCATGGCTTTGTACAGGACAAGTTATGCTTGACTAATTTGAATAAGTTATTCGAGGTGGCAAAGGTGATTGATGCTGTGCATGCTGTCCACATGGATTTTAGTAAGGCATCTGACAAGGTTCATCATTGAAGGCTCATCTGGGAGATTAAGATGCATGGGATCCATGGTGAAGTGTCCACTTGGATTCAGTATTAGCGTGGCCAGAGAAGACAGAATGCAGTGGTTAATGCAACTTATTCTGGCTGCAGATCTGTGCGCAGTGGTGTTCCACCAGGATCCCTACTGAATGCTAAACCATTTGTGATGTACATAAATGACCTGGATGAAAAGATAGTTGTGTGAGTTAGTAAGTTTGCAGATAACACCAAGTTTGGTTTTGTGAATAGAGTAGGATACTGGCAAAGGATACAGAAGTATATCGATCAGGGATGGGCAGAGAAATGGCAGATGGAGCTTAACCCTGCCAAATGTGAAATGTTGTACTTTTGAAACATTAAATTAAAGAGACAGTACACTGTTAATGACAAGACCATTAACAGTGCTGATGTGCAGAGGGATATTGGGGTCTCAAGTCCAAAGTGGCCACACAGGTTGATGGGTGGTAAAGAAGGCATATGGTATGTTTGTCTTTATTAGATGAGCAGTTAAACTCAGGAGTTGGGAAGTTATGTTGCAGCTTACTAAAACTCTAGTTAAACTGCATTTGGAATATTGCATTCAGTTCTGGTCACCTATTAAATGCAGACTGCTGAGGCTTCGGCGTAGATGCAGAAAAATTCACCAAGATGCTGCCTGGATTAACAGGCGTGAGATATAAGGAGAGCTTAGACAAATCTGGGCTGTTTTCTCTGGAGCGCTGGAGGCTGAAAGGAGACCTGATAGATGTTTATAAGATTATGAGAGGTATATATGGAGTAGAGAGACAGTACCTATTCCCAGGGTTGAAATGCAGTAGAAGGCATGCATTTAAGGTGAGAGGGGCTAATTACAAAAGAGATGTCCAGGGCAATTTCTTTTACGCAGAGGGTGGTGGATACCTGGAATGTACAGCCTGGAGTGGCAGGGGGAGGGGGCAAGAGCAAAAGAAGCTTTCAAGATGCTCTCAGGCACAAGAATGTACATCAAATGGAAGGATGTGGACATTGTGTAGGCAGAAGAAATTAGTTTAGTTGGGCATTTGATTACTAATTTAATGTGGCACAACATTATGGGTTCCTGTGCTGTACTGTTGTATGTACTGAGTTACAAAGCTCATTAGCTGATCATGATTGTACTGTTGCCTGAAACGCTTGTCCCTCCTTCGTTTTCAGAGATACACGCATTTAATCTCATCTTCCCTGAATTTTTTTTTAGCATTTCAGTAGTGCTTCTGGTAACCATTAAGACTGGAGTCAGTTAGTTTCCACAAATTGGCACTTTGTGGGTTTAAAAATTGGCATTACTGTGGATACCTCACAAACAGGCCTCCTGCTGTCACCAAAACAAACTCATGCAAGATGTGTTCTTAAATCTGAAAACACTGGTTCAAATTCAAGACTTTGTGGGCTCATATTAACACTAAACTTTTACCCCAGGTACACACAGTCACACATGCCCACGTACCCACACAGTCATGTACACACTTTCACATACACCCTCACACACACTCTCATGTGCACACGCACACACACAAAGCAATCAATTTGTGTGCAGTTAGCTGCTGTGAACAGCAATAAGCCATGTGAATAGATAGTCGGTTTTAATGGTTGTGAGACAGATACAGTATTGGTCAGAGAAGCAGGAAGTATCTCCAAGTTCTTTTTGACTTTTTTCTCAGGATCTTCTTTCTATATTTGAGGGTGAAGAGGATTCAATTTAAAGACTAAACCGAATACTGGCACCTTTGAGCAGTATTCCAGTACAGCAGTGGATTGTCGATCTAGGTTTCTTTCTCAGATTTTTAAAGGGAATTTAAACTCTTAACCTTTTGACAGGGGTGAGAGAGTGATCAACTGAGCCGTAGTTGACAATCTGTGACCTACACAGGCTGAGAACAATATTGGAAATTATACAATGGGGAGAGATTTTGAATTTAAAACTGTAACAATACCTTTGTCAAAATGTGATACAGCCTTTCTCCTCCCAAAGTCGGGCACATACAGTATTTCTTGGCAAAGTGTTATTCTCCCATCCTTTGATAGTTTGCCTGTTACTTTATCTCTTTCCCTTCCAAGTGTATTCATTTAATGAGCACATTATGTCATAAAATGCAATTGCTAAGCTGTTATATTATCGAACCAAGCTGGCTGAAGAGATAACAACAGCAAATATTGTCACTATAATAAAAAGGGTACCTGAAATAGCCAATGCACCCTGCTTACTGAGCTTATTGCTAAAAGGAGTGTTCAGCTTCAGGGAGCATTTACTTACCTTTAGTTTCTGCTTGATCAGTTTATATTACTTCTGGGACTTAATTTTGAAGTCAACCTGGTCTGATAGAAGGAAAGCTATCCCTTTGGATGTTTACAGTACTGCACTGAGGCCCAGCAGGTATAAACCCACTGCAACAAACTGCCTGGACTATCAGAGGGACGGCTTGCATTGTGAGTAGTAAAATCACAGGGGAGGCAAGCTAGAGCAAGTTGGAGGTCTCCTGCAACCATTAACAATATGGTGAGGAGCTCTTGGTCCCAGATTGCCCCAACATTGCACCAGCAATAATCTGGCCGGCAGAAGGTGAAGAGTGGAACTGGAAGGTGATAAGAGAGCTTAAGGTTAAGGAACCCTTAGGGAACAGTGATCATAATATGATCGAGTTCACATTGAAATTTGAGAGGGAAGAAATAAAATCCACTGCGTCATTATTTCAGTAGAATAAAGGAAATTACAATGGCATGAGAGGGGAACTGGCCGAAGTTGACTGGAAAGGGACGTTTGCAGGAAAGACAGCACAGCAGCAACGGCTGGAGTTTCTGCGAAAGATGAGAGAAGTGCAAGACAGATATATTGTAAATAAGAAGAAATTTTCAAAGGGAAGGACAGTACCATGGCTGACAAGTGAAGTCAGAGCCAAGGTAAAAGCAAAAGAGAGGGCATTCAAGGAAGCCAAAGCGAGTGGGAAGATAGAGGACTGGGGAGCTTTTAAAAGCTTGCAGAAGAAAACTAAGAAAAGATGGATTATGAGAGGAAGCTGGAGACTAATATCACAGAAGATACAAATAGCTTTTTTAAGCATATAAAGGGTAAAAGAGAGTCGAAGGTAGATGTAGGACCAATACAAAATGACGCTGGAGATATTGTAATGAGATGCAGAGATGGCAGAGAAACTGAATGCATATTTTGAATCAGTCTTCACAGTGGAAGATGTCTGCAGTATACCAGACATTCTAGAGTGTCAGGGAAGTGAAGTTTGTGCAGTGAAAATTACGACTGAGAAGGTGCTCAGGAAGCTTAATGGTCTGAGGGTGGATAAATCTCCTGGACCTGATGGAATGCACCCTCGGGTTCTGAAGGAAGTAGCTGGAGAGATTGCGGAGGCATTAACAATGATCTTTCAAGAATCGATAGATTCTGGTATTGTACCGGATGACTGGAAAAATGTTACTGCGCTATTTAAGAAGGGTGGGAGGCAGCAGAAAGGAAACTATAGACCTGTTAGCCTGACATCAGTGGTTGGGAAGTTGTTGGAATCAATTTTTAGGGATGAGATTATATAGTACCTGGAGGCACATGACAAGATATGCCAAAGCCAGCATCGTTTCCTGAAAGAAAAATTCTGCCTGACAAACCTACTGTAATTCTTTGAGGAAATTACAAGCAAGGTGGACAAAGGAGATGCAGAATATGTGGTATACTTGGATTTTCAGAAGGCCTTTGACAAGGTGCTGCACATGAGGCTGCTTAGCAAGTTAAGAGCCCATGGAATTACAGGGAAGTTATCAGCATGGGTGGAACATTGGCTGGTCAGCAGAAAACAGAGAGTGAGAATAAAGGGATCCTGTTCTGGCTAGCTGCCAGTTACCAGTGGAGTTCTACAGGGGTCGGTGTTGGAACCCTGCTTTTTATGATATATGTCAATGATTTGGGCTATGGTATTAATGGATTTGTGACTAAATTTTCTGATGATACAAAGATAGGTGGAGGAGTGGGTAGTGTTGAGGAAACGGAGAGCCTGCAGAGAGACTTAGATGGTTTAGGGGAATGGGCAAAGAAGTGGCAAATGAAATACAATGTTGGAAAGTGTATAGTCGAACACCTTGGTGGAAGAAATAAACGGGCAGACTATTATTTAGATGGGGAGACAATTCAAAATGCAGAGATGCAAAGGGACTTGGGAGTCCTTGCACAAGGTACCCTAAAGGTTAACGTCCAAGTTGAGTTAGTGGTGAAGAAGGCGAATGCAATGTTGGCCTTTATTTCTAGAGGTATAGAATATAAGAGGGATGTGGTGTTGAGGCTCTATAAGGCACTTGTGAGACTGCACTTGGAGTATTGTGTGCAGTTTTGGGCACCTTATTTTAGAAAGGATATACTGACATCGGAGAGGGCTCATAGAAGATTCACAAGAATGATTCCAGGAATGAAAGGGTTACTGTATGAGAAAAGTCTGGCAGCTCTTGGGCTGTATTCCCTGGAGTTCAGGAGAATGAGGGAGGATCTCATAGAAACATTCCGAATGTTAAAAGGCCTAAACATATTAGATATGGTGAAGCTATTTCCCATGGTAGGGGATTCTAGGAGAAGAGGGCACAACTTCAGGATTGAAGGACATCCTTGTAGAACTGAGATGCAGAGAAATTACTTTAGTCAGAGGGTGATAAATCTGTGGAATTTGTTGCCACGAGCAGCTATGGAGGCCAAGTCATTGGGTGTATTTAAGGCAGAGATAGATAGGTTCTTGATTAGCCAGGGCATCAAAGGGAATGGTGTGAAAGCAGGGGAGTGGGAATGACTGGAAGAATTGGATCAGCCCATGATTGAATGGCGGAACAGACTTGATGGGTCAAATGACCTACTATCTTATGGTCCTATGGAGCCAAGAAGGTGTAACAGTAATTATCAGGCACCATTCAAGTCTATAACTAATTATGTTGGAAGTAGAAGTGGGAGCAGATGCAAGTTTCCACTTGGATACGATAAATAGCAATATACCTTCGGAGTCTCACAAATGCACTTAAAGGTATAATATTCTTCATATTAACCATCAACCATAATATCAACCCTACAAATTATCCTCAGGTATCAAACAGATATTAATTTTGTCCATAAATAGGAAAATGCAGAAAATCATTCAATATGGTAACCACAATACTTCACAGTATTGTAATGAATGTTATCTAAAAGACATAAGAATTATTAGAAAGAACATTTATGAAAAGGAGAGAGGGAAAAGGAGGAAACTAGTTCTGCTTTCATTGGAACAAATGTAGGCATGTGTGTTGGACCTTGGAATTGAATAATATTGTGGGAGCTTGTTCATATTTAGGGGTGTCCATAAATCAGTGTACGTTACCCAGAGATGGCCTGTAAATGTGGGTTGGTGTCTGAGTTGTTATGTTAGTGTACTACAAATCCCGAGACATGAACAAACAATCTATGGTGAAGACCTCATATTGTGCTTCTGCACCTCAAGACCACAATGACATGGCTCTGCCCTCTCAGACTGCGCTGCCCTAGCTGTTAAGTACAGTTAGGGCTGGGTGATAAATTCTAACCGTACCAGTTATGTCACATCCCACAATTAAATTAAAAGCACCATGGCTTGCGGTATTGTATCTAGGGAGATAGGGTTTTACAAACAGCTTCTTCCCTTCTGCCATCAGACTTCTGAACTGTCCATGAACCTGTGAACACTACCTCACTTTGCCTCTTTTGCACTGTTTGTTGATTATTTGTTTAATCATTTAACTTTTACCCATTTATTTCACATTTTTTATGTCTTGCACTGTACTGCTGCCACAAAGCAACAAATTTCATGACATAAGTCAGTGACAATCAACCCCATTCTGACTGTGAATAACTCAGCCCATTTATGCACAATAGCTTTACAATCGTTCAATCGGTTGGATTCTAACAGTAATAGATATTTGAATATCCATTGTTTGCAATATCACTCAGGTTTTCAGGGAGAGTTTCAAATTTTAGTGAATGTCTCCAAACAAGTGTTTGATCATGGAACAATGCCCATGGAGCGGCAACAGGCATCAACACGTAGATGGACAGTCCAAAGGGCATTGTTCAAAAATCGCCTTATAAATATCGCCATCTCATCTTTTCAGCATTCTCACCAATGATCTCCAGTTTATCAAAACACAATCCAAATGGAAAGGGGATGTAATTGGATGTCAATGAACTGACAGTTTAGAATAGAGTTGAGGAGGAATTTCTTCAGCCAGAGGGTGGTGAATCTGGGAAATTCATTGTCACAGATGCCTGTGCAGGCCATGTCATTTGGTATATTTAAAGCAGAGGTTGATAGGTCCCTGATTAGTAAGGGCATCAAAGGTTATGTGGAGAAGGCTGGAGAGTGAGGTTGGGAGAGATAATAAGTCAGCCATGATCAAATGGCAGAGCAGACCCAATGGGCTGAATGGCCTAATTCTGCTCTTATGGTCCTGTGGACTTACCTGCACATTTCACCCACTGGATCCCAGCCTCATCTGGTCCCATTTCACCCTTCACCACTCCCCAAATGGTTCTCATTATTACCCTACCTATCATATTCTAGAATTGGCAGCCTTTGTGTTCCTGCTTATTACCCTCCAGAACATGTCTCCACCTTCACTCTCTTCTCCCCTTACCTGGCTCCATCTGTCTTTCATTGTGTCTGCTTCCACCTATCATCCACCTGTCTTGGTCTCTAAGCTCCACCCCCTCCCCCACCTGGTTTCATCTACCCACCATTCTTCACTCCTCCTTGATCCACCAATCACCTACTGGTCCCTGTATCACCACTCCCTCACTCCCTTCTCTACTGGTTACGTTACCCCTTCGCTTTCAGCCCTGAAACAGGGTTTTCACCTGAAATGTTGGCAATTTCATTGCTACTGCAGATGCTGCTCGACCCGTTGAGTTCCTCCAGTGGATTACTGTCATAAATTAAGGCTGTTACGTGTAAGGAGCTGCATTTGCAGAAGACTAAAGGTTAACAAATTACAGCCAGCAGCTGAATCCGTACTACACATGGCTCTGCAAGCAGGAAGTGAATACGTGCAGCTGGTCACTGTCTCCTTCAACTCACTTTACTGGGTATGTATTGCCTCCACACTCACTCAGTGGCCTCCATTTTAGGTTCAGTGGTACAGCTGCTCAGTAATGTAAATATCTAATCAGCCAGTCATGTGGCTGCAACTCAATGCATTAAAGTATGCAGACATGGTCAAGAGGTTCAGACCAAACATCAGAGTGCAGAAGAAATGTGACCTAAGTGATTTTGACTGTGGAATAATTGTTGGGGCCAGGCAGGGTGTTTGAGTATCTTGGAAATTGCTGATCTCCTGGAATTTTCATGCACAACAGTCTGTAAAGTTTACAGAGAATGGTGCGAAAAACAAAAAAAAAACATCCAGTGAGTTCTGAGGGTTAATGAGAGGTCAGAGGAGAATGGCCAGACTGGCTCAAGCTGACAGGAAGGCAACACTAACTGAAATAACTACATGTTACAACAGTGGTGTGCAGAAGAGCATCTCTGAAAGCACAACATGTCAAACCTTGAAGTGGATGGGCTACAGCAGCAGAAGAAAATGAACATAGACTCAGTGGCCACACTATTAGGTCCAGGAGATAGCTAATAAAGAGGCTACCGAGTGCAAATGACTTGGCTGCTCATAGTCTCTATTAACAAGCAGAAGAAAACAATTTTTTATTAGGTAGGGTCAAGCAACAGAGGTTCACTTGGTTACTCCATTAAACATCTGGTGACTTCCCTCGAAGTCCCTGGCAATAATAATGCCCTTAGCATTTGCCTGACCATCTGGATGACTTGATTTAGATCTGCACGCCAGAATTCATTAAAATGTCATTTTGATATTAGTATTGTGAAAGTGTAATGGAGCTTTGCTGAACATGTTTAGTTTCTTTATGTCATCCCTCCTATGGTCAGTGAGCTGAGTTTCCCCCTTTGTGACCCAGTGCGAGTCCTGCTACCCACGGCAACCAAATCCCTTGCTCCTGCTGCTTGTTTTTAAATGCTTCTCTTCAGGTGGGCTTCACTGTATTTAAGTATATCAATAATACCCCTGAGGTGGCTTATCCCTGCTGCTTTTGGTTACCGAGTAACCCGGGTGAATCACAGGCCTCTCAAGGCTAAACACAAACTGCCACCAGAACCAAAATGGAAAGGTGATTTAGGACTCAGTAATTATTTAGGATCATAGCTGATTTTTTTTTTAAAAAAAGCTTTTAACTGTAAGATGCCACAACTAATTGAGCAGCAATTTCAGTGTTGTATAGTAGAACGTAGAACGTAGAATGCTACAGCAGAGGAAGAGCACCTTCGGCTCATAATGTTGGCCAACCAATTAAACTCATAATTAAACGCCTAACTAAACTAATCTCTCCTGCCTACACAATGCCCACATCCCTTCATTCTCTGCACATTCATGTGCCTGTCTAAGAGCCTCGATTGTATCTGCCTCCACCACCAACCCTGGCAGCGCATTCAACTTCTCTCTGGGCAAACAAAACTTGCCCTACACATCTCCTTCCAACTTTCTTCCTCTTGCCTTAACTACATGGCATGTTGTGTTAGACACTGCAGACCTAGGCAGGGCACCACGGCAGTGTAGCGGTTACTGTGACATTGTTACGGCTAGGGGTGTCGGAGTTCACAGCTCAATTCCGGAGCTGCCTGTAAGTTTGCTTGTCCTTCCCCTGAGCGTGTGGGTTTCCTCCCACATTCCAAAGACATACCAGTTAGTGGGTTAACGGGCACTTAAATTGCCGGAGATAAATAGGTGGGTTGCAGGGTGGTGCTGCTTGTAAAGGCTGGAAGAGCCAGTTCCGTGCTATATCACTGAATAACAAATAAATTTCTAAAAAAGCGGATACCGGCTGTCTACTTTATCTATGCCTCTCATAACTTTTATAACCTTCTGCCAGGTCGCCCCTCATCCTCAGCCGCTTCAGTTTGTCCAATCTCTCCTTGTAGCACGTGCCCTCTAATCCAGGCAGCACTGGATAAACCTCTTCTGCGTCCACTCCAAAGCCTCCGTGTTCTTCCTGTGATGGGGAGAAATGCTCCAGAGACTTACTACAACTACAACGTTACTTCCTGTCATTTGAACACAATGCCTTGACGAGGAAAGGCAAACAAGCCATTCACCTTCAGCACAGTGTCACCTTGTGTGGCCACTTTCACAGAACTAGGGGCTTGGTTCCCCAAGCTCCCTCTGCATGTCTATGCTGTTAAGATTCAGATTTATCTATTACATGTACATCGAAATGTGTCATTTGTGTTAACAACCAACACAACCCAAGGATATGCTGGTGGGGTGGGGAGTCCGTAAGTATTGCCACACATCCCGGCACCTAAACAGCATGCCCAGCTTTCTCCCTCCCACTCACAAACCCAGACAGGCCTCCACCGCCAGGTCAGGGCCTCCAGTCCTTGGCCCCGAACTCTCCGATCTCGCGGACTAAGTCAAAGGCCGAGCCATTAATTGTGTGTGACCTTGGGAGCAAATGGGCAGAGAGAGGTTAAAAACGGCTGCAGAGTAAGGAGGCCAGGTTGAGGTTCAGATCACTCCTGGCAGTTTCTCTTGTACCCAGAGAGTGAGAGAAGGAATAGAAAGCTTTGCATGAAATGTGGCAGCAACAATCTGCATTAATGAAGCCCTTTAATGAAAGAAAGAGCCAAAGACGACTGGAGAGCCAGGCAAGTAGAGATAATCAAGAATGGCATAAACCTTCATCAAATAGATAGATCCTGAAGATTTTCTCAATAAGAAGACTTACATTTAGATTCTACCCTTTCCTGTCAATCTAAACACTTCACAGTTTTATATTCATAGAATTAACAGCACAGAACAAACCTTCGACATTCTACTGATGAGCAGCAGAGAGCATCCTAGCAAACTGCGTCACTGCACAGTACAGAAAATTACCTGTGGCGGGCAGGAAGGCTCTATAACGGGTGGTCAAAACTGCCCAATGCATCACCAGCACCAGCTGACCCGCCATCAAGGACACATGTATAGAAAAGTGCCAGAAACATTGTGAAGGATCTCACCCACCCCATTCATGGAGTATTAGCCCCACTCCAATCAGGGAGGAGGCTACGTAGCATCCACATCAGGACCATCAGATTAAAAAACAGTTACTTTCCCCACACACTAACCCACCCCCAAACACCACTATCATTTCCTGTCAGTCAGCTCATGTACAAACACTCCTGTGCCTTGTGTCACTTTAAAGACATACAATCAGTCAATGTATATAAGCTATCTTATGTTTTTATATATATATTGTGTTTTTTTATTACTATTGTGTTTTGTTGTGTGCACCTAATCCAGAGTATACTGAAAATGATACATTAAACAGTCTTGAACCTTTTGGCCCACTGGGTATGCACAACCATCAGGCACCCTTTTATGCCAAACCTGCACTAATCATAATTTATCTCCTCATATTCACATCAACTATCGCCATCTTCCCTCACCTCCCCTCACCTTCTCCAAGTTCTCCCCCTCAGGCACCAGGTCTGACAGCCCGCATGTCTTTCGCATGTGGGGTCAGCCAGAGGAAACCCACGCAGTCACACACGGACAGCACTGGAGGTCAGGGTCAAATCCAGATTGCAGGAACCGTGAACTATCAACTCTACTAGCTGCACGCCACTGTGTCACCTACTGTGGAGTGCAACTGGCACCATAAAACATGACAAGCAGCAGGTAATTACTCACAAACAACAACATGATAATGATCCCTTAACCTTTCAAGTAGTGTTGACTGATGAACATTGGTTAGGGCACCAAGGATAATGCCCTGCTCTGCTTTGAAATTGTGGTTCGGTCCATTTAAGATCCCAAGCACTTTTATTTCTGAGGCATCCATACTGACAGCCTAGCTTGTGGGCCGAGATAAAGAGGAAACAGATTTGTGCAGGTCCTCTGAGGAACAGACATCACTACCATAAAGAGAAGTCAAATCAACGTTATTGTCCTGTGCACAGTACAGTGAGAACAAGATCCAGCTATAATGAAAAACACACACAAAGTGCTGTAGGAACTCAGCAGGTCAAAGTCAAAGTATATTTATTATCAAAATATGTATATGTCACCAAGCACTACCTTAAGATTTTTTTTGCAGGCATTTACAGGAAAATAAAAAAACAATAGAATTTATGAAAACTTTGCATAAACAGAGACTGACAATGTGCAAAAGACAGATTGTGCAAATTAAAAATAAATTTTAAAAAGATAATGCTGAGAACATGAGTTGTAGAGTCCTTGAAAGCGAGTCTTAGGTTGTGGACTCGGTTCAGTGTTCCACAGATTCACAACTCTTGGGGAAGGGCAGTTCCTCCTCATCTCCATCCTAAGTTTACTCCCCCAAATCTTGAGGCTATGTCCCCTACCAATGGAAACAACTTTCTTGCCTCAATCTTATCTATCCCTTTCATAATTTTATATGTTTCTATAAGATCCCCTCTCATTCTTCTGCATTCCAGTGAGTCTGGTCCCAGGCGACTCAATCGCTCCTCGTAGTGTAACCTCCTCATCTCTGGAACCAACCTGGTGAACCTCCTCTACACCACCTCCAATATCCTTCTTTTAGTAAATTATCACCAAACCCTCAACTAGAACCTTTGCCATTTCTTCCAGTATCCTGGGAAGCATTCTATCAGGACCAGTGGAAGAGTTGGTCAGCGTAGTTCCATTGCTGAGGTGGGGTTTGGGTTGTGCCGGGCGGTTCAAGAACGTGGAGTCTGGAGGAAAGTAACTGTTCTTGACCCTCATCCTGAGGAACTTCAGACTCCTGTACCTCCTGCCCAATGGCAGCAGTGAGAGAAGGGCATGGCCTTGATGGTGGGTTCCTTAACGACAGACGCCACTTTCTTGCATATTTAAGAAGAGACGCTTCCAAGTGCTGGATGCAACCATGTGCAATTTTTCAAACTGGGTTAGATGCCCATCAGCCCACCTTCTTCCCAAGCAGACCAGAGGCTGGGAGGGGGAGTTTTATACAGCCTTATAGATAATATGCATTCCATCTATAATGTTAAAGTCACTAATTCCAATCATAAGCAGTATTTAATCCTATCTTTCAGGAAGCTAAGAGTAACCTTTGTTAACAAACGTAACCAGAAATAAGAATCTGTGAAATGGCAAGCTAAAACACAGAGAGAGATATGGTGGTTATGCATAGCTATTCGCAATGTGGAATAAGGACTCAAGTCTGGTTATAACAGAGAAGGAGGCCACTTGGCTCCTTGTGTCCATGCTGGCTCTGGGTAAGATTGAGACAGAGCCAGAATAGATTGCAGATACTGGGATCTGGAGCAACACATGGAGCTGGAGAAACTCAGTGAACCAGCAGCATCTATGGAGAGAAATCATCAGTTGACATTCCCTCCATAGATGCTGCCTGACACGCTGAGTTCCTCTAGTTCCTTCGTGTATTGCTATGCAAGATTAATCCAGCCATTTCCACTCCGCATCCTTTTCTTAGAGCCCTGCTAATTTTAATTTTCTTTTAGCAGCGTGCCCAGTTCCCTTTGAGCGCCACAATCAGATCAGCCTCCACGAAGCTCCCATCTTCTGGCAGTGTACTCCCCCTTCTAATCATTCACTGGGTAAGCATATTTTCCCCTTTAACACTGCCTCCTTTCTAAATTATCTTCATTCTGTGTTTCCTCGTTCTTAACCCTTCTGTCGTTCTTCTCTGATTTAAATATTGCCATCAAATCCCCTCTCATCCTGTTCTGTCCCAGCCTCGGCTTCTCCAGTTTATCACCATAAGTAATGGCTCTCAGCCCTGGAATTACTCCAGTAAATGTACTTTGCAGCTTCTCTGGAACCTGTTTTGCATTTCTTATTCATTGAAACGAACTAGGTGAGGTGTGAAGGTGCCAATTTACTCATTTAAGGCCAACAGGGCAGTGAAAACAGGCAGTATTTGGGTCCAAAGTTAATAAAAGGTGTGTGTTCCTAACTCTGGTTTTAGTTTGCAGCGAGGGTATAATTACCATAATGTAAACATGCCTGGAAGTGCTAAACCAGAGGCCTGGACACTTAGTAATTAAGGCTAATTAGGAGCAATTTCCTGGTACCTCCACATGTGCCCAGGGTTGATTATGGACAATGGGGATGTATCCATACAGCTCAAAGCGCAAGACAGCAGGTACTCAGATTCCCCATCACAGTTTTTCAAGGTCCTGGTATTAAATTTGAAAGGGCCATTGAAGTAATTATTAAGGTGGCTATCAGGGAGGTCACTATGTTACAGCCTGTAACTCTGAAAACCGGTGCCAAACAACTGGCAGGAGTGTTCAGGACTCCTTCAATCTCTCACTGCTACATTTGGTGGTTCCTACCTGTTTTAAAAGGCCGACAATGTGTTGCTACTCTGTTGAAGAGCTCTGAGAGTTTGGTCATGGCCAGAATCAACTGCTGCTTAGGCAAATTGCAGAGGGTCCAGGTCCTTGCTTATCTCCACAACAGGTCTGCAGTGGAAGTAATCTCACTGTCTCTCCACTCAGCCTTGGATGACCTGGACAATAGTAATAATTACGGCTGTTTATTGACTGCAGCTCAGCATTCAACACAATCATACACTCAATTCTAATCAACAACTCCAAAATCTGGGCCTCTGTACTGCCCTCTGCAACTGAATCCTTGACTACCTCACCAGGAGACCAACATCTCCCCGTCACTGACAATCAACTGACACACCTCAAGGATGTGTGCTTAGCCCACTGCTCTACTCTCTACACCCACGACTGTGTGACTCCGCACAGCTCAAACACCATCTGTAAATCTGCTGATGACCCAACTATTGTTGGCAGAATTTCAAATAATGACAAGGAGGCGTACAGGCGAGAGATAGATCAGCTGGTTGAGTGGTGTTGCAGCAACAACCTTGCACTCAACATCAGCAAGACCAAGAGATTGATTGTGGACTTCAGGAAGCAGAAATCAAGGGAACACTCACCTGCCATCATCACAATTACAGAAGTGGAGAGAGTGAGCCACTTCAAGTTCCTGGGTGTCAGCATCTCTGAGGATCTAACCTGGAACCAACATGTTGATGCAATTACAAGAAAAGCACAGCTGCTGCTATGTTTCATCAGGACTTTGAGGAGACTTGCTATGCCACCAAAGACTCTCGCAGATTTCTACAGATGTACCATGGAGAGCGCTCTAACTGGTTGCATCATCGTCTGGTGTGGAGGGGCCACTGCACAGGATCAGAAAAACTCAGCCAGCTCCATCATGGGCACTAGCCTCCCCAGCATGCAGGGCACCTTCAAAAGACAATGCCTCAGAAAGGCACATCCATCATCAAAGACCCCCGTCACTCAGGCCATGCCCTCTCTCATTTCTACCATCAAAGAGGAGGTACAGGAGCCTGAAGACACACACTCAACGTTTCAGGAACAGCTTCTCCCCTCTGCCATGAGATTTCTTAATGGACAATGAATTCATGAACACTACCTCAGTATTTTTTCCTCACTTTTTGCATTAGTTATTTAATTTAAACTTTTTTATATATACTTGGTATTGTAGTTTATAATTTTTATATTATGTATTGTAATATACTGCTACTGTAAAATAACAAATTTCACAACATATACCAGTGATATTAAATCTGATTCCAATTCTGAACTCTTAATTCAAAGCTAGTCAATGCTTCAGAATGTTTCCTGGTATAAGTGGTCATGTTAAGTTTTCATCTCCAAAGCACTCTTATACATTATTGTCATCAAAATAGGAAGACCGACACCTGTGACAGGTAGAGCCATCAGGGATGTCACCTTGATACACACTAGGGCACATATATGAGTGTGCCTATACAGATCACTAGTAAGTGAATGTAGCCATATAGTTAAAGGAACAAAGTTCAAAGGTCAGAGTAAATTTATTTTCAACGTTTGTATATGGTACCATATAGTTCCTTCCCTGCAGGCAATGCAGGAAAAAAAGAAGTTATGTATAAATTTTATGTAAAAATTTATGTATAAATTTTATAAAATCTATACATAAACAGTCAAAGATTGACAAACAACCAATGTACAAAAAAAGACAAACTGTGTAAGTAAATGTAATACATGAGTTGTGAAGGGTCCTTGAAAGTGAGTTTTATGTAATAGAACCAGGTGAATGAAGTTATCTATGCCGGTTCAGGAGCCTGATGGTGGTAGGGCAAGAACTGTTCTTGAATCAGGAGGAGTGGGACCTAAAGGCTCCTGTAGCTCCTGATCAATGATAGTAGTGAGAAGAGAGCATGGCCTGGGTGGTGGGGAATCCTTGATGATGGATGCTGCTTTCTTGTAGCAGTGCTCCATGTAAGTGTACCTGATGGTGGTGGTGGTGTGGGGGGGGGGGGGGTGCGGTGCTTTACACCTGATGGACTGGGCTGCATCCGCCACAGTTGTAGGCTTTTTTTGTTCTTGGGCATTGGTGTTTCCATACTAGGCTGTGATGCAACCAGTCTGGCTGTGATGCAACCACTATGCATCTATAGAAGTTTGTCAAAGTTTTAGCTGACATGCTAAATTTGCGCAAACTTCTAAGAAAGTAAAGGTGCTGTTGTGCCTTCTTTATGAAGACACTTAAGTGTGGTCCCAGGGTATTTACTTTGCTATGTAATTCCAAAGACTGCAAAGCTAATAACTCACTCCACAGAAATGTAGATGCACACAAACTCAGAAACAAAGAGCTAGCCATATATTTTTGTTCAACTTACATTTGGAATCCACATCTAGAATTGCACACAGAAGACAAAAACATTTGACTTAAACATAGTCTTAATATATTGAAAACCATCATGCACAAATGATGCAGAATGGCTGATTGTGCTCGGGCTGCCATCAATTTACTCTGAAAATATTCAGTGCTTGATAATAGCTTCGAATGGTTTAAAATGCAGAGGTGTATGTCCCCTACTTAAGCGTAGATTGCTTTTATACATTCTGTCAATACGTGGATTAATCTCAGATACAAACGCTTAAATTCATTTTTATTGTTTGTACATTTAGGACTTATGGCTTCTAAAGACAGTGACCTGGAGTTTTTGGGCAGCAGCCAGCAGCCAGCAGGCCATATCATCCACCCACCAGCCCACTCTGATGCACTAAGCTTCTCCCAATCAGAGGCACTCAAAAACTGTTAAAAATAAACAAACCACAAAGACTTATTATAAATTGCTGAAAGTTGTGATTCAAAACAAGCTTAAAAAAAGAAACAATTATGAACTCAAAAACATAAGAGATTCTCCAGATGTGGGAAATCTTAAGCAACACACACAAAATGCTGGAAGAACTCAGCAAGTCAGAAAGGGTCTTTGCCCAAAATGTCAACTGTTTATTCCCCTCCATAGATGCTTCCCAGTTTGCTGAGGTCCCTCAGAATGGTTGTGTGTGTTGCTCAATTCTAGGCTCATTTTTTTTAAAAGTGAAACTACATGCAAACAAATGATGGTTTAATGGAGGAACTCAATGAGCCCAGCATCATCTGTAAGAGGAAAGAAATTGTCAATGTTTTGGATCAAGACCGTGAATCAGGACCTCCAGTTTATGTAACAATTCCTTTCCTCCGATAGAGGCAGCTTGATCCTCCAGCAGATTGTCTGATGCTCCAGATTCCATCCTGGGACGTCTCCAGTCCCTCTATGCAAGCAAAACATTTCACTGCACTCTTACACATCTGAGAATAATGTATCTAATCTAATCTCATTTCAGATCTTCCCTGTTAATCCTCTCCACTCAACCTCACTCACTCACCTCAACTCTGAACTAATTCCACAACCTATGGATTCACTTTCAAGGGCTGTACACCTCATTCTCAGCAACACTTACCTATCTGTTTTGTACTTATTTTTGATTTGCACAGTTTGTCTTATTTTGCACCCTGATCGTTCGTCACTGTTTTGTTGTGTGTAGTTTTTCATTGATTCTACTGTATTTCTTGGTTTTTACTGTGAATGCCCAAAAGAAGATGAACCTCAATGTAGTCTATGGTGACATATTTGTACTTTGATAATAAATTTACTTTGAACTTGAACATTTGAACCTTGAAATGAGGCAACAGGACCACTGACAGCAAAATGCTCGCAGCTACCTGCCAGGAAGTTTGGGAGCTCCACACTCACACCCTGCAGAAGCAAATGTAGTCAGCTGTGACCTGTCTAAAGAAACAGATCAGATAAATATTTGTAGATGCTATGTCCTTTGTTGATTATTTATGTCTGAATGAAAACATAAATTTTACAGTACAATTTAATTTAATTTTTTTTCTGTTTATTTGGCATGCCCGTTTACCAGCTGTCCTACTGTGAAATATCGTACCAAAACGTTCAAATAGACCATGCAACATGCAAGTTCAGTAAACTTCCTGACACAGTGGTTCTGCGGCCTTTTCTCAAAAAAGGTCAGGCTATTATCGAGAATGCGTTTCAACATAATGAAAGTAAGTGAAAATAACCATTCCATAAATTTTAAATGTCATCACTTGCACACAAGCTAGACTGCATTAAGAAATGCTGCCTTTTGCATAATCTGCTTTGTTTGAACTACTCTGTGATATACTCTACTCTGCTCAAGTGTCAAATGCGTATTTCCAGGCAGTGTGCGGGATTTAACGGAAGTAAATCGCACGTGAACTGTGTGCGTCTCAACTGGAAATCCAGGCATAAATAACTAACTAAAGACCAAGGTACGGAAGTTCTCAAACATCTGTTGGATATGTTTCTACAGGTAACATACACCCTGCAAAGTATTTTCAATATCTTATTACCAAATGTAAGTTTGATGTAAGTTTGAAGTAAGAAACATAGGCATCACATACACATACAGGGAGATATCCAGGCACAATTATAAATCTGGAAATACCAATTAAATTTTGCAAAGATTAATAAGGTCTGTGGGATTTTGATTCCGTATTAGAATAGAAATCTCTTCCATTCGGGTAGATTTATGCAATTTCATCATACTTTTTAAAGCCTCTGAGCAGGTACCACCGGGCTCAAGATCACTTTCTATCTGACTGTTATCACATTCTTGAATAGACCTCACAAATGCTAAAGGATGTAGTCTCGAACTTCTGCTTTCCCAATATAGCTGATCATGGACCTTGCATTTTCGTTGTCTACCTACTCTGCACTTTCTGTGTAACACTACATTCTGCAATCTGTTTACTTTTTACGACTGTGATGCGATTATATATGGCATGATCTGTCTGGATGTCACGCAAAACAAAACATTTCACTATATCTCAGTATATGTGATGACACGAAACCAATACAAACACCCATACCACTAAAGTTGAGAAGAATTCCCCCTTGTGTGGATCACTCAGCTAACAAACTTAACAAACACAATCTAGTCAATGTTGCCTTATTACCGTTTGTGTAACTGGGCTTTTGCTTTCGTTACTGAAAACTATTTCATTAACAATAAAGGGTTCTGGGGTATTTTTTGGCTTCTGAAAGGTGCTATGTGAATGTATGTAAGTGACAGTTCATGAGCTTAGGGCCTGGGTAGCTGAAGGCATGGCTGTCAATGGTGGGACAGAAATGCATAGATGTCTAGAGTTGAAGCGAACCAGACAGGTCTGCTGGGGTTTTGTAGGGCCAGAGAAGACAGCAGAGGCAGGAATGGGCAAGAAAACAAACCTTCAAAGATGAGGTTGAGAATATTCAAAGGGAGTTGTTACTGAACCAGAAGCCAGTGTGAAATCAATGAGCCATTGAGTACTGAGGCAATGGCTAGGCCGAACCCGACAAGAGTTAGATATGAGCAGCTGAGATCAAGTTTATCAAAAGTAGGTGGTGGGAGAATGCACAGGGTCCAATGAAGTAGCCTCATCTGAAGGAAAGTAAAACAGGAACTTTAAGAGCAGGTAAGATAAGACAGTGGTGTCCAATACTCTAGAATATTTAGTACTGATTAAGGGTCTTGGTCCAACTTCTTATTCCTCTCCATAGACGCTGCATGCCCTGCTGAGTTCCACCAGCATTTTGTATGTGTTACTTTAAATTCCCAGCATCTGTAGAATCTCTTATGTTTAGAGTACTAAGACTTGCAGGTTAATTACACGATGTGAAGTTGTACTGGGAAGTAATCAGTGAAATTGGAGGACCAGTCTTTTCAGTATCAGTTCAGTTGAACAATACTTGATCAATCTGCCCACTGGACAACATTTCCACTCTTCAAGAGGCTCCTGTGGATGTCCATACGCGCATAGACCTCAGGAGAGGAATGGAACTGGCTCAGTGACAATGCTGCCAATTGAACAGAGGTCAATTGATTGAATTTCTGGAGCTCTGCCAGTCCTTGTGAAGCCATGTGCACTGCCTCCTGTAAAATAACTTGACGGTTATTGTCTCAGTCCCTACTGGTGAGCCAAGCAGCTGAAGCTACAGTGACCTAACCCATGTTAGATGTTACATTAACGGGAAGCAGTCAGGTAGGAAACACAGAGCAACTGCTAATTTGTACAAGCGGCTTGTCTATCTGAATTTGCGAGGCAGCTGAATTCTAATTGCATTGCTGTGTCCTGGAGCAAATCAACAAAGAATCCCAGCGTGACATTACTGATCAGCTGTTTCCATTTCGCTGTAAACAGGACTGCATGAAAAGAAACACATTTTCTGCAAAATTACATTCATGAGCGGTGGTTGAAGGGGTAGTTGTCCCTCCCATTAATTAAATAGGAACCAGGTGCTTGATCCTGAGTAAATTGTTCACTGCTGGCAATCCCATCTGCTTTGGCATTTTCTCTTGGAGGAGTCTTGTGGCACTGGGACA
The DNA here is from genome assembly GCF_048418815.1 of Hemitrygon akajei. NCBI lineage: Eukaryota > Metazoa > Chordata > Chondrichthyes > Myliobatiformes > Dasyatidae > Hemitrygon > Hemitrygon akajei. The sequence goes on from NC_133127.1 coordinate 33,894,966, forward strand.
CTATTATCCTGCTGCATCTGCAGTCTTGAGAAGCCCCCAAAATTATACAGGACACATCAAACTTTCTTGCTTCTGTATAAGTTGTCCTTTGATGCAATGTTCAATGACTAGATATTTAATTCCATAGAAATTAAAAGATGAAAATAGGCTGTGTTAGTGTTTAGACTTTAGGTCTTAATCCCACGGGTTCACTCCTATCCCAAATCTCTCTATTGCCCTTCCATTAACCACGAAGTCCATACTGTCAGTCATTAACTCTGAAAGTGGATTGCAAATGTTCTTACTGTGTCAAACATGTCAGAGCAAGAACCATCCTTCTGAAGGTAATATCATAAAAAGAGAAAGGCAATAAGGGGCCTATTTTTCTGCTGGAACTTGACAGGACATCCTTACAAGTGTATTTAAAGACCCAGAGGATGAATGGAAACAGTTGCTGCCAAAGGAATCTTTACACCCACTGATCCCAAAAATAGGCCTCACCTTTGTTTAAACAGTCACAGCTGAAGACATTACCAGAACTGGCTTAGGGAAACTACTTTATAACACCCCACTTCTACTTCACGTTGACTTGTACAGAGCAGCCAGCAAACTTCAGTGAATGCATCGTACATGGTTCTAAACTCTCTCACCACAGACGCCTTCCAGGCTGCTAAAGGAAACATCGCATGAATATTGCAGTCTGCGATGCATAAAGCAGGTCTCCAGTACCTTGCCTGCCTGCCAGGCCAAACTGCTTTCCTCCATGTTTGGATGGATTCCAACACCCAGAACAAGCGAGCACAAGGACTTTAAGCTGTGACCTGATCCCTGGAGTAGCTATCAGGAGACCAGGAATAGATCGGGCAACAGAAGGGATTTTCATTCGCACAATATTCCTTATCACTGGCCACAACATTTCAAGGAACCTCACGGTGGTAACAGAATCCTTTCATCAACTCTACTGAAGTTCCAGTGAGAGTATACTGGGGGGGTAAGAGAAATAGTAAAATATTCAGGAAAAACGTTATAGCTTGACTAGTTATGTGTCAAAGGGAGTCATCTTAACTCGAGAGAATTATAATCCACATTTTCAACTTATTTTGGCCTGTCATTCCTTCCCATTTCACTTCTGGTTTGTTGGAAAATGAATGATATAAAGGCTGCTGAACAGTTGTAATGCTCTCTCTCATGCAGAGGCTCAGTAGTGGGAAGAGAGAATAGAGGGCTGTTCATTCCAAGAGGCTTTACATCATTTTTAAGGTAAGGAGGCAATTGCAAGTAGTGCTCTGTCATCTGTTCCTTGGTCAGACTCATGGCAATGAATATGAACATAGACCCAATCTATTTCACCAGTGCTCCCAGTTCCCATGTCCAGTGAGATCTTGGCCGATCTAGGATTTGTTGAAACAGAGGGACATTAAAAGCTGTTGTGTTCTTTGTTTCAGGGAATCCAAAATGTCCCTCTCAGGCCCTGTGTAAAACAGGCCCTAGACGAACTGAGTGATGTCATCAACAGCTATGATCAGCACATCCTGATCCCTTGCCTATCATTTTGGGTGATTTTAACCAGGCCAGCTAGATAAAAAAAAGTCTCTAAATAGTTATTACAAACAAATCTCTTGCAGTACCAGAGGAACCAGCACACAGGACCACTGTTAGACCACCATCAAGAGCACTTACCGTGCTATCGCACACCCACACTTTGGAAAGTCGGATCAGCTGGCTGCACTTCTACTCCCTGAGTACAGGCAGCACCAATAGTGAGGACCAAGAAGGAATGGGGAAGGGAAGTGCAGGAGCGCTAACAGGACTGCTTTGAATTGGTGGACTTGCTGTATTCAAGCATTCATCTTCGAGTCTGAATGAGTATGCCACAGCTGTCACTGATTTCATTAAAATCTCCGTGGATGATTGTGTGCTTATGAGAACATAACATACGTACCCAAATCAAAAGCCATGGATGAAGCAGGAGGTCCGTAGTCTGCTGAGGGGCAGATCTGTGGTATTTTGGTCCGGTGACCCAGGTATCTACAGGAAAACGAGGTAAAACTTGTGGAGGGCTCTCTCAAGAGTAAAGGAACAGTTCTGAAAGAAGTCAGAGGCAGATTTAGATGCACATCAGCTCTGCCAGTGTTTGCACACCATTACTTCCCACAAATCGAAACCTATCATGAATGGCAGTGATGCTTCACTCGCAGATGAGCTCAGCACCTTTTATGCTCGCTTTGAAAGGGAGAACATAACTACAGCTTTGAGGATCCCTGCTGCACCCAGTGACCCTGGGATCTCTGTCTCGGTGGCTGTCTTTCAAGAGGGTGAAGCTTCGTAAGGTGACAGGCCCCGATGGAGTACCTGGTAAGGCTCTGGAAACTTGTGCCAACCAACTGGCGGGGGTGTTCAAAAACATTTTCAATCTCTCACTGCTATGGCTGGAAGATCCCCCCCTCCCCCGCTTCAAAAGGGCAACAGTTATATCAGTGCCCAAGAAGAGCAGGGCGAGCTGCCTTAATGACTATTGTCCAGTAGTATTCACACCTACAGAGAGGTTGTTTATGGCTAGAATTAACTCCTGTCTCAGCAAGGAGCTGGACCCACTACAATTTGCTTATCGCCACAATAGGTCTACAGCAGGTGCAATCTCATAAGCTCTTTTCACAGCCTTGGATCACCTGGACAATACAAATACCTATGTCAGGATGCTGTTTATTGACCGCAGCTCAGCATTTAATATAATCATTCTTATAGTTCTGATTGGAAAAATCCAAAATCTGGGCCTCTGTACCTACCTGTGCAACAGAATCATCAACTCCCTAACCAGAAGACCACAATCTATGTGGATCGGAAATAACATCTCCATCTCATGGACAATCAACACTGGCGCACCTCCGGAGTGTGTGCTTAGCCCACTGCTCTATTCTCTCTATACCCATGACTGTGTGGCTAGGCATAGCTCAAATGCCGTCTATAAATTTGCTGATGATACAACTACTGTTGGCAGAATGTCAGATGGTGACGAGAGGACATACAGGGGTGAGCTGTATCAGCTAGTTGAGTGGTGTCACAACAACAACCTTGCTCTCAATCTCGTGAGGACCAAAGAACCAATTGTAGACCTCAGAAAGGTAGGACAAGGGAATGTACACCAGTTCTCATAGAGGGATCAGAAGCAGAAAGAATGAGCAATTTCAAGTTCCTGGGTGTCAATATCTATCCTGAACCCAACATATCGATGCAACTACAAATAAGGCACGACAGCAGTTATATTTCATTAGTAGTTTGTGGAGATTTCGTATGTTATCAAAGACACTCACAAATTTCTACAGATGTACTGCGGAAAGCATCTTAACTGGATGCATCACTGTCTGGTACGGTGGGGGGGGGGGGCGTGTGATGGGTACAGGATCAAAATAAGGTGCAGAGAGTTGTAAACTTAGTCAGCTCCATCATGGGCACTGGCCTCTGTGTTATGAAGAACATCCTCAAGGGGTGATGCCTTAAAAAGGCAGCATTCGTCATCCATCCATCAGCCAGAAACTGCCTTCTTCCATCAGGAAGGAGGTACAGGATCCTGAAGGCACGCATTCAAATATTCAGGAATTTTCAGGAACTGCCTCCTCCCCTCTGCTGTCTAATATCTGAATGGACATTGAATCCATGAACACTACCTCACTACTTTTTATTTATATTTTATTTTGCTCTGCTTATTTCATTTACCTAAAACATATATATATACACACACACTGTAATTCACAGTATTTTTCTATTATTATGCATTGCATTTTACTGCTTCCACAAAGACAACAAATTTCACAACATATGCCAGTGATATAAAACCTGATTCTGATTCTGTTTTTGATCCAGATTTAACTCCACTTGCTCAACTTTCCTCATTCCCTGATTCGCAGACATCCCGTTATCTCAGATTCAGAGTTAACAACTAATGTTGCATTAATTATCTTTTTGCTAAACAGAATTTGAAATTTGTGTATAGAAGTGTTTCTAAAATCTGGTCTCTAATTTTTAGGCTATGTCTCAGCATTGGTCTGGCTATCCTCTTGACATTCTTCAGTGCCTGTGGCCAATGCTTCCTCAGTTCATTAAGTCTCTTCCCTGCATTGTGGGAGTGGCTTACCCTTCTCCAATGTTCCATACATTACCAAGTTGTGCAGAATGCAACAAACCACATGATTTCATGAAAGATTCATCATCATTTCCTTGCATTTGTACTCCAGGCCTCTGTATAAACCCAACTCCTGCATTCTTTTTCAATCATCCCTCAGCCTGCCCAGAAAACTTTTAACTATTTATGCATTTATACTCCTATAGCTCTCTGTTCCTGTATCCCTCTCAGAAATGTATCCTCCAGCTTAGACTGCCTCTTGTTATTTCTTCCTATAAAAATACACAACCTTGCATTTATTCTGCATTAAATTTCATCTGCCTGAAGTCTGCTCAATCTGCTAGAAGCCTGGTCATTTCACCAGCTGTATTTATTCTCCTAAAGTCTATTACTATCCTTCTCACAGTACACAACACCTCCTAATTTCTGTTACCTGCACATCTGGAAATAGTGCACTCTGTAGCCAACTCCCCTTCACTAAAACATATTAAGCAAAACAATGGCCCTAGTACTAACCCCTGGGGATTTCCTCTCTACTTCTCGTCCTAGTTCAATAAACAACTGTGTGGCTATGCACAGCTCAAATGCCATCTACAAATTCACAGATGCTATCGCTGTTGGTGGCAAAATCTTAGATGGCAATGGGGAGGCATACAAGAGGGAGCTAGATTGGCACTCAGCATCAGCGATACCGAGGAATTGATTAAGGAATTCAGGAAGGGGAAACCAGTGGAGCGTGCACCAGTTCTCATTCAGTGCTGGGAAAGGGTGAGCAGCTTCGGGGTCCTGGCCGTCAGCAGTTCAGGGGATTTATATCTGGACCCAACGCATTAAAGCAATCATGAGGAAGGCAAGCACGAGGAGTTTGAAGTGATTTGGTATGCCATCAAACACTCTCACAAATTTCTACAGAAATTTGGAGAGCATTCCAACCGGCTGCATCACCGTCTGGTGCAGAGGCTCCAGTACACAGGATCAGGAAAAAGCTACAGCAAGGTGTAGACTCAGCTAGTTTAATCGCCGGCATCAAGCAGGAGGTACAGGAGCCTGAAGACTCATACTCAATGGTTTAGGAACATCCTCTTCCCCTGCACCATCAGATTTCTGAACAGTCCATGAATCCATGAGCACAACCTTATTTTTTGCTCTATTTATTTATTTTGTATTTAATGGTAACTTTTATGTATTTGCAGTCACAAAACAACAAATTTCACATCACATAGGTCAATGATAATAAACCCTATTCTGAACCGTTCAGCTCTATATTTCCTCTTATTTGCCCAACTTTCTAACTATTCTGCTACAGCCTGTTGGATTGGAGTTTAAGTTGTTATTTTTTGTTGTAGTTTAACTTTCCTTATGCTTGCTTATATATTTATACAATCACCTGTTTACCTGTACTTGTTCAGTGAATTTTCAGCAATGGTACCATAGCAGGCTCTGTAGTTTTCCTATACAGTAGTTTCTCTGCAGCCTGAATCATCCCATTGAACTCGATTGTTCCTTTTCAATGGGACAAATCTTACCTGTTTAATTGGAAATAGATTTTAGTATGAGATGACCACAATTTCTTTGTTCTTTCCTTTTCTCTTCTCTTTTCCTTGCAGCAGAGTCAGTTACTGTTTTTTTTGTTATGAACACCTACTAAAATGGCTGTAACCATAAGATTTACCCGTCATTCTTGACTTCCAAACAACCTTCTGAATCATAACATCCCCAGATCCAACAAGCCTTTCATATTCTATTAGCTGTAATTTTGTTAACAATTCTATTTATGTGCTATTTTATCAAGCACCTTTTCAAATTCAGGATCACCATTTTCATATGTACACACCGCATTATCAACTACCTACCTATCTATACTGACACTGTTATCACCTCAATAAACATTCTCAAATTAAGCAAAATCTGCCTTTTACAGATTTGTGTTGGTTTTCCCTAAAAGGTTCACACGTCTCTGGATGACTACTAATTCTTTACTAGCTAGAGTTTATAAAAAAGTTTTCTCATTTTTGTCGTAAATTTATCCTTACACTCCTTTTTAACATTTCTGCATATTTTGCAAATTCCCCTTCTTTATGCAATACCACTACTTATCCAAAAATGTGTGCAAGCTCATAATCAATACCTCCACAATCTCTACCCTTACTCTCTCAGGAACTTGATATATGCATCTCCACTGAACCAAGTGATTTATCCACCTTAAGTACAACTCACTTTTTAGTAGCACCTTTTTGCCAATATCTTGCCCACTGGGCTACCTCTTGCCTTTTTTGGAACTTCAGCAGCAGCTTTTTTGTTACGACACGTACCCGACCATGCTAGATTCTATCTCTTAGGTGCTCTAAGCCTCTGGAATATGGATAGCCAGTGCAGCTCCTTTAAGGGTTCAGGACCATGCCGCTAATTGGCAATCATGTTTTGGGCACCAAGAATTGAGTATTTAAAGAGCACCTGAACTGAGGCTCGATCATAAACCTAACTAGAGATATTGTCTTAGGTTGGAGGAACAAGACCTCAGGCTACCTGTTTGGGTAGCCTTCAACCTGATGGCATGAACATTGATTTCACAAACTTCTAGTAATGCCTCCTTCTTTACCCTCTTGTCCCTCTTGCATGTTATCTCCTTGCCCACCCATCACCTCCCTCTGGTGCTCCTTCCCCCACCTTTTCCTTCCTTCCTTGGCCTTCTGTCTCTTTCACCATTCAACTTCCCAGCTCTTTGCTTCACCCTTCCCCCTCCAAATTTCACCTATCACCCTGGCGTTTCTCTCTCCTCTCCCCACCCTACCCATCTTTCAAATCTACTCCTCAATTTTTTTCTCCAGTCCTGCCGAAGGGTTTCATCCCAAAACATCGACTGTACTTTTTCCATAGATGCTACCTGGCCTGCTAAGTTCCTCCAGCATTTTGTGTGAGTTGCTCGGATTTCCAGTATCTGCAGATTTTCTCTTGTTGGAGATATCATCAAATGTTTTGTTTTCGCTCAGTTCTGATTCCAGCTTTATACCAAGTCTCGATTCCAGCCTCGGATTCTCCAGCACTTGGGTCCAAACCATTCCCATCAAGGTCTTCCATCACACATTTTCCCTGGCAAAGACCTGTGTAAAATACTCATATACTGTACCTCCATGAAAGGATCTCTGTTTAAATCCATGGACAGCCTAATTACTCAGCTAACTATTCTTTTACTATTAACATGCCAAAAGAAGATTTTCATATTCCCTCCTCCTATTGTTCCTCATTGTCCCTCCTATTTCCTTTTTAACTTCCCCTCTAAATTCTCTTTACTCGACCTGGTTTGTACTTCAGTTGCCCTTTTCCTTACTTTTCTTTATATTGACTTTATTTTATTTTAACTTTTCTTTAACTTTGCTTTATTTTAAGTTGGTTTTACTTTACTTTTATATTACTTTAACTTCACTTTAATTTAATATTAGTTTTAATTTAATTTTTAACATCTCTTTATAACCATATAACAATTACAGCACAGAAACAGGCCATCTTGGCCCTTCTAGTCCGTGCCGAACGCTTACCCTCACCTAGTCCCACCGATCTGCACTCAACCCATAACCCTCCATTTCTTTCCTGTCCATATACCTATCCAATTTTACTTTAAATGACAATATCGAACCTGCCTCTACCACTTCTACTGGAAGCTCGTTCCACACAGCTACCTCTCTCTGAGTAAAGAAATTCTCCCTCGTGTTACCCCTAAACTTTTGCCCCCTAACTCTCAACTCATGTCCTCTTGTTTGAATCTCCCCTACTCTCAATGGAAAAAGCCTATCAACGTCAACTCTATCTATGCCCCTCATAATTTTAAATACCTCTATCAAGTCTTCCCTCAACCTTCTACACTCCAAAGAGTAAAGAACTAACTTGTTCAACCTTTCTCTGTAACTTAGGTGGTGAAACCCAGGTAACATTCTAGTAAATCTTCTCTGTACTCTCTCTATTTTGTTGACATCTTTCCTATAATTCGGTGACCAGAACTGTACACAATACTCCAAATTTGGCTTTACCAATGCCTTGTACAATTTTAACATTACATCCCAACTCCTATACTCAATGCTCTGATTTATAAAGGCCAGCATACCAAAAGCTTTCTTCAGCACCCTATCCACATGAGATTCCACCTTCAGGGACCTATGCACCATTATTCCTAGATCACTCTGTTCTACTGCATCCCTAAATGCCCTACCATTTACCATGTATGTCCTATTTTGATTAGTCCTACCAAAATGTAGCACCTCACACTTATCAGCATTAAACTCCATCTGCCATCATTCAGCCCACTCTTCTAACCGGCCTAAATCTCTCTGCAAGCTTTGAAAATCTACTTCATTATCTACAATGCCATCTATCTTAGTATCATCTGCATACTTACTAATCCAATTTACCACCCCATCCAGATCATTAATGTATATGACAAACAACATTGGACCCAGTACAGATCCCTGAGGCACACCACTAGTCACTGGCCTCCAACCTGACAAACTGTTATCCACCACTACTCTCAGGCATTTCCCTTCCAGCCACTGTTGAATCCATTTTACTACTTCAGTATTAACACCTAAAAATTGAACCTTCCTAACTAACCTTCTGTGCGGAACCTTGTCAAAGGCCTTACTGAAGTCCATATAGACAACATCCACTGCTTTACCCTCGTCAACTTTCCTCGTAACTTCTTCAAAAAATTCAATAAGATTTGTCAAACATGACCTTCCACGCACAAATCCATGCTGACTGTTCCTAATCAGACCCTGTCTATCCAGATAATTATATATACCATCTCTAAGAATAATTTCCATTTATTTACCCACCACTGACATCAAACTTACAGGCCTATAATTGCTAGGTTTACTCTTAGAACCCTTTTTAAACAATGGAACAACATGAGCAATATGCCAATCCTCCAGCACCATCCCCATTTCCAATGACATTTGAAATATTTCTGTCAGAGCCCCTGCTATTTCTACACTAACCTCCCTCAAGTTCCTAGGGAATATCCTGTCAGGACCCAGAGATTTATCCACTTTTATATTCCTTAAAAGCACCAGCACTTCCTCCTCTTTAATCGTCATAGTTTCCAAAACTTCCCTACTTGTTTCCCTTACCTTACACAATTCAATATCCTTCTCCTTAGTGAATACCGAAGAAAAGAAATTGTTCAAAATCTCCCCCATCTCTTTTGGCTCCACACATAGCTGTCCACTCTGATTCTCTAAGGGACCAATTTTATCTCTCACTATCCTTTTGCTATTAATATAGCTGTAGAAACCCTTTGGATTTACTTTCACCTTACTTGCCAAAGCAACCTCGTATCTTCTTCTAGCTTTTCTAATTTCTTTCTTAAGATTCTTTTTACATTCTTTATATTCCTCGAGCACCTCATTTACTCCATGCTGCCTATATTTATTGTAGATCTCTTTTTCCAAACCAAGTTTCCAATATCCCTTGAAAACCATGACTCTCTCAAATTTTTAACCTTTCCTTTCAACTTAACAGGAACATAAAGATTCTGTACCCTCAAAATTTCTCCTTTAAATGACCTCTATTTGTCTATTACATCCTTCCCATAAAACAAACTGCCCCAATCCACTCCTTCTAAATCCTTTTGCATCTCCTCAAAGTTAGCCTTTCTCCAATCAAAAATCTCAACCCTGGCTCCAGTCCTATCCTTCTCCATAATTAGATTGAAACTAATGGCATTGTGATTACTGGACCCGAAGTGCTCCCCAACACATACCTCCGTCACCTGACCTATCTCATTCCCTAACAGGAGATCCAACACTACCCCTTCTCTATCTTGATCCAAGATGGCGGCACGACGTAGCTTGCAGCGGCCACTCCGGAACTGATTATCTGTTATTTGTGAAGTGGGGTGCCGTGCGCAATCATAATCGATTGAAAACAGATGTGGAAACACTGAGAAACATCGGGAAATTCCAGGAAGACCTTCTTCGTTGCTGCTGCTGCTGTGAGGTCCGGGACTCTGCTGGGAAGAACAGGCCCCCAGTCCTCAGGGTCACGTTGCCGATGGCTGTTGGCGGGGCCGTCTTAATACGCTCGGCAGAGGATGGAGCTCGGAGAAGCTGTGCTGGAGGGGATGGTCATCGGGCTGGAGGTTTGACGGACTCGAAGTCCTTTCGACAGATTCAGGTCGCTTTCGGTGTGTGCTGCGTCTGCAAGGCTGGTTTTGACGGAGCTTCCATTGTGTGCTGCGTCTGCAAGGCTGGTTTTGACGGAGCTTCCATTGTGTGCTGCGTCTGCGAGGCCGAGTTGGGCGGTGCCTTGGAAGTCCATAGCGGGGGTACTCCCTTCTGCCGCTGGCGTGGGATGGCGAATCTGTCGGGACTCTGGGGACTTGTGGAAACTGTGGTGATTTCTTTTGAACTTACAGTCCTTTAACATCTTGGACTATTTTTACTGTGCCCATAGTCTGTTTTTTATCAATCATGCTATTGTTCGCAGTGTTGTAACTATATGTTGTAATTATGTGGTTTTGTGCAGGTCTTGTAGCTTTTGTTTTTGGTCTTGTTTTTGTCTGGTGGATTTGGAGCTCCTTTCCAGGGAACGCGCTAGATGTTAGCGCGATATTAATACGCAGCAGCCTCTCCGGACTCTGGATTGGGGATTGCCAAACGTTACGTGGATTTTCTGGTGTAGTCTGTTTTGTCATATGCTTTTGTGATATCATTCTGGGGGAACGTTGTCTCATTTTTTAACTGCATTGCATTTGTGGTTTCTAAATGACAATAAACTGAATCTGAATCTGAATCTGAATCTCTAGTCAGTACCTCTATGTATTGCTGCAAAAAACTATCCTGCACACATTTTACAAACTCCAAACCATCTATCCCTTTTACAGTATGGGCTTCTCAGTCTATGTGTGGAAAATTAAAATCTCCCACAATCACAACCCTGTGCTTGCTACAAATATCTGCTATCTCCTTACAAATATGCTCCTCCAATTCTCGCTCCCCATTAGGTGGTCTATAATACACCCCTATAAGTGTTACTACACCTTTTCCATTCCACCCAAATAGTCTCCTTAGACAAGCCCTCTAATCTATCCTGCCAGAGCACTGCTGTAATATTTTCTCTGACAAGCAATGCCCCCTCTTGTCCCTCTGATTCTATCACACATGAAGCAACGAAATCCAGGAATATTTTGTTGCCAATCACACCCCTCCTGCAACCATGTTTCACTAATAGCTACAACATCTTATTTCCAGGTATCAATCCATGCTCTAAGCCAGGGGTGTCAAACTCATTTTAGGTCACGGGCCGGATTGAGCAAAATGCAGCTTCATGCGGGCTGGATCAGTCGGACGCGTGTGAACGCAGCTTTCGTTGCCTCCGTTTTTTCAGCCTGCTCTCATGTGTCTCAGTCTCTGCTATAACTACAAAGTGTTTCACTTTACAAATTCCGTTTCTTATGAAGAAGACTGCCGAATAAACACTAAAAACCCTGAAAACCTGGTACCTGAATAAACTCAGCATTAGCCATATCATACGCCAAAGACGATTACTGGGGCCAGCTTTAATAGTAATTAGATATTATCTCGCAGGCCAAAGATAATTCCACCGCGGGCCTTGAGTTTGACATATATGCTCTAAGCTCATCCACCTTTCTTACATTGCTCCTAGCGTTAAAATAAATGCATTTAAGAAATTCTCCACCTCTTCCTCTCTGTTTATCTCTAATGGTGCAAACAACTTTACTATCTTCTTTTTCTTCCTTCTCCTATGCATTTGTTCCTACACTCTGGTTCCCCTCCCCCCTTGTATCTAGTTTAAATCCACTGGAGCCTCTCTAGCAAACCTACCTGCAAGAATATTTGTCCCCCTCCAGTTCAGATGTAAACCATCCCGCTGGAACAGGTCCCACCTTCCCTGGAAAACTGCCCAATTATCTATAAATCTGAAGCCCTCCCTCCTGCACGATGTCTTCAGCAACATGTTGATCTGCGCTATCTTACTATTTCTAAACCCACCTGCACATGGCACTGGTAGCAATCCTGAGATTGCTATCCTGGAGGTCATGTCCTTTAACTTGGCACCTAACTCCCTAAACTCACCTTTCAGGATATCCTCACTCTTCCTAGCCACATCATTGGTCCCTACATGGACCACGACATCCGGCTGCTCACCCTCCCTCTTGAGAATACTGAGAAGTCGATCCAAGATACCGCGGACCCTGGCACCAGGGAGGCAACAGACCATCCCGGATTCTCGATCTCTTCCACAGAACCTCCTATCTGTCCCCCTAACTATCGAATCCCCTAACACTACTGCTCTCCTCTTTTCCCTCCTTCCCTTCTGAGCTGAGGGTCCAGTCTCGGTGCCAGAGACGCAACCACTGCAACTTGTCCCTGGTAGGTCATCCCCACCAACAATATTCAAAACGGTGTACTTATTATTGATAGGAACGGCCACAGGGGTGTTCTGCTCATTCTGTCTAATCCCCTTCCTTCTCCTGACAGTCACCCAGCTACCTGTCTCCTGACTCTTAGGGGTGACTATCTCCCTGTAACTCCTGTCTATTTCTGCCTCTGCCTCCCGAATGATCCAAAGTTCATCCAGCTCCAGTTCCCTAACACGGTTTGTCAGGAGCTGCAGCTGGATGCACCTTTTACAGGTGTAGTCATCAGGGACAATTGTGCTCGCCCTGACTTCCCACATACTGCAAACGGAGCACGCAACTGCCCTAACTGCTGCCTCCATTACCTACTCCTAAGGTCATTAGATTAATTAAAGGAGCTTACCTGGCCTTACCTCACCTGGAGTGAAGCTCGTACTCAGCCTCTGCTCGCTTTTTAAAATTCCCCTACTGATCTCAGAGGCCGACTTTCACGTGCTTGCGCAGTCGTGCCCCATTCAAACCTCGCCTCTGTCTGTTGAGCCAAAGCCGTCCCACTCTGCCTCAGTCCAGTCCGACGATGGCCGCTGTATATGGCAGTCTTTTCTTTAAACATTGGCGCGCTACGTCACGCACCTGCGCAGTCTAGCATCTTTTCCCCGATCAGTTAAAAAAAACGGCTTCTCTCTGAGATGTCTTTACTTCTTCCCTCTCCGCCTCTTGCTTCGATTTAAAAGTTACTATTTAATTTAACTTTACCTTGATGTTATTGTTACCTTAGTTTCTTTTTGTTCATCCAGCTTTAAGTGCTCTGACCTTCCTTGTGGAAATCTACCAAGTGCATATCTGAACCATCACCTCCTGAAAGCATGTCCATTGTCCAACTGCAGTTTGGCCTACCAGTCTTCCGGTCCAGTTTACTCAGCCCAGATCTGCACTCATCCAAGTTAAACAGGCTCTATTCCTGATGATTAGTTTTACCTTAGACTGATCTATAAACTCTCTATCAATCTTCTAAACTTTATATTATTCTGATCACTGAATCAATGATTCCATTAGTCTAAATAGAATCTTACAAAGTGACTTTTTAAGATGAGGAGGTATAGAGCCTCTTGTAATAAATTCTCAAGCTAAATTGGCAACAATTATATACTCTTTACAAAGAGTACATCACAAAAATCAATACAAACATACTCAACTAAAATAATTTCTCGCCTAAGTTGGCAAAAATATTTCCTATTTTACAAAGAGCACACCACAAAGAATAGATACCAACATTTTCGATTTTTAAAAACCTCAAGCTAAGTCAGTAAAAAAAATTACTATTTTACAAAGAGTACATCATATAAATGGATACCAATTGATTTGCGAATGATTGATTTGTGAGCTTTCACCACAGAGGGCTATAGGTATCTGAGGGATGGGGCAAATTGGTGAGGGGCGTGTGACTCTGTAAGTCGGTGGGGATTGCAATTCTTTGGAAACAGGACCAAGATCCTCACGTAACACCATGCAACTGGGGGACGGTTGAAACTAGCCTGGCAGGGGAATGGGAACCTGAAGTTGGAATCAGGAGAGAGAAAAACTGACCTGTAAATAGACAAAAGGGGTCAGCTGAATGGTATTTAGAAAGGCAAAACAAAAGGAGCAGGTAAAATGCAGGGCAACAGCAGGGTAACAATAACTCAGAGTATATCAGGAAGGGGCAAAGCAGACAAACACGGGAGTGCATCTGCAAACAGAGTCAGAGTACAGAGAGAAACGATAAGATAAAATTAAAGGCTCTTTATCTTAATGAACACAGCATTCATAACAAGATAGATGAGTTGGCAGCACAAATAAAAATTTATGGGAATGATCTGATAAGTAATACAAAGATGTGGTTGCAAGGTGACCAAAGCCGGGAACTGAACATCCAGAGGTATTTGTCATTTCGAAAGGATAGACAGAAAGGAAAAGAAGATGAAGTGGTTCAGTTAATAAATTATGAGATAGTGGAAGTAATATATCGGTTCCCTAGCAGCAGCTGTACTGTAGGTCGTGATAGATCAAGAAATAAATGGGCCACTTTCGTCATTGTATAAACTGGACCAAATATAATTGGCAAGGATCATCTTGTTCTTGACTTCATTGTATGTATTCTGGTTTATTAGAACAGCAACTTGATGAAGCAATTAGCAAACAAGCTAGCTTCAATCTAGTATTGTGTAATGAGACAGGATTAAACTAATGATCTTATGGTAAAGGATCCCATAAGAAAGAATGATCACAACATGGCAGAAACTTCAGTTCAGTTTGAGGTCAAGAAACTTGGGTCTTAAACCAATATTTTAAATTTAATTCAAGGGAAATTTACAGTAAAAGGATAGAATTGATAAGGAAGGTTGGGATTAAGGGTGACTTGTTTCCACACCTATTCAGTGGTTTGTGAGGTGGCTGATGAGCCAATGTGGGAATGACATACTCTCCCACAATTTGGGGAGGAGGCGGCTGACGACAAGGTCAGGTGGGTAGTTTGTGGTCTTTTGTGCTCTTCCTGCTGTATGTGCAAGGTTTCTGTGCAATGCCAATGGATAACCTCAATGATCTCAACACCATCTCAAATGTTCCTTCTCCACTTTGAGCAGTCATGAGCCAAAGGTTCCCAACAGTCAGTCAGGGTGTTGTACCTCTTCAGTGAAGTTTTCTCATCCTAGACTTCCCAATCCTTTTTATGCCATGGTCCCCATACCATTAACCGAGAGGTCCATGAACCCCTGGTTAGGAATCCCTGTCCTAGAATCTTTGTTCTCTATTTAACTGGTAATGTCTAGAACGGGTAGAGTCTTTAATTATGCTGACTGCTTTACTGAGACAATAAGAAACATTGATGGAGTCATAAAGGAGAGGCTGGCTCCTGTGTGTGTGTGTGGAGCAGTGTCCAAAACGCAAAGAGATATGGACACAGCTCAAGCACACCATGGGAGTGAGCCTCCCCTCCATGCACTCTACCTACGCTTCTCGCTGCCTCAGAAAAGCCGAACTCGCCCTCTCCAGACATTCTCTCTTCACTCCTCTCCTACTGGGCAGAAGATACAAAAGCACATAGGTTTCAATTCTACTATTATTAGACTCTTGAATGGACCTCCTGCATGACAAGATAGACACTTGACCTTACAGTCTACCTCATTATAATCTTGTTTACATGCACTGTACTTTTTCAGTAGCTTTTACACTTCATTCTGCATTCTAATTGATTTACCTTGTTCTGCCTTAATACACAGTGTATTGATTTGGTCTGTATGAACAGTATGAGGACAAGTTTTTCATTATATCTCAGTTCAGGGGACAATAATGAACCAATGCCAATATCAACACCAATCTCCTCCGATGACAGAACTCTGAAAAGATTGTCCATTGAGAGAGTCTGGTGTTGGAATTGTGCTGCCCAGTGTAGCTGACACAGGGTAACCTGAGTCACCATGCTGGATTGCTGGCTTGGGACAGAATGCTGACATTTGGTAAGATATTAGGAAGACGATAAAGTAGTAGTGTTAGATATTTATGAATCATTCCTAAACCTCAGCAAAGATATAGTCAGTGAGAAATGGATGCACTTTAAGAAGGGAGCGCTATCTGAAGGAAAATAATGAGAGCATCAAATTAAAAGAAATTTCCTCCAGTCTTGCAAAACTTAGTGGTCGGCCAGGGGATTGGGAAATCTTTGGAAATTAGCAATGGATGGCTAAAAAAAATTATAAAGAGAGTAAAAGATAGTGTATGAATAAACTTGTAAATAATATACAAATAGTAAGAGGTTCTACAAAAATCAGGAGGGTAGCTAAAATAGTCAATAGGAGGTGAGATTGTGGATTTAAAAATGGAAATGGCAGAAATCTTAAATAATTATTTTGGATCAGTCTCCACTGGAGAAAATACTAAATAGATTCTGATAATAGAAGATAATAAGAAAGCTATAGAAAGAAAGGGATTTAAAAATCATCTCTAGAGAACAGAACGAGACAAACTCATGGAACTATTGATCAACAAGTCCACTGGACATGATGACCTGCTTTCAAGGAAGAAGTGGAACAAACAGTGAGACTCAGCAACACAATTAATAAGGCTGCTGCCTCATAACTACAGTGACCAATTTTTAATCCTGTCCTTGGGTGATGCCTACGTGGAGTTTGCTTGTTTTCCCTGGGATTTCATGTGATTGCTCCAGGTTCTCCATTTTCCCACCACATCCTGAAGATGTGTTTGTTGGTGGGTTAGAACATAGAACAGTACAGTACATGAAAAGGCTCTTTGGCCCACGTGTTGTGCCAAATTAATTAACCTAGTAATTAAATGCCTCAGAATCAGAATCAAGTTTATTATCACTGTCTTATATGATGTGAAATCTCTTCTTTTGAGGCAGAGTAAAGCCTGAGCAGAAGGTATGGAGATCCTGAAGTGTCCAGTCGTCAAGATTCCCCTCTTGGCCTCACCAGTGTAGTCCTAAAAAAAACTTATGAAGCAATACATTTTGCACCAGCTTGGCTGCAGGAGCTGCTGGAAGGATGGTCAAAGACATCCAGCCGCCTTAGGGGCTTCACTCCAGATTTGCTGACCGGGTTTATTCCTGTAGCCTTCATCTCTCCTGAGGCTGTCCACAAGGCAGTAGGGCTATTTACCCATTGCTGGGGATCTAGTTCATGAGCATCAGGGCGTGCCTACACACCAGTGGGCCTGCGTGCTACGTGTGCAGGGGCCAAACCTCCTCCCTGTCCTCTGTAGTTCAGCCTGAGTCCGAAAGGAGTTCAGTTGTCACCAACGAAGAGACACTATATGAGGCTTGCTGTTGGAGAGGTTATGTACTGGCAGGGAGAGACTTACACATTCAGCTCTCCTATTTGCAAGACTGCTATCCAGTGGTGGAAGCCAAACGTGGGAGCGACAAGCATTACCCACTATTCTACCACACTAGACGCATCACAACAGTCACTTGACACCATTAATTAATCATTGTAATTAGCCTCTAATATGCCGTATGGCATCCTGCATGTATTGGCTGTAACCTACCAAAAATTCCTGGATTCTGGAGAGATCCCAATGGATCAGCAAAGCAATGTGACAATTCAAAAAAGGTGCGTGACAGAAAGTAGGAATCCCGGGAACATCTGGCCTTGCTCCTGGAATCCATTAATAAGAAAATAGTAAGAAATTTAGATGTTATAATTGGGAACAGGGGACATGGAATTATGACAATATGAAATATGAAATTGTCTTTAATAACTTGGAGTTGAGCCCTTGAATGCACACACAAGCAAGCGTTGACTGCTGACTGAAGTCAGGGATGACCTTCTGTCCTGGGATGTTTAGGATTCCACGGGAGATCATGTCAATCCAGCTATATTGGGCTGCAATGCAGCTTTAACATTACCTCCCTATATTGGTTTATTCTTG
Organism: Hemitrygon akajei; assembly: GCF_048418815.1. NCBI lineage: Eukaryota > Metazoa > Chordata > Chondrichthyes > Myliobatiformes > Dasyatidae > Hemitrygon > Hemitrygon akajei. The sequence continues at coordinate 33,912,863 of NC_133127.1, forward strand.
TCTCACCTACTGATACACAGTGACAAATCTTTGTTTGTCGTCCACACAGATCATTTCATACATAAAGTACATCAAGGTAGTAAAAGGGAAAGCAAAAAACAGAAAATAGTTTCACAGTTACTAAGAAATCACAGGGCAGGTAGACAAGTAAAATTTATTTAGTTTATTTGTTGAGATACAGCACGGGCTCTTCAAGCCCGATGTAACCTTAGTCTAATCACGGGAAAATTTACAATGACCAGTTAGCCTACCGCCTGGTACGTCTTTGGACTGTGGGAGGAAACTGGAGCACCTGGAGGAAACCCACGCGGTCACAGGGAGAATGTACAAACTCCTTACGGACAAAGGTGGGAAATGAACCCATGTCACTGGTACTGTAAAGCGTAGTGCTGACCACTACTGTGTCACCCCTTTTAATTACTTCTCACTTTAATTCTGCTATTCACTTCCTCTGGGAATTCTCTGACCTCCCTCAACCTGTTCCTTTGGAGTTTGAGAGAAAGTGCCTTCCTTCCATCCCGGCACAAGAATTGTAAAACGATGTACTAACCTCTACATTTCCAAAGTGGAAGGGGCTCTGATGAAGTAGATAAACATAAACAGGTAAGGACTTGATGTGCAAAAGAAAATAAACTTTGCAAATAAAAATAATACTGAGAACATAAGTTGTAAAGAGTCCTTGAAAGTGAGCTGTCCTTGAGCCTGGTGCTATGTACTCACAAGCTTTTGTATCTTCTGCCTGATGGTGGGGGGGGGGGGGGGGGAGGAGAGAATGACCGGGGTAAGAGGCAATCTTTATTATGTTAGCCCCTTATGCCTACTCTGCCTTTCAATAAAATAATGGCCGATCTCTTATCTCAGCAGCAGATTCTTGCAGTAATCCCAAATCCCTTGATTTAATTCGTATTTAAAGACCTAAAAACCAAAAGGTAAATGAGCAGTATGTATTGCAGCACACCCAAGTGTCTTTTCCAAATGCACTTGAGGAGCTGATTTGACATGGAGCAGGTCCACCCTCTTGCACTTTCAAATGAAGTACTGTTATCTAAACATGTGTGGCAGCCAATACGTGTACAGCAAAATCCCACAAATAGTAAATAAACAACCACTCGTCTGCTGAAGTGAAATATTAATGTTGACCTGGATAAACCTTTTATTCCCTACATCATCATTTATTTAAACCTTTCTCAACAGGCACTCTTCTGTTTAATGACACATGACAAGTGGTGTTTCCTGGGATTAATCCTGGACCTAAAGTTTTGGTCAATAATTTGGATTAAGTATTAATGAGAATGTATAGATATTTACACACAACATTAATTTGGTTTAGATGCTAAGTGATGTGGATAGGGACAAGTCTAGAAAGACAGACGTTTTCATTGGCTGACCTAAACTTTGGCAAATGGCTTCTGGGGGTCCAAGTTCACACACACGAAGTGCTGGAAGAACTTAGCAGGTCAGGCAGCATCCGTGGTGGGGAATAAACAAAGTTTCAGGCCGAGACCCTCCATCAGGACTGGAAAGGAATGAGGAAGGAGCTAGAATAGGACGGTGGGGGAAGGGGAAGGGATACAAGGTGGTCGGTGATAGGTGAAAGCAGGTGAGGAGAAAGGTGGATGGGCGTGAAGTGAGAAGCTGGGAGGTGATAGGTGGGAAAGGTGGAATAGGCTGAAGAAGAAGCAATCTGAAGGAGAGTGGACTATGAGAGAAAGGGAAGGAGGAGGGACACCGGAGGGAGGTGAGGGGCAGCTGAGCAGAAAAGAAGGGAAAAGAGTGGAGCCAGAATGGGAATGAATAAAGAGAGAGGAGAGAGGGGGGAGAAATTACCGGATTTTAGAGAATTCAATGTTCATCCCATCAGGTTGGAAGCTACAAAATAAATGGGAAAGACTAATATGATCATGGCCTCCATTTAAGGAACTGGAATACAAAGAAGACAATGTTATACTTCAATGGCCCAAATACCATACTGGAATTGTACTTTCAATTTGGGATCCTGACCTCAAACAGGATGTAATTGGCCTGAAAGGGCATCCCATTAAGCCTCAGCAGAATAAGAGTTCATCAAAGTAAATTAGGACAGTCTCCTTTTTTGGGGGCGGGGACGGGGGTTCTGGATATTAACAGCATGCGCGGCCTTTCTTGGCCGTCCCAGATCCTGCTTGAGGAGGTGGTGGTGAGCTGTTCACTGCTACGGTCCCTCTGTTAAAGGCACTCGCACAGTGCTGTCGGACGCGGAGTGATTTAGATTTTGGTATTGGTATTGGTTCGTTATTGTCCACGTACAGTGAAAAGCTCTCACAGTGCATTGAGGCAGAACAAGGTAAAACACTAACAATACAGAGTAAGTGTAAAAGCTACAGAGAAAATGCAGTTGCAAGTAGACAATAAAGTGCAAGATCATAACGAGGTCAGGAGTCCACCTTATCAAAGAAGAGGTCCATCCAATAGTATGATAGATGACAAAAGTTTGCTGACGTAGTTCTAAGTCAGGTTGGTATACAATTTGAAGGAAACCTGGACATAGTTGTGCACCTCTGCACTTGTCCTCTGGATAGTAGAGTTCTTGTGTTTGTGAGGAGCTAGCAGAAAGGCCTGGATGAGTCATTACATTGCATTTTGTAATGGTAGACAGTACAGCCACTATGTGGGGGTCATTAAGAGGGAGTAAATCATAGGTGATGAACAGGTCTTGGCTTGTACAAAATATTGAGGTGTTCTGAACGAGGTTCAGAATGTTAATAGGACAACCACGGCTGACAAGGGAAGTCACAGCTAGTGTAAAAGCAAAGAGAGGGTATATGATAAAGCAAAAATCAGCGAGAAGACAGAGGATTGGGAAGCTTTTAAAGCCTACAAAAAGAAACTAAAAGAATCATTAGGAGGGAAAAGATGAAATATGAAAGCAAGCTAGCAAACTACATCAAAGTGGATAGTAAAAGCTTCTTCAAATATTGCGGAGGCATTAGTAATGATCTTTCAAGAATCATTGGACTCTGGCATGGTGCCAGAGGACTGGAAAATTGCAAATGTCACTTCACTCTTTAAGAAAGGAGGAAGGCAGCAGAAAGGAAATTATAGACCAGTTAGCCTGACCTCAGAGGTTGGGAAGATGTTGGAGTCAATTGATAAGGATGAGGTTATGGAGTACTTGGTGACACATGACAAGTAAGGACAAAACCAGCATGGTTTCCTTAAGGGAACATCCTGCCTGACAAACTTGTTGGAATTCTTTGAGGGGATTACAAGTAGGATGGATTAAGGGGATGCAGTGGATGTTGTATATTTGGACTTTCAAAAGGCCTTTGACAAGGTGCCACACATGAGACTGCTTACCAAGTTAAGAGCCCATGGTACTACAGGAAAGTTACTGGCATGGTTAGAACATTGGCTGATTGGTTGGAGGCAGCGAGTGGGAATAAAAGGATCGCTGTCTGGTTGGCTGCCAGTGACTAGTGGTGTCCGCAGGGATCGGTGTTGGGACCGCTTCTTTTTATGCTGTATATAAATGATGTAGGTGATGCAATAGATGGCTTTGTCACCAAGTTTGCAGATGATACAAAAATTGGTGGAAGGGCAGGTAGTGTTGAGGAAACAGGTAGGCTGCAGAAGGACTTAGACAGATTAGGAGAATGGGCAAGAAAGTGGCAAATGAAATACAATGTTGGAAAATGCATGGTCATGCACTTTGGTTATAGAAATAAATGTGCAGACTATTTTCTAAACAGGGAGAAAATCCAAAAATCTGAGATGCAGAGGGACTTGGGAGTCCTTGTGCTGAACACCCTGAAGGTTAACTTGCAGGTTGAGTTGGTGGTGAGGAAGGCAAATGCAACGTTAGCATTCATTTCCAGAGGTCTAGAATACAAGAGCAAGGATGTGATGCTGAGGCTTTGTAAGACACTGGTGAGGCCTCACCTTGAGTATTGTGAACAGTTTTGGGTTCCTCATCTAAGAAAAGATGTGCTGGTATTGGAGAGGGTCCAAAGGAGGTTCACAAAGATTATTCCAGGAATGAAAGGGTTATCATATGAGGAACATTTGACAGCTTTGAATTTGTACTCACTGGAATTTAGGAGGATGAGGCGGAATCTCGTTGAAACCTTTCAAATGTTGAAAAGGCTAGAGGGTAGATGTGGAAAGGATGTCTCCAATGGTGGGGCAGTCTAAGACAAGAGGGCACAGCCTCAGAAGAGAGGGGCATCAATTTAAAACAGAGATGAGGAGAAATTTCTTTAGCCAGGCAGCTGTGGAGGTCAGGCTGTTGGGTATACTTAAGGCAGAGCTTGATAGGTATCTTGATTGGACATGGCATCAAAGGTTACAAGAAGAATGCCAGGGAGTGGTGCTGAGGAGGGGAAGGAAAGGATCAGCCATGATTGAATGGCGGAGCAGACTCGATGGTCCAAATGGCCTAACTCTTCTCCTATGTATTATGTTCTTATGGTTAAAAGAAATCTGAATTGCTTTCCCTCACTAGAGGACTAGAATATAAAAGGAACAACGTAATGCTGAGACTTCATAAAGAGTTGATCAGATCATGGAGCATTGCGAACAGTTTTGGGCCCTATAGCTAAAAAAGGTTTTGCTGGCATTGGAGATGTCCAGAACAGGACTACAAGAAATATACTGGGAATGATAGAGTTAATATAAGAGGAGTGTTTGATGGCTATGGGCCTTTTCTCATTTCAGATTAGAAGGATGTGGGGAGATCTCATTTAAACCTACCAAATATTGAAAGCCTAGATAGAGTGGACATAGAGAGAATGCTTCTAATAGTGGGAGAGTCTACCACCAGAGGACACAGCCTCAGAATGGAAGGACATCCCTTTAGAACAGAGATGAGGAATTTCCTTAGCCAGAGGGTGGTGAATCTGTGGAATTTATTGCCACAGATGCCAGTGGAGGCCAAGTCTTTGGGTATACTTAAAGTGGAGGTTGATAGATTCTTGATTAATAACAACATCAAAAATTTAGAAGGTAAGAGAATGAGATAGAAAGGGAAAAAAAATTGGCCATGACTGAATGACAGTGCAAACTCTGAATGGCCTAATCCTACTCCTATGTCTTAAGGTCCCTTCACAGAGCAGTCTAGAATTGGCAAATCCTCTCTTCCCATCAACATGCTTGAGAATGAAATTAACAGACATTTATTTGGGATAGACATCAAGAAATATGCAGGTCAGCCTCGATCAATCTGAGTGCCAGGACAAACGGGAGGGGCTGTATTCGGGTGGGAGCCGTAATGTGCCTCACTGGAAGATGGGAGTCATTCCTCCAGCTTATATTGAGCTTCATTGGAACAAGGCAGAGTAGAGGTGGGAGAGAGACCCAAGTTACTGGCAAACTCAGGGACACACTTGGAAGGAAGCTACTTAGCAAAGAAGACATCCAGTTTGCTTCTGGTCACATCAGTGTAGACACCACATGAAGGGCATTGAATACAGCACAGTGAATGGAAAGAAGCATAGGTAAATCATTGCTTCACCTGGAATTAAATGAAATGAGGGGAAGGTTCACATGTCCCGCACATGTTACTGAATTCTTTATTACAACATAGAAGGTCTAAGCAAGCTTGTGACAGCTTCTAGAAATCTCATCGTTTTCATTCCACCCCCTAATTCCTCCCACCCTCCAGCCTCTGTAACCTCTTCTCTACTACATGCCCGTCAATTCCTCCTGATTCACAAATGACACCCATTTACACTAAGAGCCAGTTGCCATAGCAATGAACCTATCAGCATGTCTTTGGGATCTGGGAGGAAAGCAGAGCACCTGGAGGAGATGCATACTGCCAATTCAATGCATTGCTGGGTCAGGATTAAACACAGATCATTAAAACTGTGAGGCAGCAGTGCTAACTTCTGCACCTCTGAGCCATCTGTTGAAGAAGTTGCAGAGCCTGGGCCTCTGTACCTCCCTCTGCAATTCGATCCTTGACTTCCTAACCGGAAGACCACAATCTGTGCAGATTGGAGATAACATATCCTCTTTGCTGATGATCAACACTGGCGCACCTCAGGGGTGTGTGCTTAGCCCACTGCTCTACTCTCTGTATATACATGACTATGTGGCTAGGCATAGCTCAAATACCATCCACAAATTTGTTGACGATACAACCATTGTTGGTAGAATTTCAGGTGCTGATGAGAGGGCGTACAGGAGTGAGATATGCCAACTATTGGAGTGGTGCCACAGCAACAACCTGGCACTCAATGTCAGTAAGATGAAAGAGCTGATTGTGGACTTCAGGAAGGGTAAGATGAAGGAATATGTACCAATCCTCATAGAGGGATCAGAAGTGGAGGGAGTGAGCAGCTTCAAGTTCCTGGGTGTCAAGATCTGGTCTAACCTGCTCCCAACATATCGATGTAGTTATAAAGAAGGCAAGACAGCAGCTATACTTCATTAGGAGTTTGAAGAGATTTGGCATGTCAGCAAATACAGTCAAAGACTTCTATAGTTGTACAGTGGAGAGCATTCTGACTGGCTGCATCACTGTCTGGTATGGAGGGGCTACTGCACAGGACTGAAAGAAGCTGCAGAAGGTTGTCAGCTCCATCTTGGGTGCTAGTTTACTAAGTACCCAGGACATATTTAGGAAGTGGTGTCTCAGAAAGGCAGCATCCATTATTAAAGACTTCCAGCACCCAGGGCATGCCCTTTTCTCACTGTTACCATCAGATAGGAGGTACAGAAGCCTGAAGGCACACACTCAGTGATTCAGGAACAGCTTCTTCCCCTCTGCCACCTGATTCCTAAACAGACATTGAAGCTTTGGACACTACCTCACTTTTTTTTAACATGCAGTATTTCTGTTTTTGCACATTTTTAAAAATCTATTTCATATACGTAATTGATTAACTTGTTTATTTATTATTATTATGTTTTATTTTTATTCTCTCTGCTAGATTGCATTGAGCTGCTGCTGCTAAGTAAGCAAATTTCACATCACATGCCGGTGATAATAAACCTGATTCTGGTTCTGACTCTCACAAGACATTGTATGGGAAGGGTTTATGGAAGAGGAATGTGTCCCTCACTGTACTCAGCTTCCTACAGTTTTGAATAGCAGTTCAGTATAAGCAGCTCCACTTCATTGCTCCAACATGAGTCCAACAATTTTATATTATGTGAATTCCAGCATTTCTCTTCCGTTGCAAATTAGTGTTTTTTTTAATTATTGGTTTATTATGGTCACATATACCAAGATACAGTGATAGAGAAAGTGCAGAGGAAACTTACAAGAATGTTGCCTGGATTGAAGAAATGCCTTATGAGAAAAGGTGGAGTGAACTCGGCCTTTTCTGCTTGGGGCGACAGAAGACAGAGGTGACCTGAGAGAGGCATTGATTGTGTGGCCAGCCAGAGGCTTTTTCCCAGGCGGAAATGGCTAACACCAGGGGGCATTGCTTGAAGGTACTTGGAAGTAGGCACAAGGGAGATATCAGAGATAAATTTTTCACACAGAGAGTGGTGGGTCCATGGAATGCACTGCCTGCGACAGTAGTAAAGGCAGATACAATCAGGTCTTTTAAGAGACTTTTAGATAGGTACTTGGAGCTGTGCAGTCAGGAGATTCTAGGCAATTTCTAGAGTAGATTACATGGTCAGCTGAAGGACCTGTAATGTTCTGTAGATTTCTATAAATTTTTGTTTGCATCCCATCCAGACAGACACTCCATACATCATATACAAATACCGCTTCAAGAAAGTGTTTGACAGAGTCTGGCACGATGCCTTATGAGCCATCATGAAGAAATTCAACATGGGGCAGAAGCTGATTCATACAATCCATCAGCTTTATGCCAAGGCAATCAGTGCAGTACTCACTCGGCACCATTGGGGAGTGGTTCCATACCTCTGTAGGAGTCCGTCAGGGCTGCCTCCTCTCTCCCACTCTCTTCAACATATTCCTGGACTGGATTATGAGTGATGCCCTTGAAGATCGTGTGGGCACAGTCAGCATCGGAGGGAGGAACATCACAAACCTGAGATTTGCTGACAAATTTGATGGACTTGCAGGAAAACAGGACGAACTGGCCAACATAGTCAGCCATCTTGACAGAGCATCCACAAAGTTTGGAATGGAAATAAGTGCAGAGAAAACCAAGCTCATGGCAAATGCCTACGGTGCCATCACACAGACATCTCAGTCAATGGTCAGAAACTTGAGACAGTGCAGCAGTTCAAATACCTGGGGGCAATCATCAGTGATGAAGGATCAAGACCAGAAGTCCTGGCAAGAACTGCACAGACAATGACTGCACTATCCAAACTCAAGACAATATGCAGGGACAGCAACATCACCATGAAGTACAAGATCAGACTCCTGCGTGCATTGGTATTCTCCATCTTCCTGTACACATGCGAGACGTGGACCCTCACAGCAGAGCTACAGAGGAAGATACAGGCATTGGAAGTGAGATGCTAACGCAACATCTTGGGCATCTCATACTTGGACCACATCACAAACGAGTAGGTCCGCAAGACCATCCAGCACCACAATGGCCCGCATGAAGACCTCCTCACAACGGTGAAGAAAAGAAAGCTGAGATGGTACAGCCACGTAACAAGATCCAGTGGCCTTGCAAAGACCGTTCTACAAGGAACTGCGGAGGGGAAAAGGAGAAGCAGACAGAGGAAAAGATGGATGGACAACATTAAAGAACGGACAGGGAAAACATTTGTGGTGACCCAGGCCCTGGCACACAACCGCGACAGATGGAACAGACTGGTGCAAAGCTTGGCATGACGACACCTGGACGACTCCACCAGGAGCTAAGGGCGCAAGAAGAAGAAGAAGAAGATCCCATCCAGACAGACACTCCATACATCAGTGCACTGAGGTCCTCATCTTCATCATTATATGCTCTGTTGTATGACGTGGGTGATCATGGTTAACCTGATTGTCCTAGGCAAATTTTTCTACAGAAATGAATTGCCATTGCCTTCTTCTGGGCAGTGTCTTTACAAGACAGGTGACCCCCCCCCCCCCCAAGCCATCACTAATACTCTCCAGAGATTTATGCGAAACAGACACAAAATGCTGGAGGAACTGCAGATCAGGCAGTATCTGTGGAAAAGAGTAAGCATGACTGATGAAGGGTCTCGGCCCAAAACATCGACTGTTCATTCTTTTCCAGAGATGCTGCCTGGTCTGCTGAGCTCCTCCAGCATTTTGTGTGTATGACTCTTCAGAAATTGTCTGCCTGGCATCACTGGACGTATGATACGCTTCCGCGACTCATACGACCATCCACCACCTGCTCCCAAGCTACATGTGAACCTGATCAGGGGGGCAAAGCAGGTGCTACACCTTGACTAAGGGCGACCTGCAGGCTCGCAGAGGGAAGGAGCACCTTACACCTCCTTTGGTAGAGACACATCTCCACCCACGCCCCAAAAGGGAAAACAGAATGCAGAATATAGTCTCACAGTTTCAGAGAAGGAACAGTCAAGAGAGACAAGGTGCAAGAGTTATATTGGGGGTGAATTGTGAAATCAAGTATTCATCTTTATCATATGAGATGCCCATTCCTGGGTCTTATAATAGTGGGATAAATCTGTCCTTCAGCCTAGTGGTACATGCTTTCAAGTTTTTGTACCTTCTGCCGAAGGGAAAGGGGAAAAGGGGAGAGGAAGCACTGTTGTTCTCAAGACCCTAAATTGGATCTTGGTATCATCACCTACAACAAGAGGAATCTGAAATAGAATGGCCCAATAAGTGAAGAGGGGTTTGTTGATTGGCCAGGTCATCCATCACTCAGTCAGCGAACTGTATGAAATTTCGAGATGAATGTGTGAGTCAAAAAAAAAGAAAAACAGTTAACCCTCCTGTGTTCATTTAGCTCTCCGATAACTTAGGAAAACTGCAATGAATGCCATCCTTTAATGTTCACCGCTCTCTCTTCTCTCCTTTTTACGTTGTAGAAAATATTTGGCACTAATGGAAAATAGTGCCTGAGTAAAGATAATTTGCGAAAGGCATCCGTGCAGTCGTCAGGGATCTGCATTCAAGTAAAAACATAGTTGCATTCAGGAATGTGTCAGAGCAACAGTGGGGACTGCACAAACGGGTTAGACGGACACATTCTTGGATACAGCTTTCCATTAAATCCACATGAGCAGCATTTGCAGTCAAGAAAGTATTACCAACAGAGTGATGCGTGAATTATTTGGCAGTGTTCTGACAGGCTGTCAGAGTGACAGGTTAAAATCCTTCATATACAGGAGTACGTGTGGTGGGGAGTCGGTGGGGTGAGGTCAAGTAAAGCCACATGGCACTCTCCTATCTTTATAATTAATAAGTACATTAAAGAAATGGACATGAACATGGCCATGCTTAACTTGTAGTTTTAAGGTACCCTTTAAAAAGTAGCCGGATTCTACATACAATGACCAGGAAAACGGAACAAGCAATATCTGCAGTGATAGAAACAGAAATAACGACACTTCCTCAGAACATTGATAAATTTATATATCAACTGGGTATTAGTCGCAGGAAAAGAGGTGAGGAGGGGATGAGAGATGAAGGAAGTTGGCTAACTTGTGAGAAGCAAGAGATGCTAAGTGACGAAAATGGATGCTAATGGGACAAGAAAAGAAGCAAAGAAAGTGTGGAGAAGGTAGAAATAGGAGAAAGTGCATAATTAACTGGAAACAAAAGCAAATATTGCAGTTTCTGGAAATCCCAAATAAAAATGGAAAAGGGTGGAAAACCATCATGGAGAGGAGAAAAGATAATATTTCAGATCTATGACCATTACTGCTGATGAAAGGATGTCAGCCTGAAGCATTATCGAAAGTTCTCAATGAAACTGCAATAAACGCTCGAGGAAGTTTGGTGCGCAATTGCTCTGTCCAAGAGCACAACAGACTGCAGAGGGTATGAACACAGCCCAGTCCATCACACAATCCAGCCTCCCTCTATTGACTTACCATACACTTCACGCTGCCTTGGGAAAGCAGACAACATAATCAAAGACCCCTCCTCGCCTAGTCATTCTCTCTTCTCCACCCCTCTCCCCCACCACTTCCGTCCGGAAGGAGACACAGAAGCTTGAGAGCACAGAGCAGCTGGCTGAGAGACAGCCGTTATCCTGCTGTTATCTGATTCCTGAATGGACATCACCAATGCTAAAAGGTAAATAGTTCATCTCCCAGTCTCCCTTGCAGTGGTCCGGGCATCTTATTGTCTACCTGCTCTGCATTTTCCCTGTAACTATTACACTATATTACGCATCGTCTTCCACTTCAGTATTCATGATACTTATGCGTGGAATGTTGAAAGCATACGAACAAAAGCACTTCACTGTGTAGGTTTTCACAAATAAAACAAAGTGAGGCATTTTATGTTCAATGAAACCCGTAACACATTTTATTCAACTCCAAAATCTAAGCACAAAAGCCGCTAAAAGTCTTTCCATAGTAACGTCATCACGTCAGTGCAGCCTCTTAAGGTGAAACCCCAACTCAATGTCAACATTTCTCCCGATTACATACCTCACAACTGTATCTCAGTATACTTGACATTGAAAGATTCAGGAGATTCTAAGTACATTTTTTATCAAAGCATGTCTGCAGTATACAACCCTAAGATTCGTCTTTCCACAGACAGCCAAGAAACAAAGAAACACCATGGAATCTGTTCAAAGAAAACATCAAACACCTAACGTGCAAAATAAAGAACAAATCACGTCATCGCCAAAATCGAGCAGAAAACACAGAGTATATAACATCAAACCAGTGAGGGAATGTTTATTTTAGTTTAACTCAGTTCAATTTCACGCTGTATCATTCATTGACTGCAGGCCACAGTCAGTCTGCCTCAACATTAATAAAACAATAATAATAGTTTCTCTGCATTGTCTTGAAGAAACACATTGCTGATGTTCTCATTTCCAAAACAGTCATATACATATTGTTTTGTCATTATTGCATTACTTTTCCTGAGTGTCACATGATCACAGTGCCCGGTACTCCAAAAACAAGCAGCCTAAGTTAAAAGGGAGGAAATTTAAAGGGGACTTAATGAACTCTTTGAAATCTGGAACTCACTGCCTGAGGGGATGGTGGTGACCCTCACAACATTTAAGGAATACACTCAGTGGCCACGAAATTAGGCACACCTGTGCGCCTGCTCATTAATGCAAATATCTAATCACCCAATCATGTGGCAGCAACTCAAAATGCATATAGGCATGATCACAAGATTCGGTTGATGTTCAGACCAAACATCTGAATGGGGAAGAAATGTGATCAAAGTGACTTTGACTGTGGGATGATTGTTGGTGCCAGACAGGATGGCTTGAGTATCTCAGAATCGGCTGATCTCCAGGGAGCTTCATGCACAACGGTCTCTAGAGATTACAGAGGATTGGAGTGAAAACAGAAAAAAACATCCTGTGAGGAGCAGTCTGGGAGATAGGCCAGAGGAGAATGGCCAGACTGGTTAAAGCTGACAGGAAGGCAACAGTAATTCACAGTAATTCACCTGTTACAACAGTGCTGTGCAGAAGAACATCCCTGAACACACAACACGTTGAAACTTGAAGTGGATGGGCCACAGCAGCAGAAGACCACGAACATACACTCAGTGGCCATTTGATGAGGTATAGGAGGTACCTAATAAAGTGGCCACTGAGTGCATTTTGATGAGCCCTTGAAAAACTAATACATGGAAGACTGAGAACTGAAAAATGGGATTAGTGAAGATGCCTGATGCCAGCGCAGATGGACAAGAAGGCGTGTTTCCATGTTGTATGTCTCTCTGACTCTAAAACCACCCCGTAGAGTTCAAGATACTCCGTAGGCTGAGAGTCCACTCAAGTCTTTCACATTGTGCATGAGGTAGGTCTACACTTCTGACTCCTGCTTTCACTAACTTGTGCAGTGGTCATACAAGTCATACAAACCTGTCATAACATCAGCTTGTGCCTCTGCTCTCCAACCCAGAATACTCATTCAGAACAAAGGCAGATGGATCATTTTTGCTGGATTATTTTGATCAGACAATTATTCTCTGATTTGACATTCTATGGCTCAGAATTAGCATGGTTTAATAATTTCAGGTTACATTCTCACTTAGTTCTTTCCAACTAGCAGAAGCAAAACCAATCTGACCCATTTGAAGTAAACGTTTGTGAGAATGAACCCGGTGTGGTGAGGCAACTCCTTACTTTGCCTGCTGACTGGACATGTCTTGCTTGAATCAAAGGATTTGCAGTTCATTCACTGCTGATATTTATAACTCTATAACAAGCCTGTCAGCTTAGAGTGGAGCTGCCAGTGGGAGGCCGTGCTGATGAGTTAATTTTCCTTCCACATACATTTTGACTGGGGGCATTGCAGGAAGATGATATAAAGGGTACAGCCTCTGAGTGGGTCCCAGGATCGGTTCTTGTGAACCGTCGGCGGGGTTATTGCAACCATGGAGGACATTGGAGGTGACAGCTGTCCCGAGGGAATGCCATTGCAGTTTCCAGCATAATTCACCCGACTGCAATTAAATCCAGACACTATGGAAGGGTAGACCCACTGGTGCAGTATGGTCTCAAATTGGAACCACCAACTCTGGGTTGAGAAAGTAAACGGTGTAATTTTAATCCCATAGGTTCCCGTCAAGAATTGACAATGACATGCGTTATTACAGCATCTTCAACGCAAGAAAATATCTCACAATGTCCATCAAATAACACTTTACCTGAGGACATCACCGTCATGAAGGCACCAATGGGCAGGATCAGAAAAAGCTGCAAGGGTTGTGAGCTCCATCAAGAAGGCAGCATCCATTGTGAAGGACCCTCACCATCCAGTACATGCCCTTTCAGAATCCGAATCCGATTTATATCTTTGGCTTATGTCGTGAAATTTGATAGCGTTGTAGCAGCAGTACAGTGCAATACATGATAAATATAGGGAAAAAACTGAACTGCAGCAAGTACATTTATGTATATTAAATAGTTAAATTATATTTTTTGTCATTTATTTTTTATTGAAATTCAGCATTATACAAACATTTCCATAAGATGTATTTCACATACTGTACATATATATCATGTATTCATGTTTGCCACTGATCTCCACATAGTATTTATCTGAGGTATACACTAACAGAAAATAAAAGAAAGAACAAACAAAAGGAAAACTATGTACAAGTTGGGAGTGATTGTTTTTTACGACATATTCATTGATTTGTGAGAATAAAATCAGGCCTATGTAATTAAACCATTTCTCCCAGTATGAATCAAATTGTTTCAATTTATGATTGGCAGATGCTGTTATCTTCTCCATTTTGTAAATGTCCATTATAATTTCCATCCATGCGTTTAAAGTTGGGCTCTCCTGTGATAACCATTTCCTAGTAAGAGGTTATCACAGCCACCAGCAGTATATTCATTAAATATTTTTCTCTTTTCAACCATTCTTGAGGTATATACCCAAAATATATGGTCTTACTTTCTAAGGGTATTTCACATTTAAAAATATCTTGTAGGGCTTTGTGCATCCCACTTCAATAGTCTCTGATAACGGGACAATCCCTGAAAATTTGGTAATGATTTGCATTTTGATTTTCACAATTTCTCCAGCAAACAGGGAGGTTACTATCATAATGGGATTTCTGAGAGGGTGTAATAAAATAAGTAATATAAGTAATAAAAAATAAAAAATAAAATAAGTAATAAAATAAATTAAAATAAGTAATGCAAAAACAGAAATTTTAAAAAAGTAGTGAGGTAGTGTTCATGGGTTTAGGAAGGAGGAATCTGGAGATGCTCACTCAATGCTTTAGGAGCAATTCCTTCTCCTCCAGCATCAGATTTCTGAATGATCCATGAACTCTTCCTCACTATTTTGCACTTCCTTTTGCACAATTTTTAAAATATATTCTTATTGGAATTTATATTTTTTAAAAATATATTACATTGTACTGCTGTTGCAAAACAACAAATTTCACAACAAAATGCTGGTGGAACACAGCAGGCCAGGCAGCATTGATAGGGAGAAGCGCTGTCGACGTTTCGGGCCGAGACCCTTCGTCAGGACTAACCGAAAGGAAAGATAGTAAGAGATTTTCTTTTACTCTTACTATCTTTCCTTTCGGTTAGTCCTGACGAAGGGTCTCGGCCCGAAACATCGACAGCGCTTCTCCCTATTACTATCTTTCCTTTCGGTTAGTCCTGACGAAGGGTCTCGGCCCGAAACGTCGACAGCGCTTCTCCCTATTACTATCTTTCCTTTCGGTTAGTCCTGACGAAGGGTCTCAGCCCGAAACGTCGACAGCGCTTCTCCCTGTCGATGCTGCCTGGCCTGCTGTGTTCCACCAGCATTTTGTGTGTGTTGTTGTTTGAATTTCCAGCATCTGCAGATTTCCTCATGTTTGCTCTTTAATTTCACAACATGTCGGTGAAAATAAAGCTGATTCTGATTCTGACACATCAAGGTAACGATGTGATTGTAGGTACTTAAAATGGCCAATAGTTAATGTTTGTTTTGGGAGATCTGAAGCAGTCATGAGAGTAACATTACCACACTGCATAGCAGGTGTTGATGGGGGTTTGGGTGTGGGGTAGGAGTTGGTGGGGGATAGAATTCAAAATTCCATTCTGAGAAAACTATTCTATCTTGACCCAAAGAGGAATGGGGAAGATGCAAGTTTGCAGGAAGAGAAAGGTGAGATATGTGTGGATGGGGAAGGGTTCCTCATTTCAATATTTTTAATATGAGTGGCTCATGCATTCTAAAACATGTCACATGCAAATCAGATGTTTTAAAGGATCTGGGCTTTAAAACATCATCCAAAACCCAGAGGTTTCATTTGCAACGTGCTTGTGTTCTTACCAGTTATGCTTCCATCCAATACACAAATAAAGAAAAGTGACAATGTGTAATTTGAATATCTAACTTTTCAAGTTTCTGTTAACATTATTACCCAAGGAATTATGAAACAAGGAGTATTCTGAGAAATTCCTCAAGCAATGCATATTTACATCGGCAAGGAAGACTGAGGTGACGGAGTTTACACTTGTCCATGAGAGCACATTAGCATTTCAGTCCTACACTCACCAGGTAACAACAAATTTCAATACAAGTGGATGGATTGGAGAGAAAGAAAGAGCAGGAGAAGGCAAGTTTGAATTTTGAGCACATCTCCTATTTCTATCTCCAAATATGAACTCTGGACATTTCCCAGAGGTAACACACAAAGAAGGCATAATCTGATTCTAACTGTATATAAACTCATTTGGTCTCACCCTGTCAGAGGTATTTCCATTTTGCTCATGTGTTCCTCACTTTCTCTGCTATTGCAGTCTAACTAGCTTTCTTTCCTTCCCAGTTCTGCAGAAGGGTCTCAACCTGAAATGTGATCAATTTCTCTTTCCACAGATGCTGCCTGACCTGCCAAGTGTTTTCAACATTTTCTGATTTTTTTTTCCAGATTATCAGCATTTGCTGTTTTTCTTTATTCTTATTTTCACTCCCTCCAGTTTATTGGGTTTCTTCAACCTTAAGATCCCGTGACACGCGGCTGTGCCTCATAACACTGTTTATAGCGTGCTGCAGCTCAGTTGAAGTCAACTGTTACGAACACAAGCTGTGTTGACCGTACTTGGAACTCTTACATCTAGATGAGTAAATGAGTGTCTGATCCACTACTGGACACATCCAGTACTGTAGCGTTGATGTGGGGATGTGCAAATTCCTCTGCTGAATAAATTAACTGAGTGAGTTTGCAAATTTGCAAAAGCATTTTGAATCAGAATCAGGTTTATTATCACTGACACATGTTCAGTTGTCACTTTAATAAGCAAAGGACTGGAACCCATTGTGGTCTTCTGCTGATGAATTCAATTCAATCTGATGGTTTTTGGTTTTCACTCCATTTCCTGTAAACTCTCAAAACTGTTGTGTGTGAAAATCCCAGGGGATCAGCAGTGACTGAGATACTCAGACCACCCCATCTGGCACCACCAATCATTCCACAGTCAAACTCACTAATATCACATTTTCTCCCCACTCTCACTGTGCCCACAGTCACACTGTGCGCTGTGTGAGGCAGCAGCAAATTGCAGTATCTGAGTGTGTTTGTTCTGTTTGCCCTAAATAGCAACTGAACCTCTTGACCATGTCTGCATGCTTTTATGCATTGAGCTACTGTCACATGATTGGCTGATTAATAACCAGGTGTAGCTAATAAAGTGACCACTGAGTGCATAAAAGTTCAAACATTACAGCACAGTACAGCCCCTAAAGCCCTTGATGTTGTGCCAGTCTTTTAAACTACACTAGGATCAATCTAATCCTTCTGTCCCACAGAGATGTCTAATTTTTAATCAGTCATGTGCCAATGTCATGAAATTTGGTGTTTTGTGGCAACATACAATACAATACATAAGAAATTGCTACAAGTTACAAACAGAAATATATACATGTAAATGAGTAGTGTGAAAATTGAGCAAAAAAAAGTGTGGTAGTGTTCATGGGTTAATGGTCCATTCAGAAATCGGACAGCAGAGAGGAAGAAACATAGAAAACCTACAACACAATACAGGCCCTTCGACCCATAATGCTGTGCCAACCATGTACTTTAGAAATTACCTAGGGTTACCCGTAGCCCTCTAATTTTCTAAGTTCCATAAAAAGAAAGATTGTTGTCTTTCAGTCATATCTGACCTCATAGGATTTCCATGGCAAGATACAGAAGTAGATTGCCAGGCCTTTCTTCCACACATACTGCATTGGAACCCTGCCGGGCTTGAACTCAGGACTATCTGTCTTGAAGTCCAGCACTGATGCCACTACACCACCAGCCAGCCCAGGAAGCTGCTCCTAAAGCAGTGTTTTCAGGCTCCTGTACCTCCTCCCTGCTGGTGGCAATGAGAAGAGGGCACTGCTAAACAGGAGACATTCTTTGAAACTAAAATAAGACTAGGATGTGCAAAATTGGAACTCGGGACAAACTGACAGAAGCAGCACAGCAGCTTATGTTGGAAAGCTGGGAAAACACGGAGTGTGGAAACTGGCTCTTTTGGCCATTAAATCTAACAGCCACATACCAGGGGGATTAGTGACTCCGTTCCAATATTTTTTGACATCAAATTCCGCATATAAAATTGAGTCATAGTTACTCCATTTGATTTTATAAGGTCAATTCTCAATATTGCCTAACTTATAACAAAGAGTCATCTTTGGAATGTACTCTCATCCCAAAATTCAAGATCCAGGGTGTCAATATCTCTGAGGATCCAACCTAGATCCAACATATTGATGCAGCTACAAAGCAGGCACAACAATGGTTCTATTTCATTGGAAGTTTGAGGAGATTTAGTACATCACCAAAGAAACACGCAAATTTCTATCGATGTGCCGTGGACAGCATTCTGACTGGATGCTTCACCGTCTGGTATTGGGGGGGGGGGGGTGCTATTGCACAGGATCAAAATAAGCTTCAGAGCGTTGTAAACTTCATCAGCTCCTTCATGGGCACTAGCCTCTGTAGTATCAGGAACATCTTCAGGGGGCGATGCCTCAAAAAGACGACGTCCACCGTTAAGGACCCCATCGCCCAGGACATGCCTTGTTCTCACTGCTACCATCAGGAAGGAGGGACAGAAGCCTGAAGTACTCAACAATGCAGGAACAGCTTCTTCCCCTCTGCCATCCGATTTCTGAATGGACATTGAACCCATGAACATGACCTCGCTATTTCTTCATTTCTATATTTGCACTACTTAATTTATTTATATTTACTGTAACTCACAGGTTTTTTATTACTATGTATTGCATTGTACTGCAGCCACAAAGACAACAAACTTCATGACACATGCCGGAGAAATTAAACCTGATTCTGATTCTGATTCATCTCCAGCGAGTTTAGTGGGACTGAATTTCAGATATAAATGCTCCATTTAGCAGCACCAACCCCAGGACAAACCAACATGGAATTACTCATTCTGGGTGATTGACTCATCATGCATTTACGGGCAAAGTGAAGGTGAACTCCTGACCTCATCACGGCCCTTGTACCGTAATGTCCTGCCCCGCACTTCCTCTGGAACTGTACATTCTGCTATACATACCGTATATACCCAATGTCCAGTATAATGCATTCTGTCATTGTTCTTCCCTTTGTACTACTTCAATGTACTTCAGTTGTGAAATCATCCGACTGGATGGCTTGCAAAACATTTTTGAGTTTATTTCAATACATGTAACAATAATAAAACAATTACTAGCTTTTGTCTCATTAACTTCAGCAGTTTAGAAATCATGAACAACCTCTCAACTTCCCTTGACTGGACTTATTATAAACTGTAAGTTTACATCATGCTTTTTGTTGCAAATGCTGTGTTAGTTATATCCGCAGTCTTCTTTTGCTACGTAGCTGTTTGTAAGAGCTGCTGGATGAAGACTCAGGTGAAGGTCATTGTCAGAGAGTGAGAGATACAGCACAGAAACAGGCCCTGGATCCAGCAAATCTACTGCAACTAACAACCACCCATTTACATTGGTCCTACCTGGGAATCAGAGTTAGACAAAACAAACAGGCTCTTCAGCACAAATGGTCCATGCTGACCCAAAGTAGTCCCATTTGTTAGCACCTGATTCACTATCCATCTACAGTACCTGACCAACTATCTTTTAACCACTTCCTCGGGCATTTCATTCCACATACGTACCACTCTCTATATTTTTTTAAAAGGTGCCTCTCGAGTTACTATTAGATCTTTTTCCTCTCACCTTAAACTTATTCCTTCTAGTTCTTTATTCCCCAACCCAGGGGAAAAGACTGAGTACCTTCACCCTATCTGTGCGCTCATAGAACATAGCACATAGAAATCTACAGCACATTACAGGCCCTTCGGTCCACAATGTTGTCCTGACCATATAACCTACTCTAGAAGAAGCTTAGAATTACCCTACCACATAGCCCTCTATTCATCTAAGCTCCATGTACCTATCTAAGAGTCTCTTAAAAGACCCTATTGTATCCACTTCCACCACTGTCGCTGGCAGTGCATTCCACGCACCCACCACTTTCTGGGTGAAAAACTTACCCCTGACATCCCCTCTGTACCTACTTCCGGGCACCTTAAAACGATAGCCCCTCATGTTAGCCATTTCATCCCTGGGAGAAAGCCTCTGGCTATCCACATGATCAATGCCTCTCCATCTCCTAAACTCTAAGGAATAAAGTCCTAACCTATTCAACCCTTCTCTGTAACTCAGTTTCTCAAGTCCCGGCAACATCCTTGTAAACCTTCTCTGCACTCTTTCAACCTTATTAATATCCTTCCTGTAATTCGGTGACCAAAACTGCACACAATACTCCAAATTCAGCTTGAATCGCTCAATGTGTGCCTTCAGGCTTCTGCACCTCCTTCCTGATGGTAACAAAGAGAAAGTGACCTGAGTGATGGGTCCTTAATGATGGGCGGCGCCTTTTTGAGGCATCGCTCCTTGAAGATATCCTGGATACCATGGAGGCTAGTGCTCGTGATGGAGATGACTAATTTTACAACTCTCTGCAGCTTACATCGATCCTCTGCAGTATCCCACCACTCCCATTCCAGACGATGATGCAGCCTGTTAGAACGCTCTCCACCGTACATCTATAAAAATTTTTGAGGGCAACAATTATTCAACTCCCTATCAACTCACCCCCCAATTCTACCATTCACCTATGCAATAAGAGCACTTTACTGTGGCCACTTAATATACTAGTGCACAATGTGGTAGGAAACCAGAGTAAACCTGTGTGGACATAGACCATCGACAATACCTGAGCACAAGAAAACCAGCAGATGCTGAAAGTCCGAAGCACCACACACAAAATGCTGGAGGAACTCAGCAGGTCAGGAAGCATCTATGGAAAAGAGTGAACAGTCAAGGTTTTGGGCCAAGAATCTAGCTGAGGTACCTGATGACAATACCTGACATCAGGGCTGAATGTCTCAGATATTCAGCTGTGCCACTGACATTGACATCAGATGAAACATCCTCAACTGCTTGAGCATCAAGTCTCAGCTAAGCATCTGCCTCCTATTTCTACCCAAAAACATATGTTAGAGCAAAATAGCTGAACAGTCTCTGAAGGCTGTTGTTGGCATCTGTGCACACAATATTCAATGTACCTTGTCAGCCATTTAATAAAAGGAAAGGAGGACCACACACACTACAGAAACAAAATTCTGGAAGGGAAATCTATTGTCTATGTTTTAAGCCACCAGGCCTAGGTCAACATGAAGAAAGACTGTAATAACAGAGCTCGGGGCGTTTTGCTCTCTGAAGTACAGTAATAAGGAGTCAGCAATAGCACTGAGGATCCAAGCTGATGGGATAGCAGCCTCATTCAAATCAGAGATCGGAAAACACAGAAACTGTCCAGAGCTTTTGAGGAAGACACGTGACCACAGAAGTGAACAAGATTTCTGCTGGAAATCACAAACAATCAAGAAATTTCAAGTCACAGTTGTATTCAACGTTACGCTTGCTTACATATTATTTACACACAAATAGACTACGTTAGAGTCATTGTGTGGTACAATACAGAAACAAGTCCTTCGGTCCACCATCCCTGTGCCTGGCTCATTCAAGACTCTTAAACTTTGTTACTCTTCCTGATTCTGCCACCTCTTCTGGTAGCTCATTCGAAGGTTTCAAAGGTACATTTAATGTCAGAGAAATGTATGCAACATACATCCTGAAATGCTTTTTCTTCACAAACATCCACGAAAATAGAGGAGTGCCCCCCAAAGAATGAACGACAATTAAATGTTAGAACCCCAAAGTGCCCCTCCTCTCCCTCCCACGCGTAAGCAGCAGCAAACAACAATTCTCCTCTCCCCCCACTGACAAGAAAAAGCATCGGCACCCACCACTGAGCACTCAAGCATGTGCAAAGCAACAGCAAAGTCACAGACTTACAGTTACCCCAAGGACTTTGCATTTCACCCGGTATTCGACGTACCACAGGCTCTCCTCTCCCTAATAAGGGAGAAAGAGGTGTCTCCGTTCCACAGTGAGAGGGGAGACATGACAGACAACTCACTGGTTTACGATGTTAAAAAGTACGTTGCATCACTTTTTCTGAGCTCTGTGCTCAAAGATCTCGGGTCTCTGGGCACACAGCCAGAGATCTTCCATCTCCCACGACACAACAGTCTTCTGCTCAGACACCAACCTCCGGTCCCCCATCTCCAGAGCCACGAAAATTTAGTCCTCCAAAGAACAGCCAGTTATGAAACCCCGAGTTGTTGTTTTTTTTCTTGTGTTGTGGGGCTTGGGGAGGACACTAAGCTTACTTGTCTTTAATTTAGGTGCTTTTTTTGTTAAATTCTCTTCCTTTGTAGCATATTGTTATTGTATGCTTAATTTTGCACTGTATTAAAGCTCCTCATTGGGATTTGGGGTTTTTAATTTGTAAAATGTTTTGAAAAACTAATTTAAAAAAATTTAAAAATAAATAAAAAAATTATAAATCATAATTAGAAAATAGAAAAGGGAAAGTAAGGTAGTGCAAGTCAGGTCCAGATATTTGGAAGGTATGGCCCAGATCCGGGTCAGGATCTGTTCAGCAGTCTTATCACAGTTGGAAAGAAGCTGTTCCCAAATCTGGCCGTACGAGTCTTCAAGCTCCTGAACCTTCTCCCGGAGGGAAGAGGGACAAAAAGTGTGTTGGCTGGGTGGGTCTTGTCCTTGATTATCCTGGCAGCACTGCTCTGACAGCATGTGGTGTAAAGTGAGTTCAAGGATGGAAGATTGGTTTGTGAACCTGGGCTAGGTTCACGATCTTCTGCAGCTTCTTCCGGTCTTGGACAGGACAACTTCCATACCAGATTGTGATGCACCCTAGAAGAATGCTTTCTATGGTGCAACTATAAAAATCAGTGAGGGTTTTAGGGGACAAGGCCAAATTTCTTCCGCTTTCTCAGGAAATAATGGCCCTGGTGGGCCTTCTTGGCAGTGAATGGCAGTGGAGCTTCACTGCCAAACGAGCTCAACGCCTTCAATGCTCGCTTTGAAAGTGAGAGTAAAACCACAGCCATGAGGATCCCTGCAGATCCAGTGAGCCTGTGATCTCTGTCTTGAAGGCCAGCATCAGGCTGTCTTTCAAGAGGGTGAACCCTCGCAAGGCAGCAGGGCCCGATGGGGTACCTGATGGGGCTCTGGAAACCTGTGCCAACCAACTGGCAGGAATATTCAAATCTCTCACTGCTACAGTCAGGAATTCCCACCTGCTTCGAAAGGGCAACAATTATACCAGTGTCCAAGAAGAGCAGCTTTTCCCCCTTTGTCATCCAATTTCTAAATGGACATTGAACCCATGAACACTACCTCACTACTTTTTTATTTCTGTTATTTTGCACTATTTATTTTAACTTAACTATTTAATAGGCATATATACACTTAATGTTTCTTTCTCTACATATTTATTTATCATGTATTTCATTGGACTGCTGACGTAAAGTTAACAAATTTCACAACACATGCCGGTGATATTAAATCTGATTCTGATTCTGATTATGTTACCTCTCAGCATGGTTTACTCCAGGGATAACAAACTCAATTTATCAAATCTCTTTATAACTCAAGCCCTCCAATCAAGACAATACGCTAAAGAATGCTTTCTGCACCCTGTCTAGCTCAATCACGCCTATCCTGGCGACCAGATCTGCTCACAACGCTCCAAGTATGACCTACACAACTTTTCTACAACTGTAACGTGACATCTCAACTCCTCTACTAAATGCGTCAAAAAACAAAGGTAAACATTCCATGCATCTTCACCACTCTGCCTGCCTGTGTTGCCATTCGCAGGGAGTTATGTACAAGTACCGCAGTCCACATTCCCGGAGCCCTGTCATTCAGTGTCTACCTCCTGCCCTGGTTGAACTTTCCAAGATGTGCCACTTCTCACTTGGCAGAGTTCAATTCTACCTGCCATTCCTGAGTCCACTTTCCCAGTTGATCAATATTCCGAGATGCTTCAGGATGTCTCCAGGGCTCTGAACCGCGCTATGTAAACTGAAAACATTCTTAACTCTTAGCAGTTTACTTTTGAGTTTAGCTTTCAGTTTCTGAATTGGTTTTACCACCTTTGTCTGCACTTTGCAAAACTGCCAGAGTCAATGTTATTCAATCCCCTGTTCCAATGTTCACTGAGCCCAGTAGTTCCATCATTCATGAAGTCCAAATCAAAACAGATCAAGTCAAGTCAAGTTTGTTATCATTTAACTATATACATGTATATAATGTATATAACCATATAATGTATATGGAAATGAGACAACGTTTCTCCGAACCAGGGTGTAAAGCACAGTAGTACACATAACACACATAGCACATGATCATTTATGAAGGTACGGATATAATCTACAGATGAATCACACATAAATAACAAACTAAAGTGCATTAACTTTAAATATTTTAAAGTACGGAACAGATTAACCAGTGACATTTTGAATATGGTGCGGCAGTGAGTTCAGAAGCTTGGGGGGTGCGGTGGGGGGGGGGGGGAGAAACTGTTTCTCATCCTGACTGTTCTTGTTTTTATGCTTGGGAGTCCTGTGCCTGTTGGTGGAAAGTCAAAGAGGATGATGGATAGATGGGTGGGGTCCTTAATAATACTAAGGGCCCTGCATATGCAGCGCTCCTGATAAATGTCCCTGATGGATGGTAGGGAGATGCCTACGATCCTCTCAGCTGTTCGCACAGATCCTTCTTAAGTCAATGCAACTTAGGAAAATAATCACAGTATATTCTGATAAAGATATCCTGAAGTAAGCAATCCTGCTTAAGTCTTCTGTATTTTGTTTCCTTACATCAAACTACCATTTATGAAGGATTAATTCCTGTTGTCTCAAGTTACAAAGGATGCTTCCAAAACTCTGTGAGGGAAATGTACATTATATTCAAAATACGGTACATTTTCTCACATCAAGGGACAGACATATGATCTCACAGGTCCGGCAAGGCAACATTTAGTTAGAGATTGAGTAATAGCTGAGGGGAATAATTACCCTGTAATTACTTCACATTAAATAATGGTTTCGACTAACAAGGCATTCACTGATGCGGTTTAATTGGCTATTTAAATAACGGCGTCACTAGGACTTTTCTCAGTTAATCCCCTTAATATACAACTCTGCTGAGGCAGAATGTTCTGAGCAACTGATTCTATTCTCCACTCGTTTCACATCGTACATTTTCACATTGTGCTTGAACGTGTCTCCACTCTGACACTAACATTTCTGTGGCCCAGCTGCTGCGGAGGAAAACCAGGTTTCTAAACCAGCCACAAACTTTGGTGACAATTACACACAGTTCCCAGGGCTCAGTAGTTATTTCTGCAGGCAGACAAAGTTCATCTGTGTTCACACTCAGGTACCTGCCTGTGCATGGACCCCATCTCAATTTAAGCTCGGAAGAGTCAAGCCATGGGTAGAACTTTGCAAATGCTCCCCAATGTGTAGCAGACTAGAAAAGCCAACATAGGTTAGTGGTTTGTCTGAGGCCAGACAAAACAAAGGTGCTGACGAATCGGCATGCAGGAGGGAGATTGAAAATCTGGTTGAATGGTACCACAATGACAACCTCTCACTCAGTGTCAGCTAAACCAAAGAGGTGATTATTGACTACAAGAGGAAGAAACTGGAGGTCCCTGAGCCAGCCTTCATTAGGGGATTGGAGACAGAAAGGGTCAGTAACTTTAAATTCCCTGTTGCTAACATTTCAGAGGATCTATTCCTACATCTATTCTGGCATGTAAGTGCTATCACAAAGAAGACATGATAGCGCCTGTACTTTCTTAGAAGTTTGTACAGGATTGGCATGTTATCTAAAACTTAGACAGACATCTGGAGGTCTACAGTGATTGGTTGCATCACGGCCTGGTACAGAAACACCAGTGGCTAAGAACAGAAAAGCCTTCATGAAGTAGTGGAGACAGTCCGGTCCATCACAGGCAAAGCCCTCCCCACCGTTGAGCACATTTACAAGGAATGCTAGCACAAGAAAGAAGCATCCATCATCAAGGACATGATCTCTTCTCGCTGCTGCCATTGAGAAGGAGGTGTAGGAGCCTTAGAACCCACACCACCAGATTCAGGAACAATTATTACTCTTCAACCATCATGCTCCTGAACCAGCATCACTCAGCTCCACTCTGAATTGATTCTACAACCTATGGACTCATTTTCAAGGACTCTATAACTCATGTTCTCAGTATTATTTATTAACTTTTGTTGCATTTGCACAGTTTGTCTTCTTTTGCATATTGGCTGTTTCTCAGTCTGTGTGTAGTTTTTCTTTGATTCTGTTGTATTCATAGAAACATAGAAACATAGAAAATAGGTGCAGGAGTAGGCCATTCAGCCCTTCAAGCCTGCACCACCATTCAGTATGATCATGGTTGATCATCCAACTCAGAACCCTGTACCTGCTTTCCCTCCATACCCCCTGATCCCTTTAGCCACAAGGGCCATATCTAACTATTCCTTGGTTCTACCATGAATGCATGCAAAAAATGAATCTCAAGCAAGTATATGGTGGCATAAATGAACTTTGATAATAAATGTGTTTACTTACGTAGTTTATTGGCATATGCACCAAGATATAATTCCTTGGTCACATGAATCTTACAGACTACAGAGGTATTTTGATTGAAGTCGGCTGTGCCAGTGGCCACTCCTTTGATTCCTGTCAGTAAATGGAATAGGGACCCTGAAAAGAAAAGCTGAAAAGAAGGAAGTGAATTCATAGAAATTGATCTTTTCTTAGAAACAGGACAATGAAATACAGGCAATATATTATTCATCAAAAGGATACTAATATGTTTCTCAAGCAGGGTGATATTCTCTATGCAGAATGATTGCTCTATTATAAAAGTGTGTTTCAAGATCTTACAGATGACAGGATAGCCTGCTATATATTTGTATCTATTTTCAGCAAATGCACCAAGACAATATCACACACATTTTAACTAATCCATGCATAAAGCTAGTTTACAAAATCTTCTGATCTTTTCTGGGCACTTTTATAAAACTTTTCAAACTCTGGGATCTGCCCCAGGGAAGCCAGTACCCATAATTTTGTGATCAGAGAAGAAATGCCCTTGTATCTATTCCTTCATACATAATTTGATTGATTCTTGCTGGCAGCTGACACATTTTGAGGTCCACACTGAGAATGTGCAAAGAAATGGACTACTTTTCACCTCTCAGTGCTGAAGACATTGACAATGAGTTTAACCATCACCTTCAATGTATCAGCACACCCTTTGACGATGTAAATCAAAGAGTGTTTGAAGATCAAGAGCTTAGACCCAGCACAGATCTCATTGTTTACTGAGCAACTCTCATCCAAACCCTCTGTATGCTTCCAAACCTTGCTGAGAGAAAACACTTGCCTCTTAGATCCCTTTTAAATCTTTCCCCATCACCTTTAGACTCCCTTATCCTGAGAAAAGGACTATGATCATCCACTGTAAGCATCTGTAAAGTCACCCCTCAGCCTCCATCACGCCAGGCAAAACCGTCCCAATCTATTATTTCATCTCTTCCAATAACTCTTCCTATGCAGTTCCGTTCTGGGCAACATCCTTGTGACTTACTTCTGCATCATCTCTAGCTTAATAACATCCTTCCAAATTGGCAACCATACCTACATATAGTATTCCAGGCGCAGTCTCACTAAGATCATATAGAGCTGTAACATGGCGTTCTATCTCTTATACACAAGGTAAGTGATCCATCACCACCTTGTCCATCTATGTGGCCACTTTCTGGGAATTATGCACCTGTATCCCTCAGTCAGTCTGTTCGGCGACGCTCCCCAGGACGCTCTCATTCACTGGGGATGTCCTATTGTGGTTTAACTTTCCAAATTGCACCACTTCACACTTTTCAGATCAGATTCATTCACTTATCACATTGTAACATACAGTGAAATGTGCCGTTTAAACTAACAGCCAGCACAACCCAAGCGTGTGCTGGGGGAAGCCCACAAGTGCTGTCACACATTCCAGCAGCAACATAACATGCCCACAATGCTCAGCAGAATAACACAGAACACAGCAAACTGGAACATACCAGGCAACAAAACAGCAGCAGCAAAACAAGTCCCTTTCTTCCCTTCCACATACCCACACAGACAGTCTCCCAAGTTCCTTTCCAAATGATATGCTGTGTCAGTGAATCAGGCAGCATCTATGGGTGGAAATGGACAGTCAATGTTTCATGTCAAGACACTTCACCTGCACTAACAAAGTCAACCTGAAACATCAACTGACCATTTCCCTCCATGGACACTACCTGAACCTATGAGTTCCTCTAGCATCTTGTGTGTTGCTCCACATTTCAGCATCTGCAGTCTCTTGTGTCTCCCATATACACCATCCCTTCTTAAAGATTAGCTTTATTTATTACATGTACTGTACTTTGAAATATACTGGAGAGAGTTATCACCACCTTCAATAAATGTGGGAGTGTGACACCCAGTCAGGAATGTCACAGAAACATCCCTGAAGAGAGAAACAAAAACAGAGCCAACATTTTAGGTCAATGACCTGATGTGTGGAAGGTTCTATTAGGTTAGAACAAGGGCTCCCAAACTGCGGTCCACGGACCCCTCAGTTAATGACATTTAGAAGGTTGGGACCCCTGCATTAGAAAATAGTGAATTCAGCTGCTTTATTAAGAGGAATAGAGATTTAAAACAGGAACTAGAGGTCAGCTGATTTAGCATCTTTCATAGGGAAAGTATTGGAAGCTACTATTCAAGATGGTATGGCAGATTAGTTTACTAAGTTTAAGATAATCAGACAAGTTTAACATTAACAGTACATTGAAGAAAAAACAGACACTCCTGAAGACATTTGATAATGCATCCCATCAAGCATTACTGTGGAAAATAAAATCTTATGGCATAGGTAATACATATTTGCAGGGCTGGAGATTGGATATAATTGGGTATTTTTCTGATTGAAAAGATGCAACCAGTAATTGGACTTGGAACACTACAGCACAGTATAAGCCCTTTAGCCCACGATGTCGTGCTGACCTTTTAACCTACTTGAAGATCAAGCTAACCCTTCTCTCTCATGTAACCCTTCATTTTTCTATCATCCACGTGCCTATCTAAGAGGAGATTAAATGCCACTCGGTCAGAGCATTCCAAGCACCCACCACCCTCTGTGTAAAAAAACTTACCTCTGACGTCCTCCCCAATACTTCCCTCCAATCATCTTAAAATTATGCCCCCTTGTATTAAGTTACTTCTGCCCTGGGAAAATGTCTCTGCTATCATCTTGTAGACATTTATCGAGCTGCCTCTTTTTTACCTATGCTCCAAAGAGATAAGCCCTGACTTGCTCAACCTCTCCTCATAAGACATGCTCTCTAATCCAAGAAGCATTCTGGTAGATTTCCCTCCCATGACCTTCACTGGCCCTCAGGTATTTTTTCCAATAAGACAGGAATAGCACTACAGTTCTACAACGTACATAAACATAAAGGAAACAAAGATATTATCATTACCTTTGTCACTGAGCTGGATAGGAAAGGAAGCTGTGCAGGGGGCTAAAGCTGCTATGCCTTTTTGAAAGTCAGTCTAAGTGCCTCTTAAACATTGTAAATTCATCTAATTCCCATTTCCACCATTCCAGATATCAACCATTCTCTGTCTAAGCACATTACCTCTAAGATCCCTCATAAAATTTCTTCCTCTCAGTTTTAGTCTATGCCCTCTTGATTTTATACCTACTGCTAAACATTTATGAAACAACAGAGCAGTTTTGAAGGGCAGATTGGCCTCCTCTTCTCCTACTTGATGGTTGCATTTATGTTTGAATGGCTGCATCAAACAGTTCCTCGTGGTTGTAAATCTCTTTTGGACATCTTCACAGGGATACGTGTCCTTATTATCTTTGCAATATGTTGGCAAGGCCAGCATTTATTGCCCATCCCAAAGACACCCTTTAAATCTAAGTTTGTCTTTGTTTTATCTCATACAATCCCTCTGAGAGGAATTTACAAGAGCATTTTGTTTTCTAATTGCTCCAGTGATCTTCTTCAATATATTTTTTCTCTCCCAGGACATTATTTGGCAAAGGGAGAAAAGGTAGTAACGATCTTCCTATCTTATTCCAGACATTTTGAGTGTGAGCTAGACCTATTAGACCATAAGCCATAAGATATAGGAGCAGAGCAGAATTAGGCCATTCAGCCCATCAAGCCTGCTCCCACATTCAATCATATCTGACTATTTTTCCCAACCCCATTCTCCTTCCTTCTACCCATAACACTTAACTTTCTTATCAATCAAGACCTGACAACCTCTACCTTAAATACACCCAATGGCTTGACCGCTCCTCTCTACTGCCCTCTGTGGCCACAGATTCCACAGATTCACCATACACTGAATGAAGACATTCCTCTTCACCTCAGTTCTAAAGAGACATCCCTATACTCAGTTGCTGGACCTGCAGATCCTACAACTAGTGGAAGCACCTCCTCCACATCCACTCAGTCCTGGCCTATTGAAACAGTTGGCCTTTTCCTGCACATCATTCCCATGTTGGCGGAGCAAATGATGTCCTAAGACAGCTGGTATCTTCCTCCCAGGGTTGAAATGTTTCATACAAGAGGACATGCATTTAAGATAAGAGGAGATAACTTCAAAGGAGGTGGGAGGTGGCAATTTTATTTTTAACACAGAGAGTAGTGGGTGCCTGGTATGTGCTGCCTGAGGCGGTAGGGAAGGTAAACACGTTCAAGAGCCTCTGACATAAGTAAATGTACATGAAAGGAAGGATATGGACATTGTGTAGGGAGAAGGGCTTAATTTAGTGGGCACTTGGTTACTAATTTCTTGAATATTTCTAAACTGAGAGTCAACCCATGGTCACTGTCTCATTAGTTTTGCTCCTTTTGCACTATTTATTTAATTAAATATATATTGGTTATTGTAATTTATTGTGTATTTTATGTATTGCATTGTACTGCTGCCACAAGCCCACAAATTTCACAACGTACCATATGTCAGTGACAATAAAGCTGACTGTGATTCATCACTTTGTGAGCTGAAGGGAATGTACCCGTTCCTGGCATTCTGTGAAGTTCTCAACAGGCATCTCTGTAAGCCACCATGGAATAAATTCAGTTTTCCAAAGAAAAAAAAAGGCATTTCAGTGTCCTGTTCTCTTCCCCTTCCAGTAAATTTCTTAACAGAAAGAATCATTGCTCACTCCTCTGCTGCTCCTTCTGGGAGCCGGAGCCTCATGCAGTAATGCAGAAGGAGAGGTGCTGCAGAGAGGCTGTGTTCCACATTCACAGTATAATCTTCTTGGCAGGATAGGAGGGGGTGACAGCAGGGGTGGAATTTCCCAGGCCTCTGAGCCCTGATTGACTGCTTTGGCAGTGACAAGGAGAGGGTCTTTGATCCTTGCCACTGACAGGCTTCAACCAGCTCTTTGGTGTTTCAGACTTATTAAGTAATGCAAGTAATATGCATAATTCTGCAATTTCCCCAATTTTCTCAATGTTTGCAATTCTTTTAGATGAAAACAAATAAACAACATCCTAGGCTGAAGGATTTCAGTTCCAAACTGTGTGAATTAATCACTGTTTGTGAATTGGCCTGGCCTGCTATGTTCTAATGTGAGCACTGAACTAACTCACTTACATTGCTTTCAGCACTCTCCATTATTTTCAATGGGAACTCAATGACCACTTTTGGCACCTCCACGTGTTCTGTATATTAAAGAAGTACAGTGCTCAAAAACTTCTCTTGTGTACAAACAGTACCCAATTCAGAAGACTGAAACACCAATCTCTACATTCAGTTCAATAAAACCTCCCACTCTTTGGGTAGTTTCAAGTTGTTTTAAACCAAAGAGAAGATAAAGAGAACCTTAGGAAAACACAGGCAGTGATATCTTTTTTAAATAGTTAATTTCACAGCAGGCTCCCATCCACACCACCCTTGCTGTCAAACAGGCTGCTTTACATTCAAGGATTTCTGTCTTGCAAACCAGAAATTCTAATGTTTTTGTTCTTTGTAAAAGCACGTTGTCTTTGGATGAAAGGACTGATTTTACGCTATTCAGAAAAAGACCTGACAACTTAATATGCGGTAACTTCAAGATGGCCAGACCCTCCCAGCGCAGGGATTCAGCGGCAAGTATCACCAATATTGGGCCAGAATCAAGAAGCTTACAAAGCAGGACAGGCAATTTGCATGAAGGACGAAGTAACGCAGGTTAAAGATACATCAGCCTGTAAAAGTGGTATCTATAAGGGCAAAAAACTTTGAAATAATGATGGCAAGTGTTCAATGGGGCAGACAGAATCTGTGGAGGGTGGAGGTTGTAGTGGAAAATCAAATCAAATTGATGGGCACATTTTTTCTATTATGAAATAATATTGGTCCCAATGAAGTAGGTAGGGAAAGGAATGAGGTCCTGAAGAGAGAATCTGGGGAGCTAGGTAGGAATCTGCAAAGCAGGAACTCAGAGGGAGTAATGGGTGACAGGGCAGTGTAGCCATTAGCCTAACGCTATTACAGTGCCAGTAGCCAGTTTCAATTCTGCCGCTGCCCGTAAGGATTTTGTACATTCACCCGGTTCATCTGGCTGCTCTGGTTTCCTCCGACGTTCCAAAGACATAGGATCAGGTTCATTGGGTGTAACTGGGCAGCACGGGCTCATGGGCCAGAAGGGCCTGTAACCGTGCTGTACCTCTGAATCAAAAAAAGACCTGACGTTTCAGGTCATTTGAAGCTCCATCAAAAGTAGGAAAAGTTGGAAATCAAAAAATCGAACGTGTTTTATGTTGGAAGTCAGGAGGAAGTGGAGAGAACAAATGTCTGTGATTGGGTGGAGGCCAGAAAAGATTGAAAAGCATAATTACTGCTGTAGTTTTTTGGTTTTCCATTATTATCTTGGAGGTATGAACTCAAAGCCCACCATGACTATTGTGCAATTTCGAAGTTCAAAAGTTCAAGGTAAATTTATTATCGAAGTATATGTCTGTCGCCACATACAAACCTGATATGCATTTTCTTGTGGGCATTCACAGTAAATACAAAGAAACACAATAGAATCAATGAAACACCGCGCACAACAAAACAAACAGCTATTGTGCAAAAGGCAACAAAAGAAACAAAAGCAAAATAATAATAAATAAGTAACCAATAAATATTGAGAAAATGAGATGACGTGTCCTTGAAAGTGAATCTATAGGTTGTGGGGAAAGTTTGGTGTTGGGGTGAGTAAAGCTGAGTGAAGTTATCTCCTCTGGTCAAGAGCCTGATGGTTGAAGGATAATAACTGTTCAAGTTTAATAGCTATTCACCCCTCCATGAACATTACTCTGGGGCCAAGGTGCAAAACGCACTACCAGCAGTCACACACAGCACATATAGCACATATAAGACAGCAGTAAAATACAGTCACACAAAAGATATGTAGTCCAAGTCCCGACTCCATGACTGTTGCAGCAGTCTGCAGTTGAAAACAATACGCCAAACAAAAACTGCAGGGCTGCACCGACTCTAGCTTGGACCGTGCCACACTACCCCGTCACTCTGGTGGAATGCATTGACTCCAACACCTCTCTCCTGGGCGGCTGTAACAGGCAACACCACAGCTTGAGGTCTGTCCTCACTAGGAGCAAGCTCCCCCTCCATCCGCCAATAAATCAGGGAATCAGACTTGCAGACTTCCACATTTACGATCTCCAACAGGGTCTTGAAATCACAAGGAAGGCGACAAAGACGATCATTCGCTGTTAGACTGCGCACCGCCTTCGCCCACCGATGCTTCTGACGCCTCTCTGACACAGGCAGCAGCACGAGTTTCTCCTTCAGTTTCTCCGCCAACGAACAACTCACTAATGGTGTAGACGGTAGTACTTTAAGTCCTGAACCTTGTGATGTGGGGCCGAAGGCTCCCGTACCTCCTTCCTCGTGGCAGCAGTGAGAAGAGAGTATGGCCTGGATGGTGAAGGTTCTCGATAGTATTGCAGCAGGGCTCCTTGTGGATGTGCTCAGTGGTGGGGAGGGCTTTTCCCATGATGGACTCGACTTTTTCACTACTCTTTGCAGGCTTATCCATTCACGGACATTGGTGTCTCCACACAAGGCCAGCATGCAGCCAGTCAGTGCACTCTCCACCGCACATTAACAGAAGTTGGTCAAAGTTTTAGAAGATATAATAAATCTTTACGGACTTCTAAAAAAGTAGAGCACTGCTGTGCTTTCTTTGTAATGGCACTTACGTGCAGGACAGATTCTCTGAAATGATAAGTCTGAAGAATTTAAAGTTGCTAACCCTCTTCACTTCTGATCCCCGATGAGGACTGTCTCATGGACCTCTGGTTTCCTCTTCCTGAAGTCAATAATCAGCTCCTTAGTCTCGCTGACATTGAGTGAGGAGTTTTTGTTACCACCACTCAGCCAGATTTTCAATCTCCCTCCTATGTGCTGATTCTCATTCGCCCAACGACAGTGGTGTCGTCAACAAACTTAAATATGGCATTGGAGCTGTCCTTAGCCTCACAATCGTAAGTATAAAGCAAGAAGAGGAAGGGGCTAAGCACTCAGCCTTGTGGTGCTGATGATGATTGTGGAGGAGATGTTGTCAATCCAAACTCACTGTGGTCTGCAAGTGAGGAAATGTATTGAGACCCAGGTCTTGGAACTTACCAATCTGTAGTCAATGAAGAGCATCCTGATGTATCATCTTCACTGTCCAGATGTTCTAGGGTTGCGTGAAGAGCCAATCAAATAACATCTGCTGTGGACCTGGTGTGACCATCGGCAAATTGGAGCAGATCCAATTCGCTCCTCAATCAGGAGTTTATATGCTTCATCACGAACCTCTCAAAACACTTCATCACAGTGGATGTAAGTGCTGCCAGATGATAGTCATTGAGGTAAGTTACCACATTCTTTTTAGACTCAAGTATAATTAAAGCCTGCTTGATGGAGATGGGTGCCTCAGACTGCCGAAGCAAGAGGTTAAAGATACTCCAGCCACTTGATCAGCACAGGACTCGGTACTCGGCCAGGTACCCCATCTGGGCCAGATACTTTCTGTGGGTTCACCCTGCTGAAGGACGATCTCACATCCGCCTCAGAGACTGAAATCACAGGTTCATCAGTGGTTGTGGGAGTTTGTGATGGTGCCTCCATGTTTTGATGGTCAACGCGAGCATAAAAGCCATTGAGCTCATCTGGGAGCAAAACCTTGTTGTCACCTATGTCACTTGGTTTTACTTTGTAGGTGATAGCATTCAAGCTCTGCTACAGTTCTCGAGTATCCTTCAGTGATTCCAGTTCTGTCCAGGATTGCCAGTTTGATGCGAGCTGTCTTTCCAGAGGTCATACTCGAACCTTGTGTATTTTACTTGGTCACCAGACCTGAACACCACTGACCTGGACCTCAGAAGATTCCGGATCTCTTGGTTCATCCAGGGCATCTGGTTGGGGAAGACACTAAACGATTTTGTGAGGGCACATTCCTCCATGACTGAGTTTATGAAGTCTGTGACAACCCTGGGGTATTCATTCAGATCGTCTGACGAGCCCTTGAATATGGCCCAGTCCCCTATCTCAAAGCAATCCTGTAGCTGCTCCACTGCTTCCCGTAGCCACCTCTTCATTGTCCTTACATTTGGAGCCTTGCTGTTCAGCCTCTGCCTGTATGCAGGTAGGAGGAAGACGGCCAGATGATCAGATTTCCTGAACTGTGGTCTAGGGATAGAACGGTGGCCAGTCCTTATGGTAGTATAGCAGTGGTTGGGTGTGTTGGGACACCTGGTGATGTTGATAATCGGCCAGAGATTTCTTCAAGAAAGCCTGATTGAAGTCCTCAACAATGATCTGAAAGGTGTCAAGAAGTACTTCAAAAACCTGGAATACAAATTTGCATCATATTTGGGACTCCAGATCTGGGAAAAGTGATTATCTCTAAATTGATGTCTGTCATGGATAGGGTAACCTACTGAGTTTAAGAACCAAATAGCTTGGGTAACAATAGTCAGCGATACTCATATGCTGTGAACTAATTTAACAAACGCTAAGCTGCAATTTGAGAAGCACATTGAGTCCTGTAAATAATGATCTTCGCCCATTTGCCACTCTCCCTCCTCCAACCCAACTCCACCCTCTGCCATATGCAATAAGCTGGCTATCAAAATAGTGGGTGGAGTGAGGAGTTGAACAGTAGATATATCTGGAGTTATATTTGTCTTTGCTGGAAAACAAGTCAGGGGCCACACTGCAGTCTCTCCATCCCAGTGAAATGGTCTAAATGTGGTCTCTGAAGATATAGTTCCACCTGCAAGCGAAGGGGACCATTGACAAAGGAATCTTTGCCAATAGCCAGTTTCACTGTAGAAAAGAAAATAGATCATGATCCAAGGAAATCTCCTTCAATTCAAGGGATTGTACCTGAAATTACATCCATAGCACCCTGCACATGGTCAGTATCCCTCTATTCCCTCCCTGTCCATGGGCCTGTCCAAAAGCCTCTTAAGCATTGCTTCCATCTGCTTCCATCACTTCCCTTGGCAATGAGTGGCACTAAACTGGCACCCTGAATTAAATCCCACAACCACCACCAGCTGGCAACAGTGTTAAGGTTCTGCGAGGCTCAGTGACGGTGGTGGAACCTTACGTCCAACTACGCTGTCTGCTGTGTTGTGGCTCAAATCTCAAGAACAACTACATGGTGACTATTGAAAGTGCATCAGTTATCAAAGTTCTCCTGTTTGTTATTGTACATTCAAGTTCTCATTTGGTAGCTGAAGCTGCGAAGCACCCACAAGACATAGGAGAAGAAGTAGGCCATTCTGCCCATTGAGTATGCTCTTCCGTTTGATCATAACTGATTTATTTTCCCTCTCAACCCAATTCTCCCTGTAACCTTTGAAAGCCAGTGTGTTATGGGCTGGTGATCATTACTAAAGCCGAGACTGTGCGGTTCACTTAATCAGCTGCTCCAGCATTCTTTGGAGGAGACAGGGCTGGAATTGTATGGGGGTGTGATACTGGCTAGCATTACCCCTTCACTGGCAGGAAGGGTTATGAGATAAAGCTGCCCAAGTGAAGAGCAGAGATGGCGAAGTAAGGAACAACTGGAAACAAAAAAGTTGGGGGCTGGGTTGCAGGGGAGAGATGGGGGAATCTCCGTTTCCTAATTGCTCATTAGGAGCTGTCCTTTTCTCCTCTACCTTTCATGTCCGCTTTTCAAACAGTGCGTCCTAGACATTGGCATTGTACTTGAGGACAGGAAGGACAGAAAAGAATCATGTTTCTTTAATTTGGAAGGGAATGAAAGCAGTGGGAAGCCCCTCTTCGACTAATTTGACCATGAAACAGAAGCATAAAGGATGTAGAGAATCCGGTCTACACCTGGGAAGAGGAAGTTGGGCCTGCTGAATACTCCTGCCAGACTTTTCTTCCCTTCAGCACTTGATTAATGTAGTTTAAAGGGTTTCAAGAGGGGGAGGGTGACACCAGTAAATTTGTTTACCATATACCCACTCACTGACCCTATTCACGTTCACATGTCATGCTCATTAAATGACATTGTCTTCTCGTACTTGCCTTAGGATTTCACAAGGGATCGTTCTCTTAATTATCTCACCACAACCTAAACACCACCACGTTTCTTTCTTTCGCTTCTCCCCGTCCAGCTCGAGCAAGTGACAGGGTCTGATTTAACTAATTACTCTGATTGGCCTGCTCAATCTGGTGCTCACGTTTAATTGGCCTCGCCGATGTAGAATGGTGTAATCCTCACAAAGTAATGTGAGAATCTGGAGACCCATCCCAGTGTGTTTGACACTGCTTAAGAAATCAGCCGATTTTTTTTCCCAGCCAACAGACAAAATTTAATAGATGCCAATCTGGGCCACAAGGCTGAGGTCATTACTAAAAGTGAGGTGCTTCAAAGGAGCTCAAAGAATTAATTAAAACTATCGACAGTGAAATTCTTTCAGTGTCAGACACAAAGTTCCCCTCTTCATCTGACCTGAGTTCAGGGGCTTCTATATCATTGTCTAGAAGAAGATTTCCATTAAGTGTTGCTAGGCAATGTGTCTAAATAATTCTGTGAAAATGATTGCTGTTTGTTATACGTCCATTGATTCTTATTACCGTTTTTGAAAGTGGAGGCATCACTGTAAGGTCGATTGGGTACTTCTAACTTGCCATTTTTACCATTCTGAAAAGGATCATTTGGCCTTCCTGCATTCCATGTTACAGTGCTTAAAAATATTTTTATTATGAAGTCCCTTTGTTTAAATCTGAATTTTCATTTGACCCTAGAAAAATAAACTCATAGAATCATGCAGCAAAGAAGGTCATTCGGTCTATCGGTTTTGTGTTAACTCCTTGAAAGAGATTCCCAATTAGTCCCATGCCTCAGCTTTATTTGGACAGCCGTTCATTTGTCACACCCTCAAGTGCATATTCAATCCCCTTTCAAAAGTTTCTATTAAATCTGCTTCCTCCCGCTTTTCAGGCAGGACATTTTAGATCATAATAGCTCACTGCATTAAACAAAGGTCTCACCTCAACACTTCTTTCTCTTTGGGATCTTCTGGCAATTACCTTGAAGCTGTGGACTGTGGTTGTTGGCCCAATTAACATTCAAAGGGCCCGTGGTATGCAAAAAATTTATCTGAATGTCAATAGCAATGGATGCGCTATAAAGCAGAAGCTGGAATGGAGAGATAAACAGAAATAGGTGATGCATCCGTTGTGGTTGTAAGGGAAAGTGGTAGGAAGTGGGGTGATTCCGATTTATTTATCACATGCTCAGTACATTGAAGTATACAGTGAAACACATCATTTGTGCTACCAAACAACACACACAAGGATGTGCTGGGGGCTGCCCGCAAGTGTCCCCCAAGATGGTAGGTGAAGATAGAAAAGCTTTGGAGGGAATGATCCCTTTGGAATGGAGAAAGGGGAAAAGGACAAGGAATCTGTGCCGGGTGATGGGATCCTGGTGGAAATGCTGGAGAACGATCCATTGAAACATCGAAACCTAGAAAACTTACAGCACAATACAGGCCCTTCAGCCCACAAAGCTGTGCCGAACGTGTCCTTACCTTAGAAATTACCTGGGGTTACCCATAGCCCTCTATTTTTCTAAGCTCCATGTACTTATCCAGGAGTCTCTTAAAAGACCCTATCGTATCCTCCTCCACCACTGTTGCCGGCAGCCCATTCCACACACTCACCACTCTCTGTGTAAAAAACTTACCCCTGACATCTCCTCTGTACCTACTTCCAAGCACCTTAAAACTATGCTCTCTCGTGCTAGTCATTTCAGCCCTGGGGAAAAGCCTCTGACTATCCACACGATCAATGCCTCTCATTATCTTGTACACCTCTATCAAGTCGCCTCTCATTATCTTGTACACCTCTATCAAGTCACCTCTCATCCTCTGTCACTCCAAGCAGAAAAGGCCGAGTTCACTCAGCCTATTCTGAAAAGGTGTGCTCCCCAATCCAGGCAACATCCTTGTAAATCTCCTCTGCACCCTTTCTATGGGTTCCAAATTGAATACGAAAGCTGGTGGGGTAGAAGATGAGGATCGGGGAACACAGTCAGTACAGGGGAGGTGTGTAAGCAGAAGTGCAGGGAAATCACGTAAACGCAAATGGTGGAAATCTGAAATAAAAACAGAAAATGCTGGAAGATCTCTGATCAGAAACAACGATTCCCTCTCTACACCCCAACCCATCACCACTTACCTTTCCTGCTACTTTTCATTTGTATAGTCTGCTCTCTTGTATGTGTTGCAGAGGGATAAACTGTAGAACATTACCCAGACTTCACTACAAATTGCACAGAAAAAGAAATTTAACAGCACCCAAGCAGCCACCGTTTGCACATTTTCAGGGAAATTCCACCCTCCCTCACCTTCCCTACAATGTGGACCAACCTTGTTGGTTCCAGTTCCAGTTTCGATGATGGGCCTCAGATCTGAAATGTTAGTTGCTTCTCTCTCCTCAGGTGCTGTACAGCCTGCTGAGTTTCTCCAGCATTTTGCAGAATGCCTCCATTCAGTCCTCCAGGGTGACCCTGTGTTCCTAGTATCTGTCATTTAATTGTCCATCCATTCCCACCCTGACCTTTCTGTCTAAACCTAACCCCTTCCCCTTTGTTGCTGCTGAAGCTTCTACACACGTTCTCTCTCTTCCGCATTCCGAATTTCATCGTTTCCCCATTGCCAGAGACGCCTGCAACCTTGCCGGCCACCAGCTGTGGGACTCTCTTCCTTTATCCCGCCATCATTCTTCATCCCACTCCTCCCTCAAGATGCCCCTACCTCTACGTGTTTTAACAAAATCAGCAGATGCTGGAAATTCAAGGCAAAACACACCAAATGCTGGGGGAACTCAGCGGATCAGGCAGCATCTGTGGAAATGAATAAACAGCCAACATTTCAGGCTGAGGCCCTTGTGACCAACTAATCTATGGATTGTGGGAAGAAACCGGAGCTCCCAGAGGAAACCCATGCAGTTAAGGAGAGAACATACAAACTCCTCACAGACAGTGACAGGAATTGAACCCAGCTCACTGCCACTGTAGTGGCATTACATTAACCACTCCAATGATATCATATCTATTTCTTTTTGTATCTTGGGGTCAAATTTAGAGTCATAGTGTGGTATCACGCAGAAACAGGTACTTCTGCTCTTCTCACCCACGCCAAGCAAGCCAGTCCCAGTTACCTGCATTTGGCCCATATCCCTCTTAACCTTTCCAATCCATAGATCAGTCCAAACACTTTTAAAATGTTTTCATTTTACCTGCCTCAACTATTTCCATATACAGTCCACATCACCCTCTGGATGAAGAAATTGCCACTCAGATCTCTTTTAAATCTTACCTCTCTCATGTTAAACCTATATTGTCAAGCTTTTTCAGTTGCTTTCCCTAGGAAAGACTTGTAAACATTCATTGCGTCATTGCTCCTGATAATTTTCTACACATCCAGAAGTTACCCCTCAGCTTCTGAGTTCTGAGGAATAAAGTCCTAGGCTGCCCAATCTGTCCCCATGACTCAGGTCCTTAAATCCTGACACCATCCTGATGGATCCTAGTTATGAAACAGGGACACCAGGGTTTAAATTGCATTAGAAGTTTGAGGAGATTTAGTACGTCATCAAAGACTCTAGCTGTTTCCTACGGATGTACCATGGAGAGCATTCTAACTGGTTGCATCACCACCTGGTATGGAGGGGTCACTGCACAGGATTGGAAAAAGCTACAGAGGGCTGCAAACTCAGCCAATTGCATCATGGGCACTAGCCTTCCCAGCGTCGGTGTATATTTAAAAGGAAATACCTCAAAAAGGTGGCATCCATCATTAAGGACCTCCATCAGCAAGGATGTGTCCTCTTCTTATTACTGCTATCAGGGAGGAGGTACAGGAACCTGACGACACACACTCAGCTTTCTACTCCTCCACCATCAGATCCCTGGACAGACTGAGCAATGAACCAATGCATGAACGCTACCCGTGCTCTGTTTTTGTATTACTTATTTTGTTTACTTTATACATATGTACTGTATCCCATTGTGATTCATAGTGCTTTTATGTAATGCCCTGTATCACTGTCGCAAAACAACAGATTTCACAATATATTAAACCTGATTCTGATTCTGTAAGACCTATCCTTGTTTGACTTCCCAAAACACAAGACCTCACACTTATCTAAATTGAAAGCCATTTCCCATTTCTCAGCCCACTTACCGAGCTGATATAGGAATATTTCCTCGTGTTTGCATAGAAATCCTTGTTATTTTTGATAACCTTCTTCACTGTCTATAATACCAGTTCCTTTAGTACCATCTCCAAACTTACTAATCATGCCTTGCACATTCTCAATTGAATTGTTGATATAAATAACAAGCAACAATGGTCCCAGGATTGATCCCTGGGGCACACTATTAATCACAAGCCTCCACTCTGAAAACATCCTTTCTCCATCACTGTCTGCTTCCCATGTTAAACCAGTTATATATCATCCGATTTAAGATGGTGCTGGTCAAGTACAACAACTACTTTCTGGTAGCAAACAAAACAAAGAATTACTGTATTAATCACACTTTTTCTCAAATATGATCACTAAAATCAATAGCCTGTAACTTTTCGTTCAGAGTTGAGCTTTTGAACCACCCGTATGACCTTGCCATTTTTGAGGTGTGAACTGAAGTCTCGAAGGTGCAGGTCGATTGCAGCGTGGTGTGTAAGGGCCGAATCCAGGTGGCGGAGCCCAGGCCCGAGAGAGTATCAAAGTGGCAGGGCTCAGGTTCAAGAGCGAGGAATGGCCCCAGATTTGGACAATTTAAGCGCCAGGCCAGATTGAAAAGGACAGGATGTTGGGGCCAGAAGCAGGGGATGGGCTGGTTCAGCTCGAGGTTTACCCGTCTCTACACTGAACTGAGGCTGTGGGCTGCAACTAATGGGCTCCTGAATTGGCTACAGTGATGACTGGCTTCATGGCAGTAGACTCACTTTCGTGCTTCGGTTCTGAATCTAACTTGGTTACTTTTATTGTTTGCATGATTTGTTGTTTTCTTCTGCACATGGGTATATGATGGTCTTTTTTTTAAAATGGGGTCTATTATGTTTCTGTGTTTTGTGGCTGCCTGTAAGGAGACAAGACTCAAGGTAGTATATAGTATACATACTTTGATAATAAATGTACTTTGAACTTTGCATCCACTTAACTACTTTCCATGGATCCCATGCAATGTAGTCTTCCATGCGAGACTTTGTCAAAGTCTAATATGGAAGAGGGATGGGAACCAGTATGATAGAGCTGAGGATGAGCCAGTAGGTTTACAAGTAGATGATGGATGTAACATGAATGTAAGGAAGGACAAGTCAATTATTGGGTACAAATGCATTAAGAGCAAAGAGTTAAATTGTACCACAAAGGCAAAATTCAAAAGGGTGAAGAATGCAGGACTGCAGGTGCTGTATTTAAATGTGCGTAGCATTTGGAATAAAGTGGACAAACTCATGGCGCAATTAGAGATTGGTCAGTACGACGTGGACATCACTGAGTTGTGGCTGAAAGAAGGCCATAACATCAAAGGATATACTTTCTATCGAAAGGACAGGCAGGAAGGCATAAGGCAGTGGTGTGGCTCTTTTGGTAAGAGATGGAATTACATGTTTAGAAAGCAGTGGCATAGAGTTAGAGAAAGTCGAATC
Source organism: Hemitrygon akajei (assembly GCF_048418815.1). Taxonomy (NCBI): domain Eukaryota; kingdom Metazoa; phylum Chordata; class Chondrichthyes; order Myliobatiformes; family Dasyatidae; genus Hemitrygon; species Hemitrygon akajei. The sequence goes on from NC_133127.1 coordinate 33,956,116, forward strand.
TTTGTGGGTGGAGTTAAGAAACTGCAAGGGTCAAAACATCATTATGGAAATCATACATAGGCCTCCAAATAGTAGCCAAAATGTGTGGTTGGGTTTGCAAAGGAAGCTGGAAAAGGCATGGAATAAGGGTAATAATAGAATTAAAATGGGGGACTTCAATATGCAAGGGGATCGGGAATATCAAGTTTGTGTCGAATCACAAGAGAGGGAATTTGTTGAATGGCTACAAGAGAACTTTTTAGAGCAGCTTGTGCTTGATCGTATTCGGGGAAAGGCTATCTTACATTGGGTGGTGCATAACCCAGATCTTATTAGGGAGCTTAATGTAAGGGAACCCGTAGGAGGCAGTGATCATACTATGATTGAATTCATACTGCAATTTGAGAGAGAGAAGCATAAGTCACATATATCAGTATCACAATGGAATAAAGAGAATTATGGAGGCATGAGAGAGGAGCTTGTCAAGTAGATTAGAGGACATTACTGGTGGAGATGATGGCAGAGCAGAGATGGTTGAAGTTTGTGGGAATAGTTCACAAGGTGCAGAATAGATATGTCCCACAGAAGAAGTTCTCAAATAGCAGGGATAGGCAACCATGGCCGACAAAGGAAGTTAAGGACTGCATAAAAGCCAAAGAAAGGGCATACAAAGTAGCAAAAGTGAGTGGGAAGTTGGATGATTGGGAAGCTTTTAAAATCCAACAAAAGACAACTAAAAAAGCTATAAAAGGGAAAAAGATGAAATATGAGGGCAAACTAGCCAATATTATAAAGCAGGATACCAAAATTTTTTTTCAGTTATATAAAGAGTAAAAGGGAGGTAAGAGTCGATATTGGACCACTGGAAAATGATGATGGTGAGGTAGTAATGAGGGCAAAGAAATGGCTGATGAACTTAATGAGTACTTTGCATCAGTCTTCACTGTGGAAGACACTAGCAGTGTGCCAGAGGTCCGTGAGTGTCAGGGAGCAGGAGTGAGTGCCATTGTTATTACAAAGGAAAAAGTGCTAGGCAAACTCAAAGGTCTTAAAGTGGATAAGTCAAGTCAAGTCGCTTTTTATTGTCATTTCGACCATAAACTGCTGGTACAGTACACAGTAAAAACGAAACAACGTTCCTCCAGGACCCTGGTGCTACATGAAACAACACAAAACTACACTAGACTACAGACCTACACAGGACTACATAAAGTGCACAAAACAGTGCAGGGCTATAAATTAATTAATTAATTAATTAATAATTAATAAACAAGACAATAGGCACAGTAGAGGACAAATTTCAATATAATAATAAATGATGTAGGTGTCAGTCCAGACCCTGGATATTGAGGAGTCTGATGGCTTGGGGGAAAAAGCTGTTTCTCAGTCTGGTCATGAGAGCCCGAATGCTTCGGTACCTTTTGCCAGATGGCAGGAGGGAGAAAAGTTTGTATGAGGGGTGTGTGGGGTCCTTCAGATTGCCGAAGAGATAACGGATGCATTGGTCATGATCTTTCAAGAATCACTTGACTTTGGCATGATCCCGGAGGACTGGAAGATTGCATATATCACTCCACTCTTTAAGAAGGGATGAAGGCAAATGAAAAGAAATTATAGGCCAGTTAGCCTAACCTCAGTGGTTGGGAAAGTGTTGGAGTCTATTATTAAGGATCAGGTTTTGGGGTACTTGGAGGCTAATGATTAAATAGTCCAAGTCAGCATAGTTTCTATAAAGGGAAATCATGCCTGACAAATCTGTTAGAGTTCTTCAAGGAAATAACAAGCAGGGTGGACAAAGGAGAGGCAGTGGATGTCATTTACTTGGATTTTCAGAAGGCATGAGGTACCACTCATGAAGCTGCTTAACAAGATAAAATCATGTGGTATTACAGAAAAATTATTGGCATGGATAAAGGATTGGCTAACAGGCAGGAGGCAGTGAGTGGGGATAAAGGGGGCCTTCTCTGGTTGGCTAGTGGTGTTCCTCAGGGGTTCAGTATTGGAACCATTACTTTACACATTATTTGTCAATGACTTGGATAATGGAATTGATGGCTTTGTGTCAAAGTTTGTGGATGATACAAAGATAGGTGGAGGGGTAGGTAATGCTAAGGAAGCAACATAATTGCAGCAGGACTTAGATTGGAAGAATGGGCAGGAAAGTGGCAGATGGAATACAGTGATGGGAAATGTACGATGATACATTCTGGTAAATGGAACAATAGTGTGGACTATTATCTAAACGGGGAGAAGGTTGAAACATCAGAGGTGCAGAGAGACTTAGGAGTCCTCATGCAAGTTTCCCAGAAGGTTTATTTATAGGTTGTGTCTTTGAGGAGATTACAAGGAGGATAGATAGAGGGAATGCACTGGATGTTGTATATTTGGACTTTCAGAAGGCCTTTAACAAGATGCCACACATGAGGCTGCTTTCCAAGTTAAGAGCCAATGGTATTACAGGAGAGTTACTAACATGGTTAGAGCATTGGTTGATTGGTAGGAGGCAGTGAGTGGGAATAAAAGAATCCTTTTCTGGTTGGCTGCCAGTGACTAGTGGTGTTCCACAGGGGTTGGTGTTGGGACCACTTCTTTTTATGCTGTATATAAATGATTTAGATGATGGAATAGATGGCTTTGTTGCCAAGTTTGCAGCCGATATGAAGATTGGTGGAGGGGCAGGTAGTGTTGAGGAAACAGGTAGGATGCAGAAGGACTTAGACAGATTAGGAGAATGGGCAAGAAAGTGGCAAATGAAATACAATGTTGGAAAATGCATGGTCATGCACTTTGGTAGTAGAAATAAATGTGCAGACTATTTTCTAAATGTGGAGAAAATCCAGGCATCTGAGATGCAGAGGGACTTGGGAGTCCTTGTGCAGAACACCCTGAAGGTTAACTTGCAGGTTGAGTCGGTGGTGAGGAAGGCAAATACCATGTTAGCATTCATTTCAAGAGGTCTAGAATACAAGAGCAGGGATGTGATGCTGAGGCTTTATAAGGCACTGATGAGGCCTCACCTTGAGTATTGTGAACAGTTTTGGGCCCCTCATCTTAGAAAAGTTGTGCTGGCATTGGAGAGGGTCCAGAGGAGGTTCACAAGGATGATTCCAGAAGCAAAAGGGTTCTCATATGAGGAACATTTGATGGCTCTGGGTCTGTACTCGCTGGAATTCAGAAAGATGAGGGGGGATCTCATTGAAACCTTTTGAATGCTGAAAGGCCTAGACAGAGTAGATGTGGAAAAGATGTTTCCCATGGCAGGGTAGTCTAGAACAAGAGGGCACAGCCTCAGGATAGAGGGGCGCTCTTTCAAAACAGAGATGTGGAGAAATTTCTTTAGCCAAAGGGTGGTGAATTTGTGGAATTTGTTGCCACGTGCTGTTGTGGAGGCCAAGTCAATGGGTGTATTTAAGGCAGAGATTGATAAATTTTTGTTTGGACTTGGCATCAAAGATCACAGAGAGAAGGCTGGGAACTGGGGTTCAGGAGGAGATAAGAAAAAGGATTAGCCATGACTGAATGGCAGAGCAGACTCGATGGGCCAGATGGCCTAATTTTTTGTCTTACGGTCTTGTGGTCTAAAGAAGGCAAAAGCAATGTTGGCAGTTATTTCAAGAGGAAAAGACTTTAAAAGCAAGGAGATAATGCTGAGCCTTTATAAAACACTAGTCATAATGCACTTGGAGTACTGTCAACAGTTTTGGGCCTCGTATCTCAGAATGGATGTGTTGTCATTGGGGAGAGTCCAAAGGAAGCTCACGAGGATGATTCTGGGAATGATGGAGTTAACATTTGAGGAGTGTTTGGCTGTTTTGAGCCTGTACTCACAGGAATTTAGAGGAATATTGGGGGGGGGGGATCTCATTGAAACCTATCATATATTGAAATGACTAGATAGGGTGGTTGTGGAGAGGATGTTTCCTATGGTGGAGATATCCAGAACTAGAGGGCACAGCCTCAAAACTGAGGGGTGACCTTTTAGAACAGAGGTAAGAAAGAACTTTTTAGCCAGAGCATAGTGAATCTGTGCAATGCTCTGCCACAGACTGCGGTGGAGGCTAAGTCCGTGTGTATATTCAAGGCGGAAGTTGATTGTTTCGTGGTCAGGCGGGGCATCAAAGGATATGGCAAGAAGCCAGGTGTATGGGGTTGAATGGGATCTGGGATCAGCCATGATGGAATGGCGGAGTAGATTCGATGGGCTGAATGGCCTATTCTGCTCCTATGTCTTATGGTCTTATGGTCTTAAAGTCTAAAGTCCTCATTGATTTTAGCTATCATGCTGTCGTCATCAATGCTCTTGGTTGCCTTGTCAAAAATTTTTGCTTCATATGACCCTCCCATGAAGTTCTTCAGCTCAAATGACAGTATTGAAAATGCTAGATAAATGCATTTTGGTATTGCTGTTGTCATCTCCATGATCCTATATTTTTTATTACCATCCACTATTTATCTCATTAAATCCTTGTACATCTGAGACTCACCTACCAAGTCCCACTGGATAAAATGCACATTAAAATATAAATTAAAAGCCAGCTGTACTGGATGCAGGCATTACTGCAGGTTTAGCTAAGATGGACCAAGTGGTTTTCCTTGTATTAGCTTATGATCTTTCAAGTCACCTGGCCTTCATCCTGACCTTGAAGGGATTAGCCCAAATAGATCCAGCATTGTAGACGCCATCACACTATACGGCAGGGATCCTCACAGCATGAGACAAAAATCAACATTTACCTCAGGCCGTGCAGATAAATTGCTCTCTTGTGATAAATGGAGGAGGATACATGGAGAATGCCAAGGTTTGTTTAAAATTACGAAACCTTGTCGTACAGTCAGATAATAAATCTGATTTTATTTCCCTCAAGTTATTCTAAGCCCCATTCTGTTAGTAATTATCAGTGTCCTGCCCATTTTTTTGTGCTGCCTGCTAACAAAGGGTACTGTATACTACAAACGCAGCAGACTTTCCATACCAGCCCTGGATCAGGCTGTAAGCAATGTGTAAATTTACACTGGAGCCTGTATTGTATAAAGACAAAACTCTCTTAGCTCAAATCTAAATCTGTCTTCTTTTCTTGGGTCATGGCCAGGCTAAGAAGAGGCAAGATTCCCACCAGAACAGATGCCATTTTATCTGAATCATTTCAGATTCTTGTGTCAGATTGAGTGGGTTACCGAGTTAACTGAACGGCGTGGCTCCAGGAGAACCTGAGTTGTTAGCATTTAGAGCACCGAACATAGATCAGTGCTACACAGGGACAGGCCCTTCAGTCCACAATATTGTGCTGCCTTGATTAAACTAGCAATTAAACACCTAACTGAACTGTCGGGCCTGCACAGAGCTAACAGGAATCACCTGTCACTCATTTCCACATCATCACCTGCAGCCTATTTAAACCCAGCTCTCTTCCACAGTGTTTACTCACTCATCGAACCAGCTTGCCTGAACCAGTGGCTCCTGGCCTTCTGTAACCTTGTTGTCTGTGGCCTTTAGTACCTGTTCTCTTGTGTTTTGTGGCTCCGTGTCGCCTGTTATTTTGCAGATCATTGTTAAAGCTATCACTCACCACTAAATCACTTCCTGACAGGCTGAGTGAACCAGCAGTTGTGCCGGGAGAGTTTGCTAGCCTAATAAAAGTTATCCATTGTCATGGCTACACGATTCAGAAGCAGCAGGATACCACTGACTTTCTGCTCAACCCTCTCAACTAACTCTGTATCTCAATAAAGCAACCCCGCACCAGTCAGCCTCCTCCCTCAGAGCCCTGGATTCTGATACCCAAACGCTTCAATGAATCCCCAACGGATGCCACAACTTCCTGCCCCAGTGCATCTTGTACTTCCAGCCATCTCTGTTTTTATGGACCAAGCCAAGATTGCCTTTGCCATCTCCCTCTTGACTGGGTGAGTTCTGATCTGACTGCCGCTAACTGGGTCAATAAAACTCCCATTTGCAGCGAATATGAGGATTTCCCTGCTGAGATGCCCCAGGTTTGTGACCATCCGGGAAATGCAAGGGAAGCAGCGGATCGTATACTTGGCCTGTGTCAAGGCTCGTGCTCGGTGCTGGATTACACCGTGGAATTCAGGACCCTCGTGATGGAGAGCGGTTGAAATGTTGAAGCACTGCTGCTTCATTCCCATCACAGCCTCTCAGAGTGCTTGAAAGATAAGCTTTCTACCAGGGAGATGACCACCAACCTCATCACTCTGTCCCTCCATTTTGACAAACATCTTACGGAACAGTGCTCCATATCAACAGACAGAGCCCCAGTTCTGTTTGCAGAACCACTTCAGGCTGCTGGGCCCCCATCAGCAATGCCTCCAGAATCCATGCAATTATGGACAGCTCCAAGAGAGTGAGTGTTGGTGGGAAAACAACTTGTGTGCTCACTGCAGATCAGACAATCACACACGAATCAAACACCCACTGTGTTTGGGAAACGGCACCACAAGGTAGAGATAAGTGCCCTTCTATCTGATAAGCTGCCCCTGGTCCCTCATTCCAACTCCACAGCTCAACTCACTCGTCCTGACCTCCTCTACACCCTGACAGTTCTATGTCCACAAGAGGCTCTGAGGATTCTGGTGCAACAGACAATTTTTTGGACTGGACTCTGTATATGCAGCATGGACTTACTACCAAGTCTACATCTCAACCGTCCTGGATCATGGTCATTGACAGACGTCTCTAGCGGTCTTGGATGGTCAGTGTGCGCACATGAGCATCAGAGAGCCTGGTCATCCGGTTCACTGCTGTGTTGGGGACCCACCTACCAAACCTAAATGTAAATTGACTTCACCCTGTGAATCCGTGGACACGGAGGAAACCAGTCTCCCTTGGGAATACCGCGACTTAGCCATCGCTTTCAGTAAAGGGGAGGTCAGCACCCTGCTGCCTCACAGACAACACGACTGCATGGTCAACCTCATCCTGAGCACCACCCCTCCCTGAGTTTGTCTGTAATCTCTCTCCCCTACTGAGACCCAAGTCATGAATGACTGCATTGCCAAAGTGCTATACCATGGCTTCATTTGAGCAGGATTCTTCTTTGTCAGGAAGAAAAATGGGGGTCTTCGCACTTGCATTCACTCCCCAGGCTCAACAAAATCATTAAGAACCGATACCCTCCCCCTTGATGGATAATGCATTAGAAACACCCCGTGGGGCCCAGGTCTTCACCAAACTAGATCTACAAAGTGCGTACAACCTGATCCACATCTGCCAAGAGGATGAGTGGAAGATGGCCACTACATCTTCCACTACAAATACTTGGTGATATCGTTCAGACTTTCCAACAATCTGTCCATTTTCCAAGCCTTCATTAGCAAGATCCTCCGAAACATGCTATAGGGATATTTTTTGGTCTACCTCACAACATCCTCATCTTCTTGAAGGGCCCCAAGATGATGACTATCACGTCCATCAGTCAGTGTCTCCTCGAAAACCAACTGTTTGACAAGTTAGTAAAATGTCAGCTTCACACCCAAGTTATTTCCTTTCTGGGTTACGTCCTCCTTTCACCCAAAGGCATAACCATGGACTCAGAGAAAGTACACCATCAATGCATGGCCTAGACTGCGCTCCCTCATACAGCTACAGCTCTTCTTGGACTTCTCCAGCATCTACCAACATTTCGTCAGGAGCTACAGCCAGACTGCCTTTTCTCCCACCTATCTTATGGATAACCTGGTCTGCTGCTACAGACCATGCCTTTGTGGACCTCGTGGAGATACTTCACCATTGCTCCCGTTCTCCACTATCCAAAATCCTCTGGACCTTTTGTGGTTGTGTTGGGCGCATCTGACATGGATGCCAGGGCCAGCCTCTCCCAGTGAGGACCAGATGGGAAGACACAAACTTGTGCATTCTTCTCACACAAGTTCATGGATGATCAGCCATGATCATACTGAATGGCGGTGCAGGCTTGAAGGGCCGAATGGCCTACTCCTGCACCTATTTTCTATGTTTTTTCTAACTCTATACAGCGCCATTTTGGAAAAGGAGACAGGGAGCTACTCACCATCAAATGGGCCTTGGAGTAATGGAGGCATTGGCTGATTGGGAACATCGGGCCTTCCTAATCTGGGCTGACCACCAGAACTTCATATCCCCCATCTTGACCCATGTGAAGCTCACTGGGCCCTCATCTTCGAGCAATTCAACACCATCTCCTACCAGCCTGGTTCCAAGCACACTCAGGAGGACACCCTGTCATGACCGTCTGACCCAGCGGAACTGGAGATCAACCCTCAGCCCATCATTCCACCCTCTCAGATACTCACCCCAATCATCTGGGACCTTCATAACCAGACCCTTCAGCAGGACCCTCCGCCAGCAGTATGTACCAGCAGCCATGTACTCTGAAGCACTCCAGTGGGTCCACTCCTCATCCCTCTCCAGCCTCACTAGGTGCACGATGGACTCTGAATTTTCTGCAACAGTGGTTCTGGTGGCCTACCATGATCACAGATGTACATCAGTTCATTGCTGCCTGCCCTCAATGTGCCATGTCCAATTCTTCCTACCAGGAGCCCTCTAGACTCTTGTGGCCCCTACTGGTTCCTCAACACCCATGGACCCACATTGCCATGGATTTCATTATGGGTTTGTCACCTACCATCGAGACCACGGTGATCATGACAGTGGTGGACCAGTTCTCCAAGGTGGCCCACTTCATTGCCCTTCCCAAACATCCATCAGCCACTGAGATGGCAGACCTGGTTCTCCAACATGTAGCTGGCTTCCACAGCTTGCCTCAGCACATTGTGTCTGATCAGGACCCACAATTCGCCTCCTGCTTCTGGCAAGCTTTCTCCTCCCTTCTCCGCACCTCAGAGTGATTATCCCCTGGCTAACATTCGCAGACCAGTGGTTAGTCAGAGAGCCATCAGCAAATGGAGAACTTTCTGCAATGTTTCACCGTCTCTAACCCTTCCAGATGGAAAAAGTACTGTAATTTTAGCTGAGCTGAGCTGTCACAGTGGTTTATATGCTTCCTCTGCCATGGGTATGTCACCCTTTGAAGTGCTTCATGGCAACCAAAACCCCATTGTTCCCCACAGAGGAGCTTTGGTTCACTGGTGCCAGAAGCTTGGAAGAGGGAATGGAAGGCCATCCGTGTGGCCAACTGCACTAACTGTCATCAGACCAACTGCTGGAGGTGCCTAGCCAGACAACTCCAGTCTGGGGACCATGTCTGGCTATATACTCAAGATCTGCCCCTGTGCACCAACTCTCGTAAGCTCTCACCCCGGTTCACTGGTCCCTGCAAGAATACCCATTGCATCAATCCAGTCACTTACCATCCCCAGCTGTCACCATCCCTCAGGATCACACCTACCTTCTATGTGTCCTGAATCATGTCTAATGCCCATGGACCTGAACCTGCATCTCTGGAACCTAGGATGGTGGAAGGTGGTCCAGTGTACATGGTTCAATGGTTGATGGATTCACATTGTCATGGATGGGCTGCGCTGTACCTGGTCGACTGGGAAGGGTTCAGCATGGGGGAGAGTTCTTGGGTAGCATCCAGTTTCATTTTGGATCCATAGCTCATCGATGAGTTCCACCAGGCCCATCCAAATCACCCTAGGTCATTGGGTGCCAACCACAGGAGATGTCCAGTCAGGGCTGCATTGGCAGGCACCTCTCAGTCTCCACCCAAGTAACAGGAATCATCTGCCACTCATTTCCAACTCATCACCTGCAGCCTATTTAAACCCAGTTTTCATCCACAGTTCTTGTTCACCTAGCAAACCAGCCAGCTTCAACCAATTGCTCCTAGCCTTCAGTAACCTTGTTGCCTGTGGTGTTCAGTACCTGATCTGTTTTGTTTTGTGGCTCTTTGTGGCTTGTTATTTTGCAGTTTATTATTAAAGCTGTCACTCACCATTAAATCATCTCTGCTGCTCTGACTTTTGGGTCAAGCCCCCTCTACATTTCCTGACATAAACTAGTCCCTCAGCCTATATGATGTTCATGTCCCTCCATTCTCTACATATTCACATGTTTATTCAAGAGCTTCTTAAACACCTCTATCATTTTTGCAAGCACCACTTCATACAGCACATTCCAGGCACCCATCCCTCTGTGTTTATTTAAAAAAATCTTTCCCCACATGTCCCCTTTGAACTTTTCTCTCTCAACTTAAATGCATGCCCTCTAGTATTAGACATTTTCTCCAAGGGAGAAAGATACCTGTCTACTTTATCTGTGCCTCTCATAGTTTTATAAACTTTTATCAGGTTCCTCTCAGTCCTCTCCAGAAAAACAACCCCAGCTTGTCCAATCTCTCCTTGTAGCACATTCTCTCTATTCCAGGCAACGCCTGGTAAACCTCTTCTGTACGCTCTCCAAGGCCTCCAAATTCTTCCTATTCAGGGGTGGCCAGAAATGAATACAATATCGCCGATGCAGCCAAAACAGAGTTTTATAAAGGTATAACATCACTTCCTGTTTTTTGAGCTCAATGCTCCAACCAATAAAGGCAAGCATGCCATACGCTGGATTGGACTCCAAAATCCCACAGTACTGTACGTCAATGCTGATAAGGGTCCACTCATTAACTGTGTACTTTTATTTTCAGCTGAGGAACGGTAAGTATGCAACATTTTATATATCACAATTGAGGAAAACGTATTAACATTCCACATCACAGCAGTTCCTACATAAAGATTTACGATGTTTAGGATGCATGAAGTTCTCTGTGTTTTTATGATTTGTCTGTGGTATTTCCTATGATTGATTTTTTTTTAAACTGTGCTGTGTGTCACCCCTAGTTAAACCGCGGTGAGTACAGGAACCAAGCCAGATCTGTGAGTAACCAGCCAATTTGGATGAGGCATCTAAGTGGTAGTTTTAAGATCCAAAAAGCCATTTTGTTCACAGTTTGAGTCACCCCAGTAACTAAATTATACAGATCCCAATTACATAATCCCCACCTATAAAATTCAATGAAGGGGAATACTTGGGCAAAACAAGAAAATGGGACCGATTGGATAGCCCAGCCAAACAACCACCGTAAATATTATGGGCCAAGTTGCTTGCTTCCTCCAGGAAATTCAACTCATGACCTACCCTTAACAAATACACATTTGATTAATGACTATATTAAATATCGCTGATCAATTGATTAGCATAATCAGCAATTACAAGCATTCAGTAGCATCACTCAATGATGTAGCAACTTCACATTACGGCACTTCTGTCATGCGTCCAGCTTCAATCCAATTGGTATTAAACGCAACCATGCATGACCGTGCATTTGGAATATGGGAGTGTGGCAAGGCTTTCAGTAAAGAGTTGCAGGTGAACTGATGAGCCTTGTTCCAGTGCCAGCGCGCTGACAATATATTGAGCAATAAATGCTGACAAGTAATATTTGTAGCAAACTATCTTGTGTTATGTTATATTGTTTGGTACTCCTAATTTGTCAGGTTCCATAAGCCATGCATTACATCAACTCCTGGCTTCTGATGACAAGTACTATGCTGATTTAAGCCAACAGTCGGTGTCAGATATGACATAGCACCATCTTACTGGAAGAGGCCTTGGATAATGAAGCACAGCCAACCTTCCATCCACACAGTTCATAGAGCCAAATATGAAACGATGGAGTGGAATATGGCCACTCAGCTTCTCAGAATGTTCAACTGTTTAATCAGTTCTTGGCTGATCAGTACCTTACCTCTATAGTTCCGTATCTCCTCAGCTCTCTAGTGTTTGGGGTTTCTGCTGCCACTTCTCAACATCTAATGTTTTAAATAATCTTGTGAGCTTAAAAAAAGAGTGATGACTTAAGCAGATGGGGGGGGGGGGTGGGGGAGGAAAGGATTGACAGATATTCCATCCACATTTGGATAACCAGCTGCCGGGAAGGCTAGCAAATACTAAACATATTATTTTTGCCTTTTTGCAAATGTGGGTGGAATTTCTGTCAATCGTCCCCGTCTCCCCTCCCCTACAGATGCTGCTGAGCCCAGTAAGTCCCTCCAGCAGATTGCTTGTTGCTCCAGATTCCAGCATCAGCTCATCTATCTGCTTATGTCGCCATTCTTTTCCTCAAATGTGCAAGATTGTTTAAATAAGCAGACCTTCCAAGTTCAAGTGAGGATGGGTCATGGAGCCATGTGCTTTACTATCAATAAGCAAAGGGAGACCTTGAACCCGAATTAGATCAGTCATTTCTGCCTCTGCGCAGGTCTTCTGGCCTCTCAGCCCAAAACTGCCAAGTTATTGCTAGTGGGGGTGGTGATTTATGGACAACATTTATGTCCTGGATTTGTGCCACCAGAGAACCAGACTGTAAATGCTTAAGCTCATTTCATCTGGAATCCTTCACAGAGAATAACTTACATCGTATCAGACAGGATTGGATTCGAACCCAAGTTCCATGGGTAAAAGGAAAACTTCGCCACTCATTCCACAACTTATGCCTAACTGATTTCCAAATACCTACTGAGTCACGAGTTGCCCGGGAAGAAAGGAAGAATTTTTGCAACGGTGTGGATTATTTTTGAATTACAGTAATATTTGCTGTAATAACCGCGTCAGTTGCATTAGACAACCAGTCAAGTTGTAATAAATAGCTGTCAAATGAATGGCCAGTTAATCTGAAAAGCACAAATGAAGTCATATGGTGCTTTCACTTCCCTTTCAGGATGTCCCAAAGCACTTTACTGCCAATGAAGTACTTCTTCAGCATAGTCACTATTGTGTTGTAGAAAATGCAGCAGCCAGTTCCCACAGTAAGTTCCTGTAAAGAGCAATGTGATAACATCCAGGTAATTTGTTCTGGTAGTGATGATTGCAGAATCACTATTGGCCCCGATGACGGTGATAACTGACCTGCTATTCCTTGAAATACAAGTAAGCAGATGGCAGTTTTGTTTTAATGCCTTATCAGAAGGATTCTGCACACCCGAGATTCTGCAGACGCTGGAAATACAAAGTAACTCACACAAAACGCTGGACAAACTCAGCAGGTCAGACATGCATCTATGAAAAGGAATAAAGAGTTGATGTTTCGGGCTGACGCCCTTTCTGATGACCCAGTCTTAATGAAGGGTCTCGACCTGAAACATCGACTCTTCCCCTCCCCCGCATAGATGCTGCCTAACCTACTGAGTTCCTCCAGCATTTTGTGTGTGTAGCTCTGAAAGACTCTGCATTAAATTATCAGCCACAATTTTGTGCTAAAGTCATGATATTTAAACCCACAACCCTCTGACTGAGAGGTGAGCCTGTTTTTGTGTTGTTTTGGGCTATGAAAGAAATATTGGCAAGCCCTCTGGAAGAACACACTATTCTGCTTTGAGTAGTGCCTTGGGATTTTGGCTATCTTTCTAAACCTCTCCCTGGTTAACAGCCAGTGGAGAGTTGTAACCATTAGTGGGACGCAGGAAAATAGAGGAAGGTTGGTTTGATTTGCCCATTCAGTGCATTTAGTGCCTCGCATCAATGGCTCTTGTTATACCCTGAACAACGTCACTGGAGAGACACTGAAGCTAGTGGATATAGAAGTGTTTATTCAGCAAAACGAGCAGCTATTCGAGATGCTCGTGGAAGAAGAGTGACTCAATATTACATGACATTTTTATATGCTAAAGATCAAAGGTAACAGCAGGACAATTCTATAGTTACAATATACCTACAATGCTTCCTTTGAATTACATATAATTTTCAAATACCTCCTTCTTCACACCTACACTCCAAACACCAAAAATGAATGTTAATTAGCACTCTCTCTCTCTCTCTCTCTCTCTCTCTCTCTCTCTCTCTCTCTCTCTCTCTCTCGATTCAAGCATCAATAGAATGGGTGTTTCCTGATTTGTAATCAACCCCAGTCTTCAACTCCAGGGAGCCTCTTGTACAGAGCTGCATTTTAAATTCAATCTACAATCCACATTCAGATCTGAAGGTTGGTTGCTGCTGAAATCAATATTTGCTATACACCTTAACTCCAGAATACGCCTTAACAGCCCTCATTTGTAAAATTAGCTATGAAGCATAAACCTTGCAAACAGGTCCTACATTGAAGTATAAAGAAATGTTGATCAATGTCGCTGGATTAGAGTGCATGTGTGATAAGGAGATTATAAACACAAGAGATTCTGCAGATTGTTGAAATCTTGAGCAACGTACACAAAGTGTGTCTTCTCGTTCTTCTTTAGCCTTTTACTTTATCCACCTATCACCTCGCACCTTCATACCCCCTCACCCACCCCCGACTTTCTCCTACACCTGTTCTCACCTAACACCTGCTAGCTCATATTTCTTCACCTACACCTCCCCCTCCCACTTTCTTATTCTGGCTTCTGCCCCCTTCCTTGCCAGTCCTGACGACGGGTCTCAGACCAAATCATCAACTGTTTATTCCCCTCCATAGGTGCTGGCTGACCTGCTGAGTTCCTCAGGCACTTTGTGTGTATTGCTTTAAGGAGAGATTGGACAAACTTGGGTTGCGAGGGAGGCTGATAGAAGTTTATAGGATTATGAGAGACGTAGAGAGAGTAGACCCATCTTTGCAGGGTCAAGATATCTAACATTAATGTGAAGGGAGTAAGTTCAAAGGAGACGTGTGGGGCGAGTTTGTTATTCAGAGAGCATTGGGTGCCTGGATTGTGCTGCCAGGGGTGGTAGTGGACGCAAATACAACAGGGGTATTTATGAGGCTCTTAGAGAAGCACATGAGTACACAGAAAATGGAGGCATGTGGGCAGCAAGCAGAAGGGATTGGTCTAGTTAGCGGTTTAATTGCTCATTGAATTAGTTTCAACAGAACATTGTGAGCTGAAGGTAATGTTCCTGTGCTGTACGGTTCAATATGCTATGTTGTTCTCTGTACCTGCACATTAGGAGTCAGACTGGCTGCCGTGGAGCAATATAACACGGTAATAGGCCCATTGGCCCATCCAATCCATATTTGACCCATCCCATGTTTAGCCCATATCCCTCTAAACCAGGGATCCCCAAACTGGAGTCCACAGAACCACTCCCTGCTTAATGGTATCAGTCCATGGCATAAAAAAAGGGTTGGGAACCCCTGCTCTAAACCATTCCTATCTAGGTACCCATCAAGGTTTCTTTTAAATGTTAATGCATCTGCCTCAATGACAACATCTGTCAGCCCATTCTATGTACGGACCACCACCTGGCTAAAAAAGTTACCCCTCAGGTACATATTAAATCTCCTCTCCTCACCTTAAACTATTGCCCACTAATTCTTGATTCCCGAACCCCAGGAAAAAATTCTGTGTGCATTCACCCCGTCTGGAGGCACAGGTATGCTCCACTGATGTGCATGTGTATATGAACCTTGTGACTTTAGTGTTTTACTTGGCTGCTGCACGTTACTAGTATTGGGCAACTGGTTTCACACTCCTTGTTTCTGCTTTGCGATGTGCTGAAAGAAAGTTGTACTCAGGATAATGATCTTCAATGAGATGCTTGACTTGCTTTTGAGATATAACCAACATGTAGCTCATCTCATCAGCATTTATAAAACTTCCCTGCTTCCCCTAAGCACATAACACCAGCCAAACCAGATAGGGGTGGGGATTGTAGTTGTTGACAGAAGTTACATAAACCTTTCTATGTTGTGGCAGCCCAAGAATTTGCTATATCTAAAACAAGTTCCAAAAGTATTAAGACTTCTGATCTGAAGTAAGTGCCACGACTTGCTAGGATGGAGCTTGGTGCAAAAACCTTAATTGTTACACAAACAATATGTCCACATAACAAGTCTAATCAGTTACCTGACTTATTCATAATAACAATGCTACACTTGGATTCAAAACTGAGGAAATTTGATCTTAAAATTAGAGCTGGGGCATTCAGGAGCAATTCTATACTCTGAATTCAGAAGACCGGAGATTATATTTTATTATTCATTTAGAGATACAGTGCAGAACAGGCCCTTTTGGCAAAACAAGCTATACTGCCCAGCAACCACTGATTTAACCCTAGTCTAATCACAGGACAGTTTACAATGACCAATTAACCTACTAAACCATACATCTTTGGACTGTGGGAAGAAACCGGAGCACCTGGAGGAAACCCACACGGTCATGAAGAGAACATACGAACTCCTTACTGACAGCACCAGATCTGAACTCTTAGCTCCAAAGTGTCGCACAAGCTACTGAGCTATCAAGGTGCTGTAATTGACCGAGATCCTCTCTGTTTACACAAGTTACCGAGAAAGAAATATGTTTGTTAGACAAGTTTTTCAGGGGATATAGAACTAAGGTAATTAAGTGATATAGTGCTATATTCAAATGGCCTAATCCTGTTCTATATTCCTGTACAATATTTTTTCATACACTGTATGATGACAAAAATAAAACCAAACTTTAAACAAAAGTTTAATCTTCTATAACATGATTCATGTTCCTTTCTGCGCAACACACAGAAAGTTGGTGCACACAGTAACCAGATAACCCGCAAATGGTGTTTCAGTTGAGGATCAATATCAGCAAGAATGTCCGGCAGAAAAAATATCCTGGGATCTTTTAAATCCATGTGAAAAGACAGATGTGGACTTAGCTTAGCATTTCATTTAAAAGACAATCCTTCACGCCCTCAGTGGATATTTTACTGGAGTGCCAGCCTGGGCTTTTTGTTCTTAAATTTGAGGTGTCTGACTTGAATCTGTGAATCTCTGACTCAGAGATGAGAAAACCATTAATTAGTCCATGGCTGACTAAAGAAGAGATTTAGTAACTGGCGAAGAGGTTTGCAAAGCAATTTTCTAACAGATATTTAACATTTTATAGAACATTTCAATCACTGCATTAAAGCACAGTGGCTTTTGCTTTCATTCCTGACAGCTCCTTCATCAAAATTATTAGTAAACTTATCCATTTATCAAAAGTACACTAACTGCAAAGTGTTCACAGTCTCAATTCAGGGTTGAGTTTGCACTGAGAGAGATAGAATTAACAATTTGACTTCACAGTTATCCCCATCATCAACATCTTCAAGAGGGAGTGCCTCAAGAAGGTAGCATCCATCCTGAAGGATGCTTACTTTCCAGGACATGCCCTCTTCTCATTCCTATCATCAGGGAGGAGGTACAGGAGCCTGAAGGCTCTCACTCAATACTTCTGGAGCAGCTTCTTCCCATCTGTCATCAGATTTCTGAACAGTCATGAACACTACCTCATTGTTCCTTTTCCATTGCACTACTTATTTCGTAATTTATAGCAATTTCTGTATTTGCCCTGTACTGCAGCCGCAAAATAAGACCACACGATATAGAAGCAGAACTAGGCCATTTGACCTATCGAGCCTGCTCCATCATCCATCATGGCTGATTTATTATCCCTCTCAGGTGCATTCTCCTGCCTCCTTACTGTAATCTATGACACCCTCACTGATCAAGAACCTATCAACCTCTGCTTTAAATATACCCAGTGACCCGGCGTCTGCAGCTATTTGTAGCAATGAATTCCACAAATTCACCCTGCCCCCTGCTAAAGAAATTCCTCCTCATCTCCGTTCTAAAGAGTCGTCCTTGTATTCTGAGGCTGTGCCCTCTGGTCCTAGTATAGGAAACATCCTCTCTACATCCACTGGTCCTTTTAATATTCGATAGGCTTCAATGAAATCCCTCCATTCTTCTAAACTCCAGCAAGAACAGGCCCAGCGTAACAAATTTCATGAGATATAAAACAGTGATAATAAACTTGATTCTGATTAATCTAATCTTTGAAATCAGTAGAACACACAGCACAAACCACTGGGGCACACCCTGGATACTGGAGTTCAGTTTTCACAAGCCGGTGTCACTTTAAATCTAATCAAAAATCAGCATGTAACATTCACACCTCTTCTCGAGTTTATGCCTTTTTCAGTATTATTCAAATAAAAACGTAAATTATAACTTGCACAGGGATTATCTGCTTTAAAGAGACTGTCAGTTCTTTCATGGGTATAATCCACCCACCCCTGCCCTAGTTCAACCCCACCCCCACCCCCACCACCCCACCCTAGACCTCCGGGTCATTTTGTGGTGGGAAAAGGTCAAGTTGTCTTTTGCAAAGGGAAGAAAGGGCAACAGAGAAAGGGACTATGGTGCTTTGCTGCCTGCTCCGCTATATTTCAGTGTCAGCAGAGGAGAGAAACTGAATGAATGAATTCAAACAGCTTTTTGTATTCATGCTTAACGCAAAAGGTTAGTAAATTAATGAAGCATTTCTTGAGTCACTGGCCTCAGTGCATAAAATTTCCATCTTCACCAAATTACAATATATCAGGCAGGATTTACAGATTAAAAACAGGCCATCCAGTCCATCTAGCCTGTGCACTTGTTTACATTTCACGCGGGTCTTCCCCGAGCATAATTCACACACCCCCCCCCCCATGTGAATAGATGCTCTTCCGTCTGCTTCACTTTCCTATACAGTGCGAAGCCCAACGCAGCCCGGCTCTCCGGGTGCTTGTGGAAAGGCCCAAAGAGAACGGTGAGATGGGCAGGTGTACCTGGTATACTTGTACAATTTATGCATAGATTTGTTGTTTGAATAAAATTAATCTTGGTAGAATTCCATGTTTACTTTTCAAAACCTGATGTACGTATTTTTAAAATTGTTCATATTTTACTAAATCGGGCTTGAGACGGTAAAATTCTAAAATTTAACCCCATTGTTGTTATGATGACCATCATTATTATTATTAATGAAACAAAGCATTTCAAAGTAGCACAAAATGCTCGAGGAATTCAGCAAGTCAGGCAGCATCTATGGAGGAAATCTTTGAAGCAATTCAAAACACAAACTGATTTTCTTCTTTTGTTATTGTCCTAAATCTTACAGAAAAAAAACATGACTTGCATTTTAAATGCAAGGAAGGCATTGTTGTTTTCCTGAAGTGAAGCCCCCAAAGGCAGGAAACACTCAGTGTGGCTTAAAACATAGAACATGGAACAGTACAGCACAGGAGCAGGTAGGCCCTTTTGCTAATGAAGCTGTGCCAAAAATAATTAAACCAGTAACTAAATGCCTAACTAAGCTAGTCCCTCCTGCCTATGCAGTCTATATCCTTCCAATCACTGCACGTTCATGAGCCTCTTAAATACATCTCCCTACACATCACACCTTCAGTGAGATAAAGCCCCACTCGTATGTGAGAAGCTGGAAGAAATACCAAAGGTGGAACTCCAGCTGATTTCAGTGGGGAGAAAACGTCATACTCATGCGAAGGAGTTAGAGAGCTTGAAGACATTCAAGCTAAGGATGGCCCTCTCAGAACAAGACGTTAAACTTGTAATCTGCCAAGTGAATCATCGATTGTCACATAACTAAGCCCACAGAATGTATTTGTAACATGTGCATGAAAGAATATGATGTTGCTCCAAGTGTCTTTTATGCCTACTGTTGTGGAAGGATAATGTGGGTGCTCTGATTCTTACAGGTAAACAAGCTTCAGAGCTAATACTAATTAGGACTCCATGCTCAGTGACGTGGACGTGTGACGAAGGACATCTGTGGATGTCGGGCTGATCCCAGCCAGTGGGTCCTGGGATCGGAGGTCCATGCAAGTAGGCGGCATGGGGAGGCACAAGGGCTGGTGAGCTGGTGAGCCCAGAGTTCAGGGTCCTGTCATCGGATGGACCAATGGTCAACACCAAAGGTCAAAGTCTAAAGGTCAATTGGAAGTCTGGAATTTGAAGCTCAATGCCCAAAGCCTGGAGACCCAGTGGTTTCTGATGGAATAGGAGAAGTAAGTGTGTGTGTGTGTGTGTGTGTGTGTGTGTGTGTGTGTGTGTGTGTGTGTGAGTGTGTGTGTGTGTGTGTGTGTGTGTGTGTGTGTGAGTGTGTGTGTGTGTGTGTGTGTGAGTGTGTGTGTGTGTGTGTGAGTGTGTGTGTGTGAGTGTGTGTGTGTGTGTGTGTGTGTGTGTGTGAGTGTGTGTGTGTGAGTGTGTGTGTGTGTGTGTGTGAGTGTGTGTGTGTGTGTGTGTGTGTGTGTGTGTGTGTGTGTGTGTGTGTGTGTGTGTACACATGCGCGAGGAAAGGAGCTTGTGTTGCTGCACTGGTTTGGTTGCTTCTTCTGTTCTGTGTTCAGTGAGCATTGTGATCATTTTAAGTTGGCACCAGAATGTGTGGCCACACTCGTGGGCTTCCCCCAACACATCTGTAGGTTTGTTGGTTGTTAACACAAACGATGCATTTCACTGTACGTTTCGACGTACATGTGATAAATAAGTGAATGTGATTCAGATCAGAGTTTGAGGACTTTAACATGCAACCTGCACTTTTTACTTCACAGGAACTAACAGCCCAATAATGCATCTTGAGTTGTAGCAGGTTCTAAAACCCGACAGAAAATATCGTTCTGAACTTCAACAGATGATTGGTGAAACACAGTAAGTTCACAATGGGTCTATAAACTATACTGAATGGTACAGTAACATGAAATGGCAACAGCTGGTTGGAATAACAAAGAGTATTAACCCCAACTAGCTTTTTTGTTGCTTTATCTTCAGTCAAATTTATGAATCTTTTTCCTGGAATATTTTCATATGTCCAAGTGTGTAAAACTTGCTCTTTCTTAACACTCAGCAGGAATTTATTGCAATTAAGAGGGATTCCAGGAGAAAGAACACACATTGTAGTTAACAAAGGTGTCATGGATAATATTAAATTTGAAAGAAGGGCATACCAAGTAGCGAGGGCTGATAGTAGGGCAGAGGACTGGAAAGTTCTTAGATCAGGCAGCAAGAGATTAGAAAGCTCATAAAAATGGTTTTGAGAGCAAACTTGTGCTTAATATCAGACAGTAAGAATTTCCATGGATAAATACAGAGGAAGAGGCAGCTAAGCTGGGTATGGGAATGAGGAATAAGCAGAGAATGAGTCTGGAGATTCAGTACAGGAATCAATAATCAGTACCAGACACCGTACATTAAGCCCACTTTTTGCTTCGGTCTTCACCACAATAAGACCACAAATATTTCTATGATATCTGATGAACTAATATCAAAAAAACAGAGGAATTTGTAAAAATCTCAAGTATTAGAGAAACTAAATGCCTTGGAACCCAAGGTTTTAATGAAAATGGCTGCCGAGATAGTGGACTCATTGACTGAAAATTTTCAAAGCCGGTATGTTCTGGGAGGGTTTCAGAACACTGGAAAACAGCCAGCGAGACTCCATTGCTCAAAATGAGAAGACAGAAGGCAGGGAACTGCAGACCAGTTGTCTTAATTTCTATTATTGGCAAAATGCTAGTCTATAATCAAAAAGGAAACAACTTATCATTTAGGAAAGCTGAATATAACCAAACCTGGTCAACGTGCTTTAATGAAAGGTGAATCATGTTTGACAATTTGCATGAATTCTTTGAGGGTGTGACAAGCAGAGGACTGGGAAGACAGAGTGACAGAGGGGAATTATAATGTAGTATATTTAGATTTCCAAAACACATTTGATAACGTGATATGTGAGGTGAGTAAACTAAGAGTTCAATGGTTTAAAAACTGGCTGTTTCACAGAAAACGAATTGGATTAAATGAGTCCGTTTCAGCCTGGGATGATGTAACTAGAGGAATATCCCAGGAAACAGTTCATTGGCCCTCAGTTGTTCATTATTTCCATTAATGGCCTGGACGAGGAGGGTTTCAAGTTTATTGATGTACAAAAGTAGGTAGAAGGGTCTGTTGTGAAGAGAACATTGTGATACTACAGTGGGATACAGACAGATTGTGTGACCGAGTGAGTACCTGGCAAATGGAATTTAACGTGGCGAACTGTGAGGTCCTGCCCTTCATTAAGAGGATTATAAAGACAGATTATTATCTAAATAGAGAGAGACTACAAATGACTGAAGTGTAAAGGGATCTACATGAATCTCAAAATATAAGCAGCCAGACCAAAAAGTAGTTAAGAATGCAAAATGCATGTTGGCTTTCAGTGTACAAGGGGTTGGAATTTACAAAGGGGGGGGGGGGTTGTTACAGATGTACGGGGTATCAATGAAACCACACCTGGACAGAGCACAGCTTTGGCCCCATTACCTAAGAAAAAATATAGTAGTCTTGGAAAAAGTCCAAAGGACGTTCAGCCAACTAATTCATGGGATGAGAGGGCTGTCCTATCAAGACACGAGACAAGTTAGATTCTTCATATCCTTTGGAGTTCAAAGGGGTGTTCTTATTCAAGTATATAAGATGCTAAGGGGGCTTGTGGGTTTGATAGGGTAGATGTTGAAATGTTTTTACCAGTGGGAGATGGTCTCAAATAAAGGTAATTATGTAATAATACACTAGATGTTTTCACAGATAATAATGCACTAGTGGGTTTTTTTAAACTGAGGTACACAGAAATTTCTTTTCTTAGAGGGTAGTAAACATCTGGAATTCTCGGCACCCAAGGGTGACGGTGGCAAGATCATTAGGCAATATTCTGGTGATAAACAGGAGAAAATCTGCAGATGCTGGAAATCTGAGCAACACACAGAAAATAACTGGAAGAACTCAACAGGCCAGGCAGCATCTATGGAAAAAGAGTACAGTCAATGTTTCGGGCTGAAGAGAAAAAGCTGGAGGACTGGAGAAGAAAAGCTGAGGAGCAGATTTAAAAGGTGTGGGGAGGGGAGAGAGAAACACAAGCTGATAGGTGATAGGTGCCACCTCCAGAGTGGGATCCAACCCTCCCGGCATTTATCCTTACAAAGAGAGCAAGTGCTTCACCTGCCCCTACACCTCCTCCCTCACTACCATTCAGGGCCCTAAACGCATCTTCCACATGAGGCGACGCTTCACCTGTGAGTCTGTTGGGGTCATTCACTGTGTTTGGTGCTCCTGGTGTGGCCTCTTGTATATCGGTGATATCCGACGCAGATTGGGAGACCACTTCGCCGAGCACCTACGCTCCGTCCACCAGAGGAAGCGAGATCTCCTAGTGGCCACCCATTTTAATTCCACTTCCCACTCCCATTCCGCTATGTCCATCCATGACCTCCTCCACTGCCGTAATATGTCCACACTTAGGTTGGAGGAACATCACCTTATATTCCATTTGGGTAGCCTCCAACCTGATGGCATGAACATCGATTTCTCAAACTTCTGGTAATGCTCCCCACACCCTCTCCGTCACCATTTCCCATCCCCCTTTCCCTCTCACACCTTATCTACTTGCCCACCCATCGCCCTCCAGTGCTCCTCCCCTTTTTCTTTCTTCCATGGCCTTCTGTCCCTTTCACCAATCAATTTCCTAGCTCTTTACTTCACCCTTCCCCCTCCAGGTTTCACCTGTTATCTGGTGTTTCTCTCTCCCCTCACCCCACCTTTTAATTCTATCCTCTTCTTTTTCTCTCCAGTCCTGCCGAAGGATTTCGGCCTGAAAAGTCAACTGTACTCTTTTCAATAGATGCTGCCTGGCCTGCTGAGTTCCTCCAGCGTTTTGTGGGTGTTACTCTGGTGATAGATTAATCTTTGAAGGATTAAGGGCTGCCGAACCTCTTGTGTTGAGGAATTCGGGGTTATGGCACAGGAGAAGAGTTGAGACTAGCATAGATCATCTGTGATTATATTCGATGGCAGAGCAGCCTATTCCTGCTTCCATTTCCTTATGTCCTTCAGCTCCTGGCCTTTAATGACTGCCGGGTTATTCAGTAACTTACCTGAATAATTCAAAAGTAAAAACTGCAGATACTGGATATATGAACTCAGACTGAAAGCACTGGGAATACTCAGCAGGTCAGGCGTCACCTGTGGAGGGAAGAAGAGAGTTCATGATGATTCATCCATACTTCACCCCCCCATAATAATCTCATCACCACATTTCAATGATGTGACAGCTGAGGGATGGGCAGAGGAGGCAACGTTGCAACTAATAACATACACAAGAGATTCTGCAAATGCTGGAACTACAGGGTAACACACACAAGCTGCTGGAGGAATTCAAAATGACCCGAAATGCCGACTATTTGTTCCTCCCATAGATGCTGCCTGACCTGCTGAATTTGCCCAGCATTTTGAGTAAATATGCAACTAAAGCTGGTGATGCCTGAAATTACAATCCAGAGCATAACTCAGATGACTTTTTTACCGTGGGTTACCATCGAAGCAACTTTCACTGCTTTAAATGGTAGTTATTAATTTATATCATAATAATGTAATCATTTTTAAATTAATAAAAAGCAAAAGAATAATGGTTAAAATTCCATGTACAATTACTTAAAAGCATAACTAATAGATTAATAATAATAAAAGAAAGGTAAGTAAACACAATAGTTAACTAAGCATAACTTTTTGATGAGTCAGCAAATCCACCCAAATACATCAGCTGAAAATAACTCGAGGGGTTGGTTGCAAAGTTCACTTTCCTGTCAGTGTGTACTGGAGTCAGCCCTGCACAAATAAACCTCTGGTAATGCCCCCTACACCCCCTCCTTCAGTGTGTGTGTGTGTGTGTGTGTGTGTGTGTGTGTGTGTGTGTGTGTGTGTGTGTGTGTGTGTGTGTGTGTGTGTGTGTGTGTGTGTGTGTGTGTGTGTGTGTGTGTGTGTGTGTGTGTGTGTGTGTGTGTGTGTGTGTGTGTGTGTGTGTGACACACAAGCAACCAATGTGCAAAAGAAGAGAAACTGACTGACAATAATAATAATAAAAATAATAATAAACAAGCATAAATAATACTGATAACATGAAATACTGCGTGGAATTTCATATAATTCTTTATTCTTTATAATTGTTGAATCTTATTGTTTTTTTTGTTTTTCATGCCAACACACCACAGCAAATTCTGAATACATGTAATGTGTATGGAAAATAAAGTTCACCCTTGACCTTTGTATTACAAGCTTCCATGTTTCCACTGGCTGAACAGGTCAAGGGTACACTGAACACCAGAGGGGTACAGGAAACAGTTGCATTCAAATTCACCATCTATAACCAGCACCCAACATCATACTTCAGTGACCTTTCACCTACCGTATTAATGAAATTGTACAAAGTTATGGCACAGTTAGCAAGGCAAAATCATTATTCTCTCCAAATGATCTTCAAAGGCTCTTTACAATAGAACCAGTTTATGACAGATTTTTTAGTTCGGAGGAATGCAAAACAAGTTGAGGAGAAGCCAAGGGAAACAAGTCATTTTCCTAAATGGGCCCATTTTTAGGACATGAGATCTGGCTATACTGAAAGAAGTTTGCACCTGTTTCACCATTTACATTCAAAGGGGAAACTCTGTTGCACATTCTTCAATTCTGGACATCATGTTTTAGGGATAATATCAAACTTTTGAGTGCAAGTAAGAATGATATCAGAAACTTCACTCATGTACAGAAACATCAGAAGCATGGGGTATTCCCATCGAAGCAGAGAAGACTGATGGAAGACTTAACAGATGTGCCCAAAACAAAACATAGATTGATTGGAGAATTAGTTCGCACCAACAGCAGCAATGGCAATTATAGGACGCAAATTGAAGGTCAGTGTCAAAAGTACTACAGGGTGAGACGAAAAGAAATTGTTTTTTTTATGTCATTAGTTACCGTTTGGAATGAACTGTCTGTAAAAAAGAGGTAGAAGTTGAACAGTGACCTTTAAAAGAGGATTATATAAGAATCCCAAGAGGAGAAGTGTTTCAGAAAAGAGAAGTAGGCTAAGACCTAGTGAATGGCCTTTGCAAAGAGACAGCTCAGGTACATTGGGACAAGTGTCCTTCTTCTGTGCATTGACTTTATGATACAATGCAACAGTTTTTCGAACTTTGCAATCACTTCATTACCAATGCTGGTGCTGCTGGAGTAAATTGGAGACATTCACCGTCTCTGCCTCCTGTAACATTAGAGCATATCAGAGGAGGCAGGTTAATCAATACCTCTGGTCTCCCGATTAAGGAATCAAATAGAAATTGCTGGAAACACTCAGAGATCAGTCAGTGTCTGTAGACAGAGGAACAGAGATAATGTTTCAAATCTCATATTTCTCACAGCATTGAAAGTCATTTGTCCCATAGAGTCGGTGTCAGTTCTCAGAGCAATCCCTTCAATCCCATTCCCCCATGCTTCACTCTTTATTGTCAACTCCTCTGATCTCCCTTGCACTCTGGGAAGTTTAACTGTGGCCAGTTACCCGGTCATCCGAGCACAGCTTTGGGATGTGGGATGGAACTAGAGTGCTGGGGGGAATTCCACAAGAATTGCAGATGCCCCATAGTTAGCACCAACAGTCAGGACTGAACCCAGGTCGCAAAAGCCATGAAGAAGCAGCACTACCTGCTGCTCCCCTGTGCTGTCAATGACCCACTAGCTTCAGGAGACCTTTTACAGAGAACCCTCTGAACTGTTCCTTTTTATTATTGTGCAACAGAAGATGGTAGCAGCACAAAGGTTAGTGTGTGAAAGTATGTTCCCACTGGTGGTAAAATGTAAGCCTCGTTCTCAACATTGCTGGTGGTATTTGTGTGGTTAATTCCTGTCTATGAACCTTAAACTTAACCAAGTATCTAGAACAACAAGTACTGAAAAACATTGTGGTTTGAGAAAGTTGCAATTGTTACAAACTTAGAAACATTTGATTAACAGTAGCCACAGCAATTTGCATTAGAGTGTAGCTCTACATGAAGGTATTACCAAGCAAAATTTGTGACTGAAATTGAAATTAAAGTAACATTGTGAAAGAACTGCGGCAACGAACAATGACAATTCATTGTTAGATTCACTGCTTATTCAAGTTCTACTATTCTTTCCTTTAATGCAGGGGTTCCCAGCCTCTGTCATGGATCCCCACCATTAACCAAGGGTCCGTGTTAGGATCCACAATGTAATGGCATTCCCATTATTTTACTTACCACCAATGCAGAGCTACCTGATTTGAAATTCCTTGGACATGCTCTATACATCAATTCCACTCCACCCTGGTCCCAAGCTTTGTAAACATCAATATCATGTAAGATATCTACTCTTCCTGGGTACCAGGGTTTTGCAAAACTCTTGTGTGGGAGTGCAGGAAGCAAAATAAATTTGGCACCAATATTCACTGATGCATCACGGAAAGCATCACAGCTTGGTATGGCAACTGTTTTGGCCCTGACCACGAGAAACTGCAGAGATTGGTAGGCGCACGGAAACCAATTTCCCCTCCATGGGCTCTGTCAACCCTTCTAGCTGCCTTGGTAAAGCAGTCATCATGATCAACGACCAACCCACCCTGGACATTCTCTCTTCTCTCCCTGCCGTCAGGCAGAAGGTACAAAACCCTGAAAGCATAAACCACAAGGACAACTTCTATCCCGCTGTTATAAGACTATTGATTAGTTCCATAGTATGATAAGTTGGACTCATAATCTAGCTTGTTATGACCATACACTTTATTATCTACCTGTGATATACTTCCCCTACAACTATAACACCTTATTCTGCACTCTGTAATTGTTTTATCTTGCACTATCTCAATGCACTATTGCAAAGAATTGATCTGTATGAACAGTATGCAAGACAAGTTTTTCACTGTACCTTGGTAAATGTGACAATAATAGTCCAGTTTACCAATTTACCATTTACCTCCATGCCCTTCACAGTAATGACATCTATTCATTAGTAAATGTGTAGATGCAATCTCTTTGGATTGGGGTTTAAATCCTCCCTGAGTTTGATTAGTTTATTTAGTATATTCCAACTTTTACTTAAATACAGTGGATTCTGCTTAATTGGGACATCAGTTAAGCGGGGTAGCTGCTTATTTGGGGCAACTCTTAAAGAACAAAAGCTAATTGATAGATAGATAGATAGATAGATAGATACTTTATTCATCCCCATGGGGAAATTCAACTTTTTTTCCAATGTCCCATACACTTGTTGTAGCAAAACTAATTACATACAATACTTAACTCAGTAAAAAATATGATATGCATCTAAATCACTATCTCAAAAAGCATTAATAATAGCTTTTAAAAAGTTCTTAAGTCCTGGCGGTTGAATTGTAAAGCCTAATGGCATTGGGGAGTATTGACCTCTTCATCCTGTCTGAGGAGCATTGCATCGATAGTAACCTGTCGCTGAAACTGCTTCTCTGTCTCTGGATGGTGCTATGTAGAGGATGTTCAGAGTTTTCCATAATTGAGAATACAGCCGGGATTCCCTTTGTTTGTTTGGGACACTATGCTGCTTAATTGGGGCCGACGACTGTTGCCGAACATTTTCTAACTAGCGTCAGTCACGTGCATATCATGTGGCCGTTAGACACTACAATTAGAGTGAACAGTTTTTAAATAGTGTCACTTGTTTGTTTGTGTTCAAAAAAGCAGTGATTTTCTCACTGATACTTAGTGAGTAATAAGCAGTTAGACAATTCAGAACAGTTTTGCTCACCGTGGTTCAAGCATTCAGACCAGGAGATGCCAGAAGTGACTGGGAGTCCTGACGAAGGGTCTCGGCCCGAAACGTCGACTGTACTTCTTCCTATAGATGCTGCCTGGCCTGCTGCGTTCCACCAGCATTTTGTGTGTGTTGCTGGGAGTGAAAATGAACTGATTTCACAATTTCAACAAGTTGGGAACTGCAAAGAATTTGAAGGTATCAACTATCATCCTGAATGTTACAATGAAAATGAAGACTTGGAGAATGCAATCGACAAAAACACCTTTGAAGGCTGTCCACTACCTGCACTAATTTTGTTCATTTATAGTCAATCAAAAGAACACAGCAGCATACGCTGGATGAATTCCTCTGTCGAATTGAATTTGAATTGAATTGACTTTATTATTCACATTGTTCATATACATGAGGAGTAAATATCATTACGTTACATTTCTGTCAAAATGTGCAATGTGCAATTATAGTAATTTGTAATAAATAGTATGTATAACAGGACAGTCAATACAACATAGAAATACAGTTGTGTCAGCATGAATTGAGCAGTCTGATGGCCTGGTGGAAGAAGCTGTCCCAGAGCCTGTTGATCTGGCTTTTATGCTGTGGTACCGCTTCCTAGATGGTTGACAACTAGTAGAAACTAATACACAGGATTTTAGTACTGTAATAGTTTTAGTAGTATTCTAATTTATTCTCTATTTCATTTAAATACATATGTTTTACTCAGTTAATTGGTAATTTGTCTTTTTTTTAAATACCTTTCTAACTATTTCCATGAAATAGACAAAAAGGATAATTGGGGCGGCAGCTTATTGGGCCAAAATGTACTGGCCCTAATGTGACCCAAGTAACTGGATCCACTGTACACTTATATTATAATTCAATGCCACTGCTACTTGTTCTATCTCTCTGATAAATATGAACTAAAATAATGACTTACTATTCTGCTGTTGTTCTATCGAATGCTATTTAATGATCAGACATATTTCTCAAGCGAGGAGTTGCATAACTCATGGCAATTGCAACCTCAAGCAGACATACCCAACTCAGCACCCTCGTCAACACAACCCTAGTGGTTTCAGTGGATTCCCAATGGAAAATATGGCCTAAAATGTCAGATAAAAAATGTCCTGCAGAATTAGATGTGGCTCCATGTTTTTTGGATAAGAATTGAGTAAAATAAAAATCAGGGAAAACATCTGACCAAAGAGATGGAACCAGAGAACTTCTCAAGCTGAGCTTCACAGAGAGACAACCTCTAGTCAGCACTTACTGCAGGAACAGTATGCAGTTGCAAGAAAATGTTTGTGAACCCTTTGCAGTTACGTGGTTTTCTGCATTTATTACTCACAAGATGCGGTTTGATTTTCATCTAAGTCACAATAACAAACAAACACAATCTGCCCAAACTAATAACACACAGGCATTTGCACTTCTTTTCGTCAATACTGAGTACATCATTGAAACAATCATAGTCTAGATTCAAAGAAGTCTGTGAACCTCTGGGGTAATGCCTTCTACAAAAGCTATTTGGAGTCAGGTGTTCCAATCAATGAGATGAGATTGGAGGTGTGGGTTGTAGAGCTCCTGCTCTATAAAAAAGGCACACAAATTCGGGTTACTGACAGAGCTTGCTCTTCTCAAGAAAGATCTGCTTATGGGAACCATGCCTTGATCAAAACAACTTTCATAGGACCTTAGAAGAAGAATTGTAGAGATGCATGAAGCTGGAAAAGGCTATAAAAGCATTTCTCAGTCCACAGTAGGAGAAACTGTCTCCAAATGGAGGGATTTCAGTACTGCTGC
This sequence comes from Hemitrygon akajei, assembly GCF_048418815.1. Taxonomy (NCBI): domain Eukaryota; kingdom Metazoa; phylum Chordata; class Chondrichthyes; order Myliobatiformes; family Dasyatidae; genus Hemitrygon; species Hemitrygon akajei. Next base: position 33,986,223 of record NC_133127.1, read on the forward strand.
TACTCTCCCTAGGAGTGAGCATCCTGAAAAGACCACACCAAAATCACAACATGCAGTGCTGAAGGAGATGAAAATGAACGCAAGGGTAACAGCAAAAGACCTATAGAAATCATTAGAACTTGCTAAGTTGTGTGTTCATGTGTCCACTATAAGAAAAACATTGAACAAGAGTGTTCTTCATGGAAGGACACCATGGAGGAAGCCACTGCTCTCTAAAAAAGTTTGCAGAAGACTACCTAGATGTTTCACAGCACTTCTGAGACAATGTTCAGTGGACAGATAAGACAAAAATTGAACTTTTTGGCAGAAATACACACTGCCAAAAAGGGCACTGCACACCAACACCAAACCCTCATCCCAACTTGTGAAGCAAGGTAAAAGGAACATCATGGTTTGGCGCTGCTTTGCTGCCTCAGGGCCTGGACAGCTTGCAATCGTTGAGGGAACAATGAATTCAAAATTTTATCAAGAAATTTTACAGGTGAATGTCAGGGTAGCAGTCCGCCACCTGAAGTTTAATAGAAGTTGTATGATGCAACAAGACAATGATTCGAAACATAAATCAACAATAGAATGGTTTAAAAAGAAGAAAATTCATGTTTTGGAATGGCCAAGTCAGAGTCCAGACCTTAACCCAATTGAGATGCTGTGGCATGACCTGAAGAGGGCTTTCATGCAAGGTATCCCAGTTTTGTATGGAGGGATGGTCTAAAATTCTTCCTCACTATTGTGTAAGTCTGATCAGCAGGAAACATTTGGAGGAGGTTATTGCTGCTAAAGGAGGTTCTGCCAGTTACTTTTTCCAGCCTCGACTGTGAATGATTAAACAATGCATTCAATAAATTCATGAAAAGCACAATTGCTTGTGTGTTATTAGTTTAGGCAGACTGTGTTGTCTATTATTGTGACTTCGATGAAGATCAGACCACATTTTATGAGTAATTAGTGCAGAAAACCATGTAATTGCAAAGAGTTCACAAACTTTTTCTTGCAACTGTACACAAAAGCTGTACTTCTGCAAGGTGATCCTCCCCAACATCTGTGATGTCTCACGTACCACTTACATGCTGCTCTAAAGGTTTATTTAAAAAGGAGAGCTTTTGTGGGCGTTAGTCCATTGTACATGGCCTATCAGCGGCATCAATAGAGCTCTACCAAGAGGTATTTCTCGCCGGTCGGCAGCAGTTATTTATAAAGGGTTATTTAAAAAGAGGCTTCAGCTAGGAAGAGGCATTGGCTCTGTGTAAAGCATCTGTTAAGGTTTCCGTTTTGTGTTTTCTTCCTCTTTTACCGTACCATTTAAATGGCTGTGGTGTGCTCTTCCTACCAGATGTCGGAGAACTATTAGGCCCAGAGTCTCCTGGGGAACTACATCTGCATGAAGTGCATCTGGCTGCAGCTCCTTGAAGACTGGAGAAGCAGCTGAATGATCTTCGGCTTGTACGCAAAAGCGAGGATAAAATGATCAAAGTTACGGGGAAGTAGTCACCCCGAAGTTGCAGGAGGCGAGTAGCTGGGTGACTGTCAGGAGAAATGGAAATAAGCAGTTAGAGCAGAGCACCCCTTTGGCCATTCCCCTCAAAAACGAGTAAACCGCTTTGGATACCTTTGTGGGGGATGACCTCCTGGGAGAATGCCACGGCAACCGGGTTACAGGCACTGAGCATGGGTCCGTGGTGCAGAAGGGAAAGAGAGAGAAGAAGGGAGTGGAAGTGATAGGAGACTCGATAGTGAGGGGAACAGACAGGAGATTCTGTGGATGTGCATGGGACACCTGGATGGTATGTTTCCTCCCAGGTGCCAGGGTCAGGGATGTCTCCGATCGCGTCCACAACATTTTGCAGAGGGGGTGGGGTGTGGGGGACAGCCAGATGTCTTGGTACATATTGGTACCAATGACATAGGAAGAAGAAGCAATGAGGTCCTGAAAAGAGAATTTAGAGAGCTAGGTACAAAGCTGAGAAGCAGGACCTCCCAGGTAGTGATTTCTGGATCGCTGCCTGTGCCACACAACAGTGAGGGAGGAAACAGGGTGATTTGGCAGATCAGCGCGTGGCTGAGAAGCTGGTGCAGGGGGCGGGGCGGGTTCTTGGATCATTGGGATCTCTTCTGCGGGAGGTATGACCTGTTCAAAAGTGATAGGTTGCACCTGAACCCAAGAGGGAGAAATATTCTCGCAGGCAGGTTTGTTAGAGCTGTTGGGGAGGGTTTAAACTAACTTGGCAGGGGGTTGGGAACCGGAATGAAGGGACTCAGGATAGCACAGATGGTAAAAAAGTAAAGATGGCATGCAGTCAGACTGTCAGGAAGGGCAGGCAGGTGATGGGACTTAGTCGCAGCCAACAGGCTGAGTATCAAATCATTAGGGATGCGGAATCAGAAAGGATAGCAAATATGGTACTTAAGGTGTTCTATCTAAATGCGCATAGTACAAGAAATAAGCTGAATGATCTTATTGCAATATTACAGGTTGCCGGGAATAATGTTGGGGTTGATAGCAGTTACATACAGGCCTCCCAACAGTGGCTGGGAGGTGAACCACAGGTTACAACAAGAAATAGAAAAGGCGAGTCAAAAGGGCAATGTTATGATGATGAGAGGCATTGATCATGTGGATAGTCAGAGGCTTTTTCCCAGGGCTGAAATGGCTAGCACGAGAGGGCACAGTTTTAAGGTGCTTGAAAGCAGGTACAGAGGAGATGTCAGCAGTAAGTTTTTTACGCAGAGAATGGTGAGTGCGTGGAATGGGCTGCTGGTGACGGTGGTGGAGGCGGAAACAGTAGGGTCTTTTAAGAGACTCCTGGATGGCTACATGGAGCTTAGAAAAATAGAGGGCTATGGGTAACCCTAGGTTATTTTTTAAGGTAAGGACATGTTCGGTACAGCTTTGTGGGCCGAAGGGCCTGTATTGTGCTGTAGGTTTTCTATGTTTCTATGGTGGTCATGGCAGATTTTATCATGCATGTTGATTGGGAAAATCAGATTGGTAATGGATCATGAGAGTGAGTTTATTGAATGCCTAAGAGTTGGCTTTTTAGAGCAGTTTGTCGTTGAGCCCACTAGGGGATCAGCTATTCTGGATTGGGTGCTATCTAATGAACCTGAGGTGATTAGTGAGCTTAAGGTAAAAGAACCCTTAGGAACCAGTGATCACAATATGATTGTGTTCAACATGAAATTTGATGGGGAGAAAATAAAGACTGATGTAGCAGTATTTCAGTGGATTGAGGGAAATTACAGTGGTACGAGAGAGGAGTTGGCCAAAGTAAATTGGAAGGAACTGCTGGCAAGGATGTCAGCAGAGCAGCAATGGTGTGCATTTCTGGGGGAAATGAGGAAGGTGCAGGACATGTGTATTCCAAAAATGAAAAAAATACTCAAATGGCAAAATAGCACACCGTGGCTGACAAGGGAAGTCAAGGCTATTGGAAAAGCAAAAGGAAGGGCATACAACAAAGCAAAAATTAATGGGAAAATAGAGAATCAGGAAGTTTTTAAAAACCTACAGAGAGCAACTAAACAAAATCATTAGAAAAGGAAAGATGAAATATGAAAATGAGCTAGCAAACAATATCAAAGTGGACAGTAAAAGTTTTATCAAGTATGTTAAAATAAAAGAGAAATGAGAGTGGATATAGAACCATTAGAAAATGAGGCAGGAGAAATAATAATGGGGGACAAGGAGACGGCTAATGAACTAAATGAGTATTTTGCATCAGATTTCACTGTGGAAGACACTAGCAGTATGCCTGATGTTGTAGTGTGTGAAGGAAGAGAAGTGGATGCAGTAACTGTTGTAAGAGAGAAGGTGCTCAAAAAACTGAAAGACCTGAAGGTACATAAATCACCCGGACCAGATGAAATGCACCCTAGGGTTCTGAAAGAGGTAGTATTAGAGATTGTGGCAACATTAGAAATGATCTTCTAATGATCATTGGACTCTGGCATGGTGCCAGATGACTGGAAAATTGCAAATGTCACTCCACTCTTTAAGAAGGGAGGAAGGCAGCAGAAAGGAAATTATAGACCAGTTAGCCTGACCTCAGTGGTTGGGAAGATGTTAGAGTCAATTGTTAAGGATGAGGTGATGGAGTACTTGGTGACACAGGACAAGATAGTACAAAGTCAGCATGGTTTCCTTCAGGGAAAATTCTGCCTGATGAACCTGTTGGAATTCTTTGAGAGAATTACAAGTAGGATAGATAAACAGGATGTAGTTGATGTTGTATATTTGGACTTTCAGAAGGCCTTTGACAAGGTGCCACACGAGACTGCTTACCAAGTTACGAGACCATGGTATTACAGGAAAGTTACTAACATGGTCAGAGCATTGGTTGATTGGTAAGAGGAAGTGAGTGAGAATAAAAGGATCCTTTTCTGGCTGGCTACCAGTATCTAGTGGTTTTCCTCAGGGGTACATGTTGGGACCACTTCTTTTTCTGCTGTATATCAATGATTTAGATGATGGAATAGATGGCTTTATTGCCAAGTTTGCAGATGATACGAAGATTGGTGATGGGGCAGGTAGTATTGAGGAAACAGGAGGGCTGCAGAAGGACTTAGACAGATTAGGAGAATGGATAAGAAAGTGGCAAATGAAATACAATGTTGGAAAATGCATGGTCATGCACTTTGGTAGTAGAAATAAATGTGCAGACTATATTCTAAATGTGGAGAAAATCCAGGCATCTGAGATGCAGAGGGACTTGGGAGTCCTTGTGCTGAACACCCTGCAGGTTAACTTGCAGGTTGAGTCGGTGGTGAGGAAGGCAAATACCATGTTAGCATTCATTTCCAGAGGTCTAGAATACAAAAGGAAGGATGTAATGCTGAGGCTTTATAAGGCACTGGTGAGTTTTGGGCCCCTCATCTTAGAAAAGTTTGCTGGCATTGGAGAGGATCCAGAGGTAGTTCACAAGGATGATTCCAGGAATGAAAGGGTTATTATACGAGGAACATTTGATGGCTCTGTGTCTGTACTCACTGGAATTCAGAAGGATGAGGGGGGATCTTTTTGAAACCGTTCAAATGTTGAAAGGCCTAGACAGAGTGGATGGGGAAAGGATAATTCCCACAGTGGGAGAGTCTAGGACAAGAGGGCACAGCCTCAGGATAGAGGGGCGCCCTTTCAAAATGGAGATGTGGAGAAATTTCTTTAGTGCAAGGATGGTGAATTTGTGGAATTTGTTGCCACATGCAGCTGTGGAGGTCAGGTCGTTGGATGTATTTAAGGCAGAGATTGATAGGTTCTTGATTGGACATGGCATCAAAGGTTACTGGGAGAAGTCCAGGAACTGGGGTTGAGGATGAGATAGGTAAAAAGGATCAGCCATGATTGAATAGCGGAGCAGACTCAATGGGCTAGGTGGCCTAAATTTGCTCCTATGTTTATGATCTTACGGTCTTATATTGATGGCAGATAAACAATTCGGATAAAATTCCTAACCCAGCATCTCTAAAATCTCTAAAACCAATTGAATCTTATTCCTTTCTGCTTGGCTGAATATCCCCAGGGACTGGGAGCTCTGCCTCCTACAACTCTTTTCATCTGTTTGACACTACTTTGAATTTTTTTGACGTTTTAATGTAATTAAGTCTTTCTCAATTAAGTTATCCTAATCAGTTTTGATTCCCAGAAACAGTAATATACCATGAGTTATTTTCCCTCTCTCTCCAGCCAGCCAACACCTTCATCTGGCCTCTACCCCCAGGAACATGATCCACCAGGATAGACATTGGACTGAGAACCAAAAGTCAAAACGATTTTCCTGCTTTTTTTTCAAACTTTCTTGGCTAGAAGTTCCAAATAAACCCCCGTGATGCGTGTTTTTTTTAAACTATATTGTTTGTGACTCTGTTTGCTAATTGCAACCATCTGCAAACACAAAACTAGACTTGTTTACAAAGGTTAAGTGGCTCGTTTCCAGGTAATTGAGGTGAACAATGAAATCGTTGCAACGTGGGCATTCTTACAGAAGATCTAACACCCACATTGAGACCCTTGGCAATGTGGTATGGTGGTTCCTGTGACTGAGCTGGCAATCAGGAGATAGGAATTCAAACCTTCCCATGGTAGCAGAAAGTATATAAATTCAGACTGTGAATCAGATTTATTATCTCTGACATATGTTGTGAAATGTATCGTACTGCAGTTACAGTACAGAGCAATAAATAAAAATTACCATAAATTACAATAAGGATACATTAAAAACAAATATGTAGTGTATGGGTTCATCGGCCCTGATGAAGTAGCTATTCCTAAAGCATCTTCAGGCCCCTGTACTTGCACATTGATGGTAGTGATGAGAAGACGGCTTCTCCTCGATAGTTAGGGTCCTTTATGATGAACCCCACCTTCTTGAGGCGTTGTCTGAAGATGTTCTCAGTGGTGGGGAGGAATGTCCCTGATGGAGTCAGCTGAGTTTACAAACCTCTGCAACTTTTTGTCATCCTGTGCATTGCTGCCTCCATAGGTAATTAAGTAACAAAGTTAGTTATGATAGATGAGGATTGTATTCACGGGGGACCATGTAAAAAATCTGTTTAGCACAAAACCCACTGGTTCATTGATCTTCCTCAAACAAGGAAATTGGTTGTTCTTACCAGACCTTCATGTGACTCTTTTAACCCACAAATATGTGGTTGACGCTTAGATCCAGCAAGTGTCTGAGATGTATGACTTTTGGGGATACACTTTGCAGTAAATGTTGCCTTTGCCATTGCAGCCCCCATCTCCGGAATGAATACAGATAACTGTGGTTCTGACTATGTATGTATTGGTGAAAGGTTTATAGCAGTAATTATTTTACCCTTTGAACTCCTGTGCTCAAGGGTCCTGATGAACGGTCTGATCCAAAGCGTCAACTATTTATTCCTCTCCAGAGATGCTGCCTGACCTGCTGAGTTCCTCCAGTATTCTATGTGTGTTACTCCTATGTACTTACTTGCTAATAATTAGTTGTATAATGAAAATATTGGGGCTAAATTGAGTTAGACATGATACCTTTCATTTTCCAGTGCTGATAGTGCTGCTAAGAATTAAAAACAACACCCACCAAACAAGAGAAAAGTGAGTCATCCCTTACACCTGAACCATGTATAAAGGTCAAACACGAGGAAATCTGCAGATACTGGAAATTCAAGCAACACACACAAAATGCTGGTGGAACACAGCAGGCCAGGCAGCATCTATAGGGAGAAGCGCTGTCGACGTTTCGGGCCGAAACCATGTATAAAGGTCTACAGTATGTATAATCACAGAAGAGGCCCAATACTCTGTTGAAGGCATGAGCTGTGTGTGGGTAAAATCCTGAGGGGGTGTAGGGGAGGGGGAGTGCAAGCCCTGTCAGAAAGTGGGGTCCTCATCAGTATGACTTCCATTGTATCCAGTTTTTACAAGCTGAGTGAAGATGTGTGACTCGATAAAAGTTGCAACTCTAGGTGAGAGGACAGAATAACTCCTCTCCGAACACTTGCCAGACACAATTTAACTACCAGTAGTGGCAGATTCACACAACTCTCATGGTGAATTTTTTCCTTCAATTCCCCTACCAACTAAATTAAATCTATATTGCTCTAAGTTATTAACATCTCTGTTAAGAGAAATAAATCTTTACTGGTCATCATATCTAGGCAAGTCATAATTTTATACATCTAAACTAAATCTGCCTTCAGTTTTCTTTCATTCAGAGAAATCAACCTCAGCCCAGACAATTTCTTCTCACAACTGAAATTTCTCTGCCTTCTCAACACCCCCATAAATTGCCTCTGTATTCTTTCTAGTTAGCGCTGTCAACTATTCTTGCAGTGAGTGTCCCAGAAAAATGCACAGGTTCCTCTGCTCCTGATTACAGTACAACCCACCATTTTGTCATCTATTACCTTGGCTAAGGCAAATATTCAGTATACTTTCTTAAAAAACTTTCACCCATTGAATCCATTTTGAATCCTCCCAACAAGTTCATAAAGTCATGGAGGTATGGATGAGGTGGGCAGTTATAGTCCAAAACTGGAGGGCACACATGGAGGGGAGGAATTTAAAAGGGACCTGCGAAGTAACTTCGTTACACAGAAGGTAGTGGGTACCTGGATCGAGCTGGTCAGGGCAGGTACAATTGCAACATTTTAGAGACATTTGTATAGGGACCTGGTGGGCCGGGGTATGGAGGATCATGGTCTGCACACAGGCAGCTGGGACCAGAGGGGAGGATATGATGGTCAACATGGACCATTTGGGATAAAGGGCCTATTGGTGGGGTTATTCTATTTGCATTTTGAATCCAGTTTGCCATGTCATTTTATTTTCATGATCAATAGGCTGAGCAGGATCTTAGAAACACCCTGCGAAAATCTACAAAGACTACACTGAATCCTTATTATCTTCATAATGTCAAGTTTAACATGTTGTTCCTCTCCGTGCCTTGTGGTGCATCGAGCGGCAACCTTTGCCATTTCCTCAGCATTTGTCTGTTTTTCATCAGGCTGAGTTGCTGGCTCAGCACTGGAAAGTGTCCAAGAAGACAACCAGATTCAAAACCGGGACCACTCGCCTCAAAGTCTGGTGTGGATGCCACTACATCACCAGCTGACTGAAGTTTAACATGCGTAAGATAATTAAACCAAAAGAGACAGGTCCAGAATTAGGTCATTCGAGTATGCTCTGCCGTTCGATCATGGCTGATTTATTTTCCCTTTCAACTCCATTACCCTGCCTTCTCGTATAACCTTTGACACCCTTACTAATGAAGAATCTATCAACTTCTGCTTTAAATATTCCCAGTGACTTGGCCTCCACAGTCATCTATGCCAATGAATTCCAAAGATATACCACCCTCTAGCTAAAGAAATTCCTCCTCACCTTTGTTCTTAAGGGACATCCTTTTATTCTGAGGCTCTACCCTCCAGTCTTAAACTCTCCCACTAATGGAAACATTCTCTCTAAGTCCATTCTACCCAGATCTTTCAATATTCCATGCACTTCAATGAGATCCCCTCTCATTCTTCTAAACTCCAGCAACTAAAGGCCCTGAGTCATCCAGTACTTAAATATGGCCTTCTAGATACCTTCATATACATGGCCTTCTTGATACGGTACCTCCATGCTGACTGTCACAGATTCACTGGTTTCCTTCTAAATTAGGTTTGTTGTTTTTTTACAGTTTTTTATCACCATTTTAGGTGACTAAACTTTAATGCTTTGTTCTTCTGTAAGCCATGGGCATCAGTGAGGCATGGCCAGCATTTTTTGCCTGTCCATTACTGCCTGTGAGTTGATGGTTGCTGACTATCTTTTCGACCCAGTGCTGTCCTTCTGGAATGGGGAAAGTCCAGGTACACACAAGATCAATGGTTTTGATTCAGTAAAGATGACAGAACAGCAATGTATTTCCAAGATTGCAAAGTATGTAATTTGGAGGAAGACGCTAGTTGGTGGGTGGTCTTACAAACAGACCCACTCCAGCTGTGTCCTTACAGTATGCAGCTGTACTTGATTTATCATGATCAGAATGGGCTCTTTGGGGGTTTTCAAGAGCTTGTTTGAACAAGCACTTTGATTCTTCAGCAACTGATAGCACAGAGTGAATGAAGTTAGTGACAGGGAAAAGGATATAAGGGAAGGAACAAAGTTGAATCCATCTCCTAATTGCTGTCTCATCTGTTGAGACTCCATTACTATCTTTGGTCACAATAAGTACAACAATGTTCCTCTGACACTCACATCCATTTTGTCACTCGTTCCAGTAGGGAATTGTTTAATTGAATTGAACTTTGTCTGAACTTTAATGTACTGTCACTTTCTTCCGAAATTCTTTATTGAATATTGAAAAAATATTAAATAAGAAAAGGACATTTAAGGCATTTGATGATCATCAATGGTCGAAGAAAAAAGAACTGCAGCATTTTATAATGGAGAAACAAGAAACTGCAGATGCTGGAAGGTGGAGACCTGTATGGACCTTTCCTCAGAATGTCCTATGCATCTCAGACTCTGACCAGACACTTGAAGAGAGATTCCTACTCGAAGGCCTCAGCCCAGACAGACCTGAACTTAAAAGAGCCCCTGGCCCAGACTTAGCCCACAGGCACAGAATGGGTGTCTACTGACCTACATCCCCATCCAAGGATTCGACACAACCTAACAGTGGTGTGGACAGATTCAACATCCCACCAGCTGCCTGATCACACCACACTGACTCGCAACACCTTCGCCTCAAGTTAGGAAAGAGGCGTGTTGCTAGAAAGCATTTTGTACAGGACGATGCAGTTCAAGAACTTTCAGATGTTGCTCATTTACTGAGTTTCTATGCTTATTGCAATGTGCTTATAAAAATGCCAAGTGGAAATGCTTTTCCTCAATCTCCTTCTCACCAAAGGCTTATTTTGGAAGAACTAAGTCATTTAATTCATACCAAATTTCAGAGAGAAAAAAAATAACAATAACAAATGTCATGTAAAGGAGCCAAGTGTTTTTACAGCCAGTGTTTTCCATGTCACCCTCTAATTTCATACTTTACTATAAACATTCTAAGTAAACCAAGACCTTTCGTGCATTGTTTGCAAAATATGGTTTGCAAATATCTTTTTCTCATGGGTTTATTGTAGGGCAAACTCATATTGCTGGGTCTCAGTGTGCACTAGATTGTTACATCCACTGGAACTTTAGGGCCTGATCTTGATTTTCTGTAGGGAAGCTACCCTTTGAGCATGCTGTCATTGGATGCTATTACTTTAGCTCTTTGAAATTTATGGTGGCATAGTTCATTCCAGTTTAATTGTCATTCAACCATAAAAATGTATACAGCTAAACAAAGCAGCTTTCCTCCGGGGTCAAGTGCGTACAGTCACACACAGAGCACATAGTTACCATGGCACAGACAGTCACAAAATAATATTAGCACAAGTCCCTGAGTAACATGGCCTGAAGATTGATGGTGCACGGGATGTAGTTTTCAATGCATCAACAGTTAAGGAGTTTCTCACAGCGTTCCATCAGCAGGTGCTGGTTACCTCTCTATCCTTGCCCACACACTCACTGAAAAACAACAAGGTCTTAGGAGCAAACTGAATCCTTGCAGATTTTCAGAAAGCAGGCAGAGAGGAATAAATCCAAAGGATCATTCCTAAACCAGGAAGAGGACCCTAGTGGAGCTCAGACATGTTGTGATCAAGAGCATATTCAAGAAAGGCCATATCTTTGGTGTCAGCCACAAGTACGATCTTTGTTGGTGTTAGTGTTGGTTTTGGTATTGGTGTTAATCCATGACTTCCTGACCAACAGACCGCAGTCAGTAAGGATAGACAGCAATACCTCTACCACAATTATTCTCAACACTGGTGCTCCACAAGGCTGCATCCTCAGCCCCCTACTCTATGCCTTGTACACTCATGAGTGTATGGCCAGTTTCAGCTCTAACTTCATCTACAAGTTTGTAGATTATATCACTGAAGTGAGGTGCATCTCAAATAACAATGAGTCAGAGTACCAGAAAGAAAACCTACTGACATGGTGTCATGACAATAACTTTTTTCTCAATGTCAACAAAACGAAAGAGCAGCTTATTGACTTCAGAAATGGGAAGTTCACTCTTGTTTACATCAATAGTCTAAGACTGAGAGGGCTGGGAGCTGCAAGTACCTAGGAGTGAACATCACCGATAGATTGTCTTGGTACAACCATGTTGAGATGATGGCCAAGAAAGTTCAATAATACTTCTACTTCCTCAGGAGGCTAAAAGAAATTTGGTATTTCCCCTGTGACCCTCACAATTATTATCGAGGCACAATAGAAAGCATCCTATCGGGAATCATCACAGGGTGTTATGACAACTGCTCTGCCCATGACCTCAAGAAACCGCAGAGTTGTGGAGACAGTTCTGCACATCATAGAAACCAGCATCTCCTCCAGCAGCTTTGTCTATGTCTCACTGCCTCAGTAAAGCAGCCAGTATAATCAGGATCCCACCAACACCAGACATCCTCTTTTCACCCCCATTGGACAAAAGCCTGAAGCATGTACCACCAGGCTCAAGAAAAACTTCTATCTCATTGTCATAAGACTGTCAAATGGTTCCCTAGCACAAAGGATGGAATCTTGACCTCACAATCTACATCATTATGATCTTGTACTTAACTGACTATCTGCAGTGAACTTTTTCTGTATTGTAACATTTGATTCTACATTCTGAAATAATTTTACCTTGCACTACCTCAGTGCACTGATGTAATGAATTGAGCTGTATGGACAGTATGCAAGACAAGTTTTTTTTACCAGTTACACAGCTTTAACTCATACTATCTACACATCAGTGGACGTGTGAGATGAATGAAAACTAGTTCACACTGTAAATGTTCAATCATTGCTCTCAAACATCATATAGCAGTTATCAGTAAAATGGTAGGTCATTCAGACACCAATGTATTCCTTCACAGTATGAGGAGACTACTGAATGCCATTATACTGAGCTATAACCTTCTAGCTTCCAGTTCTGATTCCTGGGCATAGCAGGTTCCTGCATTAGGCTTGGCAGACAGGTGAAGAGCTGACTAGTGCACAGACACTATCCAGGTGGATAAAAGCTTTCTTCGACCTGACGATTCCCTTTTCTCTGGGAGAAGATCAGGGAGCTTAAAAGCCAAGACGTCCAGACTCAAGGACTTCTTCCTTCCCAGTACTATCAGACTTCTGAACCAATTACCTCTTTCTCATCCCATTCTCATTGGTGCTACCAGACTCTCATACTCAATTCTAGCCCTCTCGTTTACTCTGCTGTTGTTACTTGGGCCACATGTTAGCATAGGGGTTAGCGCAATGCTTTACAACCCCAGCTCTAAGATAGGAGTTGATATGCACTGCTGTCTGTAAGGAGTTTGTACGTTCTCCCTATGACCACATGGGATTCCTCCGGGTGCTCTCGTTTCCTCCCACGTTCCAAACATGTACATATTAAGATTAGTAAATTGTGCATAAGCAATGTTGGTATCAACACTTGCAGTCTGCCCCCAACATATCCTCACTGATTTACTTTGACACAAACCACGTATTTCACAGTATGTGTGACAAGTAAAGATAATCTCCCTTTACTCTTGCATTTCTGCTTCAGGTTGCCATACAATCTTTGAACCATTCCGTTGCTTTGTGCTTGTCCTAGTTACTACTAGTGTTTATTATTACCATGGACGCTGGTTACTCTGTGGGCTTCATGCGAGCAAGGAATGTCATTGCACCCTGGTGTTTATGTCAATAAACTCATCTAATCCAATCCAAAAGGTAAAAGTCAGAGTTTGAAAACAATGGCGTGAGACTCAGAAGTAGATCAGAAGTTAACACACTGAGTGGCGACTTAGAATAGGTGCTTTATCATATTTATTAGCGAGGTCGAGAGTGAACATTTCTTTTACATTAATAAATTTGATTGACATGAGAGCCTGTGTAGACGAGAATGTTTACTCCGACAGATTTGAGATGAATTTGAAGTTCGACTGTGCATGCCAGCCTTGATGTGAATCACTTAAAGAAAATATTTGCATTTGAAGTCTCTCTATGCAAAATAAATACGGCATTTCATGTGAACCTTGCTTTTGCTGAAGAATAGCTCCCCAAAATTGCTTAGCATGACTTTGCGATGTGAAGGGAAAGATATATTCATAGATCAAAGCATCTCGTGTCTGACTTGAACACGAGGACATTTCCATTTACCAAAGCTCTGCAAATTCTTGCAGGTTTAGTCGGCACACTGATAGGATAATTAATTCTGTTATAAACACATCTGCTACAATTGTACTTTCCTTTGTCCACATTCATTTACCCCATAGAACAAGATTGCTGTGTGTTACACTGGTGTTTTTATACCACACACATATTTTGAGTCTTTATGAATTCAGAACTCACATAAATGGAGTGCAAGTGTACATTAAAGACATATTTTTCCCCTATTTGGTTTTAGTACAGATGCAGTTCAGGCTTCACATTTATATAGTATATTCAATTTATCAGGATGATATTCCTTATTTGGCAGCCAAGGGGAGCCTGGATGTGAAAGTGATTCTAAATGCATACACACTCTGCCTCCTTTCTCACTGTGTGCAAGTTTTTATTCATTAAATTTAAAAAGAAAACATCACCATTAATTTAAACACGGCTGTTATGGCTGACTGCCATCTTCAATGGTGCATTGCATTATATTCTGTCGAAATCATTTTTCAAATCAAGCAAGCATGGAAGAAAATGCAAAGAAGGACAGGTATGATAAACAGATTACTCAGGCACCCCTATTTCACACCCACTCTCTATTATTTATCATTCCCATGCAGATCCCATCCTGTTCTCCTCCTCGCCTTTTATTTTTTTTTCGAAAAAAATCAAATCTGAACATATCTGGCGCCAGCGTTATTCAAATTGCAAATCTTACAGGCCAACTTTCGCTCCCAACATGTAGCCTGAGCAAGCGTGACTTTCTGCAAGTGGCAAGTGCAAACTCATAAAACCACAGGACACAGGCAGAGGCACATCGAGTCTGCTCCACCATGGCTGATATATTATCTCACCCCAACTGTCCTGTCTTCTCCCCAGAAACTTTGACACCCGTACTAACTAAGAACCTGTTAACCTCTGCTTTAAATATACCCAAATGGCCTTCACAGCTGTCTATGCAATGAATTCCACAGATTCACCACCCACTGGCTAAACGGGAAGAGTCTACCAGGAATACGAAGGAAATGATTAAAGGAGTTTTTCAGAATCTCCTTGCAAAAAAACAATATCCTCATTGACTCCTTGATCCCTGGACTGTGACTGCTTAATGTGGTGAAGGAGCATATGAGATGGCACTGATAACCTTGAGACCTTGTGCAGCAATTGATGGTAGTCCAGCATAAACAATCAGCCACCCATCTACTGGAAGTGTTAAATCTTTCGTTCTCCATAGTTGCTGTCCGACCTGCTGAGTAATTATAGCATTTTTGTTTTTACTAATTAGCTTCCCATCTCAATATAATTTGTGAGATCTGGGAGTTTATTAAATACCTGTAACTCCCACTTTTACTGATGTCATTCAATTTCACAAGTAAATCATTACATGTGAAGTTCTTTGAGAAATTCTTCAAGGAGACTTGATAAAATGCTAGAACTTCTCTCTTGTAGAAAAAAATGCTCAGCTCAAGCAGAATTCCTTTTGGTGATAGATACTACAGTCATTACAAGTTTCTTTGATGAAAAATGCATCAAGCTGATAGCTCTAATGGGATGAGCCCTAATCAAATTAATTGATACATTTTTCATGGAAATTTGGACACAGGGTTTTCACCTCACAGTCTTACTTCCACCGGTTATTATAAACTACTGTGATTCTGTCACTTCTCTTCCTCTCCTTCACCGTTAATGAGCAGAATACTCCCAATTTTTACTTCTAACATCCTGACTCCTCCATTCACCTCTACTCCTGATTCAGAGCTTGCAAATCAACAGTGTCGGTTTCACATACACAACCCAAACAGAAAATCAGGATGCTCAAGCAAATAAGGACTATTTGCCTCATCAGATTGGCTATTTTGTCAATCTGACCACTGGCTGCTTACTCTATTTTTAGAGTTGGCAGGTGAATTCTCCAGGAAAGTACTGATCAGCCCACCCAAGATCATCTGACATACGTCAGGCATCAAACAGAAGACATTCCCAACTTCCCTGGACAGGAGTTGGATGCCAAACTTGAGGTAATGACCATCGACTGGTCAGTGAGGCTTTACATGTTAAACCAGAGAGATAGTCAGTAACAATCTTCAGATGCATTGGGGGGGAATGTATCTAAACCAGTCTGAACCTCAGGAAGCATAACACTTACTGTGCCAACCGTTATCGAAGCTAAAATCAATGCTCAGAATATCATTTTCCACAAAACCATAGACCATAAGACGTAGGAGCAGAATTAGGCCATTTGGCCCATCGAGTCTGCTCTGCCATTCAATCATGGCTGATCCTTTTTTCTCCTCCTCAGCCCACTCCCCAGCCTTCTCCCCATAATCTTTGATGTCATGTCCAATCAAGAACCTACCAAGCTCTGCCTTAAGTACACCCAACATCCTGGCCTTCACAGCTGCCAATGGGAATAAATTCCATAAATTCACCACCCTCTAGCTAAAGAAATCCCTCCACATCTCTGTTTTAAATGGATGGCCCTCTAGCCTGAGGATGTGCCCTCTTCTGCTAGACTCCCCCACCATGGGAAACATTCTTTCCACATCTACTCTGTCTAGGCCTTTCAACATTCAAAAGATCTCAATGAGACTCCCCCCACCATCCTTATAAATTCCAATGAGTACAGACCCAGAGCCATCAAACATTCCATGTACGATAACCATTTCATTTCCAGAATCATCCTTGTGCACCTCCTCTGAACCCTCTCCAATGCAGCACATCTTTTCTTAGATGAGGAGCCCAAAACTGTTCACAATACTCAAAGTGAGGCCTCACCAGTGCCTTATAGAGCCTCAGCATCACATCCCTGCTCTTGTATTCTAGACCTCTTGAAATGACCTCTTTCCAAACAACCACTGAAACAGAATTGACATCAATGTCAAACTACAGCCTACAGAAATACTGGTATTAATGTATTTAACCAAATTTTCAATCGTTCAACCTGTCTGAAAGCAAGAAGCTGGTGTGAGAAATAAAAGAAGGAATAGGTCACGTAACTCCTCAGTCTCAATCCATTTAATAAGATCATGGCTTATTTGGTGCATTGTCTACTTTCCTGCCTGATCTCCATACATTCTCTTCCTGAAATCTATCTCAGCTTGAAGATGCCCCTTGACTGGGTTATCCACAGTCTTCTGAGGTTGTGAATTCCAAAGACTTGTAAAACTTTGAGTAAAGAAATTAGGTTTTTATGGGTGGCCACTTCACCTGAGACATCGCCTTTTGGTTCAGATTTTTCTACAACAGAAAAGAGGACCTTTGACTCTTACAAGGCCATTGGCTCTCACATTCTTGCATTTCCTTATAGAATCCTCACATTGTTCTAATCTTCAATGAGTTTAGGACAATCTTCCTCAATCCCTCCACATTGAACATCCACCTCATTCCAGGAACCACCCCAGTGAACCTATACAACGCCGACAAGGAAATTCTTTCTTTTGGGAAGAAAGCCAAAACTGTATTTCAGCTGAGGATTTATCAAAGCCCTGCATAATCTCAGCACGACTTCCTTACATAAATACACCTTTACAAAGCCATTATATAAACTATGTAGCAATTCCTCTCACGCAGCTTAGTTATAACTTTCCATTCTTTCAAGTCTGCAAGCTGCTTCATTCACAAATTCAAGGAGGTCTTTGTTGGCCAAATACATGTAACCTCCCCATTTAAAGGATGTCTAGCCTGACATATTATTAATGTCATAGTCAGCAAGATATTTTACTTCATTTTAGGTCTGTCCCATAAAATTAAAAGATAAGGGTATATATTAATTCCTCACTCTCTGGACCAGCAAAATTGTTTGAAGATAATTAATGTGTGGGGGCAGAAGACAGACAAAAGGATATTTTATTTAAAGCACAACTGTTCACTTCAAGGATTTATGGAACAGCTCTGAGTTACAACCTAGGGCATATATAAAATAACACAAGCTTTTTATTTGGTTGGCAGTTGGTGGTAATACTACCAAGGTAATTGGAGTCACAGTCACTACCTTTTATTTCAATACCCAGATGCTACCAAACACTTTTGCTATTTCTCTACAAGGTCAGAGAATGAAGCCATCTTGTAGCCAAACATAAGACAAACTGAGAAGAGTCATTAATGTGAATAGAACCAAAAGATTGTGGTTTCAAGCCACATTGCAGAGAATTAATCACAACCCAGGTAAGTACTAAAGGACCCTGCAGCCTCCTTTTTACAGATGAAATACCAAAACATAGTTTTGCCTATCCAGGATGTTATAGTAGTAGAGTGTATTGGTTTCCTGGTATTTTGTTCGACATTCATTGCTCAATCAATGTCATTGAGATAGTAATATTTATGTGGATATACCAAAAATCCAAAAGCCTTGTTCAGCAATTCAGAGATTACAAGCCAAAGAACCATTTAAACCATTTGAGAATTTTATTTCATTTTATTGTAATCAGAATAGAAAAAAGTTAGTTAAAGTAATGCTAACACTGCTGACTCATCATGAAAACAAATACCCTTCACTTTGGTCCTAGCCTAATTTTACTTCATGTCATTCCAAATAAATGTCCCATATTGTTAACCCTTAACTAATCACAGAAATGGCTGAGCAATTCCCTCGGCTTTTGTGGATTGGGGATAAATGTTAACTTTCCTGGTGATGGCTCTGTAAAGAATAATCTGTTTAAACAAGGGTAACCAGTCCACATCCCATTTTGTTGTATGTAGTACAGGCAGAGCCCACAAAGGGGAGGCTGGTTTCCATGATGTGCCGGAGCTGTATTCATAACATTGCAGTTTCTTGTAGACACGTGCAGACTGGTTACCATACCAAGCTGCATCCAGATAAGATGCCTTCAATGGTGCATCCATAAAACATGGGCATGCAAAATTTCTTCATCCTTCTGAGAGAGTAGAGGCATTGGTGAGCTTTCTTCAAAGTTCAAAGTAAATTTATTATCGAAGTACATATATGTTGCCATGAGATTCATTTTCTTGTGGGCATTCAGACCAAAACAAAGAAATACAATAGAATCAATGAAAAACTACACACAAAGACTAACCAGTGTGCTAAAGAAGACAGACTGAGCAAATACAAAAAAATAATAAATAAATATTCAACATTCAAGATTGTTTGTCATTTCTTGAACACAGTGTAAAAGATGACAAAATAATTGTTACTCTGCCTCCAATGCAGCACAAAAAGCAACAAAAGATAAAGAATACAATAATAAAAACAATGAGTATAAATACATAGGATAGCTTATATACGTTGATTGTGTGTCTATAAAGTGATGCTAAGCTATGCATCAGGTGACTGACAGGAAATAATAGAGTAGTGGTGGAGGTGTTGATCAGCCTTACTGCTTGGGGAAGGTAACTGTTTTTGAGTGTGGTGGTCCTGGCATGGATGCAATGTAGCCTCCTCCCTGGAGTGGGACAATCAGTAAGTAGTAAGTACTTGTCTACTTGGATCACAGCTGATCTGATTTAACCTCATCTCCATATCCACCCTATCAAACTCCTCAGGGTCTTATCTGTTTCAATCAAGCTCCTTGAAACTCTTTTAAATTCCAGTAGATACAGTTCTAATCTGTCCAACCATGATTTGGCCCATCCATTCCAGGTATCAGAACACTAAAACCCCTCTTGGCTGTTTCCCGCATATTAACATTCTTTCTCAGATAAGGAGAAAAGTAATTTACATAATGGTCCTGATGTGGCCTCACCAATTTACTTTATAACTGAATCATAACTTTATTACTTTATATTCATTTCTTCCAGGGTTTATGAC
The DNA here is from genome assembly GCF_048418815.1 of Hemitrygon akajei. Taxonomy (NCBI): domain Eukaryota; kingdom Metazoa; phylum Chordata; class Chondrichthyes; order Myliobatiformes; family Dasyatidae; genus Hemitrygon; species Hemitrygon akajei. The sequence continues at coordinate 34,005,677 of NC_133127.1, forward strand.
ATTCTATTAGCTTTTCTGATATCTATCTTACTTCTATACCAGCTTTTGTGAGCCATGTACTAAGAAACCCAGATTCTCCTACATGTCAAAGCTCTACAATCTTCACCATTTAGATAAGATTTTAAAATCTCCTGCCAAAATGGATTAGTTTCCTTTCTCATATAATCAATGCTACTACTTATTTTTTGTCTTTCAATGAACAGAATTTCTCCTATTCTGAAAACACTAGGGATGAAATTTACCCAACAAAACTCCATTTTAATCCAATGCTGGGGCTCGAGCACAAAATCTGGAGAGACACTAGAGGGCAGCACAGAGAACCTGTCATGTCTTAGCTTGTCTACTCTCACACATGAGATCTCTGTAGACTCATTATTTTGATGATGTTAGGGAGATATCCACAGTGTCCCAGTCAATATTGTCCTCCCAACCAGAATCACTGAAACAGATTAATCAACACAACCTGACAATTCCATTCCAGCCGGTGTTATTCTGGGAAACCTAAGTGTTGTTCTGTGGAAGGGACATCAACCTTAACTCTTGTTTCCCTCTCTGCAGATGCCTCCTCACCTACTAAGTATTTCCAGAATTTTCTATTTTCGTGTCAGAGTTTCTGCATCTGCAGTTCTCATTTTCAAGTGCTGTCCTGTGAAGTTTCCAATGAAAGACCTCAGTCTTTAGGACAACATTTGCAGGCTGTTGAAATGGGTGGGGCAATTTCTTATGTTAGAAATTCACCTAGAAATTTACATCAGTTAGAAATTCACGTATGTTAAAAAGTCACCAAACAGGAAACCCCCGATAAGGAATACCTACCCTTCCATGCCAGACCACTTTTCAGGAAATTAAATCACCTGGCTGTCCCTCTCCTACCTGCATACAGGTAGGGGCTAAAGAGCAAGAGATTGGGACAACAAAGGGGTGGTTGCAGGAGGCAGAGGAACATCATGGGTTTGCTTCCAGTTGGTAGACTATGGTCGTCACAGACTTTATATAAACAGTCGTAGATGAGTGCGTTCCCACACAATCATTCAGAACCTTCTCCAACCAGAAGGTTTGGATGAACTATGTTTCTGAAATTCATTTCCTGGACTTCAATGGCAGAGAACAAACATCTACCTGTTGTCCTGCGGCTATTGCATTGGTGTTTGTGGGAGCTAGCCATGCATCATTGTCTGCGACCTTTTCCACATTACATCAATGGTCGCACTTCAACAGTACTTCATTAGTTACAAGCACTGGAAGTACAACCTAAAATCATGAAAAGCACAGTATAAATGTGGGTTTAAAGGTGAGAATAGGGTCAAACCGAGCTGCCCTGCAGCGTGCTCTCTTACCAAGCTCACCTTCGTGTGATACGTGCTTGGTCAGGGTATCTCTCACAGAGCCGTCTGCGAGCGAGCATTCATTATGGATGGTGTGTGCTGGAAAAATTAGTGCAGGTTTAAAAAAAGAGAAAAACACCTCGGAGATTTACAACCCTTTACTGTCCGTCAATAAACGCAGGTCAGATTATAAAATTACCCTGTGAAACATTATGATTTACAATGCTGCATGAAGCTTATTGTGTACAGTTTTATAAAGTGTGGTTAGAAACACCAGTGGTCAAAGCTGTAGACCTTGGAGCGAACAGCATCGTTTAATTTAGTAAATGCTCCAGCTGCACGTAAATCAGAAGTGTAGGAAGTGGGCAATGAAAAATGATCTCAGACATTTTCCATGCAACTTCTGTAACCCCAGCCCCTCCCCCCACCCACCTCTTCCACCCTCCCTGACTTACACCAAACTGCCAAGACACACACACGCATTCATTAATGGCCATTCACCGCTCATACAAATTACTGCCTTCGCAATTCATAAAGCCTGTTATAAGGAGATCAGTATGTTACCTTTCCAGGTTCCTACTGCGCACGGTTATGAATTGAGCTACTATTCTTCATAAAACAGTCTTAGGCAGTAGCCAGAACTAATATTAACACATGTTTACCAAAGGACTAAGCATCATGGCTCAAGCTGACAGGCTGTAGATCGCATCAAACAGGCAGTAACTCTACAGACTGCCATTCTTGACATGGAAAGTCACAGGTTTACAAGGTGTGTGTGTGTGTGTGTGTGTGTGTGTGTGTGTGTGTGTGTGTGTGTGTGTGTGTGTGTGTGTGTGTGTGTGTGTGTGTGTGTGTGTGTGTCTATTCGTATCTGTGCATGTATTTGTGTGTGTGTGTGCGTGCGTGCGTGTGTGTGTGTGTATTTGTGTGTGTGTGTGTGTGTGTGTGAGTGTGTGTGTGTGTGTGTGTGTGAGTGAGTGTGTGTGTGTGTGTGTGTGTGTGTGTGTGTGTGTGTGTGTGTGTGTGTGTGTGTGTGTGTGTGTGTAGTCACTGTGCTCCTTCCAGCTCCTATTTATATCCCAGAATCGGAACAGCTTTGCCAACGGCCAGATTTTTCTGCTAATGCTGACCCAGATTTGTAAATTAGCTTCTGTTTTTGATAATCAAAAAATGTATCATGCACTTTTTCTCTTCTTGAGGGAACTTTGAAAATAATTTTGTGGGTGGAATGGTAGCATAGCACTTAGCATAACATTAAGCGTGAAGGACCCAGGTTCAGTTCTGCTGCTCTGGTTAAAGAATTTGTATGTTCTCCCCAAGACCATGTAGGCTTCCTCCAGCACTCCAAAGACAAATGGGTTACCAGATTAACTGGTCGGGTGGTTGTAATTACACAGTGCGACTCTTTGGGCTGTAGTGGCCTGTAGTGGCCTGTTACCACACCGAATCTCGAAATAAAATGGTAGCAACAAGGAGCAGAGGTTTCTGATGGCCACTGTAGGGACATGCAAACATGGCAATGATCTTCCCACCAGACTGGGGTCGACATAACCAGTCTGAACTCTATCCTCTCCTGATATCTTAAATAACAACATTTAAAAGGCAGTTACATGGATAGGAGAGGTTTAGCTTAAGGGTCAAACATGGGCAAATGGGACTTACTTCAAAGGGGATTTTGAGCGACATGGACGAGTTGTTTCAGCCGCTTGGTTTCCACACCACATGACTCTGTGCAGTATGGCTCTAGTTCGCTGAGAATTATCGACTTGTCATGGGGGAGAGGCTTGCGAGTTCCTGAGATCCTGAGAATGATGCCTTCCAGAATTTAGCCATCTGGCGCTTATCTCCTGATGGAATTGCCCACGATAGTGAGGTCAAGGGGGAGGTTCCAGACGAAGAGCAAACCAACCAAGACCTCATGAATGGAGCTAGCAGAAGATGGTGACACATCACAGCAGCAGTGAAGGCAGAGGAAGCTCGCAGAAGCGAAGGGTCCCCATTTGCCTTGCGTCTCATGCTGCTGGACACTGACCCCGATCTGCCAGGGACCATATGGTGGCTACCCGTGCATCGGTTCCCCACGTTAAACAAAAATAGGCATTCTTCATTAAGGGAATCTACCCTAATCCAAAATATGTGGATATCAGATTGGCCTCTCCCATCACCAACAGACACCCCCTATCATACTCGACTTGACGATTGCACAGTTATGTCTCCTCACCTTCCCCATTCCCTTTTCCACAGGATGGGTCCTGGTGGCCAATAAAGCAGGTACCACAGCATGTTTATGACACTAAAACGGGGAAGACATGCCATTGATACCGTTCCCACCAGCCACCTGCATAATTAACCAAGCATGGGAATAAGCAATGAGGTACAAAGCACTACATTCTCAGGGCAGGGGCAGCAGCAATATGCAGATTTCAGTGGGGGTAGTGGCACCCAGCTCCTCTCAGAGTTTGGTCCTGCACAGGATCCATTAGATAGAGGAAAAGGCTTGCATCATACAAAATCACTGTCTTCGGCTGTCTTTGAGACGGACTTTTTAATCCCTCGATCTGCTATTCTGGACCGTCTCTCCACTGACTAGCCCGGCTCATTCAGCGTCCTGTTGCCTCAGCAGCCAAGGCTGGCTTCAGTTCTTCCTCCCCTCTGCCTCACCAGCAATTTCTCCCACCTCTCCCACAACTCTTACAATACGACTGGGATAAATCTTCATAAAGCACTCTAAGTATCCAGAAAAATCCTTCCTCTATGCTAATTTCTTTGGTTTTTGCCTCTTAGATGAAATACTTTGAAACCCAGAGTGAAGGATGTCACTTAACCTATTGAAATGCATTGAATTTTGAGAGGGTGGCATTTGCAAGAGTCTAGGAGCAGAGGGCAAAGCCTCAGAGTACATCCCTTTAGAACAGAGATGTGGAGGAATTTCTTTAGCCAAAGAGTAATAAATCTGTGTAATTCATTGCCACAGGAGGGTGTGGTGGACAAGTTATTGGGTATACTTAAAGCAGAGATTGATAGGTTCTTGATTAGTAAGGGTGTCAAAGATTACGGGGAGAAGGCAGAAGAATGGAGTTTAGAGGGATAATAAATCAGCCATGGTGGAATGACAGAGAAATCATGATGGGCTGAATGGCCACATTCTGCTCCTAAGTCTTACGGTCTGTACTTTATACAGATCATCAGGTCCTAAAATGCATTCGATCCAGCCGTGCAGACTAATCCATCCTAATTCAACTTTCAAAATGATGTGAAATTGTTTGACTTGGTGCAGATCAGTTTCAATAAACCATCGGTTCCCAGAGTATCCTCTCTTAAATACACACTCCGAATACAGGTCCTTAAAACAGCACCAGCTGGGTTCCAAATCCAATAAAGGAATTCCAGTGAGTCTGATATTGCTGAATATCAAGAACAGAGAGAACTTGCCCCATGCATTCCCAGTAATTAAGGTATTTATTTATCTTTAATAAGTTGAGCAGTGGGGTAGACGAGTACAGTGACACAGGGAGGTCTCATTGGATGAAGCTCACATTGCACGGGCAGACTGAAGAAAGTGCACAGTAACACAACAGACCTTAACTCCTTTTCTCATTCTGAATTTCACTCGGGCAGGGAAATTACTAAATTAATTGCTCATTATGTAACATAGAACATTACAGCACAGGAACAGGCTCTTCAGCCCACGATGTTGTGCCAAACCAATTAAATTATTAATCAAATGGCCAAATAAACTAATCCCTTCCTCCTACACAATGATTATATCCTTCCATATCCCTCAAATTCATGTGTCTATCTAAACATCTCTTAAAAATCCCCTGTGCAGGATTACTATGCAGAAAAATAGCCGGCATTTTATAGCACTGTTAAGTATTAATCCCAGGAGCATTATACAGCAGAATTTGACACTGAGCGCATAAGGATAGTCGACCAAAAGCTTGCATCGATTTGCTATAAAGAAACAAACTACAGGAGGAGAGGAGAGGAACAAGGCTCAAGTAAGGATTCCCAAGCTAGGACTCTTGTAGGGCTAACCAGCTGCTTTAAAGCAGAATGGATATGGTCCCAGATTTGTCAGCAGGAACCCTGTTTCTAAAATAAAATAGATCCTGTTTTCTATCCTCTTCTCTTCCTTTTCTGTCTACTGCCAGGTTTTAGTATCCCTCACCTTCCTCTTTTAATATCCAATAACAGGGGAGTTAAAGTCTGCCTCTCTGCTGCTCAGATTCCTTATTGTTTATCCTACTGAGTGGTAAGAAGGTGAGGGAGGAACAGAGAAGGAAACATTTTTCCAAGGAATGGTTGAAATCTGGAGTGCACTGCTGCTTGGGGTTGGCGGTGGGAGCGGAGAAAGGGGTGCTGGAGTTGGTGGAGGCAGATATTCCCTCAGTTTCTAGAGGTGTACTTGAATCACCAGAGCATGGAAGTCTACGGACCAAGTGTTGGTAAATGGCTTTGCTGTTGATGGGGTCAGTCTGGTCATGGTGGGCCAAAGGGTCTGTTTCTGTGCCGTATGACCAGGGAAAATTTTAGAGATGACTGAGTGAACAGAATTGGATACCGGCTAGCACAGCTGGGGGCCACTTTATTAGGTACCCCCTGTATCAAATAAAGTGGCCACTGAGTGTATGTTTGTAGTCTTCTGCTGAGGTAGCCCATCCACTTCAAAGTTTGATGTGCTCTTCAGGATACCACTTTTGTTATATGTGGTTAGTCACCTAGATCACATTTCATCCTCATTCTCATGTTTGGTCTGAATAACAACTGAACCTCTTGACTATGTTGGTATGTTTTTACGCATTCGGTTGGTGCCGCATGATTGGCTGATTAGATATTTGCATTAACAAGCAAGTGTACAGGTGTATCTAATAAAGTGGCCACTGAGTCATAGGGTCAGGAGGAGGATTTAGAAGTTGGGAATAACAAAATTTGAACAGGAGCTTGAGATGCTTAAAACTAATCAGATGCAGGGGCTGAAGAAGGGGAGGAGCCTACACTCCTGGATGGGCTTCGTCAACCAGACCTGCCGTGTGGGGTCTTGTAGATCATTTCTGGGTATCAGGAGCCTGGAGGCACAAGAGATTCTGCAGATGCTGGAAATCTGGAGCAACACGTACAAAGTGCTGGAAGAATTCAGCAGATCAGGCAGCACCTTTGAAGGGAAATAAACAGTCGAATTCTTAGGCAGCGTCCCTTCATTTGGACTGAATAGTCACCAGGCAGGGCAGGTAAGTTGGTTGATTCCGTTCCATTTCTCCTTCTCCAAACCTGATGTCATTTGGGCTCCAATTAGAAAAACAGAATGATATATTCACCAGCCAGCCAGGTGGGCAAGTCATTGCGTGGGATGGGAGCCAGAACTATTTTAGTCTTGGCAACAAATATGGCTGAATATGACTGACAGCCTCATCCCACCACTCTTGATGCTACTGCCTCCCCCCCCAGTTTAGTAGGCTCAGAAGGCCACTGATCTACTCGTGCTCCTGTTTCCTGTGGGTTCTTGTGTATAATTTCTCATTTCCACCATACCTCTGGGCTGAAATGACACAGAAATCATCCCCCCACTTTTTTCTGTGAAATGAAACACACTTGAAGCAAATCTCACAGAAGTATTTCCCTAACCAAATAAATATCCTTTACCTTTGGGTTGGATTTATGGATTTATGAAGTTGATTGTTTTTCATTCTCGGTTGTTTTAAAGAGATTAAAGATTAACTTTATTTGTCACATGTACATTGAAACATGCGGTGAAACGCATCATTTGCATTGACGATGTGCTGGAGACAGTTCACAAGTGTCACTATAATATATCCACAATGCTGAAGGAACTCAGCATGTCAGGCAGCATCCATGGAGCTGAATAAACAGTCGACATTTCGGGCAGAGACCCTTCTTCAGGACCTGAGCATCGACTGTTTATTCATTTTCCTGAATGCTGCCTGACCTGCTGAGTTCCTCCAGCATTTTGTGCGTGTTACTGGGGATTTCTCGCATCTGCAGAATTACTTGTGTTTGTGACCATAGTAAACCACCATGTTGGTGATGTTTTGAGCACAGTGTGATTCCTTCCTTGCAGCCTGTGATTACAATTCTGCAGTTCCCTAGATCCTGCAGACTCTACTTCCCCTTGCCTCTTCCATTTAATCTGAAGTGCCTGTTCTTAGAAATGTTAAAAACAAAACTATATATAGGCAACTCAATTCTACTAAAATGTTCGGGGTGAGAAATCCAGCTTGTGTTTCAGTACCAGAGCCCACTTCGTGATCAATTCTGAGTGCCAGGTTTCAATGACTAGCTCCATTGCCAGTTTTTATGACTTTGTCTATAAATATCATGAATCACCTTTGTACCTGTAGTCTGCTCAACTGCAGTTTATACAGAAGACGTTGTGGGGAGGTTGAAGTGAAGCTAATAAAGTTCTACTTGTAGTTAAACATACATTGCTTGCTTTACTTTGCCTGTATCTATTTCAGTTGTGACCCATGTAACGAGAGTTGAGGTTTTATGTTGTAGCCAGCCAGTGCTGCTACTTAACAGCATCAATGCCAAAACACAAAGACCTTATGGCATCCCGTGACATGACACACAGTGGCCACTTTATTAGGTACCTCCCGTATCTAATAAAGTGGCCACTGAGTGTACGTTCATGGTCTTCTGCTGCTGTAGTGCATCCATTTTAAGGTTCAACGTGTTCTGCGTTCAGAGATGCTCTTCTGCACATCACTGTTGTAATGTGTAGTTATTTGAGTTATTGTCACCTTCCTGTCAGTTTGAACCAGTCTGGCCATTTTCCTCTGACCTCTCTCATTAAGAAGGCATCTTAACTCACAGAACTACCACTCACTGGATGTTTTTTTTTGTTTTTCACACCATTCTCTGTTAACTCCAGAGACTGTTGTGTGTGAAAACCCCAGGAGATCAGCAGTTTCTGAGATACTCAAACCACCCTCTCTGGCACCAACAATCATTCCATGGTCAAAGTTACTTAGATCACATTTCTTCCCCGTTCTGATGTTTGGTCTGAACAGCAACTGAACCTCCTGATCATACCTGCATGCTTTTATGCATTGAGTTGCTGCCACCTGATTGGCTAATTAGATATTTGCATAAACAAGCAGGTGTACAGGTGTACCTAATAAAGTGGCCACTGAGTGCAATATTGACTACTGGTTCACAGAGGAGGCTGTCCCACAGCAGATGTCATTACAATGCCCTGACTTCATTTATTTTTCTGATACACTTTCCAATGTAGAGTCTCATCTACAAATCAAGTGAACTGTTTCAGCAACCGGATTGTTATCACCCACAATCTGCACAGGAACCAGCATTTTCCCTGCCGCTGGCCCTCAGCAGCGTTTAAAGAGCAAATTTGCAGTAATGGGTATCTGAACTTTCCAGCATCTGTGGTCAGGTTTAATGCCATTCCAAATCACTCGCCCTAATCATTAAACCATCTTGGAGCCTGGGTAGCACTAAGGCAAAAAAATAAAAACTTTTCCCAAGGGTTTAGTTTACTCCGTTTATCTTTAATTTTGTTTGGAGGCTTCACAACGGGTGAAGGAGTGACCCAGTGGATTTTCCTTTGTGATGATAGATTATTTTTGTTCCCCAAATGCTCAGTTGTAATGCCAAAACAGAAATGAATAGAGGCCAAGGAAGTCTCAGGTTCCATTCTTAGTCTAATGCTGACTTAGCTGGTCTCAAATAAATTGATAGTAGATTTAACTAGATTGTTTATCTTACTACTATAAGCCCAGCACTGGACAGCAGAGATTTAAAATCTGCTAGACTCATGCAATAAAAAAATAAGTTTGACATAGGCAAGATGAGTGTTAAAGGCTTTTCTCACTATTGTCAGGTTTTACAACCTAAAGGTACAAGATTTGCATCTTCAAATGTATTTGTCATTTGTACATAGAAACATACAGTGAAGTGTTTTGTTTGTGTTAACAACCAACACAGCCGAGGGTGTGCTGGGGGCAGCCCGCAAATGACGGGGTGCATTCCAGCACCTACGCACCGTATGCCCACAATGATCAGCAGAACAATACAGAACACAACGAGCAACAAAACAACAGGAAAACCAGCCCCGTTCCTCACTCCCACCCACCCACATACACCGTCCTTTAACTCCAGGACTGGTCTCCAGCCTCCAGGGGACTCGGACTTGGGCCTGCAGAAATTGGGCTTTGACCATCCCCGTGGACTTGTAGAGATTCACAGACTCGGCTCCAGTCAATGGGCCTCAATATCTAGACTCCCAGCTTGACCCTCAGGCCTCATTCCTCAGCATTTATCCCAGGACTGGGTAAATAGTCTAAGGGTTTGGTCAGTGAATGCCAGTGGCAGATATTTAAATGTTTAATTCACTGCACTCAGCAGAAATTTATGCCAATTGGAAAGAGGGATGCCAGGACAAAGATGTACAAAGTGGCTAACAAAAGAGGTCAATGAAAATGTTAAATCAAAGGTAAGATCACCTAAAGTAACAAGGTCTTTTGAAAGTCCAGAGGACTGAGAACTTTCTAAGGGTTAGCAGCAAGCGACTAGAGAATTAACAAAGGGAGATAAAGTTGACTATGAGAAAAATCTGGTGTGGAATATCAAGGTCTGCAATGAAAAGAAAAAAAGCGAAGGTAATTGAGGTATTTATGGTACTCCTGGAGAAGCAATAATTTTTATTTTATTGAGATACAGCACAGTGTAGGGTCTTCCAGCCCTTTGAACCGTGCCATCCTGCAACTTCTGATTTAACACTAGACTGATCACAGGGCAATTTACAATGACCAATTAAACTACCAAAAGATATGTCTTTGGACTGTGGGAGGAAACCGGAGCACCTGGAAGAAACCGATGCAGACACAGGGAGAAAGTACAAATAAACTCTCTAGAGGCAGTGGTAGGAATCTGTGGGTCATCTGAACTGTAAAGCACTGTGTCTTCATGATGGAGACCATTGCAAACATCTCAAGGATATCTGATGGGCAAGTTTCAAACAGGATGCATGAATTTGTAACAATTGCTGTCACAAGGGGCAAGATATTGAAGAAACAAATGGGACTAAAGACAGACTAGTCACTGGCTCCCAATGACCTGCATAGATCATAAGATATAGGAGCAGAATAAGGCCATTCAGTCCATTTATTCTGTTCCACCATTACATCATAGTTGATTTATTATCCTTCTCAAAACCATCCTTCTGCTTCTCCCAGTAACCTTTTACACCCTTACTTATCAGGAATTTATCGATCTCCACTTTAAATATACCCAATGACTTGACATCCACAGACATCTGTGGCAATGAATTCCACAGATTCACCATCCTTGGGCTAAAGAAATTCCTCCTCATCTCTGTTCTAAGGAGATGAGCCTCTATTCTGAGGCAGTGGCCTCTGGTCCTAGAATTCCCGCTATAGAGAACATTCTCTCTATGTCCACTCTCTCTAGCTCTTTCAATATTCAATAGGTCTCCTCATTCCCCTAAACTCCAGCGAGTACAGGCCAAGAGGCATCTAATGTTTGTCATACATTAACTCTTTCATCCTGGAATCATTCTCAAGACCCTTCTCTGGACCCTTTCTAACGTCAGCACATCCCTTCTTAGATAAGGGGCCCAGAACTACTCACAATACTGCCTGAGGGTTTTAGCGGAAGCAGTTTCAAAAATAATTGGGACACTGGGTTGAAGCTTTTCTAAACCCTCTGAGTTCTACGGCGGATCAACAGATTGAAAACACTGTAAATTACTCAGGAAGTGAGGAAGACAAAATCCTGGTAACTACAGGCTTGCTAACTTATCAGCTTCAGCCTGCTTCTGCTTCCTATCCAAAATCCACAAGCAGGACCACCCTGGTAGACCTATCCTTACAATCTACATCCACCCCAGGAAACGCCTTTCATTCTACCTTGACTCTATTCTTTCTCCTCGGGTCTAGCCCCTTCCCACTTTCATCCATCACACCTCAGCTGCCCTCCAGCACGTTGAGCATTTCCAGTTGCCTGGTCCCAACAGACTCACGTTTACCCTGGATGTACAATCTCTTTACACCCCCTGTATGAGAGCTCTCTGCTTTTTCCTGAACAAAGACACAACATGTTTCTCTCCAGCAACACACCCTGTCACCTAGCTGAGTTTGTTCTCATATTGAACAAACTCTCCTTCAGCTACACTCACTACTCCAGATCAAAGGTATACTGTGGTCTCCCGATATGGAAATCGAGGATCCAGCTGCAGAGAGGGGTGATGGTGCCGAGCTGCAGTCAATAAGCAGCAGACTGACGTATGTTTTGCTGTTGTCTAGGTTCAAGGTTCAAAGGTTCAAAGTTCAAAGTAAATTTATTATCAAAGTACATATACAACCCTGACATTTCTTGTGGGCATAGTCAATAAATCCAATAAGCATAATAGAATCAATGAAAGGCCACGCCAACAGGGCAGACAACCAATATTCAAATACAAACAACGGAAATAAAAAGAAATAATTAATTAACAGATCACATCACTAAATTTTAAATAAATAAATAAAGCATGCGGATAGATGGATAAATAAATAAGTAAATGGAATGAACGATAAATATCAAGAACATGAGATGAAGGGTCCTTGAAAGTGAGTCCGCAGGTTGTGGGAACAGTTTGCTGATGGGGCATGTGAAGTTGAGTAAATTTATCCTCTGTGTTTCAGGAGCCTGATCGTTGAGGGGTAATAATTGCTCCTGAACCTAGTGGTGTGAGTCCTGAAGCTCCTGTACCTTCTTCCTGATGGCAGCAGTAAGAAGAGAGCATGGCCTGTGTGCTGGGGGTCCTGGATAATGGATGCTGCTTTCCAGCAACAGCGCTCCAAAGCAGAGAGGAGAACCAGTGAGATTGCATCCACTACAAACCTGTTGCGGTGGTAAGAAAATTGCAGCAGGTCCAGGTACTTGCTCAGGCAGGAGTTAATTCTAGCCACAACCAATCATCTCTCCGTACAATAGTTGTTGAGGCAGCTCAGCCTGCTCTCTAAGACAGAGATCACAGTGTTGCCAGGTGCTTATGCTCCTCCTCTGCATTTCCCTACTCCCACATTCTCACTTTAGCTAACTCATTGACCAGGTAATCTATTTTAGTTTATCCCCACACCCTGTCAGAGACATTCCCCATCTCCACCCTCCCTGCAGTTTAATGGTTTTTTGTCTCTTCAATCCTTCGGTCTGAAGCTTTGACTTTGTTTCTTTTCCCACCGCCTGATCTAAATGTTTTCAGCATTTTTTACACTCGTTTTAAGTTTCCAGCATCACTTTTTTTTTATTTTAGCCTAGCATCTCTTTTAGGCAAGGTGCTGAAATCTATAATCGAGGAAGAAATAGCCATTTAGAGAAGCTTACTGTGCTTTTATGAAGTGTAAGGCATGTTTTGCGAATTTGCTGGAGTTCTACAAGGATATAACAAGCAGAGTCTGCAGAGGGAACTAGGGGATGTAGTGAACGCGGATTTTAAGAAGGCATTTAACAAGGTGCACAAGATCAGAGCTGCAGTATTTGGGAAAATGTGTTAACATGGATTGAAGAATAATTGCCACACAGAAGATAGAGAAAGAGAACAAATGGGCTATTTTCTTGCTCCAAGGATAAGATCCTGACCCTCAGTTACTTAGATTTGCACTATTGGCCTGGAGGAGGGGGCAGTGTGTAAGATATCCAACGACACAAAATTAGCTGGGAAGGCACATTGCCATGAGAACATTTTGTCTCTGCAACAGGATATAGATAAGTTAAGTGAGTTGGCAAAAACTTGGTTAATAGAGTTTAATGGGGAAAAGAGTGAAGCTCTGCTCTTCTGTAAAGACAGGTTTTTATACAGCCATCATTAAGGACCCTCCCCATCTGGGGCATGCCCTCTTCTCATTACCACATCAGGGAAGGGGTACAGGAGCCTGAGGACCCACAATCAGTGGTTCAGGAACTGATTCATTCCCTCTGCCATTAGATTTCTGAAAGGACATTGAACCTTTTACACTATTTCTTTATTTGGAATGGATTGGAACTTACAGCTTTTTTGTATGTCTCGCACTGTATTTCTGCCACAAAACACCAACTTTCACAACATACGTCAGTAATAATAGCCTGATTCTGATTCTGGAGAAAGGCCGCAGGTGGACAAGAAATGAGATATAGATTCTTTGGACTTGAGAGAAATAAGGGGTGTTTTTTATCAAAATATTCTGGAGGGAATGGTAGGGTAAATATTGAGATGTTTTCACTAGTGGGAGAATCGCAAAGTAGGGAACGTTGTCTCAAGAATGGAGCGTGATCTTAAACTGAGACTCACAGGAGCTTCTCACAGCAGATGGTGAGTCTCTGGAATTATCTACACTGGAGAGTTCTGAAGACTGAATCACAGTGGCTATTCAAGAAAAAAAACATGTAGATAAAGATCAGGAATTCATGGTTACAGGGAACTGGCACAGATGGGGAGATGAGGTCTGGGATAGATCTGATATGATCTTATTCAATGCCTGGGGAAGTCTGACAGACTGAGGGGCCTACTCCTGCCCCTATTTTATTGTGATTTTGTATGTTCTCAGCTGATGAATCATCTCTTTTCCATTCTGAACAAGACTTGGGGGCAGAACTGAAAGGAGCCATGACACTGAATATGTTCTGTATGGGAGCTTTAGTGTCCATCAGCAAGATACCACCGTAGATCAAGTGCTGAAGATTGGTTCTGTGATAGGTACTGAAAGCTACTTGATTGCCTCCTCAGCCACCTGCCAGTTGTCTGTCACGCTTTGGTCCAAGTGATACCACTTTGTTTGCTTCAATTGTTTGCGTGATCTGTATTTTGTTTCTTTCTCTTGTGTTGGCCTTTTATTTTAATTTTTATTCTTCTTTTTCTTTAATTGGACTCTTTCAGGTTTCTTGCTTTGTGGCCACTTGTGGACAAACAAATCTCAAAGTTGTATAATTTATACATTCTTTGATAATAAATGTACTTGAAACTTTATTGAAAGAATGTCCACAATAAAGATACCCTCACACAATACAGATATTGTGTGATGCTATAATCATGCTAGGTGGGAGAGTCTCCTGAAGGATCTGGCAGCCTGTGCTATGGTACCATACAACACCTGAAAAAATCCTCTCCAGAAATAGTTGCTCCTTTTTAGATCCAGCAATAGCATCAACATAACAACGTGGAAAATTGCTCAGCTCCCGTTCACATCAAGCAGAGTAGATCCAGTTTGGCTAACTGCCATGAAGGCAGTCTGCTCTCAGCCATTAGCAAGTGACAGAAGGTGTCAAGGACAATGCCATCAAGATGCACTTACCCAATAACTTGATCATTGATTCCAGTCTGAGTCCAGATTTCATCATAATCTTGGCCCAGTGTAGATCAAAGAGCTGAATACCATACAGCCATAAGATATAGGAGCAGAATTAAGCTATTGGGCCCATCGAGTCTCCTCCATCACTCTATCATGGCTAATTAACTATTCCTCTTGACCCCATTCTCTTGCCTTCTCCCCATAATCTTTGAGATCCTTACTCATCAAGAACTTATCAAACTCCCCCTTAATTATATCCAATTACTTTGTCTCAACAGCTGTCCATGGCAATGAATTCCACAAAGAATGCCAATGATAAAGTGAGAGCAACTGCTCCTGATATTGAAGTATGGAATTAAGGAGTCTTTGTAGAACTGAAGGAATGGGCATTACTTGCTACAGACACAGGAAGATGTTTTTAATTACTGGCGTTTAATCATCAGTTGTGGGAGCTCCTCAGAGTGTCTCTGGCTCAAATAGCTTCCATAATCTTCTTCTATCATAAAATCAGAAGTGTGTGTTCACTATGGTCAATTCCATCTGCAAATCTCCATCAATGAAGCATCAAAACACAGGCGACATTCACACATGGAGCCTTACCACTAACCAAGGTGTCCGTGAATCCCAGGCTGAGGAAACCCCAAGCCTTCACTGTACCAAAGTGCACTGTAATAATTCCCATGGGCTTCTCTGGCAGCTCTTCTCAAAGCACAATCTCTGCCATCCAGAGTTGCACAAGGAACAGCACCCCTCCAAGTCACACCAACCTGACTCGGAAATATAAACCAAAGAACAGTGACTACAGGAGCAGGAGCTTCTGCCCACAATGTAGTGCCTAACTAATTATATTAGTGGTCAAATGCCCACTAGTCCCTTCGGCCTACACAATATCCATATCCTTCCATTTCATGCACATTTATGTGCCTATCTAAGAGCCTCTTGAATGCTCCCCCACCACCTCAGGCAGCACCTTCCAGCCTCCCTCAACCCTCTGTGTAAAATACTTACTCCCCACAACACCTTTAAACTTATCCTTTCCCTCACCTTAAATGCATGCTTTTTGGTATCAGACTACGTATAGAATGCAACTCGTAGTGTATCATCAGTGGGATTCCCTACCCATCAACATTATTGAAGGAGCTTTCCCAAAAGAGTTACAGCAGTTCAAGGAGCAGCTCAGTACCAGCTTCTCAGAGACAAATTGGGATGGATAGAAATGCCTCAACACCCAGGACACCCCCCCTGAACAAATCAGAAAAAAAACAAAGTTTCATTAATTTAAAAGTGCTCATGGGAATTAAAAGAAATATCAGAAAAACTCTATTTGTGCAGACTGTTTTGCCACAAGGAGTTTTGGGGCAGATTAAAATACGATGGAAGAGGGTTTGAGCAGAGAAATTAACTGCACAAAGATTCCAGAGTCCCTTTGCATTTCAGTTTGTGCCTCATAAAGCAGATCACATCTCCTCCACCCCTGCCACAAGCTTCTCCACTTACTCTCTTAGATTGAAGATGATCATGCTTCTCATTCACCTATCCAGCTACTTTCAGATCTTGCCGTTCAGTTTTAGTGCTCCCAGACACCACCAAGCCAAACAGCTGTATTGAAATACCCATCGAGTTCGATCTGCAAGAAAGTGAATCTCAGGGTAGTATATATATTTGACCTTTGAATTTTGAATAGCTTTAGCTTATGCTGGTCACCACGTTCAATATCCTTTATTTTTCTGGAATCCTGTGAGAACCTTTCAAGAGATCTCTAACAGGTTCAGAGGTTCAATGCAAATTTCAAAACCACCCCATGTTTGCAGATGTAACTGTAAACACATTGGATAGAAAAGCAACACATTTTCACTGGGTTAAAGGAAATACAATGGCCATTTGCTGTGGCACAGATTAAAAAAATGGATTCCATGCATTTTCCCATAATCCTGAATTGAATTGACTTCAGTTCTTACATCCTTCACATACATGAGGAATAAAAATCTTTACATTACATCTCTGTCTAAATGGGCAATGTGCCATCATAGTAATTTATAATAAGCATCTTCAGTGATGGTTTCTTCAGATTCAGTCATGCTTGTCCTGCAGTTGCACAGAAAGTCTCTACTTCCTTAGAAGTTTATGAAGCTTTGGCATGACGTTTAGAACTTTGACAAGCTTTTATAGATGTGTCGTGGAGAGTATATTCACTGGCTACATCACAGTCTGGTATGGAAAAACCTTTGAAAAGAAAAACCTACAAAAAGTAATGGATACAGCCCACCCTGCCACTGCGTACATCTACATGGACATTACTTTGATAATAAATTTACTTTGAACTTTGAACCTTGAAACTGCGGAGGTAATTAAACATCAGGTGACACTGTAGTGTAGCAGTCAGCATAGCACTAGCGACCCTTATTCAATTCCCTCAGCTGTCTGTAAGGAGTTTGTACATTCTCCCCATGACTGCATGGGTTTCCCTGGGTGTTCTGATTTCCTCCCACAAGGACATAAGCGTCAATAGGTTAATTGGTCACATGTCATATCTCTGAATAAATAGAAAAATAAAGTTAACCACGTTGGTGATCTCAGGTCATGGACGGACCAGACCAGGTAAAGATGGCAGATTTCTTTTTGAGTACGGCAGGCCAATGTGTATAAAATTTCTATTAGATTCCTGGTTGCTATTACTGATATATGCTTTTCCTTTAAATTCCAGGTTTATTCAATAACTTCATCTTAATTTCCCCAGTTCCCAGTGTGGGATGTGAACTGCTATTTTTGGACTAATATTGCAGAAACTCTAGTGATCCATCCAATTCTGGATGGATAATTGCTGGCCATTCTGGAATTGGTTTATGCTGAATGAAGCCAAGGAAAGTGAAGGGTAAAATCCTTAAAGGATGGAGCGTACATCATCAAAAACGAAGGCTTATTCAGCCAAGTAGCGTCTGTCAATGTTAACCAGACACTACCTTTCACCAGATTTGATGTTAGGTCAAATAATCATCTAAGCTCATAGATTCTGGGAAGACCATGCTCTTTAAATAATTCATGTGATTTCTTTCAAATCAAGGGACCACACTGCAACACAAACTCCTGTCCAAGGTATAATGTCTTACTGGATCTACTAAAGGAGAATTGAAAAATACCCTTCAGGAAAGGCAAGCTAGTTAAACAGTGGCAAGAGTGAATGAAGTATCACTCCACAATAAATAGTCTTTATATTTATTCTTCACTGTTTTCAAAGTTTTATTTGCAAAAGATTAGTGCTTTGGGGCGTGGCATTTTAGAGAGAGAAATAGATCTTAATTATTCTCCAGGTAAAAATTCTGAGAGCAATTTGTGGTGATTAATGAGATACTTGCAGTAGATGGAGCCCTGATCTTAATAGTAATATGCTTGCAGCGAATAGGCCACCTACCGTAAATCACGACTGGAGCTGTCCCATGCTCCATTTCAAGGCCAGTTTTGTAAAATGATAACTGATTATTGACAGATTATGCTACAAAAGTGTAACAATGTCAATAAAATTTCAGTGGAAGTTTAACTTGAGTGTATGTTGACAAAGCACATAATCTTTTCCTTAATATGAACAGAAGAGCTCCTTCGCCTGCATTCAAAATTCAAAGTGCTTTAATTTTATCATGTCAGTCTGTTCATATGTTGCATGGTCAATCATTCTGATTTTGGCCCTCTTGTTCTGAACCTGATTCACATATACAAGCACAGAAGAGAAATACAGTAAGATTGAATATGACTTCACCTCAGTAGTCACTTTTACTGTGGCAATTATCTAGCACTTACATGTTTGCAACAAGCTAAAACCTATATTAAGCAATATTCAGTTTATGTTGTAACTGTGGTTAAGTATTCAAAACATCTGCTCTGTGTTAGTTTGGGAATCTGTCTGAGACACAAGATGGGTGTTCTTCACCGTCTGCCAAATAGGACTTTAACATTCCATCACTGGCCAGAAGTGGGCTTTGTTAAGGCTCTCAAGTTGCCTATGGTTACAAGTACAGCTCCATTTTATTTTTATGTTTGCTTGTAGAGAAGTTTCAGACTGTTCCTGGTATTGTTACCGTTTGATCTAGCAAAAGCTTCAATTTGACAGTCAGAATGTTTGTAACTGAAGAAGATTTGCATCCCTTTGTGAAGTGGGGTGGGTGGCTCTGTGCTTGTTTATTTCGTTATTAAATTTACTGACTTGGTCTTCCCAGCACCCTCTATGAAATTCGCAATAATGTTGTCTCCAATGATTATGGTCTCTGCTTGTCTCTCAGGTAAACACTGTACAATTAAGTTGAGGGAAATATCATCAGCTAAGTGTACTCACCACTTTAGATAACATCTGCCAGGTTGTTGATCAAGAGATTTTGGTAATATCCTGCAGCTCTGTGATCAATACGTCAAGGCTTATATCTTTAAGCAGGGCGGGGAGGGAAGACGATAGAACTGAGGGTTTGTGTCGATAACCAGTTCAGTAGCATTCCACAGAAAAAAAGAATTGGACGCAGGGGAAGATTATCTGGCCCTTCAGCTCTGCTCTGTCATTCATCATGATCATGACTGGTCTACCACTTCAATACCACTTTCTGAACTATTCCCGTATCTCTTCATATCCAGCAATCTATTGATCTATGCTGTGAATGAGCTGAATGCTTTATCGTCCACAGCTCTCCAGGGTAGAAAATTCCAAAGAATTACTACTGCCCACAAGGATGGATTTCTCCCATCCCAGCCCTAAAGGTCCTGAGATGCCGATTCCTGCTTCCAGATTACTCAGCCGGAGGAAACATCCTCTCTGCATCTACCCTGCTGAGCCCTGTTAGAGTTCTGTAAATTTAATGAGATAACTTTACATTATTCTCATACGGGAGCATGCAATTGCCTTTTCATGCTTTTTAATTTTGATTGCAGTTGCATTCGGTAGGAAAGCAGATTTCAGATGGAAGTAAGATTGATGTAAAATTGAATTTGGGAAATGGTGACGATTGGGATTGGAAGCGATTACCAGCATCTCCCTGCATTATGGTCATGTGGGTTAGAGAACTTAATCCTGATGGAATTCATCAAGCGCTACCTAAATGTTTGAGAAACAAAATAACCGAAGCTCTGGACCTGCGAGTCTGTGAGCCCACTGGGCAAGTCAGAGACCCATAGTCTGCGAGTCTGTGAGGCAACTTGAGGCTGGAGGCCCAGAGTTGCCCTGTCTTTGTGTTGGAGACCTGTCTGTGTGTGTGAGTTTAGAGGTGAAGAAAGGAGCTTGCTTTGCTGCTTTTCTTTTGTTGCTGTTGCTCGTGGTGTTTTGCTGAATGTGCCACGTTAGTGCTGGAATGTGTGGCGACAGTTGTGGGCTACCCACAACCCCCCAGCACATATTTAGGTTATGTTAGTTGTTAACACAAATGGCATATTTCACTGTATGTTTCGACGTATATGTGATAAATAAATTAATGTGAAATTTAATCACATTTCCTCATCATCTCACATCTCTGGAACCTATCTAGTAATCTTCATCGCAAAGCACTCCATTTGTGGCAAGGAGAGAGCAAAACTGTTCAATTACAGAGGATTCTGGTTAATTGGGCCATCAGTTCATCAGACATAAACTGAATCAGTTCATCAGACATAAACATAAACTGAATTGAGAAAACAGCCAGCTTACTCTTCTGTGTGGATAAGATCTACAGTGAGCTCCAATGGCCAGGAAGTTCGTTCTGTTCTGCAACACTACAGGGAGAGTGAAGGGCATGACAAGGCACAGTTACGGTCATGCACTGCAACCAAGGAAGACCCCAATCGTAACGCCTACTCGTCCCACAGGACTCAGACTTCCCAGGTTCAGAGGATAGAACTGCTCCAGTGCAATGCCCTTTCCACTTAACAAAAAACTCTCCTATTGTCCGATATGACCAACAACCACCAGTGGTATTGGTAGTGTTCTAATTTGTTCTGTACTTCATTTAAATACATAATTTGTTACTCAGTTAAACAGTAGTTTGTCATTTTTTTAATCCCTTCTATTTCCATGAAACTTTGGTTAGTTGAGGCAGCCGCTGAATTGGGCCAAAATGTAGTGGACCCGATGTGTCCCAATTATCTAGAATAGCTCAGTCCTATTGCAGCCTCACCAACGCCCTATATAATCACAGTAATCTTTACTCCTGTTCTCAATTCCTCATGTAATAGAAGTCAACATGACAATAGTCTTCCTAATTTCTTGGCACACCTACGTACTCAATGACATGACCTAGTTTCAGGAGCTGGGCTTCGGAACCTCCCTCTGCGATTGGATTCTCAACTCCCGCAGTGGCAGACCTCAGTCAGTGAGGATTGGTAACAACATCTCCTCCTCTCTGACCAGCAGTGTTGACCTCAACCACAAGGCTGCATGCTTAATACCCTACTTTACTCTCTATGCACACGTGACTGTATGACTAAGCTCCAACACTATCTTCGAATTTGCCAATGACAGTACTGTTGTTGGACGAATCACAGGTGGCAATGAGTCAGCTTACTGTAGGTCACCTGGTCGAGTGGTGTGGCAACAACAGCTTCTTGCTCTGCATCAACACAATAGCTGACTGTTGAATTCAGAAAGGGAGGAGGATGAACATACAACAGTCTACATTGTGAGACCAGCAGTGGAGAGATTCAGCAGTTTAATTTGCTGGGTGTTAACATATTGGATGACCTGTCCTGGGCTTAGCACTTGGAAGGAAACCACATCAGCATCTTTATTTTCATAGGAGGCTGGTTTTATCGTCAAACACTCTAACAAACTTACAGATGTATTATTAACTGTATCCTGGCTAGTTGCATCATGGTCTGGTAGAACAATTCGAATGCTGCAGAGAACAGTGGGCTCTGCCCAGTACATCACGGGTACTTGCCTCCCCACCATTTGTAGTATCTGTAAGAATCACTTCCAGAAGAAGGCAGCATCTCTCAAAGGTCCCCACCATGCCATATTTTCACATCCACTATTAGGTAGGAGGTACAGAAGCTTAAGGTCCCACACCACCAGATTCAAGAACAGTTAGTTCCCTTCAACCATTCAGTTACTGAACCAACTAGAAAAATCTTCAACAAACCTTGCACTAGAACAGGACTTGTTAGTTTTTCGTTCAGGTTGTGATTTTTTTCCCTAAAAATTGTCTATCATTTATGACACATCTATTTTTTTCTTGTGAGTGCTGCTTATATAATGCTATGAGCTTGTAAAGCTGCTGTAAACAAGCTTTTCATTTACATATATGTACTACCTGTGCAAGGAGAAGGGAAACTCTGATTTTAAACCTCCGCTGCCTTGCGGCTGTACCCACCCATGAGAAAGGCTTCAGGAGTAAACCCTGACGAAGAAATCCGGAGCTGGGACCCCTAAGGCAGTTTGATGTTGTTTATAACTTCACTCTGGCAACCTCTGCGACGACACTGACTAAAACCTAACGCATTCACCATGGCTCAGAAGCAATAACCTAGAACTAAATTAATACTGCTCCTATATGAATCACTAATCTTTTTCCCCAGGACATGGACTAAGGGTACCAGGTAGCGTTGTTGTCACTGTGCTTCAAGTCAAGACCTGACAAGGCTGGAAAAAAAAGGAAGAGAGTTAAATACAGTTACAAAGAAATGCTAATTGGCTGGAATGTGTGCATTCTGGCGTGCGTGATTGCTGCCTTCTTTCAGCTGCCCACCCTGCCAGAGCGCCCTGAATCCGCGGCAGTGTCTGCGGTTGTGACACGGCCTGGCAATATGACACTTAGCTCCCCTCTGCCAAACTGTTGAAGTGGATTGTGAGTACGGGCCCATTCACCAATCCCTGCACTAGCCACAGCTTGCCAACCTGAGAAGGAGCCATTTATTCTCACTCAGAAGTCACAAAAGTTCATCTTTTACCTCAAGGAACTGGCATAAGAATGTGAAGGGTAAATATAATGACTCACGTTGTGTACAGAATGAGGTAATTCAGCCCACGGTACTTGTGCCAACTCCCACAAAACATTTTACCAAATTATTGCAAGAATAGAGAAATGTAACTGCAAAGGGAAAATAGAAAAGGAAGCTACAAATGATCTTGTCTTAGTTTCCAAGCATTACCGCTTATTTAATCATTCAAAATAATGGGCAAGGTTTGAGTTGTAGCTGCAGCCTGTACTATCAACAGCGCGTATTGCAAGGCCAAGGTAGATGGAACGTGGAGAGGATGTTTCCAATAGTGAGGGAGTCTAGGACCCGAAGGGACAGCCCTAGAATAGAAGGACATCCCTTCAGAACGGAGATGAGGAGGAATTTCTTTAGCCAGAGGGTGGTGAATCTGTAGAACTCATTGCCGCAGGCATCTGTGAAGCCACGTCTTCGGGTATATTTAAAGCAGTTGATGGTTTCTTGATCAGCAAAAGCATCAAAGGTAATGGAGAAAAGTCAGAAGAATGGGGTTGAGAAGAATAATGAATCAGCCATGATGGAAAAGTGGAATCGACTCGATGGGTTGAATGGCCTATTTCTGCTCCCATGTCTTATTTCCTTTTTAATCAATTGCCCTAATGGTCAAGAATCAGCTTGGTTATGCTTAAGGCATCATATCATGTTGGGTGGACTAAGGAAGATAGAGTCTGTAGATAAGGAGCAAAGAGCCTTTATTTAGAAAGTATTCCTGAAGATTGTGGTGGTAAATATTTACTGATATTAGTAAATATGTGCACCCTTCAGACAAGGAATCAATATAAAATAATCCACAGGAGAAGCAACCGAGACAAGCACTTCAGTAAACCTTTTGGCAGCCTTTCTGTGGCTGAGCTACTGGACGCCAGATTCCACATCCATCCAGTCCGAGGCCGTCTGCAGTGACCCGCCTGTCAACACCAGGCCAGCCCCGTGAGATCATTCAAAGAAAGTCATTGAGAAAGCGATGAAGCAGCAGGATGTGCTTGGTCAATTGGAGCTGAAGAAGGGAACGGGCTCATTCAGCTCACTGTCCGAGAGATGTGCCAGGACGTCAACAACACACAATGAGCCACCAAGCACTTGAGGAGGCACAGCTCTGCTTCGCTGCCAAAAGGGAGGCTAATTTGCTAAATCACCATCTCCAGGGAAAGCCATCTCGTGCCAATCATGGTGAAAGCGTACCAGGGAACTCTTCTTAAAGACACATCGCCTTTGTTTGAAGAAGCGGCGCTGGGTCTTCAACCAATATGTCCACACAGTACTCCACCTCACCTCTAAACAGATTCCTGCTGAAGTGGAACTATCCTACAGGATAAATGGGAACCTATCCCAGCTCCCTGTGTCCCCTCCAAACCAAAGTCACTCCAAATATAGTCATCAAGCTGCAACATACAAATAGTCACAGTAATAGTCAACTTTGCATCTGCACAAATCAAAGTAAATTTATTATCAAAGCGTGATCTGGTAGTATTCAATTTCTTGCAGGCATTGACAGGAAAATAAAGAAGTAAAATAGAATTAATGAAAAACTATACATAAATAAACAACCAATATGCAAAATAATTCAAATTGTGCAAAACACAAAATAAATAAGTAAATAAATAAAACTGAGAACATGAGTTGTAGAGTCTTTGAAAGTGAGTCCATAGGTTGTGGAATCAGTTCAGAGTTGAGATAAGTGAAATTATTCTTGCCTGTTCAGGAGCTTGATGGTTCTGGGGTAATAACTGTTCCTGAACCTGGTGGCACAGGACCTAAGGCTCCTGTACCCCCTTCCTGATAGAGCTAGTGAGAAGGGAGTATGGCGTGGATGGTGGGAGTTCTTCATGATGTTACCACAGGTACAAAGAAAAGCTTACTTAAAGAAGCATCGCAAGTGCATAGTATTATATAAACAGTATTCACAAAAGGAAACAGAAAATGAATATAAATTAAACACAAGTTTTATAAGAACTGTCAACTGTGGCAGGAAAGCAGCATCTATCATCAGGAACCCCCACCACCCAGGCGATGCTCCCTTCTTGCTGCCGTAAACAGGAAGGAGGTACAGGAGCCCCAAGTTCCACAACACCAGATTCAGGAACGGTTATTACCTCTCAACCATCGGGCCCTTGAACCAGAAGGGATAACTTCATCCAACTTCACTTGCCCCAACACTGAAATGTTGCCATGGGCTATGGACTTACTTTCAAGGACTCACGTTCTTGATATTTGTTGCTTACTTATGTGTTTGTTTTTGTCTTCATTTTGCATTTGCAGAGCTTGTTGTCTTTTGCACTTTGGTTGTACTGTGTGTCAGTCCTGTTGTGTGTGGATTTTCATTGATTCTTCTGTGTTGATTTACTGTGAGTGCCCATAAGAAAATTAATCTCAGAGTAGTATATGGAGACATATATGTACTTTGATAATAAATTACTTTGAACTTTGAGAAATGGAACGATTAGAACAAAAACTCACTAACAAGAGAAAATTTGCAGATGCTGGAAATCCAAGCAACACACACAAAATGCTGGAGGGACTCAGCAGGCCAGGCAGCATCCATGGAAAAGAGTACAGTCAATGTTTCCAGCCGAGACCCTTCATTCCACAGATAAGGTTTCCCTCGAGGAAATGATGCTGACTACAGCTATTTTATCATGTGCTTCCAAATACCCCAAAACCAACAATTGACTCCAACATCTTCACAACCATTGAGGTCAGACTAACTAGTTATAATTTCCTTTCTTTTGTCTCTCTCCATTCTTGAAGGGTGGAGTGATATTTGCAGTTTTCCAGTCTTCCAGAGCCATTCCAGAATCTAGTGATTCTTGAAAGATCACTACTAATCCCTTCACGATCTCTTCAGCCACCTCTTTCAGACCCCTGGGGTGTACACCATCGGTCCAGGTGACTTATCTACTTCCAGTTTTCCAAGAACCTTCTCTCTAGTTATGGTAACTTCACACCCTTTATGACCCCTGACACTTCGAACTTCCACCACCCTGCTAAAGTCTTCCACAGTGAAGAGTGACTCAAATATTTATTCAGTTCATCTGCCATTTCCTTGCCCCCCTTTACTACCTGTCCAGCATAGTGTTCCAGTGGTAAATACTACCGATGGTAGTGAGGGATGAAGCCATGATGTATCAGGCTGAGCCCACTACTTTCTGCAGCTTCTGATGTTCCTGCACATTCAACTTGCTGTACCAAACCATGAGCCAATCAGTCAGGATACTTTCAACATTATATCTGTAGAAGCTTTCAATGAAAAGCAAAACCTCCTTAACCTCCTCAAAAAGTAAAAGTGTTTTCCTTACTACTCCATCTATGTGCGGTGCCCAGAACAGGTCGTCCAATATGTCAATGACCAGGAATTTAAAGCTACTGACTCTCTCCACTGCTGATCACCCAATGTAGACCGGCAGATCTTCTCCCTCTCCCCTTCCTGAAGTCAACAATCAGCTCTTTAGTTTTGCTGATGTTTAGCAAGTAATGGTTTTTTGTGGCACCACTTAAGCAGCTGAGCTGACTCACCAGCCTCTGTGATACACCCAAAAACAATAGCGTCATCAGCAAATTTGAAGATGGCATTGGGGGTGTGCTTATCCACACAGTCATGTGTGCAGTGAGAGTAGAGCAGGGAGCTAATCACACAGCCTTGTTGATGGTCAGCGTGGCGGAGATGCTGTTCCCAAACCTCGCTGACTGAGGTCTCTTGATGAGGAAGACTGATTAGCTTTATTGGTCACATGTACGAAGGGTGATTGATAAGTTCGTGGCCTAGGGTAGAAGGAGTCAGTTTTAGAAAACCTAGCGCATTTATTTTTCAACATAATCCTCTCCTACATTTACACACTTAGTCCAGCAGTCTTGAAGCATACAGATCTTGGATCTCCAGAAAGTGTTCACTGCAGAGGTGAATGATAAGTTTGTGGCCTAAGGTAGAAGGAGATGAGTTATACAGCTCTCGTTACATGCACATGCAGGTCAAATCTTTGAGTGATTATGGAGAAAGTTTGAAGTTAATAACTCATCTCCTTCTACCAAAGGCCATGAACTTATCAATCACCCCTGCTGTGGACCACTTCCGGAGGTCCAAGGTGCCAACTTCTACAAAGGGATCCGTATGCTCCACGACCACTGGAATGAGTGTGTAAATGTAGGAGGGGACTATGTTGAAAAATAAATGTGCTAGGTTTTCTAAAATTGACTCCTTCTACCTCAGGCCACAAACTTATCAATCACCCCCCCCACCCCCCATACATAGAAACATGGAAGAAACAAAAGTGTTTGTGTTAACAAGGATGTAGTGGGAGCAGGCAGCAGGTGTTGACATGCTTCTGGCACCAGCACAGCATGCCCACAACTTACGAATTCGAACCTGTATATCTTTGAGATGTAGGAGGAAACTGGAGTACTCCGAGGAAACCCACAGGAAGAACATACACGAGGAAATCTGCAGATGCTGGAAATTCAAACAACACACACAAAGTGCTGGTGGAACACTGCAGGCCAGGCAGCATCTATATGGAGAAGCACTGTCCACGTTTCGGGCCGAGACCCTTCGTCAGGACTAACTGAAAGGAAAGATACTAAGAGGTTTGAAAGTAGTGGGGGGGAGGGGGAAATGTGAAATGATAGGAGAAGACGGGGGGGAGGGATGAAGCTAAGAGCTGGAAAGGTGATTGGCGAAAGTGATACAGAGCTGGAGAAGGGAAAGGATCATGGGACAGGAGGCCTTGGGAGAAAGGAAGGGGGAGGGGGGAGCACCAGAGGGAGATGGAGAACAGGCAAAGAGTGATGGGCAGAGAGAGAGAAAAAAACAAACAACTAAATATTGTCAGGGATGAGGTATGAAGGGGAGGAGGGGCATTAACGGAAGTTAGAGATGTCAATGTTCATGCCATCAGGTTGGAGGCTACCCAGCCGGTATATAAAGTGTTGTTCCTCCAACGTGAGTGAGGCTTCACCTTGACAGTAGAGGAGGCCATAGATAGACATATCAGAATGGGAATGGGACGTGGAATTAAAATGTGTGGCCACTGGGAGATCCTGCTTTCTCTGACAGACAGAGCGTAGGTGTCCAGTGAAATGGTCTCCCAGTCTACGTCGAGTCTCGCCAATATATAAAAGGCCACACCGGGAGCACCAGACGCAGTATACCACACCAGCCGACTCACAGGTGAAGTGTTGCCTCACCTGGAAGGACTGTCTGGGGCCCTGAATGGTGGTGAGGAAGGAAGTGTAAGGGCAGGTGTAGCACTTGTTCCGCTTACAAGGATAAGTGCCAGGAGGGAAATCGGTGGGAAGAGATGGGGGGGACGAGTGGACAAGGGAGTTGCATAGGGAGTGATCCCTGCGGAAAGCAGAAAGGTGGGGAGGTAAAGATGTGCTTGGTAGTGGGATCCCATTGGAGGTGGCGGAAGTTACGGAGAATTATATGTTGGACCTGGAGGCTGGGGGGGTGGTAGGTGAGGACAAGGGGAACCCTATCCGGAGTGGGGTGGTGGGCAGATGGGGTAAGGGCAAATGTGCGGGAAATGGGAGAGATGCGTTTGAGAGC
Source organism: Hemitrygon akajei (assembly GCF_048418815.1). NCBI lineage: Eukaryota > Metazoa > Chordata > Chondrichthyes > Myliobatiformes > Dasyatidae > Hemitrygon > Hemitrygon akajei. The sequence continues at coordinate 34,033,792 of NC_133127.1, forward strand.
AGAGTTGATGGTGGGGCAAGGGAAGCCTCTTTGTTTAACAAAGGAAGACATCTCCTTCGTCCTGGAATGAAAAGCCTCATCCTGAGAGCAGATGTGGCAGAGATGGAGGAATTGCGAGAAGGAGATGGCATTTTTGCAAGAGACAGGGTGGGAAGAGGAATAGTCCAGGTAGCTGTAAGAGTCTGTAGGCTTATAGTAGATATCAATAGATAGGCCGTCTCCAGAGATGGAGACAGAAAGATCAAGAAAGGGGAGGGATAGGGTTCTCCTTGTCCTCACCAGCCTCCGGTCCAACGTATAATTCTCCATAACTTCCGTCACCTCCAACGGGATCCCACTACCAAGCACATCTTTCCCTCCCTCCCTCTTTCTGCTTTTCGCAGGGTTCGCTCCCTACGCGACTCCCTTGTCCACTCGTCCCCCCCATCTCTTCCCACCGATCTCCCTCCTGGCACTTATCCTTGTAAATGGAACAAGTGCTACACCTGACCTTACACTTCCTCCCTCACCACCATTCAGGGCCCCAGGCAGTCCTTCCAAGTGAGGCAACACTTCACCTGTGAGTCAGCTGGTGTGGTATACTGCGTCCGGTGCTCCCGGTGTAGCCTTTTATATATTGGTGAGACCTGACGCAGACTGGGAGACCGTTTCTCTGAACATCTATGCTCGGTCCGCCAGAGAAAGCAGGATCTCCCAGTGGCCACACATTTTAATTCCACGTCCCATTCCCATTCTGATATGTCTATCCATGGCCTCCTCTACTGTCAAGATGAATCCAAACTCAGGTTGGAGGAACAACACCTGATATTCCGTCTGGGTAGCCTCCAACCTGATGGCATGAACATCGACTTCTCTAACTTCTGTTAATGCCCCTCCTCCCCTTCTTACCCCATCCCTGACAATATTTAGTTGTTTGTTTTTTTCTCTCTCTCTGCCCATCACTCCTTGCCTGTTCTCCATCTCCCTCTGGTGCTCCCCCCTCCCCCTTCCTTTCTCCCAAGGCCTCCCGTCCCATGATCCTTTCCCTTCTCCAGCTCTGTATCCCTCTTGCCAATCACCTTTCCAGCTCTTAGCTTCATCCCTCCCCCTCCGGTCTTCTCCTATCATTTCACATTTCCCCCACCCCCCACTATTTTCAAATCTCTTAGTATCTTTCCTTTCAGTTAGTCCTGACGAAGGGTCTCGGCCTGAAACGTTGACAGTGCTTCTCCCTATAGATGCTGCCTGGCCTGCTGCGTTCCACCAGCATTTTGTGTGTGTAGGAAGAACATACAAACCGCTTACAGACAGTGACGGGAGTTGAACCCCGATTGGGCAGACGGAGGTACAGCGTGCCAGGTCTTGAAGCCTGATGATGATTTTGGATGGGATGCATGTGTTGAATGGCAGTCTGTAGTCTGTGAACAGCAGCTGAAATATCAGTTTGTGTTGTCCAGATGGTTCAGAGGAGAGTGAAAAGCCAGAGAAATCACACTTTCAGAGGCTGCACTCAGTTCAATGTAGACATACAGTGACAGGTCCCAGATGGAGTGATAGTGCAGGTCAGGCCCTGGTATATCCAGGCCTGGGGGGGAGGAGGCTTGTGACAGCGTAGGCTAGACACTGGCCTTAGCTTCATGTGCGGTTAGTGCAACAGACAAACGGGAACAATGGTCTGGTTAGGATTCATGCAAATCAGAGGCAATGATCATCAGAAAGGAGTGAAATGACACCATCAGAAAAGTTTAATTTCTTTTCAGAACCTTTACCAAAAACAACAGCAAAACAGCAGAAAGCACAAAGTCTAACTCTGTAAAACAAAATATTAAAGTGTGGAAAAGAGCAGGGGTCTGTGAGTCTTTCAGAGATCTAGTAGACTGATAGCTTTTCTTTTGCCCTACAATATTTTCTGAATCTCTGAGTTACTTGACTAATTAAATTTGTTTCATGCTGGCCACAAACTATCAGATTAGGGTCAAAATATGTCACCTCACAATTTAATAAGCATTTCCTTGCTGACTGAATATCTTGTTTGCGGGAATACTGGAAGTAGTTGTTATCACAGATCAAAGTGGATTACAGGTGTAGTGAGACAGCCACTGAGAACATCAAATTCCCAGTGCGACGAAGGGAAGTGATACACTCTGTCTGTGCTGACACCCTCAGCCGAGAGAGTGCTACACTGTCTCCATGTGAGACCTTCAATCAAGGCTGTCTGCTCTCTAAAAGAGGTGCAAGGGACAAGAGGGCGAGCTGAATGTAGTCCTCAGAATCCTGGTCATTTACCATCCTCACCAGACAACTTTCAGCTATGGCTCCAAGTTTGCACGTGAACAGTGGCCACACCCCAGTCCACCGCTTCGACAGGCAGGCTAAACCAGGTGAGGAAGGCCGGTGGGCCTCACGCTCCGGTGAATTAGGGACGTGTCGGACCTAGCATGCATAGTCAGCTCCAGCAGACTGGACAGATGAGACCAACAGTGAGATCCAAGACCAAGAAGCTGGTTCTGCCACACTCCATGGTGGTTCTGCAACATTTTAAGAGGAGCAAAGGGGATGACAAGGCACAGAAGAAATCATGGTTATCCACTGCAACCACGGAAGACCCCAGTTGTGATGACTATTGGTAGCACTGGACTTCCAGGATCGAGTGAGTGGAGCTTTCCCAGTTCAATGGCTTTTCCACTTTAAAAACTCTCCCACACAGGTTTCTCTGTCTTCATCAGATACAACGGACAACCAATCAACGTTACAGAAACAGATTACAACACACACAAAATGCTGGTGGAACACAGCAGGCTAGGCAGCATCTATAGGGAGAAGCACTGTCGAGCCGAGACCCTTCGTCAGTCAGTACTCATTACAGATTACAGATCGTCAGAAACAGATTACTTGGCCTCTTCACATTGGTGTGCATGTTCTGCTCTAAGTAATAAAAACAGAAGCAAGGTATCATCAAGCTGAAACATTGACCCTGTCTCCCTTTTCATAGACGCCACCTGAACTGCTCAATGTTTCCAGAGTTTTCTGTTTTTATTTCTTCACCAATTCTAATAGACCAAGCTTCCGATTTTTGTTTTGCTTTGCCCAGCAACTGGATTTGAAGCTCGCTACTTGGTGCTTGGGATAATACAGAAGCCAGATCGGGAGAGCCAAAATATAATCACTACTCAGGTGAGAGACATGTTTAAACAATTACAAGTGTGGTTTTGAGCTAGATTCCTTTTTAGCTTCCTGATGATGACGGACACCATAATAATCTTTAGAAGATCTTGTAAGAGACATGTAAATGGCCTTATGAATGCAACCACGCTTTCTGTTTCAGATGATCTGCGCCGATGTCAGCATGTTTCCAGACACAAGGAACAACAGTCTGCCTGTTACCGAAACCTTCCAGGGGACAAGGTCTTGAGCACTGACAATATCGGAGTTCTTTAACACTCTTGCACAGCAGGCTTCAACTGGAGATTTATTTACTTATTCTCTGCTCTTCACTAGGGGCTTACAATTCCACGGCAACGAGAAGGTTTCTTTGCCCTGTGGCACTAACGCATCAATTCTGTTTAATTGTTTTGGTTATTTTGAACACAGCACATCCAGTGACAGGGTGCGTTTGGATATTTACGTAACAAGGGACAGCTGTCACACCCCATTGGGCCCTTGAATACGATGGACGGCTCCCACATTTAAACTCCTGTACTGTCTGCAAAGTCACTCAGCTTGGTTTACACGATCAGAGATGGGCTGAGTTTCACCACTGCATGGAAAGTGCTGCTGAAGTGGTGATGGAGGCAGAAACAATAGAGTTGTGAGGAGGCTCATTGTTGTGCAGGGAATGGAGGGATATGGACCGCGTGAAGGGAGAAGGGGCACCACGTTGCGTAGTGGTTAGTGCAACGCTATTACAGCTTGGGGCATTCGGAGATTGGAGTGCAGATTGGGAGCCATCTGTTCGGAGTTTGTACGTTCTCTTCGTGATTGTGTGGGTTTCCTCCGGGTGCTCCAGTTTTCCTCCGACAGTCCAAAGACGTACCGGTTAATAGATTGTCCTGTGATTAGACTAGAGTTAAATAGGGTGAGTTGCTGGGCTATGAGACTCGTTGGGCACTGTACCTCTTATGAATAAATAAATAAATAGCTTATTTAATTCAGCACATCATTATGGGCCAAAGGGCCTGTTCCTGTGTTGTACTGTCCCATGTTATGTACAAACAATGGGCTCACCGCTAAATTCCAGAGCCCCTTGTACTTCTGGACAGCTAAAGTGAGTCTTGGGCTCACTAAGTATGCCAATTAGAAGCTGATTGCCTGTTAGACCCCTCAGAGAAGTTAATGAGCAAAGATTTCCATAGCCAACAATTGCAGATCAGATAAAGATTAAAATAATTAAATCTGATCCTAGGGAATCAGGAGTCTGCATACCTCCATCCCATCCCACCTCTCCCTTCTGGGTCCAGGGCTTTAAACACCTGAAGCTTTGTCTGGGGATGGAGGTACCCCAATGCTGAGAATTCTGCTTCAGTGAGCTTCACAAAGTACATTCTGATTTTTGAGGTCCAAACAATACACAGGACAACTTGAGTCAACACACAAGAGATTCACAGTTGCTGGAAATCCAAATAACACACACAGAATGCTGGAGGAACTCATGAAGGGGAATAAAGAGTCATCGTTTCAAGACAAGATCCTTCATTAGGGTCCTTGTTGATGATCATTGCTAAACACCTATTGTTGTAATGGAAAGACCGAAGAGAAAACAAAGCATGTGCTTATCTGGATGTTACTATCCCCTTCTGGAGAGCTCAATTCCCTTGTCAAAGCCAGGCAGGCATCAGGGGTGAGGGGGATAAGAACATTGAACAGACCAGATTGTTAACTCCATTGAAAGTGATTGACTGCAACATCATCCACCGACTGCTCTTTCCAAGCTTCCGTTAGTTCCAGGCGTCAGGCTACTTTGCTTGGTAATTACATTTGGAACAAGACAGCGCCAAAGTGGCTGGAAGAATTGCTGGTTTACTCCTGGGGAAAGTCATTCGAAACACTTATCGTTTATTATTCAAAATTTCTGTGTTTTGCATTTCTTAAAAAGGAACCACACATTTTCACCCTCTTTGGCAGTGTGCATAAGGAATACATTCCAGAAAGGAATTCTGACAAGAACAGTGTCGAAACTACATTGATTCTAGGGTGGTCTATATCAGTGCTTATCCTCCCTTTAAGCCCCTTCCCACCTCCAGTTATTAACCTTGCTCCCTATTACTTTTCCCATCATCGAGTCTTTGAGACCCAGCACAGAAAGAAGCCCTTCAGCCCGACAAATCCACACCCACCTGGAAGCAACTATTTTTACGGCAATCCTTCCCTAGGCCATTTATTCTCCTCAGATGCCCCTCAAATCCTCCCGTCCACTCTAACTGATTGTTATCGACACATCATAGAAAGCATCCTATCTGCATGCACAACAGCTTAGTATGGCAACTTAATATGGTAATGATAGAGATCTTGAAGATTATAAAACTAGCAGGAAGGAGCTTAAGAAAGAAATTAGGAGAGCCAGAAGGGGCCATGAGAAGTCCTTGGTGGACAGGATTCAAGAAAACCCCAAGGCCTTCTACAGGTATGTGAAGAGCAAGAGGATAAGACATGAGAGAATAGGACCAATCAAGTGCGACAGTGGCAAAGTGTGTATGGAACCAGAGGAGATAGCAGAAGTACTTAGTGAATACTTTGCTTCAGCATTCACTATGGAAGCAGGTCTTGGCAATTGTAGGGTTGACTTACAGTGGACTGAAAAGCTTGAGCACGTAGATATTAAGGAAGAGGATGTGCTGGAGTTTTCAGAAAGCGTCAAGTTGGATAAGTCACCGGCACCGGATGAAATGTACCCCAGGCTACTGTGGGAAGTACGGGAGGAAATTGCTGAGCCTCTGACGATGATCTTTGCATCATCAATAGGGACAGGAGAGGTTCCTGAGGATTGGAGGATTGCAGATGTTGTTCCCTTATTCAAGAAAGGGAGTAGAGATAGCCCAGGAAATTATAGACCAGTGAGTCTTACTTCAGTGGTTAGTAAGTTAATTGAAAAGATCCTGAGAGGCAGGATTTATGAACATTTGGAAAGGGATAATATGATTAGGAGTAGTCAGCATGGCTTTGTCAAGGGCAGGTCGTGTCTTACGAGCCTGATTGAATTTTTTGAGGATGTGACTAAACACATTGATGAAGGAAGAGCAGTGGATGTAGTGTATATGGACTTCAGGAAGGCATTTGATTAGGTACTCCATGCAAGGCTTATTGAGAAAGTAAGGAGGCATGGGATCCAAGGGGACATTGCTTTGTGGATTCAGAACTGGCTTGCCTACAGAGGGCAAAGAGTGGTTGTAGACAGGTCATATTCTGCATGGAGGTCAGTCACCAGTGGTGTGCCTCAATGATCTGTTCTGGGACCACTACTCTTCATGATTTTTATAAATGACCTGGATGAGAAAGTGAGGAAGTGGAGGGATGGGTTAGTAAATTTGCTGTTGACACAAAAGTTGGGGGTGTTGTGGATAGTGTGGAGGGCTGTCAGAGGTTACAGGGGGATATTGATGGGATGCAAAACTGGGCTGAGAAGTAGCAGATGGAGTTCAACCCAGATAAGTGTGAGATGGTTCATTTTAGTAGGTCAAATCTATGACAGAATATAGTATTAATAGTAAGACTCTTGGCAGCGTGGAGGATCTGAGGGATCTTGGGGTCTGTAGGAGTCCATAGGACACTCAAAGCTGCTGCACAGGTTGACTCTGTGGTTAAGAAAGCAAACGGTGCATTGGCCTTCATTAATCGTGGAATTGAGTTTAGGAGCTGAGAGGTAATGTTGCAGCTATATAGGACCCTGGTCAGACCCCACTTGGAGTACTGTGCTCAGTTCTGGTCGCCTCACTATAGGAAGGGTGTGGGAACGATAGAAAGGGTGCAGAGGAGATTTACAAGGATGTTGCCTGGATTGGGGAGCATGGCTTAAGAGAATAGGTTGAGTGAACTTGGCCTTTTTTCCTTGGAGTGATGGAGGATGAGAGGTGACCTGATAGAGGTATATAAGATGATGAGAGGCCTTGATCATGTTGATAGTCAGAGGCTTTTTCTCAGGGCTGAAATGACTAACACAAGAGGGCACAGTTTTAAGGTGCTTGGAACTAGGTACAGAGCAGATGTCAGTGGTAAGTTTTTTTACGCAGGGTAGTGAGTGCATAGAATGGGCTGTTGGCGATGGTGGTGGAGGTGGATACGATAGAGTCTTTTAAGAGACTCCTGAACAGATATATGGAGCTCAGAAAAATAGAGGGCTATTGGTAACCCTAGGTAATTTCTAAGGTATGGACATGTCCAACACAGCTTTGTGGGCCAAAGGGCCTGTATTGTGCTATAGGTTTTCTATGTTTCTAACTGCAGTGAGTTGTGGATGCATTTCAGCACATCACGGAAACCAGACCACCACCACCACCCCCCCCCCCCACCCCCATGGACTCTGTCTATTGTTCTCACCGTCTCTGTAAAACAGCCAGCGAAATCAAAGTCCCCACCCACCCTGGACATTCGCTCCCATCAGGCAGGAGATATGTGTGTGTCGCAAGCAAAGAGGACCACTGACATCCTTTGGATGTCGTGACTCGCGCGCGAGTTTGGTTAAAGTGAGGGAGAGTTCTGCAGATCGTCAACCTCATTCTCTCATCCCAGCCTATCTGGATCCAGTGGTAAGTCGAGCAACAAGATGACTGGAGATAGGTCCGGATGACCAGGATGATCTACGTGTTTTGCAATGCTCTTCGCACTCCACAATGCGCACTGGGAAATACCTTCCCGCCCACTGAACCAGCTGGTGGTTTCCTCCATGCGGTCCACCAAATCCAGTCTTGACATAACTTTGGGTAACCGAGCCCAAAATCTCCGAGGGTTCCAGAAAAAAACTTCCCGACAGCTACCTTCACCTGGTTTTGCCGGCCTGTCGAGCCCGTTGCCCAGGGTGTGCCCGATGTTGTATGCAAGCAGCTTACTTCCAGCTGAGAGCCGAGTGCCAGGTGAGGGCCAAAGGTGGAGGACCTACCTCGGAAGGTTGACAAGTCTTCACACCCTCCCAACCATTGAGCACATCTGCATGAAATGTTGCCGTAGAAAAGCAGCATCCATCATCAAAGATCCTCACCACCCAGGCCATGCTCTTTTCTCACTGCTGCCATCAGGTAGAAGGTACAGGAGCCTCAGGACCCACCACTAGGTTCAAGAACAGTTACTACCCCTCAACCATCGGGCTCTTGAACAAAGGGGGATAGTTACGCTCATTTAGGACTCTGTTATATTGTTATTTCATGCTCATTGCTATTTATTTATATCTACATTTACACAGCTTGTTTATAGCTGAACAGATTTGTTAAGTATGCCTGCAGAAACAGAATCTCAGGGTTGCATGGTGGTGACATGTATGTGTTCTGATAATATATTTTAATTTGAACTTTCATCAAACTGCAGTTGGCACATTAAAGTGAGGTCTGTACCCTTCCCTGATGCAGGGAAGAATGTGACAAACTGAGCCAAGCGGCAGTGCCCACACCTACGAGATGTTTACAGCTAAGTCAGGCTGCAGTGTTGGCACAGGGGTCAGAACGGGTACAGCTGTACTTCAAAGTCCGTGTCAATCCGAAGAGCCTGCTCAGGAAAACAAACTTAACAAACCACCTCAGACTGTCGAAATCGCACTCAGAATAGCCACCTCCACTTCTACACCATCTGTACCAGGGGTAAAATGTCCCATTGACTGGAGAGATATCACACACAATTTGACTCTGATCCATAGAGAATGCGTGGGTTGAGAAATTTATCAACGAAAGAACTTTAGGGATTAAGAGTATAAGAAATCAACACTCCCCTTCAAGCCTTCAGTACAACCACGGTCTTCTATCACTTCATTCCCACTCTGGCACAATGCAGTAAGCAGGCAGAAATGACATGCTGACCATCATTGAGAGAAGATTTGAGTACTGGAGTAAATTAACAGTCTTATTGCGATTATATGGGGCGGTGGAGGCACTGGACCTGGAATGCGGTGCAGCGTTGCTCTCCTTTCTTTGAAAGGAATGGAAAACTCTGAACATCCTCTACATAGCACCATCCAGAGACAGAGAAGCAGTTTCAGCGACAGGTTACTATCGATGCAATGCTCCTCAGACAAGATGAAGAGGTCAATACTCCCCAATGCCATTAGGCTTTACAATTCAACCGCCAGGACTTAAGAACTTTTTAAAAGCTATTATTAATGCTTTTTGAAATAGTGATTTAGATGCATATCATATTTTTTACTGAGTTAAGTGTTGTATGTAATTAGTTTTGCTACAACAAGTGTATGGGACATTGGAAAAAAAGTTGAATTTCCCCATGGGGATGAATAAAGTATCTATCTATCTATCTATTTGTCATTGTGTAGTGAAAATTCAACAGACTGTTTCCTAGGATAAACACGAGAAAAGTACGCAGATGCTGGAAATCCAAAGCAACACGCATTAAATGCTGGAGGATCTCAGCAGGTCAGGCAGCATCTATGGAAACGAATAAACAGTCAATGTTTCGGGCTGAGACCCCTCTTCGGGAATGTAAAGGAAGGGGGAAGATGTCAGAATTAAAAGATGAGGGGTGGAGGGGAAAGAGGATGGCTAGAAGGTGATAGGTGAAGCCAGGTGGGTGGGAAAGGTAAAGGCCTGAAGAAGAAGGAGGAATCTGATCAGAGTTAACCATGGGAGAAAAGGAAGGAGGAAGGGACGCAGGGAGGTGATAGGCAGGTGAGAAGAGGCTAGAGCAGGGAATAGAAGAGTGGAGGGGGAGGGAAATTCTGTTTTACCGGAAGGAGAAATCGATATTCGTGCCCTCAGGTTGGAGGCTACACAAATGGAATATAAGATAATGCTCCTGCATCCTCAGGGTAGCTTCATCAGGAGGCCATGGACTGATGTTTCGGAATGGGAATTAAAATGTTCGGCCACCAGGAAGTTCTACTTTTGATGGATGGAGCAGAGGTACTTAATGAAGCGACCCCACCCCCGCCCCTTTATAAGGGGTATCACCAATGCAGAGGAGGCTGCATCGGGAGCACAGGGCACGATAGACAACCCCAGCAGATTCACAGGTGAAGTGTTGCCTCACCTGGGGCTCTGAATGGAGGTGAGGGAGGAGGTGTAGGGGCAGGTGTAGCACTTAGTCCACTTGCAAGGATAAGTACCAGGAGAGAGATTAGTGGGAAGGGATGAATGGACAAGGAAAGTGGAGAGAGAGGTGGAGGTAAAGTACGTTTAGTGATAGGATCCCTTTGGAGTTGGTGGAAGTTGCAGACTTCTGGGTTGGTAGGTAAGGACAAGAGAAACTTTTTTACTGTTAAGGTGACAAGAAGATGGCATGAGCATGGATGTTCAGGAAATGGAGGAGTTGCAGGTGAAGACAGCATCAATGGCAGAGGAAGAGAAAACCTGTTCTTTGTAGAAGGAGGACACCTTTGATGTCCTGGAAAAGCTGCATCCTGGGAATAGATGCGGCAGAGACAAAGGAACTGAGATAAGGGAATGGCATTTTTACAGGAGACAGGATAGGAAGAGGTATAGTCAAGATAGCCATGGGAACTGGTAGGTTTATAAAAGATGTCAGTCAACAAGATGACTGCCAGTTACAAGGGTCGGTGTTGGAACTGCTGCTTTTTACGATGTATGTCAATGATTTGGACTATGGGATTAATGGATTTGTGGCTAAATTTGCTGATGATACAAAGATAGGTGGAGGAGCGGGTAGTGTTGAGGAAACAGAGAGCCCGCAAAGAGACTTAGATAGTTTAGAGGAATGGGCAATGAAGCAGCAAATGAAATTCAATGTTGGAAAGTGTATGATCATGCACTTCGGTGGAAGAAATAAATGAGCAGACTACTATTTAGATGGGGAGAGAATTCAAAATGCAGAAATGCAATGGGACTTGGGAGTCCTTGTGCAGGATACCTAAAAGGTTAACCTCCAGGTTGAGTCGGTGGTGAAGAAGGCGAATGCAATGTTGGCATTCATTTCTAGGGGTATAGAATATAAGAGCAGGAATGTGATGTTGAGGCTCTATAAGGCACTCGTGAGACCACACTTGGAGTATTGTGTGCAGTTTTGGGCTCCTTATTTTAGAAAGGATATAATGACATTGGAGAGAGTTCAGAGAAGATTAACGAGAATGATTCCAGGAATGAAAGAGTTACTGTATGAGGAACATCTGGCAGCTCTTGGGCTGTATTCCCTGGAGTTCAGGAGAATGAGGGGGGATCTCATAGAAACGTTCCGAATGTTAAAAGGCCCAAACAGATTAGATATGGCAAAGTTATTTCCTATGGTAGGGGAGTCTAGGACAAGAGGGCATGACTTCAGGATTGAAGGACGTCCATTTAGAACAGAGATGCGGAGAAATTACTTTAGTCAGGGGTAAGTAAATCTGTGGAATTTGTTGCCACAAGAAGCTGTGGAGGCCAAGTCATTGGGTGTATTTAACGCAGAGATAGATAGGTTCTTGATTAGCCAGGGCATCAAAGGGTATGGGGAGAAGGCAGGGGAGTGGGGATGACTGGAAAAATTGAATCAGCCCATAATTGAATAGCAGAGCAGACCTGATGGGCTGAATGGCCTACTTCTGCTCCTATATCTTATGGTCTTATGGACAATTTGTCTCCAGAGATGGGGCAGAGAGATCGAGAAAGGGAATGGAGGAGTCAGAAATGGACCAAGTGAACTTAAGAGCAAGGTGGAAGTTAGAGGCGAAGTTGATGAAATTGATGAGCTCAGCATGGGTGCATGAACAGCACCAATGCAGTCATCAATACAGTGGAGGAAGAGTTGAGAAGCATTACCAAGCAAGACATGAAACATGGGTTGTTCTGCATAACCAATGAAAAAGCAGTCATGGCTGGAGCCCGTCCAGGTGGCCATGGCTACCATTCAAGTCTTGAGAAAGTGGAAGGAGCCAAAAGAGAAATAGTTGAAGTTGAGGACCAATTCAGCAAGATGGAGCATGGTGCTAGTGGAGGGGAACTGGCTGGTTCTTTTATTGAGAAAGAAGCAAAGACAGTTAAGGCCTTCTTTAGTTGGTGGAATAGAAGTGTATAGGGACTGGACACCCATGGTAAAAATGAGGTTGCCAGGGCCAGGGAATTAAAGGTTAGTGAGGAGATCGAGAGCATGAGAAGTGTGCAGATGTACGTGGGAAGGGACTGAAACAAGGGGGGGGGGTAGAATAGAGTCGAGGTCGGAGTTCAGTGGAGCAGGAGCAGACAAGGTCAATGGACCTACCTGGACAATTAGATTTGTGGATCTTGGATAGGAGGTAGCAGCGAGCGGTGCAGAGTAAGGGAACTAAGTGTTTGGTGGCAGTGGATGGGAATTTGTGATTCCTAGGATGAAAGGTTTGCTGCAGAGAGAACAATTGGATAGACTAGACCAGTATTCCCTGGAGTTTAGTAGAATGAGATTTCATTGCAATTTACAGGGCTCTGCCAGCTGGATTCAGGGAGGGCATGTTTCCTGGCTGAGGAGGCTAGACCAGAGGTCACTGTCTCAAAACAAATGATAGACCATTCAAAGTTCAAAATTAAACATTCAAAGTAAATTTATTATCAAAGTACTATATATGTCACCATATACAACCCTGGGATTCATTTTCTTGCAAATATACTTAATAAATTCATAACAGAATTATTGAAAGACAATGCCAAGTTAGGTATTCAACCAGTGTGCAAATACAAAAAGAAAGAGATAATAATAATAATAAACACATAAGCAATAAATATTGAGAACATGACACGAAGAGTCATTGAAAGTGAGTACATAAGTTGTGGGAACATTTCAACGATGGGGCAAGTGAAGTTATTCAGTTTGGTTTAAGAGCCTGATGGATGAGGGATGAGTCACTGTTTGTGAACCTGGTGAATTGAGATTTCCTTACTCGAAACCTAGCAAATCATAGGAAGTGTATGCTCAAGAGACCTGTGGAGGCTCACTTGTAGAGTTTGATTGATTGCCCTAATATTGAAGGAATCAAAAAGTGTAGGAATGGTGCAGCAATGTGACATTGATGTTGAAGACCAGCCATGATCCTAATGAATGGCAGAGCAAGATTAAGCATGAAATGGCCTATGTCCACCACAATTTCTGCAAATCAGAAATAAAAGAAGAAATTTCTGGAGACACTCAGCAGATCAGGTAGCACCTGTGGAAACAGAAACAGAGATAGCATCTCAAAGCGAGAATTCAAAGTGGGAAAGAGAAAAGGCAAGTTATTAAGGGTTTAGACGGTTAGGACAAAGGGAATATTTGTGATAGGTTAAGACTAGGGTTCCTTCCCCTCCCCTCTAGCATTTCAAAAGGACCATTTCCCTTGTGACTCCTTGGTCCACTCTTCTGTCTCCACCAACTATTGACGGTCTTACCAAGTCAGAGGCCATGCAACACCTGTCCTGCCACCAAGGGAATGCAAACAGTCCTTCCAAGTGAAACAGTTGATTCACTTAAAGTACTTCCAGGTTACAGGACTGCATTCAGTATTCACAGTGTGGTCTCCTCAACGTCTGAGAAAACATTTGGAACACGGACAATTGCTTTGCAAAGCATCGACATTCAGTAGGTGGCAGTAATCCTTAGCTTCCTGTTGCCCTTCATCACCTCCACTGGCAACCTGTTCCAGTCACCTGCCACTCCATGTAAAAAACTTCTCTGTAAATCTTCCGTGAACTTCTCCTCTCTCACCTTAGAGCTACGGCATCTAGTATTTGGCATTTCTGCCCTGGGAAGAGACTAACTACCCTAACTGTGCCACTCATTATTTTACATAATGGCATCAGGTCGCCCCTCAACCTCGAGCACTCCAGAGAAAGCAAACCAAGCTTGTCCAACCTCTCCTTATTACCAATAATCTCCAATCCAGGCAATGTCCTAGTGAACTTCTAATGCACACTTTCCAAAGCTTCCACATCTTCCCTGTATCAGCAACCAATACTTTGAATGAGGCCTATTCTTTTTAAAGAAAGGAGAACAGAACTCTGCACCAGGTGCAGTGTAACTAAAGCCCTATAAATTACTGAGATATTTCTATTCCAGTAGCGGCATCCTCCCGTAATAAATAGCAATATACCATTTCTTAAACACAAGAGTTTCTGCAGATGTTGGAAATTTAGAGCAATGCACACAAATGCTGGAGGAGCTCAGCAAGTTAGGCGGTATCTTTGGAGGGGAATAAACAGTCGATGTTTTATCAGGTCTGGAAAGGAGGGGGACAGAAGCCAGCACAAGAAGGTGGGAGGGGGAGGGGAGGGGGTGAGTAAAGAGGGAGGGGACAGAAATTACTGGTTAGAGAAACCAATGTTCATGGCATCAGGTTGAAGGCCACATGATGAAGCCAAACTCAGGTTGGAGGAGCAACAGCTCATATCCTGTCTGGGTAGTCTCCAACCTAATGATATGAGCATCGATTTCTCTAACTTCCAGCGATTTATCCCCACTCCCTCCTTACTCCTTCCACTCCCTTCAGCTTCTTAAATTCTGGCTTCTGCCCTCTTCCCTTCTAGTCCTGATGAAAGGTCCTGACCCGAAATGCCAACTGTTTATTCCTCTCTATAGATACTGCTGAACTAGCCCAGTGTGTATTGTGTAACCTATCATTTCCTGCAATGCTCCATTGAACACAGAAATACAAATATGTTTGGAAGATAGTGCAGGAGTTCACTGGGTGATTGATAGCGTGTGAAGGCGATTCAACACAAGGCGGTGATTGTGGTCATGGGGGTTCATGTGAGCTTTCAAGTTGGTACCAAGGAGCAAGGATGGAAGTCTCCTCAATCCAATAGGTAAGGTCTTAATCCAACAGCAGGATTGCAAGGTAAGCAAATATGGAAGTACTATGGGGTTTCAGAAGCCATTTGCTGCAGTGGAGGGTTAGAAACTTAACAAGAATCGCTTGTAAATCGCTGCTACAGTTGGGCTTAATATAGCAACAAGAGAAGAGAGGGAAATCAGAATCTGTAGGAACAGACAGGATGTTGGAGGAACTCAGATGGTCAAGCAGCATCTTCGGAGGGAAATTGACTATTGACATTTAGGGTCAAGACCTCAACCTTCCTTTCCCTTCACAGATACTGCCTGATACAAGTGACTTCCTCTGGCATCTCTATTATTGTATTGAAATGCCCCATCCTTTCAAAGACCATAAGACCTTAAGATATAGGGGCAGAATTAGGCCATTTTACCCATTGAGTCTGCTATGCCATTTCAATATGGCTGATCCATTTTTCCTCTCAGCCCCAATCTTCTGCATTCCCCCCTCCCCTGGAACTCTTCATGTCCTGACCAGTCAAGAATTTATCATACTCTGCCTTAAACATACATAAAGACTTGGCCTCCATAGCTGCCTGCGGCAATGAATTCCACAGATTCACCACTCCCTGGCTAAAGAAATTCGTCCTCTTCTCTGTTTTAAAAGGAAGCTCCTCTATTCTGAGACTGTGTCCTCTGGTCTTAGACTCTCCCACCACAGGAAACATGAACTCCACATCCACTCTATCAAGGTCTTTCACCATTCAATAAGTTACACAAACATCACCACTCATTCTTCTGAATTCTAGTGAATACAGGCCCAGAACCATCAAACACTATTAATAGGACACACCTTTCAATCCTGGAGTCATTTTCATGACACAGACAAAATGCTGGTGGAACACAGCAGGCCAGGCAGCATCTATAGAAAGAAGCACAGTTGACGTTTCGGGCCAAGACCCTTTGTCAGGACTAATTAAAAGGAAAGATAGTAAGAGATTTGAAAGTAGGAGGGGGAGGGGAAAAAGTGAAATGATAGGAGAAGACTGGAAGGGGTGGGGTGAAGCTGAGAGCTGGAAAGGTGATTGGCAAAAGGGATACAGAGCTGGAGAAGGGAAAGGATCATGGGATGGGAGGCCTAGGGAGAAAGAAAGGGGGAGGGGAGCACCAGACGGAGATGGAGAACAGGCAAAGTGATGGGCAGAGAGAGAAAAAAAAGAGGAGGGGGAAAAAAACTAAATATATCAGGGATGGGGTAAGAAGGGGAGGAGGGGCATTAACAGAAGTTAGAAAAGTCAATGTTCATGCCATCAGGTTGGAGGCTACCCAGATGGTATATAAGGTGTTGTTCCTCGTGAACCATCTTTGAACCCTCTCCAGTTTCAGCACATCCTTTCTAAGATAAGGGGCCCAAACCTGCTCACAATACTCCAAGCGAGGCCTCACCAGTGCTTTATAAAGTCTCAACATTACATCCTTGCTTTTACATTCAAGTCCTCTTGAAATGAATGCTAACATTGCATTTGCCTTCCTCACCACAAACTCAACCTGGAATTTAACCTTTAGGGAATCCTGTTCAGGGACTCCCAAGGTCCATTTCTTTTAGTATTTTCTTTCCATTTAGAAAATAGTCAACCCTATTATTTCTTCTACAAAAGTGCATGACAATAGACTTCCTGACACTATATTCCATCTGCCACTTCTTTGCCCATTCTCCTAATCTGACTAAGACCTGCTGAAGCCTCTCTACATCCTCAAAAATACCTGCCGCTCCACCTATCGTATCACCTACAAACTTTACAACAAAGCTATTAATTCAGTCATCCAAATCATTGACATATAAAGTAAAAAGATATGGTTCCTACACAAATCCTGTGGAAAATTACCAGTCACTGGCAGCCAACAAGAAAAGGTTCCCTTAATTCCCACTTTTTGCCTTCTGCCAATCAGCTACTGCTTTATCCATGCTAGTATCTTTCCTGTAATACCATGGGCTCATAGATTGTTAAGCAGCCTCATATGTGGCACCTTGTCAAAGGTCCTCTGAAAATCGAGGCACACAACATCAACCAGTTCTCCTTTGTCTATCCTGCTTGTTATTTCTTCAAAGAATTCCAACAGATTTGTCATGAAAGATTTTCCCTTGAGAGAAACCATGCTGACTACGGCCTATTTTATTACGTGCCTCCAAGTACCCTGAGACCTCATTCTTAACAATTGACTCCAACATCTTCCCAACCACTGAGGTCAGACTAATTGGCCTATAATTTCCTTTCTTCTGCCTCTCCCCTTCTTGAAGAGTGGAGTGACATGTGCAATTTTCCTGTCTTCCAGAACCATTCCAGAACCTAGTGACTCTTGAACAATCTTTACTGCTGCCTCCACAATGCCTTCAGCCACCTCTTTCAGAATTCTTGGGTGCACCCTATCTGGTACAGGTGACTTATCTACCTTCAGACCTTTCAGTTTCCCAAGAACCTTCTACCTTGTATGAAAACTTCACAAGCTTTGTCCGCTGACACTCTTGAACTTCCAGCATACTGCTAGTGTCTTCCACAGTGAAGATTGATGCAAAATACTTATTTAGTTCATCAGCCATCTCCTTGTCCCCAATTATTACCACTCCAGCATCGTTTTCCAGCGGTTCGATATCCTCTTTCATCTCTCTTTTGCATTTTATTATCCTGAAGAAACATTTGGTATCATCTTTTATATTATTGGTTAGCTTACTTCCATCTTTACCTTCTTAATGACTTTTTTAATTGACTTCTGTTAGTTTTTAAAAGCTTTCCAATCTTCTAACTTCACACTAACTTTTGCTCTATTATATGCCCTCTCTTTGGCTTTTATGTTGACTTTGACTTCTCTTGTTAGCCACGGTTGTGTCATCTTGCCTTTAGAATACCTTTTCCTCTTTGTGATGTATGTATCCTGTGCTGTCTGAATTGCTTCCAGTAATTCCAGCTATTGCTGCTCTGCTGTCATCCGTGCCAGTGTTATTTTCCAGTCAATTAGGGCCAACTCCTCTCTAATGCCTCTGAAATTCTGTTTACTCCACTATAATACTGATACATCTGACTTTAGCATCTCCTTCCCAAATTTCTGGGTGAATTCAATCATATTATCATCACTTCTCCTAGGGGTTCCTTTACCTTAAGCCCTGTAATCCATTCCAGTTCATTGCACAACACCCAATCCAGAATAGCCGATCTCCTCATCGGCTCAACCACGAATTGCTCTTAAAAGCATTGGGATCCAGCACGAACCTGCTTTTCCCATTCTGCCTGCACATTGAAGTCCCACATGACTATTGAAACATTGCCTTTCGCCATGCATTTTCTATCTCCCATTGTAATTTGTAGACTACATCCTTACCACTATTTGGGGGTCTGCATACAACTCCTATCAGACTCTTGTTACCCTTGTAGTTCCTTAGCTCTATCTACAATGATTCAACACCTTCTTACCCAACGTCATCTATGAAGACGATCTTCACAAATTCAGATTCCAGTATCTGTCTTTTGTGCCTTCAGGACCTGTTGGGGAAGAGCAGAATCAGAATTAGAATCAGGTTTAATATCGCCATCATATCTAATGGAATTTCTTGTTATGTGGAAGCAGTACATTGCAATACATAATAATAAAAATATGTAAATTACATACATCTACTGATGCCTCTGGACACATCTTCAGCGATGGTCCTGGAATCATCGGGTGTTTTGGGTCTTTCAACATCATACACCCTCCTCCGGGTGACCCAGCCGGGGCTAATCAGACCCCAGCTTGTGTCCAGATGGCTAGCTACTTATGACTCCATGGCTCCCCTCTCTTGAGCCACAGCCATCTTGAGGCCCTCTCTGCCACATCGGTGGTACTGCAGATGGCTCTCCTCTTCCTCTCTCCCTCGATGCCCAAATTGCTGAAGGCTCTGGCTAAAGAATGGGCTGCGAATCCCTTACAACCAACCTCCACTGGGAGACACCTCGCTCTCCATCCAGCCTGCTGACAGTTGCTGACCAGTCCTGCGTACTTGGAGAGCTTCCTTTCAAAGGCCTCTTCCAAGTGATCTTCCCATGGGACTGTCAGCTCCAGCAGCACCACTTACTTAGTAGGCACAGACACAAGGACAATGTCTGGTCTCAGGATGGTGGCTGCGATATGGTTAGGGAACTTAAGCTGCCCTTCGAGGTCCACAAACAGCTGCCAGTCTCTTGCAGAGGTCAGGATGCCTGCCGATGTTCTTTTGGTGTGTATTGGCTGCTCCCCAGCTCTGACAAAGGCAATGGCCAACTTAGAGGGTTGGGTCCGCTTCGCCCACTCAACCCCCACGCTGATGGCTTCAGCGATGGTCTTCAGGACCTGATCATGCCTCCATCGGTACCATCCCTCACCCAGTGCCTTTGTGCGACCGCTGAGGATGTGCTCCAGGGTTCTTCGCTTGGAACACAGTGGGCACGCTGATGACTCCGCTTTGTCCCATGTGTGCAGGTTTGATGGACTTGGAAGCACATCGTACACTGCCTGGATGAGAAATTGGATGCAGTATGGTTCGGCTTTCCAGAGCTCAGCCCAGGTCACTTTCCTCTCAACACACACATAGTTGTTTAAAAAGTTACATTAAATAAGTAGTGCAGAAAGTAGCGTGGTAGTGTTCATGGGTTCACAGTCCATTCAGAAATCTGAAGGCAGAGGGGAAGAAGCTGTTACTGAATTGTTGAGTGTGTGCCTTCAAGCTCCTGATGGTAGCAATCAGAAAAAGGCATTTCCTGGGTGATGGGTGCCCTTAATGATAGATGCTGCCTTTTTGAGGTATTGCTCCTTGAAGATATTCTGGATGCTAGAGAGGCTAGTACCCATGATGGAGCTGACTGAGTTCACAACTTTCTGCAGCTTCTTTCGATCCTGTGCAGTGCCACCCCCCCCCCCCCCCAATCCAGATGATAATGCAGCCAGTTAGAAAGTTCTCCACGATACATCTGTAGAAATGTATGTGCGTTTTGGTGACATACCAGATCTCCTCATTCTCCTAATGAAGTATGTCATCCCTTCATTATAGCTATATCAATATGTTGGACCCAGGATAGATCGTCAGAGATATTGACAGGCAGGAATTTGAAACTGGTCCCCCTTTCCACTTCTAATCCCTCGATAAAGACTGATGTGTGTGCCCTCCGCCTTACATTTTCTGAAGTCTACAATCGATGTTTTCCATCTTCCCATTAAGAGAGAGAAACCAACAGTTTCTGCAAAATGTTGTGTTGGCCAAGGCCAATTTCTGATTGGTATTCTATTGATAATGACTGCATCACTGGTGAAAAAGTCAGCAGTAGGCCAGGTATATAGGAGACAGAGGAATGAATATTACCAGGGTCCATAATAATGACAGAGTGTGACAGGAGATTCCAATCCTAGGGATGAGCTAGTCACCTATTCATATGACACTCAGAAATAAAAATCTTAATAGATTTTTCCCCACCCATAACTATTGAATTCCCAGAGGAGATCTGCTAATCTGCTAATGCAACAAAGAGACCAATCTCTAAAACACCGTAAATTCCACCCCCAACCTTGGCTGCAGCAACGTATGATCATTCCTTAGACTTGGACATACTCACTCAGCAACTTATGGTACATCACTGTTTTATTGCCAAATCTCCCATTTGTTATTGATGCAACAGACTCGCGAGTAATAGATCACCTGATTGTTAACAGAAAACTGATTGGTTAGAAGTTAAAATATCATTAGTCTTCCGAATACACGTCAGTGGCCAGGCTACATCATCAATTAGCTACATGGCCTGATAATAATAGTTAATCATTGCTGACCAGTACACCCACTGATGACCTGTATTTCAATATTAGAGTCCATTTGGAGAGGCAGCTTTACTCTGTCACACAGCCTCCTGCATCTTACAAACATGTTTACAATGAAAATAAATATATTTTTACTAAGTTTGAAAAGAAGTTAACTTCCTGTATTGTTAGCCTTGAAAAAAGAATTATTAATATGTTACATAACTTAATGGCACATTAGGATTCCAGCTAATAAATGTCTGGAAGGCTGGTATTTCAGAAGTTAGCCTCTGATTGGCAAATATAAAGTTTATTGGTGTAACTTTAATATGTTGACTCTGAAACAATTCCAAACTTTCAGTTTTATTCAGTTTATTCTGAAATCTGGTACCTTTTGCTCTGCTCTTTGTATTTCAACACAGCGATTCCAGATAAAAGCAGAACTGATTTTAATCAGATTATATCCAGGGTTGACAGAGGATGAGCTGTGAAAAGATTAGTATTACTCAACACTTGTTTGTTGTCCTTCAGTGCAGCATAGATGGCCTTCCTTTCACTTGAATCACAACTAACCTTGGACTCTGAGCCAATTTTTACCAAGTTTGTTGATAGGTGGAAAACCATCATCCAACTATTTGTGATTTGCATGGAAGAGTGTGGGGTAAGCATCTACACTCAGTGGCCACTTTATTAGGTACACCTGTACACCTGCTCATATACACATCAGCCAATCATGTGGCAACTATTCAAAGCATAAAAGCATGCAGACATAGTCAAGAAGCTCAAGCCAAACATCAGAATGGGTAATAAATGTGACCCAAGTGACATTGACCGTGGAATGATCGTTGGTGCCAGACAGGGTGGTTTGAGTAATAGAACCTGATGATCCTCTGGGATTTTCAAAGACAAGAGTCTGATCCCTCCTGTGTCTAGTAAAGTGGTCACTGAGTGTGTGAGGCTGCAGTTCATGGAGACTATGACCAATTGAGCTTTCTTTGTGGCTGGGTCTAAACAAGAATCACAGTGGTAAACCGTGCAACCACTGTAGATGTCACAAATTGCAAAAATAACCAAGAGTTTCACAAGGAACACAAGCAACCAGCTAGAGACAGACTGAATTGAAAATTGACTATTGTTGGAGAACATGAGAAAAAAAGTCAATGTGGATTTGTTAAAGAGAGGTTATGTTTGATACTGGTGTGACTCATCAGCAGAGCTGGTAACTCTGCCTCACAGTGCCAGAGACCCAGGTGTAACTTTATTGAGAAAGCAAGGAGGCATGGGATCCAAGGGGACATTGCTTTGTGGATCCAGAACTGGTTTGCCCACAGAAGGCAAAGAGTGGTTATAAACAGGTCATGCTCTTTTAGGAAGTGGACTCCTGAAGCTGAACAGGCCCTGAGAGACTGCTTCGGTACTACTAACTGGGATGTACTGCAAGGGGGGCTCTGTGGGAGGTCACTGAATGCACAACGGACTATATTAACTTTTGTGTGGATGCCGTTGTCCCTGTTAGAACTGTTCGCTGCTATCCCAATAATAAGCCCTGGATCACTAGTAACATCAAAGGCCTCCTAAACCAGAAGAAGAGGGCCTTTAAAGATGGTGATCGGTTGGAGCTTAAAAGAATTCAGAAGGAACTCAGAGTACAGATAAGGGGGGCAAAGGAGCAGTATAGGAGGAAGCTAGAACAAAAGCTGCAGAAAAAAAGCATGAAGGAGGTGTGGGATGGGATGAAGATCATCACCGGATGCGGTGCAAAGCGGGGGGCAAACATAAGTGGAGATGTGGAGAAAGCGAACCAGCTGAACAACTTCTTCAACAGGTTCGACAGCACAATCTCATCCTCACCGCAGAAATCCACACCAGGCTTACTTCCCTCACAGGAAAATAGCCACTCACAGGAGACCTTGCCCACGCCCAGGATTACGGCTGCACAGGTGGAAGGTCAACTGAGGAAGATCTGTACCAGCAAGGCGGCTGGACCGGATGGAGTTTCCCCACGATTACTGAGGGCCTGTGCGACTGAGCTGGGAGAACCACTACAGCGCATCTTCAACATGAGCCTAGAGCAGAGAAGAGTACCCAGACAGTGGAAAACATCCTGTATTGTCCCGGTACCGAAGAAACCACAACCAAAGGAGTTGAATGACTTCAGACCTGTTGCCTTGACGTCGCACGTGATGAAGACCATGGAGCGGCTGATAATACAGAATCTGAGGCCACAAACCAGGAACGCCCAGGATCCTCTTCAGTTTGCGTATAAGGAGAAGGTGAGAGTGGAGGATGCTATCACGTATTTGCTGCACAAATCACTCTCTCACCTAGATGGGGTCAGTTGTGCTGTGAGGATTACATTCCTTGACTTCTCTAGTGCCTTTAACACCATCCAGCCCAAGATCTTAAGGCACAAACTAACGGAGATGGGAGTAGACTCTCACATGGTGGATTGGATAGTGGACTACTTGACAGATAGACCTCAGTATGTGCGGTTGGGAGACTGTAGGTCTGACACGGTGGTCAGCAGCACAGGAGCGCCGCAGGGAACCGTACTCTCTCCGGTCCTGTTCACCCTGTACACATCAGACTTCCAATATAACTCGGAATCCTGCCATGTGCAGAAGTTCGCTGATGACACGGCCATAGTGGGGTGTGTCAGGAATGGACAGGAGGAGGAGTATAGGAAACTGATACAGGACTTTGTGATATGGTGCAACTCAAACTACCTGCGTCTCAATATCACCAAGACCAAGGAGATGGTGGTGGACTTTAGGAGATCTAGGCCTCATATGGAGCCAGTGATCATTAATGGAGAATGTGTGGAGCAGGTTAAGACCTACAAGTATCTGGGAGTACAGTTAGACGAGAAGCTAGACTGGACTGCCAACACAGATGCCTTGTGCAGGAAGGCACAGAGTCGACTGTACTTCCTTAGAAGGTTGGCGTCATTCAATGTCTGTAGTGAGATGCTGAAGATGTTCTATAGGTCAGTTGTGGAGAGCGCCCTCTTCTTTGTGGTGGCGTGTTGGGGAGGAAGCATTAAGAAGAGGGACGCCTCACGTCTTAATAAGCTGGTAAGGAAGGCGGGCTCTGTCGTGGGCAAAGTACTGGAGAGTTTAACATCGGTAGCTGAGCGAAGGGCGCTGAGTAGGCTACGGTCAATTATGGAAAACTCTGAACATCCTCTACATAGCACCATCCAGAGACAGAGAAGCAGTTTCAGCGACAGGTTACTATCGATGCAATGCTCCTCAGACAGGATGAAGAGGTCAATACTCCCCAATGCCATTAGGCTTTACAATTCAACCGCCAGGACTTAAGAACTTTTTAAAAGCTATTATTAATGCTTTTTGAGATAGTGATTTAGATGCATATCATATTTTTTACTGAGTTAAGTATTGTATGTAATTAGTTTTGCTACAACAAGTGTATGGGACATTGGGAAAAAAAAGTTGAATTTCCCCATGGGGATGAATAAAGTATCTATCTATCTATCTATCTATGTTCTGCATGGAGGTCGGCCACCACGTGCCTCAGGGATCTGTTCTGGGACCCCTTCTCTTCATGATTTTTGTAAATGACCTGGATGAGGCAGTGGAGGGATGGGCTAGTAAATTTGCTGATGACACAAAGTTGGAGGTGTTGTGGATAGTGTGGAGGGCTGTCAGAGGTTACAGCGGGACATTGATAGGTGCAAAACTGGGCTGAGAAGTGGCAGATGGAGTTCAACCCAGATAAATGTGAGGTGGTTCATTTTGGTAGGTCAAATATGATGACAGAATGTTGTATTAATGGCAAGATTCTTGGCAGTGTGGAGGATCAGAGGAATCTTGGGGTCCAAGTCCATAGGACACTCAAAGCTGCTGCCCAGGTCGACTCTGTGGTTAAGAAAGCATACAGTGCATTGGCTTTCATCAATCGTGGGATTGAGTTAGGAGCCAAGAGGTAATGTTGCAGCTATATAGGACCCTGGTCAGACCCCACTTGGAGTACTGTGCTCAGTTCTGGTCACCTCACTACAGGAAGGATGTGGAAACCATAGAAAGGGTGCAGAGGATATTTACAAGGATGTTGCCTGGATTGGGGAACATGGCTTATGAGAATAGGTTGAGTGAACTCGGCCTTTTCTCCTTTGAGCGACAGAGGATGAGAGGTGACCTGATAAAGGTGTACTAGATGATGAGAGGCATTGATCATGTGGATAGTCAGAGGCTTTTTCCCAGGGCTGAAATGGCTAGCACGAGAGGGCACAGTTTTAAGGTGCTTGGAAGTAGGTACAGAAGAGTTGTCAGGGGTATGTTTTTTACGCAGAGAGTGCTGAGTGCGTGGAATGGGCTGTCGGTGACGGTAGTGGAAGCGGATATGATAGGGTCTTTTAAGTCTTTTAAGAGACTCCTGGAGTATATGGAGCTCAGAAAAATAGAGGGCTATGGGTAACCGTATGTAATTTCTCAGGTAAGAACATGTTCAACACAGCTTTGTGGGCCAAAGGGCCTGTATTGTGCTGTAGGTTTTCTATGTTTCTATGTAATCCTGACCTCAGGTACTGTCTGTGTGGAGTTTGCATGTTCACCTTGTGTCTGCAAGGGTTTCCTCTGATCTTCTGGTTTTCGCCCACATTGCAAAGAAGAGCAGGTTAGTATGTGAATTGTCCAGATTGAATTGTCTCTAGTGGGTAGAATCTGGGGGAAGTTGACAAGAATTCAAGGAGCATGGGAATGTTAACTTGTAAGAACTTAAAAATGTGATTAATGTAAGATCTGTGAAATGTAGGACATTTAAGAGACTCTTAGATGGACACATGGATGAAACAAAAATGGAGGGTTATGGTCTATGGAAGTTTGAAAGTATTAGATTGATCTTGGAGTAGGTTAAAAGATTGGCCTAATGTCGTGGATCAAAGGACCCATATGTGCTCTATTGTTCTATGTTCTGTGGTATAAATGAGTGGATGGAGGTCTGTGTGCACTCAGTGGTTTAAGGACCTTTGCTCTGACTATGACTAATCTGCTGGAGCTTTCTGAGGAGGTTACTACTCTTTGATTAGTCAGGGCATCAAAGGGTATGGGGAGAAGGCAGGGGTGTGGGGATGACTGGAAGAATTGGATCAGACCATGACTGAATGGAGGAACAGACTTGATGGGCTGAACGGCCTACTTCTGCTCCTATATCTTAAGGTCTTATGGCCTTATAGTAATGTAAGTGGAGGAGGATCAGTAGGTGTGATATGTTTGGATTCTTTGTAAAGTGTTCAACAAAACAATTATTACCCTACCCTACTGAAGATAACTTCAACCATCACAACTCTGAATGGATTCTGTGACCTACAGACTCACTTTTAAGGACTCTTTCCAACTCGTTCTCAGTATTATATTTTGTTTGCACAGTTTGTCTTCTTTCGCTCATTGGTCGTTTGTCAGTCTTTGTCTAAGTATAGCTTTTCATGAATTAGAAAGTAGAACATAGAACAGTACAGGCCCTTTGAAGAAAGAAAATGAATCTCAAAGTAGTGTATGGTGACATATATACTCAGTAACCACTTTATTAGGTACACCTGCTTATTGATGCAAATATCTAATCAGCCAATCATGCAAAAGCAACTCAATGCAGTTGTTCATACCAAACATCAGAATGGGGAAGGAATCAGGTCTCAGTGACTTTGACCATGGAATGGTTGTTGGTGCTAAACAAGGTGGTTTGAGTATCTCAGAAAGCACTGATCTGGGATTTTCATGCACAACAGTCTCTGGAGTTTATAGAGAACAGTGCAAGAAACATCCATTGAGCAGCAGTTCTGTGGGTGAAAACACATCGTTAATGAGAGGGGTTAGAGGAGAACGGCCAGACTGGTTCAAGCTGACAGGAAGATAACAGTAACTCAAATAACCATGTGTTACAACAGTGGTGTGCAGAATGTACAACACATTGAACCTTGAAGCAGATGGGCTACAGCAGAAGGCCACAAACGTACACTTAATGTGCATACTTTGATAATGAAGTTACTTTGAACTTTGAAGATACCACCCAGTAGATTGGTGAGCAAGGTTAGGGCACATGGCATTGGGGATAATATATACAGTACATTGGGTTGGAGCACTTTATCAAGCAGAAGACAGTTAGAATAAACAGGTCCTTTGTAGGTTGGCATGCTGTAAGCAACTATAGCCATGAGCGTTTAGGGCCCAACCATTCAGAATCTATATCAACTATTTGGCCCAGGGGAACTAAAAAAAGTAGTTGAATGATTGAAGTAGAATTATAGAGAGATACAGCATTGTAACTGGCCCTTCAGCCCACTGAGTGAATGTCAACATTTACACCAATCCTACATTAATCCCACTTCCTATTCTTCCCACATTCCCATCAACTGACCCCAATTCTACTATCATCCTCAAAATAGGAGTAATTTGCAGTGGACGATTAACCAACCAGTCAAGTGTCTTTGAGATATGGGAAAAAACTAGAACATCTAGAGGAAACTAGGTGTGCAAATGCGTTAAAATGGTTAGTGGAAAGTGAATGAATTAGTGTCATCAATAGGGAACTAGGTAAGCATGAGAGAGAACAACTGAGAGCAGCCAGATAAATGGTATTCAGTTGATATAGTCTTGGTGACCTGATAGACTTTCTCGATGCCAATAACACTTAGAACATACATCATACAGTAACAAGTACAGCATAGTTAGGCCCTTTGGCCCACAATGTTGTGTTGCATTTTTAACCTACTCCAAGATCAATCTAGCTCCGCCATGCACGTTCCCAAGCCCAGATGCAAAAGGAGGAGGGTCAGGCGTGGGACTAGCAACCCCATCTCGTAAAAAAGCCAGTGCTACAGAAACACAAACAGAAGCTCCAAAGACCTCATCCCTGAGAGAGAACAAATATTAGGTTAGATTAGATTCAACTTTATTGTCATTGTACCGAGTACAGATACAAAGCCAAATGAAATGCAATTAGCATCTAACCAGAAATGCAAAGAATAGTGTTATTTACAAAATAACTGTGAATAAAAAGTAAGTGCTACAGCACACAAATATAAAAGTACTGAGACAGGACAATATGGGTGTAATACTGCTTAGCGCTGTGATGTGAGGTTCAGCAGGGTCACAGCCTCAGGGAAGAAGCTCTTCCTGTGCCTGCTGGTGCGAAGGTGGAGGCTGCTGTAGCGCCTACCGGATGGGAGGAAAGTAAAATGTCCATGGTTAGGGTGAGATGCATCCTTGATAATGCTTTCTGCCCTGCCCAAACAGCGCTTATGGTAGATGTTCTCAATGGTGGGCAATTGGGTGTCGATAATCTACTGGGCAGTTTGCACCACACGCTAGAGTGCTTGCAATTGGTGAGAATGCTCTCAATAGTACAGCCGTAAAAGTCTGTCAGTATCCTGGGACAGAGGTGAGCTTTCTTGATGCTCCGCAGGAAATAAAGGCGCTGTTGGGCCTTTTGATCAGGATGGAGGAGTTCTGGGACCAGGTGAGATCCTCGGAAATGTGGACACCAAGGAATTTGAAGCTTGATACATGCTCCACTACAGCTCCATTGATGTAGAGGGGGATGTGAGTGTGGCTCCTAGCATGCCTGAAGACCACAATGATCTCCTTGGTCTTCTGGTTGTTAAGGGCCAGGTTGTTGTCGGCACACCACGTGGCCAGGTGCTGGACCTCGTCCCTGTAGGCCGTCTCATCGTCCTCTCTGATCAGGCCAATCACCATGGTGTCGTCCGCAAACTTGATTATGCAGTTAGAACCATGTACAGGAACGCAGTCATAGGTGAAAAGATATTCGAGGATGGGCTACACCTGCGGATAGTGGGAAAGACTGGCCCAGTCGCAAGGACTCCGGTGAGCTGCGATCAACAGCCTATTCTCCAGTAAGGGTGATTGGCTAAGAAGTAAAAGAAGATTAAACTAACCCTTCCCTCACACACAGCCCTCCATTTTTCTTTCATCCATGTGCCTGTCTAAGAGTTTCTTAAATGTTCCTAATATATTTGCCATTACCACCAACCCCAGCCGGCACTGCATTCCACAAAGTCACCACTCTCTGTGTAAAAATGCTTACCTCAGACATCCCCCCTATAATTTCCTCCAGTCACCTTGAAATTATGCCTTCTGGTATTAGACATTTCAGCCACCTCTTATCAACTTACACACCTCCATCAAACTATCCACTCAGTGGCCACTTTACTAGGTACCTCCTGCACCTACTAAAGTGGCCACTGACTGAATGCTTGTGGCCCTCTGCTGTTGTAGCCCATCTGCTTGAAGGTTCGACATGTTGTGCATTCAGAGATGCTCTTCTGCACACCACTGTTGTAGCACATGGTTGCTTAAGTTACTGTCACCTTCCTGTCAGCTTGTACCAGCTTGGCCTCTGACTTCTCTCATTAAGAAGGTATTTTCACCCACAGAGCTGCCGCTCACTGGATTTTTTTTGTTGTTTTTTTGCACCATTCTCTGTAAAGATTAGAGACTGGTATGCGTGAAAGTTCCAGGAGATCAACAGTTTCTGAGATATTCACACCACCCCGTCTCACAACAACACGGTCAAAGACACTTAGATCGTGTTTTTTCCCCATTCTGATGTTTGGTCTAAACAACTGAATCTCTTGACCATGTCTGCATGCTTTTATGCATTGAGTTGCTGCCACCTGATTGGTTGATTAGTTTTTTGCATTAACGAGCAGGTGTACAGGTGTGCCTAATAAAGTGGTTACTGTGTATATGTTATTGCCCTAAAATGAGAGATATGCACGTACGGGAGCAGCTGGCCTTGAAATAAAAGAAGGCTATCTCAAGCAGGAAACCATTCCTGGGTTGCATGTGGGGGAAGAACAATGAGAAGGTCCTGAACAAAAAAGGACAATACCAGTCCAAAAATCATGAATGTCACAGAGCAAACTATCAAGGATATGGTACCACAGTGAAAATACCTTTCACATGAACCCTTGCTCGGAGAGACCTCTGTTCCTCCCCAGATCTACTGACAGAATGTCCCTAACTGAGATCTTAGCCCAGAAAGACCCGAATAGTGAAAAGCCTGGGTGGAGTGGATGTGAAGAGGATGTCTCGATTAGGAGGAGAGTGGAGGATCTGAGGGCACTGCTTCAGCATTGGGAGACATCTCTTTAAAACTGAGATGAGGAGGAACTTCTTCAGTGAGTGGGTGGTAAGACTGTGGAATTCATTGTCATGAAGGGCTGTGAACACAAAGTCATGAAATGTATTTAAAGCAGAGATTGGTAGGTTCTTGATTGGGAAGGGGGTTACAGGGAGAAGGAGGAGAACTGGTTGAGCAAAAAAAATCAGCTATAAATGAATGGCAGAGAAGACTCAATGAGCTGACTGGCCTAATTCTACTCCCATATCTTATGGCCCAATGTTCTTCTGAATTTAAAAGAGCTCCGGGCCCAGGTTTACTCCATCAACACAGATTCAAGGATGACTGATCCACCGATGCCATGTAACCTGGCAGGAGTGTGAACAGACCCAACAACCACACAGCTGCCTGACAATGCCAGACTCAGCTCAGTGCACCCTCTCCTTGAGTTAAGTTAGAGATGGGTTCAGGACAAAGGTCGGGTAGATCGAACCAATGTGAACGTTGAACCTGGCATTTCCAACAGCATCCACAGCCTATGAGAAGCTAAGACATTTCAGATGCAAAACTATGGCAACCAGACATCTTCAGTGGGTGAAGCAACATTGGTGGGGTGGAAAGGAAAGGAATTGTCAATATTTTGGGCTAAAGCCCTATATGGTTTCAACTAAAGACATCAACAATCTTTTCCTCCCATAGATGCTGTTCAACCCCCTGTTGCTCCAGTTTCCAGCATCTGCAGAATCCCATGTTTCCAGGACAAAACTCGGAGCTGAGTGCGAAAGAAGTGGACATAGAAGGGCTAGAGATTGTAGCTGGGAAGTTCCCGCTGCCCAGAGGCTGATGTACTTATCCAAAAATGACATATACTGTAGGTGTCTGCGTTTTATTTATAAATCTGGTTTGTGATAAGAGGACATGGCCTCAGAACAGAGGGACATCCATTTAGAATGAAGAAATTCTTTTAGCCAGAGAGTACTGAATCTGTGGAATTCTTTACCACAGACGGCTGTGGAGGCCAAGTCATTGGTTATATTTAAGGTGAAGTTGATAGGTCTTGATTAGTCAGAGCATGAATGGTTACAGCGAGAAGACAGAAGAATGTGATGGAGAGGAAAAATAGATCAGCCATGATGGAATGGGAGAGCAAGACTCCATGGACTGAATGGCCTAATTCTGCTCCTATATCTTATGGTCTTATTTCTTTAAACAATTTATGCATCTTGATTTTAAACTGTTTATTCTTGAATGCCTCTTGTTGTAACGTCTGGATACCACAATGCACCAGTTTTAAGATTATAGGCTATGGGACTTCTATTTTTAGCCTGCCATTTTGGCTTGTTATTCTTTCCAGGTGCCACCTCGGTCAGATGCCCCATAAATAGTGTGAATGCTAACCTTACGTTACAGTTAATTCACTGACAGGCCTGCTATGAAGTATCTGGAAGTTTATCGCTATTTACAGCCAGGAAAGAAAAACAGAGGAAAAATATTATGAAGGAACGGCAGCCAAACACAATCTGACAGGAAGCCAGGATAAAGCATCGAGTCATTGAAAGTCCCAATGCCCTTCTTTCCTTGCCACCCCACACATAGATGCACACTTGCACACAGGCACTTCTGGAAGCTTGTAGAAAATATTTTATAGGACTTAGAACTTTCTTTAGAAGCTCAACAGTTAGCTTTACAGTATGATTCATAGTAACTCCACTGTCAAAGTCAGGTTCAATGGCAAATGTGGCTTTACTGACCGTTTTAATGAATGGCTCACAAAATGACACTGCAGATTAAAGAGCAAAAGTGCATAGCTGCAGTATTATCAGGGAGACCATTTCCTGTAACCTTTGAATGTTCCCAGATAGTCTAACATGGTATTGTCATCCCTGAACTATCTTTGTTTTATCTATATCTAAGTTGTAATATCCAATTCATGTTAATGTTCTGGCTCGTTCCCCAATACAGAGCAGTTTCTGCATAGGAACAGATCATTTGGCCCTGTAAGACTTACTTGTTCAGGGTACACTGTGTCCCACATGTGGCTGAGTTCAAGACCATAACATAGGCTGACAAGAACTGTCAACATTCAGTGCTGATGACTATATGGGAAACCAGGGCTAACTTCTCGTATCTGCTTTGGACTGATGCCAAGGGACTTTCTTTATGTCAACTTGACTGGGCACACAAATTCAAAGTCCGTTCCAAAACAGAACACTCCCAGAGTACAGCATCTCCTACAGAATGGCAATGTAAACTTTGTGCTTAGCTTTAGAACATAGAACAGTACAACACAGAAACGGGCTCTTCAATTGATGGTGCTGTATCAGACTAATTAAGTCAATGACTCCTAATCCCTTCTGTCCGCAAATAGTACATATCCCTCCATGTTCTGCATATTCAGTGTGTCTATCTAAGAGCCTCGTAAACACCTCTACCATTCCTGCCTCTGTACTACCCACAGAAGACCATAACATGGAAGAGCAAAATTAAGCCATTTGGCCCACAGGGTCTGCTCAGCCACATTCTCCCGCCTTCTCCATTTGATCACCTTACTGATGAAGAATCTCTCACCCTCTGCACTAAATATACCCGATGACCTGGCTTCCGCAGTCATTTGTGGCAATGAACTCCACAGGTTCACTACTCTCTGGCTGAGGAAATTCCTCCTCATCTCCGTTCTGAAGGGATATCCTGTTATTCTGAGGACGTGTACTCTGGTCCTAGATTCCTTACTATTGGAAACACCCTCTCCACATTCATTCTATCTAGACCTTTCAATATTCAGTAGCTTTCAATGAGATTCCCACCCACAGCCCTTTTTTTTAAACTCCAGCAAGTACAGGCCCAGAGTCATCAAATGCTCCTCATATGTTAACCCTTTCATTCCAGGGATCATTCTTGTAACCCTTCACTGGACCCTCTGCCAGCATATCCCTTCATAGATAAGTTGCCGAAAACTGCTCACAATAACCAAAGGTGGACTAACCAATGCCTTAAAAAGTCTCAGTATTATAAGTTAATGCTAACGCTGCATTTGCCTTCCATACTACTGACAACCTGTAAGTTAATGTTTAGGGAATCCTACACTAGGACTCACAAGGAGTCCTGTGGAGGTCCTGAAAGGTGAGTTTAGGGAGTTAGGTGCCAAGTTAAAGGACAGGACCTCCAGGATAGCAATCTCAGGATTGCTACCAGTGCCACATGCAGGCGGGTTTAGAAATAGTAAGATAGTGCAGATCAACACGTGGCTGAAGACATGGTGCAGGAGGGAGGGCTTCAGATTTATAGATAATTGGGCAGTTTTCCAGGGAAGGTGGGACCTGTTCCGGTGGGAAGGTTTACATCTGAACTGGAGGGGGACAAATAATCTTGCAGGTAGGTTTACTAGAGAGGCTCCAGTGGATTTAAACTAGATACAAGGGGGGAGGGGAACCAGAGTGTAGGAACAGATGTATGGGAGACGGAAGAAAAAGAAGATAGTAAAGTTGTTTGCACCGTTGGAGATAAACAGAGAGGAAGAGGTGGAGAATTTCTTAAATGCATTTATTTTAATGCTAGGAGCATTGTAAGAAAGGTGGATGAACTTAGAGCATGGATTGATACCTGGAAATATGATATTGTAGCTATTAGTGAAACACGGGTGCAGGAGGGGTGCGATTGGCAACAAAATATTCCTGGATTTCGTTGCTTCAGGTGTGATAAAATCAGAAGGACAAGAGGGGGAGGTGTTGCATTGCTTGTCAGAGAAAATATTACAGCGGTGCTCTGGCAGAATAGATTAGAGGGCTCGTCTAGGGAGACTATTTGGGTGGAATTGAGGAATGGAAAAGGTGTAGTAACACTTATAGGGGTGTATTATAGACCACCTAATGGGGAGCGAGAATTGGAGGAGCAAATTTGTAAAGAGATAGCAGATATTTGTAGTAAGCACAGGGTTGTGATTGTGGGAGATTTTAATTTTCCACACATAGACTGGGAATCCCGTTCTATAAATCGGCTGGATGGTTTGGAGTTTGTAAAATGTGTGCAGGATAGTTTTTTTGCAGCAATACGTAGAGGTACCAACTAGAGAAGGGGCAGTGTTGGATCTCCTGTTAGGGAATGAGATAGGTCAGGTGACGGATGCATGTGTTGGGAAGCACTTCGGGTCCAGTGATCACAATACCATCAGTTTCAATATAATTATGGAGAAGGATAGGACTGGACCCAGGGTTGAGATTTTTGTTTGGAGAAAGGCTAACTTTGAGGAGATGCAAAAGGATTTAGAAGGAGTAGATTGGGACAATTTGTTTTATGGGAAGGAGGTAATAGAGAAATGGAGGTCATTTAAAGGTGAAATTTTGAGGGTACGGGATCTTTATGCTCCTGTTAGGTTGAAAGGAAAGGTTAAAAGTTTGAGAGAGCCAAGGTTTTCAAGGGATATTGGAAACTTGGTTCGGAAAAAGAGAGAAATCTACAATAAATATAGGCAGCATGGAGGAAATGAGGTGCTCGAGGAATATAAACAATGTAAAAAGAATCTTAAGAAAGAAATTAGAAAAGCTAAAGGAAGATACGAGGTTGCTTTTGGCAAGGTGAAAATAAATCCAGAGGGTTTCTACAGTTATATTAATAGCCAAAGGATAGTGAGGGATAAAATTGGTCTCTTAGAGAATCAGAGTGGACAGCTACATGTGGAGCCAAAAGAGATGGGGGAGATTTTGAACAATTTCTTTTCTTCGGTATTCACTAAGGGGAAGGATATTGATTTGTGTAAGGTAAGGGAAACAAGTAGGGAAGTTATGGAAACGATGACGATTAAAGAGGCGGAAGTACTGGAGCTTTTAAGGAATATAAAAGTGGATAAATCTCCAGGTCCTGACAGGATATTCCCTAGGACCTTGAGGGAAGTTAGTAAGTTAGCGTAGAAATAGCAGGGGCTCTGACAGAAATATTTCAAATGTCATTAGAAACAGGGATGGTGCTGGAGGATTGGCATATCGCTCATGTTGTTCTATTTTTTTAAAAGGGTTCTAAGAGTAAACCTAGCAATTATAGGCCTGTAATTTTGACATCAGTGGTGGGTGAATTAATGGAAAGTATTCTTAGAGATGGTATATGTAATTATCTGGATAGACAGGGTCTGATTAGGAACTGTCAACATGGATTTGTGTGTGGAAGGTCATGTTAGACAAATCTTACTGAATTTTTTGAAGAGGTTACTAGGAAAGTTGATGAGGGTAAAGCAATGGATGTTGTCTATATGGACTTCAGTAAGGCCTTTGACAAGGTTCCGCACGGCAGGTTAGTTAGGAAGGTTCAATTGTTAGGTATTAATATTGAAGTAGTAAAATGGATTCAACAGTGGCTGGATGGGAGATGCCAGAGAGTAGTGGTGGATAACTGTTTGTCAGGTTGGAGGAATTCCAACAGATTCGTTAGTCAATATTTCTCCTTAAGGAAACAAGCCTGTCTATTTTATTTCATTGTGTACCTCCAAGTACCATAAAATGTCATCCTTAATCATGGACTCTAACATCTTGCCAGCCAAGAAGCACATTCCAAGCACTCGCCACTCTCTGTGTAAAAATCTAACCCACACGTCTACCTTCTGAATTTTCCCCTTTTTCTGAATTAGTGATTGAAGTTTAAGTGTTTTCTGAAGCACCATGTACTGAGAAATTACAGTAATAATGTGACCCCCGCTCTGTATCAGGAGTAGCTCCAGTCAGAACTATTAGATCATGGAAAGAATCTTTAAAATTCCACGTGTGTGTTCTCAGGAATTTTTGCCTTGTTACTGGTATTCTAGTTCCAGAAATACGTGAGCCATCCATCTTCTTTATAGCAATCATCATTAAAATCTTTTCTCCAACAGTTAGAAAGTGGAACTCACTTGCAAGTATTTCAGTACAGTAATATCTTCATTCTCCATCACCCTGACTTGCGACCTTCCCGAACTCATACTTAATGCAAAACTGTAGTCACTTATTTTTCCACTGGAGTTACTATTTTGCACCTTGCTACTATATTCCACCCTAATTATATAAAGGTCCTTCCCAGGTTACGCCTTTACTAACAGCTCTTTGCCTACCCAAGAGCTCTTCATAACCTAAACAACATTCATAAATTGGTGGGTGAACTCAGCATCTATGGAGAGGAACAAAGAATTTATCCCTCTCCATCGATGCTGCCTAATCTGAGTACCTCCAGCATCTTGTGTATCCTGCTCTGGATTTCCAGCAGCTGCAGAATCTCTTGTGCTCATAACTTGAACAGTTTGCCAAAGAGAAATGCAGCATAAACTGTGCTCCCACATAGAAGAAAGTGTCTCCAACAGTTGGCAAATCCATCCCATCAGTACTCATTTGTACTGACACTTACGGATGTTATTAGCTTGAAAGGACACATGAAGGGAATCTGGATCTGATTTTACTTCCTGAACAGAGCAAGAACAGGGTTTTATTGACAATTGCCTTCCATCACATCAGCCTTTACATTCAATAGATCATCCTTTGCAGATTCCATAGGTTCCAACAATATTCCACCTCCAGGCACACTTTCCCCTTCCCTCTTCCACGAGCTGAAGGGATTGCTCCCTTTGTGACTCCCTGGTCCACTCTTCTGTTCCCCGCTGCTACGCCCTGTCACACGGCATTTCCCCAGGCCTGGATGGTGGGAAAGGAAGCAGTGAAAAGGGGTTCATAGAAGCATAGAAAACCTACCGCACAATACAGGCCCTTCGGCCCAAAAAGTTGTGCCGAACATGTCCCTACCTTAGAAATTACTAGCCTTACCCATAGCCCTCTATTTTTCTAAGCTCCATGTACCCATCCAAAAGACTCTTAAAGGACCCTATCGTATCCACCCCCACCAACATTGCTGGCAGCCCATTCCACGTACTCACCATTCTCTGAGTAAAAAACTTACCCCTGACATCTCCTCTGTACCTACTCCCCAGCACCTTAAACCTGTGTCCTCTTGTGGTAGCCATTTCAGCCCTGGGAAAAAGCCTCTGACTATCCACATGATCAATGCCTCTCATCATCTTATACACGTCTATCAGGTCACCTCTCATCCTCTGTCGCTCAAAGGAGAAAAGGCCGAGTTCACTCAACCTATTCTCATAAGGCATGCTCCCCAATCCAGGCAACACCCTTGTAAATCTCCTCTGCACCCTTTCTATAGCTTCCACATCCTTCCTATAGTGAGGCGACCAGAACTGAGCACAGTATTCCAAGTGGGGTCTGACCAGGTGCTATATAGCTGCAACATTACCTCTCAACTTCTAAATTCAATTCCACGATTGATGAAGGCCAATACACCATATGCCTTCTTAACCACAGAGTCAACTCGCGCAGCTGCTTTGAGCATCCTATGGACTTGGACCCCAAGATCCCTCTGATCCTCCACAATGCCAGGAGTCTTACCATTAATACTATATTCTGCCATCATATTTGACCTACCAAAATGAACCACTTCACACTTATCTGGGTTGAACTCCATCTGCCACTTTTCAGCCCAGTTTTGCATCCTATCAATGTCCCACTGTAACCTCTGACAGCCCTCCACACTATCCACAACACCCCCAACATTTGTGTCATCTGTGAACTTACTAACCCATCCCTCCACTTCCGCATCCAGGTCATTTATAAAAAATCACGAAGAGTAAGGGTCCCAGAACAGATCCCTGAGGCACTCCACTGGTGACCATCCTCCATGCAGAATATGACCCATCTACAACCACACTTTGCCTTCTGTGGGCAAGGCAGTTCTGGATCCACACAGCAATGTCCCCTTGGATCCCATGCCTCCTTACTTTCTCAATAAGCCTTGCATGGGGTATCTTATCAAATGCCTTGCTGAAATCCATATACACTACATCTACAGCTCTTCTTTCATCAATGTGTTTAGTCACATCCTCAAACAATTCAATCAAGCTCGACCTGCCCTTGACAAAGCCATGCTGACTACTCCTAATCATATTATACCTCTCTAAATGTTCATAAATCCCGTCTCTCAAGATCTTCTCCATCAACTTACCAACCACTGAGGTAAGACTTACTGGTCTATAGTTTCCTGAGCTATCTCTACTCCCTTTCTTGAAAAAGGGAACAACATCCACAACCCTCCAATCCTCCAGAACCTTTCCTGTCCCCATTGATGCTGCAAAGATCATCATCAGAGGCTCAACAATCTCCTTCCTCTCCTCCCACAGTAGCCTAGGGTACATTTCATCCGGTCCTGGTGACTTATCCAACGATGCTTTCCAAAAGCTACAGCACATCCTCTTTCTTAACATCTACATGCTCAAGCTTTTCAATCTGCTGTAAGTCATCACTATTATCACCAAGATCCTTTTCCATAGTGAATACTGAAGCAAAGTATTCTTTAAGTACCTCTGCTATTTCCTTTGGTTCCATACACACTTTCCCACTGTCACACTTGATAGGTCTTATTCTTTCATATCTTATTCTCTTGCTCTTCACATACTTGTAGAATGCCTTGGAGTTTTCTTTATTCCTACCCGACTAGGCCTTCTCATGGCCCCTTCTGGCTTTCCTAATTTCCTTCTTAAGCTCCTTCTTGTTAGCCTTATAATCTTTTCGATCTCTAACCTTACCTAGCTTTCTGAACCTTTTGTTTTTTTCAATTCAAATTTTTATTATTATTATTTATTCTTATTTTACAAAGCAGCACAGCATATGATAGAGCAGATACAGTACAGCATATTTACACAGCCATCCCACGACAGGAAAACAAATAAGACTTAGAAACAGAAAAAAGTTCTAATGTAAGTTTAAATTAACATTCAACCAAAATTGATCCCACGCATCCTGCAATTTTCCCTCACTGTTAATTCTTCCCAACATGTGTTCATATGATGAAATCTTAATCATTTCCTCAGTCCATTCCTTCACAGTGGGACATCTGGGTTTTTTCCAGTTTTGCAATATAATTCTTGCAGCTGTGATGAGACCCACCTTTAAAATAGTAAATTTGTCATTGTTTACATTAGGTATCATTGTCCTATCACCCAGGAGACAAAGCCATGGGCACAAGGGCAGTGTAGGACCCGACCAATTCCCCAACAAATCAAGAACTTTACACCAAAATGGATGAACCATGGAACACTCCCAAATCATGTGAAACACAGAAAACATAGAAACATAGAAAATAGGTGCAGGAGTAGGCCATTCAGCCCTTCGAGCCTGCAACGCCATTCAGTATGATCATGGCTGATCATCCAACTCAGAACCCTGTACCTGCTTTCGCTCCATACCCCCGATCCCTTTAGCCACAAGGGCCATATCTAACTCCCTCTTAAATATAGCCAATGAACCGGCCTCAACTGTTTCCTGTGGCAGAGAATTCCACAGATTCACCACTCTCTGTGTGAAGAAGGTCTTCCTCATCTCAGTCCTAAAAGGCTTCCCCTTTATCCTTAAACTTTGACCCCTCATTCTGGACTTCCCCAACATCGGGAACAATCTTCCTGCATCTAGCCTATCCAATCTCTTTAGAATTTTATACGTTTCAATAAGATCCCCCCTCAATCTTCTAAATTCCAGTGAGTATAAGCCTAGTCGATCCAGTTTTTCTTCATATGAAAGTCCTGCCATCCCAGGAATCAATCTGGTGAACCTTCTTTGTACTCCCTCTATGGCAAGAATGTCTTTCCTCAGATTAGGGGACCAAAACTGCACACAATACTCCAGCTGTGCTCTCACCAAGGCCTTGTACAACTGCGGTAGAACCTCCCTGCTCCTGTACTCAAATCCTCTTGCTATGAATGCTAACATACCATTTGCCTTTTTCACTACCTGCTGTACCTGCATGCCCACTTTCAATGACTGGTGTACAATGACACCCAGGTCTCATTGCACCTCACTTTTCCTAATCAGCCACCATTCAGATAATAATCTGTTTTCCTCTTCTTGCAACCAAAGTGGATAACCTCACATTTATCCACATTAAATTGCATCTGCCATGAATTTGCCCACTCACCTAACCTATCCAAGTCACCCTGCATCCTCTTAGCATCCTCCTCACAGCTAACACTGCCGCCCAGCTTCGTGTCATCCGCAAACTTGAAGATGCTGCATTTAATTCCCTCATCTAAATCATTAATATATATTGTAAACAACTGGGGTCCCAGCGCTGAGCCTTGCGGTACCCCACTAGTCACTGCCTGCCATTCTGAAAAGGTCCCATTTATTCCCACTCTTTGCTTCCTGTCTGCCAATCAATTCTCTATCCACATCAATACCATACCCCCAATACTGTGTGCTTTAAGTTTGCACACTAATCTCCTGTGTGGGACCTTGTCAAAAGCCTTTTGAAAATCCAAATATACCACATCCACTGGTTCTCCCCTGTCCACTCTACTAGTTATATCCTCAAAAAATTCTATAAGATTTGTCAGACATGGTTTTCCTTTCACAAATCCATGCTGACTTTGTCCGATGATTTCACCGCTTTCCAAATGTGCTGTTATCACATCTTTGATAACTGATTCTAGCATTTTCCCCACCACTGATGTCAGGCTAACTGATCTATAATTCCCCGGTTTCTCTCTCCCTTCTTTTTCGAAAAGTGGGGTTACATTAGCCACCCTCCAATCCTCAGGAACTAATCCAGAATCTAAGGAGTTTTGAAAAATTATAACTAAAGCATCCACTACTTCTTGGGCTACTTCCTTAAGCACTCTGGGATGCAGACCATCTGGCCCTGGGGATTTATCTGCCTTTAATCCCTTCAATTTACCTAATACCACTTCCCTACTAACATGTATTTCCCTCAGTTCCTCCATCTCACTAGACCCTCGGTCCCCTACTATTATTATTTATGTCCTCCTTAGTGAACCAAAGAACCAAAGTAGTTATTCAATTGGTCTGCCATGTCCTTGTTCCCCATGACCAATTCACCTGTTTCTGACTATAAGGGACCTACATTTGTCTTAACCAATCTTTTTCTTTTCACATATCTATAAAAGCTTTTACAATCAGTTTATAGATAGATAGATAGATAGATAGATAGATAGATAGATAGATAGATAGATAGATAGATAGATACTTTATTCATCCCCATGGGGAAATTCAGCATTTTTTCCAATGTCCCATACACTTGTTGTAGCAAAACTAATTACATACAATACTTAACTCAGTAAAAATATGATATGCATCTAAATTACTCTCTCAAAAAGCATTAATAATAGCTTTTAAAAAGTTCTTAAGTAGTTTACTTAAATACATTAAATACAATCAACCCCGGCACTTTAGCATATCTTACTCCTGGCGGTTGAATTGTAAAGCCTAATGGCATTGGGGAGTATTGACCTCTTCATCCTGTCTGAGGAGCATTGCATCGATAGCAACCTGTCGCTGAAACTGCTTCTCTGTCTCTGGATGGTGCTATGTAGAGGATGTTCAGATGTAGAGGATATATGTTCCCTGCTAGCTTTCTCTCATAAATCTTTTTTCCCTTTCCTAATTAAGCCCTTTGTCCTCCTCTGCTGGACTCTGAATTTCTCCCAGTCCTCAGGTGTGCCACTTTTTCTGGCTAATTTGTATGTTTCTTCTTTGGACTTGATACTATCCCTAATTTCCCTTGTCAGCCATGGGTGCACTACCTTCCCTGGTTTATTCTTTTGCCAAACTGGGATGAACAATTGTTGTAGTTCATCCGTGCAATCTTTAAATGCTTTCCATTGCATATCCACTGTCAACCCTTTAAGTATCATTTGCCAGTTTATCTTAGCTAATTCACATATCATACCTTCAAAGTTACCCTTCTTTAAGTTCAGAACCTTTGTTTCTGAATTAACTATGTTACTCTCCATCTTAATGAAGAATTTCACCATATTATGGTCACTCTTACCCAAGGGGCCTCACACGACAAGATTGCTAACTAACCCTTCCTCATTGCTCAATACCCAGTCTAGAATGGCCTGCTCTCTAGCTGGTTCCTCGACATGTTGGTTCAGAAAACCATCCTGCATATATTCCAAGAAATCCTCTTCCTCGGCACCCTTACCAATTTGGTTCACCCAATCTATATGTAGATTGAAGTCACCCATTATAACTGCTGTTCCTTTATTGCACACATTTCTAATTTCCTGCTTAATGCCATCCCCAACCTCACTACTACTGTTAGGTGGCCTGTACACAACTCCCACCAGCGTTTTCTGCCCCTTAGTGTTATGCAGCTCTACCCATATCGATTCCACATCCTCCAGGCTAATGTCCTTCCTTTCTATTGCATTAATCTCCTCTCTAACCAGCAATGCTATCCCACCTCCTTTTCTTTCCTGTCTATCCTTCTTGAATATTGAATATCCCTGGATGTTGAGCTCCCATCCTTGGTCACCCTGGAGCCATGTCTCTGTGATCCCAACTATATCATATTCATTAATAACTATCTACACATTCAATTCATCCACCTTGTTACAAATGCTCCTCGCATTGACACACAAAGCCTTCAGGCTTGTTTTTACAACACTCTTAGCCCTTATACAATTATGTTGAAAAGTGGCATTTTTTGATTTTTGCTCTGGGTTTGCCTGCCTGCCGCTTTTACTTTTCACCTTACTACTTTTTGCCTCTGCCCTCATTTTACACCCCTCTGTCTCTCTGCACTTGTTCCCATCCCCCTGCCACATTAGTTTAAATCCTCCTGAACAGCAGTAGCAAACACTCCCCCTAGGACATTGGTTCCAGTCCAGCCCAGGTGCAGACCGTCCTGTTTATACCGGTCCCACCTCCCCCAGAACTGGTTCCAATGCCCCAGAAATTTGAATCCCTCCCCCTTGCACCATTTTTCAAGCCACGTATTCATCTGAAATATCCTCCTATTTCTACTCTGACTAGCACGTGGCACTGGCAGTAATCCAGAGATACTACCAGTAATCCAGTGAAAATATGTGCCCACCTCATTTTTACATTTCCAGCACAAATTATTATCAACAATCCCCATTTTGTAGAGTCTAGTTGGTGTCCAATAATATCAGTGTGCTATCTTGTACTGAATAAATTTCCCTCTCACTTCCCTAATATATCTACCAACATTTGATAAAATATTTGACCATTTGTTATCTTCAATATTGCTTCCAAGATCCTTCTGCCATAGTGCTTTGAGATTGTTACACGGTTCACCCACAGAGTGCTTGAACATTTTATAAAACACTGATGCTTTATGAACTTCCTGTGGTAGTGTAAAGTATTCAGTTAAGGGTTACTTTGTGGGTCATCATTCTTGAATATACTACTAAAGCAATGTCTCATTTGTAAATACTCACAAAAATTCCCTTTATCTACAAAGTTATATTTCCTCTGCAGATCCACATACGACATAAAAATCCCATTCTCATAGAGATCACCTACTGTATTTACACCTTTAATCTTCCATTCTTTCCAGTACAGCATTCTTTTCCCAATGCATATCTCAGGGTTATTCCAGAGCGAGGAGTATAACTGGTTTAAACGTGACATTCTACAAGCTTGATGAATTGTACTCCACACACTCTTTGAGTGAAATACTATAGGATTTAGATTAGTCTTGTTTTCCACATGTTGTGAGTGGGTGTTAAGGGGAGAATGTGGTGCAGCCAAGCTCCGTTCTATAACTACCCGATCTAAATCAACATCAGCCCTGTCCCAATGTCTAGCTAATTTGGTAATTTCAAAGGATAATTTATATGCCCTGACGTCTGGTAGACTGAGCCCACCCATGTCCCTGGACATACACATTTTACTCATTTTAGTTTTGGGCTTCTTCTTATCCCATAGAAAATCACTGATAATTTTGTTGTATTGCTTGTAGATCAAACCTGAAAAATTTAAAGGAAGCATCATAGAAAGATAGTTAAACTAAGGGTGCTATGACCATTTTAACTACATTGACTTTACCCCAGAGTAACAGTCTCAGTGTCCCCCACTTATCCAGATTATTTCTTATCCTACTCAATAATGGATCATAATTTAATTATTTCATCCAAATTCTGACTGAGTTTGACCCCTAGGTACTTCATTCCAATTGGCACCCATCTGAAATTAAATGGAGATACCGAATTTGAATACTCTGAACCTTTTGCAAGCTTTTCTTTCCTTCTTGACTAGATTCACTGCTTGTCCTTTCACTACTTCTTCTCCCACCATCCAGGCACTCAGACATCACTTCCAGGTGAAGCAGTGATTCGCTTCCACTTCTTCCTGTCTGGTGCATCTGGTGTTCACACTGTGGTCTCCTTCTCACTGAGGAAACCAAACACAGGTTTGCTGAGCACCTAAGCTCAGTCTGCAGGAGTAATCCTGTTTCTCGTTGCCTGTCCATTTTGTTCACGCTCCCGCTCCCACTCCGGCCTTTGTGTGTGTGTTGTCTCTCTGAATTTCCAGCATCTGCTGAATCTCTTGCTTGTGATTTCCCACTCTAACCTGACTTTCACGCTGTTGCAATGAGGCCAAGCTCGAGCAGCAGCACCTCATCTTTTGTCCGGGCACATTGCAGTCTGCATGACTCCACATCGAATTCTCTGACTCACTCATTCTTTCTGCTTTTATCAGGAGGGGCCATCTTTGTCAGCCATCCCTCTCTTCTTTCAGTATTTGTGTACTGGACCATGGACCTGAAGGTACGTACATGGATGAGAAAGGTATAGGGGGCTATGGTCCAGGTGGAGGGACAAGGTAGAAGTCAAGGCGGCATGGATTGGATGCGCCTAACAGTCTGTTCCTGTGTTGTAGTACTCTATGATGATTTTGTCCTGCTAGGCATGTATATACAACGTTAACATAACATTAAACAAACAATGGAGAATATCTGCCCCTCAAAGGCCACAAACACAAGTCAAGTCAAGTCAAGTCAAGTCAACTTTTATTGTCATTTTGACCATAACTGCTGGTACAGTACATAGTAAAAATGAGACAACATTTTTCAGGACCATGGTGTTACATGACACAGTACAAAAAACTAGACTGAACTACGTAATAAAAAAAAACAACACAGAGAAAGCTACACTAGACTACAGACCTACACTGGACTGCATAAAGTGCACAAGGGATTCTGCAGATGCTGGAGATCCAGAGAAACACGCAAAATGCTAGAA
Source organism: Hemitrygon akajei (assembly GCF_048418815.1). Classification (NCBI taxonomy): domain Eukaryota; kingdom Metazoa; phylum Chordata; class Chondrichthyes; order Myliobatiformes; family Dasyatidae; genus Hemitrygon; species Hemitrygon akajei. The sequence continues at coordinate 34,078,592 of NC_133127.1, forward strand.
GAACTTAGCAGGTCAGGCAGTGTCTATGGAGAGGAATAAACAGTCAACGTTTTGGGCTGAGACCCATCATCAGTACTCCTGATGAAAACATCAAAAACATCGACTCTCCATAGATGTTGCCTGCCTGCTGATTTCCTCCACATTTTGTACGTGTTACCCCTTATGATCACATTGTTTCAACCAGTCTTTGTTGCTCCCCCCACTTTCTCTGCTACCTAGACTCACTCACTCTTTCTCAGTTTTGATGAAAGAGCTCAGAATTGAAATGTGAACTATTTCTCTTTCACAGACGCTGCCTGACCTACTGAGTTTTTCCTGCATTTTCTATTTTGCTCATTGAGTGTACTTTACGCTGCGTAGATATGTATAGGTCTAAAGAAGTCAGTGAAATAACATCATCAGGACTAGAAATGAAGGGGCTGGAAGTCAGAATAATAAGGTGGAGACAGGGGGAAATGTACAAATCTTTCCTGGTGGGATACGTATACACTCAGACCTAGTGGATCACTTGTGAACCCATTAGCTGCCCACCTTACAACGAGGACACTTCAAAAGTAATTGGAAGTAATTACTGTTTGAGGCATTCTTAAAAGGGATGGGAAAGTCACCAAATAAATGCAGACTTGATAATCACGCAGTACAGGAGTGCAGACGGAGGTGTATGGTCAAATGTTTCCAAGCTCCTGGCACTCTCTCCTACAGAAGACCCAAAAGCTGCATGTGAACTGCTGAGAATGCTGGCCTGGAACTCTCTGAGGAGCTGAAGGCAATTGTAATCCGATTTAATAATACAACTGAAAATCGATTAATTGCAAATGATAATTAAAACGCTAAATTAAACCCATGAGCGCACAGAAAACACAAGAAAATAGAAGCAGGAGTCCTTCAAGCCTTTAAGGAGAAAACCACCTTATTCTTAAACTCTAGCCTCGTTGCAATGAAGGTTAAAATGTAATTTGCTTTCATAACTGCTTGTTAGACCTGCCTGATTGCTTTTTGTGATTCATGCATTACAATGCCTGTCTTCTGTACAGTGACTTCTGTATGTCACTAACTTGCCGTTTCTCTCCATTAAGAGAATAATCTGCCTTTTGATTTCTCCTACCAAGGTGCATGACCTCGCACTTCACAAACTGCTGGAGGAGCTCGGTGGGTTAGGGCTGATGAAGGGTCTTTGCTCGAAACATCAGCAGATCATTTTCCTCCATAGATGCCGTCTGGTCCACTGAGTTCCTCCATTCTGTTAGATTTCCAGCATCTGCAGAATCTCTTCTGTCTCTGAGTGGTTACACCCATTAAACTCCACTTGCTAGTCTTTTGCCTAGACACTCAATCTATCCATATCCCACCGAAGAATCACAATATCTTTACCACAACACACCCTTCCACCTACTTTCATATCATCAGCAAATTCTGAAACCTTACATATTGTTCCTTGCTGCAGACTATTAATATAAATAGTGAACTGTGGGCCAAGAACGGTTCCCTGTAGTACCCCACTAGTTACTTTCTTCCAATCTGAAAAGGATACAATTATTCTAGCTATCTGTTTTCTTTGCGACAGTCAGGTTTCAATCCATTCTAATACCACTTCTACCAATACCGCGGACTCTTATTTTATGCACCTGCCTCCTGTGTGGAATATTGTCAAATAACTTGGGGAAATTTAAATTCTCTGCATCTATCAGGTCCTCTCTATCAACTCTCCCTGTTACATCCTCAAAGAATTCAGCGAAATTTGCCAAATGTGATTTGCATTTCATAAAACCATATTGACCAGGTTTAATTATATTCAGCTTTCCTAAATGATTAGCACTTTCCTCTTTGATTATTGACTCTAGCATATTGCCAATAACAGCTGTTAAACTAACTGGCTTGTAGTTTCCTGCCTCCTACATTCCTCCTTTTTTGGAAAAAAAGATGGAGTCACGTTAGCTCTTTTCTAATCTTCTGGAACCTCATGAGTTATGGAAACGTTTTCATCCATTGGATCCACTACCTCTGCAGAAACTTCCTTTAAAACCCTAGTGTGCCCACTTTTAGCACAAAGTTTCTCCTATACTTTATACCATGTCACTGGGATCTCTATAAATTCTACCATGTTATTTGCAATAAGCCCATCTGATACTTTAGAAATATTAACAATATCTTCCATGATGAAGACAAATGCAAAAAAAAATCATAGAGCATATCTGCCATTTCCTAGTTTGCGATTACCAACTCGCTGCCCTTTTCCTATTTATATGAGTAACTCATACATAAATAACAGAATGGTTGCTTTAAAAAGTTAGGATACCATTTACTAGTTAGAGTGGAGCACATTTTAGTACCATTGAAAGAAGTAAAGCTTCCAGAGAAATTCTGTAGGCTCAATTCCGGCATTTTAAGGGGCTCTTTGAAGACTGCCAAACAGTAACAGTAACACACCTGAGTAATTTATTTGACCTGGGGTGTGGCTGGTTTAATGATCCAGATTATCTTGGAAAAACAAGCTCATGGAAAATTGATTTTCAGTTAAGATAGCCTTCCTTAAATCTCCCCAAACTTTTGGCGAGTTTTGAGCAAAATTCTCTGAGACTGCCAACACAATCTCAAGGACAAAGGGCCAAAAATACTTGTGTGATGTTTGATGATTTAAACATTAAATTCTGTAATATTAGTTGAAGCAAACTAGCGTATGCTCTGCTCAAACTCCATTAGTTTCTATTGGTTTCCACTTAAATATGCTCAATTTAAATTTGTGATGTATGCTAATACATCTGTCAGGAAATTTGAGCCTAAGATGCAGAAACTAAAATAAGTTTCCACTGGTGCAATTCAGGAAGTTAGGTTTATTTCAGTCTTTGTTCAAATGACTTTAAGACATACTGTGGTGTACAGTTCGCCATGTTGGTAACTCCTGTTAATCGGATCTTTCCAATCATTCCCAAGTGATGCAAATGTTGCCAAAGACTGTGAAATGTCAGCGAACAGTTGGAATACATTTGTAGCGCTATTAAGTTAAAACCTCTGCATTAAAAGCAGAAATTCTTCAATGTACAAAGGTTTGCTTGTATTTGTAAAGATGAAAGTATTCCATCTCCCTGGATTAACAGCCTTCACACTGAGGTGTGAGCATCAGACATGTAAATTAAAAGCACAAGATTCTGCAGATGCTGGAAATCCAGGGGAACACACACGAAATGCTGGAGGAACTGAGCAGGACAGGCAGCATCTATGGCAAGGAATAAAGTGTTATGTTTCAGAGCTCCAAAACGTAAAATTAATTGAAAGGAAAGCAAGGGTGTCTGGATTGTGAGTCTAACTTCGTTTTTACTTTAGCGAGAAGCGTGAATATGATGTGGTGGTGTAATGACATATCCCTTCAGTACTTTTACATGTAACATGAAATTAATTATTTAAACAAAGACTGCTAAATTGAACAGTATATTTACAATATTACTGAAATATTAGATTCATAACACTCCTCCCTGCTTAGCTATAAACTCCAACTCAATGTAGAATGCTTAATCAACAATATGCTTACAGTATTATTCAAACATTACTGAAATATTAAATACACAACATAAAGAATCGACTTTTCAGGTCGTGACCCTTCATCAGGACTGATTAAATGCAAATTAAAGTCAATAGGAAGATGTCTGGTGTGAAAGACACAAAATATCAAAGTGGTCTGACTGTAAAGGCTGGACAGTTGTGGCAAAAAAAGGGGTTAGAACCCTGCTGTTTATTCAGGTGTAGAGCAGTGTATAGGGTCCTACAGGGACCCCAACTCCCAGTGCATCAGAGTAGCTCAGCACAGAGGGGCTACAGCAGGTGATGAGGTCATGCCTCTGCCCCCATCCCTGCCCTGCCACATCAGCTGTCAAGGACAGCATAATTGTCTTTGACAGTTGGGACTGTAACACTGGGGACCAATCAAAACATTAGAAGTACTATGTTTTTTTTCACATCTAATTCACAAAAAGGGCATTCATTCACTAAAAATCAATGAAAACATTCAAATTAAATTTGGTAAATTGGTTTGTTATTGTCACATGAAGGGAGGTGCAATGAAAACCTTGCCTTGCATAGTATTCATCCAGATCAACTCATTACAACAGTGCACTGAGGTAGTACAAGGTAAAACAGGAGCAGGGTGCAGAATAAAGTACAGTTACAAAGAAAGTTCAGTGCAGTTAGACAATAAGATGCAAAGTCACAACAAGGTAGATTAAGAGGTTGTGTCCATTTAATAATCTTATAACCATAGGATGGAAGCTGTCCTTGAGCTTGGTGGGACGTGATCCAGGCTTCTGTATCTTCTGCCCAAAGGGAAGAGGGAAAAAAAGAGAACGTCTTTGATTATCCTGCCTTCTTCACTGAGGCAGCGAGGAGGATAGGCTGAGCCCTGGCCACAACTCCCTGCAGTTTCTAGCAGTCACCATACCAAGTCATGATACAACCTAATAGGATCATTTCTATCACACATCAATAAAAACTGGCGAGGGTCAAAGAGGACATGCCAAATTTCTGTAACCTCCTGAGAAAGGTGAGCTTTCACTCCCATGGTGTCAACATTGAATTGACTTTATTACTTACATCCTTCACATACATAGGAGTAAAAATCTTTACATTACATCTCTGTCTGAATGTACAATGTGCAATCATAATAATTTATAATAAATAGAACAGTCGATGTAACATAGAAATACAGTCAAATCAGCACAAGTTAATCAGTCTGATGGCCTGGTGGAAGAAGCTGTCCTGGAGCCTGTTGGTCCTGGCTTTTATGCTGTGGTACCGCTTCCCAGATGGTAGCAGCTGGAAAAGTTTGTGGTTGAGGTGACTTGGGTCCCCAATGATCCTTTGGGCCCTTTTACAAACCTGTCTTTGTAAATGTCCTGAATAGTGGGAAGTTCACATCTACAGATGTACTAGGCCGTCCACACCACTCTCTGCAGAGTCCTGCAATTGAGGTAGGTACAGTTCCCATACCAGGCAGTGATGCAGCCAGTCAGGATGCTCTCAGTTGTGCCCCTGTAGAAAGTTCTTAGGATTTAAGGGCCCAGACCAAACTTCTTCAACCGCCTGAGGTGAAAGGCGCTGTTGTGCTTTTTTCACCACAGCCAGTGTGTACAGACCACGTGAGATGCTCAGTGATGTGGATGCTGAGGAAATTAAAGCTGTTCACCCTCTCAACCCCAGATCCATTGATGTCAATAGGGGTGAGCCTGTCTCCATTCCTCTTGTAGTCCACAACCAGCTCCTTTGTTTTTGCGACTTTGAGTGAGAGGTTGTTTTCTTGACACCACGTGCCTGGGTGATGACTTCTTCTCTGTAGGCTGCCTCATTATTACTTGAGATTAGGCCAATCAATGTAGTATCGTCAGAAAATTTAATTAGGTGATTGGAGCTGTGAGTGGCGACACAGTCATGGGTATACAGAGAGTAAAGGAGGGGTCTTAGGACACAGCCCTGAGGGGCACCTGTGTTGAGAGTCAGTTGGGCGGTGGTGAGGGAGTCCACTCTTACCATCTAGTTCAATGTTGCAAGTAAATTTATTATCAAAGTGTCACCATGTACATCCCGGAGATTCATTTTCTTGCGGGCATTCATAGTAAATACAAAGAAACACAAGAGAATCAATGGAAAACCACACACAACAAAAAAGGAAACACGACCAGTGTGCAACAGTCAAGAATCCAGACAAATGCCAAACAAATGCAAAATAATAATAAATAAATAAGCAATAAATATTGAGAACATGAGATTGGAGAGTCCCTGAAGGTAAGTCCATAGGTTGTGGAATCAGTTCAGTGATGGGGTAAGTGAAGTTTTCCCCTTTGGTTCAAGAACCTAATGGATAAGGGGTAATAACTGTTCCTGAACATGGAGGTGTGGGTCCTGAGGCTCCTGTACCCCCTTCCTGATGGTAGTAGTGAGAAGAGAGCATGATGTGGATAGTGGGGGTCCTTGATGATGGATGCTGCTTTCCTACGACAGTGCTCCTTGTAGATGTGCTCAATGGTGCGGAGGGCTTTACCCATAATGTAGGGGGTTTTATCTTACTTTCTGTAAGCTTTTCCCTTCAAGGGCATTGGTGTTTTCATACCAGAACATAATGCAACCATTCAGTATACTCTCCACAGTGCATCTATAGAAGTTTTTGATGACATGCTGAATCTTTGCAAACCCCTGAGAAGTGCTGTCGTGCCTTTTCTGTAATGGCATTAATTTTATTTCATTATTTATTGGGTTACTGCATGGAGTAGGCCATTCCAGCCCTTCCCAGCAACCCCCCATTTAACCCTAGCGCACGAGTTATACACCTGCCATAGAATTTCCAACTTCTGTACTCGGCGTCATGACTCATGAAGGCCAGCGTTCCAAAAGCCTTCTTCATCGCAAAGCCACAGATCAGCTGAAAGTGTGATGTAAAGGGAAGGGTCTCCACCTTATTGGCTCTGAAGAACTTTGTAATGAACATTACAAAGTTATCTGTGTACCTGTGACTCCGCATTTGATTTATCTTGCAAGCACCTGACCTTGGCTTTGTTTGGCTTGATTGGAAAAGTATTCCACATTCCTGGAAAACAGCTTGTACACTGGCATGCCCTGAACTGCAACAGAATAGCGACAAATTAACAAGGCTTCCTCAACAGCATCCTCGACTGCTACGAGCTCTAGATCGGTCACCACAGACGTCACAGACTGAAGTACCTGCTGCTTTTCTATGTTTGGTGCCAGCGATAGGCAGTAAATGCTGGCTTTGCAATGAAGCGGACATTCCGTGGAGGTAGGAAATGGTTGCTTGACTGGTTTGAGCTGAAGGGAAGTTGGGGGTCACTCAAGTAACCATGTTTTACAAGAGTGGTGTGCAGAAAAGCGTCTCTGAATGCACAACATTTCAAAACTTGAGGCAGCAGAAAACAGGATGAAGCTAATAAATTGTACAGTGACTGTATTTGTGGAAGAGGTGGGTGGGTGGGACTGGGAAAGACAGCAGAAGTAGCACCAGAGGAACATTCCAGAAAGCAAGGAAGTGCAAGAGCTTCTCGAACCGATGGTGGGGACAAAAACAACGGAAAACAGAATGAAACAGAGTGTAAGGTGATCTTGAGCTTCGTGTCTTCAAGCTACATGTCTTTATTTAAACCATAGAATTAATCTTTATCAAAGAAAACTGAAACTAAACTCAGCTCCTGAGAAATCCAAAGTTGTCTGGGAAAGACTAATGAGATTCTGATTGAATCCAAGCTTCAAAGCCTAAAGGCAGCTCTGGGTTTAATTTAAAATCTGAGAAACTCCAGCATCAAGCTGATGCGTTTCTTTAAGTCAGTGGAAATTTGCATCACATTCAAAGGACTAGTTCTTACTTAATTTGCACAATGCCACATTTCATCTTGCATCTGCAACCTGGGGAAAAAAACAGTTGTGTCCAAATTATAGCAGGGCTACTGATCTTCTCCAATGAGTGGCTTGGCCCAGAAAGTTTGCGTCTGTTCTAAAGGTGAAGAATGAATATTAAGGAATATTCAACTTCATTCTAGTCTTCCATTACTTGCATACACAGGGGCGCCGCAGGGAACCGTACTCTCTCCGGTCCTGTTCACCCTGTACACATCAGACTTCCAATATAACTCAGAGTCCTGCCATGTGCAGAAGTTCGCTGATGACACGGCCATAGTGGGGTGTGTCAGGAATGGACAGGAAGAGGAGTATAGGAAACTGATACAGGACTTTGTGATATGGTGCAACTCAAACTACCTGCGTCTCAATATCACCAAGACCAAGGAGATGGTGGTGGACTTTAGGAGATCTAGGCCCCATATGGAGCCAGTGATCATTAATGGAGAACGTGTGGAGCAGGTTAAGACCTACAAGTATCTGGGAGTACAGTTAGACGAGAAGCTTGACTGGACTGCCAACACAGATGCCTTGTGCAGGAAGGCACAGAGTCGACTGTACTTCCTTAGAAGGTTGGCGTCATTCAATGTCTGTAGTGAGATGCTGAAGATGTTCTATAGGTCAGTTGTGGAGAGCGCCCTCTTCTTTGTGGTGGCGTGTTGGGGAGGAAGCATTAAGAAGAGGGACGCCTCACGTCTTAATAAGCTGGTAAGGAAGGCGGGCTCTGTCGTGGGCAAAGTACTGGAGAGTTTAACATCGGTAGCTGAGCGAAGGGCGCTGAGTAGGCTACGGTCAATTATGGATAACTCTGAACATCCTCTACATAGCATCATCCAGAGACAGAGAAGCAGTTTCAGTGACAGGTTACTATCGATGCAATGCTCCTCAGACAGGATGAAAGGTCGATACTCCCCAATGCCATTAGGCTTTACAATTCTACCGCCAGGACTTAAGAACTTTTTAAAAGCTATTAATGCTTTTTGAGACGGTGATTTAGATGCATATCATATTTTTTTTTACTGAGTTAAGTATTGTATGTAATTAGTTTTGCTACAACAAGTGTATGGGACATTGGAAAAAAAAGTTGAATTTCCCCATGGGGATGAATAAAGTATCTATCTATCTATCTATCTATCTATCTACACCTGAAGGACCAAAGCAAGGAGTAATCCGTGGCACTTAGAGCCTGCTGGGACATCCCAGTAAAACACTGAACATCAAATTTCATCTGAACTTTCTGACTCCATCTACTTACGCCAATGCATTTTCTCTCCGACTTCTCTCTTCCTCTCCCGACTACGTGGCCAATATTAAACTTAGCCCTCTGAACTCCTGAGAAGTGTTACTTTGTCAAATACACAATGTAGGAAGCAGCTGTTGTTAAATTAAGTCTTTTTGGTAGAAAGGAAGAGCTAAAAGACCTGATTTGCAAACATTGCTTGGGATTAAGAAAGAATTATGGGAGAAAGAGCCCAGAGAGCTGAAGAGATGCAGTCACTAGGCTAAGCTCAATGCAAATCAGGGACAGCCATGAAGTGAAATTAGAGGAACACAAAACAATCTAAGGGTTATTTAGGGTAGTGGAAGTTACAGAGGTAAAAAAAGAATGATCAGATTATCAGATTCAGATTTATTTTTCATGCGTACATTGAAGCATACAGTGAAATGCGTCGTTTGAATTAGCAACCAATACACAGAGATGTGCTGGGGCAGCCCACAAGTGTTGCCACACATCCTGGCATGAACATAGCGTGCCCACAATGCTCAGCAGAACATTCCAGAATGCAACAAGCAACAAAGCAAGAACAACAAAACAGGCCCCATTCCTTCCTCCCATCCACACAGACAGTTCTCCAACTCCAGGATAGCCATCCAAGCTTTGGGCCTCCAAGCTACGGCCCTGCAGGCTTCGACGTCTGGGCTCGGAACCCACCATTCCAGACTCCTATTCGCATGGACATCTGGTCCCAGAGACTTCAGACAGCACGATGAGACAATTTGAAATCAAGGCTGAGATGTTAAGTTTGGGACAAGGCAATGCAACTTCAAATTTTTTTTTAATTTTCCTGGTCAAGTGCTTCTGATACAAAAATGAAGACTTCCATATTGCAGCACTGCCTTCAAACACAGAAACAACAAGCTCACCTAATTGCATAATACCTTTCAACATGTAATCAAGTTGAAACTACTGGCTTTTGGGTATTTCTTTTCCACGTTTTTTTTTTCATTTAGATTACTAGTTTTATCCTCGTTCTTCAGTAACCAATCTTAAAAATCTCCCAGTTAATACTTTTCCCCGAGCAGTCTGGACGTGTTACAGAGTGATAGCATAATACAACACAGAAAAAGGCCCTTCAGCCAAACTCATCCATGTCGAGCAATCTGCCAATCTAAGCCCGTCACATTTGCCTGTATTTGGCCCAAATCCCCCTAAAAGACTGCCACCTTGTCCAGAGACTTTCTAGTGATTTGGTAAGTTAATTGGTCATTGAAAGTTATCCTGTGATTAGGCTAGGGTTATATTGGTGGGTTTGTGGTATGCTCCGCAGGCTGGAAGGGCCTATTCCGCGCTGTTTGTAATAATAAATAAATAAACATTTCCTATCCATGTACCTGTTCCAGCGTCTTTTAAGTATTGTTATTGTACCAGCCTCAACCACTTCCTGTGGCAGCTCATTCCGCACACACACTACCTCTGAGTGAAGGAGTTACCCCTCCAGTCCTTCTTTCTCTGCTTAAACTTATACCTCTAAGTTTGTTATTCACTTTCCCTGGGAAAAAGACTGTGCACTTACCCTGTCTATGCCCCTCATAATTGTTTACGTCTCTATAAAATCACCCTTCAGTCTCATTGTGCTCCAGTGAGTAAACTCCTCACCTGCCCATCCTCTCCTTCTGACTTAAGCCCTCAAATCATGGCAACTTCCTTGTCAGTCTTTTTTGAGCTCTTTCCAGCCACAGGCAAACTCAGCCTTTATTTCCTCAAAGTTCAAAGTGAATTTATTATCAAAGTATGTACGTGACACAATATACTACCCTGAGATTCATCTTCTTGCGGGCATTCACAGTAGATGCAAAGAAGCAATGGAATCAATGAAAATCTACGCACAAAGACAGACAAACAAAAAATGTGCAAAAGACAACAAACTGTGCAAATACAACAAACAAACCAACAAATAAATAAGTAGACAAAGAAAGAAATAAGTATTGGGATAGATAGATAAATAAAATTGAATGGCTAATTTGCAGTTTAAGAGACCAGTTAAGTTAACTGCATTGCAAATTTACTTCTCTGAAAAGAATTAGTGAATCAAATAACATTTTATGCCATCGGTTCAATAGCTATCATTACTGATACTCATTTTTAATACCAGATTTACTTAATTGAATTTGAATTCTCTGGATGCTATTGTGATGCAAACTCACGTTTCCAAATCAATGATCAAAACCTGTGGGATACTCGTAATTAAACCAGTATATAACTATTTCCCAGTTGATAAATCACATGGACACTCAATACTGCTTCCTGCTGACAAAACCCACCAGAAAAAAAGCTGTTGACTACAAGTAACTTTGTCGAATTGGCAAGATCCCAGTCTTGTGAGAACAGCTAAATCATTAGCAAGTGTCTGGACAAAGTAGCAGAATAAAAGAACCCGAATAATGTCAACAAATACTTTGATGTCAGGAATAAGTGTGCTAAATTGACAGCACGTTCCAGGAAGAAGACCAGCTGCTAAGGAAGGGACCTGTCATCGGAAGCACATCTTTTACCATTCTGGAGGTGTTTGGAGCTTTTTGAAGATCACGGATTATTCTAATGTGCAATATCATCCGCTTGCTCTCTATGTATGTAAGTCTTCCAACACGCTCCTGACAAGCCTCTCTCATTCTGCTTCCTACAGTCATGAAGCCATCCAAAATACAAATCTCCTTTGGTATTACTCTCTGATAGGTTACTTATATTGGAACCAATTTAGGCAATCATTTAATTTTTAAAATTCTCTTCCTTTCTCTCAAAATTCACCTTGGCCTCAACAATCCCTGTTTCTGCATTCTCTGACAATTCTTTCATCTTTGTTGATAGTTTCCTCCCTATTGGTGCTGCCTGACGTGCTGAATTCCTCCAGCATTTTGTGTGTGTGCTCTGGATTTCCAGCATCTGCAGGATCTTTTGTGCTTATGATAGTTTGGCTCCCTAGTCCCGGTCTTCACAAATGTCAGTTCTGATGTTGAATCTCTGATCTAAAACGTGAACCCTGTTCCACTCTCCAGAGATACTGCCTTGTCTCCTGAATGTTCCCAGCATTTGCAGTTTTTATTTCACATTTTCAACATCTGAAATTCTTTTGATTTTCATTTAATTATCTATCATTGCAAAATACACTTTCAAGGTCAAGGAATTCCTGCCTTGTTTCTCACGTAAGAATTCAAGTTGATGGAGAGTAGCGTTGAAGGACGTCACCAGGAGTGCAATGGAATGGTGAAACATGAAGATTACGAAGTATAGTCTTGACCCTAATCTTATTGTCCAAAGTGTATTCAACCCCCTCTATCGGGAACACCTTGACAGTTGTTACAAAAGCCCTGCGTTGCCAAGAAAATTTGAAATCTGTCTCTCAGGGCCAGGCTTTCCAAGTGTTTTATCCAGAAGTCTATGTGTTTCAAGGGTGAACAAATTTAGAAATGAGAGAACTCTCCAAATGCTCAGAGCCCAAGAATTGGCGACATCACCACCACTCTGGACACCGATTCTTCCACCACTCTCATCCAATGACCGCCTGCACTGGAGAGCTGTCTACTGCAGAAGCACAGAGCACCCAACGTGAAGTCAATTCACATCACAGCAGAAGCTTGAAGTATGACAGTAATTTGCATTGCACCCATTGCATGTCATTGGCCATTGGTGCAGAGCAGCTTCCTAGACTCTAGAAAGGTATGGGTCAGGGTAGAGGTTGGAGATTGTGTGCAGACATCCATGAGCATTATGATGAAAAATGAACAGGGATTTGTTGATCAACTGGTCCTATTGGACTAGATGGCACATTTTGTTGTTTTTACCCTCCTTTCCTATCAGCTGGGTGACATTACCTTGCTTAGTGAGGTACTGAAACATTAATGCTACAAATTAGTAGCCCTATTAGTTTAGCTATGTAGAGATGGGCCAACTATAATACCTGAGCCCAAACATCAGGCAGTGCGATTTCTGCCATGTAGTCAAGTGTGGAAAAAGTTGAGTCTTTACGTGAATTATCTCAGCGGTCAGGTCGTCTGTCAACATTCTCCAGTTTGATAGAATGCACCACTATTTACACTCAGTGGCCACTTTATTAGGTACACCTGCACACCTGCTTGTTAATGCAAATACCTAATCAGCCAATCATGTGGCAGCAGCTCAATGCATAAGAGTGTGCTAACATGGTCAAGAGGCTCTTTGCTGTTCAGTTCAAATGTTATAATGAGGAAGAAAAGTGATCTAAGTGACTCTGAGCATGGAAAGATTATTGGTGCCAGACAGGGTAGTTTGAGTATCTCAGAAACTGCTGATATCCTAGGATTTTCACACACACCATTCTTTAGAGTTTACAGAGAATGGTGCAAAAAAAGAGTAACATATAGAGAGCAGCAGTTCTGTGGGCGGAAACATCTCAATAATGAGAGAGGTCGGGAAGAATGAACCTACTGGTTCAAGCTGACAGGAGAGTGACAGTAATTCAAATAACCACTCAGTACAACAGTGGGGTGCAGAAGAGCATTTCTGAATGCACAGCATATCGAACCTTAAAGTAAATGGGCTACAGCAGCAGAAGATCACAAACTGGCTCAGTGGCCAGTTTATTGTGTACAGGAGGTACCTCCCAAAGTGCCCACTGACTATAATATTATTCTACCAAGGCCATTGGCTGAAAATCACTTAACTATGTTTATTAGATCTGGGACTCAAATCAGAAGGAAAACCAATGTTCAAAGTTCAGAGATACTACTGAAAAGAGCACTGGCAAAGTGGTCTTTCCAGTTCTATTAATGATTTTGCACTAGTTGTGATCGGACAATGTGGCTTGCAAGATCACTGTGAATCTAGAATTACACATAGTCCAAAGCAGTTAAAGAGGCAGATTCTTTCCCTAGAGCACAATAACCAATCAGAAAGGTTTTTAGAGCCATCCGTTGGTTTCAGTTTGATTGTTAGTAATGGTCACCATTAACTATTTACTAATGGAATTTATATTCCACAAGTACTGTACTGGGATTTGAACTTATGCCAATAGCTCATGAGACCATTAACATAACCACAAGTTACTATGTCATCAGTAGTTACCTACTTTCACGATTTCCATGTTTATTGTGTAAATATCTGTATCATTTTCTCCACTCATTTTGTTCCTGAAGGTCTTGACTTCTTGCTGAGTACAACAGCAGTCAGGAAATGATTTTTCTCACTGCTTTGCTTGACAGGTAGGTGTTGTAAGTCTACTCCATCTGAGAAGATAGATAGATAGATAGATACTTCATTCATCCCCATGGGGAAATTCAACATTTTTTCCAATGTCCCATACACTTGTTGTAGCAAAACTAATTACATACAATACTTAACTCAGTAAAAATATGATATGCATCTAAATCACTCTCTCAAAAAGCATTAATAATAGCTTTTAAAAAGTTCTTAAGTAGTTTACTTAAATACATTAAATACAATCAACCCCGGCACTTTAACATATCTTACTTCTGGCGGTTGAATTGTAAAGCCTAATGGCATTGGGGAGTATTGACCTCTTCATCCTGTCTGAGGAGCATTGCATCGATAGCAACCTGTCGCTGAACACCAGGTCAACAATCCAGGCCCTATCCGTACACGTGCCCTGCTAACAGAGCTCACAGAAAAACAGAAAACTCAATTAGATTTCCTTATCCTAACCTAGAGAACCTGGGCCAATTACAGAGTTCCCCTTCTGTCCTAAGGGATGTCCCCAACCCATTGAATCATTGACACAATTTTGACATTAAATATCTTGCAGCTGAATGTTCAGGGTCTGACCCACCACCAGGACAAAATACTTGACAGAGACAGAAGTTAAATAAGATCTGCACTCAGTGGCCTCTTTATTAGGTACACCTGCTCGTTAATGCAAATACCTAATCAGCCAATCATGTAGCAGCATCTCAATGAGTAAAAGCATGCAGATATGATCAGACCAGACATCAGAACGGGGAAGAAATGTGATCTAAGTGACTTTGACTGTGGAATGATTTTCAGTGCCAGACAGGGTGGTTTGAGTATCTCAGGAATCTCTGAACCCCTAGGATTTTCATGCACATCTTTCTCTAGAGTCTACAGAGAATGGTGGGAAAAAAATATCCAATGAGCGGCAGTTCTGTGGACAAAAATGCCTTGTTAATGCAAGAGGTCAGAGGAGAATGGCCAGACAGGTGCAAGCTGCCAGGAAGGCGACTGTAACTTGAGTAACCATGCACTCCAACAGTGGTGTGCGGAACAGCATCTCTTCAAACCTTGAAATGGATGGACTACAGCAGCAGAAGACCACGAACATACACTCAGTGGCCACTTTACTGAGTACACTCCTTTACATAAGAAAGTATAACTCTGACAGTTCCAGTGACCCTGCATTTCCAGAGAGCCCTGCCTTGATGATACTTGTCCACTTCAATTCTCATTCTTATCGCTAACTGGAAAGACTTCATTTGTTTATTGGTTAATTCCTCATATACGAGCTAATAATTTGGTATAATTTAGAACCATCTGAACCGACAGACAACTCTCTTGGCACCAACATTTACGTTTTCTGTTACTTAATCCAGCCCTTGCCTCAGAGGGTTCCATTACTTACATCAGGCAGACTTCTCTTGTGCTTATATGACCCACCCCACACAGTCATGGTCTCACTCCTAATGCATAGCTTGGCGGAAAATCACAAAAGAAAATTCAACGGGAAATGTTGAAGCAATTACTTAATTAAAAACACATCATTTTGATCCCAAACATGCAAAGCAAACTTCCCTGTTCCTATTTCTTTTTAAGTCTCTTCTCTTCCTGTTTGTCTCCTGAAAGACTGCAATACAGCAGATGCTGGGATTCTGAAGCAAGACGAGAAAGTTCAGAAGAGAACCAGGAAGTCTCACAGAGACTGAGCAGAAAGAAGCAGTGAATATTTTAGATAGAAACAAGAGAATATCTACAGATGCTGGAAATCACAGCAACACACACAAAATGCTGGAGGAACTCAGTGGGCCAGGCAGCATCTATTGATGTTTCAGGCCAAGACTCTTCAGCATGACTGGAGAAAAAAGAAGAGGAGTCAGGGTAAAAGGGGAGGGAGAAACATGAGGTGAAACCGTGATGGGGAAGGGGTGAAGTAAAGAGTTGGGAAGCTGATTAGTGAAAGAAATGCAAGGCTGAGGATGGGGAGTCTGATAGAAGAGGACAGAAGGACATGGAAGAAAGGGAAGAGGGAGGAGCACCAGAGAGAGGTGAAGAGCAGGGAAGGAGAGAGAGGGGAATGGGAATAGGGAATAGAGAAGGAAGGGGAGGGGGGACATTACTGGAAGTTCATGCCATCAGGTTTGAGGCTCCCCAGACAGAATATAAGGTGTTGCTCCTCCAACCTGAGTGTGGCCTCATCTTGACAGTAGAGGAGACCGCGAACCTGACGTCGATTGAGAGACCGCTTCGCCGAGCACCTACACCATCCACCAGAAAAAGAGGGACCTCCCAGTGGCCACCCATTTTAATTCCATTTCCCATTCCCATATGTCCATCCATGGCCTCCTCTACTGTCGCGATGAGGCCACACTCAGGTTGGAGGAACAACACCTTATATTCTGTCTGGGTAGCCTCCAACCTGATGGCACGAAAATTGATTCCTCGAACTTCCAGTAATGTCCCCCTAGCCGTCTTCCTCACTATTCCCCATCCCCTTTCCCCTCTTTCACCTTATCTCCTTACTCACCCACTGCCTCCCTCTGGTAATCTTCCCCCCATTTTCTTACTTCCATGGCCTTCTGTTCTCCCCTATTAGATTCCCTCTTCTCCAGCCCTGTATCTTTTTCATCAATCAACTTCCCAGCTCTTTACTTCACCCCTCCCGCCCCCCACTATCACCTTGTGTTGCTCTCTCCCCTCTCCCCAGCCTTTTACTCCGTCTCTTCATCTTCTTTTCATCAGTCCTGCTGAAGAGGCTCAGCCCAAAACCTCGTCTGTACTTTTTTCCATAGATGCTGCCTGGCCTGCTGAGTTCCTCCAGCATTTTGTGAATAGTTTAGATGGGGACTATTAACAGAACAGAGGTTAAAGATTATTGATTTGATATATGAACTCCAGGTGGCTCCAAAAAGATTGTGTCTGACCTGTTGTGAGTCTGTAAAAGCATTTACTGTCTTCTGGGCTGCCTACTGTCTTCTGTTCCATTGTTTAAAAAGGGTTCTAAGAGTAAACCTAGCAATTATAGGCCTGTAAGTTTGACGTCAGTGGTGGATAAATTAATGGAAAGTATTCTTAGAGATGGTATATATAATTATCTGGATAGACAGGGTCTGATTAGGAACAGACAACATGGATTTGTGCGTGGAAGGTCATGTTTGACAAATCTTATTGAATTTTTTGAAGAGGATACAAGGAAAGTTGACGAGGGTAAAGCAGTGGATGTTGTCTATATGGACCAGTAAGGCCTTTGACAAGGTTCCACACGGAAGGTTAGTTAGGAAGGTTCAATCGTTAGGTTTTAATATTGAAGTAGTAAAATGGATTCAACAGTGGCTGGATGGGAGATGCCAGAGAGTAGTGGTGGATAACTGTTTGTCAGGTTGGAGGCCAGTGACTAGTGGTGTGCCTCAGGGATTTGTACTGGGTCCAATGTTGTTTGTCATATACATTAATGATCTGGATGATGGGGTGGTAAATTGGATTAGTAAGTATGCAGATGATACTAAGGTAGGTGGCGTTGTGGATAATGATGTAGGTTTTCAAAGCTTGCAGAGGGATTTAGGCCAGTTAGAAGAGTGGGCTGAAAGATGGCAGATGGAGTTTAATGCTGATAAGTGTGAGGTGCTACATTTTGGTAGGAATAATCAAAATAGGACATACAAGGTAAATAGTAGGGCATTGAAGAATGCAGTAGAACAGTGATCTAGGAATAATGGTGCATAGTTCCCTGAAGGTGGAATCTCAAGTGGATAGGGTGGTGAAGAAAGCTTTTGGTATTCTGGCCTTTATAAATCAGAGCATTGAGTATAGGAGTTGGGATGTAATGTTAAAATTGTAAAAGGCATTGGTAAGGCCAAATTTGGAGTATTGTGTACAGTTCTGGTCACTGAATTATAGGGAAGATGTCAACAAAATAGAGAGAGTGCAGAGAAGATTTACTAGAATGTTACCTGGGTTTCAGCCCCTAAGTTACAGAGAAAGGTTGAACAAGTTAGGTCTTTATTCTTTGGAGCGTAGAAGGTTGAGGGGGGACTTGATAGAGGTATTTAAAATTATGAGGGGGATAGATAGAGTTGACATGGATAGGCTTTTTCCATTGAGAGTAGGGGAGATTCAAGCAAGAGGACATGAGTTGAGAGTTAGGGGGCAAAAGTTTAGGAGTAACACAAGGGGGAATTTCTTTACTCAGAGAGTGGTAGCTGTGTGGAACAAGCTTCCAGTATAAGTGGTAGAGGCAGGTTCGGTATTGTCATTTAAAGTAAAATTGGATAGGTATATGGACAGGAAAGGAATGGAGGGTTATGGGCTGAGTGCAGGTCAGTGGGACTAGGTGAGAGTAAGCGTTCGGCACAGACTAGAAGGGCCGAGATGGCCTGTTTCCGTGCTGTAATTGTTATATGGTTATATGCTTATATTGCATAGCAGAAAGAAGACCAATAGGACAACTTAACAATGTGTTCAGTCCAGAAGAAGGGTCTTAGCCAGAAACTTTGGCTGGTTACTCTTTTCCATAGATGTCTCCTGACCTGCTGAATTCCTCTAGCATTTTGTGTGTGTTGCCTTGGATTTACAGTGTCTGCAGAACCTCTCGTGTTTAGAATATGTTCAAATAGTGGATGTTGGCTGACCATTTTGTCAAATAGATATTGGAGCTGTACCCAGCCTTATCCACATATGGACTTCTGCACACATTTGAGACGCTGCCTAGCTCTATTAGCATATGAAAAGTCATGATCACCATTGGACACTTCCCAATATGTGCAAGATGTGGATAAATTTCTCCAGTAGCTAAATGTAATTATAATATCAGGTCTCACTTCTTGAGATATGCCCACTTGACCTTGTGTATCAACAGGTGGCATTCAGAGTGGCATTCCCAATTATTTGTGTCCATTACCTAGCTTGTGGGAAGCCTACACTACTCTGCTGAGACCAGCGCAGACCTGGTTCACATGGTTCCATCATAGTATGTCAAGGCAGTCATCGTGGAGCTCACAGAACCATTTTTATTTCTTTTTTTTAGCATTGAAATGCAAAATCACATCCTTTATCTATGGCAGTGTCCCAATTAAATTGGCCTACAAACTGTTCCAATAGAAGAGAAATTATCAAACATCTTTATACATATGGAGATTGGCTCTTTCTGACAAAACAGATAACTAAAGTTGCACTAGATGAAATTTACATCCTTCTTCTAAGAGAATAAAATTGTTTCCAAAAGAACTCTATCTCTCAAATTGACTCTGACAAACATTCACCAAGATCCATTATATGGGGTCATAGAATCATAGAAAAGTAAGCACAGAAACAGGTCCTTTAGACCATCTAGGCCATGCCGAACAAATTAAATTGACTATTCCCATCAATATGCACCGATACCATAGCCCTCCATATCCCTACCATCCATGTACCTATCCAAACTTCTTTCAATGTTGCTCATATGCACCACTTGTGCTGGCAGCTTATTCCACACTTTCATGACCCTCTGAAGAAATTTCCCCTCATGTTCCCCTTAAACTTTTCACATTTCACCCTTAACCCATAACATCTAGTTGTAGTCCCAGCTAACCTCAGCGGATAAAGCCTACTTGCATTTACCCTATCTATACCCCTCATAATTTTGTATACCTCAATAGTTCCATTTAATATTAGAGAAATGTGTAAAATATACATCCTGAAATCCTTATTCTTCGCAGACATCCAAGAAAACAGAAAGGGTGATGGTAAAATTGTTAGAACCTTAAAGCCCCCCCCACTCCCCCTCCCACACACAAGGAGAGGCAAAGTAACTACCTTCCCCCACCCCCACCCACTTCTGCAAAAAAACATCGGCACCCTCCGCCCACCTAGCATGCAATAGCAAAGTCCCCAATACAGAAAGCACAAGATTGGATTAGCCTTACATTAGTTCCAAACTTTACTTTTAGTTCCATGTCCTTTGAACGCACATGTCTATTTGCTCCCATTAATAAATGACATCAGTTTGCTAATTGCCAGACGACATTAAAGAAATGCACAGTATCATGGAAAGCCCAATCATGTCTCTTCATCAGCACAGTCAGATGTCACTGAACACAGATCAGGATCCCTCCACATCTACATACTGCCCTGGCTACAATAGCCACTACTCTGCATACTGTCCTTACACATCTGGAGAAGAAGGATGCTTATGTGAGAATGCTGTTCTTGGACTACATTTCAGCATTCAATACCATAGTTCCATCCGGGCTTGACAAGAAGCTTAGAGACCTCAGCCTTCACCCTGCCTTGTGCAGCTGGATCCTGGACTTCCTGTCAGATCACCAGCAGGTTGTAAGAGTGGGCTCCCTCACCTCCAACCCTCTGACTCTCAACACAGGAACCCCTCAGGGAGTCCCCTCCCTTACTCCTGTACACCCACGACTGTATTGCCACCCACAGCTCCAATCTGCTAATTAAATTTCCTGATGACACTAAATAGATTGGCCTTATCTCAGACAATAACGAGGTGGCTTACAGGAAAGAAGTCATCTCTCTGATGCAGTGATGTCAAAAAACAACCTCTCCCTCAATGTGGCAAAAACAAAGGAGCTGGTTGTGGATTACAGGAGGAATGGAGACAGGCTAACCCCTATTGACGTCAATGGGTCTGGGGTTGAGAGGTAAACAGCTTCAAGTTTCTCAGCATCTATATCACTGAGAACCTCATGTGATCTGTACACACCAGCTGTGTGGTGAAAAAGGCACACAGGAAGTTTGGCATGGGCCTCCAAATCCTAAGAACTTTCTACAGGGGCACAATTGAGAGCATCCTGACTGGCTGCATCACTGCCTGGTATGGGAACTGTACTTCCCTCAATCTCAGAACTCTGCAGAGAGTGGTACGGACAGCCCAGCACATCTGTAGTTATAAACTTTCCATGCTTCAGGACATTTACAAGGACAGGTGTGTAAAAAGGGCCCGTAGGATCATTGGAGACCCAAGCCATCCCAACCACAATCTATTCCAGCTGCTACCATCTGGGAAGCGGTACCACAGCATAAAAGCCAGGAGCAACAGGCTCCAGGACAGCTTCTTCCACCAGGCCATCAGACTGATGAACTCACATTGACTTGAGTGAACTCTATATTACATTGACTGTTCTATTTATTATAAATGATTATAAATTACTATGATTTAGATGGAGACATAACATAAAGATTTTTACTCCTCATGTATGTGAAGGATGTAAGAAATAAAGTCAATTCAGTTCTCAGGTACTGGGTAACAACTGAGGTGTACAAAACTGCTTTCATTGATCAAGAATTAAAGGTGAGACCACCTGGTCTGCACAGCTCATACTCAGAACTCTAACTTGATGCATTTTTGACAGAAGCCAGGGCAGGAGTTTTCAGAAGAGAGGCCTGTAACACTAACATGCTGTCATGATGCAAGGATTTATGTGACGGAAAGTAGAATCCATTGTTTGCAGACTCACTATTTCAGCTGATTATGAATTTATTGCCTTATAAACAAACCAGCTTAACAGGTAAAGTACATGACTTCCAGGTACAAAGTGTCCATTGTCTGGCTCTATCCAGCTTGTTTTCATCCACAATTCAGTAGGAAGGGCACTAGCGTGATAGCACAAACTGTGGGCAGCCATCCTAGCGCATAAAATCCCAGCCCTTACTCACAATTTCGTCTGAGCCATTCTTTCCGCCCACTGTTCCTGGAAAAATAGTAAAGAATTTTTACTAATAGTAGAGGTGAGCTTCTTTTGGCGAACAAGGGCAGCCCACCCCTGCACAAATGGACATGATGGTGGAACAGTATGGCCACCAATGATGCCCACAGGAGCAGTCCATTGACCAACCTCCTCAATACCTTGGTCTGTCACAGAGTAACATTCAATTGTACATTTGGCTACAGATGTGCGTAAATAATTTACAGCTTTCTCCTACCTTAAGTCATCCAGAGCAATTGAACATTACGTTAATTTCCTCTTCAAATCCATTACATCCCGTCTGATATTTCCATCATCTGATCAGCTCGGAAACCACCACGTTCTGCATCTACAACAGAACAAATCTGTTTCTAACCAGATGTTTATACAAACCATTATGTTTTTATTTTAAGGACTTAATTGGCTTGGTAGTAATTTGTTCCAAGTGCTCCTGACTATTACATGGAAAATGAAATTCTCTTCTCTTTCCTATAAAGCTTGTTAATTTTTCCATCCTATCTTTGGTTATGCTGTCATGGTCTAAATTATATAACCTATTTGTGTCATCATAATATAAACCCTTCTATATTTGAAGTCATGACTAACATCTCCCTCAATATCTTCTTGCATTCACCGCACATGGCTTTCCTTTACCTAGGTCAGAAGGTTATGAACACTTTCTCTTCTTGAGCCAAAAAATTACTCTGGTAACTCTGAGGGAGTGCTGCACTGTTAGAGGCAATGTCCTTAGGACTGGATTAAACCTAAAGGACATAAAAGATACAATAGTAGTACTGTAAAATACATGTCAAGGAGTTACTTGCAATATTTTGATTATTACCGGTACTTTACCTTCAACATCACCATAACAACTATTTCATTATTAACATTTTGCTGCTTATGTGGCTTGAAAAATGTAAGAAATTGGGGCGGCGCAGTAGTGTGGCAGTCAGCAAAACACTATTTCAGCGGCAGCAACCTCAGTTCAATTGTGCTGCTGTCTGTGAGCAGTTTGTACCTTCTCCCTATGACCGTGTATGTTGCCTCCCACATTCCAAAGACGTTTGTGTTAGTATATTAATCGGTCACGTGGGTGTAATTGAGCAGCACAGGCTCATCGGGCTGGAAGGCTCTGTTGCAGTACTGTAACTCCGAACGGGCAACAGACCCAGCACACCCATGCCATCAAGCAGTAAGGTTAGAGTTGATGTGTTACCTTTGTTACCAAGTTTACTTTTCCTTCTGATTCTTTCATCCTTTGGGTCAACAAAACCTAAAAATTTCAGTTCAGAATATCCACTATGGCTGAGCATCCATAACCCTTTGAGGAAAAGAGTTGTTAATTCTCAACCCTCTGAGTGAAGCAATTTCTCCTTGTCTCAGTCTTAAATGGGGATACCTTAAAACAATGTGCTCAAGCTAAAGTCTCTTTAGTCTGAGGAATTAGGCTCCTAACATCTATCCTGCCAATCTATTTCAAATTATTGGTTATTTTAATAAGATCAAATTTTAATTCCTTTAAACGCCAATAACAAAAAGCCTGTCCCTCGCACCTCTCTTCACAGTCATGCAGAAGAGGAAGGGGGAGAAAAGGGGAGTGGTAGTGATAGGGGAGTCAATAATTGGGCAACAGACAGAAGATTGTATGACATGAACGGGACACCCAAATAGTATGTTATCTCTCAGACCCCACAGTCAGGGACATCTCAGATCATGTCCACAACATTTTGGAGAGGAAGGGAGAGTAGTCAGATGTCTTGGTACATATTGGTACCAATGGCATAGGAAGGAAAAGCAAAGAGAATTTAGAAAGCTAGGTACAAAGCTGAGAAGCAGGATCTCCCAGGTAGTAATTTCTAGTAATTCCAGTGAGGGTAGAAAGAGGATGATTTAGCAGATTAATGCGTGGCTGAGAAGCTGGTGCAGGGGTCAGGGCTTCAGGTTGTTGGATCACTGGGATCTCTTCTGGGGGAGGTATGACCTGTTCAAAAAGGACGGGTTGCACCTGAACCCAAGGGGGACCAATATTCTCGTGGGCAGGTTTGTTAGAGCTGTTGGGGAGGATTTAAACTAATTTGGCAGGGGAATGGGAGCTGGAGTGAAGGGACTCAGCATAGGACAGATGGTAAAAAAGCAAAGATAGCGTGCAGTCAGTTTGTCAGGAAGGGCAGGCAGATGACAGGACAAAGTTGCAGCCAGCAGAGTGAGTTTCACTGCATTAGGGATACAGAATCAAAAAGGGTTGCAAATACATCACTCAAAGTGTTATATCTCAATGCACGGAGTAGAAGAAATAAGGTTGATGATCTTGTTGCACTTTCACAGATTGGCGGGTATGACGTTGTGGCCGTCACTGAATCGTGGCTGAAGGATGGTTGTAGTTGGGAGCTGAATGTCCAGGATTACACATTGTGTTGGAGGGATAGAAAGTTAGGCAGATGGAGTGGCATAGCTCTGCTTGTTAAAAATGGCATCAAATCATGAGAAAGATGTGTCATAAAATCAGAAGATGTTGAATCCTTGTGGGTTGAGTTAAGAAACTTCAAGGGTAAAAGGACCCTGACAGCAGTTATATACAGGCCTTCCAATGGTAGCTGGGAGGTGGACCACAGGTTACAACAGGAAATAGAAAAGGAGTGTCAAAAGAGCAATGGTATAATAGTCATGGGAGATTTCAACATGCAAATCAATTGGGAAAATCAGGATGGAAACGGATCTCAAAGGAATGAGTTTGCTGAATACCTATGAGATGACTTTTTAGAGCAGTTTGTCATTGAGCCTACTAGGGGGATCAACTATTCTAGATTGGGTGTTATATAATGAACCAGGGGTGATTAGGGAGCTTAAGGTAAAAGAACCCTTAGGAGACAGTGATCACAATATGATTAAGTTCAACTTGAAATTTGATAGAGAGAAAGTAAAGTATGACGTAGCAGTATTTCAGTGAAGTGAAGGAATTTACAGTGGGATGAGAGAGGAGTTGGAAGCAGATGCTAGCAGGGGTGATAGCAGAGTAGCAATGAAGTGAGTTTCTGGGAAAAATAATTAGGGTGCAGAATAGATGTATTCCAAAAACAAAGAAATACTCAAATGGCAAAATAGTACAACCGTAGCTGGTAAGGGAAGTCAAAGATAATGTAAAAGCAAAATAGAGGGCATACAACAAAGCAAAAATTAGTGGGAAGACAGAGGATTCGGAAGCTTTTGAAACCCTACAGAGAGCAACTAAAAGAATCATTAGGAGAGAAAAGATGAAATATGAAAGCAAACAATATCAAAGTGGAGAGTAGAAGTTTTTTCAAGTATGTGAAAATAAAAGAGAGATGAGCATGGATATAGGGCTGCTAGAAAAAGAGGCTGGAGAAATACTAATAGGGGCCAAGGAGATGGCAGATGAACTAAGTGAGTATTTTGCATCAGTCTTCACTGTAGAAGATACCAGCAGTGTGCCAGGTATTGAAGGGTGTGAGGGAAGAGAAGAAAGTGCAGTTACTATTACAAGAGAGAAGGTGCTCAAAAAGCTGACAGACCTAAGGGTACACAGGTCACTCAGACCAGATGAACTGCAACCTAGGGCTCTGAAAGAGGTAGCATTAGAGATTGTGGAGGCATTAGAAATGATCTTTCAAAAATCATTGGACTCTGGCATGGTTCCAGAGGACTGGAAAATTGCAAATGTCACTCCACTCTTTAAGAAAGGAGGAAGGCAGCAGAAAGGAAATTATAGACCATTTAGCCTGACCTCAGTGGTTGGGAGGATGTTAGAGTCAATTGTTAAGGATGAGGTGATGGAGTATTTGGTGACACAGGACATGATAGGATAAAGTCAACATGCTTTCCTTAAGGGAAAATCTTGCCTAATGAACCTGCTGGAATTCTTTGAGGATTTCAAGTAGGATGGATAAACGGGATGCAGTGGATGTTGTATATTTGGACTTTCAGAAGGCCTTTGACAAGGTGCTACACATGAGGCTGCTGACCAAGTTAAGAGCCCATGGTATTACAGGAAAGTTACTGGCATGGTGCTGATTAGTAGGAGGCACTGAGCGGGAATAAAAGGATATTTTTCTATATTGGCTGCCAGTGACTAGTGATGTTCCGCAGGGGTCAGTGTTGGAATCACCTCTTTTTATGCTGTAGCTCAATGATTTAGATGATGGAATAAATGGATTTATTGCCAAGTTTGCAGATGATACAAAGATTGGTGGAGGGGCAGGTAGTGTTGAGAAAACAGTTAGGCTGCAGAAGGACGCAGACTTATTAGGAGAATGGGCGAGAGAGTGGCAAATGAAATACAATGTTGGAAAATGCATGGTTATACACTTTGGCAGTACAAATAAATGTGCGGACTATTTTCTAAACGGAGAAAATCCAAAAGTCGGAGATGCAAAGGGTCTTGCGAGTCTTTGTGCAGAACACCCTGAAGGTTAACTTGCAGGTAGAATCAATGCTGAGGAAGGCAAATGCAACGTTAGCATTCATTTCAAGAGATCTAGAAAATAAGAGCAAGGATGTGATGCTGAGGCTTTATCGGGCACCAGTGAGGCTTCGCCTTGAGTATTGTCAACAGTTTGGGGCTCCTCGTCTAAGAAAAGATGTGCTGGCATTGGAGAGGGTTCAGAAGAGGATCACAAGAATGATTCTGGGAATAAAAAGATTATCTTACGAGGAACGTTTAATGACTCTGGGTCTGTACTCACTGGAATTTAGAAGGATGAGGGGGGCATCTCGTTGAAACCCTTCAAATGTTGAAAGGCCTAGACAGAGTAAACGTGGAAAGGATGTTAACCATAGTGTGGGAGTCTAGGACTAGAGGGCACAGCCTCAGGAGTGTTCATCTAAAACAGAGATGTGGATAAATTTCTTTAGCCTGAGGGTGGTGAATTTGTGGAATTTATTACCACAGGCAGCTGTGGAGGCCAGATAGCTGGGTGTGTTTAGGGCAGAGCTTGATAGGCTTTAAAGGTAACAGAGAGAAGGCCATGGAGCGGGATGAGAAGGGGAAAAAAGATCAGCCATGATTGAATGGTGGAGCAGACTCGATAGACTAAATAGCCTAATTCTGCTCCTATGTCTTATGGTCTAATCCTTTCTTCATGTCAACCAGACTACAAGATAATCAGTAGTGGATAAGGCCTAGTCTATCACAGGTCAAGTCACCCCAACCTATGTGAAATGATGTTGGAGGAAAGCAGCATTCATCACCTGGGACCCCCTGCCATGACCACTTGAGACATGCTCTCTTCTCACTACTGCCATCAGAAAGAAGGTACAAGAGCCTTAGGACTCACTCCACCAGGTTCAGGAACAGTTACTACCCCTCAACCAAAAGAGATATCTTCACTTGCCCCATCATTGAAATGTTCCCACAACCAATGGACTCACTTTCAAGGATTCCTCATCTCATGCTCTCAATATTTACAGCCTATTTTATTTATTATTACTGTTTCCTCTTTTAAGGATTTGCAAAGTTTGTTGTCTTCTGCGCTCTGGTTGAATGCCTGATTTGGGCAGTCTTTCATTGATTCTGCTATGGTTATTATTCTATAGATTTAGTGAGTATGCCCACAAGAAATAAATCTCAGGGATATATATGGTGACGTATATGTACTTTAATAATTGCTTTTACTTTGAACTTTTTAAAGCAAGTATGTCATTCATCAGATACGGAGACCTAGATCACAAAGAGTTCTCCTGCTGTAGTCACACCAACATTTAACAGAGAATATTCTATCTTTGTAGCCAGCACTTAGAGAGGCTAGATACACAAAGTGCTGGAGGAACTCAGCACATCAGGCAGCAATTATGGCAGAGAATAAGCATCAATATTTTGAGCCGGGACCTTTCATCAGGACTGGAAGGGGGCAGAGTAGGAGGGTGGGGGAGGAGGAGGAGGAGTATCACACTCTTCCAGCACCTGGAGAGTGATGATACTGAATGAATTATTGTGCAATGATGGCTGAAGTTTGAAAGACCCCTCCAAGGGTCAGAAGGACCTGCACAGGCTGATGGAAAACAGCCCTTGTCAAAGGTACTATGGTGTGCCTGGCAGGAAGGTCTCAGTAAAGATCTGATGAAATCTCCCAATATCTCACTTTGGGGTAGCCTGCAGTGTACGCAAGCTCCCATGGTTGTTCTGCCTGCTCCTGTGTGCTGAAGGTAAATTAAAGGATGTCTCCTTTCCTTGAGAACAGTTTGCTTGATTTCCCTTTTGCAGCATTTGGCAGCAAACTGTGAGATGTGAGAGAGATAAATAACAGCCACCAGGCGTGGTCATGAGGATGGGGTACCGAGGATGACCGAGATCCCTCGCATTCATGGCCATGGCAGGCAGGGTTGTATATGACATAGAATGCAGTTTAAATGTTGGTCTTTTGCATAACCTCACTACCAAGGAAATAGTGTTGTAAAAGCTTCCCCTGGGAGTAAATAGAAGCTGCTAATGTTTAGAGCAGTGAGGTTCAAAATCACACTGCAGGTTAATTTTGCATGACTAGTTGTGCCACTTTGGGAAGATCTGCGTGGGGAAATAGTGAATATTGAGAATATAAGTTCTTGTCAAAGACAAACACTGAGACTCTTGCTCCACTCCAGTTTAACTCCAACTCTTGTTTAGAGTTGTGTGAATGAATTTCTAGCCATCTTTTCCATAAGCCCCAGAGTTACATATGTGTGCTAGATTACTTTCTGTCTAGTATATCAATGCAATATTTCAAAGCAAATCCCAATGCATCTCTCTGTGTCTGGCCCATATCCACTCAGACCTATTCTAGCTTTGTACCTTTATCCTTTAAACATTGTAATTGTAGCTTCCTCTACAGCTTCAGATCGCAACTCACTCCATATACATCTGTCAGACCTACTTTCAGGTTTTCTTTGCTACAGAAACTGTCACAGCTTGTTCAGCCTTCCTGATGTGTTTATCATCTCAGTTCTGGAGGTAAAAATCAACCAGAAAATAAGGAGGTAGGGACTTAGACACGGGAACTGTGCACATATTGTTCTACTTCTAATTAACTTGATTTTGTGAAGCACAGCATTGATCTTTTGTAAAGCATGGCTTTGTTACTTTCCTCAGGTAAAGAGCTCTTTGACTGTTTGTTTACTTCCATAGATGCTGCCTGACCTGCTGAATTCCTCTAGTATTTTGTGTGTGTTGCTCTGGATTTCCAGCATCTGCAGAACCTCACGTGTTTAGTGTTATTTTGGAGTTGTGCGGATATACCTTCCTGTCAGATGTTTTTTCTGTACCTTTACCTAGTCAGTTCTCCCAGTAAAATATGTTTGTCACAAAGATTAATCCATGCATGTCTAATTAGCCAATTATACCTTTCTATAATATGGCATTCAGGCAGAGAGCAGTACAGAGATTGGACTTTTTCCATGAATAATTGCAACCTTCTGTCCTTTGCACAAGCATACTTTATTCTTACAGTGAATATATTCATATTAAAATGCACCTTAAATTTCATTCACTACTTCTGATGATTCCTGCTTAATTTGTTCAGATCCTTTCAAAGTTTATAAGTCTCCCATACGCTAATCAACCCAGGTTCATACAGTAGCTTGGTGAAGTTAATGTGCTGATAGAACATAGAACATAGGACATAGAATAGTACAGCACAGTACAGGCCCTTCGGCCCACAATGTTGTGCCGACCCTTAAACCCTGCCTCTCATATAACCCCGCGCCTTAAATTCCTCCATATACCTGTCTAGTAGTCTCTTAAATTATGCAAGACGTTAAACAACAGCGCTCAGTAAACAACTTTTCAGTCAAAGCTTCAACGTGAAATGTGAGAGTAAATGGGATCTTTAAATAAGTAAGGAAGAAGCTAGATAACTATGGCTAGTTTCAATGTCCGGACATCCAGAGATGTACATAGCAAATGATAGATCTAGCACCAAGTAAAATCTAACTGTTTTGTTCTACTAGGGGAAGCTAGTCAGTTTGGGTCTGTATGCCTTGAAGTCTAAAAGGAGGACGGGTGACATCAATAAAACAAGTATGACCATAAGGGATGGCATTATTCGAATGTGGAAGACAATAAGGTTTGACAGGGTAGATGTTGAGTTGTTTTCACTAGTGGGAGAGTGACAAACAAGTAGATCTAACACTAAAATGGTGTTGGTCAATTAAATCAGAGGTGCATAGAAACTTCTTCCCTCAAAGAGTGGCAAATTGCTAGAATTCCCTGCTCCTGCGGGTAGTGCAGCTTAGACCTATTTAAGATGAAGATCGACAAATATGTAAAAGTGAGGAACTGAGGGTTATGAGGAACTGGCACAGAAGAGAAGTTGAGGCCAGAACAGGATCATATTGAATAGTGTGGCAGGCTTGAAGCTTTGGTTACCTACTCCTGTCCCTCTTTTCTTGTGTTCTTGCATTCCTTACCCACACCTCCACAGAGTTTAAGCAATTCATGTTTCTCCCCGAACCCACTGGCCAAAATCCCTTGGAGGTTTGTCCCAACCCCGTATTTGATACTGTAGCTCTTCCAAGCTTTTTGCCATCCCTCCTTGTGCATCCCTGAGATTGCTGTGGCCTTGAAATGCAACTCCTGAAGAAAAGCTCTTCAACTTCTTCAATATTTCCTGGTAAGTACATCCTCTCATCTCCCTTTACACACCTCCTGCAACTTGGGAGATAGTGAGGATGGACAGCTAATGTCACCAAACCCAAGATGTCCCCATCCCATGAAGAAATAAACAAGTGCTGACTGTTACTGATGTTTGCTATCCCTGCCACACTCAACGTCCCTTCCTGCCCACACTGTCAAAAATGACTCACTCTCCTCAGGTCTGGGGAGTAAGTGGGAATATGGCATTTAGATAGAGGATCAAACCATGGCCATATTGAATGCCAGAGTCATCTCAGAGGCCCAATGGCTTGCCCTTGCTCAGCTCTTCATAGGAGCATTATTAAGCAAAACTTGGCACAGACACAGAAGGTGGGATTGGAACGTGTGAACAGAGAGGGAGGTCTTAAAGGATATACAGAGTTTGGAGCTCAGAGCTTGAAAGACGAAGCGAAGGTCATCAATCATGCAAACTTCCTCCTTGCTACAAAACTCTTTGACCACTCAGTACTCTCTCATTTCCATTCCCCTTTGCTCCTCAAAGACTATGAAGATACTGGCTATCCAAAATCTACGACATCCTTCCCAGTGCTCTATGTTTAAGTCTTTTTGATCGGTTTTAGAACAAGATTTTGATCCTGTGTTCCAATCTCACCTTCTGTATCTGGTGTTGTTTTGTTCAAGTGCATTTGTGAAGGACCTTAGAAAAGAGGAGCAGGAGTAAGGCACTGGGCCCTCCACTGGTGCTCTAGTATTCAACGTAGTTGTAGCTGATCCTCTCTCTCAATGTCATATTTCATGCTTTGCCCACACACCTCAATGCCTTTTTTATCTCAAAATCTATCCACCTCCTTCTTAAATCTAATCAGTGACTTGGCCACTATCTTCTGTACTAGAGAATTCCACAGATTCACCACCCTCTGAATGAAGAAGTTTCTCCTCATCTCAGCCTTAAGTGTCTCACCTTGTATCCAGACACCCATTCTAGAGCCATTAATATCCATTGTAGACACTACCCACCCTGTAGTGCCTTTCCAAAGCTCCTTTCTGGAAAGCACCATGGGGCTATTGAAACAAAACCTTCACACCATTTTTGGAGTTTCTTCTCCCCAGGCTGTTAATCTGATCAACCATTCTAGTTAGCCACACTCCACAGCCCCCTCTATCCATTACCCCTGCCTTGCACTGCATTGTAAACAATTTAAACCACTTCTAATAAAAGTATTTATCTTGTAACTACATGCTAGCATTTATGTACTTGTGCGCATTTTATTCTATATCTGGACTTTGACCTTTATTTTTATATAATTCTATATTCTTTATCGTTATAAACATAGAAAACCTACAGCACAATACAGGCCCTTAATTGTAACAAAGCTGTGCCAAACATGTCCTTATCTTAGAACTACCTAGGCCTACCCATAGCCCTCTATTTTTCTAAGCTCCATGTAGCCATCCAGGAGTCTCTTAAAAGACCCTATTGTTTCCACCTCCACCACCACCGCTGGCAGCCCATTCCACGCACTTTCCACTTACTGCATAAAAAACTTACCCCTGATATCTCCTCTGTACCTAGTTCCAAGCACCTTAAAACTGTGCCCTCTCATGCTAGCCATTTCAGCCCTGGGAAAAAACCTCTGACTATACACACAATCAATGGCTCTCATCATCTTATACACCTCTATCAGGTCACCTCTCATCCTCCGATGCTCCAAGAAGAAAAGGCTGAGTTCACTCAACCTATTCTTATAAGGCATGCTCTCCAATCTTGTATTGGGTATCTTATCAAATGCCTTGCTGAAATCCATATACACTACATCTATGGCTCTACCTTCATCAATGTGTTTAGTCACCTCCTCAAAAAATCTAATCAGGCTCATAAGGCACGACCTGCCTTTGACAAAGCCACGCTGACTATCCCTAATCATGTTATACCTCTCCAAATGTTCATAAATCCTGTCTCTCAGGATCTTCAACATCAACTTACCAACCACTGAGATAAGATTGCTGAATGTTGTTATTTTTTGTTACATGCCACACCCTGACCAACACACTACAGCAAATACATAATAAATGTAAAAGTATATATGGAAAAAAGCTGATCTTTGATCCTCAATCCTTGATCCAGTCTGTGCATCTCTGTCAGAGTTTTGTGCTCCAGTGTTTTCTGAACTCCAGTGAATTACAGGAATCCTTCTGTTGCACTCCCTCTGGGGCACACAATTCATTCTTAGGTAAGGAAACCAAAACTGCATACATTACTTCAGGTGTGGTCTTGCCTTCTTGTACAGCTTTACCTTATTAAAGTGCTGATAGTTGTTCTAATTATAATGAGATGAAGAAAAAGTATCATGCAAAGTTCAACGCCAGCAAGCAAGGATAACATCCTTCAGATAGTTCACAAAACAACTTCTTTCACGTCGTCTTTTTTTCCAATGTGGTTCTACTACTGTTGGAGCTTGTGATCTATATGTTGGTGGTGGGTTTTCGGACTGACTGTGTGATCTGTTGCTTTGCTGTCTCCAAGGTGTTCCATGAGGCTTCGAACCAAACGTGCGGCATTCAGGCCAAGAAGCCTAGGACGGAGTACAAACCCGTGATCGACTCCGTTTCTCGGCAATCTGGCCAGTTAAAACACTGAAGATGATTGATATAATCGAGGTGAGCATGGAAGGTGAGCAGGTGATTAGGGCTGTCTGCTAACCCTTCGCTTGCTGCTGCCGGAGGAAGGTGTTTGTGTGTGACAGACTGCTCCCAAAGGAAGGTTCCTGTGTACAAAAGTGCTTTCCCTCCCTCAATGCTGTCAGGGGATGGTGATGGATTTCTGGATCTTTGGCAAGGTCTAATTGACGAAGTTTGTGGATTGGACACTGACGTGTCTCTGGTTTCTATTTTGGGCGATTTTGAATTGGGGCAGCTGCAGGTAACAGAAACTGAACTGAATTGAATATGCCTGAACTCTTTCGATTTTGTGTTTTATATTCTGTGTTTTTTGCTCATTTTTTGTTGCTGTTTGCGTATTTATTTTTTGCGCATGGGGGTTTGATGTTTTGCTTTGAAAGGATTCTGTGGTTGTCCTTATTTTGTGGCTTTCAGTGGGAAATACAAATCTCAGTGTTGTATATTGCATACATACTTTGTTAATAAATGTACTTTGAATCTTGAATCTTTTAATGTACTGTATATGCCACCATTTACTACCTTGAGATTCATTATCTTGCAGGCATTTACAGTAAAACAAAGAAATAAAATAGAATCGATGAAAAACTACACATAAACAGAGACTGACAATGTGCAAAGGAAGACAAACTGCAATACAAAACATTGATAATAAATAAATAAATAGGCAAATGTGTGTGTGTGTGTGTGATCATGAGCTGTGAATGTCCTTGAAAGTGAGTTCCACATGTTGTGTTCAATGATCAGTTCAGAGTTGACGTGAGCGAAGTTACTTATGCTGGTTCAGAAGTCTGATGGTTGAAGGGTATAACTGTTCCTGAACCTGGTGGTGTGGGACCTAAGGCTCCTGTACCTCTTTCCCAATGGCAGCCACTGAGAAGAGGATTAACATTGGTTTAGATAATACTGTCAGTACAATGTATAGTGGAGTATGACGAGAGTTCACAGTGTAACCTTCTTTGTTTATAAAAATATTCTTCATAAACTGTAGTTTTGCAATATCTGGGCAAAGCATCAACTGACGTGTCAGCATTTAAAATCGCTGCCCTCCAATGTTAATCCAATGTCCTTGCTTTGTCCTGTCACACAAAGCAGGAACACAACATGGGCAATAAATACTGCACTTCCAGGTCTGCCCACGTCCAGAAATGAATTAAAAGAATCATACTCGCACAGAGCAGTGGTATTGCTGGCCTGAGGGCAACAACAGGTAGGCTGTCAGTTACACACCATTTCATAGACTAACTGATACCTTAAAGATCTAAACATTATAACGAGCAGTGAGCTTAGTAAGACCAGTTTAAGTACGTCGATAATTTAACATATTCAAAGAACTTTTCACGTGAGTATAAATTTAATTTTAAGGTTATGATTTTTCTTGCAATGGCTTTGATGGGATGAAATGCCACTTTTAATATTGTGACAGTTGTTATGCATTTAAATTCCGCTGGTGTAAGAGGTAGGGGATGAGATTGTCGGCAGAATGTATAACATGAATACAATGGGGCCTGGGACTGAGGACACCAGTTCACGACCACCCGAGGATGGGACTACAAGTTTCCTCCTCATATTCCCATCACCTTAGAGATGGAAGTGCTGGAAGGGAAAGTAAAAGTTTGCGGAAAGAAAAGAGATTGGATTGAGCTGTGCTGAACTGTAAAGAAAAGAGATCAGCTCCAACAAGAGGGCCTATTCAACAGTAGTGAATACTGGAAGACAGCCAACAAAAGTACCAGAGCCGAATGATAATTAGGCCGATTCTCTCCGTATGACTAACTGCATGCCCAGCCTTGGAATTTGAACTTGACTGCTGAGGTCTAATTGTTTACTTTCAAGAAAAAAAACCTATTCCTCCAAATGTGAAGGTTGCACAATGTAATCTCACTCTCAGGTTCACAAGAGTCAGGGTCGCAGCAAACAACGTTGAACGCGGAGGGAAGGAGGGGCCAAGGAGGTCTCTGTGCATCCAGTGCTTCACAGCACAGACGTGAGCACCATTGCAATTTTTGTTTTCAGGCCCAGAGTTAGCTTTTCTTTTTGATGCCTTGAGTTTATGGTTCAAGAACATTTTTTCTTCCTTTTTCTTCCCAACTGGTTTCATTCCAATTTAAACAATGTGAACTACGCATGATAGTCAATCTTCATATGTCTCCCTGTGATTTAGGATCGTTTATTTCTCACTGAATTCTCCTTTCTTCTCTTGGTCCAGTTGGGCTTCACTTCATAAAAGCAAATAAATCTCAGTGTTTTTTTAAATGTACTTCAGCAAATTGCTTAAAACAACTGATTCAATCTCGGGCAGAATATTTTAGTTAATACTTCCAAAAATTTTCAGTGAGTACATGAGCATGTATGTGAAATCCTTGAAGGCTAAAAATATTGCTTAGTATCGTTTTATATTTATTAATCCTTCTATTTCTTGCCTTTGCTGAAAATTACTTCAACATACTGGTCAGCTCTGCTTTGAAGATCTAAAAGAAGTTACTGTGAGCTTTATTCATTTGAAATCCAGGTCAGGAAGAGGCCATCTGCTCAACACACAAAGTGTACTTATTACAGTTGGACTGAATGAAAGAAAGACCTACATTTACACACCTTCCAGAGCCTCAGGATGTCCCAAAGCACTTTACAGCCAGTGAGATACATTTGAAGAGTCGCTGTAGTAATGTTGTTATTTATGGAACCTACATTGATGAATAACAGCGCTCCACGGGGTAAAACCTGATCCTCAGTTACAACGTCTAAATGATTTCAGTGAAATAGAAATTCAGAAATGGAGTCCAAGGCAAGTTTAGTGTGTGCAGACAAGGCAGATCTGTCAGGTCTCAATGTGAACCAAAGTCACTGAAACCACAGTAATCAAGCCACGGGGGTCAGAGGCTGAACTACAAGCATTAACTCGTTCACTAAAGTATTTAAGAGAATGGAGACACAAGAGATGCTGGGATCTGGAGCAACAAACAATCTGTTGCAAGAACTCGGTGGGTCTAAAGCATACAAGAGGATAGACCTTACAATTAACATCTACAAGGCAAAGTTCTTCGATCACAAAGTGCTGCAGGAACTCAACAGGTCAGGTAGCAGGGGAACAAACAGTTGATCATTCAGGCCGACACCCATCAGCAAGACAATTGTTTATTCCTCCCCGCATTTTGAGCGTGGCTCTGAACTTCCAGGATCTGCAGAACCTCTTGTGTTCGTCAACCAGCCCAGTCCTGCTGTACCACATCCCCCTCCAGTAATAAAGATTTATGGTGAGACCATGTAAATTACTTCCCTTTCCAGGAGCCACCTCTCAGTGAAGGCAGGTACTGCCAATGAAGTTTAATGTACCAGCATAGCCTTATCGATTGATAAAAAGGATACTACAGGATCACAAAATGGCACAGAACTCGTGGCCCATGGGCCACCAGACATCCCGGCCCTCAGATTTGCTTCTAAGACTGGCAAAATAGGCATCTCAATGCACTAGAAAAATACCACCCTTCACAAAGTCCTCAAAAGTCACTGGAAGGATAAGTTGACCCACAGTGGCATCCTTTCCCAGGCCAACATCCAAGTGTTGAGGACTGAGGTACTCCCAGTCCACAGTTCTGGACAGGTCACGCCACGTCCATGCCTGACACCAGAATCCTGAGAAAGACACTTGTAATTTATTCAATATTTCAGTTGTAGGAGTGTCAACAAAAACCAATACGATTGTAATTACTTCTAATGCACACTTTATTACCCTCGCAAACAAAGGGCAACCTCATATATACAAAAGAAAAAATCCCACCCCCAAACCATAACATGTAACATGCACAGCAA
This sequence comes from Hemitrygon akajei, assembly GCF_048418815.1. NCBI lineage: Eukaryota > Metazoa > Chordata > Chondrichthyes > Myliobatiformes > Dasyatidae > Hemitrygon > Hemitrygon akajei. The sequence continues at coordinate 34,115,172 of NC_133127.1, forward strand.
GATTAACCCTTAACAGTCTGGGTGGATTCTGCCTAATGAGATTAAGGGGTGCCTACACAGTGATATTTGAGTAGTATTGTAAATATATTGTTTGATTTAGCATTCTTTGTTTGTTTACATAATTCATTATGGGCTAAAGGTAAGAAGTACATGAATGCCAAGTGTCAGTATGCCACCACACCATATGCAAGCACCTCACCAAAAAAAAAGGAACTAAGTTATCTTGCCTCCTGTGTTTTTCTTTTGCTAAGTTTCTGGTGTTACAAAACAGAACAGTGGCAATGACGAAGTACTAAAATGAACCCAAGTTGACTACTTACCAGCTGATGAGCAGCACATTTTTGTTTAGGGGGGGAAGAGAGACATTTGAGTTTTAAAAAAGGCAGAAAATGGACAAAATTAACAAGCAACAAGTACAGCCATGGGTTCATAAACAGTGAGAACCAGGTGATAATAATAATAAAATTTAAAAAGCAGAAATGGCTGGCTGCATTAGAAAGATAGACACATTTGATTGCACAACAGATAACTGGATGATATGTGTTGAACAAAGTGAGCAGTATTTTGAAGAAAATGAAATAGCAGGTGAAAAATGAGTGTCAGTGTTGCTGAGTGCAATTGGTGGAAGAGCATGCCGTTTGCTTAGAAGCTTAACTGCTCCAACCAAACCAGCCAAAGTGAGCTTTACTGATATTGTGAATGTAGGGCAGGAACACTTTGAACCGAAACCATTGTTGATGCAGAATGCTTTGGGTTTCATAAGCAGAATGAAAAGGAAGGGAAGTCCTTTTCAGTTTACATGGCTGATTTGAAGAAATTGTCTGAGCATTGTCAGCTCAGTGATATCATTTTAATGATGCTCTGAGAGATCATTTAGCTTGTGGAATCTTACATGAAATTTAAAAAAACAGTTCCAAACTGAAGCACAACTCAAAAGAGCAGTGGAAACAGCAGTCAGAGTCACAACTGAGTTGCAGTCAGGAATGAACATGAGCGTGAACACAATTGCAATGTCTAAACATATACCTGCCTGACTAAACACATTGTGTTACTGTGGTGGCAGGGACTCACATATACCACACCAATGCAGGTTTAAAGGTGAAACTTGCAGGAAATGCAACAAAGTGGGACACATACGAAGAGCTTATTGGGAAGACAAAAATAAATGGACTGCACAGGAAAGAGAAAAAGATAAAAAGTCAAACTGCAATTTCAAAAACAGCACCAATCTGCATGCTGTTGATGGAATACCTGATAATGATGAGAGTGACACACGACTGCGTGGCCTGAGATTTCCAATGTGAAGTCTAACAAGGGACAAGCAATATGACTTTCACCAGAAGTGAATATCAAATTAACTAAAATGGAATTGGATACTAACTCGGTTGTTTCAGTCATTCCACTAAATGAGTCTGAACGGCATTTCGAAAATACTAAACAGAAGCCTGCAGATATCCAACTAGGAACTTATACTGGAGAAAACTTAACTCCTGTGGAATGACATTCATAACAGTGAGATACAACAACCAACAAGCCTCGTTGGGTTTGTACGTGGTAAAAACAGTAGGGCCAGCATTGTGAGGCTGTGATTGGCTGAGACAACTACAACTTGATTGGAGTTCCATCCACCATTTGCATGTCACATCCCCTACAATAGAGCCAACTGAAAGTGAATTAAGAAAGGTACTGGATGATGCCACAGCAGTGTCCAAAGAGGGCATTGATCAGGGTAAAATAGTGTTAAAAAATGTGACCTCAAGTTTTACAAAACCCATCTGGTTCCTTGTACCATCTCTGATAATGCTGCCAGTGAGCTAGATCACATGGAGGCTGAAGGAATTCCAAGGTTGACTGGAGCCCATGGGCAATGCTAGTAGTTTCATAGCCAAGAAGGACAGGTCTGGCAGGATCCATGGTGATTTTACCAACTATATCCAGCACTGAAAGTAGATCAATAACCTCTGCCCAGGATAGGGAATACCTTGGCAAACCTTTCTGAAGGAAAACACTTTAGCAAAGTGGACTTAGGTGAGGCCTACCTACAGATGGAGATGGAAGAAGAGTCCAAAGTGTTTCTCACCATAAACATTCACAAAGGGCTTTATCACTATAATGTGCTTATTTTTGGAGTAGCATCTGCACCTGCACTCTGGCAGAAAGCTATGGACCAGCTGCTGCACTCAGTGTGAAGGGGATGAAGGGGGAAGAAGCCAGAATAAGGTGGTGGTGCAAAGGGAACTAGTACAAGCTGGTAGATGATAGATGAACCAGGTGAGGGGGAAGGTGGGTGCATTCTAAAGGAGGATAAAGTGACAAACTGAGAAGTGATAGTTGTAAGTGCAATATGTTCTCCATGGAAGAAAGGGAAGGAATAGGGACACCAGGGGAGAGAAAATGGGTAGGTTTGGAGAAGACAAAGGGTAAGAGTGGAGCCAGAACAGGAAATGGATAGAGACGTGGGAGGGTGGAGAAATTACCAGAAGCTCAGAAAGGTTGACGTTCATGCCATCATGTTGGAGGCTACTCAAACAGAATATGAGGTGTTACTCCTGCAACCTGAGAGTGGCCTCATCATGATAGTAGAGGAGGGTGTGGACCGACATGTCTGAATGGGAATAGGTGGTCAAATCAAATGGGCAACCATTGGGAAATCACACCCTTTGTGATGGATGGAGTGAAGATGCTTGGTGAAATGGTCCTCCAATCTACGTCAGCTCACCACATCTGGAAGGACCACTTCGACCCTGAATGGCGGTGAGGGGGCAGGTGTAGCTTTCAACCCACTTAGAGGAATCAGTGCCAAGAGAGAGATCAGTGTGGAGGCGAATGGACAAGGGAATCACGTAGAGACCGATCCCTGCAGAAAGCTGACAGTGGGGCGGTGGGAAAGACAAGGCCTGCGGAAAATGGAGAGTGGGAGAATCAGTGTGCAATCTTGCCTTTATGGCCTATCGGTGAAAATTTAACTATGCTTTAAATTTCCAATTCTCACTTCACATTATCACGAGAAAGTCCGCAGATGCTGGAAATCCAAGCAACACACACAAAATGTTGGAGGAACTCAGCAGGCCAGGCAGCATCTATGAAAAAGCGTAAACTGTCAACGTTTTGGGCCAAGACCCTTGTCCTGTCCCCAAACGCTCACTGTTTACTCTTTTCCATAGATACTGCCTGGCCTGCTGAATTCCTCCAGCGTTTTGTGTGTGTCACTTTATTCCTGAAATGCAAAGTATAAATAAAAATACTAAATCTAAATCTGTATCATTTTTTACATCTTTGCACCTCTTTTGAATGCATTGCCTAGTCTTAGAGAATTATTTGTGGCTAACTAGTAATTATCAATGGGGAGCCTTTAATACTGAGAGTCCATTTAACCGCAGGAAACATTACAACTGAACCAAGTCCTCTCCTCACCCAATATGCACAGCTACAGACATCCCAGGGGAGACACAGGTCATCTGTCAGCAGCAAGGACTCAAGTTCTATTTCATTCAAAGGCAGGGGTTACTTCAGCAGACATCTGGAAGATGACTTGTTGAGCATTTAAACAGCGGTTAATGATTCACTCCGTGAGGTAGGTGTGTATCTGGCCTGTGACCCCAGGGTAGTAGGTGATGCGCTGTGTTCCAATTAACATAAATTTTCTTTCGTTTCAACAGGAACAGTGAAGGATGACTGACGTAACTTGCTACCGGTGCTTTCGATGTTTTGCCTGTGAACTGCAGTAAAGCTGGCATCTTCGGTAAGGAACTTCAGAATGTGTTAACCTCAGCCCATGTACTCTGTTCCTGTCGCCCGAACATACTCTTGTGTGATAAACAGATGCTCTGTCAGTGAGCGTAACTCGGCAGTTTATACTGCTGGTGATATTTCAGCCTCTCACTTTCTCTCTCTCTGTTAAAGTGTTTTAAACTCACTCCTCACAAAATGCTGGAGGAACTCAGCAGGCCAGGCAGCATCTATGGAAAAGAGTACAGTCGACATTTCAGGCGGAGATGCTTTGTCAGGACTGTACTCTTTTCCATAGATGGTGCCTGGCCTGCTGAGTTCCTCCAGCATTTTGTGTGTGTTGCTTGGATCTCCAGCATCTGCAGATTCTCTCTTGTTTGGGGTTAAACTCACTCCTGTCAGATAAAGCTTAAAAGTGGAGTATGGCCTGTGTTACTTAACGTGAATGAATTTAATCCATTTAGACGTGACATGTTAATCAAGACATTCTGATGCAAAGGATATTTCAGAAGTCATGCTCAGCTCCTTTGTAAGAGTGTGAAACCTCGGTCATATGTGGATGTTTGTAAATTTTTGTATGTGCTGCAAATGATGAACATGTATTGGCCTTCATCAATCATGGAATTGAATTTAGGAGCCGAAAGGTAATGTTGCAGCTATATAAGACCCTGGTCAGACCCCACTTGAAGTACTGTGCTCAGTTCTGGCCACCTCACTACAGGAAGGATGTGGAAACCATGGAAGGGTGCAGAAGAGATTTACAAGGATGTTGCCTGGACTGGGGAAGATGTTTTATGAGAATAGGTTGAGTGAACTCAGCCTTTTCTCCTTGGAGCGACAGAGGATGAGAGGTGACCTGACAGAGGTGTATAAGATGATGAGAGGCATTGATCATGTGGATAGTCAGAGGCTTTTTCCCAGGCTGAAATGGCTGCCACAAGAGGACACAGGTTTAAGGTGCTGGGGAGTAGGTACAGAGGAGATGTCAGGGGTAAGTTTTTTACTCAGAGAGTGGTGAGTGCGTGGAATGGGCTGCCGGCAACGGTGGTGGAGGCAGATATGATAGGGTCTTTTAAGAGACTTTTGGATAGGTACATGGAGCTTAGAAAAATAGAGGGCTATAGGTAAGCCTAGTAATTTCTAAGGTAAGGACATGTTCGGCACAACTTTGTGGGCCGAAGAGCCTGTATTGTGCTGTAGGTTTTCTATGTTTCCATTAACATCAGACCAATGTTCATCAGTACAGCAGCGTAGCAGTTAATGTACCAGGCGACCCAGGTTCAATTCCACTGCTACCTGGAAGTTTATATCTTCTCCAAGTGACCACCTAGCTTTTCTCCTGGTGCTCCAGTTTCCTCCCGTGTTTCAAAGGTGTACAGGTTAATAGGTTAATTTGTCACGTGGGGTAATTGGGCTGCCCAGTCTTGTTGAGCTGAAAAGGCCTGTAAACGTACTGTATCTCTAAGTAAAATAAAATAAATTTCTCTCCAGTCTTCCTGAAGGCTCCTTATTTTAAGGATGCTTACCTTCCTTCCTAAATCTTCACCATGCTGAGAGACGTGTTGCCCATGTTTCTCTCTCCTCCCCACACACCTTGACTTCAATGAACGTTGGGGGACTTGTGACAACCATCAGAGGGCACCAGAAGACATCGCTCTCTCTGGCAGCTCATAGCTCATAAATATGTCCATCCATTCTAGGTGTAGTGTGAATGATTTGGAGTGGGAAGTCCTGGTCTGATGACCAAATGGGCCATCCATCAGAACCTTCAAGCGGTTTATTGAGTTACCAGAGCAAAGTGAACAAGGCTATAGCTGAAGTCAGAGTCTGAAATGGTCACAGTGACCTCACTCAGGGCAGTTTTGTGTCAGAACTTTCCTAACAACCACTAACTAGCCTGCATCAATCAGCCTTTAGACCTAGCACGTAGACAGTTAAGCACAGAGAGAGACTGATGTTTTCATAGCAAAGCTCTTAACAGCTCCTCTGTTTACAGACAAAGCTGTTATGTGCTTCCAGTGATTTCTGCTGACAAACATCTAACTATAGTTTCTACCTTTGACATAAAGTGGAAAGGTTCATTTTGAATACGTGAAATGTAAAACTGTGATTCACTAAGCCACCTGGTTTTCTGTGGAAAAGTTGAGTTTCCCATCAATTAAGCCTCAAGTAAAGGGTTGGGGGATACTACATCTTTCTGTCAGCCTGGCTCCTGGTGGCAAGAAATGGATCTCCTGCTTAAAACCATGATTCATTAAACTACGATGGTTTTGGTACAAATTCTCAATAAATAGCAGGTTGACTGATCTCTAAGGAGGCGCCAGTGCCAATAGTACAGTTGGCCAAGTGAGCCAGGTGCAAAAGAGTACTTCAGTAGTCAGTTCCAGCATCAGCAGAGGTCAATGTAAAAACCAAACATAAACATACAGATTATTGGCAGGAGTGGACCACTCGACAGATCAGGCCTGCTCCACTCTTCATTAAGGTCACAGATAATCTGACTGTAACCTCAGCACTGCATCCCAACTACCCGATCTAACCTACATATCAAGTATCTATACTTAGTGGCCACTTTATTAGGTACAGGAGGTCTATTTGTACCCATCCACTTAAAGGTTCAATATATTGTACATTCAGAGATGCTATTCTGTACACCAATGTTGTAACACATGGCTATTTGAGTCACTGTTGCCTTCCTGTCAGCTGGAACTAGTCAAGTCATTCTCCTCTGACCTCTCTCATTAACAAAAAGATTTTGCCCACAGGACTGCCACTCACTGGATGTTTTTTTTTGTTTTTCACACCATTCTCTGTTGAGCGTGAAAATCCCAGGGGGTCAACGGTTTCTGAGATACTCAAACCACCCCATCTGGCACCAACAATTAGTCCACAGTCAATGTCACTTAGATCACATTTTTTCCCCATTCTGATGTATAGTCTGAACAACAAATAAACTCTTTAGCTCATGTCTGCATGCTTTTAAAAGTTCAAAATGAATTTATTATTAAAGTTCATATATATCACCCTGAGATTTGTTTTCTTATGCAAATCAAAGACCATAATAGAATCATTGGAAGACCACACCCAATCGGGCGGGCGGACAAACAGCCAATGTGCAAAAGACAACAAACTGTGCAAATACAAAAGAAAATAAATAATTAATAAATAAGGAATAAAAATCAAGAATATGAGATAAAGAGTCCTTGAAAGTGAGTCCATATGTTGTGGGAACAGTTCAGTGATGGGGCAAGTGAAGTTCATTGAGTTGCTGCAATATGATTGGCTGATCAGATACTTGCATTCCAGTGGCCACTGAGTGAAAGTATCAACTTCACAATAATATTCCAGGACTCTGCTTTCAACAACCATCCTCTTTCCCCCAACCCTTTCAGGAACGGACTTGCAGATTCACAAGAAAGAAAAAAAAATCTCCTCCTTTCTTTAAATGGATTACCTCATTTTTTAAGCAGTGACTTCTGGTTCTAGTTTCCCCCACAAGAGGATGCATCCATTCCTACACCCACACTTCCAAAACCCTGTTCCAGCCTAGTGTACATTATGCGTAATTTATCTCATCTTAGGTTTGTCCTAGCTTCTACTGCAAAAAGCTCATTTTGATTGCTTACGCTGTTTACAGTTTCATGTATGACCTTGATAACAATAAACCTTCTGGAATATATTTTATGATCTATTCATATCTTCTAGAATGCACTTTATTATTTGTTAACTTGTTTATGGTCATATTTCTTTGTGTTGTCTGTGAGTTACATGTACTGAGTTGTGCACTTTGGTCTGAAGGTTCCTTCTTTCATTTGACAGTGTACATGTTATGGTTGAATGATAATAAACGGAACAGGAACCTTCTCCGAGCCATTTTCAATGCACTACTTATTTAATTTCACTTTTTTTAACATATATATACTTCTTACTGTAATTGAGTTTTAATATTACGTATTGCATTGTACTTCCACTGCATAACAACAAGGTTCACAACATATTCCAGCAATGGTAAACCCAACTCTGATTCTGGTTCTGATTACTGTTGTTTCCCCCTGGGTGTAGTTTTCAAAGTGCCAAGCTGTATGGGTCCTAATGCCCTTCCCTTGGACAACATCGGTGGTGTGGAGAGGGGAGACCTGCAGCTTGGGCAACTGCCAGTCTCCCATAAATAAAAACCCTGCCCAGGCTTGCGCCCTGGAAACTCTCCAAGGCACAAATTCTTGGTCTGTCGAGACTAATGGAGGCCTACACCTACACAGTTTTCAACGATAGTGATCGATATTGCACAGGACCTGGAGGCAAGGAGAAGAGCATCTCAAAATATCATGTGCAGCAAATGTAACTACACACATCCAGTTCATAAACACAAGACATTTCGGCAGATGCAGAAAAGCGAGAGTAACACACACAAAATGCTGGAAGAATTCAATCGGTCAGGCAGCATCTATGGAGAGGAATAAACAGTCAGTGTTTGAGCTGAGATCCTTCATCAGGAGGACTGATGAAGAGTCTCAGACTGAAACATCGACTGTTTATTCCTCTCCATAGATGCTGCCTGATCTACTGAAGTCCTGTAGCGTTTTGTGTGTGTTACTCTATTTTACCGTATATAGGGCTCAGGGGAACCTTCTCTGAGAATCTACATTAATGGACTGTTGGCTTGTTGAGTCTCCATCAGAAGTATTTTTTTTCCTTCATCCCTCTGGGTGAGAAAATCTACACGAAAGCACAATATTTATTTTTCAGGCTTATGACCATTTTTCACTCAATGGACTTTTCAGTTCATCTAACTGTGTTCTTGTTTCTATTTTGGATAATTTATCTTTATCTTGTGGATGCTGTGCATCTGATGCTATGTTCCTGTGCCACTACCGCAGATAAGATTTTCATTCCCTTCCTGTCCTTTGCGATTACTCGAGTCGAGTGTGATGTTTCCTAAAGGGTTGTCTACTGGTGGGTCCTCAGGTAGTTGTCGTGGTCAATCCAGGAGTGAGTGCTGACTGGGGTGAGTGGCAGGGTCTTCTGTTCGTTCAACATGTACTGGTACATACAACAATAAACTTGACTTCCAGCTACAGAAGTAAATTCTATAGAAATATGTTACTTTTGTTTATCACTGTGTAACATACATCTTCACGTTGGAATATAGAAGAGTACAAGCCCTTTGCCCCATCATGGTGCCAGTTTTAACTAATCCCATGTTCAAATGGTCTAAATCCTTCCGTTCCCTGCCTGTTTGTGTACTTGTCTAAATGCCTCTCAGACATTCCTATCACAATGTTTCTATCAATCAGGGTCCTTTACACAGAGACCACCAGGCCCCCTGCGGTGTGCAGTGCATGTTGTAACATCTTGTGCACAAAATTGTCTTGTTTTGCATTCGAGGCCCAAAATTGGCACACCCAAAAAGGAAGAAGCTGAGACCTGTTCAGCATTAGTTGATGCAAGCATTGTGATTAAATTTCAGCATGGACAGCAATTCCTTTTGCACTTACATCCCACATCACAATATTCTTAGGATCTTTTGATTCTTTCGTAAACAGAGGCCCAACCATTCACCTCCTCTACCGCCAGTCTTTGCTCAAAGATCCCCTCTAAGTAAACATCAATAACTAAACTCCTTCCATTTTAGTTTGTCACATTTGGTGCTCACAATGTGGTCCATTGTGTATCGGAGAAGCTAAATGCAGACTGGGTGACCACTGGATATCTCCTTTCAATTCAAAATGTGACTCTGAATTTCCAATTGCTTGTCACTTTGGTTGTCTGTCATACTTCCAGTCTGGCTTCTCATATTTCTCTGTCAAAGACCATCATAAGCTCAGGAAACAACATCACTTCTCCCTTCTTTGGGTGCAGCAGCCCCTGGGCTCAACACTGAATTTCAGATAACCAGCCTTCGCAGTTTGTGGCAGAACTAAGTGGGTTTGGTGTGAGAACAGCCATTGCTGACTATTCATGTTAAGTCAGCTAGTGTGTGTGTGTGGTTAGGGGTTGGGTGAGGGTTAGGAAATCAGATTAATGGCCTATAGTGGTGGGGTGCTGGCCAATCTTGGACACTCTCTACAGCCTGCTGACTATTTCTGGTGTTTTTCTGGTTTTGAACATGTTGGGCAGTATGACCTGAGTAGCTATTGAAAACAGACATTTCTGGCTTGTGGAGAACTCGGCTTACAGATACTTTTCAGGGATGGTACCTTTGCATAATAAGGTAGCTGATTGTAATGGGAAATGAACACCTTGGCTCTTTTTAAAATCAATTACTTCAGTGATCCTTAGATCGTTTATGACTTTACCTTTAAAAGTTTTATGAGGTATTCCCTCCAAAGCCTCTTAAGTAGAAAGTTTTCCTGGGCTGGCTGCACTAGACATGCTATACAGAGCAGCCTTGTGTTGTGCTTCGCTTTGGGAACTCAGCTCTGTGCACTTCCTACATTTCTATTTCTGAGTTATACTAATGAAAGAAATCCAGCGTCAATCTCTAGTTTATAGAATCTGAGTCAGACAGTACAGAAGCAGGCTTTTCAGCCCACCATATCAATGCTGACCTTTTTCACTGTCTCCACTAATCCCATTTGGCTACGTTAGGACTATATCCTTCTTTCTTTATTTGTGTCCAGCTAAATTCCTCTTAAATGTAGTAATGATATCTGCTTCCTGCACCTTCTCTGGCAACACATACGTCTCTTTTAAATCTCCTACCTCTCACCTTAGACCAATGCTCTCTTGCATTTGATATTCCTACCATGGGAAAAAGGTCTTGACATTCTACCTTATCTATGTCACTCATAATCTTATAAGCTTCTATCAGCCTGCTTTGCTCCAGCAAAGGCCAGTGACCCCTTAGCTGGCAAGTTCAAGGTCTGGCGTCCAGGATCCCATCATCGGCAAGTTCTGGGTTCGAAGCCCCAAGATCAAAGACTGAGTTGGCAAGTACAGAAGTTGAGGTCAAAGCCCTGGGTCTGTGAGCATACGAGTCCACTGAGGAAGCTGGAAGCTCGATGTCTGCGAGTCCATGAGTCCGCTGGAGACTGGAGGGGCTGAGTCCTGGGGTGAGAGGCCTGTCTGTGGGTGTGAGTGGGTGGGAAGGAGGAAGGGAGTTTGCTTTGCTGCTGTTGTGTTGTTGCTTGTGTTGTTCTGCTGAACATTGTGGGTGTGCACTGTTGGCACTGGAACGTGTGGAAAAACTTGCAGGCTGCCCCCGGCACATCATCAGGTTGTGTTGGGTGTTCATTTCACTGTATGGTGTACGTGAGAAAGCTAAATGAATCCAGATCAGGATCAGCTCATTATAACGTAGCATCCTGCAGCCCAAAAGGACGCCATGATGATAGGTACTAAGGACTTTGGGTGGGCTAGCAGCATTTACCAATTATATGTGCAAGTTCCTAGTTTCTGATCACTTAAGTCAAAATACTTGGTGTTTATTATACCAACCCTAGACAACAGCTGTAAGACAAGTTTGTGCAAATTCCAACTTCACAGAAATCAAAAAGCTGCAGATACAGGAAACAGGATGTAAAAACAGAAAATGCTGCAATTACTCAGCAGGTAAGGCAGCATTTGTGGAGAGAAAAATCTTTCCACAGAACTGGAAAGAGAGATAAAACAAGTATGGTTTTGTCTTGTTCAGGCTGCACCTGAGAGAAAGCAAGAAAATGTTTCAGGACAACAACTCTCCATGAGGAGGAGCCACCACCAATTTTCTTTTGCAATAGCTGCAGTTTTCAGTCTGTGCAGAACATCTCATTTTGCAGTGATGCAGAAAGTTGCAAGTTCTCAGAAACTGCAGCAGTGAAGTAGCGCAGTAGTTGACACAATGTTTTACAGCAGCCAACTGTTAGATCAGGGTTAAATTCCCACTGCTGTCTTAAAGAGTTTGTACGTTCTCCCCATGAGCAAGTGGGTTTCCTCCCACGTTCCAAAAATGTGCGGTTAAAGTTAACGAGTTGGGGGCATGCTACGTTTGTGCCAGAAGCATGGCAGCTCTTGCAGGCTGCCCAGCGCAATCTCCACTGATTTGATATGATTTGACACAACCAATGCATTTCACTGTATGTTTCAATGTACAAACAACAAATAAAGCTAATCTCTTTATCAACACACACAAAATGCTGGAGGAACTCAACATGTCAGGCAGCATCTATGAAAATGAATGAACAGTCGATGTTTCAGGCTGAGACCCTTCATCAGGGCTGAAAGGGAAGGGGGAAGATGCTAGAATAAAAAGGTGCTGGGAGCAGAACGAGGCTAGCTAGACCCAGCTAGAGGTGGTAAGTGAAGCCAGACGGGTGGGAAAGGTAAAGGGCTGGAGAAGAAGGACTCTCTCTATCATCTTTTATGCTCATTTACAAACCAGCTTACGTCAGCCCATCTCTGAATCGACAATCAAAAGTAAATCAGTATGAATTCTTGCTGCACTGCTTCTCAACAGCTACGTGGATGTATCATTAGTTGTGTGGCAATGAAGACATGAATTGAAATATGCTTATCTGTGCAAGCAAGGTGAATTATTAACATAAATTAATTGGAATATAACCCAGGGTAAGAGTCAGCATCAACCACATTTCCCACAGGGTCACTCTTTTTGTGTGAGCTTGGATGGTGAATATCACAACAATTCAGATCCGGCAGGCTTCAGTGCTCCCATAATCCCACATAAAAAGAGTATGCAGCCACATAATAAGAGGGGTGGCATGGCAGTGACATAACTAACATAACCAGTTACAGCGCCAGTGACCTAGGTTCAATTCCCACCATTGCCTGTTAGGAGTTTGTACGCTCTCACTATGGGTTTATGGATAGCATGGACAGAGCGGATGTGGCAAAGTTGTTTCCCATGGTGGGGGAGTCTAGTACGAGAGGGCGTGACTTAAGGATTGAAGGGAGCCCATTCAGAACAGAGATGCAAAGAAATTTTTTTAGCCAGAAGGTGGTGAATCTGTGGAATTTGTTGCCACGGGCGGCAGTGGAGGTCAAGTCATTGGGTGTATTTAAGGCAGAGATTGATAGGTATCTGAGTAGCCAAGGCATCAAAGGTTATGGTGAGAAGGCAGGGGAGTGGGGCTAAATGGCAGATTGGATCAGCTCATGATAAAATGGCAGAGCTGCCTCAACGGGCCGAATGGCCAACTTCTGCTCCTTTGTCTTATGGTCCTCTATGTGCTCTGGTTTCCTCCCAAGTTCCAAAGGTGTGGGGGTTAGGGAAGGTAAGTTGTAGGCGTGCTGAGTTGATGTTGATGTTGTAGACATGCTATGTTGATGTTGATGTTGTGGGCATGCTGAGTTCATGTTGATGTTGTGGGCGTGCTGAGTTGATGTTGATGTTGTGGGCGTGCTATGTTGATGTTGATGTTGTGGGCATGCTGTGTTGATGTGGATGTTGTGGGCATGCTGTGTTGATGTTGATGTTGTGGGCGTGCTGTGTTGATGTTGATGTTGTGAGCGTGCTATGTTGATGTTGATGTTGTGGGCATGCTGTGTTGATGTGGATGTTGTGGGCATGCTGAGTTGATGTTGATGTTGTGGGCGTGCTGAGTTCATGTTGATGTTGTGGGCGTGCTGTGTTGATGTTGATGTGGATGTTGTGGGCGTGCTGAGTTGATGTTGATGTGGATGTTGTGGGCGTGTTGAGTTGATGTTGATGTTGTGGGCGTGCTGAGTTCATGTTGATGTTGTGGGCGTGCTGTGTTGATGTTGATGTGGATGTTGTGGGCGTGCTGTGTTGATGTTGATGTTGTGGGCGTGCTGTGTTGATGTTGATGTTGTGGGTGTGCTGTGTTCATGTTGATGTTGTGAGCGTGCTGTGTTGATGTTGATGTGGATGTTGTGGGCGTGCTGTGTTGATGTTGATGTTGATGTTGTGGGCGTGCTGAGTTCATGTTGATGTTGTGGGCGTGCTGTGTTGATGTTGATGTTGATGTTGTGGGCGTGCTGAGTTGATGTTGATGTTGTGGGCATGTTGAGTTGATGTTGATGTTGTGGGCGTGCTGTGTTGATGTTGATGTGGATGTTGTGGGCGTGCTGTGTTGATGTTGATGTGGATGTTGTGGGCGTGCTGTGTTGATGTTGATGTTGATGTTGTGGGCGTGTTGAGTTGATGTTGATGTTGTGGGCGTGCTGAGTTCATGTTGATGTTGTGGGCGTGCTGTGTTAATGCTGATGTGGATGTTGTGAGCGTGCTGTGTTGATGTTGATGTGGATGTTGTGGGCGTGCTGTGTTGATGTTGATGTGGATGTTGTGGGCGTGCTGTGTTGATGTTGATGTTGATGTTGTGGGCGTGCTGTGTTGATGTTGATGTTGTGGGCGTGCTGAGTTCATGTTGATGTTGTGGGCGTGCTGTGTTGATGTTGATGTTGTGAGCGTGCTGTGTTGATGTTGATGTTGATGTTGATGTTGTGAGCGTGCTGTGTTGATGTTGATGTGGATGTTGTGGGCGTGCTGAGTTGATGTTGATGTTGTGTGCGTGCTGTGTTGATGTTGATGTTGATGTTGATGTTGTGAGCGTGCTGTGTTGATGTTGATGTTGATGTTGTGGGCGTGCTGTGTTGATGTTGATGTTGTGGGCGTGCTGTGTTGATGTTGATGTGGATGTTGTGGGCGTGCTGTGTTGATGTTGATGTTGATGTTGTGGGCGTGCTGTGTTGATGTTGATGTTGTGGGCGTGCTGTGTTGATGTTGATGTTGATGTTGTGAGCGTACTGTGTTGATGTTGATGTTGATGTTGTGGGCGTGCTGTGTTGATGTTGATGTTGTGGGCGTGCTGTGTTGATGTTGATGTGGATGTTGTGAGCGTGCTGTGTTGATGTTGATGTTGATGTTGTGAGCGTACTGTGTTGATGTTGATGTTGATGTTGTGGGCGTGCTGTGTTGATGTTGATGTTGTGGGCGTGCTGTGTTGATGTTGATGTGGATGTTGTGGGCGTGCTGTGTTGATGTTGATGTGGATGTTGTGGGCGTGCTGTGTTGATGTTGATGTTGTGAGCGCGCTGTGTTGATGTGGATGTTGTGGGCGTGCTGTGTTAATGTTGATGTTGTGAGCGTGCTGTGTTGATGTGGATGTTGTGGGCGTGCTGTGTTGATGTTGATGTGGATGTTGTGGGCGTGCTGTGTTGATGTTGTGAGCGCGCTGTGTTGATGTTGATGTTGATGTTGTGGGCGTGCTGTGTTGATGTTGATGTTGATGTTGTGGGCGTGCTGTGTTGATGCTGTGTTGATGTTGATGTGGATGTTGTGGGCGTGCTGAGTTGATGTTGTGGGCGTGCTGTGTTGATGTGGATGTTGTGGGCATGCTGAGTTGATGTTGATGTGGATGTTGTGGGCGTGCTGAGTTGATGTTGTGGGCGTGCTGTGTTGATGTGGATGTTGTGGGCGTGTTGAGTTGATGTTGATGTTGTGGGCGTGCTGAGTTGATGTTGATGTTGTGGGCGTGCTGTGTTGATGTTGATGTGGATGTTGTGGGCGTGCTGTGTTGATGTTGCGGGCGTGCTGAGTTGATGTTGATGTTGTGGGCGTGCTGTGTTGATGTTGATGTTGATGTTGTGGGCGTGCTGTGTTGATGTTGATGTGGATGTTGTGGGCGTGCTGTGTTGATGTTGATGTGGATGTTGTGGGCGTGCTGTGTTGATGTTGATGTTGATGTTGTGGGCGTGCTGTGTTGATGTTGATGTGGATGTTGTGGGCGTGCTGTGTTGATGTTGATGTTGTGGGCGTGCTGTGTTGATGTTGATGTGGATGTTGTGGGCGTGCTGAGTTGATGTTGTGGGTGTGCTGTGTTGATGTTGATGTGGATGTTGTGGGCATGCTGAGTTCATGTGGATGTTGTGGGCGTGCTGAGTTGATGTTGATGTTGTGAGCGTGCTGTGTTGATGTGGATGTTGTGGGCGTGCTGTGTTGATGTTGATGTGGATGTTGTGGGCGTGCTGTGTTGATGTTGATGTTGTGAGCGCGCTGTGTTGATGTGGATGTTGTGGGCGTGCTGTGTTGATGTTGATGTTGTGAGCGTGCTGTGTTGATGTGGATGTTGTGGGCGTGCTGTGTTGATGTTGATGTGGATGTTGTGGGCGTGCTGTGTTGATGTTGTGAGCGCGCTGTGTTGATGTTGATGTTGATGTTTTGGGCGTGCTGTGTTGATGTTGATGTTGATGTTGTGGGCGTGCTGTGTTGATGTTGATGTTGATGTTGTGGGCATGCTGTGTTGATGTTGATGTGGATGTTGTGGGCGTGCTGAGTTGATGTTGTGGGCGTGCTGAGTTGATGTTGTGGGCGTGCTGTGTTGATGTTGATGTGGATGTTGTGGGCATGCTGAGTTCATGTGGATGTTGTGGGCGTGCTGAGTTGATGTTGATGTTGTGAGCGTGCTGTGTTGATGTGGATGTTGTGGGCGTGCTGTGTTGATGTGGATGTTGTGGGCATGCTGTGTTGATGTGGATGTTGTGGGCGTGCTGTGTTGATGTTGATGTGGATGTTGTGGGCGTGCTGTGTTGATGTTGATGTGGATGTTGTGGGCGTGCTGAGTTGATGTTGTGGGCGTGCTGTGTCGATGTGGATGTTGTGGGCGTGCTGTGTCGATGTGGATGTTGTGGGCATGCTGAGTTGATGTTGATGTGGATGTTGTGGGCGTGCTGAGTTGATGTTGTGGGCGTGCTGTGTTGATGTGGATGTTTTGGGCGTGTTGAGTTGATGTTGATGTTGTGGGCGTGCTGAGTTGATGTTGATGTTGTGGGCGTGCTGTGTTGATGTTGATGTGGATGTTGTGGGCGTGCTGTGTTGATGTTGCGGGCGTGCTGAGTTGATGTTGATGTTGTGGGTGTGCTGTGTTGATGTTGATGTTGATGTTGTGGGCGTGCTGTGTTGATGTTGATGTGGATGTTGTGGGCGTGCTGTGTTGATGTTGATGTTGTGGGCGTGCTGTGTTGATGTTGATGTTGATGTTGTGGGCGTGCTGTGTTGATGTTGCGGGCGTGCTGAGTTGATGTTGATGTTGTGGGTGTGCTGTGTTGATGTTGATGTTGTGGGCATGCTGAGTTGATGTTGATGTTGTGGGCGTGCTGAATTGATGTGGATGTTGTGGGCGTGCTGAGTTGATGTGGATGTTGTGGGCGTGCTGAGTTGATGTTGATGTTGTGGGCGTGCTGTGTTGATGTGGATGTTGTGGGTGTGCTGAGTTGATGTTGATGTTGTGGGCGTGCTGAGTTGATGTTGATGTTGTGGGCGTGCTGTGTTGATGTGGATGTTGTGGGTGTGCTGAGTTGATGTTGAGCTAAAAATAAAAGAGAAGAAGTATAACATAGCAAAGATGAGTGGAAAACCGGAGGACTGGGAAGCTTTTAAAGAGCAACAGAAGATAACAAAAAAGGCAATACGCCAAGAAAAAATGAGGTACGAAGGTAAACTAGCCAAGAATATAAAGGAGGATAGTAAAAGCTTCTTTAGGTATGTGAATAGCAAAAAAAGTAGTTAAGACCAATATTGGGCCATTGAAGACAGAAATGGGTGAATTTATTATGGGGAACAAGGAAATGGCAGATGAGTTGAACAGGTACTTTGGATCTGTCTTCACTAGGGAAGACACAAACAATCTCCCAGATGTAATAGTAGCCAAAGGAACTAGGGTAAAGAATGAACTGAAGGAAATTTATATTAGGCAAGAAACGGTGTTGGATAGACTGTTGAGTCTGAAGGCTTATAAGTCCCCGGGACCTGATGGTCTGCATCCCAGGGTACTTAAAGAGGTGGCTCTAGAAATCGTGGACGCATTGGTAATCATTTTCCAATGTTGTATAGATTCAGGAACAGCTCCTGCTGATTGGAGGGTGGCTAATGTTGTCCCACTTTTCAAGAAAGGAGGGAGAGAGAAAACAGGGAATTATAGACCGGTTAGCCTGACGTCAGTGATGGGAAAGATGCTGGAGTCAATTATAAAAGAGGAAATTACGACACATTTGGATAGCAGTAGAAGGATCAGTCCGAGTCAGCATGGATTTATGAAGGGAAAATCATGCTTGACTAATCTTCTGGAGTTTTTTGAGGATGTAACTATGAAAATGGACAAGGGAGAGCCAGTGGATGTAGTGTACCTGGACTTCCAGAAAGCTTTTGATAAAGTCCCACATAGGAGATTAGTGGGCAAAATTAGGGCACATGGTATTGGGGGCAGAGTACTGACATGGATTGAAAATTGGCTGGCTGACAGGAAACAAAGAGTAGTGATTAACGGGTCCCTTTCGGAATGGCAGGCTGTGACCAGTGGGGTACCACAAGGTTTGGTGCTGGGACCGCAGCTGTTTACAATATACATTAATGATTTAGATGAAGGGATTAAAAGTAACATTAGCAAATTTGCTGATGACACAAAGCTGGGTGGCAGTGTGAAATGTCAGGAGGATGTTATAAGAATGCAGGGTGACTTGAACAGGTTGGGTGAGTGGGCAAATGTATGGCAGATGCAGTTTAATGTGGATAAATGTGAGGTTATCCACTTTGGTGGCAAGAACAGGAAGGCAGATTACTATCTAAATGGAGTCAAGTTAGGAAAAGGGGAAGTACAACGAGATCTAGGTGTTCTTGTACATCAGTCAATGAAAGCAAGCATGCAGGTACAGCAGGCAGTGAAGAAAGCTAATGGCATGCTGGCCTTTATAACAAGAGGAATTGAGTATAGAAGTAAAGAGGTCCTCTGCAGCTGTACAGGGCCCTGGTGAGACCCCACCTGGAGTATTGTGTGCAGTTTTGGTCTCCAAATTTGAGGAAGGACATTCTTGCTATTGAGGGAGTGCAGCATAAGTTCACAAGGTTAATTCCTGGAATGGCGGGACTGTCATATGTTGAAAGATTGGAGAGACTGGGCTTGTATACACTGGAATTTAGAAGGATGAGAGGGGATCTGATTGAAACATATAAGATTATTAAGGGACTGGACACACTGGAGGCAGGAAGCATGTTCCCGCTGATGGGTGAGTCCAGAACTAGAGGCCACAGTTTAAGAATAAGGGGTAGGCCATTTAGAACAGAGATGCGGAAAAACTTTTTCACCCAGAGAGTGGTGGATATGTGGAATGCTCTGCCCCAGAAGGCAGTGGAGGCCAAGTCTCTGGATGCATTCAAGAGAGAGTTAGATAGAGCTCATAGATAGCGGGGTCAAGGGATATGGGGAGAGGACAGGAACGGGATACTGATTGTGTATGATCAGCCATGATCACAGTGAATGGCGGTGCTGGCTAGAAGGGCCGAATGGCCTACTCCTGCACCTACTGTCAATTGTCTATTGATGTTGTGGGCATGCTGTGTTGATGTTGATGCTGTGGGCATGCTGTGTTGATGTGGATGTTGTGGGCATGCTGTGTTGATGTGGATGTTGTGGGCATGCTGAGTTGATGTTGATGTGGATGTTGTGGGCGTGCTGTGTTGATGTTGATGTGGATGTTGTGGGCGTGCTGTGTTGATGTTGTGGGCGTGCTGTGTTGATGTTGATGTGGATGTTGTGGGCGTGCTGTGTTGATGTTGTGGGCATGCTGAGTTGATGTTGATGTTGTGGGTGTGCTGTGTTGATGTTGATGTTGTGGGCGTGCTGAATTGATGTGGATGTTGTGGGCGTGCTGAGTTGATGTGGATGTTGTGGGCGTGCTGTGTTGATGTGGATGTTGTGGGTGTGCTGAGTTGATGTTGATGTTGTGGGCGTGCTGTGTTGATGTGGATGTTGTGGGTGTGCTGAGTTGATGTTGATGTTGTGGGCGTGCTGAGTTGATGTTGATGTTGTGGGCGTGCTGTGTTGATGTGGATGTTGTGGGCGTGCTGAGTTGATGTTGATGTTGTGGGCGTGCTGTGTTGATGTGGATGTTGTGGGTGTGCTGAGTTGATGTTGATGTTGTGGGCGTGCTGAGTTGATGTTGATGTTGTGGGCGTGCTGTGTTGATGTGGATGTTGTGGGTGTGCTGAGTTGATGTTGAGCTAAAAATAAAAGAGAAGAAGTATAACATAGCAAAGATGAGTGGAAAACCGGAGGACTGGGAAGCTTTTAAAGAGCAACAGAAGATAACAAAAAAGGCAATACGCCAAGAAAAAATGAGGTACGAAGGTAAACTAGCCAAGAATATAAAGGAGGATAGTAAAAGCTTCTTTAGGTATGTGAATAGCAAAAAAAGTAGTTAAGACCAATATTGGGCCATTGAAGACAGAAATGGGTGAATTTATTATGGGGAACAAGGAAATGGCAGATGAGTTGAACAGGTACTTTGGATCTGTCTTCACTAGGGAAGACACAAACAATCTCCCAGATGTAATAGTAGCCAAAGGAACTAGGGTAAAGAATGAACTGAAGGAAATTTATATTAGGCAAGAAACGGTGTTGGATAGACTGTTGAGTCTGAAGGCTTATAAGTCCCCGGGACCTGATGGTCTGCATCCCAGGGTACTTAAAGAGGTGGCTCTAGAAATCGTGGACGCATTGGTAATCATTTTCCAATGTTGTATAGATTCAGGAACAGCTCCTGCTGATTGGAGGGTGGCTAATGTTGTCCCACTTTTCAAGAAAGGAGGGAGAGAGAAAACAGGGAATTATAGACCGGTTAGCCTGACGTCAGTGATGGGAAAGATGCTGGAGTCAATTATAAAAGAGGAAATTACGACACATTTGGATAGCAGTAGAAGGATCAGTCCGAGTCAGCATGGATTTATGAAGGGAAAATCATGCTTGACTAATCTTCTGGAGTTTTTTGAGGATGTAACTATGAAAATGGACAAGGGAGAGCCAGTGGATGTAGTGTACCTGGACTTCCAGAAAGCTTTTGATAAAGTCCCACATAGGAGATTAGTGGGCAAAATTAGGGCACATGGTATTGGGGGCAGAGTACTGACATGGATTGAAAATTGGCTGGCTGACAGGAAACAAAGAGTAGTGATTAACGGGTCCCTTTCGGAATGGCAGGCTGTGACCAGTGGGGTACCACAAGGTTTGGTGCTGGGACCGCAGCTGTTTACAATATACATTAATGATTTAGATGAAGGGATTAAAAGTAACATTAGCAAATTTGCTGATGACACAAAGCTGGGTGGCAGTGTGAAATGTCAGGAGGATGTTATAAGAATGCAGGGTGACTTGAACAGGTTGGGTGAGTGGGCAAATGTATGGCAGATGCAGTTTAATGTGGATAAATGTGAGGTTATCCACTTTGGTGGCAAGAACAGGAAGGCAGATTACTATCTAAATGGAGTCAAGTTAGGAAAAGGGGAAGTACAACGAGATCTAGGTGTTCTTGTACATCAGTCAATGAAAGCAAGCATGCAGGTACAGCAGGCAGTGAAGAAAGCTAATGGCATGCTGGCCTTTATAACAAGAGGAATTGAGTATAGAAGTAAAGAGGTCCTCTGCAGCTGTACAGGGCCCTGGTGAGACCCCACCTGGAGTATTGTGTGCAGTTTTGGTCTCCAAATTTGAGGAAGGACATTCTTGCTATTGAGGG
This sequence comes from Hemitrygon akajei, assembly GCF_048418815.1. Lineage (NCBI taxonomy): Eukaryota > Metazoa > Chordata > Chondrichthyes > Myliobatiformes > Dasyatidae > Hemitrygon > Hemitrygon akajei. The sequence continues at coordinate 34,136,361 of NC_133127.1, forward strand.
AGTGCAGCATAGGTTCACAAGGTTAATTCCTGGAATGGCGGGACTGTCATATGTTGAAAGATTGGAGAGACTGGGCTTGTATACACTGGAATTTAGAAGGATGAGAGGGGATCTGATTGAAACATATAAGATTATTAAGGGACTGGACACACTGGAGGCAGGAAGCATGTTCCCGCTGATGGGTGAGTCCAGAACTAGAGGCCACAGTTTAAGAATAAGGGGTAGGCCATTTAGAACAGAGATGCGGAAAAACTTTTTCACCCAGAGAGTGGTGGATATGTGGAATGCTCTGCCCCAGAAGGCAGTGGAGGCCAAGTCTCTGGATGCATTCAAGAGAGAGTTAGATAGAGCTCATAGATAGCGGGGTCAAGGGATATGGGGAGAGGACAGGAACGGGATACTGATTGTGTATGATCAGCCATGATCACAGTGAATGGCGGTGCTGGCTAGAAGGGCCGAATGGCCTACTCCTGCACCTACTGTCAATTGTCTATTGATGTTGTGGGCATGCTGTGTTGATGTTGATGCTGTGGGCATGCTGTGTTGATGTGGATGTTGTGGGCATGCTGTGTTGATGTGGATGTTGTGGGCATGCTGAGTTGATGTTGATGTGGATGTTGTGGGCGTGCTGTGTTGATGTTGATGTGGATGTTGTGGGCGTGCTGTGTTGATGTTGTGGGCGTGCTGTGTTGATGTTGATGTGGATGTTGTGGGCGTGCTGTGTTGATGTTGTGGGCATGCTGAGTTGATGTTGATGTTGTGGGTGTGCTGTGTTGATGTTGATGTTGTGGGCGTGCTGAATTGATGTGGATGTTGTGGGCGTGCTGAGTTGATGTGGATGTTGTGGGCGTGCTGTGTTGATGTGGATGTTGTGGGTGTGCTGAGTTGATGTTGATGTTGTGGGCGTGCTGTGTTGATGTGGATGTTGTGGGTGTGCTGAGTTGATGTTGATGTTGTGGGCGTGCTGAGTTGATGTTGATGTTGTGGGCGTGCTGTGTTGATGTGGATGTTGTGGGCGTGCTGAGTTGATGTTGATGTTGTGGGCGTGCTGTGTTGATGTGGATGTTGTGGGTGTGCTGAGTTGATGTTGATGTTGTGGGCGTGCTGAGTTGATGTTGATGTTGTGGGCGTGCTGTGTTGATGTGGATGTTGTGGGTGTGCTGAGTTGATGTTGAGCTAAAAATAAAAGAGAAGAAGTATAACATAGCAAAGATGAGTGGAAAACCGGAGGACTGGGAAGCTTTTAAAGAGCAACAGAAGATAACAAAAAAGGCAATACGCCAAGAAAAAATGAGGTACGAAGGTAAACTAGCCAAGAATATAAAGGAGGATAGTAAAAGCTTCTTTAGGTATGTGAATAGCAAAAAAAGTAGTTAAGACCAATATTGGGCCATTGAAGACAGAAATGGGTGAATTTATTATGGGGAACAAGGAAATGGCAGATGAGTTGAACAGGTACTTTGGATCTGTCTTCACTAGGGAAGACACAAACAATCTCCCAGATGTAATAGTAGCCAAAGGAACTAGGGTAAAGAATGAACTGAAGGAAATTTATATTAGGCAAGAAACGGTGTTGGATAGACTGTTGAGTCTGAAGGCTTATAAGTCCCCGGGACCTGATGGTCTGCATCCCAGGGTACTTAAAGAGGTGGCTCTAGAAATCGTGGACGCATTGGTAATCATTTTCCAATGTTGTATAGATTCAGGAACAGCTCCTGCTGATTGGAGGGTGGCTAATGTTGTCCCACTTTTCAAGAAAGGAGGGAGAGAGAAAACAGGGAATTATAGACCGGTTAGCCTGACGTCAGTGATGGGAAAGATGCTGGAGTCAATTATAAAAGAGGAAATTACGACACATTTGGATAGCAGTAGAAGGATCAGTCCGAGTCAGCATGGATTTATGAAGGGAAAATCATGCTTGACTAATCTTCTGGAGTTTTTTGAGGATGTAACTATGAAAATGGACAAGGGAGAGCCAGTGGATGTAGTGTACCTGGACTTCCAGAAAGCTTTTGATAAAGTCCCACATAGGAGATTAGTGGGCAAAATTAGGGCACATGGTATTGGGGGCAGAGTACTGACATGGATTGAAAATTGGCTGGCTGACAGGAAACAAAGAGTAGTGATTAACGGGTCCCTTTCGGAATGGCAGGCTGTGACCAGTGGGGTACCACAAGGTTTGGTGCTGGGACCGCAGCTGTTTACAATATACATTAATGATTTAGATGAAGGGATTAAAAGTAACATTAGCAAATTTGCTGATGACACAAAGCTGGGTGGCAGTGTGAAATGTCAGGAGGATGTTATAAGAATGCAGGGTGACTTGAACAGGTTGGGTGAGTGGGCAAATGTATGGCAGATGCAGTTTAATGTGGATAAATGTGAGGTTATCCACTTTGGTGGCAAGAACAGGAAGGCAGATTACTATCTAAATGGAGTCAAGTTAGGAAAAGGGGAAGTACAACGAGATCTAGGTGTTCTTGTACATCAGTCAATGAAAGCAAGCATGCAGGTACAGCAGGCAGTGAAGAAAGCTAATGGCATGCTGGCCTTTATAACAAGAGGAATTGAGTATAGAAGTAAAGAGGTCCTCTGCAGCTGTACAGGGCCCTGGTGAGACCCCACCTGGAGTATTGTGTGCAGTTTTGGTCTCCAAATTTGAGGAAGGACATTCTTGCTATTGAGGGAGTGCAGCATAAGTTCACAAGGTTAATTCCTGGAATGGCGGGACTGTCATATGTTGAAAGATTGGAGAGACTGGGCTTGTATACACTGGAATTTAGAAGGATGAGAGGGGATCTGATTGAAACATATAAGATTATTAAGGGACTGGACACACTGGAGGCAGGAAGCATGTTCCCGCTGATGGGTGAGTCCAGAACTAGAGGCCACAGTTTAAGAATAAGGGGTAGGCCATTTAGAACAGAGATGCGGAAAAACTTTTTCACCCAGAGAGTGGTGGGTATGTGGAATGCTCTGCCCCAGAAGGCAGTGGAGGCCAAGTCTCTGGATGCATTCAAGAGAGAGTTAGATAGAGCTCATAGATAGCGGGGTCAAGGGATATGGGGAGAGGACAGGAACGGGATACTGATTGTGTATGATCAGCCATGATCACAGTGAATGGCGGTGCTGGCTAGAAGGGCCGAATGGCCTACTCCTGCACCTACTGTCAATTGTCTATTGATGTTGTGGGCATGCTGTGTTGATGTTGATGCTGTGGGCATGCTGTGTTGATGTGGATGTTGTGGGCATGCTGTGTTGATGTGGATGTTGTGGGCGTGCTGAGTTGATGTTGATGTGGATGTTGTGGGCGTGCTGTGTTGATGTTGATGTGGATGTTGTGGGCGTGCTGAGTTCATGTTGATGTTGTGGGCGTGCTGAGTTCATGTTGATGTGGATGTTGTGGGCGTGCTGTGTTGATGTTGTGGGCATGCTGAGTTGATGTTGATGTTGATGTTGTGGGCGTGCTGTGTTGATGTTGTGGGCGTGCTGAGTTCATGTTGATGTTGTGGGCGTGCTGTGTTGATGTTGATGTGGATGTTGTGGGCGTGCTGAGTTGATGTTGATGTGGATGTTGTGGGCGTGCTGTGTTGATGTTGATGTGGATGTTGTGGGCGTGCTGAGTTCATGTTGATGTTGTGGGCGTGCTGAGTTCATGTTGATGTGGATGTTGTGGGCGTGCTGTGTTGATGTTGTGGGCATGCTGAGTTGATGTTGATGTTGATGTTGTGGGCGTGCTGTGTTGATGTTGTGGGCGTGCTGAGTTCATGTTGATGTTGTGGGCGTGCTGTGTTGATGTTGATGTGGATGTTGTGGGCGTGCTGAGTTGATGTTGAAAGCATGGAAATACTTGGTGGGCTAGCCCCAGCCCATTCTCATACCACGTTGATTGTTGACGCGACAGCATAATTTGCTGTATGTTCCGAGGTATATGTGACCAAAAACAAGCTGATCTTTATCTCTTATTACAATGCTAAAGTGTGCAAGTGTGATTGTCCATGCAGTTTAGCACAGGGCCATGGTGTTGAACGTAAAATAAACTCAGAGAGCGCTGAAATCTGGTCGCATCCGTGGAAAGAGGAGCAGTCATGAACCATTTACCCAGCAAGGAGCAGTGCACGTACTGTGAGCTTCATTTGAAAGGGTCAGACATGCTCTTTACTTCTTTACTGTCAATAGCATTTAATTTTTTTGCAGTTCAATCAGGTCAAGTGATTTGGAATTCTCTTTCTCTAATTACCTCTTTACATTTACTTGAGTTGTTCACTTTGCAATGATCGATCTCACAACTTGAAGACCTTGGTGATTGTATTGACCTCTTGAATGAAATTTGCTTATAGATCGCATTAATCAACTTCTGGAGATAAATTTACATGGTGATCTAATTGAGCTATCTGGCTGTCAGAAAGATGCAATGTGCTTAATCGTGTGGTGGTTCTCTCAGTCATACAGAATCAGATTTCTTTGATAGACTAACTCACTTCCTTATGAGTTATCCACTTGTATCATGTCCACTGTCCAGTGTCAGATCTTTCAACGCAAGGCCCGAGAAAAGCCAGCTTCCTGCAATGGATATCATGTGGCTGGTCTTTCTCTTTAAATTTACAGATCTCAAGCCGGGAGGCGCAACCCAATTTCCCCAGAAGGCCACTTGACCTGTTAGTTTGAAAGATGATAAGCGCCATAGGTCAAGTGGATAGCAGAGACTATTTCCCAGGGCAGAAATGGCTATTACAAGGGGACATATTTTAAGGTGACTGTAGAGAATACAGGGGAATATCAGTGGCAAGTTCTTCACACAGACAGTGGTGGGTGCATAAATCACCTGCAAGGGGTGGTGGTAGAGACATATATATTAAAGGCATTTAAGAATTGGCACATAGATGATAGTAAAATGGAAGGCTAAGGAGGCGGGAAGGATTAGATTGAATTTAGAGTATATTAAAAGGTAGGCACAACATCATGGGCCGAAGGGCCTGTACTGTGCTGCAATGCCATGTGATTTATGAAGCAATTTAGGGTCTTTCAGATAATCCACCCTTCCTCAACTCCTCTGTACAATGCTGTTCGACTACCCTGATGTTACCACCAGTGCCAAGTTCTCCAAGTCACAACTGCTGCCTCACCTTAAAGACAGATTTAACTGTGAGAGAGATCAAAGTTCAAAGCTTTAGGTAAATGTATTACCAAAGTACATATACAACCCCGAGATTCATTTTCTTGCAGGCATTCATATTAAATACAAGAAACACAATGGAATCAATGAAAGACCACACCCAACAGGACGAACAAACAACTAGTGTGCAAAAGACAACAAACTACAAATACAAAAGAAAGAAAAACAATAATATCAATAACACTAATAAATACGCAATAAATATCAAGGACATGAGATGAAAATGTGTGGGAACTGTTCAGTGTGGGGTGAGTGAAGTTGAATGAAGTTGAATGAACCCTCTGGTTCAAAAGCCTGTTGATTGAGGGGGAATAACTGTTCCTGAACTTGGTGATGTGAGTGCTGAGACTACCATACCTTCATGAGTGGCTTGGGCACTTGGCTGACCTGGTGGAACCTTCTGATATCTTCTGCATGTCCCTCCCTTTCTACTTAGTCTAATTAATCTATACTTCCCAGATCCAGATTTATCAGATATGATTGCATTTGATTTTGGTAGCATCCCTTTTCCCTCCCTGTTCTGGTTAGACCAACATGAGCTCTGATGTCCGGAAGTAAATTCCTTGTATGTGCATAGGTACTTGGCGACTAAAGTCTGATTCTGATTCTGATTCTGATTTATAACAATTTGGGCTCAGTCTACCAATGGGATTTCATTGCCTTAATTGTACAGTTTGATTATTTTAATTTTGATTTGCTGATTGGTGTGGTTGTCATTAATTCAGAATCCGGCAGCTTTCACTCAAGAGGTGAATTCTTATCCACAGTTCAGAGAAAAACAAACCAGTCAGGTTGTCAGGCTTGTCTCCAGATCAGAAAGAAGCTCCAAATTCCCCACCATTCACAATATGCAGCTTTAATCCTGATGAAGGGTCTCAGCTCGAAACATCGACTGTTTATTCATTTCCATAGATGCTGCCTGACCTGCTGAGTTCCTCCAGCATTTTGTGTGTGTTGCTTTAATGTCCAGCTGCTTTGTCTTGTCAGGAGACGCAGAAAGAAATGAATAGTGAGCGAGTTATTTCCAGGATCTTGGTTAATATTAGTCCTCAGTCAACATTACCTGAAGCTTTGGATGAAGTGCCTTGTGCATTACGGAATCAATGAAGCATTTATAAAGAAGTACTTCAAGACATTCAGTAGTTCTAAGAGGTGGTACATAAAGTCTTTTCATATACTACATACAAGGACTATTTTAATATTGAATCCTAAAATGCAATATGTAATGGAAGTTTAAGTCTACTTTAATTAGCTACTCATTTGAATGTAAGATGAGGGTATGGTATTATAATTAAACAGAATAAAGTCAAAGCTAAATTCAATCATAGATGCTTTTAAAAAAATCTACTCAGAAGTTAACTCTTTAATACTCTGCAACAAGTGCTTGGGTCTGAGATGTCTCAGAGTGGTGGCAGAAGATTCTAAAGATAGAGGAGATATGTGGAGGCCAAGGTGCACATTGGCACCAATGCCATTGGTAGAAAGGTGGGGGAGGGGGAAGAGGTCCTGCACAGTGAGTATAGGGGGTTAGGCAAGAGGTGACGAGCAGGATCTCTGAATTGCTCCCAGTACCATGTGCTTGTCAGGGCAGGAAGAGGATGACAGAACAGATGAATGAGTGGCTGAGGAAGTGGTGCAGGGGGCAGGATTTCAGATTTCTGGAACATTGGGATCTCTTCTGGAGAAGGCATGACCTGCACAAAAAGGATGGGTTACCCCTGACTGCACGCAGTATACAGAATCAGGCACGCTACCTGTAAAAAATATTCATCACCACCCCCTTGGAAGTTTTCATGTTTTATTGTTTTACAACATTGAATCACAGTGGATTTAATTTGCCTCTTTTTGACACTGATCAACAGGAAAAGGCTCTTCCATGTCGAAGTGAAAACAAATTTCTACAAATTGGTCTAAATTTATTACAATTATTAAACACAAAATAATTGATTGCATAATTACTCACCCACTTCAAGTCAGTATTTAGTAGATATATATTTAGCAGCAATTACAGCCTGTGTGGAGAGGTCTCTATCAGCTTTGCACATCTGGGTGCTGCAATTTTTCCCCCATTCTTCTTTACAAAACTACTCAAGCTCTGTCAGATTGCATGAGGATCGTGAATGAACAACCCTTTTCAAGTCCAGCCACAAATTCTCTATCGGATTAAGGTCTGGACTCTGACTTGACCACTCCAGGACATTAACTTTGTTGTTTTTAAGCCATTCCTGTGTAGCTTTGGTTTTATGCTTGGGGACATTGCCTTGCTGGAAAACAAATCTTCTCCCAAGTTTGCAGTTCTCTTGTAGACTGCATCAGGTTTTCCTCCAGGATTTCCCTGTGTTTTGCTGCATTCATTTTACCCTCTATCTACACAAACCTCCAGGGCCTGCCAAAGCATCCCCACAGCATGATGCAGCCACCACCATCCTGCACAGTAGGGATGATGTGTTCCTGATGATATGTTGTGTTTGGCTTATGCCAAACATAGCATTTAGTCTAATGGCCTAAGAGCTCAATTTTGGTTTCATCAGACCATAGAACCTTCTTCCAGCTAATTTCAGAGTCTCCCACATGCCTTCTGGTAAACTCTAACCGAGATTCCATGAGTTTTTTTTTCAAAAGTGACTTTCTCTTTGCCACTGTCCCCTAAAGCTGTGACTGGTGAAGTACCCGGGCAACAGTTGTTGTATGTGCAGTCTCTCCCATCTCAGCTACCGAAGCTTGTAACCCCTCCAGAGTTGTCATTGGTCTCTTGGTGACCTCCCTCACTAGTCCCCTTCTTGCATCGTCACTTAGTTTTTGAGGACGGCCTGTTCTAGGTAGATCTACAGCCATATTCTTTCCATTTCTTGATGATTGACTTAACTGTACCCCAGGGGATATTCAGTGACTTGGAAATTTTCCTGTATCCATCTCCTGATTTGTCCTTTTCAATAGCCTTTTCATGGAGTTGCTCGGAGTGTTCTTTTGTCTTCATGGTGTAGTTTTTGCCAGGATACTGACTCACAGGCAGTGGGACCTTCCAGACACAGGTGTATTTTTACAACAATCAAGTGAAGCTCCTTGACTGCACACAGGTGATCTCCAGTTAACTCATTATGTGACTACTGAAACAACTGGCTGCACCAGTGATGATTTGATGTGTCATATTAAAGGAGGTGAATACTTATGCAATCAATTATTTGGTGTTTTATATGTGTAAGTAATTTAGATCATTTTGAAGAGAGCAACACACACAGAATACTGGAGGAACTCAGCAGGCCAGACAGTGTCTATGGAAAAGAGTACAGTCAGCGTTTTGGGCTGAGACCCTTTGGCAGGACTGGAGGAAAAAAGATGAGTAGATTTAAAAGGTGAGAGAGAAAGACAAGGTGATGGGTGAAGCTGGGAGGGGGAGGGATAAAGTGAAGAGCTGGGAAGTTGATTGGTGAAAGAGCTACAGGGCTGGAGAAGGGGGAGTCTGATCTAAGAGGACAGAAGGCCATGGAAGAAAAGAAAGTGCAGAGGAACACCAGAGGGAGGTGATGGACAGGCATGGTGACAAAGTGAGAGAGGGAAAAGGGGATGGGGAGTGGTGGAGTGGGGGCATTACTGGATGTTTGAGAAATCGAAGTTTATGCCATCAGGTTGGAGGCTACCCAAATGGGATATAAATGTTATTCCTCTAACCTGAGTGGAGCCTCATTGTGACAGTAGAGGAGGTCATGGATTGACATATCGAAATAGGAAGTGGAATTAAAATGGGTGGCCGCTGGGAGATCCCACTTCTTCGGACAGACAGAGTGTAGGTGCTCGGCGAAGCAGTCTCCCAATCTACGTCGGGTCTCACCGATATACAAGAGACCACACACCAGGAGCACCGGACACAGTAGATGACCCCAACATACTTGCAGGTAAAGTGTCGCCTCACCTGAAAGGACTGTTTCGGGCCCTGAATGGTAGTGAGTGAGGAGATGTAGGGGCCAGCATAAATGTCACTTCAACTGTGAATCTGTTGGGGGGAAGAAATGAAATCAAATCTGTAGAAAGAAGTGACATAGAAGATGTTGAATCCTTGTGAGTAGAGTTAAGAAATTACAAGGGTCAAAAGACCCTGATGGGAGATTTATACAGGTTTCCAAACAGTAACCAGGATGTGGGATATTAATTACAATGGTAGATAGAAAAGGCATGGAAAAAAAGTAATGTTATGATACTCATGGGGGATTTCAATATGCAGGTGGATTGGGGAAAATCAGGCTGGTGCTGAAGCCCAAGAGATGGAATTTGTATAATGCCTATGAGATGGCTTTTCAGAGAAGCTTCTAATTGAGCCCACTTGGTGAAAGGCAATTCTGGACTGGGTGTTGTGTAATGAACCAGATTTAATTTTGGGAGCTTAAGGGAAAGGGACCCTTAGGAGACAGCAATTATAATATGACAGAATTCACCCTGCAGTTTGAGAGGGAGAAGATAAAATCAAATATATTAGTATTACAGTGAAGTAAAGGGAATTAGAGGCATGAGAGAGGAGCTGGTCTAAGGTGATTGGAAGGGGTTATTAGCAGGGATGACGACGGACAGCAATGGCTGAAGTTTCTGGGGGCAATTTGGAAGGAGCAGGATAGATACATCCCAAAGATGAAGAAGTATTCTAAATGGAGGATGAGGCAATCAAAGACAGTATAAAAGCAAAAGAGACAGCATGCAATATATCACAACAATTAACGGGAAATTAGGCAACCAAACAAACCATAAGGAGACAAAATATGAAGGTACACTAGATAATGATATAAAAGAGGATTCCAAAGAGGACCACTAGAATATAACACCAGAACAGTACTAATGGGGAACAAAGAAATGACAGGTGAACAGCATTAGCCTTCACTGTGAAAGACACTTGCAGAATGCCAGAAATTCGAGAGTGTCGAGTGCAGAAGTGAGAAAAGCTGCTATTACTAAGGAGAAGGTGTTTGGGAAGATGAAAGATCTAAAGGTAGATAAGTCACCTGGACCAGATGGACTACACTCCAAGGTTCTAAAAGAGGTAGCTGAAGAGATTATGAAGTCATTAGTAATAATCTTTAAAGAATCACTAGATTCTGGAATAGTTCTGGAATTACAAAAAGTTACTCCATACTTTAAGAAGGAAGAAGAAAGGAAATTATAATACAATTAACCTAACTTCAATGGTTGGGAAGATTTTGGAGTCCATTATTAAGGATGGAGACTTCAGGGTACTTGGAGGCATATGATAAAATAGGCCAATGTCAGCATGGTTTTCTTTAGGGAAGATCTTGCCTGAAAATCTGTTGGAATTCTTTGAAGAAATAACAGGCAGGATGGACAAAGGAGAATCAGTGGATGCCATTTACTTGGATTTTCAGAAGGTCTTTGACAAGATGCTGTACATGAGGCTGCTTAACAAGATAACAGCCCAATGTATTACAGGAAAGATACCAACATGGACAGAAGATTGTCTGACTGGCAGAGGACAAAGAGTCTAAAGAGAATCTTTTCTGGTTGGCTGTCAGTGACTAGTGGTATTCTGCAGGGACTGGTACTGGATCTGCTTCTGTTTATGTTATATGCCAATGATTTGGATGATGGAATTATTGGTTTTGTGGCCAATTTTGCAGACAATAGAAAGATAGTGGTGTTGAGAAGCAGTGAGACTGTAGAAAGATTTAGACGGATTGGGAGAATGGGCAAAGGAGTGGCAGAATATAGTGTAGGGAAGTGCATGGGCATGCAATTATGTGGGAGTAAAAGTATGGGCTATTTTCTAAACAGAAAATTCAAAAGTCAAAGGTGCAAAGAGACTTGGGAGTCCTTATGTAGGATTCCCTAAAGGTTGAGTCAGCGATAAGGAAGGTAGATGCAATGTTAGCATTCATTTCGAGAGGACTAGAATTTAAGTACAAGGATGTAATGCTGAGGCTTTACAAGGCATTGGTCAGACCACACTTAGAGTACGGTGAGCAGTTTTTGGCTGCATGTCTTAGAAAAATGTGCTGGCATTTGAGAGGATCCAGATGAGGTTCAACAAGAATGATTCCAGGAATGAAAGTGTTAACATATGAGGAGCATTTGATGCTCAGGATCTGTATTCACTAGAGTTCAGAAGAATGAGGAGGGGAATCTCATTGAAAGCTATTGAATTTTGAAAGACATAGATAGAGTGGATTTGGAGAAGAGTGGATAGAATTTTGAAAGACCTAGATAGAGTGGATTTCCTGTATTGGGTGAGTCTGAGACCAGAGGGCACAGCCTCAGAATAGAGGGACATTCATTTAATACAGCGATGAGGAATTTCTTTAGCCAGAGTGAGATAAAGCTATGGAATTCAATGCCACAGATGGAGGCCAATTAATTGAGTACATTTAAAGAGGAAGTTGATAGGTTCTTTATTAGAAAGTGTACCAAAGGTTACAGGGAGAAGGCAGGACCAATGGGGTGGAGTGGGAAAATAAATCAGCCATGATGTAATGGTGGGTCAGATTCAAGTTCATAAGACCATACAACACAGGAGCAGAATTAGGCCATTCAGCCCATCGAGTATGCACTACCATTCCATCACAGCTGATCCCAGATCCCACTCAACCCCATACACCTGTTTATGGCGAGAAAGCCTTTGATGCCCTGACAGCTCAGGAAACTATCAACTTCCTATTAGAAACATAGAAAACCTACAGCACAATACAGGTCCTTTGGCCCACAAAGCTGTGCCGAACATGTCCTTACCTTAGAACTACCTACTATTTTTCTAAGCTCCATGTTTCCATCCAGGTGTCTCTTAAAAGACCCTATTGTTTCTGCCTCCACCACTGCCGGCAGCCCATTCCACGCACTCACCACTCTCCGTGTAAAAAATCTTACCCTGACATCTCTGTACCTACTTCCAAGCACCTTAAAACTATGCCCTCTCATGCTAGCCAATTCAGCCCTGGGGAAAAGCCTCTGACTATCCACACGATCAATGCCTCTCATTATCTTGTACACCTCTATCAAGTCACCTCTCATCCTCTGTCACTCCAAGGAGAAAAGGCCGAGTTCACTCAACCTATTCTCATAAGGCATGCTCCCCAATCTAGACAACACCTTGAAAATCTCCTCTGCACTCTCTCTATGGTTTCCACATCCTTCCTGTAGTGAGGCAACCAGAACTGAGCACAGTACTCCAATTGGGGTCTGACCAGGGTCTGATATAGCTGCAACATTACCTCTCAGCTCTTAAACTCAATCCCATGATTGATGAAGGACAATGCACCGTATGCCTTCTTAACCACAGAGTCAACCTGTGTAGCAACTTTGAGTGTCTTATGGACTCGGACCCCAAGATCCCTCTGATCCTCCACACTGCCAAGAGTCTTACCATTAATACTATATTTTGCCATCACATTTGACCTACCAAAATGAACCATCTCACACTTATTTGGATTGAACTCTATTTGCCACTTCTCAGCCCAGTTTTGCAAAATAAATGTTTATTTTAGTCACGTGTACCGAGACAGTGAAAAACATATTTTGTGTATTGTTCATTTAGATCAAATCATTACACAATGCATTGAGTTACAGTACTGTTCAAAAGTCTCACGCACATGTAAAAAATCTGTAAAGTGAAGATGCTTTCAAAAATAATGACATGAAAAGTTTCTAAATATTAAAAAATTACTATAAAGAGCAGTAACAGAAAAAAAACTAAATCAAATCAATATTTATTATGACCCCCCCCCCCCACCCTTTGGCTTTAAAATGATATCAATTCTCTTGGGTAAACTGTTGTGAAGTTTTATAAGAAAATCAGCTGGTAGATTGTTCCAAGCATCTTGGAGAACTTACTACTGTTCTTCTGCATTCTTTGGCTTCTGTCTTGCTTCTGTCTCTCCAGGTAATCCCAGACAGCCTCAATGATGTTGAGATAAGGGCTCTGTGGAGACCAAAGAATCTGAATCCATATAGAAATAATCTAGGGTGCCTTAGACTGCTGTACAGTATTGTAGAACAGGGCAAAAAAATAACGATGCAGAATAAAGTTTAGCAGCTTCAGAGAAAGTAGAGAAGAAATAGAAATTATAATCTGGACGCAACATATTGATGTTGCTATAAAGAAGGCAAGACAGCGGCTATGTTTTATTCGGAGTTTGAGGAGATTTGGTTTGTCACTCGAAAATTCTGTGGAGAGCATTCTGACTGGCTGCATCACCATCTGGTATGGGGGGGGGGGGGCTACTGCACAGTATCGAAGTAAGCTGCAGAAACTTGTAAACTTAGTCAGCCCTGTCATGAGTACCACCCTCCGTAGTATCCAGGACATCTGCAAGGAGTGAATCCTTAGGAAGGCTACATCCATCATTAAGGATCCCACCACCCCGGACATGCCCTCTTCACACTGTTACCATTGGGAAGGATGTACAGAAGCCTGAAGGCACACACTCAGCGATTCAGGACCTGCTTCTTCCCCTCTGCCATCCAATTTCTAAATGGACTTTGATCCCATGAACACTACCTCATTACTTTTTTCGTTTCTGTTATTTTGTGCTACTTATTCTAATTTAACTATCTAATAGACATACATATATATACTTAATGTCACTCAGTTTTGTTTCTCTATATTTATTTATCATGTATTTCATTGTGCTGCTGCCGTATCACGACACATGCTGGTGATACTAAATCTGATTCTGAAATCACATGAACCATATGCCTGTTGGACACAGCACAGAACCCTGGTGGAGATCTGTACACAGACCACATGGACCCACTTGCAGCCCCTCACACTGGACTATAAAATTCTCCAAGAAAGAATCATCTTTATTTTTTGTACACCACCTTCCACTGAAATGAAAAGAGAGCAGTTTGTGACGCACAACAGATGTTCTTTGATTCTCTTTGCAAGTTGGAATGGTTGATATATAATGCTTTACGTTGTTTTTTACTGGCAAATTCCTGATATTAGTCTAATGCCTTCCTAATGGGGGTCAGGAATAATTTGTTTTAAAGAGCCCTTAAGGCCACATCAATATCACTAGGCCCTCGTGTGGGTAACACAGTTTTTTGACAGAATGTAATTCTTTACAAGTGTGCTTGTTTTGAAGTGTTTTCACATGAATGCTCAAACAGGAAGATTTTGCCATGCTTAAGGAATAATAATGGTACTCTGCATACATTCTAGTGGACTGGTCCTATAGTTATTCAAAGCTATTGTTCTTGCACAAAGGACAACGTTTTATCAGATTATTGGATGAAGTTGGTGACGTTAAAAGCAGAAGGGAATGTAACGAACTGAGTAATATACTATTTAGACAAAGGTCAATAATTAGCCCCAACAGCAGCAAATTAAGAGTAGTCAGCTTCACCTGACCAAAGAAAGCAATACTGACTTGCATTAACGCAATATTTTACACTAAATCGGCTATCAGTAGAAAGAGATAAAGCCCACTGATAGCCACACTGCAAATGCATACCAGTCATTCCAGCCCATGACCTTTTCATGGGACAAGAGGACAAGATTCCTTCACCTCTTAGGAAGATCCCGGGTGACTTTCTCAAATACAAATGGCTGGGCTTTTTCTGCTAATTTATACAAAAATATTTACTGAGAAGAAAACATATAATAATTTTGGAAAGATTCCCTACAGGTCATTCAGGAAGACCTGATCAAGCCCTTTGTCCCTGATTTAATTCTCACTCACTCCATTGAAATATGCTGGCTCGTGTGACTGCCACCAGTGTCTGAGAGAACTCTTCACTTTTGTCAAATTTAAGAGCAGATGTCAAAACTTACAACACCTTTTACAGGAGTGATATGACCATGGTTAGAGCATTTGCTGATTGGTAGGAGGCAGCAAATGGGAATAAAAGGATCCTTTTCTGGTTGGCTGCCAGTGACCAGCGGTGTTGGGACCGTTTCTTTTTATCCTGTACATAAGTGATTTAGATAATGGAATAGATGGCTTATTTGCCAAGTTGGCAAATAATACGAAGATAGGTGGAGGGGCAGGTAGTGTTGAGGAAACAGGTAGGATGCAGAAGGACATAGATTAGGAGAATGGGCAAGAAAGTGGCAAATGAAATACAATGTTGGAAAATGCATGGTCATGCACGTTGGTAGAAGAAATAAATGTGCAGACTGTTTTCTAAATGGGAGAAAATCAAGAACTCTGAGATGCAAAGGGACTTGCGAGCCCATGTGCAGAACACCCTAAAGATTAGCTTACAGGTTGAATAGGCGGTGAGGAAGGTAAATAGATAGAAAAATGGAGGTTAGAAAAATAGAGGGCTATGCGCTAGCAAAATTCTAGGCAGTTTCTAGAGTAGGTTACATGGCCAGCACAACACTGTGGGCCGAAGGGTCTGTAATATGCTGTAACCATATAACAATTACAGCACGGAAACAGGCCATCTCGGCCCTTCTATTCCGTGCCAAACGCTTACTCTCACTTAGTCCCACCTACCTGCACTCAGCCCATAACCCTCCATTCCTTTCCTGTCCATATACCTATCCAATTTTTTTTTTAATGACAATAACGAACCTGTCTCTACCACTTCTACTGGAAGCTCATTCCACACAGCTACCACTCTCTGAGTAAAGAAGTTCCCCCTCCTGTTACCCCTAAACTTTTGCCCCTTAACTCTCAACTCAAGTCCTCTTGTTTGAATCTCCCCTACTGTCAATGGAAAAAGCCTATGTTCTGCTGAAGATTGGGGAGGGGCGATCGATGTTGACACCGGAATGTGGGGGGACACTTGTGTGCTGCTCCCAGGACATCGTTAGGTTATCATGGTGGTGAATGCAATGTCTTTGGTACCATGGCCCATTGCATTACGATGTTCCATTGTACATGCAATAGATAAATGAATCTGAATCTGAGTATTTTTAAGAGAAGAGATAAATATGTTCTTGATAGGCAAAAGGTTCAATGGTTACTGTGGGTAGGTGGGAATACAGAGTAACAATCAGATCAACCATGATCTTATGAAATAATAGGATAGACTTAAGGGTATTATAACTTGCTTCAAATTCATACAGTTCATATGTATGTAGCAAGGGATTGCACGTTAATCACCTGTGAAACAAAGGAAGTGATGTAATCAGCATGTGGAATGGCTGATCGTGTTACTGCCCTCGCTGCCTGCTGGCCGATGCTGAGGAGGATGGAGTGGAGGGTGGAATCTGCCTGTGAATCCAGTTGAGAACTCAGCAACCTCATTGTTGGGCAGCAGACAGCAGCTGGTCTCAAGCAAGCATCCACTTAGATCATCCAGTCCTTTTCCCTGTTTCCCTGTTCCCTCCATTGTTAGTTGGCGGAGCAAACTGTCATTAATTCAGGTAAGTTTTCAGATCTGGAGAAACGTAAGTTTAGAGATTTCAACCATTGTTTAGCACCTGAGCTCAGCTAATGTACTTTCTTAACTGTATATTTCTGATCAATAACAGTTAAAAACAAACTCCATGACAGGGTGAATTCCTCCGGCAGTTTTGTGTTTGCTCCAGACTCCAATGTCTGTAGTCTGTTGTGATGTAAGGGTGCTTTTGGGGACAGTGATGGAGTTAAGAGTCAGGTTAAGGTTAGTGACAGGAATGAGAGGCAGTTAGGGGTCAGGGGCAGTTAAGGAAGAGTCAGGGACAGGTGCCAGTGGTGGAATAAAAAAATCCTGCGTTTGACAAGACTTGAGGTCAGTACTGAAGGTCGAAGCCTGAGTCTTAAAGACCAAAGTCAGTCAGTCCAGAAGTTGAGCCCCGATGTCTGCATGCTCGCTGGAGGTCCTGAGGTGGCCTGACCTGGGGTTGGAGGCCTATCCATGGGTGCGGTCCTGTAGAAGAAATCCTTGGGGAAGACTTTGGCCATACATTCGGCCATTTTTCAGGAATGTTACAGATAGGACTGGGTTAAAAATCAGGATTCAACCTCTAAGTATTTGAAATTGAGTTGATAAGGCAATGTTTAGTCAGGCTGACTACCTGGGAAAAAGAGCAATCAGTTGATTTGGCTGTTGAGAACAGGGTCCAATCATTCATATAGATGGCTTATGGCTATCGAGTTAGTCAATGTGAAAATAATGAGAGATCACTCGCACCTTTACCCAGTCAGATAGTTTCTACAATGACTTGGGGGGGGGGGGGGCACCCACATGAAGACGTTGTGGCAAGTACACTGCCGCAGGAAAAATGAAATGTCAGTCTGTGTATTGTGAGGCCAGTGCGTTTCTCTGATGTTGCTGTAAGCTTTATCATTTATACTAGGCAGAGCTAGCAATAGAACAGCATTTATTGAAGGCATAAATTCTCAGAACTAAATGGAAGTGATTTGTACCGTGTATCCAGGTCAACCCACATGACATATTCAGTTCACTCACAGTACTCTGGATACGCCCTCCCCTTAAAAGGCTAAATAAATCTGTAAAAATCATTAACTACTCACAGATATGAAGTTACAGAGATAAATGTACATAATTGTGAAAAGGAATGGGTGTGTGTTTACAAATGGTCATCTTGCCAGCAATAGGCAGGAATGGATATACTGTAACACATAGAACACAGAACAGTACAACACAGGAACAGGCCCTGTGGCCCTCAATGTTGTGCTGAAACAAATAAATTAATACCCAAATGGCCAACTAAACATCCCTTATGTCAATATCCTTCTATTTTCCTCATTATCATGTGCCAATCAAAACAGGTCTTAAAAGTTCTTAATGTACCAGCCCTTACCACCAATCCAGGCAGTGCATTCCAGACACCCACAGCTCTCTGTAAAAAAAAACTTGCCCCTCACATCTCCTTTGGAATTATCCCGCTCACCTCAAAAGCATACTCTCTGCTGTTAGGCAATCTTCTCGGTCTATGCCTCTCATAATCCTCTCTCTGATCTCCCCTCAGACTAGACCTCTCCAGAGAACACAACCCAAGTTTGTGTAACCTTTCATCATTGCACATGAACATAGATATATGGGAAGGAATGGTTACATAGTCAGGAGTAGTTACGTAGACAGGAGAGCTTACATAGACAGGAACGGGCACGTGGGGAGGAATGGTCACGTGGGGAGGAATGGTCATTTAGGAAGGAATAAACATAGAATATAGAACAATATTGCACAGTACAGGCTCTTTGCCCCACAGTGTTGTCCCAACCTTTTAACCTACTCTAAGATCAATTTCACTCTTCCCTCCTACATATCCCTCTATGTTTCTATCACCTATGTGCATATCTAAGATTTTCCCAAATGCCCCTAATGTATATGCTTCTACCACCATCCCTGCCATGACATTCCACACACCCACCACTCTGTGTAAAAAAAAATAGGAAAGAATAGTCACTGGAGAAGAATTTAAAACTTGGACAGGTTTGGTTGTTGAGGCAAGAGTCATTTGAGCAAGATTGTTCACCAAGTAGCATTTGTTACTTGTTCAAAAAATTTTACTTGAGCAAGCATGGGGCAGGAATGGCCACTTTTCCAGGTCTGGTCGTGGGACAGGAATGTGACGACTAGGTATCATTGCTGGTCAAGAATGGGTGAGGACTGTTGCTTAAGCAGGAACAGCCACTTGAGCGGGAGTGGTCATGGGGAAGGATGAGTCCACTTAGATGACAATAGTCAAAGCGTAGAAAAGGCTGCTGGTATCAGAATGGTCACAGGGTACATATGGTTGCTTGAATTGTAAAAGTCTCTTCGTGTGCTGAAGGGATGTTGCATATGAGAAATTATATTCTGTCAATAGTAACCTTCCACGGGAGCAGCTGGGAAAAGCAGCATCTGTTTCAGATCAGCTAAATTCAAGATTCAAGGTTGGCTAATATCATTTCCAGTACACAAGAGTAAAGGAGAACAAAATAATTGTTACTCCGGATCAGATGCAGTATAAAAACGCACAATTAGATCAATAATACAATAATAAAAATCCAATAAATATAAATACATAAGATATCTTGTATACATAGATTGATTATATGTCCATAAAGTGATGATAGGCACAGGAGTATATGTACACAAGGCAACTGACAGGAAATGGTAAAGTAATGTTGGTGTGGGATGTGGAGGGATGGTTGTGGATGTCCTGGTGTGGATGCAATGTGGCCTCCTCCCTGATGAATAGTCCATGAGCAAGGTGGGGGGTCCTTCATGATGTTGCTAGCCCTTTCCTGGCACCTTTCTGTATGTATGTCCCTGATGGCAGGTAGGCTGATGCAGGACAGTTTAGACTACCCTTTGCCGAACTTCCATACCAAGCAGTGATGCAGCTTGTCAGGATGCTCGCTGCTGTGCATCTGTAAAATGACATGAGTGTTAATGTACACAGTCTGGCTTTCTTCAGCTTCCTCAGAAAGCAGGGGCTTTGGTGAGCTTCCCTGGTGGGACCATGACTGGTTGTGTGAGATGTGCGCCCCCAGGAATTTGAAATTGTCACCATTTCCACTGCTGTGCCGCCAATGAAAGGAGGGTTGTGAGTTGTGTGAATTATCCTGAAATTGGGAACCATCTCCTTTTTCTTTAAAATAGAAAGAATTTATCATTATTTCCAAGAATTATAAAATACATCTAAAAGATAAATACCTGCCAAATTAGTTAATCAATCTCAACAAGAAAAGAAGCAAGTTTACAACTGTATTTAGATTCTTTCTTGTCATTATTTTACACTCATGTTCCCTGACTCTGGATCTCTGTGGTGTTGGCCTCCACTCTTGTCCCATTCCTTTGCCTTTACTTAAAACTTTGTAACTTTCATGTTAGTCCATGTCAGTCCCCAGTAAACCCAATGAAAGCAAACACTTTACATCAGTGCCGCATATAACAAAGTTGACATAGTTTCTAAAGTTTACAAAGAAGTGGAAAAAGTGCCACACTGCAGTAGTACGTCTATATTATTCCTGCCAAATATTATTGTACAATGTTGTGGTTAATGAGTAGGAGTAATGATACCAGTCTTCAGCTTCAGCAAAATAAATTGTTGGCTTTTACTGGTTTTACAGCATCAAATATATATCCCCCTTCCCCACAGATAAACAGGCTCCTTTTCTCTCCTTCCCAGGTCTGATGAAGGATTTTCGACTTGAAACATTAAAACCTTATCTCCGTTCCTCTTCCCACAGATGCAGCTGAACCTGCTAAGTATTTCCAGCATTTTCTGTGTCTATTTTGGATTTCCAGCAAATGCAGCTTTTTTCCCTGATTTTCAAAATGGTGGCTTTATCTGGCCTAAATTAAGCCATCATTCTTCTGCGTACCAAGAGCTGTGAATCATGCTCCAATCCTTGCCGAGCCTCCACATCTTAACGCCCTTTTGAAAGGCAGACTGTTCCAATCATCGCAGCCAGCAATTTCTCTTGGGAGGGCTCGTTCTATTGACTTGGTCCTTGCCGAGTTGTATTCCCACATCACTTACAGTTATTGGATGGAGACGCCCATATTTACATAAAGTAACTCTTGTGGCTCAGTCACTGTGTCTCTCGGCTGCAGTAATTACTCTGATCCTGCCACCAGTACAACTGGAATTCATTTGTGTTGTCAGCAGTACCTCCTCAGCTTTAACTATGTACAGCATTTGCAAATCAAAGACTTCGGTCTGCATGCATGTCGTGTAAAATATCATGGAAGATAAAGTGCTGAGGCAGACCATTTAGTCCTTATATATGAGACCCCCCACCACCCCCCCACAATCTATCTTCCCCAGCTCAGTCTTTTTCTTTCATTTTCTCTCAACTATTTCTCCAGTTTCTTTGTGAAACCATCTGAGCTATTTGACCCAGCCACTTCCTTTGGTGGTGCATTACACATTCTTCTCTTCTCAAGCAATCCCTTGGGATTGAGGATAAATTCCCTCTGCTCCTGTTCCAAGGAGCGGAAGATGCCTACGTATGAAGTTTCTTAACAAGGACAAGTCTTGCCATCCCTGTTACCATGTGGTCTTAATAGACTGGGGCTTTGGTCCAAAACATTAGAGAGAAGGTTCGGCTGCTAATGTAACATACACACTTCTTTATGGACACACACAAAGATGCCCACACACATTACGAGCACATGCATGAATGCACTCTGACCAGACTCACATGCTCTTGTCCATACCCTCTCCTTCAACCCCCTTTCTCCTAATCTCCTCCCACCATCAGGCCCCTCTCCCCTAAATGCCTTCCTTTGTGTTCATCACTTCGAATTCTCCTCTCACTCACCTCCTTCCCAGCTCCCTACACTCTTCCCTTCATCCAACACACCCATCAGCAACCCCCCCCCCGACTACCCACCCCTTCAGCCTACAGGCATAGTTAATGTGATACAGTATATGAATATCAATTTCATTAGACTTTCTCAATAACACCTCATCTCCCAGATCTGGGGAGAGGAGGGAAGACAGAAGGACTGGGGAGATGCCATTATCATAACCACTGTCAAGAAAGGCAGCACATCTGTATTTTTTTTAGTTTCTACAGCAGGGTCTCCCTGCTGTCAGCCACAGGAAAAATCATTGATTGGGGCTTCTTCAACACCTCCATCCAGAAGCCAAAGAACCCATATCACAATAGGAATTCCATCCACCTGAAGGCAGAGTAGATATCATATTTACTGCACTAGATACCATTTTAGCAATCTGGAGATTTATATAGAAGTCAAGAAAGACCTTCAATCCAGATATATGGTCCACTTGGACCTCATAAAGACATTCTACAGTATCTTCCAGCCAGGTACGGGTATCAATTATAACCAATGTTTCAATGACCACCTCTGCCATCGTCATCAGGGATGGTGTATATATACCCCCATAGTCCATCCGTCCTGAATGGTTAGTCCTCATCCAATCAGGTTTCCGCTCTACCACCTTGTTTACAATTGAATTCCAGTTTTTACTTAGAGTGCAACCTTCGTCTTTGTTAAAATTGCATTCACAACAGCCATAAGAATGCATTCGACGGCACAAAACTGCTGTGCCAGGCCGATGGCCTTTTGGACCACCTGGTAAAGGAAGCTGTTGAAATAAAACTAGAGGAAAAGAATTTTAACAAAGATGAAGGCAGAGTCGGTCATCGAAATGGCAGCTATAATTGATACCTGTACCCAGCTGGAAGCCCAAGAAGGGTTTATTCATCATATACGCCGGGAGAGCATTAGATCCTCTTTTCACGATCTGCAGTACTTAACACAAGAGTGACTGGAACATTGTTCCCTAAGCTGGCTGCATGCAGAAATTCCGTTTTAACTTTTAATGTATAAGGGGATGTCAAGTTAAATTCTTTACACAGAGTGGTGAGTGCATGGAATGCCTACCAGGGATAATGGCAGAGGCAGATACATTAGGGGCATTTAAGAGACTCTTAGATAGACACATGAATGATAGAAAAATGGAGGGCTATGTAGTTGGGATGGGTTAGATCGTTCTTAGAGTAGGTTAAAAGATTGGCACAATGTCGTGAGTCAACTCTGGATTCTGGAAGAAGAAAATGATGAAAAGATATCCATTTCCACAGATGTTTGATTTTGTTTCTTGTATCAGCCATTGGTTGGCCATAATGTTCAACGGCTCGTGTCCTACCATCTGCTTTATAATGGCAAAAGGGCCCAATCTCCTCACGTACTGAAGTCACACAAAGATGCATCATTACCCCAACACTTTTCTAATTTCTCACGACAATGTAGCAGCTCTTCTCTAACGACTTCTCAATGAAGTGGGTCTAATCTACAAGACAAACAGGAAATTTCATTCTACATCACCTCCGCTCTAGAACTCGGGTCACACAAGCTCTCAGATGAAGAAAATTAATACAGGATGAAATTAGCACAACAATTGAAATGTCAACTAGAATCAAGACGAGAAACTCTACACAATTACAGCCATTCAGATGGAATAAGCAGCACAAAGAAAAGGAGGTGTGAGTCCAAGGATTGTGCTGGGGGGTGGGAGTAGTGGGCATTGTGGTGTAGTGATTAGCCAATCACGTTACAGCACCATTTGGTGTTCAAATACCACTGTCTGTAAGGAGTTTGTACATTCACCCTGTGTCTGTGTGGGTTTCCTCCAGGTGCTCTGGTTTCCTCCCACATTCCAACAACATGTGGGTTTGGGTTAATAAGCTGTGAACATGCTACTTTGGCATCGGAAATGAGGCAACACTTGCGGGCTGCCCCCGGCCCAATCATCGGACAGTGCTGGTCATCGACGCAAAACATCCTCTACATAGCACCATCCAGAGACAGAGAAGCAGATTGTATGTAATTAGTTTTGCTACAATAAGTGTATGGGACATTGGAAAAAATGTTGAATTTCCCCATGGGGATGAATAAAGTATCTATCTATCTATCATCTATCTAAAATGACACATTTTACTGTCTGATTCGAGGTACATGTGATAAATAAAACTGATCTCTCTTAACTAGAGTGGCCATTACTGTCAGAGGGAGCAAATTCAATGAAAAATCAGCTACGAAGTTAAGACATTTAAAAGACAATAAAGTCTGATCTTTCCCTATTAAAAGTTAGCAGAAAACCATAATGACAAACTCGCCTTTCAAATATGGGCACATTTTTGCTGTTGTTTATATGTTACAGATCTTCAAACGGTTCTGCAATATCAATGCAATCTGATAATTGGTGATAATCCTCCCAGATGTAGGCTCAGTGGCTGGAGCAGTATAAGAATGTGTTGTGACCATAAAAGCTAAGATTGGCTCTCTGAAGCCAACCAATGGCTGATACAAGAAACAAAATCAAATATCTGTGGAAATGGATATTTTTTCATCATTTTCTTCTCCCAGAATCCAGAGTTGGCATTTGTTAAAACCACGCGGAGAGCCTTTTGGGAAGGTGGGGGGGGGGGGGGGAATGAGGCCACGGATGTGGGAACAACAGCATTAATCTTGGACAGAGATACGAAGGATCCAGAGTTACCTACTCTGTTCGGTCTGCAACGTGTCATAGCTCCTAATTACTAACTAAATGCTGGAATAGGGGTCACTCACTCATGTACCATGTGACTACGGTGCTCTCTCATGTGGAGTGTGCACCATCCTGTCCTGTCCTGTCTCAAACATCAACAATCTATAGGCTGCCATACTGTGCAGTGAGCAGAATGATATTGTCGCTATCTGGGATCCAGTAAGCTAGAGAAACGTGGATTCTATTTCACTCTAGTTTTCTCTTTGTTCCTTTGCTGACAGGAAATATGTAAGAGAGGAGAGAGATACTTTGAAATTGGGAAAACTAATACAAGTTTCCTCAAAGTGAGAGTACTATCTACCCAAGGGGACAGTGGTACTTCCCTGAAGGAACTGATAAAGCAACTGTGTAGTAAATGCTCTTCAACAGTACAGCATAGGTCATTCAAATGGAGCTGATACGTTCCCACACGGGAAGTACCACAGTGTCCTGTTGATGTGATGGAGAACAGACCCATGCTACTTAATGTATTGTCAGCCCAGGGAATAGACCATGATGTGTTATCTCAGGTACATTACCATCACGGGGAATTGCTGAGCTAATGGATATGTACTAACACCACAGTGGACTTCGAGGCGAATGGTTCCCCAGTTCGAATCCGGCCGGCTCCTTGTATGCTTTCTATCCGTGCTGGGTTGAGCGTCGAGCGAGTAAGTTGGCCTGGTAAAAAGCAGAAAAGCGTTAAGCAAACGGCAAAAATTGCCACTTGAAATGCCACAAGGCATGAAATGGAATGACAACAACAATACCACAGGGTTGATAGTTGGTCTGTCTGATACATGAGTACTATAGGGAATAGTCCACACTGTGCTATCAGATATATTAATGACACAGGCAGTAGACTGCTCCATTCTATCTGATACATGAATATCGCACAAATAGACCACAGTGTGTTATCAGATATACTAACACTAAAGTGAATAGACCACACTATGCTATCAGATATACTCATACCACAGGCAGTAGACCATGCTGCGCTATCAGATATATTAACACCACGGGGAATAGACCACACTGGGCTCACTCACATATCAATATCACAGGAATAGACCACGCTGTCTGATATACTAATACCACAGGGTGTAGACCATACTGTGCCAGCTAATGCATTAATATTACAGGGAGTATCCTCAGATTCTCATGTGATGTCTTAGCTCCAGAGACTCAGAGCAACTGAGTCCCCTCAGACATACTAACGATGTGGAGAGTACACTGTGAAGACTTATAATGCCATTTACTAGTATCTATGAAGTTCTATCCAGACATATTAGAAATACGGGGAATATACTCAGCTGCTCCATCTGATATTTTAATACCATTATGTGCGCACCCCATGGTCCTAACTGATGTAATTATGCCACTGTGCAATTTTTTTAATCCTTTATATTGTCAGCAATATTAGCACCAAGAGTACTGCACTGTGAAATCCTTTCAAATACATTAACACTTCTTGGTGCTTCAAGAAGATGGCATAGATCATTGGGAACCATTACGATGCAGGACACACTCTCTTCTCATTACTGCCATTAGGGAGGAGGTACAGGAGCCTGAAGGCACATACTTAACATTTTAGGAACAATTTCTGCCCCCACCACTCCCGCCAATAGGTTTCTGAACAGTCCGTGAGCCTCTGGACTCACTCAAGTACCTCAATTTTGTGTTCTTTTTGCACTATTTATTTATTCTTTAGATATTTCTTATTATCTAAGTGCATATATGTCACATGTACAACCCTGAGATTCATTTTCCTGTGGGCATTTCACAGTAAATACAAAGAAACTCAATAGAAACAATTAAAATCTCAGACAAGCAGCCGATGTGCAAAGGACAACAAACTGCAAAGACAAAAAGAAAAATAACCAAAAAAATTATAATAAATAAATAATAATAAATATCGAGCACATGAGATGAAGAGTCCTTGAAAGTGAGTCCATAGGTTTTGGGAACAGTTCGGTGTTGGGGTGAGTGAAGTTATCCCCTCTGGTTCAAGAGCCTGATGGTTCAGGGGTAATAACTGTTCCTGAACCTGGTGGTGTGGGATCTGAGGTTTCTGTACCTCCTTCCTAATGGCAGCAGCGAGAAGCAGGTATGGCTTTGATGGTGGGGAACCTTGCTGATGGATGCTGCTTTCCTGTGAAAGCGCTCCATGTAGATGTGCTCAGTGGTGGAGAGGGTTTTTACCAGCGATGGACTGGGCCGTATCCAGAACATTTTGTAGGAATTACTGTTCAAGGGCATTGGGTTTCCCATATCAGGCTATGATACAATCAGATTCCACACACATCTATAGAAGTTTGTCAAAGTTTCAGATGACATGCCAAATCTAGAAAGTAGAGGCACTGTGTGCTTTCTTCGTAATGGTACTCACGTCTTGAACCCAGGACAGATCTTCTGAAACGATAACACTGGGGAATATAATGTTGCTGATTATGTGTTGTGGATTGAGGCTGGGAGGGGGGCAGAGAGAGAATAATCACTGTTGGGAAAACGTGAAGGGAGACGAGAGGAGCAGGAAGCACCAGAGAGACTATCTGTACTAATCAATAAACCAATTGTTTGGATTCAAATGACCTTGCCTGCTATCTCAGGCCTACACGGGTCTGCACCCACACCACACCCCTCCCCACCCCAGCCTTTGCCATTCCTTCTCTGCTATTTGTTCCAAACCCCTCCCGCAATGATCCACCCTCACCTTTCTCAATATACTTTGATTTAAAAACTCGCACTCTGCTCCACACTAACTAATCCAATTCTTTGTAAAATGTTTAGGCACCCTAAGACTTTTGCACAATGCTGTATTTACTCAGGAAATTGGCATAGCGTATAAGAAAGGAAGGGAAACAAACAGTAGGGTCATGGAACATATAGAGATTAAAGAGGAGGAGGTGCTTGCTGCCTTTCAGCGAATAAAGATAGATAAATCCACCCCCCCCCCCCCACCCCCGGACCTGACATGATATTTCCTCGGACTTTGAGAGAGACTAGTGTAGAAATTGCAGGGGCCCTGGCAGAAATATTTAAAATGTTCTTAGCCACGGGTGCGCTGCGGGAGAATTGGAGAGTAGCTCATGTTGTTCCATTGTTTAAAAAAGGTTCCAAAAGTAAACCAGGTAATTACAGGCCAGTGAGCCTGACATCAGTAGTAAGTAAATTATTGGAAGGTGTTCTGAGAGATTGGATATACAAGTATTTGGAGAGATCGTGCTTAACAAATCTTGAAGAGTTTTTCGAAGAGGTTACCAAGAAAGTAGATGAAGGAAAGGCTGTGGATGTTGTCTACAAGGCCTTTGACAAGGTCCCACATGGAAGGTTAGTTCAGACACTAGGTATCCATGGAGAGGTTGTAAACTGGATTTGAAATTGGCTGTGTGGGAGAAGACAGATTTCTTCTCAGACTGGAGGCCTGTGATTAATGGTGTGTCCCAGGGATCTGTGCTGGGACCATTGTTGTTTGTTGTCTATACGGATGATCCAGATGATAATGTGGTAAATTGGATCGGCAAGTTTGCTGATGACACTAAGATTGGAGGTGTTGTGGACAGCGAGGAAGGCTTTCAAAGCTTGCAGAGGGATCTGGACCAACTGGAAAAATGGGTCAGAAAATAGCAGATGGAATTTAATGCAGACAAGTGTGAGGTGTTGCATTTTGGAAGGACAAATCAAGGTGGGACATGCACAGTAAATGGTAGGGCACTGAGGAGTGCAGAGAAACAAAGGGATCTGGGAGTTCAGATACATAATTCCCTGAAAGTGGTGTCACAGGTAGACAGGGTTGTAAAGAAGGCTTTTGGCATCCTGGCATTCATAAATCAAAGTATTGAGTACAGGACATAACAATGTTATGGTGAGGTTGTATAAGACATTGATGAAGCCAAATTTGGAGTATTGTGTGCAGTTCTGGTCACCTAATTATAGGAAGGATATCAGTAAGATTGAAAGAGTGCAGAGAAGATTTACTAGGATGTTGCTGGGTCTTCAGGAGTTGAGTTACAGGGAAAGATTGAACAGGCTAGGACTTTAATCCTTGGAGCGTAGAAGAATAAGGGGGGATTTGATAGAGGTTTACAAAATTATGAGGGGTATAGACAGAGTAAATGTGAATAAGTTCTTTCCACTTAGATTAGGAGAGATAAATATGAGAGGACATGGCTTTAGGGTGAAAGGGGAAAGGTTTAGGGGGAATATCTTCACTCAGAGAGTGGTGGGAGTGTGGAACGAGGTGCCATCTGATGTGGTAAATGGGGGCTCACTCTTAAGTATTAAGAATAAATTGGATAGATACATGGATGGGAGAGGTCCAGAGGGTTATGGACAGGGTGCAGGTCAATGGGACTAGTGGAATAAAGTTTCAGCACAGACTAGAAGGGCCGAATGGCCTGTTTTCTGCGCTGTAGTGTTCTATGGTTCTATGTATATCAAGGATAAACCTGATTTGATTCTGATTCTGAGAATGCATGGTCCTATCTGATATATTAAAGTAACAAGGATGGCTTCAATCTGTTGTATTAATATATCAACATTATGGAATGCATGGTTCAGTCCTATCTGATATATTAACAATACAGAATGCAGCATACAGCACTATCTGATATACAATCAGTGGCCACTTTATTGTGTACCTACTGTACCCTAATAAAGCACCACTGAGTGTATGTTCGTGGTTTGCTACTGCTGTAGCCGGACCACTTTAATTTTCAGTGTGTTGTGCATTCAGAGATGCTCTTCTGCACACCACTGTTGTAACACGTGGTTATTTGAGTTACTGTCGCCTCCCTGTCAGCTTGAACCTGTCTGGCCATTCTCCCTGACCCCTCTCGTGAACAAAGCTGTAGCCTCAACCTGATAGCATGGGCGTAGATCTCTTGAACTTTCAATAATGCCCCCATCCCCCCTCCTTCACCATTCCCCATTCCCATTTCCCTTTCTCTCCTTACCCGCCCATCACCTCCATTTGGCGCTCCTCCTCCTTCCCTTCCTTCCATGGCCTTCTGTCCTCTCCTATCAGATTTTCCCTCCTCCAGCCTTTTATCTCTTTTGCCAATCAACTTCCCAGCTCTTTACTTCACCCCCACCCTCTCTCCCAGTTTCACCTATCACCTACCACCTTGAAAAGCAAACAAGAGGAAATCTGCAGATGCTGGAAATTCAAACAACAGCACACACAAAATGCTGGTGGAACGCAGCAGGCCAGGCAGCATCTATAGGGAGAAGCGCTGTCGACGTTTCGGGCCGAGACCCTTCGTCAGGACTAACTGAAAGTAAGAGATTTGAAAGTAGGAGGGGGAGGGGGAAATCTGAAATGATAGGAGAAGACCGGAGGGGGAGGGGTGAAACTGAGAGCCGGAAAGGTGATTGGCAAAAGGGATACAGAGCTGGAGAAGGGAAAGGATCATGGGACGGGAGGCCTAGGGAGAAAGAAAGAGAGAGGGGAGCACCAGACAGAGATGGAGAACAGGCAGAGTGATGGGCAGAAAGAGAGAAAAAAAAGGGGAGGGGGGAAAAAAACTAAATATATCAGCATGGGGTAAGAAGGAGAGGAGGGGCATTAACGGAAGTTAGAAAAGTCAATGTTCATGCCAACAGGTTAGAGCCTACCCAGCCGTTATATAAGGTGTTGTTCCTCCAACCTGAGTGTAGCTTCATCTTGACAGTAGAGGAGGCCATGGATAGACATATCAGAATGGGAATGGGACGTGGAATTAAAACGTGTGGCCACTGGGAGATCCTGCTTTCTCTGGCGGACAGAGCGTAGGTGTTCAGAGAAACGGTCTCCCAGTCTGCGTTGGGTCTCACCAATATATAAAAGGCCACACCGGGAGCACCGGACGCAGTATACCGCACCAGCTGACTCATAGGTGAAGTGTCGTCTCACCTGGAAGGACTGTCTGGGGCCCTGAATGGTGGTGAGGGAGGAAGTGTAAGGGCAGGTGTAGTACTTGTTCCGCTTACAAGGATAAGTGCCAGGAGGGAGATAGGTGGGAAAGGATGGGGGAGGCGGAACGAGTGGACAAGGGAGTCACGTAGGGAGCGATCCCTGTGGAAAGCAGAAAGGGGGGGTGGGAAAGATGTGCTTGGTGGTGGGATCCCGTTGGAGGTGGCGGAAGTTACGGAGAATTATACGTTGGACCCGGAGGCTGGTGGGGTGGTAGGTGAGTACTAGGGGAACCCTATCCCGAGTGGGGTGGCGGGTGGATGGGGTGATAGCAGATGTGCGGGAAATGGGAGAGATGCGTTTGAGAGCAGAGTTGATGGTGGGGGAAGGGAAGCCCTTTTGTTTAAAAAAGGAAGACATCTCCTTCGTCCTGGAATGAAAAGCCTCATCCTGAGAGCAGATGCGGTGGAGACGGAGGAATTGTGAGAAGGGGATAGCATTTTTGCAAGAGGCAGGGTGGGAAGAGGAATAGTCCAGGTAGCTGTGAGAGTCTGTAGGCTTATAGTAGATATCAGTAGATAAGCCGTCTCCAGAGATGGAGACAGAAAGATCAAGAAAGGGGAGGGAGGTGTCAGAAAAGGACCAGGTAAATTTGAGGGGAGGGTGAAAGTTGGAGGCAAAGTTAATGAAGTCAACGAGCTCAGCATGCATGCAGGAGGCAGCGCCAATGCAGTCGTCGATGTAGCGAAGGAAAAGAGTGGGACGGATACCTGTATAGACTTGGAACATGGACTGTTCCACAAAGCCAACAGAAAGGGACCCATGCGAGTGCCCATGGCTACACCTTTGGTTTGGAGGAAGTGGAAGGAGCCAAAGGAGAAATTATTGAGAGTAAGAACTAATTCCGCTAGATAGAGGAGAGTGGTGGTACAGGGGAATTGGATAGGTCTGGAATCCAAAAAGAAGCGGACGGCTTTGAGACCTTCCTGGTGGGGGATGGAGGTATATAGGGACTGGATGTCCATGGTGAAAATAAGGCGGTGGGGGCCAGGGAACTTAAAATCATTGAAAAATTTCAAAGCGTGAGAAGTGTCACAAATATAGGTGGGAAGGGATTGAACAAGTGGGGATAAAACAGTGTCAAGGTATGCAGAAATGAGTTTGGTGGGGCAGGAGCAAGCTGAGACAATGGGTCTACCTGAACAGGCAGGTTTGTGGATCTTGGGTAGGAGGTAGAAACGGGGTGCAGGGTGTGGGAACTATGAGGTTGGTGGCTGTGGAGGGGATTTCCCCTTGACCTCACCTACCACCCCACCAGCCTCCGGGTCTAACGTATAATTCTCCGTAACTTCTGCCACCACCAAGCACATCGTTCCCTACCGCCCCTCTTTCTCCCTACACGACTCCCTGGTGCGGTATACTGCGTCCGGTGTGTCGTGGGTTTTCGTGCCTCACAAATGACCAGGAGACGCAGAAGATTCTTCAAGAAGGGTTAAACTTTAATTTGCAAATCAAAGCTGAGACAGTCATTGAGCTAGTCGCTGATTGCCCACCGATCCCCGGACACAGCATTTTTTATAGCAATCTCCTGGTCCAGTTGCATTAGCATATGTAATCGGTCTACAGTTGCGTGTTACAAGTACCTCATGTACATCATTGTCCCTATTGTTTCTATCAATTGACTTAATTATGTTCTAATTTATATCTCTTAGCTACTTCTCATTAACACATCATTGTCTTCTACATTTTTAGGATATATGCATAGCAAATAGCAAGCTCTTTCTGTAGCTACCTCTCATTAACACACCATTGTCATCTTAAGACTTCAGTCTCCTACCAAATTGGGTACATGCATAGCAAATAGCAAACTCAGAACTGAGCAATGTTCTAATCTACATTTCTTTAACTTCCGTTAATGCCCCTCCTCCCCTTCGTACCCTATCCCTGACAATATTTAGTTGTTTTTTTCTCTCTCTGCCCATCACCCTGCCTGTTCTCCATCTCCCTCTGGTGCCCCCCTCCCCCTTTCTTTCTCCCTCAGTTAGTCCTGACGAAGGGTCAGCATTTTGTGTGTATGTTACCTACCACCTTGTACTTCTTCCTCCCTTCCCCCACCTTGTTACTCTGACTTCTCATCTCTTTTTCCAGTCCCCAAAACATCGACTGTTCACTCTTTTCCACAGATGCTACCTGGCCCGCTGAGTTCCTCCAGCATTTTGT
Source organism: Hemitrygon akajei (assembly GCF_048418815.1). Classification (NCBI taxonomy): domain Eukaryota; kingdom Metazoa; phylum Chordata; class Chondrichthyes; order Myliobatiformes; family Dasyatidae; genus Hemitrygon; species Hemitrygon akajei. The sequence goes on from NC_133127.1 coordinate 34,168,533, forward strand.
GTGCGCTCTAGATTTCTGGCATCTGCAGAATCTCTTGTATTTATAATGTTTAAGCATCCTGGAATGCACCAACAATCCTATCTAAAAGATTAACACCACATAATTAATCATAGAGTCTTATCTTATGTAAAAACACTAGAGTGAATGTGCCAAACAATACCATCTGATATGCTAACACCACAAGGACCTCCTCCTACAGAGCGATCTGATATTTTAACACTACAGGGAATGTGCTGAACAATCCCATTGAATACATTGAACCCACAGGGAATGCACCACTCTATCTGATATACAGTATCAACAGCAGAAGAATTACTTGATATGTTAACACCAGAGGGGTTGCCGTAGATTAGGCTTTAAACTAAATATTTGTCAGTGGTGGGAATTTGGTGAGGGGACATTTGGTAAATTATAAGGTAATAGATAATTAGCCTTTAGAAGAGATAAGCAAAGCGAAAACATGCATTGTCGCTGATATGTATGTGGGAAAAAGACTGTACAGAGGAGGAAACTTAGCTCAAAAGTTCAAGATTCAAGGCTGTTTATCGTCATTCTTCAGTGCAAAATGATTGTTACTCTGGATCTGATGCAGCATAAAAACACAATATGCATAAAGAACACAATAATAAAATGAAAAAATAAGATAAATACTCAAGCAACCTTATTAAACACAATGCACATAGACTGATTTCATGTACATAAAGTGACACTAGGTGATGTGTATGTAGTGGAGGTGGGAGGGGTTAATGGATGGAAGTGTTGATCAGGAGGAACTGTGTTTTAGAGTCTTGACAAAGGGTCTCGGCCCGAAACATTGACTCTTCATTTCCATGGATGCTGCCCGACCTGCTGAGTTCCTCCAGCATGTTGTGCGTGTTGTTTTAGAGTCCTGCCGTGGATGCGGTGTTGCCTCTTCCCTGATGGCAGTGGGACAAACAGCCAATAGCAGGTTAGATGATATTGCTGACCTTTCCCTGGCCACTTTCTGTATATACAGTACGTCCTTGATGGCAGTTTTTTTTCAGAAATCAAGAAGTGGAATCAGTTTGGGTTGAGCGAAAGAAAAACAGAAGGGGGTATAAACAGGAATGGGTGACCATAAGTCAGTAATGATAATGCAGAGCACGATTGCTTGGTTGTCCATCGACCCGACAATGACAGTTGGGTTTGTGCAGTTCGGTTGTGTGTCTACTGCGTCCAAGTTATGAGCAACATAGACGTCCCAAAAAGGACACGAAAACTGTGCCGGACCTGGAAGAGGAGCTGTTGCTTTCACTTCTTTTTTGGGAAGCAATTAGAATTGCTCAGTGTCTCTCCTCCAGGTTGTTGTGAGTGGTCCTAACTAAGGCTCTGCAGTCACTCCAGTCTCACACACTCTGTTCCAGCTATTTTGGTACAACCATTGTTAGTTTTCATTTGAAACTTTTGCAGGGCCTGCCTCGATTCCTTTTGCTCAGCAGAACCTCACCATTCTTGGGGATTTGGGAATCTTTCATACGTATGGCAGGCCTTGCCCACTGAAGCTGTGCATTTACAATCATGGCCTCAATTCTCATGGTCCTTGCCCTGTCGAGGACCTCTAGGTTCGTGCCTCGGTCCTGACGATGGATGCCAAAGATCGAGCTCATAATGCAGGGCACTGTGTCACAGTAAAAGGAGCAATTTCACTACCATGGTGGACTTCAACTAATTTGTAGAATGTGCAATGGAAACTTAACAGTTATAGTTCCCAGGGCAAATTCATGACATGCGTAAAAGCTGATTGATCAGTATGTGTAAGAAACAAACTATTTTAAGGTCCATATTTGTGTAATGTAAAAGGGTTACCTGATAAACAGAAAGATAAGGAAGTCTTAGGGAACAGTCATCATATTTGACAACAGAACCTTATATAAAAATCAGAAGTGAATTAGTTTAATTCAGAATCAGGGTCTTAAATCTGAATAAATCAAACTGTAAGGACATGTGAGTTGGGTAGGTTAGATTGGGAAACTCCTTTCAAAGGTATGACAATCTTTAAAAAGTATGACAGTTAACACCAAATGTTTAACATTTAAAGAAATAATACTCAGTTTACAAGTAAGGCAAAAAATGAATGGAATAGTGTTTCCAGACATAAGAAATAGAAGCAGAGTTAGGCCATTTGGCCCATTTAGTCTGCTCCACATCCTCCTGTCTTCTACCCGTAACCTTTAACACTCTGACAGATCAAAAATCTATCAACCTCCACTTTAAGTATACCAATGACTTGGCCTCCACAACAGTCTGTGGCAATTAATTCCACTGATTCACCTCCTCTGGTTAAAGAAATTCCTCCTCGTCTCTGTTCTAAAGGGATATCCAGGAAACATCCTCTCCACTCCCACTCTGTCTAGGTCTTTCACTGTTCAACAGATTTCAATGAGATCCTCCCTCATTCCTCTAAACTCCAACAAGTACAGGTCCAAAGCTGTCAAACACTGCTCATACTTTAACCCTTTCGTTCCCAGAATCATTCTCATGAACCTTCCCTGAAACTTCTCCAATCCCAGCACATCTTTCCTTAGATAAGGGGCACAAAACTACTCACAATACTTCAAGTGTGGTCTGACCAATGCTTTATAAAGCCTCAGTATTACATCCTTACTTTTATACTCTAATCCTAACACCACATTTGCCTTCCTTACCCACCAGCTCAACCTGCAAGTTAACCTTTTAGGGAATGCTGCAAGAGGACTCCCAAGTCCCCCTGCACCTCTGATTTCTGAACTTTCTCCTTGTTTAGAAAGTAGTCTATGTCTTTATTCCTTCTACCAAATTGTAGGACCATACAGTTCCCTACACTATATACCATCTGCAATGTCTTTGCCCATTCTCTTAATCAGTCTGAGTCCTTCTACAGACTCCCTGCGTCCTCAACACTACCTGTCTCTCCACCTATCTTTGTAACATATGTAAACTTGGCTATGAAACCATCAATGCCATCATCCAAATCATTGATGTATAACGTGAAAAGAAGCGGTCCCAACCCCAACCCCTGAAAAACTCCACTAGTCACCGACAGCCAACCAAAACAGGTCCCCTTTATTCCCACTCTTTGCCTCCTGCCAGTCAGTCAATGCTGTGTCCTTTCTAGTATCATTCCTGTAATACCATGAACTCTTACCTTGTTAAGCAGCCTCGTGTACGGCACCTTGTCAAAAGCCTTCTGAAAATCAAGTAAACAACATCAACTGACTCTCCTTTGTCTATCCTGCCTGAATATTTTTGGATCAAAGGAAAAGGCTTTTCAGGTTGCCAAAAGAAAGCAGGAAACCTTAGGAGTGGGAACATTTCAGCATTCAGCTAAATAGAATAAAGCCGGGGAAAGTGAACCAGCAGAGGAGGCCAGGCCTGCAAGAAGTATAGAAGCACACTGTAAACAGTGTCTATAGATGTGTTGAAAAGGAAAAGTTTAGCTAAAGTTAATGTGATCCCTAACAGACTGAAGCAGGAAAAGTTATACTGGGGATTAAAGAAATGACAGCGAATCAAACAGATCTTTTGCGTTTCTGGAGACACTTGATGGAAAACACTTCCGGAAATATAGAGAACTATCGGTCCAAAGTAACTGAGGTGCTCAAGAATATTCATAAGAACAAAAATTAGTATTGGAGAAATTAAGTGTTAGATTCACAGGGCTGGGTGACCTACATACCACAGTTTGAAACAGATAATGGCTGTCATCTTCCTTGTGTTCAATGTTACCACAAACTCCTATCTGATGTAATAAATGTAATCACACCACAGGGAATGCATGCAGCATGTGGTGCTCTCTGATGCATTAACATCATCAGGAAATATATATAATGCTGATATTTTAACTCCACACAGGATACAGCAATCAATTGTATCAAATATAGTAACACCACAGGGAATGAACCATTGAGACACAAGGAAAGCTTCTTGTATTCCCAACAGCTGTCAAATATATCAACAACTTAAGTGCCTTCACCTTCTATTCAGTGGTAACACCCAACGTCTTAATGTGCAGAGTGTGATAATATTTTGCAAATTGTAGAAGTAACAGGAGCTTATTTGTTGGAAACAGCCATTGCTTAGTATGCTTATAAACCAGGTGTCCATTGCCGTTTGTTATTTAGTATCCTCTTCCTGATATCAGATGAATTCATCCATCATCAAGGACCCTCGCCTTCTGGTCCATCCTCTTTTCTCACTGCTGGCACCAGGAAGAAGGTCCAGGAGCCTTAAGTCCCTCACTACCATGCTCAGGAACAGTCATTACCCTTCAACCATCTGACTTCTGAACCCACACGGACATCTTCACTCGCCTCAGCCCTGAACTAATCACTGAACACAAACTATAGACTCACTTTCAAGGACTCTACAACTCATGTTCTCAGTATTATTTATTTACTTATTTATTATTATTATTTAGTTATTTTGTATTTACAGTCAGTCATCTTTACGCATTGGTTGTTTATCCTTCCTTGTATGTAGCTATTCATTGATTCTATTGCAGTTCTTTGTTCTATGGTGATTGTCTGCAAGAAAATGAATCTCAAGCAGTATAGTGTAACATATACTTTGATAATAAATTTACTTTGAACTTTCAATTCAGTCAGAACTTCCCTCCTCAGCCTCAGAGAGAAGAGTTATGAATAGCCTCCAAAGTTAATCTGGGTAACGTTCTTGGTCTGGAAATCAAAGGAAAATATTTGCCTGCAGCATTGTCAGCCATGCATTCTCAGAGCCTCAGACTGGGACACCATTTTCCTTTTGTAACTACATAAGATTATTGCTGTCTGGCTCGGGTGTACTGCCCACATTGAAAGCCACCTAATTCCAATAGCATCGAACGGTAAAGATAAACTGAGGCATTATAGCTTCAACAGAAAAACATTGGCCTGTGTAACTTGCGGCCTTGCGCAGCACGTCATTCATTTGCCACTTGTGTTAAGGCTGCATGGCAAACAGCACAGGTTTGTTGGCTCTGGCAATGATTACAATCAGCAGAAACTAATGCACTACACCAGAATACAAGAAAGAAGGTCCTGTAACCAGAACCTCAGATAAATTGACAGACTCAACACAACTAAAGCATTCTACTGGGAGTGCATCAGGAGATTTAACCACATTGCCCTAGACCAAGACCATTAAAGCTAACAGTTGCAGTAGGATTTGGAATACAAATAACAACTAATGCAGCCTGCCAAGAACTGTAGAAATACCTGGAGCAATGATTCGCCATAGTTTTAGAGGTTTTCACTTTCTGTGCAGTGAAGAAACTCATCAAATCGTAGGAAAGTTAAAATTCAGAATGAGGCCACCTAGTTCATTGTGAACATGTTGGGTTTCTACCAGAGCAACTCACTGGTTCCAACACCAGCCCTTTCTTCATCACCTTACACCTTTAAACCACACACTGCATGAAGAAGTTCCCCCCTCATGTCACTCTTAGCTCTCTTCACCATAATTTCCTACCTGTGACTTCAAATCCTTAAGCCTTCTACCAGAAGGCATAGCTTCCCTGAACATACACTCCCCAGAAGCTTCATCACTTTATATGTATAACGCCCTGTTTAAGATTTTATGGCTAATGTTGTAGGGTATTTCATTTAATGGCTTTCTGTAGAAGCAGTGTGTTCTGCTGGTAGTGTTTGGTTCACTGTTAAAGATGAGGGGTTGTGATGTTCATGCTTAGGAATGTTGCATCATCCAATCAGGATGGTGGAACTGGGAGAAGGTTCTAGGAAACACGGGGTGGAGAGGTTTTGTGAAGGACACTGGGGTGGGTTGAGGTCTTTTCAGTGGGAGGTAGAAAGAGAAGAAGCTGGAGAGAACCAGCCATAGGATTCAATCCAATGGGAATGCCAGGTTTGATGGAGTCCAAGAGGGGAAATCCTACCAGTGACCGGTGAATAGGATTTGGCACCATGAGTACATTGGACACATCAGATTTTGGAAGAACTGAGCTTGTGCACATTTGACTGTTTTAATTATGATGGCACCAGAAAGGAGGTACAGGATAAACAGGCCCTTCTGTTTTATCTTTTTTCTCTCTTTCTTCTTTAATAACGGTTTGGTTAAGTTGACATTGATAAATATACTTACTTTATAATTATAGGCATTGTATGGTCTGTTGTTTCTTGCCGATGGGCAATTGTATGGGGGCAGTAACTTCACAGTACTCACACAGATCAGTGTTCAGGTGGGCAAGAGATCCCAATCTCCCAGGTTTGGTGGGATCAAGGTCATATTGACCCCAGACGTATGGAGTCTGAGAAAGGTGGTTTTCTCCAGTGGCGGTTAGCAAGGGGCTAACGAGCCGCATCTCTAGTGACATCCGGTAAAAAGGAGTGTCATGTGCTTCCATCAAATCCCCCCTCTTCTCCAAAGAAACTCGCTCCATCCTCTCTACTCTGTACTTGTAACTTCAGTCTCTAATCTGAGGAACCATTCTCAAAGACCAGCTGCTGCAGGGAAGGCTATTCCTTTTGGCATCATCATTCCAGAAGTCAGGTTGGCCTGAATGAATCCAGAATCAGGCCAGATACATCTACAATATCCATGACTTTATGTGATCCAACCTTTAGCCAAAGACACTGCTGAAGGCAAAGGTCAAAAAGTTTAAAGTTTCAAGTATGCCACAGCATTGAGATTAATTTTCTTGTAGGCATTTACCAGAAAATAAAGAAAAATTTATGAAAACTAAAAATAACAAAGACTAACAATCATCCAATGTGCAAAAGAAGACAAATTGTACAAGTAATAGAAATGTAAATAATTAACACTGAGAGAAGTGTGGATTTAAAATATTTTTTTCCTATACGTAAAACCAGAAGAAATGGCCTTTCCCAGTGAGGTCCCTTAGGGTGTAATCTGCTCCTGCTCAGACCCTGGTCCTCCCGTCCCACCACCCTAACCACTTTGAAGCTCCATGTCTGACGGAGTGAAGGAAAGAGCCAGCTCGTCTGGGCATGGAAATAGTGGCCCCAGCAGTACAACGAATGTTTGGGTGGGTGGAAGGAATGCATAGGCTGAAGCTCAGTGGAAAGTTTTCATTAATTCTATTCAGGGGGCAAGAACTGACAGAAAGTAATTCACTCCAAACACCTTGTCCCTGCCCTGATTACACCAATTCCCAAACAAAAAGAACATAGAAATCCCTGGCTCGGTTTGAAGACTTTGTAAACAAGGGGAGTTATTTTTGCCACAGTCTGTTTTGGCTGGAACTAAATACAAGTGGTAGGCTGGGAAAATTGAGCTCATTCAGAGTCACTGACTTTGAATCGATCTGCTGTTTACTGTTTTCCCTTCAATCAATTACAAGGAGAGCTCAGTTCTGAAAAGGTACGCAAGTCACCACTCAGTTACTTAGATTGGTGAAGGGCCTCAAATCTGAACGGTTATCCCTCCTTCTTGTTCCACAGATACTGCCTGACCTGCTAATTGTTCACAGCGTTTTCTGTTTTCACCTGCACTGGCAAATCTATCGTAGAAGAAGTGCAAGGGAGTCTCCCAATGTCTAGTGATCGTTCAGAGTTATCCGATTGTTATGACATTGCTGTTGCGTTTCCAGGAGTGACTACACCTCAAAAGTAGTAGCTTAGCTGTGAAGCATTTGATGCCTGTCGGTGTGCATGAGTGGTTGAGTGAGTGCTAGGAATGAAAAGGGCTTGTTTTCCTGTTGTCCAAAGCAACTTTATTATCGATGTACATATATGTTACCATACATGAGATTCATTTTTCTGCAGGCATACACAGCAAATCGATACAATAGTAACTATAACAGGATCAATGAAAGATCAACCAGAGTGCAGAAGACAACAAACTATGGAAATGCAAATATAAATAAATAGTGAGAACATGAGATTATGAGATAAGGAGACCTCATCGGTCGTGGGAACATCTCAATGATGCGGCTCCATTGCTGTTGGTGTTCCGCTGAATTTATGAACGTGTGATGTTGGCACTAGGTGCCTCCAGCACGTTCTTAGATTGGGTTCGTTTGGAAGATCAGTTTTCCTTGCCACATGTTTGTTTCAGTTGTTTATCACAGCTACATGGAAATACACAGTGAAATACGTGGTTTGCATCAAATCCGATCAGCAAGGATCGTGCGAGGCAGCCACACTTCCAGCAGCTAAATTACATGCCCACAACTCACTACCACGAACCATAGGAAACCGGAACAACCAGAGGAAACCCACACAGTCAGAGGGAGACTATACAAACTCCTGACAGGCAGGCGCAGGAAACAAAACCCCGATCTTACAGGTGGCGCTGTGAAGTGATCACTACTCTGCCGCCGTGGCTGGCCTGTGCAAGAGGGATGGGTTGTGCCTGGACTGGAAAGGATCCGATATTCTGCCGGGAGATTTGCTGATGCTACTTGGGAAAATTTAAACTAGTTTTGCAGGGAGCTGGGAACCAGAGCCCCAGGTCAATAAGGGAATGATCGGATCAGAAGGTAGATGCCAGGGAAGGTATGGAAAGGTAAGATAGGAGTAACAGGTATGATGGGTCATATAGATGAAGTATGTATATTTTAATGGGCATGGCTGATGAACTTCGAGCATGGATCCGCACACGGAACTATGATGTTGTAGCCATTACTGAAACTTGGCTGCGAGAGGGGCAGGAGTGAGTGATTAATGTACCAGGTTTTCGAAGTTTTAGAAAAGATGGAGAGGGAGGTAAATGGGGTGGGGGAGTTGTACTACTAATTCGGGACAATATCACAACTGCAAATCAGGGGAGACGTAATGAAGGGGTCAGACTGATGCACCATCAATAACTCACGCCGAGACTTAGGAAGTGAGATATCGGCTTTTATTGACTGAAGAACAACACTACATCCTGGGGAAAATGAGGGAGAGCAGCAGGCCACAGTCGCCTTTATACAGGGGTCTGTGGGAGGAGCCACAGGGGTAGTCAGCAGGGTCTTGGGAGGAGCCACAGGAGCAGTCAGACAGGTATATCTAGTTCACCACACAGACACTGAATCCATTCGGGCGGGACTCAGGAATGGGAAGGGTGCAATCACACTGATGGGATGGTACTACAAATCTCCTAATAGCCACTGGGACATTGAAGAACAGACATGTAATCAGATCATGGAAATGTGTAAAAATAATAGGGTTGTTGTCATGGGGGATTTCAACTTCCCTAATATAAGCTGGGACCATCTTAGTACAAGGGGTTTAAATGGGGATGAATTTGTTAAGTGTATCCAGAAAGGTTTCTTAGATCAGTATGTGGATGGTCCAGTGAGAGGAGGGGCCATATTGGACCTGGTGTTGGGTAATGAGCCTGGACAGGTGACTGACCAATGGGTGAACAGTGACCACAACTCCTTAATTTGCAGGGTCGCTATAGATAAAGATAGGTGTGATTCTTGTGGGAGAGTTTTAAAATGGAGTCGGGCAAATTACAAGGGCATTGGGCAGAAACTAAGAAGCGTTAATTAGGAACAGCTTTTCTCTGGGAAGCCCACATCAGACATGTCAGGGTGTTTAAAGATCAATTGCACAGTGTACAGGAAAGTTCTGTTCTCATTAGAAGAAAGGATGGGAATAGAAATATAAGAGTACCTTGGATGTCCAGAGAGGTGATGAATTTAGTCAAGAAGAAAAGCTACAGAAGTTAGGATCAAATAAAGCACATGAGCAGTATAAAGAAGCCAGAAAAGAACTAAATAAGAGAATTAAGAAAGCCAGGAGGGGCCATGAAAAGTCCTTGGCAAATAGGAATAAGGTGAATCCCAAGGCATTCTATACATAGATCATGACAAGAGGATAACTAGGAAGAAGTTAGGACCACTCAAGGATAAAGGAGGGGGACTTTTGCTTGGATGCGAAGAATGTGAGTGAGGTACTTAATGAGTACTTTGCTTCAGTATTTACCAAAGAAAAGGACCAGGACAAACAAGAGAAAATCTGCAGATGCTGGAAATCCAAGAAACACACACAAAATGCTGGAGGAACTCAGCAGGCCAAGCAGCATTTAGGAAAAGAGTACAGTCAATGCGTCGGGCCTAGATGGAGGACCAAGAAATCAGTGCTGAGTGTACAGCTATGTTAGGGCATTTAGAGGTCAAGGAGGAGGAAGTGTTGAGCCTCCTAATGAGTATTAAGGTGGATTAGTCCCCAGGGCCTGATGGAATTTACCCCAGCTTATTGAAGGAGGCAGGACATGAGAATGCTGAGCCCTTGACCAGTATCTTCATGTCCACTGTAGCCACAGACAAGGTCCTGGAGACCAGTGAGTGACTAATGTTGTACCTTTATTTAAGGAGGGAACAAGGAAAAATCCTGGGAACTATAGACCAATGGGTCTCATGTCAGTTGTAGGGAAACTTCTGGGGAAAATTCTTAGGGATAGGATATATGAGCATTTGGAAACCCATGGCCTAATTAGAGAAAGCCAGCAGGGCTTTGTGTGTGGCATGGTGCCTTAACAACTTGATTCAGTTTTTGACAAGGTGACAAGAGAAATTGATGAGAGTAGGACAGTGAATGTTGTCTACATGGATTTTAGTAAGGCAAGATCCTTAACAGTGTTAGTGAACTTGGGATCCAAGTTCATAGCTCCTTGAAAGTGGCTACACAGGTTGATGAGACGTTTAAGAAGGTTTATGGATTGTTTGCTTTTATTAGTCGAGGCATTGAGTTCAAAAGCCAGGAGGTTATGTTGCAACTTTATAAACCTCTGGTTAGGCCACATCTGGAATGTAGCTTACGGATCTGATCGCTCCACTGTAGGAAGAATGGTGAGGCTTTGGAGAGGGTGCCGAAGAAGTTTACCTGGTTTAAAAGGCACGTGCTATCACGAGAGGCTGGATGAACTCGGGTTGCTTTCTCTGGAGCACCGGAGGCTGAGGGGGGATCTGATGGAGGCTTACAAGATTATGAGAGGCACAGATAGAGTGGACAGAGAGTATCTGTTTCCCAGAGTTGAGATGTCTAGTACCAGAGGGCATGCATGGAAGGTGAGAGGGAGTAGGTTCAAGGGGGGATATGAGAGGTAATTTTTTTTAAACTCAGAACACCTTGGATGCCTGAAATGCGCTGCCTGGTGTGGTGGTAGAGGCAAATACATTAGAGGCATTTGAGGGACGTTTAGATAGGCAAATGGATGTAAGGAAGATGAAGGGATATGGACATGGTGTAGGGAGGAGGGATTAGTATTTGGGTGTCTTTGATTGGCCTTTTCTGATTAGGCACAGCATTGTGGGCCGAATGGCCTATTCCTGCGCTGTACTCTTCTATGTTCTATTACAAACTAGGCTTTTCACGTATGTTTCAATCTACATGTGATAAATAAATGAATCTGATCTGATCCAGGACAGATGAAATTAATGTGAAACATGTTGTAAAAATGCAAGACTTGAATGTTTGTGAAAATTTCACATCAGCACACACAAAATGCTGGACAAACTCAATAGGTCAGGCAGCATCTATGGAAGGGAATAAACAGACAATATTTCAGGTCGAAACCCTTCAACAGGATAGAATCTTGGCCAAAACATTGACTGCTTATTCCTTTCCATATATACTGCCTGGCCTGCTGATTTCCTCGAACATTCTGCTTGTGTTGCTCTGGGTTTCCAGAATCCCCTGTATTTATGATTTCACAGAAATTGTTTCCAGATCATTGTTTTGAGAATTACTGACCTGATGGCTCAGACCTGTGCTAGAGAAAAATAATACTGTAATATCTTGGCCCAGAGGCAGGGTAGGAACCAATTTTTTTTTTGTAACGTCTTACACAGGTAACATTCCAGCTTCTGAATTGACTTAAGAAAATCACAGGTGGTTGCAGGAATGTGAACACACAACAATGTTCGCTGGAAGAACAACACTATTTTTAGACAGGTTTCTTCTCCAGAAGCAACTGTGGTAAGGAAATTGTTACTCACTCAACTCATCCTGATGTCAGTGATATTCTCTGAAGGTACTGCACAGTTTCCAGAATGTTTGAAACTGCCTCACACAAGAAATTCTGCAGATGCTGAAAATTCAGAGCAATGCATACAAAATGGTGGAGGAACTCAGCAGGTCGAGCAGCATCTATAGAGAGGAATAATCTGTCGACATGTTGTACCAAGACATGAGTCCTAATGAAGGGTCAGGGTCCAAAATGTCGACTGTTGATTCCATATTTATTTTTTTTAATACATGAAGTGATTGACTTTCCTGGTTTGTCACATTTTCTACTGAAGAGCCCACATTATTTCAGGAAGAAATCAGCCAAGATGGAATGACGGAGCAGACTCTGGACTAATAGCCTAATTTTGACATTGGCTCAATGGGAGAAGCCAGAGAGTGGTAGTGGAGGCCTGAGTGGGGGCCTGTGACTAGTGGTGTGCCACAGGGATCAGTGTGGGTCCATTGTTATTTGTCGTCTATATCAATGATCTGGATGATAATATGGTAAACTGGATCAGCAAATTTGCTGATGATACAAAGATTGGAGGTGTAGTGGACAGTAAGGAAGGTTTTCAAAGCTTGCAGAGAGATTTGGACCAGCTGGAAAAATGGGCTGAAAAATGGCAGATGGAGTTTAATACAGACAAGTGTGAGGTATTGCACTTTGGAAGGACAAACCAAGGTAGAACATACAAGGTAAATGGTAGGGCACTGAGGAGTGCAGTAGAACAGAGGGATCTGGGAATACGGATACAAAATTCCCTAAAAGTGGCGTCACAGGTAGATAGGGTCGTAAAGAGAGCTTTTGGTACATTGGCCTTTATAATTCAAAGTATTGAGTATGACAGTTGGAATGTTATGGTGAGGTTGTATAAGGCATTGGTGAGGCTGAATTTTGAGTATTGTGTGCAGTTTTGGTCACCAAATTACAGGAAGGCTATTAATAAGGTTGAAAGAGTGCAGAGAAGGTTTACAAGGATGTTGCCGGGACTTGAGAAACTGAGTTACAGAGAAAGGTTGAATTGGTTAGGACTTTATTCCCTGAGCATAGAAGAATGAGGGGAGATTTGATGGAGGTATATAAAATTATGATGGGTATAGATAGAGTGAACGTAAGCAGGCTTTTTCCAGTGAGGCTCGGGGAGAAAAAAACCAGAGGACATGGATTAAGGGTGAAGGGGGAAAAGTTTAAAGGGAATGTTAGAGGGGAGCTCCTTCACACAGAGAGTGGTGAAAGTGTGGAATGAGCTGCCAGATGAAGTGGTAAATGCGGGCTCACTTTTAACATTTAAGAAAAACTTGGACAGGTACATGGATGAGAGGTGTATGGAGGGGTATGGTCCAGGTGCAGGTCAGTGGGACTAGGCAGGAAAATGGTTTGGCACAGCCAAGAAGGGCCAAAAGGCCTGTTTCTGTGCTGTAATGTTCTATAGTTTTTGCTCCCTTGTCTTATGGTCTAAGAGTCACAAGTCATACAGCATGGAAATAAGCTATTTGGCCCAACTGGTCCATGCCAATCAAGATTCCAAGGAAAGGGGATCAGAAATCTAAACACTGGATGGTGAACTTTTTTAAGAAGGAAAATATAATTTTTAGATGCCAGGGCATCACAGAATATAGGGAGAGAATAGGAATATGATATTGAGATAGATAATCAACCACAATCCTATAGAATAGCTCAAAGGGCTGAATGGTCTTCTCTTATGTTGAAGTTGAAGCTTTCAAGACTTGAAACTGCTAGGCATTTACAGTCAGTGGCCACTTTATTAGGTTCCTCGTGTGTGTAATAAACTGGCAACTAAGTGTACGGTCATGGTCTCCTGCTGCTGTATTTGAATTTCGGTTTATTGTCATTTAGAAACCACAACTGCAATGCAGTTAAAAAATGAAACAACATTCCTCCAGAAAGATATCACAAAAGCATATGACAAAACAGACTACACTAGAAAATCCACATAACATTTGATAATTCCCAATCCAAAGTCCGGAGAGGCTGCTGCGTATTAATATCGCGCTACCATCTTAGCACATCCCCCGGAAAGGAGCTCCAAACCCACCAGACAAAACAAGACTACCCAGACACACCAAGTCAGGAGACCAACTCTACCACCAACAAACCAAAAACTAAAGCTACAAGACCTACACAAAACCGCATAGTTACAACATATAGTTACAAGAGTGCAAACAATACCATAATTGATTAAAAAAAAGACCGTGGGCACAGTAAAAATAGTCCAAAGATGATAAAAGACTAAGTTCAAAAGAAACCACCACTCCGTTTCCAGAAGCCCTCAGGGTCCTGAAAGACTCATTATCCCACGCAGGCGGCAGAAGGGAGTACTCCCGCTACGGACTTCCACGGCGCCACCAGGCTCAGCCTCGCAGACGCAGCACACAGTGAGAGCGCCCCGACCGCAGCGGACTCCAAGTCCGTCGAGCCTCCGACCATCCCCTCCGACACAGCCTCTCTGAGCACCATCCTCTGCCGAGCGCACTACAACGCCCCTGCCACCGGCCACCAGGAACGCAACCCCGACGGCCTGTTCTTCCCAGCAGAGACCCGCCCGGACCTCACATCGGCTGCAGCAACAAAGAAGGCCCTCCTGGAGATTTCCAGATGTTCCTCTGTGCTCCCATGTCCGTTTTTCATTCAACACGTTGTGCATTCACAGATGCTCTTCCGCACACCACTATTGTAACACATGGTTATCACCTTCCTGTCAGCTTGAACCAATCTGCCCATTCTCCTTGATCCTTGGTGTTCTCACCCGCAGACTGCTACTCACAGGATTTTTTTTTCTCTCACCAATATCTGTAAATTCTAAATATTTTGTGCATGAAAATCCCAGGAAATCATCTGTTTCTGAGATTCTCAAACAATCATTCCACAGTCAAAGTCACTTCCGTCTCATTTCTTTGCCATTCTGTTGCTTGGTCTGAACAACAACTGAACCTCCTGACCACAGGTACCCAACCTGGGGTCCACAGACCCCTGGCTCAGTATATTAGTCCATGGCATTAAAAACAAAGGTTGGGAACCCCTCCTTTTGACCCAGTCTGCATGCTTTTATGCATTGAGTGGCTACCACATGATTGGCTGATTAGATATTTGCATTAATGAGCAGGGCTACCCAACAAAGCGGCCACTGAGAGTTTTTAGGGTGTTTGTGGAGTGAAAATAGATCAGTATTAGTGAGGCACGGAAGATGCATCTTTTTTATTTGGTGGGACTGAACTACTTCCTCCTGTGTTCTTTGAATCCAGACATTCTCTCATCAGTTTCCATATTCAACTGGCAAATGCTGCACAAGGACACGCTGGAGTAATATCTCCTTTTATTTTGGTTCCCTCGCTGTTGTCTACTGCAGTGCATCCCTGGACATTGTCTAGCCGCCTGTCCGATAGGAGCCTGTTCCTTGTTTATCACACCTTGTTTGAATAATCGCTTTGAATTATTACAGAACGCCAGCCAGCAGGTCACTGTAGAAACAGAAGCTGCGGTGAGATGAGAATTTGTTATTAGGGACTCAGTGTTCACTACATGCCACCAAACAATTTCAATTAAAAAAATTAGGATGTAAAGGACAACCAGACACATATGGCAAGGTAGATGAAGCCTGCAAGTTTCACACATGGTCCTCTATGCAGCTAATGTATGCCAGTGTACTGCCACCACAATGTAGATCCAAGAATGCAGGTCCCCCTACGGCAAGAGTCCTGCTCAGAATCAGGTGGTCAGCTTTCTCCTCCGTTCAAGGGACCAGCAGTAAAGGCCCCAGTCTGAGCTGGGCATGGGGACACAACTCAGTTATGAAGAAAGCATGCCCCTCACTGAGGTATCCCACCCTGCTCGACCCTGCACCCTCCTCCAACAATAACGCCC
Source organism: Hemitrygon akajei (assembly GCF_048418815.1). Lineage (NCBI taxonomy): Eukaryota > Metazoa > Chordata > Chondrichthyes > Myliobatiformes > Dasyatidae > Hemitrygon > Hemitrygon akajei. The sequence goes on from NC_133127.1 coordinate 34,184,328, forward strand.
CTGGCATCATCATTATGTGCTGTGTCATCTGTCGTGGGTGAACACAGTCTTTGACCCTGATTGTTCTTGGCAAACCTTGCCATTGGCTTCTTCTGGGCAGTGTCTTTGCAAGACGGGTGACCCCAGCCATTATCAATACTCTTCAGAGAACGTCTGCCTGGCGTCAGTGGTCACATGACCAGGACTTGTGATAGGCATCAGTGCCTATACAACCATCCACCACCTGCTCCGGTGGCTTCACGTGACCCTACATCTTGCCCAGGAGTGACCTTCAGGCTAGCGGAGAGAAGCAGAGCCTCACACCTTCTGACACCCCGGCACCCCAGTCATTGCAAGTCACAAGCCCAAACATCTGATTCCCTCACCCACCCCCTCTATTTATGGGCATCTGGTTGCTTGCCCATACTACCTAGCTTCCTACCACATCACCCCCTCAACACCTTCCCCATGAGGTCCTTATCAGCCCAAATGATGCCTCAATGCTCATCCCTTCCCCAGGAATCTCTATTGCAAAGCCTCATCTCCTCCTGTCTCTCCAGATATGTTTTCAACAAAGTGAATAGCAAGAGGCTTGAATGTACAGAGTGCCTTTATCTTCTTCTCCTCAGGCAGACTCTCAGGGCTAAGAATGATTTCCATCCAGTCTGATTCTGAGACAATCAATTCATCGAGTCAGGCAGCACAGAAACAGGGCCTCAGACCACCACGCCCACACTGAGCATCAGATACTTATCAATGATCATCCAGGGCTGGTGGTAGAGGCTGGTATATCAGGGCCATTTCTGATAACTATCTAGCCATGATGTAATTAAATGGCAAAATAAGTTATTGGGGCTGAACTATCTGCTGTTCTATTCACTCAGTGGTCCTTTTGGTAAAAAATGCTAAATTTTACATTAATTCAATCTTTATTTTTGTTTCAATTATGTTTGACACAAGAGATATTTGGACAGTGAAGGACATTTAAGGAACAGAATAGAAATTCCCTTCTCCCTGTAGTTGTGGTAAACAACTTACACTCAGTGGAACAAACACAACGTGCTGGAAGAACTCAGCAGGTCAGGCAGCATCTATGGAGAGGAATGAACAGTTGACGTTTTGAGCCAAGGGCCTTCATCAGGATTAGCAGTACTTATCAATACATCCTAATTACCAGCACTTGATCATAGAATTTGATGCTTTGGCAATTCAGCTGTTGCCATACTACTTCTTAAATGGTGTGAGAGTCTCTACCACCAACCAGATTGCAGCCATATGCCCCGGGTGGAGAGGTTCCTGCGCAGATCCACTTACCCCTTACCCTAAACCAATGCCTTTTAGTTTTTGAGACTTCTGCACTAGAATAACATTTCCTACTTTCTACCCTGCCTGTACTTCCCATGACTACTACCAAGTCCATCTTCAGTCGCTTCCACGCCAAGGAAATCAAATCCAGCCTCTCCAGTTTCTCCTCATAGGCATAACAACCTCGTGGTGAACCTGCTCTGCATGCTCTCCAGTGCAACCGGAACAGAACCATACATTGTACTCCAGCTGTGGCCTCCACAATGTTTTGTGGAATTGCGACAGAACCACAATGCTGGAGGAACAAAATGGTGGAAATACTCAGCGACTCAGGCAGCATCTATGGTTGGAAGTTAACAAGACCCTTCATCAGGACTGCAAAGGAAGGGGACAGAAGCCAGAATAAGCAGGATGGGGGTGGGGCAAGAGTACAAGCTGGCAGGTGATAGGTGAGACCAGGTGAGTGGGAAGGTAGGTGGGCGAGGGGGAAATGATGTGAGAAGCTGGGAGGTGATAGGTGGAAAAGGCAAAGGGCTGAAGAAGAATGAATCTGATAAGAGAGGGCAGTGGATTATAGAATAAAGAGAAGGAAATTGGGAACCAGACCACCTCATTCTGGCTTCTGCCCTCTTCCTTCACAGTCCTGATGAAGAGCCTTAGACCAGAAGATCAACTGTTTATTTCCCTCCATAGATGCTGCCTAACCTGTTGAGTGCCTTCAGCACTTTTTGTGTGTTGCTCCAGATTTCCATCATCTGCACAATCTCTGTGCCTCTCGATGTATTCGGTGCCCTGAGTAATAAAGGAAGTATCTTATATGTCTTCTTCATCACATTATGTACTTGTTATGCTGCCACCTCTGGTATCCTTTGACATGCCTCCTCAGTAATTACATCATTCTTTCTATTTACAGTATCCCTGCAGTACTCCAGAAGGTTCAACAGCTTTCTTTTATCCTAAGATGATAGTTACAATTCTACTCACATTGAGCAGAGTGCTGGATAAGAAGGCGCAGGGTATTAAATTGAGTATCTGAATGCCCTGCAAAGCATTTTTAACGAGAACAAAGTCTTGAGGTGTAGGTTCTGTCGCAGAAGTATGTGAGTTCCTCACACAGACATGGAGGTCTGGATCAGGTTCCAGTCCCTCGTGTATCGCTGTCTGCTCCTGTTTATGTTTCTGCAGCATTTGTTTTTGGTTGGGTGAAGTTGAGGGTATTCCATCATCGTCCGGCTGTGTGCTGTTTCACTTAGCTTGCTGCTTTGGAATGTCCCTGCGTTCATGTAAACTGGACTAGCGTATTCATGGAACCCCGAGGTCAGGTTTGTGATAATATAAACAGCAGTTTTTAAATGTGAGAGCCACATCTACGTTTGTATATATATAGCCCAATCCATAGTTTTGCTTAGGCAAGGAAATGATTTGGATATATCTCAAGCAGGAAACCTTTTCCATAATTGATCATTAATACCAGTGAAATAGAATTCAAATTGAAATTGTTATTATTGAATTGAATTTATTATTGTCACATATTCTGAGGTAAAATGAAGAACTTAAACACAAGAAATTTAGCGGATGCTGGAAATCCAAAGCAACACACAAAAACTGCTGGAGGAACTCAGCAGGTTAGGAAGCATCTATGGAAATGAACAACGTTTCAGGCTGAGACCCTCCTTCAGGACTGGAAAGGAAGAGAGAAGATGCCAGAATAAAAAGGTGGAAGAAAGGGCACAGAAGGAGGATAGCTAGAAGATGATTGGTGAAGCCAGGTGGGTAGGAAAGGTAAAGGACAAGACAAGAGAAAAGCTTGTCTTGATTACTGCACATCCAGATGAATTCATGTAAAGTGTATCGAGGCAGTACAAGGTAAAACAATAACAGAATGCAGAGTACAGGGCATAAACTATAGAGAAATTGCTGTGCAGGTAGACAATAAGGTGCAAGTTAATAATGATGTAGATTGTGAGGTCAAGAATCCATCTTATTGTAAAAGGGAACCAGTTAATAGTCTTATAACAGCTGGGTAGAAGCTGTCCTCGAGCCTTGTGGTATGTGCTATCAGACATTTGTATCTTCTGCTCAGTGAGAGGGGCATTAAGGGAGAATGAATGGAGTGGGTGTTCTGCTGGCTATTACTGCTATTCTTGAACATTGAGAATACAAGGGTTGGAGTCTACCTGCACTATTTCGGGGCTCAGTGATTCCACAGCCATTTTGTCATCTACAATTCTGACTCCTTACTTAAAAATATATACCGTAGATTCCGGATTATAAGCCGCTACTTTTTTCCCACATTTTGAACAGCTTTGAACTCTGCGGCCTTTAATCCAGAGCGGCTAATACATGGTTTTTTTTCATGCCGCCTCGTAAACATTTTGCCTCGTAACAGTAGACCAATAAAATTGATGAGTAGTTCACAGAGGTCCAATGAAATTGTACGATAAATCAAGCGCACTTTCACAATTAAATTATTGTAAATCAGTCATTTGTACTCACCCTCATCAACATGGAAAATACTCGAAGAAAAGCAAGACCCGAGCGCGTCAGACCCGAGCGCATCAGACCCGATTAGACCCAATCGCGTTACGCAAGCGCGTCAGACCCGATTAGACCCGATCGCGTTACGCAAGCGCGTCAGACCCGATTAGACCCGATCGCGTTACGCAAGCGCGTCAGACCCGAGCGAAAACGCTGCTTTTAAGTTAAAGGCTCGCAGTATATATATTTTTACCAGTCGCTAGGAGATATTGGAATGTTGTTTGTGCTGTTCAGTAAAAAAGTATATGCAACGTAATTTGTGTTACCGATACGTATGTATATTTAAAAGTAGCGGTGCGGCCTAAAATCCGGTGCGGCCTTTACAATTAAAAAATTGATTTTATTTCTAAAATTAGAGCCAGCGGCTTTTAATCAGGTGCGCTCTGTAGTCCGGAATCTACGGTACTTACCTCAGAGAGGGTGCAATACAGGTTTCTGGTTGCCTTAAATGTACCCAATGACTTGGCCTCCACAGCCACCTGTGGCAACGAATTCCCCAGATTCCTTATTCTCTGGCTGAAGAGATTCCTCCTCATCTCCGTTCTAAAAGGATGCCCCTCTATTCTGAGGCTGCATCCTCTGGTCTTAGGCTCCTCCACCAAAAAAAAACACCCTATCGAAGCCATTCAACATTCGATAGGTTTCAATGAGGTCACCCCTCATTCTTTTGAATTCCAGTGAATTCAGGCCCAGAGCCATCAACTGCTCTTCATATGACAAGCCTTTCAATCCCAGAGTCTTTTTCATGAATCTCCTTTGAACCATGTCCAATGTCAGTACATCCTTTCTTAAATAAGGGGTCCAAAACTTGTCCCAAAACTCCAAGTGAGTTCTCACTAGTGCTTTATAACATTACACCCTTACTTTTATATTCTAGTCCTTTTGAAATGAATGCTACCATCGTATTTGCCTTCCTCACCACTGGCTCAACCTGCAAATTAGCCTGGCATCATATCCTGGTGCAACCGATGCGTGACTCCAAATTCAGAGCCATGTGGTTGGTTGACTCTTAATCACCCTCTGAAATGGATCTAACAAACCATTCTGTTTGCAAGCAAATACAGATGGACCATAACTGATGAACGTGTTATTGACTCCCACGCCCCGTGAATAAACAGAGTTGTTACCAGATCATCATATAGGTCATGAACTAGTAAATGTGGGTGGCTGATCTGATGATATTTAACTATGCATATTGGATCCAAAGTTAGCTTGAGGGCAAAGGTAGGGAGTTTTAATGGCTGGAAGGCAATAACTAGTTCTGTACCCAACAAATATCTCTGATCCAGACTTAATGGAACAGGTAAGGCTAAGAAATTTTCAGATGATACCAAGCTATTTCAGAGTGATAAAAGCTGCTTCAAAAAAGGAAAGGGACAAAAAGCAGGAAGCTACAGATCAGGTCAGCTTATATCTATCACTGAGAAGCTATTACAAGCTATTATTAAAGTTTATAGCAGGGCACTTAGTGAAAAAATATCAAGGTAATCAGTAAAGTCAATATGATTTTGTGAAAGGGACATCATGTTTGGCCAATTTATTGCAGTCTGTCGAAAAAGTAACGTGATATGGATAAAGGGGATCTGATCAATGTACTATATTTAGATCCTCAGAAAGTATTTGATCAGATGCTGCAAGAAATGTTATTGCAGGAAACAAAGTGCAGGTACAAGAGGTAACATCGGAATAAGAAGACGACTAGCTGACAAGCAAGGAAAAGTCGGTATGAATGGGTATTTTCTTCCTGGTTGTTGAGACGTCGTTAATGATAAATCACAGGGGTTAGTGCTTGGGTAGCTTTTTTCCTCTTTGCAAGTTTAAATGACTGAAATGAAGGTGACAAAGATAGGAAATTAAGCTGCGCAGAGGACATGAAAAAGATGTTATAAAATAGGTTAAGTGAGTGGATAAAGATCCGGCAAAAGGAATGTGGGGAAATATGAAAATATCCATTTTGGCAGAAAGCTGAAAAAAGAAGCATTTGTAAAAGGCTAAAATACAGGTATGGTGATGCACAAACATAGATAAATTTGAAATGCTGGAAATCCAAGCAACACACACAAAATACTGGAAGAACTCGGCAGGCCAGACAGCATCTATGGAAAACAGTAAACTGTCCAGTGATGTGTACAATCGATGAATAGGAATGCTAATAGAAAGTTATCATTTATTACCATGGATACTTGAATACAAAAATGTAGGGAGATTTTGTTTCTGTTGAAATAGAGCATTGTTGAGACTACAACTGGAGAACTATATAAAATACTGTTTTTTTAAGGACAAATTTTAATACATTGTTCAGACAGTTCAGAGAAAATTTACCAGACTAATACTTGTAATAAGTGATTGTCCTTGGAGAAAAAGTTGAATTGGCTACACTTGTAACCACAGGAACAGGAGACGGAGACCAGAGATCCATGAGCCAGTCCTCGTAGGAGGATCAGAGGTTAGGAATTTTAAATTCCTAGGTGTTATTATTCTGGACGAACTGTCCTGGGTGAGATTCAACATGACATCTAAAGTTATGACAAACCTAGATCATACAGGTTATATGATATAACCTATATGATATATCATATATATCATGGCTGCACCACGGCCTGGTATGGAAACACCAATATCCTTGAATGGAAAATCCTACAAAAAGTTGTGGATACAATCCAGTCCATCATGGGCAAAGCCCTCCCTACCACTGAGCACAGCTACATGAAATGCTGTCGCAGGAAAGCACCATCCATCATCAAGGTACCCAGGACATGCTTTCTTTTCACTGCTGCCATCAGGAAGAAGGTACAGGAGTCTTAGGACTCACACCACTAGGTCCAGGAGCAGTTATTACCCTGCAATCACAAGGCTGTTGAACCAAAAGGAATAACTTCACTCAACTTCACTTGCCCCATCATTGAAGTATTTCCACAACCAATGGACTCACTTTCAAGGAGTCTTCATCTCATTTTCTCAATATTTATTGCTTATTTATTTATCATTATTATTATTCCTTCTTTTTGTATTTGCACAGTTTGTTGTCTTCTGCACGCTGGCTGAACACCTTAATTGGGCAATCTTTCATGATTTTGTTATGGCTATTATTCTATAGATTTATTGAGTACGCATGCAAGAAAATGAATCTCAGGGTTATATATGGTGACATATATGTACTTCGACAATAAAATTTACTTTGAACTTTGAACTTTAGAAAAGAGAAGGAATTTAATTGAGATGTATAAAACTTTTTACAATCATCATTTTTTTTACATCACACGAGATATTTGCTCCTGTGGAAGGTCTAAAATTAGAGAATTACCATTTTTAAAATAACCAATCTTCCATTTGAAGCAGATATGAGACAAGATTTGTGTTCTCAGAAGAGACCTCTGGATCTTTGAATATTTTTAAGGCTGTGGTTGACAAATTCTGGAGAAGCAGGGGGTTAAAAGTCTCTTTTGTTTGGCAGGAATGCAGAAGTGGGGTTCCAATCAAATTAGCCATAAACCTATGAAATACCTGCTGCTGCAGACCATCCACTTCAAGGTTCAACATGTTGAAACATTCACAGATATTTTGATGCCCTGGTCTAACACATTGGGATATAGCTCATGAAGAAGGGAATTCTGGATTTCTGCTGAAGTTGATGCAAGATAACATTGCTAATGCCATGTTGAAAAGGGTTGCTCAAATCTTCTGCACTCCAGTTGTGAATTCTCTCTGGTGAATTAGGTTTCTATAACTATCAAGTCATTTATTTATTTCAAAGAACCTGATTAGGTTGCCACTCGCTTCCCAGTTCATTATTAGACAACAACATGTCAACAGCACTTTTGTAAAATAGTAATTGTTGAATAATTACAGTGTCCAGGAAGCCACTCAGCCCATCAAGCTTAAGGCAAGCTCCTAGCGGAGAACCCCATTTGTCCCATTCTTTCCCCACAGCCCTGCAAGGTGCATTATTTCAGTGCTTATCCAGTTCCCTTTCATAGAAACCAGAAGAGCATATCCCGAGGCATTCATCCATGGGAAGAGGAGCAGAACTGGTTCTGTAGTGTTGACTCCGTACTCCACCACACCACCCCCGCCCCCCGCCCCAGGATACTGCCTGACCTGCCGAGTGCTGTGTCTTCTGGTTTTAATTTTCCCTATCCGGAGTATTTTGTTCCAATCTCTTCTGAAGACATCCTCTGCCTCCGGGTAGTGAATTCCAAGTCCTAACTCTTCAGTGCATACAAAAGTTTCTCCTTGCCTCTTAAGCACAAGAGATTCTTCAGCTGCTGGAAATCCAGAGTAACAAACACAAAATGCTGGGGGAACTCAACAGGTCAGGCAGCATCTATGGAGAAGAATAAACAGTCTGCATTTCGGGCCAAGACACTTCATCAGGACTCCTCGTCTCTTATTTCTTCTGACTAAATTTGCCCCATCTAAACCCGTCATGACTTTATGGGTCAAATCTGCTCTCAGCCAAAGAAAAGAACCACAGGGGCCAGAGAGCTTCCCTGCTCTAACCATCCAACTGAACTCCCCGGAACTATTCCTGTAAGTCTTTCTTCTCAAACATCTTCAGTTGGGTTATTATTGTCACATGTACTGGTGTACAGATGTACAGTGAAAAGCCTCTTACAGATTAAATCATTACACAGGGCATGAGGTAGTACAAGGTAACGATATCAGAATACGGATAAAGTGTAACAGCTACAGGGAAAGTGCAGTGCAGGAACTCTAGATAATAAGGTGCAAGATCATAACGAGGGAAACTGAAGATCAAGGGTCCACTTTATTGCACAAGAGGTCCATTCAAGTGCCTGATTACAGAGGGATGAAAGTAATTTCTTTTATCTTAGTATTTTAGAGAAAGACTTCCTTAGAAGCATTCAAGACAGAAACACATCTCATTTCATTTAAAATAGGAGAGGTGGACAGACACAGGCTAGGATGGTTGTGTGTGGGGAAGTATGCTTGATAATGTTTTCCGTGGATGGGCTACATGTCTTTAGTGTCGCATATGTGTAAATGCCTTGCAAACTGACACCATTTGACACACAGAGGCTTTATTTTATTTGGTGAAAGACACTGAGCTGACACACATCTTCTGTTTCTCACCCCTGAATAATGAGTTTGGTGACTGGAGGTAAAGTGTTTCAAACTACACCAACAGGGCCATCAGTACAGACACAGCCGTCAGCTGAGTCATTTTAGCTCTGTGCCAACATTCCAGGCAGGTATCGAATACCACCGCCAGGGAACATTCCAAAGTCCCGAGCAATGTTTCTATATGCAGGTACAAACAATGCACAGTCAACCTTTTCTGCCTTTGGCAAATCAAGCTCAAGTTCCAGTTTATTGTCGTCTGACCGTACATATATACAACCAAACGAACCAATGTTCCCCTGGACCACGGTGCACACACGCAGTGTATATCATACACAACAAAACCAAAAGAATTACACTGTAAGTAAGTTAATAAAGTCAAAAATGCACGTAGGAAAGCGCAGGACAGGTGAACAGTAAACAGCTCGATGTCTTAGTGACGAGAGGTGGCAGGGTGCTCATTAGTCTCACGACTCGAGGGAAGAAGCTGTTACCCAGTCTGGCAGTGCTAGTCCTGATGCTTCAGTATCTCCTTCCTGGCGGTAGTGGGTCAAACAGAGTGCGGGATGGGTTGTAGGGATCCCCAACAACACCTTGGGTCCTTTGTCTGCAGTGCTCCTGTTAAATGTCACAAATGGGAGGGAGGGAGACCCCGATGATTCTCCTGGCAGGTCTGTGGGGTCTTGCAGTCCAATGCCTTCCGGCTTCCACACCACACGGTGATGCAGCCAGACAGGACACTCTCGATGGTGCTCCTGTTAGAATGGGGGCGGGAGCCTTGCATGCCTCAGTCTCCTCAGAAAGAGTGGTCACTGCTGTACCTTCTTGACTAGTGAAGAGGTGTTGTCGTCCAGGTTAGATCATCCGTTAATGTGCACACCACGGAATTTTCTGCTGTTTGCTCGCTCACGGGTGCGCAATGGAAAGTGATCGACCTCTGCCTTCCTAAACTCCGCAATCATCTTTTTTGCCTTGTCCACGTTGAGACTCAGGTTGTTATTCCAACACCGTTCGACAAGCCTCTCAACCTCCTCTCTGTACTCTGACTCATCATTGTTACTGACGAGGCCAACCACTGTAGTACCATCAGTAAAGTTAATGATGCAGTCTGAGATGAATCTGGCAATGCAGTCGTGATCAAACGGCAGCGCTGAGCGATGCAGCCTGAGGTGTTGCTGCCAAGTTAGACTGACCGGGGTCTCCCCATTCAGATGTCCAAGATCCATTTACAGAAAGGGGTGTTGAATCGCATGAGGACAGTTCCCCTCCAGACTCTGAGGGACGATCGTGTTACACGTCAAGCTGAAGTCGATGAACAACCTCCTGGAGTGTGAGACATCATATTCTAGGTGGGACAGGACAGAGTGGAGGGCTGAAGCTATGGTATCATCAGTGGACTACTTTGAGCAGTAGGCAAACTGGAAAGAATCCAAGGTAGCAGGAAGCTGGGATTTTATATGATCCATTTATAAAGCAAATATAATATAATATACAATATCATTTATGAAAGGGGGACCTTCCAATAATATTGTGCCTTCTGTTTGAGTACAAGGAACAAGTAACCTGCAATTGCCAATCTGTTGTTTATTGCTGATCCACACTTTAGTTGGGTCTCCTGCAGAGATAAGCAATTGAAATCTCGTTTGCACAGCAAGGTAGATTGGGTTCATTTGGTTTAATTGACTTGTAAGCAAATTCAGTCATCATTTACTAAATGGCAGGGGGAGGCAGAGCTTCCAAACATCGTTAGCCTTCTGGTGTTACTATGATGCCACAGAATGGTTTTCTAGACTTCAGACAATCTAAGGGTAATAAATTAAAGTAATGATCATAGGGTTCAGTAAAGTAACAATGTGATAAAATGGGCCCTGAGAGAGCGAAAGTTATTCAGAATCAGGCGTGGAACTTTGTTGGTTTGTGGATCATCATGTTGCTTTTCCTTTTTGCAGATTCTCTCTTCTCAGAATCAGAATCAGCTTTATTATATCTGAGATCTGTCATCTTGTGGCAGCAGTACATAAAATATACTATCAATCATAATATCTATATAAATCTTAATTAAGCAGTGCAAAAATAGTGAGATAGGGTTTATCGGTTCATTGTCCATTCAGAGATCTGATGGCAGAGGGGATGAAGCAGTTCCTAAAATGCTGAGTGTGTGTCTTCCTCCTTGTGAATAAATTTCACAGTGGTTGGCCATCTAATACAATGCCTCAGTTTTAAATGACCAGCCCCTTATCTCGTAGCTACGTCCCCTTGTTTCAGACTTTCATGCTAGTGAAAACATCTGAACATCTACCCTATAAAGCTCCTCTGAACCTTATGTGTTAGAATGTCACCCCATGCTCTCCTAAACTCCAAGGGACGCAGGTCAATACTACATGGTCTCTATTGGTTGGACAACCTTCTCATCCCAGGAATTAGCCTGGTGAAGTTCCTTTGAACTGCCTAAAATATTGCTATATATTCAGGTAAAATAAGCAAAACCATGCACAGTATTCTGGGTGAGGCCTCAGCATCATCCTGCACAAATACAACTCAACCTCCCCGTTCTTGAAAAAGGATCCAGAGCTTTCCCGGTATATTTGACGAATAAACTCTTCTCGGGCTTCCAGCCGGGTACAGGTATTGTTTATAGCTGATGCTTCAATGTCAAACTCTGCCATCATCATCAGGGATAAACCATCAGTTATAATTGATACCAGCACCCAGCTGGAAGCCCGTGAAGAGTTCTTAGACTCTAAATCCATCGCAATGAAGGCCAACATCCTACTTGCCTTCTTAACCACTTGTTGGGCCTGCCTACTAGTTTTGTTGTCATTCATGTACGTAAACACCTAATTCCTTCTGTACATCACTCATTTGCAGTCCCTCTTCAGAATAGTCTGCCCTTTGATTCTTCTCACAGAAGTGCATAAGCTCACAGTTCCCCACTTTAAACTCCATTCGCTAGTCTTTTTCCCATTTAATCAGTCTGTCTGTATCCCATTACAGAATCACAATAAATTATCGCAACACGCCCTTTCAATTATTTTTATATTTGCCAAATCTGAAAACCTTACATACTATTCCTCAATCCAGGTCATTAATTGAGGCCTAAGAACTGATCTCTGCAATACTCCACTACCAGTCTGACCTGGATATGGTTATTCCAACTCTCTGTTTTCTAAGAGGGAGCTAGGCTTCAATCCATTCAAACACACTTCCTTCATATCTATGCGCTTTTAATTTCAGAATCACTTTTGCTAACATGAAATGTGTTGGTCTGCAGCAGCAGTCGAGTGCAATACATAGTCAACCATTATTGTTTGAAATAAGAAGTATAAAAAATAAATAAAGAATGCAAAGAGGGAGCAAAATAATGTAGTGTTTATGGGCCATTCAGAAATCTGATGGCAGAGGACACGAAGCTGTTCCTAAAACATTGAGTGATTTATGCTTTCGCCTCCTCTGTAGCACCTTGTCTTTTGGAAATCTAAGTATGTTACATCATCAGGTTCCCTACTGTCAATGCTCCCTGTTACATCCTAAAAAGATTTAATCAAAAGTGTCAAATATGATCAAGTTCAAGTATGAAAGATATCTTTCATAAAGCCATGTTGTCTAATAAACCAGGTTTAATTATATTTAGATTTCCTAAATGATTAGATACTAAATCCAGTGGGAATGGAACTGGTAAACGGAATGACAATTGTTCTGAGCGGTTTAATGGCCACAGCACTCCAGTCCAGAGATGGGAATGCTGAGGCATTCTTTTAAGAGACTCCTGGATAGGTACATGGAGCTTAGAAAAATAGAGGACTATGGGTAATTTTCCAGAAGACTGGAAAATTGTAAATGTCACTCCACACTTCAAGAGGCGAGAGAGGAAGGAGAAAAGAAACTATAGGCAAGTTAGTCTGACCTCAGAGGTTGGGAAGATGTTGGAGTTGATCATTAAGGATGAAGTCACAGGGTACTTGGAGGCACGTGATAAAATAGGCTGTAGTCAGCATGGTTTCCTCAAGGGAAAATCTTGCCTGACAAATCTGTTGGAATTCTTTGAAGAAGTAACAAACAGGATAGACAAAGGAGAATCAGTTGATGTTGTGTACTTGTATTTTTGGAAGGTCTTGGACAAGATGCCACTCATGAGGCTGCTTATCAAGCTACGAGCCCATGGTATTACAGAAAAGATACTAGCATGGATAAAGCAGTGGCTGATTGGCAGGAGGCAAAGAGTGGGTATTAAGGGAACCTTTTCTGGTTGGCTGCTGGCGACTAGCGGTGTTCCACAGGGGTCTTTGTTGGGACTGATTCTTTTTACATTATATATCTATGATTTAGATGATGGAATTGATGGCTTTGTTGCAAATTTTGCTGACATATGAAGTTAGGTGCAAGGGCAGTTAATTTTGAGGAAATAGGCTACAGAAGGATTTAGATTAGGAGAATGGGCAAAGAAATGGCAATGGGAATACAGTGTCAGGAAGTGTATGGTTATGCACTTTGGTAGAAAAATGAAAGGGTTGACTATTTTCTAAATGGAGAGAAAATACAAAAAACTGAGATGCAAAGGGACTTGGGAGTTCTTGTGCAGGATTCCCTAAAGGTTAATTTGCAGGTTGAGTCTGAGGTGAGGAAGGCAAATGCAATGTTAGCATTCGTTTCAAGAGGACTGGGATATAAAAGCAAGGATGTAATGTTGAGGCTTTATAAAGCACTAGCGATGCCTCACTTGGAGTATTGTGAATAGGTTTGGGCCCCGTATCTTAGAAAGGATGTGCTGAAACTAGAGAAGGTTCAAAGGAGGTTCACAAAAATTATTCCAGGACAGAATGGCTTGTCATATGAAGAGCATTTGATGGTTCTGGGCCTGTATTCACTAGAATTCAGAAGACTATGTGGTGACTTAATTGAAACCTACCAAGTGGTAAAAGGCCTGATAGAGTGGATGTGGAGAGGATGTTTCCTATGGTGGGGAAGTCTAAGACCAGAAGACACAGCCTCAGAATAGAGGGGCGTCCTCTTAGAACGGAGATGAGGAGGAATTTCTTTAGCCAGAGGGGGGTGAATCTGTGGAATTTTTTTGCCACAGGCAGCTATGGAGACCACACCTTTATGTATATTTAAGGCAAAGTTTGATAGATTCTTGATTGGTCAGGGCATGAAGGGATAAGGGGAGAAGGCAGGAGACTGGGGCTGAGAGGAAAATTGGATCATCCATGATGAAATGGCAGAGCAGAGTCAATGGGGCAAAGGGGCTAATTCTGCTCCTATATCTTATGGTCTTATGACACAAAACTGGGACGTGGTAAACAGTGAACAAACAAAACCTTAAAATTAAACAAAAAGGAAGTTGTGCTTCCAATAATCATTGGTTCAGCCTAGACAACATCTTGTGTCCAATTCTTGGTAACAAATGACAGACAGGATTGGAAGGGATCCGAGGACGTTTTCCAAAGTGATGACAAAGAGGAAAGACAACAACAGCAAGTGGTATTGTTCAAGGTTACAGGTTAAAGGATGTTATTAGAAGTGTTGAGAGTTACGAGGTATTTGAATTGGGTGGATAAGAAGAATGTGCCTCCATCTAAAGGAGGGCCAGTGTCCAAAGATTTCAGGTAAGACAAGGGATACAGTGGAGAAATGAAGTGAAATTGTGCACCTACCAAGTTACTGTGGTCTGGAACGCATGGCCCTGAATAGAGAATGAGAGCAGATTCAATCATGATTTTGATAATTACTTGTATGTAGTAGGTAAAAAACAATTGTGGAGGGACGTTGAAAAGGCAGATGGAAGAGATCCAACTGAATTTGTTTCTGCCAGAGCTAGTAGCAGGACCAATGGACTGAATGGTATCGCCTTTTGATGTAAGATTATCAGAAAGGATAAGCTTTCAAATAGCATAAATGGTTGCATTTGATATCACAATTGAGATACTAATAAACAAATGTGAAGCAGGCCAGCTTGAGGGTTTTGTGGTTTTCAATTTAGTTCCAGTCTTTGAGTCACACAACAAATCTTCTGTCTAAAGTTACCAGGCAGACCTGGATATGACCACAAAGATTACGAAGTTTGATCTTGCTGCTATAATTCTGAACCCGTTCTGTGAGTATGTTCATTTAGAATGGATGGTGCTTCATTCACAGCTTCAGGCACTTGAGGTCTGAAAACCTATGAGGTGCTTGCCAATAAAAATAATTACTTCTAACTCTAGATTACAGGAACATTCCTTCATAATGGAGTCACAGACACTGATATAGATATAAAAATAATTTGAAATCATTCTTAACCATAATTTAAGCCATGGTGACTCCAATCTAGCCACCTCAGTCTTTTGAAACAGCTCAGTCCAAGATCCATCCAGCTATCAAACTAACTTTAATTCTTGATTTTCCGGTGGCCACCATTTCAATTCTACTTGCCAATACCAATTTGGCCACTCTCAGGATCGAGGAGCAATATCTCATATTCCATCTGGATATCCTCCAGCAGAATGGCATGTACAGCGATCTCTCTGTCTATGCCTCTCATCATCTTATAAACTTCTATCTGTGTGGCACGTGGCCAAGTGGATAAGGCGTCATTCTAGTGATCTGAAGGTCGCTAGTTCGAGCCTTAGCTAAGGCAGCATGTTGTGTCCTTGAGCAAGGCACTTAACCACACATTGCTCTGCGACGACACCGGTGCCAAGTTGTATGGGTCTTAATGCCCTTCCCTTGGACAACCGGTGGCGTGGAGAGGGGAGACTTGCAGCTTGGGCAGCTGCTGGTCTTCCATACAACCTTGCCCAGGCCTCAGTCATCATCAAAAATACGATGGATGGCCGAGGAAGAAGAAATTGCAGCAGGATCTTGTACTTCTTCCACCTACCATCTGTTATTTACACCACAAGGTTTTCCACAATAAAGCCCACACCTGCATGACACTAATCTTCAACATGGGTCCTCCATGCACAGGGAAATCAAATGCCTACTTCAATGCAATGCCTCTGACAGAGCAAAGTAGTTTGAGGCCTCAAACAGAGTAATATGCCTTGAAGATTCTCCTTCTCTTCTTAAATCCTTCAAAGACTTTGACTCTCCCTAGTTCTATTTTCCACCCTCCTGTCCAACATCCCCCCTCCTTTGTGAAAATCGCAAGAACTCTAGTTAAGGGGGGTCAACTGACCCAAGAGAGAGAGACGTGCGAAAGACCACGTTCTCCCAAGAAGCAGAATAAAAGTGACTTTGACTATTGTCTCATGGAGACCACCTGAAAAGCCCTCGGGCAGGGTGGGCTGGTTGAGAGAGAGATCGCATTACCTGCAACTTGATTGACACCTGCGATCCCGTGAAGAAGTATAAAGGCGGGTCTGAGGGGAGGACCCTCAGATGCACCAAGGAAACACACGAAGGAGAAACGCTAGAAATCCTGCGACAGCGTTCTAATAGCTACAGCCGGTGGTGGGGTTCGTGTGCGTCCTTCCCTTGCCTGGGATTGGCGACTTCACCACGGAAGACGGCCTAGCTACAGGGGAAGCCACAGATGAGAGTCCATTCCCCCAACGAGACTTCCGACTACCTCCTACAGGTTGGAAAACCTGTCGGGTAAATGCTTCATGTTCTCTGTCTTTCTAACTAAAAGTGCACCAACGCAACACTTCCGCCGGCAACTAAGTGAAACTGCCGTGATCTAAAAGACTTTTAGATATCCAGTGAACGATATAAAATCTACATTACCCCTAGACGACGATCGAGCTTGTGTTTTGAATGATTATTATTACACCGGTGTTTTAGATTGAGTTTTGATGATCTGAATGTTTTGTATTAACCATATGTTTGTGCCCTTGTTGAATAAAACGGTTGAAAATAGTAGCATCCGACTCAGCTGATCCATCTATCTTTGCTGGTAAGTTACCTGGTTACGGGGTTTACGTAACACAGAGCAAAGTAGTTTGAGGCCTCAAACAGAGTAATATGCCTTGAAGATTCTCCTTCTCTTCTTAAATCCTTCAAAGACTTTGACTCTCCCTAGTTCTATTTTCCACCCTCCTGTCCAACATCCCCAACTTTGAGTGAATTTACAAGGAACACTGCCACAAGAAAGCAGCATCCATCATCAAGGGTCCCCAGCATCCAGGCCATGCTCTCTTCTCGCTACTACTTCAGGCAAAAGATGACAGGAGCCTTAATTCACTCATCACCATATTCAGAAACAGTTATTACCCTACAAACATCGGGCATGGCTAACTTCACTCACCTAACTCCACAACCAACAGGCTCACTTTCGAGGACTATGGAGCTCATGTTCTCAGCATTGCTTATATACATTTGTTTATGTATTTGATTGTTTGTTTGCACAATTGGTCTTCTTTTGCACATTAGTTGTCTATCAGACTTTATTTATGTTCAGTTTTTTTCAAAAATTCCATTGGATTTCTTTATTTTCATGTGCATGCCTGAAAGAAAATGAATCTCTAAGGAGTAAATGGTGACATATACATACTTTGGTAATAAACTTACTTTGACTTGACTTGAACATCCCTAATCAGCACTTTACCCTTATCAACCCGTTCCTGCCTTCAACAATCTGAGATCATTCTCTGCAATCCTGGACCCCTCCTCCTACCTCACCCTCATCGTGTCTACCAACAAAGCACTTCAATGAATGTAAGGGTCTCAAAGAAAACATCAGATGGCTTCGGGGATCTTTAATTATGTTAGTAGAAAAATAGTGAAGAAAAGGTTTGGCACAGCAGCTCAGGATACCTAACTAGCCTGGGCATTGTGCATATCCCAGCTCTTGTTAGAGCAATACTTGTAGAAATTAATGGTGTACTTGAGAGAGCATTATAAAACAAACCAGGAGATTCATAACAACATAATACTGACTACTCTAGTGTCTATTGAAAAGAACACTACAAAGGCCTCTGCAGTGACATGGCCCGTGCCGTGAATTAAATGTTTTGACTTGAGTGTAAAGCTTCCCCAGAGGCATAAACATGAATAATACAGTAACCGAGTATTTACTCTTAAGATATTGGACTGGCAGGGCTTGATGTGGTGGAGCGTACAAAGTGTCAGTGTTTAAGTCCATGTTGTAGGTGTATGAAACATTATCCTGCAGTGCCCTACACTGCTGGGGATCATTTTCAAGATTCATATGAAGCAAAGGAAATGTGACACGGGACATTTGCAGCATGTAGCTACAGTATTACACAAAGGTCGGCCAATCATAAAATCCAAATTCTTTCCAGATGCTTCATTAAATGTAAATGAGCTCCTGGAAGACAAATAGAAAACTCCAAAGTAATTTTGTTTAGTTTAATAGATGTAAGTTTTGAAAACTGCAAAAATGCCGTCAATTGCTCATGACTGTCCTGGTTGAATGAAAAAATGTTCAAGTCTGTTAGGATGAGAGCTAATGGTCTGCATTATCTCACGCCTGCCTTTCCAAAGTGAATGGCATTTAGATATGCTGGGAATGAAGATGGTGTTCCAAAGGGCAGTGTGAGAGAGATGAATGAGGAACGTTATCGTCTGCCATATGTCAGCCATGTGTCATGTTTGGTAATATTCTTAGCTCTGTGTATTGGGTATATTTAAAGTGGAGGTTGATGGGTTTGTGATTAGTAAAGGTGTCAAAGGTTACAGGAAGAAGGCAGAAGAATGGGTTGAAAGGGATAATAAATCAGCCATGGCGGAATGGTGGAGCAGATTTGATGGGCTGAATGGCCTAATTCTGCTCCTATGTCTGATGGTGCTTTGGTCTTATGGTCTCTGACCCAGGACATTTGGGGGTTCAAGTCCTACTGGAGACACTCAAGTACAAAATGCTAGTTTAAACTTCAGTGCAACACGAGCCAAGGTAATGTCATCTTAATAAACCGTTAACCTAGGAGTCTTGGAGTTGGATGCAAATGACTCAATGGTATATATCAGAAACCAGTGGAGTGATCCCTGGTGTCCTGGGTAATATTCATCCTTCACTCGAATCACTCAAAATAAAATTTTTGATCATTTTTCTTTCTCTTGGAAGCTGCAAATTGGCTGCAGTGTTTCCTACAATTCAACAATGAGACAATCTAAGTAATAGATAGATAGATTAAAGCGGTGAATGGACGGACCTTATGTAGAATGAAACAGGACGAAATAGAATATTGTGTTTATTGATCATGAAAATAACAGAGCAGAGAATTCATACTGGAAGTGCATAAAAATTATTTACTCCACAATTCAAGTATAGGGTACATTTCTGGACACCAATCTACAATTGTGAAAAAATAAAAATGGTTCAGCAGTTTGTGAAGCCTAACTAAGGTGAAAAGGGATGATTTAATTCCTTAGTTAGAGATGCTTAGCTCCACCACCTCTGCGCGCCCCCTCCCCCCGATCAGGGTCACATGAAGTCATGGGTGCAAGGTGGTGGGGGTCATTTAAGCAGCTGGTGCATATCAGAAGTTCTTACTATGCCAGCACTGATGCAGGGCAGATACTCTCTGAAGAGTATTGATAATGGCTGGGGTCACCCATCTTATAAAGACATTGTCCAGAAGAAGGCAATGGCAAACCACTTCTGTTGAAAAATTTGCCAAGAACAATTATGGTCAAAAGACCATGATCACCAATGTCATATGACATGGCATATAATGATGATAAGTTAGAAATTATAATAAATAAAGGACATGGAATTTAAAGGAAGGACATTAAGGATTTTTCAGTAATGGAAAATTACTAATTTTTCAGTAATCTGGAACTCTCTGCCTGAAAGATTGGCAAAAACCCTCACCAGGCCTAAAAGCCTTTAAAAGCCAACATGTTTGTTACATGCAGGAAGGCTTCCTTCTATGCTCAGACTTTCTATGATTCTACGACAAGACATAATTGAGGTCAGAGATCATCATGCTCAGTCTGAAATGGATTTGATACCAAATGTTATCCAATTGTTGTAGATTGTAAGGAATAATAATGTTTGTCTTCCGAACTGATGCTGCAAAAATCTGCCTCTTCAGTCCAAATATATGTTTAAAATTAATTAAATCTTGGGTAAAACTTCAATCTTAAACACCTGGAGCTTCACCACTCATTACTGATCCTCTAATAATTTTTAATTTCACATGTGTTAATGAGAAAATTGTTTCAGTTTATTAATTGCAAGGATAGATAACAAATGGAGGAAGGCCACTGAGTAAAGAGAAACTTAAGAGAAGTTTGGATAGGTATATGGATGGGAGGCCTATGGTCCTGGTGTGGGTCAATAGGACTGGGCAGAATAACAGTTCAGCACAGACTAGATGGGCTGAAGGGCCTGTTTCTGTGCTGTAATGCTCTAAGACTCATTGACTAAATAAAGACAATACCAAATGGGTGCTCAAAAGTGCAGGTTTTGAAGTTCATTAGTGCAGAAGAGTCAAAAATTACTATGCTGTGAATAGCATTAGTATATTAAAAAGAGAAGAGAGGTGCACTTTATTTCATTAAGTGAATCAGCAGATTTTTTTTAAAGTGACTATCTAAAGTTTAAATTCTCTAAGTATCAAAATGTTCTAAAGCTACTGGAAAATACTGTCCATTTGGGATTATATTTTATGCTTGCAATGGTTTTTTAAACAGAAATTAAAAAGTGAAAAAATGCTGGTGAATTATTGGTGAAAAATACTGCTGATATTTGTACTCTGCTGACATTGAACTCGCCCCATACTTTGCTCTCTTATCATCTGTATCTAATATTTACTCTGTATTCCCTTTAAAATGTGACTGGAGCTGTCTGAGAAGCAGTTTCTAACCTCAGCTTTTAAAGTTTTAAAATTGAAAATACATTATGTATTTATACTAAATGTACTTTCCCAGTTTGCTTTGGCCAAAATCTAAAAGGAGAAGGAACTTATTTGCTTCATCAAAACACAATTTGTAACTCTGATCTTGAATCATTTTAAGCTTTCTGAAACTTTATATATAAAATATTTTATATTTGAAAATTTCGATTCAGAATATATTCTCAGTCTTAATAATCTGCCCTCACCTCCACCTGTTCCAAACTCACCTTTATTTGATCTTGTCCCACAGAGACGGTAACGAACAGGGAACGAATATTGAATATAATGCCATTACATTGGTAGCGTGTATCACAAAAGTTGGGGTGGCATGGTAGTGTAGAGGTTAGTACAACACTATTGCAGTGCCAACTGAAAGATCACTGCCTGTGAGGGGTTTGTATGTTCTCCCCATGACCAAGTGACTTTCCTCCTGGTGCTCCGGTTTCCTCCCACATTCCAAAGATATACCCCTAGGATTAGTGAATTGTGGACATGCTATGTTGGTGCCAGAAGCGCGGCCTAGCACAATTCTCACTGTTTGATTTGTCACAAGTAACATATTTCACTATATGTTTTGATGTACGAGGGGTGATTGATAAGTTCGTGGCCTAAGGTAGAAGGAGTCAATTTTAGAGAACCTGGCACATTTATTTTTCAACATAGTCCTCTCCTACATTTACACACTTAGTACAGTGGTCGTGGAGCATACAGATCTTGGACCTCCAGAAAGTGTCCGGAGCAGGACTGATTGATAAGTTTGTGGCTTAAGGTGGAAGGAGATGAGTTATACAGCTCTCCTCACATACACATGCAGTTCCTCTTTGAGTGATTATGTAGAAAGTTTGAAGTTAATAACTCATCAGGGTGATTGATGTTCATGGCCTAAGGTAGAAGGAGATGAGTTATTGACTTCAAACTTTCTGCATAATCACTCAAAGAGTTGAACTGCATGTGCATGTAACAAGAGCTGTATAACTCATCCCCTTCTACCTTAAGCCACAAACTTATCAATCACCCCTGCTGTGGACACTTTCTGGAGGTCCAAGATCCATATGCTCCACGACCGCTGGACTAAGTGTGTAAATGTAGGAGGGGACTATTTTGAAAAATAAATGTGCTAGTTTTTCTAAAATTGATTTCTACCTTAGGCCACGAACTTATCAATCACCCTTTGTACATATGACATATAAAGGTAATCTTTACCTTTATAAGTTATTGGCCATTTGCCATTAAAATATAGGGTTAAGTTGACCACGTGGCAGAAAATTGTGCAGGACTGTGCTGTAGTTTACACACTGCTTGGTTTATGTTTCTACAGCATCTCTCCTCCGTGAAAAATTATTTTAGGTTAGAAAGGTACCGTACCAGGAGATTCCAAAATGTTGAGAAAGTCCCAAGATAAAGTTAACAAAGTTGAATGGTTAATATTTACTGGATTGAAATGCTCCCAGGGCCCCACTAGAAAATAAATCTTGTTCCATTTCTGTCCATATTTCCTTTAGCTTTTTTGGAATCACTTGACGCCATAAACATTGCAATTTTTTTGCCTTAAATGCAATGATCTGTTTACTGCATCCATAAATTAAATTGCAAGAATGTAGTAATTACAGCACTTCCTTTTCCTTATTTTCAAGAGTTTACATTCTGAGAGTGACAGTCCTTTATTAGTTCTGGCCAGCTTTAGCTCAGTGCCAACTGAGCTATATGTTTGTTTCTTGTTGGTCCCACAGTCATAGGAACTAATTATTCCTGAGCATTTTTGCATTCAAGAATAAAGTCAATCAATTCTGATTTCCAATTTCCTTGCAAAGATACCTACAAGACAACCAAAGCTTCTCAGATAAAACCTTTACCTCCAGAGGTACATGAGAAGCAATAGAATGGAAAGACCAAAAACTCCAATGTTTTTTCTAAGTCACACACACCAGTTTCCTTTCCTCTCTTCCATCCACTCCATCTGCTCGTCACCAACGCACACTTCTCACTGGCTTCCCACCCCCACTGCTCCCATCTTCTCTCCCCTCCTCCCTCTTTTGATACCATTCTCCTGCTTCCTCCCTCAGACTCCATCTTGTTCAGCTCTTTGTCACATCGACCTGCCCCTCCCAGATTCTGGTGCTATTTCCGATCCCCGCCTATCACCCCTCCGCACCTGAGTCCACTGATCCCTTACACGAGAAACTCTGCAGATACTGGGAATCCAAAACACACAAAAAATGCTGGAGGAACTCAGCAGGCCAGGCAGCATCTGTGGAAAAGAGTAAACAGTTTGATGTTTTGGGCCGAGCCCCTTCATCAGGCCTGCTTATCCCTTGCTAATTCTTGCACCATCCCTTCCCTCCACCTTTTAATACTGGCTGTCTCTTCCAAGAGAGAGACCTCGACCTGATACATTGGCTGTCCATTTCCCTCCATAGATGCTGTCTGACCTACTGAGTTCCTCCAGCATCTTATGCGCTATGCCTTCTCTGCTTGGATATATATTGCTATTCCTTCCATATTTTTGGGCCACTTTCTGGAACTCCCCATCCACAAGTGTGCAGGAGCTCCTTAGAAGTGACATGCTTCAAGAAGTTGGTTCACTGCCTCCTTTGAGGAAAATAAAGATAACTAATAAATGCTGAAAAATAAAAACACAAGATGCTGGCAGAACTCAGCAGGCCAGACAGCATCTATGGAAGGAGGTAGTGATGACGTTTCGGGCCCGTCGTCACTACCTCCTCCCATAGATGCTGTCTGGCCTGCTGAGTTCTGCCAGCATTTTGTGTTTTTATTTATTTCCAGCATCTGCAGATTCACTCGTGTTGCCTAATAAATGCTGACCTTGAAAGCACACTTAGGTTTCAACTTTTTTTTAAAAAAACTCAAGGGAATAAAAATCGTGAAAATTCCATTTTAAAAAGAAAAACAAGCTGTAAATTACAGCAAAAAAAATCAAATAACATGCCTTTTCCTGGAACAGTTCCAACCATCAATGCCCTGAAGCATTTGTAACCAATTAGGTATGTGTTCATGGGAGAGACCCTAGAGCACAAATCCCAGATCACTCAGCAATACAGGACAGAGAGAGTGCTCACTGTCAACGCTCCTGCCTTTTGGATGCATTGTTAAACACAGGTCCCAAGTACTTTCTCGGGTAGACTTCAAAGGTATTATGACACCATTTGAAGAACATTGGTACCACCCCCAGTCCTTTACCTATTATTTAACACTAAGTCAACATCACTAATTATCGCTCATTATCACATTGTTGTGTGCAGTCCTTGCTACAGCAAAAGTAACTCCTAAACTGAAGTGACATCTTAGAATCAGTGTTCAGATTTCTGGTGTATGTACCTCTGGTAGTTCTGGAAGAACCTCCTTAAATCTCTCCGTCTCTCTCTTTAAGACCGACTTCCTTGATCAAACATTTGTTCAGCTGACCGAGTCCTTTATCTTGATCGGTCTCAAATTCTACAGGGTTCAGTCCTAATCACCAGTGATGTCTGTGTGGGGCTTGCATGTTCTCGCTAAGTGAATTCTTGTGTTTTCCTCCCATGTCCCAAAAATGTGCAGGTTGATAAGTTAATTGGTCACTGTAAATTGCCCCTAGGTTGTAGTATGTGGTAGAATACTGGGAGGGATTTGAGTGGAATTAGGGGAGTATAAAAAGGAAGTCAATTCAAGATTTTCTAAATGAATGCTTGATAGGACAGATTTGGTGGACAATAGGATCAGTTTTAAAGCAGTATTATTTGACAACACTCTTGGATATTACAAAGCATTGGAGACAATTTATAACTATGGGCAGCCTGAATTCCAACCACTTAACTCAGAAATCTGAAAATAGGAGGGTTATTTCCTCAGCAGTAATGCACTTTGGAATAGAGGATAGCAAGGATGTTAAGGATGTGGTAGACACTATATACATGAAAATCACTAACATAGTATAGTACAGAAACAGGCCCTTTGGCCCAATTTATCCATGCCTGCCAAGTTATCTACCTAGGCAATGCCTAGGTATGGGCCTATGTTTGGCCCATACTTCACTATAACTTTCCTATTCAAGTATCCGAGAAGCATTTTAAATGTTGTAACTAGATCTGCCTTGACACCTTCCTTTTGCAGCCCTTTCCTTACTCTCACCACTCTCTGTGTGGATTGTTCCCTCTCAGTTCCCTTTTAACACTTTCCATTTCATTTTAAACCTATGCTCTCTAATATTAGACTCCGCACTCTGGCAATGGCTCTGTGAACTTCTATCCCTTATAATTTTAGCTTAATAGCTTTCATTGTGTGCTGCGTCTGCGAGGCTGAGTCGGGCGTTGCCGTGGAAGTCCATAGCGGGGCTATTCCCTTCTGCCACCTGCGTGGGATGACGAGTCTATCGGGACCCTGAGGACTTGTGGAAACTGTGTGGTGGTTTCTTTTGAACTTACAGTCTTTTAACATCTTTGGACTATTTTTACTGTGCCCATGGTTTTTTTTTCAATTATGCTATTGTTTGCACTGTTGTAACTATGTGGTTTTGTGCAGGTCTTGTAGCTTTAGTTTTTGGTCTTGTTTTGTCTGGTGGGATTGGAGCTCCTTTCTGGGGATGCGCCAAGATGGTAGCGCGATATAAATACGCAGCAGCCTCTCCGGACACTGGATTGGGGATTGCCAAACGTTATCTGGATTTTCTGGTGTAGTCTGTTTTGTCGTGTGTTTTTGTGATATCATTCTGGAGGAACGTTGTCTAATTTTTTAACTGCATTGCATTTGTGGTTTCTAAATGACAATAAACTGAATCTGAATCTGAATTTTATATGCTTCTATATGGTCTGTATCCATAGGTGCTGAAAGTTGCTGTGCAGTTTGAAAGAGGGTAAGAAGTGTATGGTGTGTTGCCCACATTTGGAATGTTGTGTTCAGTTCTGGTCATGTCATTATAGAAAGATGCGGAAGCTTCAGAGAAGAGATTTACCAGGATGCTGTTTGGATTAGAGAACGTGTCTTAGGTGGGCAGTTTGAGTGGCTAGGGTTTTCCTCTTCGGAGAGAAGGAGAATGAGAGGTGGCTTGATAAAGGTGTATAAGCAGGCATAAAGTAGACAGCCAGCTCTCTTCAAGGCAGAAGTGGCTTCTACGACTTTGTGATTGGAGGAAAGTTTAGGTAGGATGCCAGAGGCCTTATGAAGTGTCTCAGTCCAAAACGTCGACTGTTTATTCTTTTCCGTAGACGCTGCCTGGCCTGCTGAGTTCCTCTAGCACTCTGTGTGTGTTGTATTGGATTTCCAGCATCTGCAGACTTTCTCATGTCTGTCAGATATAGGTCTTTCACACAGCGTGGCAGGTGAATGGAATGCACTGCCAAGGGTGCCGGTAGAAGTGGATATGTTAGGGAGATTTAAGAGACTTTTAGAATGCCAGCCTTGTAGGTCAAAGGATCCGTACAGTGCTGTACTGTTCAATTATTCTATCAGGTCACTCCTCAACCTCCCGCGCTCCAGGGAGAAGAGTCCCAGTGTATAAGTCAAGCCCTGTAACACCCCATGAAACTTTTCTGCACCCTTTCCCACTGAATGACATCCTTGCCAAAACTGTGCCAAGCTTTCTGAGACAATCCGAAATAAGATTTTAAAAATGAATGCAGAAGTCCTAATTGCTGACACGCACAGGGACTTCTGTGTAATTCAGGCACCCTGCAGTTTTATGGACTTCTCCAGGAAACTGGGACACCTGATTCCCAACGGATAGAATCTCCTCCGTGCTCTGGTTTATTGTTGATTTAATATCAGTAAAAGCAGCAACCACCCGAAGCAATTAGCTCAGTTCTTAGGATCAAA
This sequence comes from Hemitrygon akajei, assembly GCF_048418815.1. Taxonomy (NCBI): domain Eukaryota; kingdom Metazoa; phylum Chordata; class Chondrichthyes; order Myliobatiformes; family Dasyatidae; genus Hemitrygon; species Hemitrygon akajei. Next base: position 34,210,817 of record NC_133127.1, read on the forward strand.
ATTTGTCACTCGCAGTTAATTACTTCTGCTGAGAGAAACCAATGCCTCTCACACCCTGCCTACACTGAGTGCAGAGAGACACTGCACTATTGTACACAGGCAGGCTGCAAGCAACAACCACAAAGTTTCAAACTCCTGGAAGCTAACATATCTAAAGGCCTATTCTGGGCCCAACCTATCGATACCATTACAAAGAATTCATGACAGCGGCTATACTCCATTAGGAGTTTGAGGAGACCTGATATGTCAACAAAGACTCTAACAAATTTCTACCGAAGTTCCATGGAGAGCTTTATAACTGGGATCACCTTCTGGTCGTGGGGAGGGGGGCACAAGGATCTGAAAACAGTGCAGAGGGTTACAACCCCAGCTAGCTCCATCATGGGTACCAGGCATGGAGGTCATCTTCAAAAGGCGATGCCTCGGAAAGGTGGCATACTTCAATAAGGGCCCCCATCACCCAGGACATGCCCACTTCTCATTGCTACCATCAAGGGGGAAGTACAGGAGCTTGAAGACAGGTTAAACATTTCCAGAAGTGTTTCTTAACCTCTGCCATCAGATTTCTGACCCCAATATATTTTGCTCTTTTCAGTGTGTGTGTGTGTGTGTGTGTGTGTGTGTGTGTGTGTGTGTGTGTGTGTGTGTGTGTGTGTGTGTGTGTGTGTGTGTGTGTGTGTGTGTGTGTGTGTGTGTGTGTGTGTGTAGAGTATATATACTTAGTAACTTTGGTAATTTTGTATTGCCGCAAAACAAGATTTCTCGAAATATGCCAGTGATATTAAATCTGACTGGGGGAGGGGGGGGGGCAAAATAGAGAAAAACTACGACATTTAAGTGAATTGGTATTTGTAGCGGCTCACGCCTGCCTGTCAGTATCTGAGTTTTTTTGCATGCCCATTGCAAGCTGGAGCAGTAACACCGATTCCGTCTTTGCAGATAATGGAAGAGATGTAACAGTCGCAGCGAAAGAGAAACAGGCGGTGCGCGGCAAGCAAGCAAGTGCGTTCCACCCCAGAAGGTAAATAAAATGTAAACATAAGCCTCGTCTTTTTCCTAATCCCTGCTCTTGCATAAACTGCAAAGTGCGGGTTGCAGTCCGCTCCGCAGCAGCCCGTGATTGGGAGAAAGTTTGCGGCGCCGAGAGCCGAGCAAGCGAAGTTGTGCTTTCGGAGAGAACTGGGCGGGTGAAAGAGAAGATTTAATTGCCATAGTTGGGTTACCCTCACTTGACTGCTGAATTCTCCGGAGGATTAGCACCTTTGAGTCAGTTTCAGACCACACAGCGCAGGGGGGCGAGGTAGGATTCCGTGAAACCCAATCCTTTAACCCTTCTTTGAAAATATATCTTTTTATCTAATCACGTAAGCGGCTGTTAAAAGTTTAAGCATTTTGCTGGCTGGTAGCTTTGGCTGTGAACAAGTGTACCGGTTTATTGTGACAGGTTAATAAAATACGGCTGGGTGGTGATGGACAGTCTAACAGAGCACTGAGATGATAGGGCACGTCGGCTTTAAGATTATGAACTGTTCTTTTCAAAAATGGAGATAGAATTGCTTGGAATCTATTACTTTTCTGGGCGAGTGGATGTGCGTGCTTGGGTGCGTAAACCTGTATAACAGGATGAGAAATGGGAGCCCGTGAAGGCCATTTGAACCCTTAAGCCTGCCCTGCTATTCAACGACATCAAAAGCAGGTTTACTATCTCTGTCCTATGTTCTGTGGCAGTAGCAAAGTGCAATACATTAAAAAAAATTACTATTGAAGTTACAATGAGAAATACGGTGCAGCAAAATAGTGAGGCAATGCTTATGGTTCCAGGACCGTTCGGAAATCTGTGAAGCTGTTCCTGAGGCATTGAGGGTGTGTCCCCCAGCTCCTGGACCTCCTCCCTGATGCTAGTTATGAGAGGCGGGCCTATCCTGGACGGCGAAGGTCTTTAATGATGGATGCCGCCATCCCGAGGCATCGCCTTTGGAGGTGTCCTGTGTGGTGGGGAGGCTAGTGCCTGTGATGGGGCTGGCTGAGTTTACAACCATCTGCAGCCTCTTTCAGTCCTGTGCAGCGGCTTCCCCATATCATACGGTCAGAAGGCACTCCACAGTAGGTAGAAAGTCTTTAGTGACAGCTAATCTCCCACCTCAGCTGCATTCTCCTACCATCCGCCCATACTCCTTGATATCCAGAAATCTACATTCAGATCTTCTTGGTGACGTGTCAGCTTCCACTGCCTTCCAGGTTAAAAAATGGCAACCATTCATCACAAACAAATTTCACCTTAAATAAACTGCCTCTTATTTTGGACCCTATGTGAACCCTAGATTTATTCACCTCAGCCAGGCAAATCTTCCTGTATCTGCCTTGTCTAAGTATATTGCATGTCTCCTGTCATTCTGCTAAATTCTGGTAAACGGAGGCAGAGCCTCCTCCGTCTCTGCTTATATGACAGACCTGGAATCAGCCTCGTGGATCTTTAGCGCACTCTCCCTAAGCCAAGTATATCCTTTTAAGTAAGGTAAAGTGACAAAATATACCAATGCTCTTGGTGTGGTGTCACCAAGGCCTTCTCTATTGTGGTAAGAAATCTTTACTTTTTTAAGTTTATTACTTACAATAAAGGCCAACCATTTGCTTTCCTAAAGGCCCGCTACACTTGCACGATAATTTCAGTGACTTGTGAACAGGAACCCCAATTTCCTTGAGCGTGAAAAGTTCCCAATTTCTCACCATGTAAAGTAAAATCCTTGCATTTCTGTTTTTCTATTGAAGTAGTAACCTCACATTTTCCGTCTTGTACTCCATCTGTTATGTAATTCTTTGGAGGACGGTAGGTGACCTGATGGAGGTGCACAAAATAGATCAAGTGGACAGCCAGAGACCTTTTCCCGGGGCTAAATGGCTAATACTAGGGGCATAATTTTAAGGTGATTGGAGGAAAGTATAGGGGGATGTCAGAGGTAGGTTTTTTATTTAACACAGATAACGGTGACTACATGGAACGCCCTGTCGGGTGTGTTGGTAGAGGCAGATACATTAGGGGGATTTAAGAAACTCTTAGAACACATGGGTGATAGAAAAGTGGAGGGTTATGTCGGAGGGAAGGGTTAGGTTGATCCTAAAACGGGTTAAAAGGTTGGTGCAACATCATGGGCCAAACAGCTGTGCTGTGTTCTGTGTAACTGGTCCCTCCACTCACTGTGCAAGCTCTGGAAATTTCTTTACACACCTCTCACTCCTCACCACCACATTGGAGATGTGTCATGTGGACTCCCTGGCAAAAGCAGTGATGTAAGTTGTGAATAGTTGGGACCCATGCACCAATCCCTGTGGTCTTGTTGTGAGATTAGAGATGGGCATCTTTACTCCTGCACTGGCAGTCTGCGGCAAGCACTGCTCCGTAGCTGATCCATTTTGCCACTGATGACAAATTAATTCAAGCCTAGTAGATGGCCATTCTTTTGTGAGGGAAATCGTGTGTGGTGTTTGAGAGAGAGAGAGGGTTAAATCTCTAATTTTAATAACTCTATTTTTCCTCCTCAGAATGATACTTGCTGGCCTTTTTATTATTTATTTGACTTATTTATTTCACTCACATTATATAATATCTGTCCACTGTGAAGGACAAAATGAAAGCATCCAACCAGTCACTGAGCTGTAGTATCACCATAGCAACAAAGGAGTTAAAGTGACGTGGTGTTGTATTATTGACCTGCTTAAGGGCTTAACCTGAGGATTTGGCTGTCAGGAAGTAACAATCCATAAAGGTAAATAATATTTTGGCATCTTTTTCAGACAGAAATTATACAGGTCACTTCTTAAAAAAAAGTGAACACAAGATTACCATGACATTGAACCCAGAAATAGTATACTGTATGTAGCCCATGCTAATTCCAATATATTTCAGCAGTGTAATTCTCTCCAAAGAATAAAATTGAGTAACACAAAGCCATACTAAATATTACAAGTGAAATTGACCTTTTGTTGGATTACAAATTTAAAAATTAAAATGACTAAGTGAACTTGTCACTGGAGAGTTTATTAAGAAGAAACACACTTGATTTTCTTCACAGTCCTGAATCTGAAGTAATTACTTGTGACCCAGATTCTGCTCTAAAGCTGATCTATTTTATGAGGCAAAGAGTTGCCGACTTTAATAGGAACATGGGCCTGACCGCAATGCATCTTAACACCTGGTAAAAGCTGACTTCACTCCTTAGAGCAACTCACACAAAATACCGGCAGAACTCAGTCAGTCAGACAGCATCTATGGAGAGGAATAAAGAGTCAACATTTCAGGCTGAGACCCTTCATCAGGTCTCCACCATCAGTCCACTTCTTGAAATCTATTACTTCATTGCATAGAACTAAGTGGTGCTTATAACTCGGGAAAAGGCCATTCACCCAGCACACCCATGCTCCACACAAGCCTCCACCCTTGCTATATCATCATAGCTTGTTCTTCTATTCCTTTCTACATCACGTACCTATCCAGCCTGTCCTTGAATCCATTTTTCTTGCCTTACGTATTCCACATGATCGCCGCTCCAATCGCACTCTGTCAATCAAATCCGAAGTGGATGCTGGAAATCCTGAGCAACCCACACACAATGCCGGAGGAACACAGCAGGTCGGGCGGTGTCTGTGGGGAGGGATAGACATCTTACATTTTGGGCCAAGACCCTTCTTTAGAATATATTCGGCCACAAGGCACTGGAGCAGAATTAGGCCATTTGGCCCAGTGAGTCTGCTCCACCATTTGATCATGGCTAATTTATTTTCTTTCTGAACCCCATTCCCATGCCTTCTCCCTGAAACTTTTGACACCCTTACTGACCAAGAGCCTACCAACTTCCGCTTTGAATATACCTAAAGACTCGGCCTCCTCAGCCATCTGGCAATAAATTCCACAGGTTCACCACCCTCTGGCTAAAGAAATTCTTCCTCATCTCTGTCCTTCTATTCTGAGGCTATTCCCTCTGGTCCTAGACTCTCCCACTATAGAAAACATCCTCTCCACGCCCACTCTATCTAGGCCTTACAATATTCAATAAGTTTCATATTTGATATTGGAAGTAGCTATGCGGTTCTAAGCAGCCTGGTGAGGCACACAGATAGATTACATCCCGATGCAGGGTGTCGACCCAAAACATCAGCCATTTCTTTCGCTACACAGGCCTGAGCCGCTGAGTTCCTTCAGCATTGTGTTTACTATTTCCAAGAGATTAAATCTGTCAGTTTTGATACTTCTGCTCCTCAGAACATTTCATATCAACGTAGGCAGCCATCATGTCAGCAATTGTTTTTTTTTCCTCTCTAAACGCACACATTCTTTGGAGAAGCTATTTATGACAGGTTCTGGTTCAAGCAGTGCCTGAGGTGAAACAGCACTCATGTATGGTTTTAAAATCTGCATGTGTTCTGCTGAAAGTCTGAGCACAAGTGTGGGCCACCTCAGCTGGTGACATGTGCAACATTTGGGGAGCAGTGATGTGTGGGCGGAGGAGAAGATCCACTCATTGCAAAGAGGTGGAAAGCTAGGTCAAGGTAATTGATTATGCTCGGCATTTGATTTCAGAAAGGGGTAGCGGTTACTTCCAAAGGCTTTGATGATAACGATTGCACCATCGGTACTGAGGTGTGTTTGATTAGTTGGATTTCTCTTTTTGATGTGCTTTCGCCCGGCAGTGAAGGTTTGCATTCTCACGGAAAGGGCGAGTAAGCCTTGTTCTCAGCGCCCACTGGCAATCGCTCACCACATGCTGCTAAAAGGAGGAGCTCGATTGCTGCCTCAAATACTGTTCCAGATTTCCCCAGTCTGCTGAGCAGGTAACCAAAGTGCTGCAGTGTGCATATCTACAGGGTTTGTGTGTGTGTGTGTGTGTTTGTTTGTTTGTTTTGGGGGTGAAGAAGAGTCCAAATGGCCATGTCATTGGGTATATTTAAAGCAAATGTTGATGGGTTCTTGATTAGTAGGGATGTCAAAAGTAATGGGGAGAACTCAGGAGAATGGGAGTGAGGGGAAAATAAATGGACCATGATGGAATGGTGGGGCAGCTTATTGGGCAGAATGGCCTAATTCTGTTCTTATCTCTTATAGTGTGTGTGTGTGAGAGAGAGAGAGAGAGAGAGAGAGAGAGAGAGAGTGAGGGAGACACTTCTCTCACAGTTTACCAGGGGTTGTGAATTGGACTAAACAAAATGGAACATGTGGCACCCTAATGTTATCAGACTCTCTGTCGTCATGGCACCAGCTTCTGAGGTGATTTTTACTGGGGCTGGTGACATCGTACCGATTCTAGATTGACTTCAATTTGAATCTGGGTGTTTGGGACACACTGTGGATCCAGTAATGTTGATTTATTTACTTCAGCAACTGGGACAGGGCTAGCATTTATTGGCCGTCCCTAACTGTCCTTAAGAAGGGGCAATTGTCCTTCTTGATCTTCTGAAGTCCTTCTGGTAAAGCTGCTCCCTCAGTGCAATTGGGTAAGAAGTTCTAGAAACTACAGCCAAAGAAAATGAAGAACCAGCGATTATATTTCCAAATGAACATAGTGGGTGACTTGTAGAGCAACCTACAGGCAGTGATACCCTTTGTGTCTGTCACCCTTGTCCTCTTGGCCAGTAGGAGTATGGGTTTAGGAAATACTGTTGGAGCAGCAGTGATCCAAGCGAAGAGCAAGAGGATAAGACGTGAGAGAATAGGACCAATCAATTGTGACAGTGGAAAAGTGTGTATGGAACCAGAGGAGTTAGCAGAGGTACTTAATGAGTACTTTGATTCAGTATTCACTACAGAAAAGGATCTTGGCAATTGTAGGGATGACTTACCACAGATTGAAAAGCTTGACCATATAGATATTAAGAAAGAGGATGTGCTGGAGCTTTTGGAAAGTATCAAGTTGGATAAGTCACCAGGACCAGATGAGATGTACCCCAGGCTACTGTGGGAGACGAGGGAGGATATTGCTGAAACTCTGGCGATGATCTTTGCATCATCAATGGGGATGGGAGAGGTTCCGGAGGATTGGAGGGTTGCAGATGTTGTTCTATTATTCAAGAAAGGGAGTAGAGATAGCCCAGGGAATTATAGACCAGTGAGTCTTACTTCAGTGGTTGGTAAGATGGTGGAAAAGATCCTGAGAGGCAGGATTTATGAACATTTGGAGAGGCATAATATGATTAGGAATAGTCAGCATGGCTTTGTCAAAGGCAGGTCGTGCCTAATGAGCCTGATTGAATTTTTTGAGGATGTGACTAAATACATTGATGGAGGTAAAGCAGTAGATGTAGTTAATATGGATTTCAGCAAGGCATTTGATAAGGTACCCCATGCAAGGCTTATTGAGAAAGTAAGGAGGCATGGGATCCAAGGGGACATTGCTTTGGGAATCCAGAACTGGCTTGCCCACAGAAGGCAAAGAGTGGTTGTAGACGGATCATATTCTGCATGGAGGATGGTCACCAGTGGAGTGCCTCGGGGATCTGTTCTGGGACCCCTTCTCTTCGTGATTTTTGTAAATGACTTGGATGAGGAAGTGGAGGGATGGGTTAGTAAATTTGCTGATGATACAAAGGTTGGAGGTGTTGTGGATAGTGTGGAGGGCTGTCAGAGGTTACAGCGGGACATTGATAGAATGCAAAACTGGGCTCAGAAGTGGCAGATGGAATTCAACCAAGATAAGTGTGAGGTGGTCCATTTTGGTGGGTCAAATATGATAGCAGAATATAGTATGAATGGTAAGACTCTTGGCAGTGTGGAGGATCAGAGGGATCTTGGGGTCGAAGTCCATAGGACACTCAAAGCTGCTGCGCAGGTTGATTCTTTGCCTAAGAAGGCCTTTGTCAACTGTGGGATTGAATTTAGGAGCTGAGAGGTAATGTTGCAGCTATATATGATCCTGGTCTGACCCCACTTGGAGTACTGTGCTCAGTTCTGGTCGCCTCACTACAGGAAGGATGTGGAAACCATAGAAAGGATGCAGAGGAGATTTACAAAGATGTTGCCTGGATTGGGGTGCATGCCTTATGAGAATAGGTTGAGTGAACTCGGCCTTTTCTCCTTGGAGTGATGGAGGATGAGAGGTGACCTGATAGAGGTGTATAAGACGATGAAAGGCATTGATTGTGTGGATAGTCAGAGCCTTTTTCCCAGGGCTGAAATGGCTAACACGAGAGGGCACAGTTTTAAGGTGCTTGGAAGTAGGTAGAGAGGAGATGTCAGGGGTAAGTATTTTATGTAGAGAATGGTGAGTGCATGGAATGGGCTGCCGGCGATGGTGATGGAGGTGCATACGATAGGGTCTTTTGAGAGACTCCTGGATAGGTACATGGAGCTTAGAGAAATAGAGAGCTATGGGTAACTTCTAAGGTAGGGACATGTTTGGCACAGCTTTGTGGGCCGAAGGGCCTGTATTGTGCTGTAGGCTTTCTATGTTTCTATCCATCTTGTAGAGGCACTCACTGCAGAAAGGAGGGAATGAATGTTTAGCGAGCTCATTCTTTTACTTTTGCAAGAGTGTGTGCAGTTGTTTGGACAGATCTGTCATAGAGCTTTGCCACACAGATACAGGCCCTTTGGCCCAACAAGTCCATGCCAGTCATGGTGCCCACCCAAATAGTCCCAGTTTCACCCCATACTCCTCTAAGCCTTGCCCCTCCATGAACCTATCCAAGTGCTTCTTCAATAATACTATTGTACCTGCCTCTACCAGCTCGTTCCCAAAACTCACCACCCTCTGCATGAAAAAGTTACCCCTCAGGACCCTTTTAAATCTTTCCCCACTCACCCTGAAAGTAAGCCCCCAACTCTGGACTTCCCTACCCTGGGGAAAAGAATTACCGTTCATCTGATCTATGCCTCTCATCATTTTAAACTCTTCTATAAGGTTGCCCATCAGTCCTCTGACATTCCAAGGAATAAGACCTAGACTCTCTCTATAACTCAGACCTTCTAGCCCAGAAATAAATCTTTTCTGCTTTCCTTCCACTTCAACCATGTCTTTTCTATAATAGAAGGACCAAAACTGTGCAGAGTAGTCCAAGTGCAGCCTGTCCAAAAACTGCATTTAGTTGATAATAGTTAAGTGATTTAATATTAACAGTCACACACTCAGCAAGGAAAAACTGCAATAGCAAACCACCAACAAACACAGTAAATCTACTCGTGCATTGCACAGGAACATTTCAAATAATTGGATATTCACGTAAGTGAGCTAAAATTCAGTGAAAGAATTAATATTTGAGGAACAGGATCCACGGTCAGTGGAACCCATCTGAAATTATCTGTTTCTTTATGATATATGTACAGTTGAATGGATATCTTTCTGTTTAATATCAATAATCACTGATATGTGTATGTTGTAGATCCAATTGTCAGTGTTGTGCATGTGTCCAGATTTGCACATTAATATTTCTTATGATCAGTTAGCACTGGCATCTTAAATGCTTCACTGTAGATTCCCTCTGACACCTCTAGTGAAATAATAAGCTGAAATATTAGCTTGTAATTTTGCCAAAAGTATTGAGCAGGGAGAAATCCTGAAAGAAATAACACTGTCCATTGCAATTGGACTATTACTTCATTCATGGATTAAACACTGTGACTCAATGAACAGAAGTATATTCAGGCCAAGGTTCTGGTCGAACTGCTCTATCAGCAGACATACTGGCGGCACCCAAGTCCGCTGACTCTGAGTTATGCTGGACCACCTTCATTCTAAGCGCAGGGTTGGGAGTACATCTAAGAGGAGCTCCTGACAGAGAAAGAGCCACCCAGCCCTTTGCCTCCTAAGTCACCCATTGCACCATCTTTGAAAGATAATAGACTAATAATTACCTTCAGTAATAGACTAAGACTACTGCACTGCTCCAAAGAGTGCTATATAGGGTCATCCTTGCCTTTGGCCATTAGGCACTATAATGAGTCAACCTATAGCCGAGGTCGTGATGACCCCCCATCCCCCGTTGGACTGTTATTAACCTCTGTTTAGCTCAGTTTACCACACCCAGCTATTGCGGGCATCCTGTGCAATACCACCACCACTTCTTATCTGGATGGTGTGAATGTGCACCCATTACTGTATAATATTATGGTAATTCTTGCACTACCATCTTAACAGTGTGAACTTGGAAATCTTGTAAACCTTGTCAACTTTATTTCTTTTTCTTTCTTTTCTTCTAACATTTGTATATCTGTGCACGTGCAATGCTACTGTGACTGTAGTTTCCTTTGGGATCATTAAAGTATCTATCTATCCCCACAGGATCAACTTATTTTACTGTGATGCAGATTGGAACTTATAGAAAGGCTTATAGAAAAATCTTTAATTCCTCTTATTTGGCTCCTCAAGTCAGATACTGGGCAGAATTTCAAGAGGAGCCAGGGACTACTTAGTGGCCGGGAGAGAGGACCTGAGATATTTACCACCATCCCACCAAGGTGAGTTTCTGGTCTCCTCTCCACAGGGCACAATCCTGCCTCGAACTGGCTACCTGTGATATGGCCAAGGAGATCAGGTGGACTTTCAGAGCCATTATTTGGATAATTGTGCCATTGGTAAAATGGAGCTTAGTACTGGCCTCCTGTAAAATATGTAGGGTATACTCTTGATTTCATTTATCAAGATCTGCACATCCCAGGCAAGTCCGACAAAAGGTGCCTACCTGCAGTGAACCACTTGCAGGAGATACTCCACACTGCTGTTAGGGAGGGAATTCCAGCATTTAGACTCGGTGATATATTTCCAAGTCAGAATCAGAATCAGGTTTATTATCACCGACGTATGTCATGAAATTGGTTGTCTTGTGGCAGCCGTACAGTGCAATACATTAAATATTACCCTGTCTAATTACCCTCATTAAATAAACAGAGCTAGAGTGGAATAGTGAGGTAGTGTTCATGAAATCTGATGGCAGAAGAGATGAAGAAGCTATTGCTGATGTTGAGTGTAGGTCATCAAGCTCCTGTACCCCCTCCCCAATGGTAGTAATGAGAAGTGGACATATCCCAGCTGGTGAGGATCCTTAATGATGGATGGTACACTCTTGAGGCATTGTCTTTCGAAGGAGTCCTTGACGGTGGGGAGCGTTGTGCTTGTGATGGAGCTGGCTGAATCTAGAACCCTCTGAGGCCTCTCTCAATCCTGTGCAATGGAGCCTCCATACCAGGCGGTGATGCGACCAGTCAGAATGCTTTTCACCGTACTTCTGTAGAAATTTACTAGAGCTTTTGGTGGTACACCAAATCTCCTCAAACTCCTAATGAAGTTTAGCCACTGCCATGCCGCCTTTGTGAGTGTATCGGTGTATTGGATCCAGGATAGGTCCTCTGAGATGTTGCTGCCCAGGAACTTGAAGCTGCTCACCCTTTCCACTGCTGATCTCTTGGTGAGTGTGTGTGTGTGTGTGTGTGTCCTTCCAACTTCCCCCTTCCTGAAGCTCTCAATCAATTCCTTGGTCCAGGATGGTGAATGAGTTGAAGGTGAACTTCCAGACGGTGGTGTTCCCATTTCTCTTCATCTTTCTTGGTGATAGATGTCATGGTTTTAGGAATAGCCTGGACAAATAACAGTGGTGAATTTGGTAAACATTAGGCACTTCAAATCAGAATGAGAATCAGGTTTAATAACATTCGTGCATCATGAAACATGTTATTTTGTGGCAGTAGTACATTGCAATATATAATTTTAAAACTATCAATTACAATAAGAAATATCTGTAATTAATATAAATATATAAATTAAAATTAATGTGTTGGTTGGTTTATTAAATATATTTTAATATTTGCATTACTTATTTAATTTAAAGTAATGCAATTTTTTTTTAAATAGTGAGGTAGTGTACATGTGTTCATTGTCCATTCAGAAATCTGATGGCCATGGGGAAGAAGCTGTTCCTAAAACGTTGAATGTGTGTCTTTGGGCTCTTGTACCTCCTCCTTGATGGCAGCAATGAAAAGAGGGCAGAACTGCAATATGCCCGTGGTAATGGGAAGGGATGATTAGGTGCCAATCAAGTGGTCCTGGATGGTGTCAAGCTTCTTGAATGCTGTTGGACCGGCACTCATCCAAGCAGGTGCAGAGTATTGTGAGTATTCCATCCCAATCCTGACTTTTACCTCGTAGATGACAGAAAAGCTTTGCTGTGTCAAGAGACGAGTCACTTGTTGCAGCAGCCCCAGCCTCTGACCAGCTCTTGTGGCCATGCTCTTTATATGGCTTATCCGCTTGTGTTCCTGTTCACTGGTGAATCAGGATGCAGATGGGTAGGGATTTGGTGATGGTAATGCCAATGTATGTCAACTCCTCCTTAAATCAACAGGAAATGAGGGAGCAGTGACACAGGATGGTTAGAGGGAAGCTGAATGTGAGAAGCTAGAGCAGAAGCATGTAAACAGGAGGACGTAGCACCCAGAAGATCCAGAATTAGTTTCATACGTCAAAGTTTAATGGTCTTTATTTGAATGCACGGAGCATTTTCAGTAAGCTAGCTCAGTTGATAGCACAGATAGCTTTGTACACAGCTGACTCACTTTCAAGGACTACCACTCATGGCCATGGTATTATTTATTAATTTATTGGGTTTTTTTGTATTTGCACAGTTTGACCTCCTTTGGTCATTGATTATCTGTCTTTGTGATTGATTATCTGTCTTTGTGTAGTTTTTCATTGATTCTATTGTACTTTGCTCTACTGTGATTGCCTGCAAGACAGTGTATCTCACAGTAGTATATGGTGACATATATGTATTTAGTTGTTAAAATTTAGTTTAAACATTGATATGAGTATAATGTAATATCAATTACAGAGACGTGGTTGCAGGGCGACCAGGACTGGGTGCTCGGTATTCCACATTATATGATTTTACAAAAGTAAACACCCCAAATGGGAAAGTGCCTGGGGTGGCATTGTTAATCAAGGAAGGTGTTAGAGGGGTGTTAAGTGATGATATAGAGGCAGTGGGTAGCAATCTAGAAGCAGCTCTGGTTGAAATGAAGAACAGAGGAAAGAGAACATGGATGGGAGTAGTCGACAGACCTCTAAAATGTGACCTTCCATTAGGGCGGAGTACTAATTGGGAAATATCTTGGGTATGTTTGAAAGGAACTCCAATTGTCATGGGAAATTTTATTGGATAAATTATTGATTGGACTAATATTGATTGGGCAAACCAAACTGGCAAGGGTATTGTTTAAGAATTTGTGGTGTGCTTCAGTGATTTATTCTTAGAACAGTATGTTACAGAAGCTTTTCAGAGGAACCAACTATTTTAGACGTGGTCATGTGTAATGAGGTAGGATTAATAAGACAGCTTGCGGTTTAAAAATCCCTGAGGAGAAACTGACCACAATGTGATTGAATTCGAGATGCAGTTTGAGGGTGAACATCATAGGATGAAAACCAATTGTTTTCAACCTAAATACAGGCAATGACGATGGTATAAAGGTGGACTGGGAAAATAAACTAAGTGACGGATCATTGGCTGAACAGTGGCAGATATAGCTGGTCCATTACTCTCAGCAGGAATTTATCCCAATGAGAAAGAGAGATTCCATAAGAAAGATCTGCAATCTGTGATTAACGAAAGAGATCAAGGATCAGATTAAATTGAATGGTAAAACAACAAATTTCACGGCATACGTCAGTGATAGTAAATTCAGTCGGGCATACTGACTGGTTGAAGGTAGGCCAGAAAACTGTGAAGTTTTGGAGGATCCTGCAGCAAAAGAGTAAAATTAGTCTCACAAGAAGGGAGCATACTGATTTTGAGGGGAAACTTGCATAAAATATGAAAATAATCACCAGGAGTTTCTAAGAATAGGATGTCTGCTAAGGTGAGTCTGGGACCTGTACAGAATCCAGCAGGTGGAACAATAACAGGGAAGAAAGAAATAGTGGATATACAACATCAAATGAACTTTTTTGCATCATTCTTCACCATGGAAGACACTGCAAATATCCCTAAGAAAGCAAATAGCCTAATTTCAAATTTCAGAGAGGAACTAGCCAAAATCAGTTATTAGAGAAACTCAGTTCCCTAATTAGAAAAGTAGTTTAAGATCTATTGTTGGGAATATGCTTGGGTCAAGAATAAGGAAAAAGTAACTAATCATTTGGAAAAAACTGAATACAGTCCAACCTGGTCAACATGCTTTTATGAAGGATGAATCACACCTGACAAATTTGCTCCAATTCTTTGAGGATGTAACAGGGAGATGAATGGGAATCTGTACATAGAGCTCCTTCTGGAAAGTGCTTGTGGGCTATTAAAACAAAACCTTCATGCCATTTTAAAAAGTTTCTAACAGCAGGCAGTGAATCTGATCAATAAAACTAGTTAAACCCCTCCCCCATCCCTCTATTACCTCAGTCAATGTAAACACTTAAACCACTGTTTATAATGCTGTTTACATTGTAAATACTGGCTAGTATTTATGCACATTTTATTCTATATCCATACCTTAACCTCTAACTTGTTTTTATATAATTATTAATTCTTTCTTTGTTGAATTTTGTTTTTTTTGTTGCATGTGTCTCTCTCTCTCTCTCTCTCTCTCACACACACACACACACACACACACACACACACACACACACACACACACACACACACACACACACACACACACACACACACACACACACACACACACACACACACACACACACACACACACACACACACACACAATACATGGGAACGTACTGTATGGCAGTTAAAGTTGATCCTTTAGATTTCCAAAAGGCCTTTGATAAGGTGCCACATAAGAAGATGATGCATAAATTAAAGGCCTCAGCTTGTGGAGGAAGAATGCTCACATGGGCTGAAAGCTGGCTGTCTCATGGAAAACAGAGAATTGGAATAATCATGTCCTTTTCAGACTGGAGGAATACACAATAACTAGTGGAGTACCCAGTGATAGATTCTTGCCCCTTAATTGTTCACTAGTTACATTAATTTCTTGGAGGAAGAAATAAAATGCAAGGTTCCAAAGTTTGCAGATGATATACAGATAGGTGAAAGGGCACATGGTGATGAAGACATTGAGTGACCGAGCCAAAACCTGGCACCTGAAATTTAATGTGGGGGAATGTGACATCATGGACTTCAAAAAGAGGAATAAAAAGGCAGATTATTAGCTAAACGGAGAGAAATCGTAGATGAGTGAAGTTGAGCGGGATCTGAGTGTGCTTAGTGCATGAATCATAAAAAGTAAACAGGTATAACAAACAGTTATGAAGTTGGAGGTAGATAAGTATTATATTGGCCTTTATTGCAAAGGGGGTGGAGTTTTGTTACAATCGAAGAGGGTGTTGTTGACACCACACTTGGAACATTGAGTACAGTTTTGGCCCCCTCAGCTAAAAGGATCCAAAGGGTATTCACCGGGCTAATTCTTGGAATGAGAGGGTTGCCCTTCTCACTCCTGGAATTAGTCTGAGCTGAAGAGGCTTGACAGTTGGGTCCATATTCCTTGGAGTTTAAAAGAGAAATCAAACGCATAGTATGGTGGGGAAACTGGTCACGGTAGAAGCTGAGACTTCCTCATGATTAGGTGAATCACGAACAAAGGGACGTACCTGCAAAATAAACTGCTGGTCATTTAAAACTGAGGTGCATAGAAATTCGTCCTCTCAAAGGGTCGTAGAGTCATAGAAAAGCACAGTGCAGAAGCAGGATCTTCAGCCCATCTAGTCCCTGCTGAAATCATTTAAGCTGCCTACTCCCATTGACCTGCATAGCCCTACTATCCATATACCTAACCAAACTTCTCTTAAACTTTGAAATCAAGCTCACGTGGACCACTTGTGTTGGCAGCTCATTCCACACTTTCACGACCCTCTGAATGAAGAAGGTTCCCCTCATGTTCCCCTTAAACTTTTCACCTTTCAACTTTAAGCCATGACCTCTGAATGTAGTCCCATCCAACCTCAGTGGAGAAAAGCCTGCTTGCATTTATGCTGTCTAGACCACTCATCATTTTGTATACCTCTATCAAATCTCCCCTCAATCTTCTATATTCTAAAGAATACAGTCCTAAACTATTCAATCTTTCCTTATAAGTCAGGTCCTCCAGACCCTGCAACATCTTTGTAAATTTTCTCAGGGTGGTGTCTGTCTGGAGTTCTCAAACCGGACAGGGTAGAAGACAATCATTAGATATCTTTAAGTTGGAGGTAGATAAATATTTGAAAGGTTGAGAGGTTGCAGCTTCACCAGATTGGCACCTCCATTCTTGGGCCCTACTGGTGCGATTCCTGGCATGCTCTTCCTCAGCAACACACACAGAATGCTGGAGGAACTCAGCAGGTCAGGCAGTATCTATGGAAGTTAATAAACTGTTGATGTTTTGGGCCAAGACCCTTCTTCAGGACTGGAAAAGAAGGGGGAAGACACCTGAATAAAAAGGTGGAGGGAGGGGAAGGAGGATAGCCAGAAAGTGATAGGTGAAACCAGGTGGATAAGAAAGGTAAAGGGCTGGAGGGGAAGGAATCTGATAGGAGAGGAGAGTGGACCATAGGAGAAAGGGAAGGAGGAGGAGACGCAGGGAGAGGTGATCAGAATCAGAATCAGGTTTATTATCACTGGCATGTGACATGAAATTTGTGAACTTAGCAGCAGCAGTTCAATGCAATACATAATCTAGCAGAGAAAAAAAAAAAATTAATAGTAATAAATAAACAAGTAAATTAATTACATACATTGAATAGGTTTTAAAAAGAACAAAAACAGGAATACTGTGTATTAAAAAAAGTGAGGTAGTGTCTATTCAATGTCCATTTAGGAATCAGATGGCAGAGGGGAAGAAGCTGTTCCTGAATCACTGAGTGTGTGCCTTCAGGCTTCTGTACCTCCTACCTGATGGTAACAGTGAGAAAAGGGCATGCCCTGGGTGGTCGTCCTTAATAATGGATGCTGCCTTTCTGAGAGACCGCTCCCAGGCTAGTGCCCAAGATGGAGCTGACAAGATTTACATCCTTCTGCTGCAGCTTTCAGTCCTGTGCAGTAGCCCCTCCATACCAGACAGTGATGCAGCCTGTCAGAATGCTCTCCACGGTACAACCATAGAAGTTTTTGAGTGTATTTGTTGACATGCCAAATCTCTTCGCACTCCTAATGAAGTATAGCCGCTGTCTTGCCTTCTTTATAACTACATCGATATGTTGGGACCAGCTTAGATCCTCAGAGATCTTGATACCAGGAACTTTGGGAAGAGGTAAGAGGCCAGAGTGGGAATAGAAGAAGAGGGGAGAGGGAGGGATTAATTTTTTTACCAGAAGGAGAAATCGATATTCATGCCATCAGGTTGGATGCTAACCAGATGTGATATAAGTGTGTTGGTCGTCCACCCTGAGGTGGCCTCGTCGTGGCACAAGAGGAGGCCGTGTTCCTGTCAGAACAGGAACGGGAATGGGAATTAAAATGCTTGGCCACCTGGAAGTTCTGCTTTTGGCAGATGGAGCGGAGATGCTTGATGAAGCAGACCCCCAATTTACAACAGGTCTCACCATTGAAAGGGAGGCCAGATCAGGAACATTGGACACAGTAGACAACCCTAGCAGCTTTGCAGGTGAAGTGTTGCCTCACCTGGAAGGACTGTTTGAGGAACACATGCAAAATTCTGGAGGAACTCAGCAGGCCAGGCAGCATCCATGGAAATGAGTAAACAGTCGACTTCTTGGTCCGTGTGTTGCTTGGATTTCCAGCATCTACAGATTTTCTGTTGTTGCTGATAGGACTGTTTGGGACCCGGAATGGATGTGAGGAAGGAGGTGAATGGCTGTTTGCAAGGGTAAGTGGCGGGAGGAAGATTAGTGGGAACAACTGGTCAAGGAAACTATGGAGGGAGAAATCCCTGTGGAAAGCGGTGGGGGGGGGGGGGAGGGTGGGAAGGTAACGATACGTTTGGTGGTAGAATCCCTTTGGTCCACGTTGATGTGCCCATGGACCTATGACCAAAGGAAAAATAAAACCTTTAAGGAGAGAAGGGCTGAATTTCAGCTGGAATCAAAACTGATACTTTTTAATAGCTAAGGCACCGTTTCAAAGAGGAGATGAGTTGCATGGAGATGGTGGACAGAATAAATAGAATGTCATCATAACCAGCAGGGTGGTCAGTTGATGTCACATGACAGTACAGAAATATAGAGCAGATTCCTCTGAGTTCAATTGACCTTTCAACTGCAATTGTTTGGCCTTCACAATAATACCTGGATTAGAACAGATTGGTATTTCAATGAAACAATACTGCAATAGCTGCAGATTAAGCTTCTATGACTGCATTCCCATTGTTTGGTGCCAATGTGTTTACTCAACAACTGGATAAGATTAAATAAAGTCTAGTCCTTCAAAAGAATGCAGGAGATAAAATGAGCTGCCAATGATTGCTGAAAATTGTGTTCCCATGATTACCTCATGCACTCTGACAATAACCATTATGTTTTTGGTGAAGGTCAATCTGCTGTGAGAGTGGAAAATTCTTCATTCAAGCTCTCAGAGAGCTCTGAAGTCAGTCATGGCACAGATCAAAGTTAACTTTCCAGTTTCCCAGCTCTTGTCTCTGTCACTCTCTCTCACTCTCTCTTTTTCTGTCTTTTTCTCTCTCTCTGGCTCGGTCAAAGTAACATTTATTATCAAAGAATGGATATGCCATTATGTACATAACTTGAGATTCATTTTCTTGCAAAATTGCATACTGGAAAACAATGAAATCCAATAGAATTAATTGCATAAAAACTATACATAAACAAACAACTAATGTGCAAAAGGAGACAATTTATGGAAATAAAGTTGTAAAGAATCCTTGAAAGTGAATCTGCAGGTTTTAGAATTCCTTCAGAGTTGCGGCTAGTGAAGTTCTCCACACCCGTTCAGGAAACTGATGGTTATGGGGTAATAGGAAATTGTTTCTGAACCTGACGGTGTGGGACCTAAGGCTTCTGTACCTTCTGCCCAGTGATAATTGTAAGAAGAGAGTAAGGCCTGGATAGTCGGGGTCCTTGATAATGGATGCTGCTTTCTTGTGTCAGTACTCCATGTAAATGTGCTCTGTGGTGGAGAGATCTTTGCTTGCAATAGTCTGGGCTGTATCCACCCCTTTCTATCGATCTTTCCTGGGCATTGGTGTTTCCATACCAGGCCATGATACAACCAGTTAGGATATTCTTCCCTGTGCACTTGCATGAGTGAGTGAGTGAGTGAGTGAGTGAGTGAGTGTGTGTGTGTGTGTGTGTGTGTGTGTGTGTGTGTGTGTGTGTGTGTGTGTGTGTGTGTGTGTGTGTGTGTGTGTGTGTGTGTGTGTGTGTGTGTGTGTGTGTGTGTGTGTGTGTGTGTGTGTGTGTGTGTGTTATATACATGCAGAGACAAGATGACATGTTGTTTCACTTTATAAACTCACATGTATAAAGAAATGGCCCAACTCTGCTGACCAGCAGAGCCGAGAGGTGTCCATCCCATGTACCAGGAGACATCTGGTCACCCTGGAGTCAGATGGACACTGTGGTCCAAACCATTGCAAACTTTCTGATTTCACTGGACAGTCCAGCATGACATTCTTATTTTTTTTTTATTGAGTTACAATGCAGAATAGACCCTTCCAGCCCTTCAAACCACATCTTTCAGCAACCCCCGATTTTTATCCCTAGCCTAATTACAGGACAATTTTCAATGACCAATTAACCTAGTAACCAGTACGTCTTTGGACTGTGGGAGGAAGCTGGAGCACCCGGAGGAAACCCATTCATTGCACGGGGAAGACATACAGACACCTTACAGATGACGTTGGAATTGAACTCTGAGCTCTGAGCTGCAGTAGTGTCATGCTAACTGCTATGCTCCAGTAGCACCAAGCAAGTCACTGTATTGTGACAACTGTAACATACCGGGCATCTTCACAATTACTTTTGCGTCTGGTCGGGGGCTCGGAGACGAGAGACGGGATGTTTCCGCTCGCTGCTCTATGGGGTTTGTGCGACTCTGCCGGACTGGGGCCTTCTGAATCGGCTGCTGTGATGCCTGGTGCTGTGAACTTCAGTTCTGAATGCTGTTTGCTTGCTTCATTGTCTGCAGGATTTGTTTTTTCTCTCTCTGCACACTGGGTGTTTGATGGACTTCTTTTGTTTTTAATGGATACTATTAGGGATCTTTGTTTCATGGCTACTTGTAAGGAGACGAATCTCAACGTTGTATAAAATATACATACTTTGATAATAAATACAATTGGGCAAAAAAATGAGTTTGAAAAATTCATGTAAAATCAGTTTGTAAGTACGCATACAATGCTGGCATCCAAGATTTTGTGTGTAATTGTAGCTTCTCTTCCTCAGTGGGTAAAGACAGACGGTGTGTTGGAGCATCGAGGGCAGAATTTTCCCTGATTTTGTCTGTCCATTCCAGTCACCATCTGCCTTCCACTGTCCTGCTTCACTGAGGAATGAAATCAAACCGGATTCTGCTCTTGGCTGAAAGGGCAATAATAATCAGGCTCTTGGATACACGTAACTGCAGAAACCACTGTGTCATTGTCCTGTCTGAATGTGTCGGGGAGGGCAAATAATATACAATCTGCTCCCTCTTTTGGTGACTGCAGTGGAAGGTATGGTGCGAACGATGCCTGCGAGCGCGTCTGAGGGAAATCTTCGTAAGAGCATTCCATCCTGTATGATTTATCATCCCTCTACGCCATTCTCCTGCCTCCTCCCCATAACCTCTGACCCCACTATAGGAAACACCCTCTCTACATCCACTCTGTCTAGTCCTTTCAATGTTCAAGAGGGTAGGTTTCATTGTCCAAGGTACTGAATTATGAAGGAAACATTAAACCCTCGGTGTTCTTTTAAGTGAATGGCTTTATTAAAAAAAAACAACAAAGATATTTCCCCCAATAATTAGCCATTATACAAATGACAAACATAAATGAAATAGTTTTCAGTTCGTGGAAGAAGCCTGCTGTATTTCAATTGCTACCTGCTCCCTCTATTATAGGAAATTCCCAGGTCACACCATGGTTCGGTTCCTGAGAACTGCTCATAGTGGAAACTCAGGAATGTTTAATGTCATTTCCAGTACACAAATGAAAAGGAGCATGAAATAATTTTACTCTGGATCTGATGCAGCACAAAAACACAATAAGGTAAAGAACTAAAAAAAAAATAATAATGAAAAACACAATGACTATAAATACATAAGATAGCTTATATACGTAGGTTGATTGTATGTCCAGAAAGTGATATGAAACGATAAAGTAATGGTGGTTGGGGATGTGGTGGGTGGGTTGGTGGGTGGAGGTGCTGATCAGCCTTACTACTTGGAGAAAGTTTTTGAGTCTAGTGGTCCTGGTGGGGACGCTACATAGCCTCCTCCCTGATAGGAGTGGGCAGGCAGTCCATGAGCAGGGCGGCTGGGATCCTTCATGATGTTACTGGCCCTTTCCCAGCACCGTTTATGTTTCTATGTTTTCTATGGCGGGTAGGATGGTGCCGGTGTTGTGTTGGACGGTTTTAACTGCCCACTGTAGGGCCTTTATGCCCACACACACTTCGTAAGCTGGGAAATGAACAGAAACAATTTCTGGGAGAGGATTACGGAAACAGTGGTAACGGGAGAGGGAGTGGGCACGGGAAGAGCGGCCTCACTGGCCAAGTCTGCTTGGCCCCCAGTTGCCAAGACTTAGTTTTTGGTGGTGAGTGAGGAGGCAGGGAGAAGAGTCCTACTCTCACCCGGCAGAAGATGCCTGTAGTCTCACTGTAGCAGCAAATCCTCCCCGCCTTTCTCCCAAATGCCCACGCGTATGTTTGGAGGGAGGGTCTGTGCAGAATGTTGCATTATCTGTAGTATGCATGAAGAGCACAAAATAAATTATGTAACACACACAAAATGCTGGTGGGACACAGCAGGCCAGGCAGCATCTATAGGGAGAAGCACTGTCGACGTTTCAGGCTGAGACCCTTTCGTCAGGACTAACTGAAAGGAAAGATGGTAAGAGATTTGAAAGTAGGAGGGGGAGGGGAAAATGCAAAATGATAGGAGACCGGAGGGGGTGGGGTGAAGCTGAGCGCCAGAAAGGTGATTGGCAAAAGGCATAAAGAGCTAGAGAAGGGATCATCGGACAGGAGTCCTAAGGAGAAAGAAAGGGGGAGGGGAGCACCACAGCGAGATGGAGAACAGGCAGGGTGATGGGCAAAAAGAGAAAAAAAAAGGAGAGGGGAAAAACTAAGAAGGGGAGGAGGGGTATTAACGGAAGTTAGAGAAGTCAATGTTCATGCCATCAGGTTGGAGGCTACCCAGCCGGTATATAAGGTGTTGTTCCTCCAACCTGAGTTTGGATTCATTTTGACAGTAGAGAAGGCCATGGATAGACATATCAGAATGGGAATGGGACGTGGAATTAAAATGTGTGGCCAATGGGAGATCCTGCTTTCTCTGGCGGACCGAGCATAGATGTTCAGAGAAACGGTCTCCCAGTCTGCGTCGGTCTCACCAATATATAAAAGGCCACACCGGGAGCACCGGACACAGTAAACCACACCAGCCGACTCACAGGTGAAGTGTTGCCTCACCTGGAAGGACTGTCTGGGGCCCTGAATGGTGGTGAGGGAGGAAGTGTAAGGGCAGGTGTAGCACTTGTTCCGTTTACAAGGATAAGTGCCAGGAGGGAGATCGGTGGGAAGAGATGGGGGGGACGAGTGGACAAGGGAGTCGCGTAGGGAGCGATCCCTGTGGAAAGCAGAAAGGGGAGGGAGGGAAAGATGTGCTTGGTAGTGGGATCCCATTGGAGGTGGCGGAAATTACGGAGAATTATACGTTGGACCCGGAGGCTGGGGGCGGGGGGTAGGTGAGGACAAGGCGAACCCTATAAATAGATTGTCCTTTTTCCCCTTCCTTCGATTCTTACTTTGTCCTCACCCCTGACGAGAGAAAGGCCATTGTCGGTAATGACAGGTTTGCAATTATTAGCCATATTTGAGGAAGGAGGACTGCAGAGGGAGAGAATAATAATTATAAACACTCTTTAAATTCACTGCCAAAACTAGCCACAAACTTGAGTCTAGTAAGATTCCAGAACATCTTTATTTTACTGTAACCAAAATCTGCTGCAACTGATCTCATTGATACTAATCAAGGGCTCGGAAAACTATACGGCAGCTTGTTGACTGAGCTGCCCTCTGGTGGACAAAGGAGAGCATCTTCCCCACCGCGCATCATTACTAAAATGGGATTGTCGCCGAGAGAAGAAATTTCTCCAGATTTCACTGCAGTGTCACTTGCTTTTGTTGCAACCCAGTCTCTTAAAGACAATTCCCTTCTGAAATGTAGTTGGTAATAATGTGTTAGGAATTCCATCTGCCTTTGGGACTTGGGCTGAGCTCTTCATTCTGTGGAAAGACTGGAGCCAGCCCCTGAGGTTCAGCGTCCCAGCTGAGAGGGTGGGGTGGTTTGTAAAGGACTTGTAATTTATGTTTAGCCAACAATGGTTGCTTAATCCTCCAGAAAGGCTTCCCTGGGAGAGGTAGCCCTTTGTCTTCAGACTTCAAAATGCAAAGAAGAGAGATTTCCCCCATGTAATTTATGGTGGGGAGGAGGGGGTGGCTTAGTTCAGAGTCTGTCCTGCAGATATCTGATTAAATTGAGACCCTGGTCACTTCTCAGTTGTAGACAGTTTGCCTTTTGTTGTCAGAATTTTCATTTCTGGAAGGAATGCTTTGTGGCTGTTATTAGTGCCACTTTGGTTACTGATTATATGACAGTGCAGGTTGTGACAGATATTTTTGACATGGTACTAGCAGGAGTCAAACAGGCCTACTTAATTTGAGGACAGCTTCGTTATCTGGCTGTTAATAATTCACTTTGCGTACTTTTAACTCTACCATTCTAAGGCTCTCTCCTACTTCGCCTTCAACAGTCCTGTAACTCACTTTCAAGGACTCCACAACTGATGTTCTCAGAGTAATTTATTTATTTATCTGTGGACTGATCGAGTTACGGTGTGGGAACAGGCCCTTGCTCTGAGCCACACCAACCGGCAACCCCCCGATTTAACCCGAGCCGAATCACGGGACCATTTACAATAGCCAATTAACCTACCAACCAGTAGATCTTTGGACTGTGGGAGGAAACCAGAGCATCCGGAGGAAACCCACACGGTCATGGGGAGAACGTACAATCTCCTCACGGGCAACAGCAGGAATTTTGTATTTGCAGGGTCTGTCTTCTTTTCCACATTGGTTGCTCGTCAGTCTTTATGTTCATTTTTCATTGATTCTGTTGTGTTTCTCTGTTCTACTGTGGGATAACGAATCTTGGGGTCGTATATGGTGACAGTACATACTTTGAACGTAAATTGACTCTGAACTTTGAATTTTGAACAGTAGAATGGGACTTTTTATAGTTACATACCATATATTGCCAGTCAATTAAAAGAAAGTAAATTTCATTTTGGATAGGATCTGACTGTGGAGGACTGTCAGGTTACCCCTCCACTGCCCTTCCTACCTTCCAGTCTGCCCCAGCCTTCCTGATTTACCCATGTTTGCAAACTGTTGAGCTAAGCATAGGAAAATACAACATAGTGGCACAAAGCTGCATCATTAAGCCCAGAGTGTGCAGAATATTCTGTATCGAAAGATCCATAAAAGTACCAAGGGTAATGGCAACACCTGCGTGGCGACGTTTGCGGGAGGCCCCAAGCACACCCTCGGCTGTGTTGCTTATTAACGCAATTACGCATTTCTCTCTCTGTTTTGATGTACACATGATAACTAAATTTCAATCTTGGAAAGTGTGCAGCAAAGAGGAGTTGAGCCAAAGATCAGATGGGTCATGTTGTCATTGAATGGTAGAGAAGGCTCACTTCCTATTTTATTTCTGTTGTTGTGAACAAGGGTTTTTTTGAAGTTTTATTTCCTTTAAAATTGGACATAGCATCCTGCTGAGAAACTGGGATAAAAACAAAATATATATCTATATGCCTGCCATTATTTCAATAAAGGATTCACGGAAACTCTGGTGGGAATGGCGGATGGAGGAGATGCATCTTTACAGGTTGTGTAAAAATGTACAGAGAGAAACAGAGTTAATATTTCAGGTTGATCACCCTTCTGATGGCTTGCTAATGGAAGGTTGCCCACCTGAAATGCTGAGCTGTTTCTCTCTCCATTGATACTGCCTGACCTTGACGCTTCTCCATCAGCTTTTTCTTTTTATTTCAGAGTTTTGCTTTATGACTATGTTGCTATTTTTTTCCACGGAGAGTTGTTGCTAAGAGGCTTGTGTTCAGAGCATTAGTTGCAATTTGTGATAACAGAAATATTCCATGGGTATCTCGGACAACAAAAAAAATCTGTTCGCCCATTTCAACTGCTTGATTTCCCTATCGCCCTCTTGACCTCAAGCTAGCTCTCCTCAAAACTGTCACCAAATAGTCGGGATAAGTTTCTCAGAATATGTCTAAGGAACCACATAGATGCTTAACGATTTACTAGGGACTCAATTCTTAAAATAATTCCTCAGTGTTATCATTTTAGAGGATCTGTCGCGAGTCCAGCTCATAAATGCCATTACAAAGAATTCTCGGCAGTGCCCATACTTTCTTAGTAGTTTCCACATACTTGACACTTCATCTATAACATTGACAAACTTCTAAAGTTTTGCAGTGGATTGCATCACAGTCGGGTATAAGAACACCAATGCCCTTGAATGGAAAAGCCTACAAAAATGAGTGGATACACCACAGGTAAAGCCCTCCTCACCTTCGAGCACATTCACAGGAAAGCAGCATCCATCATCATGGAGTCTCCACCATCCAGGCCACGCTCTCTCCTCGCTGCTGCCTTCAGGAAGGAGGTACAGGAACCTCCAGTCCCTCCAGGGTCAGGAACAGTTGTTAGCCCTCAAAGATCAGCGGAAAACTGCATTCACTGCAGCACTAAACTGATTCTACAACCTAAAGACAGCTTACACACTCTCTTTTAAAAACTACAATTAATGTTCTCGATATTGATTGCTTATTTATTTATTATCATTACATTTTTCTCTTTTTTTAGTATTTGCACAGTTTGTTGTCTGTACTTGTATGCATTTTCTTTGATTCTACTGTGTTTCTTCGTATTTACTGTGAATGCCAGCAAGAACGTGCATATCAGAGTAGTATATGGTGCCAATGTACTTAAATGAGAAATTTACTTTGAACTTTGATCTGAAGAGCCAGTGAATGATGAAGTCTCCGTTCAGTTGGTTGGGGGAAGCAGGTACGGTATAAGAAAGTGAGTAAGTGTATTTGCTGACCAAAGCACAAGCCTGCAATTGCTGAAATCTGAAATAAAATACTCAGGAAACAGAGAGAGAAAGAGAGTTTAATGCTTCAGACCGTAGATCTTTAAAGAGCAGTTCTAAAAGAAGTTCAACATGTGATACATTTGAACTTAATTGGTATTGGTTTATTATTGTCACATGTACCCAGATATAGTGGAAAAACTTGTCTTGCATACTGTTCGTATCGATCAAATCATTACACAATGCATTGAGCTAGAAATGGGTAAAATAACAAAGCAGAATAAAGTGTAAACGTTACCAGAGGAGTGCAGTCCAGGTGAACAATAAGGTAGATTGTGAGGCCAAGAATCTGTCTTATCGTACTCAAGTCTGATAACACTGGGATAGAAGCTGTCCTTGAGCCTGGTGGTACGTGCTCTCAGGCTTTTGTGTCTTATACCCAATACAAGACGGGAGAAAAGGGTATGCCCGGGGTGGGTGAGGGCTTCGATTATGCTGTCTGCTTTACTTAGGCAGAGTCCACAGTGGGAGGGCTGGTCCCTGTGATCTGCAGCAACTCCCCGCAGTATCTTGTAGTCACGGGCAGTGAGTTGCTATACCTAGTCTTTGGGCATCCAGACAGAATGCTTTCTAAGATGCTTTAATAAAAATTGCTAAGCGTTAACAGGGACGTGGCAAATTTCTTTAGCCTCCTGAGGAAGTAGAGGCATTGCTGAGCTTTCATGGCCATGACATCAACTTGATCAACTTGGTTGTGCAGAAGAAGAGAAGGTAGTGGGAGGGGCATCCATAATGGAAATACAGAATATTGGAAAGTCACAGTAGGTCAGGCAGCATTGGCAGAAGCATAACCATGTTATGTTTCGGGTTGAAGGCTTTTTGTTGGAACTAGTAGAGAAAGATAACTTTTCTTCATCCCAACCTACTCAGACTTGCCTGTTCAAAGTAAAGTGCAACATGAAAACTAAAACACTGCAGATGCTGGATATCTAAGATAAAAACTGAAAATAATACAAACACTCCACACCTGAAGGAGTTAACATCTCAAATCCAAGACCCTTCATCAGAATGTTTCAACAGATGCTGCCCCCAAAGCTCAATCAGTGGAATGTCAAAGTTCTGAAATTTATTTTATTGGTTAATTTATTTGTGGTACTATTACTTTAAATATTGTGTGAGAGTTTTCTGTACTGTGTTGTGCACCTTGGTCCAGAGGAGTGTTGTTTCATTTGGCAGTATACATGTGTACAGTTGAATGACAATAAACGGATGTTGAACATTACCTCTTCTCTATATCCTTACAGACTATATGTCAGGTTCAACCATTTCAAGTAATGTTTTGGCTTTTCCAATTACATGCACTCCAGGTCCATTTTTTGTTTTTTTTCATTGGTTGAATATACACTGGCCTTTCTTGCACCACCCTGTCCTCTATTACAGACTTGCCTGATATTCTTTCCTCCACTGTTAAAATTTGTTTTATCTCAACTTTTTTACAGCACTCCTGGAATGTCATCCACCTGAAATATTGTCAGTTTCTGCCTTCTTAGATGCTGCCTGACCCACTGAGTATTTTCCACATTTTATCTAAGTACATGCATTTGATCCTGTTTTCTTTAATTCTTCTTGGGATGTTGGGACCGGACCACAGCAGCAGCCTTTTGCTATTTCATCCCGGGAGGGGGATTTTTATTTTACTTATTTGTTGAGATACAGTATGGAAAAGGCCTTTCTGGCCCTTTGAACATGCTGTCCAGCAACCCCTGATTTAATCCTAGCCTAATCACGGGACAATTTACAATGAACCTACCAAGTGGTAGGTCTTCAGAGAGCATCCGGAGGAAATGCACACGATTTCAGGGAGAACATACAGAGTCCTTACAGGCAGCAGCGGAATTGAACCCGGGTCTCCTGGGTCTCCTGTACTGTAGTGTTGTGCTAACCACTACTCTACGGTGGCACATTCTTTTCTGTGAATCTCGACAGTGGTAGACTGTTCTGACCCCCGGGGCTGTCTGTGCGGAGTTTGTATGTTCTCTTTCTGACTGGAGTGGGTTTCTTCCGGGGTGCTTGAGTTTCCAATGATGTGACGGTTGGTTGGTTATGTAGTAAATCACCCCTAGTGTGTAGATAGGTGTCTGGTTGAAACTGGAGCCGGTTGATCCGAATGCAAGGAGAATAAAATAGGGTTGTGACGAACAGGAGCCGACTGATGGACATGGATTGAGTCTAAAGGCATCTTTCCACGCTATGTGACTCCATGGTCATTTGTATTACTGAGGCACTTGCGATACATGACAAGAATTAAATCTGAGCCCAGTCTGATGTGTATGTCCCACTATCAAATCGGTCAATGTGCTGGCTGTCTGAATCATCAGCAGGAAATATAAAAATGTTCAGAATGAACGGGGACTTTCAATAGTGTAGATAAAATCAGCAAAGAGGCACGGGTGGTTTCAATACATTGAATGTGCTCTCTTGATCGATAAACATCACTGTTCCCCCCACGTACAGTAGAACCTCCCCTCCTTCATGCACTTGGCTGGGTTCTTGTTATTACAGTAAACAACTTCTACAAAGCATTCTCTCAGTTCCAAATGCTGGAATCTATTGCTGGGAGCCGTGGCTCTGTTTAGCCAAGCAGCCCTGAGTTTTCACGAATGTCGTTCAAACTCTTCGGAACGGAGTCCTGAAGTGAAATGAAGCTCGAAAGGGAGCCGGCCAAAGAGGCTCAGCGGCAGATCGGCTGAATTGTGGCATCAATCACTCAGAAACCATTTATCAAACCATGCCACACCAGCTGGGACCAGACAAAAATTTTAAAATAGCTATTATATTTGTTGGTTTTATGTTTGGATTCCCCTAGTCAGCATTGCCCGATTGGCGTTGGAGGGAATGGGAATGAAGGGAAGACAAGCAGGGCAAGCTGAATTCTGTGCTGAGTTTCCACAGTAAATCCCCTCCCAATGTCCCCACTCCCATGGCTGTCCAGTACAAAGGTTGCACAATGAAAACCAATAAAATCCAAGATAGTGATAAGAACAATATAGAATTTACCACTCCAGCAACATCAAAGCAGCCAAATGTGTAATCTTTGCACACTGAAAGGATCATTCAGCCCATCTGAAGAACCTCTCCTGTATATTCCACTCCCCAACTCTGTCCCCATAAGTCTGATCCCCCGAAGCCTTCACAATCTTCAATGCTTCTACTAAATATTTCCCTCCTTTCTAAAGAGACAACAGACTATTCAGAGTGCAGTTTGACCCCTCCCTGCTGTTAAGTAACAGAAATTCACCCTTACAAAATTTGCAAATCACCACCCAGAAATTTGAGACACAGAATTAACTGCACTCTCACGGAATTTGTGTAGGAACAAAGTGAATGAATAAATAAATAACCTCGAGTGATTCTGCAGATACTGGAGATCCAGAGCAACACACACAAAGTGCTGGAGGAAGCCAGCAGGTCAGGCAGCATCTACGGAGAGGAATAAAGTCAATGTTTCAGGCTGATTTTTTTTCCCAAGTCACATTTCTTAATGCATACCCAGGTGATGCAGCTTCGCGTTACAGAAGCTTGCAATGTGGGCTGTTTTCTGGGAAGCTGCTCCCTGTTACATAGGGGTCGCCTGTATCCACATAACTAAATTCACAATTTTGTTTAGACAGGTTTAAGTAGCAGTTGTGAGTTTGTGGTTAAAACTCTCACCTCTTAAATCAGAAGGTTGCGGCTTCTTGTGGCACCAGAGGTTTCATTACAGCAGACTGGGTTGTCGCTCCAGGACTGTACTGAGGAAGTGCTACACTGCTGGAAGTACACCTGCTGGTTGAGCCTTGAGGTTCGGCTCTGTCTCCATGCACAAAACAGCTCACTGCCTTGTACTCGGTACGGTCTAAATAGAACAGCAGCACTATTCCTTCATTGGCAATGAGGTGGGCCTGGAACGAAGGCGAGAGGCATTGTATAAATGGATTTATTTTTTTGTTAGCACGCTGTATTAATGAACTCTTGTCACGGTGGAAAGGCTTGTAAGTTTCCGAGATCCAAAGAGCGATGCCACCTGGAGTTTAACCATCTGGTGCTTAGCTCTTGGTGGGGTCACCCGAGGCATTAAGGTCAAGGGAGAGGTTCCAGACCAAGGGCGATCCAACCAGGACCTCGACGGTGGAGCTGGCGGAGGACGATGACACATCGCAACGGCAGTGAAGGCTGCAGCAGAGAAGGGTCCACAGCCGCCTTGCATTCCACGCCACTGGACCCTGGACCCCAATCTGTGCATTAGCCTCCCCGTGTTAAACAAAGTCACGTCCAGGCATTCTCCATTGGGGAAATCCACCCTGACGTCCCATGGTGATCAGCAGGTGGCGAAGGGGGTAGGACAGTGAGTTCTGGAAACCCCTTAGAATATGTGAATCCTAGATGGGCTTCCACAGCCACCTGAAGTTCCACCAATAAACAACCCCTTAGGAGAGTGCTCAACTTGAATGATCGCACTAATACTACTAGTATAAACTTAATGTTTTTTTTCCAATAGCTTGATTAACTCAGTCATTTGCCCTCAAGAACTTATGTACCCAGGCTTCTCTGCTCGTGTACCCAATCTTAGTTACCATTTAAATTTGATTTTCCTTACTTGAAAAAAAATCCATCCAGTACCTTTTTCTGGAACAGAGTAATATTGCCAGTTCCTGAGGGGTTCTCGTTTGCAATTTTAACAGCACTTTTCTGGTAAATGGGTCTTCTAGCCATAATTTTTTTTGTCACCTCCTCTGGAATTTTCTTCAGGCTATTTTAAGCCCCATGTTTGGTTTTCACCAACCGCTCCTTTCTTTACAAAGTTCAATTCCTGTTTATCCAGAGATTAAAATCCTGACTGCTAGGGAGCTTTCATTAAACCATAGGGCTAAGTTATTTCTTGACATATAAAGAAAGAAATACAACTGTGAATCTAAATTAAAAAGTCAAAATGCAGGAAATACTCAACAGGTTTTTTGGCATCTATGAAAAGAATAAATGAACCTGTTAACCGTAAGCTCTGCCACAAACTTTGACGAAAAAACACCAAAAATATTAGCTGGACTTTTAGTTCCTCTTTTTAGCTGCCAGTGGGGCTGTTAAATATTTCTGGCATACATTGATATACTTTCTTGTTTTTTAAGCTCCAATTATCATCAGGTATAGTTGTGTTCATTTCTTCAGCAGTGGAACATAACATTAACTTTGTGAACATTTTGTCTCTGTCTCAGTGCCTCATTCTCTCTGTTTCAACCTGTCTGTGTTTGCCTTTTTCACTGTCATTCTCCTTGCATCCATCTCATTTTCTGTCTGTCCGAGTGTATCTCTTTCAGCCCCCCTTTCTCTCAGCTCCTCCCTCCCTCTCTCTCTCTCTCTCTCTCGTTTTCAGCCCCCTCCCCCTCTTTCTCTCTGTCCCTCCCTCTCTCTCATTTTCAGTCCCTCCCTCCTTCTCTCTTGTTTTCAGCTCTCCTCTCTCTTTCTGTCCCCCACTTTCTCTCTCTCAGTCCGTACCCCTCTCTCTCTCTCTCTCGTTTACAGCCCCCCTCTCCCCCCTCTCTCCTCTCTCTCACTCACTCACTCACTCACACACACACACACACACACACACACACACACACACACACACACACACACACACACACACACACACACACACACACACACACAATTTCTGCCTCTTTCTGAGTGTGTGTATGTGGTGTGTGCTTGTAACATGTCACCGAACCCCTGCACTCGTGTGGATTGGCTGGGTTGGTAACATCTTAATTAACAGAGCAACGAATTCTATTCATGGTGCAGCCCAACATGCTTGGATGCTTTAACCACAGAATAGCACCTCTGAGCCTCTGAATGTTGGGTGTGTGAATGGGCCTCTCGGGGGCTTTGTATTGCTTGTTTTCCACCTTATGCTGGTCGAGTGCAATCTACATGCTAATAGAAACAGGAAGAGTTTTAGCTGTCATTGCTGGTTTGGGGTTTCTCTTGATTTGCTGTGTGATATAAATCATTCACACTTCCACAGGTTTATGACATCTGAGAACTGGCCACTTACATTTCAGAAAAGCCTGAGCAGATTGAAAGGCAGAAGGCAATTTCCTACCATTCAAAACCAGGAGAGTGAAAACAGTCACTCTGATATCATCAGTCAGAACCTGTTTTTGCTGCAACCTGTTATCATTGACGTGGTAATAGAGTTCGCAGACGATGGCGATAAGATTGGATGGAGGCAGCATGCATTTATGTGTAACAAATCTGTCAGATATCTTTGTAGGTGAATGCAATGGTTAAGATATTAAAAAACGCAAAATGCCTCACAGAGAAGAACGTCAGGTTCACAGGGAGGGTGGTAACATGGGAGTGTGCTTTGAGTAGTGGTAACTGGACAGAACAGAGGTTGGTAGGCTAGAGACTGGTGATCAGAGAGGAGATCTCTGTTTCAATATAAATGTATTAGTAAATGCTTGTGGGCAGCTGTAAGAAAGCAAGTAACTGCAAAAAGGAATTAACTATGGGAATGAAGAGGATAAATAGATGAACTATCGTTGAGTTGGGATAACTATCCCTCTCTCCCTTGATACACACTGAATATCTCCAGTTTTTATTTTGGATTTCTGTAATCTGCAGTGTTTTTTTTAGGTAGGTGGAGTGTAGAGTGGCAAAATATGAAATAATCCACTGTGGAAATTTAGAAGAATAAGAACAGAAAGCAGGCCCTTCAGGGCAGCCATCTTTGACAACCATCAGGCACCCATTTACATTACTGTAATACTCAAACCATTTTATACCCCACCTTCCTGTCAACACCTCCTAGAACTTATCATTACCATTTATTACCAGAATCAGAATTGGGTTTATTGCCATTGACATGTTTGTTGTTTGGTGGCAGCTGTACGGTGCATTTCATCACAATTTACTATGGTACAAATAAAAAGTAAATGAATAACTAACGCAGAAGAGGAATAGTGAGTGAGTGCTCATGGGTCATGGACCGTTCAGAAATGGCAAAGGGCGAGGAGTTGTTCCTAAAACGTTAGGTGTGGGTGTACCTCCTCTCTGATGGTAGTAAAGAGAAAGTCACATGTGTGAGGGTCCTTAATAATGGTTGCTGCCTTTCTGAGGCACCACCTTTTGAAGATGTTCTCAGTGATGGGGAGTCTTGTGCCCGTGATGGAGATGGCCGAGTCTACATCCCTCTGCAGCCTCTGTTGATGCTGTGCATTGGAACCTCCATAGTAGGTGCTGACGCACCCAGTAGGAATGTTCTCCACCATGCATCTAGTGCTAAACCTCCTCGAACTCCTGAAGAACTTAACCTACCGTTGTCAGGATTTGGGAGGATACCAGAGCAGCTGGAGGAAGTTCAGACTCCGCACGGAGAGCACCAGAGTTCAGGATTGAACCCAGGTCGCCGGTGCTGAAAGGGAGCAGTTCTACAAACAGCTACTACCCCACTGCACCACCTGTTATGAGGGCTAGCGGGTAGATGGTGGAGGACTGATAATCTGGAGGGAGTGAGGGAGGGGGGATTCTGAACTGGGCTCACAGTCTCAGGTTAAGTATCTGGTAAGTGAAGATGGAGATGAGGATTGGGGTCATTGGGGTCTTCCAGTAGCAGGAATGTCAGATATAGGGGTGTGAGGGCAGAGTAGGAGGAGGATATTGTGACCATGCCTTGAAAAACTAATTATCTATTCCAGCTCCAAATGCATTTGCTCTTTATAGAGTACAACTTTAATTTCATTCTTCATCAGAAGTAAAAAAGGAGTGTGGGTAACCACTCACCTCAATTCCGAACTGATTCCACAGCCCATGGAATCACTTTCACGGGCTTTACAACTCGTGTCTTCAGTATTATTTATTTATTTATTTTACTTGCACAGTTTGTCTTCTTTTTGCACGTTGGTTGTTTGTCAGTCCTTGTGTGTAGTTTTTCATTGATTCTGTTGCATTTATTTTGCTGATCTACTATAAATGCCTGCAAGAAAATGAATCTCAAGGTAGTATATGGTGACAAATATGTACTTAGACAATAAATTTATTTTGAACTTGAGACTTTGAGCAATCATTAGGTTGAGCAGCGCACACACGAAATGCTGGAGGAAATTCAGCATCTATGGTGGGAAATACACAGCCAGCGAACTAATGTTGACTGTTTAATTTGTCATTAATCTAACTTTATTCCCAAAAGCTGTCTATGACCCAGAAGCAGTGGTAATGAAAAGACATAGTTTTAG
The DNA here is from genome assembly GCF_048418815.1 of Hemitrygon akajei. Taxonomy (NCBI): domain Eukaryota; kingdom Metazoa; phylum Chordata; class Chondrichthyes; order Myliobatiformes; family Dasyatidae; genus Hemitrygon; species Hemitrygon akajei. The sequence goes on from NC_133127.1 coordinate 34,245,340, forward strand.
TTTTTTTTTAAACAATATTCTGTATGGAAAGTGTTGTCTTTAGGGGAAGGCTGAGCCATCGCACAGAGACTGAGCCTGTTTTTAACCCACAGCTGTAAGATATGGGACCTCCACTTGATTTTCTCTCTCTAGAACCCACTGACTCTCCCCATCTCCGAGATGCCAACAGAAGTCCTGCCACTCAAGTACTTGTCATCAGAGTGGAGCACAGAACCAGCACATCTGTCCATTCTGACCATGAGAAGCTCCATCTGATGCTCCCTCTTCCACTCAAGAGTTCTGCATATTCAGAGGATTGAGGGGTAAGAGATTACGGCAGGAAAATCATGCTGAGTTGGAAGATCAGACATGATACCGACAAATTTTGGAGCAGACTGAAGGGGTCCTGACAAAAGGTCTCATCCAGAAACGTTGACTGTTTATTCCCCTCTCTACAGATGCTGCCTGATTTGCTGAGCTCCTCCAGCATTTTGTGTGTGTTGCTCAAAGAGCCAAAGGCTTCTTCCTAACCCTATTTCATCTGCTTGTTACGAAATCTATGTGGTAAATACAACCGGGGCACAAGTTTCTCCACACCTTTTGCCCTGTCAGTTCAGTATACTCACTGGCATTGTACGATGCCTGTGTTTCCTCCAGAAAAGTGCTCCATCCAGCAAGGTGCGAGGAAGGAGCGTGGAGAGGACCACTTGCAAGTGTTGTCACATGTTATATGTGCCCTTTTAGCAAGGGTCACGGATAGCACTTGGGAGCAGGAGCCCTGCTTAACTCTTCCTTCCCTTTCACCAGCCCCAGGGCACTGCAGCCCAGTTCTGCCTCCTTCCCCACTAGGTTCCATCTGAAAATACCTGTGATGCTAATGTCCCTGATAAGAATGTTTGCAAATCTCTCAGATGCGCATTCCTATGGCTCCACTTACATCTCCTGATAAGTAATATCAGGAATGGGAGGAGGAAAAATGTGAGCTTATCCCAGCAGTTACTGGGTGAAGCTGACACCATTACTATGCCGTTAGCAGCTTGGGATAAATCTTATGAGGCAAAAGATGATCTTTTAGTGTGGGAATCCATGAAAATGGAGTTTACAATGTGCAGAGACCGGCTCTAAGATGGGAGATGCTGTAATTAAATAAACCAAGGTCAGCTCAACGCACCAGCCTCCCTGCCCCCTGTGGTACAGCCCTGAGTAACTGTGTCAGCGGCAGCTGAGCTGGTGGCACTTCTGCCCCCAAGACCGGAATGCAACCTGGTGACGTGCTGTCTTGCAACAAAACCAAGGGCCCAATTGTCTAACGGGCTGAATGTGCAAGTGCTGTTGTTCTCCCCGTGTCCCGGTGACATGGTAGTGCAGCGGTCAGCATAGAGTGAACCAGGTTCGACGCCCGCCACTGCCTGTAGGGAGTTTGTACGTTCTCCCCGTGGCAGTATGAGTTTCCCTGGTTCCCTCCCACATTCCAAAGACGTATGGGTTTGGGTTAGTAAGTTGTGGGCATGCTACGCTGGCACTGTAAGCAGAGTGACTCTCGCAGGCTGCCCTCAGCACAAACTCGGACTGGGTTGACGCAAGCAACGCATTCACTTTGCGTTGTAATATTTTGACTTGCACGTGACAAATAAAGATAATCTAATGTAAGTGTTTGACCAGGTGATCTGAACATTAATTCCATCGTTGGTTGTGGAATTTTGCTGAGTAGAATGTATTACCACGGTGACTGCACTTCAAACGCCCTGATCAGTATAATGAGCTTTGCGGTGACCTGCGGTTGGGCTTCATAAACCAAGTTTTTCTTTATTCTCTTACTTTGACCTTATCGAGCAGTCTGGGGAGCCACGCCGACTCAGCTGTGGGCCTGGGGTCTCCCTACCGACCGGATGGGTTTACTGATATACAAAGTCCTCTCCCGTTTGAAAAACGGGGAGCATTTGTGTTGATGGAAGCTGCCCTCAGCTGAGATGATAGCTCGATCGACAGAGGATGCTGGAGGTCCAGTTTGATCTACACAGTTCAGTTCTGTTGTTCAGTAGCTGGAGTCCTGATAAATTCCTCCTGAATTCCCAACTCTTATCCTTCTCCATGGCAAGTGTGTGGATAGCTTGCATCTGACAATTAGCCACTGTGAAGAAATTCCATAGAAAAGGCACAGCCAATGAAATCTTATAGAATGAATAAATAAAGCAGCTTTAGCCATAAAACATAGGAGAAAATGAGGCCATTCAGCCCTACGAGTCATCTCCACCATTCTATCATGGCTGATTTAATTTCCACAACACCATTCTCTTGCCTTTTCCCTGTAACCTTTAACCCCTTTACCAATCAAGATCTTATCCTCTCTCTGCCCTATATACACCTGGCCACCACAGCTCCCTGTGGTAACAAGTTCCACAGTTTCACCACTGGATGTAGAAAAAACTCGTTCTCATCTCAGTTTTAACTGAACATCAGGTTATTTTGAGGCTGTGCCTTTGGATCCTTGACTCTCCCACTTACGGAAATATCCCCTCCAAGTCCGTTCTTTCCATTTTGGGGTGGCGTTCATAGTAAATTGTTGTACATATCACAAGATGCCAATTTTAAGGACCTTTAGCTTTGCAGCCATTCCAGCAATTTTGGCCGCATGGCTTTTGCCAACCTTCAAAGTAGCGTCAAAAAGACGTATTTCTAACCTAACACTGGCTGAGTTTCACATAGGAGTTCCAGTTTGGTCTTTCAGAAATATCAGCCATGCTCTGTGAAATAGCAGTATCTTCCTCAGACACCTTTTGTTTTGAAAGATCTGCATAAATTTCTCTTGTAGAAGTTGGAACACAGAAATGCTGAACATAAGACTACCTTTCGAGTGTCTATTGTGGCTGTATGGGTTAGCTGATGCAGTTAGAGGGCCAAAGATTGATCCAAGAGAAGACTTATTTGATATTGGAATAGAATTAGACCATCCGGCCCTTTGAGTCTGCCTTTCAATCATGGCTGCTTTCAGAATCAGAATTACTATCACCGGCATATGTCATGAAATTTGTTATCTTTGTGACAGCAGTACAATGCAATACATAAAAACGGAGAAAAATGTGAATTACAGTAAATAAATATATATAATAGCTAAATAAATAATGCAAAATTAGCAGTAAAAAAGTAGTGAGGTAGTGTTCATGGGTTCAATGTCCATTCTGTAATTGGATGGCAGAGGGGAAGGAGCTGTTCCTGAATCACTGAGTGGATGCCATCAGGCCCCTTCCTGAGAGTGGAAATGAGAAGAGGACGTGTCCAGGGTGGTGGGAGTCATCAATGATGGACGCCACCTTTCTAAGGCACCGCTCCTTGAAGATGTCCTGAATGCTCGGAGGCCAGCGCCCATGATGGAGCTGACTGAGTTTACAACTGTCTCTTTGATTCAGTGCAGTAGCTCTCCCACACCTCCCAACCCGCCCCACATACCAGACGGTGATGCAGCATGCTCCCTGCGGTACGTCTGTAGGAAATTTTGGAGTGTCTTTGGTGACACACCAAACTCATCATGAAATACAGCCAATGTCATGCCTTTTTGGTAACTGCATCATTATGTTGTGCCCAGGATAGATCCTCAGAGATGCTGAAAGAGATTTACTTTCCCTCTCAACCCCATTCTCCTGACGCCCTGACTAATCAAGAACCAAGGACTTGACCTCCCAGCCGTCTGTGGCAATGAATTCCTCCCGGATAAGTGACAGAAACGCACGTATCAGAGACGTACACGCTGACTCAGGTTCTGTCAGTCCTCCAGGGGAACTGGGAGCTCGCGTTGTCATCAAGTGGATGCGGTAAGGAAAGATGCGCGTCTTCAAAAGCACTTCATTGTGGTGCTTTAAAAGAGACTTGAGAGACAAATTTTCTTTCACAAATACAGTGTGAGGCAGCCTGACAGGTGTTTACATTTCTACACAAGGTTTTCAACAGCACTCACTCCACTTACTTTAACCAAGTCAACCGCCCGACCCGCACTCCTCCATCCCACCCACATTTCTAAACCTTGGCACACTACACAAATCTGCACTCAGGGTGAGGCCAAGCGGGAGAAGGAGAGACTAGCCCTCATCTTCTCCCTGCTGCTCTCTGAGAGTGTGGTTGGTGATCTAAGTGGCCTGGGGGTTATCATTTGTTTTTTTATTATTGCTCAGGCCCTCTCTCTGCAGGAGCAGGGGTTGAAGTCAGAAGGGCTGCTGTCACAGAAGGGTGACAGTGGAGCCCTTTGTTTTGATTTTAAAAAATCTCCCTTTCATGTGATGGACATAAACCAGGGCCTCTGCTTCCAGGGTAAACTGCGATAGAAAGCGAATGTGACAGCGCACACTATTGATGGCGAAAGTGAGTCATGGAGTCTGAAAAAAGATTTGAGAACTGCCATATCCCAGTTCCAGGATCCTTTATCTTTCAGCCCCAAACTTTTCAGTCTGATTATGACCCAGCTTATGAAAACTCTGGACTCGAGCTGTGATCGGACTTCCAGCTCTCCGGGTAGGTCTGCAATTCCCAGGGTCCGTCATTATGGATGCTAAGTGTGAAACTATTGAAGGAAGGTGCAGAGGTCTGCCGATGGTACAAAAATACATTGGAAGATTACTGCAACGAGGCTAAACAATACAATCCAGATGGATTGAGTGACTGACAAAACTTGGCACATGGGATTTAATGATAGGCATTTTCACTTAGAGAAATCAAAGCGTAGATGAATATCTAAATGGAGAAAAGTTGCAAATGAGGAATACAGAGCGATCCGGGCATTCTGATGCATGAAATGCAAACATTAGCATCCAGGTGTAGCAAGTAATTAAGAAGACAGATGGTAGATTGGCATTTATTGCTCGGGGTTGGAATTTGAAAATAGAAGATATATTGTCATACAGATGCTGGAAATCTTGAGCAGCAGACACAAAATGCAGGCAGCATCTATGCAGGGGAATAAACATTCGACATTTTGAACTGAGACCCTTCATTGGGACTGGACAGAAGGAATGGAAGCAGGCAGGTGATAGGTGAGGCTGAGTATTTCCAGCATTTTCATTTTCACTCTCTGCAACCCCGTCTGCTGTGATCACGGCATTTCACGGCAGGAGTCACTTGGCTGCAAACCAGCAGCATCAGTTCACGGACTCTACTCTGAGCCTTTCAGAGAATTGAGGAATGAGACAGCAGGGAAAATGACCACTTGCATCCCTGACATTTCTTTAAAGGAATTTACCATTGTGTCCCACCTCCCTTCCCATCTCCCTATAGCCCGGCTAGTCTTTCCCTTCAAATACATATCCAATTCATTGTTACTAAATTAGAGTTATAGAGCAGTACTGCACAGAAACAGGCCATTTGGCCCATCTAGTCCATTCCAAACTATTATTCAGCCTGGTCCCATTGACCTGCACCTGAGGTATAGCCTTCATACCCCTCCCATCCATGTACCTATCTGAATTCCTCCTAAACGGTGAAATCAAACCTGCAACCACCATTTCTGCAGGCAGATCGTTGCACACTCTCATGACCCTCTGAGTGATGAAGCTTTCCCTCAAGTTCCCCTTAAACATTTCACTTTTCACCCTTAACCCATGACCTCTAGTCCTAGTCTCACCAAGCTTCAGTAGAAAAAAGCCAGCTTGCGTTTACTATATCCATTCCCCTCATAATATAATTAGAATTGGTCTCCCTGCCCTTTCAGACTGTGCATTCCATCATTGTTAATAATCTTTCATTTGCTTGACACTCAAGCTGAGCATCCAAGTCTAGATTTTGTGTAGTTATGACACATTCTGCAAGCACAGGTCAGACTACTGTGGGTAACAAGACTCTACCCTCAGCCCGAACAGCTGTCTCTAGTGTCTACCCTATTGAAATTGGCTTCTTATTATCAGGTACCAAGATGCAGTGAAAAGCTGCTCTTGCGTACTCTTCATGCAGATCAAACCATAACACCGTGCATTGAGGCAGGACAAGGTAAAGCAACAGCAATGCAGAATAAAGTGTAACAGCTACAGAGAAAGTGCAGTGCAGGTAGACAATAAGGTGAAAGTCATAATGAGGTAGATTGTGAGGTCAAGTGCCTGTCTTATCATACCACAGAATTATTCAATAGTCTTACTTTGTAATGTTTAATATAATATTAGACAATATGATGCTTAATCTATTTAATATAATATTTAATAGCTGAGTTCATCCAGCTGTTTATTTTTTGCTCTGGATTTCAAGCCTTGAGATTCAGGGCAATAGATTTAGGACAGAGATGATGGAAAACTGTTTTTCCCAGAGAGTAGTGAATCTGTGAATTTCTCTGCTCAGGGAAACAGTAGAGGCTACCTTATTAAATAGGGGATACCTCAAGAAGGCAGAGTGGGTGGCATTGCTCTCTTGGTAAAATGGTAGGGAGGTGTGAAATCATTATGGTCTACAAATTACAATGGGACAAAAAGGACTCCCTTTCTGCATGCCAAAAAGACAATGTTACAATAGTCATGGGGGATTTCAATATGCAATTAGATTGGGAAAATCGTTTTGGTACAGGGTTCCAGGAGGGGGAAACTCTAGAGTGCCTGTGAGATGGCTTTTTAGAGCAGCTAGGGGATCGGTTATGGATTGGGTGTTGTGCAACGAACAAGAATTGATAAGAGACATTAAGGCGAAAGAACCCTTAGGGGCAAGTGATCATAAATATGATTGAGTTCACTCTGAAATCTGAGAAGAAGCTAAAGTCAGATGGATCAGTATTACAGTGGAGTAAAGGGAATTACAGAGACATGAGTGAGAAGTTGGCCATGATTGCGAAAAGAACACTGGCAGGGATGACGGCAGAGCAGCAACGTCTGGAGTTTCTGGAAGCAATTTGGAAGGCATGGAATGCATACATCCCAAAGAGGAAGAAGTATTCTTAAAAAAAACAGGATGACACAACCGTGACTGACAAAGCCAACATAAAAGTCAAAGAGAGGGCATATAATAGTGCAAAACTTAGTGGGAAGTTAGAGGATTGGGAAGCTTTTAAAAACCAACAGAAGGCAACTAAAAAGTCATTAAGAAGGTAAAGATGGAATATGAAAGTAAGCTAGCCAGTAATATTAAAGAGGATGCCAAAAGTTTCTTCAGATATAAAAACAGAGGCGAGAGTGGATATCGAACTGCTGGAAATCGATGCTGGAAATGTAGTAATAGGAGACATGGAAATGGTGGATGAACTGAATAAGTATTTCACTGTGGAAGACACTAGCAGTATAGTGGAAGTTCGAGGTGTCAGGGGTCATGAAGTGCGTGAAGTTACCATTACTAGAGAGAGAGTCCTTGGGAAACTGAAAGGTCGGAAGGTAGATGAGTTGCTTGGACCAGATGGTGTACACCCCAGGGCTCTGAAAGAGGTGGCTGAAGAGATTATGGATGCCTTAGTAATGATCTTTCAAGAATTGCTAGATTCTGAAATGGTTCTGGACGACTGGAAAATTGCAAATGTCCCTCCACTCTTCAAGAAGGGAGAGAGGCAGAAGAAAGGAAACTATAGGCCAGTTATTCAGACCTCGGTAGTTGGGAAGATGTTGGAGTCAATGATTAAGAATGAGGTCTCAAGGTACTTGGAGGCACGTAATAAAATAGGCTCTAGTCAGCATGGTTTCCTCAAGGGAAAATCTTGGCTGATAAATCTGTTGGAGTTCTTTGAAGAAACAACAAACAGGAAAGTCAAAAGTTGATCTTGTGTACTTGGATCTTCAGAAGGCCTTTGACAAGGTGCCACACATGAGGCTGCTTATCAAGCTACAAGCCAAATCTTTATGGATATTTAAGGCAGAGGTTGATAGATTCTTGATTGGTCAGGGATGCGGGGAGAAGGCAGGAGATTGGTGCTCAGAGGAAAATTAGATCACCCATGATGAAATGGCAGAGTAGACTTGATGGGCCAAATGGTCTAATTCGGCTCCTGTATGTTATGGTCTTATTAAATATATTTAAGACACAGCATTAAGGGTAATGCGGATAGGTCAGGTAGATGGAGCTGAGTCCACTGTCAGATCAGCCATGATCTTATTGAAATGAGAGGAGCAGGCTCACCAGACCAGAAGGCTGACTCCTGCTCCTATTTCCTCTGTTCTTATCACAGCAGGATGGAGTGGTGATACTTGTTTTCAGGATTTTATATCTTCTGCTTCATGGAAGAGGTGAGAGGAGAGATTATTGGTGTGGGTGAGTGGGTACTTCGATGATGCTGGCTGCTTTACTGAGGCAGCAAGACTGAGTCCGTAGAGGGGAGGCTGGTTTCCATGACGTGCTGCGCTGTGTCCAGGACTCGCTGCAGTTTCTTGTGGTCACTGGCAGAGCAATTGCCATGCCTGAGAAGAAGAAACTGAGGGTTGTGTGTGGTGACATGTATGTACACTGATAATAAATTTGACTTTGAACTTTGATGTAACCAGATATGATGCTTTCTATGGTGCCTTGATAAAGGTTGATGAGGGTGGACAGGGATATGCCAAGTCTTTTTACCCTCAATTATCCTGTACTTCATGGAAGTTTCCACCAGTTATTTTGGGGTTCTAAATGACAATGAAGGTAGTCTTTTCTTTGGCCACATTAGAGCCCTATTTTTAGCATGAATTAATCCCATGGCCAGCAGTAAATGTCCATGACCATAACCTTCCATAAGCCAACTTCTGGAAGGAATTCTTCAACGTGTTGGTGCCTAAGCAAGCATTTTTTTTTTGCTGGTGCTTGTGCTGAGATGTGTTCTGTGATGCTCCCAAGGAATTTCATAAATACATGCCCAAATTTTTGCTTTAAGAGTGTCATTAAATCATTGTGTGACCTGACAGGATCCAGACATTGAAACCAGTTGCACCCGTAAGAAGATCTAACCTGCATAACCAGTTCCACATAACTTCTGTACCAGTAGACTAAAATGAAGACACGCACAGAAACTCAATCAATGCTTTCATTTGACATTGCATATTTGAAGCTAATTCCATTGGTATTTCACCACATAATTGGAGACAAGTACAGCTTCCATCTCCATTACACTAGCCAGCTCCACCAAAGAACAACCCAGCCCCCATCCCCTCACACTATGCTCCACTCCAGTCCCCATCAGTTCCAGTGCTCTCCTGGTCCTCCCCCTACGCTTGGGATCAGTGTGTCTGAATTTTTGCTGTCTGTACTCTCTCCCAGGTCAAGCCCTGCTTGCTTTTCTACCCGGACATTAATGACCTAAGTGTTTACAGTATATGTTGATGGTGCTACATAGAGGCATGAACTTTCAGAGGTGAAAGGCAGGAAAGAGTGAGGAACCCAGCCTTTCAGATTCACTGCCATGTGGCCATTAATTCTCAACTCCCCAACTCATGACCAAGTACAAGACCCAGTTAGAAATGGTCTAAGCAGAGGCTTGTGCTGAGCTTCTGTGTTGTGTATTTAAGGTGAAGGAGGTGATTCCTGTTGCATCAGAGAATGTTAAAACCCACATCAGTTTATTCAGACCTCGAACAGCCTTCACAAGCATCACAACAGTCCAGCAACCCATCAGTGCTTGTTTCTTTGCCAGCTTACTCCTTCATCTGTCTCTCCTGAAGGCACTGTACCACTATTCTGTTCACCTTTTTTCACTTGTCCCTTCTATAAGCAACTCATTTGATGCCCCTCGGCAGAAGAATGGGTCTTTATGAAGAGAGATTCCCAATAACCCTTGGATGATGAGTGATTCTTGCCCCATGGAAGGGGCAGTTAGGTAAAGGTGGAGAGTCGGAGGAAAGGAGCAGGCTGAGTGGATTGGGCCAATGTGAAGAAAAGGGATCAAAGAAGGGAATGTGAAGAAGATAACGTGCCTATGTATGTAATCAGAATGCATAGGTATATGTGTACGTGATTGGATTTTGTGTGATCGGATTGTATGCATATGTGTGTGCTTAGTGAATGTGTCCATATAAAGTGTGCACTAAGTCTGTACCATAGAGGCTGGTCTCCAATTGTCCTAGATCCCCTACCATTGGACCAAGACCATGTTCTGTCCAAATCGTGTGATAGTTGATGTGCACTGGAGACCCACATCAAAAGAACTCACCACAAGCATCTTTGAGTTCTCAGAAGTCCTCAACGCCAAGAGACTGGCTGAGAAGAAGAAGATTCCTTAAAATTCAAACTGCTCCGTAGATACCTGAACAGTTTAATATGTTGCATATTGGATTAATTATAAAGGGGATTACATTTCAGATGGTTGATTGATATCAAGGTGAAAACAAAATGCATTGGTTGCAGTTGATGGAATCCAAGTGTTTAGCTAAGTATCTGTTTATTTATTTAGAGGTAGAGTGCGGAACAGGCCCTTCTGGCCCAATGAACTACAGCACCCAGCAACCCACCTGTTTAACACTAGTCTAATCCCAGGACAATTTACAGAACAATTAAGCTACCAACCCATACGCCTTTGGACTGTGGAAAGAAACCAGAGCACCCAGAGGAAATCCACACAATCATGGGGAGAACATACAACTTCCTTACAGCCCACACCGCGATTGAACTCTGAACTCCGAAAGCCCAAAGCTGTAATAGCGTCTCGGCCAAAATAGAAGTCAACGCTCTACAGTCCGGAATTAGAACAGGAGCATAATCCGGTATTTCCACTCCTGGTTCTTTTCCAGGGATCTCGACTGGAAGTGCCAAGCCCTGGCCCTCGGGCGGCAATGTACCACCGGTATTTTGTCCCTTCCTCCTCTGTGGAAACAGGTGCGAAGTTTTCAGTAAACAAGCCAACCATTCTCTCCTGAATCAATCTGTAATGGACTCACTGCCACATTACCACTCACACCTAACAGATTTATAAAATCTTTTGAAGTAATCTTGCAGGGCTTATCATATTCCCATTCTGATCTCGCGTATCTTCTCTGCATCTTTTAAATTTCCCTCATGCTGGATTTCCACTTTCCCTTGTGTAACCCTTTTAGTTTGTTAATCCCTCATACTTCATTAACTTTACAAATGCAATCTCTCTAATCATTTTACTCATACAAAACACTTCCTCGAATATTTCCCACAGTGTGACTGTAAATGTTCTCTGCCTAACTCACTCTGCTTCGAAATTTAGCATTGTATAACTAGGGCTGGTTCCCCCAGATGATTCTGAAACAGGTCACTCTCTAGAAACCCCTTCCCTTTACAGTTTGAGTGGTTGCAAAAATTAAAAACTCTGAATATAACCATGTTATTTTTTTGCGACGTGAGCTGATGGATCAAAGAGCAGGACTAGGCAGAGATTCTGCAGTTGCTGGAAATCCAGAGTAACTCACACAAAATACTGGAGGAACTCAGGCAGCGTCAGGATGCACATTCTCTACATAACCTCTTGGTTTTCTCCAGGTGCTCTGGTTTCCTCCCACATCATAAAGGTGTGCACATTTGGAGGCTACTGTCAATCCCCCCACCCCTCCCCCATTGTGTAACTGAGTGATTGACCTGGGGGAAAATTAAAAAAATGACATAAAATTCGGGTTTGTGTGAAAGCATGGTTCATGGCCAGCACAGATTTGATGGGCCAAAGGGTTTGTTTCTGTGTTGTGTCCCTCCGGGCACAACTTACAAATGACAAGGTATTCAGTACAAACTGATGATTGAACTTGATGAATTGTTACTGAATGAATGTTGAGCCATCAACCAAGCCTTTACAAGAAGCTTGCATGTCATCTTGACTTAATTGGGAGCCTCTTTCCCTCTGAATTATAAATGTCCTGAGTTCAAGACCCACTCCGGGACATCAGAATGTAATCTATGCAGAAAGCACAGCGAAGTAATGAGAGAGAATGATGCTGTCATTTGCATGATATATTAAACTTGGACTGTTAAATTGGATTCTAAAACATGATGCCTTGTTTTCGAGTGCCGTGGCTTTCAGAATAACACAGGCTGATCAAATTTTACTTGTGGAATTTCGCTGTGCATTATGTGGGTGCTTTGTTTATCAAACGCAAGACTCTTTTAGTGTTTTGTGATGTCCCGTGTATTTAATAAGGTGATATGTAAAGACAAGTTCTTTCTTTATTGTCCTGGATTGTTGGTCGGGTGGCAGCCAGTTAATTTATGCTTATGAGTCATCAGCTGCTTGCATAATGTAAAATCACCTAAAATTCAATCGCTTGGCTTCAGGCAGAGCGAAAAGAGTGATGGAGAGGATAGGGGTGTGTGGAGTTTACAAACAATGAGTATGCGTTAACCCTGTCACATATGTATTTGGGTTGAGGGAGATTTCTTTATTACTCACCAGGTTAATTTAAGGAGTATTAGTTGGATCCTATAACTTTCCAATTAGGCAGCTTCTGCCATCCTAATGAGGGACAATGAGGAGATTATGGCAATCTTTTGTCTTGCAAAGTAGTGCCTTTCTTCTGTGGGTGTCACAAAGGTGTTTCTCAGTCCTCAGAATGGAGTTACTGTGGCTGATAAGTTTATTCAGCCGCCGGAATAATGTCGAAGGGGGAAAGAAAGAAGAGGGCCAATGCTCGCCGGAGCGGCAGGGGGGGTCAGAGAAGCGGAGCAGCCTAAATTAGGCTCATCAATCTGTCCATTAATGCAAAGCTTCTTTTCATTGTTGGGAGGCCTGTAAAGCTGTCATTTGATGGCAGCTCAGGATTTTAATGTCAAGCTGTTTGTGACACTCTCCCCTCTCACTCCCTCTCTGTTGATGGTATTGCCATCTCACGCACCCCCTTCATCTGCAGGGAAAGACACTGTCTGCTCACAGTAGTCTGGCTAATTAGGCTTTGCTCATTGTGTACTTTGACAAAGAAAAGTACAGGGAAATTAAACCACATTCATTCATTTTTTCTCATTCTCCCTCCAAAAAAAAGCACTACTGTATCTGGATTTAAAAATTGTCAGCCAATTTTATTATTGGCCACACTGGGGTAAGACTGGGTCTAGGTCTTTTCACTGAAATGTTTAAGTGAAAAGGGAATGAGTTGTTTGAACGAATGCAGTTGCTTGAATGCCTCTCCTCCTCAGCCTAATGCTGCAAACAAGTCTCCTCGAGGAGTGTTTGATTTGCAGAGTGGAGAGCCCATTTGCCTTGACTTTGAGGAACAGTGATGCCAGTTACAATCTGTTTTACTGTGAGTTTTACTTTGACTTGAATGGGAGGCCGCGGTACTGTAGTGGTTAGCACGACACTATTACACCTCGGGAGTTCGGAGTTCAATTCCAGCGTGGTCTGTAGGGAGTTTGTATGTTCTCCCCGTGGCCACGTGGGTTTCCTCCCAAAAACCTACAGGTTAGTTCTTGTAAATTGTTCCACGATTAGGCTAATATTAAATAAATGGGTTACTGGGCCTATTCCTCACTGTATGTCGGAATAAATTGCACATTGTACAGTGTTCAGATTCTCTTATCCACCTGATAGGTATGGACACTTGAATATTTACAATTCAGGGGTAGTTTTAATACAGTTTGATAACTGTGGCATAAATATAACCATGTTAATCATCATTAGTAATTTATGAAATAATGATTGGTGAAACAGCTTCCATTATATTTCAAGGCAGGTACCGAGTGCTCTGCGATACTTTCCCCCTCATTGATAGAGGAATCTGAAAGTATAACCGTGGAAGAAAAAGAGCTGCAAAGTTCAACAGCTCCTTGAGCTGTTCAAAAGATATTGTTCGCTGGCAAAATGTTTTAAAAGAAAAAACGATGAGCTTGTTTAAAGCATAATGGGTGGTTGCATTCTTCTCGTCCCTCCCTTCCTTACTCCGGCTTCCTGTCTTTCTGTGCTGCTCACCATTTTCTGGTTGAATAGGTTCGAAGAGAACTCTCTCCTCGGCTGCTCTTGCCACTAAGAGGCACACAAGAGCAGTGTGAGATACTGTATGTTCAAAGTTATACTATGTCCCCAAACCTTTCCTAAGCGTAACCATGTAGAAATGACATATCAGCAGGCATTGACAATAATGGGTGATCTCTCAGTAGGCACAATACCAGCCAGGGAAAACTATTATTTAAGTGGCAGGCATACAGAGGGAGTTCTGTGCAGCTGACTTTCAGCCCTTCTGTCTAGTACACCTCAATGATTCAAACTTCAAAATAATTTATTTTCAAACTACATACACTACATGTCACCATATACATCCTATCCTGAAATTCTTCCACTTGTGGGAATTCACTGTAGGTACAAAGAGACACAGATGAAAAACTACACACAAAGTCATGTGCAAACGACACACAACCTACATGCAAAGGAAGACAAACTGGGCAAATAATAGAATACGTAACAGATAATATTGAGAGCATGAGTTGTAGAGTCCGTGAAAGCAGGTCCATAGGATGTGGAATCAGTTCAGTATTGAGGTGTGTGAAGTTGTCCACGCTGGTTCAGGAGCATGGTGGTTGTGGGGCAATAACTATTCCTGAACCTGTTGGTGTGGGTCCTAAAACTCCTGTACCTCCTTCCTGATGGCAGCATGGTCTGGATGCTGGGGCTCCTCCTTGTAGATGTGCTCAGTAATGAAGGGTGCCATTCTCCCAGCCTGATATCCATCCCTTGACCAACTTCAATAACAAATAGATCATCTGCTGGCTGGCACGCTTCACAGAGGTTGTCCTGCAAGGGATCTGAGGGGTGCTAATCTTCCTTTATCTATTTTATGTAACCTGTTATGTACTGCACCAGGGAGAACATTCTCCCTGGTACATCACTGTCTTGTATGGAGGGGCCACTACACAGGGTCAGAAAGTTGTAAACTCTGCCAGTTCCGTCATAGCCTCCCCAGCGTTGAGGGCACCTTTGACAGGAGGTGACTCCGAAAGGCGACATCCATCGTTAAGGATCCCGTCACCCAGGCCTTGCCCGTTTCTCGTTGCCACCATCCAGGAGTAGACACAGGAGCCTGAAGCCTTGAACAGCTTCTCTCCCTCTGCAGTCAGATTTCTGAATGGACAATGAGCCCACAGACACTACCTCAGTATTTTCCCTCCCTTTTTGCACCACTTATTTAATTTTCTTTTTGTATATAAACTTAATGCAATTTATAATTTTTATTACTATGTAAAGTAATATACTGTTGCTGCAAAAGAACACATTTCGTGGCATGTGCCAATGATATTAAATCTGATTTTTATTCTATAATTACATCACCACACAATGGACTCATCAGCCGGCATGATGGAAACTGATGTATATCAGCAGGTGAGCTTGAATAAGCACTTGAAGAGTCAACAGCAGCGGTATATCAGGAGCTACGTCAGCATCGCTTGCATCAGTATGTGCTGTGTTAATAGTCGATGTGAAAACACTCTGCCATTTGAGCGTTATCAATCTATACCGAACTGCCACTCCACACTTGCGGGGTTTGTAGAAGTTTCTTACATAAAGTGGCTGCAACACGATTTTTCTTTCAGGATAAATCCTAACAGCTAAACTGGAAAAGCTTATCATTTTTATTGCAGTTATTAATCTGCACAGCAAGTTGTGCATTTCATTACACTGATGCGGAGACCTGAAGCCCCAGCGTCAAGTTTCCGTTCGTTTAGACCAGTTCTAACACCGCAATTCGCACACAACCAGCGCACTTAAAATAAGTCAAGTTTCAGACGTGGGTGCAATACACTTCAACCGTTTATCAGTTATATTTTATACAGAATCAAGGTCCAATTCATTCTGTATAGTTGAAATATTTTCAAGTGATGTTTAATCGACTTGCTCCCAACTGAAGTGGCAGATGCTTTCATTAAAACTACTTGATTTTAGTGTTTAGAGCCATTTCTAGCAATCGCTTCTCGTAAATACTTGGAAGAAACAGAAGGAAACGTTTTTGTTGCGACATTGCTGGTTAGTGGCATTTTAACGTTTGCGACTGTAATGTTAGCGGAAACTCGCACTGTGATGCAACCGGCGCAACTTCGAGCGGATTTTGACCGCAGTTGCATACAGTGTGGAAACTTGGCGTGATTTCAAGGTCCTTCAGCGCTGTTACTTCAGTGAATATTCCACGACTTCTGCGTGGACTTTATTAAAGTTGTTTGCAACTTTTACAGGGTTAGAAATACCGCTTTGCTATTCCTCTTGGAAGACCGTTTTAACAGTGTTGCGAATAAACTAGACATGCCAGGCATAACCCACATTGTTTATAATGCGATTGGAATCTGCGCAGATAGAAATTGAAAGCGCTGAACAAAGTGAAACTTTCTTTTTGGAAAAGATAGTGTAACTGATTATATCAGTTGTTCTAAACTTCGAGCAGCTCCGACGGCAAATGAAGGGAGGAGCTACGACGCTGTAGTTGGTGGTTTGAATCTCTTACTCTCCCACAAACCTGCTTAATTTTCCTCTGCGCGTCACTGCAGAGCGCTCCAGAGACTGAAATCTGATCTCCCTTAATTTTCTCTCTCTCTCTCTCGCTCGCTCTAACTCTGCCACTGGCTCTCCGCTGGCAGTTCAAGTCTACGAGCCAAGCTTTCACACACACACACACACACACACACTCTCACTCCACACTCAGCCCAGTCAAGCACTGCAACACACGGGACCGACGGAGACGAGCAGCGTCTCTGAAGAACAGTGTTACATCCTCCCCCCGCCACCCCGGTCTGCAAAGTAATACACTCTGCTGAGCTCATAATCCAGGAACTCTCCTCGAAGACAAGAGCAGCACTGGGCATACGAGGAGGATTCTTTCTGTCCAAAAGCAGCCCCAAGGAGAAGCAAACGAGAGTAAACGCAGAGACACTAAACTGCCAAAAGGCTCCATAAAGGAAAGGTTGGGTTTACCTCAGGCGTGGACTGACTGCTAAACCGAATACAAGAAATTGCCATTTCTGCAGGAGTTGACAGGCAGCCCCGAGTTTTCTTTGCCGGGTTTCACGCTGGATTTACAAATGACCTGAATATACTGAGCAAGCCTTTATCGACTTTTTAAAAAATCGTTGGAGGAAAGAGAAACATTGAATCCTCCGGCTGGAACCCCGAGGCACTTCTGAACTTGGAAACACAAATTTTTGTGACCACCGGTCGGCAAGAGGTTAGTTTTGTCATTTCTCTTTCTCTCTCTCGCTTAGATTCTCAAGATCAGTCCGTTTGCTTGCACGGGGCTCTGTGAAGTATTCCTTGAGGAGGGAGTTATCAAACAATTAGGAAGATATAATGTATGGAAACAGACTGGCGTGTGGAGGAGGTAGGGAGCTGTGGAATTATTGCACGTTTCCTGGACCCAACAGGAAAGGGGAGATTGAGAAAAGGCAGAGAGATGTAGTTTGTGAAAGCCGAGGAGAGGATTCTGTGTGGCCGCGTGTAATGCGTTCACACATGAATTTATGTGCACATTTACAGTGTTCGATCTAGTTCCTAAAGCCCAACTGATTGCAAACCAACAGGCAGGGAGAGGTTACCCGCTGTACTAAGGACCCTGGAATATAAAGTTACCATTGGCGGTCAAATCTTTAAGTGTGCATCATTTTTCATTTGATTCAAGCTGTTAAGTAATCGGAGAGCCGATGTTTTTTTTAGGCTGCCCGGCAGCGTGGGCAATGTTCTGAGCTGCGTTTGATACTGATTTTATTGGCATCACTCGTACACCTCTCCCGCATAAACAAACAATACCTTGCAGAGTGCGACTGTCGAGCATCTGCAAGAGGACTGGACAATGATTAACTCCGGTGTGCGAGTGCCGGGCGAGGATTCCTGATCACCGGGGGCTGTGGGTCCCGCGTTGATTTGTTAGTTAAGTGTTTGAGGAGGCAGTCTCTACTGGAACAGCGAACCCAGTGACACTTCCCAGTTTATTTTTGCAAGTTTCAAGTTAAAGCTGCTCGCGGCGACTGGCAGTGTGAGACACGGCTGTCCTGTCGGATTACGCACTAAATTAATATTACTTTGCTACCAGGTTTTGCCTCCCCCTTCCTCTTTCAGAATTCGTGAATGTCCGCCGTGTTCCTACAACGCAAAATCAAATCAATTCGCCATTCCAGATCCTTTCAATCTTCCCATGACTAACATGCAGGTTGGAGTGTATTGACCACTGTCAGCGAAAGAATGAAATATTCTAACCAAAGTTAATTGTCAAAGTTTTGCACGACCCGGGTAAATGCCACAAACACGTGACAAAATATTAGCCAGGCTGAACGCCTTTCCTGCTGCAGATTCTGTGAAATTGTTTATTAAAAGTTGCAGCGAGCGGTGGGCAGAAGCTTCTGCTGCGGCCGAGCAGTGTTCTTGTTCACTAATCGGCCTCTGGGCGGAATTCATTGCAAAAAGTTGATTATTTTTAAAATGCTGCGTATACAAACCAGTTAAGCACTTCCAAGTACCTTAACATAATGCATGTCCTCTGAATGGCGCTAAATCATTAGTTGCGTTCAAATAAGCAAACATTTCGTAGCTCTCTTCCTCCCTCCCTCCCCCACCGCCGTCTGCTGCTCGCGATCTGCCCCGGCAGTGAGAAAGTTAACATTGTATCTGCCAAGCGCTTCCAGTTACGGGGTGCATTGATCGCCCCACGCTGGGCAAAGTACGGGGACGCTGCGAAGAGAACCCTCTGCTCTGAATGTTAGTTCCCTGCGTAGAACCCTTTTCTAAAAACCACCCGTCGCAGCTGTACTGAAAAGTTTGATGCTGGGGAGTCCACCGGGACGTCGACCTGTGAACCGCCTTGCTTCTGATGCGAGCACGCTGGTCAGAACTCGAGAACAATACGCGCATCCTGATCGACACACTCGTTTGTGGCGAAGAAAAAGAAAGTGCAGATGTTGCAAACCGAAAGGGCCGAAAACCCAGTAGGTCACCTTAAGTATGAGTAAAGAGTAAAAATCGGGGTTTTTTTCAGCGTGCACATCGGTTTAAGTCCCGGGAGGGTGATAGGATTTGTGATGTCCACTGTTCTCTTAACCGACTTCTCAAAACTGGTTGATAATGAGCAACAGAAATGTGGGAAGAATCAAGTGGGAAAATGTTCTAGTTTATTAAAAGGTTCAAAGAAAACTTATTATCGGAAGTGTTTATATGTATGTCACCTTGAGATTTATTTTCTTGCGGGCATTCGCAGTAGATACAAAGAAGTACAGTGAAACCAGTGAAAAACTGCACACAGACTAAGGTGGATACAAGAAAGGCTGTGTAAATACAAACTACAAATGATAATAAATACATACTATCGAATATCAATTGTAGAGTCCTTGGAAGTTGGTACTTTCATTGGTAGACCCAGAAGACTTGAAGGTCCGACAGTTCAGTTTGGTTCTGAATGGCTCTGAGATCTTTCTTTGGTCTGAATCAGTTCTGTGCTTGCAGCAGCTTACCTGCAAGCAGCCTTTCAAAAGCCAGTTCATTCATGTGTTGTGCATTGGAAAACATACAGTATGTTAAGAAACTCATAGAAAGGGAGCTCAGTTTTGGAGGAGACTGAAGAACTATTTACTCCGCTCAGCATATTTCAATTCCCTGGTGTGGTATTGAGCCCGGTGATTACACAGAATGCCATTCTTTCTGATGTACAGTGCACTCCTGTGAAAGTCTGTCTACAGTATTGTACACATCTACCAGCAGTGTAGAGGTGTGAATGTTCAGCACTGTAAGCAGAAAAAGAGGCATGTGTGTAGAACAAAATACTGCCATAGTCACAAAAAATGTGACAGTTTAGAGTATCTGAGATTAATGACATAGGCTTTGAGCTGAGTTGGTAAATGAATAATTAACCAGTGAACAGCTCAGTGTGTGTGTGTGTGTGGAAAACAGCGGAGGAATCTCAACATCGTAGAGTGATGCAACTCAGAAAACAAAATGACCCTTCTGAACGATTAGGTTCTGAGTGAATAACAGTCAAACAAGTTATTAATTGTGACTATATACAGTGGTGAGTATTATAGTGTCTTTTAAAAAAATAGTCTTTGCCATATTTGCTGTTTTGGAAATGCTTATTCAGTAAAAGCAGGACTTAGAGGATGCTCATTGGGGGAAAAATAAAAGTCTGAGTTGCTTACGTCCTTTCCTATGTGCTATTCAAACACAAGCATTTTCACTGTAATATTAGATGCATTTCTGTCATTGGTCTTGAAGGGGTTAATTTATAGCATGCCTACATCAATAGAGAGTAACTAGCACACGACAAAAAATACAAAGAGATTCTGCGTGTCAGGGTGGCTAGGTGAGTTTGGTTATTACCACATGTTCCAAATACCCTTTGGAACTCTGTAATTCAGTATAACACAGTTTGTTGCACTGTCTTAAGATTTTAGTATCTTTCAGTGATCTTTAGATATGTCCTCCTTTTCTCGACTTGCCAAACAGTGCTGAGTAACTCCTTTGGTTTGTCAGTAGTAGCGGCCCAGAGCAGGACGGAGTGGCGGGCAATTGGCCGCGTCCCACCTCTGCTCCGTGGGAGGGAAAGTGTATCAGGCGCCCCTCCCTTGGTCACAGTGGAGTGCCGCCTTTCGAGTTGTTCTGTATGTAAGTGGTGGAAGAGAAGAGCTGAGCTTAACGCACTCGCTGGAGAGGTAGCCTGTCCATGCTGATCTGCACACTAATGCATATACTAGCCTTTTGAACAAAGTAGAGTTCAGGGTTAATGGGAGGATTTTTAATAGTCTGGAGGAACAGAAGGAGCTTGGAGCCCATGTAGTAGATCTTTCAGATTTGCCACTGAAGTTGATAGGGTTGTTAAGGTGTCTGGTGTGTTGGCCTTCATTAGTTGAGACACTGAGTTCAAGGGGTAATGTTGCAGCTCTGGTCAGACCACACTCAGGGAACTGTGTTCAGTTCTGGTTGTCCCATTTTAGGAAGGATGTGGAAGCTTTGGAGAGGGTGCAGAGGAGACTTGCCAGGATGCTACCTCGACTAAAGGCCATGTCTTATGGGGAAAAGTTGAGCTTTTCTCTTTTGGAATGGAGGAGGGGATGAGACTTGATAGAGCTATTACAAGAACAGGTAGAGTGGACAGCCAGCAACTTTCCCTCAGAGCAGAAGTGAATAATACGAGAAGGCATAACTTTAAGATGATCAGAGGAAAGTATAAGGGAGGTTGTTTAAGCAGAGTGGTAAGTGTGTGAAAATGCACTGCTGGGCGGTGACAGAGGCAGATACATTGGGGATATTTAAGAGGCTGTTAGGTATGTGGGTAGGAGAAAATGGTGTACTATGTGAGAGGGAAATGTTAGATCGATCTGGGAGAAGGGTAAAAAGCCGGCAACATCATGGGCTGAAGGGTCCGTACTGTGCAACACTTTTCTATGTATGTAAGCAGCATACTGTGAAGGTAGGATGGAGAGAGAAGATGTTGGCAAATGATCTGAGAACATCTCTCCAATATGACAGTGAGTGCTGCTGGAACATGTTTCTCCTTTCATCACATTAACAGTCTTTGGAACATGCATCACTCTGACCAAGGGACTATTTTACTGCATGGTCTTGGGCTCGAGGCTCCCTCTCATTGGGCTGAGTACATGCGGCACTGAGCATTAGCCGATCTGGGACAAGTCCCTGGGTTAACAACTGCGGTTGGGTGGGGGATCGATGGGAGTGTCAAGCTAGCATCCTTGGGTGGGTGGACAAAAGGCTTTCTGTCCTGATGGCTTTGAGGGGATCTGGAGCCAGGGAGTGAGGATGTGGGTGTAGGAAGCAGCCTGTTTGGATATTGGGTGGGTGCGGGATTGGTCTTGGCTGAGTTGTCTGCCATCCAACACTCATGGATTCATGCAGAAAGAATAGCTCCTTTGGTGAGCTGTAGGTCAGTCTTCTAGCACAGGTGAAGAGAAAGACAATATTTTGATGCAAATGGATGGCAGTCCAAACAGATCTGGCACATGAGAGCATTGTGAAAGGGAAAGAGCCGTAAAGCAGACCTCGTGACCAATGACTTACACAGTTGTAAGTACTACATTGGTCACCGTCACACTTTTACAAATTACAATCTTGATTTATAAGCAGAAGTTCATTTATGATGGTACAGATGTGTCAGTCCAAGCCCACAGGTTGGACAATGCCATTAGCTGACCGTGGTAATGATCGAGCAGATTTGGTGCTTTACGTTTTGAAAATGTATTTTCGATCATTTAATTACGTTTTAAAACGCCTGACTATACATGAGGAAAGATTTATGAAGTTCTCATCAAATAGCATCGCTGAAATATGAAAATGTTTCCAAAGACTTGGCTTATAGTCATCTATCTGACCTTGGCCAGGGCTGTTACAGCAGCCGTAATACTTAATGTTGCTAGGCGAGAGAAGGAGAACCAATTTAACAGGAACATGCATTTATATAGCACCTTTAAGGGAGAACTGTCTGCAGTCTGGGTTCCCACTCCTGATGGTTATTTGGCGACCCCTGCTGGAAGCTGTTTGTAGAAACTTGTAATCAAGTTTTGCCACACATTGGAAGCAGGTTATTTTATCTCAACTGGTCTACATTGGTGTCTTCCTGGTTATAAGCTGCCTTGGTTAATCCTCCTCCTTCCCTGTGTGCTTTAATATTTCTCTCTTCCAAGCAATGATCTTATATGTGTGTTAGCATCAGATAAGGGTGTAGCTGACATCAAAGAGTTCCTCCCTAGGCTCCAGTGCTCACTGTCTGGAGCAGGAAGAATGATTGCTTGTGTAGCATACCAAAGAGCTGTGTCATGGGATCCCATTTTTAATGATAAGTTAATTCCTACAATAGAGGACGAGGGGCAAATTCAAAAGGAAATGCTGCAAAGAAATCCTGTTTGTTGGTTAGAACTCAAACCAAGTCTGAATGACAAGTTATTGACATTTTTATCACAAAGTTAATGCAAGGTTGTATCTCTGCTCAGTGTAAGGATTTGTGATATACCGCAATGTGATTTATTTTCAGTTCAGGTCTTAAAAGATTTTTGTTTTTTCTCTCTCTGGGCTTTTCTTTTCATCTAGTGGCTTGCTACCAACAGCACTGAGTTTGGAGAGAAAGATCATGTGGGGCTCAATCTTTAAATCTTTCATCTTCTGGCTGTTGACTTAACATTGAGTCGAAGTCTCTTGTAACTGGCATTATTCTGGGGAGCTTGATGTTTGTATAATGCTTCCCCCAGTCCATCCTCCATGAATGAGGGAACAGCTTTGTTTGTCAAAGCAGTGTTTCTTTATTTTAACTTGCCCTTTCTTTAGGATATGGGTAACTTGAACAATTCGAACCAAGGACAGGGGCCTGGTCACTAATACTATCAAACACAATCATTTCATGACATTTCATCAAATGCTTGATGCCCAAGACAGCTGTCATGTTTGTTTCCATTAAAACAGTGAACTAATTTCATCATCTACATACTGAGAACAAGATCTGCTGGAATGGCCAAGCGTGCAAAAGGTACTAACAGAACAACAGAATCATTGCGACAGGGAGAGAGGCCATTCAGCCCATCATGCATGTGCTGCTCTCTGCAAAATCAGTACAGTCCATCCCATTTCCCCAACTCTTTCCCTGAGGATTTTCTCTCTACATCATCTATACATTGCCTTTCGGAAGCAAGAGTTTACAGATACAGCAGGGAACGGGCCACTGAGCTGTGATGCCCAGCAACCCACATATTCAACCCTAGCGTAATTACAGGACAGTTTACAATGACCAGTTAACCTACTGTCCCACTTGGTGGTACAATAATATCAGCACTGGACTCCGGAGCGAAGGTTCCCGAGTTCGAATCCAAGTCGGGTTGAGCGTCGAGCTAGCAACTCGGCCTCGTAAAGACAAGAATAGCTTGCTACGGAAACACCGTCGTGACGGTGCCCCGATAACTCCACTGCTGAGTCAAGGGCCATTCTTCTTCTTCTAACCTACTAACCGGTACATCCTTGGACTGTGAGAGGAAACCGGAGCATCTGGAGGAAACCCACATGGTCCCAGGGAGAACATACACACTCCTTACAGACGACGATGCCCCAAGCTTTAATAGCGTTGCGCTAACCACTACGCTACCTCAAATCTTGATTAAGTTTGATCAGTGAATCTGCTCGAATAGACTAGTGGTCGTGACAACTTCTTGTGTGAGAGGAGTTTTCCCTCATGTCACCCTGGCCTTTTGCCCAGACACAATTGGAAGCTTATTTGTCCATGTTCTTTCAAAACCTCCTCTCCCTCTAACTGTTTGTTTGGTCTGTCCTCTGTCTTCTTCTCTGGCCTTGTTCTGGAGATTTCCTCCTCTCCCATTTGCAAAGGGCTGAGAGACTTCCTAGCATGCACAACTCACCATCTATTTTTCAGCTAATCAGCATGGGAGCTTCTGGAAAGTTCTGGTGCTCGCAGGAGTTACCTCAGGGTGCTGGGAAACTTCAGAAGAGGCAGCTTCACCTTGTGCGTTTGTGTAACAGCAGGATTGTGCAGTGCGGTGTTATGGGTTTAAAAATTAGCCGGGACACAGAGGCTTACCACACCAGCTAATGTTTAGCCACCACATGTAAAGGCTCAGATGAGCAGGAGGCGATAAATCCGTGCATTCGTGTGACAGCATAGTTAATCGCAGACATCACGTTGGATTCTGCTTTTTTAGCAAACGCTTTCAGAAGGCAAAGAGGCAAGATGACCCTCAGTAGCTCAGTGGATGGAAATCTAAGTCAGCCACAAAGTCTATCAGAGGTGCTTTTCACTGATCCCTCCTGGAAAGGCTGCTTACGCAGGCACCGGTGAGGAGTAAGATTTAGCATTCTACGTCACATCTTGGAAAATCTTTAAGTGCTTGCTACCTAAGCTCTGAAATGAAGAACGGTCATTCGAGTGAGGTTACAGTGACTCCTCAGTGCTTGTGGAAATAGTACCTCATGAACACCTATTATGCGGCAATAAATCTATTTACCATTTCAGTGCTGTGGAATTAAAGGGGCTCATTCTAGAGTAGTGAGTTTCCCTAGGATCACCCCCCCCCCCCATAGACCCAAACCTTTATTCCAGTGTGTAATTCCTCCTCCCTGTCTCAATTCCGTTTAAGAATTAGCCATATGGTACTGAAAGGTATATTAACATTCTGCGATCTTTGCTTTACATTAATTTCCAACTAACATTTTAATTCACATTAACTACTAAACTAATCCACTCAACTAGAACACTTAAGAGCCTCAAGACCCTCTTGACACAGAAATTTGTTTAGATTAGAAGTGCTTTTTGCCTGGGTTTGTTAATTGGTAATAATCTCATGCTGTGAATCCTGGGGGGATTGTATCTTTGACTATAAAGATCAGATTACACCTAATAAGACAGTTTTTAAACAAAAATACAATGTCATTTACAATGTTGTTGGTGAAAGCATACAGAAAGTATTTCAAATATCCACTATGGATTCGTGCAGTAACTGTAATCTTGCAGGGTGACTTTGACAACCAGTCACTGAGGTTTAAACATTATCTTCAAGTGTTTGGATGGACGATTCCGGGAAGAGAGTTGTTGTCGGTTCCCCTGTTTTAGTTTAGATCTCTGCTCTCAAGTAATCTGTAGTGGAGCTCACCACAGGAAATCCAGGACAAAGAACTGTATCAGTGACCTCGAGTGTAGGTGCCGGCGGGATAGGGGGCTGCTGGGTGGGGGGGGGGGGGGAGGATAAAGGAGGTCTGAGATCGACAGGGCAGGCTACTGAACTGAGCAGATGGCCAGAACAAGGGAAGACAAATGGTGCTTCTCGAAGGGTGAGACGAGGGACCTCTCTTGACTCTATGGAAACAGGGGGCAGTGCACAGCAATGGAAGGCTGTGTTGCTCCCTTTACAGAAATGCAAAGGCCGTGTTTCATATGCAGCAGAAGCATCTTTGATGTGCAGATTGGGATAATTTATTCTCTGAATTAATGCCAACCCAAGCACTGGGGTTTTGTTTGCTTTAATGACAGTGAGCAAAGTCGGCCGTTGATGTATCCTGGGCTTTCCTTGGATCAAAAGTTTAAAAAAAGGGTGGTCCCAGTTGCATCCATTCTCATTCCACCTTGCATCCAGTTGTAGACTAACTGATGGTTTGACCTGCTTGCAATTGCACATCAGAAGTGTTTGGGCTGTTCCAAAAGGGACATACAAGGTTCCACGCAAATGTAGGTCGTTCAGATCCAGAGCTAGATTTTTTTTAAATATCACATGCGCATCGAGACGTGTAATGAAATTACACAGCCTAGGGATTGCAGAGTTCAGTCTGCATGTGTCGCCACATGTTCGAGCAACAAGTTGGCATGGCTGCCATGCTCAGCGGAACAACACAGAACAAACCAAGCAAAACAAGAACCTTTCCTCTCTCACACTCACACACGGGAACAGTCCTCCACCTCCAGGGCAGGTCTCCAGCATCCAGTCTCCACATTTCGGGCCTTCAAGCCTGGAACTGTCGATGTCCTTTGCCACCCGTCCATGTTGCTCGACTTCAAACATGGAGTGCGGAGGTCCGTTCTCTAACTTATCCTCATCCCTGTCCCTAAACCCTAACCTGACTTCTACCTTCCCCATATCCCTGTTCCTAAACCCTAACCTGACCTCTAAGTCCCCTCTCTGTCCCCAAAACCATCCCTATGACTTTAAAAATACAACTAAGTCTGAGCCACAATCTCGATGGGGACTGCAGCTGGGCGCCATCTTGAAAGAAAGAGTTAAAGCTTGCTCCTCAGATAAAAGAAGATACAGCAAATGTTCCTGAAACATCATAACCCATCTCTCCCGTTAACTGGGGCTGGACAGTAACTTACGATCTTATTTCTGACTTATGCCCTGGTCATTTTTGATTTGAATATCATTCCGCCGTGTACGGGTCTCCTGCTTAAGCAATGTCTCAATTTATTAAAATTCTTATCCCCATTTTCAAACCCTCCATGTCCTCCCCCCCCCCCCCCCACCCCACTTTCTCAGTGACCTCCTCCAGTCCCACGACCATTCAAGTTTCTTAACATTCAGGCCTTTTGACCACAGCATCATTTGCTTCCAGACACATAGGCTCCACAACCTTCTCCCAGCATCTCTTTTTTTTATTTCTTTAGCATGCTCCTTAAAATTTACTTTTCTTACCACACTTTTGGTCATCTGCTCAAGTACCTCTTTCTGGTTCTTTCTGATTTTGTCCCTGAGAGGTGTCTTTGAGCATTTTGCTAATTGGTTTATTATTGCCGAGATTTATCGAAAGGGTTCTACCTGGGTGCCATTCACACAGTCAATCTCATACGTAAATCCTTCGAGGTCGTACTAGGTAAAACAGCAGCAGAATGCAGAAGATAGTATTGGGGTTGCAGTGCAGGAAGGCAATAAAGAACAAGGGCCATGTTGAAGTAGATTGTGAGGTCATGCTTCATCATATAAGGTCTGTTCAAGACTCTTGTAATAGTGGGGTAGAAACTACTTGAGCCTGGTGATATGTGTTCTCAGGATTTGGTATCTTAAACTTCAGCAAGTCAGCTGATGCTGGAAATCCAAAGCAACCCAGACAAAATGCTGGAGGAGCTCAGCAGATCAGGCAGTGTCTGTGGAAATGAATTGATAGTCGATGTTTCGGGCCGAGACCCTTCTTCGGGACTTGGTATCTTCTGACCGATGGGAGTGGGGGAGAGAAGAGAGAGTGACCGGGGTGGGAGGGTCGCTGACTGTGTCTGCTGCTTTCCCGAAGTAATGGGAAACGTAGACAGTCATTTGAGGAAGAGGCCAGTTTTCACGATGGCGGCTGTGTAAGTGGAAATTGGGGTTGAGGCAGCTGATCGGACTGGAGGCTGCTGAAGACACTAATGTAAGTGGCGGGACGTTGAGGATCTCGGGAGGGGCACACAAGACGTAGCACACATAGTCTTGTTGTTCTTTGGTATGTTCTCATACATACTTTCCACGAGTGTCATTGCTTGGTGATCAGGAACTGAGCAACCACTAATATTTGTTATCCCTCCTTAGCCTTAGGGTGCTACGTTCAACTGTAACAACCTCACCGACCAGAAGTTAGATCTGCAGTCCCAAACGTTGAGCTCTGTGGCATCTTTAGCGCTCATGTATTTCACACAGAGGGAAAATGTTACAGTTAAACGTTTACTCAATTTCAAGAACAGCTCCTGAGCGCTCATCGCCATTGTGGACTCTTCTCAGATTCACAGCTTGCCACAGACAAGGAGGTGGGTGGGACCTGTTTTAATTTTGCCAAATAGACATATTAATGGGGGAGAATGAACTGTGTACACACACACACACACCCCTTCCTGCTCTCACTGGTCAGCTGCTGCTTAGCCGTCAACAACACCCCTCCCCCCCCACCCCACAACCATAACCATCCCTCCCCACGCCTCGTGTTATCCACAGACTGTTCTCCCATCCGTACCTTTCACAATAGGCGCTTTCCTCTGGTTGTCCGTGCTGCGAAGGTAGCAGATTCACTGAGTCCCCGCATGGTTACGGCCCATGCGAGGTCACTAGGGATTCCATGGTGGGCTGGATTATTTGAAGCCCCCCCCCCCCCCCAACTGCGGGGCCTTTGCCCTCTCCCTGGGCTACTCCTGAGCCTCTGGATCATACCCCTGCAGAATCTACCCTCCGGGCTGCTCTTGGGTCATCAGAAAGTCACCAGAGCAAAGCTGTTCGATGAAGCGTAGATCGCCCTGGACAGCCTCTGGCCGGAGGGTGCAGAGAAGTCCGAAGATTCACTACCTTCTATGACAAAGGAATTTTCATTCTTGCTTCAACAATAAACAGAACCTACTGAGTGACAGAGAGAACCCTTTCTCCATCTGTCTCTACCCAACCTCAGAGCTAAGTCCTTAGCTGTACACATGGACTCTTCAGACAGGAAGGAGAAAACATGGGACACATAGAAAACCTACAGCACAATACAGGCCCTTTGGCCCACAAAGCTGTGCCAAACATGTCCTTACCTAAGAAATTACCTAGGGTTACCCATAGCCCTTTATTTTTCTGAGCTCCATATACCTGTCCAGGAGCCTCTTAAAAGACCCTATCGTATTTGCCTCCACCACTGTTGCCGGCAGCCCATTCCATGCACTCACCACTCTCTGTGTAAAAAAAAACTTACCCCTGACACGGTCCTCCCCCAATTCTGTTCATTATGTACTCACATTTTAGGAAGTGCGCTTTTCTGACAAGGCCACCGATTATTGCCCACCTCTAACTTCCCCAATCCAAACAAAAGTTTGTTTAAGGAGATGGTGGGAAGACTTTAAGACTGTCAGGGGGTGAATGAGATGATACCCAGTCCCTGACCTGATATTGGTATTGGCTTATTGTTGATTGTCACGTGTGCCAAGATAGAACTTTACAACAAAGTACCGGCCCTTCATCCCATCCTTTTAACCTACTCCAAGATCAATGTAACCCTTCCCTCCCTCATAACCCTCCGTTTTTCTATCATCCATGTGCCTACCTAAGAGTTTCTTAAATGTCTGTAATGTATCTACCTTTACCACCACCCCACATGCTCAGCACTCACTGAGCATAAATCTTAGCTCTGACTTCTTCTCCCTCCTATACAGAGAAAAGCTTTTGTTTGCCTAACATCCAAGCAAATCGTGCCACGTATGTACATCACTGTAGTAAGAAAACGTAATGCAGAGCTTGCGTTACCGCTTCACCTATAGAGAAAGTGAGGGTTAACGAAGACCTTATGGGTGGTCCATTTGTTATTTAGCAATACAGCATGGAGTTGGCCTTTCCAGGCACTCAAGCCACGCCACCCCAGCAAGCCAACAACCCCGATTAACCCTAAGTTAATCGCGGGACAATTCTCCACTGACCAAATAACCTACCTGGCATGTCTTTGGACTGTGGGAAGAAATCAGAGCACTTGGAGGAAACCTACACATTCCATGGGAAGGACCTACAGAGACTCCTCACAGAAAGGCACCAGGACTGAACTCCGAGCTCCGGAACGCCCCAAGCTGTAATATCGTTGTGCTAACCACTATGTTACTGAGGTGCCGGTATTTAACCTTCTGGTCAACAGTGAACCCAGGAGGTGGTGGGGGTGGGCTTGGCGGAGGTTGGCAGTACCTTTGCCAAGCGTAAGTGGTAAGACTTTCTCCAGGTGGAAATGGTCACTGCTGCACTTAGTGTGTGAAGGTTATTACCCAGTCATCAGCTGTGCCTGAATGTCCTGTACAAAACAAAGGCGTTTTACTAAGAAGTCATAAGGAAATTGAACATTGTGCAGCTATTGCCAAGGAGTCCAGCTTCAAAGCCTCTGAAAGGAAGGTCATTTACAAAGCAGCTGCAGGTGGTTGTACCAGGCCTGAGTAACTCCCGCAATATTGAGCGTATAGTTAACTTCCTACAACGGCAGACATCTGCGGTAAACACAAGAGATTCTGCAGATGCTGGAAGTTCAGAGTTACACGCACACAGTGCGGAAGGAAGTGAGCAGGTCACACACCATGGCCGAGATGCTTCATCAGGACAAACACGTCTTCTGTTGAGAGGTGACTTTCCCATTTGCATCTCAGGATCTGGTCGCCCGGCAAACAACCAGGTCACTACCACTGAAATGGGTTATCTGAGACACATTATATTGATCTGCTGAAAACTTTACACCAGTAATCAGAAGCTGAGAACCTTCCACTCCCTGTGGCGTGGACAGTCAACACCAGCCACTCAGGATGCGTCGAAGAACGGAGAGAATTTGAGCAGATTGGGACCTTACAGAGGTGTGTAAAACCACAAGCGTCACAGATCGAGTAAATGTGTGCAGTCTTTTTCCCGGGGTTGGGGAATTTAGGACTAGAGGGCATAGCTTTAAGTTGAGAGGGGAGAGATTTAATAGGAACCTGAGGGGCAACCTTTTCACTCTGAAGGTGGTATGCAAGTGGAACGAGTTGCCAGAGTTAGTGGTTGAGATGGGTGTAATAACAATATTTAAAAAGGCAGTTGAACAGACACATCGATAGGAAAGGTTTGGAGGGATATATGCCAAATGCAGACAATTGAGCCCAGATGAGATGCGAACTTTGGTCAGCATGGGCCAGTTGGGCTGAAGGGCCTGTTCCATAACTAAACAGTGCAACATTCTTCTTCCCTGCCAACCGCACACAAATTAAAACCTCAAACACGAGTAAATCTGAAGATGCTGGAGATCCAGAGTAGCACACACAAGATGCTGCAGGAACTCAGCAGGTCAGGCAGCATCTATGGAAAAGAGTTAAACAGTTGACGTTTCAGGTCAAGGCTTTTCATCATGAAGGGTCTCGGCCCGAAACGTCAACCCTGTACTCTTTTCCACAAACTAAAATCTTACATCCTTGTTCAAGACCCTACTGGCTTGATGTCTCTGTTCCCTGTTCTTCCAGGTATGGCTGCACGTTTCCTGAATCGTTCTATTGGCTCACTTGTAATCAGGCCACGTCGAAAGCTCGTCTAGTATCCTATTAACATGAATATAGAACTTTGTGTCCTGTACATCAGGTTACAGTGAACTGCAACACTTTAGCAACAGTTGCTATTGGAACATAGAGCATGTAGGATAAAAAAAATATCAGCTACTCTTAGATTACACATCAGAAAAGAAAGGCATTTAGTCTCAAATAAGCCTATTACAGGAAAGTATAAGGTGTATAACTGAATGAATTGTAGTTGTATAGAAAAATAATGTCTGGACTATACATGTGTCATGGAGAAGCAGTGAAGAGCTAAGCTGTCTCTGCTGATGGTAGTGGGTGAAAGGGGAGTGAGCAACGTTCTCCTCTCCTTCATGGCCCATTCCGTGTTGTAACCAGCAGAGGACTGCCACAGTCTGTTCTGCATTCCTTCATTCCTTCAGAATAAGTAAAGCCCTGAGCTGAGGGGATGTCAGTCAGCCTTTGCCCAGTGGTGGGTATCATATGTCAAGTCCTGGTGCACCAGGAGCCTCCCCGCCCCCCCCCCCCCCCCATCCTGCTAACACGTGCTGTTATCTCAAAGCCTGAGGGGTGAATTTCTAATCTGGCATGCGAGCACCGCTGGTCCTGGTGACGGTTCGTCCTAGGGTGCAGGTTCGTTCACAAGCACAAGCTTTGAAGTGCAAAAGGAGGTTTAAAGAGGAATTTGCTGAAGTAGCCCCTCTGGTGTGAGGACCTGTACAGGCAACCCCCACGTTACGGTGGTTTTCCGTAACACAAAGCTGCCCCCTCGGCACATGTCAAGAAACATGAGTTTTAAAAATATATGTGTTTATTTATTTACCTTTTTTCAGATAATTTCTGTAGGTGTGAATTTTATTCCATCTATCAAAGTTATGGGTAGTGATTTGTGAATTCTGCAAGTGTGAATTTCTGTTACCCAAATGGCTGTAATGCAGGGGTCACCTGTATAAAGCATCATCAACCATGCCTTTATAAAGCAATATTCCAGAAGATTCTGGTGTTCAAGTCTGGCATGGCTCCGCCTTTTTTTTAGTGTCAAACATTGTTTGATGTTCAAAGGCAGAAAACCTTGCCTGAGAGCCAGTTCTTGTGGCAGATGCAATATTTGATTATCCCCCGATATTCTCCCTTCCCACACCTGTAAAATGTCTCACAGTGGAACCAGATTGTTAACACAGCAGAAGATACTATTAGTAATGACCATTTCTCACCTCTGATATGAAATAGTTAGAGCTAGATCTTACCTCAAAGCAAATAAAAATAATTTTTTTTAAAAACTCCACTGGAGACTGCAGGTGCTGGGATCTGGAGCTGGAGGAGCTCAGTGGGTCAGACAGCATCTGTGGAGGGAAATGGATAGTTGACATTTCGGGTCAGAATAACATGGGGGGAGGGGTTGCCAGGTGAAAGGTCATGACCCAAACATTGATTGGCCATTTCTCCATACAGATGCTGGGTTCCTTCAGCAGTTCATGTTTAACTCTAAGTAAACAATCTAGGCTCACTTAAACATCGGCTGGCTTTCCGTCCATGGAGGACACCCACCTTAACTTACACAGTTGACATTCTGGAGGGACAGAAGACATTTAGTGAGTGTCATTTAATATTTAAGAAGTTTCTAGATAAGCACTTGAATTGCCAAAACATAGAAGTCTAAGGACCATGTCCCATGAAATAGGATTAGTGTGAACGTGTAATTGTTGGTTTGCGTTAAATAGCCTGTTTCTTTGCTGTGTGACTATGAGACAAGAGCAGGAAATGGTTGATACCAATTCCCCAAATTACAGCCTAATCAGATCGTCTCAGGTCAGGCTTGAAATCTAACCTGGAACCTGGTTGGGTGGCACAACACTCTCTCCAAAGAGACTTAAAGAAATTCATCCATTAGCTTTTCACTTTGCAGGTAATCAGAACCGGCATGTCTCGTGAAATTTGTTAACTTCCCGGCGGCAGTTCAGTGCAATCTTTAGTTTCTTCCGGTGCTAACTTGGCAAAGGTACTCGGGTCAGGCACGAGAAAACAAACTGCTGGAGGAACTCTCTGGGCCAGTCAGCATCTGTGGAGACAGAGGCGGTGAATGTTCCAGCAGGTTGTTTCTTCGCTCCAGATTACAGCGTCTGCAGCACCTTGTGTCTCTAATAAAGTCAGGTTCCTGATCTGAATCTTAAATAGATCATCTATGACAGCATCTCAGTATGTTACATGACTTTGTCACATTAAACTTTGCTTGTGATACCCAATGAGAGTAAAGGTACAAACTAACAGATAATATAAAAACCACAAGGATTAGCAGAAGAATGAGAGCTGACATTATTGAAATATACAGGGTCTTGAGGGATTGGAAATTTGGATCCTGAGAGAATACTTGTTATCTTAAAACAGCAGACAGACTTTCAACATAGGGGTCAGTCATTTCAACTGAAGATGAGGAAGGTATTTCCTGGCAAAAGGAAACTGAAAAGTTGCTTTGTTTGGCAGAAGAAATGTTTAAATGTATCAAGTTAATCTTTAAGAAAGTCATATTTTAACTAAGTTTGAAAATACGGATTGTTGTGTTTATGAATATCGGTGTGTGCTTCAGAAATACTGCCCTCTGAAATACTGTTCAAAATCTTATTTGAACCTTCACTGGCAAATTTGTTAATTTTAACTTTTATGTTTGCATCCAATGAGTTCAAATGCAGAGATTTATAAAAGTAGTATTTAAGTTCAGTATTCAGTATCAAATTATCCAGGCCAATACAAGGAAGCATCATTTTAAAGTGATTGGAAAAGCATATGGAGGTAGTTACTTTTACATTGTGTGGTGGGTGGGTGGAACGTACTGCCGGGTTGTGGTAGAGGCTGATACTTTGGAACATTTAAGAGGTTCTTAGGCAAATGGATGAGAGAAGATTGGAGGACTGCATTAGATTGATCTGGGTTGAAAGATTGGGATAACATTGCGGGCCAAAGAGCCTGCACCGTGCTGTGTTCTCGGGAAGAGTTATCAGTCTTCGAATTCTCTTGTCTATGGAGGCAGAGTCAGTTTTGAGGCCCCAAATTTATACCTCGTGGGATGTGGGGCAAGGTACTGGAGACATAATCACATCAGTTCCAGTCTTACCGA
Organism: Hemitrygon akajei; assembly: GCF_048418815.1. Lineage (NCBI taxonomy): Eukaryota > Metazoa > Chordata > Chondrichthyes > Myliobatiformes > Dasyatidae > Hemitrygon > Hemitrygon akajei. The sequence goes on from NC_133127.1 coordinate 34,279,681, forward strand.
ATGGTGGAGTAGGTTCAAAGGACTGACTCGTGCACCTTACGATTGCATATTGAATCATTAAAGCATTAAAATCCCACTGCAACACTTGAGGAAAAGCATTGCATTTTTGCTCCCTTAATCAAAACTAGATTAGTTACTGATTTATCCACTCATGGAGTTTTCAGAGATGTGTAAATTAACAATGTGCTTGTGCACCAAGTAGCAAGAGAAGGACTAAATTATTTGGGATGTTCTGGAAGCCTTTTATTTTCTTGGCAGAGGGTTTGAGATGTTTTTTGACAGTCTTATCATTTATGTACTTGCACTCCCACTCCTGGGAGCAGCACAGATAGAAAGAACAATACATGAACTGATATTAAATTAGCAAAAGGAAGGATGGAATCTACAATACTCCTGCCAGTTACCTCTTTCTGAATGTGAACATTAGACAGAATGAATAGATAAATGCTAAAATGCATAAATACATGCTTCTTTGTTGAAAGTTGATCATTTATACCTGTGGGATGTGGCAGAATGTTCTCACCAGGTCCTGCAATAATTCCCCTCACTTTCAAACTGTCGGCTGTGCTCCAGAGCAAAAGGGAATAATATTGTAAGCTACACTTTTGAAAATCGACAGATTCAGCCATCTCATCAGCAAAGGAGAATTATCTCACTGAGTTCTTCACAGTTGGGAGAACAGTTGAGTTACAGCTCGAGCTTGCTGGTTTTATGATTGGCACTAAAGCTTACAGTACAACAATGGCCCAGGGTGCAGGGAATCTCCAGCTGCTTCAGTGCACCAGTACAGGGTGGAGGTAGTTGTTACATCTGCATTTACTAGAGCAGGAGCAGGTAGGAGAACAGTGTAAAGCGCTCGTTAAAAAAGCATTGATAATAATCAGTGTGCCACACCTTCACCATGGACATCATTTGAAACAAAATTTAAATAAACATAGCAAACATTCTCATGGACATAAAGATTTGATTGCTATAATGTTCAGTGAACAGAGAACATTAGAATATTACAGCACTGTACAGGCCTTTCGGCCCACAATGTTGTGCCGACCTTTAAACCTACTCTTCAATATAACCCTTCCCTCCTATATATCCCTGCACTTTACTAAACTCCATGGTCCTATCTAATATCTTATTAAACTCCATGGTCCTATCTAATATCTTATTAAACTCCATGGCCCTATCTAATATTTTTCTAAACTCCATAGTGCTGAATCAGAATCAGGTTTAATATTGCGTTGTGAACTTTTGTTGATTGCGGCAGCAGTACATTGCATATGGGTCATGTGCTCTGTGATGGTGGGGTTGATTGTGAACCTTACAAGTTAGCCCTGCCTGTCTTTGTATCAAATGGCTTTCTAACCACTGGAATTCATTGCACTTTTGGCAAGTATGATTCAGTGTTTGAATCGCCCAGGCAAAGGAGGCAGTGGACTAGTGTGGGTGGTGGAACGAGTATAGACAGGTGCGGGAGGTGGTGTGACCTGCTTCTGAGCTGAATCACTCTCTGTCCACGACTATAACTCTGTTCAGTGGAGTTTTTGATATTGAAGCTGTGATTGATGTGGATTCTACTAAGATAAAAACTAAAGGCACGTTTTTAGCCGTAAGATTCCTGCTGGTGTTACCAGCTGATATTCTGACCAGTGAAAATTCCCTTGACAGACCAGTCATAATCTAATTGATCAGGTAGTCTTCTGTTCCTGTAACTAGTATGCCAGGCCTGGGATTGGGAATGATGATGATTTAAAAATGCCTATGCCATGTCATAGCTGAGTCAGATAAGCTCCACATGGAGACTCACACTGGCTAAACTGAGACCTCTCATTGTAAAAGCGTGGTTGGGCAGTGACTCGACAAAATGGATTAACACCTTCCTCAGTCTAGTCCAACGTAAGGAGTGGTCTGCTGGGGTGCTTTGTTAGTGTTTGGAAAATTTGGAGGAAGAGGGAATTGTGGTGGAAAATTCATTAAGGAGTAGTCCAATTCTAGTGAACAAGAAGTTTAAAATCAAGATAGCTCTGCAAAGTAGTTATTACATTGTGGAACTTCAAATGAATGCTTTGATAACAACATTTGACCTAGTTACACAAGTAAATACTATGAAAGGTGTAAATCCCATACTTAATTCCCAGTGCAGACAGATAAGGCAGTGTCATCACATTAGTTCTCTTCATGATCGTTGTCACTCCAATATCAACCTTTACCACAAATAAACTCCCTGCTGGAATGAAGATAATCTGTAATCCAAGCAGAACACTGTTCAGTATTCACCATCCTTCTAGAAAAACAAAGTCAGATCAACTCTGGCCATCACGGGGCAGATTTGCTTGCAGTTGTGCATACTTGGAGGCCGAGCTCCAGACCATGAAAGACAATGGTCTTTCTTCAATCTGTTTTGCTGTCACTCAGTCCTCTGATTATCATGATTCATGGTGGGATCGTAATCAACAGGAATCATTTCCCACATCCTGGAATGGGACAGGCCACAATTCCCATAAAAAAAAAAGAGGACAGGACCTTCACTGTAAAACAGAAGATCTCAGAAGTAGCTCGACATCAATGTGCCAAACCGTCATCATGAACATTATTTAAAACAAAACTAAATCTGTAAAAGGAGAAAATGTGATTCAGTATCTTCCAGTGTAATTGATCATGAAACTTTCAGACTCCATACCATGCTCGCTAGATACGTGAAAGCTCACTTTATTTTTCAAAGAGCCAGCTGTTCACAATTTCCCATCGGAGCAAACATTTTCGATAATCCTACAACAGGAGACTGGCGGCAGTCTCTCCCTACCTACCCTCCCTCCAAACTGCTGCCCCGCGCACCATCACCCTTAAGCGGGATTCCCACAAGTTCGTGTGCAGGCATTTGTCTCTGACGAGAGAAACCTGGATGGGAGCCCAGGCCAGGGATGGTAATGTAAAGAGTCTTACAGCCCATTGTGCGTTCAGCAGCGGTGTAAGGCAACTCTTTTCAATTGTCGTTGGTGGTACTGACCCCCTGGTCCATGGTACTTTGACTCAGAGAGTGAATACCCCACAACCTGCCCCTGCCCAATGTTACTTCTAATTTGTAATGACCAATGTGCCCAAAAATCTTGAGCTGTGCAATTTTTCCCTAGTGACAACAACATATGCGCGCTGAATTTTTAAGTGGAAGTAAACCTGAAGCTATTCTCAGGATAATAAACCCACCAAGTCCCGTGTTTATTGTTTAAAGGAAATAAATAATACACATTGCTGTGTCTTATTTCTCCCATACTATACACAGCATGTAATAATATCAGACTTTTCACATGTTATTAACATGCCAGCGAGGTAGAAAGTGACAGCCTTTTGTGCACTGTTTAAATTTCTTTGTGCACTAGTAGCAAAAGGTGTGTGCACGCACACCTTAGGGGAGCATTGCCCCTGCCCCAAGTCTGGCTAAGCCTCACTGAGACGCAACTCAAAGAACTGCAGTGGAAATAGATGAGTTTTAAATTGTATGGACATACAGTGCGGAATAGGCCCTTCAAGTCGCGTCACTCAGCAATCCCGGATTTTATCCGAGCCTAATCACGGGACAATTTACAATGACCAATTAGCCTACCAACCGGTACGTCTTTGGACTGTTGGAGGAAACTAGAACACCCGGAGAACGTACAAAGAGCAGGCGGGTATTGAACCTGGGTCACTGGTACTGTAAAGTGCTAACCACTGTGCCACCCCACTGAGCTGATTTTAATTCACAGGGACTGCTCCCAGAAGGAAAAGGGAGATAGGTTTTAAAGCACTTGTGGGGACAATAAGAAGGGATTAATTAGTGCGGGGTTAGTGTAAGTGGGTGCTTGTGGGTTAGCAGAGACCCAGTGGGCTGAAGGGCCTGTTTTTGTACTCCCAGAGAATAAGGCCAAACAGCTGAAGATAAAGAGTACACTGTGTTGACAATGCACACAAAATGCAATATCAGTGGAAGAAAGTGAAGAGTCAGTATATCAGACAGAGACCCTTCATCAGTCCTGTGTTTTTTAAAAATTTTTTTTAAAGTAAATATAAAATAAAAATAATGAAATTAAAATAAAATCCCTTTATCATTTTGTGTGTGTTGTTTAGATGCACTGGATGGGGTTGCCAGTAGCCAAGGGTCAGCATAACAGAAGGGCAGAAGGGCCTTACTACGCTGTTCTATGTTCTAAAGCTTTTTAAACACAGCACTAGGATTGCACCACAGGAGCTGGGCTGTGAATAAGGGAGTGTGCAAGTGTTTAACAATAAGTGTTTGAAAGGAAGTTGGAACAGACTGGACTTTACTGTGACTGCTTACATGAAGGATGAATGACATGGACGGATTAGATTTTAGAACACAGAGCATTACAGGCCCTTCAGCCCACAATGTTGTGCTGACCTTTTAACCTACTCTGAGATCAAGCTAAACCTTCCCTCCTGGATTGCCCATCGTTTCCAGCATCCATGTGCCTAGATAAGACTTCGTATATGTCTACACAGTATTTGCCTCTATCGTTACTGCAGGTGGTGCGTTCCACGCACTAATCACTGTGTAAATGACATTTCCCCCCCCCCCCACCCCCCCTTATATTTTGCCTTGTATCCCTTTTCCATGATCTTCTGTTTTAAGTGAACATGGGTGGAAGATGAAATGCAGTTCCCATGTGCTGGGATTCCTTCTCAATCTGCTTTAAGGAAAGCAGCACTGAGTGAACTCTTCCTCTATTTCCAACCCCCGGGTCTGATCACAAGCTACCTGCTCTTTGAGGAGGTGTTGTGCCATGCAAGTACGCCATCTACAGCGTGGGAAGAGGGTCTTCAGCTCACCGACTCTTTGCTGATTGTCAGCGGCCATTTACATTTTTGTTTGAGAAGAAGAGGCCGTCTTTCAGGACGTGTATGGAAGCTCCCGAGGTGGAGAGTTCAAGACCCTGCCCTTCCCATCTTCCCCATTAGGGACTATGAAAATGAATTGGAATAAGTGAGTGAAAATTTTTTTTAAAAGCTGCAGGTGCAGGAAAGCTGAAATGACAATGGAAAACGCTGGAAAGACTCAGCAAATCTGGCAGCCTCTGGGAAGAGAAGCAGCGTTAACAATTGATGTGCAAATCTCCTGAATCTTGTTATCCTGCAACATTAATCTCACTCTGTTAAAATAAAAATCTGTGTTTTCATGCTTCCTCCCAAAGAGGATAGCCTCACAGAGTCCCTCTTTGTACTCCGTTTACCAGCTTCCTACCCACTCACTCAGCCAATCTACCTGTATGGGGAGAAGGCAGGAGAATGGGGTTTAGAGGGAAAGTAAATCAGCTATGATGGAATGCTGGCAGAATGGCCTAATCCTGCTCCTGTGTCTTATGGTCTTATTTCTGCTGACCACATGTCCTTCTCACAGTTTACTAACCAACCTGTCATTGTATAATCTTGTAAATTTAGCTGCGGTGTATTTCATCCTGTCACTGAAGTCATCAGCATAGATGATAAATAATTAAGGTCCCAGCAGTGATCCCTGTTGACCACCACCCCCCCCCCCCCAATAAGTTATTGAAGTTATTGATTGCCAATCCCAAATTGATCTATTTTCCTTAACTCCATTTTTCTTTTCATTATCCACTCCTCTGTCCAGGCAAATATATTGTCCTGCATTACACACTCAGATGTTGTATAGCATCCTTTCATGTGAGACTTTTTCAAACATCTTTTGGATAGCCAAACGATTTCAGCCTACTGGTTCCATTTTATCCAGCCTGTGTGTTAGATCTTCAGAGAACCCCAGAAAATTTCCCTTTTGGAAAACCATGTCGACATCGCTTCATTGCCACATGATTTTCTAACTGACCTGCTTTTATCTCCTTAATAATGGGTTCCTGCATCTTCCCAGTGACAATTCTGGGCTGATGGCCCACCATTTCCTGGTTTCTGTCTCCTGCCTCCTTTTGAACGCTAGTGTTACAGTTGCAGCTTTCCAGTCATCTGGGACCTCTCCAGAGTCCAGTGAATTTTGGTAGATTACAACCAATGCATTTGCAGTCACTACGGCTGTTCGCTTTTCCTTTTTCCTTGTACTCACAGAAGTTCAAGTTCTAACGTGTCCAAAATCACTTGCCTTAAATCTCAGCTATTGTGTGGTGTTTTAAGATCACAGGCTTTGCATTGTACATTTTTAATTCAATATTCCAAGCAAATTTTATTATTAGAGTACATATATGTCACCACATACAACCCTGAGATTCATTTTCCTGTGGGCATACTCAGCAAATCTATAGAATAGTAACTGTAAACAGGATCAGTGAAAGATCAAGTAGTGTGCAGAAGACAATAAATTGTGCAAATGCAAATATAAATAAATAGCAATAAATAACGAGAACATGAAATAACAAGATAAAAAGTCCTTAAAGTGAGATTATTGTTTGTGTGAACATCTCAATGGATGGCCAAGTGAGTGTAGTTATCCCATTTCATTCCAAGCCTGATGTTTGAGGGGTAGGAACTGTTAACTTCAAGCCTAAGATGAGCTGCCTGGAACCTGCTTTGAGGACAACGGGTGAAATAATAGAGATGATTACATTTCAGAAAGCTTGATATTGAGAATCTGTTTCCTCTGAGTTGGGGGGAGGGTCGCCAAACAAGAGGCACAGCTTTAAAAACGTGAAATCAGGGGACATCTTTCCACATAAGGAGAGGTTGGAATCTGAAACTTGCTTCCGAGGTGTTATAGACTTCTATTAGATAGAGATGGCAAGGGTTAGATTTGATTAAATTAGAGTTATTCGTGTGTGTTTTGTTGGTGTGTAGATTTTCATTGATTCTAATGTATTTGTTCTACTGTGAATGCCCTCAAGAAAATGAATCTCAGGGCAGCGTATAGTGACGTATACGTACTCTGATAATAAATTTATTTTGAACTTTGAGATTAGCTTTATTTGTCACATAAACATCGAAACACACAGTAAAGGGTGTCATTTGTGTCAGTCTAAGGATGTGCTGGGGGCAGCCCAAAGAGTCGTCATGCTTCCCGTGACAATGTAGAATGCTCACCACTGACTGACCCTATCCCCTACGTCATTGGGATGTGGGAGTTATAAAGCAATGAAGGAGAGGTGACATTGAGGTTCAGATGAGGCCTGTGTCTGTATTGCCCTGATTTCATTGTAAAAGGAAATCTCAACTGTAGTCACTTTTAGACGTCATTTACGTTAGTCACTTGTTGTCAGTAGTACACTGAATCGTGTGAGGTACTGAATAAGTCGCTTTCTCTTCCTATCTGTGCCCATTTATCTGATTGTAACATGAAAAAACCGGGATAATTAGTCTGGGAAACCCCACACACCTCTGAGAATGGAGGAGGGAAGACAATCCTTTGGCAGCTGGTTCCAGGAGGAGAGCACGTTTCCTTGCTGGTAGTGAAACCCCTCACAGTGGTTTCTCATTGTGGATCTTACGCCGTTCTGTGATCTCGGCTAAATACTCTCACAGCAAGCTGTTGACAGGCGCTTTCTGTGCTGTACTTCCTCACTAATGGCTCCAGAAGAGCAAGGGCCGGCTATTTACGCTCACCTCCTGAGTGACGTTAGAGCAGAGCCAGCCCAGCGGTGACTGGAAGAGCCACTACTTGGCGGTAACGGAGGCCCAGCCTCGGTCCTGATCGCGAGTGCGGTCTGCCTGCTGTCTGTACCATCTCCTCGTGACCGTGTGGACCTCGTTTCCCAGCCGCTCTACTTCCCCTTCACATTGCAGAGATGTACCAGTCTGTTGGCCACTGACAATTGCCCTTAGTGTGTAGGTGAGTGTCAGAGCCTTGGGGAAGCTGATGAATATGTGCAGAGAATTAAATTGGGATTAACGTAGGATTAGCATAGAGTGCTTGATGATCTGACCCTCTTCATCTCTGAGAAGGTAAGTGTAGACCAGAAAATACAGAAGCAGAATTAGGTCATTCGCCCCATTCTGTCCACTCCGCCATTCAATTAGGGCTGATTTTTTTCTCTCTCGTATTTATGTATTTATCTCTCAGTCTATTTATCTCATAATTTGTTTGCTTGTTTATGTATTTATTTAAAGACACAGCTCAGAACAGGCCCAGCAGCTCGCCTGTTTAATCTAATCACAGGACAATTTACCATGGCCATTTACCATGGCCAAATGAACCTACTAACTGGTACATCTTTGGACTGTGGGAGGAAACTCGTGCACTGCCAGGGAGAACGTACAAACTGCTTACAGATGGTGCCGGAAATGAACATCGAACTCTGATGCTCCGAGCTGTAATGGCGTCACTATGCTGTTTCGCCAAGGCGCCTGCCTAATCTCTCTCTTCTCCCTCTAACCTTTCACCCCCCCCCTTATCAATTGAAAACCTCTAAATCTCTGCCTTAACTACACCCATTGACAAGGCCCACACCGCCATCCATGGCAACAGACTCTACGGGCTGACTGCCATACTCTGGCTGAAGGGTTTCTGTGGAAGTTGGGCGGAGCCAGTGTTTCTAGGCCGTGCTCACCTGGCTCAATGTTGTGTGGATCTTGTTCGCAAGCTGATTTCTCCTTTTCTTTCTCCTTCAGCGCACGGAGCAACAGCGGCCGGCAGCACCAGCAGAGCCCCATGCCTGTGAGGGGCACGCACCGATGATGTCCAAGGCTGGGCAGGGCGGCAGCACTGGAGGAATGGGCGCCCTGTGGTATCTGCTGTGCGTCTGTCTAGTCAACGCCTCTGGCATCCCAGCAGCCAGACTCCGCATCTCAGACCCCGAAGCAAAGACCAGCACACGCTCCCCCCCACGTAAGCACCTCAATGGATTTCTTTATTTTTTTTATAAGTTGTTGGTACAATCTGCTCCTATGTCTTATGGTCTTATATTCGGAGAGGAAGGGTACGAGGAATCAGTGAATATATGTTGTTTGTACAGTTTCTGGCTCAAGCCCTCTTCCTTCCCAGTTCTTGACCCGAAACATTCACAGTTTATTCCCCTCCATAGACCAAGCACTAACTTGATTTGCCATATGCATTTACAAATACTAGGAAATTTCTGTGGTGTGTTGGCATGATGTGCAACAAAAACAACTTTCAGCAATTATAAAGAATAAAGAATGAAATAACAACAAAGTTGGAGATTGAGGTGCGGATATTGAATAAAATGTGCGCAAGTACCAGTATGTGACAGGGTAATAAGTAGAGAGGAGTGCAGGGGGCCCAACTGCCTGAGGGAAGATGCTGACTGACTTGCTGATTTCCTAAAGCACCTCGTGCGCATTGCTCAGGATTTCCGGCAGCTGCGGAATCTCTTGTGTTTATATATTGCTCTTCATTGTATGTTTGAATCCTGCGTTCGTTCACTCTTCCTTTTAAGTGATCGATGTGAGGACCTGAGCGTTGCAGACAATTGCTGCTCTTCAGAAAGTGGACGGAAGCTCGCTCTTGTTGAGCTCTGTGCTGAAGATCTTCCCTCAGCGAGTCAGGTCTGCTGTTCCAGACTGATGCTTCACATAGGAGCCCACCTTCTGCAATGTGTCTCTGAAGTTCCAGTATAGCGTAGTTCTGGGTGCTAGTTGTTACTTAGGATGCCAGTGCTTGCCGCCTCCCATTCTTTGTAAAACTCAGCTTATGCCCCAACATGCACATTAAAATCCAAGCAACTAGATCTTTCCCTGTGATCTCCCCCAATCCCACAGTGTTCTGTGGTTTCTTCCCATCCTAGTCTTTCATGCTTTCCTATTTTAATCTCTCCAGCATTGCCAACCAGTTCTTCAGCTGAGAAAGGTCCCCATTCTGGAATCCTGGATAATCCTTTCTCTCCTTCTTTAAGGTATTTCTTAAACATCCCGCCCCCCCCTTCTCTTTGGCTAAAAGTATGGTCAGCTGAACTAATCTCTCCGTACATGGCCCGATTTCACATTTTGTTTATTATTCCCATGAAGCATCACAAAATGTTTTCGTTGTGTTAACAGCAGGAAGCTGTCATTATTGCAAATAAATTCAGTATTATTTATAGCTTTTTTGTTATCTTGGCTGAGTAAATCTTTCTGGAATTTCAATCTGACCATCAACAATTTGATTCCTATTGGAAAAGGAAAGTGGACAGTTTTAAAAATAGACTGTAATCTGCTTTATAAATCTGATCAACTAATCTGTGTAGTTAATATCCACAGCTTGCATCCTGATGTCTGAAAGTGAAAAGCAGTTTGTTACATAATCTGTTTAATACACTATTGTCTTGCTACAAAGTCACTGACTCGTTCACCTTCTCACTTCCTCAGTCATTCACATACTAATTTTTTCATTCATCTATGCTATCACTCAATCATTCACTCCTGGATGTGCTCACCATTTTACTTTTGGACCTAATCTGTCCATCGTTATTTGCCACCTGTAAATTTGTTGGTCATACAACTACTGGCAGAATTTCAGATGGTGACGAGAAGGCGTACAGGAGCGAGACACATCAGCTGGTTGAGTGATGCTGCAGCAACAACCTTGCACTCAGCGTCAGTAAGACTAAGGAAGTGATTGTGGATTTCAGAAAGGCAAGACAAGGGAACACGTGCCAATCCTGTAGAGGGATCAGAAGTGGAGAGAGTGAGCAATTCCAAGTTCCTGACTGTCAGGACCTCTGAGGATCCAACGTTTCGATGCAACTATAAAAAAGGCAAGACAGTGGCTGTATTTCATTAGGAGTTTGTGGAGATGTGGTATGTCACCAAAGATACTTGTAAATTTCTGCAGATGTACCATGGCAGAAATTCTAACTTGGCTGCATTACTGTCTGGTATGGGGGGTTGGGGCTACTGCACAGGATCGAAGTAAGTTGCAGAGAGTTGTAAAATTAGTCAGCTCCATTGTGGGCACTAGCCTCCATAGTATCCAAGACATCTTCAAGGAGTAGTGTCCCAAAAAGGCGGTGTCCATCATTAAGGACCGTCATCACCCAGGACATGGCCTCTGCTCATCAGAAAGGAGGTACAGGGCACACACAACGATTCAGAAGCAGCTTCTTCCCCTCTGCCATCCGATTTCTGTTCTACCTTCCTTTCACTGTTGCTCTTGCTTCTTCTTCCCTCAACTTGTGCACGTACTGTTACCTGTTTGTCTGCGTTGTAATCCATTCCTCCAACTCCCCTCCACAACCCTTCAAGCCTGCTGCAAATGCCAAATGCAGTTCACCCAGCTCGTTGCTAACTTCCTGCAGGAGGCGAAGGAGGCAAGAGAGATGGTAGTGTCTGAATCATCTTTGTGTTGAGCTGAGGTGTTCAGTAGTGCCAAGAACTAAAGTTGTCCCCATTTTCTCGAGCTGCCTTTCCCTCCTCTGTGTACCCTCAGCTTTACTTAACACCATAACTCAGTGTTTGGGTTGTTTTATTTTTGTACGGAAGAAAGCTGCAGTAAAATATATATTCTAAACGTAACTCAACACTGCTCATTTTGTGCAGTTAAATGGGCTGATTTAGGTTGCTCCCGAGCAGCCTCTGATGAATTTGCTGGAGCTGGAAATAAAGCCTCTGCTGATTAGGACTGGAGCCTTGGTTTCTCCCCCCAAGAGCTCCGCAGTCCTTTTGCTCAATGTAAACGGATTGTGCTGCCTGCAGACTGTGGCTGAGGTTTCTAATGTGTGGGAAGGAGTTCCTCTCGAGGGAGCCTTTGCCACAGACATACGCAGACACACACTCGCACACGCCACACCGCACATAAAGCTCACAACGTGGACTTAAGGGTCCGCCTACTTCTACAAGTGAGTGCGGCTTTGTGCTTGCTTAGGGTCTCGTCCATAAAACCCTCATTGAGCCAAAGATTGGTTCTGGAGCTGTAGTTTTCTTTGGAGACCAGAGGACAGACAGAACCTAACTGGAACTGGGGTGGGGTGGTGGGTTAATAATTTGCCAGTATGAAGGTCTGTTCAGGGTTACGGGGTACAAAAGGTAATAAGGTACTGACTTTGGTCTGAATGGAGTCCAAGGCCCAGACACAGGACTTCGCATTCACTCACAAGGGCGTAGTCTTGCTCCGGCTGCAGGAAGCTGTGGGGGATTCAGCCCAGATGAGGCCCCCACACCTTGGACTCAACTCAGGCCCAAGGCAGCATCACCTGCTGAGCGGAGGTAGCGACATACGATGAAGTTGGAACAGATCCGTAGTTTCGAAGTGGGGAGGATCCGTCGTGGTCTGTAACCACCCTTCCTGGCACTTCCCCCTTTTGAACCACGGCCAGCTCTGCTGAAATGAAGGGTGCAGAGCGGCCCATTAGAGTGACAGGCTGAAGAGGTGCCCACTTGGCAAGGCTGCAACACACAGCTGCATTCGCGCTCATCTACAGCAAGAACATGCAGTGGACAAAGCTAAGTGATCCCACAACCAGTGGACCGGATCAAAGCTCTTCATTCCTGCCACATCCAACTGGAGTTGGTCCCGGAGAGCTAATTGGAGACGGCGGCTCCAGAAACATCCCCAGCCTCAGCATTGGTGGGGCCCAGTAGGTGCCTGCTGAACACCGGGCTAAAACATACGCAGCCATCCTGAAGGGGTTTCTCCATCCCAGCCCCTGTACCTACTTCAGCCAACACTATTTGTCCATTTGGCATGAGTACAGAAGCACTAGATACTTTCCTCAGAGTGAAAGCCAGAAAAGTCCAAAACCAGCTGGGCCTTCAGCCAAGCTGTTCCCGTTCAGATGAGACACCAGGTTCTGGCTGATGACGTGGGAGATTGCTGAGCCATGTCTCATACTGTCCCCGTAAACTGCTATCTATCTCAGTCATCAGCCATGCCATCAAACGGCACTTACTCGCCAATAAATTACTCATCAAAACTCTAGACTAGGTTCTTTATTTATTTAGAGATACAACACGGTAACAGGCCCCTCCGGCCCAAAGAGTCTGTGCCACCCAAGACACCCATGTGACAATTAATCTACTGACCTGTACGTCTTTGGAGCGTGGGAGGAAACTGGAACGCCCAGAGGAAAGAATGTACAAATTCCTCACAGATAGCGGCGGGAATTGAACCCAGGTCGCTGGCTCTGTCACAGCACTACACTAACCACTACGCTACTCTGCTGCCCCCTACCCTCTCTGCTACCAGGCCTCTCCTGTCTAGATTCTGTCAGAGCCCAGAATGGCCCGCGTTCTGTCGGGATGGTGCACCTGCAAAGCTTGCGACCGCCTGGACCAAACAGGTCCAGCAGAGTGGGGTGTGAAGGTGCCCTAATAAATCAGAAATCAGTGGTCCTCAAGGTGAAAACACGGGTGGCCGGAGGTATGCCCCTTACAAAGGAAGATGATTGTGGCTATTAGGGCATCAGCCATCTTAGCCTTAAGATTTGGCTGAAGTAGCTCCTCAAGAAATCGTCTTGAGCTCAGCCATATTCAAGTGTTTCATTAATGACCCTCAGACTAGGCTAGGCATGGGTTAGTTCCTGATGATTGTAGTAAACTGCTTCCTGTTGGCAGTTCCTGAGCCCCTCCATTCAGTTGTCCTTACAGCAAAGAATATTGGGAAGAGATTTGAGGGAGGTGTATGGGGTCATGATTGGCTTAGATAGAGGGAAACTGTTCCCATAAATCACCGAATCAGAACCACGATGGCTGAGCAGTAGCTAAGTTACTCTGAAATAACCAGACCTGTAATGCTGAGATTCGAGTTCAAATCCCATCATGGCATCTGTAGAAATTAAACTCAGTTAATTATCTGGAATTCATTAAAAACACAGCTAACTTAATGATGACCATGAAACCACCAGATTGTTAGGCATTTATGCTGTTCTTAAGAAGACTGGGAGATTATTTGAAATATCCTGATGGGCCATGACAAGGTGAATATGGAAAGGACTTTTCTGAGAAAATCTAAGACTATGGTCATTGTTTAAAACAGGATTGGTTGTCTCTTTATGACAGCAGTTAGGCTTTTTTTTACTCTAGAGTCATGAGTCTGTAGGACTCTCTTCTTCAAAGAGTGGTGGATGCAGAATTTTTAAGATAGTGGTTAGAAGATTCCTGATAATGAAGGGTGTAAAGGGTTATCAGGAGTAAAGAGGAGTGCGGAGTTAAGATTATGATCAAATCAGCCATGACAGAGCAAGTTTGAGGGGCCGAGTGGCGTAAAGTGATTGCGCTAACCGCTATGCTATTGTGCCACTTGTTTCCCATTATGCGCTAAAAGCAGTGGGGTAGTGTTCATGGGTTCAATGTCTGTTCGGAAATCGGATGGCAGAGGGGAAGAAGCTGTTCATGAATCATTGAGTGTGTGCCTTCATGCTCCTCCCGTACCTCCTCCCTGATGAGAAGAAGGCATGTTCTGGGTGATGGGGGTCCTTTTTTTAAGCATCTCTGCTTGAAGATACCCTGGGTGCTATGGAGTCCTGGTTCTTCAACTTTAAAATTCTCAGTCCCGTGCTTATATTCCCTCTTATAGTTCACTTTTTTTTAATCTAGGGTAACCTCAAACAGATGTGCTGTGTCCTAACACCAATCTGTAACTCTTGCATATCCTGTTACTCCACATGGCACTCTCCCAACCAACAACACTCCCGGCACTCTCCCAACCAACAACACTCCCTTCTCCTATCTTCCAAACTTTAACAATCTATTTTCCACCTGGACTCTGGAATATTCTCCTTCATCTTCTCTACCCATGCTGTTCCCCCTTAGAGTCAACTGTTTTGCCTAAACTTTTGGTACCCCCCCCCCCCCCCAACTTCCGCCCATCCCCCGTTCCAGGTTTCATCATTCATCTGTGTCTGATTAGGCCTCGCGAGACACTTCCCTACATTAAACAAGCTGTTGTTGTCCCTGCTTGATAATTAAAAACAAACTATTGTAACCTGAGCAAAAACGTCTTTTTTTGGCTTAATACAAAGTTAGCTGACCCCAAGCTGTTATGGATTAAACTGATTACAGCTGTTGTGGTCATCCAGATGGGTGGTAGGGTAGCTCCAGCTGCAAAGCTCAGGCATCAGTAATTGTGGTTGGGTGCAGCTAACGCAGCTGTTAGGGAATGTGGTGACGCACATTGTGAAGGGGGAATGACCGGTCATCAGTGATGGACCCAGGTGCTCTCAGATGAGACAGTTCCAGATGTTACGGAAGAAGCCTGCGCCCAGCTGGTCAACTCAGCTGCCATAAGATAAGGTGACCTGAACTGCTGGAGGATGAGGTAACTGCAGATGTTGTAGGATTAAGGAACTTGCTTCCAGGTGTAAGTGAAAGGCAGCCCTCCAGAGGAAGGGGGAATGGTGCATCGTGGGTATATTTAAAGCGGAGGTTGATAGGTTCTTTATTCGGCAGGGCGTCAACAGTTATGGGGAGATGGCAGGAGAATGGGGTTGAGAGTGAAAATAAATCAGCCATGATTGAATGGCAGAGCAGATCTGATGGGCCAAATGGCCTCATTTTCTCCTATGTCTTACGGACATCATCCCTCCATCACATATCTGATTGACTACAGCTTTGCAAACTCTAAGCCTGCAGATACGTTGTTCACAGAGAGTTGTAAGACAGAATGCAGTGTCTGTGAAGGCTCAGAGGAAGCGGGGTCATCGTCAGTTGACATGTCTTTGCCTCCTCTGCTGAAATCCCAACTGGGCCTGCCAAGTCATCAGAATCAGGTTTATGTGATGTGAAATTTGTTAACTTAGCAGCAGCAGTTCAATGCAATACATAATCGAGCAGAGTGAGAGAGAAAAAATAAAACATTAATAAACAGGCTTCCCTTTGTCCACCATCAACTCTGCTCTCAAACGCATCTCTGCCATTTCCCGCACATCTGCCCTCACCCCATCCACCCGCCACCCCACTCGGGATAGGGTTCCCCTTGTCCTTACCTACCACCCCACCAGCCTCCAGGTCCAACATATAATTCTCCGTAACTTCCGCCACCTCCAACGGGATCCCACTACCAAACACATTTTTCCCTCCCCTCCCCCCTTCTGCTTTTCGCAGGGATCGCTCCCTACGCGACTCCCTTGTCCACTCGTCCCCCCCCCATCCCTTCCCACCGATCTCCCTCCTGGCACTTATCCTTGTAAACGGAACAAGTGCTACACCTGCCCTTACACTTCCTTCCTCACCACCATTCAGGGCCCCAGACAGTCCTTCCAGGTGAGGCAACACTTCACCTGTGAGTCGGCTGGTGTGGTATACTGCGTCCGGTGCTCCCGGTGTGGCCTTTTATATATTGGCGAGACCAGACGCAGACTGGGAGACCGTTTCGCTGAACACCTACGCTCGGTCCACCAGAGAAAGCAGGATCTCCCAGTGGCCACACATTTTAATTCCACGTCCCATTCCCATTCTGATAGGTCTATCCATGGCCTCCTCTATTGTCAAAATGAATCCAAACTCAGGTTGGAGGAACAACACCTTATATACCGGCTGGGTAGCCTCCAACCTGATGGCATGAACATTGACTTCTCTAACTTCCGTTAATGCCCCTCCTCCCCTTCTTTCCCCATCCCTGACATATTTAGTTGTTTGCCTGTTCTCCATCTCCCTCTGGTGCTCCCCTCCTCCTTTCTTTCTCCTGACGCCTCCTGTCCCATGATCCTTTCCCTTCTCCAGCTCTGTATCACTTTTGCCAATCACCTTTCCAGCTCTTAGCTTCATCCCTCCCCCTCCGGTCTTCTCCTATCATTTCACATTTCCCCCTCCCCCCCTCTACTTTCAAATCTCTTACTATCTTTCCTTTTGGTTAGTCCTGACGAAGGGTCTCGGCCCGAAACGTCGACATCGCTTCTCCCTATAGATGCTGCCTAGCCTGCTGTGTTCTACCAGCATTTTGTGTGTGTTGTTTGAATTTCCAGCATCTGCAGATTTCCTCGTGTTTGCAGGTAAATCAATTATGTATATTGAATAGATTATTTAAAAAATGTGCAGAAACAGAAATACAGCACTGTATATTAAAAAGAGGGAGGGTAGTGTCAGTTCAATGCCCATTTAGGAATCAGATGGCAGAGGGGAAAAAGCTGTTCCTGAATCACTGAGTGTGTGCCTTCAGGCTTCTGTACCTCCTACCTGATGGTAACAGTGAGAAAAGGACAAGTTCTGGGTGCTGGAGGACTTTAATAATGGGTGCTGCCTTTCTGAGACACCACTTCCTAAAGATGTCCTGGATACTTTGTAGGCTAATTTACAACTTTCTGCAGCTCCTTTTGGTCCTGTGCAGTAGCCCCCCCTCCCCATACCAGACAGTGATGCAGCCTGTCAGAATGCTCTCCGCAGTACATCTATAGAAGTTTTTGAGTGTATTTGTTGACATGCCAAATCTCTTCAAACTCCTAATAAAGTATAGCCGCTGTCTTGCCTTCTTTATGACTACAGTTTAGATCCTCAGAGATCCTGACACCCAGGAACTTGAAGCTGCTCACTCTCTCCACTTCTCATCCCTCTATGAGGATTAGTATGTTCTCCTTCGTCTTACCCTTCCTGAAGTCCACAATCAGCTCTTCAGTCTTACTGACGTTGAGTGCCAGGTTGTTGCTGCGGCACCGTTCCACTGGTTGGCATATCTCACTCTGTACGCCCTCTAATCACCACCTGAGATTCTACCAACAATGGTTGTATCGTCTGCAAATTTGTAGATGGCATTTGAGCTATGCCGAGCCACAGTCATGTGTATATAGAGAGTGGAGCAGAGGGCTAAGCACACATCCCTGAGGTGCAGCAGTGTTGATCGTCAGTAAAGAGAATAGTTATCACCAATCTGCACAGACTGTTATCTTCTGGTTAGGAAGTTGAGGATCCAATTACAGAGGGAGGTACCGAAGCCCAGTTTCTGCAACTTCTCAATTAGGATGGTGGGAATGATGGTATTAAATGCTGAGCTATAGTCGATGAACAGCAGCCTGACGTAGGTGTTTATGTTGTCTAGGTGGTCTAAAGCCGTGTGAAGAGCCATGGAGATTGTGTCTGCTGGTGACCTATTGTGACGATAGGCAAATTGCAATGGGTCCAGGTCCTTGCTGAGGCTGGAGTTCAGACTAGTCATGAGCAACTCTCAAAGCATTTCATCACTGTAGATAATCGTTAAGGCAGTCCACATTCTTTGGCACTGGTATAATTGTTGCCTTTTTAAAGCAAGTGGGAACTTCTGCCCATAGCAGTGAGAGGTTGAAAATGTCCTTGAACAAAGCCTGCAGTAACTAAGGGCCACCAGTGGAGTCACCACTGAGGCGTCTACTTAATGAGTATCCCAGTAACTGAACGCAGGGAGAAACACTCCGTGTCAGTTTAAACACACTCTGTAGATTTTGGAAAGTTTTCAAGCAGCTTGCAGTCAGTCCCAACATTTTGCACTCAGGTTCCCTGATGTCTGCAAAACGCCCCTTTAAATTGAAAATAAGTATTTCACCAAAGCGTATCCAGTTCAAATGAAACTGTTCCTTGATGGTTGTAGTTCAGAGCTTTAATCTCCAATTTATACCGGCACAGGCAGAAATGAGTATTGCACGAATGCTGTCACATTGCCTGACAGTCTCATGAATACCACAGAAACCTTAATGAGGGTCACACACCAATGAACAGCTATAAACTGTGGTCAGTCAGCGTACATGGAAAGGAATAAACAGTCAACGTTTTGGGCAAGACCCTTCATCAAAATGGTTTCTGACCTGTCGGGTTCCTCCAGCATTTTGTGTGTGTTGTTCTGGATTTCAGACATCTTCAGAATTTCTCACATTCCTAAAAACTGGGTGCTGCATGATCTACTTTCTGGGCTATCTTGATTGCGATGGTTGTGGGACAATCCATTGCTTGTGTTCATTTGGATTTGTGTCAGACACCAGACTAGAATAACCATGATGTTAGATCGTCGTAAAACCCAACAGCTTTACAAACGTCCTTCAGGAACATGAACTGCCCACCCCCACAACATAATTCAGCCTACTTGTAACTCCAGACCCACACTCCATGACTGACTTTTAATAAACGTCATGGCAACATGAACTGCCAATAGCTCCAGCTCCATTTTTGCCTGTAAGGAAGAGGAATCCTGAAGACAGGAGAGAAGGAAAAGATTAACATGTTGCCTCAGCTTGCATTCACCTCAAGGTCTTAAATGACCATAATGTTTTAATATCAAGGAGTGTCCACACATTCTTGTTCAAAAAAGAAGTTTGACAACTGCAACACTTGAGCCACAGGAAATGGCTTCCATTGAAAAGGTCACTTCCTTTTGGAAGTCGTGAGGAAGTTCAAATTATGGTGTTTAACTTGACTGCCAAATTTATTCCAGGGCTGTGCAATCTGCAAAATGTTGTCAGTAGGCGAAGTTTCTCTTAAATATTGCCAGAACTCAGGACTAAAATGCGGGGGCAAGGAAGTCCTATAAGGGGAAATGAGAGTTTGTGTAACCAACTGCAAATGTCAAGGTGATAACTCCCTCATTGCTGCCCCTCTGTGACACCCGAGCCATCATTCACCTAAACACTAAGCATCATAATTTGTTGATGTTTATGTTTTATTAAGAGATACAGCATGGTAACAGACCCTTGCGACCCAGTGAGTCCTCATTGCCCAGTTACAGGTGACCATTTATCCTACTAACCCATCCACCTTTGGACTGTGGGAGGAAACCAGAGCACCCGGAGGAAACCCACACAGTCACTGGGGGAACGTACAAACTCCTTACAGGCAGCGACTGGAATTGAACCCAGGTCACCGGCGCTGTAATAGTGTTACGTTAACCACTACGCTACCATGGGTGGCTGTGCTAAGAGATACAAAGTGATACTATGCACCTCAGTGTTCACTGAGGGAAGGGAGTTCAGCTCTGAGGCCTCACGCACCAAGTCCGGCAAATGGCAGGACAGTCTGCTGAGGACACACTGTAGTTCTCATGGACTGTGAGTCATGTGGAGTGAAGTGAGGTGGGCTGTTGCAGTGGGCAGGTAGAGAAGATCCCTGAAGTGGCCACAGCTTCCATTTACGTAGCGGTTAATGTATGATACCTTGTCAGGGCACATATGGAATAATAGAAAAGTACAGCACTGAAACAGGCCTTTTGGCCCATCTAGTCCATGCCAAACCAATTAAATTGCCCACTCCCATCAACCTGTTCTCCATAGTTCTCCGTACCCTTACCTTCCACGTACCTATCCAAACTTCTCTTAAACCTCGAAATTGAGCTTACGTACCCTACTTACACGAACAGCTGATTCCACATTCTCACAGCCCCCTGAGTGACGAAGTTTCCCTTCACACGGAGCTTACCTAAAATGGAAACATTGTGCTCTAGCCACATCAAAACAGTTGGTCAGAGCTTTGTGTGGAGTCCGTAAAGAGTCAGCGAGGTTCGGGAAAGGAATTCCAGCAGCTGAAGGCATGACCACGACGTGTTGAGTAAATCTGAGGATACTCAGGTGTCCAGAAATGGAGGAACGTGGACAGCTCAAAGAGAATTAACAAATATTCTGGAAAAGCATGCGTTGGTCAACATCCTTCATAAGACATGGCATCATTCATTATCAGTGTGTAACTTTTAATCAATCAGAAAGCTGAGGCATGAGCTTTTAAGTTTAAAAAAAAGGTTGGCATCAGCTTCCAGAGGTAGCAGCTGAGGCAGGCACAGTGACAACTTTTAAAAGACCTTTATTTGGCTGCATGGATTGGAAATGTTCAGAAGGTTGTGGGCCAAATGCTGGAAAAATCAGCTCCGATAGGGCATCTTGGTCACTAAGGACCAGTATTGTTGAATGGCCTGTTGCTGTGCTATATGACTCCATGACTAGCTTGATCTCTGGGATCTCCACATCTATTCTGGAGATCCCAGGGATCAAGCTAAGCCACTATAGTTACCAAGAAGAATGTGAATTAATGTTTGCACTCCACCCAAAATTACTCCCTGTGACCACATAAGAGCATTGATTATTCTTCAGCTGTAACCTTTTGGGAGTAAAATACGTTGTTGGACATCCTGAGCCTAAGATTAAGTTTCTATGGAGTTCGGGTTCTTTCAGCATTTTTTCAAAATCCCTTTCTCTCTTGCATAAACAGTCCATTAAGGTTTTTGCTGAGTTTCAGTAATGTGGCAAAAAACAAGTCTTGGCTCATGAAAGGCCAAGTTGTAATTGTTCCCGTGCAAATTATTTATCAATTTTACAATGACTTGGGTGGAAAGAGGGCATGCCGTCCAGTATAAATAATTCTGAGTGTAAGAGTTTCCTGTGTCTATGACAGGGTGGTATTAGAATGGCTCGCAGTACAATTAACGTCTCAGCTACTCCTGTCTAAGAAGTGGGGCAAAGAATGGGAAAGGATCTGTGATGGTGATCAACAGTTATGATATGGAAAGAAGTGCCACGTAGATGTAATAGTACAGTGAGAGGAATGTGACCTAGGTAGATCTTTTGCAAAACTGTGAGCCCATGTTCTTAACCTAAAGAATCTGACAGAACATGAAGAAATATTTTAAACGTAGCCAGTGAGTACCATAAGTAACTTGCAACAGGGAATTGAACAGATGCTTGGAAGGGAAAACGTTTATAAGAATATGGAGGAACTAAAGAAACTCGGTAAGTCTGCCATTGCTCTTTAAAGGTTTCTGTCTGGGATGTCAGGTCATCAGAAATAGCAACACATTAAGTGTTAGAACAACCCAGTATCTGTGGAGGGAAATGAACAGAGGATGTCTCAGTTTGAGTCCCTTCACCTGCATAAATCAGTTCAAAACTGTAACTATGGTATACTCTTACTAGAACTTATAACCCAACATCTAACTGATTGCTAAGCTTGTATTTGATCAGCAGTTTGTGACAATGAGGTGCTCCCTTTGTCCAGTCAGGTTGTAATCCAGAAAGTACTCTGTTTCAAACGTTCACTTTCAGAAACTCAGTTAGACCCCAGAGACTGATGTCCCTTCAGCCAAGCAGATAGAAGGGCCAGGATACAGTTTGATCATAAAGTTATTCTATGGTTAATCCCAACAAAATCTGGGCTAACCATTTTTCTTCCGTAGGTTCTGCATTGTATAATGTCTGACACTTCACCTCATAACCCAGAAGGTGATGTTATCACGTTCAGGGAAATTTATTTTGGTAATGTTGCACACTGTTCCACAGGCAGATTTATTCATGTTCCATTGGAGGGTTATCGACAGGGGCAGTTACCCTAATGTACAGTGACAAATCTGAAATAGATAAAGGCAAAACACTAGAGTGAATTGAAGGTTCCCAGGTTCGAATCCAAGTCGGGTTGAGTGTCGAGCTAGCAACTCGGCCTCGTAAAGACAAGAATAGCTTGCTACGGAAACACTGTCATGACGGTGCCCCGATAACTCCACTGCCGAGTTAAGGGTTTATCTTCTACTGTAACGAATTAAAGCAATAAGTGGAACATTTCAATTAAAGGCAACAATTTGATTTTGCTCAAATTTCCACAAGTATCTCTGATGAAACATTCAGGTCATTTTATGTCATCTTTCCAGAAAGACCCCTGAGTTCCTCATTGAGTCATTCTTGCTGGATTACATACAGTATGTATCTTGGAACGATTATAATTTGGTTTTTAGCTGCATTTTGAATTCCGCTGTCTTGGATAATCCGATCCGCTAGCCCCCACACTGATCACCAGTCACCTGGTCCTTCAAGAATATCAACAGGCACAGCACAGTTTACCACCTTTGTCCAAAGGTTATTCATCCATTATTATTCTTAAACATGAACATTTAGATATGCCAGAGCATGTTTTGACTTTTAAACCGACATTTTTAAAATTGAGCACAAAAATTTTCTTGAGGCAGAAATTAAGAGGTTGGTATCTGTGTTAAATGTGTGCAGTAATTGGTTCCATCAGTACTACCAAAGATAACTACTTAAACCATTTTCTAAGTGACTTCCCAGTATGGTTACCATGGCAAAATTAGACCAGTCTTTGTTCTAGTGATAGATGAGGCTTAGTTGGGGGGGTGGGAGTAGAGTTACATGACTAAATCTGAACTCTTCCAATCTAGAGAAGCGGGCTGTTTTATTTAAATAGAGCAACATCAGCAAAGCTGCCAGTACTCAGCTAACCTCCACTTACCCCTCCGTGTCTCACTAGATGTTGCAGAGTTCATCTATATTGAGATCAGCTTCCTCTCCTTCCTCATTTCCATTTGCAAGATATTGTTAGATTAAAGGCATTGTTTGAGTTACTTACATCTAGCCGATTGCCATTAAACACAGATTAGGCAGGAGCTGTTAAAGTTACAAAGCAGTAAATGAGACAGGATTTAGAGCCTCTGTAGTTGAGAAATGAGTACAGTCGGCCCTCCTTATCCACGGGAGATTGGTTCCGAGACCCCCCCGCGGATGCGCAAGTCCCTTATTTAACCTGCCTCAGTGCGGTGGTCTTTAGGACCCAGCGGAACTCCGGACTTTATTTAACCTGTCTCCGTGCGGTGGACATTAGGACCCGGCGGTGCAGCTCTGAATCCGCAGTGTTTCTGTTCACAAAAATAATCACGATCACAATTGAAAATAAGGTGGAAGTAATAAAGCAATTGGAAAGAGGTGAAATGTCATTGGCCATTGGAAAAGCGTTAGGCTACAGTCAACAATCGGAAAAATTTTAATGGAGCATTTAAAAGGCGCTGCCCCGATGAAAGCTACAATTATTACTAAGCAACGCAGTGGTTAAATTATTGAAATACGTATGTTTCTTAAGTGTTTTATATGCATAGAAAGGTAAAATATGTACTATATACTAAGAAAAACGTTTGACTAACTGACGCTGAATAATACTGGATGTACCTGTTCCGACTTCAAATCCGACTTACAGGAATGGAACTCATTCATAACCCGGGGACTGCCCGTACTTTTAAGTCATTTCTAGATTACTTATAATACCTAATACAATGTAAATGCTATGTAAATAGTTGCTATACTGTATTGTTTAGGGAATAATGACAAGAAAAAATAGTCTGTACATGCTCAAACAACGAGTGCTGGAGAGAGAACTTCCGGGTTTTCCTGACCCACGGTTGGTTGAATCCGCGGATAAGGAGGGCCGACTGTATTCAACCCCCTGTTTTATCCTGGATTTTCCAATTTCACGTGACGTTCGTTCACATGAAACAGGAGAATCCAAGGTAAAACAGAGTTAGAGAATTCTCAACCACATTGGCTCTAAGTAGGCTGGGGGCAGGCGGATTGTGACAATACTGTCTCTCTCACAGAGATCGGCAACAAACGTTCTAGTTGGTTATTTTTAGAATTGCACTCTGTTCCTCAGTCTCTCCTTTCCTGAGGACTTTCCCTCTGCACAGATGGAGGGAAGTTCTTGACTCTCTCACGAGGATTGTTTCATGACCTTGAGTTGTGGTGTTTCTGAAGTGTGATCGCTATTACAATGTAGGAATGACAGCAAGGGGTAATGATTGGACAAGCTGCTTCACTGCTGTTGGTTCAGGCGTAGATGTTGGCCAGGCTGCTCGTAACCAGAATCTGGTTTATCATCACTGACAGACGTCCTGAAATTTGTTGTTTTGAGGTAGCAGTACTGTGCAATACATTAAATATCCCATAAATTGCAGTAAGGAATTAAAAAGTAAAATCAGTAGTGCAAAAAGAGAGCAAAAGCAGTGACGTAGTGTTAATGGGTTCATTTAGAAATCTGATGGCAGGGGTGAAGAAGCTGTTCTTAAAATACTGATTTTGTGTTTTCAGTCTCCTGTACCTCCTTCCTGAGGTAGCATGTCCTGGGTGGTAGAGATCCTTAATGATAGAGAATTGTCTGTGGAAAATTGCCCTTTTCTTTGAAGGATGTTTCAGACTCACCCGGGTGGGAAGGTGGAACGGTGAGGTGACTTAGACGGCAGATGATGTGTTAGGTGCTACCTGCTCATAGTGCAGGAGTCCCTCACTACTGGACAAGAAGTGTCAGCTGATGTTTTGGGTTTGTGATGACAATTCTGAAGTGGTACTTGACTCTCGGCCTTCTTAGACAGCCTGGACAGTGTGTCTCTACTGTCTACCAAAGCCAGGTTGAGGGAAGAGCCAGGTATGTCAGAGGCCCAGCAGCATGCCTGGTTGCTGCCCCATCACAGCTCCAACAGCCTGACTTCCAGTTGGTATTGTTTGTGCGGAGTTTGCACTTTCTCCCTGTGACCGTGGGTGCTTCAGTTTCATGAAACATTACAGTACAGGCCCTTCAGCCCATGATGTGCCAACCTTTTAACCTACTTGAAGATCAATCTAACCCTTCCCACCTACTTAGCCCTCCATTTTTCTGTCATCTATATGCCTATCCAAGAGTCTCTTAAAGTGCCCCTGAAGTATCTGCATCTAACACCACCCCTGGCGGTGCATTTCATGCATGCATCATTCTCTGTACCTCTGACATCCCCTCTATGCTTTCCTCCAATCATCTCAAAATTATGCCTCCTTGTATTAGCCGTTTCCGCCCTGACAAAAAGTCTCTGGCTCTCCACTCGATCTATACCTCTTATCATCTTGTATACCCGTATCAAGTCACTTCTCACCCTCCTTCCCTTGAAGAGAGGAAAACTCTAGCTCGCTCGTCCTATCCTTGTAAGACAGGCTGTGTAATCCAGGCTGGATCCTGGTAAGTCTCCACTGAATCCTCTCTCCCACGCTTTCTCAAAAGTGGGAAGGCTTACAGAGTAATTGGCCACTGTGAGAACTAAGTGATAGAAGCAAGGAAAATGATGGGATTGTATGGAGAAAGATGTAGAATAAGTACAAGGTTGGTGGGCTGATAGATCTGTTTTCTTGTTGAAAGCTCTAAGATTTGCCAAGGTGTTGGAGGACAGCCAGATCAGGTGAAGTATTAAGGAGAGGAATAAAAAGAGGGAGAGCTTTCCTGTCCTGCCTGCCTGCTCCCAGATAAGCAGGCAGCTTCTACACAGAGGCAGTCTTTTTGGAAGGTTCCCTCAAAGCATTGTTGTAGTATATGCCAAGAATAGTTGGCTTCTTTAAAGAGGTACACAACCTTTATTACAGAAGCCTGTTATATTACCATCTGGATAATTGTGTGTCTCACAGATGGTCACACATTTCCCAAGAAGAATCCTTGAGATGGTTGTCACCTTGGGTAAAGGCCAGAGGCTTGGGAAGAAATTGTACCTCCTTTGGCAAGGCAACATAGTGATTTGGCTCCATGTGTAGTTGATTTGCTTCTTGTCTGCATTGGAACCTTGTGCCATGTTCAAAGTGCGACATAAATTCACAAATGATTGCATTTCTGAGCAATGGCTCGAGGCAATCCAGCTCCCTGTTGGAATGTGATCTCTTTTCTGCATTGGATTTGAAGCCCCCCCCCCGCCGCGGTATCTGATCGAACACAACAATTGAGTCAGCTTTTCCCTTCATTCCCACTGAAAGCCAATGTGGATGTTGGCGTCTCGAGGAGTCTGGCACACAGATTTCAGTCAGGCAAGTTCTCCAGAGCATCTTTCTCTGGCATTGCTGGGATTCTCAGAAGTGTTGGTCAGCAGCTTGACTGGTCTTCTGGCCAAGATATGTTCCTGGCTACTGATCAGAAGCTCTGTCCCAGTGTACGTGGTGTTGGTGAGAGAGGAGCTAAAGGGGCATAGGAGGGTGGGTGAGTGTTGGAAGCGGTGCAAGCCCAAGAAACTAAGACCCTCCTACCTCTGGTTTATGAATTCTAAAATCCAGTGCAAGAAGCCAGCTTCACACAATGATATTCTTGCCTTTCACTTGTTGGGCTTGAAGTCAGTTGGTAGCATCTGGCTAAATGATAGCTTCATTTTTACCAATTACAGCTTGTACACGTCTTCTTTTTAAAAAAATAATAACTTTTAAGTTTCTTTCAGGAAGGCAGTCCGACCCATGGGCTGTGTCCCATTGCACTGATCTAACTGGCTCGTCACAACCATTTCCTCTGTCCTGATTAGTCCCAGCTGAACATCAGAGCCACAAACACCGGACCACTGCAGTGTTACCAGCAGAGGTTGTAACTAGCCGTTTCACAGCAGTCACTGAAATCTTTAGTGAGCACTGGTAACCAAAATATAAAAATTCCATCTGAAGCTGAAGCTGTTTGGATTGCGTGCATTTCAAGCGAACGGCTGCAGGCTGCCTGGTAACCACACAACAGATACTGGATTCAACTTCGGACTCCAGCTGGACGTGTCTCAGCGGAGTTCAGATTGTTTGTGCCCAGCACTTGTTGTGCACGGCATAGCATTCGCTGCTCTACTGCAGTGCCCACTCTTTGAAAGGGCTTCTTTCGAGAGGGCCAGAGGCGGTGAAGGGCGCTGTGGCAATGCAGCCCTTTTCTTACCAAGGGCCAGTTTATGACGCAGAGGAATCGCCCGGTGTGTCCCGCCCCGTCCCAAGGTGTCACCTTTGCTGGCTGCTCGGACCCGGGTTTGGACAGCACAGTCACACGACTAGAACCGCAAACCATATCGCCAAAGATCTGAGTTCAGTCCTGACCCAGGGTGCTGTCTGTGTATGGGTTTTGCATTCTCCCTGTGACTTCCAGGTGCTCCAGTTTCCTCCCACATCTTAAAGATATGCGCATTTGGTAGATTAATTGAGCACTCTTAAGTTATCTGGCTTCTTCCCCCACATCCTTTCCAGTCCTGATGAAGAGTGTGGGGCTGAAACGTCGGCTGTCTGTTCCCCTCCATAGACGCTGCCTGATGTGCTGAGTTCCTCCAGCAGTTTGTAACTGTTACTCTGGATTTCCAGCGTCAGCAGAATTGCTCTTGATGTGTAGATGTGTGGTAGAACCTAGGAGCATCTGATGATGATGTAGGAAGAATAAAAATGGAATTAGTGTAGAATCAGTTGTGCTTGACGGCCAGCGCAGACTTGGTGGGCTGAAAGGGATATAATGACTCTTCCCTGTGAAATGATCTTGCAGGCCACAGGCTACTTGGTACAGGAAGCAGTTAGCCTACCACCCCCACTACATACACATCTCCTTATGTACACACAGTCATTCTGTGTATGGAACAGTTATTTGTGCATTGTGTTTTACAGTATTGCATTTATATTTATTATGTTTTTTTATATTGTGTCCTTGACCTTGGGTAAAGGCCCAGAGGCTTGGAAAGAAGTTGTGCCTCCTTGTGTTCTTTATGCTTATTGGGTTGTTTTAACGTTGCATCAGATGCTGAGTAACAATCATTTCGTTCTACTTTGCATTCATGTACTGAAGAATGATAATAAGCGATCTTGAACCCTGACTTAGGAATGGACAATAAGTACTGACCTTTCTTGCATTGCCTAGATTTCCCCCTCCCAAAAAAAACTAAAGAAATAGTTTAAAAAAAAAAGGTGCCTCCTTATATCAATCACTGCATGCCTCCTGTTATCTGGTGGCTCAGGATCTCATGTTGTTGACCTAGTGCCAGTGATGTGTGAAGTTTTGGGATTATATAGAATTAACATCCACAGCAGCTGCTCTGTGTCAGCAATCGTGCTCTGCTCAATCCCTTTTAGCGAACTGTACTAGCCTTTCCTTTTATTCCTCGTGCGCCCACGCCCTTAATTCCGCTGGCTTCCGATTGTGCGTGCAGGTGGGTTGAAGGGTTTCGGTGGGATGAGTGTGGGTGATTTTTGAAGATGAAGGAAATGCTTCATTTGGAGTTGGTTTGCCACAGGTCGGGAGGATGGATTTTAGCTGCCCCTTGGGTGCTGCTCGAGGCATGGAATCCAGGACTGCTGAAAGCAGCTGGTAGTTTTGAAAGGACACCAATCAGAAAAATCGCACATATCTCCATGAGTAACTTATTGGAGAATGGGTCCCTTTTTTTCACCCCGATGAAGGAAAAATTCTCAAAATATCCACTGTGCTGTCTGTCCTGCTTACCGCATGGCTGTCTTTTCAGTGGTTCACTATGGGGAGGAGTGTGGGTAGTGGGCCACAGATTTAACAACATAAACACCAAAGTTCAGGAACATCAATCGGGATGGGGGTGGGGGGGAGGCAGTGCTGAAAACACTCTTTAGGAATACTAAAGAGCAGTTGTATCTATTTCCGTGTTTCAGTACCTTGTGTGTCTGTTCATTATTTGCCTCACTACCAGACAGTTGATGAAGTGCAAATATGGCACTCTGGAAGATCCAAGTCAAGACCGTATCTTTACGTCAGATTTTTCTCTTCAATTTCTCTTTTGTGTCCCTTGCCAAAGGTGTCAGTTATTTGCTGGGTTCTTGCTATTGCTTCTTAAAATGGCTATCCCCTGATTTAAATCTTCATATATGCAACACATACAACATCATCTTATCCAGATACGTCACAGCTGGGTACAGCAACCGCTCTGTATGTAACCACAAGAAGCTGCAGAGAGCTGTGGACACGGCTCAGCTCATGATGGAATCCAGCCACCTCCACCTCTCCATGCACTCTGTCTACACTTTGCACGTGCTACCTCAAAGCTCTGATGTGATGGTAGTTGGGATATTTGACCATGGAAGTTATCACAACCAAAGCTCCGGGTGCTCCAGTTTCCCCCCACATTCTAAACACGTACAGGTTTGTAGGTTAATTGGTCGCAGGGATGAAATTGGGCGGTGTGGGCAGGCTGGAAGTGCTGTATCTGCAAAAGATAAATTAAAAATCAAGCTAATTACCAGACTGCAGTTTCCTTTCTGCTGCTCGTAATCAAATTTAGATTTATTTATCCCACGCACATCAAAACATACAGTGGAATTTTGTCATTTGCATTAACAACCAACACACTCAAGGATGTGCTGGGGACAGCCTGCAAATGTGACCACACATTCTGGCACCAACATGGCATGCCCAGTATGTTCAGCAAAATAACACAAGCAACAGCAACAACAAAATGACACAAGAGAACAACAGCTAAATGAGTCTCTTCCACACCCTCACACCGACAGCCAGGCCTCCAACCTCAGGGCAGGCCAAGTCTGGGCCTTCAATCCTGGGCCCCAGCTCCAGAACTCTCAGATTATGATGTAACTACAAAACAAATGAAAAACAGAATAGTTTGTGGTTTAAGCTACAGTGTTCTCATTTTCCACTTGGTTAATTAAATAGAAAACCAAGGTGTTTCAAATGCCACACAATTAACAGACTTTTGCATGCACACAGAGGCAAACCCGTTTCACATGATTTTGTCTCAAACCTTGGAAAAAGTTTCACTCAAGGTCATGCTATGCTGACTAGAGGAAGGGAAGCGGGTTTGAAAATCTCATTGTCATGGCATTTGCCTGTTAGGTTTCCTGAGCTTTGGGTGATGAGCAGAAGGCAAAAGTATTTTTTGATGTTTCTCTGATTCATATGGACTCTCAAGGCCCTGTGGTCCTCAAGTGAAATAAGTTCTCCAGTTGTGTGTGTGTTTGTGTTTGTTTAGGGCCACTGGAAATTGCCCCTAGTGTTTAGTTCACGGTAGAATCAGGGGCGAGTTGACAAGAATGTGTAAAGAAGAGACAATGGGATTTGTGTAAGTGGGTGGTGAGAACAGACTCAGTGAGCACAATTGCCTCTTTCCACATTTTATATTTCTTGGAGTCTGTGCAGATGGTAAAGCTCCCAGTGTGCAGCATGCAAAGCTGGCTGAAAATGGAGCCATTTCTCTGCATTCTGTGAGATATCTGGCTTCCTCCCTCAAGTAGAAACAGACATGGAGATGAAGAGTGGATGGGATGTCCGTGGCTCAGAGTGCCTGCACAGTGGTTTTAAGTGGCTGCCCCTGTCACCGTAAAGTGCCTTTGGTGTCTGCGTATTTGACAGCCTCTCAAAGCACAGCATGTGAAAGATAAGCGTACCGTAGGTTCTGAGTGGGTGCAATGGATCTTGTGTGTTGCCTGCTTCATTAGGGCTTTGACTCAAGTGACAGGTGCTGATGCAGTACTGACTGGTTATGCCTCGCTTCTACTCTCAAATTAGAGTTATACTGCAGGTCTTGTCATTGCAAATTCAACAGATTTACAGCAAGGGCGTAGAATCATTCAGGATGAAGACAGGTCTTCAACCCACCAAGTCCTTGCTGACTATCCCACTCTCGGAGGAAAAAAAACTTGCCTTGTAAATCTCCATTAATCTTCCCCTTTCTCACCTTAAAGCCATACCCTCCAGTGGGTAAAAGACTCCATCTACTCTCTATGCCTCTGATAATTCTTTAGCCAGAGGGTAGTGAACCTGTGGAATTCATTGCCACAGATGGAGGTCATTGAGTATATTTAAAGTGGAGGTTGAAAAGTAAGGGTATCAACGATTACAGGGGGAATGGGGTTGAGAGTGGGGGAAATCACAATTGAATGGCGAAGGAGGCTCAATAAGCTGAATGGCCTAATTCTGCTCCTGCGTCTTACAGTCATACGATCAGGTCTTCCCTCAATCTTTGACACACCTGAGCAACCAATCTATGTTTGTAATTGGAGAGGTAGAAGGTTTATTCTCAGCTCTCTGTGGCTGTGAACAGACAGACAGACAGACAGACATACTTTATTAATCCCGAGGGAAATTGGGTTTCCTTACAGTCGCACCAACCAAGAAGAGTGTAGAAATATAGCAATATAAAACCATAAATAATTAAATAATAATAAGTTAATCATGCCAAGTGGAAATTAGTCCAGGACCAGCCTGTTGGCTCAGAGTGTCTGACACTCCGAGGGAGGAGTTGTAAAGTTTGATGGCCACAGGTAGGAATGACTTCCTATGACGCTCAGTGTTACATCTCGGTGGAATGAGTCTCTGGCTGAATGTACTCCTGTGCCTAACCAGTACATTATGGAGTGGATGGGAGACATTGTCCAAGATGGCATGCAACTTGGACAGCATCCTCTTTTCAGACACCACCGTCAGAGAGTCCAGTTCCACCCCCACAACATCACTGGCCTTACGAATGAGTTTGTTGATTCTGTTGGTGTCTGCTACCCTCAGCCTGCTGCCCCAGCACACAACAACAAACATGATAGCACTAGCCACCACTGGCTAACCTTTGTTTAGCACCGACTGGAGACAGAGAAATGCCTGTAGTACTGCTGAGATAGTGCTGGGTGTTTGGCCATTAGCATCCTCTTCAATCAGGTTCAGCAACAGTCACTACCCTTCAACCATCAAGCTCCTGGACCAGCGTGGATAACTTAACTCACTCTGAACTGATCCCACAACCTACAGACTCACTTCAGGAACTCTACAACCCATGTTCTCAGTATTATTTGTTTTTTATTGACAAAATTTGTCTCCTTTTGCACATTGGTTGTTTGTCAGCCTTTGATTATGTGTAGTTTTTCATAATTTCTAACGTATGTCTCTAATGCCTGCAAGAAAATGAATCTCAAGGTAGTAAATGGTGACATATACGTACTTTGATAATAAATTTACTTTGACCCTGACTCATCCTGCTCTCTAACACGGGATCTCCTAATCAAACCGGTTAGTCTGAACCTTGTCCTACACTCCAGTGAGAGATGTTTTCCATGGATTCTCTGGTTCCCGTCCACAACCCACAGGCGTGCGGGTTGACTGGCTGACTGGCTACGTTAATCTCCCTCTAGTGTGTGACTGGAGTCTGTGGAATAAGATGGGATGGATCTGGAATGAATGCTTCATGGTTAGCACAGACCTGGTGGGTCAAATGGCCTGCTTCCATGTGGAATGACTCTGTAAGCCCCAGTTTCCTGATTTCAGCTTCAAAGCCACACACCCTATTCCCCAAAACCCTCCCTCCACCTTTGAATGTAGCAGTAAGAGGTGAAGAAGTTAGCAGAATTTAATATTTTATTATTGTAGCAATTTTAATCTATTCACTGTACTGTTGCGGCAAAACAAATTTTGCAACATAATTCAGAGCTTTAATGTCTTGCCAGTTATTTCCCCCACCCTATGCTCTCCCATGGTAAAACAGGGATGGTGGTCCAGGCCTGGATGCTGTCTGCACCTTGGCAAGTCTGAGAGCACCAGCTTGGGCTTCACCTTGTCCACTCTCACCCAGAGAGCTCAAATCTCCTGCATCTTCACCACGTCTATCTACTTCAGTCTTTTCTCCTCATCTGCTTCGTGTGACAGAATATTTCCCACAGGTGCCGATAATCCCTTTTCCCAGCAGAACAGCTGTGCCCATCTGACACGCACCAGCTGTGGCGTGCAGCTGGACCCCGGTGAATGGCAGACAGCGATGGAGGCCAAGTTCCACCCTCGCCTACCCGATGACAATGAGCTCACTGATAAACCTCGAACCACCCCTCTTAGGGCAGCATGGCAGTGTAACGCTATCACCACGATCAGCGATTGGGGTTCAGTTCCCTTTGCTGTCTGTAAGCACGCTCTCCCTCGTGACCGTATGGGTTTTCTCCAGGTGCTCCGGTTTCCTCCCAATACAGGTTGCTATGTTGTGGGCAAGCTACATTGGCACTGAAGGGCATGGTCACCCTTCTAGACTGCGTTGATGCAAATGACACATTTTGATCTTTCTATGTACATGTGACAAGTAAACCTGACCTGGTCTTTAAATCTTTTTCCTGTCCTGCCAACAAAATTCCATAAACCTCCCTTCAAATCTTGGGTTTGGCTGGCCTAAGCTGTAACAGTAATGTGTTTCAGTACAGTACAGGAAATGCCTAGCTCTCACAAGAGGGGGTTTTCAAGTGATATTTGAAACTGACCAACATACGTGGGCAAAAACTTGAGCAGACGAGAGAATGTCGGGACAGAGTATTAAATCTGGGTAAACAGGCATTTTGGGAAGGGCAGAATGGCCTCCTGCTCCTAACTGCTATGTTTCTATAAACTGAAGAGACTCCACAGATGCTGAAAACCTTGAGCAACACACACAGAATGGAGGGGGGAATATACAAGCAAGAGAAAATCTGCAGATGCTGGAAATCAATGCAACACACACAAAATGCTGCAGGAACTCAGCGGGCCAGGCAGCACCTATGGAAAAGAGTCAATGTTTCGGGCCGAGACGTCGACTGTACTCTTTTCCATAGGTGCTGCCTGGCCTGCTGAGTTCCTCCAGCATTTTGTGGGGGAATGTGAAAGTTGATGTTTCACAACGAGCAGGACCTTGGCCTGAAACATTGACTGTGTATTCCTCTCTCTAGATGCTGTCTGACTTGCTGAGTTCCTCCAGAGTTTTGTGTGTTACTATGTAGTGTGTTGGCAGAGGAATGGCAGACTAAGAGCTTCTAAAGCTGGGGTACACAGTGGGAAGGCAGCAAGCGTTCAACTGGAGGAACCCATGGGGGGGAGGGAGTGGGGAAGAAGCTGCCGTTGCTTTGGTTGTAAACCCTGATGCAGGGTCTCAACCCGAAAGGTCGATGATTCCTGCTCAATTCATTGAGTTCCTCCAGCATATTGTTGCTGCAGATTCCAGCATCTGCGGTCTCACAGGAGGGGAATAATGAAGGCTGGGGATGGGGACATTAAGGTTGATGAGAGACTACCCCTTCAAACCTCAGGCACTAGGCTACGGCCTTCAGAAAGCACAAAACCAGGGCCGGCCGCAGACGTGTTGCAGATTATATAGTTGATCCCCAGACTAATATAATAACCTTTTACAGGCTTGCATTTGTTTAATTTGAATTGTAATTCAGTGAAAGTCCATAAAAGTTAATTGCTGCAGTCTGGATGAAACCTATCACGCCATGCTCCGTTGCTACTAATACCACACTCTGATGTTCTCTTTACCCCATGTGTGACCCTTTGTTGCTCCAAGTGGTCACACACCTTGCGTGTGGGAGGTGGCTGTCAGACCCCACAACAGGAACAAAAGGCAGGTGCTGAAAAAGAGTTTCCCAAAGTTACCTTCTGTGTAAGTAGCATCTCCCCAGTACTCCTTGCCAAGGCTGATTCAGTATTCCCTTTGTCACACTTAGTTCCCAGTCTCGGAGCTGAAGATTGACATGTGCTGGGTTTTAAAGGATCCCAGTCCTTTTGGCAGGTTGTTTACCTTTGAACTGGAAAAGATTTTTCATAGCTCTACTTTTAGCCCCCCTCCCCCCACGTTGCCTTTGCTAGACTCAAAAACAGGAGGGAAGTGTCGTTTCTGTTCATCTCCATTCTCCGGCTGTCCGCCTGTGCGGGTGTGCAGGAGGGAGGAACAGGATCTGTTTTGTTGTTTTGCTTGTTGTGTTCTGTGTTGTTCGGTCGAGCGTTGTGTTCGTTCGTCATGCTGTGTTGGCACCAGAATGCGTGGCAACACTTGCGGGCTGCCCCTGGCACACCCCCAGGTGTGTTGGTCGTTAACGCAAATGACGTATTCCACTGGATGTTTTGATGCACTTGCAATAAATAAATTAATCTGAATCTGATCCTGTGGGTTCGGGGGGGGGGGGGGAACAATCTTGTACAGTTCGATGTTTTACCGTGAAAATATGTCCGTGGAAGATCTTGGTGCCTGCTGTGTCATGCCTCATTAGGATTTTAGACATATCAATAAAATCACCTTCTTCTTTTATCCTCCATTCAATTCACGTCTGATTTGTTTAGCCTCTTGTGACAAGAATTCCCCTTAACCCTGGAGTTAGCCTCATGAAATCTCTTCTGTATTGTTTCTAATGCTACGTGTTTTCCCCAGGTAGAGACAGGATTCTGTTCCTGACAACTATCCGTAACCCAGTTTGTAAGTTGAAAGTGCGTCCACCTGACAATCTATCCCAGTAAAAACGGAGGCCACCCAAGGGCCACGTTTAGTTTAACCCAACCATTCAGACTTGACTGCGAGAAGTGATGATGTTGTTGTTGCAGGAAAACTACTGACCATATTCAGTAATGTCAGTGCTCTGTGTGGAATAAAGGACCGGCTTATTTCTCCAATGCTGTATGAAGATAGAACTTGCACTGTGGTCCTAATCTTGCACCAAATCCATGAATGGAGTTCTCACATAGGTGAAGATTCCTGCAGCTCCTTAGCGGCTGGAAAATCCTTTGCACCGATCTTCCAAACCTTCGCCCATAAGTTGGACATCCTTTGTTAAATAGGAGGACTAAAACTGTACACAGCATTAGTTAAGTTAATTGGGAAGAGGAAGGAATGACAGCTCAGAGCTCAGATTTAGATTTACAGGCAGTGGCCACTTCATTAGGAACCTCCTGTTCATAGTCTCCTGCTGCTATAGCCCATTCACTTCAAGGTTTGTCGCGCTGTGTGTTCAGAGATGCCCTTTACGCACCACCGTTGTAATGCATGGCTATTTGGGTTACTGTCACCTTCCCGTCAGCTTGAACCAGTCTGGCTGTTCTCCTCTGACCTCCCTCATTGATAAAGCACTTTCGCCCACAGAATGGCCGCTCACTGGATGTTTATTGTTTCTCACACCTCTCTGTAAATTCTAGGGAGTGTCATGTGTGAAAATCCCAGGAGATGAGCAGTTTCAGAGATACTCAAACCACTCCTTCTACACCAACAATCATTCCACGGTCAAAGTCACTTAGATCACATTTCTTCCCCATTCTGATGTTTGCTCTGAACAACTGAACTTCTTGACCATGTCTGCATGCTTTTATGCATTGAGTTGCTGCCACGTGATTGGCTGGTTTGATATTTACATTAATGACCAGATGTATATAATAAAGGGGCCTCTGAGTGTATTTTAAATGAGGGTGGATAAATTTCGCATTTCTTATTGTAATTTATAGTATATTTTATGTATTACACTCTACTGCTGTTACAGGCAACGTATTTCACAATGCATATCAGGGATAATAAACCAGATTTCTGATTCTGAATGTGAAATGTTGTCAGGGCAAGCTGAAAACGTTACCATTGGGTGAGTGGTAGAGTACCAACCCCTTCATAAGGCCGACAGTCCTGGGCTTATGTCACCAACACACAGAGAATGAGAGGTGGATGGGGCTGGTGAAGGAGTCGGGGGTGTGGTGGGGGTATGATTCCGTGAACCTTTGTAAGTGCAAAACAAAACAAGCAGGCCGTACAGCAAGCCAGCTGAGGAAACTGGAACGAGCACAAGGAAGATGTGGCCTCAGCGATTTTGGATTCTGATCCTCATTATGTGGGCAGCTCTCTGCTTTCCCCTTTCACGTACTGCAGTCCCGTGGTACAAGTCAGAGGCATCTGTGCTTTCCCAGACCGCCACTCGTGCCACTTGCTGTCAGGATGACCAGTTACGCTGGCCTCGTGGGCTGCTTCAGCTGTGCATCAGAGTTAAGAGGACTTGTTGGAAATTAAAATTGTTTTTCTAATGCACTGGTATTCCAGTAAATAAAAAATATTTGAGCGTTCGACGCAGAACAGAATTGTACCCTTTCACACTAGCACTTACTGCTGTTAAGAAAATATATACAAAATGCAACGGCAGTGTGTTTGCTATGTATCGGAAATTGTGCTTGAATGAAAGGCGGCTCTATGTTACCTCTCCATTTTATTTGTTTGCCTTTGTCTAGGCATATTCCTGAGTTGTTGGATTGTATAAACATATGGGCCAAAATATACAGCTTGGTGATTACATGTTGACAGATGTGCTTTTAACCGTTTTCCTTCGAAATGTTTAGTGCTACTTAAACATATATAATGGTGTAAAGCTCTTCCTTCTGCTGTACAATCGCTCCACTTCCCCTCCACCCTTACCCAGACACGTATCAGGCCCAAAGCAGAGTGGGCTGGTGCCAATAAGTGGTGTTTATTCTTTTCAAGCGTGAGGTGTTTGACTTTAGTGTGCACTCTAGATCTGTTGGCAATGCGTGCCCTGATGTGCGGGAATGGACTACAAATGCGACCCAGGAGGTGAGCACCTGCCGTCGGCAGCATTGCAGTAAATCAACGTTAAATATTGAGAAACCAAACCTCTTCCGCTGAAGCAAATTACTTACACTACTGCTGTTAAGCTGGGATTGGTCAACCTTGTAGTAGCACAGCAGACTCAGTTCCATTAGGTGATTAAATGTGTTCACATAAAGCATAAAACAGAACTTAGAACATGAAACGTTACAGCACAGTTCAGGCCCTCTGGTCCACAGTGTTGTCCTGACGTATTTAATCTACTCTCAGATTAATTAACCCTTCCTTCCTACAAAACCCTCCATTTTTCTATCATCCACTTGCCTACCTAAGAGTTTCTTAAATGCCCCTAATGTATCTGCCCCTACCACCCACTCTGGCAGGGCATTCTACACATTCACCACTCTGTGCAAAAAAAAATGTTATCATAGAACAATAGAAGTTCTGTGATAGCCTGCAGCCTATCTTAGAACATAAAACAGTACAGGTCCTTTCGCCCATGAGGTTGTGATGCCCTTTTAACCTACACTAGAACAATCTAACCTAACACATAGTCGTCCATTTTTCTTTCATCCATAGGCCTGTCTAAAAGTCTCTCAAATGTTCCTACTGTATCTGCCTTTACCTCCACCCCGGCATTGTGTTTCTCTGTATAAAAACTCACCTCTGACATCCCCTGTATACTTGTCTTCAATCTCCTTAAAAGTATATACCATGTTAGCCATTGATACCCTGAGGAATAAGGTGCTGGTTGTTCACTCTATCTAGGCCTCTTATCATCTTGTACAGTCCTTATCCGCAGGGGATTGGTTCCGGGATCCCCCGCAATACCAAAAAACGTTGATGCTCAAGTCCCTTATTTAACCTGTCTCAGTGAGGTGGTCTTCAGGACCCAGCGGAACCCCGGACTTTATTTAACCTGTCTCGGTGCAGTGGACGTTAGGACCCGGCGGCGCAGCTCTGAATCCGCAGTGTTTCTGTTCACGAAAGTGATCACGATCACGATTGGAAGTAAGGTGGAAGTAATAAAGCGATCGGAAAGAGGTGAAACGCCATCGGTCATTGGAAAAGCGTTAGGCTGCAGTCGGTCAACGATTGAACAATTTTAATGGAGCATGTGAAAGGCCCTGCCCCAATGAAAGCTACAAGTATTACTAAGCAACGCAGTGGTTTAATTATTGAAATACGTATGTTTCTTAAGTATTTTATATGCAGAGAAAGGTAAAATATATACTATATACTAAGAAAAACACTTGACTAACTGACGCTAAATAATACCGGATGTACCTGTTCCGACTTCAAATTGAACTTAAAGACGGACTCAGGAATGGAACTCATTCATAACCCGGGGACTGCTTTACTTTTAAGTCATTTCTAGATTACTTATACCTAATACAATGTAATTGCTATGTAAATAGTTGTTATACTGTATTGTTTAGGGAATAATGACAAGAAAAAATAGTCTGTACATGCTGAAACAACGAGTGCTGGAGAGAGAACTTCCGGGTTTTCCCAATCCGCGGTTGGTTGAATCCGTGCACGCGGAACCCGCGGATAAGGAGGGCCGACTGTACACCTCTATCAAATCACCCCTCATCCTCCTTCACTCCAAAAAGAAAAGCACTAGCTCGTTCTACCTCTCCTCATTTTACATGCCCTCTAATTCAGGCAGCATCAGGGTAAATTTCCTCTGCACGCTCTCTAAAGCTTCCACATCTTTACTATAATGAGGCGACCAGAACTGAACACAATACTCCAAGCGCAAACACGAGGAAATCTGCAGATGCTGGAAATTCAAACAACACACACAAAATGCTGGTAGAACACAGCAGGCCAGGCAGCATCTATAGGGAGAAGCACTGTCGACGTTTCGGGCCGAGACCCTTCGTCAGGACAGTGCTTCTCCCTACAATACTCCGCGTGTTCTAACCAGAGTTTTATAGAGCTGCGACATCACCTCGCGGCTCTTGAACTTAACTCCCCGACTAATGAAGGCCAACACACCACACGCCTTCATAATTGCCCTATCAAGTTGCACAGCAGGTAAACGTGATTTATGCTTTCTCCTCGTTTGCTGTTTCCCCATGAACTCTGAAGATCATACGGGGCCGGTTTTCAGTACAAAGATAGGGAGTGCTGGAAGTGCTGCAGGTTGTACAGTCCCAGCGGGGCGAGGAACAGAGTCCGGTCATCACGTGCTGAAGTAAACGTGTTAAGTTGCAGAGAGGATGGGAGGTTGGAGAATGTCTGATAGGGCGACAGTCGTCTGATTTCTCCAACCTCCCACCCTCTCTGCAGTTGTTATCTTGATATATCGAGTTAACAATTGTTTTAAAATGTACAGTGTGAGAGAGAGAGAGAGAGAGTTAAAGAAAATAGAAAGATACAGCCACATTTGTGGGGGGGGTGGGAGGGAGAGAAGGGGGGGAGAGAGAGCGAGAGAGAGAGTGGGAATAAAGATGGTAGTCGCCTGTAATTGTTCTGTTTGTTATTCAGTCCTGAGGGCTGTAGCTGCCCTGACAGAAGCTGGGGTTCATTGAGCTGACATTAGGTGTCATGGGGCAATGACTGGAAGCCATGGACTTTGGCTGAATGCATCTGTTAGACTCCGGGAAAATAGTGAAGCACAACTTGGCAGACGGTTGGCAAGAAAGACATGAAAGTATCTTGGGAGATAAGATGGAGGCAGTGAGTTCTCATTACCAGGTAACAGCCAGTTTATCTCACAGGGGGCAGGCACTATGTCTACAGAACCTCCAGGGTAGTGGCTTCTGTATCCAACTGCAGTCACAGTTAATGCAAATAGTTCTGCCAGCGGCAGTTCTTAGGGCATTTTAGCCATTTTCTGCAGCAAAAAAATGGTCCAAGTGCAAGCTTGCCTGTTGATTAATACCATCAGCGCAGAAACTGATTCATATTTTCTTTATCATATGTAAAATGTTGGCAAGGATTCTGCACTGGGATTGGATAGATCCTGGATACCCATATGATTCCTGGCTCCGAGCAGCTCCAAGAAGGGGAGCAAGTGGAGAAGGAAGATTTAGATGGACATGGTGCTAGCGGGATTAGCTTAGATAGGTGTTTTAGTCAACATGGAAGAGTTGGGCCAAAAAGTCTGTTTCTGTTTTGTTCTGTATTCCACTGTTGTCTATAAGGAGTTCGGATGTTTTCCACATGTTTGTGTGAGTTTCCCCTCTGTACTCTGATTTTCTCCCACATTTCAAAGATGTACAGTTTAGTAGGTTAATTGGTCATGAGGGTATAATTGGATGGCATGGGCTGTCTGGCCTGGAGGGGCCTACTGCTGACTGTATCTCTAAAAAATATAATTCTAAATCAATGTATAGTGCATCGTTCAGGTTGACTTACTGGATTTAGGTGGGCCAGATTAGACAGTTGAATGTGAGTAATTGTTAGCAGAAGGAAGAGGTAACTTTAGAGTTAAATGTTTCAATAACCAAGCTTCTAAAATGTCACTGCTTCCTCCTCAGGAACAGGCATATTGGGAAGCCAGCGGACCATTCTGGAGGAGATCCTTCTCGGCAATGGAGACACCCTGGACCTGTCTTGCAATTCTCAAGGCTCCTCACTGGCTCTAGTGTGGTTGAAAGATGGACTCCAAATCCTGCCCAACAACACAACCCAAGTAGGTCAGAAGTGGTTGAAGATCATCAACGTTTCCTACGATGATTCTGGAGTCTACTCCTGCAAGCTCTGGGGAACCAATGAGATTCTAAGCAACTTCACAATCAAAGTCACAGGTGAGTGTTGACTGTCACAGTTCCCTGAGCAC
Source organism: Hemitrygon akajei (assembly GCF_048418815.1). NCBI lineage: Eukaryota > Metazoa > Chordata > Chondrichthyes > Myliobatiformes > Dasyatidae > Hemitrygon > Hemitrygon akajei. Next base: position 34,321,068 of record NC_133127.1, read on the forward strand.
ATGGTGATGAACTTGCCCCATGATGTTAATATACAATCCTGTAGTGACTTGCAGACAGCCCTCACAGATCAGAGGTAACCTCACCTTCACAGCATTGGGAAGAGTAAAGAAATAATCCACTAGCTAAATCGATGAAGTGATTAGACATCTGTCCATTTTTCCAAAGACATACTCTGTGATCCAGACAATGAACTCGGAACAGTGGTAGATTGAGAATGAGGAGTCTAACCTGCAAATCTGTTGGAATGCCATGAAAATTCATCTGTTTCATCGCTCTTTTTATACATTATTAAATAGTGCATTAAGAATATTCTTATATTCTTTTGAAAGGAAACCTCTAATATCAGAATCAGTTTTATTATCAAAGACATGTTGTGAAAGTTGTTTTGTGTCTGCAGTACTGTGCAATACCTATGAATTACTGTAAGTTGCAAAATAGTGAGGTAGTGTTCATGGGTTCATGCACCGTTCAGAAATCCGCTGGCGGAGGGGAAGGACCTGTTCCTGAAGCATTGTGTGTGTCTTCAGGCTCTTGTGCCTCCTTCCTGATGGTAGTATTGAGAAGAGGGCATGAACTGGATGCTGAGGGTCCTTTATAATGGATGCCTCCTCCTTTCGAAGATGTCCTCGGTGCTGCGGAGGCTATGCCCGTGATGGAGTTGGCTTGTGTGTGACTCCAGACCTGTACTGATGTGATCCACTTTTAGCTCTACAATGGTCTGATATGCCGTTCTAGGGATGGGCCATAAATTTTAGCCTTTCCAGTGTGGCCCAGATCTCAGAGGTTTCAAAGATACATTTAATGTCAGAGAAATGTGGACAATATACACCCTGAAATGCTTTTTCTTCGCAAACATCCACGAGAACAGAGGAGTGCCCCCAAAGAATGAATGGCAGTTAAATGTTAGAACCCCAGAGCCCCTCCCGTGTGCGTAAGCGGCAGCGAGCAACGATCCCCCTCCCCCCACCGGCAAAACAAAAGCATTGGCACCCACCGCCGAGCACTCAAGTGTGCAGAAAAGCAACAGCAAAGACACAGACTTGCAGTACCCCAAAGACTATTTGTTCACCCGGTATCAGGAACGACTAAAGTAAAATAAAGCACATAAAGGTGTTCTAGTCCCAACCTGGGCTGCTACCCCTCCCATTCATATGTGCTTATCCAAACTTCTCTTAAATGTTGCAGTTGAACCCGCATTTCTGTTGACAGCTCGTTCCACACTCTCACCACCACCTCTGAGCGAAGAAGATTACCCTCAGGTTCCTCAAATGTTTCACCTTTACCCTAAACCTATTACCCCTAATTCTAGTCTCATCCAACCTCAGTGGAAAAAGCCCATCTGAACAAATCTTCAGGTAAGCGAAATGGAAATAAGAAAAGCAGAAGTGTCCCTGTTAAGTTATGCAGTCTTCAGAAGGAAAATAAAGAGAATATAGCTTGAAAATGTTTCTACCTCACATAGCCCCAGATGAGAGCTTTAATCTTTTCAACTTCACGTTCAGTCTTTTCAGAGAAAAAATGAAGGAAGTGTTGGAATGCCACATTATCTTGTAATCACACACTTTGGAAACTATCTAAATAAGTTTGATCATTGTCAAGAAAACATACAGGAAGCAGGGAGAGGTTCATAGTGGGTAATTCGAAACTGAAAGTTCAAAATTATTATCAAAGTACGCCTGTCTCCCTATACCACCTTGAGATTTATTTTCTTGCAGGCATTCATACTAAATACAAAGAAACACAATAGAACCAATGAAAACTACACATAAATATTTGAAAAAGTTGGTGTTCTGCAAAATATTTAATGAAAATTGACTAAAGAAATAGACTTTTTTCTCACCAGTGTTTTCCCATTCATCTTTCTTCTTGGGACACCATTCTACTGTCCCCATTCATATCAGTTTCTAATCCAGTTGCCTAATGAGCAAGAAAACAAACTGTTGGAGGAGCTCGGAGGACCTGGCAGCATCGGTGGGGGGAAATTTTCATCGATTGTCCCTTTCTCTCCCCAGAAATTGTCTGAACCACTGAGTTCCTCCTGCAGCCTGTTTGTTTAGTTTTGCTCCAGATTCCAGCCTCTGCGGGTTTGTTTGGCGATAATGAGTGCCGGTAGTACTGTTTGGTGACCAGGCATTGAGCAGAGCTGATCGCTGGGCTCATCCAGAGGAAATGCAGTGTAGGTCTGTCACAGTCTGTCTGCTTCATCTAGGTACTTGTAATCAGATGGGGTGGAATAGCAGTCAGCAATGGAAACTAATTTTTTTCCTCACAGGGTTTTCTGATAGTATACACAAAGTACACTACAGATGCTGTGGTCAAGTCAAGACGTACAAACAAGCTGGATGAACTCAGCAGGTCGGGCAGCATTCGTTGAAAGGAGCAGTCAACTTCGCCAGTCCTGACGAAGGGTCTCGGCCCGAAACATTGACTGCTCCTTTCAACGGATGCTGCCCGACCTGCTGAGTTCATCCAGCTTGTTTGTACATCTTTCTGATAGTATGTTGGCAGATGAGCCTGGGAATCAAATCCAGGCCTATTAAGTTTGGTATGGTGCAATGTAACTAGTTTTCCTGGAGGAACAAATGAATACCTCTAATTAGTAGATGGCACGTGCTGCTGTGGGGGTAAAGGGGAACTGCCTCCCCTAATCTACCTCATGCTTTTTGGTGTCTTTGCCTGTGACCTAATGCCTCACTCTACTTCATTTACATAGGATCAAGGATCAGCTTTATTCACCATACACATTTACATGTATTAGGAATTTGCTGTGGTTTAAAGTGTTTATAGGAGATTGAAGAAACTGAGTTATAGACAGAGGGGGGTGGGGTGGGCTAATAGAATGATTGATCAGGTTAACTGCCTGGGGGGTATTTTTTAAATGGTGTGAAGTTTTTTTTTAACAGCCCTAAGGCGCTTTCCGGAAGGAAGCTTTTGGAAAAGGTAGTTTGCTGGGCGGATAATGTCCACAATGATTTTTACTGCCCATTTCTTTGTCCTGGCACCTACAAGTCCTGCGGTGATGCTAGGCCGCAGCCAGTAGCCTTTTTCTGCTGACCTGACAGTCTGTTGCATTTTTTGTATATTGTGAGAGAATGCTGCTCCAAAACAAACAATGATGGCTGATGTGAGGATGCTCTTGACGATGACAGAGTAGAATTGTACCGGTGTATTCTGGGGAAGGTGGAATTTTACCGAGTATACCCCATGCTGAGCCTTTTTGAAGGAGATACAGTTCTCCCGCATGAGAGCCCATGAAATGGTGTGGAAACGGTGCCTACTGCAGAGTTGTAATTTTTCATTGCAATCAAATATTGGCAGAAAGGAGCAATCTTGCTGTTGTACTAAAGAAGATATAATCTGCTCAAATCCAACAATAACATGACATTAGCCAATCCTACCCTCCCTAACTCAGGTCTGCCAAAGCTGAGCTGAGCCGAGCCATGTCAGCACAGAACAAGGCAAGTGCTAAGAATGAGCAATGCCTGATTCTAGGGGACCTCTCACAATCAGAAGTTTGCAGAATCTTTGTGGGTTTCATTAGGCTTAAGGGGATATCGTTAGGAATTTGCAGCATGCAGGCGAGGAATTCTCATAGCTGCCTTCCAACATAGCATCAAATTATGCATTCACCATAGTCAGAGAGGGAAAGGAAGACATTTGAGCCACTGGAGGATTAACTTGGACAAATTACAAAGAGTGTTCCACCCCACCTTAGGTCCAAGATTTAAATAAGAAGAAAAGTTTATTTTGGCCAGGAATAAAGTGAGAAAATCTACAAGATGGTAGCAAATGCAATATTACCTGAGATAAATTGCAAAATGAAGATCAAGGTAGTAAAGAGCATTTTGAGATTTATTATTCCTGTGATTAATATGCAGGACAAAACAACCAGCTCGGATAAGTACATGGGTTCCGGCTGTCTTTATGAATGAGTGAGCACTAACTGGTTCTTCCCTCCTGAAAATGAAAACAAATTTACCCCCCCCCCCCCCCAACAGTTACTGTGTTCCTCACTTCCCAATGGAATGACAACAGGCACTAGTTTACAGAGAAAAATGAATCGCATAATCCAGGAAGGTTAGATAGCACACTCAACATGGTTTTGCATTTGGCAGTAAAATTGTTCTGATTAAGGTTGAAGTTTAGACCACAAGGCATTGAAGCTGAGTGAGGCCGTTCATCCCATCGAGTCCGCTCTGCTATTCCATCATGGCTGATTTATTTCCCCCTCAACCCCATTCTTCTGCCTTCTACCGTAACCTTTGACACCCTGACAAATCAAGAACCTATCAATCTCTGCTTTAAATGTACCAAACGGCTCGACCATCACAGCTGTCTGTGGCAATAAATTCCACAGATTTGCCAATCTCTGGCTAAAGAAATTACTCCTTATCTCTGTCCTAAAGGGATAGCTTGTACCCTTTGATCCTAGTCTCTCCGGTTATAGGAAACATCCTCTCCCCATCCACTCTATCTGGGATTTTCAATATTTGATAGGTTTCACTGAGCTCCTGACCCCTTCATTCTTCTAAACGCAGATAGCCTGACATCTGACTGGCTGGAATGTGAACCAGTGTTCGGGAGTGTGAGCCAAGTGTGTCCCCGAGTTGGGGGTGGGGTTCAGGGACAGCAGGGGTTGAGAACTGGGTAGGTTTGCAGCCAGAACCCAGGGTCTCTCTCCCTCTCCCTCTCTCTTATATACTGTATATGTGGTCAAATAGGACAGATATGTACCCCCCCCCCCCGCCCCCCTGGATTAATTGGGCCATCAGTTAATCAGACCAGCTGCTTATTTGGGAAAGCTCTTAAAGAACAAAAACTAATTGAGAAAGTAGTCAGGATTCCCTTTGTTTACTTGGGACCCTATGCTGCTTAATTGGGCAGGATACTGTTACCCAACTCTTTATACCTAGCGTCAGTCATGTGCAATCTGTGGCTGTTAGACTCTACACCGTGCTTAGTTTTTAAATTGCATCAGTTGTATATGATTGTGTTCAAAAAACAGTGACTTTTGTCACTGATAGTTAGTGAGAAACAAGCAGTAAGACAATTCAAGCATTCAGGCTTGGAAGTGCCAGAAACAACCGGGAGTGAAAAGGAAACAATTTCACTGCTTCAGCAAGTTAGGAACTAGGAGGAATTTGAAGGTATTGACAACCATCTTGAATGTTACAATGAAAGTGAAGATTTGGAGGAAGACAGTCTATTGTCTGCGCTGCTTTTGTATATTTACCGTCAATCAAAAGAACATAGCTGTGTACACTGGATGAATTCCTCCATTGATAACTATTAGGAATTAATACAGAGTTTTATAGCACTGTAGTAGTATTGCTCGTGTTCTCATTTGTTCTGTATTTCATTTAGATACATCATTTGGTAGCCAGTTAAACAGTAATTTTTCTTTTTTATAATAACCCATTTGACCACAGTGGATTCAAAGGAAAATTTATTAAAATATAGTGAAAATTATTGTGTCTTTTGGTGTTAATAGTCCAGAGAATCAGCAAGTGTGCCATTATCAGAGCTTCATTAAAGCAGGGCTTGTTTTAAAGGAACAATGAATTCAAAGTCCCACAAAAACAAAAAAAACCTGCATATGCCAGAAATCAAAATCAAAGAAGTAATTGATGGGGATGTCCAGCAGCTAGAGACAAAAACACAGCTAGCATTTGAGGTCAATGTCAACAAGCTCTGATGATACTCCTTGACCTCGGCCAACCCTCCATTTTCCCCAGACGCTGCCTGATCTCCTGGGTGTTAGTGGCAGTTTCTGTTTATAATTAATGGTCCTCTATTGTTGCTCACTTGAGTTATCACCAACCTGTTGGGCACTGTGGCACTGACAGCGAGGGGTACAAGGCCAGCGGTGGGTGCTGAGTGCCAGCCAGCATGCCTTGCTGTTAGAGCACCCTGGGTTGTGCTGTACCAGTGTGCGAGGTGTGAAGGAAAGGCCAGTCCCTGCACAGGGCGATGACTTGCTTTTCCTGAAGAAGTGCTCTAATGACCACAGTGTATGGAGGATCTCTGGGCTTCCAATTGTTGACGACTGATTGAAAGGTAATTAACTGTAGTACGTGAATATTGAAACCAGCTGTGTTTTATGTACTCTGATTAATCCTTTATTTGGAATCCCGCTGGAGTAAATTAGGGCTCGCTCGTAATTCTGATCCCTGGACCACATGTGAATCATACTCCTTGCCTCCTTCCCAGATCTTACTGCTCCCTTCCTACTCTTTGTTCTTCTCCTTCCCAGCTTGCTTCCCCACTTTCCAAGACCTTCCTCGACCGAGACCTGAGAAAAGTTCCCCTTCCCAAACTTGTCTCCCTTTCTCTCCCAAGCCTCTCCTTTCAGGCCCTGCAGGCAGGTTGATGTGAGTGAGCTCCATGTCGTCTGTCTCCATAACCACCAGGTTTAAGGCACTCAGTGCTCCGAACAACATGAACCCTGATGGAGTATGAGGTGCTAGGCCCAAATATAAACCCTGCTGGATTATGTAGTGCTAGGCCCAAATATAAACCCTGCTGGATTATGTAGTGCTAGGCCCAAATATAAACCCTGCCGGATTATGTAGTGCTTGGCCCAAGTATAAACCCTGCTGGATTATGTAGTGCTAGGCCCAAATATAAACCCTGCTGGATTATGTAGTGCTAGGCCCAAATATAAACCCTGCCGGATTATGTAGTGCTAGGCCCAAATATTACCCCTCCTGGATTATGTAGTGCTAGGCCCAAATATAAACCCTGCTGGATTATGTAGCGCTCGGCCCAAGTATAAACCCTGCCAGACTATGTAGTGTGGCATCTTGACTTGCTAAGTGATTCAAGCAGCTGCTTTCAATCGAAGCAATGTGCACAGCGCTGGTAGTGATTTCTGGATTTGATCAAGTGGCTGATGAAAGAGAGCTCTCTGTGTGAAAGATATTTCACCCACTTTCTGCTCCACTTAAATGTGCACCTGTCAGGCAAATGCAGTCAAACCACATTATTGCAAACTCAAGGAGAATCACCAAGTGTGCTTGCCAGGAAGGATATGAACTGGAGTTGTCTCTTGATTGTAACAAAGGAAATTTATTAATTTTAAAGATAAAGTCACTGCTCAGTCAGTCGCACATTTACCTGTGCATCAGAATGTAGAGGATTTGTGGCCTGTTGGAGTGATTTTAGCATGTAATCTAAGCTGCACTTCAAGGCAGAATTGAGGGATGCTGGACTGTTGAAGATGTTGTCTACATCTCAAGAATAATTCATTAGCTGCGACTGGTCTTAAGATATTGTGAATTAAAAATGGTATATTTTCCAATTATTTTATTACCATTGATAACTTTATGGGTAAAAACCCCTTTATTTGCCACTGGGTCATCAGGAGCCCACTTGATTGGCGAACTAATACATCCTATATGTTTGTAAAAGAAAGACTGCAGTGGCTGGAAATCGAGCAACGCGTGATGCTGGAGAAACTCAGTAGGTCAGGCCACATCGATGGAGAGAGATGAACAGTTGCCATTTCAGATGGAGACCTTTCTCCAGGACAGGAGTGGAAGAACTGAGAAGAGTAGTGCTGACCCAAAACATCAACTCCACATTTTCCTCCAGCAATACTGGAAATCTGGAACATCACACAGAAAGCCAGTCACGCAGCATCTAAGGAGTCAACGTTTCAAGGCAAGACCCTTCTTCAGGACAGGTCTTTGGGGAGAAATAGTCTTGACCCAAAATGTCGACTGTCCATTTTCTTCCATAGATGCTGTGTGACCTGCTGAGTTCCTCCAGCGTGTTGTGTTACTGTCAGTAAAATGTGCTATAGTCACTTAATGAGAGAGTGGACTTCTCCCGCGTGTCTGAGTGGCTCGCTGTCTTGACATAGAAGTATGTCAGAGGCCCTTCATCGTTACTGAATTCAACTCTTGGGATCCTGCATGTCATTGTTGACTTCCCTTCAGCAGACTGCAAGCAGTTGAAGTTGGCCCACCATCACCTTCTCAAAGGCAGTTAGAAATGGGTAGTGAGTTGGCCTCTCCAGCAATCCAAATGAATCAATCAAAAATAAAGCTGTTCCGTTTTGTCCTCTATGAATGGATTCTAAATCTGCAGCTGGAAAGATTGAGTTAAATTGACTTTATTTCTTACACGCTTCACATACATTACATCTCCGTCTAAATGTGCAATGTACAATCATAATAATTTATAATAAATAGAACCATCAAAATAACATAGACATACACTCAAGTCAGTGTGAGTTAATCAGTCTGATGGCCTGGTGGAAGAAGCTGTCCTGGAGCCTGTTGGTCCTGGCTTTTATGCTGCAGTACCGTTTCCCAGATGGTAGCAGCTGGAACACAAAGTACACTGCAGATGCTGTGGTCAAATCAAGACGTACAAAAAAGCTGGATGAACACAGCAGGTCGGGCAGCATCCGTTGAAAGAAGCAGTCAACGTTTCGAGTCGAAACCCTTTGAAACCCTGACGAAGGGTTTCGACCCGAAATGTTGACTGCTTCTTTCAACGGATGCTGCCCGACCTGCTGAGTTCATTCAGCTTTTTTGTACGTCTAGCAGCTGGAACAGTTTGTGGTTGGAGTGACTTGGGTCCCCAATGATCCTTCAGGCCCTTTTTACACACCTGTCATTGTAAATGTCCTGAATCATGGGAAGTTCAGCCAATATCTATGTTTTTCCTGATAACCGTATAATGATGGGGAAGTGTGTGAGCTTCTGGAAGACGTATTCAGCATCTTCCGATCTCACCTGACTGATTCTGATGACAAGATCGCAGACCCATGGGAAAACATATCTGGTGTGCTGGTAGCCTCCAGGGAAGCGCATCGGGTTGTAGTAGTGTAGAAGCAGGCCCTTTGACCCATTAAGTCCATACTGACCATTCACACGAAATCCTGCACTTAACCCGTTCTATTCTGTGTAAGTATCAACACCCCCCCCCCCCCCCTGGATTTTACACACTGGCGACAATTTGCAGTGTCCATTTCATGCATCTTTGAAGACGCAGGAGTCTTTGGAGCACCCAGGCGATTGTGCGGGCAGAGGTCGGGATAGGACCGGAGATGCTGGATTGGTGCCACTGTGCTGTGCCACCTAAATCTGCCATCCTCACCTCGCCTGGCCCTGTAGTGACTCCGGACACATTAGCATGGTTAACTCTTGCTTCTTCAAGTTCAAGCGCAAGCAGGAACGGGTAATAATTGTAGGACACAGACTCTGGAAAAAGTAGCTTTTAAAAATAGATGGTGAGGTGAAGGAAGAAGAGGAGAGGCCAATAAAATGTACTGAGGCTCTTCCTCCCCCAAGCGTCCATCTCTTGTGTGAGGCCTGACAGCTGATCTGACCCACGTCCAGTAAGGACTGCCGTGATGGAAGCTCACCCCCTCGAGAGTGCAGCTTTTGATAAGAAACCTTTCCCAATCTGCTGGCCCTGCAGAGACCTGAGAACGAACCCGACGCGTATGATTCTGTACAGGTTCCATTCTGCAGAAAGCACGAGCAGAATGGCTCAAAACCTCGATTCATGCGTAATGAGCCTGGAAGCAGGAGGCGGGAAACGTGCCAGAGCCAGATTTAACTGATCTGTGAAACTGCAGCTAAATGCAGTTTCTGTTTAGGTGCTCGGAGCATGCACAGAGACCCACTGTTTGGAAAGAAACAGACTTTCCTCTTAAAAGGGTAGAGTATAACATCCGTGGTTCCTTTACTCATAAAAACTGCTGTTAAAACTATAAATAAAAATACTCTACATTCTTCGGATAGAGGGTCCGTTAACTCTTTTGCAGGTAAAGGCTAACTCACTGAAACATGATCATTCATTCCCTACCCACGCACTGCGACCACAGTGCATGCAATCTACAAAATGCACCGAAGTTACTCACCCATTGTACCTCCCAGATCTGCGACCTTTACCACAAGCAACGCATGGACATGGGAACATCAGCATCCACGGGTTCTCTCGCCGAGTGGCGCACCATCGTAACCTTTGAAGTACATCCTTACTCTTTTGTCGTCATTGGAGCTAAATTGCGGAATTCCTTCTCAACAGAAGCCTCGTCCCCAAAATTGCAGCCTTTCAATAGCAACCCACGCAAAATGCTCGAGGAACTCAGGAGATCAGGGGAATAAACAGTCAGCATAGACACTTCATCAGGACTGGAAAGGAAGGGGGCAGTTCAAGAGTGCAACTCATCAGCCCCTTCTTAAAGGTGTTAGTGTTGAGCAATCAATGTTGACCAAGTCACTGATGCCTAGGTCCGATAAGTAATAATGGTAAGTTTATGCTGGAGTCGCTGTTACGCCCTCTTGGCAAACGACAAGCTGTATTGTGTTTGACTACAGAATGCTGCAACATTCATGGACTCAGGGATTTGGACTAATGTTTTTGTGCGATTGTATTTCACTGCTATTTTTTATGTGCTTGTTATCTTCTATGTTCCTTGTTCTGTGTGTGTGGCTGTTAGTGCTGTGGCCCCGGAGGAACGCTGTTTCATTTGGCTGTGGTCATGTATGGTTGAATGACAATTAATCTTGAGCTTCACCTTGAAAACAGAAAGGTCTTTGAGTTAAGAGCTAGGCTTGAGCCTGTTACTGCAGAAACATAAACATACAGTCTAAGCTGCCATTCAGTGTAGCAGATCAAGATTCCAGTTTACTTATCGTGTGTACTGTACATCAAAACATACAGTGGAATGCATCGTTTGCGTTAACAGCCAACACACAGGCGTGCTAGGGACAGCCCACCAGCATCGCCACACGTTAAAGCACCAACATAGCTTGCCCACAATGCTCGGCAGAACACACAACAAAACAGAGCGTACCAAGAAACAACACAAGCCCTGCTCCTTCCTCACACCCTCACACATACACAGTCCTCTAACCCCAAGACAGACCTTCAGCGGACTCGGAGATCCAGACATCAGGCCTTTGGCTGAGGAATTTAAATGGTGGCCTGATGGCCTGTTAATCTTTTACATCAACAACCCAATAAATATATAAGATTTCCTGGCACCCTTTAGTGAAGAGAAAACCCATTCTCCCTGTGTCCTAGCCAGTATTTCTCATTGAATCTACATTGTCAGAGCCGATTCGCTCTTTTGCTTTTCAGTGCTGTACGGTACGTGAAAACTTACTGTACCAGCAGCACCAGTCCTTAGGCTGTGAAGCACTTTGAGAGATCAGAACAATAAATCAAGTGATCTACAAATTCAGGCTTGCTTTATTATTGGGTATCAGAACACTGTCACAATTCTGTACTCTGAATTTATTTTGACAAATAGGAGCCTTACACTATCTCCGAAGTCAAATTGGTAAAATTATGTAAATTCAGTATTTTTCAGGATCTGGGCATTAGGCCGTAAGATCATGAGAATAGGAGCAGAATTTGGCCATTTGACCCATTGAGTCTGCTCTGCCAAGGAAGTTTTTAATTTCACCCATGCAGAAATATATTTGTGCTTACGACAGTTTACTCCATTCGAAGTCGACTCCTAAGCTGTAGAGGTCAAGGATTGTAGATGGTGCCTTGGAAGAAACTTTGGCAAGTTGACATATTCCAACTTGCATTCTTCTTCTGGTGTCACACTGTTAAGAGGCTTATTTTGTATTTCAGATTCTTTATCTTCGGGTGATGATGAAGATGACGATGACGATGGGACTGAGGACACAGGTACTGTACCGATATCTAGGAGCCTTCGGTTTCTCCTACCTTCCCTTAAGAATCGGACTTCCCCGTTGGAAAGGCCAGCAGAGAGCTTAGAACATAGTGCAGTATAAGCACTTCAGCCTATAATGCTGTGCTGACTTTTTAACCTACTCCAACATCAATCTAACCCTTCCTTCCTACATAGCCCTCCATTTTCCCATCATCCATGTGACTATCCAAGACTTTCTAAAATGTCCCCGATGTATCTGCTTCTACCACCACCCCTAGCCGGTCGATTCCCCACACCTGCCAGTCTCTGTGTACCTCTGACATCCTCTCTATACTTTCCATCAATCGCCTTAAAATGACACCCCCCCATGTTAGCCATAGCTTGCGGATGACACTCCCTTCTTACGGAATGCAGTGAGAAATGGTCACCGGCTTTGTTGCTGTTAGTGGAACATTGGTGTTGCACCTTTCAATTCAGAAGCGATCACTTTACCTCAGAGCACGTTACATGCTATGAGAAGTGAGCTACCTCGACACTTCTGATGTTGAGTTTTTCAGTACTAGGCAACGATCCAGAGAGTGCCTTAGAGGAACAAGTGCTTTGCTTGAAACCAGCAAACTCTTCACAAAATCTGTGTACAAGTATGATTTGGTTAATGAGATTTCTGACTGTTAAATTCAGCTTCTTTGGGCTAGTTACTGCGCAGCTACTTGAATAGGGAGCTTAGTGTAGCTGTTAGAACGCGGAGGGAGAAGTAATCCACGGAATGCAAGTACCTCGGGTCCTGCTGAAGGGTTTCGGCCCGAAACGTTGACCGTACTCTTTTCCATAGATGCTGCCTGGCCTGCTGAGTTCCTCCAGCATTTTGTGTGTGTTGCTCGGATTTCCAGCATCTGCAGATTTTCTCTTGTTAATATAGCTGCTGATAGTTTGGGTGGAAGGAGACAGGTGTAAACAGACAAGATCCCCATTTCTAGTTACTCCTAGTAACATAAGCAAGAAAGACAGTCGAACTGAATATGTAAACGAAAGTGAGAATATATTATGGAGAGCTGAAAGAACACCGGGTCAGCTTGTGATGCCTTCTCTGGTTGAGTCATACATGACCGTCGAGTTTATGCGTACACTTCGTGAATGGACGTGATATACTAGAAACCGTATCTCCGTACCCCTGGGTGAGTACAGAGTGTAGGCAAGGAGATATGAGGTATCAGTAGTCTGTTCTCACCTGACGATGCATGCTGATGGAATCATACAGCAGTAAACAGGTGCTCTGCCCAGCGTGCTCATGGTGTCTGTACTAATCCCAGTTACCAACACCCTGTTCCTACAAGCATAGTACATCCCTTGGCAGCAGAAGTGTTCGTGCAGCTTTTCTGACTCCACTACCTGAAAGTGTCTAGTAATGGGTTACAGTTCAAGGGCTCCTTGTAAACAGGTTTGATAAACTTCTTCAAAAACGCAAGCTTTTATATCTTTGTTACCCCTCGGAAACAGTCCGCTCACTTCCACCGATCTACAATTGTGTATCACCCTCATATCTCTGTTACCCTTCAGATAGTCTGTACACTTCCATTCATCTACAATTGTGTATCACCCTCATATCTCTGATACCCCTCGGAAACAGTCCGTACACTTCCACTGATCTGCAGTTGTGTATCACCCTCATATCTCTGATACCCCTCAGATAGTCTGTACACTTCCATTCATCTACAATTGTGTATCACCCTCATATCTCTGATACCCCTCGGAAACAGTCCGTACACTTCCACTGATCTGCAGTTGTGTATCACCCTCATATCTCTGATACCCCTCAGATAGTCTGTACACTTCCATTCATCTACAATTGTGTATCACCCTCATATCCCTGATACCCCTGGGAAACAGTCCGTACACTTCCACTGATCTACAGTTGTGTATGGCCCTCATTCTGCAGCAAATTGCACCTTGGGATTGGTTTATTATTGTCACATGTACAGAGATGCAGTGAAAAGCTTGTCTTGCATTCTGATCAAACAGGTCAAATCATTACACAGTGCATTGAGGTAGAACAATAACAGAATGCAGAATGAAGTGTAACAGCTACGGAGAAAGTGCAGTGAAGGAAAACAATAAGATACAGGATCATAATGAGATAGTTTGATAAGGTCTAGAACCCATCTTTACATCCTAGGGAACCATTTAGTAGTCTTATAACAGAGTAAAAGCTGTCCTTGAGCCTGTTAGTACATACTTTCAAGCTTTTGTATCTTCTGCCCGATGGTAGAGGGAAGAAGAGAGAATGTCCGGGATAGGATCATTGATTCCGCTGGCTGCTTTACCGAGCCAGTGAGAAGTGTAGGCAGGGTCCATGGGGGTGGGAGGGGGGGCTGGTTTCCATGATGTGCTGAGCTGTGTCCACCCTTTACAGTTTATTACAGTCATGTGCAGACTACAAGTAACAACTTAATGACGTTTGTTCGCCCTGTTTATGTGGATGTGGTGCCGGGTCTTCACAGACCCAAGACCTAAGACCATAAATCATAGGACCAGAATTAGGCCATTCAGCCCATCAAATCTGCTCCGCCATTCGATCATGGCTGATATTATTTTCTCTCTCAATCCCTTTCTCCTGAAAAACATTTGACACCCTTACTAATTAAATGCCTATCAACCTCTGCTTTAAATACATCCAATGACTTGGCCTCCTGGCTTGTGAAATTCCTTCTCATCTCTGTTTCAAAGGGATGTAGGTCCTTGTATTCTGAGGCTCTGCCTTCTAGACTCTCTTCCCACTATTAGAAACATCCTCTGCCTGTCCACTTCATCTCAACTTTTCAGTATTCAGTACATTTTAATGCAATCCCTCCTTGTTCTTCTAAACTCCAGCAAGTACAGCCCCAGAGCCATCAAACACATCTCATTCCAGGGATCATTCTCATAAACCTCCTCTGGACCCTGCCCAGTGCCAGAACATGCTTTTTTAGATGTGGGGCCCATATCTAGGCTGTTCTCCGAGAAGATGCAACACTCCCTGAGCGAGGAAATCCAATGGTAGTGCACATTTCAAACTCCAGAGGGAGGATTGAATGTACAAGACTGTAGCTATACAAATCCATCCCTTAAAATTAAGCTGTTTCTGATCTTTGTAAAGCTCCAATTGTGCTTAAAGATTTTTAAACAGAACAGGACAATGTTTTCTTATGTAACAGCTCGAGTATAATATCTTCAACTCTGCATGCCTCAGTGTCCTCGCAAGTAGGCTGGATGCTGATGACAGGAACTGTCAATGCCAGCCTGCCACTGAGCATCTCCTGGAGATTGAGCCAGTTAATGACACCAAGATGTTAGTGGGTTGAGCCCCAGTTTACACTTACTGCCCCGGCCAGTACCACTTTATAATCCAGAACACACATCTGTTCACTAGGAAAGCAAATAAACCCATTTGAGGAAAGTGTGAGTTGCAAATGACCGAGGACAGTTAAGGCTACTAAATTAGCGTTATTTAAAGCTACTGTTGTACGGAGATGCTTAGGTGCTTGTCTCCTTCAGCCGGTGTTTTGTCTGCTCCCGATAAGCAGGAGGGCAGTGAAAAGAGGGATCTTAGACCCTCCGACAGAAGAAGTAGGATTTCCTTAAATTATCTTCCAATGCCTAACAAAACTGTTTAAATAAAATCATTCCTCAGCTGGTTGACTTCATTGGCAGGTCCTGGGCTCTTACCTCCTCCCAAACTATCAAGGATTAACCTTAGTCACCATGTAGCTTTACACACCTATTAGGAATTTGCTGTGGTGTGTTGACGTGACATGCAACAAAAAACAACAATAGTAAAGAGTGATATAAAAATAAAGTTCAAGGTTGAAGTACAGATATGGAGTAAAATATGCATAAATACCAGCATGTGTTTACAATGTAAACAACGTTATAAAAAGTGGTTGAGGTGTTTACATTGAGATAGAGGGGGCTGGGGTGGGGGCTAACTGGAATGGTTGATCAGATTTTCTGCCTGCTGAAGAAACTTTTAAGGTGGCATGAAGTTTTTGCTTTAATAGGCCGATTAGCACTCTGCTGGATGGGTAGTGCCCTTATAGCTAGTGGGAGCTACTGCTTTGAAGTGCAGCATGGGTACTCTCAAAGGACTGGGGTAGGGAGCTCCAGTGTCAATGAAAGAACAGTACATTTTCCAGTCAGAATGGTGAGGGCAATTTGGGAGGGGAACTTGGACTACACGCCCACATTAGCAAAGTTCTCTTTTTCAAATAAACCTAACAGCCAGTTAAATCTCTTGAGATTCCAGGACATCTTAGAGGGTTTTAAAGTCTACTAGGTGCAGTGAGGTGTGTGATAATGTGTGGTGGCTCTAACAACCAGCAGTTTTTGGTTGAAATGCTAGAAATGCTCAGTAAGTAAGGCAGTGTCTATGAAGAGAGAAACAGAGAAATTTTCAGGTTGATGGCCCTTTATCTCGACTGAATCTTGCAGATTTTCAGTCTTGATGGAAGATTATCAATCTGCTAAGTCTGCTTTTCCCTCTAATGTCTGACTGTCTTCAGTACTTTCACTTTTATATCAGGCTTCCAGCACCTGCAGTCTTTTGCTTTAGAATTCTTCCACTTATATCGTCAAAGGACAAAATGTTGAACTGCTTGAAACACTTGGCATTTGTGTAGGAAAAGCATGTTCTGACCTTTCTTCGGAACCAGAACATTCCTGCTCTTCAGTGATAAGAGCAACATCCCAAGAACACAAGTGGGCCTAGACGTAACCATTCTGACCTGCTCCAGTCATGCAGAATGTGTATCTGCTGATTGACTGAGCCGTCTCTCTCAAGAGGGTCCTAGGCTTGATAGCTGCTCTGTAATGTATAGGTCACAATACACTCCAGTGTGCCAGAAAGAGGGAAATACCTAGGATTCCTGCTCCCAATTTGGACCATGTGGAAGGATCAGGCTCGTGTTAATGTTCAGCCTGCTGATAATCCCAGAGTGGCTGATGAGCAAGTGTCAATCACTTGGACAAGTTTGTAGGGAATGGGTGGGGAATCTGCACCTTATTCTCACCCTGGTTAAGATGTCACCATAGTGTCACTTTCCCTCCAACTATTAAGATGCACGGTCTCGGCCCTAAACATCGATTATCCGTTTGCCTGAGCCGCTGGGTTCCTCCAGCGATTTTATTTTTTTCCGCTTTAGACTTTTAGCTCTTGCATCTCCGCCTTTCGGGTGGATGTAGTAACATTGGGGCCTTGTTCATCAGAGGCCAGAGCGGAGCTGGGGTCGATGAATGTGGTCGTACTGCCTTCCAGAGTAATAGGGCGATGAGCAACGAGGGAGCCGGTGGCTGAGTGATTTGCATGTGGGTGTTTCACACCCCAGCCTTCCACCAGTTTTTCCTTCTTGTAAATGAGCCTCTGTGTTCATTCGCCCGTCTCACTGGGACCCACCATCTTGTTTATTTCCTCGGCAGCCAGTGTTGTCATGAAACTTCACTCAGCAACTATTAAAATGTCTTTTCGTTTTCAGTTGCGCCTCACAGCAGTGTTCTGGCACGGGTACAAGCACAGAATATAAGCAGGGCAGAGAGTTTCTCAGCACTTATTTTTTGAACTGACCCACAGGGTCTGACAAACAGTTCGAGTGAAGGAGACTTCATGTAGTGTGGGTTGTGAGTCAATGCAGAGATCCCCATGATCAGTACCAGTCCCACTTCTTCAAATTCCACCAGGTACAAACACGCAAGCACATTCTCCGTCTTCCCTAGCAACCCCACCCCCCGTGAAGCCTTGCAGCCATTCACCGTGTTCACTGTGGATTCTCTCTCCGCTCAGTGAACCCCTCAGAGACTGTGGATCAGAAACTGGCTTGGCTGACTCCTCTACCCACCGACTCGGGGCCCACACAAGGCTTTGGCTTCTCGCCACGGTGGGGGTGGGTACCACGCGGTCAGCGGGCACTGAGGTGCTTCGGCCTCCGATCGTGGTCGGCACTTCGCGGTAGAGGGCGAACGCCGGCAGCCCAGACGCTACGTGCTTCACGCTAGCGGCACTGTGACATGCTGCGTTTGATGAGGGAACCCTGGTCCCGGCAGCAAGCGCAGTTTTGCACGGTTTGTTATGCAGGCGCTCTGCTGACAGCAGGACGTCAACATTGGGACTCCTGTGTGGTCTGGAGAACAGGTATTTCTGACAGCAGTCAGCCTGCTATTTGTTTTGGCCCACCTAGTAACAGCTCTAATGATTAATTGGGACAAGGTGAGATCACATTCCAGTAATTACAAAGAAGCATTGTTCCTGCTGTGGAGAAAGGTTCCAGGACGTCAGTTAAAGACGTGGCAAGAGCATTTACTCCAAATTCTTCATGTGTTGAATACAGGGGCCAGTGTTGGTTCACCATACATGTTAGCCAAGAGCGCAGATCTAGCCTCATGCTGGGCCTTGTGGGAATTGTCCCGGTGGACCGGTGGGGCTCCACACGCCAGTCAGCCTTTAGGCATCTGGCTAACAAGCAAGGGGGTTAAGCCAGTGCCTTTGGGAGGGGAGAGATGGAGGACATGAGGGCCAGATGTTAAAACCCTTTCTGGATCTGCATCATCCACAATCCACTTCAACATCACTGACATATGTTGTGAAAGTTGGTGTTCTGAGGCAGCAGTACACTACAACACATAAAAAGTTACTACAATCTACAACAGATAGATAGGCAGATTGGATAAATATATAAACAGATAGTAAACACAAAGTACACTGCAGATGCTGTGGTCAAATCAAGACGTACAAAAAAGCTGAATGAACTCAGCAGGTCGGGCAGCATCCGTTGAAAGAAGCAGTCAACGCGAAGGGTTTCGACCCGAAACGTTGACTGCTTCTTTCAACGGATACCCGACCTGCTGAACTCATCCAGCTTTTTTGTACGTCTATATAAACAGATAGGTAGGTTGGATAGACACTTAGATAGATGGGTAGGTTGGATAGATACAGTAGATAGAGGCAGAATCTGATGGGAGTTTATAATTCAGATCATTTATTTATCATATGCACGTTGAAACAGACAGTGAAATGCACTTTAACAGCCAACACACCGAGGAACAGCCCACAAGTGTCACCGTGTATTCCAACGCCCACAATGTTCTGCAAGACAACAAAAGCAGCAATAACAAGACAACAACAGCAAAATAAGCCCCTATTCCATCCCTCCCACCCTCTAGCACACTCTGATAGGATGGTGTTTATGAGAAATTGGGGAAAATTTTAAAAAGCAGGATGAATGTAGCATTAGTGTAAATGATCAGTGTGGACTCAGAGGGCTGGGGGGGCAAGCGGGCAATCTTTTTTCCATGCCCCAGCTCTCTGTGGTTCTGTAATTAACCAGTGCGACGCCCAGGGTAAAAGTAATGGCACAGGAGTTTCATATAAATGAGTTGTCACGGCAGATCATGCAGTTTCAGCCCACACAGCCGTTGCTGTATGGTACACAGCACAGAGCTTGTGATGTTAATCCACGCACCGCACACGTCTCTCTGAAGTATGGGGAAGAGGCACCGCAGCGAGTGCTAGGTGTGGACCACTGGAGTGAGGGGCTGACGCAGAGGCGGTGAAATGCTCCAGTGCGCAGCTGGTGCAGAGGGTCGCCGAGTCTGCGCGGGTTGCCAGGAAGGTAACGTGATGCCTGCCACTGGGAGCAGCGTAAGGAGAGACTGTGCTGCTGCTGCCTGGAGTGTAATCCCAACATAAATCTGCCTTGTGACCATCAATGGCCCTGTCACAGGATATCGGCATTTTAAAGAAGGGATTAGTACAAACTGGAGCCAATTTGTTGCTCTCGAAAGTTAGATGATGGCTGATCCAGTCCAAGTAAGTCTGCCGCTTCCAACAAAACATTCATTCCTAAGCCTGTTAGACTTGATTAGAATGCACATCAAAAATTTCTCTTTGTGTGTGCTGGAAAAAGAAATCCAATTGCAGACTTAATTCTGGGTCATGTAAAATGGCTTAAAATTGAATCACAGCTGAGAAATGGCAGAGAAAGAATAAAACAAAAGGGGCGGGAGGCCTGTCACTAATCTTCACTGAAGTACATCTCTTGCTGGTAACGCTCACGTTATCTTCTTATAGAAAGGTGCTTTTCTGAATAAATTTTCTTCTGGGAGTTATGTGCATGGCATGACAACTCTCCACAATTGGATAACTTTCTCTACCACACACAAAAATAAATTTTTGATGTGCTTTCTAATGGAGACTACAGGCAATGTCCCTATTAGTGTAAAGCACATTGGGATACCAGCTCCCACTTAAAGTCACATCAGTCACTGTGGAAATGCAAGTTACGCTTTGTGCCTGCTGGCAGGCAGAGCGAGAGGGGTCTGCAGCACGTGGGCTGGGCCTTCAGGGTGGATTCATTGAAGGTGATGAGGCTTTGAGCTGTGAAGTCAATCTGAAGGTGTGTCTAGTGCATTTTGTACCCGTGAGTATGTTGAGCTTCATGAGTGGTTGTAGAGGCAGATACATTAGGGACATTTAAGAAACTCTTAGACAGGTACATGGGTGATAGAATCGTGGCCAGCTATTGAGGAGAGAAGGGTTAGATTGATCTTAGGGTAGGTTCAAAGATCGGCTCGACAGTGTGGGCTAGGCGGCTTGTACTGTGTTTTAATGTTCTGTGTTTGATCTTCAAAATCATTTAGCCAGTGGAAGTTACTGAGGTAAGGTGAGGTTAGGACAGACACATCGTTATCCAGGGTAAAATAAATCCACAACCTTTACATGCAAGGATTAGGGCAGCAAGCACAGGGGAACATCAGCTGTAGGTTCCCCTCCAATGCACGCGCCATTTGAATGTGAAAATGTGTCACTGGGATTTCGTCAGCACTGGGTTTGAGTCCTGGAATTTCGTTGCCATTTGCCGGGGGCACTGTGGACACCCCTTCACTGGACGGACTGCAGTGGTTCAGACGGGTGACTCGGCAACACCCAGACCCCGTAAATGAAGATGGTGTTAGGACCATGGGATTAGTCTAAGGGGGAGAAAGCTTTCTGAGGGAGTTCTATTTTATGGAGGCAAGCGTCTGACAAGAGAAGTATGGAAGGCAAGGCCAGCTGTGAGATCACTAGTTGTGTGCCTGAGGTTCTGCAGCACTGGAGGAGAGGCAGACGTGTGTCTTGATAAAAGATTGGCTGAAGGAAGTAGACACAGCTGACGGTCATTTGCATGGCATATCCTCTCAAGGACCAGTTCTTCAAAGCTCAAAAGTTCAAAGTAAATTTAGTATCAAAGGACGTATGCAGTATCCCACCCTGAGATTCAATTTTCTTCACAGAAAAACCAAGAAATACAATAGAGTCAATGGAACACCACACACAAACCAATCTGCATTCGGTATCACTCCACACACTCAGTCTGCAGCTGCATTGCAATACCTGTGGCTACAAGGAAAGTGACATTTGTTATTGACGTCCTCAGCAAACATGTACTCCAGTGCCTCTGTGACAATGTCCCCACTACACTCATTCACCCGCTGCCTGAGTGATCTTAAGCCTTGTTCCTTCACTTGTCGTCACACTTAACGGCAGAAGAATGTACTCTTGGGGTCAGTGATAATGCAAGTCTGGTGAAAGCTTAATATTTCCCCTCAACCATAGGATAATTATGTTTTTCTGGCAATCGCACTTAAGTCAAATAAAAACAATGCTTCACTTCAGTAAATAAGTCTGTTTGTACATGTTCCCTGTGGATTCTCAGCAATGTGCCTGTAAGTATTGAAATGCAATTTGATCTTTAATTAAATCTGGCTGTGCATTCACTGGCATCAGATGAACAAATTATATAATTACCAGGAATTCCATCTACTCAGTCTGTGGTAGGCACCAATTTATTAAATGGGGTCCCAGCCTTTTCAATCAAATTGAAGACATAACCTTTAAGTGGGTGTTTAACCAGCTGTCCTTGGAGGAAAGCACGAGAGGCACTATCCAGTACTGACCTTCCATATGACTTGTTACAGGCTTTAAGATAAAATGTATCTGCAGCAAGTATCATCTCTTGTGCAGCCATAACCTTAATCAGGACTGTGGGGTTAAAAATTATATTATTCAGTGCTGGTAATAAATTAATTCTCTAGGCAGTCTGAAAGTTCTTCGACAGCAAATGATTCAGAAAAAAAAATCAACAGAGGATTTCCTCTTACTTATATGAGCATCATGAAAGATTTCTTTCTTCACTGTTTCTGTTGTAATGATAAAGGCTTCTTACTAGCAGAGGATTTAATGTGGAATGTGACTAGATTCAATTTTCCCCATTATATGTTGCTGAGGTAAACATAGTACAGTTGGTGTGCTGTGCTGTGACCTGTCTCATCCCTAGAAGTACTCTTCACATTTGGATCTAATTCAGTGCAGTTTCTTTCTGCACAGAAACTCCTAAACGCAAGTTGTACTCTAGCTTTCACTTTCCATTCATTAAAACATTTTTCAAGCCTAATTAGGTGTCAGGGTTAGCTCACCTGCCTCAAGCTGAAAGGACTGTGGAACAAATTCTCAAGCCATCAGCACTTTACCTTCCTTCTGTGCAGCTCTGCCTCGGTGACGAGGGCTTACTCTGTTTCACAGGGGGTGTCGCTTCGTAAAAGATAGGAGGTCCCATGTGATCCTTTGCCGGAACGTGAAGGGGGACAGGAGGTTTCCCAGCACTCCCGGCCGAGACCTATGCTTTGACAAGTCATACAATGGACCAGTTTAATTGATCATTAATCTCACACTGTTTGCTACGTCCGAAACTGCCACCTCATTTCCCTTTGGTGGAGCAAGAACAGCGCTCCTAAAGCACTTGATTGGCTGTAAAGACTTCTGGAACTGCTGAGGTGGTGATCAGGCCAGTACAAATTCAAGTACTTCCCTAACTCTTTAGGAGCCATTCTCTGCTTCCTTTCCTGCCCCTCTCATCCCTTCCGCTACTCAAACCAGCCTCTTTCCTACAGCACATTTCCCCCAAGCCTCTTTCCTACAGCACATTTCCCCCAAGCCTCTTTCCTCCACCAGCGCCTGCTCCCAGCCCCTTTCGCCGAGCCCCTGGCCCGCAGCCCTCTGCTGTCAGCCCCGAGGCTGTTGCCTTTGGAGCGTCAGGATTCAGTGATCGGCTGCGGGGAGTTTGTGGAGCTGGAAGACGGCAAGTGTGTTCTGAAGGCAGTGTGGCTGTGCAGTAACTGTAAGGGAATGTGTGGAATCTGCTGCAGCAAATCACAGGGGAATCACACCACAGGGGGTTCAACTCAATTGGCAGCGTGCAGGCTTCAGGCATTATTTTATAAATGCTATTAGTTCTTATGTTGCAATCTCCATTGTTTATTCTTTTGTCTCTATGTTATCCCACTTGCATAATCATCACATCTGTTCGCAATAGAAAATTGAAGTCCAGTCAACAGGCTGTCCAGAAACACCAGGCAGTCAACGCCGATACGCAGGCGGGTATCAAGACCTGGGTTAAGGGAGGCAGAATAGTGGCTCCCGTCGCTAGGAGGCAATCTCCAGCCCCTCAGTGTGAGCCATCCTGCGATGCAAGAGCGTCACTGGCACATCACTACATTGGTTCAAAGTTCAATGTAAATTTATTATCAAAGTACGTGTATGTCACTGCGAGATTCATTTTCTTGCAGGCATTCACAGTATGTCACAGAAATACAATAAAATCAATAAGGAACTACACACAAAGGCTGAAAACCAATCAATGTGCAAAAGAAGACATGCAAGTAAAAGATAACTAAATATCTGATACCGAGGACGAGCTGTAGAGTCCTTGGAAGTGAGTAGGTAGGTTGTGGAATCAGCTCAGTGTTGAGGGGGGTGGTGTTACCCTCGCTGGTTCAGGAGGTAATAACTGTTCCTGAACCTGGTGTGTGGGACCAAAGGCTCCGACACTTCCTGCTGGATGATAGAAGCAAGCAGAGAGCATGGCCTGGATGGTGGGGGCCATGCTGCTTTCCTTGCAGAGGTGGGGAGGGCTTTGCCTGTGATGGACTGGGCTGTGTCCACCACTTCTCCTAGGCTTCTCCATTCTCGGGCAAGATCTGAAATCACAGGGTTGTTGGGGGCTGTGGGAGTTCATGAACATGCCTCATTTGGGTTGGATCATAGCCAGTGTTCAGTCAGGAGAAGAATAATTTAAGCAAGACACCCTTTTATGAGTGATAATCAATATTTAGGTGTGCTTGTAAAATTATCTTTGTTTAATGATTGTGCTATCACTCACTCACAGTAGTCGGCAGTGTCCTGAAGCAGCTTTCCCTCTTGGGCCATTGCCTTCCCAGCTGGTCAGGGTGATGGAGGTGGTACTGTATCACCATATGAGTTACCCTGGGTGCCCTTCCCCCAAAACTTGCAGGATGGTGGGGTAGTTGGCCTCTGTCAGTTGGCCCTCATGGGTGGATGAGAGGTATATTCTTAGTGGAATTGATCGCAATGTGGGGAAAATAGGTTTCTGAAAAATTAAGGGGTATGGGATTACTTTGTGAACCAGAAGAAATTCAGTGGACCAAGTGGCCTCCTTCCATGTTGGGAATGGAATTAATGGGAAATCATGCCTGTGGGCTTGCTATTCTTGTGTATTTAGTGACTAAGGAGTCACGGAGGGGGGTTTATAACCTAGGAATTCATTTCACAAGGGGGAGGCGTCTCTGGAATAGAGGACCTGCAGCACCTTTATCCCAAGCCACCAAGGCTGAAAACTTAGTGCAGAGTTCAGGGCCATTCACGTCCTGAGCCATTTCTTGTGTGTATGATAATAGCAGTAAGTACAAATACTTGCCTTTGTTTAGCGCCTTTAGTGCACTAACTTCAACATTACCAGAGAAAATGTTATTCTTGCTGACCAGCAAAGGATTGGGCAAAGCAGGGAGTTTGGAGGAACACCAGAGAGGACTTGGAGAGGGAAATCTGGGAGATCAGGTCCCTGGGTGCTGAAGGCATGGCCTCCAATGATGGAGCCTGTGGTGTGTTGGAGAAGGAAGAGTTTCCAGAGATTGCTGTCTGGAAAGCCTCATGGAATAGGGAGGAGTGAGGCCATGTAGGGAATTGTAAGGATTGAACCTTTACAGGCACAGGGTCCAGCACACAGGTGACTGAGTTCACAGATACAGGGAACTGGGTACAAACTTCAGAGCAACAGTGTTTAGCATGAGCACAACTCTCTGGCAGAGCGAAAAAGATGCAGGATGGAAATGAGTGGATGATCGAGGGTTTTGGCAGGAGATATGCTAAGGATGGATTGGAGAAGGTGGTGTTATCAACTCACCAAAATTTAGAAGAATGGGGTGGATCTTACTGAAACCTACCAAATACTGAAAGACCTGCATAGAGTGGACATGGAGAGGTGTTTCCGATAGTCTAGGACCGGAGGGCCCAGCCTCATGATACAAGGATGTCCCTTAGGGACAGAGAGGAGGAGGCATTTCTTTAGTCAGAGATGGTGAATCAGTGGAACACATTGCCAAGGATACATCATTGGGTACAGTTAAAGCAGAGCTTGATAGGTTCTTAAATATTAGGAGCATCAAAGGTTATAGGAGAAGGGAGAAAAATGGGGTTCAGAAGGAAAATTAGTCAGCCGTGATTGAATGGCGGTGCAGACTCATTGGGCAAAATGGCCTAATCCTGCCCCATGTCTTATGGTCTTATTTTTGCTGACCATTTGTCCTTCTCACAGTTTACTAACCAACCTGTCCTTGTGTAATCCACAAATGTGGCTGCAGTACACATGATCCTGGATTCCTCCTGTGCATGGTTCAGTCAGAGGAATTGTCTGCCATGTTGGACTAGCAGGGGATGTCAGGTGGAATGGAGAGTGTGCCGTGGCTATTGATAAGCTGACACTCCTGTGACAATCCAGGCTACGTGCACGAAGGCTCAGGATGATGCTAATCTGCCAGTTGTCGGACGGGGAACATGATGAACTCAAATAAAGCCCCATTACAAAAGGGTTTAGCGAACATACCACAAGATTGAGAGAGAAAGCTGGGAGTGCGGTGATAATGACGCACATGGAAACTGCAGTTCACTTCCAGCACGGCCCCCGTGAGCTGCGCGCCGCGCAAAATGGTAACAGGCAGGGCATTTTGACACAAGTCAGCCACGTGTATTGTGAGAAGTGTTAACCTATGCACTGAGAGACAACAGAGTAGTAAGGTTAAATATTTTTAGTGAGTCGTGTTAGCCATGGTACACGCAGGGATAGTTACAGTGGGGCAGCGACAAGACGAAAACACGTGCACTCGATAGCCCACGCACCAAGAGAGAGCCTGCCACGTATAGGAGGCCCAGTCAATTCGCCACGTGATCAATCAGCCACATGCACACTTGCAGCATTCTCACAATCAATCCGGTGTGGTTCAGAACAAACTTTTTTGAGTTTGGCGCCTCTTGACCCCACAAGAGGTGAAAGGCACCAGAGATGCCCCACAATGTATTGTATCATAGTGCAAATTCAAGGGAAGACCTGCTTCTCAACGCTAGAAATCTATACACAACAGCTGGAAGTCAGGGCCCTAATCATTGGTTCGACAAGTTACTTTAGGCAGCTTGCCTTCATTCTCATCTTTACGCAGGCGCATGCAAATACACCTCACAGTGAGCGCTTGATCGGCCAAGAGCGCACCTCTGATCCGGGGCTGATGTGGTCTTTTCCCACAGCCCATAACCTCCTTCCCCACTGCTTCATAAATAGTTTTGTTCAGTGTAATTAAATCACTTTGTGTTGGCAGTCAGTGAGTTCTCTTGTCAGTGCTGGGGTCAGGGAGACAATGTTCTTGGCCATATCTGTCTGCAGAGAAACATCTCCCTCACTGCTCATCTGTCAGCCAATATCTGCTGAGTGCCAGGGAAAAATAAATGGCTGGCATTATTGCTTCAACTCGCATGTGAAGGTTAACAGGGAAAGCTGCTGTGACCCATCACTGGCCCAAAGCAGCAAGCTTTGATTAAACTCTCGGTGCTGGGAAAGTAAATTAGTTCAACATTGTCGCTCCATGCTGGGTGAGTAGTGATGGAGCCCAGCGATATCTGACAGGCAAACAATGTGTGAAGCTGACAGACAGGAGTCTTCCCCGAACCATTCACCCCTCCATCGCCCCCTCCGCTTGCCCACAGCTGCCCGAGACACACACATTCTGAATGTTTTAGTCACCTCCCTCAGGTGTGGGTGATGCGTAGACAGTCTCTCTCACCCACGGGGTTACACATTGAGGAAGCCGCCAGAAGCACTTGAGATGCATTTTCTTGCAGGCATTTACAGGAAAGTAAAGCCGTACAATGGAATTTATGAAGAACTATACATGAGTGAAGGCTGACAAAGAGCCAAAGTGCAAAAGAACAAAAGCTGTGCAAATTAAAACACCGAGAACATGAGTTGTAGAGCCCTTGAAAGTGAGTCTGGAGCTTGTGGAATCAGCCCAGAGTTGGGTTGAATTTAGTTATGCACGCCAGTTCAGAAGCTGATGGTTGTGGGGCAGTAACTGTTCCTGAACCTGGTGGTGCGGGACCTTAGCCTCCTGTACCCCCTGCCCAGTGCTAGTAGAGGGAAGAGAGCATGGCCTGGATGGTGGGGGTTTTTGATGATGCATGTAGTTTTCATGTGGAGAGGGGAGCAGTGATTCTCAACCGTTTTTTGGCCACGGCCCCCTTAGGAGCTCTTCTCAGGTTCCAAGGCCCCCCTTTCAAACAGGGATGCAACACGAACAGGTAGACAGAAAATCATTGATGATTGAACATCAAGAAAACTTGAACATTCCGACATACTGGACAAAACTTTAAAAAAGACTGTCTGAAATTAAACATCCATCAGGCCTAATGCGATCCCTGAGCTTGGTGCTTTTCTGCAAGTTTCATGATATTGGGCTTCAAATTAGACAATGACAGTCGGAGGTCACTTCTTGTTGCGATATCGAATTCAAACGGTGTGTTGGAAAGATATTATAAACAGGAGGGAATCTATTGACTCCAATGAAGGTTGCTGCTTGGGTATTTCATTGGTTCAGTTACCAGGGGCCCCCATAAACACTTGGGGCTCCCCTTCTCACAGTTTTCATTCGGTGTCCCCCTTCAAATGTGCCATATGGCCCCTGTTGAGAATGGCCTTACTTTTTAAACCCATAATTTGTGTCTTGAAAAGGTGTATGAAATGGAACATAGAACAGTACAGCACAGTGCTGAACCAGTTAAATTAGTAATCAACGGTCAACTAAACTAACCTCTTACTTAGTTATCACAAGTTTTGGTTCCTCCTCAGAGGAAGTCAGTACTACCCACAAATAAGCCGAATTTATTTGTCAGTGGATCTAGCTGCTCCAAAGAGATGCAAGCTTGTGAGGGTTCTCAATGGGTTTGTGTGGGGAGTTCAGGAGTGGGACAGATCAGGTCCTTGCTTTCCATTGAAAGAAGTCTTAGCTGGTGAGGTTCTCGCAGGTTCTTTTTCTGCTGTCAACAGAGGGAATTTAGTGCTACTTGCTGAGAATATGGACACACCTTTCAATGGCAGAAGAGTTTAATTAGAATTTGCTGCCCTAGTCCATGGTATAATGTGACCCTTGTCCTCGATTAACTTCCCTCCCTCCGTGGCTGGCAGGATTGTCTCCTCGCTGCAGTGCAGTTCCACACAGTCTGGCTGGCCTCTGGCACCACGGGCTGTTTGGCAGTGGATGGTTAAGTTCCATTTGTAACAAAGTCAACCCCTGAGCATTTACGTCGGCACACGGTATGCGTCACCATCCCAACTACCTCCAGACCCCAAAAAAAAATCGAGAAAAGAACTGCAGATAGTGAAAATCTGAAATAAATACTGGAAACTCTCAGTAGGTCAGCAACATCTGTGGAAAGTGCCACAGTTAATATCCAAAAGAAGTGCCCTGGACCTGAGGTCGAGTTCACTGTCGTAGGCACAAGTACGTGTCTGCACTGGTGCAATGAAGACTTTGCAGCAGCTTCAGACTGGTTCTCTCTCCACGGATGCTGACTGACCTGCTGCACACTGCCAGAATTTTCTGTTTCTGTCTTGGCGTCCGTTAATTTGACAGCCGCTGCTCGCGAGGCCACTACTTTGCTACTAACAGCCATCACGCACCTTGTTGGCTGCAGCCGCTTTTCTCCCCTTTGTAACTGCTCACACCAGATGCCGGCAATGATCATTTGGCTCTGACCCTTTTCCCCAGGAACGTGTCATTGAAACGTTTTGGGTCCCATTGGAGCTGTTTCCCTGTTGTACTTGGGCTGGTTTGATCATTGATAAGGACAGGGATGTGTCAGCTGGAATTGACAGAAGCTTTGATGCAGGTGGAGAGAGCTCTCGGGGCTCCCGTTTCAAATCCTGCTCGAGGGGTGTGAAAACGTTGCCTCCTTCAGCAGCAGTCCACATGGATTTCAACAGCTCCTTGTGATGGTGTAAAGCAGAGTGGGGAAGGAAGGAGAGGCAACAGAAGCAGAGCTCCGCGGGCAAAGTGCTGAGAGTGCCTTCTTTCGCAAGTGAAGGTGGCAGAGATCTCCAGAGGGCAAGGCTTGGGAGGGTGGCTTTGAGAGGATAAAGCTGAGTATTGCCTAGCTCGAGCTTCACAAGACATAGGAGAAGAATTAACCATTCTTCCCATCAAGTCTGCTCCATCATTCAACCACGGCTTGTTTATTTTCCCTCACAATCCCATTCTCCTGCCTTCCCCACATGATTCCCTTACGAATTAAGTATCTGACAACCTCTACTTTAAATAGACCCAATGGCTTGGCCTCCACAGCCTTCTGTGGCAATGAGTTGCACAGATCTGCATCGTTTGACTAAAGAAATTCCTCATCTCTAAGGCGACACCCCCTTCTATTCTGAGGCTGTGTCCTCTGGTCCTATACTCTCCCGCTATTGGAAACATCTTTGCCATGTTCGTTCTACCAGGCCTTTCATAGTTGGTAGATTTCAATGAGATTCCCTCCCCCTCCCCCTTTATTTTTCTAATCTCCAGCGAGTACAAGCCCAGAGCCATCAAACGCTCCTCATGTGTTAACCCTTTCATTCCTGAGATTATTCTCATAAACCTCCACTCGACCCTGTCCAATGCCAGCACATCCTTTCTTAGATATAGGGCCCAGACTGCTCATAATTTTCCCAATGTGGTCCAGTGAGCAGGCTGGTGATTAGGGGAGTGAGGTATAGATGCTGAGGCTGAGGTGTGAGTCCCAAAGAGTGAGGCTGAGGGTTTTCAGGAATAAGACTGAGGAGGTTGAAGGTCTTCCCTAGGAGAGTGGATATAATGCCCAGTGGACCAGACATAGAGAAGCTCGCTGTATATATTTAAGGAAGAAAGGATATGATGTGTCCTGACGAAGGGTCTCGGCCCAAAACGTCGACTGTACTTCTTCCTATAGATGCTGCCTGGCCTGCTGCGTTCCACCAGCATTTTGAGTGTGTTGCTTGAATTTCCAGCACCTGCAGATTTCCTCGTGTTTGGAGATTCTTGTGTTATTTAAGAATATCTAGATAAGTAGTTGAATCGCCAAAGCCTAGAAGATTGCAGAACTAGACTTGGTAAATGGGATTGGTGTTGATGGGTGCTTGCTGGACGAGACAGAACAGGATGAAGAGCCTGTGTGTGTTTCTCTGCTGTAGGGCGGACTCCACGATGTGCCACAGAGGAGAGGAGGATTGCAAGGGAAGCTTGAGGCTCTGGTCTGGGATGGGCATGGAGATGGGGTTGCCTCCTGATGCTATTGATGTAGTTTTTCATTGACTCGATTGTATCTCTTTTTTCTACTGTGAATGCCTGCAAGAAAATGAATCTCAAGGTGCCATATACATGCTTTGATAATAAATTTAGTTTGAACTTTGTGGGCAGGGGTGAGAGAGCCACAGTTGTCAGCAAGGCCACGTAATTCAAGATAGATGGCAGATGCAAAGTTGCAGCTCAAACAGTCAGAACTCAGGAACACTGGAGCAATTATCTCCAGGAATTGGGTACGAATCTACTGATTGCTTTTCATAGTAACGTGAGATTCGCCCAATGCAAGATCAGTGTTTTCCTGTTGTTGTGTTGGCCACCAATACAAACTCTCGACTCTCTCGCTTATTGGCCCTTTCAGGAGCACCGTACTGGGCGCGGCCCGACCGAATGGAGAAGAAACTGCACGCCGTGCCCGCCGCTAACACCGTCCGCTTCCGATGTCCCGCTGCGGGAAACCCGACCCCCACCATCCACTGGCTGAAGAATGGCAGGGAGTTCAGGGGCGAGCACCGGATCGGAGGTATCAAGGTGAGCTGCTACCCCTCACCATACGTGGCCCGTCAGGTTTTAACGGTGCCCATCCCTGGCTCAGAAACCTTGCGATTGGTTGTGGGTCAAATAAGGTCAAAGTGCAAGGGATAAGTAAACACCAGTGAACTCATTTCATACCTGCAGTGCTTGCCTCCGAAAAAATCTGTTTCATAATTGAAATGCTTACGAGCGTTTATTGTCCGTCGTTAACTTCTGCTTCAGTTTGGGAGTAATTAAAGAGCCGCCGTCTTCATTTACTGTAGCCGTGCTGGCCGGCCTTTAAGCTAACAGACCTCCTGCCGGTGGCAGTAAGACTCTGATGGGGTGGATGGTGTGATGGAGCGGGCAGGTCAGGGCAGTCCCAGAGGATTAGCAGAGCCTCAGCGGAGGCGGGGCAAGCAGCTGCAGACAGGCCTTGTCAACAGGAGATACGGATGATGAAAGGCACCAGCACTTTAAAAGTGCTGGATAAGGCCTTCTGCCAAAAGGCCTGAGAATTGTTGTGGACACTTTCCATTTGTTTAGAGCCCAGCTCGTGGGGTGAGTGACCCCTGTCAGTGTTCCCTCAGTATTTTGATCACACCATTGTAATGGAACTTAATCTTTTTTGGCATTAGTGTACAAAGGCAGGTGCTGCTTGCCAAGCAGTCTGACAGGGTATCACTTGGTCAACACTAAAGCCAGAGTGACCCTACCCCAGCTGGAAGAAGATCTCTGGGAAATGTTTTTCACAGGCCCCAGTTATGCTCAGCAGCTAATTTGAAATGAAGAGTTCAGTACAGTTTCAAAATGCAATCTTGTCTAATGCTTCTGAAACCCCCTGGTTTCCTTGGCTGTGTAAGTCTAGGAGATTGAAATGACTCTCCCACCCCAAACCCCGGTTTGTGTGGATGCTGTGTAATATGCTACCCTGTTACGACTCAGTGCCACGAAATGACTGACGGCGCACTGCATACGATTAAAGGGATTATATTTATGAACCTTAACTTAGCTAAAGGGTTAGTAAAGAAAAACAAAAAGAAAAAGGCACGTTTAATTAAACAGTCAAATGTGCACAAGTTGGAGCTCAATGCTTCACCGATGCTCAGGCGATCTTGGCACCTGGCTCCATCGAATCATAGTCCCGCACCAGTTCGAATCCTACGACTGGTTCTGTCCAGTGTCTTTGCTCTCCATCTCCCACTGAACAAAAACCCCACACCAAATACCCCCCACCCCCCAGTTCCACATCCAAATTGGATGGCACACATTCTCCATCATCCCTTATGCCAGACAACCATAGAACACTACAGCACAGTACAGGCCCTTCAGCCCTCCATGTTGTGCCGACCCATATAATCCTTAAAAAGAATTACTAAACCCACACTACCCCATAACCCTCCATTTTTCTTTCATCCAGGTGCCTGTCCAAGAGGCTCTTAAATACTCCTAATATTTTAGCCTCCACCACCATCCCTGGCAAGTCATTCCAGGCACTCACAACCCTCTGTGTAAAAAACTTACCCCTGATGTCTCCCCTAAACTTCCCTCCCTTAATTTTGTACATATGCCCTCTGGTGTTTGCTGTTGGTGCCCTGGGAAACAGGTACTGACTATCCACCCTATCTATGCCTCTCATAATCTTGTAGACCTCTATCAAGTCCCCTCTCATTCTTCTACGCCCCAAACAGAAAAGTCTCAGCTCTGCTAACCTTGCTTCATATGACTTGTTCTCCAAACCAGGCAACGTCCTGGTAAATCTCCTCTGCACCCTCTCCATAGCTTCCACATCCTTCCTATAATGAGGTGACCAGAATTGAACACAATAGTCTAAGTGCGGTCTCACCAGAGATTTGTAGAGTTGCAACATGACCTCTCTACTCTTGAACTCAATCCCCCTGTTAATGAAGCCTGGCACCCCATAGGCCTTCTTAACTACCCTATCAACCTGTGCAGCGACCTTGAGAGATGTATGGATTTGAACCCCAAGGTCCCTTTGTTCATCCACACTCTTAAGTAACTGACCATTAATCCTGTACTCAGTCTTCTGGTTTGTCCTTCCAAAATGCATCACCTCACACTTGTCTGGATTGAACTCCATCTGCCATTTTTCTGCCCAACTCTGTAGCCTGTCTATATCCTCTAGTAACCTTCGACAACCTGCAGCTCCATCCACAACTCCTTCATTCTTCGTGTCATCCGCAAACTTACTCACCCATCTTTCCGCCTCTACAACAATTATCTTATCTTCAACAATAACCAGAACAGACTGCTCTTACAGAGCTGCTAACTGAAATACAGACAGCTTAACAGTAAAGACCTCCCTTGTAAGAGCAGAACTTTCAAAGCAAAGGCTGTTTTTGGACCCGATATTACTGTGGAGGAGGCATTCAAGTGTGAGTAGAAATTACTTTTATTTGTTACAGGTACATTGAAACATTGATACTTACAGTGAAATGTATTGTTTACATCAACGACCAGCACAATCCAATGATGTGTCACCATGCTTCCGGCATCAACGTCTGACTCACCCATACGTCTTTAGAATGGCCCGGCAGTCACTCACCCATACGTCTTTAGAATGGCCCGGCAGTCACTCACACAGTCAGGGGAGAACATACAAACTCCTTGCAAATCCCTTGATCGGGGTTCAACTCCAGCGGTGTGAGTTGAACCCTGATCGCTGGTGATGTAATAGCATTACATTATCCGCTAGGTTACCATGCCAACCAGTGCACCCACCAACCCGGTATCAATCATCATTAAACATTTTGCAAGTAGACCCATCCATGCATTCCGTTGGTGTAAGGGAAGCCAGCTCAGCTATGATGGCGACGAGCCTTCAGAAGCCGTCCTCTAGTCTTGTGCAGGCCATAAAGAGGTGGGGGAGTCACACGTTGGAGGGAATCCCATTGTCTATGGACACCAGCCTGGGAGATGAGGCTGGCTGGGCAATGGGTCCATCAGATCTTGTCTGGCCTTTTCTCCCAGAAGCTGGATTAAGTTGAGTCCTCCAGAAAGTTCTCCCCAGCCCTTCAGCTGCTGGGAGATGGGACACACCATGGGATTGACTGTCTGCCCACTGTTAATAGAGGACAAGCCGAAACAAACTGCTCTTGACAAAAACGAGCAGTTTAAAGCCTCTAACAAGTTGCTATTGATGACAGCTGTAAACATACTCAACATCTATGAGCATGTGTTTGACCATTTGAAATGCTGTTCAGTTTTGTTACATTTTGCTAAACCTGTTGCCTCCGACTCGGAATTAGACATAAACCAAAAGTGACAAGTTAGCGTTTGGTCCAAAATCCTACTTTAAAGAAGCTCTCAAATCCTTTTAGGAATCTGCAATATTTTCTAATCCTCTAAAGCCCATGTGACACTGCATGCTTATCCACATGAATGCAAGGCTTGTTTTAATCCTCTACTAACCGAGGAAGCCAGCAATTGTCTTGTTAGCTGCAGCAGAAGGGTCTAAATGTTTTACTTTCTGTTCGTCCTTCTCCTTCCAAGCAACAGTTACAAGATCTTTCATTTATTCCCTTCCTCTCCCGAAACTGTTGCTGCAGTGTGTTTCTCTGAGCGTCAACCGCTCACCTATTCTCTCACCCAGGCGGCCCCTGCCTGCGACTGAAGGTGGAAGTTTCACGCCACTGGGCTAGGTAAGTGTAGTGGGCATTGAACAGGCCACATCCCCACAGAGTCGCTGGCTTGTGACCGGCTGGTAATCAAATAAACGAGCTCGAAAGCGAGTGGAACTGCTGTGTAATACTGTGCACAGTTAGACCAGAAAGAGCGAGGTGACTTGCTGTGTTTATCAAAGTGAGTGTGGTCACTGGACAGTGAATACTCCCCACACCTAACCCCCCCCCCCCCCTGCTGACTTTCAGTATCAGCGACTGTGTGCAGAGTGAGGCTTACTCCAGTCCGCAAACCCAAAGTACTTAAGCCCCCACGTCTCCAGAACTCCCTGAAGTTTCAGTGCAATGTTGTTTTTAGCCATTTCTTTACCAAACCTCCTGTGAACCAGCCACAATGACTAGTGCAGTTTTGTGCTAGAGGTAGCAGCCAAACTAGATCCTCATGCAGACCGTCTGGGCAGGATATGTCCACTGTTACTGCCTTATAAATCCCCAGAAAAGAAATATTTATTTGCTGGTTAGCGGCTACCGTTTTTGCAGAGGAGAAAATGATTCTTGCATTATATGCAAGTCTTTAGGTTTTTAGCTGGTCAGCTAGCCCTAACAGTGGCTTTGAATTACTTGAGGGCTCCCTCCCTCAAGGGACAGTGAAAATGAGAAGGAAACCCAACAAGCTTGCACAGATCCTTGCCAGCATTTTGCTGTTAGTGGCCTACCTGAGGGTACTTTTAGATTGACAGGGTGTCTTAGGCACCGACAGTCATTACGACGTTTGATCTGCCCACGTGAACCGCTCTCCCATCTCCAGAAGGCTCAGAAGTGGCTTAAGAGCAGTCATCCTCTTGTCATCCACGCTAGCACATTCAGGAACGTTTATTACCCGACAGCCGGCAGGCTACTGAACCAGTGTGGACGGTTTCATTCACCGCAACTCTGAACTGATTACACAGCCTAAAGGCTCACATCAAAGTAGACTACAACTCATTTCTCAGTGTTATCTATTTCTTCCTTTGCACAGTTTGTCTTCTTTTACACATCGGTTGTGTGGGACAGCATGGTACTGATGCAG
This sequence comes from Hemitrygon akajei, assembly GCF_048418815.1. Classification (NCBI taxonomy): domain Eukaryota; kingdom Metazoa; phylum Chordata; class Chondrichthyes; order Myliobatiformes; family Dasyatidae; genus Hemitrygon; species Hemitrygon akajei. The sequence continues at coordinate 34,356,653 of NC_133127.1, forward strand.
GTTGCCACGGTAGCATAGCAGTTAGTGTAATGCTGTTACAACACCAGTGACCCGGGTTCATTTCCACCGCTGTCCACAAAGAGTTTGTACGTTCTCCCCGTGACTGCATGAGTTTCCTCCAGGTGCTCCGGTTTCCTCCCATGTCCCAAAAAACGTATGGCTTAGTAGGTTAATTAGTCACATGGCTGTGACTGGACAGCGCAGGCTGATTGGATCAGAAGGGTCTGTTACTGTGCCCTATCTCTAAATAAATAAATATATTTTTGACAACATTTTCTGGTCTTTATGTGCCAGCTTTAAAAAGTGAGCGGAACCTGCTGGGACCTGTCTGCAGAGCAGGAGATCGTGGAATAAGTTGGAGACAGTTCCTTGTGGACCTTACGCGCCTAGTTTTAAAAAGCGAGCAGGGCCTGCCAGGATTTGTCTTGAGAGACAGGAGATTGCTTGGATGAATAGTAACCTGGCGTGGGCCAATAAAAAGAAGTGAGTTTTAAGCAGAATGGCCACTGTTAGAGTGGTCAGGCTTTGGCTCAACAAGCTCAGGCAAGAACAGACACAGGCTAGAACTTCAGCTTGAGAAGTTGGAGGTATCACAAGTGTAGGCAGGGTGGTAGTTCAGGCTGCAGAATGCTTCTCCTGTGAGGTGTGGGATTTCACGGTACCTATTAGTCTCCCTGATGACCTCGTCTGCAGGAAATGCACCCAATTTCAGCTCCTGACTGACAAGGCCAAGGAACCGGAACTGGAGCTGGATGCACTCGGGATCATCTGGGAGGCTGAAAGCCTTATAGATGAGACTCTTTAACTGAGGTGGCCACACCCAGAGTGCAGACTTCAGTCGGTAGATGGGCGACCACCAGGAGAAGTAAGGGGAGTAAGCAGTCAGTGCAGGGTTCCTGGTGGCCATTCCCCTCAGCAACAAGTCTTCTCCTTTGGATACCGCTGGTGGTTGGGGTGACCTGTCAGGGCCCAGCAGCAGCAGCCAGGCATGATGTGAGCAGTTTTGGGCCCCTGATCTGAGAAAAGATGTGCTGGGATTAGAGAGGTCCAGAAAAGGATCACCAGAATGATTTTGAGAATGATAGGGTTAATGTATGAGGAGTGTTTGGCCTGTACTCACTGGAGAATAAGGGGTGATCGCATTGAAACCTATTGAATATTGAAAGGCCTAGATAGAATGAATGTGGGGAAGATGTTTCCTATAGTGGGGGACTCAAAGCCCAGAGGAGACAGCCTCAAAACAGAAGAGTGCCTATTTAGAAAAGAGATGAGAAGGAATTTCTTTAGCCGGAGGGCAGTGAATCTGTGGAATTCATTGCCACAGACAACTGTGGTGGCCAAGTCATCGGGTGTATTTAATGCAGAGGTTTATAAGTTCTTGGTTAGTCAGGGCATCAAAAATTACGTGGAGAAGGCAGGTGAATGGAGTTGTGAGGGATAATAAATCAGCCACGATGGAGCAGACTCAATGGGCTGAATGGCCTAATTCTGCTCCTATTTATGGTATTATTTATGTATAGTTTTAAATAAATTCTATTGTACTTCTTTATTTTTCAGTAAATAGCTGCAAGGTAAGTAATCTCGAGATAGTATATGGTTATGTACAGAATACAGTGCGCACTTTGATAATACGTTTGTATATTTACTTCGACTTTGTGTCTGCTCAGCCAATCGATAAATGTCATTCGTTCGTAAAGAATCCTCATGCCTACTAAACTCAGAGTGGGCTCTGGAATAACGTGCTTTCTGTTCTGTCTGATTGCATTCTCTAGCTACGGCATCAGCAGTGGAGTTTAGTGATGGAGAGCGTGGTCCCCTCAGACCGTGGCAATTACACCTGCGTGGTGGAAAACAAGTATGGCAGCATCAGCCACACTTACCAGCTGGATGTCCTTGGTAAGAGAGCCATGAGCAGGCAAATACAGGTTGGGATCACAGCATGAGCCGTTGGTAGTGGGTGTGTTGAAGTGTGGGTCCAAGACCCTCTGACAGATTTAAGTTGTTGCACCTGAACTATGCGGTAAATCTTCGAAAATCCAGTATCCAGTTGCTTAAAAGTCCTGATGGCTCGGCACGTGGCTCATTTAAACACAAGGTGCACTGCAGATGTTGCGGTCAAAGCAACACGTACAACACGCTGGAGGAACTCAGCGGGTCGGGCAGCATCCGTGGAAACGAGCAGTCAACGTTTCGGGCCGAGACCCTTCGTCAGGACTGAAAAGGGAGGGGGCAGGGGCCCTATACGAAGGGTCTCGGCCCGAAACGTTGACTGCTCGTTTCCACGGATGCTGCCCGACCCGCTGAGTTCCTCCAACGTGTATGTACGTGGCTCATTTATTAGCCCAGAATGCCACGTGTCAGAGTGCTGGGGGGATGTGCATCAAGTCCAGGAGTCCACGACTGTGACTGGCTGAGCTCCAGCAGCTCGATTTTCGCTGGAGATTCTAGCGTCTGTACTCCCTTGTGACTCCTGTGCACCAGAACTTCGTTCTCCTGGGGTTGATCTGCAGTTGCTTTTCTCTGGGGTTGAGCTCTGAACACGACATTAACCAGTGACCAGACAGGGTGAGCTCGGCCTGTCAGCCTGTGATAAAGCCATGTCGTCTGCTCCTAGCTCATGCCGTGAGATAACTGTATGTTGGACTCAGCAACCCCACCCTCCACCCCCAAGTCTCTGGTTATTCAACTGGTCCTTCTTTCAGAATCACTCCCAAGTGCTGATAGTCCTTTGTCCACCAGATGAATAAATCATTTAATTTTATTTTCTAAATAAAACAAGTGTTGCATCAGTTTCTTTGGATTAACCTCCAAGATCCAAGTTTATTTATCATCCTTTTCCATAGATATTTTTCTATCTCCTTTACCATAGCATTGGAGAGGGATAGGAACAGACGAGTTTGGGAAATATTTAACTGTAGTAAGGGGAAATATGATGCTATCAGGAAGAAACTTGGAAGCATAAATTGGAAACAGATGTTCTCAGGGAAATGTATGGAAGAAATATGGCAAATGTTCAAGGGATATTTGCATGGGGTTCTGCATAGGTACATTCCAATGAGACAGGGAAAGGAAGGTAGGGTACAGGAACCATGGTGTCCAAAATCTGTTGGAAATCTAGTCAAGAAGAAAAGGAGAGCTTACAAAAGGTTCAAAAAACCAGGCAATGATAGAGATCAAAAAGATTATAAGACTAGCAGGAAGGAGCTTAAGAATGAAATTAGGAGAGCCAGAAGGGGCCATGAGAAGGCTTTAGCAGACAGGATTAAGGAAAACCCCAAGACATTCTACAAATATGTGAAGAGCAAGAGGATAAGACGTGAGAGAATAGGACCAATCAAGTGTGACAGTGGAAAAGTGTATATGGAACGGGAGGAGATAGCAGAGATACTTAATGAATACTTTGCTTCAGTATTCACTACAGAAAAGGATCTTGGCGATTGTAGGGATGACTTACAGCGGACTGAAAAGCTTGAGCATGTAGATATTAAGGAAAAGGATATGCTGGAACTTTTGGAAAGCATTAAGTTGGATAAGTCACCAGAACTGGACGGGATGTACCCCAGGCTACTGTGGGAAGCTAGACAGGAGATTGCTGAGGCTCTGGCGATGATCTTTACATCATCAATGAGGACAGGAGAGATTCCAAAGGATTGGAGGGTTGCGGATGTTGTTCCCTTTTCAAGAAAGAGAGTAGGGATAGCCCAGGAAATTATAGACCAGTGAGTCTTACTTCAGTGGTTGGTAAGATGATGGAGAAGATCCTGAGAAGCAGGATTTATGAACATTTGGAGAAGCGTAATATGATCAGGAATAGTCAGCATGGCTTTGTCAAAGGCAGGTTATGCCTTACGAGCCTGATTGAATTTTTTGAGGATGTGACTAAACACATTGATGAAGATAGCACAGTAGATGTAGTGTATATGGATTTCAGCAAGGCATTTGATAAGGTACCCCATGCAAGGCTTATTGAGAAAGTAAGGAGGCATGGGTTCCAAGGGGACATTGCTTTGTGGATCCAGACCTGGCTTGCCCACAGAAGGCAAAGAGTGGTTTTAAATGGGTCATATTCTACATGGAGGCCGGTGACCAGTGGTGTGCCTCAGGGATCTGTTCAGGGACCCCTGCTCTTTGTGATATTTATAAATGACCTGGGTGAGGAAGTGGAGGGATGGGTTAGTACATTTGCTGATGACACAAAGGTTGGGGGTGTTGTGGATAGTGTGGAGGGCTGTCAGAGGTTACAGTGGGACATTGATAGGGCTGAGAAGCGGCAGATGTTCAACCCAGATAAGTGTGAGGGGGTTCAGTTTGGTAGGTGAAATATGATGGTAGGATATAGCATTAATGGCAAGACTCTTGGCATTGTGGAGGATCAGAGGGATCTTAGTGTCCAAGTCCATAGGACACTCAAAGATGCTATGCAGGTTGAGTCTGTGGTTTAGAAGACATACGGTGTATTGGCCTTCAGCAATCGTGGGATTGAGTTTAGGAGCCGAGAGGTAATGTTGCAGCTGTATAGGACCCTGGTCAGACCCCACTTGGAGTACTGTGCTCAGTTCTGGTCGCCTCACTACAGGAAGGATGTGGAATCCATAGAAAGGGTGCAGAGGAGATTTACAAGGATGTTGCCTGGAATGGGGAGCATGCCTCATGAGAATAGGTTGAGTGAACTCGGCCTTTTCTCTTTGGAGTGATGAGAGGTGACCTGATAATGATGTACAAGATAATGAGAGGCATTGATCATGTGGATAGTCAGAGGCTTTTTCCCAGGGCTGAAATGACTAGCATGAGAGGGCACAGTTCTAAGGTGTTTGGAAGTAGGTACAGAGGATGTGTCAGGGGTAAGTTTTTTACGCAGAGTGGTGAGTGCGTGGAATGGACTGCCGGTGACAGTGGTGGAGGCGGATACGATAGGGTCTAAGAGACTCCTGGATGGATACATGGAGCTCTGAAAAATGGAGGGCAATGGGTAAGCCTAGGTAGCTCTAAGGTAAGGACATGTTTGGCACAGCTTTGTGGGCCAAAGGGCCTGTATTGTGCTGTAGGTTTTCTATGTTTCTGTGTACACATCGAAATACACAGTAAAATGCATGGTTTGCGTCAGCAACCAACACACTCAAGGATGTGCTGAGGGCAGCCCGCAAGTGTCACCATGCATTCCTGTGCCAGCAGAGCATGCCCGCCTGTGGAGTGCTCTGGGTTTTCTTTCTGTTTCTAACTGCGATCTTCCTTGTAACAACTGTGCACAATTTATGTTTTCAGAATGAAGTTTAAACCACCGGCATATGCCGTGAAATATGTTAACTTAGCCGCAGCAGTATAATGCAATACATCATAAAATATAGAAAAATGAATAAATAAAACGAATCACAGTGGGTATATGTATATATGCTAAATAGATAAATTAAAATAGTAATGCAAAAACAGAAATAACATGTTTTTATTGGGAAATGCCTCTTATCTGATGCCATGTGCCCGTGACTCTGCTGAAAGTAAGCTTCCCGTTGCACTGGTACATACGACAATAAACTCAGCTTTGACTCTGTTTTCAGAACGGTCGCCACATCGGCCTATTCTCCAGGCGGGATTGCCCGCCAACCAGTCGGTGGTGGTGGGCAGTGACGTGGAGTTCCACTGCAAGGTCTTCAGTGACGCGCAGCCGCACATCCAGTGGCTCAAACACGTGGAAGTAAACGGCAGCAAAGTGGGCCCAGACGGGGCTCCCTACGTCACGGTGCTGAAGGTAAGTAGCCAGGTGTCGGAGTAATCGAGCACGGCCACCAGTAGAGCCTCACTGTGGCCTCAGTAGGATTAACTCGCCCCCTGTGACAATGCGGTAGACTGCAGCTGCGAGCTGTGCTCCCTCCCCACTCTAACCTATTAGCAGATGCAGTCTGGTGAACAAATGCTTTGATTTTAAGTTCTTATCAGAGTGTTAATGAGCTATTGTCCTGGGGGGTGAAGCAAAGGTCCAGGGGCTGATGTCCCTCCGTGTCAGCCCCTGTCTCTGCAATGACATGAGTGATTTAACAAGCAGAGGGTGGAGGGGGGCTTTTAATTTGAGTGTGGGTCCCCCTGCTGCTGGTTGCAACCAAATCAGTACAGACAGGAACTGAGCTTGCAAATTCCCACCCCTATGAGGAATGAACAGGAGAAAATTGAAATTGGTTTATCAATGTTACATGTACTGAGGGACAGTGTCTTGCATACTGTTTGTTCCATACATCTGTTATCGAAGAAACCAGATTGGAAAATTGAATGATGAAGGGCCCATGCCCTTATTCCCCTCCTGAGCTGCTCCAGAACGCCGTGTGCTGCTCTGGATTTCCAGCTCCTGCAGAATCTCTTGTGCTTGAAAGTTATCGCCGGGATTCACAGTTTGCCCGACTTGAAGGGCAGGGGTTGACAGCGGGGCTGGGATCATCTACAAGCCACAGGAAAGACTTTAAGCCTCAGTTTGTCCACATTTGCCTGAGCGGCCCAGCAGTGTGCTTACATCTGCAGACTCACTGCTGCCATTCTATTGTTTAACTAAGTTCGATTTAAATCTGGGATCAGGAAGGACAATGGGAACGAAGCACAACGGAAGTAGGGGGAGGTTTATGGGCAGAACATTCATGGAATGTGCACAGTGAGCACAGAGAGGATTTTCAATTAGACCCCAATCAAACAATGATGTCTGAACACCACTACCAGGGATGAAGGTCCACTGCACTGAAACTAAAGGCCTTCCTCTTGAAGAGACGTCAAAAGGAATACAGTGAAAGAAAATTTGTTCTGTAAAAATATAACATCAGTCTGTTTCCTGAGTTTAGTGCAGCTTCACTCCAGATAATGTGGAAATTCTAGAGGCATTGCCTCTTCCAAAATTGGGCAGCTTATTCGGGAATCAGCCCAGCAGCCGTGCACACAGGTCAAAGCCTGCCGGAAGTGCTCTTACTGTGAACAACAGCTTGTTTTCGGTTGACATACAGTGATCCCTGCCACTACAAGGTGCTCTGTGGCATCGGGTGCTCTTCCTACTTCTCAAAGTTCAAAGTAAATTTATTATCAAAGTACATACGAGTCACCATATACAACCCTGAGATTCATTTTCTTGTGGGCATTCACAGTAGGTGCAAAGAAACCCAACAGAATCAATGATAAGCCACACACAAGACAAACAATCAATATGCAAAAGACAACAAACTCTGCAAATACAAAAAGGGAAAAAAAGATAAAAATAATAATAATAATAAATAGGCAATAAATATCGAGAACATGAGCAGAAGGGTCCTTGAAAGTGAGTCCGTAGACTGTGGGGCAGGCGAAGTTATCCCCTTTGGTGCAAGAGCCTGATGGTTGAGGGGTAATAATGGTACCTGAACCTGGGGGTGTGAGGGTGGTGGGTGTCCTTGACGACGGATGGTGGAGACCTCCGCACACCTGGAGCTCATTGTTGAGAATCATGAGCCATAACATACTTGGGATGTCCAGAAAGAGACGCGAAAGGCAACATGTACATATAGGTTATAAGTTCCAGAGATTCTACCATGCTGGAAATCCAGAGCACGTCTCTTATTGTTAACAAGTTCACAATAGGAGCTAACAAGGTTGGTGTTATGTAGTAATAAAGAATCGGAGGTTGGTGGACTAAAATCCCTCAGTGAAGACTTCCTCACGAAGTCAGGGCTGTGTAGGACGAAGGAGGCAGTTGATGGGGTGGCATCTTGGTGCAGATAGTGGAGCTGTGGCTTCACAACTGCACTGACTTCAGCTGTCGGTGTGGACGTCTCCCCGTGCCATGTGGGGTTCTTCCAAGTGCTCCATTCCCTCCCACATTCCCTAAGATATGTAGCTTGATAGGTTAAGTGGCCTCTTTAAATTAATCCTGGTGTGTATGTGAGCGGGAGACGTCGATGGGACGTAAGCAGGAAGGGGTTCGCTGTAAGTGGGCAAAGAGGATAATTGGATGGATTTCATGCCTCCGATTTTTATTTATTTATTCACAAATGGGATTAGATTGTCAGCTTGAGCAATATTAATTTCCCATTCCTGGCTGCCCCTGATCTGAGAGACATCCAGAGGCACTCAGAAGTCAACCACAATGCTGCAGCTGTGGGAGCTTCTCATTGGCTATGTAAGGACAGCATCACTTTCCCTCAAGTACACTGGTGAACCTACAGCAACACAGTTTGCACAGCCACAGTTACCAGTGCTCAACTCTCATTCCATATTCATTTAACATCTTCAATTCCAGAAGTGCTGTGCTGGGATTTAGATCCTGTTGAGGTCATTGGCCCAGATATCTGGGTGTTGGGCAGCTAACAGGAGGGTACACGGCAGCCATCTTGGCCTAGTGGGGGAGCAAGTAGACGGGTGGGGAATTAGAACTCTCTGGATCTCAGCCCTTCCCTCTCCACCCCCTCCCAAGGTCTCCGGTGGGGAATGTCTGCTCTGTTGGCTGCAACCTTGCTGCGGGGCTGACCTGACCTACTGATGTGTTCTGTGTGATCTATCCCTGCAGTCGTGGATAAGTAAAACCGCGGAAGCAAACGTTAAACTCATTCTTTACAATGTGACAAAGCAGGATGAGGGCGAATATCTGTGTAGGGCCACCAACTTCGTTGGCGTGGCCGAAAAGATGCACTGGCTGTACGTCAACGAACCGAAACCAGGTAAACACAGACCTCTGTCCCAGGCCTTGAACGGCTGAGTACAACCCCTAACCTCCACCCACCCCCAGAACCCCCACATGGGGCTCAAAAAATCCCCTGTATGTTACTGAACTCAAACTGCTGTGGGCTGCCAACCAATCTCTGGTAACCTTTCCTTTTCACTTGCTTTGCATCAAGAAAATCCCTGTTGCTGCCCTTTGCTAAGGGAAAAAAAAATTCCCGCAATACAAGAGGATTGTGTTCCGTCTTTTCCACGCTATTTTCTCCAACTTTCCTCTCTTTGTTACTTCCTGGCCTGTCCACTGGATCGGATAACGATTGGGTGCTCTCAAATGCTGTGCCTAACCAAGTTATATTCCCTTCTCTTTCTGCTTACCCCTCCCGTTTCTGAAAGCATCTCTAGACCTGACCTGAAGCAATCCCAGCATATTGTGGGCCAATTTTTTACACAAGCTCACTTTTTAAATCTGCTTTTGCATGCCTAATAATGGGACAGAGAGAGTGAAGGCCTGGTGAAGGGAACTCTTGACTCATTGTGCTGGTTGTAGAGGTAGGAATGTCTATCATGTGGAGCAGGGTGTAAACTTTTACATGTGCTTCTACCTGCTTTCAGGTGTGCGGTGTGCAGGGACTTTAACTCGGGTTGCCTCGGTCCATACCTCTCCTCTTCACTTTCTCCTATCCTGTTTGCTTTGTGTTTTGTTTTTGTAGACTGCTGGTATTAACACAACGGATAAGGAAATAGAAATTCTGTACTTGCGAAATGTTACTTTTGAGGATGCAGGGGAATATACCTGCTTGGCTGGTAATTCTATTGGGTACTCGCATCACTCTGCATGGCTGTCCGTGCTGCCAGGTATTTCTGCTTCCTCAGATTCTCTCGTGTGATCGTTGTTTGATGTCTCTTTCCACAAAATGGGAAGATTGTGCTCTTATGATTGCAATGACTTCAAGCAGAAACTCTCACCATCTGCAGCCACTTCTTTGATTGACGTGTTCCAAATTTGTCCCTTAAAGGTGCAATTTCTCCCACCCCATCAGACACCACCCTGGGGCATCTGCCCCCCTTGCCCTACTAGGCATTAACAAGGGGATGGGTCCTGTCCTGTGTACGGCCTTCGGACAAACAACGGGCATCTTCTCCAATGGAGACAAAAAAAAACATCAAACCAAAAAAATTACTGTATTTTTGTTATGGACTTAATTGTCCTTTTCTTTGTTCCACATCACCAATCGTGGGACCATGGTCAGCAGAGCTGCCTAATTGTATAGATAGTCTCCCTCCGAGCCCTAGCCAACCTGAGCACGTCTGCCTGCTAACCCTCAGGCTGGCTGAGACCCTGGCCCCAAGCACAGTGGGTGCGAGGGGAGAGCATCGCTCCGCTTGGTGCACTTGGTGTCCCAACAATGTTGGGCATCTGCTTCCCTCGATATGTGCATCTCCATCAACCTCTACTTAAGCCAATATCTTTGAAGCGAGATTATCCAGATGGTGAAAGTGCATGTTTGAACACAAAATAATGAGTGAAAATCAAGGTGATTCTTCTCAAATGCAATGATTTTGTCAGCTTGGTTTCAGTAATGAACTGAAGGATAATGCGAGAGATTGCGTTATAACACAAACTCCCCAGTGTCTACTGAAATTCAGATTATTAGTAATGGTAAAATGATGTGAAGTAACTGACCAGATTGTCCCAGATACGAGTTCATATGGTGCTCAGAAAAAAGATTGTGACTTACTTCTCTTTGCTATAACCATTGATGTTTACAAATAAGTAAATTTTTAATATTACACAGTTATTTTTTTTGGTGTTAATGATGTGTTCTGTGTACCACATGTGTTCTGTATGGCAGGTTTCTACTTAGGTTTGGAGGCACCAGCTCCCTTTTTCTCGTGATTGTGATGATGCATCCAACTCCTGTTTTGACCAGCATCCATGGCCCCAGGGAATCACAAATGCCCGTTTTTAAAGGGAGATTCATTCACATTTAGTTTAACTGGCAGTAGTTTACATCAGCAATTTCCCGATCTAATTTAGGGCAAATCATATATTAACTCTTCAGCTGAAAAATTGTAGAGAATAAATTTTAGTCTTCAGCATAGAATAAAATTGAAAACAATGAACGCATTGCCTTGAGCCCTTTGCCATTTGAGAGTTAGTTTGGAAGTCACCCTACAATAAGTATTTTGCTGAAATTATTCTTCCCCTCAGCCATTTTCCATCTCCAACCTGGGGTCCACAGACCCCTCGGTTAATGGTAGGGGTCCTTGGCGTTAAAATGGTTCGGAACATATACTCTAAGCATTTCCTGTCCATGAATCTGTCGAAATGTTGTAATTGTACACGCCACCGCGACCTCCTCTGGTAGCTCCTTCCAGACACCACACACTGTGTGAAAATCTTGCCCCTCAAGTCCTCTTTAAATTTTCCTCCTCTCACCTTAAACTTGTGCCTTCTAGTTTTAGACTCCTCTACCCTGGGAGAAAGACTGTGTCCATTCACCTTTTCTATGCCTCTCATAACTTCGTAAGGTCACCCCTCAGCCCCCTTGACTCCAGTGCATCCATTCTGTCCTTATAACTCAGCTCCCCATTCCCAGCAGCCTCTTCGTGAACTGTTTCTGCACGTCCTCTAGCTGAACCCCATGTTTCCAATGGCATGGCGACCAGAGCTTCACACAATACTCCAGGTGAAATCTCATAAATGTTTTGTACAGCAGATGAAGATAAGTTAACGGTCAGACTCGGCTCACTTGAACGAAGGCCTCCAGTTCCGCTTCCCTCTCCTTTTAGGTGTTGGCCTCCGACACAGCTGTGATTGAGTTGGCTGCAGCACCCGTTAGTCAATGGAAGGGAAATTGCCCAGTGATTTTTGGCACATTGGCCTTCATAAATCAAAGTATTGAGTACAGGAGATGGGATGTTATGCTGAAGTTGTTGGCGAGGCATAATTTGGAGTATTGTGTGTAGTTCTGGTCACCTACCTACAGGAAAGATATCAATAAAATTGAAAGAGTGCAGAGAAAGTTTACAAGGATGTTGCTGGGACTGGAAGACCTGAGTTATAAGGAAAGATTGATTAAGTTGGGAATTTATTGAGCATGGGAGAATGAGGAGAGATTTGATAGAAGGTGTACAGAACTATGAGGGGTATAGATAGGGTAAATGCAAACAGGCTTTTTCCCACGGAGGTAGGGTAAGACTAGAGGCCATTGGTTTAAGGGTGAAAGGTGAAATGCTTAAGGGGAACATGAGGGGGGATCTTCCTCACTTAGAGGGTGGTGAGAGTGTGGAACGAGCTGCTAGTGGAGCTGGTGGATGCAGGTTCGATTTCAACATTTAGGAGAAGTTTGGATAGGTGTGTGGATGGGAGGGGTATGGAGGGCTATGGTCCAGGTACAGATCGATGGGACGAGGCAAAATAATAGTTTGGCATGGACTAAATAGGCCAAGGGGCCTGTTTCTGTAGCTATATTCCAATCCTGATGGCTGTACAAGTGATGGGGGTACCTCAGTAGTGTGACAGTGTGACACGATTACAGTTCGGGGCTTCAGAGTTCAGTTCTGGCATCCTCTGTAAGCAAGTTTGTACATTTCTACCTGTGTGCGCGTGGGTTTCCTCCACGTGCTCCAGTTTCCTCCCGCAGTCCAAAGGCGTGCTGGTTAACTTATTAGTCAGTCATTATAAATTGTCCTGTGATTAAGTTAGGGTTAAGTTGCTGGGTGGTGCAGCTCGAGGGGCCAGAAGGACCTGCTTCACACTGTATCTCTAAATAATATTAATAATAAGTACAATACCCCTTGCAGGAGGTGGGTGTGTGGATGTTCAGTGATGACAGAGTCGCAAGGCAGCTGAGATACCCTGCAAAATCAAACTGTCCCAGAGTCACTCTTATCTACTGTTTGAGGACCCATGTCCAGCACTATAGTGTCTGCCCCTCCCGCAGGTGAACCCCTCCCTCTTTCACCATCCCAAGGAGTTAACAGCAAAGGAAGAGAGCATGGAGGAGAGAGATTAGAAGGCTAAAAATCTCCAGCTTTTGAAGAGTATTTTTACTATGTTTGTGTCACTTTGTTTGGTTAAGTAACCATAGCAGCAATTTTATTTTGGGCTATCATTAAAGTTCAGTACGAGTCTGATGAATATGACATGAAATAAAAAAGGTTTTTCTGCCCGAGTGTTACTGATTAGTGTGTTGATGCAGAGCAGATCCATGGTAAGGTCTTTTAATTTGTTTCTCACACTGATTTCCCTGCAGCTGAAGACTTGGTGAAGGAGGACGACTCTGGCTCAGTCTATGCGGACGTCCTCATCTATGTGACGGGTTGTGTTCTTATCATTCTGACTGTTACTATAGTGATCATGTGCAGAATGCGAACGTCCTCAAAGAAAACTCTGAACCCACCTCCGGTGCAGAAACTCTCCAAGTTCCCACTGAAGAGACAGGTAACAGAAAGTAGATACAAGAGTTTAGAGCATATTGTAGCGCGACCATCTAAAAGGTGAATTCAGTTAGATTGGTATACACACTGGTTGTACTCAACGTGCCACATATCCTGCTTCTGCTGCCATCTAGAAGCTTCAGAGGTATCTTCAATCTTTAATTGGATCTTTAAAAAAATCACACTGTGTGTTAGCAAATCCCTCGCTCCACCCTCGACGGGGCGTGTTCCACTGGCAGATGGAACAAGGCATTGGTAAGGCCAAATTTGGAGTATTGTGTACAGTTCTGGTCACTGAATTATAACAAAGATGTCAACAAAATAGAGAGAGTACAGGGGAGATTTACTAGAATGTTACCTGGGTTTCAGCACATAAGTTACAGAGAAAGGTTGAACAAGTTAGGTCTCTATTCATTGGAGCGTAGAAGGTTGAGGGGGGACTTGATAAAGGTATTTAAAATTATGAGGGGGATAGATAGAGTTGACGTGGATAGGCTTTTTCCATTGAGAGTAGGGGAGATTCAAACAAGAGGACATGAGTTGAGAGTTAGGGGGCAAAAGTTTAGGGGTAACACGAGGGGGAACTTCTTTACTCAGAGAGTGGTAGCTGTGTGGAACAAGCTTCCAGTAGAAGTGGTAGAGGCAGGTTCGATTTTGTCATTTAAAAAAAAAATTGGATAGGTATATGGACAGGAAAGGAATGGAGGGTTATGGGCTGAGTGCAGGTCAGTGGGACTAGGTGAGAGTAAGCGTTCGGCATGGACTAGAAGGGCCAAGATGGCCTGTTTCTGTGCTGTTATGGTTATATGGCTATTTTGTGAGCTGCCATGTTTAAACTCAAAAGCTCGATATGTTATCTGGAGACAAAAACACACACACTCCTCTGAGCCCCAGGGTAATGAAGGAGGGACAGAGGTTTAACATAGAACAGTACAGCACAGGAACAGGCCCTTCAGCCCATTTTGTTGTGCCAAACCAATTACATTAGTAATCAAATGGGCAACTAAACTAATCCCCTTACTACACAATGTCCATATCCTTCCACTGGTGTGCATAGCTAAACATCTCTGAAAGTCTTTAATGTATCTGCCCCAGGCACCCACCACTCCCTGTGTTGCCCCTTTCTAACAGGAGATTGCTGCTAGGATTCAACGTGCAGGTAAATGGCGAGGACTAGGTTTGGCTCATTCACTGTAGTCCCCAGAGACAGTCAACCTGTAGTCAATTACCACATCATGGGTCACATCCTGTTTGATATCACAGCAACCCCGGAGGGAGAGAGAAATCGTTGATTTATAAAATGCAGTAGGGTGCTAAGAGGGAAATATCTTTCTGGTGTTAATCAATACAGGCACTGGGAAATCTGAAATGAAAACAGAAAGTTCTGGAAAGATTCAGCAGGTCAAACACATCTGCAAAAAGAGAAAGAGAAAAACAAATTAGTCTCTCCTTTTACCTTGACTAACTTGTTCCACTCTTGTTTCTGTGAAGAGTTGCAGGTGTCAAACACTGTTTCTCTTTGCCTGACTTGCTGAGTTTTAACAGAGTTTTCTGTTCTTGCCACGTCTCAGACGTTGCTGCATCATGTAAGACAGCATGAATGGAGAAACAGATCACAGCGGAGATTTAGTAATCCCGTGTGGGATGCCTACTCCGTCCCATTGTTCACATTATGCAGCTTCTGAGCCTGCTATACCATCATCCACTCCACCACGTTCAGTAGAAATGCAGCAAGCTGATTGATTAAATGCCCAGTGTAACACTGTATAGCTGATACCAGCTCCCTCCTTACAGTCCCACACATACTGATTAATATGTGTGCCAGATGGAGAACACGAGGAAACAAGGCCACAGTCTCTAGAGAGGCAGAAGCTGTACTGAATAATAATAGATATTAATTTATAAAACAGAATAAATATAGCCTGGTGTCCTGCTTCAGGCTATTATCTCCATCCTGAATGCAGTCCAGTATTAATCGAATGCCAAGTTTAAGGAATGGAGCCCAGAAATGTGTTTGTCAGCCTTTGATGTTGTCTTCATCCTACAACTGTTTAAATTCAGATATCTCAGCAATTTATAGTGGTTGGTAAAAAATCTGAATCCTTTTTCATTCAAGCAGGTATCCTTGGAGTCGAATTCCTCCATGAACTCCAACACGCCTCTGGTGAGAATTGCCCGCCTGTCTTCTAGCGATTCGCCCATGTTGGCCAACGTCTCAGAGTTAGAACTCCCAGCCGATCCAAAGTGGGAGTTTCAACGGCCAAGGTGACTTCTACTGACAGATACAGCTTTAGAGTCATTGCCGCTTCCCTTCGTCATTTAAACTTAATGCATCTTCTCGTTCCCTCAGGCTGACTCTGGGAAAACCCCTGGGCGAAGGCTGTTTCGGTCAAGTAGTCATGGCAGAAGCCATTGGGATCGAGAAAGACAAAGCCAACAAGCCAGCCACCGTCGCTGTCAAAATGCTGAAAGGTGAGAACATGTTTGCAGGCATCTGCCACACCGTGTGAAGCTGGTGTAGATTTGGAAGACCCTCACCATCCAGGCCATCCTCTCTTCTTGCTGCAGTCATCAGGAATGAGGTGTAGGGGCCTTAGGTCCCACACCATCAGGCTCCGGAACAGTTATCCCTTTTGAACCATCAGGCTGCTGAACCAGCGTGGATATAACTTCTCTCATCTCAACGCTGAACTGATTCCACAACTTAAGGACTCCACAGCTTATGTTCTCAGTATTGTTTGTTTATTTATTTATTTTGTATTTACATCGTTTGTCTTCTTTTGCATATTGTTTGTTTGTCAGTATCACAAACACAAGAAATTCTGCAGATGCTGCAGATCCGAAGCAACACACACAAAATGCTGGATCAGTCCTGATGAAAGGTCTCTTTTCCACAGATGCCGCCTGACCTGCTGAGTTCCTCCTGCATTTAGTGTGTGGGCTGTTTGCCAGTTTTTGTTCGTGTGTACCTTTTCATTGATTCTTTTGTTTTTTGTGAATGCCCACAAGAACATGAATCTCAGGGTACTGGCATGGTGACATATACGCACTTTGGTAATTTTAGTTTGAACTTTGAGAAGACATCTAGATTGGCAGGACAATAGCTTAAGTCCTGCTTTAGGGAAAGAAGGCAGCGATTAGAGGCTGATTCTCTTTGGTGTCAGTCCAGGACAGGTACATAGTTAGGAAAGGTTTATAGGCAAACGGTCAAACGTGGGCAGATGATGCTAGTTCAGATGGGCATCTTGATCAGCATGGGCAACTCAAGCTGAAGAGCCTGTTTCCATGAAGTATTACTCTGTGACTCTACTGAGTAAATCTATCAACTTGCCTCCTCGAACCTGCAGACCTAGCAAGTGATGCTTCCTTTTTAAGCCTTCAGTCATTGGACCATTTGACATTTATTTATTATTGAGATACATCGCAGAACAGGCCCTTTTGGCTCTTTGAGCTATGCTGCCCAGCAAACCCCGATTTAACCTGAGTCTAATCACGGGATAGTTTACAATGGCCAATTGACCAACCGTTCGATACGTCTTTGGGCTGTGAGAGGAAACCGGAGCACCTGGAGGAAACCCACGCGGTCACGGGGAGAGCGTACAAACCCCTTACAGACAATGACGTGAATTGATCTCAGGTCATTGGTACCGTAGAGTGTTTTGCTACCGTGCCACATGTGAAAGGTCATTGTAAAGTGAAATACTGCAGCTACTGGAAATCTGAGGTTGGAGTTGAGAATGGGCGGGGGGGGGGGAATATTTAGTGGGTCAGGCTTTGTGTGGAGAGAGAAACAAGTTCAGTATTGCCAGGAACTCTCACTGACCCAAACTGAATACAGTGTTTTCCTCTCTATAATTGCCTGACCTCTGAAGGAAACTCATTACTGTGTTTAAGAACCTCGGAACTGTAGTACTTCAGCTTTCCTAATTTGGAATAGGCACACCCTTAGGAACTGAAAGAAACAAAGTTTAAAAACTTCAAAGTTCAAAGTAGATTTATTATCCAAGTACATATTCGTCTCCGTACACTACCTCCTGAGATTCATTTTCACGGGTATACACAGTAGACTCAAAATACCACAATGGAATCAATGGAAACAAACAAAGACGGACCAATGTGCAAAAGAAGACAAGCTATGCAAATACAATCAATAAATAAATAAACAAACAAAATAATATTGAGAACATGAGTTGTAGAGTCCTTGAAAGTGAGTCCACAGTTTGCAGAATCAGTTCAGTGTTGAGGTGAGTGAAGTTATCCACGCTGGTTCAGGGGCCTGATGTTTCAAGGGTAATAACTGTTCCTGAATCTGGTAGTGTGTGACTTAAGGCTTCTGTGCCTGAAGACAGCAGTGAGAAGAGAACCTGGCCTGGGTGATGGATGCTGCTTTCCTGTAGATGTGCTCAGTGGTGGGAGGGATTTTCCTGTAGATGGGCTGGCTGTACTCCTTTAAACAGGGATTCAATCCTGAATCCACCATGTGGTTCTGTTACTGGCGACCTGATCAGAGTCATGGTAGGAACAGTACTCCGCTTAAAGCACAAAGAGTGGAGCTGGGTATGGGCTGCATCTGATGCTATATGGAAAAGCAAAGCTTTAAACATCATCTAAACCCACTCAGGTTTAATATCACTGGCATGTGTCGTGAAATTTGTTGTTTTGCAGCAGCAGCTCAATGCAAACACAATTTAAATATCTATAGATTACAAAAGGAAATATATATAAAACATTATATCATTTAATATTTTGTACGTTCCATAGTAAAGAATCCATGAATTTGTCTGCAGTGCATTGATTAATTCTGACAGTGAGGCAGCAACTCCAGAAAGTCATTCCACACTGCCCCCTGCTGCCAGATGCTACAAGTACTTCATGACTGATCTGGGAAATACTGACATCACCAATTACATTCCTTCAGCTGTGCAAAGTTTTGTTTAGTGTTTGCAAGTTTAATCACTGTTGAGATTCTACACCGTCAAACGTGGGCAGTGGGGGAAATCAACCTCTGACTACAAAGAGGTCCCCCTGGAATGGAGATGAGAGGAAATTTCTTCAGCCAGATGGTGGTGAAGTTGTGGGATTCATTGCCATGTCATTGGGTATACTTAAGCAGAAGTTGATAGTAAGGGCATCAGTGGTTACGAGAAGCAGCCAGGAGAATGGGATTGAGAGGGTTAATAAATCAACCATGATGGAGTGGCAGAGCAGACTCGATGGGCTAAATGCCCTAAATCTGTTGCTATGTCATATGCTCTAATAAACATTTGTGTTGATTTGTCTTTGCTCAATGTTGTTAAGTCATTGTTAGCTTATTTAAAAGTCTGTCAGATTAGGGCTGGAAATAGTGACAGATGCAATTTGCTGATGCCGATCTTACGGTATCACATCGGGTTACATTCAGTAAGCTGCTATAAGACAGTTCACAAACTACATCATATTCCACTTATCTTCATTTAAATGACAAGGCTAGAATTTATCCCATCCCTGACTGCAATTTGGAAAGGGAGTGGCGAGCGGCCTTCTTGAACCACTGTGTCCCTCGGGTGAAGGTCCCGACAGTGCTGTTGGGTGGGATTGGGACCGGGTGGTAAAGTGGGAGATGGAGGTAAACCTGGTGATGTTAATGGAGTTCGTGGGGAGTTGGTACCTGTCACCTGTGCATGCCTGAGTTCAGCACAAGGGTGTCTGTGTATTTACACCCTTCATACCCTTTTCTGTCCTTACAGATGATGCTACTGACAAAGACCTGTCTGACCTGGTGTCGGAAATGGAAATGATGAAGATGATTGGAAAACATAAAAATATTATTAATTTACTGGGGGCCTGCACACAGGACGGTGAGTCTGAAAGGGGGCATATTTTCAGTCCAGGTCTCAGGAAATGTACGCACACCCATCAAAGTACCCCAACCACCTCACAACAGCAACCTGCACTGCACCCCCATCCCCTAACACCCCACTGCTGCCCAACTATTCTCGTCCTAGTTTCTCATACTCTGGGTCCCATCTCCTGGGAGAAGCTGTTCCAGCTCTGGTGCTGGCGAAACAACAGTGTGTCAGGCATGTGCACCAGATTTGCAGTTTGCTTATATCTTTCTTTCTACCATTCAACCCCAGTTATTCACTTGCACTAAAGCACTACACTACAGCACAGAAACAGGCCAGTTGACCTACCTAGTCCGTGCTGAACTATTATTCTGCCTGGTCCCATCGATCTGCACCCAAACCATAGCCCTCCATACCCCTCCCATCCATGTACCCATCCAAATTTCTCTTAAATGGTGAAATCAAACCTACACCCACCACTGCCACTGGCAGTTCATTCCGCACTCTCACTCTGAACAAGATCCCACCTCAAGTTCTCCTTAAACATTTCACCTTTCACCCTTAACCTGTAATGTCTGGTTGTAGTTTCACCCAACCTCAGTGGTAAAAGCCTGCTTACGTTTACCCTTCCTCTACCCCTTATAATTTTGTATACTTCTATCAAATCTTCCCTCATTCTCCTACGCTGTATAGTCAGTAAAGTTCTACCTAGTGTGCCTAATGCTCTCTTTACAACCCTTTCTACCTGTGAAACCACTTTCAAGGAATTATGGATCTGTACTCCCAGATCCCCGTCTTCTCCATTATTCCTCTTAATGAGAGCAGGAATCCTAGTTGGATCTCATCTCACCAAGGGGCAACGTGTTTCAGAGCTTGCGAAGTGCTGATTACTCCACCGACCCACGTTCACGGATTCAGATTCATTTATTTATCAGATGCACAGACAGTGAAATAACAACCAACACACACTAAGGACGCACAAGTGTTGCCACACATTCCAGCGAAACACTTCCAGTAAGCCTGTTGCCTTGTCTTCCCACCCAGGTCCTCTCTATGTCATAGTCGAGTTTGCATCGAAGGGAAACCTGCGAGAGTACCTCAAAGCGCGACGGCCCCCTGGCATGGATTACTCCTTTGACACCTGCAAGGTGCCGGATGAGCAGTTAACGTTTAAGGATCTGGTCTCCTGCGCCTACCAGGTTGCTCGTGGGATGGAATATCTGGCTTCTCAAAAGGTGAACAGTTAAGAACATATAACATAGGAGCAGAATTAGGCCATTCAGCCCATTGAGTCTGCTCCGCCATTCTATTACGATGCCTCTCGACCCCATTCTCTTGTCTTCTCCCTGTAACCTTTGACACCCTGACTAATCAAGAACCTTTCAACCTCCTCTTCAAATATGGTTCAGTGGTTCCATTTATTATCAGTTCACAACCTGAGACATCCACAAAAACAGAAGAGAACCCCAAAGAATAAACGACAGAGAAACATTCGAACCCCAAAGCCCCCTCTCCCCCTCCCACGTGAGAGCAGCAGCAAAGCATCAGGAAGCCTCAGTGCCCCCACCCACCAGCAAACATTAGCAAAGCCCCCAAAGAAAGACCATGTCTTGGCCTCCACAGCCATCTGTGGCAATGAATTCCACCGATTCACCACCTCTGGCTAAAGAAATTCCTCCTCATCTCTGTTCTAAATGGATGTTCCTCTATTTTGAGGCTGTGCCTTCTGATCCTAGACTGCCCCACTATAGGAAACATCGTCTCTATAAAGGCCTTTCAGTGTTCGATAGAGAGGAACTCTTCTGTGATGCTCTTTGCTCGTGGTGTTGCGGGGAGACAGTCCTAGACCATGAGTCAAACTGGAACACCCAGGTCCCACTAAATCCCAGCGCTCTGCAATCTCTCACCATTCTTTTGTCTTGTTGCTGCTGAAAAGCACATTTTCACATCTTCTCACATCCCACTCCAGTTACCAGATAGCTGCCCACTCTCCGAATCTTTCTTTATCCCTTTGCAACCTCATATCCTCGTCAACTTTGCATCATCCCCAAATTTAGCAACCGTACTTTTGATGACTTCACAAATGGTAAAAACACGAGTCCCCAACTCCAGTCCCTATGGTGTACCACATGCTGTCCCTTGCCAATCAGAACTTACGTCCCCTCTACTTCTCGTTAGCCAGACCCTACACCAGTGTTACCTTCTGCACCATGAACCAGACTCTACACCAATACCTTACTCCCTACATCATGAACCAGACTCTACACCAATACGTTACCTCCTACACCGTGAACCAGACTCTACACCAATACGTTACTTCCTACACCGTGAACCAGACTCTACACCAATACGTTACTTCCTACACCGTGAACCAGACACTACACCAATACCTTACTCCCTACATCATTAACCAGACTCTACACCAATACATTACCACCTACACCGTGAACCAGACTCTACACCAATACATTACCTCCTACACCGTGAACCAGACTCTACACCAATACGTTACTTCCTACACCGTGAACCAGACACTACACCAATACATTACCACCTACACCGTGAACCAGACTCTACACCAATACATTACCTCCTACACCGTGAACCAGACTCTACACCAATGTTACCTCCTACACCGTGAACCAGACACTACACCAATATGTTACCACCTACACCATGAACCAGACTCTACACCAATACGTTACCTCCTACACCATGAACCAGACCCTACACCAATACATTACCTCCTACACCATGAACCAGACCCTACACCAATACATTACCTCCTACACCGTGAACCAGACTCTACACCAATACATTACCTCCTACACCATGAACCAGACCCTACACCAATACATTACCTCCTACACCGTGAACCAGACTCTACACCAATACATTACTTCCTACACCGTGAACCAGACACTACACCAATACCTTACTCCCTACATCATTAACCAGACTCTACACCAATACATTACCACCTACACCGTGAACCAGACTCTACACCAATACATTACCTCCTACACCGTGAACCAGACTCTACACCAATACGTTACTTCCTACACCGTGAACCAGACACTACACCAATACATTACCACCTACACCGTGAACCAGACTCTACACCAATACATTACCTCCTACACCGTGAACCAGACTCTACACCAATGTTACCTCCTACACCGTGAACCAGACACTACACCAATATGTTACCACCTACACCATGAACCAGACTCTACACCAATACGTTACCTCCTACACCATGAACCAGACCCTACACCAATACATTACCTCCTACACCATGAACCAGACCCTACACCAATACATTACCTCCTACACCGTGAACCAGACTCTACACCAATACATTACCTCCTACACCATGAACCAGACCCTACACCAATACATTACCTCCTACACCGTGAACCAGACTCTACACCAATACATTACCTCCTACACCGTGAACCAGACACTACACCAATACATTACCACCTACACCGTGAACCAGACTCTACACCAATACATTACCTCCTACACCGTGAACCAGACACTACACCAATACATTACCACCTACACCGTGAACCAGACCCTACACCAATACATTAACTCCTACACCGTGAACCAGACTCTACACCAATGTTACCCCCTACACGAGCCAGACCCTATACCAATACATTAACTCCTACACCATGAACCCGACTCTACACCGATGTTACCCCCTACACCATGAGCTTTTACTTGTTGCCATACCTTTTGACAAATGGAGTGGTTTCAGTGCCAGTGTAGTAGAATAGTAATGATCGCTGTCACATTATTTGACAGGATGTTATTTGGAGTAACAATTGGATAAGAGTAGAGTCTGTCTTTGTTTACTCTGGCCAGCTGTTTTATTGCCCTGTTTGGCTTTTTACCTGGTTAGTGCATCCATCGGGATCTGGCAGCTAGAAATGTGCTAGTGACGGAGGACAATGTGATGAAGATTGCCGACTTCGGCCTCGCCAGGGATGTGCACAATATCGACTACTACAAGAAAACAACAAATGTAAGTGTCTGCACAGCGCATTCAAGCGGCCAGGGGGCTGCGGTGACCGAGCGGCACCCGGTGGGGGTGGATGGGCCTTCAGTCCAAACTGCAGTCACTTGCTTTTGGGCACGGGCGTGCAGGCAAACCAGGAGCTGCGCCTCTGCACGTGGGGTGCCCTGAAGATCCTCAATATCCACTCCCGGCAAAGACCGAGCAGCCCACAGGCAGAAATGAGTGAATCAACCAGAGTTCCCTTCTCTCGCAAAAAAAGACAATCAAGTGTCCGGCTAAGGATCTTCCAAATAACGAGGGGGCCCAGAGAAAGGGTTCCCATTTGTGTTCTGGTCCCAAACTGTGGACCACCGATACAGATAGTATTAGTTCAAAAAGGACGTGGAACCCACTGCACCAAGTTGTGTTTCTGGGCAGCTGCGTTTAGGGAGAAGTCAGCAAAGCGCATGCGGGAGATGGACAGATGATGAGGAGAGGGTGGGTGGGCCAGATGGCTTCATCTTGTGTGACGGCTCAATGGTCATTGGGACCGGTATTTGAAAGAGATCAATATGAAATAACAATCCCCCTCCTGTCTGACCACAGGGTAGGCTGCCAGTGAAGTGGATGGCTCCAGAGGCCTTGTTCGACAGAGTTTACACCCACCAGAGCGATGTGTAAGTACGATATGTAACTGCGGCTTTCAGCTAAACTCTGCCAAATGCTGATATTGTAAAGGAGAGCTTGCTACAGAGGAGCTCTGACTCACTTCCAAGCTTCCCAGGGCAGGGAAAGTGAGCGTAGAGAGAGAAAACGTCATTAGTTCTGCTCCAGAGGCTTGGCAGAATAGCTGCCATATTATAAACGCCCTGTCAGCTATCTGATTAACTGATCATTTTAATTCCATCGCTGGCCTGTGCTGATATTTGCTGTGATTGAAGGGATCAGCACCGTACTTCAAGTTGGAAGGAAAAAGGGGGCTTATTCAATTAAGTCACACCAGTGATAACTATGTTAGACACGGGTGGCAACACCCAGAGAATGGGGCGGTTCTAAAACGGCTTCAGTGAATTAGGTTTTCATTCTTCTGCTTCACAGCTGGTCGTACGGAGTCCTGTTGTGGGAGATCTTTACTCTGGGTGGATCACCCTACCCCGGCATCCCAGTGGAAGAGCTCTTCAAACTGCTGAAAGAAGGCCATCGAATGGACAAGCCTGCCAACTGCACCCATGAGCTGTAAGCAATACCCGGCGTGATCTGGCCACCTCTTCCCCTTGTTCTCCAGCGTCAGATAAGACAGTCTGGCGTTTACAGCAAAGTTAGAACTCGTGGCGGGTGTCATTTGGGCTTCACACTCATTTCTTTTTGTTTAAAGTCACGCAGTAATTTCTACCCTGTATACCTCGAATGTGGCAGGATTTGCCTTTCCTTCCTACCAGCCGTAACTCATTGGAAAACAGTACAGCTTTCCCTCACTCTGTAACTATCTGTTCAGAGTTTAAACACCTATGGCCCCAGTATAGACATTGAATTGGTTCGTTCGTTATGTGCCATGTCCATTTTAAAAAGATTTTGGACAACTTTGCTAAAATCTTGTATCGTTTGGTGTCACATTATTAGCACTCTGAGGAAACATACTGCTTCAGTGTGTTAAATGGAGATTGACATCACAACATTACCTTCAGTTGCCGTATCTTAACATTTCTGGAAAGTAAATTGTATCTTGTACTTATCCACACTCACTGGCCACGATGTTATATAGCCTCTGCACCGAATAAAGTGGCCACTGAGTGTATGTCCATGGACTTCTGCTGTTGTAGCCCATCCAATTCAAGGTTCAACATGTTGTGCATTCAGAGATGCTCTTCTGCACACCACTGTTGTAACACATGGTTATTTGAGCTACTGTCACCTTCCTGTCAGCTTGAACCAATCTGGCCGTTCTCCTCTGAGCTCTCTCATTAACAAGGTGCTTTCACCCACAGAACTGCCGCCCACTGGATGTTTCATTTTGTTTTTCACACCATTCTCTGTAAGCTCTAGAGACTGCTGTGTGCAAAAATCCCAGGAGATCAGCAGTGTCTGATATACTCAATCCACCCTGTCTGGCACCAACAATCATTTCACGGTCGAAGTCACTTAGATCACATTTCTTCCCCATTCTGATGTTTGGTCTGAACAACAACTGAAGCTCTTGACCATCCCTGCATGTTTTTATGCATTGGTTGCTGCCACATGATTGGCTAACTAGATATTTGCATCAACAAGTAGATGTACAGGTGTACTTAACAAAATGGCCAATGAGTGTAGAATCCTTTAACTGCTTCCATGCACGACTTTCTGATTTGGTGGGATTGTTGGGGATGCGCACACCAAAGCACAATCCTCAGTCAGGTGTTGAGAGGTGGGCAGTGAAATATGTTGTGGTTACAGAACCACTCCATGGGTTAGGAAGTAGCAGGGCTTTGCACTGATGGAATGCGAGAAATTTAATTGTGATCTTGGGGCCTCTTCTGTGGTGCATTGGATTGTGCTGCTGTGCTTTTGGTCGCATGCAGTGGTGTGTTGGCTCTCTCCCGGTTGTGTATTGCGCTGATGGTCGGCATCTCCCGGTCTCCCTGGCACTGCTTTCTTCCCCTGCAAAAATGGCCAATTGCTTATTGCTTATAGGGTAATGAAGATAATTATTGCCATTGGTTTAATCAGTGCTCTGTGCCCTTTACCCTAGGTATATGATAATGAGAGAATGCTGGCACGCAATCCCATCGCAGAGACCAACGTTCAAACAGCTGGTCGAGGATCTCGACAGGGTCCTGACAGTGACATCAACTGAGGTCAGTTAACTTAAAAGCAACTGGGCAAGAGGGGGACATTAATTAACGTGAAGTTTGGGGAAGGCATTTACTGTTTTTCAATAGCATTACAATACCTTTTGGAGATTCTGACTCAGATCTCTCAAGTTTTAGAGTATTGTACACTCACTAGCTTTCAACTGTTGCTGAAATAGCCACGTTTTTCTCACAGACAATTGATCTCAAAATCTAGTGATTCCAATGCAATCTTCCCTCTGCGAGTTTGCACTCATTCAACTCTCTGCCTGTGTCCTAACTCACACCAAGCCCCATTCACCCATCACCTTGTTGTCACTGACACACTTTGGCATCAACTGTAGATGTATCCCAGTTTTCTGTGGTCTCACCTCTCCATTTCCTGTAGCCTCCTCTGGACGGAGAACCCCTCCCCAGTCTATCTAAACCTTTCAGATTATTGCTCCACTTTCACTCTCCGCTGTAAAGAGCTGAAACTGTGGAGTTTTTTTTCATAAAGCCCCTTTAACTGTAGCTTCTGTTTTAAGATGCTCAAGCTTTTAATGATATATATCCTTCTGTGGCGTCAAACACGTTGGAATTTTTTGACGTCACGTTACGAGTTAATGGCAAAGCAAGCTTGAGTAGTTGAGTGGCCAACTCCTATACCTGTGTCTCTGAAGCAATTCTCTTGGGTTTCCAGACCATCCCCTACTCTGTCTCATGAGATCAGTTTGGATCCTTCAATGAAAGGACTGCATCGAAATTTCTCCTCTGTTTCCTGTCTGGTTTTGTTGTCCCTCAGGCTGTTGACTTACCGTTTGGTTTGTGGCTTCACATCTGCTAGTTAGGTCCCAGATCCGGACAGCGGGATAGGGAGTAGATCGGGGGGGGGGGATCCCAACCTTTTTTATGCCATGGACCCCTACCATTAACCCCAGTTACCGAACTCCTGGAGTAGACTATTCAACCAACTCAGGTTCTTTGTTTCACTTATTTAGACCTTCAGCCTTTCTGTCTGCCTGGATCCAAGAGTCTGGAACATCTTTGCCAAGCAGAAGTCTATTTCACCTTCAACTTCTCTTTGCAGTGAGGGAGGGTGAGAGGTGACTTGATAGAATGTACAAGATGATGAGAGACATAGATCAAGTGGACAGTCAGAGACTTTTCCCCAGGGTCAAAATAGCTAATGGAAGGGAGCATAATTTTAAGGTGATTGGAGCAAAGTATAGGGGGGAATATCAGAGATAACTCCTTTACACAGAGTGGTGGGTGCATGAAACACCCTGGCAAGGGTGGTGTTAGAGGCAGATACATTAGGGGCATTTAAGAGACTCTTAGATAGGCACATGGATGAAAGGAAAATGGAGGGCTGTGTAGGAGGGAAGAGTTAGATTGGCCTTCGAGGAGATTAGAAGGCCATCACAACATGGGCTGTAGGGCCTGTAATGTTCTATGATTGGGGTGATTAGCTGACCTGGAAACAAAATGCTGTTGAAACAACCAGGCTCGGCTTTCTTTGGTGAATTCATCCCCCATTCTGGTAATTCCAACATGCTCCTTGGCCTTTCTCTGCTCCCCAAAAGAGCTATTAGCGTCCAACGCTCTGCCTGCATTCGAACCAGCACAAGGCCCCATTCACCCATCTGAGTGTCTTAAAGGTTGGTACTGATGGCCAACCACACCCCCATCCTCCCTCAACCCCCTCCAGAATTCCTCAGCCCTTGTTTCTCTCTGTTAAAATCGGCGCTCCCTGGCATCAACCCAGGAACTAATATTAAGATTTTGCCTCTTTGTTTTTTCGATCCTCTCAAACGTTGCGGTTAGTCAAACTGCATCGTTTGACTAACTCATGCCCGAGGTAGACGGGGTCGGGTTTACCGTTGAAACGTTGCAGTCGGTAACTGTAAGTGACTGACTGTTAAGGCCGAACGATAGCGTGGACAGGGATGGGATGGTTCTGTGTCATGCTTCCCACGACGGATTCAGTAGGCCGTCGAATCCGAGCCAACCAGACACACTCAGCACAGCTGCACACCAGATGATCTCAGTGAAACGTCAGGAGAGAGGCTACCATCAACCTCTGGCGACCTTTCCTCTGCGTGGAGACGACTGCAGACTGACCCCCAGAGTCCAATAGCACCCAGACCAGTAAACATGGTGCAGGAACAGAGGGAAGCCAGCCATCAAACCAGTACTCGCAGTTTTATTGCAGTTCAGATGAGAACTGCGTTGCCTTCACACATCGTGTCACCACCTCAGTAAACTGATCTGGCCTGCGTGTTGTTCAGAACTTTACGTATAATTGTATCTGATGGCCAGTCAGAAATTGCCACAGAGTCTATGTACAATTTTGTTCCAAGAACAAATATTTCTGGAAACACAGGAGGCTATATTTCACTACTCTGCAGTAAAGGGGTGGGCGCTGCCTCTGGGTGAGTACTGATTGGATTAAAAGGCCCAGGGCAGCACCAATTTTTTCCCCATTTCCTTTTTTTGAGATCTGGACATGGCTGATGGTGGAATTGCTTTGGGAAGTGTGTGTTTGATGGTGGAACTGCTTTGGGAAGTGTGTGTTCGATGGTGGAATTGCTTTGGGAAGTGTGTGTTAGATGGTGGAATTGCTTTGGGAAGTGTGTGTTCGATGGTGGAATTGCTTTGGGAAGTGTGTGTTCGATGGTGGAACTGCTTTGGGAAGTGTGTGTTAGATGGTGGAATTGCTTTGGGAAGTGTGTGTTAGATGGTGGAATTGCTTTGGGAAGTGTGTGTTAGATGGTGGAGTTGCTTTGGGAAGTGACTGCAGGACTCCCAGTCTTGACTTGCTATTGAACTCACTTTACTGGATTCCAGAGGAGGAGTCAAAATAGTGATCTGTCATCCCTCTTTGGGGTGGCGTTAACACTATTACATCGCCGGTGACTTGGGGTCAGTTCCCGCTGCTGACTGTAAGGAGTTTGCACTTTCTCCCTCTGACTGCTTGGATTTCCTCTGGGTGTTCCGGTTTCCTCCCACGTTCCAAAGACGTACGGGTTAGTAGATTAATTGGTCACTGGGTGAAATTGTGCAGTGTGTGCTTGTTGGTCCTGTTACTGTGCAGTCAATTACAGGTAAAGCCCGCCCCACCGTTGGGCACATTTACATGGAGCGCTGTCACAGGAAAGCAGCATCCATCATCAGGGACTCCCCACCACACAGGCCATGCTCTCTTCTTCAGGAAGAAGGACAGGAGCCTCAGCACTCACACCATCAAGTTCAGGAACAGTTATTACCCCTCAACCACCAGGCTCTTGAAGCATTGGGGATAACATCATTCAACTTCACTTGCCCCATCATTGAACTGTTCCCACAACCTATGGACTCAGTTTCAATGACTCGTTATCTCATGTTCTCAATACACTGCTTTTTTATTTGTTATTATTTCTTTTCTCTTTTGTATTTGCATAGTTTGTTGTCTTTTGCATATTGGTTGCTAGTATGCCCGCAAGAAAACAAATCTCAGGGTAGTATATGGTGACACGTACAGTACGTGCTTTGATAGTAAATTCAGAGCCACCCTTGGGCCTGGCTGCACAGATCTCCTTTTGCACTTACACTTGTAGCTGTTTTAAATCTCTGCACAGTTTTTCGCTTGGATACACTATGCACATTGTTTAATCTTACTTTAAAAAAAATATTTCAAACACACACACAGAGGGGCATTCAACAGGCCCAACTGATTTAGTGTGCTGCTCAAATACTTGACAGATAATTATTGAAAATGATCGACAGTACCAAATCTCCAGCTAGTGATCATAAAACATTATCGCCAGGATTTATGCAGTGTCCTTCCTGCCCAATAACCTGCCCTTACTGGGTAGTTAACCCGTGACCTCAGAAACTGAGATAGAATGTTGCCAAGTCGGAGCTTAAAGGCGGTCAGATTTTTGCTCTGATCTTATGGCCTGAGAAGAAAAAAAGTAGTGATCTCTCGGTTTGTGAGCAGCACTGACGTCTTTTTATGGTGTCCTTGCTCGACTGGCCCCCTATCATGTGACGTGGGGGGAGGGCTGGGGAGGCGATTGTACACTCAGCAATAAAATGTGAGAACTGTAGTCAGCACACTTAACTCTTTAACATTATGGTTCTCATAAGGAATCCATTAATTGCTATAATTTGGAAAGTAAGTGGTTACCTTGGGGGATTTGCTTCAGGTTTATGTAAAAAAAAAAGCAATTTCCTGATTTTATACAATGCAAATCATTGTCACTGTTCAGGCTGCAGTATGTGGAAAATCTTTCACTGATTCCACTGAATGGGCAGTGTGGGGTATTGTCACAAGGTACACTTGCTATATGTGGTGGAGAAAGGCTCCTATAATTGCTATCATTAATCAAACACGGGTAAGAATTCTATCAGTGTTCCTAAATTAAAAAGAGAAAATGCAGGACTGTCATTCCTTGAGATGTTAAATGATAGGGGGCTTGTAATTTGACTGTATAGTGCCTATATTTTAGTGATTTAAGCCCCCAACATAGTAGATAGGAATAGCAGTCTCATTACAAGCCTATCAGAGAACATAAAACAGTACAGGTCCTTTCACCCATGATGTTGCGATGCTCTTTTAACCTACACTAGAACAATCTAACCTAACACATAGACGTCCATTTTTCTTTCATCCATAGGCCTATCTAAAAGTCATAAATGTTCCTACTGTATCTGCCTTTACCTCCACCCCGGCAGTGTGCTTCTCTGTATAAAAACTCGCCCCTGACATCCCCTCTATACTCGCCTTCAGTCACCTTAAAAGTATATCCATCATGTTAGCCATCGATACCCTGAGGGAAAAGGTGCTGACCGTTCACTCTATCTTATCTTGTTCACCTCTATCGAATCGCCTCTCATCCTCCTTCGCTTGCTCAGTCTTTCCTGATCAGACATGCCCTCTAGTCCGGGCAGCATCCTGGTAAATCTCCTCTGCACCCTCACTAAAGCTTCCACATCCTCCCTGTTGGATGAGGGCCAAGGGAAACTGAAGAGGGGCTGCAAGGGAGAAGGCGGGCATTTTAAAGCGAATACTTTCGGTGAATGCAGATGCTGGAATCTGGAGCAACAAACGATCTGCCGGAGGAACTCGGGGTGTCAGGCAGCACCTGTGGAGGGAACTGTCAACGTTTAGCGTTGACACCCTGAGTCAGGATGACGCCTCCTTTCTTCCCACCACTGAGGTCCACCAGCAGGCCCTTTATTTCCCGCCTTAGTAACGTGCTGCTTCATCCACCCCAGGCCTCAGAGCAGCAGAACTTGAATTGTCAAGTCTCCCAACTCAAATCCACATAGATGCGACATGCTTATCGCAGATGTGACCGCGGTCCACTGCGCAGGGAGTTCGTAACCGTTTTCTTCTGCTTTGTATTTCAGGAGTACCTTGACCTGTCAGCACCTTTCGAGCAGTACTCCCCGGCCTGCCAGGACACACACAGCACTTGCTCTTCTGGAGACGACTCTGTCTTTGCCCATGATGCCCTGCCTGACGAGCCTTGCCTTCCAAAGCACCAGCAGTGTAATGGTGTCATCAGGACATGAGATGAGAATAAGCAGGACTCCAGGATGCTGAACGATGGAGAACTCACACTGAAGGAAATACACTGAACCAACTGCGAGGATCTTGTTCCCCACTTAACTTCCCACCATTATTGAGCCTTATATCTTCAAGTGCTGTGCCCACCTAAAACAAATCTGCTTGGCATGAAGAAACTTTGTAATGTAGAAACCGAAATAGAAAGTTCTGCAAAAAAAAATCCAGAGGTGATAACCTTTGACCTCTGGCATTGTGACTGCTAAAGGAACCATTCTGTGCCTATGTTGTGCTAAGAAAGGAAAGTGACACAAAAGACAATTATTTTTCTTTACAAAAGAGCATTTAAATACTTTTTATTTGTGTGAAGCTGCAGATTTTTCAGTTGTAAATATATAAATATGAATATTGTATAATAATGTTTAAAAAACAGTTGTATACTTATGATTTGCTTGTTTAGGGAAAAAAAGCAAAAAAAAACAAAATTACAAATACGAGGAGGCAAAATCCTAAAATCATCGCAGTTTAGGATATTCAGTATTAAGCTGGAAGTTATTAAAGAAACTCATTGTGTAGTGAACAAGGGGTAAAAATAGTTCAAGCACCAATAATTATTTGCAATCAGATTAGCATATTGTATATTTGTAAAGTTGTTCATAGACTTTAACATATCATTTTGGTTAAAAGATTTATAAGTATATAGCTTATTTACTAATTACTGTACACAGCTTTAGTTAAACTAGGTTCTTAATTTTTGTTTTACATGTTTATAATTTTTTAATTTATTACCCGTTGATTAGGCACAAAGGTTAATGAGGAGAAGTAATTAGAATCAAGTTTTCAAACATTGTGTAAAGTGAACGTTATCTGTTCTTAGATTGCAATGATTTTGTTTTCCTGTTGTTTAGTAATCAGATTCTAGAATTATCTTTTCTTAACTAAATGAAGGTTTGTGCTTTACCTTTGTTGAAGGCACGAGAGAGCAAGGGTGCGGACTGTGATTGATAACAGTGGGCCCGCTGTACGGAAACGGTGCCTTGCCTGGAGCTGCCCCAACAGTATTGGCCCCGTGAAAGTGGCTAGGGCTCTGGGTGCCAATTGGAACAGGGCACAGTGATCAATTTCGGCCACCTAAAGCTGAGATACGTGGGAGACAACATCTTAAGCAGGGTCATCTTCAGGTGCTGGTCACACCTGGGGCAATTTGAGATCACGAATCGAGTGCATCACACTGAAGTAGCACATAGCACAAAAAGATTATAAAGCACATTGGCTTAGTGTTTTTTTTTAAATTTCTTCCCCCTTCCCCTGGTATATTGGCACCCAGGTGCCAAGTAGTGCTGGTGACAATACCAGATGTGCAGGTGAGGAGCAGTGTTGTGCTGTGACGAGAGGGTGCAATGATTGTGAGTGTTTGCAGAGAACAACTTGTACAAGAAAGGATTGCCAGTCAACCACTAACACCGGTCACGTATCAGTGACCTGCGCGTCACTCCCTTCTCTTTATGCAGGTTAGTGCCACAAGCACAACTTAAGGTGGTGCAATGGAAATGTTAACGTGCAATTTCGCAGAGGACTAATTCGAGGTAACCCCCTTTTGTTAAAGACAAAAAAAAAGCTAAAACAGATGGCCTACTGGGTACCAGGCAGTTGCCTGTGAAGCAGGACAAAGCCCAGTATCCAGAATCTAAGATAAATTCCAGTTGGATTTGAAGTAGGATTCCACGGGTAAATTGCAATTAAGAATTGAGGCAGGAATCCTATTAAAATCAATTAAAAATTCTGTCTGTCTCCTTTAATCTTTCTTAGGACCACCAAGCTCTTATTCAGTAGAGAAGTTAATATAATAGATTGAAGTTATCTGTTAACTCTTTAATACAGACGTAGGAGATTTATAGTGGTGTAATTTTTGTACAATGAGAAGACACTTCATTATTTTCTTACCAATCGCTGTGGACATTCCAGGTACCTAATGCATAAAAAAACTTTTCCAATATTTGAAATCTCTGCATGATTTACAAAAAAAAGAACTTAGATATATATCTAATTTATTGAGGGTTTTTTTTTACAGAATATACGTATAGTAGCTTCGACTGAACTTAACATTTAACAGTTCCCTCTCTGTAGATCTAATCATGTCAAGCAATACTGGCAATAGTTGAGGTTGTCAGCTGGTGTTCGAAGGTTAGATTGGATCATTGCCTGTCTCATTCCACTCTATGGTGGCCAGAGGTGAGTTCCAAACAAAAGCAACAACCCCTTTAAACCAACTTGCCTGCCTGAAGCCTGTAAAAGACCACAGATGGTCTTGTTGGAGTTAAATAACTAGCACTGAACAATATCTGTCTGCCTTTACAAAGCTTTGATATTAACATGGAACTGTTCCATTCCACCTAAATAAAAAGATTATTGTTTTAAAATGCAAGCATGTCTGCTCTCTGTCCTTCTATTTGCTTATTAGTGATGTGTTTAGGTTTCCTATGATGCTGCTGCTGAGTGCAAACAGCAAATTTACTCCATCATCATTATATTTAACACTTTCCAAATCTATTAGAGCGAAGGTCCAATGATAAGAGTCATGGATAGACACCATCTTCCCAGGGTACTTATCACTAATATGAGAAGGCATAATTTTAAAGGTGATTAGAATCAGATTTAATATCACTGGCATATGTCATGAAATTTATTTTTGCAACAACAGTACAATGAATACATGATAAATATAGAAAAAATGAGCTACAGTAACTATATATTGAATTGTTAAATTAGTGCAAAAAATAGAAAATAAAAATAAGCAACACACCCAAAATGCTGGTGGAACACAACAGGCCAGGCCGCATCTATATGAAGAAATACAGTTGACATTTCGGGCTGAGACCCTTCGTCAGGACTAACTGAAAGAAAAGACAGTAAGAGATTTGAAAGTGGGAGGGGGAGTTTGCGGAAATAAAAATTAGTAGTGAGGTAGTGTTCAATGTCCATTCAGAAATTGGATGGCAGAGGGGAAGAAGCTATTCCTGAATCATCGAGTGTGTGCCTTCTGGCTTCTGTACCTCCTTCCTGATGGTAGCAATGGGTGGCGAAAGTCCTCAATGATGAAATCCTCTCTGAGGCACCGCTCCTTGAAAATGATTTGGATACTACGGAGGCTAGATGGATCTGGCTAATTTACAACTCTCTCGCAGTAGCTCTCCCCTGTACCAGAAGGTGATGGCAGCGACAGGTTTTCACAGAGTGGTAGGCACACAGGACACACTGCCGGGGTGGGGGCAGACACAGTTACATTGGGGATTTTTATGAAACTCTTGGGTACCTGGACGAGAGGAAAATAGAGGGCTACGTGGGAGGGAAGGGCTAGCTTAATCTTGGAGTAGGTTAAAAGGTCTGCACGGGTCCCGAATCTCCTCCTCGCATACCCTTTAAATCAGTACGATATAATGCGGTTGTTGCTTCTCCTCATTCGCGGAGAATGTGCCTACACGTCTGCCAGCTTACCTGTGTCCTCCTGAGCTCAGTGTATTGTCTTCCTCCCGGCTGACAATCTGTCACATCCAATGTCATCTGGGAAACTTTTCACAGGTAGATAGAGAAAAGAGATTAGCTTTGTTTGTCAATTGTAAATCGAAACATACAGCAAATGCACCAACAACCAACACAGTCCCAGGACGTGCCGGGGCAAATAACACCATGCTTCTGGCACTAACACAGCATGCTCACAACTTACTAACCCTAACCCGTACATCTTTGGAGTGAGGAAGGATGTCTCAATTTCCACTCTCCCCTCCTGCCTATCACCGGCCTACCACTTAACTTTTACCATTTTGTACCCTCTATCTTTCAGTCTAGATGAAGGCTCTCCACCCAAAATGTCAGCTGTCCATTTCCCCCTATCGAGGCTGCCTGACCTGCTGAGTTCCTCCAGCATCTTGTCTATAGATCCAGGCTCCAGCATCTGCAGACTCTTGTGTTTACATTCACTTAGCATATTCAATTCAAAGTGCCCACCATCTCCTCCACAGACCCTCATCGATATATCTCTTCAGCGCCCCTCAATGCTCATCCAATGGACATAGTTCCTGCAGTTGTGGCTTCCTTAGCACACCTTCCCCCTTCATTCAGGGTCTAGGCCACCTTCCCCCTTCATTCAGGGTCTAGGCCACTTTCCCCCCTTCATTCAGGGTCTAGGCCACTTTCCCCCTTCATTCAGGGTCTAGGCCACTTTCCCCCTCCAATGCTGAGACCCTTTGCATCTTAAGTCTCCTTGAAGTTAATCCTACAGTTATATTCGTTACGTTCTATAAATAAATTTTATAGATGTACAGTGGAGAACATTCCAGCTGGTTGCAACTTCAATAAACAGGATTGCAAGAGACCGTGGAGGGTTATAGACTCACCCAGCCCCATCACAGACACAACCCTCCCCATCATCGACAACATCTTCAAGAGGCACAAGGAGGCATCCATCATGTAGGATCCTCACCAACCGAGACATGCCCTCTTTTTCTTACTACCGTCAGGGAGGAGGTAAAGGGCCCAGAAGACCCATAACTCAACGATTCAGAAACAGCTACTTCCTCTCCACAATCCATTAACCCATGAACACTACCTCATTATTCTTCTATTTTGCACTACTTATTTTGTAATTTATTGTCATTTTATGCCTTTGCGCTATACTGCTGCCACAAAATATCAAGTTTCACGTCATATAAAACAGTGAGAATAAACCTGATTTCTATTCCTTAATCCTACTCAGTAACAGGTTCTCCTTTGGAAAGTTGTCATGGTATGTTCTGTGACAATGGTCCACAACCATTATCAATGAATGATGTACTGTACATTACATTTGGTAAAGTTTATGCCACCCCTCTGATAGCATCATAGGCCACTGCTCTTATAAAGTCAGGTCTATCCCAAGCATTCTCAAAGACTGCCCTTGACAGCCTGCACAGCTAGTCTACCTGCCCCAATTTTTATTAAGGCAGCACCAAAAGTATCCTATCTGATGTAAGTTGGCGTTCTATGATAATAACTCTGCGGGTGACGACAAGAAATTGCAGAGTTGTGGGCACAGCTCAGCACATCATGGAAACGAGCCTCCCCTCTTTGGACTCTGTCTACACCTTTCATTGCTTCGTAAAAGCAGGCAGCATAATCACAGAGCCCACCCACCCCGGACATTCTCTCAGCTCCCCTCTCCCATTAGGCAGAAGATACAAAAGCACATACCACCAGATTCAAGGACAGCCTCCGTTATAAGACTATTAAATGGACTTTTAACCTCACAACCTAACTTGTCCTGATTTCGCACTTCGTTTCCCTTCATTGCACTTTCTCTGTAGCTGTTACACTTCATTCTGCTTTCGTTACTGTTTTACCCCGTTTTGCCTCAATACACTGTGTAGTCATTTGATCTGTATTCGTCTGCAAGACAATATATGAAAATAATAAACATAGCCAATAAGCAACACCTTAAAAATATTTTTGGTGTATTTTCAAATTAAACTGCCTCAATATATTAAAGCACTGAGACCCATGTGAGACACAAGACACGAGACAGAATTATGCCATTCAGCCCATCGAGTCAGCTGATGTACTGGCACCCGTCTATCCCCCATCCACAAGGCTGTTTACACCTAAGGATGTGAGAATAACTACACAATGCAGGCTGTGGTTGCTAACAGAATATCATGAGGTCTACTTCTGGGCTGCCTTTCTTCTCAGAAGGGAAATATCTTTTCCATCACACATTTGCTCATACCTCTTCCAAAGGCGGTCTTACGTCCAGGGTCCAGGGGCAGTTACAAATAAGTTTCATCTGGGGTTGATCCATCACATTAATAAATCCTGACCAATTCATAAGAGCTTTACCAAAGCATCAACAGCGGGTAATTAAGAAGAAAAATATTGACCGGGAATTGGAGCAGCTCAAAATTCCCTCTGGCTTTGCTGTCGTAACTGGTCCATAATTGAAATTGATGTCATAAGCAATTCAAAACAGCTCACTTTATCCACATACTCAGTCTGCCTCGCTTCCCCACCCCACAATTGGTAGGCTTGTTCTGCAACAGCCATAGTCAAGTAACCAACAATAAGGAGCTCACAGAGTTGATCCCGGATGTGCACTGGAAGTTAGTCGAGAAACTAATATGGCTGCATTTGACCCTGGGTTTGGCTAAGAGGGGCAAAGTTGTCTCTTCTTTATCGTCATCTGTCCTTAAGCTGAAAGGGTAAACCGGGCCCCTTTTCTCTCTCCCTGAGATGGACGCAAATAATTCCGTTATTTATTTTGAGGAGCCTCATGCCTCAGCCAATACTTCTCCTTCCACTCTCTAAAGTGGCTTATCCAGTCCATAAGACCGTAAGATACAGGAGTAGAACTAGGCCAAATGTGAACAGCTCTGAACGCTCTCCAAGGCCAGCACATCCTTTCTTAGGTAAGGGGTCCAAAAGTGCTTTATAAAGCTTCAGTGTTACATCCTTGCTTTTATATTCCAGTCCTCTCAAAGTGAATGCTAACATTGCATTTGCCTTCTTACCAGCAGCCAATCAGAAAAGCTTCTGGTCCCTTTTATCCCCACTCTTTGCCTTCTGTCATTCAGCTAATCATTTATCCATGCTACTATCTTTCCTGTAATAAAGCTGTTGGAATGCAGTTTCTGGGAGCTTGCTGTGCACAAACTGAATGTAGTTTGGGATTGTATCAAAGGTGCTTTAAAAGTGCAAATCTTTTTTTGTGTGTGTAAATTGCATGTGAATTCCCAAGTCGCTGCAAGACTGGGGACCACCTGCGGACTATACCCCAGCAAAGAACCAGGCCCCGCTGGAGATGAGGCAAGAAAATTAATAAGACTAAAGTTTTCATTTCAAAGTCAGTTCATCATCTGCCCAAGGGGCTACCTTACATGTGGCCAGCTTCAAACTGGTGTCCCGGTGGCCATTCCTGACCCTGTCTGGAAAATAACCTGACCTCCATTTCCTGTCTCCAAGTGTGACTTCCTTATCACGCAGCCATCATTCTCTAAAGGGAGTCATGTGTGGAAGCTATGCGTGGACGTATTCATGGTGGTAATGGGTTCTCTTCGCAAATGTGTTTGCTGAGAAATGAGCTGACAACTGAACAGAAATTTGCTTTGGTGACAGGATTGGTAAATAACGTAGGTGATTAAACTGAAGAAATGTAGTTTAACAGTCAAGCAAAAGGTGTTAAATATTTTTCTTTGTGATATATGTAAATATTTAACTTTAATTCAGTATTTGCCAAGTACATGTCTTT
The DNA here is from genome assembly GCF_048418815.1 of Hemitrygon akajei. Classification (NCBI taxonomy): domain Eukaryota; kingdom Metazoa; phylum Chordata; class Chondrichthyes; order Myliobatiformes; family Dasyatidae; genus Hemitrygon; species Hemitrygon akajei. Next base: position 34,395,222 of record NC_133127.1, read on the forward strand.
TTTTAAAAAAACACAAAAGGTTTCACCTTGGGGTGATTATTGCAGTGTTGGTTTAAGAAATACATCCAGGTATTAGGCGGGTGACTGTGTTTATTGGAAGAACAAAATACCCTGGAACTATTTAAAGCCTGATCAGCATTTTTCCTCTGTTTATCCATGGAGTGAGGTTAAGCAGAACAGATTTCTAAAACCAGTCATGAGTTAGATCTCAAAGACTACAGTGTTGTTGAAAATGTTTTAATATTGTAAGGCATGCATGTATACATTGTCTGTGCCACCTACTGGCTATTTTGCCTTAATGAAGATCTGTCTTTTTAAGGAGAGAATGAGTAGCCAATACTTTCCAAATTGCAGAAAATAAAAGAGGTTATCAGTATCAGGTTTAATATCACTGGCGCATGCCAGGAAATTCATTGTCTTTGCAGAAGCAATACAATGAAAAAACATGGGGGTTGGTTAGTGAAATGGATGCTGTAGATCGGCCCAATGTATAGGTGAGCATAGGATCTGTGAGAAGTTGATGAATTTAAGTGGAAAGTAAAATGGAATCAGAATAAAATGCATATAGGTTCTTGGTGGTTGGCATGGATTCCTGGAGTTGAAGGGCTTCTCTCTCCAAGACTTCATGATGTTCTTGTGGAAGGATAAGATAAACAATACCTGGACCCCAAGGATGAATTTACAAGATTACAGAAACTAGAATTGTTTTTCTTTGAACTTAAAATGGAATTAAAGTCTTCAATATATTAACAGAAATTGAGAGAATGGATGGAGAAATTCTTTCTGCTAGCAGACATACTCCTAAAGTTAGAGTCAAGCCTTCTGTAGTTGTACCGTGGTGAGCATTCTGACAGGCTGCATCACTGTCTGGTATGGAAGGGCTACTGCACAGGACCAAAAGAAGCTGCAGAAAGTTGTAAATCTACTCAGTTCCATCTTGGGCACTAGCCTACAAAGTACCCAGGACATCTTTAGGGAGCGGTGTCTCAGAAAGGCAGCGTCCATTATTAGGAACCTCCAGAACCCAGGGCATGCCCTTTTCTCACTGTTACCATCAGGTAGGAGATACAGAAGCCTGAAGGCACACACTCAGCGATTCAGGAACAGCTTCTTCCCCTCTGCTATCCAATCCCTAATGGACATTGAAGCTTTGGGCACTAACTCACTTTTTTTAATATACAGTATTTCTGTTTTTGCACATTTTAAAAAACCTATTCAATACACGTAATTGATTTGCTTGTTTATTTATTATTATGTTTTATTTGATTTATTATTTTTCTCTCTCTGCTAGATTATGTATTGCATTGAACTGCTGCTGCTAAGCTGACAAATTTCACATCACATGCTGATGATAATAAACCTGATTCAACAATTTCAAAATGGCAAGTGATGATCCATCAATTGTTAATTTTAAACCTAAGATGGATGCATTTTTGTCGACAGCAACTCATGAGGGAACTGGGATAAAGGCAGGTCACAGGTCAGCAAATTGAACAGATTCTTGTACTCTTATGCTGTACCTTTGAAGTATATCTCTTATCTTGTTGAATCTACATGATGTTTCTCACAACCACTGTTCTTTTGTCACCTAGACCGGGTGTTACTGGTGAAGGAATTCTGTCTGCCTATAAGAGCGAGGCTTATAATGTACGTCCGTTAGCGGGGGGAGATGTTCTTTTCTGTGTGTGAGATTTGCATGAGGAAAAGAAAGAACATGGGAAACTAGGAAATATAAAATGACTACCACAGATATTATTCCAGAGCATTTTGGAGCCAGTGAGGTATTCCTGACATTGTTGTCAAGTAACACATATGGCAGCCAACTGTGCCCAGCAATATCATCCAACTAGCAATGAGATGACAATAATACTGTATAATCTGCCTTCAGCTGAAGGATAAATTGTGGCCATTGTAACATCATTTGCCAACAATGAATGTTACTTCAAGGCTATTGTTCATTTAAAGGCTGTGTCTGATGATATACCACTACACGGGATGCAAAAACCATTTTGCAAAAATTTTCAGAAGCAATTTATTAAGTGCCCTTGAACAAGTACACACTACTTGTCTGAACTCCTCACATCTCATGTCTGTACAATTTGCGATGAATTTCATTAAAGATTAAGAACCCAGTGAATGCACTTCTCATAAATACCGGCTGGCCTTAATAATGCCCCTCCCTTGCTAATGACAGAGGATTATATTTCACATAACTCTGTCTGAACTTGTGGAGTTTTACAGATTCTGTCATGGAGATTTTATATATATATATATACACACACACACACACACACACACACATATATATATATACACACACACACACACACACATATATATAATATATATATACACACACACACACACACATATATATATATATATACACACACACACACACACACACACACACACACACACATATATATATATATATACACACACCCACACACACATAAAATATATCTATATCTATATATATATAGTTTAATAATGCATCACAGCAACACTAGATGTGCTGCATAGACACATTCATTTACCATAGAATTTGGCTGGGCTAGTTAATGCCTTAAGGGAATGCAGAGTAGTAAGTGTCCTATTTATTTGATAACTTGCAACTTTTCTTTTTCAAACATGAGAAATGATTGGAAACTAGGCCCTTCTTCTACAAAATTTAACCATTTTGTTTTAGGAAAGAAAGTTAGCTTTTGGAGTAGAGAAGTTCTCTGCGTTTTTTTTGAACAAAATTCCAGTGCGTCTCCAACAAAAGACACCAAACTGGCCCACATGTGTGCAAGAATGAAGGTTAATGTTTGCCCTAATAGGTAAAAGAATAGTTTACATCATGCATGTGCACACTTTTACTGTACATTTTTTATATTCATTCCCTTAAGCTATAGTGAGTATTGCTAAACAGTAGCTGCAATGGAATTTATTAAGTGTCCATGTGCTCCGTAACGTGTCTGTATGTGTTTCCTCTGCTATTGGGACATGTAACTGGAACACTTACTGTTAAGATCTGTTTCTAATCACGTTGAGTCATTTTTGCAAGTGATGTCATTTTTACAGGTCAGGGGAGAATAAAGGAGGCATTGTACTTTCAATTTACCTCAACTTCAGTGCAACACTATGAAGAACCAGAACTGAATGTTTCCGTTTCCTTGGAGACTGCGGATGCTGGAATTACTGAGCGCCTACACTCTGCCACGATGGTCATCCAGAGCTTTCATTTGTATGTCACTTTAACTCCTCTCACTCCCACAACAACCTGTCCTCGGTCAGCCTTCTCCACTGTGCGGGGAGGCCAAACACAAACTAGATGAGCAGCTCCTCACATCTTACACGGGGAGCCAACAGCAGTAAGGGTGGAATTTTCCAGCTTCAGGTAATGCATCCCCCCCCCCCCCCATGTCCATTCTCCACCACTCACACCAGTCTCTCTCCCTCTGTTCACATCTTCCATCCTTCATCCCCTTGTAACCCAGACTCATCACCCTCCCCCACCTAGTCCACTCTGTCCATCACCCGTTTACCTATCCGGATCTCTTCTTCCTCGGTTCACCTTTCCTATCCCATTCCCCCCCCCCCCCCCCCCATTCCGTCTGCTCATCGTCCTCCCTGATCTGGCTCCACCTATCACCTATCAGCCTCTGTCCCTTCCTTTCCCCTTCCTCCACTAGCACCTCTATTTTCTTCTTATACTTCCTCAAGCATCTCTCTTTCTCAGCTTCATCTGCAAATCACTTTGCCAGCCTCCTCCCCACTGTGTACAGCACAAAAGCAGCCACCTTAGGAGAGTCTTCAAAGTTGACTATAGCCTCATTGTATCAATTTAAAGGTAGGCAAAGAAACGTATTCTCTAATTAATGTCCTCCCTTTCTTAATGAATCCATGTTGATCTCTGTTTAAACCTATGACTTCTAACATCAATTCAAACGTGGACAGTAGGCAGAAAGAAAAACCATTTTCCCTTCCAAATCATGTATCCCAACATGGAAATATATCGCTGCCTCCTCGGTGGCCAAACATTTTAATTCCCATTCCCATTCTGACATGCCAGCCCACGACCTCCTTTTGTGCCACGATGAGGCCGCCCTCAGTGTAGAGGAGCAACACCTTATTCCATCTGGGTAGCCTCCAAACTGACAGCATAAATATCGATTTCTTCTTCCAGTAAAAATATGTTTTTCCTCTCTCTCCCCTCTTCTTCTATTCCCCGGTCTAGCCTCTTACCTCTTCTCACTTGCCTATCACCTCCCCCTGGGTCCCCTCCTCCTTCCCTTTCTCCTATGGTCCACTCTCCGCTCCCATCAGAATCCTTCCTCTCCAGCCCTTTACCTTTCCTACCCAGCTGGCTTCACCTATTACTAACTACCCCTTTCCCTTCTCCCACCTTTACATTCAGGCATCTGCCCCCTTCCTTTCCAGTCCTGAAGAAGGGTCTTGGCCTGAAACCAACTGTTTGTTCATTTCCATGGATACTGCCTGATCTGCTGAGTTCTTCCAGCATTTTGTCTGTGTTGTTGTGGAAACCTATTACCATTCCTTTACTACGCACGGACTCCCTACCCAACAATACAGTGGAGTGCCGCAGGGATCAGTGCTGGGTCCATTGTTGTTTATCATTTTTATCAATGATCCGGATGATGATGTGGTAAGCTGGATCAGCAAATTTGCAGATGGCACCAAGATTGGGAGAGAGAGGAAGGCTGTCAGAGCCTGTAGTGTGATTTTAAACAGCTGGAAAAATGGGTTGAAATAATAGCAGATGGAATTTAATGCAATTTGGAAGGACAAACCAGGGTGGGAGCTGCAAAGTGAATGGCAGGTTACTGAGGTGCGGGATAAAACAAATGGACCTGTCAATACAGATACATTATTTCTTGAAAGTGGCATCACAGGTAGATAGGGCAGTGATAACTTCTGGGATTTTGGCTTTTATAATTTATGGCATTGAGGAGTTGGGATGTTATGTTAAAGTTGTACAAGAAGTTGTTGTGGCTGAATTTAAGAGTACTGCGCACAATTCTGTTCACCTACCTGCAGGAAAATTATCAGTAGGTTTGAAAGAGTGCAGAGAGAATCTAAAAAGATGTTCAGAAACAAGATAAAATCTGCAGATGCTGGAAATCTAAGTAATACACAGAAAATGCTGGAGGAACTCAGCAGGTTGGGCAACATCTATAGAAAGAATAAACAGTCGATGTTTTGAACTGAGACCCTTCATCAGTGTCCTCATAAGGTGATAGGGTGAATGCATACAGACTTTTTTTCTCCTCTGGTTGAGAGAGACAGGGTCTAGAGGTCATAGGTTTATGGTGAAAGGTGAACTATTCAAGGAGAATACACGATTGAGAGGGGTTTCACTCAGAGGGCGGTGTGAGAATGGAACAAACGGATTGCCAGCAGAAGTGGTAGATGGGGCTTCAAATCAAGATTTAAGATTCAAGATTGTTTAATGTCATTTCCAGTACAATAAAGGAGACCAAAATAATTGTCACTCAGGATCAGACGCAGTATAAAACAAAAACACAATTAATTAAAAAACACAATAATTTTAAAAAAAAAATAGTCAGCATGGCTTTGTCAAAGGCAGGTCGTGCATTACGAGCCTGATTGAATTTTTTGAGGATGTGACTAAACACATTGTGGAGGTAGAGCAGTAGATGTAGTGTATATGGATTTCAGCAAGGCATCTGATAAGGTACCCCATGCAAGGCTTATTGGGAAACGAAGGAGGCATGGGATCCAAGGGGACATTGCTTTGTGGATCCAGAACTGGCTTGCCCACAGAAGGCAAAGAGTGGTTGTAGACAGGTTATATTCTGCATGGAGGTCGGTGACCAGTGGTGTGCCTCAGGGATCTGTTCTGGGACCCTATTCTTTGTGATTTTTATAAATGACCCGGATGAGGAAGTGGAGGGATGAGTTAGTAAATTTCTGATGACACATAGGTTGGAGGTGTTGTGAATAGTGTGGAGGGCTGTCAGAGGTTACAGCGGGACATTGATAGGATGCAAAACTGGGCTGAGAAATGGCAGATGGAGTTCAACCCAGATAAGTGTGAGGTGGTTCATTTTGGAAGGTCAAATATGATGGCAGAATATAGTATTAATGGTAAGACTCTTGGCAGTGTGGAGGATCAGAGGGATCTTGGGGTCTGAGTCTATAAGACACTCAAAGCTGCTACGCAGGTTGACTTTGTGATTAAGAAGGCATACGGTGCATTGGCCTTCATCAATCATGGGATTGAGTTCAAGAGCCGAGAGGTAATGTTGCAGCTACATAGGACCCTTGTCACACCCCACTTGGAGGACTGTGCTCGGTTCTGGTCTAGAAAGTTCTAGAAAGGGTGCAGAGGAGATTTACAAGGATGTTGCCTGGATTGGGGAGCATGGCTTATGAGAATAGGTTGAGTGAACTCAGCCTTTTCTCCTTGGAGCAACAGAGGATGAGAGGTGACCTGATAGAGGTGTACAAGATAGTGAGAGACATTGATTGTGTGGTTAGTCAGAGGCTTTTTCCCAGGGCTGAAATGGCTGGCACAAAAAGGCTTAGTTTTAAGATGCTTGGAAGTAGGTACAGAGGGTACGGAGGAGATGTCAGGGGTAAGTTGTTTTTTAAAAAAATAAACGCAGAGAGTGGTGAGTGCATGGAATGGTCTACCAGCAATGGTGGTGGAGGGTCTTTTAAGAGACTCCTGGATTGATTCATGGAGCTTAGAAAAATAGAGGGCTATGGGTAAACCTAGGTAATTTCTAAGGTAAGGACATGTTTGGCACAGCTTTGTGCTGTAGGTTTTCTATGTTTCTATGTTAAACATAATAAATATAAATACATAACTTATATACTTAGATTGACAGTATGCCCATAAAGTGATGCTAGGCACAGGACTGTCTCTACACAAGATGACTGACATGAAATGATAAAGTAGTGATGGTGTGGGAAGGGTATGAGGACGGGTGGGTTAGTGGGTGGAAGCCTTACAGCTTGGGGACTGTTCGAGTCCGGCATGAGGGCCACAAAGCCTCCTCCCTGATGGGAGTGGGACAACAGTCCATGAGCAGAGTCATTATTGGCCCTTTCACAGCACTTCCCTGTATACTGTACGTGTCCTCGATAGTGTGTCAGCTGGTGCCGGTGAGGCCTCGAGCAGTTTTGACTGCCTGTTGTAGAAGCTTCCTGTCCGCTGCAGTGCTGTTTCTGTACCGTGCAGTGATGCAGCTTGTCAGGATGCTCTCTACTGTGCATCTGTAGAATGATGCAAGTATAGATGTATGTAGTCCACTTCTCTTTGGCCTCCTCAGAAAGAAGAGGCGTGGATGAGCTTTCTAGATTGTATAAGATGTGTCCTAGGAACATGAGACATTGTGCAGGATGTGCTGTCCCAGGGGATTGAAACTGCTCACAGTTTCCGCTGCTGTACCACCAATGTGAGTGGAGTGAGTTCTGCTGATAACTCCTTTGTCTTGCTAACATTGAGGCACCAGGCCTCGAGTTCTTCCACCTCCTCTCTGTAGGCTGCCATATCACTGCTGGTGATGAGCCCCACCACTGTCACGTCATTGGCAAACTTGTCAATGTGATTACTCGGGTGTTTGGCCGTGCAGCTGTGCGTGCGCAGAGCATACAGCAGTGAGCTCAGTAATCACTTCAGAGAAGTTTGGGTAGATACATGATTGAGGGGGTTTCAGATGGGACTAGGTAGAAGATTGAGTCAGCATGAACTAGATGGGCCAAAGGGCTTGTTCCTGTGCCGTCGTACACTATGACTCTATGGTTCCTTTTACCAGCTATCAGCCCCTGTGTGACCTGTTCCACTCACTGGCTATCTTCCCTGTATGCCCACAATCTCGATGAAGTCTTGACCCAAAACATCAAACACCCCTTTGCCTCCCAGACGCTGCAGGAGTTTTTCCAGCAGTTCAATTTTTGAATTCAGCTTCCCTGCTCTTATTGTGAAGTGCTTTAAAAGAGATTCTATACCTGAGGGGTAACCTTCTTTCCACCCTGAAGGTGGACAGTAGCTGCCAGAGGACGTGTTTGAGGCAGGCACATTAACAACATCTTAAAGGCTCTTGGACAGGTAGGTGCATGGATAGGAAAGATTTAGAAAACAAGCAAATAGAGTTAACTTAGATGGGAATCCTAGCCAGCTTGCACCAGTTGGTCTGAGGGGTATTTTTCTCTGTGTTCTCTTCAACCAGAACATGCCCATTCAATACAAACAAAATGCTGGAGGAACTCAGCAGGTCAGGCAGCATCTATGGAGAAGAGTACAGTGGACATTTTGGGCTGAGACCCTTCATCACAACTGGGAAAATCTCGTGCAGCATCTGGGGAGGCAAAGGGTTGTTTGATGTTTCGGGTCAAGACTTCATCGAGATTGTGGGCACAAAGGGAAGATAGCCAGTGAGTGAAACAGATAGGTGGAGGTCATATGAGGGCTGGTAAGTGGTAGAAGGGACCATGCAGTCATAGAGTACCTACAGCACAGAAACAAATCCTTTGGCCCATCTAGTTCATGCCAACTCAATCTTCTGCCTAGTCCCATCTACCTGCACCCAAGCAATACCCCTCCAAACCCCTCTCAACCATGTATCTGTCCAATCTTCTCTGAAATGATTGCTGAACTCACTCTTTCCATAGATGCCGACTGACCTGCTGAGACATTTCCAGCATCTGCAGAATCTCCTGTGTTTATGAAACTCAAGGGCATTTGTTTAGGGGGAGAAGGTTCAGAGAGGATCTGAGGAAGGATGGTTGTCATCCAGAACACAATGCCCAATGGGATCGTGGAGATGAATACTCTCACAACATTTAAGATTCACCTGGGCACTCACTTGAAATGCCAAATTTTCAAAGGATTTAGTAAATCGTAATAGGCACAGTCCTGCCCTGATTGGGTACAGATCCTGACATTGCAATAGTCTGTACCCAATCAGGGCAGGACTGTAGCTGGTAGACCCAAAGGGAAGAGGCTGGTGGGGGATGCAAACCTGGCAAGATGTCAAGTGAAGGGCGATGCAGAAGGTTCTGGAACAGGACATTCAGCTCTGAGAAAATAGCAGAAAGCTGAGTCAAAGGAATTACAGTTGTCACGAGTCTGCCAAGGACAGTGATTATCTTATCATTGTCAGGACGTGATGGTTTGCCAGCAGCTGTCAAGCTCCAGTGAAGCTCTAAGTATCCCCAGGTTCCAACTCAGAAATGCTAGTCATGCAGTCACCTTCTGTCTTCACACATACATAGACATCCCTAACTGAGCGTGCGCACGCACACACACACACACACACACACACACACACAGTTACACACGTACACAAACACACACACACACACACACACAGTTACACACGTACACAAACACACACACACACACACACACACACACACAGACATACTTGCAAGTACTTTTATACACACACACATGCAAGCTCAGAGAGCCATTTTTTAAATTAAATCAGAAATGTTATTGATATACAGTATGTCATAAAATTTGTTGCTTTGTAGCAGCAAAACATAAAACTTACTATTAATTACAAATTGGGCTGAAATTTAAGGAGATGATCAAATATTCTATGAAAAAAGGACTTCATTGGAAGTTTTTCCACAACCTTTGACAATCCTTTTACGAGCAGTGAAGGATTTCTGCTGGAGTGCAGTCCCCTGCTGTGATGTAGAAGCCAGGAGTCAAATTAATGCAGAGAAAGCCCCACAACGAGTACAGGAGTGTCACCTTCTGGACTGGAGTTAAGTGAGGAATGGATGTCATCCGGAGCAGCTGAGCCAACTCAACTGCTCTGCTTCAAAATGAGGCAAGAGAGTCAGAAAGTCAGAGAGCACTACAGCTCAGAAACAGGCTCTTCAGGCCATCCAGGCTGTGCTGAATTGTCATTCTCCCTAGTCTCATCAACCCACGCCTGACTCATAGGCCTCTGAAACCCTCTCAACCATGTACTTACCCAAACTTCTCTTAAATTTTGCAATCAGACCCTTATCCTCCATATCTGCCGGCAGCTTGTTCCAAACTCTCACCATCCTCTGAGTGAAGTTGTTCCCCATGTTCCACTTAAACATTTCACCTTTCACCCTTAACCTGTGACCTCTAGTTCTAGTCTCACTCAGCCTCAGTGGAAAAAGGGCTGCTTGCATTAACTCTATCTATGCCCTGAAGGGTCCTACTGAAGGGTCTTCGCCCAATATGTTGACTGTACTCTTCCATAGATGCCGATTTCCTCCAGCATTTTGTGTGTGTTGCTCGGATTTCCAGCATCTACAGATTTTCTGTTGTCTATCTATACCCTCATAACTTTACATGCAAGTTACGGGACTTTTCAATCCTAGACTCCCACACTATAGAAAACATCCTCTCCATATCCACTTTATCTAGGACTTTCAATATTCCGTAGATTTCAGTGAGATCCCCCCTCACCCCCATTCTTCTAAGCTCTGCAAGTACAGGCCCAGAGCCATGGAACGCTCCTCATATGTTAACCCTTTCATTCCCAGAATCTTTCTTGTGAACCTCCTCCGGACCCTCTCCAATGCCAGCACATCTTTTCATAGATAATGGGTCCAAAAGTGCTCACAATATTACAATTGCGGTCTGACCAATGCATTATAAAACCTCAGCATTACATCCTTGCTTTTATATTCTAGTCCTCTCAAAATGAATGCTAGCATCGCATTTGCCTTCCTCACGACTGACTCAAGCTGCAAGTTAACCTTCAGGAAGTCCTGCATGAGGACTCCCAAGTCCTCTTGTCCTTACTTACCACCCAGTGAGCCTCCACATTCAACTCGTCATTCTCTGCAACTACCACCATCTCCAAACACATCTTCACCTCTCCCCGCCCAACCCCTCTCTCCACTTTCTGCCAGGATCACTCCAGATGGTGGCAGTAATATTTGAATGCTATCTTTTCAGGCAGAAGTTGACAGATTTGTGAAAAGCATGAGAAAAAAAGATTTCCAAGCGTACAGGGTTGAGATTGCTGTGAATCAGCAGCAACCTTATTACCATAGAACATTACAGCACAGAAACAGGCCTTTTGGCCCTTCTTGGCTGTGCTGAACCATTTTTCTGCCTAGTCCCACTGATCTGCACCCAGACCATATCCCTCCAAACCCCTCTCATCCAAGTACCTGTCCAAGTTTTTCTTAAATGTCAAAAGTGAGCCCGCATTTACCACTTCATCTGGTAGCTCATTCCCACCACTCTCTGCATGAAGAAGCCCCCACTAATGCTCTCTTTAAACTTTTCCCCCTTCACCCTTAACCTATGACCTCTGGTTTTTCCCCCCGGTCATTAAATGGTATAGTTTGTCATATGTTCTTATGCACACCCCAGAACACTGTTAGGTCAATTTAGAGATAGGAAAGGTTTCCCACCATTTTAATTTTGCTTCATTTCCAAGGCAATGCTTTCTAAAGTTGTATTGCAAGGGATCATGTACAGGACTGTGGAAAAGTCTTAGGCACATTTATATAGCTAGGGTGCCCAAGACTTTTGCACTGTACTGTATTTGCCAACGTGGAGCAGAGAGCAAGTCTGTAAATCTGGCGGGAGCAAAGGATGCCTGGAAAGGTGAAGGTGGGGCACCGCAGGTGGGGTGTGTGACAGGTGGCAGAGAAGGAGTGCCAGGGGTGGGGGTGGGGCTGGTGCAGGTGCAGACACACCCAGCCGTGAAACGCCAGATAAGGTCATTTGATTCCAAACAATTGGTTTATTGATCATTACAGAATGTCTCTCTGGTGCTTCCTGCTCCCTTCCCTCTCCCTGCCCCCTTCCCACTCTCAGTCCACATTAGAGACCCATATCAGAACCAGGTTTATCATCACTCACATACGCCGTGAAATTTGTTTTTGCGGCATCAGTACAGTACAATACATAAAATTACTACAGTACTGTACAATTGTCTTAAGCATCCTAGTTATATATATGGCATGTGTCAGACTTTTGTACAGCACTGTAGAGTTAACACAGATCATCATGTTAAACTACACATGATGTTTTACTTGTCTTACTTAGGAGCAGAAAATAAATGCAACTTTGCCTGAACCACTCACATCCTCAGAACAAGTTAAACAAAGATATTATTTCTGGAGGGGAAGCTTTTGCTCATGATTTTCTCAGAGTGTAGGAAGGCAGTATGTAATAGGTTCTGCCAATCAATGGGGACATTCTCAAACAAGAGACAGTCTGCTGATGCTGGAAATCCAAGAAACACACACAACGCTGGAGGACCGTCCTGACGAAGGGTCTTGGCCCGAAATGTCGACATTACTTCTCCCTATAGATGCTGCTTGGCCTGCTGCGTTCCACCAGCATTTTGTGTGTGTTGTTTACACCTCAGGTTCTGATGTGCTCTTAGTACTCCAGGTTTTTTGTTTAGCTCATTAAGGACAGAGCTTTTGAGCTTCCTTTGTGCAGAAGTGGCAAAGGAGTAAATCCGTTCCTTCCTGTTGACAGTACGTTAAACTGCTCCTGTTCAATAAAAGATCAGCAAGAGGAAATGAGCAGGCCCCATTTGCCTGATCTCCAGCCTTTACCCCCACTACCCTTGCCCATGCCCTTCCTGTAGTTCCAGAGTCATGAGGGAACACTTCCTCACCCCCCCCCCCCCACAATCGGTCACTGCTTGCAAAGAGCCTTGCCCGTCGCTGCTGAGGAGGGAAGGAGCACAGTCAAAGATGGGCTGTCCGAAGCACACTTCAGTGGTGTTACCCACAATGCACCAACAGGACAGGGGTGCCAACAGGATGTGCCTCGTTGAACCCAACAGTAGCAGCTTTTTCAGGTGGAAGCTACTTAAGGATTTTTTTTAAACGAAGTGTGAGCAGGTAGGCCGAGGTCTGGCACTCTGTCGGCAGTGCCGTACTGTGAAAAGACCAAAAAGCTGCAGCTCCACACTTCAGTTAACTCCTTCGTATCTTCATCCATACTCTTACCTCCCTTTACCACAAGCCCACCTACTGCCCATCTTTTTTTGAGACCCTGCACTGGTCGGTGTCGACCATGGATGTTGTGTCCCCGCAGTCTATGTGACACACAAGCCTGGGCAGTATGATATTGAGAGCAAGCTGTTGCCCATGTAGCAAGCTCCCCCACTCCATGCATCTGAGGAATTCAAAAGAACAGCGGAGACCAACTCAGTTTGGCACCAGCAACGTCGCAGGAGTTGCCAGTCACATTACGGACTCCAGCTCCAGATTTTTCCCCTCAGGGTTTACTCCCAAAGCCATCCCCATGAGTGGGCATAGCCGCGAAGCAGTGTTGGTTTGAGATCAGAGTTTTCCTTCTCCTAGGTCAGCCACCAGCCACAGCTGATGATCCCCATCTGCCCAAAGCCACTGGTTTTAAGGCACCAGTAACCCACCTTTGCCCCTTCTTCTATCAGTAGAAACAGTTCAGCCGGGGTTAGTAGCTAAGCTATAAGTAAAGGCCAGGAGCTGGACTTGGTTGTCAAGGGACTATTGGAGACACACACCATAGAAGCATCTAATAGGTAGTGGGAGCTTGTTCCATTACCACCGTCGCTTAATACAAGTTTAAGGAATCATTACTCCCCGTCATTACTCAGAATTCAGGCTATTTCATTGGTACAAAGAGGATTGCCACCCTTCCTGTGCATATTGTCTCCCACAATCTCCCCATTACAGACAGTGTTGTCTCCCGTAATCTCCCCATTACAGACAGTGTGGTCTCCCGTAATCTCCCCATTACAGACAGTGCGGTCTCCCGTAATCTCCCCATTACAGACAGTGCGGTCTCCTGTAATCTCCCCATTACAGACTGCATTCTCTTGTAATCTCCCATTACAGGCTGCGTCATCTCCTGTAATCTACCCATTACTGCGTGTTTTGTCACCTTATTGTCATTTTTGAGTGTGCTGGCTCCTATGCTCTCTCACTTCCTGTGAGCGCTGTGTCCTGCTGTGACCACATTTCGTATCAGTCAGAGTTGTCCGGTATTTTCCCTCTTTGGATTACCAGAGGACAAGCAGCAGCCCCTCTTCTCGCAAGCTCGCTTGCTGTTGATACAAATCCATTTACTAAAGGGGGGGTGGTGACTGGGTTGGGAGCTGTATTGTATTCTTCCAAAGAGGAAGAAAGATCCTAAGGGGAGTAAGGGACGGCCGTGGCTGACGAGGGAAGTAAAGGGCAGTATAAAAATAAAAGAGAAGTATAACATAGCAAAGATGAGCGGGAAACCGGAGGACTGGGAAGCTTTTAAAGAGCAACAGAAGATAACAAAAAAGGCAATACGCCAAGAAAAAATAAGGTACGAAGGTAAACTAGCCACGAATATAAAGGAGGATAGTAAAAGCTTCTTTAGGTATGTGAATAGCAAAAAAATAGTCAAGACCAAAATTGGGCCATTGAAGACAGAAATGGGTTAATTTATTATGGGGAACAAGGAAATGGCAGATGGGTTGAACAGGTACTTTGGATCTGTCTTCACTAGGGAAGACACAAACAATCTCCCAGATGTAATAGTGGCCAAAGGAACTAGGGTAAAGGATGAACTGAAGGAAATTTATATTAGGCAAGAAACGGTGTTGGATAGACTGTTGAGTCTGAAGGCTGATAAGTCCCCGGGACCTGATGGTCTGCATCCCAGGGTACTTAAAGAGGTGGCTCTAGAAATCGTGGACACATTGGTAATCATTTTCCAATGTTCTATAGATTCAGGAACAGTTCCTGCTGATTGGAGGGTGGCTAATGTTGTCCCACTTTTCAAGAAAGGAGGGAGAGAGAAAACAGGGAATTATAGACCGGTTAGCCTGACGTCAGTGGTGAGAAAGATGCTGGAGTCAATTATAAAAGAGGAAATTACAACACATTTGGATAGCAGTAGAAGGATCGGTCCAAGTCAGCATGGATTTATGAAGGGAAAATCATGCTTGACTAATCTTCTGGAGTTTTTTGAGGATGTAACTATGAAAATGGACAAGGGAGAGCCAGTGGATATAGTGTACCTGGACTTCCAGAAAGCTTTTGATAAAGTCCCACATAGGAGATTAGTGGGCAAAATTAGGGCACATGGTATTGGGGGCAGAGTACTGACATGGATTGAAAATTGGCTGGCTGACAGGAAACAAAGAGTAGTGATTAACGGGTTTCTTTCGGAATGGCAGGCTGTGACCAGTGGGGTACCGCAAGGTTCAGTGCTGGGACCGCAGCTGTTTACAATATACATTAATGATTTAGATGAAGGGATTAAAAGTAACATTAGCAAATTTGCTGATGACATAAAGCTGGGTGGCAGTGTGAAATGTCAAGAGGATGGTATGAGAATGCAGGGTGACTTGGACAGGTTGGGTGAGTGGGCAAATGTATGGCAGATGCAGTTTAATGTGGATAAATGTGAGGTTATCCACTTTGGTGGCAAGAACAGGAAGGCAGATTACTATCTAAATGGAGTCAAGTTAGGAAAAGGGGAAGTACAACGAGATCTAGGTGTTCTTGTACATCAGTCAATGAAAGCAAGCATGCAGGTACAGCAGGCAGTGAAGAAAGCTAATGGCATGCTGGCCTTTATAACAAGAGGAATTGAGTATAGGAGTAAAGAGGTCCTTCTGCAGCTGTACAGGGCCCTGGTGAGACCCCACCTGGAGTACTGTGTGCAGTTTTGGTCTCCAAATTTGAGGAAGGACATTCTTGCTATTGAGGGGGTGCAGCGTAGGTTCACAAGGTTAATTCCCGGAATGGCGGGACTGTCATATGTTGAAAGATTGGAGCGACTAGGCTTGTATACACTGGAATTTAGAAGGATGAGGGGGTATCTGATTGAAACATATAAGATTATTAAGGGATTGGACATGCTGGAGGCAGGAAGCATGTTCCTGCTGATGGGCGAGTCCAGAACTAGAGGCCACAGTTTAAGAATAAGGGGTAGGCCATTTAGAACAGAGATGCGGGAAAACTTTTTCACCCAGAGAGTTGTGGATATGTGGAATGCTCTGCCCCAAAAGGCAGTGGAGACCAAGTCTCTGGATGCATTCAAGAGAGAGTTAGATAGAGCTCTTATAGATAGCGGGGTCAAGGGATATGGGGAGAGGGCAGGAACGGGGTACTGATTGTGTATGATCAGCCATGATCACAGTGAATGGTGGTGCTGGCTAGAAGGGCCAAATGGCCTACTCCTGCACCTACTGTCTATTGTCCTGCAACCTCACTGGAATCAATTTCTGTTAGTAAATGAATAAAAAGCATGTTGCTCCCTGACCCCCACAATGTCACTCCTCTGCTTTCAGAAAGATGGGATTTAGAGTTAATGCAGAAAGATGGAACTGACATAAAAGATCAGACACAATCCTCCTGAATTGCAGAGAGGGCAACAGGGGCCAAACGACCTCCTCCTGCTTCTATTTATAATGGTCTGTTAGACAATAAGATATGGGAGTAGAATTAGGCCATTTGGCCCATCGAGTCTGCTCCACCATTTCATCATGCCTTATTTATTTTCCTTCTCAGTCTTATTCACCTACTTTCTCCTCAAACTTTTTGACGCCCTTTATTAATCAAAAACCTATCAACCTCCACTTTAAGTAAACCCAATGACTTGGCCTCCACTGCTGTCTGTGGCAACAAATTCCACAGATTCACCACCTTCTGACTAAAGAAATCCCTCCTCATCTCCATTCTAAAGTGATCACCTTGTATTCTGGGTTTGCACCCTCTGGTCCTAGACTCCCTCTCTCCTGGAAATATCATCTTGAACTGAGGTTGGATCAAGACCTGTGATTAATTATGGACCCTTGTTCAGATTATTTGTGAATGAGTAATTAAAGACTACTGCCCCCTCCATCCTCCCCACACCAACTAAGCCACAACATTACTCTTGCACAATAGGTAAGCTTAATGTCAGGGAAATGTATACAATATACATCCTGAAATTCTCTTTCTTTGCAAACATCTATGAAAACAGAGTGCCTCAAAGAATGGATGGATGGCAGTTAAACATTAGAACTCCACAACTACCCCCAGCTCCCCCTCCCACGCATAAGCAGCAAGGCAACGACCCCCCCCCCACCGAGCACTCAAGTGTGCAGCAACGCATCAATAAAGACACAGACTTGCAGTCGCCCAAAACCACTCACTCACCCAGTATTTTGACATTCCACTGGCGCTCTCTCTCTCTCCACCCCCTCCCCAAGGGAGAAAGGGGTGTCCCTGTTTCACAGCGAGAGGGGAGACAGAACGAACAACTCACCGATTTAAAAGTCTGTTGTGTTGCTTTTTCTGAGCTCTGCGCCCAGAGAATCGGCCCCGGAAAGGCTCAGGTCTCCGGACACAGAGCCGGCAGCTAACCCGCTGCTCCCGATGTCCCGTGTCGCCTCAGTCAGGGGCTCCAGCCTTGAATCAGCCCGTCTCCAGAGCCACGAAAATCCGGCACCCTCCCGGCCGCGTCCTTGGGATATCGAAAAGCAGCCCTGACCGCCACATTGCTGCTTCCCACAAATCGACGTGCACCATTTGAAAGCACGTGTGGGAATTAAAGAGGAGAAAACTCTGCACCTGAATAATGGGAGGCACCCGACATTGCTACTGACTTTGTCTAATTGTTCTGTGGAGCTGCAGGCAGAACATAATCTTAGTACAATCTTATAAAGAAACATTCTAAGGTAAATGCCTGTAACAGTGTCATATACTGAAAATGCATAATGTGAAATGCAACATCAACATTAATACAGCATTATGGTAATGATGAAATGCTTTATAAAACGTATTGATTGTGCAGAATTGCTTGCGGGAAAGGTTGCATCATGGCTAATGACTGGATGCTTAATGAACTGAGGATGGCTGCTAGAGAGCTGGTGGAGAATATTCTGATGAAATTGGAGGTGAGTACTGACTCCTGATCGGCCTTTCTCAGACATGGAGAAGGCAGAGAAAGCTCAGAACAGTACCTCATTGGAATACAGGCAACATCACCTCCTGTCCGGTGGAGGCGTTGACTGTACAGACTATAAGGGATTCCATCCAAAGTTATCCTCTCCATTTACAACCCTCCATCCATTCTCCACTGCAGTTTAGCAAAACGATGATTACTTTGCACCAAAATGGACTTTATTTTGTTTTAATTACATTCTTTCTTGTAAAAATTGTGTATACTTTTGGGGTTTTTTTTTTGTGGATGCTGCTTATGTGATGCTCTGTGCCCATGATGCTATTGCACACGTTTTTCATTACGCCTGTCACTTACAAATATTTGTGCATATGACAATGAGCTGTACTCTGACAAAATTTCCCACCTGCTTTAAGAAGACCACTATCGTCCCAGTCACTGAGAAAAATGAGGTAGCGTGCCTTAACAACTACTGCCCGGTGGCTCTGACTTCCACTATTTGAGAAGCTTGGCTGGACAGTAAAGACACCTACATTAGAATATTGTTTATTGACTACAACTTTGCCTATAATTCCAAGTAAACTCATCTTGAAATTCTTAGACCTGGGACTCAACACCTTCCTGCAACTGGATCCTTGACTTCCTGACCAACAGCCCACTGTCAACGAGGACAGGCAGCAATACCCCAACCAGGATTATTCTCAACAGTGGTCTACCACAAGGCTGCAACTTCCGCCCCCTACTCTACTCCCAGTACACTCGCGACTGTGTGGCTGGATTCTCCATCTACAAGCTTGCAGATGACACCACTGAAGTGGACTGAATCTCCGATAATGAGGAGTCAGAGTGCAGGACGGAGATGGAAAAGCCCAGTGACGTGGTGTCATGACAATATCATTTCCCTCAATGTCAGCAAAACGAAAGAGTTGCCATTGACTTCAGGAAGGGGTTAGTGCACAAGCTTCTGTCTACATCCACGGTGAGAGGGTTGAAAGCTTCAAGTCTCTAGGGGCAACTATCACCAATAGCTGACCAGCATCTCTAATTCCCTAGGAGGCTGAAGAAATTGCGCGTGTATAATGCACCACAGAAAGCATCCTGTCTGGATGCATCACGGCTTGCTATGGCAACCACTCTGCCCGTCACCCCAAGAAACTGCAGAGAACTAGGAACACAGCCCAGCACTTTCTGGAAACCAGCCTCCCCCGCACGGACTCTGCCTCCACTTCTCGCTAGCTCAGCAAAGCAGCCAAAACTCCCTCTATCCCAGATATTCTCTCTTCTCCCCTCTCCTGTCAGACAGAAGATTCCGAAGCCTGGAAGCATGTTCCATTAGTCTCAAGGTTAGCCTCTACCTCACTGTGGTGACACTATTAAATCCTTCCCTAGTACGGTAAGATGGACCTCATAATCTACCTCGTTATGACCTTGCATTTTATTGCTGCACGTTCTCTGTAACTGTAACACTTTATTCTGCATTCTGTCACTGTTTTCTCAATGAACTGTTGTAAAGAATTGATTTGTACGGATGGCATGCAAAACTATTTTTTCATTCTTTCTTGGTACATGTGACAATAATAAACCAGTCTACCAATTTATCAATAATGGTATAAAAAAGCCCAGGTGACACATACCTCAAATCTTCTTCCTGTATTGATGACTACACAAAATTGCAAAACCATTTACTGTTTCCGGTGGTGTGGAACCCACCCCGTGTTTTGTGTGAGAACATAAAATTTACTTCTGCATTGCCTGACTGAGTGAGGACCTGGCTGGAGCCCACCCGGCAGGATCTTCATTTGGTGACTCCGACTGCTCCTCTTCCACTTTGTTTCACAGTCGTTAGTACTTGTCATACTTGTCAATCATGACTTTCTCGGTCATTAGAGGTCTGGGCCTCTACAGAGAATTTGTGAGCTCCCATGTTCTTCCTTGCACCTTCTATATCACTGTGACAGCCATAGTGTGTGTGTGTGTGTGTGTGTGTGTCCTTCTGGGGAGTGCGTCTTTAAGGACTGGTGACCATCTCAGATTGGTGTACACAGCAGTTTGTTGAAGCCATGTTCCGTGGGCCTGTTCCGGTTGGGAAAATAAAGAGGTCCTGTTTTAGCACATGCGTCTGGGTATAAACCACCTAACATTCCTACCAAATGTCCCTTTGGCCAATTTCATGACCCAATGCAGTGTCCCCTTCCTGTGAGTGAAGCCCTCTTTCTAGAGATTCACCTCCTAATTGGTTAAAGTGCATAATTCTTGTTAGTGGAATTCACCGAGATGAAGGTCATATTTCTTAGCAGTAGACAAACATATCTTTAGTATTTCACCAACGTCCCAGCAGTGGTAAGAGTGACTGTGCTTGTGTTGTTGCCCCTTCTCCAACTCCCTACCGGACAACTGGCTGTATTCTGTCACGAGGGTGACCTTGCCCTGCTGACGTTCCAGAAGACCACCCCACGTGGTCGGGCCCAGTGCAATCAGAGTGAAGAAGACTGGTGTGATCGGCTGGCCACCAATTGGAAGAAGCAACCCCTCTGGAATTAAGCTCCCCTCCCTAATTCTCGCTGTGAATATCATTTGCCAGCCAATCAGTTACAAAGTGGTCAATATCATGCAACTACTTTCAAATGTTACCACTTTATTCTGGTTCAGCGGTTCTGGGAGCTAATTTATTGTCAAAAGAGAACTGTTGGCATTTCCCTCAGCACTTGGTTCTCCAGGTCTAACAAATGCTTCTCAGTTTTAAATGCTGCAGTCAGGACTGCTGAATGACATTCATTCAACCATTACTTCCTGACAGTGTTGCCTTGCAGAGAGGCCAAGCCTCCCTCTTGATCACTGCCAGCTTGCCGGTCAAAGGCAGTAGTCCTCGGGGAGCCAAGCAGCTACCAGCTGTGAACGATTACTGCATCTGGCACCTCTCACACTCATGAAGGGCAGTTTACAAACATCCGGCACCCTTGGGAGAGATAGGCTGGACATTCCGCCGGGCCTATTTAGGAGTAAACTTGGAGTTCACTGAACTTCGGAAAATGAGGAAAAAGCTGTTCTTTTTAACCAATCTGCCAGCAGTTATGCAATGGAAGCAGTAAAGCTGCTAATTATATACTTTTCCATTTCAGAAAGTAGGTCAGAAGTGCACTCAGCTTCAGTGAAAGTGAATGGTTTTGATGTGCTGCAGTTCATTGAAAATACCCTCTATATCCCAGTACAGCATTGCAAGTCCCACCACATCTCATTAACTCTTCTGTAATTCATTCCATGTCACTGCAAGCCCTTTATGTCTGTTACACGTTCCACATCTCTGTAACTAAATCCATACTCTTCGGGTAGCCCAGCAGGAGTCTCAGCTGGTTCAGCATGGTGGGAGCACAACAGACCTTAAAACATAAGACATAAGGAGCAGAGATAGGCCATTCAGCCCATCAAGTCTACATCATTCCATCATGGTGGATTTATTATCCCTCTCAACTCCGTTCTCCTGCCTTCCTGTAATCTTTGACGCCCTTACGAATCAACCTCTGCTTTAAGTATACCCAGTAACTTGGCCTCCACAGCCTTCTGTGGCAATGAATTCCACAAGATTTACCACTGCTTGGGTAAAGAAATTCCTTCTCCTTTCTTTTCTAAAGGAATGTCCTTCTGTTCTGAGGCTGTGCCCTCTGGTCCTAAACTCTCCCACTATAGGAAATATCATCTCCACATCTACGCTATCTAGGCCTTTCAATGAGATCCTCCCTCCTCCTTCTAAACTCCAGCGAGTACAGGCCCAGAACCATCAAACTTTTCTTGAATATTAACCCTTTTGCTCCCGAGATTATTCTCCTGAACCTCCTCTGGACCCTCCCCAGTGCCAGTACACCCTTTTTTTGATAAGGGGTCCAACACTGCTCACAATACTCCTAAAGCTGTCTGACCAGTGCCTTATAAAACCTCAGCAATACATTCTTGCTTTTATACTCTAGTCCTTTCAAAATGAATGCAAACATTACAGTCCTGACAAAGGGTTTCGGCCCGAAACGTCAACAGTGCTTCTCCCTATAGATGCTGCCTGGCCTGCAGTGTTCCACCAGCATTTTGTGTGTGTTGTTTGAATTTCCAGCATCTGCAGATTTCCTCGTGTTTGTGAACATTACATTTGCCTTCTTCACCAGCAACTCAGCCCACAGGTTAACCTTCAGAGAATCCTGCACAAGGACTCGCGACGGAGTCTCCCAACAGCTCGAGGAAGCTGCTCAGCATTACCTTCAGGATGGCAGGAGTGGCTGGGCAATAAAACGTGGTCTTCCCCATCACATACATGGATAAAAATACTTTAAATGGTCCCTCTGTTTCACAGTTTTATATTGCTGAACCCTAGGTTCCTATAATGTCATCAGTCCTCTAGGTGACCGTCTGTGTTTCCCTTTCATGCGCTGCTTTCCTGCCACAATACAAAGGAGTGCTGGTTGGTCAATAGACTGCGTTAACCCTATTGTAGCCAGGTGGCAGGTGAATTGGTGGGCAAGGGGAGCTTTACATTAAAGGGAAACAAATGGGAGGATAATGATGGGATCGCTTTGAGAGCCGACATGAGTAGATCAGCCGCACATACTGTAAGAAATATATGAAAATATGTCTGCCCTCATTCTTCCTTGCATTTAATTTCATCTGCCATCTTCTTGCTCCTTTTATCAGCCAGTTTTCCTGCAGTATGTTATAATACTCTTCATATTTCGACAGGGATGCCCTTTTCAAACATTTTATTAGTGGTGATATTGTGTATGGCTTCCGATGGCCATGGTCAACCATGGGTACTGCGCCTCTGGAAGTCACAGCGAGTGGCTTCTCCAGGGCAGAGTTGATGTGGAGATCCGTCTGTTGCCCGTGCAGTGGGACCCATGCTGATGACAGGTCCAAAGGAACGACGAAAGTCGATACAGTTTGGTGCCAGCAGCGTCGCAGGAGTTGCCGTGCCAGTGCTGGGTACAGCAGTCAGCCGCCTTTGGGACTCCGACTCCGGATTTTTCCTCAGGGTTTACTCCCAAAGCCTTTCCCATGAGTGGGTATAACTGCAAGGCAGCGGAGGTTTGAAATCGGAGTTTTCCCTCTCCTAGATGAGCTACCGTCCATGGTTAACAAGCCCTATCTGCCCAGATGGTGATATTGTTATTTGGTAATATTTTAATATAGCAACAACCTGTTCTGCAGTACTTACCCACTCAATTCCCTCAGATGCTTGCCTTGAACTTACTTGCCTTTTTTGCCTCTGCCTCTAGGGCACTTTTAAATAAGACCAAGTAGACTTATTTTAAAGTAGGTGCCATGTTAGTGTAGTGATGAGCGTAATGACATTACAGTGCCTGTGACCAGGTTCCAATCCCATTGTTTGTATAGTTGTTTCCTCCGGTTTCCTCCCACGTTCCAAAAACATAAGATTAACTGGGCACCTGGCTGTAATTGAGTGGCACAGCTCATTGGGCCAGAAGGGCCTGTTACTGTGCTGTATCTCAAAATAAATAAATAAATAGTAAGGAGCACCCTCATGCCCAATACAGGTTCATTCAAAAGGTGGCACGGTCACATGAAGAGATATTAACATACAAACGTTTGTAGATTATAAAGACTTAGACGCAGAGGCTTGGATTTTCAGGCCTCTTCCTTCATTCTACCTCTGTTGAACGTCCAGACGGATTGAAAAGGCAGGATGTCAGGCCCAGAGGCAAGGGTCAGTCCAGTTCTGCTCACTGCTCTGTGACGTTCACTCTGCTGCTCTGAAACTGAGGCTGTGGCCTGGTCCAGGCTTCGTGTCGGCAGGCTCCACGATGTTTAATCTGCTATATACTGAACTGAAGCTGAGGCTCAGGCTGTGGCCTGCTCCAGGCTTCATGTCTGTGTGGTGAAGACTTCCAGAGCCATCTCAAAAGTGTGACTATGGCATATGACGGGCCCCTCCCACCACTCACTGTCAGGAATCCTCAGTTTGGTGGGACTTCGCCATATACTCCGTTACCACACACATTCCACAGACATCCCGCCCAGCACCATGCCGATAGCTGTGCTGCTGACACTACTTGCAGCCTCTCCACCCTCAAGATCCCTCCCCCATCGCTGTTCACCAACCTGACCCCCGACTGTAAACCGGTGGCAACTAAAAGCAGAAGGTACAGCGCGGGGGACAGGGCCTTTATTCATTCAGAGGTGCAGCGGCTGCTCGGGGAGGGGATCATTGAGCCGAGCACAAGCCCATGGCGGTCCCAGGTGGTCGTTGTTCGGACTGGGCAGAAAAATAGGATGGTTGTGGACTATAGCCAGACCATCAATAGATTCACGCAGCTTGACGCGTACCCCCTACCCCGCATCGCGGATATGGTCAACCAGATAGCTCAGTACAAGGTGTACTCGACAATTGATCTGAAATCCGCTTATCACCAGCTCCCCATCCGCCCGGAGGACCGCCCCTACACCGCCTTCGAGGCGGGTGGCAGGCTCTATCACTTTCTGCGCGTCCCATTTGGTGTCACAAATGGGGTCTCAGTCTTCCAGAGGGAGATGGACCGGATGGTGGACCAGTACAAACTGAAGGCCACATTTCCCTATCTAGATAACATCACCATCTGTGGTCGCGACTGGTCGGATCATGACGCCAACCTCCAACGATTTTTCCAAGTGGCCGATGCTTTGAACCTCACTTATAACAAGGACAAGTGTGTGTTCAGAACCACACGACTCGCTATCCTTGGGTATGTCGTGGAGAACAGGGTCATTGGCCCTGACCCCGACCGTATGCGCCCCCTGTTAGAACTCCCTCTTCCCACCACTCTCAAGGCCCTCCGGCGGTGCCTGGGTTTTTTTTCCTATTACGCCCAATGGGTTCCCCATTACGCAGACAAGGCCCGCCCCCTGGTCAGGTCTACCACTTTTCCCCTCTCTGCCGAGGCCCGCGCGGCCTTCAGCTGCATTAAAGGGGACATTGCCAAAGCAACAATGCATGCGGTGGACGAGACCATTCCCTTCCAAGTAGAGAGTGACGCCTCTGACGTCGCGCTGGCTGCTACCCTCAATCAGGAAGGCAGACCAGTGGCGTTTTTTTCTCGTACCCTTCAAGGCTCTGAACTTCGGCACTCCGCGGTGGAGAAAGAAGCCCAGGCCATAGTGGAAGCTATTAGGCACTGGAGGCACTATCTCGCCGGCAAAAGGTTCACCTTGCTGACCGACCAGCGCTCGGTTGCGTTCATGTTCAGCAACCAACAGCGGGGCAAAATCAAAAATGATAAAATTTTGCGATGGAGAATAGAACTCTCCACCTACAACTATGATATCCTGTACCGGCCTGGCAGGCTCAATGAACCCTCTGATGCCCTATCCTGGGGAACGTGTGCTAGTGCCCAGCTCGACCAGCTGTATGCCCTTCATGCCCAACTTTGCCATCCGGGGGTCACCCGATTTTACCATTTCATTAAAGCCCGGAACCTGCCGTACTCCCTGGAGGACATCAGGACGATGACCAGGGACTGCCAGATCTGCGCTGAGTGCAAACCGCACTTCTACCGTCCTGACACTGCGCAGCTTGTCAAGGCCACCCGCCCTTTTGAGCGACTGAGTGTTGACTTTAAGGGCCCCCTTCCCTCCACCGACCGCAATGTCTATTTTCTCAGTATTATTGACGAGTACTCGCGATTCCCCTTTGCCGTTCCCTGCCCCGACACTACTACCACGTCGGTCATAAAAGCCCTGCGCCAGCTCTTCACTCTGTTCGGATATCCCTGCTATGTCCACAATGATAGAGGGTCCTCCTTTATGAGTGACGAGTTGCGCCGGTTCCTGCTAGCTAGGGGCATTGCTACTAGTCGAACCACGAGTTATAATCCCCGGGGGAATGGCCAGGTGGAGAGGGAGAATGCCACAGTGTGGAAGGCCACACTTTTAGCCCTTAAGTCAAAAGGGTTGCTGGTCTCCCGATGGCAGGAGGTCCTCCCTGAGGCACTCCACTCTATCGGCTCCCTGTTGTGTACGTCCACCAATGCCACCCCTCACGAACGCCTATTCTCTTTTCCCAGGAAGTCTGTCACTGGGACCACCCTACCAGTTTGGCTGACGTTCCCGGGGCCAGTGCTGCTACGTAAACATGCGAGGAGTAATAAGTACTCACCGCTGGTCGAGAGGGTTCACCTCCTGCATGCTAATCCCCAGTATGCTTACGTGGTCTTGCCTGATGGGCAGGAGGACACGGTCTCTGTCCGCGACCTGGCGCCCGCTGGAGCAGCAGACCACTACCCCGAGCATTCCACGGTAACTATGCACCCTGTACCCGAGGTGACACCGCACGCACCGTGCCACACCCAGACTCCTCACGACGCTCATGTACCGGGCATCTCGTACGCGTCTATTCCAGGGACCTCGCTCACACGCGAGGGACCCCTGACACCTCCTGTTGGGACAGAACCAACCCACTCTCCGCCTCCGGTGCAAACACCACCTCCGGCACCTGTGCAATTGCAGCCAGAGCTACGTAGATCACAGCGAACGATTCAACCACCTGATAGACTTAACCTGTAAATATACTTGGGGATTTTTTTTTAAACAAAGGGGGGGGGGGGGTGAATGTGGTGAACTAGATATACCTGTCTGACTGCTCCTGTGGCTCCTCCCACAGACCCCCTGCTGACTGCTCCTGTGGCTCCTCCCACAGACCCCTGTATAACGGTGACTGTGGGCTGCTGCTCTCCCTCATTTTCCCCAGGATGTAGTGCTGTTTATTCTTCCAGTCAATAAAAGCCGATATCTCACTTCCTAAGTCTCAGCGTGAGTTATTGATGGTGCATCAGTCTGCAGGCTCCACGATGTTTAATCTGCTATATACTGAACTGAAGCTGAGGCTCAGGCTGTGGCCTGGTCCAGGCTTCGTGTCTGCAGGCTCCACGATGTTTAATCTGCTATATACTGAACTGAAGCTGAGGCTCAGGCTGTGGCCTGCTCCAGGCTGCTCTGGGCTTCAAGTTTGAGTTCTCGCTTTTGTCTAAGTGTTATTGCTTACTTTTATTGCTTTCATAATTATTTTTCTCTCTGCACATTGGGTACTTGTCACATATTTTTTATGTTTTTTTTTTGTTTTTGTTTCGTAGCTGCCTGTAAGGAGACGAATCTCTAGGTTGTATAATGTATACATACTCCAATAATAAATGTATTTTGAATTTGAACTTTGAACGTCCCTTCAGCTGCCAGGGCCTAACTCTCTAGAATTCCTACCTTAACCATCCCTTGCTTTCCTGCATGTCCATCATTAAACATAAATCTTTCTCATTTCAGATATTGAGAGAGTTGTTCCATCCTTTGCAATTTCAGAGTCTTACAGAACCCCACAAGACAGAAGCAGGCCCTCTGGACTACCATGTCCATGCCAACCCATTACCCACATAATATCTATATCTTTTTTATCCTATGCTTATTACACCAATCTAAACATCCCTTAAACATAGTGATTATATCTGACACTGCCACCTGCCCAGGCAGTGAGTTCTAGAAATTAATCATTCTCTTTCTAAAAATACTCAAACCCCCTTTAAATCTCTTTCTAATCAAATTAAACACATGCTCTCTTGCTTTTGATACTCCTACTATGGGAGAAAGATTCTGAATATCTACACTGTCACTGCCGCTTCATCCCCCCAGCCTCTCTTGCTCCAGAGAAAGCAAACCTGACCTATCAAGTTCTCTTCCCATTTCTAATGAACCAGCTTGGATAACTTCCGACCCAATGAAACCAGTTCCCACTCGGTTGTGAAAGTAAGAAACTGACACTTGGGTCTATCTCATTTGCAAAGCGCTGATGTAGATCTCAAATATAAACAAAATGAATAATCACAGACTTGTATGTTTTTCTGTTCAGAAAGAAAGTTTATTGAAATGTATAAAGCATTAAATGGAACACAGGAAGTAAACAGCTTATTATTTCAAAATAAATCAGGAATTGAGTGAGGTTTTTCATAAGGAACACACAAAGTAACTACTGAAATGTATTAAAGTCAAAGTGAAATCTGTTATCAAAGTACATATATGTTACCATATACTACCTTGGGATTTGTTTTCTTGCAGGCATTTACAAGAAAATAAAGAAATACAATAGAGTTCATTTAAAAAAACCTGTACAGAAACAAAGACAGATAAAAATCAATGTGTAAGAGACAATTTGTGGAAATAAAAAGAATACTGAGAACATTAGAAGTCTTTGAAAGTGAGTCTGTAGGTTGTAGAATCAGTTCAGATTAATGGTGAGTGGAGTTATCCACACTGGTTCTGAGTCTGATGATTAAAGAGTAATAACTGTTCCTGAACCAGGTAGTGTGGGACCTAAGGCTCCTGTACCTCCTGCCCAATGGTAGGAATGAGAAGAGAGGGTGGCCTGGTTAGTTATTAAGGGATATAGAGTAAAGGGAAAGTGTAGTAATCTTGATGGGAGGGAGAAAACTGTCGAACTATAGAATGATGCAGTATAAAATATGATTGTCTATCACATTGTGCGTGTGGCAGATCTCCAACAGAGTCCCCAATATGAGGGGCTGCATTCTTGATCCAGTCATCTGTCAGTGTAATAATAAGTTCCGTCATGCACTAGTGGTTCTCTTGACAATTCTTTGAAGTCATCTGGTACCTGTCAGCTCCTCCACTGGAAATGGTTCTATTAACTACAGTGTGCAAACCTTCCATGACTTCGAATGCTGTTGAATCTCCTGCAGAACTTTTCTAAGGAGTTCAACTCCAGCTTCACTGTATTACTGATGTCCCCCTATTCTACAAAGTCTTGCCCTGCAACCCCCACATCACCCCCTCACCCGGCTCAACATCCTTCCCAAGAATATGTTGCCCACATTGCCCTCAGGTTGAGCCGGTAAAGTTAAAGAGAGCTTCTCAGAGTGTGGATAGTGCACAGAGTCTAGGGACCACATATCTTCATCCATTTACAGTATGTCATTCATTGTCCTTCTAATGGTGGAATAATACATGTAAATGTGTATGGCAAATATAGTTGATCCTCAATCCTTGGGCATTTGGGTAAAGGCCTATGTTAAGTGACGTCCCTATTTTCAGCTGGGACTAAAAGAAAACTATTGTAGGTGCCTCTATGTACAATAGATGCCATTGTGCGATGTATTTTTCAGTGACAAGAAGGAAGAGAAACCCAAGCAGAGAATCAACGGCAGGTTTGAACTGGAGAGCCTGAAGCACCTCAGGTTGTATGTTGTCTATTATTCAATCAATAAATCACTTGCTCTAAGCGTATGAAACAAATTAAGCAGCTTCTGTCTTTTAGTTAAGACAGGCTGATTCAAAGTAGCATTGGAATGTAGTTCCCATCAAAGCTACAGATTGAGTGTTTTATGTTTAACCACAGACAGAGTACAGCTGGATTAATGATTGATTAAGTAGTTAATTACTGCATTTTGATGGAGATTTATTCAATGTGAGTGTCAGAGCATTGAAAGAATCTTTGTTGAACAGTACGGATTCCACGTCACATGGTCAACCTCTCCCTGGGAATTCTCATTCTGGATGAAGTCCAGCTGTTTGTGTCGGGGATGCAGGATTCTGTGATACTCTGGGTCATTATGTAATGTGATATGAGTGTAACATATTGAGGATAATCTCGGGACCTCTTACGTTTGTGTAACAAGCCAGCAGCTGCATGAACATTAACTTCTTTTACTTCCGGTAATTTCTCCCCCCTTCCCCCTACTCTCTTTTTCAATTCCCCAGGCTGGGCTCCCCTTACCCCCTCTCTTCTCCCACCTGTCTATCACTTCCCTCTGGGGCCCCTCCTCCTTTCTTTCTTTCTCTCCTCTCCTATCTCATTCCTTCTCCTTCAGCCTTCACCTTTTCCATCTGTCACTTCCCAGCTTCTCACTTCATTCTCCCTTTCCCCGCCCACTGCCTTATCCCTCGCCTCGCTTTGCCTTTCACTGTCCAGCTTGTACTCCTTTCACTTCCCCCACCTTCTTATTGTGGCATCTTCCCTCCTCCTTTCCAGTCCTGCTGACAGGTCTCAGCTCAAAAGGCCAACTATTTATTCCTGATGCTGTCTGACCTGCTGAGTTCCTCCAGCATTTTGTGCGTGCTGCTGTATTTTGCAGTTCACACTTATCGTCAAGAGAATGGAGAATATAACTGCAAACCAGCTTGGAATGAAGATGAGAGCTTTGCACTCCGAGCACTTGCAGAATGAGGCGAAGGAGGCATCTCCTCTGGCAAGTGCAGCTGCTAAGGAAATTGCTCAGGAAAAGAATTGAAGTTTACAGGCCTCTTGGTCCTTCAGTCCCTGGTCTACCGTGGGTTGGCTGGGCACTGCACTTCCCCTCGATATCAGTGCTATGAGCCAGAGGATAATCTGTCAGACTTCTCGATCCTACTAGTTATCATATGTACACCTACCTGCCTATAGAAATTAGTTAAAGGACCATCTTGGAGTATTGTGAGCATTTTGGGCTCATTTAAGAAAAGACGTGTTGGGATTGGAGAGGGTCCACAGAAGGTTCAGAAGAATGATCCCAAAAATGAAAGGGTTAACATATGAGGAGCATTTGATGGCTCTGGGCACGTACCCACTGGAGTTTAGAAGAAGGGGTGATCACATTGAAACCTATTGAATATTGAAAGGCCTAGACAAAGTTAATGTGGAGAGGATGCTTTCTGTAGTGGGGGAGTTTAGGACCAGTTGGCACAGCCTCAGAACACAAGAACAGAAATGGGGAGGAATTTCTTTGGCTGGACGGTGGTGAATTTGTGGAATTTCGTTGGGTATATTTAAGGTGGAGGTTAATAGGTTATTGATGGGGAGAAGGATGGGGAATATGGTTGAGAGGGATAATAAATCAGTGATGATTAAATGGCAGAGCAGACTCGAAGAGCTGAATAGCCTAATTCTGTCCTGTATCTTATGGTCTATACTCCATTTGCCAATCTCGTTCCCACTTGCTTAACCTATCTACAGTGCCTATAAAAAGTATACACTCCCCCTCCCAGAAGTTTCCATGTTTTATTGTTTTACAATATTGAATCATAGTAGATTTAGTATGGCTTTTTGGACACTGATGTCCAAAAAGCCAAATTTGTGTTGAAGTGAAAACAAACTTCTACAAATTGGAGCATCCACACAGCATGATTCAGCCAGGGATGGTGTGTTTTTGATGATGTGCAGTGTTTGGGTTACGCCAAACATAGCATTTAGATTGATGGCCTAAAAGCTCAATTTTTGGTTTCATCAGACCATAGAATCTTCTTCCAGCCGACTTCAGAGTCTTCCATACAC
This sequence comes from Hemitrygon akajei, assembly GCF_048418815.1. NCBI lineage: Eukaryota > Metazoa > Chordata > Chondrichthyes > Myliobatiformes > Dasyatidae > Hemitrygon > Hemitrygon akajei. The sequence goes on from NC_133127.1 coordinate 34,426,358, forward strand.
CTTCTGGCAAACTCTAGCCGAGATTTCATGTGAGATTTTTCAACAGTGACTTTCTCTTTGCCATTCTCCCATAAAACTGCAACTGGTGAATCACCCGGGCAACAGTTGTTGTATGTGTAGTCTTTCCCACCTCAGCCACTGAAGCTTGTAACTCCTCCAGAGTTGTCATAGGTCTCTTGGTGGCCTCCCTCACTAGTCCCCCTCGTGCCATATTCTTTCCATTTCATGATGATTGACTTAACTGTACTCCAAGGGATATTCAGTGATTTGGAAATTTTCTTGCATCCATCTCCTGACTTGTGCTTCTCAATAACCTTTTCGTGGAGTTGCTTGGAGTGTTCTTTTGTCTTCGTGATGTAGTTTTCACCAGTAGTTGGACTTTCCAGATACAGTCGTATTTTTACTACAATCAATTGCAGTACCTTGACTGCACATGGTGTGATCTCCACTTAACTAATTATGTGACTTCTAAAACCAACTAAATGCACCAGTGATAATGTCATTTTAAAGGCGGTGAATACTTATGCAATCAATTATTTTCTGTTTTATATTTGTAATTAATTTAGATCACTTTGTAGAGATCTGTTTTCACTTTGACACGAGTCTTTTTCTGTTGATCAATGTCAAAAATAAGCCAAATTAAATCCACTGTGATTCAATGTTGTAAAATGTCGTAAATGTCCTGAATAAAGTGGCCACTGAGAGTGTGTTTGAGAGTTGACAGCTCACTCTGTGGGAAGCACTTTCAAAGCGGCAGCACAGAACTGAAGCTTCAGACTGGATCTGCGAGCTTAAAACTGACAGAAAGGGACTCAAACTGGCCACCTTGTGTTTCAGAGGCAAACATACTAGCAGCAGAACCACCATCAGTAGACTTTGTGAGAAAGCAGAGAGAAGGTCCCTCACAGGGCAGTCTTGTCAGAGTGACCAGCGTGTGTTCTGTCTGCCTGGTGAACAGGGACTCTGAAGGGCGCAGTGACACAGCAGCCCAACTCAGTGACCCTGCTGCTGTTTAATGACCTTTCACCTTCTCCAAAGTAATACACAAGGGCAGAGGGGAGCTACATTAAGGCATACAGAATAAATTAACTCTAAACGAGAATTTGAATTGAAGTTATGATTGATTAATCAGTGTATCCTTTCATTTCAAAAATCATTTATTATCTAAGTACGTATGCCACATACATCATCTCCTTGCAGGCACCCACAAACAAAGACACACAGCAGAATTCAAGAAAAACCACACACAGCAAAGAGCGACAACCATCCGATGCGCAAAAGAAAGAACAGCTCGTGGAAATAATTTTTTGAACGTAAACGAATAATACCAAGAACATGAGTGCAGAGTGAGTCTACAGGCTGCGGCGCCAGCCCACCGCAGAGGTGAGCGAGGCCTGTCTGGGGGCCCGATGTCAGCTCCCGAGCCTGGCGGTCTGGGGGCCAAGACTCCTGCAGCTGGCGGTAGGAGGGAGATGGGTCAAACACGGGCTGGCACGGAGAAGAACACCAGTTCATTTCCGCTTTCGGTGCTCGACACTTTAATCTGGCTCGATGTTTTAGTCGGTCCAGGGTAGTGAGGCTGATCGTCAGTTCTTATTCTGCTCTCGGGCCCCGAGGCTTTAACCCAGCTCGGCTTTTTCACTCTGAATCTGTGAATTTTTATTTCTCAGGCATAAATTAACTCAATAGGTAAAATAATTCATTTCAGTCCCCACTTGCAAGGTAGGCCTGGTTGCATTTTGACAGGGCCTTTCACACTCCTGGACTCTGTCAACACCGCCTTCTGCGCCGGGACACACGTTCTAATTGGCTGCCTCGGGGCGCTCCATACTTCACGATTTGTCTTACATGTACAGTTCGAGGTCGTTTGCCATCTTTTCATGTGAGCATGCTTGTGAGGGAACACATGACCAGGGGATTAAACAGTTTCCCACTGTGTACCCAGGGGAATATCACGCCATTGAAACAGCACTCTCCACCCCGTGCTAAATGAGCCGACAAGCTGAGTGTTGGTGTGAACTGGTCACACTCCTCACTCCAGAACGATGTACTAAACACACCGTCGAGCAGATGGATGTTAATCATCCACTCTGTACCCCCCCTCCTCTTCCCACTCCATAACACATTATCTGTTTTAAATAAGCAAACAAAACGGCTGGCATATTCTTCTGCGGAGACTGTGCAAGGTTCCCAGTCCCATCCTGTGTCACACCCTGAGTGACCCTCCTCACTCCCTCACACCAAGATTCACCCTCCTCACTCCTCCATACTGAGTGACCCTCCTCACACCGTCATCCTCCTCACTCACACCTTGAGTGACCCTCCTCACTCCCTCACACCGAGTCATCCTCCTCACTACTTCATACTGAGTGACCCTCCTCGCTCCCTCACACCTTGAGTGACCTTCCTCACTCCCTCACACCGAGTCATCCTCCTCACTACTTCATACTGAGTGACCCTCCTCGCTCCCTCACACCTTGAGTGACCCTCCTCACTCCCTCACACCGTCATCCTCCTCACTCCCTCACACCGTGATCCACCTTGCTCCTTCACATCCTGAGACACACTCCTTGCCCCCCACACCCTGAGTGACTCTCCTCACTGCCTCTCACATTAAGTGACCCTCCTCACCCCCTCACATCCTAAATGACCCCCCTTGCTACCTCACACCCTGTGACCCTCCTCACTTCCTCATATTGTGAGTGACCCTCCTCGCTCCCTCACACCCAGTCATCCTCCTCACTCCTTCCTATTGAGTGATGCTCCTCACCCCCCTTCACAGCCTGAGTTACCCTCCTCACTCCCTCACATCCTGAGTCATCCACCTCACTCCCTCACACACCGAGTGACCCTCCTCGCTCCCTCACATCCTGAGTGCCTCTACTCACTCCCTCACGCCCTGAGTGACCCTCCTCGCTCCCTCACACCGAGTGATCCCCCTCACATGTTTGCCAGACCAGGTCAGGCAGGTAAATTACCTTGTAAAGCTGCAGAAACCTGTGGAATGGTGAAAGGCCATTATGGAGAGGATGCTTTCTGTGGCGGGAGAGTCTAAGACCAGAGGACACAGCCTCAGAATAGAGGGGCGTCCTTTTAGAACAGAGACGAGTGGGAATTTCTTTAGCCAGAGCAGAATGAATCTGTGGAATTCATTGCCACAGGCAGCTGACGATGCCAAGTCTTCACAAATATTTAAGGCAGGATTGATAGTTTTTTGATTGGTCAGGGTATGAAGGGATATACGGGGAGGGAGGGAGGAGATTGAGGCTGAGTGGAAAGATGGTTCAGCATGATGAAATGGTGGAGCAGACTCTAATGGCCTAATTCTGCTCCTATTCTACAATTCTGCTACTTCAGGTGAATTGATTTCAATCTGTTTTATTCGACATGCCCAGCCTGATTCACTGGGTCTGTCTTCCTGCCATGTATCACAACCCCTTGCTCCTTTGTCTATCTCCTCAGCCTCTAACTGCTCCCTCTCATTCATTGACTCGATAACCTTGTTTGCAGCTTATCCTGCTCATCCCTCAGTTTCACCAACCAGAGACCATCTCTCCGTCACCCCCCCCTGCAGCTTGTCTTGTCCCCTCTCCATTCTGACCTGAAACATTGATTCCATTTCCCTTTCCACGTATGATGCCAGACCTGCAGAGTATATCCAGTGATTTCTGTTGTGCCGATCCTCAATCCCTGCCTCCCATATAACCCCCCCCCCCACCTTAAATTCCTCCATGTACCTGTCGAGGAGTCTCTTAAACTTCACTAGTGTATCTGCCTCCACCACTGACTCAGGCTGTGCATTCCACGCACCAACCACTCTCTGAGTGAAAAACCTTCCTCTAATATCCCCCTTGAACTTCCCTCCCCTTATCTTAAAGCCATGTCCTCTTGTACTGAGCAGTGGTGCCCTGGGGAAGAGGCACTGGCTGTTCACTCTGTCTATTCCTCTTAATATCTTGTACACCTCTATCATGTCTCCTCTCATCCTCCTTCTCTCCAAAGAGTAAAGCCCTAGCTCCCTTAATGTCTGATCATAATGCTTACTCTCTAAACCAGGCAGCATCCTGGTAAATCTCCTCTGTACCCTTTCCAATGCTTCCACATCCTTCATATGGTGAAACAACCAGAACTGGACACAGTACTCCAAGTGTGGCCTAACCAGAGTTTTATAGAGCTGCATCATTACATCGCGTCTCTTAAACTCTATCCCTCTATTTACGAAAGCTAACACCCCATAAGCTTTCTTAACTACCCTATCTACCTGTGAGGCAACTTTTCTGTGGACATGTACCCCCCGATCCCTCTGCTCCTCCACATTACCAAGCATCCTGCCATTTACTTTGTACTCTGCCTTGGAGTTTGTCCTTCCAAAGTGTACCACCTCACACTTCTCCGGGTTGAACTCCATCTGCCACTTCTCAGCCCACTTCTGCATCCTATCAATGTCTCTCTGCAATCTTCGACAATCCTCTACACTATCTACAACACCACCAACCTTTGTGTCGTCTGCAAACTTGCCAACCCACCCTTCTACCCCCCACATCCAGGTCATTAATAAAAATCACAAAAAGTAGAGGTCCCAGAACAGATCCTTGTGGGACACCACTAGTCACAACCCTGCAATCTGAATGTACTCCCTCCACCATGACCCTCTGCCTTCTGCAGGCAAGCCAATTCTGAATCCACCTGTCCAAACTTCCCTGGATCCCATGCCTTCTGACTTTCTGAATAAGCCTACCATGTGGAACCTTGTCAAATGCCTTACTAAAATCCATATAGATCACATCCACTGCACTACCCTCATCTATACCTCATATATGTTTACCTCATTTGTTCCTGTCTGTCTATATGTGCTATGCACCACATTTTCCTTAACCAGGGCCTAAATATCTCTCAAAAACCAAGGTTCCCTAAACCTGCTCATCTTTTATTCTGATAGGAACATACAAACTCTGTACAGTACTTCCAAAATTTAATTTGTACATCTTTGCCAGTAAGCAACCTGCCCAATCCACCCATGCTGGATCCTTTCTGAAACCATCAATATTGGCCTTTCTCCATTTAGAATCTCAACCTGAGAACTAGGCCTTTCCTTTTCCATAATTACCATGAGACTAATGATCACTAGATGTGAAGTGTTCCCCTACACAAACTTCTGTCACCTCCCCTGTCATTTCCCTAATAGGAGATCTAGTATCTCACTCTCTCTAGTTCACTTCAATGTACCGATTAAGGAAACTTTCCTGAACACATTTGACAAACTCCTTTCTCATCCAGACCTTTTACAGTATGGGAGTCCCAGTCAATAATCTACTATCACAACCTAGCAACAGTCTGCAATCTCCCTACAAACTTGTTCCTCTAAATCCCAGACTGTTGGACGGTTTTTGAGCATTTTTGTTGACATGCCAAGTTGCTTCAAACTCCTAATAAAGTATAGCCGCTGTCTTGCCTTCTTTATGCCTACAGGTTAGATCCTCAGATATCTTGACACCCAGGAACTTGAAGCTGCTCACTCTCTCCACTTCTGATCCCTCTATGAGGATTGGTATGTGTTCCTTCATCTTACCCTTGCTGAAGTCCACAATCAACTCTTACGTCTTACTGACATTGAGTGCCAGGTTGTTGCTGCAGCACCACTCCACTGGTTGGCATCGCACTCCTGTACACTCTCTCGTCACCACCTGAGATTCTACCAACAATGGTTGTATCGTCAGCAAATTTGTAGATGGTGTTTGAGCTATGCCTAGCCACACAGTCATGGGTATACAGGGAGAAATAAATAACTGAGTGACTTAAATGTATGTTATTTTGTTATTATTCTGTGCTGTTTTATGTCAAATAGTTTGTAAACCTACATAAACTGTGCCATGTGTGCAGTCAGCACGCACACATGTGATTGCACAAGTTTGCACAACATATGATTTTTTGCGCACATTGACTACTGAAAATTAGAGGGAACATTGCCCACCACTCTATGTGTAAAAAAAAAAAACTTACCCCTGACATCTCCTCTGTACTTACTTCCAAGCACCTTAAAACTGTGCCCTCTCGTGTTAGCCATTTCAGCCCTGGGAAAAAGCCTCTGACTATCCACATGATCAATGCCTCTCATCATCTTATACACCTCTATCAGGTCACCTCTCATCCTCTGCTGCTGCAAGGAGAAAAGGCCGAGTTCACTCAACATACTCTCATAAGGCATGCTCCCCAATCCAGGCAACATCTTTGTAAATCTCCTCTGCACCCTTTCTATAGTTTCCACATCCTTCCTGTAGTGAGGCGACCAGAATTGAGCACAGTACTCCAAGTGGGGTCTGACCAGGGTCCTATATAGCTGTAACATTACCTCTCAGCTCTTGAACTCAATCCCACGATTGATGAAGGCCAATACACCATATGCCTTCTTAACCATAGAGTCAACCTGTGCAGCAGCTTTGAGTGTCAAAATTTAGAGTGCCTGTAAAAGGTATTCACTCCCCCTCGGAAGTTTTTATGTTTTTTTTACAACATTAAATCACAGTGAATTTAATTTGGCTTTTTGACAGTGATCAACAGAAAAGATTCTTTTCCATCAAAGTGAAAACAAATTTCTATAAATTGGTCTAAATTTATTACAATTATTAAACACAAAATAACTGATTGCATAATTACTCACCCACTTCAAGTTAGTATTTAGTAGATGCACCCTTGGCAGCAGTTACATCCTGAGTCTGTGTGGAGAGGTCTCTATCAGCTTTGCATATCTGAACACTGCAATTTTTCCCCATTCTGCTTTACAAACTGCTCAAGCTCTGTCAGATTGCATGGGGATTGTGAGTGAACAGCCCTTTCCAAGTCCAGCCACAAATTCTCAATTGGAATGAGGTCTGGTCTCTGACTTGACCATTCCAGGACATTAACTTTGTTGTTTTTAAGCCATTCCCGTGTAGCTTTGACTTTATACTTGGTGTCCTTCTCTTGCTGCAAAAACCAATCTAATGCCAAGTCACAGTTCTCTTAGAGACGGCATCAGGTTTTCCTCCAAGATCTCCCTGTATTTTGCTGCATTCATTTTACCCTCCATCTCCACAAGCCTTCCACGGCCTGCAGCAGTGAAGCATCCCCACAGCACGATGCAGCCACCATCATGCTTCACAGCAGGCATGGTGTATTTTTGATGGTGTGGTGTTTGCCTTACGCCAAACGTAGCATTTAATCTGATGGCCAAAAAGCTCAATTTTGGTTTCATCAGACATTAGAACCTTCTTCCAGCTGACTTCAGATTCTCCCATATGCCTTCTGGCAAACTCTGGCCAAGATTTCATGTAGATTTATTTTCAACAGTGACTTTCTCTTTGCCACTCTCCCACAAAGCTGTGACTGGTGAAGCACCCAGGCAACAGTTGTATGTGCAGTCTCTCCCATCTCAGCCACTGAAGCTTGCAACTCCTCCAGAGCTGTCATAGCTCTCTTGGTGACCTCCCTCACTAGTCCACCTCTTGCACAGTCACTCAGTTTTTGAGGACGACCTGCTCTAGGCAGATTTACAGCTGTGCCATATTCTTTCCATTTCATGATGATTGACTTAACTGTACTCCAAGGGATATTCAGTGACTTGGAAATGTTCTTGTATCCATCTCCTGACTTGTGCTTTTCAACAACCTTTTCATGAAGTTGCTTGGAGTGTTCTTTTGTCTTCATGGTGTAGTTTTTGCCAGGATACTGACTCACAGGCAGTGGGACCTTCCAGACACAGGTGTATTTTTACAACAATCAAGTGAAACTCCTTGACTGCACACAGGTGATTTCCATTTAACTAATTTAACTAATAACCAGTTGGCTGCACCAGTGATGATTTGGTGTGTCATATTAAAAGGGGGTGAATACTTACGCAATCAATTATTTTCTGTTTTATATTTGTAATTAATTTAGATCATTTTGTAGAGATCTGTTTTCACTTTGACACAGGTCTTTTTCTGTCGATCAATGTCAAAAAAAGCTAAATTAAATCCACTATGACTCAATGTTGTAAAACAATAAAACATGAAACCTTCCAAGGGGAGGGCGAATACCTTTTATAGGCATTGTAAATACCTCTGCTAGTGCCCAACATTTTATGCACTTGCCTCCTATGGGGTCCAAGGGAACTTGACAGGCCCTGGGGATTTATCCACCCTAGTTTGCCTCAGGACAGCAAACAGCAAATCTGCATACGGTCCATAACCTGGCTGTTTCTTTGTCTCACTTCTACATGTAATCCCCCAGTAAAGGTTTCACTGCTAACGTAATGGCCTTTCTGTAGAATTAGTGTTTGGATTACGGTTAGAGATAACAAGTGATTTGGAATGTGAGCCATCCAATCAGGGGAGTGCTTTTTTGTGTGTGCCTGACACAGGTGTGAGCTGGGGTCTTAGTTTGGTGGGAGCTGAAGAGAAGATGCTGGAGAGAACCGGCTGCAGGATTCGACCCGGTGGGGGACCGTGATTCGATGGAGCAAGGAGCCGGGGTCTACTGAGGATCGGTGAGTATGACTTTAGGAAGAGTTGAATTCCAACTTGTGCGCATTTGACTGCTTAAAGGACCCTTTTTGTTTTTTTTTTCTTTTCTTTACTAACCCTTTAGTTAACATTCATAAATATAATTCCTTTAATCACATACAGTGTGCTGTCTGTTATTTCTTGGCACCAACTGTAACAGGGAAGCAAATTGCACAGCATCCACACAAACCAGTGTTTGGGGTGGGAGGGCCGTCTCAATCTCATTAATTTGGCAGGACGGGAGTGTGTATTCCCTAGAGTTACACAGCCTAAGGAATCTGGGGTTTCATACATACCCTGTGTCCATCTCCTTAGTAAATACAGATGCAAAAAAAATGGACTTAAAATCTCCCCCATCTCTTTTGCCTCCGTGCATAGAGTATCATTCTCATCTTCCAGAGGGCCAAGTTTGTCCCTTGCAATCCTTTTGTTTTTAATCCCTTAAGATTTTCCTTCACCTCATGCTTTCTTTTAGCCCTCCTGATTTCTTTCTTAAGTGATCTCTTATATTTCTTCAACTCCAAAAGTACCTTATTTGTTCCTACCTGCCTATACCTGCTATGCACTTCCCATTTTTTTTCTTAATGAGGGCCTCAATATCTCTTGAAAACCAAGGTTCCCTAAATCTGTAATCTTCACCTTTTATTCTGACAGGCACAAACAAGCTTTGTACTCTCAAAATTTCACTTTTGAAGGTCCCCCATTTACCAAGCACACCTTTGCCAGAAAACAGCCTCTCCCAATCCACACTTGCCAGATCATTTCTGATACCATCAAAACTGGCCTTTCTCCAATTTTGAATCTCAAACCGTGGACCAGACCTATCTTTTTCCATGTTTACTTTGAAACTAGCGGCATTATAATCACGAGGTGCAAAGTGTTCCCCTGCACAAGCCTCTGTCACCTGCCCTGTCTCACTCCCTAATAGCAGATTAGGTAATGCACACCCTCTTATTGAGACTTCTGTGTACTGATGAAGGAAACTTTTCTGAACGCATTTGACAAACATGATCCCATCTAGTCCTCTTACAATATGGGAGTCCCAGTCAATATGTGGAAAGTTAAAATCACCTAATATTACAGCCTTATGATTTTTGTAATAGTCTGTGATCTCGTTATAAATTTGTTTCACTAAATCCCACGGATTGTTGGGTGGTCTGTAATATATCCCTTTTAACGTGGTCATACCTTTCTTATTCCTCAGTTCTACCCATGAAGCCTCACTAGACGAGTTCTCCAGTCTGTCCTGACTGAGCACTGCCGTGATATTTTCCCTGACTAGTAATGCCACCCCTTCCACTTTAACCCCTTCGCTCTGTCACGTCTAAAGCCTCAGAACCCTGGAATACTAAGCTGCCAGTCCTGCCCCTGCTGCAGCCAAGTCTCACTAAGGGCTACAGTATCCTAATTCTATGTGTTGATTCCTGCCCTGAGCTCACTTGCCTTTCCTACGACACTTCTTGCATTGAAATATACTCAGCCCAGAACATTAGTCCCACCATGCTCAACCTTTTAATTCCTGACTTTGTCTGAGGTCTTGGCAACATCTGTCTTCACAACCTCTCCGTTAACTGTTCTGGCACTCAGTTCTCATCCCCCTGTAAGTCTAGCTTAAATACCCCCGTGCAGCATTAACAAACGTTCCCACTAGGATATTAGTCCCCCTCCAGTTCAGGTGTAAGCCATCCCTTCTGTACAGGTCCCACCTTCCCTGAAAGAGAGCCCAGTGATCCAAAAGTCTGATGCTCTCCCTCCTACACCAAATCCATAGCCATGTATTAAACTATATGATCTTCTTATTTCTGTTCTCACTAGCACATGGCACAGCTACCAATTCTGAGATCTCAACCTGGAAATCCTGTCCTTTAATCTAGCACCAAACTCCCTGAACTCACTTTGCAGAACCTCGTCACTCTTCCCACCTATGACATTGGTGCCTACATGGATCACGATCTCTGGCTGTTCACCCTCATACTTAAGAATGCTGTGGACTCCATCCAAGATATCCTGGACCCTGGCACAGAGGAAGTAACGTATCATCCGCGAATTTTGTTCTCATCCACAGAACTTCATTTCTGTCCCCCTAACAAACAAATTCCTGATCACCACATCTCACCTCTTCTGCCCCCTTCTCTTCTGGGTCACAGAGTGAGCCTGTGTCAGGCACCTGACCACTGTGAGTTTCCTCTGTTAGGTCACTCTCCCCCCCACCCCCGACAGTATCCTGTTGTTGAGGGGGATGACCACAGGAGTAATCTGCCCTGGCTCCTTAACCCTTTCCCCCTTCCTGACTGTCACCCAGTCTCCTGTCTTGCATCTTGGGTGTAGCTACCTCTCTACATGTCTTATCTTTCTCACCCCCAGCCTCCCGAATGATCCGGAGTTCATCCAGTTCCAGCTCCAACTCGTTCACGTGGAGTGTTAGGAGCTGCAGCTGGATGCACTTCTCACAGGTGTAGTCGTCAGGAATACTGGCGGTCTCCCTGCCTTCCCATATCCAGCATTCAGCTATCCTGCCTGGCATCCCCACTGTTCTAACTGTGTAAGTATAAAGAAAGAAAGCAACAAATAAACTGTGAGGGAAAATTCTACCTACAGCTGTTTTACTTTCTCTCACACAAGCCTCTCCTCACTGAAGTCTAGAAGAACTAAAGCCTCAAGTAACCACTCTAGCGCTGTCCAGTTCAGCAATGGCCACTTCCCTTGCCCCTACCTTATTTTAATTTGTTCATGTCGGTCAATCACAATCACTGATTGGCCGTTGCTCGAAACACCGAAGTGCCATAAATTGTTACTTTAGGTACTCATTTGGTGAACCCGAGTGAGCTACATCTTCTCACTCTTTTAATCACAGAGTGGCTGCTACTCAAGTGTAGACTTGTTGAGCTAAATGGTGTTCTATACTGTAACCAGAGATTGCTACTGTCAGTGATGAGCCACTAATCTTTAGGTTTTAACCACTGCAGTTGTTCTAAAATATACAATCTCACTGCTCATTCCTTAGGAATTTACTGGTGCCTTGACAGGCAATCCTGAGATCTGGATTAATGAGCTGGAAACATACACCTGTACGCATCAGCAAATTAATATTCAGGTAATTCAGAATCAGAATCAGGTTTATTATCACCAGCATGTGAGTGAAATTTGTTAACTTAGCAGCAGCAGTTCAATGCAATACAAAATCTAGCAGAGAGAAAAATAATAATAATAGATAAAATAAAACATAATAATAAATAAACAAGTAAATCAATTACATATATTGAACAGATTTTAAAAATGTGCAGAAACAGAAATACTGTATATTAAAAATAAGTGAGGTAGTGTCCAAAGATTCACTGTCCATTTAGGAATCAGATGGCAGAGGGGAAGAAGCTGTTTCTGAATCGCTGAGTGTGTGCCTTCAGCCTTCGGTATCTCCTACCTGATGGTAACAGTGAGAAAAGGGACATGCCCTGGGTACTGGAGGTCCTTAATAATGGATGCTGCCTTTCTGAGACACCGCTCCCTGAAGATGTCCTGGGTACTTTGTAGGCTAGTACCCAAGATGGAGCTGACAAGATTTACAACCTTCTGCAGCTTCTTTCAGTCCTGTGCAGTAGCCCCTCCATACCAGACAGTGATGCAGCCTGTCAGAATGCTCTCCACGGTACATCTATAGAAGTTTTTATTGTATTTGTTGACATGCCAAATCTCTTCAAGCTCCTAATAAAGTATAGCCACTGTCTTACCTCCTTTATAACTGCATCGATATGTTGGGACCAGGTTAGATCCTCAGAGATCTTGACACCCAGGAACTTGAAGCTGCTCACTCTCTCCACTACTGATCCCTCTATGAGGATTGAGGGATCTTAACCCTAGACCTAACCCTTCCTGAAGTCCACAATCAACTCTTGTTTTACTGACGTTGAGTGCCAGGTTGTTGCTGCGGTACCACTCCACTAGTTGTCATATCTCACTCCTGTACACTCTCTCGTCACCACCTGAGGTTCTACCAACAATGGTTGTGTCGTCAGCAAATTTATAGATGGTATTTGAGCTATGCCTAGCCACACAGTCATGGGTATAGAGAGAGTAGAGCAGTGGGCTAATCACACACCACTGAGGTGCACCAGTGTTGATCGTCAGTGAGGATATGTTATCACCAATCTGCACAGACTGTGGTCTTCCAGTTAGGAAGTTGAGGATCCAATTGCAGAGGGAGGTACAGAGGCCCAGGTTCTGCAACTTCTCAATCAGGATTGTGGTATTAAATGCTGAGCTATAGTCAATAAACAGCATCCTGAAGTAGGTGTTTCTGTTGTCTGGGTGGTCTAAAGCTGTGTGGAGAGCCACTGGGATTGTGTCTGTTGTTGATCTGTTGTGGTGATAGGCAAATTGCAATGGGTCCAGGTCCTTGCTGAGGCGAGTTCAGTCTAGTCATGCCAACCTTTCAAAGAATTTTATATACCAGAGCTAGCAGCAGTATTGGACTTTTCTTAAAATTTGTTCAGTTCTTCTACGTGTTCCTAAGAAGTGATTATACCTGGAGAAATATAAAAAAATAGCTGCAGGTGCTGAAAATCATAATAATAAATAAACAAGTAAATCAATTACATATATTGAATAAATTTGCTTGTTTATTTATTATGTCTTTATTTTTTTTCTCTTTCGCTGCTAGATTATGTACTGCATTGAACTGCTGCTGCTAAGTTAACAAATTTCACATCACATGCTGGTGATAATAAACCTGATTCTGATTCTGATTTGTTTTGTGACTGCCTGAAAGGAGACGAATCTCAAAGTTGTATAAAGTATACATACTTCGTACTTTGAACTTTGATGTAAGTGCTATGGGACGAAAGTCATTGAGGCAGGTTACTATGTTCTTCTTATAATTGAAGCCTTCTCGAAGCTGGAGGGTACCCAGGACTGCTGAAGTGAGGGATTAACGGTCTCGGTGAACACTGCAGCCAGTTGATCTCAGTACAGCTCTTCAGTGCTTGCCCAGGTACCCCATCTGGACCAGAAACCTTCCATAGGTTCACTCTCCTGAAGAGTGCTTGCACGCTGGTCTCAGGGCCTGAAATCACAGGATCACCGAGGGTTGTGGGAGTTGCTCCAACTTTTAATGGTTAAAGCTAGCTGAAAGGGCACTGAGCTCACCTGGAAGCTAAGCCCTGTGGTAGCCCATGGCTGCTTGGTGATAGCATTTAAGCCCTGCCACAGCTATTGAGCATCATTCATTGATTCGAGTTAGCCACGTTTCCTGTGAGATTGCTTTTCTGAGATTGTACCTGGATCTCTTGTAACTTTCTTTATCGCTCATAGTGCATGTATCTCTGGATTCTGCTTACTCTTTCATTTTGCTGTGTTTGAGTAGTTTGATTGGCTTGATCTGGGATGCCTTAGCAAAGAAAGGCTCTGTGAACAGCCTGCAATTAGGACTGAACCGAACTAAACTAAATACTACTGGACTCCTGGTTCGGTGTTAGTTATTTTGTGTGTCGTTTACTCATTTTTGCAAGATTTGTTCTCCTTTCGCGCATTGGGTGTTTGTTTTCTTGAAGGGGTTCCATGGTGTTCCTTTGTTTCGTGGCTGCCTGTGGGAGGACGAATTTCAGAGTTATATTCTGTATACATACTTTGATAATAAGTTTACTTTGAATCTCTGAGCTGACAACCCTGGAGGTCCTGTTCTTCAACTCAGCACCCAAGTCCCCGAACTCACTTTGCAGGACATTGCCACCCGTCTTTCTCATGTCGTGGGTACAGTCATGTGCCCAACCTTGGACTGCTCATCCTCCCACTCAAGAATGCTGTGGACTTGATCTGAGATGTGCCTGGCCCTTAAACCTGGAAGGCAAACCATCTGAGAATCTCCTTCTCATCCACAAGACCTCCTTTCTGTTCCGCCGAGCAATAGATCCCCCCTGTCACCAGGCTTCCAGACCTCCAGGCTGCACACTCCACTCCAAACCTCACCAAACTCCCTCGGAGGCAGCAAAGCACCAGATCTGCTTGCGGCACAAAATCACACCATCAGAATGTAAATCACAGGTTTCAATCATGTGCAACTTAATAGTACAATCATATCTGAAAGAAGAAGAAGTAGCTTTGTGAACTGTCTGTAGGACATCACCGTTGGTCACATTGTTCACTGGCGCCATCTTGCCATTGAGAGATAGGAGGATCATGCAGTTTAACGCATGGCTAGGGAGTTGGTGCAGGAGGAAGCTGTTAGATTTTTGTAATCATTAGGCTCTCTTCTAGGAAAGGTGGGACCTGTACAAAAGGGATGGTTTGCACCTGAACTGGAGAGGGACTACTATCTTAGCAAGAATGTTTGCTAGTGCTCCGTGGGCGTTAAACTGGGATAGGAACCAAAGCACTAGAATGGATAGTGGAGGAAGATACTGTTAAACCTACATACATTAAGAATCAAAAGGTCGAGCATGGCTGCATATACTTCAATGCAAGGAGTATTACAGTAAGGGCAGATGAGTTTAGGGCATGGATTTATGTGTGAAATTATGACATGGCAGCTGTTAGTGAGACTTAGTTGAGGAAGGGCAGGACATGGCTCAATGTACCAAGGTTTTGTTGTTTCGGATGTGATGGATGGGGCAGTGTGGCATTACTAGTCAGGGAAAATGTCATATCAGTGCTGTCAGGATCGACTGGAGAGCTTGTCTTGTGAGGCTTTATGGGTAGAATTGAGGAATAAGAAAGGGATGAACACATTAATGCAATTATATTACCATCCAACAGTCCGTGGGATTTAGAGGAACAAGTTTGTAGAGAGATTGCAGACTGTTGCTAGGTTGTGATAGTAGATTATTGACTGGGACTCCCATACTGTAAAAGGTCTGGATGAGAAAGGAGTTTGTCAAATGTGTTCAGGAAAGTTTCCTTAATCGGTACATTGAAGTGAACTAAAGAGAGTGAGATACTAGATCTCCTATTAGGGAAACGACAGGGGAGGTGACAGAAGTTTGTGTAGGGGAACACTTTGCATCTAGTGATCATTAGTCTCATGGTAATTATGGAAAAGGAAAGGCCTAGTTCTCAGGTTGAGATTCTAAATTGGAGAAAGGCCAATATTGATGGTTTCAGAAAGGATCCAGCATGGGTGGATTGGGCAGGTTGTTTACTGGCAAAGATGTACAAATTAAATTTTGGAAGTACTGTACAGAGTTTGTATGTTCCTATCAGAATAAAAGATGAGCAGGTTTAGGGAACCTTGGTTTTTGAGAGATATTTAGGCCCTGGTTAAGGAAAATGTGGTGCATAGCACATATAGACAGACAGGAACAAATGAGGTAAATGTAGAAAACCCACGGCACAATACAGGCCCATAAAGCTGTGCCGAACATGTCCTTAGCTGAGAAATTACCCAGGGTTACTCATAGCCCACTATTTTTCTGACCTCCATATACCTGTCCAGGAGTCTCTTAAAAGACCCTATCATATCCACCTCCACCATTGTTGCCGGCAGCCCATTCCACACACTCACGACTCTCTGCTTAAAAACAACAACAGCAGCAACTTACCCCTGACGTCTCCTCTGTACCTATTTCCGAGCACCTTAAAACTGTGCCCTCTTGTGCTACCCATTTCAGCCCTGGGAAAAAGCCTCTGACTATCCACATGATCAATGCCTCTCATCATCTTATACACCTCTACTCAGGTCACCTCTCATCCTCTGTCGCTCTAAGGAAAAAAGGCCGAGTTCACTCAATCTATTCTCATAAGGGATGCTCCCCAATCCAGGCAACATACATCCTTGTAAATCTCCTCTGCACCCTTTCTATGGTTTCCACAACCTTCCTGTAGTGAGGTGACCAGAACTGAGCACAGTACTCCAAGTGGGGTCTGACCAGGGTCCTATATAGTTGCAACATTACCTCTCGGCTCCTAAACTCAATCCCACGATTGATGAAGGCCACTGCACCATATGCTTTCTTAACCACAGAGTCAACCTGAGCAGCAGTTTTGAGTGTCCTATGCACTCGGACCCTCAAGATCCCTCTGATCCTCCACACTGCCAAGAGTCTTACCATTAATACTATATTCTGCCATCGTATTTGACCTACTAAAATGAACCACCTCACACTTATCTGGGTTGAACTTCTCAACCCAGTTTTGCATCCTATCAGTGTCCCGCTGTAACCTCTGACAGCCCTCCACACTATCCACAACACCTCCAACCTTTATGTTATCAGCAAATTTACTAACCCATCCTCACCTTCCTCGCCCAGGTCATTTATGAAAATCACAAAGGGTAAGGGTCTCAGAACAGATCCCTGAGGCACCCCACTGGTCACCGGCCTCCATGCAGAATATGACCCACCTACAACCACTCTTTGCCTTCTATGGGCAAGCCAGTTTTGGATCCACAAAGCAATGTCCCCTTGGATCCCATGCCTCCTTACTTTCTCAATAAGGTACTTGAGCAGTATAAAAAAATTACAAGAGAACACTTAAGAATGCAGTCAGGAGAGCTAAAAGAAGACATAAGATTGCTCTAGAAGAGAAGGTTGAGGAGAATCCTAAGGGATTCTACAGATACTTTAAGAGCAAAAGGGTAGCAAGTGACAAAATTGGTCCTCTGGGAGATCAGAATGGTAATTATGTGTAGTGTTGAAAGAGATGGGGGAAAATCTTATTTGCATCTGTATTTGCTCAGGATACAGACACAGTCTATAGCTATGAGGCAAGGTAGCAGTGAGGTCATGAACCTTATGGAGATTATAGAAGAGGAGGTGTTTGTTGTCCTGAGGCAAATTAGGGTGGATAAATCCCTAGGACCTGACAAGGTGTTCGCTCCTGCATGGGAGATTGGTCAAGAAGGTTCAATCATCTGACATTCAAGGTGAGGTAGTAAACTGGATTAGACATTGGCACTCCACTAGTTACAGGCCTGCAGTTAGGGAGGCGACCATCTACAACCGCTCTCTGCTTCTTCACAAAGCCACAGGATCTGCACTGGGTCCATTACTGTTTGTCATCTATATCAGTGATCTGGATGATAACGTGGTAAACTGGATCAGCAAATTTGCGAATGACACCAAGAACGGGGATGTAGCAGACACCAAGCAAGATTATCAAAGCTTGCAGCGGGATCTGGATCAGCTGGAAAAACGGGCTGAAAAATGGCAGATTGCAGACAAGTGTGAGGTGTTGCACTTTGCGAGGACCAACCAGGGTGGGTCTGACATGGTGAGTGCAGTAGAAGAGGATCTTGGAATACAGATCCAGAATTCCTAAAGGTGGTATCACAGTTAGGGTTGTAAAGAAAGCTTTTGGCACATTAACTTTCAGGAGATGGGATGTTGTGTTGAAGTTGTATCAGACATTTGTGAGGTCTAATTTTTGGAGTATTGCATCCAGCTTTGGTCACCTACCCACAGGAAAGGTGTAAATAAGATTGAACAGTGCAGAGAAAATTTACAAGATTGCTGGAACTTGAGGACCTGAGTTATAGAGGAAAATTAGGGCTTTATTCCCTAAAAAGTAGAAGATTGGGGGTACATTTGAGAGAGGTATACAAAATTGAGGGACGTAGTTAGGGTAAATGCAAGCAGGCTTTTTCCACTAAGGTTGAGTGAGACTAAAAGTAAAGGTCATAGGTTCAGGGTGAAAGGTGAAATGTTTAAGAGACACCTCTTCACTCACAGGTTAGTGTGTTGAATGAACTGCCAGTTCAAGTGGTGAATGCGGGGTCAATTTCAACATTTGAGAGTAATTTGGATAGATACATTGATGGATGGGCAATGGCAGGCTACGGTCCGCATGCAGGTTGATGGAACTAGGTAGATTAATGTTTGTCACAGATCAGATGGGCTGAATGGCCATTTTCTATGCTGTCATATTCTATGACTCTATTCTTCCTATCCATGTACTTTTTTTGAATATTGTAGTGCATGTCTGAAGGAATTGCAGTTCACTAGGTTAATAGATTTCTGTAAATTGGCCCTATTATATAAGTGAGTAGACAACCTAGGTGATGTTGATGGGCATATTGGAAAAATAAAAAGGTGGTTAATGTAAAATTATGTTAAATGGAGCCTCCATACAAGACTGTGATGCAACCAGTTAGATGTTCTCACGTGTGCCTTAAGACTCCATAGCAAAGTGGAGAAGCCTTCACCATGGTCCTGGAAACTTGCATCAGAAAACCAGCATAAATTGCAGGAGCACAAAGCCTCCAAAACTACCCAGGCTGCTGTTCCAGCAAATACATTCTGCATCAGTGTGGGAGGGACTGCAGACTCCATACTTGGCCTAGGACCCACAGAACTGAACGAGGAAACAGGTCATTATCCATCCAAGGCACTACCTTAGGTAAAAACAAAATGGCCAAGGGTGTGAGTAGATGCGCTAAGCCTATATATTTTTCACATCAGTGAGAAAAGAGCGGGTGTTATTTGGTTACACAAATTTTGGGCCAAATTAATTTTTGCTTTATTTTGAATCTTCACTTTAAAATGAATCTAGAGCTCCCCCTGATGGCAAAGTGAGGAAGTTCACAACATTGGAATGATACAAGGGCCGAGAATCCTAAGAATGTGTCGTGGTGTTATCTAAGGAAGCAATAGCGAGATAAATACAAATTGTTCCAATTAACATACATTAGTTTTCATGCTTATGTTCTGCTTTTGAGCCTCTGCTGAATGCTCCTTTGCCAAGGCCAGAATCATCCTTGTTTGCAGATGGCGTTGACCTGTTATAACTCTCCAGTAACATTTCTACTCTTATCAGGGTTCATCATGAAAGGCATCATTCCGCCCATCCTGTCTATGCCAGTTAGAAAACACATCCATTCCCCTAAAGTTTTCCTGTATTAGAGTTACATTGATGCCAATCCCCATTTAAGCCTATCCCATTTAGCCCATACCCCTCTAGACCTTTTCTATGCATGTACCTTATAAATGCTGTTAATGTACCTGTCGCACCCATTTCCACTGGTAGCTAGTAATTAATATTTCAATACCCTCTGGGTGGAAACATTACTCCTTAGGATCCTATTAAATCTCCCCCACTCACTTTAAACCTATGCCCTCTAGTTGTTGACTTCCCAACCCTACCTATGCTCCTCATGAGTCTACATACCTCTGTAAAATCACTGAATTCCCCTATGCTCCAGTGGTAAAGGTGTTTTGTAAGTGCAAACTCTTGTAAGTCGGAGAGTGGGATCTACTTAATTACAGATATTTTAGCACAGTTTCAAATCCATTTTGCTTTGATAATTTCATTGATCAGCTTTTATTTCAAGCTGAACTGCCCAATCAACCAATCTTCCTTGTGTCTGCATGGTATCATCAGGAATTCAGGGTATATTGTGCATATAAATGAGTATGTTGTCTGGCCAATAATTATTCCAATGGGGAAAGCAAGGGACTACAGATGCTAGAGTCTGCAGTGAAAAATAAACCGCTGGAGGATCTCAATAACTTGAGGGGTATCTATGGAGGCAAAAGGATAGTTGGACATTGAGTCGAGACATCAAGCCTTGACCTACAGAGTTCCTCTAGCTGCTTACTTTTTGCTCCACCGTTCTGATAGACAGCAGTCGTTTGAGGAAGCTTGGCATGGGTACTGTCCAGCTTGGATGAAGTACAGTTTGCAAACTGAACAAATACAGGTAGATGGTTTTGTAGAGGGGTATGCAATATAACCCATTAACTTTACTAATGTGCCTCTCTCTTCAAATTTACAATGTTGCACAACATTCAAAAAGCTCAGCACTATTGAGGATAAAGCAGCCTTTCCTGGTCAGCACCCCACCCATGATGTTAAATCATTCATTCCCTTCCACATTGAGGCCTAGTAGATGTTGTGGGTACCAGCTACCATTAATCTTACAATGGCTTCTGAAACACAGCATCGCAGACCAATGTGCAAGCTGTAGACTGTCACAAATGGGGTAAATGGGTAGATTGAAAGGTGGTGTATTCCTTCTGACATTTTCACTGGGTTTCCACGTGCACAATAGAGATTCTAGCTCATTAATGTCTCCCTGGACTTTCCTTCCTCCATTTTGTGCAGTCACAATCCAAAAATTTGATTAGTTGGCAAGGTTGTCTTACTCTTTTGGACAAGGCTTGCATGCTTTCCACTCTCTCCTCCTGATAGTCCCTTACTATGATGGAACTCAAGAGTGTCTGTTCTGGAAGTTCAGCCTTTACAAATGCAAATAATGAAGATGATTGGAACAGACTGAGTTTATACCGGAGAGGATGTTAATGAGGGAAACTAAATGTGAAAAGGGAACTCACACAGTTTCGTAAGTGTTCCCTAACTGCAAGTCCAACAAAACCCTTGTGATTTTTAACAAGACTACCATCCTTAGGCCAGCTGGTGGCGAAGGCTCCCAAGTTCGAATCCAACCGGCTCCAGAAACCTGGAGAAGGATAGGCCTGGAGAGGGATCCGCCAGGTTTCAGATGCTCAGGTATGATGAGCAATCAAAAAAGGCTTGTCATGACGGCGCCCCGACAACTCCACCAGGAGTTAAGGGTGCACACATATATCCTCCAATCCCCATCATTGGTAATCTAAGGGGGGAGATGATTGACATCATTACCCAGGCCAGATAGATAGAGGATCTAAAAAAAACTGAATATTCTGTGATGAGTGACTTGTTTTGCCATTTCCCAAAGCTTTTTCACCATTTATGATTGGACTTGCCTGGGTGAAAGTAGCTCCAAGATCATCTATAAAAGCTGAAAGCACTCAGGACAATCTGCTGGGATGGAATATTAGCATTCTAAACTGGTGTGAATTTGTGTATGCAGTATCGTGCTGTCCAACAGTTACTTTCCAATTATATAAAAATATTAAACTATGATGATGAAAGGTTGTTTACTTAAAATATTGATTTGTTTCCTCCCTCCATAGATACTGCACAATTTTAACAATTTCCAATCATTTTCTGTTTTAATTATAGTTCTGGCCCATAGTTTTAAGATGTGACCTTTAAGAAAGGTGTTCTTGAGATTAGTATTAACATTTCATTGTTGTGATTCTTCAAAGATTTCATTGTCAGTGAATCTGAAGTCTCATTTTAAATTGAGATCAGAACACTGCATGGTACTCCAAATATTTTCAGTATATCCTTCCAAGAATGAAAATTGATGACTCCTTTTCAAGTGAAAAATGTATTAACCTACCATCTTTCATTTATTCAGTAATGTTCTTTTTTCTTATCACTAAATATCTGATGTTATCCCAAAATACACCTGCCCTGATTAAGACTCAAAAGAAAAACTTCATTCAAAGTTCAGAGGTAGACGATACCTAGAGAGTGAACGTTTTCATTTGAAATTTGAATCTTTCCAAATTCTGTCCATAGCTTTTGAGCCAGTGAATGATATGTTAGCCTAGTTTGAACAAACTGTCCATATCTTTTAAGTACAAATGTTAACATGTTACCAGCACATTGAATAGTCACCTAAACATACAAGGGCAAATTTCAATCTCAAGTAGATTTGCAAAACCTATCCATCAGTTCATGTTACAAAATCTTTCATTTGATAGATGTAAGTTTATTAATGAATACACCAATTGGCGTTAGTGCTATAGTAATGCAAGCATCCTTGCCTTTCCCAATTTGATTTCATTTCATGTTTTAAAAATGCAAAGCCAGAAGCAGAGTTGAAACTTAAAATGCTTTTACAAGGTAATAGAAGCTAGATACTGTATGTTGTTCGACTGATGATCCTTGGGTTAGATTTTGTTCAACTGTGTGATGCACGATGGCAAATACACTAAACTTGCCTTGAGGATATTCTGAAGGTCAGTTGATTCCTTATAGTTCACAAAAACTGAAAAATCCATGAGGAAAGAAAATGGCAAGACACTTGTGGGATTTAATTCTTGGTGTACTTTAATCATACCAGCTGTTCAATTATTAAACATGAATATTTAGATCTTTTTGAATTTAACTTTTTCAAAGATCAGTCCGTTGTTTCATTATTAAAAATGTATCTATCATTTTTCAAAGTTCAGTGCACTACCTTTTGTATACGTTAACATTAAAGCAGGAAATATCTAATAAAGCAGAACCATATTGTATTAACACAAGCAACAAGTATGTCAAAATTACAACAAACAGTATCGTCCAACATCACAAATACTGTAGTCCACTTTCAAGATGTGTACAAGTTCCACCAGGCATTAAGCATGTTAATTTAACAATTTTCCCTTTAAATTTGATAAATGCTTAACTTTGCAGATTGCTGTGCACTCATATTTCCCTTTACAGAAGGGATACATTTACATTGTAATTACATAACTCAATTCCATAGCAACACCCTTAATTGAATGTTTAGTTTGAATTTTGGACTCCAAATGATTTCAGTGATTTTTTTCTAGTTTTGAGAGTCATCAAAAGGGTTTTTTTTTCCTTAAGATGCTATTTTAATTAGTTCCAGACTGGATAAAATTCAGTTTAAAAGAAAGCGTAACCCTTTCTTTTTAATTTGTTAGTATTGAATAGTAAACTAGTTCAATAGTATTAAATGATATATTCATTATCAACTAGATCTTTTTTATATCTCAATTAAATTATCAAGTTATTTACAACTTTAGTTTGTGTCCTGAAATGTAAAACACAGAATCTGCATAGTCTCTTTACTTTTGGCCATCATTTTGAATCGAGGTCACGGAGTGAAAGGAGTGTATAGCCCTCAGTATATCACCATGCAGTATAATCAATTGCTCTGCCAATTTATTCTAAAATTTAGACTTGGCTGGAATAAGAGCAACACAGGGAGTAGTGAATAGGTATGGAGTGGGAAAAAATATTCCAAAACTGTTTTTGCTTGTCTGTTGTTATAACAAAAGACAAATAACTAAAGAAGGATGCAGAAACTGTGAAGAGGTAATTGACCACACTATAGCTTCAGTTAGCATAATATACAACCAAATGACTTTTATCAAATTTGTGTCTCCGCTTCCAAACCAATTTATTTGGGAAGTTCATCGCCTTTGAAATTGGTCATAATGCATTTAATATTTCAATTACACAGATCTCATTTTCAATGCACAATGAGCTTCATCGTGACGCCTGATGAAGGGTCTCAGCCCAAAATGTCAGCTGCTTACTCATTTCCACAGATGCTGCCTGGCTTGCTGAGTTCCTCCAGTATTTTGGCTGTGTTATTTGGATTTTCAGCATCTGCTATAAATTTTTAGTACTTGAATAACTATTTGATTTGACATTGTGAAAAAATTATTAGGAATAGTACTGTAACTCAAAAACATTAATGGAGTCTTAAGCAAGTAAGTTATTCAAATAATTTCCAGTGTAAAGTGTGCAAGCTTCAATGCAAAAATAAAGATTAATTACTTGACAATGTGGTTATGGAGATTCAATTGATCAGTTATTAACAGCCTTAATTCTGAACAAAATTATTCTCAAATGTTATATTAATAGTGCAAATAATGCACAAATAGATCTGTAACTATACAACCTTTGTGCAACAGTCATTAGCATCATACAAATAGTTTAGGAAATAATTAAGAATCAAAATACATCTTGTGTGGTACCAAAGGCATTGGAACCAGAATTGAGTGGACTTTCTGAAGGTCATTTCTTACTCACAAAGAACTGCAATGTAAAAGTGTGCAATTATGAAGAACACATTTTACCAAGAGAATATATATTCCTATTAACATGGGAATCTAAAAATAATTAAATGAAATTCTACAATAAAAATGTAAATGACATTCAAAAATTCATTAGCCACATTAAAGTCCAATTTTGTACAGGTAAGCAAATCTCAAAGCATTAACCACAGTACCTGCAATTTTAAATATAGATACAATTTGAAAAGGGTTTGATCTTTACAAAGTAAACCACTTCAAATATAAATTTATCAATACCTGAGTGTATTCTTAAAATTTCATTGACAAATCATAGGCTTTTAGCAGTACAGATGAAGCAAGTTGTTTGAGCAATGTAGCAATACATGGAAATAACCAATTCAACAGGCATATATTACAAACAGGTAAGCTGTAGCTGAAAAGATGCACTATATGACAGGGGTAGTAGGTACATCCAAGGATTGCAACATTTTAGTGGAAATATTTATAAGAATTTTACCCATGTGAGAAATATTAAAATTTTTTGGTATGACATTTATCCAATTCGATTTTCTAACACACTAGGTTATTGAATTCATATATATTCAATTTAATGGATGCTACTGCAAGCAAAATTTTAAAATTTAAATAAGCTTCAGCGAGGCTATACACTGCAAGCACTTTAAGGAACAAGACCGATCACCATCAAGCAAACACGAGGAAATCTGCAGATGCTGGAATTTCAAACAACACACACAAAATGCTGGTGGAACACAGCAGACCAGGATGCTGCCTGGCCTGCTGCGTTCCACCAGCATTTTATGTGTGTTGCTTGATCACCATCAAGACAGAGATTTGTTGTTATTTTGTTCATTTTTAAATACAGTGAGCTTACCACGTCACATTTCTTTTATTTTCACTTCAAAGAAAAATCTAATGTTTTCAAGCATCTGAAATGAAGGATTCAATTCTAGATTGAACATTATTTGATTTCTTCAGTGAAATACAGAAAACTACAATTTCTTTCCAATATATATTATCCACTTGATTTTCCCAGCTATGCAAATACTTCTTGCAAGTTTCAAAAAAGAAATCAAACAAATGAATTAGATGAGTTCTGACATAGTGAAAACCATTTAATTCTGGATTTCTGCCAGCTGTTCCTTCTCAGATTTCTCCTTCACTTTTTGGTTTTCTACAACTTTCTCTTCTTTGCGTAATAATTCCAAAATTTCTGCAACCTGATTAGTTGAGATGTCTATATCCTCTTTATCAATTAGTTTCACTACCTGCAAAAGATCAAACAGGATGAAAGATAATCAATAACAGTTTACAGATCTTCTACCTTATCTTAATATCAGTACTTTAAAACAGTTTTAAAAAATTCATTTGCATTGTTCACACAAGGGCATAAAATTCCAGGGATTTTTAGAAAAGTAATGGCCCTACATTATTATTGGCCAATATGCTGAGATAAAATGGAGTGATTGGGGGGGGGGGGGGGGGAATAGAGTGCAGCAAATACAAAATATTCTTCCTTACCAATTAGACCTAACAATGGGGAAAATTTAGTGGCAAGTTCCTTGTATTAACCATGTAACAAAGTAGCGCTTACAGGTGACATTCTGCCTCTTTTATTCATTCAATTCTGAATTTGATATATTTTTGAATTTAAGGGAATCAAGAGATAAAGGAATCTAGCAGCAACTATCTCCAATTGCTCTCAAACTGAGTTGATTGTTAAGAATCAATCATATTGATTTAACACTTGAACAACAGAATGGCCATTATTTTGCTCGAGAAAAGAAATGATTCTTCTGGTTCTATCTTTAAGTTTGTTGCATTCTATTCTTACCATTTTTTCTGCATCTTCTGCACATTGGTATACACAGATAATAATTAAATTATCAAGTAGCTGCTGCCATTTCATTGGTCAAACGGCCTTGCTATATATATTGCTGTTTCTCTTAATCTTCTCAGTGTGAAAATGGTAATTATCTATGATGGTCTTGATTAAGTACTTGGCCCAAACATCACTCTAAGAGGCTCATAACAATTCTTAGTTCTCAAGGTTGCACAATTATTGGAT
The DNA here is from genome assembly GCF_048418815.1 of Hemitrygon akajei. Taxonomy (NCBI): domain Eukaryota; kingdom Metazoa; phylum Chordata; class Chondrichthyes; order Myliobatiformes; family Dasyatidae; genus Hemitrygon; species Hemitrygon akajei. The sequence goes on from NC_133127.1 coordinate 34,452,532, forward strand.
ACTTTTCATCAGGGGGACAAACAACTTCATAGTTTCACTCTGATGTGAAGCCGAGGTTCCTTTAATATGCATGGTATGCTAGAACAATGTCCTGTTCATTTAATTTTATCTACATCTTGTTCATAGCCCCTCTTCCCCTCAAAGCTATAAGAGATCACAGCAATATCTGAACCACTAGCCCATTAAATTGAGGGTTTTAGTAGCAGCCATTCAATTTAGATTAAGTACATGTCAACTTCACTATGTGTGAACTTGAACTAAATTAAACATGTGTTGAGTAAAGCTTTATAACACACAGTTGCTCAGACAACTCTGGAAGCAGTCTTTCTCTGACATATTCTATGTTTCATCCATAGTTGAAACAGCTGCATAAACACAGTACTTTCAGAAACCCAGGAAAGATAACATCTGTTGAGGCTGCAATTCTTGGTTAAAACTTACTTGAAGTTCAAAAAGTCTAAGAGGAAAGAGAACTACAAAAATACAACTTGTAAAGACACCTGCTTAGAAAAAGGTTAAAAGCCTTGCTTGAATGTATTGCTGTTTGGAAACAGAACAGAGAAACATTCCTTCTTCTGTAACTCTCTGAATGAAGTATGCAAAATCGAGGCTGCATCCATTCATAGCAGCTGAGAAATGCAAACTATTTAGCCAAATTAAATTCTTCTTCTGTCAGTGGATTGTCAGACCTCAGTGGCATTTTGTAACAGAACTGAAAGCATTTCCTAGTTCAGATAGTTTTGAGGTGGTCTCAAGGATAATATAGCAAGGAATGAGGCAGTCTGTGTATAGTTTTCAAATTATGTGGCACCTGGAAGTTCAGCTTTCTCAGCTAATAAGGTAATAAAGTTCAGCTAGTTAAATTAAAAAGTCAAAATATACAAAATATTAATTCCAGGACATAATCCTCCTTTTGTTTTGTACTGGAAATGAGTGTTTTCTGTGTTAAACCAACTTAATGGTTTGTTTGTAAAACTACTTTAAATTTGCTTAGTCTGTATTCAAGATGGATAAGGTGGCAGTACTGAGCACTTCTTCAATGAAAGGCAATACAATTGAAAATGACAATAGCAGCTTGAGTCACTACTGACACAATATTATACTCTGAACTGGCAACAGCTTATGAAAAATGAGTGGATCAGACCTGTATGGAAAATAATTGAAATATCCACATGAAACCAGATAGATGGCCAGTAATATTTTGACATGATCATCTACAGATAATTTGTTACATAACAGTATCATCTAAAACCTAACTGCTTGGTAAATAACTAAAGGTCCTTCTCTTTCATGGTAAAAGGAACTTGAACACGTTTGGAAAATGAGGCAGCAACCAAGCAATTACATTTGAACCATAAGCAAAAAAGTTTTACCGTTTCATGATTTACAAACTAAATGAAGTGTGATCTGCGATGTTCTTTGCATGTCAATTATGACAAGGAAGACAACTCCATTCTTATTTGCAAGGTACTTAAAACATATTCATAGTTCTCAAATAATGCACACACAGTCTTTCTAAGACTTCTGATTAAAAAAAGAGAATAATTTAAGATATTTTCCAAGCAGTTTCGTTTTTGATGTTACTGTTACTGTAATCAATTATCAGTGGGTGAGCATGTCAGAATACTATTGGCAATCTATCTGTATGTAATGGTTTCATGTGGTATTCAATTATTTTCCATACAGGTCTGTTCCACTCATCGAAGAATACCATTGTAAACACTTCTGAATCCAGAAAGCTAATCAGGACAACTAAGTAATAACACTGTCTATGTTAGACGTACAATAAAATCTACTACTGGTTTTTCTTTTTTTTTAATGCTGAGACACAAAAAATGTCAGATTTCTCCCCCTGAAAATGATTAGGTATTAGTCTAATTAATGTCAGGAAAAACTCTTGAGATTTTGAACTTACTTTAATGACATCATTGATATCAATCCTTCCATCTTTATTTTCATCAAGAGATTCAGCAATCTTCTGTAATTTGTGTTGTGGGATGTTCTGGATCTGCTTCATTGCACTGATCAGCTCATTGATGCTGATGAGATTGTCCCTAAAGGTGAAATACAAACTGTATATAGGAAGATGTTAAAGTTAATTGCAGCTTCTTGTTAGAATAAGGCAAGGGAGCATCAGCAGAATCTTAAATTTTGGATTTTAAAATGCAGTTTCCATTAGTATATTCCAGATATTAGTAATAAAGCTGTTGTCCAGAAGATTACCAGTCCTTCAAGAAGTTATTTTAATAATAATTTATAATCTACCATTGCTGTTTCACCCTGTTGGAATGACATTTATGCACACAATTACTCCTCTATGCTTTTACACAACATACTGTAGCTCACAGTCAATCTAGTTTGTTAACATACTTAGTGGCTCTTACAAAACGTGTTTATTTCTCGAATAACCAAAATATTGTAACAAGATTCAACGGCTGAACAGTGAGCCTCACAGCAGCTCCAACAAAAAAAAATAGAATATTACCTCCTGGCATCACTGAAGGGGAAAAAAAAATCTACATTCTCACATTGTGGGATTACTCAAAACAATGAATGTGTAAGAGAATACAGATCAGTTGATACTTCGTTAAGAGTTTGAGAAGAATTAGTATGTCACTCATGACTTAAAGACATACCAAATTAAGTGCTAGTAAATTGTGGACAGACTCTGTTGTCAATAGAAGCATGGCAACACCTGCAGATTGCCCCAGGACACATCTTTGGATTGTGTTGGCTGTTGACAAATGACGCATTTCACTATAGGTTTCGATATACATGTGACAAAGAAACCTAATCTTTAAGATTCTTGCAAATTTCTATAGATGCATTGTGAGTGGTTGCATTACAACCTGTTTCAGTGATGTCAGGAGGTAATGTGCAGGATTACAAGAGGCTGCAGTGGTAGACCCAGCCAACCCCATCACTAGCACAACTCTCCCACCATCTTCACGAGGTGGTGCCTCAAGAAGCAGCTATCCGTCACTAAGGACCCTCGCTATCCAGGTCATGTCCTCTTCTCATTACTAATGTCAGGAAGGTGGCACAGGAACCTGAAGACCAACATTCAACAATTCAGGAACAGTTTCTTCCCGTCTGTCATCAGATTGCTGAATGATGCAGGAACCTATGCATCACTTCTCTCCCCAATCCCCATACTATTTATGTTGTAATTTATAGTATTTTTATTTTACATCTTTGCACTGTACCATCATTGCAAAACAAATTCTGTCCTCATGACAGTGATAATAAACCTGATTCTGTTTAATTATTGCACATCTATTATAAACTCACAGATTCCCACAGCTATCATGACTCCATCTCTTGTCATCTTGCATCCTCGTAAGGATTCCACTCCATTCTCCCACTTGTTCTGACTTAATGTATAAAAATCATTAAAGCATCATGGACTGACATTAAAATATTCAAAAAGATAATGGAATACTAGAGCAACACACAAAATGCTGGTGCAACTCAAAGGATCAGGCAGCATCTATGGAAATATTGAACTGTAGATGTTTTGGGCTGAGACCCTCCATTGGGATTGGAAAGGAAGGATAAAGAGATGTTTGTACCTGAATGGGCGGGGGGGGGGGGGGGGGGAAGGAGGGGGGGAGAGCGCAATGCTAGATCTCCTATTAGGGAATGTGACAGGGCAGTTAACAAAAGTTTGTGCAGGGGAATACTTTGCTTCCAGTGATCATAATGCCGTTAGTTTCAATGTAATTATGGAAAAGGACAGGTGTAGTCCTCAGGTTGAAATTTTAAATTGCAGGAATGTCAATTTTGATGGTATTAGAAAGGACCTGACAAGAGTTGACTGGGACAGTTTGTTTACTGGCAAAGATGTACATGGTAAATCAAAAGTGAAATTTTGAGAATACAAAGTTCGTATGTTCCTGTCACAATAAAAGGCAAGGATAACAGGTTTAGGGAACCTTGGTTTTCAAGAGATATTGAGGCCCTGGTTTAGAAAAAAAAAGGAGGTACATAGAAGTTTTAGGCAGGTAGGAACAAATGAGGTACTGACAAGTATAAGAAATGCAAGAGAACACTAAAGAAGGAAACCAAAAGGGCTACAAGACACGAGATTGCTCAAGCAGATAAGGTTGAGGAGAATCCTAAGGGTTGCTACAGAAATATTAAGATCCAAAGTATAGCAAGGGACAAAATTGGTCCTCTAGAAGATCAGAGTGGAGCTGAAGGAGATGAGGGAAGATCTTAAATGGATTTTTTGCATCTATACTACTCAGGAGCCTATAAATGTGAGGTAATGCAGCAGCAAGGTCATAGGTCCCATATAAATTACAGAGGAGGAGGTGTTTGCTGTCTTGAGGCACATTACAGTTGATAAATCCCTGTGGCCTGACAATGTGCTCCCTCTGACTCTGTGGGAGGGTAGTACTTTAATTGGAGAGGCCTAGCAGAGATATTTAAAACATCCTTAGCCACAGAGGATTGGAGGATAGCTGATGTTGTTCCATTGTTTAAGAAAGGCTCTAAGAATAGCCAGGAAACTATAGGCCCGTGAGTCTGAAATCAGTAGTAGGAAAGTTATTGCAAGGTATTCAAGGGACTGGATACATCAGTATTTAGATAAACAGTGACAAATTACAGATAGTCAACATAGCTTTGTGCGTTTTAGGTCTTGTCTAACCAATCTTATAGAGTTTTTTGAGGAAGTCACCAGGAAAATTGATGAAGGCAAGGCAGTGAATGTTGTACATGGACTTTAGCCAGGAGAAAAGCCACATGTTCCACAGGGAGGGCACAAAAATTCCTAACAGAGGATGGCGGGATTGAACTCCACAGTCCGACAATCACCCACCCCACAGAGCTGTAATATTACTGAGCTAATTGCAACACTACTATGGCGCCCCTAAAGTTGCATCCCTAAACCATTAGTCATTGATAATTTGAGTTTATTATAGGCCAGCCAATTCCTCAGTCATTTCAATATGCTCTCTTCAATATAATGAGATTCAACTTCAGTTAGTACTACCATGAAGGGATTCAACAAGTTTTCTGACTATCATAAAAACGTTAGTACCTCTATATATCCATCAAGTTTGCCAGACATGACCTATCTTTTAGAAAACCAGGATGGCTCTTTCTAAAACAATTTGAAATTTTTGAAGGTGCTTAGACATCCAATTCCTTATAAAGGACTTCTGTAATTTCCTGAATGACACGCACTATGCTGATTAATGCCAAGATTGGCACTATTTTTTGCCCTTTTGTATTACCTTTTATTGTACCTATATGCCCCATTGCTTCTAATGACATTTTACATCATCTAGATTTGGCCTGAAATGTTAACTCTGTTTCTCTTTTCACAATGATGCCTGGCTGTTTGTTGTTTTCAGAAATTTCTGCTTTAGTTTCAGATATCCAGCATCTGCAGGTTTGAGCCAAATTTCCTCCCAAAAACTGGTTCTGAAACACATTCTGTAGTTTTAGACAAAAGCAAAATAGCCCAGTTTACTATAAACGGTGTAATTCCACTGCATGGAACTGATCTAGAACCTTAGTAACAGATGTTTTTCTTCCCTTTGGAACAGCACATTGAATGTGATCATGTTTTAATTGCTTTTTGAGAAATATTCCTATAATATTAGTAAACTCTAACATGATCTATGATAGAATAAGGAAGAATATTTCAATAAAACGGGGAACTGGTAAATGTAACAGATTTAACATTGCAAGTTGAGGAGCAGGAGCATTGCGTTCAAAGCTTGGTGGAGAACAAAATGCTTTACTAGGGAAATTAATGAAGCATAAATCATTGTAGGAGTGACTAAATTGCCTGAAACTACTGTGTCTATAAGCAGTATTCACCGCCCCTTGAAAATTTTCATGTTTTAATCTTTTACAACATTGAATCATAGTGGATTTAATTTGGCTTTTTTTGACACTGATCAACAGAAAAAGACTCTTTTGTGTCAAAGTGAAAACAGATCTCTACAAAGTGATCTAAGTTAATAACAAATATAAAACACAAAATATTTGATTGCTTAAGTATTCACCCCCTTTAATATGACATACCAAATCATCACTGGTGCAGCCAATTGGTTTTAGAAGTCACATAATTAGTTAAATGGAGATCGCTTGTGTGTAGTCAAGATGTTTCAATTGATTGTAGTAAAAATACACCTGTATCTGGAAGGTCCAATTGCTGGTGAGTCAGCATCCTGGCAAAAGCTACACCATGAAGACAAAAGAACACTCCAAGCAACTCCGCAAAGAGGTTACTGAAAAGCTCAAGTCAGGAAATGGACACAAGAAAATTTCCTTCAGAGTACAGTTAAGTCAATCATCAAGAAATGGAAAGAATATGGCATAACTGTAAATCTGCCTGGAGCTGGCTGTTCTCAAAAACTGAGTGACAGTGCAAAAAGGGGACTAGTGAGGGAGACCACCAAGAGACCAATGACAACTCTGGAGGAGTTAAAGGCTTCAGCGACTGAGATGGGAGAGACTGCACATACAACTGTTGCCTGGGTGTTTCACCAGTTGTAGCTTTATGGGAGAGTGGCATTGTTTTAAAAAACTCACATGAAATCTCAGCTAAAGTTTGCCAGAAGGCATGTGGGAGACTCTGAAGTCAGCTGCAAGAAGGTTCTATGGTCCGATGAAACCAAAATTGAGCTTTTTGGCCATAAAACACAGCACATAATCAAAAACACACAATCCCTACCATGAAGCACAGTGGGGGTACTCCACTGCAGCAGGCCATGGAAGGCTTATGTAGAGGGTAAAATGAACATAGAACATGGAACACAGAAAACTTACAGTGCATTATAGACCCTTTGGCCCACAATGTTATGCAGACTATGTAACCTACTCTAGAGACTGCCTAGAATTTTCCTAACGCATAGCCCTCTATTTTTCTAAGCACAATGCACCTATCTACGAGGCTCTTAAAAGACCTTATTGTATCTGCTTCCACCACTGCCCCCAACAGTGCATTCCATGCATCCAGAAATCTGTGTGAAAATCTCACCTCTGATATCCCCTTGGAAAGGGGTACCAAGACCCTTAAAACTATGCCCCCTTGTGTTACCCATTTCAGCTCTGGGAAATAGCCTCTGCATATTCACATGATCAATGCCCCTCATCATCTTAGACAGCTCTATCAGGTTATCTCTCATCCTCCATTGCTCCAAGGAGCAAAGGCCAAGTTCACTCAACCTATTCTCATAAGGCAGGGGTCACCAACCTTTTTTGCACCACGAACCAGTTTAATATTGACAATATTCTTGCAGACCGGCCGCGGGGGGGGGGGGGGGGGGGTGTTAATCACAACAGGAATATAGGTGATAAGTCAACTATAAGTCACTTATAATACACTCGATTTCGTTTCTAAAAGGGTTTATCTAACGAATTTAATATTAAACACACAGTGCATATTTTCCTCGCATGAATATAATGACAAGTCAATTTTAAGTTTGGATATTAAACACACAGCGCATAGTTTCCTCGCATGAACATATAAAATCATTACAACACACCAATATCGCTGAATCAGTGGGAGCTCTGGGCTTGTTTCCCTGCAACAAGACTGTCCCATCAAGGGATGATAGGAGACAGCGATACTTGAAGGGGGTTCCTTATGTCCAGTCTATTCCGCAATTTAGTTTTCGTTGCATTCATTGCAGAAAACCCCGCTTCGCAGAGATATGATGTTGGAAATGGAAGCAATGTTTTAGGTGCTTTCATGGCTATCTCAGGATACTCAGCCTTGACTTTGATCCAGAATGCCGGCAGAGATGCTATGTCAAACATACTTTTCTGCCCGCTGTCATTTGCAAGCTCGAGGAGTTGATCTTCTTCCCGCGCTGACATGGATTCACCAGGGACATTCACAAATGGGTCACGCACCCATTCCTTTGCACATCTTGGGTCATTTGCGGTTGGGAAGTAACCCTCGAATTCTGTCGACAGCGAACATAGGTGATCGCGCACCAGCTGTGAGAAGGATGGTGCAGCCTCAGTCTCTCCCAAAATCCCAGCTGATGTTGGGAACATGTCAAATATGCCCTGTCCACTCGCCGTCCCTACAGTTCCAGTTTGGCTTTGAAAGCAGACACTTTATCTGCCAACCTGAGGACAGCTGTCATTCTCCCCTGAAGTGACAAATTGAGTTCATTGAGCAGGTTGAAGATGTCACACAGATAAGCGAGTTTTGCTATCCACTCCTCGTCACTGAAGTGTGCTGCCAGTGGTGACTTTTTTCCTGAAAGAAATCTCTGTAGCGGCTCTCTTAACTCAAAAACCCTGGCCAGGGCTCTCCCCCTTGATAGTGTGTAAGAGAAGGCGTTTGTGCTCTGCATCCACTTCCTCACAAAGCTGCTCAAACAGAGTCAGTTAAGGGCTTTTGCTTTGATGTGATTGATAACTTCAACAACTTCACTCAATACGCTGTTAAGATCAGGTGACATTTTTTTGGCTAGCCAGCATTTCCCTGTGTATGACACAGTGTGTAGACTGGCATTCAGGAGCAACCTCTGACTCGGGTAGTGAAATCAGACAGCCATCCAGTCATAGGTGCAGCCCCGTCTGTGCATATTCCAACACAGAATGACCAGACCAGTTTGCCTGACATGTAGTCATTTAAAGACTTGAATAGTTCTGCCCCAGTTGTGTTAGTTGGCAGTGGCAGTGCACATAACATAACCTCCTGCACATCGTCTTGAAATATATATCGCACATAAACCAGCAGTATTGCCTTGTTGTCAACATCGGTAGACTCGTCAACCTGGATAGCATACCGTGCGTGGGCTTGGAGCGTGCGAGTCACTGGTCGCATTAAAGCCATATTTTATATACGACTCGTCGTATTTTCTGTTGTAGGAAGCCTTTTTTTTGCAGTCTCAGCCTCATCGGTCTCTGCATTATCATCATCGTTAGGCCTTTTATGTTCCCTACCACCTCTTCCAAAGAAACTCAAGCGATATTTATTTTTTTACTCATCGAGTAGTTGTAGGTTGACTGATGACCTCACGTGCGTTCAAGTTTAACAGTGGGCGTGACAGGGATTGAGGAAAGGTGCAGCTGACTCATATCATCAAATCATATCATTTCCTCATGGCCCAGTAGCACATGCTTTGCGGATCAATTCCGGTCCACAGCCTGGTGGTTGGGGACCACTGTCATAAGGTACGCCCTCCAATCCAGGCAACATCCTTGTAAATCTCCTCTGCACTCTCTCTATAGTATCCACATCCTTCCTGTAGTGAGGTGATCAGAACTGAACACAGTACTCCAAGTGAGGTCTGACCAAGGTCTTATATAGCTGTAACATTACCTCATGGCTTTTGAACTGAATTCCAAGGTTGATGAATGCCAACACACCATATGCCTTCTTAACAGCACTGTCAACCTGCACAGCAGCTTTGAGTGTCCTATCGACATGAATCCCACGATCTCTCATATCCTCCACAATGCAAGACTTACCATTTATATTATATTCTGTCTTCCAAAATGAAAAACTTAATACTTACCTGGGTTGAAGTCCATCTGCCACTTCTCAGTCCTGTTCTGCATCCTATTGATGTCCTGCTGTAACCTCTGCTAAGCCTCCAGACTATCCACAACACCCCCAACCTTTGTGTCATCAGCAAACTTACTAACCCACCCTTCTACAAAGATGAGGTGTCCAAGAACAGATCCCTGCGGAACACCATTGGTCACCGACCTCCATGCAGAATACAAACCATCTACAACCACCATTTGCCTTCTGTGGGCAAGCCAATTCTGGATCCATAAAGCAAGGTCTCCTTGGATCCCATGCCTCCTTACTTTCTGAAGGAGACTTGCATGGGGAACCTTATCAAATGATGCAGTAAAATACAGGGAAATCTGGAGGAAAACCTGATGCAGTCTGCAAGAGAACTGTGACTTGGGAGAAGATTATTTTTTCAGCAAGATAATGACTCCACCGTAAAGCCAAAGCTACACAGGAATGGCCTAAAAACAACAAAGTTAATGTTCTGCAGAGGCCAAGTCATAGTCCAGACCTCAATGCAACTGAGAATTTGTGGCTGGACTTGAAAAGGGCTGTTCACTCACAATCCCCATACAATCTGAAAGAGCTTGAGTAGTTCTTTAAAGAAGAATGGGGAAAAATTGCATTGTCCAGATGTGCAAAGCTGATAGAGAGACCTATCCACACAGACTCAAGGCTGTAATTGCTGCCAAAGGTGAATCTACTACGGTAAATACTGACTTGAAGGGGGTGAATAATTATGCAATTATTTTGTGTTTAATAATTGAAATAAATTTAGACTAATTTGTAGAAATTTGCTTTCACTTTGACACGAAAGAGTCTTTTGTTGACCAGTGTCAAAAAAATCCAAATTAAGTCCACTGTGATTCAAAATAATAAAGCATGAAACCTTCCAAAGCGGCAGGGGGTGAATACTTTTTATAGGCACTGTAAGAAACATTGGTGGTATTCACTCTGGATTGGCACGAGCAATTTGCTGCAAATTTCCAAAATTGCATTGACACTGCACTGATGCCAGAATTATTTAAATAATTTAACTATGCCATAAGATATAGGAGCAGAATTAGGCAATGCAGCTCACTGAGTCTGTTCCACCATTTAATCATGGCTGAATTTATTTCTCAACCTATTTCACCCACCTCTCTGTAACCATTCACCCCTTAGATCAAAAAACTATAATCAATTTCTGCCTAAAAAAATTGCAATGCCAATGAATTACACAAATTTACCACAATCCTTCTGAACTCCAAGTACAGAGACATCAAACACTTCCTGGGTGTTTCCAAATTGTTCGTTATATTATTTGATAGGTGCACAATTTCTACAATTAAGAATTTCTCTTAGAACTAGTTTAAACAGCAAGAAGAAATAAAACACACATGAAGTGTAACATCCACATACCCATCAGATTGCACTTTGCCACTGTCCAACTGACCATCCAGCATCTCTTTTCCTGTCTCCAGCTCACCAATCAGTTTGTCAATTTGACTGATCATTCGATTTACTCTCTTGGTTAATCGCTTGCTTGCCTTCGACTCTTCCACAACTGTTTCCTTGCCAGTCTTAGATAATTCCTTCTTAATCTCCTGCAAACCCTTTATGGGAATACACAAAAAAAAACTTTCAATAGAGACATGCAACATATTCTTAATCCCTGAGATAATAAAGATAAAAATAGAAGAATCATGAATCTGGCTCAATGGTATAATTATTTGTTAATTCTTCTAGTGTGAAGATAACAGGCTAAATGAGTATACGTTTCTGCAAAATGAACAGTGCTAATTCTATCAATGACAGGCTAGAGGTCATGGTCCCAAATGATAAGAATGAGAAAGAAAGTAATGGAGGTACAGTCTGAAAATTTGTCCTAGTACCATCTGGTAGCAAGCTCTGAAATAGAAGTATGGTATAGAGTCATATGTGGCTAGCAAAAGATGGTGTTTTATATTCTGGAGCAGTAGGGTCAGTTCTGGAGGAAAATGTGTTAAGAGATTTGTTTTTCATATGGGATAACGTCCATAACACCATGGATGATTTGCTAGCACTGTTACAGCTAGCTTGAGAGATCATGGGAAACTGAGCATTATATTAGGGAGAAAAGATGAAGCTGGAATTAAAAAGCAGAGAATTAAAACACACATTCCAAAGGCAGAAGAAACAAAGTGAAATCAAGTTAACTATATTGTCATGTGATATAGTGATGTACAAATACAATGTAAAACTTGGTTGCTGCAGCATGACAGACATATAAGTACAGGCATAAATGTAATAAATGTTACAGTGGGGGGAAAACAACAAAAAAAGAAATAAATTCACAATTGAAGTCCATGGTAGGTAAAAAGTAAATAACATATAGAGTCTGGCAAATATATAACATAATTAGTTCGATAAATAAAGTAGGGAGACACATGAGATTGCAGATGATGCAATCTGGAGTAATGAGCAGTAGTGTAACACCATTACAGTGCCAGCAACACAGGTTCAGTTTCCCCTGCTCTCTGTAAGGAGTTTGTACGTTCTCCCCATGCCATGATCCTATGGGTTTCCTCCTACTTTCCAAAGATATACGGTGTAGTAGGTTAATTGGTCACATGAGTGTAAAGTGGCAATGCAGGCCCATTGGCCAAAAGGGCCTGTTACCGTGCTGAATTTCTAAACGAAGAAAAATTATCTGCTGGCGGGGGGGGAGAGGGGGAGAGGGAGAAAAAGAACAGCTTTAAGAGCTTTCAGATTAAACTGAAGGTATTTTGAAAAAGTCGGATACTCACAATATTTATTAATAGGGCCAATAACAGCTTAGAATATGGATGATCAAGTGAGGTTGTTTTTTGAACCAATGCACAAGGGAGAGATAAACCTTATCCATAAAAATCAGCTGGCCAGGAGTCATAAGGGAATTATGAGCACAGATACAAATCAATCTAAAAATAAGAGTACTGAATTCTTATAGTTCAGCAAGAAAACTAACTAGACAAGGCTTTTCCAAGCCTCATTTTAATGAATGAAACTTTTTATAGCAGTAGTGACTGCAAGCAGCTGTATTTTATGTACTTGTGGAAAAAGATAGGTAGAGGAACGTTTTCATTTGGGGGGGGGGGTTAGAAAGGACAATTTTACATGTCTGTGACAAGATTCAACGAAATAATACTGTCATTGAAAGCAGATCAATCAGAGCAGGGAGACATGGAAGGAAAAGAGTGAGTGCAACAATCTTCCCACATAAAAAAGGATGTGACCTCCAAATCTAAAGTTCCACAAATTTCAATAGGTCTTTGCGGTAATTCAAACAGTAAAAAAAGCAAAAGGCTAAGAAAATAAGAAAATAGCAGTATTAGACTATAAAGCCAATCAAACTTGCTACGCCATTCAATACAATCATGTCTGACCCAATGCCTCAAGTTCATTTTGCTTTTTAATCTCCATGTCCTCTAATCCTCTTAGTCTAGAATATATTCAAGGCTTTGAACAATATTTTTAGTACTGAGATTCCATAGACTTCAGGGGCTCAAAAATTCTAAAAGATTTACCACCCCCGCTTAAGGAAATTTCACACATCAGATAACAGTTCAATACCATAGAAAGACCATGGTAGAGAAAGTACAGGTTGAATGTTAAATGGTAATTAGGGAGGCAAAGGGACATGGAACTATGTATTGGTAAGTAAGAATAAATCAAGAAATACTCAGTAGTCCATGCAGTATCTATGAAGCAAGGAGTTTTCATCAAAGTATTAAAGATATTATTGCAATTCATAAATTATTGGTGTCCTACACAGATGCTTCTTATGGCATTGATATTTAATAAGATCAGCCGCAAAAAGAAATTAGAGCAAGAATGTAGAAATTATTACAGAGAAGCATGAGATATTTGGGAAGGGAATAAATACCCAGTAAATAGCAGAATTTTGCAAGGTGTTGATGAATAGCTTAAGTATCTTGCCTAAGATTCCTAAAGGTAGTAGGATAGACAGTTAATGTTACCAATAGGATTATTTTAACAGAGGCATACAATATAAAAGCCAGGAGTGTGTATTCAAAACAGTTTACATTCAAATAGTAATTACATCAGAGAGTGAGTCTTGAATACAGTTCTTGTCATCACAATAAAGAGGATTCAGTTCATGCTGAGAGGGCACAGAAGAATGTACAAGAATACTGGAGAATTTTAAATTATGAAGAGGCTTGGTGACGGATTATTTTATTTGGAAAAGGAGCTTGAGAGTATATTTAATTGTAACATGTTAAATCATAAAAAGGGTCTAAATAAAAGTGGGCAGGAAGTTCTTATTTTTCTCAGTTCAAGGTTGTAATAATGGGGAGATATTTAAATAGGGACTATTTCACCCACAAATTCTAATGGAGAATATCAGCCTGAATCAGTGACAATTTCTTTCACCCCACTGATGCTGCACAACCCACTGAGTTCTTCCAGCAGATGATGTATTGAAGCAGATTTGAGCATCTGCAATCTTGTGTCCTCACCTATAACATATTTGAAGTTCATTGCTGTAAACAATGAGTGAAGGGTGCAGAAGAGGCCAAAATCATTATTTGACATTCTGCAATCTATAAGGCTACAAAGTCAAGAGTTGGAAAGTAGAATAGCTTAATGTTCACCAGCCCATAGATACTGGACCAACTTCAGCATCATTTTAGAGCCAGTTATATGTGGTACATTTCTAGTCCAAGCAATAAAGAATTATCCTGTTGGTAGGCTGCCACAGTTTCAAGTCGTACAGGGCAACTCAAGGAGAAAAGATGTGAATACTTACATTTGATTCAAATATTTTCCTACCTCACTATATTCTTGTATATCGTCCTTTAATTCCTCCAGCTCTTCCTTCTCTTTAGTTAGTAGTTTCTTCTGTTCTTGCAACTTTATGCAAGCATCACTGAGCATATCTATTTCCTCCTTTGTAATTTCTTCACCCTAAAACAAATGCAGGTAAATCAGTATGAATTGTAACTTAAAGTTTGAAAAGATTAATGATCCAGACCTCACTGAAGTTCAGAATTTCAAAATCTCTGCCATTTATTTACCTCTGGATTATTAACTTTAATTTGTTGCATTTGTAATCATTATTAAACCATAGAACACTTTAATTACAGGAGACCAGAGATAACTAGACAACTTGAAACGAAAATTGGATAAAACTTTGAAAAAAAAGTAAATACTGTTAAAAGACGTGAAAAGGATTACAAGAGACAGCTTTAGTTTAAGAAATAGCAGTGCATCAATTATCTGCCTTTATCTTTTAACGAATTACAACTATTTATAAGGAATAAAGATTAATAAGAAAATGCAACAAATATCCAATCCATTAAATAGGTATGAGTGGCAGCATTCCAGACTTAAAACTTTGAGATTTCAAGTTTGATATTAGGATTTGACTATAACTAAGCAGACTCTTGAACATAATGGAATTTTGGCATCTAGTCTTTCAGTAATCCGCTAAACTAAAAATGCCGTCTGCACATGCTACAATTCAAAGGATCTAGTAGATCTTCCATGCTCTAGCCTAAATTTAATCTCACAACACCCACACAAGAAAATTTTAAAATTAGTCGGTTATTCATTCCATTTAGCCATTATTGACATGCTGTTTGTAATTTAGCTACTCCTGGTAATAATGTCAACACTTTCAAGTTGTGCAGTCTAAGATACCCTAGAGAGCAGAAAGATACTAAAGTTCAATACTACAAGAATGACCATGAAAAGGTGCAGCACAAATCAAACCAAATACTAACAGGCAAAAATGAAGAAAACTAGAAATACTATTAAACAGTAAAAAGTCAGTTTTAGTTTCCATACAATTTTGTAGTGCAAGTATTTTTTCCTTTTCTTGTTTAATTAACTTTCTGCTTTAAGTAAATGGGAAAATAACTTTTGTAGTCATCCATAAGCAAAGATAATTTATTGTGCCCAGCTTATTCCTGCTTTCAAATCCAATGCAACTTTGACAGTGAATGCATTCCAACCACAAAAAGACAAATACATAAAAATTAAGCCTGCTTCTTTCTTCATAAAAACAGGCAATAATGCTTACTAGAAATTGATAAATACCTTAGATGATCTTTCTCTTTTCTAGCTGGAGAAAGGACTAATTTACAATATGGATAAAAATGATACATAGAAAAACAAAGACACTATTCCTCTTCAGGACTGGAAACCCACTATGCATCCCATGATAACAATAACCACTTAAGCCATCTTATTAAACATCAAAGAGTTACTGGGTGCAATCACCATGTGGCAAAAATTCCTTCCAGATCTGTCTATTCTAGAAAGAAATTAGCATCCAATGGAACAAGGATGAACAAATAAAACAGTATGGATCTAATGACAAATTATGCTCAGCTACCCTGACTGACTTTTTAATGAGATAACTAAAATATAAATAAGGGCTATTCATTTGGTATTTTGTACAAAGAAAAAAAGCAGTTGATATCATACCAAGTCTACATGATAAAAAAGGCAACTGAGTCATAATATACAAAATTAGTTGAAGAAAATGATAGCAGCAAATAAGTATTTATAATAGAACTGCTCAAGCAACAGTGGTAGAATCACTGCTGTTTGATATACATCAATAATCCAGGAAGACTTTGCAAAATATGTACTGTAAAAATCACTATTCAGTCTCAGCTACAGCAACATGTCAAAAACTCAGGAGCAGAATTCAGAAACAACATGATGGTCTTGAAGAAAATGTAGACAGAATTACAGGGCAGTACAGCTGCTACCTCACAGTGCCAAAGATATGGGTTCAATTCTCACTTCAGGTGACATCTATGTGGAGTTTGCAGGTTCTGCTTATGACTGAGTGGCCCAGTTTTCTCCTACACTCCAAAGACGTTCAGGTTAGTACATTAAATGGCAACTATAAATTAGCACTAGTGTGTAGGAGAGTGGTAGAAATTTGAGGCTGTTGAAAAGAAAGTGGGGAGAATGATAAAAAGGGGATTAACTCATTATAACTGGACAGACTAGAGAAACTGGTGTTGGCATTACTCGTGTATTATTGTCACATGGACTGAGATACAGTGAAGAGCTTTTGTATGCATGTCATTGAGAAGATCATTCCATAAGTACATCACGGTAGTAAAAAAGGAAACAATGTAGAATGAAGTATCACAGTTAATGACAAAGTACAGAAATGCCAAGCAGACATTTTGCAGAGGCAATTTAACCATTCATTTTTTAAGGAAATGTTTCAAATAGCTGAGGTATAAAGAAACAGGTCACAGGTTTAAAGTGATACGCTGGCAACTGCCTCACCAAGTGAAAGCTATTTCCAGAGCTACCCAATGAACAGCTTCATCTTAAATTAACCCTTTATCTTCTATGCACAAGGGAATAGAAGTTCAGCCTTTTACAATTTAGCCAAATATTGAACTGTTCTACACTTCTGCATTAAAAGAGAAATTTTACTGTCCAGAACTCAATCTACTCCAGAAATAGTCTCACCATACACAACTTATAATAATACTATATTATAATAAATGTAATAGCAACTTTTATATTTCAGCTTGCTTTACATAAAAATATCTGAATACACATTACATCACCACTGAAATCTCTCAAACAGAATTCCCAAAGTCTGCGGTGTTATTAAAAATGCAGAGCAGATACTGAAAACTGTTGACAGAGTGCCACAGATGTATAACATCTCTAAAAATGACCAACCAAAAACAGCAGATTATATACCTTCCTGACCATCAGAGAAATCTTTCTGCTCTTCATATAGATATAGAGAGAAGAAAAAAGGGTGTTATACAGAATTCTTTTTAAAAATGCCAGAAGTACAGAGACATTCACCTAACCGTGATATATCTTTGCCGCTTCTTAAACTGTGACAGCATGGAAAAACAAATAGAAAAGTAGCTGAAATGGCTCAATTTTGGGTCAATGCCGTCAGATTTCTTACATCAATAGTCAATGTAATAACTCTAATAGATATATCGCACCAGCAGCTTAAAAGTAGAAAATGAAGGCCATTCAGACCAAATTTTTGTTTTTAATGGATTTTATTGCTGCTAGACAAACTCAGAATTAAAAGTTATTAATAAAATTATTAGACTAATATTTATAAAAACTTGGTAATTTAATTCAAATTTCAGTGCTCTTTTGAATTTTTTAAAAAAGATTTTTCCCCAGTCACTTTATATTTACTTGTAGCTTACACAGAATTATGAAGCTAATATAAGATTTCTATGAAGGTTATGATATTCGATAAAATCATGAGACATAAATAATACATTCTTGACCAGAGCTCCTGCAGAAACAACACCATTTGGCTCCAAAATCTGGAATATGATACTTTGCTTATTTTAGTTCCTTCAAATCATGAAGACTTGTCCAAGAACTGCAAGTTACTTTCACCGCCACACTAGAGCTACATCCACACTAGACCGGAAAATTTTGAAAACGCCGATTTTGCATAAAAACGATAGGCGTCCACACTATGCGTTTTTAAAAATATCTCTGTCCACATTGAAACGGAGATTTCGGCGAATCTCCTCCTACTGCGCATGTGCAGGACACATCTACAGACAACAAGCGACATGTTTGGTGTCAAATCTCGCCATGAAAGTGCTTGTTTGTTCAGTTACAGACTAGAAAAACTTAAACGACGGGCAGCTGTTGGCTCTCGCGCAGGAGGATATAAAAGTTTTTAAAAAACTGAAGCGTATAGAGGCAACCAACAGGGAGTTCACGGACTGTATGACCTGGCTGACGATGAACATTGAAAAACTGACTAACTCTGTTGCATTAATAAAGCACCTTGTTAAATGTGTAAAACATGTCTGCATCAGTATTATCTTGTATTTCCATACAATGTTACATTAGGCTGTTAGACATCTATTGTCAGAGAAGTATTTGCATAAATAGGTAAACCACCTTCATACGAGCAAGGAGAAAACAGGGTAAAGTGAGTATACTTATTTATTCAGTAAGTTATGGGTCAAAGTATTTGGTGAGTACATTTCTAACTCTTCTGGCTTCAGTCTCGTTGCCGTCTGTTCTGAAATTATTAGGTTGCATTCAAGAAAATGAAATGGCGCACTGCCGTCTGGCAGCGTTTTCAGATTTCTCCGGTTACCCCGTTCACACTGACCTCCCAGAGCAGCATTTTCAAAAATACACACTCTGGAAAGCATTTCTGAAAAGCTCTCGTTTTGGGGGACAAAAACGCCGTTTTAGTGTGGACGGAGGGTAAAAACGAAGAGAAAAAGCTTCAGTTACAGATTTATCCGGTGTAGCGTGGACGTAGCCTAAGATCCTCTCAAAGATCTGCTTAGTTATACTTAATAGAAAATGAAGGTGCAGGAGCCTGTGGAGTAAAAAGGGTCTCATTAGCTACAACAAAGGATCCACATCCCTGTGCATGAATACAAATAAAAACTTCAAATGACACAATTAACAAGTACTGCATGATCACATGAACAATATATAGGCATAGATATGCCAACTAGTAGTCTTTTCCATTTAATCACTTCTGTAGACCATCAAGGTAAAACCTTCAGAGATCACGTCCAACAACCTGGAGAAGCTAGTAAACACTCTGTGCTTCTTCCTTTACTCTAATACATACATGTCAAATTCAGTCATCTCTGCACCCTTATGTCAGTCATCAATTGTAGGTCCTTCCATTAATCCAAAGAAGATAATGCTTGGAAGAATATAAATACTTAAAAGTCACCTTAATTTTTGTAGTTAAGAATATCCTAAATGTCTCCTTGGGCTCAACTTCATATTAGGCCAAGTCACAGTTGTCAGTTACCTTTTAGGAAGAACAGCAGCTGCACAGTCAGCTACTCAGTCATCATTTAATGTTAATTGGATCTTACAGGTTGAACATTTACATTTAGTGGCACTATCTCTGCTAATATGCCCAACACTTCAAACCCCTTCAGTCTCTTTCTCAACTCTATCAAAATTCAACATCTTAGAACTGGGTAACAGCTGTCACTGGACCATCAGGAATAAAAGCTTTCAGTAAATTAACCCTTTCTGATTCAGTAAGAGTACAGTATTTCAGCTGACTGAAATCAAACATGTTAATTGAACAGTGGATTCCACACAATTAACATTTCTTTAAAAGCTGTTATTGCTGATAAAATTCATCAGCCTAGCCTGTACATATTTTCAGAAAATAATTACGGTACTTCAGCTTTTGCATTAACCAATACACTTTATCTAAATAATGCTCAGATTCTATCACACAGTAATTTTGGAAACACTCTACATTTCTGGAATTTAAACCCAGAAAAATAATGTGATGAGAAAACTTTCTGCCAGAAAATGTTTCACATTTAAAAATTCACAATTTTAATCTACAAGAGTAAAAATAGAACTGTCGACCAGATTAGCGCTATCCAGTGATGCTTGTTGTATACTATTACACGCCCTTCCTCCCAAACCATTGAAATATATTCTAGTTTGAAGGTTGATTAGGATAATGCCAACAAGTAACCTTTTGAATGAAATAGACAAAATGACTGAAAATATAGATAATCGACATTTGCTTTTAAACAAACCTTTATTCCTTCTAATACTGGGGCTGTATCTTTCAAGGTCTCAGAATGCATCGCCAGGTCAGCCTTAGCCAATTCGTGTTCTGTATCAATAACAATTTGGCTCTCCTTCACATTGACAGCTGCTGCTTCCAGATTCACTGCTGATTCTACTTCCTTCTAAAACACAATTTAAGAGAATTGACACAATTAAAGTAGCAACAGAAAAGAGCATGCAAGTGGAAGGTCATGCAATTTTTAAGCATCTTTCAAGTTATGAAATGCTTTTGAATGAAGTGTCATTACAATAAAAAGCAGTTGATATAAAAGTACAAGAGATGTATACAGCCCTTCAAGCCTGCAATGTCATTTAAGGTAAAAGCTGATCTTCTATCTCAACACCACATTCCTACATTGTCCCTATAACCCTCATTTCTCAGTCTCTCACCATAAAAAAAAACTTCTATTCCTCTTTGTGCACCCTAGTAAACAGTGTCACGTTTTTCTGAATTACCTTTTAACCTCATACAGCATTCTATCACACATGTCCCAAATCACCAGATAATGATCAGAAATTAATTTTAAGGCAGGGGTCACCAACCTTTTTTGCACCGCGGACCAGTTTAATATTGACAATATTAAACACACAGCACATATATTCCTCCCATGAATATAGTGGTAAGTCAATTATAAGTCAATAGCATCATATTTTAAGTAACATTTGCATATTAAACACACAGCACATATTTTCCTCGTACGAACATATAAGATCATTACAACACACCAATATTGCTGAATCAGTGGGAGCCCTGGGCTTGTTTCCCTGCAACAAGACGGTCCCATCGAGAGGTGATGGGAGACAGCGATACTTGAAGGGGGTTCCTTATGTCCAGTCTATTCCACAATTTAGTTTTCATTGCATTCATTGCAGAAAACTCCGCTTCACAGAGATATGATGTTGGAAATGGAAGCAACGTTTTAGGTGCTTTCGTGGCTATTTCAGGATATTCAGCCTTGTCTTTGATCCAGAATGCCGGCAGAGATGTTATGTCAAACATACTTTTCAGCCCACTGTTATTTGCAAGCTCGAGGTGTTGATCTTCTTCCCGCACTGACATCCCCAGGGACATTCATAATTGGGTCACGCACCCATTCCTTTGCACGTCTTGGGTCATTTGCAGTTGGGAAGTAACCCTCGAATTCTGTTGACAGCGAACATAGGTGATCGCGCACTAGCTGTGAGAAGGATGGTGCAGCCTCAGTCTCTCCCAAAATCCCAGCTGATGTTGGGAACATGTCAAATATGCCCTGTCCACTCACTGTCCCCACAGTTCCAGTTTGGCTTTGAAAGCAGACATTTTATCTGCCAACCTGAGGACAGCTGTCATTCTCCCCTGAAGTGACAAATTGAGTTCATTGAGCAGGTTGAAGATGTCACACAGATAAGCGAGTTTTGCTATCCACTCCTCGTCACTGAAGTGTGCTGCCAGTGGTGACTTTTTTCCTGAAAGAAATCTCTGTAGCGGCTCTCTTAACTCAAAAACCCTGGCCAGGGCTCTCCCCCTTGATAGTGTGTAAGAGAAGGCGTTTGTGCTCTGCATCCACTTCCTCACAAAGCTGCTCAAACAGAGTCAGTTAAGGGCTTTTGCTTTGATGTGATTGATAACTTCAACAACTTCACTCAATACACTGTTAAGATCAGGTGACATTTTTTTGGCTAGCCAGCATTTCCCTGTGTATGACACAGTGTGTAGACTGGCATTCAGGAGCAACCTCTGACTCGGGTAGTGAAACCAGACAGCCATCCAGTCATAGGTGCAGCCCCGTCTGTGCATATTCCAACACAGAATGACCAGTCCAGTTTGCTTGACATGTAGTCATTTAAAGACTTGAATAGTTCTGCCCCAGTTGTGTTAGTTGGCAGTGGCAGTGCACATAACATATCCTCCTGCACACCGTCTTGAAAAATATATCGCACATAAACCAGCAGTATTGCCTTGTTGTCGACATCGTAGACTCGTCGACCTGGATAGCATACCATGGTCTTGGAGCGTGCAAGTCACCGATCACATTAAAGCTATATTTTATGTACGACTCGTCATATTTTCTGTTGAAGGAAGCCTTCTCGTTTTTTGCAGTCTTGGCCTCAGCTGTCTCTGCATTATCATCATCGTTAGGCCTTTTATGTCTCTTACCACCTCTTCCAAAGAAAATCTCAAATGACATTTGTTTTTTACTCATTCGAGCAGTTGTAGGTTAATGACCAACTGATGACCTCGCGTGCGTTCAAGTTCAACAGTGGGTGTGACAGGAAATGAGGAAAGGTGCAGCTGACTCATATCGTTTCATATCGCCAAATCATATTGTTCCCTCGTGGCCCGGTAGCACATGCTCTGCGGCCCGATACCAGTACGCAGCCTGGTGGTTGGGGACCACTGTTTTAAGGGATAAATTGGCCAAAGCACAGGACACAAGTACACAAGATATTTAATAGTCATCTTGGAGATCACTGTCAATTCACTGATGTATGCACAAAACTATGCTTTTTCAGCAGTATGCTGGAACATCTGCCTAGAATTTATCTGCAAGACTTTGGAGTAGGACTTCATTCCAAATCTGACCCAACTTCAGTTAAATGAAGACAATACCTTTAGAATCAAGTTGAAATACACACTCTAAAAATGCAGTTTTTGCTGTTCTCAAACTCTACAATGACTTTTAGAGGGGTATAAAATCATGAAGAGTGTGGATAGGGTAAATGCACCCAGTTTTTTTCTAGGAAAAAGGAACCAAAAACTGGAGGCATAAGATAAAGTGAGAGGGGAAAAAAAATTAAGAGTGATCTGAGGGGCAACTTCTTCACACAGAGGGTAGTGAATATATGGAACGAGCTGCCAGAGAATTTAATTGAGGCAGTTACAATAACAACATAGAAAAGTCATTAGGGTAAGTATATGGATGATAAAATTTAGAGGCATGTGGTAAGGGAGGTATCTCCCTCAATCACAGGACTCTGCAAAGTGGTGTGGACAGCCCAGCACATCTGTAGTTGTGAACTTCCCATGACTTAGGACATTTACAAAGACAAGTGTGAATAAAGGGCCCAAAGGATCACTGGGGACCCAAGTCACCCCAACCACAATCTATTCTCCAGCTGCTACCATCAGGAAACAGTACCGCAACATAAAAGTCAGGACCAACAGGCTCCAGGACAGCTTCTTCCACTAGGCTATCAGATTGATTAACTCACGCTGATTTGAGTGCATTTCTATATTACATTGTTCTATTTATTATAAATTACTATGATTGCACATTGCACATTTAGACAGACATATCGTAAAGACTTTTACTCCTCATGTATGTGAAGGATGTAAGAAATAGTCAATTCAAGTGCAAAATGCGCAGATTAGGTGTGTAATTTGCTGCCATCAATGAGCTGTTTCAAAGTGCTTGTTTCCATACTGTATTACTCCATGTCCCTATTCTGCCTTGAGGTTTAGTTTGCACTAGAAAAAAATCTATGCTAACTTGTGCTATGAATTTCTACCAGTCTAGATGAAATTACATATTCAATTTAAATATTCTTATTGAATTGCAACTCTTTTCATCAAATGTTGCGCATTAAAAATATTTTAAAATCTTAGCAATCTTGCACATCTTTTTCAATTCTCAAAGTTATGCACTTCTCAAACATCATTGTAAACTAGTGCTTAAAATTTCAAGGAGTGAAAGAAATGTCAAGATACTCACCCTGGCTTCAACCTGTAAGCTCTCCTTTGCTTTCTCAGCAGCTTCTGCCATCCGTTCCATCTCACGCTCCTGGTTCTCCTTTTTGATGGCTGCTTCCTCTTGCAATGTTGCTTCCAATTTGGTTTTATTATCCACCTTGTCACATTCAACTTCTGCTACTTTCACTTGAGCTTCCTTTGCCTACATAAAAGAATGCCATAAACAGGCAAACCAGCAGAGAACTGAATGAAGCATGCTTCAGATAGCACCTCAATGACTGACCAACAGAAACAATTGTTCATTTTGTTTAAAAAGACAAAAGATAGTATGAATAATTTCTCTTCACTTTTACCGCAAGTTAAGTAAAATGGAGTTTTCCTTAATAACAAATTCACCCCATAAAATGTATGCATCAACAAAGGTGCAAATTATTCCACTAAATTTGGCATTCAAGTTCAGTAAACTACTTCTTCCTATAAAGCAATACAAAGTCAATCATCCAATACTAATTTGAGCAATAATATACTGTCCTGAACTTAAAACCAATCGGTGATATTTTCAGCAGGACAGAACTTGTGTATAAATATCAGTTGTTGACATACATAAGTGCAGGACTTTCATGTTAATGTGCAATTTCTAATCTTGCCAGGGAAGCACCACTAGTATTTCCCAGTTATGCTCCACTAAGTTCAAATCAAGCACAAACATGGCAATTCCCTACAGCTGGATCCATGAACGTATTCATCTGAAAGGATGTTTTACAAGTGAGGAAGATGGGCAAAAATAAAGTTTACAAATCTTTACATTAGTTTCTTCATTTTGACCATTTTTAATAATTTAAGCATGGGCCCTTTGAGTATTTTTAATAGTCATTCATTATTTTTGTTTAGTTGATTTCAAGTAGCTATTGAATGCTTCCAGATACAAGGGATGCATTTAAAAGGTTTAAAAGCTCTACCATTGGCCAAAGTTCCCAAAAGTTTGTCAGCTAGCTATTAAAAGCCTATGACATTATGGAGCAGTGATGGGAAATGTATGATAATGTATTTTGGTAATGGGAACAATAGTGCGGACTATTTAAAGGGCAGAAGGTTCAAACATCAGAGGTACAGAGGGACTTAGGGGTCCTCGTTCCAGAAGGAAAAAAGGGAAATGCAAAGTTGACATTTATCTCAAGGGGAATGAAATATAAAAGCAAGGAGATAATGCTGAACCTTTACAGGCTGCACTTGGGGTATTGTCAACAGTTTTGGGCCCCATATCTTAGAAAGGATGAGTTGGCATTGAAGAAAATTTAGAGGAGGTTCACAAGGATGATTCTGGGAATGAAGAGGTTAACACATGAGGAGCATTTGGCAGCTTTGGGCCTATACTCAATAGAATTTAGAAGAATGCGGGGGGGGGGGGGGGAATCTCATTGAAACCTACCGAATGTTGAAAGGACTAGATAGGGTGGATGTGGAGAGAAGATTTGCTATGGTGGGGGGGGGGGGGGGGGTATCCAGAACAAGAGAGCACAACCTCAAAATTGAGGGATGACCCTTTAGAACAGAGGTAAGGAGGAATTTTTCTTTTGGCCAGAGAGTAGTAAATCTGTGGAATGCTCTGCCATAGACTGTGGTGAAGCCCAAGTCTGTGGCTATATTTAAGGCGAAGGTTGATAGTTCCCTGATTGGTCAGGTCATCAAAGGACATAGCGAGAAGGCAAATGTATGGGGGTTGAGTGGGTTCTGGGATCAGCCATGATAGAATGGCAGAGATGACTTGATGGGCTGAATAGCCCAACTTTGCTCCTCTATCTTAGGGACATTTTATCATTTCCTATTTGGTCTAATTAATTTTTGGTTTAAATGTTTTAAACTCAGTTTTAGAATTGGATCTGAGCTGATTGTGTGAAATATATTTGATAGAAAAGCTGGCATTTCTCCATTGGTCTTCATGTGCATATAATACAGAAATTGGAAGTCAATTCTCTCTGGTGTGGTGTTAGAGGACTGGAGGGCTGTCAACATTGTACAATTGTTTGCAAAGAAAGAAGGAACCAGGTAAACTTGACTTGAAATATAAACCAAATAGTTTAACTTTAGTGGCAGGAAAATTATCATCAATTTTGAGGGACAATATAATCTTCCATTCAGAAAGGTACAGATTAATCAAGATGGCAGTTATAAATCACTAATGACTACAGTTTTTGAGGCAGTAACAAAGAGAACAGTGTGTTTAGGGAGGCTACATGATCTTTAGTAAGGCGTTTGACGAAGCCTCACATGGCAAACTGGTCAAACAACTTAGTCCCAAACAACTTGGGAATATGGAAGAGTGAAAAAGTTCATCTCAAATTTGCTCAAGGCAGAATGAGAAATGCTCTGGGATTTTGAAAGGCTCAGTACTGTACCATTCTTGTTTGTAGTATTTTAACATAGCTAATAGTGCCAATATGGACGTGAATGCAGAGAACATGATAAAGATGTTATAAAAAAATTGTCGGTGTGGTTTTCAGTGAGGATAAAAATGTCAGATTACAGGTAGGTATCAACAATGTATTGGCCAGTTGAGCAGAAGTGCCAACAAGATTTTAAAGCAAATTTTCAAGTATACATTTAGAAAATTCAACAGAATAATTTAACATAAAATAAAGTAATAATAAATGGAACAGAGCTTAGGGAACAATCCACAATCCTTAAAGAGGTAATTCAGGCCAATAAAGTCATCATCTGGGAGCAAAGCCTCATTGTCATCTATGTTGCTTGGTTTCACTTTGTAAAAGGCGAAAGCATTCAAGCCCTGCCACAATTGTCGAGCATCCTTCACTGATTAAAGCTTGGTCCAGAATTTGATTTTGTACGTGACATGGCTATCCGGATATCATACTTGGACCTCTTGTATCTTACTTTCTCCAATGCATAGGATCACAAGAGAGTGCAGACAGTCACTGACATAGCCAGCTCCATCATGGGCAGAACCTTCTGCACCATCAAGGCTATCTTCAAGGGGCAGTGATTCAAGAAAGTGCCACCGATCATTTAAGGACATGCCCTTTTCTTGTTTCTACCATCAATGATAGTTAGATGAGCCTGAAGACCCACACTCAATCATTCAGAAACAGCTTCTTCCCCTCAGTTATCCGATTTCCAAATAATCTATGAACTCATGAACACTACTTCATTCTTTTCTTTGCACTATTTATTATACACTTGGCACTGTATTGCTGCTGCAAACATCAAATTTCACATTATATGTTAGTGATAATAAACCTAATCCTGAATTGTTAGAGTCTAGATTTTTGGTAGATTCCACCAACATTTTAGTTTCTGGTATACCCATTGCATGATTACCTAAAATACAACCAAACTAGTTCTAATTAATTATAAATTAGTTTATTTTGTGTGTATTAACAGCCAGATTTATAACATTCACCAAGTTATAACGTTTTAATGTCACATTGAGAACACATTGTGTGTACTGACTTCGAAGTACATAATAAATTCATAGAGGGACAGAGAGATAATGTGGTTGTGAGTGGATGTTTTCCAGATGTCATGTTTACAGGGGTTGTTTTACAGAAAGCAACATTTTAATTCACTGGACAAAATTTTAAAATAAGTTAATAACATTAAACATGAAATTTGCTAAATGGAGAGAACTGTAACATTCTTGAGGCTACTGGTGAAATGGGCAGATACAGAGAATATGATATTATGTTATTTATTTATTTTATTTATTTTAGCAGTAAAATCAGCAGTAATCAAAAGACCAAAGAATATTTGAACTGCAACTTTAAACACATTCCAAAATGTATATTTAGCAAATTACTTACCACACTGTCTGGCAATGTTTGTAAAGTTGTTGTAAGCTGGTCAGCTGGTGAAAGGGTGTCTGGAAGAAACATGGCTCTAGACAAGAGTAACAGTGAAGTTGGAATTTGCTGGTTTAAGTGAAGATCCAACCACTATTAAAAAGAAAACAAAATTAACGATGCACATGAAACTTATTTGGTACTTGTGTAATTTGGCCTACATCTCAATGTCTTTGGATATGTTGATGGTAACTATAATCAGCAAACTGTAGGATTTATTAGTTCCCCAACTGCAACACTGAATCCAGAAGAATTAGCATATTATAAACAATTTTGTTTGCCGTACTTGTACATGCTCAAAATCATTCCATATTTAAAGGCCAGATAGCATTTTATGAAGTCAATAATAACAACACATATGTAACTGGTAAACCAAAGGGATTCCAGAGGGATTCCTTTCATAAATTTACTTTGCATGCTTTAAAGTTACTTCTGATCTACCAGTCAGTTAGAAAATTACCATCAATCTTATTGTGGTTTAGACAGAGACTACTTTATTGCTGAATAGGAAACACTCTGGGATTCCACCTTGCTGTGATTTTTGGAATATCTTTCAATGTGATACTTAAACTAAGAAAATTTAAGGAGCTTGGGTTATGAGTACTATAGTACTAAACTAATTTTAATTGGGATCTTCTACAGAGGCAGAGAAATAAATAAAGTAACACCATATGTGTAATGGGAAACTTAACATCTCAGGTCTGGGACACTTCAACTAAACTGGGAGTGCGAGAAAACTAGTTAGTTTTAGATAGCAGAAAAGCTGGGGGGAGGGGAATAGGTAGAATGATGCTGCTTGACTTCTTGTGCATTTCTAGCATTTTCCATTTTTATTTCAGATTTCAGCAATCAGTAGTTTGTAGATAATCATTTGCTATAGGGAGATATGCCAATATAAATATAGAAAGGGGGATTGTAAACATTATAATGCAAATGAATTAACATAAAAAGCAAAACTAGACCATGGATGCTGAAGGCCACAGCTTGAATAAGATCTGTATCAATGAATAACATTCTGAAAGTAATTCTGAACTACACACAAACACAGAATACAAAACTTTAACTTTGTGGACTAAAGAATGGAATAAAGCCATAAATCAGATACATTTCACATTTATTTTTCTATATCCTTATGGGTCCTAAATCAGAATTACTGAAACTTTTTTTTAAAAAACAGCTTTAATTTTCCTTTGCTCACTCACTTGTTTAAGTTGGTTTTGTAATCTTTCTTCAGTTACTCCAAGTGCCCTCATTCCCCGAGTCCTACAGGCTGCCTGCAGTTCATTTACATTCAGTGTATTTACGCCTTCTTCTGCGATCAACTGCCAGAGGGAAAAAAGAGCACACCATTATAGCAACCCAGAAACAATCAATGCAAGTCCAACCAATCTGCATTAATCCATGCAGGGACAGAATGGACTGAGATCCAATGGGATCAGACTTAATGTGTGTATTACTTAAAATTCAGAACACACCCTTCCTTTCATTTGGACTACCAACAATAGACAAAACATTCATTTTCTTGTGTATGTCTGTTAGTTCTCCACGAGGACTATCCCTTGATATATGTAAGTTGAACAATTTTATTCAAGTAAAAACAGCTTGCTAATATAAATGACATCAAACTTTAGCATCACGTTTCCCCATCCTTGGGTGTTACAAATAATATACAGTGCCTTAAGAAAGTATTCTGCACCCAGAACTATTTTCACATTTTATTATCTTGTTTTCCAAGTTTAAAATATATTGCAGGATCTTTGAGCTAAACATTGTGCATCATGTCAGATCAAAAGAAGAATTCCAAAACTTGTCAACAGTTGACAAGACCACAAGATTGCTTGTCTACTGCTGCTCCCCAGCTAACCTGGCACACCTTGAGCAATTTTAAGGAAGAATGGGCAAATGTTGCTTCATCACATTGTGCAAAACTAATAAAGATTTATCCAAAAAAACTACTGGCTATAATAGCTGCGAGAGATGGTTCAACTATATACTGTGCAAAGTGGATGAATACTTTTGAACTGCTGACACTTCAGCTTCTGATTTTTTAGTTTTTCATGCTCCACAATTTTCCCTGTTTTTGGGCTCCACCGTGGGGAAAAAAGAATCATGTGATTCATAAATAAAATTTCTCAGTTAACTTGATCAAATCCATGGTTGTAATACTCATTCATGTGAACAAAGGGTTGGATGCTGAATATTTTTACAAGATACTGTACAGACATCAAATCATTGGATCCAAAAAGCATATCAATTAAATTGTAACATCTTACATTAAATTGTTCATTGTAGGACAATTTGCTATATGCAAAACTTAGTCTGCTTGTTCTCACAAACAATACAAATTGAAGTACTAAGTTCTAAGTCTGTTCATTTGATAGTCTTTTTTCTTCAAATTTGAAATCTTCATAATCAGTCACACTACCACTTTGAACTATGACAACATTGCTCAGTCTGTAATTATCCAAAAGCTTTATGAAGAACAATTAGCAGAACCTTGGATGATGCGAGAAGGCATAAATTATGGCAAAAAAGCATATGGAATGCTTAGGAAGCTGAATTTTGGTTGGACTCTTGAATAAACAGGGAAGAAATAAGCAGGTCATCAAAATGTTCATGAAATGTCCCTGGTGAGTAGAATTAAGGAAAACACCCAAGCCATTTAATATATACATTAAAAACAAGAGTGTTGCTAAAGAACGTGTAGGGCTACCAGAGAGGAGTATGATAATATTCAAGGGTTGTTATAAAGGTGGTGGTGGTGGTGGATCTCTTGAATAACATAAATGTGTATAAGTTCTCAGGGCCTGATGGGATCTATTGTTTGGATACTGAGGGAAGCAAGGAAGGGGATTGCTGGGGCCTTCTCAGGAAATCTTTGTATCCTTATTAACTACAGTCAAAGGCTGAGATGAATGGAAAATAGTGCAATGTTCATCCTTTATTTGAGAGGGAAATCCAGCAAATTATAGACCAGTAAATTATTGAAAGCTAATAGACTAATCCAAAAAGACTATTGGCTGTAATAGCTGTGACAGGAATTGACTGAAGATAAGATTTACTCACATTTGAAAATGCATAGACTTACTGGAGTTTGTCAGCATGACTTTATGCAGGGAGATCACATCTTATGAACTTGATTTTTTTTTTGAAGAGCTGATAAAGATGATTGATGAGGGTAGAGCAGTGGATGCTATCTACATACACTTCAGTAAAGCATTTGACAATATCCCTCATGGTAGGCTGATCCAGAAGATTAAAGCATATCGGATCCACAACTGGTCAATTGGACTGAAAATTAACTTGGTCAGAGATAACAGAGAACAGTGGTCGGGGGAAGTGTTTCTCTATCTGCTGATCTATAACCTGTGCTGTTTTACAGGGATCAGTGCTTGGGCCTCTATTGATTTGGACAAGATTTAAATTGGTGGACTAGGCAAGTTCATAGATGACATAAAATTTGGCAGAGATGTGGAGAGTGATGAAGGTTGTCAAAGATTAGAGGAGAATATGGATCAACTAGAAATATGTATGAAGAAATGGCAGATGGAATTTAACCCAGGCGACTGAAAAGCGTTGCACTTTGGGAGATCAAATGTAAGAGGAAAATACAGAGAAAATAGCAGCATTTTAAGGGTACAAATCCATACTCCCTGAAAAGTTGCAACTAAAGTAGATAGGCTGGTTAAAAAGCTGTAAAGTATGCTTGCTTCATTGGTTGGGTGTTCAATATAAAAGTTGGCAAGTCACATTGCAGCCGTATACTATGGCTAAGCCATATTTGGATTATCATGTGTTGTTCTGGCCACCGCATTACAGGAAAAATGTGGAGGTTTGGGTGAGCGCTGATGAGGAATAAACTCTTCTCAGGATTCCAGACGGGTATAATTATCAATTTTAACAAATTCTGTCCTCTTCATCAGGGATCAGGTGCAACAGTAGAAACCTGATTGGATGAGGACTAACAAATCAGGAGGGATGGACGGTGAGGGTATAAATACCACCGAACCAAACATGCCCAGCCACCCCCGATGAAGATGGCAGAATTTGTCATTGAAATATCGGTTAAAATTGATAAATGTATCTGGCTGGAAGCCCAAGGAGAGTTTATTTGTCATATACACCAGGAAAGCACCAGATCCTTTTTCAGTGCAGAAGAGGTGCACCAGGATGTGCCTTAGATTAAAGGTTATTAGTTTTAAAGGAAAGGTTGGACAAACTTGGATTGTTTATCCTGTCTGAAAGGCAACCTGATAATATATAAAAGGCATAGATAGGTAGACAGTTAAGAGTCTCTTATCCAAGATAGAAATGTCAAACACAGGAAGGCATAACTTTAAGGTAAAAGGGGCAAAGTTTAAAGGAGATTTACAAAGTTTTTTTTTGTTTTTGCTCAGTGGCAGTGCTTGGAAAATGCTGCCAGGAGAGGAGATGAAAGCAGAAGCATTAGCATTTGGACAGACCTGGAATAGAGAGATATAGGCAGATGAGATTACATTAATTAGGCATCGTAGCTGACACAGACATCGAGCTGAAGAGTGTACACTCTTTCCAACCATAATGGACCACCATTGTTAAAATTCTACTCTTTCTCCAAATGGCTTTTTCAAGTTCATTCCATAAATAAATTACCTGGTCATCTGCACGAATGGCACGCAGTTTCATAATAAGTTGAAATCGTAAGAAGTTATTGGTTCCCATTGACTGCAACTCTAACAATTTACAAAGTGCAACCAGCTGAGGTCGTGTTAAGTTGTCAAGTGTAAGTTCGTCCTCAAATAGCTTAGAAAAACGCATGATCTCCTCATTACTGGGCCTTTCCCCAGAATCTCGAATCTAAAAAGGAAACAATACAGAACATAAGAAATAGTAAATTGTTACTATTCATAAAAGGGTTGAAAGAAATTCCTGATAACTTTCATCATTTATTTTCCCAATACAATATGAATTCCAGTATTTTGCTATATCAGCATCCATATTTTCTAAAATACGGAAATATGCAGGAGCATATGATAGACAATGATATTTACCGAGGATAAATGCTGAAATGTCTCGCATAAATGCAAAATAACTTGGATACTGAGAAACAAAATAATATTTCAAAATTTGCAAGCACCACCAAACTTAGTTGTGATAAACAGTGAGGCAAATACCAACTGATTGCCAAAGGATAAGAAAATGCAAGAAGAACAGGCAGACAAGGGGCAGACAGAACTTAGTACAGAAGTGCAATTTGATACATTTGGCAGAAGGGGAGAGGCAATGCAGCTTTACATGCATAGTTGTAGAGTATGAGTGAGAATGAACGAACTTCAAAGTTCAAAGTAAATTTGCCTGTTATTTACGACTTGAGAACCTGGGATTCTTCAGCATAAATATTTGCAGACAGTAGAACACTGACAAAATGCATGTGATGTTCACCTTTGTACAATAAAAAAAAAGTATGGCTGAAACAAAATGCTGTAAAAACTCAGCTACTCAGGCAACATCTGTATAAGCTCCAGGTCCAAGACCTTTTATCAGAAGTATGCTGAATATTAGGCAGTCACAGCTTCACAGCAAGAACAGGCTCCATCAGGCTTTGTGGCATTGTGTTCTTTCAGAATAGACCTGGCCAACTGCGAGGTACTCTGTTCACGTACAAAACACCAGCAATGTACACAAACACAATCTGTAACCTTATGGCCCGGTAAATCTTTACATTGCTATCAAGCCACAAAGGCATAATCTTATTCAATGACAAGTGCAGAAATGGATACTTAGAGCAGCAATAGCATATCAAAAAACTGGATACAAATACAAATCTGCACATCTACACAGAGACCCAGGAAAGCAGCATCCATCATCAAGGACCCCAGGCCATGCTCTCTCCTTGTTGCTGCTGTCAGGAAAGTGGTACAGGAGCTTCAGGACCCACATCAACAGGTTCAGGAACAGTTAATACCCTTGGACCATCAGGCACTTGAACCAGAGGGGATAACTTCACTCACCACATCACTGAACTGTTTCCACAGCCTATGGACTCACTTTCAAGGATTCTTCATCTCTTGTTCTCGATATTTATTGCTTATTTATTCATAACTATTATTACTATCATTATTTTTGCATTTGTACAGTGGTTGTTATCCATCATGTTGGGTGCACTCTTTCATTGATTCTATTATGTTCTTGGACTAAGTATGCTTGCAAGAGAAACAAATTTCAGGGTGGCATATGGTTACATACATGTGCTTTGATAATAAATTTACTTTGAACTTCAAACTTTTTAAAGCAGCAACACGATACAATGTACCCCCACATTATGGCATTTCAGATAATGGAAATTCACGTTCATGCAATTCAATCCCTACCAAAATATTGAGATACAGAATGAAAGAAATATACATTTTGATTTTGTCAAGGGTTCACCTTATGGGGAATTGTAATATCATTTTCTCAAAATGCAACTGCTTGTACGTGCACTCAAAGTAGCAAAGAGCATAATAAAATTGATCAAAATGAGTATTCTTGCAACCAATTAAGATCAAACTTCTGGGCCCAGTTACCTTAACTCAAAGCTTAAAGTAAAAATAACTGTTAGGAGACAGTGATTCACCATGCTGCTTGAGAGGGAGATGCTAAAATCAGATGCATCAGTATTAGAGTGGAATAAAGGGATTATAAAAGCCTGAAAGCACATACCATCACTCTCAAGGACAGTTTCTATCCCACTGTTATAAGATTATTGAATGGATCTCAAGTATGATAAAATGAACTCTTAGCCTTACAATCTACCTCATTATGTTCGTACACTTATTGTGTATTGCACTCTCTCTTAGATGTTGCACTTTTTCCTGCATTCTGTTCTTGTTTTACCTTGTACTATCCCAATATATTGTGTAATGATTTGATCTGTATGAAGGGTATGCAAAACAAGCTTTAAACTGTATTTGGGTACATGTGACAATAATAAACCAATTCCAATGATCTATAAATTGCTCTCATCACGGTAGTTGTAGTATAGACACTACCCTCAAAAGGAAATTTGATATGCACCTGGGGGAAATAGACTTGTAGACTTACAGTAATAGATCAGGGAAATGATTTGCTCTATAGAGACCTGGGAAGGACATAACACGCTTATTTCCTATCATGACTTGATGAATCTAAAAAAATTTCATGGCTTAAAACAAAATCTTTAAAAGGAACGGTCACACATAAAGCAAGCCATGGAATAATTTATCCATAACTTAATTTATCCACAGCAACTGAGTAAAACCTCCAAGAGTACTCCCAACCTCTTTGGTTTGGAGGCTTTCATGCCTCAATGACCCAGAAAGCTATGCTTCGGCTCTTAGTAGGGTCACCCATGCCAAACAAGACAAAGGGTAAAGGCCAGATGAACAGTGGTCCACCAGTCCTCCATGTTCAGAGTTTCAGCTAAGGGCAAACAACCCTGACTGGTTACGGAAACAGCAATGAAGAATCCTTCTGCATCTGTGTGCGGTAGTACCCCTGAGATTTGTATGACTAACAGTAGTGAAAACCAAGTGCAAGTTACCGGCACGATGATGAAATGCCAGAGATGAAGGATCCACATTGTTTCCCTAAATGTCAGTGGCGTAATGGGCAGTTACTAAGTGCAAAGTAAAAGCAATTAAACAAGAATCCAACAGGATAGAAATAATACAACCTTATAATAAACCTTATAAATAACACTTCCTCTTTACAGCCCTTCTCTCAGGGGCAAATGATTAAGGCTGGAATATAGCAAACCCCATAGACGTAAAAAAATCTCAAGTGACACTCTTCAAGCAGCAACTATTGCCAAAATACAAGGTAGCAGGACAACTAAGCTAGATTCTATTGAAGTGTGCAAACGTGTATTTATAGGTAGCCAATCAAGAGGAGGCAAATTGCTTCAGGGATTGAGGCCAGTTCCAGTTCCACTGTCTCAGAACTAATCAATTTGATTTTAAAAATGAATAGCACATTCTTTTGTAAATAGGCTATGACAAGCATTAAGGTCAATTACTAAAATGTAAAGTTACCTTCTGAAAGAATGTAGAAAAGTCCTTTGTGACATCTCCTTTAGCTGCTTTATTTCTCAGGGCAATCTCTTCAATTGTATCCTGAAGAAATTTTGCCATTTCAAGTTTAACTCTAAGTTCTTTTTTCAACCTATCTTCCTGCACAAAAGGAAAATTATAACTTTTAAACACATTTAGAAGTTTCAACAAGAAAATGCTTTTGCTATCTTTAAAAGGTGGCCAATACAAATATAATGGCTATCTTCCATGGTTAAACTAATTCAAATAAATTATATAGGAATTAATTCTAAATATTGAAATGATTGAGAAAAGATAACTTCATAAAAACAGTAGATTCAGCTTATGCAGGAAACCTTGAGCAACTTCTTGTTGTTGCTCACTATAACTTTCAGTTACATAGATTGATTCAGTTACATTTAAGCCTCATATACATCTAGTCTCTGAAAGAGAAGAAATATTTAGGATTGAGATGGAAATATTACCTCAATCACAATAAAATATCAAATCTAACACCAGGTCTGAAGAAGTCTAATTTGGGACAGTTAATAGTTGAGAATCACAGCTTGCAATAGGGACAAAGGCAACATTTAAAAAAAATGTTTTTAATACTTAGGTGAAATTTTTGAACATACAGTACAGAACACATGTTCAAAAAATTCCATAATTACAAGTTATAATTGTATAATTATATTTAATTTAGCAATATCTGACAATTTATAAAATTACAACAAAAGCCACTTAACATCTAAACAGTACACTTGGATTTTCTTAATAATTCTGCACTTAAAATAGTCCTACTTGAATGGGTTAAAATATTACACAAAATTAGGACTAACATTTGAACCCACAAAAATTCTACAACACAATGCAAGTACATACTCACCTTCTTAGATTTTGTCTCAAAGGTTGAAGGAAGCATGTTAGGAAAGAGTTTAAGAACAACGGGAAGAAGAAACTCCATGAACGGAACAATTAAGAAAACCAAGAAGGGCACCAGTCGAAAGAGGTCAGCACACGTCCGCAAAAACTGTTGAGAGTTTAAAGAAAAAGATTGAAATATAAAATAAATTACTTTATTTTCATTTTATGCAACAATTCAGGACTATACTTAATGTTTTAAATTATCAAAACTTCAATGTATTGTTCCAAGACAAGCAAAGTCAATTTGGAGCATAGCAGCTACATTACAGGCCTAACACAGCAAACCTTTTAAAATTGGAATAGATCCAGTGAACAAAGCAAATTATATCCGAATGACAACTACCATATCTGTCATGTTTTTTTTATGTCTTTGGCAGGGCTAGATATAATCTGTCTCTATTGCCCTATATCTTCATCTGTCCCAAGTATTAATTCAGT
This sequence comes from Hemitrygon akajei, assembly GCF_048418815.1. Taxonomy (NCBI): domain Eukaryota; kingdom Metazoa; phylum Chordata; class Chondrichthyes; order Myliobatiformes; family Dasyatidae; genus Hemitrygon; species Hemitrygon akajei. The sequence continues at coordinate 34,489,528 of NC_133127.1, forward strand.
TCTTTGGAAACATGAAATCGAGGAAGTCTACTGGGCAGAGTACAGAAACAGATCAGGGAGCACAAGGTAGCTAGTAGGCCCAACGGCATGTATTTTAATAAGAAGAGCCTCAAAGACAAGTCAGATGACTTCAGAGCATGGAATTGCGAGATTATTGCAATCATGGTAACATTGTTAAATAAAGGGCAGGGATGGCAGCTTTGATGTTTGGGTTATAGAAGTTTCATGCATGACAGAGGGAGATGCAGGACGATAGAGTTCCATCACTGACTAGTGTGAGCATCACTCAAGTACACAGGGAGATATCTGGAAGGATCATCCCACAGGGCCACATGGGTATAACCTGGGAATATGAGGATGATTACTTTGCAGGGGGTTATATTATAGGTCTCCCAATAAGCAGTGGAAATTAAAGGGGACAGCTATACCAACAAATCACAGAAATATGTACAAAAAAAGGTGATGGTAGAATCAAATCTAACATCAAAGGTGATGATAACACCAAAGGTGATGGTAGAATCAGATACAATTACTCAGTTAATGGGATAGAAATACATTTAGATAAGCAAGGCACAAGAGGATATTGTCTAAATGTGCGAAAAGGGATTAGTGTAAGTGGACAATAAAGATCATCATGGACGTGGTAGGCTAAAGAGCTCATTTCTGTATTGTTTTACTTTATGACTCTATTTGCTTTGAGGAACCATAACCAGGCATTCCAACTGTGTAAAACAAAATCATCATTAAATCATTGTCATTACACTTTTCTCACAATGGAAAATTTTATTGAATTGATCAAAACCATGCTGATCATTTCCACGAAATCTTTTCTTTCAAATGTTTTTGTTCCAAGGAACACAAACACAGTTTTTTTTTCTGTTCCTCCATTCAACAGAAAGCACACGTGCCTAGTATCATTTATCTTTTAGTAACTGGCTACTGCATCGTATCACATAGTACCAAATGCACTGCTTAATAGCAATTTATGTAAGGTTTTGCATGACCACCTTTTTTCCTCTATAACTAATAGGAAGTGAATTTAATGAGTTTTATTACATAAAACTCACATCTCTTCAAGTATACACTAAATTTAAATTTCTTTTTATTTTGCACTCCCTCGCCTTGTCCTTCCTGCCATGCAGAATGATTCCACTGCATTAAATGCCTTTTGCCATTAGACTCCCTACATAGTAGTACATTTACACTATCTCTTCGTGTTCAGTGTTAAGTACATTTGAAGCTCTAACCACACTGCACTTTTAACTTCATGTTAATCTTGCTACCATTTATAATGAGAAGCTGGAACATGGTCTGAAAGTTCTACGAACATAATGAGACATCAATAATCAGTTATTTCTTTCCATTACTCCAAATCAAACTAATCAAATACTCTGCCTATCTAACTGATAATTAAATTTGGAAATAAGGAACCTGCTTTAACAAAGTCTCAGCCCATCATAAAGATATATAGTTGCAAAAAAAGTTTGTGAACCCTTTGCAATTACTTTGTTTTCTGCATTAATTACTCATAAAATGTGGTCTGATCGTCATCTAAGTCACAATAACAAACACAATCAGCCTAAACTAATACCACACAAACAATTGTACTACTTCTCGTCAATGCTGAGTACACCATTTAAACAAACACAGTCTAGGTTCACAAAGTATGTGATCCTCTGGGATAATGCCTTCAACAAAAGCTATTTGGAATCAGGTGTTCCAATCACTGAGATGAGATTGGAAAAAGAGCCTACTCTTCTCAAGAAAGATCTGTTTATGGCTCAATCAAAACAACCGAGGACCTTCGAAAAGGAATTGTGGAGATGCATGAAGCCAGAAGAGGCTACAGAAGCATTTCTAAAGACTTGAGAGTTATTAAGTCTACAGTAAGAAAAATTGTCCCTTAATGGAGGAAATTCAGTACTGTTGCTACTTTTCTTAGAAATGGGTGTCCTGTAAAGATCACACCAAGAGCACAAGAAGATGAAAAAGAACCCACGAAGAACAGCAAAAGAACTGCAGAAATCTCTATAACTTGCTAAAATCTCTTTGTGTGTCTACTATAAGAAAAACACTGAACAAGAATGGGGTGCTTATGGAAGGATATCACAGAGGAAACCACTGCTCTCCAAAAAAAAACCATTGCTGTACGTCTCAAGTTTGCAAAAGACCATCTGTATGTTCCACAATGTTTCTGGGACAATGTTCTGTGGACAAATGAGACAAAAGTTGAACAGTTTTGCAGAAATGTACATTGCTGTTTGGAGGAAGAAGGGCACTGCACACCAACTCATCCCAACTGTGATGCATGGTGGAAGAAGCATCATGGTTTGAGGCTGCTTTGCTACCTCAGGGCCTGGACAGCTTGCAATCACTGAGGGAACAATGAATTCAAAATTGTAACAAGACACTTTACAGAAGAATGTCAGGGTAGCGGCCCATCACCTGCAACTTAGTCGAAGTTGGATGATGCAACAAGACAATGAACCGAAACACAAAACAGTAGAATTGTTTAAAAAGAAGAAAATTTGTGTTTTGAAATGGGCAAGTCAGAAACCAGACTTTAACCTAATCGAGATGTTATGGCACGACCTGAAGATGGCTGTTCATGCAAGGTATCCCAGAAACATTGAACTGAAACAGTTTTGTATGGAGGAATGGATATTGTGCAAGTCTGGTCAGCAGCTCTTAGAAAATGTTTGGTGGAGGTTATTGTTGCTGAAGGAAGTTCTACCAGTTATTAAATACAAGATTTCACATACTTTTTCCAGCCTGGACTGTGAATGATTAAACAATTTATTAAATAAAGATACATAAAGTACAATTTTTTGTGTGTAATAAGTTTAGGCAGATTGCATTTGTCTATTATTGTGACTCAGATGAAAATAAGACCACATTTATGAGTAATTAATGCAAAAAACCAGGTCATCGCAAAGGGTTCGCAAATATTTTCTTACAACTGTAGGTGGATCTTTCCTGTCAGTTAGGGAGGCATATCTGTTCTCCTTACCAGTTTTGCCCCAAATACAAATCTCGAGTTGCACTAATCTTTGTCACTAGGCCAGCTACGAGTCTTATTATTAGCCTTTGAAGCTTGAACTGAAATTTTAAATGGTTTCTTGTTCTCTTAACTCTCTAATCCAGCCTTTCTCAACCTTTTTGCCTTGGAAGAGCTCTTGAAATAATTTTCAGGTCTCAGGGAACTCCTGCGTGAAAATTATTATATCTACAGCTCATAGTATGTTGGCATGATCAGCAAGTTGTAGATATAAAAATCCAAAAGTAATTGTCAATGCTCTTTTGAGTACAGAATGAATTTTTAGCCAACCATTCTGGAAAAAAACAGGTAGTTAAGCTTAGCTTACTTTTCTTGAAATTCTTTCTTTCCTTTTCATAAATTTTAAAAACTCATAAGGCAAACATAATAAATTTCTGTTAAAGTCCTGGATTTAATGGGATTTAACTTTTATAAATTGATTTTAATTAATACTATTTACAATATGAAAACTTATTGGTAATGTTAAAGCAGTGTGTTATGACAACATCAGGATCTTCTTTTGTTTAAAACAAGAGAAACAAAACCTCTCATGGAACTAACCACTGATGAAGCACCATCGTACAGATGCCAACACAGTTCCTCCAAGACAGACCTTTCATTTCCCGATATGAAGACCAAAACTTTTAAAACATCTTGGCCTTTCCTTGTTTCAGGCAGCTCTTTACAACAGAAAAAGTCTTCTTGAATTTCACCATCATTTACAAATCTTACAAATGCTACAACATTACGTTTATTAGGTTCAAAACAACTGACTGACTTTTCCTTTTCTGGGTAATAAGTTCTGCTACTAAATAATTTGCTTCCTGATGGTTTTTACTCATTTTTTACTGATTGACTTTATTAACAAAAGTTTTACTCTGTTTCTTTTGAGATTCTAATAGCCATTTAGAATTATCACACTTTTACACATGATGTGGCTGTGATTTGTAGTTAAGTGTCTGTTCAATTTTGCTGGAGCCATTGCTGCACTTGTAAGTTGTTTGCCACAGACTAGGCCCAACTTGGATCACCAGTCCATGTAAAACCCACTGATATGTAGCTTCATTGTAAAGGCAGATTGCGTAAGAACGCCATAATAAAGCTAAACGAGAAAACTGCAAGAAATACGAAAACTTCACAACATAATTCACTTCTATATAATTCACCGTCTGCAATGCTTACAACAAAAGCAAAGCAGTAAGCCAGCAGCTGAGTCGTGGCACATAAAATTTCCTTTAGAATGAAAATTCCCTTCCAATTTTTTACTACACCAGTCACAAGTCAGTCAGCAGTGCGTAAGGGGAAGTTAGGGGAGGTAATTCGGGAGGGAGAGGCTGACGTCACACCCAAAGATGGGTGAGTCCATTTAATGCTCGGAAACGTACTTCACGCCTACCATCCTCCCCTTGTACAATACAGTGCTCACCAATTATCAGTCTACCATCCTCCCCTCCATGCAGTACAGTGCTCAACAATTATCAACGGCCTCCCCTAACTCGTGTCAAAAACTGAGAATGGACTCAACCAAATAAACATGGTCCTACGGTGCACTGCCATACTGGGCTGAGAGACCTCTAATGATATTGCTAACAGTGCTGCTTAGTCACTGCCCACCAAAGCAAGCGCTAGCGTCATGTGTTACGCAATTTTCAAAAAACAATGTTTATTTTTTAAAATTGCAACCTCTGGTGGAACCTCTCCCTGGTTGAGAAACCCTGCTCTAGTCAAAGTCCCTTTTGTGGAGTTAAGGGAATTACAGAGGCATGAGAAAGGATCTGGACAAAGTTGACTAGAAGGGCATAGATGATAGAGCAGCAACGGCAGTACGGTTCATCCCAACAAAACAGCATTGTAAAGAGAAGATGAGGAAAATGAAGTCAAAATGAGTATAAAAGCAAAAGAGAGGGCATACTGTATAACCAACAGAAGACAACTAAAAAAGCAATGAGAGAAAAGATGAAATATGAAGTCTTTAGCTAATAATATAAAAGAGGATGTGATGAAACACATTGATGATGGTAGAGCAGTAGATGTAGCGTATATGGATTTCAGCAAGGCATTTGATAAGGTATCCAATGCAAGGCTTATTGAGAAAGTAAGGAGGCATGGGATCCAAGGGGACATTGCTTTGTGGATCCAGAACTGGCTTGCCCACAGAAGGCAAAGAGTGGTTGTAGATGGTCATATTCTGCATGGAGGTCGGTGACCAGTGGTGTGCCTCAGGAATCTGTTCTGGGACCCCTTCTTTTTGTGATTTTTATAAATGACCTGGATGAGGAAGTGGAGGAATGGGTTAGTAAATTTGCTGATGACACAAAATTTAGGGGTGTTGTGGATAGTGTGGAGGGCTGTCAGAGGTTATAGCAAGACATCAATAGGATGCAAAACTGGGCTGAGAAATGGCAGATGGAGTTCAACCCAGTTAAGTGTGAGGTGGTTCATTTGGGTAGGTCAAATATGATGGCAGGATATAGTATTAATGGTAAAACCTTCGGCAGTATGGAGGATCAGAGGGATCTTAGGGTCCGAGTCCATCGGACATTCAAAGCTGCTGCGCAGGTTGACTGTGTGGTTAAGAAGGCATATGGTGTACTGGCCTTCATCAACCGCAGGAATGAGTTCAAGAGCCGAAAGGTAATGTTACAGCTATATCGGACCCTGGTCAGACCCCACTTGGAGTACTGCGCTCAGTTCTGGTTGCCTCACTACAGGAAGGATGTGGAAACTATAACAAGGGTGCAGAGCAGATTTAAGAGGATGTTGCCTGGATTGGGGAGCATGCCTTATGAGAATAGTTTGAGTGAACTCTGCCTTTTCCCGTTGGCATGATGGAGGATGAGATGTGACCTGATAGAGGTGTTTAAGATAATGAGAGGCATTGATCGTGTGGATAGTCAGAGGCTTTTTCCCAGGGCTGAAATGGCTAACACGAGAGCGCACAGTTTTAAGGTGCTTGAAAATAAGTACAGAGGAGATGTCTGGGACAAGATATTTTTATAAAAACGCCAGGTGGTGAGTGCATGGAATGGGCTGCCGGTGACGGTGGCAGAGGAGGATAAAATAGGGTCTTTTAAGCGACTCTTGGGCAGGTACACGGAGCTTAGAAAAATAGAGAGCTATGGGTAACCCTAGGTAATTTCTAAAGCAAGTACATCTTCTGCACAGCATTGTGGGTCAAAGGCTCTGTATCGTGCTGTAGGCTTTCAATGTTTGATGTCTCTAAACTTACTGAATATTAAAAGGCCGTGGTAGAGTGGATGTGCAGAGGGTGTTTCCGATAGTGGGAGTCTACCACCAGAGGGCACAGTCTCAGAATAGAAGAACAAATCTTTAGAACAGAAATGAGGAGAAATTGAGAAGGAATTTCTTTAACCAATCTGTGGAATTCATTACCACAGCAGAGGTTGATAGGTACTTAATTCGAAAAGGTGTTCAAGGATTTGGGGAAGGTCGGAGAATGGAGGTGAGAGGGAAACTAAATCAGCTATGGTGGAATGATGGAGCAGATTCCATGGGTCAAATAGCTTCATTCTAATCTTATCTATGGTTTTAGGGATTATTACAATACCTAACATGTACTTCTTTGTTTACGTGAAGCAGAAGCAACTTTCAACAACGAAAGTAGGTTAGAAAAGATTATTTTCAATATTCTATGTCCACACTTTATAAATTATTTATGTAATGCCCAGACTAAGATTTTACTGCTAATGTTGTAGGGCATTTCATTTAATGGTTTTCTGTAGAAGCAGTGTGTTCTGCTGGTAGTGTTTGGGTAACTGTGAAAGATAAAGGGTAGTGATGTTCATGTTTAAGAACATGGTGTCATCCAATCTGGATGGTAGAATTGGGAGAAGGTTCTAGAGAATGCTGGGCGGAGAGGTTTTTGTGATAGACATTGGGGTGAGTTGAGGTCTTTTCAGTAGGAGATGGACAGAGAAGTAGCTCAAGAGGATTAGCCATAAGATTTGATCCGATGGAAATGCACGATTCGATGGAGTCCAAGAGGGAAAATCCTACCAGTGATCAGTGAATAGGACTTGGCGCCATGCGTACACATCAGATTTTGGAAGATTTGAGCCCCAACCTTGAACACAATTGACTGTTTTAATTATACAGGGCCCTTTTGTTTTTTTCTTTAATAACAGCTTGGTTAAGTTTATATTCATAAATATACTTTGTTTATAATTGTATGCAGTGTACAGTCTGTTATTTCTTGCTGACAGGTAATTGCATGGGGGCAGTAGTTATACAGTATTCACACAGATCACAGGGTTCAGGTGAGCGTGCCATCCCAGCTTCCCGGGTTTGGTGGGACCCAAATCATATTGACCCTAGATGTACTGAGTCCGAGAAAGGTGGTTTTCTCACTGAGTCTGGTGGCTGATAAAGAGGGGCCAACGAGTCACGTCTCTATTGACATCCAGTAAAAAGGGGTTTCACTTAGTGAATGTTTCACTCTAAACCAGCATTCTGGCAAAAGCCACTTTAACATTGCATTTGTTTTTACATAGAAATGTTTGCAATGATATTCCAGACTGTTTTTAATTACTCTTTCAAAATAAAATGCTGAGCATAAGGTAATAAAAAACAAAGACCATTCTTACTAGAATTGTGGTTACTCTTTAACTTGTTTATTTAATAATTTGTGTTGCAACATGTTAGCTTTCATCACTGTTCTCTTCTCCTCATCAGCAGCTTTCATTGCACTCACCAGCTGGCCACAAGCAACACAAAAGGGCTTACACAAACGCATGGCACAGAACATACTAGTATTGTATAGAATTACAATTTTAACTCATTAATCCAAACTGAGAAATCACAATATCCACTTGAAATTCTGGCCCAGTGCCCAATAATCATCATTTCTAAAACCTGTTAACAAGAAACAATACATTAAATTCCAAATCTATACTTAGTTCTTATTACAATTATTTATTTTGGAACTGTACCAGCCACAAATCCATCAGCTGTAAATTGTGATTTACTTGATAAATTTAATAGAACTTTTAAAGTCTTATATGAACCTCTGAAAACTGCAACATTTGGGGAAAAACTTAATGGAGATATACAAAAAGTAGTAAATTTGACTAGACTATTTTGCTAACACATCTAACAACAATGAACCCGTTACAATCAACAGTATACACTAAAATTTCTAACTACCTGAACACAAGGTTAAGATGATTGGAAAATTCACTATGCTTCACCAGTAAAACAAAACAAGTGATGATAACTTCCATTTTAAGATTTGTTGAAGCTTGTAAGATCGAGTGATAAATTTAAAAGAACTTAATGCAGGAAAGTGTGAGGAAGCACTTTGGAAGGATCAACCAGGTTAGGTCTCATAGTGAGCAGTAGGGCACTGAGGAGTGTGATAGAACAGAGGGATCTGGGAATACAGTCCTTAATTCCTTGAAAGAGACAACATGGCAGCTAGGGGCTTTTGGCATATTGGCCTTCATAAGTCAATATATTTAGTACAGGAGTTGGAATGTTATATTGAAGTTGTACAAGATGGTGGTAGGCCTAATTTGAAGTATTATGTCTGGTTATGGTCACCTATAGAAGAGATAAAAATAAGAGAAAGAATGCAGAGAAAATTTACAAGGAGGACCTTAATTATAGGGAAACATTGAATAAGTTAGGACTTTATTCCCTAGAATGTAGAAGATTGATGGGTGATTCGATAGAGGGTGGCAAGTGTGTGTGGAGTGGGCTGCCAGCACAAGCAGCGGATGTGGGGTTGATTTTCAACATTTAAGAGAAATTTGGATAGGCACATGGATGTGAGGGGTATGAAGGGCTATGGTCTGGGTGAATGTTGATGGGAATAGGGAGATTAATGGTTTTGCACAAACAAGATGGGCCAAATAGCCCGTTTCAGTGTTGCAATATTCTATGACTATGACTCAAGAAGGAAAATTTAGCAAGTCCATTTAAAATTACGATCTTATGAGGAAAACATCAGATAGTGGCTCCTCAAAAGTAATCTTTACCTTTGCTCTCTCTATGAATGGAACAAACAGAAATCTTCTCACTCAAATTATAGCCAACATCATCTTAAATCAGATAATGTGACAAATGTGCATCCGTCAACGTGTGGTAACTTTTCATCCTCTTATTTCTCAGGTGTCTACACCATGCCTTAAAAGATTAGCAGGCAGTGGTTCTAAGAGCAAAATAAACCAAAATTTAACCACTGTCCACTGTACCTTTTTCCACAGATGCTGCCTGGCCTGCTAAGTTCCTCCAGCATTTTGTGTATGTTGCAATGTTTCATTTTACCCATGTTATATGCTATTTGACAGATTTTTGCCACTCACTTAGCCCCAACATCCTCATGTCCTTTTCACAGCTCATCTACCTTTCTCTGTTACAAGCAAATCTGGCAATAATACAGTCAATACAATGTCAAAGGAAGCTAATAGCTGTCTCACAGCTCCAAAACCCTGATCTCCACTGCAGGCTATGTGAAGCTTGGACCCCTCCTATGATACTGTGCGTTTCTTACAGGTTCTCCAATTTTTTTCATCACCCCAAAGATGTGTGATTTTGTAAGTTAATTGGTCATTGTAAATAGCCGCTAGTGTATAGTAACTGATAGAATCTGGGGGAATTTGGGAGAATACATTCATAGATCCAGCACTGATCTCTGTGGCACAGTAATCATTACTTACTACAAGCCAAAAAACTATTCAATGCCTACTTTTTTCCTGTTAGCAACTCAACATTCAATTCATGCCAAAATTGAGCATTTTTTTAAATTTAAAATTTGCTCAAGGAATGTGGGTTTCGCCGACTGAGGTTGTAGGTTTAGCTGTTATGCTTCCAATGTACAAGTGACAAATAAAGCTAATCTTTTAATCTTTAGAGCCAGAACTTAATTGCTGATCTAGAACTGCCTTTGAGAAAGAGATAATGAATTGCCTTTTTGAACCACTTCAATCTTTATGGTGTGGGTGTACCCACAATGTTGTTAGAGTGAAAGTGAAGGAAGAATGATATACATCCAACTAACAATGGGGTGTGCTTTGAAGGGCAACATCCAAAGTGATGATGCTGCCATTTATTTTCTGTCCTTGTCCTTCTCGCTGGTACAGGTTTTGGCTTTAGAAGATGCTAAGTAGTCTTGGTGAGTTTCTGCAGTGTATCCTGTAGATAGTTCAAACTGCTTCTGCCGCTGTGTTAGTGATGGAGTATATGATGGTCATGGATGACGTATCTCTCCAATGGGTTTCTATATCCTGTAAGGTGCAAAGATTCCTGAGTGTTGTTGAAGCTACACTCATCCAGGCAAGCAGAAAGTATCCCATCACATTCCTGACCTGAGCCTTGTAGACAGCAGACAGGTTTTGAGGAGTTTTTGAGGTGAGTTACTCAATGCAGGGTTCCTAGCTTCTGAACTGCTCTTGTAGTAGCCAAATCATTCATATGGCTGCTGCCGTTCAATTTCTAGTCATATGGCAACTTCAGGACACTGATGGGTGGGGGGGGGGGGGGGGGAAGATTCAGTAATAGCAAAGCCATTAAAAGTCAGGGGCCGACTTGTTGGATATTGTTATTCCCTGGCATTAGTGTGGCATGAATATTACTTGCCACCTATCAGCCCAGACTGGATTTTGTCCAGGTCTTGCTGCATGTGGCTATGGAATCATTGTCTGATGAGTCACAAATCATGCCAAACATTGGCCAATCCATTCTGTCTACACAATGTCCCTATCCCTCCATTCTCTACACATTCAAATGTTTATCTAAGATTCTTGTAGATGCCTCCGTCATATTTACCTTCACCTGTACTCTTATAAGCACATACCAAGCGCCAAGTACTTGTAAAAATACTCACTCTGCACATTTCCTTTGAATTTATCCCCCTCACCTTAAACACATGCCCTTTACTATTAGATATTTTGGCCATGGGTAAAAGATATCGGCTGTCTACCCTACCTATGCCTCTCCTAATCCTATAAATTTACATCACTGCCTCAGAAAAGTTGTCAGCATAATGAAAGAACCTTCCAAACCTGGACATTCTCTATCCCCCCCTTCCATCAGGCAGAAGATATAAAAGCTTGAAAATGCACACAATCAGGCTCTAAGGCAGTTTATATCCTATTGTAAGACACTGAACTAACCTCTTTCAGAATGATGAACTCTTGATTTCACTATCTACTTTGTCACGGCCCATGCACCTACATTGTCTTAGCTGTACTACACTTTCTCTGCAACAATATAGTTTGCACTGTTATTGCTATTCTTTTGTATAAATTGATTTTTAGAAATAGTCTCTATGCATGCCTTGCAAAACCAAGTCCTCCAAGCCCTTCCCCTCCATGTACTTAATCAAATGTTTCACAGTTGCAATTTTACCCACCTTGACCACTTCCTCTGGCAGATTATGTCAGGTATTGTTACCTCTTATCTTGTATCTTGGACTCTCCAACTTTGGAGAAAAGACTATGGTTGTACACTTTCTTCATACCCCTTATGATTTTACAAACTTCTATAGGGTCACCTCTCATTTTCCTACATTCCAAGAAATATAGATCCAGCATAGCCAGCCTCTCCCTAAAGCTCACGCCCTCTAGTCTAGACAACTCCTCGTAAATCTCTTCTATACACTGGCTGAAATGACAATGTCTCAGGGTTACCAAAACTACACACTAATTGTGGCCTTACTAACATATATAATGGCAATATAATGTTCCTACTCCTGAACTCAATGCCTTACTGTTGAAGAATTTCAAAGTCATATATTTGAATAATAAGTGAACCTTTGATTAAGTTCTAAGGCTAAACACCTTGACCAACCTGTTTACTTCTGTGGCCACTTTCAGTGAACTGTGCACCTGTACTCCCAGGTCCCACTGTTCCACAACATTCATCAGTGTCCTGCCATTCACAGTATAGACCCTACCGTGGTTTAAATGTTGCTCACAGTTATCTATATTGAAAGCCATCTGCCATTCCTCTGCCCATCTCTTTAGCTGATCAATATCTCTTAATAATTCATTGTAACTTCCTTCATTATCAACAAGACCCTGTAAATTTGTATCAGAATTAATTCTATCTTGTTGCATGTCAAGTCCAGTACACCATATACAGTTCCCGAACATCCTGTTCTAAGAGGTTACCCTGAAAGCAGAGATCATCTGGCAACCTTTATACATCTGATTTTCCAGTTTATGGGTAGTTTAAAGTTCATAATGATTATCATATCTTAATAACAGGCTCCCATAATTTCTTCCTTTATACTTTGCCCTACTGCAGTTATATGGTATGGGGGCCTGTACACAAGTCTCGCAAGTGAAATTTCGCTTTTATGCTTTTAACTCCACCTAAACCATTTCTGCATTCCTTTTCTTTACAATCTTCAGATTATCCTTCACCAAGATCATTAATGAACAGACACATTACTCTATTTCTTCCATACTTTTTAAATGGCTTTTACCTTCAGTATTCAGGTCCTAATCCACATCACCCTGATCATCACTTTCAGATTGTATTTTGTACCCTCAGTTCATCTGTTTTTTTTTAAATGCTATTTGTAATTCAGATAGAACTTTTACTATTGTCCTGTTTTCTTTCCCTCTCACTTCTATCCATTCCTGCTAATATGGGAAAGTATTATATCTTCCTCTTCAGCCTCAATGCTATACAATTTAATCCCTTATTCTTCAGTTAAGTTCAGTAAACCTCCACTTCATCTTGAAAGATATTGCAGCATTTCAGGTGAATTTGACCTGGAGGCTTACATCAATCCAATAAAATCACAGAGCTACTCTAATTGAAAAACCTGTGGAAATTTAAATAAAATAGAAAACAGTCAGTCAGTATTTGCAGAGAGAGGGAAAAAAATTACAGTTCAATGACAATCATAAACAGGTCAGGGAACTAAAATACTAGTTTTGTTTCTACACTTAATGGAACTGCTTAAAAAAATAAAATTAAAAATTCATAATTGAAAATTCTGGTAAACTGGAAAAAACTAGGAAAGTGGAGATACTTAACTTGCAATTGGTTGTTGAACAAATGAAGAATCATCAATCCATACAGTAATAGTGAAGTTTACCAAGACTAAAATTTTATAGTGACTTTGAACTGCATGTCAGAATTTGGAATTCCAATTCAAATTGTTTACAATACACACACACACAGATAAATCAGCTACTACATACACACCTGTCTATGCTCTCTCCTTGACAGAACATGTCCATTCAGAACCCGCCAAAGCATTCTGCCTGCTATTTTTGTGTCAATCCACAGTAACTGGAAGCCATGGTAATAATGTTTTATTTCTTCTACAATCTTCTGACTCAGAGACTTGCGTACTTCAGGCTCAATAGGGCTATATACAGGGCCTCCTTCCTCCAGTCGCTTATTCTTATCCTTTAGAGATTTCAGAGATTTTTCTACTTTGGAGTCGTCATACAGTTGATGTGTTGAATGCCACCATCTTACGGAAACATAATGTGATCCAATATTGGTGGAAGTGCATGACAAAGGAGCACCCACATGACAGTATAGCCGCTTTGTTCCTTTTCTCCAGCAACTATAGTGATCACTTGTATGCAAAGAACTGCTGTTTGTCGGTGTGGTGCTGCAGTTTCTGAACAAAGCACTTCTGCAAAGGGAAGGACAAAACAAAAATTTTAAATATGAATTTCTAAAAGACACTGTTATTTCCTCAAAGTTTGAGCATATAAAAAATTAAATTCTTAGGAAGAAATTAAAGTATAACTTTGAGAAGTTATGACATTTTTAATTTCAGAATGGCATCACTGATGAATACATTTTGTTCTAAGTTGGAAATCGTTAAGAAAATGTTGGAACTAAGTCTTAAAGTCGTTCATCATTAAAAGAGATGATTTGATGCAGATATCATACAATTAAATGCTGGTAAGTAACAACAAAACAACTTTTTTAAATAATAAATGACACTCATAGCTTCACAAGGTAAATCAGTAGCAAAGAACAATCTGCTAGAGCAACTCAAGCGGGTCAAGCAGCAGCAAAAGTGGGGATGGGGGGAGGAATTGTTTTGGGTTGAAACCCTGCAATAACCTTGAAGACTGAAATTCTGGCTGAGTGATGTCACAGCAACAACCTCTTACTCAATGTTAGCAAGACCAAGGAGCTGATTATTGATTTCAGGAGGAGGAAACCAGAGTCCATGAGCCATGGGGTAAATCCAGAGATGGAGAAGGTCAGCAATAAATTCCTTGGTGTTATCATTTCAGAGGATCTATCCTGGGTCCAGCACAAAAGTAACACTACAAAGAAAGCATGGTAGTGCCTCTACTTATAAATTTGCAAAGGTCTGGCATGCCATCAAAAACTTTGACAAACTTCTGTAGGTGTGTGGTGGAGAGTATATTGACTGCTTCATCATGGCCTAGTATGGAAACACCAATGCCCACATACAGAAAAGCCTAAATAAAGTAGTGGATATGGCCCAGTACCTCATGGGTAATGCCCTCCCCACCATTGAGCACATCTACATGGATGCCGATTTCAGGCATCCATCACCAAGGACCCCCCAACGTCCAGGCCATGCTCTCCTCTTGCTGCTGCCATAAGGAAGATGCTACAGGAGTCTCAGGACCGCACTTTCAGGTTCAATAACAGTTACTACCCCTCAACCATCAGGCTCTTGAACCAGTGGGGGATAACTTCACTCACCCAATCACTGAACTGTTCCCACAACCTATGGACTCACTTTCAAGACTCTTCATCTCAAGCTTTCAATATTTATTGCTTATTATCTTTTCTCTTTCTTTTTGTACTTGCAGAGATTTTTTGCATATTGGTTGTTGCCTATCCTGTTAGGTGCAATTTTTTATTGATTCCATTGTGTTTGTTGTCATTACTGTGAACACCCACAAGAAAATGGATCACAAGGCTGTATATGGTGCCATTTGTACTTTAATAATAAATTTATTTTGAACTTCCAAGTCTTGGGTGTTGGTTTACAATAGGCATCATGGCTCACATAAACATAACTGCTGAAGGGCCTGTTCCTGTGCTATACTGCTCAATGTTTATCTATGTTAATGCAAATCAATATTGTAATAGTATGATAGGATAGTAATTAAAATAAGCTAATAGGGAATTTACCTTTAAACAATTTGTCTGTTACATGCTAAATATATATTTAAAAGGGCTTAAAATATTGCTATAGTTGTATGAAGCTTTTCTGTTATCTATACCCTCAAATTTATTGCATACAGTTCTTGATCAAAACTGCCTGGTTCAAGACTTTGAATTTTTAGTCATTTCAAATGGATCCATAGTAGTAAGGCTCCTGCCAATTCTGTCTTATTCAACACATACAGACTGCATCTCACTTCTGGAACTTTTGTACTCTAATCTATGGCATTCATCATGTTTGCTCATCATTGCTGGAGAGGGGATGCAAGCAATAGGAAAACCCAGCAGCCTTGTTATTTGAAAGTCAGTATTTGATAAGTTACTCAGAATTTCTGAACCTAATAACCATCCTGTGACCAATGGACCAGTGACAGGAATGTTCTTAATTACTCCCAATGCAACACAACTCTGTTCATCGGTCTTCAAGCCTATTCCAAGGAAAGTACTTCTAAAACCTTGTTAACCAGTCTAAGTCTACAAATAATTAAATAGAGTTCACCATATTCAATCTTTTAAATAAAAACACCTTAGCAGAATAACAAAAGTCAAATATAGAATTTTTTTGGAATAAAAGTACTTGTGAATTTTTTCTTAACTTGCTAAACCTTGATTCATTGAAATTAGCAGTATAATAATTTATATATTCTGAATTCCAAACTTGTTGCAAAGGGTAGAAATTGCTCTCCTTGTTGTAATAACTTGTCTTCAAAATGAATTAATAGAAGTTATTTGGGGTTGAAACCAGAATCAGATGCCACGAGGAACATTATTCAACTAATTCAGAGTCTTCCATCAGTCTATCATCTATACCAACATTGGTGTCAACATGCTGAGGGCTTCTTAAAATCTCATCTCACAGTCATCATTAAAAGGAACAGCAACGTTTTATATTTTGCAAATAAAGTAGCAAATGAGAACTTAGTTCTAAAAACATTCATGTAATTCAAATTAATCCATAACATTGAAAATTGGCATATTGCATGTTTAAAATAGGCACTAAAGGCAGAACCAAAAAAAGAGAAATTAAAATATAACTACTTTCCAGATGGTGAAATTTAGATATTTGAAGTGGCACATTAAGAGACATTAGTTTTCAGTAAGTATTGATTTTTAAGAAGAAAAAACTGCTCAACTGAACACTATTAAGGAACTGGATATTTTAATTAACAGGGCTGTGTTTTCAGTGAGAAACAACTCAAGGCCAACTTGTAAAATACAGAAAGAGCAATAATCAGGGAATTAATTTTGGTAGTTTTCAGTTGCCTTTGAACTTGAGCTTTTAGTCAAACATGATATAAATAATTCTCTTTACCTGTTGCATGTCAACCTTAGAGCAGTACAATTAAGACAGACAACTTCACCAAAACCACCTAAAATAAGAAACACCAAATGATTATATGCCATAGAAATTGTTGAAAACATATAAAGGCCAACAGAAAAATGCTAAAGGAATACAAATTAATTGTTACGAAACAAGTAAAATTTTTACAGCTTAGCTACACCCAGTGTTGCCTAGCAGTGTTGTAATCAAAGTCTCAAGCTGATAGCAAACAGATGATATACATTTCTCATATCTAAAGGTAGAATTAGAAACACAATCTGTGAAGATTTAATTATATTAATAAAAGACAGTAAAATACTAAATTCCCACAGAATTCACACACAAAACAATAATTATGGGGAAAGTATTATTTAATGCTAGAATTTACCAAACCACGTTAAATAGGCTTATATCAAAATATATTCATTCAACTGTTTGCTGTGTATTTTATAATTGAAACACTGCCAACATGTATTATTAGTAACTTCAGAATTAAACAAATGTTACACCTTGTTTTTAATGCCATTCTACTCATTTTAATGATTGCATTCTGGCAAGATACAAGATTGCTTATTGTCATTCACCTGCAAACACTCTAAACCAATGGCAGCATAAAAACATAAGCATACAAACAACATAAATACACAAGATTAGTTTATACACACAGTCTTACTGACATAAAGTGATGCCAGTAAAGGAGTATCTGTACATAAGGTGACTCTGAAAGGAAATGATAGAGTGGAGATGAGGGTTAATGGTTGGAAGTGTTGACAGCTTAGGGGAACTACCGGTAACTGTTTTTCAGTCTGGTGGTCCTGGTAAGGCACAGCCACTTTGCTGGTGTGAGTCAGGCAAACAGTCCATGAACAGGGCAAGTGGGAACCTTCATGATGCTGCTGGCTTATTTTACCTAGCATCTTTGTGTATACATGCCCTTCTGCACCACACAGTAATGCAGCATTTCAGGATGTCTTCAAATGCGCATCTGTAAAAAAGGTTGTGAGTATTGATATGCATGGTCCTGCTCTCTTCAGCCTCCTCAGAAAGTAGAGGCATTGGTGAGTGTTCTTGAATGTGGTGGATGGAACCATGAAAGGTTACGGGTGATGTGCATTCCCATGAAAGAAGTGCGAATTACCATGAAGTTAATAACCATCTCCTGTGCCTCACTGACATTGAGGACAAGGTTATTTGCCTGGCACGAGGTCTCGAGCTCTTCCACCTCCTCTCTGCTGGCTGTCTCATCAGTACTGGTGGTAAGCCCCACCACTGCCTTGACATCAGCAAACTTGATAATGTGATTGCTCTGGTGTATAGCTGTGCAGTCATGTGTCAGCAGTAAGCACAGCATACAGCACTGTGGGGGCATCCATGTTGAGGATGATGGGAAGGAGGAACAGTGTTCATCCCAACTGTGAGGTTTGTTCGTTAGAAGTCCAATACCCAGTTGCACAGTGATGTATTTAGACCAAAGAGAAGGAATTTGTTCAAGACCTGTGGGACGATAGTGTCAAATGCTGAACTGAAATCCAGGAACAGCAGTCAGATGTGTTGTTGTTTTCTAGGTGTGTCAGGAACAGGTGCCAGATAGACACTATGGTCTATGGTCTGCGAGCCCAAGAGACCTGTCAAGGTATGGAAGGACTGTCTGTGATTGGGTGTGTGGGTAGGAGGATGGGAAAGGGGATTCTTTTGCCGTTTTTGCTTTGTTGTTCTGCTGAGCACTGCAGGCATGCTATGTTGTTGCCAGAAAATGGTGAAGCAGTCTGATTACAGATATTTATCTTGCAATCAAACCTAAAGGAAATTTCTCATTTTCAAAGGTCGCTGCTTTAAAATCTCTGAGGAATTAGAAGTACTAATTGGAGAGTAGTGAATAATACTTTATTAATATATTACTACCATCAACGAGAAGGTATAGGAGCCTGAAGATACACACTCAACATTTCACTAAGAGCTTCTACCCCTCTCCCAGATTTCTGAATGGATGTTGAAACGTGAACACTAGCTCAGTATTTTATTTCCTCTCTTTTTGCACTGCTTATTTAATAATATATACCTTACTGTAATTTATAGTCTTTTATTATGAATTCCAACTTATTGTTGCCACAGAGCAAATTTCACAATATATGCCAGTGATATTAAACTTGATTCTGATTCATTGCAACATTCAAACTTCCTTTCACATTAAATGTGAAAGACTTCATGGTGGGGGGGGGGGGGGGGGGAAGAATCACAAATTCAAATAACTTATTTTATTTTTCACTGGATATTGACGTTGCTGGCAAGCCAACTATTTGTTTTGAGATTGCGGTAAAGCTATTGAATTGCATAGAGATTTAATTCGTCCCTCGTGTTACTAAGAGTTTCACTCAGAGATATTAATCCAAGATAGTGTGTGATGGAAGAGTTGAGCTTGAGCTAACAATCCTTTTCATTTGATGCTCTTATTCTTCAGGACAGTAATGGTTCTATATTTACAAAATGGTATTGATGATATCTTGACTAATTGTTCCAGTGCAACTTACAGATGGCATACCCAACTCACCATGGGGGAAAAAAGAATTTTACCACAGCGGAAGGGTTGGTAATTGAACAGGCTGTTTCAATCTCCATGTTGGAAAAATGTCAAGTATTCCACAAAAGGAAATTGAAGCCATGTCATCTGCTGTTGAATATTCACTCTCAAATGACAAAAGTAGATTAATGTCACTAATCCAATTTAATTCCTGGTGCCTCTAAATCCACAGCTTGCCATCATCCCCACCAGTTTGCTGACAGTGGATGGATTTTGGAAAAGAATTGATTAACAAAAGGGAAATGGTGAGACTCATCCTTCTTGGAGATGATCATTAGCTAGCATACGCATGACCACTCAATTCCTGAATGTAGTCCATGTCTCTATCAAACCAAATTCTAAATTGCAACTGGGGCAGTTAACTGATTGATAACAAATCTACTACTCTTATCATTCACTCCCTATACTGGACCTTGATGTACTAAGGTCCATGAAAACGGCAGTGTACATAACATAAGGACAAAGAGTTGATGGCATACTTTATTAAAATATTGATAGGCCACTGGAGTACAGTGAACCGTTCTGGTCATCATATTATAGCAGGGGCTCCCAACCTGGGGTTCATAAACCCCTTGCTTAATGGCATTGGTCCATGGCATAAAAAAGGAATTTCGGTACTGTAAGAAGGATATTATTGCACTGCAGATGCAGAAGAAATTCACAGGACATTGCTTTATTTGAGGGAAAGGTAGACTAGATTTAATTTCCTTAAAGCAAAGATGTGCAAGGGCACACAACATCACAAGCAGCAAGGATTGGGTAGATGGTCAGATACTATTTCCCTAAAACAGAGATAACCAACACAAGAAGCAGAATTTTGAACAATTTTGAACTCGTATTAGAGGGGAGCGAAGAAAGAAATTTTGCCACCCAGCATGTTGTCGGAATTCGGAATGCACTATATGAGGCAGTCACAATATTTAAGAAATTAGATAAGCACTTTTAAATGAGATATATTTCCCTTGCTGCTCTGTTACACACCTGAATGAACCAGTATTGACTCTCTGGTTTGATAGCTCACAATTGGCCAAGGTTGGTTAGGAACGCTTATGGTGTATTGACCTTCATTAGTCAGGAACTGAGTTCAAGAACCATGAGGTAACATTGCAGCTCACCGTAACTCTGGATAGATCACATTTGGAGTATTGTGTTCAATTCTGATTGCATCATTACAGGAAGGATATAATGATTACATATTTACAGAGAGAGTGCAAAGGAGATATATCAGGATTGGAAAACATGTCTTTGAGGATAGGTTGAGTGAGCAAGGGTTTTTTTCTTTGTGGCAAAGGAACATGAATAGTGACTTGATGAAGATATACATAAAAGGCACTGGACAGCCTGAACTTTTTCCAAGGCAGAAACGGCAAATGAACCCTTAATTTATCCTGAAATTTAAATACCTGTTCCATTCATCTGTTTCATTCCAACATTCGAACAGTTATCCAGAAATGCACAAAAGTAAAATAACGTTATATTGATAATGACGTGTATAGTTATAAATAATTATACCACTAGACCCAGCATTTTCATATTAAGCTTTAGCACTTTTGATAATGTGAAGTTCATGTCACGTGAACTGTTTATCACATTGAGATAATAGTGCTATATTTAAAAAGTGATTATGTAAAGTTGATGTTCTGATACGCAGATGATACCCCTCTTCTGACTGGTCCCTCCAGAAGGTGTACCTACCACCTTATCTTCTAACGTGGCCATTTCTTACTTGTTCCATCTCCAGGTAACTGAGTAATGAAAGTAGCTGCAATTTAATAAGCAAATAGTGGATGGAGGAAAAAAAAGGAGGCCTATCACTTCTCAAGCACAAAATATTCAGTACTGCCAAGACATCTCACAGCATCAAAAAAAGCTGAGGCAAACTCATTAGGAAAAAGGGGTGATCAATAGCAACTCAAAGCAATACTTCGAAAATCTCATCAACTGTATCACATTTGCTAATGTGAATGCATTTGGCTCCATCACATAGTAAATCCTAGTTAGTCCATATTTGTTGCCACTCATGACCAAAAAGTCGCCAAAATCGCATATGTCCTCATGAGCAGATAGAATCCTTGTTGTAGTTCTAAAACTCTTCATGTCACTAATCCACAAAGATTATTCTAGGGAACAACAGTAATGCCTTAAAAATGACCTCTCAAGAAACGAGACAAGTCCAACTGTGGTCACAGGTAAAGTCAAGAATCAAGGTTCTCCTTAACTCCTTTCTCCCAGTAGCTGAAAAAATGTCCTCAACTCTAAAGTGTGTATCTTATTGGACATGATCATCAATGCACAACATCTTCTGAAAAACAAAACCAGAGAGCAGCAGTTTCCAACCTCACTGAAACCTTTAGCTCCATCAGACAGGAGGGACCGTGGAGTACCATCCCCAAAATGCCAGCAGAAATTTCTAAACATCAAGAGCCAAATGAAAAATCGTATGGAGATCATATTCCTAACTCAGAACTCTATAAAGTGAAAACTGCTGTAAAAACAAACATTACCCCAGAAATTTTCCAATCCTTCTTGCGCAAAATCACACTTACCATTGCTGGATCTGAGTGTAAAATTCTAATTCTTCTTGTAATTTTATTTTATCTGTACTTGCTTAGAACTTTTATATAATCATATCTCTGCGCGCAATTGTTCAGTGAGTTTTCAGTAATCATTGTATAGCTGATTCTGTATTTTCTAGAAGTATATCTGCATCTTGTGTCACACCTGAGAGGCTCATAGGTATCTCCCTACCATCCATCAGGGACATTTATCAGGAGTGTTGCGCGTGGGGCCCTTAGTTTTATTAAGGATCCCACCCATCCATCCTGCATCCTCTGACTTTCCACCACCAAGTAGGAGACTACAATGCATAAAAACAAGAACAGTTAGAACGAAAAGCAGTTTCTTTCCCCAGGCCATTATGCTTCTGAACTCTCTGCTGTACCATATTCAAAGTGCCACTGGTTAATCTGTTCCATACCTTATATTTAATAATAATGCATTTTAATTTGTTATTTATGTGCGATCCCTCTATAGATTTCATCCTTACCTTCATAAATTATTGTGTACCATGTGTGTAATAATACTACTGTGCTTTACACCCTGGTTTGAAGAAATGTCTCGTTTCTATATACATTATACAGTTGTATACATTATATATGTCTGTAGTCAAATGACAATAAACTTGACTTGACTAGACCACTGATCCTGACATTTCATAGGTTATTCCTTATCACAGGAGTGTCTTGCTAACTCTCCAGTCAGACTAGTTTTAAGGGTAAGACAACCATGACTTCTTTATTCTGTTTTTATTCCTTTGTTATTCTTCACTCTCTTACAGTAAAATGAGTTGATTACTGTTATTTTTAGTAATATGAGCACCTAATAAAACAGTTACAATTACAAGATTGGCACCTCATTTTTTGACTTCTGAAGAACCTCCTGGATTAAAATATCTCCAGATCCAACACCATCAACAAACTTCCACAGGAGTGAAGCTAATCTTCAGAACTAAAAGTAAACCAATGACAATTACATTCCAGAACCAAGGTCACCCTAATCTCAGTTGTTGAGCTGCAATATGGAGATATTGCTTGTGTTTGCAATACTTGAGGCAGTTTCAAACTATTCTTGACTCGTTCATGGAAACATTCATGGACAAAAACTCAAGAAAAAGGCCTTCAAGCACATTGCATCTTTTGCACAATGCTATTCTGACATTCAAGAATTACAACAGCTTCCTAGAAAACATGCATGACTTTTTAAAAATCCTGACGGTCATCTCCAATGGATGAAATTCACCTTATCAAGACCTCAGACCTGACACTAAAACACTATGGTCCCTAACTTTCCATATTTTTCTGAACTACCTATAGCAGGAACCACTACACACATCACTAATGCCATCTCTACAAAATTCATTGAAAATATAAGCAAATAAGTGTGATGTCCTCGCTAAACAACAACCAAAGAGGGCCTAACTCCACTGGGCAAGCCACATCATTCATGCTCCCAACATCAGTCAGAGGAAGTGTCAAGGATGAAAATAAAATGCCCATAGACTCTTGGGAATCCCCACCCTTAACCACAAAAGAACATTCAGGATGCGAGTTCATGCAGTGGGAACATACAGTTCATTGATTATAACTCAGAATTCAACATCATCTACTACGCAAAACCTCAAAAATTGTCAGGGAGTCCAAGAACTGACACTTGGTACTTCTTTCTGCAATTGATCCTTGACTTCCTCACTGGGAGACAGCAGTTAGGACAGATTGGAAATGTCACCTCTAATCATCAATACAGGCACGCATCAGTGCTGTGTGCTTGACCACAGCTCTACACTCTCTATACCTACTGTTGTGTAGCTAAGCATAGCTCCTACCTAATGTACAAATTTACTGATCACAGTAATGTTCTAGGAAAGTTCATGGATGGTGTCAAGAAGTGAGATATGCCAACTACTGGTTTAGGGACACTGTAACAACAATCATATACTCAAGATCAGTAAAGCCATGCAACTTCTTGTGGATCTTAGGAAGGGGAGGTCAAGTGAGTTACCCCCCAGTCCTTACTGGAGGGTCTTGTAATTGGATAGAACGAGCAGTTTAAAGTCCCCAGTGTCAGTATCCCAAAGGATATACCCTGGGCATAGCATATAGATGAAGATGACACGCAAACATCTCTGCTTTCTTAGAAGTGCAAGGTGAGGTGATTCAGCAGGTCATTGAAGACTGACTAACTTCTATAGATGTTCAGTGGAAATCATTCAGATTGGCCCCATCACAGTCTTGTATGGTAACTCTAATGCAGAGGAATGCAGGAGGCTGGAGAGCAGCAATGCACTCAGCTAGTCCCATCATGGGTACAACTCTCCACCATCAAGAACATCTACAGGTGGCATTATCTCAAGGCAACATCCATCATGACAGACTTGCACTATCCAGGCCATGCCCTCTTCTCATTGCTGCCATCAGGCAAGAGGTGGAGGAACCTGAAAAGCTACAGCTCAAGGTTCAGCAACTGCTTCTTCCTTACTGTTATCAAATTATTGAACCAGCCTGAACAACACTAATTCAACTTCAAAGTTCCTAATCTTTATGTTATTTCATGATGTCAAGCAAATTATACTTAATATTATCTTATACAGTTTACATTTGTCACATTTGTAACACTGTGCCACTGCCAAAGCTAATTTTCATGCACTCATATCCTGGGTAGCATATCCTTGATAATACACTTGAACACAGATCTCATGAACTACCTGCCAACTTGTCTGGCACAATCTGCCTCAACTGTGGATGCATGTGGGGTTTCCCATCAGTCACCTCATAATCCACAAAACTGTAATGGGAGCAAATAATCTCTTATTAGGAAATACTTACAGGTATTGTCTACCCCTCTAAGATTATTGAATAGCTCCCTTGTGCGACAAAATGAAGATCTGACCTAACAATTTACCCTCTTAACATCGGCAGCAAATCCCAGGGATGCATATCTCCCACAACAATTTGTAAGTGTCCAAATCTGGAGGTCACTAACTGGAAAATTATCTTATTTCTACAAATCCGGCTGAGCATTTTCAAGATTTTCTTTTCTAGGTCAGATTTCCTGTAATTATACTATTCTTGGAACAGACTAGCCACTTATTAAAAAAATTATTGGGATTTCAACTGTATGTCAAGCATCAACTTCTGAATAGTTCAAAATAGCAACTCCAAAGAAAATAACAGAAATAAAATTTGTTATTCATTTAATTTGTATTAAATATCCATGAAAGTTCTAGGTGATCAATTTTTATTCTGGCAGCCCGGTAAGGTTTAAAGGGCATTGACACCATGGCAACAGAGACTCGACAGAGCAAAGAAATGATTAAAACATGGAAACAAGTAGCTCCGATGCACATTAATGGGGGCATATATAAACACCATATAGCTCATGCGTACAGGGATAGGAATTAGAGTATGACACAACCCTCATCTTAATTATTTTAAGCGAAAGGAAAAGAAACAGCACTCTTAACATCTGGGGCCTACCACGATTCTGCTCAGCCTTGATCATTATACAGCAGGTTTGAGGGAGACACAGCACCTCCTCATTTTAGCTTTCCGACACACCTTCCAACATTGCGCCCGTTTACCACAACAAGCACCGACGTGGGGATTTTACACGTACCTTTCCTTATTTCCCGGTGCAGCACCTTCGACGTCCTCAGGAGAGATAACCGAGAACCGCCGGCAAACAACATGAAGGTCATTTTCCTTGTCGCCGCCAGCCACCGTTCACAAGCGAAAATATCTGAGTAAAAGGCGGCTCACCCTTCAAGGCAGATACCATTTATACAACTACAAAAGAAGAAGCTCCACGTTTCAATGAGTCAGCGCCCAGCACCACCCGATTACACCACAGCTCTCCAAGCGTTCACTCGCGAAAGACGCCAACCCGCCTCAGCCGACCTTTGCGGCTATTAAGACCGCCAGCCGACAGGGTGCAGCAGCTTCGTGGCGCTACGCTCCGCGAGAGAGTCAGACCTTCGACGCCGAACCAACCAGAAAATTCCCCTGCCCTAGCGTAATCGGCCCCAGCAACACCGCTCCCACCCACCCGATCCTCTCATTGGTTGGCCGCTCGTAATGGCGCGCAACCACTCGCGCCTCCAAAGCCAAGCGCCCTGCAAGATTTTGCCGGCGAACGCCGATTCCGTCACGTGGGCTGTTGGAGCCTGCTTTTTCAAATCAGGTTCGGCTGAGGGAAGCGCGTGGATCACTAGTTCTTTACCTCCTGAACTTATAGTAAAATAAGAGTAGAAACCTATAGAAATTTTCTTTGGAAGCGCGTGTTTTAAAGAGGGGGGTGAGAAAGGAGGAGGGGAAGAGAAAGAAGGCCGTTTCCGATGGCGTGACGTCACACACTTTCTCCATTCGTTTTAATTTTTTTCTCCAGCATATGAGGATATCAGTTGGTGAGGGGCAAAATATGATTCGATGTTTATTTCGGGAAAAGGGAGAACTAGATTAAACGCTAAGGGGAAAAAAGTCTTGTCCCCTTGCTCGCGCTAGCTCCCTCTCTTCATCTTCTTGGCCCCCCCTCGCCGATTCGTCGTCAGCCAATAGGAAGCGAGAATTTTCGCGCTGATTGGCTTCGTTGAAGAAGAAGGAGGATGATGAGGATGAGGGAGTGAAGGAGTTACTGTACTCATTGAAAGTACAGTAACCTCCGTTCGTGAGGATGCGCCCATAACAGGTTCGCTGAATTTCCGAAATTTTGCGTTCACCTGCTCTCTAATCTGCTTATCCATACCTCTCCCTTTCAGTTTAACTGCGTGTAAACGGGTGAACCGCATAGCGGGCCAGGGGTTGGAAAAAAAAGGTGGCTGACCAAGAATAGGTGGCCACTGGGTTTGCAGAGACCTAGGCCGCGCGATGGTCCAATCAGGAGCTGGGCAAGCAAGCAGCTCTTTGAACGGGGCATGAGATTTTTTATGCCTTCTTTTCTTACACCTTTTTATGCCTTCAAGTTCCACATAGGTCTCTTGTGTGTATGTGCTAAAATATCTGTTATCCATTATCTGTGTAATCACACGGATGGTTAATTTCCTATGCGTGCAAGCATGGTGAACGTAGATTTCAGTATTTTTAAATGCTGCCGTGGAGTTGAATATGTGCATTGCTGCTGTTTGCTGTATGTATGGAGGGCAGCCATGTTAAATTTTAAGATTGGTCTTTTAATTTTGTTGCGATCTCCTCCAGATGCTTTGAATTTAATTTCGTTTTTTTTGCAACAAGTGCTTTTGTAGCAGGGAGTTCCAGTGGTTTATTTTAACTATGTTGGATGTTTTGCAATACGAGATAGAAATTACTAAATTTGTAAGATGTACTGCATCCTTTTGAGAATAACAAATAAGGCCATTTTGTCAACGTAATGCCATGGTTATGTATTGCATTTAGCAAATTGAGTGGAATTAACAATTGTTGGTTTGCTCTGAGTCGTGGGAGACTAGGAGATGTGGGTGAATATGATGAGAGGAGTCATGTTAAATGTCAAAGTATTTCTATTTAAGCTGTAGCTGTAATATCTAAGTTAGAAAAGTTTTATTGTCAGGAACATATGGAGAGAGTTGTGTTCTTGATCTTTCATTGCAATGGACTATTGTTTGCTGGTCTGTCTAAATTAGGGCTACTAAGCCATAGTACGTCTAATAAGGATGAGTGTGATAACTGAAGTTACAGAGTCAGGTTTATCATCACTGTCTTGTGTGATGTGGTATTTGTTTCTTGGCAGCAGTACAGTGTAAAGACATAAAATTGATATAAATTGCAAAATAAATAGTGCAGAAAAAAATCAATAGTGAGGTAGTGTTAATGGTTTCATGGACCATAGAGAAATCTAATCTGTTGTTACTCCTAAAATATTGAATGTGGGTCTTCAAGCTGCTGTACCTCCTTCTCAATGATAGTAATGAGAAGAGGGTATGCCCTGGGTGGTGAGGATGCCACCTTCTAGAGATATCATCACTTGAAGGTGTCCTTGATAGTGGCAGGGTTGTGTCTGTGATGGAGCTGCCCTCTAACCTCTTGTGATCATGTGCCTTGGATACCAGATACCAGAATATAATGCAACTAACCAGAATGCTCTCCACTGTACATATTTGCATGTCTTTGACATATCAAACCTCCTTAAAGTCCTAATGAAGTATATGTTGTCATTTTCCTGTTCATGCAAAATAATTGGTTGCTCGTGAAAATAGAATAAACGTACTTGATTTTATTGGTGGAATATTATGCCTTTATTTTGATGGGTTAAAGCATGCTGGAATTAACCCCATTTCATGGGAATATGCCTGTATTTTGATTGCCACAATTGTTGGTTCCTAAGTGACTACTAAATTACAGTTAAATGTTGCATTTTACTGATTTAAGGTGAGCAATTTCATAAGCAGAGCCACTGTAACATTGCATCTGCTTGATGCATTGGTCTGTATTTTCCCTTACGGATTTTTCCATTATATTACTTTTATTTTTGAAATTATTTTGTGTTGAGCTCAATTTGATTTTATGTAACAGTGATGAAATAGTATGTCATATTTAAATTGCATGCATCATACCTTTAAATGTAATAGTTAAGTAAACTAAGTTGTTACATGAAAATAGATAAAGAAATATGGCATGCCCCATGGCTCAGAAGGGCAAATGCTCTACCCCATGACCATAGAGTTGTGAGCACAGCTCAGACAAACCAGCCTCCCCTCAATGCTCTCTCAATACTTGGTGCATCAGTAAGATACCCAGTGTGCCCCACCCACTCCAGACATTCTCTCTCCTCTCCTCTTCCCTCAGACACAAGGGACAAAAGCCTGAAAGCATGTACTACCAGTGTAAAAGGATAGTTTGTAAACCACGGTTGTATGGTTTCCTAGGAGGATAAGATGGGTTCTTAATCTCACAATCTACATTATGATTTTGCACATCTTTGTTTGCCTTTTACAATCTCACTGTATTCTGTAATGAATTGATCAGTATAAACAGTAGGCAAAGTAAGCTTTTTACTGTATTTAGTACACAACCAACCAATCAAATAAAAATAAATAGGTTGATGTTATATTCTTTTATTAAATGTGGATCTGGGGTGAAAACAGTTCGATGGTGGGGCAGGGGGAGCATGCCAGCCAATTCTGTGAAGAACATGATCAGCATTTCACTCTGAAATACTTTGTCGGAACTGGGAAAGAGAGGGATTTGAAATGGAATTTGGATAATGGCAAATCCTGCAGTTTTATGTAATATATATATATTTACTCATTGGAGTAAATAGTTAAACTATATTTGACACATTTTCAGTACTTTATGCATCTAAATTGACCCAATCTGGAAGTCAGTGTGAATTTTTAAATTCAGTGAGAACTTGCAGCTATATCTTTGCTTCGATTGTAAATCAATGTTTACTGTTTGAAGTGAGTAGGAGGAAATTTCCTGGTGATTGTGTATGAAATCTAACTTTAATTTACTTTTCCTTTAATTTTTTATTAATGTTTGTTTTCCATCCGGTGAGGCAACACAATTTAATAGTGTTGCTCTTGTCCTATTTAATTTGAAATTAGCAACATTGCCTTTTTAGGTTCTGCTTTCACTCTTGGTACTCACTAGCCTCTTTCATTGTCTAATTGCTGTGAAAGGTTTGGCCTCATCATTTAGAAAATTAATGCCCAAAAGCTGTTTCTTTTTGATTTAAAATCTGAGTTTGTCATATATTCCAAAGACTTGAGACTGTAACCTCATTTGAAATTCCATTCTGGTGCCAAGGGAGTTCCATCCCTTTTGGATCAAAATTAAGCTGAAACCCTTCATTGATCATGGGTGCGTGTAAATGGCATTTTCCTGTTCTGAAGAAGAGTAGGAATTTTCCCCACTGTCCTGGTCTATTCGGCATTTTAAGTAGCAGTGCGGGTAATAAACACAAAGCATTTGGAATGTCTTGAGATCATGGAAGTTGTAATACAAGATCTTAACAGCCTAATCTTTAACAAAATAACTATAAATATTGATGCATCATGTGGGATATGGATTTACTAATTACTTACTACCATGTGGAGAATTTGAAGTCTTGCCTTTTTGGTATCTGAGAATCTGATTCAGATTTAGATTCCTCAGCATAAGTTGATTACTTTCACTCCCCATGAGAAGGCATTAGGTGCTGTGGTAGCTATTAGATCCAAAGTAAGACAATACAAAGTATATAGTTTATTACTTTCCCTTTTTTGTGTTTTATTCAGTGAGGCCCAAATTAATGTATTTAGGAATTTAAACAGAAATTGCTGGAAACCTTTCATCAGGTCTCTAGCCTGAAATGTTAATTCTGTACATCTTTCCACAGATGCATCTGATCCACTGAGTATTTTCAGAGCTGTTTTATTTCAGTTTTCCAGTATTTGTTCTGTTTTTACTTTAATTAATTTGGGACTCCATAGTTTTAAAGAAAGGGAAATTGCAGTTGACATGGATGATGGTGGAAAATGCATGAGAATGAAGCTGTGGAGTTTGTTTTATCAGAACCCGTCCCACCACCACCCCCTTCTCTTTTTCATTTCAAGATGTTATTTGTGCTTCTATTGATCTTGGATATTGGAGACTTAGCATCTGTGAATGACTTGGCAAAGTTCATAGTGAAGCTTAGTTGTGTGTTACTACCTTGTGTTGATACGTGCAGTTTACTAGTTCGGAGTTTGAATAATGTCTATGCTGTTCTTCTATTATGAATCATTTTGCGATTTATTTATTTTTTCTTCCCCCCCCCCCCCCCCCCCCCCCCAATTATCTTGGCTGCTTTTCCAGTTTAGGTTTACTGGGATGAGAGTAAAGGATTAAATTTTAAACCATGAAAAACTATTTTACCAACTTTGTACCATTTAGTGATGTTTAAATTGAGTCATTAATGTGAATGGGATTTTTGCTTTTCACCTTGAAAAGATGCCTGTGACTACAATTACAATTGGCTAATAATCAGGTAGGCCAGCTGGTGTAGTAGTGGCATCTGCACTGGACTTTGAGGTGAGTGGTCCCGGGTTCGAATCCGGTCGGCTCCTTCCATGCTTTCCATCTGTGCTTAGTTGAGTGTTGAGCTACCAACTTGACCTTGTAATTTTTTTTAAAGAAAGGTGACAATACTAAAGAAATGGCAAGGTTACCACCCAATATGCCACCAGGCGCAAAAACAAACAACAACAATAACTGGAAAGATTAATGTTGCTACTTTTGCAAATTTAAATGGTTTGTTAGTTAGTACATGGGATAAGTTAAGATTGTTTAACTTTATCTACTTGTGTTGATCAATGGTTTGTTTAAAATCTTGTGATCTTTTATGCGTTATTTAAATAACAAGCTTGTTAGGTTTGCTTAATGATAGCCATGAGTGAAGGCTGTCATTTTTCAGTTTTGTTGGGAGTGTTGATTGGGATAAAATCGCTTTGGGCACTTGCTCATCAAGAGATGTTCTAAATTGATAAAGATGAGATGCGTGGTTCCCCAGGACTTCATTAAATAGTGAAACAGCTTCAAGACTTTGTACAAATTACTCCTCTTGTTTTGAATATATTGGTTCTAAAGTTCTTGTCGAACACTTTCAAATTATCACCGTTGTATTAAAGCTTTTCTTTACTGCAGAACTTTTAGTAATTTGTGTTTATCTCTCTTTGTTTACCAAAAGTGATTTGAATTTGGCAACATCGGGGGAGCATGGCTCAGCCCTATCGACTTCCGAAGAATGTAATTGGGAGTTCCCAGTCAATGGCACAGGAATTGATTAATCCCATTTCTATAAAACAAGTTCCAGAGATTCTCGGTATTACTAATAAGAAGACTCAAAATGGTGAAGTAGATTCTGAGCTCTCCATATTGACTGACAAAGCTGTCACACCTTTATCAGCAGCTCTTCAGGATGGAGTCATACATCGATTAAATGGACATGATGCAACTACTGCTTGCCGGTCATCAGACAAATTAAAGGATTTGACCTCTCTTATGTTAAATGGAGATTCTGGCATGCCAAGTGTAGTGGAAGAATCGCCATCTCCACATGCCTCTTCTCCAGTTGAATGCTCTACAGAAAATAGAGGGAATAAAACACCACCTCGAACAACACCTAAAAAGAGTGGTTCACCAGAAATTAAGTTGAGAATTACTAAAACATACTTGAATGGAAAGCCGCTATTTGAATCCTCACTTTGTGGAGATCTTCAGATAGGTGACTTTGAGTCTACACGGCAGGAACAACAAGAGAAAGATGAAGAGCAAGAAAAAAATCAAGACAAACGGAAAAGAAAGAAAAGTGTGAAATATGATGCATTGCTTGAACAAAGTCTTTCTGAGCTGGCACTTGTATCCAAGACATCCAGTTCTCCTGATGAACGAGTAAAGGTGAGTATGATTAATTGTAATGCTTTTCCCAATAAATTTACATCTAGATAATTGCTTTTTATTTTAAACTTATCTGTAGCTAAAATGTGCTATGAGCCAATTAAGCACTATTTTGGTCTGTTTTGATGAGACTATTTTGCTTCTAAATGTTTGTTATATCAGAGAAAACTTTTCTCTACTCTCACTCACACAATACATATTTGTAAATAGCAACTTGGACATAAATTGGTCTTTCTAAGGCAGAATACATTTCAGTGGTCTAGTAGCACTTCATAGCATTCTTGCAGACCTTTCAGTTTCAATCTTTTCATATGAATTAATATTTATTTCTCTCTTCTGAATTGCATAACCCACTCGTTTGTTCTGCCTTTTGTGTGATCCTGTGTTAATATTTTGAATGCAATTTACTTCAGTGTGTTACATCATTGCAGTTGCAGAAATGAGCATTAAAAATATCATTCAGCTTCCGAAGTTCAGTATTAAATGCAATACAACTGCCATTAAAAGACTTCAGAGATCTCTGTTAAACATATTTAGCTATAAGCTACATAACTACATTTCTATAATTATCTTACAATCTTTAAGACATAACTGCCAAATTCCTGTTGTAGTCTTTGATAACATTGTACGTCTTTTCATGGTTCCAAATCTAAAATTTTCTTGCTGATGAGTCAAGTTAATTCACACAAATGTAGTTTTCTGCCACTCTTAGATAGGAAAATTTCTTTGAAATTATGATAACACAATAATGCTGATGCTGAAAATTTGGTGGAAGGGGAACACAAAATGCTGGAGCCAATCAGGCAGTTAGCTCACTGATCTGGTGGGTGGTTACAGCATTTTCTGTTTATTTGAAACACCAATGACTATGGAAAACTTGAGTTGATGCTTAACTGCTGTAGTTTGTGGTTATTTGTATGATGGCCGATTTGAAAGTGCTGCTTTTAGAAGCATTTGCCTGAATTTTCAACAAATATCAATTGTTCTCCCATGTTGAGCTGTATTCGATGTTACAAACCCTATTTGATCTTTTCCTTCTGTAAATTTACATTCTCAGGCCATTGTAAGTACCTTGTCAAATCCTATTGTTTGACAGGTGAAATTAAATGCATTTAAGAAATAAATAATGCATCATAAAAGTATTAAGCATTTTAAATGGTGTAATTTTTTATGTTTAGTTTTGGGTTAGCAGAAGCCCAAGGATAATGTGTACAAATTGTTGAGGGTAGAAATACAAAACCTTTTTAATAACATATGATATTTGGCTTGATATATACAGGCATAGTATACATGAGCAAAAGAGTTAAATTTAAGCTGTCTTATCTGCTGACCAAATGACTTGTATAACTGAAGGCACAGCTTGAGAAAGGTGTGGTGTTCTTTGTGAGTTTGGAAATGTAAGATGCTATGAAGATTGAAGGATAAGGGTTATAAAGGGAGACGAGAAGGTCTGATGGAGGTGCTTAGAGGTTTGGACAGTTTTAATTGGACAGGCGGTACTGGACTGGTACTGTACAGTGTTGTGCTAAACACTGCTGCTATGTCACCCCTTTTAGTTACTTCTCACTTTAATTCTGCTACTCACTTCCACTGAATTTCTGTCCCCACTCAATCTGTTAAACAGTTCCATGAAGTTTGAGAGAAAGCTCCTTGTCTTCCATCAAGGCAAAGGTCACAAAAATAGACCAGATCATTGATCTGATATTTGTCTGCCAGTCACTACCATTGTAGTGACAATGTTTGGTAACATTGAGCACCTGTGAAGAACCAATGATAATCAAATTAAAGCCTTGACTGTAATAGTACATAGAGCATCTAGGAGGATTTTTTAAGAAGGAATTAATGTCGGATTAATGTAAAATGAGTAGTTGATGATAGATGTGGACTCTCACCAAAGTTCCTGTTTCCCTCCTATATTACTCAGACTCTGAAAATCATCAGGAATTTGGGGCAAAAAGAAATTTGGGCATTCTACCTTCATTTTAATAGCTTGTCGAAAACACTGCTGCTCATTGAAGTAAATGTCAGGAGATACCAGCTCCAGAAATGTACTCTGGCTAATGGAAAAGCTCAAATAGGATTTGTATTTTTTATTATTTCTTATTAGAGTTAAAGGGAATCCTAAAGTGTCACTGCCCAGGTAAAGGCCATGTAGATAGTTTTCAATTGGAGCATTTTGGAAAAATTTTGCAATATAATGCTTAGTTTCAATGTTTGAAATAATAAAAAGTTTTGTACTACGAATGGACTGTAGATGCTGGAAATCTGGAAAAAAAGGAAATGCTGTAAAATAGAATTCATTTTACAGTAACTGGAAAGCTACAAAATCAAATAGAATATATATGTTGGTATAGCAGAGAAGATCTCATAGATGCTTATAAAACCTTAAAATCATTAAGCTGGCTAATTTTTTATATATATATACACACACATAGTTATGTGGTAAGCAATATTTCTGGCTTTATTTTTACTTTCTCAAAAGGTACTTGTGAAACGTTGGTCTGAAAATGAAATGGAAAAAAATGCAACTCCTTGCTAAATTGTATTGAACTTTTTATGTTCTGATCCTTGCTAGTAAGTGTTAATTTGGAAAGGATTGTCTGAGGATTGGTTCAGTTAGATTTGAGTTATCAATATAGTGCATGGTCTTCACGTCACTGTGGACTGTATAGAAGCAATGACATATTGGTTGTTTGTAACTGCAAATTAAATGTTAAAAAAAAAACATAGTCATGAGCAGTTTGTAAATTTCCGCACAGTTCAGAATTGTGGATTTTTACTTGTAGTAAAACAGTAGGGGAAAGGAAGTATCAAATACTTTGCAAACAATGGAAAGTTATATTGCAGTTCATTGTCATTTATTCTTGCTTTGCACATCTTTTGTTCATTATCTTCGGCACATCATTTTGGACTGAACAGTGCATCTTTGTACGGTTTGCTGCCTTTTCGGCACAAAATTTATGACAGCACCTGTTTACTACTAAGAAAGGCAATACATTCCTCCAGTGCTATGGGCATTATTTCTTCCTGAAATTACTATAAGGAAGTGTGTCTTCACTCAACTGAGTTGTTAATAGCAAGATCAAGCTATCTGTAAACTGATTACTCAATTTGTTTCTTTTAATGTGATTCATCAGCCAGAGTACATTGGGTATTAGAAAAATGTAATTGGACACAACATAATTGTAAGTTTTGTGTGAATTTTTGTATTTTCCATACACTTCATTGTACTCAGAGCAAACCGGTGGTTTTAAGCTACAGTTGTAGCTACCTTCCATGCACATGTCCAAATGTTCTAGACTTTTGTACCTGCATCCAATCAATATACCAATGAAGGTTAAGTGGCCATCAGAGAAACACCCACTTTTCTGACAATTTATGGAAGCCATAAGCTTTGTTGGAGAAACTTGATCCTTTCATAGTGCATAGTGGATGCATATGAAATATTGTTCTATTTGTTTGAGAGCAACCAGTCATCATGGAACAGGTCATTACTTTCTTAGAGTTGAGTCATGATGTTCAACTTTAAGTTTAATTATCATTCAGCCATACATGAATACAGCCAAACTAATCATTCCTCTGGAGCCAAGGTGCAAAACATCTACAGCATAAGGCACACACAGTGCATGTAAGTTAGCAAGCAAAAAGAAATGTATATCCCATCCCTGAGTGATATGTCCCACCAACTTAGCACTTTCAATCAAGGATGTTTATCAGGTGCGTCAAAAATCAAACTTTCAAATATTGGTGAAAAGAAAACTGCCAATATTTACAAAAGTATATCTACGCAAAAATGCAATTAATAACTTCATATTATTTGTCTTGTGTGAATTGCTGGTGGCCGGTCAGTCTGTGTCTATCTCCCCTCTCGTGAGAGTGATCTGCCCAGTTTTTTTTAGGCACCAGGACATGCCATCTTTAATTACCCACAAAGTTAACAACACTACACATGAATTACATGTATGCAGGTGTAGTTACAATTAAATTACAAAATAAGTTAAAGTATTTATCTTCGATATAATATACAAACAATATATATGTATTTACATATCCCCATTACTAAAGAAATGAAATATTTCACCATATATGGCAGGAAAGGCACCATAAAGCCAACCCATTAAAAGAATATACTGCCAGGGATAGGGCATTGAAGTGCGCACACTCAGCACACCAACTGCAGAATGACAAGAGCTGTGTGCGTGCGTGGAAGGCAGAGGGTGGCGGTTGTAACCGAGTGCTCTCCATCACAATGAGTTCTATCAACAAGAAAAGCCATTTCCCAGCAGTCGACACACATGCGTGCAATCCTGGTTGTCATTCCACTCATTAAACACTGGGGGTCAGCACTGACAGGGAAGGCCGGCCCCAGCTTAGCACAGATGCCACACTACACCCTCTCCAGCGTCTCCTCCACTGGACTGCTGCAACAGGAAAGTCTGCAGCCTCATGCCTAGTACTTGCTACAATTGAGACCAAAGGGTCTCGGCCCGAAACGTCAACTGTACTTCTTCCTATAGACGTTGCCTGGCCTGCTGCGTTCCATCAGCATTTTGTGTGTTGCTTGAATTTACAGCATCTGCAGATTTCCTCGTGTTTGAGCAGAACTAGGCCATTCAGCCCATTGATTCTGCTCTGCCATTTTATCATGGATGATCCATTTCCCTCTCAACCCCATTTCTCCTAAATTGTCCCCATAACCTTTCATGCCCTGGCTTATCAAGAATCTTATCAAACTCTGCTGCAAATACACCCAATGGCTGGATCTCCACAGCTGTCTGTAGCGATTAAATTCCCACAGATTCACCACCCTCTAGTTAAAGAAATTCGACCTCATTTTTGTTGTAAATGGATGTCCCTCTGTTCTGAGGTTGTGCTCTGGTCCTATATTCCCCAATCATAGGACACATCCTCTCCACTTCCACTCTTATCAGCGTCCAACAGGGTCTTGTGATCGCAACAAAAACATCCAACACAATCACTCACTGTTACACTGCACACCACCTTTGTGCACCAACTCCGATGCTTTCCTGTAGCAAGTAGCAACACGATCTGCACAAAGTCCAGCTCCTCCGCCAACGAGCAGCTCACTGATGGGGTAGAATAGCATTATCCAAAGTGCTTAAATTCCAGCATTGTATTGCAATCGTAAAATAGACAAAATGCCTTTGGTTGGCACCCGAGAGGCCATTGTGTCCGAGTGTTCTGCCATCTTACTGGAAGATGCTGACTTCAGAATCAATGGTTGAGTTCAAATATCACTGTAAAAAAATGAATTCATAATCCAATCTGAGATTTTATTTCAGTATTTCATTTATAAGTTGTTACATGTTTGCTTAGATGATCAGATTCACATTGAAATATACAATGAATTGTGTCATTTGCTAACAAGCAACACAACCTAACGATGTGATGGACAGCCCGCAAGTGTTGCCACATAT
Organism: Hemitrygon akajei; assembly: GCF_048418815.1. Classification (NCBI taxonomy): domain Eukaryota; kingdom Metazoa; phylum Chordata; class Chondrichthyes; order Myliobatiformes; family Dasyatidae; genus Hemitrygon; species Hemitrygon akajei. The sequence goes on from NC_133127.1 coordinate 34,526,954, forward strand.
TCTCATGTCTACATAGCATGCCCACAATGTGCTCAGCAGAACAACATAGAACACAACAAGCGACAAAATAACGACAGCAAAGCAAGCTCCCTCCCTCCCTCCCTCCCAACCTACATACTGTCCTCTAACTGTAGGGCTGTTCATCTTTGGCATCCAGCTGACTCCAAGAAGCTCACGGGGCCAGGCTTCTGCAGACTTCTGATTGACTTTCGGTATTGACCCCAGGACTCATGATGATGAATGAGGACCCTGAACATTGGGTCTTGCCAGCTCGTGTACCTAGGATCACTAGGTCTCGTGCCTCCTGCCCACACAGAACTCTGATCCAATGACTCACTGCCAGGTTTGGGAGCAGTCACCAGACCTCATCCTTGCTGGTTTATCAACCTGTCAAACAACCACATATGTCCTATGTCTGCACTGCTAACCTTTGAATGCAGAGTGGAGGCCTGGACTTTGGCTTGGCCTCTGATTTCTCAATATTCATGTCTCTAAATCCTAACCTGAGCCTCAAATCCCCTCACTGCCTCAAAACCATTCCTACGAACCTTTAAAAGAAACCTAAAAACACAGTTAAATCTGAGCCATGACGTCAACAGAGATCACAGCTTGGTGCCATCTTGACTGGAAACACAATGGGTGAGCTCAACATATTTATTCCTTATTTGCTGCATTCCTCTGTTTCTGAGTTTGTTCATACCCAATTCATTGGCCCTGACTTTGATAGCTATAATTTCAGCCTCTAGTTCTAGATTTCTTCATGCTCTTTTTGGATACCTCCTAGAACTCTTTTGTTCAACATTATGATCATCTGAGCTTGCATCTAATAAGCCAAGTTACATTCATTCCTTTTTATTGTAGTTTGATGAAGTAGCTTGGAACATGTTAGATATTAAGGTTCAAAACTAATATAAATTGTTGTTTATTGTAGACATATATATGTTTTGTTTGTGTGTGTCCCTGCTTTCTTTAACAGTAGGATAGTTTTCTACATTTTTAGTTTGGAAGATGATAACTGTTGTATCCATTTCAATCTTAAAAACACTATTATAATCTGATATATGCCATTTTCTTTGTATCTTTATGGTCCACTGGCAGTGTGTTCGTTACTGAACTATCTATTCTGAAAACTGGATTAATGATCATGTGGCACAAATTCCAGTTTTATATTGCATCTGGGGAAACTAAATTAGATTTTTCTGAATCTGAAATATTAATGCAATACAAAATTTAAAAACTACCAAAATCCAAAGTCTATATATGGTTTGGTCTAAATGTGAATTGTGTCTGATTATGTTCTTATGGGTAGTTTTAAAGTCTTCCAGACTCTTCAGCCCATTAACCATCTTACTACTTTACACTGACCCCTTTTATCCTCTATTATCAATCTTCCAAAATTCTGCCATTCACCTACACGAGGGGCAACTTACAATGGCCAGTAGTCTACAAACCTGCATCCCATTAGGGTATTATGTAATATTAATTGTGCTACTTAAATGCAGATTCCTGCGCCTTATGCCTTCTGGAAACCTTCCTTTCAATTGTACCATATTACAAGCAAGGCCAGCTCGCCACCAGCTTCAGGAGAAATTAGTGCTGGATAATAAATGTTGGTGTTGCTTCTGGTGCTCTTATCCACTAATGAATCAAAGTCAGTGCAAGTTGTATTCAGTTTCCTAGCCAAGATCTCAATAGTTGAATATACTCACTGGTGTTTTTTTGATTTATTAAGTTTCTGTAAATTTCCTTCCCTGTTTCACATTTACTCTTAATAGGTTATCCCCAAATAATGGAGAAGGGATGTTGCATTCTTTGAAAATGGTCTATAGTGCAATTATCCAAAATGGGAAGCCATGTCATTTGTGCATACATGAAGAAACAAGAGTCAAAAACCTATTAACTTTGTTTAGTTATTTACTTTTTCTACATACAAAAATTTTGTATCTCAAACTTTTGGGTAGTGACTTGTGGATTCAAGGGTGAATATCCGTTACCCAAAAACCATAACAAGATATTTCCTCTACCTCATTTCAATCAAGCTCCTTGGATCAGAGTATTTTTGCTTATCAGGATTTAAAGTTTATAAACTAGTTTTAAACAATGAACAAAGATAAAGGTGGGTTATTAATGTGAATTTACTGCCTTCGTTTAGGAAGACTTTGGATTTATGTAGTGATTCTTTTTTTACTAGAATACCAGATGGTGTTTTACAGCAAATTATGTACTTTGACAGATCAGGAAATGGTTGTATCTGAATGCAGGCAGTGACAGAACTTTATATGGACCCAATAGGACTGATTGCAAAATGCCTGAGTGATGGTCCTATTTCTAGCTGCCAGTTTTCTTTTACTTTTTAATGTTACACTTGTGTTGGACCTGGTAGGACAGGAATGTACTGTGCAAAATTGATTCCTAAAACTATCTTGGCAGCATTTGCTGTTTAATTTGATACTTAAAGAGAGTTGTTTCAGTAAGTATGGATTCTTAAGACAATAAGACAAGTGGGTTATGTCTGAATTATATGACTGATATTTGTGAAATGCAAACAGAATACTGTAAGGTCGCCTGTGGAGGTAGGATGTAAGATGGAGTTAACACTTCACATGGAAGACCGTTTGCCAGAACTGGGAAATAGAGTTCTGATAAAATGATTTTGACTTAAATGTGAACTCCGTTGCTCTTTCCACTGATGCTGCCTAACTTGCTAAGTGTTTATTAAATCATAGTTTTGCAGCATGGAAGCTGGCTCTTCAATATAACAGGTTCATGCCATACAAGGTGCCCCATCTAAGCTAGTCTTATTTGTAAGTGTTTGACCCGTTTACTTCTAAGTATTTCCAATCCATGTATCTGTCGAGCTATCTTTTAAATGTTGTTCTACCTGCATTTCCCCTGGAAGCTGATTCCACATAGATGCCACTCTTTGTGTTTCCTGTTAAATCTTTCACCTCTCACCCCCAAACCATTGTCCTCTAGTTCTTGACACCCCAACTTTGAGTGCAGTTGTCCTATTTAAACCCCTCATGATTTTATACAGCTTGTAAGAACACTTCTCAGTCTCCTGTGCTCTCAGGAATGAAATCCTATCCTAACTAGATGTTCCATCAGTAATGTCAACTCTGACTACTGTTGTGACATTCCCCTTAATAAAAAATGCAACTCCCATCTCTCTTTGCTCCAATTCTTTGCTTCTCAAAGCATCTGGATGCTGAAACCTTAAGTTGTTAGTCCTGTCCATCCTTGGCCATGTTTCTGTATGCCAGTCTAAAATAGCTATCCAAGCCCCAAGTTCATCTGCGTTAACTGAGAAACATCTAGTGTTGAAATAAATTCAATTTAATTTAATAGGCTTCCCTCACTCCTGGCCATTTTCCTGCCTGTCATGCCTATTCAAATTGCTGTGCTGACCTCTGCATCACTTAACAGCATCTCATTTGCCTCCCTGATGCTTGGGATCCTTCCCAGCCCAGCCTATCTAGTTAAAAGCCACACAAGTAGCACATGCATATATACATGCCAGGATATTTGTCTCCCTGTAAGTCAGTGTAACCAGACCCTCCTGCACAGGTCACCTCTGCCCCAGAAGAAATCCCGATGGTCCTACACCAGTTCTTCAGCAATGCATTAATTTGCCATATTCTTCTTTGTTCACACCTTGCGAGCATTTGGTCCATAATCTACTTTCCAATCCAAGTACTTTACTCTTTATAATACAATAACATAGAACATAGAAAACCTACAGCATAATGCAGGCCTTACGGTCCACAAAGCTGTGCCAAACATGGCCTTACCTGAGAAATCACCTAGGGTTACCCATATTTCTCTGAGCTCAATATATCTGTCCAGGAATCTCTTAAAAGGCCCTTTGATTTCTTGAGATTTTGTCGGTTCATTCCCAGCACTGAGCTTTGTAAATCAAAAAGACCCTGTGTTCAATGTCTAGTTCTTATAATTTGCTGGCTTCAATAAATGCAATATTTGGGATTTTCAAACTGGGCTCTTGCATCTCTGGGGGGAAAAAATTGTTCCAGGAATGTACCCGAGGAGACTAAATTAATAAGAAGTTTGTGCTCAGCAAATTGCTGTTAATGCTTACACAGATGAGCTACTGGAAACCTGAAGGCATCAAAGGGATTGTACCTTATTATCTGGCTCTTGAGAGGGACAATTGAAAGAATAAAGATTTTAGAAATTATGTGAAAATGTGCAATTGGTAGGTGAATAATTGCTTGTTGCTGCTGCTCTTTCTGGTCTCCCTTCTTTGTCTAAATTGTATTTGAGTTGGATAAGTGAAACAAAATAGAACTTCATGTGATATTTCTATAACAAGATTTGTTTGTTGCATGGGCAGACAGTTGCATTTTTGTCCAAGGCTTCATCTTCAAAGATTAAATGCACTATTAACCAAGATTAACATTTGTCCTTTTTATATGGGATATTTTTCCAATCACTTTGAACAGTTTTTCTTTACAGTTTTAATCTCTTTTAATCACCATGATGAAGCATGATTCGACCCTTTGTACAAAGACCACCAGTCAGATAAATCATCCTGATTTTATCTGTTTGCTCTTATTGACATGTTATTGGAGCATGCAAGGTTTGAAAATTTAACCTTGACGTGTTAAATTCTGCTTTTTTTAATTCGTTGATTCATGTTTCTACCATTGGTGGTATGAATGTTCTTTCAGCTTTTCTAAAATGCTGTACATTTCTGTTTGTGTCATTAGTAGAACTTCTGTTTTTATGGATTTATTTATTTTTTTAAGCCCTTAACTCCCGAGTAGAGTTATTGGGATACTGTCATGACAATGTTTTTTTTAGCAGGCTTTCTTGTTTTTACAAGGCCGAGTTGCTAGCTCGACCGACGCTCAACCCAGCATGGATGGGAAGAGTGCAAGGGAGCCAGCTGGATTTGAACTCAGGAGCCTTCGCTCCGAAGTCCAGCACTAATGCCACTATGCCACCAGTCGGTTCTTTTATCGATTTGAGCCCTTCAAATTATTGAGATTAGTTAAACCATCCCATTAAGTTTCAACTCAGATGCGCAACAAGGGTGATTATTTAAGATTATAATTCCATTAAATGCTCATTTAATTGACAAACTTCAAATATGTGTTGCTTACATAATTTGAGTTCCAGCAACATTCAAGAATGCTACAGAATGTAATAGCAAATAATGAGCAAAAATATGTCAGGTGATGATCAATAAAAATGTGTTATTTCGTCTTTAAATTTGAGCATTCTCTGCAATATTTATTCCTCTATCATTTTTTTTCAATTAATGTGTAATTTTGCTTCCCTGCTCTTTTTAGGAGATTGTCGGGGGGGGGGGGGGTTCATCTTTTTTTTGGTATTCATTTACCAAAATACATCTGTTAATAAACTAACTACATCACAGCCACATTTGCAATTTTTTCATTGTGACTTCAGAATTTCAAAAGGAATTGGGTAAATTGTGCAAGATCACAGTGCCAAATAGTTGGCAACTATGGCTTGCATTTAAGAACTAAATTGTAACGTGAATTTTGGTTAAACACTGCCTCTTGAAGAGGTATTAACAGCTTTGTCATGTCTCAAGATTTCATTCTAGACCAGGGGTTTCCAACCTGGGGCCCAAAGACTCCTCTATTAATCATGGGGGTCCATGGTATAAAAAAGATCGGGAGCTCCTGTTCTGGACTGAAGGCATAAATAGTTACAATTTCCTGCGTTTTATTTCCTATAAATTTGATAAATTAACTAATGATATTTCTTTAGTTAATTTAACATACTAAATTAGTTTACACTATTGTTTTCTGTCTTCTGTGTTTTATTCCATTTTATATAGATAAATAGCTGAGGATGCTTTTTCTTTTCAAAATATGACTGTTTATATCAAAAAGACAATATTTTAAGCTGAAGATTTTTCCCAAAAGATCATGTGCTGTTTTACTGTATGGCTAAGAATTAAAGTTTTTGTGCAATTACTGTCACTGTCACTTTCACTGTCAACTGAAGCAGATATATTATTTGGTGAAGTCTAGTGGATTATGGCTAATTGGGGCAGTTAATCGGGGCAGCCACTTATTTGGGAGAACTCCGAAAGAACAAAAGTAATGGAGAAAATAGTCAGTATTTCCTTTGTTTATTTGGGACACCATGCCACTTAATTGGAACAGAAGATTTGCTGAACAGTTTCTAACCCGTAGATTCCGGACTACAGAGCGCACCTGATTAAAAGCCGCTGGCTCTAATTTTAGAAATAAAATCAATTTTTTAATTGTACAGGCCGCACCGGATTTTCGGCCGCAGGTGTCCCACGTTGTAATATGAGATATTTACACAGAAAGATATTACACGTGAGGATTTTTTAACTTTTAATTAAATCCATATGGTAACAAAAACAAATACATATTGCAAATGCTTTTTTTCGAACCGTGCCCGTAACGCGGCTACTTTTAAATATACGTTGCGTATACTTCTTTACTGAACAACATTCCAATATCTCCTAACGACTGGTAAAAAATATATATACTGCAGCCTACCAGGAAAAGTTATTGATCGCCTTTAACTTAAAAGCAGCGTTCGCTCAGATCCAAAGCCGCTCGCGTAATGCGCTCCCTCCCTCCGTCCCGTTTTATCGCAAACTGGCATTTTTCCCACAAGACGCGGCGAAACCGGGTGTGATGTCATAGCATCCCGCGATGTAGTACAGAAAACAAATATAGTTAAAACTCTTCTAACTTTAACTAGAAAATGAATTACTAAGCGAAAATATTATAAACTAAATAACTGCCATAAAGGCAGCACAATGCTTTTCTTCGAGTGTTTTCCATGTTGATGAGGGTGAGTACAAATGACTGATTTACAATAATTTAATTGTGAAAGTGCGCTTGATTTATCGTACAATTTCATTGGACCTCTGTGAACTACTCATCAATTTTATTGGTGTACTGTTATGAGGCAAAATGTTTACGAGGCGGCATGAAAAAAATCATGTATTAGCCGCTCCGTTTTAAAGGCCGCAAAGTTCAAAGCTGTTCAAAATGTGGGGAAAAAGTAGCGGCTTAAAATCCGGAATCTACGGTAGCTTCAATTGCATGCACTTCTGTGGCCTTTAGAAACTACACTGTGCAGCAAATAGATTATAAATTATGTCAATTGCATGTGGGGTTTTTTCTGTTCAAAAAGCAGTGATATTTGTCACTGATAGTTGGTAAGAAATGAGCAGCAAGACAATTCAGAATTGTATTACTCACTGCAGTTTCAAGCATTCAGGCCTGGAGATATCAGAAACCGCTTGGAGTGAAAATGAAATGATATTACTACTTCAGCAAGTTAGGAACTATGAAGAATTTGAATGTATTTGAAAGTATTGACAACCATCTTGAATGTTGCAATAAAAAAGACAATTTGGAAAATGCAAGTGTCGAAAGCATTGAATGAAGGTAGTTCATTATCTGCACCAGGTGCCTGCATCAATTTTGTTCATTTACAGTCATTCAACTAGGACATGGCAGTGTACAAAGGAGGAATTCCTCTGGATAACTATTAGGAACTAATGCACAGTTTTATAGTATTGGTAGTGCTCTGATTTGTTCTGTTTAATTTCAATACGCAAGTTGAAACTGGTAATGATAGTTTATCTTTTTAATACCTTTTTAACTATTTCAATGAAATTTTGGCAAATTGGGGCAGCCATTTAACTGTGCCAAATGTACTGGTCCCGCTGTGTCCCAGTTAACCAAAATCCACTGTATTTAGATTACAAATCAGAAATTAAAGTGCTGTTGTTAAATTCAAATTGGCATTTTTGACTTTCAAAAGAAAAATATGTTGTAACTGCAAGTATTTTTTTAACTGTCACCTAAACATTTTTTTAAATATGCCTATCAACGTGTCAATTATTTAATAATGTTTTTCACTGATGCCTACAATGAAGTTTAAATGATTTCAAAAGTTCAATCTCACACTTCTACTTTTGTCAATAGGTTGAAGAAGACCAAGTGAATGAAGAAGATAAAGATGAAGACATCAAGGAGAAGGATGTGCCAGTGAAATACGATGTTGGGGACATGGTGTGGTCAAAAGTATCTGGTTATCCTTGGTGGGCTTGTATGATTTCCTCAGACCCTATCTTGGGTACCCACACAAAAGTAAAAGGTACTGAAAAATTACACATTAAATACTGAGTTGGTGAATCATGCAATTTCACCAATTTTAGCCAGTTGAATAATTTTCAAGCACCTTTAAATTGAGTGATATCTAACATTTAGAGATGTATCAGAAGAATCATTGCTCTACTTTTAATCGTGATATGCCTGTTCAACCAGAGGGGCTGATACAATTGTTTACATTTCCATGTACATTTTGTTGTTATGCAGAGCCCTGTCCCTATTTTACCTCAACTATTCTTTCCCTTTTATCTACATGGTTTGTCTTCTACTTTCATTGTATTTTTCACACTTTGAGTGTTTTCATTCCTAGCACTTGTTAAATTCTTTCAATACTTTAGTGTTGCTAGATTTCTTATTATTTTATTAACAATCCCCTTGGATAAGGCTCCCTTCATCCTCTTCTCCACTCTGCAAAGGGATATTCAAGGTACTTGTTTCCTTAAGCATAGCCACCCTTCTTTCCTCTGCAAATGACTACCCCGTCTGGTGCACCTTCTGGTGCTGACTGAATGAAGAGGAAGAGCAGCATTTTGTTTGAAAAGTGAGTTAGAAGTGATGTTTGCCCTCTACATCTTCCTTTAGAATACAGAGTCACATGGAAATGAGATTTTTGTAATTCATAACACGATTCTGGATTATTTTAATCAATTATCAGGGCCCATCAAAACCTGGCTTGATAATGAGGTCATTTTACTGAATTTACAGGACTAGTCAATAGTTTTTTTGTCCCATGAGCTTACTACCAGACCCATATCACCAGCTATCACCTTAGTAAATTATTAACCCATGTGCCCTTATCCCTTTTAAGCACATCACCTTGTTCTTTGTCCCTTCCTTAAAGTCCGCAATTTTGGTTGAAGCACCATGGCAGTGGGAGTGCCTACATTTATTGTCTATCCTAATTGCTCTTGAACTGAGGAAGCAATTAGGAGTTTTCCCCAAAATAGGCTTTTCATATGGGTTTCCACCTTCAATTTCGGTGCAAATTGATTTGTGATGTTTTCTTATTGATGTCTAGTTTAAATCACTTTACAGCTTTCATTTGCTTAATGGCTAACTACCACTCCACAAGAGATTTTGCAGATGCTGGAAATCCAGTGCAATATGCACAAGGTGATAGTGGTAGCATCTATGGAAATGAATAAATGTTACAGGCCAAAACCTTTCTTCAGGACTGAAAATGGAGGACTAGCTCGAAGGTGATAGGTAAAGCCAGGTGTGTGGGAAAGGTAAAAGGCTGGCCAAGAAGGAATCTGATAGGAGAGGGGTGTGGAACATAGAGAAAGGAATGTAGGAGGAGCAATGGGGGGAGGTGATGGGCAGGAGAGAAGAGGTAAGAGGCCAGAGTGGGTAATAGAAGATGGGGGAAGGGAGAGGGAACAAAAAAAAAATAGCAGAATAAGAAGTCAATGTTCATGCCATCAGGTTTGAGGCTATTTAGACAAAATTTGAGATGTTGTTCCTCCACCCCAAGAGGGGCTTCATTGTGGCTAAAGAGGAGGCCATGGACTGACATGCTGGAACAAAATGGTTTCGCTATTGTAGAGGAGGCCACACCGGAAGCATTGGATTCAATCAACAACCCCTTGGTTCAGTTTCTTCCCACCTACATCCATGACACTTCACATTTTCTTGATCTGCTCAACAATCTTCAATTCCCTGGCCCTGCCTACCTCATTTTCATTATGGAGACTGGATATCCATACACTTCTATCTCCAATCAAGAAGGCCGTAAAGCTCTCTGCTTCTTTCTTAACAAACCTCGCAACCAGTTCCCCTCCACCACCATCTTCCTCTGTCTGTCAGAGTTGGTTCTCACCATTAACAATTTCTCTGGCTCCTCTCTCTTTTTTCAATTTCAAGGGGTAGCCATAGGCCCCAGCTATGCCTGCAATTTTCACTGGCTATGTAGAACAGTCCATGTTCTAAGCCTTCCCTGGTAATGTGTTCCAATTGCCTTGTGCTACATCAATGTCTGCATTAGTGCTGCTTTGTGCACCCTTGCTGAGGTGGTCAATTTCACCAAATTTGTCTCCAATTTCTATCCTGCCTTTAAGTTCACTTAGTCTATTTCTGACACCTCCCCCTGCTTTCTCGATCTCTGTGTACCAATATAGAACATAGAAAAGTGCAGCACATTACAAGCCCTTCAGCCCACAATGTTGTGCCGACCATGTAACCTATTCAACTGCCTAGAATTTCCCTAGCACATACCCTCTATTTTTCTAAGCTCCATGTACCTATCTAAGAGGCTCTTAAAAGACTTTATTGAAATCACTTCTACCACCGCCATCGGCAGTGTATTCCACACACCCACCACTCTTTGTGTGAGGAAAAACTTACCCCTGACATCCCCTCGGTACCTATTTCCAAGCTTCTTAAAATTTTGCCCCCTCATGTTAAGCCATTTCAGCTCTTGGGGGGAAAAAGCCTCTGCCTATCCACAGGACCAATGCCCCTTGTCATTTTATAGACCTCCATCGGGTCACCTCTCATCCTCTGTCGCTCCAAGGAGAAAAGGTCAAGTTCAATCATCCTATTCTCATAAGGTACGCCCTCCAATCCAGGCAACATCCTTGTAAGTCTCCTCTGCACACTCTCTATAGTATCCACATCCTTTCTGTAGTGAGGTGACCAGAACTGAACATAGTACTCCAAGTGGGGTCTGACCAAGGTCTTGTATAGCTGTAGCATTATCTCATGGCTCTTGAACTCAGTCCCATGGTTGATGAATGCCAACACTCCAGAACCCTTCTTAACAAAACTGTCAACCTGCGCAGCAGCTTTGAGAGTCTTATGGACACAGAGATGAGTTATTAACTTCAAACTTTCTGCATTTTCTGCATGTGCATGTAACAAGAGCTGTATAACTCATCTCCTTCTACCTTAGTCCAAGAACTTATCAATCACCCCTGCTGTGGACACTTTCTGGAGGTCCAAGATCCATATGCTCCACGGCCACTGGACTAAGTGTGTAAATGTAGGAGGGGACTATGTTGACAAATAAATGTGCTAGGTTTTCTAAAATTGACTCCTACTTTAGGCCACAAACTTATCAATCACCCCTCATAATTTAATTTGAACTTTGAACACTTGCTTAAACCGTGGGAAAACTCCCACCGCAGCTCCTGCACTACACCCTTTTTATTGGGCTCCGTCACTGCACGAGCAGAATGTTGTTGATCTGTATACGTCTTTAATCACTTGTCATTATCACCAGTGTGTTCACATCCTATTAGGCTCCAAGTTAGACGATCTCATTGTTCATTTGTAACTTTTTCTTTTCTCTTACCTGTCCTTGACTGAAACCTTTGTCTTGATGGTTACTTCTAGACAGTTGCATTTCTCCTGGCCAGTTCATCCTGCCTACCCGATAAATGTAGACTTGTCCCATGCTCTGTTGCCATAACCAAGCTTATATATCCTATTATGTTGTACTTGTACTCAGTCCACAAACAAGTTCATTTTAAAATTTATTGTGGCCTTATTTATTTCACTCCGAGTATTCTCATTCAGACTTGTATGTGATGCACCTTACTTTGTTTCACAGTGTTAAAATTGCTGCATACAGCATTCATGTTGTTACTGGTTAATTTTCTTTACCTATTTGTTCTTGGGTGTAACAAACACTGCTGTTCACATTCTACTTCTCCCACAGATTAATTAGTATAAACAGTAACACAGAACTGTTTGGGATGTCATCAATTTGAAACGATGAGCCTGTTTGTAAAGCTGACAAAGAGAAGTTGCATTTGGTGAATCTTACTGATTTTTTTTAAGGGTGTAACTAAGGGTACATAACATGAACAGTGCAGCACAGTTCAGGTTGTTTGGCTCAAGGTTTAACCTACTCCAAGATTAATCTAACCCTTCCCTCCCACAGAGCCCTCGATTTTTCTTTTATCCATGTACGTATCATCCTCTACCACCACCCTGGTAGTGCATTCCATCCACCTACTGCTCTGTTTTTGGGAAAAAAAGCAACTTGCCTTTGACAACCCTCATTTACTTTCCTCTGAACACTTTAAAGTTATGACCCTCATATTAGTCATTTCCATCCTGTGGAAAAAGTCTTTGCCAGTCCTCTCTGTCTATGCCTCTGAGCATCTTAGAAACCTCTATCAAATTACCTCTCATCCTCCTCTCCAAAGAGAAAAGCCCCAACTCGCTCAACCTATTCTCATAAGACATGCTGTCTGATCTTAGCAGCATCCTGGTAAATCTCTTCTGCACCCTCTCTAAAGCTTCTATGTCGTACTTACAATAAGGTGACCAGAGCTGAAGACAATCTTCGTGGCTAACTGGAGTCCTCATGGCTCTTGAACTCAGTATCCTGACTAATGAACCATACACCTTCTCGGCCACACTATCAACTTGCACTGCAACTTTGGAGGCTCTATGGATGTGAACTCATCTAAGGGAACAATCCCTTGGTTCCTTCATACTGTTAAGAATTCTGCCTTCAATTTTGACCTTCCAAAGCAAATCATTTCACACTTTTCTGGTTTCAGCTCCATCTGCCACTTCTCAGCTCAGTTGTGCATCCTAATAATGTCCCTTCTTGTTCCTTTTTGCACCTTGGTACTTCGGGTGGCTTTTTTTTTTGTTGCTGTTTGCTTAACATTTTTCTGTTTTTTTTATGGGACTGAGTTGCTAGCTCAACGCTCAGTCCAGCATGGATGGAAAGCGTGTTAGGAGCCGGCCAGATTTGAAGTCAGAACCATTCGCCTCAAAGTCTGGTGCTGATGCCACTACACCATCGCTAACAATACCCCTTTGTAACCTACAATAATCTTACACGATCCACAAATACTACGAACCCCATGTCATCTACAAACTTACTAACTCATCCTTCCACTTCCTCATCTAAGTCATTTATAAAATTCATAAGGAACAGGGGTGTCAGAACAGATCCCTGCAGAACACCACTGGTCACTGACCACCAGGCAGAATATGCTTTGTCTACTATCACCTTCTGCCTTCTGTGATCAAGTCAATTCTGAATCCATGCAGCCAAGGTTCCCTGGATCCCCTGCTTCCTGATTTTCTGAATGAACCTACCATGAGGAGCCTTGTCAAATGCCTCACTAAAATCCATATGCACCACATCCACTGCATTGTCTTCATCAATATACTTTGTCACTTCCTCAAAGAATTCCATCAGGTTTGGGAGGCCAGACCTGCCCTCTCAAAGTCACGTTGACTATGTTAGACTATGCTGATAAATCCTGCCTCTAATTGATAAAGACAGGGCAGTGGATGTTGTGTGCATTAATTTTTAGTAAGATCTTTAACAAGGTCTTGCATTTCAGTGGATCTGGAAGATTAGTTCACTTAAGATTCAGGGAGAACTATCAGGTGGATTCAGAATAAGCTTGATGATAGGAAGCTGAAGATGGTTTAAGATAGATTCTCCAACTGGGGACCTGTGACTAGAGGGTTTCAACAGTGGTCAGTGTTGTAAATCATTTGGATGTGAATGAACATGGGCTGATTAACAAGTTTGCTAATGATACTAAGTTAGGGTGTCTTGTTGATAGTGAAGCAGGTTATAATGAATTGCCATAGATCTTGATCAGTTAGGAAGATGAGCTGAGGAGTGGCAAATGGCTTTTAACTTGGGTAAGTGTGAGTTGATGCAATTTGGACATTGGAATCAGAGTGGAACTAACCAGTGCCCTGCTGTTCACTGTACAAGCATGGTGGAACAGAAGGACCTAGGAGTACGAGTGCTTAGTCTGCTGGAAGTGGCTGCACAAATAGATGAAGAATGCATACAGTATGCTGGCCTTCATCAGTCAGAGCATCGGGTTTAGGAGTAAGGACACTATGTTGCAGTTATGCACATCATTGGTGAGACTGCACTGGGTGTATTGTGTACAATTTTGGTAACACTGTTTTAAGAAAGACATTGTTAAGTAGGGAAAGTATAGAAAAGATTTACAAGGATCATTCCTTGACTGGAAAGCCTGAGTTATAGGGAGAAGTAACCTCATAATTTTACAACGTTGTGAGGGGTGCGGATAAGGGGACAGTCATTATCTTTTCCTCAAGGTCGGAAGGTCAAAACTGGAGAGCACAGATACAGGATAAGAGGGAAGAGATTTTAAGATGATTGGGATAACTTTACCCAGAGGGTAGTGAATACTTAGAATGAGATTGCAGATTAAGTGGTCAAGACAGGTACAGTTGCAATGTTTAAGAAGCATTTGGATAGCTACATGGAGAGGAAGGGCTTGAAGGGTTATGCGGGCAACTGGAACTAACAGGGAGGATGTGTGTGGGTGGTGTGGACCAGTTGGGTTGCAGGGCCTATTTCCATGCTATAAATCCTTATCAACTGGAAACTGGGTGTAATGCAGACCAAAATATCACAGTTCACTCACTAAAATCAGTTGCATCATTCTTAAAATAATGAGGATTCTTTTCTCTTAATTTTCAGTTGTGAGTAAGTCTACTTGTCGTCAGTACCACGTCCAGTTTTTTGGAGAAGCTCCAGAAAGAGCCTGGATTTTTGAAAAGAGTATGATACCCTTTTTAGGTGCTCATCAGTATGATGAGTTAATCCAGGAGAGTGCCAAACATGCAAGTTCAAAGGCAGAGAAAAACAAGGTAGGGTGAGAGCTCTCTACTGATTATTATTTGTACTTTTCCTACATACTGAGTCTTCTCATACATACTTTCTACATTAGCTTTACTTCAGATAATCTTATATCATGTGCGGATTGAATTTTTTTGAATAAATAGCCAGAAGATTTGGAATTTTCTAAAGAATTAAAAAGCGGTTTCATAATTTAATTATTATTTTGTATTATTTGGTTGATTGTAGTAAAACATTAAAGGTTTAGCAACATGTTTCCTTTAGGTCCAATCCAAAGAGAGTTTTATTGAGTGTTTTGTAATTCCAGTGTACCTTTGAAAATCAAATTATTCTTTTTTTCAGCTTCTAAAACCAATTCCTGCCAGAATTCGCCTTCAATGGGATATAGGCATTGCACAAGCTGAGAATGCACTGGCAATGACCCCTGAGAATCGAAAAGCTAAATATACCTTTGTTTATGATTGTGATCGTCCATTATTACCACCTCAGGTTGCTAAAGAGGCTGGTGTTCCTGTTGAACTTGTAGAGAACAGTAAGTGGCCAACTGAAGATTTGCCAGCTCCAAAAGACAGTCTCTCAAGCAGTAAAGGAGCAAGGAGAAGAAATGGCGCACCAAATAAAAGGCGCTGTTCAAAAGGATATGAATGTAAGATCCCTTCAAAAGAGTGTTTAACTAGGACTGTGGATTCTACTGAAGGTTCTGCTCAAAGTTATTCAACTGACAGGACATCTTGTAGATCATCAGATTCTGAGAGTTGTGCAAGTTCCCCCATGGCTAAGCGAAAACATGGAGTAGCCAGTCAGCGGACCAGGAAGTGTGACACTGTCCTTGCTCAGTTCATGGCCTTCTGTCAGAAACACAGAGATGAGGTTTGTGTTTTTAAAAACTACTGTCCAAGAAAAATTGTGATCATCTGTTATTTCTGTAAATGAGAATTATAATTGATATTTGCTGTTTGCTAGAAAAATGCTTGGGTAACTATTTTTAAGACAATTTTATTCATTTGAGAAATGATCACCTAAACACTTAAAATTTTTTATAAGTTGCTTCTACTTAGTGTTTCTCTGCTAATGACCTGCTCTTTATTGTTTTGATAGAGAGTGCAGTGACTAAAATTTAGCACTGCATAATACTGAACTTGGGAGGTTAGAGGGCTCAGGGAAGGTGCAGTGGGAGATAGTAGATTGAAATCATTATTATCTAAATTTGAAGAAGTTGGTTTGCTACAGAAATATATCTTGTGGAATGAGGCCTTAAAAGTTTCTTTGATTGTTATTAATATGAAATTAATTGCATAAATTTAGATATTAAACACATTCAAAAGTAAGTCCGGGCCATAAATGTAGTGTTCTGCCTTGCAAATGATATTAGCTTAATATAGGCAGAAATTAAAAATAGGTTTATTATCATCTCATATACCAAGGTACAGTGAAAAATGTCTCTTGCATAGCATCCATACAGATCAATTCATTACAATTATCCATTGAAGTAGTACAAGATAAACCAGACTAAGGTGCTACACTACAGAATAAAGTGCAGTGCAGTTAGACAGTAAGATCCAAGGTCACAATAAGGTAAGTTATGAGGTCATGATCGTAGAAGGGAAACTTTCAATTGTCTTACAACAGTGGGTGAGAAGCTATTCTTCAACTTGGTAGCATGCGCTTTCAAATCTTGTTTCTTGTATGTAATGTGCAGGAGGAAGAAAGAGAGGATGTCCAGAATGGGTCAGCTTTTAATTATGCTGGCTGCTTTGGCAAGGAGAGTAGACAGAGTTCATAGTGGGGAAGCTTGTTTCCATGATGTGCTGAGCTGTGTCCACAACTGCAGTTTCAGGCAGAGTACATGCCATACCAAGCCATGCGACATCGAAATAAGATGCTTACTATGATGCATTGATTAAAAAATTGTGAGGCTCAAAAGGGGCATCCCAAATGTCTTTAATGTTCTGAGGTAGTAGAGGGAGGTGCTGGTGAGCTTTTTTTGGCTGTGGCATCAACATAATTGGACCAGGAAAAGCTATTTATGATGTTCACTCCTAGGAACTTGAAAACTATCAACACTGTCAACCTCAGCATTGTTGATGTAAGCAGGAGCATGTGCACCACTCCCTTCCTGTAGGCAGTGACCAGTTCGATTATTTTACTGACATTGAAGGAGAGGTTGTTGTCCTGACAACATGACACTAAGCTCTCTATCTCCTTCCTGTTATTTGAAATATGACCCACTACAGCATATATGTCAAACTCAAGGCCCGCGGGCCAAATCCGGCCCGCGGTGGAATTATCTTTGGCCCGCGAGATAATATCTAATTACTATTAAAGCTGGCCCCAGTAATCGAAGCGCCTATGGCGTATGATATGGCTAATGCTGAGTTTATTCAGGTACCAGGTTTTCAGGGTTTTTAGTGTTTATTCGGCAGTCTTGCTCGGCAGTCTTCTTCATAAGAAACGGAATTTGTAAAGTGAAACACTTTGTAGTTATAGCAGAGACTGAGACACATGAGAGCAGGCTGAAAAAACGGAGGCAACGAAAGCTGCGTTCGTACGCATCCGACTGATCCGGCCCGCATGAAGCTGCATTTTGCTCAATCCGGCCCGTGACCTAAAATGAGTTTGACACCCCTGCACTACAGTGTTATCATCTGCAAACATGGTGGAGTTAGAGCAGAAAATGGCCATGGAGTCATGAGTGTACAGGGAATAATGTAGGGGCTGAGGATACAACCTTGTGGAGCACCAATGTTTACAGTAATCATGCCAGAGATGTTGCTGTCTGTCTTTACTGATTGTAGTCTTTTGACCAGAAAGTCAAGCATCTAGTTACAGGGAGAGACGTTGACGTTCAGGATCTGGAGTCTGATGACGAGTTTGCTTAAAATTATTGTATTGATCATGGGGCTCTAGTCAACAAACAATAGTCTGACCTAGTTTATTTGCTGTCAGGGGTTCCAGAGGAGATGGGCCAGGGAGATTGCACTTGCCGTAGACCAGTTTTGGCAGTAGGTGAATTGCAGTGGGTTGTCTATTAGGCTGGAGTTAATATTTCAAACTGGTGGATGTAAGGGATGTAATGGTTTCAAAATGTAAGTGCTACCAGGCAGTGGTCATTAAGGCAAGTTATCTTGTTTTTCTTAAGTACTGGTACCACAGCGGTCTTTTTAAACAAGTGGGAATTTTAGATTGCAACATGGAGAGTCTGCAAATACCCCTACCAGCTGATCTGCACAGAGTCTAAGGACACTTGGGTACCAGCTGTGCCAGTTGCTTCCAAGGATTCACTATTAGAAGACTGATCTTGAATCTGCAACAGTGACTGTGAGTTCAGGTGCATTGGAGGCTTCAGGATAGGTGGTGACATTCTAATCCCCTTCGGTTCAAAGTGTACATATATTAAGCTCATCAGGAAGGGATGTGCTTTTGTCGACTATGCTGACTAACTTTGTTTCATAGACTATCATAGCATGTAAGCCCTGCCATAATTGACAGCTGGTGTGGGACTCTTATTTTGGTCTGATACTGTCCCTTGGCATTCCTGATAGCTTTATGGAGATTGTATCTTGATTTCTTATACAGATATCCTGTATCATTTCAGTTTTTGTTTGCATCAGGAAGAATGAGTGCAGTGTGGTGGTCTGATTTACCAAACTTGGAGGGCAGTGGAGCTGGTGCAGGGGTTGCTCAGTAGGCATCTTTGATGGTTATATAGCAATTGTCAACGATGTTTGGCCCACTGCTCAGATGGGTGAAGCACTTACTATATTAGTAATAAAAGTAGTACCCGAGTTACGAACATCCGACTTACAGACAATTCGTACTTGCGAACTGAGGAAGGAGAATGCCATCCGCCGTTTTAAATCAAATTGCTACGCCGTCCGCCATTTTAAGTTGGACTGCAAAGCCGTACGCTATTTTAAGTTGTTGCCGTTGACACTGTGTTGAGTGTTTAACTTTGTACTTGGCTTAAATTTTTCTTAATAAGATACATGCTGACCCCCCCCCCCCCGCCCCCGGTTCCGGTCAGATGGTAGCGCAGTGAGATCAGCGCCGGGCTCGAGAACGGAGGTTCGATCCAGTGACAGTTTGCTCCTGTGCCGGGTTGATGTTGATCCAGTGACTTCCATGCCGAGTTGTTGTTGAGCTCACAACTCGACCTCGTAAAAAGAAAAACATTGCCACCTCCAGTTTAAATACCACGCGGAATATTGTGGAGGATCAAATACCCAAACCCAGCACAGCCCCCGCTTGTCCCATTTAGCCTGTCTCAGTGCGGTAGTCCTTAGGACCCAGCAGACCTCGGGAGCCGGCGCCCGCAGTGTTTCTGTTCCATTGATGGGATGCGATCGTGATTGAAAATAAGGTGGAAATAATAAACCATTTGGAAAGAGGTGAAACACCATCGGTCATTGGAAAAGCATTAGGCTACAGTTGGTCAACGATCTGAACTATTTTAAAGGATAATGGATAAAGTGAGAATAATGGAGCATGTGAAACACCCTGCCCCAATGAAAGCTGCAATTATTACTAAGCAACACAGTGGTTTAATTATTGGAATACATACATTTTATATGCATGGAAAGGTAAAATATATACTATAAAGACAAACGTTTGACAAACTGAAGCTAAATAATACCGGATATACTTGTTCTGACTTGCATACAAATCCAACTTAAAGACGGACTGAGGAACGGAATTCGTACGTAACCCAGGGACTGCCTGTATACTCTTGGATGTTGATCTGGTTGAAGTTACCGTCAAGGCCATTGACCAGAGAGTATAGGTCATTGAGTGCAGGCCTCACATCTGCCTGTGGTGGGATGCAGACTGCTGTCAGGATAGCTGAACTTCTGTGGTAGGTAATATAGGTGACACTTCTCTATTAGATACTCCAGGCTGGATGAACAGGAATTTACCAGCACTATCTTGACAGAGCACCATGAGGTGTTGATTAGGAAACAACTTACCTTTGACTTTGCTCGAGGGTTTACAGTCGGCCCTCCTTATCCGCGAGAGATTGGTTCTGGGACCCCTCGCGGATACCAAAAAACACGGATGCTCAAGTCCCTTATTCAACCTGTCTCAATGCGGTGGACCTTAGGACCCAGCGGAACCCCAGACCTTATTTAACCTGTCTCAGTGTGATGGACATTAAGACCCAGCGGCGCAGCTCTGAATCTGCAGTGTTTCTGTTCACGAAAATAATTACAATCACAATTAAGAATAAAGTGGAAATAATAAAGCGATCGGAAAGAGGTGAAATGCCATCGGTCATTGGAGAAGCGTTAGGCTGCGGTCAGTCAAAGATCGGAACAATTTTAAAGGATAAAGTGAGAAAGGCCCTGCCCAGATGAAAGCTACAATTATTGCTAAGCAACGCAGTGGTTTAATTATTGGGTTTTGGGGTTTTGATCCTCCACATCAACCCGGCACGGTGGAGAGTGCACTTGATAGCGGTCTGTCACTAGATCGAGCTCGGGAACTTCCCGAGTCCAGCGCTGAAACATACGTTCTTAAGCGCTTTATATGCATAGAAAGGTAAAATATATACTAAGACAAATGCTTGACTAACTGATGCGAAATAATACTGGATGTACCTGTTCCGACTTGCTTAGTAAGAGAACTTCAGATTTTTTTCGATCCCGATCCACAATAACCCACGCACATCTTCCCGTATCCTTTAAATCATCTCCAGTTTACTTATAATACCTAATACAATGTAAATGCTATGTAAAATAGTTGTTATACTGCATTGTTCAGGGAATAATGACAAGGAAAAAGAAAGTGTGCATGCTCGAACAAGAAGTGCTGGAAGAGCACTTCTGGGTTTTCGCAATTTGCACATGCAGAATTTGCAGATAAGGAGGGCCGACTGTATTTATTTGGAGATACAGTGTGGAACAGGCACTTCCAGCCCAATGGTCTGCGCCACCCAGGAACCCACGCATTTAACCCTAGCCTAATCACAGGACCATTTTATAATGACCAATTAACCAACCAAGCAGACTGCTGTGCATCATATCTAAGTTTAAGGGCTAATGGAACTGGAGTCATTCAGGCTTTGAAAAATATTCTTCTAATGCCTTGTGATTTATGGATAATCTTTGGGGCCAATATTTGGGGAGGGAATTTTTCTCTTACTTTCCAATGTTTTGCTGAGGTTACTTAATGTCACAAGTCTTTGTGATTTTTTTTTTCCCCACCTCATTTTGAATTTGCTTTTTTTTTGGTTCGTGATTGGTCCAAGGTTGAAATGAAATCTGAACATGCATGCTCCTGGCATTACTTAAATTGAGCATCAGTGAGCAATTTACTGGTAAATAACTCAAAGCAATTACAACATTTGCCTGTTGATTGTCAGTATGTTTAGGGTGCTAATTGACCAGATTGGAATTGTTCTGCATTTTTCAGTGGGATGTACTAAAGTAATTCATTGTGAGAATCCTAGGCATTCTGTGAGATCTACTCACTAAAAGAACTCAAAAATAATTAGTTGAAATCATAATAATTTTAGGTTGTTTCATAGTCCATAATAATGAAAGGATGAGAATGTATTCTTACTTTGTCTCCAGTCATTACTACAAGTTACAATGTACTACACATGCTTCTTGTACACTAAAGTTTTTTGCTATAAGAGACAGCACAGCTGAGTTTATTTCTGCCTAACATTTTTTTCTGCATTTTACAGTTAAAGCTCGTGTGTGTTGATTAACTATGGGATCCATAATTTATTTCTTTGTTATAACTTTTGCTTTTTCATCTTGCCCAACTTCAGCATCAGGTTTGAAATAGGAAATTACATTACACTGGTGCATTATATAAAATTGATATCTGATCTTTCTGGTTTCTTGACTTGTTTACTAAACCTAGCAACTTTTATAGTTCTTACTAGACAATGGGGTGACCCGTTGGGGCACTGTTTGAGAGAAAGGTAGTGCAATCTGATGTGACCAGAATGAATTTTCCTGAATGCTATTGGTATTGCTTTGCTTTGGAAATTGAAGAAGAAAAAACAGTTTATTGAAGAAGAAGAAGAAGAAGAAAGATGTGTAGCAAGACAAATATAGCTCCTCATTTATTGAAGGACACTTCTGATGGCAACATTTCTGGTTGATCTGCCACCCTTGTGCCTCTCGTTATCATTCTGGAGACGTGCAGTCCTTTTTTAAAAAAATTTTTTATTAGCTTTTCAAAACATTTTACAAAATTAAAAACCCCAAATCCCAATGAGGAGCATTAATACAGTGCAAGATTAAGCATACAATAACAATATGCTACAAAGGAAGAGAATTTAACAAAAAAGCACCTAAATTAAAGACAAGTAAGCTTAGTGTCCTCCCCAAACCCCACAACACAAGAAAAAAACAACAACAACTCCAGACCAACCACCACACAATATAAAGAGTATAAGTCCGGACAGTCAAACTCCCAGACTGTGAATACACTTAGCAACAGAGGATAATAATGCCTACTACCAGAAAAAAAAGGGAGCTGAAAGCAAGGGACCGAAAAGAAGAAAAAAAAACCCTAGTCAGGAGGAAGGTTATGAAAGTACTCGATAAAAAGTCCCCAGACCTTATGGAACTTTAGGTCCAAGCAAGCCATAATGTCGTTAAGCCATTGTGCATGAGTGGGCGGGGCAACATCTCTCCATCTAAGGAGGATCAAGCGTCTCGCCAGGAGAGAGGCAAAGGATAGTATTTGGCATTTGGTCGGACCCAGACATAAATCTGTCTCGCCCCAAAAACCGAACAGAGCAATTAAGGGGTTAGGTTCTAGGTGCTGATTCAGAATACCCGATAATGTAGTGAAGACATCTTTCCAGAATTTCTCCAAGCTAGGACAGAACCAGTACATATGGATGAGAGAGGCTACGCCCCTCTTGCATTTATCACAGAGCGGACTAATGCCAGGGTAGAATCGAGATAGTTTAGATTTAGACATATGGGCTCTATGAACAATCTTAAACTGTAAAAGGCAATGGCGAGCACAAAGGGAGGTTGAGTTAACCGATTTGAGAACTGAGTCCCAGCTCTCCTCGGATAAGGAGATATTTAAATCCTGCTCCCAGGCCATTTTAATTTTATCCACAGGGGCCCGTCGTAAGGCTGCTAGTTTATCTCGGATAATTGATATTAAACCTTTACCTAGTGGATTAATGGAAAGAAATAGGTCCATAGCATTTTTCGCAGGCATTTCAGGAAAGTTAGGAATTAAAGGAGCAGTAAAGTGTCGGATTTGGAGATATCTGAAAAAGTGAGCGTTAGGCAGGTTGAACTTAACAGAGAGCTGCTGAAAAGAAGCGAAGCGATTATCAATGAAGAGATCTTCAAAATGTCTAATGCCCTTCCTGTACCAAACATGGAATGCTGAATCGTACGTAGTAGGTAAAAAAAGGTGATTATGTGCGACAGGGCTAGAAACAGAAAACCCCTGGAAACCATAGCATTTCCTGAACTGAGCCCATATACGCAAAGTGTGTCTAACCAGAGGATTAGCTATTGATCTGGGCAGACTGCTAGGGAGTGCAAAGCCAAGAAGTGCTGATATAGATAATTCTTTAGTGGAGCTCAACTCCATTGCCACCCAGTTAGGGCACTCGGGTTGACCGTGGAAGAAAGACCAGAAGGCAGCACAACGTATATTAGCTGCCCAGTAATATAAGCGAAAGTTAGGTAAAGCCATGCCACCCTCTTTTTTAGATTTTTGGAGGTGGATTTTATTAATTCTAGAGTGCTTATTCTTCCACAGATATGACAAAATAATAGAGTCTAAGGAATCAAAAAAAGATTTAGGAATAAAAATTGGGATAGATTGAAATAAGTATAAAAATTTGGGGAGAACATACATTTTAACAACATTAATACGACCTACCGAGGACATAGATAGAGGTGACCATTGTACCAGACTCTGTTTTATAGCATATGAAAGATTGACAAAGTTTTCACGAAAGAGATCTTTAAACTTCCTTGTGACTGTAATTCCAAGATAAGTACCGGGTAAATTGATTATGGACTACTTTAAAAGGGAGATCACGAAATATTAGTTCTTGTGCTTCTTTATTAATTGGGAAAAGTTCACTCTTATGTAAGTTGAGTTTATAGCCAGAGATCTGGCTAAACTGGTCAAGAAGTGAAAACGTTAGAGGTAAGGATGTAGACGGATTTGAGAGAAAGAGTAATAAGTCATCAGCATAGAGAGAAACTTTATGCTCAACACCCCCTCTCCAAATCCCGGTCAATTCAGGACAATTTCGAAATGCTATCGCCAGAGGTTCTATAGCCAAATCAAAGAGAAAGGGACTTAAGGGGCATCCCTGACAGGTGCCACGTTTGAGATTAAATACTTGGGATTTCTGAAAATTAGTTAGAACAGAAGCAGTAGGACACAGGTACAGCAATTGGATCCAAGAGATGAAACTTTGGCCGAGGTCAAATTTTTCTAAGACTGCAAAAAGGTAGTTCCACTCTATACGATCAAATGCTTTCTCCGCATCAAGGGAGATAACACATTCAGGAGACCCAGTTGGAACTGAGTATAAAATATTAAATAGACGCCGAATGTTAAAAAAAGGGAGACGGTTTTTAATAAAGCCTGTTTGGTCATCAGAGATAATGGAGGGAATAACGGTTTCTAATCTATGAGCCAACACTTTAGCTAAGATCTTTACATCAACATTGAGCAGAGAGATCGGCCTGTACAAGGAACACTCTGTTGGGTCTTTGCCCTTTTTTAAAAGAAGAATAATAGATGCCTCATTGAAAGAGGGTGACAATTTGCCGTAATTAAACGAGTCAGATAATACTGAAAGTAACTGAGAAAGAAGTGAAGAGAATGATTTATAAAATTCCACAGGGAACCCATCAGGTCCAGGAGATTTCCCTGAGGACAGTGCAGAAATTGCAAAAGATATTTCTTCTGGTGATATAGTTTGGCTTTGAAATCAGATGAAAGTGAGGGGATATTCAGATTCTGTAAAAATTGATCCACAGAGATATTGTCATTCAGAGATTCAGAGGAATAAAGCCGAGAATAAAAAAATTTAAATGCGTCATTAATTTCTAAATGATCCGATGTAAAGTCTCCGTTCTCCTTCCGGATCTTTGTAATATGTTGTTTGGCTTTGGAACGCCTCAGCTGATTGGCTAGGAATTTACCAGACTTATCCCCATGAATGTAAAAGCGGCTCTTGCTTTTGAGAAGTTGGCGTTCGACAGGTTGAGTGGACAGAAGGTTAAATTTAGTTTGGAGTTCAACGCGCTTCTTGTATAATTCAGGGTTCTTAGTTTGGGCATATATTTGATCCAAATCTTTAATCTGGTTAATGAGGTCTGCTCGATCTACACGGGATCTTCTGTTGAGATTTGCTGTGTAAGAGATTATTTGACCCCTCAGATATGCTTTCATGGCATCCCAGACTATCTGGGATGGCACTTCAGGTGATGTATTAGTGTTAAAATAAAAGGTTATCTGATCCTTAATAAATTTTACGAAATCATCATCCGATAATAAAGTTGAATCGAACTGCCAGTGTTTATTCCTCTGAGGGAGACCAGGAAAGTTCAGAGAGAGGGTAATTGGGGCATGGTCAGAAATCAGTATACTCTGATAGTCACAAGAGTGGGCAAATGAGATAAGTTGGTTATCGAGTAAGAAATAGTCAATTCTAGTGAAGGTATGGTGAACATGTGAGAAAAAAGAATAATCTCTCTCCGTAGGATGGAGGAAACGCCATATATCAGAGATACCAAAATTAGAGAGAAACGATTGAATAGCTAAGGCAGATTTAGTAGGTGATCTGGTGACAGAGGACGATCGGTCCCGTTTAGGATCCAACCAACAGTTGAAGTCACCACCCAGTATAAGAGAGTATGAGTTTAAGTCTGGTAGTGAGGGAAAAAAACCATTCAAAAAAGTTAACATCATCAAAGTTGGGGGCATACAGGTTTGCTAGTGCAACTTCAGTGTTATATAGTTTACCAGAAACAATAATAAAATGGCCATTTGTATCAGATATTTTATTATGGAGTTCAAAAGGAATATTTGAGTTAATAAGAATGGAAACTCCCCTAGCTTTAGCGGCAAAGGATGAATGAAAATGCTGACCCGCCCACTTTGACAGAAACCGGGAGTTATCAAAACAACGAATATGAGTTTCTTGGAGGAAAGCAATGTCAGCTTTGAGTTGTTTGATATGTGAGAATACCTTCCTCCTTTTAACAGGGTGGTTCAATCCCTTTACATTCCAGCTCACGAATTTAAGTGCACTAGCCATTATCAATTACTAATGCATAAAAGGCAGCAGGCATATAAAAAGTCAAGCAGTACAATAGCAGTCTGGGTGCAGAGATGTAAACATAGATTCATAAGGTCAAAATATAAACATGTCCTGAGCAATAAAGAGATGTTGGAACTGGAAAATCCACCCCACCTGCACAACCCAAAACTAGATGGCTACCAAAACAAGTAGCTAGCTCTACCAAAAAAATTAACCCAAATACAACTTCCAGATCTGTGTCATTAACAACAGTTCCATATAAATACTATAGCAAATAGTAACTAGTTTATGCACTAGAAAACATAACTACAGATTAGAACACCTTCTGCAGAAATATAAAACTTAGTACAGAGAAAATCGGAAGAAAACCAAAACTAACCTACCCGCGAAAAATTATAGAAGAATAAAGTAAGAGAAAGGGAAAAAAAAGGTAAGAAAGAAAAAGAAAAAAGAGGAGGAAGGGGAAAATTATAAATTCAAGACGAGTATTTATCAACCATTTACAGAGAAGGGAGAAAAAAATTCAGAGATTAGAAAAAAGGGGTGAAGAAAAGAAGGAAAAAAAATAGATATTTAAAACAAAGGAAAAATAAATCAGCAATTGAACTGAACCGACAAACAGGGAGGCCTTCACTAAAGACTTCGAACCTCCAAAACAAGTTAGAGTTAGTTGTAGGACTCTGTAGGTAAAGTTATACAAGAATAAAAATAGATTACACACACACCAAATCCCGGGAGAGATTGTCAACAGCACTTAAAGTTTCAATGAATAATGTCTGAGTGATTCAAGTGAATTCCGAGTCCAGAAAAAGTAATTTTACTACGAGGAGTACTTATCCACCATTTTAGGAGGTCCGATCAGATTCCGAAGATGACTGGATAGCTGGAAGACTTGCCACAAACGCTTCAGCTTCCTTCGCTGATTTGAACCACTTGTATTTCCCGGTATTAAGCTTGATTCTTAGATCGGCAGGGTTACGAAGAGAAGGTTTGAAACCACGATCAAAAAGCACTTTCATTGCGCCTTTAAACTCAGCGCGCATCTTTAAGGTCTGGGGTGCAAAATCTTCCACAAAGCGAATGGTTGTATCCTGGAAAGGAAAAGACCCCCTGCGACGCGCCTCTACAATCAGACTGTATTTTACCTGGTATTGATGGAAACACAAGATTACTGGTCGCGGGCGGGAGCCCAGAATTCCGGGGGGAACTTAAACTCTGTGTGCCCGTTCGAGCTCGGGCGGCTTCGGAAGCAAATCTTTCCCGAATAACTCACAGAGAAATTCGGCGAAAAACTTCACGGTTGATCCCTTTTCGGTCGCCTCTGGCAATCCAAGAATTCTGCTGCGATTTTC
The DNA here is from genome assembly GCF_048418815.1 of Hemitrygon akajei. Taxonomy (NCBI): domain Eukaryota; kingdom Metazoa; phylum Chordata; class Chondrichthyes; order Myliobatiformes; family Dasyatidae; genus Hemitrygon; species Hemitrygon akajei. The sequence continues at coordinate 34,554,338 of NC_133127.1, forward strand.
GAGATCCACCATTTTGGAAAGAAGTTTGTTAGATTTTTCCTCTAAGCTGGAACAGAGAGTCTCCAAGTATCGAACACGACTTTCTAAATCTTCAGAAGTCGAATCAATGCGAGATAAGTGGTCAGCATGTTTGTCCACTTTATCGTTGATCCGATCCAGTTTGTCTTCTAACTGTTTGAAAGCGGTTTTAAATTCCTTTAAGATTTCGTCTCGGAGCTTTCCGAGCGCAACCAGCGTCTCGTCCGACGGGGTCATAGCTTCTTTTCTCCCGGATTTAGAACTCTTGCTAGACATTGTAAGTTAGATATATTCACAGGCAAGTAAGAGATACCGAAATAATTCCTAACTAAGGTTTAAAAAATGGAGACATTTAGTGCAAAGATAGCGACAGTAACGGAACAAAAGTTTGGAGCAGCTAAACAATCGCCATCTTACCGGAAGTCCCCCACGTGCAGTCCTTTCATGTGCCGAATCTTCATCTCTTCTGCTGTTTGTTCTTTGTCTCTGATCTTGGAGACATGCATTTCTCAGCTCCTTTGTCTCTTCCTCCCCCCTCCTCCTGTGCCAGTTGTTGTCATTCTGGAGACGAGCATGCCTCTTTTCCTCTGTCTCTTCTTCTCGTATCTTTTTTGTCCTGATTCTTTGATCCTGGAGTCGTGCGGCCCTGGCCTCATCCAATTGTTGTTCTCTCCCTCTCCTTGCCGCTTCCCGACGACATTTGGCATCATCTCTTGACCATAAGATCCCCCTTTTTCCACGCGGCATAATTAGGCTGACCATTTTTGTTCACCCTAATGCTGGATGGAAGATTTGAAGCAGTAATACCAAAGGAAGCTGTGATGATGTGGTTGGTGCTCTGCTAAATGGACGTGATATAGTCAGTGCTGTCTTTTGACTGCAGCAAAGGCTTTTATGGGTGTCTCGAAGTACGTCATTAGGGGTTAGGGGATGTTACGGCATGCTTAAATTTAGAGAAGATCCAATGTTCAGTTTTTGAATCTAGTCAAGACTTTTATACATTAAGGACCATTTTTGAGTTATTTTCAAAACCTTTGATTTGTTGTGAAAATACAGATAGTAGCTAATAATATATCTTATTATATGGTAAGGGATTCTTCCCCCTTTGTTTTTGCTTTTCCTAACAGCTCTGACTTTGGTAGTGGGTTTAGATTTTTTTCTGTATAACAATATTATTATATTTCAGTATTACAATTTAATTTAATTTTTATGAATACAGGGTTTTGTGATTGTAACTGTATTTTTTAATACAATGTGTTTGGTACTTTTTTTTACTTTTATATCTTCTTGTACTCTGTGTTCCTTTATGCAGAAACTAATAAAATTATTGAAGGAGAAGTACGTCATTACACTAAGATTTTATGATCTTTTATTGATGGGTGGCAGATCTATCCCAATCCTGCACATGCTGATGGTGATTTGTGACCGCTCAAAATAGAGCTGCCCTGCCCTTTTGCTCCGGTTGGTGTCGCTGCTGAGGCTGGTCATGTGCATGCATCTTGGTGCCGTGTCCCGATTTCCATGATGGTGGATCGGCTCTTGGATGAAAACAGGGCAGTTGATTTTGGGGAATGAACAATTTTAGACGAACATATAACCCTGAACTTTGCCTGCATTCTGTAAGTTAGTGCATTTTAAGTCGATTTAGCCAAAAATAGTGCTGTTGTAATGCATCGTTTGCGCTAATTGGAGGTCACAGTCAGGCAGAGCATGAGAGTTTTAGTAGTATATAGATTTATATGACTGAGGGTTCTCATTTATGTGGAGGATTACAAATAAGACTATAAGAAATCGGAACAGAATACAGCCATTTGAGCCATCGTGTCTGATTTATTATCCTTTTCAACCCCATTCTCCTGCCCAAGCAAGAGCCTGTCAACCTCTGCTTTAAGTATACAGTCGGCCCTCCTTATCCGTGGATACCAAAATTCGCGGATGCTCAAGTCCCTTATTTAACATGTATCAGTTTGGTGGTCTTTAGGACCCAGCAGTACCCTGGACTTTATTTAACGTCTCTATGCAGTGGACATTAGGACCTGGCAGTGCAGCTCTGAATCCGCAGTGTTTCTGTTCACGAAAATAATCACGATCGCGATTGAAAATAAGGTGGAAGTAATAAAGCAACTGGAAAGAGATGAAACACCATCGGTCATTGAAAAAGCGTTAGGCTACAGTCGGTCAACGATCAGAACAATTTTAATGGAGCATGTGAAAGGCCCTGCCCCGATGAAAGCTACAATTATTACTAAGCAACACAGTGGTTAAATTATTGAAATACGTATGTTTCTTAAGTGTTTTATATGCATAGAAAGGTAAAATATGTACTAAGAAAAACGTTTGACTAACTGACGCTAAATAATACCGGATGTACCCGTTCTGACTTCAAATCCGACTTAAAGACGGACTCAGGAATGGAACTCATTCATAACCTGAGGACTGCCTGTACTTTTAAGTCATTGCTCGATTACTTATAATACCTAATACAATGTAAATGCTATGTAAATAGTTGTTATACTGTATTGTTCAGGGAATAATGACAAAAAAACATAGTCTGTACATACTCAAGCATCGAGTGCTGGAGAGAGAACTTCTGGATTTTCCCGATCCACGGTTGGTTGAATCTGCGCATACGGACTCCGCAGATAAGGATGGCCAACTGTACGCAATGACTTGGCCGGCACAGCTGTCTGTAGCAATGAATTCCACAGATTCACCATCTTCTGGCTGAAGAAATTTTTCCTTGTCTCTTTTCTAGCCCCCTCAAAATGAATGCTAGTATTGCATTCGCCTTTTTTACCATCAACTCAACCTGCAAGTTAATCTTTAGTGAATCCTGCACAAGGACTCCCAAGTCCCTTTCGCCTCTGGTTTTTGAATTTCTCCTCATTTAGAAAATAGTCCACGCCTTTATTCCTTCTACCAAAGTGCATGACCTTTCCCCACGCTGTATTCCATTTGCAACTTCTTTGCCCATTCTCCTAATCTCTAACTCCTGCAAACAGTTTCCTCAACATTACTGTCCTCCTCCTTTGTATCGTCTGCAAACTTGGCCCCAAAGCCATCAATTCCTTCATCCATATCATTTGCATAAAACATGAAAAAAGCAGTCCCAACACCGCCCCCTGTGACACCACTAGTCACCAGCTGCCAACCAGAAAAGGACCCCTTTATTCCTACTCTTTGCCTCCTGCCATACAGCCAATCTTCTATCCATGCTAGTTTCTTTACTGTAATACCATGGGCTGTTACCTCATTAAGCAGCCTCATGTGTTACATCTTATCAAAGGCCTTCTGAAAGTCCAAATAAACAATATCTACTGACTCTCCTTTGGCCCATTTTGTCATGTGTCTCCAAATACTCCAAAACCTCATCCTTAATAATACACTCCAGCATCTTACCAACCACTGAAGGCAGCCTAACTGGCCTATAAATTCTTTTGCCTCCCTCCCTTCTTAAAGAGTAGAATGACTTTTGCAATTTTTAGTCCTGCAGAGTGATATCAGTACTAATACCTCCACAAGCTTGTCATCTCCAAACGTTATCCTGAAAGAGTACCAGCGGAGAATCTGGAACGCAGCAATGGGGAAATCTGGTATATTCCACATCATGATGTTTATCACACCAGAAAAGGGAGGTTTCATGTTGTTTTTGGCTGTGGATGGACTTTACAAGGGATATCTGTTCGTGCTCAGCTTTTACAAGGACCAGATCTTACTAGTGCACAGATGGAGTCATAACAAGATTTGGAAAAGAAACAGTGGTGATTATGTAAGATGTTGAATCAATCTTTCAAGAGGTTAAAGTACCAGCAGAAGATGTAGACCTACTGAGGTTTCTTTGGTGACCTGTTGGTGGACTTTTAAATTGATGGTACATGTGATTGGAGCAACTTCATTACCAAGCTGTGCCAATTTCACTCTTAGGAAATTTGCAGAAGATAATAAACAGTTCAGCTGCAAGGTGGTGGATAAAGTTTTACGTTGCTTTTATGTTGATGACCACCTTACATCAGTATCCTATGAGGAAGAAGTAGTGTCTCTCTATCATGACCTGTAAGAAAGGTCCTCAAATCTACCATGAAGGTACAGAATCTTGATGAAGTGGGTTTTCACACAGTTCTTTGTGAAGTAGAGACTATTATCAATGATTGTGTGATTACTAAAGCATCACCTGATCCAAATGATTTGGAAGCATTAATATCCAACCTTCTGTTGCTTCTGAGGAACTCACCACCCTTACCGATGGGAGTTTTCCAAAAGGAAGCTATTTCTGCTTGTCGTAGATGGAAGCAAGTCCAATCCATGTCAAACTTGTTTTGGAAATGACGAGTCAAGAATTATTTACCACAGCTACGGGAACATTCAAAACGGTCAGGTATAAGATGCAATTTCCTCCCAGGAGATATGCTTATAGTTGATGACATTGTGCCTCAAAACTCATGGATCATAGGAAGAATCATTCAAGTCTTTGCATGCTGAAGAGGATTTGTGTGGCAGGTATGCATCAAGACCAAGACCAAATGTCTGGATCGACTTGTAACCAATTTCTGTTCTAGAGGCTTAAGGAGCTGCAGCTCTAAAATCTTCATGATTTTGTCTTGATAGAAAGTGGTGGTAACGATCATTCTGTACTGAGCTAAGTTCTGGTAACCTCTGGCTGAGATGATTGTTGCATGACTTGTTTGGAAGAAGAAAGAGGACATATGTATAAATTTCATTTTTCCTATTTTGTTTTTAGTATGTAGTTGTGCTTATTATAGTATAATAATTAAAGCCATGTATCTATTTTCTACCTGTATTGTACTTTGTGTTGCATGTTTATCATGGGTAGTTAGTCCTATGATCCAGTTGTCCCCAACCACCGGGCCGTGGACCGGTACCAGGCTGCAAAGCATGTGCTACTGGGCCATGAGGAAATAATATGATTTGGCGGTGTGAAACAATATGTGTCAGCTGCACTGGTTGGGGACCACTGCTATAAATCCCTTCAACCAGCTCACAGAACCCATGGCAACTGAAGTAGATGAAGAATCCTCTCAGAATAAGATGTATTAACCCTAAATATAAGGGGGTAAATCAAACAAATTTGCAGTTAAAGTAGAAATTAACTGTTCGCAGTCAGCAGGAAAGCATGGCACAGCAAGGTAATGTACAAAAGAATCTGGTTAAATCTTTGGAAAAACATTACTTTATACCAGCAGCATCAAAAATAGGGGACATATATTTAAAGTAATTAGTTGAAGGATTAGAGAACAGACAAGGAAAATATTTTTTCTTCACTTACAAGGTGATTGGTGGCTGGGATTCTGAAGGGTGGTGTGAATCCATGTAGGTCTGTATCCGGGGAGCTGCTGGAAGGTGAGGTTAGCCCTTGCTCATCTATCATGAACAGATTAGATGGCTTGCCCATATTCTGTGTAGTAAATACTCTGTCGTATCAACTAATGGGATCATTTTCTTTTATCTTCTGTGTAATATAGTGTAATTTTTATGTTTCATCTTTCTATACTGTTAGTGTGTAATATTTTGAGTAACATGGATTAATCCTACGTGTGTGCTTGCTTCAAATGAGCAAAATAAATCTGAAATATTTTTTACATTTGTAGTTAACTGAAGAACGTCCAGATGCTTCTGCTGAGGAGATTGAAGAGTTGCTTGAGTCTCAGTGGGCTTTGCTGAGTGATAAACAGCGAGCACGTTACAATACCAAGTTCTCTATAGTTACTCCAGTTACAGAGCACAAATCACCTTCATCAGGTTCAAGTAAGTGTAAGCTGTTAGTTGTGACCTGTGCTTAAGTTTTTTTTATTCGTATGACTGGTGAATGTTTCGATTTGTTCTTGTTTAACTTCAAGCATATCAGATTAGATTCAGACTAAGGTGAAATGAAAGCTCAAATGTATGGTATTTCTAAGCCCTTTTGATGAGACAGGTGAGTGATTGCATCAGATGGACGAGTAAACTGGATACTTAAACTGAGTTAAATTGGAATCCAGTCCAGTTTTCTGATGGCATGTTATAGAGTCATTGAAAACTACAACACAGAAACAGGCCCTTTGGCCTATCTAGTCCGTGCCAAACCATTTAAACTGCCTAGTTCCATCAACCTGAACTCAGACCATAGCCCTCTATATCCCTCCCATCCATGTAACTATACAAACTTCTCTTGAATGTTGAAATCGAAATTGCATTTACCACACTCTCAACACCCTCTGAGTGAAGGAAGTTCCTCTTCTTGTTCCCCATAACCATTTCACCTTTCACCCTTAACCCATGACCTCTAGTTGTAGACTCTTACAACCTCAGTAGGAAAAGCCTGTTTGCATTTACTCTTTCTATATCTCTCATCATTTTGTATACCTCTATCAAATCTCCTGAGATATTTAAATACTTCGCTTCAGTATTCACGGGGGGAAAATGGACCTTGGCAATTCTGGGGATGACTTGCAGCAGACTGAAGCACTTGAGCATATAGACATTAAGAAAGAGGATGGACTGGAACTTATTGAAAAAAAATTAAGTTCTGTAAGTCACCAGGACCAGATGAGATATACCCCAGGCTACTGTGGCAAGTGAGGGAGGAGATTGCTGAGCCTCTTGCGATGATGTTTGCATCATCAGTAGGGACAGGAGAAGTACCAGAGGATTGGAGGGTTGAAAATGTTGTTCCCTTGTTCAAGAGGGGAGTAGAGGTAACCCAGTAAATTATAGACCAGTGAGTCTGACTTCAGTGGTGGGAGAAAGTTGGTGGAGAAGATCCTGAGAGGCAAGACTTATGAGCATTTGGAGAGGCATAATCTGATTAGGGATAGTCAGTATAGCTTTGTCAAAGGTGGGTCATGCCTTACGAGCCTGATTGAATTCTTTGAGGATATAACAAAATACAATTGATGAAAGTGGAGCAGTGGATGTAGTGCATATGGATTTCATTAGGGCATTTGATAAGGTTCCCCACGCAAGGCTCCTTCAGAAAGTAAGGAGACATGGGACCCAAAGAGACCTTGCTTTGTGGATCCAGAATTGACTTGCCCACAGATGGTTCTTATTCTGCATGGAGGTCAGTGACCAATGGTGTTCCACAAGGATCTGTTCTGGGATTCCTCCTTTTTGTGATTTTAATAAGTGACCTGGGTGAGGGAGTAGAAGGGTGGGTTAGTAAATTTGCTGATGACACAAAGGTTGGGGGTGTTGTCAGATGATGTGACAGTGGGACATCGATAGGATGCAGAACTGGGCTGAGAAGTGGCAGATGGACTTTCAACCCAGATAAGTGTGAAGTGGTCAAATTTGAGGACAGAATATAATATTAATGGTAAGACTCTTGATCAAGCCCTACTTGGAGTACTGTATTCAGTCTGGTCACCTCACTACAGGAAGGATGTGGAAACTATAGAGAGAGTGCAGAGGAGATTTACAAGGATGTTGCCTGGATTGGAGAGTGTACTGTATGAGAATAGTTTGAGTGAACTTGACCTTTTCTCCTTGAAGCAACGGAGTATGAGAGGTGACCTGATAGAGGTGTATAAGATGATGAGGGGCACTGATCGTGTGGATAGGCAGAGGCTTTTTCCCCATGGGTAAAATGGCTAACATGTGGGGGCATAATTTTAAAGTGCTTGGAAATAGGTACCAAGGGGATGTCAAGGGTGAGTTTTTCCACACCAAGAGTGGTGGGTGCATGGAAACGGATACAATAGGATCTTTAAGAGCTTCTTAGATAGGTACATGGAGCTTAGAAAAATAGAGGGCTGTGCACTGAGAAAATTCTAGGCAGCTTCTAGAGTAGGTTACATGGTTGGCACAACATTGTGGGCCGAATGGCCTGTAATGTGCTGTAGATTTCTATGTTCTATGCTCTCAAGCTTCTGCATTCTGGGGTTTAATCCTAACACGTTCAACCTTTCCCTATAACTTAGGTCCTCAAGTGCCAGCAATATCTTTGTAAATTTTCTCTGTACTCTTTCAGACTTACTTGCATCTTTTACTGTAGGTAGGTGACCAAACCTGGGCACAATACTCCACATTAGGCCTCACCAACGTCTTATACAAATTCAACATAACATCCCAACTCTTATACTCAATACGTTGATCATAATACTTTGATTTGGCCAATATGCCAAAAGCTTTCTTTATGACACTATCTATATGCGATGCCACTTTCAATGAACTATGGACCTGTATTCCCTGATCCCTTTGTTCTACCACAATCCCCAGTGCCGACCACTCACTGAGTAACACTACCCTGGTTGGTTCTTCCAGAGTGCAACACCTCCCACCTGTTTTCATTAAATTCCATCTGCTATTTTTCAGCCTATTTATTTTTAATTTTTAATTTTTTTTCTCCAACTGGTCCAGATCCCACTGCAAGCTTTAATGGTTGCAAAATTTGCTTATCCAGTTAACCATATTATCATCCAGATTTTTGATATAGATGACAAACAACAGACCCGCTGTCAATCCCTGCAGCCTCCAGTCAGAAAAGGAACCATCTAATACCACTCCCTGGCTTCTTCCACGAAGCCAATGTCTAATCCAGTTTACTATCTTGTCTTTAATGCTAGTCAACTGAACCTTGACCACACCCCCTCCCCACCACCCCGTGCAGGACCTTGCCTTCATCAACTTTTCTGGTAACATTCTCAAAAAAACTCTAAGATGGTTAGACATAATGTATCACGCACAAGGTCATTCTGACTATCCCTAATCAATCTGTCTATTCAAATACTCACACGTTCAATCCCTTAGAATACTTTCCAATAACTTTCCCAATACTGATGTCAGGCTCACTGGCTTATAATTTCCTAGTATATTCGTAGAGCCTTTCTTAAATAGCAGAACAACATTAGGAATCTCCAGTTCCTCACCTGTCACTAAAGATGATTTAAATATCCCTGCTAGGGCCTCTACAATTTCTGAATTTGCTTCACATAGGGTCCAAGGAAATGCCTTGTCAGGTCCTGTGGACTTGTCCACAATGATTTGCCTCAAGACAGAAAATACCTCCTCCTCTGTAACCTGTATCGGGTCCATTACCTCACTGCTGCTTTGCCTCACTTCTGTAAACATTGTATCTGTCTCCTGAGTAAATACAGATGCAAAAAATCCATGTAAGATTTCTGCCACCTCTTTTGGCTCCATGCATAGATTACCATTCTGGTCTTCCAGAGGACCAATGTTGTCCTTTGCAATCCTTTTGCTCTTAACATGTTGAAAGAAGCCCTTGAGAATTCTCCTTCACCATGTCTGCTAGAGCATCCTCATGTCTTCTTTTAGCCGTCCTAATTTCTTAAGTGTTCTCTTGCATTTCTTATACTCAATTACCTTTTTTTTTTAACTACCTACTTGTACCTGCTATACCTCTATACCTTTTTTCCATAACCAGGGCATTAATATCTCTCAAACCAAGGTTTCCCTAAACCTGTTATCCTTGTCTTTTATACTGACAGGCACATCCAAAATTTCTCCTACTGACCAAAATATACCTTTGCCAGAAAATTGCCTGTCCCAATCCACACTTACCAGGTCCTTTCGATACCATCAACCTTGGCCTTTCTCCAAGTTAGAATCCCAACCCGAGGACCAGACCTATCCTTTTTCATAATTACCTTGAAAGTAATGGCATTATGATCACGGGATGCAGAGTGTTCCCCTGTCACCTGCCCTGTCTCATTCCCAAATAGGAGATCAAGTATTGCACTCTCTTTCATTGGGACTTCTATGTACTGATTTTAATGAAACTTTCCTGAATACATTTGACAAACTCTATCTCATCTAGTCCTTTTACAGTACAGGAGTCCCAGCCAATATATGGAAAGTTAAAATCACATACTATCACAGCCTTGTGTTTCTTGCAACAGTCTGCAGTTTGTCTACAAATTTGTTCCTCTAAATCTCGCAGACTGTTGGGTGATTTATAATAGGTACCCATTAATGTAGTCATACCATTTCTTATTCCTCAGTTCCACCCATAAAACCTCACTAAACAAATTCTCCAGTCTGTCCTAACTGAGGACTGCCATGATTTTTCCCTGGTTAGTAGTGACAACCCTCACACTCCATCACATCTAAAACAATGGTACCCTGGAATAGTGAGTTGCCAGTCTTGCATTGAAATATATGCAGCACAAAACATTAGTTGTACAATGCTCAGCCTTTTGCTTCCTGACTTCGTCCGAGGTCTTAACATCTGTCTCCACAACCACTCTATCTGTTCTAGCACTCTGGTTCCCATCCCCATACAATTCTAGTTTAAACACTACACCTGTCAACCCAACACCCCCCCTTACCTCCACTTTCCCCCTCCCTCTTACCCCCCCCCCCACCAGCTTCTTAGCCACGCGTAAAACTGTATTATCTTCTTATTTCTGGCCACACTAACACAGGTAGCAGTCCTGAGACAACACTGGAGGTCCTGTCTTTTAACTTGGTACCCACCTCCCTGAATTGACTTTGCAGAACCTCATCCCTATTGGTACTTGTATGGATCATGACCTCTGGCTGCTCACCCTCCCACTTAAGAATGCTGAGGTCTCAATCTGAGATTTGTTGGACTCTGGTACCCAGGAAGCAGCATACCATCTGGAATCTCATTCTCATCCATAGAGCCTCCTTTCTAACTAATGAATCTTGTATCACCACAGCTTGTCTCTTCTTCCCCCCACCCCCCTTCCCTTCTGAGCCTTAGTGCCAGAGACCTAACTGTTCTGACTTTCCTCTGCTAGGTCGTCCACACCACCCCTCCCCCATCACCACCAGCAGTACCCAAAGTGGTATACCTGTGGTTAAGGAAGATGGCCACAAGGCTACTCTGTCCTGGCTGTTTAACCCCATTCACCCTCCTGATAGTCACCCAGTTAACTGTCCTGCAACTTGGATGTAACTACCCCTCTGACCTGTCCATCACCCATTCAGCCCCCACCCCAAACCTGTTAGAAGCTGGAGCCAGATGCACTTCTTGCAGTTGAAGTCAACAGGGTTTCTGGAGGTCTCCCTGCTTCCCCACATCCCACAGGAGGACCATTAAACTCGTGCCTGGCATCCCTACTACTCTAACTATGCAATTATAAAGAAGGAAGCAATAAATAAACTGAAAAGAAATCTATCTACATAAGCCTCTCTCACTGAAGCCTCAAATCCCAACTGTCTGCTCCCAATGAAGGCTACTCCATTTGTTCCTGCCTTATTTTAATTTGTACTTGGTCATGAATCCAAATCTCTGATATGCTGCTGTTCAAACAATTTATGTTAAAATTGTTCCCGTTTGCGACATGGAATACACTTCTATGTTAAGCAAATGCAGTGTTCTTGATCCTTTTTTTTATTACTTTACAGTTGTAAATTACTGGTGAATCCTCATTTCAAGTATTCATTCTTGCATCTAGTCAGTTGTTTAAATTATTTTTTATTATCAATAAAACTTTTATTTCTTACATTAAAATGATCAAATACAAGAAAGATACAAGAGGATCTTGATTATTTTTATCAATGATAGCAAACTAGCTAACAAAGCATGAATTCCTAATGTTCATTCACACATTTTTGGTTCCATTGTCTTCATCATGCTTCCAATAGATTTTCGAACAGGATCACCTGGGCCCACTAGACGCAGAGTTCTACAGGACTCTCCAAAAAGAACGACTAGATCTAGTGGTAGGTCAAAGGAAATCTTTTTTTCTGATTTTTGATTTGGATTTGCCAACTGTATGAAATCAAACTTGGAAAAAAAACAAATTTAATATTACATTTCACCATGCTTACCATTGTAATTCCTGGTTTAGTTAAGGGGAGACCTTGTCTGATAAATCTGATTATTTGAGGTGATAACAAGCAGGTTAGACAAAAGGGGGTCAAATGGATGTTATTAACTTGGATTTTCAGAAGACCTTTGACAAGGTGCACCTCATGAAGCTCCTAAACAAAAACAATCTCATGGTGTTAAAGGCAAGGCACTATCGTGAATAGAAGATTGACTGGCAGAAGTCAGAGACTGGGAATAAAGGGGTCCTTTTCAGGATGGCTGCCAGTGACTAGTGGAGTTCCACAGGAGCAGTGTTTGGACTGCTTTCAATTATACATAATATTCTGAATGAATGAACTGATAGTATTGTGGCTAAGTTTGCAGATGATACCAAGGTAAATGGAGGAACTGATAGTGTTGCTGAAACCAGGAGTCCGCAGAGGATTCAAATAGGTTGAGAGAGTGGCCAATGAAGTAGCTGATGGAATACAGTGTAGCTAAGTATGTGGTTATGAACTTTGGTAGGACAAATAAAACTAGACAATTTTCTGCAAGTGGAGAAAATTCAGAAATTGGAGGTGCAAAGGGATTTCAGAGTCCTTGTTCTGGATTCCCCCATGGTTAAGTTGCATGTTGAGTCAATAGTAAAGAGGGCAAAAGCAATGGTTATTAATCATTTTGAGAGGACTAGAATGTAAAAGCAAATGTCTACTGCTGAGGCTTTATCAACTATTGATCAGATCATATTAAAAACATTTAAAATTTTGAGCCCTTATGGAAGGATGTGTTAGCCAGAAATAGAAAGGCTTACAGAGTGTTAATACACAGAGTATATTTCCACTAGGAGAGTCTAGGATCCAAGGGCACAACTTCAGAATAAAGGATGTCCCTTTAGAACAGAGATGAGGAAGAATTTCTTCAGCTAGAGAGGGGGGTTGAATTTGTTAAATTCATTGCCACAGAGGTCTGTGGAGGCTAAGTCACTGATTCTATTTAAGGCAGATATTAATAGTTACAGGGAGAAGGCGGGTGATTGAATGGCAGAACAGATTCAATGGGTTGAATAGCCTAATTCTGATTCTATATCTTATAGTCTTGTAGCTTAGAAACGTGGGAACAAGAATCAGGCATGATTATCAAATTTTTGAAGTATAAATTTTGGATTCTTCTACTGCTTCAGCTATCACTGATCTCTTCTGCATCTTTCTTCACAATCTTTTATTTCACTTTTATGAGTTTATTGTGGGAAATTATATTTGCATCATGTCCTTGATGAAATTTGCTTGAGGGGTGATCACTTTTTTTAACCTCAAAAGATAGCTTCAGCTGCTGGACATATCTTACCAAAGAGGAGGTTCAGAAATTCAGCCTCGGCCCCTTGCCTCTGCTTGAATATAGCAGCTTTCCCTGCCATCTCGCTGCTCAAAACTGGTATTTCTCTTTTGCCCACGTTATCTCCTCACTGAGACAACTGTAGAAATGTACAACTTGGAATTGGACCCTTACTGTTCATAGCGACCATCAAGCAGCCCTTTATACACTGATCATACCTTGACCCATTTTATTCTCATTCCATTTCCATCAACTCACCAGAGACTCTGCCACTCATCTGTGTTCAATTTACAGTGGACAATTAACTTCCAAAATACATATTTTTGGGATATGGGAGGAAACGAGCACCTTGGGTAAGCCTACACAGTTACTTGTGCAAGATTAGGATTGAATCTGGAGCTGTGAAGCGGCAGCTCTAGTTGCATCACTGCAAATTTCATTACTGCTTTTCTCCCTAATCAACTGTATCAAGTGATTTCTTGTACTCTATTTTCAGTCTCCATTAAATTTGTCCACATTATTTTCTGTTTGTTGTTTTGATTTGTACTCACATAGACCCTTCTTCAGGTGGATTTCTCAGCCCAGTTTTACACCCATCTTTGACTTTGTCAGTTTACATGATTTTTGTACTTTAATGTTCAAAATCACAGATAAAGAGTCTCTATTATGTGCATTTTCCTTTTTCCGTACATATTCTCTTTTGATGTTCCTTGAAGATGAGCTTTTTCAATTCACATGCAACTGCAGTTTTTAAAATTCAGTTGCTGGTTTTTAGGATTCTATTCATCAGGATTTTTCCACCACTAGTAAATATTTCATCTATTTGTGCCCATCATTCCTTGATACAGTTCAGGGTAGTGCATCAGGCACATATGTCAAAGGATAAATTAGCCCGTATCTTTCCCAATATTAATCCTATTTGTGATAGATGTAGTACTCGGTTGGCCACTTTAACTCACATGTTTTGGTCTTGCATAAAGTTGGAGAATTTTTGGAAAGATGTTTTTAAAACCTTATCACAAGTGCTAGATCTGGATTTACAACCAAACTTATTTACAGCTATTTTTGGGATTATTCCATCGGAAGCAGAATATATTCCTGCTTCTGCTCAGTCTTTTCAACTTTATTGGCTAGGAAAGCCATTTTACTTAAATGGAAGGACCCTAACCCTCCTGCCACCTTTTATTGGCTTTCCTCTATCATGTCCTGTTTAAATCTAGAGAAAATAAGAAGTCAGACATTGGATACATCCTTTAAATTTGACCTTTTATTCAATATTTTCATATGATCTGATTTTTGTACTGATTCTCTTCCAGCTATTTTTTCAGAACCTTGGATTTGATCAGAGTCTCTCTTCTCATGGTTTTTCTCAGGATGGACTGCCCAGTCCTTTTTTTCCTGTTTAGAATAGTGTTTTTTCTCTTTTCTTTTATAAAAATTTCTAATAGTTCTTCCTTTCTTCATAAATTGATAAGAGAATTATACATTCTATATCAAATTTACACTTTGTAGATCAATACTGTGTCATCCTGATACTGTTTATTTTACCTTCTGTATGTATTGCTATTGACATATACCAGAGATGTTCTGCTCCTGTTTGTATACACTTTTTTTAAATCAATAAAAAGATTTAAAAAAGAAAGGATTTTTCTACCACTACATCCTGAGCTCTGTCTTTGGTTTCAAGTTCTTATTAAAATCCCTGCTGTCTTACACTGACAGCTGTCCAATACAAACCTGGTCTCTGCTCCCATAAGCCCAAAGGTCATGGGTGATAGCTTTAACCATTCATTCAAGATTTTGTTGTACTATTGGGCCTTGTTCATCTCTGAAATCAATTCAATCTTCTTGGATCATCCTACAATGCAAAAACAGCCATTGTTTCTACAGAGAGAGTACCTGAACCCTTTTAACCTGGTTCTTCTAACCTAAGTTACAGGGAAAATGCTGAACAAGTTAGGCCTTTATTCTTTGGAGCGTAGAAGGTTGAGGGGGGACTTGATAGAGGTATTTAAAATAATGAGGGGGATAGATCGAGTTGACGTGGATAGGCTTTTTCCATTGAGAGAAGGGGAGATTCAAACAAGAGGACATGATTTGAGAGTTAGGGGGCAAAAGTTTAAGGGTAACACGAGGGGGAATTTCTGTACTCAGAGAGTGGTAGCTGTGTGGAATGAGCTTCCAGTAGAAGTGGTAGAGGCAGGTTCGGTATTGTCATTTAAAGTAAAATTGGATAGGTGTATGGACAGGAAAGGAATGGAGGGTTATGGGCTGAGTGCGGGCCACTGGGACTAGGTGAGTGTAAGCGTTGGCACGGACTAGAAGGGCCGAGATGGCCTGTTTCCGTGCTGTGATTGTTATATGGTTCTGCTCTTTCCTCCAATACAAAATTTAAGAAATAGATGCCATCAGAGCAGCTTTCTCTGCCACTTTCCTTTGCCCTCCAGCCCACTGAACCAAAATATTTCCCTTATTTCTAAATTTGAATCTTTCTCTAGTTTCCTTCCTATCTCCCTTCAGTGGCTTTTCTTTGAACTGCTTGTGTACCAAAAGCTTTGGAAGTTCCCTAAGAAGGCAGAATGGTTTACAGTATCTTCCTTTCAAGATGTTCCTTGAAATCATTTCTGCAACGATTCTTTTATTGAACAATGATGTTGCTTTTGCTGTTTTACTATTTATTGTGACTTTTCTAGATTTAAATAATTCTGGAAGTAACAACTAATGGTGCCACCTCTTGTAGAATTCTTGGGTATAGTCTGTCAAGTTCAGGGAGTTTGTTAGTTTTCCAGAAGTATTAAGTATTCATATAAAAATACATTGTTGCTGTCCTTGGCAGGTACTGACAATAATTGCTTTTGATTTATTCACTTGGATTTAATTCAGTATGGATTTTTAACCAGTTAGTAATTTTGGCTTGCAGACTTTTGATTCTTAACTGTGGCTCCTTTTGGAAGGAATGATAGAGGAGGCTTGAACTGGACACAAGATTTTTAAATATGTAATATATATGTCACTAATATATATTTTAAATATATGTAATATTTTTAATACAGAATCGGAGGGAGCAACACTTAGGTGTAGATGTGAGTTTTAATGTGTCACACTTTTATAGCTACATTTGTACAGATTTAGAAATTACAGATAGCTGTTGTGGCTCCAGAAATAAAAATAACTTTAAAATGCTTTTAAATAGAACAAATTTAAAATTTGTATAGTACTGAGTTACATACTCAGGATCGTTTAAAGCTCTTCACAACCTAAATTTGTTTAGTTCCAAAGGTACCATTTTGTGAAGCAACACAAACAACCACTAACATGATGACTAACATAACTCGTCAGAGGGCAATGTACTAACAGGGGAAATGAATTCTCTCAGATTATAACCATGGGTTCTTTTTATATTCACTTACTTTGGCAGGCTTCAGTTAAATGCCATCTGCAAGTTGGTAACTGGCTGTGGAGCTTCCTCAAAATTGCATAGATTGGTAGTCTTGATTAAGTACTTAAGTCCTGGAGATGGGGCTTGAAGTCAATATCTTCCCGTCTAGACAAAATTGGTAAAAGCTTTGCCAAGCTCTTAACTGTATATTATTTCTCTATACAGTGACCTCAGAATCAACTAGACAAAGAAGGATATCCAGAAAAGTAATAGATTACAGAGAAGACTCCCCAGAACGGATCAGCACCAGTAAGAGATTAAAGCGAAGCTATCATGAGGATGAAAAGGTGCTTATTGTATTGCGTGTGAAATTCTAAATACTGTGCACCGTGTGGGCTGACCCCTTGCCATCTCCTGTACCCTCTCGGTATGGACACACTTGCATCAATGTTTTTTCCAGTTCCACTGAGACTGAAACATATTTCATCCTGGTGAAATCTATCTTGTCACATTTAAAATTTTTACCCCTGATTCATTTTTGTCCTTTTTCAAAATCCAACTAACTGCTTTTGCTGCTCCTGCCAAGCCACACACACACACACCAGATTATTAATTGAAGGGTATGTAAACTGTCCATTTCCCTTATAATTGATGTTGTCTGACCTGCTGAGTGTTGCTCCAGATTTCCAGCATCCTTGTAGTCCATCTTCGGAACTATCTTGAAGAAGGGTCTCAGCCCAAAACATAAACAGTTTTTTCATTTCTGTAGATGATGCACAATCTGCTGAGTTCCGCCAGCAATTTGAGTGTGTTGCTTATATTTACTAAGCCTGGTTTTACATCCTGTTGTGTCCATTTCTGAATGTTGGCAATGTTATTAATAAATGCTTGTAAGAATGATTCAAACAGTCGAATAAATGTACTCAGAACACCTTCATGACATTTCATCGTGCTTCTGCTGAGAAATATAATAGGCCTTTTTGTATGGCTGATAATTTTTTTATGTATTAGATATTTTAATATGTTAACTAATTAGTACTGACATTTACATTTATGATTTCAAAGTATGATTTCAGTAAAACCGATCAGGCAGAAGCATGTGGAAGTGATGGTATTGAGACTGGAGAAACATTGCCCACTTATACCAACACGTCCCAAAGCAGTCAATCAGGTAAAAATTAGTAAAAATGCATATGATTTATTTAACACAGTTTAAACTATAAGAGAAGCTGAAAATGAATTTAAGCTCAGTCTCTCATTATTTCCTCCCCATAGAAATAAGCAAACTCTCTGATGCATGTAAACCACTGAAAAAACGAAGCAGAGCATCAACTGCTGAGACCCTGGTGCCAGCTGTCAGCAAGAATCCATCTCCTCTAACTGTATTAACAGAAAATGAGGTAAATTTAAAAGGGGTAGCAAGTAATGCAACCTACATGGAAAAGGGTAAATGTATGTTGTGATTCAAGCTTGGAATTTAGGATAGAAGAATCAATAAGCTACTGCCACAATTTCAGACCTTCAATATAGACCTATCGGTATTGAATTGCTGCCATTGGTTTATCACGGATGTTACAAGACAAGTTGTTAATGTGCTAATTGGCGATGTATTTCATCCACAATGCATTTGCTGTGTATGTTTTGGGTTAGGGGGATATTACTGTTTTATGTTCAGTGCCAATTAAACCATGCTTTCTCCAATTTGGCATAGAACTGCAACCTCCGGAGGGAAAAAAGTATTGTCATATTTATGACCTTTGCTTTGTAACTTAGTGGAAAGGTTTGGAGGTTAGTAGTTGCTGAGATATTCACTTCCTGACCTATTGTTGCATCTAATATTTATTAAATGAGTTTCTGGTCAGTAAGAGCCCTAAGATGTGGGGAATTCAGCAGTGATAATAAATTTTATGGGCATTTGCATTGACTGTCTTGTTAAATATGTTCATTAAGTAGCATTAATTCTATTTGCACTTACCTGTTTTGCCTCAATGTTCATGTCTTGCTGTTTCAATTCCTTTGTGATTCTGATTAGAAGAGAACTCTGCCATCAGGGTACATCCCACATTTTCCATTATGATAGTGGAAAGGTCATTGCAAAGGCCTGGAGCTGACATGATTGGCCCAGTACAACATAATAGTATTCATGCCAAATATTCTATTGGAAGATTCTGTGTATACATTATCACCTTTTTAATTTTACTATGTCTCCTTGATGCTGTACTCAATCAGATACTGTCTTGATGTCGCCTCAGAATTTAGCAGATTCTAATGAATTTTGAAGTTTAACGGCCCTGGTGGAACTCGGATAGCTAGTTTTCATTGAGGAAATTGTATATAATAACATGGGTTGTGGCACATATTTCTTTAGAGAATGAGAGTAGGTATATCAGTCATTAACCATGTTTGATTACTCCAATTATAGCAAGGGGAGATATTTAAAATATTACATCTAAATAGTCTGAGGAATATCGATTATTAGTATAAACAGCTTTTGTCTTTAATTTTCACACATTTGCAACTTGAAGATTCACAGTTTCCATCTTTAGCAGGCTTGAAACCTATTTACTCCCATTGTTTATTTTTGTTGTGTTAGAACTGAGTTACTTGAATCTCATTATTGACGATATTGTTCTGATTATTCCATTTTTAGTTCCTGGTTAGTTGTAATCAATCATCTGTTCTAAGACAATACTTCAATAAAACAAAAACTAAGTACTGCAGATGGTAGAAATCTAAAACAAGAAATAAATGTTTCAAGTAGCATTTGTGGATACTGAAACAATTTATATTTAGGTTGATGACTTCTCAGTGTACTGTTGAACATTTGAAAGCACAAACATGGCTTTAGTTAAAGGCAAGGACAAAGTAAATTTGTCAAAAGTCAGTGTGTATTCAATTGTTAAATTATTTTTAAGGAAATAGAATTTGTTTTCATAATTTTTAAAGAGCATCCAAGACCAATTGTAGCAGTCCAAATCATAATTGCCATTGACCCAGCACATTTTTAATGCTTCAGTCATTTTCTTTTGCAGAAAGTTGAAGACCGTACCTTTTTAAAATTAATACATTGTTAACCTTAGTAACATCTTTTGAAGATCCAATTTTTCTGGTATTTTCTGTCTCTGAGAAGTAGGTCAAATAAATAGCTTACCTGCTGAACTACTTTATATCATTGAAACTTTTGTGGGTATTATGCAAGGCTGTGATAATAAATACTTTTGTTGAAAATGTATTATTATCACACTTCACATTCGCCATATTTGGTAAAACAAATAATCTTTGAGTACGCCTTTATGTCAGCAGGCTTTTTGACACCCTTTTACTCTTATAGTTTTAAAACATTTAAACTTTACTACACCCATATACAAGTTTCAAAAACAAGAAAATCTGCAGATGCTGGAAATCAAAGTAATACACTCAAAATGTTGGAGGAATTCAGCAGGCTAGGCAGCATCTAATGAAACCAGTAAACAGTTTATGTTTCATTCCTAATGAAGGTCTCAGCCCAAAACATTGACAGTTAACTCTCTTCCATGGATGCTGCCTGGTCTGTTGATTTCCTCCAGCATTTGGTATGCCAAATATAAGTTTGTAGCAATTTATTAGAAATTTGTTTGGCACTAGCTTGGTATTGTACAAGTTGACAAAAGATCCCATAATTCAGCTTAGGTGGGTGTTAATACTATTTTTGTTACCCAGCTGATGAAATAAGTTGTTTTTTTTAACATTACATTTATTTTGCAACAATGCATAACTTCTGGGTCTTTTTTCTCTTTTGTGTTTAGACATCATTTGATGGACAACAGGAGTCGGGAGATGAAAGTGCAGATGAGACTCCAACAGAGGTTTCATCTGTATCATCCAAAAAATCGCAAGGAGAACGAGGGGGCAGTGGTGCAGCTAGGAAAGAAGGAGTTTGTCAGGTGAGAAGGACCTCAAGCATACATACAGTACAAAGAAATAGAGCTGTTCGATCACGTGATCAATTTAATTCATGATCAAGAAAGAAAATCTAGAATCATGAATACTACAGATGTGAAAGCATTCCATCCATCTTTCTGACTTGATTAAAACTATTGATCGCTGGATATTTTTATTATGTGCTTGACTTCTTATGAATAAAGAAACTGGCTCCCTATTTGTGTGCGTTTTTTTAATTTTTTATATTTAAATATATATATATATATACTAGTGATAATAGATACCTTCACTCATTATGATCTGATATTGGAAGAGTCTGACGTTATTTCGGTGTGCTTTATGCAGATTGAAGTTAATCCTCAGAAGATTTCAGTGTCTCCTCTTGGTGTTATCTGTAAAATTAATATGGACAGTGAAACTTTTTTTTTAGTGGTTTAAAGATGCAATTTCTGCCACAGAAAATTAAGAGTGGAAACTAAGTTACTTCAAGTATGGAACAAATACTATTTAAATTTTGGGCTCATTATAAAGCACCATTTCACACAAATATTGGCTGATTTTATGCATGTTGCATTGGATAATGTATGTAATGCAATTGTGGAAAAAGCCCTGCATTTTTGACAGGGTTACATGTCGTTTAGATTTGACTGCAGAGATGCTTGGTTTGGTGGGACTATTCTTGCCTTTAACTTAGATACCAAAATATTTGCTTTTCCTGAAGTAAATCTTTGAAAACTTTCATCAATGATACATAGAGGATAACAAATGTAATGTAAAGTTCCTTGTTTCTGCTTCCCTTTAGGTGCACTGTATTAAGAATAAGATTAACCTTCACAGTCCAAATGTACAGTCTTTGCATAATCATTTGGTGGAGGTCCTTAGCTTTGGGTTTATGCATTTTTTGAGCTTGTGCACAAAAATGTTTTAACAAATCTACAGGACATATAAATAAACACTAAATGTGAATTAACAGCAAGGTGAAAGAATAAGTTTCTGTACTTTTTCAAAAGAAAAATGAGAGGGCAATGGATTCCTTGCTGGTCTCCTTGCTCATCCTCTTCTGCCTTGTCTTCTCTTGTCAAAAAGAACTGAAGATTGCCACGTGGGGTTACTGTGTTTGGGCTCGGGAAGGGGGCGGTAGTGTGGTTCTGGCTGAATCTCTTAAAGGGACAGGCATCCTTAGAGATTTTCCAATTGGTATGCTGATCTCATCCAAGGTATGTGGAGGACAACTTCTTTTGAAGATTGAGGAATACTGCACCTAAAGGTGAGTAATCTGTCTTTCTTCTTAGTCTATATCTATTTTTTGTAAGCTTAATTTACTTTGCAGCTGAGATACGGTAGAGAGCAAGTGATTTAAAAAAAAAATTTCTCATGTTATAGTCAAGAAACTTCTGAATAATATAGGAATGGCATACACAATTCATTCGAAAGTAAATTTGAATTGCACACCTTTTGCAAGCATGGAGGTTTAAAAATAAATGAATTTGGGCTATTATCTTTCCCACTAACCGATATTTTTTTTCCATTTCCAGGTGTGTGAGAATTCTGGAGACCTGCTGTTTTGTGAGGGACAGTGTTATGGGGCGTTCCACTTGGCTTGTCTTGGGCGGTCTAAATTACCTCAAGGCAAATTTATGTGTAGGGAATGCACATCAGGTAATATGGATTAACTTTTTTCCAAACAAGTTAAGGTTATCCAGATTCTTTCCTTGATTTTAAAATCTGAATCCATGCAATCCAAATCAAATTTAGATTGGTTATAGATATTTCAAATGCAATTCAATTGTGAACATGTATGAAATGTTTTATTTCTCATTCATTTTTGCCACAGTGTACTCTTATTTACAGCTCATCAGTGAGCTTTTTAACTGCATGTTCATTTCAAAATAAATACTCAGAAATATTGCAGACTAGTAAGTTACCAATTTAGTTTCTCTTCACTTTTTTAAAAAAAAAATGTGAAATTTACTTAGCCAAAACCCTGATGTGTTAGAAACAAGTATTTAATTAATTTGGCTAAAGGAAATAATGTTCAAATTGCAATTAACAAGAAAAGCAGCATGAGGATACAATTACTAAAACTTTGAAACAAAAACAAAGTATGCTAGACACATTAAGCTGTATTAGTGGAAAGGAAAGCATATTAACATTTCAAATCAGACCTTATTCTGATGAAGGTCTTGAGTTCTTTAATATTAACTTTTTCCACAGGTACTCCCTGACCAGCTGAATACTTAGTACATTTTCTGTTTTTGCTTGAATGATTACATGGGCTGCTAAAGTGAATAAATTCAGTTTATAATAATGACATGGAGTCTTTTACTTAATTTGAACTTAATGACCAAAATTGCTTTTATACTTCCATTATAAAACTATTCAAGCTTTTAGAATTTTTAGAATGTCAGGTTTTGCAATGACATACAGGAAGATCTGCCACGATGTTAGCTGCATCATTTGAACTTGATGTTGAGCAGACGTGTAGCAAAATGCAAAAATGTTGTAGGTCTAAGAGGGTATCTCATCAAGCCCTGGGGTTTTAACCATACTAATTCACCCCAAGACCACAAGCACCATCTCTTATGTAATCCAGTTATGGTCCATGACCTCACTACTCTATTGCCTTAGCTCCATAGACTCTGTGTCTGCCTCCCAAATAATTTAAGATCTTTCCCCCACGCCCCATCTCTTTTAGCTCATTCCAGATGGTCACACTGATATTCAAGAGGATCAGTTTTGTCCCCTGCTATCCTTTTCGCCTTATTCTAGCTACAGAAGTCCCTGGAATTCCATTTCACTTTGTCAGCCAGAGCAACTTCGTTCTCTTTTGGCCCTTCTGTTGACTATATATTTTAACCTTGCCAAGAGCTAAAATAGATAGATCATAATTCAATACACTTTCAAAAATCAAAAAGATGTTTTATTTTTAAGTTAGTATACATTGTATGTTTAGAATGGCTAGGAATACATATAACATTGACTTTTTTGGGTTGATTTTATTTATGTATTTATTTTGTGCAGGTGTTCACACTTGCTTTGTTTGCAAGAAGAATGGGCCTGATGTTAAGCGTTGTATTGTTCCTCTCTGTGGAAAGTTCTACCACGAAGACTGTGTCAGAAAATACCCTCCAACTGTGTTCGAAAACAAAAGATTTCGATGTCCCCTGCACACTTGTATCAGCTGTCATGCCATAAATCCCTCCAACCCTAGGCCAACAAAAGGTGCAGAATCTCTTGGATAAATACAAATGCCTAAAAACACAGATTATTGAAATTTACCTACAGTGTCTATAAAAAGTATTCACCCCTCTTATAAGTTTTCATGGTTTATTCTTTTACAACATTGAATCTCAGTGAATTTAATTTGGCTTTTTGACACTAATCAACAGAAAAAGACTCTTTTGTGTTGAGGTGAAAACAGATCTCTACAAAGTGATATAAATTAATTACAAATAGAAAACACTCCCTTCATCAGTACTTAGAAGATGCAGCAATTACAGCCTTGAGTCTGTGTGCCTCAGTCTCTATAAGCTTTGCAATTCTGGGCGCTGCAATTTTACCCATTTTTCGTCACAAAACTGCTCAAGCCCAGTCAGATTGTATGGGGATTATGAGTGAACAGCCTTTTTCAAGTCCAGCCACAAATTCTCTTTTGGATTGATGTCTGGTCTCTGGCTTGGCCACTCCAGGACATTGTTGTTTGTAAGCCATTCCTGTGTAGCTTTGGCGTTGTGATTGAAGTCACTGTCTTGCTGGAAAAAAGATCTTCTCCCAAGTTGCAGGTCTCTTGCAGAAACAGTGGCTTTCTCTTTGTCACTCTCTTATGTCATAAAGCTGCGACTGGTGAAGAAGCACTCGGGCAACAGTTGTTGTATGCAGTCTCTCTCATCTTAGTTACTGAAGCTTGCAACTCCTCCAGAGTTGTTATAGGTCTCTTGGTGACCTCCCTCACTAGTCCCGTTCTTGCATTCAATTTTTGAAGATGGCCTGCTCTAGGCAGATTTACAGTTGTGCCATACTCTTTCCATTTCTTGATGATTGACTTAACTGACTCCAACAGAAATTTTCTTGTATCCATCTCCTTCTTTTCGATAACCTTTTCGCTGAGTTGCTTGGAGTGTTCTTTTGTATTCGTGGTGTAGTTTTTGCCAGGATACTGACTCACTAGCAATTGGACCTTCCAGGTACAGGTGTTTTTTTACTAATCAATTAAAACACCTTGACTGCGCACAGGTTTATATATAGCTAGGACCCCTTCACTAATTATGTGACCTCTGACGCCAGTGATGATTTGATCTGACATATTAAAGGGAGTCAATACTTATGCAATCAATTATTTTATGCTTTATATTTGTAATTAATTAGATAACTTTGCAGTGATCTGTTTTCACTTTGACATGAAAGAGTTTTTCTGTTCATCACTGTCAAAAAACCAAATTAAATTCACTGTGAATCAATATTGTAAAACAATCAAACTTGAAAATTTCTAAGGGGGTGTGAATAATTTTTATAGACACTATTTATAAAATGACTTGCCAGTATATAAACTTAAGTGGGTTTGGAGTATAATACTTTTCAGTGAACACTAGTGTGTTGCCCTTCCAACAGAAAGCTCGAGAAAGTTAAAAGTTTTAATTGTGTACCACAGCATTAAATTATATTGTATACATGTCCACGTGTCTTCAAAGAAAAAACTAACACGGGGCTTGATTTATTCTTTTATTTGAAAGTGCACATTAAATGGGATGTGGAGGAATGATTTTTCCAAATAAATGTAAAATCATTAACTCTCAGGCTACTTCAGGAGTCCATTATGGGGAGAGTTTTATCACAGATGTATGTAAATGATTTGGAGTCGTGAACTACATGCAGCTGTCTTAAATTTTAATTGTACAAAATAGAAAAAGTGTCTTGGGGAGTATACTGCAATCTATGACGGCAAGCTGGCTAAATACTGCCTGGAAAGAGAAGAAATTTGGGTGGAATGGATTAGAAAGCTGGAAGGTGCTGACATGGATTTAAAGGTTAAATATGGAAATTATGAATAATGGAATGTCAAAAGTGTGGGTATCAAAACAAGGGGCATAGATTTACGATGAGAGGATGAAGTTTTAAAAGAGATTTAGAAGGATAGTTATTTTTACTCTGATTAATGTTTGGAACTTATTGCGAGAGGACATGGAGAAGTTAGAAGGAATCACTGCATTTAAGAGACAATTAGACACATTTCAATAGGCAAGACACAGAAGGATACCAATATGGACCAAAGGATTAGTATAGATAGGCATAAGGGTTGGCATGAACGTACTGAGTTGAAGTGGACATTTCTGTGCTCAACAACTCTTTGACCTGATTCCGTATGAGATGGACTAAAAGTTAAGGTGACTGAGACAAAGGTTTTGTAAACCCATAATCCCTGTTGTAGAATTCTGGACATTTCTTTAAACATTTCCTTGGAGCTTTGTTGATGCTTGTTTGAGTTGAGATGATTCTAGAGGTGCTTCTGAATTGGAAATGGTAATCCTGGTGATGAACTGCTTACATAATTCTAAACCACCATAAAACATTAAACGTAAGAGCAAAATTAGGCTGACTCAATAGGCCGATTGGATAATGAACAGATTGAATGCCTAAAAATACTTGTTTGAGTGAGCATTCAGGTTTGGATTTAGGGTTAACATGGGTTTCTATCTTGAATCCCTAACCAGTGATACAGTCAAACCTACATTTCATCATAAAAGAAAAACTAATTGTGGGAGGATTCCAGCATTACTTTAAATTGATGCTTATAAAATACAGTTACTTACTTGATTGGTTAGGGGAAGAATGGGAATTGCCTAGCTAAAGTTTATTGTGTACCTTGTAATAAATTTCCAGTTTAATTTTACGTATTCAATGAGATGTACCTGAAACACCATTTCCACCAAATTTATGGTTTAGTTTTAAAATTAATTCTCAAAAGATGGGAAAATATACTAAATGGGACAAATATTTTTGTATTCTGATGAGGGAATGCTGTAACATTGAGCCAGGCATTGTATTATCAACAAAGAGGTAAATATGGGTTTATTCCACTGTATGTTAGGAATGAATTTTTTTAATTGCCTTTGAAACATGACAAATTTCACTTGTATCACCCAGTTGGTTCACGTGTAAGCCAATTTTTTGTTTCCTTTAAGAAATTTGTGAAAACTAGCAGAAAAATACAAGCAAACAGTCAATGTGGTTTTATTTGGTTGCGGAAGGTCCTCAACGAGCTGGTACACAAAAGATTGGTCATCAAGTTGTTTTAGGAGTAATATACCAGTGATATGTGGCAGAAAGCTGGTTGAAGACTGTTACTAATGGCAGTCTACAAATACAAATTGATTAGTTTGGGAAATTGAAGAGTTCTGGGCTGAGAGAGTTGCAATTTGGGCGGTAAGAAAAGATGAGACTGAGTTCAAAGGCTGATGATATTTGGGCTGTGGGGAGGAATCAGCAGATTCAGAGGAATATATACAAGCTAGGTGCATGGATGAATGCATGACAAATGGAATGTAATATAGAAAAATGCAAGGCTTTAGTAGAAAAATATATGGATTAATTTTTAAAATAGTAAGAAATTGAAAGGTGTTGGTGATCAGAGTAATCTAGGTGACGATGTATACTTACCACAAACTTAATATGCAGTTAATCAAGTTAGAAGTGCAAAGGGTTCATTGTTTTTTTTTGCAAGGGAATTTGAATACAAGAATAAAGACATCCTACTTGAATTAGAGACCTAGTGAAATGGCATTTGGAACAGGTCTGGTCTCCCTGCCTGAGAAAGGATATAATTGGAGTGAAGTCTTATTAATTGTTGGGATTGCCACAAGGAGAGATCAGGTAGTCTAGGCCTATACTCTTTTGAGTTTAGAGGATGAGGGGTGACATCATTGAAATAAGTGATTCATCTGAGGTTTGATAGGGCTAGATATTTGAACGTGAGACATTTTCAAGGTACAGTTCAGTCATTTTGGATATAGCTGAGAAGAAATGTCTTCAATCAATGTGTTCTGAATTTTTAGCATCCTTTGTCCAAGAAGGCTGTGAAGGCTCAGTCATAGTGTACAGAAGAAGGAGATACATAGGTTTTTAAATTTTAATCAAATCAAAGGATAGGGGTTAGCACAGGAAAGTAGGTGTTCTTATTTTCAACTATACAACTTCGGTCATTGATAGGAAAAAAACTTAAAATTTATTTCGTTACTTTTTGGAAAATATCAGGCAATTCTTAAAAAAAAGCTTTTAATTACTGATTAAATATATTCTTTTGTTTAAATACTGAAGATGAAGTAAGGACTTTTCTCCTTAATAGTATATTTCAAAGGCTGATATTTAATTGCGTGAAGCAGCATCAGTTAACAACCAGCAGAACAAAAATTTTTTGTGGAACCACATTGTTTTTAACAAAATCTTTATTAAGAAATTATTTAGGTTTTCTACGTGCATTTAATGTGGAAAATATGGAGAATATTTCTTTATAAAAATTGCAATTTAATTTCAAGTATAATAATAAATTCTTTATTACCAGGGCGAATGATGCGTTGTGTTCGATGTCCTGTGGCCTTTCATGGAGGGGAGACCTGTATTGCAGCTGGGTCTGTGATTCTGACAGCCAACAGTATCATTTGCACCAATCATTTTTCTCCAAAGAAGGGTTATACACATCATGCTCATGTCAATGTTAGCTGGTGTTTTGTCTGTTCAAGAGGTTAGTTCAAGATTTTTTTTCTTTCAGATTTTCTGAATTGACTTATTTTGATCACATTATCATTACACAATGAAAGGCACTATTCTGCCTGTCTTGTCCATTCTTTATGAAGGAGCAAATAGACTCATTGCATTCCCTGTACATTCACTCCATAGATCTGCAACTTCTTTACTTTTGGATAATAAGCCAGCTTTTTTTTTACTACTCCAGTTATATCTGCCTCTAGAAGTGCATTCTAGTCTTCCAACAAGTTGCTAATTTTGTGATGTCTTTAATATTCAGCTTTCTAAACAGATTCATGACTTTCTCAAACTGCTACAAATAGCATCTCGCAAAAATCTTTACTTCGGCCGATGTTTACTTGGGGCATAGAGCTTGGGCACTTCCCTTTTGAAAAGCTTATCATTTCACAGAAGACAGCCATTGAATCAATTGTGCCTGTGCTTGCTAAAGATAAATTTTGAATTAATCCCACTTTTCTGCTCATGATCCATATCCAGCTGGTTGTGGTTCTTCAAGTGCCTATTCTGGAAGGATTTCCACCACCACCTTTCCTCATTGAGGGAGATAATTTTTCTCAACTCCCTTCTCATCGGTTAACTTGTGTC
This sequence comes from Hemitrygon akajei, assembly GCF_048418815.1. NCBI lineage: Eukaryota > Metazoa > Chordata > Chondrichthyes > Myliobatiformes > Dasyatidae > Hemitrygon > Hemitrygon akajei. Next base: position 34,583,068 of record NC_133127.1, read on the forward strand.
TATATTTTGCTGTAACTGGCCTTTCTACTATTGGAAATATTTCTTTGCTGTTTGTACTTGTTTTACACTTATAATTGTAAACACCTTAATTAAACCAATTGAGGAAAATTTTTTAGAAGGTATCCTGGATATTATCCTGACCACTTGTGTATTGGTGTAGATTGATTAAAAATATTTATTAAATAATGAATGATACAAGGATTAAACAATATAAATGCACCTCCCTCTACCTCTTCTTCTGGCAGCATTTTCCATACTCCTACCACACTCCATGCCCCTTAGATCCCCTTTAAATATTTTCCCTCAAACTTATTCCCTCTAGTTTTAGACACACCTATCCTTTAAGAGCAAAAGAACAGAATATCTATTCCCCTCTATTTTATAAAACTCTGTAAGGTCAACCCTTGATCCAGGGACAATAATCCCATCCTATCCTGTCTGCACTCATAATTTGGGCCCTCCAGTGCCACTATCATCTTGTAAATCTTTTCTCCATCCTTTCTAGTCCTGATGAGCAGAACTGCGCACAATGCTCAAAAATGTTGGCTTTAATTTTCCAAAATTCCCTTGGTTCAGGGAACATATCACTTAGTTGGAAAATAAAGAATGCAAATATTCAATTCTTAAAGGAAAAACCAAACAGGCCAATCAGCTTATCTGTCTTACAGATATTTTTGCAAGCTGCTTAACGATATGGGGGCTTTTGAGAGGGTGCAGAAGTTGTTCACTGGGATGTTACTTGGATTAGAGTATTCATTATAAAGAGAGGTTGGACAACTTTGTTTTCTCTGATGTATTGAAGGTTAAGTGTGATATGGTAGAAGTACATAAAATACTGAGAGGCATAGATAGGGTAGATAGCATTTTTTGCCCCAAATGGAAATATAAATTACTAGAAAGCATACTTTTAAGGCGAGATGGGAAAAGTTTAAAGGTGGTGTATGTGGCAAGTTTTATTACGTATTGAGTGGTGTGCGCCTGGAACATACAACTGGGGAGGTGGTGAAAGCAGATATGATGGTCATATTTTAAGAGGCATATAAATAGATAAATGAACAGATAGGTAATGGTCAACATAGAAGTACAGGTGACTGTGTAGTTTAAGTTGGTGTCACGGTTGGCACAGACATCTTAGACAAGGGCCTACTCCTGTGCTGAACTCTTCTGTCTTGTTCCTCAAGGAACAGTGGAAGTCTTGCAATATATTTACAGTAAGACAGAAATAGGTTCAGGTTAAAGTAATTCAGGCCTTGATGTTATTAACTGCCACAGCAAACTTGAATGTCAAATGGTCTGATGCTCTAAATTTGAATATTTTTATCAACTTTGTTTGCAAGAGTACATTCTCAGCCCAGAGTGTAATCCGTCTAATACAGTTCCTCGGTCCTGGCAACATCCTGGTAAATCTCCTTGGCACTTGCTCTAGTGGTATCATATCTTTTGTATGAAGTGCTCTGAAGTAAAATGTGCTGTGATTAAAAGGACTCCAATGGATCTAGAATTCCAGGAAAAAAGTCCTCAGCTCCCTGAAAGTGGTACCGCAAGTGAATAGAGTTTTTAAAGGAAGCATGTGACATGCTTGCCTTTGAGTAAAAGTTGATGCTACACAGTTTCTTGAGCATGTCTGTTTGCCAATTTAAATATTGTGCTTTGATCTTGAAGAATGAGTTAACTTTAGAAACTTAAGTATTATGAGAAAGTACCTTTTTCAGAATTCTACCTGCCTGATGTAGTCTGGCTATGAATGAGAATCTGTCTAAAGCAGGGGTTCCCAACATTTTTTATGCCGTGGACCTTTGACATTAACCAAGGGGTCCATGGACACCAGGGTGGATACCCTGAATAAATTCTCTTTGTATGCAAAGCCACAAATAAATAACCTTTAATATTGACTTCCTATAATCAAATTTTTGTATCTCTGCAAGAATAGCCTCAAATCTTATTGCCATCAGCTGCATCTAGTAGGCATATCAGTATCTTCCAGTGCAAGTCAAGATTATGAAAGTGCTTCCACGTTGCAGTCACTTGTCACATTCAGGAAAAAAAAAGCCCATCCCTGCTAAAATACCATTGATAACAGCTTATTATTCCACATGGTCATTTTATGTGATCAGAGAAATACAGCACCTCCTCTGATCACGAGATGAGTACATGGACAGTGGAAATCAATTATCAGTTAATTTGAGACTATTATGAGATTCTATATAAATGCAATAATTTGTTCTTTGTAAGCATGTTCTGTAATAGTACCCTGAATTAATTTTATGTCATGTTATACAGGGGGAAGTCTTCTATGTTGTGAGTCCTGTCCTGCAGCATTTCACCCAGAATGTCTTAACATTGACACCCCTGAGGGGAGTTGGTATTGCAATGACTGCAAGGCAGGCAAGAAGCCACGCTACAAAGACATCATCTGGGTAAAGCTTGGAAGCTACAGGTAAGTCCAGATTTATAGACGATTTAATATTATTTTGGAGTTTTGTTTCAGTAAAGTTTATTCACATTTATAAAAATACTTTGCATGGCAAGTTGATTGTAATTCCAATCTAGAAAGCAATTTGTAATCCCTTGTCTAATAATCAGAACTTGCCACAGTACTGGAAAAAAAATTAAATTTGCAAGCAAGAGGTTGCTCCATTTGGCTACATGCTATTTCTGTGACTATTTGGCTAGAAATTGCCGTCTTGAAATTTAAGGAAGCATGTTCAGCTATAAAATATGACTACACCCTGGCCTTTTCTTGAAGTGAAGAATTATTTTTGGACTATGCTTCCATCTTCTGTGCTTTAGTATGGTATTAGCTCAAATTGTTCTTCCATAATCCTTTTGGAAATTTTATACCTCACCAAATGGTACCCAACCTACCAAGCAATTCAGATTTACTGCTTTTATTTCAGATTTCAAGTATTCACTTCAGTTTCAAGTTTTTAAGTACTGTATATTGTTTTGGGAATTACATTTCATTATATTATAGAGAAATAAAGCCATCTATTTAACTAGGCTCTTTAATTAAGATAAAGTTGCCTGTTGCAATAACCTAGATATTACTTTCATATTGTTGATAACCTGAAATGTGTTTTCATACATAGATGGTGGCCTGCAGAAATATGTCACCCAAGGAACGTTCCTACAAATATTCAAAATATGAAACATGAGATTGGCGAATTTCCTGTTCATTTCTTCGGATCAAATGACTACTTTTGGACCCACCAGGCACGTGTATTTCCTTATGTGGAAGGCGATAAGGGAAGCAAAGACAACAAAATAAAAGGCCTCAGCAAGGCCTTTAGAAAAGGTACTACTTTTAAATTAATAACTTCAGTTTAAAAAATATTCACAGATTTTAAAGTTCTATTTCTGTACCAACATTTAATGTTAGTTTGAAGATGATGCTGTGTGTTTAGTTCTTTGTGAGAGTTTTGTCTAAACTGTGCAAAGGAGATCCAAGAAATGAATTTTAAAAAAAGACAAAATAGATTACAAAAGTAGACTGATGAAAGACATGGAAGCTCTGTGAGTTCTTTTTAATGTTTGTTTATTTTGTGATGCAGTGCGAAACAGGCCCTTCTGGCCCACCAAGCAGTGCAGAGGAATTTTGTACACAACTAGCAAAGGCGAATGTGAGTTCCTTTCAAATGAGTTGAAGGATTTCTAATAGGGAACAAGAAAATTGCATGAGTATTTTGTGTCCGTCTTCACAGAAGAAAACAAAAAATGCCTAAAATATTAGAGAACAAAGATCTAGTGAAGATTAGAATCTGAAGAGAATCGTTATTCCTACAAAAAAATTGCAGAAGTTGGTGAGCATGAAAGCTGATAAATTTCGAGGCCTGGTTATATACCAGAATTTTTGAAAACTGGGGTTCTTGAGATGCTCTGCTTATCATCGTCCAGAATTCTGTGTATTCTGGGGTCAGGTGGATACAGCACAGAAACAGGTTCTTTGACTCAACTAGTCCTTGCCAAACAAGATCCCCATCTAAGCCAATCACATTTGCACATGTTTGGCTGGTGTCCCTCTAAGCCTTTTCTATCAAAGTATATATCTGATAATTTATTTTAAATATTGTTATTATACCTGCCTCAACCACTTCCTCTGCCAGCTCGTTCCATACACATATCACCCTTGTGTGGAGTAGGTTGTTCCCTGGTTCCTAGTAAATAGTTTCCTCTGCTTGAAACCTATGCCCTGCAGTTTTTGATTACCTAGCCTTGGGGGTGAGGATAAAGACTGCACTCAGCCTATATACGCCTCTTACAATTTTATACACCTCTCTGAGTAATCCAACAAGTAAAGAAGTAGCCTACTCAACCTCTCTTTATAACCCTTTTCTACGCGTCTTAGCAATATCCTTGTAAAACTCGGCACACTTCCCAACTTGATGGCATCTTTCCTATAGTTGTTACTATGGATTGGGGGAAAGTAACTGTGACTTCTGTAAGGAAAGGGGAAGAATACAGATTGTAGGAAAAATAATGAAGGATGTAATAACAAAACACCTGGCAAAGAATTGGATAGAGTTGACTTGGATTGATTAAAAGAAAATGTTTTTGTTTGATCTGTGGGAGTTCCTTAAGGATAGAACAAGTACAATAGAAAAGGAAGAAGCATTGAAATTGGATTTTCAGATGATTCGATGAAGTCAACAAGGCATAGAGAAATGGAAATAACATCCAGATACTATTCAAAAATGATTCATGAGGCAGGAGGCAAAGAGTGAGAATAAACATCAGTCACAAGCTATGACTAGTGAGGTTCTGCAGAAATCAGTAATTGGGCCCTGGCTATAAACAGTTTTATCAACAATTTGGCTGAGGGGGTGAAATAGCATATTTCCAAGTTTGTTCACAATACAAAACTTGATGGAATTATAAGGAGAAGGCTGCAAACATGCTTCAAGGGGATATAGACAAGTTCAGTAAACAGGTGAAAACGTGGCAGGCAGAATACATTATGGTGAGAAAGGTTAAGTGCACTTAATTTGATGCACAAAACAGAAAAGACAAGTTGTTGTCAATTATGACAGATTGGGTAGTGGTGGTTTTCAAAGGGACCTAGATATTAGGCCATACCCTGAGAAGGACATGCAGGCTTGCTCTCCTTATCTAAAAAAAGGAGGTTGGTGAAGAATCACCAGGTATAGTTGATTGCATGAAATGAGGTAAGATAAAAATAGGTTGGACCTATATTATCTAACATTTAAAAGAATGAGGACAAATCTCATTGATAATTTCATTGTTCTTAGAGGGTTTGACACTGAAGTGAGAGCATTTAGCTGACGGTTCTGACATTAGGGGTTATACTTAGAATGAAGGGTAGGTTTCTGAAGCAATTTTAATCTCAATTAATGGAATCTTGAAGATTAATATTTGTAGCTGAAGGATTTTTGTACATCTAGTACTTTTAGACATTTTCTTTGCCAAAAATCTAGTTCATTGTTATCTTAATACTAATATTTTAAAATATATTGGATGCTTGTTTTGGTGCCTTTTAGTCAACTAGGTCTGGTCTTTGTACTGAAGGAAATGTGGCATCCAGTTTGTGCAGAGCAAACTTGTATGATAGCATTGTAAGAATTAAACAATCAGTGATATTTTTAAATAGATAATTTATAATCAGGACTCTAGTGTCTCATTCTCAACAATTTAGGTACTGCAATGAGATATTTTGAATCTTTATTGAAGGACAAAATGGACCTCCAGTTACTATTTCAATCAGGCAATAGCACCTATGAAATTATTGTATCTACTCAGTATTGTATTGAGCCAGTCAGCCTGGATTGTTCTGCTCTGTTCTGTAGATTGAATATGAGTTTCTAAATTGGAATATAGTGCTGTCTACTGTAAGAATAAGTGATGACATGGTTGAGCTGATGGGACAGATATTTTAAAAGTTGGTTCAGCTCCTATAACATTGTTCTACTTGTCTTTTGCTCTTTTTGGCAACTTCCTCAATTATCTATTCTTGGCCTCTCTTATTTCTCATCTACATGCTGCACCTTAGACCTTGTGATGCAAAAAAAATGGTTGTTTGCTCTTCCATGCTATTGACATCCAACTTTATCGCAAGAACCTGAAGGTAGTAATCTCAATATTACAGTGCCACTTGACAAATGTGTAATGATGTAAGAAGATGCATTACTGTGCAAAAATCTTAGGCAAAGATATATATAGAGTTAGGGTGCTTAAGACTTTTACACAGTAATGTATTTGTCAGCGTGGAGCAGTGAGAGAGTTTGTAAATCTAGTGGGACCAAAAGGATGTTGGGAATGGTGAGGGTGGTGCAGGTGCGGGCATACCCAGTCCTGACACACCAGGCAAGGTCACTTTATTCCAAACAGTTGGTTCATTGATCATTGCAGAATGTCTCTCTGGTGTTTCCTGCTCCCTCCATTCAACCTTTCCCTTTCCCCAACCATGATTCTCCTCTTCTTGCCCCCTTCCCACTCTCAGTCCACAATAGAGACCCATCTTAGAATCAGGTTTATCACCACTCACAAATGTCTTGTTTTTTTGCAGCAGTACAGTGCAATACATAAAATTACTGCAGTACTATGCAAAAGTCTTAGGGTGTGTGGGTCAAATTAATATGCAGTGAGTGAGCAGCTTTGTCCTTGACGTTGTCACGTGTTGAGAGTTGTTGGATCTCCATTCATCTAGACAAGTGGAGGGTATTGCATCACAACCCTGACTTCTGCCATTTAGAGAAAGTCTGAAGGTAGATGAGTTACCTGGACCAGATGTTGTACACCCCAGGGTTCTGAAAGAGGTGGCTGAAGAGATTGTGGACGCATTAATAATGATGTTTAAGAATCACCAGATTCTGGAATGGTTCTGGAGGACTGGAAAATTACAAATGTTATTCCACTCTTCTAGGGAGAGGAAATTATAGGCCAATTAGTCTGACTTCAGTGGCTGGTAAGATGTTGGAATCGATTGTTAAGGATGGGGTTTCAGGGTACTTGGAGGCACATGATAAAATAGGCCGTGGTCAGCAAGGTTCCCTCGAGAGAAAATATTGCCTGACAAATCTGTTGGAATTCTTTGAAAAACTAACAAGCAAAGGAGAATCAGTGGATGTTGTGTACTTGGATTTTCAGAACACCTTTGACAAAATGCCATACATGAGGCTGCTTAACAAGCTACGAGCCCATGGTATTACAGGAAAGATTCTGGCATAGATAAAGCAGTGGCTAATTGGCAGGAGAAAAGGAATGGGAATAAAGGGAGCCTTTTCTGGGTGGCTGCCAGTGACTAGTGGTGTTCTACAGGAGTCTGTGTTGGGACTGCTTCTTTTTACATTATATGTCATTGACTTGGATGATGGAATTGGTGGCTTTGTTGGAAAGTTAGCACAATATAAAGATAGGTGGAGGGGCAAGTAGTTTTGAGGAAGTACTGAGACTACAGAAGGACTAAAGACATTAGGAGAATGGGCAAATCAGTGGCAGATGGAATATAGTGTTGGGTATCATATGGATATGCACTTTGGTCGAAATAAAAGAGATTGTTTTCTAAATGAGAGAAAATTCAAAAATCCAAGTTGTAAAGCGACTTGGGTGTCCTCATGCAAGATTCCCTAAAGGTTCATTTGCAGGTTGAGTCGGTGGTGAGGAAAGTAAGTGTGATGTTTCAGGAGGACTAGAGTATAAAAGCAGGGATGTAATGTTGAGGACTTATAAAGCACTGGTGAGGCCTCACTTGGAGTATTGTTTTGGCCCCTTATCTAAGAAAGGATGTGCTGACATTGGAGAGAGTTCAGGGGAGGTTCATGAAAATTATTCCAGCATTGAACAGCTTGTCATATGAAGAGCATTTGCTGGCTCTGGACCTGTATTCACTGGAATTCAGAAGAATGGGGGTGGCCTCATTGAAACCTTTTGAATGGTGAAAGGCTTCGATAGACTGGATGTGGAGAGAATGTTTCCAATAATGGGAGAGTCTAAGACCAGAGGACACAGCCTCAGAATAGAGGGGCTTTCTTTTAGAATGGATATTAGGAGGAATTTCTTTAGCCAGAAAGTGGTGAATCTGTAGAGTTAGTTGCCACAGGCAGTTCTGGAGACCAAGTTTTTATATGTATTTAAGGCAGAAGTTGTTAGATTCTTGATTGGTCAGGGCATGATGGCAAGAGTTTGGGGCTGAGAGGGGGAAATAGATCAGCCATGATGAAATGGCAGAGCAGACTCGATTGGCTAAATGGCTTTATTCTACTCTATCTTATGGTCTCTTAGGGAAATGTTTTGAGTGGTTGGGAGGCAAGTTGCTTGCCAGAGAATTTCCAAATTATGTCATGCCTGTTTAGCTGCTATGCAACTGTATGCAGTGAGTAGTGAGCAATTGGTAGACTATTTTCTAACAGGGAGAAAATTCAAAAATCTGAGGTGCAAAGGAGGCTCATGGGAATGATTCTGGGCCTGTACTTGCTGGAATTTAGAAGAATGGGGGGGGGGATTTCATTTTCACAAGTGGCTATGCGGGCCACGTCTGGGTGTATTTGACACAAAGGTTGATAGGTTCTTGATTAGTTAGGATGTGAAAGGTTACAGTGCAAAGGCAAGAGATTGAGGTTGAGAGGGAAAATTGATCAGCCATGATGAAGTAGCAGAGCAGGATCGATGAGCCTAATTTTGCTCCTATCTCTCATGGTCAAAAAATGAATTTCAGTATATTGATGGTGGGGATTCTGATTGAAGTAATTATACAGTGGCATGCAAAAGTTTGGGCACCCCTAGTCAAAATTTCTGCTACTGTAAGTAGAAGATGAACTGATCTCCAAAAGTCATAAAGTTAAAGATGAAACATTCTTTTCAACATTTTAAGCAAGATTAGTGTATTATTTTTGTTTTGTACAATTTTAGAGTGAAAAAAGGGAAAGGAGCACCATGCAAACGTTTGGACACCCCAAGAGATTTGAGCTCTCAGATAACTTTTACCAAGGTCTCAGACCTTAATTAGCTTGTTCACAGTCATCATTAGGAAAGGCCAGGTGATGCAAATTTCAAAGCTCACCTGACTCCTCAAACCTTGTCCTAACTATCAGCAGCCATGGGCTCCTCTAAGCAGCTGCCTAGCACTCTGAAAATTAAAATAAATGATGCCCACAAAGCAGGAGAATGCTATAAGAAGATAGCAAAGCGTTCTCAGGTGGCCGTTCCCTCAGTTCGTAATGTAGTTAAGAAATGGCAGTTAACAGGAATGGTGGAGGTCAAGTTGAGGTCTGGAAGACCAAAAAAACTTTCCAAGAGAACTGCTCATAGGGTTGCTAGAAAGGCAAATCAAAACCCCTGTTTGACTGCAAAGACCTTCAGGAAGATTTAGCAGACTCTGGAGTGGTGGTGCACTGTTCTACTGTGCAGCGACTCCTGCACAAATATGACCTTCATGGAAGAGTTATCAGAAGACGACCTTTCCTGTGTCCTCACCACAAAATTCAGCATCAGAAGTTTGCAAAGGAACATCTAAACAAGCCTGATGCATTTTGGAAACAAGTCCAAATAAATCCTGAGAGGCAGGATTTATGAACATTTGGAGAGGTATAATATGATTAGGAATAGTCAGCATGGCTTTGTCAAGGGCAGGTCATGCCTTACGAGCCTGATTGAATTTTTTGAGGATGTGATTAACATACGGAGGAAGGTAGAGCAGTAGATGTAGTGTACAGTCGTCCCTCCTTATCCGCGGATTCCGCATGCATGGATTCAACCAACCGAGGGTCGGGAAAACCCGGAAGTTCTCTCTCCGGCCTCGTTGTTTGAGCATGTACAGACTTTTTTCATGTCATTATTCCCTAAACAATACAGTATAACAACTATTTACATAGTAGTTACATTGCATTAGGTATTATAAGTAATCTAGAAATGACTTAAAAGAACAGGCAGTCCCCGGGCTATGAATGAGTTCCATTCCTGAGTCCGTCTTTAAATTGGATTTGAAGTCGAACAGGTACATCCGTTATTATTTAGCGTCAGTTAGTCAAACGTTTGTCTTAGTATATAGTACATATTTTACCTTTCTATGCATATAAAACATTTAAGAAACATACGTATGTTACTAAGTACTGACCGTGCAGGGTGCCCAAACTTTTGCTTTGGACCCTTTTCCTTTTTTGTTATTTTGAAACTGTAAAAGATGGAAATTAAAAAAAGTAATATTGCTTAAAATATTAAAGAAATGTGTCATCTTTAACTTTATGCCTTTTGGAAATCAGGTCATCTTTTACTCGCTTAGCTATTCACAGTAACCTAAATTTTGACCAGGGGTGCCCAAATTTTTGCATGTCGCTATATGTTCAAGATGTTCATTGCCTGGCAGTTTGGAGGTGATATGAATGGAACTGAATCATATATGATAGAAGGTAGGTGAACATAGGCCACAGTTCAGGAACTTTGCAGTGATGTTTTTATACCGCCAACCACAACCACCTTTCTTTTGTGGATTGGTCTTTTGGAATAAGTTCCCTCCGTCATTGACCTGTTACACTAGAGCACACTGATGTCATGTCAAATGCTGCCTTAATGTCAAGGACAGTCTTGCCTCACCTCTAGAATTCAGCTCTTTTTTTAGTTGGCTATGATGAGGTCTGGGACCAAGTGGTCCTGGTAAAACCCAGTGTGAGCATTGGTCACTCAAGAGCATTAGTAACAACAGTTTCCATCACTCTTAATAAATACCCAAGGGAGAATGAAGCAAAGCAGCACCCATTTTAACATAGCAAAACTAACCCAGTAACCTTTACTGAAGCTGTATGATTGGTGTCGGACTATTTGGAGACTTCACCAAAGTGATAGGTAGTAAGATGTGCTTCAATGGAGAAAAGGGAAATGGACAGCTAAAGTACTTTAAGGGCTATACTGAATCTCTGGTCTCTGGCTGAATCTGATTGTCACTGGTGGAATATACAGGTATCCTTATAGGCCAGACTGGCCCCGGCTGAGAGTACTGGTAGAATTAGAGAGCTGGAAGAACTTATGTTGGTTGAATAGGGTTGGCCAAGTTATCAGACTGCAAAGTTTTAGATAACCTTAAAAATGGTAGTCTAGTCTGGAGATGGCAAACAGATCGAGAAAGGCATAATTAGGATAAGAATTGATTATCGATACAGAAGGAAGAAGCTGTTACTCCATGAGTTCAGTATCAAATCTCCCATAATTACTGTACTGAGCATGTCATGGGTACCTCCAATATGCTGATTTATAACCCGCTTTTACAACTTCAACCAATATTCCCAACTTTTGCCCTTTCTTAATTTCACCCAAACTGATTTCTACATCATAATGTATTGAATCAGATACATTTCTTACTAGTGTGTTGGTTTTGTCCTACGTAAATAATACAAGTCTCAATACTTCTCCTCCCCCATCTTCTCTAAGTTTTGAATATCCTTGAACAAATAACTGCCATCTCTGATCATCCTGAACCTGTTTTTGTAATGAAAGTTAGGTTGTATATATGTATTTCATTATGTGCTGTAATTCATTTATCTTGTTCCATATGCTTTCAGTATAGCTTATTTAATTTTGCCCTTAACATTTTCTGCACTTTGGCCCTTTTTACTGCTTGCCTTTATTACTGTGACTTCTTCATTTCACTTGTCATTTGCTACTTTTCACTGCCGGCTTCATGACTATGCTTTCCTTTAGAATTCCATGTAAGATTCCCATTATACTGCTAGATTAATTTGTATCTCTCAGAATTCTTTTTGCAATCATCCCTGCAAGGATATTGGTCCTGGTCTGCAGAAGTATAATCCATTTCATTTGTGTAGTTCCTACCTACCAAATAAATGGAACTACTGCTTGAGAAATCTCAAGTCCTGTCTTCCTGTGCTACCTCTTTATGTATTCATCTGACTTATCCTCTTCTTTCTCTACATGTTAGCACGTGTCATTCTAATATTGAGATTACTCCAAGACCTTGCTCGTTAATCTTTTGCCTAGCTCACTAAAATCTTCCTACAGGACTTCATCCTTTCTCTCCCTCATTGATACCAATGAGGTTTTCAGCAACATATGAGCTGAGGCAAAGGAGACAATAGATAATGCTGCAGAGCTAGAAATAGGCTGTCCTAAATAAAAGTTAAAAGTCTGTCCTGAGTCTTATAGGCTCATTAGGCCCATGCTTATGCTGGTTTCCGTGGCGTGGAGCAACTGAGAGTACGAGACTTGATATCTTTCCAACAGCATATCAAAATAGCTAAAAAGGCAGTAACAAGTAATTATTTTTTAATTTATAATTACAATTGTAGATAGCAGTATTTCACAGTCCTTAAATATTAATTTCATCTGCCACTAACACAGAGTGACAGTAATGGATAGCAGCAACATAATGCATTGCAATTCCTTGCTTAGGCCGTTCTCAACAGCATCCCCAAAACTGCAACCTCTGTCACCGAAAAGAACAAGGCGATCATGTGGATGGTAACATTGCTACCAGCAGGCTGTTCTCCAAGTTGTACACTTCCATGACTTGGAAGTGCCATCATTGTTACTGGACTTAATTCTTGGAACTATCTTGTCATTAATATTCTTGGAGTACGTTCACTAAAAGACTTGCAGTGATTCATCACCACACTCTTCAACAGCAGTTACATGGGCAATCAGTGGGACAACCTTCCCACTCCCATCCCAAAAATGAATAACAAAAGTAAATCTCTCGTGCTTTTTTTGTATTTGTCTCAATTTTGCTAATTATTGTGGAAACTTTTCTCCATTCTTTGTGCCTGATTTTTAATCTTTGCCCCTGTAATTTTAAGGAACAAACTTCTTTGGGGGGGGGGGGGGGTGGAATGCCTTCCACAGAAACGTTTGTTACACGACCCACAATTTAGGTGTATATTATGAATAAAGCCATTTCTAGGTGCTTGTTATTACCATATGGCAAGAATTTGGGAATGGAGGAGCCAATAGACTTGGCTGCCTTCCATGGATAATCTAGGTGACTTGTTGGTAAACATTAGCTAATGAATCATCATTAAAATAAAATATTAAATCCACTGCTACACACACAGTATGCTGGAGGGACTTGGAGGTCAGGCAACATCTATAGAAATGCATAAACAGTAGACATTTCGGGCTGAGACCCTTCATAAGGACTGGAGAAGGAGGAGGAAGATGCCAGAATAAGGTGGTGAAAAAGGGGAAGGTGGACAAGCCTGAAGCTGATGGGTGAAATCATGTTGGCTGGGAGGAGATAAAGTGGAAAAACCAAAGGACTGGAGAAGGAATCTGATAGGAGAGGAGAATGGATCATGGGAGAAGGTGATGGGTAGGTGAGGATAAAAGGTAAGAGGCCTGAGTGGGGAAATGAAAAAGAGGTAAGGGGGAAAGGGAGAACCAAAAGCTGGAGAAATTGATGATCCAACCATCAGATTGGAGTCTAACTAGATGGAAAATTAAGTGTTTTCCTCCAACCTGAGAGTAGCCTCATTGTGGCAGAAGAGGAAACCACAGAATGGCATGTCGGAACAGACATGGAGATAGGGATTGAAATAGCCACTGGGAAATTCTGCTTTTTGCAGATAGAGGGGAGATGTTCAACAGAGTAGTCCCCCAATCCTCAGGTCTCAACAACGTAGAGGAGGCTGCACAGGGAGCACCAGATTCAGTAGAAGGCCACAACAGATTTGGGGCTGAAATGTTGCCTCACCTGGAAGGACAGATTGGAGCCCTGAATGGATTTGAGGGAGAGGTGCATGGGCAGGTGTAGCACTTCTGTTGCTTGCAGGATGGAGATTAGTGGAGAGGGATGAATGGACAAGGGAATCTAAGAGATCCCTGCAAAAAGCTGAGAGTTGGGTGGGGTTTGGTAAAGGTGTGTTTGGTGGTATGGTCCCATTAAAGATGTCTGAAGTTGCAAAGAATGATGTGTTGGACTTGTAAGCTAATGGACTGGTAGATGAGGACAAAAGGAACTTTATCCCTGTTAAGGCGGGAAGATAGAATGAGAACAGGAAATGGAACAGATGCAGGTGAGGACATCTGATTGCCCTGGAAGGGAAAGCCTCATCTTGGGAACAGATTAGATGAAGGATCTGAGCAAAGGGAATGGGATTTTTGCAAGATATAAGGTGGGAAGAAATCAATCTCTTTCCCCCCCCCCCCCCCCCCCACCATTTTCACCATATGCATTCACTTTTCTTTCCCCCCCCCCAATTAAAACAAGGGTGTTTTCTATTTATCTTAAATGGATCCCAATGCACTTATCTACAATGCCTATAAAAGTTCATCTCTCCCCCCCCCCCCGACATTTTCATGTTTTTTTTTACAAGATTGAATCACAATGCATTTCATTCAACACTCATCAACAGAAAAAGACTCTTTCATTTCAAAGTTAAACAGATCTCTACATGGTGAATGATCTAAATTAATTACAAGTATAAAACTCAATAATTGATTGCATAAGTATTCACATCCTTTAATATGATACCAAATCATCACTGGTGTGGCCAAATGCTTTTAGAAGTCACATAATTAGTTAAATAGAGATCATCGTGTGCAGTCAAGGTGTTTCAATTGATTGCAGTAAAAATACACCTGTATCTGGAAGGTCCCACTGCCTGTGAGTCAGTATCCTGGGAAAAACTACAACATGAAGACAAAAGAACACTCCAAGCAACTCCGCAAAAAGGTTATTGAAAAGCACTAGTCAGGAGACAGATGCAAGAAAATTTTCAAGCCACTGAATATCCCTTGGAGTCAATCATCAAGAACGAAAGAATGTGGCACAGCTATAAACCTGCCTAGAGCAGGCAGTCCTCAAAAACTGAGTGACTGTGCAAGATGGAGACTAGTGAGGGAGGCCACAAAGAGACCTATGACGACTCTAGGGGAGTTGCAAGCTTCAGTCCCTAAGATGAGGGAGACTTGTGCATACAACAACTGTTGCCCAGGTGCTTCACCAATCGCAGCTTTATGGTAGCGTGGCAAAGAGAAATCCACTATTGGAAAAAAAAAACTTGCATGAAATCTTGGCTAGAGTTTGCCAGAATGCATGTGTGGGATTCTTAAGTCAACTGGAAGAAGGTTCTATGGTCTGATGAAACTAAATCTGAGCTTTTTGGCCATCAGTCTAAACACTATGTTTAGCATAAGCCAAACACCCCACATTATCAAAAACACAACATCCCTACCATGAAGCATCATGCTGTGGGGATGCTTCACTGCAGTAAGTCCTGGAAGACTTGTGAAGGTAGAGGGTAAAATGAATACAGCAACATACCAGGAGAATCTGGAGGAAAACGTGATACAGTCTGCAAAAGAACTGCAACTTGGGAGATTTGTTTGCTAGTAAAATAATGACCCCAACTTACACAGGAATTACTTACAAACAACAAAGTTAATGTCCTGGAGTAGCTAAGTCAAGAGTCCAGACCTCAGTCCAATTGAGAATTGTGGGTGGATTTGAAAAGGGCTGTTCACCCATGATCCCCATGCAATCTGACAGAGCTTGAGCAGTTTCATAAAGTGGAATAGGGAAAAATTGTTGTGTCCAGATGCGCAAAGCTGCATCTACTAAATACTGACTTGAAGGGGGATGAGTAATTTTGCAATCAATTTTGTATTTAATAATTCTAATAAATTTAGACAAACTTATAAAAATTTTGTTTTCACTTTGACACAAAAGACTCTGTTGATCAGCATCAGAAAAGTCAAATTGAATCCACTGAGACTCAATGTTGTAAAACAATGAAATGTGAAAACTTATAGGGGGTGGGGGCAAATACTTTTTATAGGCATTGTATGTGACCATCATTTTCCACATGGAGGTAAATCACGTGGACTTGGCAGATCGGTGTCCCAGTGTGTCTTCCCCCAAGAAGCCCCCAGTACAGCACACACTTCTTAAAAATGTGTTTTTTCCAAAAAAAAGTATTTTGGTCTCAGTACATCAAATCTTAGTTAATAATGGTATGGCAATGTTGTTCCTTTATGAATGAAACATTAATATTCTTTAGACATTTTGGAAACTGGATTAAAGTCAAGCTTTTGACTAAACTTGGTGTTCTGTGTTAAAACATCATTATAAAGGCAGAGTCAATAGTTTTTACATGTTGTCGGTTCTTGGATTCCAAGTTCCTCCAGACTCTTGTTCCACCTTGAGCACATGGCCTCACAAAAAGCAGAACATAGCATATTGCAATTATTTAAAATTAGTCAGCGGTATCATGGGTATTAGCCTTTGTAGAATCCAAGACATCTTCAAAGAGTGGTGACTTAGAAAGGCGGTGTCCATTATTAAGGACCCCATCAGCAAGGAGGTACAGAAGCTTGAAGATTGCACACTCAGCAATTCAGGAACAGCTTCTTCCACCTCTGCTATATGATTCCTAAATGGACATTGAAACCATGAACACTAACTCACTTTTTTTATTACTTCTGTTTTTGCCCTATTTTTAACTATTTAATAGGCATCGATATACTTACTGTAATTGATTAACTTTTTTCATGTATTGTACTGCTGCTAAGTTTAAAAATTTCACATTTGCCAGTGATATTAAACCTGATTCTGAATTAAAACTATCATACATTTTGCATAACTTGTCACTTGTGAGCTCTGCTGTTTTTGAATTTTAATTTGCCATTGTGCTATTAGTAGAGAGAAATTAGTTAAGTTTTTTTTTAACAATTTAAATAGCCAGTTTTTTTCTCATCATCTTTTAAAATTCTTTCTCCCTCTTTTTTGCAAATATTTCAGCTTTAGAAGAGGCAGCAGAACGCTTTCAGGATCTTAAAGCTCAGAGGGAAACCAGGGAAGCACAAGAAAATGAACGCAATGGGAGAAAGCCTCCGCCATATAAACACATAAGGGTAGGCATAAAGTAATTTCATTATTCTCATGCTATTTTTAACCTGAATGGTCATGCTCAAGATGGATTCCATGCACATGCACAGGTGTTTGCTTTGACTCAAGTAATGATTATGCTAATTTTGATTCTAATTTAAGGTGAGAAAATTTACAATTTAGAGGCAATGATGAAGAAATGGAGAGGAAGAGATCTGATTGGTCTTGTACAAAAATAACTGCTGGAGGAAGTCAGTGGATCAAGCAGCATCTACAAAGGGAATGTCAGTGTTTCAGGCTTGAATGAAAAGAGGAGAGGGATGGTAGCCAATATCAAGAGAAGAGAGGAAGGGATGAAGCTACAGTCAGTAGGTGATAGGTAGGCGAAGGAGGAGTGAGGGAACATGGGTATGGTGGGTCTTCAACCTCATCTACTGTGACCTCCTCTACAGTGCATACTAGGCAACCAGTTTCCATAATTGAGGTCCAGCACGGAATAGGTTTTTCCAGCCCTTTGAGCCACACTGCCCAGCAAATCCCCAATTTAATCCCCAGCCTGATCATGGGACAATTCATAATGGCCAATTAACCTACCAACTGGTATGTCTTTGGACTGTGGGAGAAAGCCCATGCTGTCACGGGCAAATGTACTAAAACCTTACAGGCAGCGGTGAGAATTGAACCTTGGTCACCTAGACTGTAAAGGTTTGTGCTATCCACTTCGCTACCGTGCCGCCATCTGTGCTTTGTCTACATTGCACAACCTGTACTCCAGTTGATATGTCACTTCAGTTCTTTTCCATTCCCACAGTGATCTGTCTGTCTTCTGCCTTCTACACTGTCAAGTGAGACCAAAAGCAAACTAGAAGAACAGCAACTTGTATTCCACCTGGATAGTTTACAACCCAATAATATGATCATTGAATTATTGAATTTTCCAATTTCATGCAAGCTTTATACAGTATTCTCCTTCACTACCTCTTCTTTCACTCCCATTTGTTTTCCTTCACCTACTACCCATGCACTTCGTTCATTAGATCCCTTTCCCATCATCCCATCTCATTATCATCTTCCATATTTATCAGATTCAGCACTTGTAGCCTTTGTCTGCAGCCTCCCAGCCTCTGTCTCCATCTGCTGCTTACCCTTTATTTTCTTATTCCTGGTCTGCTTCTGGCTATCACCCATTAGTGCTTGTCTTTCAACTCCACTCCTCCCCTTCCAGCTGGCATCATTCCTCACTTCTCAGTCCAACTATTGCCTTTGACTCCTGTCTCGTCCTCCTTGCAGCCCCCTCGCCCTCTTTACACTGGCTACCTTCTTTCCACATTTAGTCCTGATATAGTCTCAATCTGAATAATTAATTAATCCTTTCCCTCACTGGCTGCTGTTTGACTTGCTGAGCTTTTTCTACAGGTGCTGCCTAACCTACTGTATAGGTCTTCCTGCTTGTGTCCCTAAGATTTTTTGTTTGCATGTGCAGGATATAAATTGTAGAACTGAACCTAAGCCTTTCAATTTGAGTTATTTTTGACAATCAGCCAACAATTTTGTTATAGGCTGCTTAAAGTTGATTTAATAACAAAATATCTGAGTAAGAATCCAGAATAGTACATGTACCTGTGACTAGCAACTTGGGATATGTGAATGAATTTTGTTTTAAGGATACATGTGTCAGTTTTCCTGAAGGTTACTTGACATAGTTGGTTGAATATTTCTCCTTCACTTGTCTCAGGCTATACTTTCTCGTCCACCTGATATCTTGTGTTTGTAAATGCCATCTATGTTTTAGCAAGTTATTGGTAAATTCTGAATGCTGTACTTGATGGGAGTCATTTCAAATATCCATCAATTTTTAGTTTATTTTTGTATATATTCATATTTCAAGCTCCATTAGTCCTTTGTGAAATAAAATTAAAATTTTTAAAAATCTGCATTTCAAGTCAATCTCTGCAGTTTTCTAAATCATATTCTTTCCACTTAAATAATAATTTTCTCCAATATTACCTCAAACACTCCTGCCATCATATACCCATGCCAAGAATTACAGATTCTATTTTTTACCTTTATTAAGTGTTGCATGATGTGCGTTATTTCACAGGCTATAAAAATTAAGTATCTATTTCAGCATTTTAAGCTTATATTAGTTCAATTTGTGTTCAAAGTTTTTAAAATCTATTCTTTCTTTAAAGGTCAATAAACCATTTGGCAAAGCACAAATTTACACGGCTGATATTTCAGAAATCTCGAGATGCAACTGTAAACCAACTGATGATCATCCTTGCGGCCTGGATTCAGAGTGCTTGAACAGAATGTTAATGTACGAATGTCATCCTGCTGTGTGCCCAGCTGGTGCACGATGCCAAAACCAGTGTTTTAGCAAAAGGCAGTATCCTGAGTCACAGGTTGTCAAAACTGCTGGAAAAGGCTGGGGTCTCATTACAAAGACCGACATAAAGAAAGTAAGCTGTTAGAATGATACTTTTCATAATTTAATGATCAATTTTGGTAGTTGCTTGAGTAGCTCTTCATGCGATTGAATAATCTACTTATTAGTTGAGAATCTAGACAATATGAAGCTTAATTCCAATGCCTCTACTAGTATATCCTAGATATTGACATTTAAAATATAAACATGAATTATTTTTCACGGTTTCGTATGATGCAGGAGGCTCCTACTTGACCCATTCAGATTATACTAGCATTCTAATTATTCCCATAAGTCTTTTTGTCCTACATAATGTTCCTGTAACCTCTATTCCCTCTCACATGCCTGTCACCCCTTTGATTCACCTGCCATCCACTAATACCAGAAGTTTACTGTTACTCTACCAGCATAAATTTGAGATCTGTGAGGAAGCCCAAGTAAAGCAAACCCACACAGCAATGTACAGATTCTGCACTGAAGCAGAGTTCAAGTCAAACCCAAGTTGCTGTAACTGCTACACCATTGTGTTGCCTTTCAGTTTAGGGACAACAAGTTTGACTGAATTAGCGGATGGAGTCCAATTCTAATCGCTATTTTTCTTTGTTCTAATTCTAAATGTTCTGTCCAATACAGGGAACGTTTGTTAATGAATATGTGGGAGAGGTAATAGATGAAGATGAATGCAGAGCAAGAATCCGGTTTGCACAAGAACATAACATTGCCAATTTCTACATGCTCACTATTGACAAGGTAAATCTTACACTGGTTAACCTTTCCAGGTGATTAGAAAGCAAAGCCTGGTCTATTCTAGAGTACCACTTTTTAATAGTTTTTTTTTAATATATATAAAACTATTTTGAATGTACTTTAATAATCAGTAAATGGTTTCATACAGACCACTTTGATAAATTACCTGCAACTTGCTCACTGCCATACATTGGATTTCAATACTCGCGGGGATTGAAATGAGCTACAATAGTATATTTATTTCTAAGTAATTTCAAGTCAATATAGTGCTAAGGTTTGGAATTCATTATTTTCTTCAATTTTCACTGCAGTTTTTAAATCTATTTTCCCTTTCCTCTGCAAATTTCCGAATGTGATTATCTTGTCAACGTATGAAAAGTGCATCACCATCTAAATCTTTGCCGGCATCCTTTGGTTTTGGTACTAAAGTAGAGATTGCAAACAATTACAAAGAAATTTATTACTTTTGAGCAAATCGTCAGCATTCCTTGAAAGGAAAATTTGAATTTATATAACATTAAAGCTGTTATATTCATTGACTTTAAGGAATTGTGTAGTATTGGAACATTTTAACTGTTTTGCACATATCTAAATCCTTTTTTAAATGATAATCCTTAAAGAATAAAATTTGTTGGGTTTTGTAATGTTACTATAATGCCATCATGTTGCCAGAAGGCAGTCAGCTGCAACAGAATGTACTTGCATACATAAAGCATTTTTCAAGATAAATCGCAATGCAGTATGTTTTGGCCATCCTGTCTCAGGCCTAATTACAGCTTTTCAAAATAAACGAGTTTTTTCAAATGTACTATAACTACTATGACAGATTTATAAATGAAACACTGTTGTCTGTTTCAGGATCGAATAATAGATGCTGGGCCTAAAGGGAATTACTGTCGCTTCATGAACCACAGTTGCCAACCCAATTGTGAGACACAAAAGTGGACAGTGAATGGAGACACTAGAGTTGGGTTGTTTTCTCTCTGTGATATCTCAGCAGGTAATGGAGAATGTTGAAAATTTCATTGTAAGCATAAAAAGCCATGCCAGTTTTGTAACACAGGTCCATTTTTAACCTTCGATCTTTTTTTTGGGGGGGGGGAGCATTGAATGAACTGGTATCAGCAATACTAAAATAGATGATTGAATTCAGCTGATCTACCTTGGTATTCATTCTCCACACAAAGGTATCCCACCTGCCCATCCTTTCCACCATATCCTTCTATTCTCTTCTCCCAGATTCATTTGAGCAATTAACTTAACGAACTTTATGCAGAAACAAATTCCATATTAATAATACTTGTTAAATTGTTTTATTTAATTCTGTATTATTTATTGGACATGATATATTATTTATTTATTATTTTAATTTATTTATAGCCCCTAGTTTTTCTCTCTCCCTAAACCGGAAAAACTATAGATTCGCTTAACCTGAAAAGTTATAATTTTAGGGAGCAAGAGGGCTAGACTAACTGGATTGCTCTTGGGTAGAGGAAGTAAAGATTTGATGGGCTGTAGAGTATTCATCTATATTGTTGCTTTTCTGGTATTCATGGTAAATGCCAGTTAATGGGTTGCTTTGTCCTTGGTACTGGTGAACAAATTTGTTGGAGCTGTATTCAGTTAGGCAATCCTAACTGATTCCTTAAATGGTAGAGTTTGGAGAATCAATTGAGTTGTTTGCTTTCAAATGCCCAGCTTCCCCTCCTATTCTTTAATCTTCATATTTATGGGTTTGCCTCAGATATATCTCATTAGTGGTGATCTTCCAGGATGCTGATGTTGATTCAACATTGGCTTGTGAATGTGGCTTTTGAATGCTATGTGGAGGTGGTCAGTTTCTTTATATTCTAATTAGTCATTTGTGCCCCAGGAAGTACTTAAATAATCCAAGCTTGAATATTGTTCAGGGTTAGATTCTGGTTCATTGTAAATGGAATTGAACCGGCCAATTATCAATGAATATCCATGCTACTTATTGTATGACAAAGATACGTCATTGATGAAGCAGCTGAAGGTGATTGAACCCTTAACAGTAGGGGCTCTTGCAGCAATACTTTGCAAGTGAGATCATTGGTCTTAAACAACAAAACCTTTCGTCGCATATTAAGTTTGACAACCACAGGTGGAAAGTTTGTCCCCAATACTATTCACTGGAGTTCATTGGTTCAATGCTACCTTAATGTCAAGGATGTCACTTAACTCATTCCTGAATTTCACATCTTCTCATTGGATCAAGGATGTAGAGAGGTGTAGAAAATAGATTAAAAAGCTGAAAAAAAAATATTTGTAACACTTAATGTCACTTAATATCTACCCTCACTTATTATTATGACTTGGTTAGATTGGATTTTTTCTGCA
Source organism: Hemitrygon akajei (assembly GCF_048418815.1). Classification (NCBI taxonomy): domain Eukaryota; kingdom Metazoa; phylum Chordata; class Chondrichthyes; order Myliobatiformes; family Dasyatidae; genus Hemitrygon; species Hemitrygon akajei. The sequence continues at coordinate 34,605,387 of NC_133127.1, forward strand.
TTTTCAGGACAGAATGTAGTGAGGAAATGTTACATTTTGTCAAGTATGTCATTTTGTCTCATTCCACGAGATGGAACACTGAGCATCATAGGAAGTCATTCATGCCTGTGGCCATCAAACTTTACAACTCCTCCCTCGCACTGTCAGACACCCTGAGCCAATAGGCTGGTCCTGGACTTATGTCCACTTGGCATAATTTACTTATTATTTAATTATTTTTGGTTTTATTTTGCTGTATTTCTACTCTTGGTGCAACTGTAATGAAACCCAATTTCCCTCAGGATCAATAAAGTATGTCTATATGTCTGGTCTTTGCCAAAAAAATTTCTGAAATGAAATTTTTCCTTACTTCATGTTTGAATGGTCTTAACTTGATTATATTTTTGCTTTTATCCCATAGGGACTGAACTCACCTTTAATTATAACCTAGATTGCCTTGGCAATGAGAAGACAGTATGCAAGTGTGGTGCACCAAACTGTAGTGGTTTCCTAGGGGTCAGACCCAAGGTAAGAACATCATCATATCCAAGAATTACATTTGGGGAAAAAAACGACAATGATGATACTGTATTTTACCAGATACCTAAAAGGAGACCAGAACTGCATGTTGTGAAAATTATTGAAGAGGATTACTTTTATACTCACATCTTTCTGAAATAAAGAACAGCATAGCATTTGCTATTATAATGGCATGTTGGTGTGTGTTTGAATTTATTTGCAAAATGAGAAGCCTAGTTATCCAGTGAATACAACATCTGTAGTCACAGAATTAAGAGAAATTCTTATTTCCTGTTTTTTTTTACCTACCAAAGGACAATAATATTTCACATTTCACTACATAACTTTCTCAGTGTCCCAATTTTGTACCCACTATCTGAATATTGGTAACAGTTTACTTTCCCATCTAATTTGGTTTTCGCATCCAAACTTAGAAATTAATACAGCCTATTTATCCAAAACATTTGATACATGTTGCAAAGACTGATCAGCAGGCACCAATTCCTATAGTGCTCCACTAATTTACATTATGATAACACAGAAACGGATTGTTGATTCAGTCTAATTTCTAATTAAGTAATACGAGGGGTGATTGATAAGTTTGTGGTCTAAGGTAGAAGGAGTCAATTTTAGAAAACCTAGTACACTTATTTTTCAACATTGCCCACTCCTACATTTACACACTTAGTCCTGCAGTCGTGGAGCATACGGATCTTGGATCTCCAGAAAGTGTCCACAGCAGGGCTGATTGATATGTTCATGGACTAAGGTAGAAGGAGATGAGTTATACAGCTCTTGTTACATGCACATGCAGTTCAACTCTTTGAGTGAAAATGCAGAAATTTTTAAGTTAATAACTCATCTTCTACCTTAGGCCACAAACTTATCAATCACCCCAATGAGTTATTAACTTCAAACTTTATGCATAATCACTCAAAGAGTTGAACTGCATGTGCATGTAACGAGAGCTGTATAACTCATCTCCTTCTATATTAGGCCACAAACTTATCAATCACTCCTGCTGTGGACACCTTCTGGAGGTCCAAGATCTGTATGCTCCACAACCGCTGGACTAAGTGTGTAAATGTAGGAGGGGACTATGTTGAAAAATAAATGTGCCAGGTTCTCGAAAATTGACGCCTTCTACCTTGGGCCACAAACTTATCAATCACCCCTCATACTGTGAAGAAATTAGAACGACTGGAGGAAGTGATTTAATATTGTGGGTTGAAGGGCCTATACTATCCTGCGCTGTTCTATATACACTGTATGATGTATTGCCAGCGTTCAGAGGAACATTAGTGACAGCTCTGTGCAGTTTTATGTAACTGCCTAGCTGAATACTACAGACTATAACTTCACTTATATTGCACTGCCAATGCATGCTTGTATTCACTAACATCTGGAGGAGGTTAGATTTGAGAAACCTGACCAATTTTTGTTCATTTTGAATTTTCTAATCTCATAACTATTGAAACAAATGACTCCATGGACTAACCCCTCCCATAAAATGCATGAACTTGTGACCTTAATTAATGATATTAAATTATCTGTATTGTTGTGATACTGTTTATGGGTAGTTAGAAACTGGGTTTTTTTTTTGTTTCTGAATTCTATGTATAAAATAAGCACACAGATCTAAGCTAAACGTTTATTTTTAATTTTAGAATGCAAGCAATGGTTCAGATGATAAAGGAAAAAGGCGGAAAAAGAAAATTCGAAAACGCAAGTCAAAGAATGAAGGGAAAAAAGCACATGAGGATGAATGCTTCCGTTGCAGAGATGGAGGCGAGCTTGTACTCTGTGATAGAAAAGCGTGTTCAAAGGCATATCATTTGTCCTGCCTTAGCCTTACAAAGCCTCCATTTGGTATGAAGTTCCCATTTTTTGAAGATTTCAAACGTATACATTCACTATTTGCTGCATAAAATATTGTGAAAAGGTTTGATTGTGTTAACAAGGTGAAGGTTATCAAATCCAAAATAGATGCAAAGTTATCATAACAACAGATTAATCAACAGGACAAACCTTTTGAATAGTAACTTTACTGAGACTGGTACATTATGCAGACTTTTGAATAACATTTGTTTCTGGTAGCAAAGATATTCTCAAGTATTAATTAAGGTTATTGATTAGAAAACATTGTTTTTCTCACAAGACACTTGGAGAGATACCCTAAAATAATGGTGTTGATTTGCACCTTTAGAATTTTGCATTTCTGTGCTGCAATGAATTTAGGATTATAGAAAAAGTGGTGAATGAAAAGTCCTTCACTTGTTAATAAGGTGGTGAAAGAATGAACAACAAAACAATTCTGTTAATGCTGAATAAAATCCTGTTGGTTGCTAGATCATGAGTTAATAAATTTAAATCAACATTATAGATTCTCTTGAATAGGGAAAAAATTGGTAATTATTGTAACATATAATTAGGGATTTCTTTGGATTGTGATCCCACTTTTCAAGCACCATTTAAACTGACCAATCTTATGAACGTTTAAATCTTATGACCAAAAGATGTCTGCAAGCTTATCAAAAATTGGTCAGAATTCATTATACACTCATTTATTTATGCTTTTAATTTGGTGCATAAAGTATTGACCATTCCTTAACTTTTTAAATCCTGCAAGTGTTCCTAGAGTTTACATGACAAGTGATCTTCACCACTATTCTTGCTACTCTTGTCCATTGCACAGTTTCACTATTTTAGTTTATGGAATCTTTCAGCAGAGATCATTCAAACCCTTGTATACCATCATGAATATATGACTATCAGTCCCAGTGATCTCAATTTCTTTCATATTTCATTATCTTGCTTTCACAGTTCTCTTCATATAAATAATTTATTGTCCTTTATTTAAATCTGTGGCCTCTTTGTTATTAAATTTATAGTGTGTTTGGTTTTGCTGCCTTACTGTAACAATGTGTTTATCAGAATGAGATCATCACTCCAATGCCTCTTTCCAAAGCTAAAATGAGTTCATCTGTACCCTCTCTACTATGACTTCTCGATTAGCTTGTATACTCCTCTTGCACTGATATGTTACTTAAAATAGGTTCCTTGTTTTCACATAAAAAGGACTTGCTGATCAAGATATGGACTTGTCAATTTATTTTTTTCCCTTCTGCTGTGATGTGACAGTATTAGACATGTTGATAGGTGATTTATTAGATTATGTTGAAAAGTAAATCGACCTGAGTCTCTTTTAACTTTATCCTATGTTATTTCAGCATTTATTCATCAAATACATGTTTCTCAGTTTTTGCATGTGCAACAATTTTACCGTTCCTTGTATTTTGGTAATGAAAACCCCACAATCCTGATCATACACAGCCTCTATACTTGAACAATTAACTATTCTGTTTCCTTCATCCAGTTTCTTAAACAATTACAAAGGATGTAAATGAATATCCAACACTTAATCCTTTGATTTTCCTTGCGGTACTTTGACAAACATCATCTGAAAGTGGTTTGCTAATTGCAGAACACACCACAGTTCATTTAAGATGTCACTTTCTTAAAATACTCCAAGGCAGTTGGTTAATTAGATGTGATCTTCCTGAATCAGTATTTACTATTATTTGCTGGAATGATATATAGTTTTCAAGTTTCCCTGCTTGCCCTCCACTGTTGTGATTTGTTAAACATGTAAAAAAAAATGTAGCCGATCAGGTTCCAGGCTACCAGCATCTCTCCAGTCAAAGGGCTGCTTTAATGTTTTGCAACTTTGCATCATGCCAAACTTTAGCATTCTCTGCTGAATTCCACCATGGATTTGATGGGTTGTGATGTATCAGTTCTGTGAACTCTATCCCTTAAAGCACTTGGGGGCTGACATGTTTTCTTGATTTCTGAATTGTTCTTAAATAGTCGTTTGAAATCTCTTGCATGTTATAAGAGACTATTGGTTTAATCGAGGGCAAACCGTTGACTTGGCCAAGAAATAGGCTGAATGACTAGAATTTAGAATTAATGGCAGTGTGTGACAAGCTGTGCCCTAAAGGATCTCAATTATTCACCCATACTTACATAGATAGCACTTTGTAAGGTTAGATATTCAGATCTGACGACGACTCAGAGATGGGCAGCGTTATAGGTACTGTGGATAAAAAGTGGTAAATTGGTTGTCAAATAAGCAAATATTAAGTTACTTAGTGCTCAAAAGAATAAACCAAGGTGTCCTCGATGGTAATGGAAAACATCTGGAGATCAAAAGAGAAAATTGTGGATTAAGACAGAAAATATCTGGAATGTTGAGTGGCAATTTAATGCATTACACCTCATTTGATGAATGGAGGGTGGCAGAGAAGTGAAAGCTTATTGGAAATGTAGAGTAAGGGTTAAATGATGAGGGGAAATATGTAAACTAAGGTTTATTCTAAGAAACTTAAAAGGTTGATCAGAAATGTTAATATGTGAGAGGATCAGACAGGATAGTAAAGAAATTCCCATCATTTGAATAAAAGAGAAGAGGGAATAATGTTGGTGGTTGCAAGGTCATTTGGCAAACACAAAATTTAAAACTAGTATTTTTATTAAGCAGCTACTTATAGCTCACACCTTCCATTCTGACTAATCTGTGTGATAGGGAAAATAAATTAATGTACATGATTTTGAGTTGAAATGAACATTAAAGCAGGATGGGTGTCTAACTGTATGTGAGATAATAAAACTGGAAATGACATCAAATTTTTTTAATCTATTGCTATTAATCAGTGCAACATTACTAATATATTTTGATCTTTTTTTTAGGGAAGTGGGAATGCCCATGGCACCACTGTGATGTCTGTGGAAAGCCGTCTGTTGTATTTTGCCAATTCTGCCCCAATTCTTTCTGTAAGGATCACGAGGAAGGTACAATGTTCAAGTCCACGTTAGATGGACTTGCTTGCTGCTGCGAACATGACCACTGCAACATGGCGGAACCGCTCGAACGATGCAAAAACCTGGACATCTATCCTTCTCCGAATGAGACAGTTAAATTGGAGTCCAAGAACCCCAAAACCAGCAATCGTACACCAGTAAACAAAGCACAGTGAATTTACTTGAACTGTAGACACTGTTGATTGATGTATACTACCAATGACATTCTTCACAGATTGTCACACAAGAACTCTTTGCAGGAAAGGACATTCTTGATTCCACTGAGCCATCTCCAGCAGTTCCTAACTGCATCTGCACTGATAACTTAAAACTGTGGCTACGTAACTCAGCAACCAGCACAGCAAAACTACACAGCATTACATTAACACTGGGAATCTTCCTCCTATTGAACAATGAAAATAGGAGAAAAAAATTAAAGATCAAAATACAAATTGGTATTGAAACTAGAAATTAATAGCATTTATGAATCATTAAGTGTTATCAATATGATACTTAAAATGACACTATTAGTTGCTCTTCATTGTGTTTATATGCGTTAGTGTAGTTTACATTGATAGTTCAGTACCTTTTGTAACCCTGATGGTCATTATTGCAGTGCATAATCACTCATGTTCAACATTTTAAAATATCTTCAGGGTTTTTGAACTGTTAAATGTGTGACCACAGGGACTGAAACTGTATTACTGCGGCCAGTAAATGCAGCAATTGAGGGTCTTTTACTGGAAATTTTCTAGTCAGTTTTTTTTTTATTTAAACCAACTATAATAACAGCAAATACAAGTTCTGTTTAGTCAGATATGTACCAAACTGTGGACCATGTTCACTTTAATTGAAAATGTTTAGATTAGTGTTCATGTGTTACCTCTTGTTTTTGTTCTTGTTCATCCTTTAGAGGTTCCATATCTTTTAAAATTTTGTCCTTGCAACATCACAGGATAAAGATACCAACTGCATATAGATTCAAGACACGTAACATTTAACTCCACGTTGTCCAAGGCATTGTTTGCAGAACTTGATCTTACTAGTTTTAACATTTTATACACCATCTATTCCCATAACACTGTAGCTCCAGCAAAGGTCCAAGAGTAGTCCATTACACATTGGAGGGCTTTAGATTAAGTGGTTACGTTTATTTATCCCAGATGTCAACAAAGAATGTCGTGTTAGCTTTAAATGTATCTTATTGTGTGATTAGAATATTGTCAATAATGTTACCCTGTGTCTTCATTCAGTAGCAGTGGTTACTCATATTGAGACTACCTTAAGGGATGGTAAATGAAATTCATAGGGTTGGTGTGAGAGTAAAATGTATTTCATGACTGAATGATGGTAGAGCAGGTTTGCATCTCACTGAGCATGATTTCCTATTCCTGCGATATTGTGTTATCTTGCATCAGTGTAGGGATTCTTTCTCTTACTACAGTTTACATCATGATGTTTGGACTCACTGAGCACATAATCTAAATCTTCAAAATCAGAGCTGAAGCCTCTGTTACTAGTTCACACAGAATGTTAGGTTATTAGGAAATGGAACTTTTCCCTGGTTAACTCTGTTTGCATGCTACAGGAAGAAGATTAATACACTGCCGCAACACCAGTAAAATTTTGTACAGTAATTCATGTTGGAAAGTTACTTTTCCATTTATGTAGATGAACATTTTTTAACATTAATTACTGAGATGTTCCTAATACAATGAAATAATAAGATTAGGGGGAAAAGAATTGGCATGGTGCAATTTAGCAAAATGATTAATCAGAAATCCAGCCAAATTTATTCAAAGATTCTGACTTTTGAATTCAGTGGCATTGTTCACTTTTCAGCTGACAACCCAATGAATTTCATTTTCTATGCCTTTGGAAATAATTTCAAATTATGCCCCTCACTTGTGAGGGGCTACATTGTTATAACTATGTTGTACAGTACAAATGTGTACCTGGAAATTAGCCTCTGATTGTAATATACAACTTGCTATTGTCAACACATTGTATTCTGCCTTTGAAATTACTTCCATTGCATTGAATAGAATGAATTCTGGAGGCAAAGTAGAACATGCTAATTTGACCATTTAGCATATTTAGCAATACTGCCCAAGGATTTAATTTCTAGGAAATCTTTCTAGGAAGTCCCTATGTGTGTAGCAAATGTTTATACTCAGTGCATACTGACTTGTAGTAAGTAATTTAAATCTTGGGAATTAAGTGCTGCATTTATATATAGCGAGCTCAATGGGTAGAATTTAGCTTATACCCATAAAATAGTTTCAAATTCTGAAAGTTCTGGGTGAAGGAGGTATAAGATGTTTGAAATGGGTACTTCTAATTTGAATCCAGCTGTGAGTGAATTGATTGGAGTTAATTTACAGGGTACTTGGTTGTTTTGGAATAAAAGTGTCCCACTATTGTGCCACAAAAATGGACTTTGCTGTCCTAGGATTCCCTAGAGACTCCAACAGAGCAACCTGAACCAGGTTCCAAGGCACTTGAAAACTGGAGACAATGCCCTTAAACCTAAGCCGATTAATAAGCCTTCTGTCAAATATACATGATCATCATTGGCCATAATGTGCAATATCTAATATATGGTTAAAAGTGTGCATGTGCAATTGGCATGAGAAGCAGACCTGAAATCATCTATTCATAGTGGATGGAAAATTTGGGCAAATGTGAATCATGGTAATGCACTGAGTAGTTACCAGTACGATTTCTCTTTTTTTTTTGCTCAGGTATTAAAAATGGCTTGATTGTTGAGTTCAAGTTGTAAGCTATTGCTGTCACCTGTCTGATGAGGAGAAATATTAGATTCCCGTAAGAGCAGAGGGCAAATACTCAGGAAGGCCTTGCAAGTCTCTATATTTTATGGGTATAAAAATAGGTACAATGAAGCACAGTTTTTAAGGAATTAATAATATCAGACTTCTGGAATAGGTGCTTAAATTGGGTTTATGGCCTTCTTTATATGTGGATGAAGTACCCAATATCAGTCTTGGATTTCACAAATGACAAGAGTCAGGAGATAGGCATTTAACTTTTACCATTTTAGGATTCTTCACTAGGTCAAGGTCAGTATATGGGGGCGGGGAATTAGAGTAGAGATAGGAATTTTGATTGTGATACATCTTGCATAGTACCAACTGTGGGTTGAAAAATGACTTCAAATTCACTTTCACTCTAGGTGATTCTGGGTGATACTTTGTCCAATGCACAAAATCCACGCATAGCTACTGCCACTAAAATAGGATGCCAGTTCATTGCATGCAGTTCAAATTACTGCCTTGATCTAATTTCACTTTAACAGACTTGACCTCACCAGTTATTGAAACTTACAATTTGATCATTATGCAAAATTGAAACTAAGAATTGGTTTATTTAGAAAGGGTTATGGTATAATTTCTTCAACTCATCTGTACATGTTTAAATCAACCAGGTAACAATTACATGTCTTGAATTCATAATCTTATTGATGGGACATTGCGTATTGAAGCTGCTGTATGCTTTTGACTGTGCACACCTCAACAAGATTTTATTTTTTAAGTTTTGTATTAAAAGACTTGGATACCTAGAATTGCAACCCATCATTTAACTAGAAGTCTGACTTCGTGACCAAGTACAAACTTACCATGAAGATGGGATTTGTTTTTTTTAATCTTACCTTCTGAACCATTGCTCCTTTTTTAGTATAAATGAAATTGAGCCAGAAGAATTTGTAGTTCCAACAATGTACTAAACGATGACATGAATAGTAAATCTTGTGGTAAAGATGGATTTGAAATAGGCATATATGTCAGAAATTCAATATAGAAAGATATGAAGTGATGCAGTTTGGAAAAGTGAATGAGAGTTGGCACAAATCAAAGAATACAATTGTTTTAGGAACAGAATTGGGAATTTGAACAAAAAATCTAGGTAATTGTGCTACATATTGACTGGTGCTTACCCTCCAACTGAGGTAATGCATCCAATTCTACAAACTTTGAGATAAATATCAAGACCTTAAAGGGAAGCAAAAATATTCCAGAATGCTATCAAGGGAAGCGACTCGAGAAATTGGAATAGTGTTTTTTTTAAGTAGAGAATGATAAGGGAAGATTTAAAGTGCTCAATAGTGAAGGAGCTTTTTAGAGGTAAGGAGAAACTGTTAATACAGAGTTATAGCAACAGGACAAATTTAAGGTGACTGAAGTACCAGTGCAAAAGGGAAATCTTAATCCATTGATATGTCCTTGGAAGATGTGGTAGGAAGAAATCAAAAAATAAACAATTAAGGAAATATTTGTGAGTGTACAGGTATATTGGAAAAGGTAGCTCTTCCAAAGAACTAGCACACGTATAATGTATCAGAGTGTCTACCCTGAAGAGTTCTAGTTTATCACAGATTATACACACTACAAATGGGCCACTTTTATACTTTTTACATTTTAACTCTGGTACCCAGCAAATCACTAAGCCTGCCAACTGATACTTTTATTTTCAAAATGAAGGGTAGGAGCCAATACTTTTGGTACATATAAAAGTAGCAGTTAACTAGCATCACTAATTGAATTTAAGTTTTCTGATAATCTACATTTATTGACTGTAATTTAGATCTACTGGAGCTCTTAAGAAAGTTAACATTGGCAGATGAACTATGCACTGACCACAACAGATTTCAATCTTCATAAGGTATTTAACATTTGATATTGTGAGCTGTTGTGGAGTTTTAAGTTGATTTGATGAAAGCCCTTCACACCAGACAGATGTAGAGTAATTTTCTTTATTCCCCCCCCCCCTTTCCAGTGCACCACCATAGCTCCCTTATTTTGCACCATATTCCCTTGAAAGGGTTTTTAGAAAATGTTAATAAAAATGCATAGTCCAAAAAAATGCAGCTACTTTAAAATAGTCCAACAGATAAAGAGAAGATTTAATGAGATAGATAAAATGTACAGTTACTAAGAATTGTATGACAAGGTTCAAAAAGGAATAGTCAATAAAGAAATATTTTCATCACCTTTGTGGGAAATTCAAAGTGATTAAATTTGAAATGTAGGGCATTTTTGGTTAGTTTATACTTGCATTCTTAGGTGGTCTGAGCTGGAAAAATACACAGTATATTGAGTGCTGAGTTGAGCCAGTAACATGTCTTTCATTCGATTACTGTAAATTCAAAAGATCCACATTTTCTTCCCGCCTGAAAGCACATAGGCAGGCATTTTATATTGTTTATCTACACACAGTAGTTGAAATGTGGTTGATTATGCTGAAGACCAGTTGATCTGGTGGTCTTTCTTCCATTGTATACTAAACACATTACAGGGGAGAAAAGTTTTTTATATAATGATTCACCCCATAAATTAAAATTTTTGAGTTTTGGGCTACAATTGAAGGGCATTAACTAAACATCAGAAGCTTCCTGGCTCATATGACTAGTTTCTAGGAATAACTGGTACAGCTTGTCAGTTGAATAATCCCCCTGCAGATTCATAGAAATAAAGCTAGCCCCATGTTTTATTTACATTACCGAAGAAATTACAATGACCTCAGAATAATTAGTAACTTTCTTTAATATGGTCTGTCTCACACAAAAACAATTTCTGAAGCAGAAAATTAATCAGCTTTCATATAACTTAGAATAGATTATATCCATGCCAAAAGGACGGCAAAATTGCACTGAGCTGCTGCTTCAGTAAATGGGAAGGAGATGGGTACAAAAGGAAAGTTAGAGAATATGATAAAGTTCCTTTACAAAAAGATAATTAAAGCAATTAATTTTATAAATTAAGAATACGCTAATTACACCTTTTGGGCCTGCTCCAACATTTGACAAGATCTGGCTAATTCAACCTTAGCTTCAGAAGCTTCTTCCCCACTCTCATGACCCTTGCCAACCTTACAGTTTAAATGCCTCTACCCTAAGTTTATTTAATAATTTTCCCTTAACAGTTCTGGGGTAGAGAATTACAGAAATTTGCAACCCTCAAATTTCTTCATGTCTCTGCCTGACATTTGAGACCCCACAAGAGAAAGCATCTTCATACACAACCTTATCAACTTAATCTTTCAATTAACTCACCTTTCAATTGTCTGCAGTATATTGCACTAGGATTGCACTGACTTAGATTTGGCTATAAGTGATCCCCTTTACAGCAGAAATCAACTTAGTGCTCCTTTTCTACACTGCCTCTACAAGCAAATCCTCTCTAAATAAGGGGCCAAGGCTATGTGCAGTACTACAGGTGCACCTATAAGCTTGCATCAAAACATCCTTTTATTGCAACTAGTGTGGAGTACAAAAGCCAACGATTCATTGCATTTCTAACCATGTGCCAGCCTAATTCATTTACAACAAAATGTTTGGGTTAAAAATCAAAGTAAGGTGCAAAATATTTTGGCAAATGTTAGCTACAGCAAAGAGGGATTGTTTAAAATGTGTACTTTGCAAATAAAATTAACAGGCTAGACCATTATAGAGTGTCTTAATGCTCTTTTTTTTCTTTGACAGGTTCATGGAATTACTTGAAGGAACAAACTTTAAATGGATTTCAAGGAACTTGGCAGAAAAGTGTTTTGAAGTTGTAAATGCACCAGTGGAATGATGTAAACAGGGGTGAGAGATGGATCAAAGGTCTGTCCTTAAAAACTACCTAGTTTCCAAGCAACATATGCAGTGTGTATCTAAGATCAATCGCAGGCAGAATAGAATCATCTGTGAGGTTTAAAGTTCATTTTAGAAATGCCTGCTATGGTGGCATAATGCTGCACTGTTGGTGCAAAGTAGATCATCTAGCATTTCTCAAGATCAATTGTTTGTTTTCTGACTTCAATGTCTGGATTTAACACCATACACTTTCCTCATATCCATCTTTCAGTAAACGAGTCATTCACTCAGTATTAAAGAATTGATTTAAAGAGAATCAACTGCAGCTTTTCAAAAAAATCCAGCGTTCTCAGTGGGAATAAACATTTCCCAACTTCATTCAGCCTGTCTGTCCCTTACAATTCACTGTTGTTGGTCAACCTACATGACAAACAAAAATTCATGCCTACCTTCTATGCTATAACTAACTGGCTTAATTTAATATTGCCCTTTATAATTTTCCGTGGCTATTGAGGGCATTTTACATGCTGCTAATTTTTTTCTCCATTTAGAAACTACCCTATTCTATCTTTAAAGTCCAAGTATTTGACTGAAAGCTTTTTACATTGAAATGAAATTTTGTTTTTATCACTTTTTGTAATGGACTACTTGCAGGATCATTCTCAGACTAGGCTAATTTATTCCATCCCTAACATCCAAGTAATTTATACTTAAAAGGCTGCAGCCTCACTACAATCTTTTGCAACCACAGTTATATCCTCCTAGTTTTCCTTACTTTCTTCTCTGGGTCAATAAATAGTATTCTAATCTTAAGGTTCATCTTTAGCTAACCAACATCTTAGGAGGCATTTTGCCAAATGCCTTCGGACATCCATTATAATCCAAGGACATTTCATTGCAGCTTGATTAAGTTTGAATTAAAAAGATTCATAAGTAGTTAAACCTAAGTTAGTCTTCACTCACTTTTTTAAAAAATTGTAATGAACCCTTGGGAATGTTTTATTATACAAACTGGTGAATAATCTGATTTCTGACCCCCTTATAGGGAGTGAGAGTCTTCCTTTTTCTAGAATACAATTACAACATCTGTATTCTCCTTATCCTGGCCTGAAAATCAGTTAACCTGATGGATGCTATTCTGTAATCTTACTATTTCCAATTGTAAACCTTGTGTTAATTTTGGAGAGTATTACTGTTCTGATTCACCACTGATATCTTTTGGCAATGTCTATAAATCTGTGCTCTTCAAGTGCAACAACTATTCAAATGTGTAATAATCAATGTTACTTACTGCTTTTACACGGTTGCCCTCAGATCACATCCATAGAAATTCAGAACCAGAATAGGCCAAAAATAACAATTGTCTAGATTTCTAGAAGCAGCATGATCCGTTTGAAATTTAAACAGATTTTACTATCAAAACTACCCTGTACCAATTCTCCTTCAATACCCATTCTATGTATTGATCATTCACTGAAACCTATGAAAGAATGGGCCCTCTACAATCCTGATTACATTCTACGATACCATCCCTTGACAAAAACAGTCCACTATGAGACCCTGGGGAACCTTCCCCCTCCTGATGGTTAAACTCTATAACTAGATTGTGGACTAGCTCTCTAATCTTGTCAGCTAAGCCTCAATAAAGGCAGACATGGTGACTGTTGCAATCTTTTGACTGTCTAATGATGAACGTGTAGCCAACAAATTCAGTTTAAAGCTCATAACCTGGATAGCAGCATTCTCAGCCTTCTTGTACAATTTTAAGACCAAAACAACTATAGCAAAATCATCAAAAGCCCTGGAGAAATCTCACTAATGGTGTCGCCTAGACTGGATAAGCAAACCAACATTATTTTCTCTTTCATCAATATTGGATGTTCTCGAAGCCATCTTTAAAAAGCACAAGGTATCCACCAGCTTATCAGAATTCCTGGCCCCATTATCAGTCAAAATGGAAAAAGGCCATTTATAATGGAATTGAAGCTTAATTCTTTTCAATAAATCTGGAGGCCTAGTGTAAACACCTGGATGACTGTACCATTTCCCAAATCCACCTACTCTTTCCCACATAGTCTGTGGATTTCACATTGAAATTAAAAGCCACAGCACTTGAATTGAAGCAAATCCAATCCCATGGGATTGCCCAAGAAGAACATAATGGCAATTTTAACCTGCAACTTCACTACCATTCTAACCTTGGGGAAATCTTAAAACTTTTCTTGATTGGTGCACTCTCATAACTGTAAAATTGTTTGATTACACAAAGTTCTTAATAGTAAAATATGTTACAATACTTAACACTGTGTTACAGGAAAAGAACATCTCAGAAGTGTTAAAATGAAGAATTTAAAATTTATTCTTCAACAATCAGGGAGTGCACTTCGCTGGATAACAACAGAAGAACCAGCAGCAGATAATTCCTTAGATGAGCTCAGGGGATAAGTCAAAGTTGGAGCATTAAGCCAACATAAAACAAAATCAAGATGCAGGATCACTGTCACAAAGAGTATATCATTAGGTAATAGAAATGTTAATATTAATGCAGTTGGCACACCACCTGATGGTAATTTCTGCTCTATTTTACATTGATGTCATGGATTGTTTTCAGTTAAAATATAACAATATTTATGTCTTTCAGAGAACAGGCCTTGAAATTGTTTAGGTTAATCACCTAGATTTTTACAATTTAATATTTTGATGATTAGATCTTCAATAGTGACAACAAAGGATTAATTACCAAAATAAGCCAATTGAGTCACTCCATAGTTCTATGTGGAAACATGGCACTTAGATGTGCAGAAAGTGAGATTAGCTGCTCAAGTTATAAGTCTTGAATAACTTTGCTTTGCCTGCAATCTACCAATTAGAGATTATGTATCCATGATAATAATGGTGGAAGCCCCATCTACAGAGGATATCCTTCAAGTCTTGTATGTTCATTGAGACAGATAACCAGTCCTACTACAATGTGGAACCACCAGCCTTTTATGTTTTAAAGTCAAATTCACAAGGTAAACAGCATTTTACTGCTAACGATCACACAGTAAGTCAAATCAAAATACTATCATGCCAAATCTAATCACAATGGTAGTAGACAATTTAAAAAGTTACTAAGAGGCAGCTCCGTGAACATCCTCATTCTTAACAATAGTAGAGCCCCATAAGCAAAAGCAAGGACAGCATTTGCAGCCACATTCAGCCTGGAATTTCTATCTGGGCCCCTCTCAGGGATCAATCCCATTATTACAGAAACAAATTTTCAGAAAATTTGATTCAGAGGATGCAATTTCAAGAAACTGGACTAGATCAACAATACTCCTATGGTGACAAGGACATGATCATGGTTTCATTACAGCTCTAATGCTGGTATCCATCTAACAAAGCAAGCACATTAAGCCAAACATCCAACTTGACCACTTACTGACACATTCTGTTGTGTATCAGAAATGGCTAGAAGGTGTTATTGATAGTCGTTTCAAGTGATACTTAATAATCATATAAATGCTTGATTTTGGGTTTTAACCAGGACCATTAAGCTCCTGGCTTCATTGCAGCTTTAGTTCAAAATGGAGATGAAAACTGAATTACAAAGGCTAGAAGAGTAACTGACCATGACAAAGAACCATAGTACTTTTGAAGGCAATGGGAATGAAGGGAACAACTCTCCAGTGGCTGGTCATAGCCAGCACAAGAAAGATAATTCCAGACATATGAGTCAATAATCACCTCGGTTGTGGGATCTCATTGCAGACTTCCCTTCAGGATCAGAGAAGGTTGAGAACTACCCAAAGATCTCATATTCAGAAGTTTAGATTAAAATAGAACTATTGCCTTGTGTGAATGGGTAATAATCAACAGAAGAATAAATATTACCCTCACACTTTTCCCTTATCCCTCAGTTATTGAGTTGTGGAATGTCCACCTAGAAAAAGATGGGAGAAATCCACTACACAAATATTTTTTTAAAAAGAGAATTGGACATAGAGCTGAAGATCAGGAATATGACAGGGTTATCATCAAATTCAAGGTTGTGCAAATGCGTGTGTGCTCTTTCAAAGTGCTAGTCAGGAACAGCTGATCAAATCGCTGCCTTCTGTTAAATTCATATGAATCTAAGAATAAATTAAATCTGCTTCATAAATGTTGAATAAGACAAGTGGGTTCAGATTTGAAACAGAATTAATAAATCCTTCAATGTAGAATATATGAAAAGATTGGTTGTTATTTCTAGTTAATTAGTTTTGACTAACACTGTGTGTATCCTCTGCTATTTCCAATGAGGCATTGACTGAGCTTTGGTATGCTGTCAGGATTTAGTCAACCATTCTGAATCCAAATCTTAAGTACCTGACAATAATCTGGAAAAGGCTACAGCTTTACCTATTGGCCATTCCTTAACTGAATTTGTTGCTTTATTTGTGCAAGGAAATTTAAATATGACTTGAGAAAGATAGCACAGATAATGATTCTCACCACTTACTGTAAAACCTGTGGTAGAGATCAAAAAAACAGAAGGAGCCCATTCAGTGCTAATTGGAAGAATTAAGTCAGTTACAAAAAATATATATAATTTATCCGCAGTGTTCTGCCCTGAGCATTCAAATAGTGAATTGTTCACCAGGATCTTGGAGATTTTCATTTTCAAATATGGCATTCAATATTTTACTTCAAGGTATTCCCCACAATTTTTGTTTTCCCTCAATGCTATGTTTGGCTTTACGTAATTATAAATCCATTTCTCCTATGTCACCAAGTATGGTTTTAGTTCTCACAGCCTTTGCCCATGATCTCCATCCATTTCTTATGTGAAATGATCTTCATCATTTCACATAAGAGCAGAAACTACCTCAATTTCAGTGATCTACTGCAGGTGACAGTTATCTCACTCCAGCAGTAAATAACTTCTGACAAATAGTAAAAACAATGAAAGGTAAACATTTGTAAATGTCCTCCATTTTTATCCTCTATTTAAGGACAGATTCTACCAAATGTGGAGCAATTGAAACTAGTCTCAGCTATTGCACTGTGAAGAATAAAACCACACACTGACCACCTGCCTAATTTCCCTCCAGCTATGAAGAAGGGAAACATAATGCTGATCATTTATTTTAAGTGAAATAAGAAATATTAGGAATAGTACACATTTGAACAATCTCTGGATTATGCTACAGATCTATTAACCTCAGCTGTACATAAATTTCAAATTTCTTTAAAAGGTGCCAAAAGTAAGCTACTCTTAACACCAAAATATATTTTTAAAAATCAGGTTGGCCCTCTATCATAGCAAAAACAGAGGTACTCAGATATAATCCTTATAGTTTCTGTAGTATAAAGCTTAATTGCCACCCTCAGAATCTTCTTGTCCTCTGTATCTCACTGATTCAGAGGTGAAAGACAAAATCTACAGATAGTTTTCAAATGAAAATAAAATTGAAAAAAGTTGTGGATATTGGTGACAAAATTATCTAATGATAGTGTGTTGGTTGCTATCTCAGAAGCCACTGTAAGAAACCAATACATTATGAACCGAAGCGTTCGCACACAATTCCAGCAACACAGTGTTTGTATCAACATTGGAGAACAAAGATGCCAACTGAATCGTGATTTAATTTGTAGCTCTGCTACCAAATCACAAAATATTAAATTTTAAAATAGTGCAGCAATTCAGGATTTATTTGATTTTTTTTAGAAAATATTTTTGTTTGTAATTTTTCCTCCTACATGCTGCACCACGGGTGAAATATACACCTGGCAGAAAATATAAAAGATAGATTTGACTGGAATAAAAGGGATAAAGCTTCAAATATGAATGATATCAAAATCTTAAACAGAAAAAATGGAGGAAGAGGTTAAACAGACCCTCCTTCCATTTTGTCGATGCCACTTGATTAAGTGTCTCTAGGGCTGGGGAATTGGACAAAGGAATGGCAAATTGGAATTGAACACAGGCAAGTGTTAAGTAATAAACTTTGGGAAGTTAAACCAGGCCACATTAAGATTCTGATTTATTTATCACATGTACATTAAAACATACTGTGAAATGTACCATTTTCCGTTAACCAACAATCCAGGATGTAGTGAACAGCAAAGCTCTGGCAAGTGTTGTTGAACAGAGACACCTAGGGGTACAAGTACATAGTTGCCTGGAAGTGGTGATGTAGTGAAGAAGGCACATGGCATGCCTGCCTTCAGCAGCTGTGACACTGAAATCAAGATTTGAGACATCAACTTAGTTGCACAAAATGTTGGTTAAATCACATTTGGCGTATTATGTACAGTTCTGATGTAATTAAGCTAGAGAGGGTGCAAAAAAGATTCACAGAGATGTTGCCTGGACTGGAGAGCCTGAGGTAATTAAGAAAAGATTGGACAGGCCTGGAGCACAGGAGGCTGTGAGGTGACCTAGTATAAAGGTTTATAAACGATATGAGGAACAGATAGGGTAGATAGTCACTGTCTTTTTCCCAATGTAGGGGATCCTAAATGTAGAGGGGAAAGAGTTAAAGGTGGTCTAAGGGACAAGTATGAGGAATAATCTACCAGAAGACATGGTGGAGGCAGGTACAAGTAAAGCATTTAAAATATGTATGAGCAGATATGCAGACAAGAAAGGTTTAAAGCACCTTGGGCAAATGGATTAACGTTGATGGGTATTTTTGTCAGCGTGGACAAGTTGGACTGAAGGGCCTGTTTTGTGCTGTATAACTGAATCTATGTGAGAGGTAGTAGGTGAATCATAAATTATATTTTTATATTTGGATAAGGCACTCTTGCTAAAGCAGAAGTGGGCAATAAATTGAACTGACTATAAATGGATGAAACCACAGATAAACAAAGGAAGATGCTCAATGACATCTACTGAAACAAGGTATGTAAAGCCAGCTCTACAAGCTCTACCAATACAATTTTTTAAATATTGGTTGATGAGTATAAAATAAATATCAATATAGAATTACCAAAATTAAATCATACAAAGGAATTTCATAGATTTACAATATACAAAGGTGACAAAGAAAATAAAGAGACTACAGATGGAGAAATTCGAGATGGTTTCAATATTCGTGTATTATACCTGGCTGAGAAAACCACAACAAAGATCTTCCAAAACTTCCCAATTCAGTAATTATCCCCTTGATCAAGAAAACAGTTGCTTTCCTTATCATTTCAGAATAGCAGGAGACATATACAATTTTTAGACAGTTTAATGTCTGCTATGAAGAAGTTAGTAGAATTTATTATTAGGTATACCAAGCATTTCAACTAGTACATTGATCAGATCATCAAATTTGTGATGTGCAGTGGTGTCTACTGAACATAGTTGAGTTTTTAGAATTAGTAACTTACACGAGATAGAAGTGTCTCTGGATATTTTGAAAGTACTTTCAGCAAGCATTCAATAAAACATATAACATGAAACTAGAAGCAACCTATAGAATTAATGGGTTACGATGTAATTGGCAGATGTGTTAGATAACATCTGTATAAAAGTGGCTTTGGAGGTGGATGGATGGCTTGTATTCCTATGAACATAGTTTAATCGAGGTGTTTGAATATGACACTTCAAAGAAAATCACCCTGTTAAAATGTATTTAATAGGGTAACAGGAGAAATTATTTGCTTTTGGTAAGAAAGTCCTTAATAAGGGGTTGTACCTTTAAACTCCATTAAGCCATTTGTGATAATAGAACACATTCATGCAAACAGTAGTGGAAATCTGGCACTCTCACAATATTTAAGAGGAAGCTGTCACTGACACAAATTTAGGATTGTAAAGGATACAAAATCAAAGTGAATATATTGCTAAATAACAAGTTCAACGGACTAAATGACCCACTCACACACCTGTTTAAAAATGTCCTGCTAATGTATTTTTGGGAAAAGATTCACTATTCAGAACACTACATAATCAATCAGAGAAAAAAAAATCCAAAATAAAATACTGTCAATGCTAGATAACTGATTTTTTAATCAAATGCTGGAATTATTAAGCAGGTCAAGTGATTTCTGCAGATAGAAAAAATAATGTTCCATTCTTTAAAATATGAATTGCTTAAAACCGAATAGGTAGTAAGTCCATCTATACCAAGAATGATACAGACTGATCTCTAATCCTACAGCTAGCTTCTAACAAGATACAGGTGTATAACACCTGTAGATTCACATTCAAACAGCTGTCACCCCAGAAGGTAATGGATGGAAAAATAGAATGAAATGTAAATTTAAATACCCATTATTGATATAATGTATACGGAACTAATTGAGCATAAATAGATACCTCAGATAGTAACTCAGCAATTGAGGTGAACTTCAAATCATGTCTCGTTTCCAGGTGACAAAATTGTACACACTGGGATATATTCAATTTTGCCAAATCACAGACAATATTAACATAAGATACTATGTTTTCCTCCAAGATAAACCATGCAAAACCTGTCCATTAACTTTTGAACATTTAAAATCTATTGTCACTGTGTAGCCATGCTGCAAAAATCAGTAATTTTAAAGCATAAAGTATAAGTTCAGATGGGTTTACTTCTGCCATAAGGTGGAGAAGGCCACAAAATTTGTTAAACATGGAAAGAAACAAAGAAAAAGAAGAATTGTGTGTGTAGATTAGAGAAAGAGAAGAAACAGATTTTAAAACAATTACCTTCTTCTTGAAAGCTTGGTGGTGAGCCTCCTTCTAACCAGGAATGTCTCCACAAACAAAAGTACCTCAATGCTGATTACAGAGCATCCCAGAAGTCAAGGCCAGCTGTCATAGGAAGAGGAAGTTAAACCAATCCGCCCCAGCTCCTTACAGACAATGCTAGGTATGCTGGGATTTGTAGTCTAGAGAATAACAATACAAAATATTCCACAGCAATCTAAATTAAACAAACAAATAAGTAAAAAAAAAGTACGTTTAGAATATTCAGTAAATAATCAATTTAGCTTTGTGAATTAACGTGCGCAAATGAGGCAAAAATAGTCTGTAACAAATATCTCATTTTTCTGCATCTCAACTTAGTTGGCAGTTTATTGACTCTGTGTGAATTTTCCAAGTTTAAGTCACATTCCAGGCCCCTGTGAGGAAGAGACAGACTGTCCCAGTTCCAGTTTTCCACCCACAACCTTCTAGGAAACTGAAAATTACACCTAGTCTTCAAACAAGGACAGCCAGGTGAACATCAAACACCATTCTGGAAGATCTCCACTGGGCACCCACAACGAACTGCTGGCTTCTACAAATCACTTTGGGACAAGAGGAGTGGGGGAGGCATACTCCTGTGTAATTAAGGTAGCGACTTATATTTGAGATTATATGACCAGCACTGGCATATTCTAATTCACTAGATTATAAATGGTAGAAAGACTAAGCTGGTGTATAAGGAAAAAATTACCTACAATTTCCAGGGGAAAATGTTGATAGTTAAAGAGACAAGGAGGAATCATGAATGTACTATTCCAATGGGGGGGGGGGGAATCCACTTAATTCAATAGACCAACCACAAATTCAAATAATTTGTAATATTTAATTCACATAAGGCTCCAGTGTTAAATTCCGGCTTCAAGAATGTTATTACCTATATATATATATATTCAATACTAAGATAATGGCATCATTTCTATTCTGATATGATGCCATTATCCACAGCAGTGCTTTTGAACTTTATTTTAGCAGAACTATGTTTTATTCTTTACTATAAATGGATAAATTCTCAGCAATTCAATTTTTCCTACATTTCTAATCTAACTCACTTTCTTGCAGAACAATACAAAGATAAGGTTTTTTGTCCTCAACATCTACATTCAATCAATCTTCTGTAGTTTCTGACACTTTCAACATGACTTCAGCACTGGAATGATCTCGCTTCACGCACTCCGAAGGGACCATTGACCATTGCCCTCAGGTTCACCATCTCAGTTCCACCAATACCATTCCACTCCTCATGATACCAATTCAGTCTGCAATGTTGAGTTTACAATTGCCTGTCAGTTTAATTCTCCATCTACTTTCACGTCTCAATCTCATCCGAAATAAAGGAAGAGTGCGAAGACCAAACTCAACTCAATGCAAGGCCAACAAACAATACCTTATCTTCTGATTGGATCCATTACAGCATTCCATTTTTTTTATTATACGCTAGCTTTAACTGGGATTTTATTAATACATACATGTAGTATTCTGGAGAAGCTCAGCAAGTCAGGCAGCATCTATAGATAGATAGATAGATAGATAGATACTTTATTCATCCCCATGGGGAAATTCAACTTTTTTCCAATGTCCCATACACTTGTTGTAGCAAAACTAATTACATACAATACTTAACTCAGTAAAAAATATGATATGCATCTAAATCACTATCTCAAAAAGCATTAATAATAGCTTTTAAAAAGTTCTTAAGTCCTGGCGGTAGAATTGTAAAGCCTAATGGCATTGGGGAGTATTGACCTCTTCATCCTGTCTGAGGAGCATTGCATCGATAGTAACCTGTCGCTGAAACTGCTTCTCTGTCTCTGGATGGTGCTATGTAGAGGATGTTCAGAGTTATCCATAATTGACCGTAGCCTACTCAGCGCCCTTCGCTCAGCTACCGATGTTAAACTCTCGAGTACTTTGCCCACGACAGAGCCCGCCTTCCTTACCAGCTTATTAAGACGTGAGGCGTCCCTCTTCTTAATGCTTCCTCCCCAACACGCCACCACAAAGAAGAGGGCGCTCTCCACAACTGACCTATAGAACATGTTCAGCATCTCACTACAGACATTGAATGACGCCAACCTTCTTAGGAAGTACAGTCGACTCTGTGCCTTCCTGCACAAGGCATCTGTGTTGGCAGTCCAGTCTAGCTTCTCGTCTAACTGTACTCCCAGATACTTGTAGGTCTTAACCTGCTCCACACATTCTCGATTAATGAGGAGAATCAACAGTGGATATTTCGGGCCAAGGCCACACACAAGTTGGAGCAGCAACACCTCGTATTTCATCTGGGCCTTCAACCTGCCGGCATGAACATCGATTTCTCTGATTTCCAGTGATTTCTTCCCCATCCCACTTCTTTCTTTATTTATTCTCCATTCTGGCTCTCCTCTTATCCCTCACCTCCCTCTGGTGCCCCTCCTCATTCTCTTTCTCTTGTGGTCCATTGGTCTCTCTTATCCAGTTTCTTCTTCACTCTTTACCTCTTTCACCAATTACCTGAGCTTCTCACTTCATTCCCCTCCTCCACCTTCCATTTCAACTGGTCTCACCTATCACTTACCAGCTTGACCACCTCTCCCTCCCACCACCACCTTATTCTGGCATTTGCTCCCTTCTTTTCCAGAGCTGATGAAAGGCCTCGACCTAAATCATTGACTGTATATTCCCCTCCATTGATACTGCCTGACAAGTTCCTACAGCATTTTGTATGTAGTGCTCTGGATTTCCAGCATCTGCAGAATGTCTGGTGTTTATGTACAGCATTTTATTAAGCAAGGAAATTACGCTATGCCTGTACTCCAGGATCATTAGTGGTTGAGTATTATAAATTTTATTCTTCTAAAATGGGAATGGGAAACAATAACGTACGATGTTCAATTTATGCCTTAATTAAATAAATTATAATTTATTCAAATAATGTTTGAATAATTTACCTATTTCATAAGTGAAAATACATTTTAAGACATGGCAAAGGAGATTGTGTGTTTAGACTGCAAAATGTGTGAGCTTGAAAATAACAAAACACATATGTATGTCTCCAGCTCAAATCTCTTTGTTTCAATGTTATCAAGTTAGAATTTAGTAATGCTGAATGAATCCAAACAATATGTTATAGTGGTTTGCTTTTAAATGTTAAAAAAGAACATTAGTTTGATGAAAACCAAGATAGACCGGAAGAAAGCTGGTTTTGACATGATGAAACAAATTGCCAAGATAAAATGGTAATGAAGTTGAAAATGAAAAAATGTTTAAACTGACAGGGGAATATCCTAAAATGTAAAGAAAATACTGAATACTCAGTAGATAAAAGGGATTGCAAATAGAACATGTTCCAGGGAATTAAAGCTCAATAAGAGAAATACAGTAGAATCCCCTCTAAGCCTCGCATAAGAGGTAATAGAGAACATAGACAATGATGATGCCACAGAGGGGGCTAATAAGTCACCAAAAATCGATTAGTAAGGGTCACAGAATGGAGTCAGGACAGAGAACAGGGAGTGGGAGCAGAGGGAAGCTATCACCTGTAAAAAGTGGTTAGTGGTACTTTTCTATCATCAGTGCTAGGATCATTGAGGTTAACAACTTTCAGTAACAGATCAAGACCACAATTTCTAAATTTGTAGATCATACCAAAAGTTGTGGGCTGGGATATGAGGCGAAACAAAAGTCATTTCTGAAGAAGAACCCAACAAACCACAAGAGAATGTTAATAAACTTGCAGAATGTGCAAATTATTGCCAGAGATATGATGTTCAACACCAGGATAGTAAATTTTGGTGTGAAGAAATAGTCACTTATTATCAGGAATTTGCAAGTTTGGATGAGAATCAGGGTGATGCTTATTTATTATTATTATTATTATTATTATTATTATTATTATTATTATTATTATTATTTCTTCTTTTATATTTGTACAGTTTGTTGCTATTAGAATAAGTGGAGTGCAAATTGAGTACAAAAGAAAGGGCTCACTGGATCTATCATTTTGTGATACATGAAATGGTACAAGAAGTTCTTGCAACAACTCAAGGTAGTCACCCAATCTCTATTTTACTAATGGAGAGACATGCCTTACATTGAAAATATGTGGAGCAGAGAATAACCTGGGAATGGGGGAAGGGTGGGGGGTGTGGGAGGAGGAAAGAGTGCTAGTGTCCCTGGAAGATAGGAAGAGTTTAATGAGGTGTTGCATCTCCCACATTGGCATGAGAAGGTGCTGCAAGGAGTGCTTGTCGACGAGGGAGATGGAGAAGTCACCGGGACCAGATGGGATGTACCCCAGGCTACCGTGGGAAGCAAGGGAAGAGACTGCTGAGCCTCTGGCAGTGATCTTTTCATCATCAATGAGGGCGGGAGAGGTTCTGGAGGATTGGAGGGTTGCAGGTATTGTTCCCTTATTCAAGAAAGGGAGTAGGAATAGCCCAGGAAATTATAGACGAGTGAGTCTTACTTCAGTAAGTTGATGGAGAAGATCCTGAGGGGCAGGATTTATGAACGTTTGGAGAGGCATAATATGATTAGGAATAGTCAGCATAGCTTTGTCAAAGGCAGATTGTGACTTATGAGCCTGATTGAATTTTTTGAGGATGTGACTAAACACACAGAGGAGGGTCGAGCGGTAGATGTACTGTATATGGATTTCAGCAAGGCATTTGATAAGGTATCCAATGCAAGGCTTATTGAGAAAGTAAGGAGGCATGGGATCCAAGGGCACGTTGCTTTGTGGATCCAGAACTGGCTTGCCCACAGAAGGCAAAGAGTGGTTATAGACGTGTCATATTCTGCATGGAGGTCGGTGACCAGTGGTGTGCATCAGGGATCTGTTCTGGGACCCCTACTCTTGGTGATTTTTATAAATGACCTGGATGAGGAAATGGAGGGATGGGCTAGTAAATTTGCTGATGACACAAAGGTTGGGAATGTTGTGGATAGTGTGGAGGGCTGTCAGAGGTCACAGCGGGACATTGATAGGATGCAAAACTGGGCTGAGAAGTAGAGGATGGAGTTCAACCCAGATAAGGGTGAGGTATCCTGATAAAGGGTCTCGGCCCGAAACGTCGACAGTGCTTTTCCCTATAGATGCTGCCTGGCCTGCTGCGTTCCACCAGCATTTTGTGTGTGTTGCTTGAATTTCCAGCATCTGCAGATTTCCTCGTAAGTGTGAGGTGGTTCATTTTGGTATGTCAAATATGATGGCAGAATATGGCATTAATGGCAAGACTCTTGGCAGTGTGGCGGATCAGAGGGATCTTGGGGTCCGAATCCATAGGACACTTAAAGCTGCTACGCAGTTTGACTCTGTGGTTAAGAAAGCATTGGCCTTCAATCGTGGGATTGAGTTTAAGAGCCAAGAGGTAATTTTGCAGCTATATAGGGCCCTGGTCAGACCCCGCTTCGAGTACTGTGCTCAATTCTGGTTGCCTCACTACAGGAAGGATATGGAAACCATATAAAGGGTGCAGAGGAGATTTATAAGGATGTTGCCTGGATTGGGGAGCGTGCCTTATGAGAATAGGTTGAGTGAACTCAGCTTTTTCTCATTGGAGCAACAGAGGATAAGAGGTGACCTGATAGAGGTGTACAAGATAATGAGAGGCATTGATCGTGTGGATGGTCAGAGGCTTTTTCCTAGGGCTGAAATGGCTAGCATGAGAGGGCATAGTTTAAGGTGCTTGGAAGTAGGTACAGTAGAGATGTCAGGGGAAAGTTTTTTTACGCAGAGAGTGGTGAGTGTGTGGAATGGGTTGCCAGCGGTGGTGGTGGAGGCAGAAACAATAGGGTCTTTTAAGAGACTCCTGGATGGATACATGGGGCTTAGAAATATAGAGGGCTATGGGTAGGCCTAGGTAGTTCTAAGGGCCTGTATTGTACTGTAGGTTTTCTATGTTTCTATGCAGGGGAAATGATCCCTTCAAAATACTGACAGGGACAGGGATAATATGTTTTATGTTGGCACCATATTGATGTCAGAAATCAAAGATAGATAGATATTTTATTGATCCCAAATGCAATTACAGTGTCACAGTAGCATTACAAGTGCAAAAATATACAAATATTAGAAGAGAAGTAAGAACAAATAAAAAATAAGTTACCTCAGTCTAACAGGAGGGGGTCATCACTTGTCTGGCTCTAGGTTGACTCATAATGGAGCCAAATGGCCAAGGGTAAGAATGACCTTACATAGTGCTCTTTAGAGCAGCACAGTTGTCTTAGTCTATTACTAAAAGTACTCCTCGAGAAGGTGGCATGCAGAGGGTGAGAATCATTGTCCAGAATTGCCAGTATTTTCTATCAGGTCCTTTGTTCTACCACAAACTCCAGTGTGTCCAGTTTGACTCCTATATCTGAGACAGCCTTTCTACTCAGTTTTTTTGAGTCTGTTGGCATCAGCCACATAGAAGACAATACACTGGTAGAATATGTGAAGAAGAGGCCTGCATGCTCCAAAGGACCTCAGTTTGCTCGGGAAGTTGAGGTGACACTGGCCCTTCTTGTATACAACCTTTGTGTTGGTGCTCCACTCAAGTCTGTCATCCAGGTGTACCTCCAGGTATTTGCAGGACCTCATGACATCCACGTCCTCACCATCAATAGTAACATGGACCAATGCAGACTTAGTCTTCCTAAATGCCATCACCATCTTCTTTGTCTTACTGATGTTGAGCTGCAGATGATTCAGCTTGTACCATTTGACAAAGTCCTCATACTTCAGTCCTCCCTTTATACACCCAAATACTGGCGAGTCATCAGAGAATTTCTGCAAATGACAGGACTCAGTATTGTTTCTAAGATCTGAGGTATACAGAATAAACAGGAAGGGACCCAACACAGTCCCCTGTGGAGCCCCACTGCTTCTGATAGGTATGTCTGACACACAGATCTGAAGCTGACAAACTGTGGTCTGCCAGTCAGGTAGATTTCCCAGGATACAATGGGAGTGCCAATGTGCATTGAATGGAGCTTCTCCCCCAAAAATGAGAGCTGTATGGTATTGAAGGCACTTGAGAAATCAAAAAACATGATCCTCACAGTGCTGCCCTGCTTATCCAAATGGGAATGAGCTCTGTGCAGCAGGTAGATGACAGCATTGTCAACTCCAATGTGCTCCTGGTAGGCAAACTGCAGGAGATCGAGGGCTGATATGATCAGGGGTCAGAAGAGAGCCAGGACCAGCCTCTCTAGGGTCTTCATGATATGTGAGGTCACGGCCACTGGATGGTCATTATTCAAGACTTTCAGTTGACCCTTCTTGGGTACTGGGACCACACATGATGTTTTCCCACACAGTTGGGACCCTTTCCAGACTGGGACTCTGATCGAAATGTGCTGGGGAACTTCATACGGCTGCTCAGCACACTCCTTCAGGACCTTGGGGTTCACACAAGATCACAAGACAAAGGAGCAGAAGTAGGCCATTTGGCCCATCGAGTCAGCTCTGCCACTCCACCATGAGCTAAACTATTCTCCCATTTAGTTCCAATTTCTGGCTTTTTCCCCATATCCTTTGATACCCTGACTAATTAGATACCTATCAATCTCCTCCTTAAACACCCACAATGATTGGGCCTCCATAGCTGTATGTGACAACGAATTCCATAAATCTTTGACCCTCTGGCTAAAAAAATTTCTCCTCATCTCTGTTTTAAATGGGTACCCTCTAATTCTAAGACTGTGGCCCCTTGTCCTGGACTCTCCCACCAAGGGAAACAGCCTTTCCACATCTACTCTGTCCAACCCTTTCAACATTCCAAATGTTTCTATGAGATCCCCTCTCATTCTTCTATACTCTAATGAATACAGTCCAAGAGCCGACAAACACTCCTCATATGTTGGCCCCTGCATTCCAGGAATCATCCTCAAATCTTCTCTGAACTCTCAACATCAATACATCCCTTCTAAGATAGGGGGCCTAAAATTGCACACAGTATACCAAATGAGGTCTCACCAGTGCTCCATAGAGCCTCATCAATACCTCCTTACTCTTATACACTATTCCTCTTGAAATGAATGCCAACATAGCATTCGCTTTCCTTACTGCCGATCCAACCCGGTGGTTAACCTTTAGGGTATCCTGCACGAGGACCCCCAAGTCCCTTTGCACTTCTGATTTTTGAATTTTCTCCCCATCTAAATAATAATCTGCCCGATTATTTCTTCTTCCAAGATGTACAACCGTACATTTCTCAACATTGTATCTCATCTGCCATTTCTTTGCCCACTCTCCTAAACTGACCAAGTCTCTCTGCAACTTTTCCGTTTCTTCAACACTTCCTGCTCCTCCACCTATCTTGGTGTCATCCGCAAACTTAGCCACAAAACCTTTTAATTCATAATCTAAATCATCGATATACAGTGTAAAAAGAAGTGGCCCCAAAACCAACCCCTGCGGAATTCCACTAGTAACCGGCAGCCAACCAGAATAAGATCTCTTTGTTCCCACCCTTTGCTTTCTGCCTATCAGCCAATGCTCCACCCATTCCAATATCTTTCCTGTAATTCCATGTGCTCTCATCTTATTAAGCAGCCTCTTATGCGGCACCTTATCAAAGGCTTTTTGAAAATCCAAATACACACCATCCGGTCCCAATGCTTTGTCATGTCTGAGTTTCCCCAGAGCCCTTCTCAGAAGTGAAGGTGAGTCCATGATGGGGAGGCAGGGTGGAGTGCTGAAAATCAGGATAATAGCAGTTGGTATGTGGAGGTGTGATGGTAGGTGCAGGGCAAGGATTCATCCTAGGAAATGGAAACCACTGGGACAGGAGGGCATGGAAATACACATCTCTGGGTGAGATGTGAAGGGGTGAGAGCAGTCAGACAAGAAATGGATCAGATTAGGTTGATTGTCCTCTCAACCATGCTGGAGAAGTCTAGGTTTATTGTCATGTGCAAGAGTGTAATACAATGAAAATCTTACCTGCAGCAGCAGACACACCTACAGTGTGTAGGTAGAGACAATAAAAAACCAGTGAAAAATATGTACAAAAGCAAGAAATTAGGGCAAACAAAAATACAAATAGAGGGCAAGTACATGGTATTACAAGAGGTGGTCCATACTGTTCCTTTGCTGAGGTAAGTTAAGGTACTTGAAGAATAATTGTTGCAGGAAAGTAGCTGTTCCCAAACCTGGTGGTGTGAGATACAAGGTTTCTAATGGTAGCAGCAAGAAGACGGCATGGCCTGAACGATAAGGATCAAAGTGGAAGACATCTCAGAAGTACTGTATGGAATGCATAATCATCAGAACAAGAAACTGAGAAAATGGAATAGAGTGCTAACAGGAAGCGCAGAGGGATGTGTGTGACCAAAGCTGCAGGAGTCAGGGAACTTACATCATTGGCACATCTCTGATGGAGATGAGAAATGAGAAAAGAAGTCAGGTGGACCAGGTGAAAGAGAGTAGGCAGAAGTTGGCAACAAAGATAAGGAGACTAGAGTTATTCACAAGAACAGTTCATCATCCACTGCAACCAGACAAGCCAATGGGGACCAGACAACTAGAAAAATACCAGAGTGTCAAGGTGTCACAGGTAGAAATAGAAAATAGATGAGGAAAGATAGGAAGCAGCAAGTTCATGGGACAAGATCAGCCTGAAACGTCACGTCTAGCAGGAGTCATGTTAGTGGATCTTGGGGAGATGGTAGAAGTGAGCTATATAGGAGTGGGAGATTAGGGAGGCTTCAGGGCAAGAAGTCCTATGGAATCGGATAAAAAGTTGATGTTGACCAGTGTCGCCAGAAGTTACAGGGAGATGATGTACAAAAAGACGATGTTAAAACAAAGGATGCTTGTTTTAACTATGATAGGGGCCCATTCACTGTTTGACAGTTAAGAGTGTCAATAGAATTTAAATGCTGTTGGTAAAATGGACTTGGATTTGGCAAGAGACCACACATTTAAGTACTCAACCAGGTAGATGCCTTGAGATGAGCAACTGTCCATTGGCTTTGCAAGGACTTAAAAGGGTACAAGGTTTCTTTTAAATTGAGGAGATAATGAGACACATGCTTACGGTCTATTATTGAATTTTTGAGATGGTGAAAAACTATGCATGCACAAATAATTCCAAAACACAAATGTATTGAGGTAGTACAAAGGGAAGCAACAACAGAAATGCAGAAGTACAAGTACAGAGACGGTGCAGTGCAGGTAGACTATTAACATGCATGGTGTACAACAAGAGAGATGGAACGGGCAAAGGGCACTACCAAAAAAGTTAACGAGAAACGAAATTGTTTGGAGTATTAGTTAAGTGAGATGTCTCTGACATTGTTAAGTTTACACTCATAAAAGCTGAAAGATGGCAGTCAATAGAGAAGGAATTATCAGAGTGGGGAAAATTTTTACTTACAGAGAATATCACATTAAAATTAGCACTTTTGTAGATCAGTTTCCATTTTAAAAAGTTACAACTCTGTACTACTCTGCAAAAAAAAACAAGTCTGGGCTTTTTAAAATATCTTGTTAATTTGTTTTATTTATTTTAAAAAGTTATTACAGTTCAAAACAACCACATTTTATCACAGAATACTACAGAACACCTTAGAAAAAAGAGTCCAACATTTAAAAAATAATCACAGTTCAGCATACCACTTTATTTCAATGCTATTTTTTTCTTTAAGCAGCAAGTGAGGTCATTTAGGATGCTGAAGGTTTGGTTGTGCTTTTAAACATACAAATGTTCCCCCAAAATATCATGTTTGCTTTCCATGTACTATTTCATATTGTTAAAAATAATCCAGAAGTCATATCTCTACATAAAATATATCTATATCTGTAAGAATATAGTGTCTTAGATTAGCATTGCCCATGTGTAGAATGCAACGACTTATGGAGAATAACATTACACATACAAATTTTAAAGTGACAATCCAGGTGTTCAGGGTATGATGGTTGAATGTTGTGTATTAAAATGCTTAAACTTAAATTTTACCCAGCAAAAACACGTTTATTCCGTGAACATTAATTCAATTAGGAGATAATTTTAAAGTAGTTCCCTCTCGTTGTTCAATCGAATTCTACTTAATGCTTTGTTTATTAACAAAGCTCTCCAAATAACAACTGGTGCCAATTTATTTTTGGTCCATTCTAACCTTTCTACACCCAGATCAACAAACCAGTTGGGAACCACAGCAGCTGAAACAAGGTACCTTGGACGTTTCTAAGTGCAGGTAAGTGATGGCATTTTAAATTAACTTTGCAGAAGGTAAATTCACAAATTTTCTGCTCAATATTGGCCTGTCTTACTGCAAAAGTACCTACGTCTAAACACTCCAAAACAATATTCATACACAAAAAAAATCACAAGATTTTTTAAAAAACAGCAAATTTAGAGAGTTAACTCTGTACTCGGTAATAAGAGATGAAATTTCCAGACTTCACTGCCTTAGGATGCATGGTGGCACACAAAGATAATGAGCAGTTTCCAACGCACTCTCCAAAATAAAATAGCATCTTTCAAAAGGCCAGGCTTATAAAGTGTGGTTAAGGTGCAATCGTCAGATTATTTCATAAATGAAAGTAATTCTACTGCCAAAAAGGCAATACAATACATAAAAAGTGCAAAAATTAATCCTCAATACTGTCCATCTTGATCTTTGTATCTCAGCTTGTTTAGTGCAAGTGCAATTCCTTGAGTAAATGTAATAGTGACTGAGTGAATTTGAGGCAATCCAGTGATGCAAAGAAAGAATTTCTGGTTAAAAGCAAATTTCCAGGACAAACAAAACCAGATGCATTTCATCAATTTGTCAAAGTAGCATCATCTCAAAAAGGATACAACAAACTAGACCATTTGATCACACCTCCACACCAATAAATTCCATTCTCTCTCTAGGAGAAAACAAGGCCTGATAGATAAGACATTAAAAGGCTGGTTGTGATCTACAATTCACCACAACCCTGAAATGGGCAAGTGTGGTTTCACAAATTGGCTTCCAAGCGAGATGATACAGATGGCATTCAGATGTACAATTTTTTTTTGTTGCTTAGAATTGCGCAAAGTGTTTTACAGGCCCAGGACCCCAAATCCTTAGTATGGAAAGGAATGATGGAGCCACAGTTACCATCCTGCATACACTGGTTCTGAATCCCAGGAGCTCCCATAAGACAGCCGAGCATCTTGGCCAGGGATAGGCTCATTGCTCAGTAATGGAGATCGGACTGGGTCCCTCCGTCTGACTTGCTTTCTGCGACGTACAATTAGTACAATAATCACCAGCAAAATGACTGAAAGGAATGCAAAATAATTAAAGATGGAATTAAAACAAGCGATATACAAAAGCAACAACTTTCATCCGGTTCAGGAGGGGCAAATAGCTGAGACAAAAAATGGACATAATACCAATTAAAGCATATGTTTCCTGCACCATTTCAAGATTGAATGAGCCTATTTATCATTTATACAGAAATACAAGAAATAGAGGTGCAGCCCAAATAGCTGGACAATTTTAACAATCTATAAGATTCTGGCTGATTAAATGCCTCCATGCTTTCTCACTCAATCCCAGTATCTTCAACTGGCATCCATGAATGGATTGTGCCATTGAATGACTTCAAGGACTAAGCAGTCATAGGCCAAAGGTCACAAACAAGAGAAAATCTGCAGATGCTGGGAAAAAAACACTCTCTTTCTCTCTCTATGGAAAAGAATACAGTGGATGTTTCGGGCCAAAACCCTTCATTGGGACTGGAGATAAAAAGATGAGGAGTCAGAGTAAGAAGGTGGAGGAGGGAGGAAGAAACACAAGGTGATAGGTAAAACTGGGAGGGGGAGGGGTGAGAAAGAGCTGAGAAGTTCATTGATGAATCAGATGCAGGGCTGGAGAAGGGGTTATCTGATAGGACAAAAGGCCATGGAAGAAAGAAAGGGGGAGGAGCACCAGAAGGAGGTAATGGGCAGGTTAGGAGATAAGGTGAGAGGGAAATGGGGAATGGGGACTGGTGAAGGGGGGAGGCATTACCAGAAGTTCGAGAAATATGCTGATGCCAGTAGGTTGGAGGCTACCCAGATGGAAAATAAGATGTTGCTGCTCTAGCCCAAAGGTGGAAAATTCCCAAGATTTAAGGCTGCCTTCATGTAGTGCCACCTTTCATCCCAGATTCTATAGGAACTCCCACCAGAGCAACTCCATTATCCCTTGTCTTATTTACCTGCCAGATTCCAAATTCCAGCTCCTTTTTATTTTGCTACTGACCTACGGTGATGGGCAATTTGGCAATTAATCAAGCTGACGCCTTTTTTTTCATGGATTTCCTCCAATATATCAGTCACTGGGAGACGATGGAAAAATGTATGCAGTAGGCACTGGTGTCAGAATCGACCCAGGTCCCTGGAGATACATGGCACTAATAGTCACTGCTGCATCACTAGACCAACCAGCTGGTTGTCACCTTACTGAGACTCGTTCCATACCCTCCATCTGGAGTGAACCACCTCCAAGCAGCCCAACCATCAGCCTCTCAGTGTCTTAAATCTCAACTGATAGATCACCGTTCATTCCCACTACTGTCCACGTACAACAAATCCACAGAATATCTGCTCCATCGCTACCTCTCCAAAAAATGAAGCTCTGTTTACTCACAGATAGCAAAGATCACAAGCAGGAATATGGTCAGTGGTGTGAGCACACAGTGATCTCCCGACTTGAAGAAGAACGTTTCCATGCAGTACTGTGGGGCAATGCTTCCAGGTGGACAAAATGCATCTTTTGGGCAGAGAACTGGAAACACATCAGGACTCTACAGGGGAGAACAAAATAAAGTACGTAACTTATGGTTCTGCTGACAAAGTTGTATGCAGTTGATATTGAAATGAGAACATCAAAAGACTGCAAAACTTCACTGCCCAAGGGAGATCATCGAGAAGCATTTAGAGGGATGAATAATTATTTGTAATGATTGGGGTTTGAGAGCTATGGGGAATAGGTGCACTAGAGTCACCAAGAATGGGATAGATTAGCTGTGATCATAGTAAACGGCAGGGCAGATGGTCAACTCTTGCTTGATTTCCTTGTGCTCTTTCAACCATGAACTCTGACACAACTCTTCTCAGAAATGTTGACAAACAATGTTT
Source organism: Hemitrygon akajei (assembly GCF_048418815.1). Lineage (NCBI taxonomy): Eukaryota > Metazoa > Chordata > Chondrichthyes > Myliobatiformes > Dasyatidae > Hemitrygon > Hemitrygon akajei. The sequence continues at coordinate 34,640,104 of NC_133127.1, forward strand.
GGGGATGTTGACACTGCTAATTAGACCAAGGTTTATTATACAGCTCTGACTGCCCCAGGACAATGGGGCTGGATGGACCATTTCAGATAACATTCAAGAACCAACTGCAATGCTGTGTCTTTTGTCATACATAGTCCACACCAGCAAAGGATGGCAAACCAAGCAACACACACAAAGTGCTGGGGTAACTCAGCAGGCTAGGCAGCATTTATGGAAAATAGCACAGTCAGCATTTCAGTACGAGACCCCTTCACCAGGACTCAGAGTAAGAAACTGGAGGAATGGTAGGAAGAACCACAAGGTGATAAGCGAAACTTGGATAAGGGCGGGCGGGGAGGGGTGAAGAACAGAGATGGAAAGTTGATTAGTGAAAGAGATACAGGGCTGGAGAAGGGGAAATCTGATAGGAGAGGAGAGAAGGATATGGAAGAGGAACACCAGAGTGAGGTGAAAGGCAGGTAAGGAGATAAGAAGTTAATGGGAATGGGAAATGGTGAAGGGGGTGGGGGGCATTACCAGAAGTTTGAGAAGTCGATGCTCATGCCATCAGGTTGGAGGCTACCCAGACAGAATATAAGGCATTGCTCCTCCACCTGAGTGTGGCCTCATCATGACAGTAGAGGAGGCCATGGACAGACAGGTTGGAATGGGAATGAAAGGTGGAATTAAAATGGGTGGCCTGCTTTTTTCTGGTAGTTGGAGCGTAGGTGCTCAAGGAAGCAGTCCCTCAATCTGCGTCCAGTCTCCCCGACATACTGGAGGCCACTCTGTGAAGACCGCAACAGGCTCGCAGATGAAATGTTGCCTCAACTGGAAGGACTGTTTGGGGCCCTGAATGGTGAGTGAGGAGGTGTAGGGTGGTGCAAACCAGATGGGTTTTCAAAAGAGTAATATTTTTGTGGCAATTTAAAATTTCCAAATTACTAACTGAATTCTATTGTTACTGTATTAAGATTTGCAGTCTGATCTTGAGAATTGGCATGTCACCAAAGACTCTAGCAAATGTCTACAAGTGTACAATGGAAAGCATCCGACTGGTTTTATCATCAGGATTGGAAAACACTGCAGAGGATTATAGATTCAGCAAGCTCCTTCATGGACACGCCTCCCCAGCATCTACAGCAAAGGTTCCCAACCTTTTTTTAAGCTTTGGACCTCTACCATTAACTGAGCACTCCATGGACCCAAGGTTGAGAACCCCTGATCGAGGGCATCTTCAAAAGGTGGTGCTTCAAGAACACAGCATCCATCTTTGGGGACCCTCACCATCAGAGTCATAGAGAGGTACAGCATAGAAACTGGCCCTTTGGCCCATCTAGTCCATGCCAAAACCATTTAAACTGCCTACTTCCATTGTCCTATACTGGGACATCAGAGCCCTCTATATCCCTACTGTCCACACATCTCTTAAACATTGAACATAAGCTGGCATGTATCACTAGCACTGGGAGCTCATTCCACACTCTCATGACCCTCTGAGTGAAGAAGATTCCCCTCATCTTCCCCTTAAACTTCTCACTTTTCACCTTTAAGCATGATCTCTGGATGTAGTTCCGCCCAACCTCAGTGGAAAAAGCCTGCTTGCATTTACCCCACCTATACCCTTCATAATTTTGTACACCACCATGAAATCTCCTCTCAATCTTCTATGTTTTACAGAACACAGTCCTAACATATTCAATTTTTCCTTATAACTCAGGGCCTCCAGACCTGGGAACATCCTTGTAAATTTGCTGTGCACTCTTTCAACCTTGTTTACTTCTTTCCTGTAGGTAGCTGACCAAAACTGCACACAAATTAGGCCTCACCAATGCCTTATGCAACTTCAACATAACATCCCATTTCCTGTACTCAATACTTTGATTTATGAAGGCCAATTTGAAGCTATTGTTATGACCCTATCTACCTGTGAAGCCACTTTCGATGAATTATGTACCTGTATTCCCAGATCCCTTTGTTCTACCACATTCATCAGTGCCCTACCGTTCACTGTGTAAGACTTACCCTGGTTGGTCCTACCGAAGTGCAAAACCTCACACCAGTCTGTATTGAATTCCATCTGCCATTTCTCAGCCCGTTTTTCCAGCTGATCCAGATCCCTATGCAAGCCATGATAGCCTGTCAACTACACTCCAATCTTGGTGTCATCCACAAATTTGCTGAACCAGTTGATATAGAGGACCCAGCGCCAATCCCTGTGGCACTCCATAGTCACAGGCCTCCAGTCAGAGAGGCAACCCTCTACTACCACTCTCTGGCTTCTCCCACAAAGCCAATGTCTAATCCATTTTACAACAATGCCAAGCGACTGAACCTCCCATGTGCGATCTTGTCAAATGTCCATGTAGAGGAGAGAGGAGGTACAGGAGCCTGAAGACCCCCCCCCCCCCCACTCAGTAACTTAAGGAGCAGCTTCTTCCCTTCTGCCATCACATTTCCAACCGGCCCATGAACTTTACGTCACTATTTGTCCTCTTTTTGCACCACTTGTTTGTCATACATTTTTATTGTAACTTATAGTAACTTTTATGTATTACTGTGCAAAACAAATTTCATAACATACGTCAGTGATCATAAACCTGATTCTGATTCAGAAATTCTATAAGATCAAGACCAAATGGGGACTATTGGGTGTCTTGTTTTTTTTTAAATCAATTTTAAATTATAAACCCAAATTATAGTGCTTTTTTTTTCTCCAGTCCTGCTGAAGGGTCTCGGCCCAAAAGGTCGACTGTACTCTTTTCCATAGATGCTGCCTGGCCTGCTGAGTTCCTCCAGCATTTTGAGCATTACTTGGATAACCAGCATCTGCAGATTTTCTCTTGTTTGTTACAGTGCATTTATTATCAACCTACTCCTAGCTTTCACTCTTAAGCTGGACTCTGTAACCATAACAGTAGATAACAAATTGCTAATGAGGACACTCAGGAAGGCACAATTGAGAGGATGTTGTAACAGCCTTGGTTATTCTTGATGCACCATCAATAACTCTCTGAGACGTGAGGCGAGATATAGGCTTTTATTGACTGGAAGAAAGAACAAGCAGCAATTGACCACCATACTACATCCTGGAGACTGAGGGCAGGGCTCAGGCCCCAATCGCCTTTATACCGGGGTCTGTGGGAGGAGCCACAGGAGCAGTCAGCGGGGGGCGTGTCCAGACGGGTATATGTAGTTCACCACAATTCTAGAATACAATTATAGCAGATCCTGCCTCTGAGTAGCAGTTTCTTCACTACTGCGTTCCCACGCAGGTCAAAGGGGGGAAGAACGCAGGACTGAAGGTGCTGTATTTAAATATGCAAAGCATTTGGAATAAGGTGGACAAACTCATAGCGTAATTAGAGATTGGTCAGTATGACATTGTGGGCATCATTGAGTCATGGCTGAAAGAAGGCCATAGTTGGGAGCTTAACATCAAAGGATATACTTCGTATCGAAAGGACAGGCAGAAAGGCATAGAGTGACATCTTTAAAAAGAGGATCAGAGAATGTTTAATCTTTGTGGGTGGAGTTTAGAAACTGCAAGGGTAAAAAACCATTATGGAAATCATATATAGCCCTCCAAATAGTAGCCAAGATGTAGGGTTGAGATTGCAACGGGAGCTGGAAAAGGCATGTAATAAGGGTAATGACACATTTGTAATGGGGTACTTCAATATGCAAGGGGATTGGGTAAAATCAGGTTGGTGCCAGATCACAAGAGAGGGACTTTGTTGAATGCCTACGAGATAGCTTTATAGTGCTTGAACCTACTCAGAGAAAGGCTATTTTAGATTAGGTGTTGTGTAATAACCCAGATCTTGTGAGGGAGCTTAATATAAGGAAAGCTTAGGAGGCAGTGATCATAATTCGATTGAATTCATACTGCAGTTTGAGAGGGAGAAGCATAACTCACATGTATCAGTATCACAATGGAATAAAGGGAGTTACAGAGGCATGAGAGAGGAGCTTGCCCAGCTGGACTGGAGGATGATACCTGGCAGTGATGATAGCAGAGCTGGGACGACTGATGTTTCTGGGAATAGTTCACAAGGCTCATGATAGATATGTCCCACAGAGGAACAAGTTCTCAAATGGTCGGGGTAGGTAACTGTGGCTGACAAAAGAAGTTAAGGACTACATAAAAACCAAGGAAAGGGCATGTAAGGTAGCAAAAGTGAGTGGGAAGTTGGATGATTGGGAAGCTTTTAAAATCCAACAAAAGACAACTAAAAAAGCTGTAAGAAGGGAAAAGATGAAATATGAGGGCAAACTAGCCAATATTATAAAGCAGGATACCAAAGTTTTTTCAGTTATATAAAGAGTAAAAGGGAGGCGAGTGTGGATCTTGGACCACTGGAAAATGATGCTAGTGAGGTAATATTGGGGAACAAAGAAATGGCAGATGAACTTTAATGAGTACTTTGCATCTGTCTTGACTGTGGAAGACACTAGCAGTGTGCCAGAGGTCTGTGAGTATTATTACTGTTACAAAGGAAAAAGTGCTAGGCAAACTCAAAAGTCTTCAGGTGGTTAAGTCACCTGGACCAGTCCTGAGAGAGATTACTGAAGAGGTAATGGATGCAGTGATCATGATCTTTCAAGAATGACTTGATTCTGGCATGGTCCCAGATGACTGGAAGATTGCAAATGTCACTTCACTCCTTAAGGGAGGAGAGCAAAAGAAAGGAAATTACAGGCTTAACCTCAGGGGTTGGGAAAGTGTTGGAGACTGTTATCAAGGATGAGGTTTCAGGGTACTCGGAGACTAATGGTAAACTAAGTCAAAATCAACATGGTTTCTGTGAAGGGAAATCTTGCCTGATAATTCTGTTAAGAGTTCTTCGAGAAAGTAAGAAGCAGGGTGGACAAAGGAGAGGCAGTGGATGTCATTTACTTGGATTGTCAGAAGGCACTTGATAGGGTGCCATACATGAGGCTGCTTAACAAGGTGAAATCCTATGGAAGATACTAGCATGGATAGAGGAATGGCTGACAGGCAGGAGGCAGGGAGTGGGAATAAAAGGGGCCTTTTCTGCTTGGCTGCCAGTGACTAGTGGTGTTCCTCAGGGGTCTGTATCAGGTCCACTACTTTTCATGTTGTTTGTCAATGATTTGGATAATAGAATTGATGGCTTTGTGGCAAAGTTTGCGGATGATTCAAGGATAGGTGGACAATTAGGTAGTGCTGAGGAAGCAATACGATTGCAGCAGGACTTAGACAAATTGGCAGAATGGGCAAAAAAGTGGCAGATGGAATACAGTGTTGGGAAATGTATGATAATGCATTTTAATAAAAAGAAAATAGTGCAGACTATTATCTAAATGGGGAGAAGGTTCAAACATCAGAAGTGCAGAGGGACTTGGGAGTCCTCGTGCAAGACTCCCAGTGGGTTAATTTACAGGTTGATTCTCTGGTAAAGAAAGCAAATGCAATGTTACCATTTATTTCAAGGGGAATAGAGTATAAAAACAAGGAGATAGTGCTGAAGCTTTATAAGACACTAGTCAGGCCTCACTTCGAGTATTGTCAACAATTTTGGGCCCCATATCTCAGAAAGGGTGTGTTGTACTGAAGAGACTCCAGAGGAGGTTCACAAGGATGATTCTGGGAACGAAGGGGTTAACATATGAGGAGCATTTGGCAGCTTTGGACCTGTACTCATTGGAATTTAGAAGAATGCAGAGAGTAGTGAACCTGTGGAATGCTCTGGCACAGATTGCGGTGGAGGCCAAGTCCATGGGTATATTTAAGGCGGAAGTTGATTGTTTGCTGATTGTCAGGGCATCAGTGGATATGATGGACGGCAGGTGTATGGGGTTGAGTGGGATCAGCCATGATGGAATGGCAGAGCAGACTCAATGGGCTGAATGGCCTAATTATGCTCCTATGGTCTACCGAGTTCCCATACTTCCACCCCAGCAGCGAAAATGTATCATCCCTCCCACTGCTATTTCTCCAGAGCAGAGCTACTCACCGGGCAATAGTGCTGTTCAGGACACAGGTTACAGCTCTCCTGACCCATCTTTATCTGGTAATATCCATCTTGACACATTCTACAGAGCAGCTCATTTGGAGGCTTGTACATTCCTGCAAAACACAGAAACCAGTCATGTACAGGAATACATACAACCAAGATCAGATCTTTGCTCTCACACACACACCATTAGTTTTTATTTTAATACCATACAAAAACACTCCCTTGCTCAGAAGCCTGCTATGCATCCACATAGGTACCAGCACTGAGGTCTATTAAGACCATCTCAGCTCCAAAAGGAGTAATCCAGCTAGACATACTCCCTCAAATCCTTTTCCTTTCACTTAATTACTCAGCTGTTTTGAATTCCACTGCTTAATCTGCTGCGACTTCTACCTCAGGTTCTAAGCATGATCTAAAATAGCATCTATTACCATTAATACTTTTGCCAACCAAGTCTATTCTGTCTCCCTTAGTTCTTGGCCAGTCGTCCATTGGGATCAACTTCTTTGTCTACACCTTTCATGTTGTTAAATACCTCCAGCAGGCCCATCACATCCTTCTAACCCTAGCTTCTCCAGGTTATGCACTAAGTCCCTTGTCCCTCGAATTGTTCTAGTTAATCTCTAAGTCCTCTAGAACTTTCATTCTCCCTGTGTGTGACATACAGAACTGAATGTACTCATAGAACCATAGAACATTACAGCACAGAAAAAGGCCTTTTGGCCCTTCTTGGCTGTGCCGAACCATTTTTCTTCCTAGTCCCACTGACCTGCACCTGGACCATATCCCTCCAAACACCTCTCATCCATGTACCTGTCCAAGTTTTTCTTAAATGTTAAAAGTGAGCCCGCATTTACCACTTCATCTGGCAGCTCATTCCACACTCCTACCACTCTCTGTGTGAAGAAACCCCCCCAATGTTCCCTTTAAACTTTTCCCCCTTCACCCTTAACCCATGTCCTCTGGTTTTTTTTTCTCCCCTAGCCTCAGTGGAAAAAACCTGCTTGCATTCACTCTATGAATGCTCTTGAGGACTAATTTCTGACAGTTACCTTACTTTTAATCCTCCGGCTATGTCTAAACTAGGCATTTCATAAAGTTCATGACTATTGTACTGGTTCTCTCTGCTTCCATTTAGAGAGCCTAGATTCACTTACACTTCCTCAATCTGCCTTGCTTCCATTGATTTATGCAAAGGTACTCCAAAAATCTCCATTCACAAATTAAACCAATAGTCATATCATCTTCTGAAGGTTCATTGCCGCTTCTAGGGTAGAGCTCTGTCTGTTTCACAATAGGCCTTCAGAGAGCAGACCAGTGAGATGGTGGCTATAGATATCAAGTTGCTCCCTTGGCCTGCCAATTGGGCACCTTTAAGAAGGTAAAGAAATCAAGGGTAACACAGTGTCACAGCTAACAGAGCCACTGATCAGTTCCAGTCACCAGGGTTCAATTGTAACCTCTGCAGCCATCTGTGCAGTGATTGCACGTTCTCCCACCACCCCCCATCTCAAAGTCAGTGACGGCAACAGTTTCGTATGTTAACTGGCAGGGACACATTGCTCATGTGCAAGTGAATGATTGAATCTGGGATAGTTACAGGTATGTGATTAATTGCATTCAGTGTCAGCAAGACCAAGGAATTGATTGTGCACTTCAGGATGGGGAAGTTGGGAGAATACATCTCGGTCCTCATCAAGAGATCAGTGGTGGAAGTAGTGAGCAGCTTCAAGTTCCTGGGCATCAACATCTCAGAGGATCTATCCTGGGCCCAACATATTGATGTGATTATAAGACCATAAGACAAAGGAGCAGAAGTTGGCCATTCGGCCCATCGAGTCTGCTCCGCCATTTCATCATGAGCTGATCCAATCTCCCCCTTAGTCCCATTCCCCCGCCTTCTCACCATAACCTTCGATGCCCTGGCTACTCAGATACCTATCAGTCTCTGCCTTAAATACACCCAATGTCTTGGCCTCCACTGCCACCCGTGGCAACAAATTCCACAGATTCACCACCCTCTGGCTAAAAAAATTTCTTCGCATCTGTTCTGAATGGGCGCCCCTCAATCCTTAAGTCATGCCCTCTCCTCAGAAAAGCAGCATCCATTATTTAGGACCCCCATCACACAGGACATGCCCTCTTCTCATTGCTACCATCAAAGGGGAGGTACAGGAGCCTGAAGACACACACTCAACATTTCCGGAATAGCTTCTTCCCCTCTGCCATGAGATTTCTGAATGAACAATGAACCCCCGTAAACATAGAAACATAGAAAACATACAGCACAATACAGACCCTTTGGCCCACAAAGCTGTGCTGAACATGTTCCTACCTTAGAGCTACCTAGGCTTTACTCACAGCCTTATATACTACGTCACTGCTTTTTTCCCTCTCTTTTTGTCCTACTTAATTAATTAAAAAATACTTACATACTATATGCCAGTGATATTAAACCTGATTCTGATTCTGACCATGCTCTGCACTGTGCATCAGTAGAAACTTGCTAGAATCAGTGGTGAAATACCAAATCTCCTGAAACTCATAATGAAATATAGCCACTAGCATGCCACCTTCATAATCCAGAACATTGCCAGAAGGGCACTGTTATGATAATTGTGGGGGATTTTAATATGCGAGTGGATTGGGAAAATCAGGTCGGCTCTGGATCTCGAGAGAGAATTTGTAGAATGTCTACGAGATGGCTTTTTAGAACAGCTCATTGTTGAACCCACTAGGGTTCATGGCATCACCTTTGGAACAAACAAGAGAAAATCTGCAGATGCTGGAAATCCGAGCAACACACACAAAATGCTGGAGGAACTCAGCAGGCCAGGCAGCATCTGTGGAAAAGAGTACAGTCGACGTTTCGGGCCGAAACCCTTCAGCAGGACCGGAGAGAAAAAAAGACTCCTCAAACTCCTGATGAAATATAGCCACTATAATTGTAATGCTTGTAATTGCGTCAATACGTTGACACCCAGGAACTTGAAACTGCTCACCCTTTGCACTGCTGATCCCTCGATGAGAACTGGTGAGTTGCATCACAGTCTGGTATACAGGTTCCAGTGCACAGGGTCAGAAGAGACTACAGATGGCTGTAGACTCAGCCAGCTCCACCACAGGCAGAAGTCTCCCCACCGTCAGTGACATTTTCAAAAGCTGGTTCTTCAAGAAAAGGTGGCAGCCCTCGCTCTCTGGGACATACCCTCTTCTCATTACTACCATCAAGGAGGTGGCACAGCAGTCTGAAGATCCATACTCAGCATTCCAGCAAAGAGTTCTTCTCTACTATCAGATTTTCAAATGGTCCATGAACACTAATATAACTTATATTATTTTTTCTGTCTTGCACTGTACCGCTGATACAAAGCAACAAATATCAGTGTCAGTGATAATAAACCTGATTGTGGCACATGAGGGTCAGAGTTGATGGACATCATTTCTATGCTGAATGAACAAACTTAAATTTTCTGGGAAAGTCTCAGAAATTCCTTTACAGCATTTTGAGGAAACGTATACCCCCCCCCCCCACCGTGCTCCCCCCATGCCTCGATGGCAGTACCTGGTTGGCAGCCTGTACATTCGGTAGCTGCTGTTGTCAGGGTTTCCTTCCCACCTGGGCACATCGTGCACTCAGTGCAGCGAGTTGTGCTGAAAAGCAAAAAGAAAATTTGCTTTTTAGAATAATACAGGAGCACCATTCAAACTGCATCAGGACCAGAGCCCTCCATACCCCTACTATCCATGTACCTGTCCAAACTTCTCTTAAACACTGAAATCGAGCTCAATTGTGCAGGCAGTTCATTCCACACTCTCACGACCTTCGGAGTAAAGAAATTTCCTCTCATGTTCCCCTTAAATTTCTCACCTTTCACCCTTAACCCATGACCTCTGGTTGTAATCCCACCCAAACTCAGTGGAAAAAAGCCTGCTTCCATTTACCCTATCTATGCCCCTCAATTTTGTATATCTCTATCACATCTCCTCTCAATCTTCTACATTCTAAGGAATACAGTCCTAACCAATTGAATCTTTCCTTGTAACTCAAGTCCTTCAGACCCGGCAACATCCTTGAAAATTTTCACTGTACTCTTTCAACCCTATTTACATCTTTCCTGTAGGTAGGTGACCAAAACTGCTCACATCACTCCATGTTAGGCCTCACCAATGTCTTCTACAATTTCAACATGTTACGAATGTGCCACAACTCTGAGGGGCCGAAGGGTTCAAAGTCGCCCCCGCCTTTTTGAGAATCGCAAGATCGCTATTACTTCGGGTCTGGGACCCAGGAAATGAGAGAGAATCCACAAGGTTTGGAATGTGTCCTGGCCTCCACAAAACAAAACCATTGATAATGGCTATTGTCTCTTGGAGACGGAATTGTGTATTGAGTACTGTACTATTCATTGAAGGCCCTCGGGACGACCAGAGTGGGCTGGTTGAGGGATTGCATCATCCCAACCTGATTGACATCTGAGACCCCGTGAGCAAGGATAAAAGAGGGTCTGGGGAACAACCCCTTTAGACGCACCAGGAGAAACGCTGGAAATCCAGTGACAGCGTTTTATAGCGAACGCCGGTGAGGGCTTGTGTGTGCGTCCTCCCTTGCCAGGGTGGCAGGCTCATCACGGAAGAACGGCTTAGCTAAAGGAGAGGCCACAAGTGAACGGCCACACTAACGAGACTCCGACGGATTGAAATCATAAAAGGAATCGGCAAGTTTTTCTTCAAATCTCTCTCTCTCTGCAACCATTGCAAACCCAGCAGTCCCCAAAGGCTGCAGCCTGCATGAACTGAGTGACTTTTATATTTCCATTGGACAATACATTATCCTCCAGACAACGATAGAGCTTATTTCTTATTGATTATTATTATACCCGCACTTTTAGATTTAGTATTGACGACGTATATTATCTGTATATTTGCATTGACATTATTTTTGTGTATTTTTACTAATAAATACTGTTAAAAATAGTATCATCAGACTTCAACGGACCTCTCTATCTTTGCTGGTAAGTGACCCAGTTACGGGGTTCGTAACAAAGTGGGGGCTCGTCCGGGATTTGATACCAAATTGGAGGGCCAGTGAATCGGGCTTTTAAGTCCAAACGTGGGTCTGGTTGCGCGGGTAACCAGACGGGAAACCAGCAAAGATGGACGTTGACAAATTTATAGAAAACCCAACTCTGGAGGCGCTAGAGGCGGCCACAAAGTCGGACTTGATAGATATTGCGAAAGGACTAAATCTCGCAGAGGTGAGGTTGTCGATGAAAAAGCAGGAGGTGCGGAGGGCCATAACTCAGTATTATATTGCGAAGAATGTGTTTTCGGCTGAGGTATTGGAAAATATCCCTGAAAAGGCACCAGCTAGTGGGACGGCTCAGTTAGAGTTGGAGAAATTAAGGTTGGAACATGAAATTAAGTTAAAGCAGCTGAAAAAGAGCAGGAAAGAGCCGAAAAGCAAAGGGAGCATGAAATTCAGTTAAAACAGCTGGAAGCAGCCGAGAAGGAGAGGGAGTATGAGGAGAAGGAGAAACAGAGGCAACATGACTTGGACATGGAGAAGTTAAGGCAAGAGTGAAGAGCTCAAGGGCCAGACCGAGAGGAGCGGTTTAATGTTAGTAGGGAGTTTAGGTTAGTACTTCCATTTGAGGAGATGGATGTTGATAGTTATTTCTTGCATTTTGAAAAGGTGGCAGTGAGCCAGAAGTGGCCCAAAGAGTAATGGGTGGCGTTGTTACAAAGTGTGTTAAAAGGGAAGGCACAACGGGCATATGCGGCGTTGTCCATGGAGGAGAAGGAGTCTGAGAATTATAAGAAAGTAAAGGAGGCCATTCTTCGGACCTATGAATTGGTACCTGAAGTGTATAGACAAAAGTTCAGAAATTTAAAGAAAGGGTGGAATCAGACGTATGCAGAGTTTGCCTATGAGAATGGTGTGCTCTTGGATCGCTGGTGTGCAGCAGAAATGGTGGAAGAAGATTTTTGGCATCTCAGGGAGTTAATTCTGATTGAGGAATTTAAAGGTTGTGTTTCGGATGATATCCGGATGTATTTGAATGAGAAGCCGAATAAGTCCATCTCCGAATTTGCTAGGTTCGCAGATGAATATGCCCTAACCCACAAGACAAAGTTTTCCTCGAATAAAAGTTACCAGAGTGACCGTGGGAATGGTAGAGAAAGCCCGCCGGCTGAGGCAGAGATCCCGCCAGGAGCTTGGGGTAAAATTGAGGAGGAGGAAAGGCAAGACGGCAGGAGAGGTCCTGGCTTGACCTGTTTTAATTGTGGAAAGGTGGGTCATATTGCATCTAAGTGCCTTGCTCCGAGGAAGGAGGTAGGAAAAGGGAGAGCAGCAATCCCTATAGGATGTGTTGTGGTGATCAGTAAATCGATGAGAAAGCCCCAGGTAGACAGAATACGAGAAGGGTCTGAGAAATGTATTTCAGAAGGAACCGTGTCTGTGAAAGAGGGAGACACATCAGTTCCAGTGCGGATCTGGAGAGACATGGGAGCTGAACTGTCATTGATTCGCAGTAAGATACTAGGTTTTGGTCGCAAGACTGGAGAGGTAGCTTTGAGAGGCATAGGAAAAGGGACAGAAGCGGTGCCCTTGCATAGGATCATTATAAATTGTGAGCTGGTATCTGGACCAGTTGAAATAGGGGTGCGATCAGAATTTCCGAGAACTGACATAGACCTCCTTCTGGGTAACAATTTAGCTGGTGGTGACGTTTGGTCGGCCATGGAGCTGACGAGCCAGCCTGTAAGTGTTGAGGACCCGCCCCTAGATTCGCAGCATGTCGAGAAAGGCAGCTGAGAACGAGACCAGTTTAAATCCGGCCAGTATTGATTTGGCCGAGACGTTTTTACCAACCCTGTACCAAGAGGAGTTAGAGGGTGGTAAAACGGAGAATAGGAAAGTGAAAGAGAGTAAGGGAGAGGAGGTAGTCCTGCCCTTAGCCAGGAGGAAATTTATAGAGACATGGAGTAAAGATGAGAAACAGATAAGGCTGTTAAAAGGTCCAGGGTTGGACATGGAGGATCTGTCTGGTTTGGCAGAACGGTTTGAAGAAGTTGAAAATTTTAAATGTGTTCCCGATAATGAAATGAGGGCAGTCCTAGATGAAAAGGATGCCATTACCTTGAAGAAGTCTGCTGGGTTGGCAGATGAGGTCGTTTCAGCCCGTGGGGTTGAGTTTACTCCGGAAGGGAGTTGCCCAGAGAGTAACTGGGAGGATCAGGGGAATTTAGAATTTGAAAAGGGGACGAGTGTTGAAAGCCTAGAAGAGGCAGATGTCCTGTTTGAGTGTGTTCAAGATGTGGATGCACGTGGTACTGAACCTAGTAATGGAGCTCAGAAAAAGTCTGAGGTATTTGATTCAGTTGAAAAGGAATGCAGTCCTTGTGGGTCAGATGGACTTGGTTCAGTGAAGAAAGGGTTAACCTTGGTAATAGTGGGAAGTGAGAATTCCCAGTTGTTTGTGCTCGAAGGTGTGTTAAAAGTTAGTGAGGAGATAAAAGGTGGTGATGTGAATCTTATTATTGAAGGAAAAGGGAAAAGTGTAGTTCCTAAATTGAATGAAGAAAATTTAAAGTCTGGATTGATGTCAGAAGCAGCAACCAGGCTACAGAGACAATGGCTTGGTAACACGGTGCCTGCGAATCAATTACAGGTTGATTTGGAATGTAAAGGTGCCCCACACGCTATTGTTATTCAAGAGAGTGTTGTGAAGAGGCAGAAGGGTCCTGAAGATAAAACTAACAACTTGCTTAAAATTAAAGAATTGTGTGGAAATTCGGAAAATGGTCTAAGTTTGGAACACATTGTGGATAAAATAACTCCTATGAAAGGAGCATGCAAAAGCCTATTCCACACTAGTATACAAGTTAACCACGTGGGAGTTAACTGGAAAAGGGGTGAGGGTTGACGGGATGCCATTTTAAATAACAGGATCATGTTTTAAGGGATTTCGACAAAGCATGTGAATAATAAAGACAACCCCCATGGAAGATTGACTGTTAAGTTTGAAAGTAAAATAAAGATTAGTATTTGCATGAACTTTTGTAATATACACGTAAGCTAAGATCACAACTCTTTAGTTTTTGTTTGCTGAAGAAAAGGAATAAAAATAGGTGGTTATTAAATTGGAGTCTGATGCTACAAGAATTTATTAAGGAACAAGATGTTAAGATATTAAAGGAAGTGACAATGTAATCGCTAACTGTTTAGATGCTGAATTGACTGTATTACTGTATTACAGAGTAATAACTGTATTACTCTGTAGTGAAAAAAAAACTCTTCTGTATTGTGTTAGATTCTGAAATCCTGTAAGACTCTGTATTAATTCATTTTTACCGGTGGTAAAAATCTTAGAAGGAAGGAGGTGTTACGAATGTGCCACAACTCTGAGGGGCCGAAGGGTACAAAGTCGCCCCCTCCTTTTTGAGAATCGCAAGATCGCTATTAATTCGGGTCTGGGACCCAGGAAATGAGAGAGAATCCACAAGGTTTGGAATGTGTCCTGGCCTCCATGAAACAAAACCATTGATAACGGCTATTGTCTCTTGGAGACGGAATTGTGTATTGAGTACTGTACTATTCATTGAAGCCCCTCGGGGACAACCAGAGTGGGCTGGTTGAGGGATTGCATCAACCCAATCTGATTGACATCTGAGACCCCATGAGTAAGGATAAAAGAGGGTCTGGGGAACAACCCCTTTAGACGCACCAGGAGAAACGCTGGAAATCCAGTGACAGCGTTTTATAGCGAACGCCGGTGAGGGCTTGTGTGTGCGTCCTCCCTTGCCAGGGTGGCAGGCTCATCACGGAAGAACGGCTTAGTTAAAGGAGAGGCCACAAGTGAACGGCCACACTAACGAGACTTTGACGGATCGAAATCATAAAAGGAATCGGCAAGTTTTTCTCCAAATCTCTCTCTCTCTGCAACCATTGCAAACCCAGCGGTCCCCAAAGGCTGCAGCCTGCATAAACTGAGTGACTTTTATATTTTCATCGGACAATACATTATCCCCTAGACAACGATAGAGCTTATTTCTTATTGATTATTATTATACCCGCACTTTTAGATTTAGTATTGACGACGTATATTATCTGTATATTTGCATTGACATTATTTTTGTGTATTTTTACTAATAAATACTGTTAAAAATAGTATCATCAGACTTCAACGGACCTCTCTATCTTTTCTGGTAAGTGACCCAGTTACGGGGTTCATAACAAACATAACATCCCAACTCCTGTACTCAATACTTTGATTTATAAAGGCCAATGTACAAAATGCTTTCTTTACTCCCCTACCTATCTGTGAGGCCACCTTCAGCAAATGATGGATCTGTATCCCCAGATCCCTTTGTTCTACCACACTCCTCAGTGCCCTACCGTTTGCTGTGTAAGACCTACCCTTCATGGTCCTTCTGAAGTGTAACACCTCGCACTTGCCTGCCTTAAATCCCATCTACCCTATTTCATCCTGTTTTTTTCCAGCTGATGCAGATCCCCAAGCCATCAGACTCCTCAATACCCAGAGTCTAGACTGACATCTACATCATTTATTATATTGAAATTTTGTACTCTACTGTGCCTATTGTCTCGTTTATTATTTATTTATTTATTAATTATTGTACTGCCCTGCACTGTTTTGTGCACTTTATGTAGTCCTGTGTAGGTCTGTAGTCTAGTGTATTTTTACGTAGTCTAGCATAGCCTTGAGTTGTCTCACATAGTCTAGTGTAGTTTTGTGTTGTTTCATGTAGCACCATGGTCCTGGAGGAACGTTGTTTCATTTTTACTGTGTACTGTACCAGCAGTTTATGGTCGAAATGACTTGACTTGACTTGATCCCACTGCAAGCCATGATAGCCTTCCTGACTGTCTACTACACCTCCAATCTTGGGGTCATCCACAAATTTGCTGATCCAGTTGACCACATGATCATTAGACATAATCCAGCTACAATGAAATAATGGGGAAGTATGACTTGTGGAGAAATGGCCCCATTTTAATGTCAAGGGTAAGACCTCATTGCTGTAGTTTTTATTACATTAGCTTCCCTCACAGCAAGTAAAGGGGATCGAAAAGCAAGTTTCAATTCGAGTCAAAAAATCCAGTGAGAAAGGTTTTCAGGAGATATTGGATTCTGATGTAAAGAAAGGCCAAATGCTCAAGCAGGGTGGGAAACAGTGGCTGAACAAATGTCCGCAGGACAGCTAACAGCGTGAGATCTGAAAGCAAACACAAGGCACTGGTGACTGGAACTAGGGCCAGTGGCAGGGAGGTGTTCTGTTTTATGAGAGCTCACAGGTTCTGGCATAACCAAGCATTGCAGAATTAGGGCTGGGATAACAGTTTTTGAGCACTGGAGAGATCAGCTCTCTGGAAGGAAGAGGGAACAGGAGAGTTGGATAGAAACAAAAACAAGTTTAAACACAAAAAGCAAAGTGCACAGCAAATTTCTTGCCTAGTTTTGCTTCTCCAAAGTTTGATTAGTTCAAATTTCCTTGTGCTTTGGCTTAGTAACTGTCCAACTTTTGCCCAACAAACAGATGCTACACCAGAGATCCAGCAGCATTATATCAAAGCTTAAGCTAAATTTATTATCAAAGTACGTATATGTCACCATAGAGTACTCTGAGATTCGTTTAACCCTTGTATTCTCAGCTACAGGTGATCATTAACAAAATACACACTGTGGAATGGCTGAATATTTATGCTTTTTCCCAAATGAACAGATTTCAGTTTACAGAGCTGGTTCAGTTTGACAACTTTGTGGATCAGTTCTGTAGAGGTCCACACTGTCACTACTCACTTGCAAAACAACCCTCGAGCGCAAGACTGGCAGACACTTGCATTCACCTCGGAGAAGTAACCTAGGAATAAAATGCAATTTTAGTGCGTGTTGCTGTTAAACGTTGAGTGTTATTTTTCACCCAGAAATTCACTGGGGACCTGTTTTCCATACTGTCTTTAACTCACCAGGTGGAAAATGTATTGGAACAACGTCCAATAGTTTTGACCCACCACCAAATCCCAAGGCAGCTCAATTACTACACACAAGTCTTTCAATATATCAGAAGTTGAGAAAGGTGTTTTGCAATAAAAGGGAGATACTTTGCTTTAAGTTGTACACAAGGTGAGGAAGTTAATTATTTTGCCAGAACATCATGGACCAGAGGATCTGTTCCTATGCTGCACTGTTCTATGTTCTAACAAATCACTGGTTAGGAATCAACTGAAGAATGTGTCCAATTTGGCCACTTCACACAAGAATGTCAAGGGTTTAGAGGAGACTTAATAAACTACTAGTAGGGATGTGTCATTTTAATTATATAGAGAGACACCAGACCATCTGGACACACCTTCAGATAAGAACATCATGGAATGGTTAGTAGGAGGGTTCTTGAAACTGGAGTGAAATCATTACTCTGGAAGGACAGTCAGAAACCAAAAGACACACAGTTTTAAAGAAAACATAACAAAGAAAATACAAACAGAGGAATGCTTTGGGGAAAAATAAACTATAGATTATGCTTCTAGATCAACTTCCAAAATGGAAAATGGGAAAAAGCTGAAGAGCTGTTGACTTAGAACAGGGAATTGAGAATCATGCCTTTGATAGAGCTACTGGGGAAAACAGATTCCTTCAGAGCCACATGGCCCTATTTTAGATTGCAAATATATTGCACATCTATAGCAAACACATTGAAAGGAATGGCTTAACTGCAAACAGTAATTAATAACGGGCTGACAGATAGTACACGAAGAACCATTTATTTCCTTTCATGATCACCAGACCAGACACTCCAGACAGCTTACGTCCTTAAGTATCTCGAAACGCCATCACTACAGAAACAATGGAAAATGCCACACTATAAATACTCAAAGCTTTGAAATAAATCTTTCAACCAAGAGAGTTTTCTTAATCTCTTTGGAATTTCATTTAACAGAAAAAAAATGTATACAAGTATCAGGTAGGAGGACTAAGTTACTGTTTAATTGGCTCAATGACAAAGGAAAGGTACTGTGGTCACCTCTCAATCTTCTAAAGAAGGTGGGCAAGCTGGTCAGATCTCTTATATGACAGACCAGTCAGCCTCTGGTGAATCTGCTTGGCACTCCAAATGGCAAGCAAAGCCTTTAGATAGAGACCAAAACTACACACAGTATTCCAGATGCACTCGCGTGAGCCCTTGTAGCAAGACATCAGTCCTCCTGTACGTAATTCTCTTGTAGCAAAGACCCTATATCTTCCTAAAGATCCTCTTCCCAACTATTCACTTCACATTAGTTTGTCAGTGGAAGGAGCAAGAAAAGGAATAAAACAGTAAAACCATGGTTACCCTGGTGTGCAGCTTTCTTCCACACCTGTCTTCCGCCCCTGGCCCCCACCCAACCACCCCCATCTCTTAGAGTCTTGCGCAAGGTTGTCAGACAGGTCTACCTGGGAGGCAGTCTTGGCAGATTTTTGAACCAGTTTCATTGGCATAGAGTCCAGGTTCACAGGATTGGCATTCCATGCTCCCTGTAGAACTAAAAAAGAAAATGCCAAATTACTGTACCGGGACACAACAGGTTTCTTTGCAAAACATGTTAAATGGATGTGCAATAGGAAATTGTGCACTGCTGAGGTATAATTCACATCCTACAGGTGGAACTGTCTAATCACACAACCCAAAACCTGCTTTGAAGGTATTTTTACTACGTTTAGTGGTTGATGCTTCAGCCATCCATAGAGGTAATATCTTCTTCTTTGGCTGTCCATCAATTTTTGATGATGACTGAGGCCTGGGCAAGGTTGTATGGAAGACCTGCAGTTGCCCAAGCTACAAGTCTCCCCTCTCCACGCCACCGGTTGTCCAAGGGAAGGGCATTAGGACCCATACAACTTGGCACCGGTGTCATCGCAGAGCAATGTGTGGTTAAGTGCCTTGCTCAAGGACACAACACGCTGCCTCAGATAAGGCTCAAACTAGCAACCTTCAGATCACTTGGCCACGCACCACACATAGAAGTGTATAGCTCTTCTTACAATAGGCTTCTTGTTCACTGAACCAGAACAATGTCTGCAGCTTATAATTTAACTTTCATATGTTTGCTTATAATCATCTATATGAGTGAAATAGTTAATGGAATTTTCAGTAATTGTATTTTTTCTTGAAGTTTCTCTGCAGCCTGCACATACCACTGAACCCATTTCACATCACTAGGACGTCTCTCTGGGATGTCCTTTATCTCTCTAGTGAGTTCGCTTTTAGCATAAAATGACCAAAAGTCCTTTGTTATTTTTCTTTTTGGTTCTCCTCCTTCAAATTTGGTTACTGTTTATTTTTATTGTTATGAACACCCAAAAAAAGGCTATAATTATAAGAATTGCATTTGATTTTTGACCTTGAAGAACGCCTGGATCAATATCACCAGATCCAACACCAGGAAATGAGATATCACCTAATGTTAACATGCAAAGTCTGCAAGTAAATTGCCAATAATTCCCCGAACATGGAGTACTTAAGAGCTGCAAATATTTACTTCAAGTGAAAAAGGATCTAGTGCTGTCCTGGCCTATATGACAAATAAACTCTTATCAGGCTTCCAGCTGGGTACGAGTATCGATCATAACCAGCATTTCAACGACCAACTTTGCCATCTTCATCAGGAATGATGCAATGGCATGTCTAGTCTGGTGGTACTTATACCCCCATAATACATCCTCCTGATTGGATGAGGGCTAACCAATCAGGTTTCCACTCTCCCACCTTGTTTACAGTTGAATTCCAGTTCTTATTTAGAGTGAGACCTTTATCGTTGAATTATTTATTTTACAAAGATGAAGCTCTCGTTCCAAGTAAGAACTGGAGTTCAATTGTAAACATGGTGGGAGAGCGGAAACCTGATTGGATGAGGACTCAGAAGGGACGGATAACAGGGGTATAAATACCACCAGATGAGACATGCCCAGGCATCATCCCTGATGAAGATGGCAGCATTTGTCATTGAAACGTAGGTTATAATTGATGCCTGTACCTGGCTGGAAGCCCGAGAAGAGTTTATTAATTTATGTCAACTGTTATAAAAGAGATGATAATGTGCTAGTCTTCAATCCATCATAGTAACTCAGTAATTCAGAGATAACTCAAAGATAACATCATAGTAACTCTTATCAGAGACACTGGCTAATCTGCTGAGTGTGTCCAGCATCTGCCTACCCATTCACGATGGGCGAAACAGCCTCTTTCTACATAAAAAAAAGAATTTAATACTTTCCATCTTATAATTAGGCACATTTTTCCTTTGCACTTCCATGCTCATCGATTAAGTTAACAATCCATCTCACTTCTATTTAGAAGCCATTTGGCCCCAGTATACAGAATTCAATACAAAAGCAATTTTTTTGGTTAATATGGATTGGGCTGAATTGTACTGTGTGGCAGAACAGTCTACACTTTTGTCTTATGAAGTGTTTTTCCCCACTTTAGTTCTTGTGGGAGCAATCCTTCAAACCACAAGAGAGGAACATTATGAAGCTGATGTTAATGGAGTAAAGCATGCTAAAGCCACATCAAGTACAAGAACAGGTGAGTAAAGTGCTGGCCAACAAGAGGATAGGAAATGTGATGAACAGGACAGCCAAAAACATGGAGCAAAAGAGAACCAAGAACCCAAGGCCAAAACTGGAGGGTCAGAAAGTGTAAGTGGATTTCAGAGCTGGAGGAAATTAACCAAGTCAGGAAATTTAAGAAACAATGAGAAATTTCAGGGGGTGGTAAGCGGAAAGAATCACAGACTGAAAAGCTTGAGCATATAGACATTAAGAAAGAGGATGTGCTGGAACTTTTGGAAAGCATCAAGTTGGATAAGTCACTGGGATCAGATCAGAAGTACCCCAGGCTACTGTGGGAGGTGAGGGAGGAGATTGCTGAGCCTCTGGCGATGATCTTTGCATCATCAATGGGGACAGGAGAGGTTCCAGAGAATTGGAGGGTTGTGGATGTTGTTCCCTTATTCAAGAAAGGGAGTTGAGATAGCCCAGGAAATTATAGACCAGTGAGTCTTACTTCAGTGGTAGGTAAGCTGATGGAAATGATCCTGAGAGGCAGGATTTATATACATTTGGAGAGGCATAATATGATTAGGAAAAGTCAGCATGGCTTTGTTAAAGGGAGGTCATGCCTTATGAGCCTGACTAAATTTTTTGAGGATGTGACTAAACACATTGATGAAGGTAGAGCAGTAGATGTAGTGTATATGGATTTCAGCAAGGCATTTGATAAGGTACCCCATGCAAGGTTTATTAAGAAAGTAAGGAGGCATGGGATCCAAGGGGACATTGCTTTGTGGATCGAGAACTGGCTTGCCCACAGAAGGCAAGGAGTGGTTGTAGATGGTCATATTCTACATGGAGGCCAGTGACCAGTGGTGTGCCTCAGGGATTTGTTCTGGGACCCCTTCTCTTCATGATTTTTATGAATGACTTGGATGAGGAAGTGGAGGGAGGGGTTAGTAAATTTGCTGATGACACAAAGCTTGGAGGTGTTGTGGATAGTGTGGAGGGCTGTCAGAGGTTACAGCGGGACATCGATAGGATGCAAAACTGGGCTGAGAAGTGGCAGATGGAGTTCAACCCAGATAGGCGTGAGGTGGTTCATTTTGGTAGGTTAAATATGATGGCAGAATACAGCATTAATGGTAAGATTCTTGGCACTGCGGAGGATCAGAGGTATCTTGGGGTCCAAGTCCATAGGATGCTCAAAGATGCTGCACAGGTTGACTCTGTGGTTAAGAAGGCATATGGTGCATTTGCCTTCATTAACCGTGCATTTGAGTTTAAGAGCCGAGAGGTAATGTTACAGCTATATAGGACCCTGGTTAGACCCTACTTGGTACTATGCTTAGTTCTAGTCACCTCACTACAGGAAGGATGTGGAAACCATGAAAAGGGTGCAGAGGAGATTTACAAGGATGTTGCCTGGATTGGGGAGTATGCCTTGGGGATATTATTTGGAGAGATTAGGTTGAGTGAACTTGGCCTTTTCTCCTTGGAGCATTGGAGGATGAGAGGTGACCTGATAGAGGTGTATAAGATGATGAGAGGCATTGATTGTGTGGATAGTCAGAGGCTTTTTCCCAGGGCTGAAATGGCTAACATGAGAGGGCACAGTTTTAATGTTCTTGGAAGTAGGTACAGAGGAGATGTCAGGGTTAAATTATTTTTACACAGAGAGTGGTGAGCGCGTGGAATGCACTACTGGCAACGGTAGTGGAGGCGCATACGATAGGGTCTTTTAAGAGACTCCTGGATAGGTACATGGAGCTTAGAAAAATAGAGGGCTATGGGTAACCTTAGGTAATTTCTAAAGTAAGCACATGTTCGGTACAGCTTTGTGGGCCGAAGGGCCTGTATTGTGCTGTAGGTTTTCTATGTAACATAACCAGGAGCTGTTATAGATATGCTCGTACTAGGATGATGGACAATGTACTGGTCCCAATCACAGCACTGACAACACAAGATATAGAAGTAGAATTTGACCATTCGGCCCATTGAGTCTGCACTGCCATTCCATTATGGCTGATTTACTTTCCCTCTTAACACCTTCTCCCCACAACCTCTGACACACTTAACTAATCGAGAACCTATCAACCTCCACTTTAATAAACCCAGCCTCCACAACTATTCACGGCAATGAATTCCATAGATTCACCACCCACTGGTTAAAGGAGTTCCTCTCCATCTCCATTCCAAAAGGACGCCCTTGTATTGCCCTCTTGTTCTAGACCCTCCCACTATTGGAAACATCCTCTCCACAACACTCAAAAAGTTCAAAGTAAGATTTATTATCAGAGTACATACACGTCATCACACACAACCTGGAGATTCTTTTTCTCTATCTAAGCCTTTCAATATTTGACATGTTTCAATGAGATTCCCCCTTAACTCAGACTTAGAGAAGGTGGAAGACAGGAGGCGGCTGAACATGGGAGAATTAGAATGGTTATATCAGGAGAAAGAAAGCCCGAATTTTAAAGTTAGGCTAGCAAAGCTACCAGTGTGTTCAGTCAGTGTCTGGTCCAGACCCTGCTCTTCAATCTCAATGGGCGGACAGCACAGGACAAAGCTTTGATGGGGCCTTTACTAATACTTGCACTGAGCGAGCACCATCACCTTTCCTCCTGAGCATCCCCTGATTTTCTATGCACATCCCTAGTTACCAACAGCAGATGTGCTCGTGACCTATTACAAATAACAAAAATTCTTCACTTAACCTTACTGACTCCTGACAGTTCAACTTACTCTGACACAAAAATACACTTAGTTAGCCTCAACTGCTATCTGGAAATTTAACCCCTTCTTTCAATTTCGTCAGACTTTGACTCATAAAGGTGGAACCTCCAAGTCTCAAATATTTTACTCAACATGTCATGTTTTGGCCCAAGGGGAACAGAGTATGGCCAGAGCTAAGTAACCAAGCACACATGAAGCAGAGTTTTATTGCTGAATCCAAGGGAGCCCACTTTGTTTAACTGTTGGTATTTCCCACTTCCCTGTACTTACTTTGTGTAGGTACCTTTTGAGCAAGGCAGGCATGCGTCATGTCCAGCTTGAGGCTGGTAGTAACCTTGAGGGCACATCAGACAATTCTCTGGAGCAAGACAGGATCCACCTGGGCAGCAGGAGCAGTTTAAGATTGCTTGAAATAGGAGGAGAAGTAAAAACAATGTTACGTTTTGTAATTCCAAAACATAAAAACTAATTGAAAGGAAAACAAGGAAGCTGGGAGATAACTCAGGCATGTTGGTTTTTACTTTAAGCAAGACATACACATATAACATGGTGGCGTGATGATGTATGCCATTTACATACTTTTACATATAACCTGTAATGATTTAAACAAATATGAATCAAATAGATTTACAATATTACTCAAATATTACTGAAATATTAAATACACAACACTCATTTCTGCTTAACCATAAACACCAACTCAATATAGGATGCATCTCAACGATATACACAGTATAAAGTATAATGTTACTATTATGTAGACTCTCACAACATAGCAAGTTTTAAGTTGTCCCACTCAGGCCTGAAGATTTAATCACTGTAGAGGATTTCTTACTCCTGTGGGATAATGTCTTTTTTGACCAGGGAGGTCACTCTGCTTGGTAGGTGAGGCTTATTCCTGTGAAACAATCCGAGTTTGGGGGCCTCCTCTAGGGTGGTTGTTGGAGTTGACTGAGGCTGCAGGAAGTGGTTCTGACAGCTTTGGACACCCCTTTTTTCCTGGATGTGTTGGCATCCTGAACAGTGCAGGACAAGCTTCACTGGATGATGTGGATCACAATGTGTGAGTACAGTGTCTGACCATTTCCTGTACCTTTTCGAAAGCCACTTCTGACGTTGAATACTGTTTGGTCAGGGTGGGGGAGGTTGAAATGACCTAGCAGACGAAAGTCACAGTAGTCAGACCTCTGGTATTGAGTCTGGCTTTGTGACTCAGAAGGGAAGGAGGGAGAAGAGGTGAACTGTGGTAGTAGGGGATTCTTTAGTTAGGGGAAGAGAAAGGAAGTTTAGTGGATGAGAATGAGATTCCCAGGATGGTATGTTGCCTCCCAGGTATCAGAGTCCGGGGCATTTCAAATCAGATCCTCAGCATTCTTAATGAGCTGCCAGAGGCCGTGGTCCATGTAGGTACCAATGACAGAGGTAGAAATAATGACGAGCTTCTGCAAATTTAATTCAGGGAGTTGGATGCTGAATTCAGGTACAGGACCTCCAAGGTTGTGATCTCAGAATTGCTACCTGCACCACATGCTAGTGAGAATAGAACCGAGAAGATGATAACAGTTTAACACGTGGCTAGGGAGTTGGTGTTGGAGGGAGGACATCAAATTTTTGGATGATCAAGCTCTCTTCCAGGGAAGGTGGGTCTATACAGAAGGGACAGTTTGCACCCAAACTGGAGGGGGATTAATATCCCAGTGTTAGTGCTGCATGGGTGGGGTTGGAGGGGGATTTAAACTAGAGTTGCAGAGGGAATGGAACTAGAGTGACGGAACAGAAAGTGAAGAGGTTGTGGAGAAAGATGTTCTTAAGACCTCAGACAAAGTCAGGAATCAAAAGGGTGAGCATAATGTGACTAATGTTCCGAGCTGCATATATTTCAATGCAAGAAGTATTGAAGGAAAGGCAGGTGAGGTCAGGGCATGGATCAACACATGGAGTTATGGTATTGTAGCCATTAGTGAGACTTGGGGCAGGACTATCAGTTCATCATTCCCACAATTCTGATTGAGAAGTTGCAGAACATGGGCTTCTGTACCTCCCTCTGTAATTGGATCCTCGACCTCCTAACTGGAAGACCACAGTCTGTGCGGATTGGTGATAACATATCCTCGCTGACGATCAACACTGGCGCACCTCAGCGGTGTGTGCTTAGCCCACTGCTCTACTCTCTCTATACACATGACTGTGTGGCTAGGCATAGCTCAAATACCATCTATAAATTTGCTGACGATCCAACCATTGTTGGTAGAATCTCAGCTGGTGACAAGAGGGTGTACAGGAGTGAGATATGCCAACTAGTGGAATGGTGCCGCAGCAACAACCTGGCACTCAACATCAGTAAGACGAAAGAGCTGATTGTGGACTTCAGGAAGGGTAAGACAAAGGAACACATACCAATCCTCGTAGAGGGATCAGAAGTGGAGATAGTGAGCAGCTTCAAGTTCCTGGGTGTCAAGGTCTCTGAGGATCTAACCTGATCCCAACATATTAATGTAGTCATAAAGAAGGCAAGACAGCAGCTAGACTTTATTAGGGGTTTGAAGCTATTTGGCATGACAACAAATACACTCAAAAACTTCTATAGTTGTACCGTGGAGAGCATTCTGACAGACTGCATCACTGTCCGGTATGGAGGTGCTACTGCACAGGACTGAAAGAAGCTGCAGAAGGTTGTAAATCTAGTCAGCACCAACTTGGGCACTAGCCTACAAAGTACCCAGGACATCTTTAGGGAGCGGTGTCTCAGAAAGGCAACGTCCATTATTAAGGACCTCCAGCACCTAGGGCATATCCTTTTCTCACTGTTACCATCAGGTAGAAGATACAGAAGCCTGAAGGCACACACTCAGCGATTCAGGAACAGCTTCCTCCCCTCTGCCATTCGTTCCTAAATGGACACTGAAGCTTTGGACACTACCTCACTTTTTTTAAATGTACAGTATTTCTGTTTCAGCACAATTTTTAATAATCTACTCAATATATGTAGCTGATTTCCTTTTTTATTTATTATTATGTTTTATTTAATTTATTTTTTTTCTCTCTCTGCTAGATTATGTATTGCATTGAATGGCTGCTGCTAAGTTAACAAATTTCACGTCACAGATAATAAACCTGATTCTGATATTCTGGGATTGCATTGTTTTAGATGTGACAGAGTGGGAGGGATTAAAGGGGGAGGAGTGGCATTACAAATCAGGGAAAATGTCACAGCAGTGCTCAGTACAGGAACTCTCACACTATAAAAGGACTAGATGGGATAGAGTTTGTCAAATGGGTTCAGGAAAGTTGCCTTAATCTCTATATAGAAGTCCCATCTAGAGTGAGTGTGACACTAGGTTTCTTATTAGGGAACGAGGCAGGGCAGGTAACAGGAGCTTGTGTAGGGGAACACTTTACATCCAGTGATCACAATGCCATTAGTTTAAAAGTAAATATAGGTCTGGTCCACAGGTTGAGATTCTATATTGGAGGAAGGCCAATTTTGATGGCATCAGAAAGGATCTAACAAATATGGATTGGGAACAGGCTGTTTTCTGGCAAATGTATACTTGGTCAGTGGGAGGCCTTCAAAAATGAAATTTTTAAGAGTAGAAAACTTGTATGTGCCTGTCAGAATAAAAAGGTAAAGATAACAGGTTTAGGAAACTTTGGTTTTCAAGAGATATTAAAGACCTGGATGAGAAAAAAAAGGTGTTTAGCAGGTAGGAACAAATTAGGTGCTTTTGGAGTATAAAAAATGCAAGTGAACACATAGAAATCAGGAGGGCTAAAAGAAGGCATGAGGTTACTCTAGCAGACAAGGTGAAGGAAAATCCTAGGGGATTCTACAGATATGTTAAGAGCAAAAGGATAGCAAGAGACACAACTGGTCCTCTGGAAGATCAGAATGGGAATCTATACGTGGAGCCAAAAAGAGGGAGGAGATCTTAAGTGGACTTTTTTTGCATCCAGAAGACTGACACAGAATCTATCGAAGTGAGGCAAAGTAGCAGTGAAGTCATGGACCCTATACAGATTACAGAGGAGGAGATGTTTGCTGTCTTGGGCAAATTAGGGCTGATAAATCCCCAGAGCCTAATGTGTTCCCTCAGATCCTGTGAAAGACAAGTGCAGAAATTTCAGGAGCCTAGCAGAGATGCGTAAAATCATACTTGGCAACTAGTGAGGTACCCAAGGATTGGACAATAACTAATGTTGTTCAGCTCTTTGAGAAAGGCTCCAAAAATAAACCGGGAAATTATAGGCCAGCAGTGGGAAAGTTACTGGAAGTTATTCTAAGGGACTGGATATAGGAGTATTTTGGATAGACAGGGATTGATTAGGGATAGTTACCATTGCTTTATGTGCGATAAGTCGTGTCTAACCAATCCTATAGAGTTTTTTAAGGAAGTTACCAGGAAAGTTGATGAAGGTAAGGTAGTGGATTTTGTCTACATGGACTTTAGCGAGGCTTTTGACATGGGAGGTTGGTCAAGGAGGTTCAGTCTCTTGGCATTCAGGATGAGGTAGTAAACTGGATGAGACATTGGCTTCATGGGAGAAGTCAGAGAGTGGTAGTAGAGGGTTGCCTCTCTGACTCTGTGACTAGTAGAGTGCAGCACGGATTGGTGTTGGGTCCATTGTTGGTTCTCATCTATATCAATGATCTGGATAATAACGTGTTTAACTGGTTCAGTAAATCTGCAGGTGACACCAAGATTGGGGGTGTAGCGGACCGCGAGGAAAACTATCAGAGCTTGCAGCGGGATCTGGACCAGCTGGAGAAAAATGGGCTGAAAAATGGTAGCTGGAATTTAATGCAGACAAGTGCAAGGTGGTGCACTTTGGTAGGACCAACCAGGGTAGGTCTTACCAGGTGAATGGAAGGGCATTGAGAAGTGTGGTAGAACAAAGGGATCTGGGAGTACAAGTCCATAATTCTTTGAACGTGGTATCACAGGTAGATAGGGTCATAAAGAAAGCTTTTGGCCAATGTCTGAGTACAGGAGTTACGATGTTATACTGAAATTATATAAATTATATAAGACTTTGGTGAGAATATGGTGTGCAGTTTTGGTCACCTACCTACAGGAAAGGTGTAAATAAGGTTGAAAGGGTACAGAGAAAATTTACAAGGATGTTGCCGGGTCTGGAGGACCTGAGTTATAAGCAAAGATTGAATAGGTTAGGACTTTATTCCTTGGAACGTAGAAGATTGAGGGGAGATTTGATAGAGGTTTACAAAATTATGTGGGGTAGAGATAGGGTAAATGCAAGCAGACATTTTCCTGAGGTTGGGTGGGACTACAAGAAGAGGTCATGGGTTAAGGATGAAAGGTAAAATGTTTAAGGGGAACATGAGGGTCAGGAGAGTGTGGAACGAGCTTCCAAGGCAAGTGGTGCATGCAAGCTCAATTTCAACATATAAGAGAAGTTTGGATAGGTACATGGATAGTAGGGGTATGGAGGACTATGGTCTTGATGCAGGTTGATGGGAGTAGGCAACTTAAATGGTTTTGGCATGGACTAGATGGGCCAAAGGGCCCATTTCTGTGCTGTATTTTTCTATAACTCTATGACTACTCCATCCATTGCCATTTCTTCCTGTCTGCAGTAATGAGTTCAAAGCTGGAACACAGTCGCCAGGCTTGGCAGGAAACTGTTACAGTAATTGAAAGATCCTAAAATTACTGCAACCGTGACACATCCTTTGGTCTTGTGGCATCCACCACTGCTTGCATTTTAACTGCATACTTGTGTAACCATTGTGTGAAAAGGTGTGACCACAGCAAGTGATGCTTGGTTTAAAGAATTCACACTTGTTGCATCATGCTCCAAGCCCATAATCTTCTAATCTTTTTAACACTGTCTTGAAATTTTGGAGATTTTCCTTGTTGTCCTGCTAACACTGAGTGCCTGGACAACCTTGCAGCACCAATGTGGCTTGTTGGTTGCTGTATCTCACTGTTATGAATGTCATTCCCATGAGAGTTACCTTTTGTACGGCTTGTCAAGCCTCATATCACAGCCAGCCTCCCCTCATCGCTGCATCCTCTGTAGTTTGCTTATCGTCCCAACCTCTCTACGGAGGACGCAATATCCACCACACTGCACACAGTTCTCTCTCAATTGGACAATAAAGACACTTATGCCAGAATCCTGTACATTGATTTCAGTTCAGCATTCAATACCATCATCCCACAGAGACTAGTGGAGAAACTGTCACTGCTTGGCCTTAACACTGCCATGTGTCACTGGATTCTGGATTTCTTGACAGAAAGACCACAGTCAGTCCGTGTTGGCAGGAACATCTCTGACTCCATCACACTGAGCACTGGATCCCCACAAGGCTGTGTGCTCAACCCATTGCTGTTTACACTGCTAACACATGACTGTGCAGCCAGACTCAAGGGGAACCTGATCATTAAATTTCAGCAAAAATGATGAAACAATGTACAGGGAGGAGGTCAAACGCCTAGTGAGCTGGTGCAGTGACAACAACTTGATGCTTAACATCACCAAAACCAAGGAGATGATCATCGATTTCAGACGGTCTGAGCCTGAGCACACACCCCTCAGCATCAGCGGCTCCACAGTGGAGAGAGTGGAAAACATCAAGTTTCTTGGGGTGCAGATCTCAGACAATCTCACCTAGTCCAGGAACACCACTGGGATTGTGAAACGAGCCCAGCAGAGATTGCACTTTCTGAGGAAGCTTAAACAAGCATCACTCCCCACTAACATCTTAACTACATTCTTCAGAGGTGTGGTTGAGAGTGTGCTGACCTTTTGCATCACAACCTGGTACTCCAGCTGCAGTGTTGCCGACAAAAAAGCCTTGCAGAGGGTGGTTAGGGGAGCAGAGAAGGTTATTGGGGTCTCCCTACCTTCTGTCCAAGACCTCTTTCAGAGTCGATGCCTCCAGAAGACACGGTACATCATTAAAGACCCCTCACACCCTCTCCATGAACTGCTTGTTCTTCTCCAATCAGGCAAACGTTACAGGAGCATCAAAACAAAAACCACAAGGCTACTAAACAGCTTCCTCCCACAGGCAGTCAGACTGCTGAATAGGTGCTCTACCCAACTCTGCTTTGGTCACTCTTAACTTGCACTGGACACTTAGAACTTGACTTTAACTGACATGTGGCTGTTGTGTTTTACTATTTATTGTTGTGTTTACTATTTACTGTTGCGTTTGTTATGTTATCCACTTTGGGAGTAAGAACAGGAAGACAGATTATTATCTGAATGGTGTAGAGTTGGGTAAGGGAGAAATACAAAGAGATCTCGGAGTCCTTGTTCATCAGTCACTGAAGATGAATGAGCAAGTGCAACAGGCTCTTTATTAGAAGGCTAATGGAATGTTGGCCTTTATTACAAAGGGAATTGAGTACAAGAGCAAGGAAATCCTTTTGTATTTGTACAGGGCCCTGGTGAGACCACACCTGGAGTATTGTGTACAGTTTTGGTCTCCAGGGTTAAGGAAGGACATCCTGACTGTAGAGGAAGTGCAGCGTAGATTCACGAGGTTAATTCCTGGGATGTCTGGACTGTCTTACGCAGAGAGGTTAGAGAGACTGGGCTTGTACATGCTGGAATTAAGGAGATTGAGAGGGGATCTGATTGAAACATATAAGATTATTAAGGGATTGGACAAGATAGAGGCAGGAAATATGTTCCAGATGCTGGGAGAGTCCAGTACCAGAGGGCATGGTTTGAGAATAAGGGGTAGGTCATTTAGGACAGAGTTAAGGAAAAACTACTTCTCCCAGAGAGTTGTGGGGGTCTGGAATGCACTGCCTCGGAAGGCAGTGGAGGCCAATTCTCTGGATGCTTTCAAGAAGGAGCTAGATAGGTATCTTATGGATAGGGGAATCAAGGGATATGGGGACAAGGCAGGAACCGGGTATTGATAGTAATTGATCAGCCATGATCTCAAAATGGTGGTGCAGGCTTGAAGGGCCGAATGGTCTACTTCTACACCTATTGTCTATTGTTATGATTGCACTTGCCCCTGGGAAATGCTGTCTCATTCTGCCCTGCAGAGCTGATGTATGGTTGGAATGACAATAAAGTTTTTGAATCTTGAAACTTGAATATTTTCTCCAGTATAAGTTCTATCTGCAGGCTTCAGTTCAGTTTCCTCAAAAATCCATTCAAATTCATTGTGGAATGACTAAATCAGCTGAGCCAGTGTCCAATTCTATTTGCTGTTTATGTCTGGTGTAAGTCAAAAGTACTTGTCTATTGTTAGCTTTCACATTGTAAATCTCAAGGCTACTCAGTCCTGCGTCACTCTCATCGTCAGATTTTTCATCAACAGCAAACAGATTAGTGCTCTTTTTGAACTGTAACTTGACTTTTCATCTTTTTCTCTTCCCTGTGCAGTCCATTTATTTTAGTCTACCTGACATGCTCTTTATATGGGTCCTACTTTGTTCCATTTTCTGCAAGTTTCACCTTTAAATCTGCACTGGTGCGGTGTATGTGAGCCCCTGTCACAATGGTAACACAATTTGTTCAGCCGGGTCAGTTTCTGTTTAGATGCTGCAATTTTATTCACGCTGACATTAATTCCTGACTGCAACTCAACTGCTTCTCTGTCTGCGGTTTCTATAGAAACAGCGATCTCTACTGCTCTTTTAAATGTGAGTTGTGCTTCAGCTAGAAGCTGTTTTTGAATGATCTCTTGTAAGATTCCACAAACTAAACAATCTCTCTGTGCATCTTAAGCCCATCATTCAACAGACAATGCTCAGACAATCTCTTCAATTCAGCCAGGTACACATAAAGGTTTCCCCTTCCATTTGATTCTGCTTACGGAACCTCAAGCATTCTGCAATGAACAGTAGCCTCCGTTTTTAATGTCCTTGCATTACTTTCACGATATCAGGAAAGCTAATTTTGGCTGGTTTGTAGTCAAACTCCTAAGCAAACGGTGTGCTTTTCCATCCAATGCGCTCAGCAAAACTGGCACTCGTTTCTCACTGGCTATTCCATTTGCTTCAAAGTATTGGCTCAATTAGCTCAAAACGCATTCCAGTTATCCGGTGTGTAATCAAATGTGTCAATCTTTCCAATGCAGCCAGCCATTTCTGCTTTCTTTATCATCCAGTACTCATTGTTATATACTTGTGAATTCTTCCATTTTCTGCCTTTTTTCTTAACATGACAATCTCTGTCTTTCAAATAGCCTCAACTCCATTTTCCTGCTCAACTCAATTACCCTCAAAATCTGCAGTGAAAAAGTCCATCTCTCTCGGCCTTGAATAACTCATGGATCCAGCAAAAGCATTTTGGGCGATCCATCTTAATTAGCCGATCCTTATTTGTATATCCCCCTAACTCAAGATTCCCTCATGTTAAAAATATCCTCTGAGCACCTACTGCATCAAACCTACCAAGAATGTTGCATTTCACAATGCAATCATCTCCCATTCTTGGAAACTCCAGTGTGCATGTGTCCCAACTTTTTAAGAAACAATCTCTTCATACCAGGAATCAACCTAGTAATCACTTTGGGGATCTTAAAAGACTAGAGCTACCTCCTGCAAAGGACGTGCAATAATCCTCTGGTGCAGAGTTAATCTGATTAATGCTCATCCTTTAGATCAGTATTTCTAATTGTTACTTAGTGTTAATACATTGCTGTTTGTTTGGAACTCATTGTGTAAAATGCAACTTTAAGCAACAATAACCCTCAACACTTTGTCATGGCCATGAATTACTTTGGAATGCCCCTAAAGGATATTAAATGCTTAAGTACAAGCTTCCTGTTGTTTCTCCAGTTGAGTATCTGACAAATAACAGCTGTGGGATCCTGGACTTCCACCTAGCACCAGTAGATGCATTAATAGCTACAACACATTGAGTGAAGGGCCTTGGCGTGAAACATCAACTGTTTATTCCTCTCCATAGATGCTGCCTGACCTGCTGATTTCCTCTGGACTTGTGTGTGTGTTCTGGATCTCTCTGCGGATGCTGGAAATCCAGAACAACATTCACACACACACACAAAAGTCTGGAGGAACTCAGTGGGTCAATTAGCATCTATGGAGAGGAATAAACAGTTGACGTTTACAAGATGTTTACAGTATGTGTTTACAAGAGAATGGGATTGGATGGAACAGGACAGAGAAAAAAAACACAAGTCAAAAAGAATTTTAAGACACTCCTGTACTTAAAATTTTCAATTTCTGGAAATGAGGCCACTTACCATTATTGGGAAAGTGACCAGGAGAACACATGACACAGCTGGAGGTGTTCAAGCCCGTGCAGTTCGAAGGTGAGGAAACGGTGGTCACAGGAGAATGAGTTGCGATGCTACTTCCCTCCGGAGCACTGGTGATACGGACATCGACACCAGTTGAAGTGAACAGGGTAGGACCGAATGGAAGTGAAAGAGCAACGGTCAGTGTGCTGATCTGACCAAGGACCAGACCTGAAAGGGAAACAAAAGTTACACCACTAGGTAAACAAAGCATTGTGTGTTCATAACCCACGGCAAGGTATTTTGCATCACACCGGCTTTAAAAGCTTCAAGACTGTTAATTATCATTTTTCTGCACACAGGAGTAAAGGATAAATACGTTGATTGTATCCCCATAAAGAAATGCTTGGCTGTACATAAGGTGATTGATAGGAAATAACAGAGGAGTTATTGGGTGGAGGTGTTGATCAGCCTTACTGCTTGGGGAAGGTAACTGTTTTTGAGGATGCTGGTCCTGGTGTGGACGCTACATAGCCTCCTCCCTAATGGGAGTGGGACAAACAGTCAGTGAGCAGGTTAGCAGGGGGAGGAGATCCTTCATGGTTTTACTGGTTTTCCGACACCTTTCTGTGTACACGTCCTTGATGTGCCAGTCATGCATTGGGCAGTTTTGACCAATGTAATGGATTGCAGAAGAAGATGATGCCACAGTTAGAGTAGTGGTTAGCACGATGCTATTACAGTTCGGGGCATTCCGGAGTACAGAGTTCAATTCCAATGCCGTTCCGTAATGAGTCTCTGTACGTCCTCCCTGTGGAACGCGTGGGATTTCTCCGGGTCCTCCAGTTCCCTCCCAAAGTCCAAAAACATACCAGGTAGGTTGACTGGTCATTGTAAAATTGTCCAGAAACTAGGATGGGGTCAATCGGGTTTGTCAGGGGTTGTTGGGCAGTGTGACTCAAAGGGGCAAAAGGGCCCTCTCCGTGCTGTATTACTAAATAAAATACATAAATAATAGAAAAGGAAGGGCCTGCGGTGATGGAATCCTTGTGATGATTTCAAATAGTAAATGAGATATTCATGGCAACTAACCATGAATAGTTAGCTACTTTGTTTGTGATACAGGCCCTGGGAGGCAGGTGAACCCAGGCTCCCCTCTGATACCTCGAACTTTTCCCAGGTGGGGTAAAACTGATCAGGGCTCACAAAAACAGTACAACAATGCTTTTTTAAAAATAACAAATGAATATTTGTAAGCACAATAAACTATTCCCTTTTATTTAAATATTATTTGTATCAAGTTGGTGCAATTTCAAATACCACTTTCCTCTGATCTTCCAAAAATCAATCCATTCTCTAGCTCCCTTGCAAGTTGTTAAGTTTTACTGTGAGCACCTTCCCCCTCCCCTTTATTGAGGCCCTCTGTTGGTCAGGATCGACCATGGATATTGCACCCTGGCTCTCTACCTGATACCCAAGCCAGGGCAGTACAATATGGAGAGCAAGCCGTTGCCCATGCAGCTAGCTCCCCCTCTCCAGGCAGCTGATGAATCCAAGAGAACGGCAGATGCCGATACAGTCTGGCACCAGCAGCGTCACGGGAGATGCCAGTCAGCATTGAGTTCAATGTAGGACTGCCTTAGGGACTCCATGTCAGGATTTTTCCTCCTCGAGGTTTACTCCCAAAACCTTCCCCATGAGTGGGTATAACCACAAGGCAGCAGAGGTTTGACATCAAAGTTTTCCTCCTCCTAGATGAGCTGCAACCATGTCTGATGAATGCCATCAGCCCGAATAATAGCAAAGAAAACTATACTTGTGGTGATTTGATTTCTGTAACTACCATTTGCAAGAATGAAGTCGTTTCTTCCCACTCCTGCCTCGGTGAATGAATCCACTGCTCCCTCTGGGCACAGTGTTAATGGCTCCAAGTCAGTGTTTTGAGAGGCTGACAAATGGGTTTCACTCCATTCTCACCATGGACAAGGATGTTTCCACTGACTTCAATGATGCATCCAGACTTGGTGAGACAAAGGGTGTTACTTCAAGGATTTAAATCCCCAGATTCAGAAATCTGATTTATTATCACAGACATACACGAGTTGTGAAATTTGTAAAAAAAAAAGTACAGTAAAAAAAAATCATTATTAGTTGCAGTAAATATTTTTTAAAAGTGCAAAAAGAGAGCAAAATGGTGAAGTGGTGTTCATGGACCATTCAGAAACCTGATGACAGAGGGGAAGAAACTGCTCCTAAAATGTTGAGTGTGTGTACCTCCTCCCTGATGGTAGTAATGAGAAGATGGCACATCCTGGATGATGAGGGTCCTTTATGATGGATGCAGCATTCTAGAGGCAATGCCTTTAGAAGATGCCCTGTGGAGAGGCATAACACAGGGTGCAGGTAATGCAGAAACAGGCGTGATTTCAACAATTGTCAGTGTAGCGTCTTACTCCTCTAGGTTTAGAGTGAAGTCCGTCCTATTTGCTCCTGAGTACATCCCCCAGCATCTCACGTATCCCAAGTGCCAGTCCATTTGAAAAGTCCTGCCTGGAACATGCCTGTTCCCTCATGGCATGTGGATATTGAAGCATCAACATTTGGGAAAAGCTCATGAAACTGCCTTTGCCGTACAGTTGCCCAAATCTATTAACATGTGAGCTTAATTGCAACAGTCAATTGCAACATTTACAAGGTGCTTGGATAAGGACACAGATAGGAGGAGTATGGTGGGCTATGGTCCAGGTGCGGGTCAATGGGATGAGGCAGAATAATAGGTGGACACAGACTAGATGGGCCAAATGGTCTATTTCCGCACTCTGTGACTCCATTAAGTTAACTGAAACTCAGCTGCAAGTTCAAGTACAATCCTCACAATCTTCTGGAGGAACTCTCACTCAAACAGCATCTGTGGCTGAAAGGGATCATCAACATTGCAGGTCAAAACCCAGCAGATCCAGCCCTGCGGTTTTATTTTTTAGGTTTATAAGCCTGAAGAAAGTGTTGAAGATTCTCATTGCTATCAGATGCTCAGGAAGTGCAGAGCATGGGTCCAATTTAACAGAAGGCAGAAACAGAAAACAATACTACACTCATTTATCTTTCCAACAAAATGCTGACCCAGAACAGGAAAAAAAATCACAAGACTCAAATGACAACAATGTAGTCCTTCTAAAATTTTATTGTTATTTAAGTTACCGTGGAAAATAAATAAAATGCTTCCAATTAGAACATCCTTTAACAGGATGTACTAATTAGTGGTAAGCAAGGAACCATTGCAAGCTTTTGAACAGCACAGCGGGGACAAAGAAATTCCACCAGTTGGTACTCAATCTCAGTGGGAACATGCCACAGGAACAGCTGGGAATGAAGAGGAAGTGTTGCTGGGAGAACTCTTGTAATCAAAACTAAAAAAGGGATACCAAATACTTGGTAAGGAGTACAGATTCTTAGATAATAAAAAAAATTATCTCAATGAAAGGAAGGCACTATTGATTCAACAGCAACATAACAGTAATGTGGCAGCAGTTAGTGTAACACTGCTGCAGTGCCAGCAACCCTGGGTCAATTCTGCTGCTGTCTGAAAGGAGTGTGTACTGTACGTTCTCCACATAACTGCACAGGTTTCCTCCGGTGCTCCAGTTTCCTTCCACATTCCAAAGACATACAGGCTATGGGTCAGTAAGGTCATTGGTCACATGGCTATAATTGAACGAGACCAGCTCATTGGGCCACAATGGCCTGTTACCGTACTGTATCCCTAAATAAATGCATCAACAGCACACACACACACACACACACACACACACACACACACACACACACACACACACACACACACACACACACACACACACACACACACACACACACACACACACACACACACACACACACACACACACACACACACACACACACACAGTCACACTTGATTTTCTCTTCCAAACTGAGGAGTTTAGCTTGACTATAACATTCATAAGGTTCATTGACTTGATGACCTTCCAGCTGGTCAGCTGGTGCCCAGGGCCACTGGGTTCTGTGGAAATGTGGTTGGAAACTGTAAAACTATCTGCGACTGTTAAGACACCACCTGCTTCTAAAATGGAGGGCTGATGTGAACCATGTCTGGCTATTCTCAAATTCAAAAATAGAAAATCAGAAACCAGTCATTAGTTACCCCATGCATTTCACCTTCATCAGATTGAGGAACTGTTTTCACACCAGTTTCAGATGTCAAACCTGGATTGCCACCTGAAAGTACACCACACCCAGAAACAACATGAACTTTTCCAGTCCTCAGAACTGGGAGGAGCTAGACCTCATTTGAATTTGACATCAGTGTTATGCCCAAAGAGGGGGCAGAGGGATTAGAAGCAGTTGCTACTGACAGCGAGTCAGAATCAGATTTAATATCTTTGGAAAATATGAAATGTGTTGTCTTTGTAGCAGTAGTGCAATGTAATGAATAATAACAGAGGAAAAATGTGAATTACAGTAAGTATATACCATACCTATAAAAAGTATTCACCCCCTTTGGAATTTTCATGTTTTATTGTTTTACGACATTGAATCACAGTGCATTTCATTGGCTTTTTTGACACTGATCAACAGGATAAGACTCCTTCATGTCAAAGTAAAAACAGATCTCTACAAAGCAATCTAAATTAATTACAAATATAAAATACAAAATAATTTATTGCATAAATATTCACCTGCCTTTAATATGCCACACCAAATTATCACTGGTGTAGCCATTGGCTTTAGAAGTTGCATAATTAGTTAAATGATCACCTGTGTTACAGTCAAGGTGTTTCAATTGATTGCAGTAACAATACACCTGTATCCGGAAGGTCCAACTGCTGGTGAGTCAGCATCCTGGCAAAAGCTACACCATGAATGTAAAAGAACACTCCAAGCCACTCTGCGAAAAGCACAAGTCAGGAGATGGATACAAGAAAATTTCCCAGTCACTGAATATCCCCTGGAGTACAGTTAAGTCAATCATCAAGAAATGGAAAGAATATGCACAGCTGTCAATCTGCTTAGAGCAGGCCGTCCTCAAAAACTGAGTGACCGTGCAAGAAGGGGACTAGTGAGGGAGACCACCATGACAACTCTGGAGGAGTCACAAGCGTCAGTGGCTGAGATGGGAGAGACTGCACATACAACAACTGTTACCCGAGTGTTTCACCAGTCACAGCTTTATGGGCAAGTGGCAAAGAGAAAGCCACCGTAGAAAAAAATCTCACATGAAATCTTGGCTAGTTTGCCAGAAGGCATGTGGGAGACTGAAGTCAGCTGGAAGAAGGTTCTATGGTCTGATGAAACCAAAATTGAGCTTTTTAGCCAGCGGACTAAACACTATGTTTGGCATAAGTATAAAACCAAAACCACACAGGAATAGCTTAAGAACAACAAAGTTAATGTCCTGGAGTGGCCAAGTCAGAGTCAGATCTCAATCCAATTGAGAATTTGTGGCTGGACTTGAAAAGGGCTGTTCATTCACAATCTCCATCCAAACTGACAAAGCTTGACTAGTTTTGTAAAGAAGAATGGGGAAAAATTGCAGTGTCCAGATGTGCAAAGCTGATAGAGACCCGTCCACACAGACTCAAGGGTGTAATTGCTGCCAAAGGTGCATCTACTAAATACTGGCTTGAAGGGAGTGATCAACTATGCAATCAATTATTTTGTGTTTAATAATTGTATTAAATTTAAACCAATTTGTAGAAATTTGCTTTCACTTTGACACAAAAGAGTCTTTTCTATTGATCAGTGTCAAAAAAGCCAAAATAAATCCACTGTGATTCAATGTTGTAAAACAATAAAACACAAAAACTTCAAAGGGCGGGGGGTTGAATACATTTTATAGGCACTGTATATATTAAATAGGTAAATTAAATAAGTAGGGCACAAATAAAGTAGTGAGGTAGTGTTCATGGGTTCAATATCCATTCAGAAATCGGATGGCAGAGGGGAAGAAGCTGTTCCTGAATCATTGAGTGTGTGTCTTCAGGTTTCTGCACCTCCTTCCTGATGGTAGCAATGTGAACAGGGCATGTCCTTATTGATTGGGTCCTTAATGATGCATTCCACCTTTTTGAGGCACTGCTCCTTGGAGATGTCCTGGATACTGCGGAGGCCAGTGCCCATGATGGAGCTAACTGAGTTCGCAACTCTCTGCACCTTATTTTGATCCTGTGCAGTGGCACCCACTGCCCCCTCCCACTCATACCAGATGGTGATGCAACCAGTTAGAATGCTCTCCATGGTACATGTATAGAAATTTGCGAGTGTATTTGGTGACATACTAAATCTCTTCAAATTCCTAATGAAATATAGCCGCTGTCCTGTATTAATATGCTGAGCCTAGGATAGATCCTCAGAGATAATGACACTCAGGAACTTGAAATTGCTGACTCTTTCCACTTCTGATCCCTCTACGAGGACTGGTGTGTGTTTCCTTGACTTAGACTT
Source organism: Hemitrygon akajei (assembly GCF_048418815.1). Classification (NCBI taxonomy): domain Eukaryota; kingdom Metazoa; phylum Chordata; class Chondrichthyes; order Myliobatiformes; family Dasyatidae; genus Hemitrygon; species Hemitrygon akajei. The sequence continues at coordinate 34,680,039 of NC_133127.1, forward strand.
TCTGAAGTCCACAGTCAATTTTTTGGTCTTACTGAAACTGAGTGCAAGGTTGTTGCTGCAACACCACTCCTGCATGCCCTCTCATGACCATGTTTGGGCCCTGGTCCATGTTATATAATCACATGCAGGGGCCTCAGTACCAACCACTGGCAAACAACAAGAATCCCCAACCCTTCCACCATTAACCTCCATTTCTGAATCCAACCTGCCAAGTCACCGTGGATCCCATACCTCTTATTCTTCGAGATCAGCAGTGTCTGGATAAAAGACACTTCTCAGCAATGGAAAGGCCTTTTTGGTTCAGCGGCTTGATACAGTTTTGAAGGAGACAAGGCAGGCATGAGAGCAATGTACAACTGTGTAAAGCCACAGGGGCAGGTGGCCATTAACCAATAGACGTTTCAAAGCAAAGCATTTCAATCAGATATGTGACCACCTTCTACCCAGTGGTTTACAAACTGGGCGATATTGCACCCCCACCCAGGGGCAAAGGGAGTTTCTAAGGGAGGCAAAAAAGATAAAGTGGGCGTTGGGTTGCTACTTTGCTTTCTATCAGCCAACCAGTTTTCTATCCATGTCAATATCTTCCCCCCAATGCCATGAGCTCTGATTTTACCCACCAATCTCCTATGTGGGACCTTATCAAATGCCTTCTGAAAATCGAGGTACACTACATCCACTGGATCTCCCTTGTCTAACTTCCTGGTTACATCCTCGAAAAACTCCAATAGATTAGTCAAGCATGATTTCCCCTTGGTAAATCCATGCTGGCTTGGCCCAATCCTATCACTGCTATCTAGATATGCCACGATTTCATCTTTAATAATGGACTCTAGCATCTTCCCCACTACTGATGTTAAGCTAACAGGACGATAGTTCTCTGTTTTCTCCCTCCCTCTTTTCTTAAAAAGTGGGATAACATTAGCCATTCTCCAATCCTCAGGAACTGATCCTGAATCTGAGGAACATTAAAAAATGATTACCATTGCATCCGCAATTTCCAGAGCCACCTCCTTTAGTACCCTAGGATGCAGACCATCTGGACCTGGGGATTTGTTAGCCTTCAGTCCCATCAGTCTACTCATCACCGTTTATTTCCTAATGTCAATCTGTTTCATTTCCTCTGTTACCCTACGTCCTTGGCCCATCCATACACCTGGGAGATTGCTTGTGTCTTCCCTAGTGAAGACAGATCTAAAGTACTTATTAAATTCTTCTGCCATTTCTCTGTTTCCCATAAAAATTTCACCCAATTCTTTCTTCAAGGGCCCAACATTGTTCTTAATTATCTTCTTTCTCTTCACATACCTAAAAAAGCTTTCGCTATCCTCCTTTATATTCCTGGCTAGCTTGCGTTCGTACCTCATTTTTTCTCCCTGTATTGCCTTTTTAGTTAAGTTCTGTTGTTCCTTAAAACTTTCCCAATCATCTGTCCTCCCACTCACCTTAGCTCTGTCATATTTCCTTTTTTTTTAATGCTATGCAATCTCTGACTTCCTTTGTCAACCACTGTGGTCCCTTTCCCCCCTTTGAATCCTTCCTTCTCCGGGGGATGAACTGATTTTGCACCTTGTGCATTATTCCCAAGAATACCTGCCATTGCTGTTCCACTGTCTTTTCTGCTAGGATATCCGTCCATTTAACTTTGGCCAGCTCCTCCCTCATGGCTCCATAGTCTCCTTTGTTCAACTGCAACACTGACACCTCTGATCTGCCCTTATCCTTCTCAAATTGCAGATAAAAACTTATCATATTATGGTCACTACCTCCTAATGGCTCCTTTACTTCAAGATCGCTTATCAAATCCTGTTCATTACACAACACTAAATCCAGAATAGCCTTGTCCCTGGTCGGCTCTCGTACAAGCTACGATAGCACGTATACCCTTGTACATTCATTTCCCAGGTCTGATCCCCCTGCAGCCATGTCTCCGTTATCCCAACAACATCATAGTTACCCATAGTTACCTGAACTTTAAGCTCATCCGCCTTATTCCTGACACTTCGTGACACTTCAGATATAGAATTTTTAGCCCATTTGTCCTCTCTCTGTTTAAATCGCTGCCTATTGTGCTTAACCCAGCTCCCCGAACTCCCATCGGGCCCTGCAAGCCTTGTACTTTCATACCTTGCTATGAAAACCGTGACCAAACAAAACTATTTGATGCCTATAGATCAAAGTTCAAAGTGAATTTATTATCAAAGTAGTACCTATTATCAAAATGCTACCCTGAGATGCATTTTCCAGCAGGTATTTACAGTAGAACAAAAAAATATAATAGAATCAATGAAGTACTACACACAAGCAAAGACAGACAAATAACCAATAGGCAAAAGAAGACAAACTGTACAAATATTAAAAAAATATTAGTTATACTGAATAATTAATCAAAATAAATAACATTGAAAACGAGTTACTGAGTACTTTAAAGTGAATCAATAGTTTGTGAAATGAGTTTAGTGTGGAAGAGAGTGAAGTTCTACTGTGGTTCAGAAGCCTGATAGCTCCAGAATCTGGTAGTGTGGGACCAGAGGTCCTTGTGCCTCTTTTTTGTTGGTAGCAGTGAGAAGCGAGATTGGCTTGGGTGGACCTTGATGATGGTGCTGCTTTCTTATGAGGGAGTTCCTTGTAGATGTGCTCAATTGTGGGGAAGGTTTTCCCTCAGATGGACAAGAAAAGCCCTCTGCATCTTGGAGAAACATTACCTCGTTTTCTTTACAATGTCTTTTGACTAAATTGGGTACCAATTATAATGTAGTTTCACTATGTTTATAAAAAATTGACTGAAATCTCCAGAGATAATTGTTAAAATTAGTTCTAATTGTCAAAGTGTTGAATGACAGGCCTTTGTAAAAAGATACTTACTCTAGAAACATCACATTGAATGTACTGGCCAATCAATTAACACCTGCCCGTTAATGCAAATATATAATCAGCCAATCATGTCGCAACAAGTCACTGCATGCAGACATGGTTCAGTTGTAATTCAGACCATACATCAAAATGGGGAAGAAATGTGATTCAAATTATTCAAATGCCAGATCGGGTGCTTTGAGTATCTCAGAAAAAGTTGACCTCCTGAACTTTTCACATGCAACCATCTCTACAGTTTACGGAGAATTATGCAAAAAAATTACAATGAGCAGCAGTTTATCGTCTATCGCCGTCTATCGTCTGTCGCCGTCTATCGTCTGTCGCGGTCTATCGTCTATCGCCGTCTATCGTCTGTCGCGGTCTATCGTCTATCGCCGTCTATCGTCTATCGCGGTCTATCGTCTATCGTCGTCTATCGTCTATCGCCGTCTATCGTCTATCGCGGTCTATCGTCTGTCGCCGTCTATCGTCTATCGCCGTCTATCGTCTGTCGCGGTCTATCGTCTATCGCCGTCTATCGTCTATCGCGGTCTATCGTCTGTCGCCGTCTATCGTCTGTCGCGGTCTATCGTCTATCGCCGTCTATCGTCTATCGCGGTCTATCGTCTGTCGCGGTCTATCGTCTATCGCCGTCTATCGTCTATCGCCGTCTATCGTCTGTCGCGGTCTATCGTCTATCGCCGTCTATCGCGGTCTATCGTCGTCTATCGTCTATCGCGGTCTATCGTCTGTCGCCGTCTATCGTCTGTCGCGGTCTATCGTCTATCGCCGTCTATCGCGGTCTATCGTCGTCTATCGTCTATCGCGGTCTATCGTCTGTCGCCGTCTATCGTCTGTCGCGGTCTATCGTCTATCGCCGTCTATCGTCTATCGCGGTCTATCGTCTATCGTCTGTCGCCGTCTATCGTCTGTCGCGGTCTATCGTCTATCGCGGTCTATCGTCTATCGTCGTCTATCGTCTATCGCCGTCTATCGTCTATCGCGGTCTATCGTCTATCGTCGTCTATCGTCTATCGCCGTCTATCGTCTGTCGCGGTCTATCGTCTATCGCCGTCTATCGTCTATCGCGGTCTATCGTCTATCGTCGTCTATCGTCTATCGCCGTCTATCGTCTGTCGCCGTCTATCGTGGTCTATCGTCTATCGCCGTCTATCGTCTATCGCGGTCTATCGTCTGTCGCGGTCTATCGTCTATCGCCGTCTATCGTCTGTCGCGGTCTATCGTCTATCGCCGTCTATCGTCTATCGCGGTCTATCGTCTATCGCCGTCTATCGTCTATCGCGGTCTATCGTCTATCGTCTGTCGCCGTCTATCGTCTGTCGCGGTCTATCGTCTATCGCCGTCTATCGTCTATCGCGGTCTATCGTCTATCGTCGTCTATCGTCTATCGCCGTCTATCGTCTATCGCGGTCTATCGTCTATCGTCGTCTATCGTCTATCGCCGTCTATCGTCTGTCGCGGTCTATCGTCTATCGCCGTCTATCGTCTATCGCGGTCTATCGTCTATCGTCGTCTATCGTCTATCGCCGTCTATCGTCTGTCGCCGTCTATCGTGGTCTATCGTCTATCGCCGTCTATCGTCTATCGCGGTCTATCGTCTGTCGCGGTCTATCGTCTATCGCCGTCTATCGTCTGTCGCGGTCTATCGTCTATCGCCGTCTATCGCGGTCTATCGTCTATCGCCGTCTATCGTCTATCGCGGTCTATCGTCTGTCGCCGTCTATCGTCTGTCGCGGTCTATCGTCTATCGCCGTCTATCGTCTATCGCGGTCTATCGTCTATCGTCTGTCGCCGTCTATCGTCTGTCGCGGTCTATCGTCTATCGCGGTCTATCGTCTATCGCCTATCGCGGTCTATCGTCTGTCGCCGTCTATCGTCTGTCGCGGTCTATCGTCTGTCGCGGTCTATCGTCTGTCGCCGTCTATCGTCTGTCGCGGTCTATCGTCTATCGCCGTCTATCGTCTATCGCGGTCTATCGTCTATCGCCGTCTATCGTCTGTCGCGGTCTATCGTCTATCGCCGTCTATCGTCTGTCGCCGTCTATCGTCTGTCGCCGTCTATCGTCTATCGCGGTCTATCGTCTATCGTCGTCTATCGTCTGTCGCCGTCTATCGTCTATCGCCGTCTATCGTCTGTCGCGGTCTATCGTCTATCGCGGTCTATCGTCTGTCGCCGTCTATCGTCTGTCGCCGTCTATCGTCTGTCGCCGTCTATCGTCTGTCGCGGTCCATCGTCCGTCGTCGTCTATCGTCGGTGCGGGCAGCGGAGCAAGGAGTGCTCGAGGTCGACAGACGACTAGAGATCGGAGGATCAGCCGTTGTAGGTAGGCCGAGACCGTCGGACCTAAGGAGGAAGGTAAAACTGCGCAGGCGCGGGTGACGTCAGCAGCGAGCGCGGAGTTTAAAAAGAGGCCCACTCTTAGGAGCGGGCAGCTGAGCAGGAGCAAGGAGGACAGATGACTGGAGATCGGAGGATCGGAGGCCGAGACGTCGGACCTACCTGGACAGTAGGTAGGAGGAAGTTTTACCTGGAGGAAGGTAAAACTGCGCAGGCGCGGGTGACGTCAGCGGCGAGCGCGGAGTTTAAAAAGAGGCCCACTCTTAGGAGCGGGCAGCGGACAGGGGGACTTCGGTGAGAGGAAATCAGTGAGCCTGAGTACGTGCTTGCTGAGGTAAAAAAGGTAAGGTCGGTAGGTACTTTTTTGACTATTGTACTTATTCTGACTAATCTGGGATCAGGTAATGGGGGAGACAGTTAGAGCAGTGGTGTGCTCCGTATGCAGTATGTCCCTGATGACCACACCTGCAAAAGGTGCATCCAGCTGCAGCTCCTATCAGACCGAGTTAGGGAATTGGAGCAGGAGCTGGATGAACTACGGATCATTCGGGAGGCAGAGCCAGAGATAGATAAGAGTTATCGGGAGGCAGTCACACCGAAAAGGAGGTGACAGTCAAGAGAGGCAGGGGGAGCAGACAGAGAAGAGCAGAGCACCCCTGTGGCCGTTCCCATCAACAATAAGTATACCGTTTTGGATACTGTTGGTGGGGATACAAGTTGCGGTGGTCCTGTCTCTGGCACTGAGGCTGGACCCTCGACTAGGAAGGGGAGGAGGGAAGAGAAGAGAGCGGTAGATGAAATAGACAGCCAGTGTCATTTTCTCAAGGTTTAAATATCTAACGTCAGAGGACATGCATCTTAAGCTGAAAGGGGGTAAGTTGGAGATGTAAAGGACAAAGTTTTTACACAGAGACTAGTGCTGGAATGCACTGCCTTGGTGGGTGGTAGAAGCAAATATGATAGAGGTGCTCAAGAGGCTCTTTGATAGGAACATGAAAGTGCAGGAGATGGTAGGATATGGACATTATATAGGCAGAGGGGATTATTTGAGTATTAGTGATTACTAACTTAATGAGTTTGGTACAACACAGTGCTGTATTTTTCAATGTAATAAGACCATGAACGGATTGAAAGTATTTCAAAGATTTCAAAGTACATTTATTATAAAAGAATGTACAAATTATACAACTTTGAGTTTTGTTTGCTTACTGGCAGCCACAAAGCAAGAAACCCAAAAGAACCCAATTTAAAAAAAAAAATAAAATAAAGACCTGATGCAGAGAGAAATGAAATAAAACACAAATCATGCAAACGATAGAAGCAAACAGCAACATTCCAAACCAAAATGAGTCCTTAGATCCGAGCCCCGGAGCAGCCTGGAGTGAGCCCAAGCGTCTGTATCAGTCTATCATGTTAGCAGGAATGGAGCATGGCATAGCTTCATAGCTTCAGCACCATGGAGAGAGAGCAGATAACATCACAGGGGAGGGAGTGAACATTGCAGATGAGCAAACAAAATCAGCTTTCGCCTCTGGTCCTTTCGCCCTGGCTTTCCAGTTAATTGTTTAAATTGTCCAAACAGCATATTGTACCTTGCATTAGGACCCAGGCACCACCGCAGCAAAAGGCTCTGGTCCTAGAACACTGTCCAGCCCAAAGCTGCTCTCAATTTCTCCAAATTGCTCAGTGCCCAGAGCTATCCAACCTCACAGCCTGGCCAGCTGTACGGGCATCAAAACTCCTCTGCCTCGACCTCTCTAATTGGCTCACTCCATCTCAATAGATTCTGCAACATACCAGCACAGTTCATACCTCAAATTTGCTTCACCTTCACTCGCCTCTTCATTGTTTGCAGTGAAAATTTACCACAATTTACTTCAAAAAAGGTGTTATTAGGAATGTCTTCAGTTGAGTACCTTGCCTTATGAACTACCAGTGGGCTGCCACATGTGTTTAGTAGCTCCATCTTAAACTGGAAGTGTTCATTTTAAAATTAAGGTTTTTGGCTTAGTCAGGAGACAAAATAAATGGAATGGGGCTTGGTGAACTTGGACATAAATAGTAGAGTGTAGATGACCTCAAGTTAACAGTAGGTATCTGCAACACATGGAAATAATCAAGTCAATGGGCAACAAAGGCATGATTGAGGCAGGGGGCAATGTGACTTCGGTAAAAATGAGCAGTTTGTGTGATGATGGACAAGCTCACTTCAAACCAAGTACATGAAGTTTGCAAAGAGGCTTGTCCGGTTTTAATCAGCTAATATATTTAATTCTTACACCCCAAACCTATCTGTAGTTGCCACAGCCACTGATCTATTTGTTTCATGTTCCCAGCTTTGCTGATTAATTTTGCATGACATCTACATTGTTAACTCCTTAAATGACGAAATACTGTCTAAATAGAGTTCCAGTTTACTTTAAACTGGTCAAGTTCCTAACTAAGCTAAAAACCTATCAAATGGTGAAAGACTTTGACAGAGTGCCTCAGAATAGAGCAGCTTCCTTTTGGAATGGAAATAAAAAGGAATTTCTTTAACCAGAGAGTGGTGAATCTGTGGAATTCTTCACCACAGGCAGCTGTGGAGGCCAAGTCTTTATTTAAATTTAAGGCAGAGGTTGATAGATTTGATGGGTTAGGGCATGAAGGGTTACGTGGAGAAGCCATGGCATCGGGGCTGAGAGGAAAATTGGGTCAGCCATGATAAAATGGTGGAGCAGACTTGATAGGCCAAATGGACTTTTTTCTCCTGTCCTGCTGAAGGGTTTCGGCCTGAAACTTTGACTGTTCTCTTTTCCACAGATGCTGCCTAGCCTGCTGATTTCCTCCAGTATTTTGTGTGTTCTGCTCCAGTATCTTGTGGTCTTATGGTCTTAAAAGAACTGGGAAAGGCACTTAGTCTAAGATCGCTCTTGAACATTTCTCCTTAAATTCAACACTATTTGGGATGACCATTTTGTATTTACTGTGATGCAGAATATAAACTTAATTTAAGAAATAAATTATTTATTATAAGCATTTGATTCTCAGTGCCTCATAATTGATTACAATGATCACATAATCATGTCAACTCTTGCTAACTCACTATTGTTGAAAAGCAATCATTAGAAATCTAGGCTGAAGAAATCATGTTCTTTCCCAGTCCAGCCCACACATTACTGCCATTCACTACTCTAGTATGATTCACATATTCTAATCTCGCAGCGACACAGTTCCTGTGAATTAGGGTATGGCGTTCAATGGGTGAAGTCTGGACTCTGTCCTTTCGAATCTTCTTGACCACATTTCTCGAGCCAACAGCCCAACTGAGATACTGCTGCCCCTCTTAATGCAGAGACTCAGGTTTTGCTCAAGCTATGATAATGTCATAACTTACCCCTTTATTGATGGAGGTTGGACTTAAATGAAAGGTGATTAACTGTGGTCATTAATCAATATTGAAAATGACAGAAGCAGACTGAACCAAAAAGTTCATAGTGTGGAGTATTGGAAATATGGATTTATACCAACAGCAGCTAATGTGTCTGTTCTGTGAAAATGAGGCAATAAAACCATCCAGGCTGTCAGGGTCGGGTCCAGTCCGGAATCCGCGTTCCGGGTCTTGATCCGGTCCAAGGGCTCTGGACTCCGGGTCCTGCAGTTGCCCCTCCTGTCACCCGTGAAATAGTTAGGACCCTCCTGGCTCAAGGAGGCACACCTGTGACTCATTGAGCTGCAGGTGTTTATAAGGGGCCTTGGGACTGGGACCAGGCGGGTGGTCGTTTTGTTCTGTTTCCTGTTTCTCCGCCGGCTCCAAACTCTTCGCTACATTCTGTTATCCTGCCCGGGCTCAGATCTACTCCTCATCATGCTTCTCTGCCCCGTACCAGTACTGCCAGGTTGGTCCTCTCCCCCACCTTTCTTTCCATGCACTGGTCCCGCTTCTCTGCTCGTTTGTGTTGTTCACGCGGTCGCGCTGTCTGCCGGCCTTTCCTGATTTTCCTGTTATCATGGCTGTTGTGTTGGTCACCCTGAACCTATGTCCATTCCTACCCCTTGCCTCCATCGGGCAGGTCCGGTCGGTCTGTCACTGCCCGGCAGGGGTTCTGCCCTGTCCTCCTCTTCCGCCCGAACCCTGGGATTGTGCCCCGCACCAGCCTAGGGGTCCACGTCGTGCCCAGGCCTCTGGTGTTTCCGCCTGGGAGGTGTCCCTACCTGGGATATATGCGGCCCGCCCAGGGAGGGCTCTCCGCCAGCTTATCTAGCCACCTAGACCTGTCTGCCTGCCTGAACCCTGGGAGCCTGTCTACCTGAACTCGAACTCCGGGAGCCCGCTCCGCTCTGCCTGCCTGAACTCCGGGAGCCCGCTCCACTCTGCCTGCCCGACACTCTATCTACCTGAACCCCAGCTCTACCCTTAAATGCCATGGCATCCCCATCCTGTCCTCCCCCTAGTACTTCAGTATCTGCGTCCTGCATTTGGGTCCATCCGGCCCCGTTCCTGACACAGGCTCACTGAACATTTGATGAGAACGCAGACAAGACCCTAGCTTATTTTGAGTCACTCCTAGAAAACTCTTGGAAAAGGTAAAACACTTAAACATGTTTGTCAACACAACAAAAATAGTGATGGTTTGCATGCTTCATACAACATTTCATTGCTCACTGGCAAATCTGGAAAGCCCCACACAATTGGAGAAGAACTGATTCTGCCAGTAGTAAGGGAGGTTCTGAGTACGGTTTTGCACAAGTCACCACAACAAATAATTGAGCAATTCTGCTCAGTGACAACTCTATTCAGAGACAAATAGATGAGATGTCCGAGAATGTGGAAGACACATTGTGCAACATACTTAGGACAACTGAATTTGCTCTGCAGTTGGATGATTCAATATTGCCAGGCTTTGCCTCTAGGTCACGTTCACTTCAGAAAAGATGAAAGCATAGTCCAAGAGTTGTTATTTGCAAGAAGACTAGAAACTGATACAAAGGGGAAAGTCAGTATTTTGGGTTGTTGAGCAATTCTTCTTGAGAGAAGGACATTCCACTCACCAACATTCATGCTTATCCATCAAATGGAGCACCAGCAATGGCAGGATGCCATCGTGGGGTTATTACTTACTTGAAAAGCCTGTACCTAACATATTTACCATTCAATATGTAATGTCACAAAATACTTAAGTGACTGGCTGCACAAATCATTAATTGCTGCTATCACAGCCATAAATAAAATCAGGTCCCGTGTTCTCAGTTCTTGATTATTTTGGGAGCTTTGTGTTGAGAATGATGAACAGTTTGAACACTTGCTGTTCATACAAAAGTCAGATGTCTCTCAAAAGGAAGCTGCCCAAGATAGTTTTATGCCCTTTTTGAAACTCCAATACAACTCTTTGTGGGCTCAAATGCTTCATTCAGTAATCAGCTCAAATATCAGGCATGACGTTGTTTATTTGTCAGAATTATTTGCAAAGTTTAATGAAATCATTCTTCAATTACAAGGAAATGATGTGAATCTTATCACAATCAAATCATTCGTCTCCACATTTCTGTCCAAGTTAACCATATTTAAGTGCAACATTGGCCATTGAGACCTTTTCCAATTTCTGATCCTCTCAGAGTTGGAAGAGAAAGAAAGAATACCAGATGATGATCTTCAAGTGTACGAGCTGCATGAAGACAAGTCAGAGAGATTTCAGGATCTTCTCTCGATCCAAATTCCGATTGGGTAATAAATCCATTCCTTATTATCAAAGTGCATTTATGTCACCATATATACGGCCCTGAGATTTATTTTTTTTGCGGGCATTTTCAATAAATCTGATAACCATAACAGAATCAATGAAAGACGACACCCAATAGGACAGACAACCAGTGTGAAAAAGACACCAAACTGTGCAAGTACAATAGAAGAAACAACAATAGTCGAGAACAAGAGATGAAGAGTCCTTGAAAATGAGTCCATAGGTTGTGCGTCCTCAGTTCAGTGATGGGTTGAGTGAAGTTATCCCCTCTGGTTCAATTGTCTGATGGTTGAAAGGTAATATCTGTTCCTGAACCTGGTCATGTGAGACCTGTACCTTCTTCCTGATGGCAGCAGTGAGAAGAGAGTATGTCCTGGGTGCTGGGGGTCCCTGATGAAAGATGCTACGGCAATGTTTCATGTAGATGTGCTCAATGGTGGGGAGGGTTTTCCTGTGATGTACTGGGCATTGTACATTTTGTAGAATTCTCCATTCAAGGTCTTGAGTGTTTCCAACCCAGGCTGTGAAGTAGCCAGTCAATATACTCTCCACCACACATCTATAGAAGTTTGTCAAAGTTTTAGATATCATACCAAATCTTTGCAAACTCCTAAGGAAGTAGGAGCGCGGCTGTGCTTTCTGTGTAATTGCATTTACGTGCTGAACCCAGGACTGGTCCTCTGAAATGATAACAGTGAGGAACTTAAAGTTGCTGACCCCTCCACCTCTGATCCCCTGACGAGAATTGGCTCAGGGACCTCTGGTTTCCTCCTCCTGTAGTCAATAATCAGCTCCCTGGTCTTGCTGACATTGAGTGGTGAGAAATTAAAAGGAAGGACGGAGGAAGAACTGATCTCACTACAGAATGACTTTCGAGCTGAAGCTAAAATTCAGAAAATCTTATCAAGACTTTGGTTGCAGAAGTAAATCTCTGAACACTATCCTGAACTGTTGAAAAAGGTCAAGATGTTCTTTATTGGCTTTCCAACATATTTAGTGGAATACAGTTTCAATACAGTCACCTAACTTCTGTCAAAGCAATGAAAGAAACTGCAAATTACTGAATGTGGGGATCAGAGACCCCTTCTGAGTGACATAGCTGCTGACTGCAGTGTGATTTAAAAGTCTATTTTACAAGAGATAATTGAAGTTAGTAAAATATACAATTTTGAAAATCTTATAAACTATGTCTGAATGAAACCAGTTTATAAAGGATAAAATTTAATTGTTAATTCAAGTAGCCATTTGGCAGTGATTAAAGGGTTACAACGTTAAAAAATTTCTCTGCAACAGAATCAACAAAGCCTATTTTTCTGCTGTATATAAATTGATTTTACTTCATTTAAGCAATTTCCTGCCATTCCATTTTCTTCAGTCAAAGGTCTATCAGCGGGATATCTCAGCTCTGATGTAGGCAAGTCAGATACTCCTTCCTGATCTTCACAAGGGCAGGAGCTGCGACCACTCCAAGATATTAAAACAGTACTGTGAACCTCACCACCAGTTTTAAATACACAACTTAGAGCTATTTCTGGAAATACTTTTTTTCTAAAAAATCAGACATAATGAAGCCTTAGAGGACAAGAGATTTAACATAATGCAGAGACTCAAGTTATTCTTTTCACACCAAAGGCAAAGAGTAGATTTGATAAGGTGTGAAGGATTTAACTGGGCGTTCAAAGGAAGAGCTGCTTCGATTTGTAAAAGGGCCTGTGTCCCGAGAGAACAGATCCAATAGAAACTTCAGTAAGTTATTATATACATAGACCACAAGGTACGAGAGATATTGAAGCCCTGGCAAGAAAAAGGAGGTACGTAGCAGGTATAGGCAGGAAGGAATAAATTAGTTACTTGACGTGTATATGAAATTCAAGAGAACTCTTCAGAAGAAAATCAGGAGGGCAAAAAGGCCCGAGGTCACATTAGTAGACCAGGTGAAAGAGCTTCAACAGATATGTTAAGAGCAAAAGGATTGCAAGGGATAAAATTGGTCAGAATGGTCATCTATGCATGGAGCCAAAAGACATGGGGGAGATCTTAACTGGAGTTTGCTCCAGAGACAGATCATCATCATCAGGTGCCATGCCCAGTCTGAGCTTTGACTGCCATGGCCCCCACACTCCTGTTTCGGGTCGAGTGGATCAATTCATTGGTATTCATTTCCAGTTCTCTGGCCGCTGTCTCCATCATCATTTGTCTTTGCCTTCCTCTTGCTTTCTTCCCTTCAATCTTTCCCCTAATTACCGTGCATTCTAACTCCTCTTTCCTAATCACATGTCCAATGAAGAGACAGATCCAAAGTCTATCGAAGTGAGGCAAAGCAGCAGTGAGGTCATGGACCTGATACAGATTACAAAGGAGGAAGTATTTCCTGTCTTCATGCAAATTAGGGTGGATAAATTCCCAAGGCCTGACCAGGTATCCTCTCAGGCCTTGTGAGAGGCTAGTGTAGAAATCAGAGGGGCTCTAGCAGAGATACTTAAAACGTCCTTAAAAAGGAGATATTTCAAACGGGGAAATTATAGGTTGGTGAGCCTGAAATTAGTAGTGGGTTAATTCTAAGGAACCGGATATATAAGTATTTGGATAGATAGGGTTGTAAAGAGAGCTTTTGGCACGTTAGCCTTCATAAATCAAAGTACTGAGTACAGGAGTTAAGATGCTTGGTTGAAATTGAATCAGACAATCGTAAAGCCTGGTTTGGAGTACTGTGTGCAGTACGGTTACCTACGGGAAAGTTGTAAATACAATTGAAAGAGTGCGAGGAAAATTTACAAAGTTGTTGCTAGGACTTGAGGACCCGAGCTATACGGAAAGGTTGAACAAGTTAGCACTTTATTGCCTAGAGCATAGAAGAATGAGGGCAGATTTGATCGAGATATACAAAATCATGAAGGGGATGGATAGGATAAATTCAGGTAGGCCTCTTCCACTGAGGTTGGGTGAGACTAGAACTAGAGGTCATGGGTTAAGGGTGAAAGGTGAACCATTTAAGGGGAATGTCTTTACTCAGGGTGGTGAGAGTGTGGAACAATCTGCCAGTGGAACTGGTGAATTCGGGTTCGATTTCAACCTTTAAGGAAAAATTGGATATGTACATGAATGGGTGGGGTATAGAGGGATATGGTCCAGGTGCAGGTCAGTGGGACTAGGCAGATTGATAATTCGGCCTGGCTTGGATGGGCCAAAGGGCCTGTTTCTGTGCAGTAGTGTTCTATGTCTTCTATGACTAAGACATAGGAGCAGAATTCAGCCATTTGGACCATTTAGTTTGGTCCATAATTCCATCTTGGCTGATTTATAATCCCTATCAACCCCATTCTCCTGCCTTCTCCTTGTAACCTTTGACATCCTTACTAATCAACAACCTATCAACCTCTGCCTTGAATATACACAATGACTTTGAATATACCCACTGACAAAGAAATTCAGCCAAATGCCAGTTAAAAATAGATTAAACCAGGAGGGAAAAATATTTAGCTTCACCTAGGAGTTCTTAGACAATCCAAAACAACACAATTGTAACTGAGCATTTCTGTTCTGTTGGTAATCGAGCTGTAGCAGGGTGGGGGTCAGTCGAAAACATTGGACAATGCTGTACTTTCCCCAAGAATAAATAGTTCTGCAATAAGTTGATGTAGTTAGTGCCAACTTGTGACCACAAAATGGTAGTTGGATCTTTATCACCAATAACAAATACTGCATTATTTGTATCTTTGAAAAGTTAAAAAGTCCATGTGGTTTTCCCCAGAGAATTTCAAAAGAATTTGTCCTCCAACAACAGCTTTTGGTTTATCTTGCCCCTCCCAGGCAACCTTGGGGCTGGAGATTCAAGACAAGGAATATTTAAGTCAACATGGGGGGCATATTTGATGGGCCAACTCCTTTTCTCCCTTCGTCTGTCAAATTATCATTTCTAACATGGGCCTGAACAATAAGGCAGCCATTATGAACAAACCACCCTTAGGCAAAAGCTTCAAAAGCTTCGTCTCCTGGCATCATTCTGGGTTTGTTACTCTGCAATCTCCGTCTCCTGACACATCTTACTACAGAGCTAAAAGCAGCCAATATACATTTCTATTTTGGTGACTGGAAAAATTCTCCCCAACAAAAAAAAAACAAAACACTGCAAGGGAATGCCACCGATAATATGAGTTTCTGATTCCAGTAATGAAACAGAATTTAATTTAATATTCCTGCACTGCACAGTATTTAAGCTACAGCTCCCCAAACAGTGACTCATTTCAAAGTAGATTTTATTACGAGTGTTCATACATGTCACTATATACAACCCTGAGATTCATTTTCCATTGGGCATACTCAGCAAATCTACGGAGGAATAACTAACAGGATCAATGAAAGATCAACCAGAGTGCAGAAGACAACAAACTGTGCAAATGCAAATATAAATATATAGGAAAAACTAACGAGAATATGAAATGATTGGTTGTGGGAGCATTTCAATAATGGGGCAAGCGTAGACGAATTTTTGGTACTATACCTCAGGTGAAAGAGTACATGGACACAGTTGAGAGTTATCAACTGCATCTCAGCAGTGTAGGAAAACAAATTTCATGACACAAGCCAGTGATAATAAATCTGATTCCGTTTCTGATTAACTGGGAAAGGATGAGAAATTTCAATATTCTGCTCAGGTATTTAGGATATAACAGGGAGGACAAACATAACAATCCCATGCAGCAATCGAAACTTCCACAAAGTTGGTGAAGCTGTTCAATGCTGTTCACGTACGAGGGAGGAAAAAAGCGATGTGAGTATTATTGCAATTTTCTTTATTCTTTGATTTTTTTTCCTTGATCCCAAAATAGCAACTACTCTTTGTGCCAGATATATTTATTACTTTGGCCAACGAGGAAGGAAGCAGAACTTCAGATTGTATTGCTAACTTTCAGAGCAGAGCTCCCCATTAAACTAAACATGGATTTTAAAACTCTCATGCCAATGCTCAGAATCCTGCTCTAGACACCACTTCTCATTTCACTTTAAGTCGTTAATCCTAGCCATCTGCTTCAACCGCATTATTTTTTTGAGTTATCCCTGCTTCTCCTGTTTGATCAGCCTTGAATTCAGTGTTCACTATAGGTAGCTGTGACCTCAGCTGCCAAGGCACAACCCCCACCCTCCCCAAGTCCCTCCTTTCAGTCTTCATGATAATCCTCAAATCCTTTTAAGACTAAGCTCTGGTCATCTGTCCAAATCAGTCCACATGTCGTCCCATGTCAGATTTTGTTTGCCACCACTCCAATAAAGTTGGGGGTGGAGAAAGTTATTCATATAAAAAGGTGCAAAAGGAATGTGAACATAGACTTATAAAATAAAATCAGTCTTTTAAAATAGAACTTGCCTACTTCTTTACCAGAAGTTAATGCAAAATAGAAGCTTATACAATTCATCATTCTAATCCTAATGCAGATGGTAAGATTCAATATTGTGTACTGAAGAATGACAATAAACAGGGGCACCTACCACCCACCAGCCTCTGTTTCCAGCATATACTCCTCCAAAACTTCCATTACCACCAATGGGATCCCAACACCAAACACATCTTTCCCTCCCCCTCCCCCCACTTTCTGCTTTCTGCAGGGTTCGCTCCCTACGCGACTCCTTGTCCATTTGTCTTCCCCACTGATCTCCCTCCTGGTACTTATCCTTGCAAGCGGAACAAGTGCTACACCTGCCCCTACACCTCCTCCCTCACTACCATTCAGGGTCCCAAACTGTCCTTCCAGGTGAGGAAACACTTCACCTGTGAGTCTTTTGGGGTCACTTACTGCATTCAGTGCTCCCAGTGTGGCCTCCTGCATACCGGTGATACCCAACATAGATTGGGACATTGCTTCACCGAGCATCTACACTCCATCTGTCAGAACAAGCGGGATCTCCCAGTGACCACCCATTTTAATTCCACTTCCCATTCCCATTCCGATATGTCAATCCATGGCCTCCTCCACTGTCATGATGAGGCCACAGTTATGTTGGAGGAACATCACCTTATATTCAGTTTGGGTAGCCTCCAACCTGATGGCATGAACATCGATTTCACAAACTTCCAGTAATGCCCCTCACCCCCCTCCTTCTCCATTTCCCAATCCCTTTTCCCTCTCTCACCTCATCTCCTTGCCCACCCATCACCTCCCTCTGGTGCTCCTCACCCCCTTTTCTTCCTTCCTAGGCCTTCTGTCCCTTTCACCAATCAACTTCCCAGCTCTTTATTTCATCCTTCCCTCTCCAGGTTTCGCCTATCACCTTGTGTTTCTCTCTCACATCCCCCCCACCTTTTAAATCTACTCCCTAGCTTTTCTCTCTA
Organism: Hemitrygon akajei; assembly: GCF_048418815.1. Taxonomy (NCBI): domain Eukaryota; kingdom Metazoa; phylum Chordata; class Chondrichthyes; order Myliobatiformes; family Dasyatidae; genus Hemitrygon; species Hemitrygon akajei. The sequence goes on from NC_133127.1 coordinate 34,697,298, forward strand.
GTCCTGCCAAAGGGTTTCGGCCTGAAATGTCAACTGTACTCTTTTCCATAGATGCTGCCTGGCCTGCTGAGTTCCTCCAGAGTTTTGTGGGTGTTGCTCGGATTTCCAGCATCTGCAGATTTTCTCTTGTTTGTCACCAGAGAATGAAATGATTGTTACCCCGGATCCAATGCAGCATGAAATGGTGATGTATTGGGTCATTTCCGCACCATGCAGTGATGCAGTTTGTTAGAAAGCTCTCCACTCTACATCTGTAGAATGATGTGAGTATAGATATGCAAAGTCCAGCTCCCTTCAGCCTCCTCAGAAAGTAAACTTTCTTGACCATGGTGGGTGTGTTCTGGCACCATGAGAGATTGTGCGAAGTGAGCACTCCCAAGAGTCTGAAGCAGTTGCTTCTGGCACATCGTCAGTTAAAGTGCAATTGTGTTCCAAGCCCCAGTTTCATTCAAACCAGCAGCAAGGGACAGATCACAAAGAAAATTCCAGAGTTATTCAAAGCTAAAAATCTAGACACTTTGCACACCCAAAAACCAAACTTTCAATCTCTACTCTCATTTGCTGCAGATAGGAAAAGAACTAAACACAGCATCTGATGCCAAATTAAAATGAGGACGATAGACACCAAGAAAAACCTAAGAGATGGCATTAATTTACACCAACTAAAGAAAGACTGAGTTATGCTTAGAGATCAGCTGAAGCACTTTCAATACTTCATATTGAGGAGCACAGGTGAATATTGGACTGAATATTAGCAAAGAAACAAGGAAAACATTTAAAACCTAACTCAGTAGATCTGATAAATTGAAGTACTTCTGCCACAATGAGGAAGTGAAACATTATACAGTTTAGCAGATAAACATCACATTTCTAGTAGTTTCATTACAGAAACACAAAGGTTGGTGGCATTTTGGACAGTGTAGAATGTTACTAACTGCTATCATCCCAATCTTCACCTCCCCCAGCTCCCTCCTTCCACCAACTCCCCACTTCACTACTGAGCAGGTGAGAATGACTCTGGGGAAACTCAGACACGGCAAATCATTGGGACCGGTTAGAGTGAACCCCAGGGTCCTGAAGGAATGTGCTGAGCAGCTGTGTTCTCCAGCGCATTTTCAATCTGTATCTCAGCCTGGAAAAGGTCCCAACTGTGTGGAAAACATCGTGTGTGGTCCCAGTACCCAAGAAGGGCTGGCCAAAAGTCTTGAATGACTACTGTCCAGTGGCCTTGACCCCACACATCATGAAGACCCTAGCGAGGCTGGTCCTAGTTCGATCAGCTCTCGATCTTCTGCAGTTTGCCTACCTGGAACACATTGGAGTTGGCAATGTGAACAGAGCCCATTCCCATTTGGATAAGCAGGGCAGCACTGTGAGGATCATGTTGTTTGATTTCTCAAGTGCCTTCAATATTGTACAGCACTCACTGTTGGGGGAAGTGCTCTCTTCAATGCAGCTTGACACTTTATCGCATCCTGGATAATGGACTACCTGACTGGCAGACCACAGTTTGTGTGACTTCAGAGCCGTGTGTCAGACATACCTATCAGCAGCACTGGGGCTCCACAGGGGACTGTGTTGGCTCCCTTCCTGTTTACTCTGTATACCTCAGACTTTAGGTACAACAGAGTCACACCATCTGCAGAAATTCTCTGATAACCCAGCAATAGTTGGGTGTATAAGGGGAGGATGGGAGGATGAATACAGGGCCCTGGTGGAGGACTTTGTCAAATGGTGCAAGCTGAATCATCTGCAGCTCGACTTCAGTATGACAAAGGAGGTGGTGATGGACTTTAGGAAGACTAACCTGTACGTCTCCCTGTTACCACTGATGGTGAGGACGTGGATGTGGTGGAGACCTTACAAGTACTTGGGGGTGCACCTGGATGACAGACTTGAGTGGAACAAGTCTGTAGACTGTGGAGGCTGTGGACAAGAAGGGCCTGAGTTGCTTCTACTTCCTAAGGAGACTGAAGTCCTTTGGAGTACGCAAGCCTCTCCTTCACACGTTCTACCAGTCTGTTGTCACCAGTACGATCTTCAATGTGGTGGTGTGCTGGGGCAATGGCATTAACACGGCTCTGATATATGAGTCAGACTAGACACATTGGAGGCTGTGGTAAAACAAAGGACCCTATGGAAAATCCTGGCAATTCTGGACAATGGTTCTTACCCCCTGCATGCCAACTTGGCTAAACAGAGGAGCACTTTTAGTAATAGACCAAGACAACTGTGCTGCTTCAAAGAGCGCTATGTAAGGTCATTCTTACCCTTGGCTATTAGGGTCTATAATGAGTCAACCTATAGCCGGGGAAGTGATGACCTCCTCCTGTTAGACTGTTTGAAGTAGCTTACTTTTTTTCTCTCTTACTTTTCTTCTAATATTGGTATATTTGTATATTTGTGCACTTGTAATGCTACTGTGACACTGTAATTTCCTTTGGGATCAATCGATAAAGTATCTATCTATATTGATCAGAATCCTTCGCTGCAAGAAACATAAGGCTGTGTTAGTAGGTAATTTTAACTTTTCAAATATTGACTGGGTCTCCCTTACTGTAAAAGGGCTGGATGGGAAAGAGAATGTCAGTTGAGTTCATGAAAAGTTTCCATAATCAGTCCACAGAAGTCCCAACAAGAGAGTGTACGATACTAGATCTCCTGTTAAAGAATGAGACAGGGAAGGTGATGCAAGTTTGTGCAGGGAAACTCTTGGTATCTTGTGATCATAATGCCATTATTTTCAAGGTAACAATGGAAAAGGATAGGACCAGTCCTCGGGTTGAGATTTTAAATTGGAGAACAGTCGATTTTTTTGGTATTAGAAAGGATGTGGCAAAGTTGTTCTTGGTAAGTCAGAGGCCTTCAAAAGAGAAATTTTGAGAGTACAAAGTCTGTGTGTTCATGTCAGAATAAAAGGCAAGAAAAATAGGTGTAGGGAATTTTGGTTTCCGAGAGATATTGAAGCCCTGGTTAAGAGAAAGGAGATGTAGAGCAGGTATAGGCAGACAAGAACAAATGAGTTCTTGAGTACAAGAAATCCAAGAAACACTTGGAAAACCAGGAGGCACATGAAGTTGCTCTAGCAGACAAGGTGAAAGAGAATCCCAAGGGCTTCTACGGATATATTAAGAGCAAAAGGATAGCAAAGGACAAAATTGATCAGAATGGTAATCTACGTGTGGAGCCAAAGGAGATGGTGGAGATCTTAAATGGATTTTTTCTTATATTTACTCATGAGATGGACACAGTCTAAAGATGTGAGGTCACAAGGTCACAGACCCTATACCGATTCGAGGAGGAGGTGTTTGCTGTCTTGAGGTAAATTAGGGTGGATATATCCCCAGGGCCTGATAAGGTGTTCCCTCGGACCCTGTGGGAAGCTGGTGCAGAAATTGCAGGGGTCTTAGCAGAGATTTAAGCACCCTCAGCCACAGGTGAGGTACCAGAGGACTAGAGGATAGCTAGTGTCATTCCGTTGTTTAAGAAAGGCTCCAAGTACAAGCCAGGGAATTACAGGTTGGTGAGCCCGACACCAATATTGGGAAAGTTATTGGAAGGTATCCTAAGGAACTGGATATCTGAGCATTCAGAAAGACAGACCAATTAGGATTAATAAGGTTTTGTACATAGCAGGTTGTGTTTAACCAATCTTACAGTTTTTTGAGGAAGTTACCAGTAAAGTTGATGAAGGCAAGGAAATGGATATTGTCCACATGGACTTTAGCGAGGCCTCTGACAAGATCCCTCATGGGTGGTTGGCAAAGAATATTCAGTCGGTTGGCGTTCAAGATGAGGTAGTAAATTGGATTAGACATTGGCGTCTCCCACAGAGCCAAAGAGTGGTAGTAGATAGTTGCCCCTCTGACTGGAGGCCTGTAACTGGTGGGCCTGTTGTTGTTTCTCATCTATATCAATGATCTGGATGATAATGTGGTTAAATGGATCAGCAAATTTGCGGATATCACTAAGATTGGGTGTGTAGTGGACAGTGAGGGAAACTATCAGAGCCTGCAGAAGGATCTGGACCAGCTGGTGAAATGGACTGAAAAATGGCAGATGGAATTTAATGCAGACAAGTGTGAGGTGTTGCACTTTGGGAGAAACAACCAGGGAAGGTCTTACACGGTGAGTGGTAGGGCACTGAGGAGTGTGGTAGAACAGAGGGATCTGGAAACACAGATCATAATTCCTTCAAAGTGGTGTCACAGGTAGATAGAGTCATAAAGAAAGCTTTTGGCATGTTGCCCTTCATAAATAAGTATTGAGTTCAGGAGTTGGGATGCTATGTTGAAATGGTACAAGATGTTGGTGAAGCCTAATTTGGAAAACTGTTTGCAGTTTTAGTCACCTACCTACAGAAAACATGTAAATAAGATTGAAAGAGTTCAAAGAAAATTTATAAGGATGTTGCTGGATCTTGAGGACCTGAGTTGTAGGAAAAGGTTGAAAAGGTTAGGACTTTATTCCCTAGAACATTTAAGATTATGGGGAGATTTGGTAGAGGTATACAAAATTATGAGGGGTAGAGATAGGATAAACACAAGCAGGCTTTTTCCCCTATGGTTGGGGGAGACTAGAACTAGAGGTCATAGGTTAAGGGTGAAAGGTGAAATTTTTAAGGGGAACATGAGAGAGAGAACTTCTTGACTCAGAGGGTGATGAGAGTGTGGAATGAGCTGCCAGCACAAAGAGGTGGATGCGGGTTCAATTTCAACAGTCAAGAGAAATTTGGATAGGTTATGGATGAGAGGGGTATGGAGGGCGAAGGTCCAGGTGCAGGTCAATAGGACTAGGCAGATTAATGGTTCACCACGGACTAGATGGCTGAAGTGTTTCTGTGCCAAGACCCTATAACTATGACATTTAAGAGGCTCTTTCATAAGGATATATATGGAAGAAAAGCGAAGAGCTATGTAGGCAGGAAATACTAAATTGATCTAAGAGTAAGTTAAAGGGCTAGCACAACATCATGGGCTGAAGGGCCGGCTCTGTTTTACATTTTATGTTGTTAAGCTTGCAATAAAAGATGTAAATTCAACTCCAGTTTTCTCTCAGTCTAGGAACACTGAAATGTGTTCAATTTCTCTCCAATAAGGTAGATCTGCACAGGGGAAATTACGTTAGATTATTGAACACTGGCAATAGGGTGATGGGAATGTGGTTCAGTTGTGGGCAGGATGGTGAGGCATTGCTCCTGTAGAAAAAAAACCTGAAAAAGAAACTTTAAAAAGAAACACAGAGGAAGATGACCAATGGAAATGCAGTAACAAGCAGTTGTTTGCAGCAGGATAAAGGGGAGTGCAGATGAAAGGTACTCCTGTCAGCAGAGTCATTAACCTTCGTGGGCTGATGTCAGTTTGCGTTACAATCGATACAAGGGTCAGCGGCATCGTGACCTGCAGTGTGGGCACCCTTCCGAGCTGATGTCAGTACGGCACTTCAATGTCCGGCAGAGGCAAAGACCAGAAGAGAAAATACATTCTTCCTAGTAATCCCAAAATAAAACAATTGTTTTACATTCACTTGTTGCCCCCACCCCCACCAAGGACCGGACACTTCCAGCTAACGAAGTACTTTAAATAGACTTTAATATTCATGACACATGTTTAAATTTAGATAAATAGTTCTTAACACACATTTAAAACTCACAGATTTCTAACTTATGTAAGATTTCTGAATTACAAAAGATTGACAAACACAAAAGATTTTCAAACACAGGTACAATTCTTAGAAACTAAAATTGTTACAGACAATTGAGTCCTCCATCACAGAAACTGAAGTTTGAGAAATGAATTCTAGCTCTTCTTTCTGTCACCCTGGCTTCCCGTCATTCCTAACAATCCCCAAAGCTTTCTAATATTTGTCAACTAGTAGCAAAACAGTATATTATCTGCATGCAATATTTTGCCAGACACTCAAAATTAATGCCGTGACGGTGGACTCCAAGTACACAAGCATCTCAACTATCGACTGGAGCTACAGCTGTGAACTCTGTTTGATGTGCTATGTGAACAACATCAGTCTGCTCTGCAAACTTCCATGAGCAAAATAACCTAGCCACTGTCATTTGGTTTGATACAAGGCAATTAACGTAAACCCATTGTCTTATGCTGATTAAACACAGGCCTACAAGACTACACGAGTGAATCCGCAGATGCTGGAAATAAATAAAAAACACAAAATGCTGGCAGAACTCAGCAGGCCAGACAGCATCTATGGGAGGAGGTAGTGACGACGTTTTGGGCCGAAACCCTTCATCAGGGGGCCCTACAAGACTATACTGTTCACAATAAAAAGCTGAGGAAGGAATATTGCTTAGAAGTTTATCTGTCTCTAACATCTCTGACCTTTGGATGGGTCATGCTGCTGAGCTAGAAAGCCTCTCGGGGCCCTGGAAAGTGAATATCCATCACCCTAAGGTCACCCCACTACAGGGCAAGGAGGGACTGACATGCCACAAACATTGAAATATTGCATCGCCCCAGGGGACCACACAAGTGGCAATGGTGCTATGGTTTAAAAAGTGTTAACACCACTGAATGCATTGATTATATGACACTAACAATGCAAAACATTCACGTCCTGTTCTTGCATACATAAAGTTTTTGAAATAAATAGGGAACCATTTGGCAATCATGACAATATCCCACCACTCCAGTCATTACGCTCTTTCTACACATCTGCTCTTTGTTCCTTGCAGCATTATTTCCTCATTATTTTGTGAAAAGTAGCAGCAAATTTACAGAGAATACTTGTGAGATCTGCATCTCATTGTGTACCCCAGATCACATTACAACAGATCCTGACTACAGGGGACAAGGTCCAGCATTGTTCTTAGTTTTAACTTTAACTAATTCCAAAAGAAATATTTATCTATTTTGTAACAGCAGTTTTAATTTACCCCCATGACTGTTTGATCACAGATTACGTTCAGGAGCCTCCCCACATGTGACAATTATTCACTCTATTGTTGATCTTTTACAGCAATGCTAAATAGGATTATTCAAACCCCCAAAGTTTGTATCACTAAGGCAGCCGTTTTTGACAAGGTGCAGGTCAAGAGGATGATCACTTCAAAGTAAATTTATTATCAAAGTCATCGTTTACGAACGACCCTGAGATTCATTTTCTTGCAGGCATTCACAGTAAGTACAAAGAAGCAAAAAAACTATGCACTTCGCTGTATGTTTCAAAGTTCAAATCAGAGTTCAAAGTAAACAACCATGCAGATTAATTTTTTGCAGGCATTCACAGTAACTACTAAAACACGATAGAATCAATGAAAACCCACTCCCAACAGGACGGACAAACAACCAATATGCAAAAAAGCAACAAACTGCAAATATAAGTGAAAAATATGAAATAATAATAAGCAATAAATATCGAGAACATGTGATGAAAATTCCTTGAAAGTGAGTCCTTAGGTTGCAGGAACAGTTCAGTGAAGTTACTCCCTTTGGTTCAAGAGCCTGACGGTCGAGGGGTAGTGACTGTCAATGAAACTGGTGGTGTGGATTTGAACCTCCTCCGTGATGGCAGCAGCGAGAGGAGAACATGGCCTGGGTGCTGGAGGTCTCTGGTGATGGAGGCTGCTTTCCTGCGAAAACGCCCCATGTGGGTGTGCTCAGTGCTGGGGAGGGCTTTACCCATGATGGACTTGCCCTCAGCTTCTATGCTACTGATGTCCAGTTACTGCTTAGTTTACTTCCAGCCCAATGAACTCGCATCATCCTATTACACCCTTGTGACCAATTAACATACAAACCTGTATCTCTTTGGACTGTGGGAGGAAACCAGAGCACCTAGAGGAAACCCACGCAGTCACAGGGAGAATGTACAAACTCCTTACAGACAGAGCACGGGGTAAATAAAGTAAAGCCCAGTACAGGCCCTTTGGCCCATGACGTGCTGTCTTCCTATATAGACCTACTCCACGATCAATCTAACCCGTCCTTCCTACACAGCCCGTGACCATCCACTTTTCTTACATCCGTATACTTTCCCAGGAATCTTTTAACAGGCATCGTGCATCAGCCTGGGTGAGGAGTGGTTCCTCATGGCTATGTCAGATAAAACAACGTAGGAACCCAAAAAGGTCCTTGGCTGCTCGTCCTTTTTCACAGTACACAAGGGGCCATGACCTCGGAGGTGTTTTCCCGAATAAAAAACGGATCGTTACAACCTAAAGGTGTATTATTCAAATTAGAAACACTGTATGAACCGTACATACACACATTTCTACAGACATCTTTGAAATATCTCTGCAAAACACAGCATGTTATTGATCTCCGTGTATGCACCACGGCAGTACAGAAAGCATCGGCTATAATGTCAAGAATGAAAAAGCATTGAATGGTTTATTCTGGTGAATATTTTTTATTATGAATTAAGTTTATTTTTGCAAAACTAAGCATCAGGGATGGGATAGGCTATGTTGTAAGGTTATCCACCTTGGCAAGCGACAGGCTTCAAGAGTGGTTTAGCAGGAGAGGTCAAGAATGGCCAACAGGCTAACTTATTGATACAGGGTGTGGAATAAACTCTTCCAGCCCTTTGAGCTGCTTGCTCAGTAATCTCTGATTTAACCCTGTCTAATCCTGGGACAACTTACAATGACCAATTCAGCTGCTAACCAGTACATCTTTGGTCTACGGGAGAAAACCAGAGCACCCAGGGAAAACCCGCGCATTCCACAGGGAGGATGTACAGAATCCTTACGGATGACGTCAGAACTGAGCTCCAAACTCGGGAAACAATGCCATTGTTTGCGTAGTCTACACAAATCACAAATGAAGTCCTGTGAAAAAAAGTTACTGTTCCCCTCTTCCAGGAAATTTGGGAGCTCAAGGACGTTACCAACTGCTCAAGGTTGTGCCAAGTTTATGACAAGTTTGTTGTTCTTCACTTGTTGGAATAGTCCTTCCCTCAAAGAGGGATGGGAAGAGCAGTGCTGGTTTCTACTAGTTCATCACCAACAATTCAACATGAAAGGACTCTGTTTTACCACAACAGATGGAACTTACCTGTGCCCATTCATTTTAATTCTACTTCCCATTCTCACATGTCGGCCTACGACCTCCTCTACTACCACGATGAGGCCGCCCTCAGGTCAGAGAAGCAACATCTCATATTCCGTCTAGGCCGCCTCCAACCTAAAGTCATGAACCTCAATTTCTCTAACTTCCTGTATTTTCTTAATTTCTCCTTCCCTCTTCCATTTCAGCTCCCTTCTTACCCCTTCTCTTCTCCTCACCTTCCCTCTGTTGCCCCTTCTCCCTCCCATTCTCCCATGATCTACTTTCTTCTCCTATCAGATTCCTTCTTCAACACTTTACCTTTTCCAGCTAAACTTCCCAGCCATTTCCCATCCCTCCTCCCCCACCCATCTTCCCTTCACGTAGTTTAACCGATCACTTGCTAATTTGTTCCTCTCCTCCCCCCACTTCCTTTCCAGTCCTAATGAAGGGTCTCTGCCTGAAACATCGACTGTATATTCCTTTCCATACATGCTGCCCGACATGCTGAGTTCCTCCGACGTTCTGTGTGTTACCGGGGGGATCTGGATCACACAGAAACATCAGTCGCAGTTGGAATACCACAGGCTCAGAACGCCAGAGACCATTGTTCTATCCAAATTTGTGCTCTTCTAGAAGGGTGTTACATTCCTGACCAGAATGTTCCAGGGTCTAGCAGCAAGTACTCTGACAACGTGCACTGGACCCACAGGGAGAAGGGAAAAAGGTGACCCTGCATTGCACACCCCCCACCACCACCATTCTTTACACGCAAGATTCGAGAGGTTTCTCAACGTAAAACTCACGATTAGTGATGCCAAACATTGCCTGGCTACCTACTGCACATTCTACTCTCTACACCAGGGGTTCCCAACCTGGGGTCCATGGGCCCCTTGATTAATGATAGAGGTCCATGGCATGATAAAGTTTGGAAACTCCAGACTGCATGGCTAAGCACAGCTCAAATGCCGCCTACGAATTTGCCAATGTTGTTGGCAGAATCACTTTGGGATTCTTGAGGAGGCAGGGGCGGATTGGGGAGAGAATGCATCAGCTTGGCATGTTGGTGGCTGGCTTTCCCCTGGTCTGCTAAGTGTTTCCAGTAACATTTTGTGCTTTTGTTTCAGATTTCCAGCTTCTGCGGTTAGCTTTTGCTTCTCACTTCCTGGCCGATTCTGCTACAGCTTCCATTTCCCCCCCAACTCTCCGCAGATACCAGCTGACCTGACATAACTTTCCCAGCATTCTCCATTAATAAACAGGAGAAAATCTGCAGACGCCGGAAATCCAAAGCAACACGCACAAAATGCTGGAGGAACTCAGCAGGCCAGGCAGCATCTACTGAAAAAGAGTATAGTCGACATTTCAGGCAGAGACCCTTCAGCAGGAAGGGTCAATTAATTCTCAATGAAGGGACTTAATTCTCCATTAAATCAGATTTCATCAACTGTATCGTTCCATTGCTCACAAATCCAGAAGCTTCTCTCTTTGAGACGGATCAACAAGCCTCAGTACCCTGTTCTAATCAGCACCAGTCTGAGTCATTCCTTAGCCACCGCCCTACCACAGACATTGCCTTGCTTGACAGCCCTCCCTCCCTCCTCTGCATGTCAACAGATCTGGTCTCCGAGTGTTTTGGGGTGGGGTTAGGAGATATCAACACCAAAGTAATGTTAACCATTTCATTCTCTATAAATATAACCAAACTTGCTGAAGATTTCCAGCAATTTCTAAAGACGCGAAGTATGGGAACAGAGCATTTGGCCTTAGGAACCACACCTCCCGGTTCAGGAACAGTTATTACCTCACAAGCATCAGGCTCTTGAGCTGGGCTGGGGTGGATAACGTCACTCACTGAGCTGACTCTGTGACCTCCAGGCTCACTTTCAAAGACACTTTACAACTCAAGTTCTCAGTATGATTTTTTATTTGCACAATGTCTTCTTCTATACATTGGCTACGTGTATAGTCCCCCCACCAGAAATTTAATCGTATTTCTTTCTTTATCTGTAAATGGATGCAAGAAATGAATCTCAAGGTAATATATGGTGACATATACAGTAAAAATTTAGGTAATAAAATTTACTTTGAACAGGTTTATCAAGCATCCACTTGCACTAACCCCCTCCCACTTATTCTCTCCACTATCCCCTCAGTATCTCACCCAGATTCCATAACTCACCCATTCACCAGTGTCAATTTACATCCAGGAAACGTACAGACATGCACCCAGGGTCTCAGGGAGGATATGCAAACTCCACAGAAAAATGCAAGTTCAGACCGAGTCCGGGTCATCGGAACCGCAGGTCGGACCGAGTCCAGGTCATGGGAACTGCAGGTTCAATGGTGTGCATATGACTTGGATTTTACACCAAATAAATTGGATGCTAGATTTAAGAACTGGACAGCTAAAGGAATAGCAGTTCTTTGCAACATAATGAAAGAAGGAACACTGTTCAGTTTTGAAATGCTTAAAGAGAAACACTTATTAGAAAAACAAGATTTTTATCGGTATTTACAGATGCGACAATATGTTAATAAGATGCTTAAAAATGTAACCAAGGCAAGTACATGCTTGATAGAGCTATTTAGAAAAGCATATAATTCAGATAATGGTAGTAGAATCATTTCAAGCATGTATAAGGGGTTGTAAAATCTTAAAACACATTTGACTTCATACATTAAAACAAAATGGGAGACGGAAGGAGGGATAATTATATCTGAGGAAGAATGGACAATAATATGGAGATATCAATGGAAGTGTACCAGTTCACAGAAATGGAGGGAGTTTGGATGGGAAAACTTGATAAGATATTTTATTACACCCTCTCAGAAATCCCATTATGATAGTAACCTCCCTGTTTGCTGGAGAAATTGTGGAAATCAAAATGCAAATCATTATCATATTTTTTGGGACTGCCCTGTTATCAAAGACTATTGGAGGGGATACACAATGCCCTACAAGACATCTTTAAATGTGAAATACCCTTAGAGAGTAAGACCATATATTTTGGATATATACCTCAAGAATGGTTGAAAAGAGATAAATATTTAATGAATATACTGTTGGTGGCTAGGAAATGGTTATCACAGGAGAGCCCAACTTTAAATACATGGATGGAAATTACAATGGACATTTACAAAATGGAGAAGATAACAACTTCTGTTATTCATAAGCTGGAACAATTTGATTCATACTGGGAAAAATGGTTTAACTACATAACTCCTCATAGGCCTGATTTTATTCTCACAAATCAATGAATCTGTTGTAAAAAAAAAGATCACTCCCTACTTGTACATAGTTCTTTCCTTTTGCTTGTTTTTTCTTTCCAACCTTTTCTATGTGTATACCTCAGATAAATACTTTGTGGAGATTTGTGATATATATGATTATATGATATATATGTACAATGTCTGAAATACATCTTATGGAAATGTTTGTTTGACGATGAACTTCAATAAAAAAATAAAGGTTACAAAAAAAAACAGAACTACAGGTTCATACCGAGCCCGGGTCATCGGAACCGCAGGGTCAGTCCGAGTCCGGGTCATCGGAACCGCAGGGTCAGACCGAGTCCGGGTCATCGGAACCGCAGGGTCAGACTGAGCCCCGGTCATCGGAATCGCAGGGTCAGTCCGAGTCCGGGTCATCGGAACCGCAGGGTCAGACCGAGTCCGGGTCATCGGAATCGCAGGGTCAGACTGAGCCCCGGTCATCGGAATCGCAGGGTCAGTCCGAGTCCGGGTCATCGGAACCGCAGGGTCAGACCGAGCCCTGGTCATCAGAACCGCAAGCTCAGTCCGAGTCCGGGTCATCGGAACCGCAGGGTCAGACCGAGCCCAGGTCATCGGAACCGCAGGGTCAGTCTGAGTCTGGGTCATCGGAATCGCAGGGTCAGACCGAGCCCGGGTCATCGGAACCGCAGGGTCAGACCGAGTCCGGGTCATCGGAATCGCAGGGTCAGACCGAGCCCGGGTCATCGGAACCGCAGGGTCAGTCCGAGTCCGGGTCATCGGAATCGCAGGGTCAGACCGAGCCCGGGTCATCGGAACCGCAGGGTCAGTCTGAGTCCGGGTCATCGGAATCGCAGGGTCAGACCGAGCCCCGGTCATCGGAATCGCAGGGTCAGACCGAGTCCGGGTCATCGGAACCGCAGGCTCAGTCCGAGTCCGGGTCATCGGAACCGCAGGGTCAGACCGAGCCCCGGTCATCGGAACCGCAGGGTCAGTCCGAGTCCGGGTCATCGGAACTGCCAGCCAGTATTAGCCACACCGTTATGAAACCCAATACAGGCCAGTACCATATTCTTCCAGGTTCCTGGCTTCACTAGCAAGCCCACAGCTCTGTTAACAGCCTGAAGTGATCTACAGTTAAAGGACTTTAAGAGTTCAACTCAAAATGCTTACGAATCAAGCCACTAGGTTTTACACAGAAACAGTTTTAACCTGAATGTAGTATCGGCCGCATTTTAGTTCAAGCCATTTTCATCCATTTTACACTATGAATGACTTCCTAATAAAGAAGCTAGAGAAATACAATCAATAAATGTGCAAGCGCATAGAACACAGAACATTACAGCAAAGCACAGGCCCTTCGGCCCATCCAATTGCTGCTCAGTCAGCTTTAGGTCCTGAACAGACCAGGACCGCCAGACTAGGCAACAGCTTTTGCAGTACAATGAAATACATGATAATATAGAAAATATAAATAAGCAAATCATTTACAGTGTACATAAGTTAAATTAAAAATAGTGCAAATACAGAAATAATTTTTAAAAGTGTAAAAGGATCTAGTGCTTTCTTGGCGTACATGATGAAGAAACTCTTCTCGGGCTTCCAGTAGGTACAGTTATCAATTATAACCGACATTTCAATGACGAACTCTGCCATCTTCTTTAGGAATGATGCCTGGGCTTGTCTAGTCTGGTGGTATTTATACCCCTGTTGTCCATCCCTCCCAATTGATTAGTCCTCATCCAATAAGGTTCCCACTCTCCCAATTTGTTTACAATGGAATTCCTTCGTCTTTGTTAAAATTCTTTTCCCCTAGTTTCAATTCAATAGACAATAGGTGCAGAAGTAGACCATTCGGCCCTTCGAGCCTGCACCGCCATTTTGAGATCATGGCTGATCAACTACTATCAATTCAATGGCTTCCTTCACCACGTGGTCCCAAAACCCATTGGTACAGCACAGTAGTTTGTGCCATTGAAGTCAATCCTACAGCCATTGCAAGTGCAATGTTCTGCTACCTCCGATTTCTTCAGGTAACCTCCTATGCTCCTTGATGTGGGTTTCCACAATCTGGCTCCGCATTCACCAGGAATCCTGTAAATGCCCCCCGACCGAAGGCTCCCCTGTTGGAGTTGAACTGGATTGCCTGATGGCCTGGCTGCTTTGCAGGGTGGGCTGGAGTCTTGGAGGGACAAGATAGTTGCAGCAAGTCTGGGCTGGAGTCAAATTTCCTCTTTCCTATTGTAAATTGGAGTCAATTTCCATGAGCTCAATGTCCATTTACAAATTGGATGGCAGAGGGGAAGAAGCTGTTCCTGAATCTTCTTCCCTCAGGCTGAGAGACTAATGAATACCTTGCCACCACCGAGGTCTCATCACCAGGACAGCGAGCTGTTTACTGTTTTCCCATGCTGGGCATTACATGTACTTTGAATTATATTTTAATAACTTACTTGTGGCAATATTTTGTTTTACGTGTCGTTTGTGATTTATGTTTTGTGGGTGCACCGTGGTCCGGAGTAACACTGTTCCGTTTGGTTGTATATATGTACAGCCAGGTGATAATAAAATTGGACTTGAGGTACACATTTTATTGATGAGGACACCACTGCAGCACAAACCCAAGTCCAGTACAACTTTGTTCATAAAATGTAGGCATTGTATAGGTCACAAGTTTGTGTGCACAAGCTTTTTCCAAATAGTTACTGCAATAGAAGCCACCTACCAGGTTGGGGTTTGGGGTGATCTGGGGTGGGTGGGGGGTCAAAATCCTCATCTTTGCCTCACCTCAGCTCCGCCACACTAAAATGTCTCCAATTTACAAAAGGAAAGAGGAAATATGACTCCAGCCTGGACTTGCCACAACCATCCTGTTCCTCCAAGACCCCAGCCCATACTACAAAAATGCCAGGCCGTTGGGCAATTTGACTCCAACAGGGAAGCCACGGGCCACTTTGCAGTGATCGCTTATCAGAACGACAAAGTATCTAGTTTCAAAGTATCAAAGAAGTTCTATCTACTGATAGCTACTATAAGCCTACAGATTCACACAGCTACCTGGACTATTCCTCTTCCCACCCCGTCTCTTGCAAAAATGCCATCCCCTTCTCACAATTCCTCCGTCTCCGCCGCATCTGCTCTCAGGATGAGGTTTTTCATTCCAGGACGAAGGAGATGTCTTCCTTTTTTAAACAAAGAGGCTTTCCTTCGTCCATCAACTCTGCTCTCAAACGCATCTCTCCCATTTCCTGCACATCTGCCCTCACCCCATCCGCCCACCACCCCACTCGGGATAGGGTTTCCCTTGTCCTTACCTACCACCCCACCAGCCTCCAGGTCCAACATATAATTCTCCATAACTTCCGCCACCTCCAATGGGATCCCACTACCAAACACATTTTTCCCTCCCCCCCCCTTTCTGCTTTTTGCAGGGATCGCTCCCTACGCGACTCCCTTGTCCACTTGTCCCCCCCCCCCATCCCTTCCCACCGATCTCCCTCCTGGCACTTACCCTTGTAAGTGGAACAAGTGCTACACCTGCCCTTACACTTCCTCCCTCACCACCATTCAGGGCCCCAGACAGTCCTTCCAGGTGAGGCGACACTTCACCTGTGAGTCAGCTGGTGTGGTATACTGCGTCCGGTGCTCCCGGTGTGGTCTTTTATATATTGGTGAGACCAGATGCAGACTGGGAGACCATTTCGCTGAACATCTACGCTCGGTCCGCCAGAAAAAGCAGGATATCCCAGTGGCCACACATTTTAATTCCACGTCCCATTCCCATTCTGATATGTCTATCCATGGCCTCCTCTATTGTCAAAATGAATCCAAACTCAGGTTGGAGGAAAAACACCTTATATACCGGCTGGGTAGCCTCCAACCTGATGGCATGAACATTGACTTCTCTAACTTCTGTTAATGCCCCTCCTCCACTTCTTACCCCATCCCTGACATATTTAGTTGTTTGCTTGTTCTCCATCTCCCTCTGGTGCTCCCCCCCCCTTCCTTTCTCCTGAGGCCTCCCGTCCCATGATCCTTTCCCTCCTCCAGCACTGTATCACTTTCGCCAATCACCTTTCCAGCTCTTAGCTTCATCCCTCCCCCTCCGGTCTTCTCCTATCATTTCGCATTTCCCCCTCCCCCCACTACTTTCAAATCTCTTACTATCTTCCCTTTCGGTTAGTCCTAACGAAGGGTCTCCGCCCCAAACGTCGACAGTGCTTCTCCCTATAGATGCTGCCTAGCCTGCTGTGTTCTACCAGCATTTTGTGTGTGTTGTTGGTTAAAGTATCTAGTTGTTTTCTTTGTTTCATTAGCAACCAACAAATAGTCATTGAACTTCAGCAGCACCATCTTAAACCCAAATGTTAATGAGTTTACAGGTTACAATGAAAAGTCAGCAGAAGGTCACAAGAGGAGGGTATTGTGGAGAACATTCTAACAGGTTGTATCACCATCTGTATGGGGGGGCACTGCACAGGATCAGAAAGAGCTGCAGAAAGTTACAAACTCAGTCAGCTCCATCATGGGCACTAGCCTCCCCAGCATCGAGGACACCTTCAAAAAGGCAGCATCCATCATTAAGGACCCCCATCACCCAGGACACGTCCTCTTCTCATTGCTACCATCAAGGAGCCTGAAGACACACACTCAACATTTTATGAACAGCTTCTCCCCCCCCCCCCCCACCGCATCAGATTTCTGAATAGACAATGAACCCATAAACACTACCTCACCATTTATCTTTTTTTGTCTTTTTGCATTACTTATTTAATTGATTTATTTAATATATATTTCCTATTGTAATTTATTTTTGTTATGTATTGCAATGTACTGCTGCCACAAAACAACAGATTTTGCAACACATGTTGGTGATATTAAACCTGATTCTGATTCTATTCAGTAAACTTAAACTTTTTGGCACCAAGAACCAAGTTTGAAAGAAGCTGTCAGGTCAGGTCAGGACCCACAGGATTTTTTAAAAAATCGTGATTCCATATAGAGAAATAGATTGGACAGAAAATTGGCAAAAATCTTCTTTATGTGGTTACGGCAGGAATTCAAAACCCACCAGTTACTTTTGGCCTGAAGTGCAGTAAATCACATGGGAGAGCGGTGTGAGTGTAAACCCCCCAGCTTTCAACCCCACGACTCTGGGGAAATCCAGTTTAACGAAAAAGTTGTTGATAGTAACCGCAAGTAATTCTGCGGATGCTAGAAATCCAGAGCAACACACACACACACAATGCTGGACTAACTGAACAGCTCCGGCAGCATGGATGCAAATGAATAAAGAGTCAGCATTTCCGCCACCACCCTTCTTCAGGACTGGAAAGGAAGGGAGAATAAAAAGGTGAGGGGGGGAGGGGAAAGAGGATAGCTGGAAGGTGATAGGTGAAGCCAGGTGGGCAGGAAGGGTGGGCACCAGGGGGAGGTGATAAGCAGGTGAGAAGAGGTAAGAGGTCAGTGGTGGAATGGAAGAGGGAAGGGGGAGGGATTTTTTAACCGGAAGGAGAAATCGATGTTCATGCCAAGTTGGAGGCTACCCAGCCGGAATATGATCGTTAGTGAATACACTCTTCGGATGTTTTTTCACCTGTCCTGTCTTAAATAAACTTTCTCCTTTGTTACTCTACCAGAATGCAAGCATATTAAACAACTGGACCCGATTTCAGCCTGTTGGCTTTATATCCTGTTGGCCAGGATACTCGGGTTTTCCCTCACACACCAGAAAGAACCTAAGCAATAAATTGGGAAACGTGTGTAGAACTCTTCAAGACAATGTGAACTTACTGAATACTCCCCGTGTACAAGTTTACGTGCAGATGCTCCCAGGTCGGTAACATCAAACAGCAGCAAGTTAGAAAGGGTAGGTTCACTCTGCAAAGTTTCGGTTAAGAAAAATCTAAAATTACACTTTCTTTTTTAAAAAGCACTTCCTGTTGTTCATAAAAGAGAGCCGATTCCACATTCTGTGTTTATGATAACGTAATTGTTTTATGAATCATTTCAACATGACTTGTTTCTAGAGAAGTTGCAACATTTTTAAAAAGTGCACTAAGAGAAATTCCCAGACCGGGTTTTCATTGAGGCGATAAACTGCCACTTTACAAACTGCTTACCGACTGAAAAGACGATAAGAAGTCTTTGTCCGGGGAGCTTCATATTCTGTGAAAGCTGGCGTCCCGCTTGCCTGATGTCGGTTTCGCTGGTGAACGAAATGTCTCCTTGCCACACTACGGACAATTCTTTATGTTGGCATCTACACTATAACTGCGCCGACAATCGTTTTACAGCATATATCATATGATTCCTTATCATGTGATAAGTCTCTATGTCAACCAGATTTCACTTCTCGCTCAACGGAGGCGGAGTTTGATTATTGCAGATGTAATAAGAGCAAAACTTTACGAACAAGAAAAATCTTCTGTGCAAACAGTATTACTTTAAAACATGTTGTTTACAGGAATCTGCATATGAACTTTAAGAAATATTTTGGTTTTAATTCCTAATATCCCTCAGAAAAATCTGTTGGTAGAACATTCTCCTGCATCAGGGGTTCCCAGCCCGGGATCTACGGGCCCCTGGGTTAATGGTGAGGGTCCATTCCATGAAAAAAGGCTGAGAAACCCTGTCCTGCATATGCGTGTGTGGAATGGGTTCGTCTGACCATAAACCATAAGACGCAGGAACATAATAAAGCCATTTGGCCCATCGAGTCTGGTCTGCCGTTCAATCACGGCTGATTTATTATCCCTCTCAACTCATTCTCATGCCTTCTCCCCGCAATCTTTGACACCCTGACTAATCAAATATCAACTTTAAATACACCCAATGACTTGACCTCCACAGCCACCCGTGGCAATAAATTCCACAGACTCACCACCCTCTGGCTAAAGAAACTCCTCATCTCTGTTCCAAAGGTACATCCTTCTATTCCGAAGCTGCGCCCTCTCGTCCTAGACTCCCCCACAACAGGACAAATCCTTTCCATGTCCACTCTTTCCAGGTCTTTCAATATTCGACAGGGTTCACTGGGGGGATTCCCGACCCTGTTCATCTAAAGTCGAGCAAGTACAGGCCTAGAGCCAGGCTGCTTCTAAACGGAGGCATGCAGGCAAGTGAGCTGACCTCAATTTAAATTTTAAACATGGCAGATCAATGGTAGTGGAGTTGATTTTTATTGTCTCGTGTACAGTGAACATAGAATAGTACAGCACATTACAGGCCCTTCAGCCCACAATGTTGTGCCGACCCTCAAACCCTGCCTCCCATATAACCCCCCACCTTAAATTCCTCCATATACCTGTCTAGTAGTCTCTTAAGCTTCTCTAGTGTATCTGCCTCCACCCACTGACTCAGGTAGTGCATTCCACGCACCAACCACTCTCTGAGTGGAAAACCTTCCTTTAATATTCCCCTTGAACTTCCCTCCCCTTAACTTAGAGGCATGCCCTCTTGTACTGAGCAGTGGTGCCCTGGGGAAGAGGCGCTGGCTGTTCACTCGATCTATTCCTCTTAATATGTTGTACACCTCTATCATGTCTCCTCTCATCCTCCTTCTCTCCAAAAAGTAAAGCTCCAGCTCCCTTAATGTCTGATCATAATCCATACTCTCTAAACCAGGCAGCATCCTGGTAAATCTCCTCTGTACCCTTTCCAATGCTTCCACATCCTTCCTATAGTGAGGCGACCAGAACTGGACACAGTACTCCAAGTGTGGCCTAACCAGAGTTTTTTTGAGTGAAAAGTTTGTCTTGCATACTGTTCATACAGAGCAATTCATTGCACAGTGCATTGAGTCATACAAGATGAACCAAAAGCAGAATAAAATGTAGCCACTGCAGAGGAAGTGCTGTGCAGGCGAATAATAAAGTGCAAGGTCATAACACGATAGACTGAGCTCAGAAGTTCATCAAGTCTGTTCCACCGTCTCATCATGGCTGGTCCAATTTTCCTCTCAGCCCCAATCTTCTGCCTTCTCCCCATATCCCTTCATGCCCTGTCCAATTATGAATCTATTAACCTCTGCTTTAAATATACATAAAGACTCGGCCTCCACAGTTGCCTCTGGCAAATGATTCCACAGATTCACCACTCTCTGGCTCAAGAAATCCCTCCTCATCTCCGTTCTAAAAGGACGTCCCTCCATTCTGAGGCTGTGTCCTCTGGTTTTAGACTCTCCCACCATAGGAAACATCCTCTCCACGTCCACTCTATCAAGGCCTTCCACTTTTCAATAGTCTTCAAAGAGGGCACGCCTCACTCTTCTGAATTCTAGTGAATAGAGACTCACAGCCATCAAACTCTCTTCATATGACAAGCCATTCAGTTCTGGAATCATTTTTGTGAACCTCCTTTCTACCCTCTCCAGTTTCAGTACACCCTTTATACGATGAGGGGCCCAAACCTGCTCACAATACGCCCAGTGAGGCATCCTCAGTGCTTTATAAAGTATCAGCATTACATCCTTGCTTTTATATTCCAGTCCTCTTGAAATGAATGCTAACATTGCATCTGCCTTTCTCACCACAGACTCAACCTGCAAATTAAACTGTAGGGAATCCTGCACAAGGACTCATTCGACCCTGTTGCATCTCAGCTTTTTGTCTTTTCTCTCCGTTTAGAAAATAATCAACCCTTTCATTTCTTCTACCAAAGTGCATGACCGTACACTTCCAACATTGCATTCCATTGGCCATTTCTTTGCCCATTCTCCCAAATTGTCCAAGTCCTGTAGCTTCTCTATTTCCTCAGAATTACCTGCCCCTCCACCTATCTTCATATCGTCAGCAAACTTTGCAACAAAGTCATCAATTCCATCATTGACATATGACGTAAAAAGAATCATCAGTCCCAACACAGACCCTTGTGGAACACTACTAGTCACCGGCAGCCAGTTAGAAAAGGCACCCTTTATTCCCACTCTTCGCCGCCTGACAATCAGCCACTGAATTATCCATGCTAGAATCTTCCCTGTAATACCATGGGCTCGTAGCTTGTTAAGCAGCCTCTTGTATGGCATCTTGTCAAAGGCCTTCTGAAGATCCAAGTACACAACATCAACTGATTCTCCTTTGTCTATCCTGTTTGTTACTTCTTCAAAGAATTCAAACAGATTTGCCATGAAAGATTTTCCCTTGAGGAAACCATGGCCTATTTTATCATGTGCCTCCAAGTACCCTGAGACCTCATTCTTAATAATGGACTCCAACATCTTCCTAACCACTGAAGTCAGACTAACTGGCCTATAGTTTCCTTTCTTCTTCCTCTCTCCCTTCTTGAAGAGTGGAGTGACACTTGCAATTTTCCAGTGTTCCACAACCTAGAGATTCTTGAAAGATCATTACTAATGCCTCCACAATCTGGTGGCCTCTTTGAAGACTATTGAAAAGTGGAAGGCCTTGATAGAGTGGACGTGGAGAGGATGTTTCCTATGGTGGGAGAGTCTAAGACCAGAGGACACAGCCTCAGAGTGGAGGGATGTCCTTTTAGAACGGAGATGAGGAGGGATTTCTTGAGCCAGAGAATGGTGAATCTGTGGAATTATTTGCCAGGAGGCAGCTGCAGAGGCCAAATCTTTATGTATATTTAAGGCAGAGGTCGATAGATTCTTTCAGAACTCTGGGATGTATTCCATCTGGTCCAAGTGACTTAGCTACCTTCAGACCTTTCAGTTTCCCAAGATCCTCTCCCTAGTAAGGATAACTTCACACACTTCACGCTCACTGACACCTGGAACTACCAACATACTGCTCGTGTCTTTCATAGTAAAGACTGATACAAAATACTTATTCAGTTCATCCTCTATTTCGTTGTCCCCCACTTCTACCTCTCCAACATCGCTTTCCAGCAGTCCAATATCCATTCTCGCCTCTTTTGTAGATTTTATGCACCTGAAGAAACTTTTGGTGTCCTTTTTAGTATTATTGGCCAGCTTACATTTGTGTTCCATCTTTACCTTCTAAATGACATTTTTAGTTGCCTTCCCACTAATTTTTGCTCTATTATATGCCCTCTGTTTGACTTTTATGTTGGCTTTGACTTCTCTTGTCAATAGCTGTGGACTGTTGTGTCATCTTTCCTTTAGAATACTTCTTCATCATTGGGATGTATATATTCTGTGTCTTCTGAATTACTTCCAGAAATTCCAGCCATTGCTGCTCTGCCATCATCCCTGCCAGTGTTCTTTTCCAATCAATTCTGACCAACTCCTCTCTCATGCCTCTGTAATTCCCTTTACTCCACTGTAATACTGATACATCTGACTTTAACTTCTCCTTCTCAAATTTCATGATGAATTTGATCATATTAGCATCACTTTCCCCTTAGGGTTCTCTTACCTTAGCCTTAAAAATAGTGCAAAATAGAAGTAATATTAAAAAGTGGTGAGGTAGTGTTCATGGGTTCAATATCCATTTAGGAATCGGATGGTGGAGAGGAGTGAGCAGTTTCTGAATCATTGAGTGTGTGCCTTCAGGCTTCTGTACCTCCTTCCTGATGGTAACAACGAGAAGAGGGCATGTCCTGGGTGGTGGGGGTTCTTAATGATGGGTGACGTCTTTCTGAGGCACCGCACGTTAAAGATGTCTTGGATACTATGGCGGCCAGTACCCATGATGGAGCTGACTAAATTTACAACTTCCTGTAGCTCCTTTCGAATCTATGCAATAGTCCCCCTCCCATACCAGACATTGAAGCAGCCTGCCAGAATTCTCTCCATGGTACATATGTAGAAGTTTTCAAGCCTGGTGGTACAATTGTTTGATGGGGAACTCAGTCTGGAAGACTCCTTTCACAACCCGTCGTCAAGTTGCCGAGCTGCTGTGTCAGAAACTGAACCGTGAACACAAAAATGAAGGCAGCTCCTGTTCTCCCAGGGCAGGAAATACGGAGAGCACTGCCATATCAGAGGAGCCATCTTCTGAATGAGATGTTCAGACAAAGATACGTCTGCTCTCTCAGGTAGGGGTGAAAGATCCGATGACAATGTTTCAAAGGTGAGGAAACATCGCTGGTAGCAAGGTGTGCCATCAGGTGAAAATCAAAAGAAGTGCGACAACTAAAATAAAAGTATTAAGGTACTCCCAAGGTTAATAAGCTGTGGGCGAGCTGTGTTGCGCTGGAGCCACGGTGACCCTTGTGGGCTGCCCCCCAGCATGTCTCAGACAGTGTCGATGTTGACACAAACAGCACGTTACACTGTGGGTTTCAATGTTTCGATGTACATGTGACAAATAAAGCTGCTCCAATCACCTTATCTCCCTTCAATTCTCATCTGGTCCTCCATTTTTTGTCTCCTTTCCTCAACCCTCCCCTCCCATCTTCATCCCCCTGCCCCCACCTGGTTCCAAAACACATGCAGTTCACCCACAAACACAAGATTCTGCAGATGCTGGAAATCCAGAGTAACACACGCAAAATGCTGGAAGACCTCAGCAGGTAAGACAGTAACTATGGAGAGGAATGAAGAGTCGATGTTTCAAGCTGAGATCATTTATCAGTACTTGATAGGAAGGGGAAAGAAGGTGGAATAAAAAGGTGGGGGAGGGGAAGGATTGCAAGCTAGAAGGTGATAGTTGAAGCCAGATGAGGGTGGAAGTAGGTGGGTGGGTGGGGGAGGAATGAAGTAAGTAGCTGGCAGGTGATAGGTGGAAAAGGGCTGAAGAAGAAGGAATCTGGTAGGAGAGGAGAGTGGACCATGAGAGAAAGGGAAGGAGGAGGGGCACTAGAGGGAGATGATTGGAAGGTGAGAAGAGAAGAGGTAAGAGGGGAGCCAGAGTGTGGAATGGAAAAAGAGAGAAGGGCAAAAGGGAAGAAATTACCAGAAGTTAGAGGAATTGATGTTCATGCCATCTGGTTGAAGGCACGCACAAGTTCCCCTATCTGCCTCTGGCTCCGTCAGCCATTCACCTCTCCCCTAATGGTTGCCATTTACTTATCCGAGTTTTGCATCAGCAGCCATGTTTGTCTCCCTCCCTCCAGCAGCTGTCTCCCCTTCAACCCACCTTGCTCTTGCTGCCTGTTCTTTCTCTCTTTGTCTGCCTTTCATCTATCATTCACCTGCCAACAGGTGGTCTCCAACACCACCCCTTCTGCTCCCCCCTACCCAGTGCAAACTGCCCGTCATCCTGGGTGTGTCTCCACTCCCCCTCTACTCTTCATACTCAGACCTCACTGCTTCATCCCGGCCCACTGAGTGAAAATCTGCCTAGTCCTATCAACCTGGACCGTTGACAATTTCTTCCAACAGATTTTGTTCGACTATTGGGTTCCTCCAGCAGATTTTTTGTTGCTCCAGGTCCTAACAACTTCAGCAACATGTACAAAATGCTGGAGGGATGCAGTAAGTCAGGGATCATCTATGGAAAGGTATAAACAGTTGAAGCTTCAGGCTGAAACCCTTCATAGAAAATAGAACATAGAACATAAAAAATAACTGCACATTACAGGCCCTTCGGCCACACTGTCATGCCAACCATGTAACTTACTCTAGAGACTGCCAAAAAATTCCCTAGCATACAGCCCTCTATTTTCCTAAGCTCAATGTACCTATCTAAGAGGCTCTTAAAAGACCCTATTGTATCCGTTTCCACCACCACCGCCAGCAGTGCATTCCACGCACCCACCACTCTCTGTGTGGAAAACGTACCTCTGACATCTTCGGTACCTATTTCCAAGCGCCTTAAAAATGTGTCCCCTCCTGTTAGCCATTTCAGCCCTGGGAAAAAGTCTCTGACTAACCACAT
This sequence comes from Hemitrygon akajei, assembly GCF_048418815.1. NCBI lineage: Eukaryota > Metazoa > Chordata > Chondrichthyes > Myliobatiformes > Dasyatidae > Hemitrygon > Hemitrygon akajei. The sequence continues at coordinate 34,722,298 of NC_133127.1, forward strand.
GATCAATACCTCTCCTCATCTTATACACCTCTATCAGGTCACTTCTCATCCTCTGTCATTCCAAGGAGAAAAGGCCAAGTTCACTCAACCTATTTTCATAAGGTACGCCCTCCAATTGAGGCAACATCCTTGTAAATCTCCTCTGCACTCTCTCTATAGTATCCATATCCTTCCTGTAGTGAGGTGACCAGAAATGAACACAGTACTCCAAGTGGGGTCTGACCAAGATCTTATATAGCTGTAACATTACCTCTCGGCTCTTGAACTCAATCCCATGGTTGATGAATGCCAACACACCAGACGCCTTCTTAACAACACTGTCAGCCTGCACAACAGCTTTGAGTGTCCTATGGACATGGACTCTAAGATCTCTCAGATCCTCCACACTGCCAAGAGTCTTCCCATTAATACTATATTCTGTGTTCAAATTTGACCTCCCAAAATGAACTACTTCACACTTATCTGGGTTGAAGTCTATCTGCCACTTCTCAGCCCAGTTCTGTATTCTATCAATGTCCCGCTGTAACCTCTGACAACCCTCCAGACTATCGACAACACCCCCAACCTTTGTGTCATCAGCAAACCTACTAACCCACCCTTCTACTTCCTTATCCAGGTAATTTATAAAAATCACAAAGAGGAGGGGTCCCAGAACAGATCCCTGCATAAAACCACTGGTCACCAACCTCCATGCTGAATACCATCTACAACCACCCTTTGCCCTCTGTGGGCAACCCAATTCTGGATCCACAAAGCAAGGTCTCCTTGGATCCCATGTCTCTTTTACTTTCTGAAAGAGCCTTGCATGGGGAACCTTATCAAATGCCTTACTGAAATCCATATACACTACATCCCCTGCTCTGCAACTTCATCAACAGCCGCAGTTCCTTGTGTTGGAAATGTGATTTCACCAATATCTGGGACCAAGAGTTTGGCACATCAGACATGTTTATTTCCAGGGTCCTGTTGAAGGGTCTCAGCAGATTCTGAGATACCCAAACCATCCCGTCTGCACCAACAATCATTCCACGGTCAAAGTCGCTTAGATCACTTTCTTCCCCATTTTCGTGTTTAGTCTGAACAACCATGGAACCTCTTGACCATGCCTGCGTGCTTTTATGCATTGAGATGCTGCCACATGATTGGCTGGTTAGATATTTGCATAAGATGTACAAGTGTACCTAATAAAGTGGCCATGGAGTGTAATTTTAAAAGAAGATTTTATAGATTTCACACATGTGATTTATGGCCATTGAAATAGTGCCATTAAAAACAAAAAGATTAGGAGAAGGAATAGATCCCTTTGAATCTGCTTTGCCTTTCATCGAGATCTTTCATGACGCACAGAATGCTGGAGGAAATCAGCAGGTCAGGTTGCATCTATGGAGAGAAATAAACTGTTGATGATTTGGGCTGTGACTCTTCATCAGGACTTGTGCTGCAAACCATTAAGCTAACTGTCATGCTACCAGCCGCCCAAGCCAAATATCGCTGATCCTTTGTGCCAGATCCCGGTGCTGGAATTCCCTCCCCAATAACACTGTAACCCCTCACTAGAAGGACTACTGCACTTCAAGTCAGCTCAATAACACTTTCCCAAAAGTGGAATGGGCTGAGCAGTAAATGTTGGTCATTTGCAAAATAGAATAAATAAGAAAAAAATATAGTTGTCCTCCAGAAATTCCCCACTGATCTCACTCTTTTGTAATATAAACTAGTTTCTGCCTTTGCCCAAGTACTTGATGTTTATCTTGGGGTTTGGGGGATTTTTGTATCTCAGACAGTTGAAACAGTAAATTGATTTGATAAAAACAGATGCTAGAAATCTGAAATCAAAACAGAAAATGCTGGAAATGCTCAGCAGGTCAGGCAGCACTTGTGGAGAGAGAAGTACAACAACAACCTCTCCAACAATGTCAGCAAGACCAAGGAGATGATTATTGACTTCAGAAGGAGGAAAGTAGAGGTCCAAGAGTCAGTCCTCATCTGGGATAAGAGGTGGAGATGGCCAGCAACTTTAAATTCCTCAGTGTTATCAGTTCCGAGGACCTGTTCCTTGGATAGATAGAAACCTTATTGATCCCAAAGGAAATTACAGTGTCAAAGTAGCATTACAAGCACACAGATATACAAATATTAGAAGTAAGAAGAACAAAAAATAAGTACCTTAAAGATAAGATGTACAAGATTTACAAGTCAAAGATTACAAGATTTAAAGGTTTACAAGTTCCCACTGATAAGATGATAGTGCAATAATTACCATAATAGTATACAGTAATGGGTGCACATTCACACCGTCCAGATAAGAAGTGATGGCAGTATTGCACTGTATTGCACAGGGTGTCCGTGATAGCTGGGTGTGGTAAACAGACCTAAACAGAATTCTGATAAACAGAGGTTAATAACAGTTTGCAAAGATTTGCCATGATATCTAAAACTTTGACAAACTTCTATAGATGTGTGGTGGAGGGTATATTGACTGACTGCATCACAGCCTGGCATGGAAACACCAATTCTCTTGAACAAAAGGTAGTGGATACGACTATGGGTAAAGCCCTCTCCACCATTGAACACCTCTACACAGAGGACCCATGTCAGGAAGAGTTATTACACTCAACCATCAGGCTCTTGAATCAGAGGGGATAACTTCACTCGCCCTGCCACTGAACTGTTTCCACAACCTGTGGACTCACTTTCAACAATTCATCATTTCATGTTCTTGATATTTATTGCTTATTGTTGCATTTTTTTCTTTTGTATGTGCATAGTTTGTTGTCTTTTGCACACTGGCTATTTTCCATCCTGTTGAGTGCAGTCTTTCATTGATTCTATCGCTTTTCTTGGATTTACTGTGTATGCCTGCAAGAAAATGAATCTCAGGGTTGTATATGGTGACATATATCTACTTTGAAGTTTGAAATACACTGAGTGTTTCAGAAACGGACTTTTCATCAAAAAGGCGTGTTTGAATTAGTTTTATTGCGTCATAGATACATAGAGAGATACCGTACAGGTACAGGCTGTTCAGCCCAAACACCCCATGTTGACCATGGTGCCCTCCCAGCTAGTCCCAATTTCCAGTGTTCAGCCCACATCCCTCCGTGTACCTGTCCAAGTGCTTCTTAAAGGATACTATTGTACCTTCCTCCACCACTTCCTCTGGCTGTTTGTTCCATATACTCACCACCCAATGTGATTAAGTTGCCCTTCCAGTCTCATTTAAATCTTTCCCCTCACATCCTAAACCTATGGCCTCTTGGTTTGGATTCCCCTACTCCAAACTAGTATCTTCCTTGGCACAATCTCCAAAGAGGCAGCAATGAATTTTAAATAAATTTTGTTTGTTCTTTTATAGAACAGAGCATTTAAAGTTTCAAAGAACATTTATTATCAAAGATTGTATACAACTCTGAGATTCGTCTTTCCACCGACAACCGTGAAACAAAGAAACACCTTGGAACCCGTTCAGAGAAAACACCAAGCACCCAATGCGCAAACTAAATGAACAAATCGCGCAAATGGCGAAAACAAGCACACACAGAATATTAAGCGTCAAACCACAGGGTGCTTGAAACAGTCTAGGAATGCTCAGTTCAGTTCAATTTAGCGCTGTGATGTTCATTGACTGCAGGCTGCAGAGCCAGTCCACCCCGATCAAAACCTCGTAAAATAGCAATAAAAAAGGGGCGACTAGAAACCAGAAGCACATATAACATGACTGCGGAGCCCTCTAAAAACAAGTCCTATCCACAAACCACACTGGTCAAGCCTTGTCCAATACCCAAGACTCCTGCACCTTCCTCTGGCAGCAGACAGCGAGAGGGAGAGGGAGAATGGTCAAACGAAAGTAGACAGTGCTGAACACACGCTCGCCTTCCATGCTTGCCTTTGTTGATTTCAATATTGTTCGACGTTTTAATCAGCAAGTTAGTCAAGATTCAAATTTGTTTAATGCCATTTCCAGTGCACAAGTGCCAAGGAGAATGAAATAACTGATTTTCTGGATTCAGTGCAGCACAAAAAAAATCAAAGGTAAAGAACATATAATAAAAAATATCGAATATAAATACATAAGATAGCTTACGTGCATAGATTAATTGTACGTCCATACATAAAGTGACACTAGTCACAGGAGTGTCTGTACATAAGGTGACTGACAGGAAATGATAAAGTAGTGCTGGTGGGTTATTGGGTTGGAGGCCATACAGCATGGGGAAGTTCTCTGTTTTTGAGTCTGGTGGTCCTGGCGTGGATGCTTCTCCCTGACGGCAGTGGGACAAACAGTCCATGAGCAGAATGGGTGGGATCCTTCATGATAATGTTGGTCTTTTTCTGGCAATATCATGATTACTTCTACAGGGAGACTACTGATTACTGGCACAGGGAGATAATCCATTTCTGCTGATCTTTTTCCAGTATCCTGTTTTCATTTAAACATGATGACACAAGAGATTCTGCAGATGCTGTAAATCTGGAGTGACACACACAAAACACAGAAACATAGAAAATAGGTGCAGGAGTAGGCCATTCGGCCCTTCGAACCTGCACCACCATTCAGTATGATCATGGCTGATCATCCAACTCAGAACCCTGTACCTGCTTTCTCTCCATACCCCCTGATCCCTTTAGCCACAAGGGCCATATCTAACTTCCTCTTAAATATAGCCAATGAACCGGCCTCAACTGTTCCCTGTGCCAGAGAATTCCACAGATTCACCACTCTCTGTGTGAAGAAGTTTTTCCTCATCTCGGTCCTAAAAGGCTTCCCTTTTATCCTTAAACTGTGACCCCTCGTTCTGGACTTCCCCAACATCGGAAACAATCTTCCTGCATCTAGCCTGTCCAATCCCTTTAGAATTTTATACGTTTCAATAAGATCCCCCCTCAATCTTCTAAATTCCAGTGAGTATAAGCCTAGTCGATCCAGTCTTCCTTCATATGAAAGTCCTGCCATCCTAGGAATCAATCTGGTGAACCTTCTTTGTACTCCCTCTATGGCAAGAATGTCTTTCCTCAGATTAGGGGACCAAAACTGCACACAATACTCTAGGTGCAGTCTCACCAAGGCCTTGTACAACTGCAGTAGAACCTCCCTGCTCCTGTACTCAAATCCTTTTGCTATTTTTGTTTATTTGTTTATTGCATTGCTGAGGTCATGGATGAATCTCGATATAATTTTCCAGATCATCCCAAGGTCATAGCAGAGTCTTCTTCTTCCCATCTCCACTAGGTATCCAAATATCTGAAGGTCAAAAGGTAACCTGGGGAATAATTTCATAACCAAACTAACCAAAACGCTGGAGTAACTCAGCAGGACGGGTAGTACCAATGGAGGGAAATAAATAAAGTTTAAAAGTTCAAAGTTCAAAGTAAACCTTATTATTAGAGTACGTACATGTCACCACGTACAACCCTGAGATTTTTTTTCTGGGGTCATGCTTAGCCAACGTTTGATGTTTTGAGGACAAAAGCCTTCATTGGGACTGGAAAGCTAGTGGATAGAAACCAGAGTAAATGTGTGGGAGGAAGGGAGGAAAGAAGCACAAGCTGATAGGTGAATCCCGGTGAGGGGTTGTAGGAAGCTGTGAGGTGATTGGTGGAAGAGGCAAAGGGCTCAAGAAGAAAGAATCTGCCAGGAGAGGACAGTAAACCATGAGAAAAAAATAAGCAGGTGGGAAGACAGCCACAATGAGGCCAGATCTAGATTGGAGGAGCAACACCTCATATTCTGTCTTAAGTAGTCTCCAAGCTGATTGCATCAACATTGATGTATCTAATTTCTGTAAGGCAGTCTTCTCTGTTCCATTTCCCCTTCTCCTTCTGTCCTTTTACCCCTGCTCTGTTCCCTCCCCAAGACCTGCCCTCACCTTCATGTCCCCCTGGTTCTCCAACACTTTCCCTTTATTCCATGGTCTATTGTCCTTTACTATCGGACTCCTTCTTTCCATATATTATTATTCTGTACTTTATTATTAATTAAGTTTGCACACTGCTAAGTGTGTTTTTAAATGTGTCCGCTGTAACAAAATCTCCCACTTAGGATCAATAAAGTATTTATTGCCTCCTTCCCACCTTCTCCTCTCACCTGGATTCACCCATCGCCCACCAGCTCGAGGTCCTCGCACCCCCTCAGCCTTTTATTCTGTCTTGAGCTTTTATCTTTCCAGTCCCAACGAAGGGCCTTGATTTGAAATGTCAACTGTTCACTTTCCTGCCTGACCTGCTGATTTCCTCCAAAATTTTGAGAGTGCTAACGTTAAACACGATGATGGGTTTCCAAATACTTGATGAATTTAAATAGAAGTGAATTTGTTGACAGAACCATTTTTGACTATGTAGTGTGCAATCATTTAAGTTTTAATAAGAGCTGTTTAAAGAAGTCAGGTGCACAAGCAGCAAGTTGTACCAAGGGAAATAATGCTGCTGATATTACTTTGCTACCTGTTGCAATGTAGCTCTTAATATATCAAGGCAGCCGTCTCAATGCCCAGCTTTGAAATAAACTCAAATCAGCAAATTGCTGTAATGAGTCTGAAGGGATTTCAACTGGTAGCTAAGGAATAACTAGTGTCATTTTCTATGACACATTATCAAAGATGGTAACACTTGCTAGGATATTGTAATTTAGCTCCTGGTGAAAATAAGCCACTGAAAAATGTTCATGTTAGGCTTTGCTTGTGTTGGGCACTCGGAACTAGGATCCAACAACAGTGTCATTGGAATCAGATGCTCAAAGTCAAAAAATGTTCGCTTGTTTCAATTGTTATTTACGCCCCAAGAGGGAGAATCTTTAGCATTGTACTGAATGTTAGTCAGGACTAACTTGTTGCCTTCTGGTGCAGAAGTAAGATATATTTTTACCTGCAATTATGGAAAAACATTATTAGATGTGTTTTAATCAGAGTTCTAGTTCTATAGTTTAAAGCCAGTGCACGGAGAGCCAGATAAGTGAAAGTTTTGTGAACAGCATTGGACCCAAACGCCGATCCTGCAGTACCTCACTAATTACCCGTTAATTCCGAACAAGGTTCTCACTTCCTCACAAATGCTGCCTGACCTACTGAATATTTCCAGCGTTTTCTGTTTGTTTTAAATTTACATTTGTAGTTTTTCCACGCGTTTATTCTTATTGGTTTGAATTCGTATAATAATCTTGCATATTATTATGTGTTTTATAATTATCCCCTGATGCTGGGTTCCCTTCGTGCAGAACTCTATCCCGCAGACGGTAGAGGAGGAAGAGTAGGAACTTTCGTCACAGCTCCGGCTGCATGCCGGATGTTGTTTTCCGTGACTCCGGAAGGGACCTGCTTCTCTTAGCTGGCCCGTTTACGTTTTCAGCAATTGAGCGACTGGTGAAGATGGGGAAGAAGAAAGAAGTGATGGTGGAGAGAGGTCAGGGAGAGGGGCTCGGATGGAGGGCCTGGGTCGGGCTCAGGGTTACTTCTCCAGGGAGGGTAGTGTGGGCCGTGGCTCCCGGTTACCTGTCTGCTGGATGAGGAGCGAAGCCTGCGGCTTGGGTCAGGACCGTTTGTTGTTTCTCCCGGAATTCAGGCGCGGGATCACTTCCCCCACTCCCGAGGCCGGGGGCTGCAATTCTGGGGCTAATGAGTCCAAGCTGCCGTTTCCATCCTGGGTCCGCAGTTGCTGGGCAAGGATACAAGGGTGAGAGTGGGAACAGTTCCTTCTCATCGTCTCAGTTTAAGGCATTTAGTCCCTGATAATCCGACGCTGAGAATCCCTCTTGGAAAGTGCCCCACTCAGGAATCAATGCAGTGTTCGTGGTGTTGGATGCACTGAAACTGTTTGCCTTGGGAACAACTTAGAGCAGGAAAAAAGTTGAATTTCCCCATGGGGATGAATAAAGTATCTATCTATCTATCTATCTATCTATCTATCTAAAGCACAGGAACAGGCCCTTTGGTCCACGATGTCTGTACCAAACATGATGCCAAATCAAACTAAATCTCTTCTGCCTTTACACGATTGTTTTTGGACCACTCATCCTCTCCACACTTTTCCACTGTCACAGTTAATTATTATTTCAACTCCTTACGCTTCATTCTTAAAAAAAAAGCTCTCTCAAAAAGTGTCAGCATCTTTTTTTTAAAAAAGTTTAGAAAAGTTAATAAAAAGGCATGCTTCATATAGTGCTTTGAACAATATACTATTGTATTTTAACTTTAGAGCCTTAAACTTTGTAGCAAGTATTGTGGAAGTATGGACACTTGCCATATGTCAGAGAGTGTTGTTAAAAGTGACAAGTGATTTGTGTGTGTGTATATATATATTCCCCCCCCCCCCAATATCCAGTACAGATGGAAGCAGGATCTATGAGCACTTGACACACATCTCAAATTGCAACAAGCTACCAGTTAATTAACTGTAAAAACTCAAAGACAGTTTGTAGTCATAAAATTAAACATTTTGAAATTAACTCAGCTTAGTTGTTCTGTATATATTTTTCATTATTGGCTGTGACCTTGCCTCTGGCTGAGGGTTCTGTGGTCAGTGGCCCTGACAACATGTTTTCTTTGGTATTTCACAGAAGGTGAAGCTGGTGGTCATGGGTCTCACAAGAAAAAACACAAGAAGCACAAGAAACACAAAAAGAAGCATCATCAAGCTGATGTGGGTCTGGGCTTCTCCTCTGAGACTCTGGAATCTGACTCTGGCACCGGGAAACCCCAGCTGAAGCTCAAAATAAAACTTGGTGGGCAGACCATGGGCACAAAGAGGTAACATAGCTTCTGCCTTGAGTGACATGTCTTGAAAAGATTAGCTTTCAGCTCTGGAGGCTGAAGATGGCCAAGCCTGGGGTCAGAGGACTGTATATGTGGGTGGGTGGGCGGGAAGGAGAGACGTGTTATCTTGCTGCGGTTATATTGTCACTTCTTGTGCTCTGTGTTGTTATGGTGAGCATGCGGTGTTGGTGCTGGAATGTGTGGCAACACTTGTGAGCTGCCCCCAGCACATCCTTGGTTTTAATGTAAACAACATTTGTGTTTCAATGTGCATGTGATAAATCTGAACCTTGAATTTTCATGTTGGTTATGGAATAGTTCTGTATTGCTCTTGTAACAGAGGAAAATACGCTTGCCCTTCATTATTCAAACTATATTCTGAACTACAATGTGTACTTTATTGCTTGGGTCTGCTATAATGTCATTTTGCTGCTTCTGGGTGGTTGATGTAAAATTCTGCCAGTCAAGCAGTGGAAGGGGTCTAGTCAGTTAATTCTTAATACACGTCATGTGAGTGAGCTATGGCTTTTCTCTTGGAGATGAGGGGTTACATGTGACGATAAGAGGTGTAGATAGAATGGACAGTCAATTCCTTTTCCTGAAATAAATCAGAAAAAAAAGGCTAATACATCCTTTTCAGATGAGTGGAGGAAGGTTTAGGAGGAGATGTAGAGGTAGGTTTTTACAGAGTGGTAGGTGTCTGGAACATACTACTGGTGTTAGTTGTAAAGGCTGACACCTTAGGAACATTTCAGAGACATGGGCGACAGGAAAATGGAGCTGTGTAGGAGAGACGGGCACGTTGATCGTGGAGTAGGTTAAAAGGTTGGCACTACATTGTGGACCTGGACTGTTCTTTGTTAATTCAAAATCTAAATTTATTATCAAAGTACATATATATCACTATATACAACTCTAGGATTCATTTTCTTACAGGCATTCACAGTAAATACAGTAGAATTGATGAATGACCACACCCCAACAAACAACAAATGTGCAAAAGACAAACTGTGCAAATGCATAGATACATTAAAAACCAACAGATATTGAGAGCGTGGGCTGAAGAGTCCTTGAAAGTGAGTCCATAGGTTGTGGGAACAGTTCAGTGAAGGGGTGAGTGAGGATAATGGAATTATGAAGTTAAATCTGGTTGTGCGCTGGCACCACAACGGCCCTAAAATTGAGGTTCCCTAATAACATCTGTGACGTAATTTCTCCAGTTGATTTTGAATACCCGCTGTTTGTGGTGAAGTGATTTCAAGTGGACTTTAAGACAGAAAGCCCACCAATGCAGTGCCTAATTCAAGCAGTCAGAATGGATAATAAATGTAAATCAAACAAGAGAAAATCCACAGATGCCGGAAATGTGAGCAACACACACAATTCTGGAGGAACTCAATAGGCCAGGCAGCATCTACGGAAAAGAGTAAACTGTCTTAAGTTTTGGGCCGAGACCCTTCATCAAGACTCACTACCGAAATGTCAACTTTCCACTGATGCTGCCTGTCCTGCTGAGTTCCTTCAGCACATTTAAATGCTCATTCTGAGGAAAGTGGGGGTTATGGGAGGGGAGACAGCACCCTGTGGCAAGATCGCTCACTTGGGCCAGGATTGTACCTGACTCTGTCAGTCAGCTGTGCTGGATTTCTGCAAGTGTGTAGCTTTCTCCTCTTGTGCACTTGAAGCAGACAGCTTGGGCTGGAGCTGGCCCATGGAAGAACGACTTTGCTGTTGGATATCTTGAAGCAACAGCCTGGAAGCTGGTCACATGTTGTATCTAAAGGAAGGGAAAAGGAAAACGGCAGCAAAAAAGTCTTAGTACCTATTTAATTCGTTGCCTCCCTGGTCTACTCATCTTTTCCACCATTCACCTCCCCCAATGGTTCCCATTCTCCCCTCATTCACTGACAGCCTTTTGCATTCATGCTCATCTCCCTCTAACAAATGTCTTCAACCCTTCCCACAGCTTACCTCACCTGCCTCCATTTTTTCCTTTCTCTCTTTGTGTCCATGATTATTGATTTAAATAATAGATGATTAACCCTGTCTGTAACGTGTTGTGATTTTTTTGTTTTTGATTTGTTGTTAGTGTGCCACACTTCTCCTTGGCCTCTGAGCTAAAGCAGTCTCCATCTCCTCTGATGGTTGACGATGAACCAGATGAAGTGCCATTGGACCAGTATCGGGCCTGGCTGGGTAAGTGTTCTTCCTCCTAATTATCTCTCAAGAATCATTTTGTTTCTCTATTTCAATCTTTGCCAGGCTTCTGAGGTGCTCTGTATGGTGAGTTGCTAATGGATTTGTATAATTGTCGATTGTATTTTCTGCTCTTTTTTTTAAGTGCTGATTTTGTCAGCAGTCTAAAACCATCTATCGAAATTGATATTGTTCAATTCAAGATTATTTAGTGGAAATGACCCTTTTGTTGGTATTCCCCATGCATTGTAGAGTTGTTGCTGTAGGCTTGTATTCACAGTGATAGTTTGCTCAATACGAGCCTATAATTAGAGAATTTCATGTAGGTGGGCAAAACAGTTAGCATAGACAAGGTGGGCTAAAGGAACCATTTCTCTGCTGTACAATTCTGACAATATCCATTAATTTATGATAAGTCACAATTGCCTTTGCCACAAACCCCTTTCTTTTAAACTAACAATGTATGTGCCATTAATTTGCAAATATGAAATGGACGGGAATTGCAAGACGTTACACTAACGAAGTTGACTAAGTGACCCCTATAAATATCTTTGCAGATGAGGAGAGCAACTTGGATCCATCTCCTCTTCCAGATATGGATTCAGAAAGTCTTCGGGAACCGGAACAGGATGAAGAGCAACGCTGGCTGGATGCATTAGAGAAAGGGGAGTTGGATGATAATGGGGAGCTAAAGAAGGAGATTGATGAATCCCTGCTGACAGCCAGGCAGGTGAGTGGCCTGAATAATAATTCATAACAAATCCTTTTATTGTGCAGATTGGCCAGCATGTTCAGTGGATTGAGGGATGCAGTGTGAGCTTCTGGTCTCCAACACTTGCTGGTAGATTTACACCACATCAATTTTTAATTCTCAACCTGTAATATTGGAAAAGTTTGAGATTTCTGCATTAATTGCACAGTGAACATTCAACAAGTTACATTTGATTAAAACCATAATTTTTTTTATTGTTGTTTGTAAGCAATCAAAAACCTTCAATATGGCCTAATAGATGACAACACGGATTTCATAAAGACAAATAATGCCTGGAAGTAATATGGTTGTTTGTACACTTTCAAGTAATACACAATGATATAATAACATCCTTTCCTGCCTCACTGGCATATCGAGCGGCAACCTTGCTGTTCCTTTAGTGTTGGTCTGTTTTACAGGCTGAGTTGCTAGCTTGATGTTCAACCCAGCACAGGTGGAAAATGTGCAAGGAGCCCGCCCAATTCAAACCTGGGATAATTCACCTTAAAGTCCGGTGCAGGTGCCACTACACCATCGGGTGGCTAATACATAATGAGAGAATAATTTAAATCCATTCACTTAAAGGGGTATTGATAGCTTGAATGCAAGATTGATGAATGGTAGAGTAGATAGATAGATAGATACTTTATTCATCCCCATGGGGAAATTCAACTTTTTTCCAATGTCCCATACACTTGTTGTAGCAAAACTAATTAATAGCTGAACATTTTTCAGCACAGTGCAAAGTGGATATTCCAGAGTTGGAAATCATGCCTGTGTGTTGTCCTAATACAAATCTGAAGATGGCATTAACTTAGAAATATAGCAAATACTGAAGATAATAAGAAAGATTCAGGTACATGGCAGAGTAAATATAATGCAATGAAGTGTAAAATGTAATCTGAAAGGTTCAGTGAGGCTGAAGAAAAATTTGAACCTAGGTGCAGGAACTGACGCCTGGAGTTTGTATGCATAAATCTTTGCAAATTGAAGAGGCTGCAGAAGTAAATGCAAATTTTTTAAAAAAAATAAATGATCAAAAGTAAAACGAACCAGGAAGAAATACAAAATGACTTGCATTTGGAGCATGTCAAGGTCTTTGTGGTTCAGAGAAGAGTATGTTAAGTGCTTTTTAAAAGCATTATATGGCTGAAAGGAGAGGGTATGATTTTAAGGTGCTTGGAAGAAAGTATAGCGCAGAAGTTCCCAATCTGGACTCCTTGCTTAATGCTATCGGTTGGTCCATGGCATTTAAAAAAAAGGTCATGAACCCCTGGTATAGGGGACATCAGAGGTAAGTGGAAAATAAAGTTATAACAGGAATACAATTTGCAAAATGTTGTCCAATCACTTAACCTTCTCCAATGAAGTTAAATGTGAAGGTGCGAGGTTATCCAGTTTGGTAGGTGGAAGGGAGAGACCATCTGTGCAGAGGTATCTGGGTGTTCTCATACATAGCAGCGCAGATTTATGTATAGTAAATAATTGGGAAGCAATTAGAATGGAGTAATTTTAAATACTTCAAAAACAACTGAAGCCTTGTGTTGGGCTTGAAATTCTGCCCTGTGTTCGTTTAGGAAGAGAGACAACCAACACCGGAATATTACAAAACTTGGGTTTATTGCAGAATTCGTAACTGGCACAGCGAATCCACGGAGTTGCTGGAGAAGGCGCGTTCCGACTTCCCCTTACAATCTGCTCTTATTTATATCCCTTTTCCCCCCAGCACAACCCCCCGCTACATATTAGGTAATATCGGGCACTTGTGTCCATCTTATTGGCCCGATGCCATACACTCACGAGTTACCTGTTTCTTTTGTTTACTGAATCGCGTGACACTAGTAGTTTCGGTGTAGCGGAATCCCCAGTTTCGCTTCCCCCCCTCCCTCGCATTCCAGTCCCCTAATATTACGTGAGCCACTCCTGACCTGTAATGGCAGTCTCGAATTAACCCTAACATTAACCCTAACACTCCCTCCCTTGGCCTCCCAGAGGCCACATCCCTTACAAGCTTTTCTGCGGCTGCCGGGATCAGGCAGGGAGGTGAGCGTCCCCCGGCACTCTTTGGCGTGTCCTCCCTATTTGCTTATCCTGATTTGTCCGACCTAGGGTCACAAAATATGGGTAGGGGTTCCCTAAACATCCGCAATTTTTACAAGTAGCATGCAACATTTCAGAAAACTTATTCAAGAACAAATTCACAATCCCCCCCTTGCCATGGTCCATTTCAGTCCATGTCCTCCCATAGCGCGTCCGCTTTCGGGAGGGCCGTGTCCTCCCCTTCCACCGGGAACAAGGGTGCCTGGTACGCCGGTGGAGGTCCATTCTTTCCAGTCAAGGCTCGATCTATAGTCCGGATGACTAGGGACCTTATACAGGGTATGCAACAAAAACCACATGTGATAAAGATAGCAATTGAAATAGACAGTCCTAGAGCCGACTGTCCCAGAAACGCTCCCCACTTACCAAAGGTCTTATTCAGCCAATCTACCACTGGGTTGTTTACCCCAGATTGCTCTTTCAGCTCGTTGGCCAACGCCCGGAGTTCTATCAGGCTCTTAGTCAGCTTTCTGTCTGGTCTGCCCCGTTCCCCACCAAACATCATCCCAGGAGGCACACCACTGCCCTCCCGCCGTTCGTTTATTGGGAAAGATGGGTGGATACCCTAGTCTGAGTGCCACAAAGGGACACATGTAGACTTCGTATCCTTTCCATCCGGCCTCTGAACCTCCCCAGCAGTCAATCACATCACAAAGGTCAAATTGAAAAACTTTATCCCTCTTTTTGGGTCGGCGTCTAATATCACTCTGGCCCCACAGGGGTCCGGCGCTCCCTGAACGAGATGTCCCAGGAGAGCGGTGATACTTATCCACCCCAACATCCAGCCACTCATCCTTGCCCGTTTCCTTCCCCGTGCCCTCTTCGTCAATCGTTTCAATTAGATTAATTTGGCTTCCTTTTGCGGATCTGGAGCAGTGAGAAAATGATGCCAGTTATTGTCCCCCTCCCTTCTTACCTTTTAATGCCCTGTTGGAGACCTCGGTGACAGGGTATGGACCATGCCACCGTTTTTCGTTCCAGGTGAGCTTCCCCGGGCCTCGGAGGAACACTTCCACTCCTACCTTGATGGTGTCCGACCCCTGCGGCTGCTCACTGTTAGATTATTGAACTCGCAGTTATCAATTTTACCATATTTCTAAAAACTCTCATATACTCTGTTACTCAACACACAAATGTCTGAGTTTTGGTAACTCGAAATTGAAGTGCTCCATGGCTCCCTAGTACACAGAGAGGATCAAATGTGGGACGGTCGCCTTTCAAAACCTGACCTTCGCGTGGGAGATTTCTCCTCTTAACAACCAGTCTAAGGTAGGCGCTGTCAGTATCCCTGTGTACTACAGTGTACCGCGACACTTTTCTCCTCACTCCTGAGACTTTTATGCCCATCGTGGGCGGCGGGTACCCTCACTCAGAAGACTTTTCCACGGGCGGAGGATCTTCCTAAAAACAGATAAGAGTTAGTACTTACCAGTCACGATTCTGCACCGGGAATGATCTCTCCCAGGGTAATTTGGGGTTTGTGAGGATCCGTCAGCAGACAAGATCTAACTCAGTAATTTAACTATCTAGTGGAAGTCTTCGATATAACAGGCACTTCCTGACCTTAGTCGAGCTTGTGGCCGCAAGTTGTCTGCTGTCGGACCCGCCAGCCTGTGTTGTCTCTCCCTCCCCACGTCGGGGTCACCAAATGTTGGGCTTGAAATTCTGCCCTGTGTTCGTTTAGGAAGAGAGACAACCAACACCGGAATATTACAAAACTTGGGTTTATTGCAGAATGCGTAACTGGCACAGCGAATCCATGGAGTCGCTGGAGAAGGCGCGTTCCGACTTCCCCTTACAATCTGCTTTTATTTATATCCCTTTTCCCCCCAGCACAACTCCCCGCTATATATTAGGTAATATCGGGCACTTGTGTCCATCTTATTGGCCCAATGCCATACACTCACGAGTTACCCATTTCTTTTGTTTACTGAATCGCGTGACACTAGTAGTTTCGGTGTAGCGGAATCCCCAGTTTCGCTTCCCCCCCTCCCTCGCATTCCGGTCCCCTAATATTACGTGAGCCACTCCTGACCTGTAATGGCAGTCTCGAATTAACCCTAACATTAACCCTAACACTTGCTACGTCTGTATGGGACATTGAAAGTAAAGTACTTCTGCAATTGTGTAGTTTCATGTCTTGTTTTTGAAGAATTTGAGATAGAGGATGTGATTTGAAACAATGGCAAGAAACAACTCCAGTTGTATAATAAATTTTCTTTATTTATGCAGCGCGCCTTGCTACACAAGCAGCAAATCCAGCCGCTCCTGGAGTTGCCCATGGGCTACAAGGCGAAGGAGATGACTGAGGAAATGATGGTGAAGCGGGCTGAGCGTGCTCGGAAGAGGCGTCTGCAGGCTGCCAAGAAAGCAGAGGACAGCAAGAACCAAACAATTGAGCGGCTAACGAAAACCAATAAGGCGAAAGTGAAAACGTTACGGGACAGAAGGACCAAGGGAATGCATTCTCCAATGATAAGATATTCCAATAGTGCCATGGGAATTACTGTGTCCTTTCCACATGGATGTCCTGCCCCACTCCCAGCACCCTTGATGCCTGTACCAACACCAGTTACCTGTGGGGTTGAGGGTTGCCCAAACTTCAAGAAATACTGTTGTTCGAAAACTGGATTACCCCTCTGTAGCCTTGAGTGCTACAAAAAAAACTTGATGATTCAAGGTTTGGCTTGATGAGAGTGGAGCTACCAGAGTTGGTTCCAAAGTAATACTGGCGGACGTACCCCAGAAAGCTGCTACCTGTGGACTGGTTGATTTAAGCAAAATGATGCTAGTTAGCAGTGGAATGCTAACGGAGGAAGTTAAAAGGTGGTTCTGTGGTGGAAAGATGTGAGGTGCCTTGGTTGATAACTCTTGTGATTACAATTTGGATCATAATGGTTTTTGTCAAAAGATGTTTATCACCTTAGCGGTGGGA
Source organism: Hemitrygon akajei (assembly GCF_048418815.1). NCBI lineage: Eukaryota > Metazoa > Chordata > Chondrichthyes > Myliobatiformes > Dasyatidae > Hemitrygon > Hemitrygon akajei. The sequence continues at coordinate 34,739,024 of NC_133127.1, forward strand.
TTGATGCATCAAAGGCATTTGACTGCTAGTTACTGAGTGAGTGGCATTGATTGAGAAAAATATTTCCCATGTTGGGTCCCAATGCAAGAATTCTGACTTGAAATGAGTCAGATCCAGTCCTTTTTCCCTTGCCTCAACCATTTCTTTTTGTACCTGTCACTAGCATTTGTTGTTCCTCTGAATATTCTGAATTAAAATAATTATCTAACCTTGAGGGGCAGCACTTGTACCAGTTGATTTAGGCTGACCAAAATGGACAGATTGGCACTCAGCATTAATTTCAGTTGTGGTCTCATGGCTGCCATGCTCCATTTCATGTGACACAATGTTCCCTTTATTAGGGTCTTAACTTCATGTTGAGACCCTGTGGCTTATGGACATGCAGCTTTTGCTAAAATCAGCTTTCCAGTTGGTCTACTACTCCATTGTGCCCTTCAGTACAACTCATCCATGCCAACCGGTTGGACTACCTGAGCAAATCCTATTTGGCACTTTTCTGAGTTAGATTTATCAGAATATCTTTAAAATGTAAATTGTACCTGCCTTTACCACTTCGGTTGGCAGCTTGTTTTATATGTCCACCACCCTTTAGGAAGTTTCCCCTTTCACCTTAAATCTATGCTCTCTAGTCTTGATTTCCTTGCCCTGTGAAAGATGATTCACCCCTCCTGTGTTCCTGGGAGGTAAGGGGAAAAGCCCCAGCCTATACAGCCTCTTTACGACTCAAGCCCCCTTGTCCTGGTGTCATTCTTGTGAATATTTCCTGTACCCCTAATAGATTAATACATTCTTCTTTAGTATGGTTATGAAAACTGCACAGTATTCTAGGAGTGGTATTGATAACATACTGTACAGTTGTAATGTTCCAACTCCTGTACTCAATACCCTGATCAATGAAGACAAACATACCAAATGCCTACCTCTGCCACCACTTAAGGAAACTTGGATCCCCATGTCTCTTCTACAAAACTCAACAGAACATTTACTTTGCAAATCCTGACCTGAGTTAACTCTTCAAAATACAACATCAAGCTTGTTGTAATTAAATTCTATATGCTGTTCCTTGGCTCATTTTCCCTCAGTTGATCTGGATCCTGTAGCAATCTTGGTTAACTTTATACTGTCTGCTAACCACTAACACTGCTGCCATTCACAATCTTGCCAACCACATTTCTCATCCAAGTTGTTAATAATAAAGGTGGACCCAGCACCAATCCTGGCAAATCTGATAAACAAGTCTCTGCTACCTTCTACAAAGCCATTTGGCTAGCTAACCTGCAATCATGTATGATTTAACTTTCCAGACCAGACCTGCTGAGCAAAAGCACTTGTCAAATCAAATCTCAAACTCCCTTGTAGTAACTTGCACATTAAATGATTTCTGAATTCCTTACTAATTTCTGTACTCTTGTTTTAAACTTCACTTCCCTTGCCTGTAAAGAGATCCATAACAAGCCTTTGCATTGAATTCCTGTTGATAAACCTTTATCAAGTTGTGTCTTTTGTAGACAAAACTAATCCTGACTGTTATACTCCACTGTTCTGGTATGTTTTTTTATGACGGATAGCTATTTGACCTAACGAGTCCAAGTCTAGGCAATAGCATTTTGCTGTTCATCTAATACCCATCATCGACCTAATTCTCCTAACTAGGGCAATTTATTGGCCAATTAAACTACCAATAAAAGGGTCTTTAACCCATAAATGGGAACCTGGACAAATGCACAATCACAATGTGCAAACTCCAGAGATGATATTGAACCAGGGTTGCTAAGATCAGAGTAACTGTCCTCAATGTGGAATTGTGCCCCATACATCATCTTGTACCCCATACCACTAAGTTAAAAGATTTTAGAGGGTATGTTATTTCAAACAAAACCCCAGCTGGAAACTTCAACCTAAAATGTTACCTTTCTCTAGACAGGTGCGCGGTCTGATAATTTCTAACAACATTTTCAGGTTTAAAGCATCCTCAGTTTAAGGTTTTAATATCTTGCTGTTTACTGTTTCCTTAGGCATATGCCATATTTGGACTCCCAAGTCTAAGGAGTAGACAATCTAATTTTTACTATAGTCCACCTTCACAATCTTTATTAAAACCAATTTTATCTTAAATACATTCTGCTAGATAACATTGACAATCTTTTAGTATTATACTTGCCAAACTCTTTGACCTTTTGGTGATACAGCTATTAAAAGCAACTGATAATATTGAAATGTTAATTTCAAATTCCTGCAAAATTGAACTTGACAGTATTCTTAAACATTTTTCCTTCAATTATAAATCTTGATTTTATTTCCAATTCCTAGGCCAGCAGGGACATCTCACTTCATATTCAAACAAGTCAGGAATTTGAAATTTTATCTAAAAAAAAATTACCACTTGAACTGTCTATAAGTATAAAACCACATTCATGAACCACATTTAAAAAGCTTATCCAAATTATTTCAAGACCATCTCCATTGCAAAACGCACAATTTTCTACAGTCTTTTCTTTAAAAAAGTGATGTTTGGCAGAAGGCCTACGTAACATTAAACCACCCACTAACGATCAGTTTTGAATCTATTTAAAATGAGTAGTTACAACACAATAGGCTAATGGCTAGGAAGTGCCAATGGTTACAAATACTCATAATTATGGCAAATTATCCTGCAGATGCTCTGGTCTAGTCTTAAAAAATATTCCTCACCTAGATTGATAGAATACAAAAGTCTTCTGATCTATTTGAAATCAAGCAGAGAACTTTTTAAAAATAAAACATCCTGAATTTACACTTATTTCAACTGCTCTTTAAATGTTTATCGTTAGGGTATAATGACACATACAGATTTATGTGGAGATTGATTTGCCATTTTCTAAGAACCAGAGTGACACCAACTTGTCACAAATGGCTCTCCTATCCTCCCTCCTTTATATACTTTTTTCCCTCTAAACATTTTAAGGAAGTCTGTTGTCAAACCGCATCAAATTTGTTTGGAATTAAAAGTCATAATAGAATCCTAAGAATCCATTTGGATCTCAGCATAAACAGTGGATCTAGGCAAATAGAAGATGTGAAATACTGTGCTGGCTACATGATACTAATGACCATTGAGGTGCAGACAGATTTGATTAGGTTATGCTTGCTATAGTGGAAAATGTCAATTTGCCGAAGGAGCAAAAAAAAACTCACAGTCAGTTTTAAATTAAATAACAGCCAAAAATGGGGAAAACTCAAACCCACAGAACTAACATTACTGGACTGCAAATTTTTTGCCTATTAAGGTTCAAATACAAAAGGTGACCAACTTGAGGCAGCTTTAAAAAATCCTTTACTGCCATTGCGTAGCCAGTTGAACCTGCCTTGCGCTTTCTACTTTCCTACCCCACCACCCTGGGTAGCAACTGCATTGTTTTGGCTATCTGACAATATGTAATACCAATCAATGAAAGTAACTCTTCAAGTTAGCTATGTAATTCTGAATTTACTACCAAATGCTAAAAAATATGAAGAGCCAATAATGATATCCAGGCACCAGTTACAATGTAATTTTATTGTGCTTACTACTGTATGCTCAGTAAAAGCACAGTCATCCCTTAAGCACTGACAGTTCAACCAGCTGCCTAAACACAGGAAAACCAACTATTATGGCTGTGCATTTTTTCGACTGCACTTACGTTTCCATAAAAAATTAATTTACATCTTACACTGTATGACAGCACATGAGCAAGAAACCTAGAATCTTTACAACTGTACAAAAAATAGAAAATTGTTAAATCATGCTGCTTTTACAACAAAATAATTTACAAAACTGACAATGAGAGTTCGCAAAGGCACCAGATACCAGGAAGCCTGGCTTTCCAATGCTCTCCAGTTCAAACCCCTCTGCTAAAAGTGAACCAAATCAAGGCTGCTAAATGATTGTCCCATGGAATTTCCAAAAATGACAAGACAAACAACTCAAGGTTGGGACCACATGGTTCTCCTTTCAGCTGTAACACAAGGTTCCACACGCTATTCATAAAGCAAGGAGTTTCATGCTGGAGCTGCTGCTGTTGTTGAAAGTTTGGACCTTTTTTTTTGAGAAAAGACATTTATACCACAGGATATAAAAAACACTGAATGCAGGAAAGCACTTTTCTATCGTCTCGTATCATTCTTGGGTGGCTCTAAATTCTGCATCACAATGCAAGTGTTTTCTGCAAGTGTTTTGAACCTTCTGAAAATACAATCATCAAAGCTCAGGTCAGTGGTAGTCAGGATAACAACATTGGATTTGGTCCACAAGTTCTTGGTTCTGTAGAATCCTCAGGACACATTTGTGATAGGCTTGTACTTCTTCAGTCTGGTCCATTGCCCTGTGGCATAGTTCATTTCAAAGACAGTGTCCACCAACATTGTGGTGCTGCCTGTACCATCCGCCTTCGGTAGAACTTCTGTATGTTCACTCAGTTTGATCTGAATGATATCACCCTGCTCTGGACATGGGTTTTCTGTAAGAATAAAATGTCAGTTAAGCACACAGGAAATTAAAAGCAGACAATGCAATTAAACAAAATTAGCCCCATTCAACTTTCACTTTGTTTTATAGCCACCTTTCATCCATCTTGCTTAAATGCTGTAAGGAAAATATTCATGTGTAATAATGTGAAAGCATCTATTTCTCAAAATTTAAAACTTCCTTCTGTCATTTTGATCAGATGGTCCAAGCCTGTTCGCTACCAGCATTTATAAGGCATACCAAATGTGAAAGTGTTGTACAACTTGGTCAAATGTAGTTCATTCACCTGGCTTGTCTTAAGTTACAGTAGGTTTACTTTCAAGGGGAAAATTGTGCAAAACAAATCCTGGACACAAATTCAGACCTCCAGGTGGTTACTCAGCACATCAAAGTTGTAGCTAAAGATAACACGAGGAAGGGGAAGACAATGGGATGTGGGTTTTTATTGAAGATAGGAAATGATCGTTTGTTAAACTAGTAGATAAAATCAACCACATAGCTTAATGTCCAAACTCTAGTAATTTATGAACTTTTCAGTCAAAAAGCTGATATACTAGATTCTAGCATTGTTTCTAAATGCAGAGATCCTTTCCAATCTTCCACACAGAAAATCAACACCAGGCCCTTCTAAGCTGCTTCCTACCAGTGGCCCGAGAGCTGTTCTGATATAATGGGCATGATCTTCACCAAACAACAACTTCAACAGCTGTAGCGGCACTACGGATTTGTTATACTCGCGTAATGTGCCCTCACTCCTGTAACGATTGCTCCAAAAGTCAAGAATGATTGATAAGCATTCAGACCTTTATTAGCAATTAGCAAACATACAATCTTGAAGCGATGGAATTTATGCATACCCAAGTGTAAGCTAAGCATAATTGAGCCGTAAGCAAAAGATACGACAGCCGCCAGCCCCAGTACTAATTGAAACAGTTGAGAACAAAGCACAAATACATAACTAAACCCTATGCTTTTACCATGTCTTCACCCACATGACTAGTTACGATAATAAATACAACCACAGAATACAGTGCAGGTAGAGTTCAGATGCACGACTCCTACTACAGCATTACATCGACGTTGGTAGAACAAGGGAGGAGGTTCTGAAAAAATACAGGGAGTTGGGAAGGAAGCTGAGAAGCAGGGTCACTGCCTGAAGAATTGGAGCAGGGGGCAGGAATTCAGATTTCTGGATAATTGGGACCTCTTCTGGAGCAGGTGTGACCTATACAAAAGGGACGGCTTGCACTTGAATACAAGGGGTCCAATATTCTTGCAGGCAGGTTTACTAAAACTGTTGGGAGTGGTTTAAACACATATGGGAGGGGGATGGGAACCAGCAGATTTATGAGTAGATGATGGGTGTAATATGAATGTAAGAAAGGACAGGACAATGATTGGGTACAAATGCAGGACAGAAGGTGCAGTATTTAAATGTGCACAGCATTCGGAAAAAGGTGGACAAACTTGTGATGCAATTAGGGATTGGTTGGTCTTACATTGTGGGCATCACTGAATTGTGGCTGAAAGAAGGCCATAGTTGGGAGCTTAACATCAAAGGATATATTTTGTACGAAAGGACAGGCAGGAAGGCATAGGCAGTGGTGTGGCTCTGTTGGTAAGAGATGGAATTACATCTTCAGAAAGAGGTGACAAAAAGAATCTTTATGGGTGGAGTTAAGAAACTGCAAGGGTAAAAAAAGCATTATGGGAATCATGTATAGGCCTTCAAATAGCAGCCAAGATGTGGGGTTGAGATTGCAAAGGGAGCTGGAAAAGGCATGTAATAAGGATAATCAGATAATTGTAATGGAAGACTTCAATATGCAAGGGGTTTGGGAAAATCAGGTTGGTGTCAGGTTGCAAGAAAGGCATGTTGTTGAATGCGTATGAGATGGCTTTTTAGAGCAGCTTGTGCTTGAGCCTACTTGGGGAAAGGTTATCTTAGATTGGGTGTTGTGCAATAACATCCATTAAGGGAGCTTAATGTAAAGGACCCTTGGAGGCAGTGATCACAATATGATTGAATTCATACTGCAATTTGAGAGGGAGAAGGAGAAGTTACATGTATCAATATCACAATGGAATAAAGGGAATTATAGAGGCATGAGAGAGGAGCTTGCCCAGGTGGATTGGAGGGGGATGCTGGCAGTGATGACAGCAGAACAGAGATAGCTGAAGTTTCTGGGAATAGTTCACAAGGTGCAGGTTAGACATGTCCCACTGAAGAAATTGTTCTCAAATGGCAGGGCTAGACAACTGTAGCTGACAAAGGAAGTTAAGGATTGCGTAAAAGCCAAGGAAAGGGCATATAAGGTAGCACAAATGAGTGGGAAGTTGGATGATTGGGAAGCTTTTAAAATCCAACTAAAATCCAAAAGACAACTAAAAAAGCTTTAAGGGAAAAGATGAAATATGAGGGCAAACTAGCCAATAATATAAAGCAGGATACTTTTTTTCCCAGTTATATAAAGAATAAAAGGGAGGTGAGAGTTGATATTGGACTACAGGAAAATGATGATGGTGAGGTAATAATGGGGGCAAAGAAATGGCTGATGAACTTAATGGGTACTTTGCATCAGTCTTCACTGTGGAAGACACTAGCACTGTGCCAGAGGTCCGTGAGTGTCAGGGAACAGGAGTGAGTGCCATTGCTATTACAAAGGAAAAAGTGCTAGGCAAACTCCAAGGTCTTAAGGTGGATAAGTCTCCTGGACCAGATGGGCTACATCCCTGAGACAGGTTGCTGAAGAGATAACAGATGCATTGGTCATGATCGTTCAAGAATCATTTGATATCTGGCATGGACCCCGAGGAAAGGAAGATCGCAAATGTCACTCCACTCTTTGTCCACAAGCAAGGTGGACAAAGGAGAGGCGGTGGATGTCATTTACTTGGATTTTCTGAAGGCATTTGATAAGGTGTCACACATGACACTGCTTAACAAGATAAAATCCTATGGCATTACAAGAAATATATTAGCATGGATAGAGGAGTGGCTGACAGGCAGGAGGCAGCAAGAGGGAATAAAGGGGCCTTTTCTGGTTGGCTGCCAGTGACTAGTAGTGTTCCTCAGGGGTCAGTATTGGGATCGCTACTTTTCACACTTCTTTGTCAAAGATTTGGATAATGGAATTGATGGTTTTGTGACAAAGTTCACAGATGATACATAGAGAGGTGGTGGGGTAGGTGGTGCTGAGGAAGCAATGTGATTGCAGCAGTACTTAAGCAAATTGGAAGAATGGGCAAAAAAGTGGCAGATGGAATACAGTGCCAGGAAATTTATAATAATGCATTTTGGTAAAAAGAACAGTTGTGCAGACTATTATCTAAATGGGGAGAAAATTAAAACATTAGAGGTGCAGAGGGACTTAGGAGTTCTCATGCAAGACTCCCAGAAGGTTAATTTACAGATTGAGTCTGTGGTAAAGAAAGCAAATGCAATGTTTGCATTTATTTCAAGGTGAATAGAATATAAAAGCAAGGAGATAATGCCAAGACTTTATAAGACACACGCCAGGCCACACTTGGAGTCTTGTCAACAGTTTTAGGGCCCCACATCTCAGAAAGGATGTGTTGTCATTGGAGACAATCCAGAGGAGGTTCATGAGGATGATCCAGGAATGAAAGGGTTAATATACAAGAAGCATTTGGCAGCTTTGGGCTTGTACTCACTGGAATTTAGAAGAATGAGGAGGGATCTCATTGGAACCTACTGAACATTGAAAAGACTTCACACTAAAGTGGATGTGAAGAGGATGTTTCCTATGGTGGAGGTATCCAGAACTAGAGGCCACAGCCTCAAAATTGAGGGGGCAATCTTTAGAACAGAGGTAAGGAGGAATTTCTTTAGCCAGAGAGTAGTGAATCTGTGAAATGTTCTGACACAGACCGCGGTGGAGGCCAAGTCTGTGCCTATATTTAAGACGGAAGTTGACAGCTTCCTGATCGGTCAGGGCATCAAAGGATATGGCAAGAAGGCAGGTGTATAGCGTTGAATGGGACTTGGGATCAGCCATGATGGAATGGTGGAGTAGACTCGATGGGCTGAATGGCCTAATTCTGTTCCTGCCGTATGGTCTTACAAGGAACAGCACGAGCTACTATACATAGCCTCTGCCAACCTCCCTAAAATTTTTCACTCAGGCAGGAGAGACTGTGATGTATTGTAAGTTTACCTAGCAACAGAAATTTACTTCACTTTTTTAGTACACCATGGCATGGAGGCTGGGATCCTAACAACGGCAGTACAGACATACTTCAAGACGATAACATTCCCGTAATGACAGTAATGATTCCTGAACTAATTCCTAAACCAGCAAGCTGTTAAATGCCACCCAGGTCCAAAGTCACTCCAACTTCAGTAGCTGAGCTGCAGTACGCAGGCAACCCTCGTACAAGTGGCTGAATTCTAAATCATCCTGTTCACTAACACGCAAGAGCATATACCTTACACTCAATGTTCTCAGAGCAAAGGTCCTTAACCTACACATTTCCACTCCACAATCTAGCCTTCTGATAATAAGGATTCACTACGATTTTCCACTAAAGTTGGTAAGGCTAGAGGTCATGGGCTAAGGGCGAAAGGTGAAGAGGAACACGAGGGGGATCTTCTTCATTTAGAGGGTGGAACAAGCTGCCAGTGGAAGTGGTAGATGCAGGCTTGATCGCAACATTTAAGTTTGGATAAATACATGGATGGGCTGTCGGGACTTTGAGACTTTCTTTTAAACCGTGCCATGGACTGCTCTTTATCAGATTACGGTATTGCTTTGCACTGTTGAAACTATGTGTTATAATTATGTGGTCTTTGTCAGTTAGTCTTTTATCAATTATGGTATTGTCTGCACTGTTGAAACTATGTTAACTATAACTACATGTAACTATGTGGTTTTGTGTATGTCTTGTTAGCTTTAGGTTTGTCTGACGGGTTTGTAGTTCCTTTCCGGGGAACGTGCTAAGACGGTAGCGTGATATCGATACGCAGCAGCCTCTCCGGACTCTGGATTGGGGATTACCAAACATTATGTGGTTTTTCTTGTGTGGTCTGTTTTGTGCTTTTTCGTGATATCATTCCGGAGAACGTTGTCTCATTTTTTAACTGCATTGTATTTGTGGTTTATAAATGACAATAAACTGAATCTGATCTGATCTCTCCATTAAACGTGGGGCAATGCAAATAATTTAGAGGGTAAATGCTTGCTGGTGCTCATTAAGTGGATCATACAGAGATAGCCACGGAAGAACACTTCAATCATTAGGGCATAGAAGGCCACGGGCCAAGTTTGGTTTGGCCGATTGGCTGTGAACAGTTTAGTTCAAGGTGGGAAATCTTCAGTGATTTTCAAGCTGCTTAATCATTTATTAGTTAAGCAGTAGAAATTATTCATATTTAAATTATCCAATTGTTCATATTTACATTAATTAAGAAACCGACCACACCTGAAAAGTAATTTAAGTAAGGTGGATTCAGCACTGACAATGCAAGTGGAGGTAAGGATATGAAAAAGCTTTCCATCATACCTCTTGAACCTGCCATAAACCCAAGTATAAGAGCCTTTTCTGGGCGTGTGACTTTGTTTGCAGTCTTGAACATTTCCTGGGCTGCATACATTTGGTCTCTCTGCAAGATATGAATGAAACATGGGTGAGAATAAATGTAACAATGAAAATCCTGATTAAACAAAATAATTAATTGTCGAGAACACAGAAATGCTAATTTAAAAATAAGAGCAAACACGAGGAAATCTGCAGATGCTGGAAATTCAAGCAACACACACAAAATGCTGGTGGAACACAGCAGGTCAGACAGTATCTATAAGGAGAAGCACTGTTGACGTTTCGGGCTGAGACCCTTCATCAGGACTAAGATTAAAAATAAGATTCATGTTTATCCTCTGGTAATCTAGAAGTCACATTATTCAAAAGAGAAAGGACTGTGAAGTTAAGGGCACTTCTGCTCCTCCAGATCTACAAAAAGGTTTTCTAAAATACACTCATCTCTAGGAACTGACTTCTCTCCATTTCAGTTCAGATTTCCCTGTATAAACGTGTTTATTAAATTTAAACCAGGATCCCAATGGAACATGATTTAAATATATAAATGAAGTGACCTGTCCTTCTAATACAGCGGACACAAAACTAATTTCTGTCTTGTATATGGCAGCAGGTGTAGGAATGGCAAGTTGAAATTGCCTTCCCTGATATTTTTTAACATTCTCTTCTTTTGGGGAGCATCAACCTTAATTCTAGAGATAGTTCTGAATTAACCCACACTTCTTTTCCACTGCAGGCTATTTCTTTAGTTTTTTTTCTGTCTAGACATAGAGAACGCAACATTTTTATATGTTCACTTCATTGGCTTCTCCAACTGCTTGGGTATCCTAGCAGTAGATGTTTAAAATTTAAGCCGTAATATTAATTTTAAATATCTCCCAAGAAAACTCTAACTTCTTGGTTTTTCATAGGACTTCTTTTTTGCAGACAATTGGTTGTCTAAATTACCACCTAGCATCATCTAGCTATTTTGCAATAGTATAACTCCAACAATCCACTAGCTGGAGATTTGGTATTTGGATTACCAGGTAATGTTTGCCGCTCTCCCCTCCCACCCACCGGGACCCACTTCCTGCAGTCTTCATTTGCCTGGTTCACAGAAGAGATTATAATACTGTGCAACATCTGGAAATGGTCAATTAAAAGTATGTCGGAGCATTAATAAAATCAATATGCCAGTCAATCGGAATTTTACTGTGACAGATAACCTGCTGAGAAATTGTCAATTGAGTGCAGCCACAACCCCACAGGCTTTAAAAATCTGCCACAGTAACTTACTTCATGAACTCTCCAGAGACGCTTGTGCCCACAGGGGACACACGCTAGAGTCTGATTTAATCTGTACAGCACCCCAACAGCAACAATTCCATCACCTCTCAACCTGAAGAAGGGTCTTGGCCCAAAAGGTCAACTGTTTGTTCTTTTCCATAGATGCTGCTTGACCTGCTGAGCTACTCCAGCATTTTGTGTGTGCTGCTTTGGAGTTTGAGCACCAGCAGATTTTCTCGTGTTTGTGACTGACTTCTCAGCCTCCTTTCCTTCACAAATATGTTGATTTTATAAACTGCTCACTATAATCAAATCTCTCCATAACACATAATGAAGCAAAACAAAACTGCAATGTTGTAAGTGAATGCAGATCCGTGGGGAGTGAAATAGTGGATGTTGTTTTGTTAGGGACCCTTAACTAAAATGGGAAAAACAGCGATTAAGCATGTTAAATTTGCAGAGAACAGGGGAATGCTTGTGATAGGGTGCAGATTAAAGTGCAATGGTAAATATTTTTTTTTAAACCTGCAGAAACAAATTGAAAAGCCTTGAAGAGGAAAACAGGGTGGAGGCTTTGAGGCAACAGGTTATCCAAAATATTTTAGATTTAAAGTTATCTCCTTAGGACTGCAATACGCTCAGACAAAAGACAGGGGATTAGACGGGGGATTATTGTGTAGAGCACAATGAGATGCAACTCATCAAGCTTTGTAATTACCCCAGTTGTACACTACAAACTGTACTCTTGCTATACAATAAGTGCTTTAGATATGCTGGAACTAGTTAAACATAATAAATAAGATGCATTCTCAGTTTCAGTGGGATTGTACTGTCGGTAGCATTTGCTGCATTTAGGAAGCTTTCCCTTCTACACTTCATTAAAGTTTTCCTAATCACTGTAACCTCTGGTCCTTCACCTTCAATCAAGGAAAACTGCTTCTCATTCGCTGTCTAAAATCCTTAATGAAGCAAAAAACTGCACAACTTCCTTAAGCAGCATGAACAAAAAGACGAGTTCCATCTAACGTTGGTATACGTATTTGAGGTGAAGGTGGAGTCACTTCTGCAGAAGTGGTGGAAAATGAAATCCATTTGCCAAATGAACAGCGCTTCCCAATATTCCTCAAAGTAAGTTTCCCCTGTGATATAATCACAATTCAGTACAGTGAAGGCCACACAAATCTCTATCAAATCCAGACTAAATGTCACAGCAATGCAGAATTTTCAGATGGAACATTTTCCCACTGGAGCAAAGGCAACATGTGGAGAGCAAACTTTTTATTCATTGCTTTCAGAGATCCGGTCCTATATTTCCTACTTACTGTGAGTGAAAGACTCTTGCGAGGCTGCTGCAACGGCTGTGTCTGTGGCGGCTGCGGTGCCTGCTGCTGTTGTTGTGTCTGCTGTGGAGGTGGCGCTTGCTGCTGTACAGGTGTTGTTGGAGCCGTCACTGTGACAGGCACGGTAGTTGGGGCAGTGGTAGTTGAGGTAGATGTTGTTGAGCTGCTGTTATAAATTGGGGTTCTTTGTTTGAACTGGCCAGGTAGACCAGAGGTAGGAGCTGTGGACTCTTCCGATAGTCTGTTTGTCTGGAGAGCATCTCGGACTGATCCGACTGTGTTAGCTGTTCAGGGAAGAGGAAAGACTCTGTAACTCATGACTACCATTTCCAACCATCTCAATTATGTGCCACGGAATTGCTTCTTCTATATTGTTACTTATTAAATAATTTAAGATGTAATCACTGGTTGTACCCACACAAACTACAGATAGACATTGTTAAAGCATAAATACACTAATCATCTATCATTTTATTTCTCTCAAAGCCTTGCACTTGGGGTTGGATGTTAATGACAAAGAAAAATGCATTCAGCTCAAATGGGTTCTTTTAATATTTTAGCACCATTTTTACCTCCTTACATCAACACATTCTATCATGTTATTCCTTATAACCTTAAAATGCATCTCAAATTGATATGATAACAAATTGCTCTTTCTCATCACATTATTGGGGAAGATATTTCTACCAAACTAGTAAATCTGATGTCTCTAACTATTAGTTTTGAATTCCACTACAAATGAAAATCTGCCCTCACGCCTTGTTTCAGCACAATAGCTTGTTTTTGTGTATTACTGTATTTTGTGTACAAGATGTGTACAGCAAAACACTCGGGAGAAATGATTGCTCAGAGGAAAATTCCACCATTAATATCAATTTCCATTGCAATCAATTAGGCATTCACTAAATGTCTGCCAGAGAACAAGTGATTAGAGGCTGCTGCCTCATAGCCCACTGTGACATTTCTTAGTTGCAGAACAAGACTACTTTAAAGTTTATGCTCCATCCCTTTAATTAAACACGAGATTAATCATTACCACCCCCTTCTAGTCTGCTGACATTCACCTTGTGGAGTTTCAGAGCTGGAAATGTACGACGATGATGGCACCATACTTGGTGTAGCAGGTAAGTAACTAGTAGATGGTAGTGCATTATCATTACTCAAAGCACCAAGTTTCTGCAAAAAATATACAAGGAATCATAAAATATTACTAACCTTTAAAAAAACATTTATGAAGACAATTAGATGTTTCAGAATAAAATTAAACTTATTATGTGCCCTGCAGGGTTAAGCTTAAAATGACGATAAATTACCAATGATAACTGTAAAAATTTTCCAAAACGATTTAATTCAGCAACTAGCATTTATCCACAGGACAGAAAATACACTTTTAGAACAAGCTGGATCATCTCTCACAAAAGTGCTTAGGCCTGTACAGGGCTTTTTAAAGTAATTCACTTCAATATACAGTAAAATAAGAATTTGAGTTTTGAGCATTAGAGGAAATAGTCATAACATCCATGATTGCAGCAGGAGTCTGCTTAAATACAGAGCAAAGAAATCAGAATTTCAAATAGTAACCTCTTAATTTATTGTAATAAATTGTTAAATCACAGGGTTAATTCATGTCACCTTCACTGATACCTCATCTGCAATTTACCTGTGTGGAGACCAGACCAACAGCATAATCTGGTGTGACGCTGTCAACAACCATTTCTTCTTTGGCAGGTTTTTCTGCAACTTCTGTATCTGAATTTAAGAAAAAAAGTTAGAAATGTCACCAAGTGTTTTAATTTATCTGTTAATAAACCATGATAAAATAAATGACAAATTTCAGAAATTATTTACATCTTGCTCTCTAGAATCAGACAAGTGTAAAAGTTATCTTCAGTCACAGGACAGTGAAGAAGATTAATGTACGCATTTCAGCTCAGCACAGGCAGGTTCTTCTACTGTGTTTCAACATGTGAAAGATTTATTTTGTGCAGTGATTAGGTGGAACAGGAAATGAAATTTCAGCTTATTGATGTGACCATCTACATTAATGAATAAAATTATCATCCTGGTCCTCATCAGGTCTAGCAGAAGGTGGAGTAAAGCCTCTCATAGATCACAGCAATTATAACTACTGTTTTATGGAGCACCAACTTCTCACATGGATGTTTCAATGCCAATGACGACATTTCTCAGCCCAATATTTGATATTTCATAATAAACTTGTGTTACAGCTATAAAACTGTAACAATAAAGACTGTGAATGAAGTGCTCAGGCTAATTTCAGAAAACAGAAAGGAGTTGCACTGCATTGTAAGCCATACTTTAAATGCAAGATTTGATTGCTAAACCATTACAACAACACTACTACTGCTACATTTAAGGAAGTATAAACCTACAATGATAACTTGTGGTTAATAGTACCTTATCATGTTACTAAGGACATCTCAATTTGCTCCAATTACAAAGCTTGAATCATCCCAAAATCTCAAGGATCAGATGAAACTTAAGAAGAAATTTTCACCATGTCATTGAAGATTAAAGCTAATTTATCATTAATTTACAAAGCAAATCAGTGTATGTACTGAGAGGGGAGGTCCATTACCCAGCATGGATTTTTTTTTGGAAGAATTATTAACAAAACCAAACATTTGGCCTAAAATTTAAAAAACACAACAGTTTGCAGAAAGCTGTACAGAATGAACTGTTTGCTTAATTACAGGACAAAATTAGTAATTCTGTGACCATTTCAAAATGGAACATACTAACCTTACAATAAAATGAAAGGAAGGATTGGAGACAAATCATACAATGTGGAAGAAGGTTAGATGTTGGTGAAGTAGTGGATTACAAGTATCAGCTTTAAATTCCAAAAGGAACAATCAGGCTGTATATAAGTACAGGATACTGATTTAAAAAAAAGAAATTATTCTTAAGTAGCCTGATCCTTTTACCTTTCACCAGCAAGGGCCCAGCTAATTTGCAGGACAGAGTTAAAAAAATGTGGCTAAGTAAAATTAAAGGCCATACAATAACCAGGCATTTGCAACTTGGATATAAAACTGGTGAATAAGAAAGGAAAAAAATTATAACCATCAGTTCTTCAGACTTCTAAGGATAAACACAACTCTAGTCCAAAATTTCAGTACTGTGATCACTGCCATTTTTAGTACACAATGAAGGACCGGGGTCTGGGCATAATTTCAAAATCTGCATATGATGCCAAACTTCAATGTTCTTATTGATGACAAAAATTATGCTAGATTGCCAGAAGGACCATTTATCCTGGTAGAATGATGATAATTTGACAGAGAAGTCCAAGGTAACACATTAGCTCCCTCCTAAAACTTCTGTACCTTTCCTGATTTACTCTTTTGATCATCTACACTAATATACAACTCAATTTTACTTAACAGTGCCTCCACAATGAGCCTTACTGCAATAATTTCCATTTCTATAATCTCTTTAAATCTGGCAAAACAAATGATCCAATGTGTCTATGACCAGAACTGCAGTATTATCCAATTCTTTTTAAAGATTTAAAGGTTTTAGAGAGCATACAGATTTCCTAGACTGGTTCCATTGTTTGGCTTCATGGATTCAATGGAGAGGCTGGGATAGATTAGAGAAGCTGAGATAGATTTGCAGAGCAGGCTAAAGAGAGTTGAAAAACAGGATAGAAATATATTTAAAAAAACACTTTTTAATTGCTTTTTAAGCTTCAGGATTGGGCTTTTGGTTAGTTGAGACCAAATCATTATATTCCAGAGGAGTTAAATAAAGTGCTAATAGCTAAAGAGATCATAAGATACTAGGATAAAACAGGAATTGGGTACTGCATTTCGATGATAAGGTATGATTATATTGAACAATTAAAAATCTTGCAGGGCCAAATGCATTCAAATCTTAAAGGGCTAAATCACAATTTACATGCCAGTTCCCAAGAAGACATTGGTTTGCGAAGAGGTAGAGTTTAAAAAAAGTGAGCGGGGAAGTTGGCACATTATGCGTGTCACAGTTCCCGAGGAGTCATTGGATTGGGTCTGGATGATTATGTGGTAAACCAGATTAACACATTTGTGGATGACACCAAAATTGGGGGGTAGTGGACTATCAAAGCTTGCAGCGAGTTCTGGACCAGATGGAAAATTGGGCTGATAAATGTCAGATGGAATTTAATACAGTAAAGTGTGAAGTGTTGCACTACGGGAGGACCAACCAGGGTAGGTTTTACTCAGTGAGCATAATTGCACTGAGGATTGCGGTAGAACAGATGGATCTGGGAATACAGATCCCATCACAGGCAGACAGGGTCGTAAAGAAAGCTTTTGGAACATTGGCCTTCATAAATCAGTGTATTGAGTACAGGAGTTGGGATGTTATGTTGAAATTCTATAAGACATTGGGAGCAGGCAGCAGAGTGAAAGGGCTTTGGCGGTAACGGGACGAGGCGAGGCAGTTGTTGATTGCAAAAGGAGGTAGTATGTGTGTGAGGCCAGTTTTCTGTGGTTAGTATCAGATGTGGGAAGTCCTAGAGTCTCCCGGCATCCCGGACGGCCACATCTGCACCCGGTGCATCGAGATGCAACTCCTAAGGGACCGTGTTAGGGAACTGGAGCTGCAGCTTGATGACCTTCGTCTGGTCAGGGATAGTGAGGAGGTGATAGAGGAGTTACAGACAGGTGGTCACGGGGGACAGAGAAATGGGTCACAGTCAGGAGAGGGAAGGGGAAGAGTCAGGTACTAGAGAAAGAGAAATGGGTCACAGTCAGGAGAGGGAAGGGGAAGAGTCAGGTACTAGAGAGTACCCCTGTGGCTGTACCCCTTGACAATAAGTACTCCTGTTTGAGTACTGTTGCGGGGGGGGGGGGGGGGGAAGACAGCCTACCTGGGGGAAATGACAGTGGCCGTGCCTCTGGCACAGAGTCTGACCCTGTGGCTCAGAAGGGTAGGGAAAGGAAGAGGAAAGCAGTAGTGATAGGGGACTCTATAGTCAGGGGTTCAGACAGGTGATTCTGTGGACGCAGGAAAGAAACTCAGATGGTAGTTTGCCTCCCAGGTGCCAGGGTCCGGGATGTTTCTGATCGCATCCAAGATATCCTGCGGTGAGAGGGAGAACAGCCAGAGGTCATGGTACATATTGGTACCAATGACATAGGTAGGAAAAGGGAACAGGTCCTGAAAGAAGACTACAGGGAGTTAGGAAGGAAGTTGAAAAGCAGGACCTCAAAGGTAGTAATCTCGGGATTACTGCCTGTGCCACATGACAGTGAGAATAGGAATAGAATGAGGTGGAGGATAAATGTGTAGCTAAGGGATTGGAGCAGGGGACAGGGATTCAGATTTCTGGATCATTGGGACTTCTTTTGGGGCAGGTGTGACCTGTACAAAAATGACGGGTTGCACTTCAATCCCAGGGGGACCAATATCCTGGCGGGCAGGTTGGATAGAGCTGTTGGGGAGGATTTAAACTAGTTTGGCAGGGGGGTGGGAATCAGAATGTGAGTGCAGGAATTAAGGTAGACAGACAAGGGCATGATGCTAAGAGTTCTGAGTTGATGAGGAAGGACAGGCAGGGGACAAAACATCATTGTAGCCAGTTAAAGGGGTTGAAATGTGTCTATTTCAATGCTAGGAGTATTAGGAACAAGGAGGATGAACTTACATGGATTAGTACATGGAACTATGGTGCTGTGGCCGTTACTGAAACTTGGTTGGAGGAAGGGCAGAATTGGATGATGCAGGTCCTGGGGTTCAAGTGCTTTAAAAGGAATAGGATGGGAGGTAGGAAAGGGGGTGGGAGTGGCATTGCTGGTCAGGGATAGTATCATGGCTATAGAAAGGGAGGATGCTGCAGAAGGCATGTCCACAGAGTCAGCCTGGGTGGAAGTCAGAAATAGGAAGGGATCAATCACTGTGCTGCGAGTAGTCTATAGGCCCCCAAATAGCCCTCGGGACACCGAGGAGCAGTTAAGCAGGCAGATTTTAGAATGGTGCAGGAAATACAGGGTAGTAGTTATGGGTGATTTCAACTTCCCTCATATTGACTGGCACCTCCTGAGTGCAAGGGGGATAGATGGGGCTGAATTTGTCAGGTGTGTTCAAGAAGGATTCCTGACACAGTATGTGGACCGGCCGATGAGAGGAGAGGCTATACTGGATCTAGTTCTGGGTAATGAATCTGGTCAGGTGACAGACCTCTTGGTGGGGGAGCATTTTGGTGAGAGTGACCACAACTCCCTTAGCTTTAGCATAGCTATGGAAAGGGATAAAATCAGACGAAATGGTAAAATGCTTAACTGGGGAAGGGCTAACTTTGAAGGGATGAGGCAGGAACTAGCGAGAGTAAATTGGAAACAGATGTTCAAAGGGGAAAGCACAGAAGTAATTTGGGAGAAGTTTTGGGACCACTTGAGCTGGGTTCATGATAGGTTTGTCCCACTGAAGCAAGGAGAAAATGGTAGGAAAAGGGAACCGTGGCTGATGAAACACGTGAGGCAACACGTCAAGAGGAAAAAGGAAGCATATGTTAGATATAAGAAGCAGGAAGTAGGAGGGGCTTATGAGAAATATAGGGTAGCTAGGTAGGAGCTAAAGAAAGGACTTAGAAGAGCTCGAAGGGACAGGAGAAGGCCTTGGCATGTAGGATTAAGGAGAACCCCAAGGTTTTCTATGCGTATGTGAAGAATAGGAGGATGACGAGAACGAAGGTGGGACCGCTAAAGGATAAAGAGGGCAACATGTGGGGAAGCGGAGGAGGTTGGGGGGTCCTAAATGAATACTTTGCTTCAGTATTCACAAGTGAAAAGGATCTTGATCAGGATGAGGTCGAAGTAGAGCAGGTCTGTGTGTGGGACAATGTGGAGATTAAAGAAGTAGTGCTGGATCTTCTGAGAAACATTAAGATTGATAAATCCCCAGGGCCGGATATGATACATCCCAAGTTGTTGTGGGAATTGACAGAAGAGATCGCAGGAGCATTAGCTATGATCTTTGAATCCTCTTTGGCTGCAGGGGAAGTGCCGGAGGACTGGAGAATGGAAAATGTAGTTCCCTTGTTTAAAAAAGGTAATAGGGAGAATCCTGGGTACTATAGACCGGTGAATCTTACGTCGGTGGTATGCAAACCACTGGAAAGGATTCTTAAGGACAGGATCTACGAGCATTTGGAGAAGTACAGTCTACTCATGGATAGTCAACATGGCTTTGTGAAGGGAAGATCGTGCCTCACGAGCCTGACTGAGTTTTTTGAAGAGGTAACAAAAGAAATTGATGAGGGTAGGACAGTGGATGTGGTCTATATGGACTTTAGCAAAGCATTTGACAAGGTCCCTCATGAGAGACTCATCCAGAAAGTCATGAGGCATGGGATAAGAGGAACCTTGGCTGTTTGGATAAAAAATTGGCTTAAAGATAGAAAGCAGAGGGTAGTTGTGGAAGGAAAGTATTCTGCCTGGAGGTCGGTGACCAGTGGAGTGCCGCAGGGATCTGTCCTGGGACCCCTGCTATTTGTGAATTTTATACATTACCTAGATGTAGAGGCGGAAGGATGGGTAAGTTTGCGGATGACACGAAGATTGGAGGAGTTGTGGATGGAGCTGCAGGTTGACGAAGGTTACAAGAGGATATAGACAGGCTGCAGAGTTGGGCAGAAAAATGGCAGATGGGAGTTCAATCCAGACAAGTGTGAGGTGATGCATTTTGGAAGGACAAACCAGAAGACTGAGTACAGGATTAATGGTCAGTTACTTAAGAGTATGGATGAACAAAGGGACCTTGGGGTTCAAATCCATACATCCCTGAAGGTCGCTGCACAGGTTGATAGGGTAGTTAAGAAGGCCTATGGGATGTTAGGCTTCATTAACAAGGGGATTGAGTTCAAGAGTAGAGAGGTCACGTTGCAACTCTACAAATCGCTGGTGAGACCACACTTGGAGTACTATGTTCAGTTCTGGTCACCTCATTATAGGAAGGATGTGGAAGCTATGGAGAGGGTGCAGAGGAGATTTACCAGGATGTTGCCTGGTTTGGAGAACAAGTCATATGAAGCAAGGTTAGCAGAGCTGGGACTTTTCTCTTTGGAGCGTAGAAGAATGAGAGCGGACTTGATAGAGGCCTACAAGATTATGAGAGGCATAGATAGGTTGGATAGTCAGTACCTGTTTCCCAGGGCACCAAAAGCAAACACCAGAGGGCATATGTACAAAATTAAGGGACAGAAGTTTAGGGGAGACATCAGGGTTAAGTTGTTGTTTTTTTTTGTTTGGTTTTTTTTTGGTTTTTTTTTTTTTTACACAGAAGGTTGTGAGTGCCTGGAATGACTTGCTAGGGATGGTGGTGGAGGCTAAAACATTAGGGGTATTTAAGAACCTCTTGGACAGGCACATGGATGAAAGAAAAATGGAGAGTTATGGGGTAGTGTGGGTTTAGTACTTTTTTTTAAAGGATTATTTGGGTTGGCACAACATGGAGGACTGAAGGGCCTATACTGTGCTGTAATGTTCTATAGTTCTATTGGTGAGGCCTAATTTGGAGTACTGTGCGCAGTTTTGTTTTGGTCACCAACCAACAGGAAAGATGTCAATAATATTGAAAGAGTGCAGAGAAAATTTACAAGGATGTTGCTGGGACTTGAGCTGAGGTACAGGAAAAGCTTAAATAGGTTAGGACTTTATTCCCTAGAATGTAGAAGATTGAGGGGAGACTTGATAGAGTTATACAAGAATTTGAGGGGTATAGATAGGATAAAATGCAAGCAGGTTTTTTCCTCCGAGGTTGGGTAGGTTTACAACTAGAGGTCATGGGTTAAGAGTGAAAGGTGAAATGTTTAAGGGGAACATGAAGAGTGAGAAACGAATTGCCAGTGCAAGTAGTCGATGCAGGTTCTATTTCAACACTTAAGAGAAATTTGGATAGCTACAAGGATGGGAAGGGTATGAAGGGCCATTATCCAGGTGCAGATTGATGGGATTAGGCCACTGTTTGTAAGGAGTTTGTATGTTCTCCCCATGACCATGTAGGTTTCCTATGGGTGTTCCAGTTTCCTCTCCCAGTCCAAAGACGTAATGGTTGGTAGATTAATTGGTCATTGTAAATTGTCCCGTGATTAGGCTAGGGTTAAATCCGGGGTTGTTGGGTGGCGTGACTCGAAGGGATCGAAGAGCCTATTCTGCACTGTACATTAATTAATGGTTTGGCATATATCAGATGGGCCAAACTTGTTTCTGTGCAGTAGTGTTCTGTGTATTCTAAATGAACTCCCTCCTACTCCTAATTACTGTTTCTATGGCACTGAGAAATGGATCAACCTCCCATTCCAGACTCTCTCAACAGTCACTTGACACAAATGATTTTGCAGTGAAGATTGGATCTCACTAACCTAGTGTCTTCCTTCTCCTTTTAGCTTCCCGGCCAGCACCTACCATATCAAGCTCTGATATGTCCAGCAACTAGAAAAGAACAAATGATTATTACTGATGTATTTATTCTTATAAGTGTTTTCTTCTTGATTGAATCACTATAAATTGTACTCACAAATGCATCAAATGAAGATTGTAATTCCCAATAGCTATGATCTTTTATATGTCGAGCTAGCAACTCGGCCTCGCAGAAAACAGACAAAATGCTAAAGGAATGACAAAGTTGCCGCATGATGCGCCACAAGGTGCTGAGAGGAATAATGTAACATGATCTTTTATAGAATTTTCAACCCACATTCATTCACACAGATTTAAGCCCATCAAGTCAAGATTGATACAAAGCAGATTAAAGTGAATGCTGTATTATGTAGCAAATACACAGAAAAACAATCAATTTATCCATATTCCAAAGCCTTCATAAAATGCACAATGTTGACGCATGTGGAGGCTTGCGTGCTTCAAGGACTCCATTGGGCAGTGTCAACTCAGGGCCACCCATGTTGGAATGACTGTAAACAAGATGCCAGACAAAGATCGATTCAACCCCGGCCCCTGAACGGACAGACTCGTGTCTGCCTTTCCTGGGCCACACTTCATCATTTGACAAAAATCAATTAGAAATGTAAAGAGAAGACCTGCCATATGAAACAACAACAAATAAAATGCATAGCTTCGGCCTCAATCTAAATGGAGCTAGGTAACAAAAGCAAAGGGAACATTTTTGCTATTGATGAAAACTTTTGGAGGAGGGCAATGATTCCACAGGGATCAAAAAAATCCATAAAAGATATATGTATATTTATGCCATGCAGCTCATTGGGTCTGCTCCGCCATTTCATCCTAGCTGATCCATTTTCCCTCTCACATACTGGAACCTTTGCTGTTCGTCAAAATAATAATATATAAAATAGATGATTATCTGGATGAAAACATAGATGGGTGGGTTAGTAAATTTGCAGAGAATATGACAATTGGTGGTGTTGTGGATTGTATAGAAGACTGGCAAAGGATACAGTGGCATACAGAAATGGTAGATGGTGACTAACCCAGCAAATTTAAGGTGTTGCACTTTTTCCAATCAAATGTAAATCAAATTCTCCTGATCAAATGTAAAGGAACAGTGTACTGTTAACAGCAAGACACTGAACAGTGTTGAATAGCAGAGGAATCTTGGGGTCCTAGTCCATGGCTTCCCGAAAATGGTTGCCCATGTTAATAGGGCGGTAAGAGGGTATTTGCCATGCTTGACTTCGTTAGTGAAGGAAATGAGTTCAAGAGTCAGGAGGTTATGTCGCAGCTTTATAAAACTTTAGTTATATTGCACCTGGAGTACTGCATTCAATTCTGGTCACCCCATTATCCATGGCTTGTTGAGGCTTTGGAGAGAATGCAGATGAGTTATATCAGGATGTCACCTGGATTACAGAGTATCTGCTATAAGGAAATTTGGACAGACTTACGCTGTTTTCTCTGGTGTGGCGGAAACGGTCTGGAAATTTGATAAGAGGTTCGGAAAACGAGAAGTAAAGAGAGTAAATAGCTGGTATATTTTTCCTCAAGGTTAAAATGCCTAATACCAGAGGGCATGCATATAAGGTCAGATAGGTTAAGTTCAAAGGAGATGTGCAAGACAAGTTCTTTTAACTACAGAGAGTGCTGGGTGACTGGAATGTGCTGCCAGGGGTGGTAGTGGAGGGAAAAACAAGAGGCATTAAAGAGGCTCTTAGATATGCAGCTGCAAAATGCCGGAGGAACCCAGCAGGTCAGGAAACATCTTTGGAAATGTATAAATAGATGATGTTTCAGACCGAGACCCTTCATCAGGATCTGCAGAATATGTTATAGATATGCAGATGAATGCACAGGGATTAAGATATAGATACTGTAGGAAGAGGGGATTAGATTAGTCGGGCATTTGATTACCAATTTATTTAGTTCAGCACAACATTGTGGGATGAAGGGGCTCTTCCTATGCTGTACTAATGTATGTAAAGGCACATTTATCAGATTGATCAAGAAAAATAACTTGTGAAATACCGTTCCTTTTAAAATTACGAAAATCTTCAATTACTTACTCATTTCAAGGAAGGAAACAATGTTTTTGGTTGGTGTTTAGAAAAGTGTGATTTTAACCTTGCATATACAACAATATTAACTGAAGGGAAATTAAGGTGTACCACTGTATTATGCCGTTTGGGTAATGAAATTCAACCTTATGAAATACATAATAAAAAATCTGTGATATAGAATAAAAATTCATTTATGGAACTTAGTAAGAATATCTTAATTAAAGACAAAATGTGAAAGAAACAAATGTAATCAATTTTTGGCAAGGACTCACATACAGAAAACTGCAAAATGGTTTCTTGGCAGTAGACTACAGGGTGCACTGTAGCACTTGGTGATCCATGTTGTGTCATAATTAGACCCGACTTGGTTTGAATCAACAAAATATTCACAGTAAACACATTAACAGAGACTTTAAACTCTGCCACTGAATAAACTAACCTTCACTCCTCTCTCTTTTCGCACTGGTGTCCGAACAGCCATTGGTGTTCTGTTTGTTGATGGACTGAAGACACTGGGAGTAGTGGGGCTCCGGAATGGAGCTTGCTTTGGGATACCTTTGAGGGGTGCTGTAGAGTCAAATAAATGTAATAAATGCATAAAGCCACAAGTTTGGCTTTAGAAAACAACTGTACCTTTATGTTTAATCATGTTACATCGTTAAGCAGAATTTCCAAATGTTTAAAAACTTCACTTAAGGTCATCTGCAGATGTTACATTTTCCACAGCTTGCCCTGGGGTTGGAGGTGTGTTTGTATTTCTGTGTGTGAGGAGTTAGGTAGATGGATGGTAGGAGGAAGGAGGGAAGGAAAGGGGCTTGTTTTGCTGTTGTTACTGTTACTGCATGTGTTGTTCTGCTGAACATTGTGGCATGCTATGTTAACACTAAAATGTCTAGCAACACTTGTAGGTTGCTCCTGCACATCCTTGGATATGTTGGTAGTTAACATAGACAATACATTTCACTGTATGTTTCGATATACATGTGATACAGAAATCGGAATCAGAATAAAAGCCCACTGCAAATTCAAAGAAAAAATATTGATCTACTTAGAATATGGATTATATATTAGTAACTAATAATACGTACTAGTGGTATCGATTTTCTTAACCAAACCTCTCCCTTTGGCTAGAAAAGGCACTCCAGAGGTCTTTTTGAGCTGCTGTGCAGTTTCTGTTGCTGTAAGATAATAAAACAAATTTTGGAAATAATCTTAAAAAAAAGGTACACACCAGAGACAAGAGTTGCATTATAACCAAGCTATGTGGAGACAAAGAAAATCCTGAGAAGATAATCTAATTTCAAAAGCATTTGTATTTATCATTTAAGATACTTGAAGCATTGACAAATAAAAATCTCACTAAACTGAAGTTACAATTCTAGACTGAGTAAAAAAAAATCTAAAATACTTCTGAAAACAATGAGCCATTCTGTCCCTCAACCCAAATGGAATACAATTTTTAAGACTAATGAAATAGCATTTTCATGCAATTACTCTCTCTAAAAAAAAAACACACACAAATACTTTCCCAAATTCTATTCATTTTTCTTCCTGGAACTCATGATGTTCAAATCTTACTGGGGTGAAGTACCATAATGTAAACAGCCTTTTAGGCCTGCTATTCAGTTTTGGTTATATGTTGGAACATGCCAATGCTTGCAAGGCTACATTTGTTGCCATTTTCCTGTTTACTAGAGGCATTACAGTGGATTCTGGTTAATCGGTGTGCCGCTTATTTAGGACAACTCTTAAAGAACAAAAAGAAAATAGCTGTGATTCCCTTTGTTTATTTAGGATCCTCTGCCACTTAATTGGGGCAGGATACTGCTGCTGAACAGTTTCTACCAAGCATCAGTCACGTGCAATTGTTTGGCCATTAGGCATTACACGATGCTTAGAATGAAGAGTTTTTAAATAGCATCAGTGAATTTTGTCTTGATAGGTGGCAATAAATAGGCAGTACGACGATTGTTTTGCTCACTGCAGTTTCAAGTATTCAGTTTTGGAGATGCTAGAAATGCCGGGAGTGAAAATAAAACAATTTCACTACTTCAGCAAGTTAGAAACTATGAAGAATTTGAAGATGTCAACAATCATCTTGAATGTTACAGTGAAAATGAAGATTTGGAGGAGGTAATCATCAAAAACATTGTATGAAGGCAGTCCATTATGTGAACTAGGTGCCTGTGCTGATTTTGTTCATTTGCGGTCAATCAAAAGAACACAACTGCGTACATTGCATGAACTCCTCCGCCAATAAGTATTAGAAACTAATGCACAGTTTTATAGTACTGCAGTACTATTGGTAGAGTTCTAATTTTTTTCTGTACTTCATTTAAATACATAGTTTGTTACTAAGTTAAACAGTAGTTTGTCTTTTTTATACCTTCCTAACTATTACCTTGAAAATTCAGCCAACTGGGGCAGCCACTTAATTGAGCCAAAATGCACTAGTTCCAATGTGTCATAGTAAACTGGAATGCACTGTACTTGAGTTATGAGAAATATAAGGGGTTCTTTTACTGGAGGGAGGGGTGAAGGAAGTTAGCCATTCCCACTGTTAAAAAAACTCTAGTGCTCTGTATAGCCTTTTTTTCTTGTTGGCCTGCAAATGAGGTATATTCACCTCACAACAGACAAGGTATATACTGTCGACCCTCCTTATCCGCGGATTCCAACAACCGCGGAGCAGGAAAACCCGGAAGCTCTCTCTCCAGCACTCATTGTTTGAGCATATACAGACTATTTTTTCTTGTCATTATTCCCTAAACAATACAGTATAACAACTATTTGCATAGAATTTGCATTGTATTAGGTACTATAAGTAATCTAGAGATGATTTAAAAGTACAGACAGTTCCCGGGTTATGAAGGAGTTCCGTTCGTGTGTCTGTCTTTAAGTCGATTCGAAGTCAGAACAGGTACATCCGGTATTATTTAGCGTCAGTTAGTCAAACGCTTTTCTTAGTATATATTTTACCTTTCTCTGCATATAAAACACTTAAGAAACATATGCATTTCAATAATCAAACCACTGCGTTGCTTAGTAATACTTGTAGCTTTCATCGGGGCAGGGCCTTTCACATGCTCCATTAAAATTGTTCCGATTGTTGACTGACTGTAGCCTAACGCTTTTCCAATGACAGTTAGTGTTTCACCTCTTTCTGATCGCTTTATTACTTCCACCTTATTTTCAATCGTGATCGTGATTATTTTCGTAAACAGAAACATTGCCGATTCAAAGCTGCGCCAGGTCCTAATGTCCACTGCACTGGGACAGGTTAAATAAACTCCGGGGTTCCGCTGGGTCCTAAAGACCACCACATTCAGACAGGTTAAATAAGGGACTTGAGCATCCGCGGGGGGTCCTGGAACCAATCCCCCGCAGACAAGGAGGGCCGACTGTATCTTAATTTTCTAGTGCAGTACTGTAATTACCCGAGTTATAGATATTCTCTGCACAGAAGGAAGATGGGTCTTCCAGCTGGAAATAAGCCATTTAGGTCAACCCATTTTCCCAGCATACAGACCTGCAATAAATAGCACATCAAATACTTATCTAGGTTTTTAAGGGGATCTCTACCTCTACCTCTACAAACCTTTCATAAATTGGGATTCAAACCTCTCATTCTTTGGGTGTATATGTTTACCAGTTCCTTTCTTACCTTATATCTGTCTTCCTGGTAGGCTACATTACCTCCAACTGTCAATTTGAATACATCTCATTTAAACCTTTGCTCAGACTCCTCTGTCCATAGGAAAGCAACCAGTGTGGCTAATACTTTAGATGAGCTTGACTGTGACCCTGCAACATCTTTGCAGATTTTCTCAGTATATTATACCATAGGGCTTTAGGCAATTTCCAAATTCTTCACACATCATAAAGTGGCACTACCTTTTTCAATCAACATCCAGTCATCATCTTTCAGTAGAGAATGTTGTAATATAATTAGCAACAGGAATTCTGCCCGATTTTACCTTACAGTGAGCTCAGACATGAAACAATCTTGGATTTTCTGGCCTACATCATTTACATGTACAATGGTGGAATGAGACTATATAACCTTGAATTTTGCATCACGGCATTCTATTTTTCAGCTGTACTCCCCTCTTTAATTTGATTAGAAGGGTCTCTTGTGGAATATATATACACACACACACACCAAAGAGGAATACAAGGTTCAGTGATAGTTTACTAAACAGTTACTCACACTTTTGTAACAGTTCTGCTCTGAGCGTGGCACTTTTGGGTTTTCGCTTAAGTTGAAAATGCTTCACTGGTGGCGTGAGGGGTCCCACGAGGGTTGTCAGGGCGTTTTTGTTCAAGTACTGGCACTCCAAAGGCAACATAGCAGAGGCTTCACATTCATTAACTAGTTAGATTAAAAAAAACTAAAAGGTCAGTCTCCTGTGCCTACCAAAAATGTTCAAAACATTCTAAAAAAAAAAGCCAATAATAAGATTGATCAAATCACCCACTGTAATTATTGATTTGCCACACTGCCTATTCAATTAGGCAGTGTGTTTAAACCCATACGGGAGGGATGTTGACACAGAAGACAAATTAGTTCCACGAGACCGATAACAAAAAAAAATAGCAAATAAAAATGGTGATGGGGTGAAGAAGGGTGGAGGAAGTGGAATTTTGTGAAAAATTGCCATTTGGAATGTGAATCATAAGCACTTAAGAAGTGATTTGATTGTTGTTTTCTTATTAAAATATCTATTAGCTAAATTTTCTCAATCCCACAATTAACACCTGAAACTTAAGAGCATTGCACTACACCTTTAGAAGTCATTGTTACTGCAGGTATAGGAAAACTGCTTCTAAGATTACATTTGTGAGAATGTGTGTGTTGGATTTCAACCTTACTAAAATACCTTTTTCTCGGAGTTCACCAAGAATTTCTTGTAAATTCTGATTGTGTTCCTCTAGTTCAAGGTTGAGTGAGCCAGTGTCAGGAAAAGTTTTTAGAATATCTGCTACCATCTGAACCCAGGAGTCAGAATCCATTGCAGCAAGATGCACAATTTCAGTCAAAGAATTTTTCATCTGTAAAATAAGCAAACATTTGCATTAAATAAAACACAGAAAACAGACCAAATTGGAAATCTGTAATATTATACCTTGTAGCAATTTTATTCTGGGTTTCACTCTGCACTATGCCCCCCAAATATCGAACAAGTGAACAGATATGCTAGATAACAGGACATTTACCCCCCCAGAGCAAAGATTTTAAAACTGGAAGGCATGTGATCAGGAAAAGGGGCAAGGAGGTTTGGAAATGATCCAAGGCAGACTTTGTATTTTTCAATGGGTGATTGAAATCTAGAACTAACTGACTGAGGGTCTGGAGGCGGCAGGTTCCTGAACACTTTAGCCAAATAAATCGACAAAACACAGAAGGCTATGGAGCAAGGGATGGTAAATGAGATTTGTATAGATGGCTGGATGAATGTGGCCCAAAGGGTGTGTTTTAATTATGTATGATTCTGCAGAGCACATGAGCAGCAGTCACTCTGCTCTATCCCTGTACAACCTTCAGCTGTGTACATACCTATATACAGGAGGTAGCAATGTGCTCTCAGCAACCACAAAGAAATTTAAGTTTGTATATCAAAATAAGACAACAAAAGAAAGCAGATTGAAAAATATATCCCTAATCCAGATGCCTGCCAACTTGCTGTTAAATTCATGGAGAGCTTATATTTTGCTACAAGCAGAGCCATGTGATCAGTGTTCAGATCCAGGGAAAGAAAAGATTAGCACAAGGTGGGGTGAAACAGCAGGAGCTGCTGAGGATATTCCCAATTCTGATTATAAAATTGTTCACTAATCCCTTAAATAATAGATATGACAACAAAAGAGGCAATGTGTGAGTTTTAAATTAGTCACTGGTTCTTAAATAAAAAACAGATTGTCCTGGGTAGATAGACCTGAGACACAGAAGCAGGCTTAATAGGAACTGATGCTATTCAGAAGGATCTGCTAATGAACAGGTGCAGTAGATATTCTTATCTGCATCCTTCAAGAACTGTGGCAGCAAAATCAGGAAACTGGCCATAGACAGTAAATGTTATACAGTCAGCCCTCCTTATCCATGGGGGATTGGTTCCGGGACCCCTCGCAGATACCAAAATTCGTGGATGTTCAAGTCCCTTATTCAACTTGTCTCAATTAGGACCCGGCGCCAGAGCTCTGAATGCGCAGTGTTTCTGTTCACGAAATAATCACGATCACGATTGAAAATAAAGTGGAAATAATAAAGCGATTGGAAAGAGGTGAAACACCATCGGTAATTGGAAAAGCATTAGGCTAGATCGGTCAACGATCGGAATAATTTTAAAGGATAAAGTGAGAAAGGCTCTGCCCCGACGAAAGCTACAATTATTACTAAGCAACGCAGTGGTTTAATTATTAGGTTTTGGGGTTTTGAGTTTTTGATCCTCCACATCAACCCGGCACGGTGGAGAGCACACTCGGGAGCGATCTGTCCCGAGTCCCGAGAACTTCCGTTCCCGAGCCCAGCACTGAAACATACACTCTTAAGTGTTTTATATGCATAGAAAGGTAAAATATATACTATATACTAAGACAAACGTTTGACTAACTGACGCTAAATACTGGATGTACCTGTTCCGACTTACTTAGTAAGAGAACTTCTGATTTTTTTCGATTCCGATGCACGATAACCCACGCACGTCCTCCCGTATACTTTAAATCATCTCTAGATTACTTATAATACTTAATACAATGTAAATGCTATGTAAAATGGTTGTTATACTGCATTGTTTAGGGAATAATGACAAGAAAAAAAAGTCTGTACATGCTCGCTGGAAGAGCACTTCCGGGTTTTCGCGATTCGCGGTTGGTTGAATTCACGCATGCGGAATCCGCGGATAAGGAGGGCCGACTGTAACAGGAATAGGGACAGAGATGCTGAAAGTAGCGAGTGGCTCAGATTTATTGTAACAAGTAATGTGAGAGTCAAAGATTTAGTTCAGAATTAGAAAAGTAACCATGGATGGTCTAGAAAGGCTTAGATACAGTGGATGTAGAGAGGATGTTTCTAATAGTTGGATAGTCTAGGACCAGAGGGCACAGCCTTCAGAATGGAGATGAGGAGAGATCTCTTTAGCCAGGGTGGGGAATCTAAGGAATTCATTGCCACAGATGGTTGTGCAGGTCAAGTCATTGGGTATATTTAAAGCAGAAGTTGATAAATTGTTGATTAGTAAGAGCATCAAAGATTATGGGGAAAGACAGGAGAATGGGCTTAAGGGGGAAAATAAATCATCTATGATTGAATGGAGGAGCAGACCTATAGACCGAAAGGCCTAATTTGGCACCAATATCTTATGGTATTGCTATAATCTTAGGTTCACCATGAATATAAAAATACTGTCGATGTAGAGTTGATGCAGTAATCATGAATATGGTCTCCAACCCATTTATTATAGAAGAGGTTAAAGCAACACAAGAGGCTTCAGGTATGCAGAGATAGAAAAATTACCCGAATGAAGAAACGTAATACAGTAACTTAGAAAGCAAGTAACAGATGAAATCAATTTAGAGCTTGAGGGAAGAGGTGGTGGTGGTGGATGCAGAACCCAATTATTCTTTGAAAATTGAGTAAGAACAGAGTTGCTCAAGGAGAACATACAAAAGCACCAAATATCAAAGTATGTCTCATTATACGAGCGCGGTTTGGATGGGGTCTGGGAAAGCATACTTAGGATTTAAGAGCAAAGAGTACAGCAAGGAGTCTTGAATGTCAAGGGGAAAAGTTTTACAGCAAGTTTTATCCAATGATAAATCACCTATGAGTTCTGAATTGCATATGGTGCACATGACAAGAAGAAATAACTGTCATCTTTCAGAATTCAAAGGGAAATTAATGGCCATGGCATAGAGTTAAAATGAATCAGATCTGCTAAGTGTTTCCAATATTTTCTGCTTTAATACAAACTCTTGTATTAGTTGAGTTTGCTGTTAAACATGAAAGATTAGCTTTATTTGCCACATTTACACTAAAACATGCAGTGAAGAGTATACTGACTGGCTGCGTCCAGGCCTGCTATGGAATCACTAATGCCCTTGCCTGGGAAAAACCTACAAAGCCCAGTCCATCACAGGAAAGCAGCATCTATCATCAAGGACCTCCACCATCCAGGACATACTCTCTTCTTGCTGCTGCCATCAGGAAGGAGATACAGGAGCCTCAGAACTCACACCGCCAGGTTCAGGAACAGTTATTATTCCTTAGCCATCAGGCTCTTGAACCAAAGGAGGTAATTTCACTCATCTTCATTCACCCCAGACACTGAACTGTTCCTACAACCTATGGACTCACTTTCAAGGAATATTTCATGTACTCAAAATTTATTGCTTATTTATTTATAATTATTTCATTTGTTTTTTGTATTATTTTGTATTGGCACAGTCTGTTGTCATTTGCACACTGGTTGTTTGTCTTGTGTGTAGTTTTTCATTGCTTCTATCGTGTTTCTTTGTATTTACTGTGAATGCCCACAAGAAAATGAATCCCAAAATACTTTACTTTGAACTCTGGTTTGAACTTTGAAACATACAATGAAATGTGTAGTTTCTGTTAATGATCAATTCAGTCCAAGGGTGTGCTGGGGGCAGCCCACAAGTTTTGCCATGCTTCCAGTTTCAGCATAACATGCCTACAACTTACTAACCCTAACTCATACATCTTTGGAATGTGCAGGAAGCTGGAGCACTCAGACGAAACCCATGCAATCACAGGGAGAACATACCAACCATTTACAAACTATTTACAGAACCCAGTGTTGGTGCCGTAAAACATTTTGCTAACTGCCAGCTTTGCTGTTCAAATGAGCTATGTATCTTTTCTACTTGATAGGCTGACGTCTATAATAGGTAACTTAGTGACCTCTGCTGGCAATTCTGTATGTGCAAGGGCCAAATGTAGTAAACTGGATAATGCTACTTTATATTAATTTAGTTTATAGGTACAACATGGTAACAGGTCCTTCCAGCCCAGTGAATCCATGCCATCCAACTACACCCCATGTGACCAATTAACTTACCAACCCTTAAGTCTTTGGAACGTAGAAGGAAACTGGAGCACCCAGAGGATAGCCATGTGGTCACAAGGAGAATGTACAAACTTGTTGCAGACAAATTGAACCCCAGTTGCTGGTGCTGTAAAGCGATGTGCTAACCGCTGCACTTCCACGCCCCCCTAAGTAAGAATAGGTTAGTCACCCCGGCCATTCAGATTTAGATAAGCTCAGTTCTATTTGTTACATGTACTTTGAAACATCAAAAAATACAAATACAAAAAATAAATGATCAGCACAGACTGGGGAAATACTGCAGGCAGCCTGCCAGTGTTGCCATGTTACCAGTGCCGAAGTAGCATGCCCACAGCTTACTAACCCTAACCCATACATGTTTGGAACGTGGGAGGAAGCAGATTACCCAGAAGAAATTCACAGAGTCACATGGAGAATGAACAAACTCCTTACACGCAGCAGTGGAAATTTAACATGGATTACCGTAAACTATGCCAGGTATCTCTCCAAAATCCAGACATTCCCCAATATAAAAAACAAATTCACAAAATTTTTCTGTGTCTCTTCCCCCAATATGCCACCTCTGCCACTATTTGCCATCCATTGCTCCCAAATGCATTTCCATTGGCCTTGTCCTTGCATTACCCACCACTCCACAGTCCTTTAGCTCATTGAAGTCCATTTCATCTTTGTCCCTCAAGTTTGAGGGCCACAAGGTCAATGAAAATTTATGCAACTACAGCTATAAAGGTAGACTTAACTACATTTTCCTCAGTTAAATAATACTGCTTCTTTAGAATTACCCTTAAGTGCAGAAAACTCCACCAATTTTTGTTTGAGCGACTTTACTCCATCCCTAAGCTTCTGGAAGGTTTAAGGAGTGGGCTCAGGAGATAACAATACTTGAATTAAGTCAAACTTTAATCTGTAGTAACCAAAGTAACAAGGAACTACCAATATCTTAACATTAATAAAGATAAACTTCTGTCAAAACAAAATTTTAAGCATTTTCAATGCCTAGAATATAAAGGTATTTAAAGTTTGTAATTATTACACGATGTCAGTAGTAGGGAAGACATTGTTATTAAGGGCAAATATTAGAAATAATAACTAGGACTGAACAGAGATCACATGACAAATTGTTTATAGAGTTTTCTGAGAATAGATTAGGATAAACCAGTTGAGGTTGTGTATTTGAATTTTCAGAAGTCTTTAAATGTGCCACACAAGAGACTATGAAAGTAAGAGCTCACAATATTGAGAGTCTCCAGCCCCTTGGTATGAACATTGAATTCTCCAACTTCCAGTAATTCCCTCCCTCTCCCTTCTCCCATCCCACCTTCACTCTGTCTCCTCTTCTAGCTGCCTATCACCTCTCATGACTCTGCCTTCTTCTACTACCTATAGTGCTTTCCCTTTAGATTCCTTCTTCACCTCTCCTGCCTATCCCCTCCCTGCTTCCTCTCCCCCACCCCTTGATCTTTTCTCTGATTGGTTTTCCACCCTCCCCCCACCTTCTTTGTAGGGCCCCTGCCGCCTCCTTCTTTAGTCCTGACGAAGGGTCTCGACCCGAAACGTTGACTGCTTCTTTCAACGGATGCTGCCCGACCTGCTGAACTCATCCAGCTTTTTTGTACATCTTGATTTGACCACAGCATCTGCAGTGTACTTTGTGTTTAATATTGAGAGCCACATCCACCACATCTCTTCCCAGGATGGGGCTTTCCTTTCCTGACGTCAGAGATAACCTCCTTCTTCATAGAATGGTGTTTCCCTTCCTCCACCATTGATGCTGCCCTCACCCACATCCCCTCCATTTCCTGGACATCCACCCTTATTCTATCTTCCTGTCTTAACAGGGATAGAGTTCCTTTTGTCCTTACCTCCCACCCCATGAGCATCCACATCCAGCACATCATTCTCTGGAGCTTCCACCATCATCAACAGGATCCTACCTCCCCGATTTTCTGCAAGGATTGCACTTTCTGTGATTCTCTTGTCCATACGTCCCTCCCAACTAACATCCCTGTAAGTGGAAGTACGACATCTGCCCATTCACTTCCATACAGGGCCCCAAGCAGTCCTATCAGGTGAGGCAACACTTCACCTGCTAATCTGTTGGGATTGTCTATTTGTATCTAGTGTTCCCGATGTGGCCTCCTCTACATTGATGAGACGACCTAAATTGGGGGACTGCTTTGTCAAACATCTCTGCTCCATATGCATTAAGCGATATTTCCCAGTGGCCAACCATCTTATAATTCCTATCCCCATTTCTGTTCTGCCATGTTGGTCCATGGCCTCCTCTTCTGCCACGATGGAGGCCACTCTCAGGGCATTGAGCATCAAGCTATAATCGATAAACAGCAGCCTGATGTAAATATTTGTGGTTGTCCAGGTGGCTCAAGGCTGAGTGGAGAGCCAGTAAGATTGCGTCCACTATAGATATGTTGTGGTGGGAGGTGAACTGCAGAAGGTCTAGGTTGTTGCTTAGGCAGGAGCTAATTCTAGCCATGATCAACCTCTCAAAGCACTTCATAATGGGGGATGTGAGTGCCACCAGGCAAAAGCTGTTCAGGCTGCTCACCCTGTGAATGTTAACGCCACATAGAAACAGAGGCCAATTCTGGCTAAAAGGTTATAGTGACAATTGGTTTGCATTTGTTTCAGTTGCTGCAACGTTCTTTGCTGTTGGTGAACTTATTTTATGGAAGTATTTCAGTATTAATTAGGAATCCATTTCCATATCCAGGCTTAAAAGATACCCAAGGCTAATGTCTGATGCCACTGACTGTACTGAACCAAATGTCAAATTGTGGCCAAAGACAAGAGGCTTCAACTATTAGTCTCACTTCCACCCTTCAGTGACACAGATAACTTGCAGATGTTGTTACTGTAAAGTTTAAACTGAGTAATTTGGCAGGAATAAGTGATGCCACCCCAGAAAAGATGCAGCACATGAATCTCAGAATACTTTACTCTGAACACTGAGTAGGAACAAAGTGTTGGCCAGAAGAAACTCAGTCTGATCAAGGACAGGGGAAGCAGACAAGTTACTTTGTTTCCCCCATTTTGTGAACTCTGAACAATTTCTTGTTCTTGGATAATCTAATCAGAGCAACTGAGGCTACTTCCACGCTAGACCGGATAATTTTGAAAATGCAGGTTTTGTGTAAAAACGATAGGCGTCCACACTATGTGTTTTTAAAAATATCTCTATCCACATTGAAACAGAGATTTCAGCGAATCTCCTCCTCCTGCACATGCGCAGGACACATCCACTGAAAACAAGCGACATATTTGGTGTCGAATCTCACTGTAAAAGTGCGCGTTTGTAGTTACGGACTAGAAAAACTTAAAACGATGGACAGCTGTTGGCTTTCGTGCAGGAGAACTTAAAAGTAAAAAAAAACAACAAATATTGGAGTGTACGGAGGCAACCGACAGGGAGTTCATAGACTGTATGACCCGGCTGACGACGAACATTGAAAAACTGACTAACTCTGTTGCATTAATAAAGCACCTTGTTAAATGTATAAAACATGTCTACATCAGTGTTATCTTGTATTTCCATACAATGTTACATTAGGCTGCTACACATCTATTGTCAGAGAAGTACTTGCATAAATAGGTAAACCACCTTCATACCAGCAAGGACAGAAAACAGCAAAGTGAGTACAGTATACTTATTTATTCAGTAAGTTATGGGTCAAAGTATTTGGTGAGTACATTTCCAACTCTTCTGGCTTCAGTCTTGTTGCCATCTGTTCTGAAATTGTTAGGTTGCGTTCAAGAAAACAATGAAATAGCGCGCTGCCATCTGACAGCATTTTCAAAAGTCTCCGGCTATTCCGTCCACACTGATCTGCCCGAGCAGCGTTTTCAAAAATACCCACCCTGGAAAGCGCTTCTGAAAAGCTCCAGTTTTTGGAGACGAAAACGCCGTTTTAGTGTGGACGGAGGGTAAAAACGAAGAGAAAAGGCTTCAGTTACGGATTTATCCAGTGTAGTGTGGATGTAGCCTCAGGCTATGTCCACACTACACCTGATAAATCCATAACTGAAGCCTTTTCTCTTCGTTTTTACCCTCCGTCCACACTAAAACTCCAAAAAAGGAGAATTTCAGAAACGCTCTCCAGAGTGCATAATTTTGAAAACGCTGGATTGGTCAGAGCAATGTGGACGAGGTAACCGGAGAAATCTAAAAATACTGTCATGACGTGCCGGAACAGATGGTGACAACAGCGTGCCATTTCATTGTTTTCGTGAACATATCTGGTCTACTGTGGATGTAGCCTGAGACCATTCTCAGAGGAGTAGCTACTTGTTATGTAAAATGCCAGACCTGCAATCAGTAATCTCATTAGACTCTGTCTGGGTTGCCTCATTTAACTGGTTTGGACCAGTCAGAGGGTAAAGACACAAATACACAAGGCTGTGGTGGGCAGAGCCATGAAACAATGTTGGCTGTAGCCCTGTACAATGACTAGTAAGAAGGTGACCCAGGTAGGTCAGGTGACCTTGAGCCAATGGGATGGAGATCCAATGGTTCAATTGATGAGGAACAGTATATGAGCTCCAAATAGGGGCGATAACTCTCCAGCAGCCAGAGACCAACCCTCGCGGATAAGGAGGACCCCACGGACATGTGGAGATCGGGACCACGAGGAAAGCCTGGCCAGCGTAGACTCCTTTCCCGGGTAATATCCTTTTCTCTTCATTGACTGTTCATGGACCGTCAGGGAACTTCAGTAGGGTGCACAGAGACAGTTTGTGAACCCATGTGCTTTTAGTTGAAACAATAAAAGTTACTTGTTGGTAACTACAGATTTTCTGTGCCTCACTGATCATTATTACGAGGGGTGATTCTTGTAACAAAAGCAAGTTGCTCAGAGGAGAATATACAAGAGCATAGAATATAAAATTATGACTCATTATACAAGTGAGGCTTGGGTGGGGTCTGGGGGAGCATATCCAAGATTAAGGACAAAGAGTGCTAAAAGAAGATTTGATTGCCAAGGGGAGAGGTCATACAGCAAGTTTATCCAATGATAATCAGATGTGGTAATGTCCAGTGATTCCTTGGCTTTTAACTTTCATTTATTTATAACTACAGCTCATTTTTACTTGCTCTATAAAACTTCGAATGTGTGGAAAGTTAGCAAATGAATATATTTAACTTCTCCAGTGTACCTTTTAACTGAATCAACCATATTTTCCCCCACTGGAAATGACCAAATGTGGTGCTGTGCTCAACTGTCCAGCGTAGCAAACTAGACTCCTCAACCAACAGCATCACCTTGCTTCTTCGCACTGAAGCAGCCTGCCGCCAGTTTGGTGTCATTCTCCACTCTTGTGAGTTTCATCTGTGCCATTGTTATAATTGTTATTTCCAGCTCACAGCAGCACATCGCTTCACCATGGCTTAATCCCTCCTTTATACTTGAGTAAACTTTGATCTTGCCCATTGCAGTCCATTTATGGCCATGTCCCTTTTCTATCATGTGTAAATCAAAGCCATTTAATACTCTGTCATCCTTGTTCTAATTCAAGAATTATTCGTATGCATCCATTTGTTCACAGAACTATAGTTGCTTCTGGTTAACGTTTCAACTTTAAAATGATCATCCTTGGAGAGGATGGTTCCTGTAATGGGGGTATCTAGGACTAGAGGCTACAGCCTCAGAATAAAAGAATGTCCCTTTAAAACAGAGATGAGGAGAAAGTTCTTTGGTCAGAAGGGGTGAACTTGTGAAATTCATTGCCACAGAGTGCTATGAAAGCCAAGTTGCTGAGTATATTTAGAGCAGAGGCTGATAGTTTTTGATTACTAAGAATGTCAAAGGTTACAGGGTGAAGGCGAGAGAATGGAGTTGAGTAGGGTAATTAATGAGTCACAATGGAGCAGATTTGATGGGCCAAATGGCCTAATTCATGTTACGTATTTGAATATTTTGGTTGGCGAAGGTTTTCAGTAGCTTGCCAGATAGATAAAGTATCTATCTATCTACACCATGCTTGAGCAATCTTTTCTGCATTATAATTATTATCTTGACCTTGAATAATATGCTTGTTCTATTTAGGTGAAATATCTGCAGTGAATATCAGTGAACATCTGCATTAATATAGGTGTTGTCAGTCCAAGTTAAATCAAGTGAACACAACTGATGAGCACAGCATTGTAGGATACATAGGATTATAGGATACTGGAGCACAACATTGTAATGGAAGGAGAAAAAAAAGGATTTGACAAAGAAGAGGCATCTTTGTTTGGCCTTCAGTGGATTCTGGTTAATTGAGCTATTGGTTAATCATGTTAGCCACTTATTTGGGAAACTCTTAAAGAACAAAAACTAATCAAGAAAATTGCTGGTTAACTAGGTTTACTTTGTGCTCCCTGTGCTAGGCAAGAATAAAACAGTCATAGAAAGAGGGCTATAATAAATTTAAAACTCAAAAGATAGAATCATTCAAATGTGATCTGAAATTTTCTCCTGCAACAAAAGTAATAAAATAACTAAACAATTTAATAAAATGACTGAACATTCAATTGATTGCTTCTCCCACCGTGTTCTATGCACCACTCTTTCCGCCATGAGGAAGTACCTGGGGACCCTTTCCCAGTCACTTCCACAACTTTGGGATTCTCCCTCCGCCGCCTGCAATGAACCTGTAGGTTACTTTATCCTCTCACTGCTGCAGTTCCCACATGCTTCAAAAGGACACAACAATGCCAGTACCCAAGAAGAGCAGGGTGAGCTGCCTCCATGACTATCATCTGGTAGCACTACTATGATAATGTAGTTTGAGAATGATTGGAAATTCTATAATGGTTAGAATTAACTCCTGCCTAAGCAAGAACCTGGATACACTGCAATTTGCCCATTCTTAATGAGTGCATGGATTTCTTCCAAGTGCATCACTAAGATATGCAGGTGGTTAATTGGCTACTCTTAAGTCATGGGTGGTGGCATAATTGAAGAGGAGCTCATGGGCGCTCGAGGTCAAATTGTTTACTGGGAGATAAGCAGACAAATGAGGATGATGTGAATGCATTAAGAGCCAGTACTGATATGATTGGCCAAATAGTCATCTTCAATATGGCCGGAAAGCAGTAATATTTGGGTGTCAGCGATCAGTTGGTATAAATAACAAATGTAGGAACTCACTGAACAGTAGCTATATTTGTTGATGACAAATAGAAAGGTGGATTACAAATTTTGAGAACACAAAATGACTGAAGATAAAGTTTAATTCAATGGGCACAAAGAACAGAACAGTACAGGATCTAGTTGACATTAACTGGAGTTTAGAACAAGGAAGGGATCTAGTTGAAACACATAGGATTCTGAAGAGGACTGGTAAAATGGGAGCATCTACAAATTGACAACTTTGATGGAGATAAAGGAATTTCTTCCTGGGGTGAGGGTTGCAGGGTAAATTCTCCACCAGGAAGCTGAGGAGGCAAAGAGTAGGAATAAAAGGGGCATTTTCTGGTTGGCTGCAGGTGTCTAATGGTGTTACACATGGGGACGGTGTTGGGACCACTTTATTTCATGCTTAATGTCAATAATTTGGATGATGGAATCGGTGGCTTCATGGCCTAGACTTCAGGTGATACGAAGATAGGTGGAGGGGTAGGAAGTATTGAGGAAGCAGGGAGTCTGCAGAAGGTACATGGATGAGGGGGGTTTGGAGAAATATGGCCCAGGTGCAGGTCAGTGGGATTAGGCAGAAAAATGGTTCAGCACAGCCAAGAAGGGCTGTTTCTGTGCTGTAATGTTCTATGATTCTAAGGGCTCAGAGAGATTAGGAGAATGGGCAAAGAATTGAAAGATGGAAAATAGTGTAGGGAAGTACCGTAGATTCCGGATTTTAAGCCGCTACTTTTTTCCCACATTTTGAACAGCTTTGAACTCTGCGGCCTTTAATATGGTGCGGCTAATGCATTATTTTTTTTCATGCTGCCAAAAACATTTTGCCTCGTAACAGTAGACCAATAAAATTGATGAGTAGTTCACAGAGGTCCAATGAAATTGTACGATAAATCAAGCGCACTTTCACAATTAAATTATTGTAAATCAGTCATTTGTACTCACCCTCATCAACATGGAAAACACTCGAAGAAAAGCATTGTGCTGCCTTTATGGCAGTTATTTAGTTTATAATATTTTCGCTTAGTAATTCATTTGTTAGTTAAAGTTAGAAGTGTTTTAACTATATTTGTTTTCTGTACTACATCGCGGGATGCTATGACATCACACCCGGTTTCGCCGCGTCTTGTGGGAAAAATGCCGTTTGCGATAAACGGGACGGCAGGGGGGAGCGGCGGAGCCAAAACGCTGCTTTTAAGTTAAAGGCGATCAATAACTTTTCCTGGTAGGCTGCAGTATATATATTTTTTACCAGTCGTTAGGAGATATTGGAATGTTGTTCAGTAAAAAAGTATACGCAACGTATATTTAAAAGTAGCCGCGTTACAGGCACGGTTCGAAAAAAAGCATTTGCAATATGTATTTGTTTATGTTACCATATGGATTTAATTAAAAGTTAAAAAATCCTCACGTGTAATATCTTTCTGTGTAAATATCTCATATTACAACGCGGGACACCTGTGGCCGAAAATCCGGTGCGGCCTAAAATCCGGTGCAGCCTGTACAAGTAAAAAATTGATTTTCTTTCTAAAATTAGAGCCAGCGGCTTTTAATCAGGTGCGCTCTGTAGTCCGGAATCTACGGTATATGGTCATGCACTTTGGTAGAAGGAATAAAGGGAAAGACTATTTTCTAAACAGGCAGAAATTCAGAAATCATTAGTGCAAAAGGAACTGTGTGTCCACGTGTAGGATTCCCTAAAGGTTAGCTTGCAGGTTGAGTCAACAGTAAAGAAGATGCAATGTTAGCATTCGTTTCAAGAGGACTGGAATATAAAAGCAAGGATGTAATGCTGAGGCTTTCTAAGGCATTGATCAGACCATATCTATAATATTGTGAGCAGCTTTAGGCCCCTCATCGAAAAGATGTGCTGGCATTGGAAAGAGTCCATAGGAGGTTCACAAAGATGATTCTGAGAATGAAAGGGCCAACACGAGGAGCATTTGATGATTTTGAGCCAGTACTCGCTGGAGTTTAGAAGAATGAGGAGAGGATCTCAATGAAACCTATTGATATATTGGGGCAGTCTAGGACCAGAGGGCCCAGCCTCAGAATAGAGGGGCATCCACTTAGAATGGAATTACTTTAGCTAGAGGATAGTTGATCTGTGGAATTCATTGCTATGGATGGCTGTGGAGGCCAAGTAATTTGGTATATTAGAAGTGGAGGTTGACAGGTTCTTAATTAGTCAGGGCATTAAAGATTACAGGGAGAAAGAGGGAGAATGGGGTTGAAAGGGAAATAAATCAGTCATGATGTAAAGGTGGAGCAGACTCAATGGACCCAATGGCCTAATGCTGCTCCCAGGTCTTATGGTCTACATTCAAGATAATGTCTAACAACCACGTTGAACTACAAAGGAGGACAGCAAGGGAAGTCTGGTCTTTGTGGTGTGTGATGTTGTGATGCTGGAAATCCAAAGCAACACATACACACACAACATGCTGGAGGAACTCAAGAGCATCTATGGAAATGAAAAAAAAAACTGTTGATATTTTAGGCTGAAACCTTTCTTCAGGACCGGAAAGAGGAAAAGACATCAGAATAAATAGGTGTGCGGAAGGGAAGGAGGATAACTAGACAGTTGGCAAAGCCAGGTAGGTGGGAAAAGGGCTAGTGAAGAAGGAATCGCACAATGGGGAGGTGACAGACAAGTGAGAAGAGGTAAGAGGCCAGAATGGGGAATAGAAGAGGGAAAGGGGTGGGAAAAAAGTGGTACTGAAGCCAAGATTGGATCCCTCATGATTTTATTGTCAGAGCAGGCTTGATCCAACCGGTCTCCTCCTGCTTTAAAATATATATACTTTGAGATCACTTTAGTAGAAAAGATGATTAGGTAAGCTTGCAGATAACATGAAAGCAAGAGACTGCAAGAAGCTAGTTGTATTGTTAATAGTAAAAATGGTCTTAGACTTCAGAACAATATGGGTCAGTTAGTAAGATGAACAAAGCCATTGAAGATGGTGAGCAGCCTATAGGTAGACAGTTCAACATTTTTCCACATAATGGAGACATTAAAACCAAAGGTTTAAGGAGAGTAGCAAATGGGGGGGGGGGGGGGGGGCATTGGTGATCCAAGGCAAAACTTTAGCACCTATAGCATTGCTGCAAATTGGAACATACTATCTGTGAAGTGATGGATGTGGATAATCTTACAGCTACATAGGATCCTGGTCAGACCCCACTTGGAGTACTGTGCTCAGTTCTGGTCACCTCACTACAGGAAGGAGTGGAAACTATAGAAAGGGTGCAGAGGAGACTTACAAGGATGTTGCCTGGATTGAGGAGCATGCCTTATGAGAGTATGTTGAGTGAACTCGGGAATGGACAGGAGGAGGAGTATAGGAAACTGATAC
The DNA here is from genome assembly GCF_048418815.1 of Hemitrygon akajei. Lineage (NCBI taxonomy): Eukaryota > Metazoa > Chordata > Chondrichthyes > Myliobatiformes > Dasyatidae > Hemitrygon > Hemitrygon akajei. The sequence goes on from NC_133127.1 coordinate 34,782,729, forward strand.
AGGACTTTGTGATATGGTGCAACTCAAACTACCTGCGTCTCAATATCACCAAGACCAAGGAGATGGTGGTGGACTTTAGGAGATCTAGGCCTCATATGGAGCCAGTGATCATTAATGGAGAATGTGTGGAGCAGGTTAAGACCTACAAGTATCTGGGAGTACAGTTAGACGAGAAGCTAGACTGGACTGCCAACACAGATGCCTTGTGCAGGAAGGCACAGAGTCGACTGTACTTCCTTAGAAGGTTGGCGTCATTCAATGTCTGTAGTGAGATGCTGAAGATGTTCTATAGGTCAGTTGTGGAGAGCGCCCTCTTCTTTGTGGTGGCGTGTTGGGGAGGAAGCATTAAGAAGAGGGACGCCTCACGTCTTAATAAGCTGGTAAGGAAGGCGGGCTCTGTCGTGGGCAAAGTACTGGAGAGTTTAACATCGGTAGCTGAGCGAAGGGCGCTGAGTAGGCTACGGTCAATTATGGAAAACTCTGAACATCCTCTACATAGCACCATCCAGAGACAGAGAAGCAGTTTCAGCGACAGGTTACTATCGATGCAATGCTCCTCAGACAGGATGAAGAGGTCAATACTCCCCAATGCCATTAGGCTTTACAATTCAACCGCCAGGACTTAAGAACTTTTTAAAAGCTATTATTAATGCTTTTTGAGATAGTGATTTAGATGCATATCATATTTTTTACTGAGTTAAGTATTGTATGTTATTAGTTTTGCTACAACAAGTGTATGGGACATTGGAAAAAAAGTTGAATTTCCCCATGGGGATGAATAAAGTATCTATCTATCTATCTTTTCTCCTTGCAGCAGCAGAGGATGAGAGGTGACCTGACAGAGGTGTACAAGATGATGAGAGGCATTGATCGTGTAGATAGTCAGAGGCTTTTCCCCAGGGCTGAAATGGCTAGCATGAGAGGGCACAGTTTAAGGAGCTTGGAAATAGGTATAGAGGAGATGTCAAGGGTACATTTATTATTATTATTATTATTATTTTTTTTTAAACGCACAGAGTGGTGAGTGTGTGGAATGAGCTGCCGGTGACGGTGATGGAGGTGGATATGATAGGGTCTTTTAAGAGACTCCTGGACAGGTACATGGAGCTTAGAAAAATAGAGGGCAATGAATAACCCTAGGTAATTTCTAAAGTAAGTTTATGTTCAGCACAGCATTGTGGGCCAAAGGGCCTGTATTGTGCTGTAGATTTTCTATATTTCTATATTTTTGGATGCAACTCATAGAAAGCTTGGACCAAGACTTGGACCAAGTCTTGGATAAAGCTTGGGAGCATGGGATTAATGCACAGATACTTAACGGTGTTGTATGGTGGATTTGCTATGGTGGATGACTACAGCCTCTCATGCATCCAAGCTTGAGATTAGAGGGCCATGATGCTCCATTCTGCTCAGTGGACAATACTTTCATCCAAGTGAATAGAGATGTTTATAAATGACTTGGATGAGGAAGTGGAAGGGTTGGTTAGTAAGTTTGCAGATGACACAAAGGTTGGTGGTGTTGTGAATAGCACAGAAGGTTGTTGTAAGTTACAACAGACATTGATGGAATGCAGAACTCAGGTGAGAAGGGGGAGATGGAATTCAGCCCAGAAAAGTGTGAAGTCAAAGTACAGGGTTAATGGCAGGATTTCTAGCAGTGTGGAGGAACAGAGGAATCTTGGGGTCCACATCTTAAACCACACTTGGAGTATTGTGTTAAGTTCTCGTTGCCTCATGATAGGACGTGGAAGCTTTAGAGAGGGTGCAGAGATTTACCAGGATGTTGGTTAAAGAACATGGCTTAGAAGGATAGGCTGAGTGAAATTGGATTTTTCTCTTTGGAGCAAATGAGAATAGGAGGTGATTTGATAGAGATGTTCAAGATAAATGTCATAAATAGAGTAGACAACCAGGCACTTTTTCCCCAGGGTGGAAATGGTTAAAATGAGGGGACAGAACTTTTAAGATGATTGGAGGTAGGTATAGTGGGATGTTAGAGGTAGTATTTTTTTTTCCTTTGCAGAGTGGTGGGTGCATGGAATAACCATCAGGGGTGGTGGTAAAGGCTGACATATTACGAATATTTAAGAGTCTCTTAGATAGGCACGTGGATGAAAGAAAAATAGAGGGCTATTTTTGAGGAAAGGTTTGTGATGCTAAAGCAGGTTAAAAGGTTGGTACAACATTGTGGGCCTGTACTGTGCTACATTGCTCTATGCTCAAGTGAGAACAAGGAGTACCTGAAAGTTGAGACTAGTACATGACAAAAATATTTTTTGACATACCAGGTAAAAATGGGTGCAATAATTTTCCTGCACTGAGTAAAAAGAATGCACTACTGCTCAGTGTAAAGGGAGGACCGAAGGCATGTCTGTTCATAGAACCTAACAGAACAGTACTTTAGGCCCTTCCACCCATGATATTGTACCGACCTTTTAACCTACTTTAAGATCAATCATAAGACATGCTCTTTCTTCCAAGCAACCTCCTGGTAAATCTCCTCTGCACCCTGTCTAAATCTTTTACATCCTTTCTATAATGAAGCAACCAGAACTGAACACAATATTCTGAGTATGATCTAACCAGGGTTTTATAAAGCTGTAAATATACCTCGTGGTTCTTGAACTCAATCCCCCGGCTAAGAAGACACCATGCGTCTTCTTAACCACCCTATCAATTTGCGTGGAAACTTTGAGGGATCTATGAATGTGGACCCCAAAGTCCTCTGTTCCTCCACATTGTTAAGAATCCTGCCATTAACCCTGTATGCTGCCTTCAAATTCAATCTTGCAAAGTGAATCACTTAACACTTTCCTGGGTTGAGCTCCACCTGCCACTTCTCAGCCCAGCTCTGCCCCCCGACAACCTCCCATTGCAACCTACGACAACCCATCACACTATCAACAATTCCACCACCCTTTCTATCACTTGCAAACTTACAAAACCACCCTTCCACTTCTTTATCCAAGTCATTTGTATATAAAATAAATCACAAAGTGCAAGGATCTCTGAACAAATCCCTGCAGGGAATACACTTCTTCTACAACCACCTCTACTTTCTACGGGCAATACAATTCAGAACTTAAACAGCCAAGTCCAAAGACGTACTGGTTAATAAGTCATTGTAAATTGCCCTGTGATTACGCTCAAGTCAGATCAGTGGGTTGCTGGGCAGTGCAGCTCGATTATTCTGCACTGTATCTCTAAATAAATAAATGCTCATAAATCCTGTCGCTAAGAATCTTCTTCATTAACTTGTGAGGAAGCAAAGATAATCGCTAAAAGTGCAGCAATCTTTTCCCTCACATCCCATATTAACTTAGTAGCCAATCATCTGTATTATAACCAAATGGCAACTTCAGTTCAGTGGATGCTGTATTATAAAGTTCTTGCAAGATACTGCCAATCTGAAGCAGCTTTTAAGTAATTGTTAGCAGATGAAATTTAAGAATGAGCTGATAATTCATTTCTCAACTAATGCCACTGGATTTTCCTGGGCAATTGGCTGAGGAACACGATCACCTCAATGTTGAACTAGCTCCACAACAGATAATGTCTATAAAAAGTATTCACCCCCTTGAAGTTTTTATGTTTTATTATTTTATAACAGTGTATCACAGTGGATTTAATTTGGCTTTTTTTCTTACCCTGACCAACAGAAAAAGACTCCTTCATGTCAAAGCCAAAACAAATCTCTAAAATGTGATCTAAATTAATTACAAATAAAATAATTGATTTTGTGTATTCACCTCTTTCTAGTCAGTATTTAGCAGATGCATATTTGAAAGCAATTATTACATTGAGTCCGTCAGCTTTGCACATCTGGACACTGCAATTTTTTCCCCATTCTTCTTTACAAAACTACTCAAGCTCTGTCAGACTGTATGGGAATTATGAGTGAACAGCCCTTTTCAAGTCCAGCCACAAGTTCTCAATTGGATTGAGGGCTGGACTGACTTGGCCACACTAGGATATTAACTGATATTTTTAAGTCATTCCCATGTAGCTTATGGCTTTATGCTTGGGGTCATTGTCTTGCTGGAAAACAAATCTCCCAAGTCATAGTTCTCTTACAGACTGCACCAGGTTTTCCTCCAGAATTTTGCTGCATTCAGTTACCCACTATCTTCAAAATCCTTCCAGGGCCTACTGCAGTGAAGCAACCCCACAGCATGATGCAGCTACCACCATGCTTCACAGTAGGGATGATGTATTTTTAATGATATGCAGTGTTTGGCTTATGCCAAACAGTGTTTAGTCTGATGGTCAAAAAGCTCAAATCTGTTTTCATCAGACCATAGAAGCTTCTTCCAGATGACTTCAGTGTCTCCCACTGGCAAACTCTAGCCAAGATTTCATGTTTTTCCCCCAAGTGAATACTTTTTATAGGCACTGTAGACTCAATTTCAAGGACTCTGCAACTCATGCTCTCAGTACAAGTTCACTTTTTAAATTTTTGCATGATGCATCTTCTTTTACACATTAGTGGTCAGTCTATTATGTACAGTTGTTTTCCCCCAGAAGTTCTATTTTCCCATGTATGCCTGAAAGTAAATCTCAAGGTATATACAGTGACATATGTACTTTAATAAATTTACTTGTGAACTTTTCTCTGAACAGCCAGAATCCAATATTTTGTTATGCATATCAGTTGAAAGTAAAGGTTAGATCAAGGACTTCTGTACCTCAAACATTAACTTTCTTTTCACAGATGTTGCCTAACTTGTTGAGTGTTGTTCCCAGCATTTTATTTTTAGGCCAAAAAGTGTTTTTTTGCTATTCAGAGTATATGAAAGACCATAACACTATTTCTGATGCTTGTGCTATAATGGGCAAAATTATGTTCTAGCACCAAGTTATAACAAAACATTTTTCAAATAATTAGCCAAAGATTTTTGTAGCATTACGTCAATTACGAATCCATAAAATTATTTGATCATTGCGATAATTGTTTTAAATTAAAGCCACAAATGAAGTCCCCCGTGTCAATTTTGAAGTTCCCTACGTTGCCACTAAGGGTTTTTGTCTTATTTACCTTGCCTCAACAAGTACAGTCTCACTCACGTCCAAAGCGAGATCAGAATCCCAATGAATGCAAAAAAAAATGTTTCGGCAGACTGAAGTTAAAATACTCAACCGTAACAAGAATATTAGCTCGATCTGGTCACGAGAGCTTATTTTAGCAACACTATTGCTTTCCCAACCATGTTACATCCCATTTGTTACAATCGGTAGGTTATTTGAGAAAAGCTTTTTATCCCATGTAAAAATGGAATCCGTTACAAAAAGTAGCAAGCTTCCAGCAAAAAGCAGTTAGAATAAAAAGCTTCAACGGCGGCTCTATCAAATATGCATCTACTCAACAATGTGGCTGCTGCTCCAATCCCGCCTTTTGTAAAGAGAATTAAAACCTTTTGCGCCGCTCGCAGAAGGGGCGGTATGACTTAGTGAAGTGACCCGAGTGCTTGATGTACTTCCTGCCGCGTTCTTTCCAATTTCCCTTCCAGATTCGCTGACTGACAACCTCACAGCGAGCAAGGGAGGGAGGGACAAGGGAAGGCGCCTCACCTCGTCCACCGTCCGCTTGGGAAGGTGCAGGATCCCCAGCAGCAGTTTCAGCTTCACCGCCGACGAGAGGCCGTGAAAACACACTCGGATGTTGTCCACGACGTCCTTAGTGAGCAACGAGGCGATGCTGGGAGGCGCCCAGAGCTCGTCCGCCGACCCCAGCTTGTTGTGAAGCCACAAACCTGTGTCGCTCTCCCTCATGGACGCCATCTTGAAGAAGGAGATTTGAATGGACGGGCATTACACGGGGCGACGAAAGCCTGTGCTGCAGGCCCCGCCCCCTCCCGCGGCGGCCCCGCCCACCGGCGCGCGGCAGCCCCAGCCCCGCCCCCTCCCTCGGCGCGCGGCTGCCGGAGTGCCCGGCTCGGCTGGCATTTTTACCGCCGCAATACCACACCACACAAAGCGCCGCAGGAGCTCGGCAAGCCGGGGTCAGGATCAGGGTGAATGTTCGTGTCACATCTATGGAGGGGCATAAACGGCCGACGTTTGCGGGGCCCAGCCCCTTCATGCAGGAGGTTTTCGGCTCGAAGCCCCGTCTGCTGCTTATCCACCTCCATAAATACCGCCTGGCCTGATTAGCTCCGCCAACACACTGCGCGTTGCTGAAGATTTCCAGCATCTCTTCTGTTTAAATTAACGAGCCGCGCCTCCCTCCCCATCATGATTGACGCCAGGTCACGTCCCGCCTCCCCGGGCCAATCCTCTTCGCGAATTGGTGGGGCCCCACGTCAATCACTTGGCGGCTTTGCCTTTGAAGCCGAGTTGAAAGGGAGGACCGCGGAGTGGCTTAAAGCATCGTTAATTTTTGTTTGGTGCTTTAGGTTAGACTGTTTCAAAGGACGTCGCTTGTTCTTTTGCCACTGCCGATATTCTTACAATTGCTGCAGTAACGGTGATTTTTTTTCTGTTTCTTCGTCCATCACAGACCGCTCGGGTATCGCCATGTTAACTGCTCGCTTCCTCGGGCTCATCGTCCTTGTCGCCGCCGCCGGCTTCCTGGCAGAAGCTGATGCCGAGTCCGGCACCGTGATCCCGGCTGAAAGTAAGTCCCCCGCTTCTCTGCGCATTCTGTTGTCCTGGACAGCTGATTAACCATCTGCCATTAAGGTGGATTCTGCAGGTAACTGGAGAAGAAAACTACAATTTTCTTAATTACGGGGCTATTCATCATGGGAATGAGGTTGACTAATTTTCGGGAATCGTTTGGTAGGAGACATCAGACAAAATGCTGGGGGAACTCAGCAGGGACTACGAGGTTAAAGAGTTGAGTGGATGGCATGTTTTTGGAGATGGTCATTTTTCAATCTTTTTTATTGATTTTCAAATAAAGAATACAAATCGAAAAAGGAGTTTAACAAGTAGATGATATAAAAGATATAAACAACAATATTAAAGACAAAAAGCATATAATATCAAACTCAAATAGGTAATATATTATGCTGTTATATATACAATGGTCAGAAAGAAATTACAACTCATAGCAATCGTAAACAAAATTGGAATTTTTATTGATAGAGAAAGAAAAACCCCACTAACTAAACTAAAACAAAAAAGAGAGAAAGAAAAGAAAAAGAAAGGTTGGGCCATCCAAATGAGGATAAACTTAAAAAAGAAAGAGAGAAAAACACATCCTTCCGGTCATCTCCAAACCTTCATGGACATTCTCCAAAGAGAATAAAGAAAAATAAATAAATAAAGATAAATTAAATCATGTGAAAATATTGAATAAAGGGTCGCCAGACTTGTTCAAAATCAAAAGATGTATCAAATGTCCGGCTTCTAATTTTCTCCATCATGACATGATGGAGGAGAGCCAATAGAAAACAGCAGGTGAGTTAGATTCTTTCCAGTGTAGCAAAATAGCTCTCCTAGTCAGTAAAGTTGAAAAAGCTATCACATGTTGGGCGGAGGCAGACACTTTGCTTGCTTCCTCTGGGAAAATCCCAAAAATTGCTGTAAGTCAATTAGGTTGAACATCCATATCTATAACTTTAGATAATATTCCAAACACATCCCTCCCAAAAATTATTCAAACTTACACATGACCAAAACATATGGGTTAGAGTAGCCACTTCTGCATTACATCTATCACAAATAGGGCATATATTAGGAAAAATATGCGCCAATTTATCTTTGGACATATGGACCCTATGTACTATCTTAAAATGAATTAAAATATGGCGTGCACAGATAGATGAATTATTAACTAAATAATAAATTTTACTCCATTGGTTATCTGAGAGTGAATGTTGAAGTTCTACTTCCCAGGAGCGTTGAACCCTATCATTAGGCGATGTGCGAGCATTCATTAACTGTTTATAAATGATAGCTATTAATCGTTTTTGAAAAGGTTTAAACTGAAAAATAACATAAGCCAAATTTGAAGAGCAGATCAAGGGGTAATTTGGTAAAAAATCGCATAAGAAATTCCTAACCTGTAAATACCTGAAAAAATGTGTATTGGAGATATCATATTTATCCATTAACTGTGAAAAAGACATTAAACAGGCTTGTAAAAACAAATCTAAAAATTTTTATTCCTTTAATTTTCCATGTTAGAAAAGCCTTATCCAAAGTTGATGGTTTAAAAAAGAAATTAGAATAAATATTACTAGAAAGTAAAAAATCATTTAATTCAAAAAATCTACAAAATTGAAACCAAATTTTTAAAATATGTTTAACAATAGGGTTAAGAGCTTGTTTACCTATTCTGGAGAACAAAAAAGGAAGAGGAGCTCCTAATAAAGAAGCTAACGAAAACCCCACTACTGAATTTTCCTCCAGCTGTAACCATCAAGGGCGATCTTGATCGTCTATATCATAAATCCAAAAAGTAATATAGTGAATATTAATTGCCCAATAATAAAATCTAAAGTTTGGTAAAGCCAGTCCTCCATCTTTTTTTTTTGATTTTTGCAATAAGAGTTTATTCACTCTAGAGCTTTTATTATTCCAAACATAAGACAAAATCAGAGAGTCTATTTTATCAAAAAATGATTTTGGAACAAAAGAGGGAACTGCTTGAAATATATATAAAAATTTCAGTAGAATAACCATTTTTATAGCATTTATTCGACCTATCAATGACATTGACATAGGTGACCATTTGGAAAGCGCCTGTTGAGTATATTCAACTAAAGGGAAGAAATTATACCTATATGGGTCTTTAAAATTTTTTGTAATTTTGATACCAAGATAAGTAAAATGGTTTTTGGCAATATTAAAAAGGTATTTGATCATAATAATCAAAATAATTATTAATAGGAAATAATTCACTTTTATGTAAATTAAATTTGTATCCAGAAAAAGTACCAAATTCCATAAATATAGATAACATAGAAGGAATAGATTTCTTGGGATTTCAAATGTAAACTAATAAATCATTTGCGTATAACAAAACTTTATGTAATTTATCCCCTCTCCTAATACCCTGCACAGAATTAGAATCCCTAAGAGCAATAGCAAGTGGTTCTAAAGCCAAATTAAATAATAAAGGGCTAAGGGGACAGCCCTGATGGGTACCTCTATATAATCTAAAATAAGGAGACTTTTGGTTATTAGTGAGAACCACAGCTACCGGGGCATGATAAATCAATTTAATCCAGGAGATAAATCCTGGACCAAAATTGAACCTCTTCAAAACCTGAAATAGATAAGGCCACTCCACCCTATCAAAGGCTTTCTCTGCATCCAAAGATACAATACATTCAGATTCTTTGGTTGAGGGGGAATAAATGATATTTAATAATCTTCAAATATTAAAATGTGAGTACCTATTTTTAATAAATCCTGTTTGATCGTTTGAGATAACATTAGGCAAGATACTCTCAAGCCTATTTGCTAGAATCTTAGAGAGGATTTTAAAATCTACATTCAGTAAAGAAATAGGTCTATAGGATACACATTCCAGTGGGTCTTTCCCTTTTTTTGGAATCAATGAAATTAGTGCTTCATAATGTTATGTACCCCGTAACTGGGTCACTTACCAGCAAAGATAGAGGTCCGTTGAAGTCTGATGGTACTATTTTTAACAGTATTTATTGATAGAAATACACAAAAATAATATCAATGCAAACACACAGATAATATACGTCGTCAATACTAAATCTAAAAGTGCGGGTATAATAATAATCAATAAGAAATAAGCTGTATCGTTGTCTAGGGGATAATGAATTGTCCGATGGAAATATATAGTTCGTTCAGTTCATACAGGCTGCAGCCGTTGGGGACCCTGTGTGGCAATTGTTGGAGAGAGAGAGAGACGGGTTAAAACTTGCCCATTCTGTTTATGATGTCAATCCTTCGAGAGTCATTGAGAGTTGAGTTCCCCGTTGTTAGCTAAAAACCGTTTTTCCGTGGCAAAGGTCACCGATTCCGGGCAAATGGAAGCGGATGCACGTGGCCTTCCACCGGCTTTTGCTATTACGGGATCGCTAGCGTTTCTTCTGGTGCGTCTGAGGGGCTGTTCCCATAGACCCTCTTATCCTGACTCACAGGGTCTCAGGTGTCATCAGGTTGGGGATGATGCAATCCCTCCACCAACCTCCTCCTTGGTTCATTGCCTGGGGCTTTGATTGCATCATCCAAGATGCAATACACAAGTCCGTCTCCAAGAGACAATAGCCGGTATCAATGGGTCCGCCTTTCGGAGGCCAGGACACATTCTAACCCTTTTGTGGATTCTGCATGTCTTTCTCTCATTTCCTGTGTCTCCTGAATTGACTCAATAGTGATCTTGCGATTCTCACAAAGGAGGGGGCTACCCCCGCACCCTTCGGCCCCTCAGAGCTATGGTACATTCATAACAATAAAAAGTTTTAGGAAAGTTCCCAGAAGATGTAGAATCAGTGAACGTTTGTTGAAGATGTGGTATAAGCGTTTCGTGAAAGATCTTATAAAATTCTACCGTATAACCATCAGGTCCCGGAGCTTTACTTAATTGCATAGAGGATATAGCCTTGGCTATCTCCTCTTGTTTAATAGGTGTATTTAACATATCAACATCCTGAATCAAAAATTGAGGTATGTTTAACCTTTGCAAAAATCTATTCATAGTGATATTACTATCAGAGAATTCAGATTTATAAAGATTAGAATAAAAGTCCATAAATATCTTATTAATTTCATAAGGATCTAAAGTTTCTGTTCTATCTGGTCGGTGAATTTTTAAAATCTGTCTTCTGACCATCCCAGCCTTTAACTGACCCACTAAAAGTTCAGCAGATTTTTCCCCATGTATATAAAATAAACTTTTAGATTTAAAAATTTGCTGTTCAATGGGAACAGTCAGAAGTAAATCATAGTGTGATTGAAGTTCGACCCTTTCTTTATATAGGTCTTCAGTAGGTTTAACTGAATACGCTTTATCGATCTGTTTAATTTTATTAATAAGCACTGACAATTCCGCTTTAGTTTTCTTTCTCAAGGCTGCTGAATATGAGATTATCTGTCCCCTAAGAAAAGATTTCAAGGTGTCCCATATAACCAGATTTGACATTCCTTCAGTTGTATTAAATTCAAAAAATATAGAAATTTGCTCCTTAATAAAATTAACAAAAGCTGGATCCTGTAACAAAATGGGGTTCAATCTCCACTGTGAGATTTTCAAAAATCTATCCGGGAGCTTAAGGGTTAACTTTAAAGGCGCGTGATCTGAAAGCGCAATGATGTCATATGCACATTCAACAATGGAGTTTAACAGACGTGTATCTAAAAAAAAAAGTAATCAATTTGGGAATATTTGTGATGGACGTGTGGAAAAAAAGGGGAAATCTTTATCATTGGGGTGTTTATATCTCCAAATATCGACAAGGCCATATTCTAATAAAAAAGAGTTAATACAAGCTGCCGCTTTATTAGGAAGCGATGGATTGGTTGATGACCTGTCAATCGCTGGATTGAAGCAACAGTTAAAGTCACCACCCATGATCAGCTTATATTCATTGAGATTCGGTAACTCTGAAAAAAGTTTCTTAAAAAAAATCAGAATTATCTACATTAGGTGCGTATACACACACCAGAGCTACCTTTTGCTCGCATAATAAACCAGTAACAATTAAATATCTTCCAATCAAATCAGTAGTAGTATTAAGGTGTACAAAAGGGGTTTTGGGACTAAGAAATATAGAAACACCTCTTGTTTTACTATCCGACAGTGAGTGAAAAAGAGGCCTTTTCCAAAAGCGAAAAAATCTATCCCCATCCTGTTTTTGTATATGATTTTCTTGCGCAAAAATAATATCAGCATTAAGTGTTTTTAATTTCTTAAAAATCTTTTTATGCTTAATGGGATGATTGACAGCATTCCAATTCCAAGATATTATATTAATTTTATTAACATCCATGTTTAAAATTGAGTTTAATATTATATAAAAGAAATGTTACGCAAGTACAGATTAAACCAAAAGGTGCGGGTACAACCAGAAGGAGTGACGCATTTACGAAAGAGAAATCCATCAAAAGAACTGTCCAATCAAGAAAAAAACCTACTCTAATAGACCCCTCCCCACTCCCCCCGCCCAATAGATAGAAAGGAAGGAACCAATGGGCAGGTCCCATGCTGACTAATCACCTTTGACCCTGTTCTCCAACTTGCAGCTCCATATATATAAAAAAAAGCAAAAATCCCACGGAAAATAGCCATAATAAAAGGCACAAACAGAATTCAACTACTATAATGTTGTGTCTAACATTAATAAAAACATAATCAAAACGGCCATCTTAGAATCAGCTAAAGTAGCTTAAACACATATTCAAAAGAAAGAATAAATCCGAGCAAATAATGTTACAAAGAATATTCTTTCTCTCAAAAAAGAAAAAGAAATGAATATATGTATATAACAGACCTAAAACTATAAGTATTGAAACAAATAAAAAAAAATAAAAAGATTAATACACAACGGGTCCTACACGGACCACTAAAGTACAATACTATAAAGGTTCCCTACAAAACAGTTATATATGTATTAATTATTAATAAGGTAAAAAAATTAAATCGACCACGTCCCATACCAGAGAGTGAAAAGGTATAACATGTACTTAACTCAAAAGCTCCATAAACAACTCATACAGCAGATACTTTAAAATTGGCTATTGAATAATTGATGTAACTTTAATATTTTATTCAGTAGGCTTAACTTTAAAGTTTTTAATATACTCCCATCCCTCCTGAGGAGAGTAGATTCTCAATGGTTGAGATTTTTCAAGAAAAATTATCAGCTTTACTGGAAAGCGAAGGGAGGGATTTAAATCTAATTTATACATTTCACTCATAACTTCTCGATATTTCTTTCTTTCGGCAAAGATTTCGGGGGGATAATCTTCAACTATACGAATGTGTGTTGAATTAAAGAGTAATTTCAGTTTCTTTCTGGCTTCTCGAAGAATAGCTTCTTTAGTCGTATAATAATGCAAAGAAAGTACAACTGCTCGAGGATTTAATTCGGCTGAATGCCGAGAGAATGGAATTCTGTGAACTCTGTCGATTAAGGGGCTAGCTTCGAGGGTCCCATTGAAAAGTGAATACAGCATATCTGAAAAGAATTTTAACAGATCGCCAGCTTCAGTATTTTCAGGCAGTCCCAGAATACGCAGATTCCTCCGACGCCCTCTACTATCTAAATCAACCATTCTTTTCTTCATTTTAGATAGTTCCGAGGTAATTTCATTGATTTTCTTTTCCATTGAAGATATCTTTATTCCTTGATCTTTAATAGTTTGCTTGAATAAATCATGCTCGCTCTCGATTTAGGTTGTAGTCTGCTGAAGTGTTTTAAGTTGAGAATCCAAGTTTTCCAGCAAGTCTTGAATCGTAGAAATAGTTTTTTTGAGCTTTCCGTTTGAACCGGTCAGCTTATCGATTTTAATATTAAGCGATCCGAATTCCGACTTCATGTCTTGTATTGAAGAAAATATTCCCGCTAGTGTAACAGATTCCTCCATTTTTTTGGTTTGTCCCGTTTGCTCCATTTCAGGGAAAGTCTTGCTGCTTCTTAATTCAATACCAGAACAACTTATTTCGGCCATTGTAATTAAGTCATAAAATCCTTCAGTAGAAGTAGTAAGTCATTAGAACTAAAAGGGATCTGTTAGTGGGATATAAAATATATTAAAAGAGAGAGAGCCGCTAGAAACGCGACCTACTCCATATGCTGCAAAGATGGAGAATCGGAGATGATGGTCATGCAATTTAAGTGCATGCATTCAAAATGAGGAAAACAGCTAATTCTCAAGAGTGCTTACGTTCTAGAAATACAAACACAAAATGCTGGTAAAACTCAGCAGCAGGTCAGGCAGCATCTACGGAAATGAATAACCAGTCAACAGTTTGGGCTGAGACCCTTCATCAAGACTGGAAAGGAAGGGGAAGAATGCCAGGATAAAAAGATGGGGAGAAACTAGAAGGTACATTTGTCCTCTTCCCACCGATCAACATCCTGGCAGATATCCTGCAAGTGAAAGAAATGCTACACCTGTCCACTCACCTCCTTCCTCTCCTCCATTCAGGGGCCCCATACAGTCTTTCCAGGTGAGGCAGCACTTTACCTGCAAATCTGATGGGGTTGTCTGTCGTAGCTGGCGCTCCCAATGCAGTCTCCTCCACACTGGTGAGACCTGATGTAAATTTGGGGGGGGAGGGGGTGCGAGACCAGTTTTTTTCCAGCACCTCTGCTCCATCTGCACAAAGTGGAATTTCTGGGCGGCCACTCATTTTAATTCCTAGCAACACACACACAAAATGCTGGAGGAACTCAGCAGGCCAGGCAGCATCTATGGAAAAGAGTACAGTTGATGTTTCAGGCTAAGACCCTTCAGCAGGACTGGAGGAGAAAAATTGACGATTAGATTTAAAAAGGTGGGGGAGGGGAGAGACACAAGGTGATAGGTGAAACTGGGAGGGGAGGAGTGAAGAGCTGGGAAGCTGATTGGTGAAAGAGATACAGGGCTGGAGAAGGGGGAGTGTAATAAAAGACAAAAGGCCGTGGAAGAAAGAAAAGGGGGAAAAGGAGCACCAGAGCGAGGTGATGGGTGGGCGAGGAGATAAGGTGGGAGAGGGGAATGGTGAAGGGGATGGGTGCAGTATTACCGGAAGTTCGAAAAATCGATGTTCACACCATCAGGTTGGAGGCTACCCAAATGGAATATAAGGTGTTGTTCCTCCAACCTGAGTGTGGATTCATCGCAACAGTAGAGGAGGCCATGGATAGACATATTGGAATGGGAGAGAGAAGTGGAATTAAAATAGGTGGCCACTGGGAGATCCCGCTTTTTCTGGCGGACAGACATAGGTACACGGCGAAGCGATCTCTCAGTCTGCACCAGATCTCACCGATATACAGGAGGCCACACCAGGAGTACCAGACACAGTAGATGACCCCAACAGACTCACAGATAAATGTCGCCTCATCTGGAAGGGATGTTTGGGACCCTGAATGGTAGTGAGGGAGGAAGTGTAGGGGCAGGTGTAGCACTTGTTCTGCTTGCAAGGTTAAGTTCCAGGAGGGATGAAGGGACAAGGGAGTCGTGTAGGGAGTGATCCCTGCGGAAAGCAGAAGGGAGATGTGCTTGGTGGTGGGATCCCATTGGAGATGGTAGAAGTTATGGAGAATTATGTGCTGGGCATGGAGGCTGCTGGGTGGTAGGTGAGGACAGGAGGAACCCTATCCCTGATGAGGTGAGGGCAGACTTGCATGAAATGGAAGTGAGTGCAGCGTTGATGCTGGAGGAAGGGAAGCCCCTTTCTTTGATAAAGGAGGACATCTCCTTCGTTCTAGAATGAAAAGCCTCATCCTGAGAGCAGATGCGGCAGGGATGGAGGAATTGAGAGAAGGGTATGGCACTTTTACAAATAATAGTGTGGGAAAAGGTACAGTCTGGGTAACTGAGAGTCTGTGCATTTGAAATGGACATCGGTGGATAAGCTGTCTCCAGAGATAGAGATAGTGAGATTGAGAAAGGGAAGGGAGGTGTTGAGAATGGACCAGGTAAATTTGAGGGCAGGGTGGACGTCAGAGGCAAAGTGGATGAGTTCCGCATGGGTGCAGGAAGCAGCACCAATGCAGTTGTTGATGTAGCGTTGGAGAAGTGGGGTTGGGCACCAGTGTAGGCTTGGAACATAGACTGTAACACATAGCCGACAAAAAGGCAGGCATAGCTGTGATCCATGTAAATGCCCGTGGCTACACCTTTTGTTTGAAGGAAGTGGGAGGAGCCAAAGGAGAAGTTATCAAGCGTGAGGACAAGTTCTGTTAGACGAAGGAGAATGATGGTGGAGGGGAGCTGGGTGGATTTGGTGCCACAAAGAAATGGAGGGCTTTGAGGCCGTCCTGGTGGGGGATGGAGGTGTATACGGAGTAGATTTGAAATCATTGAAAAGATCCAGAACGTGTGAAGTGTCATGGATGTAGGTAGGAAGGGTCTGAATTAGGGGAGACAAAACAAGAGTCAAAGTATGCAGAACTGAGTTCAATGAGGCAGGAATGAGCAGAAACAATGGGTCTACCTGGACAAGCAGGTCTGTGGTGCTTGGGTAGGAGATAGAAACGGGAGGTGCAGGTTGCAGGCACTGTGAGGTTGGTGGTGGTGGATGGGAGATCCCTAGAGCTAATAAGGTCAGTCATGGTGTGGGAGACAATGGTCTGGTGCTCCTTTGGGGTGAAAGGAGGTGTCTGAGAGTTATCGCTGGGCTTCAGCAAGGTAGAGGTCAGTACACCAGACTAGTACAGCACCCCACTTATGTACGGGTTTGATGGTGAAGTTAGGGTTAGTGCAGATGGAGTGGAGAGCAGAGCGTTCACAAGAAGTGAGGTTGGATTTGGAGACAGCAGTGGTGAAGTCCAGGGGGTTGATATCCCGTTGGCAGTTCACAAAGAAAAGATCCAGAGCAGACAGAAGACCAGGTTGGGGTGTCCAGGAAGAGGAGGAGGGTTGGAGAAGGGGTCATTGGTGCGGGGTGGAGAATCCTAGCCAAAGAAGTGGTGGAGGCAGTAGAGAAAAGTTCAATGTCATGGCAGGTACAGAACTCACTGAGGTGTGTGTGCAGGGGGACAAAGGTGAGGCCCCTACTGAGGACAGAACGTTCTGCCTCAGAGAGGGGAAGGTCAGAGGGAATAATGAAGACCTGGCATGGATGAGAACTAGGATTGGTTTACTTCACTCTTCTCCCTCCCAGTTTAACTCTTCACCTTCTGTTTCTCCCTCCCCCCCCCCCCCCCCCCCCCCACTTTTTACATCTACTCATCTTTTTTTTCTCAAGTCCTGCTGAAGGATTTTGGTCCGAAACATCAGCTGTACTCTTCTCTATAGATGCTGCCTGACCTGCTGAGATCCTCCAGTATTTTGTGTGTGTTGCTTGGATTTCCGGCATCTGCAGATTTTTTTCTTGTTTGTGATTTTAATTCCTGTTTCTGTTCTGACATGTTAGTCCATTGCCTCCTCTTTTGCCATGGGGGAGCCATTCTCGGTGGAAAAGCAACACCTTTTATTCCATCTAGGTACCTCCAACCTGATAGCCTGAACATCGATTTCTCCTTCTGGTATTTTTTTCACCATTTCCTTTTCCTCTTCTATTCTTTACTCCGGCCTCTTACCTCTTCTCCTCACCTCCTCCTTGTCCCCCTCCTTCTCCAACCCTTTGCCTTTTACATCTCTCTCTCTCCGTCTTGTTTTACAGCGGTTGGCACCCAGCTTAATGGTGCATTACCGCTACCTTCTGCTCCGGAGTATGCGATAGACTCACATTCTAAATCCCTTCACCCAATCGCACATACACACATACCCTAACCTACACTTTATCCTCCCATCTTTGGCCATCCTAGTACCCTATTCCTGTTTATCCATCATATCCTATAAAAAACCCCTGTACTCAAGAAAGCTAAAAATACCCTAACCTGTGTTCTCTCACCCATGCCCAGCAACCCTTTTAATGTGGATTCCTGCACCCCCAATTCCCTTAGATTAATTCTCATCATCTCTCTCTGTATCCCATATTTCCTGCAACTCAGAACTACATGTTCTACTGACTCCTCTTCCTGACATTCCTCACACAGTCCTGTCTGGTGTTTCCCTATCAATTTCAGTGTTTGGTTTAGTGCACAGTGCCCCAGCCTTAACCTAGTCCACACAATTTCCTCTCTTCTGTATCTACTACCTACCGTAGTACCTGCAACACTTTTTTGTATTTGATATAAATGCCTCCGTTTCCCCTCCCTGTCCCATCTTTCTTGCCACATTTGGTTGATTTTTTTCAGTATGTTTAAAAATAGAAGAGAAATGGGAGTGGATATAGGATCGGTAGAAAATGAGGCAAGAGAAATAACAATGGGGACAAGGAGATGGCTGATGAACTAAATGAGTATTTTGCATCAGATTTCACTGTGGACGACACTAGCAGTATGCCTGATGTTGTACTGTGTGAAGGAAGAGAAGTGGATGCAGTAACTGTTACAAGCGAGAAGGTGGTCAAAAAGTTGAAAGACCAAAAGGTGTACAAATCACCCGAACCAGAGGAACTACACCCTAGGGTTCTGAAAGAAGTAGCATTAGAGATTGTGGTGGCATTAGAAATGATCTTTCAAAAACCATTGGACTCTGGCATGGTGCCAAATGACTGGAAAATTGCAAATGTTACTCCACTCTTTAAGAAGGGAGGAAGGCAGCAGAAAGGAAATTATAGACCAGTTAGCCTGACCTCCATGGTTGGGAAGATGTTAGAGTCAGTTGTTAAGGATAAGGGGATGGAGTACTTGGTGACACAGGACAAGATAGTACAAAGTCAGCATGTTTTCCTTCTGAGAAAATCCTGCCTGACAAACCTGTTGGAATTCTTTGAGGAGATTACAAGTAGGATAGATAAAAGGGATGCAGTGGATGTTGTATATTTGGACTTTCAGAAGGCCTTTGACAAGATGCCACATATAAGGCTGCTTACCAAGTTAAGATCCCATGGTATTACAGGAGAGTTACTAACATGGTTAGAGCATTGGCTGATTGGTAAGAGGCAGTGTGTGGGAATAGAAGTATCCTTTTCTGGTTGGCTGCCAGTGACTAGTGGTGTTCCGCAGGGGTCGGTGTTGGGACCCGCTTCTTTTTATGCTGTATGTCAGTGATTTAGATGATGGAATAGATAGCTTTGTTGCCAAGTTTGCAGATGATACGAAGATTGGTGGAGGGGCAGGTAGTGTTGAGGAAACAGGTAGGATGCAGAAGGACTTAGACAGATTAGGAGAATGGGCAAGAAAGTGATAAATGAAATACAGTGTTGGAAAATGCATGGTCATGCACTTTGGTAGTAGAAATAAATGTGCGGACTATTCTCTAAATGTGGAGAAAATCCAGGAATCTTAGATGCAGAGGGACTTAGGAGTCCTTGTACAGAACACCCTGAAGGTTAACTTGCAGGTTGAGTTGGTGGTGAGGAAGGCACATACCATGTTAGTATTCATTTCAAGAGGTCTAGAATACAAGAGCAAGGATGTGATGCTGAGGATTTATAAGGCACTGATGAGGCCTCACTTTGAGTATTGTGAACAGTTTTGGGCCCCTCATCTTAGAAAAGATTTGCTGGCATTGGAAAAGGTCCAGAGGAGGTTCACAAGGATGATTCCAGGAATGAAAGGGTTATCATACAAGGAACATCTGATAGTTCTGGGTCTGTACTCGCTACATTTCAGAAGGATGAGGGGGAGGGGATCCAACCTTTCGAATGTTGAAAGGCCTAGACAGAGTAGATGTGGAATGGATGTTTCCCATGGTGGGAGAGTCTAGGACAAGAGGGCACAGCCAGAGGTTAGAGGGGTGCCCTTTCAAAATAGAGATGTGGAGAAATTTCTTTAGCCAGAGGGTGGTGAATTTGTGGAATTTGTTGCCATGTGCAGCTGTGGAGGCCAGGTCATTGTGTGTATTCAAGGCAGAGATTGATAAGTTCTTGATTGGACATTGCATCAAAGGTTATGGGGAGAAGGCTGGGAACTGGGGTTGAGGAGGAGATTTTTAAAAAAAAATCAGCCATGATTGAATAGTGGAGCAGACTCGATGGGCGAGATGGCCTAATTCTGCTCCTATATCTTACAGACTTGTGATGTATTGTGTTATGAACAGTTCACAAGAACATAATATACTGTTACACAAACAGTAAGGCATTGTCTTCTTTCACTGTATGAACCATAAATTACACCTGCTTACAATATTGACAAGAAGTTGGTGTCTCACTGTAATGTTTTATCCTAAACATTCCAACAGTGAAACGTTTGAGACATTACAATTCAGGGACCAGCTCCTCAAAATACTGTGACAGAAGGGTCTTAACTTTGGGGAAAGACCACAGAACCCTTTTGTGGTGGCCCATACAAAATGTTGGAGGATTTAAAATAAATGACCCATAAACTAACCCATAAATTCAATTTGCACTTGATTCCTTTACATGGGTTGACACTGACAATTATAATTTCAAATACTAGGATCATTGTCCTTGGTTAGTGGAATCTATAAAACAGTCAGGTAGGGATGAAGTATTGTACTCTGATTTGAAATATCATTAAAAATGTCCAGTGCCAAAGTATCTGTGATGATTGTAGTTGTTAGATTGTCTGCTAGCTGTTTCAACCACGAGAGCAATGTTCATGGTAAGTTAAAGCTCGCTTACTTTAAAGGTTTTGATGTTTCTTTCACAGGTCGTCCCTGTGTTGATTGTCATGCTTTTGAATTCATGCAGAGAGCGCTGCAGGACTTGAAAAGAACTGCAAATAACTTGAATACAAGGGTAAATATGGATTACTTGCCATTAGCAACTTAATAAAAAAATCTAAATGTAGCACATTAAAACAGACTTTAGTGATTACATGATAAGAATCAAAAGCTCTCTCTGCATTACTCAGGGGAGGATGTTGTGTTCCTAAAAGCATGTAACACAATGTCCACGATGCAAAGCCACAGCATCTGTAGAGATTTTTTAAATTGCCTATTTGCTTCCCACATTAATGAGGACAAATTTTATTATGTAATAGAGGGTGTCTCCCATACAGAGAACATGCAACATAGAAACAAATTATTTCATCTTGCCCAGAATATGTGAAATTTCCTTTCCAAGAATTTGCTCCCATCCACCCTCCTTCATCTCTTCTCCTTTGTAAGCTTTCCTCAATAATTGTGTCAATACTGTTTGCTGTACAGTGCTTGTTTTCAGTGTTCCTTTTGATTTTTTTGTTGTTGATTATTGCTAATTGAAGCCTCTGGTTTTTCTTCTTTCCACGGAAACCTCCTGCATCTTCTCTACCAAATACATTTATAGTGTCTTTCAATAGCTTTCCCTTTTCAAGAGATATGTCTACTATTCATCCCTTGTGATAGATCTGACCTCCCAGTTCTGGTAACATGTTCTTGTATTAGCTTTTCCCCCATCTCCAAAGTCTTTTTCCTGTTTATGTCATGGCAATCAGGACTGCATTCAGATATGGTCTATTTGCATTTCTATTTGACCCTTTTGTCGTCTTTAGTAGAGTTTAATACCTTAAACTTGCATTGAAATTAGTTTTGTCAATTATTTTTCCAATAACAAATTCATTAAGATCTTATATAGCTGTTTTCACTTTTGCACTATATTTTAGTGGTGCCTTACTGGAACCTGTGTTTCAAGATGGTCCCTAGAATCCTACAGCACAAAATTGAGTCTTTTGTTCTACCGTGCCCATGCCAACAATTGAATTTGTCCTTACCCACACACACTTTGTCCATAGCCTTCTGTGTCCTCAAATCAGCTGAAACGTTCTTCTACTCAATAGTGGAATTAAGGGTGATAGGGGTAGGGGGATAATGGACTTCACAATAGTAGAATCAGCTCCGAACTTATTGAAAGTTGGAGCAGTTGTGAGGAGCCTATTGCCATTTCTATTTATAGACTAATAATGTGTTCAGATTCAGCAGAATTAAATGTATGTTTGAGAAATTAATCACATTCCTGATTTCTTACTTGTAAACTGGGGTAATAGGTTTTTAAATTTTGCATTCCCAGATGCAAGAAGAATGTGCTAGCAGAGGAGATTTGAGGAGTGGAGAATTAGTCAGGGTGTGACTGCCTAGCCTTGATTTTTATTTGGAACAAAGGATATTTGAGATTTATTAAATTACGGAAGAATTGAAGAGGAGTAAAAGAACCAACTTATTTGAGATCAGTAACCAGGCAACATAGATTTAACTGTTTTAGTCAAACTGCCTGGATACTTACTTGAAGAGTCACGACTTGCAAAACAGTGGTCCAAGAACTGGAAAAGAGGATGAATCTAAGTTCCATTGCAGGTAGATGGGGTTATACAGAGAGCTCGTGACATTTTGGCCTTCATAAAGTAGGCATTGAGCACAGGACTTGGGATGTTATGCTGAAGTTGTGTAAGACATTGGTGAGGCTGAATTTTAAGTATTGTGTGGAGTTCTGATCATCTACCCACAGGGCAGATATCAATGAATTTGGAAAAAGTGCGGAAAAATAATTACAAGGATATTGCTGGGACATCAGGGCCTGAGTTATAAGGAAAGGTTGTATAGGCTTGGACTTTATTCACTGGTACACAGGAGAATGAGGGGGATCTTACTGAGGCATACAAAATTATGATGGGTATTGATAAGAGTGAACGCTTGCAGGTTTCCCCCCTCAGGTTAGGTGAGATAGAACGTTAGGTCATAGGTTTAGGGTGAAAGGGGAAATCTGAAGGATGTGAACATGGAACAAGCTGCCATCAGATGTGGTAAATGCGAGTTCAGGTGTAATATTTGGGAGAAGCTTGGATAGATAATGGGTGAGAGAGGTATGGGTGACTATGGTGGGGGTGTAGGTAGATGGGGCTAGCAGAAGACCAGGCTGGCATGGGCTGAAGGGCCTGTTTCTGTGCTGTGTGCTTTACACCTCTCTGGATATGATTGGTTGAATGCCTTCCTGTGTTGGAAACACTTGAGATCTGTTGATACAGAGAAATTCCCTTTGAATATTTATGATTTACAATTTTTGATACTTAAATCTATAGATTAACATTTTGTATGAAGAGAAAACAGCAGAGGATATAATTCAAGATTATCAAAACCAGTCAAGCTGTAACAAGGTTATTTTAAAGGGCTGATAGCATTTCCAGTGATAATCTTTCCAAACAACTGTTCTAAAATCAAAAAAAAGAATATGCTGAAAATACTCAGTAGGATAGACTAACATTTTAGGTTGAAGACCCTTCATATTTTCAGTATTTTCTATTTTAATTGTAAATAGAACATTTATAGGTTGATTAAACTGTCTACTATATAACCATATATTAGATTAAGGGTAACAATGTCATTTTTATATTTACAGACCGATGATCTGCTCCTGAGAGTTGAAAAGCGGGCTTTATGTGATTGCTTGCCTTCAAACCTATAGACTGATGAATCAGAATAGTGCATTGAGACTAAGTTCAGAAAAGTCCAATGATTCATGAGACACAAACAAGTGAACTGTGTTTGATGAGAATGTGTTTGAAGGTCGCTTTAACTGGGATATGTGAAGCTTAACATCACTACAAGTAGTTAATATATTGTGAGCCTTTTCAAAAGAACGGAATATTCAATTGATGAAGCTGCTGTTCTTTGGA
Organism: Hemitrygon akajei; assembly: GCF_048418815.1. Taxonomy (NCBI): domain Eukaryota; kingdom Metazoa; phylum Chordata; class Chondrichthyes; order Myliobatiformes; family Dasyatidae; genus Hemitrygon; species Hemitrygon akajei. The sequence goes on from NC_133127.1 coordinate 34,805,906, forward strand.
ATTCTTCTGTGCCCCGTTTTCACAAAATTCCAGAGGGCCTTCCATAACCATAGCCATTTAACCATCCCATCTCACTGATGTTTCCATTGTATTCTTCCCTCCCTTCCCACTCCTCCAAACTGGATTCCTTTCCAATCTGTCTAGTTCACCTTTCCCTATCAAACAGAAATTTCTAATGTGAAGAGTTGTATCTTGACTTAACAACTTGTAGGTTTTTTGCAGGTAATTTGTTTGCACTTTTATTTATATTGTACTTAATTAGTAAGCATGAAATACTATATAATGGGAGTTCACTGTTACGTTCTTACTGGCAATTAAGGAGGAAAATGGAGTTGAGGCAGGAGGGTGGTATGATGGAACAGCACAGCATGTTGTGGTGAGGGGGTTGGTAGAGGAGGGAATGCATATTGCTGACTTTTCCTGCTATGCTGATATAACATACAGTAATATTCCATTTGGTGAGTAGAATGTTCTTTGCAAGTTTTGAATATTTAGCTGTGGTAATGTGTTGTATGAGATTGACAAGTAGTTTTATTAACTTGTATTGATCTGAAAATATTACTTAACTGTAAAATTGCATGGTACAGTTGCCATTGTAACTTTTCCAAAGTAAAATTCCATTCAACAGGAAACTTTTGATTTTAAACATTTTATTGCTTGTGTGCATTTGTGCTTCAGTTCCATTTCATATCTCACCCCCCCCCCCCCCACCCTTTAATGTTATTGTGAGCATCAGGCAGGAACTGTGAATGAAACACTCTTCTTCCATTTCACCATCTTCCATTCAGTGTACATTTTTTTTTTAGAAAGAGTAACAAAATGAGTAGTTTCCCTCTCCCATGTGCATGCCTCCTGCAGTTTTCTGACCAAGGAATCCTGTTCTGTGCTAGACGGTTTTTAGTCTTTGAGGTGATAGGAAACTAGTAAAAGTTGAGCCCTGGATTGTCACTTCTAACATCTTTACCAGTCCTTTCTTCTGTTCTCTACAACTTGTGGGAATAAGCTGTTAGTAAAAGTTTGAAATGGACAATATATTTATGTAAAGTTTTTTCATGTGTGGTTGCTAATCTACTTTCCAAATTTGGAAAATTCAAGAAATCTTTAAAATTCCAACTATCTTTCTTTTATCATTGGTTAAAAAAAAATTCAAAAGGTGGAGGTAGACTGGGCCAGAATACACAAAATAAATAGTTTTACTAAGAAAATTCCATTGCAGTGATGATATTTAAAATGCTGTCATGTCAAAAGCTGCAAGATTATTCATAATTTATTTACACTGTATGCCTGTGGTGTTGCAAATAAGTTTTTCATTCTAGCCATGCATCTATGTACTTGTACATTAAACTCAACTTTGACTTGCACTGAAATGAGAAAATAATCGTATTTATTTAAGCCTCAGCTCCAGTTGTATCATTAAATTGATATGATCACTTATCGGGATTTTCTTTCGAAGTAACGTTGATCTCTGCCTGATGCTTTACTGAGGGGAAATATCCCAACTTACACATAAAATCATCTTGAACAGACTGAGACCTCCGGCAGAAGACATCATTGCCGAGGAACAAGCAGGTTTCCATAAGGTCAGAAGCACCACTGAGCAGATTTTCCACCTCTGCACCCTCTGTGAAAAACACCTTCAGCAGCAGAGAGTTCTACCATGTCTTCATAGACTTCAAGAAGGTGTTTGACAGAATCTGGCATGATGCCTTATGGGCCACCATGAAGATACAATCCATCAGCTTTATGCCAAGGCAATCAGTGCAGTACTCACTCGGCACCATTGGGGAGTGGTTCCATACCTCTGTAGGAGTCCATTAGGGCTGCCTCCTCTCTCCCACTCTCTTCAACATATTCCTGGACTGGATTATGAGTGATGCCCTTGAAGATCATGTGGGCACAGTCAGCATCGGAGAGAGGAACATCACAAACCTAAGATTTGCTGACGACATTGATGGACTTGCAGGAAAAGAGGACGAACTGGCCAACCTAGTCAGCCATCTTGACAGAGCCTCCACAAAGTTTGGAATGGAAATAAGTGCTGAGAAAACCAAGCTCATGGCAAATGCCTATGGTGCCATCACAACAGACATCTCAGTCAATGGCCAGAAACTTGAGACAGTGGGGGCAATCATCAGTGATGAAGGATCAAGACCAGAAGTCCTGGCAAGAACTGCACAGACAATGACTGCACTATCCAAACTCAAGACAATATGGAAGGACAGCAACATCACCATGAAGTACAAGATCAGACTCCTGCGTGCATTGGTATTCTCCATCTTCCTGTACACATGCGAGACGTGGACCCTCACAGCAGAGCTACAGAGGAAGATACAAGCATTGGAAGTGAGATGCTAACGCAACATCTTGGGCATCTCATACTTGGACCACATCACAAACGAGCAGGTCTGCAAGACCATCCAGCACCACATTGGCCCTCATGAAGACCTTCTCATAACGGTGAAGAAAAGAAAGCTGAGATGGTACAGCCACGTAACAAGATCCAGTGGCCTTGCAAAGACCGTTCTACAAGGAACTGTAGAGGGGAAAAGGAGAGGCAGACAGAAGAAGATGGATGGACAACATTAAAGAATGGACAGGGAAAATATTTACAGTGACCCAGGCTCTGGCACACAACCGCGACAGATGGAACAGACTGGTGCAATATTTGTCAGGACAGCGTCCCGACAACTCCACCAGGAGCTGAGGGCGCAAGGCAAGTTACATGGATGGAGTCAGCAGGTCAAGCTGCAGCTATAGAGGCCAAAAGTGCAAGTTAATACTTCAGGTCAGGACTGAACAGGAAAGGAAAGATTTAAGGTATAAAGTAGGATAAGGGTGAGAACAACAGAAGAGTGCCCTTGGTGGTCCATGTCTTTCATCCAACCAGCCACTACCATTTTTGCCAACTCTACACATTGCTTCACTGACATGTCTGTCCTCAGCCTTCCCCAAAGCCACAGAGGCAAAATGCAAATTGGAAGAACATCTCATGTTCTACAGGTAGCTTACATCCCAACAGTACAAACATAGAATTTTCCAGTTTGAGTTAACTTACACCCCCGTTGTTCTTGTCCCTGACACACTCACGTGTCAATATAGTTTTCTTCCCCTTCTGTTCACCTTTTCTATCTTCTCCACTGGCTCTGTCCGCCCATAATCCCCTTCTTGTGTAGTTCCATCAGCCTCTACTGCTACATACCAGCCATCACTCCTCTTCCCTCCAAGTCCTGTTGCAGGAACTCAACCCAAAAAGCCTACTTACATATTTTCCCTCCCCAGTTGCTGCTTAACCCACTGAGTTTTCCAGTGTTCCGAATCAAAATTTTAAGCCCTTCCCCTACCGCCATTTGTGAGATAGTCTGTTCTCCAGGATTCCGATAGAACCCTCAAATAAGTGTTTGGAAATGTGTTCTGCATGTTCAAAATCATTTTTAAAGAACACTTGGATTAAAACAGCTTTACCAGAATAACCTATTCAAGCTTGCCAACACCGTTCAGGTTCCCCCTACTGCCCCCCCCCCCCCCCAAAAAAAAAACCTCTTTCACACATCCAATTGTATACCATCAGTAAGTTAACAAACCTGTGTGTGGCTATCAGGGACGAATGAGTTGAGTCAATGAAATATGTACACAATGTTTCTAATTTGACAATGTTTAATGGAAGCAGTACATTTTAAATCTCATTAAATGGTAGACCTTTCCTTTAATACAAAGGACGATAGTTACCTTTGTTTTTCATCTTTCCAGTTAAACCTGGGAAAGACAATCGACTGCCAGTTAGGAACTGCCCATTTTAAATTATTTCAAGAACACAGTTGAAGTATATGCATTTTTTCTACACAAATAATATTAAAAGAATTTAAAAACAATTTTGAAGCATTATCCAGTATCCACATCAAGCATAAATTATTTGGTGTAAAGACTACAATTGATTTTCCACAAAAAAACACCCATGTCTTTACTGTAAAACTCAAGCATCAAAATAAATAATGTTTAGCTAGCAAGTAACTTAACACACCATTGAAATGAATGAACATTTCAATGTGAGTTAGTAATATTCAGCAGTACCTATGGTGCTTTTTCCTCACATCTTTAAACTAAACTCTACCCGAGATGGCCAACCACTAATGCTGCTGCTTTTCCTCTTCCCTTCTAAGGGTGTGGATCTTGTATTCAAGTGTTAATTGATACCATACCTGCTACAACAGTCTGCTGCTGAGCTTTGACCCAAAAATGTTAACTCTACTTTCCCACAGATGTGGTCTGATCCACTGAGTATTTCCAGCATTTTGTGTTTTTATTCTAATCATCAGTAACTTAGTTACAAAAATATTACAAACACATTTGTACAACTGTATTTACTATAGTTGGCTTCTAGTTACTCCTTATAAAATGCTGCTTAAAAATATAGATTTTATAGTTTTCAAAAGACTGTTGTTTTGCAAGTTAAAGTAGGCCCCATCTATCTAAATCCCTGACTACAGCTGTTGAATATAAAGTGAATCCACTCTGCAAATACTCAAAGGCTCTGCCTCTGTGCTTTGAATAGAATTCATTTTTATTTAAAATAGACTGAAGAATGAGAATTGCATGGAAAAGTGAACAGAGGAAGCATCACAGGGAGGTAATGACAGATCTTTTTAACTAGTCGATGGGTCACGTACTGCAAGAAAATAAAACACAGAAGTTGATCCAAGGATTGAGCTGGTCTTACAAAAAAAAAGATAGCAGCCCTTCAAATCAATTACATTATTAATACAAATTAGACTTGAAATAAACTCTACAGAAGCTCAGGGTACATAACAATGTTAAAACTTCATTTGGCTTGCAAATGTACTTGGACTTATAGACTACAGTATAGCGACAGGTAAATGAATGGTTCCTTTTCACCTGGTCTATCCTTGCTCACTGAAATTGATAGTTTACCAGCATGCTGGTGCAAAGGCAAAATGGAAATAAGGTACCACCTTGAATCAGACAAGGGACGTAGCTAAAAGCCTAAAAGCAGAAGACAAGGGTCTATGACTTTCTCTAATATTCTCGGTACCCATTTTTGTTTAGCGAATATTTACCTCCTTGATTTAATGAGCACACTCCCATGCTTCATTGCAGATTGTCAAGATTATGAAGGCAGAGAAGTGGGTTAATTTTACATTTTGTTCACACTGTTATATGGAGTTTATCAAACATAGCAAATACATATTTCAAGGATTTTTACCCAATCTCTTCTCCCAAATAAAATTAATTAACACCCATGTTATTTTGAGTCCAACCACCTTCCCTCCACCTAAACTGTACAGCCTCTATTACAACAATTGCTATTGAAGCATACTCAGGGCTCCATTAAGAAACCAATGTTATTTTTGGTTGGAAAAAGTACTTCCATTTTAGTATCTACCTATCTACACATTTCCTACGTCCAAAAAAATAGTGCATAATGAGCATTTAGGTGAGAACTCAGTTCACGATTTGATTGAAGAGGAGCCTTCACCTTATTTTTCTTCAACAGCTTTGTGTAGATTTATAGGTTGAGGCTAATAATTTATTTCAGCATCCCTGGATAATGTACTATTTATCTCTGTTTAACCCTTACCACCACTCCACCCTTGATCCATCAGCACTAGTGTAGAGATCCAATAGTTTCCCCATATAGAATTTCTCTGTTACTTGAGCCATAAAAGACACGCCATTGTGGAATTAGTCTTTTAGTTTGACATGGGGTGGAGGGAGGAAAGAGGCCAACAATGAATTCACAATTCCTTCCTAATTGATATTGGCACTCAAAGCATTTGGTATTATTGGCAAATTGTTGTGATGTAGAAACATGTGTGTATGTATAAATTCTGGCAGCAAAGGCTGCATTCTGTGGTAGTAACCCAAATCGCCATCTTCAAATGATCTTGCATCTCTTGGTGGCCAGTATGTTGATGTTCCAACATCACAGAGCACCTGTTGGCATTTGTGCTGTTGTAATCTGTGGACATAAGCAGTTAGCACTGAAAACATTAACTGAGATGATCCACATATCACCAAAGTGTTTTATATAGATAATCTATATGTAGAAAATTCAATCCAATATTTGCTTATTTGGCTTGGTACTAATTTTAAATTATCCGTGGCATGTGACTGTTTTAAATATACCAATTGCAAGTCACATGTCACAGTACAGTCAAATAATACAGTAAACAAAACAGACCTTTACAGATACAGGCTGTAATACATCCAATTCATGTGTTAACATCTCAGATCTCCCTAGGAATGCTGAAAGAATCCAAGAATGTACAGTATAAGCTTAGGGATCCTGGTTCCGAAGCAGTCAGCTACTCGACAGGAAACTGGAATCTGGTGTACAAAACTTGTGTTTTCACTCCAGCCAAAGCGCATGACCACATACTTCCCTCCACTATATTCCATCTGCCATGTATTTGCCCATTCTCCCAAAATGTTTAGGTCCTGCAAACTCCCTACTTCTGCAAATTACCTGCCTCTCCACCTATCTTCATATCATCTGCAAACTTAGCCACACAGCCATCAACTCCATCATCCAAATCAATGACATAAAGTGAAAAGAACTGCTAGTCACAGGTAGCCAACCAGAAAAGGTCCCTGTTATTCTCACTCTTTGCTTCCTGTCAGTTAGTCAACCTGGTACCTTTCCTGTAATATCTTATTCAGCAGCCTCATGTGCAGCACCTTGTCAAAGGCCACCTGAAAATCCAAGATAACATCCGCTGACTCTCTGCCTGTTATTTCCTCAAAGAATTCCATCAGAAGGAAACCATGCTGACTTTGGTCTATTTTATCACACGTCTCCAAATACCCCAAAACTTCATCCTTAATAATGGACTCCAACATCTTCCTAACCACCAAGGTCAGGCTAGCTGGTCTAAATTTCTTGAAGAGTGGAGTGACATTTGCAAATTTCTATTCCTCCAGAACCATTCCAGAATCTGGTGATTCTTGAAAGATCATTACTAATGTCTCCTCAATCTCTTCAGCCACCTCTTTCAGAACCCTGGGGTGTGCACCATCTGATCCAGGTGACTTATCAACCTTCAGACCTTTCAGCTTCACCTTCTCCTTAGTAACAATAACCACACTCACGTTTGTCCCAACACTCTCGAATTTCTGGCACACTGCTGGTATATTCCTGAGTGAAGACCATGCAAAATACTTACTAAGTTTGTCCGCCATTTCTTTGTCCCCCATTACTACCTTTTCAGTGTAATTTTCCAGTGGTCCAATATCCACTCTCACCTCTCTTTTACTCTTTATATATCTGAAAAAAATATTTGGTCTCCTTTTATATATTATTGGCTAGCTTATCTTCATATTTCATTTTTTCTCTCTTTATGGCTTTTTTAGTTGCCTTGTGATGGTTTTTAAAAGCTTCCTTTACTTTCCCTCCCGGGAGATATCAGAATGTGTGATATCCTTAGATGCTGAGAAGGCTTTCGATCGGGTTGAATGGAATTATTTATTTAAAACCTTAGAAAAATTTAATTTTGGACCAGATTTTATTCAATGGATTAAATTACTTTATCTATTTCCTGCTCAGGTTCTTACTAATTTTCAAAATTCCAAACCATTTAAGCTTCATCGTGATACTAGACAAGGCTGTCCGTTGAGCTCTTTGATCTAGGTTTAGAACCCCTTGCCATTGCTTTTCGAGAATCTAATGATATCTGTGGTATTTTAAGGAGAGGTATTACTCACAAAATTTCGCTTTACGCTGATGATATATTGCTGTTTATCTCTAATGTTGAGACCTCGTTACCTTGCGTACTTTCTTTACTCTCCTGTTTTAGCCAGCTTTCAGGATATAAACTGAACCTACGCAAGAGTGAATTATTTCCTTTAACTAATTTTGTATCAATTAATACTAATCTCCCTTTTAAAGTTGTAAGGAATCAATTTACGTACTTGGTTGTAATAGTCACAAAGAATTACAAACACCTGTTTAAGGAAAACTTTCTTACTTTACTGAATCAGGTAAAAAGGATTATCATTAAATTGGTCACCTCTTTCACTATCATTGATTGGACGAATTAATTCTATTAAAATGAATATTCTACCTAAATTTATATATCTTTTTCAGGCTTTACCCGTTTTTATTCCACTCTTTTGACTCTCTTGATTCTATTTTATCCTCTTATATATGGAAAAATAAACATCCTCGTTTAAATAAAGTTCATCTTCAAAAATTTAAAAAGTCTGGAGGTTTTGCCTTATTTAATTTTAGGTTTTATTGCTGGGTAGTTAATATATGATATCTTACATTTTAGCTATATTAATCGTGTAGACTGTCCAGTATGGGTCTCTTTAGAAGCTAACTCTGTTAATAAATTATCTATTATTTCTCTCCTTGGATCCTCACTTCATTTATTTGAAAATAAACTAACTGATAATTTAATAGTTAAACATACTCTGAGGATCTGGATACAATTTAGAAAACACTTTGGTTTATTGAGATTTTCCCTTCAAGTCCCATTTATTCTAATTTTTTTAAAAAACCCTCCATGACTGATTGGGACAGGTTGGGTATTAAGCAACACACACAAAATGCTGGTGGAACACAGCAGGCCAGGCAGCATTTTGTGTGTGTTGCTTGAATTTCCAGCATCTGCAGATTTCCTCGTGTTTGCAGGTTGGGTATTAAATGTTTTTGGGATCTGTTTGTTGGAGGAAACCTCTTTTCATTTGAGCAATTGTCAGCTAAATATAGCTTACCCAAAACTCACTTTTTTAGATATTTACAATCAGAGACTTTTTAAGATCTCAATTATGCACATTTCCTATAAGTTCGGTTAAGAACTTACTAGACATAATTTTTAGTTTGACACATTTTCATAATGGTTCAATATCTAATATTTATGGTATGTTACTGGAGATGAGGAATGTTCCTTTAGACAAATTTAAGAATCTCTGGGAACAAGATTTACAGACATCAATATCTGAGGAAACGTGGAATGAAATTTTTAAACTGGTTAATACTTCATCGCTAGTGCTCGTCATTTCCTCGTACAATTTAAGGTGGTGCATAGAGCTCATATGACTAAGGATAAGCTATCTCGTTTTTATTCGGATATATCTCCCTACTGTGACAGATGTAATAATGGAGAAGCTTCATTAATTCATATGTTTTGGACTTGTCTGAATCTTGAAAAATATTGGAAGGAAGTTTTTCAAACTTTTTCCTTACTTTTTAAAGTCAATTTTAAGCCTAACCCTCTGATGGCCCAATTTGGTATCATTGCAGGACAAGATATTAAGCTGAAGGCATCTGAGTTACATATTTTGGCCTTTTGCTCTCTTATAGCTTGGAGGACGCTTTTATTTAAATGGAAAGATGTTTTTCCTCCTGCTCATGCTCAATGGTTATGCGACGCTATGTCATGTTTAGATTTAGAGAGATTCATTGTTCAATTTCTGAATCTCGTCATGATTTTCAAACATTGTGGGGACTTTTTCTGAATTATTTTCAAAACCTTTAATTCATTGTTTAAACTCAGATGTTGGCTATTATTAATTTTTATTATTTGAGAAGGTAATTTACCTTTTCTCCTTAATAAACAGCTTTGGTCTTTGTAGGGGTTAGATTCTTTTTTTTGTAATAAATTAGTATATTTCAATATAACTATTGATTAACTTTCATGAATACAGGGTAATGAGATTGTTATTATGAACAGATATAATGTAATTGATAGTCTTTTTAAAATCTTTTCTGACCTTTTATATACACTTTCTTGTACTCTGTATTCTTCTATGTAGAAACTAATAAAAAATATTAGGGAAAAAAAGCTTCTTCATCCTCTAACTTCCCACTAATTTTTGCTATATTAAGTGCCTTTTCGTTTGCTTTTATGTTGCTTCTAACTTCCCTTGTCAGTCAAAGTTGTGTCATCTTCAATTTAGAATATTTCTTCATCTCAGGGACCTATCCATCTTGTGCCTACTGAACTGTTCGCAGAAACTCCAGCCTTTGCTGATCTGCTAGAATTACTCCTCCAATTAACTTTGGCCAGTCCCTCTCTTGTGCCTCTGTAACTTTTGTAATTCCCTTTACTCCATGGTAATATTGATACGTCTGACTTTATCTTCTCCCTCTCGAACTGCAGGGTGAATTCCATCACTACCCCCTCAGTAATCAAATCTGGTTCATTGCACAACACCCAATCCAGAATTGCCCTTTCCCTAGTGGGCTTAACCACAAGCTCCTCAAAAAAGGCACCTTGTAGGCATTCTACGAATTCCTTCTCTTGCGATCCAGGACAAACCTGACTTTTCCCAATCTACCTGCAGTTTGAAATCTCTCATGACTATTATAACATTGTCCTTTTTACATGTCTTTTCTATCTCCCGTCGTAATTTGTATCCCATAGTTTGGCTACTATTTGAAGGCCTGTATACAACTCCCATCAGGGTATTACCTTTGCAATTTCTTAACTCTGTCCACAAGGATTCTACATCTTCCGATCCTAGGTCACCTCTTTCTGAGGATTTTATTTTATTTCTTACAATCTGGGGCACTCCTCCCTCCCCCACCTACCTGTCCTTGCGATACAATGTGTATCCTTGGATGTTAAGCTCCCAACTATGATCTTCTTTAAGCCATGACTCAGAGATGCTCACAATGTCACACATTTAACTATACTACAAGTTCATCTACCTTACTCCGTATACTGCAGTCAAATACAGCACCTTCAGTCCTGTAATAATTACACTTTTGATTTTGCCCCCATGTTACATTTCAACTCATCCCACTGACTACAATTTTGCCCTGTCATCTGCCTGTCCTTCAGTCTCACTACGGACTGCATCTACTTGTGGTGGGCAGCCCCACCCGAAACCCTATGTCTCCAGTTCCCATTCCCCACCAGATTAGTTTAAAGCCTCCCAATGTTGGGAGGGTTAGCACAATTGTTTTACAGTACCAGGGATCAACGATTGGGGTTTGATGGCACTGCTGTTTGTGAGGAGTTTCTACATTCTCTCAATGATCGCGTGGGTTTCTCCCACATTTCAAAGATGTATCGTTAGCATTAGTGAGTTGCAGGCACAATATATTGGCAATACTTCTGGGCTGCCCAGCACAACCGTCGCTGATTTGAATTGACACAAACCACAAATTTCACTATGTTTCGATGTACACATCACAAATAAAGCTGATCTTTACACAAAGGTGGATGAGAGCTTGTCTGTACTATGATGATTTAAAACACACCGTGATCTTTTGGAAATAAGAGTGATCGAGAGAAGGATGTTAAAGGGGAGCTTCACTTTCAACACAATTAATTTACACAACATTCTATAGTGCACAGATGATTTGCCACATCTGCAGTGTCAGATGATAAACTGCATAGTGGAAAATGTGTTTACAAAGAGAACCCCCCCCCCCCCCCCCAACCCCCTGCCTGCAGGTGGACAATAAAGGAGGAAGGCAGGCAAGTTAGTTAAAAGCATAACTAGTATCGCAATGTATTTGCTGCATGAGAGCCCACCATGATGTCACACTCCAATCAAGACTTCACCCGTGCCTTTAAGGAGGGAGGTTGAAAACCTGCCTTAGCCGTGCCGTAACAACAACCTCTCACTCAGAGTCAACAAGCCCAAGGAGCTGATTAGTGACTTCAGGCGAACGAAACTGGAGGTCCATGATCCAGTCCTCATTGAAGGATCAGAGCTGGAGAGGGTCAGCAACTTAAAATTTCTCGGTGTCATTATTTCAGAGGACTTGTCCTGGGCCCATCACACAAGTGCAATTACAAAGAAAGCATGGCAGCGCCTCTACTTCCTTAGGAGATTTTGCGTGACATCTAAAACTTCAACAAATGGCTATAGATGTGTAGTGCAGAGTATATTGACTGGCTGCATCACAGCCTGGTATGGAAACCCAATGCCCATGAATGGAAAATCCTACAAAAATAGTAGATACGGTCTATCATAGGTAAAGCCCTCCCCACCACCGAGGACAGCTACTTGAAACACAGTCACAAAAAGCAGCATCCATCATCAGGGTCCTCCAACAACCAGGACAGGCTCTCTTCTCGCTGCTGCCATCAGAAAGAAGATACATTAGCTACAGGACTTGCACCACCAGATTCAGGAACAGTTATTACCCCTCAACCATCAGGTTCTTGAACCAAAAGGAATAACTTCACTCAATTTCACTTGCTCATCATTGAACTGTTCCCACAATCAATGGACTCACTTTCAAGGACTCTTCATCCCACCTTATCAATATTTATTGCTTATGCGTTTATTATTATTATTCATTCTTTTTATATTTACAGAGTTCCTTTTCTTCTCCATTCTAGCTGAATGCCCAAGTTGGGCAGTCTTTCTTTGATCCTGTTATGGTTATAATTCTAGGTTTATTGAGTATGCCCACAAGAAAATGAATCTCAGGGATGTATATGGTGATATATACTGTATGTACTTCGATAAAAAATCTACTTTGACCTTTGACCACGTATTCCTTCCTCAGGCTTTCCCCTTGTGTACAACCTAAATTTCTAAATTTATAATCAACCAACTATGTGGTAGTGAGTTCCATAATTTAACCACATACAAATAAAGAGCTTCCTTCTTTATTCCTTCCCAGGTTCACTAGCAATAACTGTGTATTTGTTTACTCCCTACATTGTACTTATGCATCCAACTAAAGCACTTTCACAATTTGAAGTCCCTCTTGGACCATCGATCATTCGTGAAATTGGAGTGCCCCAGCCTGTCAGTGTTTCCTCACAAGTATCGTGTGTGTGGCACTACAATGGTGTCAAATGGGATTGACTCAGAACGGTGGCTCAAAACCAAGTACCTCTGAGGCACAGCCAAGCTGCAATATACACCACCACAACTGAAACCTCACGTCTCTCACTCCACCACTGTAATCAAATGAGATCAACTCCAGTTCAGTGACGAGAGAAGAATGAGAGGTGCCAAGCAGAAGTGCACTAATATTGAGCAGTAAAAAGTCACCCCTACAGCAGGTAGGTGACAGAACCTGTGGAGGTGATAGATTACTGGGAATATTAGAGATTAGACAGCCGTCAATCAGCATAGAGTAAAATGGCCTCATTCCAGTTTCTGAGGAAGTTTGGAAATATTGAGTCATATGATGAATTACCAAACAGCAGCCACAGAGAATGAATTCTGCCAGCAGAGTTGGGGATTTGTGAGGGGTGGGGGATAAGGGGAAAGGACAGCAAATAGTACTTACACTGTTAATGGTATCGAATGAAACTATAACCCTCTTCTCCAACAGTAGCATATTGCGGTTCAGCTACATTAAAAGATTAAACAAAGAGAGAAAAAGTTAAGGACAATGAATTCTACGGCTTTTGTCAATGTTGTTTGGCCTTGGGGGTTAATATTTGACAACATGCATGGATTAGCAGCAAACGCAGGTAGACACAGGCAGTAGCAATTTGAGAGATCGAGTGATCGAGCAATCCGTCCACAGGGATAAGATACAAAAAATATCCAGGAGGAATGGTTTGACTCTTATGTACCACACACTGAGTGTTGAGCATTTTATTTTTCCAAAATAATTCTATACAATCCTTACTTTGACCTCAGTGTTCATAGGTGCTTCATGGCATCAGATGGAAACATTTACTTGTGTTTTTATCACTACTTTTCGAAGAATTATAGGGAAAATTAAATTTATATTAATTAAGAAACTACAGAACTAAAGACAGAAAATACCAACATTTCAGATTATCAGTGAAATGTCAACTGTTCTTTTGCCACAGATGCTGTCAGTCCTAACAGTTCAAAATATTTTCCATTTTTATTTCTGTAAGTTAAATAAAGTCAATTCTAATTGCTTTCTAAACCATTAAGACTGTGCTCCCAATGTGAAGGAGGTTCACATTCAAACAGTGAGATCAAAACCAGATTTAAAAAAAAAAAATTACTTTGCACAATTGCTATAGCGTGATCCAAGCAGACAGTATGGAATCTGCTCATCACACTACAGACTTCTGTGGTTCAGACTGCACTTCCTCAGGATCTAATCTCTGTGAGGAAATACTCTGCCACCTGACCCACATTTCCTCTTCAAAATAAAGTGAACTACTAAAATAATAAGGCAAGAACAAAAGGCCTGAAACCAATCCATAAAGAATGAAGGGAAGGTTCAAGTTCATTAAGTAAGCCTACTTACACGCTGAATTCTCAGGGTTCGGTAGAGGCAGACGTCTGAGGAAACAAAAGGAAGATTATATGTTACTGCTCTCTCACAAGACCAAACGAGGGAAGTCTTTTTCCTAGGCTGGGGGAGGATAAGACTAGAGGACATGGTACAAGGACAAAGGGAAGTTAAAGGAGATCTGAGGGGCAAGATTCTCCACATAGAGACTTTGGAACAAGCTACTAGAGAAAGAGGCAGATACAATAATGTTTAAAAAGCATTTGGACAGGTATCTGGGTAGGAAATAAATAAAAGAAATCAGGCCTAATGCAGGCAAGATAGGCATGGATGGGTTAGTACCACTTTATGACTAATTAACTGGTGTATATCCCCCTACATTTTCATTACATCGTCTTCAGAGTATTAATCAAGTACGTACATGGAATGAACATAGTTTGCAATTCAATTTCCGACCCCTAAATGAACACAGAAGAGCATATCGCAGTACAGTTCTATGTTCATTTTGGGGCTGGGAATTAAATGTAAACTATGCTCCATTCCACATACATATTTAATAATACCTCTGAAGATTCCAAAGGAAATGTAATGCCAAATTTTAAATAAATATTGAAACAGAGTTGTGCTGTGAGGCAGGTACTTTCTCAGAGGTCCAATACCGGCAGGGAGGAGGACCTTCTCCCACCCCAGTTTTGTGCTTCATGAGGCTAGTGAGGAAACCACAGGTGGGGTACAAAGCAACTGCCAGGGTGGCTGGGTAGTTTCTGAGGTGATGCAAAACCTCTGTGAGATCCTGAGGCATCCCGTGTCCCTGCAACACCCTGAGCGATCATAGCTCAAGATTCCCAGGAATCAACTTGGATGCTGTATTTCTCCCTGCAAAGAGCCCCTGTTCACTTGGTAAGCTCCTCCTGCGGCAGAGCTCAGAACCCTGGCATTGGCCAGAAGAATGAGGTGGCACACCCTGTGTATGCAACTGTGCGTAGAGCCTCACTGCTGGGTGTAGCAGCCCGGGAGCGCATACACACTTAGACTTGGAATGAATCTGGAGGATTTGGGGGAAAGGCAGCTTCAGTGGCATCTTTCCAGCACCTTAAGGTGCCTTCTGTGGGCGGCTCAGGTTTCAGAGGCACACAGGAGGGCAGGGATCACTGCCGCCTGGTAGACCAGAGCTTTGTGCCAACTCTGAGGTGTTGATCTTTAAACACCCATTTCCGCAAAGAGACCAACAGCTGTGCAGTGCAGATATGCTGCAAGGAAGAGACTAGGAACAGATCTGCAGCTCAATACTGGGCATCTATGAAGCACTGTGGACTACCTGCAGTGCAGAAACGTAGACTAACGCAGTCTGTAACCACATTCCTCAGAGAACTAGTACTATTAAGCCTGGCTCAATGAGTGTAGAAGGGCTTTTCCAGGAAACAGACCAGGCTGACCCAAAACTGATCATTGCCCCCTTGGCATGTTATACACCACATTGGCGCCAGAATATGTGGCAATGTTTGGGGGCTGCCCCCAGCACATCCTCATATTGTGGTTGTTCGTGCAAACGATGCAGTTTACTCTATGCTTCGATGTACATGTAATCAATGAATGAATCTAAAATATAGTGAAGCTGTAATACAACAGGAACTGAATGGAATCTCAAAACCAACATATTAGACTTGGGTTCCTGATGCACTGTCCAAAGTTCTGATGCAAGCTCTTAAACTGCCTCCACAGATGCTGCTTGACTCTCTAAGTTCCTCCCACAATTTCCTTTATTTTTTGCTCTGGATTCCATCATCTAAGAGTAAACCTAGCAATTATAGGCCTGTCAGTTTGACGTCTGTGGTGGGTAAATTAATGGAAAGTATTCTTAGAGATGGTATATATAATTATCTGGATAGACAGGGTCTGATTAGGAACAGTCAGCATGGATTTGTGCGTGGAAGGTTATGTTTGACAAATCTTATTGAATTTTTTTGAAGAGGTTACGAGGAAAGTTGACGAGGGTAAAGCAGCGGATGTTGTCTACATGGACTTCAGTAAGGCCTTTGACAAAGTTCCACACGGAAGGTTAGTTAGGAAGTTTCAATCGTTAGGTATTAATATTGAAGTAGTAAAATGGATTCAACAGTGGCTGGATGGGAGATGCCTGAGAGTAGTGGTGGATAACTGTTTGTCAGGTTCGAGGCTGGTGACTAGTGGTGTGCCTCAGGGATCTGTACTGGGTCCAATGTTGTTTGTCATATACATTAATGATCTGGATGATGGGGTGGTAAATTGGATTAGTAAGTATGCAGATGATACTAAGATAGGTGGCGTTGTGGATAATGAAGTAGGTTTTCAAAGCTTGCAGAGAGATTTAGGCCAGTTAGAAGAGTGGGCTGAACAATGGCAGATGGAGTTTAATGCTGATAAGTGTGAGGTGCTACATTTTGGTAGGAATAATCCAAATAGGACATACATGGTAAGTGGTAGGGCATTGAGGAATGCAGTAGAGCAGAGTGATCTAGGAATAATGGTGCATAGTTCCCTGAAGGTGGAATCTCATGTGGATAGGGTAGTGAAGAAAGCTTTTGGTATGTTGGCCTTTATAAATCAGAGCATTGAGTATAGGAATTGAGATGTAATGTCAAAATTGTACAAGGCATTGGTAAGGCTGAATTTGGAGTATTGTGTACAGTTCTGGTCACTGAATTATACGAAAGATGTCAACAAAATAGAGAGAGTACAGAGAAGATTTACTAGAATGTTACCTGGGTTTCAGCACCTAAGTTACAGGAAAAGTTTGAACAAGTTAGGTCTTTATTCTTTGGAGCATAGAAGGTTGAGGGGGGACTTGATAGAGGTATTTAAAATTATGAGGGGGATAGATAGAGTTGACGTGGATAGGCTTTTTCCATTGAGAGTAGGGTAGATTCAAACAAAGGACATGAGTTGAGAGTTAGGGGGCAAAAGTTTAAGGGTAACACGAGGGGGAATTCTTTACTCAGAGAGTGGTAGCTGTGTGGAACTAGCTTCCAGAAGAAGTGGTAGAGGCAGGTTCAGTATTGTCATTTAAAGTAAAATTGGATAGGTACATGGACAGGAAAGGAATGGAGGGTTATGGGCTGAGCGTGGGTCAGTGGGACTAGGTGAGAGTAAGCGTTCGGCACGGACTAGAAGGGCTGAGATGGCCCGTTTCCTTGCTGTAATTGTTATATGGTTATCTGCAGTCTCTTGTGCCTCCTTATTAAGATTCCTGGGACGAAGGGGTGGCCTACATTTAGGATTGGAAGAATTGGAAGCAACCTTATTTGAGGATAAGACATACGAAAGGGGATCGAGAATGGGCATATACAGAGATGTCTGCTCTCATTAGGAACGTAGAATGAAGAGGCATGGCTTTAGAATAAATGGCTGTTGTATCCAGAGATACCGGCCACGTGACAGACGCACTGCCACCTGGCTGGTCGGAGGACACACCACACGCCAATCAACATTTGGTCCCTCCCAACTAATCAATGCACACCTAAATTATTGGTCACCTTAATTGGATTATCTCACCCAGCCCCATGCTATAAAAGGTGAGACATGTGCCTGGCTCGGTCTCTCTTACAGACCACCTCATTGAAGGTAAGTGCATTGATTTATGTTTGGGAAGGTCTATCGTTTGTCCTGGTAAGGGAGCCGTGGCTATCCAAGGTCAAGGGGGATAGCTGTCGTAGTGCTTTTCCCTTGTTCTTTGTTTGTGTAACCGTACCCTGTCCCCACACCGCTTCCTGTATATTGTAGTTGCTTGTGTTGACCCGACTTCCCCTTGTAAATAAATTCCTTATTATTAAAACTGTGTGTGTCCAGGCCTCTACTGTTGAGACTCAAAGAACCAGTTATTTCCATCACAACATTTGGCGCTGCAGAGCAGGGTCTCATAGGTTTTGGCTGGACACAAGCACAGGGGATAATGTTCTGGAATAAGGGGAAGAAAGCCAGTGCAGGCACCCAGGATAAGATCCCCAGGTGGGCTGATGAAAGGGAGGGATTTGAGAGTCTGGCCAGCATGCTGGCAGACCACGGAAAACCAGTGGACTGGTCTGAGCAGTTAGAGCCCCGTGGAGAGAAGCTGGGCCATCATGTGGTCTCCCTCCTGAAGGAATCAGGGTTCCCCAAAGCCAAGGGGAGTCAAAGGGGCGCCTTCTGGTTGTTTGCGTCCCTGCTGAGACGCCAGGTTAGAACTACTGATCACTTGCAGCACTTGTGTGGTCAGAAGGACAGGGAAATTGAAGACCTCAGTCAGCGTCGTTGCACGCTGAAGGAAGCAGCACAGGCTGCCCAGGCCCGAGCCAACGACCTTGAAGTTAGGGGAACTGAACTTGCCTGTCGCCTCATAAAACTTCAGCAGGCCAGGGCAGCCCGTCGGTCTGGCTGGCAGCCGGACCCATTAAAGAGTCGAGCCTTAGTCCAGTGTGGCGACAAGCTGGACGCATGGCTGGGGGATGGGGACATCTGGCTGGATAGTGACGACGAGGGGGTGCCCGAGGAGCCAAGGTCCCACAACCACCCTTCCCCCTTCTCACCTGAGCACCGACATGCCCGACCCGTCACCACGCGGTCCCAGGTTCACCGCAGGGAGGAAGGGAACGAGGGGTAGACGGCCGGACCTTCCCCTAGTCACTCCGAGACCACAGAGACCCGGGACTTCTCCCCCAAGGAGCTGACCCAACTGGCGGATCGGTACCGCCAATGACCAGGCGAGCACCTCGCGGCCTGGCTGCTCCGGCTGTGGGACGAAAGGGGGGCCCAACCTCAGCCTCTCCCATCAGGAGGCAAGCGCCCTGGGAAGCCTCTCTGACCAGCAGAGCATAAACAATGTGCTGCGGGCGCCACAAGCAGAAATCCACGACGGCACAACCTTGTGGGATCGGGTAGTGACCGCGGTACGAGCTCGCTATCCCACACTTCTGGAGTGGATCTACACGGGCGCCCGCAATGGGGTACGGTCAGTGAGGGCACCCGGGTAATCAGGGAATGGGCACTGGTCAACGGCATCTATCAAGGTGCCTGCGACCGTAATTTCCTTGAAAACACACGAGTGACCGGTGCCCTAGCGGGATACTTGGTCACTACCGTGCGCCCCGTTCTGAAGTCTGTAATCCTGCCCCTCATGGCACCAGCCAGCGGTAGGACCGTACGGGATGCCATCACCCTCCTGGAGGGGTTAGAATATATGCAGAGGGGCACCTGCACAGGTCCGGAAGACCGAGACAAGGGCCCTAGACACTATCCCTCTCAGATATACACGCTGGCAGCTGTACACAGACCTGCTGCGTGCAGGGGTGGATCGTAACATTATAGATGGCATCCCCACCCCCAACCTATATGCCCTGTGGAAGGAGCATTGCAGGGGGAAGACTACTTACAAAAAGACCACCCACACCGAGCCACCCTCCGCGCCTCCCTTACCTGAAACTGTCTCGAAGGCCCTCGAAGCAGAACTCAGACAGCTCGTCAGGCAGGAAATGTCCCACCTCCACCAGCAAAGTGCCTCACCCCTGGCGTGGCAGCCCTCTTCCCCCCTCCCATAGGATGAAGGCCAGGGCCCCTGGCGCATTTGCTCTCTCGCCCTTTCCCGCCCGGGGGACCTGAGGCCACATATACCCGTCACAGTACATTGGGGAAAGGGAAACACACAGAGGTGGATGGTGCTTGTCGACACAGGTGCCCAGCACACGATTATCCCAGGCAATCCTGCCTTATGGAGGGGTACGGACATGCAGATAGAGGGATTGGGGGGCTCCCTGTTACCAGCTAGGGAGGTCACCCTTCGCCTAGCCATAGGCAACCATTCCCCCAGATGTGTACAAGTCCTTATTGCCTCCTCCCCGGAATGTATCCTCGGTATCGATGTTTTAAAGGGACAATCACTTGAAACAAACGGGCAAGTTCACCTTCGGCATCGCACGAGCCACTATTGTTGTTGGGGCGGCTAAGTGGGAGCCAATTGTTATCTCCCCCCCCCCCCAGATCATCTGTAACAGTCAGTACAGAGTGCCGGGGTGGGGGTGGGGGGCGCCAAGAAATCCCAGACTCCATTCAAGCCCTGTTACAGGAGGGAATTAGAACCGCTACCTCGCCTTTCAATAACCCCATTTGGCCCATCCGAAAGAGGAACGGCTCCTGGTGGATGACCGTTGATTATAGGCAATTGAACAAGGCTGTACCCCCCCTCGCCGCCGCTGTACCTGACAGTGTCACCCTTATTGAAGACATCGCAGGCCGTCCCCATAAACCCTGGTAAGCTGTTGTCGATTTAGTGAATGCATTTTTCTCGATTCCCCTGCACTCAGATAGCCAAGACCAGTTTGCCTTTGCTTGGGATAGCAGACAATACACATTTAATCGCCTGCCCCAAGGCTACATTCACAGCCTCACTATCTGCCTTGGCCTTGTCTCCCGCGATTTACACAACATCCAATTCCCACCGGAGATTTCGATTGCTCATTATATAGACGATATTCTTCTCCAAGGCCCTTCTGAGACCATTGTGTCAAAGGCCCTTCACATGCTAATCGAATCCCTCAGGGGACGGTGCTGGGCCATTAATATGGAAAAGATACAGGGCCCCAGCCAGGGTGTCATTTTCCTCGGAGTACAGTGGAACTCCGGGCACAGAAGCATACCCGATGCCGCTACAAATAAAATTTTAAATTTTGCCGTCCCCTCGAATAAAACTGACACACAGAGATTCGTGGGGCTCCTGGGCTATTGGCGGCAGCATATACCCCACTTGACCATGCTTCTCCAGCCGCTCTATAGGATCTCCAGGAAAAAATCCACATTTCTCTGGGGGCCAGCGGAACAGGCTGCCTTTGATACGGCGAAACTAGCGGTGGAACAAGCCATGCCACTTTCTTCCCACCAGGCGGGTCTGCCTTTTGAGTTACAGGTCTCAGCGAGCGAGACGGTCGCCGAGTGGAGCCTCTGGCAGAAGACCTCAGGGCGTTGAGTCCCCCTCGGTTTCTGGACCAAGTCCCTACCTGAAGCGGCAGTGCGCTACAGCCCCTTCGAGCGCCAGCTACTAGCCTGCTACCTGGCGCTTCTCGCCACAGAACACCAAACAGGCACCGACCCTGTCGTCCTTCGCCCCCATCTCCCCATAATGCGATGGGTCAAGTCCCCCGATTCTACCCACAAGGAGGGCTGTGCCCAGAGGTCCTCCATTGTCAAGTGGAAGTGGTACATTGTGGACCGGGCTGAGCCCGGTCCTGAAGGGGTCAGCTGCCTCCATGAACAAGTCATGGCTTTCCCCCAGTCCCAGGACCCTGCCCCGGACATCCCCGAGGTACAACCCTCCCCAGCATGTTGGGGTCAACCCTTTGATTCCCTCGACCCCAACAGCAAACTGCGCGCCTGGTTCACAGACGGCTCCAGCCGCTGGAAAGGGGGTAAACAATTTTGGAAAGTGGCATCACTTCATCCCGCCGCGGGTAGAATTTTAACCACCGAGGGAGGGGGGGGGGGGGTTCCAGTCAACTTGCCAAGCTGGCGGCAGTAGCCCTCACCCTCCAAAACACTACCAGACCAGTCCACATCTATACTGACTCCTGGGCAGTAGCTAACGGCATTGAGGTGTGGATGGCCCGGTGGCAAGGCATGGGGTGGGAAATACACGGACGTCCCCTCTGGGGACAGCATCACTGGCATTTCATTTGGGACCAGGCTGCCCACCATGTGGATGCCCATACCCGGAAAGATAATGAAGAGGCAACGTTTAACGCTGCTGTGGACCAGGCTGCCCAAATATCATCTGCCACCACTTCCACCCCTGACACCGACCCCAGTGCAATAGCTGCGTGGGCACACCGACCCCAGTGCACTAGCTGCGTGGGCACACCGACCCCAGTGCACGAGCTGCGTGGGCACACCGACCCCAGTGCACGAGCTGCGTGGGCACACCGACCCCAGTGCACGAGCTGCGTGGGCACACCGACCCCAGTGCACGAGCTGCGTGGGCACACCGCAAAGGTGGCCACTTAGGGGCCGATGGCACGCGGCGCTGGGCTGAACAATTCGGTGCCGCCTTGACACTCGATCAATGTAAAACCTCTGTAGATAACTGCCCCATCTGCCAGCTAGTCAAGCCACGGGACCGGCCGATAGGGCCACCGGGTCACATTCGTCGCGGCATGGGGGCAGGTCAGGTATGGCAAATCGACTATATTGGACCACTCCCACGACAGAATAAGAAGCAGTATGTCCTCACGATGGTGGACACATACTCGGGTGTCCTGATGGCGGTGCCCTGTGAGAGGGCCGACCGGAACGGCATCATCAGAGGATTACAGCACCTCTCCTCTCTATGGGGTCCCATGGGAGGTACAATCCGATCAGGGCTCACACTTTGCTGGGACCAAAGCCCAGACCTGAGCGGCTGAGGCGGGGATCTCGTGGCTGTTCCATATACCCCACCACCCCCAGGCATCGGGCTTATTTGGAAGAATGAAAATCCGCACTCTGACACCCTCTCGCAGGCTGCAGGGGTGGCTAAGTGTCCTTCAGCAGGCCGTCGACCAGTTAAACACACGGCCCACTAGCCAAGGGGGATCCCCACTGGCCCGCCACCTGGCACAGTCCCCGTCTCCCGACTGGGAAACCACCAAACCCCCCGAGATCGAGGACTCGGACAGAGTATGGATCCAACAGCCGCAGAGCCTCCCCAGAAAGGGAGAAATTGTTGTGCGCAGTCCAGGGGACACCCACTGGGTTGCCATTCTGGGTAAATCTGATTTGTCCTGTATACATACCCGGCATTTAACCAGATGGGAATGAGTTTCCTCCTACACCTACCGCCCCCCCCCCCCCCGTCTCCCTTTACAGGACAATGGTGCGACTCCAGTCACCCCTCCTGGTCGCTGCGATGCTCGGCTCGGTGTCAGCTGCCAACACCTTCCTCAGGGTCGCTTACGAGTTTGTCAGCAACACCAACAGATCGGACTGCTGGATCTGCTTGCGGGCGCCAGCACACGCTGAT
Organism: Hemitrygon akajei; assembly: GCF_048418815.1. Lineage (NCBI taxonomy): Eukaryota > Metazoa > Chordata > Chondrichthyes > Myliobatiformes > Dasyatidae > Hemitrygon > Hemitrygon akajei. The sequence goes on from NC_133127.1 coordinate 34,829,056, forward strand.
GATGCGCTGCCACTCACGCCGATCCCGCTGGATGACATTGAGATGAACTGTTTACACAGACTGTTCGCTCCTGCTGGTTTTGGTATATCTGTTTGGGGGGGCCCTGCTGGCAGTCCCCCACCACTCTCCTCCCCACTCCACAACGTCTCTTCCCTTGGCCCCCGATGGGGTGGGTGCTTCAGGAACTGGTATTTCCCTCCCTACAATTTGACCTCCACCTGAGTCCCCACCCTCAGTTATTCCACAGCCACTGAGTAGACGTAACGAATGCTGGTGCAGACTCCGCAATGCGCACACTTCTAACTTTTCCGTCGGTCACAGCAACTGTCAGCGAAACTGGTACCCGGGTGCCCCAGTGACCACTGCCGACGATGCCGCTAAGCTGGGAGCTCCCTGGACCCTAAACGGGACCCACTGGATCTGCGGCCACTGCGCCTACCCGTTGCTCCCCACGAGCTGGTACGGCTGCTGCTTTCCAGCATATGTGGTCCCCTTCATCCACCCCCTGAATGACCTTGGGGAGCATCCGGCGTACAGCGGCCACCGGGACAAGAGGGCCATTACAGAGGCAGAGAGGTTCTGGATGATAGCCTTTCCCAGTTATGGCTGTCCCGGGAGGTGATCCAGATGACCGGTGTGCTCAAGACTCTGGCCAACGAGACGGCAGTGGCACTGCGACACACGGAGGATGCCCTCACCCGAACGGCGGCAGAACTGACAGCTGTCTGAGGAGTGGAGTGTATCCAGAGATACCGGCCACGTGACAGATGCACTGCCACCTGGCTGGTCGGAGGACACACCACACGCCAATCAACATTTGGTCCCTCCCAACTAATCAATGCACACCTAAATTATTGGTCACCTTAATTGGATTATCTCACCCAGCCCCATGCTATAAAAGGTGAGACATGTGCCTGGCTCGGTCTCTCTTACAGACCACCTCATTGAAGGTAAGTGCATTGATTTATGTTTGGGAATGTCTATTGTTTGTCCTGGTAAGGGAGCCGCAGCTATCCAAGGTCAAGGGGGATAGCTGTCGTAGTGCTTTTCCCTTGTTCTTTGTTTGTGTAACCGTACCCTGTCCCCACACCGCTTCCTGTATATTGTAGTTGCTTGTGTTGACCCGACTTCCCCTTGTAAATAAATTCCTTATTATTAAAACTGTGTGTGTCCAGGCCTTTACTGTTGAGACTCAAAGAACCAGTTATTTCCATCACAACAGCTGTCCACAGGACAGAGAGAATTTCTTTCCTCAGAATCTTTGGAATTTTCTACCTCAGAGCTGCAGAACCCAAAGCATTGAATAGAATAAGGTTCTGGGTTTACTGGGAGTCGGGGACAATGGGTACAGAAGGAAAATGGAGCCGAGGCCAAGATTGGGTCAATTGTGATCTCATGGAATGGCTTGAGGAGCCAGTTGCCCATTACAGTTTCAGCTCATAATATTTATAAAGATCTCTGTTTTGCTGGGTACCTATTATAATGTTGCAAATTATGAATGGTTTCTATTCCCATTAGCTGCATAAGTATCTATTTTACATCCCAAGTACCTGGATGACGATCCTTTCACAGTGCTCCTGTTATCTCTGTCTTTGCTATTAAACGTTAATCCACCTGGACTCAAGCTCAACTCAGGTTTGCTGGACTCACCCTCATCTCTACACATCCTGTCCCCACTATCCCCCTCCACGCCGATGCACGAAAAACTCCTGCTCAATGTCCAGGTGATTGGATGGCATATTCAGGTTATCCTAATGTATGAATTCTCAGATTTGTGAATGGAGTGGAAAGATTTTCTATGTGTTGAGATTTTTCTACCCTACACTTGGAGGTAAAGATAGAAGCGTGATCAAAGTTGTCTAAAAGCCCTTCTTTTAACCTGCTATGACCAGCTCTCACCTTGGGTTTGCAAGAGTTCGGCTTTGGGGAGGCCCTCCTCTCTGTCCGCTGTAATAATTCTCATATAAGATGAAGGCTGTAGAAGAGAAACACAATTATCATAGTTATCATTAATCAGTATTAATGGGCATTTACAGTGCTTACAAATAGTATTCAACCCCCTTGGAAGTTTTCATGTTTTATTGTTTTACAACATTGGGTTGTAAATTGGGTTTTACAAAAGTGGGTTTAATTTGGCACGAAAGAGTATTTTTTGATAGGTGTCAAAAAGGCCAAATTAAATCCATTGTGATTCACTGTTATAAAACAATAAAACATGAAAATTTCCGGGGGGAGGGGTGAATACTTTTTTTTATAGATACTGTACCATACCACAAACTCTATTTCACCCGGTCTCACATGGAGGTCTGCACCCAGAACTCTGCCCATGTTAATCTACAACAGAACTCAAAGTGCATCTGGATTTTCCCATTCCCATTTATGAAGGAAAGTCTGCTCAGGGTAGAGGCTGGATGCCATTATCAATATATCATGGCGTAGTAGCTCATTTTTGGAAGGTTCACATAGTTTGAAACCAATATCAAACAAACTCACACATACTGCTTTGCCTCACCATCTCCTCCGACCTTGTCCACTGCGATCAATGCTCCCAATGTGGCCTCCTCTACATCAGAGACCAAGTGCAGACTGGGCAGCCATTTCACGGAGCACTTAGAACCATAGAACACTACAGCACAGAAAACAGGCCATTTGGCCCTTCTAGTCTGTGCCAAATCTTACACTTGGTCCCCAATGGCCATCCTGAGCTAACAGTTGCAGACCATTTCAGCTTCCTGTTCCCATAATGACCCATCCATCTTTCACCTTCCCTCCTGTCAGGATGAGGAACAGTTTATCTTTTGTCAGGTTGGTTGACAACCCAATAGCATGAATATTAAGTTTCCCAATTTTAGGCAACATTCCCCCAGCCACCTTTGTTTCTGATCCATTTCTGGTCTTTCCATTTTTGTTCCCTTTCCCAACATCCCCCAGCTCCTCTTCATCCATCTTTGTCCCTTTCCCCCTCTTCTTTCCTTCCACCTAATTCACACACAGGCATTTCCCCCCCCCCCCCCCCCAATGTTCTGGTTCCAAATACTTTACGCTTAATGGTTATCATTCTAGGCTCCTTTACTGATCCAAGTCCAGCACCGGTAATGCTTTGTGTTCCTTCTCAACTCCCTGCAGCTGCTGTCTCCAACCTTCGCTCTCACCTCCCCCCACTTTGCTCCATCTGGTTTTTTTTTAGCAACACACACACACACACACACAAAATGCTGAAGGAACTCAGCAAGTCAGGCAGCATCGTTGTTGGGGAATAAACAGTCAATATTTCAGGCTGACTTTGCAGAATCTCTTGCATTTGTCATATGCTTTTCCCCCCTCCTTTTTCTTCTCTTCCTCCATCAATCATTCACCTGCCACAGTCTTCTAACTCCACGTGCCTGCCCCCTCCCTGCCCCTATCCTACCTAGCACTACCTGCCTATCATCTTGCACACCTCCTCAGTCCACCAGCCACCCTGGAATCCTTCCTCACCCCTTCCCTTCTCCTCTTTATGCTGGGTATCTCACCTCTTGAGACGAGATCTGAAGGATTATTCTAAAGTGGACTGTTCCTTCAAACAAGAGAGAGAGGGAGTGAACAGCTTGTGTGCTATTTCAGCAGCAGGGAGAGAAAGTCTGAGTTGCCTTGGAAACTGAAGGGCGGAGCTATATAGATGGACAGCTCATGTTCAGCACTTGGAGATATATGCAAGGTCAGTCGACTTTTTAAATCAGACAGACCACAAGACACCAGAGACACACGACACACCAGAGACACACGACACACCAGAGACACACGACACACCAGAGACACACGACACACCAGAGACACACGACGCCAGAGACACACGACGCCAGAGACACACGACGCCAGAGACACACGACACCAGAGACACACGACACACCAGAGACACACGACTCCAGAGACAAGAAGGACACTGGTGAGCTTTGTGTACCCACGACAAGGGTGGAGTTTTGCTCACAGTGTGGACAAAGGGGTGAGCAGTGGGAAACTATTGGGGTGTTTAACCCTGGCCTGGATTGATAGCTCCACCACAGAAGACAACATCCTCTTTCTGTGGTCACAGTTGGTGACTTTTGATAAGTTTTGGGGGCAGGAGGACAACGTGGAGGATCGACATCGGCAAAACAAACCAACTCTCTCTCTCTCTCCAACTCTACTCAAATCAAATTCCAGAACTGAACTGATTACTTACTATACCACCGTAAGACTGTATCACCTAACCGCCTGAGCCGGGGAAGCTTGGGAACCTTAGTTACTCACTTATATATATGCATATACTTTGCTAATCTGTTTACTTTATCTAGTTTTATATTACTATATTCACGTGGCTACTAATAAAATAAAGTTTATAACATTAGACTCAGACTCCAGGTGTGCCCATTTCTGCTGGTTCTTTTTAACCCGTTACAGGGTATGTAACAAAATCGGGGGCTCGTCCAGGATATGAACAAATTAGAGCCATTCTAAAATTTGTTGGGGGCTTGATTGACTAGTTGATTTGATTGGGGAAATTCCCTTTCAATTTGTGTGAGTGTATTAACAGCAGAAATGGATGTTGAGGAGTTTCTGGCAGGGCCAGACCCTGTGACTTTGCAGAGAGCTAAAAAGTCTGATTTGTGGGAAGTTGTTAATGCATTGAAACTTAGCCTCTCTAACAAGGGTATGATGAAGGGGGAACTCCAAAGGGTAATAGTTGAGCACTATATTTCTATGAAGTACTTTAGTGAGGAGGAGTTAAATGTTCCCTCTAGATACAGAGGAGATCCAGTTGTGACTGGAACAAATGAAGTTAGAGAGAATTAAATTAGAGACCGAAGAAGCAGAAAAACAGACAGCAGAAACAGAAAGACAGACAGTTCGAGAGAGAGAAATGGCAGCGACAGGATCAAGCGTCAGAGAGGGGTAATGAGCTGGTGGTACCGTTTAATATCAGCCAAGAAATTAAGTTAGTACTGCCAATTGATGAAGCTGAAGTCGACCGGTATTTCCTACACTTCAAAAAGGTGGCCTAGACTCGGAAATGGCCAAGGGATGAGTGGGCTGTCATGTTGCAAAGTGTGTTGAAGGAGAAGGCTCAGCAAGCGTTTTTTGCCCTGACCCTTGAACAGTCAAGGAATTATGCCACAGTTAAGGATGCAGTGCTTAAAGTCCATGAGTTGGTTCCAGAGGCGTATAGACAAAAGTTCAGAAATTTAAGGAAGTCCAGGAGCCAAACTTATGTGGAGTTTGCCCATGAAAAATGGGTGTACTTCAATCACTTGTATACCTCGAAGGGGTAACTGAGGGTTTGGACAGCTTGAAAGAGCTGGTTGTGATTGAAGAATTTAAGAAGTGTGTTCCCGATGATGTAAGGGCATACAAGATGAAAAGGATGCCACTACCTTGCGGGAGTCTGCTAGGTTAGCAGACGAGGTTGTTTTAACCCACACGGTTGAGTTTACTCCGGATGGGAGTTTCCCAGACAGTAGCTAGGAGGATCAGGGGAACCTGGAATTTGAAACTGGGACTGGTATTGAAAGCCTAGAAGAGACAGCTGTCCTGATTGCCTGTGTTCAGGTTGTTGAAGCACCTGTGAATTTCCAGGGTGTTGAACCTTGTGTTGAAACTCAGTTAAGGTCTGAGGTGTCTGACTCGGTTGAAAAGGAATGCAGTCTTTTTGAGTCAGATGGACTTGGTTCAGTGAATAAAGGGTTAACCTTGGTGCCAGTGGAAATTGAGGATTCTCAGTCACTTGTGTTAGACGGTGTTCTAAAAGTTGGTGAAGAGTTAAGAACTGGTGAGGTAAATTTTATTGAAAGTATTGACAAAGGTGCTGTTTCTGGATTGTTAAATAAAGAACTTGTGAAGTTTGAACTAGTTTCGTGACCTTTGACCCTGCTTTCAGGAAAACGGCCTGTAGAAGTACGTGAAACTCTGAGTTCTGTTTTCGCAGTAAGAAGTAAACAACTTCAAGGTTGTGGGGTTGTTTTTCACGATTGTAATATGGGGGAAAAGGATTGTTTTGGTTTTGAGAAGCCACCTGTCTGCATTACTATGGAGACAAGTTGAACTAAAGTTGTAGGAACAGAATAGATGGATTGTTTGGAAATCTTCATAATGTAAACATGGTCTTCGTAAGCTTAGTGATGGTACTGAGTTTGGTAAACATAGGTGATAGGCTAGCACCTATCCAGGGTGAAGGTTATTCAGCAGTACAGCTAACAAGCAAGCTTGTGGCTGATGACACACACAGAAATACTGATGCGTACACCGCATGCGCATTGACCCGAAGCATGTCCAAAAAGGCTGCTGATGCAGATAGCAAAGACGGGTTTAACTTATGAGAATTTGTCAGAGACTTTTCTACCTTCCATGTTACATCAGGATTTGGGTAGTAAGGAGGATGAGAAAGGTTTGTCCTTGTCCAGGGATGAATTTTTAGCAGAACAAAGTCAAGATTCTGAAATTGCTGCATTAAAGGAGACAGCTCTCACAGAAGAGGAGGTTCAGAAAGAGTCAGTAGGATGGGGTGTTAATGAGGAAGTGGAGATCACCTACTATGCCTGCAAGTGAGGATTGAGCCACTGAACATCAAGTTGTGGTCCCGAAAGTTTACAGGGCTGAGATTTTAAACATGGTTCATAGTATGCCTTTAGGTGGATACTTTGGAGCGAGAAAGACAGTAAACAGAATTATAAAGGAATTCTACTGGCCTAATTTAAGAAAGGATGTTGTGAACTTTTGCAAGACTGTGGTAAAAGCCCTTATAAACTTTTTCACACTGGTAGGTCTACCTAAAGAAATCCAATCTGACCAGGGTAGTAACTTCACTTCGAAAAAATTCCAGGGGATAGTTAAAGAGTTGAGAGCTAAGCACATTGTGTCACCTTTGACCTCATTCAGAGCAATAGTCAGTTCAGAATGTGTGTATGAGCGTGATAAGTTATGTTTTGGAATTCCGAGACAGACTTAACAAGGCTTGTGACCTTGCGAAGCAGAATTTACAGCACTCTCAGATAAAGATAAAGCTGTTTCCCCCTCCTTACCAACCCCCTTCAAGCACGATTTAGTGACCCATATGAAGTAATTAAGAAAACTGATTCTTTGAATTATGTTATTAGAACTCCTGACCGGAGAAAGGCTACGCAGCTCGTTCACATAAATATGATCAGTGTTATCATGACCCTGACCCTGCATCTGTGAGTACCGTTGTGACAACGGAGGAGATTGTGGTGTCTGGTACTGGGATACCTGAAAAACAACTGAAGAGCTTAAGTATAAAGATTTATTCCCTGACATTATCCAAGATCGTGCACGGCTGCGGTGCATGACATAATTGTAGATGAAGTTGATCCCATTAAGCAGCACCCTTACTGAATGAGCCAAGGCAAAAATAAAATGGTTGAACAAGAAATTGAATACATGCTAACAGCCAGCATAATTAGGCCATCCACTTCAGATTGGGCGTCGCCGTGCGTGATTGTCCCTAAGCCGGATGGGAGTATGAGATTCTGTACTGATTACAGGAAAGTCAATGCAGTAACTAAGACAGATGCCTATCCCATCCCAAGAGTGGATGACTGTATTGACAGAGAGGGGAAGGCTAAATACCTTGCAAAGATTGACCTGTTGAAAGGTTACTGGTGTGTTCCTTTATCAGAAAGGGCTAAAGAAATATCTGCATTTGTGACACCATCTGGATTGTATGAGTACAATGTTTTATCCTTTGGGATGAAAAATGCTCCAGGGATGTTCCAAAGGATGATGAATTCAGTGATTCAAAGTTTAGAAAATACAGGGGCTTATATTTATGACTTGGTTGTATGGAATGTCACCTGGCAGGAGCATATTTCAGCCGTAGAGAAACTGTTTGAAAGGCTATCCAAGGCAAATCTCACTGTAAACCTTGCTAAAAGTGAATTTGGCCACGGCACTGTCACGTATCTTGGCTATGTAGTAGGCCAGGGCCAGCTGGCACCTGTGCAGGCCAAGGTTCAGGCTATTGCTGAGGTTCCCATTCCGACGGGCAAGAAAGCGTTACGGAGGTTTTTGGGACTGGTTGGGTATTACAGTAAGTTTTGTAAGAACTTCGCAGATATTGCTCTCCCCCTTACGAAACTCCTAGGGAAGAGTAAAAGATTTGTGTGGACTGACCCTTGCCAAGAGGCATTTGACCGCCTGAAGACCATTCTGTGTTATCATCCTGTGCTCAAAACACCTGATTTCAATAAACCATTTTCGATCGCGGTAGACGCTAGTAATGAAGCTGCTGGGGCAGTATTGTTGCAAAAGGACGATGATGAAATTGAACATCCAGTGGCTTATTTCTCAAAGAAATTTAATGTGCATCAGAAAAATTACTCCACTGTTGAAAGAGTTGCTAGTACTCATTTTAGCATCGCAACATTTCAATGTCTACATATGTCCTGCACAGAAACCACTTGTGGTTTACACGGACCACAATTCATTAGTGTTTCTGAGTAAAATGAAGGATAAGAATAGAAGGTTACTTAACTGGAGTCGGATCATGCAACAGTATGACATGGAAATAAAAGACGTGAAAGTTACTGACAATATTATAGCAGACTGTTTGTCTAGATGTTAAGTTTGAGTTTGTATTGCTTTGCTATGTTTCCTGATAATTACACATATATTGCTTTAAGCTGTATAATCGATAGTTAAGACAAAAATTTTGCTGTTTCATTACAATTTTTCTTAAAAGGAGAGAGGTGTGATGAGATCTGAAGGATTAATCTAAAGTGGACTGTTCCTTTAAACAGAGAGAGAGGGAGCAAACAGCTTGTGTGCTATTTCAGCCCCAGAGAGAGCGAGTCTGTGAGTTGCCTTGGAAACTGAAGGGTGGAACCATATGATGGACAGCTCGTGTTCAGCACTTGGAGATACCTACAAGGTCAGTCGACTTTTTAATCAGACAGATCACAAGACACACCAGAGACACACAACGCCAGAGGCAAGAAGGACACTGGCGAGCTTTGTGTACCCACGACAAGGGTGGGGTTTTGCTCACAGTGTGGACAAAGGGGTGACCAGTGGGGAGCTATCGGTATGTTTAACCCTGGCCTGGGTTGATAACTCCACCACAGAAGATGGCACCCTCTTTCTGTGGTCACAGTTGGTGACTTTTGATAAGTTTTGGGAGCAGGAGGATGACGTGGCAGATCGGCATCGGCAAAACAAACCAACTCTCTATCTCTCTAACTCTACTCAAATCAAATTCCAGAACTGAACTGATAACTTACCATCCCACCGTAAGACTGTATCACCTAACTGCCTGAGCCAGGGAAGCTTGGGAACCTTAGTTACTCACTTATATATATGCATATACTTTGCTAATCTGTTTACTTTATCTTGTTTTATATTACTTTATTCAAGTAGTTACTAATAAAATAGTTTATAATGGAAGACTCAGGTTCCAGGTGTGCCCACTTCTGCTGGTTCTTTTTAACCCGTTACGGTATTAATTGGGGGCCCATCTGGGATATGAACTATTTGGAGCCATTCTAAAATTTGTTGGGGGCTTGATTGACTAGTTGATTTGATTGGGGAAATTTCCTTTTGATTTGTGTGAGTGGATTAACAGCAGAAATGGACGTTGATGAATTTCTGGCAGAGTATGTAACGCCTCTCCAAACACATTCCTGATGCAAACCAAGCATCAGCAATTCCTTTCCTCCCACAGGTGCTGCTCACCCTGCTGGGTTCTTCCAGCAGATTGTTTGTTGTTCCTTTCGTCTAAGAGTGCTTCATCTCAGTGTGCGATGATTCCACAGGAACCCTGCAGCTCACCTAACCACTGGAGCCTAACCCTGCCTTCTAGTAGTGTGCAGGTGTGAAATTATGAATACTGATCAGCCACTTAAAAACTGTAGCTCATTACTGCCTTCTCCCTTAACCCAAAGCTTCTAAAGTTCATACTTCTATCACTGTACAGAAGATCTGGAAGGCTGAAGTCCTACAGCACCAGGTTCAAGAAGAGCTACTTCTCTTCAACCATTTGGTTCTTGAATCACTTACAACAACCCTAATCACCACAGTTTACCCACACTGTGACCACTTTGCACTAAAATAGACCTTTTTGTTCCAATTGCGTACTCTCTTGTAAAAATTGTGTGCAATTTGTTTTTCTTGCGAATGCTGTTTATATTAAGCTATATGATAATGATGCTGCTGCAAGGAAGTTCTTTACTGCACCTGTGCATGCATGTACCTGACCACGATACAGTAAATAGACTCGACTTTGACTTTCTAAAGCACTGACAGAAAGCACTATTCATTACAAATCCAGCTGTTCATTTCAGAGCAGCCTAGGCAGTGTTAAGTATGACAGAGACCCTTTCATCTTTGTCTTAAAGTGGGTAATTGCATTTACAGTTCAGTATTCTGAGTATACTCAGACATCTCACTGAGGCTACGTCCACACTAGACCGGATACTTTTGAAAACGCCGGTTTCACGTAAAAACGACAGGCATCCACGCTATGCGTTTTTAAAAATATCTCTGTCCACATTAAAACAGATATTTCGGCGAATCTCCTCCTACTGCGCATGCACAGGACACATCTACCAAAAACAAGCAACATGTTTGGTGCTGAATCTCGCCGTGAAAGACGCGTTTGTTCAGTTACAGACTAGAAAAACTTAAAAAAGACGGACAGCTGTTGGCTCTTGCGCAGGAGGACTTATAAGTAAAAAAACCCAAATACTGGAGTGTACGGAGGCAACCGACAGGGAGTTCTCGGACAGTATGACCCGGCTGACGACAAAGATTGAAAAACTGACAAACTCTGTTGCATTAATAAAGCCCCCTTGTTAAATGTATAAAACACGTCTGCATCAGTGTTATCTTGTATTTCCATACATTGTTACATTAGGCTGTTACACATCTATTGTCAGAGAAGTACTTGCAGAAATAGGTAAACCACCTTCATACGAGCAAGGACAGAAAACAGGGCAAAGTGAGTATACTTATTTATTCAGTAAGTTATGGGTCAAAGTATTTGGTGACTACATTTCTAACTCTTCTGGCTTCAGTCTCGTTGTTGTCTGTTCTGAAATTGTTAGGTTGCGTTCAAGAAAACAGTGAAATGGCGCGCTGTCGTCACAATCTGACGTCATGACAGCATTTTCAGATTTCTCCGGTTACCCCATCCACACTGGTCTGACCAATCTGGCGTTTTCAAAATTACACACTCTGGAGAGCGTTTCTGAAAAACTCCGGTTTCGGGGGATAAAAATACCGTTTTAGTGTGGACAAAGGGTAAAAACGAAGAGAAAAAGCTTTGGTTATGGATTTATCCAGTGTAGTGTGGATGTAGCCTTAGTCTACGGGAACATCACAGTATCTATCCAGAGATAGTCCACAGGCGCCTGCTCAAATAGACCCATCTACCTGGTGGCATGTCTCCAGTTCTTTTCAAGTCAATGAAGAATTCAAGGTCCTTCTGAATGTTGCACTGTTCCAACACCTTCCGTATTTCCTCATACATCTAAAGATAAAGCAGGAAGAAAGATAAAGGCAACAAAAAAACAGAAAAAAGTCTGAATTTCCAATTAACAAGCTTCTCAGTTTATCTTTTATCAACTCTTGATCTTTTTTTAAATTACTCAGCTGTGCAGCCACTTATAAAATGAAAAATACTGTAGGTGCTGGAACACAGAAATTGCTAGTCAACCAGTGTCAGTGGAGACATAAACCATGTTAATGTTACAGGTCAATGATCCAAAAGATCTCCCGCAAGACCACTTGTCACACAGAGCTTGCTGCTCTTCCCTATTTGACTACATATTCATTCCAAATTCAAGGCTCTGCCATAGCTACAATGCAGGAAATCCTTTCAGAAGTCACTTGGCTGTAAGATAGGACAACATGAGAAAGATCGATAGGTGGCAAAATGATAGTCCAGGAAGGACCTTGTTATGCTGGTGGTCCTTAAACTCTGTTTCTGTCTCCACAGGTGCTCTCTCGTCTGAGTATTTCCAGCATTTTCTGTTTCTATTTCTAAAAGTATAATTTGACAGCAGGTCCAAATCTATTGTAAGAACTCGGGGAGCAGGAGCAGAAGTAGTTCCAATGGCTCCTCAGGCTTGCTCTGTTATTTAGCAAAGTCATGGCTAATCTGAACTTTGCCTCAGCCCTGCTTTCCTGTCTCAATGGCATAATCCTCAACCGTTCTAAAGTCCACAGGCCTCTCAGCCCGTACAAACATTTCAGAAGTAAAGCTCGTGAGGAGGCTTGCTTTTGAATGAGTACCGCAAGTGAAGATGGGCAAGGAAAGGTAACACATGACGAATACGTTTTCAAAACTAAACATAAAGGCAGGTGTAAAAGTAATAAGTTTTTACCTCATCACTGGTCACACACTCTTGGGATAGCTGATTGGCATGTACCCACATTGCATTACGAATGCTGTGTATCCTCTCACAGTCCTGTTTCTCAAGGAACTGCAAATATAATAAATAAATCTTGTAATTACAAAAGTCAGTCTTTCCTTTCCAAAATAGAAATATCAGCAGCAGAGGGCTCAGGTTTAAGGTGAGAAGGAGAAAGTTTAATGGGGATGTGTGGAACCACTGTTCCTTTTAAACAGAGAGTGAAAGGCACCTGAAGCATGTTGATAGGGGAGCTGGTAGAAACACAGATACAACAGCAAAATTTAAGAGGGTTTTACCCAGACACATAAAGGGAATGGAGAGACACAGACCACGTGCAAGATGGAACTAATTTAATTTGAAACCACGGTCAGCACAGACCGTGTGGGCCGAAGGGTCTGTCCCTCTGGCTACAACTCAAGGTTCCATGAAAACCAGCCTGGACTGGGATTGCTCAATGTCAGTTCATGCTCAGCCTGTGGAAGGTGAGATGATTTTCACTGGGTTAATCTATACAGTACCAGGTTAAAAAGTTAAGATTCCACCACCAGGCTCTTATTTCTTGGATGCAACTTCACTTAAACGAAATGACTTTTTGTGATTTCATTTAGCTCTTTGTCACATCTATTATGGTCAATTATTGAATTGACTTTATTTCTTACCATATAACCATATAACAATTACAGCACGGAAACAGGCCATTCTAGTCTGTGCCGAATGCTTACATTCACCTAGTCCCACTGACCTGCACTCAGCCCATAACCCTCCATTCCTTTCCTGTCCATATACCTATCCAATTTTACTTTAAATGACAATACCGAACCTGCCTCCACCACTTCTACTGGAAGCTCGTTCCACACAGCTACCACTCTCTGAGTAAAGAAATTCCCCCTCATGTTACCCTTAAACTTTTGCCCCCTAACTCTCAACTCATGTCCTCTTGTTTGAATCTCCCCTACTCTCAATGGAAAAAGCCTATCCACGTCAACTCTATCTATCCCCCTCATAATTTTAAATACCTCTATCAAGTCCCCCCCTAAACCTTCTACGCTCCAAAGAATAAAGACCTAACTTGTTCAACATTTCCCTGTAACTTAGGTGCTGAAACCCAGGTAACATTCTGGTAAATCTTCTCTGTACTCTCTCTATTTTGTTGACATCTTTCCTATAATTCAGTGACCAGAACTGTACACAATACTCCAAATTCAGCCTTACCAATGCCTTGTACAATTTTAACATTACATCCCAACTCCTATACTCAATGCTCTGATTTATAAAGGCCAACATACCAAAAGCTTTCTTCACTACCCTATCCACATGAGATTCCACCTTCAGGGAACTATGCACCATTATTGCTAGATCACTCTGCTCCACTGCATTCCTCAATGCCCTACCACTTACCATGTATGTCCTATTTGGATTATTCCTACCAAAATGTAGCACCTCACACTTATCAGCATTAAACTCCATCTGCCATCGTTCAGCCCACTCTTCTAACTGGCCTAAATCTCTCTGCAAGCTTTGAAAACCTACTTCATTATCCACAACGCCACCTACCTTAGTATCATCTGCATACTTACTAATCCAATTTACCACCCCATCATCCAGATCATTAATGTATATGACAAACAACATTGGACCCAGTACAGATCCCTGAGGCACACCACTAGTCACCGGCCTCAAACCTGACATACAGTTATCCACCACTACTCTCTGGCATCTCCCATCCAGCCACTGTTGAATCCATTTTACTACTTCAATATTAATACCTAACGATTGAACCTTCCTAACTAACTTTCCGTGTGGAACCTTGTCAAAGGCCTTACTGAAGTCCATATAGACAACATCCACTGCTTTACCCTCGTCAACTTTCCTAGTAACCTCTTCAAAAAATTCAATAAGATTTGTCAAACATGACCTTCCACACACAAATCCATGTTGACTGTTCCTAATCAGACCCTGTCTATCCAGATAAATGTACATACTATTTCTAAGAATACTTTCCATTAATTTACCCACCACTGACGTCAAACTGACAGGCCTATAATTGTTAGGTTTACCCTTAGAACCCTTTTTAAACAATGGAACCACATGAGCATTACGCCAATCCTTCAGCACCATCCCCGTGTCCAATGACATTTGAAATATTTCTGTCAGGACCCAGAGATTTATCCACTTTTATATTCCTTAAAAGCACCAGTACTTCCTCCTCTTTAATACCTCATAGTTTCCATAAGGTATTAGGTACATTAGGTATGTGAAAGCAAAAAAATAGTTAAGACCAAAATTGGGCCATTGAAGACAGAAATGGGTGAATTTATTATGGGGAACAAGGAAATGGCAGATGAGTTGAACAGGTACTTTGGATCTGTCTTCACTAGGGAAGACACAAACAATCTCCCAGATGTAATAGTGGCCAAAGGAACTAAGGTAATGGATGAACTGAAGGAAATTTATATTAGGCAAGAAACGGTGTTGGATAGACTGTTGGGTCTGAAGGCTGATAAATCCCTGGGACCTGATGGTCTGCATCCCAGGGTACTTAAGGAGATGGCTCTAGAAATCGTGGACGCATTGTTAATCATTTTCCAATGTTCTATAGATTCAGGAACAGTTCCTGCTGATTGGAGGGTGCCTAATGTTGTCCCACTTTTCAAGAAAGGGAGAGAAAACAGGGAATTATAGACCGGTTAGCCTGACGTCAGTAGTGGGAAAGATGCTGGAGTCAATTATAAAAGAGGAAATTACGACACATTTGGATAGCAGTAGAAGGATCAGTCCGAGTCAGCATGGATTTATGAAGGGAAAATCATGCTTGACTAATCTTCTGGAGTTTTTTGAGGATGTAACTATGAAAATGGACAAGGGAGAGCCAGTAGATGTAGTGTACCTGGACTTTCAGAAAGCTTTTGATAAAGTCCCACATAGGAGATTAGTGGGCAAAATTAGGGCACATGGTATTGGGGGCAGAGTACTGACATGGATTGAAAATTGGCTGGCTATAAGGAAACAAAGAGTAGCGATTAATGGGTCCCTTTCGGAATGGCAGGCTGTGACCAGTGGGGTACCGCAAGTTTCAGTGCTAGGATCGCAGTTGTTTACAATATACATTAATGATTTAGATGAAGGGATTAAAAGTAATATTGGCAAATTTGCTGATGACACAAAGCTGGGTGGCAGTGTGAAATGTCAGGAGGATGTTATGAGAATGCAGGGTGACTTGGACAGGTTAGGAATGTATGGCAGATGCAGTTTAATGTGGATAAATGTGAGGTTATCCATTTTGGTGGCAAGAACAGGAAGGCAGATTACTATCTAAATGGAGTCAAGTTAAGAAAAGGGGAAGTACAACAAGATCTAGGTTTTCTTGTACATCAGTCAATGAAAGCAAGCATGCAGGTACAGCAGGCAGTGAAGAAAGCTAATGGCATACTGGCCTTTATAACAAGAGGAATTGAGTATAGGAGTAAAGAGGTCCTTCTGCAGCTGTACAGGGCCCTGGTGAGACCCCACCTGGAGTATTGTGTGCAGTTTTGGTCTCCAAATTTGAGGAAGGACATTCTTGCTATTGAGGGGGTGCAGCGTAGGTTCACAAGGTTAATTCCCGGAATGGCGGGACTGTCATATGTTGAAAGATTGGAGCAACTGGGCTTGTATACACTGGAATTTAGAAGGATGAGAGGGGATTTGATTGAAATATATAAGATTATTAAGGAATTGGACATGCTGGAGGCAGGAAGCATGTTCCCACTGATGGGTGAGTCCAGAACTAGAGCCACAGTTTAAGAATAAGGGGTAGGCCATTTAGAACAGAGTTGATGAAAAACTTTTTCACCCAGAGAGTGGTGGATATGTGGAATGCTCTGCCCCAGAAGGCAGTGGAGGCCAAGTCTCTGGATGCTTTCAAGAGAGAGTTAGAGCAAGCTCCTATAGATAGTGGGGTCAAGGGATATGGGGAGAGGGCAGGAACGGGGTACTGATTGTGTATGATCAGCCATGATCACAGTGAATGGCGGTGCTGGCTAGAAGGGCCGAATGGCCTACTCCTGCACCTACTGTCTATTGTCTATAACTTCCCTACTTGTTTCCCTTACCTTACATAATTCAATATCCTTCTCCTTAGTGAATACTGAAGAAAAGAAACTGTTCAAAATCTCCCCCATCTCTTTCGGCTCCACACATAGCTGTCCACTCTGATTCTCTAAGGGACCAATTTTATCCCTCACTATCTTTTTCCTATTAATATAACTGTAGAAACCCTTGATTTATTTTCACCTTACTTGCCAAAGCAACCTCGTATCTTCTTTTAGCTTTTCTAATTTCTTTCTTAAGATTCTTTTTACATTCTTTATATTCCTCAAGCACCTCAATTACTCCATGCTGCCTATAGTTATTGTAGATATCTCTCTTTTTCCTAACCAATTTTCCAACATCCCTTCAAAACCATGGCTCTCTCAAACTTTTAACCTTTCCTTTCAACCTAACAGGAACATAAAGATTCTGTACCCTCAAAATTTCACCTTTAAATGACCTCCATTTCTCTATTACATCCTTCCCATAAAACAAATTGTCCCAATCCACTCCTTCTAAATCCTTTTGCATCTCCTCAAAGTTATCCTTTCTCCAATCAAAAATCTCAACCCTGGCTCCAGTCCTATCCTTCTCCATAATTAGATTGAAACTAATGGCATTGTGATCACTGGACCCAAAGAGCTCCCCAACACATACCTCCATCACTTGACCTATTTCATTCCCTAACAGAAGATCCAACACTGCCCCTTCTCTAGTCGGTACCTCTATGTATTGCTGCAAAAAACTATCCTGCACACATTTTACAAACTCCAAACCATCCAGCCCTTTTACAGAATGGGCTTCCCAGTCTATGTGTCGAAAATTTAAATTTCCCACAATCACAACCCTGTGCTTACTACAAATATCTGCTATCTCCTTGCAAATTTGCTCCTCCAATTCTCGCTCCCCTTAGGTGGTCTATAATACACCCCTATAAGTGTTACTACACCTTTCTCATTCCTCAATTCCACCCAAATTCCACGTCTAGTCTCCCTAGACGAGCCCTCTAATCTATCCTGCCAGAGCACCGCTGTAACATTTTCTCTGACAAGCAACACAACACCTCCCCCTCTTGTCCCTCCGATTCTATCACACCTGAAGCAACGAAATCCAGGAATATTTAGTTGCCAATCACACCCCTCCTGCAACCATGTTTCACTAATAGCTACAACATCATATTTCCAGGTATCAATCCATGCTCTAAGCTCATCCACCTTTCTTACAATGCTCCTAGCATTAAAATAAATGCATTTAAGAAATTCTCCACCTCTCCCTCTCTGTTTATCTCTAACAGTACAAAGAACTTTACTGTCTTTTTCTTCCTTCTCCCATACATCTGTTCCTACACTCTGGTTCCCCTCCCCCCCCCCCCCCCCCCATCCTTACGTCTTTCACATACATGAGTAAAATCTTTACAGTACATCTCAGAATCAGAATCAGAATCAGACTTTAATCGCCAAGTACCTATGCACATGCAAGGAATTTACTTCCGGCAGATGTTGTCTCTCTGCTCATAACAATAATAATGATAAATATAAATGAAAATATAAATTGTACATACAGGTAGTGCAATCCAAGTAATAGTTAGCTGACAGTTAACCGGCAGTTAACTGTTCAGCAAAGTGACCGCAGTAGGGAAAAAACTTCTCCAGTGCATAATTCTCCGTATTATGATTTCAAGAAATAATCCAGAATCTTTATAAATCCTTTACATATTGATGATTTGAAAAATTTGGAATCAGTTTTCAGATATCATTAATTACCCTGTGTCTAACACGCTATCTATATATTCATCAATGGACAATATATAGATAGCATGTTAGACACAGGGTAATTTATGATATCTGAAAACTAATTCCCAGCTTCACTGCATCGTACACAAGACAGGAGTGTATTGTAATCTTCGCACTATGTGATGGCATTTGTGCAACACAAGGATAATGTACTGATTGCTGTAGTTAGATTCACTAAAATATGCTAAAGAAAATGCAATATCCTGCTCCCAGCTTTCTTCAAGTGACCCTCACTGGGCTGTGGAGACATGCAAACACTGAGCACAGAACAGACCAAGGACAGGTGCAACGTCTCTGCAATTAAACATCTGGCTAACACCTGCTTGTGAGTGATAAAAGGTTTCAGGCTGGGAATCATAATAAAACAGGAGGAGAAACTTAAAAAAGGACTGAAAAATTCTACAGAACTCCCATTATAAGTACTGATAATTATAAACAAGTTAACTCCCTGTGAGCACATTATCAGCAACTGATTTCCTCTGCACCTGTAATACCACTTTCTTTTGAAAACAGTGATTTTCACTGATCTGCAGTGTTTTGCTTGTGCAATTACTTAGCCTGCCTCTCTCCTTTATCAGAACTGATATTCTGGAGAAAAGAACATTATAACCGGATATTTGGGTATATAAATTCAGATGCTAATCTGCGTGCCTTGTAAAAGTATTCAGCCCCCTTTGTTCACGTAAATGAGTATTACAACCAGGAATTATGATCAAGTTAACAGAGAATTTTTATTTGTGAATCACATGCTCCTTTCTCCTCCCCCCCCCCCCCCCACAGTAGAGCCCAAAAAACAGGGAAAATTGTAAAGCATGAACAACTAAAAATTCAAAAACTGAAATGTCAGCAGTTCAAATGTATTCATCCCCCTTTGTTCACTATTTAGCTGAACCACCTCTTGTGGCTATTATAGGGAGAAAACATCAGTTTTCTTCATTTGAAGCCACTCCTTGGTTGCTCTGACAGTGTGCTTTGGGTCATTGTCCTGCTGAAAGACCAAATTTCTCCCCAGTTTAAACTTTCTGGCAGAGGCGAGCAGGTTTTTATCCAGGATCCCTCTATATTTAGCAGCATTCACCTTCCCATCAATCCTGGCCAGATTTCCCGTCTCTGCTGCTGAAAAGCATCCCCACAGCAAGATGCTACCTCCACCACACTTTACAGCAGGGATGACGTTACCTGGCTGAGGCACAGTATTAGATTTACCCCACACATACTGCTATGTTGAGGCCAAGAAGTTCCACTTTACTCTCATCCGACCACAAGTCCTTCTTCCACATCTTTTCAGCATCTTTTAAGAGGCGCTTTGCAAAGTCCTTTGCAGGCAAGGATGTGCTTTTATTTTTAAAGTCAGGGCTTCCTTCCTTGCCATTCTTTGATAACTACCCTTTTTATGCAAGATCTTAAGAGATTGTGGAGCCACGAATTTCAACTCCAGTTGCAGTTACTGATTTCCGCAGTGGGGTGCTCTGACCCCGGCAGTGTTGCTGTGCTCATAATGTTTCCACTTTTTCCACAATGGACTGCATTGAGCTCTGAGGTATGTTCAGTGCCTTTGAGATAGTCTGTTGTTTCTCTATTATCATTTCCCTGATTTGTCTTGAATGCTCTTTTGTCTTGATCTTGGTTTGGTCTGTTGAAAATCTACCATACCATTGGACCTCACAGAGAACGGAAGTGTTTATTCTTCCAAATTCATTGGAAACAGGGGATCCTCTAATTTTCTACACCAAAAAATTGGGTGAGTTAGCAAGGTAAAGTTAGTGCAGCAAATACAAAGGGGACAAATACTTCTTCAGCCTCACAATTTTGGTTTTTAATTTCTAGCAAGTTGTTGACAGGTTTTGGAATTTTTCTTTTGACTTGACGTGATGTGTTGTAGTTTAGCTCAAAAGTCCTACTTCAATTTATTTTAAATTTAGAAAATGAGACAGTAAAATGTGCAAATGGCTGTGGGTGCAGAATAGTTTTTCAAGCACTGTATGTGAATCCAGTTTTTACTGGTTGTAAAAGCTGGAAATCTGTCATTTTATCTTTTACTATCTCTTACCATCTTTCCTTTCGGTTAGTCCTGACGAAGGGTCTCGGCCCGAAACGTCGACAGCGCTTTTCTCTATAGATGTTGCCTGGCTGGCTGTGTTCCACCAGCATTTTGTGTGTGTTGTAATCTGTCATTTTAATGTCTTTTTCTTCCGGTGGATTTCAAACTGGTGTAATTCCTCAGAAGACCTCCTGATGTCACTGCTGAGCTAGAAACAACCACCACCACCACAGATCCTGAGGCAACTACTGTACATCCTGAGCACAGGTTGTACTGGCAGGGATCGGTTTGGAGTCAAAGGTATAGTGAGTGGAAATAAGAGGAAGACATTGGGGGTGAAGGAAGGGAATGAATGGGAGATATTGGATAAAAGGAGGGAATGAGAGCAAAAGGGAGCAGGTAGGGAGGGAGAACAGAAAGGGGTGAAGGAGCAGTACGGTGGGGGGGGAAGAACCAGGAATGGAATATAAAATGAAATGGAGGGAGTCAGAGGATGCTGAGGCAGGGGAGTCAGAAGGGAAGGCAATAACAGAGGGGAGTAAATAGATCAAGGACTGTAGGACAAGGAGGGAGCAGGGAATGAAGCAGGCCAAGTGATACAATTGATTGAATCTGTAAAGTCAGCAGCATACTTCCTCCTTGCTCTCCACTTCCCCCATGAGCAAATGCAACTGTCAGGAAGAAAGCTTCCAGTAATACACACTTTTAAAAATAGAAACAAATGTGATGTTTAATAGCAAGCCACATTCAGAGAAACGAACAGAAGTCAGCTTCCTGTTTGAAATAATGGCAAGTTAAACCCTCACGTTGCCAAGCATTATAATCCTGAAAGGCGGTATACACCAATCCAGATCCATAAGACCATACAAAATAGGAGCAGAATTAGGCCATTTGGTCTATTGTGTCTACTCCACAATTGCAAAAAGGCTGATTTATTGACACCCTTACTAATCAGCAACCTGTCAAGATCCTCTTTAAACAACACACACAAAATGTTGGTGGAACACAGCAGACGAGGTAGCACCTATAAGGAGAAGCACTGTCTTTAAATATACACAATGACTTGGCCTCCACAGCTGTCTGTGGCAGAGGTCACCAACCTTTTTTGCACTGCAGACCAGTTTAATATTGACAATATTCTTGCAGACCAGCCGACGGGGGGTGGGGGGGTGGGGGGGGGGAGTTGTTAATCACGACCGCAATATAGGTCGTAAGTCACTTATAAATGGCTAACACACTCAATTTCATTTCTAATAGGGTTTATCTAACAAATTTAATATTAAACACACAGCACATATTTTCCTCGCATGAATATAGTGATAAGTCAATTATAACTCACTTATGAGTCAATAACATCATAGCATTTTAAGTAACTTTTGGATATTAAACACACAGTGCATATTTTCCTTGTATGAACATATAAAATCATTGCAACACACCAGTTAGAGGACAAGGTAAGGGCCGGAGGTCCCCATACCAGGGCCGCACCGGTCGCAGTCCGGAGAGAACGACAGACCGACTGAGCGAGGAGTGTGACAGGACGAGTGCCCATCCCCCCCATAGGTAGGTAGGATCCATCGGCTGACAAAAGTCTGGCTTGAGGGGTGACTTTCAGTAGATCATAGCGAGGTAGCTGCTCTGCTACTTACAAAACCCTGAGCCCGAATTAGGTTGTCTGCGAATATTTTAGCACCAGGTTCCCCACAAACATTCGGTGTGCAAAACCGGTTCAGAGGCGGCACCCATCTGTCCGCGCTCCAGGCCAGTAGTATCGGCACTTCCTGCCGGCCGCACGAGGCAGCTGATTACCCAAGGCCAACCAGTGATCCCTGGCGCGAGGGTATCACTGCTTTTAGGCGAATGATGACCTCGTATGCGTTCAAGTTCAAAAGTGGGCGTGACAGGGAATGAGGAAAGGTGCAGCTGTCTCATATCGTTTCATACCAACAAATCATAGCATTTCCTCGCAGCCCGGTGCCAGTCCGCGGCCCAGTGGTTGACGACCACTAGTCTGTGGCGATGAATTGGACAGATTCACCACCCTCTTGCTAAAAAAATTCCTCATCTCTATTCTTAAGGGAGGTGCTTGTATACTGACTGAGAGGTTCAAGATCCAGGATTCAGACCAACACAAAGCTACATCACAAAAGGTTGGCAATAGTTGAAGACATGCGGAGGATCTATCGTAGGCTTTTCAGTGGCGTCCAACGTGTGCAACCAAACCTACCTCGCAGGTCTTGATGTGTTCCATCTGCCACTCCTCCTGAATCTTCTCCAGAGTGGAGATATTCTGCTGGTACAGTCGATCTGTGAAGAGAGAAAGCAAGATATTCAACCTCAGTCAAAGTGAAGAGTGGAGGCGCAGGAAAACAATTACATTTTCCTGTCACCCCCTTCAACTCCACAATGCTCCACACAATCATAAAAAAAGTAACGACCAGGAGCTGCAGGGGCATTAGACAAAGAAGTGGACTTCAGAGAGAGGGAGGCAGGGAAGTTTACAGAGGGAATTCCAGAATACAGAACCTTTGCTGAAGGCTGGCTTTAGTACATGTATGATCCCCCCCTCACTAGGCTTGTATGGAAACTTGGCTCGTTGCTGGCCCTGCTAACAACCATGCGACTCAGCAGCGAGACAGCCACCTTCCATAAACCACAGACATCTAGGGCTGGAATGATTCAACCAAACAGGAATGTCTTGATGTTCCAATTTTAAAAAACCTCCATTTGAGTGAATGCACTGTAAATACTAATTGTCGGTCATCAAGAAATAGCAAATTGTACATCGCATTAGATTATAAAGGAAGTATATTTACAAGTTTCAGCTTTATCAAAGAGTTAGCAGGACAAAGAAAAGGGATAAAAATAAAAGGGCCCATTACAGTTATATCAGTCTAAGCACACACATCATTGGAGGCCAACTTGAAGTTGTCTTTTACTCACGCTTTGAACCCATGGTTTGCGTGAAAGCACACACCACACTCCGAACATCGCTCAAAATCCATCACAAACAAACGGGTTCTCTCTCGGAAGTATTGGCCCTTCCTCCTTTGAGCAATCCGTCTGCACAAAGCACCTTGTGCAACAGGGGATGCCCCTCTCCATCCTCAGCCATCTTCCCTCCTGTCCTCTCCGCCGTTCCCACAAGAAAACACCCGCAGATCACACTGTCTGTCACAAACCTCTCTCCGCCCCGCTCCCTTCTCCCAATTCCGCCATCCTGGCTGGCTGACACAATGTTCCTAAGTTCAACATCATAGCCCCTTGTCTTTCAGCTGAAACCAAAACATCCTAAAAGCAGAACACACTATTTTTACAGAACTGCTAAAATGAAATACCTACAGCATCACAGTAAACATCTTAATCACTGCGTTACATGTAAATAAAACTAGCTCCACTGCAAACACTCAAAAGGCTGGTTTATGCACCGTTCAATACGCCTCATGATCAGTAATGTTTGCCGCCAGTTGCTGTTCCTTTCTGTGTCTTCTGGTGCATCAGGAGACAACCTTGCTGTTTCTTTAGCAGTTTTGACTGTTTTTTTTTTAATGAGGCCAAGTTGCTCGCCTGATACTCAACCCAACACGGATGGAAAGCATGCAAGGGGCCAGCCAGATTCGACGTCCGGAGCTGATGCCATGACACCACCAGTTGGCCAATGTTTGCCAGCACTAACTCTTAACTTTCTGCAACCCAATTCACCCACCATAATCACTGCATGAATTAATGTTTGCTTGCAAGTGAAGAATTCAGCCTACACATAAACCATATGTAAAATATGTTTAGCTATTATGTTATCCTTTCCCCTTGCACAATAATTTTGAATTATTTTGCTCCAGTGATACATGAACGGTGCAGATCAGTGAGGAGAGATGCAATCCTAGTGAGTACTGTTACGAATGTGACGCAACTCTGAGGGGCCGAAGGGTACAAAGTCGCCCCCTCCTTTTTGAGAATCGCAAGATCGCTATTAATTCAGGTCTGGGACCCAGGAAATGAGAGAGAGAGAGACACTCAGAATACACAAGGTTTGGAATGTGTCCTGGCCTCAGCGGAACGGAACCACTGATAACGGCCATTGTCTCTTGGAGACGGAATTGTGTATTGAGTACTGTACTATTCATTGAAACCTCTCAGGGGACAACCAGAGTGGTCTGGTTGAGGGATTGCATCATCCCAACCTGACTGACATCTGAGACCCCGTGAGTAACGATAAAGGAGGGGTCTGGGGAACAACCCCTTCAGACGCACCAGGAGAAACGCTAGAAATCTCGTGACAGCGTTTAATAGCGAAAGCCGGTGGGGGCTCGTGTGCGTCCTCCCTTGCCTGGGGTGGCGAGCTCACCACGGAAGAACAGTTTAGCTAAAGGAGAGGCCACAAGTGAACGGCCACGACAACGAGACTCCTGACAGATCGAAATCATAAAGGAAAGCCGGCAAGTTTTTCTCCAAATCTCTCTCTCTCTCTCTCTCTCTCTCTCTCTCTCTCCAATAATTGCAACACAGCGGTCCCCAATGGCTGCAGCCTGAATGAACTGAGTGACTTTTATATTTCCATCGGACAATACATTATCCCCTAGACAACGTTAGAGCTTATTTCTTATTGATTATTATTATACCCGCACTTTTAGATTTAGTAATGACGACGTATATTATCTGTATATTTGCATTGATATTATTTTTATGTATTTTTACTAATAAATACTGTCAAAATAGTATCATCAGACTTCAACGGACGTCTCAATCTTTGCTGGTAAGTGACCCAATTACGGGGTTCGTAACAACGTGGGGCCTCGTCTCGAGATTTGATACCAAATTGGGAGGCCAGTAAATTGGGCTTTTAAGTCCAAACTTGGATCTGGTTGTGCGGGTAACCAGACGGGAAACCAGCAAAGATGGATGTAGACGAATTTATAGAAAACCCGACTCTGGAGGCGCTAGAGGCTGCCACAAAGTTGGACTTGATAAATATTGCGAAAGGACTAAATCTCGCAGAGGTGAGGTTGTCCATGAAAAAGCGGGAGGTGCGGAGGGCCATAACTCAGTATTATATTGTGAAGAATGTGTTTTCGGCTGAGGTATTGGAAAATATCCCTGAAAAGGTATCAGCTAGTGGGATGGCTCAGTTAGAGTAGGAAAAATTAAGGTTGGAACATGAAATTAAGTTAAAACAGCTGGAAGCAGCTGAAAAGGAGAAGGAAAGAGCCGAAAAGGAAAAAGAAAGAGCCGAAAAGCAAAGGGAGCATGAGCTCCAGCTAAAGGAGTTAGAGGTGAAGAGGGAGCATGAAAGAGCTGAGAAGCAGAGGGATAATGAAATTAAGTTAAAACAGCTGGAAGCAGCTGAAAAAGAGAAGGAAAGGGCCAAAAAAGAGAAGGAGAGAGCCGAAAAGGAGAGGGAGTATGAGGAGAAGGAGAAACAGAGGCAACATGAGCTGGACATGGAGAAGTTCAGGCAAGAGTGAAGAGCTCAAGGGCCAGACCAAGAGGAGAGATTTAATGTTAGTAGGGAGTTTAGGTTAGTACCTCCGTTCGAGGAGACAGATGTTGAGTTATTTCTTGCATTTTGAAAAGGTGGCAGTGAGTCAGAAGTGGCCCAGATAACATACATTTTCTTTTTCATACACTTTTATTCTGTAATTACTTGAAAACACAATAAAAAAAGTTTAATAAAAAAAACCAATATGGAAAATATCATGACATTGATAAAACTCCAGAAATCTCTCCAAATGAGGTTTTTTACCTTTTGGGTGGTGGGGTAATGTTTTCTGCTGTATTGATGTTAATGTGGAATAAATACAAAAAATGATTACTTATTTCAATTCCTGAATAAATTCTCTACAAATCCATGTGAAAAAAAAAGAAGTGGCCCAGAGATCAGTGGGTGGTGTTATTACAAAGTGTGTTAAAAGGGAAGGCACAACGGGCATATGCGGCGTTGTCTATGGAGGAGGAGGAGTCTGAGAATTATGAGAAAGTAAAAGAGGCCATTCTTCAGGCCTATGAATTGGTACCGGAGGCCTGTAGACAAAAGTTCAGAAATTTAAATAAAGTGTGGAATCAGACGTATGCAGAGTTTGCCTATGAGAAGGGTGTGCTCTTGGATCGCTGGTGTGCAGCAGAAATGGTGGAAGAAGATTTTCGGCATCTCAGGGAGTTAATTCTGATTGAGGAATTTAAAGGTTGTGTTTCGGATGATATCCGGATGTATTTGAACGAGAAGTTGAATAAGTCCATATCCGACTTTGCTAGGTTCGCAGATGAATATGCCCTAACCCACAAGACAAAGTTTTCCTCGAATAAGAGTTACCAGAAAGACCGTGGGAACGGTAGAGAAAGCCCACCAGCTGAGGCAGAGATTCAGCCGGGAGCTAGTGGTAAAAATAAGGAGGAGGAAAGGCAAGACGGCAGGAGGGGTCCTGGCTTGACCTGTTTTAATTGTAGAAAGGTGGGTCATATTGCATCTAAGTGCCTTGCTCCGAGGAAGGAGACAGGAAAAGGGAAAGCAGCAGTCCCTACAGGATGTATTGTGGTGATCAGTAAATCGACGAGAAAGCCCCAGGTAGATAGAATACGAGAGGGGCCTGAGAAATTTATTTCAGAAGGAACCGTGTCTGTGAAAGAGGGAGACATACCAGTTCCAGTGCGGATCTGGAGAGACACTGGAGCTGAGCTGTCATTGATTCGCAGTAAGGTACTAGATTTTGGTCCCGAGACTGGAGAGGTAGCTTTGAGAGGCATAGGAAAAGGGACAGAAGCTGAGCCTTTGCATAGGATCATTATAAATTGTGAGCTGGTATCTGGACCAGTTGAAATAGGGGTGCGATCAGAATTCCCGAGAACTGACGTAGACATCCTTTTGGGTAACGATTTAGCTGGTGGTGACGTTTGGTCGGCCATGGAGCTAACGAGCCAGCCTGTAAGTGTTGAGGACCCGCCCCTAGATTCCAAGATCCCTCCCGCATGCGTGACCACTCGCAGCATGTCGAGAAAGGCAGCTGAGACAGAGACCAGTTTAAATCAGGCCAGTATCGATTTGGCCGAGACGTTTTTACCGACCCTGTACCAAGAGGGGTTAGAGGGTGGTAAAACGGAGAATAGGGAGGTGAAAGAGAGTAAGGGAGAGGAGGTAGACCTACCCTTAGCCAGGAGGAAATTCATAGAGGCACGGAGTAAAAATGAGAAACAGATAAGGCTGTTAGAAGGTCCAGGGTTGGACATGGATGATCTGTCTGGCTTGGCAGAACTGTTTGAAGAAGTTGAAAATTTTAAAGGTGTTCCCGATAATGAAATGAGGGCAGTCCTAGATGAAAAGGATGCCATTACCTTGAAGGAGTCTGCTGGGTTGGCAGATGAGGTTGTTTCAGCCCGCAGGGTTGAGTTTACTCCGGAAGGGAGTTGCCCAGAGAGTAACTGGGAGGATCAGGGGAACTTAGAATTTGAAAAGTGGATGGGTATTGAAAGTCTGGAAGAGGCAGATGTCCCATTTGAGTGTGTTCAAGATGTGGATGCACGTGGTACTGAACCTAGTAATGAAACTCAGGAAAAGTCTGAGGTATTTGATTCAGTTAAAAAGGAATGCAGTCCTTGTGGGTCAGATGGACTTGGTTCAGTGAAGAAAGGGTTAACCTTGGTACTAGTGGGAAGTGAGAATTCCCAGTTGTTTGTGTTCGAAGGTGTGTTAAAAGTTAGTGAGGAGATAAAAGGTGGTGAGGTGAATATTATTATTGAAAGGAAAGGGAAAAGTGTAGTTCCTAAATTGAATGAAGAAAATTTAAAGTCTGGATTGGTGTCAGAAGCAGTAACCAAGCTGAAGGGACAATGGCTTGGTAACACGGTGCCTGCGAATCAATTACAGATTGATTTGGAATGTAAGGGTGCCCCACGCGCTATTGTTATTCAAGAGTGTGCTGTGAAGAGGCAGAATTTGAAATGCTGTTTGGACAAAGAGGGATCGCTTGCAGATCTTAAACTGAAAACCAATAGAATGAAGGGTCCTGAAGATAAAACTAACGACTTGCTTAAAAATAAAGAATTGTGTGGAAATTCAGCAAATGGGCTAAGTTTGGAAAACATTGTTGATAAAATAACTCCTATGAAAGGAGGATGCAAAAGACTATTCCACACTGGTGCGCAAGCTAACCACGTGGGAGTTAACTGGAAAAAGGGCGAGGGTTGACGGGATGCCACTTTAAATAACAGGATCCGGTTTTAAGGGATTTCGACAAAGCATGTAACTAATAAAGACAACCCCATGGAAGATTGACTGTTAAGTTTGAAAGTAAAATAAAGATTAGTATTTGCATGACCTTTTGTAATATACACGTAAGCTAAGATCACAACTCTTTAGTTTTTGTTTGCTGAAGAAAAGTAATAAAAATAGGTGGTTATTAAATTGGAGTCTGATGCTACAAGAATTTTATTAAGGTACAAGATATTAAGATATTAAAGGAAGTGACAATGTAATCACTAACTGTTTAGATGCTGAATTGAATGTATAACTGTATTACTCTGTAGTGAAAAAAAAAACTCTTTGGTATTGTGTTAGATTCTGAAGTCCTGTAAGACTCTATATTAATTAATTTTTACCTGTGGCAAAAATCCTAGAAGGAAGGGGGTGTTACAAATGTGACGCAACTCTGAGGGGCCGAAGGGTACAAAGTCGCCCCCTCCTTTTTGAGAATCGCAAGATCGCTATTAATTCGGGTCTGGGACCCAGGAAATGAGAGAGAGAGAGACACTCAGAATACACAAGGTTTGGAATGTGTCCTGACCTCAGTGGAACGGAACCACTGATAACGACCATTGTCTCTTGGAGACGGAATTGTGTATTGAGTACTGTACTATTCATTGAAACCCCTCAGGGGACAATCAGAGTGGTCTGGTTGAGGGATTGCATCATCCCAACCTGATTGACATCTGAGACCCCGTGAGTAAGGATAAAAGAGGGGTCTGGGGAACACCCTTTCAGACGCACCAGGAGAAACGCTAGAAATCCCGTGACAGCGTTTAATAGCGAAAGCCGGTGGGGGCTCGTGTGCGTCCTCCCTTGCCTGGGGTGGCGAGCTCACCACAGAAGAACGGTTTAGCTAAAGGAGAGGCCACAAGTGAACAGCCACGAAAACGAGACTCCTGACGGATCGAAATCATAAAGGAAAGCCGGCAAGTTTTTCTCCAAATCTCTCCCTCTCTCCAATAATTGCAACACAGCGGTCCCCAACGGCTGCAGCCTGCATGAACTGAGTGAACTTTATATTTCCATCGGACAATACATTACCCCCTAGACAACGATAGAGCTTATTTCTTATTGATTATTATTATACCCGCACTTTTAGATTTAGTATTGACAACGTATATTATCTGTATATTTGCATTGATATTATTTTTGTGTATTTTTACTAATAAATACTGTTAAAATAGTATCATCAGACTTCAACGGACGTCTCAATCTTTGCTGGTAAGTGACCCAGTTACGGGGTTCGTAACAGTACACTTAAGACAAAACGGATTCAGGAATCCATTAAGGAAAACAAGATATAACTCCTAAGTTTGGATATTGTTATCCTTTTTAGATCAGCTTTATTTCTCACATGTACATTGAAACATATGGAAAAATATATCATTTGCATCAGCTACCAACACAGTCCGAGGGTAGTGCAAATATTGCCACACTTCCAGTGTCAACATAGCATGCCCACAACTTGGTCTTTGTAATGTGGGAGGAACCCAGAGGAAACCCATGCAGTCATGGGGAGAACGTAAAAACTATTCAAAGGAAAATTGGACGTGGAGCCAAGCAAATCAGCAAAGTTCGATGATCAATATGTAATCAAAGTTATCTGAAGTGTCCAAACCAGCCCAAGTACATCCGGATAAAAGAGGATTTGTTCTCTATTCCTATTGATACATCTCTTCTGTTTTTGAAAAAAGATTCAATACTCAATTCTGATGCCGAATGAACAACTAAACTTGTGAATTAACACCAGTCAAAAGGAAACACACAAACACGTTACTAACAAAGCTGAGCATATGTACAAAGAGGAAGGAGCCTACATTTCCGCTCTTCAGTTATAAATTGCTGGAGTATCATAATCGATATATTTATTTGACCTTGCTTCTCTAACAATATCTTTTTCTCCCAACTAATCATTTATTTTTGCTGCTAATTGGAAAGTTTCATAGTCCTTCCTCATACGGTTTTGACTGTCACATTGTTTGCATCTAAACAACTGTCATGTATTAGGATACTTTAAAATTTCTCTTCCATCCTCTTTATAGTTATTTATTCCTGTAAACCTTCCTATCTTTTAAGGTCAATCCAGCAAAACATAGCTAGCATATTTTGTCAAAGAGGATTAGCTTGTACACACAACCCACATTTGTCCGTTGCCTGGTTTACACCCACCCAAAACCACAGAACAGACAACGTGAGCTCAAGGTTTTAACATACATTATTAATGTCTAATCTGATTTATGGAGCTCAGAAAAACAGAGGGCTATGGGTAACCCTAGGTAATTTCTAAGGTAAGGACATGTTCGGCACAGCTTTGTGGGCCGAAGGGCCTGTATTGTGTGGTAGGTTTCCTATAATAAAAACTCCAAACAAAGTAATGTTCATTTTCATAAGTCAACAGCTCTGGGTTTGAACTTCAAGTCTCTACTTTCTGATTTACTGTTCTGGCACAATCAGGTTATTATCTGCTCCTCTATATAAAATAAAAGTCACACCCCCTTTTACAACGCCAATAAATCTACCTTTGGTACTTTGCAGGAAGTGGAGAACTAAATCAGAGTCAGGTTTAATATCATTGGCATGTGTCGTGAAATTTGTTAACTTTGCAGCAGCAGTCCAATGAAATACATGATAGATATAGAAATAAAAACTGAATTACAGTAAGTACATGTACATTAAATAGTTCGATTAAAATCAGTAGGGCAGAAACAGAAATAAAAAAGTAGTGACATAGTGTTCATGGGTTCAATGCCCATTTAGAGTCAGATTGTAGAGGGGAAGAAGCTGTTCCTGACCCGCTGAGTGTGCGCCTTCAGGCTCCTGTACCTCCTTCCTGATGGTGACAAGAAGAAGAGGGCATGGCCTGGGTGATGGAGGTCCTTAATGATGGATGCCACATTTCTGAGGCACTGCTCCTTTAAAATGTCTTGGATATTCTGGAGGAGTACCCATGATGGAGCTGACTAATTTTATAACTTCCTGCAGCTTACTTTGATCTTGTGCAGTAGTCAGAATGCTCTCCATGGTACATCTGTAGAAGTTTTGAAGTGTTTTAGGTAACACACCAAATCTCCTGATGAAATATAGATGCTGTCTCAGACCACAAGATATAGGAGCAGAATTAGGCCATTTGGCCCATCTAGGCTGATCCGCCATTTCATCATGGCTGATCCAATTTTCCTCTTGCTTTCTCTATACCTGCATCGATATGTTGTGACCAGGTTAGGTCCTCAGTGATAATGATGCTCAGGAACACAGAGCACAAAACAGTCTTGCAACACCTCAAATATTACGCAGCCTTTGTGTGGTAAATTACGTGTATACCTGTCTGGACACGCCCCCCCCCGCTGACTGCTCTTGTGGCTCCTCCCACAGACCCCCATATAAAGGCGATTGGAGGCACTGCTCCTCCCTCAGTCTCCAAGATGTTGTGGTCACGTTTGCAGCTAATAAAAGCCTATCTTTTGCCTCCCATCTCCGAGAGTTATTGATGGTGCATCACTTTGCTAGCTGGACATCATCGAGGCAAGTGCTGATAAGTGGCACATAAGATTTGCTCCAGATAGGTGACAGCCAATATCTAAGAGTCTGACTACTTACATTTGGTATTCGGTGGCACTGAATATCCTATCACCAACATCCTGAGGTCACCAATCACCAGAAAGCCAACTGGACATCCACCACACGATTGTTAGCTCAATAGAAGGTGTACGGTTGTGTATCCTGTAGCGAGTGACTCACCTCCCAACTCCCAAGGCATTTCCATCTGTGATGATATTCTTCTTTTGGTCTGCATGAATACAGATCCATCAATCAAGAAACACAGTACCTACCATTCTGGACAAAGTAGCCACCTTTCTGGCACTCTGCTCATAAGCCCAAGTAATCGTCACTCTGGTCCATGCCAACCACAGCACCTTTGCTAGTCTCAGTGGCTGGCTTTCGGCCCAGTACCCTCCACATACCTTTCCAATTGCCTTGTCCATGTTGCATTTGTGCCTGCCTCAACCACCTCCTCAGCCTGCTCTTTCTAGGTGCTCACTACTCTCCGTGTAAATGAGTTACCAGTCAGGTCTCTTTTAAATCTCTCCCCTATCAACTTGTGCCCTCCAGTTCTGGACTCCCTAACCTGGGAAAAAATGATATGACTGTCCACTTTATCCATAACCCTCATTCTCCTGCGCTTCCAGGAATCAAAATCCAGCATGGCCAACCTTTCCTTACAACTCGGGCCCTCCATTCCAGGCAGTATTCTCGTACATCTCTTCTGCACCCTCTCCAGCTCGACAATGTCTTTCCTTCTACAGGGTGACCAGAACTGCACACAATACACCAAGTGCAGTCTCACCAGTATAACCATGTGAAACATCTTCTTCACCACTCAGCCTACTTGTGCGGTTGCTTTCAGCGAACCCTGCACTTGTACTCCCAGATCCCCCTGTTCCACAACACTTGACAGTGCCCCGGTATTCACTGTACAAGCCCTGCCCTGGTTCAACCGTCTAAAATACATCACGTCACATTTATCGAAGTTAAAATCTATTTGCCATTCCTCAATCTTCACAACTGATCAACACATCTTTGCAATTTATTATAACCTACTTCACTACCAACAAAACTCCCTGATTTAGTATCACCATCAAGCTTGCCAATTGTGTTGTGTACATTCACGTCCAAAATATTTATTTACTTAGAGATACTGAATGGAACAGGCCATCAGACTACCTATTTAACGCTAGCCTAATCACAGGACAATTCACAATGACCAACTAACCTGAAAAAGTTATTGGAATGTACTCTAGGTGACTGGATATACAAGTATTCAGATAGACATGGACTGATTAAGGATAGTCAGCATGTCTTTGTGCATGGTAGGTCACGTCTAACCAATCTTATAGAGCTTTTCGAGGAAGTTACCAGGGAAATCCAGCTACCACACTCTGAGTAAAGAAATTCCCCCTCGTGTTACCTAAACTTTTGCCCCCTAACTCTTAACTCATGTCCTCTTGTTTGAATCTCCCCTACTCTCAATGGAAAAAGCCTATCCATGTCAACTCTATCTATCCCCCTCATAATTTTAAATACCTCTATCAAGTCCCCCCTCAACCTTCTACGCTCCAAAG
The DNA here is from genome assembly GCF_048418815.1 of Hemitrygon akajei. NCBI lineage: Eukaryota > Metazoa > Chordata > Chondrichthyes > Myliobatiformes > Dasyatidae > Hemitrygon > Hemitrygon akajei. The sequence continues at coordinate 34,862,691 of NC_133127.1, forward strand.
AATAAAGACCTAACTTGTTCAACCTTTCTCTGTAACTTAGGTGTTGAAACCCAGGTAACATTCTAGTAAATCTCTGTACTCTCTCCATTTTGTTGACATCTTTCCTATAATTCGGTGACCAGAACTATACACAATACTCCAAATTTGGCCTCACCAATGCCTTGTACAATTTTAACATAACATCCCAACTCCTACACTCAATGCTCTGATTTATAAAGGCCAGCATACCAAAAGCTTTCTTCACCACTCTATCCACATGAGATTCCACCTTCAGGGAGCTATGCACCATTATTCCTAGATCACTCTGTTCTACTGCATTCTTCAATGCCCTACCATTTACCATGTATGTCCTATTTTGATTATTCCTACTAAAATGGAGCACCTCACACTTATCAGCATTAAACTCCATCTGCCATCGTTCAGCCCACTCTTCTAATTGGCCTAAATCTCTCTGTAAGCTTTGAAAACCTACTTCATTATCCACAACGCCACCTATCTTAGTATCATCTGCATACTTACTAATCCAATTTACCACCCCATCATCCAGATCATTAAAGTATATGACAAACAACATTGGACCCAGTACAGATCCCTGAGGCACACCACTAGTCACCGGCCTCCAACCTGACAAACAGTTATCCACCACTACTCTCTGGCATCTCCCATCCAGCCACTGTTGAATCCATTTTACTACTTCAATATTAATACCTAATGATTGAACCTTCCTAACTAACCTGCCGTGTGGAACCTTGTCAAAGGCCTTACCAAAGTTGGAAGATTAGGTTTCAATTCAATAGTGGACTTGAAAGTGTCCAAATTTAATAAAGGTATACAAAATTATGGACAGAAAGGAGAACTAACTGTTCAGCCCTGGTCCTGATAAGTGGACTTACCAAATACATGACATGTACAAACAATGGAATAGAGCTGGTCAAGACAAGATACAAACAGGCTCTTTCCACTAAGGTTGGGTATGTGACTAGAGATCATGGGTTAAGGATGAAAGGTGAAATGTTTAAGGGGAACGCGAGGGGAGACTTCTTCACTCAGAGGACAGTGGGAGTGTGGAATGAGCTGCCAGCAGAAGTGGTGGATACAGGTTCAATTTCAGCTCTTTAGAGAAATTTGGATAGGGAAGTGGACAGGGAGGGATATGGGCCAGGTGCGGGCTCAATGACAGTAGGCAGATGAATAGTTTAGCACAGTCTGAGCTGTAGCTTTCTCTGACTCTATGTGTGTCATAGAACGTATCAGTAGTGTACAGACCCTTTGGCCCACAATGTTGTACTGACTTTTTAACCTATCTAAGCTCAATCTAACTCTTCCCTCTCACATAGCTCTCCATTTTTTCAATCATCTATGTGCCTGTCTAGGAGTTTCTTAAAAGTCCCTGATGTGTCTGCCCACTTCACAGCACAGCAAGAGGAAGTGAACTGATTTATTTGAAAAATGGAAGTGAAGAAGATTGCTCAAATCCTATGGAAAGAAAGGAGAACTAACTGTTCAGCCCTGGTCTAAATAAAGCCCGTGTTACCCTTGAGGAAAGTTGTGCCCAATGAGAAATGGATACGTGTTTCTTATCAAACAAGTGGCGTGCACAGAACAATGGAACAGAGCTGGCCAAGACAAAATTCATAGTAAGGTTATTGTCAAACTACATACACGTTACCATATATGACCTTGAGATTAATTTACAGGAAAATAGAATTTATGAAAAACTATACACAAGCAAAGATTGACAAACAAGCAAATCTGACACTCAGTGGAAATCACGTCTAACAGTCATTTATAGCATTCAAAGGAATTCTTAGAAGAACTTTGCACAGGTGATGTGGATAGTTTTGCCTCTTGCTTGAGCAGGTGTCAATGTGCAGGGATGTTGTCCCAAGTTCCTGTTCTTGACCCTCCGATAGAACGTCCTTAAAGCATTTTGTCAGGAGGTCAACTACACTGGAACTGGTTCTCCTTGTCAATCATACCTTTTCAAAGAATAATCAATTTTCAGATCCAGGTATTGAGGTTACCAGGATTATCAGTCTGTGATGTAGACCAGGGAATTTTTGCTGGGTCTTCATTAGTCATACCTGAAGCTCCCAAGGTGGGGCATAAAAGCCGATTAATCTAGTCCACTAATTTCAGTTTAGAATGAACCGGTAGCTCTGTCACACTTACTCAGCTCTATGTTAAGACTAAATTGGTTGAATATTTCAACATGCCAAGAACAATGCTGCACAGGTACAGGTTTTCCAGTCATGAAGGCAAAATTAATCCCACAGAAACGGTTTCCTTCTCTGGTGTGCACTTCCAGAGGAAGCTGCATCCTTCAACAGGGGCTTTGAGCTGCTGTCTTTGGCCATCCACAGATCATTCAGATCAGTAACGTCACTGTGAGAGAGCCTGAAATCCGAGGCTTCGGGCCTCTGCTGTCCACGAGGGTCCAGATACTCCTGATTCTTACTGACGAGTGAAAGTTGCCCACGTGCAGTACCTCATTGCACAGCAGCGTCACGGTGAGATTTCAACCTAGAGGTGTGAGCACCAAACCACTAGGATTAAATTGAATTGAATGATCTTTATTGTCATTATACATCGGTACAATGAAACTCTGTTTGGCTTCCTCTCAGGCAATCAAACAAAGCGGTGGAAGAAAAACCAGAAGCAAGATATTAATAGAAAAACAGAATTAAATAGCTAAGTAGCAGAAAATAAGTTGCAGCAGCACCAAAATATCACAGTAATGCACAAAGTCCGTTAGTGCAAGTATTTGAGTCCTTGTGTGTGCACGTCTGCGCTCACAGTTTCAGTCATTGTTCTGTGGGAGTGGTGTGATGGAGGCCACAGCTCTGGGGTAGAAGCTATTCTCTTACTGCACTGACTTTAACCCACACAAGCGGCCGTACCGTGCATATCACAGCCACCTGGACACGCACACAAGAGCGGGCTCAGGCATCGATGGCTCCTCTTTGCTCTCTGCCTCCCAAGCTCCCCCTAACCCTTCTCACCTGTGCTCTTCACCGTTCCCTAACCTGTCCTCCAGACTCCCACTGACCCCTAAACTCCTCTCACTCTCCACGAGGAAATCTGCAGATGCTGGAAATTCAAGCAACACACACACACAAAATGCTGGTGGATCGCAGCAGGCCAGGCAGCATCTATAGGGAGAAGTACTGTCACTCACTCTCCTATCACTTACCTCCACAAACTTGCAGCTTCAAATTCCTTCTCACCATGAGGCCCAATCCTTTCTTCCCTGCAACGGGCACCCCCACCCTCCTCCTCTCATCCCACTGCCCTACACACACCGCAACTTCTCACCCCCAGCCTCCCTCCCTCTTCAGCCCTAAGAAACACATTCCATCTCTCTCCTCTGAATGTTGAGTGTTTATTTCAGATTTTCAGCATCTGAATTGCAGCAAACCTTACAATGCTCAATGGCTCCACTTAATATCACACAATTAATTGAATTCACTTATTACTTAAATCCTTCACATACGAGTAAAAGTCTTTTCCTTACGCCTCCGTCTAAATGTGCAATGTGCAGTCACGGTCATTTATAATAAATAGAACAGTCAATGTAATATAAAGTGCACTCAAATATAGAGTTCATCAGTCTGATGGCCTGGTGGAAGCAGCTGTCCCGGAGCCTGTTGGTCCTTGCTCTTATGCTGTGGTACCACTTCCCGAATGGTAGCAATAGACAATAGACAGTAGGTGCAGGAGTACGCCATTCGGCCCTTCTAGCCAGCACCGCCAATCACTGTGATCATGGCTGATCATACACAATCAGTACCCCGTTCCTGCCCTCTCCCCATATCCCTTGACCCCGCTATCTATAAGAGCTCTATCTAACTCTCTCTTGAATAGATTCAAATTAGCAGCTGGAATAGATTGTGGTTGGGATGGCTCGGGATGTAGAAAGTTCTTAGGATTTGGGGGCCCACACCAAACTTCCTCAACGGTCTGTATACAACCTGGAATTCTTACTCTTCACAGACATCCACAAAACAGAAGAAAACCCCAACGAATGAAAGACAGAGAAATATTAGAAGCCCTAATGTCCTGATCAAATCTGCAGAGACAACAAGTGCCACTGAGCGTAAGCTAGTTTAATTGTAATGAGCTCTACTAACCTAGGTGGAGTTATGATGGCACTAAGCAGTGACCCCTTTGCTTGCATCTTTGGAAATAGCTCTATTTCCAGCTTTAATATCTTTATTTTTCCCTTTCAGGGTTCTTTTGAAGACCCTGACCTGGAATTACACACTGACTTCGGTTCTTTGCGGGAATGATAGATAGATAGATAGATACTTTATTCATCCCCATGGGGAAATTCAACATTTTTTCCAATGTCCCATACACTTATTGTAGCAAAACTAATTACATACAATACTTAACTCAGTAAAAATATGACATGCATCTAAAGTCACCCTCTCAAAAAGCATTAATAAATAGCTTTTAAAAAGTTCTTAAGTAGTTTACTTAAATACATTGAGTCCTAACCCCGGCACTTTAACCTATCTTACTCCTGGCTGTTGAATTGTAAAGTCGAATGGCATTGGGGAGTAATGATCTCTTCCTCCTGTCTGAGGAGCATTGCATCGATAGTAACCTGTCACTGAAACTGCTTCTCTGTCTCTGAATGGGACCCATTCTCGGGGTTTCAGGACCGGCCGTTGTTCGGCATGCCAAGGGTTCGGCCCGAGAGTCCGGCTCGGATTCAGAAGCCTAAAACCTCAGGGCTCTGGAGACAGGTGGACCGAGGGTCGGTGTCACGGCAGGAGACTGGTGTGACGTTGGAGAGGCCGGAAATTCTCTCTCTGTGAGCCCAAAGACCTGAGCTCTTTGCGATCTTCAGGCACAGAGCTCGCAAACAGCAACAGAACGGACTTTTTAACATCGTAAACCAGCGGGTTGTTGTTATGTCTCCTGCTCGCTGTGAAAATGGGGGACACCTTATCAGGGAGAGAGAGAACCTGTGGTTTGTCAAATGCCGGATGAAATGCGATAGTCTTTGGGGTAACTGCAAAGTCTGTTTTGTTATTGCTTAACACACACTTGTGCTCGGTAGTGGGTCTGCTTTTTGCTTTGCCAGTGGGGGGAGGGGGGGGGGTTGTTGCTCGCCGCCACTTACGCACGGTGGGGTGGGGGGAACTTTGGGATTCTCACATTCTTTGGGGCACTTCCCTGTTCTCATGGATGTTTTGCGAAGAAAAAGCATTTCAGGATGTATATTGTATACATTTCTCTGACATTAAATTGGACCTTTGAACCTTTGATTCCTCCTAAAATGCATGACATGAGGAGCCGGGCGGTAGTGCAGTGGTTAGCGTAATTGTTTCACACCACCAGCGATCACTGATCAGGGTTCGATTCCCGCCACCGCCCGGGCTTCCTCTGCGTACTCCGGTTTCCACCCACATCCCAAAGGTGAACGGCTTAGGGGTCGCAAGCTGTGGGCTCTGGAAGCACAGCAACACTTACGGGCTGACCCCAGCACAATCCTCGCTGACTTGCTTTGATGCAAACAACTCATTTCACTGCAGGCTTCGATGTACGTGGGACAAGTAAAGCTCATCTTAAAAGACCTTTTATCGTTGAAACAGATACACTTCAAGGGAGCGTGATACAAAGAACACCAGATGTTCTATTGTTGAGCGCATCCTTGGGTGTGCTAGTTGTTAATGCAAATGTATGTTTGGATACAAGTGCCAGAACGTTGCCCTGGGCCCCCCCTCCCCGCCCTTCACCAGTTCACACTCACCGGCATCTTCTGCACTCTGCTTACTCTGGTTTGCCTTCGTCTGCAACTGGAACAAAAATAAAACACCGGTCGTTAAAAAGAACAGTCCAACCAGAACAGATCCGAAGTTAACTGCACACTTTCCTCTCTCTCTGCAGAATGCTGCCCAGCCTACAAGTCTTCCATTTTAGCTTTCCAGCATCTGCAGTGCTCTGCTTTCAATTGCCCTTATTCAAGCCTGCTGTTCCCTGGTAATGAGATCATGGGCTCCTTGCTGGGCCATAGTTCCACACGATGCAGTTCAATGGAGGTGAACGCGCGTGACTGAGGCAGTGACAGCATTTGAATACAAAGTTGCAAAAGGAAGACGACATTACACTTCACAGAGCAGGATGATTCCATCTTGTGTGAAAAACAGACTTATTTAGAGATACAGCATGGGACAGGCCTCTGCAGCCCCACCTATTGCCTAATGACAGGACGATTTACCGTCAATGGTTAATCCACCAACTGGTAACGCCTTTGGACTGCGAGAGAAAACCGGAGCACCCGGATAAAACCTGGGAAGCATTCACAGACTCCTTACAGACGGCACCACAATTGAACTCTGAACTCCGACATCCCGAGCTGTAATAGCGTTGCGCTTTGCTACCATGGCGACCCTCTCTGTCAATGAGTGAATAGTAAACACAAAGGGGGGAGGAATTCAGCGGGTCAGTCAGCATCCGACACACACACTGCTTCACTTTCTCGGTAAGGCAACCAAGCTGAGTGCATCTGATTCACAGTGGCTCTTGTAATGTGGAAGAAGGTTTATGGGCTTGGCGACTGAGACAGAAAACACCGACTGCGAATAAGCATATATTTACAAACAGTAAAGAAACTCGACCGAACATTTAAGTTCCCCCAAGTTACACAAACTGCAGAACTAAATATTGAACAGATAAGTGCATGCAGAGCGTACCTTCCCTATGGTTCTGTGCAGTGTGCTTGGGAACAAAGAGAAAGAGAAAGCACTCCTCCCCCCCCGGATGTGCTGCTCTGTATACTCAGGACGTTGGAAACCGGACACTAGGTGCCATGGCGTGCAAGCCAACCACATGGAGAGCGGCTGCAGTTTTTTAAATGACCGACCAGGACGGAAGTGACTTTCGCCTGGGGAATAAGCCACACTCCCCACACGGCGCCTCTGACACCCCTTTGGCACAGAACGCAAAGTAGTTAGCGTAACTCTTTACAGTGCCAGCAACCTGCGTTCAACTCCCCTCGCTGTCTGTAAGGAGTTCGCACGCCCCTCCCCATGGGCTTTCTTCGGGTGCCCTGGTTTCCTCCCACACTCCAAAGTAGTACCGGGTAGGGTGTGGGTTAACCATATTGGTGCCAGAGACATGAAGCCCCCCCCACACATCCTCGGACTGTCCTGGTCATTGAAAGAATCGTAGTATGTTTCGATGCTTGATGTAATGTGACAAATAGTAATTGTCTTCGCTTGGCACCATTCCTTTGAAACTACTCTGGGTATGCAAGTCTCTACGAATGTTTGTTACAGCACAAACATGTGACTGCAGTCGGAGCTGGTTGCTTCCTCACCACCAGATTCCTGTGGTCTTGTGGGCTAATTGCAAAGCTCATCACACATGGCCTGAGTATAACTGCACATTGAGCCTAGCAAAATAATCGGTGAAAAAAAAAGAACCACTGCACTTGGAATGCAGCTGATCATTTAGCAGAAGCACGGCAGAACAAGATGTTGCAGAATCTTACCTTCTCCTGCTGCTTGGCGTTGCTAACACCAACACTTCGATTTAACATCTGTTCAACTTCATCCTTTTCTTTACATTTTTGCTCGTAGGTCTTCTTGGACTGCAGTAAATAAAAATGAATGAAGAAAAGCGTAATTAACAGAACTTTATAAACCAGCTGCCATTTACTTCCTAAGATTCCACTGACCATTTCCTCAGTGCTACAGCTGGTAGAGCCACACTTTACAGTTCCAGTGATCAAGGTTACATTCTGACCCCTGGTGCTGTCTATGTGGAGTTTGCAAGCCCTCTTTCATGGATGCTTTCACCTGGTGCTCGAGCTTTCTCTAATATCCCAAAGACAGTCAGGTTAGTAAAATAACCTCCTGCTATAAATTGCTTCCAATGACTAGCTGAGTAGAATAAACCAGGATTAGTGCAAATGGGAGCTAGTAGGTCAATGTGAACTCGATGGGCTGAAGGGCCGGTTTCCGTGTTGCATCACCCTATGAGCTCCATCAGTACGGATGATTTAATGTTAGGCTATTTGAGAATGACCTTCTGTATTCACATTGGAATATTGTGTTCGGCTCTTGTCGCCTCATTATAGGAAGAATATGGAACCTTTATGGAGGTTGCAGGGGTGCAGAGGAGATTGACCAGGATGCTGCCTGAATTTTCTCTTTGGAGCAAAGCAGGATGAGAGGTGACTTGATAGATGTGTACAAAATGATAAGAGGCATAGATCAAGTGAATAGCCAGTTACTTCATCCCAAGGCAGAAATGGCTAATACCAGGGGGCATAATTTTAAGATCATTAGAGGTAAGTATAGGGGGAAGTCAAGTAGTTTTCTTTTAAATAGAGAGTGGTGAGTGCATGGAACTGGTAGAAGCAGATACATTAGGGACATTTAAGAAACTCTTAAATAGGCACATAGATGGTATAAAAATGGAGGACTATGTAGGAGGGAAGGGTTAGACTTGTCTTAGAGGAGGTTAAAAGGTTGGCTGAACATTGTGGGACGAAGGGCCTGTACTGTGCATAGTGTTCTATGTTTTATGTATTATCACTTTAACATATACGAGATGCCAAGGCATCTTGGCACACAAAACTCATCAACGAAAGAGAATCCTTTTACAACGGGCACTTCAGTTAGGCAGATAATTCCAGCCACTGAGGATAGGGAGTGAGGCGCAGTTTGACGATAATGAAACATCGTGTCTGTCCAGAACAAGATCTAGGGGAGAGACGCCTCTGGTGTAAATGCAGAGCTCCCTAGGTAACAGAAGACACATATAATCCAGATAAAACACAACAAAGAAGTCCATGATAAATGTACAAAATACAGTGAAGGCAGGGGAAATGTAAAATAAAATTTTAAGGGCAAAGACAGAACATGGGAAAACATTAATGGAGGATGTACGAGGGAACCCAATAATTTCTAAGACATACTGAACATTAAAGCAATTAAAGTGTATTAGCCAATGAGACACAACAATAGTGAAGCGAAAGGGTATGAATGACGTGACCATAGGGACATTAGGAAGAGAGCATAGATAGTGGATTAGTTAAACAAGATAGAAAGGCAGTGTAAAACAGACTGGCATTATTCAAAGCTACTTAGTCATCTGTTCTTGATGGGATGCAGCCGGAATTATTGAGTGAAGCTAGTTTAGAGTTAGCAGAAATTCCGGTCAAAAATTTTCAGCATTACTTGACTAAGAGACTGGTACTGGAGGATTAGAGACCAGTTCCTGAAAGAAATACACCAGGTCCTCCAGGCAGTGATGGGAAAACTGTGGAGAAGACGGTCAAGGTAAAAATAATTTGCAATTGGAAAACTCGGGTTTAGTAAGAGACACCGACATAGATTTTTTAAAATCAATTTGTGTCTAACTAAACAAATTCTGTTCTTTGATGAAGTAACACTGCCAACAAATGGGCACATGTTCATCTGCTCATTGGCTCCTGGCTGAATATTAATTTCAATCCATTCATGGCTTCATTTTAATCTTGCCCCTCTTCCAACAACTCAAGTTTGTTTTGTTTTCTAAAACACCTTTGATCATCCTTTTGGGAACTGGCACTAAGATATTCTCATCTTGCTCAGCTATGTTTGAAAACACATCTGTGAAGTGCTTTGGATCATTTAACTATGGCATAAGGTGTACTATCAAAGATGCTATACAAATGCAAGCTGTGGTTATGACATGGATTTGCAAAAGATATTTAATAAAATTCCACATAACAAGCCTAGAATTTTTAATTTTAGATGTTCAGCTTTCATTCCGATTTTCTGTAACTTCGACTCCTTTAGACTTTTGCTACATTGCAATATAACCTTCCTTTCATTTATGCTATCTGCCCTCCAATCTACTGCAGAAAGATCGATGAAATATGTCTTTCCACAGATGATGAATGGTCTCAGCCAGAAATGCAGACTGTTTATTCCTTTCTATAGTCTTGCTGAGTTCTTCCAGAATTTTGTATGTGTTGCTCTTTCCACAGATGCTGCCTGACCTCCAGAACATTTCTAGCATTTTCTGTTTCTACTGCTTTTGTTCCCTTACTATTAATTCCTATTTATTTTTGTGATTTATAGTAAATTTTATGTCTTTGCACAGAAATACCTTCATAGATGATAATAACTCTGATTCTATTTCTTGCCCTCTGTGCACCTTAATATCCATACAAGTCATTATTCCACATTCATGAGAAGTCATCAACCAGAAACACGAATTCTGCTTCTCACTGATGCCAGACCTGTTCAGTATTTATACTAGTTACTAATTAATCGGGTATTAATGAACGATCACAGATACAAACTTTCCAACAACAGGACAATAAACTCAACTTATTTTAGGAAAGTCAATTAAAAACTCAAAAGAAAGCTCTTACATCCATAGTTTTCTTGTAAAAAATTGTCTTCTGTTTGTGCAAGTTTTCCATGCAATGTTCAATCTGAAAGGACAAAAAAAAGCATAACTAGAAGGAAATGAGTTTAATACATTCTGTGCAATATACACAAAATACTGGAGGAACTCAGCAGGTCAGACAACATCTATGGAAATTAAGTTTGGGGTGAGACCCTTCTTCAAGACAGATGATGAAGGGTCTTGGCCCGAAATGGTGACTACTTATTCAGCACTTTGTGTGTGTTGTTCAGGATTTCCAGCATCTGCAGAATCTCGTGTGTTTATGAATATATCTTTTGCTGCTTTCATCCTTGTTGATGATGTTTGGAGTTGGCAGCCATTCTTTTAAGGTGCGAGCCACCACCTCAACATTGTAGAGGCATTCTATTTAAATACTGGTCTAGAAATGAAAGTCAAGAATTCTGCTAGTTTTTATACATCTGCTAAAATTAAGACATCATCTATAATAGTAGAAAATTAATAAAGTGGAGTTGGACTTTATTGCTGTCAGCTCATTTGAAAAGTATCTGGGTGCCAGGATTGACCCCTGGTTGGGAAGTTTTAGTGAATACCCTTTGACATCTTATCCTGTCCCATTAAACAGTGCCTTCCAGCACTAATGCTGCCAGACTTGTGGAATCAACACAGGTCCAGCTGTCAAGTTCACCAAACTGCAAGGATGTCACTAGTGATTGCCTGCACCATCAACTGGAGAACCGATTACCTGCCTGAAATGGGCTAGGGGTGGTGACCCCACTTATATTCTTCTGAAACCTTTTCTGTCCTTCATAGTCTGACATAAAATCATCTATGCCTATCAAGATCGTGGAGTCAGACAGCACAGAAACATCACTGTCAAATCTCTGATAAATCTGTTTTAAAAATTTTTAGTCAAGTGTCTTCATTATAAACTGTAAGAACTATCTTCTTTGAAATCATACTTCCTATTTCTAAATCCAAAGCAATCAATCATTACGTAAACCGGAAATAATAGTAGTCAAGTCATTCACTTCACTACCCCAAGTCTGGCCTCTTCTCACTCATTCAGCAGTTTATTTGATGCTACTGAAAGACAGGCTTCTGAAATTTGTAAACTTCCCTACAGTTTGTCAGGTTTGAAATCTGAAATGTTTACACTTGGATGCCCAGAATCAGATTTAATATCACTCGCATGTGTCACGACATTTATGGCAGCAATACATCGCAATATATCATAGTTAAAATACTATAAATTACAATAAGAAATACATTTAAAACTATTAAATAAGTAGTGCAAAAGAGAGCCAAGAAGAGGAAAATAAAATAGTGTACATGTCCGTTCAGAAATCTGATGGTAGAGGGAAGACATTGCTCCTGAAACACTAAGCTTCAGCTTCCTATACCTTGATCGTAGCAATGAGAAGAGGGCACGTTGTGGGTGATGGGGATCTTTAATGATGGATACCGCCTTTTGAAGATGTACTTGATGCTAGGGAGGCTAGTGGCCATGATGGAACAGACAGAGCTTACAACTTTCTGCAGCTTTTTTCAATCTGCATTCCCCAGAACGCAGGGGGATTGAAGAATGACCTGATGGAAATACACAAGATGGAAAGGTGTAAAAACAGCAGGGTTCTCGTGCTGGGAGATTTTAATTTCGCAAATATTGATTGGCATGTCCCTAGTGCGAGGGTTTTCGATGGGGTAGAGCTTATTAGATGTGTTCAGGAAAGTTTATTGACAGATGTAGATAAGCCTACAAGAGGAGAGGCTGTACTTCAAGTCAAGTCAAGTCAACTTTTATTGTCATTTCGACCATAACTGCTGGTACAGTACATAGTAAAAATGAGACAACATTTTTCAGGACCATGGTGTTACATGACACAGTACAAAAAACTAGACTGAACTACGTAATAAAAAAAAACACAGAGAAAGCTACACTAGACTACAGACCTACACTGGACTGCATAAAGTGCACAAAAACAGTGCAGGCATTACAATAAATCATAAACAGGACAGTAGGGCAAGGTTTCAGTCCAGGCTTCAGGTATTGAGGAGTCTGATAGTTTGGGGGAAGAAACTGTTACATAGTCTGGTTGTGAGAGCCCGAATGCTTCGGAGCCTTTTCCCAGACGGCAGGAGGGAGAAGAGATTGTATGAGGGGCGCATGGGGTCCTTCACAATGCTGCTTCCTTTGCAGATGCAGCGTGTAGTGTAAATGTCCGTGATGGCAGGGAGAGAGACCGCGATGATCTTCTCAGCTGACCTCACTATCCGCTGCAGGGTCTTGCGATCCGAGATGGTGCAATTTCCGAACCAGGCAGTGATGCAGCTGCTCAGGATGCTCTCAATACAATGCCTGTAGAATGTGATGAGGATGGGGGGTGGGGGTGGGAGATGGACTTTCCTCAGCCTTCACAAAAAGTAGAGACGCTGCTGGGCTTTCTTTGCTATGGAGCTGGTGTTGAGGGACCAGGAGAGATTCTCCGTCAGGTGAACACCAAGAAATTTGGTACTGTTTACGATCTCTACTGAAGAGCCGTCGATGTTCAGCGGGGAGTGGTCGGTCCGTGCCCTCCTGAAGTCAACAACCATCTCTTTTATTTTGTTCACATTCAGAGACAGGTTGTTGGCTCTGCAGCAGTCCATTAGCTGCTGCACCTCCTCTCTGTAAGCTGACTCATCGTTCTTGCTGATGAGACCCACCACAGTCGTGTCATCGGCAAACTTGATGATATGGTTTGAGCTGTGTGTTGCAGCACAGTCGTGGGTCAGCAGAGTGAACAGCAGTGGACTGAGTACGCAACCCTGGGGAGCCCCCCGTGCTCAGTGTGATGGTGTTGGAGATGCTGCTTCCGATCCGGACTGACTGAGGTCTCCCTGTCAGGAAGTCTAGGATCCAGTTGCAGAGGGAGGTGTTCAGGCCCAGTAGGCTCAGCTTTCCAATCAGTTTCTAAGGGATGATTGTGTTGAATGCTGAACTGAAGTCTATGAACAGCATCCGAACGTATGTGTCTTTTTTGTCCAGGTGGGTTAGGGCCAGGTGGAGGGTGGTGGCAATGGCGTCATCTGTTGAGCGGTTGGGACGGTACGCAAACTGCAGGGGGTCCAGTTAGGGGGGCAGCAGGGTCTTGATATGCCTCATGACAAGCCTCTCGAAACACTTCATGATGATGGATGTAAGTGCAACGGGACGGTAGTCATTTAGGTAGATCTGGTATTGATCTGGTATTGGGAAATAGACCTGGTCAGGTGTCAGACCTCTCAATGGGGGAGCATTTTGGAGATAGTGATCACAACTCTATCTCCTTTACAAAAGCATTGGAGAGGGATAGGAACAGACAAGTTAGGGAAACGTTTAACTGGAGTAAGGGGAAATATGAGGCCATCAGGCAGGAACTTGGAAGCATAAATTGGAAACAGATGTTCTCAGGGAAACGTACAGAAGAAATGTGGCAAACGTTCAGGGGATATTTCTGTGGAGTTCTGCTTAGGTACGTTACAAAGAGGCAGAGAAAAACAGTAGGGTACAGGAACAGTGGTATACAAAGGCTGTTGTAAGTCCAGTCAAGAAGAAAACAAGAGCTTACAAAAGGTTCAAAAGGCTAGGTAATGACAGAGATCTAGAAGATTATAAGGCTAGCAGGAAGGAGCTCAAGTAAATAATTAGGAGAGCCAGAAGGGGCCAGGAGTAGGCCTTGGTGGACAGGATTAAGGAAAACCCAAAGGCATTCTACAAGTATGTGAAGAGCAAGAGGATAAGACATGAGAGAATAGGACCAATCAAGTGTGACAGTGGAAAATTGTGTAGAGAACCAAAGGAGATAGCAGAGGTGCTTTGCTTCAGTATTCATTACAGAAAAGGATCTTGGCGACTTTCGGGATGACTTACAGCGGACTGAAAAGCTTGAGCATGTAGATATTAAGAAAGTGGATGTGCAGGAGCTTTTGGAAAGCATCAAGTTGGATAAGTCGCTGGGACCAGATGAGATGTACCCCAGGCTACTGTGGGAGGCGAGGGAGGAAAGTGCTGAGCCTCTGGCGATGATCTTTGCATCATCAATGGGGATGGGAGAGGTTTTAGAGGATTGGAGGGTTGTGGATATTGTTCCATTATTCAAGAAAGGGAGTAGAGATAGCGCAGGAAATTATAGACCAGTGAGTCTTACTTCAGTGGTTGGTAAGTTAATGGAGAAGATCCTGAGAGGCAGGATTTATGAATATTTGGAGAGGCATAGTATGATTAGGAATAGTCAGTATGGCTTTGTGAAAGGCAGGTCGTGCCTTACAAGCCTGATTGAATTTTTTGAGGATGTGACTAAACACATTGATGATGGTAGAGCAGTAGATGTAGTGTATATGGATTTCAGCAAGGCATTTGACAAGGTACACCATGCCAGGCTTATTGAGAAAGTAAGGAGGCATGGGATCCAAGGGGACATTGCTTTGTGGATCCAGAACTGGCTTGCCCACAGAAGGCAAAGAGTGGTTGTAGACCTACATGGAGATTGGTCACTAGTGGTGTGCCTCAGAGATCTGATTTGGGACCGCTACTCTTCGTGATTTTTATAAATGACCTGGATGAAGAAGTGGAAGGATTAGTTAGTAAGTTTGCTGATGACACAAAGGTTGGAGGTATTGTGCATAGTATGGAGGGCTGTCAGAGGTTACAGTGGGACATCAATAGGATGGAAAACCAGGCTGAGAAATGGCAGATGGAGTTCACCCAGATAAGTGTGAGGTGGTTCATTTTGGTAGGTCAAACATAATGACAGAATATAGTACTAATGGTAAGACTCTTGGCAGTGTGGAGGATCACAGAGATCTAGGGGTCCGAGTCCATAAGACACTCAAGGCTGCTACACAGGTTGACTCTGTGGTTAATAAAGCATATGGTGCATTGGCCTTCGTCAATAGTGGGATTGAGTTTAGGAGCTGAGAGGTAATGTTGCAGCTATATAGGACCCTGGTCAGACCCCACTTGGAGTACTGTGCTCAGTTCTGGTCACCTCACTATAGGAAGGATGTGGAAACCATAGAAAGGGTGCAGAGGAGAATTAGAAGGATGTTGCCTGGATTGGGAAGCATGCCTTATGAGAATAGGTTGAGTGAACTCGGCCTTTTTTCCTTGGAGCAACGGAGGATGAGAGATGACCTGATAGAGGTGTATAAGATGATGAGAGGCATTGATGGTGTGGATAGTCAGAGGCTTTTCCCCAGGGCTGAAATGGCTAGCATGAGAGAGCACAGTTTTAAGGTGCTGGGGAGTAGGTACAGAGGAGATGTCAGGGGTAAGCTTTTTACGCAGAGAGTGGTGAGTGCGTGGAATGGGCTGCCAGTGACGATGGTGGAGGCAGATACGATAGGGTCTTTTAAGAGACTTCTGGACAGGTACATGGAGCTCAGAAAGATAGAGGGCTATGGGTAACCCTAGGTAATTTCTCATGTAAGGACATGTTTGGCACAGCTTTGTGGGCTGAAGGGCCTGTATTGTGCTGTAAGTTTTCTTGTTTTCTAATTATACAAGATCATGAGCAGCAAAGGCAGGGGGGAAACACAATCTTTTTCCCAGGGAGGGGTACTAACTTCAAGAGGGCATAGGTTTAAGATCAGAGGCAAGAGATTTAAAAAGGACATCAGAGACAGCTTGTACACACAAATCTGGAATAAGATGCTAGAAACAGCGGTTGCGACAGGTAACATTTAAAAGTCAAAGAGATAAGTACATGGATAGGAGAGGTTTGGTGTCTGTGGACCATGCACAGACAGATAGGCCTAGAACACCATCAGCAGGGGCAGGTTGGGCTGACGGGACCCTGAGCTCTATGGCTCTGCGTTCTACCTCAGGTGTTCACCCAGACTGAGCTATTCCATTGCTGTGGCTGCACCAGCAGTGGGCAACTGTTCGTACCTGGTCTCCAGCAAAGCAGGCAGCAGTGCTTGGGCCATTCCCAGCACCGCACTCCTGTCGATCGTGAATCTCTGTAGTCACAGAGCTGTAATGACACTTACAGTTGCAATTTCATTGGTGCTGTCATCATTGGGAACACCAAGTACTGTACTCAGTAGAGTAGCAGAGTATTAATTTCATGCTGGTTCTCAACAGCTAAAACAATGAAGTGCAAAAGGATGTTCCCCATTATAAATCCACACGCACGCACACAAGGAACTAATTGAGTAACCATGGCTCACATTATTTGAGAAGACTATGCTTCCCCTTTGATATTATAACTTCGCAACATTTGTCAACTTCCTTATTAGGCATGGAATCTAAATCAGTCGCTCTATCTACAAACATTCCAGCTTTATCACAAGGCTTAAACTACAAAGCAACAATGATGAACCTTTATAAACCCTAATCAGAGTTTGGTTACTAAGACTTTACTCCTAAACACTGAGGTCTACATTGTACTTGATGTAAATTAAGGCCTTGACAAAATTCATATTCACTCGAATGTTGCTATTTATAAGAGAAAATAAAAATGAATAAAGATTTGGAATATTGAATCCTTTATCTTTCTGGGCTAATATGATAATCTTTTTAATATTATGAAAGAAGGTACAGATAGAGAGAACTGCTACAAATTAATGAAGGGTCAAGGTTATAGATTCAGCATCAACAAACAACGTGCTGGAAGAATTCAGCGAGACATACAGCATCTGTGGAAGAAACTGTCGATGTTTCAGGTCAAAACCCTGCATCAGGACCCTGGCTGACAAGTTTCCAGTATCATGGGACTTCAGTCTAGTATTTGAAGAGGCCAGTGAAATAGTTGATGCATTGGTTTTAACTTCCCAAAATTCCCAAGATTTAGGGAGGGTTTGTTAGCAAGTATAATTCCTTTTACCACTGAGGGAAAGGAGTCAAAACAGGAAACTAAAGCCCATTTATGTTAAAATATTGTCATTGGGAAGATGTTGGAAGCTTTATTAAAGATACTTCAGAAGGGCACTTTAAAAGGATAATCAGAAAAAATCATTACAGTTTTGAGAAAAGGAAAACATTTCTTCAAGTTACTGGTGCCCTTTGAAGAAGTAAGATGGGTTAAGATAAAGAGGGACCACAGGATGTACTATACTTAGCTTTCCTTTAAGCATTGTGAAGATGACACATCTTTGATTATTGGTGAAAATAAAAGCTCATGGTGTATTAGTAAGGTGCAAAATTAGCTGCCTAATATTAAATAGACATGGTCGAAATTTCTAATATCAAAGCTCACTCATTTAAGGTGGTAGGGGGGAGAAGAGAAAAGGAAATGTCTGGGGCAGTCTTACTTTCTTTTTGCTTTGAAAGAAGATATTAAGGTAGAAACTGACAGGGTTAGATTTGGCCTGTTCATTGTTATATTATTCCATACTGCTGAGGAACGTGCATCTTAGTTTAACTAAACTACACCTAGCTTGGTGCAGGATGTTTAGCACCACAGCCAAGATCACCACAAAACCTTTGCTATGTTCAGTACAATCAGCCACTTCTTAATATCACCTTCTAACTCTATGTGCCCTCCACTGCTTTGATGAGTTTAAAGCTTCCGTTTTCAAAACAAAATATTACTAAATTTAAAAATTCGAGCACCCACGTGACAAAATGCTCTGTACTATAAAATTCTGATCCTCTGCTATCTGAGCATTCAGAAGTCACAAAGGTTAGGCACTTGGTATACATATGATCTGAATGATCGAGCCCCAGAGGCCCAGTTCGCACACTGACCGTGGTCCTGCTTCGTATCCTCCCTTTAAACTTGACTGGGAAATTTATTATAATACAGTGTGGCATCAAAACAGAAACATAGTTAAGAAAATTTGCTGGCATAATGTTCCAACAGTTTGGAAATCTGTTAGATCCATAAAATTCCCAGTGGTGCCTGATCAGAGTTTGATTGTAGGTTGTCCCAAAAGCAAAACGTGGACCACATTTAAAGCTCATCATACAGAAAGATGCCAAAGTCACTTGTCCCATTAGGCATATGTCAGACCCTAACATACGTGATGAATGAAGAGATATCTTTGTGCATCTACCAGCATTCACCATCATGTACACAAGTCCATATGCATATACTTACTTGTACGTATGAAAATAAACTCAACTTTGACAAATGCCCTCATTAGAAGTGGGCTGCCAAATTCTTCTGACCATAAACGAGGGCAGAAGAGATTCATTGGGAATGGAGGGATGCAGAGAGATTGGAAAGGGCAGTTTATTCTCACTGGAACATAGAAGGCTGAGACGTGACCTTCTAGCAATTTCTAAAATTATGAGGGACTTAAGGAGGATAGTCAGAGTCTTTTTACCAGGGCAGATAGTCCGGAACTAGAGGCCACAGTTTTAGATAAGAGAGGAGAAATTCAAAGGCAGTCTGGGGGACAAGATTTTCCACACAAGATGATGGTGCTTGTCTGGAATGAGCTGCCATACGAGGCAGTAAAGGTGGTGTTTAAAATCTAAATTCCTCATTACCATCAAGTGCCGTGTCAGATGATGTGGGCAATCATGGTCTTCCATCTGTCATGACCTTGATTGCTCTTGGCAACTTTTCCTACGGAAGTGGCTTGCCATCATCTTCTTCTGGGCAGTGTCTTTACAAGATGGGTGACCTCAGCCATTATCTCCAGAGACTGTCTGCCTGGTGTCAGTGGTCGCATCAATTAAAATTGTACATGTTTAAAAGGCGTTTGGAAAGAGACTTGGATAGGAAAGGTGTAGAAAGACATGGACCCAATGCAGACAAATGGTATTAGCTTCACGGTCACCATGAGCAACGGGCCCATTTTCTTTGATTCAATGATTCCAAATTTAGAACTCTTCTTCAAACGACAATTGATGTAAAGGTAATGAATTTTACAGCTAGTGTTGTTAGATGATCAATAATGAGAAATTTTAAGCAATTTCAGAAAAAGAGAGGATGCTAGAGTTAGCACACAGATTAATCATGAATTACCAAATGGCAGAACAGATTTGAGGGGGCGCTGCTGCCTACTCGTGCGAACGAACAGGACACATACAAGTAAGTCCCTGTGAAGGGTCTCGGCCCTTCAGTGTACTCTCTTCCATAGATGTTGCCTAGCCTGCTGAGTTCCTCCAGCATTTTGTGTGTGCTCTTTTAGATTTCCAGTATCTGCAGATTTTCTCTTGTTTACAAGGTAAGATAGTGGCAAATATTAAAAAGTATTGGAACTCAGGAGATGTTGTGGTGCTGCGAGTCACTGACAGGTCCAGGAGTTTTAATTGGAGCTCTACTTGAGTATGGTTTCAAAATATCAGCATTACAGGCTGATGGCTTCCTTTTATGCTGTTTCATCCACTGGTTCCATCACAGACGTAGTCCCTCGCGTCTAGGTGGGTGACACTGGGTCAGGGCTTTCACAGTGCTGTCAGATCTTGCAGTAGCCCAACCCATTTTGTCGAGGAGTAAAACTGAAAGGACAGCACCGAGGAAGTGCTGAGCTGAAACTCTTCTAGAAACTGTCCAACACCGACAGCTTTTCTCCACTATCCCGGGGGCTTCACCGAGTGCACCGAGAAGGCAGGTTGAATCAGGGTGGACATCTGCACCTTGCAGCAAGAAGCTTAGCTCTCACCACTACTTGCCTACAGCGAATGGGTGAAATGGGCAGCAGGAGACCAGCTTGCACGACTGAGCCCCGTTTCAGCACAGTTTTGTGTGAAATTACAAAAGCAGATCCAGATAACTATTTTTCTTAAAACAAGGAATCCATTGACCAAAGAAAGACTTTTTCATTTCATTTTAAAATTGGGAGCAATTTCTTAAAATTTGTCATATATACTCAAGGTTCAAAACCTACTTCCACCTAGAATCCTCCCAAGCTTGAATCAATACAAATGCCAGGACAACTGTTACCAAACTACGCAGTTCAAAACCTAACTAGCTGTGTTATGCTCTATGTGTTTAATTATGTATTTCAGATTTTGTTGGAATATTCAAATCCAAGTTCTTACAAAAGTTTTCCTGTTTTTTAATTAAGATAATATTACATTCATCTAATAGGAGATGCAAAGTAGACGTCTGCTAGGATATAAAATTAAAATCTGACCTGACCAGTGTCAAGTCAAGCCTAGCCCAAACCAAGGACATTCTTGATCCCAAACCCAAGCAGACACATTTAGAATTTTTATCTAGAAATACAGCACAGTAACAGGTCCTTCTGGCCCAATGAGCCCGCACCACCCAATTACACTCATGTAACACATTAAGCTAATTACCCGCATGTCTTTGGACTGCAGGAGGAAACTGGAGCTCCCTGAGAAAACCCAAACAGGGAGAACGTAAAAACTCTTTACAGAACTGAACTCTGAGTACTGGCACAGGAATAATGTTACACTAACTGCTGTTCTACCATTTCACCCACATGCATTCAATGCTCTTGGGTCTGAGTGGAGAACACACTCCAGAGGGAAGGGCTGTTGCCTTAGCTCATGGCTCTCTCAGGTTAACACCTTTCAGTGGATGTCACTACTGGCACTATCTTTGGAACTCTGCTCTAAGGGTGCAGCTGGCCCTGCTTAGAGATGCCTCCCAGCCTCTATTCCTTTGTGCTCCTTGCCGGTTAACTATTATTATTAACTATTAACTATTATCATAAATCATAACACCACCACGCAAGGAAGTCAAACAGCGGGAATTCTTTAAAAAAGAATAATGTTGACCCAAACCCAACATGAAGTTCAGATCAGTTTGACTATCCATACAAAATGACCAGCCAACTTTCAGTCTGATAGATTTACATAGCATGGAAACTGACCTCTCCGCCCAACTTATCCATGACAACTAGGTAGCCATCAAAGCTAATCCCAATTACCTAGTGGTCGCCAACCCGTTGATCACGATCAACTGGTCGATCTCTGAGACTTTCCCAGTAGATCCAGAAAAAAAATGAAAAATAAATACACAAATACTGTTGAGAGATTGTTTCTGGGTTGCGGGGTTTTAGTTCCGTTCTTTCTGCCCAGTGCGCATGCGTGTAGCTCCCCCGCCACACATTTGACTACTCAGTGTACTTAAATGGTCCCCAACCACCGGCCGCGAGGAAACGATGTGAGTCAGCTGTACCTTTCCTCATTCTCTGTCAGCCCACTGTTGAACTTGAACCCACGCGAGGTCATCAGTCACCTAAACGCAGTGACACCTTTGTGCGGCCCGCGGGAAGTGCCGTTGCTACTGGCCTGGAGCGCGGACAGATGGGCGCCGCCTCTGAACCTGTTTAGCACACCGAATGTTCGGGGGGAACTCGGTGCTAAAATATTCGCAGACGACCTAATCCAGGCTCAGGGTTTCGTAATTAGCAGAGCAGCTACCACGCTGCGTAATACTGAAACAAACTTTTGTCGGCCGATAGATCCTACAAGGGGTGCGGGCAGGCAGGCGCCCTGTTGCACTCCTCACTCGGTCAGTCGCTCTCTCCGGACGGCAACTGCCACGGTCCTGGCACGGGGACCTCTGGCCCTGACCTTGTCCTCTCACCCCACCCACGACCAGCCGCACCTAGCCAAGGCATCTGGCAGCGGGTCGTGGGTCAGGTGAGAGGACAAGGGGGGCAGCAGTTCGGGCCTGGAGGCTTTCTAATGAGGCAATGAAGCCCTCAAAACTGCTTCGGTACCCTGAGTCCAAGTACCCCGTACTTAAAGACAAACCTGCTGAGATTTTTCAACGGAAAAGACATGAGCAAGCAGGACAGAAGCTAAGTGCTAAGAGCCGCAAAAACTAACGCAGAATAGACTGGACATAAGGAACCCCTTTCAAGTATCGCTGTATTCCGGTCATGTTTAACACCCCCCCCCCCCCCCCCCACACACAGCCAGTGTGGTAAATTATGTATACCTGTCTGGACACACCCCTCTGCTGACTGCTCCTGTGGTTCCTCCCACAGACCCCTGTATAAAGGCGATTGGGGCACTGCTCCTCCCTCAGTCTCTGAGTTTGCTGCTAATAAAAGCCTATTGTTCACTTCCTGTCTCCGAGAGTTATTGATGGTGCATCAGCCGGTCTGCAAGAATATTGTCAATATTAAACCAGTCCGCGGTGCAAAAAAAGGGCGGGTACCCCTGGTGTTTATACATTATTTCTACTTCCGGGTTGCGGGGGTTTTACTTCCGGTCTTTTCTGCCCCGGTGCGCATGCGTGTAACTAATCGATTTGGGGTCAATCTCGCCTTTCACTAAGGCCGACATAGAGGATCTTGGGCTTAAAAAGGTTGGTGACCACTAGTCTAACCCTTTCCCCCATTAATGAAGTGTTCGGAGACATCCATTAATGGTAATGCAACGCCGTGTTAAAATGTCCTCTCTCCCTGCCCCTAATCTGTGTTACTGTGGTCACAATGTCTTATACACAGACTGCTTCCTGCAGCCCTTGAGGTTACAAGAAATACAATCCATGCACAACTAAATAATTAACTATCAAAACAAGCAGAGAAATGCGCTGTTTGCAGCAAATCGAGTCAATATGTATTGTGCTGGGCCACGCTTCTGGTGCAAACATAACATGCCCAAAACTCACTAATGCTAACCTTCTTTTGGAATGTGGGAGGAAACTGGGGCACATGGAAAACCTACAAACTCCTCGCAGGTAGTGTCAGGAATTGACCCGCACTATGTTAACCCCTGCCCTACCACGCTGCCCTCTATCATGGCAGCTCTGATATCACCAAGAAATCAGAACTACCATGTTCGTCTGATCTCTTGGTAATATTCATCCCTCACTAAGTCATTATAATTTGCTTTGTGCAGGAGTTTAATACATGGAAGTTATTGTTGCTTCCCACCTTGCACCTAAACTATTCCCATTTGTATGTGTTTTTACCCCTTCCTATCCATGAACTGTTCTGGGACATCCATAGGAGTAGTGCAATGCTACAGTTTATAAAAATGTCTTTTCCACCCCTACCCCCCAACAACGAGACCCCGTAGTTTGTGTAACTGGGTCTCAACATCATGTACACAGACTGCACCAGGTAAGAAAAGCAGCCCAAGATGAGAGTATCAAACACCAACAATAGCTTAACAAGATATCAGAGACTGAAGAGAAATTTAAGACACACACACACACACACACACACACACACACACACACACACACACACACACACACACACACACACACACACACACACACACACACACACACACACACACACACACACACACACACACACACACACACACACACACACACACACACACACACACACACACACACACACACACACACACACACACACACACACACACACACACAATGCTGCAAGCCCCTTTGACAGGAAGGGTTTCAGCCCAAAACATCGACTGTACTCTTTTCCATAGATGCCACCTGACCTGCTGAGTTCCTCCAGCATTCTGTGTGTGTTGCTCAGATTTCCAGCATCTGCAGATTTTCTCTTGTTAGAAATTTAAGCCATAGTGTCAGACCTGACTAACTTGGGGGGGGAGATAGCTAAGGAGATCAGAATAACCAGATTAAAAGGGCATAAAAATAGTAAAGCGGCTGTTTCCAAAGAGTGTGGGGAATGGGGAAATGAGAGAAAAAGATTACCACAGAAATGAGTGCAATACTTCAACAGAAAGTGTGGCCAACTCACTTTTTTCCTTTGATCTTTTTGTTTTTCCCGGAACTCCTCCAGTCTCCGGATTTCTTCCCGTAAGCTGCTTGCGAGCTGTATGTGTGATAACCCTACATTCTCCATCTCTGCAAGAAATGAACCACAAACAGCTGCTGATTCACAAGAGGCTGCACGAATAGGAACCTGGAAAAACAAACTAGCTGCTGAAGGAACTCAGTGGATCGAGCAGGAGTTGTGGATGGCGATGCTTTAGGTCGAGGCCCCGCATCAGGACAGGGTGAAGAGGAGAGAGTACCCCTATAAAGAGACAAAAGAAGGGTGAGGCAGGAGCTGTCAGGGAATATTGGAACCACGGGGAGATGAAGCCAGGTAGGTAGAGAGGAGGTTGGAGATGGAGTTAGAAGCTGGAAATTGATAAATAAGGTTAAAACTGGTATCAGGTAAGGTAGGGATGGTGGGTAGATGGAACCATGTGGGGAGGGGAGTGAAAGAGTGGGTAACAGGGATCTAGGTGTTTGTAAAGTTGGGGAAGCAAGAGAACCGGGGAGGATCAGGTGAGAAGGGAACACAGGTAGTACAGGTTAGCAAAAATTGAAACAATTCAGTGCATACCATTGGGTTGGAGACCATGCAAGTGGAATTCAAGGTGGAATTCATTTTGCACTTGGCCTCACCCAAGTAGCAGAGAATAGAGAGGTCACTGTGGAAATGGGAAGGGACTTGAAACGTTCGCAACGGGCAGCTCAAGTTGGCCACTGCAGGAGCTCAGTAAAGTGGCTGCCTGGCCTTACCAATATAGAGGAGGTCATACTGAGAGCATCAAATGCAACCGAGAAAGTTGGAAGAGGCGCAAGTGAACTTCCACCTAACCTGGAAGGGCTGATAGGTCCATGGATCGTGTGGAGGAGGAAGTGTAAGGACCTCCTCCAGTTGCAAAGAAAAATGCCAGGGGACAGAGCAGTAGATGGGGAGAGATGAACAAAGAAAGGAGTCATGGAGAACATGGTTCCTGGATAAATCAGAAAGGGGTGCAGAGGGCATTATAGGACTACTAATGGGATTGCATGGCAACTGGCAGAAATGTGTGCTAGTCTGGTGCAGGTAGGTTGAAAGGTGAGGACTAAGGTCTTGAGCTCCTGGAAGCATGTCATCTCAACTTCCCTTCCCATCCCCACCCCCACCTGCCGGCCCTCGGTCTTCTCCTCTGCCAGGATATGGCCTGATGCAAACAGGATGAAAAGCGCATCATATTCTGCTGCACAGTCTCCAACCCTCAGAGACCCTCATCATCTGGGACATGCCCTCTTCTAAACACTGACATTTTCAGTTCCATGCAAACCCTCTTCTGATCTACCCAGTTTCTCTCAACTTTACCCTCCCCCCCCATTCCGATTACCGAGTTTCCTTCCCTCCCCCATCTTGTTTTCTCTGCCCATCACCTATACAATCAACTCACAGGATTCTGACCCTGATTATGGCCCCTACCCTCTACCCCACTCTTCCCATCTGCCTATCAACCCTCCCTTATCAGGTTCCACTTATCACCTTCTTTTCCAGCCTGTTGCTGCCTCCACCTATCACCTTCTAACCACTGACTCTAGCTCCACCCTCCCCTCACCAGGGGCCACCTACCCATCAACTCCATCCACACCTGGCTTCACCTATCACCTTTCAGCTTCTGACTCCATCTCCACCCTCCCACCACCTATCCATCAACCTCCTCCACACCTGGCTCCACCTATCACCTTTCAGCTTCTGACTCCAGCTCCACCCTCCCAACACCTATCCATCAACCTCCTCCACACCTGGCTCCACCTATCACCTTTCAGCTTCTGACTCCAGCTCCACCCTCCCAACACCTATCCATCAACCTCCTCCACACCTGGCTCCACCTATCACCTTTCAGCTTCTGACTCCAGCTCCACCCTCCCAACACCTATCCATCAACCTCTTCCACACCTTGTTCCACCTATCACCTTTCAGCTTCTGACTCCAGCTCCACCCTCCCAACACCTATCCATCAACCTCCTCCACACCTGGCTCCACCTATCACCTTTCAGCTTCTGACTCCAGCTCCACCCTCCCAACACCTATCCATCAACCTCCTCCACACCGGGCTCCACCTATCACCTTTCAGCTTCTGACTCCAGCTCCACCCTCCCAACACCTATCCCATCAACCTCCTCCACACCTTGTTCCACCTATTGCCAACCAACTCCTGCCACACCATTTTCCCTTGCCACATCATCCAGCATGCTCATGACTTCAGTGTTGCTGCAATGGCAGATTGTCTGGACAATGAGATGTTACACTTATTAAATTCCCAATTCATTTGTTTAAAGATATAATAAATTTCTCAGTTAACCAGGCGAGCTTAAAGAAATCTGGGGAAACAAAAGCCTTCATGTTTAAAAGAGAGCACAGGAAATGGAACCCAGATTTAAAAGGAATTCAGGGCTTATCTAAACGGCACCCTGCTAAGGTTATAAACGGCATGGGAATGGAGCTCCAGTGCGGCTATAAAGAGTGAGAACAACTTAGGGTGCTGGTGGGTTTAAAAGGAGTGTGAGAAACAGAATCCCTGTGAGTTTAAAAAGGGAGTGTGGAACAGGGTCCCAATAAGTTTATAAACAGAAGAGGCCCCTGTTCATTTCTGGAAACAAGGTTTTAACAGGAAAATGGAAAACACCGGCTGGTAAGCAAAATGCCAAATCGACAGATAGAAGACGATCAAAATTCTTAGTTTATTTTGAATGTTTTATGGTAATGCCCATTTTAAATGCTGCTTCTCATGTCCTGTGAAAACGAATCCCATATTCAGTTGCGCTTCCATTAGACTAAAATGAGCTAATAGAATCTCAAATCTAGCCTGTGCCATTCAGAGCTCGTTCCTTTGGTCTCCTTTTCTAAAGCACTCCGATTTACAGTCACTGGCAGCACATACTAAAATCAGATTCTTGGCCGCTCAACTCAGATTCTTTGAGGAGCAACAACCCCACGTACCACAAACTCTATGTTAGACCACAGTAATGGATCTCCATTTGTACAGTTCTTATATCCTAGTAACACCAGAAGTATGCTCACAGCTCAATCACAGCTTTAAACACTTACGTTGTTTAAAGACATCGAACGCCCTCTTCAGTGTACTAAAGGTGGGGGAAGGGGGAAGAAACAGAGATTGAAGTAAATACCTTGAAGTGCTAAACATATACATCAGCATTTTTTTTTACGAATCTTGTTTCCACTGCCCCTCTTGCACCCCAACTGAACGATACAGGCATCCAAATAGTTAACTATCTCTAGGAATGAGGGTTTTATCAGGTAGGAAGTTGATTGAAAGCATTTCAAATGCACATGGAACATACATGTCTGGGGAAGATCTTATTTTGAGAAATTACTGTCTGGACATTGACTGTTCCAAAGAAACTTAAGACAATCACAAACAAGAGAAAATCTGCAGATGCTGGGAATCCGAGCAACACACACAAAATGCTGGAGGAACTCAGCAGGTCAGGCAGCATCTGTGGAAAAGAGAACAATATACATTTCAAGCTGCGACCCTTTGGCAGGACTGGAGTAAAAAGGAGGAGCCAGTGTAAGACAGTGGGGGGGTGGGGAAGGGGAGGAAGAAACACATTGTGATAGGTGAAAACAATAGACAATAGGTGCAGAAGTAGACCATTCGGCCCTTCAAGCCTGCACCGCCATTCTGAGATCATGGCTGATCATCTACTATCAATACCCGGTTCCTGCCTTGTCCCCATATCCCTTGATTCCCCTATCCATAAGATACCTATCTAGCTCCTTCTTGAAAGCATCCAGAGAATTGGCCTCCACTGCCTTCCGAGGCAGTGCATTCCAGACCCCCACAACTCTCTGGGAGAAGAAGTTTTTCCTTAACTCTGTCCTAAATGACCTACATTTGAAACAGGGGTGGGGGGGGGGTGAAATAAACAGCTGGCAAATTGATTGGTGAAGGAAGTACGGGACTGGGGAAGTGGGGAATCTGACAGAAGTGGACAGAAGGCCATGGAAGAAAGAAAAGGAGGAAGAGCACTAGAGGGAGGCAATGGGTGGGCAAGGAGACAAGGTGAGAGAGGGAAAAGGGGATGGAGAATGGTGAAGTGGGGGGGGGAAGAAGGAATTACTGGAAGTTCGAGAAGTCAGTGTTCATGCCGTCAGTTTGGACGCTACCCAAACGGAATATAAGGTGTTGTTCAACCTAACTGTGGCCTCATCATGTCAGTGGATAAGGCCACGGATAGACATATTAGAATGGGAATGGGAAGTGGAATTAACATGGATGGCCACTGTGAGATCCCGCTTGTTCTGGTGATGGAGCATAGGTGCTCGGTGAAGTGGTCTCTCAGTCTACTTCTGGTCTCACTGATATACAGGAGGCCACACTCGGTGCACCAGATATAGTATATGACCCCAACAGGCTCACAGGTGAATCGCTGCCTCACCTAGAAGGACTGTTTGGGGCCCTGAATGGTAGTGAGGGAGGTAGTGTAGGGGCAGGTGTAGCACTTGTTACGCTTGCAAGGATAAATGCCAAGAGGGAGATCAGTGGGGAGGGACAAATGGACAAGGGAGTTGCATAGGAGGCAACCCCTGCAGAAAGCAAAAAGTGTATGGGGGGGGGGGGGTGTGAGGGAAAAATATGCTTCGTGGTGGGATCCTGTTGGAGATTCTGACTTCTCATCTGCTTTTCCAGTTCCGATGAAGGGTCTCAGCCTGAAACATCAATTGTACTCTTTTCCATAAATGCTGCCTGCCCTGAGTTCCTCCAGCATTTTTATGTGTGAGGCTTAAGACTATTATACTTTTGAAAAGGGTCCTGAATAGCATAGACCAAGGGGGAGAAAGGAAGGAATTATTTTTTAAATTACTATCATGGTCTTAGTTCACAAACCACGAGATTTATAGTATTTAGTTTCACATCCAGCCATAATGGCATTCATGATATCTAAGTGAATACTCTAGCAGGGCTTCCCAATGCTTAATGGTATTGGTCCATGGCATAAAAATGGTTGGGAACCCCTGCTCTGGGGGCATAGTACAAGCTACAATAACCATTATTCCCTAGGAAGATTTCCAACAAACTGAGTCACTACACCGAAAGAGAAAGGCAATCTGGCACCCACTTCCAACGTAGTGATCGGAATCCCAACTCGGATGATATGGGTAAATGCTTACACCTCCTGAAGGGCCTGAGAAACCAGTGGCAACCAACTTATCATTTCAAAGCAACCCTTGGTCAACAGTAATGATCAATGCGTTCACTCCCAGGCCAAGAGAGTTACGAAGTTCAGTGAACGTTTGAATTCTGGAGTTTTGGTACAAGTCCACCAAACCCAGGTGTGAGGCTGAACTGCACCAAGTGCCGAGCCAATTTGGTGACATCGAGAATGGCTCTGGGCTGGGCTGGGCTGGGCTGCCCAAGTGTATCATGGTGCAAGGGTCTGGGACCTAGACTGAGGCACTGCCCCGTATTTGAGCAATGTAAACACCGGACCAGATAGACTGGAAGCCTGAGTGTCGAGACTGGGGGCGAGGGTCAGGCTGATTTCACTCGTTCTCCCACAAACGTTCATTCCTCCTCTGCGGCACCGAGGCTGTGAACGGATCCAGCTGCTGTGTGTTTCTGCCCTGCAGTATGATGAACTGGAACCAAAGCTCAGGCCTACCCCGGCTGCTTTGGGAGTGGGTCTGGGGACTCAGTCTGGATCAGAATGCTGTTGGCTTGCTTCCATTGCTTGCATGATTTGTGATTTTTATTCTTTCCCTCTGCTCTGTGATTTTTGGCCTCTCCGTTTTTTTTTTAAAAAAAGGAAAATTGGGTTATTTGGTTCTCTTGCTTTGTGGCTGCCTGTAAGCAGACAAATCTCAAGGTTGTATAATTTATACTTCCTTTGATAGTAAATCTGCTTTGAAGTACAGAAGTAATGAGGTAGTACCTGCTGTCAAGTCTAAAGTAGAGAGCTTTTCCTTTCCTAACCAAAGTTCCCCAGCAACATGAAGCAACGAACACTCTACGATAAATACTCATTATTTACTTTATGATCAAATTTATTTAAAATTCGAGACTTGAATATTCCAAAGCTTTGAAGAAAATTCACCTCAGGAATGCTTGTGAAACTTACTTCAGCTCATTCTGTCCACATACTTTCTTTGACAACGAAACCAGATCCTTCCCATATCGCTCCTCGATGGAAGCCCTGGTTCATAGAAATGTAACAGCATTATTGCTCTCTGCAGGAGAGGTGGCACATGTCTATAATAGGCAGTAGTAATAACCAGTCATTAATAACAGGCACGTTGCTAAACTGGGAATGACAAGAGAGATTTCAGAGCATAGCCAGTGAAAAGACCTGTTCAGTGAGTGCAGAGAGAAAACTTCTTTTATTTCTTTGCATGAATAGGGCAGTAAGCCAAAGTTTTGAAAGAGCTTTCCAATTAGCCCAAATCGTGTTGCTGTTTTAAAATTACAGTCAAATCCTCTTCCAATGCGCTCGCAGCAGTCATTACAAATAAATGCTCCTAAAATAGAACCATCACATCATTAACTCCCTTGTCAGTTACCTTAAAATCCATCTCTGGTCACAAATCTCCTGTTGGGTAAGAGTTGATCCTTGAACTCTTTCTTAATTTTGACCAGATCTCTTACCGGCAGTATCACTGAACTCTCAATGTAACCAAAACCTTTTGGTGCAGCTACTACACACAGAATCCCAGAGGAACTCAGCAGGTCAGGCAGCATCTCTGGAGAGGAATAGAGTTGACATTTAAAGCCAAGATCCTCCATTAGGACTGGGAGACCCTTCATTAGCCAGTTCTGATGAAGGGTCCCGTCCCATAATGTTAACTCTTTTTTGTGTATGTTACTCTGGATTTCCAGCATCTGCAGAACCTCTTCTACACAGCACTGTGCAAAAGTCTTAAGCACATATACTGTATGTAGCTATATATTCTGAAATGGGTGTCTATTGTAGACTAGAGTGGGAAGGGGACAGGGAGAAGGGAATCACAGTTTGGAAAGGGGAAGTGAGAGGGGAGGGAGTGGGAAGCACCAGAGAGACATTCTGTAATGATCAATAAACCAATTGCTTGGAATCAAATTACCTTGCCTGGTGAGCCAGGGCCAAGTGTGTCTGCACCATGCCCCTCCCCCCAAATCCTAGCACTCCTCTGCCACCTGTCCCAAACCCTACCCGTGGCACTCCACCCTCACTATTCACAATATACCGTAGATTTCGCACTACAGAGCGCACCTGATTAAAAGCCGCTGGCTCTAATTTTAGAAATAAAATCAATTTTGTACTTGTACAAGCCGCACCGGATTTTCGGCCGCAGGTGTCCCACGTTGTAATATGAGATATTTACACAGAAAGATATTACACGTGAGGATTTTTTAACTTTTAATTAAATCCATATGGTAACATAAACAAATACATATTGCAAATGCTTTTTTTCGAACCGTGCCTGTAACGCGGCTACTTTTAAATATACGTTGCGTATACTTTTTTACTGAACAACATTCCAATATCTCCTAACGACTGGTAAAAAATATATATACTGCAGCCTACCAGGAAAAGTTATTGATCGCCTTTAACTTAAAAGCAGCGTTTTCGCTCCGCCGCTCGACCCCCGCCGTCCCGTTTATCGCAAACCGGCATTTTCCCACAAGACGCGGCGAAACCGGGTGTGACGTCATAGCATCCCGGGATGTAGTACAGAAAACAAATATAGTTAAAACAGTTCTAACTTTAACTAGCAAATGAATTACTAAGCGAAAATATTATAAACTAAATAACTGCCATAAAGGCAGCACAATGCTTTTCTTCGAGTGTTTTCCATGTTGATGAGGGTGAGTACAAATGACTGATTTACAATAATTTAATTGTGAAAGTGCGCTTGATTTATCGTACAATTTCATTGGACCTCTGTGAACTACTTATCAATTTTATTGGTCTACTGTTACGAGGCAAAATGTTTTTGGCGGCATGAAAAAAAACCATGCATTAGCCGCTCCGTTTTAAAGGCCGCAGTGTTCAAAGCTGTTCAAAATGTGGGAAAAAAGTAGCGGCTTATAATCCGACATCTACGGTACTTTGCTCCCACCAGTTTTACAAACTTGCCCTCCACTCCACATTGACAAATACAGTACTGTGCAGTTACTATTCTTTTTGGGAGTACAGATGTTAGAAAATGGGTTTGATGCAGCAAAAAGTAACTTCAAAAACAAATGAATTCAGTGCAAATTGGAATTGCCAAAAATTAAGGTTAATATGATGGCGTCACCAACCTGACACAGACCCCTGGGCACAAATACATTATCACAAAAATCTTATGAAGAAATGTGTGCAAGAGTAAAGATTTACAGATATATTAATTCAGGAGTCAAGAATGCAGAGAATGCTAAAAATAAACAGAACCTGACGACCACTGTTCCAAAATTACAAATATATTGCAAAGAAATACAAAAAAAAACTAATTCCATTCTTGGATTCCACCAGGACTGCTTGCACTTACAACTGGGAATTGCAACCATGCAGCAAGAGGTGAAAATCTCAAGTGGCTCTGATGAGCACTTTCTTGCTACAAGTCTCCTTCATGGATGCAGACTCCTGACAGTAGGGGGCTAAAAAAAAAAGGGTCATCAACCGAGATTTTGAAAAAAAAGATTAATTAATTTTTCAAATGTATTGATGAACAAAAATAAATACAGTATCATTGAATCAGCCAATGAAAAACACCTTGCCCTTTTAACTGCAACTTCCCATCCTCACAACAAAATGCTTGCCTGGAGTTATTCTCCTCACTCCCTGCTGCCTCCTCTAACCTTGCAAAACTCTGATCTGTGAGTTTCCAATTCCACCCTCCTGTACATTTCCATTTTCCTCTGCCCCGCCATGTAGCCCATTATCTAAAAGCTTGGTCACCCTCAGTGCAGAAGCTAATGGAGAACAAATTTTCTTTGGAACAGAAATTGCAAAAGTAATAAATAATCATCTTTAGTAGGATTGGCTCTGGGAGCAATATTATCATGTGTATACAAAGCAGGTCTGCCAACTCCAGTCAAGTGTAAAAATTTCAGGCATACAGGAATGTGATAGATCAACTTGTTGCAACAACCAACTTGCACACATCAGTTAGACCAAGGAACTGACTGTGGACTTCATGAAGGTGGAAACTGGGAGAACACACAACAGTTCTCAGCGAAGGGTGAGCAGTTTCAAGTTCTTTGGTTTCAACATCTCTGAAGATCTATCCTTGGCGCAACAGATTGATGTAATTACAAAGAAGGCATGCCAGCACCTACATTTCATTAGGAGTTTGAAGGGATCCAAAGACTCCGGAAAATTTCTACAGATGTACCCTGGAGAGCATTCTGAAAGACTAGCATCACCGTCAAGTACGGAAGCAACAATGCACAGGACCAGAAAAAGCTGCAGAAAACTCCGCCAGCTCCATCGTAGCCACTAGCCTCCCACCACTGAAGACATCTTCAAAAAGCAATAAATACTTCAAGAAGGTGGCATCATCTTGAAGATCCCTCACCATCCAGAACATGCCCTCTTTTCATATTATCACTAGGCAGGAGGTACAGGAGCCTGAAAATACACACTCAACATTTTAGGAAGCTCTTCATCCCTCTGCATCAGATTTCAGAATGGTCCACGAATTCATGAACACTACCTCACTATTTTACTCTTTTTACATTATTTATTTATATTTTACCCTGCTAATTCACAACAACAAATTTCATGACATAGGCAGTGATGAGAATAAACCTGATTCTGGTGGCTCTCTGTGTTTCCATGGAGGCAGTCTTTTCCTACCAACTCTAATATTGTTATCACCAGCAAACTAACTTGGAGCAGAACTAGGCTGCTTGCCACCGCAACCTGCCCTGCCCCTTCACAAGGCCATGACGATCTAATCCTAACCTTGACTCTGCATTCCTGCCTACTTCTGTAACCTTTCACTCTTTGTTAATCAAGTATATATCTTAAAAATACTCCAAGACTCTACTTTCATGATACTTTTTAAGAATGTTCCAGAAGAGTTTCAGTGAAAAATAAGTCACTTCATTTCCACCTTAAATGAGTAACCTCTTATGTTAAAATTGAGGCCTCTAGTTCTAGTTTCTCCCACAAGAGGAAACGTCCATTCCATGCCAATCCTGTCAGGTCCTCCTTTCTCTTTTCCAAGTTCAACAGATCCATGCCTAAGCTTACCAAAACTTTCCTTATAACATACCCTGCCCATGCACTGAAGTTAGGGTTGGGTTAAACATAGAAACATAGAAAACCTATAGCACAATACAGGAGGCCCTTTGGCCCACAAAGCTGTGCTGAACATGTCCTTACCTTAGAACTACCTAGGCTTGCCCATAGCCCTCTATTTTTCTAAGCTCCATGTATCCATCCATGTGTCTCTTAAAAGAGGCTATCATTTCCACCTCCAACACTGCCGCTGGCAGCTAGTACTAGTAGCTCTTCTCTGAATTGCTTCCAGCACATTTATATCCATCCCTTAATATGCAGATTAATACTGTACATAGTACTCCATTTATGGTCCCACCACAGGACACAGGTCAGATGCTGCAGAACATTGCTTAAGTTACTGATTTAGGTTTTGGAGGCATGGAACATTTATCCAGAGGCAACAAATAACCATAAGCCAAAAGGCTTCTGCCTTGAATCTGTCACAAGAGGTTTAATTATACCTCTTGTGAACTCCATTTAGCTTTCCGATTGTCAGTAGAGTTAAATTTGCAGTGTTGAAGATTTGGCTCTGGAACCAAGGAAGCATTAGAGAGGAGCATTATTGATGTCAAGGTCTGTAACTCCACACTTTTAACATAACTGAGATGAAAAACCACAAGGTCAAACACACAAATTGACCAAGTCTACTTAGGCTGTTAGAATATTCTAGGCTGCAACTTTCTAGGTTGGAACCATAACATTGAATTACGGACTTGTTGCTGAAATATTAACATTATAAAATGCTGTAATGTTGTTTACTTTCAGCCAACCCCTGGAAGAGCTTAGCAAGCCACTCAGCTGTATCCCAATCCTCACATCCAAACAAAATAAAGGACCACTTGGCATTGACCAAATTTAGACATGGTTACAACTCCCTGACACCTAGTGATTGGTGTCTAAACTGGGAGATCAGTCCACAATCTTTTCAAGCGACAGCATGTTCTGGACATCCTCACAGAATCATACTGTACAGTCAATATGCCAGACTCCTCTTTATATCCTGCCCAAGCAAACCACCAGAAGTAGCAGTACAGAGAAATGCAAGGCTGTGGGTCCTTGACATTGAATCCCATGGTGCCCAGTCAAATTACCATCTACAGTGCTCAGTGAGCTGATGGATCAGTACTCCTCCATGTTGAACAACAACTGATGGAGGCTCTCGAAGCAGAAAGGGCACTA
This sequence comes from Hemitrygon akajei, assembly GCF_048418815.1. NCBI lineage: Eukaryota > Metazoa > Chordata > Chondrichthyes > Myliobatiformes > Dasyatidae > Hemitrygon > Hemitrygon akajei. The sequence goes on from NC_133127.1 coordinate 34,898,096, forward strand.
AATGAAAGGGCAGCTACAGTGTATCCAGGCTGACTATCTAAAAGCAACTGATTCACTCCCTGACATTCTTTTGCCTTTTTACCATGATTAGGAGTTTTAGAATCTTTCCTCCACACAGGAAAGACTAGGAGTGCGATAGCATAGTATCAGCTTGCCTGGATGACTGCAACTTTAATAATACACAAGAAATTCATTGTCACCTATGACAAAGACACCCCACCCTAAGTACTCATGCCCTCCACTAGAAGGTACTTGGTTGCAATAGTTTGTAGCACCCCAAAAATACGGCATCTGTTAGTCTTGCGAGACCATGGATCTGAGCCTGGAAAGTCTTCTTCAGGGTGCAGGCCTGGGCAAGGTTGTATGGAACAGCAGCTGTTGCCCACACAGCAAGTCTCCCCTCTCCATGACACCAATGTTGTCCAAGGGAAGGGTAAGGGCCGATACATCTTGGCACCAGTGACGTCGCAGGAGTTGCCAGAACGAGGTTGAAGACAACATCGGACTGCCTTAGTGACTCCAGCTTCGGATTTGTCTTCAGGGTTTACTCCCGAAGCCTTTCCCATGAGTGGGTATGGCCACAAGGCGGCGGAGGTTTGAAATCAGTGTTTTCCCTCTCTTAGATGGACTGCCTTCCCAAGCTGACGAGCTCCATCTACCCAAAACCCCAAAAAGTACGCTGCAGTTACTCACCAAGTTCCATCATCAAGGATGCCCACCATCCAGGCAAAGCTCTCTTCTTACTATTACTATTGGGAAGGAGGTTCAGAATCAGGAGGTCCCACACCACCAGGTTCAGGAACAGGTACTACCCTTCAACCATCAGGCTCCTAAACCACTGTGGATAACTTCACTCATTTCAATACTGAACTGACTTCCTAAATGATGTTCTCGGTATGATTTAATTTTTTTAAATTATGATTTGACCTGCTTTGCACAATGGATGTTTGTCAGACTTCGCTAGGTATAGCTTTTCATAAACTCTATTGCATTTCCTGTAAATGTCGGCAAGAAAATGAATCTCAGCATAGTATGTGGTGACACACTGCATATGCACTTTGTTAATTTATTTACTTTGGACTTTGAAGTTTATAGCAAGATACACCACCTCCCCGCCCCCAAGTCTGCACTTCTACCTCCAGGAAGAACAGAGCAGCAGGCATATAGGAACACCAAATCATTGCAGGGTCTAAATCCTGGACCTCTGCACCCCAACACAGTGAGAATTACCTTCACCACAAGGGTACAAGAAACTGGCTCACAGAACCTAACCCTTTAATTGCTTTGTTCGGTTTTTTGGGTGACACAGATTTACGTCTGAGTTCGACTAAGTGTCGAATATTATCTTTTGCTTCTCTCCTGGCTAGACATTTAATCCTCCTTAGATGGAGGGATGTTGCCCCGCCCACGCATGCCCAATGGCTTAATGATATTATGTCCTGCTTAGACCTTGAAAAAATTCATTATTCAGTTCTTAATTCGGATACAAAGTTCCATAGGGTCTGGGGACCTTTTATTGAGTACTTTCATAACCTTCCTCTTAACTAAGGTTTTTTTTTCGGTCCCTTGCTTTCAGCTCCTTTTTTTGTTGGTAGTAGGCATTAATATCTTCTGTTGCTAAGTGTATTTACAGTTTTGGGGGTTTGAATGTCCTGATGTATACTCTCTAGATTGTGTTGTGGTTGGTCTGGAGTTCTTTTTTGTTGCGGGGTTTGGGGAGGATACTAATTTTACATATCTTCAATTTGGGTGCTTTCTCAATTATCTTCCTTTGTATTATATTATTACTGTATGTTTATTTTTGCACTGTATTAATGTTCTTCATTTCGATCTGGGTTTTTTTTAATCTGTAGCGATGTAGAAAATGTATTAAAAAACTAATTTTAAAAAATTTTAAAAAAAGAAAGTGGCTCACTACCTCCTTTAAGGGCAATTGGACAATAAGTGCTACGAGGAATGCTCACATCCAACATAAAAAGAATTAGGTAAGTAAGTTGAATAATCATTCTAGTTTAGGGCGCACGTTGAATTTATTAAGGATAGTAACGTTTAGATTTATGAAAGAATGTCATCAAAAACAGTTTGCTAAGAAAATAATCTGGTTGCAACAGACCCCGTTTTTAGATCTGGTTTAGCAAATTACCACAGTCGCTTTATTTCAGTCCATCTTCCTCAAGGAGTCCAGAGAGTCCTCGTTCTTAACCTTTCTTTGTGAACTTGACAGGAGAAAGGAACTGTATTTCAATAAAAACAGCAGGTGGCTCTAATGCAGTAAACTATGCAGCACAGTGATTCCACAAGGTCCTAGTGACATCTCCTCATGGGCCTGGGGAGCATTCAAAACCTCTCTATTGGAGTAGGTTTGAGCGCTTCACGGAATGTATGAATCACATCAAATTCTGAGAGGACACAAGCACCAGTGTTGAAGGAGTCACAGTTGATAGCAAGCACACAATGATCTACTGAAGATAGTGGATTGAATAGATTTAATTTGCAAGAGAAAATGAAATCAACTGGAATAGGCATCATGACTTAAAAAGCCAGTCAGACCTTAAAGAACAGCTCTCAGCTCAGCAAATTAACTCCCATTAAGCTGCAGAATTTGAAAGCTTCACAGAAGCAGGATACAAAATTACTTCGCTGATTGCCAAGACAGTCTGGCCTTCCCTTCGCCAAGATTTTGTGAAAGGCTGCAGGTCAATGAATAGCAAAAATATGGCTAGATCCTGAAGGTCCAAACTTCAAAAGTCTGCTTGAGTTTAGCAAATATCCAGAGCGTTGTATCAAATCTCAAATATGGCACTTTTTGGGAAATATGTTGCAAAAAATGTCTTTTTCTTGGCAACAGATGAAATTACTGATTATTTTGATGGGCATACTTAGTAGACAAACAGGCATTGACTCAAAACAGAGAACATTACAGCACAGTACAGGCCCTTCAGCCCACGACGTAGTGCTGACCTTTCAACCTACACTAAAATCAATCTAACCCTTCCCTCCCACATAACCATGGCAGCACAGAGTTAGCTTAGCACAGTGCTCAGTGCTTTGGAGTTTCAAGCTCAAACCTGACGCAGTCCGTAAGGAGTTTCTACGTCCTCCCCGTGTTTGCGTCAGTTTCCTTTGGGCTGCTCCAGTTTCCTCCCACGTTCCAAAGACACACCTGCTAGTAGGTTCCTCAGCCACTATAAGTTGTCCTGTGATTGGGCTAGGGTTAAACAGGTGGGTTGCTGCATGGTGCAGCTTGCTGGGCTGGAAGGGCCTGTTCCAATTGTACCTCTAAATAAAAACCCTATCACCAATTGCCTCTGTGCCTCTCTAAGCTCCTTAAATGCTCCGAATGTACTGTATCTTCCTCAGCGTCAACAAGGCAAAGGAAATGATTATCAACTTCAGGACAGCCTGCACCACTCACATCCCTCTTTACATCCATGCACACAGTTTCACACTCCTGGGAGTCCTCATCTCACACAAACTCTCACGGTCCCAGAACACGTCCTACACAATCAGGAAAGCTCACCAGCACCTCTACTTTCCAAGGAGGCTGAAGAGAGCCAGACTTTGCAGAAATAATATTCACAGCCTTCTACAGATGTGCGGTAGAGAGCATCCTGACGTGCTGCATCACGGGCAGGATGCTCTGTAACGGGTTGTCAGAACTGCCCAACGCTTCACCGCACCATCCTACCCGCCATTGAGGACATGTATACAGAAAGTTGCCGGAAAAGGGCCAGCATCATCATAAGCAGGATAGGTGGGACCGTTCATGGACTGTTCGTCCCACTCCCATCAGGGAGGAGGCTACATAGCATCCACGCCAGGTCCACCAGACTCAAAAAACAGTTACTTTCTCCAAGTAGGCTGATCATCACTTCCAAGCACTAACCCACCCCTCCACCTCCCCCCTACCACCACTACTTTATCATTTCCTGTCAGAGTCACCTTATGTACAGACACTCCTCTGCCTAGTGTCACTTTATGGACATACAGTACAATGTATATACGCTATCTTATGCATTTTTGGTCCATGTTCTAAAAGCAGTAGGCATCAATGTTCATTAAAAGGTGAAAATACGACGTTTAAAACATTATTATATGTAATACTTATAAACATATAAATCTTGGGATAAAATAACACAAGAAATCTCCTGATTTTGGGATATTGTTATAAGAGTGAAATGGATTGTAATGACTGGATTACTATCATCTATTATAATTTCTCAGAATCAGGTTTAATACCACTCACACATGTCGTGAAATTTGTTAACTTTGTGGCAGCAGTATGATGCAATACGTAGCAGGAGAAAAAAGAAAACTGAATTAAAGTACATATATATGTGTTTTGTTAAATTAAATAAATACTGCAAAACAAAAAAATCAAAAACTACTGAGGTAGTGTTCATGGGTTCAGTGTCCATTCAGAAATCGGATGGCAGAGGAGAAGAAGCTGTTCCTGAATCGCTGAGTTGTGCCTTCAGGCTTCTGTACCTTCTTCCTGATAGTAACAAGAGGGCATGTCCTGGGTGATGGGGTCCTTAGTGATGGATGCTGCCTTTTTGGGTTACTGCTTGATGAAGATGTCTTGGATACTACGGAGGCTAATGCCCATGAGGGAGTTGACTAACTTTACCATTCGCTGCAGCTCACTTTGATCCTGTGCAGTAGCCCCGCGCCCCTTGCCCACCCCTCACACGCACCAGACAGAGGTGTAGCCAGTTAGAATGCTCTCCACTGTACGTCTGTAGAAATTTGGAGAGCGTCTTTGGTGACATACCAAATCGCCTCAAACTCCTAATGAAATATAGCCACTGTCTTGTTACTATAAGAAACATTTTCACTTCCCAAAAACAAATGAGTTATCAAGTCTATCAAGTCTCAAGGCTGTTGTGACTTTCAGTTAACACACACACACACACACACAGTGCTGGGGGAACTCAGCACGCCATACAGCATCTATGGAAAAGAGTACAGTGGATGTTTTGGGCAGAGACCCCAGCAGGGTCTCAGCCTGAAGCATCCACTCTACTCTCTTCCACAGATGCTGCCTGGCCCGCTGAGTTCCCCCAGCATTGTGTGTGTGTGTGTGTGTGTGTTGCTTTGGACTTCCAGCATCTGAAGATTTTCTCTTGTTTGTGACTTTCAGTTGCAGCTTTTACTGGGTTTTCATTTCAGTCAGACGGCAGATTTCCCCTTCAGCAGTCAGAAAGCAACTCATGACCCCTCAAAAAGTGTTTCACCATCACACTTAACCCCATGATAGCAGTATATTCACAACTTTGCAGGGAATCAAAACAGAAAACTTCCTCTTCTGCATTTAATTTCACTCTAGCTGGACTTTGAAGTGCTCTGTCCCTCCCCACTTCACTAGCAGCATTGATTCTTGTTTGTGCCAAGACAGGTAGACAGATGTCTCACTCACACACAAAAAAAAATCATCTCCTGCTTGGTCTCAGCAGCAATAAAAGTCCTGCAGCAGTAAGAGGAAGAACTTTAACATAGCGTCAATGGAATACGAGACCCGATTGTGCAAGCTGGAGTGACGGGAGACCTGGAGAGAAGTGTGAAGGCAGCACTTGCTGTTGAACACTGCAGAACTGACACTTCCTCCTTCGATGTACTAAGTGTAAGGAAAGGGGAATTACCTTCTTCTGAGCAACTGCAGAAGCCACTTGAAGATTGCTGAGGCTACTGGTTTCAAAACCCTGTTCCTATGCATCAAAACTGTGTGCTCTGGGCAGCTATGTGAAGAAGGGCACTGGCCCTGGAGCACCAGGAATGAATTTGCACTGGAGGCAGTTCAGAGAAGGCTCACAAGTTTGCTTCCTGAGGTGGAGGGAGTGGCTTTTAAATGATCAACTGGGCACATTGGATCTATAATCACTGGAGGTCAGAGAGAATGATGTGACCTTCCTGGAATGAGACAGTTGCTGAGAGGGTGACACCTCTTTCAGGATAATCTATTTAACACAGAGCTCTGGAGGGATGAACATAGAACATAGAAACCTACAGCATATTACAGGCCCTTCGGCCCTCAATGTTGTGCCGACCATGTAACCTACTCTAGAAACTGCCTAGAATTTCCCTTCTGCATAGCCCTCCCCTTTTCTAAGCACCAAGCACCTATCTAAGAGTCTCTTAAAAGATCTTATGAGGGTCACAAATTTTCAGAATTCACCACTTCTGGGGTCACTGCAAATACTATAATCCCATGATGAAAGACTTTTGGATTCTAGTAGGTTTAAAAATCGGCTTGAAAGTGAGGTTTACCCAAGGCCAGTTCTGTGATGACCATTCCCCCCCCCCCCCCCATAGCAGAGGCAGGGGCCCTGTTTTGCTGTTCCCATTTCTTACAGACCACACTTTGTCCATGACAGCATATTTCAAAGCTGCAAAGATGGGAGGGGGCTAGCAAGTTTTAAGAAGAACAAGGAATCTGCAAAGACATAAGCGTAGTGAATAGGCAAGAAGATGGTAGATGGTGCACAATGTAGCAAAATACAAGATCATCCACTTTGGAACAAAGAGTGAGAAAGAAAATTATTTAAATTGAAGTGTGACAAAAAATGTTGTGGTGCAAAGGGAGTCTGGAGTTGAGGATCATGGAATGCAAAATGTAATCATGAGTTGTGACAAATAATTAGGAAGGCTAATTGAACCTTGGCCTTTACTGGAATAGACACGGAGTATCAAAGCAGGGAAGTTCTTACGCATCATATCTGCAATACTGCATCTTTGAATTCCATGTTTAAGGAAGAACATCCTTGCATTGGAGGCACTGTTGAGAAGGTTCACTAGGTTGATTCCTGAGATACCATTTGAAGAAAGTTGAGCTGGTTGGGCCAATATTCATTGGAGCTTAGAAAACTGAGAGGGAAACTTAATCAATCTTTACAAGATTCTGAGAGGAACTGACAAGAGATACTGCGAGCTCAAGCTAAAATTTGAGGTGGGGGGGGTTATATGGGAGGCAGGGCTTGAGGGTCGGCACAACATTGTGGGCCGAAGGGCCTGTAATGTGCTGTACTATTCTATGTTCTATGTCATCAGTTGAGGTGGTGTTGAGGAGGATTTTTCCTCTCTCTGAGGATAATGAATCTTTAGAATTCTCTACTCCAGAGAGTGTGTGAATGGTTGAATATACTCAAGATGGAATTAACAGATATTTGAAATACAAAAGATTCAATGGCATTCGGAGAGTGCAGAAAAGTAGCGTTGAGGCCAGGACTGGATCTCAGTAAATGGATGAATGGGTTCCAAACACCAGTTAGCTTTCTCCTAGGATTTTCATTTCTCATGCAATGTGGAAGCATTTGCTTAAGTAAAGGTGCAAAGTGGACGATCCAACTATGTTAGCCTAAGAATTTACCACCACTGACATCAGTCTTTAACCAACTCTTTGTGAAAAAAAACAGCTGAGAGCACATCTTTGGAAGTTAACGACATCCTAGCTGTAATACTGAACACGTGCATTCCAGAGCCAGCTGTATCACTGACTATGCTATTTCAGTACTGCATCAACCCAGTAACGTGAAGTGCTTAGGTTATGTCCTATTCACAAAAAGCAGGACAAAGCCAGTCTGGTTAATTACTGCCTAGTCAGCAAAGTGACAAATTACTGTTCACATGTGCTATTATGCAGCATTTCCATCACATGGTCAGGAGTGGAGATATTCCATTTGCAACTCCTCGGAAAACGAAGCAGTCTGTGACAATAAGTGACAAGTAGAGTTAGATAAGTGACAAGTAGAGTTAGATAAGTGACGAGTAGAGTTGGCCTCACATCATGATAAACCATTCAAAAAGAGATGGTTTAACCAACTCTGATGTTCAAGAGCTTTGCCATGACAAGCCCCCCACCTTCAACATCCTGAGGTCCAGTCACAACCTGAAACAATTAAATCAGCCGCTTAAGAGACTGTGATTACAAAAGCAAGTCGGGGGGCGGGCATACTTCACTGAGGGTGTTACTTCCAGGCACCCGAAATCCTTTCCACCATTTACAAGAGTCAAATCCACCACCAACAGGACACAAATGGAGTATTCTTTATTTGCCTCAGTAAGGGCAGCTCTAACAACTCTGGCACCAGCCAGAGTAACAGAACCTACTTGTTCAGTACCCCGTCCACAACTCTAAACACTCCACAAATACAAGGGATTCCGCAGATGCTGGAAATCCAAATCAACACATACGAAATGCTGGAGGAACTCAGCAGGTGGGGAAATGAGTAAAGAGTTGATGTTTCGGTCAAAGACCCTACTTCAGGACTGGAAGGGAATGGGGAAGACACCAGAATGAAAAGGTGGGGAGATGGGAAGGGGGCCAAGCTAGAAGGTGATGGGTGAAGCCAATTGGGTGAGAAAGGTAAAGGGCTGAAGGAGAGGGATTCTGACAGGAGAGGAGAGTGGACCATAGGAGAAAGGGAAGGAGGAGGGGCACCAGGGGAAGTGATGGGAAGGTGAGGAAAAAGAGGTAAGAGGCCAGAATAGGGACTAGAAGAAGAGGGAAGAGAAGGAGAAAAGGGAAAAAAAAAATACTGGAAGGAGAAATACAAGTTCATGCCATCAGGTTGGAGGCCACCTAGAAGGAATACAAGGTACTGCCCCTCCATGCTGAGAAAGCCCTCAAAGATGGTACTTTTTCCACCCACCTGGTTTCACCTATCATCTTTTATTTTGTTCTCCTTTCTCCCCTCCCCCTTTCCTTTCCAGTGCTGGTGAAGGGTCCCGGCCTGAAATGCCGACTGTGAACTCTTCTTCATAGTTGCAGCCTGACCTGCTGAGTCCCTCCAGCATTTTGAGTGTGTTAGTCTAAACCTGCCTCTCCTCTGCCAACGTTGCACAGTAGCGAAATGCAGTGCAGTTACAGGCCCTGGCAACTTCAGCAGCACCTCCAGTGTCTGCATCCTCTAAACCAGCAGTTCCCAATCTTTTATATGCCATGGACCAAAACCGGTAAAGCAAGGGGCACGTGGACCACAGGTTGGAAATTCTGCTCTAAGGGCACCTGCAGCAGGTTCATGATACACCTGCTTGTTCTCCCCAATAATCAGAATCAGGTTCAATATCATTGACATATGTCATGATATTTGTTAACTTTGCAGAAGCAGTACAATGCAATACATGATAAATATAGAAAATCTGAAATTCAGTAAATCGATATACACACATATTAAATAATTGAATTAGGATAAGTAGTACAAAAACAGAAATTTAAAAGAAAGTAGTGGGTTAGTGTTCAATGTCCATTTAGAAATTGGATTGCAGAGGGGAAGAAGCTGTTGCTGAATTGTTGAACGTGGGATTTCAGGCTTCTGTACCTCCTTCCTGACAGGTAACAATGAGAAGAGGGCATGTCCTGGGTGGTGGGAGTCCTTGACGATGGAAGCTGCTTTCCTGAGGCACTGCTCCTTGAAGATGTCTTGGATATTATGGAAGCTAGTACCCATGATGGAGCTGACTAAGTTCAGAACTCTCTGTAGCTTACTTTGACCCTGTACAATAGACCCCACCCACCCCTCCCCCATACCAGCCGGTGATGCAGACAGTCAGAATGCTGCATAATGTTCTGAATTGGAAATGAGTCTCTGCTCCTTCATCTTTACTAGGCTAAGTCCTGGTATTCCCTAGCCAACATTATGGCAGCACCTTGACCAGAGGAGACCAGCAGTGATTCAGAAGAGCAGATCACCACCACCTTCTCAAGGGATAAGAACTGCTGCTCATATCAGTAACACCCACAACCCAATGGAAACAAAACACAAATAACAAAGAAAAGCAAACCATATCTGACAAGCTTCTCACTCACCAGCCTAATTTAGTTTCCTTGTAAATGACAATCGTATTCAGATCGTAAGTCCAGAACGAGGGGTCACAGTTTAAGGATAAAGGGGAAGCCTTTTAAGAGCGAGTTGAGGAAAAACTTCTTCACACAGAGAGTGGTGAATCTGTGGAATTCTCTGCCACAGGAAACAGTTGAGGCCGGTTCATTGGCTATATTTAAGAGGAAATTAGATATGGCCCTTTTGGCTAAAGGGATCAGGGGGTATGGAGAGAAAGCAGGTACAGGGTTCTGAGTTGGATGATCAGCCATGATCGTACTGAATGGCGGTGCAGGCTTGAAGGGCCGAATGGCCTACTCCTGCACCTGTTTTAAGTTTCTATGTTTTCTTTCATTTTACAAATTTCTTCAAAATCCCCACAAGATTATTTATTGTAGTAAAAAGTGAAACTCTCCCTTATATTAACTTTCATTCTCGCTTTATTTTGACAGATCGTTTGTAACTTCCTCAATCCTCTAACACCCTCCCCATAATACAGTTGAAGTAACATTCCAGAGGTAACCTTGACAAGGATGTGTTAAGGTTTAGCATTACCTCTTTACTTTGATTTGATGCTCATCAATTATGGAATGGCTTCATTAGCTAGCCCTCCCACCCCCGGGACAGCAAGATTATTCAGAAAGATGGCTAGCGAAAACCCAGACTCATCAAATGTTGAAACAAGTCCCATAGGTGACCACATTACAACATGGCAGAAATGGTGTGGGCCTTATCTTAACAAGTGATACTGAAATAATGTAGCAGTGGGTATTGTGAATCATAACTAGTTAAGTGGACAGATTTTAACAACAGCATTTCACCTCTGTGTCAGGAAAATGAAATGACAGCCCCCACTGACCCGCCGAGCTCCTTGTTCATTGTTGTCATGAAAAGCTAAATGGTACTTTATTCCCTGGAGCGTAGAAGAATGAGGGGAGATTTGATAGAGGTATATAAAATTATGAGGGTATAGATAGAGTGAATGCAAGCAGGCTTTTTCCACTGAGGCTAGGGGAGAAAAAAACCAGAGGACATGGGTTAAGGGTGAAGGGGGAAAATTTTTTAAAGGAACATGGGCTTCTTCACACAGAGAGTGGTGGGAGTGTGGAATGAGCTGCCAGATGAAGTGGTAAATGCGGGCTCACTTTTAACATTTAAGAAAAACTTGGACAGGTACATGGATGAGAGGGGTATGGAGGGATATGGTCCAGGTGCAGGTCAGTGGGACGAGGCAGAAAAATGGTTCGGCACAGCCAAGAAGGGCCAAAAGGCCTGTTTCTGTGCTGTAATATTCTATGGTTTACTATTGCCCTTCGTGGAAGGGAATTTGTCAATCTTACCCATTCCGGGCCTTTAAGAAATTCCAAACAACGATGGGATTAGCATCGTAGTGTAGCAGTTAGTGATCAGTGTTCAATTCCTGCTGTTGTCTGTAAGGAGTTCTCCCCGTGACCGCATGGGGTTCCTTCAGGTACTCCATATTTCTCGCACTGTCCAAAGACGTACGGATGAGTAGATTAATTCGTCACAGGTGTGTAACTGGGCAGCACAGACTCAATGGGCCAAAAGGCCTGTTGCCATTCTCTATCTTTTTCAACCCCACCCTTGGAAATGGCCACTCACGCCATTGAGAACAAGGACAACAAGGGACGAGCAGTAATTGTTGATCCCCTGAAAAATGTTAAAAAAATAAGAACTGAAAAACGAGGGACTTGCCAATTCTGGAATCTGGAGTAACAGTCTATGGGGGGAACTCAACAGGTCAGACAACATTCTAAGGATGGAAAAGGAACTGTCGACATTTTGGGTTGAAACCCTGTACCAGGACCCCTTCCCCCACCCATCCCACCAAATAGATGCTCTCTGGCCTGCTGAGTTCCTCCAGAGATCGTTCACTGAAATAAAGACCCAACTCAGCAGAAACTGTGTGTGTGAGAGAGTGAGAGAGTGAGAGTGTGAGAGTGAGTGTGTGTGTGTGTGTGTGTGTGTGTGTGTGTGTGTGTGTGTGTGTGTGTGTGTGTGTGTGTGTGTGTGTGTGTGTGTGTGTGTGTGTGTGTGTGTGTGTGTGTGTGTGTGTGTGTGTGTGTGTGTGTGTGTGTGTTTGGATTGCCAGCATCTGCAGAGTTTCTCAGGTTTCTAAGCTTTTCTTCCTTCATTGTATGTAAATCTTAAGATGCTGGTGTCATTCAGAAGTAAGGAACACTGCTGACTGGCATGACAAGATCTTCAAATTCCACTCCAGAGTCACGATGATAATGTCTAGTCATACACACACTGGTGTCATACTGCAGCAGAGTTTCCTCTCAACAGGTTTTACCACTGCTGAAAAGTCATTAGCAATTTATGAATATCGTGTGACATTGATTAATAAGGGCCTCAACCAAGTCATAGCCACCACTGAAGGTGCCTGTTGAGATAAATGCTAGTGAGAGTCAGGCACAAGCAAGCAGGCAACTCACTATTACATTCTTCCTTTTCCCACTCCTCCGTACTCCCTGCTCCTTTATTAAGTGTCCTCAAACCCACAACACAAATATACGAAGACAAGTCTCAATCAAGTCCCACCTCTGTTTGATGAAATCCTCCAACTCCTTGCAGGTTTTCCGCCCATCGTTCATGTGCTGGATCAGATTGTCATAGCCAACCGTGCTGGTTATGTCCGTACTCTGGAAGCAGAAGAGAAATGCACAATTGGAACGGGGAGAAAGCTCTTTACAAGGGATTGCATTTTAAAGATAAATTTATTTCCAAAGCTACTGAAACAATCAAATTGTAATCCTTCCCCCAAACTATCATTCCCTTTATGTTACAGCTGTACGGCCATCACACATCAGTGATCCCAGTGTCGTGATCAAACACGTTGCTTAGAGACACCTAGACGGTACATGTTGCCTTCCCGGTGCCAGGGCCCGTGGCATTCTAAAGGGGGAGGGGGAGCAGCCAGAAATCATGGTACATATTGGCACTAAAGACGTAGTTGGGAAAGGTGAGGAGGTCCTGAAGAGAGATTTTAGGGAGCAAGGTAGCAAGCTGAAAAGCAGGATCCCCAAAGTAGCAATCTCTGAACAGATGCCTGTCAGTGAGGGTGAGAGTACGGTGGCTCGGCAGACAAACGTGGGCTGAGGAACTGGTGCAGGGACCAGAGCATTAAATTTCTGGATCATCAGGATCTCTTCCGTGGGGTGCCTCTGTTCTTAAAAAAAAATCAAATCATTAGAAAGAGGTGAAATAGGTTTGGAAGATGTAGAATCGTTGTGAGTAGAACTAAGAAACCGCAAGGGTAAAACGACCCTGATGGGATTTATATAACAGGCCTCCAAACAGTAGCCAAGCTACGGGATACAATCACAATGGAAGATAAAAAACGCATGTCAAAAGGGCAATGCTACAATAGTTATGGGGGATTTCTATATGGAGGTAGATTGGGAAAATCAGGTTGGCGCTGGATACCAAGAGGGGGAATACATAGAATGCCCTCAAGATGGCTGCTTAGAACAGCTTATGTTTGAGCTCTGGAGGAGAGAGGCAATTCTGGATTGAGTGTTACCAGAATTCATTAGCGGGTCTAAGGTATAGGAACCCTTAGGAGCCAGTGATCATACTACGGTACAATTCACCCTGCAATTTGAGAAGGAGAAGCTGAAGTCAGATGTATCAGTATTGCAGTAGGGTAAAGGGAAATAGAGGCATGAGAAAACAGCTGGCCAAAATAAATTGGAAGGGAACACTAGCAGGGATGACAATGGAGCAGCACTGGCTGGAATTTCTGGGAGCAATTCTGAAAGCATAGATACATCTCAAAGAAGGAGTATTATTCTCAAGGCAAGATGATGCAACCCTGGCGATAAGGGAAATCAAAGCCAACATAAAAGCCAAAAGAAAGGGCATATAATAGAGCAAATATTACTGGGAAATTAGAGAATTAGGAAGCTTTTAAAAACCAACAAAAAGCAACTAAAAAGTCATAAAGAAGAAGGTGGAATATGAAGGCAAGCTAGCCAATAATATTAAAGAGGATACCAAAAGTTTCTTCAGATACAAAAAGTGTATAAGAGAGGCAAAAGTGAATATTGGTCCACTGGAAAACTATGGAGAGGTAGAAATGCAGGTCAAGGAAATGGTGGACGAACAGATTAAGTACGAGGGGTGATTGATAAGTTTGTGGCCTAAGGTAGGAGTCAATTTTAGAAAACCTAGCACATTTATTTTTCAACATAGTCCCCTCCTACATTTACACACTTAGTTCAGCGGTCATGGAGCATACAGACCCCTTCTTTGTAGAAATTGGCTTCTTGGACCTCCAGAAGTGGTCCACAGCAGGGGTGATTTATAAGTTTGTGGCCGAAGGTAGAAGGAGATGAGTTATTAACTTCAAACTTTCTGCATAATCACTCAAAGAGTTGAACTGCATGTACATGTAACGAGAGCTGTATAACTCATCTCCTTCTACCTTAGGCCACAAACTTATCAATCACCCCTGCTGTGGACACTTTCTGGAGAACCAAGATCCGTATGCTCCACGACCGCTGGACTAAGTGTGTAAATGTAGGAGGGGACTATGTTGAAAAATAAATGTGCTAGGTTTTCTAAAATCGACTCCCCCTACCTTAGGCCACAAACTTATCAATCACCCCTCGTATTTTGCATCAGTCTTCACTGTGGAAGACACTAGCAGTGTGTCAGGGGACAGAAGTGTGTGAAGTTGTCATACAAGGTAGAAGGTGCTTGGGAAGCTGCAAGTTCTGAAGGTAGACGGGTCATCTGGACCAGATAGTCCACACCTCAGGGTTCTGATGAGATTGTGGAGGCATTAGAAATAATCTTTCAAGTATCAATGGATTCAGGCATGGTTCCAAAGGACTGGAAAATTACAAATGTCTCACCACTTTTTCAAGAAGGGAGAAAGGCAGAAGAAAGGAAACTACTGGCCAGTTAGTCTGACCTCAGTGGTTGGGAAGATGTTGGAGTCGTTGCTAACAATGTGGTTTCAAGGTACTTGGGGCCACATGATAACACAGGCTACAGGCAGCATGGTTACCTTAAAAGAAAATCTTGCCTGACACGTCTGTTGGAATTCTTTGAAGAGATAACAAACAGGTTAAACAAAAGAGAATCTGTGGATGTTGTGTACTTGGATTTTCAGAAGGCCTTTGACAAGGTGCTCCACATAAGGCTGCTTAACAAGTTTACAGCCCATGGTATTACAGGAAAGATACTAGCATGGATAGATCATTGGCTGAGGACAAAGAGTAGGAATAAAGGGAGCCTTTTCTGGCTGGCTGCCAGTTACTACTGGTTTTCCACAGGGGTTTGTGCTGGGACTACTTCCTTTTAAGTTATATGTCAATGATTTGGATGGCGGAATTGATGGCTTTGTGGCCAAGTTTGCGGGATGATACAGAGTTACAGTGGCATGCAAAAGTTTGGGCACCCCTCGTCAAAATTTCTGTTACTTTGAATAGCTAAGCAAGTAAAAGATGACTTGATTTCCAAAAGGCATAAAGTTAAAGATCTCACATTTCTTTAATATTTTAAGCAAGATTACTTTTTTATTTCTATCTTTTACAGTTTCAAAATAACAAAAAAGGAAAATGGCCCGAAGCAAAAGTTTGGGCACCCTGTATAGTCAGTACCTAGTAACACCCCCTTTAGCAAGTATCACAGCTTGTAAACGCTTTTTGTAGCCAGCTAAGAGTCTTTCAGTTCCTGTTTGGGGGATTTTTGCCCATTCTTCCTCGCAAAAGGTTTCTAGTTCTGCGAGATTCTTGGGCCGTTTTGCATACACTGCTCTTTTGAGATCTATCCATAGATTCTCCAGGATGTTTAGGTCGGGGGATTGTGAGGGCCATGGCAAAACCTACAGCTTGTGCCTCTTGAGGTAGTCCATTGTGGATTTTGAGGTGTGTTTAGGTTCATTATCCTGTTGTAGAAGCCATCCTCTTTTCATCTTCAGCTTCTTTACAGACAGTGTGATGTTTGCTTCTAGAATTTGCTGGTATTTAATTGAATTCATTCTTCCCTTTACCAGTGAAATGTTCCCCATGCAACTGGCTGCAACACAAGCCCAAAGCATGATTGATCCACCCCCGTGCTTAACAATTGGAGAGGTTTTCTTTTTATGAAATTCTGCACCCTTTTTTCTCCAAACATACCTTTCCTCATTGCGGCCAAAAAGTTCTATTTTAACTTCATCAGTCCACAGGACTTGTTTCCAAAATGCATCAGGCTTGTTTAGATCTTCCTTTGTAAACTTCTGACACTGAATTTTGTGGTGAGGACACAGGAAAGGTTTTCTTCTGATTTTGCGCAGGTGTCGCTGCACAGTAGAACAGTGCACCACCACTCCAGAGTCTGCTAAATCTTCCTGAAGGTCTTTTGCAGTCAAATGGGGGTTTTGATTTGCCTTTCTAGCAATCCTACGAGCAGTTCTCTCGGAAAGTTTTCTTGGTCTTCCAGACCTCAACTTGACCTCCACCGTTCCTGTTAAATGCCATTTCTTAATTACATTACGAACTGAGGAAATGGCTACCTGAAAATGCTTTGCTATCTTCTTATAGCCTTCTGCTTTGTGGGCATCATTTATTTTAATTTTCAGAGTGTTAGGCAGCTGCTTAGAGGAGCCCATGGCTGCTGATTGTTGAGACAAGGTTTGAGGAGTCAGGGTATTTATAAAGCTTTGAAATTTGCATCACCTGGCCTTTCCTAACGATGACTGTGAACAAGCCATAGCCCTAACAAGCTAATTAAGGTCTGAGACCTTGGTAAGAGTTATCTGAGAGCTCAAATCTCTTGGGGTGCCCAAACTTTTGCATGGTGCTCCTTTCCCTTCTTCTCACTCTGGAATGGTACAAAACAAAAATAATACACTAATCTTGCTTAAAATGTTGAAAAGAATGTTTTCATCTTTAACTTGATGACTTTTGGAGATCAGTTCATCTTCTACTCACTTAACTAATGACAGTAACAGAAATTTTGACCAGGGGTGCCCAAACTTTTGCATGCCACTGTAGGTGGAGGGGCAGGTAGTTTTGAGCACACAGAGGCTACAGAAAGACTTAAACAAAATAGGAGCAACACACACAAAATGAAGGAGGAACTCAGCAGGCCAGGCAGCATCTATGGCTGTACAGTCGATGTTTCGGCCCAGCATTCTGACAGTGTTGCTTGGATTTCCAGCATCTGCAGATTTTTTCTTGTTTCTAACAAAATAGGAGAATGGGCAAAGAGGCAGGCTGATTACAGTGTCAGGAAGTGTATGGTCATGTACCTTGGTAGAAGAAATAAAAGGGTAGATTATTTTCTAAAAGGAGAGAAAACTCAAAAATCCGAGGTGCTAAGGGACTTGGGAGTCCTCCTGCAGGATTCTCTAAAGCTGAATTTGCAGGTTGAGTCTGGTGAGGAAGGATAATGTGATGTTAGCATTCATTTTGAGGGGACGAGAATATAAAAGTAAGGATATAATGCTGAGGCTTTATAAGGCATTGGTGAGGCCTCACCTTAAAGTATTGAGAGTAGTTTTGGGCCCCTTATCTAAAAAAGGATGTGTTGACATTGGAGAAAGTTCAAAGGAGGTTCACAAAAATGATTCTGGGATTGAAAGGCTTGTCATACAAGCAGTGTTTAATGGTTCTGGGCCTGTACTGTGAATCTGTGGAATTTGTTGCCACGGGCAGCTGCAGAGGCCATTACTGGGTATATTTAAGGCAAAGGTTGATAGATTCCAATTAATCAGGACATGAAGGGATATGGGGAGAAGGCAGGAGATTGGGGCTGAGAGGGAAATGGATCAGCCATGATGAATTGGTGGAGCAGACTCAATTGGCAAAATGGCCTAATTCTGCTCCTATATCTTATAGTCTTAGCTGCTTTCTGTGTTTATCTGATCTACTCACTCTACTGGTGACAGATTGGCTGCTACAGGTTTAAAGGTGGGCAGCTGGCCAACCAGAAACACAGCTCTGAAGGAGGTTAGAACATATGTGTTGAACAGCAAGCTGAGCTGTTAAGTGTGCAGGGAGACCAGTCTGAGGTCTTTGGTCAAACACAGTGCAAATCAACTGTCTTGCACTACGGCAGTAAACTAGAAGTCATTTAAAAAAAAATATACCCATTGCTTTTTGTCTTAATCATTTTGCACATGTAACCCAGATCTCTCTGTTTCTCTACCCTGCTAGAATTGCGCACTCTGGTTTAAATTGCCTCTTCCCAATTCATAACACAACATTCCTCTGTGTTGAATTTCATCTGACACTTTTGTTCATTTCACAACTCTAAATACTTCCACTTGAATTCTATTACTACCTTCTTGACAATTAAAAAACACAATGCAACCAATCCCTGGGAGAGACTACTGGAGACTTCGCTTTTGTCTGAACAAAAACTGTTCACTCTGACGCTATTCCTGTCACTTAAACATTTTTAACATTCTTTTTATCAATCAGATTCGATCTTGATAACAGGCTACTGGTTAGCATTTTAACAATGCCATTTTGGGAGTCTGTCCATGCATCATATCCACCACATCCCCCTCATTTAAAAAAAAAGTTATGAAACTAATTAAACTGAATTTGCCTTTAACGAGTCAGGACTTGGGTCACACACAGACAAATGAGACTATACCTGTTTGACACCATTGTTAATAAGGATGAGTGAAGCTTTTATCTGGGTTGTATAATTCTGACTAGCCAGCTCTCTCAGTGTATCCATACTAACTTAGGTGATAACTATTTTCTCGTTTTATCTAAAAGTTTCCCCACCGCTGAAATTAGACTGATTAGCCAGCAGTTGCTTGGTTTATCCTTACATCCATTTTTAAGACATATCTTAACACTGGATCTACAGATATTTAGAAGGTTATGGTCAGTAACTCCACTCTAGTTTCCACCAGGCACCAAGATGCACTCCATCTGGACTGGCCGATGACTTCAGGGACAGCCACTTACACTCAATTTCATCTCTCTTCCTCCCCTCTTCTCTCTCTCTCTATTTTACACATGCACAGCATCCACCGACTTTGACTTTAATTAAATCTCCTTTTCTTGCTAGTGATAGAGCATCTAAACCAATGTCCAATTTCTAAACAGACATTGAACCCATGAACACTACCTCACTACTTTTTTATTTCTGTAATCCTGCACTACTTATTTTAACTTACGGTAACTATTTAATAGACTTAAATATACTTACAGTAATTCAGGATTTTTTCCTCTATATTTATTTATCATGTATTGCATTGTATCGCTGCCAAAAAGTTACCAGATTTCATGACATACGCCGGTGATAAGTCTTATTAAAATTTAACCTATTCACAAACCATCTCAACCTTTAAAGCCTTCCACTGTTCAGTTAGAGTATTTTTCTGCCAGGTTTGGGTTCCAGTGTGCCCAGAGAAGGTATTTTCTTACCCCAATGGAAATGGCCCTTCTCTATTTGACTATTTGGAGTGGTCTATTTTCACTCCCATTTCTACTCTAAAAGTTATAATACCACAATCAATGTCCCCTAAATGGCCCTCACTAATTCTTGCTTCATTTAGCCTGAACTGAGTTCACCAATTCATCTTTCCTTGTAGGGTTTTAAATATTCTAGGGGGGGAAAATTCCCTCCACTCTGCTTTTTTATATTAGGGTCATGTTTCTGTACAGGTCTGTTCCTGGATATTTTTCCCACTAGTTGACAGCCTTTAGGTTAACAACTAGTGACACCCCTTCTTTCTCTTTATTTACTGAACAGCTTGTATCCCCTCCAAGAGGACCACAACCTTGCCATGACCCAGAGAACTATGTCAGCTGGAGTCAGGGCCTTATGCTTTGGGCTCTTGGTAAGGTCACCCATGCCAAACAGGTCAAAGGGTAAGAGGCCATAGCAAGAGTGGAGCATCGGTCCTCCAGTTTCAGGGGTTCAGCTCAGTGCCAACAACCCTGACTGCTAAAACAAATTTGTTACGGAAACAGCAATGAAGAATCCTTCCACATCTGAGTGTTCCTGAGTCTCCACTTGGGACTTGTATGATTGACAGTAGTGAAAACCGAGAGGAAGCTACTGACATGATGAAAGAAGCCCTGAACACCAACAGAGTTGGAGGAGCTTCATTGCTGCCCTGAACACCAGCGGCATAATGATTAGTAAGTAAGCTGCATGCAGGAATAGTGAGTATACAGCTCAGCTATTTTTTATATCTTCATTGTCTCAGTATCGAAACCCAAACCCTAACCCTTACACAGCCATTTTCACTTCCAGCTCTCCCACTTAGTTTGCAAACCTCTGAAACCTCTTCGCACTTGCTTTTAGACTAATTCTGCTTAAAGTTGCCAGATATATTAATTTCTACTTTGTTTACCTTTTCTCTCATCAGCACTACTTCCCAAGCCCATTGATTGGCTGATTTGGGGTTATTGGTATAGAAACACCAATGCCAAGAAACAGCAAAGTCTTCAGAAAGTGGTGGATGCAGACACCTCCCAGTCCATCACAGGCAAAGCCCTCCCCACCACTGAGCACATTTACATCAGTGACCCCCACCATCCAGGCCTTGCTCCCTCCTCGCTGCTGTCATCAACAGGGAGTACAGGAGCCTTAGATCCGACACCACCAGGTTCAGAAGCAGTTATTACCCTACAACCAACAGGCTCCTGAAGCGGCACGGATAACTTCACTGTCCAAAACTCTGAACTGATTCCACACCTCCGGATTCACTTTCAAGGACTCTACAACTCACATTCTCAGTATTTTTTCTATTTGCACAATTTGATTTTTTTTTTTTGCGCATTGGTTGTTTATGTGTTGCTTTTCTTTATCTTTCTGTTGTATTTCTTTATCTTTGTGAATGCCTGCAAGAAAATGAATCACGAGGTTGTATATGGTGACTTTGATAAAAATTTACTTTGACTAGAATTATGGAGACGAACGGTATAGGAACACCCTTCTGCCTGTTGAATCGACACCGGCCATCAAGCAGCAAACACGAGGAAATCTGCAGATGCTGGAAATTCAAACAACAACACACACAAAATGGTGGTGGAACACAGCAGGCCAGGCAGCATCGATAGGGAGAAGCGCTGTCGACGTTTCGGGCCGAGACCCTTCGTCAGGGCATCAAGCACCCGTTTTTACGCTAATCTTACCCTACCCTAGCCCTCTTATTTTCCCACTTACCCATCAACTCTCTCCAAAGACTGCCACTCACCTACACACTAGGGGCAATTAACCTATCAACCCACTGGAGTAAACCTGCATCCACAGGGAGAGGATGCAAGCCCCATAGACGAGTCACTCGAGGTTGGAATCAGGTTGCCTGGGATGAGAGGGAGCACCTCTACCAGCTGTGCTGTCTGAATTGGTTTAAACTTACTCTGCAGCCACACCAAGCCTCCTGCCAGGATAAAGATCAGCTGAATCCGTCACATGCATCGTTCACTTCAAAACTAATCAGCTGGGGACAGCCCACAAGCGTTGACATGCTTCTGGCACCATATTTACTAACCCTAATCCTAACCACGTGGCTTTAGACTGTGGGAGCGATCCCACACGGTCACGGAGTGAAAGTACAAACTCCTTACGGAGAGCGGCAGGAACCGAACCCTAATCGGTGATCACTTGAGCTAACTGCCTCACTGTTGGTGTAAAGTGACTGCACTCACCCCTTCGCGACCATGCCACCGCTAATCTCGTCCACTGAGGTACAACCCACCCTCTCGCAGGAGTGCTGCCCCACAAACCTCAATGCAGCAACACTGCACCATTTATTCTCACCACACGTTCATCCACACCATTTTCCATCCTCTCTGCCTGCCACTGGAAATTACAGAGATCCTGCTTCTCAGATTCTTTCCTAACTCAGGGCAAGTCCAACATGTGGCTCGCGATCAGGTGCAAAATCACTCCAATATGATCAAATGAAAGGAAGGACAATTGGGAAAACAGTGGTACACTGTTACAGTACATCTGCGTTTCACAAACACACAAGTTCTGTTCAACATTTTATCAAAACACGGAAGTGAGGGAGGCGGAGGAATGGGCAGGTGCAGCCACAGTAATACACCTGTCCATTCACCTCCTTCCTCACCTCCAGTCAGGGCCTCAAACAGAGCTTCCAGATGAGGCAACTCTTCATCTGCAAACCTGCTAGGGCGGTCCATGGTGCCCAGTGCTCCCAATGTAATTCCTCAGCATTGGTGAGACCCGTCGTAAACCTGGGGATCGCTTCGTCGAGCACTTCCGTCCCACCCACCAAAAGCAGAACTTTCAATTACGATTCCTATTCCTGTTCCAACATGCCAGTCCATGGTGAGGCCACCCTCAGGGTGGAGGAACAACACCTTATTTTCCATCTGGGTAGCCTCCAACCTGATGGCATGAATATTAATTTCTGCTTCTGGTTTTTTTAAAAAAAGCATTTCCCCCCCCCTCAGCTCTTTTTTGATTCCCCACGCTAGCCTCTTACCCATTCTCACCTGCCTATCACGTCTCTCAGGGTCTCCTCCTCTTTCCCTTTCTTCTCTCCCATCAGATTCCTTCCTCTCCAGTCTTTCCTACCCACTTGTCTTCTCCCAATATCTTCTTGCTATCCTTCGTCCCTTCCCCTCCCTCCTTTTTATTCCGGTTTCTCCCTCCTTCCTTTCCAGTCCTGAAGAAGGGTCTTGGCCCAATATGTCGACTGTCTATTCATTCTCATACACGTTACCTGACCTGCTGAGTTCCTCCAGCATTTTGTGTGTGTGTGTTGCTTTGTCTGTCCAATGCTGAATCCTGCTTAACATGTTTTTTTAAAATCTAAAAACAGTAGTCATTTACCAGCATTACAGGATATAAAACTAAACAGAAAATACATTCTTCAAGAAGTGATTGTGAAATGGGTACACAAGGGGAACATAGCAGATGTTATGCATTTTATATTTTTTAAGTTCTAGAGAAACTTCAAACAACACACTTAATCACCTGACTTATTATAAATAACAGGGCATCTAAAATCAGGCAACAAACAACCACACTGGGTAAAGAAATTACAGCATGGAAAAGGCATGTTTATTTTAAAAGACCAACATACGATGGAAAATTAAAATTCCATGAATATCAGTGGTTACAAAGAATTCAAAGATCTCTGCTCTAGCTGCTGTGGTACTGAAACCAGGGCTTGGGCTGCTCCAGGGAGTGGATCCAAGGACTCAATCTGCTTCGGAAAGTTGTCACTCATTTCTACTGTTTGCATGATTTCACTCTTTTCCCCTTTTCTCTACACAGTGGTTTTGGCCTTTTTTTAAAATTGGGTTCTTTGTGTTTCCTGATTTGTGACTGCCTGTAAGCAGACAAATCTCAAGGAGTATAACTTATACATTCTTTGATAATAAATGTACTTTGAATATCAGTGGTTACAAAGAATTGGAGGAAAACATCCAGATTCGGGAGAGTCCAGAACAGAGGACACAAGACAAACATTTTTAAATAAATTACCTAAGGAAATTAGAGCACAGGATGTGCTGGGATGGGATATGATTGAGAAAACTTGTTATTCATTTAAACAAAGGAAGTTTGGTGCTTACATGACAGAAAGAGGAATAGAAAGACATGATGCAAAATAGGATAGGAACTGGAGACTTGTGTGGGGCATAGATGCCAGCACAGATGGGTTCAAAGACAAGATTCCCAGCCCCAAGTTGGACATTTGCCCCTGTTGTCCTTCAATCCACTGGAAGCATTTTAAAAATACATTCCGTGTAAAGAACGATTTAGAGCTAAGTACAGTCAGTTGGACAACATTCAAGTCAAATCACTGGATTTCCAATGGAACTTATTTCTACAGTGTAAGTAAGGACAAAGGCCTGCTCATGACTTTGGTGAGGGAGTTTAGAGGAATGAAGGGGGCAAATCTCATTGAAAGCTATCCAATAAGGTCTAGATAGTGTGGAAATGAATTCCTATTGTGGGGGAGTCTAGGACTAGAGGGCTCACTTCAGAATAATACAAGTATGTCCCTTTGGAACAGTGGTCCCCAACCTCCGGGCCGTGGATTGTTACCGATCCACAAAACATGCAGGGGAGCAGCGGTAGCCGGGATGCACCCAGCACATCTTTAAGAAAAAGCCAAAATAAACAAACTAATTAATTAGGTGTCGCCCGGCACGTAAACGTGGCTGACATTTATGTGCCGGGCGGCACCTAATTAATTAGCTTGTTTATTTCGGCTTTTTTCTTAAAAATGCGCTGAGTGCACGTCGGCTACTGCTGCTCCCCTGCACACTTCGCGGCCCGGGGGTTGGGGACCACTGCTTTAGAACAGAGATGAGGAGGAATTTCTTTAGCCACAGGGTGGTGAATCTGTTGAATTCTTTGTCTCAGACAGCTGTGGGGACCAAGCCGTTGAGTATATTTAAAGCAGAGATCGTTAGTTTCTCGATTAGTAAGGCTGTCAAAAATTACAGCAAGCAGGTAGGAGAATAGGGTTGAGAGGGATAATAAATCAGCCATGATCGAATGGTGGAGCAGACATGATGAGCCAAATTGCTTAATTCTGCTCCTAGGTCTTATGGTCTTTAGGTCTAAAGGACAAAGAGATATCTACGGATGTTAGTTACATGAATTTCCAGAAGATATCCAATGAAATCTCTCAAAAGGATACTATTAGGTAAAGTTGAAGCTCATGAAATTGAAAGTAAATTGCTAACCTGGATAGGAAACCAAACAAACAGCAGGAAGCAGAAAACAACATTGTGGAAGGAAACCCCACCGGATGCGTAAGGGACTAATTCCTAAGTCAGTCCGTATCTTAATAAACCAACAACAGAACTAGCTATCTTCAGATCCTTCCAAGGATTAACTGACAGTCTGATAGTTATTTTTTTAGGAAAAGTAATCATTATGCAGTGTTTTATGTAAACATTAGCGTGATTTTAATCTGGTCTGAAACTTTGGTTTTAAATCCAAATAAAGTTAACAATGAAGGCATGGGGCACAAGTTGGCTTAGGAAGATTGGGAAACTACTTTGACAGATATGAGACAAATGGCAAATAGTGGAAAACTGCTGGTCTGGAATAAAAAAGTTCAAAGATAAAAGCAATAGTTTAAAAAAGTATTGGAGAAATTAAGGAGACCAAATGCAATAAATTCCCAGGATCCAGTGACCTGAATCATTGGGCTGAAGGATGGAGGAAGCACATTTTCTAAAGAGATTATATAGATTTCATTGATTGGGAAGGGAGCAAATGTAATGCTACATATTAAAATCAGAGGGAGATAGAAAACAGGAATATCAGGAGGGAAAATGCTGGAATCAGTTATTAGATCAGTAATGGAGCACCTTACAGAATAACAATAAGGCCTAGGAAGTGTAAAACAGGATTTCTGAAAGGGAAATGGTACTGAATAAAATACGGTGTAATTAACAGAGCTGGTAAAGATGAACAAATGATGTGGTGTGTTTGGACTTCCAGATGCCTTTAGATAAGGTGCCATCTGTTGACTATTATGCTGAATTAGAGCATGTGGTGTTGGGAGATAATCAGTCTTCAGTCGATGTTGGTATATTATCAGATAGAAAGCAGTGATTAAGAATAAATGGCTCATTTACTGACTGGACCAGTAGGGTCCCACATAGCGCTGCAACCCCAGCTGTTCACAATCCTGAGCAATGAATTATACAAGAATATCAAATGTAATCAGTGGATTCGGATAACCAGTCCATCAGGCAATCAGGGAGATGCCAGAAATGGCTGGGAGTGAAAATGAAACGATTTTACTACTTCAGCAAATTAGGAACTATGAAGAATTTGAAGATGATAACAATCATCTTGAAAGCAGCATTGAAAATGAAGATTTGGAGGATCCAATTGTCAGTAGCATTGTATGAAGGCAGTCCTTTATCTGCACTAGGAGTCTGTGCTCATTTTGTTCACTGACAGTCAGTCAAAAGAACATGGCAACATGTTATCTGTCCATTGTATCAGACAATGATAGTGAAACCTTTCCAGAAGAGTTTTTTAAAAAAGGGAATAGCCATAGCATTGGGACAGTTCCACTCTCTAGACCTTGGAAGTCCAGGTCCAGTAATATGAGTAGTCGTCACAAACTGTCGTCTCTCTCTGTTGCAGTGGATAACTACATCTTCTTCAGTGCCTTATCATGCCCTTCGCTCTCCCCGAAGCATCGTAGAAACCGCCCTCTTGGCCGTTGGATCTCACTGTTGATCTCATCCAGCCAGTGTGTGGGTGGCCGGCCGGCTACCCAAACCTGGTTTAGCCCACCCGTCGAAATGGTGTACTGGCATGTGGCTGCTGTTGCATGCAAATGGCTACATGGAACCACAGGTGAGGGCTGAGTGTCTGGTGAGGACCAAAGGTAAATAAGTTGCTCCAGAATGGACACAACAAGCCCCTTCACCAAGGGGCTAGCCCTCCCCTAACACTCCACACACGGCAGCAAAATGTACCGGTCCCGATGGGTCCTAATTAACCAGAATCCAATGTACCCAAGTTTGCAAAGGACTCCAAATAAACTGGGTGACGTAGGCTGTTTACGAGGATGCAGAGACGGATCGGGGAAAGAGACTGAGTGGGTGAATGGCAAGGATGCGGCAAATGAAATTCGCAGGTATGTTAAACAATTAGGAAGACAAAAAGGTACAGTCTGAAATTAAGGGCCAGAACATTTTACTGCTATCACACAGAGCATCCAGAATGTCTCAAAATAAGAGGAGACCCCACTAGACTGAGATGAGTGAACTTCTTTACCCAAAAAGTTGTGAATTTTTGGAATTTTCTGAAAGCAACGGGGAGGGTCAGTTGATCAGTGTATCCAACACAGGGTTTCAGATCACAAAGAAACCAAGGGTTCTGGACAGCTGTACAAAAAGGAAACCAAGTTAAAAGATTGGCCATAATATTACTGAAAGGCAGAGCGGACACAAGACGCCAAATAGCTGCTTTTACTTATGCTCTTTGGTTGTGATCCATTAATAATCAATCAACACTGAATCAAGTCACAAAGTCAAGAGCAATACTGCATGGTCCTAGCATAGAGTCCATGGTGATGACGATGGCCAGTCTGCTAGTCCTAATTTCCTGATGTTGGTCCGTATTCCTCTATGTCCCGCTCATCTATGAACCTATCCAAATGCTTCTTAAACAACATTGTACCTGCCTCAAACTCTTTTCCTCCGGCAGCTCATTCCATATTGTCATCGCCCCTGCATGAAAATAATTTGCCCTTCGGGTCCCTTTTAGGTCTTTCCCCTCTCATTCTAAATCTATACCCCCTAAACCACCTTATCTATGCCCTTCATGATTTTAAACATTTCTTTGTTCTCCCACATTCCCCAAACGGTCCTTCCAGGTGAGGCCACACTTGTGAGTCTGTTGGGGTCACATACTATGTTCGGTGCTCCTCCTATATATCGCTGAGACTTGAAGTAGATTGGAAGACCGCTTTGCCGAGCACCTACGCTCCGTCCGCCAGAACAAGCAGGATCTCCCAGAGGCCACTTATTTTAATTCCACTTCCCATTCCCATTCCGAAATGTCAATCCATGGCTTCCTCTACTGTTGTGATGAGGCCACACTCATGTTGGAGAAACAACCCTTTATTTTGTGTCTGGGTAGCCTCCAACCTGATGGCATGAACATCGATTTCTCAAGCTTCCCGTAATGACCCCACCCCCTGCTCTCTCCTTCACCATTCCCCATCCCCTTTTCCCTCTCTCACCTCCTCTCCTTGCCCACCCATCGCAGCAATATCGCTTTCACTACTCACTCTACATTGTCTTTCTTTCGGACAATTCTTTCTCTAGCAAATTATCTTGGGATTGTGATAACTTTTCAGCTCACCGCAGAGTTGCAATTAAGACCAAAGAGACACTGGGGAAAACAGATAACAACAGTTGAACAGGTCTAAAGAAGCTGTGTCTGAACAATGGTCTTCAAGGAAGTATCTGAAAGTGTTAATCTGACACATTATAGATCCACGTGCCAAAAACATGAGCCTGCAGAACAAGTATACAATCATTCAGCCATTTGACAGACTACAGGAAGTAAAAGAAGCCCCAGGGAAGGCTGCCACACTTTATTGTGCAACATAAAACAGATGAGCTTCTGAATTACAGAAACTGTCTTTGGTTCCTTTACTCTACATAGTTCCATTTGTTTTAGTTCCAACTACATGCTTCTCTGTTTTGTAATTATAATTTGAAATTTCAGATCCCAACAATAGATTTCTATTAAATGTCTTCATAGCTCAGACGGTTACACATGTCAGATAAGCAAGGTTACAGTGGAAACGGTGTTTGCTAACTCTCGTCATATTTCACAACGAAAGCCTAACGATCTGGATGGTTTTTATCTGCATTCATCTCATCAACTTTAGTTTCACTTCTTTAGAACATTATAGCTAAATGGTATAAAAGTTCGCCTGGTCTATCAAACAGAACAAAACAGAGAGAGAAAAAAATGCAGAGTACTAAGTATTAATTTGGCACTGAGTACTAACAGACTTGATAAATTGCAGACATGCAGAACTCTTGTACTGGCAATGCTTTCTCATTTGATGACAGTAGTCAACCTCAACAGTATGTCTTTGGTCCACAAAGAGCTTGGATACTCTTTGCCTGCAAGAAACCCAGCTCATGGGCAAAACTGTTCAAATTAGCACTATACTTAATAAAATAACTTAATAAAATAAACTTAATAAAACGCTGGGATCAGCAAAGTGGAACTTTCGTCATAATTCCCAGGCTCAGAAGGTCTTTGGCGAGACTGCACCTGGAGTAATGTGTATGGTTTTGGTCTCCTTATGGAAGAGTACCAGCCATGGAGAGAGTACAATGATTATTCACTGGGCTGGCTCGGCTCCAGGAATGGCTAGCTTACCAAATGAGGAGATACTGAGTTAACTAGGCATGTACTCTTCTTGAACCTCACAAATGAAGCCGAGATCTCACTGAAACTTGGAACATTTTATTTTACAGGGTTCGACAGGCTGGCTACAGGGAAGATAGGTGGCTGAAGTGTCAAGAACCAGGGAATGCCATCTCAGAATAAGTCACTATCTCAGAATCCGTCCTTATGTATTGACTCAACTAAATGTCAAGTCTCCATAAATGGTGCCTCCAGCAGTTTGTTTTTGCTCAGAATAAGTAGTAACCCTTTCCTGGGTGAATGTTGTACACAGAACTGTAGATGCCATCCCAAGCTAACTGGAAGCATAGCCTCCCTACCTTTATATTCAATTCTTCTCATGAAGAATGACAAACTTCTATCTTAATTTGTTTCTTGTTTACTTTTCCATCCTCAGCTCCTGTTTTTACAGCAATTTACCTTGATAACTTTGGTCAGCATCCTGTTACGAATGTGCCACAACTCTGAGGGGCCGAAGGGTACAAAGTAGCCCCCTCCTTTTTGAGAATCACAAGATCGCTATTAATTTGGGTCTGGGGACCCAGGAAATGAGAGAGAATCCTCAAGGTTTTGGAATGTCCTGGCCCCTCAGCGATACAAAGCCACGGATAACGGCCATTGTCTCTTGGAGACGGAATTGTGTATTGAGTACTGTACTATTCATTGAAGCCCTCAGGGAATGACCAGAGTGGGCTGGTTGAGGGATTGCATCATCCCAACCTGATTGATATCTGAGACCCCGTGAGTAAGGATAAAAGAGGGTCTGGGGAACAACCCCTTCAGACACACCAGGAGAAACGCTAGAAATCCCGTGACAGCGTTTAATAGCGACAGCCGGTGGGGCCCGCGTGCGTCCTTTCCCGTTGCCTGGGATTGGCGGGACTGACCACGGAAGAACGGCTTAGCTAAAAAGAAAAGGACACCAACGAAATTTCGAAGGATCGACATCATAAAAAGGAAAAGCTGGCAAGTTTCAAAAATCTCTCTCGACTCCAACCAAAGGCTGCAGCCTGCATGAGCTGAATGACTTTTATATTTCCATCGGACAATACATTATCCCCTAGACAACGATAGAGCTTATTTCTTATTGATTATTATTATACCTGCACTTTTAGAGTTGGTATTGACAACGTATATTATCTGTATGTTTGCATTGATATTATTTTTGTGTATTTTTACCAATAAATACTGTGAAAAATAGTACCATCAGACTTCAACGGACCTCTTTATCTTTGCTGGTAAGTGACCCAGTTACGGGGTTCGTAACAATCCTAAAGCAGGTGAGCTTCGGGGGTCATTCTCGCGGCCCAATCAGTAGCGGGATTAGCGCGCAGTGAAGCAGTTACTCGCAGGTTGGCGGTGCTCTTTTAAAAGGAGAGCTTTGCGGGCATTCGGTGTTATTCTGGCGGCCCAATCAGTGGCGCAGAGAAGAGTAATTAAGAGTACTGAAGGGACAAGTGGAGTGGCCATTGTTGGAGTGGGCCACTGGTGAGAGTGGGAGTGTCAGGCTTTGGCTCAAAGGAGGTTTCAGCTCGAAAGAAGCATTGCTTCTAGGTAAATGGTCCAGGTAAGTTTCTGTTGAATTTCCCTTTTTTTCTTACTGTGTCGGGGGTACTTAGTGTGGTTTAAATGGGCATTGTGTGCTCTTCATGCCAGATGTTGGAGTCCTGGGAGACCCAGAGTCTCCCAGGGAATTAGATCTGTGTGAAGTGCATCTGGCTGCAGCTCCTTGAGGACTGTGTTAGGGATCTGGAGCAGCAGCTGGATGACCTTCGGCTTGTACGGGAGAGTGAGATCATCGATCGGAGTTACAGGGAAGTAGTCACCCCTAGGTTGCAGGAGGCGGATAGCTGGGTGACTGTCAGGAGAAGGAATGGGACGATGAATAGGCAGATAGCACAGACCACCCCTGTGGCCATTGCCCTCAATAATGAGCATACTGTTTCAGATACTGTTGTGGGGGATGACCTCCCAGGCGAATGCCACAGAGACCAGGTTACTGGCCCTGAGCATGGGTCCGTAGTGCAGAAGGGAAAGAGGAAGACAAGAGAAGCAGTAGTGATAGGGGACTCAATAGTCAGAGGAACAAACAGGAGATTTTGTGGACATGAATGGGACACCCAGAGAGTATGTTGCCTGCCAGGTCCCAGGGTCAGGGATGTCTAGGATCGTGTCCATAGCATTTTAGAGGGGGAGGGAGAGCAGCCAGATGTCTTGGCTGGAAAGAAAAAGCAAAGAGGTCCTGAAGGGAGAATTTAGCGAGCTAGGCAGAAAATTGAGAAGCAGGACCTCCAGGGTAGTAATTTCTGGATTGCTACCTGTGCCACGTGCCAGTGAGGGTATAAACAGGATGATTTGGCAGATAAATGCATGGCTGAGAAGCTGGTTCGGGGGAAGGGCTTCAGGTTCTTGGATCATTGTGATCTTTTCTGGGGGAGGTATGAGCTGTTCAAAAGTGACAGATTGTACTTGAACCCAAGAGGGTCCAATATTCTCATGGGCAGCTTTGTTAAATCTGTTGGGAGAGTTTAAAGTAATTTGGCAGGAGGATGGGAACTGGAGTGAAGGGACTCAGGACAGGACGGATGGTAAAAAAGCAAAGACAGTCTGAAGTCAGACTGCGAGGAAGAGCAGGCAGATGACAGGACAAAATTGCAGCCAGCAAGTTAAGTATCAGTGTATTAGGGATGCAGAATCAAAAAGGGTAACAAAGACTGAACTCAAAAGTGTTATATCTCAATGCACAGAGTATAAGTAATAAAGTGGATGATCTTGTTGCACTATTACAGATTGTCAGGTATGATGTTATGGCCATCACTGAGTCGTGGCTGAAGGATGGTTGTAGTTGGGAGCTGAATGTCCAAGGTTACACACTTTATCAGAGCAATAGGAAGGTATAGGAAGGTATGTTATATCATTAGAAAGATGTAACATAGGATTGGAAACCTTATGGGTTGAGTTAAGAAACTACAAGGGTAAAGGAATGCTGATGACAGTTATATACAGACCTCCAAACAGTAGCTGGGATGTGGACCACAGATTACAACAGGAAATAGAAATCAGCTATACTGGACTGGGTGATGTGTAATGAACCAGAGGCAATTAGGGAGCTTAAGATAAAGGAACCCTTAGGAGACAGTGTTCGCAATGTGATTGCGTTCAACTTGAAATTTGATAGGTAGAAAGTAGTCTGACATAGCAGTATTTCAGTAGAGTAATGTAAATTAGTGGTATGAGAGAGGAGTTGGCCAAAGTAAATTGGAAGGAGATGCTAGCAGCAATGGCTTGAGGTTCTGGGAAAAATGAGGAAGGTGCAGGATAGACATATTCCAAAAACAAAGAAATAGTCAAATGGTAAAATAGTACAGCCTCAGATGACAAGGGAAGTCAAAGCTAATGTAAAAGCAATAGAGAGAGCATACAACAAAGCAAATCTTAGCAGGAAAATAGAGGAATGGGAAGCTTTTAAAGTCTACAGAAAGAACTAAAAGAATCATTGGGGGAAAAAGATGAAATATGAAAGCAAGATAGCAAAGCTAGATGAACTAAATGAGTATTTAGTGTCTTCACTGTGGAAGACACTAGCAGTGTACCAGGTGTTGAAGGGTGCGAGGGAAGAGAAGTGAGTGCAGTTTCTACTACAACGGAGAAGATGCTCAAAAAGCTGAAAGAGGAGGAGTATAGGAAACTGATACAGGACTTTGTGATATGGTGCAACTCAAACTACCTGCGTCTCAATATCACCAAGACCAAGGAGATGGTGGTGGACTTTAGGAGATCTAGGCCTCATATGGAGCCAGTGATCATTAATGGAGAATGTGTGGAGCAGGTTAAGACCTACAAGTATCTGGGAGTACAGTTAGACGAGAAGCTAGACTGGACTGCCAACACAGATGCCTTGTGCAGGAAGGCACAGAGTCGACTGTACTTCCTTAGAAGGTTGGCGTCATTCAATGTCTGTAGTGAGTTGCTGAAGATGTTCTATAGGTCAGTTGTGGAGAGCGCCCTCTTCTTTGTGGTGGCGTGTTGGGGAGGAAGCATTAAGAAGAGGGACGCCTCACATCTTAATAAGCTGGTAAGGAAGGCGGGCTCTGTCGTGGGCAAAGTACTCGAGAGTTTAACATCGGTAGCTGAGCGAAGGGCGCTGAGTAGGCTACGGTCAATTATGGAAAACTCTGAACATCCTCTACATAGCACCATCCAGAGACAGAGAAGCAGTTTCAGCGACAGGTTACTATCGATGCAATGCTCCTCAGACAGGATGAAGAGGTCAATACTCCCCAATGCCATTAGGCTTTACAATTCAACCGCCAGGACTTAAGAACTTTTTAAAAGCTATTATTAATGCTTTTTGAGATAGTGATTTAGATGCATATCATATTTTTTACTGAGTTAAGTATTGTATGTAATTAGTTTTGCTACAACAAGTGTATGGGACATTGGAAAAAAAAAGTTGAATTTCCCCATGGGGATGAATAAAGTATCTATCTATCTATCTATCTATCTAAAGGTACATAAGTCACCCAGACCAGATGAAATGCACCCTAGGGTTCTGAAAGAGGTAGTGGCAGATGTTGTGGAGGCATTAGTAATGATCTTTCAAAAATCATTGGACTCTGGCATGGTGCCAGAGGACTGGGGGGGAGGGGGGGGGGGGGAAATCGCAAATGTCAGTCCACTTTTAAGAGAGGAAGGCAGCTGAAAGGAAATTATAGACCAGTTAGCCTGACCTCAGTGGTTGGGAAGATGTTGGAGTCAATCATTAAGGATGAAGTTATGGAGTACTTGGTGACACAGGACAAGATAGGACAAAGCCAGCATGGTTTCTTTCAGGGAAAATCTTGCCTGACGAACCTGTTGGAATTCTTTACGATTACAAGTAGGATAGATAAAGGGGATGCAGAAGATGTTGTATATTTGAACTTTCAGGAGGCCTTTGACAAGGTGCCACACCCAAGACTGCTTATCAAGTTAAGAACCCAGGAGTTACTAGCACGGTTAGAGCATTGGCCGATTGGTAGAAAGCAGAGATTGGAAATAAAAAGATCCTTTTCTGGTTGGCTGCTAGTAACTAGTGGTGTTCCACAGGGGTCGGTGTTGGGACCACTGATTTTTATGCTGCATATCAATGACTCAGATGATGGATAAACCTATAGTTTATACAAATGATATGAAAATAGGAAGTTGAGGGCCACACTGATCCGTTTGGCATAACACTCATTACACTTTGCCACTACTCTCTTATGCCTCCTCTGTTTCTTTTTAAATAACTAACCATTCTTTCAACAACAATGTACTACTTCGTACACAGTGAGCGATTACTTTCTGCATGATATGGCCTTCGATGTGGCACCTCATCACAAATACCATCTGAATATCTAAATACAGCGCCAGAGACACTGCATGTTACCTAGAATTACAGAAACGTACAACACACTTCCGCCTACCACTGCCTCCCATTTGCCCACTTCAGGCCTTTCCTACCCAGGTGCGTGCTCACTTTATAATTGTTGCCACTTCCACCACACCTTCTGGCAGCACGTTCTAGATGTTCGCCACCCTTACCCCTCAGATCACTCCCCCAACCTTAAACCAGCCCCTCTAATTCTATGCTCCCCCACCCTGGGCAAAAAAAAATCTGATTATATACTCCCTCATAATTTTAAAGACCTCAATGCAAGGTCACCCCTCAAAGAACTTCAATGAAGTGGTAAAATATGATTTTCTTCTCATGAAATCATGTTGATTTGTTTGATTGCCTGTGGCCATTCCCACCAGCAGTAAGTATATCCATTTGGAAACTGCTTGGGGGAATATATTGAAAGGCCCAGACAGAGTGGATGTGGAGAGGATGTTTCTTATATTGGGGGTGTCTAAGACCTGAGGGCCCAGCCTCAGAGTAGAGGGATGTCCATTTAGAAAGGAGATGAGGAGGAATTTCTTTAGTCAGAGGCTGGTGACTCTGTGGAATTCATTGACACAGATGGCTGTGGAGGCCAAGTCATTGAGTACAGTTAAAGTGAAGGTTGATAGGTCAGGTCGGGAAAGGTTACGGGGAGAAAGCAAGAGAATGGGGTTGAGAGATAATAAATCAGACTCGATGGGGTGAATAGTATCAAGCTTTGTAAGAGTTATCAAATCAGAATAAGACTTGCTAGGAGGTGGAAGATTTGACAATTAACACACAGCATCAGTGGGATGTGAGCTCTAATGCAGAAAACTGTCAAGTGAGGAACTTTAACAAGAGAAACAAAAACATTACCTGCATCTTATAAACCAGAAAACTGAATATAGTCAAAGAGTAAAGTGATCCAGGAATATTGACAGTCAACCTATTCAAAGCAGCTTTGCAGGTCAGTAAAGCCGCTGAAAATGTTATTATATTTGTACCTCAGGAATTCAAAGTATTTAAAATGTTAAATTTGAATTACAGTCTGTTGAAATTACACTTGGAATATTGCACGATAAATACTCTACCGTATACTGTATAGTATTAAGAAAAGACTTTGAACCATCAAAGGCAGCCTAAAAAAGATTTACAGTGAGACATCAGAATCAGAGATTATAACTATCAGGTAGAATCAAAAAGGGTGGAGAAAGAAATCCCACACAAGACTTGATAAAAATCTTTAAAGATATATCAGAAAATGCTGCAGAAGTTTGCAAACTCACCCATGGACCACATGAGCTGGCAGCTCGTTCCACACCCCTACGAGTGAAGATGATTCTCATGTTCCCCTTAAACTTTTCATCTTTCACCCTTAACCCATGACCTCTAATTCTAGTCTCACTAACATCAGTGGAAAAAGCCTGTTTGCATTTAACCTACCTATACCCCTCATAACTTTGTATACCCTTATCAAATCTCCTCTCAATCTTCTACATTCCAAGGAATAAAGTTTTAACCTATTCAATCTCTCCTGATAACTTAAGTCCCCCAGTCCCAGCAAAATTCTTTCAATTTTATTTACATCTTTCCTGAAGGTAGGTGACCAAAATTGCACACAATAGTACAAATTAGGCTTCAATGTTTTATACAACTTCAACATAACATCCCATCTCCTGTACTCAATACAGGTGTTTCCCCCCACCCTTTACAAAGGTAGAGTGTTCCTCTAAAACCTTTCTTAAGCCGAAATGGCATGAAGCGAAGAACCATTCATTGATATGGGAAAAATTTTCATAAAAGCGAAAATCTCTTTGTAATGTGAAAACAGGCTACTAATGTAGGTCTTTTATAAAAGCTAAGTGGCGTAAAACGAACATTTGTAAAGCGGGGGACACCTTAACATTGATTTGTAAAGGCCAATATACCAAAATCTTTCTTTACGACCTTCCCTATCTGTGATGCCACTTTCAATGAAATACAAGACATTAAGACATTGGAGCAGAATTAGGCTCTTTGGCCCATCGAGTCTGTCTACCATTCTTCTAAACTCTCAGCAAGTACAGGTCCAGAGACATCAACAGTTCTCATAATAACCCTTTCATTCCTAGAATTATTCGCGTGAATCTCCTCTGGACCCTCTCCAATGCCAGCACATCCAAAACTGCTCTCAATATTCCAATTGTGGTCTGACCAATGCCTTATAAAGCCTCAGCATTACATCCTTGTTTTTATATTCTAGTCTCCTCAAAATGAATGCTAAAATACAATAATAACCTTGTTTCTAACGATTTAAAACTTCGTGAATCAGCACCTGGATTCTCACCTGCCAATCAACCACAAAGACAGTGTATTATGCATTTAAACGGAACACAATTCAAATGTTAGCATTTGATCATAACTGATCACACTGACATCACTGGATGTCCCATCAGCTTGACTGATAAAAGGAGACATAACATGGTCAGTTAGTCAGCAGTGCTTGCCAATGGAGTAAAGGATGGAATGGTGCCTGAGCATACTGGCTCAAGTCTGCTATTCAGACAGACATTGCTGGGCATTTTACTTGCCAGCTGACTCACCTCAGGGTCTTGCAGTAATGCAGTTTATTGACGCTGAAAACCATAATTGGAATATCCAGTTATCAGTGGGATTTCTGAATTTCTCACATCATTACCGTAACTTTAGCCCTCTCTGCTTCATGACCTTTCTTGATCTGGTGATGGAGCACAGCCTTCAAGGGCCCAGTGTAGTCTGCAAATAACGGTAGCTGGTTCTCTCAGGAGTCTCAAATGGTTATTTCCAAAACATCAAAGGTGGGGGCTGTTTTATCTCCACCTGCTAAGTGCATGACCAAACTTTTACAGCTGTAACGAAATGTACTCGGGTTACAACTCTGTTAAACAGAGACATTTGTGTTTGGAATCACTGTTAGCCAAATATATATAATGATCCATACTCCTGGTCCTGAACCAACAGCATCAATTCACTCCTTATTACTCCAGGAAGTGCATCCAAGGCTTTTATGAGATTCTTGTTCTGTGGATCTTGGTTTACATAGCAGTGAAAGCAATGATATACAATCATCCGTGCTGCTATTTACTTCTCTGCTCTGGTGTAGTTTTTCCAGCTGTTCTTCATTCTCCTGACTTTAAACTTTATTTTATTTCTCCCATTGGACAACTGAAGGTTGAAAGATTGAGTAGGTTGCATTATTAACACACTAACCTCTGGCCCTGCTTTACCTCTGTGGCCTCTGGTAGGCCTAATGGGCAAAAAAATACAGACGTCTTAATGGGAAAAGTAATGGGATGGTGATTAGATTCTCATCTTTCAAAGAGAAAACTAAATTCATTTGTTCTCTAACTAAACTTCTCAATGTTCTGGAACATCCCAATTATTATTTTCCCCATCAGGAAAGTTTTAAAAGGATCAAATATGTTTCATTAGGAGTTATGAATACCCCAAAGGGTCTCTGGCCAAGATAACTACAGAAACCAATCTGGTCCACATTCAAACAGCCATTCTTAGTTAACTGTGTGAACATTTATGAATATGCATCTTTTTATGTTTGATGGACACTTGAACGTAGGAGGATAAATGAGTTGTGCATTAAAATTTAATGGACTTTAAACTTTATTTCTCCTGTTAAACGCTGGTTCTAGTATCAGTAAAGCAGTATCTAATTGAAAATTTTGATTCCCACCCCCCTCTAAAAAAACAGGAACCAAATTATAAAAAGCTCAGGACAAAATATTTCATTGATAATGCCAATTTAAATGCCAGAAGTTAGGTTTTTAATTATACTTAGGAGTTTGGTCATAAAGGTTGAGGTATTCAACATACAAAAATATTACCAATTATTGAGGGGGAGGAGCTAAAGATAGCACCAGAAGGCAACTTCTTTTCATCTATGAAACAGTTTAAATTTTTCTCTCTTATGTCTCTTCTTTCCTTTTCAAGGTGGCTGGAGTCCAGTCGGAGTCCATGAGCTAGAGCTGCACCCAAACTTGAGTTCTTCACGGTGGTGGGCTTGGAAGCGGATGTTGGAGCGTTAGGATAAACAGTGGTTTGTCCTGATGGTCTCCTTCAGGGCTTTGCGTTTTGCTATTGCTTACATGTCCAGCGGTTGGGGCTGACGCTTTTGGCTGAGGAGGATGGGCGAGGGTTGACGCTTTTGGCTGAGGAGGATGGGCGAGGGTTGACGCTTTTGGCTGAGGAGGATGGGCGAGGGTTGACGCTTTTGGCTGAGGAGGATGGGCGAGGGTTGACGCTTTTGGCTGAGGAGGATGGGCGAGGGTTGACGCTTTTGGCTGAGGCTGAGGAGGATGGGCGAGGGTTGACGCTTTTGGCTGAGGAGGATGGGCGAGGGTTGACGCTTTTGGCTGAGGAGGATTGGCGAGGGTTGACGCTTTTGGCTGAGGAGGATAGGCGATGGTTGACGCTTTTGGCTGAGGAGGATTGGCAAGGGTTGACGCTTTTGGCTGAGGAGGATGGGCGAGGGTTGACGCTTTTGACTGAGGAGGATTGGCGAGGGTTGACGCTTTTGGCTGAGGAGGATGGGCAAGGGTTGACGCTTTTGGCTGAGGAGGATGGGCGAGGGTTGACGCTTTTGGCTGAGGAGGATGGACGAGGGTTGACGCTTTTGGCTGAGGCTGAGGAGGATGGGTGAGGGTTGACGCTTTTGACTGAGGAGGATGGGCGAGGGTTGACGCTTTTGGCTGAGGAGGATGGGCGAGGGTTGACGCTTTTGGCTGAGGAGGATGGGCGAGGGTTGACGCTTTTGGCTGAGGCTGAGGAGGATGGGCGAGGGTTGACGCTTTTGGCTGAGGAGGATGGACGAGGGTTGACGCTTTTTGCTGAGGAGGATGGATGAGGGTTGATGATTATGCTGCTGTTTCTGTGTGGAGGGGGTTTTGGGACTCTCATGCTTTTCTATCATTCTTTGGGGGTTTTCTTCAGTTTCATGTATGTCTGCAAAGAGTAAGAATTTCAGATTGTATACATTGTCTGATTTTAAATGGAACCACTCAGTAACTAGAAAAGAAAACAGGATGATGGGACTAAGAATATGCTTTCTGGTTCATTCATCAGCCCATCTGGCAGGCTGACATCATCCAGACTACATCCCGTGATTCCTGTAATATTCAGAAATCCGCTGCTTTCTCTTTTGAATGAATTACACAGCTGAGCCCCCACAGTCTTCCAGAGCAGAGAACCCACCTCGCCTTGAGTGAAGAACTTTGTCCTCTTTACAATCTCAAATGGCCCATGCCTTACTATTTGATAGAGACACATCTGCTACTAGACTCCTGCTAAAACATTGTACCTGCACCCACAAGGACCCTGTCGAGACCTGCAAGAATTTGGTAAAATTCAATGATGGCATTTCTTAAAAATGCAAAGAATGCTTATCGACTCAACGTCTTCTTATGGCAAACACTTCCTGTCCCCGGAATCAGTCCAGTGGATCCCCATTGCACTTCCTCTCTGCCAACTATATGGCCCCTGTTGCATGGTCCTGGTAACAGAAAGTTCGTTGAAAACATATGGTGATCACTTGAACAAAGTCAGTGCTGAGGTAATTGGTTGGGGTTTGGTTTGTCCAGAGGAGTTCCATAAGAACGATCCTGGGAAAGACAGTGTTAACACATGAGGAGCATTTAATGACTCTGGGCCTGTATTCCCTGGAGTTTAGAAGAGTAAGGAGGGGGATCTCATTGAAACCTATTGAATATTGAGAGCCATAGAAAGAGTGGACATGTAGAGGATGTTTCATATCATGGTGTGATTATGACCAGAGGGCACAGCCTCAGAATAAAAGGATGTCCATTTAAAGCAGATACAAGGAGGAATTTCTTTAGCCCAGGGGATCCCAACCTGCGGTCCATGAACACCTTGGTTAATGGAAGGGGTCCCTGGCATCAAGGATGGAAACCCCTGCTTTAGCCACAGGGTGAAAATCTATGGAATGCATTACCACAGATGGCCAAGTCATTGGGTATATTTATAGCAGAGGTTTATAGGTTCCAATCTGTAAGCCTATCAAAGGTTACGGGGAGAAGGCAGGGATACGGGGATAAGAGAGATAATGAATGAGCCATGATAAAATCAGATTGGGTGGCCCAAATGGCCCAACTCTGCTCAGATGTCTTATGGTATTCTCGTTTATTGATTAGGTCATTTGGAAGGAGTTGGCAGAGACCATTTGCCAATTCTTCAAAAGAGGTTGTTAAGCTCAGTCTCAGAGGGTGAAAAAACTGGCAGGTAATTGACAACTTTTTGAGATGAGTCCTTCAGGCTGGTCTTGTCTTGACACCACACCTGGCTCAGCTGAGGGTCAAAAAAGGTCACTGTACAAAAAATCTAACACTTCACCATGCACTGTAGTACTATAACCAAGCAGACATGTGACGCTGGTTGTATATTTTTTGTATAATTAATTTTAAAATAATTATAATGACTAGAATTGCCTTATGACCCTATAAAACTATTCTATTAATGACCTGTGGGTAGCCTGTGATTCTTGGAGAAATGTTAAAACTCTACCTGAGATCTGAGGGCAAAGCAGGAAATGCAACAGTAAACCCAGTTTATATCTGGAGTTCAAAATGAAAGGGGTTAGCTGTTGCTTCCACTTCGCATTAATTCAATAATCTGGTGGTAGCAAGGAAATCTCATCGGTCACAATACAAGTAAACTCTGACCACCTACTTACCACTTCCCCAAGGACAACTAGATGGGCAGTAAATACTGACTGCCTGGTTTACCCACATCCCATAAATGAATAAAGATGGAAATCCAACAATCTACAGACAGCAGTCATTCAGTCCACTGAAACTAAGCCAACTCTCAGAGCAATCCGAGGCATATCACCCTCTCAAGCATTTCCATAAGACCATAGGAGTAGAATTAGGCCATTTGGCCCATTGAGTCTACTCCATTTCATCACGGCTGATCCATTTTCCCTCTCGGCCCCAATCTCCTGCCTTCTCCTCATATCTCTTCATACCCTGACTAAACAAGAATCTATCAACCTTTGCCTTAAATATACCCAATGGCCTTGCCTTCATAGCTGCCTATGGCAACGAATTCCACAGACTCATCACTTTTTGGCTAAAGAAATTACATCCATTCTAAGGATGCCCCTCTATTGAGGCTGTGTCCTCTGGTCTTTGACTTATCCACCCTAGGAATCATCTTCTTCACATCCACTCTATCGAGGCCTTTCAAAGTTTGATAGGTTTCAATGAGGACACCCCTCATTTTCTGCATTTCAGTAAATATAAGCCCAGAGCCACCAAACACTCTTCATATGACAAGCCATTCAATCCAGAATCATTTCTGTGAAACTCGTTGAACTCTCTCCAATGTCAGCACAACCTTTCTTAGAAAAAGGGGCCCCACAGCTTCTCACAATATTCAGAAGAGCTTACAAAGGTTCAAAAAACTAGGTAATGATATGAATCTAGAAGATTATAAGGCTTGCAGGAAGGAGCTTAAGAAGGAAATTAGAAGAGCCAGAAGGGGCCATGAGAAGGCTTTGGCGGGCAGGATTAAGGAAAACCCCAAGGCACTCTACAAGTTTGTGAAGAACAAGAGGATAAGACGTGAGACCAATCAAATGTGACAATGGAAAAGTGTGTATGGAACCAGAGGAAATAGCGGAGGTACTTAATGAATACTTTGCTTCAATATTCACTACGGAAAAGGATCATGGTGATTGTAGGGATGATTTGCAGTGGACTGAAAAGCTTGAGAATGTAGATATTAAGAAAGAGGATGTGCTGGAGCTTTTGGAAAGCATCAAGTTGGATAAGTCACAGGGACCGGACAGGATGTACCCCAGGCTACTGTGGGAAGCGAGGGAGGAGATTGCTGAGCATCTGGCAATGATCTTTGCATCATCAATGAGGACAGGAGAGATTCCGGAGGATTGGAGGGTTGCGGATGTAGTTCCTTTATTCAAGAAAGGGAGTAGAGATAGCCTTGGAAATTAAAGACCAGTGAGTCTTACCTCAATGGTTGGTAAGTTGATGAAGGAGATCCTGAGACGCAGGATTTATGAACATTTGGAGAGGCATAATATGATTAGGAATAGTCAGCATGGCTTTGTCAAAGGAAGGTCGTGTCTTACCAGCCTGACTGAATTTTTTGAGGATGTGACTAATTACATTGACAAAGGTAGAGCCGTAGATGTAGTGTACATGGATTTCAGCAAGGCATTTGATAAGGTACCCCATGCAAGGTTTATTGAGAAAGTAAGGAGGCATGGGATCCAAGGGGACCTTGCTTTGTGGATCCAGAAATGGCTTGCCCACAGAAGGCAAAGAGTGGTTGTAGACAGGTCATATTCTGCACGGAGGCCAGCAACCAGTGGTGTGCTTCAGCGATCTGTTGAGACCCCTACTCTTTGTGATTTATATAAATGACCTGGATGAGGAAGTGGAAGGATTGGTTAGTAAATTTGCTGATGATACAATGGTTGGGGATGTTGTGGATAGTGTGGAGGGCTGTCAAGGTTACAGTGGGGCACTGATAGGATGCAAAACTGGGCTGAGAAGTGGCATATGGAGTTCAACCCAGATAAGTGTGAGGTAGTTCATTTTGGTATGTCAAACGTGATGACAGAAAATAGTATTAATGGTAAGACTCTTGGCACTGTGGAGGATCAGAGGGATCTAGGGGTCCGAGTCCTTAGGACACTCAAAGCTGCTACACAGGTTGACTCTGTGGTTAAGAAGGCATACGGTACATCGGTCTTCATCAACCGTGGGATTGAGTTTAAGAGCCGAGAGGTAATGTTGCAGCTATATAGTACCCTGGTCAGACCCCACTTGGAGTACTATGTTCATTTCTGGTCACCTCACTATAGGAAGGACGTGGAAACCATAGAAAGGGTGCAGAAGAGATTTACAAGGACGTTGCCTGGATTGGGGAGCATGCCTTATGAGAATAGGTTGAGTGAACTCGGCCTTTTCTCCTTGGAGCAGCAGAGGATGAGAGGTACATCTCATGATAGAGATGTACAAGATAATGAGAGGTATTGATCGTGTGGATAGTCAGAGGCTTTTCCCCAGGGCTGAACTGGCTAGCATGAGAGGGTTTAAGGTGCTGGGGAGTAGGTACAGAGAAGATGTCAGGGGTAAGTTTTTTTTTTTTTTTTTTACACAGAGAGTGGAGAGTGCGTGGAATGGGCTGCTGGCGGTGGTGGTGAAGGCAAAAATGATAGAGTCTTTTAAGAGACTCCAGGTTGGCTACATGGAGCTTAGAAGAATACAAACAGACATACTTCATTGATCCCGAGGGTAATTGGGTTTCATTACAGCCGCACCGATCAAGAATAGTGAAGAAAAATAGCAATATAAAACCATAAATAATTAAATAATA
This sequence comes from Hemitrygon akajei, assembly GCF_048418815.1. Classification (NCBI taxonomy): domain Eukaryota; kingdom Metazoa; phylum Chordata; class Chondrichthyes; order Myliobatiformes; family Dasyatidae; genus Hemitrygon; species Hemitrygon akajei. Next base: position 34,941,569 of record NC_133127.1, read on the forward strand.
ATAAGTTAATTATGCCAAGTGGAAATAAGTCCAGGACCAGCCTATTGGCTCAGGGTGTCTGACACCCCGAGGGAGGAGTTGTAAAGTTTGATGGCCACAGGCAGGAATGACTTCCTATGACACTCAGTGTTACATCTCAGTGGAATGAGTCTCTGGCTGAATGTACTCCTGTGCCTAACCAGTACATTATGGAGTGGATGGGAGTCATTGTCCAAGATGGCATGCAACTTGGACAGCATCCTCTTTTCAGACACCACCGTCAGAGAGTCCAGTTCCACCCCCACAACATCACTGGCCTTATGAATGAGTTTGTTGATCCTGTTGGTGTCTGCTACCCTCAGCCTGCTGCCCCAGCACACAACACCAAACATGATAGCACTGGCCACCACAGACTCGTAGAACATCCTCAGCATCGTCCGGCAGATGTTAAAGGACCTCAGTCTCCTCAGGAAATAGAGACTATAGAGAAAATAGGAAATAGAGAAATAGAGGGCTATGTTTAAAGCCTAGGTAGTTCTAAGGTAGGGACACGTTCGGTACAGCTTTGTGGGCCGAAGGGCCTGTATTGTGCTGTATATTTTCTATGTTTCTACTCTGTGAGGCCTCACCAGTGCTTTATAAAGCCTCAACATTACATCCTTGCTTTTATATTCTAGTCCTCTTGAAATGAATGCTAACATCACATCTGCCTTCCTCACCACTGAGTCGACTTACAAATTAATCTTTAGAGAATCCTGCACAAGGACTCCTTTGCACCTCAGATTTTTGAATTTCCCTACAACTTAAACTCTTACACCTAAATAAATCTCTCTGCATCACCTCGTTTCTCCATCAGCCTTCTACACCAGGAATAATTTTCAGCAGCTAATTAACCTCACAACTATCATATCACTGGGAGGAAACCGATCCCAGGGAGAACACACAAAGCTCCCACAGACAGCGTTCCCTTGTGGTCAGAATGGAAGAAAGGACCATGGAAACATGAGACAGCTACACTGCCTGCAATGCCACGTTGCCAACCATCAGGAAGTTCCTTTGAGGCTCGCGTTGGTTCTCAGGGTGAATTATATTTTGACGTCACTACGATTGAGAAGAAAAGTTGCCAGAGTGGGACTCAAAACAAAATTCTGGATTCTGAAGAAACTGTACAAAATTACAAGCTGAAGCAGGATATTTAGACTTAATCAACCTAAATATCAGCAAAGTGGAAGGAAAAAAGGACATGGGGCATCATTAATAAGTAGATTTATTTTACCAAACACATACTGGAGACAATCGTTGTACTAATCTAACAAACAGCCTTCTGAATTATGGACCTGCATTCCACTGCATCCATCATTAAGGACCCTCACCACCCAGAACATGCCTTCTTCTCATTACTACCACCATCCACAGCAGCCTTAAGACACATACTCAATGTTTTAGAAAGAGCTTCTTCCTCTCCGCCATCAGATTTCTGAACAGATCATGAATCCATTAACTCCTCAACCTGTGCTACTTATTTTTTGATGTTTCTTGTCCTTTACAGTAATTTTTTTTAATAGATTGTACTATACTGTTATCACAAAGTAACACATTTCATGACCTATGCCAGTGATAATAAACCCGATTTCTGACTGTCTGCAGCAAGATTCTAGCCTCTGACGTGCTCTTGTGTAAATGGCTACTGCTCCAGCTCAGTCTCTAGTCTGGTAGCCCCCAGGACACTGATAGGGGGGTCAGTAATGGTAAAGCCATTGAATATCAGGGGGTGGTAGCTAGATATTTTACCTTGTTGATTCCTGGACCCTCAGCCATGAACTCCAGCACATCACTGACTACTTACTACATACATTCTGAACTTCTGCAATAGATTTCTAAACACGTCACATCAAGTAATCAATCACCAAGATCTGGTTGAGTAAATTGCGACTGGGCACATGCTTCACTGGGCATAGTATCAAAAGAGAAGTATATCCTTGGTCAACAGACATTTTGCAACGCTTGTACAAAGTTAAATTGCAGCAGAAATGTGCTGGAACAGCAAGGTTTCCTGAAATAGATGTAATCCCGGTAAAAGCGATTTCTGAATTGACAGTTGAAATATCCTATCCAGTGAACTGTTACTCAGAGTGGTAAACATTGTGTCAGTCTCGCCAAAAATAACTCAATTTCCAAAAGAAGTTCTAACAAAGTAATCCAAATTTCATGCACAAGCAAGCAAGAGTCATTCTGCCCCTTCCCCACCAGTGGAGGTAACCTAATTATTTGAATGCTTATCAAGTCTGTCACAAAAATATGAAAATTTCATGTGATACGTTTGTTAAATAAAAGGGACACTATCCAAGTATCTTTCCAACCAAAGGTAGTAATTTGAATCTTAAAAACAAGAGACAATAGACAATAGGTGCAGAAGTAGACCATTCGGCCCTTCGAGCCTGCACCGCCATTTTGAGATCATGGCTGATCAATTCCTATCAATACCCTCTGCATGTGCTGGAAATCCAGACCTACACAGAAAGTTCTGAAAGAACTCAGCAGTCCTGGCAGCGTCTATGAAAAGGAATTAACCATCGATGCTTTGGACCAAGGCCCTTCATCACATTTCGGCACCAAGCGTCAACTGTTTATGCCCCTCCGTAAGATGCTGCCTGACCTGTTGAGTTCCTCCACCGTTTTGTATGTTCTGATGCGAATCTTGCTTAAAAGGTGTCGCAAAATGTGTACTCAAACAACAATTTATACGCTTCTGTCATCTCAGCATCATTTCTCTTTGTAGCACGGTAGAGGCAGTTGAGGCCAAGGTAGAAGAGCACCTTGTAACATTAATGGCTTCAAGGCATGCCTTGTTGGAAATAATGGTTTGGAACTACATTAAAATGGAAAGGAGGATCTATATATCTCAGCCCCTCACAGTAGTCCTCCCTCATAGAAGAGAATGGATTTGCTAAGCTATGTCAGTGCCCCAGGGCAGATCCCCCTGCTGGGAGCTGCCCTGGTTGATTGACATCATAGAACCATAGAACACTACAGCACAAAAACATGCCTTTTGGCCCTTCTTGGCTGTGCTGAACCATTTTTCTGCCTAGTCCCACTGACCTGCACCTGGACCATATCCCTCCATACCCCCCTCACCCAAGTATCAGTTAGGAAATTTCAAGTGAAGAACAGACAGAACCTTAGTGATATCTGTATTCAAACCTGGTCTCCACTTTCACATTTTCCCTGCAGATTCAATATCCACTGAACCCGCTTTGTCTCAAGATTTAATTTTTGCTCACGTCAGCAAATGACTTCATTCAGAGGATGAAACACTGCTAACAGTGTTGAAAACACATTCCAGCAGGTTTCACAATGACTGGGCGGAATCTGATCTGCTGATTGTTTCTACCATTGTCTGGGTTTATTTCTGATTCGCAGCAACACGGTTTTTGACTTGCAGTTAATGTAATTTAGTATGGACGGTATGGGATATTATATGCACTCTTACTTGGAGTGGGAATACAGAGATTAAGTTACAGAACTAGCAGTCAAGAGCCATTACCAGAGTTCAGATAAAGAGTACAAATCTTGCCTTGGCCCCTGGGAAACTAACTTCAGGTATATGTGAAGGCAAAGTTGAGTCTGTGGTGAGGTCGGCAACTGCAATGTTAGCATTCATTTCAAGAGAATATAAAAGCAAGGATGTAATGTTGAGACTTTATAAAGCATTGACGAGGCCTCACTTGGGAGTATTGTGAGCAGTTTTGGGCCCCTTATCTTAGGAAGGATGTGCTGAAACTGGAGAGGGTTCAAAGGAGGTTCACGAAAATGATTCCAGGATTGAATGGCTTGTCAGATGAAAAAGAGTTTGAGGGCTCTGGGCCTGTATTCACTAGAATTCAGATGAATGAGGGGTGACCTTATTGAAACCTATCGAATGGTGAAAGGCCTTGATAGAGTGGATGTGGAGAGGATGTTTCCTCTGCTGGGAGAGTCTAAGAACAGAGGACACAGCCTCAGAATAAAAGGGCGTCCTTTCAGAACGGAGATGAGGGGGAGTTTCTTTAGCCTGAGAGCAGTGGAATTCTTTGCCACAGGCAGCCTTGGAGGCTCAGTCTTTATGTATATTTTTAGGCAGAGGTTGATAGATTCTTGATTGGTCAGGGCATGAAGGGATACAGGGAGAAGGCAGGATTTTGGGACTGAGTGGGAAATGGATCAGACATGATGAAATGGTGGAGCAGATTCAATGGGGCAAATGGCCTAATTCTGCTGCTATATCTTATTATGGTCTTAAATAACTTGGATGTGAGAGGCTATTAGTAACATTCTCTCGATGAGACTATTAAAATCTAATTAATTAATGGTTTTACATTAAATCTGTATAGATCTGGCCCACCTACAGATTCTGGACCCACAACAATGTGACTGACTCTTGTTTTCAACCCTTGACTTTACAATTCGTTTACCTTTCAGCAAGTTCTTCTAATATACAAAAAAACTATAACAAATTCAGAGAGGATCAAATTATAGACACATTTATTCACTTGAAGTGAAGCTATTCTACACATTATTGTCTGGAAATAGCTTCAATCATAGCTCAAAGTACTTTTATACTTTTTAAAGAGAACAGTAACTAATTACATTTCATAACATTCCTCCATTTTCTGCATCTTTATCTGGTTCCTGACATTTGTTCTTTAGAGGCTGTGTCCCGCTTACCTCCATTGACAAAACATCAGCACACCCACCATAAAACATACATTTTCCTGTAATAAAACACACAATCTTGATAAAGCATATATATACACACACACACACACAGACTTGTAAGTTTCCATTCAAACCAGCAAAGCACCATGCGATTTCATAGGTTCCATTTTGTCACATTACATTTTACCGAAGTTACAGATATGTTTCCACACAATCCACCTCGTTAACCTTGCACCTCATTGTCTGCCTGCTCCATACTTTCTCTGTAACTGAAAAAGATTACTCCGTACTCTGATAATTTATTGAGATACAGTGGGGAATGGGCCCTTCTGGCCCTTTGAGCCACACTACCCCGGCAACGATCGAATTTAATCCTACCCTAATCACAAGACAATTTACAATGACCAATTAATCTACCAACTGGAACATCGTTGGACTCTGGGAGGAAACCGGAGTACCGGGAGGAAACCCACGCGGTCACAGGAAGAACATACAAACTCCTTACAGGCAGCTGCGGAAACTGAACCAGGGTCACCTGTATTGAAAAGCGTTGTGCTAACCACTCCGCTACCATGCCACCCTAACCACTATGCTCTGCTACAGTTTTCCCTTGTACTGCCTGAATGCACTGTTACATTGAGATGATCTGTATGGATGGCTTACCAAACAAGATTTTCACTGTACCTTGATTTATGTGACAATAAACCAATTTGCTAGTTCACACATTTGCCACTCTCACCTTCAAGAGCAACTTGGAATGGGCATTGAATGAAATGCAGAAAAAATGTTTTCGCTTATTCTTAAAGAATACAGCTTTGCATCTTGCAGTTATTGGGGTCTCTCACCTAGAGAGAACCAATAGAACTATTTTCCCTCCAATGCAAGAAGCAATAACTGCAAACCGTGGAGTTGTTTTGAACACTCAGAATCTCCCTATTTATAACAGCTTCATTACAGTACTGCAGCCTCTCTTTCACATTCTGATCCATAATCAAATTCACATTTGCAGTTCCGATAGATCCAAACAAAGACCGTGTCCTTTATTTCCTCTCGTTGAACACAAACTCCTTTAGTGAACAGGCAGCGGCTCAATCCACAGATAAACAAACTCAGACGTAAAAAATAAATCCTGATTTGCATTAGATTACTGGATTAAAATATTTCAGCATTCGGTTTAATCAGATGTAATGTGGTGGGGTGAATGAAGAGAAGGGAGGTTTCTAAAGGATAGCAGATTGCCTCATGCACACCAAGCCAATTTCTGTGTAACTCCATTATCAGGCAGAGGGTTAGCCACTGTAATTTTTCCACATATTCACTTCCAACCTTAAAAACAGCCCGATTTGGTTACACTTTTATAAGACCTCAATGAGTCCTTGGACCATCGCATGGCACACTGTGATCAACAGACTTGCTTTCTGGCAGGCACTGCACTACACAATTTTTAAAAGGTTTTAAGATTAACTTTATTTGTTACATGTTGATCATAATATAGTTTTTTAGTGAAATGCATCGTTCTGCATCAACAACCAAGACAGTCGGAGGATTGTGCCGGTGCCAGCCCACGAGCGCCACACTTCCAGTGCCAACCCAGCATACCCACAACACACTGACCCTAACTATAGGTCTTTAAAACACAAGAGGAAACCAGAGCACTCAGGGAAACCCACGCGCAGGGAGAATGTACAAATTTCTGGAATCGAACCCCAATCGGTGATATAACCATATAACAATTACAGCACGGAAACAGGCCATCTCGGCCCTTCTAGTCCATGTTGAACGCTTACTCTCACCTAGTCCCACCAACCTGCACTGAGCCCATAACCCTCCATTCCTTTCCTGTCCATATACCTATCCAATTTTACTTTAAATGACAATATTGAACCTGTCTCTACCACTTCTACTGGAAGCTCGTTCCACACAGCTACCACTCTCTGAGAAAAGAAGCTCCCCCTCATGTTACCCCTAAACTTTTGCCCCTTAACCCTCAACTCATGTCCTCTTGTTTGAATCTCCCCTACTCTCAATGGAAAAAGCCTATCCACATCAACTCTATCTATCCCCCTCATAATTTTAAATACCTCTATCAAGTCCCCCCTCAACCTTCTACGCTCCAAAGAATAAAGACCTAACTTGTTCAACTGATCACTGGTACTGTGAAGTGATTACACTAACCACTATGCTATCCTGCATCTTGTTTCCCTTATGAGTTTATTTCCCAATCTCAATTCATCACGAATGTGAATTAATGGCCAGATAATGCTACAGGTCCAGCCTGGCAACTAAGGAATTTTTAAAAATTAGTTCTATAGAAGTTTCAAGCCCTTGGGCTATCCTAACACACACTTTAGAACGAATGAAATATTTTAAGGTATAGTCTGCATCGTAATGTACCGAACTTTTACACAAAAAATTCTTACTTGTGATGAAGGTCACAATTTTAACTTTATTGATGTTGATTACAAGGTAAATATTGACCAGAATATTGAGGAGATTTTGTTTTCATGTGCCACATGCTCTTTTACATCCAGCATACAGCAGATAGGGTTTTAATTCAAAATCTTAATAGACAAACACAGAATATACGATAGCCCTGTTCACAGCAAGCCAAGGTTATAACTGAAATCCTGCTACAAAAAGCATGAATAAAAATTCATCATTGGTGAATATCTCACAGCTGCTTGTAGAATTTTGTTGTACAAAATAAAATGATTGCAGCAGTCACATAAATAAAATACTTAAATGACTACAAAACCTCTTGGGACACCCTGAATTTTGAACAAACTAAATTTCCCTGACTTCATCGTATCATCATCCCCGAGGCCTGACATGGTCGTTCTGTCGGAAACCTTGAAGCCGTTGGTCATGTAGAACAGACAGTGCCTTGGGAAGACCAGATTGAGGAGGTGTTTTGAGTAGAAGAAAGCCAAATACCAGGAGCTGGTAGAGCAGTGCCAGAGACTCATCAACCCCCTGGATGGGACGCCTGGGTGAGAGTGTCTGATGTTGAAAGACCCCAAACACCCGATGACCACAGGTTACACCACTGATGATGTGAGACCAGCGCATCCAGGATCATTTCAGCATCTTTCCCATATCTTTGACAAAAACAACTTCCCAGTATTTGACCTGCAGTTGACTTTTCACCACTGTGCCCTTGTCCAATAGTCCATTTAGTCTCTCCTGGGATTCTCTAATCCAACATTGTTAATGCTGGACTTCCCTTTATTAATCATTGATCTTAAAAGGAAGTTATTCAGAACATTATGCTTTTTTTTTTAAAAAAAAGTGATCTCATAGAATGCACATCTACTTGCTGCAAGCTATGAATAGGCTCCAAAGCAAAACAAATTTTACAACACTGTATGCAACAGCAGTACAAGAATTAACAGATCAAGAATGTAAACTTGATCTTTTTTACAACAGAACTTCATTTCAACTCAACCTAACCACCCAATGTCTATGTGTGACAACTGCTCACCAAATGCCCTTTATGGTTGGCTAGTGTTATCTGATCTCACATTCAAGCCAAATTTACTTTGCCCATATATATCTGCCAACCACTTATATTTTACACACTGTCCCTAATGGCTCCAATGATGTTTTCCCCATAACTAACTAAGCTCATTAATAATGTGCACCATATAAATAAAAAGGCTCGCACACCCAGAGGCAAGTCAGTCATCTGACAACAACTTCCAATTACTGAGGCTTAACTGCCCCCTACAAGGGTTCCAAGGCCCATCCTTTCCCCAAGTGGGGGCTATGATAGCATAGTGGTTAGTGCAATCACTGATCGGAGTTCGACTCTCGCTGCTGTCTGTAAGGAGTTTGTACATTCTCCCCGTGACCATGTGCGTTTCCCCCCCCCACACTCTCAAGACCTACGGTTAGGGTTAGGCATGGTAAGTTGTGGGCACGCTATGTTGGCGCCAGAAGCATGGAGACATTTGCAGGCTGCCCCCAGCACAATCCTCGTTGAAGGGACTTGATGCAAATGATGTACTTCAGTGTATGTTCCAATGTACGTGTGACAGAGAAATCTAATCTTTAATCTCCAAGTAGCCACAAGTGGCCACTCATGACAAGAAGGGGCAATTCTATAACTATGTTACTGTAACAAACAGTACAGAAGATTGGTGTGATGGTAGAAGCCACACAGCAGAATATTTTTATTGTGGTAGGCAGTGACCAGAGAAGAATGTGAAACAATTTGGAAGCATCAGCAGAAGTAAGAGGAAGAGAAAATGTAGTTCCATAAAGCATGTACTGCTTTTGAGAGGCTGCTCTCTGTTTCTGTTCAGATGTACACTTTCTCGAAACAACTTCATACTCCAGGGAGCTCCTCATGAATTGCAGACTTTCACATTGCCAAGGCACAGTGAATCACAATTCACACGCGCTAACTTTTGCTAACTCATCTGAGGAATGGTCCCACACTCTCATACTGTGGTTTTCCTCTGCTGTGCTCTACTCGGAGGTCATGTGCTGAAAATACACTCAGGCATCTCTCAAAAAAAACCTTTACAACACAGACATCAAGAAAAAAACTGGGAGTAGGCCAATCAGCTTGTGAATCAGGCCTGACCTTAATCAAGATCATGGCTGATCACCTACTTTAATTAATAATACAATTAACACAGTGAGTAGACAATTCACCATTCCGTGATAAGAATTTTCTCCCCATTTTAGTCCTAAATGGCCAACCATTTATTCATCCGCTGGTTCTAGGCTTCCTCCCTGCATCCAACCCGTCAAGTTCTGTAAGAACCTTACAAGTTTAAAACTTGCAATGCTCAACATTCTAAACTCAAGAGAATTCAGGCCTAACCTACTTGATCTCCCCTTACAAACTTGCCAGGACTGGTATCCCTATGACAAATACTTCTTGTGTTTCCATGGCAGTAATTTTTTTTTTGGTAAAAAGACCAAAACTATACACGATACTCCAGGTATGGTCACACAAAGATCCTGTATAATTACAGTAAGACATCTTTACAATATATCTCGTAGTAAAGACCAAATATTGTTTGCCTTGTAAACAGCCTGCTGCACCCATACAATAGCCTTCAGTGACCTGTGTGCAGGCAGACCCTGGTTTCTTTGAGTGTTGACCTTTCAAAATTATTAACTATTAAAAAAGGACATTGTTTTTGTTTTATTCAGTGAATTTTACTATTTTTAAACATTATCATCATACTCTTGCCTACTCACTCAGCTTGTCTCTGTTCCCTGTAAAATCATCTCCTTTCTTACTACTCATATTGTAGCTCCCCTTCACCAAATCAAAGTTCAAAGTAAATTTATTATCAGATTACATATATGTCATCACATTCAACACTGAGATTCATTTTCCTGCGGGCATACACCGAAAATCCATAGGACGGGATCAATGAAAGAGCAAGAGCACAGAAGCCAACAAACCGTGCAAATGCAACTATAAATAAATAGCAATAGATAACAAGACCATGAAATAACAAGATAGAGTCCTTAAAGTGAGATTCTTGGTTATGGGAACATCTCAATAGATGAGTGTAGCTATCCTCTTTTGATCAAGAGCCTGATGGTTGAGGGGTAGTAACTGTTCTTGAACCTGGGGGTGTGAGTCCCAAGGTTCTTGTACCTTCTACCTGAAAACAGCAAGTCCTAGCTAGTGGAGATCTCTATTGATGGACACTGCTTCCCTATGATAATACTTCATGCAGAAGTGCTCAATGGTTGTGAGGGCTTTACCCGTGACGTACTGGGGCAAATCCACTGGCTTTTGTAGGGCTTTCTGCTCAAATGCTTCGGCGTTCCTAAGGCAGGCTGCAATGCATAGAAGATGGCAAAGTTCTTGATTTCACAGAAAGAGATCAAGCACCAAATATTTTCCCTCCATTCTCTGAAATATAGACATCACATTTATCCACCAATCCATAGGAACAATTCCAGAACCATTAACCATTTGGAAGATAATAACCAGTGATAATTACTTCTACAGTCAAGTTTTTTACAAAATTCTATTACTCAGATCATCAGTTTTTAATCTCACCAACCTCACCAATACTAGTTTTTGGTTTTAGGTATATTTCCCCTTAGTTCCTCATTTTTCTAGATACATGCTTCTCTAATATTTCTGACAGGATTCTTATATGTTCTTCCTTGAAGACAGATACAAGGAAATTATGTAAATTCCTCTTCTATTTCCTCATTCCATTAGAAATTCTCCCATCTGATTCCAAGGGCTATACATATGCTGCCAATGATGAATCACTAACTAGAAACTTTATCTTTTGCCCATCTGGACCTCTTGCCAGTTGACTGTAAAGAGTAGCTCACGTTTGAACTGCCTATATTCCAGCAGTTTCATGTATTTAAGAGTTATTGAATTAATACACTGCTGACGTTATCTGTTTTCAACGTAAAATTACCATCATGTTAAAAACAAAAAATGTTACAAATATTCAGCAAGTGAGTAGATGGGGGGAGGGATTAGGAAAATATACTGATACATACCTCATCTTCCCACTCCCACCCACAAGCTCACATAAAATGCAAGACTAAAGTATGTTAAAGCCCCTGAATTCAACCTGGAACGATTGTGAATCCCAACAGAGGCCAACGTTTACTGCCTCTGACCAGAGCCCCCCGCCCGATCCTACCTCATCATCTCCCCCCCGACTCATAACATCTCGCCAACCCCAACCAGCTCTCGGATCTGGAATTTCTACACTTTTCTCCCTGTTCTCCTACTATTTTCCCAACTGCACTAACCCCTCCCTGCTCGACCCTCACTCCTCACCTCACTGCCCGGCTGTTCTACCTGACGCCCAGCCCCCACTTCCTGTCCAGTTCCCACTCCTCATCGATTTGCTCGGCCTCTCCCGCTGCCCTCTGGCACTCTGCCCGTCCTTCACTCTCCCTCTCACCTTCACTTCCACCCCAACTTTTCAAACTTCCAAACCTCTCACCCTCAATTCCCTCCAACTCTCCACATCGCCCCCCCCACCCAACTCTAACTCCCACCTCAGTCTCCGCATCTCACCCTCGCGCCTCCCAACTCTCATCCTATCCTCAACCTGAAAATCACACCCTCACCCCCCTAACCCTACAACCCGACGTCACTCCCACCAGCAGCAGCACCCTCCAGCTCCGTCAGCCACTCACCCAGAAGTTGTCCCTGAAGCGTGACTCCTTCATCGCGCCTTTGGGTGCAGACTCTAGCCGGCTGTGCTGCCCTGTGCGCCGCTCTAGCGCTCCCGAAAGAACACCCGCACACAGGAGATTCCCCTGGGTCCTACCGCCCGCCCGCCCGCCCGCACACTTCCGCCCTAGGTAGGCGTGATATTTCCACCGAGTTGGGTGTCTGTCCAGCGGTGGAATGATTCTCTCTTTTGGGGCAGTGGACAGCGTTCGTGCGTTCACATGCAGAGCTGCCGCGGCACAGACGCAGCAATATCATAAACTCCGTCTGAGAGGGCATACTCGCATGTCCAGTTTTTTTCTGACGGAGTTGGGAGAAAAAAATCACGTCCGGACTTGACTATTCAGATAACTTCGTTACAACCCATTCAAGTCAATCGTGCCTGCATTATTATCCAACTAGTACCACACAACTGATCCATTAAAATCTCTTAAATATCCTTATTTAAATCTTTATAAAAACTCCCGTTGAGAGTTATTAGTGAATCTGCTTCAAATGGACTGTTTGGCATGGCACCCTAGATTATATTACACGAAGTACCTCTCGCTTGTACTGTTTATTTTTTTATATTTCCTATTTTGTTTATAGTGTTTTTTTTAATAATGTATTGCACTCTACGGCTGCCGTAAAACGAATTTCACAACATATGTCAGTGATATGATGTGATATGTTGAATTCTGATTCTGGTTACCGGCCCTCTTTAAACTTTATTCCTGGGACGGACACCACACCCACCGAAAAGACCAACATTAATAGCCGCACACATAAAATGCTGGTGGAACACAGCAGACCAGGCAGCATCTATAGGGAGAAGCACTGTCATTAAATAGCCCATTACTTAGTGTTCTTGCAAGTAATGGTCCCTTAACTGCAGCTGTAGTTTGTGTGATAGGTGAAAGTTTGGCCTTGAGACAAGTCGAGAAGGGATCCAAACAGGCAGTTTGAGTGTCACTATTTCTATGAACCTGCTTCCTGTACTTCTGTGTGATTTTGGTCACAGGTCTGCGAACTGCGGTGGAAAAAGCATTGTCAATTATCTTCACTATAAGACATAAAGCCATGAGACTTAGGGGCAGAATTAGGCCATTTGGCCCATTGATAGATAGATAGATAGATAGATACTTTATTCATCCCCATGGGGAAATTCAACATTTTTTCCAATGTCCCATACACTTGTTGTAGCAAAAACTCATTACATACAATACTTAACTCAGTAATAATATGATATGCATCTAAATCACTAACTCAGAAAGCATTAATAATAGCTTTAAAAAAAAAAAAAGTTCTTAAGTCCTGGCAGTTGAATTGTAAAGCCTAATGGCATTGGGGAGTATTGACCTCTTCATCCTGTCTGAGGAGCATTGCATCGACAGTAACCTGTCGCTGAAACTGCTTCTCTGTCTCTGGATGGTGCTATGTAGAGGATGTTCAGGGTTTTCCATAATTGACCGTAGCCTACTCAGCGCCCTTCGCTCAGCTACCGATGTTAAACTCTCCAGTACTTTGCTCCAAGTATTCAATCATGGCTGATTTATTCTCCCTCTCAACCCCACTCTCCTACCTTCTCCCCATAACCTTACTAATCAAGAATCTATCAGCCTCTGCTTTAAATATATCCAATGACTTGGCCTCCACAACCACCTGTGGCAATGAATTCCGCAGATTCACCACTCTCTGGCTGAAGAAATTCCTCCTCATCTTTATTCTGAAGAAACATACTTCTGTTCTGAGACGATGCTCTCTGGTCCTAGACTCTCCCTTTATTGGAAGCATCCTCTGCATGTTCACTCCATCAATGTTCGGTAGGTTTCAATATGTGCTGTTGATAGTACAAACTCAGTGGCAGTGTAACATTGGTGGAGAAAAAATACAGGTAAGAGGGAAAGATTTAAGAGGAACTTAAGGGACACTTTTTTATGTGAAAGGTGTAGAATCAATTACCAAGAGAAATGGTTTGGGCAGATGCAAGAACAATTTTTAAAAGATAGTTGGGCAGGTACATGGATTGGAAAGGTTTAGAAGGCTATAGGTCAAATGCTGGCAAATGGGGCAAACTTGGTCAGATTCAGATTTATTTATTTATCGCCTGTACCTCAAAACATACAGTGAAACACATAGTCTGCGCTAACAACCAACACACCCAGGATGTGCTGGGGGGTGGGGTCCGATTCATTCTGACACAGACAGGCCTCCACGCATCCTGGCGCCAATACAGCACGCCCACGATGTTCAGCACAGCAACAACAACAACAGATCAAAACAAGACAACAGCAAAAAAAAAGCCCCTCCTCCCCCCACCCACACAGACAGGCCCCCAACCCCAGGAAAGGCCGCCTCGGAAGTTGGATGGCCAATGCCTGGTTTCGCTGGCTTCAGAACGTGTGGTCACGCTTGCAGGCTGCCCCCAGCACATCCTTAGCCTAATGTAAACGATACATTTCATCGTATACTTTGATGTTCCTGTGGTAAATAAATCTAAAACTGGAATTTGAATCTGAATCAGTTCATGCCATTCACAAAGTTTGTAGTAATTCCCCTGTGTGAAGTAGATGGGAAGTAGAGCAGCTGACTCAGAGTTCATGGTCAGCAACGGGCAATCTCTATGGTAGGCATCCTCTGAGCACAGTTTGCACCTTAGTTTGTTTCCCCTACTGAGAACTTCTTTCTTTCTTTTTCAATCTTTTTATTATTATTATTAATATCAACATAATAAGATTAATACATAGTGGGATTACAAACTTACAAATTAATACTGAACATGAAAGGATACACAAGCAATAGTTACAATATAATTAAGTCTTCCCAAATCATGAATGATACAAATAACATATAAACAAAGCAAAACTAGGTTATATCTTAATATATATAAAAAAAAACAAAAAAGAAAAAAAAATTATGCTAGAAAAACTAATCTAACAACCTAATAACTAATAAAGAGAAAAAAAGAAGAAAAAAAAGAGAGAAAATAATAATAATTTTAAAAATGGGCTGTTTATAATATCTATAAAAAAATACAAAATCATCAGTGTCGCCAACTCCAATCCTCTCAACATATGTATAATCAAAACTGGAAAAACAAATAGGTTTGGAACAGGGTCTACACTGTGAACTTCTAGCCTGGAGCTGATCTGTTCTCTCCCAAAGTTAAACATATATGTCGCCACTGAGATTAGTGTTTTTGCAAGCATCTATAAGAAAATAAAGAGATACAATAGAAACTATGCAAAATTTTAAATAACAAAGACTGACAAACAATATACAAAAGTCGTCAAATCATGCAAATAATAAAATTTAAATAAACAGTACAATGTCTGTAGTGCCCTTGATGGTGAGTTGTGGAATCATTTGAGAGTTGAGGTTGAGCTGGTTCAGGAGCCTGATAGCCGTTAGGTAAGAACTGTTGTTGAACCCGGTGATGTGGGACCCATGGCTCCTGTACCCTCTGCTCAGCGGTGGTAGTGAGAAGGCAGTGAAGCCTTGATGATGGGGTTCCTCCCAGGGTGGAAATGCACAGTGAGAGCGATGAGATGTGAGAATGGCCAAATTAAATCCCAATCCAGAGAAAAAAACCTTTGACAGTTGGCAGCATGAGAGGAACATAGCAGCTGAAGCACGCCAGGAGGAAAAGGCTTCATTTGATGGGGGACATTGTTGTTTGCTGTTAAGCAGCCTGGAGCAGATACTAAGTCATAAAACGGTGGGGAACTACTTCTGTTTTAAATTCCCTCACTGGAGTTCAACAAGGAACAAAACAAACTAGTGGTTTTGATTCAAACCTCCAGGTCAATGACTTCACTCAGTACACTAACACAATAACTTTGGAGAGAAGGTCAGGTCTATAAAAAGCTGCAATGCTTAATCCTTCAAATTCCTTGCCAGGAGGTATGCTAGTGCTATGGGGAAGGGTTTACCCTAATCTAGCAGGGCAATGGGACACAGAGTAAATGACTTCAGAGCAGGGAGGCAAGTCAAACATAGAAGGAAAATTAAATCGTCCAGTATGCTGAGCATGTATAGGCATGAGGAATGCTGCACAGATGAAGGCATGGTGAGGTTGCTGGGAAGAAAAGGAGGCAAAATATTACTTTAATGGCATGAATTCTGACTACTAGAACAGATGAACTGAGTGTTGATTAGCACAGAAGAATATCATATTAAAAAGAAGAAAGTTTTAGATATCTGAGTAGGCTTAAATCCCCAGGTGATGAGAGGCATTGTAGGTTGCTGTAGAAGGCAAGGGAGGAGATTTCTGGGTTTCAGAGAAAGATTTTTAAACCTTTAACGCAAGAGATTCTGTAGGCGCTGGACAATTTGTTGTATCGTATTGCACTGTACAGCTGCCACCAAACAACAGATTTCACAACAGTGATATTAAACATGATTCTGATTCTAGAGTAGCACATATAAAATGCTGGAGGAACTCAGCATGTCAGGCAGCATCTATGGAAAGGGATAAAATGCCAACGTTTTGGGCCGAGACCCTTCAGCAGGACTAGAAAGGAAGGGTGGGGGGTGGGGGGAGAAGGTAAGGTAGGAAGATGGGGGGAGGGGAAGGAGTACAAGCTAGAAGGTGATAGGTTAAGCAAGGTGGGGGGGCAAGCAAAGTGAGAAGCTGGGAGGTGATAGGTAGAAAAGGCAAAAGGCTGAAGAGAAAGGGATCTGACAGGAGAGGAGAGAGGAGGTAAGAGGAGAGCCAGAGCGCGGAATGAAAGAAGAGGGAAGGGGAAAGGGGAGAGGGAATAATTACCCAAAATTAGAGAAATCGGTGTTCATGCCATCAGTTGTACGCTACCCAGACAGAATCTGAGGTGTTGCTCCTCCAACCTGAGAGTGGCCTCATTGTGGCAGAATGAACTGACGTGTTGGAATGGGGATGGGGATCGAAATTAAAAGGTTTGGCCTCCCAGACATCCTACATTTTGAGGATGGAGTGAAGGTGTTCGTCAAAGCGGTCCCCCAATCTACCTAGCCTTTTTAAACCTTTGCCGGCCTTAGGTGAAGTGTCAGATTAACTGAGGACAACAAAGATGGTAACTTTGAGAGGGTGTGGTGGATGCAGGAACTCTCAAATACCTGGACGAGCACTATCCATTGCTAATACAAAGAAGCCTAAAGGTCAAGTAATAGAAAGCAAGATTAGTACAAATTTGTACCTGATGATCATTTTGGAATAGATGGCCAGGAGCCCTTGCTGTATGTTAAAATCATACTGAATGACTTTAACATTCTCCAATTCATATTTTTATAGCTCCTTATTCCTATAAACTTCAGTCATCATGCCTGCACTTGTTTGCCCTGTTCCTTCTCCGACTGCTTGGCACCACAGTCCAGGCCTTTAACCAGCCTATTCCAAAATACGCTGCAATCAGTCCCAGGCTTTCTGTAAGTTTAAGCTTTTTCTGCCATTAGCACAACAATATTCACAGGGGCAGACCTGCAAATCTGGCTGTCTGTCAGGCACACCTTGTTTGTATGATCTTGACTATTCAAACACAACTGTTAAGTTTAAAGTCCAACTAAGTGATAAGATTTTACTTGCAATAGTGCTTTTGCTGAATGTGGTTTTTATAAGTACTTCACCAGCCTATGCCAAATAACTGTGGTGATATCACGTGTAAAAACGTAATTGGAGAGAGTTCTGAGCATGCGCAGAAATAACAGAAAGATCTGGAAGCATGGCACTGTAAGACACGAGTGGTTGTTGCTGTTAAATAAAAGTTCTATTGTTCCAGAATATGGTTCTTTATTAGAAACCCACAGTATGTATTAATATGAACACAACAACAACCATAGAACCAAAAATCACTGTTGACGACACCCAGCTGACAAGTGTAAACAGCTTCAAATACTTGGGAAGCATCATCTCGAGTGATGGGTCTTTGGACAAAGAAATTGACTCCGGGATCAGCAAGGCCAGCCAGGCTCTGGGGAGGCTGTGTACCAGAGTGCTCAATCAACACAACGTCCGCATCTCCACAATATAGACATATTTCAGCTGAAAAGGAACTAATATCTTCTCACTGTGGATTACTACTCATCAAATGTTGAGGTGCCCAAGCTGTCCTCTACATCCTCAGCAGCAGTTACAAAGTACCTGAAAACTGTATTCGCTTGCCACGGAATACTAGAGACACTTGTGTCAGACAGCTGTCCACAATTTAGCTGCTCAGAATTCAAAGCCTTTTCTGGGGACCATGAGTTCAAACACCAGGCAAGCAGTCCACAGTACCCACAGGCAAATGGAGAAGTGGAAAGAGCAGCTGAAACTGTTGAGTCTCCTACTGAAGGCAAAAGACCCCTACAAAGCACTGCTAGCTTATCGCTCCACACCTCCTGTGAATGGCTACAGTCCATCAGAGCTGTCAATGGGCCAGAGACTGAGAACAAATCTGCCCGTTCTTCCTTCCCTTCTCTAATCTCACTTCCTGGACTTAGACTAAGTGAGAAGTTTTGAGACAACACCGTGGGAAAACGAAGAGCGTGCATGATCTCAGACATGCAGCAAAATTGTTGTTGTTGCTCAGGAGTGGAGAAGTTGTCTGGGTTTCAGACCAAACCACCAAAGGAACAAGAACCTGGCAGCATGCACCACAATCGTTTGTGATCAGAACATCACAAGACGAAATCGGGCAGAACGGATGTATGCACGTGCACCTTCAAAGTCCATGAAAGGTAAAGAAAGAAATAGAGTGGCCTGATCCTTATGATGAGGACAACCTACCTGAGGTGGGCACACCTGTTCAAGAATCTCCAACCACTCCAACATTTCCAGGAACCCAAACCAGATATTCATCTGTCCCACCACAGAGACACTCTCCAAAGCCTAATAGCTTAAGACAAGTGACTAAAGAGGCAGAATTACCCTCTCACTTTGCTGGAGAGTTCAGGTAGTCTACCTTGACCTCCATTAGATTTAGTATTTTTAAAAAGAATTCTAACGTAGAAAGCATTTCACAAAACGAGACTGTTCTTAAAAAAAAAGTTATTGGTGAAAAAAGGAGGAAAATAGAGAGAGAGAGAGAGAGAGAGAGAGAGAGAGAGAGAGAGAGAGAGAGAGAGAGAGAGAGAGAGAGAGAGAGAGAGAACTGTTAAAAACGAGAAAGACAGTTACAATGTTGGCAATTCTTTTTAAATATTTGTGTAAGGAACATAAGTTACATACTATGGGTAAGATGAACTGAATCACTCAATCTCAGTAACTAGAATTTCAATGCAGTTCTATAGAGAGGAAGTACATACCTAGTATTTATATTCTTTTCAAGAAGGGGAGAAGTGGTGGTAGTTAATAGTGTTATTCTTATGCCACTCCCACATGTTCACAAAGAGGGTTATCAATAAAGTTCAGTGGAGTATCCTGCATGATGGTGTCCCGGTGTGCTCTGCACTATCCCTCAATAACGAACAACCTACTATTTCTTCGGCCCTGAAACTTTTGGACACATATCCTTCCTTGGTGCGTGTCTCTCTTGGCTTTATCCCTCCCCCCACTTCTTATCCCCCCTTGACCATCCCATGCTACTTCACTCCTGATGAAGGGTTTCGGCCCAAAACGTCGTCACTACCTCCTCCCATAGATGCTGTCTGGCCTGCTGAGTTCTGCCAGCATTTTGTGTTTTTACAGTATGGATGACCACATTGTTGTCAGTGCTATGAATGTGAAGCAACTCTGAGGGGCCGAAGGGTACAAAGTCGCCCCCTCCTTTTTGAGAATCGCAAGATCGCTATTAATTCAGGTCTGGGACCCAGGAAATGAGAGAGAGACACTCAGAATACACAAGGTTTGGAATGTGTCCTGGCCTCAGCGGAACAGAACCACTGATAACAGCCATTGTCTCTTGGAGACGGAATTGTGTATTGAGTACTGTACTATTCATTGAAAACCCTCAGGGGACGACCAGAGTGGTCTGGTCGAGGGATTGCATCATCCCAACCTGATTGACATCTGAAACCCCGTGAGTAAGGATAAAAGAGGGTCTGGGGAACAACCCCTTTAGACGCACCAGGAGAAACGCTAGAAGTCCCGTGACAGCGTTTAATAGCGAAAGCCGGTGGGGGCTCGTGTGTGTCCTCCCTTGCCTGGGGTGGCGAGCTCACCACGGAAGAACGGTTTAGCTAAAGGAGAGGCCACAAGTGAACGGCCACGACAACGAGACTCCTGACAGATCGAAATCATAAAGGAAAGCCGGCAAGTTTTTCTCCAAATCTCTCTCTCTCCCTCTCTCCAATAATTGCAACCCAGCGGTCCCCAACGGCTGCAGCCTGCATGAACTGAGTGAACTTTATATTTCCATCGGACAATACATTATCCCCTAGACAACGATAGAGCTTATTTCTTATTGATTATTATTATACCCGCACTTTTAGATTTAGTATTGACAACGTATATTATCTGTATATTTGCATTGATATTATTTTTGTGTATTTTTACTAATAAATACTGTTAAAAATAGTATCATCAGACTTCAACGGACCTCTCTATCTTTGCTGGTAAGTGACCCAGTTACAGGGTTCGTAACATCAGTAAGGATGACAAGGAACTTCTGCAAAACCTCAAGGCAGTGTTAAAAAGATCAGAAGATTATGGGAGCACAATGTGACAACTGTAAATTCTTAAGCTAAGCATCACTTACTGCGGTCACATTATTGATGCACAAGAATTACACAAGTGTGCTGAGAAAACTCAAGCAGTATTGGATGCCCCAAGGCCAAAGGACGTGCCACAGATGTGGTTGTTATTAGGATTTGTCAATTACGGTAAAAGTTTCCTCCCAAACTTGGCTGCTGTGCTCCAGCCTTTGAACTCATTACTGCAGATCAGGAAGAAATGGCAATGGACGAAGCAGTGCGAGGTATCTTTGAAAAAGTTAAAGGAAATGGTGACGTCTGTACTCGCACATTATGAGCCACATCATCCAGTAAAGTTTGCTTGTGCTTTGAGAGGTTGGTCATGACTAGAATCAATTCCTGCCTCAGCAAGGACCTGGGCCCATTGCAATTTGCCCATCGCCACAATAGTTCTATGGCAAATGTAATCTCAATGGCTCTTCACATGGCTCGAGATCACTTGGACATGCTGTTCGTTACTAGAGCTCAGCATTTAATACCGTTATTCCCATAGACCTGATCGATAAGCTACAGAACCTGGGCTTCTGTAGCTCCCTTTGAAATTGGATCCTCTACTTCCTAACCAGAAGGCCACAATCTGTGTGGATTGGTGATAATATCTCCTCCTTGCTGACAATCAACACTGGTGCACCTCAGGGGTGTGTGCTTAGCCCACTGCTTTACTCTCTCTATATCCACAACTGTGTGGCTAGGTATAACTCAAATGCCATCTATAAATTTGCTGATGATACAACCATTATTGGTATAATCTCAGATGAAGATGAGAAGATATACCAACTAGTTGAGTGGTGTCACAGCAACAACCTTGCACTCAATGTCAGTAAGAGCAAAGAGCTGATTGTGGACTTCAAGAAGGATAAGACGAGGGAACATGAACCAATCCACATAGAGGGATCAGATGTAGAGAGAGTGATCTACTTCAGTTCCTGGGTGTCAAGATCTCTAAGGATCTAACCTGGTCCTAACATATCGACACAGTTATATAGACAATAAGACAGCAGCTATATTTCATTAGGAGTTTGAAGAGGTTTGATTTGTCACCTAAAACATTCAAAAACTTCTACAGATGTACCATGGAGAGCATTCTGACAGTTTACATCACTGACTGGTATGGGGGGGGGGGGGGGTTGGGGTTGGTTACTGCACAGGATCGAAAGAAGTACAGAAAGTTGTAAAATTAGTCAGCTCCACCTTGGGTACTAGCCTTGTAGTATCCTTGACATCTTCAAAGAGCAGTGCTTCAGAAAGGTGGCATCCATTATATGGGATAAGGAATCCCCATCACCCAGGGCATACCCTCTTCTCACTGTTACCATCAGGTAGGAGGTACAGAAGCCTGAAGGCAAACACTCAGCGATTCAGGAACAGCTTCTTCCCCTCTGCCATCTGATTCCTAAATGGACATTGAACCCATGAGCATTACCATGCTTTTTTATATTATTTCTGTTTCTGCACATATTTTAAAAATTAGCTATTTAACACACACATAAGGTTGATTTATTCTATATTATTATGTATTGCATTGTACTGCAGCCACTAATTTAATACATTTCATGACATGTGCCGGTGTTACTAAACCTGATTCTGATGCTGTGACATGGTCTCGGTGCAGTCATGCCACATGTTCTGAGTGATGGAAGTGAATGCCCAGTAGCCTTTGCTTCACGTGTCATTACCGCTGCTGTGAAAAATTACGCGTAGATTGACAGAGAGGCATTGAATCTGGATTGGGATGTAAAACATTTTTCTATGGTTTACCCTCATTACTGATCATCAATCACTGGTGTCCATTTTCAATCCTCAGAAGGGTTTTCCACTGACTGTGACAGTGCGAATGCGGAGTTGGGCTCTGTTTCTTGGAGGACACAATTACAAGATCGAATTCAAGAGGACAACTAATCATGGAAATGCTGATGGATTGTTCAGTTTACCATTGGAAAAGAAAATACATGGAACATTTACAAAAGAGGACACTCCTCTTGATATATTCTCCCTAATGCGTCGAAAGTTACAGCAGAGATCATCGCAGCGAAACCAGAGAAGACCCCACTCTGTCTCAGGTCTAGACAGCACCCCAAAATGGCTGGAATGTGCAGCAGAAATTCCAGTTCCCCCATTCTTATCCGTGTTGAGATGAACTTGCCCTTGATGGAGATTGCCCTCTGTAGAAATTGAGAGTTGTTGAACCATCCAAGCAGAGAGCTGAAGTGTTGGCCAGGCATGGTCAGGATGAACGCGTTGGCTCCGTGCTTTGTCTGGTGGCCTGGTTTAGATCAACACCTCAAGCAGCTTGCCATGCACCGTGTGGGCTGCCAACACGTCCAGAAGATGCCAAGAGCAGTGCCTCTCCATCCCTGGGAATGGCTTCCACGGCCCTGGCAAAGGATTCCTGTGGATTTTGCCAGACCATTCATGGGCACAGATTTCTTGCTAGTAGAGATGCGACTACAAAGTGGCCAGAAGTGCTCCCAATAGCCTTCACTACAGCCTGGCACACTGTTGACATTTCTTCTCACGGACCGGTGTTCCAGAACACTTAGTGACAACGGAAGACAGCTTGTTGCAGAATAGTTTCCATTATTCCTGAAAATGAATGGAATAAGACATATTACATCTGCACCCTACCATCCAGCAATGAATGGTTTGGTGAAAATGTTTGTCCAGAGTCTAAAGGAAGCCCTGAGAGCAATGTCAGCAGTACAGACTACACTGACACTGAACCAGAACCTCGCCAATTTCCTCTTTGTATATCGTAATGCATCACACTCCACAACCTACAACTCATTAGCTTTGCTGTTCCTGGGTCGTCCTTTGCATTCATGCTTGAATCTCCTCAATTCCCATCTCAGAAGAAGTATGGAAGACAAACAGCTGAGACAAGAGGAGTTTTGATGTTTCACTCCTGGACAGGAAGTCCTAGTGGGGGAGTACAGAGGTGATCAAAAGTGGGTACTTGGAAAGATTCATGACAGAAGTGGACAGTGGAGATTGTGGATATCATCTGGAAATGACACATCGGTCAGCTGAGAAGAGCCGAGTCAAGTTTTAGAGATGAAATCTGTCCAGAGCTGTCAAATTCACTTTCTACAGTCCCAGAGTCAACTGCTACAACCAGAGCATGAGTTTCTTTCACAAGTCTCACCTGCCATACCAAGGGATCCCCTCGTCAGAAAAGGCATTATTTCACAAGAGTAAGAAAGCTTCCACAGTTATTAAATCTTTTGTCCTGAATGTGGCAATTTAAAAATTTACTATACTGTATATAGTAGTTGTATTATATAGTATACAGTGTATGCATTCTCAACTGAGTTGGAGTTTATAGCTAAACAGGGAGGAGTGTTCTGTATTTAAAACTTCAGTAATATTTGAGTAATCTTGTAACTATATTGTGTGATTAAACATTCTTTGCTGTTCATACGATTTATTATGTTTATATGTAAAATACGCGAATTGCATACGTTATGACACCACCACGTGGTACGTGTCACCTCGCTTAAAATAAAATCAAAGTACATGACTTAACTGCTGACTCTCTTGTCTCCTTTGAATTAGTTTAATTATTCTACAGACATCAGGCAGCTGAACCAGTGAGGATGACTTCACTCACTTCAACGTTAAACAGGCTCTACGACCTATAAACATTGAACAAATTACTTTGTGGATGGCTGTCTTAAAAAATTGCTATGAAACAGCAAGGATTAAAACGTTATGTCACATTCACTTCAGTGACATACCATACACCCCCCGAACGACAGCCACTTCTCTGCCCGACACTGTACCCTCAGGCCACAGCGTGATACAGCTTTCTGCCTCTGCCCGGGCAGCTTCCAAGCTCTGCAGGTTCCCACCCCCCAGAGATGTGCATACAATTCAAAATAAAAACGGGAAATCTCGGAAACGTTCAACAAATCAGGCTGCATCTGTGTGGAAAGAAAGCCAGATGTATTTCATATCATAGATTTATATACTATGGAAACAAGACCTTCATCCCAACTCATCCATGCTGGACTAGGAACCTCACTGAACTAGACCCATTTGCACATGTTTGGCCCATAGCCCTCTGAACTTTCCCTTTCCAAATACTTATCAAAATCAATATGTTACAATTGCACCTGACTCTATCAATTCCTCTGGCATCACATTCCATATACCCACTTCTCTTACCCCTCAGGTCCATTTAAAATCTTTTTATTCTCACTTAAGCCTATCTCGTTCTGTTTTAGAGTCCCCTACCCTGGCAAAAGGACGTTCACCATCCACCTTCCCTTCACCCCTCATGATTTTATAAACTTCTATAAGGTCACCCCTCAGGGGGAATCAGCCTCAGCCTACACTGTCTCCCCTTCTAGTTGAAACCATCCAGTCCAAAAACCATCACTGTGAACCTGTTCTCCACCTGTCACATGATAGTGACCAGAACTGCATACAATTCCCAGCTGTGGTCCAGTCAACATCTTGCACAATTGCAGTCAGTTGTTTGTAGGTTCTCCGTGTGTTTGTGTGGGTTTCCTCAGGGTGATCCAGTCTCCTCCCACATTCCAAAGATGCGTGGGTTAGTAGGTTAATTGGTTGCATGGATGTAATTGTGTGGTGCGGGTTCGTTGGGCCTGTAGGGACTGTTGACGTGCTGTATCCCTAAATTTAAAATAAATATGTACTTGCACCCCTAGGCCTCTTTGTCCTACAACAATTTCCAGCATCCTGCCATTTACTGTGCGTGTCCTTGCCCTGGTTAACTTCACAAGATTCATCACTTCATATTTAAGTAACACACACAAAATGCTGGTGGAATACAGCAGGCCAGGCAGCATCTATAGGGAGAAGTGCTGTCAACGTTTCAGGCCGAGACCCTTCATCAGGACTAACTGAAAGAAGAGACAGTAAGAGATTTGAAAGTAGGAGGGGGAGGGGGAAATACGAAATGATAGGAGAAGACAGGAAGGGGTGGGATGTAGCTAAAAGCTGGAAAGTTGATTGTCAAAAGGGATACAGAGCTGGAGGAGGGAAAGGATCATGGGACGGGAGGCCTAGGGAGAAAGATAGGGGCAGGGGAGCACCAGAAGAGATGGGGAACAGTCAAGGAGTGATTGTGAGAGGGACAGAGAGAGAGAAAAAAGGGGAAAAATAATAAATGAATAAACAAACAAACTGTAGCGGTGTGCTACACGCAGCGCTAAAATAACGACACGGAGTCGGTAAACTGCAATTAAAGAAAGATTTTATTCGAACTTCACAGCCTTGCTTTAAAGCCTCCCTGATCCTGCCCTCCCCGGGCACGGATGCTGTAAGGGGCACGTACTCACAGTCCTGTCCCGCGCGCGGAAGCTGTAGGGGACACGTACTCACAGTCCTGTCCCGCGGGCTTTTCCCTTTGTTGGTGAAGCAGACCTGGTGCCCTTTTTTGACTGGCCTTTGTGCCGGCGCACTGGCTATTTGTGAGCCGGTTCGAGTGCGCTAGGAAGTGGGTCGCCACATAACCCCCCCCCCCCCAGAACCGGCGGTACACCCCCCAATGTCCACAGTCTGGGCCGGACCCTGTTTGGGAGGTCGGCCTCTGCGCCGCGGTGCTGGAAACTCGACCGGTTGCGCCAGGTCCACATGAGCCGGTTTGAGTCGGTCCACCGTGAAAACCTCCTTTCTCCCCCCAACGTCCAGCACGAACGTGGACCCGTGTTCCGGAGCACCATAAACGGCCCCTCGTAGGGCCGTTGCAGCAGTGGCTGATGCCCGCCCCTTCGTACAAACACAAACTTACAGTTCTGCAGGTCTTTGGGTACGCAGGTCGGGTTCTGCCCATGCTGCGAAGTGGGTATGGGGGCCAGGGCACCGAGCCTCTCGCGTAGTCTGCCCAGGACTGCTGCGGGTTCTTCCCCTTGCCCCCTCGGGGCTGGTATGAACTCCCCGGGAACGACCAGGGGTGCGCCGTACACCAACTCGGCCGACGAGGCATGCAGATCGTCTTTGGGCACCGTGCGGATTCCAAGCAGGACCCAGGGAAGCTCGTCCACCCAATTAGCTCCTCTCAGGTGGGCCATGAGAGCCGACTTTAGGTGACGGTGGAAACGCTCCACCAGGCCGTTTGACTGTGGGTGGTAGGCAGTGGTGTGGTGCAGCTGTGTCCCCAAAAGACTGGCCATAGCTGACCACAGGCCGGAGGTGAACTGGGCGCCTCTGTCGGAGGTAATGTGGGCTGGTACACCAAAGCGGGACACCCAAGTGGCGATCAGTGCCCGGACGCAAGATTCGGAGGTGGTGTCGGTGAGCGGGATCGCCTCTGGCCATCTTGTGAACCGGTCCACGATAGTCAGGAGGTGCCGCGCTCCACACGACACTGGCAGGGGGTGCACGATATCCACATGAATGTGGTCGAAACGCCGGTGGGTGGGGTGGAACTGCTGCGGCGGGGCCTTGGTGTGCCGCTGCACCTTGGCCGTCTGGCAGTGCATGCACGTTCTGGCCCATTCACTGATCTGCTTGCGGAGTCCGTGCCAAACGAACCTGCTGGAGACCATCCGGACGGTAGTGCGGATGGAGGGGTGGGCCAAGTTATGAATGGAGTCGAACACACGTTGTCGCCAAGGTGCCGGGACGACGGGACGGGGCTGGCCGATGGCGATGTCACAGAGTAGGGTCCTCTCACCTGGGCCTACAGGGAGGTCCTGGAGCTGCAAACCGGAGACTGCGGTTCTGTAACTCAGGATCTCCTCGTCTGCCTGCTGCGCCTCTGCCAGCGCCTCAAAGTCTACCCCTTGGGAAAGGGCGTGAACGTTAGGGTGAGAGAGCGCATCCGCCACGACATTGTCCTTTCCCGAGACGTGCCGGACATCCGTCGTGTATTCAGAGATGTAGGACAGATGTCGCTGCTGGTGGGAAGACCAGGGATCGGACACCTTCGTGAACGTAAAGGTAAGCGGCTTGTGGTCCGTGAACACGGTGAAGGGCCTACCTTCTAAGAAGTACCTGAAATGCCGGATTGCCAGGTATAGCGCCAACAGTTCCCGGTCGAAAGCACTGTAAATTTGAGCTTGGGTGGTCGCAGGTGTTTGCTGAAAAATGCCAGGGGTTGCCAGCGACCCGCGATGAGTTGCTCCAGTACCCCACCGACTGCCGTGTTAGATGCGTCCACTGTGAGGGCGGTAGGGATGTCCATTCTGGGGTGCACTAGCATCGCGGTGTTTGCCAAGGCTTCTTTCGTTTTAATGAAAGCGGCGGCGGACTCCTCATCCCAGGTAACGTCCTTTCCCTTACCCGACATCAGGGCAAACAGGGGGCGCATGATTCGGGCAGCTGAAGGGAGGAAGCGGTGTTAGAAATTCACCATACCCACGAATTCCTGAAGGCCTTTGATTGTGTTGGGTCGGGGGAAATGGCGGACTGCATCTACCTTAGCGGGCAGAGGGGTTGCCCTGTCTTTAGTGATCCTGTGGCCCAGGAAGTCGATGGTGTCGAACCCGAACTGGCATTTGGCCGGGTTGATTGTTAAACTGTATTCACTCAGTCGGACGTAGAGTTGACGGAGGTGGGACAGATGCTCCTGACGACTGCTGCTGGCTATGAGGATGTCATCCAAATAGATGAACGCGAAGTCCAGGTCGCGTCCCACCGCGTCCATTAACCGCTGGAACGTCTGTGCGGCATTCTTCAGGCCGAACGGCATGCGGAGGAACTCGAAAAGGCTGAATGGGGTGATGAGAGCCGTTTTGGGGACGTCGTCTGGATGCATCGGGATTTGATGGTATCCTCGGACGAGGTCTACCTTGGAGAAGATCCGTGCGTCGTGCAGGTTTGCTGCAAAGTCCTAAATGTGCGGCACAGGGTAGCGGTCCGGTGTGGTAGCCTCGTTCAGCCTGCGGTAGTCGCCGCATGGTGTTGAGCCCGCTGTCGCTTTGGGCACCATGTGCAGTGGGGAGGCCCATGGGCCGTCGGACCGCCGTATGATCCCCAATTCCTCCATCCTCTTGAACTCCTCCTTCGCCAGTCGGAGCTTGTCCGGGGGAAGCCGCCAAGCACGAGCGTGGAGGGGTGGTCCCTGGGTCGGGATGTCGTGCTGTACGCCGTGTCGGGGCATGGCTGCCGTGAACTGCGGTGCCAGAACCGATGGGAAATCCGCCAGGACTGTGGTGAAGTCGTTGTCGGACAGCGTGATGGAGTCGAGGTGTGGGGCTGGCAACTGGGCTTCTCCCAGGGAGAACGTCTGAAAAGTCTCGGCGTGGACCAGTCTCTTCCTTGCAGGTCGACCAGTAGGCTGTGAGCTCGCAAAAAATCCGCGCCCAGGAGAGGTTGGGCTACGGCGGCCAGTGTGAAGTCCCACGTGAACCTGCTGGAGTCGAACTGTAGCCGAACCGTACGGGTGCCATAGGTCCTTACCGTGCTGCCGTTCACGGCCCTCAGGGGGGGACCCGGTGCCCTGTTGCGGGTGTCGTAACTTGTCGGAGGTAAGACGCTGATCTCGGCACCGGTGTCGACCAAAAAACGGCGTCCCGACCTCTTGTCCCACACATACAGGAGGCTATCCCGATGGCCAGCCGCCGTAATCATCAGCGACGGCTGGCCCTGGCGTTTCCCGGGAACTTGCAGGGCGGGCTACAGTGGCGGGCTTCTGCGCCCCACCGCTGGTGGTAGAAGCACCATTGTTCATTGGTCTCCTCACCCCTGCCTCTGGGGTTAGCAGGCTCTGCGGCCGGGCCTGGTCTGGTCTGCTGCTGGGAGCGTGGCCGGGTGATCTGTGCGATGATGCCCCACTCACCTTCTTGGCGTTCCACAGCGCGTCCGCCCGGGCTGCCACCTTCCGGGGGTTGCTGAAATCCGCATCGGACAGCAGCAGGCGTATGTCCTCGGGCAGCTGCTCCAGGAATGCCTGCTCAAACATGAGGCAGGGCTTGTGTCCGCTGGCCAGAGACAACATCTCATTCATTAAAGCTGATGGGGGCCTGTCTCCCAAGCCATCCAGGTGCAGTAAGCGGGCAGCTCGCTCGCGCCGTGAGAGTCCGAAAGTCCTTAGGAGCAGAGCTTTGAATTCCATATACTTGCCGTCCACTGGGGGAGACTGTACGAACTCCTCAACTTGGGCCGTTGTGTCCTGGTCGAGGGAGCTCACCATGTAGTAGTAACGGGTGTCCTCTGAGGTAATTTGCCGAACATGGAATTGGGCTTCTGCTTGCTGGAACCATAGGTGAGGTCGCAGCGTCCAGAAGCTTGGCAGTTTCAACGAAACCGCATTAACAGATGCGGCGTCAGTCATCTCCGGTCCAAAAATCGTTTGGACCGTTGGGGTCACCAATTGTAGTGGTGTGCTACACGCAGCGCTAAAATAACGACACGGAGTCGGTAAACTGCAGTTAAAGAAAGATTTTATTCGAACTTCACAGCCTCGCTTTAAAGCCTCCCTGATCCCGCCCTCCCCGGGCGCGGATGCTGTAAGGGGCACGTACTCACAAACCCCCGCAGGCTTTTCCCTTTGTTGGTGAAGCAGACCTGGCCTTTGTGCCGGCGCGCTGGCTATTTGTGAGCCGGTTCGAGTGCGCTAGGAAGTGGGTCGCCACAAAACAAACAAATAAATAAATAGATAGATAGATAGATAAATAAATAAATACATAAGGGATGGGGTCAGAAGGGGAGGGGGGCATTAACAAAAGTTAGAGAAATCAGTGTTTATGTCATCAGGTTGGATTTCTGAACGGTCCATTAACCTACATTCACTAACTTGTTATTCCCTCTTTTTGCACTAATTATTTATTTTTGCCATTTTTGGCTATTTTATGTCTTTCCACTGTACTGCTGCTGCAAAACAACAAATTTCTCACCATAATAATCCTGACAACACACACAAAATGCTGGAGGAACTCTAGGGTTTTGTGTGTGTTGTCTGGATTTCCAGCAACTGCAGATTTTTCACTTGCTAATAATAATGGAGGTGGATACAATAGGGTCTTTTAAGAGACTCCTGGACAGGTATATGGAGCTCAGAGAAATAGTGGGCTATGGGTAACCCTAGGTAATTTCTCATGCAAGGACATGTTCAGCACAGCTTTGTGGGCCGAAGGACCTGTATTGTGCTGCAGGTTTTTCTATGTTTCTAATCTTGATTCTGATTTGGAATGAGGTATTTGACAAAGATATTCGACGAAGATACCTCATATCCCTTTTATGCCCCCCAAATTTCCTTAAGCGTACTCTTACATCTCTTACAAGTACATCAGATATAGAGGCATAATTAAGCCATTTAACTCATCTAGTCTGTTCCACCATTTCATCATGGCCTATCCAATTTTCCTCTCAGTCCCAAACTCCTGCTGTCCCTTCATGCCCTGACCAATCAAGAATCTATCAATCTCTGCCTTAAATATACATAAAGATTTGGCCTCCACAGCTGCCTGTGGCAAAGAATTCCACCCAATTCACCACTTTCTGGCTAAAGAAATTCCTCCTCATCTCTGTTCTAAAAGGATGTCTCTCTGTTCTGAGGCTGTGACCTCTGGGGTTAGGCTCTCCCACCACAGGAAACATCCTCTCCACATCTACTCTAGCAAGGACGCTCACCGTTTGATGGGTTTCAATGAGGTCACACCTCATTCTTCTGAATGCCAGTGAATACAGGCCCAGAGCCATCAAAAGCTCTTCATAGGATAAGCCATTTCATCCTGGAATCATTTTTGTGAACCTCCTTTGAACCCTCTCCAGTTTCAGCACATCCTTTCTTAAGATAAGGGACCCAAAACCACTCACAATACTCCAAGTGAGGCATCACCAGTGTTTTATAAAGTCTCAACATTACATCCTTGCTTTTATATTCTAGTCTTCTTGAAATAAATGTTAACATTGCATTTGCCTTCCTCACCACAGACTCAATCTGCAAATTAACCTTTAGAAAATCCTGCATGAAGATTCCAAAGTCCCTTTGCACTTCAGTTCTTTTGTATTTTCTCCCCATTTAGGAAATAGTCAACACTTTTATTTCTTCTACATGACCATACACTCCTGCCATTGTATTTCATCTATTTCTGTGCTCATTCTCCCAATCAGTCCACATCCTTCTCTAGCCTCTCTACTTCCTCAGAACTACTGCCCCTCCACCTATCTTCACATCATCTGCAAACTTTGCAACAAAGCCATCAATTCCATCATCCAAATCATTGACATATAACATAAAGGAAATAGTCCCAACACAGATCCCTGTGGAACACTACTGGTCACTGGCAGCCAACCAGAAAAAGATCCCTTTATTCCCATTTTGCCTCCAACCAATCAGTTACTGCTTTATTCATGCTAGAAACTTTCCTGTTACACCATGTATACTGTTCCTGTATACTGTACATCTCAAAAGATTTGCTTGATCCCACCTGCCTATACCTGACATTTGCCTCCTACATTATCCTGACCATAGCCTCAGTTATAGCTCATGAACCAGTGTACCTGGATCCTGTGAGCCTTGCCCTTCACTCTGATAGGGAATCTTCTGGCCTTGTGTGCTTGCCATCTCAATTCTTAAAGCTTCTCATTGGCCAAGTGTTCCTTTCCCTGCTAACAGGCATACAAATCAACCTTTATAAGTTTATGTCTGATGACATCAAAATTAGCTTGCCCCAATTTAGGGCTTTTCTTGTGAACCAGTCTAACTTTTTACATAACTATTTTAAAACCAATAGAGTTACGGTCTCTGGGCTCAAAGTGTCACTTCAATCACATACTCGTTTTCCAACAGGATGCAAAATGTTGCCCCCCTCTCTAGTTATGTTATCTCCATTTTTCTCATGAAAACCCTTCTGGGTTACACTTAAAATATTCTTCCCAATGTAATTCCTTTGTACTGTGGCAGTGTCAGCACAAAAGCCCATCATCAGAATAATTCTTAATTCAGATTTCCAGCTGTATACGATTTTCGCACAGCTTGACCATGCCTGGGAGAGTAGGGCCCACTGCACTGATGGAGGTGCTTTCAAACTGAGTTTCCATCCGACGATATTTTAAATAAGTTACCCTTGTGTTCCAGGCAATTAGTGCTCCTCCCAGCATCTAAATTACATTCTGTCTCACTGTTTACATGTTTATATATACAGTTTAGCAGCCTGCAGAAGACACATCAGCAAGTTCTCATGTTACAGTAGTTGTGAAATACTTCACTGGGCGTTGAGTGTGACAGTGAAAGGATGTTCACTGTTCCTCTCACGTTGCCGGTTTCGATATGATTCAGATGGGTCCTCATTATAGGGCAGTGCATGCAAAATGCAACAAGGTTTCAACAGATCAGCAGCATCCACGGAGGGGAATAAACAGTCGACATTCAGGGCAAGATCATTATTCCCCTCCAGGTTTTGTGTGTGTGTTGCTCTGTATTTCCAGCATCGGCAGAATCTTTTGTGTTTTTCACCTGAGTGTTGCTTTCCTCGATCCTGCGGGCTTGCTTACAGGCAGTTTGCCAGGCTTGGACCCTACTGACAGGGTCCATACAAGCAAACGCAAGAAGATTTATTCTCTTCCGGATTTAAATAAAGAGACTCCTTTTTTAAGGAGATTCTGCTCCTTCAACATCATCTGCAATCTCATTGTCTCTCCACTCAACCTTGGACCACCTGGATAACAGCAGTACATATGTACATCAGGCTGCTGTTTATCAGTTACAACTTGGTGTTCGACTCTATCATCCCCTCACTACTAATCAAAAGGCTTCAAAACCTAGGCCTCTGTACTCCCTCTACAAATGGATCTTTGACATCCTCATCAGGAGACCACAGTCAGTGCAGGTCAGTAATTGTGTTTCTTCCTTCAGCAATCCAGCACAGGAGAACCTCAAGGATGCATGCTTAGCCCACTGCCCTACTCGCTACACTCATGACTGTGTGCCTACGCACAGTTCAAATTTGCTGATGACACCACTGCTGTTGGCAGAATCTCAGATGACGACAAGGGGGAAAACAGGAGTGAGGTAAATCAGCTGGTTGAGTGGTTTCACAACAACAGTCTTGCACTCGTTGTCAGGAGGACCGAGGAATTGATGTGGAAGAGGAAATCAGGAGAACACACATCAGTCCTCATCGAGGAGTCATTGGTGGGAAGGGTGAGCAGCTTCAAGATCCTGGGCCTCAACACCTCAGAGAATCTATCCCGGGCTCCACACAATCGGAAAGAAGGTTCTTCTGTGGTTATACTTCTTCAGGAGTTTGAGAAGATTTGGTATGTCACTAACAATTCTAGCAAATTTCCAAAGATGTACGGTGAAGAGCATTCTGGCAGGTTGCATCTCCACCTGGAATGGAGGTTCTGATGCAAGGGATTGAAAGAGGCCTTCAGAGCCAGATCCTTCACGGGTATGACTCTTCACACCATTGAAGTGATCTTCGAGAGGTGGTGCCTCTAGATAGAAACATCCACCATTAAGGACCATCACCATCCAGGTCATTCCCTCTTCTCGTTACCTCTCCTCTGCCATCAGGTTTATGAATCTTTGTTTCCAAGATGGTGCCAAGCCATAACCTCTGTTGAGGTTGTGGTTTGGTTTTAGTTGTTTTTTTAGTGCTTTCTGGGTTTGTGGGGTTGGTTTGGGGGCAGGAAGGGGGTTAGGGAAATGGTGGAATTAACAGAATTAGGGTACAGGCCAGAGTTTTAAGTCTCTGCTCCACATTTGAAAGACAATGATACAAACCTGGGACATCCGCGGGCCAGGCTGGCCAGATGCCAGACTGGCAGACCAGTGAGGTTGAAGGCTAATGGCTTCCCCAGGGTCAGCAAGCTGTACCAGGTTCTGGAGTCAGAGTTCTGTGCAGGCAGTCGGAACAAAGTCCAAAGACCCCAGGGTTCACAAAATCGGTGAGAGTGGAGTTTGAGACCTGGTGTTCGGTGATTGGAGGGTCTCATGGTCAATGCCAGGAACTGAGGCCTGAGGATCGATTTGAAAGTCCGGATGTCAAGCCCCGTTGGCCAGAGCACCAGCTCTGCGAATTTCTGCGAGTCCACTGGGCTGATCAAAGACTGAATGTCCGCACTGATTCCAGTGTTTGCTGGATGCTGGAGGACAAAGAAGATGGACTATATTGGGGTTTGGTGACTTCATGTGTGCGTGGGTAGGTGAAGGGAAGAACAGGACTTGTTTAGTTGCTGTTGTTTCATTGCTTGCTGTGTTCCATATTGTTTTACTGAGGATTATGGGAATGTTACGTTGGCATCGGAGTGTATGGCAACACATGCGGTGTGTTGGTTGTTAACACTAACAATGTATTTATCTGTATGTTTCAATATACAGGTGATAAATAAACTTGAATCTTGAAATTTGAACAGCCCATGAACTTCCACATCTTGCACGGTACTGTTGCCACGAAACAACAATTTTCCTGACATATATCAGAGACATATCAGAGATATATCCAGAGACAGAGAAGCAGTTTCAGCGACAGGTTGCTATCGATGCAATGCTCCTCAGACAGGATGAAGAGGTCAATACTCCCCAATGCCATTAGGCTTTACAATTCAACCGCCAGGAGTAAGATATGTTAAAGTGCCGGGGTTGATTGTATTTAATGTATTTAAGTAAACTACTTAAGAACTTTTTAAAAGCTATTATTAATGCTTTTTGAGATAGTGATTTAGATGCATATCATATTTTTTACTGAGTTAAGTATTGTATGTAATTAGTTTTGCTACAACAAGTGTATGGGACATTGGAAAAAAAGTTGAATTTCCCCATGGGGATGAATAAAGTATCTATCTATCTATCTATCTATCTATAATAAACCTGCTTCTGCATCTGATTCTGATTCTGAGCCAGAAGTTCTTGGAAGGAGGAGACCAGACCGAACAAGAGACCAGACTCAGTCAGGGTGACTCCATGAGTCGATGCCTGGTTCAATATTAACATGACAAGGTGCATGTAAGCAAGTGGAGAACGTCTGTGAGCTAAATGGTTTTTTAAAACTCATTGTTTAAACATCACATTCATGTGTAAAACAACAATTACATTTATCTTTTAAGAAGTTTCATGTTGGCCTAGGAGCTCGTCAAGGCACAGACAAAAACTCATAGAGATACCTATTTGACACAGCTACATGTAAGCTAGTAACTTAGCGCCTGTTATGTTGTTAATTTCTAAGAATTTCCTGTACAGTACTGTGGTTGCTGCAAAGTTTCGAATCTGGTTTCCGCTGATTTGAATTTGCAAAGGATAAGTAGCAGCAGCCAATCCAGAGGGAATCTTGTTCTCTTGGCTTGTTGACTTGTTTCTCACCATAGGTGCTTCCTGGCCAGCTGAGGAACTACAGCATCTGCTGTACAGTATTTTCCTTTTGCATAAATGGAGCCGTGTCTGTTTTCAGAAGAAAGGTGTGTTATATTTTTAAACTAAAGTGAACAAGCTGGTATAAAACTGAGAAGAGCGATTAGCAAGAAGACAGCGGTGACTGCAGATGCTGGAATATGGACCATAAAAAAGAACACCGGGTCAAGCAGCATCTGTGGAGACAGAAGTCGAGTTCATAGGTTCATTTATTATCAAAGTATACAACTCTGAAATTCTTCTTCTCCAGGTAGCCATGAAAAAAAGCAAGAAAAGAAAGGCAGCACAATCATCAAACTACCGATCCCCTCTCCCCGCACAAAACAATGAACAAAAAGGGAACGGACACATCAACCCCCAGAAATCCCCCCAACTCCCCGCACAAAAAAAAGAGAAAGATTGGGCGAAAAGCACAGAATAGAAAGAACTATAAGACTGAAAAAGTTCTATAGTCCAAGTCCATGTCCAAACGCAGAAAACCTGGCTAACGTTCTCCGGGTACAGCGGCAGGCTCTCCCCTCTCCCCGCAGAACGAACAAAATACAGACAGCCAAGGCTCACCTTCCACGATCTCCTTGATGTTTCAATCTCCCTCGTTGCTTTAATTGATGAACAATAGAAGCTTTAATCGGTGAAACGATGTCAAACATTGGCTCACATCCCATACGGCAGCCTTCTCGCCACAAGGTTCACGCACGCTGCCTCTCCTTCCGGAATTCTCTCAGAGACTGCAGAGCGTTGAAACAGCCAAACGATCCCCAAACTGCAAATCACAGGCTCCAACGGTTCCTGAATCACATTGAAGATGAAAAACAAACCTAAAGCACATAAAAGAAGTGAAATATATGGTTTCATGATCTATCCAGATGTCGACTGAAGGAGCACTGTATGCAGGTGCCTTCTTGAGAGAAGATCGGGTCAAAGACACTGCATTAAGAGACTGAGGGATAAGATAAAAGATTACCATCTGTGCTTCCCACTATCTCAGAAAAACAGCAAACCCTTACACCCAGTCATTCCCTCTTCTCTCCTCTACAGCTTGCTTCTCTTTGCTGCTTTCAAATTCCACTTCACCATTTCGTTCTTCCTGTGGAGAGTGAGAAAACAGCTACAAGAAATATCAAGCTGACGGCAAAATCAGGAACAAGAAGCAAGGATTCAGGGCAGAACGTGCCAGGGCAGTGAGGGGGGTGATGAATGAGACTTTGAAAAAGGCCAGGCATGACAAGTGTTAAATTGTAAGAAGCTGACTGGTTACAAAAAGAATCAGAGGGAAAGTGAAAGCTAAAATAAGGAAGGCCAAGGAAGCAAATAAGGAAGACCATTGTGATAAGTGGGAATTTAACAGTGCTTTTAGAGGAGTGGGACTTAATAAGGAATTGCACATGGATGCTGAGAGCTGTGTTAAGGTATAAAATGAGTACTCTGCATTTGGCTTTACCCAGGAAGAGGCTGTTCTCTTAGTCGTTATTAATGCACCAGAGGTATTGATAGGCTGGAGGTATTAGGGAAGTTGGCTGAACTTAAAGTAGATAAATCAGCAGGAATGGATATGACGTATTCTAAAAGTGAAAGGAAGGTATAGGGGCGTTGACCACAACCTGCCAACGACCTTTGGATACAGGGATGGTGCTAGAGGACTGGAGAGCAGCAAACGTTATTACAAAAAAAAGGAGTTAGGATAAAACTAGCAAGCACAGGCCATTATTGTGGGGGGAAGTTTTAAAAAATGTTTAAACACATGAGATTCTGCAGATGCTGGAAACCCAGACTAATACACACAAAATATTGTCAACTCTTTATTCCGCTTCATAGATGCTGCCTTTTAGAAACTTTACCTGGGATGGGATTAATAGTCACCTGGAGGACGAGTGGTTGGAAACGGATAACTGTACATGAGAGGCCCAGACTGAATGGAAAATGGGAGGTTGTTAATGTTGGTGGAGAAGTTGAAGACGAGAGGTCACAGGTGCAAACTAAAAGGGAAGAGAATCATATGTGACAAGTGTTAGGTATCCCGTAACTGGATCACTTACCAGCAAAGATAGAGAGGTCCACTGAAGTCTGATGGTACCATTTTTAAACGTTTTTATTTATAAAGGGGCACAAAAAGGAAGGTTAATACAAACATTCAGATACCATAAGTCGTCAATACTCAAGCTAAAGCGCAGGTATAGTAATGATCAATCAGAAATAAGCTCTATCGTTGTCTAGGGGATAATATCTTGTCCATTTGGAAAAAATATAACAGTCATTCAAAAGTCGACAGGCTTCAGCCTTCTGGGAACCGCTGAGTTTCCCGTGTTGGAGAGAGAGAGAGAGAGATTGGTAAGAAAAGGAACACTTGCCCAGGTCCTTACGAAGCAAAGCTGTGGAACCAGGAGAGCAGGCTTTCCTGTTGTTAGTTAAAAGCGATTGTCCGTGATTCCAGCCACAGACTCCCGATTCGGAATCTAACGCACGTGGCTTCCTTCAAAATGGCTTCCCGCTACGACGGGATCGCTATCGTGTCTCCTTGGTGCATCTGGAGGGGTCGTCCCCCCCAGACCCTCCTTTATACTTCCTCACGGGATCGCAGGTGTCAATCTCTCTCTCAACCAGCCCACTTTGCCCGAGGGCTTTACACGTGGTCTTCATGAGACAATGGTCAGGGTCGCTTTATTCTGCATCCCGGTGGAACGTGGTATTCAGCACGTCCCCCTCTCTCTCCCATTTCCGGTGTCTATTCAGCACGTCTCTCTCTCTCTTGGGTCATTGACCCCCCCCCCCCTTCACTAGGGCTCTTGCGATTCTCACAAAGGAGGGGGCTGGTATCATAACACCTCCCCTCTTAAACGTTTTTTACCAGCGGTTAAAAACAGTGGTATAGAGTCTTACAGGATTTTTGAATCTACCACAATACACAAGCTTTTCTTTTCACAGAGTACTACTGTTATACATTCAAGTCAGTATCTAAACAGTTAACGATTACAGTGTCCCTTTCTTTAATATCTTAACATCGCGTACCGTACTGAAAATCTTGTAGCATCAGACTTCAATTAACCGTCGCCTCTTTCTCGGTGAGTCCCCCCGTGGGGAACTTGAGTAATTTGGCGTGGTGAATTCCCACCCGTCTCGTTCATCAGGGTAATCTTATCAACACCACTTAGACCATTTCCACCCAATTCTGTAATTTTACCCAGGCGGCTAGCCCTTTTGTCAGGACCATGCAGGCCGATGGGCTTCAGTTCGAACCTTTCCCTCAGGCCGCATTTAAATTCCGGCTTTTTCACAGTGCTCTCTTGAATAACAACAGCGTGTGGGGCACCTTTACATTCCAAATCAACCTGTAATCGATGCGCAGGCACCGCGTTCCCAAGCCCTCGTTTCTGTAGCTTGGTTGCTTCTTCTGACACCAATCTAAACTTTAAATTTTCTTCATTCGATTTGGGAACTAGATAGATAGATAGATAGATAGATACTTTATTCATCCCCATGGGGAAATTCAACATTTTTTCCAATGTCCCATACACTTGTTGTAGCAAAAACTCATTACATACAATACTTAACTCAGTAATAATATGATATGCATCTAAATCACTAACTCAAAAAGCATTAATAATAGCTTTAAAAAAGTTCTTAAGTCCTGGCAGTTGAATTGTAAAGCCTAATGGCATTGGGGAGTATTGACCTCTTCATCCTGTCTGAGGAGCATTGCATCGACAGTAACCTGTCGCTGAAACTGCTTCTCTGTCTCTGGATGGTGCTATGTAGAGGATGTTCAGGGTTTTCCATAATTGACCGTAGCCTACTCAGCGCCCTTCGCTCAGCTACCGATGTTAAACTCTCCAGTACTTTGCCCACGACAGAGCCCGCCTTCCTTATCAGCTTATTAAGACGTGAGGCGTCCTTCTTCTTAATGCTTCCTCCCCAACACGCCACCACAAAGAAGAGGGCGCTCTCAACAACTGACCTATAGAACATCATCAGCATCTCACTGCAGACATTGAATGACGCCAACCTTCTAAGGAAGTACAGTCGACTCTGTGCCTTCCTGCACAAGGCATCTGTGTTGGCAGTCCAGTCTAGCTTCTCGTCCAACTGTAC
Source organism: Hemitrygon akajei (assembly GCF_048418815.1). Taxonomy (NCBI): domain Eukaryota; kingdom Metazoa; phylum Chordata; class Chondrichthyes; order Myliobatiformes; family Dasyatidae; genus Hemitrygon; species Hemitrygon akajei. The sequence continues at coordinate 34,981,402 of NC_133127.1, forward strand.
TCCCAGATACTTGTAGGTCTTAACCTGCTCCACACATTCTCCATTAATGATCACTGGCTCCATATGAGGCCTAGATCTCCTAAAGTCCACCACCATCTCCTTGGTCTACAAACTACAAACTTCCCGTTCCCTTCAATAATGATGTTTATTCCCCCATGGTCGAGTTCCACTTTAAGGTTCACCACCCTTTCATGTACCAACACCTGGGAACCCTCCCTTCCCCCAATTACCAGGGTTAACCCTGTCTTCACTAAACCCAGTCCATCTGACCCACAGGGACTGCATTCCTTTTTAACTGAATCAAATACCTCAGACTTGTTCTGAGCTCCATTACTAGGTTCAGTACCACGTGCATCCACATCTTGGATACACTCAAACGGGACATCTGCCTCTCCCAGGCTTTCAATACCCGTACCCTTTTCAGATTCTAAATTCCCCTGATCCTCCCAGTTACTCTCTGGGCAACTCCCTTCCGGAGTAAACTCAACCCCGCGGGCTGAAACAACCTCGTCTGCCAACCCAGCGGACCTCTCCAAGGTAATGGCATCCTTTTCATCTAGGACTGCCTTCATCTCATTATCGGGAACACCTTGATAACTCTCAACTTCTTCAAACAGGGCTGCCACCCCCGACAGATCATCCATGTCCAACTCTGGACCTTTTAACAGCTTTTCCCATCTCTCATCTTTATTTCCTACCTCTAGAACCTTTCTCTTCGCTAAGGGCAGATCTAGCTCCTCTCCCTTAACCCCTTTCACTTTACTACTCTTCGGTTTACCCCCCTCAGAACCCTCGTGGTACAGGGTCGGTAGGACCATCTCGGCCAAATCAATACTGGCCAGATTTAAACTGCTCGCTTTCTCAGCTGCCTTTCTCGACAGGCTGCGAATGCTCGCGCCTGTGGTACAGACTGGAGATGCGAGGGGTGGGGCTGCAATCCTCACAGGCGGTTTGAGCCGGGTCCAAACTTGTCCCCCGGCTAAATCATTTCCGAGGAGGACGTCCGCGTCAGTTCTCGGGAATTCTGCTGGCACCCCTATTTCGACTGGTCCAGATACCAGCTCACAATCCATAATTACCTGATGTAGGGGCACCATTTCCATTCTTGTACCTATCCCCTTCACGGCGACCATTCCCCTTCCCCGACCGAAATCTAGTATCTCACGGCGGATCAACGACAGCTCCGCCCCGGTGTCTCGCCAGATTCGGACGGGAATGGGTGGGTCTCCCCCCTTCACGGACACGGTTCCGGGTGACAGCCAGGTCTCTGACCCTTCTCGTACTCTGTCTACCCGGGGCTCTCTCGTTGATTCACTGATTACCACGGCACACCCGATAGGGACCGCTGCTCTCCCTGTTTCTGGCTCCTTTCTCGGAGCAAAGCACCTACAGGCAATATGTCCTCCCTTCCCACAATTAAAACAGGTCAAGCCCGGAAATCTCGGGCTGCCTGGCCTTTCCCCCACAACCTTACCACTAGCTCCCTGCAGGACCTCTGCCTCAGCCGGCGGACTTTCCCTACCGTTCCGACGGTCTCTCGGGTAACCTTTTGGCGAGGAAATCTTTAGCCTGTGGGTTAGGGCATATTCATCTGCGAACCTAGCAATTTCTGAGATGGACTTATTCGCCTTCTCATTCAAATACATCCGGATCTCCTCCGGAACACACCCTTTTAGTTCCTCAATCAGAAATAACTCCCTGATACGCCCATAATCCCCGTCCACCTGTTCCGCGGTGCACCAACGGTCCAAGAGCACACCCTTTTCGTAGGCTAGCTCGGTATACATTTGATTCCACCCTTTCCGTAAATTTCTGAACCTTTGTCTATACGCTTCAGGTACTAGCTCGTAACTCCGGAGAATGGCCTCTTTTACTTTGGCATAATTTTCCGCTTCCCCTTCCTCGACGGCCAAGGCCGCATATGCTCGTTGTGCCTTCCCCTTTAACACACTTTGTAACAACGCCACCCACTGCTCTTTGGGCCACTTTTGATTTACTGCCACCTTTTCAAAAAGCAAGAAATAACTATCAACATCCGACTCTTCGAATGGAGGTACTACCCTCAACTCCTGACTAACATTAAACCTCTCCTCTCGATCTAACCCTAGATCTCTTCGCTCTTTCTTTAACTTCTCCATCTCCAAGTCATGTTCCCTCTGTTCTCGTCTGTCCTCATACTCTCTTTGCTTTTCGGCTCGTTCCCTCTCGTTCTCGGCTCGTTCCCTCTCATTCTCGGCTACTTCTAGCTCTTTTAGCTGAATTTCATGCTGTCTTTGCTTTTCAGCTTGGTCCCGCTCTTTTCCCACCTCTAACGCCTTTAGTTGGAGCTCCTGGTCCCGTTTCACCTCTAACTCCTTTATGTGGAACGCCTGCTCCCTTTCTTTCTCAGCCCGTTCTTTCTCTCTCTCAGCCCGTTCTTTCTCTCTCTCAGCCCGTTCTTTCTCTCTCTCAGCCGCTTCCAGCTGCTTCATTTTGAATTCATGTTCCAACCTTAATTTCTCCAACTCTGGCTGATCCATTCCACTCGCTGGTACTTTTTCAGGGATATTTTCCAAGACCCCAGCTTCGAACACTTTCTTCCCAATGTAATACCGAGTTATGACCCCTCGCACCTCCTGCTTTTTCATGGATGACCTCACTTCTGCGAGGTCCAATCTCTTCGCCAAATTTAACAAGTCTGATTTGGTGGCCGCCTCTAGCGCCTCCACCGTCGGGTTTTTCATAAATTCATCCACGTCCATCTTTGCTGGTTTCCCGTCTGGCTACCCGCGTACCAGATCCAATTTATTTTATTTTATTTTTTTTTGACTTACAAACCCGATTCACTGCCCTCCCAATTAGGTTTCAAATCCTGGACGAGTCCCCACGTTGTTACGTATCCCGTAACTGGATCACTTACCAGCAAAGATAGAGAGGTCCACTGAAGTCTGATGGTACCATTTTTAAATGTTTTTATTTATAAAGGGGCACAAAAAGGAAGGTTAATACAAACATTCAGATACCATAAGTCGTCAATACTCAATCTAAAGCGCAGGTATAGCAATGATCAATCAGAAATAAGCTCTATCGTTGTCTAGGGGATAATATCTTGTCCATTTGGAAAAAATATAACAGTCATTCAAAAGTCGGCAGGCTTCAGCCTTCTGGGAACCGCTGGGTTTCCCGTGTTGGAGAGAGGGAGAGAAATTGGTGAGAAAAGGAACACTTGCCCAGGTCCTTACGAAGCAAAGCTGTGGAACCAGGAGAGCAGGCTTTCCTGTTGTTAGTTAAAAGCGATTGTCCGTGATTCCAGCCACAGACTCCCGATTCGGAATCTAACGCACATGGCTTCCTTCAAAATGGCTTCCCGTTACGACGGGATTGCTATCGTATCTCCTTGGTGCGTCTGAAGGGGTCGTTCCCCCCAGACCCTCCTTTATACTTCCTCACGGGATCGCAGGTGTCAATCTCTCTCTCAACCAGCCCACTTTGCCCAAGGGCTTTACACATGGTCTTCATGAGACAATGGTCAGGGTCGCTTTATTCTGCATCCCGGACGTGGTATTCAGCACGTCTCCCTCTCTCTCCCATTTCCGGTGTCTATTCAGCACGTCTCTCTCTCTCTCTCTTGGGTCATTGACCCCCCCCTTCACTAGGGCTCTTGTGATTCTCGCAAAGGAGGGGGCTGGTATCATAACACAAGGAAGAAAATCTTTTCCACACAACTGAAGAATCTGGAATGCACTGCCTGAAAATGTGGTGAAGGGAAGTTCCATTATGGCCTTTAAGAGAAAATTTAATTAAAAATATGGCAAGGAAAAACAGCAATGAAGAAGAGGTAAGGAGTTGGAAGTAGCAAATTGCTGTGGTAGAGAGCTATCATGGACTCCTTGGGCCAAATGGCCTCTTTCTGTGCTGTAACTGTTCTATCATTCCATGAAAAAAACTGGTTAAAAAAGAGCACACAATGGATAAGGAGCATTTAAAGTGTATAATGTTTAAAGGGTGCAAATGTAGAAAACCTAGGAGTCCATGTAAACAATATTTTTTTAAAAAACTTTTTTATTGTGTTTTCAAATAGTTACAGAATAAAAGTGTGTGAAAAAGAAAATATGTTTTACCCATCCCCCCTCCCCTTAACCCCTCCCCTCTAACATCCCTATAGAAAAAAAGAAGAAAGAAAGAAAGAAAGAAAGAAAGAAAGAAAGAAAGAAAGAAAGAAAAAAAAAGGAATGCCTGGATATTGGAAGATCCCCACATGCTCCATGGAGTTCGTAATAACTTTAGTATATATATTTATTTCTTTCCCCAAGTAACCAATTATTTCATCTTCAGAGCACCTATATATTTAATCCTATCTTTTGTAATTAAGGGCGCCAAATTTTCAAAAATGTTTCATATTTATCTCTTAAATTATAAGTAATTTTTTCAAGTGGAATACAGCCATAAATTTCTTTCTTCCAACGATCTATACTTAAATATGTATCCGATTTCCAAGTAACTGCAATAGCTTTTTTGGCTACTGCCAATGCAATTTTTATAAATTCTTTCTGATATTTATTCAATTTGGATATTGGTTTTATCCCTTCAATATCACCTAGTAAAAGTAATATTGGATTATGTGGAAGTTGTATTCCAATAATTTGTTCCAATAAAACTCTTAAATTTGTCCAAAAAGGTTGAATTTTAGAACAAGACCAAGTAGAATGTAAAAAAGTACCGGTTTCTTGGTTACATCGGAAACACTGATCAGATAAATTTGGGTTTAATTAATTTATTTTTTGTGGTGTAATATATAATTGATGTAAAAAATTGTATTGCACTAATCTTAATCGGACGTTTATTGTATTTGTCATACTCTCAAGACATAGTCTTGACCAATTTTTTTCTTCAATTTTAATATTCAAATCACTTTCCCATTTTTGTCTTGACTTATGGACTCCTTGTTTAATTGCCTGTTTTTGAATCAAATTATACATACAAGAGATAAATTTTTTAATCTTTCCTTTTTGAATTAAAGTTTCTATTTCATTGGATTTCAGTAATAACATTGTTTGACCTAATTTTTCTCTTAAATAAGCCTTTAGTTGAAAGTAACAAAAAAGAGTGTTGTTTGATACTTTATATTTATTCTTCAATTGATCGAATGACACTAATATACCTCCTTCAAAACAATCTCCTATATATCTAATCCCTTTTTGAAACCAGTTATATAAAAGTTGATTATCCATTGTAAAAGGAATAAGTCTATTTTGAATTAAAGATCTCTTTGCTAATAAGGATTTCTTTGTCTCATCGTCAACATTTATCTTATTCCATAAGTCAATCAAATGTTTTAATATAGGAGATTCTTTCTTTTCCCGTATCCATTTAGATTCCCATTTATATATAAAATCTTCTGGTGTGTTTTCTCCTATTTTATCTAGTTCTATTCTAATCCATGCCAGTTTATCTTTCTCAAAAAAAGATGCAATAAATCTAAGTTGATTTGCTTTATAATAATTCTTAAAATTTGGAAGTTGTAACCCTCCTAGCTCAAATTTCCATGTCAATTTTTCCAACGATATTCTTGACATCTTACCTTTCCAAAGAAACTTCCTCACATATTTATTTAGCTCTTGAAAAAACTTCTGGGGTAATTGTATTGGTAATGATTGAAATAAGTATTGTAATCTAGGGAATCTATTCATTTTTATGGTATTTACTCTACCTACTAATGTTATTGGTAATACCATCCATTTATCAAGATCTTCTTGAATTTTTTTCAATAGTGGTAAATAATTTAATTTGTGTAAGTTCTTTATGTCATTATCAACTCTTATACCTAAGTATTTTATACCATTTGCCGGTCATCTAAATTGGGTTATTAATCGACATTGATTATAATCTCCTTTAGTAAGAGGTAAAATTTCACTTTTATCCCAATTTATTTTATAACCTGATATTTTCCCATATTCTTCTAATCTATAGGATAATTTACGCAACGAGTGCAATGGGTTTGTTAGATAAAGCAGAACATCATCAGCAAATAAGCTAATCTTGTACTCTTCCTGATTAACTCTGAAACCCTTAATATCTGGGTCCATTGTAATCAATTCAGCTAATGGCTCTATCGCCAACACAAATAAAGCAGGTGAAAATGGACAACCTTGCCTAGTTGACCTTGTTAACTGAAATGGTGTTGAAATTTGACCATTTGTCACTACTTTAGCTTTGGGATTAGTATTTAAGGTTTTAATCCATTTTATAAAAGATACTGCTAATCCATATTTTTCCAATACCTTAAATAAAAAATCCCATTCCAATCTATCAAATGCTTTTTCTGCATCTAAAGCAACTGCCACACTCATTTCCTCCCTCTTCTGCGCTAAATGAATTATACTAAATAAGCAAGTTACATTATCTGCCGATTGTCTATTTTTAATAAATCCTGTTTGATCCATATGTACTAATTTTGGTAAGCATTTAGATAATCTATTAGATAAGATTTTTGCTATTATTTTATAATCAGTGTTTAATAAAGAAATAGGTCTATATGATATTGGCTTTAAAAGATCTCTATCTTTTTTTGGCAATACTATTAAAATAGCTGTCGAAAAAGATTCTGGAAGTTTATGCGTTCTTTCCGCTTGGTGTATTAACTCCATAAAAGGAGGAATTAATAAATCTTTAAACTTTTTATAGAATTCAGGCGGAAAACCATCTTCTCCTGGAGATTTATTACTTTGAAGTGATCCTAGGGCTTCTTTGACCTCTTTCAATGTAAAAGGCATATCTAATCCGTTCTGTTCTTCCGTATTTAATTTTGGAAGAGTTATTTGTGATAAAAACCTTTCTATCTTGACATTGTCATTTTGTGATTCTGATTTATACAACTCAGAATAAAAATTCTTAAAAGCTTTATTAATTTCTAAAGGTTTATAAGTAATTTTATTTACTCTTGTTCGAATTGCATTTATTGGTTTATAAGTCTGGTCTGTTTTTAACTGCCATGCAAGAACCTTACGTGATCTTTCACCTAGTTCATAATATCTTTGTTTAGTTCTCATAATTGCTTTTTCTGTTCGATATGTTTGGAGTGTATTATATTGTAACTTCTTGTTAATAAGTTGTCTTCGTTTTTCTTCTGTCATATTTCTTTGGGATTCTTTTTCTAATTTTGTAATCTCTTTTTCCAATTGATCTATTTCTATCATATATTCCTTCTTAATTTTAGAAGTATAACTTATTATCTGACCTCTCAAATATGCCTTCATTGCTTCCCACACTATAAATTTATCATCAACTGAATGTGAATTTATATCTAAAAAGAACTGAATCTGTTTTTTCATAAAATCACAAAAATCTTGACGTTTTAATAATATTGAATTAAATCTCCACCTATAAATTGATTCCTCTTTATCTATCATTATCATTGTCATTATTAAAGGAGAATGATCTGACAATATTCTTGCTTTATATTCCACATTTTTCACTCTATCTTGAATATTCGTTGATAATAGGAAAAAATCTATCCTTGAATATGTTTTATGTCTATTTGAATAAAATGAATAATCTCTTTCTTTTGGATTAATTCTTCTCCATATATCAATCAAATTTAAGTCTTTCATCAATGATAGAGTTAATTTTACTGCTTTTGATTTTGTAACAACCTTTGTTGATCTATCTAAAACTGGGTCTAGACAAAAGTTAAAATCTCCACCTATTAATATTTTATCATGTGCGTTAGCCAAATTCAAAAAGACCTCCTGTATGAATTTTACATCATTTTCATTTGGTGCATAAATGTTCATAAGGGTCCATAGTTCTGAAAAAATTTGACAATGTATAATTAGATATCTCCCCGCCGAATCAATTAATACGTTTTGTATTTTAATTGGTAAATTTTTGTTAACCAAAATTGCAACTCCTCTCGCCTTTGAATTAAATGAAGCTGCAATAACATTTCCAACCCAGTCTCTTTTTAATTTCTGATGTTCTATGTCTGTTAAATGAGTTTCTTGTAAAAAAAAGCTATATCTGTTTTCATTTTTTTAATATATGTTAAAGTTCTTTTTCTTTTTACCGGCCCATTAAGCCCATTAACATTAAAACTTTAAAAAATTCAGTAGATTAGTCATTTTTAAAAAAAATTATATTACTCCAATCTATAATAATACCTAATCTTTCAACTTTCGTGGTATCCTGGGAAATCTTTATAAAAATCTCTATGTTGCTATGTGTGTCCCCACCAATCATCCAGGCAAAAAGGTAGAAGAAAAATAGAATATAAAGAAAAAAACAAAATACCCCCCTACTAATGTTGTGAAAAAAAAACACAACATTACCCCCCTCTGTTGTACGGGTCATGGCAATCGCCATGATTACACACGTGAATCCCATAGTAACCGATCCAAAGCTCCCCAGCCCCCCCAAAACATAAAAAAGTGTATGTATAAGAAGAAAAAAATTACTATTCTCAATTAGTATTTCTAAAATTTTGCTTTTCTCCTCTATAATATCCATAAATGTCCATCACTTCTGTTCGTTGACTCTATCTTCATCTTTACTCCATTACGTTTGGAAGCCTCTATGTGTAATTAGTCAATAGATGAAAGTTTTTGTACGAACTCCTCCGCTTTTCGATAATCGGAAAAAAAAAATTTTCCCTCCTCCAAAAAAATTATCAGTGTTGCTGGGTGACGTATTGTAAATTTATAACCCTTTTCCCATAAGGCTTTTTTCGCTGGATTAAATTCCTTCTTTCTCTTCAAAAGGTTGTAACTTATATCAGGATAAAAAAGAACTGGTTTCCCTTCTATCATCAATGGCCCGTTTCTATTTTTGGCACTTTGGACAGCCGCCTTCAGGATCTTTTCTTTGTCTTGGTATCTTAAGCATTTTATCAAAATTGATCGTGGATTTTGATCAGCTTGAGGTCTTGACCTTAAGGATCTATGAACCCTTTCAATCTCAATTGGAATTTCTCTTTCCATTTCCAATTTTTCAGGGATCCATTTTTGAAAAAAATTTATTGGATCTTCTCCTTCTATATCTTCTTTAAGTCCAACAATTTTAATATTATTTCGTCTACTAAAATTTTCAAGCTTATCAATTTTTTCCATAAATTGTTTTCTTTCTGATGTCCAAGCAGTATTTTCATTTTCCATTTTGTCCATTCTTTCAACCATGTCTTCCGTTTTAGTTTCCAAGTCCATAATTCTCTTTTCCATTTTTTCCTGTCTCTTTGTCATTTTATCAAGCATAACCTCCATATTTGTCATTTTTTTGGAGCACTTTTTGATTACTTTTAATTACTTTTAATGCGTCTAATTTACGCATTATTTGCCTCAAAGTCTTTTCTATATTTCCAGAAGAACTTTTATCTCCCTCTTCGTCTGATCTTTCCGGAGAATCTGACTCTCCCTCCGATTCACTATCACTTTCAGTTGCAGTGGTAGCTGGGTTTTGTAGTTCTGGTTGCTCCCGTTTGCGCATGCTCCTTCCTTCGCGTTTGCGCAGTTCACGTTGGCCTTTTCCTTTAGAAATGGCCGATGTTGCTGCAGTTTCCTGTTCCGTATCGCCGGTGGTATAATGTACCTGAGACCGCGGTTCTTTGGTAGACGTGGGCCTTGCTCCTGCTCCAACTTGCGTAGTCTTCCCGGTATTAGTTTTCTTCATCTTCTGTCTTTGAGGCATAGCTTGAAACAATCCGGAGTAGTTTATAAGTAACTTTTAGAAAGTATTGCCTAACTTTTCTTCATTTAAACATTAATTTATTAACTTTTTACGGGAGAGCTGGGTTCCAGCGTCTCGATCCTACGTCATCATGTGACGTCCCCCCCATGTAAACAATATTGTCTAGATGGGCGAACAGGCCTGTTTCTGTGACTCCATGGGATATGGGATCATTTCTTTATAAGAAGAGGCAGAAATGGGCCTAGTCAATCTTTTCCAGATGTAATGCATAACCTAATTGCTTTGTTTTATAAGCACAAGCAAGTTATGCTCTACACTTAGAAAAGGCTAGCCAGATCCATTGTGTTTTTAGGAAGGGCACTAAATCCTACTAGAGGACACAGAACAGATTTAATAAGATAGAACCTATCTTGGGGAGACTGGAGAAAGTGGGTGATTCAGATTGAATCAGAGAAAGTTAAGAGAAGACTCTTGGAGGAGTCCAGAAGTATGAAATAAGGAATTGAATTTGGAGTTATGGGCTAACAAGTTGATGGTCTCCATCTCTGTTACTATATAGCTTAGTTCATTCACACCATGACCTTCTAATGTCATCTTCACCACGCTCTGTAGAAATGATATTGCAACTCATGTCACACAAGCTCTTTTCCACACGTGGATCATTTCCTTTCCCAGCTGATCATCTTGCTGCCTGCGATTTTTATGGTCCCTGCTGTTTCTTCCTGATGCTTCGCCCTTCACCATGTGTTCTGGCTGCAGTTGCCTACCTGAAGTTTCCAGCCTCTGCACGTCCATAAGCATCTTTTCAGAAGTTACCTTACCTCACGTGATAACTTTGCTCCCAGTTTAGACCCCTGGACTAAAACTCAGATGAGTAAATCCATTTAAATCTATAAATTGGCACCCACCACATACTCTGTAAAAAAAACAACAACTGCCCCACACATCTCCTCTTAACATTCTCCAACCCCCGTACCTTAAATGAATGCCTTCTAGTGATAGACATTTGGACCCTGAGGTCTGTCTAAAGCCTCTCATAAATTTTTAAGTTTCTGTCTGGTCTCCCCTCAGTTCCAGCCACTCCGGAAAAAAAAACCCAACCTTAATCTGTCTAATCTGTTATTATTGCACATAATCCTAATCCAGGCAGGTTCCTGGTAAACCTCTTTTACACCTTCTGCATAGCTTCCATGTCCTTCCTGTAATGGGATGACTGGAACTGAATGTAGTACTACAGATGGGCCTAACCAAAGTTTTGTCAAGCTGCAACTAAACTTTCTGACTTTTGAACTCAACACCTTGACTGACAAAGGTTAGCATACCATATAGATTCTATACCTCAATACCTCCTCGTGTAATTAGACTCGATTTCCTCACTTGCAGACTCCAGTCAATTTGGATTGGCAACAACATCTTCTCCAGAACCTCCATCAGCACACGTGCACCACAGGGCTGTGAGCTTAGGCCCCTGCTCTACTTGCTTTACATTTATGACTGTGTGGCTAAGCACAGCTCCACTGCCATATTTAAGTTTGCTGGTGACACTTCTGTTGTTGGCCAAATCATAGGTGGTGACAAAACAGCATATAGGAGGGAGACTGAAAATCTGACTAAGTGGTTCCACAGCAACAACCTCTCACTCAATGTCAGCAAGACCAAAGAGCTGATTATTGACTACAGGAGAAGGAAACTGGAGGTCCAAGAGTCATTTCTCATCACTGAATCAGAGGTAAAGAGGATCTAAAACTTGAAATTCCTCATTGTCATCATTTCCAAGAATCTGTCCTGGGTCTCCCATGTAACTGTCATTACAAAGGAACTCTTGGAAGTTTGCAAAGATACAACATATCATCTAGAACTTTGATGAACTTCTCCAAATGCACTATGGATAGTGTACTGACAGGTGGCTTCATGGCCTGGTATGGAAACACCACTGCCCTTGAACAGAAAAATCTACAAAAGTAGTAAGTACAACCCAGTCCATCACAGGAAAGGCACTTTGCACCATTGCACACATCTACACGGAGCACTGTCGCAGGAAAGCAGCATCCATCATCAGGGACACCCACCGTCCAGGACATGCTCTCTTCTTGCTACTGCCATCGGGAATGGGGTACAGGAGCCTTAACACCCACACTGCCAGGTTCAGGAACCCTCAACCATCAGACTCTTGAACCAGAGGGAATAACTCGCCGCTGCCTGTACGGAGTTTGTATGCTCTCATTTGTATGATTTAGATGAAGGGATTAAAAGCAACATTAGCAAATTTGCAGATGACACAAAGCTGGGTGGCAGTGTGAAATATGAGGAGAATGTTAGGAGAATGCAGGGTGACTTGGACAGGTTGGCTGAGTGGGCAGATGCACCTTAATGTGGATAAATGTGAGGTTATCCACTTTGGTGGCAAGAACAGGAAGGCAGATTACTATCTGAATGGTGTCAAGTTAGGAAAAGGGGAAGTACAACGAGATTTAGGTGTCCTTGTTCATCAGTCACTGAAAGTAAGCATGCAGGTACAGCAGGCAGTGAAGAAAGCTTATGGCATGTTGGACTTCATAACAAGGGGAGTTGAGTATAGGAGCAAAGAGGTCCTTCTGCAGTTGTACAGGGCCCTGGTGAGACCACACCTGGAGTATTGTGTGCAGTTTTGGTCTCCAAATTTAAGAAAGGACATTCTTGCTATTGAGGGAGTGCAGCGTAGGTTCCTGAGGTTGATTCCTGGGATGGCGGGACTGTCATATGTTGAAAGATTGGAGCGACTGGGCTTGTATACACTGGACTTTAGAAGGATGAGAGGGGATCTGATTGAAACATATAAGATTATTAAGTGATTGGACACGCTAGAGGCAGGAAACATGTTCCCGATTTTGGGTGAGTCCAGACCAGAGACCACAGTTTAAGAATAAGTGGTAGGCCATTTAGAACAGAGTTAAGGAAAAACTTTTTCACCCAGAGAGTTGTGGATCTATGGAATGCTCTGCCTCAGAGGGCAGTGGAGGCCAATTCTCTGGATGCTTTCAAGAAAGAGTTAGATAGAGCTCTTAAAGATATCGGAGTCAAGGGATATGGGGAAAAGGCAGGAACAGGGTACTGATTGTGGATGATCAGCCATGATCACATCGAATGGCGGTGTTGGCTCGAAGGGCCAAATGGCCTACTCCCACACCTATTGTCTCCCTGTGACCACGTGGGTTTCCTCCAGGTGCTCCGGTTTCCTTCCACATTCCAAAGACATACCAGTTGGTAGGTTAATTTGTCATTGTAAATTATCCTGTGATTAGGCCAGGATTAAATAGGGGGATTGCCGGCTGGCATGGCTCGAAGGGCCAGAGGGGTGTATTTCACACTGCATCTCAATAAATAAACAAACTTCATTCAGCCAATCACTAAACTGCTCCTACAACTATAGACTCACTTTCAAGGACTCTTCATCTCACATTCTCAACATTTACTGCTTACTAATTATTATTACTATTTTCTTTTTGTATTTGCATGTCTTGTTGTCATTTGCACATCGGTGTTTGTCCGTCTTGTTGTGCGCGGTCTTTCATTGATTCTGTTGTGATTCTTTGTACTTGCAGAGAATGCCTGCAAGAAAATGAATCTCAGGGCTGTGTATGGTGATGTATATGTACTTTGATAATAAATTTACTTTGTTGGGACAGTGCGGGGGATGAAAGGCAGAGAGATCAGAGTGGAACGAGAGGGAGGATTACACTGATGGGTGTTCAGATGGGTCACTCAATTGTGAATGGAACATGAAGTGAAATCAGGCTCGAGGCTGTACCCTGTATACATTCTCTGATATTAACTTGAACAATTGAAATCTTGAGTCTCAGTATTTGTTAAGACTTGTGGGGTAAGAGAGGGAGTTGTAGAATCACAGCACAGAAACAGGCCACTCAATCCAATTAATGCTGACCAAGTTGCCTACCTGCTCAAATCCTTCAAAATCTTTCCTATCCATGTAAACTGTCTAAATGTCCATTAAATATTGCAATTGTACCTGCCTCTACAGCCTGTTCCACAAACTCACCACCCTCAGTGCTGGGAGAGTTGCTGTAGGTAGGCTTTAATAAGTTGGTTCATTATTATTGTCATGTGTGCTGGGATACGGCGAGAAGCTTGTTTTGCAAACAGATCAATTCATTACAACAGTGTAAAGGGAAATAATAATGGAATTCAGAATAAAGTGTTACAGGTAATGCAGACAATGAGGTGCAGGCCATAATGAGGTTAGCCCATGGATTGTGAGGTTAATACACCTTCACTTACTGCTCCCCCCGTGAAATCAGCCGGGTCCCCACAAGTGACAGCCTGGCCTTCCCACCCCTCGTTCTGGTTACTTACTCCACCAGATGATTTCTAACCTGCTCTTTTTCGACGACAACCGTTCCTTTGAACCTCAGTAACTCCTTTCTTCATGCTGTGATTTGTGCTGAGGCAGTTACCTCCCTCTCTCAATATTTTTAGGCATTTTTATTTCAGATTCAGCTGATAGAAATCATAGTAAAACATTAGATGTTTCGTGTTCTGCATGGAGGCCAGTGGTGTTCCTCAAGATCTGTTCTGGGACCCCTCCTCTTTGTGATTTTTATAAATGACCTGGATGAAGAAGTAGAAGGGTGGGTTAGCACGTTTGCTGATGACACAGAGGTTGGGGTATTGTGGATAGTCTGGAGGGTTGTCAGAGGTATTAATGGTAAGACTCTTGGCAGTGTGAAGGATCTGAGAGATCTTGGGATCTGTGTCTATAGGACACTCAAAGCTGCTGTGCAGGTTGACAGTGTTGTTAAGGAGGAGTATGGTGTGTTGGCCTTCATCAACCGCAGGACTGAGTTCAAGAGCCGAGAGGTGAGCTCAGCCTTTTCTCCTTGGAGCGGCGGACGATGAGAGATGACAGGATAGAGGTGTATAAGATGCTGAGGGGCATTGATTGTGTGGATAACTGGAGTTTTTTTCCCAGGGCTGAAATGGCTAGGATGAGGGGGCGTAGTTTTAAGGTGCTTGGAAATAGGTGCCGAGGGGATGTGAGGGGTAAGTTTTTCACACACAGAGCGTGGTGGGTGCGTGGAAGGCACTGTCAGCAGTGGTGGCGGAAACAGATACAATAGGGTGTTTTAAGAGCCTCTTAGATAGGTAATGGAGCTTAGAAAAATAGAGGGAAATTCTAGGCAGTTTCTAGAGTAGGTTATGTAGTCGGCACAACATTGTGGGCCGAAGGGCCTGTAATGTGCTGTAGATTCCTATGTTCTATGTTCTAACTAGACAGGATCGAAGAGAGGTTGATTGGGTGAGCCTGGTTAAAGGGAAAGGAATGAATGGCTTGAAGGGAAAGGAAATGAATGAAAGGAATGAGTGGGAGGCTTTTAAGAGTGTGATAGCAGGTGTCCAGGAGCAGTATGTTTTTATTAGGGGGAAGACTAAATCTAGCAAGTTTATGGAACCTTGGCTGATGAAAGATATTGATGTCCTGTTAATGAAAAAGACAGAAGCTTACTTTGGGTTTAGGGGGTCAGGAATGAGTGAATCCCTTGATGATCGCTGTGGCTGTACAACTACATATCAAATAAAGGCACGTCCTTGGAGGGGAAGTTCACACATATTCACTTTGCAGAGAGCAACAAATCAATGCACGTGGGTAAGTTACCACTTTTCTTCATGAATAGATGAATTATTCTGACGTGTATTGTACTCCATTGTCACAGTTTGCTCAGGTAAGCTTTTTCTGGAGAAGATATTCCTCAGAGCGGAAACAGTCTTTTCTGAGGTGATTGACTCCATTGTTATGATCTCCGGTCACTTCGAAGGAGCAGCCACAGCAATCAGAAACATGGAGTCCACGAATGGCCCAGCAAAGTCAATACACGCTCTTTGCCATGGTGACAACGGCCACTCCCACAGGTGTGAAGCTGCCTGTAGGGGTGCATTTTGAACTTTGTGGTACCCCAAACAGCTTTTGGTCAAGTCTTCAATCTGTGTATCTATCCCCAGCCATCTCACGTAACTCCAGGTGAGATTCTTCATCTTGGCAGGTGTCCTTCATGCAGATTCTCTAAAACTCGGGTTGCAGTTCCGAGGGAACCACAACACGAGATCTACACATCAGGGTTCTTTGACATACGTACAGTTGGTCACATCTCACTGAGAACTCTGGAAGCACAGGATTAACCTGAGCTGGCCATCCTTGCATGGTGATGTCATAGACTTTTGACAATATTCAGTCATTCCTTGTTTTTCAGAATTTGTCACTGACAGTTGGAGAGAGTTAGAATGTTGTGAGCCAAAGATGGGTAATTGAGATGAAGAGGAAGGATGCTGTGGTCGGTATGGGCCAGTGGCCCAAAGAACCTGTTGTCGTTCTGTAAATTCGATGACTTGGCAATTTTTTTTCATCACTTTTTTGTTTCGTTTGATGGATCAACTGATCTGTCGTACCCTTTAGTTATGATGGTATGTGAGGTTTTAATACGATGAGAGTTTGTCCTGGTTGTATTTTATAAAATGTCACCAGCGAATGCTGTAGAGACACACAAAATGCTGGAGGAGCTCAGCAGGCCAGGCAGCATCTATGGAAAAGAGTACAGTCGATGTTCCAGGCCGAAACCCTTCAACAGGATAAGTCGACTGCACTGTTTCCCATAGATGCTGCCTGGCCTGCTGAGTTCCTCTAGCATTTTGTGTGTGTTGCTCAGATTTCCAGCATCTGCAGATTTTCTTTTGCTTGCAAATGTTGTGGAGAATTTACTTGAACAATGAGAAGGAAGTAACAGAAGCAAGAAATGCTCACTGTATAAACCCTTAGACGTTTTCTTATTTGAAACCCGTAACCATGTGAGCTGTTGTAGACACTTGATAGAAATGTTAACTGTTGGAATCTGAAATTGCAAATTATAATTACAAAACAGAGAAGCATGTAGTTGGAACTAAAACGAATGGAACTATGTAGAGTAAAGGAACCAAAGACAGTTTCTGTAATTCAGAAGCTCATCTGTTTTATGTTGCGCAATAAAGTGTGGCAGCCTTCCCTGGGGCTTCTTTTACTTCCTGTAGTCTGTCAAATGGCTGAATGATTGTATACTTGTTCTGCAGCAGGGGTGTCAAACTCTCGGGCCGAGGGGGGTCTCATCTGGCCCGCGAAGGGGTCCAGTCCGGCCCGTAGGATGATTTGGGGGGAAAGAAAGTATATTCACGACCATTTATTATGTATCAGCACGGCTCATTTACCCTCTTTGCAGTCCGTGCATGTCACTCATGGGAATAATGACAACATGGACAGGTACAAGGACAAAATATCACAGCTGAAAAGTGAGTTTCTGAATCATTTCCAAGTCTTCACTCAGCTCGAGAAGGAATTCTCACTATTTTGCTCGCCGTTTGCTGTCCCAAAGCAGCATGAGATGTGCCGGAGGAACTCCAAATGGAACTAATTAAAATTCAGTGTAACTCGGCTTTGAAATATAAATGTGAGTCTGTGGTTCTGGACTCATTCTATCAATACCTGCGGCCGATGTACCCCAAGTATGACAGACTTTGCCTCAAAGATCCTTTGCACGATCGGGACAAGATATCTCTGTGAGCAGGCGTTCTCCATAATGAACACTGACAAATCCAAACTGCGCTCGCAGCTGACACACAGACATCTAAATGACATTATGAAAATCACAACTGCCCAGAAACTGGTCCCTGATGTCGACAGGCTGGTTAACGCCAAGAGATGTCAGGTGTCTGGAAGCAGCAAGTGAAAAATCAGCGACACTGTTCGATGCCCTGCGACATGTAAGCAAAATGCGTTATGAAATATTGAGTGTCATAATATTGTCATTCATTCATTTTCTGACTATTCTATTATTGTAAATGTGATCATTTCAATAAAAATCAGAGGCTAACTGTGTTCATTGTCTGAGTTTGATTGCTGGAAGCAGGTTAATAAAAATTAGGTGCAGTTGTGTAGGCTACATTTACAATTTGTTTCGTCAGGTCTACATTTGTGTCTGCTAATGTTCGATTTCAAATGGTTTATTAATGGAAAGGGTGTGGCTCCCAAAACAACCTTAGCCAAAATAGCATTGTTTTTTTCTCTCACTCTCATCACAGCTTTCTTGTGGCCTACAACTGTAAGTTAATACCAATCATAAAAATAATGCTTGCTAGGCAATCTTCTTCATAAGAAACGTAACTCGTAAAGTGAAACAGAGACCGAGACAGGTTGAAAAAACAAAGGCCACGAAAGCTGTGGGAGCACACGCGCGTGCACAGCTGATCGGGCCCGCATGAAGTCGCATTTCGCCCAATACGGCCCGTGACCTCAAATGAGTTTGACATCCCTGCTCTACAGTCACTTGTTTTTGGCACCTGTGTCAAATTAACACTTTCAGATACTTCCTTGAAGACCATTGTTCGGACACAGCTTCTTTAGACCTGTTCAGCCGTTTCATCTGTTTTCTCCAGTGTCTCTTTGGTCTTAATTGCAACTCTGCGGTGAGCTCAAAAGTTATCACAATCCCAAGATAATTTGCCAGAAAAAGAATTGTCCGAAAGAATGACATAGAGTGAGTAGTGAAAGCGATATTGCTGTCTTCAAACAACAAGGTTTCTATGATGGACTTTGAACATTAGGGACGAAAATAATTGACATAAAACCATTTTTCAGCATTTGCAGTATTTTGAATCCGAAGGTGGAAGTTCAACAGGTTAGGCAGATTCTGTGAAGTTATGATGGAGGTTATCAAACTCAAATATTAATTCTGTTTCTCTCTAAGCTGGAAAGAGTGCAGAAAAGATCCAGGAGAATGTCCCCCCCACCAGATGGCCTGAGTTATAGGCAGGGTTTGGCCACACTAGGTCTTTATTGCCTGGACAAACAGCAGAAAATCTGCAGATGCTGCAAATTCAAGCAACATACAAAATGCTGGAGGCCAGGCAGCATTGATGGAAAAGAGTACATTTGACATTTTGGGCCAAAACCCTTCAGCAGGACTGGACAAAAACAGACCAGGAGTAGATTTAAAAGGTGGTGGGAGGAGAGAGAGAGAAACACAAGGTGATAGGTGAACGGGGGGGAGGGATGAAGCTGGGAAGTTGATTGGTGAAAGAGATACAGGGCTGGAGAAGGGGGAATCTGACAGGAGAGGACAGAAGGCCGTGGAAGAAAGAAAAGGGGGAGGAGCACCAGAGGGAGGTGATGAGCAGGCAAAGAGATAAGGTTAGAGAGGGAAAAGGGGATGGGGAATGGTGAAGGGGGGGGGGCATTACCGGAAGTTTGAGAAAACAATGTTCGTACCATTAGGTTGGAGGCTACCCAGACGCAATATAAGGTGAAGTGTGGCCTCACCTGGAAGGACTGTTTGGGGAATGTAGCAGAATGCAGGTCCACCTTACAGAAATGTTTAAAATCATGAAGGGGAAAGATTTATAATGAGAGGGAAAGACCTGAAAAGAATCTAAGGGGCAAACTTTTCATGCGGGGCGATGACAATATGGAATGAGCTGCCGGAGGAAGAGTTTGAGGCAGGTACAATGTTGTTTAAGAAGCATTTGGATAGGTTCATAGATGAGTGGGACATAGAGGGATACGGACCAAAATCAGGAAATTAGGACTAGCTGGCTGTCCACCGTCTTCACCATGGACTCTATGTTAGGACCATGCAGTATTGCTCTTGACTCTGTGACTTGATTCAATGTTTATCTGTAAGAAAGATACAAAATTTCTGCCAGGGCTACAGCAATATATTTCACTGACCCCCACAATACCCTTGGATACACTTGGTCAGACCCCAAGGATTTATCCACTTTTTGTGCTTCAAGACCACCAGTACCTTCTCTTTCAAAATAGTGATTGGTTTCAACCGCTTTTCTTTTCCCTGTGATCTCCAGCTTCCATGGACTTCTCCAGACTAGATATAACTGACAAATAATTAAAACTTTGCACAGCTCCCACCGTCCCGCACATCTACAACTACATCTGCAACTTCTTAAGAAGGCCTTTCCTCTCCTGGGTTACCCTTTTGCTCTTAATATACTTTGTGTAAATTATTTCATTAAGAGATTGAGGAGATTCAGTGTGTCATCAAAGACTCTATAAATTTCTATAGATGGCCCCTGGAGCGTATTCTGACTCGTGGCATCGATACCTCCTATTGGGATGCCAATGCACAGGATCACAACAAGCTGCAGTGGGTTGCAGACTCAACAAGCTCCAACACTAGCACAACCCTCCCCATCATCGAGGACATCTTCAAGAGGCAGTGCCTCAAGAAGGTTGCACCCCTCACTATCTGGGGCCTGACCTCTTCTCATCTTGCCATCAGGGAGGAGGCACAGAAACACAAAGACCCACACTCAACAACTTAGAAACAGCTTCTTCTCCTCCACCATCAGGTTGGATTTCTGAACGGTCCATTTACCTCTGTTCACTACCTTGTCATTCCCTCTTTCTGCACTGATTATTTATTCTTGCAATTTTTGGTTATTTTATGTCTTTCCACTGCACTGGGGCTGCAAAGCAACAGACTTCTCATCATCCTGACAACACACACAAAATGCTGGAGGAACTCTAGGGTTTTGTGTGTGTTGTCTGGATTTCCAGCATCTGCAGATTTTCTGTTGCTAATAATAATCCTGTTTTTGATTTGGAGTCCCGAAAAGGGGTCATGAGGTATCTGACAAAGATATTCAACAAAGATACCTCATGTCCCTTTTATGCCTTCCAAATTTCCTTCTTAAGTGTACTCTTACATCTCTTATAAGACCATCAGACAAAGGAAAGTATTAGGCCATTTGGTCCATCAAGTCTACTCTGCTATCCCATCATGGCTTATTTATTACCCCTATCAACACCATTTTCCTGCCTTCACCCCATAACCTTTGATGCCCTAACTAATCAAGAACATATCAACCTCCACTTTAAGCTTTGACAGGTTGGTCATGGCTAGAATCAACTCCTGCCTCAGCAAAGATCTGGACCCAATTTGCCTGTCGCCACAATAGGCCAATGGCAGACGCAATCTCAACGGCCTTTCACATGTCCTCAGATCAACGGGACAATATTAACACCTATGTCAGGATGCAGTTTGTTGACTGTAGCTCAGTGTTTTACACCATCATTCCCACAATCCTGATCAATAAGGAATGGAACCTGTGCTTCTGCTCCTCTCTCTGCAATTGGATCCATTATTGATATAATTTCAGATGGAAACGAGAGGGCATACAGGAGCGAAATATACCAACTAGTGGAGTGGTGTCGCAGTGACAACCTGGCACTCAGTGTCAGTAAGACTAAAGAGCTGTTTTTGGACTTCAGAAAGGATAAGATGAGGGAACACAAACCAATCCTCATAGAGAGATCAGAAGTGGAGACAGTAAGCAATTACAGTTTCCTGGGTGTCAAGATCTCTGAGGATCTAACCTGATCCTAACATATCGATGCAGCTATAAAGAAGGCAAGACAGCAGCTATATTTCATCAGGAGTTTGAGGAGGTTTGGTTTGTCACCTAAAACACTCGAAAACTTCTACTGATGTACCATGCACAGCTTTCTGACAGGTTACATTACTGACAGGTATGGGGGGTGGGGGGGGGTTGGTTACTGCACAGGATCAAAAGAAGCTACAGAAAGTTGTAAAGTTAGTCATCTCCATCCTGGGTACTAATCTCTGTAGTATCCAAGACATCTTCAAGGAGCAGTGTCTCAGAAAGGCATTGTCAATCATTAAGGACCCCCAGCACCCAGGACATGTCCTCTTCACACTGTTACCGTCAGGTAGGAGATACAGAAGCCTGAAAGCACTCACTCAGAGATTGAGGAACAGCTTCTTCCCCTCTGCCATCCGATTCCTAAATGGACATTGAACCCATGAACACTACCCCACTTTTTATTATTTCTGTTTTTGCACTATTTTTAATTTAACTATTTAATACGCATATACATACTTGCTGTGATTGATTTATTTCTATACTATAATGTACTGCACTGTACTGCTGCCAATAAGTTAACAAATTTCATGACGTATGCCAGTGATATTAAACCTGATTCTGATTCTGAAATATACCCAATGACTTGATCTCCACAGCAATCTGTGGCAATGAAGTCTACAGATACACCACTCTCTGGCTAAAGAAATTCCTCCTCACCTCTGTTCTGCAGGGACGACTCTCTATTCTGAGGTTGTATCCTCTGGTCCTGGACTCCCCTGCTATAGGCAACATCCTCTCCATATCCATTCTACCTAAGTCTTTCAATATTTGATAGGCTTCAATAAGATCTCCTGCTCATTCTTCTAAACTTCAGTGAGTACAGACCCAGAGCCATCAAACGTTCTTCATACATTAAATCTTTCATTTCTAGAATCATTCTTGTGAATCTCCTCTGGAACCTCTTCAATGCCAGCACATCTTTTCATTGATGAGGGATCCAAAATTGCTCACAATACTTTGTGTGGTCTGACCAATGCCTCAGCATTACCTTGCTTTTGTATTCCAGTTCTTCTGAAATGTATGCAAACATTGCACTTGCTTTCCTCACCACCGACTCAACCTGCAAGTTAACCTTTAGGGAATCCTGCATAAAGGCTCCCAAGTCCTTTTGCACCTGTGATTTCTGAATTTTCTCCCCATTTAGAAAAATAGCCTTTATTCCTTCTATGAAAGTGCGTGAGTATTCACTTCCAAACGATATTCCACCTGCCCATTCACCTAATCTGTCTGTCCTTCTGTAGCCTTTCTATTTCCTCAAAACTACCTACCTGCCCACCTATCTTCTTATTGTCCACAAACTTGGCCATAAAGCCATCAATTCCATCATGCAAATCACTGAAAAGAAGCAATCCTAACACTAAACTCTGCAGAATGCCACTAGTCACTGGCAGCTAACCAGAGAAATCCCCCTTTATTCCTATTCTTTGCCTCCTGCTAGTCAGACGATCTTCTATCCATACAGGTATCTTTCCTGTTTTATCTTGGGGTTTTATCTTGTTTAGCAGCCTCATGTGCAGCACCTTGTCAAATGTCTCCTTAAAATCCACTGACTTTCCTCTGCCTGATATTTCTTCAAGAATTCCATAGGTTTGTCAGGCAAGATTTCTCCTTAAGGAAACCTTGATGACTTTGGTCTATTTTATCATATGCCTTCAAGCACCTTGAAACCTCATCCTTAATAATGGATTCCAACATCTTCCCAACTTCTGAAATCAGGCTAACTGACCTATAATTCTTTTGCCCCCTCCCTTTTTAAACAGTGGAGTAACATTTGCAATTTTCCAATCCTCCGGAACCATCTAGAATCTAGTGCTCCTTGAAAGATCATTACTGATGCCTGCACAATCTCTTCAGACACCTCTTTCAGACCCCTGGGATGTACACCATCTGGTTCAACTGACTTACCTACCTTCAGATATTTCAGTTTCCCAAGCACCTGTTCTTTAGAAATAGCAACTACACTCACCTGTGCCCCCTGACCCTCTAATTTCTGGTGTCTTCCACAGTGAAGGCTGATGCAAAATACGTACTTATTAAGCTCCTCTGCCATTTCTTTATTACGACCTCTCCAGTGTCATTTTCCAGCCGTCCAATATCCACTCTCGCCTCTCTTTATAAATCTGAAAAAACTTTAGGCATCTTCTTTGACATTATTCTCCAAAGAAATAACATTGCAGAGTGAGTACTGAAAGCAATCTTGTGGTCTTCAAAATAGAAGGTTTAAATTATGAACTTTGAACATAAGTTGAAACTTATGCAATACTGCAGACGCAGTATTTAAAAATGAAAAATGTTCAACCAGCAGTTACTGTGAAGTTCTATTAATTCTGTTTCTCTCTTCAGTGATACTACCCGTCCCGCTGAATATTTCCAGCATTTTGTATTTGTATTTCATTATCAGTGGTCTATAACCTCGCGTCAGATACATCACTATTAGGGCTCTCATCAGTAACTAGGAGGTGTTATTGATTGTGAAGCAGGTTGTAAGTTACAGTGAGGGAAGTGGGCTGATGGATTCAGTAGGAAGTGATACATTTTGGAATATCAAGCCAATGTAGGACTTGTAAAATGATCAGCAGGGCACTGGGGAGTCTCCTGGAACAGAGAACTTAGAAATACAAGTGTATAGTTCCTTTAAAGCAGGGGTGGACAACCTTTTACATTCCATGCGTCAATTCTTGTTCACACACGAGTTCAGATGCGCCATACAACTCTTGTACCCCCATTCAATTCTTGTAAAAATATGTTAATATAGACATATTTAGCATTTTTACATGATATATTGATTTAATATAAGAACAAGATAAACATTACTTACCTTAATGAGACTTTTAACAAACATATTTTGTCTTCTTTTGATTTCTTCCTTTTTCTTAATCACATATTCTTTCCATAATTCAGACCCAAGCACTAGCTTCAGTTATCCTTCTATTTCAGTCTAATGTTGTGTTTTATAGTGTCTATTAAGATCATGTCTTCTATTATGTGAGAAAGTGTTTTCACAAACAATGCACAATGGTTTTCCTGATGGACCCGTGACAAATAAGAACTCATTTTCCCACGGTTCATTGAATTCACGCTTACCATCACTTTCTGCTTTTCTTTTGCACTGTGATGGGTTACTGAATGTAAAAACAAGGCTTAATTTTCGAAAAAGTACAAAACTGCAAATGTTCGCAAAGGACAAACAAAGCACAACTCCGTAGCGCATGAGTGTCAATTGTAAACTGACTGGCAAAAATCTGCGACGCACCGCTGGTGCAGACGCCTGGCGCCTCAGGATCAAACAAGTATCAAACGTGTATTGAACAGTTATGGAACGACTACAGAACAGAAGTCCTTCTTTCCTAGTTTGACTCATTGAACATTTTTTAAAATTGAAAACAGATTAATGTGAACACTTCACATTATAGATCATATACAAAAAAAATCGAAGCAATAGTGATAAGCGTGGATGCTGAAAAGGCATCTGATTCGGTTAATTAGAATTTTCTTTACAGAGTTTTACATAGATTTGGTTTACATGACACAATTATTAAAACTATACAGACACTATATGACAATCCTACCACTAGGATTAAAATCAATGGATATTTATCAAATAGTCTTACCCTAGAAAGGGGCACGAGACAGGGTTGTGCATGGTCACCGCTACTCTTCGCGTTATATCTGGAACCATTAGCTCAATACATCAGACAAAATGAAGATATCAGGGGAATTACTATTAAAGGGACAGAGCATAAATTGGCCTGTTACGCTGATGACATTTTGATATAGCTAGGGCAACCAACATACTCTTTACCTAAATTGATGCAATCCTTTGAACAATATGGTCAATTATCAGGATACAACATCAACATAGATAAAACCCAATTACTTTCATATTACTATAGCCCACCAAAAGAAGTAGAAAGTAGATATCCCTGGGCATAGCAAACAGAGTCTTTCAAATATTTGGGCATCATTATGCCAAAACATTTGGCAAAATTATCAGAATGTAATTATCCGCCTATATATAAAAAAATTAAGGAAGATATAACAAGATGGAACCTAATTCCTTTTTTCAGTCTCAGTTCAAGGATTGAGTCTATTAAAATAAATATACTACCCAGACTGTTATATCTCTTTCAGACCCTACCAATAGAGATTAATCAAAATCAATTCAATGAAAGGAACAAGATGTTATCAAGATATATTTGGCAAGGTAAAAGGTCTAGAGTTCGTCTCAAAACTTTGCAATTGGCCAAGGAAAAGGGAGGATGGGGCCTACCTTCTCTAAGAGATTATTATTTTGCAGCACAGTTGAGAGCTGTGATATGTTGGTGCAACCCATCATATGACGCTCAATGGAAAAATATTGGAGAGGATACTTTCCATCCCCATACAGGCAATTTTGGCTGATAACAACCTGCAAAGGTACATAAATACTATTGATAACCCATGGGTGAAATGGACTCTTAAAATATGGAAAACTATTATAAAAGAATATAAATTAGAGGGAGATATTGCAAGTCATAAATGGTGTGCATATGACTCGGATTTTACGCTGAATAAACTGGATGCTAGATTTAAGGACTGGACAGCTAAAGGAGTAACAGTTCTTTGCAATATAATGAAAGAAGGAACACTGTTCAGTTTTGAAATGCTTAAAGAGAAACACTTACTAGAAAAACAAGACTTTTATTGGTATTTGCAAATGTGACAGTATGTTAATAGGAGGGTTAAAAATGTAACCAAGGCAAGTACGTGCTTGATAGAGCTATTTAGAAAAGCATATAATTCAGATAACAGTAGTAGAATAATTTCAAATGTGTATAAGGGTTTGCCAAATCTTAAAACACACTCGACTTCAAACATTAAAACAAAATGGGAGAAGGAAGGATAATTATATCTGAGGAAGAATGAACAGTAATATGGAAGTATCAATGGAAGTGTACCAGTTCATGGAAATGGAGGGAGCTTGGATGGAAAAATTTTATAAGATATTTTATTACACCCTCTCAGAAATCCCATTATGATAGTAACCTCCCTGTTTGCTGGAGAAATTGTGGAAATCAAAATGCAAATCATTATCATTTTTTTTGGGACTGCCCTGTTATCAAAAACTATTGGAGGGGGATACACAATGCCCTACAAGACATCTTTAAATATGAAATACCCTTAGAGAGTAAGACCATATATTTTGGATATATACCTCCAGAATGGTTGAAAAGAGATAAATATTTAATGAATATACTGTTGGTGGCTGGTAAAAAGACTCTTACTAGGAAATGGTTATCACAGGAGAGCCCAACTTTAAATACATGGATGGAAATTACAATGGAGATTTACAAAATGGGGAAGATAACAGCTTCTGTTAACCATAAGCTGGAACAATTTGATTCATACTGGGAAAAATGGTTTAACTACATAATGCCTCATAGCCCTGATTTTATTCTCACAAATCAATGAATCTGTTGTAAAAAAAAAGATCACTCCCTACTTGTACATAGTTCTTTCCTTTTGCTTGTTTTTTCTTTTCACTCTTTTCTATAAGTGTATACCTCAGATAAATACTTTGTGGAGATTTGTGATATATATGATTATATGATATATATGTACAATGTCTGAAATACATCTTATAGAAATGTTTGATGATGAACTTCAATAAAAAAAATACAAAAATGACAGATTAATGTGAAAGATGATTACATTTGCCAAAAGATGTGCACAAAATAATAAAATTGCTAAAAATAATTGCAAAGTTTTAGGTTTATTCTCAGTAAAACCCACTTCTAGCTCTAAGCTACTTGAATTCCTGTTATAGATTTTTTTTCTACAGATCGGTTTTTGGTTAATTCTTTTTGCATGAGTAGGCTTACTGTTTTATTATTATCACTGGGGTGCAATGCGCCACTTCTAATCATCCAACACGCCACTTTTGGTGCATGCACCATAGGCCAGCCATCCCAGCTTTAAAGCATTGTCACAGGTAGAAAGGGTGGTGACATTCAGTACACTGGCCTTCATTTAGAGCACTGAGTACAGGAGGTGGGACCTTATGTTGCAGATGTATGTGATCAGTGAGGCATTGCTTGGATGACTGTGTACAGTTTTGTTCAGCCTGTCATAGGAAACGTATAGTTAAACTGGAAAGTGTGCAGAAAAAATTGATGAGGATGTTGTCAGTAGTAGAGGGCCTGAGTTATGGGGAGAGGTTGGCCAGCTTCGGTCTTTATCCTGTGGGACAATGAGGGTCATCCTTATAGAAATGGTTCCTAAGATTGTCATAGCCAGGGTGGTAGCTCCCACTACCTATAAAGTGCTCCAAATGGTGAGCGTCTCCAACAGCTTCTGCCAACCAAGTCCAACACTTGGCCTTCACGTTTCTACTGACAACGGAAGGGGCAAAGGCGGACCACTGGCACCTCAAAACCAGTTGCTTCGGGCAGGTGGGACTCGTCAGGCACAGGTGGCAGCCCGCCCAGGAGAAGGGAAACTCTGATTTTAAACCTCCGCTGCCTTGTGGCCATACCCACCCATGGGAAAGGCTTCGGGATTAAAGCCTGAGGAAGAAATCTGGAATCGGGGTCCCTAAGACAGTTTGATCTTGTTTACGACCTCTGTGACGACACCGGTGCCAAGCTGTATCGGCACTTGCCCTTCCCTTGGACAACATCAGTGATGTGGAGAGGGGAGACCCGCTGTATGGGTAACGGCCTGTTCTCCAAATCTCCCCACCCAGGTTTACTCTGTAGAGAGGACAGAGTCCACTAGAGGCACAAACCCATGATTCCCTGGGATCGACGGCTGCCTACAACTTATAGAAATGTTTGAAATTATGAGAGGATAGGTAAGGAGGGCCGAAATAGTCTTTTCCCCAAGGTAGGGGAGATCAAGACTAGGGAGCATAGATTTAAGGTGAGACAGGATCGAGCTCAAAGGGACCTGTGGGGCAACTTTTTCACCTAGAGGGATGTGAGTATGTGGAATGAGCTCCATCTGGAAGTGGTTGAGGCAGGTACAGTAGAGTCACATGGATCTGTGGAGCAGTCCGAATGCAGGAAGTTGGAACTAGCTTGGTGGCCACTGTGGTTGGCATGGACTCACTGGGCTGGAAGGTCTGTATTTTGCTGTTTTACCCTGAATGCATCCAGGGAATGAATCACAAACTAACGGAGATGGGAGTAGACTCTTACATGGTGGATTGGATAGTGGACTACTTGACAGATAGACCTCAGTATGTGCGGTTGGGAGACTGTAGGTCTGACACGGTGGTCAGCAGCACAGGGGCGCCGCAGGGAACCGTACTCTCTCCGGTCCTGTTCACCCTGTACACATCAGACTTCCAATATAACTCAGAGTCCTGCCATGTGCAGAAGTTCGCTGATGACACAGCCATAGTGGGGTGTGTCAGGAATGGACAGGAGGAGGAGTATAGGAAACTGATACAGGACTTTGTGATATGGTGCAACTCAAACTACCTGCGTCTCAATATCACCAAGACCAAGGAGATGGTGGTGTACTTTAGGAGATCTAGGCCCCATATGGAGCCAGTGATCATTAATGGAGAACGTGTGGAGCAGGTTAAGACCTACAAGTATCTGGGAGTACAGTTAGACGAGAAGCTTGACTGGACTGCCAACACAGATGCCTTGTGCAGGAAGGCACAGAGTCGAATGTACTTCCTAAGAAGGCTGGCGTCATTCAATGTCTGTAGTGAGATGCTGAAGATGTTCTATAGGTCAGTTGTGGAGAGCGCCCTCTTCTTTGTGGTGGCGTGTTGGGGAGGAAGCATTAAGAAGAGAGACGCCTCACGTCTTGATAAGCTGGTAAGGAAGGCAGGCTCTGTTGTGGGCAAAGGACTGGAGAGTTTAACATCGGTAGCTGAACGAAGGGCGCTGAGTAGGCTATGGTCAATTATGGATAACTCTGAACATCCTCTACATAGCACCATCCAGAGACAGAGAAGCAGTTTCAGTGACAGGTTACTATCGATGCAATGCTCCTCAGACAGGATGAAGAGGTCAATACTCCCCAATGCCATTAGGCTTTACAATTCTACCTCCAGGACTTAAGGACTTTTTAAAGCTATTAATGCTTTTTGAGATGGTGATTTAGATGCATATCATATTTTTTTTACTGAGTTAAGTATTGTATGTAATTAGTTTTGCTACAGCAAGTGTATGGGACATTGGAAAAAAAAGTTGAATTTCCCCATGGGGATGAATAAAGTATCTATCTATCTATCTATCTATCTAGGAGGGATTTTAAAGTGGAATGTAGAGCAGAGGTTCCCAATCTTTTTTATGCCATGGACCAATACCATTAGGCAAGAGGTCCGGAGACCCCAGGCTGGGAATCCCTAACGTAGAGAGTCCTATTACGGAGGGAGATGAATGACCTTTTTTTAAGGAAATCAAACGGTGGAGGTGTTAGTGAAGGAACCCTTTGCAAACAGAGATTTGCATTCTTTAAGGTAGTCACAGACAAAGATAAAGATGGATCCTGAATTATGGTCTTCAATAGTATGAGAAGGGAGGGACCTGGCCAAACGTAAATGTGGAGATGCTACTTCAGGGAAAAACAACATTTGAACGTGGGAAGCTTTAAAAAAAATCAGAACAGTAAGAGCTCAGAGTGATCATGTTCCTGTACGGGTAAGAGGCAAAGATGGCAAAATTAGGGAACCTTGGTTAACGAAAGAAATTGAGAGCCTGGTGAGGTATAAGAAGGAAGTGGTAATTCAGTTACAGGAAATTGTTATCAGGTGAGCCCGTTAAGGTGTATGATGTAAAGCAGTCAGGAGGGCAGAGAGAACTAGAAATGACCCTGACCTACACAAGTAAAGCAAATTCCAAAACCTTTTTCAAATACATTGGACGTGAGAGGAAAGAACAGGTGCCTTCTGGGACCAAAAGGGAAATCTGTGGGGATCCAGCCCACGTGTATGGAGTCTCGAATGAAAACTTCAGTTGGTATTCACTAGGGAGAAGATGGCGAGGGTAGAGGATTAGGAGAGGTGACACTCACATTGTTTGGGACGTGTGTATATCAGGAAAGAAGTGTTAAGAATGTTGATGAATCTTAAGGAGGACAAATTCCCAGAGCCTGATGGAAGTGATTTATTTACTTAGAGACAGAATGGAAATAGGCCCTTCCAGACCTCTGAGCCACACCACCAAGTAATCCCCTATTTAACCCCACCCCAATCACAGAACAACTCACAATGATCAATTAACCTACTAGCCAGTACGTGGGAGGAAACTGGAGCACTTGGAGAAAACCCACACTTTCCACAGGCAGGACCCCTTACAGATGACACTAGAATTGAACTCTGAACTCTGACACCCTGAGCTGTAATAGTAAGTTGAAGGGTGTTACGGATAACAAGGGAGGAGGTTGCTGAGAAACAGATTTTCCCATAATATTTAGCTACACACGAGTTACAGGAAGACTGGAAGTCCACTAATGTTCTTCCCATATTCAGGAAGGGCAGTGAGTCTTAGGTCTACAGAAACTCCTGGGGAAAATCGTTAGGGATTGGAATTATGGTCACCTGGAAAGGCAAGGACTGATTTATGGCAGTCAGCACAGTTTTGTGGATGGGGAATCCTGTCACAAAATTCTGACTGAGTTTTCTGAGGAGCAAACTGATGAAGAAAAGGCAGAAGATGTAGTCCCATGGAGTTTAGCAGTTTTTTTCAACATGGTAGGCCAGGACAGAATGTTAGGGCATGAAGCAACCTGATTCATTAAACAGCATGGTGATAGGAGGCAGAGAGCAGAGGTGGGGCTTTGTCTTTCTGACTGGAATCCATAACGTGTGGTGTACTGAGCAGGCTGGTCCTGGGTCTCGTGCTGTGACTTGGATGAGAACGTCTGTAATCTGATAAATTGGCTGATGACAGAAAGATTAGTTGAGTTATACATAGCAAGGATAATTACCTGAAAACAGAAAGTGACTAGGCATAGCTGAAATACCATCTATAAATTTGTTTATGATAAAACCATTGTTAGTAGAACCTCAGGTGGTGACGAGAGGGCGTACAGAGTGAGATATGCCAACTAGTGGAGTGGTGCCGCAGCAACAACCTGGCACTCAACGTCAGTAAGACGAAAGAGCTGATTGTGGACTTCAGGAAGGGTAAGACAAAGTAACATATACCAATCCTCACAGAGGGATCAGAAGTGGAGAGCGAATAGTTTCAAGTTCCCAGGTGTCAAGATCTCCGAGGATCTAACCTGGTCCCAACATATCGATGTAGTTATAAAGAAGGCAAGACAGCGGCTATACTTCATTAGGAGTTTGAAGAGATTTGGCATGTCAGCAAATACGCTCAAAAACCTCTATAGATGTACCGTGGAGAGCATTCTGACAGGCTGCATCACTGTCTGGTATGGAGGGACTACTGCACAGGACCAAAAGAAGTTGCAGAGGGTTGTGAATTTAGTTGGCTCCATCGTGGGTAATAGCCTACAAAGTACACAGGATACCTTCAAGGGGTGGTGTCCATTATTAAGGACCTCCAACACCCAGGGCATGCCCTTTTCTCACTGTTACCATCAGGTAGGAGGTACAGAAGTCTGAAAGTACACCCTCAGGGATTCAGGAACAGCTTCTTCCCCTCTGCCATCCGATTCCTAAATGGACATTGAACCCATGAACACTACCTCACTTTTTAAATATATATTATTTCTGTTTTTTGCACTATTTTTAATCTATTCAATATAAGTACAGTTGGCCCTCCTTATCCGCAGGGGATTGGTTCCGGGACCCCTCGCGGATTCCAAAATTCGCGGATGCTTAAGTCCCTTATTCAACCTGTCTCAATCCGGTGGACATTAGGACCCAGCGCCAGAGCTCTGAATGCACAGTGTTTCTGTTCTTGAAAATAATCACGATCACGATTGAAAAGAAAGTGGAAATAATAAAGCGATCGGAAAGAGGTGAAACGCCGTCGGTCATTGGAAAAGCGTTAGGCTATGTCGGTCAACGATCGGAACAATTTTAAAGGATAAAGTGAGAAAGGCTCTGCCCCGATGAAAGCTATAATTATTACTAAGCAACGCAGTGGTTTAATTATTGGGTTTTTGATCCTCCACATCAACCCGGCACGGTGGAGAGTGCACTAGGGAGCGATCTGTCCCGAGTCCCGAGAACTTCCGTTCCCGAGCCCGGCACTGAAACATACACTCTTAAGTGTTTAATATGCATGGAAAAGTAAAATATATACTATGTACTAAGACAAACATTTGACTGATGTTAAATAATACCAGATGTACCTGTTCCGACTTACTTAGTAAGAGAACTTCCGATTTTTTTCCATCCCGATGCACGATAACCCACGCACATCCTCCCATATACTTTAAATGATCTCTAGATTTTTTGCAGCACAGTTGAGAGCTGTGATGTTGGTGCAACCCATCATATGACGCTCAATGGAAAAACATTGAGGAGCAGGTACTTCCCATCCCCATACAAGCAATTTTGGCTGATAACAACCTGCAAAGGTGCATAAATACTAATGATAACCCATGGGTGAAATTGACTTTTAAAGTATGGAAAACTACTATAAAAGAATATAATCTAGAGGGAGATATTGCAATTCTTAAATGGTGTGCATATGACTCAGATTTTACACCAAATAAATTGGATGTTAGTTTTAAGGACTGGACAGCTAAAGGAATAACAGTTCTTTGCAACATAATGAAAGAAGGAACACTGTTCAGTTTTGAAATGCTTAAAGAGAAACACTTATTAGAAAAACAAGATTTTTATCGGTATTTACAGATGTGACAATATGTTAATAAGACGCTTAAAAATGTAACCAAGGCAAATACATGCTTGATAGAGCTCTTTAGAAAAGCATATAATTCAGATAATGGTAGTAGAATCATTTCAAGCATGTATAAGGGGTTGTCAAGTCTTAAAACACATTCGACTTCATACATTAAAACAAAATGGGAGAAGGAAGGAGGGATAATTATATCTGAGGAAGAATGGACAATAATATGGAGATATCAATGGAAGTGTACCAGTTCACAGAAATGGAGGGAGTTTGGATGGAAAAACTTGATAAGATATTTTATTACACCCTCTCAGAAATCCCACTATGATAGTAACCTCCCTGTTTGCTGGAGAAATTGTGGAAATCAAAATGCAAATCATTATCATTTTTTTTTGGGACTGCCCTGTTATCAAAGACTATTGGAGGGGGATACACAATGCCCTACAAGACATATTTAAATATGAAATACCCTTAGAGAGTAAGACCACATATTTTGGATATACACCTCAAGAATGGTTGAAAAGAGATAAATGTTTAATGAATATACTGTTGGTGGCTGGTAAAAAGACTCTTACTAGGAAATGGTTATCACAGGGGAGCCCAACTTTAAATACATGGATGGAAATTACAATGGACATTTACAAAATGGAGAAGATAACAGCATCTGTTAATCATAAGCTGGAACAATTATATATATGATTATATGATATATATGTACAATGTCTGAAATACATCGTATGGAAATATTTGTTTGATGAGGAACTTCAATAAAAATAAATTACAAAAAAAAAATATCTCTGGATTACTTATAATACCTAATACAATGTAAGTGCTATGTAAAATGGTTGTTATACTGCATTGTTTCGGGAATAATGACAAGAAATAAAAATTCTGTACATGATCGAACAACAAGTGCTGGAAGAGCACTTCTGGGTTTTCGCGATCCGCGGTTGGTTGAATTCGCGCATGCGGAATCCGCGGATAAGGAGGGCCGATTGTATACTGTAATGATTTACTTACTTTATTTCTCTCTTTTCTTCTTTTCCTATGTTACTTATTGCATTGAACTGCTACTGTTACGTTAACAAATTTCATGACACGTGCCAGTGATAATAAATGTGATTCTGATTCTGAAATCAGTTGAAAAGTTGGTGGAACAGTGACAGGTTGAATTCAATCCAAACAGGCATGAAGAATTCTCACTTTGGGCCATCTAATACTGTCAGAACCTGAGAAGGAAGTGTTGGTGTCAAAGTCACGTTTACTGCCCTATGTACAAGTACATGTATGCAGAGTGCAATGGAAAACTTACAGCAGTGTCACAAGTACACAACATTCACAAAAAAAATCATAAATTGAACATAAATTATGCAAAGCTAAATGAGAAAGAACACAAGACAAAAGACAAAGTTCACTCAACCTATTCTCATAAGTCATGCTCCCCAATCCTGGCAACAGCCTTGTAAACTCCTCTGCACCCTTTCTATGGTTTCCACATCCTTCCTGTAGTGAGGCGACCAGAACTGAGCACAGTACTCCAAGTGGGGTCTGACCAGGGCCCTATATAGCTGCAACATTACCTCTCCGCTCCTCAATCCCACGATTGAAGGCCAATGCTTTCTTAACCACAGAGTCAACCTGCGCAGCAGCTTTAAGTGTCCTATGGACTCGGACCCCAAGATCCCTCTGATCCTCACGAAGAATATGCTTAAAACTTTGATGAGAGAAATGTTAGCATCCTGAATTTGACAGAAAATAGTAGAGGTCTCAGAAATTACACTCATGGCCATTTTATTAGGTACACACATACACCTATTTGTTAGTGCAAATATATAATGTGACAGCCACTCAATGCATAAAAGCATGCAGACATGGTCAAAAGGTTCAGTTGTTGTTCAGACTAAACATCAGAATGGGGAATAAATGTGGTTGAATTGACTTTGACCATGGATTGATTGTTTGTGCCAGATGGAGTGGCTTCAAAATCTTGTCATCTCCTCTGTACCAACTTCCAAGCACCTTAAACCTGTGCCCTCTCGTGTTAGCCATTTCAGCCCTGGGGAAAAGCCTCTGACTATTCACACGATCAATGCCTCTCATTATCTTGTACACCTCTATCAGGTCACCTCTCATCCTCCGTCGCTCCAAGGGGAAAAGGCCGAGTTCACTCAACCTGTTTTCATAAGGCATGCTCCCCAATCCAGGCAACATCCTTGTAAATCTCCTCTGCACGCTTTCCGTGGCTTCCACATCCTTCCTGTAGTGAGGTGACCAGAACTGAGTACAGGACTCCTGACCTCCTGGGATTTTCACGCAGAACAAAAAAATGTCCGTTGAGTGACTGTTCTGTGGGTGAAGATGCCTTGTTAATGAGAGAGGTCAGAAAAGAATGGTCAGACTGGTTCAACCCTACAGGAAAGTGACACTAACTCTAATGATTAACAGTGGGGTGCAGAAGAGTATCTCTGAACGTACATGTCAAACCTTGAAGTGGATAGGCTACAGCAACAGACGACCATGAGCCTACATTCACTGGCCACTTTATTAAGGTACAGGACCTGCCTAATAAAGTAGCCATTGAGTGTATACTTCAGGATTCTATTAAACTTCAAGATTTGAGTAAACATGGGCACATTTTGTATTGATTTCAATTGTGAGACAAAACTAATCTGTGTTTTAAAGATAATTGGGACAAAACAGTCAAGACTAATTATAATCCTCGCACACCATCAATAATATTTTCCATTCAACTTCCTTTAATTCTGATAATATATAGATTAATTTCCAATATAGCTCTGGGAATCAGGGAAAGAGGAGTATACATTTCATCTAATCTTAACCTTCTCAATAATCGCTGATAACTACAGGTAAATAAATAATTTGTGCTTCACTTCCTATTAAATGGAATATATTGTTCCCTTTCCCCTCTGCCCTAAATATTTTAAATTCAAATCAGGTTGATAAAGTGGGGAGTCGGGAAAACTAAAGTTAATACAACATCACCCTCTGCTGGTGACCAAGTGTTATGGCATGTGTTTGTATTTGTCTTAACCGCTAGACTGATAATCCAATAACCAGTAAAAGGAACTGGTCAGATTGTCATTAAAACACAAATGCTTCTTTATCTGCTGTCTCTATCTTCTTTGCTTCTGAAATGACCCTGCAAATCATTGTTATATGAAATCAATAATCCAAACTATTGCCACTTTTTCAAACCAACATACCAGAGACAATAGTATTGCAGTAATGCCTCTGACTTGCACAGTATTTATACCATCTATATTGCTACTGCTTATCTAGGCATATTATCAGAGACAGGGTTATCAACGGGATCTTTTATTGATGGCAAAAGACCCTCAACTGACTGCAGCATCTGATATAAAAAATATATCAAAACACGGTGGTGTTAACAAACAGCTCGTGGTGTTTCCCTCAGCTCACCCATGTGTATTGATTCCATTAACTTTCCTTGTGTACTTACTACGTTTAGATTCTGTCAGAGTTTTATGTTATTTCAAGTTCAACCTTAATCATATTATTGTTTTAACCTTTTTCCTCTCTCAAAAACAAATAGGTTATAGGTAAATCAGTGAGGGATAGGACTCACAGGCAGGGCCTGAGAGTTAGCAAAAGCTCTATGGACAAAATGGCCTTCAGTTAGATATATGAAAGTTGGCACAACATTGTGGGCTGAAGGGCCTGTACTGTGCTGTACTATTCTATGTTCTATGCCATATGATAGACCCAGTTCATAGACGTCTTTACATTTAGTACATTAGATTCACTCATCCTCTTGTCTATTAAGTTCTTTATAAACTGTATATGTTACCTCTGAAGTATCCACTTAAGACAAAGGCAAAATCAGTGAATCACTTTCTCATAAAGGGTTGATACAGATCTGGTCTCTCATTTGATCTGAAATTGTAATTCGAACATAATTTCTTTTGGAACTGTGAAAAAGTTGTTAAATATTCAACGATTTCCTTTTTTTTATAAATAATATCTTTTTTTTCCACCTCCCCACCCCCCCCCCCCCCCCCCCACCGCCTTTCAACGATTTCCTGATGTTAAATTTGAGGGGTGCCATGACAATACAGCAGTTCGCGTTACAGCTCAGGAGGTCGGAGTCTGGAGTTCAGTTCCAACACTGTCTGCAGGAGCCATGCATCTGCTCTCTATCTGCATTGTATACCATGTGTTGATTACGTTTAGTCCCACGAGCAGGCTCATGGTAAAAGCAAAGGGAATAAGTCCTGATAGAGGTGTACAAGATAATGAGAGGCATTGATCATGTGAATAGTCAGAGGCTTTTCCCCAGGGCTGAAATGTCTACCATGGGCTGAAGCTTCTGCTCCTGCACTATACTGCTCAATGTTCTAATTAATTATTCTCTTTGGTATTTCACAGGATACCACAAAATTCAGTTACAAATCCTTGTTTGCCTCTTAAGGCAGTGGTCCCCAACCTCCAGGCCGTGGACCGATACCAGGCCACGGAGCATGCAGGGGTGCAGTGGTAGTCAGAACGCACCCAGCACATCTTTAAGAAAAAAGCGAAATAAACAAGCTAATTAATCAGGTGCTGCCCGGCACGTAAACGTCCGCCCAGATCAGAGGCGACTGAATCTTGCATCTATGTAGATTCCTGCAACAGCAATACCTGCTGAACCACTCTTCCTCTCTTCCAAGGATACTGACCTGAATTTTTAATTATCTTTTACCTAACATGCCACGTGGTTCCAGCATTTTGTTTTCATTACAGGAAAGGAAACCATATCTTATTATGCCCAGCATACATAGAAGGTCGTCATTTGTCTACAGTAGAATACAATGATTTATTATTTTCAGCTACTTTACCCTCAAATCTTGCTCAATAGACAATTATCAACACTCAGTACAGTGAACAAGCAACGGCTCAAACTCGCCCTGCTTTTCCTCACTGCTACAAATTCATTCTTTCATGGAAGGATTATAGGAAGGATAAATATTCCAACAAGCAACGCCAGATCTTCTGACTTCATACCTGATATTGCAGTTAAAAGCCCATGCTCCTAAATAAAGACACTATTTTATATTGTTTGAGGTAAGAAAAAAAAAAGAAATTAAGCAGTAACTGACATTCAACTGAAAACAAATATTCAGCAAGATATTTCATCCTGTCACTTTCTTGGTGAGAGTGGGCTAGATTGTTTCAAATGTACAGAACATTGCACTATCTGATTGTAGAGCAAAGAGGAACTTTATGCGTCAAGTCTACAGTACTCTAGAGCCAAGTATGTTTTCACATGACAGGGGAAATGTTTCTTAAGTTAACTTCCCCAAATAAGTAAAACTTTTGTTGTACAGGCAGTCCCCAGGTTACGAACGAGTGCTGTTCCTGAGTCCATCTATAAGTTGGATTTGTACGCAAGTCGGAACAAGTACATCCGGTATTATTTAGCTTCAGTTAGTCAAACGTTTGTCTTAGTATATAGTATATACTTTACCTTTCTATGCATAAAAAACACTTAAGAAACGTATGTATTTCAATAATTAAACCACTGCGTTGCTTAGTAATAATTGCAGCTTTCATCGGGGCAGGGCCTTCACATGCTCTATTATTCTCACTTTATCCTTTAAAATTGTTCCGATTGTTGACCGACTGTAGCCTAACACTTTTCCAATGATCAATGGCGTTTCACCTCTTTCCAAACGCTTTATTATTTCCACTTTATTTTCAATTGCGATCGCTTCCCGTCAATGGAACAGAAACTCTGCAGGCGGTGGGTCCCGAGCTGCGCCAGCTCCCAAGGTCCACTGGGTCCTAAGGACCACTGCACTGAATTCCCCGGGTCCTAAACTCCAAAACACTGAGACAGGTTAATTGGGACAAATGGGGGCTGTGCTTTTTGGGTATTTGATCCTCCACAATATTCCGCGTGGAAATTTAGACTCCAGGTGTCAGTGTTTTTTACAAGGTCAAGCTAGACATCAACCCAGCCCGGATGGTACGGGAGTCACTGGATCGACATCAACCCGGCACAGAAGCAGTCTCACTGGATTGAACTTGGGAACCTCCATTCTCCAGCCCGATGCTGATCTCACTGTGCCACCAGCCAACCCAGAACGGGGGGGTGTGCAAGGTCAGGGTGAATCTTGCCAAGAAAAATTTAAGCCAAATACAAAGTTACACACTCAACGGTGTCAACGACAACAACTTAAAATGGCGGACAGTGTCACGATCTGACTTAAAATGGCAAAATGTCTGTAAGTCCGACATTTGTAACTTGGGGACTACCTGTATGAATACATAACTAAAGGATATTCAAATAAAGCAAGCTATTTCTGTGGTCATAACACTCCTGCCAATACCATTTTAACCATGCAGCATCAAACTGGAAGACCAACCCTTGGTTTGGTACACTAAGCACCCCAATTCTGAAACCTATTTTCTGCTGGAGTTCCCATTTAACAAGCTCTACTTTAAAATGTTGTGTTAATGTTTTCAGCCAACTAGAATCAGTACATACCTCATCCTTAGGAATTTCCAAGAAGCACAAGAATTAGCATTTCGTGACATCCCTTTTAAGGTAGTTCATAATCAATTTACTTATCTTGGGATTACAGTTACAAGGAAGTTTAAAGATCTTTTTCGTGAAAATTTTGCCAATCTTTTATATACTACAAAACAGAGTCTGTCACAATGGTCACCTCTATCTATGTCCTTGGTAGGTCATATTAATGTTGTTAAAATGTATGTTCTCCCTAAATTTTTATATTTATTTCAATCAATCCCAATTTTTATTCCTAAAACCTTTTTTGATTCCTTAGACTCTATTATTTTGTCATATCTGTGGAAGAATAAGCGTTCTAGAATTAATAAAGTTTATCTTCAAAAATCTAAAAAAAGAGGGTGGCATGGCCTTACCTAACTTTCGTTTATATTACTGGGCAGCTAACATACGTTGTACTACCTTTTGGTCTTTTTTTCATAGCCAACCCGAGTGCCCTAATTAGGTGGCAATGGAGTTGAGTTCCACTAAAGATTTATCTATTTCTGCACTTCTTGGCTCTGTACTCCCTAGTAGTTTGTCTAGACTAATTGTTAATCCTCTTGTTAGACACACTTTGCGAATATGGGCTCAGTTTAGGAAATTTTATGGTTTTTATGGTTTTTCCCTTTCTAGTCCTATCTTACATAATCACCATTTTTTACCTACTATGTATGATTCAACATTCTATGATTGGTATAGGAAGGGCATTAGACATTTTGAAGATCTTTTTATTGATAATCGCTTCGCATCTTTTCAACAGCTCTCTGCTAAGTTCAATCTGCCTAATGCCCATTTTTTTAGATATCTCCAAATTAGACACTTTATTAATCCTTTAATTCCTAACTTCCCTGAAATGCCCGAGAAAAATGTTATGGATTTCTTTCTTTCTATTAATCCACTGGGTAAAGGTTTAATATCATTTATTCATGATAAATTAGCATTCTTACGGCGTGCCCCTGTGGATAAAATTAGAATGGCTTGGGAGCATGATTTAAATATCTCTTTATCTGATGAGATTTGGGACTCGATTCTCAAATCGGTTAATTCAACCTCTCTTTGTGCTTGCCATTGCCTTTTACAGCTTAAGATTGTTCATAGAGCCCATATGTCTAAATCTAAACTATCT
This sequence comes from Hemitrygon akajei, assembly GCF_048418815.1. NCBI lineage: Eukaryota > Metazoa > Chordata > Chondrichthyes > Myliobatiformes > Dasyatidae > Hemitrygon > Hemitrygon akajei. The sequence goes on from NC_133127.1 coordinate 35,021,963, forward strand.
CGATTTTGCCCTAATATTAGTCCTCTTTGTGATAAATGCAAAAGGGGCCAGGCTTCTCTTATTCATATGTATTGGTCCTGTCCTGGCTTAGAGAAATTTTGGAAAGATGTTTTTATAACTTTATCCTGTATTCTGAATCACCACTTAGAACCTAACCCTTTAATTGCTCTGTTTGGTTTTTTGGGTGAGACAGATATACGTTTGAGTTCAACTAAGTGTTGAATATTATCTTTTGCTTCTCTCCTGGCTAGACGTTTAATCCTCCTTAGATGGAGAGATGTTGCCCCGCCCACGCATGCTCAATGGCTTGAAAAAATTCATTATTCAATTCTTAATTTGGATATAAAGTTTCATAAGGTCTGGGGACCTTTTATTGAGTACTTTCATAACCTTCCTCTTAATTAAGGTTTTTTTTCAGTACCTTACTTTCAGCTCTTTTTTTTGGTAGTAGGCATTATTATCTTCTGTTTTCAAGTGTATTTACAGTTTTGGGGGTTTGAATGTCCTGATTTATATTCTCTATATTGTGTTGTGGTTGGTCTGGAGTTTTTTTGTTGTGGGGCTTGGGGAGGATACTAACTTTACATGACTTCAATTTGGGTGCTTTCTCAATAATCTTTTTTGTATTATATTATTATTGTATGTTTATTTTTGCACTGTATTAATTTTTTTATTTTGGTTTGGGGTTTTTTCTTATCTGTAGTGTTGTAGAAAATGCATTAAAAAACCAATAAAAAAAAGGAATTTCCAGTAGCCAGATCTTCCACACCACCCATCCACGAGAGATTTAGCTATTTGTCAATGCCGAAGCACACTGTGAAATGCATTGTTTGCGTGAACGACCAGTGCAGTCTGAGGATCACGCAGGTGCCATCACGCTTCCAGCGCCAGCATAGTATTTCTGCAACTTTAACCCTAACCGTGCATCTTTGGAATATGGGAGAAAACTGAAGCACCAGAAAAAAAGTCACAGGGCAAGCGTACAGACTCCTTACTAACAGCAACAGAAATCAAACCCCAGTCAGTGATCGCTGGTGCTGTAAACATGCCATGCTTAGCAAACTACTGTAAAACACCTGCCTTTCCTCAAGAAATTTGATCATCCTTTGTAATGAAGTTGATATTGTAATCTGCAATGCTTCTTACCACAACTAGAGCAGCTATAATTCTATGAAAAAAACAGATCATTCAGCCTTTCGCACTAGTCCCATGATTCAACACCATTGTAGCCAATCTGTACTTCAGTACCGTGTAACTGCTCTCTCCCTATGTATGTATTTTGTGGTATCTATCTCAAAAAACCTACCACCTCCTTGAATGTGTCCTCCAGCTACAACAGGTCTACCACAATGCCATCTCACTGGTTTCCACTCTGATTTGAACCACCTATTTGCAAGATGCTGTTTTATCAATTCCTCAGTATTTTTGGTGAAGCTTCAAACCCCAGGACTCCTCCGTACCTCCCCTGCAAATGGATCCTCTACTTCCTTATTGGAGGACTATATAGTCAGCGCAGATCAGTAATAACATCTAATCTTTGCCTCCAGCACAATGGACCTCAAGGATGGCACTTGGCTTCTCTCAACATTCACAACTACATGGCTAAGTACAACTCAAACACCAATGAGACTGCTATTGTTGATAGCTCAGGTGGAAACGTGGTGACTAATAGCAGTGCAACAGATTGGCTAGTTGAGTAGTGTGTTACGTGCTCGTGACACGTGACAGTGGTACCCTTGTCACGTGACTGGGGTTGAAGCTATACTGGACGAGGTAATGGTCTTGTGATGGTGGAGTGACGCCATTTTCCCGCCAGTAGAGGTCATGTGACAGGTTTTTTTTTACAGGGTATAAAAGGAGGACCCCTCCCTGTGAGGAGGGGCAGTTCGTGGCTGGATTTGCCATGTTGACTTCATGCCACTGCGTGATTTAATGTTATGACGCAGTTTAGTTGAAAGATGAAGTTTTATCTAATGCCTAAAGTTTAAAAGGTCATTGCCAGCAGTTTCTCTACAATACTGCTAGTTGAGAATCAGTGGAGAGTGAAGATCGGAGTTCAGGAGTTAAAGATCGAGGAGAATCGATTTTGACGGTGAAACAGGTTCGACCTTGTTTAATCATTATTTGGAAGGAATTCGTTGACTGTTCTCGTGTTAATCCCTGCGAAATAGCAGAAAGGATTGGGAATAGTTCTGTAAAGGAAAGATCAGTGCCTTTAAGCCGTTTTGTTTCGTAAATTCTTCGTGGGAAAAAGTTCGATCTTGGGAACCGAAGCAACACAACGGAAAAGAGAATTTAAATCGTCTTAAAAAGTCTCTCCCTTAAATGGACTGTGAGCATTTTGAACTTTAGCAGTACTACTTTGAAGAACTGTTTTTGCAACATTGCTTTAAGAACTGTTTAAGCTGCCGCACAGCAGCTGATTTCCGGTTATGTTAGAGATTTACTTTTGGGGGGTTTGTTTTCAGTGTTTAATAAACGTGTTATTTGTTATAAAAACCCCTGCCTAACTCAAATATTTATTGTTGCCTGAATCCGTAACATAAATATGGGGGCTCATCCGGGATTGGATCATTTGAGTTTAAATGCTTGTTAAATTTTGAGTCGGTGTTTTGGAAACAGGGAATACTCGATTCTTTTGTTTGATTGGCTTGTGAGTGGTATTCGGCAACAATGAATATTGATGAGTTTCTGGTTTCGCCAGGCGCGGAGTTGCTAGTGAAGGCAAAAAAAACTGAGGTGTCTGAGATAGCTAGTAGATTGCAACTTAAAGGTATTTTGAAGACTACATCAAAGGCTGTAATACAGAGAAAAATCGCATCACACTATGTGGATTCGGGTGTTTTTGATGAATCAACTTTAGAGTCGTTTCCAATAAGTAATCTGGAGATGCAGTTGCAAATCGAACAAATGAAGTTAGAACAAAGTAAAGCAGAATTGGAGCGTTGTAGGTTAGAAGCTGATCAGAAAAAAAGGGAATTTGAATATGCAATGACGGAATTAAGGTCTGGGAATCAGTCTTCTGGTTCTAAAAAGCCATTTGTTGCTAGTCAAGAAATTAAATTGGTCCCTCCATTTAGTGAAACAGAGGTGGAAAGATATTTCCAACATTTTGAAACGATTGCTCGGATGTCAGAGTGGCCGAAAGATAAATGGTCAGTGTTGTTACAGAGTGTAATTAAAGGCAAAGCACAACAAGTTTACACAGCTTTAACTGCCGCACAAGCACTTGATTATGATATTGTGAAAATGCATATTTTAAAGTCATACAAATTAGTCCCAGAAGCGTATAGAGGAAGATTCAGAAGTTTGAAGAAGTCTGTAGAAAAGACTTATGTGGAATTTGCCTATGATAAAGCTATGTGTTTTGAGAGATGGGTTTCTTCTAAAAATGTAAATGAGGACTACGGTACATTGAAAGAGCTGATTTTAATGGAGGAATTTTAAAGAAGCATTCCTGTTGAAGTAAGGACCTACTTAAATGAGAGGGATACTGATAAATTGCAGGACTATGCTAGATTAGCTGATGAGTATGTTTTAATCCATAAGAATAAATTTCCTCAGGGCAGAATTTTTAAGAGGAAAAATAACACGGAGACTCAAGGTAAATCAGAAATTAAATCAGAAGTTAATGAGAAAGGTAAGGAGGAAGGTAAACCTGTGAAGGAAAGACAGTTTGGTCTTATTTGTAACTATTGTAAGAAACCTGGCCATGTAATAGCTAACTGTTTCAGATTGAAAAAGAGAAGGAAGCAGTTCCAGATGCTTGTGTGCAACATACTGAAGCACCTGTAAAATTACAGGGTTTGGTAAACACAAATGAGGTTTTGTTAGAGTCTGACCAAGTTAAAAAGGGATATGAACATTTTATAACTGAAGGGTTTGTATCCTTGAAAGAAGAATCTACTCTGGTGCCAATAAAAATCCTTAGGGATACTGGAGCTTCTCAATCACTGATGTTAGACAGTGTATTGAAGTTTAATGAAGAGAGTGATACTGGTGAGGTAAATTATATAAGAGGTGTTGGGAGTGATTTTATGCCTGTACATTTACATAAAGTAAATTTAAAGTCAGGGTTAGTTACAGGATTTGTTAAAGTAGGATTACAGCATAGCTTACCTGTGAAGGGTATTTCTTTATTGTTAGGTAATGACTTGGCAGGTGGACAAGTTTTTCCTGAAGTGCATTTGACAATGGAGTTAGAGGAACCAGAGATGAATTCTAACACAGATTCTTCCTGTGTTGTGACTAGAGCAATAGCTAAAAAGATTGATGCGCAGAATGAGGTTGTTACTCATGACTGTTCAACTCAGGATTCGAGTTTTGAGGATGTGTCAGAGACTTTCTTACCTTCGTTGTTTGAACAAGATTCTTGGAGTAAGTCTGACTATGAAGATTTATCTCTGTCTTGGAAGGAGATGATAGTAGAGCAGAATAGAGACCCTGAGATTATAAAATTAAGAGAACAAGCTTTACTAGATAGTGAAATTGAGAAGGTGCCAGTATGATATTACTTGGAAAAAGGAGTGTTGATGAGGAAGTGGAGGTCACCTACAATTCCTGCAAGTGAGGAATGGAATATTGTTTATCAGGTAGTTGTCCCTAAAGTTTATCGAAATGAGATTTTGACTTTAGCTCATAGTGTGCCTTTAGGTGGACATCAAGGGGTAAGGAAAACTGTGGACAAGATTTTAAAACATTTTTACTGGCCTGGTCTAAGAAAACATGTGGCGATGTTTTGTAAAACGTGCCATACTTGTCAAATTGTGGGTAAACCATATCAAGTTACACCAGTAGCTCCATTACAGCCTATTCCAGCATTTGGTGAACCGTTTTCTAAAGTTATTGTAGATTGTGTTGGTCCATTACCAAAGACAAAAACTGGTTATCAGTATTTGTTGACTATCATGTGTACTTCGTCTAGGTTTCCAGAGGCAGTACCACTTAGGAATATAAAAGCTAAAACTGTGACAAAAGCTCTTATAAAATTCTTTACTTATTTTGGATTACCTAAGGAAATACAAACTGATCAAGGCAGTAATTTTATGTCTGGATTGTTTCAACAGATAGTTTATAAATTGGGAGCTAAGCAAATCACTTCATCTGCATACCATCCGGAATCGCAAGGTGCCTTAGAGAGGTTTCATTCTACCCTCAAGAATATGATTAGGACATATTGTGTGGAAAATGAGAATGACTGGGATGAGGATATAAACTTACTTTTATTTGCAGTAAGGGAATCGGTACAGAAATCTTTAGGTTTTAGTCCATTTGAACTTGTGTTTGGGCATAGAGTTAGAGGACCTTTAGCTTTATTAAAAGAACAGTGGATTAGTAAGGAAATACACACTAATTTGTTGGACTATGTTTTGAAATTTAAGGACAGGTTACATAAAGCTTGTAGCTTAGCCAAGGAAAATTTAAAATTGGCTCAGGAGAAAATGAAAACTTGGTATGATAAAGAAGCTAGGATGAGGATGTTTAAGCCTGGAGATAAGGTGTTGGTTCTTTTCCCAGTGCAAATGAATCCTTTACAAGCTAGATTTCATTGTCCCTATGAAATTGTGTCTAAAATCAATGATGTGGATTACGTGATAAAAACTCCAGATCCAGTAGCTTACTTTTCTAAGAAATTTGATAAGCATCAAAGAAACTATTCGACAATAGAGAAAGAATTGTTATCTCTTGTTTTAGCTTTGGAATATTTTGAGGTATATGTTGGTACAACTCAAAAACCACTTATTGTTTACACTGATCATAATCCGTTAAACAGAAGATTATTAAATTGGAGTTTGATGTTACAAGAGTACAATATTGTGATAACTCACATTAAAGGTAAAGATAATGTGGTTGCTGATTGTCTACCTTGATGTTGAATGTACAATGTAATTTTTTTTTGGAGTGTTTTTTTTTACAATTGTAACACTCCTGCTGTATTGTGAGTTGTAAGATGTTATATGATGGTATTGTATATTGTGTATGTTGTATAATTTATACATTTGTTTTTCTTGTAAATAATTTTTGAAATTTTTGTTCTTGTCAGACCAAAAATGTTTTTTTGGAGGGAAGTGTTACGTACTCGTGACACGTGACAGTGGTACCCTTGTCACGTGACTGGGGTTGAAGCTATACTGGACTTGAGGTAATGGTCTTGTGATGGTGGAGTGACGCCATTTTCCTGCCAGTAGAGGTCATGTGACAGTTTTTTTTTTTACAGGGTATAAAAGGAGGACCCCTCCCTGTGAGGAGGGGCAGTTCGTGGCTGGATTTGCCATGTTGACTTCATGCTACTGCGTGATTTAATGTTATGACGCAGTTTAGTTGAAAGATGAAGTTTTTTCTAATGCCTAAAGTTTAAAAGGTCATTGCCAGCAGTTTCTCTACAATACTGCTAGTTGAGAATCAGTGGAGAGTGAAGATCGGAGTTCGGGAGTTAAAGATCAAGGAGAATCGATTTCAACGGTGAAACAGGTTCGACCTTGTTTGATCCTTATTCGGAAGGAATTTGTTGACTGTTCTCGTATTAATCCCTGTGAAATATCAGAAAGGATTGAGAACAGTGTTGTAAAGGAAAGGTCAGTGCCTTTAAGCCGTTTTGTTTCGTTACGTAAATTCTTCGTGGGGAAAGTTCGATTTGGGAACCGAAGCAACACAACTTGAAAGAGAATTTAAATCGTCTTAAAAAGTCTCTCCCTTAAATGGACTGTGAGCATTTTGAACTCTTGGCAATACTACTTTGAAGAACTGTTTTTGCAACATCGCGTTAAGAACTGTTTTAAGCTTCATTGCTTTAAGAACTGATTAGGCTGCCGCACAGCAGCTGATTTCCGGTTACGTTAGTGATTTGTTTACTTTTGGGGGGTTTGTTTTCAGTGTTTAATAAACGTGTTATTTGTTATAAAAACCCCTGCCTAACTCAAATATTTATTGTTGCCCGAATCCGTAACAAGTATCATAACAACAACTTTGCTCTTGGCATCAGCAAGATCAAGGAAATTATTGTGGACTTCAGGAAGGGGGAGTTGGGAGAAAACACCCCAGTCCTCAGCAATGGAAAGAACATTCCTGAGCATCAATATCCAACAGGATATATCCTGGGCCCAATATATTGATGTGGTCACAAAGACACACCAGCTACTCTACTTCATTAGGAGTTGGAGCAGATTTTGTAAATCACCAATTTCCATAGACGTAATGTGGAGAGCGCTCTGACTGATTCTGTCACACAGCTTAGTATGAAGCCTCCATACACATGATCACAAGAGGCTGTAGGTTACAGTCAGCCAGCTTAACAGGGACACAATCCTCCCTACTAGAGGACATCTTCAAGAGATGGTGCATCAAGGTGGCATCCATCATTGGCACTCACCATCCAGGACATGCCCTTATTTATTACCATTAGGGAGTATAGAAGCCTGAAGACCAATACAATTTCATCCATTTCACCATCAAATTTACAAACAGTCCATTAACACTTCATTATTCCTTTTATTTTGAACTATTTTTGAAATATTATAGATCTATGCTTTTACACAGTACCACTGCTAAAGAACAAATTTCACTCCGCTTGTTAATAATAAACCTGATTCAGCACTTTTAGGAGGCTGGTAGTTTCAAAGGTTCACCATCATTAGAGTGAAGAAAGGTCCCGTGTCAGTACTAAATCTTACTGTGTCCCGAGATCATGACTTTTGTTCAAGGCATCCTTGCTGCAGAAAATAATTCCGTGTATCCAGCTGGGCTTTACATTTTGTTCTTGGGACACTTTAATAAAATCCTCCACTGATTCTTTTGAACTTGAGTTAATATAGACTCAAGTCAACCCAATTTATCCTCATGAGTGTTGCCATCACTGAAATCAGATTGATGAAGCTTTTGCTGCACTCTTGTAGATTGCTTTTTAGGTTAACAGGATAAAACTCACAACACTGCACCAGTGGCCTCATCAAGATCCTGTATAATTGTAATGAGAAATAATTCCTCTTGTACTTGCCACAAGGACCATTTGTGGTAGTTACATCTGTTATGCCGTTGGCCCCCTCCTTTGTGAAAATCGCAAGAACTCTAGTTAAGGGGGGTCAACTGACCCAAGAGAGAGAGACGTGCGAAAGACCACGTTCTCCCAAGAAGCAGAATAAAAGTGACTTTGACTATTGTCTCATGGAGACCACCTGAAAAGCCCTCGGGCAAAGTGGGCTGGTTGAGAGAGAGATCGCATTACCTGCAACTTGATTGACACCTGCGATCCCGTGAAGAAGTATAAAGGCGGGTCTGAGGGGAGGACCCTCAGATGCACCAAGGAAACACACGAAGGAGAAACGCTAGAAATCCTGCGACAGCGTTTTAATAGCTACAGCCGGTGGTGGGGTTCGTGTGCGTCCTTCCCTTGCCTGGGATTGGCGACTTCACCACGGAAGACAGCCTAGCTACAGGGGAAGCCACAGATGAGAGTCCATTCCCCCAACGAGACTTCCGACTACCTCCTACAGGTTGGAAAACCTGTCGGGTAAATGCTTCATGTTCTCTGTCTTTCTAACTAAAAGTGCACCAATGCGACACTTCCGCCGGCAACTAAGTGAAACTGCCGTGATCTAAAAGACTTTTAGATCATCCAGTGAACGATATAAAATCTACATTACCCCTAGACGACGATCGAGCTTGTGTTTTGAATGATTATTATTACACCGGTGTTTTAGATTGAGTTTTGATGATCTGAATGTTTTGTATTAACCATACGTTTGTGCCCTTGTTGAATAAAACGGTTGAAAATAGTAGCATCCGACTCAGCTGATCCATCTATCTTTGTTGGTAAGTTACCTGGTTACGGGGTTTTCGTAACACATCTGACAAACATCAGACATCGGCCTACTCACCATCAAGGACAAATATACAAAGATCAGCAATATTGTGAAGGATCCCACCCTGCTCAGACTGTTTTTCCCACTTCCATCAGGAAAAAGCTAGGCGGCATCCACACCAGGTGCACCAGACTCAAATCTAGTTACTTCTCCGTGTTGTCAGCACCACCACATGCACACCTCTGCACAGCATCCTTCATCTTCTTATGCACTGCAACTTTATGCTTACATGCCACATTGAGTCATACTCCTACAGTGCTTTCATATACTCTGCTGCTACCGAGTTTTTCTTGCCAAGTCCCCTTGTCATTATCATTTCCTATCGGTCACCATATGTAGATACTCCTACACCGAGCTTCACTTTAGTACTGTACAATCTTTACAAGGTCCTATGAATATAACAACCACATTCAGTTGCTTGTATATTTTATAGGATTACTTTTATAATTATGCTTTTTAAATTGCGTTATGCTTGTTGCTTATTTTTAATGTTGCATGGTTCCAGAGTAACAATCGTTTCATTCTTGAACCTTTAACTATTTGCTTTCAGGATACTCAGGTCTCTGTACATCACAATCCCCAACCTACAGCCAATGTTATTGTCTGTTAAGTTACAAATCATCCACAATATTCATTGTTGAGATAATACTTTAGTGGTTTCATTGGGCCTTTTGTTTCTGGGATGCCAAACAAGGTAATAACAAATTATGCACTTAAAATTGTAGCTGTCTCAGAATTTTATTTTATATTCACAAATGAACTCTGCAAAGTGTGAAATGCAATAGTTTCAACCCGTCAGAATCAATATTTCCCCATTTAAAATTTATTGTTAACAGCTATTATTCCTGACCAAATTGTTCTTATGCACATCAACATTCTTCAACTTGTATTCATGTGCAAGTAAAAAGATTAAACAAAATTGTTAATGGAATATTTTATTCTCTGAAGAGAAAACCATCTGTACATATTACACAAGAGCATGAACCGCTTTCCTTTAGTTCGTGGAGTAATCAGAGCAGTCAGCAACACATTAACATGACAAATCAGCAGATGGAGACAAAGTTTATGCCTCAAAGGTGGACAAGAAATCTACTACTATTTTCTTCAGCTTGGCTTCTATTTCGTTATTGATGTGCCCTTCAGCCCTTTAATAAAAAAAAACAGTACTTCAGAAACTATCCTCAAAGAACTGCAAAGTAGTCCAAGAACAACTGAACCGACAAAGCACAATTAAAAATCATCATCATTTGTAATTATCCAGGGGTGTGTTAAAATAGTCAACTCACAAAACTTCGTTCCAATAGGCAAATTTCACACATAAAAAGCAGTACAGATTTGTAAATTTAAGTCTAGTACATGAAAAAAGATTGGTTTTTTTTTGTAAGGGGAGAGGGTTGTTGAGAAATCTGTTGCAATGATACACTTGCCTGATTGTTCCCAAGACATCTTGGTGCTGACTTTTCACATGGGCTAAGAAAGCTGGTTCAAACTTTGTGATCTTGCTGGGTTCCATTTTATCCAGGTGACCCCTGACTCCAGCATAAATAACTGCAACTTGTTCCTCAATAGCCATGGGAACTGGATGGAAAACACAAAAATTACAGCATAAGCTGGCACACATGCTCCAACTGAACCCCCAACATCTCCATAACATTTATGAACTGCAGTAGGACTGCACTATTAGACCATAAGATAGAGTAGGCCATTCGGCCCATCGAGTCTGCTCTGCCATTCAACCATGGGCTGATCCAATTCTTCCAGTCATCCCCACACCCCTGCCTTCTCCCCATACCCTTTGATGCCCTGGCTAATCAAAAACCTATCTATCTCTGCCTTAAATACACCCAATGACTTGGCCTCCACAGCCACCTGTGGCAACAAATTCCACAGATTTACCACCCTCTGACTAAAGTAATTTCTCCACATCTCTGTTTTAAATGGACTTCCTCCAATCCTGAAGTCATGCCCTCTTGTCCTAGAATCTCCTACCATGGGAAATAACTTTGCCATATCTAATCTGTTAAAGCCTTTTAACATTCAGATTGTTTTTATGAGATCCTCCCTCATGCTCCTGAACTTCAGGGAATACAGTCCAAGAGCTGCCAGACATTCCTCATATGGTAACTCTTTCATTCCTGGAATCATTACAATCGTCGTTACTACAAACAGCATTGGTGCTTGAGTTTTTATTGATGGCAGTATTTGTGGAGACATACTAATGTTTGATTTTTCAGACCCTGTTTTACGACTGAGTGCAGAGGGAGAATAGCTGGCATAAATTGGGTCAGTGCACTTTGCATCAATAAAAATGGCAAAACAACTAAGCAATATGGTGAAAAAAGTGATCAGTTAGGCAATTTCAAGCTTCTCTGAATAACAACCCAGGGATAAGACTCACTCACCATACTGTCCTTGTTTGAGCAACTCTGTCAAACGAACACCGCGGTTCAGCAGCTGTTGAGTAGCAGCGTCTAAATCAGAACCAAACTGGGCAAAAGCTGCCACTTCACGGAATTGGGCCAACTCCAGCTTCATGGTACCAGCCACCTGTGGTCAGTTAGATCAAGAGTTAGAAGGTAATGCAGACTCCCTCAATATTCAGGGATATTTGAAAATGAAGGCAGATCTGGGGCTAAGCAGCAGCTGGACAAGCGGTAGCACTGATTAGGTGTCACAATGATTAATGTTGACAGTGGTTCCACAACATCCTGCTCTATTTGGAACACTGCCCATCACCTCAGCAGGGTGGAGATGCGAGTCTACAGATGCTCAAACCTGAAGCAAAACACAAACTGCAGGAGGAATAAGCAAGGCATTGCTGCTTAGGCACCAAGTTCCCCCAGAAATGTGTTTTTAGCATCAGATTGGCCTACTGGATAAAAAAAAATAGTCCAGATGGATCTAAATCATACTGAATGATATGTAAACTTCTGGTAGGGACTCCAGACAGAGATTTAATTGTCCTTCTTCTTCCCCTATCAAATTAGATGAGCTCCCCTGCCAAATCTAGTAGCCCACTTATAAAGTTTGTCAAATGTCTGACCCGAACGCTTTTGATAGGGTCTGCTTAGACCTGCAAGATGAACATATCATAAGAACTTTCCATTGGAATTAATGTTTGCCTCATTACTTTGTGTTGTTATTTAGTTCCAAAGTTTAAAAGACTCAATCCTCCCATATAGCAAAAATGCCCAATAAATTGAATTGAAATTATAAAGAATCAAATTCCCATGTCAATTCTTTTAGTTAATTATCAAGCAGTAATCAAAAAGATGTAGATAAGAACAACCCAATGAATACCTGTTTCATGGCTTTGGTCTGGGCAGCAGATCCTACACGGGATACAGACAGACCCACATTAATGGCTGGGCGGATGCCCTTGTAGAACAGTTCAGTTTCCAAGAATATCTATAAAGTATACAAGTACATAAATCAAGATCTAACACTACGAGTGTGATTCCAGTCATAGAAATAAGGAATGTTTATAAGGCTGTACAAGAAATCTAGTGTTGCAGTGACATTAAGTTTACAAACCCAATGCAAAAATACTGAATACATCACTTAATTATTCAATGAAAATGACCATCAATCAATACTAGTCATTAGTCTTTAAGAAAAATGTATTCAGAAGGCTTATCTTATAACCAATTGACCATAAATGATTATCTTTATGAGAACAACCAGCCCTCATTCCTGAAATTGGTTGTGGGGGGGGTGTAAATCAGGTATTGCCATAAATACACTTAACATTCATTTCCCTTCCTGCAAACATTAGTACTTCAAAAATTCACTTTTCAATTTGATATTCAAAACAAGTGCAGGACAATTTTCACTTTTACAACCCACCTGACCGTCTGTGATGGAGATGACATTGGTTGGAATGTAAGCAGACACATCACCGGCCTGAGTCTCAATTACTGGAAGAGCTGTAAGGGAGCCACCACCAAAGTTATCATTCATCTTGGCTGCTCTCTCCAGCAAACGGGAGTGCAGATAGAATACATCACCGGGATAGGCCTCCCGCCCTGGTGGACGGCGCAGAAGCAAGGACATCTGGCGGTAGGCAACAGCCTGCAAAAAGGTTGACAGTGAGACACTGGCAATGGTTGTTACAAGTTTCAGTTGTTTATGGTGTGCAATAAATTCCATGGATCCTTTCGTTTTAAATACTTAATTAAATGTTACATTGCAAGTTATTCACAAAAAGCACGGGCTACTGCAGGAGGAAAGGAGTGAAGTTACATTCAACTTCAGTAACTTCCTCTGAAGGCATGGCGCTGGAGGTGGGTGGATCCAAGGCCGGTGCTACTGCCTGTGTAGTACATGGAAGATTGAAAGCAGCAACCCAAGTTCTTTGGGCACAGAGCTCGGAAAAGGCGACACAACAAACATTTAACACCATAAATCAGCTGTGAAACAGCTTTTTCCTTATTAGGGAGAGAGAGGGAGCCTGTGGTATGTCGAATACCAGGTGAATAAGTATCTTTGGGGTACTGCAAGTCTGTGTCTTTATTGATGCTTTGCTGCATGCTTGAGTGCTCGGTCAGGGGGTGCAGATGCTTTTTTGCTGGTGGGGAGGGGCTTGTTGCTTTGCTGCTGCTTATGTGTGGGGGGGGGAGTTGGGGGGCCTTTGGGGGTTCTAACGTTTAACTGTCATTCATTTTTTGGGGGCACTCCTCTATTTTCGTGAATGTTTGTGAAGAAAAAGATTTTCAGGATGTATATTCTATACATTTCTCTGACATTAAATGTACCTATTGAACATATGAACTACCCTTAATTCAGCCCACAGACTATTGTGTTCAGAACTAAGTTACTGCCAATCATCATCGGCATACTATATTAATGCTGGATTGTAGACACACAGCTTGCCCACAGTACAAGCTCAGGTATGTTAGTTAACACAAATGACTCATTTCACTATATGTTTCATTGTACATATGATAAACAAAACTGAATCTGCTCATTTTAAGTATGCATTCAACAAAATAGAGTTATTCTGTGTTCACTTTCAAGATATTCCATTTTAAAAAGATCTTAGAAGTCAAATCTCAAGAAATAGTTATGTAATCAAAGTTTTCTCCTGTTCAGTGCTAAAAGAATACCACATATTGCTTCAGTGACTTTGGGCAAACTATATTTTGTCTGGTTTGAAGATCCAACAAAAATCTTGAAAATCAGAGCAACATTCCACTTCAGCCTATAAAACTCCAATTGGCAAGATGGCACCACTGACCAATGGTGACATCCCACAGACTGCTCACAAAAGTACTAGATACTTGATACTCTGCTTCTTCTAAAAATACTTCTGATCTACAATCAGTTGCAGCCTGTAAATTCCTCATATGAGCAAACTAAATGACCTGGCATTTCTGCAGTCTCCTGGGGGATTTGGTGTGGATGAGACTGGAGTGCAGCTATGGCGTAGCTGCATCAGTTCCTAATGGCAGAACAAAAACCTGTCATCAGCTCCATTACTTTGCATGGATTAAAGTGTCGACCAATACTATAAGTATTGTTTGCCTATGTTTAGCCAGCCTCTTCTCACTGCTGCCGGAATGTGGAAAATCCAAGAGTCTTGGGTCCCATGCAGCCCGGTTTAGAAACAACTGCTGCCCTGCAGCCATCAGATTACTGGACAGGCTTCACTTGCCTCAGCACTGAATGTGCTCCACGGCCATGGATTCACTTTCAGTGACTACAGTTCATTTGGCTTGTGTTTTTGTTTACATTTCTGCACAGTTTGATCTGGGTGCTTCAGCACTGAACTGTCTCTGCAGCTGTGGCCTGCGACCATCAGGCTCCTGCACCAGCTTTACTTGCCTGAACAGCTCAGTGGCTGTGGACTCACTTTCTGCAGCTAATGTTATTTGTTTGCTTCCTTTTCACACACTGGGCGTTTGATGGTTTTGTTGTGTGGGTTCTTTTTGTTGTTACCTTCCAAGAAGATGAATCTTAAGGTTGTATACTGTATATATGTTTTGATAATAAAATGTACTTTGAAATTAGAACTTCCAAGAAAATGGTTCCAGTTATCAATATTCAGAAGCCAAGCAAAGCAAAAGGTGCATCCAACTAGTGTAGCAACGGCTAACCTCAGCCTGTTCTCTCAAACTTGGAGTGAGGAGTCTTAGGAAAAATTCTGTCCAGGTTACTTCATTCTCTCCCAGGGTACTACAATGAAATAGTTACAAATGATAACACCCACAGAAACTAACAGCTGTTGGCCTAAGACCAGGAACCTAAACTAATGGCTGGAGCTAATCTATTGGAAAAAGTACTGACCTGTTTAGACAAGTCATCATAGATGATCAGTGCATGCTTGCCATTGTCTCTGAAGTACTCTCCCATTGAGCAGCCAGAATATGGAGCCAAATACTGAAGTGGAGCAGCATCAGAGGCTGTGGCAGAGACCACGATGGTATACTTCATTGCATCTGGAAAACAAGTCAAACAAGTAGAGTACACAGCAACTTCAACTATAGTGAATAAAGATGTTATGCTGTTTCCCCGCCTGCTTTTGAATGATCATTTGCTACCACTTTCCATTGGATTTTGAGAATATCTAGTGACAACTATCCAATTAAAATTGAGTCAAACCACTTTTGAGAATGCTCTGCCACTCATTCATGCCCTATTTGAGCTTGGCCTCAACTTCGCGTTACTGTCAGGTTCACCATTACCCATCTGCCATCCTCGTATACATTCAATAACTCAGCCCCTACAGCTCTATGGGGTACAGAACTCTCACTATTTATGATTCCCAGAAGATATTCCTTCTTATCTCATCCAAACTAGTCACCCTGTATTTTGAACCTTACACTTAGCTATAAGTTTCCCCACAAGGGAAAACATTATATATATTTAGAGATACACAGCAGAACAGGCCCTTCCTGCCAATGAGCCATGCCATCCAGCCTTCACAGGACAATTTACAATTACCAACCTAGTAATCAGAGAGTCTTTGAACTATGGGAGGAAATCAAAACATCTGGAGAATACCTATGGGGTCACAGAGAGAACATAAAACTCCTTACAGATGGCGTCAGAACTGAACTCTGAACTCCAACACAATGAGCTGTGATAGCATTGCACTAACCACTATGCTACTACCATGGCACCCTAATTTTATGCTCACCGCATCACATTCCCTTGGAATTTGATTAAGATCATCCTTCATTCTTTTGAATGCCAAAATGCACATGCCCAACCTTCTTACTCTTGCCTTGTTGAAAAAAACTTTTCATTGTAGGATTTAAGCTTGCAAAACTAAATTGCTTCCAAAGTCGCTATAGCATCCCCTCCCCCTTAAAGGTATTTAAAGTATGGTCTTGTCAGCAACCTGAAAAATAGAACCCTACTTACTCTGTAATTAAGGTCAACTACCTACACCAGAAAAGTAAAAAAACAGAAAACTACAGCACAATACAGGCCCTTTGACCCACAAAGCTGTGCCAAATGTGTCCTTATCTGAGAAATTACCTAGGGTTACCCATAGCCCTCTATTTTTCTGAGCTTCATATACCTGTCCAGGAGTCTCTTAAAAGCCCCTATCGTATACACCTCCACCACCATCACGTGCAATCCATTCCACACACTTACCACTCTGCATTAAAAAAAACTGAACCCTACTTATCTCCTCTGTACCTACTTCCAAACACCTTAAAACTGTGCCCTCTCATGCTAGCCATTTCAGCCCTGGGAAAAAGCCTCTGACTATCCACATGATCAATGCCTCTCATCATCTTATACACCTCTGTCAGGTCATCTCTCATCCTCACATTGCTCCAAGGAAAAAAGGCCAAGTTCACTCAACCTATTCTCATAAGGCATGCTCCCCCAGTCCAGGCAACATTCTTGTAAATCATCTCTGCACCCTTTCTATGGTTTCCACATCCTTCCTACAGTGAGGCGACCAGAACTGAGCACAGTACTCCAAAGGGGGTCTGACCAGAGTCCCATATAGCCACAACATTACCTCTTAGCTCTTGAACTCAATCCCACGGTTAACAAAGGCCAATGCACCATATGCCTTCTTAACCACAGAGTCAACCTAAATAGCAGCTTTGAGTGTCCTATGGACTCGGACTCCAAGGTCCCTCTGATCCTCCACATTGCCAAGAGTCTTACCATTAATAGTATATTCTGCCATCATATTTGACCTACCAAAATGAACCACTTTACACTTACCTGGGTTGAACTCCATCTGCCATTTCTCAGCCCAGTCTTCCATCCTATCAATGTCCTGCTGTAACCTCTGACAGCCCTGCGCACTATCCACAACACCTCCAACCTTTGTGTCATCAGCAAACTTACTAACCCATCCCTCCACTTCTTCATCCAGGTCATTTATAAAAATTTCAAAGAGTAGGGGTCCCTGAACAGATCCCCGAGGCACACTACTGGTGACCGACCGCCATGCAGGTCTACAACCACTCTTTTGCCTTCTGTGGGCAAGCCAATTCTGGATCCACAAAGCAAGGTCCCCTTGGATCCCATACCTCCTTATTTTCTTAATAAGCCTTGCACAGGGTGCCTTGTCAAATGACTTGCTGAAATCCCTATACACTACATCTGTTGCTCCACCTTCATCAATGTGTTTAGTCACATCCTCAAAAAAAATTCAATCAGGCTCATAAGGCACCACCTGCCTTTGACAAAGCCATGCTGGCCATTCCTAATCATATTATGCCTCTTCAAATGTTCATAAATCTTCCCTCTCAAAGGATCTTTTCCATCAACTGAAGTAAGACTCACTGGTCTATAATTTCCTGGGCTATCTCTACTCCCTTTCTTGAATAATGGAACACATCAACAACCCTCCAATTCTCCTGAACCTCTCCCATCGCCATTGATGATGCAAAGATCATCGCCAGAGGCTCAGCATTCTCCTCCCTCGCCTCCCACATTAGCCTGGGGTACATCTCATCTGGTTCCAGTGACTTATCCAACTTGATGCTTTCCAAAAGCTCTTGTACATCCTCTTTCTTAATATCTACATTCTCAAGCTTTTCAGTCCGCTGTAAGTCATCCCTACAATTGCCAAGATCCTTTTCCATAATGAATACTGAAGCAAAGTACTCATTAAGTACCTCTGCTATCTCCTCTGGTTCCATACACAATTTTCCACTGTCACACTTCATTGGTCCTATTCTCTCACGTCTTATCGTCTTGCTCTTCACATATCTGTAGAATGCCTTGGGGTTTTCTTTAATCCTGTCCACCAAGGACTTCTAATGGACCCTTTTGGCTCTCCTAATTTCTTTCTTGAGCTCCTTCCTGCTAGCCTTATAATCTTCTAGCTCTCTATCATTACCTAATTTTTTGAACCTTTCGTAAGCTCTTCTTTCCTTGACTAGATTTACAGCAGCCTTTGTACACCACGGTTCCTGTACCCTACCATCCTTTCCTTGACTCATTGGAACATACCTCTACAGAACTCCACGCAAATATCCCCTGAACATTTGCCACATTTCTTCCGTACATTTCCGAGAACGTCTGTTTCCAATTTATGCTTTCAAGTTGCTGCCTGATAGGCATATCGATAGCCCTTTACTCCATTTAAATGCTTTCCTAATTTGTCAGTTCCTATCCCTCTCCAACGCTATGAAGGAGATAGAATTGTGATCACTGTCTCTAAAATGCTCTCCCACTGAGAGACCTGACACCTGACCAGGTTCATTTCCCAATCCAGTTCAAGTACAGTCTCTCCCTTCCTGAACACACCTAACAAACTCTACCCCATCTAAACCCCTCACTCTAGGGACATGCCAATCGATATATGGGAAATTAAAATCTCCCACCACGACAACCTTGTTATTATTACACCTTTCCCCTAGAATCTGTCTCCCTAGCTAGTCCTCAACGTCCCTATTACACTTAGGTGGTCTATAAAAAACATGCCGTAGTTATTGACCCTTTCCTATTCCTAACTTCTACCCACAGAGACTCCATAGACAACCCACGTCTTCCTCCTTTTCTTCAGCCGTGACACTATCTCTGATCAACAGTGCCACGCCCCCAGCTTTGGCCTCCCTCCCTGTTGTTTCTGAAACATCTAAAGCCTGGCACTCGAATTAACTATTTCTGCCTGAGCCATCCAAGTCCCTGTAATGGCCGCATCATGGCTCCAAGTACTGATCTATGCTCTAAGCTTTGTTCATAATACTCCTTGCATTAAACCACTGGTCTAAGCGCATCCCTTCTCGATCACCTCGAGCACTCTCTCCAAGCTTTCTCTATTTGTAAGTGCAAACACTGCTACCACAAAGCTGGGCTAGGCAGCTGCTGATATTCTAGTCTGAATACCTCACTGGATTCCTGGAGTCAATGGAAACAGCATGAATCAAAGAAATAAATGAATTTTTTGACTTAATAGTTGGAATTTTGTTTACTTATTGAGATACAGCACAGTGTAGGCCTTTCTGGCCCTTCGAGTTGTGCTGCCCAGCAACACCCGATTTAACCCTAGCCTAACAATTTGCTATAACCAATTAACCTACCAACTGATACATTTTCCTTCTGTGGGAGGAATCCGGAGCATCCAGAGGAAATCCACACAGTCACGGAGAGAGTGTACAAACTCCTTACAGGCAGCAGTGGGAATTGAACCAGGGATGTTGATACTGTTAAGTATTATGCTAACCACCACACCACCATGTCACCCCAGGAACATGCATCCTGGTTAAGACAGGCAGTAGTAGATACACAAACATAATTTGGATTGACTGCAAGTCTTAAAAATTCAATGCTGATATTACAGCGTTCAGATGGAGTCCCCACCCAGGCGGCTAATTTGCTTTTTCTGTCTAACTCTATAACACTGAACGAAATCTGTATGACATCAGTTATAGTGAGCAAAAAAAGTGGTAAACCTTAGAGAAACACCTGTAGGGATCAGAGCATACATCTCATTTAGACTTCAGATAAATATTGATTTTGTAAATATCAGGGCTAATGCACCAATTCCAGCTCCAAGGAGAAATATTATCATAATCACCAAGACTTTAATACAGAAGTTGGATGAGATAATTCACAGCTAAATTGCTTTAGGTTATTTTGGCAAAGGAACCTACCAGCATCAGTCAATCTCTTGACGAGCTGAGCCACAGTGGATCTCTTCTGACCAATAGCAACATAGATGCAGTACAGTTTCTTCTTCTCATCAGTTCCATCATTGAATCTCTTTTGGTTGATGATGGTGTCAATAGCAATACCAGTTTTGCTAAAAAGCAAATCAATACATTAGTCACAACAAAATTGTGAACAGCTGAGCCATAAAATGAAAAATAGGAAATACTATCATGCGACCTTTATATTCACAAGCTAGAAAGACAAAATTAAAAAGAGGAACCAGAAGACAGGTGACTACTCATGAACATCTGGTTACTCCAGTTCGATACAAGTGGTAAGTTCACATGAGCGTTGTCCAAACTGGGTCACAAGAACATGGTGGCGGATTGCCAACAGAACCAGTAACAGCAGGAGGCATGAAAAGTGTGCGTTCTCTCTACTGGAGCAACAACTAAAATACTGTTTAAGACAGCTAACAAGCTCTCACGGTTTTTGGATGTAATTTATAAAACCATAAATTTAAAATTAACAAGTCAGCCACTGATCACAAAGCTGCAGCTCAAGTCCTAGTCCAGACCCTTGCACACAAAGATTATTCACAATCCAATGAAGTAATAGACTATTACACAGCTGGAGCTGCTGTCTTTTCAAAAGTCTTAAAATTCAAGCCAGATCCATCATTTCAAGTGGATTTCATAGATCCCATAGCACTAATTTTAATAAGTAACTAGACATAGTGACACGACTAAGATACGTAGATACATGGAGTAAATAAGTCATTATCATATTGTTGTTTGGAGAACCTACAGGCTGCCATGTTTCTTATATTGCAACAGTGACTACACTTCAAGATGACCTTTGACCACAGAGCACCTTGGTGAAGTGCCAATAGGGATAGTTTCAATGCAGATCTTTGCATTTGAATACAATATTTGGTTCTTACCCAGTCTGTCTATCACCAATGATAAGCTCACGCTGACCACGGCCAATGGGCACCAGACTATCCACAGCCTTAATACCAGTCTGCATAGGCTCACGCACAGAGATCCTGGGGATAATACCAGGAGCTTTCAATCCCACACGCCTACGTTGCTTAGCTCCAAGTGCACCCTGTTTCAGAAAAACAAATATCAAAATTTGAACATTCAAGCTTCTACAGCAAAACAAATCAAACAGGATGTTTTGAACACTCCAACAAGTTCTGCTTTTCCAACTGAGATGCTTTTATTCTTTTGAAAAACAGATTTCAATACCAGAATGCACACAAGGCTGCTACAGGGCAGCTTGTTCATCAAGCGAGAAAGGCTTATAGTACCAGATCAAAATGTTGTAAGCACAAGTCATAAGTCAGAGACTTGCAAAGGTATCCTAACAATGAAGTAACCGCTCCAAGGCCATTGGAAAAATGGAGCTCAAATAGCTCATTTACAGCACAAATGCCAGAACTGACCAGATGACTGAATATCCTGTTTCTATGCTCATGAAAGTAACATAACTCAGCAAAAAAATTAAATAGCAAAAATGAAGACAAAGCATTTAATCTTTAATTACAATAAAGGTAGTACTATTAACAGATGAGTGCAAGGAACTAGAAGTAACCTTAATAGATATCATATCATGGTATTTTTACAAAGCTCTTTACCTTTCCATCAATGACATTTCCCAGGGCATCAACAACACGTCCAAGTAGTTCCTCTCCTACTGGAACATCCACAATGGCACCAGTTCTCTTTACAATGTCACCTTCCTTAATCAGCTTGTCATTGCCAAACACTACAACACCGACATTGTCAGGTTCCAAATTCAAAGACATTCCCTAAAGTGATGAAAACATAAAATCAGGGAAAAAAACAGTACAAACTCTTCACTTGTTCATATGGCTTGGAATCTATACAAAATGCACTTGGAAATAGTTTGAGACACTCAACCTGCTTAAGACAAAATGCACAAGGAACACCACAAACTATAAGCACAGATCCTCCCCACCCAAAAAAGCCTCTTTTGATGATGTAGATCAACATACCCTCTGCACTTCTAGATCAAGTACCATTTCTCAACCTAGTTCAAAAGTGAGATTACTGAAGCTAAGCCAAATCTCACCTTTGTTCACCACCCATTCACATGCTTGTCACAGCAACAAAAACCTGGCTGAATTATACTGGCCAGGTGATACTAGCACAATCCTGACTTTAGTTATCTAATTCAGCATCTTCAGGGAATAAAACATGAATTTATAGCACAAGGATCTACAAAATGGAAGGGGACCACATCAGTTACAGAAAAGGATTAATATTTTTCTCCAAAATATCAGGTCATTTAAGTGAAGACCAGATAAAGTGACCATTCCTGTTTTCGTGAACCAGAGGAACTCAATATGAAACACTTGTTTGATTTTGTGATACACTTCTTTATAGAATTATTAGAGGGATAATTTTAGGTTCAGGAGCAGTTATTGCCCCTCAAACATTAAACTCTTGAACCACAGGGAACAGCCACTCATTTTCACTGGCCCCATCATTGAAAAGTTCTCATAACCAATGGATTTGCTTTCAAGAACTCATCTTCTCATGTTCTTAATATTTATTGCTTAATTGTTGTTATTATTATTTATTTCTTTTTGTATTTTTCAAGTTGGTGCTGTATGGTACCCCTAGGGTTCATATTTTCTGTGGACAACCACTTCAAAATGGCAGGAGAATAATACTGGCTTTTGGACACTGGTTGTGCTGCTAATATGAGAGAGAGAGGGAGAGGGGGAGGGGGAGGGGGAGGGGGAGAGGGAGAGAGAGGGGGAGAGGGAGAGAGAGGGGGAGAGGGAGAGAGAGGGGGAGAGGGAGAGAGAGGGGGAGAGGGAGAGAGAGGGGGAGAGGGAGAGAGAGGGGGAGAGGGAGAGAGAGGGGGAGAGGGAGAGAGAGGGGGAGAGGGAGAGAGAGGGGGAGAGGGAGAGAGAGGGGGAGAGGGAGAGAGAGGGGGAGAGGGAGAGAGAGGGGGAGAGGGAGAGAGAGGGGGAGAGGGAGAGGAGGAGAGGGGGAGAGGGAGAGAGGGAGGAGAGGGGGAGAGGGAGAGAGAGGGGGAGAGGGAGAGAGAGGGGAGAGGGAGAGAGAGGGGAGAGGGAGAGAGAGGGGGAGAGGGAGAGAGAGGGGGAGAGGGAGAGAGAGGGGGAGAGGGAGAGAGAGGGGGAGAGGGAGAGAGAGGGGGAGAGGGAGAGAGAGGGGGAGAGGGAGAGAGAGGGGGAGAGGGAGAGAGAGGGGGAGAGGGAGAGAGAGGGGGAGAGGGAGAGAGAGGGGGAGAGGGAGAGAGAGGGGGAGAGGGAGAGAGAGGGGGAGAGGGAGAGAGAGGGGGAGAGGGAGAGAGAGGGGGAGAGGGAGAGAGAGGGGGAGAGGGAGAGAGAGGGGGAGAGGGAGAGAGAGGGGGAGAGGGAGAGAGAGGGGGAGAGGGAGAGAGAGGGGGGAGAGGGAGAGAGAGAGGGGGAGAGGGAGAGAGAGGGGGAGAGGGAGAGAGAGGGGGAGAGGGAGAGAGAGGGGGAGAGGGAGAGAGAGGGGGAGAGGGAGAGAGAGGGGGAGAGGGAGAGAGAGGGGAGAGGGAGAGAGAGGGGGAGAGGGAGAGAGAGGGGGAGAGGGAGAGAGAGGGGGAGAGGGAGAGAGAGGGGGAGAGGGAGAGAGAGGGGGAGAGGGAGAGAGAGGGGGAGAGGGAGAGAGAGGGGGAGAGGGAGAGAGAGGGGGAGGGGGAGAGAGAGGGGGAGAGGGAGAGGGAGAGAGAGAGAGAGAGAGAGAGAGAGAGAGAGAGAGATTTAAAGTTATGGCTCCATGACTGATTATTTACGTTTGCTCCAAGACACTTTTGCCTGCTTGTAAGATTCTTGCTGAGACACGCCACAGGACACTGAAGGAGCATTGTGCACCTACGTGAAGGTGGGGGTGTGGAGTATCGATTCAGGGGAATCGACTAGAGGCTCTCACTGTGTGAAGGCAGACCAGTGGGGGCTTGTGTGTGTCCACCCTCGCCTGGGTGACAAGCTCACCACTGAAGAACGGTCTGGTCTGGTACAGAGGGGTCAGTCAGTGACCACAACAGGACAAGAAGACAACAGAAGGTTTACCTGCAACTGCATCACCTCTTGCTCTCTCTCCCTCTCCCCCCCCCCCCCAACGGTACAACAGCAACTACCTCGGCTTAAACTAACTGAACTGAACTCTGCACCATCATAAGACTATTCATTTACCCCTAGACTTCGATAGAGCTTGGTTTTGATTCCTATTTCCACACTTCTGTATATATCATTGTTAACCTGTTTTATATATATTTGCATTTTATAGTACTGTATACTTAGTTTACTGATAAACACTTTTAGTTACAGTACCGCAAGACTGCAACATATTATTCCATTTCTGCTGGTTTGGTAACCCAGTCACGGGGTACGTGACAGTGAGTCTTTCAATGATCTGTTATGGTTATTTTTCTATGCATTTATTGAGTATGCCTGCAAGAATATTAATCTCAGGATTAATGATCCTGGATACATGGTTGGGAGAGGTCTCGAGGGTTTTGGACTGGGTGCAGGTCAATGGGACTAGCAGAATAAAGATTTGGCAGAGACTAGAAGGGCCAAATCGCCTGCTTTCTGTGCTGTAGTATTCTATGGTTCTATACTTCCTTGTGATGGAATAAAATTCACAACAATTTAGAATTTCCAAATAAATGCAAAGCTGAATTCAAGGATGCAAGGAAATATGGTTTTCCTCCAGTCCATCTCATTATTCAGTTACCTTCAGACCAGAGGAGAATTCCACCATTTCTTCAGCCTGCACATTTCGCAGACCATACACACGAGCGATGCCATCACCAATTGAGAGCACACGACCAGTCTCTTCCAGGTCAGCAGAGGTATCAGCTCCTAAGATACGTTCCTCCAAGATGGAAGAAACCTCTGCAGTACCTATGACAAGTAAAAAGGGTGTAAAATTAAAATTATGAGGAATGAGAATAAGAGACTATGAAACTGTTTCTATTGCATAAAATGTCAAAGTTTTAAGGCAAGAAAGATAGAGTGAACCAGTTGCTTAATTGAGGCAGGGGGTGACTGAGAAAGGCTGGGGAATGCTCTTTAATGCACAGGGTTACTCAGTCATACAAAAGCAGCATATTAACTAAACGCAAGATACCTCAGAGCTCTGAAATACAGATGCATCTAGGCATTCTAGTGCATGATACACAGAAGACTGGTGTGCAAACCACAACCAATGCAAGTAAACATTTACAAACAAACCCCACCATAAGCTCTAATCTAACCAAAGCAAGGATAATTTAAAAAATTATATTAGTATAATTAGACAGCATTAAGAAATTACATTAACTACTGGTACACCAATGCATAGCTCACTGCAGCCCAATCCTGGAATTAATTCACTTTGTGCCTAGCCAAACCAGAAAGCAATTTCTCAGCCAATTTTTATTGAACCAAAAATATATTTCAGATTGGAATATAGCTTGGTATCATAGTTTTGATATAGAAAGTTAACCATTATATGAACAATAGCCAAAAAGCAAACTGGAAATATCAAAAAAGAAAATGCTTGCTCCTGACACTAGCTGGCTTCTTTCACATTCACCTCCAAACACCTGATTGAAAACATATTTAACAAAGACTGACCAGTCTTTTGAAGGCACGTCCTTGAAGTGTGAAGATTTTTAGTGGCTACAAATCCTGCTGGAAAGACATGTCTTGCCACCTGAAAAGAACAAGACTTAAAATAAATCAATTTTGTCCAAACATTCAGAGATTAATACATTCTGCAAAGTGCAGATGCAAATCTCAAACTGGTTTAGCTGCAGTATTTCTAATGCATTGCTGTTATATTCAAAATTTAGATTGTCTCACACTTATAACTGTTGGTAAATGTAAGCTTTGAACTTTGGCATCAATGGTGATTATACTGGTACCAAAGACACCAAGGTCACTCCGTGCTTCTTAAAATAAACTAACTTATTTTAAAATTTATGACAGAATCACTGGGTTGAGTATCCACCCTTAATCAGAAGAGAAGTGACTGCGTTTCTTATATGACTTGTACATCCAATAACAAGGCAAATATAACTTAACCCAATTAATGTTATTTGTTTTATAAACCGAGATACAAAAGATTAATAAATTATTCCAGTTCCAGATCCATTAGGACAGACAGCTAATAACAACCTACTCTGACCTTCAGGAGCTTTAGAAGCAACCATCATTGAGAAATTACACATTTTATTCAAAATATATACTAGATGTTTGTGGGAAGTTGTCATACGGTTAACACAGCTATGAAACATCAGATCATTACCCCATCACAACAATTTATTTTCTTCAATTGAATGTGCAAACAATAGCTGATTAACCAATGTAGTTTTGTACAAAAAATAGATATTAACAACAGAGCGTATAGCACTTTGCTAAATCAATTCATCATTGAAATATTTTTATCCAGGTAGGTCAAATTCAATGTTCACAACAAAATCAGTGAATGCAATAAAATTCATGGGTGTGCATATATTAATTTTAAAAACCATGAAGAAGCAATTACCAAATATAAAGATATGTAGACTGAACATTCATATTGCAAAGCAATGAAGGTTTGACCGAAAAGGAGAAAAGGGGGACCTGACCTTCAGCAGGGCGAGGCCTATCAACATCCCTCAGGCTATCAGAAATCTAAACATATTTAATTCGCACAACTGCAAAGACCACGTCCTCATGCAGTGGGTACAAACCCAGTGGAAGGGAGGACTCGAGGACGGGCTCCACTGCCACCGCTAACCCACTTTGTGCACGAAGCCACCGCAGGCCCCGTGCAAAATGGCCGCCTAGCTGTAGCTCACTTCACCCGCCCTTACCCACACCTGCGACTCGGCACTCAGGACACTTACCTGAGATCGCTGCCTGGCCAGGGACCGCGCGAGTGCGGCTGTCAGGCGGGCCGACAACATGATCGGGATTCGGGTGTCGGAGCGGTGAGACGGTGTGCTGCCCTGGACGTGCCTCCTCCACAGAGTGGCTCTGCAAATGGCCGCCCTGCCGGCTGCTGAAGGAAGAGGTCAGCGGTGCAGAGCGAGGCTCCGCCTGCCGCCCCGGAAGTAGAAGGCGCTCGCTGCGGACTTCCGGTAGAGAGGGCTCACGAATCAGTAACCCTCCCGGCAAGGATTCCAGATGCTGCAAAGGGCAGGAAAAACGATGGCTACTGAGTTCCAGAAAGTACAACGTTCTTGCGCCAATTCCGTTGTTTCCGTTCCTTATGGCATCCCATGTGATAGTGAGAGCTCACCCCGCCGGGCTGCAGTGTGTTTTAGTTGATAATCTGCTGGGTCTGTTAAACTGTTTCCATTCGTGACTCTCCAGAGGTAAATAGGTCCCCGCAAGGGTTTCTATTATCTCTGCCATCACATTCAGTGTCCAAACAAAGGTCTCTTTTACAATAACGAACAACCTGTTGGGGCAACTCACTGGGTTGAGCAGAATCTGAGGGCGGGGGGAAGAGTTGTCGATGTTTGGGACTGATGCATGGCCCCGAACCAAAACCTCGACATTCATTTCCTCCCGCAGATGTTCAATCCGCTGACGCAAGAAAGCAACATTCATCACCAAACACCTCCAACATACAGGCTCTCAACTGGTTACTATAATCGGGCAGGAGACTCCCAGACCACCAGATTCAGTAATAGTAATTACCTTTCAGTAATAGTAATAGTAATTGCAATGCTCCTCAGACAGGATGAAGAGGTCAATACTCCCCAATGCCATTAGGCTTTACAATTCTACCGCCAGGACTTAAGAACTTTTTAAAAGCTATTATTAATGCTTTTTGAGATAGTGATTTAGATGCATATCATATTTTTTTTACTGAGTTAAGTATTGTATGTAATCAGTTTTGCTACAACAAGTGTATGGGACATTGGAAAAAAGTTGAATTTCCCCATGGGGATGAATAAAGTATCTATCTATCTATCTATCTATCTTACAACCACCAGACTCCTGACACCTGTATGGATAGCTTCACTCACCACCACACTGAACCAATTCTACAACCTACAGATTCACTTTCAAGGACTCATGATCTCTATTTATTTGCACAATTTGTCTTTTGCACATTGGTTGGTTGTCAGCCTTTTGTAAAATCTACTGCATTTCTTTATTTACCCACGACAGCCTGTGAGAAAATGAATCTCAAGGTAGCAAATAGTGACATATATGTACTTTGATAATAAATTTACTTTGAACTTCTGAAATCTTCCAGAAACTTAATTACTCCTATGTAATACGCACAAAATGCCAGAGGAACTAATGGAAATGAATAAACAGTCGACGTTTCAGGCTGAAACACTTCTATAGGACTGAGAAGGAAGGGGGAAGACGCCGGAATAAAAAGGTGGGGGAGGGGAAGAAGGATAGCCAGCCGGTGAAAAGTGAAGCCAAGTGGGTGGAAAAGGTAAAGGGCTGGAGATGAAGTAGCCTGATAGAGGAAAGTGGACCATCGGAGAAAGGGAAAGATCTATGTTCACGCCATCAGGTTGGAGGCTACCCATAGGGAATATAAGGTGTTGCTCCTCCACCCTGAGGGTGGCTTCATCATGGCACAAGTAGAGGCCATGGACTGACAGAGGAAGAGATAGCCTGTTCTTTGAAGAAGGAAGACATCTCTGATGCCCTGGAAAGAAAAGTCTCAATTGGGAACAGATGCAGTGGAGAAAAGGGGAATAACATTTTTGACAGGAGACAGGGTGGGAAAAGATATTGTCAGAATAGCTGTGGGAATCAATCGATTTATAAAAGATGTCAATCGACAGTTCTTCTCCAGAGATAGAAAGAGAGAAGTGTCAGAAATAGACCAAGTGAATTTAAGGACAGGGTGGAAGTTGGAAGCAAAGTTGATGAAATTCATGAGGTCAGCATGGGGGAAGAAAACAGCACCAATGCAGTTGTCAATGCAGCGCAAGAAGAGCTAGGGAACATTACCAGGGAAGGCTTAGAACATGGATTGTTCTACATAGTCGATGAATAGGCAGGCATAGCTGGGGCTCATGGCTACTCCTTGAGTCTGAAAAAAATGGGAGGAGCCAAAGGAGAAGATGTCCAGGGTGATGACCATATTAATTATTCCCATATTTACTGCCTCCATTGTCGGCACTCATCCTTTCACCCAAGAACCAAACAGAAACCCTTTCCCTGCTCTACTATCCCCATCTTCTCCTTTGCAACAGTCCTTAGAATCTACATGTTTGCCCGAGGTTTGTCATTTGCTTTAATATGTGGTTCACTATTAAATGTTGATTGTGCAATATGCCTATTAAACTTAAGAATATTTCAGAATATTTATAAAAGGATAAACACAAGTGGACATTGAAATATTCATTAGTCTTTCACCTCAGTCTTAAATTCGAAACAATCTTTTTATGATATCTGGGGACCTTTCCTAAATTACTTTAACAAATTTATAAAGTTTAACAGTGCACAGACTTTTATGTATATTTCTATCTTCTCTTCTTAAGGGAATATGTTTTTTTTCTAATTATCCATTATCATCCATCAGCTTTTTTCTTTGGTAGTTGGTAGGGGGTTGACTTTTTTATATAAAAAATTTCTTTTATGATGTATGACCTATCTTTAAATTTTTGATTACAGAGTGGTATACCTTTATGTGATATGCTATAACATTTTGATCAATTTTATTACAATATATGAATGTACACAATTTATGTTGAGATGTATCTATGTGTTGCACTCTGTACATCTTGTTTTTTCTTCTGAATATAAATATTGTAAAAAAAAGTCTTTCGCATTTGTGGTGGGAGTCAGTAAACAACTTGGTTTAAAGGTTTTAATTTCATCTATTAATTTAATGGTTGGTGACAGGAGGATATCAACTGGAGGAATGGGAATGTGAAGGGAGATTGGGGCTCATGTCCAGCCTTCTGTTGGAAGCCTCTACTTGGCTTTGTAAGAGACAAAGAAGTACCTGCACTTCACACGGCTAAAGTAATGGAAATAGAGGTGATTACAGATGCTGGAATCTGGAGCAACAAGCAATCGGCAGGAGGAACTCAGCAGTCAGCATCCATGGGAAGAAAGGAATTCTCGACATTTCCAGTTTTAACCTGAAATGTCAACAGGTCCTTTCTCCCCACAGATGCTGCTCAGTCCCCTGAGGTCTTCCAGCGGATTGTTTGTTGCTACAGATTCCAGCACCTACACTCTTTTGTGTCTCCTTGGGATTCCATGTGCTTGAGTTGCTAACTTCTCGTGTTAACTGATTTCCCTGTGCCAATATTATTTTGTTACTGTATGTGCTATCATAATTATATGTGCTGTTGTGACTATACGTGCTATGGTAATAATATGTGTTGTATGTGACTGTCTGTGCTATGGTAACTACATGTGCTGTGCGTGACTTTACGTTCTGTGTTTCGCACTGTGGTCCTGAAGGAATACTGTTTCATTTAGCTGTGTACTTGTGTGTGGTTGATTGACAAGTCAACTTGATCTTAAACTTTTGAACTACATAGGAAGTGATTTATAAGAAATTAGAATCTAACATTCCGAACAGATAATTGTATGGACACTCAAATCTTACCTTAAAACAAGGTAATCCTGCTGAGAAAAATTGGTATGTTAAGAAATCTAAGAGTTGACTGCACTTGTAACTGTTCCTGTTAAAATTTTGAGTCTGTTTACACTTTTTTCACAATAATCTGATTGAGTCTGATGCCTTCTGACAGCAATTGTTTTAATTCCATATTTGTGTTCCAGTGTGTTTGTTTCCATTCTCATCACCACTTGCTACAATAGACTCTAAGGACCTTCACAGAGGCATGATTGTATCTAAAATAGATGTAAAAATTTTACAGTGAAAAAAACACTGACGTTTACATCATGAGATCCGTCAGGCCACATTTCCCTCCTAGAAAAGTGTCCAACAGTCATAAATCTTAATTGATTTCTTTGGAGTGTTTCACCTTTCCAGACCTGTTCTCAAACATCCTGCCTATAATGTGGGTCCTTAACCTCCAGCTGTCAAATTTTTCAAAGTGCGCAGATTGACGGCACCTGAGCTGTGAGATGCTCAAACAGGTTGTTCATTGTATATTGAAGGGCCTGTCATAGATATCTTCTGGCATTGTCTCTCTATCTTGCAGCCCAGGAGTAACAGCTTTAAAACAACAATTATTATTGATAACCTATTGTTTATAAACTCCAGATAGCGTTCTACTGGGTATCTGGTACACTGTGCTGATAGTATTTGGGATTCTTAGGTAGGTTCCACAATAATCTGCAGACAGAGTCAATTGGACTCAGAACAAAAATCATAATACTGGTCAATAGTGTAAATTTCCCCTGTCCAGTTGCTCCCTGATACCAACTAAATAGTTCTGGTGGTGCATGAAAATCACAGTGGTGTTTTCAATGTTGATGGAGAGATAACATTCTCATGTAGTGATTCTCTGGAATTTGGATCAATTGCTAACCAGTATATGTAATGCCAGACGTGGCAGTGAAAGTTGACTTGCTATGGAAACTGCTATTAACTTCAAGCATGGCAGCAAATGTTAGTAAGCACTCCAAACTAAATGCCTAGGTACCAGCGGCGTCGCAGGAGTTGCCAGTTAGAGTTCAGCTCAACATAGGACTGTCCTAGGGACTTCACCTCCAGATTTTTCCTCTGGGTTTACTCCCACAGCCTCCCCCACGAGTGGGTACAGCTGCAAGGCAGCAGAGGTTTGTCACTGGAGTTTTCCTCCTCCTAGCTGACGAGCCCCATCTGCCCAAAGCAACTGGTTTTAGGGCGCCACTAACTCGCTTTTGTCCCTTGTAGGCAGAAATGGTTCCACCAGGCTATTAGCTAAGCCACACATGAAGGCCAGGAGCCGGACTTGGGTGTTATTTGAAACACACTCTATTGGGAGCATTTAGTAGATAAAGGGAGCTTAACCCCACTACCACCCCCCACCCCCGGCTATAGCAACCTTAAGGAATCAAATTATTCATTATATTGTTATAAACATAAGGGACTAAAGATGACTGAAGCACATTGAAATACTTCTTTCTGGGAAAAGAGAAAGAAGAACTTTGAGGGAAAGAAAAGAGTCTTTGCAAAATTAGGTCATGGCTGCGGGACTGAATTAAAAACCCAGACATCAAAACCCGCCATGAGAGAATGTGAAATTCGATTCCAGAATCCTGATCATTTGTGTGTTGTTGGATTGTGTAAATGCCCAGACCTGAAAATAAATTCACTGCATTCATACCATGCTTACATGAGCTCAGGATAGTAGCACGTGTATATGTTTATGGGAGGCATAGATAGGATAGTTAGTCAAAATCTTTTTTCCTGTGGTAGGGGTATCAGAAACAAGAGGGCAGAGATGTAAGATGAGAGGAAGGAGGTTTAA
The DNA here is from genome assembly GCF_048418815.1 of Hemitrygon akajei. Lineage (NCBI taxonomy): Eukaryota > Metazoa > Chordata > Chondrichthyes > Myliobatiformes > Dasyatidae > Hemitrygon > Hemitrygon akajei. The sequence continues at coordinate 35,054,314 of NC_133127.1, forward strand.
AGGGGATCCGAGGAGCACATTTTGTTTTACAAAGATTGGTTGAATCTATAATGTCCTGGAGTGAGGTGGTGGAATCAGATATAATCACTATGTTCAAGAGACATTTTGATGGACAGTTAAGTAAACCAGGTAATGCATATGGTCCTAATGTGGGCAAATGGGATTAGTGTACATGGGCAGAAATGTTGGTATGGCTGGGGTAGGCCAAAGGGCCAGTTTCTGTGCTGGACAACTCTGAGTCTAATACAAGTATAGCAAGACAATCTGTTTCTGAGATGCTAATTAAAGATTAAATATTGTCCAGGCTCCTGGGTATAACCCGTCTATTTTTCTACTGCAATTTAATGCCATGGGTCTTTTTTGTTGGGAAGGGAAAACACGTCAGTGGTTGGAGTTATCTGTAGCACAAAGGAAAATGGTTGTGATTGATGGAAGTCTATAATCCCTGCTCAACCATGTTCATTTCCTTCATCGATGATGTTTTTCCATGACATCTGGGATCCCATCCACCACTCTAAACATTCATTAAGTTCCATAGCAACACAATGGCTGCAGCGCCTATCGTCTACAATATACATTGCAATATAAGCCTGAACTACTTTGACTCTTAAGCCTCCAACTTTAATATCTAGGGCAGCCAGCACAGTTTGTCCGTGGCTGCACCAGCACATAATGAGGACTTTTGCATTCTAGTTCTTACAGAAATGTGGCTCCCTGACAACATCCCATGCACCATCAATCTACAGGCCATGACACTGACACTTAGAGGCTTGGGCTGTGCTATGTTTTCGAGACTGTATTTTACTGTTAATGTAATTATATGTGCCACATGCTGTGTATGACTGTGTTTTGCACCTTGGCCCGGGGAGTGCTGTTACATTTGGCTGTATTCATGTGTATGGTTGAATGACAAATAAACTTGACTTGACATGGAAACACCGCTTGGACGTCAGCAAGACCAAGGAATTGATTGTGGACTTCAGGAAGGGGAATTCGAGGGAACACACACCAATCTTCACTAAGGGATCAGAAGTGGAAATGGTGAGCAATTTCAAGTTCCTTGATGTCAGCATCTGTGAGAATCTATCCTGGGTCTAACATATTGGTGCATAACAGCAGCTATATTTCATTAGGAGTTTGAGGGGACTTGGTATGACATCAAAGACTCTCGCAAATTTCTACAGTAGTACCATGGAGAGCATTCTAACCGGCAGCATCATCGTCTGGTATGGAGGGGACACTGCACAGGATCAGAAAGAAGCTGCAGGAAGTTGCAAACTCAGTCAGCTCCATCATGGCACTAGCCTCCCAGCATCCAGGACACCTTCAAAAGGTGATGCCTTAAAAAAGTGGCAACCATCACTAAGGACCCCATCACCCAGTGAATGTGCTTTTCTCATTGCTACCATTAAGGAGGAGCCTGAAGACATGTACTCAATATTTCAGGAACAGCTTCTTCCCTTCTGCTATCAGATTTCTGAATGGACTATGAACCCATGAACACTATCTCAATGATTTTCCCCTCTCTTTTTTAACATATAATGTAATTATATATACATAGTTACTGTAAATCATAATTTTTATTGTTATCTATTGCAACATACTGCTGCCGCAAAACAACAAATTTCACGACCTACACCTGTGATATTAAACCTGATGCTGATTCTGTTTAATTGTTGCTGGAAGTGTCACGGTCCGGTCCGTGGACTCCTCATTCCAGTTATTTCCTTTTCCCCGTGTTCCAGCAGGTGCCTTGATTAAGGCACCTGATCCTCATTGGAACCTGCAGTGTAATTGTTCCGGTTTACAGCTACTCGGTGCTGGACCGTCGCCTGAGCAGGTGAAGTTATGCCAGATTTGGGTCCCCGTTCATTGTGGGCTCTAAGCGGCTCCGGTGCCCGGGGTTGCTTTGTGGATTCGGTCATCTTCGTGTCCAGCTGAGTTGCCAGCCGTTTGCTGCCGCTCCAAGGCAAAGGTGCGAATTCTGCCGTTGAGCTTCTCCGAGCCGAGACTCCAATGGACTGTCGTTGTTTTGTCGTCTCATATCCAGCTCAGTAGGCGAGCCGTTTGCCGTTACTTGAATGGATTGTCATTGTTTTGTCTTTCCATGTCCAAGTCCAGTCCAAGTTTCAAGTCAAATCCAAGTCCTGGTTCCGAGTTGCAAGTCCAGGTTCCTGGTTCCGAGTTGCAAGTCCAGGTTCCTGGTTCCGAGTTGCAAGTCCAGTCAAAGCTTCGTGTTGCAGTCATGGCCAAGTCTGCCTCCGTCTCAAGTCCCCATGCCTGTGTCCTGCACTTGGGTCCGCCCCCAACGCTCCCTTATAACATGAAGTCCTTAGCAAGCATAAAGCAACAGTGAAATACCAACAGTGACTTGTGATGTTCCGAAGGGATTGGTGTTGGGACTGCTTCTTTTAATGTTACATGTCAAAGATTTGGATGACAGAATTGATGGCTTTCTGGCCAAGTTTGTGATTGATATGAAGATAGGTTGAGGGACAGGTAGCATTGAGGAAGCAGAGAGGCTGCAGATGGATTTAGACAGATTAGGAGAATGGGCAAAGAAATGGGAGATGGAATACCGTGTTGGGAAGTGTACGATCAGGCACTTTGGTAGAAAGAACAAAAGCATAGACTATTTTCTAATCGGGCAGAAAATTCAAAAATCCAAGGTGCAAAGGGATTCCCTAAAGGTTATCTTGCAGGTTCAGTTGGTGGTGAGGAAAGCAAATGCAATGTTAGCATTCATTTCGAGAGGACTAGAATATAAAAGCAAGGATGTAATGCTAAGGGCTTATAAGGCACTGGTGAGGTGTCAATTGGAGTATTGTGAGCAGTTTTGGGCCCCTGACCCAAATAAGAACGTGTTAGCATTGGGGAGAGTTCAGAGGAGGTTCGTCAGAATGATTCCAGAAATGGAAGAAGAGTTATTGTATGAGGAGTGTTTTGATGGCTGTGGGCCTTTACTCACTCGAATTTAGAAGGATGAAGAATTTAGAAGGATAAAGAAGAATTTAGAAGTTTCAATCTCATTGAAACATATGTGTTGAAAGATCTAGTTAGAAAGGATGCAGAGAGGATGTTTCCTTTAGTGTGGGAGGCTAAGAGCAGAGGACACAGCCTCAGAATAAAGGAACATCCATTTAGAATGGAGATGAGGAGGAATTTCTTCAGCCAGAGGGTGGTGAATCTGTCGAATTTGTTGTCACAAGTGGCTGTGGAGGCCAGACCATTTGGTGTATTCAAGGCGGAGGTTAATAAATTCTGGATTAGTCAGGGTGTGAAAGATTACAGGGAGAAAAGGAGAATGGGGTTGAGTGGGAAAATGGAACAGCAAAGATGAAATGACAGAGCAGAGTCAATGAGCCAAATGGCCTAATTCTACTCCTATCCCATAAGGTCTGTTGGTCTTATGATCAGAAAAAGTTTCAGAAGGTTGTAAACTCAGAAACCTCCATCCTGGGCACTAGTCTCTGCCATCAAATTTCTGAATGGAGAAATGAACCCATGCACACCACCTCGCTATTCTTGCTCTCTTTCTGCACCACTTATTTAATTCTTTATAAATATTTCTAATTATAATTTATAGTACTGTATTCTTTATGTCTGTAGGCAGCTGTGGATCCCAGGGGATCATGGGTTTGAGCCTCTGGTGGACTCTGTCTTCTCCAGAGCACAAGCCTGGGGGGGAAGATGTGAAGAACCGGCTGTTGCCCCTGCAGCTGGATCACCCTTCTCCACATCACTGATGTAGTCCAGGGGAAGGGCAAACTCCGATACAGCTTGGCACCCGTGTCGTCACAAAGGTTGCTAGAGTGAAGTTGTAAACAACATCAAACTTCCTTAGAGATCCCGGCTCCACATTTCTTCCTCGGGGTTTACTCCCGAAGCCTTTCCCATGGGTGTGCACGGCCGCAAGGCAGCGGAGCTTTAAATAGAGTTTTCCTTCTCCGAGGTGGGCTGCTGTCCAAGGCTGACAAGCCCCACCTGCCCGAGTTGTACAGTACTGTTTTTGCAAAACAACAAATTTTACGGCAAATAGTACGTTGCTGACAATAAACCTGAATCTGAACATTTGCTTTATACATTTGAGTTCCTGTTCCTGGAGTTGGACTTTAACTCTCAAAGGGTGTAACTTTAGAGGCAGAGCTTCAGAAAACTCATAGGAGAGGTTGTTATTTTGTGTCTACCGTCAGCAAACAGACATGTTTAAAAAAAAACATCTTTAAACAGCTTGGCTTTGTGCAAAAAACATTTGTAATTGTATCTCATCTTAGGTAAATTCGAATCGAAATCGAAATAAAATGTCCTAATGCAGGTCTTGTCTGAAAACACTGACACTTTGCTCAGAATTCCAGCAGCTGTAGTGTCTTGTGTCGTGAAATAAATCCATGGCTTATATTGTTGGAATAAAATGGTTAAATTACTTTGAATCTCCTCCAATGGTCTGCCAGAAACCACCTACTACAGTAATTGATCACATAAGCCCAGAAAGTCCAACTTTTTTTTATTCTTTTAGGACATTTCAATTTAGCCGCTGCAGGTTGAAACAGATAAATGTGGCTTATTTCTTCATTCTTATTGACCGTCAGTAGTATGGTGACTGAATCAAAGTGCAAAAGTTCAAAATAAAATTTATTATCAGAGTACATATTACATACACGTGCGACCCTGAGATTCTTTTTCTGCGTGCATGCCTAGTGAATCTATAGAACAATAACTGTAAACAGGATATATGGACAACAAACTATGAAAATGCAGATATAAATAAATAGCAATAAATATCGAGCGTGAAATAGCAAGATAAAAGAGTCCTTAAATGTGTATAGTTATCCCCTTTTGTTCAAGGGCTTGATGGTTAAGGGGTAGTAACTGTTCTTGAACCCGGAGTCTTGAGGCTCCTGTACCTTCTACCTGGTGGCAGCAGCGAGAAGAGCGCACGGCTCGAGTGGATAACAAGTAAACTAAGAATCTGCTCATATAATTTAATTTGGAGATACTCAATGTTCCAACAAGAAGATAGTTATCGAAGCCAAAATAAGTTCGGACACAAGACATTTTTCTCACCCCAATGGAGTGACAATATCTCGCGGTGTGACAGGGAGTTTTAATAAGAAGGGTTTGGTCTTCAAGAGAAACTATTTGTGTAGTCTGTCATTGAGTAACGTGTTTATCGAACTAAAACTCAAAGCTTAAGATAGTTTTTTTTAAATCGGAGGGAGCGAAAGAAAAGCGATGAAAATCATTGGCTCTGACGTCAGCTTTCCAGAGGGGAGCGCTAGGACCCCGGAATGTAGTTTGCTCTCGATCAAGTCGGGATAATTAGTCAGATGCAATTTCTGTCATCAAATGTGATGTGAGCTAAAGAGGAAGTGGAATAAAGGGTGGGTAATAGCGATAGTAGGAGCTGTGTTAATGTTTCAGTACTAGGTACTGCTTTCGCCGAGTTATCTGTAGAGACCATGGACTGTGGTGCGGTAATCTCCAAATCCGTTCTCCTTTTCATCAGCCTTATTTTTTGGGTAAGTGTCTGCAGTGAGCTTGAACTTTAAAATGTCTTTGTGTTAACATTACTGGTGCTGCTGGTCCATTTCGCATTAATGCTCGTAAGGCTTAAGAGGTTATAACAACTGGCTGATAAGATGGTTTCTGTTTTCTTTAACGGCATTGCTTCCGCACGAAACGGCGTTACAGCCTGCTTAAGGCTCACGAAATTTGCTCCTGTTTCTACTTTTATTGCATTTTCAGCGTAACTTTGTAACGACACTGTACACTGAATTGCAAAGCAAAACCTACTGTAGACTTCAGGCCTACAGTGGTTCGGAATCGCCCTATCCTCCCCTCCCCACCCCCGCCCTTAAAAAAAACTTCTACGCCATGCCTCACTGTTCTTAAAGTAAAATTTTGTTAATCCATGGTTTTGTAATGTAAGATATTTGAAATCAGTTTTGAAACAAAATACCGTGGTCACTTCCTGGGGAGTGCAGATTCCAATCCCACCGCTGTTCTGGATTTGCTCTGCTCGAACTGCGTAGTATGGCTTTGGGGTGGGATCTTTAAACAACTCGTTTTCCACGACTACTTGAAAGCAGTTCTCAGTCTTGAACCTTTTATTCTCCGGAATTGTTCTTCTAGTTTCGAATGTGATAAATCTCTCCTTGCCGTTTAAGGAGAGAGAACAGGGAATTGCTTCTGCAGTTAAGCAACATGCTGTGATCTCTAGATTGGAGAATGTAACGCTGCTAAGAGTCGTATAGATGCAAAGCATTTTAATGCAGTGTTTTTAGTGGTTGTGGTGACTGGATGACCCCCCCCCCCCCCCCCCATATATTGAAATGACTTTCTTTGCGGTTGATGTTAAACCTGTTGGAATTGACTGGAGGACAAAGGTGTGAAAGAACAGGGTCGAACTGTCACCTGAAACTTACTAATCGTTTATCAAAGAAAAGTGGCGTTCTTTTGTTGGAGCCACTTACCCTGTGTAGAATTTTTTAAAAAATCACCATGTGTTTCTTTGTCACTGAATCTTGGAGCTCTCTGCATGAGTCTGGGCGTACCTTCGCTTAGGTGGTGAACTAAGAAATGCTGGTCTTGCCAGTGATCGGTGTGTAACGAAAAGGAAAGAGACTGAAACAACACGTGGTGGGAACATAGGACTGCGAACTTGGATCAGCAAACAGACCATGTAACTCCCTGACTTTACCCAGAGCTGTTAAAACACCCTGAAGCCTGCTTCCAAGAGCAATGCATATTCTCTTGCCTTAATTAGTATAGCGCCAGTAAATGGGTGGCTTACAGTGTGCAATCTGCATAATGCAGACCAACAAACTTTCTTTCTACAATGGTCTAGTTTTAACTTGGAGAAATTACATATACTGAGGCAAACTCGAGGAAATCTGCAGATGTTGGAAATTCAAGCAACACACACAAAATGCTGGTGGAACACAGCAGGCCAGGCAGCATCTATAGGGAGAAGCACTGTTGACATTTTGGGCTGAGACCCTTTGTCAGGACTAACCTAAAGGAAAGATGGTAAGAGATTTGAAAATAGGAGGGGGAGGGGGAAATGCAAAATGATAGAAGACCGAAGGGGGTGGGGTGAAGCTGAGAGCCAGGAAGGTGATTGGCAAAAGGGATACGGAGCTGGAGAAGGGAAAGGATCATGGGACGGGAGGCCTAGGGAGGGGAGCACCAGAGGGAGATGGAGAACAGGCAGCGTGATGGGCAGAGAGGGGGGAAAAAACTAAATATGTCAGGGATGGGGTAAGAAGGGGAGGAGGGGCATTAACGGAAGTTAGAGAAGTCAATGTTCATGCCATCAGGTTGGAGGCTACCCAGCCGGTATATAAGGTGTTGTTCCTCCAACCTGAGTGAGGCTTCATCTTGACAGTAGAGGAGGCCAAGGATAGACATATCAGAATGGGAATGAGATGTGTAATTAAAATGTGTGGCCACTGGGAGATCCTGCTTTCTCTGGCGGATGGAGCATAGGTGTTCAGAGAAACACCTTTCTGGCTCTCAGCTTCACCCCACCCCCTCTAGTCTTCTATCATTTTGCATTTCCCCCTCCCCCCTCCTACTTTCAAATCTCTTACTATCTTTCCTTTCAGTTAGTCCTGACAAAGGGTCTCGGCCCGAAACGTCGACAGCGCTTCTCCCTATAGATGCTGCCTAGCCTGCTGTGTTCCACCAGCATTTTGTGTGTGTTGTTTACATATACTGAGGTTGAGTTAGTTTGCAGATTGCCTTGTCCTTCAAAGATTTGTGGAAAGTTATCCTAACACGAATTTGAAGTGTTTTTTTTTCCTTTGGTTTGCAGGTAGTGTTAAATGGGAATCTCTAGAATTCAATTATTAGAGTGCTGTCCAATTTGCTGGAGTGGTTTTTATGACAGCAGTACATATTTAGAATTGATCAGGCTCTCAGCAGCAACTTGAAACTTGCAGGGGCCTGACAGTGCTGTTCTGAAGCCTCTACCTTCTAGTGCATTGGACTTGTACGGACAAGAGGCAGGTTCTTCAGCTCGTGTCAGTGCTTGTTTTTCCTCATTTACACTAATTGTATTTCCTTACAGCATGTCTGGACCCAGCTGTGCTTTCTCTAATTTAAATCACGCTAACATTGTTTGACTTCATCCCCACTAGCAGTGAATTCCAGTTATCAACCACATCCCTTAAGAGAACTTCCCCTTCAAATTCCTAGATTTAGATACTATTACCATGGGGTTGGGACAGGATGCTGATTCATACCTTTTATATCCTGTACAATTTGATGCACCTCTGGGATCACCCCTCTGCTGCCATTGTCACACCAGAGAAAACAAGCCCAATCTATCCTATTAAATCCCACAACACAGGTTTAAGGTGCTGGGGAGGAGGTATAGGGGACATGTCAGGGGTATGTTTTTTATGCAGAGAGTGGTGAGTGCGTGGAATGGGCTGCTGGCAACAGTGGTGGAGGCGGATATGATAGGGTCTTTCAAGGGACTTTTGGACAGGTACATGGAATTTAGAAAAATAGAGGGCTATGGGTAAGCCTAGTAATTTCTGAGGTAGGGACACGTTTGGCACAACTTTGTGGGCTGACGGGCCTGTATTGTGCTGTAGATTTTCTGTTTCTATCCCATCATTAGATAGCATTCTTCCTATAATTTTGACCAGAACTGCACACAATACTGGTACATTCTAATGAATGTTTTGTCAAGTTACAAAAATCTCAAATTTTATTCTATACACTAACGTATTGCAAGCTTGCTTTGTATGTCTTCACTGTCTTGGCATTGCCACTTTGAACTTGTCTAAGAATGCTTAAACTGGACCACATTCCTGGCAGGGTTCTGAAGTATTAAACTATCCAGAGATGCTCATGACTTTCCTTCATACTAGAACAAAGTTAGGGAGGTGACTAACACAAGATTAGACTGTTAGTTTAAAGATAACAGTACACCTGTCACAGTTACTGCAGGCCCAGTCTAAAGGTATTTCAGAACTAGCTTTCAAAAGGTGAATCAACATTGTTCTTTCAGCCAGGAATTTTGGTAATGGCACATGATTGTAATAGCTGAACTTGCTTAACTAATAGTTTATTAAGATGTCTTGATAGCATAATCTTGTTAAAACTAGTGTGGAATTCAAGAATTTTGACTGCACCTCAAGGGGTTGAAGAATACAACATTATAGCAGTTGGGTTTCGCACTTGTGTTGTGGTTTATTATTCAAGGCTTTTCTTGTAAGAGGAAATGAATAATACCAAAAGCAAACACTTCTCCAGATGGGGCACTGACCAATGAGATATACTTGCTTGAGCTTCTCTAGCATGTGTTTGACTATGCAAATTGCATGCACTTGACTACAGCTTGGTTGTTGATCTTTGTTTGTAATGGTCACAATGACAGGAGGAAAATGACATGATAAATGCCCAAATGCAATTGGATTGAGTTGATTGTGCAATTACTATAGAATTGGCTGATATAGAAGTGGCCAAAAGGGAGTGACAGGAAAAGATGAGGCAGTCAATGCTAGACCAGTTCCAACTAAAGGGACAATGGTACTCAATAATTTTATAGAATATTAGTTAACTGGGTGTTATAACTGAGCCAAGGAAGAAGAATTGTAACTTCATGGCTGACAAATACTTTCAACAGAGACATTGTTGTAATCACACAGTTATGGCCAGAAACCATTTAGTCTGTCAAACGAGTAATCTTGCTTTTCCTTGGAGGCAGTCATACCGTAGCTGAACTGTGATGCCTCTGCAAATTGGAAGTGGTGCTTCATTCAGAGCTATTCAATGTGCCATAATTAGCAAAATTGGTTTGTAAAAGCAAATTATGCAGTTGTACATGAGACTAGGGTGTTTTTCAGGATTAGCTGACAAGTCGATTCCAGTGGTTGGTAATTTGCAAGAACATGGTGAGTCTGACCCACTAAGTGTACCGATGGTGTACTCTACCCCATGGTACGATTTTTGTCCATCTTGGTTTGAGGGGGAGTGGGGGTACAGTTATCAGGTGACTACTTTGCAGATACTTCAGCTCAGCCTGAAAGGGTGACGTTGTTCTTCCAGTTGCTTTGTACTCTTGCCCAATTCCAGCAGTTTCATGTGTTCAGAGCCCATATGATGATTGAACAGCTCCCAGGACTTCAGAGGATATTTTATTGGAAGCAGTTTAAATTCAGTTTTCAGAATAAATCAGTTTTGATTGAAAAGCTTTCAGCCTGTGGTAGTAACTCTATCCTTCAGATGCCAACTGATCTGTTGGGGACACTTGTTTGTTCTAAACCTCTCTGCAACTGTCTGTAATTCAACAGTCGGACATTTGATTCTTTAGTCCTTTATGCATTTCCCAGACAAGTTGGCCGGAATTGCCAAACAACTTGACACTTGGTTGCCAAGGCCATAAAGACCTAGAGCAGAATTAGGCCATTTAGCCCATCAAGTCTGCCCCACCATTTTGTCATAGCTGATTTGTTATCCCTGTCAACCCCATTTTCCTGCCTTCCCCCTGTAACCTTTGGTGCCCTTGCTAATCAGAACCTATCAACCTATACTTTAAATATACCCAACGACTTGGTCTCCACAATGAATTTCATTGATTCACCACCCTCTGGCTAAAGAAATTCCTCCTCTTCTGCTCTGTTGTATTCTGAGGCTGTGCCCTCTTACCCTAGACTCACACCACACCTACTCTATCTAGGACCCTCAATTTTTGAAAGGCTTCAATGAGATCCCCCTCATTCTTCCAATTGGTATGGCCTACAAACAGTGGTGTTTGAGGATTGGTGTGGGTATTCCCCATATGGACTGTTTTTTTAAAATACCTTGTGGTATCCTCGTCGGTGATGGAATTTTTTTGGTCAACTTAAGCTTGGTTATCTATTCTTTTCCTAGTCTTTGTTTTACCCCCCCCCCCCCCAAACCACATCACCTCACCCAACTTTCCACTAGTTGTGCGGTGAATGCAGTAGCTTGTGCCAATCATTCTTGTCATATTGGGTGTTTCAATAATGTTTCAACACCACACCATGCAATTACGTTGTTTTCTAAACTCCTGTAAGCAGAACTAATATAGTTAATGCAGGTCATGCAGTCGAAAAGGTGCACTACAATAATACGTCAAGCTTACATTAACAACATCAGGGAGCCTCTCGCATCACCCAAGGTGGGCCAAGACTGCAGCCTTCAAGTTGTGATACCCAGTGCTGAAATTGTATAACTTCAGATAACAAATAGTGCAATATTTAGTCGGGTAGCTGGGGCAGCCTGCCTGGGAGAAGGAACACTTTAATATTAAATCTCTGCTGCCTTGCAGCCGTACCCACCCATGGGAAAGGTTTCAGGAGTAAAAACCTGAGGAAGACGTCTGGAGCCAGGGTCCCTCAGGCAGTTTGATGTTTACGACTTCACTCTGGCAACCCCTGCGACGACACTGGTGCCAAGCTGTATCAGTGCTTGCCCTTCCCTTGGACCACATCAATGACATGGAGAGGGGGAACCCACTGCGTGGGCAACAGCCAGTTCTTCAATTCTTCCTGCCAGGCTTCCTCTGTAGAGAAGAAAGTCCACCGGATGCAGAAACCCATGATCCCCAGGGATCAATTGGCTGCCTAATATTAGCCTTGCATATACTTTTAAAAAGAAAAGTTGAAACACACACCAAACACTGGAGGAGCTCAGCAGGTTGGAGAGCATTTATGGAAATGAATAAACAATCGACATGTCACCTGTTTATTCCTAATGGTGGATGCTGCTTGACCACCAGCTGGGTTCCGCCAGCATTTTGTGTGTTGCTCTGGGTTTCCAGCATCTAAGAATCTTTCTTGATATATAAAACTTGATGTTTTTTTGTACACTTGATATTGTACCTATGACGCGTCTTCACGTGCCACACTTGCTGCAGCTACACATTTGCTATGCTAATCTAGAAAGCTGGTCAGTTCATAAATCTGTGACCATTTGGAAGCAGAGCATGAAGGATTCAATACTGAGTAAAATGTTTTGGCTATTGCACAATTTGGGACTTGGTAAGAGAATGGTTGTGGTATTGTTTGTAGAAAGTGAAAATGGCTGTCATCAGCATTCCAACTCAGGCTACAAAAAGCATCTGAAAGCCTCACTACTTTTGAGGGGGGGCAGGGTTGGTTGGGAGGAGGAATTTTGGTTTGTAGTTAATGATCACAGCAAACTAGCTTTAACTCTGCCATGGACGGGCCCAGCCTGGCTGCAGAAGGAGAGGGCTGGTTAAGTGGATTGCTCTCTTAAAAAAAAAGCTTGGAGCTACTGGAGCCCTAGGAGAGGAAGGATCTTTTGAAGCTGGGGAATGCCTGGAGACAACTTGATGGACTGGCCCAGAACAGAGGTGATTCCAGCAGCCTATGCCCCCAGTAGGGTGATGGGCTTAGAAAGTTTAAAGACTAGCTTCATTTGCTCTGTTGTAATTCCAGTTCTATTTACTACACCCTTAATCTGTTGTGTATTATTTTGACTTCATTTTCTCCTAGTGGATCTTCAGGCTACTTCAACTTTTGATTAGATTTAGCCTCTGGTATCACTGGCCACTTCAGAAACCAATTTGTAGGCTCGCTTGTCGCCTTGCCAGCCTACTTTTCATCATCCGGCACCAGATTGCATTTGTAGCAGCAGACTTTTTTTGTTTAGTGGTACAGCACAGTTACAGGCCCTTCTAGCCCAACGAGCCCATGTGACCCCAATTAACCTCCAAACACGCGTGTCTTTAGACAGTTTGAGGAAACCTATGTGATCACAAACTCCATACTGCAGCAAAATTGAACCCAGGTCACAAGCACTAAAAGTGTTGTGCTGACTGCTCTGCTGCCTTTTTATCATTAAACTTTTCAACTTCTGCTGCTGCAATTCAATTTCAAAGTCCACTTTAATCAAACTATTAACTTTAATTGCTTCACTTGTATTCCATCCCTAAATTTACTGGCAGTTATGGGAATGCTGCTCTAGCAGCACTATTGGATTCACTCTCAGTACCTGAGCAATAAACCAAAGTATTCTACCTTCTCATGACTGGGTTTGATTGTGGGTGTTCTTCTCTTACAGGCTGCCGGAGGTGTGCTCACTTACATAGGAGCCACCTTGTTATCAACCTACAAAGACTATGCCCCACTTTTTTAAGGATCAATACACTGTGCTCCCAGCTATTGTGATAATTGCCATAGCACTTGTGATGTTTTTGATTGGAATCATCGGATGTTGTGCCACCCTGAAGGAGTCTCGCTGTGGACTGGGATTGGTGAGTAGGAGTTTACTAACTAGTCTGAGGTTTAACTGGTTTTAACAGTTTCTTGGAGCGTGGTCAGCTACTGACTTCTAAATTTGGCAAACTGGTTACCAGGAAAATGACAAAATAATACTCAGATCACTGTGTGGTTGAGATGTTTAACAAGTCTTCCCAGGGTGGGATGGAAAAGATTCCGGTTGTAATGTCGGGGGGGGGGGGCGGGGGGGGGGGGGAATCTGTCACTAAGTACCAAATTATTAGTCAAGTTTGTATTAAAAAAAACAAAAACAAAAAACTGGAAGGAATAGTCAATGTTTTCAATTGAGACCTTGCGTCAGTATGGGGGTGGGGTGGGGAGGAAGATGGTCAGTATGATAGAAAGGAGAGGGATGTGTTGATTTTTGTGATCCAAAGGTTCTTCAGAAGTCAAAAATGAGGCATAAAAATTAATCACTTACTAAAGTGTAGTAAGAACAAAAGTTGTGGTTGTCCTATACTTAAACTATTTTGAGCTAGGCAAAACCAAGACATTCCAGGGATAGATTAACCTATTGGATAGCTGGATTCAAGTACTCTAGTATGATACCTGCTGCAGAAACTTAAGAATTTTCTAGTAAAACACAGAATCAGCTATACCACAAGTATTGGAAACATCACTGAACAATTACATGTACATAGATCATGTAAAAATACAAGCATACGAAAAGTTAAACTCCAAGAAAAATAACTATTTTACACTCCAGTCCAGCGGAAGAGTGTTGGCTGTGGAGCATCTCTCGATGTCTGTGCTAATCATGATGCCAATTTAAACTGTACATGGTCTGTAATCCCTCCTTTGTTTGACTAAATGCCTTCTGAATGTTGTATCTGCCTCCTCCACTTCCCTGCCAGCATATTCCAGTACCTCTGTATTCTAATATCACTCATCTTTTAAAAACAAAATGCCTCAAATTTTCTCCCTCGCCTCCATTCAGGGCCCCAAATAATCCTTTCAGGTGAGGCAATGGAGTCTGGTGCTCCCATTGAGGCCTAGTCAACATTGAGACCCATTGTAAATTGGGGGATGCTTTGTTGAGCACCTCCACTCCATCTGCCAAAAGTGTCCTAACATTTTAATTCTGATTCCCATTTCCATATGTCAGTCTACGGCCAGCTCTTGTGCCATGATGAGGCCACCCTCAAGGTGGAGAAACAATGCCTTGTATTGTGTCTGGGTAGCCACCAACATGGCATGAATATCAACTTCTCCTTCTAGTATGATGATAATTCCCTTTTCCCCTCTCTTTCCCCCCCCCCCCCCCCACCATTTTCCACTCTGGCCTCTTATCTCTCCTCAATTGTCTGTCACCCTCCCCCTATGCCCCTCCACCTTCCCCTTCTCCTATGGTCCACTTTCCTCTCATCAGATTCCTACCTCTCAGTCCTTTACCTTTCTCACATGTCTGGTTTCAATCACCTTCTAGCTATCATTTTCTTTCTCTCCCCCCCCCCCCCCCCCCCCACTTCTCTATTCTGGTGTCTTTCCTCCTTTCCAGTCCTGAGAAAGTGTCTCAGCCTGAAACGTCAATTGTTTGTTCATCTCTGCGGATGCTGCCTGAACCTGGGTTTCTCCAACATTGTGTTCCTCAGACTTGGTGGGGAGGGGGGTTTGGTTCATGGGGATGGTGTTTAGGGACAGTATGGGAACTTGGGGGTCAGATTAGGAGTAGAGTCAAGGATAAAGGGAGTGGGGGGTCAGGGGCAGTAAATGTAGAATTGGGGGAAGGATCCAGAGGTGAGGGAGCAGCAATTCCCCCCCCCCCCCCCCCACACTTGTAGCCCAAAGTCTGGAGCTGCTGTCTGGAGATCAGTGGCCTGTCCTGGAGTTTGGGCAGTGTTGGAAAGTGGTTTGTTTTGTTGAATGTTGGCTGTTTTGTTCTGAATGTTGTCAACATGTTGTGTTGGCGGCAGAATGTGTGGCAGCAGTTATGAGCTTCCCCAGCACATCTTCAGATTGTTAATACAATGACACATTTAAAAATGATTAAATCTTGTACTAACATTCCTTGTATCAACTTGAATCTATTTCTTTTGTGTTTGACACTGATGGAAAAGAGGCCTATAAATTTTAAACATTAGATGAAAGGTACAACCAGATTCTTCGGTGCATGAGGAAGTGGTGGAAAAGAATAAGCCAGGTATATGTGGGCGATGGGAAAGTGGGCCTTGATAGCAAAGGGCAGGAGGGATTAAAGAAGTGAACTTTGGACTGGTAGTGTGAAAAGATTATGTTATATTTGTACCTTGGGATGTAGGCTATCTGAATGGAATATGAGATTACAAACACAAGAAAATCTGTAGATGCTGCATATCTAAGGAATACACAATGCTGGATGAACTTGAGCCAGGCAAGAATGAGATGTTCTTGTTTTGTGTTTGACCCCACTGTAGCAGGAGAGAAGGCAGGTTGCAATGTTAGCTGCAACAATGTACAACCAGAACGTTTAGATAAGAGTTCAGGTGCTCTGCAAAATGGTTGCTGCCTTTGCACTTGTTCTTGCCCGTATAGAGAAGGCACTGAATGCAATTGACCAGGCTGCAAGTGGTGAGGGAGGAGGGTGTAAGGATGAGTGTTAGATCTCCTGTTTTAAGGGATGTAGGTCAGGAGGAATGAGTGGACCAGGCACTCACAGTGGACCCTGCAGAAAGGTGGTTGAGGGAAGATGCAGGTGCTGGAATCTATTGGAGATGGCACAAGTGGCAAATTTTGGATGCGGAAGTGAGGTCTGGGAACTGTCTGTCCTGGGGGAGGGTGTGCATCATCAGCTATGGCAGAGAAGATGGTACTTATCCTGACAGGAGTTTTCAAAAGTCCAAGAGCAGAAAGCCTCAACTTGGGACTGAGTGTGGTTGGGGTAGAGAAACTGAACTGGGCGTTTTCTTCCCCCCCACCCCACCTCCAGATTTTGTATCTGTGGTCTCTTGTGTCCTGATCTAAAGCAGAAATGGTCACTATCTGGGAAGAAGTGGTTTAAGTTTCTTAAATGTGACATAGTGGAAAATGAAGAAAGCTTTTCTTTCTTAACACTGAATCTGTTTCATTTATGATAAATTCATCATTTAAGTGAAGAAAATGTTCAGTATTTGTCCCTTGGACTGGACAGCTCAAAGTACCAAATATGGAGATGGGTGATTTGGAAACTTGGCATGACTAAACATTAGTGCATTCTAGACTTAAATGTTAAAGATGAATTGAATTCATACAGGATGACTTCCCCTAACTGGCTTTTAAAGATTGAAACAATTTATCAAAGTACATATACAACTGTGAGTTTTATCACCTTGCAGTAAATCCATAGTGGAATAATAACCGTAACAGAATCCTTGAAAGACCGCACCAACTTGTGTGTACAACCAGTGTGGGGAAAATGACAAACTGCGCAAATACAAAAAGAAAATAGCCATAATAAATACTGAGCATGATGTCCTTGGAAGTGAGTACATTGGTTGAGGGGCAAGTGGAATGATCCCCTTTGGTTCAAGAGCCTGATGGATGTGGGGATAATAACATTCTGAACCTGATGGTCTGAGTCCCAAGGCTGCTGTACCTTATTCCTAATGGCACCAGTGAGACAGACAGACATACTTTATTGATCCCGAGGGGAAATTGGGTTTCATTACAGTCGCACCAACCAAGAATAGTGTAGAAATATAGCAATATAAAACCATAAATAACTAAATAATAAGTAAATTATTCCAAGTGGAAATAAGTCCAGGACCAGCCTATTGGCTCAGGGTGTCTGACACTCTGAGGGAGGAGTTGTAAAGTTTGATGGCCACAGGCAGGAATGACTTCCTATGACACTCAGTGTTACATCTCGGTGGAATGAGTCTTTTGCTGAATGTACTCCTGTGCCTAACCAGTACATTATGGAGTGGATGGGAGTCATTGTCCAAGATGGCATGCAACTTGGACAGCATCCTCTTTTCAGACACCACCGTCAGAGAGTCCAGTTCCACCCCCACAACATCAATGGCCTTACAAATGAGTTTGTTGATTCTGTTGGTGTCTGCTACCCTCAGCCTGCTGCCCCAGCACACAACAGCAAACATGATAGCACTGGCCACCACAGACTCGTAGAACATCCTCAGCATCGTCCGGCAGATGTTAAAGGACCTCAGTCTCCTCAGGAAATAGAGACAGCTCTGACCCTTCCTGTAGACAGCCTCAGTGTTCTTTGATCAGTCCAGTTTATTGTCCATTCGTATCCCCAGGTATTTGTAATCCTCCACCATGTCCACACTGACCCCTTGGATGGAAACAGGGGTCACTGGTGCCTTAGCCCTCCTCAGGTCCACTACCAGCTCCTTCGTCTTTTTCACATTAAGCTGCAGATGATTCTCCTCACACAATGTGACAGTTTCCCATCGTAGCCCTGTACTCTGCCTCATCTCCCTTGCTGATGCATCCAACTATGGCAGAGTCATCAGAAATCTTCTGAAGATGGCAAGACTCTGCAGTAGTTGAAGTCCGAGGTGCAGATGGTGAAGAGAAAGGGAGACAGGACAGTCCCCTGTGGAGCCCCAGTGCTGCTGACCACTTTGTCTGACACACAGTGTTGCATGTACTGTGTCTGCCAGTCAGGTAATCAATAATCCATGACACCAGGGAAGCATCCACCTGCATCACTGTCAGCTTCTCACCCAGCAGAGCAGGGTGGATGATGTTGAACGCACTGGAGAAGTCAAAAACATGACCCTCACAGTGCTCGCCGGCTTGTCCAGGTGGACATAGACACAGTTCAGCAGGTAGACGATGGCATCCTCAACTCCTAGTCGGGGCTGGTAGGTGAACTGGAGGGGGTCTAAGTGTGGCCTAACCATAGGCCGGAGCTGCTCTAGAACAAGTCTCTCCAGGGTCTTCATGATGTGAAGAGTATGGCCTGGCTGGTGGGGGTCCTGATGGCTTTTGGGTCACTCCTAGAGTTTTTCCTCCCTGGCCCTTCTCCCCTCAGAAACATCTAACCATGCAGATAGTAGGGGATTATTTTATTTCATGGCTTGTTTTTTGGGCAAGGAGTTCTCAGATTCTTGCCATCTAATACTAATGAGAACTTGCTCATTGACCACAACATCAGCAAAACCGAAGATCTGATTATCAACAAGAGGAGGAAGAAACCGGAGGACAATGAGCCAGATCTTATTGGGGGGGTGGGGGGGAATGATTAGAGGTAGAGACAGTCAGTAGCTTTAAATTCCTTTGGCATTATCATATTAGAATCTTTCCTGGGACCAGTACATAAATGCCATCGCAATGGTGCGGAGATGCCTCTACTTTCTTAGTTTGTGTGGATTTGATATCTCACCAAAAATCATTGACAAACTTCAAAAGATGCACAGCAGACAGCATCCTAACTAGTTGCATCACAGCCTGGTATGGAAACACCAACGCCCAGGAACAGAAAAGACTACAGAAAGTGGTGGACACAGCCCATCACAGGTAAAGCCCTCCCCACCATTGAGCATATTTACATGGAGTGCTACCATAAGAGAGCAGCATCCATCATTCCATCATTAAAGACCTCCCCCCCACCCCCCACCACCATCCAGGCCATTGCATAGGAGGTACAGAGCCTTGGGGTCCCTGGTTCAGGGATAGTTATTACCCTACAAGAAACAGGGTCCTGAACCAGCGAGGATAACTTCACTCACCACTTTCCTGAACTGATTCTACAACTTTTTGTATTTGCACAAATTGTTGCCTTTTGCATATTGGTTGTTTGTCACTCTGTTCATGTATAGGTCTTTTTGTAAATCCCATTTTTTATTTTCTGTTTAAATGCCTGCAGGATAATGAATCTCAAAGCAGTATATAGTGAAACATGATTATTTTAATTTACTTTGAACTTGCTTTGAGCTACTGGTCATCTGGCCCTGCTGTTTTTTTTTGTTTTAACAATCACTCACTCCAATAGGCTTGGTGGGAAAATTTAATTTCCAATACTTTATGTTGGAGCCACAACACTCTTTAGGGTGGGCTTGCTTTGCTGTTGTAAGGGAATTGTATGTCGGTTGAAGATTCGGATCAATGTGGGGGAAGGAACATTCCAAAATGTGCACAGCACCAAGTCTAAAACAATGGAACAGTCCCACGCTCTTCTAAAGGATTAACAAAACAAGGTCTAAAACAATATAGAATAACTGATGACTTAGCAGGCCTCGTGCTCTTCTGCACATTGAGGACGAGAACTGGTTCTTGGCACAGATTACTATTCTGGTCCGAGGACTGGAGTCTAATGAGCTTGCTGACTGTTCACATAATTGCTGACTGTTCACTGATTGCATAATCAGGAAAGCCTGTTTTTTTAAAAAATCTTGGCACATAGTTCTAAAATAACTAGTTCTTAACAGATGTATAGGGAGGAATTTGCATTTACACTTAACTAGTCTCATTTGTTTCTGAATATCTTGAGAGTCAGGACTTTGCCAACTGAAGCAGTTTTGCTGATCCTTGTAAAAAGAGAAGTTATGGCATTCCTTAATGTCTTGCATCTGTCTTGTGAACTTCATGAGTCAAGATCTTGTGTTTTACTTTTAACGAATAGGCTTGTTCACTATGATTACTGAGCAGACAGCTCATTCCATGTGGTTTTTAAAGAAAAAAAAAATCTGTTTGCAACCCTCTTTATAGCTATTCCCTGTGGAAGTGCCAAAAAAGTAGATAAAACTTTGCCATAGTAACTCCAGTTCTATTGCCTGTTGCTCGTGGCCACTTGCAAATGTTGGGTTGTAATGCCTTGCCGTTCAAGAGGTAGCTAACTGAGGTTCAGGCTTTTTAGATTATCAATTAATTTGCCAAAATGTACTTCAGAGAGGTGCCTTTCTCCCTACCTTTAGCACGGATACTTGTTTGGAAGTGCTGAGCAAAAGCTGTAATGAAGACTACTAACCTGTGGTTATTCTTCTTAGTTCCTGTTCATCCTCCTGGTCATCTTCGCTGCAGAGCTGTCGGTCTTTGTCCTTGGATTGATCTACAGGAGACAGGTACAATTAAGAGCAAATGTAACCAAATCACTGTCAAATGAAAACTCTTCGGTTATGAAGCATAAATGTTGCCTGATGTCCAGAACTGGTGGAATACTGCAGTGAACACTGGGATTTGTTAGGGGTAAGGAGTGGAGGTGACAATTTCTGTATCAATTTTTTTGGGTCAATTAGTTTTTCAAACTTAATGCAAACCAAGTTGAAATTGAAGACATGAGCTAGGTAGGTGGGAAACTGGCAGATTTGGTCAGGAGTTGGGAGGAATGAGCAGGTTTATTAGAAATGACAGAAATGCACCTTTGTACACAACTCACAGCCAACCTGTGAGTGCAGTACATAATTTGGCAAATGGAACACTGGTCTTGACTGATTTTTGCATTGCAATTTTATAGGGCCTTGGTGATTCTGCACCTGGGGTATGGTGTATATAGTTTTCACTCGAGGTTATACTTGGAAGAAGGGCAGTGCGGGTTTATTATACAAGTGAAAATTAAGCAGAGTAGGTCTGTATTCTCAATATTTAGGAGAATAGGAGCTTTAAAAACTGTTGTAGGGATTAGCAGGATGTTTTTCCCCTAACCAGAGTATGAAACTAGCGGATGACTATGGGGATAATGCTAAGGTGGCAGGTGATGCCTCTGAAATGAAATGGGTTTGATGGTCAAATGCAAGCTGCTAATGTTCTGTGCATTTAAAGGGCAGTCTTGCAATAGTAACAAAGGATTTGTGTAATGAGTAGTCATGGGCACAGAAGAAAATTGAAGTAATTCAACTGTTGTACTTATAAGTACAAAATGTATTCTGCCAAGAATATAAAATGCCTTGTGTCAACCATTCAGTCACTTTAATTTCCCAAGGAGGTCCACATGGAATAATAGCACAGTAAAAGACTTCCTGTGCTCCAGTTACTTGTATATGGAAAGAACGGGGTGATTCAGCTTGCACCCCTCCTCCCCCACTGGAGATGGGAGATTAATTGACTTTCTTCTTGCAGGTCCATGAAGGTGTGCAGAAGTCCATGTCTCTCACCTTTGGAAAGTATGATGGGAAAAATGTAGAAAGCAGGACCGTGGACACATTGCAGATGCAGGTAATGTGGAATTCTACAACTAAAAATATAGATGACCCCCAACTCACAATACAAGTTTTTTTGACTACAGTAATTTTGCCCTGAACCCTCTTGAATCCAAAAAAGTAACCTTGGCCATTTGTTTGATGCCTTTCATTTTGTGCAATCTACCCCTGTCTGCTACAAAGACTGAGTTATCCACAGCAAATGTTTGAAGTTCAAACATGTGCACAATGGAAACTCAAACATTACCCTTCGAAGGACAATGTGCAGCATTAGATTGAGTTTTTCTAGTGAGTTCTAATCCTGCTTTGGGGACAGATGCAGGCACAGCAATAACTTGCTGATCTGTGAAGTTAACATTGCCAGGGATCTACAAAAGGTTTGTTTTGTTTAAGCATTCAAGATTCCCCTCTGTGAACTGATGCCTTCCAGGTTACTCACAGTAACTAGGATGACCAAGTTAAGCATTTCTTGAAGACGCTTGACAAATGTTGACTTGGATATAATCTGATGTCTGCTGTATCTTTAGTTTGATTGAAGAGTGGAATAAAGCTTGTGGGGCGCAAGAGGGAGAGGTTTGCAACTTTTTTTTCCAACAACCTCTACAATCATGTAGCCAGTGTTTTGAGCAAATGTGGCAGAGGCAAGTTCTATTTGTCCTTTTCTGTCTGTTCGCGTCAAAATGTGTGGTCACATTGCCCTTGTGTTCCTGCTTGTTCTTGCCACTGCAGCCTTTTCAGAAGGTGTAGAAACCAGAGTGCCTGGGGTCCTGCCTGTGGACTGTACTGAAGGCCTCTGATAGTTTGGCACTGTATATCTAAATGTCTGATCATGAAGAAACAATTAGTTTGAAATCAACTAGCCAAATGCAATTTGTTTAGGATCAATTTAACATGCAAATTAAAACATAATATTCTTGATGGCAATTGGCTCCTTTTTGATGGATAACTGACCATGAAGCTGAGGGTATGGATACATTAATTTGAGGCAGACTGGAATTGATCAGCAGGAAAGTCTGTGTGCATTATCATCTGATCCACAGGGTGTCAGGTACTTTGTATCAGCAATGCTAGAAATGTGGAATATAGGCACTGCAGCTAGCTAGCAGTCTGAACACCTGGCCTACTGTCAGTGTGATCAGGCCATTGGAATTGGGCTTGGCTGAAGTATTCACATGCAAGAGTCATTGCTATTGAGTGCAGGTACACTGAATTCTGGTTAATTAGGATCAGGACATTTTGGCCCAATTAAGTGGTTGCCCCAGTTAGCTGAAGTTGCATGGAACTAGTTAAAAAGGCAAAAAGACGAACTACCATTTAACTGAGTAACAAATGATGCATTTAAATGAAATGCAGAACTACTCGGAACACTACCAGTGGTATCCAACGATGACAGGAAGCCCGTGTGGGTGAGTTGGAAGCAGAAAAGCCATTACACAGGCAGGTCCACTCTCCACCTCAGTCTGGGCCCAGTGGTACAAATAGATGACACAGCTGGGTCTTCTCTGGTTGCAGTGGATAACCCTGACTGCTTGTGTGCCTCGTCGTGCCTTTTGTACTAAAGTCTTGGGTACATGTATATAGCTAGGGAGCCTAGACTTTTGCATGGTTCTGTAGTAATTTTGTGTTGCACTATACTGCTGCAGGAAAAAAATCAATCGTGAGTGACAAAGCTGATCCTGATATGGGTCTCTACAGTGGACTGGAAGGGGGCAGGGAGAGGGTAAATCATAGTGGGGTGGGGGAGGGCAGCACCAGAGGGACATTCTGTAACGATCACTAAATTTTTGGAATCAAGTGACCTTGCCTGGTGTCTCAGGGCTTGGTGCATCTGCCAACCCCACCCTGGTCCTCGTCTGCCACCTGTCCAACACCCCTGTCATAGCACTCCACTGCTATTCTCAACCTCTTTTGCCAGGACAGGTATGTCCCTACCTCACTGAGGTACGAGACCTGCTGTTGCCCTCACCTGGTTTAGTCTGCCCATCAAGGCAGTATTCCAGGGTGTGGCCTCTGTCACATGCAAAGAGCTACTTGGAGCCACAGGTGAGAGCTGAATGTCTGGTGGGGACTGAAGGAATTTAAGATGATTGTCAATATCTTAATTCTTTATTCCTAGCTTGAAGTGATAGTTTAATTTTCAGTTCCAGCCATTTCTGGCATCTCAAAGTCTGAGTGCTTGAAACCACAGTGAACAAGATAGTTCTGAATTGAACTGCTCAGTGACACAAATCACACCTTTTTGAATAAAAATGGATGCTATTTTAAAAACAGTTCACTCTCAGCATGGTGTGGTATCTATTGGCCCCATGATATGGATGCAACTGAGTTAGAAAATGTTTTGCAACAGTCTCCTGCCCCAGTTAAGTGGCATGGTGCCTCAGATAAACAAAGGGAATCATGGCTATTTTCACAATTGGTTTTCGTTCTTTAAGAATTGTCCCAAGTAGGCAGCTCCTCAGATTAACCGATGGCTCAATTAACTGGAATCTGCTGTTTAAATTTTGAAATATTTGCCCTCTGACTCTGAATGCACTAAGAATAAAATTGTTCCTAATGGTTTTAATGTGTTTGTCCTTCAGATGCATTGCTGTGGAATTTGGAACTATACCTACTGGGAACATACTGCATGGTTCAAAAAGAACCACTCTGTACCCCTCAGCTGCTGCAAGTCCGGATTTTCTAACTGCACAGGCAGCCTGAGTGACCTCGAGCTACTCAATACTGCAGTAGGTTGCAAACTTCTAGCATCAACTTCCTCCCAGCAGGACTGGTAGCAACAGTTTGAGCATACAAATGTGTTTATGGTTTTCTCTTTAAATAGAATGAGTGAAATGGTTTTGGAGGGTTTAAGAACAGTTTAAAACCTGATTTCAATCAAAGCAGATAAGACTTTTTAAAAAAAAAAGCCATGTAATTTGAATCTGCCCAATTTGAAGAATCAACTGCCTTATGAAATCCTGCTTTTCCTTTGCTGTCCATTGTCCTGATTTTATTTTCAAACAATAGTATTGCAATCAATGACTTCCCCAACCCTTTCTAGTTGCAAGTAACACATCTGAGTATTATCACGAGGTGCCTTGCTGTCATTGCCAGATGTAACATTGGTGTGAAAGTGTGCTATTGGGGAAAACCACCTTAACTAGCTGAGTTATTTTGGAACCAGAGTGCCCATTTATCATTGAAGGGTCTTGTCTCCCTCTCAGTGGGAAGTCTATTTCCATGCCTTGTGCCTATGGGTAAACTACCAGAACATTAATGAGAAATGGAGTCAGTAAGCTGTGTCTTTTCATCCTCGTGCTTGCTACAGCATTTGATAATATCACAGCTTGTCTTTAATTTTAGCAACGCCTTCCTATACTTGCCCCATAGAACTGACTTCTCCTATCTGGAAAATCTTATCTGTCTTAAATGACTGATCACTGGTTCTGATTAACCCTTTGAGGCAACCACATTCCTTGTCTACTCTGATCAGTCAAGTGTTCACTGAAGTTTGCCTCTGTCTCAAGCATAGGCCCAGTATACCTGATCTTGTAGGATGCCCGGCCTCTCCGTGAATTCATCTGATGAGCCTTTCCTTCATTTCCTCTACTTAGGAACAATTTGCTTAAAATGGGGAGCTCAGATCTGTTCACACCACCTGATGTGGGCTTACCAGGTCTTGATAACTGGAGCAAGATATCTTTTGTACTCAGATTTTGTAACAGGGTATTTGCCTTTCCAGTTGCATGCTGTACTTGTATGATCAGTGATTTGATGACACCTGTGTGTCTCTGAACACTAAAACTATACCAATTACATACCATTTTTAGTAGTGTTTTTATATATGTAAAATTATAGAAAGTCTAAGTTTCCCCATTTGGTGATCGTTGTCCTTATCCAGAGACCAAGTGTCTGGCCCTAGAACCTTCATACTCTTCACAGCCCACTGCTACCACTTTAACCTTGAATGGGAGGGATCATCTAATGCAAAGATTTTAGGTAGGCCCAGAGCAATCTGTTACTAGAGTTAAATGTAAAATTAATCCACAAATACTAGAAATCTAAAATTGGAACTAAATTCCCAACACTATTCTCGGTAATTCTGGGTGGGGGGGGGGGGGGGGGATAAGTTCTGCACACTTAAAAGTGGATATGTTTTGAGGTCTTTCAGTAAGTTAGCTTTAGTATGCATTAGCTATTTTGATTTGACAGGACTGCCTAATAACATTATTTTATCAGTGTACAAATTTAAAAGATAGAAACCTCTCCAGAAGACTAAGGTTGGTATTGTGAGATTCGGGAAATGTTTTTAAAGTGAATGGACTGGCAGGTGGTTAACAGGAATAGGGGAACTTCTTTGTGAGGGATCTTTGTGCTATTAAGTGGTTCATTGTGCCAAATATTAATGGTGTTCCATTGGAGGACAGGCATTGAGGACATCAGAAGGAAATATGGGATGTGTTCAAATAAATAACTGAGGCTTGAGACATTCTAAAGTTGGAGGTGACCTAGCAGGAATAAGGCATTTTTTTCAGTTAGGTGGCATGTTTTTATATTTTAAAAAAAAACACACTTTCCTTCTTTGGGTTTATTAAAAGTCTTCATTTTTCCCCTAGGGATGTGAGTCCAAGTTGGAGCAGGGTTTGGAAGCTATTCTGGGCTATGCTGTGCTGATCATCCTAATTTTCGCCATTATTCAGGTGATTTTTTAAAAATTAACCTACAGTGGTATTCTAAAGAGAAACCTAGAATTGTAAAATGGACTTGTAAGCACAAATGCATAATTCCTGAGGATCCAGTATTGGTCAAATCAGAATATTCATTATGCTTCTCAAAGACTTTCGCCATTTTGCCCCACGAGTCCAGCTGATTTGATGCAATTGCATTTCTCACACTCTAAATTTTCCCTGCAGTTTATTCAACTTGTTTTCTATGTTCCTGAACTCTTCCCACATTCTACCACTTAGCCATATACTATAGATGATCATAACCAATGCCTCTTTAGGATCAGGAGGAAGTCTTGTGTAGCTACAAGGAGTGCCTGCAAACTCCACACAAGTGTCATTCTTTGGAGCAGTAAAGCTGTAGCTCCAATGTGCATGCGATTTGCAACTCCTGGACTCGCTGGAGAGTTGTTCTAATCCTGGCCTGTGCATACTGGTAAACAAGATTCAACTTTTACAGAAGTATATTAAATCACCGTTTTCTTCCCATTCCAGTTTTTCGGCATGATCAGCATCTGCGTGCTCGCCTGCAGACGACGCGATACAGGCTACCAGCCAATCCCATCCAGTGGAACATATGCATAAAGGAAAAACCAAGCCAAAAAGACTTGTGAAGTACTGCACCTAGCAAGCAGAAGAATGTCTAGATGCACCAGTTTAGTTCTGGCCTTAAGTAAAATGAGAATTGGTACAAAGCATTTTCTTTAAACTATTTGCAGCTAATTTGACACCAAATTCAGTGCCGAATGTGATTTATTTCACGTCTCATCTTTGTGCTTGTTTGCTGTTGGAAGCAGTAATATTGCAAGCAAAGTGAAACGGTGGGGGAGAAATTGCATTAGAAAAGGAAGGCATCTGGGGGGGGTGGTAAACCTCTGAATTTAACCACTGGCCAGATGTTTTTACTCTTCATTTTGCTTCTATCTAATTTTTTTTTTGGGGGGGGAATGGTGTTTGGTTCAAAAAGGACCCTAATCCAAGGAATTCTGTTTGTTTTTTGTATTTACTGTTTTAAGACTACTGTGACCACCTGCACTTGTTTGCCTATTCTTCTGTTTTTTTTTGTCAAATATCCAGATATATCCACATTGCTGTGATTAAACTGTGCACTAATCAGCAAGTATGTGGGCAATTAACTACTGATGGGTGAAGGGTAAATCATTGCACTTGATGAAAGACAAAACTGTTTCTAATTTTTGTAGCTAAATTGGTCAATCTGATTTGTCTACAAGTATATTTGGGTTTGGAATCTTAATTAAAGTACTTGTGTATCTCTCTCATCTTCAGAGAATCATTATTTTTGATTTCTTCTTTCTTCCCCCTCCCGCATTGATCCTGGTGACTAAATTTTTTCTAGTCTTATTTTTAATCTCAATTTCTGGAGTTAGTGTTTAATTATCAGTCCTGGCTGTAAATCTGTTGCTGGGAGACTTGGCTTTCTGCCTGGTTTTAATGCTCACATGGACATGTAAAATGCAACTTGTTAATTAAAAAAATAAATGCATTCTTTGCATAAGATCTAATTTTGTTGAACTTTTCTTTGGAATTTTTTTGGTAACATTCAGCTTGTCTAAAACATTGCTGGAAAAGTGCGTGGTAAGTTAAATATGATAGTGACATTTAATTGACTTCAAGATATCAATGATGTACAGCCAGGAGAGATTTGATTTGGCATGTTCAGAGCTGATAACGTGGGCTGAAGTGTCTGCCATGCACCATTTCATAAGTAGCCTTAAAAGAATCTGACTTGGAATGTTATTTTTCAAGTTGTTTACATAGATAAAAATCCTCTAGTCCAGTCTGAAGCTTTCACTGGTTTTGGCTAGTGTTAGTTTGTAGTTATTTCCAGAACTTAAAAGGTGGAATTTCTCATGCATCACTGGCTTGTCCTGGAAATGGCCCTGTAGAGTGTAATGGAATTTGGAAACTTTAAATGATTGTATCCATTAATTGCCAGTTATCTTCCTTGGCAACTTAATTTCTGGATGCTGGTGATTAAGACCATAGACCTTGGAGCAGAATTAGGCCATCTGGCCCATCGAGTCTGCTCCACCATTCAATCATGGCTGATCCTTTTTTAATATCTCCTTCCCAACCCCAGTTCCTGGCCTTGTAATCTTTGCCAAATTCAATCAAGAACCTATCAATCTCTGCCTTAAATGCACCCAACAATTTGGGTGTTAAATGCATTAAAATGTATCTTGAAAGTGGGGAAAGTTGTAATCCAAGTGCAAGACATTTAGAAATGTGCAGATTTTTCCATGATTCTTTCACCTCATTTAAACAAGACAGGAACTACATTTCAATAGTTGCAAGTTACATCTACCCTTTTTTTTGCAGATTGCATTAAGATAGTCATTACCAATAAATTGCAGATATTAATCACTTTTAGATGGAGGTTTGGAGTCGGTCAAATTTTGTATGAATTGAGTGCATCAGGTATGACTGAATTATCAGCAGATGAGGTCCACTCTACACTGGGTAAGAGATGGTGTTCCAAATAAAGAGGAAATGGTAATTTTACAAACTCAACATTGATACAGAAGACTCCAAGTGGAACTCTAGCCTTTGTTCCATTCCTTCAAGCTATGTATGAAGGATTGCTGTTGTTAAGAAGAGCAAACTTGATTGGCTTGACAATTTTGTTAAATTTGCTGTACAAAATAATGCATTCAATGCTGTTAGATTAACATGACATGCCCATTGCAGATACAGGGTTAAATTGGCTGCGAATTGAGATGAAACATGAATTGGATCCACAAAGCAATGTCCCTTTGGATCCCATGCCTCCTTTCTCAGTAAGCCTGGCATGGGGTACCTTATAAAATGCCTTGCTGAAATTCATATACATCTACTGTTCTACCTCATCAATGTGTTTGGTCACATCCTCAAAATTCAATCAGGCTCATAAGGCATGAGCTGCCTTTGAGAAAGCCATGCTGGCTATTCCTAATATTATGCCTCTCCAAATGTTCATAAATCCTCCCTCTCAGGATATTTTTCATCAATTTACCAACCACTGAAGTAAGATTTGCTGGTCTATAATTTTGTGGGTTTATCTCTACACCCTCCCTTGAATAAGGGAACAATATCCATAACTCTCCAATCCTTTGGAACCTCTCCTGTCCCCATTGATGATGCAAAGATCATTGCCAGAGGCTCAGCAATCTCCTCCCTCACCTCCCACAGTAGCCTGGGGTACATCTTGTCTGGTCCCAGTGACTTGTCCAACTTGATGCTTTCCAAAAGCTCCAGCACATCCTCTTCCTTAATATCTACATGCTCAAGCTTTTCAGTCCACTGTAAGTTATCCCTACAATTGCCAAGATCCTTTTCTGTAGTGAATACTGAAGCAAAGTACTCATTAAGTACCTCAAATTGAAAAAAATAATGGCTTTCTATCCCAGCACAGGGACCTGTGAACTGAGAAGTGTTGGAGAAACTATT
The DNA here is from genome assembly GCF_048418815.1 of Hemitrygon akajei. Classification (NCBI taxonomy): domain Eukaryota; kingdom Metazoa; phylum Chordata; class Chondrichthyes; order Myliobatiformes; family Dasyatidae; genus Hemitrygon; species Hemitrygon akajei. The sequence goes on from NC_133127.1 coordinate 35,083,807, forward strand.
CCTACAAATAGGATGTGGTCTCATTTGTGATCTCTCATTGTGTTAATTCAACAGAATTTACAAGGTGTAATAGGCAACAAAATTAGTTTCAGCAATAATTGGCTTTGTCACAATCTCTGAAGAGTAAATATAATTATCACAAGATGAACTTGGGTTTTTACCTAGAAAATGAACATGAAAAGGGATGACATTTTAAACTTCAAAATGAAGGGTATAAACTTGAAGTCTCTTTGACCTATCACATCTATGTTGACTTTTCAGTCTATAATAAACCCATTTGACTCATGAGGACTCTAGTTTTTCTGTGTCTTGGAGACCGATACAAGATGCTGAAATCAGAAGCTCTTATCTCCCTGCTTCTGTTATTTTACAACTCTCTCCTCCCTCTGCCTTCACCCCTCTTAACATGAATCTACATATTGTCTGCCAGGTCTTGCTCCCTCCCTTCCCTTCCCCTTTTTATTATTGGTCATCTCCCTCTATGACAGTCCACATGACAGGCCTCGGACTCAACTCTATGTTGACTATCCATTTCCTTCATAGATGCTACTGGACACAGAGTTCCTCCAGCATTTTGTTCTATGCTTTGCCTAATTAAGTGTCTAAATGCCTCTAAACTTACACTGTGACCTCTTTATTAGGTACACCTGCTTGTTACTGCAAGTATCTAATTAGCCAATCATGTGGCAGCTACTCGATGTATAAAAGCTTGCAGATATGGTCAAGAGATTTAGTTGTTGTTCAGACCAAACGAGAATGTGGACAAAATGTGATCCAAGTGACTTTGACCATGGATTGATTGTTGATGCCAGACTGTGGTTTGAGTATCTCAGAAACTGCTGATCTTGGGATTTTCATACACAACATTCTCCAGAGTTTACAGGGAATGGTGTTTTTTTAAAAAAACCATGCAATTAGTGGTAGTTCTGTGGACTATAATGCCATGAGAGGTCAGAGGAGAATGGTCAGACTGGTTCAAGCTGACAGGAAAGTGACAGTAACTCCAGTAACCACGCATTACAACACTGGTGGGCAGAATAGCATCTCTGAGTGCACAACACGTAAAAACTTGGAATTGGATGGGCTGCAGCAGCAGAATATCACACTGGCTTCTACTCCTGTACTGAACAAAGTGGAATTGTATCTGATTCCACCCCCCTGACAATGCATTGCTGATATCAATCACTCTCTGAGTGGGAGGGGGAATCTTACCCCTCAGATCAGCTTTAAATTTCCCTCCTCCTCATCTTAAACCAATGTCCTCTTGTTTTTGATATTTCACACCAGGAGCGCCACGATAGCACAGCAGTTAGTGTGACCCTCGGCATTCTGGAGTTTGGAGTTCAGAGTTCAATTCCAGCACCGTTCTGTGAGGAATCTCTGTACCCCCTCCCTGTGGAATAGGTTTTCTCTGGTTCCTCTGGTTTCCTCCCACAGGGTAGGTTAATTGGTCATTGTATATTGTCCCATGATTAGGTTAGGGTTAATCGGGTTTATAATGGCTTGCTGGGATGGCATAGCTGGAAGGGACAGAAAGGCCTACTCTGTGCTGCATCACTAAATAAAATTTTAAAGATTCTGACTACCTTTTATAGTTTTAAATTCTGCTATCAGGCTACTCTTTAGTGTAGATCGGTAGTAAAATCTCCTCCTCCCTGACAATCAACATGGATTTCTGAATGGTCCATGAACACTGCCTTCTTATTTGTCCTTTACAATATACAGTTATTTACTCTGTGACTTATAGTTATTTTTATGTCCTTCACCAAACTGTTGCCTTAGAATAACGAATGCCGTAACATTTATCTGTAATCATAAACCTGATTCTGAGTCTGAGTCTCCAATCTTTCCCCATAGCTAAAGTCAATTCAGGCAATATCCTGGTGAATCCCCTCTCAACTCTCTTCAGTGCAATCACTTTCTTCCTAAAGTGAAGCAGTCGGAACTACACACAATACTCCAACCAGGGGTGAGTAGAGAAGAACAGAAAATTGTTCAATGAAAGGCTGGGTCTAACCATACAAATGAGTGTATTTTTGGAGAGGAACTGGTGAGGCTTATATTCGAGGAAAACAAACTGTTCTTCCTGAATTGCGGCTTCCCTTTTACCATAGTGGTCAGAACCGTGACCACATTTCATCTGTTTTGCTACCCTCTGATCTCACCTTTATCCTGCAGAGAAAAACAACAAATCTTTTCCCTATCTTCACCTTCCACCCCACCAGCTGCGACCTGCAATGAATCAACTTCTGCCGGCAAGACTTCCACCAGATATGTCTTCTCCCCCGCCCCCGACTTCCAGTATTCTGAAGTGATCACTCTCTTTGCCATTCCTGGCCTATTCTTCCATCTTCATCTCCCACACTGGCACTTCCCCCATGTAACCGCAGGAACTGTAGCACCTGACCTTCCACCCGCCACCACCATCCGTGGACCCGTGCCATCACTTCGGCCGAAGCAACGATTCAATTGCACTTCTTCCAGTCTTGAATACTGCAAATAGTCTTCAAGAATGACTTCAGGAAGAGGGAGTCAGGAGAGCGCACTCCAGATAGAGAGGTCAGCAGTGGTAAGGGTGAGCAGTTTCAAGTTCCTGGGTGTCAACTTCTCTGAGGACCTATCCTGGGCCCAATTGATGTAATTATGAAGAAAGCATACCAGCAGCTATATTTTATTAGCAGTTTGAGAATACGTCACCACGGACTCCAGCAAATGTCTACAGATGTCTCATAGAGAGCTTTCTGTCTGGTTGCATCACCATCTGGTATGGAGGCACCAATGCACAGGATTGGATGAAGCAGCAGTGGGTTGTAAACTCAGCCAGTTCCTTCATGGGCACCAGCATTTCCAGAGGTGATGCCTCGGAAAGACCCCCACCACCCAGGACATGCCCTCATCTCATTATTACCACCAGGAATGAAGTACACACTTAATGTTTTAAGTACAGTTTCTGCCACACCTAATTTCTGACTGGACAATGATCCCATGAGCATTACCCCACGATTTTGTTCTCTTTTTACAATACTTATACTGTTTATATTTTTTATTGTAACTGATCGTATTTTTTAATATATTGCACTGTACTGCTGCCACGAAGTGTCTAATTTCACAGCATATGTAAGTGATAATAAACTTGCTTCCCCTACACTGACTGGGCAATTGTTTTGTAGAGTACCTGAGGTTTCTTTTGCCTCCCACCTTAGTTCTCTATCCCACTCCCACACTGATCTCTCCGAGTCAAGAGTTAGTGTACCGTCCCAACTGCTCAACAGATGACACCATTGCCACCACCCTCCACCTGGACAAAAAAGACACATACGTTTGGATGCTGTTCATAGACTTCAGTTCAGCATTCAACACAATCATCCCTCAGAAACTGATTAAAAAGCTGAGCCTACCGGGCCTGAACACCTCCCTCTGCAACTGGATCCTAGACTTCCTGACTGGGAGACCTCAGTCAGTCCGGATCGGGAGCAGCATCTCCAACACCATCACACTGAGCACGGGGACTCCCCAGGGTTGCGTGCTCAGTCCACTGCTGTTCACTCTGCTGACCCACGACTGTGCTGCAACACACAGCTCGAACCATATCATCAAGTTCGCCGATGACACGACTGTGGTGGGTCTCATCAACAAGAACGATGAGTCAGCTTACAGAGAGGAGGTGCAGTGGCTAACGGACAGGTGCAGAGCCAACAACCTGTCTCTTAATGTGAACAAAACAAAAGAGATGGTTGTTGACTTCAGGAGGGCACGGAGCAACCACTCCCCGCTGAACATAGACGGCTCCTCGGTAGAAATTGTAAAGAGCACCAAATTTCTTGGTGTTCACCTGACGGAGAATCTCACCTGGTCCTTCAACACCAGCTCCATAGCAAAGAAAGCCCAGCAGCGTCTCTACTTTTTGCGAAGGCTGAGGAAAGTCCATCTCCCACCCCCCATCCTCATCACATTCTACAGGGGTTGTATTGACAGTATCCTGAACAGCTGCATCACTGCCTGGTTCGAAAATTGCACCATCTCGGATCGCAAGGCCCTGCAGCGGATAGTGAGGTCAGTTGAGAAGATCATCAGGGTCTCTCTTCCTGCCATCACAGACATTTACACTACACGCTGCATCCGCAATGGAAACAGCATTATGAAGGACCCCATGAACCCCTCATACAATCTCTTCTCCCTCCTGCCGTCTGGGAAAAGGCTCTGAAGCATTCGGGCTCTCACGACCAGACTATGTAACAGTTTCTTCCCCGAAGCTATCAGACTCCTCAATACCTGAAGCCTGGACTGACACCTTGCCCTACTGTCCTATTTATTATTTATTGTAAATGCCTGCACTGTTTTTGTGCACTTCATGCAGTCCTGTGTAGGTCTGTAGTCTAGTGTAGCTTTCTCTGTGTTGTTTTTTTAATTACGTAGTTCAGTCTAGTTTTTTGTACTGTGTCATGTAACAGCATGGTCCCGAAAAACGTTGTCTCATTTTTACTATGCACTGTACCAGCAGTTATGGTCAAAATGACAATAAAAGTGATTTGACTTGACTTGACTTGACTTGGCTTGACTTATCTTCTCATAGAGTCATAGAGAGGTACAGCACAGAAACAGGCCCTTCCGCCTATCTAGTCCATTCTGAAACCATTTAATCTGCCTACACCCATTGACCTGCACTGGGACCATGGCCCCCCCATATCCCCACTACCCATGTACCTATCCCAACTTCTCTTAAATGTTGAAGTCGAGCTCGCATCCACCTCTTGTGCTGGCAGCTCATTCCACACTCTCACCACCCTCTGAGTGAAGAAGTTTCCACTCATGTTCCCCTTAAACATTTCACCTTCCACCCTTAGCCCATGACCTCTAGTTATAGTCCCACCTAACCACAGTGGAGGAAAAAGCCTGCTTGCATATCTGTACCCCTCATAATCTTGTATACCACTATCAAATCTCCTCTCAATCTTCTACGTTGTAAAGAATACAGTCCAAACATATTCAATCTTTCTTTCCTTATAACTCAGGTCTCCAGACCCAGCAACATCCTTGTGAATTTTCTTTGCATTCTTTCAGCCTTGTTTACATCTTTCCTGTAGGAAGATGACAAAACTGCATGCAATACTCCAAATTAGGCCTCACCAATGTCTTATACAACTTCAACATAACATCTCATCTTCTGAAGTCAATACATTAATTTATGAAGACCAATGTGCTAAAAGCTTTCTTTACAGCCTATCTACCTGTAACACCACTTTCAATGAATTATGAACCTGTATTCCCAGATCCCTTAGTTCTACCACACCCCTCACAGTGTAATACTTACCTTGGATGGTCCTACTGAAATGCTAAACCTCACAGTTGTCTGCATTAAATTCTATCTGCCATTTTTCAGCCCATTTCCCAGCTGATGCAGATCCTCAGCAAGCCATGATAGCCATACACCCAATCTTGGTGACAACCGCAAATTTGCTGATCCAGTTAACCACATTATCATCCAGATCACTGATATAGATGAGAAACAAAGGACCCAGCACCAATCCCTGCTGCACACCACTAGTCACAGGCCTCCAGTCAGAAAGGCACCCCTCTACTACCACTCTCTGCCTTCTTCCACAAAGCCAATATTTAATCCAATTTACTACCTCATCCTGATGCCCAGCGACTGAACCTTCTTGCCCAGCCTCCCATGCGGGACCTTGTCAAATGCCTTATTAAGGTCCATGTAGACAACATCCATTGCCTTGCCTCCATCTGCTATTCTGGTAAATTCCTTGCAAAACTGTATAAGATTGGTTAGACATCGCCTACCATGTATGAAACCATGTTGACTATCCTTAATCAGTCCCTGTCTATCCAAATGCTTATATATCCGATCCCTTAGAATACCTCCCAATAACTTTTCTGCCCAAGAATGTTGCAAAATGCAGTACTCAATATCAAATTCTCCAACTTTAGATAACTCAGTCTTTCTGTTCGTAAGAGTTTTGCAAACCATCATTCAAAACCTAACACGAGGAAATCTGCAGATGCTGGAAATTCAAGCAACACACACAAATTGCTGGTGGAACGCAGCAGGCCAGGCAGCATCTATAGGAAGAAGCACTGTCGACGTTTTGGGCCGAGACCCTTCATCAGGACTAATTGGGATCCTCAGAAGGTCCAAATTGAGAAGCTCGAAAATGAATCCTGAAGCCAACTGGAGTCAGTTGGCAATGAAGACACATTCCAAGGAAGGATATATGGCTATAATAGTGGGTCTGGGTCAAAATATGATTGAAAAGTTGAAGGGATCCCAGTTAGTCCTGACAAAGGGTCTCGGCCCGAAAGGTTGACAGTGCTTCTTTCTATAAATGCTGCCTGGCCTGCTGCATTCCATCAGCAATTCAAAACCTAATTGTGGGACTGTAGATCAGGGAGCCATTCAAGAGGGGGGAAAGAAGAGAAATTTAGTGGTAACTGGGGATAGTATAGTCACAGGAATAGACAGGGTTCTCTGTTGCAAGGATAGAGTGCCCCAAAGGCTATGTTGCCTGTCTGGTTTGGGACATCTTATCTGACCTGCAGTGGAATTTGCAGTGGGAGGGGAAAGATCCATTTGTTGTGGACCATGTCGCTACTAACAACATAGGTAGAATGAGGAAGGAGGTTCTGCTGAGGGGATTTGAGCAGCTAAGGACTAAATTAAAAAGCAGAACCAAAAAGTAATAATCTCTAGATTACTACATGAGCCACGTGCAAGTTACCATAGGGTCAAGAAGACTAGAGAGTTAAATGCCTGGCTCAAGGATTGGTGGGGGAGAAGTGAGTTTGAATTCATGGGAAATTGGCACCAGTACTGGGGAAGGGCTGAGCTGTACCAATGGGACAGGCTCGACTTGAACCGTTGATGGGACCTGGATCCTAGCAGATCACATAACTAGGGCTGTGGATAGGGTTTTAAACTAAATAGTAGGGAGTTGCGTTCAGCAGATGGAGAAGTATGGATAAAGTAAAAAAGAAAAGTGTGGATAAAGAAAAAGCAAAAGAGAAAAGTAAGAGTGGAGTTAATAAAAGTCAAGTTCAGAAGAGTAAAAGATTACAAGATTTTAAAAGCACAATGAGTATAAAGGTACTTTATTTTGAATGCCTGTAGTATTTTAAACAATGTTAGTGAACTTGTGGCACAAATCAGTACAAAGAGATATGATTTAGTGGCCATTACAGGGTGAAGAAGGTTGGGAATTAAATTAAATATCCAAGGATATTGGGTAATATAGAAGGATAGGCAGGAAGGGAGGTGCGGTAGCACTTTTAATTAAGGATGAGATCAGGGCGATAGTGAGAGATGATATGAGATCTAAGGAGCAGAATGTTGAATCCATCTGGGTAGAGATTAGGAATAGTAAAGGGAACAAATCACTGGTGGGAGTTGTCTATCAGCCACTGAATAATAACATGACAGTGGCACAGGCAACAAACAGAGAAATATCTGAGGCAGGTAAGAATGAAGCAGCAGTTATCAGGGTCTTTAACTTTCACGTAGACTGGGTGAATCAAGTTGGTCGAGGCAGTCTTGAGGAAGACTTAGCAGAATGCAGCCATGATAGCTTTCTTGAACAGCACGTTACTGAACCTACAAGGGAATGTGCTATCTTGGATCTGTTCCTGCGCAATGAGACAGGTAAAATTAGTGATCTTGTAGTTAGGGATGCTATTGGAAGGAGTGATCACAGTATGATTGAGTTTCTCATACCGTACAAATGGAGGGTGCAATAGTTCAATCTATAACCAGCGTATTATGCCTAAACAATGGAGACTACAATGGTCTGAGGGAGGATTAGGCTAGTGTAGACTGGCAACACGGGCCATATGATGGGACAGTTGAGGAATAGTGGAGAGCCAACCTTGGATAGCTAAGGAAATAAAAGAAGGCATCAAACTAAAAGCTTGTACAAATAAAGTCACCAAAAGTGATGGGAAACTGGAAGAAATGGAAATTTTAAAAAGCAACAAAGTACCACCAAGTGAGCACAAAATAAACTAGCGCAAAATATAAGACTGGATAGTAAAAGTTTTTATAATTATATAAAGCAGAAAAGAGTAGCTAAAGTGAACATAGGTTCCTTGGAGGACAAGAAGGGGAATTTAATTTTGGGTAATGAGGAAATGGCCAAGGCTTTGAATGACTATTTTGTGTCGGTCTTCACAGTGGAGGACACATCTTACATGCCAAAGCGAGATGTAATGAATGCAATGGGAGGTGAGGACCTTGATAGAATAGCTTTCACTAAAGAGGTAGTACTGAGAAAACTTGTGGGCCTCAAGATAGCTAAGTCCCCTGGTCCTGATGGAATGCAACTCAGGGTACTGAAAGAAATGGCAGAAGTTATAGTAGAAGCTTTGGTGATGATTCTCTTGCCTCTGAGCAGGTCCCAGCGGATTGGAAGAAGGTGAATGTCACACTACAATTTAAAAAATAGTGTAGGCAAAAGGCAGGTTACTATAAGCCAGTTAGTTTAACATCTGTAGTTGGGAAAATGCTTGCAGTTATCATTAAAGAAGAAATAGCAAGACACCTGGAAAGAAATGGATCCATCAGGCAGATGCAGCATGAATTCGACAAAGGCAGGTCCTGTTTGACAAACTTACTGGAGTTCTTTGAGGATATAATGAACACAGTGGATAGAGGTGAACAGAAGGATATTATTTACTTGGATTTCCAGAAGGCGTTCGATAAGGTGCCACATAAAAGACTTATCCGTTAGATAAGGGTGCATAGAGTTGGGAGTGATGTACTAGCATGGATAGAGGATTGGTTAACTAATAGAAAGCAGAGAGTTGGGATACATGGGTGTTACTCTGGTTGGCAATCCATGGTGAGCAGTGTGTCGCAGGGGTCAGTGCTGGGCCCACAACTGTCCACAATATACATTAACGACCTGGAAGAGGGGACCAAGTGTAGTGTATCTAAGTTTGCTGATGACACTAAATTGAGTGGGAAAATAAATTGTGCAGAAGATATAGAGAGTCTGCAGAGATATAGATAGGTTAAGTGAGGGGGCAAGGGTCTGGCAGATGGAGTGTAATGTTGGTAAATGCAAAGTCATCCATTTTGGAAAGAAAAATGAAAGTAGATTATTATTTAAATGGTAAAAAATTGCAGCATGCTGCTGTGCAGAGGGACTAGGGAGTGCTTATGCATGAATCACAAAAGGTTGGTTTGCAGGTGCAGTAGGCTATCAAGAAGGCAAATGGAATGTTGGCCTTCATTACTAAAGGGACTGAATTTAAGAGCAGGAAGGTTATGGTGCAACTGTACAGGGTACTGGTGAGGCCGCACCTGGAGTACTACATCCAGTTCTGGTCTCCTTACTTGAGGAAGGATCTACTGGCTTTGAAGACAGTGCAAAGAAGGTTGACCAGGTTGATTCCAGAGATGAGGGGGTTAGACTTCGAGGAGAGATTGAGTTGCCTGGGTCTGTACTTGCTGGAATTCAGAAGAATGAGAGGAGATTTTATAGAAACATATCAAATTATGAAAGGGATAGAGAAGTTAGAGGCAGGAAAGTTGTTTTCACTGGTAGGTGAGATTAGAACTAGGGGACATAGCCTCAAGACTCGGGGGGGGGGGAGAGTAGATTTAGGATGGAAATGAGGAGAGTGGTGAATCTGTGGAATTCTCTGCCCAATGAAACAGTAGAGGCTACCTCAGTAGATATATTTAAGACAAGGTTGGATTGATTTTTGCATAGCAGAGGAATTAAGGGTTATGGGGAAAAGGTAGGCAGATGGAGATGAGTCCATGGCCAGATCAGCCATGATCTTATTGAATGGTGGAGCAGGCTCAACAGGTCAGAAGGCCTACTGCTCCTATTTCTTATGTCTTTATGTATCATTTTAACTTAGTTTTTTTCTTACTTTTTTTTGCAAATAATTTGGCTCACTGGCATGTCTTGCAGATTCATCATTCACAACACATTATACAGACAAATAAACCTAATATGATTTTAATTGCCTGTTTAATCTGCCACTTTGCTTATCAGAGAAATTGCCTTTGTTCTAACATTCTGCCACTTTCTCACATTCCCATTTCTAATGAAGAGTCACAGAGCAGTAACATTCTCTTTCAAAGAGTGATAAATGTTCCTCCCACTGTATGTTTTATTTCAGTTTCCCTGCATCTGCAGAGCCATCAAGGACAATGTATACAGAAAGGTCATTGTGAAGGATTCCATCCACCCTACTAATGGACTCTCGCTCTCATCAGGAAGGAGGCTATGTAGCATCCATGCCAGGACCACCAGAATCAAAAGCTGTTACTTTCCCTGAAAAGTAAGGCTGACCAACACCTCTTCCCACTGTACTACTGTACTAATTTATCATTTCCTGTGATACTGAGTCACAGGAAATTATCATATTGAGTCACCTTACAGTATGTACAGGCACTCCTGTGCCTAGCGTCACTTTATGTAACAGTTTCTTCCCCCAAGCTATCAGACTCCTCAATACCCGAAGCCTGGACTGACACCTTGCCCTATTGTCCTGTTTATTATTTATTGTAATGCCTGCACTGTTTTTGTGCACTTTATGTAGTCCTGTGTAGGTCTGTAGTCTAGTGTCGCTTTCTCTGTGTTGTTTTTTAAAATTACGTAGTTCAGTCTAGTTTTTGTACTGTGTCATGTAACACCATGGTCCTGAAAAACGTTGTCTCATTCTTGCAATGTACTGTAGCAGCAGTTATGGTCAAAATGACAATAAAAGTGACTTGACTTGACTTGATACAATCGATCTATGTACATAAGCTGCTTATGTATTTAAAATTCATAGTTTTTTATTATTCTGTTCTTTATCCTATTTTTGTTTTGTGCTGCATTGGATCCAGAGTAACAATTATTTTGTTTTCCTGTACACTTGGTACTGGGAATGACATTAAGCAATCTTGAGTCATTTTTATTTTCATCAATATATATGGGTAAAATGAGTTTAGGATTAAGTCATGTTGTGACGAGGATCTTGTGATTCTGCAATAGAAATTGATAGGTGGGGAGATTAACTTTATTTGTCACATGTACATTGAAAGATCCAATGAACTGTGTCGTTTTGCATCGAGACCAGCAGTGTGAGGATGTGCTGGGGAAGTCTGCATGTGTCACGGTGGCTTCTGGTGCCCGCATTGCATGGCTAGATATAAACCTGGCAAATGGGGCTCAGTGTGAGGTCATGCACTTCGATAGGTGGAATCAAAAGGGTGATTATTATAAAAAAGGAGAAAGATGGCAAATGAATGAAGCTCAGAAGGGCTCTAGTGCAAGTACGTATCACAAAATGTTGGCAGGTAACAAGTAGTTCATAAGGCCAACTTCACTGTGAAGAGGTCTGGAGTGTAAATCTTTTTCCAGTTCTGCAGGGTATGGTGCAGCGCAGCACAGCTATGCAGTTTTACTCTCCTTAAAAATAAACATAGCAGCACTGGAAGCAGTCCAGAGGAAGACTCAGCAAATTAATTCCTGAGATGAGAGGGTTGGCCTCTCAAGAGAAGCTGGATAATTTGGGTTCTGTATTCATTGGAGTTTACAAGAATGGTTTATTATTTGTCATGTTCTGAGGTACAGTGAAAAAACTTTGTTTTGTATGCTATCCATACAGAAAATTCCTCACATCAGGACAATGGGGAAGCAGGAAAAAAGTGTTAACAGAATGCAGAATATAGTCTTAGGAGAATCAAAATACAAGTTGCTATGGTGGCTTAGCATAGGAAATAAGATGAACGTGACATTAACAATTCATGAACAAAGGCACACATTTACAAAATAAAGGCTTGGTCGTTTTAAGACTAAGGTTTGTAGAAATTTCTTCTCTCAGAATGTATCTGGCATCCTTCGAGTGATGGAGGAAAATTATATCATATACTTAATGTGCAGACTGATGAATACTTGAAAGACCAAAGAATTGAGAACTATAAGGAACTAGCAGAGAAAAGGAGTCAAAGCTAATACTGTAAAGCCCAACCACAGAGTGGCCTCGTGGTCTGTTCTCGTAAAAATGTATAAACCAAGTATACATCATATGACCTTTATCGTAACATGCTGGCATCTGCAGTATAGAGATTGCTCAGTCAGTAAAAAATTAAAATACAGAGTTAGTTGAGCCAAGACTAGTTTTACCTCACCTAGATGAAGACGACTTGGAAAAGTGCGAAGGATAACGACCTACAATTGATGACATTAGAAATTGATGTTTACAGGTCCAATCAAACACAAACTGGTGATCTAACCAAGGCCTGGGATTGCATTGATATTAACCACCAGTTTTAACAGCAGGCATTTCACGAGTTTGTTCGCGTTTGCAGAAAATATTATCGCTGATAATTAATTCTGATCGGATTCTCTGTGAAATTGGACCTTTGAAAGAGCTGGGAAACCACTGTAGCAGTAGTTTGAAAGGAAAACGGCTCTTCCTCTAACACTTTGCGTTACATCCCGTCACATGAAAAACAGAAATAGATAGAGCTGACTGACGTCACAGAGTGGGCGGAGACAAGGAACTTTGGTAACCAGCCTCAAAACGATGGCGGGAAAAGCTCTGCGATTTTTCTCCTAAATTTATACATTTACAGTGGGATGGATTCCAAAAGCGCCAAGGTACTTTTCCAGAATCTGGATATTTATAAAATCAGACCGTATAATTGACATTCGATTTTATATAACTATTTTCAGCGCCGTTTTTAACGTTAAATAACGAGGAAGCGGAAGTCCGGCCTAGCGGTTGGCTTTTAGTTGATAATGATTGCTTAAATTTGTAGTGTATCCTGATTGATTGCTCAACTTTCCAGTCACCGTCAAACTGAGAAACGGAAGGGCCGTGTCAGTGGGGAAAGAGAAACTGAATTTCAACTCGATTATACTTCTGTGTATCTAGCAATTTTAAAAACATTTTTACACCAGCTGAAGAACTTTTAAAAAGTCAGTCTTGAGTTTAAAACAGTCTTGGACACTGAGGAATAGACAATGAATAGTGTAAATGAATACAAAATTCCTGCGCTGCTCTAACAATTCAAAATACTGTTAAGTGCAATGAATTAATTTGAAGATGGTAGCCATTCGACCTAAGGATTTAAATTGACTTGATAGTAAAATATGGCTAAAGTTATAAAGTGAGAACTTTATATTACAAGAGAAAGATTACTGAAGCATTCTTTCAGGTGGCTGACAAATTCTGGGCATTGAATCAGCAGAAATCCTTTTTTATGGAATGTGGTCAATGCTGTACATCTATTCACTCAGTAGATGCTTTGTTGAGTACCTCCTGTACCTAATAAAGTGGCCACTGAATATACATTCATGGTCTTCTGCTGCTGTAGCCCATCCACGTCAAGTTGCTGTAAAGCGACGTGAGGCTTTTTATGTTTAAGGGAAACCATAACAACTCATTTATTTTACTCCAAACACTGAACTCGAAATGCGGTTACAGAACTCCACATAATTACGTCAGACCAGCCTCTTCTGCTCAATGTTGGTGGATGTGAATTATGTGCGTTTGCACCAATTGCGTTACTCTACAATTCGAGGTATTGTGCATTCAAAGATACTCTTCTGCACGCCTTTGTAGGTAATCACGGCTATTTGAATACTGTTAGCTTGCTGTCAACTTGAACCGGTCTGGCCATTCCCCTCTAACCTCTCCCATTAATAAGTTGTTTTCACCCACAGAATTGCTGCTCACTGGATGTGTTTGTCTTGTGCACCATTCTCTGAGACCCTCAAATGACCCCATCTGGCATGAACAATCATTCCATGGTCAGTCACTTAGATCACACTTCTTCTCCATTCTGATGTTTGGTCAACTGAACCTCTTGACCATGTCTGCATGATTTTATGCATTGAGTTGCTGCCACATGATTGGCTGAGTAGATATTTGTATTAAGAAGCAGGTTACCTAATAAAGAGGCCACTGAGTGTGTTTTACATCCTTAAATCGATGAGACGATTAAGGATTAGCTGCATACATTGGGAGATGCAGTTAAGTCAAGTCACTTATTATTGTCGTTTCGACCATAACTGCTGGTACAGTAAACAGTAAAAACGAGACAACGTTTTTCAGGACCATGGTGCTACATGAAACAGTACAAAAACTACACTGAACTACATAAAAACAATACCGGAAAAAACTACACTAGACTACAGACCTACCCAGGACTGCATAAAGTACACAAAACAGTGCAGGCGTTACAATAAATAATAAACAAGACAACAGGCACTAATAGACAAGTTGGTGTCAGTCTAGACTCTGGGTAATTTTTCATCTCCTCTGATCTCCGATAGATACATTTCAAAACGCTGTTTAAATCTTTTCCAGTTTTCTGCTACGTTTCCAGTCAGCTGAAGCATCAATGGGGGTTGCAAAACTTCCATTTTTAAAGCTGTTAGCAAGCAACGAAACAGTTCACGCTCTTTTTCCCCCCGATTATCTTTGCTTCTCCCGTGTTAGTGAAACGAATTATTCTTCCAGACCAACTTCTGACACCATGTTGTGTTCTTTATATGTGCCGTGGGTTACTAAGAACAAACCATATTCTGGAAGAACATAACTAGAACTTTCATTTAACAGCAAAAAGCAACCACGTTTTAACACTGCCACGCTTCTAGATCATTCTGTCATTTCTGCGCATGCTATGAACTCCGTCCAATCACGTTCTGACACGTGATAACATCACAGTCCACTTTTGTTCAAGAACCTGATGGTTGATGGGTAGTAATTGTTCTTGAAGATGGTGGTGTGAGTCCTGAGGCTCTTGTACCTTCTGCCTGATGGCAGCAGGGAGAAAAGAGCATGGCCTGGGTGGTGAGGATCTTTGATGATGGATGCTGGTTTTCTCTGGCAGTGTTTCATGTAGATGTGCTCAATGGTTGGGAGGGCTTTAGCCGGAATTACTGGGCCAAATCCACTACTTTTTGTAGGATTTTCTGCTCAAAGACATTGGTGTTCCATACCAGGCCATATGCAGCCAGTCAGCACACTTTCAACCACACACCTATAGAAGTTTGTCAAGATTTTTGACGACGTGATAAATCTCCGCAGACTCCTGAGGAAGCAGAGGTGCTGTTATGCTTTATTTGCAATTACATTGATAAGATAGGTCCAGGACAGGCCTGTGAAATAGTAACACCTAGGAATTTAAAGTTAGTGACGCTCTCCACCTCTTGATCCTTGGTCTTGCTGACATTGAGTGAGAAGTTGTTGTTATTACACCACTCAGCCAAGTTTTCAATCTCCCTCTTATATGCTGATCGACCACCACTTTTGACAGAGCCCAGAACTTGAACCTGCTGTTGGAGCTGTACTTAGCCACACAGTCATTGCTCTAAAGCAAGTAGAACAGGGGGCTAAGCACACAGTCCCCTGGTGCACCTGTGCTGATAGAGATTGTGGAGGAGATGTTGTTGCCAATCAGAATTGACTGGGGTCTGCAAATCCAGGATTCATCTGCACAATTGCACTAGACCAGACTGGATAAGGATGGCAGATTTTCTTGAAAGACTTAGATGAACTAGATGAGTTTTTACATCAGTCTGGTTGTTTTTAGGTTAACTTTACTGTATCGGAACTTCCATTCATCAATTCATTTATGTCTTTATGTAGGTAAACACTGTATGTATTCTTTGTAATTTATTTCCCCATTAGAAACATTATTCATATGATCACTAGTTCAGAATGTTGACTGCTCATCCGTTAACTTAGCCACTGTACCTGCTGAACGGCAGCCATCCTGGGATGTGCAGTGAGGTTGCCTGGAAAGTGCTGTTTGTGAAGATCAGCCTTTGTTGGGAACACCAAAGACTACATACTACTACCTGGAGCAAAAAAAAATCTGGAGGAACCCCGTGGATCAGGCATCATCTGAGGAGAAAAATAGACAGTTCAGGTTGAGATCCTGGAGGTTGCCAGAAGGAAAAGATGAGGGGGAGAGTGGGAGAGGAGCTGGCAAGATGCAGTTGAGAAGGTGACATAATTGAAGTGAGTGAGAAACCACCCTGCCGGCCCCATTTTAACCATATTTTACAGAAGTACCTTTGATAGTTTCCTGACCAGCTCCATCACCACCTGGTACGGGAATTGCAAGGCATCAGAGGATTGTGAGGAATTTTGAGTGGAATATTGGGCCCTCTCTTCCACCCATTAGAGATAATTATCAGATGCACTGCGTATGCAGGGACCTTTGCATTGGAAGTGATCCCTCCTGTCCCACCAACAATCTCTTTGAGCCCCTACCGTCATCTAGGAGATACCATAGCATTAGGTGAAGAACCGATAGGATGGGAAACCATTTCTTCCCCCAGGCTGTGAGACTACAGAACTCCCTGCCACCAGCCAGGTTGCATCACATATGAAGCGCCAGTAGTGTTATATTGTTTACTTTTTAACTTGCATTGTACATACACCTTATTAATTGTTAATTTATTTGTGGTAACATTACTTTGTGTTATGTGTGTGAGTTATATGTACTGTGTGGTACACCTTGGTCCAGAGGAACATTGTTTCATTTGGTGGTATACATGTGTAGCATAAGACCATAAGACTCAGGAGCAGAATCAGGCCATTCAGCCCTTCACATCTGTTCTGCCATTCCATCATAACTGATCCTAGATCTCACTTAACCCCATACTTCCGCCTTCTCGTCATGTCCTTTGATGTCCTGACCGATCAGGAAATGATCAACTTCTGCCTTAAATATGCACACAGACTTGGCCTCCACTGCAGTCTATGGCAGAGCATTCCACAGACTTGCTATTCTCTGGCTAAAATAATTCCTCCTTACTTCTGTTCTAAAGCGTGACCCCTCAATTTTAAGGTTGTGCCTTCTAGTTCTGGATACCTCCACCATAGGAAACATCCTCTCCACATCCACCTTATCTAGTCCTTACAACATCCGGTAGGTTTCAATGAGATCCCCCCTGCATTCTTCTGAATTCCAGTGAGTGCAGGCCTAAAGCTGCCAAAGGCTGCGCACATGTTAACCCCTTCATTGCCGGAATCATCCTCGTGAACCTCCTCTGGACTGTCTCCAATAACAACACAGCCTTTCTGAGATATGGGGCCTAGAACTAGACAATGCTCCAAGTGCGGCCTGGCTAGTGTCTTATAAAGTCTTAGCATTGTCTCTTTGCTTTTATATTCTATTCCCCTTGAAATAAATGCCAACATTGCATTTGCCTTCTTTACCACAGACTCAACCTGTAAATTAATCTGCTGGGAGCCTTGTACAAGAGCTCCTAAGTCTCTCTGCACCTCTGATGTTTGAACCTTCTCCTCATTTAGATAATAGTCTGCATTATTGTTCCTTTTACCAAAATGCATTATCATACATTGTATTCCATCTGCCACTTTTTTGCCCATTCTTCCAATTTGTCTAAGTCCTGCTGCAATCACATTGCTTCCTCAGCACTACCTACCACCCCACCTATCTTTGGCTATGTCCACACTAGACCGGATTAATTTGAAAACACCGGTTTTGCGTAAAAACGATAGGCGTCCACACCAGGCGTTTTTGAAAATACCTCCGTCCACATTAAAATAGGTATTTGGGTGAATCTCCTCCTACTGGGCATGTGCAGGACACAGCTATAGAAAACAAGTGAAGAAGCGGTATACTATTTCCGTTTCCGAGACAGCGTTGTGCTATTTCCAGTGGTCAAAAACTAGAGTACCTACAACCGAACAGAAGTTTTCAACAATGTCTTTGAGGAATACAAAGAAAGGGGAGTAGTGAAAAACCATATCAAGTTGGGCAGTATTTATGAGCAGGAAAACTGAGTTAACATTTCAAGATGACAACATTGTTTTTTTTTGTTTTTTTTAAAATTTTTTATTAGTTTTTCAAAACATTTTACAAAATTAAAAACCCCAAATCCCAATGAGGAGCATTAATACAGTGCAAGATTAAGCATACAATAACAATATGCTACAAAGGAAGAGAATTTAACAAAAAAGCACCTAAATTAAAGACAAGTGAGCTTAGTGTCCTCCCCAAGCCCCACAACACAAGAAAAAAACAACAACAACTCCAGACCAACCACCACACAGTATAAAGAGTATAAGACCGGACAGTCAAACTCCCAGACTGTGATTACACTTAGCAACAGAGGATAATAATGCCTGCTACCAGAAAAAAAAGGGAGCTGAAAGCAAGGGACCGAAAAGAAGAAAAAAAAAGAACATTGTTTTTATATGCAAATTGCGATGTCTAGTTATCTAAAATTGTTCAGTTCAGTGATGGCTGTAGAAGATGCGATGCTGTTCCTTGAGCTTTGCTGGAGCAGGGAAAGATCAAATGGGTTGGTATCTGCTGCATCTGTTCTGGCATGTCATGACAGCATTTTTAAAAAGCTCCGGTTACCCCATACACACTACACTGCCCAACCTGTGTTTTCAGATTTACGCATTCTGGAGAGCGTTTTAGAAAAGCTCCATTTTTGGGGGAGGAAAATGCCGTTTCAGTGTGGACGGAGAGTCAAAAACGAAGAGAAAAAGCTTCGGTTACGGATTTATCCGGTCTAGTGTGGATGTAGCCTTTGTATCATCTGCAAACTTTGCCGTAAAGCCATCAATTATCCAAATCATTAGCAACCAATGTGAAAAGTAGCAGACCCATTACTGACCCCTGAGGAACACCATTAGTCACTGGCAGCCAACCAGAAAAGGCTCCTTTTATTCCTACTTGCCTCCTCCTGCCTCTTTCCTGTAATGCCATGGGATTTTGTCTTGTTAAGCAGCCTTATTAAATACCTTCTAACAGTCAAAGTAAGTGACATCCACTGCCTCTCATTTCTCCACCCTGCTTGTTACTTCCTCAAAGAACTCTAACAAATTTGTCAGGCAAGATTTCCCTTCATGCCGACTTTGACTTATTTTATCATTAGTCTCCAAGTGCCCTGAAACCTCATCTTTAATAATAGATTATGTGGTTGATTGACAATAAACTTGAACTTGAGGTTGACAGATAGAGGCAGATGGAGATGGTGCCAGAGGCTGGGAGATGATTATTGTAGATGACAAAGGGTTGTAGATTAAGGAATCTGATAAGAAAGGGAGATGAGGGTGAAGCCTTTGTTGGGTTCATCCAGACTTCAACATTCATTCTCTTACACTAAGACTTGTGTTAACACTCAGGTTTTAGGGAGAAGGAGATGAAGATAATGGAGCAGAGATTTGTTCCTCAAGATCTGTTCTGGGACCCCTCCTCTTTGTGATCTTTATAAATGACCTGGATGAAGAAGTAGAAGGGTGGGTTAGTAAGTTTGCTGATGACACAAAGGTTGGGGGTGTTGTGGATAGTCTGGATGGTTGGCAGAGGTTACAGCGGGACATTGATAGGATGCAGAACTGGGCTGAGAAGTGGTAGATGGACTTCGACCCAGATAAGTGTGAAATGGTTCATTTTAGTAGCTCAAATTTGAAGACAGAATATAATATAAATGGGAAGACTCATGGCAGCGTGGAGGATCTGAGAGATCTTGGGATCCATGTCAATAAGACACTCAAAGCTGCTAAGAAGGCATATGGTATGTTGGCATTCATCAACCATGGGATTGAGTTCGAGAGCCATGAAGTAATGTTACAGCTATATAAGACCTTGGTCAGACCTCACTTGGAGTACTGTGTTCAGTTCTGATCACCTCACTACAGGAAGGATGTGGATACTACAGAGAGAGTGCAGAGGAAATCTACAAGGATGTTGCCTGGATTGGAGGGCGTACCTTATGAGAATAGGTTGAGTGTACTAGGCCTTTTCTCTTTGGAGCGACAGAGAATGAGAGATGACCTGATAGAGGTGTATAAGGTGATGAGGGTCATCGATTATGTGGATAGGCAGAGGCTTTTTCCCAGGGCAGAAATGGCTAACATGAGGGGCATGGTTTTAAGGTGCTTGGAAATAGGGACAGAGGAGATGTCAGGGGTAAGTTTTTCACACAGAGAGTGGTAGGTGCGTGGAATCACTGCTGGCAGCAGAGGTGGAAGTGGATACAATAGGGTCTTTTAAGACCCTCTTAGGTATATGGAGTTTAGAAAAATAGAGGGCTATGCAGTCGGGAAATTCTAAGCAGTTTCTAGAGTAGGTTACATGGTCAGCACAACATTGTGGGATGAAGGGCCTGTAATGTGCAGTAAATTTCTATGTTCTATTAGGCAGTGGTCAGTCCAGCAGTGTTCTTTTTGGCATGGAGGATGTGGATATCTTTGTAGTCTTTTGCTTTGGTGGTATGATCTACTGAATGCCATTGCTGGGATAGAGGCTGTTGGCAAGGCATTTGTGTTTGTCGAGGGTTTGGGGTGTGTGGTTGGAAAAAGGGGGGAGAGAGGGGGATCAGAGTCATGTTTACTATTGCTGCTGCATGTAGTGAAGTTTGTTCAATGTAAAAGCAGTACAGGGCAGGACATACAAACTGCTGGAAATCACAAAAATAAAAAATAAATATTGAGGAACAGTGAGGTAGTGTTCATAGTTCATGGGCCATTCAGAAACCTGATGGCTGAGGAGAAGAAGCTGCTACTTAAAACATCAAGTGTTGGTCTTCAGGCTCCTGTACCTCCTCTCTCATGAGAGGAAGAGAGTTTCTGGATGGTGAGGGTCCTTAATGATGAATGATACCTTCCTGAGGCACCGCCTTTTGGTGATGCCACCAATAGGGTGGAGGGTCGAACCTGTATTGGATCTGGCTGAATCTACAGCCCTCTGTAGCCTCTTTCAAACCTATGCATTAAAGCCTTCAGGCCAGGCAGTGATGCAAACTGTCAGAATGCTCTCCCCCAAGGCCCTTTCTTGACAATGGATGGTGCATCTATCCGTCTACATGACACTTTATTTATTTATTGAGATGCAGCATGGAATAGGCCCTTCAGGCACTTTGAACTGCGCCAGCCAGCAAAACCCTGATTTAATCCTAGCCTAATCATGTGACAATTTGCGGTGACCAATTAACCTATCAACCGGTATGTCTTTGGACCGTGGGAGGAAACAATAGTCCCCAGAGGAAACCCATGTGGTCACGGAGAGAACATACAAACTTCTCACAGGTAGCAGCGGGAATTGATCCTGGCCACTGGTATTATAAAGTGTTGTGCTAACCACTATACTATTGTGTTGCCCCAGCGTGCTAGCCAGGGCAGTACGATATGGAGAGCGAGCTGTGCAAGCTCGCCCTCTCCACACAGCTGATGAATCCAAAGGAATGGCAGAGACTGATATAGTTTAGCACCAGCGACATCACAGGAGTTGTCAGTCAGTGTTGAACTCAATGTAGGACTGCCTTAAGGACTCCAGTTCCGAATTTTTCCTCAAGGTTTATGTCAAAACCTTCCCCATGAGTGGCAGCAGAGGTTTGAGATCAGAGTTTTCCTTCTGTTATATACTCCGTGGGTGTCAGAAACTTTCTTACTTTCATTGTTTGAACAAGATTTTTGGAGTAAGTCTGACCCTGAAGATTTTTCTCTGTCTTGGAAGGAGATGATAGCAGAGCAGAGACCCTGAAAAACCTTTTTCATTAGCTGTAGATGCTAGCGATGAGGCCGCAGGAGCAGTATTACTGCAAAGGAATGAAGGTGACGAGGTTGATCATCCAGTAGCTTGCTTTTCTAAGGAATTTAATGAGCATCAAAGAAACTATTCGACTATAGAAAGGGAATTATTATCTCTTGTTTTGGCTTTACAACATTTTGATGTGTATGTTGGTACAACTCAAAAGCCACTCAGTTTATACCGATCATAATCTGTTAGTGTTTCTGAGTAAGATGAGAAACAAAAATAGAAGGTTACTAAACTGGAGTTTAATGTTACAAGAGTATAATATTTTGATAACTCATATTAAAGGCAAAGATAATGTGATTGCTGGTTGTCTATCTAGGTGTTGAATGTACAATGTAATTTTTTTATGGAGTGATATTTTAACATTTGTAACATTCCTCCTGTATAGTAATTTGTAAGGTGCTATATGATAATACTCTGTATACTGTGAATGTTGTAAATTTTATACATTTGTATTTTTTTTGTAAATAGTTAATTGTTAAAATTTTGCTCATGTCAGATCAAAAAATTTTTCTTTTGGAGGGAGGTGTTACATGGGTATCTTGGGTTACGTGGGTATCTTGTGACTGTCTTATGACCATGATGTAATTGAGTATCTGGTGAGCATGGTGTAATGGTCTTGTGATGGTGAGGTGATGTAATTTCCTGTCAGTGTGAGGTCACATGATGTAATTTTCCCGCCAGTGAGAGGTCATGTGATGGCCTGTTCCAACAGGTATAAAACGGGAAAGCCTTGCTGTGACACAGGTTAGTTCATTGTTTAATTCGTCAGTTACTCCGTTGTGCTGCATATTCATCTCATGACGCAGTTTTGTTTTAAAGTGGAGTTTTACTTTCTATCTTAAGTCTCAAAGGTTATTGCTGGCAGTTTCGCCACAACGCTGCCAGTTTAGTCCAGTCAGAGAGTGAAGAACTTACTGAAGTACAGGAAACCTGAAGGATCGAGGAAAGTTGGTGTTGTCAGCAGTAATACAGGATCGGCCTTATTTAATCTTCGTTCAAGGAATTAGCAACCTGCATCCGAGATAACCCCTGTCTTGTGTAAAGGCAGAAGGGGTTGGGTGCAGCGTTATTCGCCAAGGAAAAGTTCAGTTCTTTAAGCTGTTTTTATTTCCTTCGTTGTAAATCCTTCGGGCAAGGCATATTTCGGCTGGGATCAGCAGTAACGTCACATCGTTGAGCAATTTGTTACTTCAGGAAAGTCTCTCCTAATTGACTGTATAAATCATTTGGACTTTCGCATTTATCGCTTTAAGATCTGTTCGAGTTGCCGTATAGCAGTTAACTTCCGGTTAAGTTAGTTATTTGTTTACTTTTCATTTGTTGTTGAGCTGAGTTAAAATAAATGTTTTATTTGTTTATAAAAAAACCTGTCTCAATTCTATATTCATTGTTGCCGTATCGTAACACTTCTAGATGAGATGCCAACCACAGCTGACGAGCCCCATCTGCCTGAAGTGACCGGTTTTAAGGTGCCAGTAACCTGCCCCTTCCCCTTCTCCTGTCAGTAGAAATGGTTCAGCTGGACTTCGTAGCTAAGCCACGTATGAAGGTCAGGAGCTGGACTTGGTTGTCAGAGGCTATTTGAGACACTGTTGGGAGCACTTAATAAGTAGTGTGAGCTTATCTCCACTACCATCTCTGGCTATGACAACCTTCAGGAACCTCTCCACCAAACATTCAACATGTAGAAATTTGCTAGAGTCTTTGGAGACATACAGTATCAAATATCAAACTTCTAATGAAGTTGAGCTGCTGGCATGCCTACTTTGTGATTGCATCATTGCAGGATAGACGTTCTGAGATGTTGACGTGCAGAAATTGAAGCTGCTTACCCTTTCCACCACTGCCCCCTCATTGAAGAATGGTGTGTGTTCTCCCAACTTCCCCTTCTTGAAGTCTATAATCAATCCTTGGTCTTACTGGCGTTGAGTGCAAGGTTGTTGCGACTCCACTCAACCAGCCAACCCATCTTGCTCCTGTATGGCTCCTCATCTAAGGTTCTGCTAATAATGGTGGTGTCATCAGTAAATTTATAGATGGAATTTGCACTGTGCCTAGCCAATTTCTGTAGAGAGAGTAGAGCAGTGGGCTAAGTGTGCACCCTTTGCATGCGCCTGTGCTGATTGTCAGTGAAGATGTTTTGTTATTTCTGATCTGCACTTACTGTGGTCTCCCAATGAGGAAGTCAAGGATCCAGTCGTAGAGGGAAGTACAGAGGCCCAGGTTTGGAAGCTTGTTGATTAGAACTGACAAAATGACGATGTTGAACACTGAGCTGTAATTGATGAATTATGTATGTATTGCTGTTGTTCAGGTGCTCCAAAGCCAGTGAGAATTGTGTCTTCTGTAGAGCTATTGAGGCGATAGGCAAATTGCAGAGGGTCTAGGTACTGGCTCAGACAGCAAGCAGTTACTTTTAGTCAATATTAACCTCTCAAAGCACTTCATCACAGTAGATGAGAGTGGTACTGGGTGATAGTTGTTGAGGTAGCATACCCTTCTGTAATTTGGCACCAGCGTGATCGATGTTCTTTTGAAGCAAATGGGAACTTTCGATAGCAGCAATGAGAGGTTGAAGATGTCCTAGAACACTCCAGCCAGTTGGTTGGCTGAGTTGGATGAGAGAATTTGGGATGGGTCGGAGGGACAAAGAAGCAGACGGGCTGTTGGTTAACTGAATTGGAAATCTGTAGGAGCGACTGTTTTGCAGGGCAGCTGGCTTTATTCTCAATGGCCATTTTGATCAACTGGTTGCATGCATTTCACCTCCATACCACCCTTAGCCATTTCCACCGCTAGGCCGATGCTAGATGCCCGAAGAAGGACACATCACATTTTTCCTGGGTAGTCTGAAACCCAATGGTATGAATGTTGAATTTTCTGAATTCAGGTAACAATGTTCCTTCTTTCTTTTTCTGATCCACTCCCCTACTTTTTCTAATCCCCAGCACCCCTTCCATTACCCAGTTTTATTCCTCTTCCTCACTTGGTTCTGTTTGCCTATCATCCACTCACATTCCCTCCTTGGTCTCCTATCCAGGAGCATCCATTTCTGCTTTCTCTTCATAGTCTGACGCCTTCAGCTTTTTGAACTCTGCTCCTACTCCTGTCCCAGATTTTGACTGTAAGAGATCCTCACTTGTTTTTCATTCGTAAATTTCTCTTCTTCTCGAAAAACTAAATGTTATTGATGTTGTAAGTTTTCTTTCATGTTTCAAATCGTCCCATTTTAATTAATGACTGTGCATTTGTAGAGGATGCAGGCTGCAGCCCTTGCACTGGTAGTGAAGGGAATGAATGTTTGCAGAGGCTAATGGCAAAACTAATCAGCCACTTAGTTCTGATTGGTGTTTAGCCTCCAGAGCGTTAACTTTGTGGTTAGCAAAGACGTCCAGAGCAAAACTTAAAGAACACAGCAAAGTTCAAAGTAAAATTTATCGTCAGAGTACATACCACGTACAACCTGGAGATTCTGTTTCCTGCAAGCATACTTAGCAAATATATACAAGAGTAACTGTAAACAGGATCAACGAACAACAAACTGTGCAAATACAAATATAAGTAAATAGCAATAAATAACAACAACACGAAATAACAAGATAAAGAGTCATTAAAACCATTGTTTGTGGGAACACCAGAAATAGAATGAGTGTAGTTATCCTCTCTTGTTAGGACGAAGGGTCTCGGCCCGAAATGTCGACAGCGCTTCTCCTTATAGATGCTGCCTGGCCTGCTGTGTTCCACCAGCATTTTGTGTGTGTTGTTTGAATTTCCAGCATCTGCAGATTTCCTCGTGTTTACCCACATTAACCCTACACTTATCCTTTTTAAAAAATATTATCCCCATTTTCCCCATATAATAGCGCTCATCTACACAGAGAGGGAAAAGTTTACAGCAGTCAATTAACTAACTAACTGGACCTCTGCTTTCAGGTGCCTATATCACTGTTTCTTTTTTTTTTGTGGAATGGTGGGCCTTCCTTTGCTTGTCGCCTTGGAAACAGCCAATCGATCAAAGAGTCCCCTGATACTCAGATGCTGGGAAAGAACCAGGCACAGCCGTTTGCATCTTTTCCCACATCCTCTTAGCAAATCCACTATGTGCAAAGAGGTGGCTGGCCTTTTCCCCACCTCAGCCCTTTTGCGCAGGCAGCGTACATTAGGGGTGATATGTTATCTGTCCGGGAAGGCTCTGATGGGGATGGCCCCTCATGCCACCAGCCAAGTGAAGCCCCTCAGTTTTTCTTTCAGCTAGACAACTGTTTGTTAATGCTAGGATAGAGACTAGACTGAGAGGACAAAAGACCTCACAGTGGTGCAGGTAAGCCATGTAGCTCTGGACTATATATTGTGCACTGCTGATGAAGTTTATCAGTCTATAAGTTGCCTATATGGATCAGGTTTGATAGAGTAGACATTTTATTGACTGACATTTTCTTATGTACAAATCTGCAGATCCAATTAACCTAATTTTGGTTGATGCAAAGAGGCAGACTGAGAGAATCTGTTTTGGATAGAAAGGAGCATGAGACAGCTCTGAATCAATTAAATTGCTTGATTTGGCCAACAATAATGACATGTTAAGCTTTGTAGTACTAGTTGCTTTGTGTTCTTTTATAAACTGTTCCACTGACAGTAGCAGTGTATAAGACATTGATTGCTGGTGTTCATTGGAGAAATTAGGGATCATTATGAATGGATATTCTGATCCAGTTTGTGTTTCATTGCAGGTTTCCATGTGGTTATCCAAGATGTTTGGAGACCAGCAAGTTCCTTCCTTTGAAGAAAATCCATGGACCATGGATATTCTCTGCCAACTTATGGAATGGAATGAAACTCGAGATTGTGATGTTACACAACTGATTGAGGACCTGAAGCAAAAAACTGAAGAATACAAGTCTGATGGTGAGTTATTTGCCAAGTATTGTTCAACTGTATATTGTTAAATTCAGAATTTGTGAGTGATAGAGTTTCGCAGTAGTACCACCTAATGATCATATCATGGAGATTCCATCCTGTGGGGTGCTCAGTAAGATTACAATGGTTTTCTGTTCTGTATTTTATCTTCCTTAGCTTTAGAATCTACAGAGTATGTGCATTCTTGTAAGTTATTTTTTTGGAATGAGTTTAGAGTCCTTTGCTCTAACACTTTCACTCTTCCTATAAAATTGTCAGTTGTTCAGTGAATTCGCAAAGAAAAATGATGAAGCCTAACTCTTTAATCATACTCTGTTGTCTAAAGTAGTGGGTAAGTAGCAGCTTTTGTATTTTTGCTGTAGCATTTTTTTAGCATGGTGGAAATGGAGAGAAACTTCTCATTGCCAACAATACTGCCCACAATTAGATTGATTAGAATTAATTCTCTATCCTGATGGGCAAAACTCGTGAGTTATTTTAAAGAAAGTTTAGGCTCTTGCTTGGAGCCGTGACAGGCGGGTAACTCGTGATTCAAACCTTGGATGTAGAATGGAATGCCAGCGTTTGGGTCCAGGCTAATGCCAATTTTAACTTGACTTGAAAATATGATATTTGTAAATTATTTTTCTCCATCTATTCAGCTGACTACGTACAGGATTTCATTATGGACAGTGTTGGCCTGTCCACCTCTAGCCTGTCCAGTACTGGGTCTAGCTGCCTGAAAACACTGGTGGACAGCAGCCTTGCTTTGAACTTGAAAGATACTTCCCAAACCAGGTAATCATCTGATGTAGATAAACAGTAAGAATGTTTCACTGAACTTAATTTAAAATTAAACTAAAAGTAAGTGCTCTTTGTCTCCCGCCCCTATGCATGCTATTATTATTATTATTATATTTATTATTATTATTTTATCCAAGAACTCAGAATCACACTCAGTGGCCTATTTATTAGGTACACCTGTACACCAGCTTGTTAACGCAAATATCTAATCAGCCAATCATATGGCAGCAACTCAATGCATAACGGCATTGAGTTCAGTTATTGTTCAAACCAAACATCAGAATGGGAAAATGTGATGTATATGACTTTGACTGTGGAGTGATCATTTGTGCCAGACAGGGTGGTTTGAGTATCTCAGAAATTGCTGATCTCCTGGTGTGAAAAACAAAAAAACATCCAGTGAGTGGCAGTTCAGTGGGCAAAAATGCCTTGTTAATGAGGAGAAGGGCAAGACTGGCTGACAAGAAGGCAACAGTAATTCAGATAATCATGTGTTACGACAGTGATGTGCAGAAGAGCATCTCTGAATGCACAACCCATTGAACTGTGAAGCTGATGGGCTACAGCAGCAGAAGACCATGAACATCCACTCAGTTAGGTACAGGGTGTACCTAATAAAGTGGCCACTGAATTTACACATCATTTTGTAATAGTTGTTAGTCATATCCACAGCTTAATACAGTTGCTTGAATGGGTTGATCTGATTATTAATTTTAAATACAAAATCCCGGGCTTCCTTTTCTTGCAAGCTGCCTTGTGTTGTTTCTTAATAACCACTCTTCTATCAGAGTTCGAATAGTAGGTGATGTCAAGCCCATTTTGTCTTCATTAGTGCCTGGTAATTGTGACTGTAACAGGTACTGATTTTCTCCATTCCACACTTCAATGCTGCCTACATCATTACTTTTGAAAGTCTTTTTAATTTTTCCTTTTCCCTCAGCCGTGACTTTCACTTACTCTGAAGCATTGACCTCTTGCTGTGATGCTGTTAAACTTACAAGATCCAACAGTATTCAGCACTGTCTGCTTGCGTTTGACCGTTCTCCCTCTTGCCGCTGCTGGAGAAAGGTGCAGGAGTCTTGGGTCCCATGTTGCAAGGTTTGGAAGCAGCCGTTGGGCTCCTGGACCAGCTCCACACAGCTCTGTGCTGAACGTGCTTTGTGGCTGAGGTCTCACTTTCAGTGACTCTTCGGTTTCATGTTCTGTGTGTGTCATTTGTAAGTCTTGTTGGCGCAATTTGTTCTTTTTAAAGTACAATTTAAGAGTAAAACTGATATAATTTTCTGTAGCCTGCAGAGAGTCACCAATGTATGCCTGTACCTTCTTACATATTGGGTGTTTGAAGGTGCATTGTGTTATTTTATTTCTTTAAACAGGTTCTTTGTTTTGTAGCAGCCTGCAAGATTAATCTCAAGGTTGTATACTATATACCGGTACATACTTTGATAATAAATGTACTTTGAATCTTTGAGCTCCTTCAATAGTTTGTTGGCATCTCAACTAAAATTATATCATCTTCTGTCCTGTGCCTTCTGAAGGAAAACATACTTAAGTAGGATTTAGAAATTATAATTAAATTAATTTTTAAAAAATCCACAAATAAACATTCATGATATAGACAAAGTAAGCTGTGCCCTTCCTGGAATATTTCTCTGTGGCACTCTGAAAACTCACCAAGCGAATTGAAAATTTAAAAATTGAGTTTGTGTATATCAAGAGATAAGCTCTATTTATCACATATACGTTGAAACATACGGTGAAATGCGTCATTTGCATCAGATCAGGGAAATTGTGCTGTGTAGCCTCAATAGTAACCGTGTATCTGGTGCCAGCAAAGCATGCCCGCAACTCACTAATCCTAAACATACTGTGGGAGGAAACCCACGTGGTCACAGGGAGAATGTACAGGCAGTGACGGAAATTGAACCCAATTGGTGATCGCTGGGTTTGTCGTAGTGTTACAAGCTATTGTAACACTATTGGCCTGTACCAGAAAACTAGGTATGATTTGCAGAGGACTATTTCATGGGTGAAGAGAAAACTTCAAACGAGGTTGGAGGCGACATCAGATGCACCGTGACTCTGGCAGGGTCTGCAAGACATTACTTCCTACAGAGCGAAACCCAATAGCACGAATGGCAGCGTGGCTTCACTACCAGACGAACTCAATGCCTTCTATGCACGCTTTGAAAGGGAGAACACAACTACAGCTGTGAAGATCCCTGCTGCACCTGATGACCCTGTGATGTCTGTCTCAGAGGCCAATGTTAGACTTGACTTTAAAGAGAGTGAACCCTTGCAAGGAGGAAGGTCCTGATGGGGTACTTGGTAAGGCTCTGAAAACCTGTGCCAACCAACTAGCAGGAGTATTCAAGGACATTTTCAACCTCTCAATGCTATGGGCGGAAGTTCTCATTTGCTTCAAAAAGGCAACAATTATACCTGTGCCTGAGAAGAATAATGTGAGCTGCCTTAATGACTATTGCCTGGTAGAAATGTTGGCAGTGATGAATAGCTTTGAGAGGTTGGTCGTGACTAGACTGAACTCCTGCCTCAGCAAGGATCTGGACCCATTGCAATTTGCCTATTGCCACAATAGGTCAATGGCAGATGCAATCTCAATGGCTCTCCACACGGCTTTAGACCATCTGGACAACACAAACACCTACGTCAGGATGCTGTTCATCGATTATAGCTCAGCATTTAATACCATCATTCCCACAATCCTGATTGAGAAGTTGCAGAGGCTGGGCCTCTGTATCTCCATCTGCAATTGGATCCTTGACTTCCTAACTGGAAGACCACAATCTGTGCAGATTGGTGATAACATATCCTCCTCGATGACTATCAACACTGGCGCACCTCAGCAGTGTGTGCTTAGCCCACTGCTCTACTCTCTGTATATACATAGCTCAAATACCATCTATAAGTGTGCAGACGATACAACCATTGTTGGTAGAATCTCAGGTGGTGATGAGAGGGCGTACAGAGTGAGATATGCCAACTAGTGGAGTGGTGCCGCAGCAACAACCTGGCACTCAACGTCCGTAAGACGAAAGAGCTGATTGTGGACTTCAGGAAGGATTAGGTGAAGGAGCACATACCAATCCTCATAGAGGGATCAGAACTGGAAAGAGTGAGCAGCTTCAAGTTCCTGGGTGTCAAGATGTCTGAGAACCTAACCTGGTCCCAACATATCAATGTAGTTATAAAGAAGGCAAGACAGCAGCTGTACTTGATTAGGAGATTGAAGGGATTTGACATGTCAACAAATACACTCAAAAACTTCTATAGGTGTACTGTGGAGAGCATTCTGATAGGCTGCATCACTGTCTGGTATGGGGGGGCTACTGCACAGGACCAAAAGAAGCTGCAGAAAGTTGTAAATCTACTCAGCTCCATCTTGAGCACTAGCCTACAAAGTACCCAGGACATCTTCAAGGAGCAGTGTCTCAGAAAGGCAGCGTCCATGATTAAGGACTTCCAGCACCCAGGGCATGCCCTTTTCTCACTGTTACCATCAGGTAGGAGGTACAGAAGCCTGAAGGCACACACTCAGCGATTCAGGAACAGCTTCTTCCCCTCTATCATCCGAATCCTAAATGGACATTGAATCTTTGGGCACCACCTCACTTAAAAAAAAAATACAGTATTTCTGTTTTTGCATGTTTTTTTGAATCTATTCAACATACACAATTGATTTACTTGTTTATTTATTATTATTAATTTTTTTTCTCTCTGCTAGATTTTGTATTGCATTGAACTGCTGCTGCTAAGTTAACAAATTTCACATCACATGCTGGTGATAATAAACCTAATTCCGATTCTAACCACAATGCTACTGTGCCATATCACACCTGTTCACAATTTGTTCCCCTTTCATAGAATGATACGGTATTACAGGCCATTTGGTTCACGGTTTTTATTTATTTATTTCATGTTATTTTAAGTATTTACTGTAATTCATGTTTTTTCTCTATTATTATGTATTGCATTGTACTGCTGCTGCAAAGGTAACAAATTCCATGACATATGCCAGTGATGTTACCGGATTCTGATTCTGAGGCCTGTGCAAATGTTGTGGAGGAACAATGTGAATAATTTCATACATTATTATGGCGTAAGAGCACCAGAAAATGTTAGCTGCAATAGACCGCCCTTGAATGAATGCTCGTGATCTTGTATGCTTGGTGGTGCTAGTGTCATGTGCTGAGTGACTTACAGTGGCAGTGGAGAAATAGTTTAAATTTATTCCATGCACTTTAAGATAGTTAAAGTGCCACCTTGTGATGGGGCTTCACATTACAATTACAATGTCCATTTTAGTGCAAAGTGATCAGAGTGGTCATAGTGTTCCTAAGCAAAATAATTGTTCTTGAACTTGGTGGTGTGAGACTTCAGGCTTCTGTAGGTCCTGCCTGATGGTGACCCAGATGGTGGGGATCTTTGATAGATTTTGTCTTCTTGAGGTAGCATCTTCTGTAGTGGGAGGGATGTAAGTGCGTATTGGACAAAGTCTACTACTCTGCAACTTTTTACATTCCTGCCTATTTGAATTGCCACGATGCAACCATTCAGGATACATTGTTGTACATCTGTAGTAGTTTGTTAGAGTGTTCAGTGACAAGCCGAACTTCTTTAACCTCTGAAAATTGTAAAGACGCTGGTGCACTTTCCTACTGATTTCATCTATGTGCCGCCCAGGCAATGCATCTGGTATATTAACGCCTAGGGATTTGAAACTGCTGAGTCTCTCCACTGCCAATCCCCTTATGTGGTCTGGCACATGTTCCCTCTCTTTCTCCTTCCTGAAGTCAACAATCAGCTCTTTAGTTTTGCTGACCTTGAGTAGGAAGTTGTTGTAGAGGCACCACTCATCCAGATCTGACTTAATGCCACGTGATTTGTTCAACAATAGCAGGGTCATTGGTGAATAAATCTCCATTAATCAAAAAAGTTCATCAATCTCCACTTTGAATATAATAAACATGTGTAAACCCTGTCACCTCAGTTTTCAGACATGTATTGGTTGTTCATCATTTTAAAGTTATTTCCTTTGTAATCATTCTATCAAAATTAATATTTTTACTTTTGTTCCCTCATACCATTTTTACAGAATTAATAACTGGGTTTTCAGTAATAGTATTCCTAAATGTTTCTCCTGTCTAAACCTGTTTTTTAAAATATATATCTTTACTTAAAGATCTGATAACCCTAGCCTCTAATCGTAATAAAACAAAACAAAGTTGAATGCACCCAGCAGGTCAGGCAGCATCGGTGGAAAGAGAGACATAGTCAGCTTTTTTGATCTGTGATCTTATTTAACCTCTAATTATAAAGCCATTCAGACGTAATCTTTCAGTGTATGTATTTTTTTTTACCTTTGTACTGATAGGGAGTCAGAGACATCCTAGCCACGTTGCACTCTGATGCTGTAATAAACCTGGTGATGCAAAGATATTGGCTTTCTGAGAAACACTCAATGTGCTGGGGTAGACTGACAGTTATAACAGGAGGAAGGAAATGTGTGTCAATTTGTCAGAAATGTGCATGTAGAACTTAGTGGCTGTACATACCCAGGGTAAAGCACAGATTAAATATAACAGTATATTGGAACTTAACTCTTAAGTTCTTCAAAGATTTCTAGTTGAATAGAAGGCAGGAAAAGACACGTGAAACCAAGTCTGATATTTTTTCCTCAATGTAAGTTGAAATGCCACCTATTGGAAAGAGATGGTTCTACTGGCATTCCAGTGCTGTGCAAACTGGAACCAGAGAATTGTACAGCTCAGACAAAGACCATTCAGCCCATTGAGCCTGTGTTTACTTTTTGAAAAAGTTATCCATTTAATATTGAATGCTGGCAAGCTGTTTGATGTTGAGTTTTAGCAATTAATCGATCTGACCCATCTCTGATTCCGTCTACGTGTGTACTCAGTTCCAGCAGGGTACACATGACAAACATTGATCTGACTCAGAGTTTTCTGTTTGCATTGCTTTGCTGTTGTATGACATTTTCTTCTTTTTTTTTAGCTTTGTGCTTGCAATAAACGACTTGACATCTGATCGTTTAGAAGCTGAGAACAGACGCCAGAGAGATCTTATTAGTGAACTGTCGAAAAAGCTGACTGAAATCATCATGCTGGAAAAGTCTTTACAAACGTGAGTGTCAAGTAGCTTCTTTGTTTATTTCTGTTGCCGTTCCCCACCTTTAGCTTTATGCAGCACCTTTATAACTAGTTAGATATTTAGCAAGATATATCAGTTAAAACTATACTTTTGCAGTATAAATTTGTAAGCAAAACTACTGTTTTTTTAAAGATGTAAGAATGGATTGAATAGTGGAAAATTGTTGCACAAATTCTGCATCACGAAAAATAGATTTGACCTGATTGAACATTGTTTTTACCTAAATTTTTATATATTTTTCAAGCGGTACCAATTTTTATTCCGAAATCCTTTTTTACTAATGTTGATTCAAAAATTTCCTCATATATATGGCAGAATAAAAATCCCAGGTTAGGTAAAATATACTTACAGAAGACAAGGAAGGATGGTGGGTTGGCATTACCCAATTTCAGATTTTACTATTGGGCAGTTAATATTAGATATTTGATATGTTGGTTGAAAGAATGGGATGGTCCTTTTGGCCCTCATTGGGTGAGTTTGGAAACTAAATCGGTATCTGCTTATGCTCTGGGTTCTATTTTAGGGACATCTCTCCCTTTTGCTCTTTCTAAATTGCCGAATCGAATCGACAACCCGATAGTTAAATATACCTTACGTATATGGTTTCAATTTCGGAAATTTTTCGGGTTGACTCAATTTGTGTTAAATAGTCCTATTGTATCTAATTGTTTTTTCCACCCCTCAATTATAGATCAAGCTTTTTTGGCTTGGAAAACTAAGGGATTATTAAGATTTTCTGACTTATTTTTGGACAACTGTTTTATGTCTTTTGAGCAATTAGCAAATAAATATAATTTGCCTAGATTTCATTTTTTTAGATACTTACAGGTTAGGCATTTTTTAAGTACGGTACTTCCTTCATTCCCAAATTTTGTGTCTTCAGATATTTTGGAGAGTTTGTTTGAATTAAACCCTTTTCAAAAAGGGCTTATATCAAAACTTTATAATATAATTATGAAGATACGTTCAGTGCCCTTTGATAAGACCAAAAATGATTGGGAAAGAGAGCTTAATCTTATTATTCCTATTGAGAATTGGGATAGAATTCTTCAATTAGTTAACACATCATCTATATGTGCCAAACATTCATTAATACAATTTAAGGTTGTGCATAGGGCCCATATGTCCAAGGATAAATTAGCTCATTTTTATTCTCATATAAACCCTATTTGTGACAGATGTCAATCAGAAATCGCGTCTTTAACTCATATGTTTTGGTCATGTCCGATTTTGGAAAAATATTGGAAAGATATTTTTGATATTATTTCGGCGGTACTGAACATTGATTTACAACCCCATCCTATTACCGCAATTTTTGGTTTACCGATGATGGGCTCACTTCACTTATCTCCTTCCGCCTGTCGAATGATTGCTTTTCTCACTTTGATGGCTAGAAGATCTATTTTGTTGAATTGGAAGGAAATTAATCCTCCCACGGTATTTCATTGGCTTTCTCAAACTATGTTATGTCTAAATTTAGAAAAAATTAGAAGTGCTGTATTTGATACTTCTATTAAATTTGAAAAGATACAGAGACCATTTATTCAATATTTTCATATGATGTAATGGCCCTGTGCCAGGCTTATTGGTTTTTTCAGCTTTAATCGTATGTATGTTGAGAGGATCGGAGTTGACGACATTGATGTTTATGTATGCTTGTGAGATATTATGAACAGCCCTTTTTTTTTCTTCTCTTTTTTTTTTAGTTTTTTTTTAGTTTTTTCTTCCTTTTTTGTTTTTTTTTCTTAGATATTAGATTAGTAGATTAGTTAACTTTCATATATAGATTTATTTATTTTTTCTCTTTTTTTATATTATATATTATGGAATATCTAGACTTACCTTGTTCATATATATACTATATGGTTTATGTTTTGGGAAAGCTTACTTATACTGTATTCATTGTTTATGTATTCCTTCATGTGTAATGGGAGTTTATATGTTTGTAATCCATTATTAATATTTTAATTGTATTTTGTTCATAATATTTTTAATACTAATAAAAAGATTAAAAGAGAGAGAGATCATTGTAAATTGGAGAATATAGTCCTAAAAATACAAGTAATGCACTGTTGGTCAGAGTTGACAATGGATGTTGCTTCCTAGCTGTCTTAGATACGCAGCCCTGGGCAGTATGATACGGAGAGCAAGCTCCCCTCTCTATGCATCAGATGAACTCAAAGGAATGGTAGAGACCAATACAGTTTGGCACCAGCAGCGCCATGGGAGTTGCCAGTCAGCACTGAACTCAATGTAGGGACTCCAGCTTCGGATTTTTCCCTCAGAATCTATTCCCAAAGCTTTCCCCATGAATCAGAATCAGAGTCAGAATCAGGTTTATTATCACCGGCATGTGACGTGAAATTTGTTAACTTAGCAGCAGCAGTTCAATGCAATACATAATCTAGCAGAGAGAAAAAAAATTAATAATAATAAATAAACAAGTAAATCAATTACGTATGTTGAATAGATTTTATAAAAAGTGCAAAAACAGAATTACTGTATATTTTAAAACAAAGTCCAAAGATTCAATGTCCATTTAGGAATTTAGGAATCAAATGGCAGAGGGGAAGAAGCTGTTCCTGAATTGCTGAGTGTTTGCCTTCAGGCTTTTTATCTCCTACCTGATGGTAACAGTGAGAAAAGGAGCATGCCCTGGGTGCTGGAGGTCCTTAATAATGGACGCTGCCTTTCTGAGACACCGCTCCCTAGGTATAGATACAGGCAGTGGAGGTTTGAGATTCAGAGTCATTGAATATGACTTATTTAGTAACTGTAAACTTATTTCCTAATAAACTAGATCATTAGCTGCTGATTTAGCAACAGTAATTTTGGAGTATTGCAGAGTACACTTGCCCTAGTGCTGTTAAGCTCTAAAGCACTTCACAATCAAATAGTTATACTGTAGTTGAAGACAACAGTTAATGTTTTGGGTAAATGGCCTATCATCAGTGTAAAGCTTCTACTGTGGCAAAAA
This sequence comes from Hemitrygon akajei, assembly GCF_048418815.1. Taxonomy (NCBI): domain Eukaryota; kingdom Metazoa; phylum Chordata; class Chondrichthyes; order Myliobatiformes; family Dasyatidae; genus Hemitrygon; species Hemitrygon akajei. The sequence goes on from NC_133127.1 coordinate 35,120,223, forward strand.
GATCATATGTGGTTAAGGTTGAAACTGGAATGTTAAATTTAATCAAATCAAAATCATGGTTGTATGAAAGAGATACTGAAGGTCTGTTTCCTCCTGCATGAAGAGTCTAGAATTAAGAGACATCAGACCACCAGCACAACCGTAATACCTATGTCAGGCTGCGGTTTATTGATTACAGTTTAGCGTTCAACAGCATCATCTCCTCAGTTCTAATTAACAAGCTTCAAACCTGTGTCCCTGTACCTCCCTCTGCAAATAGATCCTTGATTTCCTCATTGTGTCAGTGAAAATCAGAAATAACATCTCGTCACTAACGATCAACACAGGCGCACGTCAAGGATGTGTCCTTAGCTTTCTACACTCATGACTGTGCGGCTAGGCACAGCTCAAATGTCAATTATAAATTCACCGATGACATAACTGTTGACAGAATCTCAGATGGTGATGAGGAGGCGTCCAGGAGTGGGATAGATTGGCTAAATGCTTTTGCAACTAAAAACTTGCACTCAATTAGAAGCATTATTGATTTGTTTTTAATATTCTTATTGAAACTTATAGTAATATTTATGTATTGCTCTGTACTGGTGCCAAAAAGGACCAAATTTCACGTCATACAGTATGTTAGTAATACTACCGCTGATTCTGATTCAGTGATTGAGATTGCATTTCTGTGATGATAGTGCCTTGCCACTAGAAGGAGTGGTGCCTCTTTCCCAGGAACCGATAGCCTCTTGTGGCAGTGTCAATCAGATCACAGTCATCCATCCGCAGAGTTACTGTATCCATAACAATTGCAGTGTTACATCACAACAAACCGTGTTATGTGTGCGAATGTTCCATTTCCTTCTTTCCTACCTATTCACCTACCATCCACCTACCCACTCATCCACCTACTTACCTACCTATCTACCCGCCTCCTTACCCACTCACCCACCTACTTAACCATCCACGTACCGATCCATCCACCCACCTACCTACTCATCCACCTACCCACCTACCTACCAACACTGGTGGTTTAAATATAGGAGGAAGAATTTCCCGAACTCGTGGCCAATCAGGGTCTCTCTTGAACTAAAGAAGGTGATGGGAATGAGGGAGATTGAGGCCACCATGCCAGTTGAAAACAAAGGATGTGAATTTTGAAATTGAAATGACGTTCAACTGGAAGTCAGAGAACAGGTTACAAGTTAATGGGTTGATAGGTGATGTACTTAAGGAGGTAAAGTTTTGGATGTGCTTGACTTTATAGGAATTAGAAGGTTCAGGAGGGGAGCTGTTATATAATTGGATGTGGAGATAACAGATGTGGATTAATGCAGTTGCTGAGATGAGGCAATGGCTAGCACCAAAGATAGATGTACCAAAATGGTAGCAGTTTAGAGAGAGCTGTAGTTGGATACATTAATCTCAGTGAGGTTCACTTTGTGAAGGTTTCAATATTTGCCAGAGAGGGAGAATGTAGAAGACCGATTTTTGATTTGTGAGATCCCTGAAGGCATATGAGTGGAAGGAAGAGGAATGATCACAGGAGGTTCTTCGGTGCTAATTGGATAGTGAGGAATGGAATTCCACTGAAACAGGCTGTGCAGGATGATCAATGAAGTCACCTTGTTGACTCCCAGATATAACTGGCACCTGAAGCACTGTGCTGGAAACCCTTAGAAACTCTAGACTCTGTCTCAGGAAGCAGTTCAGCTTCCATCTCTGAACCTGCAGAAAGAGCACAGATGATATCTAAGCAAATAGACTACAGCTTTCTGAAGACATTGGCTTCTGGTTTATAAAGTGAAGCACATCCTGTGTAAGTAAGCTTTGTAATTAAGTTAAGGACACAATTGCACAAGTTTACCATATGGAGTTACAGAGTGTATTTTTTGCCCAACTGCACTAATCCCATTTTCCTTCACAAGTTCCATATCCTTCTATACTTATTGAAATATCTCTTAAACTTTTCGATTGTATCTGACTCCACATCTGGTAGTGAGGAACAGTGTGTGTGCGCTAAAAACAGAATATTTCCGTCAAATCTTCTTTAAAGCTTCTTCCTTTCACCGTAGCTATGCACTCTGCTTTTTGAAGAGTGGGGAAGTGATTCTGACTATCTACCCTATCCTTGCCTCTTATAATTTTATATTCTTCTGTCAGTTCACCCCAATGTGGCAACAACAATCTCCTCAAACTCCTAATGAAATCTAGCTGCTGTCATGCTTTCTTTGTAGCTGCATTAATATGCTGGGTCCAGGTTTATCCTCAGAGATATTGACACCCAGGAATTTGAAATTGCTCACTCTTTCCACAATACTCCAAGTGCAGTGTAATTACTGTTTTGTAATGTTGCGACATAATATTCCAAATGGTATTTTTATGTGCTACCCCATGAAGGCAAGTATGCCATATGACACCTTCACCACCCTATTGGGGAACTAGGGACACGAGGCCCAAGTTCCCTCTGTTCATTAACATTCCTTAGTGGCCTACCATTTCTGGTGTATATACTATCCCTCTGACATCCCAAAATGCATCACCTTGTACATGTCAGGATTAGATTCCATCTATCACCACTCTTCCAACTTTCCACCTGCTATACCTCTAGACCAGCTTCCTTTTGCCACTTGACAAGTAACTTATCATATCCTCTACATCCAAGTTATTGATATGTATCATAAAAGGAAAATGTCCCAGCACTGATCTCTGTGGTACATCACTGATCATAGTGCCGGTAAAAGCATATTTTCACCACCACCCTATGTTTCCTTTCACCAAACCCATTAGCCAAATCGTTTTGTATCTCATGTGCCTTAACCTTCTGGAACAACCTACCACACAGAATCTTGCCATGTGCCTTAGTAAATTCTATACTGCCAATGTCATTTTCCTAGTTACCACCTCAAATAAGAAACTGACCAGATCCCAAGTGCACATAAATCTGTCACTTGGGATTTTCTCCAATAATTTCCTTGCCACTGATGTGAGGCAAACCTGTAGTTGCCCAGTTTATTGCTGCTGGCCTTTTTAAATAAAGGAACAACATAAACTGTTGCCCAGATTTCTGACATCTCATCTGTAGCTAACAAAGATGCCAAAGTCTTTGCTGGGCCTAAACTGTCTCTTCTCATGCATCACATAGCAAACTGAAATAGATCTTAGCAGTCCTGGGGATTTCTCAACCTTCATGCACCCTTTAACATCTCATACCTCCAACTTCTTAATGCTTTTCTAGTTTATCCACATACTTTTCCGTGAACTCACTATCTCCCATCTCCCATGTCGTCCTCCTTGGTCAATTCAGATGAGTATTGATTTGGGACCTGACACAACCCCTGACTCCACACACAGATCACCTCTTTGGTCCCTAAGGGAACCTAATCTTTCTCTCACTATCCTGTCACTCCCTCTGCTTGTTGTCTTGCAGAAAGAGACCATGATAATGACAGGAAGAAGGATATTTCATGCTGAATGATCAGAATTGGTTTAGGGACTCTGTGGTTAGGTCACATTCTTTGGATAGCACCTGTGGCTATAGCTGAACAAAGTACTCAATGATTACCCTAGAGTAAATAGTTGACTTTCACTGATGCCACCCTGCCTGACGGCTTTGAATTTTCTCATTTTAAGGGATTTGTTGAAGACAGATGATGATGTCATAGAAGCGAAGGCAAAAGCAGAGAATAGAAAACAGAATATGGACGTCTTCATAAAAAAGATGAAAGAATGGAGCCAATTGAGCCAAAATTTAGAGGTCAGTGCCGTAGGTTTAAGGGTGATTGCTTGAATCTGCATCACCAGGATTGGTTTTATATGCATTAAGAAAATTCCTGAAACTTGGGAGGCCCAAAATTTAACTTTGGATTAGGTTGTTAATCATGCTCCATTACCAAGATCAAAGAATTTGTCTTAAACTAAATGCAGAATCAATTTAGTTTGAGTTTGATTTTCATTCCAAGTGAAATAAAAACCTTTGTGGTACACAGAAAGCGCTAGCATTAGGTTGGGCAGAATTCATCCAGGGCTCTCAGTCCTAACTTCTGAAAATGGAACCATGAGATGGTGTAACTGTGTGGATGTTGTGCTGCAGCAGGGCTTGAAGCAAGGTTCTGTTGCCTTTTCCAATAGACAAATGGACAACCAACTGTCTCTAAAGTAACCTGGGATTTTGCCAAGCCTGTCGTTACCTATTTCTACGTCTGCCAGCGGTGCTCTATCGAGTCTCTAGGGTGTGAGAGATATTGGCATCCTAACTGTTTTGAGTTATATAATTGTTGTGTATTTCCATTAGTTGGCTGAGATTAGAATCACCAGTACCCCTTATCTGAAATGCTTGGGGCTGGAAGGGTTTCAGATCTCAGATTTTTTAAAATTTTGGAATATATAATGAGAAAGCTTGTGATCGCCATCTTTTCTGAACCTGAATTCAAGTGCTACCAGTAAGCAGTCTTTGTCTTGCGCTTGTTTATTGCACATATGTACTTAACAGTAAAAATTATTACCAACCATTAATATAATTAAAATATAATGTGTGCAGGGTAACAAAAGCAGCATCGGGAGAATTCCAAAGTCAGCTGTTGAACAACAGCAAACAATGGCAGGCTTCGGTCTCCACCCTTGATGCTGCATTTTGATTAAAAAGTTACAGTTCACTGTATTTGTATTTTACTACTTTTTAGGTTTTACGTAAGGTGTAAAAACAATCAGCGTTGTAGACTTGTTCTGGTGTTAGATTTTCATCAGCGACAGTTTTTGCAAACTCAGTGAATTTTTCTCCTACTTCGTGATCAGCAGATACTTTATTTTTAAATATTTAGAGCCGTTCCTTTTCCTAAATTTGTGCAACCATCCTGCTGAATATTCACAAATGCCATCAATTTTTAGTCTGTTGTGATAGATCTTTGCATGTTTCATGATCAGCATACCGTTAAGTGGCAAATGTTCATTCTGACATTGACGATACATGATTGAGATTTTTATTTTTTGCTTTATGCAGTGTTTTTTCTATTTTTCATTAACTTCTGTCATTACATAAATGAAGTCACTTCTCAGAACTGTCTTTGATGTGCAGAGACCTGTGCATTGCCTAGGAGCTTTCCCAGTGCCTTGAGGAATTTTCCCTTTGTGATGTCATGTTAGCACTCAAGAACATTTCAAATTTCGGATTATTTTGGATTTTGGAATTTTTGGTTAAGGGGTGCTCAACCTGTACTAGGAATAGATCATTGGCTTCCATCCAGACTGTTACAGGCAAGGCAAGTAAATATGTGATTCTGGATTTCACAAATAGAGCACACACATAAAAGCAAAGAGGTTATGTTGATTGCCTGTAAAACACTGGTATAGTTGGTTTTCCTCTGATTTTCTCTGTATTAAGTTGTATATCTCGGCAGAAGGTGTTCTAATCTGTAGTTATGTTTCCTAGTGCATAAACTAGTTACTGTTTGTTATAGCATTTATACGGAACTGCTGTCAATGACACAGATCTGGAAGTTGTATTTGGGTTAATTTCTTTGGTAGAGCTAGCTACTTGTTTTGGTAGCTGTCTAGTTTTGGGTTGTGTGGGTGGGATGGATTTTCCAGTTCCAACATTTCTTTATTGGTTAGGACATGTTTATATTTTGACCTTACGAATCTATGTTTACATCTCTGCTCCCAGACTGCTATTGTACCGCTTGATTTTTTATATGCCTGCTGCCTTTTATGCATTAGTAATTGATAATGGCTAGTGCACTTAAATTTGTGAGCTGGAATGTAAAGGGACTGAACCACCCTGTTAAAAGGAGGAAGGTATTCTCACATATTAAACAACTCAAAGCTGACATTGCTTTCCTCCAAGAAACTCATATTCGTTCATTATTCAGTTCTCAATTCGGATTTAAAGTTCCATAAGATCTGGGGGCGTTTTATCGAGTACTTTCATAACCTTCCTCTTGACTAGGGTTTTTTTTTTCTTTTCGGTCCCTTGCTTTCAGCTCCCTTTCTTTTCTGGTAGTAGGCATTATTATCCTCTGTTGCTAAGCGTATTCACAGTCTGGGAGTTTGACTGTCCGGACTTATACTCTCTATACTGTGTGGTGGTTGGTCTGGAGTTGTTTTTTTTTCTTGTGTTGTGGGGCTTGGGGAGGACACTAAGCTCACTTGTCTTTAATTTAGGTGCTTTTTTGTTAAATTCTCTTCCTCTGTAGCATATTGATATTGTATGCTTAACCTTGCTCTGTATTAATGCTCCTCATTGGGATTTGGGGTTTTTAATTTTGTAAAATGTTTTGAAAAACTAATAAAAATAAAAATAAAATTAAAAAAAACACTGGTATAGCTAAATACCTCAGAATGTAATGGAATTCCTCGTGTATCAAGGAAAATGCAGTAAACAGGAGGCAAGACAGCATGTTTTGAAGGAGAAGTAATGCTTTAGATTAATGATCCTTCATAAGGGGATGATGGAAACATTAGTAGGAAAACTCTCCATGAAGAAAGACAACTGAGACATAGGAGACTACGCCAGATGATGAAATCTGGAGCAACAATCAATGTGTGGAAGATCTCAGTGGGTCTTGCAGCTTCTGTGGGAGGAAAGAATTTGTCAATGTTTCAGGTTGCAACCCTACATCAGGATCAAAGTTGATTGTTGATCAAGATGAAAAAATGCTGATAATTAATGTTTGAAGCCAATCATTTAAGCTCAGGAAATCATTGTTACTCAGTATCGTATTGTATTGAAGAGTCTTCTTCCCAACACAGCTTTATCATTGCCCCTTCTGGACCTTCTCATGAGATCATGATTTTGTTGATTTCTCTTTTGTTGGTTCCACTTACACCATCTCAGATAATGAAACCCCAGCATTTTGCGTATGAAGCTTTCCCTTTCCAGCTTCCATCGGAACTTGGACAACATCCAGGCTTGTGGTGATAAATTGCAAGTAACTGCTACAGAAATGCTCAACAGGAGAGAACCAGCTCACTTCCCTTTGACATTCGGTGGCCTTACCACTACTCTTAGTAGCCTGGATGTCACAAGAAACAACTGGCTACATTAGAGACTGGAGTACTGTAGCTACTAAAGGTCAGAGGCTGCCTGTTCTGCAAGGTGTGAATAGTGACTTGATTTGTTAAAGTCAAATTACTACCTGAAAAGCATAAATCAGGAAAGTGTTGGAATGCTGCTAGTTTCTCTGAATGAATTCAAGTACAACCATCATCAAGTAGCCCAATGTTTTCCAGTCATAGAACAGTACAGCACAGGGACAGACTATTCAGTCCACATCATGCTGAATTCAACTAAATCTCTTTTGTCTTACATGATCCATATCTTTTCACTTGTTCCACATTCATGTATTTAACAACCTCTGGAACCCATCCTTCTGTTTCCAATACCCTGAGCAGCCCACTCCAAGCACCTACTACTCTCTACATTAAAAGGCCTTGCCCTGCACATCTCCTTAAGCTTTCCCCTTCTTAACTTAATTGCATATAGAGTTCTTGATATTTCTACACTGGGAAAAAGATTCTGATTGTCTATCCCATCTATGCCTCTCATAGTTTTATAGATTTCTGTCAGGTCTCCCCTTGGCCTCTGATGCTTCATGTTACAAACAACCCAAATTTGTCCAACTTCTCCTTATACCCTTCTCATTCAGACAGCATCCTAGTAAGTCTCTTCCACATCCTTTCTAAAGTCTCCACATCCATCCTATATTGGGGCAACCAGAATCGCACACTATTCTCCAAATATGCCATAATGCAGTCAAAGCAACATGATCTGCCATTTTAGCATCTACCAGTGAGCCATAGCTTTTGTGTTTACGATCCACAAGGTGCGTTGTACTTCTTCAGCAGCACCTCACATATTCTGATGTCCATCTCCAAGAAGGACTGAGACGGTAGATGCTTGGGATCAATTTTCCTCCAAATCAGTTACCATTTTGACTGGGATATATTATCATTACTCCTTTTGATGCTGGGTCTAAATTTTAAGATTAGATTTGCTTGATTTATCACATGCACATTGAAACATACATTGAAATGAGTTGTTTGCGTCAACGACTGATGCAGTGCGAGGTTGGGGACAGCGTGAAAGTATCACCATGCTTCCAGTGCCAACATAGCATGCCCACAACTTTCTAACTTTAACCCTAACTCGTATATCTTTGGGAAGTAGGAGAAAGCCCGAACATGCACAGGAAATACATGTGGTCATGGGAAGAATGTACAAACTCCTTATATTGGTGGGAATTTCAATTTTATGATCACTGGCTCAGTAAAAAACTTCATATTAACCACAATGCTACCTTGCTGCCCTTCAAGTTTCAGGAATTTTTGGAATAGCCAACTGAAAAGCATAGTGGGCTTACCTTACCATACAAATTTCTGTGGTTCACCAGAGGATCCTGAGAAATTGGGGGTGAACAGTACATTTACTAAATTGCTATTTTTAATGTACACATCCTGTAAATGAAGTTAGGAGAAAACTCAGGTCAAATTTCCTCTGTCCTAAGGAGAGTCACTCGAGCTTTTTCAATCCATCCATGTAAATGCCATCTTTGGAACTATTTTACTAAATTTTTACTATATTCCTTTCTCAACAGCAGTGTTGTTCCTGTGGCTGATTTGGGGAGTTTACAGTTGGTTATTATAACCTGTTGGCTTTTTGGCAATGCATATCACTTTACATTTTCCCATACTGAACTTCATCTGCTGTGTACAACCATTTTAATACCATAGGTGAAGTTGTAGACAGTGGTTAGTTGTGTAGTCTGGTGGTGGAGTAGAAGAGACTACTCGTTTGAACAACGATTCTGAGTGTCAAAATGATTTGCTCTGCTGTAAATCTATACTATGCTTCTAAAAAAGAGTGAAATCAGTCAGCTGCATGGAAAATTAATCACTGATACTACAGACTAGCTGGAAGTTATTGTGAGCTCAGTAGATTCATTAATGTCAGTGGACAGTCATCCATGAATGCTATATTGCTTTTCAAAAAATAGGAATAGGTACTATAGGTAATTGTTCAATATAATTATATTATTATGCAATAGATCATTTATGTTCTTAACAATGTATTCACTGACAGGAAACACAAGGTTATTGTAAGATTAAATGGAGTATTCCATTTGGAGAAGTAAGTACTGAAATGTTCCAGTCAACAATCATGAAATTTCACTTTAGAGTATTGTTTAACTCATCACCTATTCCCACTCCTGTTATTTTTGTGTTTTTGTTCTTGATATAGAACTTATTTTGTGTCGAACTTACTTTATGTAGCATTGGATAATTATTTTTTTCTTTTAACAGAACGAGCTGAAGAAGGTTGGATTTGACTCAAGTTTAGATCATCGATCACTGGTGGAACTCTCTGAGGTGGGTATAGGAATGTCAATAATTCAATATGACCTGTGTAGATTTTAAAGTTGTGAAGTAATCCAGCCCAGAAAAGGCTCATTGGCTCACCATATCAACTGACAAATACCTGTCTAAATTAATTCTACTTTCTAGCACTCAATTTGTCTTGTATTTAATGGCACAGAAAGAAATCTCTAAGTGAGATGTAATTATTTTTAACGTAATTTCACCACTGTATTATGGCATGTTAGGAAAGAGTTCTTCAGTGTAGTGAACTAAGGAGCCTGTCTTGTCACCCAATGCCCTAAGCATTAAGTTGGGATGAAGGCTGCCAGTGATCGGGGCCTATATTCCAGCTAAATGATAAAGAACTGAGAATCTGAGTGGTTGTTTAACCTTTTTTTTGTAAGCCTGTAACACATGAGATGATTGAGACCAATGTGGAACTGAATGTGCTGAATATCCATGAAGTACAAGTCTGCAAGCATCAAATTAGCTTCTGTCCCAGTTTTTGATTGGAAGCAAGTCTGTAATGTAGAAGAAGCTTACAGAACTGATATAGAGTGGAAGTCTTTGAGACTGATTATTCAGTGTGTTTACTTTATAGAAGCTGAAAAATGTCAACCAGGAAGTAGCATCTTTAAATGAAAAACTGAAATCCTACCAAGATTTGACACCTGTAAGTACTTTGGTTATATTTGTTTTCACAAGCAAGATTAGGAATAAAAAGCAACACACACTAATTCTAGAGGTCAGGCAACATCTATGGAAAAGAGTTAGGCCAAGACCCTTCTTCAGGACTAGTAGGGAAATGGGGAGATGCCAGAATAAAAAGGGTGGGAGGAAGGGAAAGAGGCCCACTAGAAGGTGATAGGTGAAGCCAGGTGGGTGGGAAAGGTAGAGGGCTGGAGAAGAAAGAATCTGATAGGAGAGGAGAGTGAACAATGGGAGAAAGCGAAGAAAGAAGGAGGAGAGGAGAGTGGACAATTGAAGAAAGGGAAGGAGGAGTAAAGTTGATATTTTGTACTATTTACTGAAATCTGAGTTCTAATGCTTGTTACTAACCTTTTTTTGTTCGGTTGGGGGGGGGGGGGGCTTGTTGAATCTGTATTTTTCAGAATCTTTATGCTGCCAAAGTGAAAATTGAGGAAACTAAACTGGAGCTGGTAAGTGGTCAACAAAACTAAAACTTAAATTAAAAATGAATTCTGGAAAATATTCAGCAGTTCAGGCAGCATTCATGGACAGGAAACAATACCACAGGGTATTGAACTTCCATCAGAAATAAAAGTTATAAATGTAACATAATTTAAGAGAGAAGCAAGGAGGAAACAAACAAGGTCTATTATAGAATAGCAAGTAGGAGATTAAATATTAGAAAAGCTGACTCTTGACAAAGTAAAGTTGTGTTGTGACAAATAAAGAAAGGTGATATATGAGAATCATTGCCAATAGTTGCTATCTGAAAAGTCTGGACCACTGTTAACGATCCAGAAATGTTGAATTCAATGTTAAGTCTTGATATTGAGAATGCCCAATGAAACGATAATCTGGCATTCCCATCCTCTCAGCACTCCAAAAAGACTTTTTCTGTGATACTGTGGTCCCCTTTCAATACCCTTCCTTTGTAAGGACAAGAGATACATGGGTTACAGATACTGCATTCACTAAATATTATCTTCTTAATTTCGTATTTCCAGCAAATTTTACCTTTTGGACAATGTTTTTACTGAATGTATTTTCATTTAGAAATTGTTTCGCTCAATTGAGCAGATTCTGAATTCCAGAATCTTTGCTGCAGAAGTACAAGAATTTTAGTGCTATGTGCACACCCTCTTAGAGTTGTAGATAGATAAAGCATGGAGATAAGGTGTATTTGACCCATTGGGTCAGCACCACACATTGATGCTAATCTTACGTTGATCAACATTTCTTATTCTCCCACATTTCATCTTCTCCCCCACCACAACCCAGAATTTACCACTTTCCTACACACCAGATCAATTTACTCATTAATCTTCCAGTCCATGTCTTTGGGATATGGGAGGGAGGGAACCAGGAACCAGAGGGCAGGTTGAACCTGCATCTCTTTGAAGTTGCTCTACTAACTGCTCTGCTTTCTTGCACCTTCTTGTGTCCTCTTTCTTATTTTTCTCACTCCAGGCTTTTAAATCTGCTGCATCCTAAAATCGTCAAGCATATTTCCTGAGAAAAAGGCAGTTAATATGTTTGATTGACTTGAGCTTGTGATCACATGTACAATGGGGATGTCAGTAATTCGTTATTGACAAACCGTTTAAAAAATTGTTTCCTTCCATTCAAAAACAGTTTCTTTTTTGTCAGTTTTGGAAAATTAATTTCTTGTCAACAATTTTATTGTGACTATAATGACCAGGTTGTAAAAGCCTATCTGATTCAATGGTATCATTTTTGAAAGGTAACCTATCATTCTTAATAAATCTGGTGAAAAGGTGGATGTCAAAACTCATCAGTATAGTTAACTCTTCTGTACCTTGGTGTCTGCCAAAACACTTAATCTCCATGTCAACACATATTAAGAGTACAATTGGACAGACCACCCACCACTGATCTAGTCACTGAATTTAGACAATAAAGAGAGAGTAAACCAATTACACACAGCAAGGTTATCACATCTGTCTACAATTAGGTCCAATTTAGGACGGGTGTCTCTTTGACTCTATTGACAGCCTTTAATTCCTATACCTTTCAGCCATTTTGTAGGCTCCCCTGTTAAAGTCACTGGTAATGTCCTGAACCAGCAACTGTGAGAGCACTGTGTTGGCGTAGTGGCATAGAAAAGGGGGTGTACTCCATGAAGCCTCAAAGGATCAAGTCAAACCAAGAATTGCTCAGGAACTGAACTGGCTAAAGCCTGAAAGCCACAAGATGGCTCATGGAGGAATCAAAGTGGAGGCTGTGGGAAAGCTGTTTCCTGCAAATCCCCTCTAAAGTCATTTCCCATCCTGAATTGGAAGTCTGTCTCCAGTTCTTCATTCTTGTAAATTGTAGAACTCCCTTTTCAACAGTCCTATGGGAGCATCTTCACTGAAAGAACTGTAGTAGTTCAAGATAGCAACCTGAACTGTTTTTAAAGACTGGTTATAAACAAGCACTAAATGGTGGACTTGCCACATTTCCACCTCCTGCTAGCTTGAATAAATGGAAACTGATATTTTCCAGTTCATCTCCATAAAGCTATACAGAACAGTGTGAGTTTTATTTTACAATTTAAAAAAAAAAAATGATTGACTATATCCATCATTCTGGGCACACTTCTGACCCACTCTTCTTTGTTAAAATGGGTAAACTCAGCATGCAGGTTAATCGGAAAATGGTGCTGAGATACATCCTAGGATGTGCTGGGCTCACATCATCAGTGATGTAATCCTAAGGTCATCCGGTGTTTTGGGTCTTTCAACATCAGACATTCTCGCTCGGGTGACCCAGCCATGGTTGATCAGGCTCTGTCTTGTGTCCCAGCACAGGTCACATCTCTTGATCCTTAGCCATCTGGAGGTTCACTCTGCAGCCTCTGTGACGGGTCTCATGGTGCCTTTCTTTGCAGTCTCCATAATGACAAGGAGAGAGTAGGTTCTGCAGAGCGAGCTGCCAGCAAAACCTCTACAACCCACCTCTACCGGCTCGCATCCTGCCCTCCATCCCTGTCTCTGGCACTGCTCTACCAGCTCTTGGTATTTGGTTTTCTTACATTCAAACACCTCCTCAATCTGCTCTTCTCTACAACTGTTAATTATTCAAGGTTTCTGACAGAACGACAATGTCAGGCCTCAGGGATGATGATGCAGTGAGATCAGGGAACTTCAATTGCTTTCCAAGATTGACATTCAGTTGTTGATCAGACGCTGTGGCGAGCAAACCTGCTGGTGATCTGGGCTGAGACAATGATCTCACTGCTGATTTCTGGTGAGCCTGTGCTGTACATTGCCTTTTAGTATTAGTTCCTTTGCTTGTCGTCTTCCTTGATATTATAAAGCAAATTGCTTTCAATAGGTTCCTTTTCATTTAGATTCCACTGAAGTTTATATGGACTCTTCGTCTCAAGGTGTCTCAATTTCAGTTTCCTTTCTGACTATGATTAAAAAAACTGACTTTTATGGGAATTCTGATTCTGAAGAAGAGCTATTGCAACATCACCCAGAATTCCTGATCTGGAGATGTGAAAAATCAGGTTTATTATCACCGGTATGTGACGTGAAAATTGTCAACTTAGCAGTTCAATGCAATACATAATGTAGAGGACAAATACATAAGTAAGTAAATCAATTACAGTATATTAGCACAGTATAGATTAAAAATCATTGAAAAGCAGAAACCATATATGTTAAAAAAGTGAGGTAGTGTTCATGGGTTCAATGTCCATTTAGGAATTGGATGGCAGAAGGGAAGAAGCTGTTTCTGAATCGCTGAGTGTGTGCCTTCAGACTTCTGTACCTCCTACAGAGAGAAAAGGGCATGCCCTGGGTGCTGGGGGTCCTTAATAATGGACGCTGCATTCTGAGAGACCGCTCCTTGAAGATGTCCTGGGTACTTTGTAGGCTAGTACCCAGGATGCTATCTTGGCCTTCTTTATTGCTGCATCGATATGTTGGGACCAGGTTAGATCCTCAAAGATCCTGACACCCAGGAACTTGAAGCTGCTCACTCTCCACTTCTGATCCCTCTATGAGGATTGGAATGTGTTCCTTTGTCTTACCCTTCCTGAAGTCCACAATCAGCTCTTTCGTTGTACGTTGAGTGTCAGGTTGTTGCTGCGACACCACTCCACTAGTTGGTATATGTGTTTCCTGTACTCACTTTCATCTCCATCTGAGGTTCTGACAACAATGTTGCATCATCAGCAAATTTATAGATGGTACTTGAACTACGCCTTAACGCAGTCATGGGTATAGCGTGAGTAGGGCAGTGGGCTAAGTACACACCCCTGAGGTGCACCAGTGTTGATTGTCATGTTTGTGAGAAATTTACAAAAGTACATTGAATGGCTCTAAGTTTGATTGTGATATTAGAAAGGACAATGGCCTATGGCATATTGACATGTTAAATTGCAAGGCATTCTCTTGAACTATTTATAATGCTTCTGAGCCTGTGTCAGCAAACCAAAGGAAGTTGTTTTTGTTATTGTAGGGGAGGTTTTAAATTTGCCCTAGGGCAGGAAAAATCAAATATGCTATTCAAAAAATTTTGAAGAGATCAAATTTAATGGTTAGGTCTACTCTCTGGGGTAAAGAGAGAAGTAATGGCCATTTGATTGAAGCTCACAACCATGTATAACAAAAAATGAGAATGCATGCTTGGAATAGAAAGGGAGTTAAGCTATTCTCAGGTATTTAATTGAATCGTGAAGTGTATGAGGCATTCAGCCCATTTAAAAGAGCTCTTCGGTTATTTCAATATCGTTTTTCCCCATATATAGATGTTTTTCTCCCCTGTAAGTATTTATCCTGTTTTCTTAACATTACTGTTGAACTTGCTTTCACCACCCTTTATTAGAGATCCTAAGGAATTTTTGAAGAGGAGTAGGAGCATTAACCCTAGTAATTGAACAGCTTTTATCCCTCCCAACTAAATCAATGTAAATGGATTATCTTGGCATTTCATCTTGATGTCTCTGGGAGCTATGTAAATTTGCTGTCATTTTTCCTTTGTTGGACTAAGCCTCAAAGGTCCTTCAATGACTGTAAAGTGCTTTGGGATATCCTGAAGCTGTGAAAGGCATTTAATAAATAGAAATCTAGCTTTCAGCTTTGATGCATTTTAAACCTCAACAACTTGTGTGTATTTGTATTTGTTTTTGTTCTCCGTCATAATGCCTCTAGTTCTTTGATCCAGTTATAAACCTGTGCTCTTAATGATCAACCATTTTACTGCTAGAAACAGTCAACACTTGTTTATTCTGTCAACACTCTCCTGACCTCACACATCTCCGTGAAATATAAACTTTAACTTTATGCTGCTCTTTGCAGAGCAATTCCAACATCCTGAGGGCTAATGTCCATATTCAAATGCAGTAGTCTATTATTGGATCTTGGGAAATCACCAGTGAATAATCGGCTGGTGTGGTGTACTGCGTCCGGTGCAGCCTTTTATATATTGGTGAGACCTGACGCAGACTGGGAGAGCATTTCACTGAACACCTACACTCTGTCCGCCAGAGAGAGCAGGATCTCCCAGTGGCCACACATTTTAATTCGATGTCCCATTCCCATTCTGATATGTCTATCTATGGCCTCCTCTACTGTCAAGATGAAGCCATACTCAGGTTGGAGGAATAACACCTTATATTCCTTCTGGGTAGCCGCCAACCTGATGGCATGAACATTGATTTCTCTAACTTCTGTTAATGCCCCTCCTCCGCTTCTTACCCCATTCCTGATTTATTTATTCCCCCCCTCTTTTTTTCTCTCCCTCTGGCCATCACTCGTTGCCTATTCTCCATCTCTCTCTGGTGCTCCCCTCCCCCTTTCTTTCACCCTAGGACTCCTGTCCCATGATCTTTTCCCTTCTCCAGCTGTGTATCCCTTTTGCCAATCACCTTTCCAGCTCTTAGCTTCACCCCTCGCCCCCGTCTTCTCCTATCATTTCAGATTTCCCCCTCCCCCTCCTACTTTCAAATCTTTTACTATCTTTTCTTTCAGTTAGCCCTGACGAAGGGTCTTGGCCCGAAAAGTCGACAGTGCTTCTTCCTATAGATGCTGCCTGGCCTGCTGCGTTCCATCAGCATTTTTGTGTGTGTAGCTTGAATTTCCAGCATCTGCAGATTTCCTCGTGTTTGAGTGAATAATTTGCTCTGGTTTGAAAACAACAGCTTACCATTAGCATCTACTTTCTGCATCTTAGCCAGTTTTAGTTCAGCACAGCCTCCACCCGTGTATGTAAGCAAAATCTTCAGTTTTGCTTATCACAGAAGGTTTGCAATGAAGGTGCAAGTCATTTAGCACACTATGCTTGTGCTGATCAGACCAAACCTAGCACTTTGTCTTAGCTCTGCAAGTATCTTATTTGCTCACAATGTTGATAACTGGGTTTAAATTTAGGAAGTACTGTAAATGTACATGTATTGGTTTATTATTGTCACACATACCAAGATACAGTGAAAACCTTATCTTGCACACTGTTTTTACAGATCAAATCATTACATAGTGAACTGAGATGGAAAAAGGTAAAACAATAACAATGCAGAATAAAGCGTAAAAGTTACCAAAAACTTGTATTTTACGAGCTTAAATATAAACTGGTACTTCTGTGAATATATTTGAGGTTATATTTTTAGGTTACACATTAGGAGGCTATATTTCCCATGGTTGGGCGAGTCCAGAATAATAAACTTAGAGCTATTCTGTTCAAAGATAATGTCAGAAATTGCATCTTCATGCAGATCTGCTAGGATTTCCTCCTAGAAAGTAATAAATTGGTCTGTTACTGTAACATGTACTGAAGAATATTGAAAAACTTGTTCTACATACTGTTCAAACGGTTGATTCATGACAAAAATGCTTTGTGGTAGTAGTACAAAGTAAAACACTAACAGAATGAAGAACAAGTATTATGGTGACAAAGACAGTGCAGTGTACAAGTAAGATCGTAACACAGTAGATTGTGCGGTCAAGAGTCCATGTAATCATAATTGGAAACTCTTCACCAGTCTTACGGTAGTGGAATCAAAGCTGTCCTTGAGTCTGGTGATGCTTTCAGGTTTTCAGATCTTTTGCCTAATGGGAGGGGGTGAAATGAGAATGTCTGGGTTGGGTGGGGCCTTTGATTATGTTAGCTGCTTTACTGAGGCAGTGAGAGGTGTAGGCAGATGCAACTAGGTTAAATGAAAAGTTTTATTTGTTGCCTTCTATGTCCCTACTAGGACATCCCAAACTGCTTTACAGCTAAGCAAGTGCTTTTGAAGTGTAGGCACTGTTGTAATGTAGGATACATAGAAAATATGCACACTGCAGGCTCTCATACAATGCAACATGATGAATTTGGTAACATCAAGCAAAGGATGAATATTGCTTAGGACAGAGAGATTAATCTCCCTACCCATAAAAATACTGCAACCTTGTAGAGAATCAGAATCGTGTTTCTTTTCATCACTGTCTTTTATGATGTCAAATTTGTTTTGCGGCAGCAGTATAGTGTGAACATAAAATTACTATAAATTACAAAATAAATAGTGCAGAAGTGAAGGTAGAATGAGGTTTTGTTTATGGTCTGTGGGATGTTCAGATGTCTGATGATGGAGGGGAAAAAACTGCTCACTAAGCTATTGCATGTGGGTCATCAGGCTCCTGTACCCTCTTCCATAATGGTAGGAACAAGAATAGGTCATGTTCTGGATGGTGAGGCTCCTTAATGATGGATGCCACCTTGGTATACAGTCTCTTGAAGATGACCTTGATGATGGGGAGGGTTGTGTCCGTAGTAGAGCAGGCTGGGTCTACAACTCTCTACAGCCGTTTGCGATGTTGTGCATTGGAGCCTCCATACTAGACTGTGATGCAACAAGTTAGAATGCCCTCCACTATACATCTATAGAAATGCCCAAGAGACTTGGGTGAAATACCAACTTTCTTCAAACTCTTAAAGGCGTACAACCACCTGTGTGCCTTCTTCGTGATTGCTTCCATATGTTGATCCCAGGACAGATTCTCACAGATGTTGACACCCAGGAATTTGAAGCTGCTCACTTTTTGCAGCATCTTTTAACTGCTCCATTCAAGTGTCAGCCTAAAATTCCTACCACGTGGAGTAGTTAAGACAAGTGGTATGAGTGCTATTTTTAGGGGATCCAGTTAAGAACATGATTGAGAAGGAAATAGTAATAGTCATTGACTGCTGGTAAGTAGAATTTCTGGAACAAACACCAGTGAGACTAAATTCTTGTTAATGTGCTTCTGTTTTTGTGTATGTACAATTAGATTTGTTCTGTAATTGTCAAGTAAAGTATTTGCTTATTACTATTGGAACGTTAATTTGTGCTTTCCTCAAATATTGTACTGTGGCTGCAGTTTGTGCCCTCCACAAAATACACTGTAGTTACTCATCTAGGCTACACCATCAACACCTTCACACAAGGCAGGAAGTGTATGGGAACACCACAAACAGGAGATTCCTCTCCTAATCACACACCCATTTTGACATGGAGAACATTACTGTTTATTTATTGTTGCTGGGTTTAAATCCTAGAACTCTCTAGCCTAGAACACTAGGAGTACCTTCACCAGATTGACTCCAGTAGTTTAAGAAGGTAATTCACCACCAACACCTTGAGGACAATTAAAAATGCATAATAAATACTGAGCTGGCATTCTGTAAAATGCATAACAAACAAACCTAACTTTGTTGGAAGCTGGGGAAAACTACTTGATGACTCTAACTTTTGCAGTATAATACAATATTTAGATGGGAGGGAATTCGTTGTTAACCTGTCATTAGTAGCTGTATGAATGTGGCTACAGAATGCCTCCTCTAGCTGTGCTTATTTAACTGTATGTCCTAACTTCATAGTTAAAAAATAACATTTTAAAATTCATGTTAATAATTTATATATTTTAATAAGTTGCAATCTCTTATAGAAAAAATTTGAACAGCTTCTTTCTGAGAAGATGGAGGGTATGTGGAGCTTGGTGCCTGAAAACAATTTACTCAAATGAACTGTCAACTGGCAATAAATGAAATCCTTCAAACATTAAGTATCCTTGACTACAAACTTTCTATGTGCCTACGCCTTTGACAAGAGAACTGTGGGGTCTACAATGTTGACTGAAGGTTCTGACAAATTTGTCATTTTAGACTAATGAGGTTTATTTGAACGTTAACAAGGCTTTTTGTGAGTGGATGTTATGTAAGGTGACATTTAAGTATGGTAAGCTTCTTCTGTGAAAAAAAATGTCAACCAGCAATATAGTCTATGTAGTTAGTGTTATAAAGTTTGTGTAATGAGTTTGTACCATGTTAAATCGGTAGTTAAATGTTGCTGAACCTAATAAAATTCCAAAAACTGAACATTTTTGTGTCAAGAGTATTTCTCATTTCTGAGTTTCTAATTAGAGTATATTTTCCTTCCCCATATTCCTATCTCCTTTTTCCTCTTAGCTTTCCTTTAATGCTGTGGTCGCTATGTATCATTTATGAATTAGTACTGAGTGTTTTTTCTTCAGAATCAGATACATAATAATAGAAAGCTGATAGCAGAGGGGGAAGAAGCTGTTCCTGAAATGTTGAGTGTATGTCTTCAGGCCCCTGTACCTCTTCCTTGATGGTAGCAATGAGAAGAGAGCCTGTCCTAGGTGATGGGGGTCCTTGTGATGGAGATGGCTGAATTTACAACTCTCTGCAGCTTTTTCTGGTCCTGTGCTGTGCCCCTCCCCAATACCAAACGTTATGCTCTTCATGGTACATCTGTAGAAATTGTGCGAGTGTCTTTGGAGACATACCGAGGAGCAGATTGGGAGGCAGATTTTGGAAAGGTGCAAAAATAACAGGGTTGTTATCATGGGTGACTTTAACTTCCCTAATATTGATTGGCACTTGATTAGTTCCAAGGGTTTAGATGGGGCAGAGTTTGTTAAGTTTGTCCAGGATGGATTCTTGTCACAGTATGTTGACAGACCGACTAGGGGGAATGCCATACTAGATCTAGTATTAAGTAACAAACTGGGTCAGGTCACAGATCTGTCAGTGGGTGAGCATCTGGGGGACAGTGATCACCACTCCCTGACCTTTAGCATTATCATGGAAAAGGATAGAATCAGAGAAGATAGGAAAATTTTTAATTGGGGAAGAGCAAATTATGAGGCTATAAGGCTAGAACTTGCGGGTGTGAATTGGGATGATGTTTTTGCGGGGAAATATACTATGGACATCAGGTTGATGTTTAAGGATCTCTTGCAGGATGTTATGGATAAATTTGTCCTGGTGAGGAAGATAAAGAATGGTAGGGTGAAGGAACCATGGGTGACAAGTGAAGTGGAAAATCTAGTCAGGTGGAAGAAGACAGCATACATGAGGTTTAGGAAGCAAGGATCAGATGGGTCTATTGAGGAATATAGAGTAACAAGAAAGGAGCTTAAGAAGGGGCTGAGAAGAGCAAGAAGGGGGCATGAGAAGACCTTGGCGAGTAGGGTAAAGGAAAACCCCAAGGCATTCTTCAATTATGTGAAGAACAAAAGGATGACAGGAGTGAAGGTAGGACCGATTAGAGATAAAAGTGCCAGATGTGCCTGGAGGCTGTGGAAGTGAGCAAGGTCCTCAATGAATACTTCTCTTTGGTATTCACCAATGAGAGGGAACTTGATGACGGTGAGGACAATATGAGTGAGGTTGATGTTCTGGAGCATGTTGATATTAAGGGAGAGGAGGTGTTGGAGTTGTTAAAATACATTAGGACGGATAAGTCCCCGGGGCCTGATGGAATATTCCCCAAGCTGCTCCACAAGGCGAGGGAAGTGACTGCTGAACCTCTGGCTAGGATCTTTATGTCCTCGTTGTCCACGGGAATGGTACCGGAGGATTGGAGGGAGGCGAATGTTGTCCCCTTGTTCAAAAAAGGTAGTAGGGATAGTACAGGTAATTATAGACCAGTGAGCCTTACATCTGTGGTGGGAAAGCTGTTGGAAAAGATTCTTAGAGATAGGATCTATGGGCATTTAGAGAATCATGATCTGATCAGGGACAGTCAGCATGGTTTTGTGAAGGGAAGATCATGCCTAACAAGCCTGATAGAGTTCTTTGAGGAGGTGACCAGGCATATAGATGAGGGTAGTGCAGTGGATGTGATCTACATGGATTTAAGTAAGACACTTGACAAGGTTCCACATGGTAGGCGTATTCAGAAAGTCAGAAGGCATGGGATCCAGGGAAGTTTGGCCAGGTGGATTCAGAATTGGCTTGCCTGCAGAAGGCAGAGGGTCGTGGTGGAGGGAGTACATTCAGATTGGAGGGTTGTGACTAGTGGTGTCCCACAAGGATCTGTTCTGGGACCTCTACTTTTTGTGATTTTTATTAACGACCTGGATGTGGGGTTAGAAGAGTGGGTTGGCAAGTTTGCAGACGACACAAAGGTTGGTGGTGTTGTAGATAGTGTAGAAGATTGTCAAAGATTGCAGAGAGACATTGATAGGATGCAGAAGTGGGCTGAGAAGTGGCAGATGGAGTTCAACCCGGAGAAGTGTGAGGTGGTACACTTTGGAAGGACAAACTCCAAGGCAGAGTATAAAGTAAATGGCAGGATACTTGGTAGTGTGGAGGAGCAGAGGGATCTGGGGGTACATGTCCACAGATCCCTGAAAGTTGCCTCACAGGTAGATAGGGTAGTTAAGAAAGCTTATGGGGTGTTAGCTTTCATAAGTCGAGGGATAGAGTTTAAGAGACGCGATGTAATGATGCAGCTGTACCAGCAAGGCGGCTGGACCGGATGGAGTATCCCCACGATTACTGAGGGCCTGTGCGACTGAGCTGGGAGAACCACTACAGCGCATCTTCAACATGAGCCTAGAGCAGAGAAGAGTACCCAGACAGTGGAAAACATCCTGTATTGTCCCGGTACCGAAGAAACCACAACCAAAGGAGTTGAATGACTTCAGACCTGTTGCCTTGACGTCACACGTGATGAAGACCATGGAGCGGCTGATAATACAGAATCTGAGGCCACAAACCAGGCACGCCCAGGATCCTCTTCAGTTTGCGTATAAGGAGAAGGTGGAAGTGGAGGATGCTATCACGTATTTGCTGCACAATTCCCTCTCTCACCTGGATGGGGTCAGTGGTGCTGTGAGGATTACATACCTGGACTTCTCTAGTGCCTTTAACACCATCCAGCCCAAGATCTTAAGGCACAAACTAACAGAGATGGGAGTAGACTCTCACATGGTGGATTGGATAGTGGACTACTTGACAGATAGACCTCAGTATGTGCGGTTGGGAGACTGTAGGTCTGACACGGTGGTCAGCAGCACAGGAGCGCCGCAGGGGACCGTGCTGTCTCCGGTCCTGTTCACCCTGTACACATCAGACTTCCAATATAACTCGGAGTCCTGCCATGTGCAGAAGTTCGCTGATGACACGGCCATAGTGGGGTGTGTCAGGAATGGACAGGAGGAGGAGTATAGGAAACTGATACAGGACTTTGTGATATGGTGCAACTCAAACTACCTGCGTCTCAATATCACCAAGACCAAGGAGTTGGTGGTGGACTTTTGGAGATCTAGGCCTCATATGGAGCCAGTGATCATTAATGGAGAATGTGTGGAGCAGGTTAAGACCTACAAGTATCTGGGAGTACAGTTAGATGAGAAGCTAGACTGGACTGCCAACACAGATGCCTTGTGCAGGAAGGCACAGAGTCAACTGTACTTCCTTAGAAGGTTGGCGTCATTCAATGTTTGTAGTGAGATGCTGAAGATGTTCTATAGGTCAGTTGTGGAGAGCGCCCTCTTCTTTGTGGTGGCGTGTTGGGGAGGCAGCATTAAGAAGAGGGACGCCTCACATCTTAATAAGCTGGTAAGGAAGGCGGGCTCTGTCGTGGGCAAAGTACTGGAGAGTATAACATCGGTAGCAGAGCGAAGGGCGCTGAGTAGGCTACGGTCAATTATGGAAAACCCTGAACATCCTCTACATAGCACCATCCAGAGACAGAGAAGCAGCATCAGCGGCAGGTTGCTATCGATGCAATGCTCCTCAGACAGGATGAAGAGGTCAATACTCCCCAATGCCATTCAGCTTTACAATTCAACCGCCAGGAGTAAGATATGTTAAAGTGCCGGGGTTAGGACTCAATGTATTTAAGTAAACTACTTAAGAACTTTTTAAAAGCTATTATTAATGCTTTTTGAGAGGGTGATTTTAGATGCATATCATATTTTTACTGAGTTAAGTATTGTATGTAATTAGTTTTGCTACAATAAGTGTATGGGACATTGGAAAAAAATGTTGAATTTCCCCATGGGGATGAATAAAGTATTTATCTATCTATCTAGCTCTATAAAACTCTAGTTAGGCCACATTTGGAGTACTGTGTCCAGTTCTGGTCGCCTCAGCATAGGAAGGATGTGGAAGCATTGGAAAGGGTACAGAGGAGATTTACCAGGATGCTGCCTGGTTTAGAGAGTATGGATTATGATCAGACATTAAGGGAGCTAGGGCTTTACTCTTTGGAGAGGAGGACGAGAGGAGACATGATAGAGGTGTACAAGATATTAAGAGGAATAGACAGAGTGGACAGCCAGCGCCTCTTCCCCAGGGCGCCACTGCTCAGTACAAGAGGACATGGCTTTAAGGTAAGGGGAGGGAAGTTCAAGGGAGATATTAGAGGAAGGTTTTTCACTCAGAGTGGTTGGTGCGTGGAATGCATTGCCTGAGTCAGTGGTGGAAGCAGATACAGTAGTGAAGTTTAAGAGACTACTAGACAGGTATATGGAGGAATTTAAGGTAGGGGGTTATATGGGAGGCAGGGTTTGAGGGTCGGCACAACATTGTGGGCCGAAGGGCCTGTACTGTGCTGTACTGTTCTATGTTCTATATTCTAATATACTAATTCTCCTCAGATTCCTAATGAAATACAGCTACTGTCATGCCTTGTAATCACATCAATATGGTGTGTCCAGGTTAGGACTTCAGAGACATTGACACTTAGGAACTTGAAACTGCTCACCCTTTCCACTGCTGATCCCTTGATGAGGACTGGTGTGTGATTCCTCAACAACTTTTTCCTGAAGTCCACAATCAATTCCTTGGTCTTACTGGCGTTGAGTGCAAGGTTATTGTTGCAACATCACTTAACCAGCTGACCTATCTCACTCCTGTACGCCTCTTCATCACCATCTGAAATTCTGCCAGCAATAGTTGTGTAGTTGGAAAATCTATAGATGGTGTTTGAGCTGTGCCTACCCACACAATTGTGGGTGTAGAGAGAGTAGAACAGTGAGCTAAGCACACATCCTTGAGGTGCTCCAGTGTTGATAGTCAGTGAGGAGGAGATGTTATTTCTGACCTGCACAGATTGTGGTCTCCTGGAGAGGAATTCAAGGATGCAGTTGCAGAAGAGGTTACAGAGGTCCACGTTTTGGAGCTTGTTGATTGGTATTGAGGGCATGATTGTGTTGAATGCTGAGCACCAATCTATAAACAGCAGACTGATTTAGGTATTACTATTGTCCAGTGATTCAAGGCTTAGTGGAGGATCAGTGAGATCTGTTGTAGACCTATTCTGGTGTACACAAATTGCAGTGAGTCCAGGTCCTTGCTTAGGCAGGGATTAATTCCAGCCATGGCCAACTTCTCAAAGCACTTCATCTCAGTAGCTGTGAGTGCCACTGGGCAATAGTCATTGAGGAGGCTCACCCTGTTCTTCTTGGCCACTGGTATGATTGTCGCCCTTTTGAAGCAGATGGGAACCTCCAATAGCAGCAGTGAGAAATTGAAGATGTCCTTGAATACTCCAGCTAGGTGGTTGGCACATTCTCAATACCCTATCAGGTACATCATCATGGCTTGACTCCTCGCAAGGGTTCAGCTTCTTGAAAGATGTTCTGAGGCAGGGATCACAGAAGCATCAGATGCTGCAGGGATTCACACAGGTGTAGTTTTATCCTCCCTTTCAAAGTGTGTATAAAAGGCAATGAGCTCATCTGGGAGTTAAGCAAACAGCCATTCATGATGTTAGGTTTCTCTTTGTATGAAGTAATGGCCTGCTGGAGCTGACGTGCATCCAATTCCGTCTCTAACCTTAGAGGTTATAGTATTTTTTCTTTAAAATGGAGAAAGGATCTCAACCAAGTCAGATGCTGATTTCATGTATGATCCTCCAACAACAATTGTTATCTAAAAATTGGGGGGAAATATCTATTATTCCTCTACCCTAGAGACTATTATAATTAGCCTTAGCTTAGGTCAGCTGGCTTAGCATGTTAGATATGACTTTTAAGATTTTAAATTTAGAGTAACTAACAATTATGGTTACTGCTTTGAGTTGGTACACTGGGCGATGTTCAAGGACTAATCAGAGGATTTGTCACGGACTTTATGAAAATAGGCGTAGACGAGTCTGTCCCCACAAAATCATTCAGTCTTCCCTCATCAGACGCCCTGGATGAATCATGAGATCTGTAATCTGCTGAGAGCCAGATCAGTAGCTTTTAGGTCAGGTGATCACGTTAAATACAAGAAGTCTCAGTACGATCTCCGGAAATCCATCTTGTGTGAAGTGGCAATTCCTGATCAAACTTGAGTCACTGAAGGATGCTCGACAGCTGTGGCAGGACTTGAATGCTATTACCTCCTACAAAGTGAAACCGAGCAAAATTGGTGACAACAAGGCTTCACTCCCAGATGAATTTTATGCCTGTCTTGACCATCAAAACATTGAGGCACCTTTATGAACTCCCACAGCCCCTGAAGACCCTGTGATTTGAGTCTCTGAGGCTGATGCGTGACCATCCTTCAGGAGGGTGAACCCATGGAAAGCATCCGGCCTAGACAGGGTATGTGGCCGAGTACTAAAGACCTGTGCTGATCAACTGGCTGGAGTGCTCACTGAGATGTTTAACCTCTCACTTTGCAGTCTGAGGTACCCACCTGCTTCAAGCAGGCTTCAATTGTGCTGGTACCTAAGAAGAACATGGTAACCTGCCTCAATAACTATCATTCAGTGGCACTTATATCCACAGTGATGGAGTGCTTTGGGAGCTTGGTGACAAAACACATCAACTCCTGCCTGAGAAGTGACTTGAATCCACTCCAGTTTGCCTACCATCACAACAGGTCCACAACAGATGTCATTTCATTGGCTTTTCACTCTATCTTGGAACATGTGGACAGCAGGGATGCATACATCAGGATGCTCTTCCATTGACTACGGCTCAGTATTCAATACTATCCTCCGCTCAAAACTAATCAATAAGCTTCAAGTTCTGGGCCTCAATAACTCTTTGTGCAACTGGAGGCCCAGTCCATCATGGGTAAAGCCCTCCCCACCATTGAGCACATCTACACTGAGTGATTTTGCAGGAAAGCAGCATCCATCTTCAAGGACCCCGACCATCCAGGCCATGCTCTCTTTTTGCTGCTGCCATCAGAAGGAGGTACAGGAGCCTCAGGACCTGCATCACCAGGTTAGGGAACAGTTGTTATCCCTCAACCATCAGGCTCTTGAACCAGAGGGGATAACTTCACCCAGCCAATCACTGAACTGTTCTCACAACCAACAGACTCACCTTCAAGGTCCCTTCATCTCATGTTCTCGATATTTATTGCTTATTATTTCTTGTTATTTTTTTCATGTCTTTCATTTTTGCATTTGCACAGTTTGTTGTATTTTTTTGCACATTGGTTGTCGTTTGTCCTGTTGAGTGTGATATTTCATTGATTCTATTGTGTTTCTTGTATTTACTGTGATTGCCTGTAAGAAAGTGAATCTCTAGGTTGTATATGATGGCATTTTTGTACTTCGATAATATACTTATTTTGAACTTTGTCAGAATTTATAGCATCAATTGAATAACTTTGTATTACACTTCCATTATAATCAAAGTAATAATTTTGATAGTTTGACTGTCCTTAATCAACTAGTGTAATAAATAGATGAATCATTCTCTTTCATAATTAAGTTTTTGTATTATATTCTCCCCAATGAACTACAGTGGTAAAATACAAACATTACAATATGGTAAAATGGTAGAGTGGAGAGAACTTTAAGTTACTACATTATCAGTTAGATTGGTACATGGATCGAAAAGGTTTAGAAGGTTAAGGCCCAAATGCTGGCAAATCGGACTAGCTTGGATGGGGCATTCTGGTTGCCGTGGACACGTTGGGCTGAGTGACCTGTTTCTATGCTCTGTTAGGCAAAGGAGACTACTGTTGTAATTGAGTAATTATTTTAGACATATTAGTGTTCTTAGTATTTGTTACTTTACCTGACCCAAATGTAGGTTAAAGAATCAATCTCCTAAAACATATGATTGTCTGTTGATATAAATTTTGGAAATGTTTTCCCTTAGTTGCTTCTAATTAATGGCTATAACTTATCAAATAGCTGGAAAATATTAAGTGTATACATATCTATCTATTTGTTTGGGTTAGTTATGGTATTTTGAAGTAAAAAGAAAGGAGGTGTGATCCACAGATCACCACCTATGATATTTCTTTCCAATGTGAAATAGGAACTGCAGGTGTCAGCAGGATTAATGCATAAATGAATAATACAGCACTGTACAGTATTTTGTAACACCATCATGAATCTGAGCATTGATGCTAATAAGTTTGAAACCTTATGATGAATATGGTCCTCTTTTGGTGGTGTAATGTTATCCCTGGAATGAGATCTCTGTAATTTACATAAGATAAATCTTGAACAAAAGGAAATAACAATCCCAGGAGCATAGTCGATCAGGCAGCAGCAAAAATTACAAGAAGATCTTGAACATTTTTAATCTCTCCCTCTCCCAGTGTGTAGTGCCCTTCTGTTTCAAATCGTCCATCATTGTCGCTGTACCTAAGAAAACCAAGGTAGCATGCCTGAACGATTGGTGTCCTGTCGCACTCACCTCAATTATAAGCAGATGTTTTGAGAGGCTGGTTAAAGACTACATCTGCAGCATGCTACCGCCCACACTGGACCCCCTACAATTTGTCTGCTGATGGATCCGGCCTACTGATGTTGCCATAGCCATATCACTACACATGGTCCTCACTCACCTGGAGAAGAGAGATGCATATGTTAAAATGCTGTTCCTGGACTGCAGTTCAGCATTCAACACCATAATTCCCTCCAGACTTGACAGGAAGCTCAGAGACTTTGGCTTGCACCCTGCCTTGTGTAGTTGGATCCTAGACTTCCTGTCAGATCACCGATAGGTGGTAAGGATGGGCTCCCTCACCTCTGCCTCACTGACTCTCAACACAGGTGCCCCCCCCCCAGGGTTGAGTCCCCTCCTCTACTCCCTTTACACCCACAACTGTGCTGCCACACACAGCTCCAATCTGCTGATGAAATTCGCAGATGACATGACTTTGATTGGCCTTATTTCTAGCAGTGACGAGACAGCCTATAGAGGAGAGGTTAAGTCCCCGACACAGTGGTGCCAAGATAACCCCTTCCTCAATGTCCAAAAACCAAAGAGCTGATTGTGGATTACAGGAGGAACGGAGACAAGCTCAACCCGATTAACACCAATAGGTCTGCAGTTGAGAGGGTGAGTAGTTTCAAGTACCTCGGTATACACATCACCGATGATCTTGCCTGGACTGTACACACTGGCTTTGTGACAAAAAAGAAGCACAATAGCATCTCTTCCACCTCAGGTGACTGCAAAAGTTTGTCCTGGGCCCCCAGATCCTCAGGACCTTCCTCAGGGGCACCACTGAAAGCATCCTGACTGGCTGAATCACTGCCTGGTACAGGAACTGCACCAGCCTTAATCACTGGGCACCTCAGAGAGTGGTACAGACAGCCCAGCATATCAGTGGATGTGAACTGCCTTCCATTGAGGACATTTATAGCAGTAGGTGTGGTAAGAAGGCCTGAAGATCATCGGGGACACCAGTTACCCCAACCATAAACTGTTTCAGCCACTTCCGTCTGGCAAATAGCACCGCAGCATTAAAGCAACAACCAACTGGCTTCGGGACAGCTTCTTACTACAAGCCATTAGACTTCTAAATTCACATGTCTGCACATTGCAACAGAGTCATAATGCAAAGATTTTTACTCTCTCATGTTGTGGGATGCATGTAAGATTGTAAGTAAATTCTAAATTTTAACAGGTATTCTGAGATTGGCAAATGTCTTTCGATTTGGATAAGTGCGAAGTGTTGCATTTTGGGTACTCAAACCAGGGATGGACTTGTGCAGAGCAATTCTGCAGATGCTGGAAATCCAGAGTAACACGTGCAAACTTGGCAGTTCAGGTAGTACCAATGGAAATGAATAAACAGTCGATGTTTTGGGTTGAGACCTTTCATTAGGTCTTGTACAGTGAATGGTTAGGCACTGAGAGTGGTGGACTGGAGGGACTTGGAGGACAAGTACATAGTTCACTAAAAGCAGTGTCACAGGAGGCTAGGGTAGTGAAAAGGTACTTGATATGCTGGCCTTCAATAGTCAAGGCACTGAGTTTAGGGATTAGGATACTACATTGCAGATGTGGCTGAGATCGTATTTGGAGTATTCTGCACAGTTTTGGTTGACCTGTTATAGGAAAGACATCATTAACTTAGAAAGTGTTCAGAGAAGATCTATGAGGATGTTGCCAGGATTTAGAGGGCCTGAGTTATAGAGAGTTTGGACAGGACTTTGTTCCTTGGAAAAAGGAGATTGAGGGGGGACCTTTAAAAAGTTATTTAAAATCATGAAGGGTACAAATAGGGTGAATGCACATAGTCTTTTTCCCAGGGAATGGGAATAAAAAACTGGAGGGCATAGGTCTAAAGTGAGAGGTAAATATTTTAAAAGGGACCTGAGGGGCAACTTCACATAGATTGTGGTATATATATGCAATGAAATACTAGAGGAAGTGGTTGACATAGGCACAATAATGACACTTAAGAGATTTTTGGATAGATACATGGATAGGAAGGATATGAGCCAAACACAGGCAAAATAAGATTAGCTTGCTGAGGACCATGGTCAGCATAGCCTGGTGGGGCTGAGGTGCATATTACAATGCCTTGACACCGCAGTATTTGAGGAGGGAAAGTTATTTTCCAGTACCAATGGGATGTGTTGGTGAAGTTTATGGGGTTGATCAGTTTTACTTGGGGCATGAAAAATGACTGCAGAAGAATGCAGAAGTCTGAGGAGGATATTAATCCTGCAAATGTTAGAGTGAATACTCCAAGATGTGCAGTTGAAATGGGGTTATACAATTTTATGGCAGCCTATTGATTGGACATTAAACATGGAAACACCTTTGGTCTTTCTATTATTGCTATTCCAACATTAAATTCTACTGCGCCTGTATAATGATTTTTAAATGCTGTATAAATTTATACTTCTCCTTGTGGTGGTGACGCTTTTGGACTATTAATTAATGAGAATACGATAGAACTCAATTCTTAGCTTTAGTTCAGATACTTGTAGTGAAGGATTTTAAATTAAAATGCTTATCCTAAAATGGTGGCAATGGGGTTGTTGTAGAGAAGGCCAGAGCTGGCCGGTCACCATGGTAACGCGGCGACTGAATAAACGATTCCGGTTCACAGACGGCTGACCTTTCCAGCAGCGAAGCCGGTGCGGCGTCTGCCATTTTGTGGGGAGCTCCGAAATGGTGCACGGCGGAGCCGGAGTCCCAGCCAAAACCATGTTGCCGGTCTGTTCATTAGTTTTCTCTACACAGACTCTGCTCAGACATCAGGCTCCCGTGAGCGAACCTGAGAACTGAACCGCAGGTTCGGGGGACGGGGGGGGGGGGGGCGGGAAAGCTCGAGCGCCAAAGCTCATTCGGAGCTGTGCTCTCCGCCATTTTGGAGGCGCAGCTGGCGGGTGTGTGAAGTGACTTTGTGCGGAATCAAAAAAGCCGCGACGGCGTTGGTTCGGGAGGGCTCGGACTCGGTTTCTGTTCGGTGCTAAGACTGCCCTCCCCCCTGTAATGAGCGGCCGCGCGCGACGCCGGTGAAGTCGCAGTGCGCAGGAGCGGAAGTGAGGGAGCTTGTTTTGGGAGACGCAGATACAGAGGTCGAGACGGTAAGAAATTGGGAGAGGGACTGAAAAAAGGGTAAGGGCATGGTGAGTAGGAGGGGAAGTCGGGTGGGTTTGTAATGGGGTGGAGGAAGATTTGGGCAGGGCGGAATGAAAACGAGGAAGATGACGTTGGGTGGGGGAGATTGACAAGTGGTGAAATGTACTAAGGTGGTAGAGGTGCAGGAATGTTACAGAAGGAAGAGACTGGGGTAATGAGCACCAGGAGAAGGGGAGGAAAGTGGGTTCTGTGGAAAGGAATTGATGAAGAATCGGAAAAGGTGAAGGGAGGTAGAATATAAAGAAGGGTGTAGGTGATGTGGAAGGGAGGAGTTGGAGAAGGGAAGTGTGTAGGACGGTTTCATGGTAATTATAGGCAGGGGTAAGAGTGGTTTGGAAATTAAGGTCGTGAAAAGGAGAAAAGATAATTTCAATGTCATGCGACGCTATCTGACATGTAATCTGATAGCAAATACTTGTGGGTAAATCGACATCCTCCAGGTAGAGTATTTTAAAAGTGAAACTATGGGTAAAGCAAAAGAAGAGCAAGACTGAGAAAACTTCAATGTCAAGGAATTGATTTTAAAAAAACTTGTGCTAGGCATAGAGCGTGAATAACCTCACTCGCATTAACTGCATGACCCACTTTCAAGGACTCTGCAAGTCACAAGTTTTATTTGTTTACTTTTTAATTATTTACATAATGTCTTTTGAACAATGGTTTATCAGTTTATGTAGCTTCTTTGTAAATTCTATTATATTTCTTTATTTTCCTGTAAATGCCTGCAAGAAAATGAATCTCTTATAGTAACATGTACAGTTCAAAAAGTTTGAAGGACATCCTTCAGTGCTGAAGAAAGATATTGGGAGGATTGGCTAATTTATTTTTGGAGAGAAGGCTGAGAGAGTTAAGGAAAATGTTAGAGTTATATTCAATTATGATAGTATTAAAATAGATAGACCTTAGGGATTTTTCTGCATTGTCCATAACCAGAAGATAAGAGTTTATAGTAAGGAATAAGAGGTTTAGGGAAGGAATGATTTTTTTTCACCCAAGTGGTGGTTTGGAGTGTGAATGCACTGGCTAACAGAGTGGTGGATGTAGAGCTTTATTTGTATATTTAGCTGATCATTTGAATTGCCAAGACAAGATCAAGTGATGGTAAATGGTTTTAGTGTGAATGGATACTTGATGGTTGGACAAAGTAGGTTGAAGGACCTGTTTCCTTGCTGTGTGACTTAGTGGAAATCTGAATAGAAGTAGTGTGATCAAGTTTATACCCTAGGACCATCTTCCAGCACTTCTCTATATGTCTTCATTGACTTCATATCTAAGAATCTATCTTTCCCTTGAATATAGTCAGCATCTGCGCTTCCGTAACCTTGTTGGGTAGTGAATTCCATTGATAATACCTCTCTTCTCTCTTCCCCACGCTCCCCCTCCCCAACTTGGATGAATAAATGTCTTTTCTCTTTTGAAAGGCTGTTCTTTTTGTGACTGTAACTAACTGTTCTCTTTCTAGACAGTCATAGAAAACTAACTTTGTGGTTACCCCCACTAAACCTCACAAAATAATTTTGTATGAAAGGTTTTGGCCAGAAACATTGACTGTTTCTTCCTTTCTGTAGATGCTGTATGGCCTGATGTGTTCCTCTAGCATTTTGTGTGTGTTGCCCAAAATATTTTATATGTTTCATTGAGATCGCCTCTCATTCCTTTACAAGGTTAGTCTGCTTAACCTCTACTCATATGATAAACTAGCTGTCTCAGGAGTGAGGATGTAAACTTTGCATTCTATTACAAGTATATCTTTAGGTGGAGAGCAGATCTGAACACAGTTCCATAGCTTGTCTTAGCAGAGCTGTACATAGTTGAAACACTCAGTGGTTGCTTTATACACCTATATACCTGCTTGTCAATGAATTATGTAATCTGTCAATCCTGTGGCAGCAATTCAGTGTATAAAAGCATGCAGAGGTGGTCAAGCAGTTCAGTTGTTCAGAACAAACATCAAAATGAGGAATAAATGTGATCTTAATGACTGACCGTAAAGTGATTGTTGGTACCAGATGGGGTGGTTAAAATATCTCAAAAACTGCTGATCTTTAGGGTATAACAGTATCCGGAGTTTACACTGAATGGTGTGAAAACAAAACATCCAGTGAACAGCAGCTCTGTGGGCGAAATCACCTTGTTTATGAGAGAGGTCAGAGGAGAATGGCCAGTCTGCTTCAAGGGCACAGGAAGGTAACAGTAACTGAAATAGCTATGCATTATAACAGTGGTGTGCAGAAGAGCATCTCTGAACACAGCTGGCCGATCCTTGAAGTGGATGGGTTATAGCGGCTGAAGACCACAAACATACACTCAGTAGCCTATTATGTACAAGAGGTTTGTCATTAAGTGGTCACTGAGTATCTATCCCTACTTTTGTACTGAAGCCCTCTGGCAATGAAGGTGAACATAACAATTGCTTTCCAAACTGCTTGTTGAACCTGTAGAATAATTTTCACTGATTCATGCACAAAGACACCCTGGGATAGGGAAATCCTTGTTGGGAGAATTTTCATCCGGTACAGTAGATCAAAGTTTCGCAGCTCAATCATGAATTGCATAGTTATTTAATCTCTAGTGAAGTTAGAAATAGAACATAGAAAATCTACAGCACATTATAGGCCCTTCGGCCCACAATGTTGTGCTGATCATGTAACCTACTCTAGTAGCTGCCTAGAATTTCCCTAACGCATAGCCCTCTATTTTTCTAAGCTCCATGTACCTATCTAAGTGTTTCTTAAAAGTTGAACAAGAAAGTGGCATAGGATAAAGCATTTTCTTCAAACCAACTATGGAAATGTTATAGTTAATCTGTTTTGGCCTTCTCAGGTATCTACTGTCACTTTACATGTTGGTGAGAAATGGCTGAATACTTGTCAGTAACCAAGCTGTTTTCATTCATTTGCAATGCCAGTATTTACCTTATCAAGCAGAAGGGGAAAATTGCCTATATATATCCGCTCCACAATATTGTCAGTTCTCTCCTAGAACTCGTGTGTTTCAACAGGGTAGGTACAGTTCATTTTCCATGGTGGTTTAGAAAGAGGACAGTCAATTACAGTCTCAGAAGAAAAGTTTGTGGAAGGAAATTGGCATTTAGTTAACATGTTTGTTCTTCAGTTTTGTTTCTTAGTTATTCAGCAAGTCGCTAAACTAACATTTACTACCCATTCTTAGTTGCCCTTGTATAGTGAGCTGCTGTTTTCAACCACTGCAATCCTTGTGTTGAATGCAATTCTAGTGATCAGGAAGTTCCCAGACCTAGTGACAGTAAAGGACTGACTATATAATTCCAAGACTGAGTGGGTGTGCACGTGTGACTTGCATGAGAATCTACAGGACATCTGCAAACCCTTTTCCTTGATGGTAGAAGTTATAGGTTTAAAACAGGATTTCCCAGCTTGGGTTCCCTCAGTTAGTGGTAGGGGTCCATGCTTAAAATAAAAGGTTGGGAACCCTTGGTTTAGAATGTACTGTTAAATTAGGCTGTTAGTGCATTTTGGCAATGATAATGCCTGGAGATTCATTGTGTCATCAAGTAAGGATAAACAGTTTGGGTTTGCATTCCTCATGACCTCATTTAAACATATAGGATTTTAAGAGGCTTGACGTGGGAGATGTTGATATGTTTTCGCTAGTTGGAGAGCGGCAAGCAAGGGGACATAATTGCAAAATAAGGGGCTATTCATTTAAAACTGAAGTGTTTAGAAATTCCTTCTTTCAGGGTAAAGAATCTGTAGAATTTCTTGTCCAGAGGGTGGTGGAGGCTGCATTATTAGATACTTCGGGTGGAGATAGATAAATATTTGAAAGGTCAAGGAGTTACAGGTCATGGGGAACTGGCACACAAGAGTGCGTGAGACCAGCATGGATCAGTCATCGTCTCATTGAATGATGGGGCCTGGTTGCCATTTACTATTTTCTTGTGCTTTGGTGTTGCTTTGTTATTGGTACTTGTCCTGTAATACGGTAAGAAGCATTTGTTTTGCATGCCATCCATACAGATTGTGTCATATATAATTAAACTGAAGTTGTAAAAACAAAAATAGCAAATGCAGAATGTAGATTTTACAGTTACAGAGAAAGTGCTATGCAGGTAGAAAAATAAAGTGCAAAGGCAACATTGAGTGAGGCATATTGGGTGATCACAAGTTCATCTTTTCGCAGATGAGTAGTCCGTTTGAGTTTGATAACAGTGGGATAGAAACTGTCCTTGATTTGGTGGTTCATACTCCCAAGTTTTTGTATCTTTGCCTAATGGGAGAGGGGAGTAAAGAAAATGACAAGAGTGGGAGGGGTTTTTGAGTGTACTAGCTGTTTTTTTGAGGCAATGGGAAGTATAGACCGAATAATTGAAAGGAAGATTGGTTTGAGTGATGTCTGGGCTGCATTTGCAACTCAGCAACTTCTTAGTCATGGGCATAGCAGCTTCCATTACCAAGCTGTGATGTGGTGCAAAATTCTGATAGAATATATGTTTAAATTGTGAACAGAGTACCAATTGATTGGGTGTCTTTATCTTGCATGATTTCAACATTTGCAAGGTAGGAACAAGATTGATACAGGCAATTCTAGAGACTTCCACTTTATTCCCTACCATTACCTTGTATACCACCCACATCCAATACTTTTTTTAAAAAAAAACTATACTGTTTCATTTTCACCTACATTTGTCCCCTTCTTACAATTTGTTCCCACACAACCATGGGAGATGCAGTACCTAACTTGTACTTTCCACTTCCAGGAGGCTTAAAGAATCTTTGTTGATGGAACAGCAATTCCCTTGCACTTCTTTCAATTTAGTGTGCTACATTTGATGCAAATGATAAATGCAGGTTGGATGATGTGTTGCAGAACTGCTGTTTAGTCAGTAAGTTGTCCTTTATTTTAATTTGCTTTCCCACTTGAACTTCTGTTTATTTGGCCCCTTACGCTTAGACACAGCATTTTATCTTCTGCCTAGGAATATTGTAGTCACTGCCATGAATTCAACAGATTTAGATCAACAATAATTTTTGTTTCTCTTGGAGTTGGTTTGTTGTAGTTGGATCAGAAAACATCAGAAGTGCTTTGGTGATATCTCTGGGTCAGGGGAAGGATTGGTGTTTTGGGTTGATAACCTTTCATGGTAATTGGCCTAGGCCATTAGCTCTGCTTTCCTCTCTGCCAACACCACTCAGTTTACTCGGTATTTTCTGTTTCAAACTTTGTGTTTTGCTTCTCAATCCTTGCCCAGCTCTGATTTAAATCAATTTTTGTCTCTCCACCAATGCTATTTGACCTGGTTGACTTTTCCAAAATTGCTTTATTTCAGATTTCTAGCAACTGCAGTGTTCTGCAGTTCACTGTTCTAACATGTTTTTTTATTGTTTCTTTCCCTGATATTCTGCATCCATTTGTAGTACCCCCTGACAAATTAGTTGCCATTACCAAGCCGCCTCCTGCTTCTCATGTCAACATCTACGTTATCATCCATTTTCTCTAGGTTCCCTTCTCTATCATGGAAATTTCCTTTGTTTCCTCCCCTGAAGTTTTCCTGATTTTTTTCTTCACAAATGCTCTTAGGCCTGCTGAGTATTTCCAGCAATTTTTGTTTTCATTTCAGATTTGTAGCATCATTATTTTTCTTTATTTTGCCATACTTGAATGTGGAGTATAGATAGTTGAAAGACCAAAGGGTGCTGGAATCTGGAACAACAAACAACTGTGGAATAATTCAGATTGAGCAGTATCGAGTGGGAAAAGGTATAATGTGGTATTTGGATTGAGGCTCTGCGCTAGGACTGAAAAGGAAGAATTTAGATGTCAGAAGGTTCAGAATAGCCAAACTCTAATAAAGAGCCAAACTCTTCGTCCCGACGAAGGGTCTCGGCCCGAAACGTCGACATCGCTTCTCCCTATAGATGCTGCCTAGCCTGCTGTGTTCTACCAGCATTTTGTGTTGTTGTTTGAATTTCCAGCATCTGCAGATTTCCTCGTGCAAACTCCAACCTGCTGTAATTATGTGGCATGTCCAGATGAATATCAGAATAATCCTGACTCACTGTTTGTTGATAATGGGGCTCAGTAATGATAATACCACTGAATATCAACTGTAGGTGGTGAGACTGTTATTGCTTGGTAATTTGATAGCATTCCAGTTAATTGCCACTTGAGCCATGCCTGAATGTTGGCACAAGTAACTCCAGATTGCAGCAGCAACAAATAATCTGCTAGAGTAACTCAGCAGGTCAAGCAGAATCTATGGTGGAAAGGAATTATTGATGTTTTGGATCAATATCCTGCACCATAACAGATGCAGGATTTTGGATGATGTCAGCAGTTTCTTTTCCCTCCTACATGCTGCTCAGCCAGTTGAATTCCTCCAGCAGATTGTTAGTATGAATGTTGTCTGGGCTTGAACTGCTTGATGCCTTGAAGCTGCAAATGAAATTGAGTATTCTGCTCGTTATCAATTAGCACTATTACTAATTATCTGTAAGTAAACTCGCCTTTGATTTCTTTTTTTTATTGAATTTTCAAATGTTTTCAAATGGTTACAGAAGGAAAACAAAATTATCAACTCTTCCCCCCCTTAACATATCCCTATAGAAAGAGGAAAAAAAGAAAGAAAGAAAGAATGCCTGGATATTGGAAGATCCCCACATGCTCCATGGAGTTCATAATAGCTTTAGTATATATATTTATTTATTTCCCCAAATAACCAATAATTTTATCTTTGGAGCACCTATATATTTAATCCTATCTTTTGTAAATAAGGGCGCCAAATTTTCAGAAATATTTCATATTTATCTTTTAAATTATAAATAATTTTTTTCAAATGGAATGCAGCTAAAAGCTATATCTATTTACATTTTCTTAATGTATGTTAAAATTCTTTTTCTTTTCACCGGTCCATTAAGCCCATTAACATTAAAACTTTAAAAATTCAGTAAATTAGAAAAATAGATTATTAAAAAAAAACACAAAATACCCCCCTACTAATTTGTGAATAAAAAAAACCACATTACCCCCCTCCATTGTACGGGTCTTGGCAATCGCCATGATTACACATGTGAATCCCGTAGCAATCGATCAGAAGTTCCCCCAGCTCCCCCGTAACATAAAAAAGTATATATAAGAGAAGAAAAAAATAATATCACTGCTCTCGATTAATATTTCTCAAATTTTTACCTTTCTCTCCTGTATCATATAATTAAGAATATATTTAAATATTCTTCTGTCCTTAAACATCCATCAACTCCATTCACTGTCCCTGTCTTCATCTTTAATCCATTTCATTTTTAAATCTTCGCCTGTGGTTAGCGAATATTTGGGAGTTCTTGTGCAAATTCTTCCGCATCCCGACAATCAGTAAAAGATCTTTTTTCCGTCATCCAAAAAAATTATCAGGGTTGCCGGGTGGCACAATATAAATTTATAACCCTTTTCCCATAAAACTTTTTTCACTGGGTTAAATTCCTTCTTTCTCTTCAAAAGGTCATAACTTATATCAAGATAGAAAAGAACTGTTTTCCCTTCTATCATCAATGGCCCGTTTCTCTTTCTGGCACGTTGGGCAGCCACCTTCAAGATCTTTTCTTTATCTTGAAATCTTAAGCATTTTATCAAGATTGATCGTGGGTTTTGATCAACTTGAGGTCTTGATCTTAAGGCTCTGTGAGCCCTTTCAATTTCAATTCCTTCTTCCATTTCCAAAATTTCCGGAATCCATTTTTGAAAAAAATTTATTGGATCTTCTCCCTCTATACCTTCTTTAAGTCCAACAATCTTAATATTATTTCGTCTGCTAAGATTTTCAAGTACATCCACTTTTTCCAACAACCATTTTCTTTTTGATGTCCAGGCAGAAATATTATCTTCCATTTAATTCACTCTATCAATGGTGTCTCTCGTTGTTTCTTCCAAGTTTTTAATTTTCTTGTCCATTTTGTCCTGTCTTTTCATCATTTTAGCAAACATAATCTTCATTTTTAATATCTTTTTATTACTTTTAATGCTTTTAATTCATGCATTATTTGCACCAAAGATTTTTTTATGTCTCCAATATCACCTCCAACCTCTTCCTGTTGCTCTTCATCTTCGTCTGATTTATCCAGAGAATCTGAT
The DNA here is from genome assembly GCF_048418815.1 of Hemitrygon akajei. Taxonomy (NCBI): domain Eukaryota; kingdom Metazoa; phylum Chordata; class Chondrichthyes; order Myliobatiformes; family Dasyatidae; genus Hemitrygon; species Hemitrygon akajei. Next base: position 35,159,420 of record NC_133127.1, read on the forward strand.
TCCACCTCATTTTTACCTTCAGTTCCGATCATAGCTGGGATTTGTAGTTTGGGTTGCTCGTGTTTGCGCATGCCCCTTCCTTCACGCATGCGCAATTCCTGTTGCTCTTTTTTTTGGAAACAGTTGATGTTGCCGCAGTTTCCTGTTCTGTATCGCTGAAGGTAAAATGCACTTGAGCCCGAGGCTCTTTCATGGCGGCCGGCCTTGATTCTTTTCCAACTTGTATTGTCTTCAAAGTAGTAGTTTTCTTCTGCTTCTGTTTAGGAGACATATCCTAAGACAATCCTGAGTAGTTTATAAGTAATTTTTAAAAAGTATTTACTAACTTTTCTTCACTTAAACATTATTTTACTGGTTTTTTATGGGAGAGCTGGATTTCCACGTCTCGATCCTACGTCATCACGTGACGTCCCCCGCCTTTGATTTCTTGATGGAAATCATCAACGAAGTAGATGAAGGTCACTGAGCCTAGAACACTGCCCCGAGGAATTTCTGCAGGGATGTTCTGATGCTGGAATGAATTGATTCTTAATAGCTGCAAGCATATTTGTCTAAGTCATGACTCTAAGCATTGGAGTGTTTTAATCTTGGTGCTTATTGACTTTGTTTAAGCAGGGATCCTGCATTTCACAGTTGCCCATTTGCTGCCCTGATATCAGGGGTAGTTATTCTCTTCCTCTGGAATTCAGTTATTTGGTCCAGGCTGAGCCCAAGACTGTGATGCCTGAGAGGCTCTGGTAAAACCTTAACTGATTATAATTGAATGAGCTATTAATGTATCAGATTTTTGATAGCACTGTCAGCAGCACTGTGCATTGTGATTGAGAGTAGATTGATTAGGTGGTGGTTAAGAAAATAGGATTTGACCTTTTTGTATGGAATATACATTGGCAATTTTCCATATTGTCATGTTATTGCCTGTGTTGCTGTTCTTGAACAATTTGAATATATTGCTATTATTTTTGGAGTTCAGCTTTTCACTATTAAAGGCAAGGTGTTATCTGGTTTAATACCCTTTGCTATTTACAGTCCTCTCAGCTGTTTCTTTGTCACGTGAATGGTGAAAGGGCAATTTCAACAATGGAAAGGATCATGGAAGGTTGAGTTGGGTGTTCCATTTGGCACATCTCACTGAAAATGCTTGTGACAGCTTCAGCCTTGATTTTAGCAGTCACAAGCTGATCCTTGCCATTGTTGAGAATGGATATGCCATGGAGTTACAGCTGTATAGCATAGCAAAAGGCCCTTTGTCCTACTATCAAGTGTCTATCAGTATTAATTCCATTTCCCATCACTAGGTCTAAACCCTATCATGCCTCTACTTCTTTCTCCATCTCACTGGTGGTTAGGCTCTACCAATCATTGAAAATATTCTTCCTCAGATCCCTCTTAATCCTCTTATTTCTCATCCTAGTACCTTCTGGTCATGGGAAAAAAATTCTCATTGTCTACCTAATCAATTCCCATTTTAGCTTTATGTACCTCTATCGGATCCACTCTTAGCTTCCTCAATTTCAGCAAAAATAAATCAAGCATACCCAGTCTTTGCTGATCACTGAAATGTTTCATCCCAGGCGACAGCCTGGTGAAGCTCCCCCACATCATCTTTAGTGCTGTTATTTCTTTCCTATGATATGTTGGTCAGAAAAGCATAAAGTACTACAGCTGAGTCTATATTATAAAATAATGCCTTACCTGATTTTGTATATTGTGCTCTGAATAATGTAAGTTAGTAACCTATATATTTTAATCATGTTATTTACCAATTGCACCTCCTTCAACATTTGTTAGACTTGTTTTTCAAGGCCCCTCTATTCCTCAATATAGACCCTACTATTCAGATGTTGGTTCCTGCCTCATTAAGTCTTCCCAAATGCTTCACCCTCATAGATGATTAAATTCCATCTGCCATTACCCTGAGCAGCCCAGAATATATCAATATCTAACCTTAGGCTGTTCTTCTCACAGTCAAAAACTACAGTGTTCTTAGAATCACCTCCTGCTCGTTGTTTAATTGCATCACCTGTAATGGCAAAAGGCAGACTTTGTCTTAATCTGATAAAGCTTACTTTGGCCTGTGGCATTTGGCATCTTATTTTTAGGCATGCCTCATGCTGTTGTTGGCATGACTTTCTGCACTCCTCATTGGGCAGTATTTGATTGCAGAGGTAAAATGAGGGATATACTAGGTAGTGGTTCTACTAGAGTCATGGAACACTACAGCACAGAAGCATGCCCTTCAGCCCATCACTGCGAACCATTAATCTGTCTGATCCCATTGACCTGTACCCGGACCATAGCCCTCCATACCCCTCCCATCCACAAACCTATCCAAATTTTTCCTTAATGCTGAAATCAAACCCGCATCTACCACTTGAACTGGCAGCTCGTTCCACAATCTCACTACTGTCCAAAGAAGTTTCCCCATAATGTTCCCTTTAAACATGTCATTATCCATGACCTCTAGTTGTAGTCTCATCTAACTTCAGTGGAAAAAGCCTGCTTACATTTACTCTATCCCTTCATGATCTTGTATACCTCTATCAAATCTCCCCTGAATCTTTTACTTCTAGGGACTAAAATACTAATCTATTCAACCTTTCCCTTTAGCACAGGTCTTCAAGTCCTGGCAATGTGATTGTAAATTTTCTCTGCACTCTTTCAATCTTCTTTACATCTCTTGTAGTTAGGTGAGAAAAACTATACAATACTCCAAATTAGGTCTCATTAGCGTCACATACAATTTCAGTATAACATCCCAACTCCTGAACTCAATAGGATGTATTCTGGAGATAGGATATATAGCAAATATTAATTTCACTAGCTTCAGATTTCAGATATCTTCAGATTTGAGTGTGCATTACAGATTCAATTTAAACGCAGCTCAAAACAATTTAGACCTCCGATGCCAGCACATGCATGAATGTGGCCTAGTCAGTGGGGATTAGCATACATTTTGGGTGTTTAGAATGTGGGTGCAAAGAAGGTGCTGATCAATGCCCTAAGCTCATCCTATCTTTCCTACAATGCTCCTTGCATTGAAGTATACATAGCTCAGAATATTAATTCCACCATGCTCAACCTTTTGATTCCTGACTATGTATGTAGGCTTAACAATATCTTTCTCCACAGTCACTCCGTTATCTGTTGTGGTACTTTGGTTGCCATCCCCTGCAACTCTAGTTTAAACTTCCCCTCGTGCAGCACTCCAAACCATCCTGCTAGGATATTAGTCTCACTCCAGTTCAGGTGCAAACTGTTCCTTATGTACAGGCCTCACTTTCCTTAGGAGAGAGCCCAATGATCCAAAAATCTGAAGCTCTTTCTCCTGCGCCACCTCCTTAGCCATGTATTAAACTGTATGGTCTTCCTTTTTCTGGCCTTCCTAGCTCATGGCATGGGTAGCAATCCTGAGATCCCAGCCTTGGAGGTCCTGCCCTTTAACCTGGCACCTAACTCCCTGAACTCACTTTGCAAAACTGGGTCCTGATGAAGAGTCTCAGCCCAAAACATCGACAGTTTACTTTTTTCCATAGATACTGTCTGACCTACTGAGTTCCTCCAGTGTTTTGCACGTTTCTTTCTATTGGATCTTACCAACTGCCTAATTATGCACAATCCAGTGTCTGCTTGGGAATTGTGGTGGGCAAAATGTGCCAACTGCTCCTGCTCACTTATTTTAAACACTCTCTCCCTCTACACAATCCAGTGTCTCCTCAGGAGCTGTGGCGTGCAAAGTGTAGCATTCTAATTGTAGCAGTGTTACAGCACCTAGTCTGTAGTGCCATGGTTGATGGTTAGTTTTGAGCTACCAGATCTATTCCAAGTCTTTTCCATTTAGCTTGAGTACAGTTCTGCAAAATACAGTGGGAGGTGTAATGACAGGATTCTGTTTCTGTAAGGCTGTCACGTCTTACTCATGGGAGATAGTTTGGTGAGGATGAGGTTAAGTGAGACTGAAAGCTGTATCTTTCAGGACTTAACTAGTTTGGCTCATGGTGGTGCCACCAAGATACTATTGATATTCAATATTGAAACCCTTTACCCAGAGTACATTAAGTGTTTGTTCTAAGCATTGCTAGATCACTGCTTCTGTGTGAGCATTCAGGTGATTATCTTTAGGAGGTAGTCTTGCCGAAGTTTAACCTAATGTAATGAAATGTAAGAGGATTCTGAGTGGGTACTGAAAATTCTGGGATTATTTCTTGCTGTTGATATACAGTTGTGCTATGTCTTCTTATGGGACATGGGTGCTGAGATACACTCGGAAGTTGATGCCTTTGCTTGATTAATCTGTGAGACAATTCTCCCAATTCACTGATTATTTTGATAATGACTTTGCTGTGTTTGGCATTAACCAGGTTTCAGAAGGTAGAATGTTCCTATGAAACCGTTTGTAAGCCGAAATGCCATAAAGCAAAGAAGCAATTACCATTAATATATATGGGAAAAAATTTTGAGCATTCCCAGACCTAAAGTAACATTAACATATAGTAAAAGTAGGAATGATATGTTAAATATACACCCTATATAAAGTAGAAATATTGTAGGTATGGTGTAGTTTCACTTATCAAAATTGGGAAGACAGTGAGCCAAACTTGATTTGGAGAAAAAAAATCGGCACGTACACGCATGTGCAAACAACCATCCGCACAAAGCTTCACGGTCATTGTAGTCTTTCTGGGGGTAAACGCACGTATAAAGCGGGAGTTTTTTTTCCGTAAAAGCGAAAATCCTCTTTGGTTAGCGAAAACAGGTACTAATGTGGGTCTTTCCTAACAGCGAGCTGTCGTAAAGCAAACGTTCGAAAAACGTGGGACACCTGTTTAGCCGTGGCATGAATGTGATTAATTCTGAATCTTCGTGTGAGGTGACTTTCTTGAGATCATTAGCTTTTGACTGAGTAAATAGCCCTGTTAAAATTGAAGTTGGTTGAAATTATGAAAAACTCCTCTGGCTTATTCTAAAACTTGCACAAAAGAAGATTGTTGTATTTGCTGAAAATCAAAAATCCCAAACGGAGGTATCACTGCAAAAATTTCTCAGGACAGCATCCTGAACTCAATTGTATTGAACTATTTCATCAATAAATTCCATTGAATCAGAAATTGTTGAATTAACATGGAACTCTTCAGACAATAAATTTGACCGTGCAAGGATACAGTGTAATCTTGGCAACGACTCTACTTCGGCTGGCAACTGACTGCAACAAATGAGTCACTTTCACCCATCAGCTCTTTATTACCTGATCCAGGTTAGTCACTAATTAAACAATGTCTTGATTTTTTTTTCCAGTTAGTTCTTCCAAATACCTGGATTATATTCCCTGTCTCTAATTTGTTTTAGTCCCAAAATCCCCTCCAACTGCTTCTCTAATTCTGGGTTTTTGAACATCTCCAAGCTCAATTGCTTTGCAGTTGATGGTGGTGTCTTCAGATGTCAAGGAATTCCCCCTTAAAGCCCTGTCCTCTCTAATTTTGTTCTTTTTTTAAAAAAAAAACCTTAAAACTAACTAATTTGAAGCATTTGTGTTCTACTCCAATATCTCCATGTGGATCAATATCAAATTATTTGATAATATTCACATGAAGCAACTTGTAATGTTTTGCCATATTGAAAATGTTGTATATAAACCAATTGAGTAATATTTCTGTCACAGAATATTAGGTAGCATAATTTCTTTGAAGTGTATCCATCGTCCATTACGCTGACATTTGGTGCCTTTACCATTTTGCAAGAAATCAGCATCTTATGAAGAGGAAATGAATTAGGATCAGATCATATTATCACAAATGAAATTTGTTTTGTGGCAGCAATCTATTGCAAAGACAAATCTATAAATTACAAACGTAAATGTCTGAGGCCTCCTGTCAGTCAGAGTTGACCATGAATATTGTGACCTAGCTGTCTAGATACACAAGCCTGGGCAGTATGATATGGAGAGCAAGCTGTTGCCCTTGTAGCAAGCTACCCCTCTCCGTGCAACTGGTGAACCCAAAGGAATGGCAGAGATTGATACAGTTTGATACCAGCAGTGTTGCAGGAGTTGCCAGTCAGCATTGAAAATGTAGGACTGCCTTAGGGACTCCAGCTCCAGATTTTTCCCTCGGGGTTTACTCCAGAAGGCTTCCCCATGAGTGGGTATAGCTGCAAGGCAGCAGAGGTTTGAGATCAGAGTTTTCCTTCTAGATGAGCTGCCAACCATGGGTGACGAGCCCCATCTGCCCGAAGTGACTGGTTTAAGATGGCAGTAACCTGCTCAGTAGAAATGGTTCCACTGGGCTTCCAGGAGCTAGACTTGATTGTCAGAGGCTATTTGAGGTGCACACCATTGGGAGCATTTAATAGGTAGTGGGAGCTTTACCCATTACCACCCCTGGCTATGAAAGAGCCATAACTAGTGCATGAAAAAGCAATAATGAGATAGTGTTCATGTGTTTATGGACTGTTCAAACATCTCATGGCTGAAGAGAAGTAGCTGTGCCCAAATTGTTGACTGTGTACATGCTTTTGTATCACCTCTTTGAAGGTATTAAAGAGAAGGGGACGTGTTCTGCTGAGGGTCCTTAATGATGGATGCCACTGAGGCACCGCCTCTTGAATCCATAATGGTGGGGAGGGGTTCAGCCCATGATGGAGCTGGCTGAGTCTACAACCCTCAGCAGCCTCTTGATCATCTCAGGCTATCATGCAACTGGTCAGAATGCTTGCCACTGTACTATAGTGAAATTTGTAAGGGTTTTTGGTGACATACCAACTCTCTTGAAACTCTTAGTGTAGAACCACTGCTGTGTCTTTGTGGTTACTTTGATGTGTTGGGCCCAGGATAGATTTTCTGCAATGTTGATGCACAGAAACTTGAAGCAGTTCACCTTTCCTCTGCTGAGCTGTGCTTAGCCATCTATAAATCCTATAAATATTTACCAGAACATTACCACTGGGCAGCACTGTTGCGTAGTGGTTAGCACAGCAGTATTACAGTGCCATTAACCTGGGTTCAGTTTTATTTACTTTGATTAGAGATACACCGTGGAACTGGTCCTTGTGGTCCAACGAGCTGTGCTGCCCAGCAACCCACCTATAACACTATCCTAATCACAGGACAATTTACAATGACCAATTAACCGACTCACTGGTATGTCTTTGGACTGTGGGAGGAAACTGGAGCTTGTGGAGGAAACCAACGTGGTCACAGGGAGAATGTACAAACTCCTTATTTACAGTGCCAGAATTGAACTCTGATCTCAGATGATAGTAATTGTGTCACTAACAGCTATGCTACCATCTTGTCCACTATTGTCTGTGAAGAGTTTGAACGTTCTCCCTGTGACCACGTGGGTTTCCTCGCACTCTTCAAAAGGTACAGGTTAGTAGATTAATTGGTCACGTAGTTATAATTGGGCAGCGTGGTCTCGTTGGGTTGGAAGGGCCTCTTATTGTGCTGTACTTCTAAATAAATTAATTAATTGGTTAACTACACCAGAATAAAAACAGAAAATAATGAAAAGACTCAGCAGATCAGACAACATCTGTCTACTACTAAAATCAGTGTATTTACAGTGCCTACAAAAAGCATTCACTCCCTTTGGAATTTTTGGTGTTTTATTGTTTTACAACATTTAATCACAATGGATTTAATTTGACGCTTTTATTTTTGATCCAGTGCTGGGCTGTCCCTAAATTTACCTGTGCTTCTGACTTTCTTAGTAACAATACTTTTATTCTGTGCTCACCTGCCTCCGCTCTCATTATTTGCAAATCTCCTGTCTCCTTCTGTGACTCTTCATGCCTTTCATTCCCCTTCTATATCTTGTCCTGACAGTGTATTTTCCACCTCTTTCCAAACCTCTGTAATGCCTTGTCATATGCCTTGTACCTATCTGTCACGGGTCCCTTCTTCTCCAGGCTTATTAACATATACTGTACAGTCATTACTTGCGGTCCACAGGCATACCTCTTTCTCAGGCCTCTTCAATAATCAGATTATCCCCTTTTTGTCTTCCTACAGCAAACAACAGTTTTTTCCCCCCACCAATTCTCAAGACGGTGCTTTCACTTATTCTCTGCTTTGTATGACCTTATGAACATAGTTCCTTCTGTTCTTTGCTCTTGTCATAGTCAAGGCCCTCACCGCTTTGCCAGAAAATAAACCAGTCTCCCATTCTAGAAACTTAAGATCACTGTTCAGGCTAACTGAGCAATGTGGAGGGACTGCAGCTATGTCAGAAATATCAGCTTAGTAAAGGAATTACTTTCAGGTGGTCACAAGAGATAGAATAGCACCACTTGTTCAGTTTCTCAGTACTATTACTGAGATTTGCTAAGTATAAATTACTGTCTGGTGCATTTTCTCCACATTGTAACGGCAATTAAAAAATTTGCTGTGAAATACTTTCAGAATGAAGTTCACAAAAGGAAATAAATATATTCAATTCTTTTGTTCGTGCATTTTTTTAACAACAGTCTGAATTTTTTTAACAACAATCTCTCACTGAATTTTTGTACCCGAGAGGTCTTGTTGGCATGGAAATATTACCTGTTGATGGGGAAGAAAAAACAGAACTGCAGATCACTGTTTTAAAATAAGAGGTTCCGATTTAAGGTGGAGATGAAATAGGGTCATAAGTTTTCTTTTGTTCATCTGTGAATCTTAAGGAGGTCATTTTTTAATCATGTACCCTGTTATTGAATTGACTTTATTACTTGCATCCTTCACATACATGAGGAGTAAAAATTTTACGTTAAGCCTCCATCTCAATGTGTAATGTGCAATTTTTTAGTAATTTGTAATAGTATGTACAACAGGACATTCAATATAACATTGAAATACAATTGTATCAGCATGAATTAAACAGTCTGATGGCCTGGTGGAAGAAGCTATCCTGGAGCCTATTGGTCCTGGCTTTTATGCTGTGGTACTGTTTCCCGAATGGTAACAGCTGGAACAGTTTGTGGTTGGGGTGCCCAATGATCCTTCAGACCCTTTTTACACACTTGTCTTTGTAAATGCCCTGAATAGTGGGAAGTTCACATCTACAGATGTGCAGGGCTGTCTGCAACACTCACTGCAGAGTTCTGCGATTGAGGGAAGTACCGTTACCATACCAGGCAAAGATGCAGCAAGTCAGGATGCTCTCAATTGTGCCTTTATAGAAAGTTCTTGGGATTAATGAATCAGATTTGATTAGGGAGCTTAAGGTAAAGGAAGCCTTAGGAAGCAGTGATTATCCTCCCTTATTCAAAAGGATCTGAGGTGAAAGAAGTGCTGTTATGCTTTTTTCACCAAACAATTGGTACGTACAGACTACGTGAGATCCTTAGTGATGTGTATGCCAAGGAACTTAAAGCTGTTCACCCTCTCAACCCCAGATCCATTGATGTCAACAAGGGCTAGACTGTCTCCATTCCTCCTGTAGTCCACAACCAGCTCCTTTGTTTTTGCAACATTCAGGGGAGGTTGTTTTCTTGACACCACTGTGTCAGGGTAATGACTTCTTTTCTGTAGGGTGCCTCATTATTATTTGAAATGTGGCCAATCAATGTAGAGTCATCAGCAAATTTAATTAGGAGATTGGAGCTATGGGTGGCGACACAGTCATGGGTATACAGAGAGTAAAGAAGGGGTCTTAGGACACAGCCCTGAGGAGCACCTGTTGTGTTGAGAGTCAGAGGGGCAGAGGTGAGGGAGCCCACTCTTACAACCTGCCAGCAACCTGACAGGAAGTCCAGGATCCAGCTGCACAAGTCAGGGTGAAGGCCGAGGTCTCTGAGCTTCTTGTTGAGCCTGGATGGAATTATGGTGTTGAATGCTGAACTGTAGTCCAAGAACAGCATTCTCACATAGCATCCTCCTTCCCTAGATGTTTAAAGACGGTGTGTAGAGCACTGGCTATTGCTATTGCCATTGCCATCTGTCGATTAGTTGTGTTGGTAGGCGAATTGTAGGGGGCCCCATTGTGGGTGGTAGCATGCCGCAGATGTCGACCTTGACCAGCCTCTCAAAGCATTTCCTTATTATTGAGGTGAGTGCAACAGGAAGCCAGCCGTTCAGACACATTACCTTGGTCGTTTTAGGTACCGGAACAATGGTGGATGTTTTGAAGTAGGAGGGCACTCTACACTGGGAGAGGGAGGGATTAAAAATTGCTCTGCATAGTTGTTTGAGCCAAAGGCTGACAACTTGAATAAGTTGCTGAAAAATCCATAAAATGAAGGTGGAAATAGCTGAGGTGGTAGTGATAATGACTTAAAATTGTATGTTCAAAAATTTTTCCATGCTGTCTTGTGTGACGTATTTAGTTAAATTATTAGCTGTAGCAAGATAGCTAAAAAATGTGTGAAATATGCTTCTAAAAGCTAATTCTAACATTTATAAAATGCAGTTGGATATAGTATACAATGACATGTTCATGATTATTTGGGGATATTTTGCATAGATTAACTTGGTAGCATTTATGAAGAAATAATAGGGTTGGGGGCAGCATATTTTAAGCATTCTGTGAATTTTTAGCAAGCTTTTTGACTACAGCATAGAAATTCACATCCATGTGAACTATTTTGTCCATGTACACGAATCCCCTTTACCCACATTAGGATTCTCTTTCTGTGCTCTGTCTATTTAAGTCTCTGTCAAAATGCATCATCAACATTGTATTTGTCTAATTCAACCACCACCTCTGACAGCATGTTCTAGATATCAGCTGTTATGTAAAAAAAACATGCTTCTCAGATCCCCTTTCTCTCACTGATAGTAGATTCCTTTCTCTCATCACAAACCTATTCCCTGTTGGTTTTATATGCTTTCCATGGGGGGGGGGGGGAAGCTATCTAATCTATCTAGACAGACAGACATACTTTATTGATCCCGGGGGAAATTGGGTTTCGTTACAGCCGCACCAACCAAGAATAGTATAGAAATATAGCAATATAAAACCATAAATAATTAAATAATAATAAGTTAATCATGCCAAGTGGAAATAAGTCCAGGACCAGCCTATTGGCTCAGGGTGTCTGACATTCCGAGGGAGGAATTGTAAAGTTTGATGGCCTCAGGCAGGAATTACTTCCAATGACACTCAGTGTTACATCTCGGTGGAATGAGTCTCCTACTGAATGTACTCCTGTGCCTAACCAGTACATTATGGAGTGGATGGGTGTCATTGTCCAAGATGGCATGCAACTTGGACAGCATCCTGTTTTCAGACACCACCGTCAGAGAGTCCAGTTCCACCCCAACAACATCACTGGCCTTACAAATGAGTTTGTTGATTCTGTTGGTGTCTGCTACCCTCAGCCTGCTGCCCCAGCACACAACAGCAAACATGATAGCACTGGTCACCACAGACTCGTAGAACATCCTCAGCATCGTCCGGCAGATATTAAAGGACCTCAGTCTTCTCAGGAAATAGAGACGGCTCTGACCCTTCTTGTAGACAGCCTCAGTGTTCTTTGACTAGTCCAGTTTATTGTCAGTTCGTATCCCCAGGTGTCAACCTGAAATTAGTAACCTTCTCAGTTGAGGAAAAACACCAGAGACACGAAATTACCTCTGAAACGGTTTTTATTCAGTGAGGAGTTCGCAGCCCCACACACTTCGGGCGTAAGGTAGCCAACTCCCAATTTGTCGGTTTACGAAGGTTCATACTTATACCCAAAAGCAGGGTACTACATTCACAAATATGGTTACTGATTCGAATTCATCAATTGATTGGTTATTGCATAGCTAAGCACGCGAAATACTTGGAATAAGCATAGATGCAAGTGTAATACTTGGAATGGGTATGGACGCAAGCAAAACACTCAAAATAGGTATATAGCTCAAAATACTTTGCCAAACACATTGTCTTGTGGTCACAGGTTCCCTTTTCTTTGTGGTTGCCACATGCTATCTGGAATCTTATCTTAGCTACATCCCCAATAACATATCCTCTCCCTGGTCCTGTCTACATATTTTGCTACACCTACCCCTCGCCCACCCCTTCTACACGTACCTGTTACCCTCTTCACATTCTCCCAGGTATTTGTAATCCTCCACCATGTCCACACTGACCCCTTGGATGGAAATAGGGGTCACCGGTGCCTTAGCCCTCCTCAGGTCCACCACCAGCTCCTTAGTCTTTTTCATATTAAGCTGCAGATGATTCTGCTCGCACCATGTGACAAAGTTTCCCACCGTAGCCCTGTACTCAGCCTCATCTCCCTTGCTGATGCGTCCAACTATGGCAGTCATCAGAAAACTTCTGAAGATGGCAAGATTCTGTGCAGTAGTTGAAGTCCGAGGTGTAGATGTTGAAGAGAAAGGGAGACAGGACAGTCCCCTGTGGAGCCCCAGTGCTGCTGACCACTCTGTCTGACACAGTGTTGCAAGCGCATGTACTGTGGTCTACCAGTCAGGTAATCAATAATCCATGACACCAGGGAAGCATCCACCTGCATCACTGTCAGCTTCTCACCCAGCAAAGCAGGGCAGTTGTTGTTGAATGCACTGGAGAAGTCAAAAAACATGACCCTTACAGTGCTTGCCGGCTTGTCCAGGTGGGCGTAGACACGGTTCAGCAGTTAGACAATGGCATCCTCAACTCCTAGTTGGGGCTGATAGGCGAACTGGAGGGGTCTAAGTGTGGTCTAACCATAGGCCGGAACTGCTCTAGAACAAGTCTCTCCAGGGTCTTCATGATGTGGGAGGTCAATGCCACTGGTCTGTAGTCATCTATATCTATACCTCTCACCTATGACTATTAGGTCAACCCTCAACTTCCTTCATCCCAGGGACAACAAGCCCAGACTCTACTATTTCCTCATCAATCTCCTCTGCACTGTAACCACATCATTCTGATGTTGTGATGAGCAGAATTGCTGTCAAGTCTTCAATCGATGTTCCACACTAAGGGAGGTGGAGAGGCAGGAAGAGCTGAGGAAGTAGGGAGTCGGCAGAAAGATTTGGACGGATTAGGAGAATGGGCAAAGAAGTGTCAGATTGAATATAGTGTTAAAAAGATATATGGTCATCTACTTTGGTAGAAGGAATAAAGGTGTAGACTTTTTTAAAAGGGGAGAAAATTCAGAGGTGCAAAGGGAATTAGGAGTCCTTGTGCAGGATTCCCTAAAGGTTAACTTACTCATTGAGTTAGTGGTAAGGAAGGCAAATGCAATGTTAGTGTGGTTTTCTATCCTGATCCTCTCAAAATGAATACTGAGGCTTTATAAGGCATTTGTCAGACTGCACTTGGAGTATTGTGAGTAGCTTTGGGTCCCTTATCTAAGAAAAGAAGTGCTGACACTGGAGAGGGTCTAGAAGGGGTTCATGAGAATGATCCTGGGAATGTCAAGGTTAACATATTAGGAACGATTGACTTGGCCTGTACTCGCTGCAGTTTAGAAGATTGAGGAGGGATCTCATTGAAACCTATTGAATATTGAAAGGCCCAGATAGAGAGGTTGTTTCCTATAGTGGGAGAGTCTAGGACCAGAGGGCAGAGCCTCAGAATAGAAGGATGTCACTTTAAAGCAGAAATGAGGAATTTCTTTAGACAGAGGGTGGTGAATCTGTGGAATTCATTGTCACAGATGGCTGTGGTATATTTAAAATGAGGTTGATAGTTTCTTGATTACTAAGGGTGTCAAAGGATTATGGGGAGAGGACAGGAGAATGGGATTAGGAGGGATAATTAATCAGTCACGATGGAATGGCAGAGCAGATTCAATGGACTGAATGGCTTAATTCTGCTCTTATGTCTTATGGTCTTGTTATTCCTTTGTTTTGATTACACTGGAAAGGGTATAATGGAGATTCATAAAGATCTTGCTGAGACCAGAACATTGTAGCTTTGAAGAAAAATTAGATAAGCAGTTATCATTTTCCATGCAAACGGAGAGATTTAATGTCTAAAGTTAAGGGTCTAGTAGAGTTTTTAAAAAAATAAAGAAATTGATTTCAAGTAATTGGTAGGATAAATTGAAAGATGAAAATATCTTTTCACTAAGATAATAGGGTCTGAAAAGAGGGTATTTACATTTAAAACCTATAACCTGGGATTAGGATGGGTAGCTGTTTTACAACTGCTACCATATAATAGCCTGTTAGGTACTTGCAGTGAAATGTATATCTCTTAGTTTCAGAAGTAATGAATCCCCTTGTGGCATGAGTGAGGAATTGCTAGGATGTGGGTGCCCCTGCAAGTTTCATTGCACAATACAGTCAGTCCTCCTTATCTGCGAGGGATTGGTTCTGGGACCCTTCGCGGATACCAAAAAAAACCGTGGATGCTCAAGTCACTGTCTCAGTGCGGTGGACTTTAGGACCCAGCGGAACCCCAGACCTTATTTAACTTGTCTCAGTTCAGAGGTCTTTAGGACCCGGCGGAGCTCTGAATCCGCAGAGTTTTTGTTCACGAAAATAATCACGATGATGATTGAAAATAAAGTGGAAATAATAAAGCGATCGGAAAGAGGTGAAACACCGTTGGTCATTGGAAAAGCGTTAGGCTACAGTCGGTCAACGATCAGAACAATCTTAAAGGATAAAGTGAGAAAGGCCCTGCCCCGATGAAAGCTACAATTGTTACTAAGCAACACAAAACGTAATCATTGAAATACATATATTTCTTAAGTGTTTTATATGCATAGAAAGGTAAAGTATATACTACATACCAAGACAAATGTTTGACTAACTGACGCTAAATAATACCGGATGTACCTGTTCCAACTTACTTAGTAAGAGAACTTCCATTTTTTTCTATCCCGATCCACGATAACCTACTCACATCCTCCTGTACACTTTAAATTATCTCTAGATTACTTATAATATGTAGTACAATGTAAATGCTGTGTAAGTAATTGTTATACTGCATCGTTTAGGGAATAACGACAAGAGAAAAAGTCTATACATGCTTAAACAACAAGTGCTGGAAGAGCACTTCCGGGTTTTCTCAATTTGCGGTTGGTTGAATTCGCGCATGCGGAACTCGCAGATAAGGAGGGCCGACTACTGATTTTCTTATGTCAACACATGCTTTATATATCTAATTAAGTATGTTGCAGAGCAAAACATATGTCAGGCTGATCGTTACCGAATACAGCTCACCATTGAACTACTCACTACTAATCGCTAAGCTTAAAACATCAGCAATTAGATCTTTGACTTTCTCATTTTAAGACCACTATCAGTGTAAATCAGTAATCAACATAGACACACCCTAAGGGTGCATGCTTAGCCCACTGTTATATTAACTACTCAACTACTGTTGTTGGCAGACTCGTATATGGCCAAGGTGTACAGGAGTTAGATAGATTAGATGGTTGAGTGGTGTGACAGCAATAACTTTGCACGTAAGACCAAGTAACTTATTGTGGACTTCAGGTAGGGAAAGTCGAGAACACACACCAGTTCTCATTGAGGGGTCACTGGTAGAAAAGATGAGTAGCTTCATGTTTCTGTGTGTCGACATCTCAGAGGATCTATTCTAGGCCTAAATGTTGATTCAATTGCGAAAGCATGCCAGTGTCTATACTTCATTATGTGTTTGAGGAGATTTAGTATGTCATAAAAGATTCTTGCCAATTTCTACAGAAGTGCATTGAAGAGCATTCTGATGGTCTTACAGCCTTGTACAGAGGTTCTGATGGACAGATTTGCAAGAGGTTGCAGAGGGCTGTAGACTCGGCCAACTCTCATGGGTCAACCCTCTCTGCCATTGGGTACATCTTCAAAAGGTGATGTCTGAAGTAAGTGGCATCCTTCATTAAGAATCCTCACCATCCAGGACATGGCCTCCTTACATTACTACCTTTGGGAGGAGATACAGGAGCCTGAATCCTGATATTCATATCTTAACATAATTTCCCTTCTGCCATCAGACTTCTGAACAGTCCTTGAGCACAACCTTGTTATTTGCATTTTGTGCTTTTTAAAATTTCTATAACTTGCAGAATTTTTTTTGTCTTA
The DNA here is from genome assembly GCF_048418815.1 of Hemitrygon akajei. Taxonomy (NCBI): domain Eukaryota; kingdom Metazoa; phylum Chordata; class Chondrichthyes; order Myliobatiformes; family Dasyatidae; genus Hemitrygon; species Hemitrygon akajei. The sequence goes on from NC_133127.1 coordinate 35,175,363, forward strand.
CACAGTACTACTGCTGTAAAACAAGAAATTTCACGTCTTGTGTCAGTAAACCCAAATCTGATTCTCAGAACGTTCAAATGAACTTTTCCGTACTAATGTTTTTCCTAACTCTGATTGCCTTTGACCTGTTTGCTTTATTAACCTGTTTCCGAGGACAGCAAAAATTTAACGATATTGTTGTGAGACTGGTTACATTTTGTTCAGACTGGGTTAGAGAGAACATTTTCTTCTCTGAAGGTAGGTTTTCATAACAGTCCATTATGCCTATGGTCACTTCTATTAATAATATTTTAATATGCTGATAAGCATAATACTGTTTTTGAACTTACCATTTCTAGCTATTCAGGAAATAAATGTTTTATTATGTAGATTTTATGAATTATATTAAAATATATAAATCGCATGGTCAAATATAATCCCAAATTTCTGAGGAATGTAATAATCCAAACTTTCTGCAGTGGAGGAAGAAGTTGCAGAAACACTGTCCATTATCTTCCAAACATTTATAGGCTTAAGTGGTGCTGAAGGATAGGAACATTGTAATGTTACATCCTCATTCAAATAAAGTCTTTTAACTATAAACTTGTCAATTTAACCTTGGTGGTGGTAAGTTCTAGAAATTGTCAGTAACAGGCTAGCAGTCACTTGTGACAGTTGTTGATTCATCATGAATTTGTTAAAGACATATTTTCTAACTAATTTGGAGTTTAAAAAAAAAGAATGAATGGGAGAGCAGACTTGATGGGTGGAATGAACTAATTGTACCCCCACATCTTATGGTCATACAGAGGGTCAGTGAAATGCCTTTATTGAAGAATTTGAAAAGATTATGTTACTTATCACAGGTCTGCTATTAAGACTTAAGCTGTGGAATGAAAGGGGTGGTAGTAGCATGGATTAACAAAAATGGTCAAATAGGAAACAGTGTACTGATCGTTTCTAGCCTGAAGGGGTGGCCGTATCCCAGTGTGCAGTATAATTGCATCTTTTGATAAATGGGTATACTGGGCATATTGAGATGGGAAGATGGAGTTATCAATGAGCATGAATGGGCTAGCATGTGGCAGGAGAAGATCAATGTTGGAAAATGTGAAGACACATAGTTTTTGTTTTGAAAAGGAAAAATTAAAGGATTTTCGTAATAGTTCAATATTTTGCAAATAATAATGGAATAGTGTAGGTCACAAAGAGCAAGCCAAATCCTTTATGGAGTGTTGTCTTTCACCTTGAAGAGGTTAAAACAAAAATGAGATAAGGATTCAACTACACAGACAGTCTTGGTCTAATTCCATTTGGAGTTCGATTATTTTCTTTTGGGGGAGGCATTTAAGTTGCATGTATTTTGGGTTTGGAAAGGGAATGGTTTAGAAATGAGTAACATTCGGGCTTATGTGAAAAAAGCAAAACTTAACACATAAAATACAGGGCAAAATTTGTAAAGTAACAAATTTAAAAATTTGTGCTGCTTTTTAGCCACATCCTGGTCACCTCAATGAAATTCAGCTATTCTATTGAAAGCATTTAGAAGAGATTAAGATGATTGACTTTTAGAGGATTAATCTACAAAGTATTTATGATTTACATATGAATGGTCTCTGGAAAATGAGCAATATTTTGCAGCAAATGCAGATTAAGCAAGCATTCTTAGAACTCAAAATGAAAGTCTGGAAGTGTAGTAGAGGGCTGGTATACCTATTACTATATTTTGCTACTTTAGTTGACCAATTTTGAGTAATCAAGGCTACAAAATATGTCACATTATGACTGAAATCACTTGTTCTGATATTGTATTCATGCATGATTTTAAATAATGGCTTTTAGACTTTCTTAAAAAGCATATTAACAAGTAATTGGCAGTCAAAAATTTGCTAGGAGATGCCGCTGCATTTTCTCAGAGTTTGATGCTTGCCAAAGTGAGCCATGAACTTCAGGTTGGAGGCTACCCAAACAATACCCAAAGGTATTGTTCCTCCAACCTAAGTGTGGCCTCATCATGACAGTGGAGGCGGCCACGGATGGACATAATAGAATGGGAATTGGAAGTGGAATTAAAATGGGTGGCCACTGGGAGATGACGTTTGTTCTTGTGGACAGAGTGTAGGTGCTCTGCGAAACGGTTTCTCAATTTACGTTGGGTCTCACTGAAATACAGGAGGCCATTCCAGGAGCACCGAACACAGTAATTGACCCCAGCGGACTCTCAGGTGAAGTGTTGCCTCAGCTGGAAGGACGGTTTGGGGCCCTGAATGGTAGTGAGGGAGGAGGTGTAGGGGCAGGTGTAGCACTTGTTCTGCTTGCAAGGATAAGTACTAGGAGGGAGATCAGTGGGGAAGGACGAATGGACAAGGGAGTCGTGTAGGGAGCAATTCCTGTGAAAAACAGAGAATGGGGGAGGGAAAGATGTGCTTGATAGTGGGATCCCATTGGAAGTAGTGGAAGTTTTGGAGGATTACATGTTGGATGCGGAGGCTGGTGGGGTGGTAGGTGAGGACAAGAGGAACCCTATCCCTGATAGGGTGGCGGGAGGATGGGGTAAGAGCAAACGTGCATGAAATGGAAGAGATGTGGTTGAGGGCAGCATTGATGGTGGAGAAGGGAAGCACCTTTTTTTTGTAAAAGGAGGACATCTTCATTCTCGAATGAAAAGCCTCATCCTGACAGCAGATAAGTCTGAGGTGGAGGAATCAAGAAAAGGGGTTGGTGTTTTTACAAGTAGCAGGGTGGAATGAGGTGTAGTCCAGGTAGTTGTGAGAGTCTGTGGGTTTGTAATAGATATCGGTGGATAAGCTGTCTCCGGAGATAGAGATAGTGAGATTGAGGAAGGGAAGGGAGGTGTCTGAAATGGACCAAGTGAATTTGAGGGCGGAGTGGAAGTTGGAGGCAAAGTGGATGAAGTTGACAAGTTCAGCATGGGTGCAGGAAGCAGTGCCAATGCAGTCGTCAATGTAGCGTAGGAAAAGTGCGGGACGGTCACCAGTGTAGGTTTGGAACATGGACTGTAGCCGACAAGCAGGCAGGCATATCTGGGACCCATGCGAGTGCCCATGGCTACCCCTTTTGTTTGAAGGAAGTGGGAGGAGCCAAAGGAGAAACTATTTAGAGTGAGGACAAGTTCCCCTTGGTGGTGGAGGGGAACTGGTTAGGTCTGGTGCCCAGAAAAAAGCATAGCTTTGAGGCCTTCCTGGTGGGGGTGGAGGTGTATAGGGACTGGATATCGATAGTAAAAATAGGTGATGAGGGTCAGGGAACTTGAAATCATTGAAAAGATCAAGAGCATGTGAGGTGTCATGGATGTAGGTAGGAAGGGGCTGAACTAGGGATGAAACAAGAGTTGAGGTATGCTGATAAGAGTTCAGTGGGGCAGGAACAAGCTAAAACAACGGGTCTACCTGGACAAGCGGGTTTGTGGATCTTGGGTAGGAGGTAGAAGCGGGGGCTGCAGGAACTATGAGATTGGTGACGGTGAATGGGAGATCCCCTGAGTCAATAAGGTTGGTGGTGATGTAGGAGACAATGGCCTGCATTCCTTCATGGGGTCATTCTATAATAGATTGACTTAAGCAAATATGCTTCAATACTTATGGCCTGAGTTCACTGGATCTTATTTGCATTTGGGTGACCCAATTTCTGCTCTGGAGAGTGAGTGAAGTCCACTGTTATTGCAAGTTGATATTTCTAAGTTCACACTTCAGTACATAGAACATCACAAACCAGGTCCTTCACACAATATTGTGGTGACCTTTCCACCCATTCCAAGATCTGCACTAGTTTAGCACTTTGGAACGCTGATTCAGAATGAAAGGTTGTAGCAACATTGAAGTGGATGGTAAGATTTATAAACCAAACCATTGAAGCTGTTTTAGCAGATCAAATTGCAACGTGTGTATACGATCAGCCCTCCTTATCCATGAATTCCGCATGCGCGAATTCAACCAACTGTGAGTTGCGAAAACCTGGAAGTACTCTTCCAGCACTTGTTATTCGAGCACGTACAGACTTTTTTCCTTGTCATTATTCCCTAAACAATGCAGTATAACATTTTACATAGCATTTACATTGTATTAGCTATTATAAGTAATCTAGAGATGATTTAAAGTATACGGGAGGATGTGTGTGGGTTATCATGGATTGGGATTGAAAAAAATCGGAAGTTCTCTTACTAAGTGAGTTGGAACAAGTACATCTGGTATTATTTAGCGTCAGTTAGTCAAACGTTTGTCTTAGTATATAGTATATATTTTCTAACATTTAAGAACGTATGTTTCAGCGCCAGGCTCGGGAAGTTCCCGAGTTCGATCCAGTGAGAGATCGTTCCCGAGCGCACTCTCCACTGTGCCGGGTTGATGTGGAGGATGAAAAACCAAAACCCCAAAACCCAGTAATTAAACCACTGCATTGCCTAGTAATTGTAGCTTTCATCGGGGCAGAACCTTTCTCACTTTATCCTTTAAAATTGTTCTGATCGTTGATCGATGTAGCCTAACGCTTTTCCAATGACTTATGGCGTTTCACCTCTTCCCGATCGCTTTATTATTTCCACTTTATTTTCAATCATGATCGCGATTATTTTCGTGAACAGAAACACTGCAGATTCAGAGTTCTGCCGCTGGGTCCTAATGTCCACTGCATTGAGTCAGGTTGAATAAGGGACTTGAACATCTGTGTTTTTTGGTATCTGCGAGGGGTCCTGGAACCAATCTCTTGCGGATAAGGAGGGCCAGCTGTATTTTTAATCTCCTTCGTAGGCTGTGCCTCAGGAACTTGCTTCCACTGCAGTTCAGGCTACGTCCACACTAGACCAGATAATTTTGAAAATGCCGGTTTCGTGTAAAAACGATAGGTGTCCGCACTAAGCGTTTTTGAAAATACTTCTGTCCACATTAAAATGGATATTTCGGCGAATCTCCTTCTACTGCACATGCGCAGGACGCATCTACCGAAAACAAGCGACGTGTTTGGTGTCGAATCTCGCTGTGAAAGACTTGGTGCGCGTTTGTTCAGTTACAGACTAGAAAAGCTTAAACAATGGACAGCTGTTGGCTCTCATGCAGGAGGATTTAAAACTTAAAAAAAAAACACAAATACTGGAGCGTATGGAGGCAACCAACAGGGAGTTCACGGACAGTATGACCTGGCTGATGACGAACATTGAAAAACTGGCTAACTCTGTTGCATTAATAAAACCCTTTGTTAAATGTATAAAACATGTCTGCATCAGTATTATCTTGTATTTCCATACAATGTTACATTAGGCTGTTACACATCTATTGTCAGAGAAGTACTTGAATAAATAAGTAAACCACCTTCATATGAGCAAGGATAGAAAGCAGGGCATAGTGAGTATACTTATTTATTCAGTAAGTTATCGGTCAAAGTATTTGGTAAGTACATTTCTAACTCTTCTGGCTTCAGTCTCGTTGTTGTCTATTCTGAAATTGTTAGGTTGCATTCAAGAAAACAATGAAATGGCGAGCTGCCGTCACCATCTTTTCCAGCACATCATGACAGCATTTTTAGATTTCTCCAGTTACCACATTCACTCTGCTCTGGCCAATCTGGCGTTTTCAAAATTACACACTCTGGAGGGCTTTTTAGAAAAGCTCTGTTTTCGGGGCAGGAAAATGACATTTTATTGTGGACGGAGGGTCAAAATGAAGAGAAAAAGCTTCGGTTATGAATTTATCCGGTCTAGTGTGGACGTAGCCTCAGTGTGTTCTGAAGTGCCTGCTGCGGCCAAGGTCGAATCTTGAGAATGTGCCACGTGGGGTGGAAAAAGCTTGAGTGGGCAGGAATAGGGTTTGTAAGAAAGTGTTTTTCTTCCATTGTTTATGCTGGGCTTTTGTGCACTCTTAGCAAATGGATGATATTCTCAATACTGTCTCAAAAATACTTCTCCTCCATTTTAAGCAGCTATGCGCAGGAATTCAAGTTGGTTGATGAAGATGTTAGCTTTTTTAAAAAATGTCCTTGAATTCATCTGCTAATTTTCTAATTGAACAGTAACCATTACAGGGTGTCAGTTTCAAAACTCTGGTATCAGTCATATTCACAATATAGTGTGTATGTTGGAGTCAACTGAGAAACCTGAGAGAAGTTTGCTTACCCTTCTAGAGGATTCGGAGAATTTTTCTGGGGATATCTCTTCAGTGATAGAACATACCTACTCAAGGTAGCCCATGTCTCTGAAGCATGTAAGAAAAAATAGGGATCATTTCTGCTTGGTAGATCAGGAACTTTGTGGTGGTGGATCTTTATTGTTGGAATTTTACTGTTTTTCTGGGGACCAGATTGGTAGGGGTCTGTGTAATGAAGGTACACCTAAATTTCTGATGTGCTTCAGTGATGGAGTTGAAAGCTTGGGGCATGACCCTCTGAGCGTGAGCGTGTACAAGCATCATTTCGCTGCTGCAGTGCAAACTGATGTTGGGGTAAATTTGCTTTAGAGTGGAGGCAATGCTGTTGAATGGTTTCCCAGTAGTTTTGTGGATTAGTTCCAGACCAGTAGAAAGTTCATTGGAAGCAAGGTGCAGTTTTGGATGGAAGGGAAAAACGTATTGAGGTGATGATGCAGCTTGCCTTGTGCCAGTTTGCAGTGATATTGGATCTACTGGGGACCTTTTGGTTTTGAAATTGTGTAGTAGATACAAATGATGAGAAGATTGTGCAGGCAAATTTGAAAAGGGCACTTCACACTACATTTCAGTTGAAATGATAAGTTTTTGTGATGTCAGAAAAGGTGAAATGCTGTTTCCTGCATTTCAACAAAGTGTGCAACCCAAGGCACCAGTCAATTAAATTTGTGTACCTGCCCTGGTGAGTTTCAAGGGAGCACTGCTGACATCACTTGATGAACCAGATGCTGAATCATCAAAATATTTGAATCATTGGATAGAAAAATATAGATGTTTCATTGGAAGAAGGAGCTGAACTGAATGATCATTACCTCTTCAAAATGAATTTAAGTTTGTGATTCAATGGTACACTGGTAAAATATCAACTTTCTCTAAAATATTCATTCAAGTAATAAAGTGCTTTGTTCAATATAATTTTAACATCAACCGGAAGTAACGTAAAGATAACTGGATTTGCATTTGGAGTTTCCAATCATTAATGAGATAGAATATTTTTAAGGTTTTGTGCATGTGTTATAAATAGCTTCAGAGTAGAATTTTCCCGCAATGCAGTATTACTTGTTGGATGAGGTCAGAAAAAAAATTGGTGTTTAAGGGAGCTGATGAATCATGAATTTCTTTATTTATAGTATGTAATGAGCAATCTGGCTTCTTCCAAGGGCTTCTGGGGAATCTGTAAATTGAGTTAGTAATGCAGTAATTTAGCTGCAGGTACAATTGCATTCAATTTGAGGGTTTGTGCAGAGTATATTGACTGGCTACATCACAACCTGGTATGGATGCACCTATGCTCTTGAACAGAAAATTCTACAAAAAGTAGTTGATATGGCCCAGTCCATCAGAAATGGGTTTAATATCTCTGGCATATGCCATGAAATTTGTTAACTTTTTGATAAATAGAGGGAAAAAACTGAATTACAGTAAATGTATATATATAATAGTTAAAATAAGTAGTCCAAAAAAAACTGAAATAAAAAAAGTAGTGAGGTAATGTTCATGGATTCAATGTCCATTAAGGAATCAGATGGCAGAGGAGAAAAAGCTGTTGCTAAGTCGCTGAGTGTGTGCCTTCGGGCTCTTGTACCTCCTTCTCAACGTTAACAATGAAAAGAGAGAGCATGTCCTGGGTGGTGGGGATCCTTAATAATAGACATTGCCTTCCTAAGATACCTCTCCTTAAAGATGTCTTGGATACTACTGAGGCTAGTACCCATGATAGAGCTGACTAATTGCGTGCAGTTGCCCACTCACTATACCAGGCAGTGATGTAGCCAGACAGAATGCTCTCCATGGTGCATTTGTAGATGTTTTCAAGTGTTTTAATTGACAAACCAAATCTCCTCAAACTTCAAATGAAATATAGCTGCTGGCTTGCCTTTTTTATAGCTGTATCAATATGTTGCATCCAGGTTAGATCTTCAGATATATTGACATCCAGGAACTTGAAATCTGCTCACTCTGTCCAATTCTGATCTTTCTGAGGATTGGTTTGTGTTCCCTCGTCTTATCTTTTTTGAAATCCACAATCTGCTGTTTAGTCTTGCTGACGCTGAGTGCAAGGTTGTTGCTGTGATACCACTCAACTAACTCAACATCATGGGTAAAGATGTCCTCACCATTAAGCATATCTGTCATGGGGGAAACCAGCACCCATCATCAGGGACCTCTGACCACCCAGGTTATGCTGTCTTTTCATTGTTGCCCTCAGTAAGAAGGTACAGGAGTCTCAGGCCTCACACCACCAGCTTCAGGAATGTTGTTACCCCTCAACCCTCAGACTCTTGAACTAAAGGGAATAACTTCACTTGCTTATCATTGAAATGTTCCCACAACCTATGGACTCTCTTTCAAAGACTGATATTTACTGCTTATTTATTATTATTATTATTTATTTTTGTATTTGTACAGTTTGTCTTTTGCACAGTGGTCGAAGGCCCAAGTTGGTGTGGTCTTTCATTGGTTCTATTATGGTTGTTATTTTATTATGGGTTTATTGAGTATGCCCTCAGGAAAATGAATCTCAGGATTGTATATGGTGACATGTATGTATTTTGATAATAAATTTACTTTGAAATTTGTAACCTCGAGGGATTTGCCCCACTGCCTTTGCTAGCTTGCTTTCTCAAAGACAATTTTTGGTAACTGCTTAATGATCTAAATATTGGTAATTTCAGTTTATCTGGAGCTGGCTTACAGTTTGTGAAGTCTGCCAAGTGATTTATTTGTCTCATTTTTTATTCCTCTACTTCGCCACTACTCTGCTCTTTTAAATGGTTCCTCATTTAGCTCCTTCCAACTCAAATGTTAGGATCTGATACCATTACCACCCATGTTAAAGATCTTTGTAACAAAGAGGGCATGAAGAATCTGATTCATGGAGCTTATACATTACTCTTCCTGGATCTGGTTTCAGGACTGACCCTCAAGGCCACTCATTTTCCTGGAATCGTGTAGTCCCTGGGAAAGGACTTTTAATTAAAAAAAAGATGTTGTTTTTTCAGGATTGAAGGATTTCTGAAGTATTTCTCTCCAACTCAGAAGTGATATAAAACAAGTCTCAGGAAGAAATTTCAATGTGTCATTGGTCATCTTCATTGGAAGTGTGTAAATGAATACCTCATTACTTGGCTGAAAAGAACAGAATATTTAAATTTAATAGTTGAACCAGATATTTGAAATTGATGTTCTGTGCCTTTATTTGCAGTAAATCAGTTTCCAAAGAAGTATACATGATCATTTAGCTTGTAATTGACAAATTGTATGTCAAAATACATTTTTATCTACAGGAATGCTAGAAAGTTTGTGAACCCTGTAGAATTTTCTCCCTTTCTGCATAAATATGATCAGATCTTCACACAAGTCCTAAAACTAGATGAGGAGAATTCAATTAAATTAATAGACAAAAACTTAATACTTGTTCATTTATTTATTGAGAAAAATTATCCAATGTTACATGTATTTGTTGGGAAAAAAAGTATATTAACCTTTGCTTTCAGCAACTGGCATGACATCCTTGTATAGCAATAACTTCATCCAAACATTTCTGATAACTGTTGATCAGTCTTACACGTTGGCTTGGAAGAATTTTAGGCGATTCCTCCTCACAAAACTCCAACTCTGGGATGTTGGTAGGGCTTCCTTGCATGAACTACTTGCTTCAGGTCCTTCCACAACATTTCCATAGGATTACGATCAAGACTTTGACTCGGCCAGTCCAAAACACAATTTTTTTTAAAAAGACCATTTTATTGTTGATTTACTCTTTTCTTTTGGATCATTGTCTTTTTGCATTATCCAACTTCTATTAAGCTTCAGGTGGTGGACTGCTTCCCTAACATTCTCCTATAAAATGTCTTGATATAATTTTGAATTCATTGTTCTCTCAATGATTGTAAGCTGTCCAGGTCCTGAGGCAGCAAAGCAGCCCTAAACCATGATGCTCCTTCCACCATGCTTCATAGTTGGGATGAGATTTTGGTGTGCAGTGCCCTTTTTCCTCAAAATATAGCTGTGTGCATTTCTGTGAAAATGTTCAACTTTTGTCTTATCTGTCCACAGAACATTGTCCCAGAACTGTTGTAGAACATCCAGGTGGTCTTTTGCAAACTTCAGATATGGATCAATGTTTGTTTTGGAGAGCAGTGGTTTCCTCCAAGGTGTCCTTCTATGAACAGCATTCTTGTTCAGTGTTTTTCTTATAGTGGACACATGAACAGAGACTTAAGCAAATCTAGAGATTTCTGCAGACTTTTTGCTGTTACCCTTGGGTTCTTTTACACCCCCTTCAGCATTGCACATTGTACTTTTGTTGTGATCTTTGCAGGATGTCCACTCCTGGGGAGAGTAGTAACAGCATTAAGTGTCCTCCATATGTAAACAATTTCTCTTACTGTGGACTGATGAACACAAAGGTCTTTAGAAATGCTTTTGTAGCTTTTTCCAGCTTCTCGCACCTCTACAATTCTTCTAAGAGTTGTTTTGACCAAGGCATGGTGCGCATAAGCAGATCTTTCTTGAGAAGAGCAGACTCTGTCAGTAATCTGACTTTGTGTCTTTTTTTTTACAACCAACAACTCAAATCTCATAAATGGAGAAAATTCTACAGGGTTCACAAACTTGCCAGCACCATTGTTTTCTGATTTAGGCACTGGTCATTGGTGGTTTTGGAAGTTAATCCAGTGGTGTTTACATTTGTAATTTTTGCAAATAAAAAATACTGATGCAAGTCAAAGGAAGAAGCCCCATTATTTTATTTTTGTCTTATTTATGTGCATAAATTCTGTAGATCTTTGTAGAATCTCACAGATATGTTTATCTGCTGCAACAATCATTGTAATTTTGCATTGTACACCAAAGTTTTCAGAATGAAGGCATTTCTATAGTTGTGGTGTTCTTGCCAAACTATTTGGCTACCTCAAGTAAACATGTTGGTAATTAGTTTAGGTGAACTGAATGTGTATATGCTCCAGTACATTTAGGACTTAATGGTGAAATCATGGAAGAGTACATCATTGAAGTGGTCTGTATATAATTCCAAGTCCAAGCTAATCTTTTTGCCCACTTACACTAATCCCATTTACTGACATTAGGTCTGTAGCTTTATATGCCTTGGCAATTTAAGTGGCTATCTAATTATCTTCAAAGTAGTGACTCCACCGCTCCTCTGGCTATGTGTTCCTGATATCAAGTGCTCTCTTAAGTTTTTTAAAAATTCCCTTCATAGCTCCTTTAACACTCCTTCCTGTTCCCTCTTGCCTTTGATCCTACGGGAAGAAAGTTTTATTGGCCTTTATGCCTCATATGATTTTATACACCTCTATCTGGTCATCATTGGGCTTCTTCACTCCAGGGAAAACAAAGTCCAGCTTGTTCAATCCCTTCCTATAACTGAAGTTCTCCAATCTAGGAATTTTGGTAAATCTTCTCTGCACACCCTCCAGAGCAATCTTTTTCTTCCTATAGTGTGGTGTTCAGAATTAAACACAATACTCAATAAGCAGTTGAATATATTTTTGTTAAGTTGCAATAAAATATCTTGCCTTTTATATTCTCTGCCCTGACCTCTGAAAGCAAGCATGCCGTATGTCTTGTTTACCATCATGTTTACAGGTATTTACAGGAAATTGTGGACTTGAACTTTAAAATCCCTCTGTTAACCAACATTCCTTAGCTGACCTACCATTTATTGTACATGTCCTGCCCCTATTTCCTAAAATATATTGCATTGCACTTGATATGATTGATTTTTTTTTTGCCCAACTTTCCATTTGATCTATATCCTGCTGTAGCCATATATAATCTTGTTTGCTATCCACAATGCCACCAAATTTTGTGTCATTCCAACTTGCTAACCACACCCTCTACACCACATCTGAATGTACCCCTGCCCCCATGTTGGAGAGTAATCGTGTTCCCAAAAAACTGTCCATATCATGATTTTCTGAAACACAAGCCCGTCTCTTCCCCCCGCCCATTGAATTCCATGTTAACTGGAATTGTGCTCTAATGTATATGTAGTTCTGAGGCTAGATAATACTTGTAACTTTAATTTTTTTCCATTTCTGATTTCCTTAATCTGTAGATTTGATACAAATAATTATTCATGAAGCTGTTGGGTATATTATGAATGCCATTTTATTATGGCTTCTCATAATTAATATTTCATTTTTTCTTTTGAAGGTTGTTTCTAGTTGGTTTGTCAGCTAGATAACAATGAATTGAGTTCAGAAGACTATTTGTAGTGTTTTTGACTCAAATCAATAACAAGCAATGTAGAATTTCTTAGTGTCCTTGTATTTATTCATATTCTACTTTTTTGATAATTGGCATTCTGCTGAGCCGGGGTGGATTAAAATTTATCTTTTCCACACAGCTTCATTTAAAAAAAATAGTTTTCATTTTGTTCCAAGGCATTGCTATCACTCTGGATATGGTTTCTTTTTTAATGTATAATTGCTGCACATGAATGGAGTTGCAAAAAAAATTGCTGATGAAATCCAATGTGGTCTCCCACTTCTGAACATGTTACAGTGATAAATACAGAAAATTCCCATTTATAAATCTTCGAGAGGGGATCCAAGGTGTACTAGCTTTTGTGTTGGAAATTAGAAATACACTGCTGATTCCAGTCCAGAAGTTACGCCCATCAGTTCTGGGTGTTTAAAAGACTAAGAATTAAAACTTCTGCCTTTGCAATTGAAATATTAGTTTTCTTACCTGTTAAAAATTGTTTTCCTAAATCAAATTATGTGGAGTTGCACATAGTAGTAAAGGGTTTTATAGTGAATATCTTTATATTGAGAACAGTAGTCTAAAGTAGAGATTAAGTTGATAAACAGGGCAGAAAACTATGGAGTAATATGATTGGAGATGAACATGCTCCTACCCTCAAATTTTGTGGGAATTGCTGAACCTATATTGCTTTCATTCCAGAATTCTCAGTCAGAATTGCAGTGTACAGATGACATTCATTTCAGAAGCTAACCTTCAAATTATTACTAACTTGATCATAAATGCTTATGTGAGACGAGACCAAATGACCTTGGAGGTGGAGTCATGCAGCACAGAAGCAGGCCTTTCCACCCAAACTCAATCCTGCTGACTAAGATGTCCACGAGCTATTTGGATGCATTTGGCCCATAACCCACTAAACCTTTTCTATCCACTTGCCTATCTAAATGTCTTTTAAACTTTGTAGTTGTATCTACGTCTTCTTCTGGCAGCTTGTTCCATGTAGGCACTGTGTAAAAGTCTTAGGCACGTGCAAAAAAAACTTCTATAAAGTGAAGATGCTTTCAAAAATAAAGAAATGAAGAGTTTGTAAATATCAAAAGGAGTAATAAATAGTAAAAAACTAAATTAAATCATTATTTGGTGCAACCACCCTTAAAACTGCATCAATTCTCTAGGTATGCTGTCAAGCAGATTTTTTAAGAAAATGGGCTGGTAGATTATTCCAAACATCTTGGCGAACTTGCCACAGTTCTGCAGACTTTGTCTTGCTTGCTTGCCATTCTTCACTGTTGGCTGCAGACACTCATTCATGTGGTGTTCTCCAGCTCTTCTGTGGACACACTGTCTCCTGTTTGAGTCAAAAATTTCAAATTTTGACTTGTCAGTCCAGTGCATTTGCTGCCATTGTTCAGCACCCCAGTCCTTGTGTTTTTGTGCATAGGTGAGTCTCTTTACTTTGTTTCTATTTCAGAGGAATTACTTTCTGGCAGCATCTCTTCCAAGAAGACCACTTCTGATAAGACTTCTCCAGACTGTAGAGGGTGTACTTGGGTTTCAGTGGCTTCTGTAAATGCAGAGTTGATAGCAGTACCGAACTTCATCAGATTCAGAAGGGACATCAGTTTGATGTATCGCTCATTTGCTGCACTCAGTTTCCGTGGCCAACCACTAAGTTTCTAATCCTCAACTTTGCCTGTTTCTTTGATGTTCTTCAGACGAGCTTGGACAGCACATCTTGAAACTACTGTCTCCTGCAAAATTTCTGCTTGGGGAGACCTTGCTGATGCGGTATAACCACCTTGTGTCTTGTTGCTATGCTCACTCTTGCCATGGTATGAGAATTATTGATTTGACGGTTAAACTGTCACATCGGCCATGCTCTCACCTTTTAGATTGATTGTCCTTTGCCCAGTTTGATTCCTTATATACCTGTTTGTTTCAGTTAACCAGTTTTAGTTCATTCAACTCATTATGTTATTGATTATTAGCATACTGTGTTATTTTTGTTTAATCATGCAATGGGCTGTATACGTAAAGTAATCAAGTTTTTATTTGAAAGATGGTCTATTAGTTATTGTGTTACTTTCTTCAATGGAATACAAAAAATTCACTAACTTAGTTTTTTGGAAAATGAATGTTTAGAAAAATAACATTTTCTTTTCTACTGACACACTAATCCAGAAGACAAAAAATAAACAGCTAAAAATTTACATAAAAATCTAAGGTCCCTAAGACTTTTGCATAGTACTGTATGTACTACCCTTCACTTGGAAAGTTTTCCCTTTTAAAATTTTCCCCTCTCTGCTTAAATGACCCGTGTTCTGAATGTGATGGGAAGGAAATTCAGTTTTTGTTGAAATATTAAATTTGATAGTTATCCATTAAATTTCAATCCTGAGCTTTATGTCAATAATTGTAAAAGAGTTTACCTCATTCAAAATTATCTTTGTTTTAGGGTTGTTGGTCCATGGTTCCTGCATTCTCCCTCGTTGGAACTCAAAATGAGAATGATCTTGGACTGTACATGTCTGCAGTATGCTCCATTCCCAGTGGGTAGACTCCTGTTTAGATTACTGAACTATTTTTGGGTTTTTAGCAGTTATGACTTTGTGGCTTTTTATTTCTTTATTAGATAAGGCTTTGAATATTGGTCAATTTGATCATAAATATGGAATAGCCCTTTGAAGTTACTGCTTCATTGGTGGGGCAATTGTTTAGACAAGGATTCCACTAGTAATCCAGGGGCCTTAAGTTGCGTACTGATAGCTATCTTTATCCATTATGGCAGTGTGAGAACTGGATTTTAAAATTGGTAATAGCATATATTGTTTACAAAGCTCTTAGAGTGAAATTGGTGTTTTATGGAAGGATCTGTGCTGATCTTCCCTATTTAGGTTTAACTGTAGCTCCAGCTGCCAGGATTCTTAATTGTCTTCTGAAAAGACTTAAAATAAAATAGCTCTGCACTTAAGATGAAAAGCTGCCATTACTGAAGTTCTGGTAAGTATAGTTAGTTGTAATTTTGCCAACCATGCCCATTTCTTAAAAGTGAATAAAAGTACTATGGTTTTTAGCAGATTACTAGAAATTTTCCTTTTTTATTCAAATGGTGAATTCAGCATTCACAATAATTCTAAAATGACCTTCAGTCATCTGTGGTGCTGAAAACTTAGTTCTGGGTGTTTAAAAGACTAAGAATTAAAACTTCTGTCGTTGCAATTGAAATATTAGTTTTCTTACCTGTTAAAAATTGTTTTCCTAAACCAAATTATGTGGAGTTGCACATAGTAGTAAAGGATTTTATAGTGAATATCTCTATATTGAGAACAGTAGTCTAAAGTAGAGATTAAATTGATAAACAGGACAGAAAATTATGGAGTAATATGATTGGAGATGAACATGCTTCTACCCTTAAATTTTTTCATCCAATTTTTTTTATTAACAACTTTTGCATCTTAGGAAGTTGTAGTGTGTCAAACAAAATGATGTTCTGTGACTTTTGAATTTAATCAATTTTTCTTTATTATTTTTATTGGGGATGAGAGACAGCGAAGTACAATCCTTAGTTAAAATAAGTGATTGAATTAGTAAACATGTTTGGTTAGTGAAAATATACATGTGCAATTCTTATTGGTATATATTGCCTCAGATATTGTAGTTTCTAAATTGTACCTTAGTTTTACTGGTTATCTGTTTTTGGTTATTGAACAAAATTGAGTCTACAAAATTAATTGGAAAACGAATATCAAGGTTAAGGACCGGCTCTGGAAATCGGAATTTAAATTCTGGAATAAAAATAACTAGAACAGTTGAAAATTGAACTGAGATTATTGGAATATGAATCTTTGGAGAGAGGTGGCAAGTAAATGCAAACTATTTCTGTGCACAATTTGTTATTGCTTGCCAAATTAAAATAATATTCTGCCAAGAATAAGATTTCTGTTTGCTTTGGATAGATGGAAGCCAATATGCTAATTGCAATTTAACTTGTCTAATAATTTTTCTCTTTTCAGGTTTCTCCAGTTTGTTAAACCTTTAGCTGAGCACACATCTATAGTCCTGGGTGCTATATGGTGTTTTATAGTAAGTGTTTAAAAACTTAACTTGACATGAAGATGGAAGCAGTAGAGAAGGCAGAGTTCTCTTCCCAGGATGGTCTGGAGGAAACTGAGGCTTCATCAAAAGGTATTGATACAAAATCCGGTGACACCTGCAAGGAAGATGATGGGTCATTTCCAAAAGAGACAACAGCCAAATTGACAAAAGAGAACAGTGAACATTCTTTGAAAATAAGTGGCCTGTCTGTGGAGCCTTGCTTGTTAATGGAACTTGGGCAAGACTCTTCTGAATCTCAGCTTCCATCTGCAGACAGTGATAAACAAACAGCTGGCCGTACCTATGATAGTGACTCTTCTAATCAGTGCATGGTTTCCCCTTCATCCAGTGGTCATTTGGCAGACTCTGACACACTTTCATCTGTAGAAGAGAATGAGGCACCCCAGACAAATGTGGCCGTGGAAGAGGATCCTTCTGGAGGGTCTGGTCCTTCAATTGGCAGAAAATCACGGCGATCTAGGTCTGAGAGTGAAACATCAACCATGGCTCCCAAAAAGAACCGTTCTTCAAATGACAAGCAGAACGGCCGTGTGTCAAAGGTTAGAACCCAGAAACAAAAGGAACGGATACGATTGCTACGGCAGAAACGTGAAGCAGCAGCTCGGAAGAAGTATACATTGCTGCAGGACAGCAGTACGAGTGATAGCGACTTGACATGTGATTCCAGCACAAGTTCATCAGAGGACGAAGTTTCTGGAAATGGCAACAGGACGATTAGTGCAGAGATTCCAGGTATTTACAAATATCCTTTATGTCAGGATTATGAATGAAAGAATCAGTATCTTGATGGCTTGACTAGTTTCCTCCTGACTTCTTTCGAAGTGAAACATTGTCCATAAAGCAATATTATGTACACATGTATTAAACAGATACCTGAAATTAGCCTAGTCTCCATTTAGAGAACTAAGTCTGCTTTGAGATAAAGCTGCTTATGCCCACTCCTTCCCGATATCAATGCCTTATCATAGTTTACTGATTAAGTGCTTTTGTATTTAGATTTCCTTTTTGGGATGCATTGAGTTTTTTTAAAACTACTTGGAGAAAGTCTTCAAGTGGCTCAAGCCTCCAACTCCCTTAAAAATGTTTGATAAAACAACTATATTTTGATTTATAATGAATGGAGTATTATTATCTTTAAAAAAATATCTTCATGTTTGAACAAGCATTTTTTTGGATCTGATTTTCTATCATTGTGTTCATTTCTTCTATTGGACTGATAATCTGCTGAATTATAATTTGGTAATGGCAAAATCCTTATTGGGATAGAAAATGTATTAAAATAGTTTTGAAAATAGAAGCTTAATGTTTTTACTTTACTGTTAGAAATTACAATGCAGTACTCATCAACTACTCACAGTAGTGGACTTGCGCATTTTCTTGCAGAATTCACTTACATAATTATCCTCTAGAATGTTGGTTAAAATTATTTACAAAAAACTTGCATAATGTTAACCAATTGCTTATTTGCTGGAGTTTAATTTTGGGGCTCCAATCAGTAATTTGGTGTGTAGTATCAAATCAAATTTAAGACTGACTTTGACTTTGGGAAGAAGGGGTAGGTTGCAACGTGTATAAGAATACCTGGGTCACTGGGTTTCATTGTAAATTGTTGCTATTAATTCAGATTGTTTGTAAACTAAGTACCTTGACGTTCATTATTAAGAATGTGTGCACTGCAAACCTGATGATATCAGGTGGTTGATGGTGAATGAAATTGTGCAAATCACTGTGATCAGCTGTAACTTTGTATCTATGTATACACAAATGATGAATGGCAGTACAAAACAATGGATTTTGTTTCCACAAATAGCAAGTGAAATTGATACAGGCTTCTTAAAGGATATGTCTGTTACTTAGGTAATACGTAGATGAGATTTTGAAGTGCCATTGGCATCTGTACAGTTGTATATTTGAAAAGAATGTTTTTCTAAAAGAATATTTTGAAGAAAATGTTGACATGAAAAAATAAAGGGTAATGCATATGAATTTTGCCTCCCAGCCTCTATGGAGATACTTCATTATCAATTAGTGTGCTTACATAATCATATCCAGTTGCTAATAAACCAAGCATTTCTATCATGTAAATTATTTCACTTATCATTGCACTGTTCTTATAGCATTCACTCAGCCAAGTGAAGTATTCCCAGTACCACAGGATAAATCCACTAGTATTGGTTGGGAAACATTTAGCCTGCATCACCAGCTGGACGACTAAAAATTGCCTTAAGTTTTCTTGGGATAGGTTTTGGTTGCAAGGTCGAAGCTGCAGACTTTGGTCAGCTCAGTTACTGGGACAGTTTGAATAAGGGTGACAGACATTGGGAAATATCGTATGTGACCCCAGAGAGGAGTGTGCTAATTGCTGGGGGATTGGCTTGGATCGGAGGAAAGAGCAGTAAATTGGAGAGTGGTGAAATACAGGGAAATCGATGAGGAAACAAAGATTAGGTGAAGGAAGGTTTTAGATGGGGGAGACTGAGGAAAATGTGGAAGCAAGAATGATGTATGAATGAGGAAGAAGGCATAAGCAAGAATTATTTTTGTGTGTTTATGTGCTGTCAAGAATTCTGTGTCTGCATAGTATATGAATGAGTTTGTGTATGGGCTAGTTCTGTACAGAAGAGCTTCTTACCATTTGTCCTGGACCAGCTTGCCATGAGACTATAATTTCTTGCTTTGTCAAGTCTGTGTGGTAGCTCACGCAATGGCCAACCTCCCTTTAAAAGAATTCAGACACAGGCATCTTCCATTCCTCAGAACTGAGTGGAAGCAAATTATCCTTGGAGCCAAGGGACGCTGAAGGAGGAGGTATGTGTTGCTTATTATGTGGTATAACGTATAGGCTGATTGTTGGTCTGTCAATGTTTTAGTGCCTTTGATTGCATTTACAACAGCAAGATTTTAGTTATTAATAGTGCCTTCCGTTTGGTCTCCAGAATAGGTAGACGATTAATCTGAATGTAATTGTAATTCATTCACTTACTAGCTATGGTACACAAATCACTAATGTCTTGTGTTTGTTCTCTAATCTCTACTGAGTTAATTGTTCTGAGGTAGATTAGGAGAAAGGTGGTTGTAATAATCCTTAACTTTGGTTGGAGAGAAAATAGTTTGTGATGAAGTTCGGATGTCATTTATGGCCCGTTACATGTTTTTATGGATTATAATTTGCAATAGATACCCTTAAAAGAGAAGTTAACGAAAGTCCTTTTAGGAAGGTTGAGGAATTTTTAGAGAAGCATTGAGTGTTCATTTTTGAAATATGAAATTTCTGGTTGAAGCAGTTTTATTACTATGAGGAACAAAGGAACATTGAATTGGGTCCAGCAATGAATTGCCCTGACACTTCAAACTGCATAGTGTATGTATGATTGAGAGGCCAGCAAGCTTGATTAATTTAGAATAAAATATGAAGGTTGTGAAGGTATTTTGGCAATTTATATAGAAGCTAGAGGAGTGGGATAGAAAGAAAGAATTGAGGCCTGGATTAGATTAGCCATGATAATGAATAGTGGGGAAGGCTTGAGGGTGAGGCGGCCTACCCCTTCCTATTTGCTTGTTGTAGATGGTTTTTCCTATAGAATTACTGCTTTTAAGTTCTAATTGGACACACATGCTCTCAGTGTAATGACAACAACAAAACATTTCCCTTTCCCATTCACCCACTCACTCACACATAGATAGGCTTCCAACCCCAGGACCTCAAATACTTGGCCCTGGACTCTTGGACATGCAGATATCAAGTCTCCAACCTCCATGGTAGTTAACATAGCCAATGGTTAACAATGTCTTTCTTGGGCTAAGGCACTTTAAAATGATACCTCAGTTTTAAGAGGCGATGCAGAAGAGTGTTATTCAAAAATACAATTGCTCTTCCCACCACTGCATTATTATTTCATCTTTCTTAGGAAAGTTAGATAAATCAATGCCACAAGTGCATTAAGAAAATCTATCATCCCCCGCACAGTAGTTAATTCTCCCAGTCAACTTATTTAACTCTATACTACATAATACTATTTCAATAACAGAGCGCTGTAGCAGGACAATTATGGCTACTTTACAATGGGAAGATGTAAGCAAATTGGATGCCTGCTCTATGGGATACCTTTGTTCAATTCAAAAGCACAGTGTGGGCTTTTATTTAACTCATTTAAAATTTTTTATTATTTTTTGATTCCATTCTGACTTCTTGGTCCTTAATTTTACCAAAGCTTTGGTTCAAGGAACAGCACTCCCATTAGGTACTTTATAATCTTCTGGACTCAAAATTGAATTCAGTGATTTGAGTTCTCATTCCTGACATTCTCGTTTCAGATTTCCAGCCTTTTTTCTACATTCATTCAGTAATGTCTTAATTATTTTGCATTTACACCTACAGACTACCTGTTGTTTCACGTTACCATTACCATTCATCTTGTATTACCACTACCACCCCCATTTTATCTGGTTAGTCTCCTCTACCCTCTCCATTTTCCCTGCATCTCAAAAAAGTTGCACTAAATATGAACTCAGGAGATTCTGCAGATACTGGAGATCCAAAGCAACACACTCAAAATACTGGAGGAACTCAGCAAGTCAGATAGCATCTATGGCAAAGAATAAACGGTCGATGTTTCAGGCCAACACCCTTCATCAAGACTGGAAAGGAAGGGAAAAGAAGCCAGAATAAGGAGGTGGTGCTGAGGAAAGATTTCAAGCCAGCAGGTGATAGGTAAAACCAAGTGAGGGGTAAGGTCGGTAAGTGGGGTTGAAGTGAAAAGCTGGGGAGGTGATGGGGGAAGAGTTAAAGTGTTGAAGGGATCTAATAGGATGCTGAACCATAGGAGATAAGGAGGGAAGTGATGGGCCGGAGAGTGCAAGAGAAGGGGTGAGAGAGGAGTCGGAATGGGGAATAGAAAACTGGAGAAGGGACAGTCAGGAAGCTAGAGACATCAGTGTTCATGCTATCAGGTTGGAAGCTCACTAGACTAAATATGAGGTGTTGCACCTCCAACCTGATGGTAGCCTCATTGTGATCATTCTGACATGCCCGCCTCTACTGACGTGATGAGACCACTTAATGTCCCTCATCTAGTTTCACTTATCTGCTAGCTTGTTTTCCTTCCCCTCCCCCCCCCCCCTTATTCTGACTCCCTCCCCCTACTTCTTTTCCTTCTGATGAAGGATCTCAGTCCAAAATGTTAACTGGTTATTCCTCATAGATGATGTCTCACTTCATGAGACCCTCCAGCATTATGCTTGTGTTTCTGTATAACCATTCCCAGTTTTGAAGAAAGGTCATTGACTTGAATCGTTACTAATTTGTCTCTGTATAGATCTGACCTGACTTGATATTTATTTCCAGCATTTCCCACTTTCACTGTGTTATTTGACAGGAAACTTAAAATATAAATCAAGCTTTATAACTGAGAACTTGTATAGACTGTGTCACAAATTAGGAATGAACAGACCAACACTTTATAGCAGTTCACTCTCACAAGTCCCCTCTCTATTTGAGTCAGAGAGCATCAATATTGGGCTAAACTATCTTGACCTTCTGACAATCATTTAGATTGTGGCACATCTGTACCACAGTTTGACCTGTATCTTAGGTGTGGCATGCATCTGGCCCTGACACACTGAGAAAGTAAGGACACTTATTTCAGAATGCTTTTTCTGTATTTCAGTTCAGCATTCAACAGTATTGTCCCACAGACCTTGGTGGACAAACTCCTACTCCTCTGCCTAAATACACCATTGTGCAGCTGGTTTTTGGACTTCCTTACCAACAGACTTCAGATAGTCTCCAATGTCAGCACATCTCTTCTTAGATAAGAGGCTCAAAACTGCTCACAATACTCCAAGCAAGACCTTATAAAGCCTCAATTACATCCTTGCTTTTATATTCTAGTCCTCCGAACGTGAATGCTAACATCGCATTTGTTTTAATCACCACCTGCTCAACCTGCAAATTAACCTTTCATGAATCCTGCACGAGAACTCCCAAGTCCCTTTGCACCTCAGAGTTTTGAATTTTCTCTCCATTTAGAAAATAGTTAACCCTTTCATTTCTTCTACCAAAGTGCATGACCATACACATCCTGACACTATTCCATCTGTTGCTACTTTGTCCATTCACCTAATCTGTCTGTGTGCCTCTGCAGCCTCCCTGCTTTCCCAACAGTACCTGCTCCACCACCCATCTTCATATTGGCTGCAAACCTGGCCACAAAGCCATCAATTCTGTCATCCAAGTCATTGACGTGTAATGTAAAAAAAGCACCCCAACACATTGCTGTGGAGCACCATTGGTCACTGGTAGCCAACTAGAAAAGGCTCTCTTTATTACTACCTTTTGCCTCCTGCCAATCAGCCAATACTCACATCCATGCTCGTATCTTTCCTGTGATACCATGGGCTCCTAACCTGTTAAGCAGCCTCATGTATGGTACCTTTTTGAAGGCCTTCTGAAAATCTAAGTGCACAATATCCACCAATTCTCCTTTGTCTATCCTGCTTCTTATTTCCTTAAGGAAGCCATGGTGACTATAGCATATTTTATCATGTGCCTCCAAGTACCCTGAAACCACATCCTTAACAATTGACTCCAACATCTTCCCAACCACTGGGGTCAGACTAACTGGTTTATAATTTACTTTCTTCTGCTTCTCTCTCTTCTTGAAGAGTGGTGTGACATTTGTCATTTTCCAGTCCTCCAGATCTGTGCCAGAATCTATTCTTGAAAGATCATTACTATTGCCTCCATAATTACTTCAGCCACCTCTTTCAGAACCCCAGAATGAAGACCTAAGGTCCAGGTGACTTATTTACCTTCATTTCTTTCCGTTTCCCAAGATTAATCTCCCTAGTAATGGCAACTTCACTCACCTCTGCCCCCCTGATGCTCTTGAACTTCTGGCATGCTACTAGCATCTTCCAAATTTCTTACTCAGTTCATCTGCTATTTCCTTGTCACCATTACCACCTCTCCAGAATCACCTTCCAGCCGTCTGATATTTATTCTCACCTCTCTTTTACACCTCATATATCTGAAGAAACCTTTGGTAATCCTCTTTAATATTATTGGCAAGCTCACCTTCGTATTCTATCTTTACCTTATTTATGGCATTTTTAGTTGCCCTGTGTTGGTGTTTGAAAGCTTTCCAATCCTCCAACTTCCCACTAATTTTTGCTCTCTTTGGCTTTGACTTGTCAACCATGGTTGTGTCATCCTGCCTTTAGAATACTGTTAACACTTTGGGATGTATCTATCCTATGTCATTGGTGTCATTTGTGTCATGTACCAAGACTTCTGGATTCTCATGCTTCTCTTTAAAATGCTGTGGACCCGATCCAAAACATTACCTACCCTGGTAGGTGGGAGGCAACGTACCATCTGGCCGTGTCTCTATTGCACCCACGGAATCTCTTCTCTGTTCCTCTAACTATGAAATCTCCTGTCACTACTGCAGTCCTCTGCACCTCTCTTCTGATCAGTGTTAGAGACCCAGTTGCTGCAGCACCCCTCACTAGGTTGACCCCTCAACAGTATCCAAAGCACTATACTTATTACCAGGGGAACAAACACATGGGTACTCTGTACTGCCCATTTCCCTTCCTTCTCCTAACAGTCACCTGCTTGCTGTAGCCTAGAGGTGGCCATCTCCCTGTAGCACCTGCATTCAGACATCCTGAGCTGAAGGTCATCAAGCTGCAGCTCCAGTTCCTTAACACTTTCTCTAAATAGATGAAATTAGTAGAGGTAAAATTATACAAAATATGCCCATGGATAAGTAACTGCAGAAGGAAGGACTGAATGCCTAAAATAACCTTCTGGCCAATGCTTTTCACTCTAGACGCTCATCCCTAAAAATATAGTTGCTCTGAAAAGATCTGCAGAGTTTTATGTTCTTAGATCTGGAGTGTTTTGTTTTGTGATTAGGATTTGGGGAACTGAGCTAATTAATTAGTTGGCTGACATTGAGTTCAGCCTTTCCATTACATTTTTTTAATGTGTGTCCCATCAGCCAATAGAGAAGAACGATCAAATTCACCAAGTTCCTTTTTGGATATTCCGAAATTAGATGAAAATGCAAATGAAAGACTGTTGGATAATGTGAAACAAGTAGAATATTAGGAGCACATAGCAGAGGAAAAGAGAAATACAGGTTGATGTTTGCTATATGGGGTGGGTAGCTGGTAAGAAATAGAGACCCAAAATTAGTTCTATTTGAGTTGCTTTTGGATATAGACACAAAATGCACTTGAGTCTGCAGGACTGGTAAAGTTAAATACAACAATATCATGCCTTAATTTCCTGCATTTTGAATGATTATTTTTTGTAACCTTCTGGTAGCAATATGAATGAAAATATTTCTTTTCGTAAGTTGACGTTTCAGGCCGAGATCCTTCATCAGAACTGGAGGAAAAAAAGATGAGGAATCAGAGTTAGAAGGTGGGGGAGGGGAGGAAGAAACACAAGGTGACACGGGGGGGGGAGGAGTAAAGATCTGGGAAGTTGATTGATGAAAGATACAGGGCTGAATAAGGGGGAATCTGATAGGAGAGGACAGAAGGCCATGGAAGAAAGAAAAGGGGAGGAGGACTAGAGGAAGGTGACGGGCAGATAAGGAGAAGATGAGAGAGGGAAAATGGAATGGAGATTGGTGAAGGGGGGGGTCATTACCCAGAAGTTCAGTCCTTTCCTTCCTACATCCATGAATCTTCACATGCTCTTCATCTTTTCAATGATTTCAAGTTCTGTGGACCTAAGCATCTTATTTTCACCATGGATGTCCAGACCCAATATACCTCCATCCCTCACCAGAAAGGCCTCAAAGCTCTTAATTTCTTTCTGGACACCAGACCCAACCAGTTCCCCTCCACCACCATTCTCCTCAGTCTAGCGGAACTTGTCCTCACTCACAATAATTTCTCCTTTGACTCCTTCCACTTCCTTAAAACAAAAGGTGTAGCCATGGGTACTTGCATGGGTCAGACCATAGAACCTTCTTCAGCTGATTACAGAGTCTCTCGCATGCCTTTTGGCAAACTCTAGCCGAGATTTCATGTAAGTTTGTTTTCTCTTTGCCGCTCCCATAATGCTTGTGACTGGTGAACAACTTGGGCAACAGTTGTTGTATGTGAGGTCTCTCTCTTCTCTACTGGAGCTAGTAACTCCTCCAGAGTTGTCATAGGTTCTTGGTGGCTTCCCTCACTAGTCCCCTTCTTGCACAGTCACTCAGTTTTTGAGGACGGCCTGCTCTAGGCAGATTTGCAACTGTGCCATGTTCTTTCCATTTCTTGATGATTGACTTAACAGTACTTCAAGGGATAGTCAGTGACTTGGAAATTTTCTTGTATCCATGTCTTGACTGGTGCTTTTCAATAACCTTTTCATTGAATTGTTTGGAGTGTTCTTTTGTCTTCATGGTGTAGTTTTTGCCAGGGTACTGACTCACCAACAGTTGGACCTTCCAGATGCAGATGTATTTTTACTACAATCAATTGAAACACCTTGCCTGCACACAGGTGATCTCCATTTAACTAATTATGTGAATTTTAAAACCATTTGGCTTACACTAGTGATGATTTGGTGTATCATATTAAAGGGTGGTGAATACTTTAGATTAATGTAGATCACTGTAGATATCTGTTTTCACTTTGACATGAAAGGGTCTTTTCCAGTTGATCAATGTCAAAAAAAGGCCAAATTGAATTCACTGTGATTAAATTTTGTAAAACACCAAAACATGGAAACTTCCAAGGGGGTGAATACTTTTTATAGGCACTGTATATGCTATTTTCAGTTGAGAGATATATTTTCCTTTTCTCGTGCTGACATTTGTGACACATTATTATCCATCATATTTTTAATTATTATATCCTGGTTGGGAGAGTTTAATTGTAATTTCACCACCTACATATCTGTGATGTTGGTAAATCAATGAAAAAGATGGAAAATGATTCTAGACTTGTCCGTTGAACAGCAGACTATCGTGACTAATAGAATACCATTTAATTTTTGCTCAAGCAGTTGATGGTAGAGAAGGTCAAGGCAAAGGAAAATATAAATCTGATTAACAGATGGGATGTGGTTTTCAATGAAAATGGGAAGAAGTGTAAGGTTTCTTTGTACCTTTGTAGGAGATAGAGCATTGGGCTATCATGGGAGCAGCCATTTTGTGAGGGGCTGTGTGATCAACGAACTGTTGTTGAGGCCAAACTACGGCCTTTGGGCAGAGTGAATAGTAACCAAATCTAATGCTTGTTTTTAGTTGAATGAATTGGAGATAAAAAGGATATGGAAACTGGGGCGGTGGTATATTCCTTCCATAGGGGCATGTGGAAGTTCAAGGAATTTTCCAGTGACCTTGGTGACCATACCTATCAGACTGCATACAGCATTTGAAGCTGTAGTTGGACATGCTGTGGAACATTGAAAATGTCATTGGTTTGGCCATGTTGCGGCTGTAGAAAGAAAGGATATGCTGCTCCAGATAGTGCAGTGAATGCCGGCAGGTAGTACTGGGGATGCCTTTGGTCGTTATCCGTTATGTTTTCCAACACCAAAAACAAATTAATTGAAAGCAAAAATATGGACCTGGGGAGGACAATCTAATTTTGTTTTTACTTTAAGCATAGTATGCGCATATGACGTTATAGAGTGCTGATGTATGCCATTAATGTACTTTGTACATATAACCATAAGAATTATTTAAACAACAAAGAATGATTAATCGAATGATATATTTACAATATTACTGATATTAAATACACAACACCTCCTGGCTTAGCTATAACCTTCAACTCTGTATAAAATGCATCTCAACTATATACACAACTACGATCAATGAAGGTACTATATAGACATCCACAGCATAGTACATTTGAAATTGTCCCATTCAGGCCTAAAGATTTCTTACTCTCATGGTCTAAGTCTTTCCTGACAAGGGAGGTCACTCTGCTTGGCGTTTGAGACTTGTAGTTGTGAAACTATCTCAGGTTCTGAGGCTTCCTCCATGGTGGTTGTGGAGTTGACTCTAAGACTGCAGGAAGTGGTTCTGACAGCTCTGGACATTGTTTTTTTTTGTCTTTTCTCTATGCATCTACTCCAATCTTTGCTTCTCTCCCAGTTCCAGGTTCTTGTTCTTTCTTTCTCCTGCTCTTGGTTCCACCCTTGTTGCCACCGTTAGGTTTTATAACTCCAATATGATTTTGGAGTTCAATTAACTTTCAAAATTGAAAGCAAAAACATGACCTGGGAAAATGGTCTAACTTTCTTTGCTTTTACTTTAAGCAGGGTGCAAGCATATGATGTGGTGGCTTGATAGCATATGCCATTTATATACTTCATGCATGTAACAATAATGAATTATTTATACAATAAAGAATGTAATCAAACAATATTTTATATTACTCAAATTTTACTGATATATTAAATACACAAGTTGTGCCATTATGTATAGTGTTGGTCGGTAAATGGCCTGTCAGAGTAAAGCCGCAACAGCAGTCAAGTCTGGCACTAAAATGAGCTCCAGCAGCGTCTCTACTTTCTGCGAAGGCTGAGGAAAGTTCATCTCCCACCCCCCATCCTCATCACATTCTACAGGGGTTGTATTGAGAGAATCCTGAGCAACTACATCACTGCCTGGTTCAGAAATTGCACCATCTCGGATCGCAAGACCCTGCAGCGGATAGTGAGGTCAGCTGAGAATATCATCGGGGTCTCTCTTCCCGCCATCACGGACATTTACACTACACGCTGCATCCGCAAAGGAAGCAGCATTGTGAAGGACCCCATGCACCCCTCATACAATCTCTTCTCCCTCCTGCCGTCTGGGAAAAGGCTCCGAAGCATTCGGGCTCTCACAACCAGACTATGTAACAGTTTCTTCCCCCAAGCTATTAGACTCCTCAATACCCGAAGCCTGGACTGACACCTTGCCCTATTGTCCTGTTTATTATTTATTGTAATGCCTGCACTGTTTTTGTGCACTTCATGCAGTCCTGTGTAGGTCTGTAGTCTAATGTAGCTTTCTCTGTGTTTTTTTTTTTACCTAGTTCAGTCTAGTTTTGGTACTGTGTCATGTAACACCATGGTCCTGAAAAACGTTGTCTCATTTTTACTATGTACTGTACCAGCAGTTGTGGTCGAAATGACAATAGAAGTGACTTGACTTGACTTGACTAATAGTGGGTCATTCTTTAGTGAGGGGAACAAAAAGGCACTTCTCAGTTTCAGCAAGACCAAGGAATTGATTGTAGACAGGAAGGGGGAGTCAGGAGAACATACACCAGCTCTCAGTGAGTGGTCAAGAATGGAAAAGATGATCACCTTCAAGTTCCTGGGTGTCAACACTTTAGAAGATCTCTCCTGGGTCCAGTACTTTGATGCCGCTCAGAGTAGGCCAGTGCCTCTACTTGGTTAGGAGTTTGAGAACATTTGATATGTCGCCAAACAATCTTGCATATTTCTTTAGGCTTATGGTGGAGAGCATTCTGACTGGTTGCATCACGGACTGATAAGGAGCCTCCAATGCACAGGATCACAAATGCTGCAAGGCTTTCCCCACTATTGAAAGCACCTTGGTAGTGTTATCTCAAAAAGATGACATCCATTATTATAGATTCTCACCATCCAATCATAGTGAAGGAAGTTCAGGAACCTGAAGACTTCCACTCAACAATGTAGGAACAGCTTCTTCCCCTATGCCATTAGATCTCTGAACGGTCCGTGAACCTGCCTCATTATTCCTTTATTTTGCAGTATGTATTTTTGTAACTTTATGTCTTTATACTGGACTGCTGCTGCAAGACAACAAATTTCATGTCATATAAATCAGTGATAATAAATCTAATTCTGTGGCCAAGAGTGAGGCAACAGATTATTCTGATGTCTCCCTCGTGCCAGGTTCAGGGGCATCTTGTTCTGGGAGCAGACCTTCTGAAGGAGACAGAACAGCAAGAGTTTGTAATTACTATGAATAGAGGTAGGTCATTGGGTATATTTAAAGTGGAGATTAATAGGTTTTCGACTAGTAAGGCACTAATAGTTGTGGAGAGACGGCATGAAAATGGCGTTGAGAGAGAAAATAAATCAGCCATGATAGAATAGCAGAGCAGACCCAATGGGCCGAATGGTCTAATTCTACCCCTATGTCTTATGGTCTTATAATTTTAGATTTTGATCTGATTCATGTTTGATATTTACATAACAGTAGTATTAACTTCAGCAATTTTACAAAAAACAATTTCAGAATATTTTTGTTGGTGAGTTTACATAGAGAAAGAAAAATAAATACAGTGGATTCCAGTTAATTGGGATACATCGGGACCAGTATATTTTGGCCTAATAAAGCTGCTACCCCAATTAGCTGAAGTTTCATAAAATACTTTTTAAAAAGTAAAAATGCAAACTATCTTTTAACTTAGTAATAAATTGTATTTGATATAAATACAGAACAATTTAGGATACTACTAATACTACTACAGTACTGTAAAACTGTATTAGTTCCTAATAGCTATTGGCAGAGGAATTCATCCAGAGTGTGCTGCGATGTTCTTCTGATTGATAGGCAGATACCTAGTGAAGATAATGCACTGCCTTTATACAATGTTTTTGATGGTTGCATCCTCCAAATCTTCATTTTCATTGTAAAGTTCAAGATAATTGTTGATACCTTCAAATTCTTCACAGTTCCTAGCATGAAGTAGTGAAGTCGTATAATTTTCACTCCTGGCTATTTCTAGCATCTTTAAGCCTGAATTGTTGAAAGTGCATTGAGCAAAACTGTTCTGAATTATCTTACTGTAGCGGTGTGCTACACGCAGCGCTGAAATAACGACACGGAGTCGATAAACTGCAGCCAAAGAAAAGTTTATTTCAAATTCACAGTCTTGCTTTAAAGCCTGTCTCCCCCACCCGATACCTCGAGAGGCACGTACTGAAACCCCTTGAGGCTATCTTCCTTTGTGCCTGCGCTCTGGCTAATTGTCAGCCGGTTCGAGTGTGCTAGTAATTGGGTCGCCACATTACTGCTTATTTCTTGCCAACTATCAATGACAAAATCACTGGTTTTTGAACACAAACATACACAACTAATGCTATTTTAAAGCACAGTGTGGCATGTAACGACTACACAAGTGCACATGACTGACACTAGTTAGAACCTGTTTGACAACGGTCTCCTGCTCCAATTATATGACAGTGGCCTTAATAAATGAAGGAAATTCTGGCAATTTTCTCAATTAGTTTTTGTTCTTTAAATGTCGTCCCAAATAAGTGGCTGCCTCAATTAACTGAAGGCCCTATTTACTTGAATCCACTGTATTAGTATGTTTTTTAAAATTATTGAGTAATCTCTGCTGTGAAGGTAGTTATATAGGTTCATGTTAGATTTGTGGTTAAATTACCTCAGGTTGCCATATGTTTTCAGATTTGATTTGCTTTGTCTTTTTCACATGTGTTTGGGAATAGCTGTATCCTTGAAGACTTTTAAAATAATGTGTTCTAACAGCCCATGAATAAACGTTCATTGGTATATCTTTAAAGCAAAACTAATCTTTTTCATGTGGTCCTGTAAATACAGGAGACATCTTTTAGCTCTTTCTGTTGCCCGGGTTAGCTAAATTCCAACATTTGAATAGTGAAGACACCTTTTGGTCAATTCTTGACCTTCAGATTGGGTGGGAAACACCATCACTGGTTAGACCAAGAAAAAATGTTGTTATTCCACGTTCTTAGTCCGTGATTGCTGCAGGGAATTTGACATTTATCTATCAAGATTTGTGCATAAACAGAGTGCGGTGGCTGGAAAAGCCTATTTAGTTATAAATTTCAATTGAGTTACTGTAAATTCATGGCCTTTTGTCTTCGGAGCACATCCTTAACGGTTCCACAATCCAGCTGGGAATCTCTTCTCCTACGAGAGCTCAAAGTAGAATATCCAATATTGTATGAGTGACATCACCATCATTTTGTACCATATTATATGACAAGGGCGATCATGGTCAATCAATGACCATGACTGTTCTTGGCAAATTTTTCTACAGAAGTGGTTTGCCATTGCTCTCTTCTAGGCAGTGTCTTTACAAGGCAGGTGACCCCAGCTTTTATCAGTACTCTTCAGAGATTGCCTGGTATCAATGGTAGCATAACCAGCATTTGTGATGTGCACCAGCTGCTCATATGACCATCCACCACTTGCTCCCATGGCTTCACGAGACCCTGATCAGAGGGGCTAAGCAGATTCTACACATTGCCCAGGGATGACCAGCAGGCTAGTGGAGGGAAGGAATGCCTTACACCTCCTTTGGAACAGACGAATCTCCACTCCGTTGCCCAATGAGTGACATACTTTGTCCAATTAAGTCAACTGAGAGTAATATGAGTCTCATTGTTGGGGATGTGGCCTGGAGAGGAAGCTGGCATTGCCTGATTTACCCTGCTGGTGGATTTGGAGTATATTGCAAAGATTGTCTTGGTGTTATCTCTCTAATGCTTTGAGGTACCTGCTGTAGGTAGTTCCTTTATTCTGTAGGGAGTGAAGAGCTGTGCTGGTGCACTGGAAGTCAAGGTAAATTTCATCTTGGTGTAGTAGGTGGCATAACAAGACCACAGCGGGAAGCAAATGTAAAGAAGCCAGATATTTTGAAATTTGACCCTGGTGACTGATTGACAATACTTGGAATAGGTGTACCAATATGCAAGTCAATGTCATCTAACATATCCTTTGGTAGTATCAGTGCATATAAAAAATACCTTTATATTTGAACTTTATTTGGGAGACAGCAAGTAATGGTACTAGTTAGAGTCAATTTCACATGCAAAAAATTAATTTGGTAGTGAGAAGCTTTAAAATTTTTACACTAATAAATATACCATGTGGCTCAAATATCAGCTTGTTTGGCACTACTTCAGTAATATTACAGAGGCTGATCTTCTTTGGAGAGGCTTATTTAACCTTGTACTCATTGTTATATAAAATGGATTAGATTTATACAATATTTATCATGACCAGTTTATTATGATTTATAAAGCTTTGCAAGAAATAAGAGAGGCACTTTACCATCCCCTCCGACCTTCAACTCTCTGAGGCAGAGCGCTCTGTCCTCGGTAAGAGCCTTACTTTTGTCCCCCTTCGCCCACACCTCAGCGAGTTCCGCGTGTGCCATGACGCTGAACTCTTCTTCTGCCGGCTCAGTCTTCAAGCCTACTTCTTCGGCAAGGATTCTCCCAACCCCACTGATGACCCCCTTGTCCCGTCTCAACCCTCCTCCTCTTCATGGACACCCCGCTCTGGTCTTCTGCCTGCTCTGGATCTTTTTATTGCTAATTGCCGACGGGACATCAACCAAATCGACTTCACCACACCTTGTTCCAATTCCAACCTCATTCCTTCCGAACGCTGTGCTCTCCACTCCCTCTGCACCAATCCCAACCTTATTATAAAACCCACTGATAAGGGGGGGTGCTGTTGTAGTCTGGCGTACTGACCTCTACCTTGCCGAGACACAATGACAATATTTACCCCTCGATCATGACCCCACTAAGGAGCACCAGGCCATTGTCTCCGACACCATCACCAACCTTATCAGCTCTGGGGATCTCCCATCTACTGCCACCGACCTCATAGTTCCCACACCCCGCACTTCCTGTTTCTACCTCCTACCCAAGATCCACAAACCTGCCTGTCAGGTAGACCCATTATCTTAGCTTGCTCCTGCCCCACCAAACTCATTTCTGCATACCTTGACACTGTTTTATCCCCCCTTGTTCAATCCCTTCCCACCTATGTTTGTGACACTTCTCATGCTTTGAATTTTTTCAATGATTTTAAGATCCCTGGCCCCCACCGCTTTATTTTCTCCATGGATGTCCAGTCCCTATATACCTCCGTCCCCCACCAGGAAGGTCTCAAAGCTCTCCACTTCTTTTTGGATTCCAGACCTAACCAGTTCCCATCACCACTCTCCTCCCTCTAGCAGAATTAGTCCTTACTCTTAATAATTTCTCCTTTGGCTCCTCCCACTTCCTCCAAACTAAAGGTGTAGCGATGGGCACCCGTATGGATCCCAGCTGTGCTTGCCTTTTTGTTGGCTTTGTGGAACAATTCATGTTCCAAGCCTATACTGGTATCCGTTCCCCACGTCTCCTTCGCTACATCAATAACTGCATTGGAGCTGCTTCCTGCACGCATGCTGAGCTCGTTGACTTCATTAACTTTGCCTTCAGCTTTCACCCTGCCCTCAAATTTACCTGGTCCATTTCCAACACCTCTCTCCCCTTGATCTATCTGTCTCTATCTCTGGAGATGGCTTATCTACTGATGTCTACTATAAGCCTCTCACAGCTACCTGGGCTATTCCTCTTCCCACCCTGTCTCTTGCAAAAATGCCATCCCCTTCTCACAATTCCTCCATCTCTGCCACATCTGCTCTTAGGATGAAGCTTTCTTTCTTTTTGAATCTTTTTATTAATATCAACATGGTGAGATTGATACATAATTATTGGGATTACAAAATTACAAAATTAAAATGAGCATAAAAGGATACATGAGCAATAAGTACAATATAGTTAAGTCTTCCCAAATCATACGTGATACAAATATAATATGGACAAGACAAAAAAAACAAACTAGGTAGATCAATATGAAAAAAAAAACAAAAAGAAGAAAAAGAGAAAAAAAATTATTACCGCAAAAAAAAAGAACTAATCTAATAAAAACACCACTAACTAATAAAAAGGGAGAAAAAATGGGCTGTTTATAGTATCTAAGAAAAGACAAAGAATCATCAGTGTCATCAACTCCGATCCTCTCTACATATATATAATCAGTACCAGAAAAAAGTAGGATTGGAACAGGGTCAAATTACATCATGTGAAAATATTGAATGAATGGCCTCCAAGTCTTTTCAAATTTAATAGAAGGGTCATATATGACACTTTTTTTTCCAAATTTAAACATAACATAGTTTAAGAAAACCAATGAAATATGGCAGGGGGATTAATTTCTTTCCAATTCAACAAAATAGATCTTTTAGCCATTAATGTAAGAAATGCAATCATCCGACAAGCAGAAGGAGATAAATGAATTGACTCCATCATTGACAGACCAAAGATTGCAGTAATAGGATGAGGTCGTAAATCAATATTCAATATTGTGGAAATAATATCAAAAATGTCTTTCCAATATTTTTTCAAAGACGGACATGACCAAAACATATGAGTTAGAGAAGCTATCTCAGAATGACATCTGTCACATATAGGATTTATGTGGGAATAAAAACAAACTATTTTATCCTTGGACATATGAGCCTTGTGCACCACTTTAAACTGTATCAATGAATGTTTAGAACATATAGAGGATGAATTAACTAGTTGAAGAATTTTATCCCAATTCTCAATAGGGATAGTAAAATTAAGTTCTCTTTCCCAATCATTCTTAATCTTATAAAAGGCCTTTGAACATATTTTCATAATTATATTGTAAACATTTGATACTACACCTTTCTGAAAAGGATTTAGTTCTAACAATTTCTCCAAAATACCCATAGAATCTAGATTTGGAAATGTAGGAAGTACAGTGTAAACAGTTCCTAATCTGTAAATATCTTAAAAAAAAAATGAGATCTGGGCAAATTTATTAGATAATTGTTCAAAAGACGTGAAACAATTATCCAAAAATAAATCAGGAAATCATAGTATACCTTTAGTCTTCCAAGCTAAATAAGTTTGGTTCATAATAGAGGGATGAAAAAAGAATTTGGATACAATAGGAATTGCTAAAACAAATTGATTCAACCCAAAAAATTTCTGAAATTGAAACCATATACGTAGAGTGTGTTTAACTATTTAACTATCAGATTGTCAATTCGTTTATGCAATTTAGAAAGAGCAAAGGGAAGAGAAGTCCCTAAAATAGAACCCAGTGAAAATCCTTGTACAGATTTAGTTTCTAAATTTACCCAGTGAGGGCTAGGAGATAAATCCAAATCCCTTAACCAACATTTCAAATATCGGATATTAATTGCCCAGTAATAAAATCTAAAATTAGGCAATGCCAGTCCACTTTCCTTTTTTGACTTATGTAAATATCTTTTACCTAACCTAGGATTTTTATTCTGCCATATATATGAAGAAATTTTTGAATCAACATTGTCAAAGGATTTCAGAATAAAAATTGTTACCACTTGAAATATATATAAGAACTTAGGTAAAATAATCATCTTAATAGCATTAATCCGACCTATCAGTGATAAAGACAATGGTGACCATTTAATAAACAAACATTTAATCTGATCAATTAAGGGTAAAAAATTAACCTTAAATAAATCCTTAAGTTTTTTTGTAATTTTAATCCCTAAGTATATAAAATAATCATTAACTAATTTAAAAGGTAAATTTGTGTAAATTGGAACCTGCCTATTTAGGGGTAACAATTCACTTTTATTAAGATTCAATTTATAACCGGAAAAATTACTAAATTGAACCAACAATGATATAACTGCAGGAATGGATTTATCAGGATCAGAAATGTATGATAACAAGTCATCTGCATATAATGATAATTTATGTATATCCATCCCGCGAGTAATGCCAAAAATGTTAGGTGATTCTCTAATAGCAAATAATAATGGACTAAGAGGACAACCTTGCCTGGTACCCTGAAATAAACGAAAAAAGGGAGATCTTTGGTTGTTAGTAAAAACCGAGGCTACTGGAGTATGATATATCAATTTAATCCAGAATATAAATGTCAGACTAAAGTTAAACTTCTCAAGCACAGTAAATAAATATGGCCATTCAACTCTATCAAATGCTTTCTCCGCATCTAATGAAATGACACATTCTGAGACGCTATGTGAAGGAATATAAACAACATTCATTAATCTCCTAATATTGAAAAAAGAATAGCGATTTTTAATAAAACCAGTTTGATCCTCCGAGATAATTTGAGGTAATACCTTCTCCAGCCTGGTCGCCAGTTACTTGGAAAAGATCTTGGAATCTACATTCAACAGGGATATCGGTCTATAGGATGCACAGTCAGTAGGGTCCTTATCTTTTTTCAATATTAAAGAAATGGAAGCTCTATAAAAAGATTGTGGTAGTTTACCTAATCTAATTGCTTCTTCAAAAACCCTATATAACCAAGGAGAAAGAGTAGAGGAAAAAAAACTTGAAAAAATTCCACTGTATACCCATCTGGACCTGGTGCTTTTCCAGAGTTCATTGAGGACGATGCTGAGGATGTTCTACGAGTCTGTGGTGGACAGTGCTATCATGTTTGCTGTTGTGTGCTGGAGCAGCAGGCTGAGGGTAGCAGACACCAACAGAATCAACACTCATTCGTAAGGCCACTGATGTTGTGGGGGTGGAACTGGACTCTCTGACGGTGGTGTTTGAAAAGAGGATGCTGTCCAGGTTGCATGCCATCTTGGATGATGACTCCCATCCACTCCATTATGTACTGGTTAGGCACAGGAGTACATTCAGCCAGAGACTCACTCCACCGAGATATAACACTGAGCGTCATAGGAAGTCATTCCTGCCTGTGGCCATCAAACTTTACAACTCCTCCCTCAGAGTGTCAGACACCCTGAGCCAATAGGCTGGTCCTGGACTTACTTGCACCTGGCATAATTAACTTATTTAATTATTTATGGTTTTATATTGCTATATTTCTACACTATTCTTGGTTGGTGCAGCTGTAACAAAACCGAAT
Source organism: Hemitrygon akajei (assembly GCF_048418815.1). Taxonomy (NCBI): domain Eukaryota; kingdom Metazoa; phylum Chordata; class Chondrichthyes; order Myliobatiformes; family Dasyatidae; genus Hemitrygon; species Hemitrygon akajei. Next base: position 35,212,552 of record NC_133127.1, read on the forward strand.
TTCCCTTGGGGTCAATAAAGTATGTCTGTCTGTCAAAATAGCACCTTTAATTTCAGCATCTGTAATAGGAGTTTCTAATATTAAACGTTCTTCAGAAGATTTTGGAAAATTCAGTTTCCCTAAAAAAAAAATCATGCATGGTATTGAGATCATGAGGAGATTCAGAGTGATACAGAGAAGTATAAAAATCTGGAAAAGATTTGTTTATCTCATCATGATTAACTGTCAATTCACCATTCTGTTTATGAATCTTAATAATTTGACATTTAACCGAAGCATTCTTCAATTGGTTAGCTAACAATTTACCCGATTTATCACTGTGTATACAAAATTCACTTCTGGTTTTCATTAATTGATTTTCAATCGAAGATGTAAGTAATAAACTGTGTTCCATTTTAAGCTCAACTCTTTGTTTATAAAGCTCCTTACTAGGAGCCACCGAATATTTCTTATCAATTTCTTTAATCTTATCAACCAATAAAAGTTGCATTCTTAATACGTTTTCTCAAACCAACAGAATAAGAGATAATCCGTCCACATATATGTGCTTTAAAAGTGTCCCAAAGTGTTCCGCAGGAAATTTCATCTGTGAAATTAGTTGAAAAGAAGAAATCAATCTGTTCCTTCATAAATTTAATAAAATCCGGATCTTGCAGTAAGGTAGAATCAAATTGCCATTGCTTAATACTAGGAGCTGTGTCCATTAATTTAATAGAAAGTTTCATTGGAGCATGATCAGAGATGGCTATAATGTCATAATTACAACCAATTACAGATAGAATAAGACGAGAGTCAATGGGAAAAAGTTGTCAATTCTCAAGTAAGAATGATAAACGTGAGAAAAATGTCCTTAGGATGTAGAAATCTCCAAATATCGAAAATTCCGAAGTCAGTCAAAAAAGAATTGATATAAGTGGCCGACTTATTTGGTAAAGTCTGAATGGATATCCAGCAAAGGATTTAAACAACGATTAAAGTCACAACCCATTATTAACATGTATTCATTTAGATTAGGTAGAGAAGTAAATAAAGACTTAAAGAATTCAGGATAATCCCCATTTGAAGCATAAACATTAACCATAGCAACTTTATTATTAAAAAGTAACCCAGTAATTAACAAAAATCTACCATTCGGATCTGAAATAATATCATGTTGAACAAATGTAATAGAGGAGTCAATAAAAATTGAAACTCCTTTTACTTCAGCATTCGAATTCGAATGGTACTGTTGACCCTTCCAAAACCTAAAAAAATGTTGATTGTCCTCTTTCCTCACATGAGTTTCTTGTGCAAAAATAATATGCGCGTTCAGTCTTTGGAATACTTTAAAAATCTTTTTCCGTTTAATCGGATGGTTTAAGCCATTAGTATTCCAAGAGACAAAATTAATGGTCTGAGCCATATTTCTAAAATCAACCCTTTGGTATATAAAGAGTTAACCAAAGTATGAACTCGTGCACCCAGAAGAGGAACAAAAATACAAGGAAGAACAGGAAATGACGACACAGCGGACATTTTAGTAGTTTAAAATCAACCCAAATGAAAAAACTGGAAAAACTAATAAAAAGACAAATAGAAAAGATCCCCCCCGTCCACCATCCACGAAACCCACCTGAGCCTAAAGGAGGCCAGAAAAAGGAAGAATAATACTAAATCTACCCCCCCCCCATGTCTCCAGAAGACGATTCCAAATATGTAAAGCAGAAAAAAAAGATACACCCAAAATCTGAAAAAATAATTAAACACTATGCTAAAACAGACTTCTTAATATAGCTGCTAATAAAAAGAAAATGAAAAGAATATGAACACTGGTAACTATTATAAATCGAGTAAAAACTCAAACAAATAAAAATTAAGCTGTAATAAAAAAAGGTGTTATGGGAAGAAGAAGGCAAAAAAAACGATGGCGAGATACAAAAAAAGCAAGGAGTATTTTAGAAAAAGGAGAACCGCCATCTTAGTTAAATAAAAAATGAAAAAGAAACAAGATATATATCTAAAACGTTAAAAAATTCAGTCAAAGGACTAATAATAATGTCCAGAAAAATAAAGTACAATGGTTAAAGTACAAACCCCATTTCCAGAAAAGTTGGGATATTTTTCAAAATGCAATAAAAACAAAAATCTGTGATAATGTTAATTCACGTGAACCTTTATTTAACTGACAAAAATACAAAGAAAAGATTTTCAATAGTTTTACTGACCAACTTAACTGTATTTTGTAAGTATACACAAATTTAGAATTTGATGGCTGCAACACACTCAACAAAAGTTGGGACAGAGTTAAAATAAGATTGAAAAGTGCACAGAATATTCAAGTAACACCGGTTTGGAAGACTCCACATTAAGCAGGCTAATTGGTAGCAGGTGAGGTATCATGACTGGGTACAAAAGTACCCAGTAAGTACAAAAGTAGCGTCCATCAAAGGCTGTCTTTGCAAGCAAGGATGGGTCGTGGCTCACCCCTTTGTGCCAAAATTCGTCAGTTCAAAAGGTACATTTCTCAAAGCAAGATTGCAGAGAATTTAGGTCTTTCAACATCTACAGTACATAATATTGTGAAAAGATTCAGAGAATTCAGAGACATCTCAGTGCGTAAAGGGCAAGGTCGGAAACCACTGTTGAATGTGCGTGATCTTCAAGCCCTCAGGCTGCACTGCCTAAGAAACCGTCATTCTACTGTGACAATTATAGCCACCTGGGTTCGGGAGTACTTTGGAAAACCATTGTCACTTAACACAGTCCGTCGCTGCATCCAGAAATGCAACTTGAAACTGTATTACGCAAGGAGGAAGCCATACATCAACTCTATGCAGAAACGCCGGCGAGTTCTCTGGGCCTGTGCTCATCTCAGATGGACCGAAAGACTGTGGAACCGTGTGCTGTGGTCAGATGAGTCCACATTTCAGCTAGTTTTCGGAAAAAACGGGCATAGAGTTCTCCGTGCCAAAGATGAAAACGACCATCCTGATTGTTATCAGCGAAAGGTGCAAAAGCCAGCATCTATGCTGGTGTGGGGGTGCATCAATGCCCACGGCATGGGTGAGTTGCATGTATGTGAAGGTACCATTGACTCTGAGGCGTATATTAAGATTTTAAAGAGACGTATGTTGCGATCAAGGCGACGTCTCTTCCCGGGACGTCCATGCTTATTTCGGCAGGACAATGCTAGACCACATTCTGCACGGGCTACAACAGCGTGGCTTTGTAGACACAGAGTGCATGTGCTTGACTGGCCTGCTGCCAATTCAGATCTATCTCCTATTGAAAATGTATGGCACATCATGAAGAGGAGAATCAGACAACGGAGCCCATGGACTGTTGAGCAGCTGAAGTCTTCTATCAAGCAAGAATGGACAAAATTTCCAATTGCAAATCTACTACAATTAATATCCTCAGTTCCAAAACGTATAATAACTGTTATTAAAAGGAAAGGTGATGTAACACAATGGTAAACATGCCTCTGTCCCAACTTTTGTTGAGTGTGTTGCAGCCATCAAATTCTAAATTTGTGTATATTTACAAAATGCAATTAAGTTGGTCAGTAAAACTATTGAAAATCTTTTCTTTGTACTTTTGTCAGTTACCGTAGATTCCGGACTACAGAGCGCACCTGATTAAAAGCCGCAGGCTCTAATTTTAGAAATAAAATCAATTTTTTAATTGTAAAGGCCGCACCGGATTTTAGGCCGCACTGCTACTTTTAAATATACATACGTATCGGTAACACAAATTACGTTGCATATACTTTTTTACTGAACAGCACGAACAACATTCCAATATCTCCTAGCGACTGGTAAAAATATATATACTGCAGCTTACCAGGAAAAGTTATTGATCGACTTAAAAGCAGCGTTTTCGCTCGGGTCTAATCGGCTCTGACGCGCTTGCGCAATGCGATCGGGTCTAATCGGGTCTGACGCGCTTGCGCAATGCGATCGGGTCTAATCGGCTCTGACGCGCTTGCGCAATGCGATCGGGTCTAATCGGCTCTGACGCGCTTGCGCAATGCGATCGGGTCTAATCGGGTCTGACGCGCTTGCGCAATGCGATCGGGTCTAATCGGGTCTGACGCGCTCGGGTCTTGCTTTTCTTCGAGTATTTTCCATGTTGATGAGGGTGAGTACAAATGACTGATTTACAATAATTTAATTGTGAAAGTGCGCTTGATTTATCGTACAATTTCATTGGACCTCTGTGAACTACTCATCAATTTTATTGGTCTACTGTTACGAGGCAAAATGTTTACGAGGCGGCATGAAAAAAACCATGTATTAGCCGCTCTGGATTATAGGCCGCAGAGTTCAAAGCTGTTCAAAATGTGGGAAAAAAGTAGCGGCTTATAATCCGGAATCTACGGTAAATAAAGGTTCACGTGAATTAACTTATCACAGATTTTTGTTTTTATTGCATTTTGGAAAATATCCCAACTTTTCTGGAAATGGGGTTTGTAAGTAAATTGGAAAGATTAATACATCGGCAAAGAAAAACTTTAATTGGAATATAAAATGTAAAATAAACCTACACTAGTAACCAGAAGCAAAATCTGGTTTTTAAAGCAAAAATTGTCTTATAACGATCAAAGTTCATAAAATGATTATGAACTATAAAAGAATAAAAACGGACATAGCCAGTACTGCTAAAACCATATATTTATTTGAGGCGAGATTCTGAGGCAGTAGGATAATTCTCGTCCAGAAAACTTTGAGCTTCAGATGTGGAGAGAAAAACACACCATGATGCATTCGAAGATGAGATTCTAAGTTTCGCAGGTTATAAAAGCGCTGGTTTAAGCTTTTTCTTGTAACATTCGGACATCAAAGGTTTAAAAGCAAGCCGCGCCTTCATCACTTCTGGGCTGAAATCCTCCGCAAGACGGAATTGGAAATCCCACAATTTAATCATACCTAAGCGGCAAGCTGTGTGAATAAGGTGCTCTTTAACATGCACATAGTGAAATTGAACAATTACAACTGGTGGTTTAGATGAAGAAATTAGTGATCGGCGCATAACTCTATGGGCACGATTGAGTAATGGAGGATTGTCTGGGAATTCAGAAGGGAGCGCATCCTTTAAAAGTTGAGCAAAATACTTTGAGGGGTCCCCTTGTTCGATGCCTTCAGGGAGACCAAGTTTGCGTAAGTTCTGTCTTCTAGATCGATTTTCAAAATCGATGCTCTTGGCTTTAAGTATTTCCAGCTGTTTAATCGCCGAAGATAGTTTCTGTTCCAAATTCTCGATTTTCAAGTCTCGCTTCCAAGCGTCCTCTTGCAGAGTTGAGATTAAAATTTGATGCTGTTTAACTTCATGACCAATCTTATCCAGAGGATCCTGGAAAGCCTTTAAATCTTCTTTGAAAGTTTGTCGTTGTTCTTCAGATTTTCATTTAAAAGCTCCAATAACGTATCGTAAATCAATTCAGTACACTTAGGTTCAGTCTTTTTTTCCTTTCCATTGCTGTTAGAATCTTTCCCAGTGTCTCACCCTTTAGATTTTAAAGCCATTTCTGTACTCATTTCTTCAAAACTCACAGTACACATTCAAAGATAAATCCAAAAAAAAGTGATAAGAATCTTCTGGTGTAGGTAAAAATAGGTTCAATAAAGGTGATCATAGGTTTAAAAAAGTAAAGGTTATGGAGCAAATCCAAAGCAGTACTCACTCCATGAGCGTCTCCTGGTAGACTGAAGCTTTTCATTCCAGGAAGAAGGAGATATCTTCCTTTTTTTAGACAAAGGGGCTTCCCTTCCTCCACCATCAACTCTGCCTTCAAACTCATCTCTCCCATTTCACACATATCTGCTCTCACCCCATCCTCCCGCCACCCCACTAGGAATAGGGTTCCCCTTGTCCCCACCTGCCTCCGGGTCCAACATATAATTCTCCGTAACTTCCGCCACTTCCAATGGGATCCCACCACCAAGCACATCTTTCCCTCCCCCCTTTCTGTTTTCTGCAAGGATCGCTCCCTACGTGACTCCCTTGTCTGTTCGTTCTCCCCCCCCCCCCCCCCCCCCCATCCCTTCCCACCGATCTCCCTCCCGGCACTTATCCTTGTAAATGGAACAAGTGCTACACCTGCCCATACACTTCCTCCCTCACCACCATTCAGGGCCTCAGACAGTCCTTCCAGGTGAGGCGACACTTCTCCTGTGTCAGCTAGTGTGATATACTGCGTCTGGTGCTTCAGGTGCAGCCTTCTGTATATTGGTGAGACCCGACGCAGACTTGGAGACCATTTCACTTAACACCTACGCTCTGTCCGCCAGAGAAAGCATGATCTCCCAGTGGCCATTAGTTTTAATTCCACGTCTCATTCCCATTCAGATAATGTCAATCCATGGGCTCTTCTACTGTCAAGATGAAGCCACACTCACGTTGAACAACAATGAGGAACAGCACCTTATATTTTGTCAGGGTAGCCTCCAACCTGATGGCATGAACATTGATCTCTCTCACTTCTGTTAATGCCCCTCCTCCCCTTCTTACCCCATCCCTTTATTTATTTATTCATTCATTCATTCGTTCATTTATTATTTTCCCCTTTTTTCTCTTTTTTCTTTCTCTGTCCCTCTCACAATCACTCCTTGCCTGCTCTCCATCTCCCTCTGGTGCTTCCCTCCCTAGGCCTCCCATCCCATGATCCTCTCCCTTCTCCAGCTGTGTATTCCTTTTGCTAATCAATTTTCCAGCTCTTAGCTTCAGCCCTCCCTCTCCTATCTTCTATCATTTCGGATCTCCCCCTCCCCTTCCCACTTTCCAATCTCTTACTATCTCTTCTTTCAGTTAGTCGTGATGAAGGGTCTCAGCCCGAACATCGACTGTACTTCTTCCTATAGGTGCTGTCTGGCTTGCTGTGTTCCACCAGCATTTTGCATGTGTAGCTTGAATTTCCAGCATCTGCAGATTTCCTCATGTTGTCGAGGCACTTTAAATGTTTAAAAAAAGGACTGAAGAATTAAGACTGCCTTGTGGCAGTTTTATGACCAGAAACAAAATTCAAATGAGTTTATTTCATATCCAGCATGTGCTGGTGATAGCGACTTCGCAAATTGCTTGTTGACATACAGTAATGGTAAAGAAAACTTTGTGGTTTTTAAACAAAATGAACCATAATAACAGAATTAACTTGTCTTTATAATTGAGAAGAAGAGCCTTGTACTTTTCATTTAGCTTACTGTCTACAGAATTGGTAGTTCGGTGAATTCTAGTGCTGAAGATGCAAGATTATTGACAGGAGCTAGCAATTTAATTTGGAATGACGATGAGGAAGGCAGTCATTGTAAAATCATATTGTAACTAGCAATAATAAATGTTGTTAACCACTTACAGTTAATTCTGGGGCAAAGATGACAGTCATGTCTTTACAACAACACACACAAAATGCTGGTAGAACACAGCAGGCTAGGCAGCATCTATAGGGAGAAGCGATGTTGACGTTTCGGGCCGAGACCCTTCGTCAGGACTAGTCATGTCTTTAAATGTTTTGTGATTAGTTTTAAGATGCCTTGGTCCTGTTCTTTGATAACTATCTATGACATTTGTATTTTAAGAATATCCTGATACAGAACATTGTAGTACTTCGAATTCATTTGTTTTTATTGAGTGTGGGAATTTACCATTTTTTTTGAGTTGAGGGAAGTTATTGATATGGCAAAAATGCAGTAATTTTTCATTTTAGTTCTAGTCTCATTTTATTTCTTTTCTGCTAAATCAGAGTTTAAAAATTAGTAATGTGCAAGTTTGTTAACTTTCTTTCCTTGTCTAATTTCATGCCTGTAAGCTTCCAAATCTAAATATCATTTTTAACAAAATAGTACAAAACTCTACTAATGCTGTTAATGTTGAATGTCAAAATTTAGCCATGTTAAAACTGTTTTTCTTCCATAATTTAATCAAGTTTTAATCATTTATTGAAAAAAGGAGTTTCATTAGCTAATTTATAATTGACAAAAATAATTACACTTGTGATTTCCTTTCTAATCTTGTTTATATTAGATAAAAATGTATTGCGTTAAGACCACAAAGTGAGCCCTGTGTAGCACAGTAGAAGTTGCTTTTCCATTTGGGAACAAGAATCCTAGCTAGAATGAGGCAAGAGTTTATTTTTCAGTTAAAGCCTTTTCCATCATCTGTTGATTAATGTATATTTTTCTTTACAGCCATGCATCTAATGTCTCTGTATTGTAATTTTTGGGTCATACAAAGTGAATGTGGATTTTTAAACAAAGCTATAATACAAGAATGTTATGTAGAATGCATTTTGATAAGGCTGACTGAAAGGGATCCTGTCTCTTTAAAAGGTAAAATGGGTGTGTTGTAATCGCTCTTATCAAATGGCCTCAATGTCTTTCAAGCTGCCAACACTCGTGCAGAGGGGTCTGCAGGCACATCCGCCCAAATGGCCGGACTTCTGGACAGTGGGATCTCATGGGAGCGGAACTGTATCGGCAATGTCCTGGAGGAAGCAATGAACTGTTTTGCCGAGATGCAACGACAGACAGAGGAGAGATTTCGGATGTGGATGGAAAAGTTGACCCGCTTGGACACTGATGAAGATGCAAAACAGCAACCAAATCGACAGGAGCCCAAAATGTCAACAAGTGGCACGCCAGTGCCTCCTTCTAATCAATCTGGCACATTTATGCATCTATCCAGCAACCATTCAAATCCACAACCATCACATAACCTTTATATGAATAACCAGCCAAATATTGACTGTACTCCAGCTTATCAAATGTCTTTCAACAACAATCCTTCAACTGGTTTTCAGGAGAATGGAAACTCCTCTGGTCATGACCTTAATCACTCAAATGTTTGAAGCAATCAGATATTCTATAGCATTAAACTCTCAGCCAAACAAGTATTTGAGCAGAGATCTTATAAATAAGGTTTCTAAATATCATACATGAGCAGCAATGCAATTTTGTATATGGTTTAGGAACTGTAGTGGCCAGGTTGTTGTTAATCTCAATGACTGCTTGAAATAGAATTTTAAAGCCAAAAGTCACCATGATAACCATAACAACCTACCTCTAATTTTATTAACGCAAGAGATACTGCAGATGCTGGAAATCTAGAGCAACACACACAAAATGCTGGAGGAACTTGGACAAAGAAGAGAATGTTTATTCTGTGAAGAGAATGAACAGTTGACGTTTTCAGGCCAAGAACCTTTCTTGAGTCCCGATAAAAGGTCTTGGCCTGAAACATCAACTGTTTATTCCCCTCTGCTGATAATGTCTGACTTGCTGTGTTCCTCCAGCATTTTGTGTGTACCCTCTTATTTTCTCATTGGTTGCATTAAAGGCAGATATTTTCTCTCGGTATTGGTGTCGAATTGGCATATTGATTTATTACCTAACAATTAGCAATTATAATTTAAAAATAATAGGAAAACTTTTTTTACCATTTGAAGTCACCAGTTAATAACCTAAGGATGTTCAGTTGACGCACCCACATATTTTTGGATGTGAGGCTATTCTAATTTGCAGCAAAGACAAATAAAATCCCAGTAATCCCTGCATCATGTCTGGAAAACATTGAAGAGAATGTTTGCCAAAAGATGCCTCATCTTTGTCATTGTCCCAAATGGCCCCCTTGTTTACTTCCTCTTCATTTGGTAAATCAGCTACTCATCTCTTCCCTTCCAATTTCTTATTTTTTCTTTCTGGCTCAACATCTTGCCTGACCAGATACCGATTAAAAACAAAATGACTCAAATGTGCATTGTACCTTGCTCCATTTATGCAATACAATACTAGTTGAACTGAATTTCTAGAGTTCAGTGTGTGTTCAGTGCAAGCAACAAAGCATGCATTTCTATTCCAATATCTATTCTGACTTCAGAATGGTCAGCAGAAACTGTCTTAAAGTTTTTGATCTCTGACACTTGAAATTGTATATTTCAAGACTATTTAGGCAGTGGTAATATTTCTACTTATCCTTGTTAGATTCAGTGTAATCCTACAATACTTGTTTGCTGTGTAAGTATCAGAAACTGAATGCCGTAATTGCAAGTTTCAGAGTTAGAATGTACTAACCCAGTCAAAGTGTCTGCCGTATACCAATATATTTTAACCTAGAGCAAAAAATGAACTTTGGAAGAACTCAGCAGTTCATGCATCCGTAGGGGGTAATGGGAAGCCGATCGGTTCATGCAAAAAGTCTTGATCTGACATGTCGACTGTCTGTTTCCCTTAGATATGTCTGACCCACTGTTCCTTCAGCAGCTTGTTTTATTTTACTCCAGAATCCAGCATCTGCAGTCTGTTGTGTTTCCAATTTATCCGTATATTGAAGTTTGGAAATTGCCAGCAACTTCCCACTCTTGATTGGGACATCAGTGAGATGCATTATAAATACCTTTCCGTGAGCAGATCTGAGAAAATCAAAATTTCAACTATTGTCTCTAACTTATTGCTGTAGATATATTTTTTGCACCTCCCCATTCTCTCCCTTATCATTCTTGCCCTAAAATTCTTGGTAAAACAATTGAGATCTCAACTTTGATCATGTCATCTGATTACTTGGATTTGAATACTATGTTCCTATGGTGATTAAAATCAATCGGGAGATGCAAAAGTGATTTTCACCCAATTGGAAGAAATATTTACAATTTTAGATCTTAATTCAACAGCAGCAATAGATATTGACCTGGTGGATTTGTTATGATTCATGGCATATGAATATAGTTTTGTGTGGTTAAAGAGGAGTGGCCATTAAAAATATATAAAGCTTTTGAGTTATGAGATCCTACATATTCTGAGCATTGTATTTCTATCACTTAGTGGGCTATTGATATGAGGCCATATGTCATTGAATTATAAATTTGAGATCATATTGATAGAATCTTTCTCAAAATTTATAATTGCTTAACAAAAGTATGTATGTTAGGGTCAACAAAGCATTCTCACTTATCCTAGTAAATATATTTCTTAATTGGCATGGTATTGACTAGCAGTCATTTAAATTTGATCCCTTGACTGTGTTGAGATAACTTCTACTCTGGGTTCACGTGTGAAAATTTTCTGCACATTCAAATCATTTAAGTGACATTTGAAACTGTAGTAGGTTTTCCCCCCCAATATGGATGAATTCTGATCTGCCAAGTAGCCATTATTGTCTGTTTTTACCTTCTGATCCTAGTCCAGATGGGTAACAGTGTTGCAATTGGTAATCTAATGCACCTAGGCTAAGGAGGGTGAACCGTCAGCTAGGGATCTTGTTTTTTATTTGGTTTGCTGTCAATTGAAGTGTTGACAATTAAAATGCACTGGGTTGTCAGATAAGGACGGGACTAGCATTGTCTGTTTTTGACACTTGGGTGAGGTCTGAAAGTGCTGTCTGAATATTAACTGGTATTTTGAGGAGCAGAAAGAAGAAATTAGGTACAAGAAACTTGCTCAATTGATGCAAGGATGAGAAGTTAAACTTACTAAATTGTATAAATTTTACAGTATAGTCAGTCTGAAAATAATTTAGGCCACTAAGCATCTAACACTCCCTCACCTCCTCTCCCGATAAATAATCATGGTCAGTTTGCATTATCCTGATGGAAGTATCGATGGTATAATCAAATAAGTGTATGTAAATTTTCCCCCTTCGTGTGTCAATAGACTTTCAGTGAATGTGTGCCATTCAGTTACAGTTTAAAGTAACAAAAGATTAGAATTAGTTCCCATGGTGAAAGCATGAAGCTTCCATAAATGTGACATTTTCTAAAGAAAGTAACAATCCAAAGCATGTTCTTTAATTTTCAAGTGCGCTCACTGAAATAACTTGAAGTTTAGGATTTTTGTGGTTTATATAAAATGACCACACACCAAACTAGCTTATCCATTGCATGTGCTGATAAACCAAAGTTCAAATTGCAAAAACAAATCCTCTGTTTTGACAATTTATAAGTTTAACCTTATTTTTTAAGAAAACAATTCAACCAGCACTTGTGTACTTTTATGCACGGGATGTTTATTATTTAATAATCATATAGAAAGATCAGTGCTGATATATCTCTGAAATGTATTATGGTCTTATATTGCAGACTTGAGCACTGTATTAGCTGTTTACAGCAGATTACTATTTGATATAGGAGGTTAGAGAGAATATTGTGTGCCCATCCATTATATGTTGGAAATATCCCAAGATTGGTTTTGAGTGAGTAATTTGAGTAAAGTTCTTTCTGAAGGAATATACTACTAACACATTTAGGAGGGAGGAGAAGGTTCAACTGAACAGCAAGTGCTGGAAATCTAGAAACCACAGAAGATGCTAAAATATTCAGTAAGTCAGGCAGCACCTGCTGATTGGGGATCCGTGGTGATGAAAGAACATGACCTGAAATGTTAACTCTCTTTCTCTCTCATCGTGGGTTGCCAAGACAAGAGTATTTCTAGGATTTTTGTATTTATTTTTCAAAACCTGAGTTGAGATCCTAATTTTTCAGAATTTAAATTTTATGCTTCCAGGGCTGTTCTACCAACTTATCATTGTGCTGGATATCTGACATTGACAGATCTTAAAGTCTTTGTAGTCGCATTGCTGGTTATGCTTTGAACTGATATTTGAACAAATTCCTTTAGATATTAACTAATGTGTTGCTACAAGCATGTGTGCTGTGTTCTGACCATGTTTTCCATCACCAGAAATCCATGACTAGTTTTGTCTTCAAACAGTATGTAGGAAGATTAAACTTAATAGCACGTTATAGTAAACTGTTCAAATTTAACTTCTCAAAACTTTTCCCCCACATCCTTAAAGTTAGGAAATGATCCACCAGACATGAAGTATTTTGCCTCCTTTGCAGAATTGTTTATTTTTATGTAATCTGATTTTTTTAAAATATAGTATTAGGAAATAACCTTCATCTAAGCAGGCAGGAAGTTTTGTCCAAATTTTCTGAAATAGGTTGAATGTGTAAACTTTAGTTTGGAAAGGTTCTATCTAATTTTGTACGAAACTTCTGCACTAAACCTTAATAAAAATACAATTTGGGAATGTATTCCTTGTTGGTGTACCTGGAGTGAATTTATCTCTTAAGCAAACTTAGTTCCATGGCTTTTCGTTGTCTGGGATTTAGTGGAGCTATGTTGCAGATTGGTGATACCTTGTGACCCAACTTGAGAAAGCAGTGCCAATATTAGATTTTAACATTCTTTGTAATTTTAAGTTTTCTTTTTTGTTGTCTGTCATTCAGAGATTAATGACAATGGTTCGTGTTCTTACTTGAGAATTTCTTTTGGGAAGATATTGAAGGGTGGAGTGGTTTTGGGTGGGGAGAAGTAAAAGTAATTTTTTTTGTGCATGGTTTAATATAATTAGTGATAACAGTTGATTTATTTACAGTCCCCTTCCCACAGTTAAAGGGTCAAGGAACGTTGGACTCAATTTAACTTGGAATTTATTAACCCATTCTAGATGAGGGATGTCTTTCCCAGATGAGTGAGAGAGGTGCAAACATCTTTAATAATTCCCTTTCCTCCTACTCACAATAATGGCTCAGTTCTGTAGAATTGTTATAATTGACAATTCTGTGATATTTTTACATGGAATGTGCCACTTGTACTAAGGTTGTGATTGAAGAAAAATCCAACTTCCACTAGTATGCATAGATTGAGATTCACTCTGTCTTGCACCCTGGTTCTCTAAGAATTGTTTTAAATTTCCTTTCTATCTTTCCTGATTTTGTAGATTTACTGGTTCATTAGCATTATAACAGTCTCTGTAATCTGTGGCTCACTAAGAATGAATGTAAGGTATCTCCAAAGATGAAATTCTTGAGCAGTTTTTGAAAAAGCAGCTCATGTAGATCCATGGAGGTAGGGTTTCTACTCTTCTGTTATTAAAGCTGCTATTTGCACTGAAATAATGAGTTACTAGTATTAAGCAACATCTGTGGACGCTAGTTGTGAACAGTATTTACAGTGCAATTTACTTTTAAAACTGTACTAGAGGTGGACACAAGTATCAGATCTGGGATTTGTTTTTTTAAGCTGGTGATAAATGTGCCTTTTCCATTTTGTCTTTCTTTTGCATTAAACTTAAAATTTCAAACTTTTAGAAACTGAAAATGATTCCCCCCCCAGTCATTTAACTAGTGCTATATTTTTGATACAGTTCCAAATAGAAACAGTTTCATTATAGATTTAATGCTCTAAACTCAGTTTTAGTTGCTTATCATTCTGAAAGTTATCAGTAGAACCAGGAAATGACCTAGCATGATTTCCAATTCAGTAAGAACTTCTACATTAAAATCAAGAATGATTTGATTTTTTGGGATTCTCTTTGTGAAGTAGGTTCCTTCAGAACAGACAGGAGGTTACGTGCATTTGAGGTCCTGTATCAATCACTGAACATTATCTTACATTAAGTATTAATGTAAATGGAGCAGAAATAATCTTTTCGAGGCTGCTATGTTATTCACTGAGATCTGCGAAGATTCCCACCACATCTTGCAACCTTGTCTGATCTCCTTATTTCTTGATTCCATTGCTCCTTATAAAATGTTGTGGTGTTTAATGAATTGCAAAACTAACTTTAATGAGTTTGATGCATGACTGACGGTGTTTTACCTCACACCTAATTCTCAGTGTTACTGCTTTAAGCTTTTAATTTAAATAGGGACAAAAAAATTGCTCATTCTTCCTTATTTTGCCATGGACTTCATACTTAAAAGATAGTATGCTCCAATGTCCAATGTGATATTGTTGTGTGAGTGTTAAACCTGACTTTTAGCAGGTTATACACCTTTATTTCCCGAATACCATTCCATTTGGGATTTCTAGATAATCAACATAATACTGACAAATTTTCCTCTATTTTACACAAACTAAACCATTTCTCAATTACTGTTTAGTTAAGTTTAATGACTACTATTTCTCAAAAGAATAGTGTTTTGTTTAGGCTATTGAATTATTAGCAATCAAAAGACAACAGATGATACAAACTCAAAAGAAGTACAGCTTTGTGAGTAAGCCTGTTCCCGTAGTCCAAAAATAAAATGTCAGCCCTAGTCTGTGCTTATTTGTTTCTGTATAAGCTTTGCTGTGTGATCCAACCATTTTGCTTCTCCTTGTGCGCACTGATGTTTTTTCAAGCTCTAATTAAATAATTTTAAAATGGAATTCATGGGCTTGGAAAGAATAAAAAAACCAGAATCTAGTTGTGTCACCTATCCGTTTGTTATGGCTAATGTGAGACTGGGTGCAGTGTTCCATATTTGACTGAAGCAGTGTTTTGTAAGGATTTATCAGGATTTCATGTACTTCTGTTTATAAAGCCAGGAATGTGCTATGCTTTTTAAAAATTGTTTTCTTAACTTCCTTAACACTTCCAATGATTTATGCAAAACTGTCTTCTGTATTCCTTAAAGTATACTGTCTAGTTTTAGTTACTTTGCATTGTTTATCCTCCTGAAATGTAACACTTAGTTTTTCTTCTTAGAAACTATTAATCATTTGTGGTGAGGTATCTGAGCATTCTTGTCAATGAAACAACAACAAATGACAAATCTCCTTGGAACTCAGTAGGTCAAGCAGCATCTGTGGAGGTAAAGGGATGGTCATCAATTCACTTTGAGACTCTGCATCAGAGGTCTATTCTTCAACATTTAGATTAAACCAAATAATATGTTTACCTTAAAGGATTGTTGAGTACAGAAAAAAAATTAGGGCCATTATGGAGTACCGAGTGAATTCTTCCCAAAAACCCGATGCAGTTTTTGTACTGCAAAGGTCAACATATATAGCTTAATCATTTGCTCTGTTTGTTCAAGAATAGATCTGATGCAGGGTTTTGATCCCAAAACATTGATTATTCCTTTGCCTCTACAGATGCTGCATGACCCACAGAGTTGCTCCTGAAGTTTGCTTTATTATTAACTTTGTTTTATTTACAGGAATGCCCAAATACCTCTTTACTCAAATGTTTAATTGTTGCTCACCAAATAACAAATACTTTTTCTATTTCTCCTACTAAAATTAATAACATATCACACGATGCATTGCCTGCTGTCTTGCTTACTTAAACTTTTCCCCTTTATATATACTCAGTGCTTTCCTTGCAACTTAGTTTTCAATGTTGTTTTGTTTTGTCAGCTGATTTGTATGTTTTATCAATTTTATCAAATTTAGATTTCCACATATTTGCCACCCAATTTTTTTGAATTTTCTTTTATTAATTACTTTGTCTTTTTATAGTAATGTTCCAACTAGCTGACAATACAATATTGTAGACATGAGCCTTTAACTTTCTAAGCAGTAGTGAAAAATATTTTGATTTCACAAAAGCTTACTTCCATACTAATTCATCCCCTCATAACAGCATGGTATATCATTCTTCCAGTAATCAGTGCCTGAATTTGTACAAATGAGACTTCTCATGTAACATCTTGAGCATATTCATTTACATTACCTCATTTGTTACATATTCTATAATTCTCACCATGTACAGTTGATGTTTCATCTTGTCTTGTTTAGTTGAACCACTTCCTATATACAGCAGAAAATTAATTGGTGATTTTGAACATCCCACTGAAAATGCATTATTGCCCAGTTTGATTAGATGAATTGTCATAAAGTGGACAACAACAGTATGTTCACCCAAGTATAGAAGCTTCAAGTTTCTGCTTAAGAAAATTACCAAGTCAATTACTGAATGATTGTTCCCCAAATTTTTGATCTGTTTTTACTTGTCCAGTCTCCACTTTACAATAAGCTTATGCATTTTCAAGGTAACTTTTTTTTAATGGAATGTTCCCACCTTGTATAGTAGCCATCCTTGGGCATTGTTTTGGAATACTTTAGATTGTGTTTTGTTGTAATTAGAAGGCGATTCCTTTCTCAGCTTGCTTACCAGTGCTTAATCTCCTATGCAGCTCAGCAAAATTGAAATGGAGTCACTAACTTAATTTAATTCAGATCTGAAATGAGATTATCTTTACAATGGGTTATTGACTTTTATTTTTTAAGTAGGGGGAAATTTGGAATTTTATGCACTTTTTAATGAGTCAGTATTAATTGTTAATATCCAAGTCTCATCACAGAGAAAAGTATATTGAAAATACACTTAATAGGGCTGGGTTTGGGGTAGTGGTTTCCTCATTAATGTTTTGCAAAGCATCAAATGGTCTAAGCACTCACAACCCTACCCATTTTTGGTAAAACTAAGATAGCGGGTGTTGTAGTGACTCCCAGCAACCAACATCCAGGATTGGTGCTTGTGTCCGCCTTTATTTTCTAAGGATTTGCTTTTGCAACACCTTACCTATGTTATGTATCTATATTGTTTGCTAAGTTCTCTATTGCCCAAATCCCTGTAAAGTCAAGAAGTGTAAAGTAAAATAACTGCAATTTCATTGAAAATAAATTGTTCAGATTGAAAATTTCTTTTGGCCTTTTGAAGTTTTCAGAACATAACTGGTGTAATTTGCTTGGCTTGAATATTTGTTCACCTCACTTGGTACCTTAAGATTTGTTTCTTTGAATATTGCAGTGGAAATCTTCATAAGAATAATAACGTTAATTGTTTTTGCCAGAAGAAATGCAGCCGCACTTGTAATAATTACCATTAAAGAAATCTGTAGGAAGAAGAGGCAATCTTTTTGAAGTAGCTTTTTCAGCAAAATGTAACAGTATGAACTTCAGTGTTCATGGGCTTGAGTTTCCAAAAATTGATGAGTAATTGATTCCTTTTGGCTCTGACAAAATGGGAGCTTTTAAATTTGAAAATACATCACTGGTTAGTGAGGTCTGATGTGTTGCTGTACATATTTGTATAATGTTTAATGATACAGTTGTATGCATTTTGCAGCATCCATTCTTAGTAGGCATTCTTGCCCTAATCCTGAAAAGAAAGCACTGGCTACAAGTAAAGGTATAATAAGCTATAAATCTGTTGGCTTTTGTTAGTTAACTCATTAAAAATATCAATACGACTAAATGTACAGTGCTTAACCCACCTCTTATTTGGCTCATTTTAAGATTATAGTCTTTATCCCCTGAGCAGTTCTGCTTACATGATGACATCTCATACCTCCCTCCTCCACAATTTCAGTATTTCTTACCTGACTGCATCTGTTCAAAAGCAATCAAAGCTATGAAATGTGTTTGATTTTCCCCTTTTTAGCTTTCTTCCATCCTTCCATTGCCATCACTGAAGATGTGGCCTTTGTCTCGTGTTGAGTTTTCTATACTCATTGTGAAGTCTTAATGCTTTTAATTTGTGAAATTTAGGATTTACTGTAACCTTTAATGCTCCCTGAAAATTTTCAGGAATTGTGTGGAATTGAACTAATTCTGGTTAACTGCATGCAAGTTAAACCAGTCCAAAACTAATCTGTGGGCACATTTATGACTCTGGTCAGTCATGAGAAGTTCAAAGAGTATCGTTACAGTGGAAGTCTTGAAACTGTAATTTGACAGGCTATGACACCTCCGATAGATGCAATAAATTACCTATCAAATGCACGGGGCAGTGATTGGCGTATTTTTTTAAGAAAATGAGTGATTTGAGTTATTAACATTACACAGTTGAAAGCTCAGCTTTTCAGTTGTGATCAAATAACTTGCAGTAAAATTGTGAATCAAGAACCAGTGCTAAGTACATTTATTCAATGAGCAGCACAAAAAATTGGCTATTTACACAGCATCTTATATTCCATTTGTAAAAATTATATTGACTCCTTAATTGAAGACTTATTTGCTTCAAGGGCCATCAAAACCTCAATGTATAGAAAGAGGCTTTGAAATTCAATTTCAAAATTGTCTATTATTTCATTATTAACTTCATTGAGATTTAGGAGGAAACCAATTTAAAATCAATATTTTTACAATTTATCTCTCCTTGTGCTGTGAAAGTTAGATCAGCATGTTTCACTACTATGTTGATTTTATATATACCATTTAAAAATCTAATAAACCAAATCCTTACTTGAAATTTCATTTTGAGTAAAGAAATTGACTTTAGGACATTATTTTCATTTGAAAAATACCTGGTTATAACAAAGTGGCTGTAAGAAATATTAACTAAAAGTACAGTGCATTTTACTAATATAAAAACTACCAAATCTGAATGGCTGTTTAGTTTTTGACAATATCCTTAATGTAAAAAATCTTTGAAAACTGCACTGCCAAACTCCTACAAGATAAATACTTAATACCATCAACCCTGGATAAGAGCATTTTAATCCCTCTTGTGCTGTCTCAGAATACCGTGGTCCTTTCCCTTGTAGTGATCTGCACTAAAGCAGTACGTTTCTTAAGCTCGACGGCGTGTTATTTGGTAACACTGAAGATGCAGGACCACAGCTACAGAAATAACCAGATGTACCTGTACTTTCTGAATCTGAAGACTGGAAATTTTGCCAAACATATTTTAAAGGGGTAGGTGCTAAAGTATTTATATTTGCATGTATGTACTACCAATAAATGTTGCATGTCATTGTGTCTGTTCCATGTATTAATTGCTACTGTATAAATATTGACTGCAAGGAAATTATGAAGCTTTGGTCAGTGTTAATTTGCTTAGCTCTGCAACAATACATGTGAATATTTGTTGAATTATAGAATCTTACATTTTGTAACTAGTAACATTTCCCCCTTTTTTAAAAAAAAGTTTAAAACCAAATACCTCCAGAAAGAATGTTGATTCAGATAAGTGCATAACATTCTTCAGAAACTGCATATGGTTGGTTATTGGTTTGCAGGAAGACTGAAAAGAAAAACTAAGTGATATTATGTATAGATTATCAACACTTTCCTGTTTGGTTATGACAACCAGTTATTTTACTCTTATTCATTTTTGGACACTTTACTTTTGGCCAAGTATTTACCACATTGAAAATACTGCAACATATTTCTAAAATGGAAAAAAATTGGTTAAACTATTTTTAAAAAAGAAACATGCTCTTAATTCCTGTTGTAACGTTTATGTATGGTAGCATTAGACATAAATATTTTCAGGATCTTTTGTGCTACAACCCACGCACAATTGAACAGCCTGCTTGTAGATGGAGAATGGCCACTGCCACAAGTACTAAATAGTTGTTTATGACCTTAAAACTAACTAAGGTGTTGCTTCTACAGTTGGATGAAACTGAGGAAGTTCTTTCTATAGCATGTATTCATAACTGTATGCATTACTATTCCTAGAAGTATTTCTATTCTGATCATTTTTTTCCTTTAGTCACAGTAATCAAGTGGAGCCAATTGCATGCTTGTGTTTGTGGTTTTTGGAGATCCATCTGAGAATATGAATTTAGTCTGTGAATTTGTACCATTGCTGAGCTTCTGTTCTTAAATGTATTTGGTTCTATTCTGTCAATTTTGTATGGTTAGTTTTCCCTGTCAGGTGTGAAAAGTCCATCTTCACTTCTGATAGTTTAAAGTTCTAAAAGGCATGTTCTGCCTGACACATTGCAATAAAGGCGAGGTTTATTAGGTTATGAGAACAATGTCCATATCATTTAAAATATGCCTCCTTTACAAATTAATTCAACTATACATGAAAAGTTGGTCCTTCATATATCATTCTTTTGATTGTCTTAATCAGTCAAAAAGATAGAAATCATTAAGGAAGTATACAGCCAGATAAATGTGGACAGTACTGTACGTGTCACGGATATTGTAATCTAAAAGGAAGTGGCTTCTGACAGTTGTATCATCTGTCAAGATTCATTTTCTGATTCAATGACTTTAGACTTACTTTTTTTTAGAACAGTTCTGCTTTCTGTCATGTGTTTACTGTAGAGCTTTTCCCTCTGTTGCATCAGGCTAACTTGGGTGACCATTTTTGAAATACTGATGTATCTGGATCAATAGCAGGCACGTACCTTGCTCTATTAACTTAAAATATATTACTCTGTTAACTCAAAATGAATTATTTCTAACTTTGTTCCCATTGAAGCAATGTGGTTGTGGTGCATATAGCTAAAAATTTGGTTAATAACGAAATTCCTTTTTATTAAAACATCTTCATCAAATTAATATCAAATCTGATAAAGAAAGGGCCAAATTTAATTCAGATTTTGTACACATCAGTTTTCTGCAAAAGCAGTTGGGGTTTTCCTTTGTCAATTTATTAACACAGTGAACATTACTTGTTTAAACTTCCACTGATAGAACTGGGAAATAGAGTTCAATTGGGAAAAGGGTGAAGTGATGCACTTCGGTAGGTCGAACTTGAAGGCCAGACTGTTAGCAGTGTGGAGGAATAGGAATCTTGGGCTCTGTGTTCATAGATCCATCAAAGTTGCTGCACAAGTCGATAGGATGGTTAAGAGGACATATTGTGTGTTGGCTGTCATTAATTGGAGGATTGAATTCAAGAGCCACAAAGTAATATTGCAGTTCCATGAAACCCTGGTTAACCACACTTGGGAAATTGTGTTTGGTTCTTTTCGCCTCATTTATAGATGTGATATGGTAGCTTTAGGTGCAGAGGAGATGCTGTCTGGATTAGAGAGTATGTATGATGGGGGAAGGTTGAGCAAGCGAGGACTTTTCTTTTTGGAGTGAAGGAGAATGAGAGGTGATTTGACAGAGATGTGGAAGATGATAAGATGCATAGAATGGATTGCCAGAGACTACTTCCCAGGGCAGAAAAGACTAATAAGAGAGGGCATAATTGTAAGATAATTGGAGGAAAGTATGGGGAGAGTGGTGGGAATGTCAGAGGTTGGTTTTAACACAGTGACGGGTGCATGTAACACAGTGCCAGGGTTGGTGGTAGAAGCAGATACATTAGAGATATTTAAGAGACTTTAGATGGTCACATAGATGAAAAAAATGGAAGTCCACGCTGGAGGGAAGCATTAGATTAATCTTTGAGTAAGTTAACAGGTCGGTAAAAAAATCATAGGCTGAAGGGCCTGTACTGTACTGTGCTGTTCTATGTAATTTATATTCCCAGTAAATTGATGTCTCTTACATCATTGCCATGATTTACTGCTTGTATTTAAACTTCACCAACACTTGACTGCCCTGTATATTTGTATAGTCCAGCCTGTTTTAAGGACCTTACATTTTATAGCTTTTGTTCATTTTGCTTGTGCATATGGTACAGCAATGAAAGGATGCAAGTTGCATGTGCATATACAGCTATTTGGATGCAAAAATGTGTATGAAATGCCAGAGACACTGTCTTAAGCTAGCTGACTTTTAAGTGAGAAGTTTGCTCTGCTTTTAAACTGGATGTCTTTCTTTTAATCCTCCATCCCATATCTGTTGATGTGCATGCTACCATTGTTCTGGTGGGATACCTACCCTTAAGAAATTTCCTTGCAGCTCAATATCAAGAAGCGTATCATAATTGTTGCACTATTCTACCTATCTTTTCAGTTTCTAGAATATAAACTGAAATTTAATAACCACCAAATAGGAGAGTAGGAGGGTGAATGCTCTCATGGTGCAGAATCTTCCTTCAACGCACTGCGTTTTTGAATTTACAAGGTGATTAAAGGTAAAACCTCTCTTTGTGCACCTACTGTGATTTGTTTCAAGGTGGGGTTGAAACACCACGTTGTTACTTCATTAGGATTCAACTCCTCGCTATGAATGCACATTGATGATGTATTTTACATCCATGAAATTAAATCACAGATTGTTTAATAATGACTGAATTAGTTATGCCCAAAATCATTCAAAGCAGAATATGCATCTTGATGCAATATATTAGGTAAATTGAAGGATTAAAATATAAGCCTGATGTATTATCTAATACATAATACTCTTCTGAAGGACCTTGCAGGAACATGCACTCCTTGTTTCCTGGGGAAATTTGTAACATTTATTAGTTTATAAATGTCTAGACGTCAGCTGGTGCTGTCTTTTTAGTTTCATACAGTAGTTACACCCCAACTGAAGTACTTTGTAATGCTTGTGATTTTTCAATTTTGCAAACCCCTAAACAATTATCAGAATAAAATATACTGTATGTTGTCAATATTGGATGGATCTTGTTTGACCTCTGCAGTCATATCACCCCACTTTGAGCTAACTTTGCTGACACATTTAAGTGTTTGATTCTTAATAATCTTGAGATCTTTGTGGCAGACTGGGCCATGAGCAGCTTGACCTCAGGCTGTGCAGACTGGCTGTGTTCGTGGACTGCAATGGTAATTATCTGACGGGATAGAAGTTCTTAGTAGTTTTTAAAATGTCTCTGACTTTATTAAATTGACATTTTATATTTACATAAATAAAGTAACATTTTAAAGCAGTAAAATTAAAGCGGTCAATTATGGAAAACTCTGAACATCCTCTACATAGCACCATCCAGAGACAGAGAAGCAGTTTCAGCGACAGGTTACTATCGATGCAATGCTCCTCAGACAGGATGAAGAGGTCAATACTCCCCAATGCCATTAGGCTTTACAATTCAACCGCCAGGACTTAAGAACTTTTTAAAAGCTATTATGAATGCTTTTTGAGATAGTGATTTAGATGCATATCATATTTTTTTACTGAGTTAAGTATTGTATGTATTAGTTTTGCTACAACAAGTGTATGGGACATTTGAAAAAAAGTTGAATTTCCCCATGGGGATGAATAAAGTATCTATCTATCTATCTATCTAATTAAAAGTTTCAATCATAAACAACCACTTAACTTTTCAATGAAGGTCATTGGGACCCATTCAAATAAATGGAGTCATGATGGCAGATATAAAGGTGTGAAGCCATATATAAAATGAATTGTGTCTCTAAACTGACATTGTTATAGAAGCACTCTGAATGCAATGGTGAATTTGCGAACAGAAATGAGGCCAGTACCCCTGTGCCTAAGCTTTAGTACTTCCATCCTTCCATGTTGTGTTGTTCAGAGCATGCTGACATACCTGTTGTGACTAGCTAATAATTCACTTGGAACCCAGTAGCTAGCTGTCAGTATGAGCTAGCCCATGTGTTTAGCTAATGCAATCTAAGTCTATTAGTACTTTCCCACAGGAGAAACTTTGATAAAATGTCCCTCTATACCAGAACATTAAGAAAGTTTAATTGATCAAAACAAAATTTATTTGCAAAATGATGTTTCTTTTTTATTAATTTATTCTAATTAAGTTCTCTCCTAATTTATTCTTATTTTTAAAAAATGAAGCTGGTCTTCCTATTTAGCCTATGGCAGCTCCCAGCAGACTGAATCTCATCTTTCCTTTTTTTTCCTCTATACCCCTGCAAATTATTCTCTTTTGTGTGCCCATCTCTTCCGCCCACCCACCCACCCACCCACAAGACCACCTTTCCCTAGGTATTTAGCAAAAAGGATCAGTGGTAATTTACAGTTAATTTACCAGTACTGTATGTCTTGGAATGGAAGGAAACTGAAGGATCCATGAACACAGCATTGAAGATCAGAATTGAACTGGACCTTTTGAGCTGTGAGGCAGCAGTGTTAATTGCCAGGCTTTTGGGCTGTCCATTTAATTATTATAACATAGCTGTTGCTATTACTTGCAAGGATCAAAATGTTTTAAAATTATATTTCTAGTCACTGTCATACCTAGAAAGGGATTTTGCCTTCCTTGTGGCTGTTAACATTTTCAGTGTGATTTTTATTTAAAACTCTTCATCAGAATACATATTTAAAATGTTCTATTTGGAAAAGAAATTGTGAGTCCTAATGCAATTCTTACAATTTCTCACATTTTAAGATCAAACAGGTTGGTCAGATTTCAACAGTTAATTACAGTTTATAGTGTATTAGACAGACCTGAAATGTGAGAATTTGCTTTCAACTCCTTTCCTAGAAACATCTTTCCCCTGTTTGAAACATGCAGTCCTTCACTCAAAGCTGTCTAGTAACGTATTTGCAAGAGCAACACGGGAAATAAGACTGATTGTTTAGCTAGCAAACAGAAATTCAGTATATATGCATGGTCTCATCAATCCTTATGAAATGCAGTCCATTTGCTAACCCAAGTTTGGGATCACAGTCACACTATTCTGCTAAGTTCATTAGATGTAAGTTTATATCAAATTTAAATCAATCAACGATAAAGCATTGTATACTAGTTATCTCACATCTGCCAAATGTCAAGGATCAAGGATTTACGTGTATTAGGAATTTGCTGTGGTGTGTTGGTCAGGGCAGGTCTGCAACAAAAACTGTAACATTAAACAAGTATGAAAATGTTATGTATGTATTTACAATGTAAACAGCATTATAAAAAGTGGCTTGAAGTGTCAACAGTGCAGTGATGGGGATAATAGAGGGGGCGAGGGCGAATTAGAATGGTTGATCAGATTAACTACCTGTTAATCTTGATACTGTATTGTAAAACATTGACATAAGAGCTTCCAACACCAAAACTTCTTACTCTTAATGTTAATTGTGAGAAATATGTTAATTCTATAACAACTAGGATGTAGGAACAGATTAAATCTGATCTACAAGTGCAGTTATTTACTATAGGTGTTTAATAGTCAACCTGGGATTATCTAATAGCTGAGGGAACTTGTTATAGGCAGTAAAAAGACCTTTGGCAAATATACGTGAGGTTGAAAAGATAAATTTTGCTCAAAGTAACAATTGCGGAATAAAGAATTAAGTTAATACTTTTATTTTCATTATTTAGGTAATACAGAATAGATATAATGAATGCAATATAGTAGAAATTACTTTGGATGTTTGAAGTGGAGGAAAGTGGAACTTGCAGCATTATGGCTGAGTTTGCAGATGATACAAAGATGGGTGGAGGGGCAGATATGTTGAAGAAGCAGGGAGTTTGCTGAAGGATGTTGAGAGAATGGTCAAAGAAATGGCAGGTGAAATACAGCATTGGGATATGTATGGTAATGCACATGGGTAATAAAGGCCTAGACTACTTTCTAAGTGGGAACACATTCAGAAATCAAAGGTGCAAAGAGACTATAGCAGAATTCCCTAGCGGTTTACTCTTAGGTCAAGTCAGTAGAAAGGAAGGCAAATGCAATGCAATGTTAGCATTCATTTCAAAAGGACCACAAAAGAACAAGGATGTAATCTTGAGGCTTTATAAGGTGTGGGTCAGACCATTTTTGGAGCATTTTGAAAAGTTTTGGGCCCCATATGAGTTGGCGTGGAGAAAGTCTAGAGAAGGTTTACAAGAATAATCCCAGGGATAAAAAGGATTAAGGTATGAGGAGTGTTTAATGGCTCTGGGCCTATACTCATTAGAGTTTACAAGGATGTTGCGAGATTGCATTGAAATTTACTAAATGTTAAAAGGTCTAGATGGAATGGATGTGGAGAACATGAGGGGTGATTGATATGTTCGTGGCCTAAGGTAGAAGGAGTCAATTTTAGAAAACCTAGCACATATATTTTACAACATAGTCCCTTCCTACATTTACACACTTAGTCCAGTGGTCGTGGAGCATACGGATCTTGGACCTCCAGGGGTGATTGATTAAGTTTGTGGCCTAAGATAGATGGAGATAAGTTATACAGCTCTCTTTACACACACATGCAGTTCAATTCTTTGAGTGATTATGCAGAAAGTTTGAAGTTATTAACTCATCAGGGGTGATTGATAAGTTTGTGGCCTAAGTTAGAAGGAGATGAGTTATTAACTTACTTTAATTTTATTGTCACCAAACAATTGATACTAGAGCGTACAATCATCACAACGATATTTGATCCTGCACTTCGCGCTCCCTGAAGTACAAATCAAAGTAAATATAATAAAATTTAAAATTATAAATCATAATTAGAAAATAGAAAAGAGAAAGTAAGGTAGTGCAAGTCAGGTCCGAATATTTGGAAGGTACGGCCCAGATCCGGGTCAGGATCTGTTCAGCAGTCTTATCACAGTTGGAAAGAAGCTGTTCCCAAATCTGGCTGTACGAGTCTTCAAGCTCCTGAACCTTCTCCCGGAGGGAAGAGGGACAAAAAGTGTGTTGGCTGGGTGGGTCGTGTCCTTGATTATCCTGGCAGCACTGCTCCGACAGCGTGCGGTGTAAAGTGAGTCCAAGGATGGAAGATTGGTTTGTGTGATGTGCTGGGCTATGTTCGCGATCTTCTGCAGCTTCTTCTGGTCTTGGACAGGACAACTTCCATACCAGGTTGTGATGCACCCTAGAAGAATGCTTTCTGTGGTGCACCTATAAAAGTTAGTGAGGGTTTTAGGGGACAAGGCCAAATTTCTTCAGCTTTCTCAGGAAGTAAAGGTGCTGGTGGGCCTTCTTGGCAGTGGACTCTGCTTGGTTAGACCAAGTCAGGTCATTTGTGATATTTACCCCGAGGAACTTAAAGCTTTTGACCTGTTCCACCTGCGCACCACCGATGTAGATAGGGTCATGTGGACCGCTACTCCTTCTGAAGTCAACAACCAATTCCTTTGTTTTGCTGACGTTGAGGGATAGGTTATTGTCTTTGCACCATGCCACCAGGTTCTCAATTTCCTCTCTGTACTCAGACTCATCATTATCCAAGATACGGCTTACAATTGTGGTGTCATCAGCAAACTTGTATATTGAGTTTGATGGAAACTTGGTTACACAATCATGGGTGTACAGTGAGTACAGTAGGGGGCTGAGTACACAGCCTTGTGGGGCACCGGTGCTCAGAGTGATTGTAGAGGAGAGCTTGTCCCCTGTTTTTACAGCCTGGGTCCTGTCTGTGAGGAAGTTGAAGATCCAGTTGCAGATCTGAGTACTAAGACCCAGATTCCGGAGCTTAGGAATCAGTTTATTTGGAATGATGGTATTAAAGGCAGAACTTTCTGCATAGTCACTCAGAGTTGAACTGCATGTGCATGTAACGAGAGCTGTATAACTTATCTCCTTCTACCTTAGGCCACGAACTTAGCAATCACCCATCTGTGGACACTTTCTGGAGGTCCAAGATCTGTATGGTCCATGAGTGCTCCACTTATACTCCATTAAGTGTGTAAATGTAGGAAGGGACTATGTTGAAAAATAAAAATGCTAGGTTTTCCAAAATTGACTCCTTCTACCTTAGGCCACAAACATATCAATCACCCCCTACCCCCCCCAGGTATTTCCAGTAGTGAGAGAGTCTAGGACCAGAAGGTACAAATTTATAATAAACAGACATTGCATTATAGAGATGAGGAAGAATTTCTTTAGCCGGGGGTGATGTACTTGTGGAATTCATTGTCACAGATGCCTGTGGAGGCCAATTCATTGAGTATATTTAAAGCAGAGGTTGAGAGTTTCTTGATCAGAAAGGATGTCAAAGGTTGCGGGGAGAAGGTAGGGGAATATGGTTGAGAGGAAAAAATAAATATGCCAGGATCAAATAGTGGAGCACACTTGCGGGACCAAATGGCCAAATTCTGCTCCTGTGTTTTATGCTCTTATGATACAAGATACTTCCTTGATGTTTACACAAAATATACCAATATAACTCATTTTGAAAAGACTCTTTCAAAACTGATCTAGAAATCATTAAATCTTTTACAACAGCTTGGACCTTGATTCCAACGTTATCACCTAACATTCATTGAAAGTGGATGAAATTCTCTAGCAGCTTATTTCATTGAGCTGCAGACCTTTGTGATTCTTCTCCCTTATCATTCATTTAGGAAGCTTATGCATTACAGCTGCTGAAAATGTTGAATTTTGCCCTTGAGTGTAATGAAAATTTCAGTATCATTTGTACTGCTGTAAGTGAAGAGGTACTGACCGAAAGATAAAGAGGTATTGTAGCCCAGATCTGTTTGATCTCCTTGTAACACCTTGCTGAGAGAGAGATCTTTTCCTGAACTTTAGGTCATCCTTTTTAGTGGAGAAGGTTAAGGGAATGCATGTGTCTAAGTGGGAGGAGTAAAAGGCTAGGATGAAGCACTGACTTCAAAATAAACTTGCCTTATATTATGTGGTCACATAGAGGCCAGAAACTGTAGACTTATAAAATCTAGATTTAAGTACAGTTTTCAGGGTTCAAAATTGATTTATTCCTTAAATTTTACTTTTGTAGTCTGTTAAGTTGCGCCATAGAGAACCAGACATTCCACTCTTGCTATATCTAGCTTGCCTAAAATTGATAAGCCCATAAACCTTCCACATTTGCGCTTTCAGAATGCCATCAGGTTGCCCTTTTGTCTCAATTAGACAATGTAGTCTTGTGCAATCTTGCCTGTTAATATTGCCTGTTAAATGTGATATGCTTTGTGTTGCATTATAATTCTGTCTTGTGTTACTTTTTTCTGTCCATTCTTGTAAGAAACATTGACTAGAAGTTAGTTAAATTTACTTGTTTGAGCTTGAGTTCCAAGTTTGACTTTGATTGGATTACTTTCTTGGGACTACCATTTAGAGCCACCCTCATTGCTACTGCAATTTTTTTTGAGAAGTTGGCAGCTTTTCTTTAAGTATTATGAGGATGCTAAGTAGCCACGACAACAATATAAGTATACGAGCTGAATGTTTCTTAATAACGAAGATTTAAAATATTGAATAAAAAGAACTATCTTGCGTAACACAAAATGTTGGAGAAACTCAAGTGAGTCAGGCAACATCGATAGAGGGAAATGGACATTCAATGTTTCAGGTCAAGATCCTTCATCAGAGCTGGAAAGAAAGGGAAGGTGGCCAGTGGGGTTGGGGGGTGTGTGATGGTAACTATCTTGGGTGCATATTGTATGACACCTTCATTAATTTAAGCAACCTTCAAAATGGAATTAAAAAATATTCTGCCTACTCAAGACACAAATAAATTTTGGAGGTAAATGTTAAGAGCTACTTGTGTTGATAGTTATACGAAATTGGATTGTGCTTTGTACTGTTTTTTTTTGGTATTCTTTGGCAGAACATGTGTATTTGTGGCTCTTCTTCAGACCACACCTACAGTGCTGTCCACATTTACTGCTTTGTTTTCAGATTATCTGCAACAACGTGATTACAGCAGAATTTACAAAGCACATTGAAAGATTGAAGGTTGGCATTTTTTTTGTTGTTTTCTCATTACTGCATTTTCATTCAAGAAATACCAAGGTTATTTCACTGTGTAAGGGAAATTTTTCTTTGTGCATGCTGGAGGTTGTACTGCATTTCACAAAACATTCAGCATAGCAGAAGTACATCATCGTAGCAAATTCTATATCATATACGTAAAATTTTAGTTATTTTACCCTTCTCTCTTCTGTCCTTTTGTACACGTGAATAAACTCATCCATTGTGTTATGTGTTCTCAGATGGCCCTCCAGTGACAGCACATTATGATATTTCTGACACTAGCTCCGACCCAGGTGTGTTGACCATGGATAATCTTATTGCAGCTGCCGCCGCGCAGGAACAGTTCTCTTTTGGACATCATGAGTTTAAGGTCAATACAGTTAGGAACCAAGGTCTACTGGAACAATGTGTTACAGGTTAGTTAATGAATAATACTTATGTTTTCTTTCTTTTACCTTGTGTGTTTTAGAAGTAATTTCAGACTTCTACCTTCTAAAAATTCTGAGCCACTGTACTGCAGTTTCTGGTAATACTTGTAATGTGGAAACAGCATCAGCACATATGCCCCAGCCTTGCATCAAATCTGACCTTGATTAACACTTGGTAACATCATAGAGGAAGACAATTTGATTCTCCTTGGTGACTTCAAATCTTGGGCCAGAAAAGGCTCAATAAGCGCAATTGGCAAGGAAGGAGAACAGACAAAATGCCTGGAAAACAATCTTGTGAACTGTTGTATGCAGCAGAAATAACCAACCTAATTGATTCATTCAGACCCAAGTTCAGTTTCTTGGCTGTACCAATTACTAATCTCAACCAGGGAAATTGTAGGAATGTTAACAGGGGAATAAAAATCATTATCAGCTTATCCAGTAAACTCAGTTGGGCATATGAAAGTGTTCCTTCAGTAGCAGCTATAAGGTGGTAGAGAAAATTCATTATGGTGATTGACATCTCAAAACAAGAAAGTTTGTTATGACCTTGCATTATCCAAAAGTGTTTTCCTGCTTGTGAAATCCACTATTGTTTTATAGGGAATGTGATTGCTAATTTTCACAAAAATAACTCCTATAAGCAATGGAATACCAGTAACAAAGGAATTTCTTCTTAAACAAGAAGCTAGACAGGTGGACAGACCTGTCCACTACAAGTTAATGTTTCATCCAAAATAGAAGACATGACCATTTGACAATTATTTAGTATGTAGTGTAGTAGTAAATTTACTGGAATAGCTGTCAGAGTTTGGATTGTTAACCTTATATAAGAGTTGAAATCTCACCATGGCAGCTGGCAAATTTAAATACAAACAACTAAACACTGCAACAGTTTAAAAAAAATAGAAACCTCCATAACAATAACAATAGAATTAAAAGAATATCATAAAAATGGTTCTGTGATGTACTTCAAGAGAAGATCTTGCTATCCTTAGAACATGGAACAGTATGGCCTAGGAACAGGCCATTTTGCCCACTGTATCTGCGTTGACCATGGTGCCAATCTGAACAATCTCATCTGCCTGCACATAGTCCAAAGCCTTCTATTCCCTGCCAGTTCATGTGTCTGTCAGAACCTTCTATTCTGCTGCTTCTGTCACCTACTCTGGCAGTGCATTCCAAGACCCTAATCTCCAACTCTTCCTTTAAACTTATTCTTCCCCCCCCCCCCCAATATTTTGACATTTCCTAGGTTTTTTATGCCTCTCATAATTTTGTATACTTATATCAGGTCACCCCTCAATCTTCAATGCTCCAGAGGGAAAAATCCAAATTTGTCCAACCTCTCTTTATAGCTAACATTCTTTAATCTAGGCAATATCCTGGTGACCATCTTTTGCATCTTCTCTAAAGGCTCCACATCCTTCCTATGGTGCGGCATTCAAAATTACACAAAATACTTCTAATGTGGCCTAACCAAGGCTTCATACAGTTGTATGTGACTTCCCAGCTTTTATACACAGTTTTCAGGACAGCCTGATGAGGGCAAGCATGCTGTATGTCTTTACCACCTTATCCACGTGTGGCCACTTTCAGGCAACTGTAGAGTGAGGCACCAAGGACCCCCTGTACAGCAATGCTCTTCTGGGTCCTGCCATTTACTGTATACGTTCTTCATGCATATGACCTCCCAGAATGCATCACCATGCTGTCTACCATCCTTATGAAGCCTGACATACAAGTCACACCAGCCCAGTTGCTGCATAGTGATTATCAAGGACATTCTTAATAGAGGTGGATAACAAATGCTACCATTGCCTGCAAGATCCATAACCTATGAATTAATAAATACATAAAATAATTATTGATTGTATTCATGGAGTTTCCTTCCTTTTCCTTAAGGAAGGAAAAGTCACTCTTGCCTATTTTGTGTATCATCTAATTTAGTTATGCACTAGTGGATAGAGATCATGAGAAAAGAAAATTTGAATTCAACTATTGATAGAGCATAGAAATCTACAGCACATTACAAGCCCTTGTTGTGCTGACCATGTAACCTACTCTAAAAACTGCCTAGAATTTCCCTACAGCATAGCCCTCTATTTTTCTAAGCTCCATTACCTATCTAAGGGTCTCTTAAAAGATGCTATTGTATTGGACTCCAACACTGTCGCTGGCAGTACATTCCGCACACCCACCACTCTCTGTGGAAGAACTTGCCTCTGACATCCCCCTTGTACCAGCTTCCAAGCAACTTAAAACTATGCCCCCTCATGTTAGCTAGTTCAGCCCTGGGGGAAAAAGCCTCTGGCTAACCACACGATCAGTGCCCCTCATTATCTTATACACCTCTATCAGGACACCTCTCATCCTTCATCGCTCCAGGGAGAAAAGGCCTAGTTGACTCAACCTGTTCTTACAAGGCATGCTCTCCAATCCAGACAACATCCTTGTAAATCTCCTCTGCACTTTCCCTATAGTATCCACATCCTTCCTGTAGTGATGTGACCAGAACTGAACACAGTACTCCAAGTGGGGTCTAACTAATAGCTTTACCATTACCTCATGGAACTCAATCCCACGGTTGATGAAGGCCAACACACCATATGCCTTCTTAATAACATTGTCAACCTGCTCACCAGCTTTGAATGTCCTATAGACACGGACCCCAAGAGCTTGCTGATCCTCCACACTGCCAAGAGTCTTCCCATTTATATTCTATTCTGTCTTCAAATTTGACCTACTGAAATGAGCCACTTCACACTTATCTGGGTTGAACTCATCCGCCACTTCTTAGCCCAGTTCTGCATCCTATTGATGTCACGCTGTAACTTCTGATAACCCTCCAGACTATCCACAACACCCCAACTTTTGTGTCATCAGCAAACTTACTAACCCACCCTTCTACTTCTTCAGGTCATTTATAAAAATCACAAAGAGGAGGGGTCCCAGAACAGATCCTTGTGGAGCACCACTGGTCACCACCTTTCATGCAGAATACGAACCATCTACAACCACCCTTTGTCTTCTATGGGCAAACCAATTCTAAATCCACAAAGCAAGGTCTCCTTGGATCCCATGTCTCCGTACTTTCTGAAGGAGCCTTCCATGTGGAACCTTATCAAATGCCTTACTGAAATCCATATACACTACATCCACTGCTCTACCTTTATCAATGTGTTTTGTTACATCCTCAAAGAATTCAGTCAGGCTCATAAGGCACAACCTGTCCATGACAAAGCCTGGCTGACTATCCCTAATCAGATTGCCCACTACTGAAGTAAGACTCACTGGTTTATATCTACTGGGTTATCTCTACTCCCTTTCTTACAAGGGAACAACATTTGTAACCTTCCAATCCTCTGGTACTTCTCCTGGCCCCATTGATGATGCAAAAATCATCATCAGACGCTCAGCAATCTCCCTCACTTCCCACAGCAGCCTGGGGTATATCTTGTCCAGTCCTGGCAAGTTATCTAACTTAATACCTTTCAAAAGTTCCAGCACATCCTTTTTCTTAATGTTTAAACACTCAAGTGTTTCAGTCCGCTGTAAGTCATCCCCACAATTGCCAAGGTCCTTTTCACTGGTGAATACTGAAGCAAAGTGTTCATTAAGTACCTCCGTTACCTCCTTCGGCTCCTGATTGGTCCTATTCTTAGACAGCTCATCCTCTTGCTCTTCACATACTTAGAGAATGCCTTGGGGTTTTCCTTAATTCTGCTCGCCAAGGCCTTCTCATAGCCCCTCCTAGCTCTCCTAATTTCATTCTTGAGATCTTTCCTGGCACCCTTTTAATTTTCTAGAGTTCTTACAGTACCTAGTTTCTTGAACCTTTCATAAGCTTTTTTTTCTTCTTAACTAGATTTTCCACATCCTTTGTACACCATGGTTCTTTTACCCTATCATCCTTTCCCTGCCTCATTGGAACATACCTATGCAGAACACCATGCAAATGTTCCCTGAACATTTCTCCCATGCATTTCCCTGAGAACATCTGCTCCCAATTTATGTTCCCAAGTTCCTGCCTAATAGCATTGTATTTACCCTTACCCCAATCAATTGTTTTCCCAAATTGTCTGCTCCTATCCCTCTCCAGTGCTATGGTAAAGGAGATAGAGTTGTGATTACTGCCTCCAAAATGCTCTCCCACCGAGAGATGTGACACCTGACCAGGTTGATTTCCCAATACCAGATCAAGAACAACCTCTCCTCTAGCTGGCTTACCTACATATTGCATCAAGAGACCTTCCTGAACACCTAACAAACTCCACCCCATCTAAACCCCTTGCTATAAGGAGATGCCAGACAATATTAGAAAAGTAAAGTCACCCATCACAACAACTCTATTGTTATTGCACCTTTCTGGAACCTGCCTGCCTATCTGTTCCTCAATGTCTCTGTTACTATGGGGGGGGGGGGGGGGTCTATAAAAATACCCAGTAGAGTTTTTGTCCCCTTCCTGTTTCTGACTTCCACCCACAATGACTCAATAGACAATCCCTCCATGACTTCCTCCTTTTCTGTAGCCGTGATACTATCCCTGATTAGCAATGCCACTCCCAAACCTTTTTTTGCTTCCTTCCCTATCCTTTTTGAAACATCTAAAGCCCGGCACACTCAGCAGCCATTCTGCCCCTGAGACATCCAAGCATCTGTAATGGCCATTATGTCATAGTCTATGTATTGATCCACACTGTAAGTTCATCCTTCTTGTTTATGATACTTCTTGCATTAAAATAGACACATCTCAAACCATCTGGATGAGTGCATCTTTGCTCTATCATCTGCTTATCCTTCCTCACAAACACCCTACAAGCTGTCTCTACTTGTGCACCATCCATCCTATCCTCTGCTTCTTCACTTCAGTTGACCCCCACCCCCCACAAATCTAGTTTAAACCATCCCCAATAGCATTAACAAACCTCTCTCCCAGTATATTGGTTCCCCCCCAGTTCAAGTGCAACCCGTCCCACTTGTACAGGTCACCCCTTACCCAAAAAAGGTTCCAGTGATCCCAGAACTTGAAACCCTGCTCCCTGTACCATCTCCTCAGCCATTCGTTCATCTGCATTACCTTCCTGTTTTGGCCTTCACTAGCTCGTGGCACCGGGAATAATCCGGAGATTACCACCTTGAAGGACTTGCTCTTCAGCCTCCTTCCCAACTCCCTAAGCTTACTGCACAGGACCTCTACCCCTCTCCTGCCTACATCATCGGTACCAACATGTACCACTGAGCAACTGCTCAGAGACATCCTGGACCCTAGCATCCGGGTGGCAACACACTATCCTGGTGTCTCTCTTGCTGTCACAGGATCTCCTATCTGCCCCCCTAACTACTGAGTCCCTATGACCATTGCTCCCCCTGACTTCACCCTACGCTTCTGAGGTTCAGAGCTGACCACAGTGCTATTGGTCCATAGAGGTCATCCCCCTCCGCAGTATCCAAAGGGGTATACCTGTTGTTGAGGGGAATTGCCACAAGGGGACCCTGCAATGACTTCCTTCTCCCTTTAGCTCTCAGTGTTCACCCATCTACTCCCTGAATTCTGCACTCTGGGTGTAACCACCTGTTCAGAAGTCATATCTATCAATTGCTCTGCCTCCCAGATGATCCTAAGCTCATCCAACTCCAGCTCCAACTTCTTAAAGCAGTCTTTCATGAGCTAGAGTTGACTGCATTTTCCACATCTTACAGAAGGAGCATTCTGCTGCCATATGTGCTATCCTGCCTGCGCTGTTCACTGGACAGCCAAGACCAAATCTTCTAACCTGTGTCTTTGGCCTCAGCCTTTTTTCATTGAAGCCTCTTGAGTCAAAGCCTGATGCGCCCACTCCCACCACTGGCCTACACCCAACAGTGGCCGGCCTGCTTAACTCTTCTGTACTTTTTTAAAATTCGCAGTGCTCTGCTCCCAACGCTGATTGGGCTTCTGGAATGTCCGAATGCCTGCAAAGCTCTCCTTTTATACAAGCTTTGCCAACCTGCAAGTAACCTCTTCAAAATGCTCTGCTCCGGATACTGATTGGGCCACCAGATGCAGCACTATTTAAAGATGTCCCAAAGCATTTCATTCACATAATGAAGAGAGCTCCCCTGGGCATCTCCTTTTATCGTACTAGCTTAGGAATCCAGCATATCATCCAGTCTTTCCCTTCTGTATCCCATTGGGAGCACACTATCTGTGACTCCCTGGCCTGTTCTTTGCTTCCTACCTACCTTTTCTGTAATGGGTTTAACTCTAGCCCCTTTACCTCCTCTCTCACTATCATTAAGTGACTTAAACAACCCTTTCAGATGAGGCAGATATTCACGTGCATATCCTCCATCTCGGTCTATTACATTCAGTGCTCGGGATTTGGCCTCCTCTTCATTGGCAAAACCAGTGAAGACTAGACTAGATGACTGATTTGCAGAGTACCTGTGCTCTGTTTGTAAGGGCTCTCTAGAGCATCCAGATACGTGTCATGTCAACTCCCCATCCCATTCTGACGGTGAGATCTTTCTACCTTGTCATTGCCATGGTGAGGCGAATTGCAAACTTAAAGAACAGCGCTTCATACTCCACTTTGGTAACTTGTAGCCAATGGAATGAACATTTAATTTTTCTGTTTAACCTAACCCATTCTTTCCCACTCTCACTGATCAGCCAAAATCCCCTCTTCCTTTGTTCGCTTTCAAATATGGTGCAATAAGGAACTGCAATGAAATTTTAGTCTTGAAATATATTTAAGTCTTAGAGTTAAGTCCATGTTTCCCTCGGTTTACTGACTCAGAGTAGAGTATTTATGCTTGATACACAAGTTCTGTACCTGTTGTGGATTGGCGTGGTTTGTTGCAGAGACGAACACTTTTTTAAATGGAGCCCGCTGGCTTACTTATTGGTGCTCTCTTTCTCACCCTTTCTCAATCTCTCTTATCCTTCACATGTTCCCTGCTCTGTGGAGCCACCATCCCGTCTCCACTCATCCAGCTCTGTGATTCTCCTCCTCCTCCACCACCATCACTGCTAATCTTGCAATAAAGAGTTGGACGATAGGGATTTTAAAAATGTATTTTTAGACTGATTGGGAGTTGACAAGTGAGATTTTCATTGCATTTGAAGTGCTAATGTTTATCTTCATTGAATGTTGTCTTTAAGATGATATTTGCCTCATTGCAGGTCGAGAAGAGAACTTCATAGCAGCTGATGGCTCCACAGGCTTCTTTG
This sequence comes from Hemitrygon akajei, assembly GCF_048418815.1. Lineage (NCBI taxonomy): Eukaryota > Metazoa > Chordata > Chondrichthyes > Myliobatiformes > Dasyatidae > Hemitrygon > Hemitrygon akajei. The sequence goes on from NC_133127.1 coordinate 35,250,092, forward strand.
TAGCTGAAAAAGAAGAAATTCAAATTGCCTCCTCGGATAGTGAGGTTGAAATAGTAGGAGTCCAAGAGGATTCAAGGTACAAGCACTCTGAAGCATCAAATACTGCACAAAAGCTCAAAGTTCAAAATAAAGCAACACACACAAAATGCTGGTGGAACGCAGCAGACCAGGCAGCATCTATAGGGAGAAGCACTGTCGATGTTTCGGGCCGAGACCCTTCGTCGAGACCCAGTTCAAAAAGTTCAAAATAAATTTATTATCAGAGTACATACATGTCACCATATAAAAACCTGAGATAATTTTTACTGTGGGCATTACTTAGCAAATCTATAGAACAGTAACTGTAAAAGGGGTCAATGAAGAACAAACTGCAAAAATAGCAATAAATAATGAGCATGAAATAACAAGATAAAGAGTCCTTAAAGTGAGACCATCAGTTGTGGGAAATTAGAAATAGAATCAGTGTAGTTGTCCCCTTTTGTTCAAGAGCCTGATGGTTGAGGGGTAGTAAATGTTCTTGATTCTGGTGGTGCGAATTCTGAGGCACCTGTACCTTCTACCTGATGGCAGCAGTGAGTAAAGAAAATGGCCTGGGTGGTGAGGATCTTTGATGATGGATGCTGGTTTTCTCTGGCAGTGTTTCATGTAGATGTGCTCAATGGTTGGGAGGGCTTTACCCATGATGTACTGGGCTGAGTCTACAGCATAGTGTAGCGTAGGGGCATGCAGATCTTGGAATAACTTTGATAGCCTGAGGGAATCCACTCCTTAGTTACAGTGGTTATTAATGCTAAAACATCCAATTTAATGTTTATAAATAGTTTCGATATTCATAAACACATGGAAAGACTGAGACTATGAAGTGCATTTAAAGGTTATTAAGTTTAAAATTAGGGCAGGAAAGGCTACTTGGAATTTGATCTATGTTAGTTCATAAATACAGGATTCATATTTGTCATGTTCTTTCTCTTCCTGTCCTGTTATTTTTCCACTTTTTATGATGAATATATAGTTGTACGTCTCTTCCCTAATGTTTAATTTGTGCAAATTCAACCATATTGATCAGGTGCTTTAGTCTTTCTAAGTTTAGATTGTCAATTTGTTTTGCATTTTGTCTTATTAGGCTCCACAGTAAATGTTGAAGCAAAATAATTGGTAGTTAGGTGTCATTCATTTTGTTTTTAGTATTATATTTTCAAGGATAATTAAATTGTCAAGAGAAACAAAAGAATTCATTTCAACTCTCCTGACAAATTAACTTTCAAGTTTTTTATGTTTCTAATTGTCTTTTTGTTATTCCCTTCTATCAGATTGGTCATTATTGTCAATATACTTGATGTGCAATATGTTTCAGGTTTTGTTCTGTTCTACTTCATAATGTGCCATTACATTTTAGTTCTAGCTTTTACAAGTGAGTATGTTTCTTCTAGGCTGAATTGGACACTAATTTAAAAGTCTGCCACCTCTGTTCTGTTAATTTCTGCAGTTTATTTTCTCTGGAAGCATTTCAAGCATGTTAAGTTTTTTTTATATGGTATCTTTGTCAAATTTTATTATCCAGAATTGAGACAGCAAAACCTTGGAAAAAAACTTAAACGGGCTTTCACCTGAATCAATTTGATACTATAGGGTCTTTATTATTGTCTGGAATATTATTCCATCTACCATTTTCTATCAGCCTTTAGCTTGGAATTTTTTTTATCGTATCTGCAAATGTGACAGTAATAGGTGGAATGTGTTCACCTTTGTGTCATCACTTCAGTTTTTCATGTGGATCCAATAAATGATGCTAACAGACCAGGACTGGTTTTATTGTACATCTGGAGTAATTATTTTGCACATGTTACCACCTGAGCAGAGGAAGAATGTTTGCAATGGAGGAATTACGAACTCATGTTTGAGCGTTGATGTACTTATTGGCAAAATTTATTGCCACTGGAAAGCCCTCAGAATTTTGCATACAGTGAAAATGATAAGTGCAAGAGATCCTGCAGTTGCTGGAAATCCAGAGTAAAACACACAAAGTGCTGGAGGAACTCAGCAGGTCAGGCAGCATCTATGGAAAGGAATAAGTGTCGACATTTCACGCCAGGACTCTGCATCCGGATGGGAAAGGGAGGGGGAAGAAGCCAGAATAAGAAGGTGGAGGAGGTGAAGGAGTTCAAGCTGGAAGGTAATAGGTGAAGCCAGTTGAGAGGAAAGATAGGTGGGTAAGGGGAAGGGGTATGAAATGAGAAAGTGGAGGTGATTGGGGGAGAAAGTAAAAGGCTGAAGAAGAAATTTGATAGAGGAAGAAATGGATCATGGAAGAAAGGGAAGGAGGAAGGGCACCAGTGGGAGGTGATAGGTGTAGATTTTACAAAGGAACTGTTCTTAAAAACGAGTTTAAGAAAACTAAAGGAATTGAACATTGAATTTTCATTCATCTTTTTAAACAGGTACACTCAGACCCGGCCTGGTGTCATTCAGCGATGTTCATCATGGAAGCAGAGTTCTCATTCATACTGCCTCAGCAACAGGGAGCAACCACAACAGATGCATTCGTGGTCTGCCATTTCGCAGCCAACCTGGAGCGGACCATCAGAAGTTGTTGACCTTACTCTTGATGAAGATGCTAGACACAGAAGCCATCATGTGCTTTCTTTGTTCTGTGCTGCAAGGAGAGAAAAAAGGAAAAAAAATGCTTGACGTCACCTATCTGTTGTTTAGAAAAATTTGTAAAGCTATTTCATTTTTTGTTCTCTGAGTGGAATTGCTGTAGTTTCTATCATTAGTGCTTCCCACAAAGGTATGTTTCCTCATTGTCTTCAAATGTCAATATGTCAGTATTGTGGGGTCCATACAGGAAGAATGTTTATAAGTTTAATTAGTATTTTACATTGTGCCATGAGCTTTAGGAGGTTATCAGATTCAAATTGTATTTACCTAAACTAGAGTTGCAGAGTTACCAGAGCTAAACCTGCCCAACAGGTGGCATGATCATGCTGGAGCTAGGTGCACCATCAATTTAAGTAATAGATAGTTGACTTTAAATGTTCCTCTTTTGTTTTGAATTTTAAAGGCTGGTACAGGAAACACTGAATCTTTTGTTTAAGACTAGCATCTTTTGCTTTTGACCTCTAGCATGTACAGTAACAGTTCACTTTAATTAACTAGAGTAGATGAATATTGATCAATGCCATAAAGAACAAAGGAAAAATGATAGTCATCATATATATGGCAGTGTAGCTCATTGTGTTAGGCCTGGTCTGCTTATTAGTTTATTTCAAGAATGTATAGGAAAGCACTAATTTGGAAAGCGTGCTGCCACCACATTTACAGCACAAAGGAATTTTACCCATTGACAGTAGGGCTGCAAAAACTTTTGTATTATTACACCAAGCAGCATTGATAATTTGTATTTTCAAGCCTGATGGTAATTTGTGGTCACTCATGCTACCTATTATAAATGGTGGTTTAAAATTGAACATGTTAAATTGAGCAGGAAACTTAGTGCTGAACATGTCATAGTTGTGCAACCGGGTGCACTTACTGGGCACTTATTTTATGTTCTTGGACAAGTTTTATTGGGTGAAATGCATCCAAGTGATTTGTTTGGATAAAGGCATCAAATATTCTGTGTTGTTTCCCCAAAGCTGGAGAGATTTTAAGGTTGCACATGTTAGCTGATCTTAGATCGATGTTTAAGATGGTAAAATTTCTTTTGTACCTTTAATCATAATTTATGCTAGAAAGTTGAGCTTGCATTTTCAGTAAAGTTTGATCAGGTTAAGTTATGATACATCCCATGGCTGGGAGGGCTGTTAGACCTCTAAATCACAGAATTATCAAGTGCAAAAAGACATTGGCAGTCCATCTTGTTCACGACAGCATTTTGAAAGCCATCTAATTAGGAACTCCACTGCACCCACACTCCCTCCGCTTCCCTCATGGACTTCTAAATTACTTGCTTCTAGAGAATAGGGTAATTGAAAGAAGTATTGAAAGGAAGCCAGTTTTGGTGTGCCATTAAATCTGGAAAGTTTTATTTTTTGATTCATTCTCTTTGGAAATCCTGTTTAATGAAACTTCTCATTTCCTAATATTTGAAGGATTTCCATTTTGGAATCAAAGCTGCAAAGAAAACTAAGCCATTTATCCCATTGGTTGTTTATTGTATTATAGTGGTAAATGGCAGTTTTAATTTATTGATAAAGTTGTTGATAATGAGCCCTGTTGTTAAAATCTGTGTATTATATTTTAGCAGCTTCAATTACAAGTGTCAGAATCTTTTTTTTTATCTTACCTGTGTATTTTTTTCATTTGCATTAGTATTTCTTTTTAGTGGAGTTCTGGAGTGATTACCACTTTTGAGTTATGAGAGTGTTTTATCAGAAAGGTACTGATAAACTGATAGCTTATGATAACTGATAGTTGTAAGTGTAAATTATCATCCCGAGAAATCACTAGAGACTAATATTTGTGGCAGTAGCATTTTAATGTTTTGTTTTTAATCCTTTATGCTATTATTCAAAACTTTGTGCACTCAAAGTTTAGTACATTTTTGTTCGTAAAGTGTGAATAATGGTGGATTTTTGCACACCAAGCCCCATAGCCAACCTCCCTAGTTCAATTTTTTTAAGACGGTAACTACCTTTATCTAACATTGGTTGTTTGCATTATGTGAACCAACTTGGTAGATGATGTGAACTTGAGAAACAGGAGAAGATTAGGCTGATCAGACTGTCATTAAGATCATTAACTGATCCATTCTTGGTCTCAATGCCGCATTCCTTCACTCTGTCTATACCCCTACATTGGCTTGCAGTTTAAATGTCTGACAATCTTGCACTTGAATACAAACAAGGACTCCACCTCCATGGCTGTTTGGAGACCATTGAACCCAACATATAGCTTGAAGCAACACACACAAAATGCTGGAGGAACTCAGCGGGCCAGTTAGCATCTAAGAAAAGAGTACAGTCGACGTTTTGGGCCAAAACCTGCCAAAGAGTTTCAGCCCAAAACATAGACTGCACTCTTTTCCGAGATGCTGCCTGGCCTGCTGAGTTCCTCCAGCATTTTGTGTGTGTTGCTCAGATTTCCAGCATCTGCAGATTTTCTCGTTTGTAATATAGTTTGAAGCTCTGATCTTGACCCGATTACATTATTTTTTCCTATTCTAAAGGCTGCAGTTTAATTGTGTGGAGTTTTAGTAGACTTGCCAACAGGTTGCCAGACTATGAATAATTCTCAGCTTCCTGTGAAGTATATAGTTAAAGAAAGTAACCTTCCCACTTTAAAATAAAGTGAAACAATTCCATTCAACCCTTAAAATGTATACTTTTTGATAGCAAGCTTAAGTAGGGTCCATTAGATGACAAACCATAGAATATTATCTACAACATCACATAAATTCCAGATAGATTGCATAAAACTCAACTCATATTTTGTGTTAACATCTTAGCTGGTGTTTGTGATAGTTTTCCAATTGGGCAAGTTTTTGTATTGCATGTAGTTTTATGTGCATATTGCTCTGAAATGGTGTTTGCTTTAAATTGAACTTAGATCACTATTTGAACCATTTTCGTGTTAACTGGGATACATATACCTCATACGTGTCTCTGAGCAATCATGGTTCAGGTTCAAGAATCCAGGTTTGTTGTGTAAAATCACTTACAACTATTGGAAATTTCCATTAAATGATGTCCACTCTTTCTCCCTACGTGCTCCTGCATTTAATAACTATCCCGCAAGTAAGGAGCTCACAGAATTGGTATATAACAAGTGAAGATTTCAGGTGATTATCTGTGCCTATGTTATACTAAATGCTTTGTTACAGGTTTATACTCTAGAAAAAAGGGTTGTATTCAGTAAAAAGTCAAATTATATAATTCTGCCATTAGTTAATTTAAGTGGATGCTGCTATCTAATTCCTTGTAGATTTTAAATTAGTTAAAAGGTACTTGCTACCTTTTTAAAAAAAAATTCCTGATGGTTGCTAACTGCTACTCTATAAAAATTTTCTAAATCACTTCTGAGTAGTGCATGTAACAGTGTTAAGAAGAAAAGTTGAGAGTAGCCCTTCACCTGAGACAAACCTATGAAATGAACAATATTTATTTTATTTCGCAATTCGGTGTGGTCAAGCCACACTGCCCCAGCAAGCCATGACAAAACCTAACCTACTCATAGGACAATTTACAATGTCCATTTAACCTACCTGAAATGTCTTTGGACTAAGGGGAAACTGAAGAACCTAGGGAAATACCATGCATTCCATGGAGAAGATTAGTGTCCTTGGAGGTAGCGCTGGAATTGAACTACAGACTCTGGAGTGCCCGAGCTAAAATAGTGTCTCGTTGACTACCACGCTGCCATGGCGTCCAGCATATGATATGAATCAATCCTTGTACTACTTTTTGTTCATCCAAAGTTCTTTAGAAAAAGCAGTAAAAATAAGAAAACAAATCAAATGCAGACGTTAGTCTGGTTAGAAGGGTGGCTGCTTATTCAGGATTGGGGTTTGAGTTTATTGAAATAACTAAAATGTGTTTGTTCTTTACCTTGATCATTTTAACCTTTTCTATTCAGGCACAAAGGAGCTGCTACTCAAAAGATTAATTGATACTTCGATGCTACCCATGAAGTATTGTCCTAGTTTGATCATAGCCTCTCCTAAGTAGTTACATCTATTCCAGGGTACTAAAGCTCAGGGAAATAAATGAAAATAGTGTTGTTATATCTGACAGATTACTCAGCAAACTCAGTTGAGGAATGCACACCAAGATATCGAGTGAAAACAGTATTGGGCTCAGCTGTTTGTTAAAGTAGTCTTGACCACTTTAAGAGTTTGTGTTTGAACACCCACTTGAAAGATGGATTGAAGGACTACCATTATCCTCTGACTACTAACTATCCTGCCATGCACCAAGGAGAAAGACTAAGGAGGAACCATGAGCTGTGTCTAAACCCTGTAGAGGAGGATTTTGTTTGGCTAATGCATATAGTGGCTGATTTCTCATAGAATCTTTTGTTTCCTGTTACATATGCTAGAACTTCTCATCTTTTTCTAGATGAATCATAAGCAGTCACAAAAGGCAAGGCAATGTAGAAACTATGGATACAATCTACATGATATCCCCAGGAATCAGTAGTACAATATTTGCTCATCAACTTCATAAGGGAATTTAGTACAGAGTTTCATCCAAATCAAAACAATATACCTGTGTTTAAAAATGCCAAACCACTGCTACAAATATTACTGCTTTACTAAATCTGGATTCTTTGGGATATGTTTTATATTTCAGGACCATCTTCTTTTTGAGGGTTTATTTAATTTTTGTGTAGGAATGGGATAAAGTTTGCTGTTCTAAAAGTAGCCACACTGGATAGTAACAGCAAGATCTAAAAGAACTGAGGTATAAATGCTTGTAAGTAGATTTTATTGAAGCATAAAAATGTATAGAATTATTACAAGAGTTTAAATTGCAGTTTAAGGAAGCAATTCTAAATAATCTCCAATATATACAGTGAAAATCTGATGAGATTGCACTAATTATGGATTTTGTGTTTTTGTTTCAAATATGTAAATACTTAATGCTGCCTTTTCTGAGGTTCTGGTAGCAGTGTATAGAATTTTAACTGTTATGCAGTGATTATTAAAAAAAACAGAAAAATTGAGAAAGAAGAATTAAAAAAAAAACTTTTAAACAATGAAGGCTGACTTATTTTTGTAAAGATATTCTTAATTGTTCTAGGTGGTTATCAGACATTTGTACATGAACCATTTTCTGTGTGCACTCCCAGATATAAGGCTGTGCTATTTTCTGAGTGGTATCGAATCTATTGTTATAGAATCCAGAAATGTAAAAGTATAGGATACAGTATTCTGAACAGGTGAAGTGTGATGTGTCAGTTACATACAGCGAGTATGAGGTCATGGCATTATACTACAGAAACCACTGGAGTAAAGTAGACAAAGTGGGCAATAATGAAAATGAGAATTTGTAAATGGGTCACCTTACTCTATATTGTGACATACTGCACTAACTGAGCTGAAATTGGAGGACAGGCCAAAATCGCCATCTGTACTTGAATGAAGAATTCCCATAAGCATATAGGCTTCGGACAGTGTAGTCCTAGAGTGGATTTGAGACCCTTAGAATGTAATGGGTAGAATCTATTAATTCTTGTGGCTACCCAGCAAATCCTATATAAACTGCATATTATTAAAGAAAGGCTGGGTCAGATGCAGCTGTAGTCATTTCCAAGATTAAATGATCAACACTACTTATAAAGGTTACATAGAAAGAAATCTGGGAACTCACCTGTAAGAGGATTTGATTGAAGTTATCTTTGTCCCTGTTAGGTTATTTCTGGTTACATTCATATGGCTGACGATGTCAAGGTGTAGACAAACCATCACTTTATGTTGGTACATCAATTTCAGTCCCTGTTAAACCCAATCAGATAAGGTGAAGTGGAGGTCCTCCCTAGTTCATGAATGCTCAACTTATATACACCTACATATACAAATGTTCACTGGGAGACTGGTAGAATGGCTTGTCTCCAGTATTTAGTGTTTTTGCCCTGGATTTGGATGCCGGTTGGGAAATCAATGTTCAATTACATTTCTGGCTTGCAAATTGTTCAGGTTACAAACATTTCAAAGGAGTGGAAACAGTACACAAAATTCTGGAGGAACTCAGTATGTTAGGCAGCTTCCATCTGGACTGAACCCTGCCATACCCTAGGGAGGACACTAATGAGTTTACCTCAGGAGGAGAAAACATTTTCTGCATTGCAACACATTCTGCTCCTTTGTGAGCCAGCTCAGCTACTGTGCAATTATTAACACATATTTCCTTAAGCAGACTGATGTTAAAGGCTATGCTGAATGATGGATGAATTCAGAAGACATGCTTGTTTTAATCATGCAATTTTTCTGAGGGTTTCAAATGGTAATTTATAAGTTAAATTCTGGAACCTGATTCTTATTTGTTTGCTAAATACCCATCTTTGCTCTGTCTGGAAAGACTTCTTGTAAGAAGTAACATTCATTTTTTTTTAGTAATCTTGCTGAAATTTATTGATGAGAACAAAACTGATCTCTGACTCCAGACCACTCGTCCCTTGCTTCTTCATTCCCGTTACCTGATCTATTATCCCTTGTATGGTTTTTGTGTTACATTAAAATCCCAGTCATGTCGTCATCCTCCCTGTTGTTGAAAAGCTTCAGCTTTAGGAAGAAGCATCCAAATTATTAAGACTGAAATAAAATGCACCTGTAACCTGATCAAAATAAGGAGGGGCTTTGTTTCATCAATGTCTAAAAATAAATACCTAAATTATTGTTTGGTGTATAGACTTTTTAAAAATAAATGCAAATTCCAGAACTTACAAAAATTGTTGATGTACAAGTCCATTAACATCTGCTTCAGTTGTAGTCCATTGCTTTCAGAAAATACCGATGAACTGAAACTTGCATTCATGATAATTTCCACATAAAGTACTCAATGCCCTGAATCAAGGAAATGTTGGGAAAATAATGACTTAAGAAATATTTCACCATGTTAATTCTGATGTGGTCATTATCTGAGTCCTGTTCCTTGTTTACCTAAGCCCGTATTATCTTGTTTATTTAAACCACTCAAGTCCCTCCCTTTGATATTTTAGATTTTTTGGTGTTACCTGTATTTTGTCTTCCTTCCTTGTGAAATTAAATGTAAAGTATCCATTTTGTGCATGATCATCTTTCAAAGTTCAAAGTAAATTTATTATCAAAGAATGTAAGTGTCACTGTATATACAATCCCGAGAGTCATTTTCTTACAGGCATACTCAATAAATCCATAATAGGATCTATGAAAGACTGCACCAACTTGAGTGTTCAACCAGTGTGCAAATGATGACAAACTGCATATACAAAAGAAATAAATAATAATAAATTAGCAATAAATATACAGATCATGAAGAGTCCATAGGTTGTGGGGACATTTTAATGATGGGGTAAATGAAGTTGAGTGAAGTTATCCCCTTTCATGCAAGAGTCTGATGGTTGAGGGGACCCTGAGGCTTCCATTCCACCTTCCTGATGGCAGCAGTGATAAGAGAAGAGAGCTTGTCCTGGGTGCTGAAGGGTCCCTGATGCTGGATGCTGCTTCCCTGCAACAACATTTCGTGTAGTGTCTCAATGGTGGTGAGGGCTTTATCCTTGATGACTGAACCACTACTTTTTGTAGGATATTCCATTCAAGGACATTGGTGTATCTGTTACCAGGCTGTGATGCAGCCACTCAGTATACTCTCCACTACACGTCAATAAAAGTTTGTCACAGTTTTAGATGTTATGCTGGATCTTCAAGAACTCCTAAGGAAGTAGAGGGGCAGCTGTGTTTTCTTTGTAATTGCACTTGCGTGCTGGGCCCAGTGCAGGTCTTCCAAAATAATAATATCAAGGAATTTTAAATTGCTGATCCTCTGATGAGGACTGGCTCATGGACCTTTGTTTTCCTCCCCCTGAAGTCAATAAAAAGCTCCTTGGTTTTGCTGACATTGAGTACGAGGTGGTTGTTATGACACTATTCAGCTAGATTTTCAATCTCCCTCCTATGTGCTGATTCGTCATCACCTTTGATTCAGCCCACAACGCACGGTCATAAGTGTGAAGCAAGTAGAGCCGGGGGCTAAGCACACAGCCTTGTGGTGCACCTGTGCTGATGGAGATTATGGAGGAGATGATAAAAGACCATAAGACATAGGAGCAAAATTAGGTCATTTGGCCCATTGAGTCTGCTCTTTTGTTCAGTCACGGCTGATTCCCCCTCCTCAACCCCCCTGTCCTTCTCCCCATACCCTTTGATGCCATGGCCAATCAAGAACCAATCAATCTCCACCTTAATACACCCAACGATCTGGCCTCCACAGCTGCCTGTGTTAACAAATTCACCACCCTCTGGCTGAAGAAATTACTCTACATCTTCGTTTTAAATGAACACCCCTCGATCCTGACCCTGTGCCCTCTTGTCTTAGACTCCCCCCACCATGGGAAACATCCTTTCCACATCTACTCTGTCTAGGCCTTTCAACATTTGAAAGGTTTCAATGAGATCCCCCCCCCCCATCTTTCTAAATTCCAGCAAATATAGACCCAGAACCATCAAACACTCCTCATATGATAAATTTTTCATTCCCAGAAACATCCTTGTGAACCTCCTCTGAACTCTCCAATGCCAGCACATCTTTTCTTAGATGAGGAGCCCAGAACTGTTCACAATACTCACAGTGAGGCCTCACCAGTGCCTTATAAAGCTTCAGCATTACATCCTTACTCTTGCATCTAGACCTCTTGAAATGAATGCTAATATTGCATTTGCCTTCCTCACCACTGACTCAACCTACAAGTTAACCTTGAGGGTGTTGTGCACAATGATTCCCAAGTCCCTTTGCATCTCAGATCATTTTGGATTATCTCCCTTTTTAGAAAATAGTTTGCACATTTATTTCTTCTAATAAAGTATATGACCATGCATTTTCCAACATTGTAGTTCATAAGCTGATTTCTTGCCCATTCTTCTAATCTGTCTTAAGTCCTTCTGCAGCCTACATGTTTCCTCAACACTACCTGCCCCTCCACCAATCTTCATATCATCTGCAAACTTGGCAACAAAGCCATCTATTCCATCATCTAAATCATTGATATACAGCATAAAAAGCGGTGGTCCCAATACAGACTCTTGCAGAACACCACTCGTCACTGGCAGCCAACCATATAAGGATAATTTTATTCCCACTTGCTACCTCCTAACAATCAACCAATACTCTAACCATGCTAGTAACTTTCCTGTAATACCATAGGTTCTCAACTTGTGAAGCAGCCTCCTGTGTGGCACTTTGTCAAAGGCCTTCTGAAAATCCAAATATACAACATCCACTGCACCCCTTTTATCTATCTTATATGTTATCTCCTCAAAGAATTCCAATAGGTTTGTCTGGTAAGATTTCCCCTTATGGAAACCATGCTGACTTTGTCCTGGCATGTCCTGTGTCACCATGTGCTCCATAAACTCATTCTTAACAATTGACTCCAACATCTTCCCAACCACAGAGGTCAGGCTAACTCGTCTATAATTTCCTTTCTGCTGTGTTCCACCTTTTTAAAGTGTGGAGTGACATTTGCAATTTCCAGTGCTTCAGAACCATCCTAGAGCCCAATGATTCTTGAAAGATCATTACTAATGCCTCCACAATTTCTACCACTACCTCTTTCAGAAACCTAGGGTGCAATTTATCTGGTCCAGATGACTTACGCACCTTTAGGACTTACAGCTTTTTGAGCACCTTCTCCCTTGTAATAGTAACTGCATCCACCTATCATCCCTCGTGCCCCTCAACATCTGGCACACTGCTAGTGTCTTCTGCAGTGAAGACTGATGAAAAATACTCATTTAGTTCATCTGCCATCTTCTTGTCCCCCATTGTGAATTGTCCAGCCTCATTTCCTAGTAATCCTATATCCCCTCTCATCTGTCTTTTATTTTCTATATACTTGAAAAAGCTTTTTCTATCCACCTTGATATTGTTGCTAGTTTGCTTTCATATTTCATCTTTCCCCCCCAATAATTCTTTTAGTTGCTCTCTGTAGGTTTTTAAAAGCTTCCCATTCCTCTATCTCCCTGCTAATTTTTGCTTTATTGTATGCCCTCTCGTTTGCTTTTACAATAGCTTTGACTTCCCTTGTCAGCCACGGTTGTACTATTTTGCCATTTGAGTATTTCTTTGTTTTTGGAAAGCATCTGTTACAAGAATCACCCCTTGTAATAATGATCAGTGAGGCACAGAGAATCTGTATTTACCAACAAGTAACTTATTATTTCAACTAAAAAGCACATGGATTCACACTCTTATAAACCTGTGTGCACCCTACTAGAACTCCCTGACACACCATGAACAGTCAGTCAATGAAGAGAAAAGATATTACCCAGGAAAGGAGTCTACGCTGGCTAGGTGTTCCTTGTGGTCCCAATCTCCACATGTCCGTGGGGTCCTCTTTATTCACAATGGTTGGTCTCTAGCTGCTGGACAGTTATCGCCTCTGCGTATTTGGAGCTCCTGAGTCAGTGGCTCAAGGTCACCTGACCTACCTGCATCACCACCTTATTGGTCATTGTACAGGGCTACAGCCAACATTGTTTCATGGCTCTGCCCACCCCAGCCTTGTGTATTTTACACTCTGACTGGTCCAAACCAGTTAAATGAGGCAACACAGACAGAGTCTAACGAGATTACCGATTATAGGTATGGCATTTTACAAAACAAGTAGCTAGCTACTCCTCTGAGAATGGTTTCAGGTGTATTGCTCTGATTAGATTGTCCCAGAGCAAGGATCAGTTCAGAGTCCATTCCCTTCACATAACAAATGGCTACTTGTTTGAGAATGGTCTCAGGTTTAGCAGATCATTACCTGAAGCTTCCTGTATCCACATTCAGTTGCTCTGATTAGATTATCCAAGAGCAAGAAACTGTTCAGAGTCCACAAAATGGGGGAGAGAAAGACAACTGGCTTGTCTGCTTCCCCTGTCCCTGATCAGACTGAAGTTTCTTCTGGCCAACACATCTATCCTCACCTTCCTCATTTTTCCCAGAAACTCAAGCCATTGTTGCTCTGCTGTCATCCCTGCCAGCATCTTCTTCCAAATTACTTTGTTCATCTCTTTTCTCAAGCCACTGTAATTTCCTTTACTCCACTGAAATACTGCTATGTTAAGACTTTACCTTCTCCCTATCAAATTTCAATTTAAATTCAATCATATTGTGATCACTGCCTCCTAAGGGTTCCTTTACCTTAAGTTCCCTGATCGCCTCCGGTTCATTACATAACACTCAATCCAGTATAGCCGATCCCCTAGTAGGCTCAACGACAAAGTGCTCTAAAAAGCCATCTCATAGGCATTCAACAAATTCACTCTATTGAGATCCATTACCAACCTGATTTTCCCAATCCACTGCATGTTAAAATCTCCCATGACTATCATAACATTGCCTTTTCTATTTCCCATTGTGGTCTGTAGTCCACATTCCAGCTACTGTTTGGATGCCAGTTTATAACTGCTATCAGGGTCCTTTTACCCTTGCAGTTTCTTAACTCAACCCACAAGGATTCAACATCTTCTGATTCTATGTCACATCTTTCTAATGATTTGAAGTCATTCTTTACCACCAGTCATTCTTTTACCATCTTCTGCCTACCTTCCTGTTCCTCCGATACAATGTGTAACCTTGGACATTCAGCTCTCAACTGTAACGATCCTTCAACCACGATTCAGTGACAGCCACAACATCATGCCTGATAATCTGGATCATCCACCTTATTTCTTATACTCCGTGCATTGAGATATAACACTCTGATTGCTGGATTTGCAACCCTTTTTGATTCTGTATCCTTAATGCATTGATACTTATCCTGCTGGTTGCAACTTTGTCCTGTCATCTGCCTGCCCTTCTGACAGTCTGACTGCACGCTATCTTTGCTTTTCTACCATCCATCCTATCCTGAGTTCCTTCACTCCAGTTTCAACCGCCTGCCAAATTAGTTTAAGCTCTCCTCAACAGCTCTAACAAACCTGCCCACGAGAATATTGGTCCCCCTTGGGTTCAGGTGCAACCCATCCCTTTTGTACAGGTCATATCTCCCCCAGAAGAGATCACAATGATCCAAGACCCTGAAGCCCTGACCCCTGCACCAGCTTCTCAGCCCAGCATTAATCTGCCAAATCACCCTGTTTCTACCCTCACTGGTGCATGGCTCAAGTAATAATCCAGAAACTACTACCCTGGAGGTCCTGCTTCTCAGTTTTCTGCCTAACTCTCTAAATTCTCCCTTCAGGACCTCTTTGGTTTTCCTTCCCATGTCACTGATACCAATTTTACTAAGACATTGTCTGCTCTCCCTCCCACTCCAAAAATGCTGTGGACGCAATCCGAGACGTCCCTGACCCTGGCACCTAGGAGACAGCATACTATTTGGGCGTCATGTTCTCGTCCACAGAACCTTCTGTCTGTTTCCCTGACATCTGAGTCCCCTATCACTATCACTCCCCTCTTCTTCCTCTTTCCCATCATTCTCAGGGCCAGTAACCTGGTCTCTGTAGCATTCCCCTGGGAGGTCATCCCCCACAACAGTATCCAAAACAGTATGCTCGTTATTCAGGGAAATGGCCACAGGGATGGTCTGTGCTATCTGCCTATTCATCGTCCCATTCCTTCTCCTGACAGCCACCCAACTATCCGCCTCCTGCAACCTAGGGGTGACTACTTCCCTGTAACTCCGATCGATGATCTCACTCTCCCGTACAAGCCGAAGGTCATCCAGCTGCTGCTCCAGATCCCTAACACAGTCCTCAAGGAGCTGCAGCCGGATGCACTTCACACAGATCTAATTCCCTGGGAGACTCTGGGTCTCCCAGGACCCCAACGTCGGGCATGAAGAACACACAATGGCCATTTAAACTACTCTAAGTAATACTGACACAATAAGAAACAAAAGGAAACTTAACAGGAACTTACCCAGAGCCAACACCTCTTCCAAGCCAAGCCTCCTTTGTGCAAAAACCTGACACTCCCACATTCACCACTGGCCCACTCCTCACAACGTTGCTACCAATCCGGACTGACTGGGGCCTGCAAGTGAGGAAATCGAGGATCCAATTGCACAAGGAGGTATTGAGGCCAAGGTCTTGAAGCTTATTGATTAGTTTCTTGAATGCCTCTAAGAGTCTCCATTTCCTCTTACACATGGGCCTCTCAGTCCCTACTAGTCTATTCATCACTAGTCAGAAACCTTTGCCAGTTTTCTCACCCCAGCTGATGGTTGCTGCATTTTGTCCAAAGTGATTAATGAAACTTTTAACATAACAATGTAGTAAAATACTTTACTAGAACATTATTAAATAAAGTTTGATATGCATGAGATTGTGAAAATGTGAGTATTCTCAGCAATGCTAAATCACTGTGGACAATTTTAACAGCAGAGGAGGTTATTAAAAGGAGACAGAAAGGTGGGGAAACATTGGGGGAGAGTTCTAGATTCTGAGCTGAGGGCATTACCCCCAGTGGTGTAAAGAGTAGAATTAGGATGCAAGATGATAGAAATGTAACATACAGACTACTTCGGCTAAGTTAGCATGCGTGAGAACTTGAATTTGGACCATTCTAGTCTCTACAGACTAATACAGTACAGGTGATATGGCTACAGTTTGTTTATTAAAGGAATTATTGCAATTAATGGTGGAGGTGGCAGGTTATGAAACACAGGCTGCTGCACCTTCACCTCTTGTACCCTGCTTCCCTTTAAATAGTTACAAAGCCCAAGAGAATTTAATGAGCACCATTGTCTCCGCTTCACCCACTGCAACAAAAACCTCACACTCAAAGTCGAGTTTATTGTTGGGTGCACAGGTGCATTTGGAAAGCTTACTTGCTGCAATATCACAGACTCAGAGCATCATATATCCAACATTCGCAAGAAAAACACAATATAAATTACACAAGTTATTCAGTGCTGTTCTGAGGAAATAGATGAGCTATGCTTCTGCTTTGAGTAGGTAGACTGGTCCATGTTCATGACACAGTCATGGAATCATGCAGCATGGAACAGGCCCTGCGGCCCAACTCATCCATGCTGACCGCATTGTCCATCGAGCTGGACCCATCTGCTGGCACTCAGCCCTTAGGCCTTCAGCCATCTCCCAACCCATGTGAGGGATCCTCGGACAGTGAGACTGGGGAATTTATCTGCCATTTCTTTTTATTCTTGGAATTAATTGAATCAATAGTTGGCACCAGTTTTCATGGTGGAGGGCACTGCAAACCCTCTTCAGATTACTGACAGGCTAGATTCAGAGAATTTGGGGGAATGATTACCATCAGAAGGGACAAGATCATGTAAAAATTAATAGAGCTAAGTCAAGTGGCCTCCATTTGAGGGTTTTAAAGAAAGCAGCTGCAGAATTGTGGAGCCATTCAAGAAGGGAGAAAAGACAGAAAAGAGAAGTTGCACCCTGTTAGCCGAACATCATTGGCAAGATGCTCAAGTTTGTAAGCAAGAAACAGATAGTCATTTGGAGAAGCTTAGTATAATCTAATCACATTCCATGAAAGAGTATCACGTTGGACAAATTTGTGAAGAGTTTTTCAAAGATGTCATAGCAGAGCCGAATTAGTCAATACAGTGCACTTGTATTTATAAAAGGCATTTAACAAGGTGGTGCAAAAGATAAAAGACTGTGGTATTGGGGAAGCGTTTTAGCGTGGATTGAAGATTGGTTATTGCTTAGATGACAGGGCTGTAATAAATAGGTCTTTTTTTTGGGCTGGAAGTATGTAATTGGAGAGCTGTCTGGATGACCAGTGCTTGGCCCTCAATTATTAACAAATTTGTCTGGACAAGAGGAGGAGTGTAAGGTATCCATGTTGCCAATAAGAGAAAAAAGGAGGGATGGCACATTGTGATGAGGATATTCGGACCCTGCAATATGATATAGTAGGCAGAATGAGTGGGCGAGGAGTTGGTAATGGAGCTTAATGTGGGGAAAGTGTAAGGTTTTGCATTTCAGGAAGAGAAGTTTAACAGCCTATTAGTGTAGACTGGAAAAAGATTGAGTTAAGTACAGAAGAATCTACAAATTCTTGTGCTCGAATTGCAAAAATAGAAAAAAAGCAGGCAGGTGGAGCAGGTGTTTAGGAAGCCCTTCATTGCAAGAAGGTTGGAGTTTAGAAATGGTGAAGTATTTTTACAGTTATGCAGGGTATTGGTGAGGCTTTATTATTGCACACGATTTGGTCCCCTTATTTGAGAAAGAACATTCTGGCATTGAAAGCCAAAGAGTAATCTCATGAGATGGCAGGGTCGCCTATCATAAGTGTCTAAAGAAACCAGATCCACACTCTTTGGAAATGAGAAGAATGAGGGGCAATCTGATTGAAACATACAAGATCCTGAAGGGGAACACTAAATTGATGTTGGGATGTTTTAACTAGTGGGAGAGTCTTAACTAGGGGGCATAGGTATAAGATAAAGGGGCAGTCATTTAAAACTTCGGCGTGTAGGAATTCATCTTACATAGGGTGTTAAATATCTAGAAGTCTCTATCCTGGAGGGTGTGGAGCCTAGATCACTGGGGGTATTTAAAGTGGAAGAGGATATATTCTGGGGAGATCGAGGAATTGATGGCCATGAAGAACTGGCACTAAAGAGGAGTTATGGCTGGGGCATGTTAGGATTAATGTTAGGGTTAATTCGAGACTGCCATTACAGGTCAGGAATGGCTCACGTAATAGTAGGAGGCCGGAATGCGAGGGAGGGGGGAGCGAAACTGGGGACCCCGCTACATCGAAATTACTAGTGTCACGCGATTCAGTAAACAAAAGAAACAGGTAACTCGTGAGCATATGGCTGTGGGCCAATAAGATGGACACAAGTGCCCGATATTACCTAATATGTAGCGGGGGGTTGTGCTGGGGGGAAAAGGGGTATAAATAAGAGCAGATTGTAAGGGGAGGTCGGAACGCGCCTTCTCCAGCGACTCCGTCGATTCGCTGTACCAGTTACGAATTCTGCAATAAACCAAAGTTTTGTAATATTCCGGTGTTGGTTGTCTCTCTTCCTAAACGAACACAGGGCAGAATTTCAAGCCCAACAGGCAGTTACAGTTTCTCTGTAACTTAGGTGCTGAAACCCAGGTAACATTCTCCTCTGTACTCTCTCTACTTTGTTACATCTTTCCTATAATTCGGTGACCAGAACTGTACACAATACTCTAAATTTGGCCTCACCAATGCCTTGTACAATTTTAACATTACATCCCAACTCCTATACTCAATGCTCTGATTTATAAAGGCCAGCATACCAAAAGCTTTCTTCACCACTCTATTCACATAAGATTCCACCTTCAGGGAACTATGCACCATTATTCCTAGATCACTCTGTTCTACTGCATTCCTCAATGCCCTATCATTTACCATGTATGTCCTATTTTGATTAGTCCTACCAAAATGTAGCACCTCACACTTACCAGCATTAAACTCAATCTGCCATCTTTCAGCCCACTCTTCTAACTGGCCTAAATCTCTCTGCAAGCTTTGAAAACCTACTTCATTATCCACAATACCACCTATCTTAGTATCATCTGCATACTTACTAATCCAATTTACCACCCCATCATCCAGACCATTAATGTATATGACAAACAACATTGGACCCAATACAGATCCCTGAGGCACACCACTAGTCACTGGCCTCCAACCTGACAAACAGTTATCCACCACTACTCTCAGGCATCTCCCATCCAGCCACTGTTGAATCCATTTTACTACTTCAATATTAACACTTAACGATTGAACCTTCCTAACTAACCTTCCGTGTGGAACCTTGTCAAAGGCCTTACTGAAGTCCATATAGACAACATTCACTGCTTTACCCTCGTCAACTTTCCGAGCAACCTCTTCAAAAACTTCAATAAGATTTGTCAAACCTGACCTTCCACGCACAAATCCATGTTGACTGTTCCTAATCAGACCCTGTCTATCCAGATAATTATATATATCATCTCTAAGAATACTTTCCATTAATTTACCCACCACTGACGCAAACTTACAGGTTTACTCATAGAACCCTTTTTAAACAATGGAACCATATGAGCAATATGCCAATCCTCTGGCACCATCCCCGTTTCTAATGACATTTGAAATATTTTTGTCAGAGCCCCTGCTATTTCTACACTTACTTCCTTCCTACACTTAATTCCTAGGGAATTTCTGTCAGGACCTGGAGACTTATCCACTTTTATATTCTTTAAAAGTGCCAGTACTTCCTCCTCTTTAATCATCATAGTTTCCATAACTTCCCTACTTGTTTCCCTTACCTTACACAGTCCAATATCCTTCTCCTTAGTGAATACCGAAGAAAAGAAATTGTTCAAAATCTCCCCCATCTGTTTTGGCTCCGCACATAGCTGTCCACTCCGATTCTCTAAGGGACCAATTTTATCCCTCACTATCCTTTTGCTATTAATATAACTGTAGAAACCCTTTGGATTTATTTTCACCTTACTTGCCAAAGCTTTACCATAGCTTTGGAGAGGGATAGGAATAGACAAGTTAGGAAAGCGTTTAATTGAAGTAAGGGGAATTATGAGGTTATCAGGCAGCAACTTGGAGGCATAAATTGGAAACAGATGTTCTCAGGGAAACATACAGAAGAAATGTAGCAAATGTTCAGGGGATATTTGCATGGAGTTCTGCATAGGTATGTTCCAATGAGACAGGGAAAGGATAGTAGGGTACAGGAACCGTGGTGTACAAAGGCTGTTGTCAAGAAGAAAAGAAGAGCTTACAAAAGGTTCAAAAAACTAGGTAATGATAGAGATCAAAAAGATTATAAGACTAGCAGGAAGGAGCTTAAGAATGAAATTAGGAAAGCCAGAAGGGGCCATGAGAAGGCCTTGGCGAACAGGATTAGGGAAAACTCCAAGGAATTCTACAAGTATGTGAAGAGCAAGAGGATAAGACGTGAGAGAATAGGACCAATCAAGTGTGACAGTGGAAAAGTGTGTATGGAACTGGAGGCAGGGGCGTATCTACAGAAAATAGCGCCTCTGGCAAGCACAGAAATTGCGCCCCTGTCCAAACATCTGACACCCATCTTTTAGATAACTTTACCATATCAGCTCAAAAGTACTAGTCAAGCTTGTTAATTTTTTAATTAACAAATTATGGCACTACATGAAAATTATAACTGCACCTTCCTTGCTTTCACTGATGCAAATTGGTCTCTAATGTGATCAAAGTCAGTTTTTTTGGTTCCTTCTCTTCCTACACTCAGCAGAGCAAGATCACAGAGTCTTCCTTGACCCATGGAGGCTCTCAAATATGAAAGTATTAGTTTTAACTTGCTGAATGATCACTCACAGCTGCCAATGGAAACTGCGATGGTTAGCATTATCTGAATAGCAATGTGAAGATTGGGGAAGACGCTCTCATCTCCATACTGAACAATAAATTCAAGAAGCTCTTTAGGCCTTGATATTTTCATGTTGACCCGCCTTGATAGCAACATTCTACAATCCAAAATTTCTTCATATAGCTGCTATCCATCAACATCAGAGTCATACAATTCGCCCAAATTTTCGCACTTCTTTAGGTTGTTACTGTCGGCGCCGTAACACAGTCCCTCAACATCAAGAAGGAACCCAAACTTGGCATCAGTATCGTGCAAACGAGTGAACCTTTCGTTCATTTCTCTGTGAAGACAGTTGAATGTTCCCTTCATGACTCTTTCCATTTCCTCCTTAGCTGTTAACCCCCTTGAGTTCTCATCAGTCATTAATTTCTTTCGTCTCTGACGTCTTTCAACTTCAATATTCCATTCTTGACAGAGACTGACTCCTTCTTCAAGTGACTCACTGACCAACATTTCTCTTTCATCATAAAAATGATATCAGAGGGCTTTCAAATCCAGGGCAGCATCATGGAAGTTCATGCTAGGATCCTGCAGCTTCTTGAATACGGTCAATGTGAATGAGTACTTTGCTCCAAACTCCTAGCAAAATCAGAAAATCGTAACTCAATATGTGGTTGTGCAGCTGCCTTGCGTCACTTCTTGTTTCACTGGTCTCGTTTTCATTGTCTATCATGTCCTGGAGAACTTGAAGTATCTCCTCAAGGTACTTGTTGACGGGCTTCACTGCTTCTGTCCTTGCTCTCCACCTGGTTTTGAACTCCGACTTAATAACCACAGGCACGGTGCTTTTGAGTTTTTCCCAGCGCTGTGTTGAACGAGAGAAAAACATGTAGAGAGCTTCGATTCCCGATGATTCTTGGCATTTTCATCAACACTAATCCTTTCAGGTGCTTTCCACTGGTTGAATCCACTTTCCTGCTCCAATGAGGATTGACGGTCTGACAGGGAATAGAGAAGACAACAGATACAAAATGAAGACTTTTTAGAAGGGGAATTGACCAACCATGAGTGAGTCACTTCCTCACCATGACCATTTCCCAATTTCCTCTTGAACCAAGTTTTGTTCATTGAGCGGTTATTTGTTGGTACGAAAGGCCCCTCACTGTGCTGGAAATACTTTGAACCCAGCTTTATTATTTCTGTTCTCAATGCGTCAGGCAGAATTGATTTTCCAGTATCCTTGTCGAACTTCAGAAGTCCAATGTCATGCTGTTCAGTTCGAGGCTCTTTGACACCATCCAGTTCACTAGGTTCAGGGTCATCAGGTTCAATCTCATCAGGTAAAATCTTGTCAATAAACTCAACATCACCACCACCACCATCATCTCCCCCTCCTGTCATGTCCACGGTCTCTGTGGCAGCCTCACTCTTAATCTCGTCATACTCGGATTTATCTGACTTGCCTTCCTCCTCGGCTTGTGACACATTTGTACTTGATCCACCTTCGGATTCTAACAAACTTGTAGCAGGTGCAGGCGACTCCATGGAACATGTCGAACTATTTGTTCCGGGATTTTCAAAGCAGGGCATGAAGAACTTGCTCGACTTCTTGGCTTCCTCCGCCTCCAACTTTTGTCTCTTCCGTCCTTCAGCTCCACTTTTATTCTCCTTCGTGAAGAAACATTTCATGGTCTTCTTACACAATGCTCTGAAATAAGGCCATCCTAGTGCTTCTCACCCATGATAATCAAAGACAGATCATACATCTGAAGAAAATTCTTTTTTCACTATCTGAGGATGGCTTGTCTGACTTTAATAGAAACTGCTCAGTGGCGCCCCCTTCAAGTGGCGCCCAGGGCACGTACCATACCTACCATACCTTAGATCATAGGTGTCAAACACAAGGCCCGCGGGCCATATCCGGCCCGCGAGATCATTTTAGATAGATCTATTATTTTAATTATTAATGGCCTGGCGATATGAAGCGCTGATAACACACAAACTACAGATCCCATAATGCAGCGCAACAGCTGCCGATAGGCTACCCGGGAACATTCCCGCGTCAAGCGTCTGTTGCTGTATACAACGCTATTCTGAAGTCAAAGCTAACCCCTAACAATGGCGAAGAGAAAAGTTGATTCTGAAAAAAGAGTCTTTCAAAACCGATGGGTTGCTGAGTATATGTTTACTGATATTGCTGGTAAACCCGTGATTCAGAGTTTGCCGACATTCCTTATCATACAGAGGTCCGTTGGCTGAGTCGGGGAAAAGTTCTCAATAGAGTTTTTAAGCTCAACAAGGAAATCTGTCAGTTCATGGACAGTAAAGGAAAAGACTCCACAGTTTTGCGGGATGAAAAGTGGAAATGTGAGTTGGCGTTTCTGGCTGACATAACAACACATCTCAGCGTCTTAAACCTTCAGCTCCAGGGACGTGACCGCATGATCACTGACATGTATGATGCAGTGAAGGCATTTCAAGTGAAGCTGCTCTTATGGGAGACACAAATGCACCAGTGCAACTTGCCTCATTTTCCCTGTTGCCAAGTAATGTTGAACCAGGTCGGCGCAATGATGTTCCCAAATGCGCACTTTGCTGATAAACTGAGCGCACTTCGCATTGAGTTCGCACGGCGCTTTGCTGACTTTGAAGCACAAAAAATTAATTTCGAGCTGCTTTGCAACCCATTTGCCGTCGACGTGGAAACTGCACCTGTACGGATTCAGATGGAGCTGATAGAGCTGCAGTGTAATGGGACACTAAAGGCGAAGTACGACACTGCAGGGCCCGTACAGTTTATTCGCTCCATTCCTGAAGCAATGCCTCAGCTCCGTCTACATGCGGCTTGAACCTTGTGCATGTTTGGTAGCACATATCTGTGTGAGAAGCTTTCTCAGTGATGAAGATTAACAAAACATCACACAGGAGTCGTCTCACTGATGAACACCTGCAGTCCATCCTGAGAATCTCCTCAACACAGAACCTTACACCAAACCTAAACGGACTTATTGCCAAGAAAAGATGCCAAGCATCCAGCTCTGACAAAACGGCATAAGAGCAAAGAAAACTGAGTGTTTTGATTTGTTGTTGTTTTAACTTTTGCTGAAAAGCACAAATTTTATTTATATTTTCAGGGTTCTTTTGCAGCATGCTCATATTTCTAACTTGTATAATACTGACGGGAGATATTTTTATGGAGAGCAAAATATTTAAGTATTTAAAGTTTTAGTTTATTTTTTCTGGAATAATATTCCTGTCTGTTTTTATTCATATTTATGTTCAAAAAATGTTTAGTTTTAGTGTGTTCAATAAATGTTTATCCTGTTCGGCCCGCGACCTAAAGTGTGCTTTGAGTTTTGGCCCCATGTGCAATTGAGTTCGACACCTCTGCCTTAGATACACCACTGACCAGCGGAGATAGCAGAGGTACTTAATGAATATTTTGCTTCAATATTCACTATGGAAAAGGATCTTGGTAATTGTAGGGATGACTTACAGCGTACTGAAAAGCTTAATCATGGAAGAAGATGTGCCAGAGCTTTTGGAAAGCATCAAGTTGGATAAGTCTCCGGGATTAGACGAGATGTACCCCAGGCTGCTGTGGGAGGCAAGGGAAGAGATTGCTGAGCCTCTGGCGATGATCTTTGCATCATCAATGGGGACAGAAGAGGTTCCAGAGGATTGGAGGGTTACAGATATTTTTCCCTTATTCAAGAAAGGGAGTAGAGATAGCCCAGGAAATTATAGACCAGTGAGTCTTACTTCAGTGGTTGGTAAGTTGATAGAGAAGATCCTGAGAGGCAGGATTTATGAACATTTGGAGAGGCATAATATAATTAGGAATAGTCAGCATGGCTTTGTCAAAGACAGGTCATGCCTTACGAGCCTGACTGAATTTTTTGAGGATGTGACTAAACGCATTGATGAAGGTAGAGCAATGGATATAGTGCATATGGATTTCAGCAAGGCATTTGATAAGGTACCCCATGCAAGGCTCATTGAGAAAGTAAGGAGGCATGGGATCCAAGGGGACATTGCTTTGTGGATTCAGAACTGGCTTGCCCACAGAAGGCAGAGAATGGTTGTAGACAGATCATATTCTGCATGGAGGTCGGTAACCAGTGGTGTGCCTTAGAGATCTGTTCTGGGACCCCTTCTCTTCGTGATTTTTATACATGACCTGGATGAGGAAGTGGAGTGATGGGTTAGTAAATTTGCTGATGACACAAAGGATGGGGGTGTTGTGGATAGTGTGGAGGGCTGTCAGAAGTTACAGCGGGACATTGATAAGATGCAAAACTGGGCTGAGAAGTGGCAGATGGAGTTCAACCCAGATAAGTGTGAGGTGGTTCATTTTGGTAGATCAAATATGATGGCAGAATATAGTATTTATGATAAGACTCTTGGCAGTGTGGAGGATCAGAGGAATCTTGGGGTCTGAGTCCATAGGACATTCAAAGCTGCTGAGCAGGTTGACTCTGTGGTTAAGAAGACATACGGTGCATTGGTCTTCATCAATCATGGGATTGAGTTTAGGAGCCAAGAGGTAATGTTGCAGCTATATAGGCCCTGGTCAGACCCCACTTAGAGTACTGTGCTCAGTTCTGGTTGCCTCACTACTGGAAGGATGTGGAAACCATAGAAAGGGTGCAGAGATTTATAAGGATGTTGCTTGGATTGGGGAGCTTGCCTTATGAGAATAGGTTGAGTGAACTCGGCCTTTTCTCCTTGGAGCGACGGAGGATGAGAGGTGACCTGATAGAGGTGTATAAGATGATGAGAGGCATTGATCATGTGGATAGTCAGAGGCTTTTTCCCAGGGCTGAAGTGGCTAGCATGAGAGGACGCAGTTTTAAGGTGCTTGGAACTAGGTACAGAGGAGATGCCAGGGGTAAGTTTTTTACACAGAGAATGGTGAGTGTGTGGAATGAGCTGCCGGCGACAGAGGTGGAGATAGATACAATTGACTCCTGGATAGGTACATGGAGCTCAGAAAAATAGAGGGCTATGGGTAACCCTAGGTAACTTCTTAGGTAAGGGCATGTTTGGCACAGCTTTGTGGGCCGAAAGGCCTGTATTGTGCTGTAGGTTTTATATTTTTCTGTGCTTCTATGTATCTTGTTGAGCAGACTTGGGGATATCCATGCAGCAGATTGAGTGGCAGTGTTCAGTGGTAACATATATTTCCAAATCAGCAACAGAACTGAACTCAATAAAGTGGGCTTACTTTCACCATAACCAGTAAAAATTACCAGTGTAGGCTCTGATTGTTGTAAAATCTTCACAGCTGCAATGAAACCCTTTAGAATATAGCCTTCAGGTAAGTAAGTTCCAGCTATTCCTTGGGCTGAAGGACTGATTGACTGATTATCAATCAGTCAATTGATAATGACTCAATTGATAATGAAGGACTCAGTTGCGAGTGTATCCAGGTCCCCACCTAGAGGGCAAAGTAGGAACTACACAGCCACTGTTACATGGCAGCTTGCAAGTCAATTCTGCTTTTAGCAAGTGACTAGAATTTCTGGTAATATTTTGGAGATTTTCAGTTAACATGATCCTCTTTGTAAAAAGGACCACTAGAGTTTCACTGTAAACTAATTCTGGCTATACAGTTGCAGGTCAGCTGTGTCTGGAGATGAAAACATGATCAGAGTAGTAAGTTCAAATTATACCAAAGACCAAATGGACTGCACAGAACGTCCACAGACAGCAGCATTTGCTCTCTTACTTCAAACCCCTCCTTTCATACCTCTTCCAGTTGGTTTGTTTTGCTATGTCTCTACACGGTGAAATTTGTATCTCACCTATTTTAGAGACAAGAGCTTTGAAATTTGAAGGCTTCAGGGTTCTTTCACTTCCTTTCCCTTCCTCCTTCCTCTCCCCTCTCCCT
Organism: Hemitrygon akajei; assembly: GCF_048418815.1. Lineage (NCBI taxonomy): Eukaryota > Metazoa > Chordata > Chondrichthyes > Myliobatiformes > Dasyatidae > Hemitrygon > Hemitrygon akajei. The sequence continues at coordinate 35,276,922 of NC_133127.1, forward strand.
CCCCTCTCCCTCTCCCTCCTTCTTCCTCTCCCTCCTCCTCCCTCTCCCTCCTTCCTCCTCTCACTCTACCCCCTCTATCTCCCTCTCTCCCTCCCTCTCCCCTCTCCCTCCCCTTTTTCCTTCCCCTCTCCCTACCCTCTCCCTCGCCCTCCTTCTTCCTCTCACTCTACCCCCTCTATCTCCCTTCCTCCTCCCTCTCCCTCCCCCTTTTTCCTTCCCCTCTTCCTACCCTCTCCCTCCCCTCTCCCTCTCTCCCTCCCTCTCCCTCCCTCTCCCTCCCCATTTTTCCTTCCCCTCTTCCTCTCCCTCCTTCTTCCTCTCACTCTACCCCCTCTATCTCCCTCTCTCCCTCCCTCTCCCCTCTCCCTCCCCCTTTTTCCTTCCCCTCTCCCTACCCTCTCCCTCCTCCTTCCTCTCACTCTACCCCCTCTATCTCCCTTCCTCCTCCCTCTCCCCTCTCCCTCCCCCTTTTTCCTTCCCCTCTCCCTACCCTCTCCCTCCTTCTTCCTCTCACTCTACCCCTCTATCTCCCTCTCTCCCTCCCTCTCCCCTCTCCCTCCCCCTTTTTCCTTCCCCTCTTCCTACCCTCTCACTCTCTCCCTCCCTCCCTCTCTCCCTCCCTCTCCCTCCCCTCTCCCTCTCTCCCTCCCTCTCCCTCCCTCTCCCTCCTCTCTCCCTCTCCCTCCTCTCTCCCTCTCTCCCTCCCTCTCCCTCCACCTTTTTCCTTCCCCTCTCCTTACCCTCTCCCTCTCCCTCCTCCTTCCTCTCACTCTACCCCTTCTATCTCCCTTCCTCCTCCCTCTCCCCTCTCCCTCTCCCTCCCCCTTTTCCTTCCCCTCTTCCTACCCTCTCCCTCTCTCCCTCCCTTTCCCTCTCCCTCCCCTCTCCTCTCCCTCCCTCCCTCCCTCTCCCTCCCCCTTTTTCCTTCCCCTCTTCCTACCCTCTCCCTCTCTCCCTCCCTCTCCCTCCCTCCCTCTTTTTCCTTTCCCTACCCTCTCCCTCCTTCTTCCTCTCACTCTACCCCCTCTATCTCCCTCTCTCCCTCCCTCTCCCCTCTCCCTCCCCCTTTTCCTTCCCCTCTCCCTACCCTCTCTCCCTCCCTCTCCCTACCCTCTCCCTCTCTTCCACCCTCTCCCCTCTCCCTCCCCTCTCCCTTCCCTCTCCCTCTCTCCCTCCCTCTCCCTCCCCCTTTTTCCTTCCCCTCTCCCTACCCTCTCCCTCTCCCTCCTTCTTCCTCTCACTACCCCCTCTATCTCCCTTCCTCCTCCCTCTCCCTCCCCCTTTTTCCTTCCCCTCTCCCTACCCTCTCTCCCTCCCTCTCCCTCCCCTCTCCCTCTCTTCCACCCTCTCCCCTCCCCCTCTCCCTCTCCCTCCCTCTCCCTTTTTCCTTCCCCTCTCCCTACCCTCTCCCTCCTTCTTCCTCTCACTCTACCCCCTCTATCTCCCTTCCTCCTCCCTCTCCCTCCCCCTTTTTCCTTCCCCTCTCCCTACCCTCTCTCCCTCCTTCTTCCTCTCACTCTACCCCCTCTATCTCCCTTGCTCCTCTCTCTCCCCTCTCCCTCCTCCTTCCTCTCACTCTACCCCCTCTATCTCCCTTCCTCCTCCCTCTCCCTCCCCCTTTTTCCTTCCCCTCTCCCTACCCTCTCCCTCCTTCTTCCTCTCACTCTACCCCCTCTATCTCCCTTCCTCCTCTCTCTCCCCTCTCCCTCCCCCTTTTTCCTTCCCCTCTCCCTACCCTCTCCCTCTCCCTCCTTCTTCCTCTCACTCTACCCCCTCTATCTCCCTCCCTCTCCCCTCTCTTGCCCTCCCCTTCTTCGTCTCCCCTCCCTCTCCCTCCCTCCCCTGCTTCCTCTCCCCATTTCTTTCCCTCTCCCCTCTCCCATTCTCCCCCTCCCTCCCTCTCCCCTCATCCCCTTCCTCTCTCTCCCTCTATCTCCTCCCTGCTCCCTCTCCTACTGTTACTGAGGACCTCTCCATCACACATGCTCCTAATAAGAGACTCTCATCTTTCACATAGTTAATGCAAAGTGAGCGTCTCCCAAAAGGTAAGAATGGACTGTGCTTAATATATGACAGAGAAATAAAGGTTTACTCTTACTTGATTGGGTTGTTAAAACCTCGTGTAAAAGAAATGGTTCAACTCTGTGGGATGCTCTTCATACGTAAGACCAATTTAAAGGTCCTATACAGTCTTTGGTATTATAAATTAGATGGCCTCTGGTCTCAAGCTATCTTTGATCAGTACCCGTTCTTATATAAATATGTCTAGAGTTTGAAAAAAGAGCAAATTGTAAGGAAAAATAAGGAAACTGCGAGGGATATAAAATTGATTTCCAAGATGGCACTAATTTTGTTAGGCTCTACATTATGGGCTGAAGGGCCTGTTCCTGTGCTGTATTGTTCAATGTTCAGTCAAGGGAATCCATGGCAAACGTACGTACATCAAGGTGACAGAAAGAAAACAGAATTCGGAAAAGGGCATATCCAATACAATAGATGTGGGGAAATCAGTGCAGGTAATGTACTTTGTCATTCAGGAGAATTTTCACATAAGATGTTAATGAGCAAACCTCGGGCACATATGTTTGGGTGGGGGGTGTTTACCATACTAGAATGGACAGAGCATGTTGACTGGCTGACTGCTGGTCCACCTCTGATCACTGAGGGCCTTAGAGGACCCTCTGGAACGTCTCATGATACGCTAACACCGAGGCCGCTCACTCAAAGCATCCCCCTACAGTGGTGAGAACTTCCTGGCAGAAAACACTCCAGAGGGAGTTACTGGTCAAATGACCAAATAGAGGAGGAACTTATGTGTGAGGTCCGTATACAGCCTCAGTATCTCTGAGAGTTCTGTAAACATCTTCTTGAGAAGGCCTCTGTTGTGTCCATTAGTGCATGGATCTTTTAGCTAGGGTGACCCTTGGCTGCCACTGAGGCCCCCTGGTCCTTAGGATGTCATAGTACATCCCTGATTCAACCCTACTGAGAATGGACATACTGTTACTACTGAAGAGCATATGGATCTGCTCCCCTAAAAAGACTTTGACCATTTGCCCTATTCTTGCTCTTTATATTTTTGGCAACCTCTATAAGGTCACCCCTTCTTCTGAGGAGGAGAAATAGCACTAGCCTATGCAATCTCGGTAAATATATTTAAGGCACGGTTGGATAGATTTTTGCATAAAAGGGGAAATTAAGAGTAGTGGGGAAAAGGCCGATAGGTGGAGATGAGTCATGGCCAGATCAGCCATGATCTTATTGAATGGCAGGGCAGGCTCGATGGGCCAGATGATCGACTCCTGCTCCTATTTCTTATGTTCTTATGTAATCTCTTCTTATAACTCAGGCAACTTATCTGTGTAAAGAGGTAGCTGAATAGATTGTGGAAACATTAGCAGTGATCTTTCAAGAGTCACTAGATTCTGGAATGGTTCCAAAGGACTGGAAAATTGCAAATATCACTCCAATATTTAAGAAGGGAGGGAGGTAAAGGAAAATAAATTATAGGCCAGTTACCCTGATTTTAGTGTTTGGGAAGATATTAGATATTAAGGATGGGATTTCAGTGTACATGATAAAATAGGCCACGTTCAGCATGGTTTCTCTAAGGGGGCATTTTGCCTGGTAAATCTGTTGGAATATATTGAGAAAATAACAGGCAGGGTAGACGAAGGAAAATCAATGGATGTTGTTTATTTGGATTTTCAGAAGGCCTTTGACTAGATGCTGCACATAAGGCTGCATATATAAAGATATTAGCATGGATAGAAGATTGGCTGACTGTCAGTAGGTAAAGGTTAGGAGTAAAGAAGGCCTTTTCTGGTTGACTGCTAGTGTCTAGTAGTGTTTTGCAGAGTTGGTAACTGGAACTGCTTCTCTTCACGTTATTTGTCAATGATACGGATGACAGAATTGATGGCTTTGTGGCCAGGTTTGTGGATGATACAAAGACAGCAGGGAGTCTGCAGAAGGACTTAGACAAATTAGGAGAATGGTTGAAGAAGTGGCAGATGGAATGTGGTGTAGGGAAGTGTACGTTCATGCACTTTGGTGGATGGAATAAAGGTCAGAAATCAGAGCCACAAAGGGACTTGCGATTCTTCAAGCAGAATTCCCGAAAGGTCAACTTGCAGGTTGAGTTTGTGGTGAGGAAGGCAAACGCAACGTCAGCATTCATCTCAAGAGGATTAGAATAAAAAAGCAAGGATGTAATGCTGAGGCATTTTGCAGATGACATAGTCCTGCTTTCTGGCCAGATGGAGGAAGCACAGCAGCTACTGACAAAAGTGGAAATTGAGTGCAATGAAGTCGGACTTCACCTAAACGCTAAAAAGACAGAGTACATGGCATTCAACTGCGATGAAAGTACTCTGGAGACCGTAAAGAATGATACCATTAAGAAAGTCTTAGACTTCAAGTACCTCGGGTCAAGAATGATGAGTTCGGAGAAGGACATAAAGATACGGAAGGCGTTGGCGTGGAGGGCTATGAACGACATGAAGGAAATCTGGAGGTTGAACCTGACCAGAGGGCTCAAACAGAGGATCTTCATAGCAGTCATAGAGTCCGTTCTCACGTACGGATGCGAGACGTGGACACTCACCAAGACCATGCGAAAGTCACTAGATGGTTGCTATACACGAGTGCTCTTGACGTGAGTTGGCAACAGCACATGATGAACGTCGAGCTCTATGACGACCTACCAATGCTCACCACTAAAATCAAGGCAAGAAGACTGCAACTAACGGGGCAACTGTCTAAGCCACCCTGAGCTACCTGCCAGCCTAGTCATCACATGGGAGCCCAAGCATGGGAGGATGAACCCTGGGCACACTCCCAAGACTATGGTCAACACGCTCCTAGAAGATAGTGGTGCAGCTAATGTAAATGAACTGAACACACTGATGAGGGAGAGGGAGGAGTGGAGAGTCCGTCATCGTGCCTGACGCTGGCCCCTCAGGCCTGAGTCAACGTATTAGTAGTAGTAGTAGTTTGTAAGGCATTGGTTAGGCCACACTTGGACTATTGTGAGCAGTTTTCGGCCCCATATCTAAGAAAAGATGTGCTGGCATTGGAGAAAGTCCGGAGGAGATTCACGAGAATTCTCCTGGAATTGCCCTGGCCCTGTACTCATGGAAGTTTAGAAGAATGGTGGGGGTGGGGGTGTCTCATTGAATTCTATTGAATATTAAAAGGTGTCGATAGAATGGAATTGGAGAGAGGGTGGTGAATCTGGAATTCATTGCCACAAATGGCTGTGGAGGCCAAGTTGTTGAGTATATTTAAAGTGGAGGTTAATAGGTTCTTGATTAGTAAGCGTATCAAAGATTATGGGGAGAGGACAGGAGAATGGGGTTGAGAGGGGTAATAAATCAGGAATGGTGGAATGGCAAAGCAAACTCTTTGGGCCAAATGACCTAGTTCTGCTCCTATGTCTTATAGTCTATGGTTTTATACTAGAATTAAAAAATTCAAGAATAAACCATTTTTCATTCTTGCAATCATATTCAATGCTTTAAGTAGTGTTTCAAAACCATGCAAATGGGCTGTTGCCACTCACTTGGCCCTCTGGCATGGTACACAACTACAATAATTGAGGAATTTCTTCACCCAACCTGGCCCTTCTCTCTCCAGTAGGGGAAGAACCCTGTACTGTGATCCTTCCCCAACAAGCCCTTGTGGTAGATACAGTGTGTCGCTCAGCACGTACTCCTGCAGCTTAGGATGCGCGGGTCAGCAGCACTCCTCCACGGACATCTCAATGGATTGGCAGACCAACAAGTTTCGGGCAGGCCAAAGGCTGTCGTTCACATGAGGTACTCATAAACACTGTGGGCAGGGAGGGTCCTCAAGCTTTCCACAGCCCTTTCTGTTCTGGTCTCTCCCCCTGCTCATCCTCATCCCCCTGGTGAAGTCTATGTCCTCACGATGACAACGTTCTGCAGCATGCAGTGACCCACCGTGGATCATGGTACAAAATCTGCCTCTCAGTGAGACCCCATCACAGCAGCCTGTCATATTGGCACACAAGTGGTCTTTCCTCTCACCTCTTGCTTTCTGTTTTACAGGTTACAGCCAATGTGTGTCCAGACATAGTTAGAAACCCCTTTAGTTGAGATTTGTAGGGGTTGGAGTACTTACAGGTATATACTCATGGAACGCCATAGCACAGAAACAAGTCCTTTGGCCCGGCTAGTCCAAGCCAAACTATTAATCTGCCTCGTTCCATTGACCTGCCCCCAGACTATAGCCCTATCCATAACCTATCGAAATTTCTCTTCAATGTAGAATTCAAACCTGCATCCTCCACTTGCACTGGTGGCTCGTTCCACCCTCTCACCTTCCTCTGAATGAATACGTTCCCCTTAAACATTTCACCTTTCACCCTTGACCATGACCTCTAGTTCTCATCTCACCCAACTGCAGTGGGAAAAAGACTGTTTGCATTTACCCTATCTACACCCTCATAATTCTGTATAACTCTATCAAATCTCCCCTCATGCTTCTACACCCTAGGAAATAAAGTCCTAACATATTCAACCTTTCCCTATAACTCAGGTCCTCAAGTCCCAGCAGCATCCAGGTAAATTTTCTAAATCTTTGGAGTAAATTTTTAAATTCACTTCATAGGTTAGAGGAGAAGAGTCACATTGGTTTAATTTTGACTTCAGGGTGAGTACAAGTGAAGAGAGAGGCTTGTTTTCATCTGTTTATAGTGTTATACGAAGTTTAGTTCCAATCTCAGTACTCCAAGCACATGGTATAACATTGGAAATTTGATAACGAGTTACTTACAGACACATGTTTAAATGCAGCTCTGAGTGGTAAACTACACGTCACCCTTTGATCATAAGCATCACTCATAATGTTCCCAACGTTAACAGATGCAAAGCTGACATTTCAAATTACACACATATACCCACACACACTCGTGCACTCAGACACCAAGTCTGACCTATTCCCGTACACTCTGCAGAGGAGAGAGAGTTGTGTATGTTCCTGGGGGAGGGGGTGATGGGGTGAAAGTACAACAGGGTCAGTAACCCCCCCACCCCCCGATTGGCTGGCTGGAGTGCTACAGGATATAAAGTCCCTGGATAATGAGGGCTCTTGATTGGTCTGCTGTTCTTTGTATGAGAGGCAGCTGCAGGCGCAGCTCCACATTTGAATGTATATAGGGGATTGGAGAGCAGCAGCTCCATGGGCCATCTGTCTCAGCGGCCAGCCGCAACAAAGACGCCAGGATGGTGCTGCTGCACGTCGGATATCTCGTCTTTCCAGTTTTTGGGTCTGTGAGCAACAGAGGTACTACCTTCAGGGGAAAAAAGTGATTTAATGTATTCTCCCTTCTTTAAATGACAAGTGCTCGCTTTCATTGTAGCTAATTATGTGCTGTGAACCTCTCATGTAAAATCTGCAACACAGATCAGGTGCTCTTTGTGTTTCAGTTTGTGAGGAAATATTAATCTTTAAATCCTGGCACATTTCTCTACTTCAATCTATGTTGAACCTGCTATATGTAAGTTAAACAAATTTTACTTTGTTGGCCTATTCGTCGTATCCCAAGTTACAATATTTACATAATTCATTTACCTTCCAATGCTGGGAATGACATAATTAAAATACACCTTTGTTATAAGAGCTTTTTGAATATAATGTGCTGTGTAAGTACTGTATTCTACAAACTGTCCTTTTGTTCTCGACACAGAGGTACCTGCCTTGTTTACAATGCTGTGCCCCTTCAATGTACTAATAGACTGGTGCTAATCTGATGTTATTTTCTTTGTTGCAGTCTTCCTTCAGTCTGCTTCACTTTTTGCAGGACGGGGGAAAGAATTATTATTGTGGTTTCTGCTCTGATTGAGACTGATGCTTATTTGGAATCCAGCTCTGGAACTGTTTTTCTGACGTACTTTTTCTCTCGGACAGCTTTTGACAATGTAGTTCTGAAAATCCATTGACTTCCATGACCTCCACCATCTGATGTACTGTTTTTTTTTATTTCTGAGGCAAATTAGGTTCTGAGATTTTAGTTCAGGGAGGCTTACCCATGTTTATATTAGTCATAGAATACTACAGCACAAAAACAGACCCCTTTGGCCTATTTTGTCTGTGCCAAACCATTAATCTGCCTACTCCCTTTGACCTGCACCCAGACCACAGCCATTCATATCCCACTCATCCATGTACCTATCCAAATTTCTCCTAAATGTTGATATTGACCCTGCATCCACCACTTGCTCTGGCAGCTCATTCCAGACTCTCTCAAATCTCTGAGTGAACAAGTTCCCCCTCATGTTTCCCTTAAACATTTCACCTTTCACCCTTAACCTATGACCTTTAGTTGTGGTCTCACCCAACCTCACCAGAAAAAGCCTTCTTGCACTTACCCTAAATATAGCCCTCACAATTCCATAAATCTCTATTGAATCTCCTCTGAATCTTCTATGTTCGAGGGAATAAGGTCCTAACCTATCTTTTCCCCATGACTCAGGTTGTCAAGTTCCAGCAACATCTTTGTAAATTTTCTCTGCACTCCTTCAATCTATTTACATCTTTCCTGTAGGTAGGTGACCAAAACTGGATGCAGTGCTCCAAATTAGGCCTCCCCAATGTCTCATACAATGTCAACATAATATCTCAATTCCTGAACTCAGTACATTGATTTATGAAAGTCAATGTGCCAAAAGTTTTCTTTGTGACCCTATCTGCCCGTGGTGCCAGTTTCAAGGAGTTATGGATCTGTGTTCCCAGATCCCTCTGTTCTACCACACTCCTGAGTGCCCTGCCGCTCACCATGTAAGACTGACGGGCCCTCCCAAAGCAAAACACCTCACACTTATCTGCATTCAATTCCATCTGCCATTTTTCAACACCCTTTTCCAGCTGGCTCAAATCCCACTGAAAACTTTTGATAGTCTTCCTGGCTGTCCAGTAAGCCCGCAGCCTTGGTATCATCTGCAAATTTGCTGATCCAGTTTACCATATTATCATCCAGATCATTGATATAGATGACAAACAACAATGGACGCAGCACTGATACCTGTGTTAGGCTCTGGGGATTTAACCACTCTTAATTTGCCTCAAGGCATCTCCTCCTCTGTAATCTGTATAGGGTCCGTGAGCTCACTGCTGCGTTGCCTCACATCTACGGGCTCTATGTCTGTCTCATGAGTAAACAGAGAAACCAAATATCTATTTAAGATCGCCTCCAACTCTTTTGGCTCACATATTACCACTCCGATCTTCCAGAGGACCATTTCTTTCCCTTGCTATTCTTTTGCTCTTAACATATTTGTAGAAGCTCTTGGAGTTCTCCTTCACCTTGTCTGCTGGTGCATCCTCATGTCTACTTTTAGCCCTCCTGAAATTTCCTCCTTAAATGTTCTCCTGCATTTCTTACACTCATGTACCTCATTGATTCCATCCTGTCTACACCAGCTATGCACCTCCTTCTTTTTCTTATTAGTGCCTCAAAATTTCTTGAAAACCAAAATTGCCTAAACCTTGCCTTTATTCTGACAGGAACAAACAAACTCTTTACTCTTGAAATTTCACTTTTGGAGACCTCCCACTTACCAGGTATATCTTTGGCAGAAAACAACCTGTCTCAGTATACACTTAAGACCATAAGACATAGGAGCAGAATTGGGCCATTTGGCCCATTGGGTCTGCTCCACCATTTCATCATGGCTGATCTAATTTTCCTCTCAGCCCCAGTCTCCAGCCTTCTCCCTGCATCCCTTCATACCCTGACCAATCAATCATCTATCAACCTCTGCCACTATAAATCTATACACTAGCAGATTCTTTCTGATACATAGAAACATAGAAATCTACAGCATATTTCAGGCCCTTTGGCCCACAATGTTGTGCTAACTATGTAACCTACACTAGAAACTGCCTTGATTTTCCCTAACACATAGCCCTCTATTTTTCTAAGCTCCATGCACCTAAGAGTCTCTTAAAAGACCCTATTGTATCCACCTCCACCACCATTGCTGGCAGTGCATTCCACCCTCTCTGTGTGGAAAAACTTAACCTCTGACATCACCCTTGCACCTACTTCCAAGCACCTCAAAATACCCCTGTGTTAGCCATTTCAGTCCTGGGGAAAAAAGCCTCTGGCTAACCACACGATCAATGCCTCTCATCATCTTGTACACCTCTGACAGGTCACCTCTCATCCTCCATCACTCCAAGGAGAAAAGGCCGAGTTCACTCAATCTATTCTCATAAGGCATGCTCTCCAATCCAGACAACATCCTTGTAAAACTCTTCTGCACTTTCTCTATAGTAATCACATCCTTCCTGTAGTGAGGTGATCAGAAATGAATGCAGTACTCCAAGTGGGGTCTGACTAAGGTCTTATATAGCTGTAGCATTACCTCACGGCTCTTGAACTCAATCCCATGGTTGATGAAGGCCAACACATCATACGCCTTCTCAACAACACTGTCAACCTGAGCAGTAGCTTTGAGAGTCCTATGAACACAGAGCCCAAGACCTCTGAGATCCTCCACACTAACAAGGGTCTTACCATTAATATTATATTCTGTCTTCAAAGTTGACCTATCAAAATGAACCACTTCACACTTATCTGGGCTGAACTTCATCTGCCACTTCTCAGCCCAGTTCTGCATCCAATCAATGTCACACTGTAACCTCTGACAACCCTCCACACTATCCACAACACCCCCAACTACATCAGAATAGCATATAAATTGACCTTTCTCCAGGTTTGAATCTCAACCTGAGGACGAGACCTATTCTTTTCCATAATTACATTGAAACTAATGGTATTATGATCACTAGATGCAAAGTTTTCCCCTACACAAACTTCTGTCACCTGGCCTGTCTCATTCCCTAATAGGAGATCTAGCATCTAGTATCACACTCTCCTTAGTTGGGACTTATATGCACTGATTAAGGAAACTTTCCTGAACACATCCAGCCATTTTACAGTATGGGAGTCCCAGTCAATATGTGGAAAGCTAAAATCATTTTCCATCACAACCTTATGTTTCTTGCAACAATCAGCGCTCTCTCTGAAAATTTGCTCTTCTAAATCCTGCAGACTGTTGGGTGGTCTATAATATAATCCCATTAACATGGTCACACCTTTCTTATTCCTCTATTCTGCCCGTGAAGCCTTATTAGACAAGCTCTCCATTCTGCCGTGACATTTTCCTTGAGTGGTAATACAAACCCTCCCCATTTAATCCCTCCCGCTCTATCAAGTCTGAAACAGCGAAACCCGGGAGCAGTGAGCTGAGCTGCCAGTCCAGCTCCTACTGCCATCAAGTCTCACAATGTCATAATTCCACATGCCGATCCATACCCTAAACTCATCTGCCTTTCCTACAACCCTCCTTGCACAGAAATATATGGAGCTCAGAACATTAGTCCCACCTTCTGATTTCTGACCTGGTATGTAGGCTTAACAATAACTTTCTCCACAACCACTCCACTACTTGTTTTGGCACTCAGGTTCCCATTCCGCTGCAGCTCTAGTTTAAACTCCACCGTGCAGCACTAGCAAACCTTCCTGCTGGGATATTAGACCCCCTCCAGTTCAGGTGAAACCATCCCTTCTCTACAGGTCCCACCTTCCAGGGAAGTCAAATCTGAAACCATCCCTCTTGCACCAGCTCCAGCTCCTTAGCTATGTGTGTCATCTTCCTCTTTCTGTAAGACTTCCTATTTCTTAGCTGTATGATCTTCTATTTCTGGCTTCACTAGAACTTAGCCGTCCTGACATCACAACCCTAGAGGTCCTGTCTTTTAACTTGACACCTAATTCCCTGAACTCACATTGCAGGGCCTCATCACCCATCCTACCCATATCATCGGTACCTACATACCTATATAGAGTATGGCCTCTGGCCGCTCTCCTTAGCAACGCTGTGGACTCAGTCTGAGTTATCCCTGACCCTGGCACCTGGGAGACAACACACCATCTGGGAATCTTGTCCTCGTCCACAGAACCTCCTTTCTGTTCCCTTAACCAACCAAGCTCCTATCACTACAGCTTACCTCTTATTCCCCCTTTCTTTCCCTCCCCCCCTCCTCCACTGTCCCTTCTGAGCCACAGAGACAGACTCAGTGCCAGAGGTCTGCTTCTCCCTGGGTAGGTTGCTCCCCGCCACAACCCCAGTCAAAGCAGTATACTTATTATAGAGGGGAATGGCCAGGGGCTATTCTGCACTGGCTATCTCTTCCCTTTTCCTCTCCTGACAGTCACCCAGGTACCTGCCTCCTGCAACGTAGGGGTGACTACCTCCCTGCAGCTCCTGTCTATCACCTCTTCATTCTCCTGCATGATCTGAAAGTAATCGATCTGCAGGTCCAATTCCCTAACATGGTGTCCAAGGATTGATTAAACATGAATCATGAAAGTGAACATTGACTGACATGAAGCTTGCCCTTGCTTTCTGCTTCATACCTTGAACACGTTCCCTTTCTTCCCTGTAGTTGTACTAAATTAGAATACTAACTGACTGCCTGATATGAAAGCAAAAATAGCAAATAAAAGGTAAGTGAGAGTCCTGAACATCCCAGTAGGAAATCCACGTGCTAATGATCATAAGTCAGGCCTTCATCCGGGAACACTGCATCCAGTTAGAGTGTCCAGCTACTGCACCGAGTGGGATGAATTAAATCAGAGCAGACCAGAGATAGTATCCAAAAAGAATCCTGTCTGGGCTCGCAGGAAGACAAGGGGAGTAGGGATTAGCACGTGATGGTAAAGATAAAAAAATGACAAAAGATGTGGGGATTGGCCAAATGACCGAATTCTGCACCTATGTCTCATGGACTAATTAGGACGAGCACAAATTTCCCTGTATCTGCTTTCTTCTTTTAGACAGTTTGAAAAGCTTTAAGTAGTTGGTTAGTGAATTTAAGATGGCAGATTGGAAATTGGACCTTGGGCTGGCTAATTATCCTCTCACTGTGGGCTGCTATGCCACTAAAATTCACTTGGGTTGGATCCACCTGCTGACACCTGTTGTGTGGAAACATGTCAGGTTAACTCTTGTGAGATACAATCATGCATTGTCAGGCCATTTTGTAATGGTGCTCTTCTTAAATGTTTAAAGAAGCTATCTTCTTCACTGATCAGATTCAATATCAGGACCTGGGCGTCCAAAACAGGGGCTCCTTCAGCCTTCTGACTACAGTTTTTGATGTTTATTCAGAGGCAGAAGATGCAGAAAGACACAAGACACAGGAGCAGAATCAGGCCATTCAGCCCATCAAGTCTGCTCCACCATTTGATCATGGCTAATTTATTTTCCTTCTCAACCCCATCTTCCTGCCTTCTCCATGTAACCTTTGATGCCCTTACCAATCAAGAACCCATCAACCTCTACTTTAAATATGGCCAGTGACTTGGTCTACACAGCAATCTTGGCAATAAAATCCACAGGTTCACAACCCCCAACCCTGCTAATGAAATTCCTTCTCATCTCTGTTCTAAAGGGATGTCCATGTATTCTGAGGCTGTGCCCTCTGGTCCTAGACTCCACCTCTATTGGAAACGACCTCTCCACACCTACTTTATCTAAACCTTTCAATATTTAATAGATTTCAATGAGATCTGCCTCATTCTTTTAAATTTCAGAAAGTACAGGCCCAGAGCCATGAAACACTCCTCGTACGTTAACCCTTTCATTCCCAAGATAATTTTTGTAAGTCTCCTCTGGACCCTCTCCAAAGCCAACACATCCTTTCTTTAATAAGGGGATCAAAGCCGATCACAATCGAAACTGATCAGTCAGTGTTTAGAGATTATTTATCTAGTAATAATCTGATGATAAATGATTTGTCATCTTAAAAATTCAATGCAGCCTCAGCTAATCCTGGTCCAGTAATCAATGGATTTTGTGAAGTGGGAGGGAAAGGCTCAGAGAATTGTACACTGGGTTCCCCTGGTGTATCAGTTGACTGGAGGTAGGTCAGAAGGCACAGAGGGATGAAGTAAAAGCAATGGACCTTACACGTTGAGTCATGGCATATTTAAAGTCACTTGCCAGGAGTCGGGAGGCAGTGGGTTCCAGTCCCACCCACAATGTCCACTGAGGTAACTTTCAGAATTGAGGTTCTTCTAGGAAAGTAGATCTGCCAAATGAAATGCATTCAGAGAAGGAGGAGTGTTAAACCCTCACCCAAGATCTCTCAATCTGCAAATTTGGTAGAATAATAAGATGAAGAGTACAAACTTCCATTTTAACCATGCACAATGGTCTTCTGCAGAACCCCCCTACAAATCCCGTGCTATTGTATTAGTCATAATAATGATCATTCGTATCTTTGCAGGTCCACCTTTTCCAAGGTCACAGTCTTCTCAAGCCACTTCCTGCAGGCAGCTTCACGTCACTCATCAGCACGAGTTTCCTCTACCTTACTCTGTCCAATCACAACCAACCCTGAGCACCCAAGTGACTTCATCGCACCAGGCCACCACTTCTTCTCTGCCACTGCACCAGACTTTGACAAGCCCCCAGTTCCAAGACCTGCCTGCCTTCTTACCTCAGCCACTACGCCAGCAATACCTCCTGCACCAGCAGGGAAGGCTGATGGCATTCCCCAGGTATGTAAAACTCACTGACAACATTGACAGACAGACAGACATACTTTATTGATCCCGAGGGAAATTGGGTTTCATTACAGCCGCACCAACCAAGAATAGTATAGAAATATAGCAATATAAACCATAAATAATTAAATAATAATAAGTTAATCATGCCAAGTGGAAATAAGTCCAGGACCAGCCTATTGGCTCAGGGTGTCTGACACTCCGAGGGAGGAGTTGTAAAGTTTGATGGCCACAGGTAGGAATGACTTCCTATGACACTCAGTGTTACATCTCGGTGGAATGAGTCTCTGGCTGAATGTACTCCTGTGCCTAACCAGTACATTATGGAGTGGATGGGAGATATTGTCCAAGATGGCATGCAACTTGGACAGCATCCTCTTTTCAGACACCACCGTCAGAGAGTCCAGTTCCACCCCCACAACATCACTGGCCTTATGAATGAATGAGTTTGTTGATTCTGTTGGTGTCTGCTACCCTCAGCCTGCTGCCCCAGCACACAAAAGCAAACATGATAGCACTGGCCACCACAGACTCGTAGAACATCCTCAGCATTGTCCAGCAGATGTTAAAGGACCTCAGTCTTCTCAGGAACTAGAGACGGCTCTGACCCTTCTTGTAGACAGCCTCAGTGTTCCTTGACCAGTCCAGTTTATCGTCAATTCGTATCCCCAGGTATTTGTAATCCTCCACCATGTCCACACTGACCCCTTGGATGGAAACGGGGGTCACCGGTGCCTTAGCCCTCCTCAGGTCCACCACCAGC
The DNA here is from genome assembly GCF_048418815.1 of Hemitrygon akajei. Lineage (NCBI taxonomy): Eukaryota > Metazoa > Chordata > Chondrichthyes > Myliobatiformes > Dasyatidae > Hemitrygon > Hemitrygon akajei. The sequence continues at coordinate 35,292,287 of NC_133127.1, forward strand.
TCCTTAGTCTTTTTCACATTAAGCTGCAGATGATTCTGCTCGCACTATGTGACAAAGTTTCCCACAGTAGCCCTGTACTCCGCCTCATCTCCCTTGCTGATGCATCCAACTATTGCATCCTTTAAAGTATGAATTCTCTACAAGCTTCCTCTGAAGTGGATGTGGTATATTGCCCCCAGCAATTAGAACTGATCTAATCATGATCAAATTGCAGGTCTGATCGTCAGTAACACTGCCTCAGGCTGAAAGCCTCAAACTCACTCTAGTCTTCCAACTGGAACTGGGATTGTCATGGGTGTTTTCAAAAATTAAATATCCTGCAAGTATTCAGTGGATGTTGTGTACTTGGATTTTCAGAAGGCCTTTGACAAGGTGCCACACAGGAGACTGCTTAACAAACTATGAGCCCATGGTATTACAGGAAAGATTCTAGCATGGATAAATCAGTGACTGATTGGCAGGAGGCAAAGAGTGGGAATAAAGGGAGTCTTTTCTGGCTGGCTGTCGGTGACCAGGGGACTGTGTTGGGACCGAATCTTTTTGTGTTTTATGTCAATGATGTGGATGATGGAACTGATTGCAGGATGCCGCTGTGCAGAGGGACTTGGGCGTACTTGTGCTTGAATCACAAAACGTTGGTGGAGGTTCACAAAGATGATTACAGGATTGAATGGGTAGTCATATCAAGATGGGTCTTTGCCTATATTCACTAGAATTCTGAAAAATGAGACGTGACCTAATTGAATCCTATTGAATGGTGAAAGGACTTTATAGAGTGTATGTGGAGAGGATGTTTCCTATGGTGGGAGAGTCTAAGAAAAGAGCACACAGCCTCAGAATAGATTCGCATCCTTTGAGAATGGAGATGAGGAGGAATTTCTTTAGCCAGAGTGTGGTGAATCTGTGGACTTCATTGCCACAGGCAGCTGTGGAGGCCAAGTCTTTATGTATATTTAAGGCAGAGGCTGATTAATTCTTGACTGGTCAGGGCATGAAGGGATACAGGGAGAAGGAAGGAGATTGGGGCTGAGAGGAAAAATTGATCAGCCATGATGAAATGGTGGAGCAGACTCGATGGGCCAAATGGCCCAATTCAGCTCCTCTATCTTATGGTCTTAATCACCATCTGAATCTGCACATGGAGGAGGTGAACATGTTTGAACTTCTGGGGGCTACTCGGCATCAAGAGATATTAATCCTTGCACTTGAAGTGGAAAAACTAGACCTGTTTGCAATATTTTAGTAAGTCAAAATGAGTGGATATTTATTTAAATGGCAGGGTGGATGTGATTCACTAAGTAATTTGCCAAATCCTGGTATATGCTCCTTGGTTATCTCTGAGGCTGAGGCACGTAGAACATTCCGAAGGAACAACAGCCGTAAGGCAGTAGGGCCGGATGGCATCCCAGGGCGGGTCCTCAAAGTGAGTGTGGAACAGCTAGCTGGGGTGTTTATGGACATTTTTAATCTCTCCCTCTCCCGGTTTGTAGTATCCTCTTGTTTCAAATCATCCATCATTGTCCCTGTACCTAAGAAAACCAAGGCAGCATGTCTGAATGATTGGCGCCCTGTCGCACTCACCTCAATTATAAGGAAATGCTTTTGAGAGGCTGGTCAAGGAATACATCTGCAGCATGCTACCACCCATACTGGATCCCCTACAATTCATCCACCAACAGAGCTGGTCTACCGATGTCACTGTAGCCATAGCACTACACATGGTCCTCACTCACCTGGAGAAGAGAGATGCATACATTAGAATGTTGTTCCTGGACTTCAGTTCAGCGTTCAACAACATAATCCCCTCCAGACTTGACAGGAAGCTCAGAGACCTCGGCCTGCACCCCTTCTTGTGCAGCTGGATCCTGGACTTTCTGTCAGATCACCGACAGGTAGTAAGGACGGGCTCCCTCACCTCTGCCCCTTAACACAGGTGCCCCCAGGGTTGTGTTCTGAGTCCTCTCCTCTACTCCCTTTACACCCTCACACAGCTCCAATCTGCTGAACAAATTTGCAGATGACGTGATATTGATCGGCCTTATTTCTAGTGGTGATGAGACAGCCTACAGGGGAGAGGTCGACACCCTGACACAGTGGTACCAGGATAACAGCCTCTTCCTCAATGCCCAAAAAACAAATGAGCTGATTGTGGATTACAGGAGGAATGGAGACAGGTTTGTCCTGATCAACATCAATGGGTCTGCAGTTGAGAGAGTAAGTAGTTTCAAGTTCCTCGGTATACACATCACAGAAGATCACATCTGGACTGTACACACCAGCTTTGCAGCAAAAAAAAAGCAAAGCAGCCTCTCTTCCACCTCAGGCAACCGAAGAAGTTTGGCATGTGCCTCCAAGTCCTTAAGACCTATAGGGGCACCACGGAGAGCATCCTGCCTGGCTGTGGGAACCTGGTATGGGAACTACACCAACCTTCATCAATGGGCACTGTAGAGAGTGATACGGTCAGGCCAGTGTATCTGCGGATGTGAGCTTCCCTCCATTGAGGACATTTGCAGCAGCAGGTGCTTGAAGAAAGCCCGGAAGATCACTGGGGGCACCAGTCACCCCAACCCATAAACTGTTCCAGCCGCTTCCGCCTGGCATTAAAGCCAGGACCAACAGGCTACGGGACAGCTTCTTTCTCTAAGCCATTAGACTTATAAATTCACATGTCTGTGCATCGTGACGGAGTTATAATGCAAAGGTTATTACTCCTTCATGTTGTGGGATGAATGTTAAGATTTTAATAAATTAAATTTTCATGAAATAAAATTAGAATCCCAATGAAATTTAAGTATTTACTGTGATTCTAATTTCATTTGTCATATGATACAAAATTAATATTTACAAGTACATCCTATGGCCCAGAAATTATTCTATGGAATGGTAAGTACTAGCACCTTAACATGCTGATTTGAAATTCATCTCTCTGATATTTTGGCTGATTAATACAAATAGTGGTCAGTAAAACCTCAGGTGAATTTGTTACATTCCACAGTGCAATTTCATGTTATCTTACTGCAATAAAGTTTCTTCTTAAAGATTGCCCCTGTTTAATTATGTCACATGCAGTCTAAAGCTGGTTGACTAATTTGTGATAAAGCTTCCTTACCGTCTCCAGATAGAACATAGAATGGCACAAGAACCACAACGTGGATACGATAGGGTCTTTTAAGAGGCTTTTAGATAGGTACATGGAGCTTAGTAAAATACAGGGCTATACGTAAGCCTAGGTAGGGACATGTTAGTTACAACTTTGTGGGCCAAAAGGCCTGTATTGTGCTGTAGGTTTTCTATGTCTCTATGTAGTGCTGGACCAATTAAATTAATAATCAAATATCTAACTAAACTAATCTCTTCTGCCTACACAGTGTCCATATCCCCTGTTTTCCTTGCATTCGTGTACCTACTTAAACATCTCTTAAAAGTCCCCAACGTATCTGTCTCTACCACTGACCACACCAGGCAGCACAGTCCAGCCACACACCTGATCGATCTCCCTCGATGGTGAGGCAGAATCTTGGTGTCTGAGTCCAGCCAGCTGTCTTCACTGAGATGACCCCTATATCACACTTAAATATACTGAAGACTCGGGTTTAAAACTGCTGAGGGGCCAAACCTGCAGAATAGTGTAGGCAGCCTGTGACTTCAGAGCAACGGAGTCAGCAACCGTCGGTGTGAGCTCTCAGTAAATTTAGGGATTGGCCTAATCTGCAGCAGCTTCATCATGTCCTTTTGCAGGCGGACACAGGAAAGGGCACCTCCTTACCCTCACCGTCTTCGGGCAGCCTTTGACTTCACCAACCATTCTGCTTCGGGAGTGGGAACGCAGTCCAGGTACCTGACTGAAGGCACTGAATGGTAAGTGCTGGGAAATCCAGGTGTCAGTGGTATCATACGTTAGTTCTGCCTCAGGAATAGATGAATAAAACATGACAATACATCAAGTTGTAATTACTTTTGTGTCGTCTTTGCAGTGTAAGAAGTCAAATAAGGGGAGGGCGTATATGCTAACCAGAAATGTTGATGAATGGAGACACCTTGGGATCCTAGTACATAGATCTCTGAAAATGGTCAGATAGGTCGATAGGATATTAAAGAAGGTATATGGCAGGCTTATCTTCATAGAAAGGGATATAGTGTATAAGAGTTGGGAGATTGTCACAACTTTACAGACACACTGGTTAGGTCGTACTTGTGCAGTTCTGGTTGCTGCATTATAGGAAGATCGTGATTGTGCTAGAGAAGACCCTTGTATAAAGGCGATTGGGGCACTGCACCTCCCTCAGTCTCCAGGATGTTGCGTGGTGGTCTCTTGCAGCTAATAAAAGCCTATCGTTCGCCCCCCGTCTCCGAGAGTTATTGATGGTGCATCATGCATGTTCAATTGCAACATTTAAGAGATGTTTGGGTAGAGACAGAGATGAGAGGCATTTGAAAGGATATGGTCCAGGTGCAGGTACATGGGACTAGTCAGAAAATTCAGGCCGCCATGGACTAGACAGGCCTGTTTCTGTGCTGTAGTGCTGTACTGCTCTGTGATGGCGCCTGGCTTTATGTCAAGGTAGATGCAAAGAAACAATTTCCACAGGATGAGGGAGCAGAGTTAAAATAAAAGAACCCATTCCTGCTGCAGTGAGTAAGGAGCTGTTTCTATTTGCAGAGGGAGATAGAGATTTGGATTTCTCTTTCGTAATGGATGCTAGGTCAATTATTAATTTTAATTTGGAGATTGGTCGGTTTTTGTTACCTATGGTAACAAAAATATTTAGAAAAAACAGCTGCATGGAGTTAGGTTTATAGAATAGCCATGATCTCATTTGAATGGCGTAACAGCCTCCGGAGGTTAAATAGTTTATTCCTGTTTCCATCTTTCTGGGCTTAATGCACAGAGAATGTGGAACATACTGAGTGATCACTTTATTAACTACCTCCTGTACCTCAAAAACGTGGCCACTGAGTGTATGTTTGTGGATTTCTGCTGCCGTAGCTCACCCACTTTGAAGTTCAATCTGTTGTGCGTTTAGAGACGTTCCTCTGCTCACCACTGTTGTAATGTGTGATTATTTGAGTTACTCTCATCCTCAAGACTTCATCTTTTTCTCCAGTCCTAATGAAGCGCTTTGGCCTGAAACGTCGACTGTTTACTCTTTTCCACAGATGCTGCCTGGCCTGCTGAGTTCCTCCAGCGATTTGTGTGTGTTGCTCGAATTTCCAGCATTTGCAGATTTCCTCATGTTTGTGATTCCATGGTCAAAGTCACTTAGATCACATTCTTTTCCCTATTCTGACAATTTGGCCTGAACAACAACTGAACCTCTTGACCGTGTCTGCATGCTTTTATGCACTGAGTTGCTGTCACATGATTGGCTGATTAGATATTTCCATTAACAAGCAGGTGTACAGGTGCACCTAAATAAAGTGCCTCACGCTTAACCTGGAAAAAGTTGCTTTTTAGAATTGGAGTTTTTTGAGAAACACGCAGTTATACATTTTCTCTTGTTTGCCGTTTCTGTGTTTTGAAGGGACATCAGTGCAGAGGCTGGACTATCTCACGTTCAATACCAGTTCCTTCCAGTGCACCGTCTGCACCACTACCTAGCAACACCCAGGATACATCACATATCCAGAAGTATGTCTTCCAGCTCAGTGGTAAGAGCGTTTGCTGATCTACTTTGAGAAAACTAATAGAACGCTGGCTTTTATTGCAAAGGGGAAGGGAATACCAAATGAGAGAAGTGTTGATGCAACTTAAAGGATACTGGAGAACAGTGTACAATTTCAGAGTCCCTGTTTAAATAAAGATTGGAGAGAAGGTTTGTTCAGTTTATTCTTGGGATGGGGGCTTGGCACGTGAAGAAAGGTCCAGCAGGTTAGTGCTGTGCTCATTGGGGTATCGAAGTATGAGAAGGTGAAAGTGTAGGAATCAGAAAAGTGGACGTTGAGAGCATGTTTCCCCTAGTGGGAGTTTCTGGGACTCGGAGTCTGAGAATAAGGGGCTGTTCATCTAAGGTGGGGATGTTCCCAGGACCTGAGGGTCTGAGTTATAGAGTGAGGTTGGGCCAACTAGGACTTTATTCCATGGAGTGCATATGGAGGTGTTTAAAATCATGGGGGTGGGCACATGGATAGGGTACTGTAATCACACAGCTACTTTGTCCCCATGGAAAGAACCAAAAACTAAAGTAAGGAGAGAGCAGAAAGATTTAAAAGGTGCCTTAGGGATGTCTTCATGGAGAGAGTGGGGAGTGTTTGGAATGAGCTGCTGGAGAAATTAGTTGTGGCAGATGCAATATTTAAGAAATATTTGGATAAATATATGTATTGGAGGGGTTAGAGAAGATGAGGGCCAAATGTAGGCAAACAAGAGTAGTTTAGGTGGGATCTTGGACAGCATGGACAAGATGGACTGAAGGGCCTGCTTCCTGCTCTGTTACTCTGAGAACGAAGTTCTTCACTTGGTTAGTGAATCTTGGGGAGTTGTGGAGGTGAATACATTGAATACATTCAAGGCAGAGGTTAACAGGCATTTAAACTGTAAGGGTATGGGGAGAGAGGTGGGAAGGTGGTATGAGACAACCCATGTGCCTGATGGGTGGAGCAGGTTCGAGGGACAGACTGGCCTTGCTCCTGCTCCTGGTTTATTTTTATGTTCTATGATTGTCACCTCAGCTTTGGCTGGTCATCATTATGGCACCAAGTAAAAGTAACGTGAAATGCCTCCATAAACACACACAATCTATTCACGTCAGTTATTTAGAGGTACAGCGTGGAACAGGCCTGTTCAGCCCAATGAACTGCGTTGCCCAGCAACCCACCTATTTAACCCTAACCTAACCATGGGACAATTTACAATGACCAATTAACCTACTAACTGGTCCGTCTTTGGACTGTGGCGTCCTGTCGCACTCACCTCAATAATAATAATGTGCTCATGAGGAGGACGTACAAACTTCTGACATATTGTGACGGAATTGAACTCTGAACTCCGATACCCCGAGCTGTAATATCATCGCGCCAACCTTGACACTAACATGGCGCCCTGAGGCAAGTTTCCTCAGACTCTCTGGTTGCTGCACCTTTCCTGACGGCCATACTGGTCAGTTAAAAAAGTTAAAGTCTGTCCCGAGCCTTAGTAAGGCCAGTTCGTAACGGAGCCACACTGACCGTGAGCTGAAGGGTTTAATTTCCTGTCTGGGCTGAACAGCAAAACATCAGTTGAGGTGGAAGTCCCTGTCCTCAGATGCCCCCAGTTGGAAACATTGGTCTGCTTTACAACTGGCAGGTGTGTTTACAAACATTTTTAATCCCTCCATCTCCCAGTGTAGAGTGCCCTCCTGCTTCAAAACATCCACCATTGTTCCCGTACCTAAAAAGACCAAGGTAACATGTCTGAATGATAATAATAAGCAAATGATTTGAGAGGCTGGTCAAGGACTACATCTGCAGCTTGCTACCACCCATACTGGACCCCCTACAGTTCACCTACCGACACAACTGATCGACAGATGACACAATAGCCACAGTTCTACACACCTTCCTTACACATCTAGGGAAGGAGGATGCTATGTGAGAATGCTGTTCTTGGACTACAGTTCAGCATTCAACACCATAATTCCATCCAGGCTCAACAAGAAGCTCAGAGACCTCGGCCTTCACCCTGCCTTGTGCAGCTGGATCCTGGACTTCCTGTCAGATCGCCAGCAGGTGGTAAGAGTGGGCTCCCTCACCTCCAACCCTCTGACTCTCAATACAGGTGCCCCTTACTCTCTGTATATCCATATGTCACCAACCACAGCTCCAATCTGCTAACTAAATTTGCTGATGACACTACACTAATTGGCCTAATCTCAAATAATTATGAGGCAGCCTACAGAGAAGAAGTCATCACCCTGACACAGTGGTGTCAAGAAAACAACCTCCCTCTGAATGTTGTAAAAAAAAAGGAGCTGGTTGTGGACTACAGGAAGAATGGAGAGAGGCTAACCCTTATTGACATTAATTGATCTGGGGTTGAGAGGCTTTAAGTTCTTCGGCATAAACATCACTGAGGATCTCACGTGGTCTGTACAGAGAACCATAGAACATTACAGCACAGAAACAGGCCTTTTGGCCCTTCTTAACTGTGCTGAACCATTTTTCTGCCTAGTCCCACTGATCTGCACCTGGACCATATCCCTCCATACACCTCTCATCCATGTACCTGTCCAAGTTTTTCTTAAATGTTAAAAGTGAGCCCACATTTACCACTTCATCTGGCAGTTCATTCCACACTCCCACCACTCTCTGTGTGAAGAAGCCGCTCCTAATGTTCCCTTTAAACTTTTCCCCCTTCACCCTTAACCCATGTCCTCTGGTTTTTCTCTCCCCTAGTCACAGTGGAAAAAGCCTGCTTGCATTCACTGTATCTATACCCATCATAATTTTATATACCTCCATCAAATCTCCCCTCATCCTTCTACGCTCCAGGGAATAAAGTCCTAACCTATTCAACCTTTCTCTGTAACTCAGTTTCTCAAGTCCTGGCAACACCAAAGTCCCAATACAGCAGGCAGTGAAGAAAGCTAATGGTGTGTTGGCCTTCATAACAAGGGGAGTTGAATATAGGAACAAAGAGGTCTTTCTGCAGGTGTACAGGGCCCTGGTGAGACCCCACCTGGAGTACTGTGTGCAGTTTTGGTCTACAAATCTGAGGAAGGACATTCTTGCTATTGAGGGAGTGCAGCATAGGTTCACGAGGTTGATTCCCAGGATGGCGGGACTGTCATATGTTGAAAGATTGGAGTGACTGTGCTTGTATACACTGGAATTTAGAAGGATGAGAGGGGATCTGATTGAAACATATAAGATTATTAAGGGATTGGACACACTAGAGGCAGGAAACATGTTCCCGATGTTGGGGGAGTCCAGAACCAGAGACCACAGTTTAAGAATAAGTGGTAGGCCATTTAGAACGGAGTTCAGGAAAAAACTTTTTCACCCAGAGAGTTGTGGATCTATGGAATGCTCTGCCTCTGAAGGCAGTGGAGGCCAATTCTCTAGATGCTTTAAAGAAAGAGTTAGATAGAGCTCTTAAAGATAGCAGAGTCAAGGGATATGGGGAGAAGGCAGAAACAGGGTACTGATTGTGGATGATCAGCCATGATCACATTGACTGGCGGTGCTGGCTCGAAGGGCTGAATGGCCTACTCCTGCATCTATTGTCTATTGTCTATAGTCTATCCTTGTAAACCTTCTCTGCAATCTTTTAACCTTATTAATATCCTTCCTGTAATTTGGTGACCAAAATTGCACACAATACTCCAAATTTGGCCTCACCAATGACTTATTCAACCTCACCATAACAACTCTTATATTTAATACTTTGATTTATAAAGGTCAATGTACCAAAAGCTCTCTTTACTACTCTATCTACCTGTGACGCTGTTTTTAAGGAATTTTGTATCTGTATTCCCAGATCCCTCTGTTCTACTGCACTCCTCAGTATCCTACCATTTACCTTGTATGTTCTACATTGGTTTTTCCTTCCAAAGTGCAATACCTCACACTTGTCTGTATTAAATTCCATCTGCCATTTTTCAGCCCATTTTTCCAGCTGGTCCAAATCTCTCTGCAAGCTTTGAAAACCTTCCTCACTGTCCACTACACCTCCAATCTTCGTATCATTAGCAAATTTGCTGATCCAATTTACCACATTATCATCCAGATCATTGATATAGATGACAAGTAACAATGGACCCAGCACTGATCCCTGTGGCACACCACTAGTCATAGGCCTCCACTCAGAGAAGCAATCCTCCACTACCACTCTCTGGCTTCTCCCATTGAGCCAATGTCTAATCCAATTTACTGCCTCACCATGTATACCTAGCGACTGAATCTTCCTAACTAACCTCCCATGCAGGACCTTGTCAAAGGCCTTACTGAAGTCCATATAGACAACATCCACTGCCTTCCCTTCATCCACTTTCCTTGTAACCTCCTCGAAAAACTCTAATAGATTTGTTAAACATGACCTACCACGCACAAAGCTGTGTTGAATCTCCCTAATAAGTCCCTGTCTATCTAAATACTTGTAGATCCTATCTCTTAGTACTCCTTCCAATAGTTTACCTACTACCGACATCAAACTTTCCGGCCTATAATTTCCCGGATTACTTTTAGAGCCTTTTTTAAACAACGGAACAACATGAGCTATCCTCCAATCCTCCGGCACCTCACCCATAGATACCGACATTTTAAATATATCTGCCAGGGCCCCTGCAATTTCAACACTAGTCTCCTTCAAGGTCCAAGGGAATACCCTGTCAGGTCCTGGGGATTTATTTAATCTGATTTGCCTCAAGATAGTAAGCATCTCCTCTTCAATCTGTATAGGTTCCATGACCTCACTACTTGTTTGCCTTATTTCCATTGACTCCGTGCCAGTTTCCTTAGTAAATACGGAAGCAAAAAACCCATTTAAGATCTCCCCCATTTCTTTTGGTTCCATACATAGCCGACCACTCTGATCTTCAAGAGGACCAATTTTATCCCTTACTGTCCTTTTGCTCTTAATATACCTGTAGAAGCTCTTTGGATTATCCTTCACCTTGACTGCCAAAGCTACCTCATGTCTTCTTTTAGGCCTCCTGATTTCTTAAGTATTTTTTTGCACTTTTTATACTCCTCAAGTACCTTATTTGCTCACTGTTTCCTATACATGTCATACATCTCTCTCTTCTTTTTTATCAGAGTACCAATATCCCTAGAGAACCAAGGTTCCTTATTCTTATTCACTTTGCCTTTAATCCTGACAGGAACATACAAACTCTGCACTCTCAAAATTTCTCCTTTGAAGGCCTCCCACTTACCAACGACATCCTTGCCAGAGAACAACCTGTCCCAATCCACGCTTTTTAGATCCTTTCTCATTTCTTCAAATTTGGCCTGTTTCCAGTTTTGAACCTCAACTCAAGGACCAGATCTATCTTTATCCATGATCAAGTTGAAACTAATGGTGTTATGATGACTGGAACCAAAGTGTTCCCCTACACACACTTCCGTCACCTTTCCTAACTCGTTTCCTAATAGGAGATCTAATACTGCATCCTCTCTGGTTGGTATATCTCTATATATTGATTTAGAAAACTTTCCTGAACACATTTTACAAACTCTAACCTGCCTAGACCTTTAACAGTATGGGAGGCCCAATCAATATGTGGAAAATTAAAATCCCTACTATCACAACTTTGTTTTCTGCAGTTGTCTGCTATCTCTCTGCAGATTTGCTCCTCCAATTCTTGCTGACTATTGGGTGGTCTATAATACAACCCCATTAATGTGGTCATAACTTTCCTGTTTCTCAGCTCCACCCATATGGCCTCAGTAGACAAGCTCTCTAATCTGTATCGGCTGTGTGGTGAAAAAGGCACAACAGCACCTCTTTCACCTCAGATGCTTGAAGAAGTTTGGTATGGACTGCCAAATCCTTTCTGCAGGGGCACAATTGAGCGCATCCTGACTGGCTGCATCACTGCCTGGTATGGGAACTGTACCTCCCTCCATCGCAGGACTCTGCAGAGAGTGGTGTGGACAGCCCAGCACATCTGTAGATGTGAACTTCCCACTAATCAAAGACATTTACAAAGACAAGCATGTAAAAAGAGCCCAAAGGGTCATTGGGGACACAAGTCACCCCATCCACAAACCGTTCCAGCTGCTACCATCTGGGAAACGGTCCTGCAGCATAAAACCCAGGACCAACAGGCTCCAGGACAGCTTCTTCCACCAGGCCATCAGACTGATTAATTCATGCTGACGCAACTGTATTTCTATGTAATACCGACTGTCCTGTTGTACGTACTATTTACTATAAATTGCATATTATACATTTAGACGAAGATGTAACAAAGATTTTTACTCATGTATGTGAAGGATGTAAGTAATAAACTCAATTCAATTCAATTCAAGCAATGAGAGTCATAGAACATTACAGCACAGGAACAGGCCCTTTGGCCCACCTAGTCTATGCTAAACTGTTAATCTGCCTAGTGCCATCGAGCCGTACCAGGACCATACCCCTCCATCCATGTACCCATCCAAGCTTCTCCCAAATGTTGCAATCAAACTTGCATCCACCACTTGCATTGGCAGCTCGTTCCACACTCTCATTACCCTCTGCGTCAATTAGTTTCCCCTCAGGTTCATTTCACCTTTCACCCTTAACCCCGACCTCTAGTTCTCGTCTCCCCCAACCTCAGTGGAAAATGTCGGCTTGCATTTACCCTATCTACATCTCTCATAACTTTGTAAACCTCTCATCAAATCTCCATTCAATCTTCTAAAGCCCTGGAGAATTATCCACCCTAACTTGCATCAAGACTGCAAACACCTCCTCTTCTGTAATCCAGATATGGTCCATGATCTCAATAATATTTTGCTTCAGTCCTGTAGATTCTGCGTCCATCTCCTGAGTAAGTACAGATAAAAACAATCTATATAAGATCTCTCACATTTCTTTTGGTTCCACGCATAGATTACCACTCTGCTCTTCCAGAGGACCAATTTTGTCCCTTGCTATCCTTTTGCTCTTAATGTATGTGTAGAATCCTTGGGATTCTCCTTTGCCTTGCCTGCCAGAGCAGCCTCATGCCTTCTTTTGGACCTACTGATACCCCACTGAGGTGTACTCCTCAAGCATTTAGTGAGGCTAGGCGAAAGTGAGTGTGTGAACGTGGCGGATGAGAGGAAGTGTCTGCTGTAGCATGCATTCATAAGTGTTTGCGAGCAGGTTTGAGCCACACTGTAACATGCAGCCTCTCCCTGTGCTGTGGTAGAAAGCTTCCACAGATTCACTGCTTTGACTTATTGTAATAAAAAAAAATGTTTTCCAGATTATACCAGAGGTAAGGAATTATTCTTATCCACATCTTCACCTGCTTACGCTCCAAGGATTGAACGCAGGACAACAGATTCCAGCTGTCAGAGAAAGTTATGAGGTGTGTTTCTTGTATCATAAATCCTGAGCAAGCGGCCTATTTCTAGTGCGTGAACAGCTTCTATGATTGGTGGTCTTGAGATAGCGAATGGTTGACATGGATGTAAAGGTCAACTTCAAATTTCTCTTCTCAGTGTGGTAGCGTGCACAATGAATCACCAAGCAGTGTTGATAAAAGGCTGCTTCACCCCGACAATCGGCAAATGTTTGCTAACAGCTGTAATAGAAGTAGGCAGAGTCAAGGAGTCACGCAGCAAGGAATGGGACTTGACGTGCCTACCATCTAATCCAGTCCCATTGAACCATATCCCTCAAAACCTCTCCTATCCATGTACATACCTGTCCAAATGTCTTTTAAATGCCAGCTCCACCACAGGCACTAGCCTCCCCAGCATCGAGGAGGCAGCACCCATCATTAACGACCCCCATCACACAGGATATGCCCTCTTCTCATTGTTACCATCAAGGAGGAGGTTCAGGATCCTGAGGAAACACACTCAATGTTTTAGGAACAGGTTCTTCCCCTCCGCCCTCAGATTTCTGAATGGACATGAACACCACCTCGCTATATTTTTTTGCTCTTCTTGCACTATATACTTAATTTAAAAATTTATATATATTTTATTGTAATTTATAGCTTTTCATTATTATTATAATGTATTGCAATATACTGTTGCTGCAAAAGGACAAATTTCATGGCACACGCCATTAATATTAAACCTGATTCTTATTCTAATAAATGTTATTCCACCTGCCTTAACGACTTCCTTTGGCAGCTCGTTCCATATGCACACCAGCCTCTCCACGAAGAAGTTATCCCTCAGGTCTCCTTTAGATTGCTCCCCCCTCATCTTAAACTTATGCCCTCCAGTTTTTGATTCCCTTTCCCCGGAAAAAAAGACTGAGTGCATTCACCTATGCCCCTCATGGTTTCGTACACCTCTATAAGGACATCTTTCTGTCTTCTACACTCAAGCAATAATGTCCTAGTCTGCCCAATTATTCAGAATTCTTGTAAATGTTCTCCTCAGTTGATTTAAGACCATAAAACCATAAAACATAGGAGCAGAATTCGGCCATTTGCCCATCGGGTCTGCTGCACCATTCAATCATGGGCTGATCCTTTTTTCCCCTCCTCAGCCCCATTGTCCAGTCTTCTCCCTGTAATCTTTGATGCCATGTCCAATCAAGAATCTATCAAGCTCTGCCTTAAATACTCCCACTGACCTGGCATCCACAGCTGCCTGCGGTAATAAATTCCACAAGTTCACCGTTCTCTGGATAAAGAAATTTCTTTGCATCTCCATTTTAAATGGACACCCCTCTGTCCTGAGGCTGTGCTCTCTTGTCCTAGACTCCCCCACCATGGGAAACATTTTTTCCACATCTACTCTGTCTGGGCCTTGCAACATTTGAAAGGTTTCAATGAGATCCCTCCTCATCCTTCTAAATTCCAGTGAGTACCGACCCAGAGCCATCAAACGTTCCTCGTATGATAACCCTTTCATTCCTGGAATCATCCTTGTGAACCTCCTCTGAACCCTCTCCAATGCCAGCACATCTTAGATGAGGAGCCCAAAACTGTTCACAATGTTCAAGGTGAGGCCTCACCTGTGCCTTATAAAGCTTCAGCATCGTATCCCTTAAATGGGTATGTTTCCAGTGGAGTTCCAGCCTAGAGACTTTCTCCTTTAGCTGTATAGTGCACTTGTGAGGCCACACCTTGAGTGCTGTGTACAGGTTTGGTCTCCATATTTTGTGAGGGATGTGAAGGCACTGGAGAGAGCTCAGAGAAGGGTGACTAGACTCATTCCAGGTCTGCAGGATATGAACTATGAAGAAAGATTAAAATAATTAAATCTTTTTAGCCTAAGTAGATGTAGAATGAGAGGAGACAGGATAGAAGTATTTAAAATAATTAAGGGTATAAATAAGATGGATGCAAGCAAGCTGATACTTCAAAATTAATCCATCAACGAGGACATGGGGCCATAGGTAGAGGCTGGTTAAAGGGAGATTTCAGACTAATATTTGGAAGCATTTCTTTACACAGCGAGTTGAGAACACATGGAAAAAACTACCTGGTTGTGTGGTGGAGAGCAGTATCTTAGAGATTTTCAAATCTAAACTCGACAGTTATTTCAGCATGCTATGTGAATAGGAATTCGGCAAGCTTTGTTGGGCCAAATGGCCTGTTTCTGTCAAAAACCAGTCAAAAAATGTTCTAATGTCTCACTTTAAGTTACATACGTGTTCCAGAACATTCTAAGGGTGAAAGGAGAAAACTTGAACTGGAAAATGAAATGAATAATAAGCTGAACATCTGAGCTGAGACTGGTGAAGACTCCTGGGGACTACGGAGGATTAAGTTCACTCCTTGGAACATCTGGCAGAATTTTCACTTTTCATAGTCTCATAAAGACAAACAACTGGAAAATGAGGCTTCAACCCACTTGATCCTCAACCATCTCCACCTACCTAGACATCATGTGCCGAGTGCGTGTGTTCAAAGGAGAAATGGGGCTTGTTTTCCTGTTGTAGTTGCTTGTTGTGTTTGGTGGCGTTCTGCCGAGCATTGGGGTATGCTACGTTGGTGCCAGTATGTATGGCGACCCCATCACATTGTTAGATTGTATTGGATGTTAACAGAAACAGCACATTTCAAGTTTTGATGTACCTGTGATAAACAAATTAACCTATTCTTTTTATTCTCCCCACGTTTGCATCAACCATCCCTTGGATTCTACACAGAAGGGGCAATTTACAGGGCCAATTAAGATATAGGAGCAGAATGAGGCCATTTCACCCATCGAGCCTGCTCCACAACCTATTAGCTTCCACACCTCTGGGTTGTGGGGGGGGGGGGGGGTACTAGAACACGCAAAGGAAACTTGTGTAGTCACACTTCAGAAAGACAATATTTACATACAAGTTTGAATGCAGGGCTCAGTTGCTATTAGTCAGAGGTTCTACTAGCTACTCCCTATTGTAGAGAAGGGGATGGGCAATGTTGCCTGTGCCTCGTCCGACTCCAGATCTACCTGATGGCAGATTGGTATGATGTGGCAGCCCCAGCGACAGGTCACATAGTGCAGATCCTCCATTCAATGGCAATCATAAGCAAAGTAGTCCTTCACCCCTCCGCAGTCCACCCTGTCTCACCACTCCCTCTCTCCTCATTATACTGGCTTTCTTCCCCATCCACTCTTACAGGGCTCGGCACGAAATAGTGGCCCTCACCGACACGGCTCGTCGCACTGACTTTCTCCAGCCGATTTGTTCACGTCACCTTGCTATCGCTTGCCTCTTTCAGGAGCTGTTGCAGTTGGAGGACAGGCTCGGGACTGTGAGCCGGGGGAGCATGCAGAATATGATTGAGAGATGCACCTTGCCACACAAATACAGGAAGGTAAGAATCAGGTGACTGCCTTTCACAGAAGATGGTGAAGGTGGGTGGGTTGCTGGGGACAATTGGCTGAGTTTGAAAGGAATGAGATGTATAGCCAGGAGAATGGGATTGCATGATATGCAAAGCGTTCGAGATGTCAGGCTGATTTCTGACGTGCTTTGTGCACCTTTTAAAATGTACAATAAATACTCAGTGCACCTCTAGTAATCCAACAAGACCTTTGTGTTAAAACTTTTGTTTTAAAGTTCTCTACTATAATGCATTATTTTAACTTTAAGACTCCTAAGGTGTGGACAAAACAGAAAATGCTGGAAACAATCAAAGTTGAGTACTTGTGTTCAGAAGTCCCTGTATGCACAGGTGCAATGAAACATTTACTAGTGACAGCATTGTAGGCACAAAGTATTGGAGACACTACATTAACAAGAAAAAAACAAAAAGTGAACATAAATTAAACTAAATTATACAAGGAACAACACAATTAGAATAAAAAATAAAATGCTGGAGGAACTCAGAGGGTCAGGCAGCATCTGTGGAGGGATAGAAACAGTTGACATTTCGGGTTGAGACCCTTCAAAAGGACTGGAAGGAAATAGGGAAGGTTGCCAGTATAGCAAGTTGGAGGGAGGGGAAAGGGTGGAGCAACAGTCGGATTGGTAGAGCCAGGTGAGGCTGGGTGTTGGGTCAGGGAGGGAGGGAGTGGGGGCGGGCAGGTGTTAGCTGTAAGTGACAAGGGGCTGAAGAATTTGCAATCTGAAAGGAGAGCTCGGTAGATCATGGAAGAAAGGGAAGGAGGTGAAGAGGGAAACATCCCTGTCCATGGCCTCCTCTACTGCCAGGTTGAGGTGAGACGCAAATTAGAGAATGCACCTCATATTCCACCTTGGTAGTCTCCAATCTGACAGCTTGAACATTGATTTCTCTAACTTTCGGTAAATTCTCTCTGTTTCTCTTTACATTCCCTAATGCCAGCAGCCCCTTTGCCTTTTCTCTTCCTCCTGCCTCACTCGCTGGATCTGCCCTCCCTCTGGTTTCTCTCCTTTCCCCCTTCCCTCCAGTGCATGGTCCACTGCCCTCTCCTATCAGATTCCATCTTCTTGTCCCTACTACCCATCTCCCATATTCCTGCATCTTTCCTATTCTTCCCCTCCAATAACTGCCCATCACTCCCCTTTTACCACCATCCACCTGTTGCCCTCCATTCCTTGCTCTTCCCCTTCCCCCACTTTTTATACTAGCCATCTCCACTTTTTCTTTCCAGGCTGAAGAGGGTCTTGGCCCAAAACGTTAATTGTCCATTTCCATCCATAGATGCTGCCTTTCTGTCTGAGTCTGTCTGGCACTTGGTGTTACTTCAGATTTTCAGTCTCTTTTGTATTTCCATTGTAGTTCTAAGTGGTCATAATGTTGCTAGGGGTTATTGATTAGTGTTGAAGGGAAGTAGCTACTCTTGAACCTTCAGGCATCTGTGTTCTTGCCCTGTGATAGCTGAGAGAGGATGGCATGTCCCAGATGGTGAGGATCTTTGATAGACGTTGCCTTCTTGAAGAGCACGTAGTGTAGATCCATATGATGCTGGGGAGGAATATGCCTGTGATGTGTTCACTACTCTGCAGCTTTTATATTCCTGCAAACTTGAATCGCTGTACCAGACCGTGATACAACCAGCTAGGATACTCTCAACAATATATCTGCAGAAGGTTCATTAGGAACAACAACTCACCTTCAGCCTAGATGCTTTAAAGCCTTGCAGGTTCATCAATAAAATTATCAATTTCAAATAATTTCACATTTCTGACGTTCGCTGCATTTTTTACTGGCATTTTCAGATTTTATTCCTCTTCTCCTCACTATATCTCCATCAGATTACCCAATAACACCTTTATCACATTCTTTCAATTGCTTCCATCATCACTGCTTGTCTGAGGACACAACCTCAGAATACAAGGGATGTCCTTTTAGAACAGAAATGAGAATTATTTTTTTTAGCCAAAGTGGGTTAAATCTGTGGAATTCATTGCCACAGGTGGCTGTGGAGGCCAAGTCTTTGGGTATATTTAAAGCACAGGGTGATAGGTTCTTGATTGCTAAGGGCGTTGATTGATAGGTTCTTGGTTGGAAGAACGGGGCTGAGAGGGACAATAAATCAGCCATGATGGTGGGGCAGACTTAATGGGCTGAATGGCTTAGTTCCACTCCTATGTCTTATGGTGTCTGACATTAATACATTTTTTTATTATTTGTAGAGAATACAACAGGATATCAAAGAAGGTAAAAAGGAAGAAGAGGAAATGGACTTAGATGAGAAATGTACGATTTGCCTCTGTATGTTGGAGGAGGGAGAAGATGTCAGGTATGTTAGAAAGAAATTGCTCCACTGGGCTGACTCTGATCTTCCTCCTCTTTTTCTACCCCATGGGATTCAGGGGGTCTTGGTTCCACCACAGTCCTGAGGTAACACATATGAAGTCCATTGATGGGACAGGTGGAACTGGATAGTATGTGGGTGTATTGATCATGATCATACTCCTGCTGTCAGTGCATGGCCTCCATGTGATTCCATTGAAGAACATGAAGCACTTTTTGTCTCCATGGATGTTTCTCCCATCAGTATTGATTTTAGATTTAGATTGAGTTATCACATCTACATCGAAATACAGTGCAATGTCTCACTTGTATTAACAATTAATGCACCCAAGGTTGCAGCTGACAAGTATCCCCACACGTTCCAGCATCGACATAGCGTTCTCACAATACTCAGCAGGACAACGCAGAGCACAATGAAACAGAAAATACCAAACGACAGCGAAACGAGCCCCATTCCTCCCTCCCTCCCTCCCACCAACATACACAGTCCTCTAACTCCAGGACAGGCCACCTTCCTCGGCTTCCAGCCTCCTGTGGACTTGTGAATTCGCAGACAACTGAGTTCCAGCTCCCCCAGCAGACTCGCAGACCCAGGCTTGAATTTTCACAAGTTGGTGAGGATGTTACATTTTTTCGAGAAGATTTTGAGAGCGTCCTTGTAGTATTTTCTCTGTCCTCCGGGAAGCTCCTTCTCTGACACAGCTTGGAGTAAAGTTGGATTCTAGTATTAGAGATGTGGAATGCATGGACTAGCTGCTGTAACTGGTTAAGCCTGAACCAGTTGGAAGGATTGGCCCTGGAAGGATGGTTGACATTAGGTCATCTATCTACCCAGTCAATCTGGAGGATTTTGCGGAGGATGAGTTGCCCATAAGCAAAATTAATCTGCCTACTGTAGCTCAGTGGCTGAAGTTGGTGTGATCTTGGTTCAGGAATGGAGACAGAGGTTGACCAACCAGCTGCACCACAATACCACCCATCATTTCTCTGATGGTTTGAAGTACCATCAATAACTCATCCAATATACAGGTGGTCGGGAATCACTTCTGCTCAGTCTAATGGGCTTTGTGCTGGGGTGTTGAATGCTTCATCAGGAGGGTGTGCTGGCACACTGGAGGCTGCCAGAAATTCTACTGTTTGGTTCATTACTGATACCTGCTTTAATGGTGGGTGGCTCTGGAGAAAGGGGAAGAAATCCATGTTGACCGGTGTCTCACATTCGGTCTAGATTGTTGGCAGGAGTGTTATGTGACAGGGCAAGGATCTTCACTGTAAGGCCCATACAAAAGCATAACACATCAGGTCCCTGCACCAAACCTTAACTGCTCCTCCTTTCTACACCTCAGTCGATGGCTCATGAACCAGCCTTGAATTTGCACACAAGTAGGATTTATCAGCCTCATGTAGATCAATGGTTGAAGTCGGTCTGATTTTGGTCCTGGAATAGGGGGCAAAGGTTGAACCATCAGCTGGACCACAGTAAATAATCTGGGAAACTGATAACTATGGTTTGGACATGAAGAAGTGGAATTTAGCCCAGGATCCCCAAATAAATTGCTCCTTCCAGCAGGTGGAAGTGACAATCGGAGCATAAAGGTCACAGAATAGTATTTGGTAACACACAAAGTGCTGGAAGAGCTCAACAGGTCAGGCAGCCTCTCTGGAGGGAAAAACAGTCGACATTCCGGACTGAGATCCTTCTTCAGGACTTCCATCATCCTGATAATCAAAGGGTCTTGGCCCAAAATGTCAACAGTTTATTCCCCTCCACCGATGCCGAGTTCCTCCAGAGTGTGAGTGTGTGTCTCCAGCATCTGCAGACTCTCGTGTGTTTGTCATATCTGGCATATGAGGTGCAAGCGACGGGCGGTGCAGTGCTATTGATCGTTCTTTGTCTTTGTTCAGGCGCCTCCCTTGCATGCACCTGTTCCACCAAGCCTGCGTCGACCAGTGGCTGGCCACCAGCAAGAAGTGTCCAATCTGCCGTGTGGACATCCAAGCACAGCTCCTTCCAGACAGCTGATTGGACAAGCGAATGGGACACAATTCCACAAGAAAGGAAATCAAGTTCCTCCCACAATATGTGGGGTGGAACTCAGCCTTGTCACCATGCTTTGCCTTTTTAAATGATGTATTTTGGAAATGATGTAACGTAAATCAAGCTGCAGCAACCCGTATTAATGGGGGTTTTAGCCACTTTGCAATAGAGAATAGAAATATAGACCACTAAATCTTCGGAGCTGGTACTCCCAGAGGACAGTGGAATTTATCTTTCGTATTAGAACCTTTATTATAATTATTATTGGACTGAAGTGTTTGTAGATTGAATTGCTCAATAATTCTCAATGTTATAAAGAGCTTCTTGTAGAATCTCTTTCTCATGTACTGGAATTGTCCATTCTCGGCTCAGCCACTTCAGCCCCATTGTTGTGAATCATACCCTTTCTATCCTAGTGAAAGCTTGAATATCTGTTGTCACGGATGGTAATGCAGCCTACAGTGAGGACATATTTAAACATACTTCACCTAAAGATTGGAAGAAATGCTTTTCCCTCCACAATAATGGACTGTGTGAAATACTACTTGATCTAAAGTAGTTAATTCTGTGTTAGCCTACACCTGTTAAAAAGCTTGCGTGCAGATGGATTGTGTTAACCAGGAGATGATCTAGTTGGATGCTGCATTGGCTGTAGATCTGCTTTGCCCTGGTAAGCTCAGCCAAGGACAGAAACCGGACAGGTGTCTGGTACAAAGAATAACTCCTGATTTGGATTTATTTGATCCTTGGTGAGGAAAGGGTGCAAGGATCTTGGTAGGTTATTCTCTCGGGAGATTGAATAGGTCTCTGAGGTCCTGACAATCACTATAATTTTGTCTGGAAAAGAGATCATAAGTTGAGTTCAGTTTTGAATTTTACTTGGGTGAAGGCCTTGAGATGTTGAGGGCATTATACGAAGGCACGTTGTTAATTGACTTGGAAGCAGCAATTTAGAGCCAGAGTCATAGGGCATTGAAAGTGGCCCTTCGGTCCAAGTCGGCTGTGCTCGATCATTGGTCATTACGCTCATCCCATCTGGCAAACAGCCCACAAACCTCTCTTATCCACGTACTTGCATAGATGTCTTTTAATGTGCTCGCCTCAACAACTACTTCTGGCAATTCATTCCAAATACGCCCACACTTTTCATGAAGAAGCTGCCCCGATCTCTCTTTTAAATCTTGTTTTTAGCACCCCTTCCCTGAGAAGAGGACTCAGCCCCTCGCCCTGTTTATGCCCCTCGTGATATTATATAACTCTATCAGGTTACCTTCTTGTGCTCAAAAGGTGAAATAAAAGGGATGTCAGCAGGTCAGGCATCAAGAGTGAGTGGGCCTGATCACTGAAGTTGCAGAAAGGAGGGGCAGTGGAGAGAGCAAAGAGAATGCATGTGATTGGGCGGAGATGCTGAGGTTGTGAAGCTGAAGTGTGGAAGTGCTTTCTGAGAGAGGGTGGTGAAGGTGATGTTAATCACAGCTGATCCATTCCATTGTAATTAGAAGTTTGCAGTGGTTTAAGAGGCCAAGGACAGAAATGTCCGAATGAGAAAGGATAAGGAAATTAAGTGACTGGAATGGAAATGGGACGGCATTTCTGTCTGACTGAATAGAGGATTTCTGCAGTAAAAACAGAAAACACCGGAAATACTCAGCAAGTCAGACTGCGTCGGTAGGAAGAGTAACAAGGGAGCATCTTAGGTTGAAGAACTTTCAATACTTTATCAAAGACAAGAAGGGAAAGAGACATCACTGAGGGTGAACAAGGCAAGGCAGACAGATGGAAGTATTCTGCAAAATGGTCACTTAAATGGTATTTTCCACTGTGAGTTGTACACTAAGTGAGAAAAGATTCAGAGGGACCTACAAGTACAAGAACATAGTTCATGAAGGTGGCGACACAGGTAGACAAAATGGTGTGGAAGACATGTGACATGCGTGCCTTCATTGGATGGGCCACTGGGTAAAAAGGTTGGGATGTCATGTTATACTGCACAAGGCGTTGATGAGATTGCACTTGGGATGCTGTGTGTAGTTCTGGATGCTGTACTATGTATGTCATTAAGCTGAAAAGTGGCATTTTTTTGTGTTTTGTACTGTGGTGCAAACCTTTCAATGCAAGTGACGGAGCTCAGTAAATACACTGCCTATTTAACATTCACAGTTCAGGAATTTAATAAGACCTGGTTTTTGTATTGTCGAGATTATGTTCTTCCCGAATGAAAGGTTAACTGTTTTCAAAACAGCCAGTAGTTCTTCATACAGTGTTTTGTGTGATGCTCCAGGTCCCAGCATCCCAGACTCTTCTGTCTCAAGTCTGAAGAACGATATTAGGCTACAGTTTAATCAAATGAGATTTTTGCTGGTTGATGTGATGAGTCACTATTTTCCACCAAAAACTGTGAATCATTATCAATCATCTGAGATCCTGCTGATTTCAAAGTTGCAATGATAGTTCAAAATTTGATCAAAAAGAGCAAATGTAACCTTCTTTCCAGGTTTCTCAGTAGAAATACTTGACCATTGAGCCAATATAAATCACAATAATCAGATTCAGTCATCTGAAATGCTGGATGTTTGAAAACAATTGTGTTTAGAAGAAAGTGCACCTTAAAGTGGGGTATATTGTGGCCCCCTCACAGAGCAGGCAGGAACGAGAGTGTTGTGATTCATCTTTGCAGCTGCAGTGGTATCCAATATTGGAAAAACTGAGTTAGGAGTTCCAGTTGAATATGGCAACTCTGTGGAAGGAAATGCGAGCAGTGAGCAGCACTTCACTGGAGAAAGCAGTGGGGTATAATTATATTTGGTCCAACCGTTCTTTGCAACTGGAAGCATGAGGAGCTACTGTTTTTGCTTTAGTTATTTGAACATTTGCAGTATTTAAATATGACAGCGTTCCTCACGATTTGGAGGCTGTGCCTCACAGTCAAGGCTTCCAGGAGTCCCGTTTCTCTTTATTTCACGACTGAAACAAAATTAGAAGCTTCTTTTGAAAGAAGCTTAAAAATATTCCCCCCCAAAAAGTAGCTATCACATGCAAGAATGATCAATAATGGATCAATGGATCAATAAATTGACACTTTCTCCCTTTGATTCACAGAAAGAGTCATTGATGGTGATGTGTAGGAGAAAATTTATTCAGGGCAAAAGACAAATATTTTTAGAGTAAGTGTTGGTAGATCCTGCAGCTATTCATGGGAATGTTAAAAAGAGTTAAAAATGTTAAAAAAAAAACCTTTATCTGATCAATTAACTGTCATGAAATGTACTGTACATTCAAGCATGCAGTGTATCAGAACAGATGCCTTACATAATTAATCATAATTTATTACTAACAGCAGCTATTGTAGATGTGTATTTAACTTTAAACTTTTGTATAACTGATATAATTTATTTATTTAGAGATATTAAAGCTATTTTAAAATGTTACTTCGTTTGAATTTCTTGTTTCCATTACAGAAGGGTTTCCTGCAAAATTAGAAGCAATTGGGCACTGCTGAGTGTAGGATATGTGGGAAGGTGTCAAGAGAGTACGAATGTTCCTGCTGGTCTGTATTTAATGATATAGTCAGGGCTGTGCATGCAAGCAGTGGAGTGAGTGAAGGGGGAAACAAGTGGGCCTCATTTACAATGATCATTTGACAGGATATGTGTAGGAAGGGATTATAACATTGAGAAAGTGACACATTGCTCCTTAGTGTGGCAAATGTTGATGCCTATCACAGCCCTGGCTTTAGTATATCAAAAAATCTATCGCTGAAAACATTCTGCAGATCAGGTAGGTGTGGGGTTCTGATAAATAGTCTTTCATAGGTCTGTTTCTCCTTCCACAAACCCTGCCTGAATTGATGGATGTGTCCAGCATTTTTTGATATTATTTCAGATTTCAAATATCTACCGTCTTCGGGTTTAGCTAACCCGCACTGTAAAAGAAACAGGTTGGTGCTAGTTTCTGTTCGTAATCCACTGGGGCAGTACCGCAGCGGTTAGTGTAACATTATTACGCCAGTGACCCTAGTTCAATTCAGCTTCCGCCCATGTTGCTGAGATCCATCCATGAATGCGCCGGGACGCATCATCAGAGACGTAACCTGGGGTCATCAGCTGTTTAGGGTCTTTCAACGTCAGACACCATTGCCCAGGTGATCCAGCCGTGGCTTATCTGCCACGCGTCACGCCTCTTGATCCATAGCGTGTTCAGCTATGGCGGCCCTGATGGTTCTTTGCAGCCCCTGTATTGTCGAGGAGAGAGTAGGTTCTGCACTATGAGCAGCCAGCAAAGCCTTAGGCTCCCATCGTGCCGTCCACCCTGGTCTCTGGCATTGCTCGACCAGCTCCTGCTATTTGGCTTTCTTATGTTCAAACGCCTCCTCAAGCCGGTCAGATTTTTGTCTGTTCTCCCTGTGAGCTTGGGTGCTCTGGTTTCCTCCTGCATTCTAAAGATGTATGGGTTAGAACATTAATTGGTCACATTTTTGTAAATGGGCAGTGTGGGCTATTGGACCAGAATGGCCTGTACTGTACTGTGCCTAACAAACAAACTGATGCACCATCAATAACTCTCGGAGACGGGAGGCGAACGATAGGCTTTTATTAGCTGCAAGAGACCACGATTAGCAGCAAGAGACCACCACACAACATCCTGGAGACTGAGGGGGGAGCAGTGCCTCCAATCGCCTTTATACCGGGGTCTGTTGGAGGAGCCACAGGAGCAGTCAGCAGAGGGCGTGTCCAGACAGGTATATGTAGTTCACCACACAAACGCTGGCAAGCAACACTCACAAAATGCTGGAGGAGCTCAGCAGGCCCGGCAGTATCTATGGGAAAGAGCACAGTCAAGATTTTGGTGCCAAACCCTTGAGTCCTGCTGAAGGGTCTGAGCCTGAAACGTTGACTGTACTCTTCCCCAGAGATGCTGCTGGGCCTGCTGAGTTCCTCCAGCAGTTTTTCGTTTGTGTGCTGCTTGGATTTCCAGCAACTGCAGATTTTCCTTGTTTGTGATTGAAATGCTGGGAGGGTTTCTTAGCCAAGTGACCAGCCTCTGTGCTACATACACAATGATTGCCGTGTAGTGGCCTTCTGTTGGAACCTCTGTGGGATGAGGACGGGAGAAAGCTCGGATGCAGGACACACTTGTGTTTGGACAGCTTGCTGACTTCACTTCCTTGGCTCACAAATAATGCCAGGTAACTTATATCAGTGGACTCTGCTTCCAGGGCCCAATGTTTTGATAAACAATTATTCTGCATAGAATGACTTGGAACAAATCATTGGGTGTATGAGACTGTTGCACTGTCTGTGAATTGTATTATTAATTTTCTGTTTATGGGCTCACTTGGCTTTCCTCACGGTCATTTCACTTAATGCTTTGAATCCAGCTTCCGCTGACGGGTAAAAACCTTCCTTCCCACTTTCGCTTCTGTGTGTACATTTGAGATTAGTATTGTCTCAACTTGGAATACAAGTTCAAAACATAGCAATGCCCCCATTCAGGACGAGTACAGTAGAAAGTGGACACTTAGTTAAGAGGCTCCTGTGGGTGTCTGATGTCTGAAGGTGTAATATACGCTTCCGTAGTGATGAGTTTTAACAGTCAGTGTATTCAGCTAATGTGAAATGTCAGCCTTTGCTCAGCTGGGAGCGCTCTTGTCCTTGATTCTGAATGTCCCAGGCCCCGTCCCACTGCGGAGATTTGAGCGCAGAACCCAGCACATCAAGGTGGTACAGGACTGGGGTAAGGGAGACTACACTGACAGAGATGCACATTTTGGATAAGAAGTGAAAACATGCCCCCATCTTTTCTATTAAGTGGATGCAACAGCTCTGCAGGAGAGATCTTCTGGTGTTCATACCAATATTTAAACATTCGTCACGGTTACCCAAAAAAAATCATATCCGACCCTGCATCCCGTCGATATTTGTGAGATTATGCTGTTCAAAATCAAAATATTCCCACAAAATGTCAATAAAGTGCTTTGAAGTTATGAGAGGGAAAGGCTTTAAGGTCATTAGTCCAAAATCTTTCTCTATAGCATTCTAATGATCTTCTCTTATATTGTTAATAAATATTTCCCTTCCCCTTCTCTCTTCTGCTTTTTTTCATATCGTGAGAACTAGTTTCAGAAGTGCCCTCTAGCAGGGGGTGCTGAAGTGTTCCGAGTGAAGAGAGCTGGTGGCACGTTCACTCCGATTCTGTTCGGTTGAAATCTCAGAACAAAACTGCCCTGAGTCAGCACAAATTGACAAGCTGTTTCTAATCTTGCTAATGAGGGTGATGGGACAGGACATTCGGAATGAGAGGAAGAACACCATTTTAATTGTTTGCCTAGGAGTGGGAGAGTTAGATGGTTAGAGCAGGAGAGAGGGACTTCTTACTCTGGTTGACCAAACCCAGGGATTTCTGGATGCTAGGCTGAGACCTTTACAGTTCTCCCTGTATCCCAGGTACAGTGCCAACAACACAACCTCTGTCCCCTACCTCACCCTCCAAGTGCTTCATGCCCTTCCCTACATCACCCCACCTCATCCCTTCCCAGTACTTCAACCCCCACTTTACACCACTCCCAAATCTTCAGCCCCTCCCGAAGCCGGGCCCAGGACATGTTCTCCGAAATGATAACACCAAAGGATTGCACAGTGGCATAGTGGTCAGCACGGCGCTCTGCAGTACTGGTGACCTGGGTTCCATTCCCGCCTTTGCCTGTAAGGAGTTCGTACGTTCTCCCCATGACCA
Source organism: Hemitrygon akajei (assembly GCF_048418815.1). Taxonomy (NCBI): domain Eukaryota; kingdom Metazoa; phylum Chordata; class Chondrichthyes; order Myliobatiformes; family Dasyatidae; genus Hemitrygon; species Hemitrygon akajei. The sequence continues at coordinate 35,319,812 of NC_133127.1, forward strand.
CATGGGTCTCCTCCGGGTGCTCCGGTGTCCTCTCACAGTCCAAGGATGTAGGTTAATTGGTCATTGTACATTGTCCCGTGATTAGGCTAGAATTAAATTGGGAGATTGGTGGGCGGCGTAGCTCGATGGGCCGAATGGCCTATTTCATGCTGTATCTCAATAAATAAATTCAAATTTGCTGACCCTCTCTACCTCTGATCCTCCAACAAGGACTGGCTAATGGACCTCCTGGTTTCCTGCTCCTCAAGTCAACTATCAGCTCCTTGGTCTTGCTAACATTGAGAGAGCCTCCCATCCTGTTCCACTGAAACATTTTCCTGCTGTGTTGAGATAATGACTGTTATAGTGATGGATAGTGCAGAACAGGAGGCTAGTTCTTCACTGCTCTTTCACATTGGCACAGAAATTAAAGCCATCTGCAGAGCTGCTGTTCACAACACACCTCATGTCCTGTGACAAACAAGAGAAAATCTGCAGATGCTGGAAATCCAAGCAACATACACAAAATGGTGGACAAACTCAACAGGCCAGGCAGCATCTATGGAAAAAAGTACAGTCGATGTTCTGGGCTGAAACCCTTTGGCAGGACTGGCCCGAATCATCGACTGTACTTTTTTTTCCCATAGATGCTGCCTAACCTGCTGAGTTCCTCCAGCATTTTGTGTATGTTTCTCTTGTGTACTGTGCATGTTTTAACACACTTGCTTCACATTGCCCTGAGTGTGCAGGAGACATGGAAGCAGAATTTAATTTGGTGTTGAACTACATTAATGTGGGACAGGTTCAGAGGGCGGTGGGAACTAAGACCAATGATCTCTGACACAGTAATCTGCCTCTGAACCCTCTGTTCTCACTTGAAGCCTTAAACTCAATCACAGCAAGACTGCAAACACCAAAGCAACTTGTGTTTAAATAAATGGTCTTCTGCTGCTGTAGCCCATCCATTTCAAGGTTTGACGTGTCGTGCGTTTAGAGATGCTTTTCTGCACACCACTGTTGTAACCTGTGGTAATTTGAGTTACTGTCACCTTTCCTGTCGGCTTGAACCAGTCTGGCCGTTCTCCTCTGACCTCTCTCATTAACAAGGTGTTTTTACCCACAGAACTGCAACTCACTGGATTTTTTTTTAGGTTTTTCACCCCATTCCCTGTAAACTCTAGAGACTTGTGCATGAAAATCCCTGATCAGCAGTTGCTGAGATACTCAAACCACCCCAACTGGCACCAACAATCATTCCATGGTCAAAGTCAGTTAGATCACACTTCTTCCCCATTCTGATCCTTGCTGTGAACAACTACTGAACCTTTTGACCACGTCTGCATGTTTTTATGCATTGAGTTGCTGCCACATGGCTGGCTGACTGGATTTTTGCGTTAACAAGCAGGTGCACAGGTGTGTCTAGTGAAGTGGCCACTGATTGTATTTGAAACACTGAAAGTGACAAAATGCTTCACACTGCTGTGGTAAATTTTATTTTATCTTCAGTGTAATACTGGTTTATAATCCAGTTTTAATTCATATTTACATCTGTGAAGGAAACAATGCACCATTCAGTGAACACAGACCACTAACAGCAGAGCCACTATTCACAAAAAGCATACAGCCAATGCCTGGTTACTGAGTATAGATGAAGCCCCTCTCCTGGACACAACCTTCCTTCACCAGGCGGTAACCTGAGAGGACAAGGAATGGGAGCAGATTTCAACACCAGCGATCCTTCCAGACAGCGCCAATGTTAATCTTTCTCTTACGAAAACTTGGTCCGAACCCTCTGGCTTTACTTCAGAGCCACGGGTACCTGGCTGAGAGAGAGGAGAACAGAACGCATCCGCGACACATCTTTGGATGGCTTGCTGGTCTTCGAGTTCAAATCGCACAGGTGTAGGACACGTTCCCAGTCTGAGCCAGAGCCAATTTCCTGGACTTCACCTGTCACTGTGTCCTCTGTCCTAATAGGGTGTGAAAGGACAACTATTTAATTCCTGCTATCTGTTTTGAAATGCTATTTGTGCTCTCTTAAAATAGTTCTCCCTGCTTTCTTTCTAAATGACAATGAAGGGTGATGTTCATGAAACCCCAGACTCTCCCTGTAATTCCATTTGCTCAACCCTGGAAACCTCCGTTAATTTTCCACTGCTGTGGCCCTGTGTCCTTCACAGGTTGCTCTTGGTCCTCCAGCAGCCCAGGTAACTCTCCTTCCCTTTACAGCCGATCAACCTCCTGCCTTCACAAATGGACCTTCAATTAATCCCATTTCCCAGCTCTTGCTGGTCGTAGGCCCTCACATGCCCGACCACCTTTTCCAACCAGATGTTCAGGCTGCAAGTTCTCCACCCTTACTTCATGGTGAGAAATAGTTTATTTATCTCAACTCCTTTCCACTTCTCTACTAGCTGTTCAGGTCCCTGCCTCGGTTTACTGAGTATCACTGCTGAGACCTCACTGTTCATCCTGTCGAGGCATCTCATAATTTCATACACAATCCCTCTGTCCCTGAAGCAAACATTCAGAGCCTCAACGGCACAACCCTAGCAAGGGACACTGGAGACTGAGGATGCTGGAAACTGGAGCAACACACAATCTGCTGGAGGGACTCCGTGATCAGGGAGTACCTGAGGATGTGGAAGGTGGGGGTGGGGTGAGTTTGTCGTTTCAGGTCGCAACCCTGTACCTGTCCTGATGAAGGATTTCAACCCCATGTGTTGCCCGTCCCTTTGCCTTCACAGATGCTGCCCGACACATTGAGGCCCGGCCTGGGCCCAGTACAATGATGCAGTCGTGACGGCGGCACACCAGGGCTCTACTTTGTTAGGAGTTTGAGGTTTGGTATGTCACAAAGACCCCAGTAAAATTCTATAGATGTGCAGTGGAGAGCATCCTGGCTGGCTGCATCACAGCCTGTCATGGAGGCTTCAAAACACAGGACCATAATGTGCTGCAGAGGGCTGCAGATTTAGTTAGTTCCATCTTAGGCTCAGCCTCCCCCACCACTGAGGACACCTCAAGAGGCAGTGCAGCAAGCATCCATCATTAAAGACCCTCACCATCCAGAACACACCCTCTTCTCATCGATATCACTATAGAGAAAGCACAGGAGCCTGAAGACACACCCTCAGTGTTTTATAAAAAGCTTCTTTTGCATCAGATTTCTGAATGGCCCTGGAACCCACCTCACTATTTTGTCCTTGTTTTACACTCCTTGCTTTTTAAAAAAATATTTCTATACAACTCCTAGTAGTCTTTTATTATGTATTGTTCTGTACTGTTCCTGCAAAACAGCAAATCCCCCATCTTTCAGTGATAATAAACTCGATTCTGATTTCCCTCAAGTAGCTCTGAACACACAGTCCTCTTTAAGATCAAATTCCCTCTCATTGTCAGTCTGATAATCAATCCTGAATCTATGAATCCTAATTTTGTTTAATAACTTTTGCACGTTGGTAATTTTAAAAAAATCCAAACACAGTACTCACAAGTCCTTCCTAACTGTTGACGTCCCAATGATCAATGCCAGGCTCACTACCTTTCCACTCACAGCGTCTTTCTTGGGCAGTGGGAGTTCTCATACTAACCCCCACTTCATGGGATCGTCCTAGGATCTGGAGAGGGATTTATCCAGCTCACTGTTTTAACCCTGCAGTTGAAGATCAGGTCCAGGGGTTTGTTGCCCTCAGCTTAGTCAATTTTCAGTATGTTTTCACACTGATTTCGTCAAATTAGTCATTCTCACTTCCAGAACTTTTCATAATTTCACATTGTTTTGTTTATTTTCCCCTATGAAGATGGTGGCAAGGTAGTTATTTTCCATTTTCTAGCTTTCCTTATAATTTCTCCCATCTCTTTCGAGTGGATTACACAGACCCTTTCCCAATTCTAGCACCTCAACCTCCAATCCTGTGTGGAGCTTGGATTTCTACCTTTGACCAAATGCATTTCCAGTTTTCTATTACAGCCTAAACGCATGCGGATTGGTGGGTTAATCGGCTGCAGTTTACTGCCCCCTGTGTGTGGGTGAAGGGTGGGATCTGGCTGGAGTTGAGGAAATGTGGGGAGAGAAAATGGGATTAGGGTAAACATGCACATGATGGCCAGCATGGATTCAGTGGGCTGAAGGGCCTGTATCCATGCTCTATGATTTTTTTGAGACCACGGCTGATCAGAGTACCAGACCAACCATCTTTCCTCTCCCCAGTAGTCTCAGTCTAGAGGCTTGGAGCTTCAAAGAGATGTTGGTCTTTCTGCACTCTGATGCCAGCAGTTTACAGCGGCCAGTTATTCCACTGACATCTCTGGGAAGTGGGAGAAAACGGGAGCACACTGGGAGGAACCCATAGGTCACAGGGAAAACATACAAACTCCACACCATAACGCTGCAGGTCAGGATCGAACCAGGACTCCAGAGTTGTGAGGCTTTACTGGGTGCATCACCTGCCACTAGGATACAGACAGGCCAGGACTGCACACCTTAGCCAGTGTAACCCAGACACAGCTTGGTGTTGAGGACAGGATGCAATGTCTGTGAATTTGTCACTGTGGCAGAGGGAGTAATTACCTCTGATGCCTGTGTATGTTGTGATCTGTAGATAACAGAAGTGTACTCATTACTGAAAGGTTCTGTCAACTGCCCGACCAGGCTCTACATCCTACTCTAAATCTGCTCCCGGAACACAGAGCAGCTGCAGTCCACTGCAACCTTGCTGAGCCAATCCCAGTCTGCAGGAGTGATGAATCACACCACTCTACTGTTGAACAGGGTGTGGAGGAAATGTTCTTGCAATAATACTCTATGTACACAAATTGTCATACACCAGCATTTCACAGGTAGCTACTTCCCTCTATGAGCTCACGACCCAGGAATGAAGTCCAGAAACAGATGGGTGTTGTCGGAGGGAGGATTCTGTTCCTGGGCTGCTCTTCCAGCTATAGAGCTCAATACAGTGTGAACAAGGGAGAAGAGTTCACTTAACTGTTGTAGGTTGTAGCAGTGTTGCTTGATGTTTGTGCTTCACCACATGTTGGAAAGAAAAAAATATGTGTTACAAAACTGGACAATGTACTGAATCACCGATGAGCAGCAGACTGCACCAGAACTCTGCAATAAATAAAAGCAATGATTATGTCAAACGATTTCATTGGAAATTAAAACTCAGAGAGATGGAGCCAGATTGCCAATGCTCTTTCAATGGACTCTGTGTTGTTGAGTTAAATCCCATCCAGTCTCTTGACTGTTACATTTGCAACCATTGAACCATAGAACATTACAGCACAGTACAGGCCCTTCAGCCCTCCATGTTGTGCCGACCCATATAATCCTTAAAAAAAGTACTAAACCCACACTACCCCATAACCCTCCATTTTTCTTTCATCCATGTGCCTGTCAAAGAGGTTATTAAATACCCCTAATGTTTTAGCCTCCACCACCATCCCTGGAAAGTCATTCCAGGCAACCACAACCCTCTGTGTAAAAAACTTACCCCTGATGTCTCCCCTAAACTTCCCTCCCTTAACTTTGTACATATGCCCTCATGTGTTTGCTATTGGTGCCCTGGGAAACAGGTGCTGACTATCCACCCTATCTATCTATGCCTCTCATAATCTTGTAGACCTCTATCAAGTCCCCTCTCATTCTTCTACACTCCAAAGAGAAAAGTCCCAGCTCTGCTAACCTTGCTTCATAACATTAACAGCAAACCCCCAATAGTCCAAATCAGTTTAGTAAGCAGTCGTTCTAGATCTTGCACGCATCTACTACCCAATATCTGACTACAGCAATGTCAGAATATACCGTACAGAATCCTTTCCCAGACCACCTGAGACAAATGAGATTGCAGTCAGTTTGATGAGAGATTGTAGATGATGTTCTAGCCCTTCAATCCCATGCCCTCCCCGTTCCTCTACTACAATTAAACACCAATGATGGAAGAGGTCTGACAATTATTTACACATTTCAACACAAGTGGAGGCCAAGAAGGCTCAGTAATGGCTCTACTTCCTCAGGAGACTAAAGAAATTCATCATGTCCCCTTTGACTCCGATTTTTACTGATGCACCGTAGAATGCATTCTGTCTGGATGTATAACGGCTTGGTGCAGGAACTCACACAAAATGTTGGAGGAACTCAGCAGGCCAGACAGCTATGGAAAACGAGTACAGTCGAGGTTTCAGGCTGAGACCCTTTGGCAGGACCAGTCCTTTAGATGTTGCCTGGCCTGCTGAGTTCCTCCAATGTTTTGTGTGTGTTGTCTGGATGTCCAGCATCTGCAGATGTTCTCCAGTTGGTGCAGGATCTGCTCTGCACATGACCGCAAGCAACTGCAGAGAGTTGTGGATGCCGCTCAGCCAATCACAGGAACCAGCTTCCAGTCTATAGACTCTGTCTGTACCTCCCACAACCTCAGTACGGCAGACAGCAAAAATCAAACCCACCCTGGTCATTCTCCCTTCTCCCTTCACCCGTGCAAAGTCCGAAAGCACAACACCAGGTTCACAGACAGCTTCTATCCCAGTTTTACCTGAACTGGCTTCTTGGCCTCATAATCTACCTCGTTAACATTTTGCACTTCATTCTTCCCCTGTAAAGCATTGTTTCAGTAGCTTTTACGCTTTATTCTGCATTGTTAGTGTTTTGCTGCTTCTAGCGCAGTGCACAGTGTAATGATTTAATCTGTGAAAGTGGTATGCAAGACAAGCTTTTCACTGTATTTTGGTACATGTGACAATAATAAGCCAATACCATTTGGCCCATTGGGTCAATGCTGATTTCTGGGGTGTAATCCCATCAGACCCATTCCTCCTCTCCTTATTTGTCCGTACATCTGCAGCTAATGCACTCCCATACTTCCCCTTTAATTTCTTACCCATTTAAACGTGATGCAAGCTACACTGGCCAATTAACCTACTGACCCACAAGTCCATGAGATGTGAAAGGAAACCAGAAAATCCCACACGGTCACAGGGAGAACGTGCAAACTCCACACAGACAGCGCTGGAGGTCAGCATTGATACAAGGCCTCTGGAACCATGGAGTGGTGGCGTAAACTCTTGTATTTTCAGGCACATTATTGATAACATTTGGAAGGGTGATTTTATCAGTGTGTGGGATTTTTAAGAGTTTGTGATTCTGGCTGTAATTAGTCTTGCGTGTTACAACATGCTCAATATACAAACACCTTTTCACAGCAAAACTGTTGACACCATAAACCCACAGGGATTATCTCTGAGATTTAGCCAGTTGTTACAGATTACAATCTCATCATCTCCACTCGTCACTTCTTGCTTTGGAGCCTGGACTCACAGCTCTAGAGTTCACAATCTACCTTACCGTGACTCTTGCACCTTATTACCATAAGACATAGGAACAGAATTAGGCCATCTGGCCCATCGAGTCAGCTCCGCCATTCAATCATGACTGATTTTTAAAAATCTTCTCCTCAACCCCTGTTCCTGGCCTTCTCCCTGTAACCTTTGATGCCCTGTTCAATCAAGAACCTATCAATCTCTGCCTTAAATATGCCCAATGACCTGGCCTCCACAGCTGCATGTGGCAACAAATTCCGCAAATTCACCATCCTTTGGCTAAAGAAATTTCTCTGCGCCTCTGTTTTGAAAGGGCGCCCCTCTATCCTGAGGCTGTGCCCTCTTGTCCTCTCCCACCATGGGAAACATCCGTTTCACATCTACTCTGTCTCGGCCTTTCAACATTTGAAAGGCTTCAATAAGATCTCCGCTCATCCTTCTGAATTCCAGCGAGTACAGACCCAGAGCCATCAAACGTTCCTTGTATAATAACCCTTTCATTCCTGGAATCATCCTTGTGAACCTCCTCTGGACCCTCTCCAATGCCAGCACATCTTTTCTAAGATGAGGGGCCCAAAACTGTTCACAATACTCAAAGTGAGGCCTCGCTAGTGCCTTATAAAGTGTCGGCATCACATCCTTGCTCTTGTATTTTAGACCTCTTGAAATGAATGCTAACATTGCATTTGCCTTCCTCACCACTGACTCTACCTGCAAGTTAACCCTTAGGGTGTTCAGCACAAGGACTCCAAAGTCTCTCAGCATCTCAGATTCCTGGATTTTCTCCCTGTTTAGAAAAATAGTCCACACATTTAGAAACGTTTGTATTTCTACTACCAAAGTGCATGACCACTCATTTTCCAACATTGTATTTCATTTGCCACTTTCTTATCCATTTTCCTAATCCGTCTAAGTCCTTCTGCAGCCCTCCTGTTTCCTCAACACTACCTGCCCCATCACCAATCTTTGTACCATCGGCAAACCTGGCAATAAAGCCATCTATTCCATCATCTAAATCATTGATCTACAGCATAAAAAGAAGCGGTCCCAAAACTGACCCCTGCGGAACACAACTAGTCACTGGCAGCCAACTAGCAAAGGATCCTTTTATTCCCACTTGCTGCCTCCTACCAATCAGCCAATGCTCTAACCATGTTAGTAACTTTCCTGTAATACCATGGGATCTTAACTTGGTCAGCAGCCTCATGTGTGGCACCTTGTCAAAGGCCTTTTGAAAGTCCAAATATACAACATCCCTTACATCCACTTTATCTATCCTACTTGTAATCTCCTCAAAGAATTCCAACAGGTTCATCAGGCAGGATTTTCCCTGAAGGAAACCATGCTGACTTTGTCCTATCTTGTCCTGTGTCACCAAGTGCTCCATCACCTTATCCTTGACAATTGACTCTAACATCTTCCCAACCACTGAGGTCAGGCTAACTGGTCTATAATTTCCTTTCTGATGTCTCCCACCTTTCTTAAAGAGTGGAGTGACACTTGCAATTTCCAGTCCTCCGGAACCATCCCTGAATCCAATGATTCTTGAAAGATCATTACTTACCGTATGTCACCACAATCTCTACCGCTACCTCTTTCAGAACCCTAGGGTGCAGTTCCTCTGGTCTGGGTGACTTATGTACCTTTAGGTCTTTACCTAACCTGACCTCCTCTGCGACTGCAGCACCTTATCTGGCATTCTGTTACTACCTTGACATACTTATGTTGTGAAATGAACTGAGTGGATAGCGTGCAAAGCCAAGTTTTTCCTCATGAAGGGTCGTGGCTGGAAATGGTATCTCTTTATTCCTTTCCATAGATGCTGCCCGACTTCCAGCATTTTGTTTGTGTTTCACTGTACTTAGCTATGTGACAATATTAAATCAATCAGTTAACCAAACAAGTCTGGACAAAACCTTTCCACCTGCCTCTCCCAGTTCTTCCTTTTAGTTTAATAATTTCCCAGACTTCTCAATAAAGTAATTAAGAGACTGTTGAGGGGAATGTCACAATCCAGGCATAATCTCTGAAGAAGTTGGCAGAGTTTGTCTTGAAACGTTGGTTATAATCGATACCAGTGAGAGTCTGAGAGGAGTTTATTTGTCATATATGCCAGGAGAGCACTAGATCCTTTGTTTAAAATCCACACAGGTTTATTGATGCAATTAAGCAGATGATGTTCTGTGTTTTTGGGCCACGGGTCCTGGAGCCCCTTGGACAGAAAAACAGTTAAAAGCAAACAGGTCCGGGAGCTGCTAAACAGGTTGGAAACAGACAGTGACTAAGTCAGTGGATTGAGACCATTTCTGTCCTCCAGCTAGGAGGATGGTCTCACATTAAAAAGCAGCTAAATTTGTGTCGCTTTGTGTGAATCGGAGCAGAATGCGGCCCTCAACCCAGCAAGACGGCCCTCTGCTTAAGAAGATTACAACTGATCAGATCGTAGTCACTGCTCCATGTTCCTGTCTCGGTCCATGTGGACAGAACGGCTTAAGTTATAATGAGAGATTGGATAGGCTAGGTCTGCTTTCCCTGGAGTGCAGGAGGTTGAAATGTATTTAAAATCATCAGGGGCATAGATTGGGCAGATAGTCAGTCTGTTTCCCATTGTAGGGGAGTCTAAACCTAGAATGCATACGTTTAAGGTGAGAGGGAGGAAGTTTAAAGGGGATCTGAGGGGTAGACTTTTCACACAAAGAGTAGTTGGTATCTGGAATAAGCTGCCAAGGGAGGTGGAGGAGGCATGAACAGCAAGAACATTGAAGAGGGAGGTCCTTGAATGAGCATGGCATTTAGGGTACGGAATTCAGCAGGTTTCAATAGGTGCATTTAATGTCAGCGAAATGTATACGATATACATCCTGAATTAATGCAGCCAAGTAGATTTGGTGTAGACAGGAAGACATACAGTGAGTCAAGGGACCTGTGACCACCATCAGGGAGGAGGTACAGGAGTCCAAAAACCCATATTCAACAATTCAGGAATAGCTTCTTCCCCTCCACCGTCAGAGTTTTGAATGGTCCATGAACCCATATCACTCTTATTGTTCCTTTTTACTTGCACTGTTTATTTATCTTTGTAATATATAGTAAATTTACAACTTTGCACTGTACTGCTGCTGCAAAACCACAAATTTCATATCATCCTGTCAGTGATAATAAATCAAATTCTGTTTCTGTGCTATACATCTCAATGACCCGAACCTTTCCCCTCCTTGTTTATCAACTATTGACCCATTTCTGCCCTATTCAAAGACCTTGCTCCCGGAGGCTTTGAGGAAGGGAGTTCCAAAGATCCCACAGGAGGATGTGTGTCTCTGTGTGCGTGTGCGCGTGCAAATTTCTAAACAATTACCTCTAATGTTAGATTCACCTGCAAGAAGAAACATCCTCTCCACACTCCACCAATCTAGTTCCCCTTCTCTCTTCTAAACTCCAATAGATACAGACTTAGTCTGTCCAACCTTACTTCATAAGACAACCCAACTATTCCAGGTGTTAGTGCAATAAATCTTCACTAAATTGCTTCCAATACATTAAGATCTTTTCTTACACATGAAGACCAATGCAATCTAACAATAACCTTACATAGCTTTCCTACTATCCTAGAATGTTAGCAATACTTGTCAATCTAGGCACTATTTAATCCATTTTTAAGATATATTAAAAAGAGAAGAATGTGTCACTGTATCTACAATAACAAAAAATTATAGAAAAACAAAACCTACAGATGCTGGAAATCCAAAATTAAAACTGAGAGTGCTGGCAAAATTGAGCAGCACTGGTTCTCATAAAGGGTCATAGACCTCATCCATTAACAATCCAGCTCTCTCCACAGATGCTGCCTTATCTGCCCAGAATCTTCTGAATTTATTTTATATTTCCAGAATCTGTAGTATTTTGCTTATGAACATCTTCAGGAAGGATTTGAAAGAATAGAAAAGAGAAATATTGAAAGGCAACATACACATAGCCAATGACATCGGCGAACGGTTGTTTGTAGAAAGCTTCATCTAGAATCCTTGGGGATGAAGATATCAGTTGTGTGGTCCATGGATCAGCAGTAGAGAGAAGAAAATAAAACAGGAGTAAGAACTCAGACAAAGCAACAGGACAAAGCACATCACTGAATTCTCAGAGAGAGCTTGAGGACGTGGAGGCCGGAGAGAAGGGCAAGGAATGAAGGGTGGGCACCTGTTCTGCTGACCTTCCACATCATCTGGGCTCTGCCCTCTGACTGTAGAGAAGGAGCAGAGGGAATGAAGTGGCCACCCACCCATTTTCTTCAGCGATGCAAGCCTTGGGACTTTCTGTCAACCTTCACACTTAGACCCAGTGGAAGCTTCAGCAGCACGAGATGTTAATTTCCTCTCAGGCAGCCTTTAATCAAACAGTCTCCACACAAGAACAAGATGGAGAAGAAGGAGCCTGTTGTGGCATTCAGCAAGAGCATGACCAACCTTTTACTTCAGTGCCACTTAAAGTCATAGAGTCATACTATGTGAAAACAGGCCCTTTGGCTCATCTGCTCCATGATGACCATGATTCCCATCTAAGCTACTCTCACTTACCTATGTTTGGCCCACATCCCTCTAAACCTTTCCTTTCTATGTATCTAGTCCAAAAGTCTTTTAAATGTGTTTATATACCTGCCTCAACTAGGTCCTCTGGCAGCTCATTTTGTATACTAACCACAGTTTGGGTGGAAAGGTTGCCCCTCAGGTTTGTACTAAATCCCTCCCCTCTCACAAACCTATTCCTACTAGTTCTTGTGGAATAAAAACTGTGTGCATTCACCCCTTCTATTCCTCTCATGATTTTATACACCTCCATAAGATCACCACTCATTCTGTGACACTCCAGTGAAAAGTGATGGGTATTTCCATTGTATATCCTCCTCTTTCCAATGTAGCTGCCGAGACTGGGGACTCATTACTCAAGCCAGAAGTCAGAGGCCCAATGTCTGAGAGTCTGCGACTGTGGGTCCAGACCCAATGTCTGCACGTTTGAGCGTCCAGAGGAAGCCTGCCTGGGGTTAGAGGTGTGTGTGTGGAATGGAACTTGTTTTATTGTTGCCTTGTTTTGTTACTGTTGTTGATGCTTGTGTTGTTCTACTGAACATTGTGGCTACATTATGTTGGTGCTGGAATGTGCAGTGAAACTCTCAGGCTGTCCCTAGCACTTCCTTTCGTTGTGTTGGTTGTTAATTGAAACGACACATTTCACTGTGTATTTTGATGTACACATAATAAATAAACGAATCTGCATCTGAAAAGAATTCCCAACCTGTTGAATCTCTCTTTATAACTTAATCTCCCGAGTTCTGGCAACATCCTCATAAATCCCCTCCGCACCCTTTCCAGTTTAACGGCAATTTTCCCATAGCAGGGGGCTGGAAATTATATACATGACTGTATTCCAAATGAGGCCTTACCAGCATCTAATACAACTGCAACATAACATCCCGACTTCCCTACTCAGTGCCCAGCCTTCTTCACTACCTTTCAGGAAATCATACACAAGTTCCTAGGTCCTTTTGATCAACACTTCCCAGAACCCTGCACTGTGAAAGTCCTACCCTCATCCATCTTCCAAACATGCAACACCACCCTTATTTGAATTAAAATCTATTTGCCAGTCCTCAGCCCTCTTGCCCAGCCGATCAAGATCTCTTTGTAATTCATGATCATTTTCATCTTCACTTTCTTTCTTGCACTCATCCCTCATAGTCTACCTTAGGGTAGAAGCAGTTCTCACCTCTGTTGCTCCTGGTTGCTGTCGGGTGTCCCTCTATAAGCTGGGAGTACCTAAACTGATGGAAAAAAAGTTACTGCCCCTGGTCACTGTTTGGCCACAACAGGGACCTTCTGACTGCAGACTCCTTTCCTTATCCCAGAAAATGGCAGAGCTGGCAGGAGATTCCACCACAGCATGGAGTCACGCCTGCCTGGTCAGCCTTTTCCTCTCCTTCCATGTAGCTTTATAAAATTTAGCATTCTCGGCCAGATGGTACACACGAACATAAGAAATGGGAGCAGGAGTAGGCCATCTAGCCTGTTGAACCTGCTCTGCCATTCAATAAGATCATGGCTGATCTGGCCATGGACTCATCTCCACCTACCTGCCTTTTCCCTGTAACCCTTAATTCCCCTACTATGCAAAAATCAACCTTGTCTTAAATATATTTACTGAGGCAGCCTCATTGGGCAGAAAATTCCACAGATCCACAACTCTCTGGGAAAAGCAGCTCCTCCTTATTTCCATCCTAAATCTACTTCCCCGAATCTTGAGGCTACATCTGTGACAAATGTATAGTAGCACTTGTTGCAACATCTTTTATTTTCAGCAAACGATTCTTCCCTGATCTGCTCCAATTTTGACACCAGAACTCTAGAAGATGTCTGCTGCAATAGCAATATCTGTAAGAGTATATACTTGGAGGATCGTGTGTCCAATGTGCGTGGAATGGGCTGCTGGCAACGGTGGTGGAGGCGGATACGACAGGGTCTTTTAAGAGACTTTTGGTTAGATTCATGGAGCTTAGAAAAATAGAGGGCTATGGGTAACCCTAGTAATTTCTAAGGTAGGGACATGTTCGGCACAACTTTGTGGGCCAAAGGGCCTGTATTGTGCTGTAGGTTTTCTATGTTCCTATGTTTCTAATGTGGCATGACATTGCTCTATCAGCCACTGCTGTAAATTCAGTGTTGACTCCCTTCAGCAGAGGACGTTTTGATAAAAGATCAACCTTTGTTACTTTGAACAGCAAGTAATCAACAGACACTAGCAATGACACAAATTACTTGAGCTGTTTGTGATTTGAAATTTATGAGGATATTGTCAGGAATTGAGTTATGGAGAGAGATTTAGCAGGCTGGGACTTTTTCATTGGAGCTTAGGAAATGTATAAAAATTTACAAAGGCATAGATAGACTCTGTGCTCAGCTTATTCACAGGGTTGGGGGGGTGGGGTGTGGGAATCAAGAACCAGAGGATGTAGGTTTAAGAGATTTAATAGGAACCGGAGGGGCAGCTTTTGCACCCAGTAAGTGGTCAGTATATGGAGTGAGCTGCCAGAGGAAGTGGTTGAGGCAGGTACATTAACAACATTTAAAAGGTACTTGGATATGGGCCAAATGGATCAGTTGGGCCAAAGAGCCTGATTCCATGCTGTATGACTCCATGACTCTATTCATTACCAGAGACTTTCACAGAGTAATTCTATGGTGTATGAAGCAGCCAAGAGTAACCACTGCCTGAAGCAAGCTTTTCCTTGATGTATTAAGAAACGGGAGCCTTTCCTTCCAATTTCATTTTTGAAATGGATGATGGTGCAGAGCTGTGGAAACTGTGACTTGTTTTCAGAAGCTCTTCGCATTCCCTGGAAAAATTTGGAATTAAAAATAAAATCCATCTCCACTGACTGAAACGCCTCTCCATACTGGAAGGGTGCAGTCTGCACTCAGAGCTTCTGAGCTGCCAAATGAGTAAGTGCAAACCTGGGGGAGTAGATGTAGGTGTTAGAGAGATTGATGAGGAGAGGATGGAGACGCGTTGACACACGAGGAAAGCAGATCTGAAAACTGACATAAATTTGGACGTGTTTTTATGGAAGCTCTGATTCAGAAGAAGTGACACCATCAAATTATAAAGTTTATTCTTAATGCTTCTGTTTTGGCAACAAGAGATGGAAGAAAACAAGTTTCAAAGTTCTACTGACTGAGGATTTTGGCTAAAAAATTACCTCAAAACTTTCCCTCATTGCCAAAGCTGACTGATAACAAAACAAGTAAAGGGAGCAGAAACTTCAAAATGAGAAAGTTTAAAGAAATGGCAAAATATACAGTAAATGTAATGGAATTAAACCTAGATTCTTTCATTTTGACATTTTCCTCTATTAGAATCAATGGATAAATAGAAGAGGGAATAGTGGACAAAGAGTCACCAGCTAATTTACTGTACATTGATTCCATTTGATACAGGGCAACTCGTAATCAAAGCTGGTTTCCTGGTTCTGGAGTCAGCACATGGGAGAACATTAGCTGATATTGGTTGAGATTCTCTTTGAATGAACAATATAGTAGAATGTATAAAGGAGAGTGGAGATCTGACACTGTTTCCCTCAAAATGCTACTCAGGCTGGGGATTGTGAGAACTTCAGAACTTGAACTGTTCTTTATTGCGTGCGGCAATTAAAGCCTTATGGACAAGATGGCTAGTGAAATGCAGATAAAGATCAGCTGTGACCAAACTGAGTGTGGAGCAGGCTGAATACCTTTCCTTCTTTGTACACTTCATTTGTTTTATCGTTAACTTTGAGATTTCATGAGTATAATCGATAAAAAGTTGCCAAGAATTCTCATACAAAAAGCAAAGTTTTCTTGGAACGGTAGGAACCTCCATAAGACTAAGCCTCCTGTGACTACCTGTTATTGGTTTTCATTTCTTCCAGATGCTCCTCCTGTTGTGTGTTCCAGTCTTCCAGCTCTTTCCTAGCCTTCTCTCTCCACTCTAGCTCCGCTTCACGGGAGTTGGCATCTAAGGAATTCAAAGATAAGAACAATTTCTTATTTCCTTGTAGTGAGATTCTAACCATTCCTGCGGTGACCACACAATGGAGTCCACGGGTTAGAGATCGCACAATGCAGATTAACGTGGCACTGCATGGGAGCTCCTGCGCAGCAACATTCCATTCAACACATGTCCAGTGCATCATGTGGAACAGAGCAGAGGACTGGGTGTACGAGGTGGGGTGGGTGGGTGGGTAGGGAGGGGAAGAGGGGTAATAAGGTGATGGGGCCTGGAGCTGAGGTTCAGTATCACTGAGGCAGGACTTATCGTCAGACTCATTGAACTATTTGACCTTAACCACTACAGTTGTAAATTAACTAACTGCAAAGTATCATTTAAGAAACACAGCAGTAGCTGCATGGACCAGAGGAATAGTAGGCCTGGAGGGTTATGTGCTGAACACAGGAAATTGGGACTAGCTAGGTGGAGAGTGTGGCCAGAAGAGACACATTCTGTTCAAAGGCCTCGATTCATGCCATATTGACCTGTGACAACCTTTACCACTACTCCTGCCTCCTACAGCTACTTGGAAACCAAGAAGACAGATCGATAGATACTTCATTGATCCCAAAGGAAATTAAAGTGTCACAGTAGCATTACAAGTGCACAGATATACAAATATTAGAAGAGAAGTAAGAAAGAATAGAAAATAAGTTATCTCAAACAGTCTAACAAGAGGGGTTCATCACTTCCCTGACTTGGCCAAGGGAAGAATGACCTCATATAGCACTCTTTGGAGCAGCACAGTTATCTTAATCAATTACTAAAAGCGCTCCTCTGTTCAGCCAAGGTGGCATGCAGAGGGAAAGAAACATTGTTGAGAATTGCCAGGATTTTCCTTAGGGTCCTTTGTTCCACCACAAACTCCAGTGTGTCCAGTTTGACTCCTATAACAGAGCCAGCCTTCCTAATCAGTTTAGTGAGCCTGTTAGCGTCACTCATATTGATGCCATTGCCCCAGCACACCACTGCACAGAAGATCGTACTGGTGACAACAGACCAGTAGCACATGTGAAGCAGAGGCCTGCATACTCCAAAGGACCTCAGTCTCCTCAGGAAGTACAGGCAACTCTTGGCCCTTCTTGTACACAGCCTCTGTGTTGGTGTTCCACTCAAGTCAGTCACCAAGTACCTGTAGGTCCTCACCACATCCACGTCTACAGCATCACTAGTAACAGGGAGCAATGCAGGCTTAGTCTTCCTGAAATCCATCACCATTTCCTTTGTCTTACTGATGCTGAGCTGTAGATGAGTCAGCTTGCAACATTTGCACCAGGGTCCTGTACTTATCCTCCCATCCTCCTTTATACACCCGATATTGCCAAGTCATCAGAGAATTTCTGCAGATAACACGACTCAGTGTTGTATCTAAGAATCTGCTGGTAAGAGGTTGCTTTGAGTTCCACACCTTAGTCTGCTGCAAGATGTAGACTGCTAAACCAATCATGAATAATGGAGCAATAAGGCTTAATCTGGCCAATTGTGCCTATGCTGGAGTGATACTGTGCAATCATTGTCAACAATGGAGCGATAGTGTAATCTGGCCAATTGTGCCAATGCTGGAGTGATACTGTGCAATCATTGTCAATAATGGAGCGATAGTGTAATCTGGCCAATTGTGCCAATGCTGGCTCTTTGAAAAAGAGTCGTGCATTTAACCCCTTACACTGCTCTTTCCTTTGGGCCTTGCAAGAGATTTCAAATAGAGTAAAATGTTGTAATAATATGTTAGAACTTTATAAAAGACTGAAGTGGCTAACTTCTCTTTGGTCTTAAATCTGATGAAAGCAAACTATAAAATCAGAAATTGCTGCAAATCCTCAGCAGGTCAGACAGCAAAGAGAAGGGAAACAACTCACATTTCACATCAGTGACCCTTTGGTAGAAGGCATGAGATGACTCTGGTAGACTGAGAAACTTGGTGTGATAGTGGCTAAATTTTAAAGATTTAGGTCATAATTTAAAAGTAATGCATGTCCTGTTAAGACCGACAAAACAACAAAAAAGTCAACTGTGCTCGTCAAGAGAAGTTAAAGATAGTATTAGATCAAAGGAAAAGGCTCATGTTGCCGTTCAAAAGGGGGAGTAAAATGGAGTTATGTGGAAATAGGACTGAGATAGGAGAAGCACAGATTGCTAAAGTTAAGTTTATTAATACTGGAGAAATTAGAGGGACAACAGGCTATCAAAGCTTTAAAAGAGAGGGGACAAAAGAAGTAAGTGTTATTTCCTAGACTGAGACAGCAGAACTCCAGATGAAGGGTCTGAATCTGAAACATGAACTCTCCATTTCTCTTCAGAGATGCTGCCTGACCTGCTAAGTTCCTCCAGCTGTTAGTTTTTGCTCCACTTTTCAGCATCTGCAGGCTCATACGTTTCTGTCAGTAAATAGGCAGGAGAATGAGAACATGGAGAAGAAATGTTCTCTCTATCTTCATAGAAGATGCAGTAATATTCCTGGAAATAGGGGAGAGTAAGGAGCTGAAACAGTCAAGCATTAGTGAAATAAAGTGGTACAGAGGTTCAGCAAGGAAGCAGGCCTTTTGGCCCATTGAGTTTGTGCTGACCATCAACCAAGCATTTATACCGAGCCTAAATTTATCACATTTTGAAATTCTCCCCACATTCCCATGAATGCCTCCCAGATTCCATCACTCAGCTCCACACTAGGAGCACTAATTTATATTCTTAATCCCAATGGTACTCCCAAAATGCGTCATCTCACGTTTACCTGTACGAACTCCATCTACCATTAACAACCCATTTCACTAGTATATTGATATCTCTCTGACTAATACACACTAATATATGACAGCCTATAACTATCCCCACACAATGCACAACTGCAAGTCTTCACATCATCTGTAAAGTTACTCATCATGCCTCCTACATTCACATCCACAGAACTCACATATATTATACACAGCAAAGGTCCCAGCACTGATTCCTGAGAAGCACCACTAGTCACAGGTCTCAAAACGCTAAAACAATCCTCTACACCCTGTCTCCTATTGCCAAACCACTTTGCATCCAATTTACGCTCGATCCCATGGGCCCCAAAGATTTTGGACCAATATTCCTTGTGGGACCTTGCCAAAAGCCTTACTGAAGTCCATGTAAACCACTACAGTACCCTCACTGATACACTCTGTTACCTCTTCATAGAATTCAATCAGGTTGGTCAGACAGGACCTGCCCTTAACAAAAGCACGTTGGCTGCCTCTGACTGTGCCTGCCTTTCTAAGTGAACAGTAATCCTCTCCCTCAGAATGTTTCCTGGTATCTTCCCCGCCACTGATGTCAGGTTCACGAGTCTATAGTTACCAGTCTTCTCCCTGCTGCCTTTCTTATAAAGGGTATCATGTTTGCCGTTCTCCAGTCATCTAATACCTCATTTGTGTCTAGTAAAGATCTAAAAATTTCAGCCAGATCCCCAACAATCTCTTCCCTTGTCTCCCATTGATAAATTCCATACAGTCCTGGATATTTATCTGCCTTTCAGACTAATAAGGCATCAAGTTTCTCTTTATTTATTAAGACCTGCATGAGACATTTACCATTCCCTTCCATAAGTTCTACAACAACAAAGTGAATACTGGTGAAAAGTTTTCAGTTAGAATCACTCCTGCACCTTCTGGCTCCACACGTAGATTGACTCTAATGGGTCTTACTTTTTCCTGGTTTTTGTTTTGCTGTTCAGATTCTTCAGATTAACCTCAATGCTGTTTAACAGTCATATTTTGTGACACCCCCTTCCCTCACAAGTTTTCTTTTTAAGTATTTCCATAAACCTTCTGTGTTCTCGATAACCTTGGTCATTTTGGTTCCTTGTACCTACGGTTTGTTTTAATATTTTTCTTTTTATCCAACCCTCAATATCCAAGTTCCCCGTACTTGTTGCCCTTGGCTTTCACCCCTACAGGAACGTGCTGACCCTGAACTCTTACTATTTCTCCTTTGAATGGTTGCCACTCTGCCGACATAGAACTACCTGCAAGTTGATGCTCCCAATCAACCTTAGCCACCTTCCATCATATTCCAATGAGTTGGCCTTCCCCTAATTTAAGACGCTTAGTAGTATTCTATCCCCATCTTTCTCCATAGCCACTTTGTTCCTAAAGTGCTCTCCCACTGACAGGTCATCCACTTGACATGTTTCATTCCCCAAATTAAGGTATGGCAATGTTCCTTCCCCATTGATCTATCTACATAATGTGTCAAAGAGCTTTCTGAACACACCTTAAAAATCCTACCTCCCCCCCCCCCCCCCCCCCCCCCCACCGCCGTGAGACTCTTACTCTAAGGCAGTCCTAGTTCATACTTTGGAACTTAAAATCAGCCAGTACTGTAACTCAGTTTTATTATGTTTCTCTGATATCTGATCCTCTACCTGTTGGTCTGTTATACACCTCCCAAAGTGACATGATTCTTTTCGTTTCTAATCTTTACCCATTTGGCCTCAGTCGAGAAGCTTTCAATAATGAAGTAATGCAGACATTGGGGAATCATGCATTGACACTCCCGATCATTTCCCCTTCTGTCTCACCTGGATATGTTATACCCTGGGATACTGAAATGCCAGGCGTGCCCATCTGCAACTAAGCTTCAGTGACGGCAACGACGTATATCACATACTTCACTGTAAATTGCAGCATTCGAGTTCATCTACCTTACTATCTAGAGAGATGCAACTTCCTGTAGCTTTAAATTCCCTGCATGCTCACTGGCTAATGAGCTTACTCACTTTTTCTCCTCTGGGTGATCATCGTTCTCCATCTGAACACCTACTCTGAGCTCCATTCCCCTGCCTACTCAATTTAGACCTTCCCCAATGTCACTAGGGAATCTCTTAGCAAGGATGTTGATCCCACTCTGGTTAAAGTGCAACCAGTCCCAATTGCACAGGTCCCACCTCCCCCAGAAACAGTTCCAATGATCCAGGAACATACAGCTCATCCTCCTGCTTTATCCCTTCAGCCACACATTCATTCATTGGACCCATCCCTCCATTCCTGTACTCACTTGCTTGTCGTACTGGAAGCAATCCAGAGATTACAACCCAGCATCAAGGACACCTTCATGATGCCTCAAAAAGGTGATATCCATCATTAAACACCACCATCATCCAGGACATGCCCTCTTCTCATTGCTACCATCAAGGAGGTGGTACAGGGGCCTAAAGACACACACTCAACATTTCAGGAAGAGCTTCTTCCCCTCCACCATCAGATTTCTGAATGGACAATGAACCCATATACACTATCTGATTATTGTTTTAACCTCACTAATTTAACTTTTATATATATTTCTTATTGTAATTTAGTTTTTTTATTATGTATTGCAATGTACTGCTGCTGCACCACAACAGATGTCATGACATATGCCAGTGATATTAAACCTGATTCTGATTACAGTAACCCATCCTAGTAATTTATGAATTATGTAATTTCCTTATGGATTTCCTGCCCACACCAATAAAGATCTTTGTGTTCCTTCACAAGCTCTGCTGACTGGAGCATCTGATCCCAAAGGCCTATATACATTAACCCTCAGATCTCTCTGTTCCCGCATCTACTTTAACATTTAATACTATTTGGCTCGCAGTTCTGTCACTGTTATCTCTCCCGAGACACACCACTTTACACTTCACAGTGTTAAATTTGACAAGCTGATGATTTGACAGTAATTCCCTAATGGATCAGCGATTGTTTACCCAAAGCCTCCAAGTGTTTCATTTGCTCTTCTCTCCACCTGCGTATACTGTCTGGCTCCTGGTACAGGTCGTCAGCTTCAGAAATAGCAGCGTACACATCAGCAGCGTTCTCCTATCAAAAGAAGAATTGGGAGTTTGAACGTGTCAATTAATCTCGAATAAACTAGAATAAATGGAGTTCTGAAATGGGCAGATCTGGACAATGAATGCCAGATATCCCAGGGCTGGGTCTGATGGGGCTCAGAGTCCTTTGCTTTTCTCACGTTGACAGGTCTAAGGGAGCTGCTGGGAAGGTTCTCAGTGACTGAACTGGAAGGTGGATGATCTGAACTATTAACTTTGCTTGTCTCTCCATGGATACTGCCTGACCTGCTGCGTATTTCCAGCAGTTCTGCTCTAGGTTAGACCAGCAGCACTGATAGTATTTTGCTTCCAGACTGAGCTTATCGTCTGCAGCTCCTTGTTGCCTGCACCTATCACCTCCCAGGCTCTGTCACCATTTCCACCTTTCTCCTCCCTACCTAACTCCATCTACCACATCTCTTCTCACCCGGATCCACCACTTACCCCACCCTTTCCACTAACCTCTTTGTACTGGCCCACTCCCTTCTATCTTCTAATCCAGATGAAGGGTCTCAACCCAAAATGTTGAATGTCCATTTCCTTCCTACAGGTGCTGCCTGACCCACTGAGTTCCTCCAACAGATTGTTTGTTGCTTCAAATTCCACCTTCTGCAGAAACTTGGGTCTCTGATTTGATAGTTGTTGGGATCACCAAAATTTAGCCTGCACTTCTTCACAGGGAAGTGTGTTTTGTCTGGAACATGGTGAGCAGAATCTAACCTGAGAAAGACAGGTTGAACTAGCTGGTAGCGCAGACTCAGGATTTTGTAGGGTCTTAGGCGCTGTTCAGAGAGCCACACTCCCACTCCCTCACCTCCCAGCGTCTTCAATCAGGACTCAGTGTTCACAACTTCACCTCCCCCTCAAACCATTCTCATCCTCACAATGTAAACATAACCTGCTGGTGTTAGCAATTCAACTATGACAGTCTATTCAGCCAAGCACACAACCTGCTCACAGTAATTAATAGATTTGAAAATAAAGATCAACAATTATTTTCAATGGGGAAGATTAAAAACTGCAGACCCTTAACTCCATCACATGCTATTCTGACTAGGTGTTTCTCATCACTAGAACAAAAGTGAAACTTCCCCATTGGCAGTGCGGTCATATCACAGTTCAAAATTTAGCTCACCACCACCTTCTCAAGGTAGCAATGGATGGACATTAAATGTCAATGCTCACAACCTGTGAACGAGCACTGAAGTTACATCATCTTCCTTATCCTTAAAGTCCTCCCACAGGTGAGGTCCCAGAAGACCAGCAAGTAGCTAATGTTGCTCCATTATTCAGGACAGGAACCTGGAACTATAAGCTGGTGAGTCTCATATCAGTGGTAGGGAAACTACTGGAGAGAATTCCTACTAGTAGGATTGATGAGCATTTGGAAAACCATGGTCTAATTAGGGAGAGCCAGCTTTGTATGGAGCAAGCCATATCAACTTGATTGAGTTTATTGACGAAGTAACGAGGGTGACTGATGAAGATAGAGATATGGACGTTGTCTACATGGATTTAGGTAAAGTGCTTGTCAATGTCCCTCATGGGAGGCTCATCCAGAAGATTCAGATGCATGGGATCCATGGTGAATTGGCCGTTTGGATTCAGAACTGGCTTGCACATAGAAGACAGAAGGTAATGGTTGAAGGGCCTTATTCTTACAGGAGGTCCGTAAATGCCCTTTCCTTGGACAACATTGGTGGCGTGGAGAGGGGAAACTTGCAGCTTGGGCAATTGCCGGTCTTCCATAAAAAAAAAAACCTTGCCCAGGTTTGCGTCCTGGAAACTTTCCAAGGTGCAAATCCATGGTCTATCAAGACCAACAGAGGTCTACCCTACCTAAATAATGATGTTCTGCAGGGATCTGTACTGTGACCTTTGCTGTTTGTGATGTATATAAATGACCTGGATGAAAATGTAGATGGGTGGGTTTGTAAGTTTGCAGATGATACGAAGATAGGTAGTGTTGTGGATAGTATAGAAGACTAGCAATGAATACAGCAGAACACAGATAATTTACAGATATGGGTAGAGAAATGACAGATGGAGTTTAAACCAGGTAAATGTGAAGTGTTGCACCTTGGTAGGCCAAATGCAAAGAGACAGCACACTGTTAAGTGAAAGACCCTGAACAGTGTTGATGAGCAGAGGGATCTTGGGTTCCACATTCATAGCCCCCCGAAAGTGGCTACACAGGTTGAAAAGGTGATTAAAAAGGCTCATGACATGCTTGCCTTTATTAGTCGAGGCACTGAGTTTAAAAGTCAGGAAGTTATGTTGCAGCTTAAAAAAAAACTCTAGTTTACCCCATCTGGAGTATTGCGTACTGTTCTTGCCACTCCATTACAGGAAGGATGGAGAGGGTGCAGAAGAGGTTTACCAGGATGCTGCCTGGACTACAGGGCACGTGCTATAAAGAGAGGTTGGACAATCTTGGGTTGTTTTCTCTGGAGTGGCAGAGGCCAAGGGGAGAATTGATGGAGGTTTATAAGATTATGAGAAGCATAGATAGATTAGACAGACAGTATCTGCTTCCCAGTGTTGAGATGTCTAATACCAGAGGGCATGCATTGAAGGTGAGAGTGGGTAATTTCAAAGGAGATGTGAGGGGAAAGCTTTTCACACAGAGTTGTGGGTGCCTGGAATACACTGCCTGGGGTGATGATAGAATTGGATACATTTGGGACTCTTAACTGATGTTTAGATGACATGTGAATGTGAGGAAAATGGAAGGATATAGACATTGTGTAGGCAGAAGAAATTAATTCAGTTGGTTATTAATTTAATTGGTTCAGCACAATATTGAGGGCCGAGTGGCCTGTTCCTGTGCCGTAATGTTCTAAATAACCTGAAATGTCGTCCGTCTATTTCCCTGAACATTTCCTGCCTGATTACACCAGCATCTTGTTTATTGTTCCAGATTCCAGTATCATGACCCTCTTGTGTCTCCTAGCCTATTTGGGCCTCCCTTGTGCATATGGAAAAAAATTTCAGCTCTCATATCATTTCTGTAAATCCTTGTTTTCCACTTACTCCATTGCTTTCTATGTGATCTGTGGCCAGATGTATGGGGCTATCTGTGATGCAGCCTCCCTCTGGACACAAACTTCCTGCAGGGAGAAGATCTTCCCCCTCATAATCGTCTGCATTCACACATTCAAGGCTTGCAATTACGTACTTGGAAAGGAAACTGTAACATACCTGGTTGGAGTCTCCAGGGGCAGCATCCACTTCATCGGTTTTCTCTGTAACAAACAAGAGGACTGTGAAAACTTTAAAGACTCCATACCACTTATTCTCAATATTGCGTGTGTACTGCTTATATCCCATTCTTTTTAAAAGTCCAATCAGAATGATTTGGGCTAGAAGGGCCAGTTACCATGCTGTATCTCTAAATCAATAAGAAATAATAATAAAAATAATAACGTAATAAGTTTCACCAATCCTGACAAGCCAGGTTTCTCCTGGTGCTCTGATCCTGGCCTCTTCTACACTGGCAAAATTAGAAGCAC
The DNA here is from genome assembly GCF_048418815.1 of Hemitrygon akajei. Classification (NCBI taxonomy): domain Eukaryota; kingdom Metazoa; phylum Chordata; class Chondrichthyes; order Myliobatiformes; family Dasyatidae; genus Hemitrygon; species Hemitrygon akajei. The sequence goes on from NC_133127.1 coordinate 35,345,027, forward strand.
TTCTGATGGAAGGTCATTAAATGTACAGTGCCTATAAAAAGTATTCACCAACCCTCACCCCCAGAAGTTCTCATGTTTTATTGTTTTACAATGTTGAATCAGTGGATTTAATTTTTTGACAATGATCAACAGAAAAAGACTCTTGTGTCAAAGTGAAAACAGATCTCTGCAAAGTGATCTAAATTTATTAGAAGTATAAAATTGATTGCGTAAGTATTCATCTCTACAAGTTAGTATTTAGTAGATGCACCTTTGCACCTTGAGTCTGTGTGGATAGGTCCCTATCAACTTCGCACATCTGGACACTGCAATTTTTCCCCATTCTTCTTTACTGCTCAAACTCTGTCAGGTTGCATGGGGATTGTGGGTGAACAACCTTTTTCATGTCCAGCCATAAATTCTCAATTGGATTGAGGTCTGGACTCTGACAGCCACTCCAGGACATTAACTTTGTTGTTTTAAAGCCATTCCTGTGTAGCTTTGGCTTTATGCTTAGGATCATTGTCTTGCTGGAAAACAACACTTCTCCCAAGTCACAGTTCTCTTAGAGACAGCATCAGGTTTTTCTCCAGGATTTCCTTGTATTTTGCTGCATTAATTTTACCCTTTACTTCCACAATCCTTCCAGGGCCTGCTGCAGTGAAGCAACTCCACAGCATGATGCAGCCACCCCCATGCTTCACGGTAGCGATGGTGTGTTTTTGATGATGTGCAGTGTTTGGGTTACACTAACCATAGTGTTTAGTCTGATGGCCAAAAAGCTCAATTTTGGTTTCATCAGACAATAGAACCTTCTTACATCTGACTTCAGAGTTTCCCACATGCCTTCTGGCAAACTCTAGCTGAGATTTCATGTGAGGTTTTTTTCAACAGTGGTTTTCTCTTTGTCCACTCTCCCATAAAGCTGCAGCTGGTGAAGCACCCGGGCAATAGTTGTTGTAGGCACAGTTTCTCCCAGCTCAACCACTGAAACTGGTAACTCCTCTAAAGTTGTCTTAGGTCTCTTGGAGGCCTCCCTCACTAGTCCCCTTCTTGCACGGTCACTCAGTTTTTGAGGATGGTCTGCTCCAGGCAGGTCTACAGCCATGTTCTTTCCATTTATGGGATGATTGACTTGACTGTACTCCAAGGAATATTCAGTGACTTGGTGATTTTCTTGTATCTATCTCCTGATTTGTGCTTTTCAATAACCTTTTCGTGGAGTGGTTTGGAATGTTCTTTGGCATTCATGGTGTAGTATTTGCCAGGATACTGACTCACCAGCAGATGGACCTTCCAATACAGGTGTATTTTTACTACAATCTACCGAAGCACTTTGACTGCACACAGGTGATCTCCATTTAACTAATTATGTAACTTCTCAAACCAACTGGCTGCACCAGTGATGATTTGGCATATCGTATTAAAGGGGGTGAATACTTATGCGATCAGTTATTTTGTCTTTTTCTGTTGATCAGTGTCAAAAAAAACAAATTAAATCCGCTGTGATTCAATGTTGTAAAACAATAAAACATGAAATCTTCCAAGGGAGGGTGAAAACTTTTTATAGGCATTGTATCTTCATCTCTACAGTCTTTTATCTGATTGCTGCCCATTTCAAAAAGTCTTTCATATTAGACTTTGAGAAGCTCTGTATCTGTCAGCTGCAGTTAATCCTTTAACATGCTCCTGTGATTTCATTCACCTCCTTCAAATAGACCAGCTGTGATTACAGTCTTCACCACCCACTCGCAGCCAACACCAACTCCAGTCACGTCATCCAACTCCACCCTCTCTTACACATTTCTTTTGTTCCCACCAATGTCTCAGCAATTTAAATCAAATTTGATTTCTACCTTTTCCTAGCCACGATTAGACTTTATTGACCAGAAATGTTAACTTTGATGGTCTCTACAGATGCTGCCCGACTGCCGAGTACCTCCTTTGTTGTCTGTTTTTATGAATACAGGTATTTGGAGCAGGGGCAGACACTCAGCCGTACATCTGCCTCACCGAGTCAATATGTCATGACTGATCTGGTTGTTACTGTGTGTTTGTCTACTTGGTAAGCTTTTACCCCTTTGCTAGTAAGTAAACTATCTACCTTAGCCTTTGAAATATTTAAAGTCTGTGCTTCCAACGTCATAAAGTAATACAGCACTGAAACATCCTTTGGCCCAACTCATCCATGCTGACCAAGATTGTCAGTAAGCTAGTCCCACTTGACCACATTTGACTCAACAAAAAAGAAAAAAGATTAATTTTATTTGTCACATGTATATAGAAACATTGAAACATACAGTGAAATGCGCCACTTTGCATCAGATCAAATCAACGAGGATTGTGCCACGCTTTCAGTGCCAACGTAACGTGCCTACAACTTACTAACCCCAACCTGCATGCCTTTGGGATGTGGGAGGAATCCAGAGCACCCAGAGGAAACCCACATTGACAGGGAGAGAACAGCAGGAATCAAACCTCGGCTGGTGATTGCTGGGACTATAAAGCGATTGTGCTAATGATCTGTTACCATTCTGCCCCTCTACACCTTTCCTATTCATGTATCTATCCAAATGTGTCTTTTATATGTTGCTACTATACCTGTCTCTATCACTTTCTCTGAAACCTTGCTTCATATACCCAGCACCCTCAATGTGAAGAAATTTCCCCTCCAGTCCTTTTTAAATCTCCCTCCCCTCACCTTAAACCTAAGCCCACTAGTATTTGATTCTCTTTCTCTTGGATAAAGACTGTGTGTGCATGCTCCCTATCTATACTCCTCCTGAATTTATACACCTCTTTAAGGCTACCCCTACTTGAAAAAATAGAGGTCATCGTCTGCTCAACACTCCCTGTATCTTGAGTCCTGGCAACATTCTTATAAATCTCTGCACTCTTTCCAGCTTTACAGATCTTTTCTACAACAGGATAACCAAAACTGTACACAATGTGACCTCACCAAAGTCTTAGACAGCTGCAATATAACATTCCAATTACCATATTTAATGTTGGTGCTGATAAGACAGCTTGTGCAATGCCACCTTCACCATTCTATCTAGCTGATGACACAACTGTCAGTAGCCAAAAGTGGTGCTGAGTCAGCAAGAAGGAGGGGATTTGAACCCTGGCTGAGTGGTGACACTTCAACAACCTCTCACTCAATGTCTGCAAAACCAGGGAGCTGATATTGATTTCAGGAGTGGAAAACGGGAGGTTCTCAGCAGGGGATCAGAGGTGGAGAGAGTCACCAACGTTAAATTCCTTGGCGTTATAATTTCAGAGGACCTGGTGGTGTGGGTCTGGCATGTAACTGCCATTACAAAGGAAGCACAGTAGCATCCCTACTTTCTTAGAGGTTTGTGCAGCTTCAACATGCCATCTGGTTTGACAAACTTTTATACATGTGCGATAGATGTACTGACTGGTTGCCTGGTATGGGAACACTAATGCCCTGGAATGGAAAAGCCTACAAAGGTAGTGATTACAGGCCAGTTCATCAGGGATAAAACCCTGCCCTTTACTGAGCACATCTCCAAGAAGCACTGTTGCAGAATAACAGCATGCATTATTAAAGACCACAACCATCCAGGCCACGCTCCCTTCTTGCTGTTGCCATTGGGAAGGAGGTTCAGGAGCCTCAAGTCTCACACCACCAGGTCCAGGAACAGTAATTACCCCTCAACCTCAGGCTTTTAAACCAGAGGGGGTATCTTCACTCACCCCAACACTGAACTAATTCCACAACCTATGGAGTCACTTTTAAGGACTCTATAACTTATGATCTTGATATTTATTGCTTACTTATTATTATTTTCCTTTCTTTTTGTATTCGTAATATCAAGAACATAAGATGAAGAGTTCTTGAAAGTGAGTCTGTAGTTTGTGGGAGCATTTCAGTGATGGGGCAAATAAAGTTGTGTGGAGTTATACCCTTTGGTTCAAGAACCTGATGGTTGAGGGGTAGTAACTGTTCTTGAACCTGGTGGTGTGAGTCTTGAGACTCCTGCATCTTCTTCCTGACCAAGATCTCCCTGTAATTTTTGATAACCTTTTTCATTGTCTACAATACGATTTTAGTCTCTTCTGTAAGCCTAATAACTGTGCATTTTATATTCTCATCCAAATTGTCTATAAATAATAGACAACAATGGGTTCAGCACTGATCCCTGAGGCACACCATTAGCCATAGGCCTCTAGTCGGAAAAACAACCTTCAACTATCTCCCTCTGCTTCCTACCATCGAGCCAATTATGAATGTGGTTATCTCACTCTCTTTAGATCCCAGGTGATCTAACCTTCCAGATTAGCCTTTCCAATAGGAACTTGCTGTTCCTGAACTCTTGATATTGCACTGTTAAAATTCTCCACTTGTCAGGCATCTCTTTACCTGTAAACATCCTCACCAAACTGGCATCTGCAAGTTCTTGTCTAATGCCTCCAAAATTAGCTCTGCCCGAATTTAAGACCTTGCATACTAGTCCCAACTTTCTCCTTAACTATTTTAAGGGTAATAGACAAACACTAATATTCTACAACCCACAGATTCACTTTTGAGGACTCTTTACAACTCCTGTTCTTAATACTTGTTCTTTGCACTGTTTGTCTTTGGTTGTTTGTCAGTCTTTAGTCTATGTATCATTTTTCATAAATTCTATTGTATTATTTCCATTAAATGCCATTATATGTTTTTGATAATAAATTATACTTTACTTTTAATAGAAATATGGTCACTTCACCTTTGACAGTTCAGTCACTTGCCCTACCTCATTCTCTGAGAGGAAGTGTTGCATCCTCTCTAGTAGAGTACTCTATATACTGATTAACGAAGCTTTCTTGGACACATTTAACAGAGATCCCTTTGAGAGTTACAAAGATTATTAACCCTCTGGAGAAATTTCTTTGTCTCATCTCAGCCTTACATTAGATTTAAACAGTGACACTCCCTCCTCTAATCTTCTGCAAGAGCACGTCAAGGCACCATATGGTCTCATTTGTTTCAGTGCCATCACCTCATGCTTAGCAGGGTTAAATTCCATCTGCCATTGCTCTGTCCAACTGGCCAAATGACCAGTCTTATCCTGTATAACCTAACATTACTCTCCTCCTTGTCAACAAGTGTTTTATATCATCTGTAAATTTACTAATCAGCCCTCCTCTCTTAATGAATATGACAAATGAGTAAGAGTCTCAGTCACTGATTCTTGTAATCAGCACTTGTCCCAGGCTTCCAATCTCAAACGTTATTCACACTCACCAAGCCAGTTTTGGATCAAGTTTGCCTGCTTGCCTTGGATCCCGTCTCCCATGTGAGGTGTCAATGGCCTTATTGAGGTCCATGTAAACTTTATTAACCATGGTGGCCTCAATATATTTTGTTAGCTTTAACAAAAAATGTAACTGGATTGGTCAGACAGGATTTCCCCTAACTAAACCGTGCAAACGCTCTTTGATCAATTCTCAACTTTCTAGGTGGAGATTAACCCTGCGCCTCAGAGCATTTTTCAATTACTTCTCTCACAGTGGTTGCAATGGTCCATGACTAACTGTCTTATACTTGCTATCTTCCCTAAATAAAGGCATTCCATTTGCTGTCCTTCAGTTATCTGGCAACTCGCCTGTGGCCAGGGAATTTCAATATCTGTCTGGGCCAGCAAACTCCCTCACACAGCAGACTGGTATATTAGGCTTTGCGGACTTATCCACCTTTGAAACCTGCTCAGACATCTAATATAGTCACCTCTTTTAGCATAACTTATCCCAGAATTCCAACTAGCCCCCCCCCCCCCACCTAATGCTTCAGCTGTAACGTCCTTCACCTTATTGAACAGATGAGAAATATTGATTTAAGATCTCCCATGGCATGTGGCTCTCACTCAGAATTCCCCTTTGGGTCCCAATCCTACTGACTTCTACCTTGGTTACACATGCCCAAGGCCAGGCCACCTAGCAATCCCCTGATTTAATCCTAGCCTATTTACAGTGATCTACCAACCGGGAGGAAACCCACAGGGAGAACGTACAGGCAGCAGCGGGGATTGAACCCGCGTTGCCTGCACTGTAAAGCGTTGTGCTAACCACTACGCTACCGTGCCGCCCTGGTGATACTTCATGGGCCCTACTTCCCCTGCATATTATTTTGTACCCCTTCCAACCCCACTAATGTCAGACCTCTCCCTTGTCAATTCTCCTTACCACCGGCACATAAAGTCTCCCAGTCTTCTGCTCCCTAGTCATACTTCCCTATTCTCGCCTTTCACTCTCCCCCCACCCTTACTGAATCGTCCCTCTGCTGTGATGACTTTGCTCTTTCTCTCCCCCCCCCTCACTAAAGACCAGCTTTAGTCAGAAATATAACATGGGTGAGAAAATAATCCATCTCAGTCATATGGTAAACCCGACCTGCGACCCGAGTTGATTCTCCTACCACTAAATGATGTTTCCTTTGTTTAGTATATAAAAAACTGTAACAACAGCAAATTTAGTGCAATAAAATGCTTCAAATTATTCTTATCAAAAAAAAAGGCACCAACCCTGTGCTTTACAACCACCAGCTCTGGACATTGAAACCAAGCAAAATCTAATCTACACATCCAGGATTCTCTCAGATACAGTGAGATGTCAAATCAGATTACCAGATTATCATTTTGAATTTAATGTAGATTATCTGACTCCACGGGATAAAGCAGTTCTGTTTGACCGTGACACCTTGACAGAAAATACACCGGCAAATTAACCACAAAAGGCTGAATTTCTTGTCCAAGAGCGTCCTTGTTGAAGGGGCATTCGAGCTGAGGGAATTTACAGTGAAATCCGAGCGCCGGGCTGCTGGCGATGGAAGGGACTCTGAAGAACGGCGGCCCCTCCCACCCCGTCTTGTCTCCAGGCAGCAGTGCTAAGCTCCTCTACCCATCTGTCACCCTGGATGGAGTGGGGGGGGGGGGGGGGGGGAGAATGGTGTCAACATACTGCACCTGAGCAGGGAGACGGAACAGAACACGGCGCGATGAGAAGCGCAGCAAGCTCATTCAGTAAATACTGCTTCCACGCAGGATTTCCGCAGCTGCGGTGGTTTTTATCCCCGCTTCGTGTCGGTGGTGGTAGGGGATGTCAGGGGCACTTAGAACATAAACATGGTGCATGATGTTGCTGCCGGACTGACTAGTCTGAGGAGCGGGCTAGCGATGGTTTCCCGCCGCTTCATTCGGTAACCCCTCCCTTGAACCATTCAGATACATAGACCGACCCCCATCTCTTCCTGCTGCGGAAACCCCCCGCTACATTTTCACTGACAGATACACCTGTGTTTCCCTCAGCACCGGAGACTGGGCATCTACCCAAAGGTGGGGCCGAAAATCCAGCTGTTTGGCCCGTGTGGGAACCGCCTTACCTCTGGCTGCGGTGCGGATTTGGGGGAAGGTGTGGACAGAGGCTCACCTCGGGCTCCGGTGTCCGGTGTGTCGGGCTCCGGGGCAGTTTCCCCCTCGGGCTGGGTCTCGATGCCCTGGATTTGGGTGTGATGCTGGTGCAGGAACGCGGCGGCGGGATCCTCAGCCCCGGGAGCACCATCGTTTCCAACATCCATGTCCTCGGTGCCCTGTCAGTCCCGGAGGTTGCACAGTGTGAAATATCAGAGGGAGAGCGGCGAGGCTGCAGCAGAATCAACCCACCGCCGTGTTCAGCCAGCGGCAGGAGCGGGCGGATCAGCGCAGAAGCACAAGTAGCGGAGTCTGCGGCTCGGCTCGGGGACTGAAGCCAAGTGCGGGCTTTGACCTACCTCGCCTGCGCCCCAACCCAATCGATCCTCATATCAATCATAACCTCTCCCAACTCCAACCTCAACAGATCCCAATCCGAATAGGTTCGAACCCCCACAGATCCCAACCACAATCGGGATCCAAACACCAACAGATCCCGACCCTAATCCCAACGGATCACAATCCAGTTTCCAACCCCAATACCGATCCCAGCCCCTGTCCCAACCCGGCCTGCTAGCCCAGGACAGCAGAAATAAACCAGCTCCGTGGCTCCAACAGCAGATGCGTGATGTTATTAGGGGAAACGATTCAGGGGGACAGGATGGATCTACACTGAGATCAAGGAGTCAGTGTGACTTAGGGGGGAGATCCTGTCTGAACTAATTCAGGAGATGGTGATGAAAACATGTGGACCAGGGCAGTGCCGTCATGTAGTCCACCTGGACTGCAGTACACTAACACCTCTGCATGGGAACTAGTCGAAAAGGTTTGAGCCCATGGCATCCAGGGGAAATTGGTTAATCCTTGGCTTGGTGATGGGAGGCAGAGGATGACAGCGAAGGGTTTTTCACTGGAAACCTGTGGCCACTGGTGTACCACACCGACCAGTGCTGGGAACATCATTGTTTGTCCTATGTACTCTATGGCAATGCTATGACTATGAATAGAGTTATAAAACACTACAGCTGAGAAACAGGCCCTTCGGCCCTTCTCGCCCATGTCAAACTACTATTCTGTCTAGTACTCGGACTCTAGCCCTCTATACCCCTCGCCATCCATGTACTTATCCAAATTTCTCTTAAAGGTTGAAATTAAACCTGCATTCATCACTTGCACTGGCAGCTTATTCCACACTCTCATCACCCTCTGAGTGAAGAGGTTTCCCCTCATGTTCCCCTTAAACATTTCACCTTTCACCCTTAACCCATGACCTCTCATTCTAGTCTCACCCAACCTAAGTGGAAGAAAGTTTGCTTGCATTTAACTAACTTATACCCCTCATAACTTGCATATCTCTATCAAATCTCCCCATATTCTCCTATACTTCAGGGAATAAAGTTCTAACTTATTCAACCTTTCTTATAACTCGGTTCCTCAAGTCTTGGCAACATCCTAGTAAAGTTTCTCTGCCCTCTTTCAATCTTATTGATGTCTTTCCTTTCTTGTGAGCAAAACGGTACACAATACTGCAAATTAGGCTGTGGCAATGTAGGAGGTAGACTTGGAAAATTGCATATTACACAGAAATTAATAGCATGTGGATAGTGAGGATGGTCCTCAACTACATAATGATATTGATCACTTGGTAAGATGGGCCAAACTACCGAACCTTCACAAACTTCAAAGAAGATAGAGGTGCTGACATGCTTTCTTTGGAATGGCACTTACATGCTAAACCCAGGACAGATCCTCTGAAATAATACAAGGAATTTAAAGTACCTGTCCCTTTCCACCTCTGATCTGATGAGGACTGCCTCATGGACCTCCCGTTTCCTCCTCCTGTAGTCAATAATTGACTCTTTGGTTTTGCAGATGTTGAGTGAGAGGTCGTTATTGTGGCACCACTCGGCCAGGTTTTCAGTCTCCCTCCTATATGTTGATTTGTCACTTTTGTTTCAGCCAACAATAGCAATGTCATCAGCTAACTTAAACATGGCATTGGAACGGTACTTAGCCACACAGTTATAAGTGTAGAGTGAAGGTGATTTAAGGAACATTCTGACTTTATTGTATGTCCATAGATCCCTGAAAATGGGACCAGAAATACAAACTGTTTGTAGATGAAGAAGCCAGGCATTACAAACATGAGAAAATCTGCAGATGCTGGAAGTCCAAGTTACACACACAAAATGCTGGAGGAACTCAGCAGGCCAGGCAGTATCTATGGAAAAGAGCATTGTCAACGTTTTGGGCCGAAACCCTTTGGCAGGACATACATTGGCTGGGGCACAGAATATAAGAACAAGGAGGTTGTGGTAGAACTTCATAAAAAACCACAACTGGAGTACTCGCGACAGTTCTGGTTGTCACGTAATAAGAAGGACATAATTGTATTGGCGATAGTGCAGAGGAGATTTGCCTGGATGTTACCTGGGATAGATATTTTCAGTTACCCAGACAAGCTGGGTTTTAAGTGACAGAGAATGAACAGGGAATCAGGCAATTGTATAAAATTGAAGGGTGGATATGAGGAAACTTTGCTCTATAGAAGAGGTGTCTAAAATTGGGCAGATGGTTAAGTTAAAAGATAGGAGGTTTAGGAGGAACTGGGGAAAGATTTGTTCACACAGAGGGTGGATGGAATCTGGAACAAACTGACTGAGTAGCTGTTTGAGGCTGGGGCTTTGATTTAAGATGGGTTCTTGAACTGACAAGATATAAAGGCTAAAGACCAAGTACTGGCAAATGGGGTTACAATGGTGCTTGATGGTTGGCGATGGACATGATCAACCAAGTGGTCTGTTTCTGTGCTATATACATTATTGGTATCACAGAGATGTAATTGAAAAACAAGCGAGGCTTTTCAACTTCATATTCCAGGTTATGGAATCTTCAGGCATGTTACAGGGAAGGCAGCACAATAGTAATCAATGGGTCTATTTCTCCAGTTAAGGATGGAGGTTATCTTGGAAGACTCTTCAAATGAGATTTATGCATGAAGCTTGGTAACAAATGGAGGAGCATCACCTTAGGGCTGTATTAGAGGTCTCCAAATAAGGGAACAGATATGTAGATAGTGTAAAAATAATAGGGCAGTGTGATACAGGATTTCAACTCCACCTTCCACCTGGTAAAGCTGCTGCCTCATGACTGCAAGCTAGGTTCAATACTCCCTCTGTGGTTTATACTTTCCCCTTGCTGTTTCCCCCACCTCTCAAACTGAAAATTCAACCGATTAGTCCCGGGGTGGCCAGTCTGCCAAGAGGAGCACTTAAGAGCACAAAGGATCTCCAGTACCTTTCTTGTCTGGCAGTGCCCTCCTGGCCGATCCTTCTTGCAGTTAGGCTTTGTTCTGAATGCTCACTGCATAGTGGAGATGAGATCATTGTCCATCTCCTTGCTTGTGTCTGGAAAGGGATGCAGTGGCCTTTGTTGAAGTTTGCTATGAGCAGCTGTGTAACAATATTCTCAGACTCAGCGTTGTGTACTGAGACAAGCATCAACTGCTGCTAGAAGATCAGCAACTTGGTGAATGACACACTTTGGTCTGCCAGAAACAAGATGCTTTTCCAATATGACGAGATATCCCCAAGCAAGTGCTGCCAAAGGCATATTCCAGGGAGCAGGAGTACAGTCTGAGGAATGCACTGAAGCTCTGTGCAGCCAACACAAAGGCTTTGTGGGGAAGGGTTACAGTCCTGGCTCCTGATCCATCAGATGCTGAGGAGTTGGGCCCAGCATCTCAAACACATCAGCCATGCATTGTTACAGGAGGGAACATGATTGGTACTGATGTACTATTCTCCTCCCTTCTTCCCACAACGTTTCACACCCTGACTAATCAAGAACCTATCAACCTCTGCCTTAAGTGCACCCTGTGACCTAGCCTCCACAGCAATGAATTCCACAAATTCACCACCCTCTGGCTGAAGAAATTCCTCTTCATCTCTGTTCTAAATGAACTTCCCTCTATCTTGAGGCTGTGCCCTCTGGTCCTAGACTCCCCCACCTAAGAAAACATCCTCTTCATATCCACTCAGTCTGGATCTATCAATATTTGATATGTTTCAATGAGATCCCCCCTCCTTCTACATTCGTGAGTACAGGCCCAGAACCTTCACTCGCAGCTTATATGTTAACCCTTTCATACCTGGAATCATTCTCATGAACCTTCAATGAACCCTCTCCAATGTCAGCACATCCTCTCTTAAATAAGGGCCCCCAAACTGCTCTTCAGAATCTTATATAGCCTCAGCATTACATCCTTGCTTTTATAATCTAGTCCTCTTGAAATTAATGCTAAAATTGCATTTGTCTTCCTCACCACTGATTCAACCTGCAAATTAAACTTTAGGGAAATCTGCACAAAGACTCACAAATCCCTTTGCACTGGATTTTTTAATTTTCTCACTGCTTAGAAAATTATCTATGCTTTTATTCTTTCTACCAAAGTGCATGACACTTGCCAACACTTTATTCCATCTGCCACCTGTCTGCTAATTCTCCTAATCTGTCTAAATCCTTCTGCAGCCTCTCTGCTTTCTCAGTACTACCTGCCCCTCCTCCTATCTTTTATCGTCCACAAATTTGGCCATCAACAAACAAGAGAAAATCTGCAGATGCTGGAAATCCAAGCAACACACACAAAATGCTGGAGGAACTCAGCAGGCCAGGCAGCATCTATGGAAAAGAGTACTGTTGATGTTTCAGGCCGAGACCCTTCTGCAGGACAGGAGAGAAAAAGCTGAGGAGTCAATTTAAAAGGTGAGGGGAAGGGAGAGAGAAAAACACAAGGCTTCTTTCCAGATTTGGGAACAGCTTCTTTCCAACTGTGATAAGACTGCTGAGCGGATCCTGACCCGGATCTGGGCCCTACCTTCCAAATATCCGGACCTGTCTCTCGGTTTTTTTTGCACTACCTTATTTTCCCTTTTCTATTTTTTTAATTTATGATTTATAATTTAAATTTTTATTATATTTACTATTGATTTGTATTCCAAGGAGCGCTAAGCACAGAATCAAATATCGCTGTGATGATTGTATGCTCTAGTATCAATTGTTTGGCAACAATAAAGTAATAAAGGTGATAGGTGAAACCTGAAGGGGGAGGGATGAAGTAAAGAGCTGGCAAGTTGATTGGTGAAAGAGATACAAGGCTGGAGAAGGGGGAGTCTGATAGGAGAGGACAGAAGGTCATGGAAGAAAGGAAAGGGGAGGAGCACCAGGGAGAGGTGATGGGCAGGCGAGGAGATGAGGTGAGAGAGGAAAAGGGGATGGGGAATGGTGAAGGAGATGGGACACTACCAGAAGTCTGAGAAAGTGATGTTCATGCCATCAGGTTGGAGGCCACCAGGATGGAATATGAGGTGTTGTTTCTCCAACCTGAGTGTGACCTCCCTTGACAGTAGAGGCCATGGATAGACATATTAGAATGGGAATGGGAAGTAGAATTTAAATGGGTGGCCACTGGGAGATTCTGCTTTTCCTGGTGGATGAAGTATAGGTGCTTGGTGAAGTGGTCTCCCAATCTACGTCGGGTCTCACTGATATATAAGAGGCCACCGAGAGCACAGTATATGACCCGAACAGACTCATAGGTGAAGTGTCGCCTCACCTGAAAGGACTGTTTGGGGCCCTGTGTGGTAGTGAGGGAGGAGGTGTTGGGGCAGCTGTAGCACTTGTGTCACTTGCAAGGGTAAGTGCCGGGGGGATATCAGTGGGGAGGGACAAATGGACAAGTGAGACACGTAGGGAGCAATCCCACTATCAAGCACATCTTTCCCTCCCCCCCCACTTTCTGCTTTCTGAAGGTCTTGGCTTGAACATTGACTGTACTCTTTTCTGTAGATGCTGCCTGGCCTGCTGAGTTCCTCTAGCATTTTGCTTGTGTTACAAAGCCATTAATTTCATCATCCAAATCATTGACATACAACATCAAAAGAAGTGGTCCCAACACAGACCCTTGCAGAACACCACTAGTCACTGGCAGCCAATTACAAAAGGATCACTTTATTCCCACTCTTTGCCTCTTGCCAATCAGCCAATGCTCTGTCCATGCTAGTATCTTTCCTGTAATACCCTGGGCTCTTATCTTGTTTAGCAGCCTCATTTGTGGCACCTTGTCAAAGGCCTTCTGAAAATACAAATACACAATATCCACCAATTGTCCTTTGTCTGTCCAGTTTGTTATTTCTTCAAAGAATTCCAACAGATTTATCAGGCAAGATTTTATCTGAAGGAAATTGTGCTGTCTTTGGTCTATTTTGTCATGTACCAAGTACCCTGAATCCACATCCTTAACAATCGACTCCAATAACTTGCCAACCACTGAGGTCAGGCTAACTGGCCTGTAATTTCCTTTTTTCTGTTTCCTTCCCTTCTTGAAGAGTGGAGTGACATTTGCAATTTTCTAGTCCTCAGTTATAGAAACTAATGGAGACTACCAAGATGGAGTATGAGGTGTTGCTCCTCCAGTAGACTATTCCAATCTGCTATTTTTACTTCAAAAAACGGCCGCTTTCCTCCATAACACCAGGAAATCCTACCTCACAAGCACTGGGTTCTGCCCAGTATCCATTATAAGAAAATGTATTGAAATGTAGAGAAAAACATCTACCAATTGTATTTATTGTATATTTTTTAAATAAAAAGTAAGAGTTTAGAAGAATAATAGGTGACACAAGAACATTGCGTGCGATATGATGGAACAGCTAGTAAAGTCGCTGCTTTGTCGTGCTAGCAACCCAGGTCCAATCCTGATCTACAGATGACTGTGTGGAGTTTGTACATTCTCCCTGTGACCAAGTTGGTCTGTATCCACAGCCCAACGATATACAGGGTGGTAGGTTAATTTGCCATAGTGTTTAAGTGAGTAGTAGAACCTGGAGGGAGTTATAAGGATGGGAGAATAAACAATATTAGTGTATATTTGTGGTTGATGGATGGCATACACCAAATAGGCTGATTGACTGATTTCTATTCTCTACAAAATATAGCAGGAATTGACTACCCAGCCATTTGAATCAGGTTCACCAGTCATGGTTGAACTTATACTCAATGCCATTTTCTTTCCTTATCCTTATAACCCTTGGTTTCTTTAAAGTCCATAAATCTATCAATCCCCATTATGTGAACACATTGACTAAGCCTCCACAGCTAAAGATTCACCACCCTCTGTGTGAAGAAACTGGTCCTCACTTCAGTCATAAAAGGCCTACCCTTATTCTAACAATGTTTCTCCAGATCCTAGGCTTATCAACCAGAGGAAACAACTTCCTTGTACCTAGTCTGTCAACCCTTTATGAATTTCCTAGGTTTTGATGAGATCTCTTATCATTTTTCATAACTAAAGAGAATAATTCAAGTCTCCTCAAACTCCTTCGTGGTAAACTTGACATTCCCTAGAAGTACAGTGTCTCATTGAATCATACACCAAAAGAAACATAAATTTTGTTAATAAAGTGAAAGCAGGGAGGATGTTTCCCTGACTGTGGAGTCTAGAATAAGTGATAAATGTTTAACAATAAAGGAAAATTGATTAAAACTTGGAGAAGGAGAAATTTCTTTGCTCATGGAAAGTATCCTAAAGGACCAGATATATAAGTATTTGGATAGATTTGGACTGATTAGAGATAGTCAGCACGGCTTCATGGGTAGTAGGTTGTGTCTAACCAGTCTTGTAGTTTTTCAAGGAAGTTACCAGGAAAGTTGATGAAGGCAGGGCAGTGGATGGTGTCTACATGAACTTACACTCAAAATGCTGGAGGAACTCAGCTGGGCAGATAGCATCTATCGATCAACATTTTGGGCTGAGACTCTTCATCAGGATTGGAAAGGAAGGGCAAAGAAACCAGAATAAGATGATGAAGGGAGGGGAAGGAGTATGAACCTAGTGAGAGGAAAAGCCAGGTGGGTGAGGAAGGAGGTAAAAAGCTGGAACGCGATAGGTGGAAATGGTAAATAATTGGAGGAGGAGGAATCTGATAGAAGAGTGGACCATAAGGGAAAGGGAAGTAGGAGGGGCACCTGGGGCAAGTGATAGGCAGGTAAGGAAGAGGTAAGAAGGGTCCAGAGTGGAAAATTGAAGAAGAGGGAAGGAGGAGGAAAAATTACTGGAGGTTGGAGAAATCAATGCTTATCCCATCAAGTAGGAGGCTACCCAGATGGAATATGAGGTGTTGCTCCCCCAACCTGAGAGCGGGTCATGGACTGACATGTCAGAATGGGAATGGGGATTGGAATTAAAATGGTTGGCCACTGGGAAATCTTTTTGCAGATGGAGTGAAGGTGCTTGATAAAGCAGTCATCCGATCTACCAATGTAGAGGAGGCCGCATCAGTAAATGATCCCAACAGATTCATCGGTGACGTATTGCCTTATCTGGAAGGATGGTTTGGGGCCTGAATAGAGGTGAGGGAGAAGGTGAATGGGCAGGTTTAGCACTTCTTCTGCTTGCAGGGTTAAATGCCAGGAGGGAGATTAGTGGGGAGGGCTGAATGGACAAGGGAATAACAGAAATCCTTGCAGAAAGTGGAGTGTGGGGAGATAAAGATGTGTTTTGTGGTAGGATCCCATTGAAGTTGGCAGAAATTGATGTGCTGGATGCAGAGGCTCATGGGGTGGTAGGTGAGGATAACAGGAATGCTTTCCCTGTGAAGGTGGTGGGAAGATGGGATGAGGATAGATGTCTGGGAAATGGAGGAGATGTGGGTGAGGGCAGCATCAATGGAGGAAGGTAAACCCCGTTCTTTGAAGAAGGGAGGCATCTCTTAAGTCCTCAAAAGGAAAGCCTCATCCTGAGAACAATCGATATGGAGACGAAAGAACTGAAAAAAGGGAATAGTATTTTTACAGAAGACAGTGTGGGAAGATAGTCAAGATAGCCATGGGAGTCAGTAGCTTAATCAAATATATTGGTCAACAGTTTGTCTCCAGAGATGGAGCCAGAGAGATTGAGAAAGGGGAGACGAGTCAGAAATGGACCATGAATTTAAGCACAGGGGGAAGTTGCAGGCAAGGTTGATGAAATTGACGAGCTCAGAATGGGGACATGAATCAGTACCAGTGCAGTTGCCAATGTAGCACAGATGTTGGGGAGCATTACCAGGGAAGGCTTGGAACATGGACTATTCCACATAGCCAATGAAAAAGCAGGCATAGCTGGGGCTCATGCGGGTGTCCATAGCTATACATCAAGTTCAGAGAAAGCGGGAGGAGCCGAAAGAGAAGTTGTTGAGTGTGAGGACGGTGGTGGTGGAAGGGAGCTGGTTGGATCTGCTGTCAAGAAAGAAGTTAAGAGCTTTAAGGCCTTCTTGCATGGGTACAGAAGTGTATAGGGACTGGATATCCATGGTGACAAGAAGGCAATTAGGACCAGGGAATTGGAAGTCACTGAGGAGACTGAGAGCATGTGAAGTGTTGTAGATGTAGGTGGGAAGGGACTGAACCAAGGGATTAAATGGAGTTAAGTTGTGCAGGTAGGAGTTCAGTGGGGCAGGAGCAGGCAGAATCAGTCAGGCTTGTGGATCTTAGGTGGGTGGTAGAAACAAGCAATGCGGGGCAAGGGAACTATGAGGTTGGTAGCAGTAGATTGCAGATTCTCCAGTGTTGATGAGGTTGGTAAAGGTGCCAGAGACAATGGCCTGGTGGTCCTGAGTGGGGTCCTTTTCACGGGATAAGTAAGAGGAGGTGTCTGAGATTGCTGCCCGGCCTCAGCACAGTAGAGGTCAGTCGCCTGACTACAATAGCACCCCCTTTGTCTGTGGGCTTGATGGCAAGGTTGGAACTTGTGCAGAGATAGTGGAGGGCAGTGCATTCAGAGGGGGTAAGGTTCAAAGAGGAGAAAAGAGTGCTGAAGTCGAGGATTGATCTCTCATCAACAATTAGAGATATAAAGATCCAGAGCATGTAGAAAGCCCGAGCAGGTTATCCAAGAGGAGGAGGAGGGCTGGAGGTGGGAAAAGTGATCATTGGTACTGTGTGGGGAACTACACAAAATGCAGTTGGAGCTTAGAAGGCCAGCCAAAATGAATAAACAGTCAACATTTCAGACCAAACCCTTCGTCAGGACTGGAAAAGAAGGGGGAAGAAGCCAGAATAAGAAGGTGGGGGGCGGGGGAGGAGGAGTACAGCTGGAAGGTGATAGGTAAAGCCACGTAGATTAGGGAGCAAGTGAGAAGCTGGGAGGTGAAAGGCGGAAAAGGTAGAGGGGTGGAGAAGAAGGAATCGGATAGGAGCAAAGGGAGGTTCCTAAAGCATTTAATTTCCATGGGGTGGTTTATCCACTCCCCATATATGGGGGTATTCTGTGACTGTGTGACTTCCCAATTTCTTCACTAAAGTTCCCACCACACAGCTTACAATCCCCTCCTGGTCTACAGTATGGTGGCGGTTCATCACCCACTCGCCTTCACAGCCCCAGTTGGTCACCTCCTCCCACACCCTTTAACCCCTAAACCCCACCCGTCACCCGCCAAGCCCCCCTCACACTCTACACCTGCCCCCTCATCCTCCCCACCTCACTACCTTCTGTCCAGTCTACCCACCCTCCCTTGGCCTAGTGTTTAATTCCTTACACCCCGCCCCCATTAGCCGGTATATCGTTAATTACTAATTTCCCCCAACCTCAATTCCTGGTGTCTGTCCACTATACCTACCTGACCACTCCATATCTTCCCAAACTGCCTCTCTATTCAGCCCAACACCATGGCCACTACCCCCGCCGGTCCTCTCCAGCAGGTTCCAGTGACCACGTCCCTCACCAACCCTCCTAGGCGATAAAGGTTCCCCGTAAGGCAGACTATCCCACTCCTATCATCCATAGCTCGAGTGGAATTTGCCTCCTGGCAGGGCGAGGCCATAACCGGAAGCAGTTGTGTTGCCCGGGAGACGGTGGGCGAGGACAAGGCGCATGCGCAGCCTCTCCTCTTCCTGCTCTTGCCGGTGCTGCTGTGGAGGGGTCGAGATGCCGCTGGAGTTCGAGCTATGTCCGGGGCGCCCCATCGGCGGTTCCCACCCCTGCTTCATCATCGCCGAGATCGGCCAGAACCACCAGGGCGACATAGAGATCGCCAAGAAGATGATCCGCATGGCCAAGGTGGGGGTCTGGGGGTTTGGAGGGGCTATTCTGGAGGAGTGGGGCGGGTGGACCTGATCCGGCACCATTTCAGCAGCCGGACTCCATAGGTGTCCCTGGATCATCTACTGCTTTCTACTTAGCTTTGTCTGCCGAGCTGTCATCTGCAGCCGGAGACGTCGCTCGTTCCAATTTTGCTCTCCCATCATTTGTGTGCGGCCTGTAGCCCCCCCCCCCCCCCACCTCTTCGGGAAATCGCCTCCTGTATTACTTCTAAGCCGTAGTTTAAGCTCTTGCAATCAATACAACATCTTTGACAATTTTTC
This sequence comes from Hemitrygon akajei, assembly GCF_048418815.1. Classification (NCBI taxonomy): domain Eukaryota; kingdom Metazoa; phylum Chordata; class Chondrichthyes; order Myliobatiformes; family Dasyatidae; genus Hemitrygon; species Hemitrygon akajei. The sequence goes on from NC_133127.1 coordinate 35,363,821, forward strand.
CAACATTAATTGCAGTTTTAAAATCAGTGCGAGGTTCTCTTTCCAAGTGTGAAGTGACATCCATGCCTCTGACAGTGATTATCTCCCCTTGAATTAAACGGCATTACCATCACTGAGTCCCATCATCAACATTGACTAAAACTGAACTAGACTGTCCACGAAACTACCCCGGTACACGAGCGGGTCAGAGGCTGGGTTTCCTGCATTCAGTGATTAGCCCCCCCGACTTCCCAAGACCCTGTCCTCATCCATAAGACGAATCAGAAGTGTGATGGAACAGACCACTTGCCTGGGTGAGAGCAGCCTAAAGAGCTCTGAAGTAGCTCAGTGCCATTTGGGACAAAGCAGCCTCCGCTGCCTGCCCACCTCCCCACCGACCACCATCAACCACTCTGAACATTCTTTAAATCCACAGCCGGCTCAGAATGGTTTTAATGCCTACCATCTACAAGATGCATTTACTAACCTAGATCACTCTGATACAGGAATACCACTACATCCAAGTTCCTCTCCAGGTCTCACACCATCCTGACTTGAAAATATACATCATAACTGGTTCCAGAAGGCTCACTGTCATCTTTCCAAGGGTATTTATAGACGGGCCTTAAGTGCTGCCCTTATGGAAGCACATAGATTCTGAAAGTAGTTACAGGCAATATTAAAAATAATCCCTTATAGCAGTGAGCTCTGGCAAGCTCTAGGTGGAGAACAGGTTTATCTCGTCTTCCTTTGATCCACCAATTTTGTTTACGATGTGCGACAGTTTTCTGGCAGTCAAAAAGCTAAGAAATCCAACATAAAAACATAACTGAAAATGCCTTTTCTGAGGTAAATTGTGTTAACTTATCCCCACAGCAGTGAAGGGGAGAGTGATGGTGAGGCGAGTTCGGGGGTGGAGCTGAGATGGTGAGTTGCAGAGCTGTTGCAGGTGGATTTTTGACACCCATACAGATGGCCCGGGAGACAGGTTTGATCGCTCTGGGCACCAAGCTGATTGGAGGAGCTTGAGAGCGGATTTGGGCTGGGCACTGAAACTGGATCCCAGAGCGGGTCACTGGGCAGCTTGATCTAAGCCCAAAGCCTTTCACAGCAGCGGTGCCTGGGTCCTGGCACAAGGTGTGCTATATACAATTTAAACGCCAGCCTGGATTGGAGGTGAGAACTGAATTCACTCTCTCTCTCCAGGGTGCAGGAGCCTTTTGCTGTTCCATTATTTGGTCAATTTAAACCCCAACCCAGACAGACTGGAAAGATGAGCGTCAGGATCCGGAGTGAGAGCCAATTCACTCATTCTCTGCGATGGTCACCTCCATCGCGCTGAGGCTATGAAGACTATCTCGGCCACTATGCTCCGTGCCACTAATATAATGAACTGATAAGCGAGGCTTTGGGCCTTAGTTGGGCTGCTTGAGGGTTCAGATCTCAGAACTCACTTCCGGTTTGGAATGCTGTTGTTTACTTCAATTGTTTGCATGATTTGTTCTACACATCAAGTGTTGGTATTTTTATTTTTGTTCTCTAACTGGGATCACTTGGGTTTATTGTTTTGTGGCTACCTGTGACCAAGCCAATCTCAAAGTTATCTAATTTATATATTCCTTGATACTAAATGTACTTGAATACATAGAACATAGAAATGTACAGCACATTACAGGCCCTTTGGCCCACAATGTTGTGCCAACCATGTAACCTACTCTTAAAAACTGCCTAGAGTTTCTCTAGTGCATAGCCCTCTATTTCTCTAAGCTCCTTGTACCTATCTAAGGGGCTCTTAAAGGACCTTATTGTATTTTCTTCCACCACCACCACCAGCAGTGCATTCCATGCACACACCACTCTTGGTGTGAAAAACTTATCCCTGACATCCCCTTGGTACCTATTTCCAAACATCTTAAAACTATGCCATTTCAGCCCTGGGAAAAAACCTCTGCCTATCCACATGATCAATGCCCCTCATCGTCTTATACACCTCTGTCAGGGCACCTCTCATCCTCTGTCGCTCCAAGGAGAAAGGGCCAAGTTCATTCAATCTATTCTCATAAGGTACGCCTTCCTATCCAGACAACATCCTTGTAAATCTCCTCTGCACCCTTTCTATCATTTCCACATCCTTCCTATAGTGAGGCAACCAGAACTGAGCACAGTACTCCAAGTGGGTTCTGACCAGGGTCCTATATAGCTGCAACATTGTCTTTTGACTCCTAAACTCAATCCCATGATTAATGAAGCCAATGCACCATATGCTTTCTTAACCACAGAGTCAACCTACGCAGCAGCATTGAGTGTCCTATGGACTCGGACCCCAAGATCCCTCTGATCTTCCACACTGCCAAGAGTCTTGCCATTAATACTATATTCTGTCATCATATTTGACCTACCAAAATGAACCACTTCACATTTATCTGGGCTGAAGTCAGTTCTCAGTCCAGTTCTGCATCCTGTTGATGTCCCGTTGTAACCTCTGACAAACCTCCACACTATCCACAACACCCCCAACCTTTGTGTCATCAGCAAATTTACTAACCCACCCTTCTACTTCTTCATCCAGGTCATTTATAAGGATGACAAAGAGGAGGGGTCCCAGAACAGATCCCTGCAGAACACCACTGGCCACCGACCTGCATGCAGAACACGAACCATTTACAACCACCCTTTGCCTTCTGTGGGCAAGCCAATTCTGGATCCACAAAGCAAGGTCTCCTCGGATCCCATGCCTCCTTACTTTCTGAAGGAGCCTTGCATGAGGAACCTTATCAAATGCCCTAATGAAATCCATGTACACTACATCTACCACTTTACCTTCAACAATGTGTTTGTTACCTCCTCAAAGAATTCAATCAGGCTCGTAAGGCTTGACCAGCCCTTGACAAAGTCATGTTGACTACTCCTAATCATATTTTCCCTCTCCAAATGTTCATAAATCCTGCCTCTCAGGATCTTCTCCACCAACTTGTCCACCACTGAAGTCAGACTCATTGGTCTATAATTTTCTGGGTTATCTCTACTCCCTTTCTGAACAAGGGAACATTTGCAACCCTCCAATCCTCTGATAGTTCTCCCGTCCCTATAGACAACACAAAGATCATCACAAGAGGCTCAGCAATCTCCTCCCTCGCTCCTCACAGTTGCCTGGGGTATATCTCATCCGGTCTTAGTGACTTATCTAACTTAATGCTTTTCAAAAGCTCCAGCACATACTCTTTCTTAATGCCTACATGCTCAAGCATTTCAGTCGACTGTAAGTCATCCCCACAATTGCCAAGGCCTGGTGAATACCAAAGCAAAGTATTCATTAAGTACCACCGCTACCTCCTCCGACTCCATTCACACATTTCCAGTATCACACCTGACTGCTCGTATTCTCACACGGTTCATCCTCTTGCTCATAACATACTTGTAGAATGCCTTGGGCATTTTCTTTTAATCTTGAATCTTGAACTAATTAAACTAGTAATTAAATGCCCAACTTAACTAATCTCTTCTACCTAGATAATATCCATATCCATCCATTCTCTGCATATTCCATGTGCCTATCTAAGAGCATCTTAAATACCTCTGTCACATTGGTCTCCATTAGCATCCCTTGCAGTGCATTTCAGGCACCCACCATTCTCTGTGTGGGCTCATGTTGTGCCTAACTATTGCAAGTGAACTTTTATGTGTGTGTTCTTGCCCTTCAGAATTGGTTCTGCTCTCCTGTGAGGAGCATAAAATCTCTGCTGTCTATGGCACCTTCTGGATACAATGTAAAACCAAAGTTGATCTCTGGATGTTTGAGATCCACTTAGAAGAGCTGAGCAGTTTTTTTTTTCAGGCCAATGCTATTCCCAAGTTGAATGACAACAATCAGTGATATTTCACCTTTAAGACAGTAATTATACCTTTTGTCTTCGGAACTTTGAATATCTTAAATTTTGTATAAATACAGGTCTTTTACAGGTTTGTACAGGGATTGAAACTTTAGATTTATGATGGATATTGTTTTGTAAATCTCTGCTGTCTGTTTCTTTTAGGAATGTGGGGCAGATTGTGCTAAGTTCCAAAAGAGTGAGCTGGAGTATAAATTTAACAAGGCAGCTTTGGAGAGACCTTACACATCCAAACACTCCTGGGGTGCCACGTATGGTGATCATAAACGCCACCTGGAGTTCAGTCATGAACAATACAGGGAGCTGTCAAAGTTTGCACAAGAAATTGGTATCTTTTTCACAGCGTCTGGCATGGATGAGGTGAGTTCTGTCCGTAGGGTATTTCTAACTAATTTATTACTGTTTTGTGATTTGATGCCCTGCAGTGTGAAGAAAAATTGCAGGTGCTAGATAAAACAGAAAATATTGGAGATATTTAGTAGGTCAGGCAGCATCTTATGGGGCGAAAGATGGGACAGTAGCTTTCAGAACATCAGAACAGCTTTCAGAAATTGTTCTGAACAATTATTCAGAACATAATTGTGCATTGGCAAATTATGGTATTGAATTGAGGGCCGAAGGGCTGTTACTGTGTTGAACTACAAAGTGTAGAGGATATCTGCTGTAAGTTTAGGGTCTGCCTTCAAAGGCTCTGGTAGTATGCTGTCTGGGCTAGCTGCTTCTCCTGACTTTAGAAAAATGCTTGGCACAATTGATTTTCAAGTCTGGTGGTGCTTCTGGAATTAAAGGAGATTCTGGAGGAGGTGATCTGATCAGAAGCTCACTGAAGTACTGTGTCCAATGTTGGAGCTACTTGGCTTCTTTAGTTACGACATTTCCATCTGTATCCTTCACTTGAGTGTTGATCTGGTTGAATTTGCCAGCTAGTTTTGTGGTAGTATCGTACAGTTCTTTCATACTCCCATTTGCTAAGGCTTCTGCTTGGGATACAAGGGTGTTGATGTACACTCTACTGTTCCTCTTGATGTTTCTCCTTATTTCCTTGTGCACTCCAACATATCCTGTCTGTGCCACCCCTTTCCCGAACCTAGTTCTGCTCCTATTACCTTTTTCTTCTGGTCTTTTGTTGATTGTTTTCATTGTTCCTGGTGTAATCCACTCCTTATGCTTGAATGTCCTTTTTCCCAGGACTTTCTCTTTGACAGCAGTCCATTCATCTTTGATATCAAGTCCTCAAGTGCCTGGAGCCTGTTGGAAAGTGTGAGGACAAATCTCGGAACTGTTTCTTTAAGGTAGCTCACATTGTACTTCAGTTGCTGATTGAGTGGTGTGTAGCTTCTTTTTAGCTTCATCACTACTTTGGCAATCCTGCATCTGCACCACGTTTCACTCTTGCATCACGGAATGATCTTCAAAACTACTTTGAGATGCATACGTGGTCAATCTGGATCTCTGTTACCTTGTCTGGTGACATTCATATTGCCTTGTGAGGGAATTAGCTTCCTCCAGTAAGCAGCTTGAAGTTCACACAAGTTTCAGCAAATCATTCCTCATTTTCCTTCATTTCTCCAAGAGGCGTGTTTCCCCATCACCTGTTCATATCCTACATTATCCCTGCCTATTTTGCCATTAAAATCTCCCATGACAATCGTGACATCTTTTTCCTTCCCTCTGCTAATTTCTACACTGAGTGCATTGTAGAACTTGTCTTTGTCTTCATTAACATCGTTTGTTTGTGCATAACATTGGATAACACGAGCTGTTATCTTCTTGTGCTTGGTTTTTAAACCAGCAGTGATGATTCTGGAACTGATAGATTCCCATGAGATCATGACTCTACATGATCCTTGTGTCATGAATGCTACACCCTCTGTATTCACAAAAATGATTCCAGGATTGAACGACTTGTTATATGAAGAGCATTTTATAGCTCTGGACCTGTATTCGCTGGAATTCAGAAGACAGAGGGGTGACCTCATTGAAACCTATCAAATGGTGAAAGGTCTTAATAGAATGTTTCCTGTAGTGGGAGAGTCTAAGACCAGAGGACACAGCCTCAGAACAGAGGGGCGTACTTCTGGAACAGAGATGAGGAAGAATTTCTTTAGCCAGAGAGTGGTGAATCTGTGGAATTCTTTGCCACAGGCAACTGTGGAGGCCAAATCTTGTTGTATATTTAAGGCAGAGGTTGATAGATTCTTGATTGGTCAGAGCATGAAGGGATATGAGGAGAAGGCAGGAGACTGGGGCTGACAGGAAAATTGGATCAGCCATGATGTAATGGCAGAGTAGACAGGATGGGCCAAATGGCCTAATTTTCTCCTCTATCTTGTTGTCTTGTGGCATCGTTGCTCTGATGGTCTGAGTAGATGATACTTACCCAAGCAAACACGAGGAAATCTGCAGATGCTGAAAATTCAAGCAACACACACAAAATGCTGGTGGAACACAGCAGGCAAAGCAGTGTCTATAAGGAGAAGCAGTGTCGACATTTCGGGCCGAGACCCTTCGTCAGGACTAACTGAAAGGCAAAATAGTAAGAGACTCTTACTATCTTTGCTTTCAGTTAGACCTGATGAAGGGTCTTGGCCCGAAACGTCGACAGTGCTTCTCCTTATAGATGCTGCCTGGCCTGCTGCGTTCCACCAGCATTTTGTATGTGTTGCCTGATACCCATCTGTCAGTCGAGTCTCTCCAGATGATGTCCATTTTGTCTCACTCAGGCCAAGAATTGACAGTTTGTATCTTTTCCTGTCATTTGATATGGTGGATTTTCCTGCCTGGTACGTGGTTCTCACAGTCCAGGTACCCAAGGTGATATGGACTTTGGTGCAGGATCCCGATGACTTTCCCTGTGCTGTGTCATGCGCTCGCTCACTCGAGGATGAGCCTCTTCTCACAAAGTCGATGGTCTGGTTGGAGTTCATCAACATTTCTGTAATCCATTATATCCACTGTACAGGAGATTGGTTATGTACAGCTTCAACATCTTTTTCCATTTTTCAAAGTCCCACCCTATATCATTAGGAATCTCTGTAACAACGTGTCACGCAAAGTCATACGTGCAGAAAAAGAACTGTCAAAAAGCTTCAATGTCAATCCTGAGCGAAGCAGGGATGTTTGTTGGCTCCTTTCCTGCTGGCAATAGACTGGATTATGAAACAGACAACAAGTGAAAAACGAAATGGAATCCAGTGGACTATGTGGGGGTAGCTTGGTGACCTAGAGTTTGCAGGTGACATTGCCCTACTGTCTAGCTCTAACCAACAGATGCAAAAGAAATCAACACTCCTGACCTCTAACTCCACCATGCTAAGCCGAAATGTAGATAAAAGGAAAGTGATGAAGATAAACTGCACCAGCAATAGACCCGTAGTGATGACAGATACAACTCTGGAGGAAGTGACACACACACAGTGCTGGTGGAACGCGGCAGGCCAGGCAGCGTCCACAGGAAGAAGCACAGTTGACGTTTCGGGCCGAGACCCTTCATCAGGAATAAGTGAAAGAAGTGATAGTAAGAAATTTGGAAGTGGGAGGGGGAGAGGGAGATCCAAAATGATAGGAGAAGACAGGAGGGGGAGGGGTGAAGCTGAGAGCTGGAAAGTTGATTGGCAAAAGGGATACAGAGCTGGAGAAGAGAGAGGATCGTGGGACGGGAGGCCTTGGGGGAAAGAAAGGGAGAGGGGAGCACCAGAGGGAGATGGAGAACAGGCAAGGAGTGATTGTGAGAGGGACAGATAGAGGGGGAGAAAGGGAGGGGGAATAAATAAATAAATTAAGGGATGGGGTAAGAAGGGGAGGAGGGGCATTAATGGAAGTTAGAGAGGTCAATGTTCATGCCATCAGGTTGGAGGCTACCCAGCCGGTATATAAGATGTTGTTCCCCCAACCTGAGCGTGGCTTCATCTTGACCGTAGAGGAGGCCATGGATAGACGTATCAGAATGGGAATGGGACGTGGAATTAAAATGTGTGGCCACTGGGAGATCCTGCTTTCTCTGGCGGACAGAGTGTAGGTGTTCAGCAAAACGGTCTCTCAGTCTGCGTCAGGTCTCACCAATATATAAAAGGCCACACCGGGAGCACCGGACGCAGTATACCACACCAGCCGACTCACAGGTGAAGTGTCGTCTCACCTGGAAGGACTGTCTGGGGCCCTGAATGGTGGTGAGGGAGGAAGTGTAAGGGCAGGTGTAGCACTTGTTCCGCTTACAAGGATAAGTGCCAGGAGGGAGATCGGTGGGAAGGGATGGGGGGGTTGAATGGACAAGGGAGTTGCGTAGGGAGCGATCCCTGCATAAAAATAGAAAGAGGGGTGAGGGAAAGATGTACAAGGATAAGTGCCAGGAGGGAGATCGGTGGGAAGGGATGGGGGGGTTGAATGGACAAGGGAGTTGCGTAGGGAGCGATCCCTGCGTAAAAATAGAAAGAGGGGTGAGGGAAAGATGTACAAGGATAAGTGCCAGGAGGGAGATCGGTGGGAAGGGATGGGGGAGGGGAACGGAAGAAGTGACTTCCTTTGTCTGTCTTGGAAGCATTGTGAATATATATGGTGGAATGGATGAGGATGTCAAAGCCGCAGTCAGTGAGGTCAGAGTAATTTTCAACATCTTGAAGAAAGTATGAACATCCAGAGTCATGACCAAGAAAACTAAAATCAGAATCTTCAACTCAAATGTTAGAACAGTGCTCCTGCATTGCTCTGAAACCTGGAGAAGAACAAAGACACTGAAAAAAACTGCAGGCTTTCATCAACCAGTGCCTGAGAAGGATCCTAAACATCAAATGGACTGACAAAGTAACCAACCAGACACTGTGGGAAACCAGCCAGGAATCTTTAGAAATACAAATATGCAAACAGAATTGGAGGTGGATTGGCCACACATTGAGGAAGCCAAGCAACAACATCACCAGGCAGGCATTGAAATGGAATCCCCAAGGAAAGAGGGAAAAAGGGCATCCAAACAACACATGGAAGAGGGACGCTGAGGCTGAAATTAGACAAAGGGGACATTCCTAGTCCACCCTCGAGAAAGTGACTCAGAACAGAGGGTGATGGAGATGGGAGGGCACCCATGGCCTGTGCTCCACTGGGTGCTAAGGATGCAAGAAGAAGAATGTGTAGTCATGACTGTAACTTCTAATCCAGCCACTTGTGCCAGAAGTGGTGTTTCGGTCATGATGGTGTTCTTTACTTGGATGAGTAACTATATGAGGACACGACTGTTGCCTGGATTGAGCAGGATGTTCTGAGGAAACATTGGACAAGCTGGGCCTGTATCTACTGGAGCTTGCAGAGTGAGAGAGGACTTGATTGAAGTATAAGATCATGAGAGATCCTGACAGCTTGGATGTGGAGAAGACTTTTCCTGTTGTGTGATCATATCTTAAAAAAATGAGTTGTCCATTTCAGGTAGATAAAGGGAATTTATATTGTCGATGTTGGTTCTTCAGAACACTCTCTCCCTTTAAGATCGTGGAAGCTTTAGAGTACAATAGGACAAGTGGTTGGATCTTCCATTTATAGATAGTGAAAGTTTGAAATTCAGAGTTGAGTTTGTGATCTGATCAGCCATGATCTTAGATGCCCAGCAGGAATGAGGGCTTAGTGGCCTCCTCCTTGTGTATAGCTCTTCCTCTGCCTCATCTACTGCTGCCTTTCGGACTTGTGTGTGTTGCTCTGCACAGTCAGTCATAACAAACTGCAAGATTGTGCCCAAAACGCTGATACCTTAGACTGAATAGAGAGGACAGTAAAGATGGCCACAAGATGCAGACACATACATACCTGTCTGTATGAGGCATGGGTCTCGGTTACTCACATCATCAGTAGCCCCTTTTATCAAACTGATCATGCTGTGGACCTGAAAGGGAACCCCTTCTATTTACTGTACCAGATTAACTGAGTCTAGGAAGAAAAAGGGAACTTTGTGAAGTGATCCAGTTACACAGTTGCCCTCATTGCTGCTGGGCTGAAAGTGTCTGTATCCAAATGCTACATTTGAAGTAAGTACTGAGCTTTCTCACCCTGAAACAGGGTATCGTGTTCCTTGAAAATAGTCCATATTGCATTTCTGTAACTTGAGTGAAAAGAAAATTTACTTTATTTAGTAACACACACAAAACCCTGCAAGAATTTGGCAAGTGAGACAGCATCTATGGAGGGGAGTAAAGAGTTGACGTTTTGGGTCGAGACCTTTCATCAGAACTAGAAGGGAAGGGGCCAGAAGCAAAAATAAGGTGAGGGGAAGGAAGTTGATAGGTGAGACCAATTGGGGGAAGAGGGCATGAAAAAAAAAGCCTGAGAAGTGATAATGGAAGAGATAAATGGCTGAAAAAGATGGAATCTAATAGGAAAAGACAAAGTTGGAAAAAAAAGGGAAGAAGGATGGCCACTAGAGGGAGGTATGTACATGCAGGGAGAAGAGATGAGAGGGGAACCAGAATTGAAATCAATGTTAATGCCGTCAGGTTGGAGGCTACCCAGATGGAATGTAAGGTGTTCCTGCTGATTTATTTGCACATTTTCACAAATTCTTTAAGAATGAATTTTATTTTGTGTTTAGAATTTCTGAATGGTGATCTGTCAATTCTGTAAGGGCAAATTTCCAATACTGAAAGTTCAAACTAAATTTATTGTCAAAATCATTGTCACCATATACTACCCTGACATTCATTTATTTGCAGTAGAACAAAGTACAATATAATTAATTGATAATTCGTCATAAATTGATGCTGGGCAGCGCAGCTCGAAGGACTGTATCTGCACTGTATCTCAATAAATAATTTTTTTTAAAGGATACATTGGTCAGCAAGAAGTGGGCAAACTCCATATTCTGAGTCACAACTGGTATGTTAACACTCAGGAATTTAAAACTGCTGATTCTGTGTACCACTTATCATGCGATGAAGACTAAAGGATGTTTACCATCCTTTTTCCCTTCCCATAGTCAACAACCAGTAAAACTGATTTTATTGAGATTGATGAAAAGTTATTGTTGCAGCCAGAGAGTTATAAATTAGGCGTAATACATTATGGGTGCATCCCTCCTCGTCCGTATTAGTATCTCCAGAAGGTGCTGTTTCAAGAAGACAACATCAATCATCAAATATCTCCACAGTATGGCCATACCATCTTTTTGTAGATCCCATGGGTCAGGAGCTACAAGATCCTGAAGTCAAGTACCAGCAGGTCCAACAACAGCTACTCGCCTTCAACCCTGGTTTGATTCTTGAACCAACCTGCACAACCCTAATCACCATCTCAGTAGGCCAACACTGTGGTCACTTTTCACTAAAATGGATTGTGTTTTGTTCTAATTGTGCTCTTTCTTGTACAAATTTGTATATAATTTTAAATTTGTATTTCTTGTGAATGCTGCTTATCTGATGCTATGTGTTTGTGATGCTGCTGTAAGTAAGTTTTTCATTGCACCGCTTCATACATGTACTTGTGCAAATGAAAATTTATTTGACTTTGACTTTGGTAATGATGATTTAGACTCCTCTATCTTGGGGAAAAAAGACTATTCATGTTATCTACCCTGTCTGTTTCTATAAACCTCACCATGTGACCCCCCCCACCCCCACCCCCAGCCTCCAGGGGAAACTATCTCTCAGCCTGTCCATTCTTTCCTTGTAACTGGAGTGGCCAGTCCTGGCAACATCTTGTGAATCCATTCTGCACCCTGTCCCGCTGAATGGTCTCGTTCAGTAACCAGAAAGAATAAACAAGCAATGAGAAGCATAGAGATGGGCAGGCATGTTGGGGTGCAGATCCATAACACTAGCAGAGAAGAGTGCTTTCCAGGAGATAAATGGTGAAGAGTTAAATTATTATTTTCTCTGTGCTTTTTAGATGGCAGTAGAATTTCTTCACGAACTGAATGTTCCTTTCTTAAAAGTTGGCTCTTCGGACACCAGTAATTTTCCATATTTGGAGAAGGCTGCTAAGAAAGGTAAATGGGATGTAGTAATTCCCCTCCCTGCACTTTGGGACTTCTGTTTCCACCATTACTAATGACTTCTTTGTGTTACCAGGGCGTCCAATGGTCATCTCCAGTGGGATGCAAAGCATGGAAATAATGAGGAAAGTTTACCAAACCATGAAGACCACCAGCACCAAGTTCTGCTTCCTCCAGTGCACCAGTGCCTATCCGCTGGAACCTGAAGATGTTAACCTGCGTGTTATCACAGTCAGTACAATACACAGTGATTTCACAATGAATAGAACACGTTAGTTATAGGACCCATTTTCCTCACCTGACAACCGTTACTGTACTTCATTCTTCCTGCTGCTCTCCACAGTCTGTAAAATGATGGAATGAGAAATGGTATTCATTCCCTCTGCCCAGTCAGTTCGGGTTTGTCTAAGCCAGTTCTCTCCACACACCCTCCCTTCACCACCCCTGCTCCTTTCCACACAAGTCCACAACCTCTATCCCTTCACAGGTCATCAACTTTGCCATGAAGTCAAATATTAAACTTGCTCCTTTCAGGCAGTGCCTTTAGTTTGCCACAGCCTCTTGGCTCATCTTTTCCCTTTGACTTTGTCCTCTGGCCAATTGAACGTTGCGGTAGGAAGTATCTTGCTTGCTTCTCTGAAGGCCTCCTCTCCAATTTATTCTCTGAAGCCAGACCTACTTTTGGCATAGTTCAGTCATGGATAATATTTGTTTGCAAACCAAGTGAGACCTACAGAAAGATTGACTTGTTGACCTTTTGGCCCCTCCAGGAATACCAAAAAGAGTTTCCAGACATTCCTATTGGATACTCAGGGCATGAGACTGGAATAGCTATAAGCATAGCAGCAGTTGCTATGGGAGCCAAAATCGTGGAGCGTCATGTGACCCTGGACAAAAACTTGAAGGGTAATGACCACCAGGCTTCCCTGGAGCCAGATGAGTTGCGAGAACTGGTCCGCTCGATCCGCACGGTGGAGAAGGCGTTGGGCTCTCCCATCAAACAGATGTTGCCCTGTGAGATGGCTTGCCATAACAAGGTACCGAAGTCAACATTGAAGGGTAGACAGAAAAACCCCTAGTTTTTGAGGTTTTGTTAGATTTCTCATTATGTTTATCGAAAAGTATTGAAGCATTCTTACATTCCTCCAGCAAAGAAGTGTTCAAGTTTAAGAAGTTAATCCTTATGGAATAAAATGGTCCCATGTTTGCTGTGCTCTTATGAGTTCAAGTATTCCTGTTTCCCAAACACATAACAAAGTTTAAAGTACATTTATTATTAAAGTACTGAATGTATATTATATGCAGTCAAATTCATGTTCCTGTAGGCAGCCACTAAAAGTAAAGAAACCTAACAGCCCAGTAGAACCCATTAAAAATGACCATTGAGCACCCAGTGTGTGGGGAAAAATCGTGCAAACAATAAGTAAACAACTAATACTCAGAGTTAAAGTTGATGGAAGTGAGCCCGCAGCCACGCGGCCAGTTCATCACAGCATCTGGTCCGGGAGCCTATTAGTTGCAGGCCACGGCCTCAGTTCAACACAGAGATGAGTAAACCTCACGGAGCATCGAGCTGAACATCAGCCTGTCTCTCGCCTCTGGCTCCAACACCCCAACCTTTTCAATCTGGCCCTGCGCTTAATTCTGCCAAACATTGACTTGTTCCTCGCTCTCGGCCCGGGTCCTGCCGCTTTGATTCGGCCCCAACGTCAGATTGTTCCTTGCTCTCAGCACTCTGCCCCGCCAACTTGATTTGACCCGTGCGTGCCATGTTGCCGCAACTGCACTGTATCTTTGAGACTCCAGTTCACTGAATCCCCAGAACACTGCAAAAATGCCAGATCATACAGGTGGTTCAAAAGGACAGTTCTGAAAGTGAAGTTGCAGGCTATTGATTGCAGCGATCATTGTCCGGAAAAAGTGTGATCAATAGAGTGGTTGGTAAATTTATTTGCTGCCAGTAAAGGAACGCCGTGTCGCACCAGCACCATCTTAAACCTCTGAAATCTGGTAGAACGTAGCACAGCTCAATGCACAATGGTAGGTGATCTTAAAGCAATAATGTTACCTTCTCTTTCTCTTGTAGCTGGGGAAGTCGGTTGTAGCCAAGGTGAATATTCCAGCAGGAACAGTCCTGACCATGGACATGATGACTATAAAGGTCGCAGTCCCGAAAGGTGTTGAACCAAGCGACATCTTTAACCTGGTGGGAAAGAAAGTCACAGCAAACATAGGTGCAGATGAATCGATCACTGAGGACGTGATCGGAAAGCACAACTCTTAAAATTACACAGGAGTGGAACTAATTTAAACTAATTACCAATTTATTATCATTCAATGAAATAAAATGATTTGCTACATCAAATTTTGAATCCATTAGTGTTCTTTATTTTTGGAGTTTGGACGTTACTGGCAATTTTTGCCTGTCCAGAATTGTCCCGAGGTAACGGTGAGCTACCATGAGCTGCTGCAATCCTGGTGAAGATACTTTGGGAGGGGATTCCAGGATTTTAAACCCAGTGGCAATGAAGGATCAGTGATGTTTCCGAGTCGGGATGGTGGGAGACTGAGAGGAACCTGCGCTGTTCCTTCTGCATCTTTTGCCCTAGGCTGTCTAGATGATAGAGATTGTGGATTTGAGACGTGCTGACGGGAAGCCTGGGCGATAACATCAGTGTGTTTCATAGATGGAACACGCTGTAATACATTGTGTATTACAGGAAGGATTCTAGATTCCAGCAAGTATAAAGCAGTCAACACATACAACATGCTGGAGGAACTCAGCAGGTCGAGCAGCATCCGTGGAAACGAGCAGTCAACGTTGGCTGTTCGTTTCCACGGATGCTGCCCGAGCTGCTGAGTTCCTCCAGCATGTTGTACGTGTCGATTGGACTACAGCATCTGTAGTGTACTTTGTGTTTATGTATAAAGCAATGGCTGATTGGCAGGAGGCAAAGAGTGGGAATAAAGGGAGCCTTTTCTGACTGACTGCCAGTGACTACAGAGTTTTGATTCCTCTGGGACTGATTCTTTTTACATTATATGTCAATGAATTGGATGACGGAATTGATAACTTTCTTGCAAAGTGTGCAGACAATTTTGAAGCTAGGTGGAGGAGCAGGTAGTTTTGAAGAAGTAGAGAGGCTACAGACAGATTAGGAGAATGGGCAAAGAAATGACAGATGGGATACCGTGTTGGGAAATGGATGGTCATACACTTTGGTGGAAGAAACGGAAAGATAGACTAGTTTCTAAATGGAGAGATGATACAAACAACTGAGGCGCAGAGGGACTTGGGAGTCCTTGTGCAGGATTCCTTACAGGTTCATTCAGTGGTGAAGAAGGCAAATGCAATGTTAGCGTTCATTTCTAGAGGACTAGAGTATAAAAGCAAGAATGTAATGTTGAGGCTTTATAAAGCACTGGTGAGGCCTCACTTGGAGTATTGTGAGCAGTTTTGGGCTGAAAGAGAGAGGGTTCAAAGGCAGTTCACAAAAATGATTCCAGGATTGAATGGCTTGTCATATGAAGAGCATTTGATGGCTCTGGGCTTGTATTCACTAAAATTCAGATGAATAAGGGGTCTCAGTTACTAAACAGAGCGACCTCACTTATCAGGGAAGACATTATCCCATAAGAGTAACAAATCCTCCACAGCAATTAAAGTTTTAGGCCTGAATGGGACAATTTAAACTTTACCATGTACTATGGTTGCTTATACAATAGTTGTATTATGAAGTGTAAAGACTAGAGAGGAATGTGTTACATATTGTTGAGATGCACTCTATATTGAGTTGGAGTTTATAGCTAACCAGGAAGTAGTGTAGTATATTTGAGTATTATTGTAAATAGATTTTTTGTTTAAACAAGCATTCTTTGTATACATTATTCATTACAGGTTATCTGTAAGGAGTGTGGGAAACACATACACCATTACGCAATCATGCCATATGTCCACATCTTACTAAAGGAAAGAAAAGTAAAATTAAGTAGACACATTATCCCCAGCTCCCATATTTTTCTTTGAATAGTTTTTGGAATTGCAAAACATAACATTCTGGACCAGCTGGAAAAATGGGGTGAAAGATGGCAGATGGAATTTAATTCGGACAAGTATGATGTGTTGCACGTTTGGAGGACAAACCGGTGCAAGACTTAAACATTGAGCGGTAGGGTACCGAGGAGTGTGGTCGAACTGGAAATGAAGATCCATAATTCCATGAATGTGGCAAGCTTTTGGCACATTGAACTTGGAAAATACAAGTTTTGAGTGCAGGAGTGCTTATTATGTTGAAGTTGTATAAGACATTGGTGGGGCATAATTTGGAATATTGTGTGTAAGTCTGGCCACCTACCTACAGTAATGACATCAATAGGATTGAAAGAGTGCAGAGAATATTCACAAGGCTGTTGCCATGTCTTGAGAATCCAAGTACAAGGAAAGGGTTAAATAGGTTAGGACTCTGCCTAGAGTGTAGGAGAATAAGGAGAGATTTGATAGAGGTATATAAAATTATGAGGGGTATAGATAGGGTAAATGTATGCAGGCTTTTCCCACTGAGGGACAGTGAGACTAGAACTAAAGGTCATGTGTTAAAGGTGAAAAGTGTAAGGGGAATATGAGGGGACATTTCTTCACGCAGGGATGCTGAGAGTGTGGAATGATCTGCCAGCAGAAGTGGTGGGTGTAGATTTGATTTCAATATTTAGGAGAAATTTGGATAGATATATGGATGAGATGGGCATGGAGGGTCATTGTTCTGGTGCTGGTCAATGGGACTGGTTAGATTAATGGTTCAGTATGGACTAGATGGGCCACTGGGCTTGTTTCTGTACTGTAGTACTCTATGACTATTGCAATCCATTCCTCTATGTTCAGAGAGAAAAGTTGAAATCTCCATCTGTTGCTGCTCACCCACCACTCTCCTCACACGAGCCCACCTCAGAAAGCTACAGAATCATATTGAGGATCTTAACTAATCCTAGTAACCATGAAACTCCTGGACTGCTGTTTAAACAAATCTTCTGCTAAACTAACTCTCCTTGGGGGAGAAATCCTGTCGTCTGTACCCACTTATCTGAGGTGTGATCCCAGAAAATTGATGTAATCGGCTTTTAACCGCTTCTCAGTCAAGTGACAGTCAGGAATGTGTAATGGAACTATTTTAAAATTCTCTCCTTTTTATTTTCTAAGTCAACAGCAATAGGTATTCTCTGACAAAGGAGTCATGGTGCTTATGCTAAACCACAACAAGCACCTTATTAGAATGATATAAAGCATGCAATGCAAATTGAAAGCAAATAGTTAATGAAGTAACAACACACACAAAATGCTGGTGGAACACAGCAGGCCAAGCAGCATCTATAGGGAGAAGCACTGTCAACATTTCGGGCCGAGACCCTTCGTCAGGACTAACTGAAAGGAAAGATAATAAGAGATTTGAAAGTAGTGGGGGGAAGGGGAAATGTGAAATGATAGGAGAAGACCAGAGGGGGTGGGATGAAGCTAAGAGCTGGAAAGGTGATTGGCGAAACTGATACAGAGCTGGAGAAGGGAAAGGATCATGGGACGGGAGGCCTCAGGAGAAAGAAAGGAGGTGGGGGAACACCAGAGGGAGATGGAGAACAGGCAAATGACTAAATATGTCAGGGATGGGGTAAGAAGGGGAGGAGAGGCATTAATGGAAGTTAGAGAAGTCAATGTTCATGCCATCAGGTTGGAGGCTACCCAGCCTGGTATATAAGGTGTTGTTCCTCCAACCTGAGTTTGGATTCATTTTGACAATAGAGGAGGCCATGAATAGACATATCAGAATGGGAATGGAACGTGGAATTAAAATGTGTGGCCATTGGGAGATCCTGCTTTTTCTGGTGGACCGAGCGTAGGTGTTCAGCGAAACGGTCTCCCAGTCTGTGTCAGGTCTCACCAACATATAAAAGACCACACCGGGAGCACCGGATGCAGTATACCACACCAGCTAACTCACAGGTGAAATGTCGTCTCACCTGGAAGGACTGTCTGGGGCCCTGAATGGTGATGAGGGAGGAAGTGTAAGGGCAGGTGTAGCACTTGTTCCGTTTACAAGGATAAGTGCCAGGAGGGAGATCGGTGGGAAGGGATGGGGGGGGGACGAGTGGACAAGGGAGTCGCGTAGGGAGCGATCCCTGCGGAAAGCAGAAAGGGGGGGGGAGGGAAAAATCTGCTTGGTAGTGGGATCCCGTTGGAGGTGGCGGAAGTTACAGAGAATTATACGTTGGACCGTGAGGCTGGTGGGGTGGTAGGTAAGTACAAGGGGAACCCTATCCCAAGTGGGGTGGCGGGTGGATGGAGTGAGGGCAGATGTGTGGGAAATGGGAGAGATGCGTTTGAGAGCAGAGTTGATGGTGGACGAAGGGAAGCCCCTTTGTTTAAAAAAGTTAATGAAGTAGCAGTAATCAATGCCCAAGGGAACTACAGACCTGAAACTTTTCATGCATCTCTCACTCCCTGACACTCTCTCACTCACTCACTCTCACACACTCTCACACGCTCACTCTCCTGCCGAAGGGTTTTGGCCTAAAACCTGGACTGATGAGATCCTTCAGCATTTTGTGTGTATTGCTTGGATTTCCAGCATCCGCAGATTTTCTCTTTGTGACTATTTAGTATTACAGACTTTCATTTGATTTTAGCAAGGGCAAAATCACGTTTAACTCTTTCCCTATATATAAAAACCACTCATAAAGCACATCAAAAAAGCAGAAAGATAAAATACCAAGAATACATATCAATCACATAGTAAACTGATCTACATGTTTCTTTCTCTCTATCTCCCCCCTCTCTCTCCCTCTCTGCCCCTTCCCCCTCTCTCTCTCCATCCCTCTCTCTCTCCCCTCCCTCTCTGCCCCTCCCCCTCTCCCTCTCTCTCTCCCTCTATCTGTCTCTATCTATTTAGCTGTGACTTCAGCCTAAAGTGAGAGTACCCCTGCTCAATAGGACTTTCCCACTATGGTCAAAGGTGGTACTTGCAACTGCACATACTGTAATTTTCTTTCCCAAACAAGCACTTGTTCCATCATTATCTACTCTCAGGGCTGTGGACTGGCACTCTTTAACTTTCTCAAGTCATTCCCACTTTCCAAGCTAACACCATTTGGACTAACAGCCACCATTTTGTGTTACACAGTTTGGCAGATAGCATGAACAAATTAATGAACTCTTTCCTTACAGGATGGTCAATAAATGCTGGCAATATACAAATTCTGTGAATGCATAAAACATTGCAAGGTGATGAGCCCAGAACTAATGGAAGGTCATTGATAGAGCTGGAGGGATTAAAGGGATTGGCCTAGTCAGGGAAAATGTCTGGCAGTGCTCAGACAGGGCAGACTGAAGAGCTTGTCTATTCAGACTAACTGGGTGCTGTTACGTTTTGTAACTCCAAAACACAAAACTAATTGAAAGAAAAACACAGGGCCAGGATGATGCATGTCTGCTTCATTTTTACTTTAGCGAGGCGTGCACGTAGAACACGGTAGCATAATGACGTGTGGCATGATGACGTATGCCGTTCACATAATTTTACATATAACCAGTAATGAATTATGTAAACAAATGCCGATCGAACTATATATTCACAATATTACTCAAATATTACTGAAATATTAAATACACAACACTCCTCTCTGCTCAGCTACAAACTCCAACACAATATAAAATGTATCTCAACTCAAATATGTAATGTATTACTCTCTAGTCATCTAAAGTATACAGTATATATATGTGATGCCCTGGGTAAGATTTCTATTCCTATGCTGAGGTGTTTTTATTTTAGCCGTTTTCTTTAAAGCCGTGTGTCCTGCTGGTAAGAGTGTTTTGGCTTCAGCTAAAGATCAGGAGCCATGCTGTCCAACTTAGGAATGTGGTGTCAGCCAGTTGGGGTTGCCTTGTACGTGTTGTAACTTTCTGCCCAGTGGAACATTTGAGAGGGCTGGGTGGGATGAAATTTCTAGAGGACAGTTGTCTGGTCTGGGGTCTTTTTGGGTGGGAGCTGCAGAGTGGGGCACAAGGGAACTTGCAGAATGCCTGTCGAAGGAGAGTCCCCGTTGTAAGAAATGCTTTGCGCAGACGAATTGTTCTAAGGAGGAAGAGCCAATAGTCCTGAGAGATCCAGTTTGTTCCTGATGGTCTTCGAGGGAAATTCAGACGGTGGTGGGTGTCTTCACACAAACTATGGGTCCGGCACGTGAGTAAAGCAATACACCTGACTACTTCCGAAATTTATGTGCACATTGGCCAGGTTTTAACTGTAATGAGCCGTTTTATTTTTCTCATTATTAATTTTTTATGCGTTTCTGCAAACAGAAAAACCCAACTACAAAATGAAGATTAATACAGTGCAAAATGAGCGTATCAAATATATAATTCATAACAATAAGGATACAGTACCCAAAATAAAATCATATAGAGTTAGTATCCTCCCCACCCTCCAACAACAAAACTCCAGGCCAACCATTACAATATGAAAAAAAATATTAATCGGAGCATTCAATCCCACAGAGCTGTAAATGTGTATATATATATATATATAAATATTCAATACCTACTACCAAAACTATAATGTAATTCCCATCAAAAATAAACCATAAAGCTTACAGGAAAAAAAAGCTGAAAGTAAGACATTGTAAAAAATAAACTTAATCTAAAAGGGAGTTATGAAAGTATTCGAGAATTTCACTTTTTGAAACTTTATGTCCGAATTGAGAAGTGAATAATGAATTTTTTTCAAGGTCTAAACAGGACATAATATCATTGAGCATGAGTGGGTGGGGCAACATCTCTTCACCTGAGGAGAGCCAAGCGTCTAGGCAAAAGAGAGGCAAAAGATAATGTTCGACGTTTAGTCAGACTCAAATGCATATCTGCCTCACCCAAGGTACCAAAAAGGACAATCAGATGATTAGGTTCTAAGTGGCAATTAAGAATATGGGATAGAGATGAAAAGACTTCTCTCCAGAATTTCTCTAGACTGGACAAGCCCAGTACATATAAATAAGAGAAGTCTTGCCCCCTTTACACTTGTCACAAACTGGACTAATGTCAGGATAAAACCACGACAATTTAGTTTTAGACATGTGAGCCCGATGTACAACCTTAAACTGTAAAAGACAGTGGTGAGCACATAAAGAGGTTGAATTACCTGACTTAAGAATTGAATCCCAAACCGCATCAGATAAAGAAATCATGCTCCCATGCAGTTCTAATTTTATCAAAGGGGACACAGCTCAAGGTCACTAACTTATCACGAATAAAAGATATTAAGCCTTTACCCAATGGATTAATACAAAGAAACAGGTCCACAACGGTTTTCTCAGGCATCTCAGGGAAAATTAGACAATAAAGGGTTAATAAAATGCCTAATTTGAAGTTATCTAAAAAAACGAGAATTAGGTAGATTAAACTGTTAACAGTTTGATAAAGTTGAAAAACTGGTTTATCCCAGACCATCAGACAGAGCAAGTTGATTCTGGTGCTAGTAAACACGGGGGAACTGGAATTTCTGCTGCAAACTCCAGCCATTCTGGGTGGCCATGTCGACCCGAGACAGTGTGGGGTCTTTTCTGGTTTCTCTTTGAGTAATATCTACCTTGATAGGGAGACTTTTGATTTGCATTAGGGAGAATACATCAGGAGGAGTGTCCCCTTTTGTAAACATTTCAGTTATTTCTTTTTCCAAGGGCAAGCGTGACAGTCCATCAGCACTTCCATGATTAGTCGTCCTCTTGAATCCGCTCTTGTAATTGTGTCCTCCGAGAAACAGAGCCCATCTCTGTATTGGTGCTCCTGCTGTTAGTGGAACACCCTTCTGTGGATTGAAAATGGACACTAGTGGCTGATGATCAGTAACGAGGGTAATCTCTCTCCCATACATTTTGCATCCCACACCAGCGTCAGGTCCTCTCTGTCAATCTGTGCAACAGTAAAGGAATGTGGTTGAAAGGCTATGGGGCACGTGCTTCCATCACTCATAACGTGACATGACTACACCTATACCATAAGGCGAGGTTCACTGGACACTGGACCATAATGTTTCTGGTGTCACCATTTGATAGATAGATAGATAGATACTTTATTCATCCCCATGGGGAAATTCAACTTTTTTTCCAATGTCCCATACACTTGTTGTAGCAAAACTAATTACATACAATACTTAACTCAGTAAAAAATATGATATGCATCTAAATCACTATCTCAAAAAGCATTAATAATAGCTTTTAAAAAGTTCTTAAGTCCTGGCGGTTGAATTGTAAAGCCTAATGGCATTGGGGAGTATTGACCTCTTCATCCTGTCTGAGGAGCATTGCATCGATAGTAACCTGTCGCTGAAACTGCTTCTCTGTCTCTGGATGGTGCTATGTAGAGGATGTTCAGAGTTATCCATAATTGACCGTAGCCTACTCAGCGCCCTTCGCTCAGCTACCGATGTTAAACTCTCCAGTACTTTGCCCACGACAGAGCCCGCCTTCCTTACCAGCTTATTAAGACGTGAGGCGTCCCTCTTCTTAATGCTTCCTCCCCAACACGCCACCACAAAGAAGAGGGCGCTCTCCACAACTGACCTATAGAACATCTTCAGCATCTCACTACAGACATTGAATGACGCCAACCTTCTAAGGAAGTACAGTCGACTCTGTGCCTTCCTGCACAAGGCATCTGTGTTGGCAGTCCAGTCTAGCTTCTCGTCTAACTGTACTCCCAGATACTTGTAGGTCTTAACCTGCTCCACACATTCTCCATTAATGATCACTGGCTCCATATGAGGCCTAGATCTCCTAAATCATTTTCCTAGAATTTTCCATAAATCCTAGATCATTTGCTTTCTCTTTTGGAAAGCCACCTCACACTGCTTTGTCTATTTCCAATTTTTCAGAGGGATCTTGGGGTCCAAGTCCATAGGACACTCTAAGCTGCTGCGTAGGTTGACTCCGTGGTTAAGAAAGCATACGGTGCATCAATTGTGGAATTGAGTTTAGGAGCCGAGAGGTAATGTTGCAGCTATGTAGGACCCCGGTCAGACCCCACTTGGAGTACTGTGCACAGTTCTGGTCGCCTCACTACAGGAAGGATGTGGAAGCCATAGAAAGGGTGCAGAGGAGATTTCCAAGGATGTTACCTGGATTGGGGAGCATGCCTTATGAGAATAGATTGAGTGAACTCAACCTTTTTCCCTTGGAGTGACGGAGGATGAGAGGTGACCTGATAAAGGTGAACTAGATGATGAGAGGCATTGATCATGTTGATAGTCAGAGGCTTTTCCCAGGGCTGGAATGGCTAGCACGAGAGGGCACAGTTTTAAGGTGCTTGGAAGTAACTACAGAGGAGATAGCAGCAGTAAGTTTTTTCACACAGAGAGTGGTGAGTGTGTGGAATGGGCTGCTGACGACGGTGGTAGAGGCAGAAACAATAGGGCCTTTTAAGAGACTCCTGGATAGGTACATGGAGCTTAGAAAAATAGAGGGCTATGGGTAACCCTAGGTAATTTCTAAGGTAAGGACGTGTTCAGCAGAGCTTTGTGGGCTGAAGGGCTTGTATTGTGCTGTAGGTTTCCTTTGTTTCTACGTTTTTCCTGATCTGTGGTAATAAGTTCAAGGAGTGGAACACAATGGACTGCTTTGGCAGGAACCTGTTACAGTAATTGACAAATCCTAAAAAAGACCGCAAATATGACACACACTGTGCCATGGGGGCGTCCACCACTGCTTGTATTTTCTCAGCATACTTGTGTAATCCTTGTGTGTCAATGGTTAACTTGGTAAGTGATGTTTGGTTTAAATAATTCAGACTCATGTGCCCATAATCTTTTAACCTTTTCAACACTGCCTTGAGGTTTGGAGATGTTCCTTGTCACCCCTACTGGTAACAATGATGTCATCCAGGTTACACCGAGCTTTGCAGCAGCTGGTCCATAGCTTTCTGCCGGAGTATAGGTGCAGATTCTACTCTTAAAAATAGGCCTATTATAGTGGCAAAGCCCTCTGTGAGTATTCATGGTGAAAAACACTTTGGACTCTTTTTCCATCTCCATTTGTAGGCAGGCCTCTGCTTAGTCCACTTTGCTGAAGTGTTTTCCTCCAAAAAGGTTTGTAAAGATGTCCTTTATCCTGGTTGATCCAGGTTCAGTACTGGTTGACAGTGACGAGAAGATCACCACGGATCCTGAAAGACTTATTCTTCTTTGCTACGGGGACCACTGGCATTGCCCACAGGCTCCACTCAATCTTGGAAATAATTCCTTCAGCCTCCATGTGATCCAGCTCACTGGCTACTTTATCATGGATGATAGAAGGAACTGAATTGGCTTTATAAAATGTGGGCGTGGCATTTTCACTTTACACTATTTTACTTCCGATATGGTAGAGTTTTCCGATGCCAGCACTGAACACTGCTGTGGCATCATCAGTAACTTTCTTAATTTGCTTTCAGTTGACTCTTTTACAGGGGATGTGGCATTAAAATGGCCGGTGGATCTCCAATCAAGTTGTAGTTGGCTCAACCAATCACAACCCCACAATGTTGGCCCTCTATACAAGCCTAATGTGACTATTGGTTGTTGTATTTCACTGTTACAAATGTCATTCCCGAAGGAGTTACCTTTTCTCCAGTCTCAGTTCATAGTTGGATATCTGCAGGCTTCAATTCAATATCTTTGAAATGCCATTCAAACTCATTTTTTGAAATTACTGAAACAGCCGAGCCAGTGTCCAATTTCATTAATTTTAATTAATTTGCCATTCAATTCTGGTCTAAGTCCATTTTTGCTTGTCTTTTGTCGGTTTTCACATAGTAAACCTCAAGGCTACGCAGTGCCGTGTCACTGTCATGATCAGATTTTTCATTAGCAGTGTGCAGATTAGTGCTCTTTTTGAAATTGCAACTTGACTTTTTATCTTTATCTCTTCCCATTGCAGTCCATTTAGTTTTGTCTACCCAAATATTCGTTGTGTGTGTGTCATAGTTCATTGCATTTTCTGCAAGTTTCGCCTTTAAACCTACACTACATTAGTCTGGTATAGTGACACCCTGTCACTATGGTAACATAATTTGTTCGGCCAGGCCGGTTTCTGTTCAGACTTTGCAATTTTGTTCTCGCTCACCTTCGTTCCTGGCTGCAGCTCAGTTATGTTTCCATTGCTGCAGGAGATTCCATTGTGCCTCACTTAGGAGCTGTTTTGAATGCATTCTTGTAAGATTCCACAACTAAAGGATTTCTCAGTGCATCATTATGACCATCACTGAACCGACAATGCTCAGACAATCTCTTCAGTTCAGCCACATCTGCTGAAATAGACTCCCCTTCCTTTAGTTTCCACTTATGAAAAATTGGCACTCTCTTGCCCGTTCTCCGAATCTCTCTACCTGTTTCCTCAGCACTACCTGCCCCTCCAATTTTTGTACCATCTGCAAACTTGGCAACAAAGCCATCTATTTCATCATTTAAATTATTGATATACAGCATAAAAAGCCCTAACATTGACCCCTGTGGAACACCACTAGTCACTGGCAGCCAACCAGAAAAGGATCCTTTTATTCCCATTCGCTGCCTCCTACCAGCAGCAAATGCTCTAACCACGCCAGTAAATTTCCTGTAATACCATCGGCTCTTAACCTGGTAAGCAGCCTCAGGTGTGGCACCTTGTCAAAGGCCTTCTGAAAGTTCAAATATACAACATCCACTGCATCCCCTTTATCTATCCTACATGTAACCTCCTCAAAGAGTTCCAACAGGTTCGTCAGGCAAGGTTTTCCCTTAAGGAAACCATGGTGACTTTGTGCTATCTTGCCCTGTATCACCATGTACTCCATAACCTCATCCTTAACAATCGACTCCAACATCTTCCCAACCACTGAGGACAGACTAGCTGGTCTATAATTTCCTTTCTGCTACCTTCTTCCTTTCTTTTTTTTTGTAATTTATTTTTATTGAAGTTCATCATCAAACAAACATTTCCATAAGATGTATTTCAGACATTGTACATATATATCATATAATCATATATATCACAAATCTCCACAAAGTATTTATCTGGGGTATACACTTATAGAAAAGAGTGAAAAGAAAAAACAAGCAAAAGGAAAGAACTATGTACAAGTAGGGAGTGATCTTTTTTTTTTTACAACAGATTCATTGATTTGTGAGAATAAAATCAGGCCTATGAGGCATTATGTAGTTAAACCATTTTTTCCCAGTATGAATCAAATTGTTCCAGCTTATGATTAACAGAAGCTGTTATCTTCTCCATTTTGTAAATGTCCATTGTAATTTCCATCCATGTATTTAAAGTTGGGCTCTCCTGTGATAACCATTTCCTAGTAAGAGTCTTTTTACCAGCCACCAACAGTATATTCATTAAATATTTATCTCTTTTCAACCATTCTTGAGGTATATATCCAAAATATATGGTCTTACTCTCTAAGGGTATTTCATATTTAAATATGTCTTGTAGGGCATTGTGTATCCCCCTCCAATAGTTTTTGATAACAGGGCAGTCCCAAAAAATATGATAATGATTTGCATTTTGATTTCCACAATTTCTCCAGCAAACAGGGAGGTTACTATCATAATGGGATTTCTGAGAGGGTGTAATAAAATATCTTATCAAGTTTTTCCATCCGAACTCCTTCCATTTCTGTGAATTGGTACACTTACATTGATATCTCCATATTATTGTCCATTCTTCCTCAGATATAATTATCCCTCCTTCCTTCTCCCATTTTGTTTTAATGTATGAAGTCAAATGTGTTTTAAGATTTGATAACCCCTTATACATGCTTGAAATGATTCTACTACCATTATCTGAATTATATGCTTTTCTAAAGAGCTCTATCAAGCATGTACTTGCCTTGGTTACATTTTTAAGCATCTTATTAACATATTGTCGTATCTGTAAATACCGATAAAAATCTTGTTTTTCTAATAAGTGTTTCTCTTTAAGCATTTCAAAACTGAACAGTGTTCCTTATTTCATTATGTTGCAAAGAACTGTTATTCCTTTAGCTGTCCAGTCCTTAAATCTAGCATCCAATTTATTTGGTGTAAAATCCGAGTCATATGCACATCATTTAAGAATTGCAATATCTCCCTCTAGATTATATTCTTTTATAGTAGTTTTCCATATTTTAAGAGTCAATTTCACCCATGGGTTATCAATAGTACTTATGTACCTTTGCAGGTTGTTATCAGCCAAAATTGCTTGTATGGGGATGGGAAGTACCCGCTCCTCAATGTTTTTCCATTGAGCGTCATATGATGGGTTGCACCAACATATCACAGCTCTCAACTGTGCTGCAAAATAATAATCTCTAAGAGAAGGTAGGCCCCATCCCCCCTTTTCCTTTGCTAATTGCAAAGTTTTGAGATGAACTCTAGGCCTTTTACCTTGCCAAATATACCTTGATAACATCTTGTTCCATTCATTGAATTGATTTTGATTAATCTCTATTGGTAGGGTCTTGAAGAGATATAACAGTCTGGGCAGTATATTCATTTTAATAGACTCAATCCTTGAACTGAGACTGAAAAAAGGAATCAGGTTCCATCTTGCCACATCTTCCTTAATTTTTTAATATAAAGGCTGATAATTACATTCCGATAATTTTGCCAAATCTTTTGGCATAATGTTGCCCAAATGTTTGAAAGACTGTGTGCCATGCCCAGGGGTATCGACTTTCAATTTCTCTTGGTGGGCTATAGTAATATGAAAGTAATTGGGTTTTATCTATGTTGATCTTGTATCCTGATAATTGAACATATTGTTCAAAGGATTGCATCAATTTAGATAAAGGGTATGTTAGTTGCCCTAGATTGTCATTCGCATAACAAGCCAATTTATGCTCTGTCCCTTTAATAGTAATTCCCCTGATATCTTCCTTTTGTCTGATGTATTGAGCTAATGGTTCCAGATATAACGCGAAGAGTAGCGGTGACCATGCACAACCTTGTCTCGTGCCCCTTTCTAGGGTAAGACTATTTGATAAATATCCATTGATTTTAATCCTAGTGGTAGGATTGTCATATAGTGTCTGTATAGTTTTAATAATTTTGTCATGTAAACCAAATCTATGTAAAACTCTGTAAAGAAAATTCTAATTAACCGAATCAAATGCCTTTTCAGCATCCACGCTTATCACTATTGCTTCGATTTTATTTTTTTGTATATGATCCATAATGTGAAGTGTCCTTCGTATATTGTCTTGTGTCTGGCGTTGTCGTATAAAACCTGTTTGATCGTTATGTATCAGTATGGGTAGAAACTCCTCTAATCGTTTGGCCATGATGGAGGTAAATAATCTATAACCTACATTAAGAATAGATATTGGTCTAAATGACGCGCATTCCATTTTATCCTTGCCTTCTTTCGGTATAGCTGAGATTATCGCTTCCTTCCAACTGGGTGGTATTTGTGCCTTTTTTTAGAGCCCAGTTCAGTGTGGGGAATGTGGTGAACTACATATACCTGTCTGGACCCCCCCGCTGACTGCTCCTGTGGCTCCTCCCACTGACTGTGGCTCCTCCCACAGACCCCGGTATAAAGGCAATTGAGGCCTGAGCCCTGCCCTCAGTCTCCAGGATGTAGTATGGTGGTCAATTACTGCTTGTTCATTCTTCCAGCCAATAAAAGCCAATATCTCGCCTCACGTCTCGGAGAGTCATTGATGGTGCATCAGGGAGTAAAACAGGAATTAACTCATTTTTAAATTTTTTGTACCACTCTGCCGTATACCCATCTGATCCTGGTGACTTGCTTAATTTAAGCCTACTAATTGCAGCTTTTAATTCAACCGGTTATGTCAGCAGTCATCGTTCTATTTTGTTCTTCGCTTAAAGTGGGTAACTCTAGAGAATTCAAGAAGGTGTCAATTTGGGTTATGCTTCCCCCTGGAACTTTGGAATATAGCGTTTTGTAAAACACTTCAAAAGCTTCTTGAATTTCACTTAGCTTATTTTTTATAATTTTCGTTCTTGGGTCCCTAATTCTATGAATTGTATTTTCTGCTATCTTTTTTCAGTTTCCACGCCAGTAATTTCATAGATTTCGATCCACTTTCATTATGTCTCTGTTTCAGAAACATTAAGTTTTTCCTGATTTCTTGCATAGCCAAGCTATTTATTTCATTCCTAATTCTTTTAATTTCCCCTAATGTATCCTGTGCCAAATTCAATTCGTGTTTTTTCTCTAGTTCCTTCAGCCAATTTTGTAATTCCTCTAATGTTTTATTCCTTATTTTTTTCTTATATGAAGATATTGCTATAATTTTCCCTCTTAAGGCACTTTCAGAGTATCCCATAAAATGGGAGGTGAAACCTCTCTGTTATCATTAAATTCTAAGTAGAGACCAATTTCTTTTTTAATTTGTTCCTTAAAGTACGGATCATTGAGTAGACTTGAATTTAGTTTCCAATTAGTATTCTTTGGTTGTAGGTCAAAATCAACAGATAAATATATAGATGCATGGTCACTTCCATCTATTGTTCCAATTCCACAGGTGTTTATTTTGTCTTTTCCAAATGTTATGAAATAGTCTATTCTTGTATATGCAGAATGGGGAGCAGAATAATGAGTGTAATCCCTTCTGTCGGGGAAAAGGTCCCTCCATATATCAAAATATATCACCATCTCCATGAACATCAAAATAGTCTGTCAACTTAGGTGTTTTGATATCACAAGTTGGTTGCTTCTTTTTCTCCTTTCGCTTTACGTTTTGCACTTCCAGAAGCATAATGACATCCAATATCTCTAGCTCTATTGCTCATTGCTATTTACATGAAAGGTTTAGGCATACTGGTGCCAGTATGCCTAATTTAATCAAAAATGTGAAAACTTCAAAGAATTCTCTATAACTATGAATTGTCCTTTGTGTTTAACAGATAAATATTGAGCCTCAGTGACAAGGTGGTTAGATCTGTTCTGTCAGGGGTCTCTGCCTGCTGTAACCTTCTTTAGTTGAATAAAGAAACTGCCTTGTACCTACCGGTAACGCAACCTCTGTGATTTCATCCACACCACAACAATGATGATCTGACAACGCCTTTGTTTTCATGTAAGTAGCAATGAGCGATAGAGCCAGAGATATTGATATTGTTCATAGAGGAGGTGATGGTGCTATGACAGCTGAAGCTGGAAATATAGAACAACTAGGACTAGTGCAGCAGAAGGCATGATACAGCAACAGCCAGCATCCATTTAATGCGAAAAAACAAGTGAAAAGAACAAGTGCTCTAATGATATTGGTGAATGGCCAAACAACCTAGATGATTGTGATCATGAATATTGGATAGCCAAGGGAAGTGATGAATGTCAACATGCTGAGAGTGATTTCTCTTCATCCGTGTGATTGTATGACAATGAAAAGAAACCTCGGCACTGTCAGAAGTCTTATTTTACATATGTTCATAAACCTACAAACAAGCAACATGCAAGAAATTGGTTATGCTATTCAGACAGCAAAGGAAGCCTATTCTGTTTCCTATGCAAGATTATGACTTCAGGAAGTATAGAGGCTTACAAGCACAAATTAAAGAGTTGAATGAGTTTGCGGATTACATTCCGTGGTTTGCACATTCACTAAATTTGGTTGGAAAATGCTGAATATTATCAAGAAACATTAATTTTTTTCAATTTGTAGAAAGCCTGTACACATTTTTTTTCTGCTTCTACTTATCGGTGGGATCTCTGATCTGCTGCATTATCTGATGGTGGTGCTCATTTGCCCATTGTGAAAAGAATGTCAGATACCAGGTGGTCAGCTCATGCAGATGCAACAAAAGCACTTTTACACAGCTTTTCTGCAATAAAACAGGTCTTGGATGACATTTCAAATAACAATGATCAGAAGGCAAAGTGTCGACAACAGGCTTGTGGACTACTTTCAACCATGATGAAGTTGGAAACAGGAATAATGGTCATATTGTGGTATCAAGTATTACAGCATTATCAAATGACCAGTGCTTTTTTGCAATCTTCTAGCCAAGACTTGAACACAGCTTGTGCACTCTATCAATCCTTGCATGGATATATTCAAGCTATGCGGTCTACTTTTTCAGACTTTGAGCAAAAAGCCAAGGATCTGACTGAGTGTGAAGATTATCAACTGCAAACTCGAAGAAAACACAAGCAAAATTGCGTGTATGATGACTTCAGTGGTTCCAGCGCTCTTGATCCACTTGTTGAATCTGAAACGCCTTCTCAGAAGTTTAAAGCCGAACATTTCTTGCCATTATTGACAGCTTGCTTCCTGCCCTGTCAAAAAGGCAGAAAGCTTATCCAAAGGTGAATGGTGTTTTTGGGTTCCTTCATCAGTTACAGTCATTTACACCTGAAGAGATCGTAAAGAGGTCATCAACTCTTATTCAATCATATCTGGAAGATCTGGAAGAAAGTCTTGATGAAGAATTTGTGCAGTTTACTGAACTGTTGAAAACTGATCTTGCTTCTCACATTGGCACCAAACAAGACCTTGTAGAGTGTCAGTTGTACTGTTTGATAACTGACAATTCTTCGGTGTCATGTTTTCCAAATGTAGAAAATGCCTTGCACATCTATTTGTCACTCATGGTGACCAACTGCAGTGGCGAATGCTCATTTTCAAAACTGAAAAGGATTAAAAATGAACTAAGGAGCACCACGGGTCAAAACAGATTGAACAATCTCACTCCAATGAGCATTCAACATGAACTTCTGCGTGAAATAGACATTTCCAGTATCATCAACAAATTTGCTCATGCTAAATCTAGAAAATGTAACTTTTAAATTGTAATTTTGTTACTTTTGACATTTGAAGTTGATACCTACATGTAAGTAATACTATTACTGAAGTGTCAGACATTTGTCGTATTATCTGGCTGTACAGCAAATGAAGAAATTGTATTACTTTACTCTGCAAGTAAATAATTTATGTTTTAATACTTATGCACATTTTTAAAATTTAGGGCCCCTTTATGACGTATGCTACAGGCCCCGCACTAGCTTAAACCGGTCCTGTCCTCAGGTGCCTCATTTGTCCTTGTTGCCAATCTGCTATGTACCTCCTATTTCATAATCAAGGGCTCAAAATCGCTTGAAAACCAAGGTTTCCTAAACCTGTTACCCTTGCCTTTTATTCTGATAGGAACATACAAATAATGCACTCTCAAAATTTCACTTTTGGAGGCCCCTTCCTCCACTTACCAAGTACACCTTTGTCAGCAACAACCTGTCCTATTCCACACTTGCCAGATCCTTCCTGATACCATCAATATTGGCCTTCCTTCAACTTAGAATCTCAACCTGAGGACCAGACATATCCCTCTGCATAATTATCTTGAAACTAATGGCACAATTATAGCTAGATGCAAAGTGTTCCCCTATGTAAGTTGGGACCTCTATGTTCAAAGTTCAAAATACATTTATTATCAAAGTATATACTTCGTATTATCAAAATATTATCAAAGTAAAGACACGTACGTTCGAATACTGTTCATAGACTTCCGCTCAGCATTCAACACAATCTTTCCTCAGAAACTGATTGGAAAGCTGAGCCTACTGGGCCTGAACACCTCCTTCTGTAACTGGATCCTAGACTTCCTGACTCGGAGACCTGTCAGTCCGGATCGGAAGCAGCATCTCCAACACCATCACACTGAGCACGGGGGCCCCCCAGGGCTGTGTGCTCAGTCCACTGCTGTTCACTCTGCTGACCCACGACTGTGCTGCAACACACAGCTCAAACCACATCATCAAGTTCACCAACGACATGACCGTGGTGGGTCTCATCAGCAAGAACGACGAGTCAGCATACAGAGAGAAGGTGCAGTGGCTAACGGACTGGTGCAGAGCCAACAATCTGTCTCTGAATGCGAACAAAACAAAAGAGATGGTTGTTGACTTCAGGAGGGCATGGAGCGACCACACCCAGCTGAACATTGACAGCTCCTCAGTAGAGATCATTATGAGCACCACATTTCTTGGTGTTCACCTGGCGGAGAATCTCACCTGGTCCCTCAACCCCAGCTCCATAGCCAAGAAAGCCCAGCAGTGTCTCTACTTTCAACAAAGGCTGAGGAAAGTCCATCTCCCACCCCCCCATCCTCACCACATTCTACAGGGGTTGTATCGAGAGCATCCTGAGCAGCTGCATCACTGCCTGGTTCGGAAATTGTACCATCTCGGATTGCAAGACCCTGCTGCGGATAGTGAGGTCAGCTGAGAAGATTATCGGGGTCTCTCTTCCCGCCATTACAGACATTTACACTACACGCTGCATCCGCAAAGCAAACAGCATTATGAAGGACCCCATGTACCCCTCATACAAACTCTTCTCCCTCCTGCCATCTGGGAAAAGGCACCGAAGCATTCGGGCTCTCACAACCAGACTATGTAACAGTTTCTTCCCCCAAGCCATCAGACTCCTCAATACCCAGAGTCTGGACTGACACCAACTTACTGCCCTCCACTGTGCCTATTGTCTTGTTTATTATTTATTGTAATGCCTGCACTGTTTTGTGCACATTATGCAGTCCAGGGTAGGTCTGTAGTCTAGTGTAGTTTTTTTTGTGTTGTTTTCACACAGTTCAGTCTAGTTTTTGTACTGTTTCATGTAGCACCATGGTCCTGAAAAACATTCTCATTTTTACTGTACCAGCAGTTATTGTCGAAATTACAATAAAAAGTGACTTGACTTGACTTAAGTCAGCGTATACAAGCCTGAGATTAATTTTTAGTGGGTATTCACAGCTACTACAAAGGAACACTATAGAATCAAGGAAAACTGCTTACTACAAGACAAACACCTCACGTACAGAAGACAGCAAACTGTGCAAATACAAAGAGAAAGAAAAGCAAGAGCATGAGATGAAGAGTCCTTGAAAGTGAGTCCATAGGTTGTGGGAACATTCGATGTTGGGGTGAGAGAATCTATCCTCTCTGGTTCATGAGCCTGATGGTTGAGGGGTAATAACTGTTCCAGAACCTGGTGGTGTGGGTCCTGAGGCTCCTGCGCCTCCATTCCAATGGTACAAAGGTTTAAACATTCACTTATTATCAAAGTATACAACTTTGAAATTCTTCAGATAGCCATGAAACCAAGAAAGAAAAGAAAGGCAGCACCATCATCAACCCTCAAATCCCACCTCCCCGCAGAAAAAACCTAAAAAAAATGGACCAGGCACATCAATCCCCAGATCTCTCCTCCCACGCAAAAAAATGATCAAAATGGGTCAGGCACATTGACACCCACCCCCTGCAATCCCTACTCCTGCACAAAAAAGCGAACACAATGGATCAAGCACATCGACCCCCAGATCCCCCTCTCCACACAAAAGAACCCAAGAAGATCAGACAAAAATTCACAGAATGTAAGGACTGGAAAAAAGAGTCTCTCGCCCAAAGCCACACATCCAAGATGCAGAAAAAACCTGGGCAACACTCTCCGGGAGCAGCAGCAACTCTCCCCCCCCCCTCCAGTACACAGCAGCAGCAACTCTCCCCCCCTCCAGTACACAGCAGCAGCAAAGAAGGGAGCATGGCCTGCTTTCCTGCAGCAGATCTCCACGGAGATGTGATCAGTAGTGGGGAGGGCTTTATCCGTAATGAACTGGGCTGTCTCCATTACATTTGACAGTAGCTGGTTTACAAACAAAAGTAATGTGTAGTGTGACTCCTAGCAAGGAGAGGCTGGTGACAGGACAAATTTGCAGTCAATAGGATGAGTTGCAATGTAAAAGGTGGACAGAATCGAAACAGGTGGATACAAGATTGAATGCTCGCAGTATGCAGAGTAAGGTAGATGAACTCGTAGCACAGTTAGAGATTGGCAAGTATGATGTTGTAGGCATCACTGAGTCGTGGCTGAAAGAAGAATATAGCTGGGAGCTTAATGTTCAGGGAAACACACGGCATTAAAAAGATGGCAGGTCAGCAGAGGGGGCGGTGTGGCACTGTTGATAAAAATGAAATTAAATCATTAGAAAATGGTGACATAGGGTCAGAAAGTGTAGAATCATTGTGAGTAGAGCTAAGGTAAAAAGGCTCTGATGGGGGTTATATACAGACCCCCCAAACAGTAGTAAAGATGTTACCATCACGTTGCATTAGGAGATAGAAATTGCAGACAAAGGGGCAATGCAGCAAAAGTCTTCAGTTTGAGGGGACATTGGGAATATTGGGCTGGTGTTGGATCCCAAGAGGGGGAATTTCTAGAATGCCTACAACAAGGTATTTTAGAGCAGCATGTGTTTTAGCCCACAAGAGGATCAGCTATTCTGAATTGGGTGTTGTGCAATGAACTGCAATTGATTTGAGAGCTTAAGGAAAAGCACCCTTAGGGGTAAGTGATCATAATATGATCAAATTCACCCTGAAATTTGAGGACAAGCTAAAGTCTGATGTATCAGTATTACAGTGGAATAATGGAAATTGCAGAGGCATGAGAGAGGAGTTGGCCAGAGTTGATTGGAAAAGAACACTGGCAGGGATGATGGCAGAGCAGCAATGGCTGGAATTTCTGGAAACAATTCAGAAGGTGCAGGATATATACATCCCAAAGAGGAAGAAGTATTCTAAAAACAAGATGACACAACCGTGGTTAACAAGAGAGTCAAAGCCAACATAAAAGCCAAAGAGAGGGCATATAATAGAGCAAAAATTAGTGGGAATTTAGAGGATTGGGAAGCTTTTAAAAACCAACAGAAGGCAACTAAAAAGTTATTAAGAAGGAAAAGATGGAATATGAAAGTGAGCTGGCCAGTAATATGAAAGAGTCTTCAGATACAGAAAGTGTAAAAGATAAGCAAGATTGGTCTACTGGAAAACGAAGCTGGAGAGGTAGTAATGAGGGACAAGGAAATGGCGGATGAACTGAATAAGTATATTGTATCAGCCTTCACTGTGGAAGACACTAGCAGAATGATGGAAGTTTGACAGTGTCAGGGGGCAGAAGTGTGTGAAGTTGCCATTAGTAGGGAGAAGGTTCTTGGGAAATTGTAAGGTCTGAAAGCAGATAAGTCAGCTGGACCAGATGGTGTGTACCCCAGGGATGGCTGAAGAGATTGTGGAGGCATTAGTAATAATCTTTCAAGAATCATTACTTTTTTTCTGGAATGGTTCCGGAAGACTGGAAAATTGCAAATGTCACTCCACTCTTCAAGAAGGGAGAGAGGCAAAAGGAAGGAAATTATAAGCTGGTTAGTCTGACTTCAGTGGTTGGGAAGGTGTTGGGGTTGATTGTTAAAGATGTAATTTTGGGGTACTGATGCACCATCAATAACTCTCTCTGAGACGTAAAGGCGAGATATCGGCTTTTATTGACTGGAAGAAGGAACAAGCAGTGGTTGACCACCATACTACATCCTGGAGACTGAGAGGCCGGGCTCAGGCCTCAATCGCCTTTATACCGGGGTCTGTGGGAGGAGCCACAGGAGCAGTCAGCAGGGGCGTGTCCAGACAGGTATATGTAGTTCACCACATTCACCCCCCCTTTGCTTTAAAAGAGAGTCCCCACGGGGCGAAGTTTCTTACAAGTATATTTACAGGTTAAGTCTATCAGGTGGTCGAATCTGTCACTGCGATCTACGTAGCACCGGCTGTGATTGCACAGGTGCCGGTGGTGATTGCACCAGAGACAGAGGTTGTGCTGGTTCAGGCCTAACTGGAGGTGTCAGCCCACTAGGCATCAGTGATCCCTCACGCGTGTGCGAGGCACCTGGTATATACGCGTACGAGACGCCTGGTATAAGTGTCGTGAGGAGTCTGTGTAGGGCTTGGTGTGCGCGGTGTCACCTCGGGTACATGGTTCATAGTTACCTTGGAGTGTTCGGGGTAGTGGTCTGCTGCTCCTGCGGGCGCCAGGTCACGGACGGAGACCGTGTCCTCCCGCCCATCAGGTAAGACCACGTAGGCATACCGGGGGTTCGCATGTAGAAGGTGAACCCTCTCGACCAGCGGGGAGTATTTATTATTCCTCACATGTTTCCGGAGCAGCACTGGCCCTGGGGATGTCAGCCAAACCGGTAGGGTGGTCCCAGTGGCAGACTTCCTGGGAAAAGAAAATAGGCGCTCGTGAGGGGTGGCATTGGTGGACGTACATAACAGGGAGCGGATAGAGTGGAGTGCCTCAGGGAGGACCTCCTGCCATCGAGAGACCGGCAACCCTTTTGACTTAAAGGGCTAAAAGTGTGGCCTTCCACACTGTGGCATTCTCCCTCTCCACCTGTCCATTTCCCCGGGGATTATAGCTTGTGGTCTGACTAGTAGCAATGCCCCTAGCCAGCAGGTACTGGTGCAGCTCGTCACTCATAAAGGAGGACCCTCTATCACTGTGGATATAGCAGGGATATCCGAACAGAGTGAAGAGCAGGTGCAGGGCTTTTATGACGGACGTGGTAGTGGTGTCGGGACAGGGGATGGCAAAGGGGAATCGCGAGTACTCGTCAATAATATTGAGAAAATAGACATTGCGGTCGGTGGAGGGAAGGGGGTCCTTAAAGTCAACACTCAGTCGCTCAAAGGGGCGGGTGGCCTTGACAAGTTGCGCTGTTTCAGGACGGTAGAAGTGTGGTTTGCACTCAGCGCAGATTTGGCAGTCCCTGGTCATCGTCCTGATGTCCTCCAGGGAGTACGGCAGGTTCCGGGCTTTCACAAAATGGTAAAATCGGGTGACCCCCGGATGGCAAAGATGTGCATGAAAGGCGTATAGCTGGTCGAGCTGTGCGCTAGCACACGTTCCCCGGGATAGGGCATCAGGGGCTCATTGAGTCTGCCAGGCCGGTACAGGATATCATAGTTTTAGGTAGTGAGTTCTATTCTCCACCGCAAAATTTTATCATTTTTGATTTTGCCCCGCTGTTGGTTGCTGAACATGAACGCAACCGAGCGCTGGTCGGTCAGCAAGGTGAGCCGTTTGTCAGCGAGATAGTGCCTCCAGTGCCTAATAGCTTCCACTATGGCCTGGGCTTCTTTCTCCACCGCGGAGAGCCGAATTTCAGGGCCTTGAAGGGTACGAGAGAAGAATGCTACTGGCCTGCCTACCTGATTGAGGGTAGCAGCCAGCGCGAAATCGGAGGCGTCACTCTCTACTTGGAAGGGAATGGTCTCGTCCACCGGATGCATCGTTGCTTTGGCAATGTCCCCTTTAATGCAGCTGAAGGTCACGCAGGCCTTAGCAGAGAGGGGAAAAGTGGTAGACTTGACCAGGGGGCGGGCCTTGTCTGCGTAATGGGGGACCCATTGGGCGTAATAGGAAAAGAAGCCCAGGCACCGTCTGAGGGCTTTGAGAGTGGTGGGAAGAGGGAGTTCTAACAGGGGGCGCATACGGTCGGGATCAGGGCCAATGACCCCGTTTTCCATGACATACCCAAGGATAGCGAGTCGGGTGGTTCCGAACACACATTTGTCCCTATTATAAGTAAGGTTCAGGGTTTCGGCCACTTGGAAAAATTGTTGGAGGTTGGCGTCGTGATCCTGCCAGTCGCGACCACAGATGGTGATGTTATCCAGATAGGGAAATGTGGCCTTCAGTTGGCACTGGTCCACCATCCGGTCCATTTCCCTCCGGAAGACCGAGACACCATTTGTGACACCAAATGGGACGCGCAGGAAGTGATAGAGCCTGCCGCCCGCCTCGAAGGTGGTGTAGGGGCAGTCCTCTGGGCGGATGGGGAGCTGGTGATAAGCGGATTTCAGATCTATTCTCGAGTACACCTTGTACTGAGCTATCTGGTTGACCATATCCGCGATGCGGGGTAGGGGGTACGCGTCAAGCTGCGTGAACCTATTGATGGTTTGACTATAGTCCACGACCATCCTATTTTTCTGCCCAGTCCGAACAGCAACCACCTGGGACCGCCAAGGTCTTGTGCTTGGCTCAATGATCCCCTCCCTGAGCAGCCGCTGCACCTCTGACTGAATGAAGGCCCTGTCCCCCGCGCTGTACCTCCTACTTTTAGTTGCTACAGGTTTACAGTCGGGGGTCAGGTTGGCGAACAGCGATGGGGGAGGGATCTTGAGGGTGGAGAGGCTGCAAGTGGTGTCGGTAGCGCAGCTGTTGGCATGGTGCTGGGTGGGACGTGTGGTTCGGTGTGTGTGTGTGTGTGGTCAGTAGCGGGGTATATGGCGAAGTCCCACCAAACTGAGGATTCCTGACAGTGAGTGGTGGGAGGGGCCCGTCATATGCCATAGTCACACTTTTGAGATGGCTCTGGAAGTCCAGCCCCAATAGCACAGGTGCGCACAGTTGAGGCATGACCAGTAGCGCAAAGTTCCGATATTCTGTGCCCTGCACCACCAATGTCGCTACACAACCCACCCGGATGTCTGTGGAATGCGACCCAGAAGCCAAGGTGACCCTCTGGCTTACCGGCCGTGTCACGAGTCCGCAGCATTGCACTGTGTCCGGGTCAATAAAACTCTCAGTGCTGCCCATGTCAAACAGGCAGCTAGTCCTGTGCCTCTCCACCAGGATGTCCATCATTGACCTTGCAAGCTGGTGTGGGGCGTTTTGGTCGAGGGTTACGGTGGCCAGAGTTGAACTGCCGTCTTGGTGCCCGGTAAACACCGGTGGGTCGGGGGCGGGGCATGTTGACGCCGACAAAGATGGCCGCCCACATCCGGGCATGCAAGATGGCGGCCCCCATGTCTCACACGGGTAGGGGGCGGGGCATGTTGACGCCGACAAAGATGGCTGCGCACATCCGGGCATGCAAGATGGCGGCCCCCATGTCTCACACGCAGCGCTGCCCGACCCCACTCATGGTTTAGACTTACAGACCTTGGCGAAGTGGCCCTTCTTCCCGCAGCTGGAGCAGGACGCTTCTTGGGCCAGGCAGCGTTTTCGGGGGTGCTTTTCGAGTCCACAGAAGTAACACAGCGCGGGCTTTCGACTGGCCACCGCTGTAGTCGGGTTCGGGGAGCTCGTGGAATCGCGACTGGCAGGGGCGTTGGCAAATTCGCTCGCAGGAACCGGCGGCAGCGGGGTCTGAGATGACCACGGAACCGGCGGGGAATCGCGCGGCTGGACAACGTCAGCGTTGTGCAGAGCAGCCTCCAGCGTGTCGGCCGTCTCGATCGCCGAGCGTAAGGTAAGATCAGCATTTTCCAGCAGCCGCTGGCGCACATACACTGACCGAATTCCTGTCACAAAGGCGTCTCGTACTAGCAGCTCCGCATGCTGTTCCGCCGTGAGAGTTTTGAAGTCACAAGTTCGGACGAGTGTCTGTAGGGCTCGGAGAAACTCGGCACTTGACTCTCCAGGCCGCTGTCGTCGCGTAGCCAAGCGATGTCTTGCGTAGATGGTGTTCACCGGCCGCAGGTACTGTCTTTTGAGGGCGTCCAGTGCCTCTTCGTAGGTCAGCAGGCCTCTGATAAGTGAGTAAACTTTTGGGGTGACCCTCGAGAGGAGAATTCGGTGCATTACAGCGGGTTCAGTTGCATGAACTTCCTCCAAGTATGATTGGAAGCATGCAAGCCAGAGTTCAAAGGCAAGAGCTGCTTCAGGGTCTTGGGGGTCCAAATCCAATCTTTCCGGACATAAAACGGTTTCCATGTTTTAAAACTTCCAGTCAATAAAATTGATGCACCATCAATAACTCTCTCTGAGACGTAAAGGCGAGATATCGGCTTTTATTGACTGGAAGAAGGAACAAGCAGTGGTTGACCACCATACTACATCCTGGAGACAGAGAGGCCGGGCTCAGGCCTCAATCGCCTTTATACAGGGGTCTGTGGGAGGAGCCACAGGAGCAGTCAGCAGGGGGCATGTCCAGACAGGTATATGTAGTTCACCACAGGTACTTGAAGGCATGGTTTCCTCGAGGGAATATCTAGTCTGACCATAAGACTATAAGCCATAGGAGAAGAATTAGGCCATTCAGCCCATTGAGTCTGCTCCATCATTCCATCATGGCTGATCCCAGATCCCACTCAAGCCCATACACCTGCCTTCTTGCTATATTTTTTGATGCTTCAATCAATCAGGAAGCTATCAAGTTCTGCTTTAAGTATATCCATATGGTTTTGGCTCCACCGAAGTCTGTGACAGAGCATTCCACAGATTCACTACTCTCTGGCTAAAAAAAAATCCTTCTTACCTCTAACCTAAAATGTCACCCCTCAATTTTGAGGCCGTGCCCCTAGTTCTGGATACCTCCACCATAGGAGACATCCTCTCCACATCCACCTTATCTAGTCCTTTCAACATTCAGTAGGTTTCAATGAGATCCCCCTGCATTCTTCTAAATTCAAGTGAGTACAGGCCCAAAACTGCCAAACGCTCCTCATATGTTAACCCCTTCATTCCCAGATTCATCCTTGTGACCCTTCTCTGGACTCCCTCCAATGACACACATCCTTTCTGAGATATGGGGCCCAAAACTGTTGACAATACTCCAAGTCTGGCCTGACTAGTGTCTTATAAAGGCTCAGCATTATCTCCTTGATTTTGTATTCTATTCCCCTTGAAATAAATGCCAACATTGCATTTGCCTTCTTTACCACAGACTCAACCTGTAAGTTCACCTTCTGGGGATTTGCACGAGGACTCTGAAGTCTCTGATGTTTGAATTTTCTCCCCATTTAGATAATAGTCGGCACTTTTGTTCCTTTTACCAAAATGCATTATTGTACATTTCCCAACACTGCATTCCATCTGCCATTTCTTTGCTCATTCTTCCAATCTGTCTAAGTCCTGCTGCAATCACATTGCTTCCTCAGCACTACCTACCCCTCCATCTATGTATCATCTGCAGACATGGCCACAAAGCCATCAATTCCATTATCCAAATCATGCAATACAATGTGAAAAGTAGCAGTCCCAATACTGACCCCTGAGGAACACCACTAGTCACTCGCAGCCAACCAGAAATAACTCCCTTTATTCCCATGCACTTCCTATGAAGGGAGAGTCCGGGATCAAAGGATGCAGCCTCAGAATAGAGGGGTTTTCTTTTTAGGACAGCGATTAGGAGGAATTTCTATAGCCAGAGAATTGCATTATACTGCTGCTGCAAAACAACCGATTTCATGACATATGCCAGTGATGTTAAATCTGATTCTGATCAACATAATGAAATGCTTCAAGAGATTGGTTATGGTGCAAATCAAATCCTGAGACAAAAGCAACCTAGAGCCAGTTTAGTTAGTCTATCACCACAGCAGGTCAACAGCAGATATGATTTCAAAGTTCCAAGTAATTTTATTATTAAAGTGTGTATATGTCACCAGATACTACCTTGAGATCCATTTTCTTGCAGCCATTCACAGTAGAACAAAGAAATACAGTGGAATCAATGAAAAACTACACAAACTGAGAAGCAACTATAGTCATAGACTCAGAGGAGTACAGCACAGAAACAAGCCCTTCAGCCCATCTAGTCCATACCAAAATCATTTAAGCTGCCTGCACCGGGACCATACCCCTACTATCCATGTACCTATCCGAACTTCTCTTAAACATTGAAAATCGAGCTCGTGTGCAACACTTGTACTGGCAGCTTGTTCCACACTCTCACCACCCCCTGAGTGAAGAAATTTCTCCTCACGTCCCCCTTAAACATCTCACCTTTCACCCTTAACCCATCAGCTCTGGTTCCAGCCTCAGTGGAAACCTTCAAAGGATGATGTGCAAAAGAAGACCAACTCTGCAAATACAATAATAACAAGTGCGTAACACTGAGAACGTAGGTTGTAGAGACCTTGAAAGTGTCCAGGTTATGTTCAGTGTCGCGGTGAGAGAAGCTGTCTACGCTGCTTTGGGAGCCTGATGGTTCAATGGCTCTGAATTTCTCTGTCTCTTCGCTCTGACCTAGTCCATCTGGACAACAGTAATGTATAAATCCAGACTGCTTCATCCACTGCAGGTCAGCATTCTCTCCAAATTTATTACCAAGCTCTAAGACCTGGGCCTCTGTACCTCTGGACCTTGAATTTTTTATCGGCAGGCCTCCAGACAGTGAGCACTGGTGACAACATCTCCTCCCTGATCGTCAACCTCAGTGCTGTGTGCTTAGCTCCCTGCTCCACTCTCTTTACGTCCACAACTCTGTGGCTAATCCCACATAAGCGGGAAGGATATTCTGTGGATCCCTTTTTGAAAACTCTGCAGTGGTTTCAATCACTTTAGAAATGTAAGGGGGGAAAAGTAGTGAATAATCTATTGCCTCGTCATTCAAATACTTCAGTACAGGTTTAATTTAATTCTGAAATGGGAGGTAGAAAATGGGTAGTGCAAAGGCCTGGTTGGCCTTCCCATTGTCAAGTCAAGTCAAGTTTATTGTTGTTTAACTATATACATCTTTGCCATCGGATGAGACCAATGTTTCTCTGAACCAGGGTGTAAAGCATTGTAGTATTCATAACACACATAATAACTTATGCAAGTACAGATGAAATATACAGATGGACTACTGTACACATAAATAAACAAACTGAAAGGCATAAATTAAAGATTGTGAGGTATAGAACAGATTAGCCAGTGAAGCTTTGAATACCTTATGGCAAGCAGTACAGAAACCTAATTGCCTGAGGGAAGAAACAAGGTTGAAGACAACGTTGGACTGCCTTAGGGATTCCAGTTCCGGATTTGTCCTCAGGGTTTACTCCTGAAGCCTTTCCCATGAGTGGGTATGGCCACAAGGCAGCGGAGGTTTGAAATCAGAGTTTTCCCTCTCTTAGATGGACTGCTTTCCCAGGCTGACGAGCTCCATCTACCCGATAGCATAACAATATTATTATAACACAATAATACTAACAGATAATGATAAAAAATTCTATAGGTGTACAAATTGACATAAAATGCATATATAACGTATAGTTAAATGTACATCATTATAATGCTACTGGCGCTGTCATGAATAATATGTGGTAGGTGGGAGCAGAGTGCTCAGAAGTCTCACAGCCTGGAGAAAGAAACTGTTACTCAGCCTGACAGTCCTTGTTCTTACACTGTGGTACCTTCTGCCTGACTGTAGGAGGTCAAAGAGGTGGTGGGACTTTTGGGAGGGGTCCTTTACAATGCTAAGGACTTTGCAAATGCAGCAGTTCCGGTGTACAGTGAGATGCAAAAGTTTGGGCACCCTGGTTAAAGTTTCTGTTACTGTGAATAGCTAAGCGAGTAAAAGATGACCTGATTCCCAAAAGGCTTAAAGTTAAAGATGACACATTTCTTTAACATTTTAAGCAAGATTACTTTTTTATTTCCATCTTTTACAGTTTCAAAATGACAAAAAAGGAAAAGGGCCTGAAGCAAAAGTCTGGACATCCTGAATGGTCGGTGCTTAGTAATACCCCCTTTGGCAAGTATCACAGCTTGAAATCGCTTTCTGTAGCCAGCTAAGAGTCTTTCAGTTCCTGTTTAGGGGATTTTCACCC
The DNA here is from genome assembly GCF_048418815.1 of Hemitrygon akajei. Taxonomy (NCBI): domain Eukaryota; kingdom Metazoa; phylum Chordata; class Chondrichthyes; order Myliobatiformes; family Dasyatidae; genus Hemitrygon; species Hemitrygon akajei. The sequence continues at coordinate 35,408,029 of NC_133127.1, forward strand.
ATTTTTCCTTGCAAAAGGCTTCTAGTTCTGTGAGATTCCTGGGCCGTCTTGCATGCACTGCTCTTTTTTTTATTAGTTTTTCAAAACATTTTACAAAATTAAAAACCCCAAATCCCAATGAGGAGCATTTATACAGAGCAAGGTTAAGCATACAATAACAATATGCTACACAGGAAGAGAATTTAACAAAAAAGCACCTAAATTAAAGACAAGTGAGCTTAGTGTCCTCCCCAAACCCCACAACACAAGAAAAAAACAACAACAACTCCAGACCAACCACCACACAATATAGAGAGTATAAGTCCGGACAGTCAAACTCCCAGACTGTGAATACACTTAGCAACAGAAGATAATAATGCCTACTACCAGAAAAAAAAGGGAGCTGAGAGCAAGGGACTGAAAAGAAAAAAAAACCCTAGTCAAGAGGAAGGTTATGAAAGTACTCGATAAAAGGCCCCCAGATCTTATGGAACTTTAAATCCGAATTGAGAACTGAATAATGAATTTTCTCGAGGTCCAAGCAGGCCATAATGTCATTAAGCCATTGCGCATGAGTGGGCGGGGCAACATCTCTCCATCTAAGGAGGATCAAGCGTCTCGCCAGGAGAGAGGCAAAGGATAGTATTCGGCATTTGGTCGGACCCAGACATAAATCTGTCTCGCCCAAAAACCGAACAGAGCAATTAAGGGGTTAGGTTCTAGGTGCTGATTCAGAATACCCGATAGTGTAGTGAAGACATCTTTCCAGAATTTCTCCAAGCTAGGACAGAACCAGTACATGTGGATGAGAGAGGCCACGCCCCTCTTGCATTTATCACAGAGCGGACTAATGTTAGGGTAGAATCAAGATAGTTTAGATTTAGACATATGGGCTCTATGAACAATCTTAAACTGTAAGAGACAATGGCGAGCACAAAGAGAGGTTGAGTTAACCGATTTGAAAACTGAGTCCCAGCTCTCCTCGGATAAGGAGATATTTAAATCCTGCTCCCAGGCCATTTTAATTTTATCCTCAGGGGCCCGTTGTAAGGCTGCTAGTTTATCTTGGATAATTGAAATTAACCCTTTACCTAGTGGATTAATGGAGAGAAATAGGTCCATAGCATTTTTCGCAGGCATTTCAGGAAAGTTAGGAATTAAAGGAGCAGTAAAGTGTCGGATTTGGAGATATCTGAAAAAGTGAGCGTTAGGCAGGTTGAACTTAACAGAGAGCTGTTGAAAAGAAGCGAAGCGGTTATCAATGAAGAGATCTTCAAAATGTCTAATGCCCTTCCTGTACCAAACATGGAATGCTGAATCGAACGTGGTAGGTAAAAAAAGTGATTATGTGCGACAGGGCTAGAAATGGAAAACCCCTGGAAACCATAGCATTTCCTGAACTGAGCCCATATACGCAAAGTATGTCTAACCAGAGGATTAGCTATTGATCTGGGCAGACTGCTAGGGAGTGCAGAGCCAAGAAGTGCAGATATAGATAATTCTTTAGTGGAGCTCAACTCCATTGCCACCCAGTTAGGGCACTCAGATTGACCGTGGAAGAAAGACCAGAAGGCAGCACAACGTATATTAGCTGCCCAGTAATATAAGCGAAAGTTAGGTAAAGCCATGCCACCCTCTTTTTTAGATTTTTGGAGGTGGATTTTATTAATTCTAGAGTGCTTATTCTGCCACAGATATGACAAAATAATAGAGTCTAAGGAATCAAAAAAAGATTTAGGAATAAAAATTGGGATAGATTGAAATAAGTATAAGAATTTGGGGAGAACATACATTTTGACAACATTGATACGACCTACCAAGGACATAGATAGAGGTGACCATTGTACCAGACTCTGTTTTGTGGCATATGAAAGGTTGACAAAGTTTTCACGAAAGAGATCTTTAAACTTCCTTGTGACTGTAATTCCAAGATAAGTAAATTGATTATGGACTACTTTAAAAGGGAGATCTCGAAATATTAGTTCTTGTGCTTCTTTATTAATTGGGAAAAGTTCACTCTTATGTAAGTTGAGTTTATAGCCAGAGATCTGGCTAAACTGGTCAAGAAGTGAAAACATTAGAGGTAAGGATGTAGACGGATATGAGAGAAAGAGTAGTAAGTCATCAGCATAGAGAGAGACTTTATGTTCAACACCCCCTCTCCAAATCCCGGTCAGTTCAGGACATTTTTGAAATGCTATCGCCAGAGGTTCTATAGCCAAATCAAAGAGAAAGGGACTTAAGGGGCATCCCTGACGGATGCCATGTTTGAGATTGAATACTTGGGATTTCTGAAAGTTAGTTAGAACAGAAGCAGTAGGACACAGGTACAGCAATTGGATCCAAGAGATGAAACTTTGGCCGAGGTCAAATTTTTCTAAGACTGCAAAAAGGTAGTTCCACTCTATACGATCAAATGCTTTCTCCGCATCAAGGGAGATAACACATTCTGGAGTCCCAGTTGGAACTGAGTATAAAATATTAAATAGACGCCGAATGTTAAAAAAAGGGAGACGGTTTTTAATAAAGCCTGTTTGGTCATCAGAGATAATGGAGGGAATAACGGTTTCTAATCTATGAGCCAACACTTTAGCTAAGATCTTTACATCAACATTGAGCAGAGAGATCGGCCTGTATGAGGAACATTCTGTTGGGTCTTTGCCCTTTTTTAAAAGAATAATAATAGATGCCTCATTGAAAGAGGGTGGCAATTTGCCGTAGTTAAACGAATCAGATAGTACTGAAAGTAACTGAGGAGAAAGAAGTGAGGAGAATGATTTATAAAATTCCACAGGGAACCCATCAGGTCCAGGAGATTTCCCTGAGGACAGTGCAGAAATTGCAAAAGATATTTCTTCTAGTGATATAGGCGCATTAAGTTTGGCTTTGAAATCAGATGAAAGTGAGGGGATATTCAGATCCTGTAAAAATTGATCCACAGAGATAATGTCATTCAGGGATTCAGAGGAATAAAGCCGAGAATAAAAATTTTTGAATGCGTCATTAATTTCTAAATGATCCGATGTAAAGTCTCCGTTCTCCTTCCGGATCTTTGTAATATGTTGTTTGGCTTTAGAACGCCTCAGCTGATTGGCTAGGAATTTACCAGACTTATCCCCATGAATATAAAAGCGGCTCTTGCTTTCGAGAAGTTGGTGTTCGACAGGTTGAGTGGACAGAAGGTTAAATTTAGTTTGGAGTTCAACGCGCTTCTTGTATAATTCAGGGTTCTTAGTTTGGGCATATAATTGATCCACATCTTTAATCTGATTAATGAGGTCTGTTCGATCTGCATGGGATCTTCTATTGAGATTTGCTGTGTAAGAGATTATTTGACCCCTCAAATATGCTTTCATGGCATCCCAGACAATCTGGGATGGCACTTCAGGTGATGTATTAGTGTTAAAATAGAAGGTTATCTGGTCTTTAATAAATTTTACGAAATCATCATCCGATAATAAAGTTGAATCGAACCGCCAGTGTTTGTTCCTCTGAGGGAGACCGGGAAAGTTCAGAGAGAGGGTAATTGGGGCATGGTCAGAAATCAGTATACTCTGATAGTCACAAGTGTGGGCAAATGGGATAAGTTGGTTATTGAGTAGGAAATAGTCAATTCTAGTGAAGGTATGGTGAACATGTGAGAAAAAGGAATAATCTCTCTCCGTAGGATGGAGGAAACACCATATATCAGAGATACCAAAATTAGAGAGAAACGACTGAATAGCTAAGGCAGATTTGGTAGGTGATCTGGGAACAGAGGACGATCGGTCCAGTTTAGGATCCAACCAACAGTTAAAGTCACCACCCAATATAAGAGAGTATGAGTTTAAGTCTGGTAGTGAGGAAAAAAACTGTTCAAAAAAGTTAACATCATCAAAGTTGGGGGCATACAGGTTTGCTAGTGCAACTTTAGTGTTATATAGTTTACCAGAAACAATAATAAAACGGCCATTTGTGTCCGATATTTTATTATGGAGTTCAAAAGGAATATTTGAGTTAATAAGAATGGAGACTCCCCTAGCTTTAGCGGCAAAGGATGAATGAAAATGCTGACCCGCCCACTTGGACAGAAGCCGGGAGTTATCGAAACAACGGATATGAGTTTCTTGGAGGAAAGCAATGTCAGCTTTGAGTTGTTTAATATGTGAGAATACCTTCCTCCTTTTAACAGGGTGGTTCAGTCCCTTTACATTCCAACTCACAAATTTAAGTGCACTAGCCATTATCAATTACTAATGCATAAAAGGCAGCAGGCATATAAAAAATCAGGCGGTACAATAGCAGTCTGGGAGCAGAGATGTAAACATAGATTCGTAAGGTCAAAATATAAACATGTCCTAAACAATAAAGAAATGTTGGAACTGGAAAATCCACCCCATCCACACAACCCAAAACTAGACGGCTACCAAAACAAGTAGCTAGCTCTACCAGAAAAATTAACCCAAATACAACTTCCAGATCTGTGTCATTGACAGCAGTTCCGTATAAATGCTATAACAAACAGTAACTAGTTTATGCACTAGAAAACATAACTACAGATTAGAACACCTTCTGCCGGGATATACAACTTAATACAGAGCGAATCAGAAGAAAACCAAAACTAACCTACCCACGAAATATTGTAGAAGAATAAAGTAAGAGAAAGGGGAAAAAAAAGGTAAGAAGGAAAAAGAAAAAAAAGAGGAAGGGGAAAATTATAAATTCAAGACGAGTATTTATCAACCGTTTACCGAGAAGGGAGAAAAAAACATTCAGAGAATGGAAAAAAAAGGGGATGAAGAAAAGAAAAAGATAAAGTAATTAAGTATTTAAAACAGAGGAAAAATAAATCAGCAGTTGAACTGTGAACCGACAAACAGGGAGGCCTTCACTAAAGACTTCAAACCTCCAAAACAAGTTAGATTTAGTTGTAGAACTCTGTAGGTAAAGTTATACAGAGGTAAAAATAGATTACACACACACCAAATCCCGGGAGAGATTGTCAACAGCCTTTAGAGTTTCAGTGAATAATGTCTGAGTGATTCAAGTGAATTCCGAGTCCAGAGAAAGTAATTTTACTACGAGTACTTATCCACCATTTTAGGAGGTCCGATCAGATTCCGAAGATGACTGGATAGCCGGAAGACTTGCCACAAACGCTTCAGCTTCCCTCGCTGATTTGAACCACTTGAATTCCCCGGTATTAAACTTGATTCTTAGGTCAGCAAGATTACGAAAGGAAGGTTTGAAACCACGATCAAAAAGCACTTTCATTACGCCTTTATACTCAGCGCGCATCTTTAAGGTCTGGGGTGCAAAATCTTCCACAAAGCGAATGGTTGTATCCTGGAAAGAAAAAGAGCCTCTGCGACGTGCCTCCACAATCAGACTGTGTTTTACCTGGTATTGATGGAAACACAAGATTACTGGTCGTGGACGGGATCCCAGAATTCCGGCGGGGACATTAACTCTGTGTGCCCGTTCCAGCTCGGGCGGGTTTGGAAGCAGATCCTTCCCGAATACCTCACAGAGAAACTCGGCGAAAAACTTCACGGTTGACCCCTTCTCAGTTGCCTCTGGTAATCCCAGAATTCTGATGTTGCAGCGTCTGCTGCGATTTTCGAGATCCACCATTTTGGAAAGAAGTTTATTAGATTTTTCCTCTAAGCTGGAACAGAGAGTCTCCAAGTATCGAACCCGACTTTCTAAAGCTTCAGAAGTCGAATCGATGCGAGATAAGTGTTCAGCATGTTTGTCCACTTTATCGTTGATCCGATCCAGTTTCTCTTCTAACTGTTTGAAAGCGGTTTTAATTTCCTTTAAGATTTCGTCTCTGAGATTTTCAAGCGCCTCCATCGTCACGTCCGACGAGGTCGTAGTTTCTTTTCTCCCGGATTTAGAACTCTTGCTAGACATTGTAGGTTAGATATATTCACAGGCAAATGAGAGATACCGAAATAATTCCTAACTAAGCTTTATAAAATGGAGACATTTAGTGCAAAGGTAGTGACAGTAACGGAACAAAAGTTCGGAGCAGCTAAGCGATCGCCATCTTACCGGAAGTCCATGCACTGCTCTTTTGAGGTCTATCCACAGATTTTCGATGATGTTTAGGTTGGGAGACTGCGAAGGCCATGGCAAAACCTTCAGCTTGCGCCTCTTGAGGTAGTTCATTATGGAATTTGAGGTGTGTTTAGGATCATTATCTTGTTGTAGAAGCCATCCTCTTTTCATCTTCAGCTTTTTTACAGACTGTGTGATGTTTGCTTCCAGAATTTGCTGGTATTTAATTGAATTCATTCTTCCCTCTATCAGTGAAATGTTCCCCGTACCTGTGGTGAACTACATATACCTGTCTGGACACGCCCCCCCCGCTGACTGCTCCTGTGGCTCCTCCCACAGACCCCTGTATAAAGGCAATTGAGGCCTGAGCCCTGCCCTCAGTCTCCAGGATGTAGTATGGTGGTCAACTACTGCTTGTTCTTTCTTCCAGTCAATAAAAGCTGATATCTCGCCTTCACGTCTCAGAGAGAGTTATTGATGGTGCATCAGTACCACTGGCTGCAACACAAGCTCAAAGTATAATTGATCCACCCCTGTGCTTAACAGTTGGAGAGGTGTTCTTTTTATGAAATTCTGCACCCTTTTTTTCACCTTTGCTCATTGCAGCTAATATTTTCTATCTTAACTTCATTGGTCCACAGGAATTGTTTCCAAAATGCATCAGGTTTGTTTAGATTTTCCTTTGCAAATATCTGATGCTGAATTTTGTGGTGTGGATGCAGGAAAGGTTTTCTTCTGATGACTCTTCCATGAAGGTCATATTTGTGCAGGCGTCGCTGCACAGTAGAACAGTGCACCACCACTCCAGAGTCTGCTAAATCTTCCTGAAGGTCTTTTGTAGTCAAACGGGGGTTTGATTTGCCTTTCTAGCAATCCTACGAGCAGTTCTCTCGGAAAGTTTTCTTGGTCTTCCAGACCTCAACTTGACCTCCATTGTTCCTGTTAACTGCCATTCTTAATTACATTACGAACTGAGGAAACGGCTACCTGAAAATGCTTTGCTATTTTCTTATAGCCTTCTCCTGCTTTGTGGGCACCATTTATTTTAATTTTCAGGGTGCTAGGCAGCTGCTTAGAGGAGCCCATGGCTGCTGATTGTTGAGACAAGGTTTGAGGAGTCAGGGTATTTAGAAAGCTTTGAAATTTGCATCTCCTGGCCTTTCCTAACGATGACTGTGAACAAGCCATAGCCCTAACAAGCTAATTAAGGTCTGAGACCTTGGTAAAAGTTATCTGAGAGCTCAAATCTCTTGGGGTGCCCAAACTTTTGCATGGTGCTCCTTTCCTTTTTCTCACTCTAAAATTGTACAAAACAAAAATAATGCACTAATCTTGCTTAAAATGTTGAAAAGAATGTTTCATCTTTAACTTTATGACTTTGGGAGATTAGTTCATCTTCTATTCACTTAACTTCTTAGAGTAACAGAAATTTTGACCAGGGGTGCCCAAACTCATGAATGCCACTGTATGTCCTGGATTGAGAGGAGAGAGACACTGATGATTCTCTCAGCAGTCCTCACAATCCATTGCAGCAGTCATTTCTTTATCTCACATTAGCATGCCTGCTTGCCATTAATTATACACTCCCACACATTGAGAATGTTGTTGCGTGAATGAAGTCATTGGAAGAAAGTACTGGTAGATACAAAGCAGCTTCTTTACTCGACAAAATAAAGTACAGCAGGCATCAGATGGACACGCTTTTGGTCGAAAGGTCTGGCTCACCAGTGCCTTATAAAGCCTCAGCATCACATCCCTGCTCTTAAACCTCTTAAAATAAATGCTAACATTGCATTTGCTTTCCTCACCGCCAACTCTACCTGCAAGTTAACCTTTAGGGTATTCTACACAAGGGCTCCCAAGTCTCTTTGAATCTCAGATTTTTGGATTTTCTCCCTATTTGGAAAATAGCCTTCACATTTTTTCTTCTACCAAAGTTCATGACCATGCATTTTCCAATATTATATTTCATTTGCCACTTTCTTGCCCAGAATCCTAACCTGTCTTTCTGCAGTCTTATTTTTTCCTCAACACTACCTGCCCCTCCACCAAGCCTTGTATCATCTGCAAACTTGGCAACAAAGCCATCCATTCCATCATCTAAATCATTGATATACAGCAGAAAAAGAAGCATCAACCCCTACAGATCACCACTAGTCACTGGCAGCCAACCAGACAAGGATCCTTTTATTCCCATTCGCTACCTCCCACCAATCAGCCAATGCTCTAATCATGTTAGTAACTTTACTGTAATACCATTGGATCTTATCTTGCTAAACAGCCTCATGTGTGGCACTTTGCCAAAAGCCTTCTGAAAATCAAAATATACAACATCCATTACATCCCCTTTATCTATCCTACTCATAATCTCAAAGGATTCCAACAGGTTCCACAGGACAGATCTTCCCTTAAGGAAACCATGCTGACTTTGGCCTATCTTGTTCTGCGTCACCAAGTACTCCATAACCTCAATCTTAACAATTGACTCCAACATCTTCCCAACCACTGAGGTCAGGCTAACTGGTCTATAATTTCCTTTCTGCTGCCTCCCTCCTTTCTTAAAGAGTGGAGTGACATTTATAATTTTCTATTCCTCCGGAACCATGCCAGAGTCCAATGACTCTTGAAAGAATTTTAAACATCAAAGGACAATTCCATATTTACAACGTATTGACAATATTTTCTTTGAAACTACATGCTAACTTCACACCTCACAATTCGCACCCACTCCTCAGAGATCCAAATGAATTTTAACCAGCATTGTCTGGTCTGGGATTCATGGCTTTTAGGAACCCAGTGTTCAGAGCTGCACTCCAAACCAAATCCACAGTTTATACTCAGAGCCGAAGACTGGTGGCCAAAATCATTTGCTAAAAGTAACTATGATAAAAGCCAAAAGTCACTCTAATGGAGAACACCAACTTAGTTTTGTGGAACATATCTATCCCCGATGATACCAAGTTCCAGTCACATTACCACTCTGCCCTTTATTATAGTACATTAATATGTTTGTTATATTCATGCATTATATTAATATTATATGTAATAATTTTTATTAATGACATTCCCGTCTTAGACTGTCCCGGTAGAGCACAATGGAAACATGAGGAACCTTGACCAGGAATGTTATGGTCTTCGGACCCCATGCTGATTGCAGTAATTTCAGGTAACGTCCAGAGCTCCCAGGACAGCAGCACCAATAATAATCCCACTGTTGTCTTATTTGAATTGTCAGGAATCATTGTGTTATATTTCATTATTCCATTTAAGCTTCCTCATATTCTCATTATCCTTTTGAAACAAGTTAAAGATTTCCTAAAATAATAACAAACTACACAGTGTATTATGTTAAGTACCCATGAGCTATGAAGAGATTTCAGGCACAGTGTTCACTTCCATCATCTGCATGTTGTACTGATTTGGTTTTAAAAGGATGTCCACTACCTACAGTACACCAGTGGAGTAGGTTGCATTGGGTGCTGTTGTGATGGAAATGAGACAGATTCTTTGGGTCTCAAAGGCAAGGGCTCTGGACACGCAGTGTTAATTATAAGGAGTTTATTTACAAGGGGAGAAAAGCTTGGGAACGACACAAGCGGCTACAATATTCGTACAAACGTGCTTGGAATAGATGAGTCTGGGAAAAGTCGGGTCGGCAGTACAATACACGGGAAAACGCTGTGGGGACAGAGTACAGGTACACATGCAAGCAAGGGAAAAGTAACTATGACACCTGCCACCCCTTGACCATGGGCAGGCATGGCTCTCTGCTACAGGGACAACAATAAACGCTCCCACAACCCTATTCAATGCACACCTTACCACGTGTCTCCAGCGCCGTTCTGCAGTCTTCAGCCTGGAGTGGAGCAGGGTGGTCCCTCGAGGATGGCAAACAAAGAGAGCAAGCCAAACACATGTAGCACCCTTTATAGGTCAGGGGGCTGGAGGGTCCAGCCCAGGTGATTCATTGGGGAGCCAATGGCTTGGTGCTAGACGGGTTAATCCAATTAAGGTGGCCAATGGTTAAGCGTGCATTGATTAGTTGGGAGGGGCAAAATGTTGACTAGCATGTGGTGTGACCTCCGACCAGGTGAAGGCAGTGCTGTCACATGACAGGCACAGCTCTCTGGATACATGTGCTGTTAGGACATTTTGGGGGGGGGGGGTTAACTTCAGCAACTGACTTCAGTCACCAGTCTTCAGAGTCGAATATGAACTGTGAATTAAATCTAAAATGCAGCTCTGAACAATGGGTTCCTAAGACCATGAACACAGTTAATAGGAAGACACTAGAGTTAATTGGAACACCAGACAATGCTGATTAAATTCATTATTTGGATGTAATTTGGGTGTCTGTTGTGTGGGTGTGAAGAGGGAGGTGTGAGGGTGGTGTGTAGTTCAAAGGAACAACTGTAAATATGGAATCGTCCTTTGATTTTTAGCACATAAAATGTCGTGTTGTGTTGGGTCAGGCAGACCTTCTTCCACCAAAAGAATCACTATCTGATGCCTGCTGTATCTCATCTTGTTGACTAAAGAGACTGCTTCATATCTACCAGTACTTGTCATTTCATTTCATTTTTCAATCTTTTTATTGATTTTCAAATAAAGAATATACAAATTGGAGGAGTTTAGCAAACAGATAATATAAAAGACATATAAACAGCGATAAAAAAACAGAAAGTATATAATGTCAAAATCAGATAGGTAAAGTGTTACGCTGTTATATATACAATGGTCAAAAAAAACTACAACTCATAGCAAACATAAAAAAAAGATTGGAAATTTTATTTGATAAAGGGAAAAAAACCCACTAACTAAACTGAAACAAAAAAAAAGAGTAAGAAAAAAGAAAGAAAAAGAAAGATTGGGCAGTCCAATTGAGGATAAAATTTAAAAAAAAGAGAAAAATCATCCTTCCAGTCAAATCCGAACTTTCATGGATAAGGATTTTCCCAAAAGAGAATTAAAAAAATGAAAAAATAAAAAATAAATTAAATCATGTGAAAATATTGAATAAAGGGTCGCCAGACTTGTTCAAAATTAAAGGATGTATCAAATGTCTGGCTTCTTATTTTCTCTAACCTTAGACATGACATAATAGAGGAGAGCCAATAGAAAACAGTAGGTGGGTTAGATTCTTTCCAGTGTAGCAAAACAGCTCTCCTAGCCGGTAAAGTTGAAAAAGCTATCACATGTTGGGCGGAAGCAGACACTTTGCTTGCTTCCTCTGGAATAATCTCAAAAATTGCTGTAAGTGAATTAGGTTGAACATCCACATCTATAACTTAAGATAATATTCCAAACACATCCCTCCAAAAATTGTTTAAGCTTACACATGACCAAAACATATGAGTTAGAGTAGCCACTTCTGCATTACATCTGTCACAAATAGGACTTATATTAGGAAAAATATGCGCCAATTTATCTTTGGACATAGAGGCCCTGTGTACTATCTTAAACTGAATTAAGGTATGGCGTGCACAGATAGATGAATTATTGACTAGATAATAAATTTTACTCCATGGATTGTCTGGAAATGAATGTTGAAGTTCTACTTCCCAGATGCGTTGAACCCTATCATTAGGCAACATGCGAGTATTCATTAACTGGTTATAAATGATAGCTATTAATCATTTTCAGGTTTAAGCTGAAAAATAGCATAAACCAAATTTAGGGTAGGCCCAGGGGTAATTTGGTAAAAAATCATGTAAAAAATTCCTAACCTGTAACTATCTGAAAAAATGTGTATTAGAGATATCATATTTATCCATTAACTGTGAAAAAGACATTAAACAGTCTTGTAAAAACAAATCTAAAAAAGTTTTTATTCCCTTAATTTTCCATGTTAAAAAAGCCTTATCCAAAGTTGATGGTTTAAAAAAGAAATTAGAATAAATATTACTAGAAAGTAGAAAATCATTTAATTCAAAAAATCTACGAAACTGAAACCAAATTTTTAAAGTATGTTTAACAATAGGTTTGAGAGCTTGTTTACCTATTCTGGAGAACGAAAAGGGAAGGGGAGCTCCTAATAAAGAAGCTAACGAAAACCCCATTACTGAATTTTTCTCCAACTGTAACCATGAAGGGCGATCTTGGTCGTCGATATCATAAATCCAAAAAGTAATATAACGAATATTAATTGCCCAATAATAAAATCTAAAGTTTGGTAAGGCCTGTCCTCCATCTTTTTTTGGTTTTTGTAATAAAAGCTTATTCACTCTAGAGCTTTTATTATTCCAAACATAAGACAAAATCAGAGAATCTATTTTATCAAAAAATGTTTTTGGAACAAAAGAGGGAACTGCTTGAAATAAATATAAAAATTTCAGTAGAATAACCATTTTTATAGCATTTATTCGACCTATCAATGACATCGACATAGGTGACCATTTAGAAAGCGCCTGTTGAGTATATTCAACTAAAGGGAAGAAATTATACCTATATGGGTCTTTAAAATTTTTAGTAATTTTGATACCAAGGTAAGTGAAATGGTTTTTGGCAATATTAAAAAGTATTTGATCATAATAATCAGAATAATTATTAATAGGAAATAATTCACTTTTATGTAAATTAAGTTTATATCCTGAAAAAATACCAAATTCCATAAATATAGATAATATAAAAGGAATAGATTTCCTAGGATTTGAAATGTAAACTAATAAATCATCCGCGTATAACGAAACCTTATGCAATTTATCCCCTCTCCTAATACCCTGCACAGAATTAGAATCCCTAAGAGCAATAGCAAGTGGTTCTAAAGCCAAATTAAATAATAAAGGGCTAAGGGGACAGCCCTGACGGGTACCTCTATATAATCTAAAGTAAGGAGACTTTTGGTTATTAGTGAGAACCGCAGCTACCGGGGCTTGATAAATCAATTTAATCCAGGAGATAAATCCTGGACCAAAATTAAACCTCTTCAGTACTTGTCTCCGGTGAATTTATTCATGCGACAACAGGTACTATATCGTAGTGAACGAGAATTTGTGCAATTGCTGGAATACTCCGAGCACCATAGGAACTACCCACAGCTCCAATCTGCTAATTAAATTTGCTGACGACACTACACCGATTGGCCTAATCTCAAATAATAATGAGACACCCTGCAGAGAGGAAGTCATCACTGACAGAGTGATGTCAAAACAATCTCTCCCTCAATGTTGCAAAAACAAAGGAGCTGGTTGTGGACTACAAGAGGAATGGAGACAGGCTAACCCCTATTGACATCAATGGATCTGGGGTTGAGAGGGTGAACAGCTTTAAGTTCCTCAGTATACACATCACCAAGGATCTCACGTGGTCTGTACATACCGGCTGTGTGGTGAAGAAGACAGATGGTTTATTTCACCTCAGATGGTTGAGGAAGTTTGGTATGGGCCCCCAAATCCTAAGAACTTTCTACAGGGGCACAATTGAGAACATCCTGACTGGCTGCATCACTGCCTGGTATGGGAACTGTACTTCCCTCAATCGCAGGACTCTGCAGAGAGTGGTGCGGACAGCCCAGTGCATCTGTAGATGTGAACTTCCCACTGTTCAGGGCATTTACAAAGACAGGTGTGTGAAAAGGACTTCTTCCACCAGGCCATCAGACTGATTAATTCATTCTGATGCAACTGTATTTCTATGTTATATTGACTGTTCATATTTAACCATCTTGTTACTGTCCTGTTGTACATAATATTTATTGTAAATTACTATAAATTGCACATTGCACATTTAGACGGAGACGTAACATAAATATTTTTACTCCTCATGTATATTTACTTTAATTTATTGTCACCAAAAAATTGATACTAGAGCGTACATCATCACAGCGATATTTGATTCTGCGCTTCGTGCTCCCTGAAGTACAAATCAAAGTAAATATAATAAAAATTTAAATTATAAATCATAATTAGAAAATAGAAAAGGAAAAGTAAGTTAGTGCAATTCAGGTCTGAATATTTGGAAGGTACGGCCCAGATCCGGGTCAGGATCCGTTCAGCAGTCTTATCACAGTTGGAAAGAAGCTGTTCCCAAATCTGGCCGTACGAGTCTTCAAGCTCCTGAACCTTCTCCCGGAGGGAAGAGGGACAAAAAGTGTATTGGCTGGGTGGGTCGTGTCCTTGATTATCCTGGCAGCACTGCTCTGACAGCGTGCGGTGTAAAGTGAGTCCAAGGATGGAAGATTGGTTTGTGTGATGTGCTGGGCTATGTTCACGATCTTCTGCAGCTTCTTCCGGTCTTGGACAGGACAACTTCCATACCAGGTTGTGATGCACCCTAGAAGAATGCTTTCTATGGTGCACCTATAAAAGTTAGTGAGGGTTTTAGGGGACAGGCCAAATTTCTTCAGCTTTCTCAGGAAGTAAAGGCGCTGGTGGGCCTTCTTGGCAGTGGACTCTGCTCGGTTAGACCAAGTCAGGTAATTTGTGATATTCACCCCGAGGAACTTAAAGCTTTTGACCTGTTCCACCTGCGCACCACCGATGTAGATGGGGGGTCGTGCGGTCCGCTACTCCTTCTGAAGTCAACAACCAATTCCTTCATCTTGCTGACATTGAGGGATAGGTTATTGTCTTCGCACCATGCTACCAGGTTCTTAATTTCCTCTCTGTACTCAGACTCATCATTACCCAAGATACAGCCTACAATTGTAGTGTCATCAGCAAACTTATATATTGAGTTTGATGGAAACTTGGCTACACAATCATGGGTGTACAGTGAGTACAGCAGGGGGCTGAGTACACAGCCTTGTGGGGCACCGGTGCTCAGAGTGATTGTAGAGGAGAGCTTGTCCCTTATTTTTACAGCCTGGGTCCTGTCTGTGAGGAAGTTGAGGATCGAGCTGCAGATCTGAGTGCTAAGACCCAGTTCCGGAGCTTAGGAATCAGTTTATTGGGAATGATGGTATTAAAGGCAGAGCTGTAGTCACTGAAAAGGAGCCTTACATATGCGTCTTTATTCTCCAGGTGTTCTAAGGAGGAATGTAGTGCCAGAGAGATGGCATCTGCCGTTGACCTGTTGCTCTGGTAGGCGAATTGCAAAGCATCGAGGTTGACCGGTAGGTTATGGCTGATGTGCGCCATAACCAATTGCTCGAAGCACTTCATAGCAATTAATGTTAGAGCCACAGGTCAATAGTCATTCAGGCATGCCACCTTGCTTTTCTTCGGCACCGGGATTATCGTTGCCTTCTTAAAACACAAGGGGATCTTAGACTGAAGCAGGGAGCAGTTGAAGATGTCAGCAAACACTCCAGCAAGCTCGCTTGCACAGGCTTGTTATGAAGGAAGTAAGTAATAAAGTCAACTTAATTGAATTCAGTTCAACTTGGCAGGTCAGCCAGTAGCACTGGAGGAGAAACAGGAACTTAACATTTCAGGGCAGTGATCTTTCATCAGTTCTGGGCTCATCACCTTCAAATGTTTTGTTCATTCACAGGATCTGGGTTCTGCTGGTGAGACCAGGATTTATTGACCATAACGTAAGGAAAGAATTAAATTTGCCAGAGTTATGTTTGATTTATCTTTGGTAGATACAATAGCATCTAACACAAAATGGTGGTTGTTTGTCAAAATGGTGTTAGCTTGCAAAGAGGGAATGTCTTAAAGAAAGTTAAAGATCTGCCAGTCCACAACCTTGAAAGTACATAATGATGAAAAACATGTTTGTTTGGGAAAGAAAATGATGTGTAGGTGCAGGTACCACCCGGTACTGTAGTGGGAAAGTCCTACTGGGCAAAGGTAGTCTCGCTTTAGGCTGGAGTCACAACTAAATACAGGGGACAGCCTTGTAGAGAGAGAGAGTGAGAGACTAGAAGCAGCTGTCAGACACCTGGGTTCCCTTCAGCAATGTGTACATCACTGAGTGGTTGATGGGTATTCTTTGTATTCTATCTTTCTGTACTTTTTAAAGAGCTTTATGAGTAGCTTTAATAGTAGCAGGCAGCCGTCGATCCCAGGGGATCATGGGCTTGAGCCTCTGGTGGACTGTGTCCTCTCTAGAGCGTAAGCCTGGGTGGGAAGATTTGAAGAACTGGCTGCTGCCCACGCAGTGGGTTCCCCCTCTCCACGTCACTGATGTAGTCCAAGGGAAGGGCAAGCGTCGATACAGCTTGGCACCAGTGTCATCGCAAAGGTTGCCAGAGTGAAGTTGACTATAAGATCATAAGATATTCAGTAGGAGTAGAATTAGGCCATTTGGCCCATCAAGTCTGTTCCGCCATTTCATTATGGCTGATCTAACTTTCCTCTCAGCCCCAATCTCCTGCCTTCCCCCACCCCCACCCCCACCCTGTATTCCTCCTAGAGTTAGGAGTTTTTTCCCATTGGGTGGTTCCGGAGCATCTGTGGTTTCTGTATGGTTGTATTCTTCATCACTGCCATTTTTGATCATCCTGTATTGGTATATGGATGGTGGAATGAATTACAGCTCCATACTACTTCTCAGAGTAAAACTGAAGGTGTATCTATCTTTATTAAATCTAATAGATTTACTTAAGAGGATATTGATTCCCAATGAGACAGTCAAATGCACCTAGCTTTGTTACCCCGAAATCCCGACAGATGACATCCTATGAACATACTCCAGATAATTTTCTGATCAAAGCAGAAACATGGTGGCTGAAGCAACTGGTAAGGAACTGCCACCTCTCACCTTCTACCATTTAGCAGACCCAAGTGAGAAATAAAGGAATACAATTTCCCTGGCCCAGGCGCGTGCTGTCCCAGCCCCTCAGACAGCTCCAGCACCATCCAGGATAAAGCAGGCCGCTTGAGTGATATAAACCCTGGCTCCAACACCATCAGATAGCAAGCACAAAGTGCTCCATCTATGAAACACACTGATGTTATCGCCCAGGCTTCCGGTCAGCACGTCTCAAATCCACAATCTCTATCATCAAGACAGCCGAGGGCAAAAGGTGCAGGAGGCACAGCGCCACCTGCAGGTTCCTCTCAGTCTCCCACCATCCCGACTCGGAAACATCACTGATCCTTCATTGCCACTGGGTTTAAAATCCTGGAATCCCCTCCCAAAGTATCTTCACCAGGATTGCAGCAGCTCAGGGTAGCTCACCATTACCTCGGGACAATTCTGGACAGGCAAAAGTTGCCAGTAATGTCCAAACTTCAAAAATAAAGAACACTAATGGAATTCAAAATTTGATGTAGCAAATCATTTTATTTCATTGATTATTCCATAATGAATTGTTAATTAATTAATAACCCCACAACCAGACTTGGCATTAATAAAGCTCTAATTGGCTTAATTTAAGCATTGACTCTGTGTAATTTTAAGAGTTGTGCTTTCCGATCACGTCCTCAGTGATTGTTTCATCTGCACCTATGTTTGCTGTGACTTTCTTTCCCACCAGGTTAAAGATGTCGCTTGGTTCAACACCTTTCGGCACTGCTGCCTTCACAGTCATCATGTCCATGGTCAGGACTGTTCCTGCTGGAATATTCACCTTGGCTACAACCGACTTCCCCAGCTACAACGGAAGGAGAAGGTAACATCATTACTTTAAAGCACCAAGAACTATACATTGTAGCTGTGCCACGTTCTGCCTGATTTCACAGGTTGTGTGTTTGGAAAACAGGAAAATCTCGTAATTCATTCCCCAGAGTACACCAAACATTAGACCATTGCATTACATAAGTATTATCTCGTTAAAACTAAACACCCTTTTACTTCCTTTACTGGAGGAATAAACGCAGCAAGAAACTCAGCAAATTCTCAAAGACTAGGGGTTTTTGCTTTACCCTTCAATGTTAGCTTGTACCTTGCTATGGCAGACCGTCTCACAGGGCAAAAACTGTTTGAGGGGAGAGCCAAACGCCTTCTCCACCGTGCGGATCGAGCGGACCAGTTCTCACAGCTCATCTGGCTCCAGGGAAGCCTGGTGGTCATTACCCTTCAAGGTTTTGTCCAGGGTCACATGACGCTCCAGGACTTTGGCTCCCATAGCAACTGCTGCTATGCTTATAGCTATTCCAGTCTCATGCCCTGAGTATCCAATAGGAATGTCTGGAAACTCTTTTTGGTATTCCTGGAGGGGTCAAAAGGTCAACAAGTCAATCTTTCTGTAGATCTCATTGGCTTGGAAGCAAACATTATCAACGACTTAAATATGCCAAAAGTTGCAGGGGCTGGCTTCAGAAGTTCACATAGAACTGAGGAGTTGAAAGAAAGAGCTAGGACTTCAGAGAAACAAGGGAGGCATTTGTACTGCAGCAGACTATTGGCCAGAGGACAAGGTCAAAGGCAAAAGATGAGCCAAGAGGCTGTGGCAAACTAAAGGCACTGCCTGAGAGGAGCAAGTTTAATATTTGACTTCTTGGCAAAGTTGATAAATTGTGAAAGGATAGAGGTTGTGTGCCTATAGGGAAGGAGCAGAGGTGTAGCTTAGAAAAAAAAATTAGAACTAACTGGACAGAGAAAATGAATGAACACAAATGACTTATACAGATGCTGGAAATCTAGAACAAAACACACAAAATGCTGGAGAAATTCAGAAGGCAGGCTCTATCTGTGGATGGCAATAATCAGTTGATGTTTTGGTTTCATCAGGACAGAGAGAGTGAATACCATTTCCCTGTTTTGTAATTTTACAGACTGTGGAGAGCAGCAGGAAGAATGAAGTACAGTAACGGTTGTCAGGTGAGGAAAATGGGTCCTATAACTAACGAGTTCTATTCATTGTGAAATCACTGTGTATTGTACTGACTGTGATAACACGCAGGTTAACATCTTCAGGTTCCAGCGGATAGGCACTGGTGCACTGGAGGAAGCAGAACTTGGTGCTGGTGGTCTTCATGGTTTGGTAAACTTTCCTCATTATTTCCATGCTTTGCATCCCACTGGAGATGACCATTGGACGCCCTGGTAACACAAAGAAGTCATTAGTAATGGTGGAAACAGAAGTCCCAAAGTGCAGGGAGGGGAATTACTACATCCCATTTACCTTTCTTAGCAGCTTTCTCCAAATATGGAAAATTATTGGTGTCCAAAGAGGCAACTTTTAAGAAAGGCACATTCAGTTCATGAAGAAATTCTACTGCCATCTAAAAAACACAGAGAAAAAAATCATTTAATTCTTCACCATTTATCTCCTAGCAAATTCTCTTCTCTCTGCTAGTGTTACGTATCTGCACCGCAATGTGTCTGCCTGTCTCTATGCTTATCACCATTTTTATTCTTTCTTGTTACTAGAAATATGTCCTTCAGGGTGTAGAATGGATTCACAAGATGCCGCCAGGACTGGCCACTCCAGTTACAAGGAGAGACCAGACAGCTGGGAAGGCTAAAGGGGTTTATAGTGCCATAGGGGATTGGATAATGTGAATAGTCAGTCTTCCCCCCCCCCCCAAGGTAGAGGAGTCTAACCATCATTATCAAAATCAAAGTCCAGTTCATTGCCATATGTATAAGTACACTTATGCCCAGGTGCAATAAAAAACTTACCTGCATCACAAACACATAGCAGCTTTCTCAAAAAAATCATATTAAACATAAATTATACTCAATTTTGTACAAGAAAGAGCAATTAGAACAAAACACAATTCATTTTAGTGAAAAGTGACCACAGTGTTGGCCTACTGAGATAGTGATTAGGGTTGTGCAGGTTGGTTCAAGAATCAAACCAGGGTTGAAGGCGAGTAGCTGTTGTTGGACCTGCTGGTACTTGACTTCAGGATCTTGTAGCTCCTGACCCATGGGATCTACAAAAAGATGGTATGGCCATACTGTGGAGATATTTGATGATTATTGATATTGCCTTCTTAAGGCAGTGCCTCCTGTAGATTCTAACACTGGTGAGGAGCTACTGTCCCATCTTTCGCCCCATAAGATGCTGCCTGACCTACTAAATATCTCCAATATTTTCTGTTTTTATCTAGCACCTGCAAATTTTCCCACATGTTACAAGGCATCAAATCACAAAACAATAATAGTTAGAAATTAGTTAGAAATACCCTACGGACAGAACTCACCTCATCCATGCCAGACGCTGTGAAAAAGATACCAATTTCTTGTGCAAACTTTGACAGCTCCCTGTATTGTTCATGACTGAACTCCAGGTGGCGTTTATGATCACCATACGTGGCACCCCAGGAGTGTTGGGATGGGTAAGGTCTCTCCAAAGCTGCCTTGTTAAATTTGTACTCCAGCTCACTCTTTTGGAACTTAGCACAATCTGCCCCACATTCCTAAAAGAAACAGACAGCAGAGATTTACAAAACAATATCCAACATAAATCTAACATTTCAAACCCTGTACAAACTTGTAAAAGACTTGTATTTATACAAAATTTAAGTTCTTTCAAACTTTCTTAAACAAAAATACATTTACTTGATCCTTATCATTAAGCTTGGGAATAATATTGCCAGAATACCAAGAACTGTTCTGCTCTTCAAAGTGGATCTCGAACATCCAGAGATCATATCTGGGTTTACATCAAATCTGTAAGACGCCACCTGATAGTAGAGTACTCCCTCAGTTTTGCAAGGAGAACTCACATTTTATGCTCCTCACAGGAGAGCAGAACCAATTCTGAAAGGAAACAGAACACAGATAAAAGTTCACTTGTAATAGTCAGGCACAACAGAGTGCCAGGAAAACCAGGATCATAGATTATAGAACTTCAAAAGGCCAAAGCCAGATAGGAAGCAAAGAAGAGGATCTATTCAGTAGGTCAGTATTATAAAGCAGCAGCCGTAGGAAGAGAAACAGTTAACGTTTTGGCTCTGAGCCGCTTTACGAGAACTGAGAAAGGGAGAAAAACGATTCCAGCGGAAAAACTCTCAATAGGAGATAAAATGGGATGGATAGAATCACAGGAATAAGACCAAATGACTTAAACTGCCAGTTAAATGCTGATTACGCTTCTTCTTAAAGGATATGTGTGGGCAACCTTCTTTTTAAAAATACAGAGTAGTGGGTGCCGGAGAAGCACTGCCAGGTGTGCTGGTGGATACGTGTATAATAGAAGCATTTAAGAGATTCTTAGATAAGCACGTGAACATTCAGAGAATGGATGGATATGGATACTGTGTAGGTAGAAGAGATTAGTGAAGTTGGGCATTTAAATGCTAGTTTAATTAGTTTGCTGCAACATCACGAGATGAAGGTCCTGGCTCTGTGCTACACTGTCGTATGTTCTACAATCTACATTGTTTGTAGCAAAAATATATAAAAATGACATTAAAAACTAGCAGCAATTAAGGCAGGATTAGAAAGTCATTCCTGTCAGGAAGAAAATTTGGGTATTGTAGTACTGTATTGATTTGTTGGACCAGCAGAGGGCGCATGACTGAGAAAAAATAATTAGAGCAATGCCCTTGGGCAATTTCGACTATTTAAATAATTGGTGGATCAGAGATAGGAGAAAGACCTTGTCCCACCCAGAAGTTGCAGAGTTCTGGAGCGCACTGACAAATGATTTAAAAATGCATCTGATAACCACTTTCAGAATCTGGGTGCCTCTATAAAGCCAGCATTTATTGCCGATCCATAATTACCCGTGAGGAGATGAAGGTGAGTCTTGTTGAATCAGTTACATCAGTCTAGTGTACATTCTCAAATTGCGATGGTGAGAAACACGCAGAGGAACTGGCAGAAGTCACGGGTTTGTGAGGTACTATCGGTCTGATCCGGGTTAGTAACTGCATTTTGTAACTGGCAGACACAGAAACTAGTTTATGCCAAATGTGGATTTAATGAACGCTCGGAGTGATTGATGTGCACAGACTGAACAAGCAGGCTGTCGTGTCAGTTTGAGCCGCTCTCGCCCAGGCAAGTGGTCTGTTCCATCACACTTCTGAATCGTGTTTTATGGATGAGGACAGGGTCTTGGGAAGTCGGGGGGGCTAATCACTGAATGCAGGAAACCCAGCCTCTGACCCGCTCGTGTACCGGGGTAGTTTCGTGGACAGTCTAGTTCAGTTTTAGTCAATGTTGATGAGGGGACTCAGTGATGGTAATGCCGTTTAATATCAAAGGGAGATAATCTTTATCTGGACCTTGAGAGGCATGGATGTTACTTCAGGTTGACAATGTTAAGAAGGCATATGGTATGTTGGCATTCATTAACCGCGGGATCGAGTTAAGAGTCGTGAGGTAATGTTACAGCTATATAAGATCTTGGTCAATCCTCACTTGGAGTACTGTGTTCAGTTCTGGTCACCACACAATGTGGATACTATAGAGAGAGTGCAGAGGAGACTTACAAGGATGTGGCCTGGATTGGAGGGCGTACCTTATGAGAATAGGTTGATTGAACTTGACCTTTTCTCCTTGGAGCGACAGAGGATGAGAGGTGACCTGACGGAGAGGTGTATAAGATGATGAGGGGCGTTGATCGTGTGGATAGGCAGAGACTGTTTTCCCAGGACTGAAATGGGGAACACGAGGGGGCATAATTTTGAAGTGCTTGGAACAGGTACCGAGGGAATGAATGTCAGGGTTAAGTTTTTCACACTGAGAGTGGTGAGTGTGTGGACTGCACTGCCGGCGACGGAGACGGTGGTGGAAGCGGATACAATAGGGTTATTTATGCGCTAGGGAAATTCTAGACAGCTTCTTGAGCAGGTTACATGGTCGGCACAACATTGTGGGCTGAAAGGTCTGTAATGTGCTGTAAATTTCTATATTCAATGTTCACACTTGAAAAGGGAACCTCTCACCAATTTAAAAAATGCAATTAATATATTGGAAAAATTGTCAAAAATGCTGTATTGATTGAAAAACTTCAGAGCACAAGTTAGAAAGAATACAGGAGGCGATCGCCGGGGGAGCTGGAGAACGACACTTCGCACACAAAATGTAGGGGAGCAGAACTTTGGGTAAGCCCAGGACCCAGCCTATGGAACGGGACACGGACGGGTGCAGATGAGAGCCCGTCAGCTGAAGCTACAGTGACAATTCTGGAGCTCGGCTGCAGAGGTGATGCCGGTCCCCGTTCTCCCCCTTGTCCGGGTCCTCCTCTCGCCCCAGTCTTCCGCAATTCCCTTGTACCCCTCCAAACCCCCAGTCCCTCACCTTGGCCATGCGGATCATCTTCTTGGCGATCTCTATGTCGCCCTGGTGGTTCTGGCCGATCTCGGCGATGATGAAGCAGGGGTGGGGAGCGCCAATGGGGCGCCCCGGGCATAGCTCGAACTCCAGCGGCATCTTCACCCGTGGACGGAGGCACCAGCAAATGGGGAAGTGAGAAAGGTGTGAAGAAGCCTTATCCCCGTTCTACCTACCTATCCCCGCCCACTTTCACCATCTCTTGTGGTCCCACCTCTACCAGGGGCCGAGCTCCGCCCGGGGATGGGGACCGAGTTTTGTAAGGGATGGGCTGCGTCCCTCTGGGGTCGCTGGTGGGGAGGACGGTGATTGGGGAAGGGGGTGAGTGGGTGGGTGTCCGTGAGGTAGTTTGGGGAAGGCAGTAACAGACGAGACACCGGGTAGCGAGATATGTTGGGGAAGTGGTAATGGATCAGACGAGTATGGGTGTGGGGCAATGGGAATAGGGGTCTGGGACTGGACAGAAGGTAATGAGGGAGGTGTGTGATGAGCCAGACATGGAGTATGAGGGGGGTTTAGGGCGGTGTAGGGTGATGAGGTGACCAACTGGGAGGATGGAGGTGCGAAGGGTGGGATGATGAACTACCAGCATATTGTAGACCAGGCAGTGACTGACAGCGGCGCGGTGGGAGTTTTAGTGAAGAAAGAGGGAAGCTACGCAGTCACAGAATGGCTCCACACCTGGGGAGAGGAGGAACCACTCTGTGGAGAAGCAAGAGACTGTAGGTGGTGATGGAACTCAGCAGGTTGAGCAATATCTGTGGGGGAGAGGGCTGGTAGATATCTGGGGTATCTATCAGGAGCTAGAATGGAGAGAGTGGGAATGGAGATCAGTACATAAGTGAGGCTGGGGCTGGTAGGTGGAACCAGATGAGGTCAGAGGTGATTGGGCAGATGGAGTAGATGGAGGGTCAGCTAGGAAGATAAGGGAGAAGAAACCCAAGTGGGTGATGGACAAATGGAACAAGGTGTGGAAGGCAAAGAAGTCTAGGTATTAAGGGGTTGGTGGAAAAATCATACAAATAGAGAGAACCTAGGTAGACTGGTATTAAGCCTATGGGTCAATTCTGCTGCTCATCAAGATTCTAGATGATGTTCTACCTCCATCATTTTTCTGTGTTGTCTCTACACCTTTTGACCTTTTTATGCTTTGATTGCGATTAATAACTGAGCTATCATAGCCCTCCCAAGAAAAGAGTTCCAAAGATTCACCAGCCACAAGAGAAGAAGTTTCTCCTTGCCAAAGCCCTAATCAGTTTTCTTTGATTGTTAAACATTTACCACATATTGTAGGTTCCACAGTCAGGGAAACGTCTTCCTTGCCCTCACTTCATCAACAGAATTTTGTGTTTCCAAAAAGAGAAGGAAAAAATCTGAGGAAGTGTTCATGTGTTCATTCCCCATTCAGAAATCTGGTTGCGGAGGGGAAGAAGCTGTCCCTGAAACATTGAGTGTGTCTCTTCAGGCTTCTGTACAGTACATCCTCCTTGATGGTAGCAATGAGAAGAGGGCATGTCCTGAGAGATGGGGTTCCTTAATGATGGAAGCCGCCTCTTTGAGGCGTCACCTTTTGAAGGTGTCCTCGATGCTGGGGAGGCTCGTGCCCATGATGGAGCTAACTGGGTTTGCAACTTTATGCAGCTTTTACCAATCCTGTGCAGTGGCCTCTCCATACCAGTGACATAATTAGTTAGAAAGCTCTCCACGGTACATCTGAAGCAATTTGTGTGTGTCTTTGGTGATTTGGTGTGGTCAATTCTCCAATTGCTAATGAAGTATAGCTACTGTTGTGCCTTCTTTGCAGTATGTTATATATGTTGGGCTGAGGATAGGTCAAAGATGTTGACACCTAGGTGCTTGAAACTGCTCACCCTTTCCACTGCTGATCCCTCGATGAGTACTGGTGTGCATTCCCTCAACTTACCCTTCCTGAAATCCACATCAATTCCTTGGTCTTACTGACACTGAGTGTAAGGTTGTTGCTGTGACACAACTCAACCAGTTGATCTGTATCACTACTGTATGCCTCCTCATCACCATCTGAAATTCTGTCAACAATAGTTGTGTCATCAGCAAATTTATAGATGGCATTTCAGCTGTGCCCACCCACACGATTGTGGGTGTAGAGAGAGAGAGAGAGTAGAGCAGTGGACTGAATATGTATCCTTGAGGTACAACAGTGTTGGTTGTCAGGAGGAGGAAATATTATTTCCAATCCTCACGAGCTATAGTTTCCCGGTGAGGAAGTCAAGGATCCATTTGCAGAGAGAGGCACAGAGGTCCAGGTTTTGGAGCTTGTTGATTAGAGCTGAGGGTGTGTTTGTATGGTTCTTCTTGTATTCTTTGGCCAGCTAATGTATGCCCTCTTCACTGTCTTAGTCTATTTCCAATGCCATCTCCAGGGATCTACGGATATACAACATGTTCATTCTGTTCCTGAATTCACCTGAAAGACTGACCATTCATGGTTTCTGTCCGACCTTTATTAAATATCCCTGAACTGTCAATTTGCAGATACTGGTGTTGGGTTCTTCAAGCCATTGCTCAGCCTGTCTGACCAAGCAAACAATATCGTCCTGTGGTTGAGAACTATCCTTACTGTCAACAATACCAGTAATCTTTGTGTAATCTGCTAGTTTACTAAGCCTACTTCCTATAATCGTGAGGCCTAATTTGGTGTATTGTGTGTAGTTCTGGTCACCTACCTACAGGAAAGATATCAATAAGATTGAAAGAGTGCAGAGAAAGTTTACAAGGATGTTGCTGGGACTTGAGGACCTGAGTTATAGTGAGAGGTTGAATGGGTTAGGACTTTATTCCCCAGAGCAAGTGTTCCCAACCTGGGGTCCATGGACTCCTTGTTTAATGGTTGGGGTCCAATGGCATAGAAGTGGTTGGCAGCCCCTGTCCTAAAGCAAAGCAGAATGATAGAGGTATATAAAATTATAAGGAGTATAGGTAGCATATTTATTCATTGAGGTTGAGTGAAACTAGAACTCAAGGTCATGGGTGAGTTGACCATTCACCAATGGAACTAGGTTAGGAAATTCACTACGCAACTCATGATTAATTGAAGCTCGCACTTTATTGTCTCCGTTCAAACAACAACATAACTAGGTTTACCACGGCCCAACAGCCTAGAACATGAATCCTACTGTTCTCTCTGTACCAATACTCACTCAGACCACTTGTCCAATTTATAACACCGAAATAGGGGATATCTGTTGGGCAGATGATCGATCCTTTCTTCATCCAGCCCCTGGCCATGGAGGTTCTTCTTTGCGATGGTGGGTCTCTTGAGAGAGTTATCGCTGATAGCACACTCAGTGTGTCCACGTTTATACTCATTCCTTACCAATTCAAATATTCAATTCCAGTATCATTGGCTGTAGGTCATCTGATCGACCTTTAACATCGTTTTATTGGCTCTGCTCCAGGCCAGCATCCATTTATTGCCCTCTTCCCAGCAAGTAGTTTATGGCTTTTTGTCCTCTACAGTAACCAGCTTGAATCACTCCAGGCAGGCACCAATACCAACATTCACAAACCTGCATGTTATGTTATATCAAAGAACAGCTCACAAATAACTTCTTATTTGGAAATTATCTCCAGTCCATCAGCTTACCTGAAATATCATTGTGTTTACTTCAAAGCACAGAGCAAAGCAACTCCATCTCACAAAATGGTGGATGTAAAACACTTCCACAAAATGGCAGCCTCCATCTCCAAGCACATGGCAGCAACAAAGACAATTGATCTACCTGCTTCCATTGTCCTTGACCCACTCGAGTTCAATGTTTTCTTCCGTATTTTAAATCCACCATGGCCAGCAAGTGAAAGGTGAAATGTTTAAGAGGGTGATGAGAGTCCGGAATGAACTGCCAGAGGAAATAGTAGATGCAGGTTTGATTTCAACATTTAAGAGAAATTTTGATATGTACATGGATGTGAAGGGTATGGAGGGCTATGGTCCAGGTGTAGGAAGATGAGGATAAGCAGAATAATAGTTCAGCATGGACTTGATGGGCCAAAGAGCCTGTTTCTGTGCTGTAGTGTTCTATGACTCTGTTCATTTTCATATTAATACACTGTATATAGGACAAACAGTAAGTTTCCCAGTCACAAAGTTAACTCTCCACTGATACCCTCTGCCTCCAATTGCTAAGCATATTTATGATCCGATTATGATCAGCTTGCCTTAGACACTTATGGACTCTGAATATCTGGACTCATTTCACATGTGGGAACTTGTTAAAGGCTTCCCCAAAGACCATGTAAATGACACCAACCATATTGTGAAAATCAATGTCCTCAGCTCATCTATATTGATATTGAGATCATTTGTAGGTATATATACTCAGTGGCCACTTTATTAGGTACCTCTAGCCATTGTATGTTGTGGTCTTCTGCTGCCAGAGCTCATCCACTTCAAGGTACAACATGTCATGTGTTCGGAGAAGCTCCTCTGCACACAACAGTTGTAACAGTTTAAAGCTACTGTCACCTTCCTGTCAACTTGAACCAGTCTGGCCATTCTACTCTATCCTCTCTCATTAGCCAGGTGTTTTCACCCTCCGAACTGCAGCTCACTGGACTTTTTTTGTTTATCGCACCATTCTTTGTAACCTCTAGTGACTGTTGTGTGTGAAAATCCCAGGTGATCAGCAGTTTCTGAGATACTCAAACCACTCCATTTGGCACCAACAATCATTCCATGGTCAAAGTCACTTAGGTCCCATTTCCTCCCCATTTTGATGTGTGATCTGACCAACAAGTGAACCTCTTGACCATGTCTGCATGCTTTTATGCATTGAGTTGCTGATTGGATATCTCCATTAACTGGCATGTATACAGGTGGATCTAATAAAGTGGCCACTGAGTGTACTGTATAATAGAAATGTTAATTGCACCAATTCCTGTGGTACACCACTGGGTTCAGGCTTCCATTCAAAACAAGTAGCCCTCCACTATCATTCTCTGCCTCCTATCAACAAGCCAAATTTGGATCCCATGAGTTCAAAACTTTTGGACCACTTCCCCTGTGGATTTGCAGTCCAGATAGGCACTGCTTTCATCCGTATTTTTTATTCCAATCTCTTAAAATGGATGACGGGATCTCCGCCCAAGTCACACTGACTCTCTGATCTCAGGGTAGATCAATCCTGTCCCCCTGAATCTTTTTCCAATAATATTGGGTATCTGCTGTTGGAGCTGGGCTGTCCTGGGCTAGTGGACCTGATCGGGTCTGGGGCTGGGTTCTGCTGCAGTTGGGATCATGGTGTTGTTTGAACCTGGATTTGGAAATGGGATCAATTGGGATTGAGATCGGTCATGGTTGGATGGGATCAGCTAAGATTAGGATAGAGATCATTTGCTGTTGGAATGCAGGTAAGGTGGGTCAAAGCTCATATCTGGCTTCAGTCCCTGAGCCAAGCAGCAGACTCTGCCACTTGTGCTTCTGTGCTGAGCTATTAGGCAGATTAGTAGTTCAGCACAGACTAGATGGGTCAAAGGGCCTGTTTCTATGACTCTAAGAGTTCAGGGGCAGCATGCTTGTATTAGAAAGGCTAATATGGAAAGTTACATGATATGGGATCTAGAGATTGTGAAATAACTACATTGATAATTGGCTCGATAGCAGGAAACTGTGAGAGACAATGGAAGGTTGTTTTTCTGATAGAGGCCAATGCTCAATGGTATGCCTCGGAACAGTGCTGAAGTGAGAATGTACAAGGCATGGTTAGCAGTTTTGCAAATGACATGAAAATAGGGTGTATTATAGTCAGTAAAGAAGATTATAAAAACTCAAAGGGAATTTTGATCAACAAGGTTTGGCAAGTGGCTTTCAATTCAGTTAAACATGTTAGGAATTTCACAGTGAACAATAGGTAAACACAAGAAAATCTGCAGATGCTGAAAATATGCTGGATGCTTCTTGACGAAGGGTGTTGGCCTGAAATGTCGACCGTACTTCTTCCTATAGATGCTACCTGGCCTGTTGCGTTTCATCAGCATTTTGTGTGAACAGTAGGATGCTGGCTTGCATTACTGAAGGAAATGGATTGGTGGCCACTTCCTTCCCACTTCATTCCCTCTGCTCGTTCTCTACAGTGAGAAAGCAGAACACAGGTGATGTGGAAGGTCAGAAAAACCGGTCCCCACCCTACATTCCTCACTGTTGTGTATGTGTCCTGTTTACGCAACTATATTACGGGAACTAAGTTTCATGGATCTTTACTGGTAGAGTCCAAACTTTAACACACACACACATCCATACGCGCCTAATAGCGCATGCAACGATGTGTTACTACAACATAAAGTAGTCCCTTATTATAATGTAGGCTATACGGTACACTCCTCCCCTTTTATTTTAATAGTGCATCAACTGTTTTTTACTGGGGTACTATGCTAAACAAATATGTTTACCCCTATATCAAATTATAACAAGCCTTTTTCTTTTACTTTTTACTTTTGGTCTAAGACCGATTTATAACTCAAGTCTCTGGGGAGGTCTTCTCTGCCTCTCTGGGTAACGTCTGTTCTGAAACGTTTGCTCTGGGGAATGAGTCTCCACAGGTACATCAGGTGGGTCTCAGCACTGATGACAGGCTTATCTGTAGATGAGGCTGATGTGGTCACATCAGGACTGTTTGCTTCTATGTCAGGGTAGTCCAGGCAAGGTGTTGTTGTGTTCTTCACCTGAGCATCCAGGATTTGGTCCACATGACTTCTCCATATAGTCTTCCCGACCTTCGCTGTATACATCAGTGACCCGTCTATGGCAGAAATTGTATCCAGCTGCCACTTTTCAGTCCGGTAATCACGTGCAAGAACTGACTGTCCCACACTGAAGCTCCGTGTTGACTTAGCATTCAAGTGTTTGAACTGTCTGTTCTCCACATCACGCCATACATCTGGTTTGAGAAGATCCATGCAGGACCTCGGGTTCCTGTTCAGAAACATCAGCGCTGGAGTCTGGTTAGTGGTTGCATGTACTGCATTACGATAGGCAAGGAGGGAGTTGTCTATCTTGTGTTGCAGTGGTCGATTTTTCACTGTCCTTTGCCTTGAGGGCTTTCTTGAATGTCTGTACAAATCTTTCTGCCAAGCCATTTGTGGACGGATGGTAAGGGGCAGATGTAAAGTGTTTGATTCCATTGTTGTTCACAAAACTTTGGAATTCTTCAGAGACTAAGTGTTGTCCATTGTCTGTACAGATTTGCTCTGGTTTGCCATTCCTGGTGAACATGGTCCTCAGAACTGTAATGGTCTTTTCTGATGTGGTTGTCTTCATTTTGATGACCTCTGGCCATTTGGAATGTGCATCGATGGTGATTAAAAAGATAGAGTCCATGAATGGTCCAGCAAAGTTGATGTGCACTCGTTGCCATGGTGATGAGGGCCAATCCCATGGATGGAGAGGGGCTTGTGGTGGTGTGTTCTGGATCCTTTGACATCCAGAGCAGTTCTTGGTCAAGTCCTCAATCTGTTTATCGATTCCTGGCCACCACACATGGGCACGGGCAGGACTTTTCATCTTCACGGTGCCCAGGTGCCCCTTGTGTAGTTCCTCCAGCACTCTGGTATAGTGTTTCCTGACACACTGACAACTGCTCTTTCCTTGCTGAGAAGGCTAGAAACAGTGTGTTACCCCACACTGGCCATCCCTTTACCGTGACGTCAAACACTTTTGACAACATAGAGTCATTGCGTGTTTCTCTTTCAATGAGGCTGTTTGTCACTGGTAATTGTTCAACTATTGTTGGGTGAAAGGCCTCTGCTGAATCCATTTCTGAAGTCGGCAGTGGTAAACGGGACAAACCATCTGCGTTGCTGTGTTGCTTGGTCCCCTTGTGCTCAATGTCATACATGTGACCTCCTAAGAAAAGAGACCATCGCAGCAGCCTTTGTGCTGTCATCACTGGAATGCCTTTTCTTGGGTTGAAGATTGACACGAGAGGCTGACGGTCAGTCAACAGGGCAAACAGGGTGGTGACTGAATTTCTTGACTCCCCACACGAGGCTTAGGGCCTCTCTGTCAATCTGTGCATAGTTGCCTCCAGCTGAAGTTAGCGTTCTTGAGGCAAAGGCTTTCCGAACCATCTGGAAACTTGTGTGACAACACAGCTCCTATCCCGTGGGGTGAGGCATCACAAGCCAGTCGGTTTGGTAAGGAGGGGTCAAAGTGCGCGAGCATCCCTTCCGAAGTTATGAGTCTTTTAGTTTCTTGAAACGCTTTCTCACAACTCTCAGTCCATTTCCATTGTGTTCCTGCCTGTAATAATGCATTTAGTGGGTGTAGGACAGTGGATAGGTTAGGCAAGAACTTCATTTTTCAATCTTTTTTATTGATTTTCAAATAAAGAATATACAAATACAAATCGAAAGAGGAGTTTAACAAGTAAATAATATAAAAGGCATATAAACAGCAATATTAAAGACAAAAAGCATATAATATCAAACTCAAATAGGTAATATATTATGCTGTTATATATACAATGGTCAGAGAGAAATTACAACTCCTCAAGCAATCGTTAAAAAAAAAGATTGGAAATTTTATTGATAAAGAAAGAAAAACCCCACTAACTAAACTAAAACAAAAAAGAGAGAAAGAAAAAAAAAAGAAAGAAAAAGAAAGATTGGGCAGTCCAAATGAGGATAAACTTAAAAAAGAAAGAGAGAGAGAAAAAAAACACATCCTTCCAGTCATCTCCTTGAATAAAGGGTCACCAGACTTGTTCAAAATCAAAAGATGTATCAAATGTCTGGCTTCTAATTTTCTCCATCATGACATGATGGAGGAGAGCCAATAGAAAACAGTAGGTGAGTTAGATTTTTTCCAGTGTAGCAAAATAGCTCTCCTAGTCAGTAAAGTTGAAAAAGCTATCACATGTTGGGCGGAGGCAGACACTTTGCTTGCTTCCTCTGGGAAAATCCCAAAAATTGCTGTAAGTGGATTAGGTTGAACATCCATATCTATAACTTTAGATAATATTCCAAACACATCCCTCCCAAAAATTATTCAAACTTACACATGACCAAAACATATGGGTTAGAGTAGCCATTTCTGCATTACATCTATCACAAATAGGGCATATATTAGGAAAAATATGCGCCAATTTATCTTTGGACATATGGACCCTATGTACTATCTTAAACTGAATTAAAATATGGCGTGTGCAGAGAGATGAATTATTAACTAAATAATAAATTTTACTCCATTGGTTATCTGAGAGTGAATGTTGAAGTTCTACTTCCCAGGAGCGTTGAACCGTATCATTAGGCGATGTGCGAGCATTCATTAACTGTTTATAAATGATAGCTATTAATTGTTTTTGAAAAGGTTTAAACTGAAAAATAACATAAGCCAAATTTGAAGAGCAGATCAAGGGGTAATTTGGTAAAAAATCACGTAAGAAATTCCTAACCTGTAAATACCTGAAAAAATGTGTATTGGAGATATCATATTTATCCATTAACTGTGAAAAAGACATTAAACAGGCTTGTAAAAACAAATCTAAAAAAGATTTTATTCCCTTAATTTTCCATGTTAGAAAAGCCTTATCCAAAGTTGATGGTTTAAAAAAGAAATTAGAATAAATATTACTAGAAAATAAAAAATCATTTAATTCAAAAAATCTACGAAATTGAAACCAAATTTTTAAAATATGTTTAACAATAGGGTTAAGAGCTTGTTTACTTATTCTGGAGAACAAAAAAGGAAGAGGAGCTCCTAATAAAGAAGCTAACGAAAACCCCACTACTGAATTTTCCTCCAGCTGTAACCATGAAGGGCGATCTTGATCGTCGATATCATAAATCCAAAAAGTAATATAGCGAATATTAATTGCCCAATAATAAAATCTAAAGTTTGGTAAAGCCTGTCCTCCATCTTTTTTTTAATTTTTGCAATAAGAGTTTATTCACTCTAGAGCTTTTATTATTCCAAACATAAGACAAAATCAGAGAGTCTATTTTATCAAAAAATGTTTTTGGAACAAAAGAGGGAACTGCTTGAAATAAATATAAAAATTTCGGTAGAATAACCATTTTTATAGCATTTATTCGACCTATCAATGACATCGACATAGGTGACCATTTGGAAAGTGCCTGTTGAGTATATTCAACTAAAGGGAAGAAATTATACCTATATAGGTCTTTAAAATTTTTTGTAATTTTGATACCAAGGTAAGTAAAATGGTTTTTGGCAAATTAAAAGGTATTTGATCATAATAATCAAAATAATTATTAATAGGAAATAATTCACTTTTATGTAAATTAAGTTTATATCCAGAAAAAGTACCAAATTCCATAAATATAGTTAACATAGAAGGAATAGATTTCTTAGGATTTGAAATGTAAACTAATAAATCATTTGTGTATAACAAAACCTTATGTAATTTATCCCCTCTCCTAATACCCTGCACAGAATTAGAATCTCTAAGAGCAATAGCAAGTGGTTCTAAAGCCAAATTAAATAATAAAGGGCTAAGGGGTCAGCCCTGATGGGTACCTCTATATAATCTAAAATAAGGAGACTTTTGGTTATTAGTGAGAACCACAGCTACCGGGGCATGATAAATCAGTTTAATCCAGGAGATAAATCCTGGACCAAAATTGAACCTCTTCAAAACCTGAAATAGATAAGGCCACTCCACCCTATCAAAGGCTTTCTCTGCATCCAAAGATACAATACATTCAGATTCTTTGGTTGAGGGGGAATAAATGATATTTAATAATCTTCAAATATTAAAATGTGAGTACCTATTTTTAATAAATCCTGTTTGATCGTTTGAAATAACATTAGGCAAGATACTCTCAAGCCTATTTGCTAGAATCATAGAGAGGATTTTAAAATCTACATTCAGTAAAGAAATAGATCTATAGGATACACATTCCAGTGGGTCTTTCCCTTTTGTTGGAATCAATGAAATTAGTGCTTCATAAAAAGTTTTAGGAAAGTTCCCAGAAGATGTAGAATCAGTGAACGTTTGATGAAGATGTGGTATAAGCGTTTCGTGAAAGGTCTTATAAATTTCTACCGTATAACCATCAGGTCCCGGAGCTTTACCTAATTGCATAGAGGAAATAGCCTTGGCTATCAGAGAATTCAGATTTATAAAGATTAGAATAAAAGTCCATAAATATCTTATTAATTTCATAAGGATCTAAAGTTCCTGTTCTATCTGGTCGGTGAATTTTTAAAATCTGTCTTCTGACCATCCCAGCCTTTAACTGACCCGCTAAAAGTTTAGCAGATTTTTCCCCATGTATATAAAATAAAGTTTTAGATTTTAAAATTTGCTGTTCAATGGGAAAGGTCAGAAGTAAATCATACTGTGATAGAAGTTCGACCCTTTCTTTATACAGGTCTTCAGTAGGTTTAACTGAATACACTTTATCTATCTGTTTAATTTTATTAATAAGCACTGACAATTCCACTTTAGTTTTCTTTCTCAAGGTTGCTGAATATGAGATTATCTGTCCCCTAAGAAAAGATTTCAAGGTGTCCCATATAACCAGATTTGACATTCCTTCAGTTGTATTAAATTCAAAAAATATAGAAATTTGCTCCATAATAAAATTAACAAAAGCTGGATCCTGTAACAAAACGGGGTTCAATCTCCACTGTGAGATTTTCAAAAATCTATCCGGGAGCTTAAGGGTTAACTTTAAAGGTGCGTGATCTGAAAGCGCAATGATGTAATACGCACATTCGACAACGGAGTTTAACAGATGTGTATCTAAAATAAAGTAATCAATTCGGGAATATTTGTGATGGACGTGTGAAAAAAAGGAGAAATCTTTATCATTGGGGTGTTTATATCTCAAAATATCGACAAGGCCAAAGTTTAAAAAAAAAATCAGAATGATCTACATTAAGTGCGTATACACACACCAGAGCTACCTTTTGCTCGCGTAATAAACCAGTAACAATTAAATATCTTCCAATCAAATCAGTAGTAGTATTAAGGTGTACAAAAAGGGTTTTTGGACTAAGAAATATAGAAACGCTGCTTGTTTTACTATCCGACAGTGAGTGAAAAAGAAGCCCTTTCCAAAAGCGAAAAAATCTATCCCCATCCTGTTTTTGTATATGATTTTCTTGTGCAAAAATAGTATCAGCATTGTGTTTTTAATTTCTTAAAAATCTTTTTACGCTTAATGGGATGATTGACACCGTTCCAATTCCAAGATATTATATTAATTTTATTAACATCCATGTTTAAAATTGAGTTTTATAAAAGAAATGTTATGCAAGTACAGATTAAACCAAAAGGCACGGGTACAACCAGAAGGAGTGACGCATTTACGAAAGAGAAATCCATCAAAAGAACTGTCCAATCAAGAAAAAAACCTACTCTAATAATTCCATTCACTGTCCCTGTCTTCATCTTTAATCCGTTTCATTTTTAAATCTTTGGGTGTAGTTAGCCAATATTTGGGAGTTTTTGTGCAAACTCTTCCACGTCTCGATAATCAGTAAAAAATCTTCTTTTTCCTTCATCCAAAAAAATTATCAGTGTGGCCGGGTGACGCATTATAAATTTATAACCCTTTTCCCATAAAACTTTTTTCACTGGGTTAAATTCCTTCTTTCTCTTCAAAAGGCTATAACTTATATCAGGATAGAAAAGAACCGTTTTCCCTTCTATCATCAATGGCCCGTTTCTCTTTCTGGCACATCAGGCAGCGGCCTTCAGGATCTTTTCTTTATCTTGATATCTTAAGCATTTTATCAAGATTGATCATGGATTTTGATCAACTTCAGGTCTTGATCTTAAGGCTCTGTGAGCCCTTTCCATTTCAATTAATTGAGTTCCTTCTTCCATTTCCAAGTTTTCTGGGATCCATTTTTGAAAAAAATTTATTGGATCCTCTCCTTCTATTCCTTCTTTAAGTCCAACAATCTTAATATTATTTCGTCTGCTAAAAACTTCAAGCATGTCCACTTTTTCCAACAACTGTTTTCTTTCTGATGTCCAGGCAGAAAAATTATCTTCCATTTTATTCATTCTTTCAGCGAAGTCTCCCGTTGTTTCTTCCAAGTCTGTAATTCTCTTATCCATTTTGTCCTGTCTTTTTATCATTTTGTCAAACATAATCTTCATATTTTTAATATCTTTTTTATTGCTTTTAATGCGTTTAATTTTTCTAATTTATGCATTATTTGCATCAAAGTTTTTCCTATATCTCCAGAAAAACTTTTACCTTCATCTTCATCTGATTTATCCAGAGAATCTGAATCTACCTCAGATTCACTTTCACTTCCGGTTTCGATCGTAACTGGAAATTGTAGTTCAGGTTGCTCACGTTTGCGTATGCTCCTTCCTTCGCATTTGCGCAATTCTTGTTGGTCGTTTTCTTTAGAGATGGTTGATGTTGCCGCAGTTTCCTGTTCTGTATCGCCGGAGGTAAGATGTACTTGAGCCCGCGGTTCTTTCGTGGTGGCAGGCCTTGATTCTGTTCCAACTTGCGTTGTCTTCAAGATAGTAGTTTTCTTCTGCTTCTGTTTATGAGACATAGCTTGAAACAGTCCTGAGTAGTTTATAAGTAACTTTTAGAAAGTATTTACTAACTTTTCTTCACTTAAACATTAATTTACTGATTTTTTACGGGAGAGCTGGATTTCCACGTCTCGATCCTACGTCATCATGTGACGTCCCCCTCTCATTTTTTAACTGCATTACGGTTGTGGTTTCTAAATGACAATAAACTGAAATTCAATTCAATATGAATTCATTTGATACGCTGTAGCAATGTAGCAGTTAAGCTTCAAACCCTTTTGTCTGTGTGAAGTTGGTGACACAAATACCAAGTCATGTAGTCCCTTCTCTCAATTCCTTTGTCTCCACCACATTTGCTCTTAGGATGAGGCTTTTCATTCCAGAACCAAGGAGATGTCACCCTCCTTCAAAGAGAGGGGCTTCTCTTGCTCCACCATCAATGCTGCCTTCAGCCACATCTCTTCATTCCAAGATGGCGCCGCGTTCGGCGGCCGCGTTATGAGCTCCATTCCAACTCTACAGTATACTTCTGATTACCGCGATTTCATTTGCATTTCTTTTCAAGTAGCTGATAGTCACATCAGATACGATAGACTAACTCTCCTGATCATTGGGAAGACGGCATTTATCCACTACGTGCTGCCTTTTCTACACTGCGACACTCTGTTTGCGCGATCAATGGGAGACTCAGCTACTACATCGCCGCTACCTCGGAAGCGGTGTCGGAGGTGAGGGAGAAGGGCCGGCGTCCTGGTGAGGTTGAGACGGCGTGCTAATCAGCTGCTGCTCCCTAGCATACTCTCGGGTAATGATCAGTCCCTGGATAATAAGCTGTGCAAACTGAGTCTCCTACCAGCGGGAAACAAAGGATGTAACGTTTTGTGCTTCATGGAGATCTGGCTGATGGAGGAGATACTGGATCATGACATTGAACCCCCTGGGTTCCTGTTCCGGGCAGACAGGTGTAAAATCCTCTCCGGGAAGAGTAAAGGAGATGGGGTATGCTTCATGCTCAGTAATGCCTGGTGCGACCCCCGGAATGTACATGCCCTGAAATCCTTTTGTTCCCCGGATCTGGAGTACCTGGTGCTGCTCTGTAGACCGTTCTGTCTGCCTGGGGAGTTCAGGGCTGTTATTACCTCAGCTGTGTATATTCCGGCTGCGGGCTGATACTGACCTGCTTAATTGCATCAACAAAACTAGTTTTGATTACGATGCTCCCCACTATAAAGTGTTTCAATGATCTTATTGAAAAGACTGGAAATCATTAAACAAAAATTGAGGAAAGATTTTGTTCAGTATTCTCTCATTAATCTATTCAATTACTGATCAGAGCATACCAAAGTGCAGTGAAGAGCTTCGATATCACGCTATGCTTATTGAAAAGTCTGGGAGAGGCAGGTGAAAAGGTTTTGTCCAGACATATTTGGTTAACCAACTGGTTTAATATTGTCACATAGCAAAGTACAGTGAAACACAAACAAAACGCTGGAGGTCGGGCAGCATCTTTGGAAAGGACGAAAGAGATGCCATTCCCAGCCACGACCCTTCATGAGGCCTGGGAAAAACTTTGCTTTGCACACAATCCACTCAGATCATTTCACAACATAAGTACAGAATGCCAGATATAGTGCTGCAGTTAGAGAGACGGGCAGATTAGGTAATAAAGTGGCTAATTAGGTAATAAGCAAGATGTTATGAGTGGAGATGGTTCAGCCAACCTTGTTGGTGCTCAAGGAAAATTCAATTAAAATGAGATTGTAATCTGCAAAAACTAACTAAATCTCAGAGATAATCCCAGAGGGTTTATGGGGTTAACAGTTCTGCTGTGTTTGTATATTCTGTGTGTTGTAACATGCAGGACTAATTACAACTGGATTCACAAGCCCTTAAAATCCCACAAAATGATAAAAATCACCCTTCCGAATGTTATCAACAACGTGCCTGAAAATACAAGAGTTTACGCCACCACTCCATGGTTCTAGAGGCCTTGTATCAATGCTGACCTCCAGCGCTGTCTGTGTGGAGTTTGCACGTTCTCCCTGTGACCGTGTGGGATTTTCTGGTTTCCTTTCACATCTCATGGACTTGTGGGTCAGTAGGTTAATTGGCCAGTGTAGCTTGCATCACGTTTAAATGGGTAAGAAATTAAAGGGGAAGTATGGGAGTGCATTAGCTGCAGATGTACGGACAAATAAGGAGAGGGGGAATGGGTCTGATGGGATTGCACCCCAGGAATCAGCATTGACCCAATGGGCCAAATGGTATTGGCTTATTATTGTCACATGTACCAAAATACAGTGAAAAGCTTGTCTTGCATACCACTTTCACAGATTAAATCATTACACTGTGCACTGTGCTAGAAGCAGCAAAACAATAACAATGCGGAATAAAGCGTAAAAGCTACTGAAACAATGCTTTACAGGGGAAGAACGAAGTGCAAAATGTTAACGAGGTAGATTATGAGGCCAAGAAGCCAGTTCAGGTAAAACTGGGATAGAAGCTGTCTGTGAACCTGGTGTCGTGCTTTCGGACTTTGCACGGGTGAAGGGAGAATGACCAGGGTGGGTTTGATTTTTGATTTTTGCTGTCTGCCGTACTGAGGTTGTGGGAGGTACAGACAGAGTCTATAGACTGGAAGCTGGTTCCTGTGATTGGCTGAGCGGCATCCACAACTCTCTGCAGTTGCTTGCGGTCATGTGCAGAGCAGATCCTGCACCAACTGGAGAACATCTGCAGATGCTGGACATCCAGACAACACACACAAAACACTGGAGGAACTCAGCAGGCCAGGCAACATCTAAAGGACTGGTCCTGCCAAAGGGTCTCAGCCTAAAACCTCGACTGTACT
The DNA here is from genome assembly GCF_048418815.1 of Hemitrygon akajei. Taxonomy (NCBI): domain Eukaryota; kingdom Metazoa; phylum Chordata; class Chondrichthyes; order Myliobatiformes; family Dasyatidae; genus Hemitrygon; species Hemitrygon akajei. Next base: position 35,447,470 of record NC_133127.1, read on the forward strand.
CGTTTTCCTTAGCTGTCTGACCTGCTGAGTTCCTCCAACATTTTGTGTGAGTTCCTGCACCAAGCCATTATACATCCAGACAGAATGCATTCTATGGTGCATCAGTAAAAATCGGAGTCAAAGGGGACATGATGAATTTCTTTAGTCTCCTGAGGAAGTAGAGCCATTACTGAGCCTTCTTGGCCTCCACTTGTGTTGAAATGTGTAAATAATTGTCAGACCTCTTCCATCATTGGTGTTTAATTATAGTAGAGGAACGGGGAGGGCATGGGATTGAAGGGCTAGAACATCATCTATAATCTCTCATCAAACTGACTGCAATCTCATTTGTCTCAGGTGGTCTGGGAAAGGATTCTGTACGGTATATTCTGACATTGCCGTAGCCAGATATTGGGTAGTAGATGTATGCAAGATCTAGAATGACTGCTTGCTAAACTGATTTGGACTATTGTTACTGCAAATGTAACAGTCAAGAGACTGGACAGGATTCATCTCCTCGCATTTCCTCAATTCCACCCAGATCCCACCCTTCAGCCAGACACTGGGGCAGTTTTCTACAGCCAATTAACCCGGCACTGTTTGGGATACAGGAGGAAACTGGAGCTCCCACGGGAAATGCATGTGATCAGAGGGAGAACATACAAGCTCCACACAGACATTTGGGATGGGTGTGAGGTTGGATCTGAAGCACTGGGATGGGATGAGGGCTGGAGCATTTGAGGTAGTAAGTGTGTAATTTAGGGGAGAGTGTATAAGGGGGTGGTGGGGTTGGCATTGCACCCTGGAAGGAACCATAGGATGTACCTCAACCTCAAATCAGGTTTCCCAATCTACATTGAGGCTGCACCTCTTGGTAAAAGAGACAAAGATTTAGTGGAGGGTGTTCATCAGTAGTGAAAGAACCCATCCACTCACCACATCCTGTCCAACCTAAAATAAAAATAAAACTATAGTTGAGTCAAGATATTGGGGAACGTTAGGGAGAGTGATTGATGAAACAATGTGAATTTCTTTGATACACTATAGCAATGAAGCAGTTCAGCTTACATTTCTTTTGTCTGTGTGAAGTTGCTGACACAAATACCAAGTCATGTAGTCCCTTCTCTCAATTCCTCCGTCTCCACCACATCTGCTCTCAGGATGTGGCTTTTCATTCCAGAACCAAGGAGATGTCGCCCTCATTCAAAGAGAGGGGCTTCTCTTGCTCCACCATCAATGCTGCCTTCAGCCACATCTCTTCATTCCAAGATGGTGCAGCGTTCGGCGGCCGAGTTGTGAGCTCCATTCCAACTCTACAATATTCTTTTGATTTCCGCGATTTAATTTGCATTTCTTTTCAAGTAGCTGATAGTCACTTCAGATACGATAGACTAACTCTCCTGATCATTGGGAAGACAGCATTTATCCACTACGTGCTGCCTTTTCTACACTGCGACACTCTGTTTGCGCGATCAATGGGAGACTCAGCTACTACCTCGGAAGCGGCGTCGGAGGTGAGGGAGAAGGGCCGGCGTCCTGGTGAGGTTGAGACGGCGTGCTAATCAACCGCCGCTCCCTAGCATACTCTCGGGTAATGATCAGTCCCTGGATAATAAGCTGTGCGAACTGAGTCTCCTACCAGCGGGAAACAAAGGATGTAACGTTTTGTGCTACATGGAGACCTGGCTGACGGAGGAAATACCGGATCATGACATTGAACCCCCTGGGTTTTTCCTGTTCCGGGCAGACAGGTGTAAAATCCTCTCCGGGAAGAGTAAAGGAGGAGGGGTATGCTTCATGCTCAATAATGCCTGGTGCGACCCCCAGAATGTACATGCCCTGAAATCCTTTTGTTCCCCGGATCTGGAGTACCTGGTGCTGCTCTGTAGACCGTTCTGTCTGCCTGGGGAGTTCAGGGCTGTTATTATCACAGCTGTGTATATTCCGGCTGCGGGCTGATACTGACTTGGCTCTCAAGGAACTGTACGAGACCATCTGCACCCGGAGACTACCTACCTGGAGGCTGCCTTCATCGTCACCGGTGACTTTAATAGAGCGTTGCTGTCTAAAATCTCTTTGAAGTTTTGTCAACACATCAGGCGAGCACGGAGAGATAGCATACTCAACCACTGCTCCTCTCCCCTCTGCCACACTTACAAAGCACTCCTTTGCCCCCCCCCCACCCCCAATTTGGGAAATCAGATCAATAAAGTCAATTCAATTCAATTCCACTTCACTCCCATCTGCTCTCACCCCAGACTCCTGCTACCCTACCAGGGATAGGGTTCATCTTATCCTCAACTACCATCCCACCAACCTCCGTGTCCAGCACATAATTCTCTGTAACTTCTGCTATCTCCATCAGGAACCCACGCCAAGCACATCTATCCCCCGTCCTCCCCCCCAAACACATTCTGCTTTCCGCAGGGATCTCTCACTACGCGACTCCCTTGTCCATTCATCCCTCCCTACTGATCTCCCTCCTGGCACATCCTTGCACACAGAATGGGTGCTACACCTGCCCCTACACCTCCTCCCTCACTACCATTCAGCGCCCTTCCAGGTGAGGCAACACTTTACCTGTGAGTCTATTGGTGTCTTATTCTGTGGCCTGTGCTCCCAGTATGGCCTCCTGTATACTGGTGAGACCCGATGTAGATTGAGAGACCACTTCACTGAGCACCTATGCTCCATTGCCAAAACAAACAGGGTCTCACAGTGGCCATCCATTTTAAGATTCAGATTCAGTTTATTGTCATTTAGAAACCACAAATGCAATGCAGTTAAAAAATGAGACAACGTTCCTCCAGAATGATATCACAAAAACACATGACAAAACAGACTACACCAGAAAATCCAGATAACGTTTGGTAATCCCCAATCCAGAGTCCAGAGAGGCTGCTGCGTATTTATATCGCGCTACCATCTTGGCGCATCCCCAGAAAGGAGCTCCAATTCCACCAGACAAAACAAGACCAAAAACTAAAGCTACAAGACCTGCACAAAACCACATAGTTACAACAGTGCTAACAATAGCATAATTGATTTAAAAAAAAACCATGGGCACAGTAAAAATAGTCCAAAGATGTTAAAAGACTGTAAGTTCAAAAGAAACCACCACACAGTTTCCACAAGTCCTCAGGATCCCGATAGACTCGTCATCCCATGCAGGCGGCAGAAGGGAATCCCCCTATGTTGAAGGTGACATATTGATGGGAGATTTCTTCAAGCTACGCTAGGTAAAGTCTCCAACGATGATGAGAAAGGAGTTATGGTACATTGTTTTATCCTCATTTCCACAGTTGATAGCCTTACATCTGCTTGAGGTGATATGTAGACTGAAGTCAGAATGACAGTGTAGAACTCTCATAGTAGGTACAACAGTTGGCACTTGACCATTGACATCCCACATTGGGAGAGCAAAAATGGGACAAGAGCACTACCATTTTATTGACCATTTGACACTGCCATCCAGTTCACACAGTGGCATTGAGAAGTCCAGAAGAGGTTTATGAGAATTATTCCGGGAATAAAAGAGTTAATATATGAGGAGCATTTGATGTCTCTGGGCCCAGATTCACTGGAGTTTAGAAAAATGAGAGGAGATCTCATTGAAAACTATCAAATATTGATGAAGGGTCTCAGCCCGAAACATTGACTGCTCATTTCAATGGATGCTGCCCAACCTGCTGAGTTCATCCAGCTTTTGTACGTGTTGATTTGACCACAGCATCTGCAGTATACCTTGTGTTGAATATTGAAAGGCCTTGATAGAGTGGATATGGAGAGCATGCTCCCTATAGCAGGGAAGTCTAGGACCAGAGGGCACAGCCCCAGAATAGCAGGACATCCCTTTAGAACAGAGATGAGAAGGAATTCCTTTAACCAGAGGATGGTAGATCTGTGGAATACTTTGGCACAATAAACTGTGGAGTGCAAGTCATTGAGTATATTTAAAGCAGAGGTTGATAGCTTCTTGATTCGTGGCAATTGTGCTGTGAATATGCACATGTCAGCTAATTATTATTTCACACACAAAATGCTGGTGGAACACAGCAGGCCAGACAGAGAAACGTCCCGAAGGGTCTCGGCCCGAAATGTCGACAGTGCTTTTCCCTATAGATGCTGCCTGGCCTGCTGTGTTCCACCAGCATTTTGTGTGTGTTGTTTGAATTTCCAGCATCTGCAGATTTCCTCGTGTTTGCTAATTATTATTTCATTGTGATAGCATTTAACTCCATACTTGTTGTTGTAGTGCTTGTCGAGACCTGGACAGAGAACAGCAACGCTTCGCCGCCTGCTTGCTTTCGGCCTTCCCTGAGAAATTGGACTTTCAAGTGGACTAACTCTGAAGACTAGCGGTATTCATTTTATACTTTAGTTGTTCTTTTCAGCTACAGTTTAGGCTTCGTTTTTCCATTTGAGAGTATTAGTTAGCAGCCCTGTTTGGCCTAGCGTTTTTTGTTTTCTTTCCCCTTTAACACTGCTCATATTAAAGTCTGTGAACTAATCAACCCACTGCAGTGTCTCTCACTCCACACTTGGGCCATGTCACCATTGGTGACATAAGGATTATGGGGAGAAAGCAGGAGAATGGGGTTGAGAGGGATTATAAATCAGCTCTGGTGGAATGGTGGAGCAGACTCGATAGGCTGATTGGCCTAATTCTGCTCCTATCTCTTATGGTTTTATGGTCTAATAGCTGGAACACTGAGTTGGAGGAGTTGGGGTAAGGCATGTCTCCCTGAAACAGACAACACAGCTGTCCCTTATGTCCCTCCAATACAGCACTGTTGCTCTTTAGTCTTTTACTTAAGGCCATAAGACATGGGAGCAGAATTAGGGCATCTGGCTCATTGAGTCTGCTCCGCTGTTCAATCATGGCTGATTCTTTTTTTGTATCTCTTCCTCGACCCCAGTTCCCAGCCTTCTCCCTGTAACCTTTGATGCCATGTCCAATCAAGAACCTATCAATCTCTGCCCTAAATACACCCAATGTCCTGGCCTCCACAGCTGCATGTGGCAACAAATTCCACAAATTCACTATCCTTTGGCTAAAGAAATTTCTCCGCATCTCTGTTTTGAAAGGGCGCCCCTCTATCCTGAGGCTGTGCCCTCTTGTCCTAGACTCTCACACCATGGGAAATATCCTTTCCACATCTACTCTATCTAGGCCTTTCAACATATGAAAGGTTTCAATGAGATCCCCCCACCCCCCACAATCCTTCTGAATTCCAGTGAGTACAGACCCAGAGCCATCAAACATTCCTTGAATGATAACCCTTTCATTTTTGAAATCATCCTTGTGGACCTCCTCTGGACCCTCTCCAATGCCAGCACAACTTTTCTAAGATGAGGGGCCCAAAAATGTTCACAATACTCAAGGTGAAGCCTCACCAGTGCCTTATAAAGCCTCAGTAATACTGTACATCCTTACTCTGACCCCTCAAAACGAATGCTAACATGGCATTTGCCTTCCTCATCGACTCAACCTACAAGTTAACCTTCAGGGTGTTCTGCACAAGGACTCCCAAGTCCCTCTGCATCTCAGATTCCTGGATTTTCTCCCCATTTAGAAAATAGTCTGCACATTTATTTCTACTACCAAAGTGCATGACCATGCATTTTCCAACATTGTATTTCATTTGCCACTTTCTTGCTCATTCTCCTAATCTAAGTCCTTCTGCATCCTACCTGTTTCCTCAACACTACCTGCCTCACCACCAATCTTCGTATCATCTGCAAACTTGGCAACAAAAGCCAACTATTCCATCATCTAAATCATTGATATAACAACATAAAAAGAAGTGGTCCCAACACCGACCCCTGCTGAACGCCACTAGTCACTGGCAGTCAACCAGAACAGGAAACTTTTATTCCCACTTGCTGCCTCCTACCAATCAGCTAATGCTCTAACCATGTTAGTAACTTTCCAGTAATACCATGAGCTCTCAACTTGGTAACTAGCCTCATATGCGGCTCCTTTTCAAGGGTCTTCTGAAAGTCCAAATAAACAACATCCACTGCATTGCCTTGATCTATCTTCTTCTCAAGCAATTATACATTGGTCAAAAGGAGACTAGGGAGGAGAGGTCTCAAGCCCCAACACTTCAGTCTTACCAGAAGTTCTCTCCAGCGCTGTTTTCTTGGCAGTCTGGTGGCCTCACGACGCTGTAGCAACATTCTGGAAGGTCAGCTAAGGTGAATCATAAGGCAGTCTTTAAGATTGCTATTGCATTTATATGGCTGTGAGCCCATTTGTTACGGCAGTATTTATTCTGCATGTTTGAACTTCAGGAGTTTAGAACATGAATAGAGAAATGTTCTACTGTCTGCATAATATTGCCTCTCTCTAGCTCCAGATTTTTAGTTGAATCACAGGTGTTGATGAGTCACTGTACAGGGGGGGAGACAGATCATCTGGTTGAGTGGTGCCACAATAACAACTTCACACTTAACATCGACAAAACCAACAAGCTAATCCCACTGTCTTTGGAAAGGAGAAATGAAGAGACTATGTACCAGCTCTCGTTGACGGGCCAGAGGTGGGCAGGGTCAGCAGCTTTGAATTCCTGGGTGTTGACAGCTCAGATAACTTGCCCTGGACCCAACACATAGATACAATCACAAGGAAGGTACATCAGCCACAGAATAGAAGCATGAGCCTTTAGAACAGAAATGAGGAAGAATTCCTTTAAGAAAAGAGATGTGGGATTGGAATTCATTGCCACAAGCAGCTGTGCGGGTACTGTATATTCAAAACTGAGGTTGATAGTTTCTTGATTAGTCAGGGTGTTAAAGGTACATGGAGAAGGCAGAAGAATGAGGTTTGAAAGGGAAAGTGAATCAGCATGATCAAATGGCGGAACAGGTTTGATGGGTAGATTCTGTTCTTAGCCAAGAAGGCAGGCATAGCTGAAGCCCTTGGTTACCTCTTGAGTCTGGCGGAAGTGAGAGAAGCCAAAGGAAACATTGTTGAGGGTGAGGACAAATTCTGCCAGACAGAGGAGTCTGGTGGTGGAGGGCAGCTGATTAAGCAGCACAGAGCTTTAAGGCCTTCTTGATGGGGGATAGAAGTGTATAGGAACTGGACATCTGTGGTAAAAATGAGGCAGCCAGGGCCAAAGGACTGAAAATTAGTGAGGATATCAGACAGACAGACAAACATACTTTATTGATCCCGAGGGAAATTGGGTTTCGTTACAGTCGCAACAACCAAGAATAGTGTAGAAATATAGCAATAGAAAACCATAAATCATTAAATAATAATAAGTAAATTATGCCAAGTGGAAATAAGTCCAGGACCAGCCTATTGGCTCAGGGTGTCTGACACTCCAAGGGATGAGTTGTAAAGTTTGATGGCCATAGGCAGGAATGTCTTCCTATGACGCTCAGTGTTGCATCTCGGTGGTGTTATGAAGGATGAACAGCTCTGATGGGCAGAAGGGTGCAGAGTTGTCCATGCCCCCCCCCCACCCCAGGAGAGTCACAAACCGTTACTGTTGCTATGCTGCTAATGAGAGAGAGAGATGCAAAAGAAAACATGCTGGAACATCTGCTACAGATAAGAGAGAGATAAAGCAGGGGACCGAGACTTGTTGATTCACCGTATTATGACTTCTGAGAGACTTGTGGCTTCTGAGAGGGTTATTTATCTTATACCATTCTGTTCATTAAAATTCCTCAATGGACAGCCAGAGTGGGCTGGTTTGATGGGCACAGCCATTCAAAATTGATTGACAACTGAGACCCCGTGGGTAGGGATAAAAGTGAGGTCTGGGGAGACACCCTTCAGACACACCAGGAGACACACTATTGAGCACTGATTGAGTGTTGGAACCCACGGGAAGGTGTGGGGCATCGGAGACCGAACAAGGAGATCGGTCAGTTAAACTCACAGTGTTATAGCAGGGCCGGTGGGGGCTTGTGTGTGTGTCCACTCATGCCAGAGTGATAAGTCCACCACAGAACGGTCTAGCTGAAGGACAGAGGGGTCATAACTGAATGGCCACAACAACGACACGACGGATCAAGAACACAAAGGAAGGTTTGCCTGGCGGTAGTTGTTACTTCTCTCTCTCTCTCTCTCTCTCTCTCTCTCTCTCTCTCTCTCTCTCTCTCTCTTTCTCTCTTTCTCTTTCTCTCTCTCCCCAACGATTACAACACAACAACCAATATCTACCTCAGCATGTATGAACTGAACTGAACTTTATACTTTTATATGACAATTCATTATCCCCTAGACATCGATAGAGCTTGTTTATTATTGCTTATTATTATTCCCACTCTTTTAGTTTTATTATTGCTAACATTTATTATCTATATATTTGCATTATTGATATTGATTTGCTTATTTTACTAATAAACACCTTTGAATATAGTACCACCAGACTCCAATGGATTCTTCTGTCTTTGCTGGTTAGACACCCAGTTATGGGGTACGTAACAAATTGGGGCCTCGTCTTCCGGGATTTGATTACCAAATTGGGGGGCCAGTGAAACGGGATAAAAGTCCCTTATCTGATCTGGTTGTGTGGGTAACCAGACAGGAAACCAGCAGAGATGGAAATAGACAAATTTTTAGAAAACCCAACTTTGAAGGTGCTAGACGTTGCCACGAAGACGGAATTGGTGAATGTTGCGAAACGATTAGATCGCCCAGAGGTGAAATCGTCGATGAGAAAGTGGGAGATACAGAGGGCCATAGCCCAGCATTATGTATCCGAGGATGTGTTCACGTCTGGGGTATTGGAACTGTTCCCTGAGAGGAAATCAGTCGATGGGGCGGTTCAGTTAGAGATGGAAAAATTAAGGTTGGATGCAGAAAAGAAGAAAATGGAGTATGAGATCCAGCTAAAGGAGTTGGAGGCACAAAGGGAGAAGGAAAAAGCTGAAAGGGAGGAAAGGGAGAAAGAGAGGCAGCATGCGCTGGAATTGGAAAGGTTAAAGGTACAGCAGGGAAGAGACAGGGCGGCAGACTCAAGTGAGGGGCTCAGGATTGGTCGGGAGATCCAGTTGGTACCTCCACTTGAGGAGACAGATGTTGATAAGTTCTTCCTCCATTTTGAGAAAGTGGCTGTGAACCAGAACTGGCCTAAGGAGAAATGGGCCGTTCTGTTATAGAGCATACTGTTATGAGTGATGAATAGACCTGATGGACAATGGGGTACAGAGTTAACCATTCCCCTCCTGAGAAACACGAACTATTACTGTTGCTATGCTGACCATGAGAAAGAGAGACAGAAAAACAAGCAAGAACATAAGCGACAGATAAGAGAGAGGGGGAAATTGCTGATTAACCGTATTGTGACTCCTTTTTGAATTATTTACTGTTTCGCTGCAAGGACAATAGTTTGCTCATAAACATTCCTCAGTGGATTGAAGGAGTGGCCTTATTTGATGGACACAGTCATTTAGGAGTGATGGATAGCTGAGTCCCCATGAGTAGGGATAAAAGACAGGTCTGGAGAGACACCCTCCAGGCACACCAGTGGACACTGATTGAGTGTTGGAACCCACAAGAAAGGTGGGGGCTTCGAAGACCGAACCAGGATGTCGGTCATTAAGGCAATCAGTGTTAACGCAGGGCCGGTGGGGACTTGTGTGTGTGTCCACTCATGCCAGTGACGAGTCCACCACAGAAGAACAGTCTAGCAGAAGGACGGAGAGGTCGTAACTGAATGACCACACCGATACGATGGATTAAGAAAGCAAAGGAAGGTTTGCCTGACTGTAGCTGTTACATCTCGCTCGCTCTCTCTCTCTAACGATTACAATACAACAACCAAAACTACATCAGCACTCATGAACTGAACTGAACTTTATACTTTTCTATGACAATTTATTTACCCCTAGACATCGATAGAGCTTGTTTATTATTGATTATTATTATTCCTACACTTTTAGGTTTATTACTGCTAACTGGTTTTATATGTATATTTGCATGATTGATATGGTTTTACTTATTTTTATTAATAAACACCTTTAGTATAGTACCACCAGACTCCAACGAATTCTTCTTTCTCTGCTGGTTAGACACCCAGTTACGGAGTACGTAACAAATTGGGGGCTCGTCCGGGATTTGATTACCAAATTAGGGGGCCAGTGAATCGGGATAAAAGTCCCTTATCTGATCTGGTTGTGAGATTAACCAGACGGGAAACCAGCAGAGATGGACATTGTCAAATTTTTAAAAGACCCGACTGCGGGGGCATTAGAGGTTGCCAGGAAGGCTGAATTGGTGAATGTTGCGAAACGATTAGATCTCCCAGAGGTGAAATCGTCGATGAGAAAGGTGGATATACAGAGAGAAATAGCTATGCATTATGTATCCAAAGGTGTGTTCACACCAGATGAATTGGACCTGTTCACTGAGAGGAAACCAGCCGAGGGGGAGGTTCAGTTAGAGATAGAAAAATTAAAGTTGTCTGAGAAAGAGAAACAGAGGAAGCATGAACTTCAGATGAGGCAGCTGGAAAGAGAGGAGGAAGAAAGGAAAGCTGAAAGGAGGAGAGAGGAGGAAGAAAGGAGAGAGGAGGAAGAAAGGAGAGAGGAGGAAGAAAGGAAAGCTGAAAGGAGGAGAGAGGAGGAAGAAAGGAAGGCTGAAAGGGATAAGGAAGAAGCTGAAAGGCAGATGAAGGAAAGGGAGAAAGAGAGGCAGCATACGCTGGAAATAGAGAGGTTAAAGGTACAGCAGGGAAGAGACCGGGCGGCAGAACCAAATGAGGGGTTCAAGATTATTCGGGAGATCCAGTTGGTACCTCCATTCGAGGAGATGGATGTCGATAAGTTCATCCTCCATTTTGAGAAAGTGGCTGTGAATCAGAACTGGCCTGAGAGAAAATGGGCTGTTCTGGTACAGAGCGTACTTAGGGGGAAGGCTCAGCAAGCGTATTCGGCATTGTCCATGGAGGAGTCTAGGAATTATGAGGAAGTAAAAAGGGCTGTACTGAGGAGAGACGAGTTGGTGCCAGAGGCATACCGGCAATAGTTCCGGAATTTGAAGAAGCCCTGGAACCACACATATTTAGAGTTTGCCCGTGAGATAGAGATGTGTTATGAGCATTGGTGCACCTCAAAAGGGGTTGTTGGAGATTATGATAAACTGGTGCAGTTAATGTTGATGGAGCAATTTAAAAGTTGTATCCCTGAAAATATGAAGATGTACTTGGATGAGAAGGAGACGGAGACTCTGTCTGCGACTGCCAAATTAGCAGACGAGTACGCCCTAACCCACAAGGCAAAGTTTTCCTCAAATAAGAATTACCAGAAAGACCGTAGGGACGGTACAGAAAGCCCACCGGCTAAGGTAGAGAATAAGCCGGGAGCTAGTGGTAAAGGTAAGGAGGAGGAAAAGCAGGCTGGCAGGAAGGTTCCTAGCTTGACCTGTTATAATTGTGGAAAAGTTGGTCATATTGCATCTAAGTGCTTTTCTCCGAAGAAGGAGACAGGGAAAGGGAAAACAGCAATCCCTACAGGTTGCATTGAGTCGGTCAGCAGATCGATGAGGGAGGCAAAGGTAGATAGAGTATGAGAGGGGCGTGAGAAATTTATTTCGGAAGGGACGGTGTCTGTGAAAGAAGGAGAAACCCCAGTTCCAGTGAGAATCTGGAGAGATACTGGGGCTGACCAGTCATTGATCCAAATCAGGTTATCCATAAGGCACCTCTCAGACCGATACCCACTTTTGAGGAGCCCTTTTCACAACAACGACACGACGGATCAAGAACGCAAAGGAAGGTTTGCCTGACTGTAGCTGTTACTACTCGCTTTCTTGCTCTCTCTAACGATTACAACACAACAACCAATATCTACCTCAGCACGTATGAACTGAACTGAACTTTATACTTTTATATGACAATTCATTATCCCCTAGACATCGATAGAGCTTGTTTATTATTATTCCCACACTTTTAGGTTTATTATTGCTAACGATTATTATCTATATATTTGCATTACTGATATTGATTTGCTTATTTTACTAATAAACACCTTTGAATATAGTACCACCAGACTCCAACGGATTCTTCTTTCTCTGCTGGTTAGACACCCAGTTACGGGGTACTGTTATGACCCCAGCCCCCTCCTTTGTGAGAATCGCAAGAGCCCTAGTGAAGGGGGGGGTCAATGACCCAAGAGAGAGAGCGACGTGCTGAATTGGACTCAGGAGAGTGAGGGAGAGGCCTCAAGGTTTTGGAATGTGGTCTGGCCTCTCAGCCAGACAAAAGCCACGGAAATGGCCATTGTCTCTTGGAGACACCTTTGTGGAATGGGGACTGGGTTACGTGCAAACCCTCAGGGCAACGTGGGCTGGGAGATGAGGAGAGATTGCCTCACCCCACCCTGATTGACAGCTACAACCCTGCAAGTCCCGATAAAAGGTGGGCTGCCGAGGCGGCCCCTCAGACGCACCAAGGAGACACACTAAGAAGACACGATAGCACTTCCCGTCGGAGCGGGAAGCCATTTTGAAGGAAGCCACGTGCGTTAGATTCCGGATCGGGAGTCTGTGGCTGAAACCAAAGGAAAAACCGTCTTTAACTAACAACAGGGATTTGCTTCGCAAAGACAATGGGCAAGTGTTCCTTTCTCTCACCAATCCCTCTCTCAAACACGTGAAATGCCAGCGGTTCCCAAACGGAAAAGCCTGCAGACTTCTGAGTGACTTTTATATTTCCATTGGACTCAGTATTATCCCCTAGACAACGATAGAGCTTATTTCTGATTGATTATTACTATACCTGTGCTTTAGATTGAGTATTGACGACGTATATGATCTAAATGTTTTGTATTAACCATACGTTTGTGCCCCTTTATAAATAAAAAACGTTTGAAAATAGTACCATCAGACTTCAGCGGACCTCTCTATCTTTGCTGGTAAGTCACCCAGTTACGGGGAACGTAACAAGTGGGGTACTCGTCTCGGGATTTGAAACCAAAGGGGAGGGTCAGTGAATCGGGCTGTAAGTCCAAACTTGAATCTGGTTATGCAGGTAGCCAGACAGGAAACCAGCAAAGATGGACGTGGATGAATTTATGATTAACCCGACTCCGGGGGCGCTAGGGAAGGCTACCAAATTAGACTTGGTAAATCTGGCGAAGGGGTTAGACCTCACAGAGGTGAGGTCATCAATGAAAAAGCGGGAAGTGCGAAGGGTCATAGCTCAGTATTATATTGGGAAGAAGGTGTTTGCAGCTGAGGATTTGGAAAATATCCCCGAAAAGATATTAGCGAGTGGGACAGATCAGTTAGAGTTGGAAAAAGTAAGGTTGGAACATGAATTTAAAGTAAAGCAGCTGGAAGCAGCTGAGAAGGAAAAGGAACGGGCTGAGAGAGAAAGGGAGCAGTCGTTCAAACTAAAGGAATTAGAGGTGAAACGGGTTCATGAGCTCCAGTTAAAGCAGCTAGAAGCAGCCGAGAAAGAGAAGGACCGAGCGGAAAAGCAAAGAGAGTATGAGGAGAAAGAAAAACAAAGGAGCCATGAGTTGGAGCTGGACAGGCGAAGGCAAGAGCAAAGAGAGAAAGGGGTAGAGAGAGAGGAGGGGTTTGATGTTAGTCAGGCGTTGAGGTTGGTCCCCCCGTTCGAGGAGACAGATGTTGATAGTTATTTCTTGCTTTTTGAAAAGGTGCCAGTGAATCAGAAGTGGCCCAGAGAGCAGTGGGTGGCGTTGTTACAAAGTGTGTTACGAGGGAAAGCACAGCGGGCATATGCAGCGTTGCCCCCGGAAGGGGAAGGGAATTATGACCAAGTAAAGGAGGCCATTCTCCGGGGTTACGAGTTAGTACCTGAAGCGTATAGACAAAGGTTCAGAAATTTAAGGAAAGGGTGGAATCAAACGTATACCGAGCTAGCCCATGAGAAGGGTGTGCCCTTGGACCATTGGTGCACCGCGGAAAAGGTGGCCGAGAATTATGGGCGTCACAGGGAGTTATTTTTGATTGAGGAATTTAAAGGTTGTGTTCCGGAAGAGATCCGGATGTATTTGAATGAGAGGACGAATCAGTCCATCTCAGAAATTGCTAGGTTTGCAGATGAATATGCCCTAACCCACAAGACAAAGTTTTCCTCGCCAAAAAGTTACCAGAGAGACCGTCGGAATGGTAGGGAAAGTCCGCCGGCTAAGGGAGAAACTCCGCCGGGAGCTAGCAGAAAAAGTGAGGATAACAGGCAGGAAACCTGGAGATTTCCTGGTTTAACCTGTTTTAATTGTGGAAAGGTGGGACATATTGCATCAAAATGCCCTGCTCCGAGGAAGGAGCCAGAAAAAGGGAAAGCAGCTATCCCTATAGGCTGTATTGCGTCGATCAGAAAATCGACAAGAGGGCCCCAGGTAGATGGAATACAGGAGGGGCAGGAGACATTTAGTTCCGAAGGAACCGTGTCTTTGAGGGAAGGGGACCCACCAATTCCCGTACGGATTTGGAGAGACACAGGGGTGGAGCTATCCTTAGCCGTAATGTGTTAAAATTCGGACCTCGGGCGGGAGAGGTAGCCCTGAGAGGCATAGGAGACCGGACCGAGGTAGTGCCTTTGCATAGGGTCCTTCTAGATTGTGAGTTGGTGTCAGGACCAGTGGAACTGGGGGTCCTGCCGGAGTTGCCGGGGGAAGGCGTGGACGTCCTTCTGGGTAATGACCTAGCGGGTGGGAAGATGGGAGCCGCCGTGAAGCTGACAACCCAGCCCATGAGAGTTGAGGCCCCTCCCTCAGATCCAAAAATCTATCCCGCATGCGCGGTCACTCGCAGCATTTCGAAAAGGGCAGCTGAGACCGAGAGCCGTTTAAATCTGGCCAGTTTTGATTTGGCCGAGACGTTTTTACCGACTCTGCAATAGCGAGAGTCAGAGGAAGGTAAACTGGAGAGTAGGGAGGAAAGAGAGAGTAATCGGGGAGAGGTAGACCTGTCCTTAGCAAGAAGAGAGTTTGTACGGAAACAGAAAGGTGACGAGGAGCTGGTAGCCTTGGGAGAGTCGGTTCTCTCTGAGACTGAACTGGAGGCAGAGCCAGAGGGTTATTATCTCCAGGAGGGGGTGTTGATGAGGAAGTGGAGACCCCCCCGTGGTGCCGGCCGATGACGACTGGGCGGTGGTACATCAGATAGTAGTCCCGAAAGTACATCGGGACAAAATTCTTGACTTAGCCCATAAGGGACCTTTAGGTGGGCATTTGGGAATAAAGAAGACAGTGGAGCAGGTTCAGAGAGAGTTCTATTGGCCAAACCTGAGAAAAGATGTTACTGAGTATTGTAAAAGATGTCATACATGCCAGGTGGTGGGTAAGCCGAACCAAGTTATCCATAAGGCCCCCCTCCGACCTATCCCCGCATGTGAGGAGCCTTTCTCCCGAGTCATTGTGGATTTTGTGGGACCCTTACCTAAAACTGCGAGTGGGCGGCAGTATATCATGACCCTGATGTGTGCCGCTACACGATTTCCCGAGGCCGTGCCTCTGGGTAGTATTAGGACCTCTGCGGTGGTGAAGGCCCTTATCAAATTCTTTACCACCGTGGGGCTACCCAAGGAGATACAATCAGACCAGGGAAGTACATTCACGTCTAGCACATTTCGGCAGATGATGACCCAGCTAGGGGTAAAGCAGATTCTGGCCTCTGCGTATCACCCAGAGTCACAAGGAGCATTGGAAAGGTTCCACGCTACACTAAAGACCATGCTTAAAACTTATTGTCAGGAGAACGTTCGAGACTGGGATGAGGCTTTACCCCTTTTGTTATTTGCCGTAAGGGATACAGTCCAGTGCTCCCTGGGGTTCAGTCCGTCTGAGCTGGTTTTCGGTCACAGGCCCAGGGGACCCCTAACCCTACTGAAAGAAAAGTGGTCTAGCCCGACCGTCCAAGTCAGTGTGATCGACTATGTGCTGAAATTCCGGGAAAGGCTGCGTAAAGTATGCGCCTTGGCAAAAGAAAACCTTAAAGACTCCCAGGAAAAAATGAGTCAGTGGTATAACCCGAGAGCGAGAGAACGAGAGTTTCACGTGGGCGACCGGGTCTTGGTCCTATTCCCGGTAGTTAACCACCCCCTTCAGGCGAGGTTTCAAGGACCATATACAGTGCGTAAGAAAATTGACTCGCTGAATTACGTGATCGAAACCCCCGACCGGCGAAAGCCGACCCAGTTAGTTCACGTGAACATGATGAAAAGGTATCACGAAACCACCCCCGCGGTGGTCGGTGCGGCCATGAAAGCCATGGTAAGGAGGGACCAGAACGGTTTGAAAAGATAGGTATAGTCCCCACCAGATTGGAGAACTCTATCGTATTGGCGAGCCTTGCGGATAAAGTTGGCCACTTAAAGCCTGAACAGCGGGAGCAGGTAATACAGCTCATTAACCGGCATGCAGACTTATGTCCAGATGTTCCCCGAAGGTGTAGTGGGACGAAGCATGATGTAATAGTTACCTCAACCCGACCTATTAAACAAGCCCCTTATTGGATGAATTCTGAAAAGAGCCAGCTAGTAGAAAAGGAGATTGAACATATGCTAGCTGCTGGGATAATCCGCGAATCCTCTTCCGCGTGGGCTTCTCCTTGCGTGGTTGTCCCAAAACCGGACGGTACCATAAGATTCTGTACCGATTACCGGACGGTGAACGCGGTTACCCAGACCGATGCTTACCCTATCCCCCGGGTGGATGATTGTATTGATCAAGTGGGGAAGGCAAGGTACATCACAAAAATTGACTTGTTAAAGGGGTACTGGTGCGTTCCTTTAACGGACAGGGCTCGAGAGATTTCAGCCTTTATCACCCCGTCCGGGTTGTACGAGTACAACGTTATGCCGTTTGGGATGAAAAATGCCCCAGGGACATTTCAGCGGATGATGGACGCTGTGATAAAGGGGTTAACCCACACCAAGGCTTATCTTGACGATGTGGTAGTTTGGAATGACACCTGGGAGGAGCACCTGGAGGCTGTGGAAAGTTTGTTTACCCGAATGTCGGCAGCCCACCTTACAGTAAACCTCGCCAAGAGTGAGTTTGGTCATGCCACGATCACCTATCTGGGGTATGTGGTGGGAGAAGGGCAGTTGGCTCCTGTACAGGCGAAGGTCCGGGCTATTTCTGAGGTCCCTGTACTCTACAATAAAAGGGCCCTGAGGAGGTTTTTGGGCATGGTGGGATACTATCGGAAATTCTGTAAAAATTTCGCGGACATTGCGCTCCCCCTTACAAAACTACTGCGGAAGGAGGAAAAATTTGAGTGGGGTCATTCTTGTCAGAATGCCTTTGAAAAGTTAAAAGCCGTATTGTGCCATGACCCTGTGTTAAAAGCACCCGATCTGTTAACCCCCTTCTCCTTGGCCACGGACGCCAGCGATGAGGCTGCAGGAGCAGTCCTATTGCAGCAAGCGGGGGATGGAGTGGAGCACCCGGTAGCATATTTCTCTCAGAAGTTCAATATACACCAGAGGAATTACTCTACCGTGGAAAAGGAATTGTTAGCACTTGTGTTGGCGATACAACATTTCGAAGTGTACATTTGTCCGGCGCAAAGACCCCTAGTGGTCTATACCGATCACAACCCGCTGGTATTCTTGGACAATATGAAAAATAAAAACAGGAGGTTATTAAGCTGGAGTCTGATGCTGCAGGAATTCGATATTAAGATACAGCACATTAAGGGGAGTGATAATGTGCTAGCGGATTGTTTATCTAGATGCTGAATTAAATGTAAAATGTATGGCTCTGTAGTTAAAACGAAAAGCTTGTGTATTGTGTTAGATTCAAAAATCCTGTAAGACTCTGTACCAACTTGTTTTTAACCGCTGGTAAAAAAACTTTTAAGAGGGGAGGTGTTATGACCCCAGCCCCCTCCTTTGTGAGAATCGCAAGAGTCCTAGTGAAGGGGGGGGGTCAATGACCCAAGAGAGAGAGCGATGTGCTGAATTGGACTCAGGAGAGTGAGGGAGAGGCCTTAAGGTTTTGGAATGTGGTCTGGCCTCTCAGCCAGACAAAAGCCACAGAAATGGCCATTGTCTCTTGGAGACACCTTTGTGGAATGGGGACTGGGTTACGTGCAAACCCTCAGGGCAACGTGGGCTGGGAGATGAGGAGAGATTGCCTCACCCCACCCTGATTGACAGCTACAACCCTGCAAGTCCCGATAAAAGGTGGGCTGCCGAGGCGGCCCCTCAGACGCACCAAGGAGACACACTAAGAAGACACGATAGCGCTTCCCGTCGGAGCGGGAAGCCATTTTGAAGGAAGCCACGTGCGTTAGATTCCGGATCGGGAGTCTGTGGCTAAAACCAAAGGAAAAACCGTCTTTAACTAACAACAGGGATTTGCTTCGCAAAGATAACGGGCAAGTGTTCCTTTCTCTCACCAATCCCTCTCTCCAACACGTGAAATGCCAGCGGTTCCCAAACGGAAAAGCCTGCAGACTTCTGAGTGACTTTTATATTTCCATTGGACTCAGTATTATCCCCTAGACAACGATAGAGCTTATTTCTGATTGATTATTACTATACCTGTGCTTTAGATTGAGTATTGACGACGTATATGATCTGAATGTTTTGTATTAACCATATGTTTGTGCCCCTTTATAAATAAAAAACGTTTGAAAATAGTACCATCAGACTTCAGCGGACCTCTCTATCTTTGCTGGTAAGTCACCCAGTTACGGGGAATGTAACAGTACGTAACAGTGGAATGAGTCTCCGGCTGAATGTACTCCTGTGCCTAACCAGTACATTATGGAGTGGATGGGAGACATTGTCCAAGATGGCATGCAACTTGGACAGCATCCTCTTTTCAGACACCACCGTCAGAGAGTCCAGTTCCACCCCCACAACTTCACTGGCCTTAAGAATGAGTTTGTTGATTCTGTTGGTGTCTGCTACCCTCAGCCTGCTGCCCCAGCACACAACAGCAAACATGATAGCACTGGCCACCACAGACTCGTAGATCATCCTCAGCATTGTCCAGCAGATGTTAAAGGACCTCAGTCTCCTCAGGAAGTACAGACGGCTCTGACCCTTCTTGTAGACAGCCTCAGTGTTCTTTGACCAGTCCAGTTTATTGTCAATTCGTATCCCCAGGTATTTGTAATCCTCCACCATGTCCACACTGACCCCTTGGATGGAAACAGGGGTCATCGGTGCCTTAGTTCTCCTCAGGTCCACCACCAGCTCCTTAGTCTTTTTCACATTAAGCTGCAGATGATTCTGCTCACACCATGTGACAAAGTTTCCCACCATAGCCCTGTACTCAGCCTCATCTCCCTTGCTGATGCATCCAACAATGGCAGACTCATCAGAAAACTTCTGAAGATGGCAAGACTCTGTGCAATAGTTGAAGTCCAAGGTGTAGATGGTGAAGAGAAAGGGAGACAGGACAGTCCCCTGTGGAGCCCCAGTGCTGCTGACCACTTTGTCTGACACACAGTGTTGCACGTACTGTGGTCTGCCAGTCAGGTAATCAATAATCCATGACATCAGGAAAGCATCCACCTGCATCACTGTCAGCTTCTCACCAGCAGAGCAGGGCAGATGGTGTTGAACGTACTGGAGAAGTCAAAAAACATGACCCTCACAGTGCTCGCCGGCTTGTCCAGGTGGGCGTAGACACGTTTTAGCAGGTAGACAATGGCATCCTCAACTCCTAGTTGGGGCTGGTAGGCGAACTGGAGGGGGTCTAAGTGTGGCCTAACCATAGGCCGGAGCTGCTCTAGAACAAGTCTCTCCAGGGTCTTCATGATGTGGGAGGTCAATGCCACCAGTCTGTAGTCATTGGAGCCACTGGGGCGCGGCATCTTTGGTACAGCGATGAGGCAGGACATCTTCCACAGCACAGGAACACTCTGGAGACTCAGGCTCAGGTTGAAGACATGGTGAAGTACTCCACATAGCTGGGACACATATCAAGAGCACAAGTGTTATGTACGTAAATGGGAACTTAAACACCAGCATGGGAAAACTAGGCTGGTTAGCCTGGTGCTGCAGGGTCAGAGTAAAATAATAACCAAGCCTCAACAACTGTAACAGTAAAAAGAAGCAGGCATTAATTTCTTTTCAAATTTCCGTCAGAGTTTGTGTTATTTATCTTACTGTGTTTTTTTGTGCTACTTTGGATCCAGAGTAAGAATTATTTTGTTCTCCTTTACACTTGTGTACTAGAAATAGCATTAAACAATCTTGAAACATCCACTTTGTCATTCATTGGAGAAAGAAATGCTGTTCACATGAACTCTCAGATAAATTCTCATGAACATTTAAAAAAAGACTTGTTTATTTCATTAGCACACCCTTTAAGATAATTGAGGCCTCTTGATGCATTAAGCAATGATTTGATCTGTATAAACAGTATTCAAGACTAGGTTTTTATTGTATCTTGATACATATAATAATAATAATAATAATAAATGAATGCCAAACTCAACCAGGCATTTATTTCATCATTCTCGTTACTGTCAAGTCACAGGACATGGTCACTTTGGTTTACTTATCTCCTTAAGCAAAATTCCCACTCACAATCTGCACATAGCCTTCTCTCCAAGAACAAACTAATCTGCACAATTTCTGATGGTTCATGCAGTATCGAGGACAGGAAACCACTTTATTTCAGTAATAACTTTTATTTACTGTATATCCTGCGGCATTCTCTTGGTGAGGCTGCAAATTGCATTGTAAGGAAATCGTAATTAAATTAAAGCTTCACAGGGGAGAAAGTGAGTTGGCAGAAGTGGTGGAGCCAATGATATAAAGGAGCAGAAGGCTTAAGCAAGTTGAAGAGATTCACAATGTGCTTTTGGAATGGAATAGTATTTCAGGTCACAGAGAGATGTCAGGCTTCCTGTGGAACACAACACTGACAACCATCACTGTCCACTTCCTCTCACAATTCAACACATCACTTGTGATATTTCCAGCCAGTTACTCGTGCTGCTCCTGAACAATGGGTGATGGGACGGGCTGTGAGAAAACGCTACGTGGTGTCAAACAGACGGACGGTTGAGACTGTGACGAAGCGGCCAAGGGAAGTACAGCCCTTAGGTAAGTCTCTGTGTCCACGCCATGGGCGGGTGCTCATTCTCATCTTGCTATCTGCTACTGCTGAAGGATGAATAGCTGAAGCATCCTGTCCCTGCGTGTTGAGTCAGTGACAACATCACTCACCCCAAACGCAGGCGAGAGCACTGACCAGAGACACACGGCAGCATGGGTGACGGAGGCAGAGGTTCTTACAACATTTAAAGAATGTCCAGCCAAGCACATGAATCATCAAGGCCCAGATCAGGTGCTGGAAAATGGAATCGGTACATATGAATACTTGATGTTTGGACATGATGGGCATGTTTCTGTGCTGGATGACTCTGTGAGCAGCAGTTCATTACAGAGATAGGGTCGGAGTGCCTGATAAGGCTAGAGACTTGGTGCAGGAGAAGGCTTCAGATTCCTGAGGCCCTGGGATCTAGGATGGAACGGACCTGTAAAAGTAGACTGGCTATAACTGGGCAGGTCTGGTACCAAGGAGAGTGCTGTGGGTCAAAGTTAAGGTGGATATATCCTTAGAAGGACATGCATATTAAACTGGAGACATGATCAGGACCAGGAGGAAAGGTGATTCAGTGTCAGGAGGGACACAATATACTGATTTACAATGTAGGAGAGGAGCTGCACATAGACAGGAGTCCCATACATAATTAGTTCTCAAATCATGTGGTCAATTAACGATGAATCAGATAATCTGTTATGTGCACCACTTTTACATTCACTAATCACAAGCTCCAGCCTCCATCGATGATAAATTCTTTTCCTGTCACATAGGCAGACTGCAAATACAAATAAACAATGTAAGCATTATGTAAACACCAGAACTGCAGACTCTGAGCATCTGCCCCTCCGTATCCATTCTCCATCCTCACCCTCCAGTGTGTTCACTCCTATACCCAGCTTCTAGCTCCATCATCTCCTAACTTCTTTGTATTTTCACCCTCTATCTGGCCCCACCCCACCAACTAACAGAACACGATAGAACATCAACCCCCAAACACCATTCCCTTGCACAATGGGAGAGGTTGTTTGGGGTTCGATGATGCTGTTCTGTTTTGTGCGAGGTGAGGATGGGTTTGATGTTTCTCTCTGAATGACTTTCATGATCTTTCTTTGTTTCATGGCTATCTGGAGAAGACAAATTTCAGAGTTGTATGTGGATACATGCATTGATAATAAATGAACCTTATGATATGAACTGACTCCATTTTCCTGTTCCATGCTGCTAATGTTTGTGTTATCTCAAAGCTCCTTCAATTCCGATTAGTGTATATGAGCAGACAGTCCATACACACAGCCCTTGGGAAGCAGGAGAGACAGATGGTCAGCTGAGCAATTGAAAGCAAATGTCTGATGTGATGAGAGTGGTATCCATAATGATCAATATTATTGTACAACTGTTAAATGAAGCCAAATGGGGACTGAAGGGAGACTAACATCCTTGCGAGAAGGGTTGCTTGTGCTGCACTAGGGGTTTTAAACTAGGGCTGCAGGGGGTTGGGAACCAAAGTGCCAGCACAAATAGTGGAATGGATATGGAGAAAGATATTGCTAAGCCTAAATACAAGGACTGGAACCAAAATGTTGAATGTGGTGGGAATTATGTTTTGAGTTGCATCTAAAGTGGATTCTAGTTAATCGGGACACATACATTTTGGTCCAATTTAGCGGCTGCCGCAATTTGCTGAAGTTTCATGGAAATAATATAAAACAAGACAAGCTGAGTAACAAATTATATATTTAAATGTCATACAGAACAAATTAGAACACTACCAACAGTACTATAAAACTGTGTATTAATCCCTAATATTTATCCAGTGTAAGCAACGGTGGGGTACAGCATTGTGGCATAAACCTGCTGTAATTGAAAGATGTGGGAAATGGAGAGGGTGGACGGGCAGGATTGATAATCAGGCTGCCACCCGCAGCACTGCCTGTTCATTTCTGGTTTTATAAGTGAAACAACATGATTAGGTGTCATTTAGAAAGATGAGTGTGTAGAGTAACTCTGAGCTCAGGTCATTATAAACAGGAGTGGCTAAATTGAAGCCTCAAGAACAGGTTTTGCTGGGCAAAAAATAACAAATTCAAATCTGCCCTGCAACTTTTATTTTAGCCAGGCATGGAACAGAAGACAGAGATGTCAGCTCTCAAGGTGACTGAACACAGAACATAGTAATTTACAGCATATTACAGGCCCTTCAGCCCACAGTGTTGTGCCGACCATGTAACCTACTCTAGAAACTGCCTAAAATTTCCCTAGCGCATAGCTCCATTACCTATCTAAGAGGCTCTTAAAAGACCCTATTGCATCCGCTTCCACTGCTGCCGGCAGTGCATTCCACGCACCCACCACTCTCTGTGTGAAAAACTTACCCTTGACATCCCCTCGGTACCTATTTCCAAGCATCTTAAAACTGTGCCCCCTCGTGTTAGCCATTTCAGCCCTGGGAAAAAGCCTCTGACTATCCACATGATCAATACCCCTCCTCATCTTATACACCTCTATCAGGTTACCTCTTCTCCTCCGTTGCTCCAAGGAGAAAAGGCCAAGTTCACTCATCCTATTCTCATAAGGCATACACCCCAATCCAGGCAATATCCTTGTAAATCTCCTCTGCACACTCTCTATTAGTATCCACATCCTTCCTGCAGTGACGTGACCAGAACTCAACACAGTACTCCAAGTGGGGTCTGACTAAGGTCTGACATAGCTGTAGCATTACCTCACGGCTCTTGAATTCAATCCCACAGTTGATTGATGCCTACACACCTTCTTAACAATACTGCCAATCTGCGCAGCAGCTTTGGGTGTCCTATCGACATGGACCCAAGATCTCTCAGATCCTTCACACTGCCAAAGGTCTTACCATTACTATTATATACTGTCTTCAAATTTGACCTACCAAACTGAACCACTTCACACTTATCTGTGTTGAAGTCAATCTGCCACTTCTCAGCCCAGTTCTGCATCCTATCCATGTCCCGCTGTAACCTCTGACGACTCTCCAGACTATCCACAACACCCCCAACCTTTGTGTCATCAGCAAACTTACTAACCCACCTTCTACTTCTTTGTCCAGGTCATTTATAAAAATCACCAAGACGAGGGGTCCTTCTGTGGGAAGCCGATTCTGGATCCACAAAGCAAGGTCTCCTCGGATCCCATGCCTCCTTACTTTCTGAAGGAGCCTTGCATATGGAACCTTATCAAATGCCTTACTGAAATCCATATACACTACATCCACTGCTCTACCTTCATCAATGTGTTTTGTTACATCCTCAAAGAATTCAATCAGGCTCATAAGGCATGACCTGCCCTTGACAAAGCTATGCTGACTATCCCTAATCAGATTGTGTCTCTCCAAATGCTCATAAATCCTGCCTATCAGGATCTTCTCCAACAACTTGCCCATCACTGAAGTGAGACTCACTGATCAAGAATTTTCTGAGTTATCTCCACTCCCTTTCTTGAAGGGTTATGGGGAGAAGGCAGAAGATGGGGGCTGAGAGGGAAATGGATCAGCCACGATGGGTCAAATGGCCTAATTCTGCTCCTATATCTTATGCTCTATGGTCTGCTCAGCCACAACCTCCTGTCCCAATTAAGCAAAGGGAACCACGGCAATTTTCTCAAATTTTTTTGTTCAAGAGTTGTCCTAAATAAGCAGTGCCCCAATTAACCAGAATCTACTGTATTTCAATGCAGAGTACAGAAAGTACAATGGATGAGCTTAGATTCAAGATTCAAGATTCAAAAACTTTGTCACTCTAACCGTACACCAGCTCTGCAGGGCAGAATGAGATAGCGTTTCCCAGGGGCAGTGCAATCATAACATAACAAATGCAACACTAAATAATTCATGAATAAATAAATCATGAATCAGCACATGAAATCATGACATTATGCCATTATTAAGACTTGGTTGCAGGAGTAGAAATGGCAGATCAACATTCCAGGGTTCCTTGGTTTTAGACATGATAGAGCAGGAGAGGGAAAATGTCACAGTAATGCACAGACAGGACAAGATGGAGAGCTCCTCTATTGAGGCTACATGAATGGAACTGAGGAATATGAAAGGCATGACCACATTAATGAGATTATATTGTAGACCATATGTTAGTCTGCAGAATTTGGAGGACCAAATTTGTCCACTCTGTCTATGCCTCTTATCATGTTATATAGATGCTACTTGCCCTGATGAGTCCCTCCATCTGTTTGTGTATGTTCTAAAGATAGATAGATAGATAGATAGATACTTTATTCATCCCCATGGGGAAATTCAACATTTTTTCCAATGTCCCATACACTTGTTGTAGCAAAAACTCATTACATACAATACTTAACTCAGTAATAATATGATATGCATCTAAATCACTAACTCAAAAAGCATTAATAATAGCTTTAAAAAAAGTTCTTAAGTCCTGGCAGTTGAATTGTAAAGCCTAATGGCATTGGGGAGTATTGACCTCTTCATCCTGTCTGAGGAGCATGATTCTATGTTAACATAAATATATTACATCAGTGTGTAGGAGTCCCCCTGAACTGAGTTGTGAGGGTATTTTTCAGGCTTTAGTCTGAGGGGAAACCTCCCTGGTGACTTTTTACCAGGTGTGATTTTCAGATCAGCATTATCACTGCCTGACACGTTCAGTGTTACGGTGGCCAGCTACTTACTTCATCCGATGCCAAGTACACACAGAGGTGGGCTACCTCCTCAGCAGTAGCCATCCTACCAATTCTCTGTCGCTGCAGGAAACTTTGCAAAGCCTGGAAGGACAGAAAGAATGATTTCCCCATTAATTCAATACAGTATGCATTCCATTAAAATTATTCACAGGGTCTACTGTTACAATGGTGTTGCTAAAGCAGCCAGATGAACCTACTCAGAATGGGAGTACATTCACCTGCAGGATTTAGGCATAAACAATAGACAATAGACGGTAGGTGCAGGAGTAGGCCATTCGGCCCTTCTAGCCAGCACCACCATTCACTGTGATCATGGCTGATCATACACAATCAGTACCCCGTTCCTGCCCTCTCTCCATATCCTTTGACCCTGCTATCTATTTAAGCTCTATCTAACTCTCTCTTGAATGCATCCAGAGACTTGGCCTCCACTGCCTTCTGGGGCAGAGCATTCCACATATCCACCACTCTCTGGGTGAAAAAGTTTTTCCGCATCTCTGTTCTAAATGGCCTACCCCTTATTCTTAAACTGTGGCCTCTAGTTCTGGACTCACCCATCAGCGGGAACATGCTTCCTGCCTCCAGTGTGTCCAATCCCTTAATAATCTTATATGTTTCAATCAGATCCCCTACATGTTTCAAAGCAGAACAGTGGGATTATTTTATCTATGTTCAACACGTAGCCACATTGGGC
The DNA here is from genome assembly GCF_048418815.1 of Hemitrygon akajei. Taxonomy (NCBI): domain Eukaryota; kingdom Metazoa; phylum Chordata; class Chondrichthyes; order Myliobatiformes; family Dasyatidae; genus Hemitrygon; species Hemitrygon akajei. Next base: position 35,473,841 of record NC_133127.1, read on the forward strand.
CAAAGGGGATCTACAAGGAAGCAGATTGAACAATTTTCAGAATTAATGTAGATACATACCAGGAGGAACTGCTGGACTCAGTGAAAGATCTGGGGCGTGGGACTAATCAGAGGGCTCTTTCAAAGTCACGGCACAAGCTCAGTGCAAAGGATGAAAATAAGTACAATAGAATTATATGAAAATGTTAACATAAATAGATAAAGATTGACAAACAACCAACATTTAAAAGATGAACTGTGCAAATTGAAAACAATACTGGAAACAGGAGTTGTAAAGAGTCTTTGAAAGTGAATCTGTAGATAGTCACTCACTCCCATGTCCAGTAAATTCAACTCTTTGGTTTATGTGTCCCTTAAAAGCACTGTCGTTGAGACCTTTCATTATTTTGTTGACTGATCAACAATTAGCTGGACTGGAATTTGTTCTGCCATTTTGATCAAGACACAAGGTAGGTGCCAATGTGCTAAACCATACTAAAATAACTGACTAAGAATTACTTGCTGGTGCCACAGTGCAGATCTTTAGTACCACAACTGGGATGTTATCTGTTCACCCAGCCTCCATCATATCCAGTCTCTCAGCAGGAGACAGATTTATGTTCTGGTGGGATCTTCGGAGGAACCAGGATGGATCATTCCACTCGGCACTTTTGACTGACTGAACATAGTTGTGAGTGTTACAGCCTCATCCACCTGCCTGTGGTTGAATTGTCCACCACCATTCACAACCAGATGAGGTGGGACATCAGAACTTTGATTTGATCACCTATCGGCGGTGGGAGTCACTTGGTTCCATTTGAGCTGGACATGGTTCACTCAGCTACATCCCTGAGTATCACTAGTGCTGCTCCTAGCCCACCCACGAGGTGACAGACTGAGGGGTGAACACTTCTGCCACTGATGGTTCATGGATGTCAGTTTTTGAACTGCCGGGTCTGTCTGAATTTCCTTCATTTGGTTTGATCGTAGAGTTACACAATGTGACGGGGGGGGGGGGGGGGGTGTCCTCCAATCACCTGTTGTGAATATACAGATGTTATGAGAAGCAGTGGCCATTCTCATCTCCAGTCATGCCAATAAAATACTTGCTGCACTATGTCCAGATGCTGTCAGTGATCAGTAGATCACTGACACTGTTATACCCTCTGAACACCACTGACACTGCCCTCCCCACGTTCAGCACTGGCAAACAATATGAGCCATTCTCACCGTCTGCTCTGGGGAAGCCAAGTAAACTGTACGGGAATGTAACCTCAGTTTGAGATCCTCTTCTGATATTTTCATACCTCCTTATTGTACAAGAGAGCCCAATTGAGTCTATGCTGGCTCTGACCGCCACCCCAGTTCCATTTGTCCACACCTCCCTGTAGTGTACTCTCTCCTACATGTACTAATTTCATGATCTGTTCCTTGATCAAGGGATAACATGGAGACCAGCTACATCCCCAATTTGTGTAGATACGTATCTGACCTGCCAGAGGTTGGATCTTGCTTTGTTCCTGCCAACAGGCAGAGTGCAGAATGTGCATATTGTATGGGCGAAGCCAACAAATCAACACACAGCAACATCAGCAAAGATTGTGTGTGCACCTGTGCCATAAATCCTCATTTTCCTTTGACTAAGTCACATCCACCATTAAATATCTCAATGAGCAGTGACTTTTGGTGGTAGTGTGGTTGAAGAGGGGTAGTAGGAGTCAAGCCTGTAGAGCTGGGATGTACATACCTGTTCAGGGTTTGGCTGGGCTTGAATTCTGCCTCTTAGAGATGGAGTGTCTACTGTACCTGATGGAAGGGAAGATAGAATACAGAATTACTCTCAAGACTCTCTTTTATTAGCTTCTAATGCTGAAAACACACATAATTTGCATGAATTACAGTATGTTTACAACAGAGAAAAGACCTAGTTACCCGTCTTCTTATCAATATTCCTTTTCCCTAGTGTGCTAATCCAGCCTCTCCTCAAACATCTGCAATTTGCTTTAACTGTTCTCTGTAGTTACAAGCTTCTATGTCAAGAATCAAAACTCAATACTGCCTGCAAATGCTGGAAATTTGATAGAAGACAAAGACAGGACATTGAGCTGAAACATTAGCATTCAGCGTGTCAAAAGCTGAGATGACATGTCCATCCAGTGAAGCCTGTAGTCACTCAGCAATCAGGAGTCCCTGACGACAGGGCAGAGTTTGTCATAAGAAACAGAGTGGGGGTTCCAGCATGTTCACATGTACAAGGTTATGACATTTCTGGGTGAAATAAGGTAGAAAACGCAGAAGTGTCAGCAGCTGCCACACCAATATGACTTTAAATGTAACTATAAATTATAATATACAGTATTTCAATAGTGTTAGTGTTCAGAGTACTTGAGAGATTCAAAATTTTTCCCATAAAGTTACACGCTCTGCCACATTTTCACTTTGCCACTTTGCAAGTGGGGTTTGATGTTCTACCTCCATAGTTCTACCTGTGTGTCTACGTTCTGACACATCTAGAAGGCTGATCCCTTACCCTGGATCAGCAGACCTTCGATGACCAAGAAGAATGCAGCAGAATGATCTGTTGACATATCAGAAACTTGCAGCTTATGGAAATGCACCTTCCTCTGCTTCTGGAGAACTGTGAACTCCTCATGTGGATTATCCCTTTGATAATTGGAAACATCTGTCCTGTTCACCACCATAACCCTGGTGTTTGGAGAATGCACTGAAGTGAGTAACTTAGGAACAAAGTGCAGTGGCTTGGGACCAGTGAAATGTTCAAGAGTGTTGTCAACCTCCAGCTGGATGAGACACCTGTGATTTCTGGAAACGTGTTGTTCACTTTTATGGAATACTCCACCAATGCACGTATATTCCCTGTGTGTCCCCGTGGTCAGCTGGTGTAATGGCTTAAAATGAACCTCAACTGGAGTCGTAGAACATTTAACTGGCGATTCAGCCCCCAATGCTGTGCTGAGCCAGCTAAATAGCAAATCAAAAACACCGAAACACAAATCCCTCCTACCTACACCATTTCCATATCCCTCCATCCACCTTATAGTAATGTGCCTAGCCAAACGTTTCTTAAAAGCCTCTAACGTCTTCCCCTCTACCATCATACCAAGCAGCACATTCTAGCACATGACTCGCTGAGTAAAAACTTAACCCTCACATCCCTTTTGAACTGTTCACATACAATGCACGTCCTCTGGTATCAGACATTTCAGCCCTGGGAAACAGATACTCTCTGTCCTCTAGATGTGGAAGTCCCAGTATTTCTATGCCTCTCGTAATCCAGTAATCTGTATCAGATCTCCCCTGAGCCTCCAGTGCTCCAGAGAAAACAACCTGAGTTTATCCAGCCTCTTGTGGTACATGCCCTCTAAACCAGGAAACATCCTGATAAATTTCTTTAGCACCCTCTCCAAAGCCTCAACATCCTTCCGACAATGGGGTGACCAGAACTGTATGCAATACTCCAGATTGGCCTAACCAGAGTTTTATAAAGTTGAAACATAACCTGCTGACTTTTGAACTCAATCCCTGGACTAATGAAAGCGAACATTCCATAAGTACTTGGATCCCAAGATCTCTCTGCTTGCATTTGCCCTACCAAGGTGCAACACCTCACATTTATCTGAGTTAAACTCCATCCATACCTGCAACTGGTCTACATCATGCTGTATTCACTGCCAGTCTTCTACACTATCCACAATTCCACCAATCTTGGGATCATCTGCAAACTTACTAACCCACACATTTACATTTTCATCCAGCTCATTTATATACATTACATACAGCAGAAGTTCCAGCACTGATCCCTGTGGAACTCCACTAATTACAGATCTCCAGCTTGATTAAGTCCCTTCAACCACTACCCTCTGTCTTCTACACACAAGCCAATTTGCCGCACACCACCATGCATCTTAATCTTCTGGATCCTAGACTTCCTGACTGGGAGACCTCAGTCAGTCCGGATTGGAGGCAGCATCTCCAACACCATCACACTGAGCACGAGGGACCCCCAGGGTTGTGTGCTCAGTCCACTGCTGTTCACTCTGCTGACCCACGACTGAGCTGCAACACACAGCTCGAACCATATCATCAAGTTCACCGATGACACGACCGTGGTGGATCTCATCAGCAAGAACGACGAGTCAGCTTACAGAGAGGAGGTGCTGCGGCTAACAGACTGGTGCAGAGCCAACAACCTGTCTCTGAATGTGAACAAAAGAGATGGTTGTTGACTTCAGGGGGACACGGAGCCACCACTCCCTGCTGAACATTGACGGCTCCTCGGTAGAGATTGTTAAGAGCACCAAATTTCTTGGTGTTCACCTGGCGGAGAATCTCACCTGGTCCCTCAACACCAGCTCCATAGCAAAGAAAGCCCAGCAGCCTCTCTACTTTCTGCGAAGGCTGAGGAAAGTTCATCTCCCACCCCCCATCCTCATCACATTCTACAGGGGTTGTATTGAGAGCATCCTGAGCAGCTGCATCACTGCCTGGTTCGGAAATTGCATCATCTCGGATTGCAAAACCCTGCAGCGGATAGTGAGGTCAGCTGAGAAGATCATCGGGGTCTCTCTTCCCGCCATTACTGACATTTACACTACACGCTGCACTCGCAAGGCAAACAGCATTATGAAGGACCCCACGCACCCCTCATACAAACTCTCCTCCCTCCTGCCACCTGGGAAAAGGCACCGAAGCATTCGGGCTCCCACAACCAGACTATGTAACAGTTTCTTCCCCCAAGCCATCAGACTCCTCAATACCCAGAAACTGGACTGAAACCAACTTCCTGCCCTCCACTGTGCCTATTGTCTTGTTTATTATTCATTGTAATGCCTGCACTGTTTTGTGCACTTTATGCAGTCCTGGGTAGGTCTGTAGTCTAGTGTAGTTTATTTTTTTTCTGTGTTGTTTTCACGTAGTGCAGTGTAGTTTTTGTACTGTTTCATGTAGAACCGTGGTCCTGAAAAACTTTGTCTCGTTTTTACTGTGTACTGTACCAGCAATTATGGTTGAAATGACAATAAAAAGTGACTTGACTTGATTAGCCTTCCTCGAGGGAGTTTGTCAAAACGCTGTACTAAAGTCAATGTAGACAACATCCACTACCCTACCCTTATTAATCTCTCTCATCACCTTGTCAAAAAACTCAATCAACCTCATAAGGCATGACTTGCCATGCACAACGCCATGCTGGCTCTCCCTAATTAGGCCATGGGTTTCCAAATGCTCATACATCCCATCCCTAAGAATTTTCTCCAGCAATTTCCCTACAGCTGACGTGAGGCTCACCAGTCTGCTGTTCCCAGGATTTTCCTTTGTTCCCTTCTTAAATAGGGGTACAACATTAGCCACTCACTAGACTTCTGGGACCTCGCCTGTGGCTAGGGAGGACACAAAGATACTGGTCAAGACCCCAGCAATCTCATCTCTCGCCTCCTTCAATAACCTGAAGTAAATCTCATCAGGCCCTGAGGACTTATCCACCTTGATACTGCTTAGGAACTTCCTCCTTCTTGACTTCTAAACACCCTAACGTGTTTACACACACAGTACTAATCTCCCAGTCCTCCACATCCTTCTCCTTAGTAAATACTGAAGCAAAGTACTCATTAAGTACCTTACTCACATTCTCTGCATCTAAGCAAATGTTACCCTCTTTATCCTTGAGTGGTCCCACCCTCTCCCTAGTTATCCTTTTATTCTTAATGAATGTATAGAATGTCTAGGGATTCACCTTCATCCTACAGCCAAGGACTTTACTCGGCTCATGCTGGCTTTTCTAATTCCCTTCTTCGGTTCTTTTCTGGTTTGTTTATACTCAACTGCTTTGTCGGATCCCAACTTCCAAAAGCTTTACAAACTATTCCTTTTTCTTCTTGACTAGATATGTAGCCAAGATGTGGAGTTGAGATTGCAAAGGGAGTTGGAAAGGACAATTGTAATGGGGGACTTCAATATGCAAGGGGATTGGGAGAATCAGCTTAGTGTTGAATCGCAAGAAAGGGAATTTGTTGAATGCCTACGAGATGGCTTTGTAGAGCAGTTTGTGTTTGAGCCTACTCGGGGAAAGGCTATCGTAGATTGGGTGTTGTGTAATAACCCAGATCTTATTAGGGAGCATAATGTAAAGGAACCCAGAGGAGGCAGTGGTCATAATATGATTGAATTCATACTGCAACTTGAGAGGGAGAAGCATAAATCACATGTATCAGTATTGCAATGGAATAAAGGGAATTACAGAGGCTTGAGAGAGGAGCTTGCCCATGTGGATTGGAAGCAACCGTGGTTGAAAAGGGAAGTTAATAACTGCATAAAAGCCAAGGAAAGGGTCTATTAGATAGCGAAAGTGGAAGTTGAATGATTGGAAAGCTTTTAAAATCCAACAAAAGACAAATAAAAAAGGAATAAGGGAAAAAATAAAATATGAGGGCAAACTAGCCAATAATATAAAGTAGGATACTAAAAGTGTTTTCAGTTATGTAAAGGAAAAGGGAGGTGAGAGTTGATATTGGACCATTGGAAAATGATGCTGGTGAGGTAGTAATGGGAGACATTGAAATGACAGATGAACTTAATGGGTACTTTGTATCAGTCTTCACTGTGGAAGACACTAGCAGTGTGCCACAGGTCCATGAGTGTCAGGGAGCAGGAGTGAATGCCATTGCTATCACAAAGAAAAAAGTGCTAGGCAAACTTAAAGGTCTTAAGGTTGGTAATTCATCTGGACCAGGCAGACTACATCTCAGAGTCCCGAGAAAGGTTGCTAAAGAGATACCGGAAGTATTGGACATAATCTTTCACAAATCATTTGATTCTGTCATGGCCCAGGAGAACTGGAAGATTGCAAATGTCACTCCACTCTTTAAGAGGGGAGGTAGGCAAAAGAAAAGAAATTATATCTTAACCTTAGTGGTTGGGGAAAGTGTTGGAGTCTATTATTAAGTATGAGATTTCTAGATACTTGAAGACTAATGGTAAAATAAGTCAAAGTCAGCATGGTTTCTATAAAGGGAAATCTTGCCCAACAAATCTGTTAGAGTTCTTCGAGGAAGTAACAAACAGGGTGGACAAAGGAGAGGCAGTGGATTTTCAGAAGGCATTTGATGAAGTGCCACATATAAAATCCTATGGTATTACAGGAAACCTACTGGCATAGATAGTGGAATGGCTGACATGAAGGAGGTAGCAAGTGGGAATAAAGGGAGCCTTATCTGGTTGGCTGCCAGTGGCTAGTGATGTTCCTCAGAAATCAGTATTGGGACCACTTTTCACATTGTTTGTCAATGATTCGGATAATGGAATTGATAGCTTTGTTGTAAATTTGTGGATGATAGGAAGATAGGTGAAGGGGTAGGTGGTGCAGAGGAAGCAATGTGATTGCAGCAGTACTTAAGACAAAATGGAAGAATGGGCATAAAAATGGCAGGTGAAATACAGTGTTGGGAAATGTACGATAATGCATTTTGGTAAAAGGAACAATGGTGCAGACTATTATCTAAATGGGGAGAAGGTTCAAACATCAGAGGTGCAGAGGGACTTAGAAGTCCTCGTGCAAGACTCCCAGAGGGTTAATTTACAGGTTGAGTCTGTGGTAAAGAAGGTAAATGCAGTACTGGCATTTATTTCAAGGGGAATAGAATATGAAAGCAATGAGATAATGCTGAGCCTTTAAAGACACTAGTCAGGCCAGACTTGGAGTACTGTCAACAGTTTTGGGCCCCATATGTCAGAAAGGATGTGTTGTCATTGGAGAGAGTCCAGAGGAGGTTCACGAGAATGATTCTAGGAAAGAATGGGGTTAGCATATGAGGAGCATTTGGCAGCTGGGCCTGTACTCACTGGAATCTAGAAGAATGTGTGTGGGGGGGGGGGGGGGAATCTCATTCAAACTAACCGAATGTTGAAAGGACTAAGTAGGGTGGGCGTGGAGAGGATGTTTCCTTTGGTGGGGGGGGGGGGGGGGTATCCAGAACAAGAGGGCACAGTCTCAAAATTGAAGGGTAGCCTTTTAGAGCAGAGGTAAGGTGGAATATTTTTAGTTAGAGAGTAGTGAATCTGTGGAATGCTCTGCCACAGACTGCGGAGGAGGCCAAGTCCATGTGTATATTTAAGGCGGAAGTACAAACTTTTCATTTGTAGATCGTTTTGTGATTGATCAGGACATCAAAGGATATGGTGAGAAGGCAGGTGTATGAGGTTGAATGGGATCCAAGAACAGCCATGATGGAATGGCAGAGCAGACTCAATGGGCTGAATGGCCTAATTCTACTCTTATGTCTTATGGTCTTGATCGAGGCACAACTGTGCAAGTGTGTGGATGTCAGCAAGTTATACCAGCGGGAAGTATTTAAAAAGACAACGTTAAAGAGCGGGCATCCAAGTAGAGGGAGTCAGAGTAGGAGAGCTTCAGCAGTAACAGGTCGAGGCGAGGTGAGTTACTTGTGTAGAATAGAACAGGAAGCCAATGTTCTGTAGCGGGTGTCAGATGTGGGAAGTCCGGGAGACTCCCAGCCTCCCGGAAGGCCACATCTGTGCCAGGTGCGTTGAGCTGCAGTTCCTTAGGAACTGTGTTAGGGGAACCGGAGATGCAGCTCGATAACCGTCGTCTGGTCAGGGAAAGTGAGGAGGTGACAGAGAGGAGCTACAGGCAAGTAGTCACTCCAGAGCCTCGGGGGACAGATAAGTGGGTAACAGTCAGGAGAGGGAAAGGCAAGAGTCAGATACTAGAAAGTACTCCTGTGGCTGTCCCCCTTAACAACAAGTACTCATGTTTGAGTACAGTACTGTTGGGGGAGGCAATAGTGGCCACGCCTCTGGCACAGAGTCTGTCCCTGTGGCTCTGAAGGGTAGGGAAAGGAAGAGGATGGCAGCAGTGATAGGGGACTCTATAGTTAGGGGGTCAAACAGGAGATTCTGTGGATGTAGGAAAGAAACACCAATGGTAGTTTGCCTCCCACGTGCCAGGGTCCAGGATGTTTCTGATCGCGTCCATGATATCCTGAAGTGGAGGGTGAACAGCCAGAGGTCGTGGTACATATTAGTACCAACAACATAGGCAGGAAAAGGGAGGAGGTCCTGAAAACAGACTACAGGGAGTTAGGAAAGAAGCTGAGAAGCAGGACCTCAAAGGTAGTGATCTTGGGATTACTGCCTGTGCCACATGACAGTGAGTATAGGAATAGAGTGAGGTGGAGGATAAATGTGTGGCTGAGGGATTGGAGCAGGGGGCAGGAATTCAGATTTCATTGGGACCTCTTTTGGTGTAAGTGTGACCTGTACAAAAAGGATGTGTTGCACTTGAATTGGAAAGGGAGCAATATCCTGGCAAGGAGATTTGCTAAGGCTATTGGGGAGAGTTTAAACTAGAATTACTGGGGGGGGGGAGTTGGGAACCAAACTGAAGAGACCGAGGAATGGGCGGTTAGCTCACAAATAGAGAAAGCTTGTAGGCAGTGTGAGAGGAAGCATAGGCAGGTGATAGAGAAGGAATGAGCTTAGACCGATGGTTTGAGATGTGTCCATTTTGATGCAAGAAGCATCATAAACAAAGCGGATGAGCTTAGAGCATGGATCAGTACTTGGAGCTAGGATGTTGTGGCCATTACTGAGACTTCGATGGCTGAGGGGCAGGAATGGCTACTTTTATCTGAACAAAGCAACCAAGGTTACTTAGAGTGCAAACACGAGGAAATCTGCAGATGCTGGAAATTCAAGCAACACACACAAAATGCTGGTGGAACGCAGCAGGCCAGGCAGCATCTATAGGAAGAAGTACAGTCAATGTTTTGGGCCGAGACCCTTCGTCAGGACTAACTGAAAGAAGAGATAGTAAGAGATTTGAAAGCGGGAAGGGGAGGGGGAAATCCGAAATGATAGGAGAAGACAGGAGGAGGAGGGATGAAGCTAAGAGCTGGAAAGTTGATTGGCAAAAGGGATACAGAGCTGGAGAAGGGAGAGAATCATGGGACGGGAGGCCTAGGGAGGGGAGCACCAGAGGGAGATGGAGAGCAGGTAAGGAGTGATTGTAGAGGGGCAGAGAGAGAAAAAAGAGAGAGAAAAAGAAGAAAAAAAGGGGGGAATGAATGAATGGATAAATAAATAAATAAATAAGGGAGGGGGCAAGAAGGGGAGGAGGGGCATTAACAGAAGTTAGAGAAATCAATGTTCATGCCATCAGGGTGGAGGCCACCCAGACAGAATATAAGTTGTTGTTCCTCCAACCTGAGTGTGGCCTCATTGTGACCGTAGAGGAGACCATGGATAGACATATCAGAATGGGAATGGGACGTGGAATTAAAATGTGTGGCCACTGTGAGATCCTGCTTTCTCTGGCGGACAGAGCGTAGGTGTTTAGCAAAATGGTCTCCCAGTCTGCGTCAGGTCTCACCAATATATAAAAGGTCACACCGGGAGCACCGGACGCAGTATACCACACCAGCCAACTCACAGGTGAAGTGTCGCCTCACCTGGAAGGACTGTCTGGGGCCCTGAATGGTGGTGAGGGAGGAAGTGTAAGGGCAGGTGTAGCACTTGTTCCGCTTACAAGGATAAGTGCCAGGAGGGAGATCGGTGGGAAGGGATGGGGGGACGAGTGGACAAGGGAGTCGCGTAGGGACCGATCCCTGTGAAAAGCAGAAGGGGGGAGGGGAGGGAAAAATGTGTTTGGTAGTGGGATCCCGTTGGAGGTGGCGGATGTTACGGAGAATTATACGTTGGATCTGGAGGCTGGTGGGGTGGTAGGTGAGGACAAGGGGAACCCTATCCCGAGTGGGGTGGTGGGCGGATGGGGTGAGGGCAGATGTGCGTGAAATGGGAGAGATGCGTTTGAGAGCAGTTGATGGTGGAGGAAGGGAAGCCCCTTTCTTTAAACAAGGAAGACATCTCCTTTGTCCTGGAAAGAAAAGCCTCATCCTGAGAGCAGATGCGATGGCGATGGAGGAATTTTGAGAAGGGGATGGCATTTTTGCAAGAGACAGGGTGGGAAGAGGAATAGTCCAGGTAGCTGTGAGAGTCTGTAGGCTTATAGTAGATATCAGTAGATAAGCCGTCTCCAGAGATAGAGACAGAAAGATCAAGAAAGGGGAGGGAGGTATCGGAAATGGACCAGGTAAATTTGAGGGCAGGGAGAAAGTTGAAGGCAAAGTTAATGAAGTCAATGAGCTCAGCATGCGTGCATGCGTACAGCATATGCCCACAGCTGCCAAACAGATGACACCAGGCCTGTGTTTTTACCATGCTCACTTCAGGACAAACGCTGACCGCCTTGCAGCTTTGACAGTGCCAGTGCTCAGGGACATCAGAGCTCTGTGAACAGCATGGGTTCCAGCTGCCAGGATCATCAACCGTTCATTATGGATACCCTTTCAGGGTGACACTTCCTGTGCTCAAGTGAGTGTGCTGCCATCATTGTCTATTGATGAGAACGCAAAGAGCGACAAAATCTCGCTGGAGGCCACCAACAGCAGCAGGATCCAGACTTACGGTACACAATAGGTGACACACTGCTTCAGTGGGTGACGTTACACATGTGATTTGTCCTGGCTAAGTTGGCTGGATCTCTGCTTGGTGCAGATTTCCTGTGTGCCCAAGGACTGTTAGTCGATCTTAAGAACTGCTAGCTTGTGGATGTCAAGGACATTGGGTCGCTACCCTGCTCCCCCAGGAAGTTCCCTGCAACCCTCCCTTCAAAAGTAGTCACTATTATGGATTTCTCACCACCCACACTACTAAAAAATGACAGGAGTTTTTAGGTATGATTCATTTCTATCACAGCTTCATTCTACAAGCTCCTGAACTTAAGCCCCCCCCCCATAGTGCGCTTAAAGGAAATACCCCTAATCACACGCTTGACTGGTAAGTGGACATGACCAGGGCATTTAATGATACTACAGAAGTTCTTTCCAATATGACTTTACTGGCACACCCCTCCCCAATAGACTGCTAACGACGTTTCAGACTATGCTGTGGGTGCTGTGGTCAGAGACATGTGGGAGCCACTTCAGCCAGCAGCTCCGTCCCCCCGAAAGGAAGTACAGCACGTTTGACCGTGAGCTTCTCGGTCTCTGCCTGGCACAGTGCTCATAGGCCACAAATCCCTCGTGCATGTGATATCCAATATGCCGCCTGGTCTACATATCAGAGATCACAACTGCTATCAAGGGGAAAAATAATGCCATGGCTGATTGTCTCTCACAGCCAGCCGTTGAGGCCGTACACATAGGGATTGACTATGCCAACATAACAGTCGACCAAATTACTGAACCAAAGGTCCAGGCTTACCGAGTAGCAGTCACAGGCCTGCAGTTGGCTGACATTAAGTTCGGAAAAGCTGGGGTTTCTCTCCGGTGTGATGTCTCAACCGGTCACCCTTGCCCCAAACTGGAAATGGACTGTTTTTGACTCCATACATGGCCTCTCACACCTGGGGCGGAAAGCCTCATTGAAACTGGTTGCACTAAAGTTTGTGCAGCACAGCCTTAGAAAGGATGTGTGCGACTGGACTGAAGCCTGTGTGGAGTGCGTGGGCAAAATTTAACTGTCAAACTCAGGCGCCGTTGGCACCTTCAGAGGTCTCTGAGCAACGGTTTGACCATGTCAATGTGGACCTTGTTGCTCCTCTTCCCTCCTCCCGCAGTTTCACACACCTCCTTACCATCCACGGTGGACCATACCACCAGGTGACCACAGGTCGTCCCTTTCGCATCGACAACAGTTGCAGGTGTGGCTCAGGTGTTCATCAGCACCTGGGTAGCTCGTTTGGCACCCCATCCGACACTTCCTCTGACCACGGTCCCCAATTCCTTTCAGACCTTTGGGCTGCGATGGTCCAGAACCTCAGCATTCGGTACATCACACTATGGTGCATCACCCGCAGTCCAATGGCCTATCCGAGCAGTTTCACCACTCCTTAAGGGCTGCACTGAGGGTTTCCCTGACAGACGAGTGTTGCTCCTGTGAGTACTGCTGGGGCTCAGAACCACTCCAAAAGAGGAGAACTGCAGTCATCCACAGCTGAGTTGGTTACAAGAGCCAGGTGATTTCATTCCTGATGCCATGGCTGCCTGGTAGGCCTCTCAACAGCATTCCATCCTCCTCAGTAAATTCAATTCCTTTTCACCTATTCCTACCTACCATCATGGAGTACAGCTCTCTTGTGTTCCTGTTGACCTACGTTTTGCCTCATTTGTTTTCATCCACTATGATGCACACCAACATCCCCTAAGGCCCCCCCCCTTACGATGGCCCGTTCTATGTTTTGGAACGGAGAAAAAACTTTTATCATAAAACCTGAGTGTATTTTGGTAGACTGCCTTAAAACCAGCCCACTAAGATTTGGAGCATTCCACTGCCATGCCCCTGCTGTCACGACAGGACCATATGTGTGTCAATGCACCTCTGGGCAAGCCAGAGGTCTCTGCTGTTGCTCCACCCATGAAACACAGAACCCGAGCTGGGCAGCTCGTCTGAGATCGGGACAGGCTCACTATGGCAGTTCTAGTGCATTCTGCCGTGCCCCTGCTGTCACGTCATGACCATACGTCGGGCAATGTAATTGGTGGAAGTGTACATAATTCACAACCACTGACACTGAGTTGGGGTTCACTTTAAGAGGCTGGTCTGATGTAGCGACGTATTACATGAAGCTTTGTTACCTCGTTTTTTGCGTTCAGTGTTTGGAGTATAATAAATGAGTTGTTACAGTTTTTCTTAAACATAAAATGCCTCACGTTGTTTTATTTGTGAAAACCTACAGGAGAGTCTAAGACCAAAAGACATAGACTCAGAATAGAGTGGTGTCGTTTTAGAACGGAGATGAGGAGGAATTTTATTTTTTTTTAGCCAGTGTGGTGATCTGAGGAATTTGTTGCCACAGGTGGCTGTGGAGGCCAAGTCATTGGGTATATATAAGACAAAGCTTAATAGATTCTTGATTAGTCAGGACATGAACGGATATGGGGAGAAGGCAGGAGATTGGGGCAAAGAGGGAAAATAGATCAGCCATGATAAAATGGTGGAGCAGACTCAATGGGCCAAATGGCCTAATTTTGCTCCTATATCTTATGGTATTGACAATCATCTTGAAAGTGACTACGAAAATGAATATTTGGAGAATGCAATAGTCAAAAGTGTATGAAGGCAATCTGAACAAGGTGTCTGTGCTGATTTTGTTCACTTACAGGCAATCAAAAGGATATGGCAGCATATACTGGATGAATTCCTCTGTTGATAACTACTAATCATTAATACACAGTTTTATAGCACTGTGGGAGTATTGACTGCGCTCCAATTTGCTTTGTTTTTCATTTATATACATAATTTTAACTCTGTTAAATGGTAGTTTGTGATTTTGCACCTTTTTAGCCATTTCCATGAAACTGACTAACTGAGGCAACCACACAACTGGGCCAAAATGTACTGGTCCTGATGTGTCCCAATTAACTGGATTCTACAATATTTAAGAAGGATGTAGATATCAGGTGTTTAAAAGGAAATGGGCCAAGTGCTGAGAAATGGAGACTATCTTGAATATACATCATGGTTGGCATGGACAAGTATGAATCAAAGGGCTTTTTTCAAGCTGCGGTGGACTCTGAGTACATCCTCTCCACTATCTGTAGTATCTACAGGAAACCGCCTCAAGAAAGCAATAGACAGTGCCTATAAAAAGTATTCACCCCTCACCCCTGGAAGTTTTCATGTTTTATTGTTTTACAACATTGAATCACAGTGGATTTAATTTTGCTTTTTTGACACTGATCAACAGAAAAAGACTCTTTTGTGTTAAAGTGAAACCCCCTTTAATATGACACACCAAATCATCACGGGTGCGGCCAACTGGTTTTAGAAGTCACATAATTAGTTAAATGGAGATCACCTGTGTGCACTCAAGGTGCTTCAATTGGCTGTAGTAAAAATACACCTGTATCTGGAAGGTCCAACTGCCTGTGAGTCAGTATCCTGGCAAAAACTACACCATGAAGACAAAAGAACTTTTGAAGCAACTCCACAAAAAGGTTATTGAAAAGCACAAGTCAGGAGATGGATACAAGAACATTTCCAAGTCACTGAATATTCCTTGGAGTACAGTTAAGTCAATCATCAAGAAATGGAAAGAATATGGCACAACTGTAAATCTGCCTAGAACAAAAATGGAGTGACAGTGCAAGAAGGGGACTGGTGAGGGAGGCCACTAAGAGATCTATGACAACTCTGGAGGAGTTACAAGCTTCAGTGGCTGAGGTGGGACAGACTGTGCATACAACAACTATTGCCCGGGTGATTCACCAGTTGCAGCTTTATGGGAGAGTGGCAAAGAGAAAGTCACTGTTGAAAAAAAAACCTCACATGAAATCTCAGCTAGAGTTTGCCAGAAGGCATGTGAGATGTGGAAGAAGGTTCTACAGTCTGATGAAAGCAAAATTGAGTTTTTGGGACATCAGACTAAACACTATGTTCACCACACATCATCAAAAACACACCATCGCTACCGTGAAGCATGGTGGTGGCTGCATCATGCTGTGGGGATGCTTCACTATGGCAGGCCCTGAAGGTTTGTGAAAGTAGAGGGTAAAATGAATGCAGCAACATACAGGGAAATCCTGGAGGAAAACCTGATGCAGTCTACAAGAGAACTGCAACTTAGTGGAAGATTTTCTTTCCAGCAAGGCAATGTCCCCAAGCATAAAACCAAAGCTACACAGGAATAGCTTAAAAACAACAGATTTTAATCTCCTGGTCCATTAGTTAATAACTAAATAGTTATTTAATTAATTATTAACTCATTAGTTAATAACTTATCAGGTGTTATCGATAAGTTTGTGGCCTAAGGTAGAAGGAGCTGATTTATTAACTTCAAACTTTCTTCATAATCACTCAAAGAGCTGAACTGCATGTGCATGTAACGAGAGCTGTATAACTCATCTCCTTCTATATTAGGCTATGAACTTATCAATCACCCCTGCCGTGGACACTTTCTGGAGATCCAAGATCCGTATGCTTCACAACCGCTGGACTAAGTGTGTAAATGTAGGAGGGGACTATGTTGAAAAATAAATGTGCTAGGTTTTCTAAAATTGACTCCTTCTACCTTAGGCCATGAACTTATCAATCACCCCTCGTATATCATTAAAGATCCCCACCATCCAGTCCATGCCATCTTCTCACAGCTACCATCGGGCAGGAGATACAAAAGCACGAAGTCCCTAATCATCAGGTTCAAGAACAGCTACTTCTCTTCAACTATTCTGTTCTTAAACCAACTGGCAAAACCAAAATCACTAGACTTTTGCAACACGACAACCGCTTTGATCTCTTTGCACTAAACTTGACTTTGTTCATTCTAATTGTGTTATATCTTTAAAAGTGTGTGTAACTTACGTTTTGTTTTCTTGTGAATGCTGCTTATCTGGTGCTATGTGCCTGTGATGCTGCTGCAAGTAAGTTTTTCATCACACCCGTACTTGGATTTTCAGAAGGCCTTTGACAAGGTGGCACACATAAGGCTGCTTAATAAGTTATGAGCCCATGGTATTACAGGAAAAATTCTAGCGTGGCTGATTGGCGGGAAGCAAAGAAAGGGAATAAAGGGAGCCTTTTATGGTTGGCTGCTCTTGACTAGTAGTGTTCCACAGGAGTCTGTGTTGGGACCGATTCTTTTTACATTATATGTCAATGATTTAGATGATGGAACTGATGGTTTTGCTGAAAAACTTGTAGACTATATGAAGATAGGTGGAGGAGTAAGTAGCTTTGGGGAAGTAGAGGCAACTGAAGAATGGGCAAAGAAATAGCAGATGGAATACAGTGTCTAGAAATGTATGATCATGCACTTTGGCAGGAGAAATGAAAGGGTTGACTATTTTCTAAATAGAGAGAAAATGCAAACAAGTCAGACACAAAGGGACTTGGAAGTCCTTGTGCAGAATTCCCTAAAGGTTAATTTGCAGGTTAAGTCTGTGGTAAGGAAGGCAAATGCGATGTTAAGAGGACTAGAATATAAAAGCAAGAATGTAATGCTGAGACTTTATAAAGCACAGATAAAGCCTCACTTGGAGTATTTTGAGCAGTTTTGGGCCCCTCATCTTGGAAAGGATGACTTCACTGAAACCAAGTGAATGGTGAAAGGCCTTGATAGAGTGGATTGGAGGGGAGGCTTCCTCTGGTAGGAGTCTATACCAGAGACTCAAGCCTCAGAATAGAGGAGTGTTATTTTGGAATGGAGATGAGGAAGAATTTCTTTAGCCAGAGAGTGGTGAATCTGTGGAATTCTTTGCTACAGGTAGCTGCGGAAGCCAAATCTTATACATAAATATAAGACTTAAATATACATAAAAGCAGAGGTTGAAAGATTCTTGATTGGTCAGGGCATGAAGGGATATGGGGAGTAAGCAGGAGATTGGATGAGATGTGATCAAATGATGGAGCATACTCAATCGAATAAATGGCCTAATTCTGCTCCTATATCTTAGGGTGTGTTTATACATGTACAGTACTTGCGCTTATGACAATAACTCGACTTTGACTTTGCACCTGTGTCTCTAGCGCTGTCTGTTCACTATCTTTATAAACAAAGCACTTCAGATCTACACATTGTGGATCCACTCATGGCATGGGACACAACTGGGCCAGATCATAGTGTACGGGCATCCCTAACACAATGCCCATTCCCATCTCTTTGCTAGCCTTTTCTGCAAACATTCTGAGAGTATAAAATTACGATGGGGTATAATGTGCAGGAAACTTCTTCCCTTATCAAAGTTGAATGAAACTGGAGGATATAGTTTTAAAGGGGATCTGAGAAATCATTCTTTTACCCAGAGAGTGGTAAACATCTGGAACACGCTGTGGAGGAAGCAGAGTCGCTGACAGAAACATCTTAAACACTTAAATTATTTTGGCTTAGATGGCTAAGGGACAAACGTTACAAGATGATTTTAATATGGCTGGGTGTCCATTTGTCAAGGTGGACATGATGGGCCAAATGGCCTGTTTCCCTGCTATAAGATTTGAGGCTCTTCCCAGCAATCGGCACGCAGCAATATGATTGCTGTGAGCCATCCATTCAGTTCAAAAAAGTAAACCAGTTTAGTTCTGAAGCGTTTAAATATAGCTCCTTATGTATGGCAATTAATTCAAGAACTGGCACATAAATTTAACCTTATGCAATTAAAAACAGCACCGCGATAAACAGATAAATATAATAATATAGTGTAATTATATCCATACATCAGAGCAAATGTAAGGAATGGAAATATTAACAAACTCTAAGAAAGTGCTCTTGGAGTCTTTTATCAAAGCTTTTAGGAACAGCAATGTCTTTACAAAGTATGCAAAATCATAATGATTACCAGGGCAGACACAGTTGCATCTTATGCCTTGTTCAATGAAGTCAGCAGCAACAGACTTTGTCAGTCCAATAACAGCTGCCTTGGAGGTGCTGTACACACATCTGTTTACAACACCTGAAAGAAAAAGCAATCACAATCAATACATAAATTCTTTCAATCACACACAAAGATTTTTATAAAGTAACCCGTAGACACAGGATCAATGTTAACAGAATAGTAAGAAAAAAATAACATTAAAATACAATCCTCAATTAACAGGCGCAACGAACAATCTGCTGGAGGAACTCAGCAGGTTGAGCTGTATCTGTGGGGGAGAAAGGGAATTGTTAACCTTTCGAATCCAAAAGAGGAGATGGCAGCTATTACAGAGGTATGGCCAGTATAGAGAAGGAGAATGGTGAGGAAAGAACCCCAAGTGGTTAGTGGAGTAAGGAGGGGTGAAAAATGATAACTGGGTTGCACCTGGAAGTGGGAGCTGCAGCCAGGAAATGGTGGGGTAATAAATGGTATGGAAGATAAATGGAAAAACACGAGAAGCAGATGGAACAAGGTGGAGGGAGCAGAGAGTGGACACTGGAGACAGCTGCCGGTGAGTGATAAATAGGAATACAAAGAGCTACTGGACGGTGATAATGAAAACCACTGGGGGAAAGATGAATGGCCTGCTGGAACCAGAACATAATGGAAGGTGGACGTGCACAAGATAAGTCCGTAGGTGAACTGTGTGGAGCGGGCAGAACCAGGGGATGGGGAGTGTGGGAAAAGGGGTAAAAATGGAGGATAAGAAGATGACCAGAAAGGAAGGAGAGAAATAAGCAAATGGAGGGGAAGACTACTTAAAACTGGAAAGCTCAATGCGCATGCCATTGGGCTGTAGACTGCTCAGGCAGAACATGAAGTGTTGTCCCTTCAATTTGCCTTCGGTCTCACCCTGGCAGCGGAGAAAACTGAGGATAGACAAATCAGTGTGGGAATGGGAAAGGGAATTGAAATGGGAGCTCAGGCAGGACCGAACACAGGTGTTGTGTGCACTGGCTCCTACGTCCGTAGTCTCACCAATGTACTGGAGACCAAATAGGGAATACTGATTGCAAAGGTTTCAGGAGGCCCCACCTGGAAAGGCAGTTTAGGTCTCTGGATGGTGGTGAAGGCGGAGTTGGAAATATCCTCTGAGACTGCAGGGAAAGTGTCAGGGGTCAGGGAGAGCTGGGTGGAGAGAAAAATGCATGGACCGGGGAGTCGTGTAGTGTCATATCTTCAATAACATACAGGTGACCCGTACAATATGGTCATTTAATTCATAGAAATCAACCCTTATAAAATTCACAAATCGCCAGCTACAATTTGAGATGCAGAATAAAATACACTTTCATGGGACTTATGTCAAAAAAGTAAACCACTAAGATGAATAAAAGTAAACACAATTTCGTTTCAATTCACTTTCCTTGCTGCATATGCAGATGAAGTGGCTTTACTTTATTAAAAATCATGATGCAGCCTATTTTCTGGGAATGCACAATCTCCTCCCAGCCCCACCCCAGTCTGTATTTGCCAAATTATGCAATTGGTAACGGACTCTTTTCACCTTGATTTTAAATCTAGGATATACTGTATTTTGCTAGGCTATACTGAAGGATGGAAGACTAATTCATAACTAAAAACACAATGTGTCAGTTCAGCTCTTCCAACCGTACTCTCCCGCACAGAGCCAGAACATGGTTTTAAGCAATAGCCTTTTCTTAGACTGAGTAACAAACAGTTGGTCATGCCTGCATGGAGACACACTAGATTATAGATGTAGGAATCTGGAGCAACGTATAAAATGCTGGAGGAACCTGGCAGGTTAGGCAGCATGTGTAGAGGGAAATGAACAGTGGATGTCTGGATTGAGACCCAGATGAAGGTTCCTTCAGTATGTTGAGTGTTGGGCATGCAAGGACATCACTTCCCACAAATAAAACACGGCACTGATCTCGTGAAACTCCTTTTCAGTTTGCTACCTGCAACTTAACTCATTAAGGCAAAGGAAAAGACTGGGGAGATGAAAAAGATTAAAATGCCCTCATTTAGTTTAGATTGGTTAAATAATCATGAATAATAGTTTCAGCGACAGGTTACTATCGATGCAATGCTCCTCAGACAGGATGAAGAGGTCAATACTCCCCAATGCCATTAGGCTTTACAATTCAACCGCCAGGACTTAAGAACTTTTTAAAAGCTATTATTAATGCTTTTTGAGATAGTGATTTAGATGCATATCATATTTTTTACTGAGTTAAGTATTGTATGTAATTAGTTTTGCTACAACAAGTGTATGGGACATTGGAAAAAAAAAGTTGAATTTCCCCATGGGGATGAATAAAGTATCTATCTAATTGACATTCAATGATATAATGCATCTTTATATAATTCAAGATGCTTCACAGAGTAAAATCATGAAAGTACATGCAGAGAAGGATGCGTGGAGCAGGGAGTAGCGTAGCGTCATATCTTCAATAACATTCAGGTGAGCCATGCAGTATGGTCGTTACACAAGGTAAATTTAGAGGGGCCTTAAGTAAGATGAAGGATATGAAGAGGTGGAAGCAGATCAATGGCAAGGCTTCCAAAGGAGGTTGCACAAGAGGTTGATGATAGTGAAATGGAGTGTTCTGAATGAAGAACATAAGTGAGTTAGGCAGGTACTGGGGTGGAGATTACAAGCTCTAGTGCAGTAAATCATGATGGGATAAACAGACTCTTAAATTTTAAAAAGGTATGAAATGCGTCAAGCTTGGCTTGTGATAAATATGGGCAGCAGTTCCATCACTGGGGTGTCTCAGGCAATAACAGGCAAACGGATTGCATTGAGTGTTTTGTGAGCATGACACTGAAGGAAAGCAAAGTAATCTAGGTAAAGAGGTACCCCGTTCACCTTTGATGCTGGATGCCACAGAGGACATGTTGATGATGTGGCCAGACTTCTTTGCAAGCATCTGTATTTCAAAGGAAAAT
Source organism: Hemitrygon akajei (assembly GCF_048418815.1). Lineage (NCBI taxonomy): Eukaryota > Metazoa > Chordata > Chondrichthyes > Myliobatiformes > Dasyatidae > Hemitrygon > Hemitrygon akajei. Next base: position 35,495,178 of record NC_133127.1, read on the forward strand.
CAATGAAAAGAAAATTACCACCGGATTAGCATGATTCATGCAGAGTGACTGCTTTAAAATTCAATGTAAATTTATTGTGAAAATAAATATGTCACCACTTCCAACCCTGAGACTCATTTTCCTGTGGGCATATTCAATAAATCCATAATACAATAGTAACCAGATTAGAATCAATGAAATATCACACTAACTTGGGGTTCAACCAGTGTGCAAAAGACAACCAACTGTGAAAATACAAAAAGATAAATAATAATAAATATGAAGAACATGAGGTGAAGAGTCCTTGAGAGTGAGTTCATAGGGCTGTGGCAGAGCAAGTGAAATTGAATGAAACCCTTTTGGTTCATGAGCCTGGTAGTTCCTGTCCCACCTTCCTGATGGTAGCAGCAGGAAGAAAGCATGCCCTGGGTGGTGGGAGTCCCTGATGTTGGATGCTGCTTTCCTGTGACAACATTTCATGTAGATGTGCTCAATGGTGTGGAGGGCTTTACCCTTGATAGACTGGGCCATATGTATTACTTTTTGTAGGATTTTCCATTTAAGGGCATTGGTCTTTCCATACCAGGCTGTGATGCAGCCACTCAATATACTCTTCATTACACATCTATAGAAGTTTGTCAGTTTTAGACGTCACGCTGAATCTTCGCAAACTCCGAGGTACAGGCACTGCTGTACTTTCCTCATAATTGAAACTGCACGCAGGGCCCAGGACAGGTCCTCTGAAATGGTAACACTGAGGAATTTACAGTTGCTGACCCTCTCCACCTCTGATCTCCTTAAAAGGACTGGCTCATGGACCTCAGATTTCCTTCTCATGAAGTCACTAATCAGTTCCTTGGTTTTGCTGACATTGAGTGAGAAATTGTTGTCATGGCACTATTTAGCTAGATTTTCAATCTCCCTCCTGTTGACCGATGCATTACTGCCTCTGATACAGCTCACAATAATGGTGTCGTCAGCAAACTCAAGTATGGCATTGTAGTTGTGCTTAACCATGCTTTACATGTAGAGCAGGCGGCTAAGCACAGAGCCTTGTGATGCACTTGTGCTGATGCAGGTCATGTAGGAGATCTTATTGCCAATCCAAACTGAAGTAAGGAAATCGAGAATCCAGTTGCACAAGGAGGTATTGAGGCCAATTAGTTTTGAGGGGATGCTGGTACTGAATGCTGAGCTGCAGTTGATAAGATCATCCTGATGTGTGCACCTTTGTGGTTCAGATGTTCCAGGGTTGAGTGGAGCCAATGAGATGGCATCTGCTTAAAAACAATGGGCATTTCCAAATGAAATGCAATCATAATTATATGTGTTGCTGACTCAGCAAGAAATTACCAAGTACTGAAATAAAAGCAGTATCTGCTGGAAATACCCTGCATATGAGGTGTGTGCTGAAACAGCACACCGGTAGTGCTCCCAACCCTTTCTGAGCTCGTTAACTTCATCACTTTCATTTGCTTCCAACTTCCACCCTGCCTTTAAATTCACTTGGTCCATTTCTGGTACTTCTCTCCCTTTCTCGACCTCTGTCTTCCTCACTGGAGACAAACTAACTACTGATATCTTTTATAATCATTAACAAGAGAAAATCTACAGATGCTGGAAATCAAAGTAATACACACAAAATGCTGGAGGAACTCAACAGGCCAGGCAGCATCTATATAAAGGAGTAAACAGTTGACGTTTCAGGCAGAAAATCAGGACAGAAAAAATTGATGAGAAGTCAGAGTAGGAAGGGGAGGAAGAAGTACAAGGTAGTAGGTGATAGGTGAAACTGGGAGAGGAGGAGAGGTGAAGAAAAGAACTGGGAATCTGACAGGAGAGAATAGAAGACAATGGAAGAAAGGGAAGGGAAGTAGCACCAGAGGGAGGTGATGGACAGGTAAGAGGAAAGTAAGAGGTAAGAGTAATGCTCAACTGAGGAAAAAACACCAGAGACACGAAATTACCTCTGAAGCAGTTTTTATTCAGAGAGGAGTTCGCAGCCACACGCACTTCAGGCGTAAGGTAGCCAACTCCCAATTTGTCGGTTCACAGAGGTCATACTTATACCCAAAAACGGGGCACTACATTCGCAAATATGGTTACCGATTCAAATTCATCGATTGATTGGCTATTGCACAGCTAAGCACGCGAAATACTCGGAATAAGTATAGACACAAGAGAAATACTTGGAATAAGTATGGATACAAGCAAAACACTCGAAATAGGTATATTGCTCAGATACTTTGCCAGACACATTGTCTTGAGGTGGCAAGGTTCCTCTTTCCTTGTGGTTGCCATGTTCGTTTGGTACTCTATTTTAGTTACATGTTCCCTGCCCTCCTACGCTTCCCCAATTACATACTGTCTCCAGTCCTGTACGCATACTTTGCTACACTTACCCCTCGTCTCCCCCTTCTACACGTACCCCTTACCCTCTTCACATTCTCACTACCAGCTGGAATATAAGGTGTTGTTCCTACAACCTGAGTGTGGCCTCACACGGAAGTAGAGGAGGCCATGGATGGTCATGTTGGAATGGGGAAGTTGAATTGAAATGGGTGGCCACTGGGAGATCCCACTTTTTCTGGCAGACAGAGCATAAGTGCTTTGCAAAGCGGTCTCCCAATCTATGTTGGGTCTCACCAATATACAGGAAGCCACACCAGGAGCACCGGATACAGTAGATGACCCCAACAGACTCCCAAGTGAAGGGTTGCCTCACCTGGAAGTACCATTTGGGGCCCTGAATGAAGGGTCTCAACCCGAAAGGTCAACTGTTCACTCTTTTCCATAGATGCTGCCTGGCCTGCTGAGTTCTTCCAGCACTTTGTGTGTATTTCATTTACAAACCCACCAATTCCCATGCCTGTCTCCTGTAAAAATGTCATTCAATTTTCTCGGTTCTTTTGTCTTGACTGCATCTGTCCCCAGGATGAGGCTTTCCTTGACACAACATCAGAGACGTCCAATCAAGAAACTATCAATCTCTGACTTAAATACACCCAACGACCTGGCCTCCACAGTTGCATGTGGCAACAAATTCCACAAATTTACCACTCTTTGGCTAAAGAAATTTCTCTGCATCTCTGTTTTGAAAGGGTGCCCCACTATCCTGAGGCTATGCCCTCTTGTCCTAGACTCTCCTACCATGGGAAACACCCTTTCCACATCTACTTCGTCTTTCAACATTTGAAAGGTTTCAATGAGATCCCTCCTCATCCTTCTGAATTCCAGTGAGTACAGACCCAGAGCCATCAAACGTTCCTCGTATGACAACCCTTTCAATCCTGGAATCATTCTTGTAAACCTCCTCTAGACCCTCTCCAATACTAGTGCATCTTTTGGCCCAAAACTGTTCCCAATAATCAAGGTGAGGCCTCACCAGTGCCTTATTAAGCCTCAGCAATACATCCTTGCTCTGGTATTCTATACGTCTTGAAATGAATGTTAACATGGCATTTGCCTTCCTCACCAACTCAACCTACAAGTTAACCTTCAGGGTGTTCTGCACAAGGACTCCCAAGTCCCTCTACATCTCAGATTCCTGGGGTTTCTCCACATTTAGAAAATAGTCCGCACATTTATTTCTACTACCAAAGTGCACGACCATGTATTTTCCAACATTGTATTTCATTTGCCACTTTCTTGCCCATTCTCCTAATCTAAGTCCTTCTGCATCCTACCTGGTTTCTCAACACTACCTGCCCCACCACCAATCTTCATATCATCTGCAAACTTGGCAAAAAAGCCATTATTCCATCATCTAAATCATTGATATACAGCATAAAAAGAAGTGGTCCCAACACCAACCCCTGTGGAACACCACTAGTCACTGGCAGGCAACCAGAAAAGGATACTTTTATTCCCACTCGTGGCCTCCTACAAATCAGCCAATGCTCTAACCACCTTAGTAACTTTCCTGTAAATACCATGGGCTCTTAACTTGGTAAGTAGCCTCATGTGTGGCACCTTGTCAAAGGCCTTCTGAAAATCCAAATATACAACATCCACTACATCACTTTTATCTATCCTCCTTGTAATCTCCTCAAAGAATTCCAACAGGTTCATCAAGCCAGATTACCCCTTAAGGAAACCAAGCTGATTTTGTCCCATCTTGTCCTATGTTACCAAGTACTCCATCACCTCATCCTTAACAATTGACTCCAACCTCTTCCCAACCACTGAGGTCAGGCTAACTGGTCTATAATTTACTGCACCCACTTCTCTTCTTCACACACTACAACATCAGGCATACTGTTAGTGTCTTCCACAGTGAAGAATGACACAAAATACTCATTTAGTTCATCAGCCATCTCCTTGTCCCCCGTTATTATTTCTCCTGCCTCATTTTCTAGCGGTCCTATATCCACTCTCATATGCTGTAACCTAGTTGCCCTTGAGAAAGTGGTGGTGAGCTGCCTTCTTGAATCACTGCAAAATCTTGAGGTGTTGAGTATACCCACAATGCTGTTAGGGAGAGAATTCCAGGATTTTGTCCTTACAACAGTGAAGGACAGCCATATATTTACAAGTTAGAGTTTGTGTATTTGGAGGATCTTGTCTAAGGAGTCTCAGTGAGTTGCTGCAGTGCATTCTGTAGATGGTATTGTGCATCAGTGGTGGGGTGTGTGAATGTTTGGGGTGGTGTGCCTGTCAAGTGGGCTGCTGTGTCCTATACGGTGCTGTTGAAGCTGCACTTGTCCACACAAGTATCAGTGCTTGTGTCACTCTCTGGGGTCTCCCTCACCATGGTCTATCTAGATGCAAACTAAAAACAGAACTGGAAAACTGCTGGATTGTTATTTTTTTTCAAGCATATAGGTTGAGAAACTCCAAGGCATTGCTTCAGCATAGCTTGTATTATCTATATTGTCTTTCTTCCATTTAAAAGTTTACTGGTCAACAGGGAATTGGTGAGGTCTTTTCTTTTGGGGCCCTTAGCACCTAGTAGAGCATAGCCTAAAAATGACACCCTTTCTCCATCATCCCACAAAGTTGATGGTAAGGTAGAGTTAATCAATGTTTCTATAATCCATTGCATTCACTGTATAGGGGATTGGCCTACACAGCTTCATAAGAGTCCTGCTGGCCGGCTATATCCATTTCCACCTTTCACAATGTTGGACTTAGGGCTGGACTTTCAGAGGTGGTGAGGGTCTTTAAGAAAATTAAATTTATGAGGTCACAGAGAAACAGCATTGCTCAACGCTGAATGTTTCTCAACACATAGGCTAAAAAACAGATGTCTCAAAATGATTCTGAGTCCAACCGTTCATTAACTGAATTCACACTGTTTGTGTACTCTATTTGCATAGCACTTCATTGTCACTAAGGCGCATAACACATATTTGTATAAATCGCCAGCGCAGTAAGTGAGAACTTCTGAAATTTGCAGGCTTACCTTGGGTAAAAAAGCTTTGATCATCAGGTACATGCTGCGGACATTAAGGTTCATGGTAAAATCCCAGTCTTTGTCTTCACAATCCAGAACTGATCCATGATGGACAAAACTAGACAATAAATGATTTAAAAAAGGAGAAAACTGCTTTGAGTTGATCTACAACAATGAAAAGACAAATAGATAAATGTTAGCAAACACTGGGAACAATGAGCAGCTATGTCACCACATCCAACGTGCTTATATTACTGTACAACAAACTGAAATGCCAGCCTGCAGCTGTAGTGACTCATTTTCTCCTTTTGCACTGTTTGTCCAAGGTGAAATCTGAAGGCCCGGATCACACATAGTTTAATTCAGTACTGCAGGACATCGGAACTCGGCAAAGCTCCCAACTCTTATCAAAAACAAATGAATTCATCTGGTTTAAATCCCCACATCATGCCTTGCTCAATGTCTCTTTCTTCAGCATGCCTGGCTTTGCTAGTCTATGGCAGCTCCCATTCAGACAATACCTCACTTTCTTTCTTTCACTTCTCCCCATCTCTTCAACCACTTCACCCCGACAGGACTTACGATCGCTGCATTTTCAAATTCTGCACTTTGTATGTTCTCAACTTTAATAGTTTTACTGCAGATAATTTTAGTGCCACAAGTGGCACAGACTAGATGGGCTGAAAGGTCAGCTTCTGTGCTGGCCTTTCCTCAGTGGCGGTGCTACTTCAGCATGTCCATTAGCGAAGATCTCCTCCATAAATGCTATGTATTGTTGCTGCATCTCAGGTTTCCTTTTCAGGGTTTTTTGCAAGGACGTGAACCGCTTGACTGCCTGCTCTTTGTTGTTTGGCAAGCGCCGGCATGGTTCTCTGAAAGGTAGTGGGGCGACCCAATTATTTGCTTCATCTCTTAAGACCTTGGTGTCCATTATTTTTAAGAAAATGGCGTCTTGTGCTGATGGAGCAAGTTTATTATCGTGCTCAGTTTGAGCAAAGACTGACTGACTCAGCGTCTTGTCAGTTACTTTACATTTGTTAAAGCCTTGTCGTGCTTCCTTGATACACATGAAACTTGTGCAGGGTTGAAAAATTGAATGGCGGCCACTCTCTAGCACATTGGTCTTGAGCATGTTAACTGTCGGTTTGTGTACATTGCCAAGGCACACATCTTCTATCACCACCCAGCCCAGATCCAGGCGTTGCGCAAAGGGGGCGTCGTGTGGTCCATTGACCTGCTGCCTAACCTTGTGCACCTGGAGAACGTCTCTTCCTAATAGCAGGAGTATTTCTGCTTTTGGATCCAGTTCTGGGATGTGCTTGGCAATGTGGCTGGTGTAGCACTGCACTTGGCGTCGGGATCTCTGTGCGGTTATTCAAAATTTCATTGCACTCTAAGAGTGGAGGGAGACAGATAACAACTTTACCATCCAGGGACTCGAGCTGGAAGCCTTCTGCCTTCCTTCCATAAGTTTCCACGCTGCCTGAGCAAGTTCTAAGGTAGTATGGGAACTGATTACTCTCAATGTTGAACAAGTCAAAGAACTCTGGTCTGACTAGTGAGCAATTGCTCTGATCGTCCAGAATTACGTAGGCTTTGATGGTCTTGTCTTTGGCTCCCTTAGGGTACACCTTAGTGAGGCAGATCTTTGAACAAGAACTGCTTGACTGAGCTTGACCGCAAACTTCAGTGCAGCTCGAGCTGACAACAGTTGTCCTGGAGTGAGGGTGAAGGAGCTTTGTCGGTTTGCGGTAACGGGCCGGGATGCATGGCCCCATCGTGATTAGTGCTATTACATTCCGGGCACTTCACGGAGATCGTACACTCTCTAGCAAGGTGAGAGGTAGAGGAACAGCATTTAAAACATATTTTTTTCTCCTTGAGAAGGGCCATTCTCTCTTCAAGGGGTTTTTTCCTAAACGTTCTGCATTTTTTGAGGGGGTGGGGTTTGTTATGCAATGGACAATTCTTGCTAGGGTCATTGTTAGTTGTAAAGACTTCAGTTTTACGCACTGAGACAGGTTTATTAATGTTGAAATTATTCGAAGTGGATTTAACAGGCTTGGTGTAAATTGTACTGCTACCTGGACTCATGAAGCTAGGGTCGTTTCACTTCTTCGCCTCCTTGCACACAAACCTAGTGAAATACTCAAAGGGAGGAAATTGACCATCGTTCTCTTCCTTGTACTCTGAGCCAACAGACACCCACCTTTCCTGCAACCCAAATGGAAGTTTGTCCACGATTTGTCTAATCCCGTATGAAGTATCTAGGTATGATAGACCAGTTAAATAGCCATCTTCTTTGGCGCCTTGAATCTCCTTTAGTAAATCTCCGAGCTCTCTTAACTTAGTGTGGTCCTTGGCTGACACCTTAGGAAAATTTTCCAGACGTCGAAGTAGTGCCATTTCAATAATTTCAGGGGCCGCATAGCACTCCCGAAGTCTCTCCCATGCTTTGCGTAAGGCTAGCTTGGGGTTGTTAATGTACACTGAACATATGCGGCCCACCTGTTCGCATGATTCTTTTCCCAGCCATTTTGTCATAAGATCCAACTCTTGGGTTGCTCCGAGCTGGACTCTGTGGATAGCGTTGGCGAATGAGGAGTACCATGCACGGTAATTTTCAGGTTTATCATCAAACTGATATAGTCCTGAAGTGACGAGATCTCGTCGTGCTAAATACTGTGCCATGGGTTCAACTGCAAGTGGCATGCTGGCTGGGGGAATATGTCGGCGGGTATATGACTGAGGACGTACATTTGTTATGGAATTTGCTGTTCTGAATCCAGCCTTTGCCTCTCCTCTTGCCAAATCTGGTAAGCTTGGTGTCGAGAAGTATTTGTCATCAGCCCTTTCATTCTTGAATTCATCGCGGAGTTGCAAGGGTAAATTGTCTTCCTCAGGTGAATGTGATGCAATTGGGCCTCTCTGAGACTCCTCGTGAGGTGGGATTTTATCATATAAGTATGGAGAGGAAGAACTAATCTTCAAGTCCATTTGAGATCGGACATAGTTGCTTGTGCGTTCCAATCTGGTCCTTACTGAAGTAGATTTTACATCAACCAGAACATGCATTTCTTCAGCACTTTCTAATATCTCTGCTTCCACCCTGGTAGCTTCTGCTTCTCGGTGTAGCATCAGCACTTCTAACTCTGACTCTATCCTTACCTTTTCCAACCGGTTTTCGGCTTCTCTGGCAGCCGCTTCCTTTTTCAATTTTGCTTCTTGTTCGGCGTACAACGCTCGCACCTTGGCGGCTTCTGCCTTAGCTCTTGCACGGGCAGCCTTACTTGATGATGCCCTACTGCCCCTGTTGCTGGATGGCAACGACTTGATGCTGGATCAAGTTGTCATTGCAGCACTTGAAACACCTGGTAATGCCGCCTTTACACTGTAGTGTTCTCGCACAGGTGTAAAAGAACTCTGAACTAAACACCAAGCATAAACCAATCAATGAGGCGGTCCCAGTAAGATTAACCATTTACTGTTCACTCTTCCACATTAATGTATGGTGAAAACTATTGATAAAACAATACAAAATATATACAGTATTTGTTTCCTTCTTGACATCACATTTACATCATAAATACTTGCAAAAGTAAAACTACAACAACTATATTACATTAAAGTGCAACATACAGTCAGAATCTACCTACGCCATCGACTGGCTTTAAATACACTTCAACACAAACTATCCGCAACTCTTTAAATAACAAATAACATAAACTTTATCAATCATCATTACTTTTAACAGAATCAGCGTTAGCATTTTTAATTCAATATATCGATTATCTCATGAACTTACGGCGTTGCTTCACTAATGTTTCTAGTGCGTAGAAAGAAAACTTTTCTCGCGCTGATCCTGCACACATGAGCCCCCTCCTTCCCGTTTCTCCAAACCGGTATTTTCCCACAAGATGCGGCGAGACCGGGAGTGACGTCATCGCATGCCGCGATATATCACAGACAACGAATTTACTTTAAACAACCTTAACTTTAACTAGAAAACGATAACAAATGAATTACTAAAGCGAAAATATAATAAACTAAACAAATGCCTTAAAGGCAACACAAGCCTTTTAATCCTAGAATCATTTTCATGTATCTCCTATGAACCTTTTCCAAGGTCAGCACATTGTTTCTTGGATAAGGGGCCTAAAACTGCTCCCAGTACTTCAAGTGAGGCCCCGCCAGTGCCTTATAAAGCACATTACATCCTTGCTTTAATATTCTAGTCACTATGAAACAAAATGGTCCTTTGGTCCATCTAGTCCATGCTGAACTGTAATTCTGCCTAGCACCTGGACAACAGCCCTCCATACCCCTCTCATCCATGTACAGTATTTATCCAAACCTCTTACAAATGTTGCAATCAAACCACTTTGGCTGGAATTTGTTCCACAATCTCACCAGAGTGACTTCAGATTCCCCTTAAATATTTCACCTTTCACCCTTAACTTATTACCTCCAGTATGATGATACATTTCAAATATCCTGAATATTTGTCATCATTATTCAGACTAATTAATGCACTCATTCTTCAAGACAGGTACAAACTTAGTGAAAACACAAGTACAGCTTCAATGCTTGACCGATGCCATTACTCATTTTTAATACAAACACTGATTTTCATTTTTAAAATTCCATTAACAAAGTTTAAACAATATTAATGATTTACTGTACAAGCCCATTTTCACTGAAATGGGTTCAATAGTACTTCAATGCTATGCAAGAGAATAAGGCCAAGCTGAACTCAAACATCCAATTTCGTCAAAGGACGCTTCATTGCAAAAATATTTGAAGATTTTATCTTTATTACCCTGCACAGTTGAACAGAACATCAATTCTCTCAGTCTCTCTGGCCAGCTTTTCAATTTGTTCTTTCTGAGTCACATCCAGAACTTTGGTTTGAATACCTATTGGATCACAGAAAAATTTGATAGAAATGCAGATTAATGCACACATAGAACATAGAACACTACATCACAACACAAGTCCCTACAGCCCACAAAGTGTGCCGACCTTTTGGTGCACTCTGAGATCAAAGTAACCCTTCCCTCCTACACAGCCCTCTAATGTTCTATCATCCTGCTGCCTATCCTTAAATGCCCCTAATGTGTCTGCCTCTGCCTCTACCACTACCCTTGGCAGGACGTTCCACACACCCACTACTCTGTGTAAATAAAAAAAAAACTTGCCTCTGACATCCCTCTTACATAATCCTCCAATCACCTTGAAATTATGCCCCCTCATATTAGCCATTTCTACCCTGAGACAAAACCCTGGCTATCTATGTCTCTTATCATATTGAACACCTCTATCTAGTCGTCACTCATCCTTTTTTGGTCCAAAGAGGAAACCCCGTGCAAGAGATGATGCAGAGTAGCTGAGCGAAAATGGAGGAAAAATGGGCTAGAGATTCACTGTAATATTTTCAAGGAAAAACCAGTCTCCCTTAATGTTGCTATACACTCTGCATGAAGAGTCCATTTTCCCAAGATTATTAGAGAATAGCGGTGATTCAGGAATATTGTTCCCAACTATAATCCAACTGTTGAACCCTGCCCCAACTTAATGCCACAAAATGTGAGGAATTCACAATTTTTTTTTAATCAACAGTTACTTCCACTAGGGAGAATGTAGCTACTGATATTGGTAACCTCTATATCTAATCTCATAAAAAGACAGCAACGTCAACATTTACCAGTACGGTGGATTCCATTTAATTGGGTTGCATTGGAACCAGTAAATTTTGACCCAACTAAGCAGCTACCCCGATTAGCCAAAGTTCCATGGAAATGGTTAAAAAGGTATTAAACACAAACTGAGTAACAGATTATGTATTGAAATGTAGAACAAATTAGAACACCACCAATGTACTTTATAGTACTACAGTCCAATAAAACTGTGCATTTATTCCTAATAGTTTTCAACAGAAGAATTCATCCAGTGTACTCAATGAATACAAAGCCTTCAAACAATGCTATCGACGATTGCATCCTCCAAATCTTCATTTCATTGTAACATTAAAGATGATTGTCTTGCAACTGCAATACCTTAATTCTTCGTAATTCCTAACTTCTTAAAGTAATGAAATTGTTTCATTTTCGCTCCTAGCTGTTTCTGGCATCTCCAAGGATGAATGCTTGAAACCGCAGTGAACAAAACGGTTCTGAATTGTCTTGCTGCTTACTTCTCGCCAACTATCAGTGACAACAGTCACTGCTTTTTGAACACAAACACAGGCAACTGCCTCTTTAAAAAAACTGTTACTTTAAGCACAGTGTAGCATCTAACAGCTGCACGAGTATGCACATTGGACACTAATTAGAACCTTTTCGGCGAGTCTTCTGCCCCAATTAAGCAGAATAGTGCCTGAAATAAGCAAAGGGAATTGTGCCAATTTTCTCAATTTGTTTTTGTTCTTTAAGAGTTGTCCCCCAAAAAAGTAGCTATCCTGATTAACCAATGGCCCAATAAAACAGAATCCACCGTATTTCCGATTCAGAACTTTATAAGATTATAATAACGAGTCTACTTGCTGTCTCAACCATATCCCTACTGCTTTTAATAGCGTTTTCAATTCTGTTAGGGAAAGTATTAACACTTTCTTTAAACTGGAATTTTTCCAGGTGCCTTCAAAATTGCAGCTGTTAAATACCTACTTAAAAAACCCAAACCCTGATAGTGGGTATGAGCTAACTACAGACTGACATCAAATCCTCCCTTCCTGGCCAAGATTTTGAGAAATTAATTTCGAACCAACTCAACAACTTTCTGAATGAGAACAATATTATGGAAAACTTTCAGTCAGGTTTTAGAGTAAACCACCGAATGGAGATGGCCCTTACAGAATTGTCAGCGACCTTAGGCTCACCACTGATGCCAAGAGTCTCAGTTCTAATTCCTCTAGATCTAGGGAGCTGCCTTTGACACAATTGACCACATTCTCCCAGATCACCTTGACAGCTGGCTTGGCCTCTCGGGTAATGCCCTTAATTGGTTTGGTTTATGCATTTAAGAGAAGAATTTTTTTGTCTGTTTTGGAGACCAATTTTCTAAGAGATATGATGTACCTTTTGGTGTTCCTCAGGGAAACTGTCTAGGTCCCCCATTCATCTCCTTACACATGCTCTCCTTAGGAGACATCATTCGAGAGCATAAACTTCATTTCCACAGTTATGCAGATGACACAAAATTGTATGTCTTGGTTGAGCCTAATGATGATAACACTCTATCTTCTCTGACTTCTGGTATGACAACAATAAACAAATAGATGAGCAATAATTTCCTAAAACTAAATGAAGATAAAACTGAAATACTTCTGGTTGGACCCAAAGCCAGAAGAGATAAACTTGGGAACTTGGCTCCCCTTGTAAAATCAGAAGTAACAATTCTGGGTGTTATCCTTGATTCAGATTTGAGTTTTAAATCCCACATGAAAGTAAGCAGAGCTGCATTTCTACACTTAAGAAATATTGCAACAGTGTGTCCATTTGTCACAAATGATGCTGAAAAACTAATTCAGATCTCTATATCGATTTGACTAGATTACTGCACTCCTCTTTTTACTGGTCTTCTGAAACAATCTCTTGACAAAGCAGAACTCATTCAGAACTCTGCAACTAGACTTGTAATTAAAACCAGAATGAGGAAGCATATCACTCCTGTCCTAGCTACTCTGCATTGTCTTCCTGTATTTTTTAGAATTAATTTTAAAATTCTTTTACTTGTTCTTAAAGCTCTTAATGGTCTGGGACCAGAGTACACCATGGAATCATTTTCTTTTTATAATCCTGCTCGGAGTACATCGCAGAATCATTTTCTCTTTATAATCCTGCTCAAGCTCACAGGTTTTCTTCCATTAGCCTCTTAAATTTAAATAATCTCCCTTAAAACATACTAAACTGTGGAATTCAATACCTAAAACTGTAAGGGATGCAGACTCAGTTGACATTTTTAAACACCAACTCTAAACCTATTTATTTAACCTTGTTTTAACTAACATCTTTTTGGCTTTTATTTTCATGTTTATTTTTATATTTAATTGTATTCTCATGTTTTCACTTTATTCCGTTGTAAAGGATTTGAACTACATGATCTGTATGAAAAGTGCTCTATAAACAAGTTATCATTTAAACTCTGCAAAAATCTTAATGGTTTCACATCACAAATCTTTATGTTTTTATGAAGATTTAAAGAGGAAATGTGAGCAGCTCAGATTCAAACCAGGTAGCAGAAGATGCAGTGGATGTCAATGACGTGGAAGCAGTTGGAATCAGTTGTGAGCCAGACTCCGTCTGAGCCAATGCTGTAGAATGGAAGGATATGCAGAATGAGTACAGTCACCAGCATGGACGAATGGCCTGTTTAACAATCTTCTCTCTCCGGATCCTCTTCAGTTGCTGGTGGGGTGAAGGGCAGGGGTTGGGGTTAGTGATTGGGGCTGTGATAGTTGAGGAAGAGATAGTGGCTGATGACTGGGATCAATGGCTGGCAAAATTGAAGGTAGGAAGGGGAGTACTGATGCTAAGGTACAGGTACACCCCACATCCGAGCCAGCAACAGTAAGGACTGCTGGGCAGCTGGAAGATTATGTTCATAAAAGCATAATCTACAGCTGACTGAAATCACCCCCCAGATGTTCTGAAGGATTATTTCAATATACAAATCTAATCACGCAAAGGTTTAAATAATACTTATTCATAGAGACAATGCCTTTTAACCACGTTATAGATGAGTTTTATGTATTGTGACAGGACAGGGAACACCCAGAAGATTATTTAACATTCTGGCTCAAAAATAAAATACAAGGTCGATTTTTATGTGCAGGTAAACATCCAGAAATGTCATTAACTGTGCCGCAAGAGAACATGGGTGATAACAGTGTGTCCATGGATGAAAGTCAGGGAAACTGTCGACAAACTTACTACAGGTGATAGCCAGCTGAGGATTGTAGACCCAAAGTTTTAGCTTGAATGGGAAGCTAGATTCACAAGAAACGGCAGTATTGATGATCACAGAGTGTAATGGTGCATTAGATATTGTTAAAGGAGTTGTTAAGCCAAAAGGTGGTACAGTAGTGTAAAGGCAGCCTGGTAGAGTATAAGGTGGCACTGTAGCACACAAGGGTGGTAAGGTAGTGTATAAGGGCAGCAAAATAGTATAGCAGTTAGTGCAGCACTTTACGTTAAGGGAAGAAGGTAGGAGCATGGGATTGAGAGGAATAATAAATCAGCTGACTCGATGGGCTAAATGCCTGAATTCTGCTCCTAGCTCTTGTACAATCTCCTTACAAACTATGTGCTCCCCTGGACCTTGTGGGTTTCCTCTGGGTGCTCTGGTTTCCTCCCACATTCCAAGGACGAAAGAGTTAGGGTTAGAAAGTTGTGAGCATTTGGCACCAGAAGCATGGTGACACTTGCAGGCTGCCCCCAGCACATCCTTGGACTGTGATGGTCTTTGATACAAATGGAGAATCTCACTCTATGCTTTGATGTTTCGATATACATCTGACAGATAAAAGTGATCTTTAATTCTTAACCTCAATTATGAAATGACAGAATTTAAATCTAGAATGCCTAATTCCCTCCACACATATCAAACTCAAAGTGCTGAAACAATTTGCAAATCTATAGTCAGCAATTGCAAATAATGTAAATTGAAACGGAATTCTGTTAACTCAATCTCAATACAATTCACTGATTCTCACTATGCTAATATGCATTAATTACTTCACTGATTACTACTACAGACTAGCCCACGTCTATTATAATAAAACTGCTTCTTAGGAGTTAAAAAATTGTCAAAATTTGACTTGTTTACGATGTGAAGATCATGGCAGACACTGGCTTACTGATAATTTACTGGTGCACCGTGGTGGAGCAACTTACCTGCCCAGGAGATTAATTGTGGAAGAGGTACCCTGTGACAATGGACAATCTCTGGCCTGGAGTTGAGTAAAAATTGGATACAGGGCCAGTAGATTAGCAGGTGTCATTGGAATGACCCTGGATAAGACATGTGTTAACTTTTCCTGCCATACTCAGTGCCACTGAAGCCCAACCATGGCTAGGCACCAATAGTCTGTCGGTCCATTTACTTTGCGTATCGTATCTAAATAAACAAACCTTGCATAAAATGAACCCAAGATGATGTTACCAAGGTGATTTAGTACACAACCTTCTCAGCAGAGAGGAAGAAAGCAGGGAAAATTGAGAACAGAATTGGGATGGAGAAACAAAAAGAGAACAAGTAAGTGTATGTGTGTGTGTGTGTGTGTGTGTGTGTGTGTGAGAGAGAGAGAGAGAGAGAGAGAGAGAGCGCACAAGCCAACATGAAAAGGGATGATTCCGAGTCCTCTTGCTCAGCACTTTGTCCCTCCATCTGACTACCACAGCCGAACTGAATTATAGCTTCCTCACCTTCATTACTTAAACTACAATACCCTCTAGAATTAGCATAGGTACTGACAGCTGAAGAAGCATTTGATCATTTGGTGCAGCAAAGCAACTCGTTAAAATAGACTTGATGAAATGTTGACTGTTTATTCCCCTCCAGAGATGCTGCCTGACTTGCTTAGTTCCTCCAACGTGTGTGTGTGTGTTGTTGAAAATTTCTAGCATCTTATTTTTATAAAGTAGTAATGCAAATTGCCATATAAATCCATAGCAATCATAAAGCCAGGACTACATGGACTCTTCAGTGGAACATTCTAAGGCACTGCACAAGGAGATTGGCCAATGCAGACCCCAGATTTAGACCAACACTATTCAGAAGCTAATAGATTTGAGATGTCAATTGTATTTCAAGGCACTTACAAATGAGCTCTTCAGACAGAATCATGCAAACCTGATATACTATATAAATTAAATGAGACATAGAAACAAAATTGGGCCATTTGGCCCATAGAGTCTGGTCTACCGTTTGATCATGGCTGATTTATTTTCCCTCTCAACCTCATTCTGATTTCTTCCTGCAAACTTTGATATCATTACTAATCAAGAACCTATCAATTTCCACTTTAAATATACCCAGTGATGTTAGTGGTAACGAATTCCACAGATTCACCACCCTTTGGTAAAGAATTCCCTCCTTATTTCCGTTCTACAGGGATGTTTCACTATCCTGTGGCTGTGCCCTCTGGTTCCTACACACTTGTACTACAGGAAACATCCTCTGCATGTACATTCTATCTTGGCCTTTCAATAATTAGCAGGTTAAATGAGAATCTGTGCTTCCCCTCCCCCCCCCCCCCCCCCATTCTTTTAAACTTCAGAGAGTACTAGCACGGAGCCATCAAATACTCCTCACCTTTTCATTTCCAGGATCATTCTCGCAAACCTCGTCTAGACCCTCTCCAATTGCAGCGTGTCTACTCTTAGATATGGGGCCTAAAACGGCTCACAATACTCCAAGTGAGGTCTGACCATTGTCTTATCACGTGTGAAAAAGGAAATGAAGACATTGTACCTTTAGATAGCCAAAGGGGAGGTCTTGGGGAAAGTCCGCATTACAGCGAAAAGGTAGTGGATATCTTAAAAGGAATGGAGATAGACATACCTATCTCTCGGGCCAGATCGGGAATATCCAAGAATACTGGGTGGAGCTAGTAAAGGAATTGTGTGAGACCTGGCTGAGATATCTCATCATTTTTATTCCAGGTGAACCTGGAAGAACGGAGGGTGGCTAATGTCATACCTTTATTTAAGAAAGGTTGCAAAAGAAAACCCTGAGTCCTGATGAAGGGTCTTGGCCCAAAATGTCGACTGGCTATTCCTTTCCATAGATCCTGCCTGACCTGCTGACTTCCTCCACAATTCTGTGTGTGCTGCCCTGGGAACTATAGAGCAGTAAGGTTAACAAATAAGGTAGAAAGTTACCTGGAGTTTCTGGGGGATAAATTATACAAATAATTGGAAAGAAAGGGGTTGAATAGAAAAAGTCAGCACAGCTTTGTACATGAAGATCACGTCTTGCAAATTTGATTTGAGTTCTGTGAAGAGTAACCAAGAAAGTCAAAGAGTAGGGAAGAGTACGTGTTCTAAATGGACTTTGATAAAATTCCACATGGTAGAGGTCCACGGAAAGCTAGATCTCTTGAGATCCAGTGAAAGCTAGTGAATTAGACAATCGGCTTGACTAGGAAAGAGATGATGGTGGAAGGCTGTTCTTTGCAGTGCAGTCCCATAACTAATGGCGTTCCCCAAGGCTCAGTACTAGGCCCATTGCGATTTGACATCAATATCAATGACTTGGATGAGATTTAACTAGATATGGTTCATAAATTTACAAATCGCACTAAAATAGGTAATACCATTGACAGTAAGATAGTTTTAGAATTACAAAGGGATCTTGATCCGATAGGAAAATACACCAAAGAATGGCAAGTGAAGTTTAACTCAGAAAAGTGTGAAATATTGCATTTCGGGAAGACAAATGAGGGTAACACTTCCAGAGTACAATAGGATCTTAGGAAGTGTTACAAAACACAGGGACCTAGGAGCACAAGTACATGTTTCCTGCAAGTGGTGTTGCAGGTAGAAAGAGTGGTGAAGGTGGCTTTGGGCACCCTGGTTTTCATTAGTCAGGACATTAAGCATAAAAGTTTGGAGGTTGAGGAGCAATTGTACATAATACTGATGAGATCTCAGTGTCGATCAAGCTGTTATAGGAAAGATGCTATTAAACTGGTAAGAGTGCCGAAGAGATTTACAAGAACGTAGATATTCACTTAAAACCCACCATTTTTTTGAATAAGTATATGGTGAAATGAATGCACTTCATTCTGAGTATGTGCAAATCAACATCAGAGACTTAAAAAAAAAGAACAAACAGTCGACATTTCAGGCCAAGACCCTTCTTCAGAACTGGAAAGGAAGGAGGAAGACGCAGAATAAAAAGGTGGAGAGAGAGGAAGGAGGACCAGCTAGAGAGTGATAGGTGAAGCCCGATGGGTAGGAAAGGGCTGGAGAAGAAGGAATCTGTTAGGAGAGGAGAGTGCACCATGGGAGAAAGGGAAGAAAGAGGGGCACTTAGGAAGGTGATGAGAAGATGTAAGAGGCAAGAGTGGGGAAAAGAAGAGAGAAGGGAAAGGTTTTTTTTTAACAGAAGGAGAAATTGATGTTCATGCCATAAAGATGGAGGCTACCCAGACGGAATATGAGGTGTTGTTCCTCCACCCTGAGAGTGAATTCATTGTGGCAAAAAAGGAGGCCAGGGTCTGTCATGTTGAAACAGGCATGGGGATAGGTATTAAAATGGTTGTGCACCATGAAATTCTACTGTTGGCAGATGGAATGTAGATGTTCGACAAAGCAGTTTCCTAATTTTTTCAGGTCACACCAATGTACAGCAGGTCGCATTGAACAACCTCAACAGATTGCAGATGAAATGTTGCCTCACCTGTTGAGGCCCTGAATGGATGTAAGGAAGGAGGTAAATGGGCAAGTGTCACTTGCAGGGATGTATGCCAGGAGAAAAATTAGTGGGGAGGGACAAATAGACAAGGGAATCAAAGAGGGAAGATGGCAGAAATTGCAGGTCTGTGCTCACCCCATCTTCCCACTGTCTTAACAGGGATATTGTTCCTCTTGTCCTCACCTATGACCCAATAAGCCTCCGCATCCAACACATCATTCTTCGCAACTTCCACCATCTTCAATAGGTTCCCATCACCGAACACATCTTTACCTCCCCCTCCACTCTCCACTTTCCGCAGGGATTGCTCCCTCTGGGATGGGATTCAAATGTTTCCATACTGTTTGGGACTAATCACTGCAGTACTTCCCAACTATTGCAGTGGCATCACCTATCCTTACCATCACAGAGATCTGGGCTTGCTTTGGATGGCCACAACAATAACATACAGCATGTTCATTATGATGAAATACCTTAAAGAGCAAAATCTGGCACTGGCCAGCAGAAACAGATGTTAGATAAAGTGATCAAAAACCTGGTCAATGATTGTAGAGTTGGAGATGGCTGCAAAGACAGAGAAAAAGATTATGCAGGAAAATGAAAACAGGGATAAGCATTTTTTAAAAACTGCAGCTTTGCTTAATTAGGAACAAAAGAGCAGGATGAACAGAGCACGCTGAGGCATTGGCTTCAGAATTTGGATTGGCTCATATTTATGTAGTCTGGAAGACAGGAGACTATTCATGGGACTGGAAATAGGGCAGACTAGTTAGGGAACACTTTGGGAAGAATGGGAGGTCAGAAATAGAGGTTCAATGAAAGAAATATCTAGGTGAATTGGAGGCAGGGAGTTAGAGCCCTGCCCGATGAGGAGACTGGCCTCAAGGTTGTCATGGAGATCAGTTATCAATAGAATGGGAGAAGATGGGTGGAGGACATAAGATTGAAGAAAGTTGTGGAGCCCAGCACTTACTTCAGAGCTCCCTAATCCAATAAAGAGCTGGCTGGGAGTGGCAGACAAGCAGAGGACTGGGGAGAACTTGGAGTTTATAGTAAAACTGTTTCAAATGTTGGTAGAGTGGGAACAAGGGGACAGAGACTGAGGATTGCAACTAGAAGATTTGATGGAAAGAGGAATGATTTTGCACAGTGTTATATTTAATTTTTAGGCTTCACTCCCTCTCCTCTGAGACAAAATGTGGATGAAGCTCCCTTCCACCCCACTAACCTCTGCATTCGATAGTTCATTCTCCACAATCTCTGTCACCTTCAAAGTGATTCCACTATCACACACATCTTCTTTCAGCAATTTGCAAGGATCATTCTCTCTGGTCCACTTTTCTGTTGCCACAAACCACCCTGTTCTTGCAGCACTTACCATTGCAACTGCAGTTGATGCAACTCTTTACCTTACAGGTTTTTTCTTCCCTCCATTCAGGGACCCAAACTGACTTTCCAGGTGAACCAGTGGTTCACTTACTCTTCTTCCAATCTATTGTATTGCACCTGGTGTTAACAATTTGGTCTCCCCTACAACAGAGAAACCAAACCAAAAGAGGGTACTGTTTTGCACAATATCTGCATTCACTTCACAGGAGCACTCTAAGCTTCCTGTTGTCAGTCACTTTAATTCTCTATCTCACTCTGATCTCTTTATCTGTGGCCTCCTGCGTTGTCACAATAAGGCCCAAGGCAAACTTCAAGACCAGAATATCATCTTCCATCTGAGCACGTTACAGTCTTCTGGACTTAAGATTCAATTCTACAACTTCAGGTGTCTTGAATTTTCTACCTGTACCAGTCATTCCTGTGATACTGGCTCAGCTTGGTTGTCCCTGCACCTGTCAGCTTTTTGTCACCAAGGTGGAAGTGAGCAGTCTAAATCGGATTAGTCAGATTAGGGTCAAGCAATTTTTAAGGGGGGGGGGGTTGAATGGAGAAGAGTAAAGAGAGACTTGGTAAAAAAAAACAGAAGGAATAGATCCAAATATTCAATAAGATTACAACTGATCTGATCTTTGTCTTGGCCTCAATTCCTCCTCCTTGATCACCCCCAAAACCCTTCATCAGTGTATCTACACATCTAAACACAAAGTACACTGCAGATGCTGTGGTCAAATCAAGACGTACAAACAAGCTGGATGAACTCAGCAGGTCAGGCAGCATCCGTTGAAAGGAGCAGTCACCGTTTCAAAAATTGAAAAAGTTCATCCAGCTTGTTTGTACTATCTACACATTTGTTTATCATTATCTTGAAAAAACATTGACTTGACAGAAATGAACATATTCACAGCTTCCAGAAAGAAGAAATTCCTTTTCATGTTTAATGGCCAATATCTTGATGCTGCCAACAAAGGAACTATATTTGAACACAGAAGTCTGCAGGGGCTGGAATCTGGAACAAAAAGTAAATTGGTGGAGAAACTCAATGGGTCAAGCAGCATCTGTGGAGGGAAGTGGATGGTCACTGTTCATACAGATGTTTGCTTTTTGTTATAGTGCATAAATGATTGTTGTTCAGTTACCATAGTAAATTGCAGGGCCTGTTTCTCTGCTGAAATTTCTGTTCTAAGCATACTGATAATGAGTAAGTATTTGCAATGATTCGTGTATTGTTTTTTGAGGACAAACAGGAAAGGGAAACTAATTCCTCTAGTTTGGGAATCAATGGTGGAGGGATTAGAGTGTGATAAGAAATATAGTGACAGAAATATTTCAAATGTCATTACAGACAGGGATGGTGCCGGAGGATTGGCGCATTGCTCATGTGGTTCCATTGTTTAAAAAGGGTTCTAAGAATAAACCTAGCAAGTAAGTTTGACATCAGTGAGATGGTGTACAGTATATAATTATCTGGATAGACAGGGTCTGATTAGGAACAGTTAACATGGATTTGTGCGTGTAAGGTCATGTTTGACAAATCTTATTGAATTTTTTGAAGAGGTTACTAGGAAAGTTGACGAGGGTAAAGCAGTGGATGTTGTCTATACTGGCTTCAGTAAGGCCTTTGACAAGGTTCCACACGGAAGGTTATTAGGAAGGTTCAATCGTTAGGTATTAATATCGAAGTAGTAAAATGGATTCAACAGTGGCTGGATGGGATATGCCAGAGAGTAGTAGTTAATAACTGTTTGTCAGGTTGGAGGCCGGTGACTAGTGGTGTGTCTCAGGGATCTGTACTGGGTCCAATGTTGTTTGTCATATACAGGAAGTCCCCGGGTTACGAATGAGTTCTGTTCCTGAGTCCATCTTTAAGTCGGATTTGTACGGAAGTCGGAACAAGTACATCTGGTATTATTTAGCGTCAGTTAGTCAAACGTTTGTCTTTGTATATGGTATATATTTTACCTTTCTATACATATAAAACACTTAAGAAACGTAGGTATTCTAATAATTAAACCACTGCGTTGCTTAGTAATAATTGTAGCTTTCATCGGGGTAGCGCCTTTCAAATGCTCCATTATTCTCACTTTATCCATTATCCTTTAAAATTGTTCTGATCATTGACCAACTGTAGCCTAATGCTTTTCCAATGACCGATGGCATTTCATTTCTTTCCAAATGCTTTATTATTTCCACTTTATTTTCAATCGCGATCGCTTCCCGTCAATGGAACAGAAACACTGCCGCCGCCGGCTCCTGAGGTCCGCTGGGTCCTAAGGACCACCGCACTGAGACAGGCTAAATGGGACAAGTGGGGGCTGTGCTGGGGTTCGGTATTTGATCCTCCACAACATTCCACGTGGGAATTTAAACTGGAGGTGGCAGTGTTTTTTTTATGAGGTCGAGTTGCGAGCTCGACATCAACCCGGCACGGATGGTACGGAGTCACTGGATCGACATCAACCCGACATGGGAATGGTCTATCACTGGATCGAACTTGGGAAACTCCATTCTCCAGCCCGGCGCTGATCTTACTGCGCCACCAGCCGACCGGAACGGGGGGGGGGGGGGGGGGAGGCGGGGTCAGGGTGAATCTTACTAAGAAAAATAAATTTAAGCCAAATACAAAGTTAAACACTCAACACAGTGTCAACGGCAATGACTTAAAATGGCGGATGGCGTTCTCCTTCCTCAGTCCGTAAGTATGAGTTGTCCGTAAGTTGGACGTTCGTAACTCGGGGACTACCTGTACATTAATGATCTGGATGATGGGGTGGTAAATTGGATTAGTAAGTATGCAGATGATACTAAGGTAGGTGGCGTTGTGGATAATGACGTAGGTTTTCAAACGTTGCAGAGAGATTTAGGCCAGTTAGAAGAGTGGGCTGAAAGATGGCAGATGGAGTTTAATGCTGATAAGTGTCAGGTGCTACATTTTGGTAGGACTAATCAAAATAGGACATACATGGTAAATGGTAGGGCATTGAGGAATGCAGTAGAATAGAGTGATCTAGGAATAATAGTGCATAGTTCCCTGAAGGTGGAATCTCATGTGGATAGGGTGATGAAGAAAGCTTTTGGTCATGCTGGCCTTTATAAATCAGAGCATTGAGTATAGGAGTTGGGATGTAATGTTAAAATTGTACAAGGCATTGGTGAGGCCAAATTTGGAGTATTGTGTACAGTTCTGGTCACCGAATTATAGGAAAGATGTCAACAAAATAGAGAGAGTATAGAGGAGATTTACTAGAACGTTACCTGGGTTTTAGCACCTAAGTTACAGAGAAAGGTTGAACAAGTTAGGTCTTTATTCTTTGGAGCGTAGAAGGTTGAGGGGGGACTTGATAGAGGTATTTAAAATTATGAGGGGGATAGATAGAGTTGACGTGAATAGGCTTTTTCCATTGAGAGTACAGGAGATTCAAACAAGAGGACATGAGTTGAGGGTTAAGGGGCACAAGTTTAGGGGTAACATGAGGGGGAACTTCTTTACTCAGAGAGTGGTAGCAGTGTGGAATGAGCTTCCAGTAGATGTGGTACAGGCAGGTTCAATTTTGTCATTTAAAAGAAAATTGGATAGGTATATGGACAGGAAAGGAATGGAGGGTTATGGGCTGAGTGCAGGTAGGTGGGACTAGGTGAGAGTAAGCTTTCGGCACGGACTAGAAGGGCCAAGATGGCCTGTTTCTGTACCGTAATTGTTATATGATAAACCTCCTTCCCTACTCAAGGTGCTGGACTTTATTTGAGAAATATATTCTTCTATTTTCTTACAACATAGGAGTCCATTTGTCCATCAAGTCCATGTTGGGTTGTAAAGTTATCAATCCCATTCCATCACTTGCCTCCCTATCACATACCCTCTCTCTGATGCTCCTCAACATTCCTTTGATTCTTTCTCATCATTAAATTAGACTTTCAAAGCTTTTTAACTTGTAGTTCTGCACTCTATTCCCTGTACACCCATGACTTTGTGGCCAGATTCTGGGCTAAATTCATCTACAAAAAATGAGCCATAACTCAAACAGTCGTGAGTCGGAGTACAGGAGATAGGGAGCTTAGTTACTTGATGTCATGACAATAACCTTTCCCTCAATGTCAACAAAACTACAGAGATGGTCAAAGACTTCAGAAAGGGAGTGGTGCACATGTTTCAGTCTTCATCAATGGTGTTGAGGGCAAGAGGCTTGAGAGCTTCAAGTTCCTATGAGTGAACATCACAGCCTGTCCTGATCCAACAACACTGATGTCACAGCCAACAAAGCACAATGACTGTATTTCTTCAGGAAACTGAAGAAATCTGTTAAGTCCAGTCAATCCTTAGTAATTTTTATCGATAAACTGTAGAAAGCATGCTTGATAATGCCAAATCTCTGCACATGTTCAAAAGAAATTATAAAGGAAATGCGGACACAGCTCAGCACATTACAGAATCTAATCTCCAATCCATGGACTGTCTATAACTCTCGCTGCATCGGTAAAGCAGCCAGCATAATCAAAGGCCCACCTACCCTGGACACTTCATATCTTCCATTGAACAGAAGGTACAAAGCCAGAAAGCACATACCACCAGGCTACCCCTCTGTCTTAAGACTATGGAATGGTTCCTAGTACTATAAGATGGGCTCTTGCTCTCGTAATATATATTGTTATGATCTTGTCATTTATTGTCTGTAACTGTAAAACTTTATCCTGCATTCTGCATGCAGCACCTACTCAACAAAAATCTGCTTACGGATGCCCACTTTGGGTTCTGTCAAGGCCACTCGGCTCCTGGCCTCATCACCTCCTTGGTCCAAACATGGACCAAAGAGCTAAATACCAGAGGTGAAGTGAGAGTGATAGCCCTTGACATCAAGGCAGCTTTTGACCAAGTATGGCATCAAGGTGCCCAAGCTAAAATGGAGTTCATGGGAAGGGAATTAGGGCAAAAAACATCTGCTGGTTGGAATCATAACTGACACAAAGGATGATGATTGTGGTGGCTGGAGGTCAATCATCTCATCCTTGGGACATCACTGCAGGAGTTCCTCAGGGTGGTGTCCTAAGACCAAACATCTTCAGCTGCTTCATCAATGATCTTTCTTCCATCATAAAGTCAGAAGTAGGGATATTTGCAGATGGCTGCACAATGTTCTGCACCATTTGTGACTCCTCAGATAGTGAAGCAGTTCTAAATGCAGCAGGACCTGGACAATATCCAGGCTAGGGCTGAGAAGTGGCAAGTATCATTCGAGCCATGCAAGTGCCAGGCAATGACCATCTCCAACAAGAGAGGCTCTAACATTCAGTGACATCACTATCACTAAATCCCCTACTGTCAATATCCTGGGGGTGGGGGTTACCGTTGATAGGAAACTGAACTGGTCTAGCCATATTAACACTGTGGCTACCAGAGCAGGTCAAAGGCTAGGGATCCTGCAGTGTGTAACTCACCTCCTGACTCCCCAAAGCCTGTCTACCATCTACAAGGTTCAGATCAGGAGTGTAACGGAATACTCGCCACTTGCCTGGATGAGTGCAGCTCCATCAACACTCAAGAAGCTTGACACCATCCAGTACAAGGCAGCCCACTTGGTTTGTACCCCTTCCACAAGAATCCAATCCCTCCACCATCGATGAACAGTTGCAGCAGTGTGTACTATCTACAAGATGCACTGCAACAACTCACCAAAGTTCCTAAGGCAGCACCTTCCAGACCCACGATCACGACCATCTGGAGGGACGAGTACAGCAGATACCTGGGAACACACCACTTAGAAATCTCCCTCCAAGTCACTCATCACCCTGATCTGGAAACATATCACCGTTCCTTCATTGTTGCTGGGTCAAAATCATGGAATTCCCTCCCTAACAGCACTGTGGATGTACTTACACCTCAGGGGCTGCAGCGGTTCAAGGAGGCAGCTCATCACCACCTTCTCAAGGACAACTAGGGACGGGCAATAAATGCTGGCTTAGCTGGCAATGACCACATGCAGTAAATTAATATTTCTTTAATTATTTTTTTTAGGTTGTACCACCTCAATAAACTGTGCAATGAATTGATCTGTACGAACAGTATGCAAAACAAGCTCTTCACTACCACTGTAGGCATAACAATAATAAACCAATTCCCATTCCAATTCCTATATGAGAAATGGCTTGTGGTGACCAATTAAGCTACCAACCTATCTTTGGGATGAGAGCAGAAAGCAGAACTTCTAGAGAATCCCAATGTCACAGGGAAGATGTACAGAACTCCATGGGCATACTCGTCATGCTCATACTCAGATCTCTCCATTAACGCCTCTCCTGGTACATGTGCCTATGGCTA
Organism: Hemitrygon akajei; assembly: GCF_048418815.1. NCBI lineage: Eukaryota > Metazoa > Chordata > Chondrichthyes > Myliobatiformes > Dasyatidae > Hemitrygon > Hemitrygon akajei. Next base: position 35,521,670 of record NC_133127.1, read on the forward strand.
CCCTAGAAACCTGAGACCAGAGCATCCACTTGGAACCAGTTTCCTGCTAATTCCAGTATAGACTGATCATGGAGAGGAAGTTTCCATTAGTCTATCATCCAAGGGCAAAGCCTCAGAATAATGGGATGAACCTTTAAAACTAAGACAAGGAGGGACCTCTTCAATCAGTGGGTGGTTAATTTGTGGAATTCATTGCAACAGAAGGCTGCAGCCGCCGGTATTGAGTGTATTTAAGGTAGACATTGAAAGCTTCCTGATTAATAAGGACAATTAAGGATTATGGGAAGAAGGTGATGAATGGGATTGAAAAATAATCAGCCATGATTGAATGGTGGAACAGACTCGAGGGGCCAAATAGCCTAATTTTGTTCATATATCTTGTAGTTTTATCTTCCTAGGATTTTAAGAAGTTCAATGAGATAAGTTCTTGTCCTTGTGAAGTCCCAAAGAATATAAACTAAAACAGCTTAATCTACCCTTAAAAGACTGCCTGTTCATACCTGAAATTAATCTAATAAGCCATCTCTTGGCTGCCTCTAACAAAAAAGGAACCTGAGATGATATGCATCTTCAGAGGCTACGTCCACACTAGACTGGATAACTTTGAAAACGCCACTTTTGCATAAAAACAATAGGCGTCCATAATAGGCGTTTTTGAAAATACCTCTGTCCACATTAAAACGGGTATTTGGGCGAACCTCCTCCTACTGGGCATGCGCAGGACACATCTACAGAAAACAAGCGACATGTTTGGTGTCGAATCTCGCAATGAAAGTGCGCGTTTGTGCAGTTACAGACCAGAAAACTTAAAAGGAAATTGCCAAATGATGGGCAGCTGTACGCTCTCGCGCAGGAGAACTTAAAACTAAAAAAAACAAATACTGGTGTGTATGGAGGCAACCAACAGGGAGTCCATGGACAGTATGACCCAGCTGACAATGAACATTGAAAAATTGACTAACTCTGTTGCATTAATAAAGCACCTTGTTAAATGTATAAAACATGTCTGCATCAGTGTTATCTTGTATTTCCATACAATGTTACATTAGACTGTTACACATCTATTGTCAGAGAAAACCACTTTCATACAAGCAAAGACAAAAAAACAGAGCAAAGTGAGTATACTTATTTATTCAGTAAGTTATGGGTCAAAGTATTTGGTAAGTACATTTCTAACTCTTCTGGCTTCAGTCTCGTTGCTGTCTGTTCTGAAATTGTTAGGTTGTGTGGGGGTTGCGTTCAGGAAAACAATGAAATGCCGCCATCTATTCCGGCACGTCATGACAGTGTTTCTAGAAATCTCCGGTTACCCCGTCCACACTCCTCTTGCCGAAGCGGCGTTTTCAAATTTATCCACCCTGGAGGGCGTTTTAGAAAAGCTCCATTTTTGGGGGAGGAAAACACCGTTTCAGTGTGGACAGAGGGTCAAAACAAAGAGAAAAAGCTTTGGTTATGGATTTATCCGGTCTAGTTTGGACAGCCTAAGTGTAACCTTAATAGATGTAGCAAAACTTCTTTACTTTACTACACCATCCTTGGTGCAATGAAGACCATCAGACCACTCGTCTTACCAATTCAGTGCTATGCCTGTACATTAACTTCCAGTATTTCTTTCATGAAGATTTCAAGGTCTCTCTGAAATATAATTGTGCAGTCGGCCCTCCTTATCCGCGGGTTCCACATGCGCAGATTCAACCAATCGCGGATCTGAAAAACCCGGAAGTTCTCTCTCCAGCACTTGTTGTTTGACCATTGTTCACCTCGTGTCTTGTTTGGTCACTGTAGCGTTAATGTGACTCGGACACCACAGTATATTAAACACACACGTTTATTCACCAGACTTCCATTTTACAAAACCCGCGTTCTGACGTCATACGCACTCTGAGCTATGAATACTCACATAATACATTACATCCCCCTTCTCAAGTTTTTTTTTACAATACTGTGAATTACCAAAACAATGCCTCTAGGTATGACTTTCTAACATTACAACAGCCATGACATAAACTAATAAAAATCTTAACTTCTTATACTGTATTCTACATTGTATCTTACAATACTAACAGCAGTATATTTTCTTTTACTAACATAGACTAATAAACCTTTTATTTCACACCTTGGAACTTATAACATCTGTGATTTTGTCTCAAACTGTGCGAGACTGTAGTCTCTGTATCTAGCTAGAAGTTTGACTTGTCTCCCAGACCTTGTGCAATAGAACTGTGACTGTGCTTGTCCTTCAGAGTCAGTCTCTCGAGTAACCTCTGTGTCTGCATTTCCACCTCGGTCTGTCAGCGCTGAACTTTCACCGTCATTGCGTCGTGGGGTTTCGTCACACCCCTCACTCTTGGTGTCGTTTGTTTCCATGTCTGTATCCGTGGAAATGTCCTGTGTATCTGTACGTGGAAACACCCTCTCACCTGTCTTCAGCAGATGCTTCCTGTTCTCCTGTAGACTCTTCCACCCGGCGTGCGAACTATGAAGGATCTTGGTTGCTGATGCCTGTTCACAACCACAGCTGGCTGTCAAGTGTCTCCTCTCTGTATTCTGACATTTTCACCTGTATGCAGATCTGGTAACTGTCTTGTATGTCTGTCATAGTAGCTCTTTTGCTTCATTTGCTTGTCATGTACTTGAGCATTACCTTCAGGAGTCAGTAGTGTTGTGGATGTTGACAGTTTGGACTTCAGACGACGTCCCATCAACAGCTGTGCAGGAGAGAACCCCACACCCTCAATCGGTGTGTTGCAGTATTCAAGCAGAGCAATGTACGGGTCACCGTTGCTACTTTGAACATTAGTCCTAATGCATAGCTAATTTCCTCTTTAAATGTCCAGTATTTTTGTATTTCTTTTGGAACATCTTTTCTTTCTGTTGGCCATCCATTCATTGTAATGTCTCTTAGCATTTGCATTTCAGGATCTTCTGCAGTCACTTTCCTGAACATGTTCAACTTCTCCTCAGAAATAGGTAGCTGAGGTGTAACCCAGTTGACCTCCAGCTCTCTTCCTAGCAACTCTTCCTTTTGCTCTTTGAGGTAAGCACGGCTCAAAGCATCAGCGATGTGGAGTTCTTTTCCTGGGTTATAGTGACTGTGAGAGTGTACCTCTGTAGGCTGAGAAGCATCCTTTGCAGCCTCATAGGAGCTTGATGAAGTGGCTTTTTGAAGATGCTCTCAAGTGGTTTGTGATCACTCTCAACCTGGATTTCTTTGCCATATACATACTGGTGGAACTTTTCACACCCATAAACTATGGCAAGTAATTCCTTCTCGATTTGAGCATATCGGCATTGACAGTCTGTAAGTGCTCGTGATCCATACGCCACAGGCCTCCCATCCTGCAGTATAACAGCTCCTATTCCTTCCGAACTGGCATCCACAGACATTGTCACCGGTTTATTGACATCAGAGAACTTGAGTGCTGGTGCATTGGTAACCAACTGCTTCAATGTGTCAAGACTTTTCTTTTGTTCATCTTCCCAATGCCATTCAGTATTGCTCTCTAGTAACTTTCGAAGTGGAGCACTGACCTCCGATAAGTTGGGAATGAACTTGGCAAGATACTGTATCATGCCCATGAACCTCAAAAGTCCTTGCTTGTCTTCAGGTGGTGGTAGCTGTACCACAGCCCTAACCTTTTCATTATCTGGTTTTAGCCCATCAGCGCTGAGTACGTGACCTATGTATTTGATCTCTGTAGTTCTGATCCTACATTTACTTTTGTTCGGTTTTAGGTTGTACTCACGTGCTCTCTCCAGAAGCTTCCTCAGTCTCTGATCATGTTCCTCAATTGTGTCACCCCATATCAGCAAATCATCAATGATACTGACCACTCCATCCAGGCCTTCAATCATTTGTGCCACTGACCTCTGGAATACCTCTGATGCAGAAGAAATCCTGAAGGGTAGACGCAGGAAACGATATCTCCCTATGGGCGTGTTGAAAGTGCATAATTTGGAACTTTCTTCATCCAGCTTGATCTGCCAGAAACCTTGATTTGCATCCAATACTGAAAAGTGTTTTGCATTAGGCATGCGGGAGACAACCTCTTCAACCGTGAGCAGCGGATAGTGCTCCCTTTTGATGGCTCGGTTGAGATCTTGTGGATCCATGCAAATCCTAATCTTTTTCTCTGTGACCACTGTCACCATACTATTCACCCAGTCGGTCGGTTCTATTTCTCTCGTTATGACTCCCATCTGTTCCATTCTGTGTAGCTCCTCCACTACTCGATCCCTGAGAGCTACTAGAACCTTCCTCGGAGCATGCACGACTGGTGCAACAGTTGGATCAATCTGGATATGGTGTTTCCCTGGTAAACATCCTAATCCAGAAAACAAGTCAGCAAAGTCTTTGAGAAAGTCATTTTCTTTCTCAACGCCATAGATTCGCTTCACCAGGCCTAGCTCTATGCATGTTGCTCTGCCTAGTATTGCCGAAACATGCTGTTGCACAATCTCACACTCTATCTTGTGTTTTTGTCCTTTATACACACAGGTGAGTGTTTCCTTTCCCAATGATGCTGTCTTGTGGCCAAAATATCCAACAAGCTTGCAGGTGGATTTTCCAAGTTTTCCTCTGATGTCCAGTGAGTTGAATGTTTCTGCTGACATTACATTGCACTTCGCCCCAGTGTCAAGCTTAAATGTCACATTCCTCCTGTTTATTATCAGATCTTGAGTCCAATCATCTTCAACATCCATCTCTGCATTGTCAATATTCTTGATGCATACCTCCTGTTCCACTTCAATTGTTCCAATGAACATGTCACTGTTGCACTCACTCTGTTCCACAGCATGCATTTTCCTTGCTTGCTCTTGCGATTTGCACATCTTTGCAAAGTGATTTTTTTTCCTGCATAATTTGCATGTCTTACCAAAGGCTGGACATTTTCTGTATCCATGTTTATAACCACATCTGTTGCAGTTAACTTCCTTTTGATTATCCTGTGGAGCTGGCTTTGTCCTACTCTTGTCAGTTTTCACAACTTTTATTTTGTATACTTCAGTCTCTTCATTAAGCATTTTAACCGGACTCGACGTGATCTCGCTAGCACGGCACATATCAATCGCTTTTTCCAATGTAAGCTCTGCCTCTCTCAATAGCCTGCCTCTCACATGATCATCTCGTATGCCGCATACAATCCTGTCACGTATTAAAGAATCATGCAGTTGTCCGAACTCACAGTTTTTTGCCTTGTTCTTCAAATCTGTTACGTAGGCGTCTATAGTCTCTGTCGGTCCTTGAGCCCTCGTAAAAAATATGTGTCGAATGTACAGTAGGTTTTTTCTCGGCTCGCAGTAATCTTGAAACTTTTTCTTCAACACTTCAATTTTATCTCGCTCACCCTCTTGGAAGACAAACGTGTTGCAAACCTTTATTAATCCCACTTCTGACACCATGTAGCGTTAATGTGACTCGGACACCGCAGTATATTAAACACACACGTTTATTCACCAGACTTCCATTTTACAAAATTCTGACGTCATACGCACTCTGACCTACGAATACTCACATAATACATTACAGTCGCTACTTTGCTTCTGTGAAAAAATGGCTCCTAAAAAGCAATTAAGTGGTCAAAGCAATTCCTCAAAGGCTAAGAGGGAGCATAAAGTGCTGTCTCTCACCGAGAAAGCAGAAATCTTAGATCTTTTGAAAAGTGGCATGTCGCTTGCCGAAGTGGTCCTCAGCCCTCAACCTCCACAGATCCTAATTAAGTATTATTGATACTCCTCCAAAGCATCCTCATTCCCTAATCAATACAGTGTAACAACTATTTACATAGTATTTCCATTGTATTAGGTATTATAAGTACTGTAATCTAGAGATGATTAAAAGTATTACTTGTTGTTTGATCATTGTTCGCCTCGCATCTTGTTCATTTGCTACTTGTGTTGTGAGTGAGAGGAAGGAGTTTAAAGCTAGTAAGGGATGGCTGGCTAGCTATGTAAAGCGCTACAACCTCAAGAACTTAAAGATCACGGGAGAGTCAGGACTGGCTGATGCTAAGGCAGCGTCTGTGTTCCCAGAAGAGCTACGATGGTTGCGTCTGTACTGAACATGTACAGACCATTTTTTCTTGTCATTATTCCCTAAACAATACAGTATAAAAACTATTTACATAACATTTACATTGTATTAGGTATTATAAGTAACCTAGAGATGATTTAAAGTATACGGGAGGATGTGCGTGGTGGTGGCATCTGTCGGTCTCGAGAGACCGTGGATCTGCGCCTGGAGTTTCCAGGGTGCAGGCCTGGGCAGGGTTGTATGGGAGACTGGCAGTTGCCCAAGCTGCAGGCCTTCCCCTCTCCATGCCACCGATGTTGTCCAAGGGAAGGGCACTAGGACCCATGCAGCTTGGCACCGGTGACGTCGCAGAGCAATGTGTGGTTAAGTGCCTTGCTCAAGGACACAAACACGCTGCCTCAGCTGAGGCTCGAACCAGTGACCTTCAGGTTACTAGTCTGATGCCTTGCCCACTAGGCCACGCGCCAACACAGGATGTGCGTAGATTATATACAAATACTATGCCATTTTATATAAGGGACTTGAGCATTCATGTTTTTTTGGTATCCGTGGTGGGTCCCGGAACCAAACCCCTGCAGGTAAGGAGGGCCGACTGTGTTACCTTTTGCCCAAATTGAAAATATGAGCATACAGAAACATTTCAGTTGCATTTTTGAAAACTGTTTAGGAACGGAGCAATATTTGGTTACTTAATTATCTCACATTACATCACATAAACATTAGGATGGGAACATAAGTACACTGTTTGGCCTAGCAAGTATGTTTCACCATTCATCAAGTTCTTAAAATATCTTAATATATTTTCTCTGCACTATCTCAATATCTCTCAATTTCCTAATTTTTTTCAGATATATAAAGAGTAAAAGAGAGGCAAGAGTGGGCACTAGACCACTGGAAAATGACACTGGAGAGGTAGTAATAGGAGACAAAAAAAATGGCAGGCAAACAATAAGTATTTTGCATCATTCTTCTCTGTGGAAGACACCAGCGGTATGGCAGAAATTCAAAATATCAGGAGGCAGAAGTGAGTGTAGTTGCTATTACTAGAAAAAAATTACTTAGGAAGCTAAAAGGTATAAAGGCAGATTAGTGACCTGGACCAGATGGACTACACCCTGGGGTTCAGAAAGAGTACGCCAAAGTCAGCATGGTTTTCTTAAGGAGGGTAAAAAAATCAATAATTAGTTCCATTAGGACTATTAACTGTATATTATACAAAACAACACAGTATGGAACAAGTTGCTCGATCACCTGAATATTGCTGCAATTCCATTAATTTCTCTTCATTTATATCTGTAGCAATGACCTTGGCACCTTCCTTACAGAATGCCTCAAAATGTAAAAGAAAATACACATTAATAGAAAAGACATTCTATGCTTTACATAAATTGTAATTGACTTTATACTGTAACTGCCATACAAAAATAATGTAAACGTATATGCAAAGGAGTTTTGAAAGCAACAGTATTTAATATGCAAACACGAGGAAATCTACAGATGCTGGAAATTCAAGCAACACACACAAAATGCTGGTGGAACACAGCAGGCCAGGCAGCATCTATAGGAAGAAGTACAGTCGATGTCTCCACCCGAAACATCGATGGTGCTTCTTCCTATAGATGCTGCCTGGCCTGCTGCGTTCCACCAGCATTTTGTGTGTGTAGCTTTTAATTTGCTTCATGTCTTCCCTGAGTGGTATTTAATGGATAATTTTTTTAAAACTAAAATCAGACTTAGTGGTTTGAAGTCCTAGTTTAACAGAATAACTTGCAAAATAGTACACATAAAAACTGAGGACTTACGATTGCACACGCTCGTCCAATGCCTTGTGCTGCAGCTGAGAGTACAATGACTTTCCCATCCAGTCGGCCCATCCTCTGTTTGGAGGAAATGAGAAATCACACCCAGGGCAAAACTTACTATTCCCTAAATGGAACAGAGGACTTTTACATTCCATCTAGAGTGTAGACAACTAGTCGTTGAAATGAAAGCTGTTTGGAAGGATTCCACAAATATTTATGTTGTTTTGTATTCAAATACTGCGGATTCCAATTAATTGGGACATCGGGCAACTGCTTATTTGGGACAAATCTTAAAGAACTATTAAATGAGAAAACAGCCAAGATTCCCTTAGTTTATTTGGGACTCTATGCCACTTAACTGGGACAGAAGATCATGGCTAAGCACAGTTTCTAACTAGTGTCAATCGTGTGAACTTGTGTGGCCATTAGACTCTATACTGTGCTTAGAGCAAACACTCTTTAAATAGCGCCAGTTATATGTGGTTGTGTTCAAAATGCAATGGTCTTTTGTACTGAATTAATTTTGCTGACCAAATTGTATATGATCCAAGGCAGATCAATAGGTCCCTGAATTTATTCGCCCATTTATTACAACAAATTGGCAGCATATCTAACTGTCTCTAGTTTTTAGGAGCTAAAAGAATGCTATTGCTTGCTCTGGTGCTGAAGGGAAATCACTCTGTAAGACCATAAGATATAGGAGCAGAATTAGGCCATGAGGCCTACCAAGTCTGCTCCGCCATTTCATTATGGCTGATCCATCTCCCATCTTCCCACCCATATCCCTTCTTGCCCTGACTAATAAAGAACCTATCGGCCTCCGCCTTAAATATATCCAATGACTTGGCTTCCACGGCCCCTTGTGGCAACAAATTCCACAGATTCACAACACTCTGACTAAAAAAAATTCCTCCTCAACTCCGATCAAAATGGACGTCCCTCTATTCTGAGGCTGTGTCCTCTGGTCTTAGACTCCTCCATAAGTGGAAACATCCTCTCCACATCTACTCTATTGAGGCCTTTCAACATTCAATAGGTTTCAATGAGATTCTCCCCCTTTCTTCTGAATTGCAGTGAGAACAAGCTCAGAGCAATCAAATGCTCCTCATAGAATAAGCCTTTCAATCCCAGAATCATTTTCAGGAACCTCCTTTGAACCCTCTCCAATGTCAGCACAAACTTTCTTATACAAGGGGCCCAAAACTGCTCACAATACAAGTGAGTCTCACTAGTGCCTTATAAAATATCAACATTACATCCTTGCTTTTATATTCTAGTACTCTTGAAACGAATGCTAACATTGTATTTCCCCTCCTCACCACTGACTCAACCTGCAAATTAACATTTAGGAAATCCTGCATGAGGGCTCCCAAGTCCCCTTGCAACTCAGATTTTTGAATTTTCTCTTGATTTATAAAATAGTCTATTCTTTTATTTCTTCTACCAAAGTGCATGACCATACACTTCCAGACACTATATTCCATCCACAACTTCTTTGTTCATTCTCTGAATCTGTCTTAAGTCATTCTATAGCCTCTCTGCTTCCTCAAAACAACCTGCCCCTCCACCTATCTTTGCATCATCTGCAAAGCCATAAATTCCATCAGCCAAATCATTGACACATAATGTAAAAACAACCATCCCCAACACAACCCTATTGAACACTACTAGTCACTGGCAGTCAACCAGAAAAGTCTCCCTTTATTCCCACTCTTTGCCTCCTGTCTGCCAGCCACTGCTTTATCCATCCCAGTATCTTTCCTGTAATATCGTGGGCTCTTAACTTATTAAGCACCCTCATGTCTGGCACTTCGTCAAGATCTTCAGAAAATACAAGTACACAACATCCACTGATTCTCCTTTGTCTATCCTGCTTGCTATTTCTTCAAAGAATTCCAACAGAATTGTCAGGCAAGATTTTCCCTTAAGATAACCATGCTGATATTGGCCTATTTTATCATGAGTCTCCTATACCCCAAAACCACATTCTTAACAATCGACTCCAACATCTTCCCAACCGCTGTGGTCAGACTAACTGGCCTATAGTTTCCCTTCTACTGCCTCTCTCTCTTCTTGAAGAGTGGAGTGACATTTGCAATTTTCCAGTCCTCTGGAACCAAGCCAGAAACAATTGATCCTTGGGAAATCATTACTAATGCCTCCACAATCTCCTCAGCCACCTTCATAACCTTTGGGTGTGGACCATCTGGTCCAGATGGCGTATCTTCCTTCAGACCTTTCAGTTTCCCAAGTACCTTCTCCCTAGTAATGGCAACTTCACACACTTCTGCCCCCTAACAGTCTTGAACTCAGGCATACCGTTAGTGAAGACTGATGCAGAATACTTATTCAGTTTGTCCATTATTTCCTTCTCCCCCAATACTACCTCTCCAGTATAATTTCCCAGTGGCCAAATATCTATTCTTGCCTCTCTTTTACACTTCATATATCTAAAGAAGCTTCTTCTGTTCTCTTTAATATTATTGGCAAACTTACCTTCTTCATATTCTATCTTTTCCTTCTTTATTACTTTTTTAGTTACCTTACAGTTGGTTTTTAAAAGCTTCCCCATCCTCTAACTTCCCACTAATTTTTGCACTATAATATGCCCTCTCTTTGGCTTTTATGTTGGTTTTGACTTCTCTTGTCAGCCACAGTTGCATCATCTTGTCTTTAGAATATTCCTTCTTTGGGACATATCTATCTTGCATCTTCCCCATTGCTCCCAGAAACTCCAGGCAATGATGCTCTGCCGTCATCCCTGCTAGTGTTCCCTTCCAATCAATTTGGCTAGCTCCTCTCTCATGCCCCTGTAACTCCTTTTACTCCAATGTAATACTGATATATCTGACTTTAGCTTCTCTTCAAACTGCAGGGTCAATTCTATCATATTAGGATCACTGTCCGCTAAGGGTTCCTTTACTTTAAGCTCTCTAGTCAATTCCTGTTCATTGCACAACACACAACTCAGAATAACTGATCATCTAGTGGGCTCAACCACAAGCTGTTCTGAAAAGCCATCTCATAAGCATTCTACTAATTCCCCCTTGGGATCCAGCACCTACCTGATTTCCCCAATCTACCTGTATAATGAAATTCCCATGACTATCATAACATTGTCCTTTTCTACTTCCTGTTGTAATTTGTAGACCACATCGAAACTACAGTTTGGAGGTCTGTCTATACTGCAACTCCCATCAGCTGTTCCTTAGCTCTACCCACAACAATTCAATACCTTCTGATCCAATGTACCCTCTTTCTAATGATTTGAATTCATTTTTTTTTTAGCAACAGAGCCATGCCACCCATTCTGCCTACCTGCCTGTCCTTCTGAGCCACAGTACCAGACTCAGTGCCAGAGACCCTGGTTGCTATGGGTACCCCCCCCCCCCCCCGGTAGGTAACCCTACACCATTCCTCAACAACACTATCCAAAGCAGTATACTTATTACTGAGGGGAATATCCACAGGAGTACTCTGCACTGGCTGCCCCATTTCCCTTCCTTCTCCCAGTTACCCGCCTCCTGGAACCTAAGTGTGATAGCTCACTGTAGCTCCTGTCACATCCTCAGTTTCCCGTATGAACTGGAGGTTATCAAGCTGCAGCTTCAATTCCTTAATACATTCTCTGAGCAGCTGGAGCTGGTGCAGATGTAGTTATCCAGGAGAATGGAGGTCTTCCAGAATTCCTACATCGGACACACACTAAAAAACACTACAGTCGTTGATCATTAGCTCGCTAGAAGGCACTTGTTAAGGCCTTTGCCAAAACACACTGAGGGCTTTCAGGCTGCATATCCCTGAATAGTTTTTAAATGCTGTTTTTAGCTCTGGTCTCTCTACTTTGTGCTATTGGACCAGTGTTCTAAAAATGTTGATTTTGAGTTAATCTTTATACAGTCCACAATTAGTTGTTATCTGCAGGCATTTTAGTGATGGCATGGTAGTTTAGTGAATGAAATACGAACAATAATATTTTCTGCACAGCTGATTTAAAAAGAAACTGGAAAAATGTGTCTGGTATGGAAACAGGAACAGGAGGCCTATTTCACCACTCAATCAGATCATTACTGCATCTTAGTCCCACTCTCCACCCTTTTACACAACCCTTGATAACGTAACTCAACAGTAGTCTATCAATCCGGGTTCTGATATCTCTTGTCCGCATACAAGATACCCTCACCCCAGAGGTCCAAACTTTGTCTCAACATATTTTTGGATAAGTAATCTGAGAATCTGATACGGCTGAACAAATTGGATGGGGGAAGGGGCAAACTAGAACGAGGGGAGGGGGCATATTGTTAGGATAAAGACCAAGATTTTCTTCACTGAGCCTGTGGAATACACCACCGAAAATGGCTGTAGAGATCTCGTCACAAAACTTGAGTCTTGACCAGCAGCCAATCCGGACATCAGAAACTTATGAGGAGGGGGACTTCAATCAGGTCCTGTCCAAAGATAAAAAGGCAGCAGCACCAGGTTGCGGCAGCATAATAGAGCTTTGACCAGTAACCAATGGGCGATTGGGATTGATTAGTGAGAGCAAATTAAAGGAAGGCAAGGTCAAGCGCAGTGGCCATCGTCTGAGTGGACACCGAGTAGTGATCTCAAGGCTTTAACTCTGTGAGGCTTCACTCAGAAAAAGCAAAGGAAAGAAAAGCTCCTTTTTTGCATTCTCTTCTTTATATCTGTTCAGCTAGGACAGTAGGGATGGCAGGTAGGATAGTGGAATGCTCCTCTTGCAGGATGTGGGAGAGCAGGGAGACCTACACTGTCCTTAACGACTGCAACTGTGAGGAGTGCATCCAGCTACAGCTTCTAACAAATCACGTTAAGGGAGTTGGAACTGAATAAACTCTGGATCATTTGGGAGGCTGAAGGGGTGTAGATAGGACATATAAAGAGGTCATTACACCCAAGGTGCAGAACACAGGAACTGGGTGACAGGAAGGGGAAAGGGGTTAAGGAGCCAGTGCAGACTACCCCCGTGGCATCCCTCTCAAGAGTTATTTCTGGAGGGGATGACCTAACAGAGGAAAGTCGCAGTGGGCGAGTCTCTATCACTAAATCTGCCTCTGTGACTCAGAAGGGTAGAGAGAAGAAGAGGCATGCTGTGGTAATAGGGACTTCGTTAGTTGGGGGAATGGACAGGAGGTTCTATCGGCAAGAACGAGATTCCCAGATGGTATGTTGCTTCCCGGGTGCTAGGGTCCAGGGTATCTCAGAAAGAGCTCTCAGCATTCTTAATCAGAATCAGGTTTATTATCACCAGCATGTGTCGTGAAATTTGAATCTCTGAGTGTGTACCTTCAGGCTTCTGTACCTCCTAATTGATGGTAACAATGAGAAAAGTCATGCGGGGTGGGGGGTAGGGTCCTTAATAATGGACGCTGCTTTTCTGAGACACTGCTCCTTGAAGATATCCTGGCTACTTTTTAAACTACTACCTAAGATGGAGCCGACTAAATTTACGACCCACTAAATTTAAGGAGGGTGAACAGCCAGAAGTCATGTAGGTCCCAATAACAAACGAGGAAATCTGCAGATGCTGAAAATTCAAGCAACACACACAAAATGCTGGTGGAACACAGCAGGCCAGGCAGCATCTATAAGGAGAAGCACTTTCGACGTTTTGGGCCGAGACCCTTCGTCAGGACTAACTGAAAGGAAAGATAGTAAGAGATTTGAAAGTAGGAGGGGGAGGGGAAAATGCGAAATGATAGAAGACCGGAGGGGGCGGGGTGAAGCTGACAGCCGGAAAGGTGATTGGCAAAAGGGATACCGAGCTAGAGAAGGGAAAGGATCATGGGACGGGAGGCCTAGGGAGAAAGAAAGGGGGAGGGGAGCACCACAGGGAGATGGAGAACAGGCAGAGTGATGGGCAGAAAGAGAGAAAAAAAGAGGGGGGGAAAAACTAAATATATCAGGGATGGGGTAAGAAGGGGCATTAACGGAAGTTAGAGAAGTCAATGTTCATGCCATCAGGTTGGAGGCTACCCTGCCGGTATATAAGGTGTTGTTCCTCCAACCTGAGTGTGGCTTCATCTTGACAGTAGAGGAGGCCATGGATAGACATATCAGCACACACAAAATGCTGGTGGAACACAGCAGGCCAGGCAGCATCTATAGGAGAAGCACTGTCGATGTCTCGGCCCGAAACGTGGACAGTGCTTCTCCTATAGATGCTGCCTGGCCTGCTGTGTTCCACTAGCATTTTGTGTGTGGTGTTGTTTGAATTTCCAGCATCTGCAGATTTCCTCGTGTTAGACATATCAGAATGGGAATGGGACGTGGAATTAAAATGTGTGGCGACTGGGAGATCCTGCTTTCTCTGGCGGACAGAGCGTAGGTGTTCAGTGAAATGGTCTCCCAGTCTGCGTCGGGTCTCACCTATAAAAGGCCACACCGGGAGCACCTGATGCAGTATACCACACCAGCCGACTCACAGGTGAAGTGTCACCTCACCTGGAAGGACTGTCTGGGGCCCTGAATGATGGTGAGGGAGGAAGTGTAAGGGCAGGTGTAGCACTTGTTCTGCTTACAAGGATAAGTGCCAGGAGGGAGATGGGTGGGGGGGGGTGAGAGAGACGAATGGACAGGGGAGTCGCATAGGGAGCGATCCCTGCGGAAAGCAGAAAGAGGTGGGGAGGGAAAGATGTGCTTGGTAGTGGGATCCTGTTGGAGGTGGCGGAAGTTACGGAGAATTATACGTTGGACCTGGAGGCTGGTGGGGTGGTAGGTGAGGACAAGGGGAACCCTATTCCGAGTGGGGTGGTGGGCGGATGGGGTGAGGGCAGATGTGCAGGAAATGGGAGAGATGTGTTTGAGAGCAGAGTTGATGGTGGAAGAAGGGAAGCCCCTTTGTTTAAAAAAGGAAGACATCTCCTTCATCCTGGAATGAAATAGGTCCCAATAACATGGGTAGGACGAATGACAAGGTTCTGCATAGGGAATTCAGGGAGAGGTGCAAAGTTAAAGGGCAACACCTCCAGGATTGTGATCTCAGGGTTGCTACCTGTGCCAGGTGCTAGTGAGGTCAGAACTAGGAAGGGTATGCAGTTAAATACGTGGCTAAGGAGTTGGTGTAGGAGGGAGGGCATAAGATTTCTGGGTCATTGTTCTCTCTTCCAGGGAAGGCGTGACCTGTACAGAAGGGGCAGCTTGCAGCCGAGTAGTACAGCAGGTCTGAACCACCAAGGGATATGCTCCTGCTTCTGTGAGCCAGGGTTTAACCAGACTTTTTGACCGCTAACTCAATTCTGGAAATGCCAGTGCTACATATATTAGTAACATTAACGACTGATTTGGAAAATGGCATCCTTATACAATTATAGTCGGCAGGAGCGTGACTGGCCGAAGGGCTTGTTCCGTACTGTACGCCCTAATGTTTCTTTCATACGGAAGCACTCAACGACCGTAATCTTCCGCTCAGCGTGTAGGCTTTGCTTCTAGCAGAATCGCTGAACCAGCCGGAATATGAAATCTAGAGCTATAGGCGAGATAAACATAGCTAGAAACAGAGTGTGCGTCCCGAACGGCCGAGCTGCTGCAAGGAATGCGCGGAGTGGGAACGATGCGGGAGGGAGAGTGAGTGGACCACAGGCTCGGACTGTTCCGCCCATTCCACCCCCAATACTTCCTGCGTTAGGGCAGGAGCCAGAAGCATCGGCTCCTGGAAAATAAATGCCCCAGGTAACTATGATCAGTATCAGATTGCGGCAGAAAGGGTGTACCCCGACCACTACCAGGCCGCGCTTTACTCGACTGATTAGTTGGCCAAAAGAGGCCAACAAACATCTGCCAGTGCAGTAAGGTGGAGAAATTGCTCTCGTCACGACTACCTTTTAAGCCCAACAAAATGCACTGAGTCTCAACAACTTACCGTGCAGGTCTAAAGCTAACTAATATGTCGCGTGCTGCGAGAATGGAATTTGCTCTGCGTTTATTGAGAGTGTGCGCTGTATAAACCATCCCCGCGGTGACTACATCGTAAACATCGGTAGCTCGCCTCCACAAGCAGACTCCACTTGTCAGCAGTCCGGCTCTGCTCAGTTCCGGTTTGGACCCGGGAAGTAAAAGTAAAGGCGGAACTTGGAAAATGAGGCTGGTTTGACAGCTCTCATATACTCCCAATCTCCTTCAACTTTTGAATGGAGATCTTCGTTGTATCTGAACCTATACCCTCTTATGCTGCATCGAAGTATCCTTTCAAGATCGTTTCTACAACTATGTAAGCCTCTATGGACTTTAATGAATGACAGGACAATTTCTCCCAACATGCACTGGTCTTTTTTTTACCAGGACTCTGGTAGTAAAAGTTTTGATAAAATAAGTATGGCTAAGTAACAAAAGAACTTTTAAACAAGAATTTGTAAAAATTAATTAACTTTGTCAAGATTCAGTCCATAAAATATTTCAATCATCACATGAACTGGAAAAGGATTGTATGATGAGACAATCAGAGATCAAATGTAAACATAATAGTGAGGCTAGAAGACATGTCTGAGATGATAAATGAAGACTCGCAATTATACTACTCAGAGCCCCTCAGCCCAAAATTCATCTATGCCGACCAAGATCCCAATCTACACAAATCTGTTTCCTGTATTTGGTTTGTATCTCTATTGGGTACCCACCCAAATGAGGTTAAATGTTGTGATTGTACCTGCCTCTACTACCTCTGGCAGCTTTTTCCATACACCCACACCCATCTCTGTGAAAAACTCAATCCCCTCATGTACCCTTTAAATATTTCCTCTCTCACCTTAAACCTACGTCCTCTAGTTTTAGAGTCCCTTACTTTGAAAAAAGACTATGTACCCTATCGGACATCTCAATATTTCATAAACCTCTGTAAGGTCACCCTAAGAAAACCCCAAGGCGTTCTACAAGTATGTGAAGAGCAAGAGGATAAGGCGTGAGAGAAGAGGACCAATCAAGTATGACAGTGGAGAAGTGTATATGGAACTAGAGAAGATAGCAGAGGTACTTAATGAATACTTTGTTTCAGTATTCACTACAGAAAAGGATTTGGCGATTGTAGGGATGACTTACATCGAATTGAAAAGCTTGAGCATATAGACACTAAGAAAGAGGATGTGCTGGAGCTTTTGGAAAGCATCAAGTTGGATAAGTCTCTGGGACCAGACGAGATGTACCGCAGGCTACTGTAGGAGGCAAGGGAGGAAATTGCTGAGCCTCTGGTAATAATCTTTGCATCATCAATGGGGATGGGAGAGGTTCCAGAGGATTGAAGGGTTGCACATGTTGTTCCCTTATTCAAGAAAGGGAGTAGAGATAGCTTAGGAAATTATAGACTAGTGAGTCTTACTTCAGTGGTTGGTAAGTTGATAGGAAATATCCTGAGAGGCAGGATTTATGAACATTTGAAGAGGCTTAATATGATTAGGAATAGTCAGCATGACTTTGTCAAAGGCAGGTATTGCCTTACGAGCCTGAGTGAATTTTTTGAGGATGTAACTAAACACGTTGATGAAAGTAGAGCAGTAGATGTAGTGTATATGGATTTCAGCAAGACATTTGATAAGGTATCCCATGAAAGGCATATTGAAAAAGTAAGGAGGCATGGGATCCAAGGGGATCTTACTTTGTGGATCCAGAATTGGCTTGCTCACAGAAGGCAAGAAGTGGTTGTAGATGGGTCATATTCTGCATGAAGGTCAGTAACCAGTGGTGTGCTTCAGGGATCTGTTCTGGGACTCCTTCTCTTCGTGGTATTTATAAATGACCTGGATGAGGAAGTGGAGGGATGGGTTAGTAAATTTGCTGATGACACAAAGTTTGGGGGTGTTGTGGATAATGTGGAGGGCTGTCAGAGATTACAGGAGGACATAGATAGGATATAAAACTGGGCTGAGAAGTGGCAGATGGAGTTAGACCCAGATAAGTGAGGTGGTTCATTTTGATCGTGTGAATAGTCAGAGGCTTTTTCCCAGGGCTGAAATGGCTAACACGAGAGGGCACAATTTTAAGGTGTTTGGAACTAGGTACAGAGGAGATAGCAGAGATAAGTTTTTTTACGCAGAGCATGGTGAGTGTGTGGAATGGGCTGCTGGCAATGGTGGTGGAGGCAAATACGATAGGATCTTTTAAGAGACTCCTGGAGAGGTATGTGAAGCTTAGAAAAATAGTGGGCTATGGGTAACCCCAGGTAATTTCTAAAGTAAGTACATGTTCGGCACAGCATTGTGGGCCAAAGGGCCTGTATTGTGCTGTAGATTTTCTATGTCTGGATATCCTATCTCTAATCGTACACTCTCAGTCTGATTTTGCCTCCTTCAAGTCCTTTTACAATAATCCTGTTAACATAAATGTGTGAACTGTTGTACGTGATCCTTCCTGTGGACTGAAACCTTTTTTCATTTCAGGCACATCACGACATATTTCATTTCCTTCTTGAGTGATTCACTTTTTTTCTAGTTTAAATTGTACTTCAAAATTTGCCAACCAAATCATGAAACTATTTAAATTGATATAAATGTGAACAGAAGTAATTGAAAACATTTTTTTGTGTGTGGAAAGGTGTTTTTAATTATGTTGACTTTACCAAATTCTAAGGCCAGTCACACAATCTCCCCCACAAGCCATTAAGAGGCACAGAGTTCATTATGGGGGCAGCCATCTAAACTCAATTGATTGTTTCTATGAATTCATTCTCAAGGTTTGGAATCAAGGCAACATTTTCACCAGACATTGTGTTCTTCAAAAAAAAATGCAGCTTGATACTCCATCTCTGCCTGATGTGATGAAAGAGGTTGCTCTGGGCTGGGCATTAGGCTTTCAGTCATGGTTTGCTGTAATCTATGAGGAGCAGGATCCATAAATCCAGAAAATGGAGACAGGCAGAATCAAGATTACTGCAATGTCAGACTAATGTCATCCTTTTCTTATTCATCTTCCTATCTGTAATTATTCAGATACTAATCACACAGGATAGAAAACCAATCCTCTCATTGCATCTGTAACATCTCCAATTAGTCTCATTCCAATACTCACCACTCAGTCTTAAATCATTTCTTTCTTTTCAAGTATATGTCCAAATATCTTTTGAAATTCATATTTAATCTGCCTTTGTAGAAAAACCAGACTGAGATAAACTTAACTTTGATATTTACACGTTTTATTGCTGTCCCAAGAATATTCTGTTCCAATCCAGACCTCCAGATTCATGGAGAAACTACCTGATAGATGAATGGGATAGAAGGCATTAATGGCACAGGATTGGACATCTGATGTAGCACCAAGATGAGTTTTCTGGCCCAATCTTTCCAATATCAACAATACTAACTTTCACCTCACTCTAACAACATCCATTTACTAAAATACTTCTCAGTAAAAAATGTTACATAATAATTATCTGCTGAATCTACAAGCCAGTTGCAGACTCAGTTCATTCTGGATTCTGGATTTGTAATTCACTATCTGAGCCACTGTACTATTGTTTCTGTATTTGTCTTCTATGCTTTACTTGATCTTTTGATGATCCTGTTATAGCTACTCTATAGATTTGCTGAGTATGTCCACAGGAAAAAAAATCTCAGGGTTGTATGTGGTGATGTATATGTACTCTGATAATAAAATTTACCTTGAATTTTAAGATATTTATAGGGTTTAAGGTCCCAAATCTTTAATGTTTGTTGAACACCTTGCATATATGGTCATATACGATAAAATTTCATATAACAAACACTTCCAGCACACCCTGGGTACTTGATCACAAAACACAAAAAACACCATAAGACATAGGAACAGAATTAGGCCATTCAGCCCATCAAGTCTGCCCTGCCATTCCATCATGGCTGATCCCAGATCCCACTCAACCCCATACACCTGCCTTTTCGCCATATCCTTTGATGCTCTGACCAATCAGGAAACAAGCAACTTCTGCCTTAAGTATACCCATGGACTTGGCCTCCACTGCAGTTGGTGGCAGAGCATTCCAAAGATTAGCTACACTCTGGCTAAAAAAAATTCCTCCTTACCTCTGTTCTAAAAGGTCACCCCTCAATTTTGAGGCTGTGCCCTCTAGTTTTGGATACCCCTACCACAGGAAACATCCTCTTCATATCCACCTTATCTAGTCCTTTCAACTTTTGGTAGGTTTCAATGAGATCCCCTTGCATTCTTCTAAATTCCAGTGAGTACAGGCTCAAAGCTGCCAAACGTTCCTCATATGTTAACACTTTCATTCCTGGAATCATCCACGTAAACCTCCTCTGGAGTCTCTCCAATGACAACACATCTTTCTGTTGATAATACTCCAAATATGGCCTGATTAGTGTCTTATAAAGCCTCTGCATTATCTCCTTGCTTTCATATTCTACTCCCCTTGAAATAAATGCCAATAAATGCCTATTAACCTTGATAATAGTCTGCACTCTTGTTCTTTTTACAAAAATTTATTATCATACATTTGCCAACATTGTATTCCATCTGCCTGGAACGCTGTGTAGAACACTACTCTGAGCTCTACTCGAGGGAAAATGTTGTTGTTAGCTTAGCCATTGATGCCATCAATTGTCTACCAGTCATGGATGAATTCGACTCCATACCAAACATTGAGGACCTCAGGAAGGCAATTGCCGGTTTGGCCCCAGGGAAAGCACCTGGCAATGATGGGATTCCTCCAGACCTGATCAAACACTGCAACAGTTCACTCCTCTAACCTTTACACAAGGTCCTCTGTCGGTGCTGGAAGGAAGGAGCCATACCACAGGATATGCGCGACTCCAAAATCGTCACTTTGTACAAGAACAAGGGTGATAGGAGCGACTGCAACCACTACAGGGGTATCTCCCTCCTGAGTATTGTCGGCAAAGTCTTTGCTCATGTAGCTCTGGCACATCTACAAACTCTGGCAGAGCGAGTCTACCCCGAGTCCCAATGTGGTTTTTGCGCAAGGAGGTCAACTGTCGACATGATTTTCTCACTCTGTCAGCTCCAGGAGAAGTGCAGGGAACAACAGAAACCCCTCTATGTTGCTTTCATCGACTTGACCAAGGCATTCGATGTTGTCAACAGGGATGGGCTCTTTCAGGTTCTCCTCAAGACTGGCTGTCCCCCGAAACTCCAAAGTGTCATCAAATCATTCCATGACGACATGAGAGCTACTGTTCAGTATGATGGCAGCTCATCAGAACCCTTCGCTATTAGTAGTGAAGTCAAACAAAGATGCGTGTTGGCCCCAACATTATTCGGCATTTTCTTCTCAATGCTATTGAAGCATGTGTTTGGAACATCGACAGAAGGCATCTACGTGCACACCAGGTCTGATGGACGGATGTTCAACCCTGCATGCCTGAGAGAAAGAATAAAGGCAGGAACCGGGTATTGATAGTAGATGATCAGCCATGATCTCAAAATGGCGGTGCAGGCTCGAAGGGCCGAATGGTCTACTTCTGCACCTATTGTCTGTTGTCTATAAAGGTGTGAAAGATCTTAATACGTGACATGCTCTTTGCTGATGACGCTGCTATAACCTTGCACACCACACAGAAACTACAAATTCTCATGGACCGCTTCTCTAAGGCATGAAGGACTTCGGGCTTACCATCAGCCTAAAGAAAACAAATGTCCTTGCCCAGAACGTAGTGGAGACCCCAGTCACAACCATCAACAATTACGATCTAGAAGTGGTCCACCAGTTCTCATACTGGGGTCGACCATTAGTACCACGCTGTCCCTCGATGTTGAAATCAATAGGCGTATCGGCAAAGCAACATTGATCCTTGCTCGACTTTCCTCGCAGGTCTGGGAGAATCTGAAACTCGCTACAAAGACCAAGACTGCCTTGAACAGTGCAAGCATTATCAGCACCCTCCTGTATGGTAGCGAGACTTGGACCATCTATTCCAAACAAGAGAGGAAACTCAATAGTTTTCACCTGTGCAGCCTTTGCTACATCCTTGGCATCACCTGGAGAGACAAAGTCACAAACTCTGAGGTCCTCTCCCGCGCTGGACTTCCCACAATGTTCACGCTTTTAAGACAACACAGACTGTGCTGGCTGGGCCCGTCCATCGTATGAAGGATGGTAGACTGCCAAAGGACATCCTCTATAGAGAACTAGCAACAGGGAAGAGGAACGTTGGTAGATCCCAGCTTCACTTCGAGGACCTTTGCAAATGTGACATGAAAGCCTTAAAAATCAACACAGAGTGCTGGGAGGATACGGCAGATGACCCCAACAAATGGCGAGGTATTCTTCAGCAACACCTAGAGCAAGGCGAAAGAGTGATCCTGAGTCAGTTTGAGGAGCGGAGGGCTAAACGGAGAGCACAGTGGACAGCGGACAACAATTCCACACATGCAGCAACTGTGGCAAAGCCTACTGTTCCAGGATCGGCCTCAATAGCCACAGTCAATGCTGCTCGACAAACCAATGACTACCAGAGGCACAGTACCCATGGTTGACCACGACCGACGAAGGCCACATATATTCCATTGCCACTTATTTGCCTATTCTTCCAATATGTCTAAATCCTGTTACAATTGCATTGCTTTCTCAGCACTACCCACCCCTCCACCTATCTTCGTATCATCGGTAAACTTTGTCAGAAAGCCATCAATTCCATCATCCATGTCATTGACAAACAATGTGAAAAGTAGCCGTCCCAATACTGACCCCTGAGGAACACCACTTGTCATTGGCAGCCAACCAGAAAAGGTCCCCTTTATTCCCATTCGCTGCCTCCTGGCTGTCAGCCATTCCTCTATCCATGCCAGTATCTTTCCTGTAAAGCCATAGGATTTTATCTTGCTAAGCAGCCTCATGTGTGGCACCTTATCAAATGCTTTCTGAAAATCCAAGTTAATAACATCCACTGCCTTTCCTTTGTCCACTCTGCTTGTTACTCACTCCTGCTCCCCGACACTGATGGACCCCTGGCACACCGCTAGTGTCTTCCACTGTGAAGACAGGTGCAAAGTACTCATTAAGTTCATCAGCCATTTCTTTGTCCCCCATTACTACCTCACCAGCATCATTTTCCAGTGGTCCAAGATCATCTCTTGCCTCCCTTTTAGTCTTTATATAACTGAAAAAACTTTGCTATCCTGCTTTATATTGGCTAGTATATTGCCTTCATATTTCATCTTTTCCCTTCTTATATCTTTTTTAGTTCCCTTTGGTTGGATTTTAAAAGCTTCCTAATCATCCAACTACCCGCTCACTTTTGCTAACTTATAAGCCCCTGGCTTTTATGCTGTCCTTAACTTCCCTTGTCAGCCACGGTTGTCTACCCCTGCCATTTGAGAACTTCTTCTGTGGGACATATCTATTCTGCACCTTGTGAACTACTCCCAGAGACTTCAGCCACCTCTGCTCTGCTGTCCCTGCCAGTATCCTCCTCCAGTCCACCTGGGCAAGCTCCTCTCGCGTGCCTCTGTAATTCCCTTTATTCCATTGCTATACTGAGACGTGACTTGTGCTTCTCCCTCTCAAATTGCAGTATGAATTCAATCATATTATGATCACTGCCTCCTAAGGGTTTCTTTACTGTAAACTGACTAATAAGATCTGGGTTATTACACAACACCCAATCTAAGATAGCCTTTCTCCTACTAGGCTCAAGCACAATCTACTCTAAAAAGCCATTTTGTAGACATTCAACAAATTCCCTCTCTTGCGATCTAGCATCAACCTGATTTTCCCAATCCCCTTGCATATTGAAGTCCTTCATTACAATTGTGACATTCCCCTTATTACATGCCTTTTTCAGCTCCCTTTGCAATCTCAACCCCACATCTAGACTACTATTTGGAGGCCTATATATGAATCCCACAATGGTTTTTTACCTTTGCAGTTTCTTAACTCCACTCACAAAGACTCAACATTCTCTGACCCTATGCCCCCTCTTTCTAAAGATGTAATTCCATCTCTTACCAACAGAATCACACCATCGCCGATGCCTTCCTGCCTGTCCTTATTCTTTGATGTTAAGCTCCCAACTATGGCCTTCTTTTAGTCACGTCTCAGTGATGCCGACCAATCTCTAATAGTGCAATGAGTTCATCCCAATGTTATGTGCATTTAAATATAGCACCTTTAGTCCTGCATTCTTCACCTTTTTGAATTTTGCCTCCCTGGTACAATTTACACCCAATCATTGGCTTGTCATTTACTGTCACCAACATACTTATTTACTGCCAAGAAATTAACACTTGGTTAACAACATTCTTACAATAATCTAGCTTAACTTTGGGATGCTTGTAACTACTATCTGCAGCCCACACACACTGATGTTATTGTTTGGCTGGCAAATGTCTCAAGCTGAATCAGACCACTAATATCCTTGGCATCCTATTCACTTCTAACTATCAGAACCTGCAACCTCATCTTCATATGGAATTGCCTGCTTTAATCCATATTGCAGGCTACTACTTGAAAATGATCTCATCACTGCAATGCACATTCACTGTTAGACCTCTTGATGATCTCTTATTCTCCAACCTTCAGCTCCTCCAATGATCTGTCTGTCTGTAACCTAACCTGTATGTCCTACTCACAATCACCATTGTTGTTGTTCAGTTGTTAAGTCGAGTCTGACTCTTCGTGACGTCATGAATTCCTGCACACCGAGCCTTCTTGTTGGAAACTGCCTTTCTAAGATCTCCCAAGATCATACACATCTTCTGAGTAATATTATCTATCCATCATAGCCTCTGTCATCTTCTCTTTTTCCTTCTATTTTACCTAACATGAGAGTCTTCTCCAAGGAGTCCTGTCTTCTCATGATGTGGCCAAAATATTTCGGCTTTTTTCTCATAATCAAGCCTCCTAGAGAGCAGTCTGGCTGTATTTCTTCAAGTATTGACTTGTTGGATTTCCTTGCTGTTCAACGAACTCTTAACACTTTCCTCCAGCATCCAAGTTCAAAGGTGTTGATTCTTTTCCATTCAGCCTTACTAATAGTCCAGCTCTCACAGCCGTACATCACAAATGGAAATACCATAGACTTGACTATACAGATCTTTGTAGACAATGTTATGTCTCAGCTCTTCAGTATTTTATCTAAATTTGCCATCGCTGCCCTCCCCAGAAGTAAGCAGCATTTACAAGCAGTCCCCGGGTTACATACGAGTTCCATTCATGAGTCCGTCTTTAAGTTGGATTTGTACGTGTCAGAACAAGTACATCTGGTATTATTTAGTGTCAGTTTGTCGTTTGTCTTAGTATATAGTATATATTTTACCTTTCTATGCATATAAAACACATAAGAAATGTATGTATTCCAACAATTAAACCATTGCGTTGCTTAATAATAATTGTAGCTTTCATTGGGGCAGGGCCTTTCACATGTTCCATTATTCTCACTTTATCCGTTATCCTTCAAAATTGTTCCAATTGTTGATCGACTGTAGCCTAACGCTTTTCCAATGACTGACAGCGTTTCACCTCTTTTCAGACGCTTTATTATTTCCACTTTATTTTCAATTGCGATCGCTTCCCATCAATGGAACAGAAACACTGCGGATGGTGGGTCCCGAGCTCCTCCGGCTCCGGAGGTCTGCTGGGTCCGAAAGACCACCGCACTGAGACAAGTTAAATGGGACAAGTGGGCGCTGTGCTGGGTTTGGGTATTTGATCCTCCACAATATTCCGCGTGGGAATTTAAACTGGAGGTGGCAGTGTTTTTTTTACAAGGTCGAGTTTCAAGCTCAACATCAACCGGACACGGATGGTACCGGAGTCACTGGATCGACATCAACCCGGCACGGGAGTGGTCTGTCACTGGATCGAACTCGAGCCGGACGCTGATCTCACTGTGCCACCAGCCGACCAGAACGGGTGGTGGGGGGGGGGAGGGGGGAGGGGGCAGGGTGACTCTTACTAAGGAAAATTTAAGCCAAATACAAAGTTAAACATTCAACACAGTGTTAATGGCAACAACTTAAAATGGTGGACGGCGTTCTCCTTCCTCGGTTCGTAAGTACGAGTTGTCCGTAAGTTGGATGTTCGTAACTCGGGGACTATCTGTAATTTTGTGGCTCCAGTTACCATCTATAGAAATCTTTGAACCAAGGAAGACAAAATCCATTATTACTTCCACTGCCTTTGTTTAATACCACAGAGTTAAGAGGGTCGATTGACATAATCTTGGTTCTCTTAATATTGAACAACAAGCCAGCTTTTGCACTTTCTTCTTTCACTTTGATTAGAAGCTTCATCAGATTCTCCTCACTTTCAGCCATTAGAGTAGTATCATCTGCATATCTGAGGTTGTTAATATTTCGTCTGGCAAATTTGATTCCAACATTTGAGTCCTCTAGACCGGCATTCCTCATGATGTGTTTAGCATTTTGATTAAATAAGTCGTGTTACAGTATGCAGCCTTGTCGTACTCCTTTCTCAATCTTGAACCAGTTTGTAGTTCCATGTTCAGTTCGAACTTTTGCTTCTTTATCTTTGTACAAGTTTCTCATAAGGCAGATCAAATGTCCAGGTATCCCCGTTTCTTTAAGGAGTTGCCTTAAAGTTTATTATGGTCCACACTGTCGAAAGCTTTATAGTAGTCAATAAAACACAGATAAATACTTTTCTGGAATTCCCTCGATTTCTCCATTATCCAATGTAGGTTAGCAATTTGATCACTGGTGCCTCTGCCTCTTCTAAAACCAGCTAGTACATCTGACAGTTCTCATTCTATATATTGCTGGAGACTTGCTTGCATGATCTTTAGCAATACCTTGCTAGAATGTGAAATTAGTGAAATTGTTTGGCAATTTGAACATTCCTTTATGTTTCCCTTCTTGGGAATTAGGATATAAACTGATCTTTTCCATTCTAAAGGCCATTGTTGGGCTTTTCAGAGCTGCTGGCAAATTGCATTCAACACTTTTACAGCATCACCTTTTAAAGTCTTAAACAATTCAACTGGAATCCTATCACATGCTACAGCCTTATTATTGGCAATGTTTTCTATTGCCCATTCGACACCACTTTCCAGACTGTCCGGCTCTAGTTCGATGAGGGAGTCATTGCAGGTGTCTTCACTGCTGGGATCTTTCCTGTACAATTCTTATGTGCACTCCTGCCATCTCTTTTTGATGTCTTCTGCTTCTGCAAGGTCCTTCCCTTCTTTGTCTTTTACTATACTCATTTTTGCATGAAATGTTCCTTTGATTTCTCTAATATTTTTGAATAGATCTCGTTTTTCCAATTCTGTTGGCTTCTTCAGCTTCTCTGCATTGTTCTTTTAAGTTTCCTTATCTTTCCTTGCTACCTTCTTGAACTTTGCGTTTAGTTGGAGGTATTTCTTCCAATCTCCATTAGCCTTCACCTCACTTTGCTGCTTGGCCACTTGTAGAGCCTCCGCAGAAAGCCATTTTGCAATATTTTTTGTTGCCACCTCTTATATAATGCTCCTTACTTCTATCCATAGTTCTTCTGGCTTTCTGTTTACTGGGTTTAATCAATTGAATCTGTTAGAAACATAGAAAACCTACAGCACAATACAGGCCCTTTGGCCCACAAAGCTGTGCCAAACATGTCCTTACCTTGGGAATTACCTAGGGTTACCCATAGCCCTCTATTTTTCTAAGCTCCATGTACCTATCCAGGAGTCTCTTAAAAGACCCTATGGTTTCTACCTCTACCACCATCACTGGCAGCCCATTCCATGCTCTCACCACTCTGCATTAAAAACTTACCCCTGACATCTCCTCTAATACCTACTTCCAAGCACCTTAAAACTATGCTCTCTCATGCTAGCCGTTTCAACCCTGGGAAAAAGCCTCTAACTATCCACATGATCAATGCCTCCCATCGTCTTGTACACCTCTATGAGGTCACCTCTCAGCTCCGTCGCTCCAAGGAGAAAAGGCTGAGTTCACTCAACCTATTCTCATAAGGCATGCTCCCCAATCCAGGCAACATCCTTGTAAATCTCCTATGAACCTTTCTATGGTTTCCACATCCTTCTTGTAGTGAGGCAACCAGAACTGAGCACAGTACTCCAAGTGGGGTCTGACTAGGCTCCTATATAGCTGCAACATTACCTCTTGGCTCTTAAACTCAATCTCACGATCGATAAAGGCCAATGCACTGTATGCTTTCTTAACCACAGAATCAACCTGCACAGCAGCTTTGCATGTCCTACAGACTCATAGAAACATAGAAAATCTACAGCACAATACAGGCCCTCCGACTCACAAAGCTGTGCCAAACATGTACTTACTTTAGAAATTATGACTTGAACCCCAAGATCCCTCTGATCCTCCACACTGTCAAGAGTCATACCATTAATACTATATTCTGCTATCATATTTGACCTACCAAAATGAACCACCTCACACTTATCTGGGTTGAACTCCATCTGCCACATCTCAGCCCAGTTTTACATCCTATTAATGTCCCACTGTAACTTCTGACAGACCTCCACACCATCCACAACACCCCCAACTTTTGTGTCATCAGCAAATTTACTAACCCATCCCTCCACTTCCTCATCTAGGTCATTTATAAAAATCACGGAGAATAGAGGTCGCAGAACAGATCCCTGAGGCACACCACTGGTCACCGACCTCCATGCAGAATGTGACCCATCTGCAACCACTCTTTGCCTTCTGTGGCCAGTTCTGAATCCACAAAGCAAGGTCCCCTTGGATCCCATGCCTCCTTACTTTCTCAATAAGCCCTACATGGGGTACCTTATCAAATGCCTTGCTGAAATCCATACACACTACATGTACGGCACTACCTTCATCAATGTGTTTAGTCACATCCTCAAAAAAAATTAATCAGGCTCATAAGGCATGACCTGCCTTTGACAAAGCCATGCTGACTATTCTTAATCATATTATGCCTCTTGAAATGTTCATAAATTCTGCCTCTCAGGATCTTCTCCATCAGCTTACTAACTACTGAAGTAAGACTCACTGGTCTATAATTTCCTGGGCTATCTCTACGCCCTTTCTTGAATAAGGGAACAACATCCGCAACCTTGCAATCCTCCGGAACCTCTCCCATCCCCATTGATGATGCAAGGATCATCACCAGAGGCTCAGCAATCTCCTCCCTCACCTCCCACAGTAGCCTGGGATACATCTCATCCGGATCTGTTCTTCACCTCCATGGCATATTCTTGATGGATGCTATCAACATCAAACTTTGCTGGTATGTTTGTTTTCCTGATGCTCTTCAGTTTCATTCTGAATACTGCAACAAGTAGCTCATGGTCTGAGCCACAATCTACTCCTAGTCTTGTTTTAGCTGAAAGTATAGAGATCTTCCATCTCTGATTGCAAAGTATATAGTCAATCTGGTTTTGGTGATGACCATCTGGTGATGTCAATGTATAGAGCCGCCTCTTAGGCTGTTGGAAGAAGGTATTTGCTATAACCAAAGAGTTCATTAGGCAAAATTCTAACAGTCAATGTCCTGCTTCATTCCTTACTCCAAGGCCAAAGTTGCCCATTACTCCAGGTGTTCTGTGATTTCCAAACTTTGGCATTCCAGTCTCCAATTATAAATGTAACATCCTTTTTTGGTGTCATATCCAGGAAGTGCTGCAGTTCTTCATAAACCTGGATAATTTCATCCTCTTTGGCATCTGTGGTTGAAGCATGAATTTGTATCCCTTGGATGTTGAAAGGTTTGCCTTGAAGTCGTACTGTGATCATTCTATCCTTTTTGGGGTTGTATCCAATCACTGATTTTGATACTCTTTTGACAAAGCCATTCCATTCTTTCTGCAGGTTTCCACAATCACCATCATCTAATTCAATTTCTTTCTAATGTGCAAAATTCTCACATGTTAAGACTCTTCTTTCACTCTGGCTGTCATGGTCCAGTCCGTATTACGGTTCATGGTCCGGTCCATCGATCCTTGTTCCGGGTCTTCCTGTTGTCTCCCCGGTTCCATTGGGTACCTTAATTGAGGCACCTGATTCTCGTTTTGGGCTGGCTCCATAAATAGCTTCAGGATTCAACTTCAGGCTGCTGGACTGTTTCCTTCCCTTCCCCTTCTTTCTGAAGCCTTGCCTGTAACCTACGCCTGTCCATGTGCCTCGCCCAGCCCTGTGCTGGAGATTCCTCATCCTGTGCTGGATCATCCCCATTTGAATCCTTGGCAGTTCCTTTGGCAAGTATCCTCGGCAAGCATCCGGGCTCTGCGTCCAAGGAAGGGTCCCGGCCCTGCGCTCCAAGGAGGTGTCCCAGCTCCGTATCCAAGAGCCGAGCCAAACCGAGACCAAGAGCAACGTCCTGCCCAGGCCAAGTGGTTCCAGTCTCCCAAGACCTAGTCAAGGTCGTGTTCTCGTCCTGTGCAGGAGCTCCACATCCAGTCCTGAAGCCTAGCCTAGACCTGAGTTCCGGTTCTGAGTCAAGACCCAGGTTCCTAGTTCCAACCAAGACCTAGGTTCCGGAGTACCATGTTCCTGGTCAAAATTTGAGCTCCGTGTCCTCATCTAGTTCTGGTTCCCCACCCAGCCCGATGCCTGGGTACCGCGTCCTGTCCTTGCCAAGATCCTAGTCCCGTGTCCTCGCCTGGATCCGGGTTCCGAGTCCAAGTCAAGACCCATGTTCCGGGTCCCTGTCCAGTCTCCGTCTCAGAGTCCTAGCCCAGGCACCTAGTTCCAAGTTCCTTGTCCTGGTACTGCTTTCCTTGTTCCTAGTCCTAGCCCTGAATCCTAGTCTCATCCAGGGCCTGTGTGTCCATGTCCAGTGTCGTTTCCGCCTGACTTCCCTTGCTTTCTCAATAAACCTAGTCCTGTTCGCAGTACTTCAGAGTCTGTGTCTTTCATTTGGGTCCGCTCCATCAACACCCACCTTATGACACTGGCTGCTTGTCCAACCTAATTTCTCAATGGGCTCTTTAGAGTTCTAAGTATGTTTACTATCAAAACATGTATATGACACCATATATACTACCCTGATTCATTTTCTTACAGACATTCACAGTAAAACAGAGAAATACAGTAGGATAAATGAAAAACTACACACATACTGACAAACAACTGATGTGCAAAAGAAGACAAACTGTGCAAATACAGTACAATAAATTAAATATATATATTAAGGGTCCTGTGCCTCCTTCCTGATGGCAGCAGTGAGAAGAAAGCATGGCCTGGATGGTGGGGGTCCTTGATGTTGAAAGCTGCCTTTCTTGTAAATGTGTTCAATGGTGAGGAGTCCCTCCTCTCCTCAGCTTTTGGTTCCTTTCTCTCTGATAACTTGAATATCCCTCCCCTACATTATTTCAAGAGTGATAAAAATCTTACCTAGGAGTTCTCTCCCACATTCCTCTTTTTCCTTTCCTCCTTGATTTGTCTTTTACTTGCACCTCAGAATCTTCTCTCCTATTGTACACTTCTATGAAACGTCCTGGAACTTGTTCTGCTTTTCAAGCATTATATAAGCACAGCTTGTTTGATATGTTACTTGTGTTATGGATTCAGCAACAATAAATATATAAGTGAGACAGGGGTTTTTATAACAAATAAAACATTTATTAAACACTGAAAACCAAACCCCCAAAAGTAAACAAACCACGAACATAACCGGAAATCAGCTGCTGTGCAGCAGCTTAAACAGTTCTTAAAGCAATGTTGCAAAAACAGTTCTTCAAAGTAGTATTGCAAAAGTTCAAAATGCTTACAGTCCATTAAAAGAGAGACTTTTTAAGACAATTTAAATTCTCTTTCACACCATGTTGTTGCGGTTCCCAGTCGAACTATACTTTTCCCACGAAGAATTTACGAAGATGGAAATGAAACGGCTTAAAGGCATTGACCTTTCCTTGACAAAACTGTTCCCAATCCTTTCTGCTATTCGCAGGGATTAACACGGGGACAGCCAACAAATTCCTTCCGAATGAGGATCAAACAAGGTCGAACCTGTTTCATCATCAAAATCGACTTTCCTCAATCTTTTAGCTCCCGAACTCCGATCTTCACTCTCCACTGATTTTTAACTGGCAGTGTTATAAAGAAACTGCCGGCAATGACCTTTTAAACTTTAGGCATTAAATAAAACTCCATCTTTCAACTAAACTGCGTCATAATATTGGACCACGCAGTGGCATGAAGTCAAAATGGCAAATCCAGCCACGAACTGCCCCTCCTCACAGGGAGGGGTCCTCCTTTTATACCCTGTAAAAAAAACCTGTCACATGACCTCTACTGGTGGGAAAATGACATCACTCCACCATCACAAGACCACTACCTTAAGTCCAGTATAGCTTCAACACTACTGTCACGTAACAAGTACGTAACACTTGTAGCTAAGATTATGCCAGAAATCTAAGGAGCATTACCTACTCTGGGAGGCTGCAGAGATTGAGAGAGCTAGAATGTGTGGCATCTGAGTCAGGTTTTACAGATACATCATCAGGTTATTTACATTCCTAAACAATACCAGATATTTTATTTTACTCACAAACAAGAGAAAGTCTGCAGATGCTGGAAATCAAAGTAATACATACAAAATGTTGGAGGAATTCAACAGGCCAAGCAGTATCTAGTAAACAGTCAACATTTCGGGCCAAGACCTTTTATCGATGAATTGTGGATATATATATTTATCTCCACAATTCCTCAATAAAAGGTCTTTTATATATATATATATATACACACACACACACACACACATACACACACACACACACACACACACGCACACGCACACACACACATATATATATATAATCATTTTGAACTTATGTAGCCTCTGGCTGAAGGAATAATTGAGACTGAACAGGAATTTTTGAACTGAAGTAAGCTCTGTCTTTAGCAGTTTATTCTGGTTCCCTTTTAATTGGCAGTGAGACATTGAGAATTTGGTAAACAATATTTTTTTGTACCCTTGTTTGAGTAAGGACTCTCTGATAAGGACAGGAATGAACATCTGACTGTAATTAAGTCAGGGTCTTGCAAAGGGAATAGCTGTTAAGGACTGGACAATATATCCATCTATAATAAAACCTTGAGTTAGTGGACTCTTTAATCTAAGTAATTAAGTTTTGCACCAACAGACTTGGTGTGCATACCAGTTCTAATAACAGCTTGCAACAGTAATGTATGGGACTTACTATGTACTATATACAGCTGTAACCTGACTGAGTTAGTCCATTTTGTCAGATGGTGGCAGCACTAACAAGCCTTCCCTCTAACAACTCAAACTTTCCTGCAGGAGAATGCGCAATAAACTGTGATGATGAGAAGAAGCTGGTCTCCCGAGTTTTATTCAGATTTGACTTTAACATTATCAGGATCTGATGAAGTGTCTTGGCCCAAAGCAGCAACTGTTTACCTTTTTTTCCATAATTTTCTGACTATCATTATATTAACATTGACATTGAAGTGTGTTGGAGATAATGCCAGAATTATATCTACTGATGGTACTCAAACACTTCCTTGCAAAAAATATAAAATTAAATGAAATTATTTTATATCAGTAACTAATAAAATTGAAGAAAACTGCCTCTAATTCATAACTTTTAAAAATCTCAATTGGAAAATAAAAGAAGGTTTCAATACATCAATACATCGTTAAAGAAAACATTTACAAAATGTGTTTATCAATTTACCCTTAGAATAATAGTTTGAAAATAATAAATTTACTTAATAGTTTTAATAAAGAATTGCTGGTAATATGGATAGAACTAACAAAATAAACATTTGGGACAGTTTGGTTGTAAACTCTTCTGACAAGGAGCCACCAGTCTCTGTCAGGTCAAATTAATTAATACACATAATTATTATTATTTTATTAGAACTTGAGAAATTTAATTACTGTACTGACCTCCTAGAATCCATGGGATGTTACACTAGTGCCATTAAATAATATCACATTAATAAAAAGAAATAAGATAGTAATATGTTGTGCAAAATAAAATGTAAGTGAAAAACATATCTTTGGGACAGTTAGTAAAGGTATGAAGGTAATGGGGAAAGAAATTAGAAGTGAACTGTGGCAGATTTTATATTGTGTGTAATCTAACTTCACTTAGATGGGAAAAATATACTTTATTAATTACCTTCCTTATCATGTCATTCATGCTTCGGGTGGTTTCATGCAATGCCTCTGCAAATGCACACCATGCCTGCCAGTACACTGCTTGTCTGCTGCTGCTCAGGAATTATCCATTACTGACAGGTCCCGAGCAGAGCACCTCCATCCAGTTCAGAAGAGCGAAAAGAATCTCTCTAGCATGTACTCTTTAACTGCTTTTGCTCATGTGAAGAACAGATGATCTTCTGTAAATCCAATTGCCTCTCCCTCCATCAGTTGAGTATCTTTACTGCCCCTTGGGCCTACAAAAGATACCTTTGAAGAGAGGAAGTTCCCCTCAGTAGTTGTCATTATGGGAATGTGAGAATTCTCTATACATGAGCAATAACACAATTGAGTACAATGGAAGTACACATAGTTGCAGTCATCTTTATCACTGTGATCATATTTCAGAGACTATTAACATCAAGTAACAATAACTGAATGTTAAATGCCAGGTGGTTGCTTCATATTGAATTCTGACCCAATCCCTGATAGGCTCCCATCACTTCACCTCAGACAGCGAGTCTAGCTGAGTCTTTGGTAATAACTAGTGTTTCCTTGGCTGGAAGAACACCTCTAGTTTCTCTGATTTTCCTTAGGATTATTTGCTTACACTCCTAAGAGAAGCAAGATTTGTAAACAACAGCAGCCATCATGAAATGAAATTAGACACAGCATTGTAAAGATAAAAATTAGCTTTGTATATTCCATGGAAACTTCAAAATATACAGTGAACTGTGTAATTTGTGTCTGAATACATGCTGAGGGCAGCCTGCAAGTGACACTATGCTTCCAGCACCAACACAGCATGCCCATAACTCACTAACCTTAACCCATATGTCTTTGGAATGTGGGAGGAAACTGGAGCACACAGAGGAAACTCATGTAGTCACAGAGAAATCATACAGACTCCTTATAGACAGTGGCAGGAATTGAACACCGATTTTCCATTCACTGGCACTCTAAAGCATTATGCTAACCATGGCCATAATATGTCATTGGTGCACAGACAAATGAATAACAGACTCTTCTGCATGGTAAGTTGGCACATGCTGCAAGAGGCTTAATAAGGTGTAAGGAGTTGAATGCTATGTACATCAGCAGTAGGTCAACATGTTATTCTCCCATCTTCTCTGCCTTGCTGAGGTAATTGAGTAGCTTTCTGTACTGTATGCAGGAGCACAGCATTACACTCTAGCCTCTGTTGTTCTTGGCAACTCCTAATTGTACCTTTATGTAACTGCTTACTCTGGTGATTAAGAAAGGGCATCTATTCCTCAGCCCTTTAAAATCTATACTAAGTTCCATCTTAATGTACATTAACGTTCTAGCAAAACAAGAGCTCTGCAACTGCCCATACCAAATATAACACCATGAAATTGCATGGCTAGACCATTGGTTTAAAGAATCATGACAAAACAGAATTGGATGGCAAACTCAGAAATAGTAAGGTAATCAGCTGTCTTAGATAACTTATAATGCATGATCAACACTGGTGCACCTCAGAGGTGTGTGCTTAGTCCACTGCCCTACTCTGTATATACCCATGACTGTGTGGCTATGCATGGCTCAAATACCATCTGTAAATTTGCTGATGATAGAACCATTGTTGGTAGAACAGGAGTGAGATATGCCAACTAGTGCCGCAGCAACAACCTGGCAGTAAGACGAAAGAGCTGATTGTGGACTTCCGGAAGGGTAAGACGAAGTAACGCATACCAATCCTCATAGAGGGATCAGAAGTGGAGAGAGTGAGCAGTTTCAAATTCCTGGGTGTCAAGACCTCTGAGGATCTAAACTGGTCCCAACATATCAATGCAGTTATAAAGAAGGCAAGACAGTGGCTATACTTTATTAGGAGTTTGAAGAGATTTGGTATGTCAACAAATACACACAAAAACTTCTATAGATGTACCATGGAGAGCATTATGACAAGCTGCATCACTGTCTGATATAGAGGGGGGCACTATTGCACAAGACTGAAAGAAGCTGCAGAAGGTTGTAAATTTAGTCAGCTTGTAGCGGTGTGCTACACACAGCGCTAAAATAACGACACGGAGTCGGTAAACTGCAATTAAAGATGATTTTATTTGAACTTCACAGCCTTGCTTTAAAGCCTCCCTCATCCCGCCCTCCCCGGGCGCGGATGCTCTAAGGGACACGTACTCACAAACCCCCGCAGGCTTTTTTCCTTTGTTGCGGACCTGGCCTTTGTGCCTGCGCGCTGGCTATTTGTGAGCCGGTTTGAGTGCGCTAGGAAGTGGGTCATCACAAGCTCATCTTGGGTGCTAGCCTACAAAGTACCAGGACATCTTCAAGGCGCGGTGTCTCAGAAAGGCAGTGTCCATTACTGAGGACTTCCAGCATCCAGGGCATGCACTTTTCTCACTGTTACCATCAGGTAGGAGGTACAGAAGCCTGAAGGCACACACTCAGCGATTCAGGAACAGCTTCTTCTCCTCCTGAATGGACATTGGACCCTGGGCACTACCTCACTTTTTAAAAAATATATAGTAAATCTGTTTTTTGCACGATTTTTAATCCATTCGATTTACATATACTGTAATTTATTTATTTATTATTATTTTATTTTGGTTTTTTAATTTTATATTATGTATTGCATTGAAGTGCTGTTGCTAAGTTAACAAATTTCACGTCACATGCCAGTAATAATAAACCTGATTCTGATTCATACCTAATGTTTTTACTATGCGTGCATATTGAAATTCACAAATCCATCTGTGAACATGTTTATTTAGAGATACAATGTGGAACAGACCCTTCTACCCCTTCGAGCCGCGCTGCCCAGGAACCCATCAATTTAACCCTAGCCTAATCACGAGACAATTTACAATAACGAATTAACCTACTAACTGGTACATCTTTGTACTGTAGTGGGAAACTGGAGCATCCAGAGGACGCACGCGCACGCACACACACCAGGAAGGAACTTACAAACTTGATTACAAAGGATGCTGGAATTGAACTCCGCACTCCAACACCCTGAACTGTAATAGCGTAGCACTAACTGCTACACTGCCATGGCACTCTATCATTGATTCTGCACATCTTTGAAGAAACATAACCTGCTTCTAAAGGAAACCTTTAACCATTATTTTAATATAGTAAAGCATGTTGGGATGTTTCTACATATATAAATGCAAGTTGTAGTTAGTGTAAATATCACAAGAAATCTGTGCATATCAAGATCCAAGAAGTAAATGATTTTGGTTATTTCGACTGGAAGAGACCTTTGACCAGGTCCTCAATCAATATTCTTGATTTTGCAACACGTTGCATCCACTTGCATTGACAGATTTAATATTCTCCCTGAAAGATGGCATCACTTATGATACAGCACTCACTTAACTCACTCACAACCTATGCATCATGAAGAGTGCCTACTGAGACAAAATGAAACACCATATTATCCCTTTGATGTTCTCCTCATACTTATTAGAACCTCACTGTACCTCTGAACCTTCCTCTGTATTTAACTGTGTGTGTCTCTCTCTGTATTTATTTATGTCTGTGGGTTTGGGATCGTGCAGTGTTTCTATTTTCGTTCTTTCTCTATCCACGTTCATTCTGCAGTCAGGAAATATGTTACTATGGAGTAGAATTTACCTCAGTGCTGGTATATATATTTATACTTCCTTTCTGTAGAGTATAGTATTTCCATCATAGAATTTATGTTTTACTAGGTTCTCTTTTCCTGTATTTATCACTTTGCATTATTTTACTTTTGTCATCTGTAGTATTGTAGCTTATGTATTTATTTTCCTTGCTCCATGGTTACATACATCTGTGTGTCTATTTTACTTTCCGTGCATTAGTCGTGGAATCTTAGAACAAGGTCAGGGGCCGCTTGGTCCAACATTGCCTCTGCTGGTCTTTGAAATAACTATTGAATTAGCCTCCACCTTCCTAATCTGTTCCTATAATTCTTCAATTCTTTGATGGATTTTATCTTCTATGCCTCATTGTAATAGAACTGGAAGTCTGCATGCAGCAACATCCCTAAGCACTTTTGTGCAGGAGGCCAGTGAAACATACTTAGTTAGTAAATGCACTTCTTAAAGGAAGATCACGTTCACTGAATTTCCAAACTGTTTTAATATTGAAGTATAATAGGCTACCCCAGAGTTTCCAGTGTATCTGGAAGTGGTCAAAAGCAGAATAGTTGTGTTTTTCTCATAAATGCTAAACAGCATCTCAAAACTTGGTGATGGCATGTCAGGAAATGTATTAAAGAACATCAAAGACTGTGTGTGCTTTCAAAGCAATGAATATCCTTAAACCATATCTCTTATCACCAACTACAAGAGGACACAGCACATGTTAAATGCATTCTACAAAACATGATTCCCACAGGCAGATGGTAAAAAATCCTCATCTCTTCTCTGAACTCCTACCTTAACCTTCCCACTTTTCCCAGACAATACTTTCCAAACCCCTTGTATATTGCTGTTTCCCCCATTTCCATACATTCTATGTTGAAACCTGATACAAGTTATCTTCTGCAAAGCAAATATCACATCACCAGAGGTAGGGTTGGGTTGGAGAGAAAGAGTGCAGATGAAGCACTCAAGATCATTGCTTTCACTTAGAAGGGGGCACAAAATCTTAGAAATAGAAACAACTGGTATACACTGCACCCAGTGTGCACCAGTGGTGCAGGCAACAATGTTTAGCATGACTAATGGGGTTGTTTTGACTTGGATAGTGCTGAGCTTTGAGTTATAGGCATTGTACTGTTCCAGGCAAGTGGAGAATACATCATCATGCTTCCGAATTGTGCTTTGGAACAAACTACCTAGTTGTGTAGTTGAGAGTAGTACCTCAGAGACTTTCAGATATAAACTTGATAGTTATTTCAACACTATGTGAATAGGAATTTGGCAAGCTTTGTTGACCGACTGTCAAGTACAGATGGACATAATCTCTCTTGTTGAAAATGGTTACTGCCTAGCATATTCATGGTATGAATGTTACATGCCCCTTTATGCCCCTGTCTCAATGTTTTATTGCCTGCTGGCATGGATTTCTTCACTTGCTCAGGAGTTGAAAATGGAATTAAAAATTGTATATTCAACAAATGACCTCACTTCTGACCCGAATGAAGGAAGTTCATTAATGAAGCAGCTAAAGATGTCCAGGCCTAGGATATTGCCCTAAAGAGTTCCTGCAGTGATATCCTGGGGCTGAGATGATTGATTTCCAACAACTGCCACCATCTTACTTTGTGCAAGCACTGCATTGTTTTCCTCATCTGCTTTGTGAACATCTTCACGGCAGGATCTGGCATTCTCATCCATGTGATCCACCAATGCAGTTGACTCTTGCTGTCCCTCAATTGGGTAGTAAATCACTCAACTGTTACCAAAATGTCTGCTGTGATTCAAGGTAATGCCTTGCCACTACCTTCTCGACAGCAATTAGACGTGACAATGAATTCTTGGTTTGTCAACCACAGCTAGATTCTAAAAACAGAAAGTGAAAAATGTTCCTGCATAGAAACATATTATCCCATCCACCAGATCAAGCAGCACCAAATGTTCTTGCATCTTCTTCAACCAATCCTATTAAAATGAATGCCAGTGCAGATCCCTGGAACAACGTAACCTCCTCAAGCTCAACATATTAAAATAAACTATCTGAAGGAGAAGAATCAATACAATTCCTTTCAATTAGGCACTTAATAGCTTTCTGAACTTCATGCAAAAATCAACATTTCAAATCATGACCATTGCTTTTATCTTTTCCAATAAGCAAATACTGGTGAATTATTCAACTGTTGTCAGTTTCACCTCCTCTCAACCCATCTTTCTATAGTTAATGTCTTTTGAATGGCCTTCATTTCTTAATCACTTCTGAATAGAAAAGGGATAGGATGACTAGATTCACTTAGAAAGATGTGATAGAGGAAGTAATGCTTGGCTTTTGCACATTTGGTTAGCTGCAGTGATGAAGATGGATTTTCTATTGCATTGTCCACGTGCTACCTTTGAGGTGATCAGTTGGTAATACCTGGTGCAGAGAACAAAATAATGGAAATGCTCAGCAAATCAGGTAGTGTCTGGAGAGGATATTAACATTTTAGGCTGGTAATATGAAAGGTGTCAGTGAGGCGTAAGTAAAGGCAAGGGGAAAAAATACTGAAAAAGATGAAAAATTACTGTGATCGTGTCCAAGTATTTATTGTCCATTCAGAAATTTGATAGCAGAAGGGAAGAAGCTGTTCCTGAAACATTGAGTATATGTCTTCAGGCTCCAGTACTTCCTCGTTGATGATAGCAGTAAGAAGAGGGCATGTCCTGGGTAATGGAGGTCCTTAATGACGGTTGCCAGTCTTTTGAGGCATTCCCTTTTGAAGGTGTCCTGGATGCTGGGCATGCTCAAGGAAATCTGCAGATGCTGGAAATTCAAACAACACACACAAAATGCTGGTGGAACACAGCAGGCCAGGCAGCATCTATAGGAAGAAGTACATTTGATGTTTTGGGCCAAGACC
Organism: Hemitrygon akajei; assembly: GCF_048418815.1. Lineage (NCBI taxonomy): Eukaryota > Metazoa > Chordata > Chondrichthyes > Myliobatiformes > Dasyatidae > Hemitrygon > Hemitrygon akajei. The sequence goes on from NC_133127.1 coordinate 35,562,034, forward strand.
CTTCATCAGGACTAACTGAAAGAAGAGATAGTAAGAGATTTGAAAGTGGGAGGGGGAGGGGGAGATCTGAAATGATAGGAGAAGACAGGGGGGGGAGGGATGAAGCTAAGAGCTGGAAAGTTGATTGGCAAAAGGGATACAGAGCTGGAGAAGGGAAAGGATCATGGGATGGGAGGCCTTGGGAGAAAGAAAGGGGGAGGGGAGCACCAAAGGGAGATGGAGAGCAGGCAAGGGTGATTGTGAGAGGGACAGAGAGAAAAAAAGAAAACGGGGGGGGGGGGGGGAGGAGGAGGAGGAGGAGGAGAGATTAAATAAATAAATAAATAAAGCTGTAAAAGGAGGGGAATGAATGAATGAATAAATAAATAGGGATGGGGTAAGAAGGGAAGGAGAGGCATTAATGGAAGTTAGAGAAATCAATGTTCATGCCATCAGGTTGGAGGCTACCCAGACGGAATATAAGGTATTGTTCCTCCAACGTGAGTGTGGCTTCATCTTGACAGTAGAGGAGGCCATGGATATATGTATCAGAATGGGAATGGGACGTGGAATTAAAATGTGTGGCATGCTAGTGCCCATAACAGAGCTGGTTGAGTTTACGGCTTTCTGCAGCTTTTTCAGATCCTGTGTAGTGGGCTCTCCATACCAGACAGTGATGCAACTAGTTAGAATGCTCTTCATGGTACATCTGCAGAAATTGTGTTTTTGGTGACATGCCCATTGTTTCATTAAATAAATTATATATATATACATGAAAGTTCAGTAAAGTTAATAAGATGCAACTAGAAGGTTCAAACAGCTGCATGGGATTACAATGTTATGACAAAAGCAAAAACTTGGCTTTAAAATATGGAAAAGAATGTGTTCTAAGTACTACTGTACTGGAATCCAAGAATGATAGAGAAGGGAAGAAAAGAAGGATAGTGGAGAGTACTGGTTGAGAATATTGCAATGCTGGAAAGAGATGAAAAAGGAAATCCATATGTTTAGAAATAAAGTCTGAATCAAAATTACACCATTTTGCAGCCATTTACTGGTAAGGATATTGAGGAGTAAACATATGGGGAATATTACAGTAATGTGCAAAAGGCAAAGAATGGTGATACAGATGTCTTTAGTCATAAATAAGAATAGCAACACCTTATGGGGAGGGGTAAGTTTCCAGCATGTTCCAAACTTTCTTTATCAGTGCATTTCTATACAATAAGGAATGTCGAATTGCTAGACTTGGTTCTGAGAGCTCAGCAATAGGGGAACATTGAGGAAATGGCAATCATATAGCACTATAGTTTAGAACATTATGAAAAAGGATATTTCCATAAGGCCTGTGTATTACATTCTCCAAACTGACAAAAAAAGATAAAGGAGAAAATGAAACAGAAAATAAGAACACCTGACTGGTGCTGGGTGGTTAGCAATAGTGAGAATCAAGCTGACTTAGGTTATTAGGGAGATCAAGCTAATTGAGGAGACTTACAGAGCATGGAAATAGGAGAGGCCAAGAGGGAGCATAAGAAAAGATTGATAGAAATCATAAAAGGGAATTCAGTAGTATAATGGGCAGCACAATCGTAGAACTGGTAGACTTGATGCCAGCAATCCAGTCTCAATCCTGGACTACAGTGAGTTTTCTCTGTCACTTGTGCCCTAGCACTTGGCCCCCCTTTGCTTCCTTCCCTTTTACCTGCTCACCCAGACTCCCTCTTTTCCCCACCTCCCCACAACATAACTGCCCCCTTCCTTCTTCCAGCTCCAATTAAGATATCTAAATTAACTCCATGGCCTACATTTAGATTAAATCTATAATCAGGGATTTGAGCAAATTGGTTCTGGTGAAACCAACAATAAACCTGCTTGCCCCGTAAGTACTACAATTACAAAGGCAAATGGTATATTGGTCTTTACTATGAGAGGATGTGAGTACCATAGTAAACGTATTTCACTGCAGTTGTTTTTGGCCTAGGGAGTTTGCAACAATATTGGGTATAGTTTTGGTTTATTTAGCAAAAGGACATATACTTTTCAAAGAAGATTTTGAGTACAGCATTGGGCCCTTTGGTCCTTGCCAACTATGATGGCAATTTAAACTAATCACATGGTCTACATTCCTCTGTAACCTGTCTGTTCATGTGCCTGTATAAAGGCCTGCCTGTATAAGGGCCTCTCTTAGCAGATTGATCTTTGGTTTCCTGTATGAGGAGAGGTCTGAGATTACTTTTCTAGACTTTAGAAGAATGAGAGTTTACCTCATGGGAACATACACATTTCTTAAAGGGTTTCTTAGCATTGATACAAGGAGGACATTTTATGCTGGTTGAAGAATCTAGGATTTAGTGTAGTTTCAGAATAGAATTGTTTTAGAGATTTGCAACAATAACTGTTGAATATTAATTGTAAAAACTGATTGTTTCACAAATCCTCCGATTCACAAATGCCCTTTGGGAAGGAGAATGTGCTTTATCTACTGTGGCTTATGTGTGACTCCAAACTATCCTATGTAGTTAATTTAAAAATTACTTACTAAAGCAATCTGGTGTCATCATATTTTTAAAGGACAATTAGAGGCTGGGAAATAAGTGCTTTCTTTCTTTCTTTTTATTTTTTTTTATTAATTTTAAGAAAAACATAGATGAAATATGAATACAAAGCATTTGAGAATACATAATTAATAGTTTAAATAGACAATCAGATATATAATAATCAATATATAAGGCCTCCCAAACTCACAGTATTTATGTAAAAGAAACAGAAAAAGAGAAAAAAAAAACCCAAAAAAAGAGAAAAAAAACCCAACATGGGCCATTATATAATGTTAAATACATACAGTAGTGCCAATAACTCCGAACCTCCATCCAAATAATTAAGGATAATAAAAGTAAGGTTTAGGAAAAGACCATTTAACTCATATGAAAATGTTGAATAAATGGTGTCCAAGTTTCTTCAAATTTAACTGAAGAATCAAAAACCACGCTTCTAATTTTTTCTAAACTCAAACAAGAGATAGTTTGAGAAAACCACTGAAATACAGTTGGAGGATTAATTTCTTTCCAATTCAGTAAAATAGATCTTCTAGCCATTAATGTAACAAATGCAATCATTCGTTGAGATGAAGTGGATAAACGGTTATTATCCATCATTGGTAAACCGAAAATTGCAGTAAAAGGATGCGGTTGGAAATTGATATTTAAAACTCTTGAAATAATATTAAAAATATCTTTCCAATAATTTTGTAAAGATAAAATTATTTTATTTAAAATTATTCCAATTATCTTATTTTATAATTGGTAAACAAGACCAGAACATATGAGTCAATGAAGCAACATCAGAATGACATCTGTCACAGGTTGAATTAACATGAGAATAAAATCGAGCAAGTTTATCCTTAGACATATGAGCTCTATGTACAACCTTAAATTGTATTAGGGCATGTTTAGCACAAATAGAGGACGAATTTACCAATAAAATTTTTTTTCCCCATTGCTTAGTGGATATAGGGCAATGCAATTCTTCTTGCCATTCCTTCTTAATTTTTTCTGATACATCTGGCTGTAAATTCATAATCATATTATAAATGATAGCTACCAAACCCTTTTGACAAGGATTGAGGGCTAAAATTCTTTCTGTAATTTCGAAAAAGACTTTAATTCATTATACAAGAAATTTCTGACTTGCAAATATCTAAAAAAATGGGTTTTAGGTAAATTATATTTATTAGATAGCTGTTCAAAGGACATAATGTTATCATCCAAAAACAGATCACAAAAACATGTTATACCTTTTGTTTTCCATAAAAGAAAAGCTTGATCCATAGATGAAGGCCGAAAGAAATACGGTAGTTAGATATTATAGGACATGATAAAATAAACTTATTCAAACCAAAAAATTTACGAAATTGAAACCAAATTCGTAATGTATATTTGACTATGGGATTAGTTATCTGTTTATTCAATTTGAATAAAGAAAAAGGAAGTGAAGATCCTAAGATTGAAATCAGTGAAAAATCTTGCACAGATTTACATTCCAAATTTACCCATTGTAGGCAAGCAGCTGTAGTCAATTCTTGTGTCCAGAATATTAAATACCGTATATTAACTGCCCAATAGTAAAATCTTAAGTTTGGTAGAGCCAAGCCGCCCTTCTTCTTAGGCTTCTGTAAATATTTTTTGCCTAGTCTAGGATTTTTGTTCTGCCACAAATAAGAAGATATTTTAGAGTCAACAGTATCAAAAAAAGATTTAGGAATAAAAATTGGTAATGCTTGAAATAAATATAAAAATTTAGGTAGTATCATCATCTTAATAGCATTAACTCTGCCAACCAATGACAAAGATAGTGGAGACCACCTAATAGCAAGTTGCTTAATTTGGTCAATTAAAGGTAAAAAAATTAGCTTTAAATAAATCTTTATGTTTTTTAGTAATTTTAATACCTAAATAAATAAAATAATCTGTAACAATTTTATATGGTAAATGTTTATAAATTGGAACTTGCATATTTAATGGAAATAGTTCACTTATTAAAATTCAATTTATAACCAGAAAAGTTACTAAATTGAGCAAGCAAAGAAGAAATAGCAGAATAGATCTTTCAGGGTCAGATATATATAATAACAAATCATCAGCATATAATGATACCTTATACGTCGTCTCCCCACGGGTAATACCCAGAATATTGGGTGATTCACGAATAGCTATAGCCAAAGGTTCTGAAGCGATGTCAAATAGTAAAGGACTTAAAGGACAACCTTGCCTTGTACCACGAAATAACTGAAAAAAAGGGGATCTTTGATTATTGGTAAAAACCGAAGCTAAGGGTTTATGGTATATTAATTTAATCCATGATATAAATTTTGAACTAAAATTAAAATGTTGCATTGTATTAAATATGGCCATTCAACTCTATCAAATGCTTTTTCAGCATCTAAAGAAATGACACATTCTGGTATTTTAGATGAAGAGGTATAAATAATATTAATTAATTTTCTAATGTTAAAAGATGAATAGCGATTTTTAATAAATCCAGTCTGATCTTCAGAAATAATTCGAGGTAATATATTTTCTAATCTAATAGCCAAAATTTTACTAAAAATCTTAAAATCCGTATTCAACAAGGAATAAGTGCTGATTTTACCAGTGGTGCACAGATTCCAAAGAATGAATTAAAACGATACGTGTAGCAGAATTGTAGTCCAATGTTGCAGATTCACTAGATTGGGACTTCTTTTTTTTAGCTACACTGCACCTAGCCTGGCATGCCTGTTTGTATTCTGCTTTGATTCAGTATACTGTATATCCTGCATACATTTCTATTTTCCTTCTCCATGGCTATTTGCTATAATTGTATAACATACACAAACCAAGAGCCTTCTTGATCATTATAGTATGTGGGATACTCCAGGCCATTAGGTTCTGAATTGAGGCCAAACACACCTCCACTCCTGCTATACACTGCCCAGGATAGCCAGCTTTGAACTACGGTTCATTTCTAACTTCTTCAGTCTTGAATGATGATGGTGCCATACTCCACAAAGTGTCTTTGGAGAACTTCCCCTGTGGCCCATCCAATTCTGTCCAGGATAGTTTCCATCATTTTCCTTCTCTTATCTGAAGAAATTCTGATAAAGTATAACTGACATCTTGGTTTCCTTAAGTCTGCTGATTTAAATTATTCAAACATACACCAAAAAATACACATAAAAGCTGGTCTTTTAGATCCATAAACAGTTTGCTTTCCAGGCATTTTAACTAGCAATCAGTGCCCAGCTGTGTGGTCAAAGCCAGAGGAGAGGATGTGGGCAGGTGTATAGTTGGACCAGGAGGTTAGTAACATATGCAGCTATGAGGCTCGGAACACAGTGGGCTTGTAGCTGGGGCTAGAGATTGTTCCTAATACTCATACCTCATGTCCACATTACCAGAGTCCAGGTGTGTTCGTGGAGCAAGGGCTGGAAACATTGGTAAAACTGTGAACACAAAGTACACTGCAGATGCTGTGGTAAAATCAAGATGTACAAAAAATCTGAATGAACTCAGCAGGTCGGGCAGCATCCGTTGAAAGAAGCAGTCAACGCGAAGGGTCTCGACCCGAAACGTTGACTGCTTCTTTCAACGGATACCCGACCTGCTGAGTTCATCCAGCTTTTTTGTACGTCTTGGTAAAACTGTGGTAGGGTGTTAGAAAAGCTGCAGGTATGCATTCAGAACTGTGCAGTTTCTGTGTGCAGGGGTTACTAAGCATTAACCACGCACGAGTAACCCCCCACTTAACAAATGTAGACTATTCAGCGGTGACAGATCCCAACACCCTGCTCTCAAACATGGGCATCCCGTACCAAGTGAGGCACGGTGGAGGAGAGGTGACCTTTGGACCACCTTCCGGAGGTTAAACTCGGCGAATCTCCAGCCGGTCCCAAAATGCGAACTTCCGCAAAAGGTAGAAGATGCTAATCGCCTCATAAACCGTCTACGTACCAGAATAGAGACAACGGCGGCAACACGCCACCACCCCCACCAGTAGACGCTCTTGCGCATGCGCCTTACATACCTAAACGACCTGGTTGCCGCCCTCTGTTCGCGCACGCGCCAACTACACAGCAGTTGGCGCACGCGCGCTTCCGCCGGCGCTCTCGGGGTTTTGACAGTCGGCGGAGCTGTTTGGTGTGGCTGCGGGCGTTACTCAGGGAGGGAAGGCGACCGATCATCGGCGCCTCGGATGCCCCGCTATCGCCGATCACCCGAGTGGCAGCCTTCGCTTCTTCGCTTTGTTTGGACGAAGTTTTCTATCAGGTGAGTTCAAGAAACCGTTAGATTTATTTCTCACCTGGAAATGTGTCAGGCTATAATCCCTCCCTTCCTCTGCACCTTGCCTCCTCCTCTTCAAACTTGTTCTCCTCCCCATCAGCTCTCCCTCAATTGTCCCAACCCTCTCTCTCCTCCAACATTTCATCCCTTCCACCCCCCCATTAACCCCACCCTTCCATTCACCCATTCCCCCACCCTCACTATCACCCCCATTTCCCCCACTCTCCCCCAAATTATGGCTTTTGGGGGGCAGAGAGAGAGGGTGGCAGTTGTAATGAGTGCAGGGTTTGACAATTCACTGGATACTTAGTTTTAGAACTAGTTTGGATCTTCTAGCGGTTACAGCAGGCTATTCTGAATGTTTGGATTCTTAAAACTATTGCCTGTCCTGCTAATTGTTTGCAGCTCTTTCATTATACCGGATTTCAGGAACTGATTTCTATTAGGCAGGTGGAATTGCCTTGGAGTCTTCTGCAATTTAAGAAAGTGCAAGGAAGTCAGGTTTTCTTACATTTTTTTGAGGATTTTTTATTTTATTAGAAAGATATTAGATGGGATGGGAAGGGGTAGGAGAAACACCTAGATTGCTGAAGGTTTGTGGTGTTATGGTGAAATCTCCAGAAAATCCCCAGCCGTAGTTGGGAACTGAGCTCCAACAATAGCTGACATTTGTAGAGAATATTTAGTTGGTGATGGTGCAATGTTATTGAGCACCTAAGATTGTAAGCCACTCAAAGTAAGAGCTAATGGAACCATGACATAGAAAATAAAACAATATAGTACAGACGTAATAGTCCAGATGTAATAGTGGCCAAAGGAACTAGGGTAAAGGATGAACTGAAGGAAATTTATATTAGGCAAGAAACGGTGTTGGATAGACTGTTGAGTCTGAAGGCTGATAAATCCCCGGGACCTGATGGTCTGTATCCCAGGGTACTTAAAGAGGTGGCTCTAGAAATTGTGGACGCATTGGTAATCATTTTCCAAAGTTCTATAGATTCAGGAACAGTTCCTGCTGATTGAAGGGTGGCTAATGTTGTCCCACTTTTCAAGAAAGGAGGGAGAGAGAAAACAGGAAATTATAGACCGGTTAGCCTGACGTCAGTGGTGGGAAAGATGCTGGAGTCAATTATAAAAGAAGAAATTACGACACGTTTGGATAGTGGTAGAAGGATCAGTCCGAGTCAGCATGGATTTATGAAGGGAAAATCATGCTTGACTAATCTTCTGGAGTTTTTTGAGGATGTAACTATGAAAATGGACAAGGGAGAGCCAGTGGATGTAGTGTACCTGGACTTTCAGAAAGCTTTTGATAAAGTCCCACATAGAAGAATAGTGGGCAAAATTAGGGCACATGGTATTGGGGGCAGAGTACTGACATGGATTGAAAATTGGCTGGCTGACAGGAAACAAAGAGTAGTGATTAACGGGTCCCTTTCGGAATGGCAGGCTGTGACCAGTGGAGTACTGCAAGGTTCGGTGCTGTGACCGCAGCTGTTTACAATATACATTAATGATTTAGATGAAGGGATTAAAAGTAACATTAGCAAATTTGCTGATGACACAACGCTGGGTGGCAGTGTGAAATGTCAGGAGGATGTTATGAGAATGCAGGGTGACTTGGACAGGTTGGGTGAGTGGGCAAATATATGGCAGATGCAGTTTAATGTGGATAAATGTGAGGTTATCCACTTTGGTGGCAAGAACAGGAAGGCAGATTACTATCTAAATGGAGTCAAGTTAGGAAAAGGGGAAGTACAACGAGATCTAGGTGCTCTTGTACATCAGTCAATGAAAGCAAGCATACAGGTACAACAGGCAGTGAAGAAAGCTAATGGCATGCTGGCTTTTATAACAAGAGGAATTGAGTATAGGAGTAAAGAGGTCCTTCTGCAGCTGTACAGGGCCCTGGTGAGACCCCACCTGGAGTATTGTGGAACACAGCAGGCCAGGCAGCATCTATAGGGAGAAGCGCTGTCAACGTTTCGGACCGAGACCCTTCGTCAGCACTAACCGAAAGGAAAGATAGTAAGAGATTTGAAAGTAGTGGGGGGAGGGGGAAATGCGAAATGATAGAAGACCAGAGCGGGTGGGATGAAGCTAAGAGCTGGAAAGGTGATTGGCAAAAGTGGTACAGAGCTGGAGAAGGGAAAGGATCATGGGACGGGAGGCCTCAGGAGAAAGAAAGTGGGGGGGGGGGGGAAGCACCATTGTGTGCAGTTTTGGTCTCCAAATTTGAGGAAGGACATTCTTGTTATTGAGGGAGTGCAGCGTAGGTTCACAAGGTTAATTCCCGGAATGGCGGGACTGTCATATGTTGAAAGATTGGAGCGACTGTGCTTGTATACACTGGAATTTAGAAGGATGAGAGGGGATCTGATTGAAACATATAAGATTATGAAGGGATTGGACACGCTGGAGGCAGGAAGCATGTTCCCGCTGTTGGGTGAGTCCAGAACTAGAGGCCACAGTTTAAGAATAAGGGGTAGGCCATTTAGAACAGAGATGTGGAAAAACTTTTTCACCCAGAGAGTGGTGGATATGTGGAATGCTCTGCCCCAGAAGGCAATGGAGACCAAGTCTCTGGATGCATTCAAGAGAGAGTTAGATAGAGCTCTTATAGATAGCAGGGTCAAGGGATATGGGGAGAGGGCAGGAACGGGGTACTTATTGTGTATGATCAGCCATGATCACAGTGAATGGCGGTGCTGGTGAGAAGGGCCGAATGGCCTACTCCTGCACCTACCATCTATTGTCTATTGTCAGACACAGGGCATTTGGCCCATGATTTTTGCTGAACGAATAAAGTAGTAATTAAATGCCTAACTAATTGCTTCTGCTTACACAATGTCCTTATGAAGGACCCTCGCCATCTAGGACATGTCCTCTTCTCATTACTACCATCAGGGAGGGAATGCAGGAGCCTGAAGACCCACACTTAACAGTACCAGTTTCTGAACACTCCATGAAGTCATGATCACTACCTCGATACTCCTGTGCTGCACTTTTTAAAAATTGTAACACATAATTTGTAATGCCTGCACTGTAAATGCTGCTTCAACACAGTTCATGACTTATATCCCTGGCAATAAACCTGATTCAGCTCTCTCCATTTTCTGTACATGTATTTGATTTTCTAAAAGCATTTTAAACACCTCTATTTAATTTGTCTTTATTACCACCCTAACAGAGCATTCCAGGCACCCACTACATTCTGTGTAAAATAAAAACTTGCCTGTACATCTCCTGTGAACTAACCCTGCAACAGAGTTTACAGAATAATACAAGACAGAAATGGGCCCTTCAGTCCCCAGTTTCCTTGTCAGCTTCGAAGAATGCACCTATACTCATACCGTTTACCAGCACTTCCTCAGCCTTTCATGCTCTTTGTGTTCATTTAAATACTTAAATGTGTGAGAGTATCTGGAATGAACTGTCTGAGAGATTGGTGGAAGTGTGCACTCTCACAATCTTTAAGAAATATGTAGTTAACCACTTGAATTGCCAAGGCATAGAAAACTACAGACAAAATGCAGGTAAATTAAGTTACTGTAGATCAGTAATTGATGGTTGCCCTAAGCATGATGGGCCAAAAGATCGGCTTCTGTGCTTGAACTCAAGGAACTAACTACGACTAGTGAAGTTTCTGAACTTGAAAGATGCTAGATCTGAATCTGAAGATCTGTCTGCAAGAGGCTTGAAGGAAATAGCTTCAGAGATAGTGAATGGTCTGTTGTCATCTTCCAATGTTGTGTAGATTCTGGAATTGTTCATGTGGATTAGAGGGTAGAAAGTGTGAATCCAGTATTTAAGAAAGGAGGGAATCACCAAAAAATTCAAAGTTTGCAAAATATGAGAATCGAATCAGATTTAATATCACTGGCATATGTCATGAAATTTGTTAACTTTATGGTAGCAATACAATGAAATACATGATAGAGGGGAAAAATGGGTTACATTAAGTATAACTATGACTGTTAAATAGTTAAGTTAAACTAAATAGTGCAAAATAACAGAAATAAAAAAGTAGTGAGGTAGTGTTCATCGATGGCAGAGGAAAATAAGCTGTTCCTAAATTGCTAAGTGTGTGCCTTCAGGATTCTGTACCTCTCTCCCCTGATGGTAACAGTGCGAAGTGGGCATGTCCTGGGTGGTGGGGATCCTTAATGATGGAGGCTACCTTTCAAAGGTACTGCTCTTTGAAGATGTCTTGGGGATGATATGGGGGCTGGTACCCATGATGGAGCTGACTGACTAATTTTACAATTTTCTTCAACTTCTTTTGATCTTGTTAGATATAGGAAGCAGGAAGTAGAAGGGGCTCATGAGAAATATAGGGTAGCCAGGAAGGAGCTAAAGAAAGGACTTAGGAGAGCTCGAAGGGGGCATGAGAAGGCCTTGGCATGTAGTATTAAGGAGAACCCCAAGGCGTTCTATGTGTATGTGAAGAGCAGGAGGATGACGAGAACGAAGGTGGGACCGCTAAAGGATAAAGAGGGCAACATGTGGCTGGAGGCGGAGGAGGTTGGGGAGGTCCTAAATGAATACTTAGCTTCAGTATTCACAAGTGAAAAGGATCTTGATCAGGGTGAGGTTGAAATAGAGCAGGCCTGTGTGCTGGACAACGTGGAGATTAAGGAAGAAGAAGTTCTGGATCTTCTTAAAAACATCAAGATTGATAAATCCCCAGGGTTGTATATGATACAACCCAGGTTGTTGTGGGAATTGAGAGAAGAGATAGCTGGAGCATTAGCTATGATCTTTGAATCCTCTTTGGCTACAGGGGAAGTGCCGGAGGACTGGATAATGGCAAATGTACTTCCCTTGTTTAAAAAAGGTAATAGGGAGAAACCTGGGAACTATAGACTGGTGAGTCTTACGTCGGTGGTCTGCAAACTAATGGAAAGGATTCTTAAGGATAGGATCTACGAGCATTTGGAGAAGTACAGTCTAGTCATGGATAGTCAACGTGGCTTTGTGAAGGGAAGATTGTGCCTCACAAGCCTGATTGAGTTTTTTTGAAGTGGTAACAAAAGAAATTGATGAGGGTAGGGCAGTGGATGTGGTCTACATGGACTTTAGCAAAGCATTTGACAAGGTCCCTCACGAGAGACTCATCCAGAAAGTCGTGAGGCATGGGATAAGAGGAACCTTGGCTGTTTGGATAAAAAATTGGCTTAAAGGAAGAAAGCAGAGGGTAGTTGTGGAAGGAAAGTATTCTGCCTGGAGGTCAGTGACTAGTGGAGTGCCACAGGGATCTGTCCTGGGACCCTTGCTATTTGTGATTTTTATAAATGACCTGGATATAGAGGCAGAAGGATGGGTGAGTAAGTTTGCGAATGACACAAAGATTGGAGGAGTTGTGGATGGAGCTGCAGGTTGTCGAACGTTACAAGAGGATATAGACAGGCTACAGAGTTGGGCAGAAAAATGGCAGATGGAATTAAATCCGGATAAGTGTGAGGTGATGCATTTTGGAAGGATAAACCAGAAGACTGAGTACAGGATTAATGGTCAGTTGCTTAAGAGTGTGGATGAACAAAGGGACCTTGGGGTTCAAATCCATACATCTCTCAAGGTCGCTGTGCAGGTTGATAGGGTAGTTAAGAAGGCCTATGGGATGCTAGGCTTCATTAACAGGGGGACTGAGTTCAAGAGTAGAGAGGTCATGTTGCAACTCTACAAATCTCTGGTGAGACCACACTTAGAGTATTGTGTTCAGTTCTGGTCACCTCATTATAGGAAGGATGTGGAAGCTATGGAGAGGGTGCAAAGGAGATTTACCAGGATGTTGCCTGGTTTGGAGAACAAGTCATATGAAGCAAGGTTAGCAGAGCTGGGACTTTTCTCTCTGGAGCGTAGAAGAATGAGAGGGGACTTGATAGAGGTCAACAAGATTATGAGAGGCATTGATAGGGTGTTTCCCAGGGCTTCAAGGGCAAACACCAGAGAGCATATATACAAGATTAAGGGTGGGAAGTTTAGGGGAGACATCAGGGGTAAGATTTTTACACAGAGGGTTGTGAGTGCCTGGAATGACTTGCCAGGGATGGTGGTGGAGGCTAAAACATTAGGGGTATTTAAGAGCCTCTTGGAAAGGCACATGGATGAAAGAAAAATAGAGGGTTATGGGGTAGTGTGGGTTTAGTACTTTTTTTAAGGATTATATGGGTTGGCACAACATGGAGGGCTGAAGGGCCTGTACTGTGCTGTAATGTTCTATGGGGATGCTGAAGCAGCCAGTCAGAATGCTCTCTATGGTACATTTGTAGAAATTTACGAGTGTCTTAGTTGACAAACCAAATTTCCACAAACTCCAAATGAAATATAGCTGCTGCCTTGTGGCCTTTATAGCTGCATCTATGTTGTGTGCAGGTTAGGTCCTCAGAGACATTGACACCCAGGAATTTGAAATTTCTCATTCACTCCACTTCTCCCTCTATGAGGATTGGTTTGTGTTCCCTGAAGTCCACAATTAGCTCCTTGGTCTTGCTGATGTTGAGTGCAAGGTTTTTGCAACACCATTCAACTAACTGGTATATCTTGTTTCTGTACGCCCTTTGTCACCATCTGAAATTCTGTCAACAATGGTTATATCAACAGCAAATTTATAGATACTGTTTGAATTATGCCTAACCACATAGTTATTGGTGTAGAGAGAGTAGAGCAGTGGGCTAAGCACACATCTCTGTGGTGCGCCAGTGTTAATTGTCAGCGAGATGGAGATGTTATTTCCAATCAGTCTAGATTGGGGTATTTCAGTTAGGAAGTTGAGGATCGAATTACAAAGGAAGGTATAGAAGCTTAGGTTCTGTAGATTTTTGATCTGGATTGTAGGAATGATGGTATTAAATGCTGAGCCATAGTCAATAAACAACATCCTGACATAGATATTTGCATTGTCCAGGTGACCCACAGCTGCATGGAGAGCTGTTGAGATCATGTCTGCTATTGTGGCAGGGAAATGTATAGTGGTAGGGAAAATGCTATAGCAAAGGATACAAAACAGTGTGATCAGTGTGGAGCTTTTTGAGAAAAAAGAAGTAGTGTTGGGTCTCTTGAAGAATGTTAAGGTGAACAAGTCCCCAAAGTATGATGGGATATACTGCAGGTTAATGAGAGAGGCGAGAGATGAGAATGCTGGAGCTTTGGCCAGGATCTTTAGACCCTCTCTAGATGAAGGCAAGGGCCTGAATACTGGCAAGTAGTTAATATTGCTTTATTCAAGAAAGAAAGTAGGAATAATTCTGGAAATGGCATTGTGTCTCACATCAGTGATAGGGAAGCTATTGGAAAGTGTTTGAGTATTTGTACAAGTATGGTCTTATTAGGGACTGACAGCATGATTTTATGTGGGGCAAATTATGTCTTACTAATTTGACTGAGTTTTTTTAAGGAATTGATGAAAGTGATTGAACATAAGAACAGTGAATGTTATCTACATGGATTTTAGTAAGGCATCGACAGAGTTCTTTCTGTTAAGCTTACCCGGAAAATTAAGATGCATGGGATTTACGTGATGTGACTGATTGGATTCAGAATTGGCTTACCCATGAAGACAGAGGGGAGTGGTCAATGGAGTTTACTCTTAGTGGTGTTTCACAGGTGATGCACCATCAATAACTCTGAGACGTGGGTTAAGGTAGGCTTTTAATGGCTGGAAGAAAGCACAAGCAGCAAGTGACCACCACACAACATCCTGGAGACTGAGGAAGGGTCTGTGCCTCCAATCGCCTTTATACCGGGGTCTGTGGGAGGAGCCACAGGAGCAATCGGTGGGGGGGTGTGTCCAGACAGGTATATGTAGTTCACCACAATAGGGCTGTGTACTGACTCCACTGCTATCTGAGACTTGTATAAATGCCTTTGAATTGGTGAGCTAGTAAGTTTGTAGATGACACAAAAATTGTTTGTCGATGGTGTAGAAGATGGCCAAAGGATATAATGGGATATAGATCAGTTGCAAATATGGGTGGAGAACTGGCAGATGGAATTTAATCCATGCAAATTTGAGGAGTTGCTCTTCAGGAAATGTAAAGGGAAAGTACACTGTTAATGGGAGAGTTTTTGATAGTGTTGATGTAAAGAGTCTTGGGATCCAAACTTTCAAAGTGATCACAGTTGACGCTGGTAATATGACTTGCTTACTTTGTCAGTCAAGGCATTGAATGTGAATCAGGGTACATTGAAACTTTAGAAAATGCTAGTTAGGTTGCATCTGGAGTATTGCATTAATTTCTGGTTGCCTAATTAGAGAAAGGATGTGGAAGCTTTGGAGAGTGGGAAGTTGTTGCTTGATTAGAGGGCAGGTGCTATAAAGAGAGATTGGATTAACTACCGTAGATGTCGGATTATAAGCCGCTACTTTTTTCCCATGCTTTGAACAGCATTGAACACAGCGGCTTATAATAAGGTGCGGCTAATAGATGTTTTTTTCCCATGCCGCCAAAACATTTTGCCTCGTAACAGTAGACCAATAAAATTGATGAGTAGTTCACAGAGGTCCAATGAAATTGTACGATAAATCAAGCGCACTTTCACAATTAAGTTATTGTAAATCAGTCATTTGTACTCACCCTCATCAACATGGAAAACACTTGAAGAAAAGCATATGATGCATCTTTTAATTTAAAGGCGATCAATCTGGCGGTTGAAGAAGGAAATCGAGCTGCTGCGCGTAATCTTGGCATACATGAATCGATGGTGAGACGGTGGAGACGCCAGCGCGAAGAACTGAATCAATGCAAAAAGACGACAAAAGCTTTCAGAGGTAATCACAGCAGATGGCCCGAACTTGAAAACTTTCTTGAAGACTGGGTTAACACACAGAGAGCAGGCGGCCGCGGTGTTTCCACCGTGCAGATCAGACTGAAGGCTAAAGCAATCGCCACCAAAATGAAAATCGAAGATTTTAGAGGTGGGCCATCGTGGTGTTTTAGATTTATGAGACGAAAAGGCCTGTCCATCAGGGTACGCACGACTCTCTGTCAGCAGCTCCCTCCCGACCATGAGGAAAAACTTGCTAACTTCCGCACATTCACTCAAACAAAGATAGCGGAGAATTCCATCGGGCCAGATGAAATCATAAATATGGATGAAGTACCTTTGACGTTTGACCTGCCTCTCACTCGGACTGTTAATAAAAAAGGTGACTCGTCCATCATACTGAAAACAAGTGGCCATGAGAGAACGCATTTTACTTGTGTTCTGAGCTGCACAGCATCCGGACTAAAGCTTCCACCGATGGTGATTTTTAAGCGGCTGACAATGCCAAAGGAAAAATTCCCAAAAGAAATCATGGTGAAAGTCAATAAGAAAGGTTGGATGATGGAGAGTCTAATGAAGGATTGGCTCAGAGAGTGCTACGCCAAGCGACCGGGGGGATTTTTTCACATAAAAAAAGCGTTGCTCGTTATGGACAGCATGAGGGCTCATATAACAGATTCAGTGAAAGCTGCCATCAAGAGTACAAACTCAATTCCAGCTGTGATTCCTGGGGGCACCACGAAGTATTTGCAGCCACTGGACATCAGCGTGAACCGGGCATTTAAAGTGGCACTACGCATTGAGTGGGAGACTTGGATGACGAGCGGCGAGAAATCCTTTACCAAAACAGGCCACATGCGAAGAGCATCTTTAACTCAAGTCTGCCAGTGGATCCTAAATGCTTGGAGCCATGTCACAACATCCACCATCACCAACGGGTTTCGAAAGGCTGGACTGCTGCGTGATGAAGAGGATCGCGTGCGCTCAAGTGAGAGCGACAGTGAAGAGATTGAAGTGAGTGATGAGATCCTGAGGTTGTTCAATTCGGACACTGAAGAAGAGGACTTTGATGGTTTTAGTGCGCAGGAGGAAGATGAAGAAGGCGATCAATAACTTTTCCTGGTAGGCTGCAGAATATATATATTTTTTAACCAGTCGTTAGGAGATGTTGGAATGTTGTTCATGCACTGTTCAGTAATAAAGTATACCCAACGTAATTTGTGTGTTACCGATAGGTATGTATTTTAAAAGTAGCCGTGTTACAGGCACGGTTCGAAAAAAAGCATTTGCAATATGTATTTGTTTATGTTACCATACGGATTTAATTAAAAGTTTAAAAAATCCTCACGTGTGTTAGGATTTAATTTGGGACTGCCGCTTCAGGTCAGGAATGGCTCATGTGATATTAGACAGCAGTACAAGGGAGGGAGGGAGCGAAACTGAGGATTCCGCTGCACCGAAACTGCTAGCGATTCAGTAAATAAAAAAACAGTAAAACTCGTGTGTGAATGGTATCGGGCCAATAAGGACACAAGTGTCCGATGTTACCAAATACCGGTAGGTATAACAAAGTTTAGCCTTACCAAATATGTGTAGCGAGGGTTTGGTTTGGGGGAAAAAGGAGTATAAATAAGAGCAGAATGTAAGGGGAAGGCAAAACGCGTTCTGCAATAAAGCCACGCTGCACTGTAATCCGGTGTTGGTTGTCTCTCTTCCAAAACGAACACAGGGCAGAATTTGAAGCCCAACACGTGTAATATCTTTCTGTGTAAATATCTCATTTTACAACGTGGGACACCTGCGGCCGAAAATCCAGTGCGCCGGAAATCCAGTGCGCCGAAAATCCGGTCTGCCGGAAATCCGGTGCGGCCTAAAATCCGGTGCGGCCTGTACAATTAAAAAATTGATTTTATTTCTAAAATTAGAGCCAGTGGCTTTTAATCAGGTGCGCTCTGTAGTCCGGAATCTACGGTAGTTATTTTCTTCAGACTGGAAGAGCCCAAGGGGATACATGATGGAAGTTTACAAAATTATGAGAGACGTAGAAAGGTATGTCTTTCCCAAGGTCAAAATGGCTGATACAAGAGGGGGAAATTCAAAGGAGATGTACAGAGCAAGTTTTATTTTACATAGAGTAGTGGGTACATGGAATGTGCTACCAGGGGTGGTGACGGAGGCAGATATAGTAGGATGTTTAAGTGCCTTTTAGATAGACATGTGAATACCTAGATGGTGGAATATGGGCCATGTGCAGGATGAAGAGATTAGTGTAATTAGGCATAATTATTTTACTTAGTTTGGCACAATATCATGGGTTGAATATTCTATTCCTATTCCTGTTCTATAAAGTTGTTTGTTCTAATAACTGAACATCTCAAAATATAATATGACTGAGCTGAGTTGATGTGAATATATAAAAGGAAAATTAGCTTTGACTAATCTGCTGGATTTCTCTTGAGCAAAGCAGAAAAAATGTTCACCTACTTGGATTTTTAGGAAAACTTCCAAAAAATCAGTCAACAAAGTTATAGAACTTGGTACTGGGGATATAATACTGATGTGAATTGAGAGCTGATTATCCAGTAGAAAGCAGTATGTGAGAATGTAAGTGGATTCTGATTTGTAGGCAGTGACTAGTGGAGAATGGCAGGGATTAATTCTTGGATCCAACTTTTCACAATTAAAATAACATTTTGGCTGGAGATAAAATAGTAAATAGAATTTGAGTGTGGAGGAGAATATAACAAGCAGAATATCCAGCACATGAAGTTAATGTGGAAGTACGGCAGATTATTTATTTCTTTTCAGTATTTGTTAAATCAGTATGAATGTTAAAGGGGAACTACTTATGTTTGTACACAAATCAGAGCAAGTGAATATGAAAACATGTTAGCCTTTTTACAATGTTACGTACCCCGTAACTGGGTGTCTAACCAGCAGAGAAAGAAGAATCCATTGGAGTCTGGTGCTACTATATTTAAAGGTGTTTATTAATGAAAATAAGCAAAACCACATCAATAATGCAAATATACATATAAAACAAGTTAGCAGTAATAAACCTAAAAGTGTAGGAATAATAATAATCAATAATAAAGAAGCTCTATCGATGTCTAGGGGTAAATGAATTGTCATAGAAAAGTATAACGTTCAGTTCAGTTCATGAGGTAGGTATGCTTGTTGAGTTGTAATTGTTGGGGGGGGGTGAGGGGAGAGGGAGAGGGAGAAAGATGTAACAGTTACAACAGCCAATTCCTTTGCTTTCTTAATCCGTCGTCTCGTTGTGGTCATTCAGTTATGACCTCTCCGTCCTTCTGCTAGACCGTTCTTCTGTGGTGGACTCGTCACTCTGGCATGAGTGGACACACACACAAGCCCCCACCGGCCCTGCTTTCACACTGATAGCCTTACTGACTGACCTCCTGGTTCGGTCTTCGAAGCCCCCACCTTTCTTGTGGGTTCCAACACTCAATCAGTGTCCACTGGCATGTCTGGAGGGTGTCTCTCCAGATCTGTCTTTTTATCCCTACTAACGGGGTCTCAGCTATCCATCAATTCTGAATGACTGTGTCCATCAAATCAGGCCACTCCTTCAGTCCACTGAGGAATGTTTATGAGCAAACTATTGTCCTTGCAGCGAAACAGTAAATAATTCAAAAAGGAGTCACAATACAGTTAATCAGCAATTTTCCCTTCTCTCTTATCTGTCGCCGATGTTCTTGCCTGTTTTTCGTCTCTCTTTCTCATGGTCAGCATAGCAACAGTAATAGTTCGTTGTTCTCGGGGGGGGGGATGGTTAACTCTGTACCCCATTGTCCATCAGGTCTGTTCATCATTCATAACAACAAAAGTTTTACAATAGAGTTTGATTAAGATAATAAGGGAGTCTTAATGCAATTACCTTCTTTCTTAGACTGTAGGATCAACTTGCACTGTGGTTTTGTGGGTTCTGAGGTGGCCAGTGAGTCCAATGTAGGGACTATAGATTCTTCCAAAGACACAATAGGAAATGGCTGAAGCATCAGACTGGTGTGTAGCTTGAGAATGTACACTTCGACATATACAGAATTTCCATGTGCTCCTAGTGTAAGGCCTTGGGATATGCAATAATCTTCCTTCCAACTTTGGATGGCCATGAGCCATGGGTTCCAGGAGTCAGGGAGGATGTTGCACTTCTTGGAAATGAAGGCTTGTTTTGTACCTAGGAGAGAGACAGCACCAAGGAGTATTGTGTATGGTTTTGTTCTCCTTATCTAACATAGGATTTACAGATACTCAGGCTATAGAAATACACCCTTACAGAATTCTCAAATCACTACCCAAAAGATATGGAGCCTATTCTGCCTGAAGGTTGGTAACTATTAGCATTCCACATGGATTATTTTCTGGCTGGATGAGTGGGTTAGTAAGTTTGTAAATGACAGAAATTAGTGGTGTTGTGGATAGTGTAGAAAATTATTGTAGGTTACTGTGTGATAGAGACATGATGCAGTACTGGGCAGAATAGTGGCAGATAGGGTTAAATCTGGGAAAATGTGAAGATCCAACTTGAAGGATGAGTACAAAGTCAATGGCAGGTTTCTTAGTGTGAAAGAACAGAGGGTCTTGGAGTTGAAGTCCCTCAAAGATGCTGCACAGATTGAGAGTGGTTAAGATGGATATGGTGTGTTGGCCTTCATTAGTCGGGGATTAAATTTGAGGGCCGTGGCGTAAGGTGGAAGCTCTATAAAAATTTTTGTTAGATCACACTTGGAGTATTGTGTTTAATTCTGGTTGCCTGATTGAATGAAATATGTGGCTTTAGAGAGGAGATTTACCAGGATGTTTTCTGGATTAGAGATCATGTTTTATGAGGATAGACTGAGTGAGCTCAGTCTTTTTCTTTGGAGCAGAGGAGAATGAGAGGTGATTTGATAGAACTGTACAAGATTGAGAGACATAAGTAGGGTGAATAGCCAGCACCTTTTTTTTCCCAGGGCAACCATGGCCAATACCAGATTACGTCTGTTAAGGTGAGTGGAGGACAGTTTAGGCAAAATGTCAGAGGTAGGTTTTTTTTTAGAGACTGTTAAGTGCCTGGAACACTGCTGGGGTTGGTGGTAGAGGCTCTTGCAATAGGGACAACGAAGAGCTTCTTTGACAAGTACATGGATGTAAGAAAATTGGAGAGTTATTGGCTGTGTAGGGGGAAGTTTAGATTTATCATGGAATAGGATTATATAGGTCAGCACAACATCGTGTTAGAGAGGGAATAAAAATTGCTCTCTCAAATATATTTTTCAAACTTGCTTTTCTTGACGTATGTGTGCACAATGCAGCTTTACAGAGAAGATTGGTAAATATTGTTTTCTAAGATCGCAGTCACTTCCCATATGTTGGATTACGCGTATTTGCTTTAGTGGGAGTACAGTGACTACTAAGCAAGTCCTAGGGATGATGGATGTGACATGAAGAAAAATTGTGTTGATTGGGGACTGAATTTTCCAGTTTAATAGAATGAAAGAATATTTCATCAAAACTTGTAATATTCTTTTTCAGGCTTGGCAGGCTGGATTCAGGAAGAATGTTTTCCCTGACTGAGGAGTTTAGAACCAAGATCATTTTTGGGCTTGGCAGGCAGGATTCAGAAGGATGTTTCCCCTGTCTAAGGAGTCTAGGATCAACATCTTTTTTTGGGGTAGGCAAGTGGGATTAAGGAATAATGTTTCCCCTGTTTGAGGAGTCCGGGATCAAGTTTGAAAATGAGCCATTAGCAATTAACAACTGAGATGAGGAGAAATCTCTTCTCAGTGTGGTGAACCTTTGGAATTTTCTATCCTGAAGGGCTGTGCAGGTGTGTTCACTTTGTGAAGTGCATCCTCATATATTCTTGTACTAAAACCTCTCCAGTCTTATCATATAACATAAGTGTTACTTGCAGTTTTTTGGTAAATCTCTTCTGCATCTCTCCAAAGATGAAGTGCACACAATTTGGGGACAATATTTCAACTAGGGCCTCATGAACTTAAAAAGTCATAAATTAGCAGGCCATTTTCAAGAATTATAGAACTACATTTAAAAGCATTGTCTGAGGAGCACAATAGATCAGCTGCATTTAGGAAAGACAGAATGAATAAGCTAATTCAAATATACAATATTGCATATGATTTAGGAACTGCAAACTGTAATCATATCAACAAAACGATATTAATGTAATCAAGGTCTTGAAAAATCCTTTTTATAGTCCCCTGTTTGACTACAGCTTTATCTATCCATAATAAAAAATTGGGAAATATCATTGGCCAGTGGTAGCTGTAAGAATTTTTATCTGCTGTACACTTTCTTGAAATCTTGTTCACTCAGTGATAGTGACCTTACAAATGTTGATGAGGCTTTTAAGCAATTTAGCTGGTAGCTAATTAACAGCCCTATGTTAAAGAAAGAGTAGGTAAGGACTCTGAGTGTTTTTATTAGTCTGCATAATGTTGACAGGGAAAGTATTCCAGTCTTCATCATTAATAACTGCTCCTTATTGGCTCCTGGTAACCATTAAGATGACTGAGCATGTATGATGATTTCAAGAAGACAATTTCACCTAGGGTTCTAAACACTGATCACATTCTTACAACATTTATACAAAATCATATACCATATATTGTCCTGTTTGAAAATATCATTCTTTGTTACAGATGCAGAGACTTTAAGAAATGCAAGAATCGCTCATTTTCATTTCTTCTGCTGTGATTCAAGAAACAGTAGGTAACCGTTGTATCTTTTTGATCTTAAACTGAATTTTCAACTCAGTATCCCTCCAACATTAAAACATCTTATTTTTATCATGTAATTTGGCTCAAAAAACAAGAAAAAATCTGCAGGTTGCATCTAAGATGAGACAAACTGTTAACAGTTCAGACCAACAATCTTTGATCAGAATTGGACAAGTGAGAAAAGAAACACGGGGGGATGGGGATGGGTAGTAATAGTGTTTAGGGATATCAAAAATACAGAGTGGGTGCTTACTTTGTAAGAATGACACTGGTGCTTCAAATACCTTTCAATTTAATTGCTCTTCCCAATCTTGTTCTGATTTTTGTGTTCCTTCTTCTGCTATTCCAACAAGGCTTTATAAAACAACACCAATTTTGTTTCATTTCAGTGGTTTTCAAAATCCACCTTGTTGTACCGTTTCAGAAAACAATTCCATAAATCTATTTATATCACATATTTGTTCCATTGAAACACTGTTGTTTTGATTTGATCTCTCACAGACTTTCCCTTTTGTTCTTTAATATCCTTACCCTAGTTATCCTTTTTCCCATCCTGAGCTAAAGCTATTGACTTGAAATATTTAATTCTGAAGATTCTGTCTGAATTGTTATATCATTAGCATATAGCTAATGGTATTATATCACTAGCATATCATTAAATGATCAGCTAATTAAATAAATTGCTGAACAATATCACTACATAATTTGAGTACAAATCATAAGATATTGTCATGAAACTTTTAGTCTGTGGTTTTGAATATGGTATCCTGTTATGGCTGTTGAGGCACACAGAAAACATGTAGACATTGATTCCTGCCAGATGAGAACTCAGAATTGGAAACGTAAAGCCTTGGAATTGTACAGCACGGAAACAGGCTCTAGGGGCCAACTTGTCCGTACCAACTAAGTTGTCTAGTTGTGTGACTCTCATTTTCCTGCTGCTTGTATCCATTTCAAGTGAAAATGTTGCTGCTCATATCCATTTTAAATCTTTCGTGTCTGTCCTTAAAGCCAATGATTTCCCCTCATGATTTTATAAACCTCTGAGGTCATCCCTCAGATCTCTTCAAGATTTCACTCAAAATTCTGGTTCTCTTGCTCTGTTCCTTCCACCTGAAATGCATTCCTAATCTGACACACCTTGAAAATTTATCTTTTTGAATAGATAATTAATCAAATTCTGTTTAAGTGTCATATCTGTGCAAAAGGCTCTTAATATTGATGAAGGGTCTCGGCCCAAGATGTTGACTGTTTACTCTTTTCAAAAGATGCTGCCTGACCTGCTGAGTTCCTCCATTTTGTGTGTGTTGCCTTATAGTAAAGATATTTGGTGCATTTTTACTTAGAAAAATATAACTTAGTTTTACGGATTTTAAACGTTGCAGCATTTATAGTCTGGGTAGATTACAAAGCTTAAATTCTGTGCTGCAATGACTTTCACACTGATTTCAGACTTCATCTTTGAAAGCTATTAACACTTAACCATTATTGATGTATAATAAGACAATGTCTTTCCTATCTAATAGGCTTTCAGGTTGTCTGAGGTATATTTATGTAAACTTTCGAGAGCAAATCTTTGAAGTTTTTAGCTAGTAGGCCAAAGGTTTTATCCTATGCCATTACTTTGTAATTTTCTTATTCAAAATGAAAATGGAAAAAGGAATATCTATCTCTAAAGCAAATCAATAATTCTGCAGATGCTGAAATGGAAATAAAAGCAGAAAATGCTGGATAAAGTCAGGAAGTATGGTGGCATCTGTGGGAATTACAGTATTTGACCACCTTTAAGCTATCAAGGTAGAAATATCTGAGAAGAACATTCCCTCTAATTTACAGCTGTGTAGACCAATCGTTGCTCTGAGCAAGAAATTTTTACATGAACTGAAAACTGTGTGACACTTAATATTAACATTATATAAAATAAAATTCCAGCTATGTGGCAACAAAAGCCATGTGTGCAAGAGCATTTCAGTTATTGCAGTCATGCATCGGTGCAGGCTAGTAATCAGCAACAAACTTGAGATCAAGTTTATTATGTCATGAAATTTGTTTTGCCCAGCAGTACAGTGCATTATAAAATATTACTGGAACTTACAATAAGAAACGTAAAAAAGTAGTGCAAAAACTGAGTGTGTTCATGGTCCATTCAGAAATTTGATGGTGGAGGGGAAGAAGCTGCTCTTAAAATGTTGAGTGTACTGTAGAAATTCAGGCCTCTGTACCTCTTCGATGATGGTAGCAATGAGGAGAGGGCATGTCCTAGATGGCAAGGGTCTTTCATGATGGACACTGCAGTGTGGTCAACAAACTTGATTAACAAGGGAATTATTCAGAAGCTCCATTCTGGTTGGCTATAGGATTGTCATTAAATACAACTGGAAATAATCCCTGCAATTATTTACTGTGATCACAGCAAAACATATTGACAGATAGAGAAAGTTATGTACAGTCTACTGAGTGGTGAACGTTGTCTGAGAGCAAAATTAGAGATGAATGTTCTACCTCTAAAATTCAGAAAGCTACTCACAGAAGGTACTGTAGTATGTCTAAATTCTGCCTTTCATTTGAATCTTTCTTTTGCTTCGCCCATCAGAAAGGCAAAGAGCTATTGGTATATCCAGTTGAAAGAAAAATGTTTATTAACACAGATTTGAGGATCAGCATTTGGCCTCACCAGTGAAGAAGGAACCAGCAATATTGGCAGGTAGGAGATAGAGAAGATTTGTTGAAGACTAGGGCATACTTGGATTAATCTACGTTCTTCAGCACTCCATTGTAAAATATATTTATACTGTTAAATAACATTTTGAAACTGTTTTAAAGGAAAAAAGAAAAAGTGCTATGAATTCAGTAATCATTGTCAAGGACAGTACATTACTTGCACATTTTATCTGTGACCATATGGGTCTCCTCCAGGTATTCTGGTTTTCTCTCACATCTCAACAACATACATGTTGGTAGGTTAACTGGCCTCTGTAAATTGCTCCTGTAGCATGCAGGTTAGTGTGTAGGTAACGGGTAGAAAATGGGATTAATGGATGAAGAAACATGGGGATAATAAAAAAAAATTAATATAAATGGGTGGTGGATTTTTGCCATAGATTTGGTAGATCAAAAGGCCTACTTGCGTAAGACTCTATGACTTCAGTTGACGTGACTGATGAAAATAGAGCTGTGGATGTTATCTCCATGGGTTTGAGCCAATCTCTCATGGTAGGCTCATCCAAAAGATTATAATGAATTGAACCTTGATAACCTGGCTGCTTTGATTTAGAATTGGCTTGCCAATAAAATAGAGGCTAGTGACCTTTGTGACTGGAAGTCTGTGACTAATGGTGTTACGCAGGATTCTGTACTGGGACCTCTGTTGTGATAAATTTGGTTAGGATAGATTAATAAGTTTGCAGGTGATACAAAGTTTGGTGGTGCTTAAGACAGCACAGAAGATTGCTAAAAGATACAACAGGATGTTGATTGGTTGCAAATATGGGTGGAGAAATGGCAGATGAAGTCTAAAGGCCAAATGTGAGATGCTGCGTTTTTGGAAATCAAGTACAGTGGTTTCCAATTAATTGGACACATTGGGACCAGTACATTTTGGCCCAATAAACTGGCTGCCCCAATTAGCGAAGTTTCTTGGAAATAGTTAAAAAGGTATAATAAAACAAAGTAATTTTAATTAAGTAACAAATTATGTATTTAGATAAAATACAGAACAAATTAGAACATTACCAATGCCTCTACGATACTATAAAAGTGTATTAGTTGCTAATAGTCATCGATGGAGGAACTTATCCAGTGTGCACAACTGTTAT
The DNA here is from genome assembly GCF_048418815.1 of Hemitrygon akajei. Classification (NCBI taxonomy): domain Eukaryota; kingdom Metazoa; phylum Chordata; class Chondrichthyes; order Myliobatiformes; family Dasyatidae; genus Hemitrygon; species Hemitrygon akajei. Next base: position 35,588,158 of record NC_133127.1, read on the forward strand.
TTTGACTGTAAATGAACAAAATCAGCTCAGGCATCTAGTGCAGGCTTTATATGAAGGCAGTCTATATTCTGCACTAGGTTGCATCTTCAAAATCTTCACTTACATTGTAACATTCAAGATGATTGTTGATACCTTCAAATTCTTCATAGTACCTAAATTGCTGAAGTAGTGAAATCATTTCACGTTCATTCCTGGTCGCTTCTCGATTTCAAGCCTGAATGCTTGAAACCTAGTGAGCAAAACCGTTCTTCATTGTCTTACTGCTAATTTCTCACCAAGCATCAGTGACAAAAATCACTGCTTTTTGAACACAAACACATGCAGCTGGCATTATTTAAAAACTGTTTGCACTAAACACACTATAGTGTCCAACAGCCACTCAAGTGCAGGTGACTTAGAAACTATTTAGCAACAGTCTTCCATCCCAATTAAGCAGTGTCCCAAATAAATTAAGGGAATCCCATCTCTTTTATGGATTCGTTTTTGTGTTTTTTTTTTAAAAGAGTTGTCCCGAATAAGCGGCTGCCCCGATTGAGTGATGGCCCAATTAAGCAGTATCCACTGTATAAAGGACAATACACTGTTAATAGCAAGGCCCTAACAAGTGTTTATGTACGGGGGGATCTTCAGGTCCAAATCAAAAGCTCCTTGAAAGTGGTTGATCTTGCCTTTATTAGTTGAGGCATTGAATTCAAGAGTCAGGAAGTTGTGTTGCAGCTTTATAAAACTCTAGTTAGGTCACATCTGGACTATAGCGTTGAATTTTGATTGCCCTATTATAGAAAGGATATAGAGGCATTGGAGAGGGTGCAGAAGAGGTTTACCAGAATGCTGCTGGATTAGAGGGCATATGCTATGAGGAGAGGTTAGACAACCTTGAGTTGTTTTCTCTGGAGCGGAAGAGATGAAGTGTAGATAGAGTAGGCAGCTGGTATTTTTTTCCCCTAAGGTCAAAATGTCTGTAGAGGGTATGCAGTTAAGGAGAAGGGATAAGTTCAAAGGAGATGTGTGCAACACTTTTTTTTATGCGGAGTCGTGGGTGCCTGAAATGCGCTGCTTGGGGTGGTGGTGGAAGCAAATATAATTAGAAGTGTTTAAGAGACTCTTAGATAGGATATGCAGATAATTGAGAGATATGGACATATAGAGAGAAGGGATTAGTTTAGTTGAACATGTAATGACTAGTTTAATTTAGTTTGGCACAACATTATGGGCTGAAGAACCTAATCCTGTGCTATACTATTCAATGAGTTTGAAGAAGTTGGAGAAATAACAAGCAGGATAGACAAAGGAGAATCAGTTGATGTTGTGTACTTTGGCAAGGTACCACACATGAGGCAGCTTAAGAAGATACGAGCCCATGGTGTTACAGGAAAGATATTAGCATGGATAAAGCAGTGGCTGATTGGCAGGCAGCAAATATAGGAATAAAAGGATCATTTTCTGGTTGGCTGCTGGTGACTAGTGGTGTTCCACAGGGGATCTGTGTTGAGACCAATTATTTTTATGTTATATGTCAATGATTTGGATGATGGAATAGATGGCTTTGTTGCAAAGTTTGCAGGTGATACGAAGGTAGGTTGAGGAGCGGGTAGCTTTGAGGAAGTAGAAAGGCTACAGATGGACTTAGGAGAGTGATTAGGAGAATGGCCGAAAAAGTGGCAGATGGAGTGCAGTAAACAAGTGGTAGATGGAATGCAGTACCAGAAAGTTCATGGTCATGCACTTTGGTAGAAGAAATGAAAAGATAGATTGCTCTCTTAATGGAAAGAAAATACATAAAGTGAGGTGCAAAGTGACTTGGGAGTCCTTGTGCAGGATTCCTGAAAGATTAATTTTCAGGTTGAGCCTGTAGTGAATAAGCAAATGTTAGCATTCATTTCAAGAGGACTAGAATATAAAAGCAAGAATGAAATGTTGAGACTTTATAAAGCACTGGTGAGGCCTCACTTGGAGTATTGTGAGCAGTTTAGGGCCCCTCGTCTTAGAAAGGATGTGCTGAAACTGAAGAGGTTTTAAAGGATGTTTGCAAAAATGATTCCAGGATTGACTGGCTTGTCACATGAAGAGTGTTTGATGGCTCTAGGCCTATATTCAGAAGAATGAAAGGTGACCTCATTGAAATCTATCAAATGGTGAAAGGCCTTGATAGAGTGCATGTGGAGAAGATGATTTTCCTATGGTGGGACAGCCAAAGACCCGGGGACACAGCCTCAGAGTAGAGGGATGACCTTTTAGAATGGAGATGAGGAGGAATTTCTTTAGCCAGCAAGTGGTGAATCTGTGGAATTCTCTGCCACAGGCAGCTGCGGAGGCCAAGTCTTTATGTATATTTAAGGCAAAGGTTGATAGATTCTTGATTGGTCAGGACATGAAGGGATACAGGGAGAAGGCAGGAGATTAGGGCTGAGAGGAAAATTGGATCAGCCATGATGAAATGGTGGAGCAGACCCAATGGGCCAAATGGCCCAATTCTGCTTCTATATCTTGTGGTCATGTATGAAGAGAGATGAGAAGGCTTTGTTTTATTGAATTACCTGAAAAAAAATCAAAATGATCTACATAAAGATGCTAAAATTATTGCTGTAGATAAATGGGAATAATTATTCCTGACAGTCAGTAAGGTTGCTGAGAAAGCACAAATTTATATAATCGTAGCAGTTTAAAATAAAATAATTTCCAAATGAACTTTGTTACAGTATGAAGTTAACACAATCATTGTTGAAGTAAGTCTATTTATCCTACTGAATGGAAATTGGATAATTGATTCAGAAAGAAGAACATTATCAGGTGCATGGAAATTAGATTTGATGATTGATTGAGAGCTGGTGGTGAAAAACAGTCACTCCTTTCCGCTGACCAATGCTATATTACAGTCATTGGCAAACACACTTCCAGAAACCCTTTTGCTCCAAATCTATGCCCAAAATTCTCTTCTGAAGCTTAATTAATTTAAGGGATAAAAGTGGGCCTGTGCCTTGACCATTCACTTAGTTCACAATTGTCCCTCTGCCTTGTGCTCTTCTCATTCAATCACCATATCCTTAGATTCTTTTGGTACCTGAAAATCTGAGATGATCTTGAATGTTCTCCATGTCTGAGCATCTGTAAGCCCTCAGAAGGCGAGAATTACAATGTTTACAGTATTCTGAGAACTTTCTGCTTATCCCAGATAATCAACCTATGAGACTTCAGAGTCAGGTTTGTGACATATGTCATGAAATTTGTGGTTTTGTGGCAGCAGTACAGTGCAATACATAAGAAATTACTATAAATTTCAATAAGAATAAATTTTAAAATGGTGCAAAAGAGAGCAAAATAGTGAATAAGTCTTCATGGATAATTTAGAGATCTGATTGTGGGGGGGAAGAAGCTGTTTCTAAAACATTGAGTATGTATCTTCAGTCTCCTGTACGTCTTCCCTGATGGTAGTAATGAGAAGAGGACAAGTCCCTGGATGGTGAGGGTCCTTCATGATTGATGCTGCCTTCTTGAGGCATCTCCTTTTGAAGATGCCCTTAATGGTGGTGGGGCAAATGCCCATGATAACTGAGTCTAGCTACCTAAATCACTCTCAAAATCCTTTATATTTCAGTGAATTTCTTTACCATTTTTCTAAGTTTACTTTGAGTTTAGTAATATTTGAGTACATTTGTAAATATATTGTTTGTTTAAGTATTTTTGTGTACATAACTTATTACAGATTGTGTGTAAGAAGTACATGAATTACATAGGTCATTACACCACCGTGTCATATACATAGTGCAGTTCACTAAAGAAAAGGAAAATAAAATTAAGTAGACCCATTTCCCAGCTCCTGTGTCTTACTTTCAATTAGTTTTTGAAGTTACAAATCATAACAGCTGTGTTATTTGGCCCCTCTTTGTCAAACAAGCTCCTCACCTAAAAAGTACTATCTCCAGGACTGGGAGCTATAAATTATCCGTTAGGTGTAGTTAAGTGGCAAAAGAACCAAAGCAGAGTTGATGGACGTGTTGGAGAAAGTAAGTTGCAAGGGTAAAGGCAAACGAGGAATAGAGCTGATAGGATTGCTCTGCTCTGGGCTCGCATTGATCTTATAGGCTGAAAGGCTTCCCTGAAGGTTACAATATGTATAAAGAAATCACTCCAAAGATTCTAAACTGCACTAACATCAAGGATGCCCTCAAATGTCCAAGTTTCAACAAATTCCTGTGAAATCTCAGCAAAGATTCCTTCTGTATTTTAAGAAAACTGCATTATAGTTAATCAAAGATCAACTGTATTGGCCATAAATAGTTACATGTATTGGGAAATTGCTGTGGTGTATTGCTGCTACATGGAATAAAATCGACAGCATTCAACAATTATATAGAATAATGAATTGTATAAAAATGAAATTAGTACCGATAGGAAATAAGATGTGTATAAATACATAAATACCAGCATGTATTACAATGAAAACATCATTATAAGATAGTGGTTTAAAAAGTTTACAGTGCAAAGTTTACAATGACTGAGGTGATAGTGGGGCATGGGGCTAACGAGAATGGTCGATCAGCTTTACTCCCTGCAGGAAAATTTTATAAATGGCATGAAGCTTTTATTTTAATAGCAGTATAGCACTTTCCAGAAGGGAGCTTTTAGAAAAGGCAGTTTGCTGGGTGGGTAATATCTGCAATGACTTTTCCTGCCTGCTTCTTTGTCCTACACACACAAAAGCCTTCAAGGGAATACAAGAAAGCAATTGCTTTGAACCTATTTGATTACAGTGTCTATAGATTTAGAATTAATCTTGGTAACACTTCTTTTTTGTTTTAAATCTCCCATCAGACAGTGAGCTGCTGCAAATGGCATTTTCATATTTGGAAGTATGCTCAGGACGGTGATACAAAAGGCACTAATCTGCCACTTTTTCAACTGCAGATTTACCAAATTAAAGCCAATAATAATTCAGCGATAGGAATTCCATGGGCAAACTGGAGAAATTACTACATCACTCCAATTGTAACGATTTAGTTTATCATCACTTAACATTTCTCTTGATATTCGATACAAAGCAGAAATCTCATTCCAAAGATATATGTGATCCTTTATGTACCTTATATAGGCTTTCACTTTTAAATTGTGATTCAAACATTTTGATTCATCTTTACGATAATGTGTGAGAGAGAGAGGTAATTTTCCAGATTGCAAAAAATGATTGCCATTAAATCCAATGTGCAATCCATTTGAATATATCATGATTGATGATTTCAGATATAGAGACATAGAGCATACAGCATGGAAATGGGCCCTTTGGTCTAACTGGTACACCCCAACCAAGATAACTATCTACTCCATTTGTCTACGTTTGGCCCATATCCTTCTAAACCGTTCCTATTTACATACCTTTTTAAAATGTTATTGATGTACTTGCCTCAGCCTCTGGCAGCTCATTATATGTTGACCATTCTTAGGGTGAAAATGTTGCCCTGCAGTTTCCTATTACATATCTTCCCCTTCACCTAAAATCTACCAAACCTGGGGAGAAGACTACTCATTCACTCTATCTATGCCTCTTGTGATTTTATATCACCATGGGTGGCGGGTTGGAGATGCATCTCTACCAAAGGAGGTATAAGGCGCTCTTTCCCACTGTTAGCCTGCAGATCACCCTTGGGTAATGTGTAGCACCTGATTAGTCCCCTGATCGGGATCATGTGAAACCATGGGAGCAGGTGGTGGATATCATATGAGCAGCTGGTGGATATCACAAAACCTGGATATGCAACTACTGACGTCAGGCAGACAATCTCTGAAGTGTATTGATAATGGCCTGGGGTCATTCGTCTTGTGAAGAAGGCAAAGGCAGATCACTTCTGTGGAAAAATTTGCCAGGAACAATCATGGTCACAAGACCATGATTGCTCACATCATATGACACAGCTCATGATGATAAGATCACCCCCACATTCTCGTACACTCTCTCCATAACTCCTCAACTCCCAGGAATTTATGCATTCTTTCTAACCTAATGGCATCTCCCCTACAGCAGGATGATCAAAATTGAACGTATTCCAAATACAAGAGATTCTGCAGATGCTGGAAATTTTGATCAACAATCACAAGAGGAATTCAAGTCAGGCAGCATCTATGAAGGGGAATAAACAGTCGGCATTTCATGACAAGATCCTGAAGAAGGGTCTTAGCCCAAAACACAATATTCCAAATACGGCCTTACCAATGTTTTGTACAGCTACAATGCAACATCCCAACTTCTCTACTGAGTGCCCTGACTGATCAAGATTAGCATGCCAAAAAGCTGCGTTTACAGCGTTGTGATGACACTTTCAGGGAAACGTGTACGTGTACTCTTAGGTCCTTTTATTCTATAACACTTTAAGGGCTCTACCATTCACTGTGAAATCCTTACTCCATATGTCTTCCTAAAATACAATATTTTGCACTTATCCAAATTAAACTCTATTGCTATTTCCTGGCTAATTCACCCAGCTGAGCTAGATCCCTCTATAAATCCTGATAATCATCTTCCCTCTTAACAGCACCATCTATTTTTAGAAACCATGACTTGTTCTTTCTCATTCAAATCATTGATATATGATGACAAATAGTATGGTGATCATAGCCCATCTACTTCAGTACCATTTTCTTTTCCGTATTCCTTGATGTTTAGAACTCTCTTGATCTGTATTTTGATTGAACTCAAATATTGACTATTCACAGCCCTGGGAAACTGAGAATTCCAGAGATTCACCATAGAAATGACATGTTGTGACTAGTTGACTACTGCTGGTATTAGTGCGTGGGTGTCAGTTATTCATGATCTATGTGAAAGATTTGGCTAAAGGGACCACAAGTCTGCTGGCAATACTAAACGAGCTGAAAAGTTGAGCGGAGCAGTACAAATATAATTTTATTCAGACAAATACGAGGTAATACACTTTGGCAGGCCAAATGCTGTTAGAACAGTATTTACAGAGTATATGCAAGGACCTTTCGGAACACTGAAAAATAGTGAGACCTTGGTGTACAAACTATAGCTCCCTGAAAGTGGCAACACAGATAGATAAGGTAGTTGAAGGAGGCACTTTTTATGATTGTCTTTATAGGCCAGCATTGAGTATAAGATTTGGGATGTCACCTTAGAGTTGTACCAAGCATTGATTAGAATAACATTGTATACCGTTGTGGTCCCCACAAAACAGGAAGAATGAAAGCGTGCTGAAGGTATACAGGATAGTTAGTCATTTTCCTGAAACAATGGATTCTAGAACTAGAGCACATGGGTTTAAAATGAGAGCAAAAATTTAAAGGAGAACTGACAGGGAAGTTTTTCATACAGGAGATGGTGATTATCTACAAAGAGCTCCCAGAAGAGATGGTGGAGGCAGATACAATTATAATGTTTAAAGGATGTTTGAACAGGTACTTGAATAGGAAAGCTGGAGAAGGATACAAGTCTAATGCAGGCAAATGGGATTGGCATCGATGAATGAGCTGAATCGTAATTTTCTATGATTCTAACTGGGATTTTTAAGTATGGAGGAAGGTGTAAAGGGTTTAATGGATTTATGGACAAGCTGAAAATATAGCACATGGAATGTAATCTGGAAAATAAAGATGTCATCTACTTTGCATGTGACAGAAGTATTTAAGAGGTGAGAGATTGGGTAGATTGACCAGTGGACTCCCCTCACCCACCCACCATATGGTCGGTAAGCCACAGGGTTGGATGAGGGCTAGAACCCTGCCTCCCCTCCCCAGTTGATGGTTCAGAGGTTGAAGCCCCTAGGTGGGCTTGTCTGAAGGTCAGAGGCCCAATATCTGTAAGTCCAGGCCAGGGACTGGAGGTTCAAGGCACAATGTCTGAGAGTCCAGAACCAAGGGCTGGAGGTTGTAGGCCTATAGGTGGCCTGTCCTGGGTTGGAGGCCTGTGTGTGTGGGGGTTTGTGGGAAGTATGAAAAGGGGCGTGTTTACTGTTTGGTTTTATTGTTGCTGTTGCTTGTGTTGTTCTGCTGAAAGTTGTGGGCTTGCCTCGTTGGTGCTGGAATGTGTGGTGATATTTGTGGGCTGTGTCCAGCACAGCTTTAGGTTGTGTTGGTTATTGAGACAAAACAATGATTCCACTGTATGCTTTGTTGTACATTTGATAAGTAAATCTGAATCTGTTGTCCTCTGTCCTTGGTGAACACTGATACTTTTACCTCACACATCTTCCAACTCCAAGCATAAATTTCCTCCCTTCATCCTTGAATAGTCCTACCCTTTCCATAGTTACATTCTCATTTTTTAATGCAGGTATAAAGTGCTTTGGGATTCTCCTTAATCTTATTGCCCAGGACATTTCATGATCCCTTTTGACCCTCCTAATCCTCTCATGAGCTTATTTCTGCCATATTTATCTTCTTGAAGGCCCTATCTGATTTAAGTTTCCAAAAGTTTACATATGCTTCTTTTGGGGAATTTGTCTGAATTCATCACCTTCATGTCATCCAAGGTTGTCTTATCTTGCCATTCTTGTTATTCCTCCTTACCAGAATATGGTGGTCCTGAGCTTTGATCAACAGCTCCCACAAGTCAGATGTGGACTTGCCTGATAACAGCTGTTCCCAATTAGTTATCAAGCAGCTCTTGTCCAATATGTTGTAATTTACTCTTCCCCATCTTAGTATTTTCCCAGACTTATTCATACTACTAACAGTTATCGATAAGGATAAGTCTGGACTTTGCAAGAAGTACTCATTTGGGGGAAGAGAGAATTACAACCTTATTAGTCAGGAGTTAGGTGAAGTTAATTGTCATTGCCAAAATGCTCTCCCATTGAAAGGCCAGTTGCCTGGCTAGACACATTTCCTAAAACAAAGTCCAGTCTGGTCCCTCTTCTCGTTAAACTACCCTAGTGTTTCGAGAAGCTCTCCTGAATGGACTGGAGAAATTCAGCCCCATGTAACCCTCTTGCACTAAGGAAATCCCAGTCAATATTGGGGAAGTTAAAGTTATGTTCTACGACAACCTCACTGCTTTCCATAATCTATCTACCTATCTGTTCCTCTATCCCCTGTTGGCTATTGGGAGGTCTATAAAATAACCCTATCAGTGACTGCACCTTTCTTATTTTTGAACCCTACCCATATTTGCCTCAGTGGATGTCCCCCAGTATGTTCACTGTGAGTACAGATGTGACATTTGCTCTGACTTAGTAATACAGCTGTCACCTCTTATCTCTTAATGACTGACCACTATGACGACATGAGTTTCCTCCAGGTGCTTAGTTTCCTCCCCCATTCCAAAGACGTATGGGTTAGTAGATTAATTGATCACATAGGCCTAATTGGGTGGTGTGGCTTTTGTACTGGAAGGGCATGTCATTGTGTTGTATCTCTAAATAAATAAAATATTTAAGGTCTTTCATGACCTCAGAATTCCCAAAGCACTTGACATTAAATGAAAGATTTTGTTTTTATAATCATTGGTGGAAAGCAGTGAGATCTTGCAGAGGCCACTTGATAAGTTGTTCTGTTTGCTCAATGACTCTTTCCACTAACATGCAGCAGCAGCTTTTGTAATTGTATACCGCAGTTGCTTAATGTTAGTGACATGAAGTAACTATCAGTGTTTATGAAATAATTACTTGTGGATATTTCTGTAGGCAAATAGTTGTCCCTGGAAACTTAATGTTGATCCAGTGACACATAATTGCAACTGAAGTCAGTGTGTTTTATCAGCCTTATACTTTGCATTGGCTCCAACCTCGTCACCCAAATTGTACAGGCCTTTAAGTTACAGGGTGGGGCACTGACAGTCTTGAATAGAGTGGCACGCTGTTGCAGTCAGCACTGTAACTCAGCAAGGACAAAAGATTTCCTTCCAGACTTGGATTTAGCTGCACACTATTTACTAGGTGAGAAATGCTGTGCTTGCTTTAGGAAAGAACTGAGAATTTTTTTTCTGAAGGAACCTTATTTGATAAATTTTCTTAGGATTATGTAGGCATTTATTTGATGTGTAACATGATTATTGTTAACTGTGAAATAAGCCTCTGTTTATCAAAAGACCAGTGTGAAAAGAATACAATTATTTTACTTTTTTGGGAATGAATTATCTGAACTACTAGATAATGTTAAAATTCAAATGGAATTTTAATAATATGCTGCTTAAATATTTTTGAGTGTCTGTAACTTTACATGATTAAAACAAAATTCTTAGAGGACTCCATTCTATAGCGTGCATATGGGGGCAGTGTTTCTTCTGACCAAGTAGTCTTGAACTCCTTGCAGTCTCAAAGTAGCTACTTGGGGCTTAAATGAAGAAAACTTTATTCATCTTTATTTGTATTTCACTAATCTTAACGGGTGATGGAGCCTCAGCACTTAGAACAGATCAACTGATTTCTGAACATCAAACAAAATACAGGATATAAGAATAGAGCAAGATCAACTTTGATCTTGTAGAATAATGGAGTAGGCTTGAAGAGCTGAATAGCCCACTCCACCTGTTTCTTATATTCTGATGTCCATAGCCATTCTAAGATTGATAACATGGTACTTCATCTTCAAAAGAAGAGGAGCATACGGGTGTTAGGTTGATAGCCGGTGCAGGGGAGGAATATATGCTTTGGTTTACCGAGTGATTTCTGAAGTCTTGCAAACTGGAAGGAGAGATTCTGGGGTTCATCAACATTGATGCATCATTGTGGAGGCTGATAGTTTAGAAAAAACCCAAGGATGTGTAAGAGTTTAAAAAGGTAGGGACATAGAGCATCGAGTATATGAGTTGGGATGTAATGTTAAAATTGTACAAGGCATTGGTGAGGCCAAATTTGGAGTATTGTGTTCAGTTCTGGTCACCAAATTATAGGAAAGATGTCAACAAAATAGAGAGAGTACAGTGGAGATTTACTAGAATGTTAATAGATAGAATTGACGTGGATAGGCTTTTTCCACTGAGAGTAGGGGAGATTCAAACAAGAGGACATGAGTTGAAAGTTAGGGGGCAAAAGTTTAGGGGGTTACACGAGGAGGAACTTCTTTACTCAGAGAGTGGTAGCTGTGTGGAACGAGCTTCCAGTAGAAGTGATAGAAGCAGGTTCAATATTGTAATTTAAAAAAAAATTGGGTAGGTATATGTACAGGAAAGGAATGGAGGGTAATGGGCTGAGTGCAAGTCGATGGGACTAGGTGAGAGCATGTGTTCGGCACAGACTAGAAGGGCCGAGATGGCCTGTTTCCATGCTGTAATTGTTATATGGTTATAAAAATCTTTATTTAGTCACTGTGAGAGGGGGCTTTTATAGCACTGGAAGGAGTTGGGATTCTGACCATCTGGAATACATGTGAAAGTCCTTGGGATTGTTTTGTGGACCTTCTAGATTTTATCAGTGAAGAGTGAACAGTGCATTAGCAGTGTTCCTCAAATCTTAAAGTTGGGGGAAATAATGACTTTTGTGAAAAGTGAACTCTGTATTATGGCAGACAGTGTCTATATGGATTTTAGATGGGAGGAAAGGTCCTCTGAGTAAGAATTTGAGATATCTAGGGGTGTTTAGTAACAACTTTACCAAGTATTTTCAATTAGTGCATAAGCAGAGTTGGGAGAAATGCAGAGAGAATTGGGAGAGTTGGAAGAATTTCTGTTTACTTTTTCCTAAAGAGTTAAAATCTTAAAATATATAAATATCTAGTTTTGCAATTATGAACAATGAGGAAAAAATAAAGGGTGATTGAATGCAAATAACTGTTATGGCAAAGGGAATAACACTGTTTGTGAGGTTTTTGTTAATCATTAGGAAAGAATGATTTCAGAGACATAATTGTTCAAGAACAGAAATGGACACACTTCAGCCCGCTATGTTCATGCTAAAAATTTTTTGTCCTTATATGGTAATCTAGCTTGCATGTGTTCAGTACTATCCTGCTGTGTCTTGACTAATTAAGTGCTTATGTAAATTTCTCTTAAAATTAATGATTTAATCTAATTCCACCACCACCTTTGGCAGCAAGTTTCAGATATCAACCACTCTCTGTTTAAAAAAAAAATCCCATCAAATCCCTTTAAAGCTCACTCTTATCATCTTCAACCTATTCCTTTTTGTTTTTGATGCCCCTACCATGTGGGGGGGGGGAGCACTGACAATCAACTCTATCAGAGTTTCTTATAATTTTAAATTCCAATATTATGTTGTCCTTCAGTCTGTATCATTCTCCACTCATAATTAAAGTCCTCCAACCCAAGCAACCCCATGGAGAATCATCCACATTTCCTCCAGTGCAATAACAATATTGATTATAAAGACTTGATTTTTATTGTTTAGATTTATCTATAAAAGGCATTTATAGAAAGCATTTATTAGAAATGTTTTATTCAAGTAAATGTTGATCGTTCAGTATTGTCCTGGGATTCAGTAAAATAATTGGATTTGGTTGTGAAGAAATTACTATTTTTCCAAGTCAGGATGGTACCAGTCTCTGTATTTTTTTAAAATCCCATCAAATCCCTTTAAAATGCTTATCATCTTTTAAACCTCCTTCCTCTTGTTTTTCATGCCTCTGTATGGAAAAAGTGACGAAGTTGCAGGTAGTTGGTGACGTTCTTATGAACCTTATACCCTTGCTATTGATGAAATTGTAGGTTTGAAAGGTACTTTAATGAAGCTGGTGAGTTGTTTTGCTACATCTGGATACTTCACACCACAAAAGTGAAATGGTATTGGAAGGAGTTACTGTTTGATAATTATTCTGTTACTTTTTCAACTAATCCATTTGGCCTGTTTAAACATGTACAGCCAAATAATGATTTGGTAAAACATTTCATTAGGAGTTGCTTTTTATTTTACAAACATTGCACGCACAAGCCCAATAGCCTTGATCAGTGGTGAGTGATTTTTAAGTTGGTTTTAGTAGGTTTGTTTATATTTATCTCATAAGACAATGGAAAAAATTAGGCCATTCAGCCATCTCATCTGATCCACCATTTGATCATGGTTTATTATCCCTCTCAACCCCATTCTTGTCCCTTCTCCACATAACCTTTGACATCCTTCCTAATCAGCCCCTGCTCTAAATATACTCTTTGGCTTGGCCTCCACAGCCATCTGTGGCTATTTATAAATTTGCCAATGACACAACTATTGGCGGAATTTCAGATAATGAGAAGGTGAGAGAGATCAGCTGGTTAAGTGGTGTTGCAACAACACCTTGTACTCAACATCAGTAAGACTGAGGAGTTGCTTGTGGACTTTAGGTAGGGGAACTCGAGGGAACACAAGATATACCAGTTCTCATTGAGGGTTCGGTAGTGGAAAGGGTGAGTAGTTTCAAGTTCCTGGGTGTCAACATCTCTGAAGATCTATCCTGGGTCCAACATATTGATGTAATTACAGAGAAGGCACAGAATTTGAGAAGAATTGGTATGTCACCAAAGACACTCGCAGATTTCTACAAATGTGTCACGGAGGGCATTCTAACTGGTTGTATCACGGTCTGATATGGAGGGGCCACTGCACTCTTCTCATTGCTACCATCCAGGATAAGGTACAGGAGCCTGAAGCCACACTCAACATTTCAGGAACAGCTTCTTCCCCTCCACCGTCAGATATCTGAATGGAATGAATACATGAACACTACCTCACTATTATTTCCTCTCTTTTTGCACTACTTAATTTTAGTTTTTATATATACTTAACTATATACTACTAAAATTCTCATGCTCTGTTTGTCTGCTTGTGACCTCCAATTAGCTCAAATGGTGCATTACCGTGGCACTTTTTTGATTAAATCGACTTAAAATCCGCTAACTCAGAGAATGCATGCAAAGTTCAGGGTTATATATTCGTACAAAATTGCTCATTTGTCAACCAACTTCCACACCCGAGAGCCGATTCCAGCCACCGTAGAAACAGCGATGCGACACCACGATGCATGCGCATGGCCAGCCTCAGCAGCGCCTCACGATGCTCACAGTAGCGACATCAAGCGGAGCAAAAGGGCAGGGCAGCTCTATTTCGAGCAGTCACATTCTGCTAATCACCATCAGCATGTGCAGGATTGGGACAGATCTAACTGCCACCCATCAATAAGAGATCAATAAATCTTATTGTAATGACGTACTTCGAGACATCCATCAAACCCTTTGCTGCAGTCAAAGGACAGCGGTGACTATATCACGTCCATTTAGGAGAGTGCCAACAACATCAACAAGAATAATCAACATCCTGGAGACTTTGGTGTTACTGCTTCGTATCTTCCATCCAGCATTAGGGTAAAAGAAACTATGGTCAGCCTAATTATGCTGTGTGGAAAGAGAAGGGGGACATTATGGTCAAGAGATGACGCCAAATGTCGTCGGGAAGCAGCAAGGAGAGGGAGAGAACAACAATTGGATGAGGCCAGGGCCGCACATCTCCAGGATCAAAGAGTCAGAACAAAGAAGATGAGAGAAGAAGAGACAGAGGTGGAGAGAAGTGCACATCTCCAAGATCAGAGACAAAGAATAAACAGCGGAAGAGATGAAGAGACGGCACATGAAAGGACTGCACATCTCCAGAATAACAACGAAAGGCACAAGGGTGGCAGATCAACCAGAAATGCTGCCATCAAAAGTGTCCTTCGTTAAATGAGGAGGATCTATATTTGCCTTGCTATGCATCTTTCTTCTTTAATAAACTGAGTTTTTTTTCTTCAATTTCCAAAGCAAAGCAATACCAATAGCATTCAGGAAAATTTAATATTCATTCTGGTCACATCACACTGCACTACCTTTCTCAAAGTCACCCGGTTGTCTAGTTGTTTTTATTATTATGTATTGCTGCGCCAACAAATTTCATGGCATATATTAGTGATATTAAACCTGATCCTGAATCAATGAATTCCATAGATTCACCATCCTCTGGTTATATGTATTGAGATACCTTGTGAAGTACTTTGGCATCCATACAGATCATTTAATTAAAACAGTGCATTGAGGTAGTTCAAGGAAAAATAATAACAGAATTCAGAATAAAATGTTAGTTAAAGAGAATGTGCAGTGCAGGCACACATTAAAATGTAAAGCCATAGGAGAAGGTTGTAACATCATGTCCATTATATTACTCTAGAGAACTGTTCTTTAGTTTAATAACAACAGAATAGAAGCTGTCCTTGAGCTTGGTGGTACTTGCTTTCAAGTTTCTGATTGGAAGGGGGAGAAGAGTGAATGTCTGGGGTAGATAGAATATTTGATTATACTGGCTGCTTTATCAAGGTAGTGAGAAGTGTAGAGAGTCCATGGAGGGGAGGGTGGTTTCCATGGTGTGCCAAGCTGTTCCCACAACTCTGCAGTTTCTTGTCACGTGCAGAGCAGTTATCATACCAAGCTGTGATGCATTAGTATAATATGCTTTTTATGGTTGATTTAAAAAAATGTTCCATTCAAAGAGATCTGCAAGATTACTTTAGCTTTTGAAGAGATAATGGCATGTGAGCTCTCCTGGCTGTTCAGCCAATCTAAATGTTCTTGTGTAGTTATAAAATAGAGCTATATATCAATACATGTGTGTGATAGATGTGCCACCATTTTTTCTCTTTTTGCACTATTTAATTTAACTTTTTAATATATAAATTTCTTGCTGTAATTTAAAGTTTTTATTATGTATTATGTGCTGGTGCAGCATAACAGTAAATTTGTCATATGCCAGTGATATTAAACCTGATTCTGATCTTTAGCTGTGGTGTCTAATTATTGTTCAGAAGAAAAATGAATTACCATTTTTTTACAAGTTTAAGTTGTTTATATTTAAACATAAACTCTGAAAGAGCTCGGCAGTCAAGTAGCACCTGTGAAAAAAGAATCTAGTTAACAAATTGTATAGTTCCAGTGACTCTTCACCAGAACAGATTGAAAAGCAGAGGAGAAAGTTCTGAAGTGAATAACCTATTCACTATTGAAATCTTAATTTTTTAAAAAATGTCCTGATCTATATACCATAAATTTGTTGAAAAATATCTACTTGAAAAGATTTAAGCTATTATTTTATGAAATCTGATTATAACACAAGGGATCCAGGGCATGTTGGCGAATTAGATCCAAAATTGTCCGATGATAGGAGGCAGAGGGTAGTGGTTGTCATGAAAGAGGTAGTGCTGAGCAAACTTGTGGGCCTGATGACAGGTAAGTCCCCTGGTCCTGATGAAATGGATCCCAGGGTACTAAAAGAAATGGCAGAAGTTATAGTAGAGGCTTTGGTGATTGGTCGCAGAGGTTGCCAGAGTGAAGTTGTAAGCAACATCAAACTGCTTAACTGGGGAAGGGCTAACTATGCAGACGAGTTAGAGATGGAGAACCATGGCTGACGAAACATGTGAGGCAACTCGTTAAAAGGAAGAAGGAAGCTTATGTTAGATATAAGAAGCAGGAAGCAGGAGGGGCTCATGAGGAATAAAGTGTAGCCAGGAAGAAGCTTAAGAAAGAACTTAGGAGAGCTCGAAGGGGGCATGAGAAGGCCTTGGCATGTAGGATTAAGGAGAACCCCAAGGCATTCTATGTGTATGTGAAGAACAGAAGGATGACAAGAATGAAGATGGGGCCACTAAAGGATAAAGATGGTAACATGTGCCTGGAGGCGGAGGAGATTGGGGAGGTCCTAAGTGCTTCAGTATTCAGTATTCACAAGTGAAAAGGACCTTGATCAAGGTGAGATTGAAATAGAACAGGCCTGTGTGCGGACAATGTGGAGATTAAGGAAGAAGAAGCAGTGTTGGATCTTCTTAAAAACATCAAGATTGATAAGTCCCCAGGGCAGAATGTGATATACCCCAGGTTGCTGTGGGAAGTGAGAGAAGAGATTGCTGGAGTAGTAGCTATGATCTTTGAATCCTCTTTGACTGCAGGGGAGGTGTCAGAGGATTGGAGAATGGCAAATGTAGTTCCTTTGTTTAAAAAAGGTAATAGGGAGAATCCTGGGAACTGTAGACCGGTGAGTCTTACATCAGTGGTCTGCAAACTGTTGGAAAGGATTCTAAAGGATAGGATCTATGAACATTTGGAGAAGTACATTCGACTCAAGGATAGTCAACATGGCTTTACGAAGGGAAGGTCATGCCTCATGAGCCTAATTGAGTTTTTTGAAGAGGTAACAAAAGAAATTGATGAGGGTAGGGCGGTAGATGTGGTCTACATGGATTTTAGCAAGGCATTTGACAAGGTCTCCCACGAGAGACTCATCCAGGTCATGAGGCATGGGATCAGTGGAACCTTGGCTGTTTGAATAAAAAATTGGCTTACAGGAAGAAAGCAGAGGGTAGTAGTGGAAGGAAAGTATTCTGCCTGGAGGTCGGTGACTAGTGGAGTGCTGTAAGAATCTGTCCTGGGACCCCTGCTCTTTGTGATTTTTTAGAAATGACCCGGATGAAGAGGCAGAAGGATGGGTGAGTAAGTTTTTAGATGACATGAAGATTGGAGGAGTTGTGGATGGAGCTGTAGGTTGTTGAAGGTTACAAGAGGATATAGACAGGATGCAGAGTTAGGCAGAAAAGTGGCAGATGGAGTTCAATCCAGATAAGTGTGAGGTGATGCATTTTGGAAGGACAAACCAGAAGGCTGAGTACAGAGTTAATGGTCGGTTACTTATGAGTGTGGATGAATGGAGGGACTTTGGGGTTCAAACCCATACATGCCTCAAGGTCGCTGCACAGGTTGATAGGATAGTTAAGAAGGCCTATGGGATGCTATGCTTCATTAATAGGGGGGTTGAGTTCAAGAGTAGAGAGGTCATGTTGCAGCTCTACAAATTTCTGGTGAGACCACACTTAAAGTATTGTGTTCAGTTCTGGTCACCTCATTATAGGAAGGATGTGGAAGCTATGGAGAGGGTGCAGAGGAGATTTACCAGGATGTTGCCTGGATTGGAAAACAAGTCTTATGAGGCAAGGTTAGCATAGCTGGGACTTTTCTCTTTGGAGCGTAGAAAGATGAGAGGGGACTTGATAGAGGTCTACAAGGTTATGAGAGGCATAGGTAGGGTGGATAGTCAGTACCTGCTTCCCTGGGTATGAATAGCAAACACCAGAGGACATATGTACAAAGTTAAGAGAGGGAAGTTTAGGGGAGACATCAGGGGTAAGTTTTCTACACAGAGGGTTGTGGTTGCCTGGAATGACTTGCCAGGGATGGTGGTGGAGGCTAAAACATTAGGGATATTTAAGAGCCTCTTGGACAGGCACATGGATGAAAGAAAAATAGAGGGTTACAGGGTAGTGTGGGTTTAGTACTTTTTTTTAAGGAATATATGGGTCGGTACAACATTGAGTGCTGAAGGGCCTATACTGTGCTGTAGTATTCTAGGGTAATCCGGCCATCCTAATTGGATGGCAAACAACTCTCCTAACTCTTATCTTCAACAGTAACCCAAAAAAACAGCTTGCACAGAACAGCACAAATGAAATACAGAACAGCATAACAGTAAAAAAAAATGAACTAGGGTGTTACAGGAAATGTAACAAGCTGAAGGGTAACCTTACAGAGGTTTACAACATTTTGAGGGGCTTAGATAAAATGGATAATTGGAATTCTTCTCTGAGGACAGCTGTATCTAGAACACAGGTTTCAGTAGAGTGAGGAGAAATTTCAGAGGGCTGAGGAGGTAAATTGTGCCGCACACGGAGGTAAATACTTGGAATGAGCTGCCAGAAGAACATTTAGAGGCAGATGCTATTACAGTGTTTAAAGCATTTGTGCAGGTACTTAGATAGGAAAGGAGAAGAGAGATACTAGTCTAATGTGGGCAAAAGGGATCATCTTAGATAGACATCATAGTCAGCATGGACGAGGTAGGGTGTAAGGGCCCATTTTCTGTTTGTATGTTCTATAATTTTATGGGGCTCTCTGGAGTTATGTTAAAGAGAATCTCTTCCGCTGTAGATAAAATCAATGGCACAGGGGAGAGAAAACAAAATTCAAAGTCATCAGAGTTCCTGTTTTTAGATAAGTTGCATTTATCACTGGACCATTTAATATTCATTCACACAGCCTTAGTTACGCAAATATTAGCATTGTATTTCGATAACATATGTATACAAAAGCTATTTTAACATATTCGTCACAATCCTTTTGTCATATCCCTTCAGTGATTGCTTATAAACCAATTAACTTAATCTGTTGTCAACAATCCATACCTTTCAGCTGATATTTTGTGATGTCCTCCATTTTGTTTCCTTACCTTGTGTTTTAATCCTGATGTTTAATTAGTAGAATGTGTAACACGCATTTGTTGGGTATCAGAAACCTGGGCAAGAATTAGTAAGAATGAAACTAGTCAGAGGGCATTAACATTGAAACAGTAGGGCTAATTTTGTCATGTAGCAGGGTCTGGAAGGCTTGTGAAGGTAGAGAGTAAAATGAATGCAGCAAAATACAGGGAAATCCTGGAGGAAATCCTGATGCAGTCTTGGAGAAGATGTTTTCCAGCAAGACAATGACCCCAAGCATAAAGCCAAAACAAAACAGGAATAACTGAAAAACAACAAAGTTAATGTCCTGGAGTGACCAAGTCAGAGTCCAGACCTCAATCCAATTGAGAATTTGAGGCTGGACTTGAAAAAGGCTTTTCCCTCATGATTTCTGGGCAATCTGAGAGATCTTGAGCAGCTTTGTACAGAAGAATGGGAAAAAATTGCAGAGTCCAGATGTGCAAAGCTGATAGAAACTTACCTACACAGACTCAAGGCTGTAATTGCTGCCAAAGGTGTATCTACTAAATACTGACAAAAGGGGATGAATACTTATGCAATTACGAGGAAATCTGCAGATGCTGGAAATTCAAACAACACACACAAAATGCTGGTGGAACACAGCAGGCCAGGCAGCATCTATAAGGAAATATATTTACTGAGGTAGCCTCCACTGCTTCATTGGGCAGAGAATTCTACAAATTCACCATTCTCTGGAAAAAGCAGTTCCTCCTCATCTCCATCCTACATCTACACCTCCGAATCTTGAAGCTTTGTCCCTAGTTCTAGTTCTGGACTCTGACTTGGACACTCCAGGGTATTACTTTGTAGAGATATGTTTTCACTTTGACACAAAAGAGTCTTTTTCTGTTGATCATCGTCAAAAAGCCAATTAAATCCACTGTGATTCAATGTTGTAAAACAATAAAACATGAAAACTTCCAAAACTTTTTATAGGCACTGAATATATCCACACTCATCCCATTAATTTGTATCTGGCCCACATCTCTTTAAACCTTCCTTATTCACGTACAGTATCAGCCCAGATGACCTATAAACATTGCAATTTTCCTGTTTCTACCATCTCTAATAGATTGTTTCATACTCTCACCACCTTCTGTATGGGAAAAGCTGCCATTCAGGTCCCTTTAAAATTTTTCCCCCTCATCTTAAACCTATACCCTCTAGTTTTAGTCCCTTTACCATGGTGAAAAATACTGTGATTATCTAGCCTTTCTACTCCCGTCATAATTCTAGAAACCTCTGTATGGTCATCCCTTCATCTTCATAAGCTCCAGGGAAAACAGTTCTAGCCTATCTCTTCTCATTTGACTCAATTCAATTCCACTTCAGGCAATCTTCCTGTGAATATTTTCTGTACCTTTTCTAACTTAATCACATTCTTCAAAAAGTGTGGTGATCAGAACTGCAGATAGTACTCCAGCTGTGGCCTGTATAAATCAATTGCCTGGAATGTGTTTGGAACTTGGTGGAAACAGATGTAATAACACTTAAGAGGTATCTAGACAGTTATACAAACAAGCAGGGAATAGTGGGATACAACCCATGTGCAAGCAAATGGGATTGGTTTAAATTTGTCAGCATAGACATCATTGGCTGAAGGGTATGTTCTTATGCTGTACCGTTTTATGTTCTAAATTGACCAGTTCTTCAGTTTTAAAACATTGAATCTTGACTATTATTTAGACATAAAACTACAAATGCTCATATATTGCAGTATCTTTAATGTCTGTTTTTTTAAATCAATTTGCTGCTTGAGGACTGAATGAATATTCGTGTTCTATTGCTGTTCCTTAATGATTGATGGTTTTCTTCATATTCCTTAAGAGTAAGACTCTTCAGGTGCCTAATCCCAAATGTCTCATAGTAATAGGTAATTTTTCAGTTAGTACCTTGTTAAAGCTTGGTATTATGTCCCAAATGTTTACTTGTGTAAACAGTCAAACAATTACTACCACAATTAAAATACACATTCCATTGAACTGAAACCAATCTATTTCTGGCCAAGTTTGAGTTACGTTTGTAAATACAAGTCTGATTCCACAGTTAACCTGGATTTATTATAAATCCTTCGGAGAATTCAGAGATTTTTCTGCTCCTACAGCAGATAGCAGAGCTTACTGTCCAAACGAATTTGAAACTATTTTACTGCTAAGTCTAGCAGTATACAGCATAGAAATGAGCCCTTTGATCCACATAGTCCACAGTAAAAATAAAAATGTCGATCTGTACTAACCCCATTTATCACTGTTAGTCCATAGCCCTTTTGTGTCTTGGCAATTCAAATACTCATCTACCTTCTTAATGGGGTGAGCGCCTCCGTCTCCACTACCCTTCAGGCAGTGTGTTCCAAATTCCAACATCTCTTTAATGAAAAATTCTTGCTTGTTTGGGGGAAAGTTTACATTTGTCTATCCCTGCCAGTGTCCCTGATAATGTTAAATCCTCTATCAACCCCACCCCCTCCTGCTTCTCTGCTGTCAGAATAACAAACTAAACAAACTAACCTATTTCAGATAACATCTTGGTGAATACCCTCTGTGCTCTCTTCCAGAGCAATCACATTCTTTCTTTAGTGCAGTGAGCAAAAGTATGCATAGTTGATGCGGTATCGTTAATGCTTAATAAAGCCGTAATATAAATTTCCTGCTCTTAGATCCTAAGCCTCAGCTGATCAAGGCTAGTCCCTGTATGCCTTCTTTACCACCTTATCAAACTGCACTGCTGCTTTCAGGGATCTATAGACTTCTACACCAAGGTTTCTTTGTTCCTCAATATTCATTAGACACTGCTTTTCAGTACGTATGTACTGTATGAAGGAATGACATTCCAAAGTGCATCATTTTGCCTTTATCAGGATTTAGTTCTATCTGCCATTGCTCTGCCGAGGTTACCAGATGATTAACATCTTTCTGTAGAGACTAGTCTCTTCAATGTCCAAATACTGCCAATTTTTGTTATTTGCAAGTGTACTAATCATACATCCTACGTTAACATCTAAGCCATTACTATATATAGCTCACAGTACGAGTTGCCGTACCAATCTTTAACCAGTAGAGATACAGTGGATTCCAGCTAATTGGGGCACATCTGGACCAGTACCTTCTGGCCCAATTGAATGACTGTCCCAATTAGCCAAAGTTTCATGGAAATGGGTATTAAAAAAACTACTGTTTCTGTGAGTAAAAAAAAAAGTTACTGTGTGTATTTAAATGAAATACAGAATAAACTAGAACACTACCATTGTTACTATAGTATAATAAAACCGTATTAGTTCCTAATAATTATTGACAGAGGAATTAATTTGGTGTATGCTGCCATGTATAGGTTATCGGGGGGGGGGGGGGTGGAGAGCGCCTCTGGTGAAGGGGCATGTCATGCCCATTCTGGAGCAGCTAACTCACTTTTGTCCCCCACTGGACACTTGGCTCTCACCTGTGGCTCCAGGTAGCTATTTGCACACAACAGCGTCCGCACACTGGTTCACTGCTTCAGCAGGCGGGCTAAACCAGGTGAGGGTAGCCTGTAGACCTCATACTCCGGTGAAATAGGGATATGCCTGTCCTAGCATGTGAAGTGAGATCCAATGACAAAGAAGGCGGTTCTGCAACGCTTTGTGGGGAGCAAATGACATGATGACGACACAACTATTGTTGGCAGAATTTCAGATGGTGACGAGAAGGAGCAAGATACATCAGCTAGTTGAGTGGTGTCACAGCAACATTCTTGCACTCAGCATCAGTAAGACCAATGAATTGATGGTGGACTAAAGAAAGGGTAAGACGAGGGTACACACACCAGTCCTCATAGAGGGATTAGAACTGGAAAGAGTGAGCAATTTCAAGTTCCTGAACCCAACATATTGATGCAGTCACAAAGAAGGCACAACAGTAGCTATATTTCAATAGGAGTTTGGTATGTCACCAAAGACACTTGCAAATTTCTACATCTGCAGCATGCTACCACCCATGCTGGAGCCTTACAGTTTGCCTACTGACCCAACCCATTGTCAGATGATGCAATAGCCACAGCTCTGCACACCATCCTTTCACATCTGGAGGAGAAGGATGGTTATATGAGAATGCTGTTCTTGGACTGTAGTTCAACATTTAACACCATAATTCCCTCTAGGCTCGACAAGAAGCTCTGAGAACTCTGCCTTCACCCTGCGTTAGGTAGCTGGATCCTGGACTTGCTGTCAGATCGCCAGAAGGTGGTAAGAGTGGGCTCCCTCACCTCTGACCCTCAACACAGGTGCCCCTCAGGGCTGAGTACTAAGTCCCCTCCTTTACTCTCTGTATACCCATGACTGTGTGTTGCCACCCACAGCTCCAATCTGCTAATTAAATTTGCTAACAACACCACACTGATTGGCCTAATCTCAAATAATAATGAGGCAGCCTACAGAGAAGAAGTCATCATCCTGATACAGTGGCGTCAGGAAAGCAACATCTCCCTAATTTTGTGAAAAAAAGGAGCTGGTTGTGGACTACAGGAGGAATGGAGACAGGCTAGCCCTTATTGACATCAATGGACCTGAGGTTGAGAGGGTGAACAGTTTTAAGTTCCTCAGCATAAGCATCACCAAGGACTTCACATGGTCTGTACGTACAGGCTATGTGTTGAAAAAGGCAGAACAGCTCCTCTTCCACCTCAGATGGTTGAAGAAGTTTGGTATAGGCCCCCAAATCCTAAGAACTTGCTACAGGTGTACAATTGTGAGCATCCTGACTGGCTACATCACTGCCTGGTATGGGAACTGTACTTCCCTCAATCACAGGACTCTGCAGAGAGTGGTGCAGGCAGACCAATGCATCTGTAGATGTGAACTTCCCACTATTCAGGGCATTTACAAAGACTGGTGTGTAAAAAAGGGTCCGAAGGATCACTGGGGACCTGAGTCACCCCAACCTTGAACTTTTCCAGCTGCTACCATCCAGGAAATGGTACCGCAGCCTAAAAGCCAGGACCAACAGACTCCGGGACAACTTCTTTCACCAGGCCATCAGACTGATTAATTCATGCTGACCCAACTGAATTTCTATGTTATATTGACTGTCCTGTGTACATACTATTTATACAAATTACTATAAATTGCACATTGCACATTTAGATGGAGACGTAATGTAAAGATTTTTACTCCTCATGTATATGAAGGATGTAAGTAATAAAATCAATTCATTTCATCCAGGAGGGTACCAGAAGGTTGGAAAACAGCCATATGACTGTCTTGTTCAGAAAAGGAGAAAGGCAAAAGGCAGAGAACCACAAGCTAATTAGTTTAATAGCTATTATTGAGAAAGTGCTAGAGTAAATAATCAAAGAGGAAATGACTAATCATTGTCATAGAAAGTCATAGAGCAATGCAGCACAGATACATGCCCTTTGGTCCAAAGAGTCCAGGCCTACCAAGTTGTCCTTCTAAGCTCCATTCTTCCATCTACCTATCCAATTGCTTCTTAAATGATATTATTGTACTTGCCTCTTACAATTCCACATGCTCACCACCTTCTGTGTGAACTAGTTGCCCCTCAGATCCCTTTTAAATCATTTGCCCCTCACCCTAAATATATGCCACCTAGTTTTGGACTCCCCCACCCTGTGGAAAAGATTGTTAATATCTACCTTATGTATGTGTCTCATAATTTTAAACACTTATATAAGGCTGCCCCTGATTCTCTTACATTCCAAAGAATTAAGACCCAGCCTGGCTAATCTTTCCCAATTTTATGCCATCTAGTCCTGGCAACATCCTTAAGTCTTTTCTGCTCTTTTTCCAATTTAATACGTCTTTCCTATAACAGAGTGACTAAAACTATACAAGGCACCCAAGTGCAGCTTCACCAATGACTTGTACAACTGCAACATAATGTCCCAACTCCAATTTCAAAAAAAGCTACTTAAATCTACTCAAAATGGTTTTATGAAAGGTAATATGTTTGACAAATTTTCTCAAATTCTTTGATAATTTGACTGCAAGAATTAATAGAGGGAAGCCTGTAGATGCTGTGTATTTACATTTTTAAAAGGCATTTGATACGAGACCACATAAGAGGCTTGTGCATAAATTAAAAGTCTATGGAATTGGAGTTAATGTGTTAGATTTGATTGAAAACTGGTTCTTGTATAGAAAACAAGGTTGGAATAAGTGAGTCTTTCTAAAGATTGTAGGAGTTTTTGGCCCTCAATTGTTCACTATTTATATTAATGATCTATAGGAAGGAACATGGTGTGAAGTTTCTAAACTGTCAATGATACAAAAACAGGTGAAGGGGTGTGTTGTGATAAGGATACTGTGATGGTGCAATAGGATGTAGATAGTGAGTGAGTTGAGAGCCTGGTAAATGCAGATTAATGGGGGAAGTCAAACACGAGGAAATCTGCAGATGCTGGAAATTCAGGCAACACATACAAAATACTGGTGTAACACAGCAGGCCAGGCAGCATCTATAGGGAGAAGCGCTGTCGACGTTTCGGGCCAAGACCCTTTGTCAGGATTAACTGAAAGGAAAGATAGTAAGAGATTTGAAAGTAGGAGGGGGAGGGGAAAATGCAAAATGATGGGAGAAGACTGGAGGGGGTGGGGTGAAGCCGAGAGCCAGACAGGTGATTGACAAAAGGGATACAGAGCTAGAGAAGGGAAGGATCATGGAACGGGAGGCCTAGGGAGAAAGAAAAAGGGAGGGGGGCACCAGAGGGAGATGGAGAACAGGCAGAGTGATGGGCAGAGAGAGAAAAAAAACTAAATATATCAGGGATGGGGTAAGAAGGGGAGGGGCATTAATGGAAGTTAGAGAAGTCAATGTTCATGCCATCAGGTTGGAGGCTACCCAGCCAGTATATAAGGTGTTGTTCCTCCAACCTGAGTGTGGCCTCATCTTGACAGTAGAGAAGGCCATAGATAGACATATCAAAATGGGAATGGGATGTGGAATTAAAATGTGTGGCCACTAGGAGATCCTGCTTTCTGTGGCGGACATGAATGGGGGAAGTGATAGTTCAACCACATCTCCTCCATTCTAACAAGGCTGTGTGCTTGGCCCCTGTTCTACTCACTTTATACTGATGACTGAGGCTAAGTACAGCTCCAAAGTTGCATCTAAGTTTCCTGAGGATACCACTATTGTTGGCTGAATCAAAGCTGGTGATGAATCAGCATATAAGAAGGAGATTGAAAATATGGCTGATCAGTTCCATAACAACAACCTTTCACTCAATGCCAGCAACTGGAGGTACATGTGCCAGTCCGCACCAGAGGATTAGAGGTGGGGAGAGTCAACAACTTCCTCGGCATTATCATTTCAGAGGATTTGTCCTGGGTCCAGCACATAACTGCCATTACAAAGAAGGCATGGTAGCATCTCTACTTTCTTAGAAGTTTGTGTAGATTTGACATGTCATCTAAAACATTGACAAATTTATGCTGTTGCACAGTAGAGACTATACTGACTAGTTGCATCACAGCCTGGTGTGTGAACACCAGTGCTCTTGAATGGGAAAAAAACTACAAAAAGTACCCAGTCCATCACTATTGAGCACATCTACAAGGAGCATGTCGCAGGAAAGCAGCATCTTTCATCGAGGACCCCCACCATCCGAGCCATGCTCTCTTCTCACTGCTGCCATCAGGAAGGAGGTACTGGAGCCTCAAGCCCCACACCACCAACTTCAGGAACAGTTATTACCCCTCATCTATTGGTCTCATGAACCAGAGGGGATAACTTCACTCACCCCAACACTGAACTGACTCCACAACCTATGGGCTCACTTTTAAGGACCCAACAACTCATGTTCTCAATATTTATTGCTTATTTATTTTTTATTATTTTTTTCTCTTTTTTTTTGTATTTGCACAGCTTGTTGTCTTTGTATATTAGTTTGTTTATCCATCTCTGTCGTGTGCAGTTTTTCATTGATCTATTTTGCTTCTTTCTATTTACTGTGAATACCTGCAAGAAAATGAATCTCAGAATAGTGTATGGTGACATACGTGTACTTTGATAGCAGATTTACTTTGAACTTAAAAGAGAAGTCAAAAGGCAGAATATTATTTGAATGGGGAAAAAAATGTAAGTGAATGAAGCCCAAAAGGATTTAGGTGATTATTGCATGAATCTAGTCTAACGTGGTGAAGGCAGTCAGTTACAACTGGGTTGGAATATAAAACTGGAGAGGTTTTGTTGCAATTTTACAGTGTGTTAGTGAGACCTGACTTAGAATAATACTGGGTATCGATTTAGTCCCTTATCCAAAAATAAAAGATATCGTAGCATTGGAAATTCACTAGGAAATTCCTGAGATTAGAGGGTTGTCCTATCAAGAAAGGTTAAATAGTTTGGGTCTGAATTCTTGGGAGTTTAGTAGAATTAGTGATGTTGTACTTAAACATATAATATCCGAATGAAGCTTGACAGGGTAGCTCTTAGGATGCTTTCACTTGTGTGGAGAGTCTTGAACAAGGAGATGTAACTACAAAAGGAATTGGTCATTGAAAGCTGAAGTACAAAAAAATTTCCTCACAGAGGGTATTTAAAAAGGATCACAGAGCACAGAACATTACAGCACACTACATACCCTTCAGCCCACAATGGTTGTACCAACATTTTGACCTAATCTAAGATCAATCTAACTCTTCTCTCCTACATAACCCTCCATTTTTCGATCATCCATGTTCCTGTTTAAGAGTTTCTTAAATGCCCCTAATGTATCAGCCTCTACTACCACCCCAGCAATTCACTGTACGTAAAGAACTTACCTCTAACATCCTCCTATAATTTCATCCAGTCACCCTAAAATTATGCCCCCTTGTATTAACCATTTTACCCCTAGGGAAAAAAATCTCTGGTACCCATTATATCTTTGCCTCTTATCATCTTATGAAAGATGGTGGATGAATATTTGATAGATTAAGGAATAGAGGGTATGGAGAAATAGAACATAAGAGGCATTGAGCTCAGCAATTAAGATCATAGTAAATGTGAGGGTGGAGTTGAAAGCTGACCTACCACTGCTCCTATTTTCTTTGTTTCTGTGATTGAAAATACCACTGAGTAAAGTGTCCAAAAATAACAACATTTTTCATGGCAGCCACTGATTAACCATCCTCTGATACTTGCCTTTTCCTTCAGGTCTGACACTTGGAATCCACTGCCAAGGGCGAAGATCTAATAGAAATATTTAAACATTTATTAGGCAGGCACATGAACAGGCAGGGAATGGGGGTGTCTAGACCATGTGCTGGCACGTGGGATTAGTTTAATGGTTGGTACTGACATTGTGATCCAAAGGACCTGTTACTATTCTGTGCTGTTTTATGTTCTAAATCCTCAGGGCTAATTATATTATTTGCTTAAATTAAACTTAAAAACGTTGACCAAGGCTCAGAGAGCCTTGTTTCCTTATGGGGTAAAAAGCAGATATTTGAGCAAATTTCAAGGAAGAGAATCTTCAGGGGTAAATCTAGTTTCCTGAGAACTTTATGATAAATTGGTGACTGTTTATATCTCCTTCCT
Source organism: Hemitrygon akajei (assembly GCF_048418815.1). NCBI lineage: Eukaryota > Metazoa > Chordata > Chondrichthyes > Myliobatiformes > Dasyatidae > Hemitrygon > Hemitrygon akajei. The sequence goes on from NC_133127.1 coordinate 35,616,873, forward strand.
CCTTTTACAGTTTACAGAGAATGGCAAACAGAGGTATTGAACACCTAAATAATGCTTCAAACAACGGTAAAACTTCACAGGCAACTCTGAAAATGATGGAGTCACAGGTATGTGTGAATTTATTTACTTCAGTCAATTTATAGATGACATTTGACCTCTACCTAGCCACACATCTCCAGGCTTATTGGTCTTGAGGTTACATACTGCTCAGAGCCTCACAGACAGCAAATGACAGATTGTTCAATCCTCTGTCTGTGCCATTAATGTTACCCCCAATCTCTTTGTGCATAATATCAAATGCCTTCTGAAAATCCAAATATGCAAATTCCCATTTATTCAGTGAAGTTATTACGTCCTTAAAGAATTCCAGCCAAGTTGTTAGACGTAATTCTCCTTCAATGAAACTGTGTTAACTTCATTTGATTGCCTTATGATTTTCTAAAAGTCCTGTTGCATTTCCTTAATATTTTTATTGCTAGTTGACTCTCATACTTCTATTGTAGTCGCGTGCAACGCGCTACTAAAGAAACACGGAGGCAGAGAGAGAGCTGAACTCAGAATGCCTTTACTGATTCAAAATTGTGCGCTTAAATCTCCCCTCCCATGGGCCCCAGCGACCCGCGGGGCAGACGTAGCGTCAGACTGTCCCCGGAAGGTCCGCCCCGAGCGGGTGGTTGCGTGCCTGCCCACGGCTCCTGATGGCGGTTCAAGTCCCGCGTGTGCAGGCTGCCACACTACCCCCTCCCCAGAAAGGTCCTTCGGGGGAGTGGAGCCCCCAGTCTGTGTGGCTTGCCTGGGTGGCTGGCCTCACTGGCGCGGTGTGGGTACCCCCACTGGTTGCTCAATGTCCATGTGCACCAGTTTGAGGCGGTCCACTGTAAAAGACTCTTCCCGGCCACCCAGCTCCACGACACACATGGTACCATTGTGCTGGATCACCTTGAAGGGTCCCTCATACGGCTGCTTTAGAGGTGATCTGTGCATGCCCCTGCGAATAAAAATATACTCACAGTCTTGGGGGTCTTTAGGGGTGAAGGATGGCGTGGGACCATGCCTGGAGGTCGGGACCGGTGCCAGTAAGCATATGGACCTCAAGATATGCTTACTGAGTGGAGGCAGGGGCGAGGCAGTGTGTCGGCGATGATGTTGTTCTTCCCTGCGATGTGACGGATGTCTGTGGTGAATTTTGAAATAAAGGACAGGTGCCTTTGCTGCCGAGCCAACCATGGGTCCGATACCTTGGCCAGGGCGAAGGTGTGGGGCTTGTGGTCCGTATACACAGTGAACTCCCTTCCCTCGAGGAAGTACCGGAAATGCTGGACAGCCAGGTAGAGCGCTAGCAACTCTCTGTCAAAAGTGCTGTACCTCACCTCTGGTGGCCATAGATGCTGGCTGAAGAAAGCGAGTGGTCGCCACTGGTCCTCGACGAGCTGCTCCAGGACTCCACTGACTGCTGTGTCGGAAGCGACAACTGTGAGTGCCGTGGGTACATCGATTCTCGGGTGCACTAGAAAGGCCACCTTTGCCAGCGCCTCCTAGGCCTGCTCGAACACCTCTGTGGACTCCGTGTCCCATGCCATTTCTTTGGCCTTGCTGGCCATCAGGCTGAACAAGGGTTTCATGATGTGTGCCACTGTCGGCAAAAACTGATGATAGAAGTTGGCCATCCCTACGAACTCCTGCAGGCCCTTGACCATGCTGGGCTTGGGGAACTGGCGGATGGCCTGGACCTTGGCCAGTAGGGGAACTGCGCCATGTCGGTTGACTCTATTGTTGATCTCCGTCAGCCATGTCAGTTGACTCTAAGTTGATCTCCGTCAGCCCAAACTGGCACTTCGCCAGATTGATTGCCAGTCCATGGTCCCTCAGGCATTGGCAGAGCTGGCGCAAATGTGCCACGTGCTCTTGGTGCCAACTGCTGGCCACCAGGATATTGTCCAAGTAAATGAAAACGAAATCCAGGCCGCGTCCCACCGAGTCCATGAGCCTTTGGAAAGTTTGGGCTGCATTCTTGAGACCAAAAGGCATCCTCAGGCATTCAAACAAGCTGAACGGGGTGATGAGGGCTGTCTTGAGCATGTCATCGGGGTGCACTGGGATCTGATGGTATCCCCTGACCGGATCGATTTTCGAGAAGATGGTCGCTCCATGCAGGTTCGTCCTGAAGTCCTGGATGTGGGGTACCGGGTATTTGTCAGCGGTTGTGGCGTTGTTGAGCCTTATGTAATCTCCATCCTCCTGCGGACTTGGGCACCATGTGTAGTGGGGATGTCCACGGGCTGTCTGAGCGGTGTACGATTCCCATCTCTTCCATCTTATGGAACTCCTCCTTGGCGAGGTGGAGCTTGTCAGGTGGGAGCCTGTGAGCTCGGGCGTGCAGCGGTGGTCCTTGCGTAGGGTTGTGGTGCTGAACGCTGTGCTTGGGATGACTGTGGAGAGCTGCGGAGTGACTATGGAGGGGAATTCCACCAACACCCTGGCAAATTCGTTACCCGAGAGGGTCACGGAATCCAGGTGGAGGGCCAATAGCTTGACTTCTCCGAGCTGGAACGTCTCGGCGTGGACCAAACGCCGGCCTTTTAGATCGAACAGGAGGCAGTTGGCTCGTAGGAAATCTACCCCTAGTAGTGGCTGTGTGATGCACCATCAATAACTCTCAGAGACGTGAGTCGAGATAGGCTTTTATTAGCTGGAAGGAAGCACCATCAGCAGCAAGAGATCACCACACAACATCCTGGAGACTGAGGGAGGAGCAGTGCCTCCAATTGCCTTTATACAGGGGTCTGTGAGAGGAGCCACAGGAGCAGTCAGCGGGGGGGCGTGTCCAGACAGGTATATGTAGTTCACCACACTGTGACACCGCTGCCAACGTGAAAGTCCAAGTGAAACGGCTGGACCCGAAATGCAGTGAGATAGTTCGCGGGTCGTACGTCCGAATACTGGTGCCATTTGCAGCGGTGAGTTCAGGGCCTGGGACCGCGTTACGAGTGTCCATGTTGGGGGGGTGGGGGGGAGTACGCTGACTTCGGCTCCGGTGTCTACCAGAAAGCGCTGCCCGGAGTGTCGGTCGCAGAGGTATAGGAGGCTGTCTCAGTGACCAGCTGTCATAGCTATTAGCAATGGCTGGCCCTGGCGTTTCCTGAAAAAGCACATGGTGGACGGCAGCGGCACGCGCCTGAGCCCCATCTTTGGTGATAGAAACACCATTGTTCTGAGCTTTCGTCTTTTTCCCCTGTGGGTCTCGATGACTTCGGTTACGGAGCCTGGGTTTGGGGCGTATGATCGTGGCTAGGCCCACGGAGGCTGCTCCACGTTGCTTGCTCTGCCAAAGGACATCTGCTTTAGCCGTGACCCCGTGTGGGTCGCTGAAATCCTCACTCGCGAGGAGGAGGTGAATGCCCTCTAGCATTTGCTCGAGGAACAACTGTTCAAATAGAAGGCACGGCCTATGGCCATCCATGAGCGCCAGCATATCGTTCATGAGCTCGGATGGCATGCGGTCACCCAGGCCGTCCATGTGTAGGAGCCACATGGCCCGTTCGTGGCGGGAGAGTCCGATGGTACAGATCAGGAGCGCCTTAAGCTTAGCGTACCTGTCCTCCGTTGGTGGCTGGCGTAAGAAGTCGATGATCCGACCTGCCATCTCCTGGTCGAGCATGCTGACCACGTAGTAATACCGCGTAGCGTCGGCTGTAATGTTTCTGATATTGAACTGAGCCTCAGCCTGCTCGAACTAAGCATGGGGCTGAGTGACCCAGAAAGTCGGGAGCTTCAGAGAGACCGCGTTGTGCGAGTTGCTCGAACTCATGGCTAGTCGCTGAGTCACCGGCTCCAGATGCCGTCTGGAATGTCGGGGTCACCAATGTAGTTGCGCGCAATGCGCTACTAAAGAAACACAGAGGCAGAGAGAGCTGAACTCAGAATGCCTTTAATGATTCAAAATCGTGCGCTTAAATCTCCCCTCCCATGGGCCCCTGCGACCCACGGGGCGGACGTGACGTCAGACTGTCCCTGGAAGGTCCGCCCCAAGCAGATAGTTCCAAACACGCTACCGCGTGTCTGCCCACAGCTCCCGATGGCGGTTCGAGTCCCACGTGTGTGGGCCGCCACACTATCTCCTTTCTTTGTAGACATCCTTTACCACTTTCTAAAGATTTCCCAGTCTTCTGCTCCAACACTTTTTTGTCCAACATTGTATGCCTTTTTTTTTCAACTTAATGCCATCCTTTCATTATTATTCTTGGGTGGTGTATCCTTCCCATTGAAACTTGCTTTCTCAGTGAAATGTATCTTTGAGATTTACAAATTATTGTTTTAAATGTCTGTTCTGCTCAACTTGTCCCTTAATCCATTTTCCCAGTCTGCCTTAGTCAGCTCTGTCTAACTACTGTAATTACCTTTATGTAATTTAAGGGCACCGGTTTTAGACATGACTTCCTCAAATGGATCCTCGACTTCCTAATCGGAAGACCACAATCTATGCGGATTAGTGATAATATCTCCTCCTGGTTGACGATCAACACTGGTGCACCTCAGGGATGTGTGCTTAGCCCACTACTCTACTCCCTCTATACCATGACTGTGTGGCTAGGTATAGCTCAAATGCCATCTGTAAATTTGCTGATGATACAACCATTGTTAGTAGAATCTCAGATGGAGATGAGAGGGCATACAGGGGTTGAGTGGTATCAAAGCAGCAGCCATGCACTCAATGTCAGTAAGATGAAAGGGCTGAAAGACGAAACAGTGGAGACAGTGAGCAGTTTTAAGTTCCTGGGTGTCAAGATCTCTGAGTATCTAACCTGGTCCCAACATTTTGATGTGACTATAAAGAAGGCAAGACAGTGGCTATATTTCATTAGGAGTTTGAAAAGTTTTGGTTTGTCACCTAAAACACTCTAACTTCTATAGATGTTCCATGGAGAGCATTCTAACAAGCTGCATCACTGACTGGTATGGGGTGGGGGTGGCGGGCTACTGCAGGGGACCAAAAGAAGGTACTGAAAGTTGAAAAGTTAGTCAGCTCCATCTTGGGTACTAGTCCATTTTGTATATAGTACAAAATTAAATTGTTTTAGTTTCAACTTTAAAAATGAAAGCTAAAACATTATTCCAAAATGGATGATCTGTATCTAGTACAGTATCTTCATGCAATATTGAAATGATCTTGTTATTAACAATGTTTGTTACTATTACATTGTTAACATTATTACATATCCCACATGAAAATTTTGGCCAGCTGTTATGGAAGTGAGGCTGCACAAGTGACTGACCATAATACAAGTGACCAATGGCCATAATACTATTAGCTTTAAAACAATTATGGAAAAAAGATAGGACTGGGCCTCAAGATAAAGTCCTATACAAGGGTAATTTTGGAGACATTGAGCAAGAACTTGTGAAGGTGTTTGGAAAAGGTTGTTTGCAGTTAAATAAATGTCTGGCAATTGGGAGGCTTTTAAAAGTGAGATGGCAGTTAAGGGCCATTATATTCCTGCTGGAGTGTAGGACAGGGCTGACAGGCTTAGAGAACCTTGGCTGAAGAGGGATATTGAAGTTCTGGTCAGGAAAAGGTAACTATACTGTATGTCATATACATCTGGGATTAAGCAAGTTCATTGACAATAAGGGATGTAGGAGGACAAAAGAGAATATAAAATATCATTGGCAAATAAGGTAAAGGAGAATTCTAATCTATAATAATAATGACAGATAAAGAGTAACTATGGAGAGAACAGGCCCCCTTGAAGATCAGTATGTGTGGGATCAGAAAGCTGTTCAGGGTTTTCGTATGAACACTACTTGTCTGTATTTATCAGAGAACAGAACAGTGATGTCCTGAAACATATTGACATTATGAAAGCAGAGACATCGGTGCATAAAGAAGGATGAATCTTTGAGGCCTAGCCCAGGTCACTTTGGAAAGCAAGGGAAGACATTTCTGGGTACTCAACAGAGATATTTGTATCCTAATTAGCATGGGTGAGGTACCACAAGGCTGGAGTCATTAATGTTATGTCTTTATTTGAGAAGGGTTGCAAAGGTAAGCCAGGGAACTAGAGGCCAGTGAGCCTAATGGCAGTGATGGAAAATTACTGAAGTGGTTTATGAGGGACAGGATCTTACTGAATTTGGAAAGGCGAGGACTGGTGTTGGAGGTCAGCATGGGAAATCATGTTTGAATTTTTAAAGAGATGAACAGGAGGATTGACAAGCATTGGTGTTGAGTACATGGATTTTAGCAAGGCCTTTGACAAGGTCACGCATAGTAGGTTAGATCGCATAAGATCCAGGGTGAGCTAGCAGATTGGATACAAAACTGGTTTAGTAGTAGGAGTCAGAATGTGATAGTAGAGGATTGTTTTCATATTGTAAGACTATGAACAGTGGTGTTGTCCTAAGGATCATTGCTGGGTGCCCTGTTCTTTTGTATGTGTACCAACAATTTGGATGAGAAAGTAAATGGACTGATTAGTAAGTTTGTGGATAGCTAAGATGAGTTATCTAAGATTATAGCAGGATCTAGACTGACTGGGAGAGTAAATGGAAATTCAACTCAGACAAGTATGAAGTGATATGTTTAGGGAAGATAAACCAGGGCAGAATATACTCAGTTAATGGCAGGGTTTTGTGGGGAGGGTTGTAGAATAGGGAAACCTAGGGTAGAACAAGTACAGGACTCCCCAAAATTGATCACAGCCGTGTCATTGTGTACAAGAATTGGAACATCATATTGCAACTGTACAATGTGTTGGTGAGACTGCAGGGAGTATTGTGTGCGTTTGAGGATGTGATTAAGCTAAAGGGTGTGTAGAAAAGGTTTACAAGGATGTTGCTGGGACTGGAAAGTTTGGATTATAAAGAGAGACTTGATAGGATGGGAATGTTTTGCATAGATAGAGTAGATAGTCACGCATTTTTTTCCTTAACTCTACAAGTGTCTAAAACTAGAGGGCAGGAGTTTTAAGGTGAGAGGAGAATAACTTAAAGAGGACCTGGGGGGCAATTTTTTTTACACAAAAAGTACTGGGTATATGGAAAGAGCTGCCAGAGAAAGTGGCAGGTACTGTATACTTGCAATACTTAAATGACATTTGAACAGGTGCATAGATAAAGAAAAATTTGAGGATATTGGTCAAATACAGACAAATGGACTAGTGGTTTGGCATCTTGGTCAACCGGGTGAATTGGGTCAAAGGGCTTGTTAACTTGTGCATCTTAATAGAGTACAGGAATCTCCATTACCTTAAATATATTATTTCAGTTTTCCTTTTACCCAAGGGAATAAATGTCTAACTGTGTCTTCTATTTTTCATCCTTGTTGCAGGACTTCACTGATAAGGCAAATACCATAGAACCTTCAGATCTACCACTAGATGAAAGTACCCTTCTGAATAAAAACGGGCGGATTGAGGAGCCTATCCGAAAACATCGCCATAAACTGTGGAAAATATGTACATGCCCACCTCAAGGAATCATTGCTAGCATACTAACAAAGGGTTAGACCATAATATGCTTTTCAATTTTTTTTTGCGTGTATGCCATACTTTGCAGAGCCTTGGCGACCACTTCTTTTTTCAGGAGGAAAGATTCTGTGAGTGGTCCCCTACATCCTTCTCACAGCGCAATGTTTGTTTTTGCGAGGCTGAGTTGCGAGCTCGACGCTCAACCCAGCATGGATGGAAAGCATGTCTGGGAGCAGCCCGTCTGGATTTGAACTTGGGAACCTTCACTCCCGAGTCCAGTGCTAATGTCACTGCGCCACCAGCTGGCCTATTTTCAATACTAACCTTTTTTATTATTAATAAAACCTGCATATTACTTGTTTATTCATCAATAGAGGCTTCACTACCCGTGCCATATCACATAATTGGATGAAACATTTGAGAGGATAGAGCACATAGAACAAAAAACAATCTGCTGGAGGAACTCAACAAGCCAAGCAAAGTGACTGTCAGTGTTTTGGGTTGAAAACCTGCATCATGACAAGCGGAGAGGAGAGATGGCCAGTATAAAGAAGAGAAAGGGAGTGGTGAGAAAGGGGTCTTAGGTGATTGGTGGATGAGATATAAGATGACAAGCAGGTTGTGCCAGGCAGGGGAGGGGCAGTGGAGCTGGGAAACAGTGGCAGGTGCATGATGGATGGAGGCAAACAAAGAGACAGAGAAAAGTATATTGAGGCAGATGGAGCAAGGTAGGCGAGGGATGTGTGAAGATTGGAGGGAGCAGCTAGAGGGAGATAACCAAAACACAATGGACTATCAGTGATGAAAAGCAGACCAACTCCAACTTCCCTCCTCCAACTTTGCTCTATCTGCCTTTCAGTATTTTTCTCAATCCCTACTCCCCCCCACCGCCATCTTTCATTCATCTGCCACTGTCTCCCAACTTCACTCATGCTCACCTAACTTCCCCTCCTCAATCCACCAATCACCTTGGACCTCTTTCTCACCACTCCCCTTCTCCTCTGGCCATCTTGCCTCACCATTCTCAGTCTTCATGCAAATAATCAGCCGAAAACATTAACAATTCCTCTAAGTTCCTCTAGCAGATTGGTTGTTGCTCAAGAGCATTGAACAGTACAGCACTGGAACAGGTTCTTCAGCCATGTTCTTGCAATCAAAACTAATCTCATCTACCTGAACATGGTCTTTATCCTTCCATTCCTTGCCAGTCGATGTGCTGGCTAAATGCCTCTTTTATGTCTTAATTATGTTGTTTACACCACTTTCCCTTAAAGCCTGTTCCAGGGACCCACTACTGTCTTTGTTAAAAACATGTCTCACCCTTCTCCTTTAAGTTTTAGATCTAGTACAGAAAGCCATTCAGTGCTGGTCTGAGGTAATAGATGAGTTTCTACATGAGTGCTTTGCGGCAGTAAACTGGTCTGTGACAGTAGCCAGCCTAGATGAGTATGCCACCATCACCATGGACTTTATCAGCAAGTGCATTGAGGACTGTGTACCAAAGGGGACAATATGGGTGTTCCCAAGCCAGAAACCATGGATCAACTGGGGATCCAGTCCCCTCTGAAGTCCAAGACTGCAGTATTCAAAACAGCTCACCATGACCTTTACAAGATATCAAGATACAATCTCCATAAAACCATCAGGAATACCAAGAGACAATGCAAGTCCAAAATTGAGCCTCTGACCAGTTGTGACAGGGCTTACATGCTTTACTGGATCACAAAATGAAATTACAACAGTGTATACATTTCTCCAGAAGGGGATTGAAATGAAACCACCCTTCAATGCACCTGGATCTGAAATAGTTGTTCCAAATATAAGATGGATCTTCCGGAGAATGTACCTACGGAAAGCATCTAGCTAGATGATGTTCCTAGCCATGTCTTACATCCTGCGCACATCAGCTGGCAAGGATATTTGCAAACATTTTTTAATCTCTTCCTGCTTCAATTTGAGGTTCCCACCTTCTTTCAGAAGACCATTATCATCCCGGTATCAAAAAAAGCAAGGTAACATGCCTCAATGCCTACTGCCTGTTGGCTTTCACATCCACCATCATGAAGCATTTCAAGAGACTGGTCATGGCACGTAATTCATTCTAGCTTCCCACATGACCTACTGCATTTTGCCTACAGCTGAAACAGGTCTATTGCAGATGCTATCTCCTTGTCACTACATTCATTTAGAGAGCATCTGGACAGTAAAGGCACCTGCATTTGATGTCATTTATTAAGTCCAGCTCTACCTTCAGTACTATAATTCCAAGCAAACTTATCTCCAATCTCTTAGACCTGGGACTCAATACCTCTGTTTTCAACTAGATTTTTGATTATCCTTACAAAATTTTTTATTTCTTGCGCTGTGATGCTCCCACAAAATAAATTTCATGACAGATATTAGTGATAATAAAACTCATTCTGGTTGACTTCCTCACCAGCAGACTACAATCAGTAAGGAGAGGCAGTAACACTTGCCCAACAATTATCTTTCACACTGGTGCCCCTCAAGGCTGTGTCTTCAGCCTCCGACTCTACACCCTATACACTCACAACCGTGTATCCAAAATCTGCCCTAGCTCTATCTACAAGTTTGCAGATAACGTCACCATAGTAATGAGTCAGAGTACAGGAAGGAGATAGAGTCTTGTGACACGGTGTCATGATAACAACCCTTTCCTTCAATGTCAGTAAAACATAAAAGCTGGTCATTGACTTCAGGAAGTGGGGATGATGCATGTGCTCCTATTTACTTCAATGGTGCTGAGGCCAAAAGGGTTGAGAGCTTCAATTATTTAGGAGTGAACATTACCAATAACCTGTCATTGTCCAACCATATAGAGATCACAGGCAAGAAAGCTCATCAGTGCCTCTGCTTCCTCAGGATGCTAAAGAAATTTGGCATGATCCCTTTGACCCTCACCAATTTTCATTGATGCACCATAATAAACTGCCTATCTTGATTTGACCCTCACCATTTTTTATTGATGCGCTTGATGCACCATCAATAACTCACTCTGAGATGTAGGAAGCGAGATATCGGCTTTTATTGACTGGAAGAATGAACAACACTACATCCTGGAGAATGAGGCCGGGCACAGGCCTCAATCGCCTTTATACAGGGGTCTGTGGGAGGAGCCACAGGAGCAGTCAGCAGGGGTCTGTGGGAGGAGCCACAGGAGCAGTCAGCAGGGGTCTGTGGGAGGAGCCACAGGAGCAGTCCAGACAGGTATATGTAGTTCACCACAGCACTATGTATAGCTATCTAGATATATCATGGCTTAATATGGCATCTGCTTCATCTGTGCCCACAAGAAACTGGAAAGAGTTGTGGACACAGCTCAGCACATTGTGGAAATCAGCCTCCTCTCCATGGACTCTGCACTTCCTGCTGTTTTGGTACAGCAAAATCGAAGACACCTTTCCCTGGACATTCTTTCTTCTCCTCCCTCACATTGTGCAGAAGATATAAAAACCTGAAAGCACTTATCACCAGGTTCAACAATGGCTTATATCCCACTGTTACAAGAATATTGAACAATGCTTAGTGCAATGTGATGGACTCATGACCTCACAGTCTGCTTCCTTATGACCTTGCACCTTACTGTCTACATGCACTGCACTTTCTCTGTAAGTGTAACACTACTGCTCTGTTATTATTTTGTTTTGTTTGACATCAGTACACTATTGTCATTAATTATATGAACAGTATGCAAGACAAGTTTTTCACTGAACCTCAGTATATGTGACAATAATAAACTAATTTACCTTACCTTAAACCTGTGTCCTCCTAATATTTTTACATTTTCATCATGGGGATAAAGATTCTGACTATCTACCTTATCTATGCCTCTTAATATTTTATATATTTCCATCAAGTTGGCCCTCAGACTCAAATCTCCAGGGAAAACAATCCAAGTTTGTCCAACTTCTTTATAGCTAATACACTTCAGATAAGCAATGTCCTGGTTAATTTATTCTGCATCCTCTGATAATCTAGTGGTTAGAACTGCACACAGTACTTCAAATGTGGTTTTGTAGAAATGTAGCATGATTTACTAATGTTTATGCACAATCCTTGATGAAGGTAAGGATATTATGTCTTCTTTACCATCCTACCTTTTGTATTAGCACTTTTAGGAATGATAGACTTGCACCACAAGATCCCTCTGTACATAAATTTTTGTTGTTTGTTTGTCATATGCATTAATGATCTGGATGATGGGGTAGTAAATTGGATTAGTAAGTATGCAGATGATACTAAGATAGGTGGTGTTGTACAAATGTAGAAAATGAAGTAGGTTTTCAAAGCTTGCAGAGAAATTTAGGCCAGTTAAAAGAGTGGGCTGAAAGATGGCAGATGGAGTTTCATGCTGGTAAGTGTGAGGTGCTACATTTTGGTATGACTAATCAAAATAGTACATACATGGTAAATGGCAGGGCATTGAAGAATTCAGTAGAACAGAGTGATCTAGGAATAATGGTGCATAATTCCCTGAAGGTGGAGTCTCATGTGGATAGGGTGGTGAAGAAAGCTTTTGGTATGCTGGCCTTTATAAATCAGAGCATTGAGTATAGGAGTTGGGATGTAATGTTAAAATTGTACAAGGCATTGGTGAGGCCAAATTTGGAGTATTGTGTACAGTTCTGGTCACTGAATTGTAGGAAAGATGTCAACAAAATAGAGAGCATACAGAGGAGATTTACTAGAAAGTTACCTGAGTTTCAGCACCTAAGTTACAGAGAAAGGTTGAACAAGTTAGGTCTTTATTCTTTAGAGCGTAGAAGGTTGAGGGGGGACTTGATAGAGGTATTTAAAATTATGAGAGGGATAGATAGAGTTGACATGGATAGGCTTTTTACATTGAGAGTAGGGGAGATTCAAACAAGTAGACATGAGTTGAGAGTTAGGGGGCAAAAGTTTAGGGGTAACACGAGGGGGAACTTCTTTACTCAGAGAATGTTAGCTGTGTGGAATGAGCTTCCAGTAGAAGTGGTAGAGGCAGGTTTGATACTGTCATTAAAAAAAAATTGGATAGGTATATGGACAGGAAAGGACATAGCTCCATCAAATGTGTGAGTCAGGGCTTCTACCACAGAAAGCCTTACTGACTATCTCTAACAAGTCCATGCTTTTTCATATGCAAGTAAACCCTGTCCCTATGAATCTTCTCCAATAATTTACCTACCACTGTAGTAGGCTTCATAGGTCTATAGCTTTTTGAATGATCTGTTACCAAACTTAAATAAAGGAACAACATTGGCCATTCTCCATCTTCTAGGATATTGACTGTGGCCAAAGAGGATACAATGATCTCTTTCAAGACCCTAGAGATCTCCTCCCTTGCCTTCCTCAATATCCTAGGATAGGCTCCACCAGGCCCTAAGACACCCAATAACACCTCTTTGACATTGACGTGTCTTAGAAATCAACATAACGCTCTCTAAGTTCATCTGTTATCCTTGGTGAATACAATATAAACATGAGTTATCCAATTTTCTTGTTTCTATTGTTCTGGTATTATTTTTACTGTACTAAATATGATACATTTTACATCAAATAATATTTAGAAATGTTGGGTAGAAATTCACAAGAGTAGAATTTCTGACATGGAGTTCCAAGCAAATTCAAAATGCAAGGCTACCTTTCATTCTCACGATTGATCAATTTTGCTTAATGATGAAGTCTCACCACATCTCTCAGCTGTTGATGTGCCAATGTGATTTTCTAAAAAAGAATCAATGGGCTGAAATCCTAAGCTGGTCCAAAAACCCAGGCTATATAGAGCAATAGAGTGCTCTGTCTCCGCAGCTTGCGTATTCTCCCTGTAACCCCCTGGATTTCCCATGTGCTCTGTTTCCTTCCTCCATCCCAAAATTGTGCTGGTTAGTGGATTAATTTACCACTATAAAGTGGAAGATGATGGGAATATGGTCGGACTAAAACACGATTAGCGCAAGATTAAGCAAAATGAGTGTTTGATTGTCTGCATGGACCTTGTGCTTTTACGCTGTATGACCCTATTATCTGACACTGCAGATAGAAGTTCCACCAATGCTCATCAGAAAATAGCTGGAGACAAAAAAAAAACAGCATATTCTTAGGAGGCATTGAGCAAACTGACCTGGCTGATATAAAACTCAAAAGACCTGAAATAAGATTATTTGACGAAGTGATTGCGGTGGGAATAAGTCTATCTTGTCTATCAGTCCTTTACCTGTGTATAAGTACCTTAATCACTTTAGTAGTTTTTATGGATCAAATATCATTTGTAAGAGGATTTGGTTTCACATAAGCTGTGACTCAGCAGATGTTTTCATATTTGATCCCTTGTGGAGTATTAGCACCAGAAGGGCTCCAAGCCAGGCACCTAGAAAGTCTGCAGTGGTGTGATCAAATAATTGCTTATGTTGTTCAGTATTACACAAAGAACTTCTTCGGTTTGTGGTATTATTGAAATATGAGGAGCCAACTAACTTGTTCTAGCATCATAAGGCCCCAAATGTATCAGTTCTGGTGTGTAATGTAGACACAAATGGAGGGGGAATGCAAATAGAAGAGGAGTTCAATGCACTCCCTTTCTTTTCTTTATAGTGGCCATCTTCACCTCTCCATTCTCATTCTTGATGCCAGGTTTTGACCTGAATGCTGACAATTCTTTTCCTCTAGCAGAATATTGTTGATGTGTAGTGCTGTCCATTTCATTATGAGTTCAAATAGTAAATTATCAACTAGCCAAAGGTCTAGTTTGTTTTCTAAGACCTTAAAGATATAGGAACAGAATTAAGATCGTATTCGGCCCATCATGTCTGCTCTACCAGTCAATCTTGACTGTTTTTTCTCAACAACATTCTCCCACCTTCTCCCTATAATCCTTAACGCCTTATCAATCAATCAATCACCTCTGCCTACAGTGCACCCAGTGATTTGGCCTCCACAGTCCTCTTACAAATTCCACAGATTGAGCACCCTCTGGCTGAAGAAGTTCCTTCTCATCTCAATTTTAAAAGAATGTCCTTTAATTTTAAAACTGTGCCTTCAGATCCTAGAAGATCCTAGACCTCTTCCACTAATGGAAGCATTTGCTCTGCTTCCTCTCTATCCAGGCCTTTCAGTATTTGGTAGGTCTCAATGCAATTCCACACCTGCACCCCTCCCCACCCCATTTCACCTCATTATTCCCCACCCTTTGTGTTGAACTTTTAGCTATTTTATGGCTTTGGTGACTCAGTTTTGGCAATGTTGTCTTTGCCACTCCCAAAAAACTGGATCAAAATGGAACACAAATGTATTATAAATGTATTTATGGTTTTAATGTTTGTATGATATATGATGCTACCACAACAAATACACAAATTTTCTATTGTGTTAGCACCATATTAACAATAGCAACACCAGAGCCAGCATATTTTAGAAGTCTGTATTTACTGAGATTTTATGTTGATACTGTAGTTGTTTTCCAAAAGAAGATATAAAATCTTACTTAGTCTTTGCATACTTCAGAATAAAAGTACAATCTTAAGATCCTTGTATTCACCAGTTTTTACCATTCTTTTACAGTGATTATGGTGATCCTGCTGTGGGCTGTTGTCTGGTCAATTACAGGCCCTGAGTGCCTCCCTGGTGGTAATTTATTTGGAAATCTGATACTGTTCATCTGTGCAGTTCTGGGAGGGAAGCTTGTTGGAATGATCAAATTCCCAAATCTGCCTCCATTACCACCTCTTCTAGGTAAGAAAATGGAAACCATAGTAATTCACGTAGCCAATGGATTGTAAGGGACTCAAACATAATATGAGGTGTTGTTCTTCTAGTTTGTGTTTCGTTTCACCATGGCAGTAAAGACCATGGACAGAGAGCTTGGTGTGGGACTGACATGTAACCAAAAGCTAAAAATGCTTGTTGTGGACCAGATGCAGATTCTCCCCTAAATAGTCATCTAGTCTATGGCTGATCTCACTGATACTGAGGAAGCTTCTTCAGGAGCACCAAATGCAATAAACCAAGTTGAAGTGACAGTATAAAGGATTATCAAATAGAATAGGAAACAGAGTTACAGATATGGACTGAGAAATGGTAGATAAAGTTTAATCTAGCAAACGTGAGGTGTTGCACATTGGGAGGTCAAGTTCAGAGAAAGTTTGTTGTTAATGGTTGGTCTCTTACCAGCATTGAGGACACTTGGGGACAAAGTCCATAGTTCACAGAAAGCGGCTATACTAGTGGATAAGGTGGCGAGGAAGGCACTTGACATGTTTGCCTGCATTGGTAGGGCTGTTTTGTATGAGAGTAAATAAGCCAAGCTGCAACTACGTAAAACCTCAGTAACATTTAGAGTAAGTGTACAGTTATGACTACCTCATTATAGTGAGGATGGGGAGTCTGTGGAAAGGGTGCAGAAGAGTTACATAATTACTAGGTTTTTCTTTTCTGCCTTTCTTGAAAAAGGGGACCGCCTTGCCATCTAGCAGAACTCTGTTACCTCATTTGTGGTCAGTAAAATGTAAAAATCTCAGCTGAAGCCCTAGTGAACTCTCTCCTTGTCTCTCAGCTACTTGAAATAAATCTCACCAGGTCCTGAGGATTTATCTACCTTCAAGTCTACCAAGGCATTGAATGCCTCCTCTGTATTTAAGGAGAAATGCATTAGAGAAGGAAACTTGCACTACTATTGTTGGCCATATGTATTAAAATTTTGATTCATAGCAGTGTTTTCTCTTGAGATTTAAGACAACAGCTGTTTAATCTGAAATATGTTTTCTTTGCTCTTATGCCTGTATGTGTATTAGGAATGCTGCTTGCTGGATTTGTACTACGAAATATTCCTGTGGTTAGTGATGCTATTTACATTGACTACAAGTGGTCATCATCCTTGAGAAGTATAGCCCTTGCAATTATTCTCACCCGAGCTGGACTTGGGCTAGATGCAAAGGTATAAACAGTGTATTCTGCATCTCCATTTAACATACGTAAAACTGATAATGTTATTCAAATTAGCTGTATTTCATTTACTGTTGTGCTGATTCAATCTTTGTTAGCTGTTCTTAACCAATGTTGCTATGGTATTCATGTTCAGAGAATGGAGAATACGTAGGAGCAGCAGAAGGCAACTTGGTCCTTTGTCTATTCTTCAGGATGATCATATATTATATTTTACTTTGTCTGCACTAACTCTATCCCTTAATTCTCTTCAGTCCTATTGTGTGAAGGAATTTTTCTCATCTCTCTCCTGAATAGCCAACTAATTCCTAATTTTACACGGCCTTACCAAGGGAAACATTTACTCTTGTCAAGTCTCTTAACATTTTTTATATATTCCAGTAGAATCACACCTCATTCTAAACTTGAGTATACTGTACTATTTAATTTGTGCTTTTAGGATAGGCCACCATCCCTGAATCAGTCTAGTAAAACTTTTACTGCTTCCCTTTCATTGTAAACATATACAGTGCCTATAAAAATTATTCAGCACACCCCCCCCCCCCCGGAAGTTTTCATGTTTTATTGCTTTAGAACATTGAATCACAGTGGATTTAATTTGGCTTTTTTGACACTGATCAACAGAAAAAGACTCTTTAGTGTCAAAATGAAAACAGATCTGTACTAAGTGATCAATATTAATTACAAATATAAAATACAAGATTATTGATTGCATAAGTATTCACCCCCTTCAAGTCAGTATTTAGTTGATGATGCACTTCTGGCAGCAATTACAGCTTTGAGTCTGTGTGGATAGGTCTCTATCAGCTTTGTACATCTGGACACTGCATTTTTTCCCCATTCTTCTTGACAAAACTGCTCAAGCTTTGTCAGATTGCATCGTGACTAAATAGCCCTTTTCAAGTCCAACCACAAATTCTCAATTGGATTTTGGTCTAGACTTTATCACAAACAAGAGAAAATCTGTAGATACTGGAAATTGAATCAACACACACAAAATGCTGCAGGAACTCAACTGGCTAGGCAGCATCTATGGAAAAGAGTACAGTCAACGTTTTGGGTAACATTTATAGAAAAGAGCATATTCAACGTTTCGGGCAACATCTATGAAAAAGAATAGTCAACGTTTCAGACCGAAACCCTTCATCAGGATGGGTTTCAGCCCGAAATGTCGACTGTACTCTTTTCCATACATGCTGCCTGGCCTGCTGAGTCCCTCCAGCATTTTGTGTGGGTGGTCTAGACTCTGACTTGGCCACTGCAGGACATTAACTTTGTGCTTTTAAGCTATTCCTATGTAATATTGGCTTTATGCTTGGGTTCATTGTCTTAATGGAAAATAAATATTCTCCCAGGTTGCAGATCTTTTGCTGACTGCATCAGGTTTTCCTCCAGGATTTCCCTGTATTTTGCTGCATTCATTTTACCCTCTACCTTCACAATCCTTCCAAGGCCTGCTAGAGTGAAGCATCCCCACAGCATGATGCAGCCACTACCACGTTTCATGGTAGGGATGGTGTGTTTTTGATAATGTGCGGTGTTTGGCTTATGCCAAATGTAGCATTTAGTCTAATGGCCAAAAAGCTCAATTTTGGTTTCATCAGACCTTAGAATCTTCTTCCACTGATTTCAGAGTCTCACACATGCCTTCAGGCAAACTCTAGCTAAGATTTTGTGTGAGTTTTTTCAACAGTGGCTTTCTCTTTGCCACTCTCCAATAAAAGTGTAACTGGTGAAGCACCCAGGCAACAGTTGTATCTGCAGTGTCTCCCATCTCAGTGACTGAAGCTTGTAATTCCTCCAGAGTTGTTACTACAGTCAATTGAAACATATTGACTCCACACAGATCCCCAAAAACAGATCTCCATTTAGCAAATTATGTGACTTCTAAAACCAGTTGGCTGCACCAGTGATGATTTGGTGTGTCATATTAAAAGGGGGTGAATACTTATGCAGTCAATTATTTTGTCTTTTATAGTTATAATTAACTTAGATCATTTTGTAGAGATCTGTTTTCACTTTGACACGAAAGAGTCTTTTTATGTTGATCAGTGTCAAAAAAGCAAAATTAAATCCACTGTGATTCAATGTTGTGGCACAATAAAACATGAAAACTTCCAAGGGGTGAATACTTGTTATAGACACTGTATTTCTTTGGGTAGAGATCCAGATTTGTACACAGTATTCCAACAAGATGCTTCTACACGTTCTCAAATCCTTTTACAATAAAAATGAATCGACTCTTTGCCTTCCTAATTATCACTATATTTACTTTCAGCATTTTATGTTTTAGGACACCAATTTCCCTCTGGACACCAGAACTTTGCAATGTCCACTGCTTTTCTGCTTTTGCTACTGTAGTGAGTGCCCTAGCATTTTTTATATTATGTTCCATCTGCCATGCCCATTCACTAACCCACCTTCTAACCCTTGAAGCTTCCTTCATCCTCTTCACACTTCCACTGTGCTTAAAGTTATTAAAACTAGGATATATTATACCCATCTCTTGATCGAAATTATTAATATGTTCTGAATAGCTGGGACCCCAATACTAGTTACACCCTCCCAACCTGAAAATTACAAGTTATTCTTATCCTATCTTCTGTCCATTAACCAATCCTTAATCATTGTCAATATCACCCCTTTCCCATACAGTGCTTTAATTCTGAGTAAGCATCTCTTGTGTGGCACCTTATCAAAATGTACCATATCAACTCATTCACTCTTACCTATTTTGCTAGTTACATTTTCAAGACACTTCAGATTGCTGAAAATGATTTTATTTCACACTGCTAAATCCTATTATTATTCAACTGCCCTGCTATCATTTCCAAATAGATTTCAGAATATTCCCTGTTACTGATGTGAGGCTAACTGCCTATAGCTCCCTTTTTTTGATATTTTGGAAGATGGTAACTAGTGCTTCCATTATTAGCAAGTCCATCTCTTTCAAAACCTTAGGATACAGGTCATCAAGTCCTGGGTGGTTATTGCCTTTAAGTTCTATTAATTTTTTCTGTATTAGTCTTTTAGTAATTCTAATTACCTTGAGCTCCTCATTCACTAGAGACCTGTATTTGTTCTGTTTTTCATGAGGTTTTCTATGCCTTTTATGAAGACAACATTAACTATATTTGAACAATGATATTGCATTGATTGTGCTCAATTTCCATGGTGCAGTTTACTTAAGAAAAGGCTGAAAAATTGGAGACAAATCTCTTTGCTCTTTGAGCAGTCCTCAGCCAGACGACATGTATCATTGTTTCTTTACTAATTATTATGTCCAACAATTATTAATACTGTTGTGTTCATCATCGCTTTGATAATCATTAGTAGAAACTGATTTGAAACCTGATATTTTCATATTTTCAACAACTGAGATTCTTCATTCATTCTGATTTAAGCAGCTCATTCTGGTATCTATTTAAAGTAATGGTGTCATACAGCATGGATACAGGCCCTTTAGCCCAATAAGTCCATGCCAACCTCATTTCCTGCATTTGGTCCATATTCCTCTAAGCTCCTCATCTCCATGAACCTATCCAAGTGCTTTTTAAATGATACTATATTACCTGCCTCAATCTCTTCCTCTGAGAGCTCATTCCATATACTCACCACCCTCTGCATGAAAATGTTGGCTCTCAGATTCTTTTAACTCCCTCCCTAAGTTTATGCCTCTTAGTTTTGGACTTCCCTATCCTGTGGAGAAGACTTACCATCCATCCTCTCATATTTTAAACATTAGGAGTAAAATGCTTTTCATTTTCACGTAACATAATTAATAATCTTTAGTTTAGAATCCCTTTCACCTTTTTTTCTCCATTTGTCCTTGAAGTTTATGTACTATGAATACCATCCATCCAGTATTTCAGATTTATTGCAGCTAAGTTACCTTGCTATATTTCAACCCTCTTATTTTGAGTTAAGTATTTATTTTTATTACTAAATGTTTTTACAGCCTAGCCTCAATATTCAGGTCTTCTTTATTTTCCTTTTCATTTTTTTCATGCAACCTTAGTATGATTGTTGTTTTCCAACTGTGCTGCCTGCCAGCAGCCCCTGATCACAAGGCATGGTTAAGGAGTTCTCTGGGCTCTGATTGACAGCCATGTTGCCTGAAGCAACAGCAAGAGTATGACCATATCTAGGAGGGTTAATATTAAGCCCATTGTCTTTGTTAAGGATAAAATGACATTTTTTCTATTTGAGTTAACACATACTTTTGTTATTAGGCTCTTCGAAAGTTGAAGGCCGTATGTCTTAGGCTGGCATTTGGCCCTTGTCTTGTTGAAGCTTGTGTTTGTGCTGTTCTTGGACACTACCTACTGAAGTTGCCCTGGTCTTGGAGTTTTATTCTGGGGCAAGTACCTCTTAAAAATTGAAATGGGTGAAAGCTACAAAGACTAAATTCCAGATAATTTTCTAAGACACTTGAATTTATGTTCCAGTAAAGTGGTTTTTAATGTAATAATTGCTTTTATGTTTTAAGTAAAAGCTCAAGAACTTAGCTCAGAAACCAGATAATGGTTTCCTGTAGAATTTTAGAGGTTTATGATGGAAAAAGCACGTGTCATGAAATACTTAATGGACAATATTAGTTTAAATTTTGAAGTATAGTTATGTTTTATAATGGTTTTGCTTGAATTGAATTATTTCATTATTGTAACATTTACTAAGATACAGTGAAAAGTTTCTCTTGCATACTGTTCATATCAATTAGATCATTGCACAGTACATTGTCATAGAACAAAATAAAACAAATAACAAAATGCGAAATAAAGTGTTACAGTTACGGGAAAAGTGCTGTTCAGGTAGACCGTAAGGTGTGAAGTCATAATGAGGTAGATTGTGAGGTTAAGAGCCCATCTTGTCATATTAGGGAACCATTCAATAGTCACATAACAGCAGGGTAGAAGCTGTCTTTGAGCCTGGTAGAATGTACTTTTAGGCTTTTGTACTTTCTGCCTTATGGGGGAAGAGTGAAGAGAGAATGTCTAGGGTACAGTAGATCGGAGTCTTTGATTACGTTTTCTGCTTTCCTGCGGTAGTGGGAAGTATAGACAGAATCCATGAATAGGGGAATGTTTTCCATGATGTGCCAAGATGTGTCCACAACTCAACTGGGCACTACAGTAGCATTGTAGTTAGCGCGATGCTACTAAAGCTCAGGGCATTGGAGTTCAGAGTTCAATCCTGGTATCCTCTGTAAGGAGTCTCTGTGCATCCTCCCTGTGAAATAGGTAGGTTTTCTCCAGGTCCTCCAGTTTCCTCCCATGGTCCTATGATTAGGTTAGGGGTAAATAGGGGCTGTCGGGGTACCTGGACAGTACAGCTCAAAGGGCTGGAATGGCCTATTCTGTGCTGTATCTCTAAATTTAAAAATAAATAAAGAAACTCTGCAGTTTTTTTGCGGTCAAGAGCAGTAGTTGCCATACAAAGCTGTGATGCATCCAGATGGGATGTTTTCTATGGTGCATTGATAAAAATTGGTAAATATCAAATGGGATGTGTCAAATTTCTTTAGCCACTTTACCATATAGAGGAATTGGTGAGCTGTTTTGGCTGTGGCATCTAAGTTTTCTTAATTTGTTAATATAAATGAAAACTGAAATAGTGGGGGATTATTAAAGGCAATGAAATTAAAGGGAAACAAATAAAATTGCAGATACTGGAATCTAAAACAAAAAGGAAATGCAGTAAGAACTCAGCCAGAATAGCAGCATCTATGGAAGGAAAAAAACAGTTTAACATTTCCTCAAAATTTGGGGAAGAGTCCTCAGAGCTGAGAAAGGGTCTCTGACCAGAAATGTTAACTGGTTTCTCTTGTTACAGATGCTGCTTGACTGCTGAGTTCTTCCAGCAATCCTGTTTGTCTTTAAAATTATAAAGGATCTTGTAGTTTTCACAGTTTTGTATAAAAATCATTTGGAAGGTATGAACAACAACAGATACCTCTTGATCCTCAGCCAGCTCTCTTGTTTCTGCTTAGTCTTCATTAGTTTCAGACAACAAAAAATATGAGCGGCATTACCTCCTCATATACGTGTAGATGGGGAAACAGTAGAGGGGGCAAGGGGGAACTGTGTGGGTTAAGTGGTCAACGGTTGTCTATGAGCGTAAGAACAGGAGGAGGACTTTCAGTCCCTTGTGTCTGCTCATAATCAGTGAGATCATGAACTTTTACATAAAGCATCTTCGTACACATATCCCATCTTCTCAACTTCCCTTAACATCTTTAAAAAATATGTTGATCTCTTTTCACATTCATACATTTAGCAATGGAGCCTTCACAATTCCACAACTTCACAATTGCAGCATTCTGAAGGTTCACTATCCCCTTCTTCTCATCTCTATGCCTTACTTATAAAATGCCCAAGGCCTGACAAAATGTCCACATTATTTCTTGTTGTCATTGATTAGTTCTGATTAAGATGTGTTTGTTCTGAACATAATGTTAGGTTTTATGCTGATGTTTTTACAACATAAGATAATTCAGAGGTCTCATCAATTGTGGAATCTCAAGGGACTAAAAAACACTTATAGCCATCCCAGAAATCAGGTTGACATTATTTTAATGTTAATAATATAAGTTTTTATCTTATTAAATGCTCTATATGTTATTATTTTCCTCTTTCCAGGTTTGTGATTGGTGCAGTATCTCCTGCTGTGGTTGTCCCATGTATGTTGCTCCTTCAGAAAGAACGCTATGGGGTTGAGAAAGGAATCCCAACACTACTAATGGCTGCAGGCAGCTTTGATGATATCCTGGCTATTACAGGCTTCAACACGTGTCTTGGGATAGCTTTTTCATCAGGTATGTTATTATACTAAACAAAGACTTGTCAGCTGTAAACAAAGGTCATACAGAGCCCCAAACTCTCATATACTGGCTATTGGTGTCGAGTAAGGCTGTAGAAGGCTGTCATAGGTTAGAATGGGACATTGAAAGGATATAGGTCTGTGCTGAGAAGTGGCAAATGGAGTTCAATCCGTAGAAGTGTACAGCGATACACTTTGAAAGGTCAAACTTGAGGGCAGATTGCTCAAAGTTGATGCTGAAGTTGATATGGTGGTTAAGATGGCAAATGGTTTGTTAGCTTTCATTAGTCAGGGGGTGTTAGAGATAGGGTTTTTTAATCAGAGAGTGAAGAGTGCATTGAACATGCTGCCCAGAGTGTTAGTATAGGCAGATACATTAGGGACATTAAGGCACATGAATGAAAAAACACTCTGGAACCAAAGGTGATAACTTCACACAACTTCAATTGTTCCATCTCTGAAATGTTCCCACAACCTATTAGCCTCACTTTCAAGGATTCTTCATTTCATGTTGTCAATATTTATTGCTTATTTATTTATTATTAATTCTTTCTTTTTGTATTTGCACAGTTTGAAGTCTTTTGAACACTGGTTGAATGCCCAAGTTGGTGTAGTCTTTCATTGATTCTACCATGGTTATTATTCTATTATAGAATTATTGAATATGCCCAAAAGAGAATGAATCTCAGGGTTGTACAGTATATGGTGACATATATATATTTTGATAACGAATTTACTTTGTATTATGAACAAGACTGAAAAAACAACCAACATAAAAAAGATATCAAACTCTATAAATAGAAAAAAAACAAACATAATAATAAATAATTAAGCAATAAATATCGAGAACAAAAGATGAAGAGTCCTTGAAAGTAAGTTCATAGGTTGTGGGAACAGTTAAGTGTTAGGGTGAGTGAAGTTGAGGGGTATTAATTGTTCCTGAACCAGCAGTGTGGGTCTGAGGCTCCTGTACCTCCTTCCAGATGACAGCAGCAAGAAGAGAGCATGGCCCAGATGATGGAGATTCTTGATGATGGATGTTGCTTTCCTGCGACACTTATCCTTGTAGATGTGCTTAATGGTGGGAAGTACCATGAAGTACTAGACTGTATCCACTACTTTTTGTAGGTTTTTCCATTCAAGGACATTGGTGTTTCCATATCAGGCTGTGATGTAACCAGTCACTATACTCTCCACTGCACATCCATAGAAGTTTGTCAGAGTTTTAGATGGCATGCCAAATCTTTACACATTTCTAAAAAAATTAGAGGTGCTGCTGTTTAATGGATCCAAGACAGACTCTTTGAAATGATGATGGTGAAGAATTTAAAGTCATTGACGCTCTTGAGCTCTGATCCTCCAATGAGGACTGGCTAATGGACATTGTTCCCTGCAGGCTACGCAGGCACACCGCTACACAGTACATAGCCTTTGTTGCCATGCCGCTGGAATTTTCTTTTATATAATGAAATGTTAACATAATTTTGAAATTATACTAATATAATTTTGAAATCTATATTAATTTAATTGTGGGATACTCTATAATTAATTGTGTTAATGAACATACTCCATAAATTTTCTAAATAGTAAACATACCATAAAGTTTACTTTGAACCATTTTAGAGCTTCAATGTATCTACATTGTCAGTGTTTCAAGTTACACTGTTACAAATTGTAACAATAAACACTGAATGGTAGTCGGTAGCTCATTGCCCGCCCACTGAGCACAAACGCTGACAAATTACAGTCACAGTATCTTTGCAATACTATTTATTGGAGTGTCAAAGTGAAAGATCTGCTTGTATCTATAATTACTGATGTCAATTGTGTGCCTGTTATTTGATTCATTCAGTGTGTATGCAGTCACTTGGATAATAGATTTCCTGACGATCAGTTAAGAGAATGACAGGCTTTTGACCCTGTTGCTACTGAAAATACAACCAATTTTGAATTTAGAAAAGAGAATGTTTTATGACTGACAAAAAATACTCAGCTACTATTACAAACCACGACAAAAGTGTTGCCTCAAAAATATCATGGTAATACTGTGATTTCAAATTTGTCATTTCTGAGAAAGTTAAGTTTGGTTCAATTAAGACAATCACTGATATGTTGAACTATGTGCTTATAAACAAAGAATTTGAAGAATTGTCCATTCTTGCTGACATCATTGGAATATTTGAAGCTTCTAGTGCTAGCTGTGAACATGGATTCAGTCTTATGAATTCAATCAAATATAATCCAGAAACAGACTAGAAGTGGAACATTTCATTATACCCTTCAATTAATAAATAAAATCAAGAGTATGTGATTTTTCAATTTTCATTCCAAATATTTAAAGTATGCATATTTCAAAAAATATTTAAAATATCACGCAGCTTTCAGGCCATGTAACAATTTCCTGCTCAGAGCAATGGTTGGTCCGCGTAGCTGCAAAAGAAATTAGAGGGAACATTGCTCATGGACCTCCTGTTTCCTCCTCTTGTAGTCAGTAATCAACTCCTTGGCCTTGCAGATATTGAGTGAGAGGTTATTCTGGCACCACTCAGCCAGGACTTCATTCTCCCCCCATATAATGATTTGTCACCACCACTGATTTGGCCAATGACAGTGGTTTCCTGGCAAACTTAAATTCAGCTTTGGAGCTGTGCTTAGCCTTAAGTTCATAAGTATAAAGTGTAGAGCAGGGAGCTAAGCACACAGCCTGTGGTGCACCTGTGCTGATCGTGATTGTGGAGGAGATGTTATTACCATTCCGAACTAACTGGGGTCTGCAAGTGAGGAAATTGAAGGTCCAGCTGCACAAAGAGGCATTGAGGCCTAGGACTTAGAGCTGATCGATTAGTTTTGAGGGGATGATGGTATTGAATGCAGAGCTGTAAGCAATGAAGAATATCCTGATATATACGGTACATCTGCAGAGCCAATGTGATGGCATCTGCTATTGAACTATTGTGACGGTAGGCAAATTGGAGTGGATCCAAGTTGCTCCTCAGGTAGGAGTTGATATGTTTCATCATCAACCTCTCAAAGCACTTCATCACAGTGGATGTAAGCGTTACTGGGCAATAGTCATTGAGACAGGATACCATGTTCTTCTTGGGCACTGGTATAATTGAAGCCTGCTCGAAGCAGATGGGTACCTCTGACTGCCAAAGTGAGAGGTTAAAGATATCAGAGAACACTCCATCCATTTGATCAGCATGTCTTCAGTACTTGGCTAGGTACGCTATCTGAACCAGATGCTTTCCGTGGGTTGACCCTCCTGAAGGATGGTCTCACGTCAGCCCTCAGAGACTAAAATCACAAGGTCGACAGGGTCTGTGGTAGTTCATGAAGGTGCTTGGTTCAGGAGTTGTTGCTGGGTAGCCTGGAATTTATTTGACCTTGCAGAAGTTCCTAAAATTATTAAAATGGGGTCTGGTATCATAAAGTCTGTGACTTAAGATGAAACAGAGGATACAAGCACAATTTTAAGTTAATACATCACATTCCAGTTCACCTTGGATCTCTATCTTTAAGGCACGCAAAATCCAAAGTGAGCTGGTTAATTGGATTCAAAATTTGTGATAGGAGATAGAGTATCATGGTTGAATGCTGCTTGCCTGATTGGTGTGATCAATGATAATCTGAGGGATTAGAGCTGGGACCGTTGTTGTTTGTGATACACATATATTAACCATTCGGATATGAATGAAGCAGATGATGAACACAGTTACAAGAAACATTTTGTAAACCCTTTGCAATTACCTGGTTTTCTGTATTAATTATTCATAAAATGTGGTCTGATCTTCTTCTAAGTCTGCCTAAACTAATAACAATTGTACTTCTCATCAATACTGAGTTCACCATTTAAACAATCACAGACTAGGTTCAAAAATGTATGTGAACCTCTGAGCTTCAACAAAAGCTATTTGGAGTTAGGTGTTCCAATCAATGCATGCTGGAGGTAAAAAAGAATCCAAGGGTAACAGCAAAGGTCCTGCAGAAACTCTCTAGAACTTGCTAAAAATCTCTGTTCATGTGTCCACTATAAGAAAAATACTGATCAAGAATGGTGTGATCAAGAAAGACATTGCAGAGGAAACCACTGCTTTCCAAAATAAAAACATTGCTGCACGTCTCAAGTTTGCAAAAGACCACCTGGATGTTCCATAATGCTTCTAGGACAATGTTCTGTAGAAAGATGAGACAAAAGTTGAACTTTTTTGGAGAAGTGTTTTTTGGAGGAGAAAGGGCACTGCATACCAACACCAAAACCTCATCCCAACTGTGAAGTGTGGTGGAAAGGGCATCATGGTTTGAGACTGCTTTGCTGCCTCAGGGCCTGGACAGCTTGCAATTGTTGAGGGAACAGTGAATTCAAAATTATATCAAGACATTTTACAAGAGAATGTCAGGGTAGTGTTCCATCACCTGAAGCTTAATAGAAGTTATGGATGATGCAACAAGACAATGTTCCGAAACACGAGAGTAAATCAACAACAGATTGGTTTTAAGAAAAGAAAATTAATGTTTTAGAATGGCCATGTCAGAGTCTAGATTGAGATGCTGTGGCTTGACCTGAAGAGGGCTGTTCACGTAAGGTATCCCAGAAATATTGATAAACTGAAACAGTTTTTATGGCGGAATGGTCTAAAATTCCTCACCGCCATTGTGCAAGTTTAATCAGCAGCTATAGGAAATGTTTGGTGGAGGTTATTGTTGTTAGAGGAGGTTCTACCAGTTATTAAATACAAGGGTTCACATACTATTTCCAGCCTGGACTGTGAATGATTAAAAAATGCGTTCAATAAAGACGTGAAAGGTACAATTGTTTGTTATTAGTTTCGGCATTTGTCTATTATTGTGACTTAGATTAAGAATAGACCACATTTAATGAGTAATTAATGCAGAAAACCAGATAATTGCAAAAGGTTTACAAACTTTTTCTTGCAACTGTGTGTATGTGAATGACATGAAAGTTGGTGGTGGTGTGGAAAATGAAGAATATCTAATCCCACAGCAAGATATGGATCAGATGGAAAGTTTGGTGGGCATTGATAGATGGAATTTAACTCAGACAAGAGCAAACTGATTTCAGTCATTGGATTGCACAGAGGGAGAGATAGTTTAAAAGAAGTGAGCAGGGACAATTGGTGCATTTTCTGTGCCACAGTTCTTGAGGAGATACTGGATTGTGCATAATTAGGCACTTGGCAAGATTCAATAAAAATAAGTTAGGTTTAAGCAGACCGGCCATTGTGTGAGTAGGGAGTTGAGGCGTTGGCTCATCAAGGCTTCAACAAGAGGCGTAGACTGTAAGTAGACTTTTATTTTCATTATTTATTCTTTCTTTCTTATTGCACATTTAGAACAGTGGAAATGCCAGGAAAGATAATGGAATGCTCCTCCTGCAGGATGTGGGAAGGCAGGGAGACCTCCAGTGTCTTTGACTACACCTGCAACAAGTGCATCTAGCTGCAGCTTCTTACAGACTCTGTTAAGGAATTATATCTGGAACTGGATGAACTTCAGATCATTCAAGAGGCTGAGGAATTGATAGAGAAAATATACAGAGAGATAGTAGATGGCAGGATTCAAGTAACTGATGACCATCAGGAAGGGGAAAGGGAATAGGTAGCTAGTACAGAGTACCGCTGTAGCCGTTCCCCTCAGCAACAGGTATATCACTTTGGATACTTGGCCTCGTAGAGGAAAACTACAGTGATCAGATCTCTGGCACTGAGTTTGGCTGTATGGCTCAGAAGGGAGGGTGGATCAGCACATGGAATTATGACATTGTAGCCACTTGGTTGCAGGAGGGGCAGAACTAGCTCAATATTCCAAGGTTCTGTTATTTTAGATATGATATAGCAGAAGGGATTAAAGGTGGGAGGTGGCATTACTAGTCAGGGAAAATGTCACGGCAGTGCTTAGTCAGGACAGACTGGAGGGCTCATCTAGTGAGGCTTTATGGGTAGAACTGCAGAATAAGAAAGGAATGACTTTGTTAATGGGATTATATTATAGCTCACCCAAGAATTCATGGGATTTAGAGGAAAAAATCTGTAGGGAGATCGCAGACTTTTGCAAGAAACAGAAGTTTGTGATAGCAGGTGATTTTAACTTTCCACATACTAATTGGGACTCCCATACTATAAAAGGGCTGGATGGGAAAGAGTTTGTCAAATGTGTCCAGGAAAGTTTCCTTAATCAGTGCATAGAAGTCTCAACTAGAGAAGTGTAATACTAGATGTCTTATTAGGAAATGAGATAGGGCAGGTGACAGAAGTTTGTGTAGAGGAACACTTTGCATCTAGTGATCATAATGCCAAGGTAATTATGGAAAAGGATAGGAATGGAGAAAGCCCAATTTTGATGGAATCAGAAAGGATCTGACAAGTATGGATTGGGATAGGCTTTCTGGCAAAGGTGTACATGATAAATGGGAGGCCTTTCAAATGTGAAATTTTGAGAGTACAGAGTTTGTAAGTTCGTCAGAATAAAATGCAAGGATAACAGGTTCATGGAACCTTAGTTTTCAAGAGATACTGAGGCTCTGGTTAAGAAAAGAAAGGAGGTGTATAGCACATTTAGGCAGGCAGGAACAAATCAGGTACCTGAGAAATGCAAGAGAACACTTACGAAAGAAATCAGGTGCTAAAAGAAGACATGAGATTCCCCTGGCAGACTAGGAGAATCATAAGGGCTTCTACAGATACATTAAGAGCAAAAGGATAGCAAGGGACAAAATTGGTTTACTGGAAGATTAGAGTGATAATCTATGTGTGGAGATGGGGGAAATCTTTAATTTTTTGCATCTGTATTTACTTGAGAACAAAAACGGAGTTGTGAGGCAATGTGACAGTGAGTTCACAGACCATATACAGATTATAGAGGAGGAAGTGTTTGCTGTCTCAAGGAAAATTAGGGTGGATAAATCCCCAGGGCCTGACAAAGTGTTCCCTCAGACTCTGTGGGAGGCTAGTGCAGAAATTACAGGGGCTCTAGCAGAGATATCCTTAGCAACAGGTGAGGTGTGGAGGATAGCTGGTGTTCCATTGTTTAAGAGGGGCTGTAAGAATAAGCCATGAAATTATAGGCCTGTGAGCCTGACATCAGTTTTGGGAAAGTTATTGGAAAGTATTCTAAAGGACTGATCAAGTACTTGGATAGACAGACATAGTTGACATGACTTAGTGTGTAGTAAATCATGTCCAGATAGTCTTATATAGTTTTTTGAGGAAGTTACCAGGCAAGGGCAGTGGAAGTTGTCTTTGACATAGTCCTGTATGGAAGGTTAGTTAAGATGGTTCAGTTGCTTGGCATTCAAGATGAGGTAGTAAATTGGATTAGACGTTGGCTTCGTGAAAGAAGCCAGAGAGTGGTAGTAGATGGTTGCCTTTCTGACTGGAAGCCCTTGACTGGTGGTATGCTGCAGGGATCAGTGCTTGGTCTGTTGTTGTTTGTCATCTATATCAACAATCTGGATGATAATGTAGTAAACGGGATCAGCAAATTTGCAAATGACACAAAGATTGCAGATAGATAGATAGATAGATAGATAGATACTTTATTCATCCCCATGGGGAAATTCAACTTTTTTCCAATGTCCCATACACTTGTTGTAGCAAAACTAATTACATACAATACTTAACTCAGTAAAAAAAATATGATATGCATCTAAATCACTATCTCAAAAAGCATTAATAATAGCTTTTAAAAAGTTCTTAAGTCCTGGCGGTAGAATTGTAAAGCCTAATGGCATTGGGGAGTATTGACCTCTTCATCCTGTCTGAGGAGCATTGCATCGATAGTAACCTGTCGCTGAAACTGCTTCTCTGTCTCTGGATGGTGCTATGTAGAGGATGTTCAGAGTTATCCATAATTGACCGTAGCCTACTCAGCGCCCTTCGCTCAGCTACCGATGTTAAACTCTCCAGTACTTTGCCCACGACAGAGCCCGCCTTCCTTACCAGCTTATTAAGACGTGAGGCGTCCCTCTTCTTAATGCTTCCTCCCCAACACGCCACCACAAAGAAGAGGGCGCTCTCCACAACTGACCTATAGAACATCTTCAGCATCTCACTACAGACATTGAATGACGCCAACCTTCTTAGGAAGTACAGTCGACTCTGTGCCTTCCTGCACAAGGCATCTGTGTTGGCAGTCCAGTCTAGCTTCTCATCTAACTGTACTCCCAGATACTTGTAGGTCTTAACCTGCTCCACACATGTAGTAGACAGCCAGGAAGACTTCAGTGGGATCTGGGCCAGCTGGAAAAATGGGTTGAAAAATGGTAAATGGAATTTAATGCAGACAAGAGGGAGGTGTTGCACTTTGGGGAAACAACCAAAGTAGGTCTTTCACAGTGAGCAGTGAGGATTGCGGTAGAACAGAAGGATTTGAGAATACAGATCAATCATTCCTTGAAAATAGCGTTACAGGTAGACAGGGTCATAAAGAAAGCTTTTAGCACTTTGGACTTCAAAAATCAATATATTGAGTACAGGAGTGGGAATGTTATGTTGAAATTGTACAAGATGTTGGTGAGGTCTATTTTGGAGTATCGTGCAGTTTTGGTCACCTACCTACAGAAAAGGTACAGAGTAAGATTGAAAGACTGCAGAGAAAATTCACAAGGATGTTACCGGGACTTAAGGACTTGACTTATGGGGAAAGGCTAAATAGATTAGGACTTTATTCCCTAGAATGTAGAAGATTGAGGGGAGATTTGATAGAAGGATATAGATAGGGTAAATGCAAACAGGCTTTTTCCACAGAGGTTAGGGTGAGACTACAACTAGAGGTCATGGGTTAAAGGTGAAAGATGAAATGTTTAAGGGCTACATGAGGGGGAACTTATTCGCTCAAAGAGAGGTGAGAATGTGGAACTGCATGCCAACACAAATGGGGAATGGGGGGGGGATGGGTAAGGCATTCTTGCCTTCATAGGCTAGGGCATAGAATATTAAAATCGGGATGCCATGTTGCAACTTTACAAAATACTGGTTAGACCACATTTGCAGTATTATGGGCTGTCTTGGTCATGATGCTATAGGAAAGGTATAAACATGTTGGAGAGAGTGTAGAGGTAATTCACCAGCATGGTGGCCAAAGATCTCTGAACATAGCACATAGCCAGGTGTTTACAGTGGTTAAAAAGGCAGATGGGATACTTGACTTCATCAGTTCAGGTTCAAGTTCAAGTTTAATTGTCATTCACCCCTAGAATAACACCCATGAATACAGCCAAATGAAACAGCGTTCCTCCAGGACCAACAATCATGTATAACACAAGGTATATATCACACATATAATTTAACAAGTAAACATACAGTCACACAAAAAAGTAAAAATGTATTATATTATACATTAACCAGGGGACATAATATAACAGCGGGGAGATAATTATATAAACTTAATAAAAAAAACAAGTTGGTCAATCCACATCTGGCTTAATGTGTGAAGTTCTGGAAGGTCATGATTATTCAAAGTACATTTATTATCAAGTACGTGCACGTATACAACCCTGAGATTCACCTTCCCCACAGACAGCCATGAAACAAAAGAAAAGAAAACCACAGAACCTGTTCAAAGAAAAACATCAACACCCCGATACACAAAAAAAATCATACGGCAACAAAAAAAACAAAAAACACAGAACATAAAATTCAAAAGTGTCCAGGCATATTCAGTTCAGCTCAGTTCGTTAGTTGCTGCTTAACCTGCAGTGTTTTTAGCACCTTCAGATTTTATTTTAGGCATCCAGCAACAGCCATACCTTTTTGGTTTTTGGAATTATATGCTCGATCTCTACTTCACGTTGAACATCCACACTTGCTCTGTAAACGGGTCCCACATGTATGTGTGTGAAAGTCTAATTTATTGGTAAATATGGCACGCCAAAGTCAAGAAGAAGATCTCTGATATCAAGAAGTTTCCTGGAATAAATAAACCTTAAATAAATATTGACCATTTCTTTGTAATCTGCTTACCAGTTCAAGTTGGGTACCTGTTGGCCACAGAGCTGACTCATTGCTTCCTTCTGTTTTTTCAGAATATTGCTGTTTCAGCATTATTCCCTAGGTTTCTGACAGAGGAGGAAATAGTTAGCCCACTGTGTGGAAGTGTTTTCTGCTGCTTATTGCTCTTTTACTAGACAAAGCTGTGATCAATTGCAGAAACTTGCAACGAATGTCTGTGTTAGCTGAAATAACTCGGCTCAATGTGAGCATTCAGTTGTAACAGGAAAAGGATGTCTTGGATCTGGAGGACAATTGGAAACTTAAATGGAGAAAGGGCAAATGAGGATGAGCAGGGGTTCTCAAATGGTATTTATATGGTGTCTTAAAACTTAATATCCCAAAACGTTTCACAGAAACGTGATTGGGCATTATATAGCATCAAACCATGCAAACGACAATGGTATTTTAATGTCTAACAAACAGACTGTCAAAACTAGAGGATATTGGGCATAAAATCCCAGAACATCTGTTCCAGATTGTTGAAGTAATGGATGTTGTTGGTGCTTATGTGCAAGAGGCCAGAATCAGAGGGACTTTTCAGTGTAACCAGGAAAAACCAGAGGTTTAGTGAAAAGGAATTATAGGTAGTTAACCAATTTATTCTTGACCTTTAAAGTGATGCAGATAGAAATGTGGGCCAGGATGAGAGTGGAAGCACTCCCTTTGGAATGCTGAAGGGGAAGGAAAGGGAGATATGTCAGGTTCATGTTCATGATAATAGCAGAAATTCAATGGAATGTGGAAGCTGGTGGAATGGAAGGTTGGAACCCCAATCTTGCTTTGAATAGAAGGGGAAAGGGTGAGATGTGGTTGAGAGAACCCTGTCAACAAAGACTGTTCCATGTAGGCAGCAAATAGGCATAGCTTGGGCCTATGTAAGTTCTTGTAACTCTGCCTTTGATTTGAAGAAAGGTAAAGTTATTCGAAGGAAGAACAAGTTTAACCATATGAATGACGATAATGGCTGGGGGGGGGGGTGCTGGTTTGTCCTCTGCTCCTTAAGAACATAACAAAATAGGAAAAGAAGAAGATTACTTAATCTTCTAGTCTGCCCTGCCATCATGGCTGAAGTGCCCCAGGGCTCATTTCCTCTATGTTGAAAGAAGTGAAGAACCATAAGACCACCATGGTGTGGATGGAGGCATTGAACAATTGAACATCTTTGATGAAAATGGATCTGTTGGGACCAGGGAACTAAAAGCCATCAAAGTTGCATAGGGCAGTGGGGTATCAAAGGGTAGATATAAGTGGGAGGGGTATAAACAAGGTCAAAAGAATAGACTGAATAGAAGCAGACAGTTTGGTCCCTCGTGTCTGATGTGCAATTCATAAGATCATGGAAAAAATTCTGTATTAACTCCACTTCCTTCACCTATCCCTATAACTGTTGATTCAGGCATATGTGTCCAGAAATCCACCGACCTCAATCTTGATTGTATTCATTGACTGAACATTCACAGCGGGCTGGTAAAAACACAAGGCAACCTGTGTATTATAAACTGGATATTGCACTGAAAGGAAGAATTAGATTTCATAGGACATAAGAAATAAATGTCGGAACAGACAGCATGGCTCATACAATAAGATAGACTCCCTGTATGATAAGATAGACTCTTAGCCTTCCAATCTACCTTGTCATGGCCTCGCATCTTATTATTTGTGGGTAGTGCACTTTCTCTGTAACTGTAACACTTTATTCTACGTTCTGTTATTGTTTTCCCTTGCACTGCCTCAATGCACAGTTGTGATGAAATGATCTGTATGGGTGGCATATATAACCATATAACAATTACAACATGGAAACAGGCCATCTCGGCCCTTCTAGTCCGTGCCCAGCGCTTACTCTCACCTAGTCCCACCTACCTGCACTCAGCCCATAACCCTCCATTCCTTTCCTGTCCATATACCTATCCAATTTTTTTTTAAATGACAAAAGGTACAAAATGAAGAAAGGTTTTTCACCATATCTTGGTACATTTTACAGCAATAAACCAATTTACCATCACTCCGTGAAACTGCCCCCTATTTCACTAAAACCACTGCCCAATTTTAGAACATTGAACAGTACAGCACAAGAACAGAGCATTTGAGCCACATTGACTCTGCTGACCAGTGATATCAGTTTATGATAACCCTATCTACCTGCATGTGGTTGATACCCCTATGGCCTGCCTGTTCATTTGTCTGTCTAATGTCTCTTAAACGTTGCTATCATATTTGCTTCCACCACTTCTCATGGCAGCATGTTCCAAACACCTATCATTCACTATGTAAAAAAACCTGCCTCAAGAATCTTCTTTAAACATCCCCCTCTTACCTAAAAGCCATAGAACATAGAACCTTACAGAACAATATAGGTCCTTCGGCCATGATGTTATACTGACCTTTTAACCTACATAAGATCAATCTAACCCTTCCCTCCTATGTGCTTCTATCATCCATGTGCCTAATTAAGAGTTTCTTAGAAGTCCATAATGTATCTGGCTCTACCACCACCCCTGGCATCTTGCTCCAAACACTTAATCCTCTCTGTGTAAAATACTTAGCTCTGATATCCCCCATACTTACCTCCAATCACTATAAAATAATGCCCCCTCATATTAACCACTCTGCCCCCCCCCCTTGAGAAATAGTCTGTGGCTGTCCACATGATCTATGTCTCTTACTCTCTAAGTTTTGACACATTCATCCCAAGGGGAAAAAATTGACTGTCTACCCTGTCTATGGCTCTCATAATTTTAAATACTTCTATCTCAGTATTGAGGGTAGGGTGATTATATTTTGTAATTTTCAAAATATGTGTATCTAAAATATTGCATTTATAATTTTAAACAGAAGGGAGAATTATTCAGCTGTCACATAGGACATTTATTAATATTTAGGGAAGAATTCCTTTTTGAAACATGACAAACTCCAAAATAAATCTAAGACCATGCCTTGTTGTATTTTTCTACTGATATTTATGAAAATTCATTTATTTTAAATAAGCAACTGCAAGGGAAGTAGTTTATAGATCACATATTTGAAAGAAAATTATAATGTATAGTATAATTTATACTGTAAAACTATTGATGTAGAAGTGCCAACTATGTGGTTGATTCTGCTATTAATTTTGGTATTCAAGGTATGTATAATTTAATTTGGAAGTGAATTAATTGAATTCCACTTGTTTCTTAAGGTTCAATGATTTCCAATATTCTCAGGGGGTTCCTTGAAGTTCTCATTGGGATGGCAGCAGGAGCTGCAATTGGATTGTTCCTTCGATATTTTCCTAGCAAAGACCAGGTAATGCAAAGTAGGATTATTATAATCCTAAAATAATATTACAATCATTATATAACTGTTCATAAAAGATGTCACAACTGCTCCTATACCTTATGGTCTTATGGAACTGGAGAAGCAGATAAATTAGGTATGGAACAGATGGAACAGTAGTTATTTTATCTGTGTTACTCTTAGCATAATTAAGGGCTTGCAGGAGACCATAATAATGAACCAGCCATTCCTTCTTCTGTACTTGCAGAAAATGTGCTCCTGAGCACATTACTTTCCCCGGGTTACGTACGAGTTCCATTCCTGAGTCCGTCTTTAAGTCGGATTTGTATGTACGTCAGAACAAGTACATCGGGTATTATTTAGCGTCTGTCAAACGTTTGTCTTAGTATATAGTATATATTTTACCTTTCTATGCATATAAAACACTTAAGAAACGTATGTATTCCAATAATTAAACCACTGTGTTGCTTAGTAATAATTGTAGCTTTCATCAGGGCAGGGCCTTTCAAATGCTCCATTATTCTCACTTTATCGTTTATCCTTTAAAATTGTTCCGTTCGTTGACCGACTGTAGCCTAACCCTTTCCAATGACCGATGGCGTTTCACCTCTTTCCAAACGCTTTATTATTTCCACTTTATTTTCAATCGCGATCGCTTCCCGTCAATGGAACAGAAACAGTGCGGGCGGCAGATCCCGAACTGCACCGGCTCCCAAGATCCGCTGGGTCCTAAGGACCACTGTACACAGTCAATGGAACAGAAACATTCCGGGCGATGGGTCCCGAGCTGTGCCGGCTCCCGAGGTCCACTGGGTCCTAAAGACCACCACACTGAGACAGGCCAAATGGGACAAGTGGGGGCTGTGCTGGGTTTGGGTTTTTGATCCTCCACAATATTCCACATGGGAATTTAAACAGGAGGTGGCTGTGTTTTTTTTTAAGCGGTCGAGTTGCGAGGTCGAAATCAACCCGGTACAGATGGTATGGGAGTCACTGGATCGACAACAACCTGGCACGGGAGCGGTCTGTCAATGGATGGAACTCGCGAACCTCCATTCTCCAGCCTGGCACTGATCTCACTGTGTCACCAGCCGACTGGAATGAATGGGGGGGGGGGGGGTGGTCGGGGTCAGGGTCAGTTCTTACTAAGAACAATTTAAGCCAAATACAAAGTTAAACACTCAACACAGTGTCAACGGCAACTAATTAAAATGGCGGATGGCGTCGCGATCCGACTTAAAATGGCAGACGGGGTTCTTCCTCAGTTCGTAAGTACGAGTTGTCCGTAACTCAGACATTCATAACTCGGGAACTGCCTGTATATTATTTTAAACATTGAAGGTCTTCCTGCATCTCACTGACGAAGAAAATTAAGCAGGATCAATAAGGTTCATGAAATGGTTTGACGCAATTTGCTTGACTTCTCTGAGGATAAAAGGTGAATAAAGAGGAGCTAGTTGTGATTTATTTGGATTTCCAGAAGGCACTTAATAAGATGCCACATAGAAGTTACTATACAATAATTTAATGTGAAAAGGTGACTGGGCAGGACATGGAATGTAACGTGAGAACATGTGAGATTATCCTCTTTAGAAGGGAGGATGTAAAAGCAAATTATAATTTTTAAAGTGTAAGACTACAAACTGTTATGATATTATGGGGATCCTAGTACAAGTTCTGTTCCTGTGAACTGTTCATAACCTACACATTTTGCTAGTTGCAAATCAAATTTCTACAGGGCAGAAAATGCCTGCAGTCTCTCACCAGCTGGCAAACTGCAAATTGAATCAGATAGTCTCCCAAATACTCATTCATATGTGCAGGCTGTACATACATCATGCGCTTATAAACTAACATGACCTGTATTATGAAGCACAAAAAGGCTGGCATGTAGGTACATCAGACAATTAGGAAAGCTAATGTAATATTGGCGGTCATTGCACGGGGCATAAAAAATACGAACAGGGAAGTATTGATGCAACCTTCAGGGTACCAGTGAGACAGCATCTTGACAATTCAGTCTTAAGTATTATCATATTTAAGGAATGATTTGTACCCACTGCAAGCAGTATAGGCAAGATTCAATAAGTTGATTCCTGGGATAAAAGTGGATGAAAAATGATTGAGCTGGTTGGGACTATGTTCATTGGAGTTCAGCAGAATGAGAAGTGATCTTACTGGGTAAATGGTTTGGATAATTGGATAGACAGACTCTGATTAGGAAGCGAGATCGGCCGCACGAGGTCTTTATTTCTTGGAATGTAGGAGAATAAGAGGCAAACATATAGAAATGTTTAAAATTATAAAGACATAAATAAAGTGGATAGTAACAGTCTTTTCCCCACGTTAGGGGTGACCCAAACTAGTGGGCATAGATGTAGGATAAGAGAGAAAAGATTTAAAAGGGACCTGAGGAGCAGCTTTATCACCAGTGAGTGGTTACTATATGGAACAAGCTGTCAGAAGTGGTTGAGGCAGGTATGATAATATTCAAGACACACTTGGATAGATACATGGAGGTGTGGCGATTAGATGGATATGGACCAAACCCAGGACATTGGGACTAGCTGGGTGGGTACCTTATAACCATATAACAATTACAGCACGGAAACAGGCCATCTCGGCCCTTCTAGTCCATGCCGAACGCTTACTCTCACCTAGTCCCACCTACCTGCACTCAGCCCATAACCCTCCATTCCTTTCCTGTCCATATACCTATCCAATAGAATAAATAATAATAACGAATCTGCCTCTACCACTTCTACTGGAAGTTTGTTCCACACAGCTACTACTCTCTGAGTAAAGAAGTTCCCCCTCGTGTTACCCCTAAACTTTTGCCCCCGAACTCTCAACTCATGTCCTCTTGTTTGAATCTCCCCTACTCTCAATGGAAAAAGCCTATCCACGTCAACTCTATCTATCCCCCTCATAATGTTAAATTCCTCTATCAAGTCCCCCCTCAACCTTCTACGCTCCAAAGAATAAAGACCTAACTTGTTCAACCTTTCTCAGTAACTTAGGTGCTGAAACCCAGGTAACATTCTAGTAAATCTCCTCTGTACTCTCTCTTTTGTTGACATCTTTCCTATAATTCGGTGATCAGAACTGTACACAATACTCCAAATTTGGCCTCACCAATGCCTTGTACAATTTTAACATTACATCCCAACTCCTATACTCAGTGCTCTGATTTATAAAGGCCAGCATACCAAAAGCTTTCTTCACCACCCTATCCATATGAGATTCCACCTTCAGGGAACTATGCACCATTATTCCTAGATCACTCTGTTCTACTGCATTCTTCAATGCCCTACCATTTACCATGTATGTCCTATTTTGATTATTCCTACCAAAATGTAGCACTTGTCAGCATTAAACTCCATCTGCCATCTTTCAACCCACTCTTCTAACTGGCCTAAATCTCTCTGCAAGCTTTGAAAACCTACTTCATTATCCACAACACCGCCTATCTTAGTACCTTGATCAGCATAGACTCATTGGGCCAAAAGTATTAGTCTATGACTCTAATTCTGAGGTGCTTTGAATGTGTTGATTTCCTCAAGAAGGGTATCTAGAATTAGAAAATGTCAATTCCAAAATAATGGTTACCCATTTAAGGTAGAGACAAGGAGGGTTTCTTCTGAAGGTAGAAAATCTTTGAAACATTTCTACTGAAAGCTCTGAAAGCCAGGAAGAAGATGTTTTCAGCCTTACAGTGCATGAAGGTAGACAAATTCTCAGGGCCTGACTATATGCATCTTTAGACGTCATGAGAGGCTAGAGAGGAAACTGCAGAGTTCCTTTTAGAGATATGTACTTCATTGTTAGCCACTGGTGAAGCTCCTACAGACTGGAAGATGGTTTATATATTTCCATTGTTTAAAAAGGGTAACAAGGACAAGAAAGGAAACTGGAGGCCAGCCAGGCTGACGCCAGTTGTGGGGCAGCTATGGAGGGACTGAATCTACTGGCATCTGATTAGGAGGATACAGCATGTCTTTGGATGTGGGAAGCTGTGCTTGTTGAACCATTTAGAGTTTACTAAAGAAGTAAACGGAAAATGGGAGGTCCACATCCACATCCATGCTGTATGTCTGTCCGGAACTGTGGGAGGAGCAGTGACACAATCGCCTTTATTCAGAGGTCTGTGGGAGGAGCCACAGGAGCAGTCAGCAGAGAGACGTGTCCAGGCATGTCCAGATAGATAACCCAGTTACAACCTATATACATGGTTTACCACACTCTATCTCCTTTTGGATTTTAAATCATCCTTTTTCACCATTGTTCCCCTTTTTTATTAATTAGTAAGATTAAAGAGACTTAACAAAAGCAGAATGAGGTGTCAGATGTGTCATTATTCTTGTAGAACCATTATGATCTGTACTTTTAATATGTTGCAAAGCAAAATACTTTCAAGCTGATATGTGGTGTAAGGAAGCCTAACAGGTCACAAATAGATTGTTTTGTTTTATGTACAAAGGTACAGTGAAAAGCTACAGTAAAGCTAAAAGTAAAAGCTTGAGTAGTAAAGATAAAACAATAGCAGAGTTCAGAATAAAGTGTAACAGCCACAGAGAAAATGCAGTGTAGGTAGGGAGTAAGGTACAAGGTCATAATGAGGTAGATTCTGAGGTCAGGAGTCCAACCCAACAAACTAGAGAACCACTCAGTAGTCCTTCACAGTGAGTATACTGACACTGTCCTTGAAACTGGTGCTACGTGCTTTCAGGATTTAAACTGCTTTCTAACAAGATTCTTCTCCTTGTGTTGAAAAGGATATATAAGTTTATAATGGCTTGGAATTTGCAATGACAAAAACAAAGAAGCTAATAGAGTATTTCTGATGGCATCATCTGGAGTACACATTTAATGCAAAAGCCCAAAAGTTACTAATGGTAATAGTCAACAGTGCAATCAGTGTAGATTGTCATATGTTTGTTAGGAAATTTGCTTGTTGAAAAAGTATTCTAAC
The DNA here is from genome assembly GCF_048418815.1 of Hemitrygon akajei. Lineage (NCBI taxonomy): Eukaryota > Metazoa > Chordata > Chondrichthyes > Myliobatiformes > Dasyatidae > Hemitrygon > Hemitrygon akajei. Next base: position 35,658,356 of record NC_133127.1, read on the forward strand.
ATCATGCTTTGTTGTATGAGATATTACATGTTTGAAAAAAGAAAAAAAATAGTCTAGTATGTTGTCTACATGGACATTAGCAAGCCATTTGACAAGGTCCTGCTTGGGAGGTTGGTCAAGAAGGTTTAGTCACTTGGCATTCAATATGAGGTACTAAATTGAAGTAGATATTGGCTTTGTGGGAGAAGCCAGAGAGTGGTAGCAGATGATTGCCTGTCTAACTGGAGACCTGTGAGTAGTGGTGTGCTGCAGGGATCAGTGCTGGGTCTATTGTTGTTTGTCATCTTATCAACGATCTGGATGATAATGCATTTTAACTGGATCAGCAGGTTTGTGGATGACACCAAGATTGGGGGTGTTGTGGAGAACAAGGAAGGCTATCATGTCTTGCAGTGGGATCTGAACCAGTATGAAAAATGGCAGATGGAATTTAATGCAAACAGTGCAAGGTGTCGCACTTCAGTAGGGCTCACCAGGGTGGCTCTTACGTAGTGAATGTTAGGACACTGAGGAGTGCGGTGGAACAAAGGGATCTGGGAATACACCATCATTGAGAGTGGCATCACAGGTAGATAGGTTCGTAAAGAAAGCTTTTGTCACATTGTCCTTCATAAGTTAGAGTATTGAGTACAGGAAATGGGATGTTATGTTGAAGTTGCATAAGACATTGGTGAGGCCTAATTCAGAATATTGTGTGCAGTTTTGGTCACCTACCTACAGGAAAGATGTAAGTAAGATTGAAAGAGTACAGGGAAAATTTTGAAGGATTTTGTTGGGACTTGAGGATCTGAGTTATAAGGAAAGATTGAAAATAGGTCAGGACTTTATTCCCTAGAATGTAGAAGATTGGAGGAAAATTTGATAAAGGTATACAAAATTATGAGGGTATAGATAGGGTAGTTTTTTTCCACTGAGGCTGGGTGGGACTAGAACTAGAGGTCTTGGGCTAAAGGTGAAAGGTAAAAAGTTTAAGGGGAAGATGAGTGGAAACTTCTTCATTCAGAGGGTCTTGAGAGTGTGGAATGAGCTACCAGCACAAGTGGTGCATTCAAGCTCCATTTCACAGTTTGAGAAGATTGGTTAGGTACATGGATGATAAGGGATATGGAGGGTTTTGGTCCCAGAGCAGGTCAATGGGAGTAGGCAGTTTAAATGGTTTCAGCAGATTATATGGACTGAAGGGCCTTTTTCTGTGCTGCACTTTTCTATGACTCTACAACTCTGTATGTAGTCTATTTCATTATTCCATGCATTATAAAATTAGATGTTAAAGTACCTATTTTAATTTACAAGTTAGTCTCAAAAATTATGTTTGAGAAATTTCTAAAAATTAGAACTTTGCATTTTCTAATTTGCTGATTGTTAGAATTCTTCAGTGTGGTTGAATCCTGAGCCACCTTGAAGTCATGACATTGTGAATGCCAGAGGTCGTTCACAAAACTGCATCTCCAAGTTTGCGGATGACACGAAGCTGGGCGGCGGTGTTAGCTGTGAGGAGGATGCTAAGAGGATGCAGGGTGACTTGGATAGGTTAGGTGAGTGGGCAAATTCATGGCAGATGCAATTTAATGTGGATAAATGTGAGGTTATTCACTTTGGTTGCAAGAACAGGAAAACAGATTATTATCTGAACGGTGGCCGATTAGGAAAAGGGGAGGTGCAATGAGACCTGGGTGTCATTGTACACCAGTCATTGAAGGTGGGCATGCAGGTACAGCAGGCGGTGAAAAAGGCAAATTGTATGTTGGCATTCATAGCAAAAGGACTTGAGTACAGGAGCAGGGAGGTTCTACTGCAGTTGTACAAGGCCTTGTTGAGACCACACCTAGAATATTGTGTGCAGATTTGGTCCCCTAATCTGAGGAAAGACATTCTTGCCATAGAGGGAGTACAGAGAAGGTTCACCAGATTGATTCCTGGGATGGCAGGACTTTCATATGAAGAAAGACTGGATCGACTAGGCTTATACTCACTGGAATTTAGAAGATTGATGGTGGGATCTTATTGAAACGTATAAAATTCTAAAGGGATTGGACAGGCTAGATGCAGGAAGATTGTTTCTGATGTTGAGGAAGTCCAGAACGAGGGGTCACAGTTTAAGGATAAAGGGGAAGCCTTTTAGGACCGAGATGAGGAAAAACTTCTTCACACAGAGAGTGGTGAATCTGTGGAATTCTCTGCCACAGGAAACAATTGAGGCCGGTTCATTGGCTACATTTAAGAGGAAGTTAGATATGGCCCTTGTGGCTAAAGGGATCAGGGGGTATGGAGAGAAAGCAGATACAGGGTTCTGAGTTGGATGATCAGCCATGATCATACTGAATGGCGGTGCAGGCTCGAAGGGCCAAATGGCCTACTCCTGCACCTATTTTCTATGTTTCTATGACAACAAAATGACACCAGGAAAGGGGAAGTTCACACCATAAACACAACAAAAGCTTTGAGGACAGATTTCTTTGAGGTCAGCATGTGCACAATCCTTTTTTCGTGTGCTACAAAGCTCAGCTTGTTATTAACTTATTATTTCTCATTTTCAGTGTGTGTTCTTCATTGTATTATATAACCTATAAGCAACAAGGAGAGATTTTCCCTAAGTGTTGAAAGCTTTTGAATAGTTTTACATTATGTAGGTCACTTAACAGTGCCTTGAGAATGATTTCCATGACTCAGTAATGCATTGTGTACTTCCTGCCTGTTTTTTTCGAACATCGGAACATTCTGTGGTTTAGCTGGAATTTTGTAATAAAGCAAGTGAAGGAAGGTGTGCAATTATGTGATGTTGACAAATCATTTCACCTAATGGGAGTTGCCCTATGTGCAAAGTAATAATTTGTGTAAGGTCTACAGCAATTTGGATCTATGCATTTTACAATAATTGATAGTCAGCAAACCAAGTACATCTGAAATAGATTAATGAATGATGATTAAATTGCATTGACGCCTAATGTCTCATAAATGTTTTAGAGATTCTGTTGTAAACACGTTGGCACAGAGTGGAAAGTGTGTGCTTGCAAACACCCTGCCAGTGGGTCACACTACACTAAGGATCATTCAGCTAATGACTTGAAGCATTTCCAGATCTAAGCAACAGAAAACAACAAAAACATCCTGTTATAAGTTAGAGGCAAAGACAGTTAGAGGTTCAGACAACACAGAAACAGACCCTTCAGCCTACCAATTTTAAGCAGAGCATCAAACACTCATTTGTAGTGAGCAAAGAATATAAAACAGTACAACACAGGAACGGGTCCTTTGTCCAATGTTGTGCCAAACTAGTTAAACTAATAAACCTAGTAATAGGGGACTGTATAGCTAGGGGGACAGATAGGCGATTCTGTGAATGCGGAGAAGAAAGTTGGATGGTAGATTGAAGGGAGGGTGAATAACCAGAAGTCATGCTACATATTGGTATCAACAACATAGCTAGAACCAAGGGAGGAGGTCCTGAAAACAGAATACAGGGAGTTAGGGTGGAAGCTGTAAAGCAGGATGTCAAGTAATCTTGGGCTTTCTGCCTGTGCCATGTGACAGAGGACAGGAATAGAATGAGGTGGCGTATAAATCCCTGGTTGAAGAATTGGAGCAGGAGGCAGGAATTCATATTTCTGGATAATTAGGACCTGTACAAAAGGGATGGATTGCATTTGAATTCGAGGGGGGCCAATATTGTTGCAGGCAGTTTTACTAGAGCTGTTGGGAGTGGTTTAAACTAATACGGAAAGGGGGGTTGGAACCAGTATGATAGAGGTGAGGATGAGCCAGTAGGTTTACAAGTAGATGATAGGTGTAACATGAATGTAAGGAAGGACAAGCCAATGATTGGGTACAAATACAGACAGAGCAAAGAGTTAAATTGTACACAGAGACAACATTCAAAAGAGCAAAGAATGTGAGACTGAGGTGCTGTACTTAAATGGCCGTAGCATTCAGAATAAGGTGCCTGAACTTGTGGCGCAATTAGAGATTGGTCAGTATGACGTTCATGGTCATCACTGAGTCATGGTTGAAAGAAGGCTGGAAATTAGGAGCTTAACATCAAAGGATATACTTTGTATCAAAAGGACAGGCAGGAAGGCATAGGCGGTGATGTGGCTTTGTTGGTAAGAGATGAAATGACATCTTTAGAAAGAGGTGACATAGGGTCAGAGACTGTTGAATCTTTGTTGGTAGAAGTTAGGAAATTGTAAGGGTGAAAATATACATTATGGGAATCATATATAGGCCTCCAAATAGTTGTCAGGTTGTGGGGTTGAGATTGCAAAGGGAGCTGGAAAAGGCATGTAATGAGGATAATGTCACAATTGTAGGGGACTTCAATATGCAAGGGATTGCAAGAGAGGGAATTTGTTGAATGCCTACAAGATGGCATTATACAGCAGCTTGTGCTTGAGCCTACTAGGGGAAAGGTTCTCTTAGATTGGGTGTTGTGTTATAACCCAGATTTTATTAGGAAGCTTAAAGTAAAGAAACCCTTAGGAGGCAGTGATCATAATATAATTAAATTCCTACTACAATTTGAGACGGAGAAGCATAAGTCACATGTATCAGTATTGCAATGGAATAAAGGGAATTAGAGGCATGAGAGAGGAGCTTGCCCATGTGAAGTGGAGAAGGATACTGGCGGGGATGACAATAGAGTAGAGGTGGCTGAAATTTCTGGGAATAGTTCAGAAGGCACAGATCCCACAAAAGTAAGAAGTTCTCAGATGGCAGGGGTAGGCAGTTCTTAAGAGAAGTTAAGGACTGCATAAAAGCCAGGGAAAGAGCAAATAAGGGAGCAAAAGTGAGTGACAAGTTTAATGATTAGGAAGCTTTTAAAATCCAACAAAAGGCAATTTAAAAAGATGTAAGAAGGGAAAAGATGAAATATGAGGGCAAACTAGCCAATAATATAAAGCAGGATACCAAAAAAAAATTTCAGTTATATAAAGGGTGGAGGTGAGAGTTGATATTGGACCATTAGAAAATGATGCTGTTGAGGTAGTAATGGGGGACACAGAAATGGCGGATGAACTTAATGAGTACTTTGCATCAGTCTTCACTGTGAAAGACACTAGAAGTGTGCCAGAGGTCTGTGAGTGTCGGTGAGCAGGGGTGAGTGCTATTGTTATTACAAAGGAAAAATGCTAGGCAAACTCAAAGATCTTAAGGTGTTAAGTCACCTGGACCAGATGGACTACATCCCAGAGTCCTGAGAGAGGTTGTTGAAGAGATAATGGATGCATTGGTCATGATCTTTCAAGAATCATTTGATTCTGGCATGGTCTTGGAGGATTGGGTAATTACAAATGTTACTCCACTCTTTAAAGGGAGGAAGGCAAAATAAAGGAAATTATAGACCAGTTGGCCTAACCTCAATGGTTGGGAAAGTGCTAGAGTTTTTATTAAGGATGAAGTTTTGGGGTACTTGGAGACTAATGATAAAATAAGTCAAAATTAGCATGGTTTCTGTAAAGGGAAATCATTCCTGACAAAAATATTAGCGTTCTTCAAGGAAGTAACAAGCAGGGTGGACAAAGCAGAGGCAGTGGATGCCATTTACTGTAGATGCTTAACAGGTTAGAATTCTATGGCATCACAGGAAAGGTACTGGCATGGATAGAGGAATGGCTGACAGGCAGGATGCAGTGAGTGGGAATAAAGGGGACCTTTTCTGGTTGGTTGCCAGTGACTAGTGGTATACCTCAGGGGTCAGTACTGGGGCTGCTACTTTTCACATTTTTTGTCAGTGATTTAGATAATGGAATTGATGGCTTTGTGGCAAAGTTTGCGGATGATACAAAGATAGGTGGAGGGGTAGGTAGTGCTGAGGAAGCAATGTGATTGCAGGTGGACTTAGATAAAATGGAAAAATGAGCAGAAAAGTGGCAAATGTTGGCAAATGTACAATAATGCATTTTGGTAAAAGGAACAACAGTGCAGACTTTTATCTAAATGGGGAGAAAATTCAAACATCAGAAGTGCAAAAAGCCTTAGGTGTTCCTGTGCAAGACTCCCAGAAGATTAATTTACAGGTTGAGTCTGTGGTAAAGAAGGCAAATGCAATGTGGCATTTATTTCAAGGGGAATAGAATATAAAAGCAAGGAGATAATGCTGAAACTTTATAAGACACTAGTCAGGCTGCACTTGGAGTCTTATCAACAGTTTTGGGCCCCATATCTCAGAAAAGGTGTGTTGTCATTGAAGAGACTCCAGAGGAGGTTCACAAGGATGATTCTGGGAATGAAAGGGTTAACATGTGAGTAGTGTTTGGCAGCTTTGGGCCTGTACTCATTGGAATTTAGAAAAATGTGGGGTGGGGGGGGGGAAATCTCATTGAAACCTACCAAATGTTGAAAGGACTAGATAAGGTGGTTGTAGAGAGGATGTTTTCTATGGTGAGAGTATCTAGAACTAGAGGGCACAGCCTCAAAATTGAGGGGTGACTTTTTAGAACAGAGATAAGGAAGAATTTGTTTTAGCCAGAGGGTAGTGAATCTGTGGAATGTTCTACCACAGACAGCTGTGGAGGCCAAGTCCATGAGTATTTTTAAAGCAGAAGTTGATAGTTTCCTGATTGGTCAGAGCATCAAAGGATATGGTGAGAAGACAGGTGTATGGGAGTGGGATCCTGGATCGGCCATGGTGAATTGGTGGACCAGACTCAATGGGCTGAATGGCCTAATTCTACTCCTATGTCTTATGGTCTTATGGAAATGTTGACTATTTATTATTTTCCATAGATGCTGCCTGGTCTGCTGAGTTCCTCCAACATTTTGAGTGTGTACCTTCTTCAAGACACTTTTTCATTGGGAGTGAATGTTTTGCAACAGCCCTCTGTTCATTATTGATATGCTGGCCACTGAATGATCAGAAGCACATGAGACCTTGATATATTAAAGCTCAAGTTCAAGTTTAATTATCATTCAACCATACATGAATATAGACAAACGAAACAGTGTTCCTCTGGGGCCAAGATGCAAAACACATTACCAACATCACATAGCACAACTAGCATATATGGTTAAGATTTCAGAAAAACATACATTCACAAAGAAGAATTATAATATAGTCCAAGTCCTTGAATGGCATGACTGTAGACTGTCCTGGTCCAGCTTGCTCTTTCACTGAGCAAACACTGGAGGGTAGCACCAAACAAACATAGAAGAGTAGCACTGAGTGAATGCTGGAGGGCATCACTGACAGGAGGGGCCAGCCCCTAGCCCTACACGATGCTGGTATGCCCTCAGAGGCTCCTACTCTCTCCCCTGGCCAGCTGCAACAGGCCGCTGTGTCCAAGATGACCCTGCGGCCAAGGCCTAGTCCTTGTCACAGTAAAGACAACACAGTACTCCCACCATTGGTCTCGCCAATGAACAGTGTTGCGATATTCTATGTTAACAAAGTCCAACAGGGTCTTGTAATCCAATAAAAATGTGCAAGCTATTCACTCGCTCCATTTGTTGCATCGTGCTCCACCTCAGCACAAGAATACGCAGCAAGTCCAGGCGACAACTCAACAATGATACAAAATAAGTCCAGTTCCATGTAACACACACAAAATGCTGGAGGAGCTCAGCAGGCCTGGGATCATCTATGGAAAAAAGTACGTCGACATTTCAGGCCGAAAACCTTTGGCAGGACTGGAGAAAAAATGCTGAGGAGAGGATTTGAAAAGTGGGGGAGGGGAGAGAGAAAAGCCCAACTGATGGGTGAAACTTGGAGGGGGAGGGATGAAGCAAAGAGCTAGGAAGTTGATTGGTGAAAGAGACTGAAGGCCATGGAAGAAAGAAAAAAAGTGGGGGGGAGGAGCACCATAGGGAGGCAATGGGTGGACAAGGAGATAACATAGGAGAGGGACAAGGGGATGGGAAATGGTGAAGAGGAGGAGGCATTACTAGAAATTTGAGAAATTGATGTTCATGCCATCAGGTTGGAGGCTACCCAAATGGAATATAAGGTGTTGTTCCTCCAATCTAAGTGTGGCTTTATCCCGACAGTGGAGGAGGCCATCAATGGATATATCGGAATGGAAATGGGAAGTGGAATTAAAATGGGTGGCCACTGGGAGATTCCACTTGTTCTGGCAGTTGGAGCGTAGCTGCTCAGCAAAGCGGTCTCCCAATTTACATTGGGTCTCACAATCTATGTTGGGTGTCACCCAATATACAAGAGGCCACATCAGGAGCACCAAACACAGTATATCATCCTAAGAGACTCATAGGGGAAGTGTCACCTCACCTGGAAGGACTGCTTGGGCCCCTGAATGGTAGTGAGGGAGGAGGTGTAGGGGCAGGTGTAGCACTTGTTCCACTTACAAGGGTAAGTGCCAGGAGGGAAATCAGTGGGGAGGGACAAATGGACAAGGGAGTTGCATAGGGAGTGTCCCTGCAGAAAGCAGAAAGTCGGATGGGGGGGGGGGGAGATGTGTTTGGTGGTGGAAGTTTCAGAGAATTATTTTCTGGACGTGGAGGCTGGTGTGGTGGTAGGTGAGGATGTGAGTAACCCTGATAGCTTGGTGGGAGGATGGGGTAAGAGCAGACATGCATGAAATGGCAGAGATATGGTTGAGGGCAGCATTGATGGTGGAGGAAAGGAAGCCCCTTTCTTTGAAAAAGGAGGATATCTCCTTTGTTCTAGAATGAAAAGCCTCACCCTGAAAGCAGATGTGATGGAGGGGGAGGAATTGAGAGAAGGGATGTGGTGGAGAGGGAGGAATTGAGAGAAGGGTGCAGCAGAGATGGAGGAATTGAGAAAAGTCCAGTTCCATTGCTATCAAGCAAATTGTTGATGGGATAGTTCTGCAGTACTTAATGTTCTTAGTATCCAGCAGTGACTTGTGATCACAAAAAAGACTTAGAAGTCAAACAAATGCACCTTTGGACCCCGAGTGGCCGCTACATCTGAGTGCGCCACCATTCTACCAGAAGGTGCAATGGATTATTAAACTGAGGATGACAGCAGGTGGATTTTCTTTTCACTCTGCCTGTACTTCTCTTATTTCAGATGATTCCATTGAGCAGAATTTGCTAGTTCAGCTCTGGGCTTCAATTGCTGTATCATATGGAAATGATGATTCAGAATTAGCCCAGAAGTGATCTGTTAATGCAAACCTGACATTAATAACAGGTAAAGTGCTTAAAGATTTGGATAGGAATGTGATGTAGGATTATTTGGATCAAAGAGACTATATCAGGTGTAGCCAACTTACCTTCCAAAAGGAGATTGAGAGTGCATTTTGTGAAGACGCTCCAGGACAATGGATCGGGATTCAGAAGGTCACACACCATTTGCCTATGTTTGGCCCATATATCTGAGGGTGCTCCTTAAATGCTGCCAGACCATTTCCTTCAATGCCTTTTGTGTTGCTCCAGATTCTGGTATTTGTTGTCGATTGTGTCTCCTGGTCTACCTTGAGATTCAGAAAACTTTCAATAATGTTTTCGAATGACTCTAACAACAGGTTATAACCTATTCAACTTGGGAGTAATCTGCTGCACTAATTTGAGTAATGAATGATAGCCTGTAGGCAAAAAGTGCTTATTAATGGATTTGGACACAGGCAGCAGTGATTGTTCATACCTATTGGTACTGGGACACTTGTTATCTGCTATTTGTGTGCTCGGGAATTGATTAAGTTTGTAAATAAACTAAGATATAGATGAGAGTCAGGATTTTGAAAGATGTTCAACCATCAGGGACAGATCTAGATGAATTATGAGATTGATCTGAGATCTGGGAAGTGGCTTTTAACTTGGAAAAGTTGCAGGGTGAAAGGTGCATAAATACCTAATCTTCAGTGACAATAATGAAAGCCAATGATGAGAAGGATCTGATAGTATTCTTGCATCTTTGTGCAGTGTCACATCAAGTTTGTTAAACAGTAGTTAAACCAAAAAGGCTAGAGGTGGTTTCACTGAAACACAACACCTTTGTTGTTGTTGTTCAATTTTAGGTTCTTCAAGGCTGGTGATACTGTAATTTCTAGAAGAGGCACAGAGAAAAGCTTCAAGGTTAATTCCCAATGTAACATTTTATTTACATACCTATATTTTCCAACCTCAAACCTTAATTATATTATGTGTAAGAACTTACATCCATTGTTGAACGAAGGTGAACTTATTAAGACCAGGCTGTTTTTCGCCACAGTGAAGATCTTATCATTTTGTCAGAATCAGGTTTATTATCCCTGGCATAAGTTGTGAAATTATTTTACTAATGAAATAGTTGCCCATCTTCTGCCTAACTTAGTTTTCTGAAGTAATTCTGTTATTATTCAAACTAGCGCTGACATCCATAATGAGCACATGAATGATCATTATATATATTATCATATATATACAAAATAATAATAGGAATAAAACCTGTAGGATTTTTAACCACTACCTGAGCCTTGAAATGAGACTGCTGCCTTGAAATTACTATGACTAACATAGAGTCATAAAGTAATACAGCACAGTAACAGGTCCTTCTGCCCACCTGGTACATGAAGACCACGATTCCCATCTAAGTTAGTCCCATTTGCCTAAGTTTGGCCCATACCTTTATAAACCTTTCCTATCCTTTTAAATTTAGAACAACACACACAAAATGCTGGAAGAATTCAGCAAGACAGACAGCATTTTTGGAGAGGAATAAATAGTCATTGTTCCAGCCCAAAACCTGTCATCAGGACTAGACAGAAGGGGGCAGAAGCTAAAATAAGAAGGTAGGGGGAGGGGAAGGAGTGCAAGCTAGCAGGTGATAGGTGAGGGGGAAGATGGGTTGGTGGGGAAGAGGGGGATAAAGAAAGAAGCTTGGAGGTGATAGATGGAAGAGGTACAGGGCAGAAAAAAAAGTAATTGAATAGGAGAGTACAGTAGACCATGAAAGAAAGGGAAGGAGGAGGGGCAGTAGAAGGAAGGGATGGGTAAGTGAGGTGAAGAGAAAGGGAATAAAAAAGAGAGGGAAAGAGGGGGAGAAATTACCTGAAGGTGGAGAAATAGATGTTTGTGGCATTAGGTTGGAGGCTGTCCAGATGGAATATGAGTGTATTGATTCTCCAACCTGAGTTTGGCCTCATCATGGCAGTAGAGGAGGTAATGTGCAGACATATCAGAATGGGAATGCAAAGTCAAATTGTAATGGGTAGTCACTGGCAGATCCTATATTTGGTGGCAGATAGAGCGAAGCTACTCAACACCCATCTCCTTATTCTGGCTTCTGCCCCTTCCTTTCCAGTCCTAATGAAGGATCTCACCCCAAAACATCAACTATTCCACTCAGTAGATGCTGTCTGACTTGCTGAGTTCCTCCAACATTTTGTGTGTGTGTTGTTAAGATTTCCAACATCTGCAAAATCTATTGTGTTTACCTATTAAGTACTTCTAATTTATCTGCTGCAACCACTTCTCCTAGCAGTTCATACCATATACTGGCCACTCTGGGTGAAAAGGTTGCCCCTGAGGTTCTGTTTATTCTCTCCTTCTGCACTTATCCACTAGTTCTTGATTCACCAACCCTATCTATTTATGCTACCCATAATTTTATACATCTCTATAAATTCACTGTTCATTCTCCTATGCCCCAATAATAAAAGTCCCATTCTCCTCAAACTCTCTCCCTACTTCAGTCCCTCAAGCACCAGCAACATCCTTGTAAATCTCCTTTGCACTCTTTCCAGCTTAATGGTATTTTTTTCTATAGCACAGTGACTAAAACTGAACACAATATTCCAAATGCAGCCTCACCAATGTCCTGTACAACTGCAACATAACAGCACAACATAGCATCTCAACTCAGTGCCCTGTCTGATGAAGATCAGTGTGCTGAATGCCACCTTCACCACTCTGTCTATGTGCAATGTTTCTTTCAGGGCACATTGTACTTGTGCACCTAGGCCCCTATGTTCTAAAACACTCCCAGGGCTCTACCATTTTCTTTGAAAGCTCTACTATTATCTGTCCTGCAAAAATGCAATATCTTGTACTTATTTGAATTAAACCTCATTTGCCATTCCTTTGCCCACTAACCAAGCTGGTCAGAATCCCTCTGTTAATCCTGATAACTATATTCACCATATGATAAACAACTGCACCTATTTTAGTGTCATCTGCAAAGGTAGATGAAATGCCATTTGTTATTAATGTGGACCTGGAAACTTGTCTAGACTGTACAATTTATATTAGTATTCATGCCAACAGTAACTATCAGGAAGAAAATAATAGTATGCTTCAGATGATTAAATTTCATACAATGTCATTAATACTGAGAAGAATATTGTAATACATACATTTAGATAGATAAACTGGATGAAAATACAGCTGTTATCTAGATTCATAATGCTATACAGCTCAGAAACAGATGTTTCAGCCCAATTCATCCAGTTTGAATAATATTGTTAAAAGTGTATAAAAAAAACACTCCAAAAGTGAAATCTGGTAGATGCTGAAAATCTGAGAAAAAACCCCCAAAATGCTTTAAATATTTAACAGGATGTTACAACATTTTTGTGAGAAGAAAAAAGTTAATATCACTTTAATACTCCATCTTACTTCTATAGGGATCTCATTGACTTTGGCCTCCAACATTGTTCTAGCAAAGTTCAACATAAGTTTGTGAAGCAGTGCCTCATCTTTTAATTTGCTGCCTTCAGCATTCAATGTAAAATTACTGAATATCATATAATTAACCTTTCCAGATTTACATCTCATATCCAACATGCTTTTCTTTTTTTCTCTCTCTTCTGGTATTTCAGATTTAATTTGCCTTCCACGCCGCAACAAACATACCATTATCAACATCTTTGTGATAATATTATTTAACCTCTCTGGCTCTCCACACTGTCATGATATTTTATTTTTCCCTCTTCCTTTCTCCCTATTTCCACTACAATCTCAAACTCGCCTTATTTCTAACTTTTCCCATTTATGATGACAGGTCTTCAACCGGAAAGGTTATCCTTGTTTCTCACTCCATCAACAATGCCTGAACAAATGAGTATTTATAACATTTTTCATTTTTATTTTTAAAAAATCTAGTGGCTATCCTTGAAGTTTTCTTAAACAAATATTACCATGATGTGGAAAGTAGTGAGGATCTTTGAGAAGGATATTAGATCATTAAGTAGCCCAATGGAAATTATTCCAGTCATATGAAATGTATCGGACAGAATATTAGAGACTATTGCTGTACTGGAAGTTAAATGTCTGAAGCACGGGAATCCATATTTGTGACTCCCATAACAGCTAGAGCAGCACACATTTGCAAGTTGGCTTCACCTAACAAAATATACACACATAAATGGCACCACTTCAGTTCTAGAGTATTTGTGTACAACTTTAGACAATGAAATATTTAAGGGTCCTACTTAAGTACAAAACACTCAAAAACTTCTATAGAAGTACTATGGAGAGCAATCTGACAGGCTGTATCACTGTCTAGGGGTGAAGGGGCGCTACTGCACAGGACCAAAAGAAGCTGTGGAGGGTTGTAAATTTAGTTGGCTCCATCTTGCGTACTAGCCTACAAAGTGCCCAGGACATCTTCAAGGAGCGGTGTTTCAGGAAGGCAGCATCCATTATTAAGGACCCCCAGCACCCAGGGCATGCCCTTTTCTCACTGTTACCATCAGGTAGGAGGTACAGAAGCCTGAAGGCACACACTCAGTGATTCAGGAACAGCTTCTCCCCTTCTGCCATCTGATTCCAAAATGGACATTGAACCCGTGAACACTACCTCACTTTGTTAATATATATTACTTCTGTTTTTGAACAATTTTAAACTATTCAGTATACATATATTCAAATTATTTATTTATTATTGTTTTTCTTCTATATTACATATTGCATTGAACTGCTTCTGCTAAGTTAACAAATTTCATGACACATGCCAGTGATAATAAACCTGATTTTGATTCTAACTGCAAGAATATAACCTAAACAATATAATTTTAGTTTCAACACAACGTTTTATTTACTGTTTTCCAAAGAAACAATATGTACTCATGCTCTAAGACAAAAGCAAGAATTTGATCGAACTTTATCTTTCTTTGCAGGAAGATCTTGTGATGAAGCGTTCCTACCTCCTTCTGGGTTTGGCTGTGTTTGCTATTTTTGCTACAGGCCTCTTTGGTTTCCCTGGTTCTGGAGGACTCTGCACCATTGTCATGGCTTTTCTTGCTGGAGTTGGATGGGTTGATGGCAAGGTAGTGTAACAAGAGATGAATTCAATGTAATGGAAGCAGATGGTTTGATTAGTTGAATAATTTCCAAATGAAGAATTAACAAGTGGGCTTTGCATCTGGCATAATTATTATTTGTTTACTGAAAACTTACAGTTGCTGTGAAGTATGCTTAATATGTAATGACTGCATTTGTTTAAAAATTACAACAAATTACTCAAATAACATACATTTTCCCATTGGTGGGACCACAACACTTCATTATTGTAGATCTAACTTCAAAATGGAATCTTTCATTATACATTAATGTGAATTTGGAGAACTGGGAAAATACTGTGTAACCCTCAGGCTCGGCCAGCACGTGTTTGTCTAGGGGAAGACAGCTTCTGGCCCGCCAGACTGAGAAATCTCATTTGTGTGGATGCTGCGTGATGTGTTGCTCAGTTACAAATCCGCACCACAAAATATTAGACATATGCAATTAACTGATTAAACTTTATAAATCTTAATCTGAATATAGGGTTAATAAAGAAAAGAAAAAGAAAAAGGGTCCATTTTAAGAGAAAAGTCAAAAGTGCACATTGGAGCTCACAAATATGGCCATTCATCAACCATCGACTTCCTCCAAGCGTTGCTGACCTTCAGACCCTCACTCCCAGTCCACTGGTAGTCTACCAGTTCTCTCCAGATGCGTCTTCCTTCTCCTCTTGCTGACCAAAAACTGTGAAAATCTCTCTTCCAGACTCACAAGAAACAACAACAGCATTCCAAACCCCGTTATCTCTAGTCATAACCAAAACATTGCTGCTACAGAGAAACCATTACATTAGCAGTGAAACATTACAGAGAGGCCTTACATTAGCAATGCAACCTTACAGCGCGCTACAATTATTAATTATAGCCATTAGCAAAATATCAACTTTTTAATGTTTGATTTCACTATCAGAAGAGCAGGAAAGTGCCTTGTCCAATATTCTTCCCTCCACTAACACTTCTAAATTCTATTTATTCTAAACACAAGAGATTCTGCTGATGTTGGAAATCCAGTGTAGGACAAACATTTCTTTAGCATCCTGAGGAGGTAGAGGCATTGGTAAACTTTTTTGGCCATGGCATCTACATGGTTGGATCCGGACAGGCCATTGGTGATGTTCAGTCCTAGGTACTTAAAGTTCTCAACCCTCCCAACCACAACATTATTGATATACACAGGAACATGTACACCACCACCCCTCTCCTTCCTGAAGCTCTTCTGTTTTGCTGACATTGAGGGAAACGTTGTTGTCATGACATCAAGTCACAAAGCTCTCTACCTCCTTCCTGTACACTGACTCATTGTTATTTGAAATACGGCCCACTATGGTGGTATCATCTGCAAACTTGTAGATGGAGTTGAGAGCAGAATCTCACCACACAGTAGTGTACAGGGAGTAGAGAAAGGGGCTGAAGAGCCCTATGGGGCACCAGTGCTGATGATGATTGTAGTGGAAGTGTTAAAATCTCTGTTATGACTTCTGTTGTTTGATGTGATATTTAAAGGTGACTCAATGTCTTTTTGCTCCTGCAAATTTACAAGTGTTTGAAAAAAAATCTGCTTGCCTTTGCCTTAGGGGGGAGCTGAAGCTATCACTGCCCATGCCTGGGCCATTTTTCAACCATTACTCTTCGGATTGATTGGAGCAGAAATATCGATTACTTCTCTAAACCCATATACAGTTGGTAAGAAAATTAAATATTAAAAATGGTGATTGAAATCTCATTTACTTAATTGTTTTATAATTTAATTACACACACTTTTACTGCTGTGTTTTACTACTGTATATTCAGGTTTAATATTACTGGAAATGAAAGTTTCTGCTCAGATTAAATGTGGGGAATTAGATTATATTTTCATTTGTGGTTCTGGTAGTTTCATGACACGGGCACGCACCAGAATTAAAATTGGGTCAATTTTGGAAGGGCAGTATGAGCTTGTATATATTTTGCACCTAGACTATTTTGTATATATCTAATGTGCGTGATGTTTATGTAGGTGGAGTGAGTGTCCTTGCTATCCCCCATCCACTATACCTGGGTGTACTCTACTGGCCATTATTGTAAAGGCAGTAGATGCTTCATCCATAAAGGAAGAACTAAGTCAGTTTGTCCAGAAGAAAGATGGCAGTGTCAGCTCAGCGGTCTTGGAACCAGTGGCTGTAGAATGCTGTGCATGGAATATGAATTATATCATTTTGTGTCATTGGCAATGAAGGAATATAGATTTCCATTCTTGAGACATTATTGCAGTAGTGGATGATCTTGTTGTGATATGATCTTTGATTTTTTTCTTATTTCTTTATTATTTTTGTTTTCTTCAACTGTGCACATGCTGTTTGAGAACTTGCTTTGGCAAATGTATAGTTAACATAGTTTCGTGTCTGACAATAGGAAAACAGACTTTTTTTCAGGCAATGAAAAAGAGTTAACATGCTGAAGCTGCTACGAGGATATTTGATGGCAGGCTTTTATAAGGAGCATCATCTCCAGATGACCAAAACAATTTACACCCACAAATGAATCACACTTCAAGTTTAGGCAGTGTTAAATGCTAAATGTTTCTGAAATATTCAAACTTCAAAGGGAATCTAAAAGTTACAAAATATTTTTAAACATCTTTGTTTACTTAACAAGCCAATAGAAAACTTCTATTAGAAAGAATTACTTGAGCCTTTCCAAATGTTCACTTAGACAGGTACAGAATTCTCCAACAAGACCATAAGATATTGAAGCAGAATTAGGCTATTTGGCTCATTGACTCTGCTGCACATTTCATCGTTTCCTTTCCTTTCAGCCGCAATCTCCTGCCTTCTCCCTGTATCCCTTCATGTTCTGACCAATCAACAATCTATCAACCTCTGCCTTAAATATACGTAAAGACTTGGCCTCCACAGCTGCCTGTGGCAAAGAATTCCACAGATTCACCACACTCTGGCTAAAGAGTTGTTCAAGAAGTATAAAGCTTTAGGCCAGGTTTTCTCACCCACCAAAGGGTTGTTTACCATCAGAATGCTGATTTCTTTCTAGCAGTGAATCAGTGCACGTAGCTGGATTTCTGCAATTGCACCCAGGCAAATGGAAATCCCAGATTTGTTGTTGGTTACAGAAGAAAATTATGGCAAGTCAACTCATTACCTGGCAAAATCTGGACCAATACCATATGGCTATCAGGCCACAGTTTGTCAAATATAACTGTTTCAAGTTGATAGTCTGGGTTTTGTTGCATTTTGACATGTGCCTTTCCTATTGTTATTAGTATTTAAATAATTGAAATTCTATTTCTTTTCTCCTATTTACATAAGACCATAAGATATAGGAGCAGAACTGGGCCATTCAGCCCATTGAGTCTGCTCCACCATTCCATCATGGCTGATCTATACATCATAGCCTTGATTAATCAACCTCTGCTTCAAAAATAATGACTTATCCTACACAGCCATCTGTGGCAATGAATTCCACATTTTCACTACCCTCTGGCTAATTTCTCTCCATCTCTGTTCTAAATGGACATCCCTCTATTCTGAGGCTGTGCTACCTGGTCCTACATGCACCCACCATAGGAAACATCCTCCCCGCATCCATTTTATCTAGGCCTTTCAATATTCTATAAGTTTCAATGAGATTCCCCCACATTCTTCTAAGCTCCAGCAAGTACAGGCCCAGATCCATTAAATGCTCCTCATATGTTAACTCTTTCCTTCTTGGAATCATTCTCGTGAACCTCATCTTGAACCCTCTCCAATACCAGCACATCTTTTGTTAGATAAGAGGCCCAAAACTGCTCACAATACTCCGCAAGTGTGGTCTGACCAATACTTTATAAAGCTTCAGCATTACATCTTTGCTCTTATATTCTAATCCTCTCAAAATGAATGCTAACATTGTATTTGGCTTCCTTACCACTAACTCAACTTGCAAGTTAATCTTTGGGGAAAATAGTCTATGCCTTTATTTCTTCCAGCAAAGTGCATGACCATACACTTCCCTATACCATATTCCATCTGCCACTTATTTTGCCCATTCTCCTAATCTGTTTATGTCCTTCTGCAGACTCCCTGTTTCTTCAACACTACTTGCCCTTCCACCTATCTTCGTATCATCCGCAAAATTGGCCATAAAGTGATCAATTTCATCATCCAAATCATTGACTTATAATGTGAAAATAAGTGGTCCCAACACTGACTCCTGCTGAAACATCACTAGTAACTGGCAGCCAACCAGAAAAGGCCCCCTTTATTCCCACTCTTTGCCTCCTGCCAGTCAGTTAATCTTCTATCTTCTGCATATTTTCTGTAATACCATGGGCCCTTTTCTTGTTAAACAGCCCCCCACCCCCGCCGTGTGGCACCTCGTCAAAGACCTTCTGAAGATTTAAGTTAACAACATTCATTGGCTGTCTGTCCTGCCTGTTATTTCAAAGAATTCCAACAGAATTGTCAAGTAAGATTTCCCCCTAAAGAAACCATGCTGACTTTGGCCTATTTTATCACATGCCTCCAAGTTACCTTAACCTTAATAATGGACTCCAACATTTTCCCAACTGAAGTTGGACTAACTGGCTGATAATTTCCCTTCTTCTCCCTTCCTCCTCACTTCAAATGCAGTTTTCCAGTTCTCTGGAAACATTACAGAACCTAATGATTCTTGAAAGATCATTACTAATGCCTCCATAATCTCTTCAGCTACCTCTTTCAGAGTTCTAGGGGGTTGTCCATCTGGTCCCAGTGACTTATCTACCTTGAAACCTTTAAGTTTCCCAAGCATCATCTTCTTAGTAATAGCAACTACACTCACTTCTGCCCCGATACTTGAATTTCTGGCATACTGCTTCTGTCTTCCACAGTGAAGGCTGACACAAAATACTTATTCAGCTCATCACCATTTCTTTGTCCCTCACTACTACCCCTCTAGCATAATTTTCCATCTGTCTCATATCCATTCCCAACTTTATATATCTGAAAAAGCTTTTGGTATCCTATTTTATATTATTGGCTGACTTGCCTTTGTATTTCATCTTTTTTTTCTTATAGCTTTTTAGTTGCTTTCTGTTGGTTTTCAAAAGCTTCCCAATCCCCTAACTTCCAACTAATTTTTGCTATATTATATGCTATCTTTTGCTTTTATGCTGTCTTTTACATCCCTTGTCAGCCATGATAGCCTCATCTCCCTATAGAATAGTATTATTATTATTATTATTATTACTTTATTGTTGCCAAATAATTGATACTAGAGCGTACAATCATCACAGCAATATTTGATTCTGCACTTTGCGCTCCATGGAGTACAAATCGATAGTAAATATAATAAAAATTTAAATTATAAATCATAAATTTTAAAAAAAGGGAAAGTAAGGTAGTGCAAAAAAAAACCAAGAGACAGGTCCGGATATTTGGAATGTACGGCCCAGATCTGGGACAGGATCCGTTCAGCAGTCTTAACACAGTTGGAAAGAAGCTGTTCCCAAATCTGGCTGTACGAGTCTTCAAGCTCCTGAACCTTCTCCTGGAGGGAAGAGGGACAAAAAGTGTATTGGCTGGGTGGGTCGTGTCCTTGATTATCCTGGTAGCACTGCTTTGACAGCATGCAGTGTAAAGTGAGTCCAAGGATGAAAGATAGGCTTGTGTGATGTGCTGGGCTGTGTTCACGACCTTCTGCAGCTTCTTCTGGTCTTGGACAGAACAACTTCCATACCAGGTTGTGATGCACCCTAGAAGAATGCTTTCTACAGTGCACCTATAAAAATTAGTGAGGGTTTTAGGGGTGTCAGGCCAAATTTCTTCAGCTTTCTCAGGAAGTAAAGGCGCTGGTGGGCCTTCTTGGCAGTTAGACCAAGTCAGGTCATTTGTGATATTGACCCCGAGGAACTTAAAGCTTTTGACCTGTTCCACCTGCGCATCACTGATGTAGATGGGGTTGTGTGGTCCGCTACTCCTTATGAAATCAACAACCAATTCCATCATCTTGCTGACATTGAGGGATAGGTTATTGTCTTCGCACCATACCACCAGGTTCTTAATTTTCTCTCTTTACTCAAACTCATCATTACCCGAGATACGGCCTGCAAATGTGGTGTCATCAGCAAACTTGTATACTGAATTCGATGGAAACTTGGCTACACAATCATGGGTGTACAGTGAGTACAGCAGGGGGCTGAGTACACAGCCTTGTGGGGCACCGGCGCTCAGAGTGATTGTAGAGGAGAGCTTGTCCCCTGTTTTTACAGCCTGGGTCCTGTCTGTGAGGAAGTTGAGGATCTAGCTGCAGATCTGAGTGCTAAGACCCAGGTTCCGGAGCTTAGGAATCAGTTTATTTGGAATTATGGTATTAAAAGCAGAGCTGTAGTCAATGAAAAGGAGCCTTACATATGTGTCTTTATTCTCCAGGTGTTCTAAGGAGGAATGTAGTGCCAGAGAAATGGCATCTGCCATTGACCTGTTGCTGTAGTAGGCGAATTGCAAAGTGTTGAGGTTGACCGGTAGGCTATGGTTGATGTGTGCCATAACCAATCGTTCCAAGCACTTCATAGCAATTGATGTCGGAGTCACAGGTCGGTAGTTATTCAGGCATGCCACCTTACTCTTCTTCGGCACCAGGATTATCGTTGCCTTCTTAAAACACAAGGGGATCTTAGACTGAAGCAGGGAGCAGTTGAAGATGTCAGCAAACACTCCAGCTAGCTCGCTTGCACAGGCCCGGAGAACCCGTCCGGGGACACCATCTGGGCCTGCTGCCGTCCTTGGATCTATCTTCAAAAGGCCCTTCTAAAGTCCTCCTCAGTGACGATGAATCTCGATGCCAGCAGGTCTGGTTCATCCAGTGGGGTGGGACGTTCCTCTTCTGTTCAAATCTTGTGTAGAATACGTTAAGTTCATCAGGAAGAGAAACGCTACAGTTATTGATATTCCCAGCCTTTTCTTTGCGCCCAGTAATCTCATTTAGATCCTGCCATAGTCTACTGGCATCCCTCTGGTTAGCCTGGGCTTCCAACTTGGCTCGATATTGCCTCTTGGCACTCTTAATGGCTTTCCGGAGTTCACACCTGGATTCCGTGTAGCGACTGGTATCCCTGGACCTAAGAGCTGCAGCTCTAGCCTTCAAAAGGGACTGGACCTCATAATTCATCCAAGGTTTCCAGTTATGGAATACCCAGATCATTTTGCGAGACACACAGTCCTCTGTGCATTTCTAGATTAAGTCCATAACAGCTGAGGCATACTCATTGAGGTTAACTGCTGAGTCCTTGAATACTAACTAGTCCACCGATTCAAAGCAGTCACGGAGGACCTCATCCATTTCCTCTGTCCAACGCGACACCACTTTTGACACCGTGACTTCCCGCTTCAGTTTCTGTTTGTAAACCGGGAGGAGGAGTACGGCCTGATGGTCCGATTTTCCGAAGTGAGGTCGTGGGACGGAACAGCAGGCATCCTTGACCGCTGTGTAGCAGTGGTGAAGTATATTTGGGCCTCTAGTGGAGCACATATTGGTATAACTTTGGCAGCGCTTTTCTGAGGTTGGCCTGGTTAAAGTCCCAGCTGTAATGAGCAAAGCCTCCGGATACCGGGTCTCAAGTTCACTGATGTCGGCATACAGTGTGTTCAGAGCACACTCCATGTCTGCCTGGGGGGGGAATGTATACCGCTGACAGTATGACCGAGGTGAATTCCCGAGGCAGATAATAGGGATGACACTTCACTGACAGGTGTTCCAGGTCCGGGCTGCAGGAGCTTGTCAGTGCCACTGTATCCGAGCACCACGCAGTGTTGATCAGTGGGCAGACACCACCTCCCCTTGTCTTACCCGAAGACGCTGTGCGGTCCATCCGATGGATCAAAAATCTCTCCGGTCGGATGGCACAGTCGGGGGAGAATGCTTCATCCTTGAGATACATCTATCCTGCATCTTCTGAATTGCCCCCAGAAACTCTGGTCATTTTGTATATGTATCTCCAGCCATTACTGTTCCGCCATCATCTCTGCTAGCGTCCCCTTCCGATAAGCTTTGGCCAGCTCCTTTCTCATATCTCTGTAATTCCCTTTACTCTACTGGAATACTGATACATCTGTCTTTAGCTTCTCCCTCTCAAACTGCAGGTGAATTCCTTCATATTATGATTACTGGGTCCTAAGGGCTCCTTTACCTTAAGCTCCCTAATCAAATCTGCATAACACCAAATCCAGAATTGTCTTTCCCCTAGTGGGCTCAACCAAAAACTGCTGTAAAAAGTTATCTCTTAGGGACTCTACAAATTTCCTCTCTTGGGATCCAGCATCAGCCTGATTTTCCCAATCTACCTGCATATTGAAATCCTACATCACTATTGTAACATTGCCCTGTTTACATGCCTTTTCAATCTCCCATTGTAATTTGTATCCCACTGCTTGATTACTGTTCGGAGGTCTGTAAATAACTCCTATATTTTTTACCCTTGGAGTTTCTTAACTCTACCCACAAGGATCCTACATCTTCCAATCCTATGTCAACTCCTTCTAAGGATTTGATTTCATTTTTTACAAACAGGGCTACCCCACTCCCTCTGCCTACCTGCCTGTCCTTTCGATACTTTGTGTATCGTTGAATGTAAAGCTCCCAACTATGATCTTGTTTTAGCCTTGACTCACTGATGCCCACAATGTCTTACCTGCCAATCTCTAACTGCGCTGCAAGATCATCCACCTTGATCCATATACTGTGTGCTTTTAATTATACTGTAATGCCTTCAGTCCTGTATTCATCATCCTTTTCGATTTTGCCCTATGTTACACTTCAACTCATCCCACTAAGTGCAATTGTTCCCTAACATCTGCCTAACTTCCTCACAACCTCACTACACACTACATCTACTTGTATATCGACTGCCCCATCTTCAGCCCTATCACTCTGGTTCCCATCCCCCCTGCCAAATTAGTTTAAACCCTCAACAGCTTTGCACATCTGGACTGTGTAATTTTTCCCCATTCTTCTTTACAAAACTGCTCAAGCTCAGCCAGACCTCATGGGGATTGTGAGTGAACAGCTCTTTTCAAGTCCAGCCACAAATTCTTAATTGGATTGAGGAATGGACTCTGACTAGGCCACTCCAGGATATTAACATTGTCGTTTTTAAGCCATTTCTGTGTAGCTTTGGCTTTATGCTTGGAGTCATTGTCTAGGTGGAAAACAGATCTTCTCCCAAGTTGAGTTCTTTTGCAGTCTGTATCAGGTTTTCCTCCAGGATTTGCTTGTATTTTGCTGCATTCATTTTACCCTCTACCTTCACAAGCCTTCCAGGGCCTGCTGCAGTGAAGCATCCCCACAGCATGATGCAGCCACCACCATGCTTCACGGTAGGGATGGTGTGTTTTGATGCAGTGCATTGTTTGGTTAACGCCAAACATAGGGTTTAGTCTGATGGCCAGAAAGCTCAATTTAGTTTCATCAGACCATAGGACTTCCTTCCAGCTGACCTCAGAGTCTCCCACAAGGCTTCCGGCAAACTCTAGCCAAGATTTCATACAAGTTTTTTCAACAGTAGCTTTCTCTTTGCCACTCTCTTATATAGCTGCGACCGGGTAACAGTTGTGGTATGCACAGTCTCTCCCATCTCAGCCACTGAAGCTTGTACCTCCTCCAGATTTGTCATAGATCTCTAGGTGGCTTCCCTCACTAGTCTCCTTCTTGCCCGGTCACTCAGTTTTTGAGGACAACCTGCTCAAGGTAGATTTATATTCTTTCCATTTATTGATGATTGACTTAACTGTACTCCAAGGGATATTTGGTGATGTGGAAATTTTCTTGTATCCTTCTCCTGACTTGTGCTTTTCAATAACCTTTTTGTGGAGTTGCTTGGAGTGTTCTTTTGTCTTTATGGTTTAGTTTTTGCCAGGATATTGACTTGCTAGCAGTTGGACCTTCCAGATGCAGGTGTATTTTTACTTCATATCAATTGAAACACCTTGACTGCACACAGGTCTCCAAAAACAGATTTCCATTTAATTAATTATGTGACTTCTAAAACCAACTGATTGTACCAGCGATAGCTTTGTGTGTCATATTAACGAGGGTGAATATTTATGCAATCAATTACTTTGTGCTTTATATTTGTAATTAATTAAAATGACTTTGTAGAGATCTGTTTTCACTTTGACTTGAAAGGGTCTTTTGCTGTTGATCAGTGTCAAAAAAAGCCAAATTAAATCCAATATTATTCAATGTTGTAGCACAATAAAACATGAAAACTTCCAAGGAGGGTGAATACTTTTTATAGGCACTGTATATTGGGGAAAATAAGGCATTGAAGGGCAGATGTTGCATGGGCATGGGAAGGAAAGTGAGTTTTAATGCGGATAGAAAATAAATCAGAACATTGAGGGGAGCTGTCCTTCAGAATGCTTGGAAATGAAGGGAAATATCTCTAATGCTGGTATTGCATTGAAGTTGGTGGAAATTATTGAGAATCAGCTGTTGAACATGGAGGCTGGTCGGATGGACAGTGAGAACAAAGGGGGCCCTGTTTTTGATCTCGATGGTGGGGGACGGGGTGCAAAGATTGAGAGCAGAAAAACAGGAAATTGAATCAAGCATAAACTAAGAAACAGTGTATCGTCTTCCAGTCATAAGCATCCCTACTAGTTTGTATCAAATTAGCTAGTTTTCAAGAAATATCATCAACTTCTAACATTAGTTTTGTCTTTTTCCCTCCACAGATGCTGCCAGACACACTGATTATTTCCTGTCCTTTATTTCAGTCTGTTGCCTCTCACAATTTTAACAGTTACTTTGTTCACTGTTCTCATTCAGTTACTTCTCTTAGCATGTGTTTTTCTCCCTCTCCCTCTGTCTCATGTGCTCTCTCTCCATCCCTCCCCCTCCCCCTCCTTGTCTCTATCACCTGCACCCAGCATTACCATCACTTGCATCATTAATATTGTCCTCAAGTTCATCCTATCAATTCAAGTTCAAATTTATCCTTATCATTTGCACTCAATGCCCTGTAAATAGCTTTCTGCGGCAGCAGCGCAATATATTGTAAGAAAAGGATAAGCAGAAGTTAACGGAAGCTTAAATTAACATAAATTATACATAATTTATATGAGTCCAAAATAACATAACAAAACTAATGCAAGATTGAGAGAGAGAAAAGATGTATAGACTGAAGTAGTATTAAGGGTTTTCAGGTTAGTTTAAAAATCTGATGCAATAGGGAAAAGTTGTTGAATCATGAGGTGTGAGTCTTCAAGCTCCTGTACATCCTGTCTGATGGCAGCATCCTATCACAGTTCTTATGAAAAGTCATTGATCTGAAACATAGTTCTGTTTCTCTATCCATACGTGCTTTCTCACCTACTGAGTGTTTCAAGTGCTTTCTATTTTTATTTCAGCTCTGACGGTTCCTAGTTGTCAACTTGTGTGTCAAATTGTAATGAATGTTGGAGATCATGTTTGTTCAGCAGTTCTGCGTAGGTTATTAACATCTGTAATCTGAACTTGTTGAATAATGTGCTCTATCTTTCCCTCTAGGATTTGGAATCGCAACTCTAACCATTGCTCTTGTAGTCAGAATCTTGGTAACATTTTTAATGGTAAACTGCTCTGGATTTAACTTCAAGGAAAAAATATTTATTGCTTTGGCTTGGGTTCCTAAAGCCACAGTTCAGGTTAGTCTACTGGTTTTACATGAATTATTACCTGAATGTCAAGAATTGACCCTTTTTAATACCAGTTGACTTGAACTAGCATAATTTCCAGTTGCTTTGTACAAACCTGTTCCATTGCTTTGGAACGAGCTTACTGTATTTGGTGGTCCAAGATTCCATATTCTGTACCTCTGAAAATGGACAATAGAATATATATCATAGAAAGTGACAGGGTAGGTTATGAAGGTGGTTAAAAACCTTAAGGGATCCTGTGCTTTATAAATACACAGAGCTGAAGAGCAATTAAGTCATGATGAACCTTTCCTAAAACTAGTTTGATCTGCTCTTCAAAACAAGTTGTACCTCTAGCTAAGCTGTTCCAGAATAGTTACAACATTGCCATCACCTGACCACACAGAGCATTGTCCCAGTGTGTTCTGTTCTCTAAAAAAAAGACTAGACAAATCTCATCTGGTCAATCACATCTACAATTTCACCAGGAAAATTCAGGTTCAGGTATCGTCACAGTCTTGGTTCCAATGTTGACTGAATTCCAGAGTTGAGGTGAGAGAAGCTACTCTAGACATCAAAGGAACATCTGAATGAGTGTGGCATCACGGAGTCTTGGTAAAACTGTAATCAGTGGACATGAGAGGTTTTAAAGGATAAAGAAAGAAGATTCCGATTATAAAGTCAGAGACCCAGCACGAAAACAATCTATGCCAGTCATCAAATATCCAATTACACTTATTCTACATTCCCCTCAACCAACCCCAGAAACTGCCACCTACTTACATATTACACTGGTCAACTTTGGGTGTGGGAGGGAATAGGAGCAGCTTAAGAAACCCTACAGTTATAGGGAGAGTATGCAAACACCAGTCAGAGAGCACCAGAGGTTGATTGTCCCAGCTGCAGTACATCGATGTTGAAATTCGTCAGTAATGATCCTCAAGTATTTTAACAACCTTCACAACCTGGGAATTGCAGGAAAAGCCAGTTTGCACTACTCCAATGTTAACTACCTGTGATTAGGCAGTGATAAGTCCTTTTTTTGAATTACTACAGTAATTCTGATGAAAGTGCACCCGCAGTACTGTTGTAAAGGGAGTTTCAGAATTTAGAACCAGTGATTTGAAGTGCTGACAATATACACTCAGTGATCACTTTATTAGTTACAGGATTGTAACCCAGTTTGGTCTGCTGCTGTAGCCTATCCTCTTTAAGGTTTAACATGTGTATTGAGAGCTGCTCTTCCCAGTCTGGCACCAACAATGATTCCATGCTCAAATTCATTTAGATCACATTTCTTCTTCGTTCTGATATTTGTTCTGAACACCAACTGAACCTCTTGACAATGCCTGTGTGCTTTTATACTGCCACACGGTTAGCTGATTAGATATTCGCATTAACACGCAGGTGTATAGGTGTTCCTAATAAAGTGACAACTGAGTGTATTTCCATGTCAGGATTGTGTGTGACTTGTAGAAGTAACACCAGACAGTGGTGTTTCTCTGCATCTGTAACCCTTCCCCTATTTGTAGAGTGTAAGGTTTCTGGAGATGCTGTTGGTGAACTCTGAATGATTAACTGTAGTGCAGTTTGTAGATGAGGCATACAAGAGCCACTACATGTACTGCAGACCAATAGATATTTGACGTGATTGGTGAGCTGCGAATCAAGGTGGTTTCTCTCCCCTGGATGGTGACAGGTTTCTTGAGAGGAGTTGCCACTGCACTCATCCACATAAGTTGAGAATCAGAATCAGGTGTATTATCAGTGACATATGATATGAAATCTGTTGTTTTGTGGCAGCAGTACAATGTAATACATAAAGAATAACTACAAGTTACAATAATAAATACAAAATAATAAATCAATAGGAGGACTTCCAGGTTACCAAGGGAATGGCAGTGTAGGGAAAGGTCTCTCGACAAAAAAGAATATAAACTGCCCCAAAGCTGAAATTAGACAAATATTTAGTATCGTATAACTGTATCAACAAAAGGAGCAAGGATGATGTCTAAGTATAAGAACAAAAAGTCTGCTCAGAATGCTGATAAATACGAGTCGCAGCAACTCGAAGGGGCTAGCTTCTCCACGGCTAGCCAGGACAGAGATAATGAGGAAGAGTCGGTGAACCTGACTTTGATTCTCAAAGAGATTCATGATTTCTGACAAGATAACAACAAACAGCTGGAAGATATTAAAGCAGCAATAGTAAAAACTAATTTGAGGTTAGATGAAGCCGAAGCAAGGATTGTAGGGACTGCAAAACTCAGAGGAAGTGATTCAGAAATGCTAAAGCTATAAGAGCAGCTCCAGTGGAAGCTAATAGACCAAGAAGGGAAAATGTGAGGATCCATGGTGTTCCTGAAGGAGCTGAAGGTAAAATCGGATTGGTGACTCCCTTTGTGGAGAAGCTGTTTAGAGAGAACCTTGACATACCAGATGCAAAAGACCTACAGATAGAAAGGGCCCACCGCGCATTAGTACCGCAGCCTCTGGCAGGCGCCCAGCCCAGATCGACTCTAGTCAGATTTCTCAGCTACAGAATGAAGGAAGAAGTGCTTAAACTGGCATGGCAAAAGAAAGGTTTTACATGGAGCAACTGTAAAATCAGCTTTGACCACGATTAAGCACCGGGGATTCTTGCCAGACAGAAGGAATACGTGGAAGCACGGAGGGTCCTGAAGGAAAACAAAATCAGATTCCAGACCCTGTACCCAGCTCAGCTAAGAGTCTTTTACGACGAAGGGACAAAAACCTATGCTACAGTGGAGGAGGCAACGTCGGACCTGGCGGACCGGGGACTACCCATAAAAGTTATCACCCAACTGGAGTCGCTACTGGAGAAGATTCGGCGGAAGTCATGGCAGCCAGTGCAGCAAGGACGCTCCACTCAAACCAGAGTGTCAAGCTACAAGGAAAAGCTGCAAGTATTCAGACGCGAACGTACAGAGAGTACAGATTAATTAAGAGAAATGACTGGAAAGAGTAAATCGGACTTAAAGGTAAAATTAAAGCTGGTAACTGAAAATAAACTAGACGGAATAACTTGAATGATAGCAATGTGGTTGAGACATAAAAAGGAGAGAATTCTCCATGATTGTTCACACTGCAGAGGGCCCTCTAACACAGGGTGACGATAGGGGTTATCCCTCTGAGCTAAGGCAGGTCAATGCTCAGGCCTCACTGTTGGAAGCCAGGGAAAATTTTCAAATGTTCTACGTTCAAAAAAGCCTAGGGTTTGGTTTTGCATTCTGGTTTACTGTTGAGAAGGGATTGCTTACTGTTTGTTTAAAAAAGGACAGTGTTTTCTTTTCTACTAGAGAAAAATACAAATTGAACCTGTAAAAATAATTACCTATAATGTTAATTGGGTTTTGAATCCAATTAAGAGAAATAAGATTATGTCTAAATTGAAAAAAGAGAGGGCACAAATAGCTTTCCTTCAGGAAACGCACATGAGCCAATCCGAACATGCAAAATTAAAAAGAATGGACTTTAGGCAGGTATTTTATTCATCATATAAACTGAGCCACAAAAGAGGAGCAGCTACTTTAATACCAAGTGCTCTTAACTATGAACATATTTCAGAGATTAAAGGCAAGGATGGACGATTTGTAAGGATTACAGGAAGAGTAGAAGGTACTGAAATAACATTGCTGAATGTTTATGCTCCACCAGGGAGTGAATGGTCATTCTGTAAACACGTTTTTGACCTAATGGCCAGCTCTCAAGGGGTAGTGATCTGCAGAGGGGATTTTAATATTAGGTTAAACCCTGCATTAGATTCTTCAGGAACAGTTATTCAGAACAAACTCTGATTAGAAAAGTGAAATCATTGATGGAGGAGTTGGGAATAATAGATGTGTGGAGGGAATTACACCACACTAGTAAAGCCTATACACATTGCTCTTCCCCTCATTCAGCTTATTCAAGGATAGACTTTTTATATTTAACATAGATAGATTCAGGATAAAAGAGTGTAACATTGCAACAATTGGTTTGTTGTACCATAGCCCAGTCTCTAAGTCTCTAATTCTGGAAAGGAAACCGAGAAAAACCATTATGGAGGTTAAATTCACATATTCTCAATAACCCAAAAATAATAGAGAGATTAAAGGGAGAAATCAAAGAATACCTAGACCTAAATGACACAGGAGAAACATCACCAGTGATCTTATGGGATACATTGAAAGCTGCACTGAGAGGAAAAATTATTTCCATTACTACTCACATGAAAAAATTTAAAGCACAAAAATTAGCAGACCTTCAAGGAAAATTAAAACAGTTTCAAGTTGTAGATAGCAACAGAATTAATTCTAATTTAAAACAGGAAATTAAGAAATTGATGATATTTATACATTGGAAACTCAAAGAAATTTTCTTTACTTGAGACAAAAGAATTATGAAGTAGGAGGTAAATCAGCTAGATTATTAGGATATAAGTTACATAAACAACAAGCAGACAATACAATTCATAAAATAAAGAATCCTAAAACAAAGCTTGTTGAGAGTACAATAGGGAAAATTCAAGAGAGTTTTGAAACATATTTTGAGAGCTGTACTCTCAACCCCGGGCCTCCAATGAGTCCCATATAGACACTTTTCTGAATTCTTTAGAACTACCCAAGCTCACAGATTTACAAAATGAATGCCTATTAGAACCAGTAACTGCCAAAGACCTGAATGTGACCATCTCTTGATTAAAGGCCGGAAAGTCTCCAGGCTCTGATGGGTATACCTCAGAGTGGTACAAATTGCTGAAATCACAGTTAGCTCCTTTATTACTCAACACCTTTAATTGGATCTTACAGAGAGGAGAAATTCCACCTTCCTGTAGAGAGGCGATTATCTCAGTTATTACTAAAGAAGGTAAAGATAAACTAGAATGCAGTAATTACCAGCCAGTCAGTGCCCTTAATTTGGATTATAAATTATTTACATCTATATTAGCTCGTAGACTGGAAAAGCTTCTACTTGACCTCATCCACTTAGACCAGACTGGATTCATCCAGCAAAGACAAACATATAGCTTGCAGAGAGATTTAGGCCAGTTAGAAGAGTGGGCTGAAAGATGGCAGATGGAGTTTAATGCTGATAAATGTGAGGTGCTACATTTTGGTATGACTAATCAAAATAGGACATACATGGTAAATGGTAGGGCATTGAAGAATGAAGTAGAACAGAGTGATCTTGGAATAATGGTGCATAGTTCCCTGAAGGTGGAGTCTCATGTGGATAAGGTGGTGAAGAAAGCTTTTGGTATGCTGGCCTTTATAAATCAGAGCATTGAGTATAGGAGTTGGGATGTAATGTTAAAATTGTACAAGGCATTGGTAAGGCCAAATTGGAGTACTGTGTATAGTTCTGGTCACCAAATTATAGGAAGGATGTCAACAAAATAGAGAGAGTACAGAGAAGATTTACTAGAATGTTACCTGGGTTTCAGCACCTAAGTTACTGAGAAAGGTTGAACAAGTTAGGTCTTTATTCTTTGGAGCGTAGAAGGTTGAGGGGGGACTTGATAGAGGTATTTAAAATTATGAGGGGGATAGATAGAGTTGACGTGGATAGGCTATTTCCATTGAGAGTAGGGGAGATTCAAACAAGAGGACATGAGTTGAGAGTTAGGGGGCAAAAGTTTAGGGGTAACACGAGGGGGAACTTTACTCAGAGAGTGGTAGCTGTGTGGAACGAGTTTCCAGTAGAAGTGGTAGAGGTTCGATATTGTCATTTAAAGTAAAATTGGATAGGTATATAGACAGGAAAGGAATGGAGGGTTATGGGCTTTGTGCAGGTCGGTAGGACTAGGTGAGAGTAAGCTTTTGGTATTCCTATACAAAGTGTTAGGAAGATTTGGCTTTCAAGAAAAGTTTATTAAAGTAATCCAGACTTTATATGACAGCCCTACAACTCGAATTAAGATAAACGGGGACCTCTCTGACTCTTTTATTTTAGAGATAGGAACTAGACAGGGATGCCCAATTTCCCTTCTCCTCTTTGCACTAGACATTGAACCTTTTGCCCAACTAATAAAACAGAGCGAAATTGTAAAAGGTATCAAGGTGGCAGGGATTGAACAGAAGGTGGCGCTATTCACAGATGACATCTTAGTCCATTTGAGTGAACCAGAAAATCATTCATAGGATTGTTTACATGAGAAAATCTGCAGATGCTGGAAATTCAAGCAACACACACAAAATGGGGAACAAGTGCTACACCTGCCCTTACACTTCCTCCCTCACCACCATTCAGGGCCCCAGGCAGTCCTTCCAAGTGAGGCGACACTTCACCTGTGACTCGGCTGGTGTGGTATACTGCGTCCGGTGCTCCCAGTGCGGCCTTTTATATATTGGTGAGATCTGACGCAGACTGGGAGACCGTTTCGCTGAACACCTATGCTCTGTCTGCCAGAGAAAGCAGGATCGCTCAGTGGCCACACATTTTAATTCCACGCCCCATTCCCATTCTGATATGTCTATCCATGGCCTCCCCAACTGTCAAGATGAAGCCACACTCAGGTTGGAGGAACAATACCTTATATTCCTTCTGGGTAGCCTCCAACCTGATGGCATGAACATTGACTTCTCTAACTTCCGTTAATGCCCTTCCTCCTCTTCTTACCCCTTCCCTGATATATTTATTTTCCCCCCTCCCCCTTTTTTTCTCTCTCTGCCCATCACTCTGCCTGTTCTCCATCTCCCTCTGGTGCTCCCCTCCCCCTTTCTTTCTCTCTAGGCCTCCTGTCCCATGATCCTTTCCCTTCTCTAGCTCTGTATCCCTTTTGCCAATCACCTTTCCAGCTCTTAGCTTCACCCCACTTCCTCTGGTCTTCTCCTATCATTTTGCATTTCCCCCTCCCCTCCTACTTTCAAATCTCTTACTATCTTTTCTTTCAGTTAGTCCTGACGAAGGGTCTCAGCCCAAAACGTTGACAGTGCTTCTTCCTATAGATGCTGCCTGGCCTGCTGCGTTCCATAGGATTGTTTACATTGTTGGATGAGTTCGGGAAAATATCAGGTTATAAAATTAATGTAAAAAAAACATACATTATGTCCCTAAATTATACAGCATCCAAAAAACTGCAGGATACATATGATCTTAAGTTGGAAGCTAAATCATTAAAATATTTTAATGATTTAAATATCACTAAAATAACCCTGCCAAAAGAGCTTTCAACGTTGTCACAGGTAAATTATGGACCATTAATTTCAGTGATAAAAGCAGATATACATAGATGGAATCTTATCCCCTTTTAAAGTCTAAATTCAAGGATAAGTACCATAAAAATGAATATTCTCCCTCGGTTACTTTACTTTTTCCAGACTTTACCTGTGGAGGTAGACGATAATCAATTCAGGGAATGGGGCAAATTGATTTCCCGCTTTATCTGGCAAGGAAAGAAACTTAGAATCACATTTAACACTTTACAGTTAGGAAAAGAAGGAGGAGGTATGGCACTTAATTGCTTGAGAAACTGTTTTTATGCTTCACAGATAACCCCTCTGTTATATTGGTGTAATGGGGAATACAAGGCTAGATGGAAGAAAATAGAATTTAGATTGATTGACAGTTTTCCTCTACAGGCCTCAATTGTGGACAAAGGATTGATGGCCCAATTGGAAAAGATTAAAAACAACTGGAAAATCTCACACTAAAAGTATGGCAGAAAGTGGCTAATTCATGTGGAATCTACAACATGTTAAAACTTTTCAGATGGTGTGCTAATGATACCGAATTCCTTCCCAGCAGAGGAAATAAAGGATTTGAACTATGGATAAAGAGAGGTCTTACAACCTACCTCTCATTCACACATAAAAGTGCATTACAAAGTTTTCAATCCCTGCAGGACAAATACGGCCTAGAACACACTGACATTTTTAGGTACAACGCTACTTTAACCAGAATTGTAGATATACAGACTTAACAACAGCAGAATTCAAATCTTTCAAGATTCTGAAATCAGCTTACAGCTCAATACCAAGTACAGGTGTCCCCCACTTTACGAATGTTCACTTTATGTCACTTCGCTTTTACAAAAGACCTACATTTGTAACCTGTTTTCGCATTACAAAGAGGATTTTCACTTTTACGAAAAAATTTTCCCATATAAATTAATGGTTCTTCGCTTTACACCATTTCGGCTTAAGATAGGTTTCATAGGAACGCTCTACCTATGTAAAGGGGGGGGGGACACCTGTAGATCAATTTCTTGATTATATAATGCCCTCTCTCATGCCAAAAATGAAAACAGATTGTGTATTAAAGAGAAGTGGGGTTGGTACTTTCAGAGGAGGTTTGGGGGAAAATATGCAGCTTTCAGTGTCTTCAACTAACTCTCCAAACAGTAATGTTTGGAGAGAACATTACTGGAAAAATATTACACGATTCTTCAAGACCCCATACCAGGAAAAATATAAAAACACAAACGTGGCGTGTTGGAGAAAGTGTGGCTCAAAGGAGGCAAATTATTTCCATATTTTTTAGGATTGCCCTAAATTAAGTTTATGTTGGAAAGGTATTCACAGGACATTAGTTAAGGTATTTAAGACTCAGATACCTCTGAACTTGGAGACTCTCTATTTGGGGCATGTATTGTTTTTGGAACAGAAGAAAGATATAAAACTGCTGCTGGCCTTTTTAGCGGCAAGTAAGAAATCAATCGCCAGAAAGTGGCTAAATCCAGCATCACCTACTTTAGAAGATTGGCATGAAATTATTTTGGAAATATTTAAAATGGTAAAGATGACTTACTCTCTGAGAATTCAAAAAGAAAAATTTTATCAAATTTGGAATAAATGGATTGAATTTATAACCCCAATGCGAGCAGACTTTAGAGGACTCTCCTAATGGTTCATACTGCTTTCCTCATGAACATAGTAATAGTGTTAACGTAAGCTCCTTGGTTCGAATGTTCACCGTTCTATTTCTGGAAAACGTGGAATTAATACAAGTAAAGAAAGATTTGGGAAAAAATGATAAAATGAAGTAAATAAGTACACAGGGATTGGATAAGTATGTCTGTGGGTAGGAGCAGACATGAACGTGTTAGGATACAAACACCTACGGTGGAAGTTACATAGGGTTACACTAGAAAGAAATGAACCAGAAGAGATACATGGAAATTATTATTCAACCACTATTATTACTATTTTTAATAACTATTATTATTATCTAGTTTAATAGTGTGGAATTACAATTGTACATAAATATCTATTTAAGTGCCTAATTATATATTTTTTATTTCCACTATGTTACTTACCTTGTTATGCCCCCTTTCTTTTTTTATTATTTTTCTTTTAATATCTCAGTGTGTACTTGTGAATGTATAAATATATATAGATTTATACATATATAAAGAATGGGAAAAGTTTTATATGTAAAAAAGTTTGTGTAATACTTGTGAATACCTTATCCAAATAAAAATAAAATAAAATCTTTAAAAAAATAAATAAATAAATAAATAGATAATGTGAAAAGAGAGCAAAATAGTGAGGTAGTGTTCATGGGTTCATGGATTGTATGGTGTGTTCTGGCTTGTATAGAGAGGAATAACTATGGAGTATAATGAGATGAGCTGCCCTTATCAGGATACATAGACTGACCAGTTCTTGTAATAATGGCTAGTCCAGTTGAGTTTCTGGTCACTGCTGACCCAAGGAATATTGATGATGGGAGACTTAGTGATGGGAATGTTGTAGAACGTGAAGGGTAGTGGGTAATTCCTCAGTAAATCCTCAGATCAGACTGATTAACAACAAGTAAACCCAAGTGGCAGTCAATCGCCATTTCTGACAAATATCTGAGATGTAATGACATCACCACTGGCATTATCAAATTAAGCATGGAATTGAGCAACGCCCTGGGAAGTAACACATTCTGATCCAGGAATTGAAACAAGCTTCTGGCCTGTGTACGGTTTACATTTCTCTCAGCTGAAATGAAACCACAGCCAGGGTTATCACTATTCATTAGACAGGCTGATGAAAGGAGAACTGACATTCAATGAGTAGATTCACTAACAGATCCTCCAGGAGCCAATGGGGAGTGGGCTGGAAAGTTTTGTTATAGATGATGTGATCTTCCTTATGTATCATAATGTGTTGTGTTCTCAAAATAAATGAATGTTTTGCATTAAATATTGTCCTTTGTGCTGATTCAGGCTGCCATTGGGTCTGTAGCTTTGGACATGGCACGAATCCGAAATGAAAAGACTGCGGTAGAATATGGCATGATTGTTCTCACTGTGGCCTTTCTGGGAATCCTGATCACAGCTCCAATTGGAGCAGTAATTATTGGTTTGCTTGGGCCAAAGCTACTGCAGAAAGAGAAGCAGCAGAGACCAGAGAACACAGGTCAGTCCTAAACCACAATGCTTTTCTATAATTCTGAATGTTACATCTTCTCTGTGAAGGAAATTCATTCAATAAGCATGAGCAATGGTTAAATCAAATAAACATGAACGTTCTGTAAATATGGTTGGGTGGCAGTTGTGCGAAGGTATTACTAGCAATGCCGTTTAGACTGCACTGCTTTGTTCAGAGATTACTGTTCCTCTTTGTATTTTATAAATATTGTCGCACTGAGGCTTTCTGAAGTACCTTTAGGCATGGATGTAGTAGGTTGGAGGGCCTGTATCTATGCTGGGCAAATCTGTGACTTGGTGACTTAATTGGGCAGAGTTGTCAAGTTAGTGTGCACTTTCACTTAATGACGATTCAAACTCCAGCCCTTTCCCCTTTCTCCCTGGTTTTCCTTCATAAGTTTCTTGATGACCATGTCTGAAAATGAACCTAAATTAAAACTATATGTATTATTTCACCCTGGGGGCACATTTGGAACTTCCTGGGTACTGTTCAAGGACTTAATTCAAATGGAGACAGGAGGTGACTGATGGCAGCATGAGTATTGACAGCAGGCATGTGGTGCCAAAGTCCATGTTAGATTCAGAACAAATGCTCACAGGCAAACAGAAGAGATGAGCAAATCAGTTGAAAAGAAATCAGATACTTATTCTGATAAAAAAGTAACACGTGCAAAATACTGAAGGAACTCAGCGTGTCAGACAGCATATATGGAAAAAAATAAAAAATCGATGCTTCGAGCCAAGACACTTCATCGGGTCTGGAAAGGAAGGGGAAGAAACCAGAATAAGGAGCTGGGGGGAGGGAAAAGAGTACAAGTTAGAAGGTGATTGTTGAAGCCAGGTGAATGGGGCAGGTGATGAAGTAAGAGGCGGGGAGGTAACAGGTGGAAAAGGTAAAGGGCTAAAGAGGGGAGTGGACCATAGGAGAAAGGGAAAGGAGGAGGAACATCAGGGCGAAGTGATAGGTGGGGAAGGAGAAGAGGTATTATGGGAGCCAGAGTGGTAACTGGAAGAAGAGGGAGGGGGAATAACTACCAGAAGTTAGAGTAATTGATGTTCATGCCATTAGGTTGACAACTACCCAGACAGAATATGAGGTATTATTCCTCCACCCTTAGGTGGCCTCATCATGGCAGTAAAGGAGACCATGAACCAACATGTTGGAATGTGAGTTCAAAGGTTCATTTAATGTCAGAGAAATGTATATAATAATACAATCTGAAAAGCTTTTTCTTTACAACCATCTTCGAAAACAGAGGTGTGCCCCAAAGAATGAACGACAGTTAAATGTTAGAACCTCAAAGTCCCCCCCCCCCCCCAGCTCCTCCCTCCCGTGCATAAGCGGCAGCAAAGCAATGATCCCCCTTCCCCACCGGCAAAAATAAAGTACACCTGCTACCAGCACGCAAGCGTGAGCAAAGCAATAGCAAAGACACAGATTTGCAGTTACCTCAAAGACTGCATTGTTCACCTGATAATTCAACATGCTGCAGGCTCTCTCTCTCCTAATAAGGGAGAAAGAAGTGACTCCATTCCATTTTCCAGTGAGCGTCGAGACATAACAAACAACTTGCTGGTTTACGATGTTAAAAGTCCATTACATCGCTTTTTCCGAGCCCTGTGCCTGGAGATCGCAAAGATCTCGGGGTCCCCAGGTACACAGTAGATGTTCTCACTCCAACGACACGTGGATCTCCTGTGGCGACACCGACCCCTGATTTGCCCGTCTCCAGTTACTCGAGATCCTAGGCCTCTGAAACCATGCCAAAATCTTAGGCCGAGACTTTGGCATGCCGAATAGCAGCCAATTGTGGAACCCCGAGAGCAGGGATTGGATTGAATTTAAAATGGTTGGCTACCAGGAAATCCTATTTACTGCAGGTGGAGCAAAGGTGCTTCTCTACGTTGGGTCTCCCTAATGTAGATGAAACTGCATCAGGAGCACCGGATACAGTAGACAACCCAAAAGTTTCAAAAGTGAAGTGTGGCCTCACCCGGAAGGACTGTTTGGGGCCCTGAATTGAGATGACAGAGGAGATGAATGGGGGCGGTATAGCACTTCTTTGACTTGCAGAAGTAAGTGCCAGAAGGGAGATTAGTGGGGAGGGCTGAATGGACAAGAGAATTGCAGAGACAGCGATCCCTGCGGAAAATGGTGTGTGGGGGGGAAGAAAAAATGTGTTTGGTGGTAGGATCATATAGAAGATGGCGGAAACTGCAGAGAATAATGTGCTGAATGTGGAGGCTGATGGGGTTGTAGGTAAGGATAAGAGGAACACTATCCCTGTTAGCTATTAGGGTGGCAGGAAGATGGGGTGAGCATGGATGTCTGGGAAATGGTGGAGATGTGGAAGAGGGCAACATCAATGGAGGAGGAAGGGAAACATCTTTCTTTGAAGAAGGAAGACATCTCTGATGTTCTGGAAAGGAAAGCCTCATCCTTGGAATATATGCATCAGAGATGAAGAAACTGAGAAAAGGGAATGATATTTTTACAGGTGACAGGTTGGGAAGAAGTATAATCAAGATAGCCATGAGAGTTGGTAGGTTTATAAAAGATATCGATATGGTTTGTCCCCAGAGATCCAGAAAGGGGAGAGAGGTGTCATAAATGGACCAAGTTAATCTAAAGGCAGGGGGAAACTTGAAAGCAGTTGATGAAATTAATAAACTCAGCATGGGTGCATGAGCAGCTTTAATGCAGTTGGCAATGTATCACAGAGAGTTGGGGAGTGCTACCAAAGAAGGCTTGGAACACAGACTATTCCATGTAACCAATAAAAAGACAGGCATAGTTGGGGCCCATGCAGAACCTAATTCTGATAGAATTTTATTCATAGATGTTGAAGAAACTGATTTGGAAATATTGTGGAAGATGTTGAAAATAATATTCTCAGTGTTTCTCAGGAGCTGTTCAATGAAGTTTTGAAAATACTAGAAATCATCAAAGGGTCTGGTGGTATATGTGGAGGGAGACACAGTTAATGTTTCATGTTGGTGACTTTCCAATAAAAGTGACTGTGTACAAACAGAATCTTATCAAATTAAGCAAATCTAATCTTGTTCAGCAATCCATTTAATTTCAGAAATTGAGATGCTGCAGATACCAGAATCATCCGAAACATCAATAATTTCTCTCCCCCCCCCCCCACAGATATAGCTTAACCCACTGAGTTCCTACAGCAAATTGTTTGTTGCTCCAGATTCCAGCATCCAGTCTCCTTATCAACCTCCAGAATGTGGTCCGTTTATACATTTATACAGTATTTGATGCAAGTACTCAAAATAGATCTCGATGAGTTAGCTTTTAACTACAGGATCATTTGAAAGGTAAAAGGGATATTGAGTGGTAAATCTGAAGGGTTTACCAGTGTGAGCCCCTGTAACTTGATCACCTTTAGGTATTAGAGAAGAATTTCCTTAAGTGTTTTTGTTTCTTTGAATTGGCCTAGGTTGGTGGGTTTGCTGGGGTACTGGGGCTTACTGTCCATGACTACATGAGAATGCCTTTGATTGTTGTCTATATTGGTTCATATTCCTGATGTTTTAATCCATTGGTACAGAATCACGGACCATTTTAACACATGGATCTGCACAAGGAATGGAAAATGACATTGAGGTCTGAGGTGCTCACTGAAGACTCGTGCCCATATTATTCTCCCAAAAGAACATCTGCAACAAGTTTCACCTGAAATTTGTTTCCTGGAAGTAGTTCTGCAGATAGTGGAGGAAACAGCTTTTAAAAAGTTTTTTAATTAATGGCTGTACATTGTGTAATTTATTTTTAAAAGAAACTATCAAAAATTTACCAAAAAAAAGTATATCTGAAACTTTTATTTGTGTAGAAATCAACAACACTTAGCAATTTGCTTGATACTGAGGATACATTTGTGCAATGATCTTGATACTACTGTTGCCAGGATGTGACCAGTATCTTGGAAGGACCCTGGGTATTCAATAACTCAGCCAGGTAATCCATGTGGCTTGATCATACTTTGTTCCTTATTCAAATACCACTCAATGATAAGTCAACATATGTTCCTAGAACATAGCACAAGTGAATCCCAGTTTTCACTTTGTGCAGTATAATTGCTGTGGACTACTCCAAAACTGCTATTTTACCAGTGTAATGCAGCTGCCAGAGTAGTGCAAAGTCTGAAGATTGGCGTTGCAGCACATCCAGGCCTGAGGATAAGCAGGCTAGAATTAATCCAAACTTTGCATACTTTAATTACTTTCCCCTTTTTCTTTGTAAATTTTAGGCATCTGTGTCACAAAGGGATGCTATACTTATCCATCTTTTCCTCTGAGTGGAACCTGCAGTTTTGACTTTTGGGAAATGTGCAGGTTGAGTTTCACCCTCAAGGTTACGTGCCTCTCATTTGACACACCAATGCACAAAATGTTGCAGAATCCCCCAATTCTTCTTCCTTGACTGAGTGTAATTTGAATTAATGTTATGGATTATCAGTAAATGCCTTCATGGATTACTTCTGTGCAAAGGCCATGAAATAAATCAATGGAAAGGTTTTGAAGTTTCTGATGATTCTACCTTTAGACCTCAGCTTAAAATTAAGAGTTGCAGAAGCAGTCACAATAAGTTATAAACTGTAGTTCCAATTATACACCACTGATCACTCTGATGCAAGTAATTAAATCACTGTGAAATAGTCTGTTGAATCATATAAAGCATCAGAACACAAAGATATGCTCTGCTCAGAATCTGAGCTGACAGGGTGTATTTTTCCAGAGACTGCTGTGTGGTACAGACCATTACTAGATGATGAATGGCCTTTATTTAAAATGCATTCAATATGGTAACCATACCTCCATGCAGCATCAAAAACACATAAAACTGATTGGAAAGAACAGTTACTAAAAGTGGAGAGAGAAAACTAGTTCTGTCATTCTCAGGAATTGGATGTATACACATACACCAGATTATCTATTTAATATTATGGAAGTTCATTATTATGTAGGGGTGACCATAAATCAAGCTTTTGTAACCTAGGAACAGCCTGTCTATTATACACAACCCCATTCAACATACATTATTGAAATTCAGAAATGTAACTCGTAAATGTATTATTTATTAAAGAGAAGCTTATTGCTGAGAATATAGAACTTGCTACCACATGGATTGGTTGAGGCAAATACTACTGATGCATTGAAAGGAAGCTGGATAAACACAACAAGGGGAGCAGGAATAGAAGAATCATATTGTGAGATGGAAAAAAAATCTTGTAGAACTGTTGTAGATCAGTTGGATCAAAAAGCTGATGCTTACAAAGGTAAGCAATAAAGATCCTGAATGTCGTGTGAAAACATTAAACTCAGATTTTTCTATACAAAAGGGAAATGATTAAGGCTTAGCTTTATTTGTTACATGTATATCGAAACATCAAAATATAAAGTGAAATGTTTGTGTCAATGACCACAGTCCAAGGTTGTGCTGAGGGCAGCCTTAAAGTGTCACCATGCTTCCAGCCCAACACAGCATGTCCACAATTTAACTGCCCACACATTGTTGGAATTAATGTGGGAGTAAACTGGAGCACCCAGAGGAAACCCATGTGGTCATGGGGAGAACATACACATTCTATTCTGCTGCCAAATTAACTTTTAAGATTGCTGAAGTTGGTCAGATATTCTATTTACTGCAGTGAAGGTTCAAGTGTCACAAGAGGCAACAATTAGAAATGAAATAAAAAATTATACAAAAGATGTTAAATCTATGAAATGTATTAGAGAAATCATTATAGATATGTGTGTTTCAGATCAGCAGTAGTGAAATTATTGAAAACATTCAGAGACAGGATTATTGATTGCTTGCAAAGGCAGGGACAAATCACAGATAGTCAACATGGCTGTGTCAAGTGCAGATCCTGTATGACCTATCTCATTGTTTTTTTTTTAATGTATATTGATGAGGGTGGTGTAATTGATGTTATTTACATAGACTTGAGTAACAAGGTTCCACAGTGGAGACTGGTCCAAAAAGTTATGGCCCATGGGATCCAGGGCAAGTTGGCGAATTTATTTTTTTTAAAAATAGCTGATGGTAGGTTTTTGTTGTTGGCTTGCCCATGACCAGTGGTGTTCCACAGGGATCAGTGCTGAGACTTATGCTGTTAGTAATTTACAGTATGTGAATATACATGATAAGATCACCAAGTACACAGATGACACAAAGACTGATATTGAGAGTGTACAGGATAGACTAGGCTACAGGGAGATGGTCGAATGGTCTGAGAAATGGCAGAGTTTAACATTGAACAGTACAAAACTAATCTTGATGCCATTTTATACTGTATGTCCTCCATTTCCTTCATATTCATGTATCTATCTAAAAGCCTCTTAATCTCCAACAAACTACCCGCTTCCTGAACTACTTCCAGTACCCCATTCCCAGCAGCTACAATTCTGCATTTAAAAAAATCCCCTCACAATACCTTTAAACTCCCTAACTCTAACCGTAAAAGCATACCCTTTGGTGTTTGACATTTCTACCCTGGGAAAAGGATTCTGTCTACTGCCTTTCATTATTTTAAAAAACCTCTATCAGGTCTTTAGGGAAAACAACCTAAGTTCATCCAACCTTTCTTTATAGCTCATACCTTCTAATCCAGGCACCATTTTGGTAAGCCTCTTCTGCACCCTTTCCACATTCCTCACCATAATGGGGTAACTACAACTGGCATGCAAGTGTGGTCTGACTAACGTTTTATATAGCTGCAGCATGACTTCTTTACTCTTATAACCAACACCTCTAATTAGGGCAAGCATGCCATATGCCTTCTTTACCACCTTATCCACTTGCATATCGAGGGTATTGAGTTCGCTT
Organism: Hemitrygon akajei; assembly: GCF_048418815.1. Classification (NCBI taxonomy): domain Eukaryota; kingdom Metazoa; phylum Chordata; class Chondrichthyes; order Myliobatiformes; family Dasyatidae; genus Hemitrygon; species Hemitrygon akajei. Next base: position 35,701,367 of record NC_133127.1, read on the forward strand.
CCAGTGAACTCGATACCCTACGTACTTTAATGGTATTAAAGGGCCTAACGTTAACCGTGTACTTTCTCCTTTTATTTGACCTGCCAAAGTGCAATACCTAACTTGCTGGATTACTGGCCACAACTCCACCAATCTGAACTCTCTCCCGCAAATTTGCTAATCATCCAAATAACTTAATGTAATAAAGTGGCTACTTCATTAGGTACACCTGCTTGTAATGCAAATATCTAATCATGTGGCACCAACTCAATGTATAAAAGCATGCAGACATGGTCAAGAGGTTTAGTTGTTCATACCAAACATCAGAATGGAGAAGAAATGTGATCTACGTGACTTTGACCTTGGAATAATTAATGATGACAGATGGGTTAGTTTGAGTAGCTCAGAAACTACTGATCTCAAGTTCAAGTCTAATTGTCATTTGACCATACACGTGTACAAAATTAAACAAAACATCATTTCTCTGGTGCCAAGGTGCAAAGCGCAGCACATGCAGTCACACACAGCACATATCGTTATGATAGAACATACGTTTAAAAATAATATTAGCACACATTCCTAAGATTGATGGTGCATGATATGTCATCCTGGAGCCACATTTCTGCAAAAACAAGCACACAGCAGTTCCCCATCTCACATTGAATCAGCTGCAAACAAAGAGGAATTTTCACACACTAATCTCTAGATTTTACAGAGACTAGTGCGGAAAACAAAAAACATCCAGTGAGCAGCAGTCCTGTGAGCAAAATCATCTCATTGATGAGAGAGCTCTGAGGAGAATGGCCATACTGGTTCAAAGTGACAGTAACTTAAATAAGCACACATTACAACAGTGATGTGCAGAAGAGCATCTCTGAACACACATCGAACCTTGCAGCCCTTGAAGGGCTATAACATACACTCAGTGGCCACTTTATGAGGTGCCTAATAAATTGCCCACTGAGTGTATAATCATAAACAATGGACATCCTCCAGTTGGACTCTCCATGTAGTTTCAAGAACCCATCTTCGATGCACTGAAGAAATCCTGCCCCATCTAAATTTCTTGTATTGAGGAAGATCCAATCACAACAAGGGAAGTTAAAATCCCCCACTATGACAAACTTGTTTCTTCACTTTTCCTTAATCAGTCTACTGCTCCACCTCTCAGTGGCTACTGAGTGGCCTGAGGTGTAACCCTATCAGCATCGATGCACTTATTTCTGAGTTCCATCCAAATAGTTTCTGTGAATGAGCTGAGCTCTCCAATGTCTTCTGTGACATTCTCCCTTATGAGTAGTTCACCCCTCCACTTCTTTTACCCCCTCTCTATCATGTATTTGAAAATAAAGAAGAAAATTGAAGAATGTTGAGCTACCAGTCCTGTGTCTTTTGCAACCTGGCCTCTGTAATGGCAATTCATGTACTGATCCAGGTTCCAAGTTCATCCTCAGACTACAACAGGACCTAAATCAATTGCAAGCGTGGGCCAAGGAATAACATTTGGAATTCATTTCTGACAAATGCTAAATGATGCAATAATGAAATCGAAGCAAGGGGAAGAAGAGGGAAGAACTAAAGGTATCTCGGAGAGAAGCCTTTTTTTAACTGATCGGGTAAAAGAGGTTAGACTGCGCAGGTGCGTGACGTAGTGCGCCAAAGATTTTAAAAGGAGAGGAATTTTTCAACAGACTTTTAAATCGAAGCAAGAGACAGAGGGAAGAAGTAAAGGCATCTCAGAGAGAAGCCTTTTTTTTAACTGATTGGGGGAAAAGAGGCTAGACTGCGCAGGCGTGTGACGTAGCGCGCCAAAGGTTTAAAAAAAAAGACCGCCATATACAGCTGCCATCGTTGGAGTGGACTGAGGCAGAGTGGGGCGGCTTTGGCTCAACAGACAGAGGCGAGGTTTGAATGGGGCACGACTGCGCAAGCACGTGAAAGTCGGCCAGTGAGGCAGCAGGAGAATTTAAAAAGCGAGCAGAGGCTGAGGACGAGCTTCACTCCAAGTGAGGTAAGGCCAGGTAAGCTCCTTAAATTAATTTAATGACCTTAGGAGTAGCTAATGGAGGCAGCAGTTAGGGCAGTTGAGTGCTCCGTTTGCAATTTGCGGGAAGTCAGGGTGAGCACAATTGTCCCAGATGACTACACCTGCAAAAGGTGCATCCAGCAGCAGCTCCTGATGAACCGTGTTAGGGAACTGGAGCTGGCGCTGGATGAACTTCGAATTATTCGGGAGGCAGAGGCAGAAGTAAACAGGAGTTACAGGGAGATAGTCACCCCTAAGAGTCAGGAGACAGGTAGCTGGGTGACTGTCAGGAGAGGGAAGGGGATTAGACAGAATGAGCAGAGCACCCCTGTGGCCTTCCCATCAATAATAAGTATGCTGTTTTGGATTCTGTTGGTCGGGACCAGGGACAAGTTGCAGTGGTTGCATCTCTGACACAGAGACTGGACTCTCAGCTCAGAAGGGAAGGAGGGAAAAGAGGAGAGCAGTGGTGATAGGAGATTCGATAGTTAGGGGGGGCAGATAGGAGGTTCTATGGAAGAGGTCAAGAATCCGGGATGGTCTGTTGCCTCCCTGGTGCCAGGGTCCGCGATATCTTGGATCGAGTTCTTAGTATTCTCAAGAGGGAGGGTGAGCAGCCGGATGTCGTGGTCCATGTAGGGACCAATGACGTGGCTAGGAAGAGTGAGGAGGTCCTGAAAGGTGAGTTTAGGGAGTTAGGTGCCAAGTTAAAGGACAGGACCTCCAGGATAGCAATCTCAGGATTGCTACCAGTGCCACGTGCAGGCGGGTTTAGAAATAGTAAGATAGCGCAGATCAACATGTTGCTGAAGACATGGTTCAGGAGGGAGGGCTTCAGATTTATAGATAATTGGACAGTTTTCCAGGGAAGGTGGGACCTGTTCCGGTGGGACGATTTACATCTGAACTGGAGAGGGACAGATATTCTTGCAGGTAGGTTTGCTAGAGAGGCTCCAGTGGATTTAAACTAGATACAAGGGGGGAGGGGAACCAGAGTGTAGGAACAGATGTATGGGAGAAGGAAGAAAAAGAAGATAGTAAAGTTGTTTGCACCGTTAAACATAAACAGAGAGGAAGAGGTGGAGAATTTCTTAAATGCATTTATTTTAATGCTAGGAGCATTGTAAGAAAGGTGGATGCGCTTAGAGCATGGATTGATACCTGGAAATATGATGTTGTAGCTATTAGTGAAACATGGTTGCAGGAGGGGTGTGATTGGCAACTCAATATTCCTGGATTTCGTTGCTTCAGGTGTGATAGAATTGGAGGGTCAAGAGGGGGAGGTGTTGCATTGCTTGTCAGAGAAAATATTACAGAGGTGCTCTGGCAGGATAGATTAGGGGGCTCGTCTAGGGAGACTATTTGGGTGGAATTGAGGAATGGGAAAGGTGTAGTAACACTTATAGGGGTGTATTATAGACCACCTAATGGTGAGCGAGAATTGGAGGAGCAAATTTGTAAGGAGATAGCAGATGTTTGTAGTAAGCACAGGGTTGTGATTGTGGGAGATTTTAATTTTCCACACATAGACTGGGAAGCCCATTCTGTAAAAGGGCTGGATGGTTTGGAGTTTGTAAAATGTGTGCAGGACAGCTTTTTGCAGCAATACATAGAGGTACCGACTAGAGAAGGGGCAGTGTTGGATCTCCTGTTAGGGAATGAGATAGGTCAGGTGACGGAGGTATGTGTTGGGGAGCACTTCGAGTCCAGTGATCACAAAGCCATTAGTTTCAACATAATTATGGAGAAGGATAGGACTGGACCCAGGGTTGAGATTTTTGATTGGAGATAGGCTAACTTTGAAGAGATTCGAAAGGATTTAGAAGGAGTGGATTGGAACAATTAGATTTATGGGAAGGACATAATAGAGAAATGGAGGTCGTTTAAAGGTGAAATTTTGAGGGTACAGAATCTTTATGTTCCTGTTGGGTTGAAAGGAAAGGTTAAAAGTTTGAGAGAGCCATGGTTTTCAAGGGATATTGGAAACTTGGTTCGGAAAAAGAGAGAGATCTACAATAAATGTAGGCAGCAGGGAGTAAATGAGGTGCTCGAGGAATATAAAGAATGTAAAAAGAATCTTAAGAAAGAAATTAGAAAAGCTAAAAGAAGATATGAGGTTACTTTGGCAAGTAAGTTGAAAATAAATCCAAAGGGTTTCTACAGTTATATTAATAGCAAAAGGATAGTGAGGGATAAAATTGGTCCCTTAGAAAATCAGAGTGGACAGCTACATGTGGAGCCAAAAGAGATGGGGGAGATTTTGAACAGTATCTTTTCTTCTGTATTCACTAAGGAGAAGGATATTGAATTGTGTAAGGCAAGGGAAACAAGTAGGGAAGTTATGGAAACTATGACAATTAAAGAGGAGGAAGTACTAGCGCTTTTAACGAATATAAAAGTGGATAAATCTCCAGGTCCTGACAGGATATTCCCTCAGACCTTGAGGGAAGTTAGTGTAGAAATAGCAGGGGCTTTGACAGAAATATTTCAAATGTCATTAGAAACGGGGATGGTGCCAGAGAATTGGCATATTGCTCATGTTGTTCAATTGTTTAAAAAGGGTTCTAAGAGTAAACCCAGCAATTATAGGCTTGTAAGTTTGATGTCAGTGGTGGGTAAATTAATGGAAAGTATTCTTAGAGATGGTATATATAATTATCTGGATAGACAGGGTCTGATTAGGAACAGTCAACATGGATTTGTGCGTGGAAGATTTTTTGAAGAGGTTACTAGGAAAGTTGACAAGGGTAAAGCAGTGGATGTTGTCTATATGGACTTAAGTAAGGCCTTTGACAAGGTTCCGCATGGGAAGTTAGTTAGGAAGGTTCAATCATTAGGTATTAATATTGAAGTAGTAAAATGGATTCAACAGTGACTGAATGGGAGATGCCAGAGAGTAGTGGTGGATAACTGTCAGGTTGGAGGCCGGTGACTAGTGGTGTGCCTCAGGGATCTGTACTGTTTGTCATATACTTTAATGATCTGGATGATGGGATGGTAAATTGGATTAGTAAGTATGCAGATGATACTAAGATAGGTGGCATTGTGGATAATGAAGTAGGTTTTCAAAGGTTGCAGAGAGATTTAGGCCAGTTAGAAGAGTGGGCTGAAAGATGGCAGATGGAGTTTAATGCTGATAAGTGTGAGGTGCTACATTTTGGTAGGAATAATCAAATAGGACATACATGGTAAATGCTAGGGCATTGAAGTATGCAGTAGAATGGATTGATCTAGGAATAATGGTGCATAGTTCCCTGAAGATGAAATCTCATGTGGATAGGGTGGTGAAGAAAACTTTTGGTATGCTGGCCTTTATAAATCAGAGCATTGAGTATAGGAGTTGGGATGTAATGTTAAAATTGTACAAGGCATTGGTAAGGCCAAATTAGAGTATTGTGTATAGTTCTGGTCACCAAATTATAGGAAAGACGTCAACAAAATAGAGAGAGAACAGAGAAGATTCAGTAGAATGGTACCTGGGTTTCAGCACCCAAGTTACACAGAAATGTTGAACAAGTCAGGTCTTTATTCTTTGGAGTGTAGAAGGTTGAGGGGGGACTTGATAGAAGTATTTAAAATTATGAGGGAGATAGAGTTGATGTGGATAGGCTTTTTCCATTGAGAGTAGGGGAGATTCAAACAAGAGGACATGAGTTGAGAGTTAGGGGGCAAAAGTTTAGGGGTAACATGAGGGGGAATTTCTTTACTCGGAGTGGTAGCTGTGTGGAACGAGCTTCCAGTAGAAGTGGTAGAGTCAGGTTCAATATTGTCATTTAAAGTAAAATTGGATAGGCATATGGACAAGAAAGGAATGTAGGGTTATGGGCTGAGTGCAGGTCAGCGGGACTAGGTGACAGTAAGTGTTTGGCATGGACTAGAAGGGCCGAGATGGCCTGTTTCTGTGCTGTAGTTGTTATATGAAATGATACCAGGCCATGACATGCACAGCGAACGGAAGCACCATGGGGAAGGTTATTGAAAAGCCAAACTTTAGGTTACAAGTACAAAGCTCCCTAACAGCAGCAACACAGGTATATAGAGTGGTGAAGAAGGTGAATGGCAAGTTTGTCCAAAACGCTGAGTATAGGATTTGGATATCACATTACGATTATACATTGGCTTGGTTGCACTTCAGAGTATTGGATTTAATTCTTGTCACCAGATTATAGGAAGAATAAGATTAATCTGGAGGCTGCAGAAAAGATTCAGAGATATTGCCTGGACCGGAGAGCTTGAGTTACTAGGAGAATTGGATATGCTCTTTTCTCTGGAACAAAGGAAGCAAGGTAATCTTAAAGGTTTATAAAATCATGAGGGTTATATACAAGATGTACGATCAGTTTTTTTTCCCCAGGGCAGAGAAGTTGAAGACTAGAGAACTCAAATTTAAGATGAGTGGGGAGTAATTTTTTTTTAAGGGGATCTCACAGGCAAGATATTCCACATAGAGGATATTGGTATTTGGAATCCACCACTAGAGGGAGTGTAGAGGCATGTACAATTACAATATTTTAATATTGTAATATTAAATGTAATTGACCACTGCTACACAGCGGTCAAAGATGCCTACTGTTCCGTCCAACAACCTCACTTCGGAAAATCGGACCATACTCCTCCTCCCGGCTTACAAACAGAAACTGAAGCGGGAAGTCACATTGTCAAAAGTGGTGTCGCATTGGACAGAGGAAATGGATGAGGTCCTCCGTGACTGCTTTGAATCGGTGGACTAGTTAGTATTCAAGGACTCGGAAACTAACCTCGATGAGTATGCCTCAGCTGTCATGGACTTTATCTGGAAATGCACAGAGGACTGTGTGTCTTGCAAGACGATCCAGGTATTCCCTAACCAGAAGCCTTGGATGAATTATGAGGTCCAGTCCCTTTTGAAGGCTAGAGCTGTGGCTTTTAGGTCCGGAGCTACCAGTCGCTACATGGAATCCAGGCGTGAACTCCGGAAAGCCATCAAGGGCGCCAAGAGGCAATATCGGGAGAAGGTTCAGGAGCATGAAGATACGTACGGCCAGATTTGGGAACAGCTTCTTTCCAACTGTGATAAGACTGCTGAACAGATCCTGACCCAGATCTGGGCCGTACTTTCCAAATAGCTGGACCTGACTTGCACTACCGTACTTTCCCTTTTCTATTTTCTAATTATGATTTATAATTTAAATTTTTATTATATTTACTTCGATTTGTACTTCAGGGAGTGCGAAGCGCAAAAACAAATATCACTGTGCTGATTGTACACTCTAGTATCAACTGTTTGGTGACAATGAAGTATTTGTATTTAAAAGCATTTGGAATGGTGCACCTAAGAATGGTATAAAGACATACAGGCCAAATATAGGCAATTGGGAGTAGGTCAGTAGGCACCTTGGTCACCAGAGACTAATGGGGCTGACTGAATTGTTTCAATGGTATACAACTATGAATCTATTAATGAAGCATGACTGCTCTTTCACAAGTCCAACTTGACTTTGGTGTGTCCTATTATTCAAGGTGTTCTATTGTTTTATTCTTCATTGTAGATGCCAGCACTTCCCTTAATACTGATATTAATGGTAACACATTAGTAATTTATTCTCTCTTTTTCTTAAATAATGGGATTAAATTAGCTGCTCTCCATTCTACAGGAACCACTCCAGCCGCTCTTGAAATTTGGAAAGTAATAACTAAAGCCTTATATCCAGAGCCCTAGAATGAAGATCATGGGGTCCTTGGAATTTTTCCTTATTAATCTTTTCATTGATTTAAAAGGAGCATAAATACAAACAAGAGGAGAATTATCTTAAATATATATATATCAATAACAATACAAACAGAAAGTGAAATAGACATTATCAAAATCAGAGTGTTAAGCTAATATGTAGTGTATAATCAAAAAGAAGACAGCTAATTCTCCTCTTATCAATTCATGGAAAGAAAAAAAACTTTAAATATTTAAATTAAGAAAAAAACCCCACTAAACTGTACAAGAAAAAGGGGGGGGGGAAGGGATTAGGCAGTCCATTCTGAGGATACAACCAAAAAAAAGAAAGACTTTCTGATCAAAGTCTATCATGCTGAAAAGGCTATCATACGTTGAGCGGAAACAGGAATATTTCCTGGTTCCGATGGGATAATCCCAAATATTGTTGTAAGTAAATTAGGTCCAGATCCAAGAATTTTGATAATGTTTTAAAAACATCTCTCCAAAAATTGTCTAGCTCTATACAAGACCAAAACATACGAGTTAAGGTGGCCACCTCAATATTACATCTGTCACAAATAGGATTGATGTTGGAAAAAAATACGTGCTACTTTATCCTTGGGCATATGGGCCCGATGTACTACCTTGAACTGTATCTAAGAATGGTGGGCACAAATAGATAACCAAATAAAAAGTTTTACTCCACTAATTATCTGAAAATGACTCTTGAAATTCCAATTCCCAAGCATGTTTAATTTTATCGTTAGATATTATTCGTAAATTCAATAGCCGTTTATAAATTATATTTATCAACCCTTTTTGAAGTGGTTTAAGCTGAAGGAGAGCACCTGTTATATTAGGTGGGTAAGCAGAAGGATGATTTGGCAGCAAACCACATAAAAAATTCCTAATTTGTAAATATCTAAAAAAGTGTACATTAGATAAATCATATTTATCTACTAACAGAGAAAAAACATTAAACAATCCCCTAAAAACAAATCTGAAAAAGTTGTTATTCCCTTGCTTTTCCAAATTAAAAAGGCCTTATCCAAAATTGATGGTTTAAAAAATAATTGAAATAGATATTACTAGAAAGAACAAAATTATTCAACTCAAAAAAATCTACGAAACTGAAACCAAATTCTTAAAGTATGTTTAATAATAGGATTAAAGTCTTTTCTAGTAATCTTAGAAAACAAAAAGGGAAGAGGAGCTCCCAGTAAAGAGGCCAAAGAAAACCCCTTCGCCAAGTTTTGCTCCAAATCCAACCATGAAGGACATTCATGTATATCTAAATAATTAATCCAAAAAGTAATATATTGAATATTAATTGCCCAATAATACATTCTAAAATTTGGCAAAGCCATACCACCATCCTTTTTTTATTTCTGTAATAAAGGTTTACTTAGTCTAGGATTTTTATTATTCCAAATATAAGATTATAGAGTCTATTCTAACAAAAAATGTTTTAGGAACAAAGGTAGGAACTGCCTGAAATGTATATAAGAATTTCAGTAGAACTATCATTTTAATAGCATTAATTCGACCTATTAATGATAGCGTCATAGGTGACCATTTAGAAAGCATTTGTTGCGTGTAATCAATTAATGGGAGAAAATTATACTTATACAGGTCCTTAAAATTTTTTAGTAATCTTAATACCAAGGTAAGTAATTCTAAGCAATACTAAAAAGTACTTGATGATATTGATCCAAGTAATTAATGGGAAATAACTCACTTTTATGTAAACAACACACACAAAATGCTGGTGGAACACAGCAGGACAGGCAGCATCTATAGGGAGAAGCACTGTCGACGTATCAGGCCGAGACCCTTCGTCAGGACTAACTGAAAGCCTTTCAGTTCTCCCTATAGATGCTGCCTGGCCTGCTGTGTTCCACCTGCATTTTGTGTGCGTTGCTTGAATTTCCAGCATCTGTAGATTTCCTCATGTTCACTTTTATGTAAATTTAATTTATATTCAGAAAAACTACTGGATTCAGAAAATATAGATAACATAGAAGGAATAGATTTCCTAGGCTCTGAAATATAAACTAACAGGTCATCCGAAACCTTGTGTACTTTGTCCCCTCTTAATACCCTGAACAGTATTGGAATCTCTAAGAGCAATAGCAAGGGTTTCTAAAGCCAAGTTAAATAATAAAGGGCTAAGAGGACATCCCTGCCAAGTACCTCTGTATAATCTAATGTAAGGAAATTTTTGGTTATTAGTTATAACCGCAGCCATAAGGGCTTGATACATCAATTTGATCCAGGAAATAAATCCCGGACCAAAATAAAATTTTTCCAAAACCTCAAATAAGTAAGACCACTCCACCCTATCAAAAGCTTTCTCCGCATCAAGAGAAACAACACATTCAGATTCTTTAGATGGAGAGGAGTGAATAATGTTTAATAATCCTCAAATATTAAACTGTGAATACCTATTTCTAATAAATCCAGTTTGATCATTGGAAATAACACTAGGTAAAATACTCTCAAGTCTATTAGCCAAAATCTTAGAATTTTAAAATCCACATTCAGTAAAGAGATTGGTCTATAGGAAGCACATTCAGATAAATCTTTTTCTTTTTTGGGAATTAATGAGATTGATGCTTCATAAAAAGTTTTCAGGAGGTTCCCAGAGGATATAGAATCAGTGAAAATTTGACATAAATGAGGTGTAAGTATTTCAGTGAAAGTCTTATAAAATTCCACTGTATATCCATCCGGTCCCGGAGCCTTACCTGGTTGGGAAGAGGATATAGCCCTTATTATTTCCTCTCGTTTAATAGGTGCATCTAATGTATTCATATCTTGGGATAGAAATTTTAGGTATATTCAATTTTTGCAAAAATCTATTCATAAAAGTAATACTGTCTGAAAATTCAGATTTATAAAGGTTAGAGTAGAAATCAATGAATATTAATTTCATAAGGATCTACCATTTCGGTTCCATCAGGTCTTCGTATTTTCAGGATCTGTCTTCTAGCCATAGTTGCTTTTGATTGATCAGCCAATAATTTGCCTGACCTGTCCCCATGTATATAAAATTGACTTTTAGATTTAAGAAGTTGCTGCTCAATGGGAAAAGTCAAAAGCAAATCATGCTGTGTTTGGAGTTCCACCCTTATAGAGATCTTCACTAGGCATTACTGAATAAAGTTTATCTATTTCTTTAATCCTATTAGTAATCACTAAAAGTTCGGCCTCTGTTTTCCTTCTTAAACCTACTGAGCATGAAATTACCTGTCCCCTAAGAAAAGATTTCATCCTGTCCCAAATAACCAAATTTGACATTCCCTCAGTTGTACTTAATTCAAAAAATAGAGAAATTTGCTTTTTCATAAAACTTACAAAGGTTAAATCTTGCCGCAATGTAGCATTAAATCTCCACTGAGGTATCTTCGGTATATTATCAGAGAATTTCAAAGTTAATTTTATGGGTGCATGATCCGACAATGCAATGACATCATACGCACAATCAGCAACAGAAAGCACCAATCGCGTCTCCAGCAAAAAATCAATTCTTGAGTATTTATGGTATACATGTGAAAATAAAGAAAAATCCCTATCTTTAGGATATATAAATCTCCAAATATCAACCGGACCTTATTCTAATAAAAAATAATTAATACAAGTCACAGCTTTATTAGGAAGCAACGGATTGGTGGATGATCTATCAATTGATGGATTGAGACAGCAGTTAAAGTCACCGCCCATAATCAACTTATAGGGGTCCTTGGAATTTTTGTTTTTAAATTCATTAGCTTCCCCAGTGGTATTGCACACAAAAAAACCACATAATTATACAGCACAGAAACCTTGTCTTATCCAGATGCATCATGGGCTGGTATGGGAACTGCTCTGCCCAAGATCACAAGAAATTGCAGAATTGGGGCGCCATGGTAGCGCAGTGGTTTGTGCAGTGATTTAACAGCTCAGGTTTTTCTGGAGTTCATTTCCGGCACCACTCGGCAAGAACTCTCTGTACATTTTCCCCATAGAATGCATGGGTTTTCTCTGGCTTCTCTGGTTTCCTCTCACAGTCCAAAGACATACCGGGTAGGTTCATTAGTGATTACCAATTGTCCCGTGATTCGATTAGGGTTAATCGGGGTTATGGGGTTGTTAGGGCAGTGTGGCTCGAAGGTCCAGAAGGGACTACTTCGTATTGCTAAATAAATAAAAGAAATTGTGGACACAGCTCAGCACATCTCAGAAACTAGCCTCTCCTCCATGAACTCTGTCTACATTCCACTCTGATTGGTAAAGCAGCCAACAAAGACCCCAACTACTCCAGCCATTCTCTGAGATACCGTGAAAAAATTAAGATAGTATCTCCATACCAAAAACACACCAGTCATGATGCACATCAACGCCCATCCCATTTGCCTGCCTTAAGCCCGCATCTCTCTGCACCTTTCATATCCAAGTGCTAAATTCTCTTTAAGTACTGTACAGTATCTGTCTCCTCTGTGTGCATGATTTACCCTTCAGATCTCTTTTGAATTTCTCTCTTCTCATCGTAAATCTGTACCCTTTAGTTCCAGGCTCCAAGCCCTGGATAAAATGATTCTGACCACCTATCTTACTTAGGTCTCTGAATTTTCTGAATCTCATAAAAGGTCACTTATGTTCTAGTGAAACTAAACCCAGGCAGCATCTTTGGATGCAAAAGACTTGAAGCTGACATTTGGATTAAGACCCTGAATCAGGACTGAAAGGGAACAGGAAAGACAGCAATACATGGGGAAGGGGGTATAGAGGCCGATAGGTGATAGATGGAGCCACATGGAGTAAATGAAAGGAAGTCTGACTGTGGCTGGGAGATGATAGGTGAACCAGAAGGGGAGGGAAATTATGAGCAGGTGGAGGGTGGGGATAACAGCAATGATCAAAGTGAGAAGAAAACTGAGAGGACCCTTGAATGTCTGCGGGAGAGCACATTGAGGTATAAATGATCTCAGATTGTAGAATTTAATAGTCATACCATTGGGCTGAGGTACCAATTTGCAACTGGCCTCACCATAATGGTGGATAAGGCCAAGGGAACTCTTGCTGTTCTGACTGGTGGGAGAGAGTGGGGAAAGTGGTCGAGCAAATGTGAAAATAACCCCAGCCTATCCAGTCTCTCCTTGTAAAGGCAGATAAATTGGGGACATTTAATAGGGACTTAGATAGGTGCATGGATGAAAGTAAAATGGAGGGCTATGTGAGAGGGAAGGGTTAGACTGATCTTGGAGTAGATTAAGGATCAGCACAATATTGTGGACCAAAAGGCCCTTCATTCCAGGCAATATCTTGGTGAACCTCTTCCACACTCTCTACTGCTATCTAATGTGACAACCAGAACTGTACACAATATTCCAGATGTTTTGTACAGTCGTAACATGACACCACAACTCTTATTTATACTTAATTCCCTACTTATTAAGACTTTACTACTTTCTTTTAATTTGTCAATGGCACTGGGTCTTTGATCCCTCAGTTCTTCTGGGATGTTTTGTGTCCCCAGTGCTCAGTGGTAATAACTGTCCCTAACCCTATATATTCTGACAGTGTCAGTGTCCTGATGATTCTACTATAAATCTAAAATGAATCAATTCCATTAAATTGCAAGCAAATCAATAAAAAAAAATGAACAAGTCAATCCAGCATCTGAAACAATATTAAATTACTGAACACCTACTAAATAAATACATGACAAAAATAGCAGGTTCAGCCATGTTGGCCCCTTACACTTGTTCTGCCATTCAATACAAAAATTTTCCAGAAACTGACCTGGAGAAGCCATAAACACATTGTGGCCACAAGAGCAGGCCAGAGGCTAGGACTCCCCTAAGTTTATCCAATATCTTTAAGGCTCAAGTCAGGAGTGTGACTGAATACCCTCCACTTGCTTGGATGAGTGTAACTCCAACAACACCATTCAGGATTTACAGCCCACTTGATAAGACACCCACCCACAAGAATTCATCCATTCCACCATTGACACACAGCAGCAGCGTTTTGTACCATCTACAGGAAACACTGCAGCAACTCACCGACGTTCCTTTAAACAGAACCTTCCAATCCCACCACCTCTGCCAGCTAGAAGAACAAGGGCAGCAAAAGTATAGGGTCACCTCCACTTGGAATGTGACTTGGAAATATATCACTGTTTCTTCACCGTCACTGGGTCAAAAATCCCGAACTGCATTGTCACTATCTACATCTCAAGGACAGCAGTGATTTGAGTTGGCAGCTCCCACCACCTCTGGAGCAAACAGGGATTGAAAATTAAATACTGGCTCAGCTTGTGAACCTTCACATTCTTTGAATGAATGAAAACAATCAGTACTGATCCTTTATTTTACCATAGCTTTCCCATTGTTTTCTTGATATTCAAAAATCTGTCTGCTTTGAATAAATTTGACTTCAGAGCTCCTTTGAATAAAAAGTTATCCTTTGGATAAAAAGTCTCTCTGGTTTCGTGGATGGTTGGGAAGAAAAAGAATTTCAGAATGCACTATACATTTCTCTGACATTAAATGTACCAATTAAAACCTATTGATTAATCAGCCTATGGTGAAAACAATACTTCTTAGCCTACTGTGACTGATAACCACCCACCCCCACTCATCCTCTTCTAGCCATGATAAACACACACCCTATAGCTAACCAGTCAAGCCCTAAAATCTTGTGTACAGTGGATTCTGTTAATTGAGCCAGCAACAATTAATCAGGGCAGTTATTTATTTGGGACAATTCTTTAAAAATAAAAGCTAATAAAGAAAATAGCCAGGATTCCCTCGATTTATTTGGGGCACTATGCCACTTAATTGTGACAGGAGACTTTTGCCGAACAGCTTCTCACTAGCATCAATTGTGTTCACTTATGTGTCCATGGGACACTCCACTGTGCTTACAGCGAACAGTTTCTAAACAGCAAACACAAGGCAACACACACAAAATGCTGGAAGAACTCAGCATGCCCCCAAGCAGCATCGATGGAAAAGAGTAAACAGTCAACATTTCGAGCTGAAACCCTTCTTCAAGACAGGATATTGAAATAGCGTCAGTTGTGCATGGTTGTGTTAAGAGGGATCCCCCTCCCCCCACACTGCTAGCTGGCAAGAAATAAGTAGTAACACAATTCAAAACTGTTTTGCTCACTGTGGTTTCAAGGCATGGAGTTGCCAGAAACTGCCTGGAGTGAAAATTAAATGATTTTACTACTTCAACAAGTTAGGAACTATGAAGAATGTGAAGGTATCACCAATCATCTTGAATGTTATAATGAAAATGAAGATTTGGAGGATACAATCAATAATAGCATTGTTCGAAGTCAGTCCTTTACCTGCACTAGTAATCTGCACTGATTACAGCCAAAAGAACGCAGCAGCATACACTGGATGAATTCCTCTGTCGATAACTATTAGGAACTAGTACAGTTTTACAGTACTGTAGTAGTATTGGTAGTGTTCTAATTTGTTCTGTATTTCATTTAATTACATAATTTGTTACTCAGTTAAATGGTAGTTTGTCTTTAATACCTTTTTAACTATTTCCATGAAACTTTTCCTAACTGGGGCAGCCACTTAATTGGGCCAAATTGTACTGGTCCCAATGTGTCCCAACTAACCAGAATCCACTGTATTTGAAAACAAGTGTCTAATTCCTCTGAAATTTAACAAGATTTAAGGTCAAGTCTACTTCACCTCTATAGTTAAATACCACATTCAGGAGTCAATCTGGTGAACTTTCATCGTACTCACACACTTTAGTGATCTATAAATAATAAGACTCACCTGATTCTGCAGTGAAGGCCAACAAACCATGTGGCTTGATAATTGCAAGCTCCAACTGCATGCTAATTTTGATTTGTGTACAAGGCCCCACTGAATTTGCTGCCTTTCAATCTCTCATCATTTAACACCACTACTTTTCAAATCTCTCCTCAGAGTAGATGTCTTTTTTCTGCATTAGGTTCCATCTGCTTGTGCATCCATATCCCAGAGATGTTCTTGCATCTTCCACACGCCTACACTGCCACCTAGCAGTAAAGTTTGATTTAGCAATGGGCCCTGCTATAATATTGTCAGATTATTAGTTAACCTTTTCTCATTACACAATACTAGATCTGAAATAGCCTGTTCTCTCATTGATTCCTCATGCCTGTAGATGATCACATATTCCCTTCCTTTTTACTGTTTCTCAGCTGCATCAAATGTACCTACCGTTCACTATATACATCCTATCTTGATCTGACTTCACAAAATGCATCATTTTGTATTTCTCTGGATTGAATGCTTTTATCATTCCTTAATCCACTTAGCCAGCTGATCAATATCTCTCCTCCCCCCCAGTAATTTTTGATAACCTATCCATGATACCATCTATTTTACTGACATCTGCAAGCTTACTAACCATTATATATTCTCAAATTGTTCATATAAATGACCAAATAGATAACAGTGAGCTCAATCCATGTGGCACATCATTATTCACAAGAATCCAATTCAAAGAACAATCTTTGACCATTGCCTTCTGTTCTATATCTGCAGCAAAAGATTGTGCTGTACAGATTTGCTGCTTGTAAATTCCTAGATTAAAGCCAAAGAAATTAAACCCAAAATCCATCATAACTGAGAGGTAATTCAGACCACTGATCTATAGTGCAGGGTGGTGTGTATTCATAATTGTGATTTTCTGTAATATGAAGCCATGTAATCTGCACATGTCAAGAAGTGAAAATTGATTTTTTTTAAAAAAAAACTACCAACCCAGCAACAAATTCCATAAGAGTTCATTTTTATTGTATCCCAGATCTATTGGCATTAATTTGTGAATTCCAAAAGGGAAAATTTCCTTTCCCACAACTGCCATTACATGGGAGTCACCTGCAATTCCTTGCATTTCAATTAGTCAACATAAATGTAGCACAAATTCAAAAGGTCTTAAATAATACTTATTAACTTTAATCATTGATTATTTTAATGAAAAACAAAAGAATGCACTATCACTGTACACCGACAAAATACAACAGATAGATTAGTGACAAAGCTTTACATCTTGTGCAAATAGTTCTGCAAAGATATTTATTGGACTGTTAATATTCAGGACCGCGGTTTAGAAATTTTTTACATATAATGAACACATTACAGCACCCATAAAGAAAATAAAAATGTTATACTTCTTTCTTCTTAATTATCAATGGACCCACGTTATCGCCCGTCAATTCATTGTGCTTGTTGTGAGAACCATCACAAACAGGGAACTAAAAAAAAGAAAATAAGACCACTCAAGTTCATTCCCTGATTCAATACACATTCACAATTTGTTCTAGTATCCAATGTCATAGTAGAGTATGCTGTGGAATGGAAACATTCCAGTTCGAGTTATTGTCCTTTCATCAAGAGGCTGCTAACTTTATAATCAACTAATACCATTAAATACAGGCAAAAAAAGTTCTGACCCGCAAAAATTAACAGCAACACACACAAAATGCTGGAGAGACTCGGCAGGTCAGGTGACATCTATGGAAATGAACAGTCGATGTTTTGGGCTGAGACCTTTTTTCAGGACTGGAAAGGAAGGGGTGGGGGAAGATGCCAGAATAAAAAGGTGGGGGAGGGGAAGGAGGCTAGCCAGAAGGTGAGAGGTGAAGCCATTTGGGTGGGAAAGATGAAGGGCTGGAGAGGAAGGAATCTGTTGGGAGGGGAGAGTGGACCATAGAAGAAAGGGAAGGCGGGACCCAGGAGAAGGTGATAGGCAGTTGAGAAGAGGCGAGAGGTTAGAGTGGGGAATAGAAGAGGGGAGAGGGAGGGAAAATGAACAACTTTCTGGAATCCAAATTCTTTGCAATGAACTGTCATTGTGGTCAGGATAATTTAAAACAGGCATCATATTATTGAAATACTTATGACATATGTAAATTGATTTAAACATTTCCTCATTGCCAGAAATCAGAAGCTTCAGCTCAGCCACTCCAGCTACATGTACACTGACAAAGACCTGGCTCAATTTGAGGACAAGCACTACTGAACACCACCTGTTAGGAAACACATGTCAACACAACAGTTTGAACTTTAAATGCATTGACATTACCCTAAATTATGCTGAAATGCCAATGAAGGAATTGCTTTTATACAGAAAAGTTTTCCCAGAGCATCCCAAAGATCTGAGCTAATGAAATTACTTGTCAACATCAAAGGCTGTTTTTTCCCAGATGCAAAGCACACTCAGGAAGGCTCCACAAATAGTAAAATGCACATTTCTCTCTTTTGATAATTGAGCCAGAGAATGGAAAGAATTTTCTGCCAAATAATGGATTAGTTTACATTCACCTAGCCAAGCATTCAAGAGTTCAGGTCTTTTGAAAGGCAGAAGCACCTCAACCTAAAAGACACCAATTTTGTCCACATTTGCTTATAAATAAAAATGGGAGCAGCTGCCTCTGAAGAACTGTATTAAGGCATAACACTGTTCCTCAAACTATAAACTAGAACAATTTCTAATCACTGCTGGATGTTTGAAACCTGTTTTATCAAATCCAACTGACAAAGAATTGATGCACAAAGAGCTGCAAAGACTGAAGATGAAAATTTTACTCAATTATGTGAGAAGGGCAGCTGGCTAAGCTCACAAAGTAAACTGTACCTTATCTGTTGCTATCATCACCTTCTATACTGTAACCAAAGTATGCCATGGTTACTGAGGTTGTTAATATGATCACGTATCCTTATTCCAATCACAAGTAGGGATTCCGTTTTGAGTATTCTCTTGTCTATGCTCTTGAGTGCAAGGAAACATCTCCAAGCTCAAATGGATAAACAGAGGCCTTCTCATCTGGTGTATAATGGACATTGCAGCACTCAGCGAAACACACCAAGCAGACAAGGGCCAGCTTACAGAACGTGGTGGTGGGTACACCTTCTTCTGGAGCGGTCGCAGCAGCACTGAATGACGAGAGGCTGGCGTTGGATTTGCCATCCGATCCCACCTCGCTCATAAACTTGCCAAGCTTCCAGAGGGCATCAACGATCGCCTGATGACGCTTCGGCTCCCACTTGGCAATAAGAGGAGTGCAACGCTGATCAGCGCATATGCCCCAACGATGACCAACACAGATAACATCAAAGATAAGTTCTATGAAGAACTTGACGCCCTCATAGCAGCAGTCTCACAGTCAGAGAAGACAATAAGCTTCTCTGACTGTGGGACTGCAGCTATGAGGGCGTCAAGTTCTTATTGTCCTCGGGGACTTTAACGCCAGAGTGGGGACAGATTACCAGACCTGGGAAGGGATTCTTGGAAGACATGGTATTGGCAAGTGTAACAGCAATGGCCTGCTGCTCCTCAAGACATACGCTACGCATGACCCTGTCATCACCAACACCCTATTCTGCCTCCCTACCCGTAACAAGACATCTTGGATGCATCCACGCTCTAGACACTGGCATCTGATGGACTATGTCATCACCAGAAAGAGGGACTGGCAAGACGTGAGAGTGACAAAGGCCATGTGTGGTGCCGACTGCTGGACAGATCGTCGACTCATAGTGTCCAAGTTTAAACTTCGCATCCTGCCTGTGAGAAGACCCCAAGGTCAGAAGACTGCAAAGAGGCTCAATGTCTCCAAGCTGAAGAGCAGCGTAGTTGCAGAAGAATTTCGTGAAGACCTAGATAGCAGGCTGCTTGACACACCCCAGGATGACCACACCAGCATTGAAGAGCAGTGGACGGCTTTCAGAGATGCTGTCTACTCTACCGCTCTCGAACACCTCAGACCAGCAATCTGTAGATATCAAGACTGGTTCAATGAGAACGACGAGGAGATACAGGCACTGTTGTCAGAGAAACACCAACCGTTCAGGACGCACCTGAACGATCCCACATCACAAGCAAAAGTAGATGCCTTCACCAGTGCAAGACGGAAAGTGCAGAAGAAACTCCGTGAGATTCAGGATGTCTGGTTCAGCAATAAGGCCAATGAGATCCAGGGCTATGCAGACAGTCACGACACCAAGCACTTCTACGACACTTTGAAGGCTATGTATGGACCTCAGTCCTCTAGCTCCTCCCCCCTCCTCAGTGCAGATGGGACTCGGCTGCTGACAGAGAAAAAGCAGATTTTGGAGAGATGGGCTGAACACTTCAACCAGGTCCTCAACCGCCCTGCCGAAATCAATGATGAGGCCATTGCTTGCCTACCTCAGGTGGAGATCAACCTGGACCTTGACAACCTCCCCACAGAAGAAGTAGTCAGAAAAGCCATCAGGCCACTTTCTTGTGGCAAAGCACCAGGATCAGATGCAATCCCTGCTGAAGTCTACAAAGCAGGAGGCCCATTCATGATGTAGAAGCTGACTGAGCTCTTCCAGTCTATGTGGAACGAAGGAAAGGTCCCGCAACAGTTGAAAGATGCCAGTATGGTCCACATCTACAAGAGGAAAGGCAACCGCCAGTCTTGTGACAATCACCGAGGCATCTCCCTCCTGTCCATAGCTGGGAAGATCTTGGCTCGCGTCCTGCTTAATCGCCTTCTCCAACACCTTGAGCAAGGTCTCCTCCCAGAAAGCCAGTGTGGCTTCCGTGCAGAGCGTGGAACTGTCGACATGATATTTGCTGCACGCCAACTCCAGGGAAAATGAGCAGCATAGCAACCTCTTTATGACCTTCGTCGATCTGACCAAGGCATTTGATGCGGTCAGCAGAGATGGCTTATGGAAGATAATGGAGAAGTTTGGCTACCCTAGCAGATTCATCACAATTGTTCGGCAGTTCCACGATGGCATGATGGTGAAAGTTTTGGATGATGGTGATGAGTCAGAAGCCTTCCCAGTGACGAACGGTATGAAGCAAGGATGCGTTCTCGCCCCTACACTCTTTAGCATGGTCTTCTCTGCTATGCTGAATGATGCCTTCCGCAATTGTCAGGATAGTATACACATTAGATACAGGACTGGTGGTAGGCTATTCAACCTCCGCCATCTACAGGCTGTTACAAAGGTAAAGGAGACCATCGTCAGAGACCTCTTATTCGCTGATGATTGTGCCCTCAATTCCAGCACAGAGCAGAAGATGCAGCAAGAAATGGACTGCCTCTCACAGGCCTGTGACAACTTCGGACCTACAATCAGCACCAAAAAGACCGAAGTTATGTACCAGCCCGCACCCGGAACCACACATCACAGTAAAGGGGCAGAAGCTACTGGCAGTCGACAGCTTTACTTACCTGGGCAGTACTCTATCACGAGTGGTGAACATAGATGCAGAGATCAGCAACAGAATTGCCAAAGCCAGTGCCACCTTTGGGAGACTCCGTGAGAATGTATGGGAGCAGAGAGGACTCAGCCTTACCACCAAGCTGAAGGTCTACCGAGCAGTGGTTCTCACCACCCTCCTCTATGCCAGCGAGACCTGGACTGTCTACAGCAGACACGCTAAACTGCTCAACCACTTCCACTTGAGCTGCCTCCGCAGACTTCTCCACGTAGAATGGCAGGACAAAGTCCCAGACACGGAGGTCCTGGAGCGGGCTAGCACCCACAGCGTCTACACCCTCCTACAGAAAGCCCAAGACAGATGGGCTGGCCATGTCGTCAGGATGTCTGACAGTCGACTACCAAAACAGCTGTTGTATGGAGAGCTGAGCCAGGACAAGCGCTCAGTTGGAGGGCAGAAGAAATGTTTCAAAGACTGCCTCAAAGACCTCAACATCAATCCCAGTAGCTGGGAATCGCTTGCTCTGGACCGCCCAACCTGGTGGAGCAGGACCAGTAAAGGAGCGTATGCAGCAGAAATCAGACGCACCGCAGAGGCTCAGAGGAAACGCGCTGCGCGCAAGGCTCGAGCTACCTCCACTTCCACTGCAGCACCTACCCTCATGTGTCCCACATGTGGGCGAGCTTTCAGGGCCCGGATTGGCCTCACCAGTCACCTCTGGACCCACAGTCACAAACCCTCCACCTGACAGAAGTCGTGGTCGTCTTCGACTCCGAAGGACGAACAACAACAACAACATAATGACCATCAGTTCACTGTACATGCACCTCAGCTGGAATGCCCTACAACAAAACAGTTGCATATCATTACCGTCTTTGATCGCCAACATCTGCAGTACGCTGCTTTCGTAAATTGCAGGTCCTCAATGTTGATTTCATTCACCACTTTGGGGTTCTCCTTCTGGATCTTTAGATTGATCAAGCTGTCCTTCTGCTGCTTCTTTCGAGGAATGAAAGGGCGAATAGCAAGGTATCCAAGCAGTGCTAGAACTCCAAGAAACGGCAGCAACCGCAGCCATTCTGCAACTGAAGGCAAAAAAAAAAGCGAGGTTATAAGATTTTCAGTACCACTGCTCAAAAGAGGCAAAGGCTACAGCAACAGTTAAGAATCTGAGATCCTGAATTAAAAATTGCTATTAAATGATAGTAACCTGTAAGGTGCAGGGTGCAAAACCTGAGAACACTTATGACAAAGAATGTGACCATGCCGCCAATTTGCCCATGCTTGTGAGAATGTCATTTCTTGGCCTGTGGTGAAAGAGGTCACAGTTCTCCAATAAATCATCTAGTGTGGGGAAGATTTCGCCTTGGGATGCAAGTTTGGACACTCCCACTGCTTGTTTTCCCTCAATTCCCCCCCACCCCACCAATTTATTTAAACTTACATTACCTAGTTACTGATTTCACTGGCACAGTAAATACACAGGTGATAACTTTGCACAGGATGTATTCTCAGGAATGGGGCTGCTTAAGGAACTTGTGCTAAAAGGGTCATTATAACATTATACATATGGAGAAGTGTTACTATGAGGACTAGGGTGCTGAAAGCCACCTTCAAATGCCCCAGTGAAATGCCCTATAGATTAACGTGGAGAGGCTGCTTACAAAGGCTAAATATGGAACAGATATACCTTTCTTTGGCTGCACACCTCTTCCTCACAGAGGTTTCTCTATGGTGATAAGCTCAGTAGTTGTTAGCCAATGAGATTGTGTGCCAAACACAGAGGGGATATAGCAGCTTCCATCACATTCAAATGTCTGTCAACACATACTGACGGTTCTGCCCATCCTCAACATTAATCCACACTCACCATCACCATACCCTACAGAATGCAGTCCTGATTCTCTCATCTCAGTACCGAGCAACCACTCTGCTCACCCTGTTCCATTTAATACCAATCTCACAGTCTGCTCCTTGGTACTTAGTCATGGGATATTCATTGTTTTGGGGGATGCAAGTGTAAGGTGACGCTCCACAAGTGTCCTGGCATAGCAGCAGCAGACAGGAGTCTGCCTGGTTCCCAGCAGGACAGAACACAGGCCAAGCAGTTGTATTTTCACAACGTATCAAGGGGGATACGTACCTATGGTGTTTGGACATGACAGAGTTAATGAATCAGTGATTCTGTACAACAGTACTAAGCATAATACATTGCAGGATCTTACTATTTATCCTCTTTGCCATCTCAATTTCATACCAAGAATCATATAACATGGAAACAACTGGTTCCTGCTGACCAGGATGTCCCATTTGCCAGCATTTAGCCCATAATCTTACAAATCTTTCCAATCCATGTACTTGTCCAACTGTCTTTTAAAAGTTGTTGTCCCACTTCCTCCAGCAACTGATTCCACATAAATACCACTCTTTTTGTGGAAAAATAAAGTTCCTCCTCAAGTTCCTCTTAAATTTTTCCCCTCGCCTTAATTCTATGTCCTCTAGTTCTTGATACCTCAATTTTGGGTGAATAAAATTGAGTGCATTCACCCTCTCTATGCCCCCTCATGATTTTAAACACCTCTATAAGATCACCTCCAGTCTCCTAAAGTCCAAGCCTGTCCAACCTCTCCCGACAGTTTGGTATTTCAAGTCCTGATAGCATCCTTGTAAATATTCTCTTCACTCTTTCCAGTTTAGAAATGCTTCCTAGAAGAGCGACCAAAACTGACCACAATGCTCCAAGTGCACTCTCACCAGCATCCTCTACAACCACACCATGTCCTCCCAAATTTTATACTCAATATGCTCTTTGTCATCTCAATGAAGGTCATGTGTCAAAAGCCTTCCTCACCACCTGACCTTTCAGGGAACCATGTACTGTACTCCAAGATCCCTCTGTTTTATAACAGCTGCTAGGGCCCTGCCATTCAATGTGAAAGTCCTACCCAGATTTGACTTCCCAAAATCCAACAACCTTGCATTTACTTTTTATACTTTTTTGTTTAGAGATATAGCATGATAACAGGCCCTTCCAGCTCAATGAGCTTGTGCTGCACAACTTCACCCACGTGACTAAACTACTAACCCGTGCGTCTTTGGAATGTGGGAGGAAAGATGAGCAGCCAGAGAAAACCCACACACTCATAAGGAGAATCTACAAACTCCTTCAGACAGCTGCAGGTCACTGACACTGTAACAGTGTTACACTAATGGCTATGATACGGTTATCTGAATTAAACTCCACTTACTCAGCTGATCAAGATCCCCCTGCATTTTGCCCTCCTTCATTGTCTGCTATAGCACCTATTTTAGTGTCTTCTGCAAACATGCCAACTGTGCCTTGCACATTCTTATCCAAATTGTTTTTTTTTTTTATTTTATTTAATTGCATTTTTAAGTGATTACAAGTGTGGGGAAAAAAGTATATATCCCTCCCCCCTAATTTCCCTATATAAAAAAAGAAAAATTAAGAAAGAAGAAAAAAGAAAGAAAGAGTGCCTGGTTGTTGGAAGGTCTCCACATGCTCCATGGAGTTCTTAATAACTTTAGTATATATATTTATTTCTTTCCCCAAGTAACCAATTATTTCATCTTCAGAGCACCTATATATTTAATCCTGTCTTTTGTAAATAAGGGCACCAAATTTTCAAAAATGTTTCATATTTATCTCTTAAATTATAAGTAATTTTTTCTAATGGAATACAGCCATAGATTTCTTTTTTCCAACAATCTATACTTAAATATGTATCTGATTTCCAAGTAATTGCAATAGCCTTTTTGGCTACAGCCAGTGCAATTTTTATGAATTCTTTCTGATATTTATTTAGTTTGAGTTTCGGTTTTATCCCTTCAATATCACCTAGTAAAAGTAATATTGGATTATGAGGAAGTTGTATTCCCGTAATTTGTTCCAATAAAAGTCTTAAATTTGTCCCAAAAGGTTGAATTTTAGAACAAGACCATGTAGAATGTAAAAATGTACCAGTTTCTTGGTTACATCGGAAACACTGATCAGATAAACTTGGATTTAATTTATTTATTTTTTGTGGTGTAATATATAATTGATGTAAAAAGTTATATTGCACTAATCTTAACCGAACATTTATTGTATTTGTCATACTATCAAGACATAGTCTTGACCAATTTGTTTCTTCAATTTTAATATTCAAATCACTTTCCCATTTTTGTCTTGACTTATGGACTCCTTGTTTAATTGCCTGTTTTTGAATCAAATTATACATACAAGATATAAATTTTTTAATATTTCCTTTTTGAATTAAAATTTCTATTTCATTAGATTTCGGCAATAACATTGTTTGACCTAGTTTTTCTCTTATGTAAGCCCTTAGTTGAAAGTAACAAAATAAAGTGTTATTTGATACTTTATATTTATTCTTTAATTGATCGAATGACATTAATATACCTCCTTCAAAACAATCTCCTATGTATTTAATCCCTTTTTGAAACCAATTATATAAAAGTTGATTGTCCATTGTAAAAGGAATAAGTCTATTTTGAATTAAAGATCTCTTTGCTAATAAAGATTTTTTTGTCTCATCATCAACATTTATCTTATTCCATAAATCAATCAAATGTTTTAATATAGGAGATTCTTTCTTTTCCCGTATCCATTTAGATTCCCATTTATATATAAAATCTTCTGGTACGTTTTCTCCTATTTTATCTAGTTCTATTCTAATCCATGCCGGTTTATCTTTCTCAAAAAAAGATGCAATAAATCTAAGTTGATTTGCTTTATAATAATTCTTGAAATTTGGAAGTTGTAACCCTCCTAGATCAAATTTCCATGTCAATTTTTCCAACGATATTCTTGACATCTTACCTTTCCAGAGAAACTTCCTCACATATTTGTTTATCTCTTGAAAAAACTTCTGGGGTAATTGTATTGGTAATGATTGAAATAAATATTGTAGTCTAGGGAATATATTCATTTTTATAGTATTTACTCTACCTACTAATGTTATTGGTAATGCCATCCATTTATCAAGATCTTCCTGAATTTTTTTCAAAAGTGGTGAATAATTTAATTTGTATAAGTTTTTTATGTCATTGTCAACTCTTATACCTAAATATTTTATACCATTTGCCGGCCATCTAAATTGAGTTGTTAATCGACATTGACTATAGTCTCCATTAGTAAGAGGTAAAATTTCACTTTTATCCCAATTTACTTTATAACCTGATATTTTCCCATATTCTTCTAATCTATAAGATAATTTACATAATGAATGTAATGGATCTGTTAAATAAAGTAAAACATCATCAGCAAATAAATTAATCTTGTATTCTTCCTGATTAACTCTGAAACCCTTAATATCTGGGTCCATTCTAATTAATTCAGCTAATGGCTCTATTGCCAACACAAACAAAGCAGGTGATAATGGACAACCTTGCCTAGTTGATCTTGTTAACTGAAATGGTGTCGAAATTTGACCATTTGTCACTACTTTAGCTTTGGGGTTAATATTTAAGGTTTTAATCCATTTTATAAATGATGTTCCTAATCCATATTTTTCCAATACCTTAAATAAAAAATCCCATTCCAATCTATCAAATGCTTTTTCTGCATCTAAAGCAACTGCCACACTCATTTCCTCCCTCTTTTGCGCTAAATGGATTATACTAATTAACCGGGTTACATTATCTGCCGATTGTCTATTTTTGATAAATCCTGTTTGATCCATATGCACTAATTTTGGTAAGCATTTAGATAATCTATTAGATAAGATTTTTGCTATTATTTTATAATCAGTATTTAATAAAGAAATAGGTCTATATGATGCTGGTTTTAAAAGGTCTCTATCTTTTTTTGGCAATACTATTAAAATAGCTGTTGAAAAAGATTCTGGAAGTCTATGCGTTCTTTCCGCTTGATGTATTAACTCCATAAAGGGAGAAATTAATAAATCTTTAAACTTTTTATAAAATTCAGGCGGAAAACCATCTTCTCCTGGGGATTTATTACTTTGAAGTGATCCTAGAGCTTCTTCAACCACCTTCACTGTAAAAGGCATACCTAATCCCTTCTGTTCTTCCATATCTAATTTTGGAAGAGTTATTTGTGCTAAAAATCTTTCTATCTTAACATCATCATTTTTTGATTCTGATTTATACAACTCAGAATAAAAGTTCTTAAAAGCCTCATTAATTTCTAAAGGCTTATAAGTAACTTTATTCACTTTTGTTCGGATTGCATTTATTGTTTTAGAAATCTGATCTGTTTTTAACTGCCATGCAAGGACCTTATGTGATCTTTCACCTAGTTCATAATATCTCTGTTTAGTTCTCATAATTGCTTTTTCTGTTCGATATGTCTGGAGTGTATTATATTTTAACTTCTTATTGATAAGTTGTCTCCTTCATTGTCTGCTATAGCACCTATTTTAGTGTCTTCTGCAAACATGCCAACTGTGCCTTGCAGTACATTCTTTTCCAAATTGTTGATACAAATGATGAACAACAATGGGCCCAGCACTGAGCCCTAAGGCACACCATTAGTCAAGGGCCTCTAGTCCAAGAATCAACCTTCTACCATCACCCTTTGCTTTCTACCATCAAGCTAATTGTGCATCCAATTAGCCAGCTCTCCACAGATCCATGTGATCTAACCTTTCAAAGCAGGCTACTACGTGGAACCTTAAAGGCTTTAATAAAGTCCATATAAACTACGTCTACCGCTGTCCTCATCAAAAAAACTCAAGTTCATAAGACATGTTCGCCTATGTACAAAGCCGTGTTCACTACCCTGAATCAACCAGTCCTTCCAGAATCCCTCAGAATCTTCTCCAGTAATTTCCATAGCCATAGAAATTAGACTTACTGGCCTATAGCTCCCATGTTTTTCTTTGCCATCCTTTTTAAATAAGGACATAACATTTGCTAGCCTTATGTCAACTAGTACTTCATCCATGGCTATC
This sequence comes from Hemitrygon akajei, assembly GCF_048418815.1. Lineage (NCBI taxonomy): Eukaryota > Metazoa > Chordata > Chondrichthyes > Myliobatiformes > Dasyatidae > Hemitrygon > Hemitrygon akajei. Next base: position 35,729,211 of record NC_133127.1, read on the forward strand.
AATGTTGCAAATATTTCAGCTAGGGCTCCCTGTTACGCCCGTGGCCCCCTCCATTTTGAGAATGGCAGGATCGCTATTGATTAGAGTCAGGAGACCCAGGAAATGAGAGAAAGACATGCAGAATCCACAAAGAGTTTGGAATGTGTCCTGGCCTCCGAAAGGCGGAACCATCGATAACGGCTATTGTCTCTTGGAGACGGACTTGTGTATTGAATACTGTACGATGCATCAAAACCCCAGGCAATGAACCGAGAGGGGGTTGGTGGAGGGATTGCATCATCCCACCATGATTGACATCTGAGACCCTGTGAGTCAGGATAAAAGAGGGTCTGAGGAACAGCCCCTTCAAACGCACTGGAAGAAATGTTAGAACTCCTGTAACAGCGTAACAGCAGAAGCCAGTGGAACCAGCCCACGTGCGTCCTTTTCCATTTACCTCGGAATTGGTGGGTCTTGCCACGGAAGCACGGCTTTAGCTAACCTCGAAGGGGAAATCAGTACCCCAACGACTCTCGAAGGATTGACATCATAAAAGGAATGGGCAAGTTAAACCTCCGTCTTTCTCTCCAACCAAAAAGGCTGCAGCCTACAGCTTGACTGAACTAAAGTGACTTTTATATTTCCATCGGACAATACATTATCCCTAGACAACGATAGAGCTATTTCTTACTGATTATTATTATACTCGCGCTTTTAGATTTAGTATTGACGACTTATATTATCTGTGTGTTTGCATTGATATTATTTTTGTGTATTATCATCAATAAATACTGTTAAAAAGTGTACCATCAGACTTCAACGGACCTCTCTATCTTTGCTGGTAAGTGACCCAGTTACGGGGTACGTAACATCCCAAAATTTTCTGTTCAGCTTGTTCCTAGATAAACCTGGTTAGGCCCTAGAGATTTGTCGACCTTCATGCATTCTAAGACTTCCAACACCTCCCCTACTGTAATGCAAGCCATCTCCTAGACCACCCCACATTTACTTTTTCAAGCTCTGAAGCCTTTATGGCTTTCACCACAGTAAAACCTTAAACAGAAAGAGTCATTAAGAAACTTGCCTATTTCCTGTGTGTTTGAGTGACTCTCTTCTCTTTTAATAGTAGAGATAATAAAATCTCTTTGGATTTCCCTTAATCTTCTCAGCTAGATTTAACTCACGTCTCCATTTTTTAACCCTCTCCCAATTTCCTTTTTGAGTATACTTCTGCATCCCCAATACTCCTCCAGGGACAAACAAGAAAAAATCTGCAAATGCTGGAAATCCAAGCAACACAGACAAAATGCCGGAGGAACTCAGCAGTCCAGGCAGCATCTATGAAAGAAAGTACAGTCAATGTTTCGGGCCAAAACCCTTCGGCAGGACTGGAGAAAAAAAGCAGAGGAATAGATTTGAAAGGTGGGGGTAGGGGAGAGAGAAATGCCAGGCAATAGGTGAAACTTGGTGAAAGAGACAGAAGGCCATGGAAGAAAGAAAAAAGGAGGGGGGGAGCAGCAGACATAAGGTGATGAGTGAGCAAGGAGATAAGGTGAGAGAGAGACAAGGGCATGGGGGGGGGGGGTGGGAAGAGGCATTACTGGAAGTTTGAGAAATCGATGTTCATGCCATCAGGTTGGAGGCTACCCAAATGGAATATAAGGTATTGTTCCTCCAACCTAAATGTGGTCTTATCCCGACAGTGGAGGAGGCCATGGATGGACATATCGGAATGGGAATGGGAAGTGGAATTAAAATGAGTGGCCACTGGGAGACCCCATTTGTTCTGGAAGATGAGAGTAGATGCTCAGCGAAGCGGTCTCACAATTTATGTCGGGTCTCACTGATATACAAGAGGCCACATTGGGAGCACCAAACACAGTACATCACCCCAAAAGACTCACAGGTGAAGTGTCGCCTCACCTGGAAACTGGAGTCATATACTGGTTCAGTGCTCCCAATAATTTTATCTCTGAGCTCTAGTGTGATATTTACCTTAATTAAAAATACAACTGCACCTTTCTTATTTCTGCCTCAGTCCTGCCTAAAGTACTGGAACCCCAGGACATTGAGTTGTCAGTCCTGTCCCTTCCTCAGCCATATTTCTATAATGGCTATAACATTCAGTTCCATGTAACTATCTAAGCCCCTATATTCATCTACCTCAGCTGCCAGACCTTTTCAAATGAAATAAATGCAACTTAATCCAACAGGCTTTCCTCACTCCTGGCCATTCCCCTATTTGTTATGCCTATTCAACTTGCTGTCGTTGACTTCTGCATCATTTTACAGCCTCTCATTTTCTTCTCCGATGCTCGGAATTTCCATTCATCACCCTAGCAGTACTAGCAAATCTGCTTGATAGTATATCGGTCCCCTTCCAATTCAGGTGTAACCTGTCTCTCTTATATAGGTCACCTTTTCCCCAGCAGAGACCACAATGTTCTAAAAATCCAAATCCCTACACCCTTATACCAACTTCCCAGCCACACAGTTATTTCCCACATTCCCCTTTTCTCACCCTCACTAGCACACAATACTGATAATCCAGAGGTTACTAGCTTCAAGGTCCTGCTTTGTAACTTCTTTCCTAGCTCCCTATATTCACTCTTCAGGATCCAATCCTTTTCTCTATCTGTCATTTGTGCCAACAAGTACAACATCTTCTGGCTGCTCACACTCCATTTGAGTATGTTCTGGAGCCACTTTGAGCCATCTGGTACAAAGGAGACAATCAATCATTTCAGAGTTCCCACTGAGGTCACAGAATCTTCAGTCCACTCCTACCCCCACGAACTATTGAGTTCCCTTTCACCAAAGTCCTTTCTATTGTAATCTTTCCCCACTGAGCCTCAAAGCCAGTCCTGGTGCCACAGATCTGACTTTACCTGAACAGTCATCCACCATTGAGTATCCAAAATGGTATACTTGTTTGAAGGGAATAGCCACCAGGATAATTTCCCCCTATCGGCATACTCCCTTTTCCTTTCTCTGCCTACTCCCTTTTCCTGGTGGACACCCAACTATTTTCTATTGACCACCTCACTAAAATTCTATATTTTGCCTACATACCTATGAAACTCTCAGAATCTCTGATGATTCTGAGTGCATCCAGCTCCAACTCCTTCATGTGGAGTCGTAGGATGAGGAACATATCGTATTCATGAGAGAACACAAACATTGATATTTGAATGGCCCAGGCAAACAATCAGTATTCCTGAAGCTCAGAATGACCAGCTGCTGGATCTGACCAGCAGGAGCTTAAGCTACAGAGACCTCCAGGCCTTGCTCAGTTTTAAGTTGACCATCTAACTTTGACTGAAACATCGAGGCGAACGTTGAGGAAGATTGAAATGTCGAGGCAAATGCTAAAGGCGAGCGAGTGTTCAGTGCTGATGACCTGATTTTCGCTGTGCTGTGATGTATCTCTGCCAAATAAGGTGACTGTGTATGACCACCTATTGCTCGCCAGACAAGGTGGCTGTGGGTGACAGCCTATCTCCCTCGCTACTCTGCCTCTGTTCAAGTGGTCTCCCTCTCTTGTGGAGATTGTGGAGAATCTGTAGAGGATGTTATCGAAGTTCTGAGATATAATGGTTTTATGTACCGGACTGGTCTCTATTTTTTTGTCTTTTAGATTCTGTGCTTTCACACAATTTGTAAGTTTTTCGTGTGGGGGGGGGGGGGTTGGGGTTTGATGTTCTCGCAGTTCAGCCGATTTGATCAGTTTTCTGTTGGGAGGGATGTGGTTGATGATCTTGCTGTCACTGTGTGGTTTAAATTTGGGGTGATTTTTCTTTGAATGACTTCCATGGTTTTCTATGTTTCATGGCTATTTGGAGAAGATGCATCTCAGAGTTGTTTCCTGCATACATACTTTGATAATAAATGAATCTTTGAACCTTTAAAAGTTAAACACCCATTCACCTTCCCACAAGGACAAAACAGGCCCAACTATAACTTACTCCTCCTCCACAAAAACCCACAAAATATTAAAATGTACAACTAGAAATTCTGTACCCGGCCCTCAAATTTCTGAAGTATACATAAACAAAATAAAGCAATGCTTAGAAAATAGAAATGACAAAATACAACTCAGCAAAACCTTCAGGAAGTCAAACAGCCGAATAAAGTGAACAAGAAATGCTGCATCCTTTATTCCTTTCTTCACACAATCAAGAACATGCTGAACGTATTCAGCCCATTTCATGGAACCACTGTAGTCAGAAATCAGCTCAGGGCAATAGATAGCTGCCCTTTGAATTCTGTAATAAATACTTCGAGCAACTAGCTTTTCCTTCTCCTACAGAGCTGCCACTTCAATATTACATGCAATTTAAACCAGAGAGAGAGAAAAAAATGAAATCTATACCTTTGTGGAACCCACAATTTAATGCTCCTAAAAGCATTAAGTGCTCAATTCACAGTGTGATCCAAGAACTTAGCCTCTGCATAATTCCTATGAGAGGTATAAACCCAAGCTATTAATGCTCAAGTTAATTTTGCTGTAATTTCAAGTTAATCTCATTTAAATATAGCTTTGTGTTTGGATAATGCAACTTCATTTACCACAGCTTTTGGGATATCTGCCATCAGATACTTGCCTCATTAACACATTAAAAAAGCAAAATGCACAGCCAGATGAAAACTACTACCACAGATATTTCAACATTTCCTCGGTTCTACATTGGCTAACCCTCCAGACTACCTTACTAAACATGACATGTAGTTTCAACTATCATAATCCTACTTTTTATACACACACACGCACACACACACGCAATGCCCTGAACTACAGAGGCAAATTAGTTCCCAGTATTTTCACGGAATTTGATTGTTAATCCAGAAACAATTGTAATCCAGACACGAGAACAGGGTTCAGCAAAACAAAGTGTTATCAGTCAGCAGGATTCTTGGATTCTCGGGATCTGAGATCTAAGCATTGCTCAGGTATTGATTTTAGCATTAAAATCCAGAAATTAAGCTCTAGTGAGGCAAAATATGTCTGGACAGTCAAGAATCAATCTGTGGGTTTTCCATGGATATTTAACTCAAAACACCTAAATGACTTATTTCTGTGCTGTATGACTGTACCTGTTGCTCATTCTGATGGTAATTACAGTGGTATGCAAAAGCTTGGGCACCCCTGGTCAAAATTTCTGTTACTGTGAATAGCTAAGCAAGTAAAAGACGACCTGATTTCCAAAAGGTATAAAGTTAAAGATGACACATTTCTTTAATATTTTAAGCAAGAAAACTTTTATTTCCATCTTTTACAGTTTCAAAATAACAAAAAAGGAAAAGGGCCTGAAGCAAAAGTTTGGGCACCCTGCAAGGCAGTACTTAGTAACACCCCTTTGGCAAGTATCACAGCTTGTAAACGCTTTTTGTAGCCAGCTAAGGGTCTTTCAATTCTTGTTTGGGAGATTTTTGCCCATTCTTCCTTGCAAAAGGCTTCTAGTTTTGTGAGATTCTTGGGCCGTCTTGCATGCACTACTCTTTTGAGGTCTATCCAGAGCGTGACTGATCCACCCCCGTGCTTAACAGTTGGAGAGAGGTTCTTCTGTGCTGTGGAAGACATCCTGCCTCATCCCTGTACCAAAGACATCGCGCCCCAGTGGCTCCAATGACTACAGACCAGTGACACTGACCTCCCACATCATGAAGACCCTGGAGAGACTTGTTCTAGAGCAGCTTCGGCCTATGGTTAGGCCACACTTAGACCCCCTCCAGTTCGCCTACCAGCCCAGACTAGGAGTTGAGGATGCCATCGTCTACTTGTTGAACCGTGTCTACGCCCACCTGGACAAGCCGGCGAGCACTGTGAGGGTCATGTTTTTTGACTTCTCCAGTGCGTTCAACACCATCTGCCCTGCTCTGCTGGGTGAGAAACTGACAGTGATGCAGGTGGATGCTTCCCTAGTGTCATGGATTATTGATTACCTGACTGGCAGACTACAGTACGTGCGCTTGCAACACCGTGTGTCAGACAGAGTGGTCAGCAGCACTGGGGCTCCACAGGGGACTGTCCTGTCTCCCTTTCTCTTCACCATCTACACCTCGGACTTCAGCTACTGCAGAGTCTTGCCATCTTCAGAAGATTTCTGATGACTCTGCCATAGTTGGATGCATCAGCAAGGGAGATGAGGCAGAGTACAGGGCTACGGTGGGAAACTTTGTCACACGGTGTGAGCAGAATCATCTGCAGCTTAATGTGAAAAAGACTAAGGAGCTGGTGGTGGACCTGAGGAGGGCTAAGGCACCAGTGACCCCTGTTTCCATCCAAGGGGTCAGTATGGACATGGTGGAGGATTACAAATATCTGGGGATACGAACTGACAATAAACTGGACCGGTCAAAGAACACTGAGGCTGTCTACAAGAAGGGTCAGAGCCGTCTCTACTTCCTGAGGAGACTGAGATCCTTTAACATCTGCCGGACGATGCTGAGGATGTTCTATGAGTCTGTGGTGGCCAGTGCTATCATGTTTGCTGTTGTGTGCAGGGGCAGCAGGCTGAGGGTAGCAGACACCAACAGAATCAACAAACTCATTCATAAGGCCAGTGATGTTGTGGGGGTGGAACTGGACTCTCTGACGGTGGTGTCTGAAAAGAGGATGCTGTCCAAGTTGCATGCCATCTTGGACAATATCTCCCATCCACTCCATAATGTACTGGTTTGGCACAGGAGTACATTCAGCCGGAGACTCATTCCACCGAGATGTAACACTGAGTGTCATAGGAAGTCATTCCTGCCTGTGGCCATTGAACTTTACAACTCATCCCTCGGAGTGTCAGGCACACTGAGCCAATAGGCTGGTCCTGGATTTATTTCCACTTGGAATAATTTACTTATTATTATTATTTAATTATTTATGGTTTTATATTGCTATATTTCTACACTATTCTTGGTTGGTGCGACTGTAACGAAACCCAATTTCCCTCAGGATCAATAAAGTATGTCCGTCTGCGGCCAAAAAGTTCTATTGTAGCGGTGTGCTACACTCAGCGCTAAAATAACGACACGGAGTCGGTAAACTGCAGTTAAAGATTTTATTCGAACTTCACAGCCTCACTTTAAAGCCTCCCTGATCCCGCCCTCCCCGGGCGGGGATGCTGTAGGGGGCATGTACTCACAGTCCTGTCCCGCAGGCTTTTCCCTTTGTTGGTGAAGCAGACCTGGCGCCCTTTTGGGACTGGCCTTTGTGCCGGCGCGCTGGCTATTTGTGAGCCGGTTCGAGTGCGCTAGGAAGTGGGTCGCCACATAACCTCCCCCCCAGAACCGGCGATACACCCCCCAATGTCCACAGTCTGGGCCGGACCCTGTTTGGGAGGTCGGCCTCTGCGCCGCGGTGCCGGAAACTCGACTGGTTGCGCCAAGTCCACATGGGCCGGTTTGAGTCGGTCCACCGTGAAAACCTCCTCTCTCCCCCCAACGTCCAGCATGAACGTGGACCCGTTGTTCCTGATCACCGTAAACGGCCCCTCGTAGGGCCGTTGCAGCGGTGGCCGATGCCCGCCCCTTCGTACAAACACAAACTTACAGTTCTGCAGGTCTTCGGGTACGCAGGTCGGGTTCTGCCCATGCTGCGAAGTGGGTATGGGGGCCAGGTTGCCGAGCCTCTCGCGTAGTCTGCCCAGGATTGCTGCGGGTTCTGCCTCGTGCCCTCTTGGGGCTGGTACGAACTCCCTGGGGACGACCAGGGGTGCGCTGTACACCAACTCGGCCGACGAGGCATGCAGATCGTCTTTGGGCACCGTGCGGATGCCGAGTAGGACCCAGGGAAGCTCGTCCACCCGTTAGCTCCTCGCAGGCGGGCCATGAGAGCCGACTTTAGGTGACGGTGGAAACGCTCCACCAGTCCGTTCAACTGTGGGTGGTAGGCAGTGGTGTGGTGCAGCTGTGTCCCCAAAAGACTGGCCATAGCTGACCACAGGCCGGAAGTGAACTGGGCGCCTCTGTCGGAGGTAATGTGGGCCGGTATACCAAAGCGGGACACCCAGGTGGCGATCAGTGCCCGGGCGTAAGAGTTGGAGGTGGTGTCGGTGAGCAGGATTGCCTCTGGCCATCTTGTGAACCGGTCCACGATAGTCAGGAGGTGCCGCGCTCTACGCGACACTGGCAGGAGGCCCACGATATCCACGTGAATGTGGTCAAAACGCCGGTGGGTGGGGTGGAACTGCTGCGGCAGAGTTTTGGTGTGTCGCTGCACCTTGGCCGTCTGGCAGTGCATGCACGTTCTGGCCCATTCACTGACCTGCTTACGGAGTCCGTGCCAAACGAACCTGCTGGAGACCATCTGGACGGCTGTCCTGATGGAGGGGTGCGCTAAGTTATGAATGGAGTCGAAAACGCGTTGCCGTCAAGGTGTCGGGACGACGGGACGGGGCTGGCCGGTGGCGACGTCACAGAGTAGGGTCCTCTCACCTGGGCCTATGGGGAGATCCTGGAGCTGCAAACTGGAGACTGCGGTTCTGTAACTTGGGATCTCCTCGTCTGCCTGCTGCGCCTCCGCCAGCGCCTCAAAGTCTACCCCTTGGGAAAGGGCATGAATGTTAGGGCGAGAGAGCGCGTCCTCCACGACATTGTCCTTACCCGAGACGTGCCGGACATCCGTCGTGTATTCAGAGATGTAGGACAGATGTCACTGCTGGCGGGACGACCAGGGATCGGACACCTTCGTGAACGTAAAGGTAAGCGGCTTGTGGTCCGTGAACGTGGTGAAGGGCCTACCTTCTAAGAAGTACCTGAAATGCCGGATTGCCAGGTATAGCGCCAACAGTTCCTGGTCGAAAGCACTGTATTTGAACTCGGGTGGTCGCAGGTGTTTGCTGAAAAATGCCAGGGGTTGCCAGCGACCCGCGATGAGTTGCTCCAGTACCCCACCGACTGCCGTGTTAGATGCGTCCACTGTGAGGGCGGTAGGGACGTCCATTCTGGGGTGCACTAGCATCGCGGCGTTTGCTAAGGCTTCTTTCGTTTTAATGAAAGCGGCGGCGGACTCCTCATCCCAGGTAACGTCCTTGCCCGGACCCGACATCAGGGCGAACAGGGGGCGCATGATTCGGGCAGCTGAAGGGAGGAAGTGGTGGTAGAAATTTACCATACCCACGAATTCCTGAAGGCCTTTGATTGTGGTGGGTCAGAGGAAATGGCGGACTGCGTCTACCTTAGCGGGCAGAGGGGTTGCCCCGTCTTTAGTAATCCTGTGGCCCAGGAAGTCGATGGTGTCGAGCCCAAACTGGCATTTGGCCGGGTTGATTGTTAGACCGTATTCACTCAGTCGGGCATAGAGTTGACGGAGGTGGGACACATGCTCCTGACGACTGCTGCTTGCTATGAGGATGTTGTCCAAATAGATGAAAGCGAAGTCCAGGTCGCGTCCCACCACGTCCATTAACCGCTGGAACGTCTGTGCGGCATTCTTCAGGCCGAACGGCATGCGGAGGAACTCGAAAAGGCTGAACGGGGTGATGAGTGCCGTTTTGGGGACGTTGTCCGGATGCATCGGGATTTGATGGTATCCCCGGACGAGGTCTACCTTGGAGAAGATCTGTGCGCCGTGCAGGTTTGCTGCAAAATCCTGAATGTGCGGCACAGGGTAGCGGTCTGGTGTTGTAGCCTCATTCAGCCTGCGGTAGTCGCCGCATGGTCTCCAGCCCCCTGTTGCTTTGGGCACCATGTGCAGGGGGGAGGCCCATGGGCCGTCGGATCGCCGTATGATCCCCAATTCCTCCATCCTCTTGAACTCCTCCTTCACCAGTCGGAGCTTGTCCGGGGGAAGCCTTCGAGCATGGGAGTGGAGGGGTGGTCCCTGGGTCGGGATGTGGTGCTGTACGCCGTGTCGGGGCATGGCTGCCATGAACTGCGGTGCCAGAACCAATGGGAAATCCGCCAGAACCTTGGTGAAGTCGTTGTCGGACAGCGTGATGGAGTCGAGGTGAGGGGCTGGCAACTGGGCTGCACCCAGGGAGAACGTCTGAAAAGTCTCGGCGTGGACCAGTCTCTGCCTCGGCAGGTCGACCAGCAGGCTGTGAGCCCGCAAAAAATCCGCACCCAGAAGCGGTTGGGCTACGGCGGCCAGTGTGAAGTCCCACGTGAACCGGCTGGAGCCGAACTGTAGCTGCACCGTACGGGTGCCGTAGGTCCTTACTGTGCTGCTGTTCACAGCCCTCAGGGGGAGACCCGGTGCCCTGCTGCGGGTGTCGTAACTCGTCGGAGGTAAGACGCTGATCTCGGCACCGGTGTCGACCAAAAAACAGCGTCCCGACCTCTTGTCCCACACATACAGGAGGCTATCCCGATGGCCAGCCGCCATAGCCATCAGCGGCAGCTGGCCCTGGCGTTTCCCGGGAACTTGCAGGGTGGGCTACAGTGGTGGGCTTCTGCGCCCCACCGCTGGTGGTAGAAGCACCATTGTACGTTGGTCTCCTCACCCCTGCCTCCGGGGTTAGCGGGCTCTGTGGCCGGGCCTGGTCTGGTTTGCTGCTGGGAGCGTGGCCTGGTGATCTGTGCGATGAACGCCCCACTCACCTTCTTGGCGTTCCACAGCAAGTCCGCCCGGGCTGCCACCTTCCGGGGGTCGCTGAAATCCACGTCGGACAGCAGCAGGCGTCATGTCCTCGGGCAGCAGCTCCAGGAATGCCTGCTCAAACATGAGGCAGGGCTTGTGTCCGCCGGCCAGAGACAACATCTCATTCATTAAAGCCGATGGAGGTCTGTCTCCCAAGCCATCCAGGTGCAGTAAACGGGCAGCCCGCTCGCGCCGTGGGAGTCCGAAAGTCCTTATGAGTAGGGCTTTGAAGTCCGTGTATTTGCCGTCCTCCAGGGGTGACTGTATGAACTCCTCAACCTGGGCGGCTGTCTCCTGGTCAAGGAAGCTCACCACGTAATAGTAACGTGTGTCCTCTGAGGTTATCTGCCGAACGTGGAATTGGGCTTCTGCTTGCTGGAACCATAGGTGAGGTCGCAGCGTCCAGAAGCTTGGCAGTTTCAACGAAACCGCATGAAGAGATGCGGCATCATTCATCTCCGGTCCAAATATTGTTTGGAGCGTCAGGGTCACCAATTGTAGCGGTGTGCTACACGCAGCGCTAAAATAACGACACGGAATCGGTAAACTGCAGTTAAAGAAGATTTTATTCGAACTTCACAGCCTCGCTTTAAAGCCTCCCTGATCCCGCCCTCCCCGGGCGCGGATGCTGTAGGGGGCATGTACTCACAGTCCTGTCCCGTGGGCTTTTCCCTTTGTTGGTGAAGCAGACCTGGCGCCCTTTTGGGACTGGCCTTTGTGCCAGCGTGCTGGCTATTTGTGAGCCAGTTCCAGTGCGCTAGGAAGTGGGTTGCCACACTATCTTAATTTCATCAGTCCACAGGACTTGTTTCCAAAATGCATCAGGCTTGTTTAGATGTTCCTTTGAACCTTTTGAATAGAACTTTTTGGCTGCAATGAGCAAAGGTATGTTTGGAGAAAAGGGGGTGCAGAATTTCATGAAAAGAACTCCTCTCCAACTGTTAAGCACGGGGGTGGATCGATCATGCTTTGGGCTTGTGTTGCAGCCAATGACATGGGGAACATTTACTGGTAGAGGGAAGAATGAATTCAATTATAAATACCAGCAAATTCTGGAAGCAAACATCACACCGTCTGTAAAAAAAATGAAGATGAAAAGAGGGTGGCTTCTACAACAGCATAATGATCCTAAACACACCTCAAAATCCACAATGGACTACCTGAAGAGGCGCAAGCTGAGGGTTTTGCCATGGCCTTCACAGTCCCTTTACCTAAACATCATCGAGAATCTGTGGATAGACCTCAAAAGAGTAGTGCATGCAAGACAGCCCAAGAATCTCACAGCACTAGAGACCTTTTGCAAGGAAGAATGGGTGAAAATCCCCCAAACAAGAATTGAAAGACTCTTAGCTGGCTACAAAAAGCGTTTACAAGCTGTGATACTTGCCAAAGGGGGTGTTACTAAGTACTGCCATACAGTGTGCCCAAACTTTTGCTTCAGGCCCTTTTCCATTTTTGTTATTTTGAAACTGTAAAAGATGGAAATAAAAAAGTTCTCTTGCTTAAAATATTAAAGAAATGTTTCATCTTTAACTTTATGCCTTTTGGAAATCAGTTCTTCTTTTACTTGCTTAGCTATTCACAGTAACAGAAATTTTGACCGGGTTGCCCAAACTTTTGCATACCACTGTATATGAGGATTTAAGGCTAAACACTGTATTACTTAATCAGTACAGTTCAGTAAAAGTTTGAAGGGACTGACAAGGTGGGAGTTGGCACTAAGCCCCAGGGTTAATCAGGAGTGATGCCATGGACTCAAGGATGTCAATGGACTGAATCTACAGGGAGGTCAGAAAAGGTGACCTTGTGACAGATGTGGGTGGACAATTATTTCAAAGTCATACAAGACACAATTGTTATCAACAACCAAAAGGGAGGATGGCCTTGAACTTGCGCCAGCAGTCCCAAACAAACCACCAATTAACTATAATGTAAGACTTGGCTTCTTCCTAACAAACTCAAACCTGTTCTGCCAAGTCATAGAACACTACAGCACAGAAACTGCCCGTTTATCCCATCTAACAAGTGAAATCTATTAATCTACCTAGCCCCATCAACCAGCACTTGGATGATAGCCCTCCATTCCCCATCTATGTACTTATCCAAATTTCTCGTAAATGTTGAAATTACCGTATATTCTGGTGTATAAGCTGACTCATAGTATAAGCCGGCCCCCATTTTCAAGGTTAAAAAAGTGACTTTTTCATGTTACCTTTGTATAAGCCGACCCCTTTTGTAGAGGTTTTTGAAACAATCACAAGACCTCACATACTGGCACTCAGCTTTGCTGGATCCGGACCCTGGAAATTTTGTGAACTAGTACCTGCTAAGAAAACAGGCCTACACATTATAGAGCGTTATAGGCAAATTCTTAATAAATAAATCAGGGAGAGAAATTTTGGATTAGGTTTCCAATGGAAAAGAATCCTCTAAAATGTAACCCCCGTGAAACCATTTAGCGCCCATTGTAATCTCTTTAAAATATAACACAGGCTGGTGGGATCAGTACGTGTACTCAGTTTTGAGTTTGCGACCACCATGTACAAAAGATTCAAATAAATGTGATATGATGCTGGCTTCAAGCTGAAGGTTGTTGATTTTGCTAAAGGAACGAATAATTCTGCGGCTGCTAAGAAGTTTAGTGTAAACGAGAGAGAGTGAGTGGAGAAAGGCAGGGGACATGCTGAGGGAAAATGCCAAAGATGAAATGTGCAAACTGTGGGAAAACATGCCAGTGGCCAGAACTGAAAGAAAAAGTTTTAGAGTGGGTGAATCACCAGCGATCGTTTGGATATATTGTTACCAGAGAAATGATTCAAGTTCAAGCTTTGAAATGGGACGAAAAACACCGTGAGGTCAGCGAAAAATTCAAAGTTACGCGAAGTTGGTGCACCCTATTTATGTATAGACGTGATCTTGTGTTGAGACAAAAAACAAAGATTGCTCAGAAAATTCCTGTGGGGTGTTGTTTACGTTCAAGAACGCTGCTGGATGGATGAAGCAGGTTGCTTGAAGTGGGTTAGAGGTGTGGCGTCGACATCCTGAAGGTGTCAGGAAGGAAAAGTTGCTATTTGTCTAGGACGTGTTCAAAGCGCACTTGTCAGGTGAGACAAAAGCAGCATTGAAAGCTGAAAATACAGACATTGCAGTCATCCCCGGTGGTTTGATGTCCATGCTCCAGTCACTAGATGCGAGTTTAAACAAACCGAAGGATTCATGCGTTGATAGTGGAACCAATTTGACTCAAAAACAGCCAATAAATACAAACTGTCTTCCGTGTATTCATTTTTCCAAAGTTGGCACCCTCTGTATAAGCCAACCCGCTAATTTTACAACCAAAATTTAGGGCCAAATTCTCGGCTTATACACCGGAATTTACAGACAGTCTGATTCCACCACTTCCACTGGCAATTCATTTTATGAATGAATGATCTTTATTGTCATTATACATAGATACAATGAAACTGTTTGGCTTCCTCTCAGGCAATTAAATAAAGCAGTAGATAAAAACAAGACGGTAATAGAAAAACAGTATTAAATAGATAAGTAGCAGAAAATAAGTTGCAGCAGCACCTGAACATCCCGAGTGATGTTCTTGCTCATGTTCCCCTTAAACATTTCACCTTTCACACTTAAAACAATGACCTCTAGTTCTAGTCTCACCCACCATCAGTGGAAAAAGCCTGCTTGTACTTACTCTCATCTATACCATTCATAACTTTACATACCCCTGTCAAACCTCCCCTTTTCTCCTACACTCTAGGGAATAAAGTCCTAACCTATTCAACCTTACCCTATAACTTGGGTCCTCAAGTCTGGAAACATCCTTATAAAATTTCTCTGCACTCTTTCAATCTTACTAACGTCATTCCTGTTGGTACATGACCAGAACTGCACACAATATACCAAATTAGACCTCATCAACGTCTTATATAACTTCAACATTAACATCCCAATGTCTGTACTCAAAATGTTGATTTTTGAAGGCCAATATCCCAGAAGCTTTCTTTAAGACCCCATGTACTTGTGATGCCACTGGAATTAAGGATCTGTATTCCCAGATCCCTTTCTTCCATTGCATTCTTCAGCGCCCCACCCTGGTTTGTCCCCCCAATTCCCTGAACTAAAATTCTATTTGCTATCTTTCAGCCCATCTTTCCGGCTGATACAGATTTCACAGCAAGCTTGTATAGCTTTCCTCACAGTCCATTACACCACCAGTCTTGGTGTCATTTGTAAATTTGCTGATCCAGTTTACCAGGTTGTTGATATATGTGACAAACTACAACTGACCCAGCACCGATACCTGTTGCACACCACTAGTCACAGGCCTCCAGTCAGAGGCAACCATCTACTGCCGCTCTGTGGCTTCTCCTGCGACACCAATGTCTAATCCAATTTACTACTTCATTTTGAATGCCAAGTGACTGAACCTTCTTGATAACTCCCATGTTAAAGTTCTTGTTAACAAGATCTTGTTAAAGTGTTAAAATTCACGTAGACAACATCCAGTGCTTTGCCTTCATTAACTTTCCTGGTAATTTCCTTGAAAAATTCTACAAAATTGGTTAGATGTGACCTACCACACACAAAGCCACATTGACCCAATAGACCCTGCATCCAATCCTGGGGCTGTACAGAAGCTGCATGCAGTACATCTGGGCTTCAGATGTGGCCAGTGATGGCTGACCTATGAAAAATGGCCCCTTTCCTCCAGAAGAGAAAAAAATAAAGCAGACTTTTTCTTTACTTAATTTTACACTTTAAAAAGGGGTTTAATTCATTTAAGAATAACTTTACATAAATCCACCTAAACAAGTGGCTCTGATCAGCAACATTCAAAGGTAATAGGGTCACCACAGCCACCACCCAAGGTCAGTGGCAGCAGAGTAATCAGACCAAGGGTTGGACATCAATCACCTTGCAGTGTGAACTGAAACAAGAACAATCCAATCCAACTGCTTCAGCAGATTTAGAATTCATTTCCTGAATGTCACTAGCAAGACCAGAATTTACTGCCCCTCTCCAATTACACTTTAGAAAGTGGGAGTGGTCAACACTGTCCCCTCAAAACTGTATCTGGCCATCAGCTGGAATTTTCTTTTATACAAATGTTTTATAAAAGTGCTGCACAGTTTTCAGGCCATATAAAAATATCCTGCTCCGAGTAATGCTTTGTCCGTGCAACTGTTATATAAAAAAAATTAGAGGATATGTTGTTAGTCAGTAAACTTCTTGAACCAGAGATTTCTGCTGAATCAATATTTGGACAGAGGATATTTCACTTCACCCAGAACTGGTTGCTGGATGAACAACATCATGCTTTAGACAGTGAAGGAGCCAAGAGATTGCACTGACCCAATGCTATATGCAAAACTAGACATAACTTTCAGGTAGTCTTGCCACGGGGCAGACAGATCAGAAACGTTTTTTTAAAGATGTTTTGAGCACACTTATGATTGAGTTCATTCAACTTTCTTGAAAACCTCTCAATCATCCACCTATGTTCTTCCTTTTTGATTGTACTCAGATGCTGATTAGAAAATGGTACCAATGAATCCAACTGCTCCTCACTGACAATAAATACATGCACCTCAAGGTGCAAATGCCATCTACAAATTTGCAGATGATACGACTATTCTCAACAGAATTTCAGGCATACAGGTGCCAAATAGATCAGCTGGTTGACCCATCTAGCTGGTATCACAACAGCAAACTTGCGCACAACGTCAGTAAGACCAAGGAATTGATTGTGGAAGGGGAAGTTGAGGGAACACACACCAATCCTCATTGAGGGAAATCAGCAATGGAAAGGGTGAGCAGTTTCAAATTCCTGGGTGTCAGCATCTCTGAAGATCGATGCAATTACAAAGAAGGCATGACAGCAATTATATTTCATGAGAATTTTGAGGAGACGCATGTTACTAAAGACTCCTGCAAATGTCTACATGTGTATTGTGGAGAACATTCTAACTGGGTTGTATCACCATCTGGTAGGGAGGGGCCACTTCACATGATTGTTAAAAGCTGCAAAGAGCTGTAAACTCAGTCAGCACCATCATGGGCACTAGTCTCCCCAGCACTAAGAACATTTTCAAAAGGCAATATTAAGGACCTCCGTCACACAGGACATGCCCTCTCCTCATTGCTACCAATGAGGAGATACAGGAACCTTTAGACATACACTCACTGTTTCATGAACAACTTCTTCCCTTCAACCATCAGATTTCTGAACGGACAATGAACCCATGTACACTACTTCATTATTTTTCCTCTGTTTGCACTACTTGTTTAATTTTTATATGTATTTGTAATTTTAATTTATAGTCTTTTTATTATGTATTACAACATAAAGCTGCCAAAAAACAAATTTTATAACATATGCCAGTGATATAAAACCTGATTCTGATTCTACTTACAAAGTTATCCACTCTTCATAGCACTGCCACCACCTTATCTACTTTCCATGCACTGCTCATGACCACTCAAGGTTCATGTCATGAACAGTGACATCCCACCTACTGTTGGCAAGAAGACTGCACTGCAGCGAAGAGGAGCACTTTACAACAGATAGCTAAAACTGTCGTCCGATGTATGTATCACCAGCATAAGCTTACCTGCCATCAAGGACATACAATGCACCCCCCACCCCGGGAACTCTTCATGTTTTATTGTTTTACAACATTGAATCACGGTGAATTTAATTTGGCTTTTTTGACACTGATCAACAGAAAACAGATGTTTTCTGTGTCGAAGTGAAAACAGATCTCTACAAAGTGATACAATTTAATTAAATAGAAAACACAAAATAATTGATTGCAGAAGTATTCACCCCCATTATGATATGACACACCAAATCATCACCCGTCCAGCCAGTTGGTTATAGATTCACATAATTAGTTAAATGGAGAACTGTTTTTGGAGCCCTGTTTGCAGTCAGTGTCAAATTTGACTATAGTAAAACTACACCTGTATCTGGAAGGTCAATCATCTAGAAATGGAACGAATATGGCACAGTTCTGTCTAGAGCAGGCCATCCTCAAATACTGACTGACTGTTCAAGAAGGGGATTAGTGAGGGAGGCCACCAAGAGACCCATGACAATTCTAGAGGAGTTGCAAGCTTCAGTGGCTGAAATGGGAGAGATTGTGCATGCAACAACTGTTGCTTGGGTGCTTCACCAGTCACAGCTTTATGGGAGAGTGGCAAAGAGAAAGCTACTGCTGAAAAAATTCACATGAAATCTCAGCTAGAGTCTGCCAGAGGGCATGTGGAGACTCTGAAGTTAGCTGGAAGAAGGTTCTATGGTATGACAAAACCAAAATTGAGGTTTTTGGCCATCAGACTAAACACTATGGTTGGCATAAACCAAACACCATAATCAAAAACACATCATCCCTACTGTGAAGCATAGCGTTGGCTGCATCATGCTGTGGGGGATGCTTCACTGCAGCAGGCTTGGAAGGCTTGTGAAGGTGTACGGTAAAATGAATGCTGCAAAATACCAGGAAATCGAAAACCTGGTAGTCTGTAAGAGAACTCAACTTGGGAGAAGATTTGTTTTCCATTAAGAAAATGATCCCAAGCATAAAGCCAAAACTACACAGGAATGGCTTTCAAACAACAAAGTTAATGTCCTGGAGTGGCCAAGTCAGAGTCCAGACTTCAATCCAATTGAGAATTTGTGGCTGGACTTGTAAAGAGGTGTTCACCCACAATGCCCATCCAATCTGACAGAGCTTAAATAATTTTGTAAAGAAGAATGGGGGGAAATTGCAGTGTCCAGATGGGCAAAGCTGATAAAGACCTATCCACACAGACTCAAGAATGTAATTGCTGCCAAAGATGCATCTACTAAATATCGACTTTAAGGGAGTAATTATGCAATCAATTATTGTGTTTAATAATTGTAATAAATTTAGACCAATTTGTAGAAATTTATTTTCTGTTTGACACAAGTCTTTCCTATTGATCAATGTCAAAAAAAGCCAAATTAAATCCACAGTGATTCGATTTTGTAAAACAATAAAACATGAAATCTTCCAACCAGGGAGGGTGAATACTTTTTAAAGGCACTGTATATGCAAAAAGATGCCAGAAAAAGACCAGCACATCATGAAGGACTCCATCCACCCTGCTCATAAACTGTTTGCCCCACTCCCACTAGGAAAGAGGTTATTCAGCATCCACACTTGGACCTGTTACATCTCCCAAGCCTTCAGTCTGATCAACACCTCTATCCATTAACTCACTATATCATTTTCTGTCAGTCACCTTATATACAGATACTCCTGGACACAGCATCACTTTACGTACATACAATCAGTCTATACATACAAGTCTATTATGTTTTCTTTTATTGTGCTCTTCATGCTGCAACGGATCCAGAGTAGCAATTATTCCATACTTCATTACACTTACTTATTTAGCTGAGATACAGCCTGCAGTAGCCCCTTCTGGCCCCTCGAGTTGCGCTGTCCAGCAACCCCCCAAATTAAACCTAGCCTAATCACGGGTCAACCTGCAATGACCAATTAGCCTAACGACCTGTACATCTTTGGGAGGAAACCCGTGCAGTCACAGGGAGAACATACAGACTTTTTGCAGGCAGTGGCAAGAATTGAACCCAGGTCGCTGGTACTGTAAAGCATTGTGCTAACCACCATGCTACCGTGCCACCCCATGTACTGAGAAAGAAAATAATCTTGAATTTTAATTTCCAGTACTCCATTTTCCCCCACCCCATTATTTTAATATTAGATAAACGATCCACTGAACTACCTGGAGAGCTACACAACTGGTTTTTCTCTTCTGAACTAGTTTGAAATGCAAATTTGAGCTGCTTGAATTTGTTGGAACAAAGCAAGTAACACATTCTGCGTTATGATGCTAGGTGTCCTTTCAATGGGAATATAAATAATGTGCTATAGACATCAGGATGTCAAGAACATAAAAGCACTTGCAGCCATTTGGTTACTCAAACTACCTGCTATTCAATAAGTTCATGACAGATCTTCTACCTCAATACCATCTTTCTGCCCTATCCCCATATTCTTGAATTCCACATATCCAAAAAACTACTGATCTCACTTTTGAAAAGAGTCAGTGAACATCCCTGAGTTCTCCAGAAACAAAAATTCTTTAGGAGATTGCTCCTTTGTTTTTAAATTTGTGACCCTCAGCCAATATCTACAGATGTACCATAAACTGCATTCTGAGTGGATGCATCACCATCTGGAATGGAGGTGCCAGTGCATGATTAGAAAAAGCTACAGGAAGTTGTAAACAAGTCCACTTCCATCATGGGCACTAGCCTCCCCGGCATCAAGGACACCTTCAAAAGGCGATGCCTCAAAAAGACAGCATCCATCATTAAGGACCCCCATCACCCAGGACCCCATCACACAGCAAAGGTTCACATGCACCTATTCCAACCTCAACTATTGCATTTGGTGCACCCCACATGGCCTCCTCCACATCAACAGGATCCAGTACAGACTAGGGGACCATTTCGCAAAACGACACTCAGTTCATAATGACCATACTGACTTCCTAGTTGCATGCCATTTTATACTTCTCTCATTCTCACACTGACCTGTCCATACTCAGCCTTGCGTACTACCAGGGAGAGGTCCAACGCGGACTAGAGGTACGACAATTCATATTCTGCCTGGTAGTCTACAACCCAAAGGATGAGTATTGGGTTTTCCAGTTTTAGTGACCTCCCCACCAGTAAGTTGTTCCCCACACTCTCTCTCTTTCCAATCCTCCTCTGGTCCTCCATTTTTGACCCTTTTCTCCCCCCTCCCCCAGTTTATGATTCCCCCACAGATCTTCCAAACCCCTCCATCTGGTCCTGGTTCCGGTTCCAACTACCATTCACCCATCTTCAGTGGTCCCACACCTCCTTCACTCAAGAGTCCAGCACCAGTAGCCCTTTGTATTTCTGCTCATCTCTCCCCAGCAGCTGTCAATCCACTCATCTCCTCCCACATCTGCTTTTCTATATTTTCTCTGCTTCCTTCCATCGATCATTCATTTATTACTGTTTCCCAACTCATCCCTGCTCTCTTCCATGGCATAAGCTGCCTGTCATCTTACAGCCTTCCTCAATCCATCAATCACTATTCCCTTTCTTTTTAAACTAGCTATCTCACCAGTCCATTCACAGTCCCAATACATAGCTTTGACCCAAAACTGAGAATTAATTTCCCTCCACAGAATCTGCTCAACCCAGCAGATTATTTGTTGCTCCAGATTCCAGCATCTACAGTCGCTTTTATCTCCACTTTTCCTTATCTAACCTGCAAAGCCCTTTGAAAAAGTTATTTGTTTCATTGAGGTCACACATTACACTGCTAAATGACCTGCTCAATTACAATATCATACATACATCCTTTTTTTTTAAATCAAAGCCAAAATTATACACAATAACCCATGTGATCTCACTAGAGACTTGCCACCTGGATTTCTTACACACCAGCATCAAGAGCATGACTGATCAGTACACCATCTATTTTTTGTCACAGTATATTTTACAGATTTACACTTATAAAAGAATTGGGGCTTTAAAAAGTTTGCTGATGAAACAAGTGGTTCTGTGGTTGATTTTGAGAAAATCTATAAACAGCAGAAAGAGTGATAAAACATAAATGGACTCCTTGTCAAAATGCTCCATGCCAACCAACATTCTCAACTAAGCTAACCTCATTCGGCCGCATTTGATCCACGTCAGTTTAAACCTTTCCAATGCATGTATTATATCTATCCAAGTAATTTTTAAAATGGTATTAATGTATGTGCCTCCACTACTTCCTCCAGCAGCTGCAGCTCATTCCATATATTGATCACTCTGATTGAAAAAGTTACCCTTCAAGTTCCTATTAAACATCTCTCTCACCTCATACTGATGCACTCTGGTTATTGATTCCCTACACCTGCACTTTGTGCAATGCCTCTATCTATGCCTCTCATGATTTTATACACCTCTAAGATTAGCTCCTCATTCGCCAATGCTCCAATAAGTCCTGACGTGTTCAGTCTCTTTCCATTATTCAGTTCAAAACGAAATATATTCCAAATACAATCTCACCAACATCTTGTACAACAATATAACATCCCAACTTAATGCCAACTGGAGAAGACCAAAATGACAAAAAGCTTCTTTGCTACCTTAACTACCTACAATGCTAATTTCAGGGAACCATGTACTTGTAGTCCTTGTCCCTCTGTTCTACAATACTCCCTCATGCCCTATTGTTGATTGTGAATGTCCTACCTCAATTTGTTTTTCTAAAATGTAACACCTCTCACTTATCCAAACAGAACTGTGTTCACCATTTCTCAGCCAGTACTCAGTATCCCTAAATCCTTATAACCATCTTCACTGTCAATAATATTTATAACACTTGCAAACTTACTAACAATACCTTCTCATCCAAACTGTTGATATGGATGAAAACCTGTAATGGGCCTAGCACTAACCCTGGGGAGACACTAGTCATGGGCCTCCAGTCCAAAATCAACCTTGCACCATCACCCTGTTTCCTAGCACAAAGCCAGCCTTGTATCTGATTAGCCAATTCTCCCTGGATCGCATGTAATCTAACTTCCCATTGCAACCTATTATGTAGAACCTTAAAGGTCTTACTATAGACTTTATCAACCAGCCTCTCTCAACCTTCTTGGTTACTCTTCAAAAACCTCAATCAAATTTGCAGGACAAGTTCTTGCATACAAAAAGCTTTGCTAATAATCCCCATGAACCACCTATCCAAAATGCTTCTATATCTTACCCCTTGGAATTCCCTCTAGTAACTTATCTAGCACAGACAATAGACTTGCTGGTCTATAGTTCCCAGGCTTTTCCTTGCAGCCCTTCTGAACGAAGGCATAACATTAACCACACTCTAGTTTTCTGGTACTTCTGTTAACAATGATACATATATCTCAGCCAGGGCTTCCATCATTTCTTCTCTAGTTTCCCACAATGTTTTGGATGTACCTGATTAGGCCCAGATTTACCTACCTTCCTGCACCTAAAGTCAGCCATCCTCTCATCTGCTATAATGCAGACTACCCCCCAAGACATCCTCATTAATTATCTTAAGTTCTGAAAATACATAAAGTCTAGTAATTTGGACAAAAAACATGACAAATAGCATTTGGAGTCATACAGCATGGAACAAACTCTTTGGCCCAGCTTGTCCATACCAAACAAGATGTCCATTCAAGCTAGTCCTATTTGCAGATGTTTAAGCCAAACTTTCTAAACCTTTTCTATTGATGTACCCATCTTAATGCCTTTTAAACATTGTAATTGTATCTGCTTGTACAGCTTCCTCAAAAGTTCAAAGTATATTATCAAAGTACATATATGTCACCATACACAATCCTGAGATTCATTTTCTTGTGGGCATACTCAATAAATCCAATAACCATAATAGAATCAATAAAAGACTACATCAACTTGGGCATTCAACCAGTGTGCAAAAGACAACAAACTGTGCAAATACAAAAATAAATAATAATAGATAAATATGCAATTAATATTGAAAATGTGAGATGAAGAGTCCTCGAAAGTGAGTCCATAGGTTGTGGGATCAGTTCAAACATGAGTGAAGTTATCCCCTCTGGTTTCGCAGTCTGCTGGTTGAGAGGTAGTAACTGTTCCTGAACCTGGTGGTGAAAGTCCTGAGGCTCCTGTACCTTCTTCCTGTTGGCAGCAGTGAGAAGGAAGTATGACCTGAGTGGTGGGGGTACCTGATGATGGACGCTGCTTTCCAACGACAACACTCCATGTAACTGTGCTCAATGGTGGGGAGGGCTTTACTTGTGATGAACTAGGCTGTATCCACTACTTTTTGTGTGATTTTCCATTCAAGGCATTGGTGTTTCCATATCAGGCTGTGATGCAACCAGTCAATATACTCTCCACATCACATCTAAAGAAATTAGTTAAAGTTATAGATGTCAAGATGAATCTTCATAAACTCCTAAGAAAGCAGAGGCGTTGCCGTGTATTCTTCATAATTGCACTTGCGTGCTGGGCTCAGGACAGATCCTCTGAAATGCTAACACTGAGGAACTTAAAGTTGCTGACCCTCTCCACCTCTGATCCTCCGATGAGGACTGGCTCATGGACCTCCAGTTTCGTCCTGAAGTCAATAATCAGCTCCTTGGTTTTGCTGACATTAATTAAGAGATTGTTATGGCACCACTCAGTCAGATTTTCAATCTCCCTCTACCCTCTGGCAGCTTATTGCATATACAAACCACCTATGTTTAAAGTTTCCCCTCTCACCTTAAATCTGTATCATTTAGTTTTAGCTTCCCCTACCATGGGATAAAGACTGGTCATCTACCTTATCTAAGCCCCTTATGATTTTCCATACCTCTTATGCTCAACCCTCGGCTTCCTAAGCTCCAAAGAAAAAACCCCAGCCTTGCTATAATCCACATACCCACCGTCTACCACCCTGCGCTTATCAAATTTCTGTTACCTCCTCAAAAGAAACCAATCCAATATGAGAGACAAATTTATGGTGACCTTCCTTTCCAAATGTTGGTATATCCCACATATCACAATCCCCTCACTAACCTTCCCACCACTAACATCAGACCTACAGTTACCTGGCTTTTCTTTCCAGTATTCTGGTATCCAATCAGTGCCTAAAAATGGCCCCTACAATGTCTTTCCTCCCCTATCTTCCCTTAGTGTCCTAGCATATCCTTGGTTAGACCCAGGGGATTTATTCACCTTAATAGGCCTCAAATCTGTCAGCACCACTGCTTTGATGTGGATATATTCCAATACATACAGTAACTATGTTTCCCCTATAGTAACTATGTTTCCCTTAGTTCCTGAACTTTCATGACAAATACCAACAATGTATATTGATTTAACATCTCTCCTACCTTCTTTGGCTCCACACATAACCAGTGATAATTAACAGCACCTATTTTTCCCCCAGTTACCCTTTTACACTTAATACTCTATACTCTAAATATTTTCCTTGTCTATCCCAAAGCTATCTCAGGTTCTCAATTATGAAGGTGCTGAGGTCTAGAGGATTGAGAGCTTCAAATTCTTAGGAGTAAACATCACCAGTCCTGGTCCAATCACATTGATGCCATGGCCAGGAATACACACCAGTCCCTTTACATCCTCAGGAGGTTAAAGAAATCTGGCATGTCCATTTGACACTGACCAATTTTTAACCAATGCACTATGGAAAGCATCACTGCTCTTCTGACGTTTGTAGGCACAGCTCTGCACATCACAGAAACTAGTCTACACTCTATGGACTGAGTTCACTTCTCACTATACCACAAAAGCATAATCAAAGACCCTACCCAACCCAGACATCCACTCTTCTCCCCTCAAATCCAACAGAAGATACAAAAGCCTGAAAATACATACCGTACTACTAAGCTCAAAGACAGATTCTATCCTACGATCTTGCACATTATTACCCAACTACACTGTCTCTGTAACTGTAACTTTTTTATTGTTATTGTTTTACCTTAATGTATTGTTGCAATGAATTGATATGTGTGAACAATATGCAAGTACGTTGGTACATATGACAATAATAAACCAATTTACTCATTTATTTGACAATTTGCCCTCCTGATTTCCCTCATGTTCTCTTACATCTCTTACACAGAAGGGAATCAGTTGATCCCAGCTGACATGCTTTATTCTTGGCTCAATATCCCTCGTCAATCAGGTTTCTCTAATCCTGTCAGCCTTGCTCTTCATTCTGAAAGGAACATGCTGTCCCCTAACTCTCCTTATTTCACTTTGGAAAGCCTCCCATTTACCAGACAGCCCTATATTTGCAAATAGCCTCTCCCAATCAACCAAAATTTGCCAAAATTTAGTATTTTAATTTATGGACCAATCCTATCTTTTCCTAGAACTATTTTTAAACTAATAGAATTATGGTCACTGGCCCCCAAAGAGCTCCCCTAACTGATGCTTCTGTCACTTACCCAGCCTCACTTCCCAAGAGGTGGTCAAGCACTGTCCCATCTCTAAAAAAAACATCTACATACTGTTTTGGAAAACTTTCCTAGACATTTATCAGATTTCACCCCATCCAATCCCTTTGCACTAATAAATGTGAGGGAAATTAAAATTACCTATTATTACAACATTATTCTTACAGTTATTATTCTTACTATCTCCCTACATGTCTGTTGCACTAATTCTTGCAGGCAATTAGGACATTATGAATTTGGGAAGTATCAACAAGACAAGGGGTCTGAGGACGTTCATTCTAAGGGTCTCTTGTTTCTTCCCAAGACAAAAGCAGGACAATGCTGTAATTTGCAGGAAGAGAAAAAGACCTTTGAACCTACATCTACAGATATTTAGAAAGATAGTAGGAATGGCAATAACATAGTTAAAAAAGGATATGGGATGATTTTCTTCATTGGTGTCAGAGTTAAATAGCACAGAAGCAGGCTCTTGAGCAGCACTTGTCCCTGCTGTTGCACAAAATACAAGAGCAGGAGAGCTATGCTAAAACTGACATACAACATTAAACAGCAGCTTGCACAGAGGGTCACTGTATTACAGTCAAGACATAAATAGGCAACAGCAGATATTTGAGATATTTTATTCTTAAAAAGTCAAGTCAAGAAGCATATCAAATTTAAGGGAAAGATAAACAATGCTGTGAAGATAAGTGCTAACCCAGTAAAATGCTAGTGTCTATAATTTACCAAAGGATGATGGAAAAAGTGTAAAAATAAATTACAGAGTAAGCTAGCAAGGAATTTAAAAAGCTTCCATTAGTATAAGAGTGGTCTCTTAGAAAAGCAAAGGCCATTTAGCCAATAACATCCACGTAGGTCAAATATAGCACTCTAACACACAAAAACCACACACAAAATGCTGAAGGAACCCAGCAAACTAGGTAGCATCGATGGAAAAGTGTACAGTCGATGTTTCAGGCCGAGACCCTTCAGCAGGACTTCATTTCTCTTGTTTGTGATTGGACTCTAACTTAGTCCCACTTTCCAACACTTGACACAGTGGGCCACAAATTTCCAGGCACTTTTTAAGATGTGTCATGGATTTCAGCCTCCCCACATTTACACAACATGATACATCCCCAGCAACAATCACAAGGGGCAAACACGAGGAAATTTGCAGATGCTGGAAATTCAAGCAACACACACAAAATGCTGGTGGAACGCAGCAGGTCAGGCAGCATCTATAGGAAGAAGCACTGTTGACGTTTCGGGCTGAGACACTTCGTCAACACTAACTGAAAGGAAGATAGTAAGAGATTTGAAAGTAGGAGTGGGAGGGGAAAATACAAAATGATAGAAGACTGGAGGGGGTGGGGTGAAGCTGAGAGCCAGAAAGGTGATTGGCAAAAGGGATACGGAGCTAGAGAAGGGAAAGGATCATGGGATGGGAGGCCTAGGGAGAAAGAAAGGGGGAGGGGAGCACCTTTATAAAGAATAAAGGAGCTTGAAGAGATTTGGCATGTCAACAAATACATTTAAAAACTTCTATGGATGTACCGTGGAGAGCATTCTGACAGGCTTCATCACTGTCTGTTATGGAGGGCTACTGCACAGGACAGAAAGAAGCTTCAGAGGGTTGTAAATTTAGTCAGCTCCATCTTGGGCAGTAGCCTACAAAGTACCCAGGACATCTTTAGGGAGTGGTGTCTCAGAAAGGCAATATCCATTAAGGACCCCTAGTACCCAGGGCATGTCCTTTTCTCAATGTTACCATCAAGTAGGAGGTCCAGAAGCCTGAAGGCACACACTCAGTGATTCAGGAACAGCTTCTTTCCCTCCACCATCTGATTCCCAAATTTATTTATTTTTTCTCTCTGCTAAATTATGTATTGCATTGAACTGCTGCTGCTAAGTTAATAAATTTCACATCACATGCTGGTGATAATAAACCTGATTCTATCTGCCCATCACCCCCACATTACTTCCACTAGTTGCTTTGCCAACATCCCTCCTGTTATTCCAAGCTCCACCCTCCTCTCCAATCAGATTCCACTATCTTCAGCCTTTTATCATTTCCACCTCATAGTGACTCACTATTAGCACTCTCCCTCCTCACTTGGATCCACCTGTCACCTGCCAGCTCTTGCTCCATCCCTTCCTTCAATCTTTTTAGACTACTTATCTCATCTCTATCTTTCAGTACGAATGCAGGGTCTTGACCTGAAGTGCCAATGGTCCATCTCCCAATGTAGATGCTGCATGACAGACTGAGTTATCCCAGCCCTTTGCGTTGCTCTTAAGAGAAATGGCTGCAAAAATAGCGGATCCAAAAACTGCAAATCCTGACTAAACACCAGAGCATTTCCATCAGTTTATTTATGACTTTCTACTTGCCAAGTTTCCGGAAAGGTCCCAATAGATTGGCAAAACACAAGCAGACATCCTTCACCCATCCAAGAAAGGGGATAAAACACAGGAAACATTCACAACTTAGCCTTTGGTAAAATGCTGGAAGTAGTAATGTATTATAAAGTCAAGGAACTAAACAAAGACACGTGGAACTGACGCTGAAAGTGGTGGGGGTGGAGTTCAAAGGGGGGATGGAGAGGGTTGGGGTGTGAAGGTACGGGGTTTGGGTAACTGAGGTGAGGGGAAGGGGTAAGTAAAAGGGGGTTGGGGATGACGGAAAAGTGAATCTATATCCCCTCCTTTACCTGTGAGTTGGGCGAAGCCGCCCAGCGTGACCGGCAACGGGATCCGCTTCAGGTAGGCAGGCAGCTGCACCTTGATGATGCGCGCCAGAACATCGAGCACCATGGTGGTGTCAGCGGAAGACGGAGACCGCGCCCCTCAGGCCGACGACACATGACGTCACACCTCGCGATGGTAAACGCTGCCAGATGTGTGTTTCCTATTGGCTCAGTGCTGAGGTGAAAGGGCGAGCGGGAAATTCTTTGGCTTTGGAAGAATGACAGTCCGCAGCCGTCCATCACCTAGACTCCGCCCCTCACTCCAATCCCGCCTACAAGTCCCGAGCTCCGTCCATCGCCTGGACCCTGCTCTTTAATCGCGGAGTGCTCCGACTACCAACTCTTGTTCCTGGACGTATAACTCCCCTTCATCCCTGACCCCTGTCTCCCCGTGCTATCCTTAAAATCATCCCGACAAATAAAATACAATGGTGTGACCTCGACTTCGACGGACATCGCATTTCAGCGCCATCTTAAATCAATATTAGAATTAAATTCACCCCTTCCCCACCATGCCCTCAGCCAACCACTCCCCTACGCTGCCTGTTCCAAAAATTCTTTCTGTGCTTCATCAAACACCCTCCCCTCCATCTATCCTGCTTGACTTGCTGAGCTCCATCAGTATTTTGTTTGTGTTGCCACACCACCTTTACATAGCAAGTCTAACAAAACCATTACTCTACCAACCCCATGTCTCCTCTCCAATATAATTCCCCAAATTCTGCACTCTACTAATTCTGTTCATCATCAATTGGTATCTCCACCACAAACTCTGACATTCTCCAAACTCCATCACTCCACAACACAGTTTCTTCCATCATATTCCTCTCTGGCAGAGTTGGTTAGGCTTCCTTTTGTTTACTATGAAATTGAAGAGTCTGAGGGATTTCCTGACAGGTATGAAAAATTATGTAAGTATAGATTGGGTAGATGACAGGAAAAAGATTCTCCATAGAACTATGGAAATAGTCTAATATATTGGATAAAAGATTATACTTGAAGTATTTTACAAAAATCTGGTGATTGACCATGAGAATATGGGAATACCTGGAAGGTATTGCAATTCAGAGAAAAGGGAGCTATTTCAGAAGATTCAGATAGTGGTATGCAAAAGTTTGGGCACCCCTGGTCAAAATTTCTGTTACTGTGAATAGCTAAGCAAGTAAAAGAAGAACTGATTTCCAAAAGGCTTAAAGTTAAAAATGAAAACATTTCTAATATTTTAAGCAAAATTACTTTTTTATTTCCATCTTTTACAGTTTCAAAATAACAAAAAAGGAAGAGGGCCCGAAGCAAAAGTTTGGGCACCCTGCATGGCAGTACTTAGTAACACCCCCTTTGGCAAGTATCACAGCTTGTAAGTGCTTTCTGTAGCCAGCTAAGAGTCTTTCAATTCTTGTTTGGGGGATTTTCACCCATTCTTCCTTGCAAAAGATCTCTAGTGCTGTGAGATTCTTGGGCTGTCTTGCATGCACTGCTCTTTTGAGGTCTATCCACAGATTCTCGATGATGTTTAGGTCAGGGGACTGTGAGGGCCATAGCAAAACCTTCAGCTTGCACCTCTTGAGGTAGTCCATTGTGGATCTTGAGGTGTGTCGAGGATCATTATGCCGTTGTAGAAGCCATCCTCTTTTCATCATCAGCTTTTTTAAAAAAAAAACTGAGTGTGATGTTTGCTTCCAGAATTTGCTGGTATTTAATTGAATTCATTCTTCCCTCTACCAGTAAAATGTTCCCCATGCCATTGGCTGCAACACAAGCCCAAAGCATGATAAATCCACCTCTATGCTTAACAGTTGGAAAGGTTTTCTTTTTATGAAATTCTGCACCCTTTTTTCTCCAAACATACCTTTGCTTATTGCAGCCAAAAAGTTCTATTTTAATTTCATCAGTCCACAGGACTTGTTTCCAAAATGCATCAGGCTTGTTTAGATGTTCCTTTGCAATCCTCTGATGCTGAATTTTGTGGTGAGGATGCAGGAAAGGTTTTCTTCTGATGACTCTTCCATGAAGGTCATATTTGTGCAGGTGTCACTGCACAGTAGAACAGTGCACCACCACTCCAGAGTCTGCTAAATCTTCCTGAAGGTCTTTTGCAGTCAAATGGGGGTTTTGATTCACCTTTCTAGCAATCCTACAAGCAGTTCTCCAGGAAAGTTTTCTTAGTCTTCCAGACCTCAACTTGACCTCCACCATTCCTGTTAACTGCCATTTCTTAATTACATTATGAACTGAAAAAACAGCTACCTGAAAACACTTTATCTCCTTATAGCTGTCTCCTGCTTTGTGGGCATCATTTATTTTAATTTTCAGAGTGCTAAACAGCTGCTTAGAGGAACCCATGGCTGCTGATTGTTGAAACAAGGTTTGAGGATTCAGGGTATTTATAAAGCTTTGAAATTTGCATCACCTGGGCTTTCCTAACGATGATTGTGAACAAGCCATAGCTCTAACAAGCTAATTAAGGTCTGAGACCTTGGTAAAAGTTATCTGAGAGTTCAAATCTGTTGGGGTGCCCAAATATTTGCATGGTAAACACAAAGTACACTTGCAGATGCTGTGGTCAAATCTACACGTACAACAAGCTGGAGGAACTCAGGCCAAGACCCTTCGTTAAGACTTCTGCATCCCATTTTTTATCCCTTCCATGACTGACAAAGTCTTTAAGGATTGGGATGAACTAGGTATTAAGTGTTTTGGGGACCTGTTTATCTCAGGACCTCTTGCTTCATTTGACCAATTTTCAACTAAATTTGCACTGCCAAAAACACATTTCTACAGATACCTTCAGATGAGATATTTCTTACGTTCCCAATTAACTACTTTTCCTATAGGTCCTGATAAAAATTTACTGGATGATCTTTTAAATTTAAAACCTTTTGTTAATGGTTCTATTACCAGTACCGTATTTATAACTTGATGATTGATTCTAGACAAGACTTTTTAGATAAAATAGAAAAAGCTTGGGAGGATGACCTAAATTGTCAGATTTCTGATGAAAGATGGAATAAAATTCTTAAATGGGTTAATAAATCATCTTTCTGTGCCTGTCATTCTCTTCTACAATTTAAAGTGGTTCATAGAGCTTACATTTCTAAATAGAAGCTGTCCAGTTTTTATCGAACATTTCTCCACTTTGTAATAAATGCAACTCTGCTGATGCCTCTTTGATTCATGTTTTGGTTTTGCCCTAAAATTGAAAAGTTTTGGCGGGAAGTATTCCATACCTTCTCACAACTTTTTAGGGTCCAATTTGACCCAAATCCCCTTACTGCCTTGTTTGGTATTATTGCAAATGAAGATATAACTTTAAATACTCCTAACCTATAGGTTTTAGTTTTTACCTCCCTTTTAGCAAGGAAAGGAATCTTGCTTAAATGGAAGGAGTCTACCCCTCCTACGCATCTTCAATGGCTACGTGATATTATGTCTTATTTAAATTTAGAAAAGATCCGCTGCTCAGTCTTAAATTCGAGACAATCTTTTTATGATATCTGGGGACCTTTCCTAAATTACTTTTCCAATTTATAAAGTTTAACAGTGCACAGACTTTTATGTATATTTCTATCTTCCCTTCTTAAGCGAATGTTTTTTTTCTAATTATCCATTATCATCCATCAGCTTTTTTCTTTGGTAGTTGGTAGGGGGTTGACATTTTTTTATATAAAAAAAATTCTTTTA
Source organism: Hemitrygon akajei (assembly GCF_048418815.1). Lineage (NCBI taxonomy): Eukaryota > Metazoa > Chordata > Chondrichthyes > Myliobatiformes > Dasyatidae > Hemitrygon > Hemitrygon akajei. The sequence continues at coordinate 35,761,179 of NC_133127.1, forward strand.
TGATGTATGACCTATCTTTAAATTTTTGATTATAGAGTGGTATACCTTTATGTGATACACTATAACATTTTGATCAACTTTATTACAATATATGAATGTACACAATTTATGTTGAGATGTATCTATGTGTTGCACTCTGTAAATCTTGTTTTTTCTTCTGAATAAAAATATTGTAAAAACAAAAGAAAGAGAAGGCATGAAAGAATATTGGCATCAATTCAATCTGATGCTTTATAAGTAGCTAAATAGTGAGCTGAGAACATAGAACACAAAATAGTACAGCACAGAAACCAGCCCCTTGGCTCATGATAACTGCATTGAACAATCCTAAATAAAATAATTATCTTTTGACAATGCATTATCCATATCCCTCCATTCTCCGCAGGTTCATATGTCTAGCTAATGGGCTCTGAAATACCACTATCATTTTCCCTCTCTTAACTAGAACATAGAACATAAAACTGTATAACTGAGGAGAGTGGGCCTAAAGAGTTCATCAGTGCATGGAAATAGAGGATGTGGGTAAGGTCCTTAATGAATGTGTTGCACCTGTCTCCACATTGTGGGCATGCTAGGTTGACAGTGGAATGTGTAGAACATATCACTGGATGTAGAACATTTCACTGTATGTTTGGTGTACATGTGTTAAATAAATCCAAACCTGACAAAAGAGGGGGAAGATGGTTATGTTGAAGATAAAGAAGATGAATGCAAAATATTTAATGGGATAAAAAGTAAAGGAAGAAATATTAAGAAGATTAAGATGGGTAATTTACTGGGCCCAGATAAAATCTATCACAGAGAGAAAATTGAAGAAACTCTGCTTATAATTTTTCAATCTCCAGCTGCAAGAACAGTGTCAAAGAATTAGAGGATTGTGAACGTTGTAGTCGTGAAAGGGGAAAGTGGATAAAGAAGTTCCAAGCAAGCTTATTATCAAAGTAGATAGTACGTGACCATATACAACCCATTTTCTTGCAGGCAGCCACAGTAAATACAAGAAATGCGATAGAATCAATGAATGACTGCACCCAACAGCACAGACAAGAAACTAATGTGCAAAAGACAACAAATTGTTCAAATACAAAAAGAAAAAGAAAAAGTGATGATGATAATAATAATAATGCACGAAAAACTCCAGTACACTGAAGTAAAATGGGAAATTGAAAGACTATGGAACATGAACATTGTCCCAACAACTGCATCATCACAATAGCATTGAACAATTAGGCCTACACAGCAATATTTAAATAAATCCCCAGAAAGCCACAATACTAAACACTAAAACTAGAATGGTCAGGAAGTTCCAAATCAATTGAGAAATGAGTGTGCTTGTCTATGCCTGTACCTCAGGTTTTACCAGCTTGAGCTGAGAAAAAATAAATTTTAAAGAAGTATAATACTGGACCCAGGACAGATCCTCTGAAATAATAAGTACCAGCTAAATTTAACCAGTGATGTGAAAATTATTCAAAAGCTTTCTAAAGAACCATATAAACACTGTTCCCTCTAAGTTGCATGGGTGCACAGTTACATAGTAACTGAAACGATCCCATGCACATAGACTTTGTTGTCACAAAATTGGAATTTTCTTAACATTTACACATTTAAAAATGCTATGCAGTTTTCAGGCTATGTAAAAATTTCCTGCTCAAAGCAATGATTGGTCCAGGCAGCTGTAATAAAAATTAGAGGGAGCATTATATATAAACCAGAACTTAGAAAGGTACAGATTAATCAGGGGTAGTCAGTGTGGAATTGTGAAGAGATTCTGACAGATGTAGAATGTTTGAGGCAATAACTTTGAGAAGTATTTAATGTCATCTATAAAGATTTTAGCAAGGTGTCATATGGCTGATTGCAAAGTAAAACCCCATGGGATCCAAAAAACTACCCAGACTCTTGCTTTTTTAATTAATGATTTCAGATGCTTTAAGAAGTTGGTCATGGCTAGAATTAACTCCTGCAATTTCTGTACCGCCACAACAGATGGACGCAATCTCACTGGCTTTCCACTTGCCTTTGGAGCACCGAAACAGCAGTAAATCATACATCAGGTTGCTGCTTATCAATTACAGCCCAGCATTCAACACATCCATCCCCTCAGTGCTAATCAACAAGCTTCAAAACCTGGACCTGTAAGTGTATCTTCAGCTTCCTCATTGGAAAACCACAGTCAATGTGGGTTGATAATAGCATTTCCTCCTTCGCCAATCAACACAAGTGCACATCAAGGATGTGTGTTTGGCCCATGGCTCTACTCTCTCTACACTTATGACTGTGTGGCTAGGCTCAGCTTAAACACTATCTATAAATCTGCTGATGAAACCACTGTTGGCAGAATCTCAGATGATGACGAGGAAGTGAGATAGATCAGCTGGTTGAGTGGTATTGTGACAAGAACCTCGCACTCTGTCAGCAAGACCAAGTACTGATTGTGAACTTCTAGAAGGGGAAGCCAGAGGGGTCAGCAGTGGAAAGGGTGAGCAGCTTCAAGTTCCTGAGTGTCAACATCCTGGAGGATCTATCTTGGGCCCAACAAATCATGAAGGTGTGCTATGGTTATAATTCATTAAGAATTTGAGGAGATTTGGAATGTCACCAAGACTCTTACAAATTTCTACAGATGCACCATGGAGAACATACCATAACACGGCCTGGTATGGAGCCTCCAATGCAGGATCACAGGAGGGTGCAGAGGGTTGTAGACTCAGCCAGTTCCATCATGGGCACAATCTTCCCCACCATCAAGGAAATTTTCACAAGGCAGTGCCTCAAGAAGGCATTAAACCTCACTAAGGACCCTCACCATCCGGGATATGCCCTCTCCACATTACTACCATTGGGGAGGAGGTAGTGGAGCTTAAAGATCCACGCTCAATCTTTTAGGGACAGCTTCTTTCCCTCTGTTATTAGATTTCTGGATGGTCCATGAACCCATAAACATTACCTCATTATTTGTCATTTGCATTATATATTTATTTTGGTAATTTTAATGTCTTGCACTGTACTGCTGCTGCAAACCAACGAATTCCATAACATAAACCAGTGATAATAAACTTGATTCTGTTTCTCACTGAGAAAAAGTGAAATTTATTATACTTAGATAAATGTAGAAGGCAAAATAAATAAGCTCACAAATGTGACAAAAACACTGGCTATGTGTGGAGAGTGAGGACAAGGGCTTTGGACTGCAGGAAGTATTGATGCCCTAGACAGTTGGCAAAAGGGATTTAATCCAGACAAAGAAAAGGCAATGCATTTGGGAAATTGAAACAAGGCAGGGAATATACATTTAGTGGCCACTTTATTAGGTACACCTGCTTGTTAATGCAAATAGTCATGTGGCAGCAACTCAATGTATAAAGGTATGCAGACCTGGTCAAGAGGTTCAGTTGTTCAGACCAAACATCAGAATGGGGAAGAAATTAATCTAAGTGACTTCAACCATGAAATGATAGTTGGTACTAGACAGGGTGGTTTGAGTATTTCAGAAGCTGCTGATCTCCTGGGATTTTCACATGCAACAGTCTCTGAGAGTTACAGAGAATGGTGCGACAAACAAAATCCATCCAGTGAACAGCAGTTCTGTGAGTGAAAAAGTCTTGTTAATGAGAGATCAGAGGAGCTTAGCCTGACTGGTTCAAGCTGACAGGAAAGCGACAGTAACCCAAATAACTATGTACATTTTACAAGAGTGATGTGCGTAACAGCATCTCTTGAAGCTTGAGATGGATGGTCTACAGTAACAGCAGATATGAACATACACTCAGTGGCCACTTTATTCAAGATTCAAGATTGTTTAATGATTTTTCCAGCACACAAGTGCAAAGGAGAACAAAATAGTTGTTACTCTCGATCCAATGCAGAACAAAAAACACAATAAGATAAATAACAGAATCATTTTTAAAACTACAATAAGTATAAATACATAAGACAGCTTATGTGCATAGATTGATTATATGTCCATAAGGTAACACTAGGAACAGGAGTTTCTGTACATAAGATGACTTTGACAAGAAATGATAAAGTAGTGGTAGTGGGGGAGGTGGGGGGGGGGGGGGTTAGTGTTCTGGGTTTTCATCAGCCTTACTGCTTGGGAAAGTACCTATTTTGAGCCTAGTGATTCTGGCATACGTAGATGCTACATAACCTCCCTGATGGGAGTGTGGCAAACAATCCATGAGCAGAGTGGGTGGGATCTTTCATGATGTTACTGGCCTTTTTCTGGCATCAAAGGGGATAATTTCATGCAGCTTTACTTCATCATTGAAATGTTCCCACAACCTATGAACTCACTTTCAAGGACTCTTCATCACACACACACACACACACACACACACACACACACACACACACACCACACACACACACACACACACACACACACACACACACACACACACACACACACACACACACACACACACACACACACACACTTTGATAATAAATTTACTTTGATGCCGAATAGACTGGTGCCACACGTACCTAATAAAGTTTCCACTGAGTGTACAATAAATGTGAGGATACTCGGTAGTTTAGAGGAACAAAGGGATCTTGTTTTATCCATCCAGATTGGGGAAAAGTTCACCTCAATATGGAGGAGATATGATAGTGCTGGAGAGAGTACAGAGTAGATTCACCAGAATATTGCTTGGGATGGAGTGTCTCAGCCGGTGGTGGGGTGGTGTCTAGAGAAATGGATCAGTTCTCTCTGGAATGGAGAAGGTTTAGAGGGGACATGGTTGAGGTATTTAAAATTATGAGTGATATAGATAGATTGCAGGAAACCATTCCCCATATCAGATGTGAGTTAGAAGAGGTTTGAAGAGTTCTTTGTCCCCCAGAGAGTGGTGAATATCTTGAACACACTGCCAGAGAGAGCAATGGAAGCAGAGTCACTGACAGTATTTAAGAAGAGTTTGGAAAAGTAGCTGAACCAATACACATGGAGGGCTCCAGACCAAGAACTAGAAAATGGGATTCATAAGGATGGGTGTTCATTGGTTGGCATGAACATGGTGGGTGGAATGGCCTGTTCCCATGCTGTATGACTTTGTGACTATGAATATATTAAATTAATTAGACCCAGCAGTAAAAGATCTGGTCACCACAGTACAGAAAGCACTGGGGAGGGTGAGAAAGGAGTTATAAGGACATTGCCAGGACTGGACAATTTTAGCCGTAGGTAACTATTAGATAGCCTCGTTTTGTTTCATTTGGTATGGGGTAGCTAAGAGGAGACCAAACTGAAGTGTTTAATAGTGAGGGGTGTAGACAGAATAAATAGGAAAGATATATTCACTGATAGAAGTGGTGAACTCACTGAAGGAAGGAATAGTGGAGAAAGAACCTTTAATTACACTTGAAGAGCTGAGTCTTGTAGGACACAGACCCATCACTGGCTGTTTCCACAGCACAGCACAGCCAGAAAAGCTGCATGGCCTTTTTATGGTAAGGTTTTCTCACAACTGGTTGGACATCAACTGCCTGGAAGGTCTCTCATTTAACTCTTTGGTTTAATTTTCAGTCCAAGCCTCAAGTTCTGAGCAAGGAGAACACCCACAGGAATGGAAATACTGGTGTGGTCTCCCCCTTCCCTGCTGTGGCACGTGTGTTCTCCAGAAGGAATGGGCAAAGAGACAGCAGGTCACATGACTGCAACAAGCCAGGTCTCCTGTGTGCCAAAGTTGGGAGTCCTGGAGGTGTATGCTGGGTCAGTTAAGGTGACTTTGTTCCTCAATGGTCACATGCTGGGGCACAGTTCACATGGGTACAAGTTTTGGGAGAAGACAGAAGGCAATAAAGATCATAGCTACAGAGTCATTGAACCCTCTTGTGGGACATCAACTGGTGGGATCAGTGAGAAGAAACATAATTAAGAATATTTAATGGTACCTATTAGCATGTTAAATCGACTTTATTTCTTATATCCTTCATATACATGAGGAGTAAAAATCTTTATGTTATGTCTCTGTATAAATCTGCAATTTATAGTAATTTATAATATTATGTACAACAGGATAGTCAATATAACATAGAAATACAGTTGTGTCAGCATGAATTAAGCAGTCGGATGGCCTGTTGGTCCTGGATTTTATGCTACGGTACTGTTTCCCGGATGGTAGCAACTGGAACAGTTTGTGGTTGGGGTGACTCAGGCTTCCAATGATCCAATGGGCCTTTTTCACACATCTGTCTTTGTAAATGTTCTGAATAGTGGGAAGTTCACATCTGCAGATGCGCTGGGCTGTCCGCACCACTCTCTGCAGAGACCTGCAATTGAGGGAAGTACAGTTCCCATACCAGGCAGAGTGATGCAGCCAGTCAGGATGTTCTCAATTGTGCCCCTGTAGAAAGTTCTTAGGATTTGGGGGCCCATAGCAAACTTCTTCAACCGTCTGAAGTGAAAGAGGCGCTGTTGTGCCTTTTTCACCACACAGCCGTTATGTACAGACCATGTGAGACCATAAGATTTAGGAGCAGAATTAGGCCATTAGGCCATATTACTGATTGTAGGAAGACATGGATGGGGACTTAATACCACTTATCATAAAGAAAAACCTGTTAAGTACATAAACATGAGAAAGACTGCAGATGCTGGAAATCCAAAGCATCGCACACAACGCTGGAGGAACTCAGCAGGTCAGACAGCACCTATAGAAATGAATAAACAGTTGGCATTTTGAACCGAGACACTTCTTCAGGACTGAGAAGAAAGGGGAAAGATGCCAGAATAAAAAGGTGGGGGGAGAGGAGGGAGGCTAGCTGGAAGGTGATAGGTGAACCCAGGTAAGTGGGAAAAGTCAAGGGTTGAAGAAGACGGAATCTGATATGAGAGGAGAGTGGACTTTAGGAGAAAGGGAAGAAGGAAGGGACACAACAGGAGGTGAGAAGAGATAAAAGGTCAGAGTGAGGATTAGAGGAAGTGAGGGGAATTTTTTTACTGGAAGGAGAAATGGATATTCATGCCATCAGATTAGAGGCTTAAAGGAAGTACAATCTTTCCTAAGTGTTGGTTTGTATCATGTGAATTGACTCTGAATACTTTGTTGTTTCTGGGCTTTGTGCTTTAGTTGAGAGTTACCCCAGAGTTTCTGCAGTGTTGCTGATTTTGCGAGGGTGCGGTGAGAATGTGGTCCATGGCACAAGTAGAGAACAAAGTTCTCCTTGAGTGATGGTGATGTCAGGCAGTGACCATGGCAAGTCCTTTAGGCAACTTAGAAGTGGAAGTGGTTCCAGTTTGTGGAATGAGTGATATAACTTCCAGGGGAGCACACAGAAAAAGAACACTGCACTGATGGAGAACTTACACTGTCACAGAGGTACTGCTGAGAAAGGGGCATTACTGAGGGAGTATTACACTGTATGAGGCGCAGTACTGAGGCAGTGCTACACTGTGGGGGGGTGGTACTGAGGGAGTGTCACATTGTGAGAGGGGCAGTGCTGAGGAGAATACTGAGGGAGCATTACACAGTGAGAACAGCAGTACAGAGGGACAACACACCATGAGATGGATGTGTGTGTGTGTGTGCGCGCGCGCGCGCGCGCGCCCCCTTAACTCCTGGTGAAGTCGTCGGGGCACCATCATGACAAGCTTTTTGCACCGATCTTTTTGGTGATTGCTCATCGTACGGCGTGCCTTGGGCATCTGAAACCTGGGGGAGCCCATCCCTCTCCAGATTTTTTTTTTACGAGGTCAAGTTGCTAGCTCAACACTCAACCCAGGCAAGGATGGTAATGAGGGATAGTAACTTTGTGGTAGGACTGGTACTGATGGAACATCACGCTGTGGGAGGGGCTGTACTGAGGGAGAGTTGCACTGTGGGAGGGACAGTTCTGAGGGAATTCCACGTTAAGGGAATGGTGGTAGGAGTTACAAATTCCTTGGCGTTAACATATCGGATCTATCCTGGGACCAGCACAGAAGTGTCATCACAAAGAAGGCATGACTGCATATCTACTTTCTTAGAAGTTTGCGTAGATTCAGCACGTCACCAGAAGGTTGAAAAACTCCAATAGATACATAGTGGAGAGCATCCTAACTGGTTGCATCACAGTGTGGTATGAAAACATCAATGCCCAGGAACTGAAAAGGCTACATAAATTTTTATGCACCACAGTAGCATAGTAGTTAGCACGACACAATTATAACCTGGGGCGTCAGAGTTCAAAGTTCAATTTCAAAGCCATCTTACCCTTGGTTATTAGACTTTATAATGAGTCATCCTATACCTGGGGAAGTGATGACCCCCTCCTGTTAGACTGTTTGGGGTAACTTATTTCTATTCTTTCTTACTTCTCTTCTAATATTTCTATATCTGTGCACTCGTAATGCTACTGTGACACTGTAATTTCCTTTGGGATCAAGTATCTATCCGTAACAAGTTTGTATGTTCCTTCTGTGAGTGCATGGGTTTCCTGTGGATGCTCTATTTTCTCCTAGGTTCCAAAGACATACTTGTTAATTGATTAATTGGACATTGTAAATTGTTCTGTGATTTGGCGCACCACAGCAGCATAGCAGTTAGCTAAATAGATCTGGGGTTGAGAGAGTGAACAGCTTTAAGTTCCTTGGAATAAACCTTACCAGCTGTGTGGTGAAAAAGGTACTACAGCGCCTCTTTCACTTCAGACGGTTGAAGAAGTTTGGTATAGGCCCCCAAATCCTAAAAACTTTCTACAGGGGCACAATTGAGAGCATCTTCACTGACTGCATCACTGCCTGGTATGGGAACTGTACTTCCCTCAATCGCAGGACTCTGCAGAGAGTGGTGCGGACAGCCCAGCACATCTGCAGATGTGAACTTCCCACTATTAAAGATATTTACAAAGACAGGTGTGTGAAAAGGGCTCGAAGGATCATTGGGGACCCGAGTCACCTCAACCACAAACTGTTCTGTTACCATCCAGTACCACAGCATATAAACCAGGACTAACAGGCTCCAGAACAGCTTCTTCCAACAGGCCATCAGACTGATTAATTCATGCTGACACAATTGTATTTCTATGTTATATTGACTGTCCTGTTGTACATACTATTTTAAATTACAATAAATTGCACATTTAGATGGAGATGTAACATAAAGATTTTTACTCCTCGTGTATATGAAGGATGTAAGTAATGAAGTCAATTCAATTAGGCTAGGATTAAATAGGTAGGTTGCTGGGTGGTGCTGCTCATTGGGCCAGAAGGGCATCTTCTTCCTGGTATCTCTAAATTAATTAATTAATTAATTAATTAATAAAGTGGTGGATGCAGTCCAATCCATCGCAGGGCAGGGATGGTACTGAGGGTGTGTCATACCGTGGGGATAGGGGGCTAGTACTGAGGAACAGCTGAATTGATGAAGGGCGGCATTAAGTGGATGCTGCATTGTCAGAAGAGTGTTATCATGGAGAGCTGTACTAATGGAAGATCAGATCTGAGTGATCAGCAGACTCAGGAGTGGGAACTAGGGATGGGTGACTTCCCAAAGTCAGAATTTAAACTGAGGTCCTTCCACCATAAGAGGAAATCTGTTGTCCAGTGAGCATATTAACATCCATTATTATTCATTCCAGTGATACCTTCCTCAGAGGGAAGAAATGGTTATAGTGGTGGAAGAGGCTGGAATTCAAATGTTTGCTTTACCCAGGACAGTGTCAATATTCTTGAGAGTTATTGGCACTGCACTCTTCCAGGCAAGTGGTAGTGTTCCACCACACTCTTGACTTGTGCCTTGTAGATGGAGCCAAAGTGCTTGGAGAGTCAGAGATGATTCAGGTGACTTAGCCCTTAACTGATTCTGGGGGCTTCAGAATGAAAGTAGCTGGTTCCCAGGATCTTGATGATGGGGATTTGGTGAGGCCATTCCAGTTACAATCTAGGGTAAGGTCTGAGGGTTTCTTGGTCAATATTGATCGTTGTGATGTGAATGAACTTATCTGCCCATACCGACATGTCTTGCAGCATGTAGTTATTGACTGCCTTGTTTTCTGAGAGCTGTGAATAGAATCAGAGAAGGAGGCTATTTGGTCATTGTGTCTACACTAGCTCTGCACAGAACCATTCCCTAACACAAGAGATTGTGCAGATTCTGGAAATCTCGAGCAACACACACAAAATGCTGGAGGAACTCAGCCAGTCAGGCAGCATCTAAGGAGGGCTACAAGCAGTCAATGTTTCGGACTGAAACCCTTCATCAGGACTCATTTCCATTCCCCACTCTTTCTCTATGTTTTTTTCTGCAAATTATTTCCTCTTATGTCCCAATCTAACTCCTCTTTAAAAAGTGTTGATTGATTTTGTTTCCTTCAACCTTACAGAGCCTCTAGCCTTTCATTTTAAGATAGCATCCCCATATTTACATCCTTCCTGACATGGAGTAACTTATTGGACTACCAGCTTCAAACTAACCCCAGCTTTTGTCGTCTCTGCCCTATTTATGAAGCTGAATTGTAAAATCATCAGCAAGGATCCAAAGAAGCAGCTGAAGATTGTTGGAGTCAGTATGTTCTGGAGTTTACAAGGTCTTTCCTGGAACTGGAATTATTCCTGCAACTATCTTCTTTATTTGAAGAATTATTCCAGCCAGGTAATGAGAGGCGATCTTAAAGAAACATATAAAATTATGAAAAGGATGGATAAGATGGAAATAGGAAAGTTGTTTCCACTGGTAGATGAGACTAGAACTAGGGGACATAGACTCAAGATTCAGGGGAGTAGATTTAAGATGGAGATGAGAAGGAACTGCTTTTCCCAGAGGGTGGTGAACCTGTGGAATTCTCTACCCAATGAAGCAGCGGAAGCTACCTCAGTACATATATTTAAGACAAGGTTGGATAGATTTTTGCATAGTTGGGGAATTAAAGGTTATGGGTAAAGGCAGGTTGGTGGAGATGAGTCCATGGCCAGATCAGCCATGACTTTATTGAATGGCAGAGCAGGCTCGATGGGCCAGATGGTCTACTCCTGCTCCTATTTCTTATGTTCTATTTGTGAAGCAGAAATAACATCTACTCTTTGCTGACAATCAACACTGGCACACCTCAAGGATGTATACTTAGCCTGTTGTTCCAGTCTCTCTACACCAGGGGTGTCAAACTCATTTTAGGTCACGGGCTGGATTGAGCAAAATGCAGCTTCATGCGGGCCGGATCAGTCGGACGCGTGAGAACGCAGCTTTCGTTGCCTCCCTTTTTATCAGCCTGCTCTCATGTGTCTCAGTCTCTGCTATAACTACAAAGTGTTTCACTTTACAAATTCCGTTTCTTATGAAGAAGACTGCCGAATAAACACTAAAAACCTTGAAAACCTGGTACCTGAATAAACTCAGCATTAGCCATATCATACGCCATAGGTGCTTCGATTACTGGGGCCAGCTTTAATAGTAATTAGATATTATCTCGCGGGCCAAAGATAATTCCACCGCGGGCCGGATTTGGCCCGCGGGCCTTGAGTTTGACATATATGCTCTACACCCATGACTACGGATAGGCAGTGCAAATACCATCTATAATTTCACCAGTGACATACCTGTTGTCAGCAGAATTTCAGATGGTGATGAGGAGTCAAATGGGACTGAGATAGATAAGTTGGTTGAATGGTGTCACAAGCTTGCACTAAGCATCAAAAAGGCCAAGAAATTGATTGTGGACTTCAGTAGAAGTCAAGGGAATGCACACCAATCCCCATAAGACCATAGGGCACAGGAGCGGACTTAGGCCATTCAGACAATTGAATCTGCTCTGCCATTCCATCATGGCTGATCCTGGATTCCACTCAACCCCATACACCTGCCTTCTCACCATATCGTTTGATGCCCTGACTGATCAGGAAATGATCAACTTCCGTTTTAAATAAAAGCATGGACTTGGCCTCCATTGCAGTAAGTGGCAGAGCATTCCACAGATTGACTACTCTCTGGCTAAAAAATACCTCCTTATCTCTGTTCTAAAGGGTCACCCCTCAATTTTGAGGCTGTGCCCTCTAGTTCTGGATACCCTCATCTTCTCCACACACACCTTATCTAGTCCTTTCAATATTCGGTAGGTTTCAAAGAGATCCCCCTCCATTCTTCTAAATTCCTGTGAGTACAGGCCCAAATCTGCAAGATGCTCCTCATATGTTAACCCCTTCATTCCTGGAATCATCCTCATGAACCTCCTCTGGACTCTCTCCAATGAAAACACATCCTTTGTGAGATACAGGACCCAAAACTGTTGGCCATACTCCAAGTGTGACCTGACTAGTGTCTTATAAAGGCTCAGCATTATCTCCTTATTTTTATATTCTGTTCCTTTTGAAATAAATTTCAACATTGCATTTGCCTTCTTCAAAATTAACCTTCTGGGAGTCTTTTAAGAGAACTCCAAAGTCTCTGTGTATCTCTGATGTTTGAACCTTCTCCCCATTTTGATAATAGTCCGCACTATTGTTCTTTTACCAAAAAGTATTATCGTACATTACCCAACACTATATTTCATCTGCCACTTTTTTGCCCATTCTTCCAATTTGTCTTAAGTCCTGCTGCAATTGCATTGCTTCTCAGCATTATCTACCCCTCTACTTATCTTTATATCATCTGCAAACTTTGCCACAAAGCCATCAATTCCATTATCTGAATCATTGACAAACAATGTGAAAAGCAGCAGTCCCAATGCTGACCCCTGAGGAAACACCACTTGTCACTGGAAGCCAACCAGAAAAGGCCCCTTTTATACCCACTCGCTGCCTCCTGCCTGTCAGCCATTCCTCTATCTATGCCAGTATCTTTCCTGTAATGCCATAGAATTTTATGCCCTTTCCTTGGCTCTTATGTAGTCCTTCATTTCCTTTGTCAGCCATGATTGCCTACTCCTGCCATTTGAGAACTTGTTCCTCTATGGGACATATCTATCCTGTGCTTTGTGAACTATTCCCAGAAACTTCAGCCATCTTTGCCCTGTCATCATCCCTGCCAGTATCCTCCTCCAATCCACCTGGGCAAGTACCTCTCTCATGCATCCATAATTCCCTTTATTCCATTGCGATACTGATATATGTGACATACGCTTCTCCCTCTGAAATTGCAGTATGAATTTAATCATATTATGATCACTGCCTCCTGGGTTCCTGTACGTTAAGTTCCCTAATAAGATCTGTGTGTTATTACACAAAACCCACTCTAAGATAGCCTTTCCCTGAGTAGGATCAAGAATAAGCAGCTCTACAAAGCCATCTCGTAGGCATTCAACAAATTCCCTCTCTTGTGATCCAACACCAACATGATTTTCCCAATCCCCTTGCATATTGAAGGCCCCCATTACAAATGTGCCATTACCCTTATTACATGCCTTTTCCATCTCCCTTTGCAATCTCAACTCCACATCTTGATATTTGGAGGCCTGGGTATGATTCCCATTATGATTTTTTTACCCTTGCAGTTTCTTAACTCCACCCACAAATATTCAACATTCTGTGACCTTATGTCATCTTTCTAAAGATATAGTTCCATCTGTCACCAACAGAGCCACACTACCACCTATGCCTTCCTGCCTGTCCTTTTGACACAAAGTATATTCTTTGATATTAAGCACCCAACTATGGCCTTCTTTCAGCCATGACTCAGTGATGCCCACAACATATTGATCAATCTCTAACTGCACCTCAAGTTCACCCACCTTCTTCCAAATGCTGTGTACATTTAAATACAGCACCTTCAGTCCTGCATTCTTCACCCTTTTGAATTTTGCCTCTGTGGCGCAATTTAACTCTTTGCTTTGTCTGCATTTGTACCCAATCATTGGCATGTCCTTCCTTACATTCCTGTTACACCCATCATCTACTTGGCTCATCCTCATCTCTATCATACTGGCTCCTACCCACCTTCCATATTAGTTTAAACCACTCCCAACAGCTCTAGTAAATCTGCCAGCAAGAATATTGATCCCCCTTGGTTTCAAGTGCAACCCGTCCCCTTTGTACAGGTCCCACCTACCCCAGAAGAGGTCCCAATTATCCAGAAATCTGAATTCCTGCCCCTGTTCCAATTCTTCAACCACACATTTATCTGCCACCATATTCTATTCCCATCCTCAATGCCGCGTGACACAAGGAGCAATCCTGAGATTACTACCTTTGAGGTCCTGCTTCTCAGCTTCCTTCCTAACTCGGTACTAATATGTACTATGACTTCTGCATGCTCTCCCTCCCTTTTCAGGATATCATGGATGTGTCCAGAAACATCTCGGAGTTTGGCACCCTGGGAGGCAAACTACCATCTATGCTTCCTTTTCGCATCCACAGAATCGCCCATCTGTCCCCCTGACTATAGAGTCCCCTGACACTGCTGCCATCCTCTTCAGTTCCCTAACCTTCTGAACCACAGGGCCAGACTCAGTGCCAGAGGCACGGCCGCTGTTGCTTCCCCCCGGTAGGTCGATTCGCACCGCCCCCCTTGCGCAACAGTACTCAAAATGGGGTACTTGTTGAAGAGACAGCCACAGGGGTATCCCCACTATCTGACATTCTCCCTTTGCTCTCCTGGTAGCCTTGGGGTGACTATCTCCCTGTAGCTCCTGTCTATCACTGTTTCACTTTCCCCAACAAGCCAAAGGTCATCAGGCTGGAGCTTGTCTCTAAGGAACAGCATCTCAATGCACCTGGCACAGATGTGGCCATCGGGGAGGCTGGAAGTCTCCTGGAAATCCCACATCTGACATCCAGAACAGAACACTGGTTCTGAAGACATACCCCCTATTCGCTCTAGAATCAAATAAGAAATAAGAGATTGGATTTTTAAAAGCTCTTTGTCGGACCTGTGTAGGAATGCTCATTGAGTGGTCATTAGCGGGGACAGTCAGCAGCTTCAAGTTTTTGACTTCAACATCGCAGAAGATCTTTTCTGGACCCAACATATTGATGCAATTACAAACAAGGCATGGCAGTGGTTATATTTCATTTGGAGTTTGAGAAGATTTGGTATGTCATCAAATACTCTAGTAAGCTTCTATAGATGTACTGTAGACAGCATCACTACCTGGTATGGAGGGATCAATGCAGAGGACTGGAAACACTGCAGGAAGTTGTAAACTCAGACAGCTCCATCATGGGCACTAGCCTCCCCACCATCAAGGACACCTTCAAAAGGTGACGCCTTAAAAAGGCAGCATCCGTCTGTAATGTTGAATCGAGTTCACATATCTGGCAAGTGAAGACAGAAAATGAACTGAATTTGTATAAGCATATCAATTATTGACTTACAAACAGTAAAAATTTGACCAAAGATTCATGTTCCCCAAGTTACTGACACTATAAAGCTGAATACTAAACAAGCATACATTGAGCAAACATACTTAGTTAAAAGTGTGTGGAGTGCATACATTCCCAATGGCTATGTGCACCACTTGCCTTAAACAAAAGAAGAGAGACAGAACCTCCCACACATGCTTTCTACGTTTGTATACACCCAGGTATTTGAAACTGGATTCCTGACAGCTAACCAATAGAAAAAGCAGCTGGAGTTCCTAAATGAACCAATCATGATGGAAGCGACTTTTGCCAATCAGAATAAGGCACGCACCCCCCCCCCCCACACAGGACACCATCATTGAGGACCACCACCAAGCAGGACATGCCAAATGTGTGTCTATATACATACACATAGTTGTTGTTCCTTTCCGTGCCTTGTGCTGCATCGGGTGGCAACCTTGCTGTTTATTTAGCACTTTTGTCTGTTTTTTACTTGGCCACGTTGCTAGCTTGATGCTTAACCCAGCACGGGTGGAAAACGTGCAAGGAGCCAAGTCAATTTGGACCTGGAACCACTTGCCTCAAAGTTTGGTGTGGCTGCCACTACACCACCGGCCAGTACATACAGTATTGTATATACATTACTGTGTTTTCTGGCAAAATCAGCAAATTATCCACGACACCATCAATCGCCCAAGCTACACATTTCCCAAATTATTTCTGAAGGGTAGAATTGTCAGAAGTGGACCTGGCTGATAGTTTAGTAGAAAGTCAGTAGGTAAATAGTGACCAACATTTTAGGAGATAATTCACAGCACTCAATAAAAATAAGTATCCCAGAAAAGAGGAAATATTTTAAGGGTGGGATGAACCAAGTAAGCAAAAGAGGTTTTAAAAACTGAAAAAGAATCCACATAAGTGACATCAGTGGTGGGGAAGATGCTGGAGTCAATTATAAAAGATGAAATAGCAGCACATTTGGTTAGCAGTAACAGGATTGGTCTGTGTCAGCATGGATTTACGAAGGGGAAATCATGCTTGACTAATCTTCTGGAAATTTTGAGGATGTAACCATGAAGATGGACAAGGGAGAGCCAGTGGATGTAGTGTACCTGGACTTTCAGAAAGCCTTTGCTAAGGTCCCACATAGGAGATTAGTGGGCAAAATTAGAGCACATGGTATTGGGGGTAGGGTACTGACGTGGATAGAAAATTGGTTGGCAGACAGGAAACAAAGAGTAAGGATTAACAGGTCCTTTTCAGAATGGCAGGCAGTGACTAGTGGGGTACCGCAAGGCTCCGTGCTGGGACCGCAGCTATTTACAATATACATTAATGATTTAGATGAAGGGATTAAAAGTAACATTAGCAAATTTGCAGATGACACAAAGCTGGGTGGCAGTGTGAACTATGAGGAGGATGTTAGGAAAATGCAGGGTGACTTGGATAGGTTGGGTGAGTGGGTAGGTGCATGGCAGATGCAGTTTAATGTGGATAAATATGAGGTTATCCACTTTGGTGGCAAGAACAGGAAGGCAGATTACTATCTGAATGGTGTCAAGTTAGGAAAAGGGGAAGTACAATGAGATCTAGGTGTCCTTGTTCATCAGTCACTGAAAGTAAGCATGCAGGTACAGCAGGCAGTGAAGAAAGCTAATGGCATGTTGGCCTTCATAACAAGGGGAGTTGAATATAGGAGCAAAGACATCCTTCTGCAGTTTTACAGGGCCCTGGTGAGACCACACCAGGAGTATTGTGTTCAGTTTTGGTCTCCAAATTTGAGGAAGGACATTCTTGCTATTGAGGGAGTGCAGCGTAGGTTCACGAGGTTGATTCCGGAGATGGCGGGACTGTCATATGTTGAAAGATTGGAGCGACTGGGCTTGTATACACTGGAACTTAGAAGGATGAGAGGGGATCTGATTGAAACATATAAGATTATTAAGGGATTGGACACGCTAGAGGCAGGAAACATGTTCCTGATGTTGGGAGAGTCCAGAACCAGAGGCCACAGTTTAAGAATAAGGGGTAGGCCATTTAGAACAGAGTTCAGGATAAACTTTTTCACCCAGAGAGTTGTGGATCTGTGGAATGCTCTGCCTCAGAATTCTGATCAATTGGTTTATTGATCATTACAGAATGTCTCTCTGGTGCTTCCTGTTTCCTCCCCTCTCCCTTCCCCTTTTCCAAACCATGACAGCCTTCTCCCTGACCTAACTCTCAGTCCACAATAGAGACTCATATCAGAATCAAATTTATCATCACTCACATATTTCATGAAATTTGTTTTTTTTGTAACAGCAAGTCAGTGCAATACATAAAATGACTACAGTACTGTGCAAAAGTCTTAGGCACCATAGCCATATATGCGTGCTTAAGACTCTTGGACAGTACTGTACAATAAAGAGAGAAAAGGTAAATATGAGGATGATTTATCAAAGAATAGGAATAGATTTAAATACTGTATATGAAAATGAAGAGAGATGGCCACGTGAAAATAAGGCTAGGGAAATAGTTATGAGGAACTAGGAAATGGTATAGCAGGCAATTAGACATTTTGCATAATGAGAGAGAGGAATTAAATAATGTTATGATCACTTGAGAATTTGTATTGAACGAACTAATGGGGCTAAAGGCTGATAAGTCTTCAAGCCTGGATGGTGAATTCTGCAAAATGTGACTACTGAGACAGTGTTAGTTATTTTGTTAGTTATAAACTTACAAAATTATTTAGGTTTTGGAGAAGTGCCATAGGATTGGAAACCAAAGTGACACCTTGTTCAAAAAGGGAGAAGGGAAAAGAGCAGGTAACTATTGACAGATTCACCGAATGGGTATTTTTGGGAAAATTGTTGTTTGTTCCAGCATAACATTTGAAAATTTGTAATCTAATCAGTCAAAGAAGCCATGATGCTGAAGGGGAAATGATGTCTGAACAGGCTGTTCAGCTCATTTATTTAATAGAGGTTCTGAGGAAATCTTAACTAGGATGGGTTTCCAAAAGGAGTTTGACTAGAGCTGCACAAAATGTGGTAACAGTTCAGTGCCCATAATGTTACACGTAATATATTGGCGTGAAAGGAAGATTGGTGAACAGGCGGGAAGTAACTTGCAGGGATGGGGTTCTTTTTCAGACTGCAAAACTTTGACCAATCCTAGACCAACACTGGTTAAAATGCTTAGAAGGAATGAAGCAAATGTGCAAGAGATTAATGAGCAGGTGACACAATGAAAGGTGGGAAGGCAAGTTGCGAGAAGGTTACAAGAGGTTTATAGTGAAATACTGATAGATTAAGTGAGGGGATAAAAAGTTGGCAGATAGAGTTAACATGGGAAATGTAGAGTTGTTCACTTTAGAAAGAATAATAAAAGAATACAGTATTATATTAATGCTTGAAACAGCAGCACAAAGGGATTTGTACATTGAAAGAAAGCAGTGTGCACCAGGTAATTGGGAGGCAAATGGAATGTGGGCCCTTATTTCATGAGATTTGGAGTATAAATGTAAGGAAGTCTAATTGCAACTGTACAAGTTGACAACACATATAAGTACTGCAAACATATTTGGCCCTTAATTTTAGAAAATACATTGTTTAAATTGAGTTCAGTTCAGAGAAAGTTCACTATTTTGATGTGTCTGGAAAGTTGCCCTGTGAAGGAAGGTTTAACAGGTTGGATGGAATGCTAGTTGATGCAGTTTAGAAGCTTGAAAGGATATTAAAACTAGAGGCTGGTCCAGGAAATGCTAAAAGGGTGTTCTCTCCAGGAATAATTAAGAAAGAGAGGGTTTAATCTAAGAATAAGGGGCATTCATTTATGAGAACATTTCTTCTGATAAAGTCTTTGGAACTGCTTGCAAGAAACGGCTATAGAGACACAGTCACTCTTTGTACATTTCTGGCCCATGAATCAAGGCTAGAAATGTGTGATCAGCTGTTATTCCATTGAATGGGCTCTGAGGGCTCAACTACTGTTCTCACATCTTATGGTTTCATTTCCAGGTTGTTTTAGATTTTGCTCTGATGTATTACAGAACGAAGCCGTGATATTCATGTTATCCTACCATGAGACCTCGCTTTGCAAAAAAACGCTGCCATCAGTGCAATGGATTCCGGGAAACCAATTATCCTGATACCATCTGCTGTTTGCCAGCTGGCGGCGCTCTAGAGGCATTTCTACGCAATGGCCGAGCTCTCTGTCGGCACTCCAAACATGCGCATGCGCTGGGAATTTATACTCTTATCAGCCCTCTGAAGCTACGCCTGCGCAATGGGTGCACCCCCCCCCCCCCCCACCCCGCAGAAGGCGGCGAGCGGAGCGGCAGAAGCCGAAGTTCTGCGTGAGTGCATCGGTGGCCGTTTCCCTGGCGGATTGTGCGGCAGATACGTGCGCAGTCTCGGGGCGGGAAGTAGTTCCGGCAGCCGCCATCTTGTGGCGAGAGATAACGGCGCTGCAGCTACCGGACAGAGTCCGCACCGAATCCGCGCTCCGGCCCCACGGGCTGGGGGAGCCGAGCAGCCGCGGCACCGGCGGCACCCACAGTAATTAGCCGCCCTGATTCGCCCTACTCGTCAGTCCCGACAAAGAGCGGGAGGTGCCGACCCGCGGGATGGCAATGAAGCGGATTACCAAGGTAGAGAGACGGGGCCGGGCCTGGGGGGTGGGGGGGGGGGGGATGATGCGGGCCCAGACTCGATGTTTTCCCTCACACTCGGGCAGCGGGGAGACCAGGCCGCTGACTCCGCTTCTCCCAGGCTCGGTGGGTATTGTCACTTTGCCCAGGAATTGCGGGAGATGATGCGTCGGGAACGAGAAGTGAGCGATTACTGCTGTCGGCAGTGTCCTTGTCCATTGAACCCCGGCACAGACCCCTCGTCTGGCCTCCCACCCCACCCTCGACTCATTACATTCCACCTCCTTCCTTTCGCCCCCTCACCTCACCTATATGTCTGTATTCTAGTCCTCATCACCACTCCTGTCTCCTTATCTATTGCTTTCTTTTTTGCCTCTCACATCTGGGCATTAGTTTATTTTAATTCACCTCATTCCCTTCCCCCCATATCCTGGTAAGGTACCAAAGATCTCCAGTGAATATCCAATGAAAGATCTCTTGAAGCTGCAATGTTAACTTTGTTTCTTTCTCCACAGATGCTGCCTGACTTGAAGTGTATTTCCAGTTTTTTCCTGATTCTCTTGCATATTTCTGACACCTGCAACATTGTTATCTTGGGAAATCCGTATGTAATAATGACCAACCCAAGAAATTCTGCAGATGCTGGAAATCTAAAGTAACATATATAAAATGCTGGAGGAGCTCAGCAATTCAGACAGCATCCATGGAAGTGAATAGCTAATTGATGTTTCAGGCCGAGACCCCTTGTCGTGTTTGTTCATTTCCATGGATGCTGCCTGACCTAATGAGTTCCTGCAGCATTTTGTGTATAAGGCAAAACATTATATTGAAACCAATCAAAAAAATGCATTAACTTCCTCTTGAATCAGAGCTGAAGTATAGAGTTCAGTTAATATCTTGCTTTCAGGAACTTGTTCCTGCTGTTTTTTTAATTACTTGGTATGAAGGATTAGATCAAACGTTTGTCTACAAGGAGTGACCCATAGAACGTGGAAATTGATTCAGTTTTGTCAGTGCATTGAGCATTAATTCATCTATATTTCGGTTTGCTTGCACTTTCTGAGTGGATATGGTTGCTTTCAATTTAGGTTAAAAGATTTTGGTATGGTCTATCTTAGTTTTCTAAGGGTAGTATTGGATCTTACTTTGTAATTTAATATCTAATTTATTTGAATTTTTAACTTCATTATAAACCCTTGCAAAAACTGGTTACAGCTTGAAATTGTGATAATTTTTGAAGTGAGGTAGTAATGTGGAAATTAAGGATTTTTGGATTACTTTGCCGTTTTATTATAGAAAAAATATTCACAGTAAATACCTACAAGTCTTTTAGGCTTATCAATTTGATTCCCTTAGTGGATTTTGTGTCTTTTCAACTACTTTGAATAAAAATGTAGCGGAACCCATGTGTCAAGTCAACTGTTTCAGCAGATCATGGGTAATATTTTACTTCAGTACCACTTTCTTGAAATAATCCCATGTCCCTGAATTTCCCTTAAATTTAAAAAAATCAGTTGATCTCTTGAATGTGTTCATAGACTGAGTGGCCGCAAACTTGGGGAAGGAATTCTGAAGATACAGTAGCTTCTGGGTAAAGATTTTTCTTGTTATTGCTGTATCTGTCCTAAGCCTGATAGGGATTTTGTATGTTCCTCTGAGATCACCTCTCATCTAATATCTGCAAAGTATAGATTTTAGCTTCTCTATCGTTTCCTGAACTTTTCTACCATCACTTAAATATTTATGAACTATTATGGAATTTAAACAAACCTGCCTGGCTTCTACAGAAGTATTATAACCAAACAATTGAAGAGAATGAGAAAATTGCATTTGTGCAGTATTAAGTTCATGTAAAAAAAGGTCAAACAAGTGTGATTGTGTTTCCATACTAATAGAGTATAAGTAGGTTATGTAGTCCTTTGCAGCTACTAGATTTTCCCAATATCCCTTAATTTTGTGATTTTGTCTTATCTCATTTTGAACATGTACTGGCAGATTAATTAGCTGTTGGAAATCACATCTCAGAGTTCTATGTAGAAATGAATCAAAGGCAGAAACAATCAGGATAGACAGGAGCAAATACGAGGAAATCTGCAGATGCTGGAAATTCAAGCAACACACACAAAATGCTGGTGGAACGCAGCAGGCCAGGCAGCATCTATAGGAAGAAGCACTGTTGAGGTTTTGGGCCGAGACCCTTCGTCAGGACTAACTGAAAGGAAAAAGGACAGATTAGGAGAATGGGCAAAGATATGGCAGCTGGAATAGTGTTAGGAAGTGTACGGACATGCACTTTGGTAGAAGAAATGAAAAGGTTGATTATTTTCTAAATGGAGAGAAAATACATATAACTGAAGTGCAAAGAGGCTTGGCAGTTCTTGTGCAGGATTCCCTAAAGGTTAATTTGCAGGTTGAGTGTAGTGAGTAAGGCAAATGTTAGCATTCATTTCAAGAGGACTAGAATATAAAAGCAAGAATATAATATTAAGACTTTATAAAACACTGGTGAGGCCTCACTTGAGTATTGTGAGCAGTTTTGGTCCCCTTATCTTAGAAAGGATATACTGAAACTGGAGAGGGTTCAAAGGAGGTTCACGAAAATGATTACAGGATTGAATGGCTTGTCATATGAAGAGTGTTTGATGGCTCTAGGCCTGTATTCACAGAATTCAGAAGAATGGGGGATGACCTCATAAGACCTGTTGAATGGTGAAAGGCCTCAATAGAGTAGATGTGGAGAGGTTGTTTCCTATGTTGGGAGAGTCTAAGACCAAAGGGGCTTCCTTTTAGAAGGGAGATGAGGAATTTATAGTATATATGTGGAATTCTTTGCCACAGGCAGCTGTTGAGGTCGTCTTTAATGTATATTTAAGGTAAATGTTGATAGATTCTTGATTGGTCAGGGCATGAAGGGATACGGGGAGAAGGCAGAAGATTGGGGCTGAGGGGTAAATAGATCAGCCATGATGAAATGGTGGAGCAGACTCGATGGGCCAAATGGCCTAATTCTGCTCCTATAGCATATGGAAGTTAATAGGCTTGTGAGAGAGAATAAACTGCAGAACTGAAGGGAAATGAAAGATGATTTGGTTGAAAAATTGGATGGTCTAATTAATGTTGATAGAAGACAAATTGGGCTTGTAGATATTGAAGAAGATTGTAAAACCTACATAGAGCAGCTTTCAGTAAGTCACAGTGCACTCCTGTAGAGTTGTTGTATTCATAGGTGAGTTGTTGTGGTTCCAGGTCCTTGGTCAGGCAGGAATTAATTCTAGCCCTAACCAACCTACATATAAAGCAAATGGCAGGACCCTTTGAGCACTAATGAACAGAAGAATCTTTGAGTGCAAATTTGCAACCAAAGTAGATAGGACGATGAAGGTGAACAGTCTTCATCAGTTGGGGTATGGAGTATAAAAGTCAATAAACCATAATGCTGCCAAGTTATTATTTGACTTTTCTGCCCTGGAAAAAGATTTTATCTAACCTATGTCTCTCGTATTATCCTTCCATCACGTTGCCCCTGAGACTCCGACATCCAAGTCTGTTCAGTCTCTCCTTGTAGTTAATGTACTTAAATTTAGGCAACATCTTGGTGAACCTCATTTCTCTCTCTCTCTCCACATTCTTCCTGTAATGCGGCAACTAGAACTACACACAGTGCTCCAAATGTGGTCTTACCAAAGTTCTATACAGCTGTAACGCGAGAGAATATGAAACACAAGCTGAATTTGATTGGACACTCAGGTACAAATTATCACTGGTTGTATCTCAAAAGGAAGTTCAGAAGAGGGAAGGAGTTGATAGCTGGAGACTGCATTTTATGTGCCATACCACCAGTATTTAAATAGCAGTGTTGAAAGAGCGGTGAGAATTCTCAGGCTGTGAAGAGGCAAAGGATAATAGTGAGGTAGGGCTGTGGTCCCCAACCACCGGGCCGCAAAGCATGTGCTACTGGGCCGCGAGAAAACTGATTTGGCGATATGAGACAGCTGCACCTTTCCTCATTCCCTGTCACGCCCATTGTTGAACTTGAACACACAAGAGGTCATTACGCATGTGCAGTTATTACCTACGAGAGGTCATCAGTCACCTAAACGTAGTGATACCCTCGCGCCAGGGATCACTGGTTGGCCTCGGGTAACTGGTGGCCTCGTGCGGCTGGCGGGAAGTGCCATTGGTACTGGCCTGGAACGCGGACAGATGGGCGCCGCCTCTGAACCTGTTTAGCAACCAAATGTTCGTGGGAAACCCGGTGCTAAAATATTCGCAGACCTATTTCGGGCTCAGGGTTTCATAAGTAGTAGAGCAGCTACCTCGCTGTGATCTACTGAAAGTCATCCCTCGAGACAAACTTTTGTCGGCCAATAGATCCTACAAGGAGGGCGGGCATGCCCCCTGTTGCACTCCTCGCTCGGTCAGTCACTCTCTCTGGACTGCAACCGCCGCAGCCCCGTACGGGGACTTCCGGTCCTTACCTTGTCCTCTCACTGGTGTGTTGCAATAATTTTATATGTTCATACAAGGAAAATATGCACTGTGTGTTTAATATCCAAAAGTTATTTAAAATGTTATGATGCTATTGACTTATAAGTGAGTTGCAATTGATTTATCACTATATTCATGCGAGGAAAATATGCGTTGTGTTTAATACTACATTCATTAGGTAAACCCGTTTAGAAACAAAATTGAGTGTATTAATTAGCCACTTGTAGTTGACTTATTACCTATATTCCGGTTGTGATTAACACCCCCCGTTGGCCGGTCCGCAAGAATATTGTCAATATTAAACCGGTCCACTGTGCAAAAAAGGTTAAAAGGTTGGTGACCCCTGAGGTAGGGCACTGCCATTCTACTTGTATATGGTGCTGGATTTACATTTTCTAGTCCTCTTTGACTGTGGTAAGACACATCTGTGGTTATGACCCTGAACTTTAATTCCGAAGTTGTGATTTTCAGCCATTTCAGATTTTCTGAAAATTTGCTGCCATTGCTACTCCAGGTAGTGGTTTCCATAACATAGAACTTTTTCTTTGAAATTAAAATCCCACTGTTCCCAGCTGTGTGATATACCAACATCAGATTTGTGTACATGTATTTCCAAATCCTTTTTTTTACTGAATTCTGTTCATTCATGCTTTAAGGCAGGGGTGTCAAACTCATTTTAGGTCATGGGCCGGATTGAGCAAAATGCAGCTTTCGTTGCCTCCGTTTTTTCAGCCTGCTCTCGTGTCTCAGTCTCTGCTATAACTACAAAGTGTTTCACTTTACAAATTCCGTTTCTTATGAAGAAGACTGCCGAATAAACACTAAAAACCCTGAAAACCTGGTACCTGAATAAACTCAGCATTAGCCATATCATACGCCATAGGCGCTTCGATTACTGGGGCCAGCTTTAATAGTAATTAGATATTATCTCGCGGGCCAAAGATAATTCCACCGCGGGCCTTGAGTTTGACATATATACTTTAAGGTAATTATAAAAATCAGAATCAGGTTTATTGTCACTGACCTAAGTGATGAAAACTGTAGCAGCAGTATGCCTGTAACAAATTGTTAAAACAGCCTTTAGTAATTTGTTATAGACATTACAAATTACTATAATTCATAATCAAAGTAAATACTTATTAGTCTATGTTGGTCAGGGACAGCCATGGATGCTGTGTCCTAGTTGTCTACGTTGTTTGTGCAGTGCCATCAGTTGGTATGCAAGCCAGGGCAGAACAATATTGAGAACAAGCTGTTGCCCATGCAGCTGGTGAATCCAAAGGAATGGCAGAGACTGATACTGTTTGGCACCAGTGGTGTCACAGGAGTTGCCAGTCATCGTTGAATTCAGTGTAGGACTGCCATAGTGACTCCAGCTCCAAATTTTTCCCTTGGGGGTTTACTCCCAATGCCTTTCTCATGAGTGGGTATAGCTGCAAGGCAGTGGAGGTTTGAATTAAGAGTTTTCCTTCTGGTTGAACTGCCAAGCCCCATCTGCCGGAACAACTGGTTTTAAGCCACCAATAACCCACCTTTGTGCCTTCTTTTGTCAGTAGAAATAGTTCCGCTGGGCTTAGCTAAGCCATGTGCGAAGGCCAGGAGCTAGACTTGGTGTCAAAGGCTATTTGAGACGCCCACCATTTAAGTAGTGAGCTTATCCCTACTAACCCCGTCTCAGTTATGACAACCTTAAGGTTGGGGGAAGGGTAGTGAGGATATGTCCCACTACCTATTAAATGCTTGCAATAGTGCACATCACAAATAAATAGGTACTACAAAAGAGTTTTTGGAATACCTTTAAACTCAAGCCACTTCAAACTGCGTCATCTCCTGTTTCCACTGCAATAAATTTGACTTTCATTTCCCTGTTTGCCTTTCTCCTTTTAACTTTGCTGCTATCCCGTATCCATACTACAGGCATGGCATCATGCTTCTAATTTCAAAAATAACTTCATAACAATGAATTTAAAAAGAATAACAATCTGCCAGTGATGAACAGGTATCATTGAAAGAAATGACCATGGACCTGGCAGAATACAAGTTCTGTTACTGCTTTATACTGGCTAATCAATATCACGAATTCACAGGATGAATTTCTAATATAGTAGCTTTAAAATTTCTGACAAGCAATGTCCAACAAGCACTTTTACAGACTTGATTTTTTTTATAATTACTGAACTGTAACTGTTTTCATTTTTAAATCTAGGAGCTAAGTGATTTGGCTCGTGATCCTCCAGCACAGTGTTCTGCAGGCCCAGTTGGCGATGATGGTGAGTATTTTAGATGAACTATGTTAATAAAGCAAATTGTACTGACAATAGTATTATTTAAAATCAATTTTTAAAAAAGATTGCTCAGTGGAAGCATCCAGTGCTTAAGAGCCATGCACGATTCCATCAGATATTTTTCTCTTGGTTTTTACGTTTACCTCCTGAATCCTCACCATATCCATTAGTGACGTATGTAGTTCATGTGAAGTTATACCTTCACTAACAATCTTCAGTGAAGAATAAAAAGCTATTGCTCCTTCAGATCTGCAGCAAATTTAGGAACTTTTACTTGGGTTGGGTTTGCTGTTCAGTCAGCACTTGGTGGAAAAGTCTTCATTTGGGTAGGTTTTGATGTGGCAATTTTGTTGGTGAGTGTTGGCAGATGTTTAAGGATCTCCAAGTTACATAACCTACTTTCAAATCACGAGCTAGCTCTAAAATCACTTGTATGAGTTTTCATCAGCCAGAAAGCAATTAGTATCGCTTGAGTCTTTGATGCACATACCTTCTCCAAATTTTCAGTTTGCAAGCCCACCAATATAGTTAAATTGTAAAATGTATCTATTCTGCTGGTCTTCCAAGACACTCAATTGTGTGTACAGGCAATACACTTTTGTAACATTAAATAATTTTGAAGAACTTAGGGAGGACCTGTAATGCTTTGAATTGTTTTTAAAAAGTATACCAATTAATATTTTAATTCTTATCTTCTAAAGTTCTGGTGTCTCAGGTGGTTCTTGCAGTTTGGAGGATGGCAGATATAACCACACTTTCAGAAATGCAGGATTGAGAAAAGATTTATTTTATTTAGCGATACAGCATGGAATAGGTCCTTCCCTCCTTTGAGCCACGCCAGCCCAGCAGCCGCACAATACTGATTTAACCCTAACCTAATCGCAGGATAATTTACAATGACTATTTAACCTACCCAGTACTTTGGACTGTGGGAGGAAACCACAGCACCCAGGGTAAACCCACGCATTCCATAGGGATGACATACAGAGACTTTTTACAAAATGGTGCCAGAATTGAATTCCAAACTCTGGAATGCCCCAAGCTGTAATAGCGTCACGCTAACTGCTACAGTACCATGGATGGTGGTCCTTACTTATTTGTTTACTATCAGTAGCGGGGAGGAATAAGTCATCAGTAAGAGGTGTAAGAAAATAATACCTAGAAAAGAATATTAGGATTTGGCAGCTACTGTATTGAAATACTTTGAGGATATCCTAATAGAGTTTAAAATAAAAGTGAACTAATCTAGGTGACGTATTCGGATTTTAAGAAGGGTTTCAGTATGATCCCATGCAGGAAATTGGCCAACAAGATTAAAGTACACAATACTGAGGGTAATGTCTTGGCATGGATTGAGAATTAGTTGACAGACCAATTAAGAGGGGCTTGGAAGGATATGGTCTGGATGAAAGTATATGGGATGAGGCAAAAGACCAGGTCAGCATAGACTGACTGGGCCAAAAGGCCCATTTCAGTGCTGTATTATTTAATGGGATTACCTGTGTCTGTCTTGGATTGAAGGGTGTGTCCAGCAGTGTAACACAGGAATTGGGGACAGTTCTAGAAAATGGTTTTGAAGTTGAAAATCAGCTCAGATTCTGTCTTCACTTTCAGCACTGCTTTTGGCTTTCTGGATATACCACTGAACTTGTCACCTAACTCTTGGAGTCTGTGGGCTCCCAATTAACACATCAGATAATTGAGATGTGCAATTATGTCTAAAGTTACATTGTTTTTGGAATTTATGGGAAGATTTTTAATGCTAAATTTTGAAGATTGTTGTTGATTTAAAGTTAACCATTTTCCAAAGGCAAACAGTTGTCAATCTTTGTGTTGTTAGTAATTTTGTACTGATTTGTACCTGACATTCAGCATGATTGCAAGTTTAACCAATTTTCAGTTTAAGTGTCACTGAGAGCAGGCCCTTTGAGCCGCAATGTCTGTGCTGACCATGACATCAATTCAAGCTAATTCTATTTGCCTGTAGATGGGCTATATCTCTAGATGGCTTGCCAGTTCATGTTTGTCTAAATGCCTCTTAAACATTGCTATTGTATCTGCTGCCATCCCCAGCAGTGTGTTCCAGGCACCTTGCAGTCTTTGTATATTAAAGTTACTTGCCTCATAAATCTCCATTGAACCCATCCCCATCCTCACCCCCACTCCACCTGAAACTGTTCTCTACTATTTGACATTTCTACCGTATCTATGCCTCTCATAATTTTATATACCTCTATCGGCTCTCTTTAGAAGGCCATTTCAACACAAATGGGTATTAGATAAAGCAGCCTATGGGATTGTTGCCTCAATGCCAGAGATTCTGATTTAATCCTGTCCTTGGGTGTTGTCCTTACGATGTTTGTATGGTCTCCTTGTGACTGCATGAGATTCTTCTGGTTGGTCCAGTTTCTCTGCCACTGCCCAACCTCCATGTATGCAGGTTGGTAGAAAAATTGGCGTCTCTAAATTGTTCCTAACATGTAGGTGGTTTGTATAATCTGGGGAAGGTTGAGGGAGTGTTTGGAGAATAAAATAATCAGATTAATGTAAAATTTGTGATGGTTGGTGTGGACTTGATGCACCAAAGACCCTATTTCAGTGCTGTATGACTCTGGGACTTTGGAAAGTTCCAGAGTGTTGAACTTAATCTTCAATGTGTGAAGAAATTGGGCCTCTGTGATAGTGGTGACTAAATGCTGCAGGTAATGTCTGCAAACTAATTTTCATCTGAATAGTTCCAAAGAGCTTAGCATTCAGTGAGTAATTTGGGCCTATGAAATGGCAGGTTCTGAGCTTCCAAAGTTGTCTTCTGGAGAATGTGTTCTGAGGCAATTTGAGTGAAGTAATGGGAGCTATGGCTTTCTGAAGGTGGCTTAATATTTGAGGTGGATTTAAGTTTTAGTGCAGTTCCTTTTGACTGAAGTAAAAATCAGGTCTAGCATTCTTTCACCTAAAAATTTGAAAATGCTCACAGCGGGTCAGGTTGTATCTGTGGAGAGGGAAACTAAATTAACATTTTGAGTTGAAGTATGTAGATTAGATTAATATATCATGTTCTTTTATGGGTTTTTTTGCGGGGGGGAATTGATATGGGCAGTCCCTCCATCATCATCATTTCAAATGTGTAGAACAAGTGAATAGAGTATTTAAACAATTGTGGACAGGCAAAAAATGACAGTTTATCGCAGCTGGATGGGAATACAAATACAAAGCCTTGGCCTTATGAAATGGCAAGACTTGAGGGGCTGAACAGTTTACACTTGCTCCCAATTGATATGCTTTGTGTTATTATAGATCAATATGTTGAATGGTAAACTAGTGACTTGAATTAGAATTAATTACTTGATTCAGAATTCCTTGGGTTATTTTTGTTTTGCATCTACTAGAAGCTTTGGATGTGGTATTTCAGATCTTCAACAAAAATAACATATCTAACATAACGCTTCTTGGTATATAGGGTTATATTAAGGAGAAAAAGATCTTGGCACTACTAGGTCATAACAAGTTACAGTTCATAATTCTGGCTTGGGCAGGACCACCTGAAGTATTTAACACACAAATCTTAGTTGACAATAGTTTCCTTTTATGTATGGATTTCACAGTGGTACAGTGATGTACATTTTGGAGATTTATTTGGCTGATTGAGGCTTTTTTCATTACCTCTACTTT
Organism: Hemitrygon akajei; assembly: GCF_048418815.1. Lineage (NCBI taxonomy): Eukaryota > Metazoa > Chordata > Chondrichthyes > Myliobatiformes > Dasyatidae > Hemitrygon > Hemitrygon akajei. Next base: position 35,791,471 of record NC_133127.1, read on the forward strand.
GGTTACACTATATGCCGCTTATAGTTGAGCCAGCCTGTCCACTTGGTTCTGTCCTTCGAAATGCATTTATTACATTTTACTTATAGGCATGAATTTGCTGGGTTGGATTTTAATTTTTTTTTCCATTGTAAGGTTTCAGTCTTAAAGTTATCTGCTCAAATTCTAAATTAATTCCTGAATTTTCCTGCATTCTGGCTTTGTTAAACTTACTGATTCTGGTTTGGTGAGTGGTTTTTAAGCTGGCCCTTGTTGGTTATCAGCCATCATCGACTTGGGAGAAGAATGAAAGTTAGTGTGCCCATTTTTATCCACCTTGCAACAATGTGTGGAATGCAGTTTGTTAGTATGACTTTAGACCAAAATAAAGGTAGAAAATCTGGAAATGTTCAGTACGTCAGGCAGAAACTGTAGAAAGTGTTGAAGACTCTTAGATACTGCCAGATCGTCTGGTGATTTCCAGTTTGCTTCTCAGATTTATTTGTTTTGTTTTATCTGCCTTTAGGCTAAGCTTTGAATATCAAATGTAATTGTATAAATGTATTAATTTGTTTTTTTTTCTTGTTTTTGATTTAAATAATCAATTTTTCTTTCTTCTTTAGCATTTCACTGGCAAGCAACAATCATGGGACCTGTAAGTATTTGTTCAAAGTTTGATAATACAGATTTTTATTGTTTGAAGGATTATAAAATTAGTTTTATTTTTCTCTGTAGAATGACAGTCCATATCAGGGTGGAGTCTTTTTCTTGACAATTCACTTTCCTACAGACTATCCATTTAAACCACCTAAGGCAAGTATAGCTGTTGTCACCTATTATGATTAATTGTTAAAGTGTTGTCATATTTTGTACTACTTGAGCACTGACAGATTTAATTAATAAATTTAAAGATTTGAATGACAAGTGGTTTTTTCCCCCAAACAAACTGCCAGGTCATGGAACATGGAATTTCCTCTTTGCCTAGCCACTGATTCACATCTGAATGTCTACCCCTTGTGTATTTTGATAAATTAGAGGAAATACATTTCACATTACTATGTCCTTTAGGGAAGCTGTTGAACTATAAAATTAACTTTGAAGGTAGTATACCTTCAAATGATTTGCATCTACCTTTTCAATCCATCTTTAAAAATGCAGACACAAACTATTTAACCTTTCTTAATAGGACAACCCTCTAATCTCAGGAATTTCCTAGTGAATTTCTAATGCAATATCTTATTTTTGGATAAGGGACCAAATCAATACACAGTATTATTCCAAGTGAGGTCTCACTAAAATACTGTGAAATTGCAACAAAACCTCTCCAGTTTTACATTCCAACCCAGTTGCAACCTGTCTGTCTTCACCATGTTAGACTAGGTTCTATGCAGTAAAACACCTAAACCCCTCCGGGTTTCATTCACTTACAATTTCTCCCCATTCAGATAATATTCTACCTTTTGATTTCTCTTCAAAGTTCAGAATCTTTGAACTTCAAAGTAAATTTGTTATCAAAGTATCTTGAGATTCATTTGCTTGCAGGCATTCTCAGTAAATAGAAAGAAACAACAGAATCAATGAAAAACTGCACATGACAGAGACAGATAAATAACTAATGTGCAAAAGACAACAAACTGCAAATACAAAAAGAAAAGAAAAAATAATAAGTATCGAGAACACAAATTGTTGTGTTCTTAAAAGTGAGCCCGTAGGTTGTGGAATCAGTTCAGTATTGGGATGAGTGAAGTTATCCCCTCTGGTTCAAGAGCTTTTGTTGAGGAGTAATAACTGTTCCTGAAGTTGGTGGTGTGGTACTTGAGGCTCTTGTACCTCTTGGCAGCAGTTTGAAGAGAGCACGGCCTGGATGGTGGAGACCCTTTATGAAGAATGCTGTTTTCCTGTGACAGTACTTACTGTAGATGTGCTCAGTAGTGGGAAGGCCTTTACCTGTGATGGATAATGTTCTATCCGCTACTTTTTGTAGTTTTTTTTTTCCATTCAAGAGCACTGGTGTTCACACACCAGGCTGTGATGCAACCAGTCAGTATATTGTCTTTTGTGCATCTGTAGAAGTTTGTCAACATTTTAGATTAGATGCTGAATCTGTGCCAACTTCTAAGAAAGTAGAGATGTTGCAGTTACATGCTGGACCCAAAACAAATTCTCTGAAATGATAATGCTGAGGAAGTTGTTGACTCTTTCCACCTCTAATCCTCTGGTGTGAACTGGCGCATGAACTTCCAGTTGCTGACATTGACTGAAAGGTGGTTGTTATGGCACCATTCAGCCAGACTTTCAATCTCCGCTACAGTGCCAAAAAAGTATTAACCCCCTTGGAAGTTTTCATGTTTGATTGTTTTACAACATTGAATCACAATGGATTTAATTTGGCTTTTTTGACACTGATCAAAAAAGACTCTTGTGTCAAAGTGAAAATAAATTTTTACAAATTGGTTTAAATTTATTACAATTATTAAACACAAATAATTGATTGCATAATTACTCCTTTCAAGTTAGTATTTACTAGATGCACCTTTGGCAGCAATTACAGCCTTGAGTGTGTGTGGATAGGTCTCTTGTCAGTTGTGCACATTTGGACACTGCAATTTTAAAATATTCTTCTTAAAAAACTGCTCAAGTTCTGTTAGATTGCAGGGGGATCGTGAGTGAACAGCCCTTTACAAGTCCAGCCACAGATTCTCAATTGGATTGATGTCTGGACTCTGACTTGGTCACTCCGGGACATTAACATTTTGTTTTTAAGCCATTCTTATGTAGCTTTGGCTTTATGCTTGGGGTCATTGTCTTGTTGAAAAACAGATCTTCTCCCAAGTTGCAGTTCTCTTGCAAACTGCATCAGGTTTTCTTCTGGGATTTCCCTGTAATTTGATGCATTCATTTTGCCCTCTACCTTCACCAGCCTTCCAGGGCCTGCTGCAGTGAAGTATCCCCACAGTATGATGGGCCTCATAGTAGGGATGGGGTGTTTTTGATGATGAGCAGTGTTTGGCTTGCACCAAACATAGGGTTTAGTCTGTTGGTCAAAAATCAATTATTTTGTGTTTTTAGAGTTAGTTTGGATTGCTTTATAGAGATTTGTTCTCACTTTGACACAAAAGAGTCTTTTTCTGTAATCAGTGTCAAAAAAAAGCCAAATGAAATCCACTGATTCAATGTTGTAAAACAATATAACACGGAAACTTCTAAGGGGTGAATACTTTTTGTAGGCACTGTATATGGAGGGCTGAATTAGTTTTAGTTTGGTGTTTGACACTGATTGAAAAGCTCCATTTTCACTTTTGAGTGAATCATTGCTCATTGTGTTATTCCAAAAATTGTATGAGGTGAACTTAAATTGTGTTGTTATGTACCTTATCAACTGAAAAAAATGTTCTATGATTTTTTTTATGCTTTCAGGTTGCATTTACAACAAGAATTTATCACCCAAATATTAACAGTAATGGCAGCATCTGCCTTGATATTCTAAGATCACAGTGGTCCCCTGCATTAACTATTTCTAAAGGTATAGTGACATTGTTTTTTGCACATTTCAGACCAAATGACTGTCTTCTCCTGAACCCAAGGGGTGTCAGGATTTAAAGTTGATCAATCAACTAGGCTATTAGCTGCACTTTGTATTTTAGTTTTTTTGAATGTGTTTTATTGTAAGGGCAGATTTTGTTAGTCACTGATTGTCCTTGAAAGAATGGCAATGAGTTTTGATAGCAAAAGCCATGGGACATAGATTTATAAAGAAAATTTTGTACACCTCAGTTAAGCCTCTTCTGCTCCAGTGGTAAAAAGCTCGAGCTCTGATCTTTCCTTGCAGGGTGCTTGGCAACATTGTTCTACACTCAGTGGCCACTTTATTGGATACACCTTGCTAATGCAAATATCTAATCAACTCAATGCATAAAAGCATGCTGACATAGTCAAGAGATTCAGTTGTTCACCCCAAACAATAAGCATCCAGTGAGCAGCATTTCTGTGGGCAAAAATGCTTTGTTAATGAGAGAGATCAGAGGAGAATGGCTAGATGGGTTCGAGCTGACGGGAAGGTGACAGTAACTCAAATAACCTCTTGTTACAACACAAAGTGTGCCAAAGAGCATCTTTGAATGTACAACATGTCGAAATAAATGGGCTACAACACGCAAGTTACACTGGGTTCCACTCCTGTACCTAATAAAGTGGCCCCTTAGTGTATCGCTCCTTTGACTCGGTGTGTTTACTTGTGGTGTGGTGACCACTGCATACAGCTGCGATCTAATCAGTGTTTTATGGCTCTTTCATAATCTCCCTGCTCTTGTGTTCCATGCCTTGACTGATAGAAGTCATATGCTTTTTTAACCACCTTATTGATTTGTTCTGTTACTTTAAAGATCTGTGGTGTCTATGCCACTCATTAAATTCCCTGCAGTTATTCCCTTTGTTGCTTCAATCTCCTTATCCACCATCACTTAGAAGTAGACCCTTTGTTTCTCCTCCTCCCCCCACTCTCCACCCAGAGTGTTCATACCAGCCTTTTTGCCCATCAACACTGATCCTATTTTTACACATTAGGTCTGTATCCACTATATGTTGCCTATTTAACTGTCTGTCTAAATGACTTTTAATCATGATTGCATCTGCCTCAGCTGCCACCTCTGGTAATGTGTTCCACTCCATGAAAAATAAATAAAATGAACCCATCAGATCCCCTTTAAAACAATTCATAGCTTAAAACTCTGCCCTCTGGGTCTGGAAGTATTTGAAGGGGAAATGTTTCCCATTATATACTTCTATCAGGTGTTTCTCCTCACTTCTACCCACACCCTTTTTCAGTGTACTCGTCAGTAAAGGAAATAAACCATGTACATCCAGCCTCTCCTCACAGTTGAAAGGCTCCATCGTTGCAGGCCAAATTTCTTCAGCAACCTTCCAATATAATCATATCCTTTCTCTTAGGTTGGTGAACTGCACAAGGACTCTAGCTGTGGCCTACTTTGTACAGCTATTTAATTACCTCACTACCGTTAAATTCTATGCCACAGCAAATAAAGGCAATACCCTATATGGTACCTTGTTTGTATGTGCTGTTACCTTTTGGAGTCTTTTAACATTTACACGGAGGTCCTTCAGTTCATCTGTACTCCGTGGGACCCATTCATTCATGGTGTGTGTATACCTACCTCGTTAGTGCTTCCAAAACTTAACCTTGAAAATTGTGCAGTGTTGAGCTTCATTTGTCATTTTTCTGTCCCTAAATCAATATAATTGTATATCCAAAGAATACCCTTTGGCTGTCCATAATACCACCAATCATCATGTCAGCTGTAGGGGATAAGATTATTAAGTTCACAATTACATCTTGATTTTACTGTCTATAACAAACTTGGGGTCGCAGCGTCAACCTCTGTGATTTGCCAGTGGTCATCAATTGCAATTGAATAACCTTTGTGTATTGTTAAGCTAATTTCAAATCTAATTTGTTCAAACCACATTAAACATAGTCATAGAGCACTACAGCCCTTTGGCTTATCCAGTCCATGCTGATCTATTATTCTGCCTCATCTCATTGACCTGAACCGTAGTCCTCCTTACCCCTCCCAACCATGTACCTATCCAGATTTCTCTTAAATGTTGAAATCAAACCTGCATCCACTACTTCCACTGGCACACACTCACCACACCCCCGAGTGAAGAAGCTTCACTATTCCTATTCCCCTTAAATATTTCACTTTTCACCCTTAACCCATGACTTATAGTTCTCGTCTAACCCATCGTCAGTGGAAAAAGCCTGCTTACATTTATGCTATCTGTTGCAGTCTATGATGCAGTAACAACTATAAGTTGGAATGAGTTGAAGCTTGAAGAGGGAATTAGATGAGATACTCTCATACGTCTGTTTTTGGAAAGTGGATGCTGTAGAGGAAACTTTAAAATAGCTGAATAAAAATGATGAATGCGTGTTACGTTTGCTGTATATTTCCACACTATTTTTGTTGTGAATGCCTGAGCTCTTGTATTGTTTTTTAAAAATGCTGTTTGTTTGTCAATATCAAGAGGTCCAACACACGCAATACCTACTGGAGCTCAGCAGGTCAGGCAGCATCTGTGAGGGGAATAAACAGTTTTGGGCAAGACTTTTCACGGGGACTGAAGGGATAGAAACCAGAATAAAAAAGGTGGGGGGAGGGGGAGGAGATGTACAGACTGGCAGTGATGTAAAAGGAGTTCTGGTACAGGATTCTCTAAAGGTTAACTTGCAAGTTGAGTCAGTAGTAAGGAATTCAAATTGAATGTTAGCATTCATTTCAAGAGGATTAGAATTAAAAAAGCTAGGATGTAATGCTAAGACTTTATACGGCATTGGTTGGACCACATTTTGATTATTGAGAGTAGTTTTGGGCCCCTTATCTAAGGGAGAATGTGCTGGCATTAGAGTCCAGAGGTGGTTTATGAAAACAATCCTGGGAATGAAAGGGTTAATGTATGAGGAGCATTTGATGGCCCTGGGCTTGTACTTGCTGGAATTTAGAAAAATGATTGGGGAATCTTACTGAAACTTGCTGAATATTGACAGGCCTAGATAGTGGATGAAGACAGGATGTTTCACATAGTGGGAGAATCTAGCACCAGAGGGCACAGCCTCAGAATAGAAGGACATCACTTTAGGGCAGTGATGAGGAGAAATTTTTTTAGCCAGAAGGTGATAGAGTTCATTTCCACAGATGGCTGCAGAGGTGAAGTCATTGGCTATGTTTAAAGCAGAGGCTGATAGGTTCTTGATTTTTTAAGGTTACAGGGAGAAGGCAGGAGAATGGCATTGAAAGGGAAAATAAATCAGCCATGATCAACTGGCTGAATATACTTGATGGAACAAATGGCCTAATTCTGCTCCTTTGTCTTATGGTCTTGTACAATACTCATAGTACCACTTAGTCATGTCCTCAAAAGCATTCAAGGAAATTCAGGCTGGAAACCTTAACAAGGCCTCCTGATCATTGCTGTTCAATTCCTGCTCCTTTAAATACATATTGATCCTGTCCCTCAGCATTTTGTCCAATAATTTCTTTTTCATTTATGTTTTGTGACTAACTTTAGTTACTTGGCTTATACCTGCTTCGCATCCTGATAGAGATAACTTTGCTGCCTTCTAGTCATCTGATATGAGTTAGAGAAGATATGAAAACATTTGTCAGTACCAGCAATCTGCTCCCATGCTGATCATACTACCCTGCAATACAACGGCCCTTTGGATTTTTCCATCTTTAGGTCTGCTAAGAGATTCAGTGCCTCCTTTTTGGTAGAATTCCATTGTCCTCTTTATGAAATTTTCCAACTGCAATGTCTTACTCCATAGTAAATCTATTTTGATCAAATAATCACAACCCTAGCTCTCTGTCAGTACTAGATTGTCATTGTAAATTTTTGTGTTTAATTCTACTTGGTAAGAATCTAACAGGATATATACAAGCAGTAATGTTAAAATTGGAGTTGTCAGGTTTGAGCACTTTTTAGTTCAACTAACCAGTTAGCTAAGGGACTTTATATTGTAATTTGAACCTGAGCGATATCAAAAATATACATATGATGCGTTAATTAGCCACGCTAAATTGCCTGTATTGTGTAGTTGAGTAGAAGAGTCTGAGGGGTAATTCATGGAATGTTCAAAGAATAACATGGGTTGGGTGTTTGGTGTTGCAGACTTGGGCTGCAGGGCCTGTTTCCATGCTGCATCTCTGAAAATCAATGTTATATAGTGTTTTCTCATCTAATTTACTATTCCACAATCACAGTGTTTTTACTTATCCATTTGTAGCAATGGTGCCATTAATATATAGATCTTTCATTTAATAATTTCCCACTCGGGATCAATAAAGTACTTATTATTATTAAATTCAGTGCCTCAGTCCCATGTTTGTGAGGTGAGGAGAAGGAAATTTAAATAAATATAGCTGCAACAGTGAAAAAAACAGTAAATTTTCAAGTTTTAACATGTTGGTAATTTTTCATCTTGGTCCTCTAGTTTATTCTGAACTACAGTGGCCTTCTGAATATCGTGCTGCTCTATATAAATTTTCCTTGCAAAGCTGGTTAGATTTCTTTGAGTAAGGTAATTTCAATTAGAGCAAAATGAATGTTTGAGGTATAAGGTAAAATACATTGGTTGAAGAACAAACCCTAAATTTCTTGTTACTTCTTTTCCAGTTCTATTGTCCATTTGTTCACTGTTATGTGATCCAAACCCTGACGACCCACTAGTGCCAGAGATTGCACGTATCTACAAAACAGATAGAGAAAAGTAAGTATCTAAATAGGTAGTTGTTCAATAATTCATTTTTAAGTAGTCTTCTGATCCTACAGTTAGTGTTAAATTGCTTTTATGTAGAATCATATCATTGAGAGGGAGGAAATGATTCTGCCTTCAAGTTAGTTCAGTGCTTTCATGCTGAATATGTGAACCTTCATAGCAGTTAATTGCATTAAATGTTTTCTGCACTTTGCATATGTTAAAAAAAATCACTTGTGCATCATGACTTTGGGACTAAGATGCTTTGAGAACTGATTGTTATCTCTAATTAGATATTGATCAATTTCCTAAATTTCCAATAAAGTATCCCAGTTTTGCAAAGCATAGGTGACTGATTAGCTTGGGTTCTGTGACACTTTTTCCAAGTTTATTTATTCAGAAAATGTGGACTTCACTGGCAGAGCTTGTAGATCACACTAATTGGTTTGGAGTTGTATACATAGGCTGAACTGAATTAGGATGGCAGATTTTCTTCCTAGGGTTGACCTTGTGGGATTATAATATAGATTTAATTATTAGAATTTTCTGCTAGAATTTGAAGTTGCATCACTGGAACAATGATCCAGAGCTTACTTGGGCTACATATTAACATGATGCGTAGAAACCAAAAAGATGCTCTACTGAATAAAACAGGCTTTTTTTGTACTCCAGGGAAGTAAAGCATTATGCAGAACAGGTATGAAAATGGAGTTGAGGCTAAGGTCATATTAGCTTCTCACACACAAAATGCTGGAGGGACTCAGCAGGCTGCCTGGCCTGCTGAGTCCCTCCAGCATTTTGTGTGTGTTGCTTGGATTTCTAGCAACTGCAGATTTTCTTGTGTTTGTTATCATATTAGCTCGATTTTTAAAAAAAATGGTAGACAGGGCTTTAGAGTCACAAGTACTACTTCTAATATGCAGAGAACAGAGGGATATAGGCCATATGCAGGCAGAAGGGATAATGTGGTCATTAGCTTAATTAGATTGGCACATTATTATGGGCTGAAGTGCCTGTTCCTATGCTGTACTGTTCTTCGTTCCTTTTACTTGTGCTCTTAGGAGAAGCATGTGACTTTGTAGGTACTAGTCAGTATAACTTTGGGTGAGTAAGAGATTTTGGAGACTTTATCTGTAAAAATGAATGCTATTGTGTCTTGCCAGGGTTCCCAGCCTTTTAGGTGCCATGGACCCCTACCATAAACCGACGGGTCCATGAACCCCAGATTGGGAACCTCTGTTAGTGGTTTGTGAGGCAGTCTTTATTCTAGTACAGTAGAGATAATTAAGTGATCAGGACCTGTCACAACTCTCCTGTATTTACAAACCCCATTTCCAGAAAAGTTGGGATATTTTCCAAAATGCAATAAAAACAAAAATCTGTGATATGTTAATTCAAGTGAACCCTTATTTAACTGACAAAAGTACAAAGAAGAGATTTTCAATAGTTTTACTGACCAACTTAATTGTATTTTGTAAATATACACATTTAGAATTTGATGGCTGCAACACAACAAAAGTTGGGACTGAATTAAAATAAGATTGAAAAGTGCACAGACTATTCAAGTAACACCGGTTTGGAAGACTCCACATTAAGCAGGCTAATTGCAGCAGGTGAGGTATCATGACTGGGTATAAAAATAGCGTCCATCAAAGGCTCAGTCTTTGCAAGCAAGGATGGGTCATGGCTCACCCCTTTGTGCCAAAATTCGTGAGAGAATTGTTAGTCAGTTCAAAAGGAACATTTCCCAACGCAAGATTGCAGAGAATTTAGGTCTTTCAACATCTACAGTACATAGTACTGTGAAAAGATTCAGAGAATTCAGAGACGTCTCAGTGCGTAAAGGGCAAGGTCGGAAACCACTATTGAATGCGCGTGATCTTCGAGCCCTCAGGCGGCACTGCCTAAGAAACCGTCATGCTACTGTGACAATTATAGCCACCTGGGCTCGGGAGTACTTCGGAAAACCATTGTCACTTAGCACAGTCCGTCGCTGCATCCAGAAATGCAACTTGAAACTATTACGCAAGGAGGAAGCCATACATCAACTCTATGCAGAAACGCCGGCGAGTTCTCTGGGCCCGAGCTCATCTCAGATGGACCGAAAGACTGTGGAACCGTGTGCTGTGGTCAGATGAGTCCACATTTCAGCTAGTTTTCGGAAAAAACGGGCATCGAGTTCTCCGTGCCAAAGATGAAAACGACCATCCTGATTGTTATCAGCGAAAGGTGCAAAAGCCAGCATCTCTGACGGTATGGGGGTGCGTCAGTGCCCATGGCATGGGTGAGTTGCATGTATGTGAAGGTACCATTGACTCTGAGGTGTATATTAGGATTTTAGAGAGACATATGTTGCCATCAAGGCAACGTCTCTTCCCAGGACATCCATGCTTATTTCAGCAGGACAATGCCAGACCACATTCTGCACAGGCTACACCAGCGTGGCTTTGTAGACACAGAGTGCGTGTGCTTGACTGGCCTGCTGCCAGTCCAGATCTATCTCCTATTGAAAATGTATGGCTCATCATGAAGAGGAGAATCAGACAACGGAGACCACGGACTGTTGAGCAGCTGAAGTCTTCTATCAAGCAAGAATGGACAAAATTTCCATTTGCAAATCTTCTACAATTAGTATCCTCAGTTCCAAAACGATTAAAAGGTGTTATTAAAAGGAAAGGTTATGTTGTAGCGGTGTGCTACACGCAGCGCTAAAATAACGACACGGAGTCGATAAACTGCAGTCAAAGAATAAGTTTATTTCAAATTCACAGTCTTGCTTTAAAGCCTGTCTCCCCCACCCGATACCTCGAGAGGCACGTACTGAAACCCCCTGAGGCTATCTTCCTTTGTGCCTGCACTCTGGCTAATTGTCAGCCGGTTCGAGTGTGCTAGTAATTGGGTCGCCACATAACCCCCCCCCCCCCCCCCCCCCCAGAACCGGCGGTACACCCCCCAATGTCCACAGTCTGGGCCGGGCCCTGTTTGGGAGGTCGGCCTCTGCGCCGCGGTGCCGGAAACTCGACCAGTTGCGCCAAGTCCACATGGGCCAGTTTGAGTCGGTCCACCGTGAAAACCTCCTTTCTCCCCCCAACGTCCAGCACGAACGTGGACCCGTCGTTTCTGATCACCGTAAACGGCCCCTCGTAGGGCTGTTGCAGCGGTGGCCGATGCCCGCCCCGTCGAACAAACACAAACTTACAGTTCTGCAGGTCTTTGGGTACACAGGTCGGGTGCTGCCCATGCTGCGAAGTGGGTATGGGGGCCAGGTCACCGAGCCTCTCGCGTAGTCTGCCCAGGACTGCTGCGGGTTCCTCCTTTCGCCCCCTTGGGGCTGGTGTGAACTCCCCGGGAACGACCAGGGGTGCGCCGTACACCAACTCGGCCGACGAATCGTGCAGATCGTCTTTGGGCGCCGTACGGATGCCGAGTAGGACCCAGGGAAGCTCGTCCGCCCAGTTAGCTCCTCGCAGGCGTGCCATGAGAGCCGACTTCAGGTGACGGTGGAAACGCTCCACCAGTCCGTTCGACTGTGGGTGGTAGGCAGTGGTGTGGTGCAGCTGAGTCCCCAACAGGCTGGCCATTGCTGACCACAGACTGGAGGTGAACTGGGCGCCTCTGTCGGAGGCAATGTGGGCCGGTACACCAAAGCGGGACACCCAGGTGGCGATCAGTGCCCGGGCGCAAGATTCAGAGGTGGTGTCGGTGAGTGGGACCACCTCTGGCCATCTTGTGAACCGGTCCACGATAGTGAGGAGGTGCCGTGCCCTGCGCGACACTGGCAGGGGGCCCACGATATCCACATGAATGTGGTCGAAACGCCGGTGGGTGGGGTGGAACTGCTGCGGCGGGGCCTTGGTGTGTCGCTGCACCTTGGCCGTCTGGCAGTGCATGCAAGTTCTGGCCCAGTCACGGACCTGCTTGCGGAGTCCGTGCCAAACGAACCGGCTGGAGACCATCCGGACGGTAGTGCGGATGGAGGGGTGCGCCAAGTTATGAATGGAGTCGAAAACACGTCGTCGCCAAGGTGCTGGGACGACGGGACGGGGCTGGCCGGTGACGACGTCACAGAGTAGGGTCCTCTCACCTGGGCCTACGGGGAGGTCCTGGAGCTGCAAACCGGAGACTGCGGTCCTGTAACTCGGGATCTCCTCATCTGCCAGCTGTGCCTCAGCCAGTGCCTCAATGTCTACCCCTTGAGAAAGGGTGTGAATGTTAGGGCGAGAGAGCGCATCCGCCACGACATTGTCCTTACCCGAGACGTGCCGGACGTCCGTCGTGTATTCAGAGATGTAGGACGGATGGCGCTGCTGGCGGGACGACCAGGGATCGGACACCTTTGTGAATGTAAAGGTAAGCGGTTTATGGTCCGTGAACGCGGTGAAGGGCCTACCTTCTAAGAAGTACCTGAAATGCGGGATTGCCAGGTATAGCGCCAACAGCTCCCAGTCGAAAGCACTGTATTTGAGCTCGGGTGGCCGCAGGTGTTTGCTGAAAAACGCCAGGGGTTGCCAGCGGCCCGCGATGAGCTGCTCCAGCACCCCACCGACTGCCGTATTAGATGTGTCCACTGTGAGGGCGGTAGGGACGTCCATTCTGGGGTGCACTAGCATCGTGGCGTTCGCCAAGGCGTCCTTCGTTTGAATGAAAGCGGCGGCGGACACCTCGTCCCGGGTAATGTCCTTGCCCGGACCGGACAGCAAGGCGAACAGGGGGCGCATGATCCGGGCAGCTGAAGGGAGGAAGCGGTGGTAGAAATTGACCATACCTACGAATTCCTGGAGGCCTTTGATCGTGGTGGGTCGGGGGAAATGGCGGACCGCATCTACCTTAGCGGGCAGAGGGGTTGCCCCGTCTGTGGTAATCCTGTGGCCCAGGAAGTCAATGGTGTCGAGGCCGAACTGGGATTTGGCCAGGTTGATCGTTAGACCGTAGTCACTCAGCCGGGCAAAGAGTTGTCGGAGGTGGGACAGATGCTCCTGACGACTGCTGCTGGCTATGAGGATGTCGTCCAAATAGATGAATGCGAAGTCCAGGTCGCATCCCACCGCATCCATCAACCGCTGGAACGTCTGTGCGGCATTCTTCAGGCCGAACGGCATGCGGAGGAACTCAAAAAGACCGAACGGGGTGATGAGAGCCGTTTTGGGGACGTCGTCCGGATGCATCGGGATTTGATGGTATCCGCGGATGAGGTCTACCTTGGAGAAGATCTGCGCGCCGTGCAGGTTTGCTGCAAAGTCCTGAATGTGCGGCACAGGGTAGCGGTCCGGTGTTGTAGCCTCGTTCAGCCTGCGGTAGTCGCCGCACAGTCTCCAGCCCCCTGTCGCTTTGGGCACCATGTGCAGGGGGGAGGCCCATGGGCTGTCGGACCGCCAAATGATCCCCAATTCCTCCATCCTCTTGAACTCCTCTTTCGCCAGTCGGAGCTTGTCCGGGGGAAGCCGCCGAGCGCGGGCGTGGAGGGGTGGTCCCTGGGTCAGGATGTGGTGCTGTACGCCGTGTCGGGGCATGGCTGCCGCGAACTGCGGTGCCAGAACCGATGGGAAATCCGCCAGGACCCTGGTGAAGTCGTTGTTGGACAGCGTGATGGAGCCGAGGTGAGGGGCTGGCAACTGGGCTGCACGCAGGGAGAACGTCTGAAAGGTCTCGGCGTGAACCAGTCTCTTCCTGGGCAGGTCGACCAGTAGGCTGTGAGCCCGCAAGAAATCCGCACCCAGAAGCGGTTGGGCTACGTCGGCCAGTGTGAAGTCCCACGTAAACTGGCTGGAGTCGAACCGTAGCTGCACCGGACGGGTGCCATAAGTCCTTATAGTGCTGCCGTTTGCGGCCCGCAGGGGGGACCCAGCGCCCTGCTGCGGGTGTCGTAACTCGTCGAAGGTAAGACGCTGATCTCGGCACCGGTGTCGACCAAAAACCGGCATCCCGACTGCTTGTCCCAGACATACAGGAGGTTATCCTGATGGCCAGCCATCGTAGCCATCAGCGACGGCTGGCCCTGGCGTTTCCCGGGAACTGGCAGGGCGGGCGACAACGGTGGGCTTCTGCGCCCCACCGCTAGTGGTAGAAACACCATTGCTCGTTGGGCTCCACACCCCGGCCTCTGGGTTTAGCAGGCTCTGCGGCCGGGCCTGGACTGGTTTGCTGCTGGGAGCGTTGCTGGGTGATCTGTGCGATGGACGCCCCACTCACCTTCTTGGCGTTCCACAGCACGTCCGCCCGGGTTGCCACCTTCCGGGGGTCGCTGAAATCCGCGTCGGACAGCAGCAGGCGTATGTCCTTGGGCAGCTGCTCCAGGAATGCCTGCTCAAACATGAGGCAGGGTTTGTGTCCGTCGGCCAGAGACAACATCTCATTCATTAAAGCTGATGGGGGCCTGTTTCCCAAGCCATCCAGGTGCAGTAAACGGGCAGCTCGCTCGCGGCGGGAGAGCCCGAAAGTCCCTATGAGCAGGGCTTTGAATTCCGTGTACTTGCCGTCCGCTGGGGGAGACTGTACGAACTTTGCGACCTGGGCCACTGTGTCCTGGTCGAGGGAGCTCACCACGTAGTAGTAACGGGTGTCCTCTGAGGTTATTTGCCAAACATGGAATTGGGCTTCTGCTTGCTGAAACCATAGGTGAGGTTGTAGCGCCCAGAAGCTTGGCAGCTTCAAGGAAACCGCATTAACAGATGCAGCGTCTGTCATCTCCGGTCCAAAAACATTTGGACCGTCGAGGTCACCAATTGTAGTGGTGTGCTACACGCAGCGCTAAAATAACGACACGGAGTCGATAAACTGCAGTCAAAGAATAAGTTTATTTCAAATTCACAGTCTTGCTTTAAAGCCTGTCTCCCCCACCCGATACCTCGAGAGGCACGTACTGAAACCCCCTGAGGCTATCTTCCATTGTGCCTGCACTGGCTAATTGTCAGCTGGTTCGAGTGTGCTAGTAATTGGGTCGCCACAATGTAACACAATGGTAAACATGCCTCTGTCCCAACTTTTGTTGAGTGTGTTGCAGCCATCAAATTCTAAATTTGTGTATATTTACAAAATACAATTAAGTTGGTCAGTAAAACTATTGAAAATCTTTTCTTTGTACTTTTGTCAGTTAAATAAAGGTTCACGTGAATTAACATCACAGATTTTTGTTTTTATTGCATTTTGGAAAATATCCCAACTTTTCTGGAAATGGGGTTTGGATATACTTTAGTACTACATTAGTAAATGGTGTATTAACCAAATATCCTCAATACCTTTCTAAGTAGGGGCAGTTGTGGTTCATGTGTTTAAGTAAGATCTGTGAATCCCAAGTCTGCTGTCCATTATTCAAGTTTAGCCTGGCACCTCTGCTAGTATTATGGGTTTCCGCCTATATTCCTTGCCAAAGAACCCAGGAAAGTTATGACAGGTCCTGAACTCTTAATCACCTCTAATAGAATAACGACTGCCTCACAAACCACTAACTATTTCCCAATCTTGGGCCTGTGAACCCCTCAGTTTATGGTAGGGGTGCATGGCATAAAAAAGGCTAGGAACCCTGGCACTACAAGCGAGGCCACTTGCTTTTTCACTTTATTTCCCTGAATACCTAAACACAAAGATTAAGAGTAGGAGTAACCCTTTAAGCCTGTTCTGCTATTCATCAAGATTATTTCTTATCTAGGTCAGCGCCATTGCTATTTTATTTATCAGAAATCCTTTTGATCATTTTTTAAGGGAATTCAATGATCAAACCAGCACAACTCTTCAACAATTGTTCATCCTTGTATAATTGTATCTCAGTATTAAATGACCTACCCTTTTACTTGGTCATTGAGTTATAGAATTATACATCATGTAAACAGGCTCTTCAGCCTAACTCATCTATGCTGAACAAAGTGCCTACCTATGCTAGTCTGTTTGCTCATGTTTGGGCCATATATCTCTGAACATTTCCTATCTGTGTACCTGTGCAAATGTCTTTTAAATGTAATTGTACCTGCATCTGCATTATAGGCTGAAGGGCCTGTTCCTATGCTGTACTAGTACCTGCAAAGGATCACGTACCTCTCATAAGAGTACATGTATTACATGTAGAATAGTACGGCATAGGAACAGCACTTTCAGCCATAATGTTGTGCCAAAATAGTTGGTTTAATTTACCCATCACCCTGTGTGTGGAGAAAGTTGTTTCTCAGATTCCCTTTAAATATTTTTACCTCAGTTTGTTAAAGATTCATCTGTTAATTGCTGGAGGCTGGCTACTGGAGAATTGTGTCTAGCCAGGAAATTCTCTAATGTCTACTCTTCCCATCAAATCAGCCCCCACCTTTCCACATCACCCTCTCCAAATTAAAGAATATACAGATTGCCATTGTTAACAGGTGTTTTGGGATAATCCCCTCTGTTACTGTATACCTTCCAAATTCAGGTTGTTTTTGTATACTATGGAGAGAGATTGCACACTACTGCTTTGATCAAAATTTAGACCATTATCTCAATATAGAAGTCCTCCAGCTGATGTTGATTGCCATTACATAATCCTGGCACTGAGGTATAAACAATCCATCCATAGAGGAACGTTGGCTGAATTGAAAAACAAGAGTGACCCTATGGCAATCAGTTGTTGGAATGTTTTCCTCTCTCCTTAATCTCCTTACCTGCCCATCACCTCCCTCTAGTGCTCCTCCCTTTCCCTTTCTTCCATGGTCTTCTGTCCTCTCCTATCAGATCTCCCTTCTTTAAGCCTTTATTTCTTTCGCCAATCAACTTATCTCTCTACTTCACCCATTTTCTCTCTCTCCCAGTTTCACCTATCACCTGCCACCTTGAACTTCATCCCCTTTCCCCACCACCTTATTCTATTTGTTGACTTTTTTTTCATTTCTACCAAATCTGAGTCTTTATTCTTTGGTGATGGGAGGAGATTTTAACTGCAGGTTAGACCCAGTCTTAGACCGATCATCTTCCAAACCAGTCTCTCTTAACAAATCAGTTTTGTTTATTCAGTCTTTTTATTGAAATGTGGTATTGTTGATGTTTGGCATTTCTTACATCCTTTAGATAGGGAGTATTCGTTTATTTCCCCATGTTCATCATACATATTCCAGGATTGTTTATTTTAATATATTGATAGATGATTTCATCAGTTCATTCCTGTTAATATAAAGAAATTGCTGTTTCAGAATCGCGCTCCTATATTTCTATCTTTAAATCTCCCTGGTTTTCCTCAAACAGACAGAATTTGGCATTTTAATACAACTTCGTTATCTGCTAAGGAATTTTTTTAATTTCTAGAGAGGCTTTTTTTTTGAAGAGAATAAAAAGGAAGAGACTTCTAATATTGTATGGAACACTTTCAAGGCCTATCTTAGAGGACAAATGATTTCTTATACTGCAAGTGTTAAGAATAAAGCTATTAAAGAAAGAATTGAATTAGCCAATCAATTGAAACAATTAAATCAAAAATATGCTATAGCTCCAGATCCTGTTTTATATAAAAGATGTGTTGAAGTTAAAAGTAAATATGATCTTCTGTTAACATATCCAATTGAAACTCAACTTCTTAAAGATAAAATTCAATTTTACATTCACAGAGATAAATCAGGCAAAGTATTGGCCAACCAATTTAAAAACTTCAGTAGCTAAATGACAAATTAAAGAAATTTGCAAAACTAATGGTGATAGGACAACTGATCACTCTGAAATAAAAGTCTGCCTTTTATAAAAACCCTACTTAAATGTGGATAGTTGCTGTGTTTTATCAATGCTTCATTGGCTTAACTAAGCAAATTATGTAGTGATTCTTAAACACACTCCTTCATGACTCATGGGGAAATATGTAAGACAGAACTGATGAAGGTGGGTTTAAGTCTGAAAAATAGTTTCATTTCTGGTGGTGAGATGGGAAATAAGCAAGTGGGAGACAGCAGACCAGGCCATGCCTGTGGAGGGAGAAACAGGTAATGTTTCAAGTTGAAGAGGGAAAACATTTTTTTAAAATTGCAAATAATGTGAGTGGAGGGGTAGCTAGGCCAAAAGTAATATCTAAAGGGTGAGACTAGAATTAGGAATAAGTAGCTGCTAAGATGTTTAATAACAACAATTTGATAACATAAATAAATATAAAATATTAAAAATGGATATGCCCATCATGTGGAACTGTTACTGGAGAGAGAAAACCTGAGTTAATGTCAGAGGTCACATGGTAGAAATGGCCAGTTATGATAAGGGAGAATTACTGAAACATCTGTACAGTTATTATGAGATAACTGGACTAAAAAGTATAGAAGAGTTTGAACACGATCAAGCTTGTGTTGTACAAGCTTTAAGAGTTTTAAATTTCCCTCTTGCCTTTGGTAACTAATTTGCCTACTCTTTCATGCTGATTTGCATTTTGTCTTTCTGTAAAGACTTTACGGAGGAATGTTATAAAGAGACAGATCTATGAATGTCACTTTAAATATCTGCTTAAAAAGGGGTGCCTTTGTATTTTGGCTGGTTTCTTGAATCTGAAAGTTCTCAAGCATAAGTTAGACATTTTAACCTTGAGAAACCAATCTAGTCAGAACAAATATTTATTTTCATTGTTAACATCAGGAAAATTTTGATTCCACATTGAATAAAAGATTCCAGTTAATTTTAACAAGGTTCTTGCAACAGAATTGGAATTTGTCATACCTTGAAATAGTTGAAATGGGCTTTGCTACATTGCCTGCAGACTTCATAATCACTTTTCAATGCAGGTAAAAAATTGTATTTTATCCATCAAATATGTGTGCTTAGTTGTTTATACTACAAAGCTAACCCATTTGGCATACTTACCCGGATGCTTAAAATATGCCACCTACTCTGCCTCTGACTAGTAATGGAAAGTAGGATATCCTTGTATACAATTTCCCCAGAATTTGTGTTCAGACTTGCCTGGGTAGTCCACGGAAAGCCTAGTTGATGCTTCATTATTTACTTGTCCTCTAATATTTGTTTTGTTGTTACAAGGGTCAAGAAAAAATTTGTCTTCACCTCCCTCCTGCTCTTTTTCTTTTAGCACATAGCCATGTACACAAACTTCTGTGTTTGTATACACACTACTTAAACCATGCTGATAAATTGCAAAAGAAACTGGCCTTTGATTTGAACAATTTGCGGTCAGAACCTACAGCTCAAACCTATCCATTTGCAACCTAGGATTTCCCCCCAAGAATTTGCAAAGCAGCCACAGAAAGGAGGTAGACCTGTTCAGTCTTAATGTGTTTTGGTGTCTGATTGCTTTGGACAGCTTGGATGGTCATGGATGCTTTCACAGAAATGACAAGGAATGTTATCAAGATTTGTGATTGCATGATGATGTAGATGCTACAGATTAGTATGTTGGTACTATACTCAGTTTGGCTCCTGAACCTCTTTTGATGTACTGGACAGGTGAAACCTGTTCTTTGGGTTTGGGAATTTAACTTGTATGATATTGGATGTTGACTTTTCTCTATTCCCAAGAATGATTTAAATAAACAGGACTTTGGGGTGGAAGGAATTTTTTAACCAGCTTACTAAAGATAACCTTGTTAACTTTAACAAGGTTCCTGCAACCCTGTAGGTGACACAACACTTCAAATTAGGCCTCCTCTACGTCTTATTCTAGAGATTTGTCAGTAACTGTAGGACTTGCTTGCGTGGTGAGCAGTAGGACACTGAGGAGTGTGGTGGAACAAAGGGGTCTAGGAATATAGATCCATAATTCCTTGAAAGTGGCGTCACAGGTAGAAAGGGTCATAGAGAAAACTTTTGGCATTGGCCTTCATAAATCAAAGTATTGAGTGCAGGAGATGAGATGTCGAAGTTGTAAAAGATGTTGGTGAGGCCTAATTTGGAGTGTTGTGTCACCTACCTACAGGAAAGATGTCAATAAGATTGAAAGTGCAGAAAAAAAATTACAATTGCGTTGCTGGGACTTGAAGACCTAAGTTCCAGGGAAAGGTTGAAGAAGTTTGGACTTAAGGACATTTGAAGAATGAGGGGAGGTTTGACAAGTACAGTGCTGTGTAAAAGTCGTAGGCACATGTATATAGCTTGGTTGCCTAGGACTTCTCACAGTACTATAGTAATGCGTGCACTATACTGCCACAAAAAAAACAAATGTAATGACGTGAGTGATGATAAACTTGATACGGGTCTCTATTGTGGACTGAGAGTGGGAAAGGGGATAGGAAGAGGGGAATCATTGTGCAAAACTGTGCAGAAGTGTTGAGAACCCTAGGTATAAATATACAAAATTATGATAGGTATAGATAGGGTAAATATGAGCTTCTTTCACAATCTCCATCAGCACAGGTGGACCACAAGGCCATGTGCTTAGCCCCACTTTACACTATGACTTTGTGGCTAAGCACATCTTCGATGCCATATTTAAGTTGGTGCGGCCTTTCATTGATTGTATTGAATATGCCTGCAAGAAAATGAATCTCAGGGTTGTATATAGTGATGCTATATGTATTTTGATATATTTACTTAGAACTGCATTACTCTATGACCGTGATAAGATGTGGAATGAAGTTAAATAGCATGCAGCATAGAAATAGGCCAGTTTTGTCCATGTAAACATTTGAGCCTCTCCCATTGTTTCTTATCTACCGTAGATTCCGGACTACAGAGCGCACCTGATTATTAGCCGCAGGCTCTAATTTTAGAAATAAAATCAATTTTTTAATTGTAAAGGCCGCACCGGATTTTAGGCCGCACCGCTACTTTTAAATATACATACGTATCGGTAACACAAATTACGTTGCATATACTTTTTTACTGAACAGCACGAACAACATTCCAATATCTCCTAGCGACTGGTAAAAATATATATATTGCAGCCTACCAGGAAAAGTTATTGATCGACTTTAACTTAAAAGCAGCGTTTTCGATCGGGTCTAATCGGGTCTGACGCTTGCGCAATGCGATCGGGTCTAATCGGGTCTGACGCTTGCGCATTGCGATCGGGTCTAATCGGGTCTGACACGCTTGCGCAATGCGATCGGGTCTAATCGGGTCTGACGCTTGCGCAATGCGATCGGGTCTAATCGGGTCTGACGCTTGCGCATTGCGATCGGGTCTAATCGGGTCTGACACGCTTGCGCAATGCGATCGGGTCTAATCGGGTCTGACGCTTGCGCATTGCGATCGGGTCTAATCGGGTCTGACACGCTTGCGCAATGCGATCGGGTCTAATCGGGTCTGACGCGCTTGCGCAATGCGCTCGGGTCTAATCGGGTCTGACGCTTGCGCATTGCGATCGGGTCTAATCGGGTCTGACGCTTGCGCAATGCGCTCGGGTCTAATCGGGTCTGACGCTTGCGCATTGCGATCGGGTCTAATCGGGTCTGACGCGCTCGGGTCTTGCTTCGAGTATTTTCCATGTTGATGAGGGTGAGTACAAATGACTGATTTACAATAATTTAATTGTGAAAGTGCGCTTGATTTATCGTACAATTTCATTGGACCTCTGTGAACTACTCATCAATTTTATTGGTCTACTGTTACGAGGCAAAATGTTTACGAGGCGGCATGAAAAAAAAACCATGTATTAGCCGCTCTGGATTATAGGCCGCAGAGTTCAAAGCTGTTCAAAATGTGGGAAAAAAGTAGCGGCTTATAATCCGGAATCTACGGTAATTATTTTAGTGTTATCCCGTTGCTTTTCTTCCCTCTGTTTAGACAATGTCTCCTTAAATAAATGCATCCCTGCTTTTTATTTACTTCAGGAGCTATTTCTTAAACCTCAGTCAGTCGTTGGGTAAGGGTTTATGAATTCCTTATCTGGTTCCTTGATTACTGTTTCATTTTATATTTTTGTTTTTTGCTCCTCTAAATGGAAACAACTTTTACTATGAGTTCTATCAAAAGTTAGAATACCACTTAGCATGATAGAGTAGCACTATTTCAGCACTGGCAAACTGGGTTCAATTTCACTGCAATTGGAGTAAGGAATTTGTCCATTCTCTCTGTGACTGTGTGCATCTCGTTTGGGTGCTCCTGTTTATTTCATTCCAAAGAGTGAATTTGGGCTAGTAGGTTAATTAGTCATATGGGTGTAATAGGGCTGCATGGACTCTTGGAGCTAGAAATGCCTGTTTTCAAGAGGAGAGAAGACTTCAGTCTACTTATCCTTTTTGAACAGTCACAATTCTAGTCGCATTTTAAAAAACCTTGTTTGCACTTTACATTAACCTAACAAGGTTTAATTATTTTCAATCACTTTAGAAATGAATTTTGATAGTGATTGCTTCTACTGCTTTACTAACCTTTCCCCACTGCAATATGTATTTGTTCTTTTGCACCCTGTTCAGATTCTTGCTTTAGAATTAGCATGTAACTTTCCTGTTTTTTCCTACTAAAAATGGAATTTCTCTCATTTGTCATGTGGAATTTCATCCTGACAGGTGGTAATTTATTTCAAGAGCAGTAAGGACATAGAGTAAATGGGTGGGACCTGAGGCGGTTAGCACAATGCTATTGCAGCTTGTGAGTGTCTGAGTTCAATTCCCAGTGATCTCTGTGTAAGAAGTTTGTATGCCTTCCTGTGAGCACGTGGGTTTCCTCCCACAGTCCAAAGATGTACCAGTTAGTAAGTCAATTGGTAACTATAAATTGTGTGATTAGGCTGGTGTTAAATAGGTTGGTTGCTGGGTGGGGCAACTCTTTGGGCCGGAAGGGGCTGTTCCATGCTTTATCTCTGAATAAATTAAAAAATAAAATGTCGATGTACAGGGAGACCTTGGGAGTTGCAAGCACTTAATCGCTGAAAGTTATGACAGGGTTGATAGAGTAAAGACAAGAGTATTTGGTGTACTTGTTTTCATAGGCTGAGTCATTGCATATAAGAGTTGGGGAGTCATTTTGCAGCTATATAAAACACCAATTAGAGTGCACTTATGTGTTACTGTATACAGTTGTTGTCATATACTACAGGAAGTATATGGTAACAATAGGGAGTGCAAAAGAGATCCAGCAGCAAATGTCTGGAATGGAGGACTAGTTTTAAGAAGAGATTGGGTAAGCTGGGTTTATTGTGACTGGAACATAGAATGGGGGGTGGGGGGGTGGGGCTGGTAAACTTGCTGGATATTGATAAAATTGAGGCGTTGAGATAGGTTAGAGAGTTGATTTGCCCCCCCCCCCCCCCAGGTAAGGGGATCCAGAGCTGGAAATCATGGTCTTAATGTGAGAGAGTAATAATTACAGAGATCTGAGGGGTAAGCATTTTGTGTGTTGCTCAGATTTCCAGTATCTGCAGATTTTCTCTTGTTTGAGAAGATGGCGAATTGTTGTGGGTGAAGGACAGTGGAACCTCTGGACTTCTTGACATGCATTTCCTAGCTGTAATGCTATTGCTTTACAAATTACTCTGCTGAAGTAGGACATGGCTTTGAAGACATCTCAATCTGAAGAAATAGGATACCCACACAAAATACTAGAGGAACTCAGCAGGCCAGGCAGCATCTATGGAAAAGAGTAAACAGTTGACGTTTCGGGGCAAAACCTTTCATCAGGACTCAATGATGAAGGGTCTTGGCCTGAAGCGTTGACTAATTTACTCTTTTCCATAGATGCTGCCTGGCCTGCTGAGTTCCTCTAGCATTTTGTGTGTGTTGCTTTGATTTCCAGCATCTGCAGATTTTCTCGTCAAACAGCATACCCAGATGCTTTTCTGATCATTGTGGGATTTTCAACCAGGCCAGCTTCAAGAAATCTCTGAATCACTGTCACCAGCGCATCACCTGTGGAATCAGAGGAGCCAACATACTTGCCTATCGTTAGGCCACCATCAAGTATGCTTACTGTGCCATCCCATACCCACATTTTTGAAAATCTAATTACCTGGCTGTAATTCTACTCCCTGCGTATAGGCAGAGACTAAAAACTGCAGCACCAAGAAAATATAGTCAAGGGAGGTGGAGGAGTGCTTACAGGACTGCTTTGAATTGGTGAACTGGACAATATTTAGGGATTTGTCTTCAAATCTGAATGAATATGCCACAGATGTCACCGACCTTTGTGGATGAGTATGTGCCTTCAAGAAAGTACCGGACATGCCCAAACCAAAAGCCGTGAATGAAACGGGATTCATAGTTTGTTGAAGGTTAGATCTGTAGCATTCAAGACTGAAGATCCAGGACTATCCAAGAAGCCGAGGTACAACCTATGAAAACCTTGCACTGACATCTGTAATACCAAGAAATTAATTGTGGACTTCAGGAAGGAGCAGTTGAGGGAACACACCAGTCCTCATCGAGGGATCAGCAGTGGAGTGAGCAATTTCAAGTTCCTGGGTATCAATATCTCTGAAGATTATCCTGGGCCCAACATTGATACAATTACAAAGACTGCGGCTATATTTCATTATGAGTTTGAGGAAAATTAGTATGTCACCGAAGATGCTCTCAAATTT
This sequence comes from Hemitrygon akajei, assembly GCF_048418815.1. Taxonomy (NCBI): domain Eukaryota; kingdom Metazoa; phylum Chordata; class Chondrichthyes; order Myliobatiformes; family Dasyatidae; genus Hemitrygon; species Hemitrygon akajei. The sequence goes on from NC_133127.1 coordinate 35,816,115, forward strand.
TTGCAGATGTGTAGAGCTGACAACTGGTTGCGTTACCATATGGTATCGAGGGGCCACTGTACGTGATTGGAAAAAGCTGCATGAAGTTGTTAATTCAGCCAGCTCTATCATGGGCATTAGCCTCCCCAGCATCGAGGACACATTAAAAAGGCAATGCCTCAAAAGGGTGGCATCTATCATTAAGAGCACCTGTCACGCAGGACATGCCCTTTGGAGCGTGAAGACACACATTCAATGTATCAGGAACAGCTTTTTCCCCTCCGCCATCAGATTTCTGAATGGACCATGAATCCATAAACACGGCCTTAATATTTTGTTTTACGTTTAATTTTTTAAAATATTCTTACTGTAATTTAGTTTTTAAATTATGTATTGCAATGTACTTATGCTGTAAAACAACAAATTTCACCACATATACCAGTCATATTAAATTTGATTCTGAAGAGGAAGTGTTGGAACTTTCAGCTTTTATCTTTTTATAATAGTATGGTAGATCAAAATTCTGAATTGAACTGAGAGATTACAATATCATAAAAGGAAGCAGTGGGGTGATTTTAGAAATGGAATCTAATCAATTCTTTCTGTTGTGAAAATAATTATCAGAATTAATTTATCTATTTTGCTAACCTGTTAAATGAGGGTCTAATTTGAATGAGGGTGTAATACACTGAGTTCACTGTGGTTTGTGTGAATATTTCAAAGTTAACTGTACAACATAGGTCTGAAATCTGCTAGCCATTTGGGATTTTTGGTAATGTAGTCTATTTTGTGTGTTGCAGGGCTTTGAGCAGTTAGGTACAATGTATTTGTCATTAAGACTTGCTGGGGATTACTTTGACATGTGACCTTATTTGATTTTTGATCACTAGAATTTAACTTGTTGGCTTTAGTTGGTTCAAATTGGCAGTACAAAGAAACAGACTAAATTATATGCAGTTAGGGAAACACCCTCTAAGTTCACCTTGTCAAGACCCTCCTCAGGATCCTATGTTGCAGTCATCACACATCACCTCATTGAATGCAAACCTAGCCTCCATTCATCTCCCATTATAGGAATAACTTAGAAATCTGTATTGCTTCCAATGAATTTGCATCATTAAATATGGAGACCACTATTTTAGGTATGCTTTGACCATTGCCTTTCATAACTGGCATCACCACTCTGCTTTTTATTAATGAATTGAGAATTTATAACTTTACAGAAAATACCGGAGTGGGGAATACGATAATTATATTTGTGTTGGCAGACTGTAACTAATGGGATTATCCAGGGATTCGTACTTAGGGCCCCATTTCACTGTCTGTATCCATGTTTGTTGGAAGGGGCCACCAAATGTCATATTCTCAGGTTGTTGTCAAAAGCAGATAGGATTGTGAGGAGGGTGGATGATGTAAGAGGGCTGCAAGGGCATACAAAAGAACTAAGTGGATGAGACCATGGACAGATGTATAGGAAAATGTGAGATTATTCACTTTGCTTCATTTAACAAAAAAGTAAACCGTTTTAATGGTGTTTGATTGGGTGGTGTTGCCATTCAAAAAGAACTTAGCTGTATGTGCCTACAAATTACGGAATATCAACATCATTTGCATTTGCACCAAGTGATTAATAAGGCAAATAATTAACCATTTGTGTGGTACATTTCGGCCTTTAGATCAAGAGTGTAGCAGTGTTAAATATGAAGTTGAGCAAGTACAATCCTCCTAAGGATTGAACTGAAATTGTAATGCAGGGATTCTCAGGTTAATAAAAAAACAATGCTGGAGGAACTCAGCAGGTCAGGCAGCATCTGGGAAGGGAAATAAGCAGTCGACATTTCAGATCATCTGGGACTGACGTGGTCAGCCATCATTTAGTGCGTTGCTTCAGATTTCTAGCATCTGCGATCTTGTGTCTCCATTCTCAGGTAAAATCAAGCTTTTAAGGTTTGAGGAAGGTTTCCAAAATTCCAAGAATCGGGTTAAGTTAGCATTGTCTTCATTGTCACTGTTGGAATGTATTTACGATGCACAGGTGGCAATTCAGTCTATTGAACCAACTCTGACTCAAACCAATTCAGTTCCATATCCTGATTATTTTCTTGTAGCCCGTTCTCCATACCCACTTATTCCCCTATGAATCCACTATGATAATTTACAGCTGGCAATTAACGTAAGTGTTTAGGTTGTGGGAGAAAAACAGAGCCCCTGGGGAAATTCACATTGTCGCAGGGAGCACGTGCAAACTCCACATATGGCATCAGTATCTACTGCTCTGCACTACAGTGCCAGTAATGTGGGTTCAATTCCACTGCTGTCCGTAAGAAGATTTTGTTTTCCCCATGACCGCATGGGTTTCCAGCCACATTTCAAAGATACGTGGGTTAGTAGGCTAATTGGCTACATGGGTGTAATTGCAGCCTGTTATTGTACTTTCTCTAAAGATAAAAAGGAAAATCAAACTTTAGAATTGTATGTTTTGGTGTTTGAAGAAATATCTGATTCAGGCACTACAATGGTCCATGGCCAAAATGGATAAGTTCCTTGTTTCAAAAATAAAGTTGAGAAGGTCTTTCTATTGGTTGGGCTTTATAAGGTGCTGGTGAGGCCATACCTTGAATGTTGTGAACAGTTTTGGGCTCATCTAAGAAAAGATGTGCTGTCATTGGAGATGGTTCAGAGGCGGCTCACAAGGAGATTTCAAGGCTAAAAGGGTTATCATACGAGGAACGTTTGTACTAGGTTGGTACTCGCTGGAATTTAGAAGGATGGAGGGGTGGAATCTCATTGAAACTCTTTGAATGTTGAGAGGCCAATACAGTGTAGATGTTGAAGGGACATTTCCCATGGTGGGCGAGTCTAGAACAAAAGGGCACAGCCTCGGGATAGAGGGGCATCCATTTAAAATAGATGTGGAGAAATTTCTGTAGCCAGGGTGTGTGAATTTGTGGAATTTATTACCACAGGGAGCTGTGGAGGCCAGGTCATTGGGTATATTTAAGGCAGAGCTTGATAGGTTCTTGATTGGACGTAGCATCAAAAGTTACAGGGAATGGGGCTGAGGAGGGGGGAGAAAAAGATCAGCCATGATTGAATGGCGGAGCAGACTCGATGGGCCAAATGGCTTAATTCTACTCCTATATCTTATGATGAGGGGGGAAATGATTGGAACAAAAGTGAAACCGTTTTCAGGGATTCTCAATAGAAATTATGTGTTGGGTTTGTTGAGTGGTAGCCTTGTATAATTATCATTTGCAAATGGTCAAATATACAACTAGCTGTAATAAGCCACATTACTTTTGTGTGTAGAAGCTGCTCATTTACATTGAAGAGTAATTTTTCTTTTATCTTTATTGAAGTTTTTTTCATTTCATTTTTGGAGATGAACATACAATGTCTTACTCACCTTTTGTCCATCCTGCATGAACATGATCAAAACCTTGAGCTACAATTGAAGTCAGCAACAGAGGCTTAAGAATATTTCCCTGTGTGCCCCTAATGTGCCCTTACAGTTTGCTGAATAGATGATTGACGCTCCCCTTTCCTCCTTATCTGTTGGTACTTAAACATGCTTCATTTCCTTGATGTGCTTTGTGTTAATGGCCAATGTCAGTTTTTTTTGGTCTTGGTGTGAATAGTGTCTCTGTTTTCCATAAAAGTGCATCAATATGTAAATTAATGCCTCTCCTTTTTATTTGCAGGTACAACAAAACAGCTCGGGAATGGACTCACAAATATGCAATGTGAAACCTGATACCTTGGAGTTCAAATATCTTGCATCATAGCTGGAATAAACTTTTAAATTACTGATTTATGATTTTACTATTTGGCTGCCCCCTTGTAAGATCACATCTTTCATACCCCTCTTCCCATCCCTTAACCCTATCCTCTCCTCATTCCTCCTCCTCCACCCCCATTCACATGCTCTTGTGAGAAGGCAGTTTAGTACTTCGTGCTTGGAAAGACCACTGGATTTCTAATGTAGTTTCATCAATCATCTGAAATTTTGACCTCCTTTATATATGGAGCATGTGTTAAGTGGCCAATACCTTCATAATAACTTGGTTATGAGATTAAAACTATTCTGTATTGAAATAAGTGCTGATTTTTACCTGAAATTAAATGGGTCAAATACTTTTCTTTAAAGATTGCTGTATTAATGGGGCAGCATCTTTCATTTTCCCCTGATAAAATAGTATTTGAGTCTATTTACTTCATGCTCATAACTTTGTTATGAATGGTGGATTGGTTCAGAACGTTATAACGTCGACATTAATTAAAATATATGCTGTATTTTATGCATGTTAATAAAAGGAATGACTTAAGGTTTTTGTTGGTTTTACGCAGAATGGAAATGGAAGTTACTGTCTCTTAATCTTCCTCCCCAAGCGAACAAACTCAAATCATTTTGTAAATTTCATTTACAGTGCTACTTTTTACAAAACAAAATGCAACTATCAGTTGATCTGTTTACCACAACACTTCTACATGGCACTGAGTAATGGTTCTCATTTCACGGTAGACCGATCAACTAATAGCTTGTATTCATTGGGTTTTTCTTTTAATAAAGTTGCATAAACCAATGTTTGAGCAGCCTGGATGAATGGAGTACAACCTTTTAAGGTACAACTATGTTGAAGTGATGATAACTTTAATTGGTAGCTTTTCAAGGTTATTTATGAAAACAGTTTTGCCAAACAATTTAAATCAGTAGTTTTAAATGCTTTAGTGCTCAATCTTGGTTCTCTGAGCACTCTATTCTATATAGTGTCCATGTTCACATAGGACTACAATGATTATTTTTAGTTGAAATTTTAAATTAAAATATAGTTCCAGAAATTAATCAGCTATAGGCTTAGTTTGAATTTGAGTATAGGTTGAATGATGTGTAACATGCAGACATCTGCAGCTATAAATTATTTTATATACTTAAAGCTATCTTGTGGGATTGTTGCTAATGTTTACAGTCAGTTTTGTTGAGAGACTAGCTGTTTGTTAAATAATTTTAAATATTGGAAGCCAGAAACTGTAAATTGAAATGAATATGTCCCCATCTTAAACATAGTTTCTCATTTTTTTGACATTTGTTTACAATCTTAAGACTTTTGTGATTTCACTATTTTAAGAGAAAGGAAGTTAATTATGAAAATCAATGTGCTTCAATTTTCAAACTTTTCAGTGTGTAGATGTAATTCGTAAGAATTTAGAATGATTTTTATATAAACTGTAAATCTCAAGGCAGTAATTAATGTTACCACAATAAAGTTACAGCAAGGGTTTAAAACTAGAAGGAATTCTGGACTACAGGAAAATTGGATTTCACTTTCAAACTTTTTAAATGATTAGCCTTAATTTTCTAGAGTTTTAACTTGCATTTCTGATTTTATTCTGTTCTAGCAGTTGAGTCTATTGTTTGATGTAAACTTAGCTCTTGTTTCAGACATTTAATCTTGCTGGAATATTTGTTGATTTTTAAATTTATGAACAACTCTGAAGGGGAGGTGGACTGTGAAAAGGTGACATGGTAGTTTACAGTAGCAATTGACAATTTCTCCCATGTGGTAAGTATCCCCAGTGCAAATCCGGAGAGCGCTCTACACATATAGTAAATTGTACTTTAGTATTCTACAATTCTATACAACATCAAGTACAATGAAATATTTTGGTGGCATCTTGGGCTTAAATTACTTGATTTGTTCTAATCAGGCTAAACTTGTCAAATGTATGGTATTTTAATTCCTTGCAGTCTGTGATTCTTGCAAGACTCAGCATCCTCTTTTCATTGTTTTACATGATGCCAACAATTTGCTTTGGGCTGAATTAATTTCCTCCCTACCCACCTCCACCCTCCTAAACTGACGATTGTCTATAACCCTATTTCATATCTACCTTATTCTGGTACCAAACCACCAGTGATGCAAGGCTGGCTTCTGATAATTTGAAAGCTGAATGATAGAGATTAGTGGCTCTGCTAATTTCAGGATGATGATTTGACCGATCAGTTGTTTGTTTTTCTATTTCACTTGACCACTTGCACTCACTTTTGGAAATCCAATTTTCCATCTTGTGTGGAGAAAAGGTTTTCAGATATACCCTCAATCAGAGAATTTGGTACTTAAAATTGTGTGTTTGCATGTGCGCACACAGGTGTTGTCCATAAAACAGTACAACACAGGAACAGGCCCCTTGGCCCACAATGTAGTGCCAAACCAGCTAAAAAGCAAATCAAAAATGCCCAATCCCTTGTACCTAAACAATGTCCATATTCCTCCATCTTCCTTGCATCTATGTGCCTATCCAAATGTATCTTTCTTTCCACATTTCCATCAGAACTAGTATGTTACAGACACCATAGTTGGATTGCGCGCTTGGAATGAGGTGGTGAAGTGAAAAGGGTTCTACACATTACTGAAGTTATGAACTGAAATACACAATTGGACTTGATGTATAAACAAAGAGAAGCTGAGCCATTTAAAGTTGAACTGTGTTAGGCATACTTTAAAATAAAACCTGTGTGTGAGTGAGTACTTTTGTTATTTGTAGAATAAAGTGGAAAATGTTGCTGAAGACCAGCAGGGGTTATCTTGTGGCAGAGTGTCCAGATTGAATCCAAGTATTCAAATCAGTTATTAAATGTTATTGTAACTCAGACCTGTGAAGAAATCGTATTATCAAGGTAGTCCAAAAACGAGCTCTCAGCTATCCATAACTCTATTAACCTAAGGTATAGAAAAACTAAATACTTGTGCGTGTACTTGTAATTTTTTCATAAACTATTTTCAAATTATTTGTTACTCTTGAATTTCTGGTATAAATCAGTTAAATCTATTTTAAGTCATGTGCCTTGAGTTTTAAATCTGCATCATTCAGGTGACCAAGAGTTTTAATTTTTAGGATTAGGAAGTGCTGGGATGGTCAGCATCTGTGCACATAAATGTAGTTATCATTTGAGGTGAAGGTCTCAGATCTGAAGCAGTCACTTTTCAGTGCCTCCAGTTCATTTTTAAATGTTTTGATGTGGGTTATTTTAACAGAATTTCAATGGAACATTATTCTGAAATGTTAACATAAATGCTATCCCTGTTTAATCTCACAGTTCCAGTATCTGCAGCATGTTTCCCTAATTTATTAGATTTGATACAGTAGACTGAAAGAGGAATACTCGATCCTGCTGGATTTTAATAAATACCTTGTATTTCAAGCTTTGTAACATGCTGGGATTTCTTGAACCATGGAAACTTTGGTTTTCAGTCCTTTCCTCTCCACCATTTGCTTTTGTCATATTGCCTATCTAATTTCAAGTAATCAACTTTTTCTTTAATCAAGGGATAGAAACAATCATCTTTCTTGCTTGCCATGTAATCTCCCAGCTCTAATCCAGGGATTACACCAGATTGTAATCGTTTGACCATAAAAAGTAAAATATGGCTGATGTTAGAAATTTGAAATAATTATGGAGGTGCATGCCAGTAGTAGTTAGATAAAACAGCATATATGGAAAGATTTCTCATCAATCTGAAACAGACACACCTGAAATGCTAACTGACCATTTGCTGTTTTGATTCTTACTTCACACACCCTTAATCCTATCTTTACAGCCATTAGTTGCTGAAATATACCTTCTATATTCCAATAATTCTTCTGGCTGCTAAATTTGTACTTATCCCAAACATTGAAGTTGACACTTTGCACCAGCCCCATTTGCCTATCTCCCTAAGTTTGCACTGTGTACCTGCTAGTCCACGTGATTAAAATTCTTGTCCGAATTTTCAGATCTCTACACCATCACACACTCTGGACCTAATGGTTCTCTTGCTCATTTCTTCCAGGCCTTGACTAACAACCATGCTTTCACCTGTATGAATCCTAAACATGAATAACATCATCATCTCTCCCCTCCAAAAAAAACTTCCCCTCTATAAATTCTGTTCATGTGAATATTGAATTGTTCAGTGATGTACTTTTTCCAGGCAATTTTAATAGGTAATGAATTGGACTGAACCCATTCAACAAAAACTGGTGTTAAAGCTGCATTAAATATGTGCTAATAAAAGATTAATGTGCAAATTATTCAAGTAGAACCATGATCACAAACTAAATTGTTTTGTGCTACTTGCTTCTGTTTTTGTGCCATTCATCCCTCATTTCCCATATGAAAGTAAAAATATTAAATCATGATGCTGAAAATCTATGATCCTTTCACTCTAAATTTTAAAACAGGCCTGCCCTTGATCTCTTTAAAGATTATGGAATTTTCTAGTAAAGGTGGTTATTGAATCCATTGACGCTGTGCTGTGTCTGAAAAGGAGCTATTGCATTTGACTGTTCCCTGTACTTGGTGTTTACTTATAGAAAATACCTATTTGGGAATTAATCTTTTCATGAGATCATAGCTTTCAACAGTATACTCATGTTGCTTGATTTTCTTTAAATATGACTCCACCATGGATATCCAATCTGAATTCCATGGAGCAAAGTCATATTTGAAAAGTATTGTAGTATTGATCTGTCAATATTTAAATAGTTTTAAATTTAATTTTAAAAGATGTGGGACAACTTTATGCAAGTAATACACCTACATGGGATCTGCTAACTCAGTTTTCAATGTATTTGGACTGGAGAATAGTAAACGATTATTAAACTTCATAAATTTAAGAAAGCAGGAGGGTATCTCATGTATGCTGAGTGATGTGTATTTGTTTTAAAGAAGTCAATACAGAAACTAATTTTGTAAATTTTTTTGCAAAGTTATTTTGTATCATAATAAAAACATGACAACCTGATTCATATCCATGTAGATTTCTATTCCATGTAGTTTATAACGGCTATTGTTTAATTTCAGTGAGTGATGCAGGAAACGTTCATTAAAGAGCTAAGATCATGGTTTGTGTCTATAGTTCATTGTATACAAAAAATACATCTGCAGGCACAGCTATCTCCTTTTGGTTCCTTACCTCGCGATCACGTACCATAGCATGATCACTAACAGACGGGTGAAGCTGCAATTGTGTTTTAGCGTTAAAGGAGTTAATGGCGTTCTCTCCCAGTGTTCACTCGCAAATCTACGCCGGTACCCCGATCGTCACGAGTTACAAGCGAATGTCCAAGGTCGGGGCAAGGCCTATTCCAGAATGATGGGCCGAGGGAGTGCCGCACGGTGGGAGGGCCGAGGGAGCGACCTCACGTCTGACGTTTCATTAGCCGCTCGGCCTTGGCACCAGGCCGAACGCTTACGGTGATGCCGGCACCGTGCCCAAGGGTGATCACTCTGCTGCTTGCTGCCGCTGCCGCCACCGCCACCGCCGTACACGCCCAGCTCTACAGCCTGAGTGGAAGCTTCTGGGAGGTCCGCAATGGTAACGGAAGCGTGCGCACGCCCGCCACGGTTCCCGGGAACGTCCACAGCGCGCTGCTTCATGGCGGCGTTATTCGGGTGAGGTCCCATCGTCTGATCCCGGTGTGGGGAGGATGGGAAGGTTTTTGGCATGTGTTCCCACTGGAGGGAACACAGTGGTGGAGGGCGACGGGGCAGGTCGGTGCAGGGAATGGCCGGTATTGAGGATGCGGGCAGTTGGGGGGGAGTTTCCAGTGTAGGTTGTTAAGGTGAGGTGGGGAGTGACCAGTGCTAGGGGTTAGAGCAGTTTCGGGAATGACCGGTGTTGAGGGTTAGAGTGATGCTTGTGTTAGTGTGGGAGTGTGAGGTGTCCAGTGCCGGTGGTTAGGATGGTAGTGGGGAGTGACCTATGCTCGGGAACAAATTTCATGTCACATGCCGATGATAATAAACCTGACTCTGATAGCAGTGTTGGGAGTGACCAGTGCTGAGGGTGAGGACGGTGGGGGGGGGGGGGGGGGAATGGTCACTGGTGCTGAGGGTAGGGTGGGGTGGGGAAGAGCATATGGGGTGGGGTATGTGCTTAGAAGGGGAACAAATCTCCACCAGGATTGAGTCAACTCTGGTTGGGCAGAGTAACAATAAGTGGTATCTGAGGTGCAGCCCTGTGGATAGCACTCATTTTTGAGTCACAAGTCTGCAAGTGGTTGCACAATCTGCAGAATGTGATTTAGCAAATGTTACTGTTCTGTGGGCCATATCGGTGGATTTCAGATCAAACTGCAAAAGCAAGCCTCATCTGAGTTTTTAAATATACTCCTGGTGCTCAGCCTCTGAGCAGGTTCAGACTCCATTCCTTATACCTCCCTAAAGCTATTCAGGCACAACTTTACAGAATATTCTCCTCTTACTGGGTGACTTTAGCTTTTGGTACTCTCAAGGAGGCGTGGGATCCAAGGGCACATTGCTTTGTGGATCCAGAACTGGCTTGCCCACAGAAGACAAAGAGTGGTTGTATTCTGCATGGAGATCTGTCACCAGTGGTGTGCCTCAGGGATCTGTTCTGGGACCCTTATGTTCGTGATTTTTATAAATGACCCAGATGAGGAAGTGGAGAGGTGGGTTAGTAAGTTTGCTGATGACGCAAAGTTTGGAGGTGTTGTGGATAGTGTGGAGGGCTGTCAGAGGTTATAGCGAGACATTGATAGGATGCAAAACTGGGCTGAGTAGTGGCAGATGGAGTTCAACCCAGATAAGTATGAAGTGGTTCATTTTGGTAGGTCAAATATGATGACAGAATATAGTATTAATGGTAAGACTCTTGGTAATGTGGAGGATCAGAGGGATCTTGGGGTCCGAGTCCATGGGACACTCAAAGCAGTTGCGCAGGTTGACTCTGTGGTTAAGAAGGCATACGGTGTATTGGCCTTCATCAATCATGAAATTGAATTTAGGAGCCGAGGGAATAAAGCTTAGCAGTTTAAGAAAGCAGCTCTGTTGCTTCTTCAGGGCAGTTAAAGATGGTGATAGATACTGACCTCAACTGTTAAAAACATAATGTGTCTCAGAGGGTAGCACTTTCACCATTGAGCTGGCACTTTTAAGGATATAGAAAACACAAGATACTATCTCGTTTTGTACTGTTGGGAGTGCTTAATTACCAACAACTGTATCTAACAGATTTTTGGGTGTACTCACTCCTCATCTTCCTGTAGAAGATCAAGAAAACATCTGACACCCACCTTCTCCGGGACATTTAGTGATGGGCAATTAAATTTGGGCTTGGACTGTAAAGTCCACATCCTATAATTAAAAGAAAAATTATTAAAGCCCTTGGCTTGCTCAAGGTAATTGCATTAAGCCAGGGGTTCCCAACCTGGGGTCCATGGACCCCTTAGTTAATGGTAAGAGTCCGTGGCATTAAAAAGGTTGGGAACCCCTGCATTAAGATCTTGTGACACTTTTTAGAAAATTTTTATCAATATGTCAGTAAGCTCTAAAGTACTTCACATTGAATCAAGCATTTCTGAAGTCTTGTCACAATCACAACTTGGTAGCTGATTTCAGGCAGTATGTAAGAGAATTAGAAGAAGGACAGCATGAAGTTGTTTTGATCATAAACAGGGAGTTAAACTTTTAGTAATGAAAATGGAACCGATTAAGTCTTGCACAATATTTGTCCTCCTTCTCTTCCTCCCTCCCCAACTCCAAAACAGAGACCATAAGATATAGGTTCCCATCCTTTTATTATGCCATGAACCTCCACCATTAACCGAGGGATGGGCGGACCCCAGACTGGGGCCCCTGCCATAAGACATAGGAGCAGAATAGTGTCTACTCCACAATTGCATCATGGCTGATTTATTAACCCCCTCAATCCCATTCTCCTGCCTTCTCTCTGTAATATTTGACACCCTTATTAATCAAGAACCTATCATCCTCCACTTTAGATATACTTCCACAACTGTTGGCAATAAATTCCACAGATTCACCACTCTCTGGCTAAAGAAATTCCTCATCACTTTCCTAAAGAGATGTCCTTGTATTCTGGTTCTCAAACAAACAATCTCTCCACACCCACTTTATCTTGGCCTTTCAATGGGGTTCAGTGTGATTCCCCCCTCATTCAGAGAATGTCAGTATTCTATTGTGTGTGTCAGGAAAAGTTTCAGGCCATAGCCCAATACATATAGAGTAACACATCACAGAAACAAGCCAATTTTGCCCATCTGCACTAATCCCATTTGCTCATTTTTAGGACTGATTTCTTCAATGCCTTGCCTATTTTAGTGCTTGTCTCTCACTCCCACAGAGAGTCAGTAATCAACTTGGGAATAGGTGGATTTAAGGGAAGGTTGGATAGGTGGCGGGAAATAAAGGGATGAAACCATTTGCTGAAATGAGTGAGATAAAGAAAACAGGAGTGGGGAGAGTTGCCTGGATTATGACCATTATCACAAACTTGTGTAGGCACTGTGGATTCTTTAAGTATTTAATTACCTTTCCTAAACAAGCAGTGTGCTAGAAGAACTCATCAGGTCAAGCAGCATGTGTGGAAGGAATAGAATTATTGACTTCTTGGGTCAAAACCATCAGGACTGAAATGATTTTCCCAGGAAGAAGGGACATAGGCAAACCTGACATTTATTAACCATTTTGAACTGAACTCAAGACGGTGGCTACCTTAAATTGCTGCCATCTTGATGACAGTGCTGCTGCAGTATTGCAGGGCAGGGAGATCTCAGCACCTGTACCCATTAAACTGCATGCTGTAGGCTCAGGAGATGATGTCCTGCATTTAGAGATAATCTTAAATACAACTGGCTTCAGTTCATTTTTGAAGAATAATCATTAGGTGCTATAAAAGAAAAGCTTTTTATGTATATAAATCTTACTCTTTTTTGAATTATAGGATCCCTACTATAGGTTTAATGATGTGGCCTACAGATGGATTGCTTTGGACAACTGGACCTACAGCCGGACTTTCACATTGCCTCCTGACGTGAGGTTGGTTGGTTTAGTGGGGTGAAAAATGCATTTCCGCAAAACTGAGTACCTTCTGAGAGTGGGTGATAAGATGTCCTAGAATCTGATATATAATGGCAAATACTGCAACTGAGATGTTGTAATACTTAACGAAAACCAGAAAATACTGGGAATACTGAACATTTCTAAATAGGGAAATACATTCAAAGCACTGAGCTATATACGTTAACTTCAAACAAGTGCAATTAAATCTAGAAATCAAGATGGTGGAAATTTGAGATAAAAGCTGAACTCTGAAAATGCTCAGCAGGTCAGGCCACATCTACGGAAGGGGATCTGTTAAGACCATAAGTCATAGGAGTAGAATTAGGCCATTTGGCCCTTCACGTCTGCTCCGCCATTCAATCATGGTTGATCCTTTATTTCCCCTCCTTAGCCTCACTCCCTGTAACCTTTGATGCCATGGTCAATCAAGAACCTATTAATCAAAATACACCCAACGACCTGGCCTCCAAAGCTGCCTGTGGTAAAAATTCCATGAATTCATCACCCTCTGGCTAAAGAAATTTTTCCACATCTCTGTTTTAAATGGATGCCCCTGAGGCTGTGCCCTCTTGTCCTAGACACGTCTCACCATGTTTAACATCTTTTCCACATCTACTCTGTTGAGGCCTTTCAACATTCGAAAGGTTTCAATGAGATCCCTCCTTGCCCATCTAAATTCCAGTGAGTAAAGGCCTGGAGCTATCACATGTTCCTCATATGATAACCCTTTCATTCCCGGAAACATCCTTGTGAACCTCCTCTGAACCTCTTTCCAGCACATCTTTTCTTAGATAAGGAACCCAAAACTGTTCACAATACTCAAGGTGAGTCCTCACCATTGCCTTATTAAGACTCAACATCACATTCCTGCTCGTATATTCTTGATCTCTTGAAATGAACGCTAACATTGCATTTGTGTTCCTCACCACTGACTCAACCTGCAAGTTAACCTTTAGACTTTTCTGCACAGGGACTTCCAAGCCCTCTTGCATCTTAGAATTTTGTATTTTCTCCCCATTTAGAAAATAGTCTGCACATTTATTTCTTCTCCAAAGTGCATGAATCTGCATTTTCCAACATTGTATTTCATTTGCTACTTTCTTGCCCATTTTACTAATCGGTTATCATCACTGGCGCACCTCAGGGGTGTATGCTTAGCCCGCTGCTCTACTCTCTATATACACACGACTGTGTGGCTAGGCATAACTCAAAGACCATTTATAAATTTGCTGATGATACAACCATTGTTGGTAGAATCTCAGGTGGTGACAAGAGGGCATACAAGAGTGAAATATGCCAACTAGTGGAGTGGTGCCGCAGCAACAAACTGGCACTCAACGTCATTAAGACAAAAGAGCTGATTGTGGACTTCAGGAAGGGTAAGACAAAGGAACAAATACCAATCCTCATAGAGGGAGCAGAAGTGCAGAGAGTGAGTAGTTTCAAGTTCCTGGGTGTCAAGATATGTAAGGATCTAACCGGGTCCCAACATATCGATGTAGTTATAAGGAAGACATGACAGTGGCTATACTTTATTAGGAGTTAAAAGAGATTTGGCATGTCAACAAATACACTCAAAAACTTCTATAGTTGTACTGTGGAGAGCATTCTGACAGGCTGCGTCACTGTCTGGTGTGGAGGGTGGGGGCTACTGCACAGCACCGAAAGAAGCTGCAGAGGGTTATAAATCTAGTCAGCTCCATCTTGGACACTAGCCTACAAAGTACCCAGGATATCTTCAGGGAGCAATGTCTCAGAAAGGCAGCATTAATTATTAAGGACCTCCTTAATGAAAAGGCATGCCCTTTTCTCACTGTTACCATCAGTTAGGAGGAACAGAATCCTGAAGGCACACACTCAGCGATTCAGGAACAGCTTCTTCCCCTCTGCCATCCGATTCCTAAATTGACAATGAACCCTTGGACACTACCTCACTTAATTTTTTTAATATACAGCATTTCTGTTTATTTTTGCATGTTTTTAAACCTATTCAATGTACGTATACTGTCATTGATTTACTTTTTTTTCAAACTTTTTTTTTCTCTACTATATTATGTATTGCATTGAACTGCTGCTGCTAAATTAACAGATTTCATGTCACATGCCGGTGATAATAAACCTGATTCTGATAACAAAGCTATCCATTTCATCATCTAAATCATTGACATACAGCATAAAAAGCAGCAGTCCCAACACCGACTGCAGCCAATAGTCACTGGCAGCCAACCAAAAGAGGATTATTTTATTCCCTCTTGCTGACTCCTACCTATAACCCAATGCTGTAACCATACTAGTAACTTTCTTGTAATACCATGGGCTCTTAACTTGGTCAGCAGCCTCATGTGTGGCACGTTGTCAAAGGCCTTCTGAAAATCCAAATATACAACATCCACTGCATCCCCTTTATCTATCCTAATTGTAATCTCCTCAAAGAGTTCCAAATGATTTGTCAGGCAAGATTTCCCCTTAAGGAAACCACGCTGACTTTGTCCTATCTTGTCTTGTGTCACCAAGTAAATGACTCCAACATCTTCCTAACCACGGAGGTCAGGCTAACTGGTCTATAATTTCCTTTCTGCTGCCTCTCTCCTTTCTGAAAGAGTGGAGTGACATTTACAATTTTCTAGTCCTCCGGAATCACGCCAGAGTCCAATGATTCTTGAAAGATCTTTACTAATGCCTTCACAATCTCTTATGGTCTTATCAGCCAACAAACAAAAATTGTCCTAGAAAATGTTCTGATTTTTGCTAAGCCATGATTCTTAAAAAAATTACACTTCCCTATTCTTAGACTCATCTCAGGTGTAGTTTTAACAGCAAGAATCCCATGACAGGAGATAGAAAGGAGGTCCCTTCAGTGCTTGGGGCTGATTCAAACACTCATCTCCCCCCCACATTGCTTATCCACCAGCCTCTCCTCACCGATTCTCATCTTCATTCTTCTTCCTCAGCCCACTCCCCACCCTCAGAACATTTAAGGTCTGTATAATGTCTTATCATTTCTTTGTTTTAACAGGAAGTGGAAGAGAATAAACCTAGTCTGTGATGGTCTTGACACTGCTGCTACAATCCTTATCAATAATGTTACAATTGGAACATCTAGTAACATGTTTCACAGATACGTGAGTGAACCCACACAAAACTTATTTAGCATCAACAGGCCATATTGAGAATTCTTAACTAGTAATAAAAATATTTTCTTTTGAGTTACACACACAAAATGCTGGAGGAATTCAGCAGGCCAGGCAGCATCTATGGATAAAAGTACAGTTGTTAATTCAGGCTGAAACCCTTCAGCAGGACTTTTGAGTTACAATTGTTTTGTTAATTAGTAAAATATTCAGGCAAATGCTTTATTCAAATCATGCCAGATTTTATTATTTTTATTTTATTATTATTTGAATTTGAATCGAGATGATGTCCTGCATTTATTTCCAGGATAAATGCTTACTATTTCCAACAAGCCATCAAGAAAAGAACTTAGTTTCTTTCTTCAAGTTTATTTGGCATCAGTAATTTGAAGGGAATTTTGTGTACAGTATTGTTAAAAGTACTCCAAAGACTGAACCGTTTGTAAATATTAAACCTTAATATTCATGCATTTTAACATCTTTGATTTTGGTTTATTCATCATTTTAGACTTTCGATTCTACTAACGTGATTAAGGAACAAAACTACATTGAGGTGCGCTTTTTATCAGCAATTTCTTATGCAGCACAGCAGAATGCTCAGCACAAGGCATACTCAGTGCCTCCTGACTGCCCTCCACCTCAGCAAAATGGAGAATGTCATGTCAACTTTGTGAGAAAGGTGATCATGAGGCTCTGAGAATTGGCAAAATTTTGTCTTTTGTTTTAGGATTCAAGCTTTTGATCTTTATAATGTGTTATCTGGAGAGTAAATATTTTCAGTCCATCTTTGTGTGATGAAATCTGTTTTCTAAGTCCGGAATCAGAATCACTGACTCATATGACTTGAAAGTTATTGTTTATCAGGAACGGTACAGTGCAAAGACATAAAATCACTATAAATTACAAAAATAAATAAATAATCCAAAAAAGGTAGAATGGAGAATCTGTGGAGGGAAGAAGCTGTTTTCAAACCATTGAGTGTGGTCTTCAGGCTCAAAGAAATAAATAGACGTATGTAGATTAACAAATTTCTTGTTTATGCAAATTAAACAATGAGGAAACATGAAGTTAAATTTAAGTTGAAAATGTGCAGATTATGTGTAAGGACAAAGGAAGCAGATGCTGCAGTTATCTCTCAGTGCTCACCTGCTCTGCATTGAATCTACTTTAAAATCCTACGCCTTTGTGTAGATTTTGTTAGTGAGATCAATATAATTCAGTCAAAAGGAAAAGTTGAGAATGCAAGAAATAAATTAGAAATACTGATAAAACTGTGACTGGTGAGTTAACTAAGCAAGGACAGACACAAGAGTCTGCAGATGCTGGTACTTGAAGCAGCCAACAGTCTACTGGAGGAGCAACACAATTTGTTGGAGGAACATCAACAATCAATATGAATGCATAAAGAGAGACTGAGAATAAGATTGGTTCCAGAGATGTGTTGCTCTTTGAGAAGAGATTGAGTAGAGTGGAACTGTATTTCCTTCTGTTTACACGAAAGAGAGTAGATCTCACTGATGTTTACAAAATTCTGATTGGCATGACAGGCTTCATGCAGGAAGGATGTTTGAGGAGTGCAGAACCAGGGGTCATAGTCTCACAGTAAGGGTGAGCCATTTGTATCCAAGGTGAGGAGAAATTTCTTCGCTTGAAAGGCAGTGAGACTTCTAAGTGTTCTGTGGAAGATCAGTTGTTGAGTTCATTCGAAACGATGATTATTTCTAGATGTTAGGGGATCATAGAGTATGGGCAACACACACAAAATACTGGAGAAACTCAGCAGGCCAGGCAGCATCTATGGAAAAAGTACAGTCGACATTTTGGGCTGAGACCCTTTGGCAGGACTGGAGAAAAAAAGATGAGTAAATTTAAAAGGTGGGAGAGAGAAGCACAAGGTGATCAGTGAAACTGTGAGGGGGAGGGGTGAAGTAAAGAGCTGGGAAGTTGATTGGTGAAAGAGATACAGGGCTGGAGAAGGGGGAGTCTGATAGGAGAAGACAGAAGCCCATGGAAGAAAGAAAAGGGAGGGAGGAGCACCAGAGAGAGGCGATGGGCAGGCAAGGAGATAAGGTGAGAGAGGGAAAAGGAGATGGGGTGGGGGTGGCAGCATTACCAGAAGTTCAAGAAGTTGATGCTCATATCATTGGGCTGGAGGCTACCCAGACGGAATATAAGATGTTGTTCCTCTAACTTGAGTGTGGCCTCATCTTGACAGTAGAGAAGTCCATGGATTCACATATTGGAATGGGAATAGGATGTGGAATTAAAATGAATGGTCACTGGGAGATCCCGCTTCTGGCGGACAGAGCGTAGGTACTTGGCAAAGCGGTCTCTCTATCTATGTGGGGTCTCACCGATATACAGGAGGCTACTGGTACCGGGAGCACCAGACACGGTATATGACCCCAACAGACTCACAGGTGAAGTGTCGCCTCACCTGGAAGGACTATTTGGGACTCTGAATGGTAGTGAGGGAGTAAGTGTAGGGGCAAGTGTAGTACTTATTCTGCTTGCAAGGATAAGTTCCAGGAGGGAGATCAGTGGCAGGGGATGAATGGACAAGGGAGTCACATAGGGAGCGATCCCTGTGGAAAGCAGAAAGGTAGGGGAGGGAAAGATGTGCTTGGTGGTGGGATCCCATTGGAGATGGCAGAAGTTCCGGAGAATTGTGTGCTGGACATGGAGGCTTGAGGGATTCTAGGTGAGGACAAGAGGAACCCTAACCCTGGTAGGGTGGCAGAAAGATAGGGTGAGAGCAGACGTGCATGAAGTGGAAGAAATGCGGTTGAGGGTAGCGTTGGTGGTGGAGGAAGGGAAGCCCCTTTCTTTGAAAAAGGAGGACATCTCCTTTGTTCTAGAATGAAAAGCCTCATCCTGAGAGCAGATACAGCGGAGATGGAGGAATTGAGAGAGGGGCATGGCGTTTTTACAAGTTGGAAGAGGTTTCATCCAGGTAGCTGTGAGAGCCTGTGGGTTTATAATAGACATCAGTAGATAAGCTGTCTCCAGAGATAGAGACAGTGAGATCAAGAAAGGGGAGGGAGGTGTCAGAAATAGACCAGGTAAAATTGAGGGCAGAGTGGAAGATGGAGGCAGAGTTGATACAGTCAACGAGCTCCACGTGGGTGCAGTAAGCAGCATCAATGCAGTCATCGATATAGCATAAGAAAAGTATGGGATGGACGCCTGTGTAGGCTTGAAACATAGACTGTTCCACGTAGCCGACAAAATGGCAGGGAAACTTGGGACCCATGCAAGTGTCCATGGCTACACCTTTTGTTTGAAGGAAGTGAGAGGAGCCAAAGGAGAAATTATTAAGAGTGAGGACAAGTTTCGCTAGATGGAGGAGAGTGGCTACGTGGAACAGTCTTTCTTTCAAGCCTACACTGGCTACTGTCCCCAATTTTCCTAATTCATCAGAACTTCTGCCATCTCCAATGGGATACCAGCACCAAGTACGTCTTTCTGGCCCCCCCCCCCCCCCCCCCCCCACTATCTGCTTTCCGCAGGGATCGCCTCCTACGTGACTCCCCTGTCCATTCGTCCTTCCCCACTGATCTCCCTTCTGGTACTTATCTTTGCAAGCGGAACAAGTGCTACACCTGCCCCTACGCTTCCTCCCTCAATACCATCCAGTGCTCCGGTGTGGCCCCCTGTAAATTGGTGATACCCGACGTTTCGCCAAGCATCTATGCTCTGTAAACCAGAAAAAGCAGGATCTCACAGTGGCCACCCATTTTAATTCCACTTCCTATTCCTATTCTGATATGTCAATCCATGGCTTCCTCTACTGTCGAAGTGAGTCCACACTCAGGTTGGAGCGACAACACCTTATGTTTTGTCTCGGTAGCCTCCAACCTGATGGTAGGAACACTGATTTCTCAAACTTATGGTAATTCCTCCCCACCACCCCTCTCCTTCACCATTCCCCATCCCCTTTTTCTCTCTCACCTTATCTCCTTCCCTACCCATCACCTTCCTCTGGTGCTCCTTCTCCCCCCCCCCCCCCCTCTTCCAGGGTCTTCTGTCTTCTCCTATTAGATACCTCCTTCTCCAGTCCAGTATCTCTTTCACCAATGAACTTCCCAGTTCTTTTACTTTATCCCTCCCCTCCCTGGTTTCACCTATCACCTTGTGTTTCTCCCTCTCCTCCCCCACCTTTTAAAATCTATTCCTCATTTTTTTCCCCAGTCCTGCTGAAGGGTTTTGGCCCAAAATGTTAACTGCACTTTTATCCATAGATACTGCCTGGCCTGCTTTTTCTGCAGCATTTTGTGCATGTTGCTTGGATTTCCAGCATCTGCATAAACAAGAGAAAATGGGTATAGTGCTGGAGAAACTCAGCTGCGATCTTGTTGAATGATGGACCAGCTGAAGGGCTGAAGTGGCTACTGCTCCTATGTTCTTATGGCTATCTCTTATGTTCTTACTGTAGGTAACTGAAATCTTTGTTCATAACATTAGTTGACTTCTATCTGCCTTTCATTTTTTACTGGGGCTTGGCTAAAATGAAATGGTAACAGTTTTAATAACCTAGAAATTATAGCCTATTCAAACACAGAATCAAAATTTCTACAGCAAGATTTCCACTCTTCAATGTTGGCTCAGGTATTTACATGTGGCACCTCAATACATCTTAAATATTTGCCATGTACCCTTCATTGTGCCTTAAGCAACAGAGCGTCCAAATTGTTACTCCACATTCTGGCGTCTGCATTCTCTTTTACTGTGCTGAAACTCCTTGGATGTGGAAGCTGACGATGGGGCTTGTCATTTTTCGCTAACATTTTGTAGATGTTTTGACAAACGAAAGAATACTTTTTAATAGGTATTGATGTGCTTGCCGTGAATCACGCTTATGCCGACCTGAAATTGTAAAGATATAAATTAAATGATTTTAAAGGGAAATAGCAAAGCAAGGGATTGGAACTGAGAAGATATCATGAAAGACAGCTGTCTAATTCTAAAGTTAGATCATCTATTTTAAACTATTTACAAAGGCTGTTTACTGTGCTGGAGATCTGCTGCCAAAATATTGTTTTAATCATTCGTGCAATGGAAGGTTTGCATTTAAGTGTCTGTGCAAAGACTGTGTAGGATATTAAAGTATTATAACATAGAATGTAGACATATAGAGCACATTACAGGTCCTTCATCCCACAATGTTGTGCTGACAATGTAACCTACCCTAGAATCTGCCTAGAATCTCTCTACCATATAGCCCTCTAAGAGGCTCTTAAAAGACCCTATTGTATCTGTCTCCACCACTGTTGCCAGCAGTGCATTCCACGTATCCACCACTCTGTGTGAAAAACTTACCCGTGACATCACCTCTGTACCTACTTCCAAGCACCTTAAAGCTATGCCCCCTCGTGTTAGCCATTTCAGCCCTGGAAAAAGCCTCTGGCTATCCACATGATCAATGCCTCTCATCATCTTATACACCTCTATCAAGGCACATCTCATCTTCCGTTATTCCGAGGAGAAAAGGCCAAGTTCACTCAACCTATTTTCATAAGGCATGCTCTCCAATCCAGGTAACATCCTTGTAAATCTCCTCTGCCCTCTTTCTATAATATCCACATCCTTCCTGTAGTGAGGTGACCAGAACGGAACACAGTATCCAAGTGGGGTCGAACCAACTTGTAGATAACTGTAACATTGCCTCACAACTCTTGAACTTTATCCCACAGTTGATGAATGCCAACACACCATATGCCTTCTTAACGACACAGTCATCCTGTGCAGCAGCTTTGAGTGTCCTGTGGAAACAGACCCCAAGATCTCTCTGATCCTCCACATTGCCAAGAGTCTTACCATTAATATTATATTCTGCCTTCAAATTTTTTCCTTCCAAAATGAACCACTTCACACTTATCAGGGTTGAACTACATCTGCCACTTCTCCGCCCAGTTCCGCATCCCAACGATGTCCTGCTGTAACCTCTGACAACCCTCCAGGCTATCCACAACACCCCTCAACCTTTCTGTCATCAGCAAACTTACTAAACCACCCTTGTACTTCTTCATCCAAGTCATTTATAAAAATCATAAAGAGGAGGGGTCCCAGAACAGATCTCTGCAGGACAGCACTGGTGGGCGATCTCCAGGCAGAATAAGATCAATCACCTTTTGCCTTCTGTGGGCAAGCAATTCTGCATCCACAAAGCCAGGTCTCCTTACATTCCTAACTTTCTTGATGAGCCTTGCATGGGGAACCTTATCAGGTGTCTTACTGAAATCTATATTCACTACATCCACTGCTCTACCTTCAGGAAAGTGTTTTTATAAATCCTCAAAGAATTCAATCAGGCTCCTAAGGCACAACCTGCCCTTGACAAAGCTATGCTGACTATATTGGCAGGGATTGATATTTACTGCTGAATTGATACTACTGAGTGGCTTCATGACAGTGTTAAGGGCCAATAGTCTTTAACTGCAGTATTGTGCAAAAGTCTTAGACATATATACTGTTGAAAGCTAGGGTGCTAGGCTTTTGAACAGTATTATCTTCGTCAATGTGGAGCAGAGAGCAAGTTTGTAAATTTGGCAGGAGTAAAAGATGTTGGGAATGGCAAGGGTGGAGTGCCTTGGAAGGGGTGTGGGATAGGTGGCAGAGAAGGAGTGTCAAGGTCGGTGGGTGGTGTGGGTACAGACACACCCAATTCTGAGACACCAGGCAAGGTAATTTGATTCCAAACAATTGGTTTATTTATCATTACAGAATGTCTCTCTGGTGCTTACTGTTCCCTCTCCCTTCCCCTTTTCCCAACCATGATTCCCCTCTCCCTGTTCCCTTTCCACTCTCAGCCCACAATAGAGACCCATATCAGAATCAGGTTTATCATTACTCACCTAGCTCATGATATTTTTTTTTAGTGGCTACGGTACTGTGCAAAAGTCGTTATTTATGATTTTGTTAAAATAAGTGAGGAATAGGCCCTTCCAGTCCTTTGAACTGCACTCCCCCAGCAATCTCCCGACTTAATCCTATGCTAATCACGGGACATTTTACAGTGAACAATTAACCTACCAGCAGGTACATCTTTGGACTGTGGGCGGAAACTGGAGCACCCAGAAGAAATTTGCATGGTCATGGGGAGAATGTACAGGCAGCAGAGGGAATTGAACCCGGGTCACCTGTATTGTAAAGTGTTTTGCTAACCACTACGCAACCAGGCCGCCACATATATATGTGCCCAAGACTTTTGCACAGTACTGTATGTTAAAGAAATCCAGTGAACTTCTCAATATAAGGTGCAGCATAAGCTAATGTGAGGAGCATTTTATTTGTGCCAGACAGTGGATTGGACCATTCGGAGCACTCCGAATGCTGCAGGCTCCTTGTGAACTGAGCTCTGAAATCAACAGAGTTTGCTTTACAACCTGAGCAATTCTTTCCCACTGTGGAGGTTTACTGGTCGGTGGTTCCTGAAGGCAGTAGTACTAATGATAGGCTTATTTATAGAGGCAGAGCTTGAAGTTCTTGTAGGGGGATGGGAAATTCTTTCTCAGCTACATATAAAAGCCCTTCTAGTTTCCTGGAAAATATCAGAAGTATTTCTGTGACAGGCAATATGATCTTGAATATATGGTCTGAGGTTATGTTTAGAATGATTCCGTGTCACTGGTTTAAAGTAGCTGTTAGAGCCACTCGGTGTGTCAAATACTTTCTATTTATATTGCACAAGAAATTCTGCAGATGCTAGAAATCTTGAGCAACACTCAAAATGCTCGAGGAACTCAGCTGGACAGGCTGGTCAGGAGTATAATACACAGGACCCAACGAAGAGTCTCCGCCCAAGATGTTGACTATTTATTCCACTCCATAGATGCTGCCTGAGTTGCTGAGTTCCTCCAGCATTTTGTGTGTGTTGCTATTTATATGGTGTCTTGTCACTTCCCTCAGAAGCATCCCAAAAAAATTCACACTTTGTTAGTTTCTGAAACATGGCCACTGTTATATCTTTGAAATCCAACTTTTTAACATTAATACAGCTCTTTTACTGTTTAGAAAATTTTTGAGGGTTGAGAAACATTTGACCAGACCACCTTTCAAATAGTACTTTAGGATCTTCATGTGAACATGGTTTCAAAGCAGCATCACTGAACTGAACTATCCACCTGAGTTATATATTCAGAACCAGTGGGGATAACTTCACTTGCCCCATCACTGAACTGTTCCCACAGCCTATGGACTCACTTTCAAGGACTTTTCATCTCATGTTCTCAATATTTAGTTTTTATTATTTTTTTTCCTTTTGTATTTGCACAGTTTTGCACATTGATTGTTTGTCCATCCTGGTAGGTCCAGTCTTTCATTGATTATAATATGTTTCTTGGATTTACTGAATATGTTTGCAAGAAAACGAATCTTAGGGTTGTATGTGGTGACATATATGTACTTCGATAATAAATTTACTTTGAATTTGTGCAGGTTTCCCTAAAGGTTAACTTGTAGGTTGACATTGGTAAGGAAGACAAATGCAATGTTAGCATTAATTTCAAGAGGACTAGATTATAAAAAGAAAGAATGTAATGCTGATTGGTCAGACAGTGTTTGGAGTATTGTGAACAGTTTTGGGCCTGTTATCTAAGAAAGGACTTAGTGGCATTGGAATGGGTCCAGAAGAGGTTCACAAGAATGATCCTGGGAATGAAAGGGTTAAAGTATGAGGAGCGTTTCATGGCTCTGGGCCTGTACTTGCTGGAGTTTAGAAGAATGAGGGGTATCCCATTGAAACCTATGGAATATTGACAGGCTTAGATAGAGTGGACGTGGAAAGGATGTTTCCTGTAGTTGGGGAGTGTAGGACCAAAGAGCACAGCCTCAGAATAGAGAGGTATCCATTTAGGACAGATGAGGAGGAACTTCTTTAGCTAGAGCTGAGGAATCTGTGGAATTCACAGCCACAGATGACTGTGGAGCCCAAGATATTGGGTGTATTTAAAGCCAGGTTGAAAGGTTCTTGATTAGTGAGGGCATCAAAGGTTACAGGGAGAATGGGATTGAGAGGAATAATAAATCAGCCATGATGTAATTGCTGAGCAGATTCGATGGATTCTGCTCCTCTGTCTTATGGTCGTATGCCAATAGTGTGCCTGCCGGTCAGCAGCCTGAGCTTGGACAATGTTTGGTATTGGAGTGACGGATTCAGTGTATTTACTGAGTCTTTGAAACAGGCCCAGACGAAGTCAGTACCACATCCTGTGAACTGTGATAATGTAGTGCTGCCCAGGAAAAATTGCTGAGCAGCTCAGAATACACTACAGCATTTTAACCACACAATCTGGTTTACGTATAAAGTAACTCATAAATATGTAAACACTTTCCTCCATTCTCTAACAAGTGACTAAAACATAGTCTGGTTTTTCCTTCTCATTTTAACCAACAAATGCGTAAGAAGTTTAAAGTTTGAATGGCCTGAGCCCGTGCTGTTGGCTGTGTAATGGATGTACACTGGATGAATATGAATGGAGCAAAAGGAAATGCAGTGAGTGAATGCTGATGATTTATGTTGCATCTTTCTGCATCATCCTCAGGAACAGTGCTCTTTCAGCTGGGACTGGGGCCCGTCCTTCCCTACACAAGGCATTTGGAAAGATATACGGATTGAGGCTTACGACATCTGCCACTTGACGTATCTCACGGCAACCTCTGTTTATGGTATGGGTATTGCCAGTTTCTCAATGAGGTTTGAAGCCAGTTTTTCTGTTTGAGTTTATTTAAGCTATTTAGTTGTTCCAAATTACTGAATAGCAAAAAATAATTAAGCCCGAGAGCCACCAAGGCCTTTGACTTACTATGGCAAAGATGGCATGCCCAGCTGGCCTTACAGAATCTAACCCATGAACATCTGGTGACTGGCATCTAAATTGGGAGAGCTGTTTGAGATCCTGGCCAACTAATGCCCTGATGTGTTGTTGGTAACCATGTTTTTTAGATTCATCTGCCTGTGTTCAACACTGTATTTTCTTCCTCTTTGCTGCTTAATTTTTCATCGCTATTCGCAACTGGATAGTGTAACCACTGTAGTTTGTCCTTTCCTCTTTTATTCTCCTTGTCTCACCAACTCCATCACTCTATCTCTATGCCCTCTCCCCCGCCTTCTCCCTCTCTTTACCACCCACACATTCCTACCACTGGTTCTCCTCTCCACCTTCCTCCCCTATCAGTTTCATCTTCTTCAGCTGCTTGCTATTTCCATCTATCCTCTCCCAGCATCTTATATCATTCCCACTATACCCCACCTGCCTATCACCACCCCCACCCCATGGATCCACCTGTCAGCTCTCGCCCCTCTTTGTTTTCAACCCTGATGAAGGTTCTTGACCAGTATACGAAACCCCTGCTGTCCATTTCCCTCCATAGATGCTGCCTGACCTGCTGTGTTCCTCTAGCACTTTGTCTGTTGCTCACAACTGAATGTGAAAGGTATGCAGATCTTTGAATCAATTCATTTGATAGTGTAATCTGTAACATGCTGCATGTGCTTAGCACAGATTGTAGAACTATGTTGTGTAGGCTAGCACTTATTGTGAGGTGTCAGGTCTGATACTGTAAGATCCTGAGGGGGCGTGACATGGATGGAGAGTCGATGGTTCTTATTATGACAGGTCTTAGAACAAAGGTTTATGGTTAAATGCCCATTTGTAGCTGGGCAAAATTATTTCCTTCACAAGTCTTTGAAACTCTTCCTTGTGGTAGTGGAAGCAGAAACTTTGACAGTCAAAGTCAAAGCTTATTGTCACGTGAATTCACAGACAGATAAGGAAGCATAATGTGACCAGTCAGCTCATGGAGTCTGCTCCACCATTCCATCATGGCTGATTTATTCTCCCTCTCAACCCCATTCTCCTGCCTTTTCCCCATGACCTTTGATGCCCTTACTAATCAAGAACCTATCAGCCTCTACTTTAAATATACTCAAGCGGCCTCCACAGCTATCTGTGGCAATGAATTCCACAATGCAGCACCACCTGGTTAAAGAAACTTTTCCTTATATTTGCTCTAAAGGGATGTCTTAGTATTTGTTGATATGCCCTCTGGTCCTAGACTCCCCCACTATAGGAAACATCCTCTCCACACCTATTCTATCTAGGTCAGGGGTGTCAAACTCATTTTAGGTCATGGGCCGGATTGAGCAAAATGCAGCTTCATGCGGGCCGGATCAGTCGGACGCGTGCGAACGCAGCTTTTGTTGCCTCCGTTTTTTCAGCCTGCTCTCATGTGTCTCAGTCTCTGCTATAACTACAAAGTGTTTCACTTTACAAATTCCGTTTCTTATGAAGAAGACTGCTGAGCAAGACTGCCGAATAAACACTAAAAACCCTGAAAACCTGGTACCTGGATAAACTCAGCATTAGCCATATCATACGCCATAGGCGCTTTGATTACTGAGGCCAGCTTTAATAGTAATTAGATATTATCTCGCGGGCCAAAGATAATTCCACCGCGGGCCGGATTTGGCCCGCGGGCCTTGAGTTTGACATATATGATCTAGGTCTTTTAATACAGTATTCAAGATTACAACATAGTTGCAATGAAAAATTTCCTTGCAGCAGCATCACCTAGCATGAGAAACACAGCATTCACAATAGAAATAAAAACTATATACAATTTTTGCAAGAAAGAAGAGAATTGGAACAAAAAATAAACTCCATTGTAGTGCAAAGTGGTGATATTGTTGCTATATTGACGTAGTGATTAGGGTTGTACAGATTGGTTCAAGAACTGGAAGTGCTCACTCCTGATTTTACCGGGTTTGGGCCTAGGTTCCAGTACAATGGAAAATGACTAATCACAAAATGAGCTTTTTCATGAATAAATATTGTTGAATTGTTACCAAAGTAGCCAAATTTGCCAGTATAAAGAAATGTATTTGTTTGCATCTACAGATAAGACAAAACAGAAGTGGTCTGTGGAAATAGAGAGCTTTTTTGATATTGTTTCCTCAATGCCGGTTGAAGGTGAATTGACTGCCAACATTCCCTCTCTACACACACATCAAATTTACAAAATACTGCTTGGGAAGGGAAAAGAGAGCAGCAGTAAAGTCAGACTGTACATTAATCAGGTAAGATGTTTATTATTGGATGCATGATTTGGGAAAATGAACCTTATTAGATCACAATATTAGCCTGTGAAGATTAGCAATAGTGAAATGGCAGTGGTATGCCGTCGGCTTCAACATTTCAGAATTTGCAACTGGTGCCCATCGTGGGAATCCATGTTCACTGTTCACTGGGGATCCTTTATTTAGAACTGAGGCTGGTGACTATCATATTGATCAGCTGCAGCACCTAGATGGCTTTAGGGTAGTAATGATTCTTTCTCTTTGTTCCTCTGTATCAGAATCAGATTTAATACCACTGACTCATACAATGTGAAATCTGTTGTTTTGCGGCAGCAGTACAGCTCAAAGCCATAAAAATTAATATAAATTATGTACAAAACAAACAGTGCAAAAATAAAGCAAGGTACTGTTTATGGATGCATGGGACAATCAGGAATATGATGGTTGAGGAGAAGAAACAGTCCCCTAACTGTTGAGTGTGTGTTTTCAAGCTTCTCTACTAGAAGAAGGGGCCATTTCCTGGGTGCTGAGGTTCCTTCATGATGGATGCTATCTTTTTGAGCCACCACCTCTTGAAAATGAATCTATGGCTACTTCTTGAGCTACAGGCTGATTTTCTGTCACAGTGCTGACTGTTTCAGTGATGATTGTATCTCATGTTTTCAAGTGCCAAGGCAATAGCTGTCATCCAGATTGTTGGAGGGGTGAAGTGTGTATATAGTCTATAGCATTGTTTGTAATGTCTGTACATCAGAATAACCAAAAGGTTCACGTTATGTTTTTACTGAATAAGGAAGAGAGACTTGCCAACATCACCAGCAGATCCTGTTCTACTGTGAATTACTTGTATGTCAACAATTCCTTATTTTCTTTCATAATGCTTACATTATCACACTGGCTGTAGCACTGTGGTCTCAGGCATGAAGCTGTTGGTAGGATCAATATGGCAAGAACCCGTCACTAGAAAGCTGGATAAACCATTGAGAGGGAAAGGGGACACTAGCAAGGGTAGAAAGAGGCATGTGTGGGGGCACAGAGGCTAGTTTGAGCAGATGGACTGAATACTGAGTTTCTTTGTCCTGATGAATTGAGCACAAACAAACACCCAGCATGAAATACCAGCTCATGGAACTTTGTGTCAGGAGTGGTCAAAGCAAACACAGACACTATTCCTTCTTGCTGAAGTCTGGTCACAATGTCAGATTTATTACTGTGGTTGGGCGCATCATTCTTGATTAGAACGCGTAGATGCATAAAGTTATAATCTCGCCACATTCACCTTTTTTTCCAGAATGCACCTATTCATCCTTGGTGGCCCCATGGATATGGCAATCAGACTGGTTACAACATGACTATAGCTGTCACTGTCGAAGGAGAGTATCACATTGAAAAGTCCATCATGGTCAGCTAATGTTATTTGAATATTTAAAAAAATTTTCATAGTCTGTTGGGTGAGGTTTTGTGAAAGCTTTTGATGAATATAATCTTTCTCTGAGTGAACACATTTTAAAGTACAATACTTTGGTCATCAATCAGTAAATCAGTTTTGACATTTTAATTTCATTTTCTGATATAGGAAAAGAAGTAATTCCCAAATCAAACTCTCGATTGTAACACTCTCAACAGTTAAAGTCTAGGACATAACCAAGGCAGAATCAGAATCAGGTTTAATATCACTGAGATATGTTGTGAACTTTGTTGTTTTGGGGCAGCATTACATTGCAATACAGTGGATTCCATTTAATTGTTTCACATCAGGACCAGTATATTTTTGCCCAGTTAAGCAGCTGCCCCAATTTGTTGAAGTTTCATGGAAATAGTTCAAAGGTATAAAAATCATAAACTACTGTTCAACTGAGTACAGTACAAATTTATGTATTTAAATGAAATACAAAGCAAGTTAGAACACTACTAATTCCTCTACAGTACCATAAAACTGTGTATTAGTTCCTAATAGTTTTTGATGCAGGAATTCATCTGCCATGTTCTTGTGATTGACTGTAAATGAATAAAATCAGCTCAGATACCTAGTGCAAATAATGGACTGCCTTCATACAGTTCTTTTGACAATTAGATCCTCCAAATCTTCATTTTCATTGCAACATTCAAGGTTATAGTTGATACCTTGAAATTCTTCATAATTCCTAACTTGTTGAAGTAGTGAAATTGTTTTGTTTTTATTTTCACTCCTGGCTGTTTCTGGCCTGAATGCTTGAAACTGTGGTGAATAAAACAGTTCCAAGTTGTCTGACTGCTTATTTCTCGCCAACTATCAGTGACAAAAAATCACTTCTTTTTGACACAACTGACGCTATTTTTAAAAAAACTGATTGCTCTAAGCACAGTGTATTGTCTAGGCAAGTACAACACAACTGGCGCTAATTAGAAACTGTACGGCAACAGTCTCCTGTCCCAGTTAAGTGGCATAGTGCCCTAAATAAACAAAGGGACCCGGGCTATTTTCTTGATGTAGATTTTGTTCTTTAAGAGTTGTCCCAAATATATTGGCTGCCCCAATTAACCAATGGTCCAATTACCTGGAATCCACTGTACATAATAAAAAACTATAAATTATAGTAAGAAATATGTACATCGATTAGGATCAGTGTACGTTCCCTAAACTTACCCTTCCTGAAGTCCACAATCAATTCCTTGGTCTTACTGACGTTGTGTATGAGGTTGTTATTGTGACACCACTCAACCAGCTGATGTATCTCGCTCCTGTACTCCTTGTCACCATCTGAAAATCTGCCAACAATAGTTCTGTCATCAGCAAATGTGTAGATGGCGCTTGGGCTGTGCCTAGCCATACCGTTGTGGGTGTAGAGGGAGTAGAGCTGTGGGCTAAGCAAACACCCTTGAGGTGTGCCAGTGTTGATGATCAGTGTCAATAATCATGTTTTATGTTTTGGACAAGTGAGTTTTGGTGACACAATTAGGAGTACCAAGTGTAGAAAGTGTGTACACCAATTAAATACTCAGCAATTTAGGTTTGTGCTTGGTAGTCCCAACTATAAGTCACCATAACTCACCAGTCCAAAACATAAATGAAGATTATTGACTATTGACACTACAGAACTAAAACAGGCCCTTCAGCTCATCTACTCCATGGCAAACTGTATTGCCATCTTGTCCCATTGATCCTCACCTGGATTCATTGTCCAACAGATCACAGCTCTTCAAGTTCTCCCAGGTAGCTTTGAAGTATAACGTGGGCTTTTACAGCACCATTTCAAGCTGTCAGTTCCACTGTTCTTTGATTGTAATATATTTTGCATTCTTCCTTCTCACTCTTCCACATCTTATTTCAAATTTGCTAATTGATCTTTCAACCAAATAATACATTAACCTGCCTGCTTTTAACATCTTTGTGTGAATCAGTAGAAGATAATCCTGTTGCAGCGACATGGTTGAGATTTGAACTTTAACTTGGCTGTGGGGGATTCATGAATCAGTCTTCTAAATCTTGTAAGGAACTAGTTTGAAATTATGTTATGTTCTATAACAGTTATCAAATTGATAATTGTATTCCATTTTTGAACCAGTTGAGACTTTTCAAATTGTTTTCTCCAGGTCTATTTTAGGACTGTAGAGCTGATTCAAGAACCTGTACCAGGATCTCCTGGTTTAAGCTTTTATTTTAAAATCAATGGGCTCCCTATATTCATCAAAGGTTCGAACTGGATTCCTCCAGATGCATTTTTGGACAGAGTGACATTTGATGTGTAAGTTTTAAAACAATTTCAAGGTGAATATTAACTGTAACATTGCTAATTTAAATAAATGTAGCAAGGTCAGCAGGTTGGGCAATGTGTGTGGAAAGAGAAACAATTAACATTTTAGGTTGAAGGCCCTTCATCAGAACTGGAATAGAGAAAATTAGTATCAAGCTGCATCAATGTACAGATGGGACAACAGGGGTATCTGATGGGTTTAGACCAGGGTTGTTCTGGGAATAAACTATAAATATGGCCATCTGGTTGATGGGTTAATGGAAGTAATTAAAGAAAGAAACCATGTCCTATGGTCATAAAAGCTGTAAAATTATGTTGATCCCTGAGGATGCAGCACGCACAGACTGAGGTAGGGTTCTGTTGGGTATGGCTCAGATAACTAGGCTCTGTGCGATTTAAAAATCAGGCCATGGGTCAAATAACCAGGCTCAATGCATTGTAAACATTAGGGCTTTGGCATTTCAGCAAAGGGATAGATTTCTAGAGGAGCCAATGATTTTAGTTTTTTAGTTGGATCAAATACATTTTTAAGTATTTGATTTTCAATATGTTCTACTCTACTTATTACTGCCAAAAGTTCAAAGTAAAATTTATTATCAGAGTACATGCATATCACCAGATACAACCCTGAGATTCTTTTTCCTGCAGGCATACTCAGCAAATCTATAGAACAGTAACTGTAAACATGATCAATGGACAATGAACTATACAAATGTGGATATAAATGAATAGCAATAAATAATGAGCATGAAATAAGATAAAAGAATCCTTACACAAGTGTAGTTATTTCCTTTTGTTCAAGAGCGTGATGGTTGAGGGGTGGTAATTGTTCTTGAACCAGATGGTTTGAGTCCTGAGAACCCTGTATGTAGAAACATAGAAAATCTACAGCACCATACAGGCCCTTTGGCCCGCAAAGTTGTGCCGAACACGTCCCTACCTTAGAAATTACTAGGCTTACCTATAGCCTTCTGTTTTTCTATGCTGCATTACCTATCCAAAAGTCTATTAAAAGACCCTCACATCATGCAGGATTAACTGCTCTCCCACCCCTGCTTAGTCTCTACGTGGGTTTGGTTTGTTTGAGTAGCAGCTACACTGCTCATAATCCTCCAAGTGTGATCTGACCAATACTTTATAAAGCCTCATTATCATTGAGATACTTGACATGAAGTTTGTTGTTTTGCAGCTGCACTACAGTACAAAAACAAAAATTACTGTGAATTATAAACTAAAATAGTGCAAATTAAAAGGAATAACAAAGTAGTGGTCAAGGGTTTATCAGTGGCTTAGAAATCTGATGCTTGAAGATTGTTCCTGAACTGTTGGGTGTGGATCTTCAGGCTCCTGCACCCCCTCTCCCTAATGATAGCAATGGAAAGAGTGCATGTCTGGGACAGTGAGGGATAGAAGAGTTGAATTCCAGCAGGCTTCACCCCTGTCATGGACGGCTCTGTAAGACATCTTGCTTCCTTTG
Source organism: Hemitrygon akajei (assembly GCF_048418815.1). Lineage (NCBI taxonomy): Eukaryota > Metazoa > Chordata > Chondrichthyes > Myliobatiformes > Dasyatidae > Hemitrygon > Hemitrygon akajei. The sequence continues at coordinate 35,849,377 of NC_133127.1, forward strand.
AACCTGATGTCAACAAGCAGCTTGAGTAATTGTTCTGTAAAATCTCTGCCTTTGTCAATCATTGAGGATAAATCCAACTCTCTTATATTTTCTGTGACCTCTATTTTGTTGCATCAATTGTTGTATTTGCCTTCCTTGTTTCCACTCCAGACTTGTGAGTTCTGAGTGAGCTCATGAGAGCAGCTTGGGATCTGCAGACCGTACCACAGATGGGTCAGGAGGTGCTTGATAGGTGGATACCATGTAAGATGGTGCACTCCTTCCATAAATTAGATTGCAAAGAAAATTTATGAGTATGCTGTCAGGACTTGAGGGCTTGGATTATCAGGGGAAGTTGGGCAGGCTATGACATTATTCCCTGCAACGTAAGAGACTGAGAAAAGACCTTATAGATTTGTTTTAATTATGGGGTGTAGATCAGGTAAATGCACGCAGTATTTAAAATTTGAAGACATAGGTTTAACCTATGTTATAGGTTAAACCTAAAGACATAGGAACCTGAGGGGAAATTTCTTAATGCAAAGGGTGGTGAGTATTTTGAATAAGTGCCAGAGAAAGCAGTTGAGATGAGTTCAATATCAGCAATTACATGATATTTGAATAAGTAAGTGTATAAGAAAGGTTTAGAGGAATATGGGCTAAATTAGGCAGATGCAATTAGCTTGGGTAAATGGGGCAATTGGACTGAAGGGACTGTTCGTATGTTGTGTGTCTACAACTGGGAAACAACTGTTTTGGACCTCTCAGCAAAGGAGGACTAAAAGATTGATTAAGAAAGACAAGATAATACAAGGGGGTGACTGGCAAGAAACACAAAAAGGGACTTTAAGAGCTTCTTCGAAAGTGTAAAAAGAAGACTGGTAGGGGCAGATAGGGGTCCTAATGGGGACTAAATAAATGGCAGAGGAATAAAGCGACAACTTCATCTCTGTCTTTAAAGAATTAGATGCAACAAACTTGCCAGGAATATTAGAGAACCAGAGGTTTAACAGGGAATGAGGAAGGAAGTGTTCATGAAATTACACCAGAGAAGTTAGTGAGCTTAAAGACAGAAAAATCCAAAGGCTCTGTAACTCTACATCTCAGAGAAGGCTTTAGCAAACACTGGTTATCATCTTACAAAATTCTTTAGATTAAATACATCTTGGAAAAATATGAAATTATCATCTTTGCACAAGATAGAAAAGCAGTGTTTTTTTAATAGTGAGAGACTGGGTCCTATTAATGTTCAAAGGGATCTGATTGTACTGGTATTGAGAAGGCCAACATACAGGTGCAACATGTGATTAGAAGTCAATTTCCACAAGGAAGGAAGGAAGTCTCATTGCCATTACGTGGGATAATGATGAAATTGCATTGGAGTATTGTGGAAAGGATGAGAAATGTGTCTAGGAAAATTTCATGAGAGTCCTGCTCAGGAGGGCACAATACCAGACCTTCTCTTAGGGAATGGGGCAGGGCAGGTAACTAAAGAGGCAGTCAGGGAGCACTTTGGCTCAAGTGACCATAACTGTATTAGATTAAGAGTAATGGAAAAGGATAGGACAGGTCCACGGATTAGGATACTAAACTGGAACAGGGCTAATTTTGGGAGAACTAGGCAGGATCTAACACAGGTCAGTTTCTGTTTAGAGAGAAAGGAATAAATAGCAAGTGGTTGGCTTTTAAGAGTGTATTATCAAGAGTCCAGGAGCAGCGTGTTCTTGTTAAGAAGAAGGGTAAACCTGGTATATTAGGGAACTTTGGCTGACAAGATATTGAGACTCTGGTCAAGAAAAAGAAAGACGCGTACATTGAGTTTAGGAGGTTGGGGAGGATGAATTGCTTGACTGTGAAAAGATTAAGAACACTATTAAAAGAGAAACCAAAAGAGTAAAATGGGTATCTGATGGATCCAGCAGGGAAGATCAAAGAAAACCCCAAGAGCTACATGAAGAGTAAAAGGGTTGCAGGGAAGAGAATAGGTCCCCTTGGAGATCAGCAGGGCATTGAGGGCAGCCTATGTCTTGAGCTGTTGAATATGGATATGAGTGGGATTTTTAATGAATAGTTCTCCTTGGTGTATACTGAAGAGAAAATAGTGGTTGCTCAAGAAATAATGGAAACAAGTGGTGATGTTTCAGAGGACATTTATATTACCAGGGAGGATGTATTTGCAGCTATACAGCACATTAGGTGGATAAATCCCCAGGATATGAATAAATTTATCTTGCTTAACAAGATAAAATCCCATGGCATTACAGGAATGAGACTGGCATGAATAGAGAAATGGCTGACAGGCAGGAGGCAGTGAGTGGGAATAAAGGAGGCCTATTCATTTTGGTAAAAGGAACAAAAGTGAAGACTATTATCTAAATAGGGTGAACATTCAAACATCAAAGTGCAAAGAGACTTAAGGGGCCTTGTGCAAGACACCCAGAAGGTTAATTTACTGGTTGACTCTGTGGTAAAGAAGGAAATTATCTCAGAAAGAATGTGTTGTCATTGGAGAGAGTCCAGAGGAGCTTCACAAGAATGATTCCGGGAATGAAGGGGATGACATATGAGGAGCCTTTGACAGTTTTGGGCCTGTACTCACTGGAATTTAGAAGAATGTGTGGAGGAGGGGGTGGAATCTCATTGAAACCTACTGAATGTTGTAAGGACTAGATAAGGTAGATGTGGATAGAATGTTTCCTATGTAGGGGGTGTCCAGAATTAGCGGACACAGCCTGAAAATTGAAGGGTGACCCTTTAGAACAGAAGTAGGAGGATTTTTTTGGCCAGAGAGTTAGTGAATCTGTGGAATGATCTGCCATAGACAGCTGTGGAGGACAAGGCCGTGGGTATATTTAAAGTGAAAATTGATAGTTTCCTGATTGTTCAGGGCATCAAAGGATATGGTGAAAAGGCAGGTGTATGGGGTTGAGTGGGATCTGGGATCAGCCATGATGGAATGGTGGAGCAGACTCAGTGGGCTGAATGGCCTAATTCTGCTCTTATGTCTTGTATTATGGAGTGCATCCTCGCACTTTGCGAGTGACTAGAGGAGAAATTGCAGAGGCCTTTGCAGTGATATTTGCTTCATTGTTAGCCACTGTGAAATTCTCAAGGACTGGAAGGTAGTTAATGTTCCATTCTTTAAGAAGGTTAGCAAGGACAAGTTAAGGAATTGTAGGCCAGTCTGTCTCAATCATTAGTGTGGAAGTTACGGAAGAAATTCTGAAAGGACAGGATCTACTAACACCTTAATATCCGGAGTCTGATTGATAGATAGATAGATAGATAGATAGATACTTTATTCATCCCCAAGGGGAAATTATTGTGAGGAATCAGCTGGTTTTGTGAATGGATGCTGCCAGGACTAAAGGGCCTGAGTTATAGGGAAAGGTTGGCCAGGCTCTGTTTTTACTTCTTGAAGCATGGGAGAATGAGAGCTGACTTTATAGATGTTTATAAAATCATGAGGAGTATACATGAGGTGGATGGGAGCAGTCTTTATGCCAAGGTAGAGGCATTCAGAACTAGACGGCATAGGGTAAGAGGTGGAAGACTTGAGGAGAATGTTTCTCCTTGCAGAGGGTGGTAGGTATATAGAATGAGTTACCAGAGGAACTGGTTGAAGCAGATGCAGTTGTATTATTTAAGAAGCACAAGATAAGCACATGCAGGGGCGGAGCTTAGAGGGCTCTGGGCCAAATATAGGAAATTGGGATTAGATGGGTGGACATTTTGGTTGGCATGGACTCGTTAGGCTGAAGGGCCTATATCTGTGTTGTATTGATCTATGACTCTTCTTATAATTCAGGTCCTCCAATCCTTGCAACGTCCTTATGAATATTTTCTGCACCTTTCTAGCCTAATTGCATCCTTCCTGTCCTATGGTGGCCAGAACTCTTCACAATATAAGATTAATATTTAGGAAGCATAAATGTGAGTAACAGAATCATTATCATTTGCTTATAATACTGAAATGCAGGGAGGAACTCAGGAAACAATCACTGAGCACTTTGTTAGAATGTGGGCTGATAAGTCTAGAACTGAGTGGTCTAGTAAAACCTGAAATGTACATTGGTGAATCAGTACTCTTAATTTTTTGCAGCTTGATTATACTATTGACAACAGCTTGCATCATTTTGCTGATGATTAAGATAGGCTAATTGGATGATAATTGACTGGATTGAATTTACATACAGTACTTGTTGGATAGATTGACATGTTGTAACCGCACTGGAACTATTGAATAGAGGAGCAACTAGTTCTAGTGTGCTGGTCTTCTGTACCACAGCTGGGATGTTATCAAGTCCTTTAGCCTTCCTGCATCCAGTGCACTCAGCCATTTTATTGAAGTCATCTGGAATTGCCTGAAACTGGGCTTATGCATCCCTTGCTGCTGGGAGAATCAGTTCTTTTCCACTTGTATGGGACTTTACAGATTTAGCAATGAGCAATGAGATGCAGTGTGAAGCATGCAGATCATCAGTGTTTTGTTGTGAAGTGCTGGCAAACATGTTTTGAAGTGTTTTGTGTTTTTGTAAGTTTTCACAAAGTGATTGAAAATAAATCCAGTTCCTGTTTGCTTTTCCGACACCTCCCTACCCTTTCTTGATCTTTCTGTCTCCATCTCTGGAGATGGCTTATCTACTGATCTGTACTATAAGCCCACCAATTCTCACAATTGGTGTACCCGGAGTATTCCTCTTCCCACCCTGTCTCTTGCAAAAATGCCATCCCCTTCCCACAATTCCTCTGTCTCCACTGCATCTGCTCTCAGGATGAAGCTTTTTATTCCAGGACGAAGGAGATGTCTTCCTTTTTTAAACAAAGGGACTTTCCTTCTTCCACCATCAACTCTGTTCTCAAACGCATCTCTCCCATTTCCCACACATCTGCCCTCACCCCACTCGGGATAGGGTTACCCTTGTCTTCACCTACCACCCCATCAGCCTCCAGGTCCAACATATAATTCTCCATAACTTCCGCCACTTCCAATGGGATCCCACTACCAAGCACATCTTTCCCTCCCCCTCCCTGCTTTCTGCAAGGATCATTCAGGGCCCCAGACAGTCCTTCCAGGTGAGGCGACACTTCACCTGTGAGTCGGCTGGTGTGGTATACTGCGTCCGGTGCTCCTGGTGCGGCCTTTTATATATTGGTGAGACCCAACACAGACTGAGAGGCCGTTTCGCTGAACTCCTACACTCTGTCCACCAGAGAAAGCAGGATCTCCCAATGGCCACACATTTTAATTCCATGTCCCATTCCCATTCTGATATGTCTATCCATGGCCTCCTCTACGGTCAAGATGAAGCCACACTCGGGTTGGAGGAACAATGCCTTATATTCCGTCTGGGTAGCCTCCAACCTGAACATTGACTTCTCTAACTTCCTTTAATGCCCCTCCTCCCATTCTTACCTTAGCTCTGATTTATTTATTTTCCCCCCCTCCCCTTTTTGTTCTCTCTCTGTCCATCACTCTGCCTGTTCTCCATCTCCCTCTGGTGCTCCCCTCCCCCTTTCTTTCTCCCTAGGCCTCCCGTCCCATGATCCTTTTCCTTCTCCAGCTCTGTATCCCTTTTGCCAAACACCTTTCCAGTTCTTAGTTTCACCCCAACCCCTCCGGTCTTCTCCTATCATTTCACATTTCCCCCTCCTACTTTCAAATCTCTTACTATCTTTTCTTTCAGTTAGTCCTGACGAAGGGTCTCGGCCTGAAACGTCGACAGTGCTTCTTCCTATAGATGCTGCCTGGTCTGCTGTGTTCCACCAGCATTTTGTGTGTGTTTCCTGTTTGCTTTATCAAAGTATTCTCTTCAAATGTTCAAGGAGCTTGGATGGTTTTGTTGCCTTATTTGGTTGCTTGGTGCTAGTATCAATCCATATTTCAGATACTCCACACTATATTGTTTACACTTGATTTTCATTTGGTCTGTTTCTGCCGTTTTTGTTACGGAGTAATGACCACAGTCATTTGCTTATTGTTTAAGTCCTACTTCAAGCTCTGCAATCAATAAAGGGGAAACTTATGATGTCATCATAGCTTAGGCAAGTCAGATACGAGAGAAAATCTGCAGATGCTAAAAATCCAAGCAACACACACAAAATGCTGGAAGAACTCAGCAGGCCAGACAGCATCTATGGAAAAGAGTAAATTGTTGACATTTCAAACTGAAATCCGGATGAAGAGTCTTTGCTTGAAACATCGATTATTTACTCTTCCATAAATGCTGCCTGGCACGCTAAGTTCCTCCAACATTTTATGTGTGTTGCCTGCCTCAAGCAAGACCTGAATCTTTGCCTGAAAGTACATAAAGTAGGGCAGCAATATCTTGGTTGGGCCGTGGGCTAGAGAAATGTGGTGAAAACCATTCGAAAGGGCCAATTCTGAAATTTAACCATTGAATGCCATACCCTAATTCACAGGAATTGCATCATTGCGTTATTAGAGTATGGGAATGGTGCCAGCTAAGTAGTGAATAGCAATAATGTGTGGGCTAGGCCCTGGAATAACACTATTTCTTCAGTCCAGATTTCTCATGAATGTATATTACCAAAACGTTACATTGCTTTTCAATAAATATAATGCACTTCAAGCAAAGTCTAAGAGAACAAGGGATGAGGTGATCATACTGAAGATCAAATGCTTATAATAAGTAATTTATTTCTTAAGTTAGACCTGTAATCCTTCAAATGTCCCCCTTGCTACCAAGTTTTCCCCCCCCCCACTGCTACCCCCAGGGAGTGGGAGACAATATCGCCCATTTTGGGAGCGCCTGATTTAGAGTCTAATGTATTTTTGCAGATGTGCATCAGCGATCTATTTATGCTGAGTTATTAAATGTGTCCTAATACTTCCTTGTTGTGAAATTAACAGATTACAGAACTTGTTACAGTCTACAGTTGATGCCAATATGAACACTCTAAGGGTATGGGGAGGAGGCATTTATGAACAAGATGAATTTTATGAGCTGTGTGATAAATTGGGGATCATGGTAAGAAAATTACTGTTTTTCTTTATTTGAGTACCTGACCAAGGTGCTCAGAATCCTAGAATCAGATAAGATTAGCTTTAATGATCACATTTACATCAAAACACACAGTGAAATGCATTGTTTGCGTCAATGACTAACACAGTCCACACCACGCTCACAGCTTCCTAACCCTAACCTGTAAAGCTCTGGAGTATGGGAGAAAACCTGAGGACCTGGAGGAAACCCATGCAGTCACGGAGAGAACGTACAGAGAGCAATGGAAATTGAATCCCGAATGGTGAATACTGGCACTGTAAAGTGTTGTGCTAACCGCTACACCACCACTGCCAAGCAGCACACAGGGACAATGTCTGGCCATGCCTGTGCGAGCTCCTTGAGGGTAGCCTTCCTCCCACCTCTTCCTCAAGCTCTGTAGTTTCTCCCACTGAGAATCTGTTAATTTCCTTTTTTTGAATGACTGAATCTGCTTCAGCTCCCTTCCAGTGTAAATCACAGGTCATCTCTTTCACTGGTTCTTTTGCCAGTTCCTGTAAACATGTGTCTCAATCTTTCCAGCTGTGGAAATTCATTTTGTCCAAACCCTTAGTGATTTTTATCAAATCTGCTCTCAGTCTGTCGGCTGCAGGGCCAGCTTCTCCAATATATTACATCACTGGGCGCACTCTTCTACCCCCTAGGACTTTCTCATGTGCTGACCAGAAGTAGCTGCAGTACCCTGATTACAATCTCACTCATACTATGTGGAGGTTCAACAAAATTTCCTTCTTTTTGTACACTATCTTTATTATTAAGCTCTGAATTCTTTCTGACTTTTTGGAACATAGGATAGTACAGCACAGGAACAGACCCTTCGGTTTATAATATCTGTGCCAACCATTATGCCAATATAAACTAATTCCATTTGCCCGCACAGGGTTTCTATCCCTTCATTTCTCTCACTGTTTCATGTTTTGTCTAATGCTGCTTGAACACTGAAATTGTATCTGCTTCCACCACTTCTGGCTGCATGTTCCAGGCACCTACCACTCTCTATGTGAAGAAAAAAGCTTGTTTCATAAATCTATAAATCTGTTTCATAAATTCCCCCTTTTCAGCTTAAAACCATGCCCTCTAGTATTTGAATTTTCAATCCACTCTACTATCTACAAAACCTGGTGCACACCTGGATCTCTGTTCCACCATCCACTTTAGAAATGCCTCCCTTAGATACAGTTATCTTTATTGTTCTTCCAACCATAATGTATCACTGTGTGCGTTCTGCCCATTACATCAAGTTGTCCATGTCTGCCTGAAGTGTGTACTTGTCATTGTGCAATATGCTTACTGTGTTCTCGTAATCCGCAAATTTCGAAATGGTAATTGGTCTTGGTGTATTGTTGTCACGTGTGCTAAGACACAGTGAAAAACCTTTGTTTGCATGCCATCCAGACAGATCGTTCCACACATAATGGTGCTCTGTGCCCTCAATTACTCATTATTTATAAAAATCAAGAACCACACTGGTGCTTGTCCAGGTCCTTGGACATCAGTGAATAACTTAGTCCATCTGGAAACTGACTGTCCTCCAATAATTCTGCTGCTTCCAATGTAGGTTTCCTATCCCTGCTGTCACTACCTCACTGTATTCAAGTTTACTGACAAGTTTCCTTCGTGGCACATCCCAAAGCAGGCTTTCAGGTCAGATTGGGAATCAAATTCTATTTTCAAGTTTTGGGACATTGAAAGATGAGCAAATGTGGAAGGTTATTACTTGTTTTGACGAGAATGTTGTTGTTCTTGAATTAATGCTTATCATCTAACCTTGAGCAAGAGTCACTGAACTCTAGAAATTGTCTTTGTTCAGAGTGCTTTGAACCGAAATTGAAGATTGCAGCTCCTTATCAGCGAATAGCCTTTCACCCTTGTCCATTCTGTAATCATGGCCAGATATGCTTGAAGATCTGATTCTGAAATTTGTTACCGGAGCTGACCACAGGGGCTAATGAAAGTGAGCTTTAACCAGTACTCTGCCTTTTTCCTCCATGTCTTTTTTAGATCTGGCAGGATTTCATGTTTGCTTGTGCACTTTATCCAACCAACAAAAAGTTTGTTGATTCAGTCAGGGGAGAAATTGTTCACCAGGTAAGGGGAAGAAATTATTTACTGCTTCAATTTAAATATTCTTTTAAAATGTGATGTTATTTGTATTATTTACTGCTAACTATAATGTCTGAAGAGGAGTCAAGCCATTGCTTCTCTAATTTTGATAATACAACAAGCCCCTTACCATTTGCCTGGATGTAGTGATTACATTATTGCTGTTGCAGAGCTATTGATACCCAGTATCAGCAGGACACTGGAGCAACAAACAGTTAGATGGAGGAACACAGTGGGTTGAGCAGTATTTGTGGAAGGAAAGGAAACGTTGACACTTCGGGTCCAGTCCTAATGCAAGATTTTGACATGAAACACGATTCCTTTCCTCCCACAGATGCTGCTCGACCTGCTGATTTCCTCCAGCAGATTGTTTGTTGCTCCCCACCATCTGCAGTACCTTGTGGCTTCATCAGCAGAACAGTACTGGCCCATTGAAGTTGTACCAATTCTTTACAGAGCAGTTTCCATTCCAAATCAGGTTAAGCTCTATTCCACAGTTGTATGAAGAAGCTTGGGTTTGTGCTTCCGGTAGTAGCAAGAGGTACAAAAGTATTCCATAGACCATAAGATATATGAGCAGAATTAGGCCCTTTTGCCCATCAACTCTGCTCCGCTATTTCATCATGGCTGATCCATTTTTCCTCTCAGGCCCAATTTCCGGCCTTCTCCCGGTATCCTTCATGCCCTGACCAATCAAGAATCCATCAACCTCTGCCTTAAATATACATTAAGACTTGGCCTCCACAGCTGCCTGTGGCAAAGAATTCCACAGATTCACCACTCTCTGGCTAAAGAAATTTCTCCTGATCTCCATTCTAAAAGGATGATTCTCTATTCTGAGGCTATGTCCACTGGTCTTGGACACTCCCACCAGAGGAAACATCCTCTCCACATCTACTCTATCAAGGCCTTACGCCATTCAATAGAACTCAGTCAGGTAACACGTCTTTCTTCTGAATCGCAGAGCTATCAAGTGCTCTTCATATAACAACCCATTCAATGCTGGTATCATTTTTGTGAGCATCCTTCGAACCCTCTTCAGTTTCAGAACATCCGTTTCTAAGATCCGGTACCCAAAATTGCTCACCATACTCCAAGTGAGGCCTCACCAGTGCTTTATAAAGCCTCAACATTACATCCTTGCTTTTATATTCTAGTCCTCTTGAAATGAATGCTAATGTTGCATTTGCCTTCTTCACCACAGACTCGACCTGCAAATTAACTTTTAGGGAATCATGCACAAGAACTCCCAAATCCCTTTGTGGCTCAGAATTTTGTATTTTCTCTCCATTTAGAAAATAGTCAGCCCTTTCATTTCTTCTACCAAAGTGCATGACCATACACTTCCTGACACTGTATTCCATCCACCACTTCTTTGCCCATCCTCCCAATTTGTCTAAGTCCTTCTGTAGCCTCTCTGCTTCCTCAAAACTACCTACCCCTCCACCTATCTTCAGATATTGTCTTGGATTGGTTGTTGAACAAAAGTCCTACCTCTTCTGGTGGTTGTGAAATATCAGAAGTCATTATTTGTCGAAGAAGAGGAAATTCTGTTTAGCTTCCCTGCTTAGGAGTCCCCCAGAGACCCGTTCTTTTGGTCTTGAGCCTCTATATTTTGCCCGTTGGTGAGACCACCATCTTTTGCACATGAGCAAGCACACGAATGCACAATGATACTAATACACACGTGCACACAGTTGTGTAGACATGGACTCACATGCATACACACACACGGATTATCTCTGGAGGGGCAGTGACGGACTCTGGGTGAGCTACAGCAGCTTTCAAAGACAAGATCTACTGCTTCCATTTCACTGCCTCCTTCACTCTTTTTCACCTTCAGTTATTTGTTGCTCTTTTAATCATCTTCCTTTTCCTGCACCACCTTGCCTTCACCTCATTCTTTATCCCTTTAACCCTCCTTCCCACTGTTGTAAATTTAAAACTGTCATTATTGTTCTTAATCTCTATAATCCCATATAACCTTATAACAATTACAGCACGGAAACAGGCCATTTCGGCCCTTCTAGTCCGTGCCGACGTTTACACTCACCTAGTCCCACTGACCAGCACTCAGCCCATAACCCTCCATTCCTTTCCTGTCCATATACCTATCCAATTTTACTTTAAATGACAATATCGAACCTGCTTCTACCACTTCTACTGTAAGCTCATTCCACACTGCTACCACTCTCTGAGTAAAGAAATTCCCCCTCGTGCTACCCTTAAATTTTGCCCCCTAATTCTCAAATCATGTCCTCTTGTTTGAATCTCCCCTACTCTCAATGGAAAAAGCCTATCCACGTCAACTCAATCTATCCCCCTCATTATTTTAAATACCTCTATCAAGTCCTCCTTCAACCTTCTATGCTCCAAAGAATAAAGGCCTAACTTGTTCAGCCTTTCCCCGTAACTTAGGTGCTGAAACCCAGGTAACATTCTAGTAAATCTCCTCTGTACTCTCTCTATTTTGTTGACATCTTTCCTATAATTTGGTGACCAGAACTGTACGCAATACTCCAAATTCGGCCTTACCAATGCCTTGTACAATTTTGACATTACATCTGTTACGTTCCCCAGTAACCGGGTGACTTATCAGCAAAGATAGGTAGGTCCGCTGAAGCCTGATGCTACTATTTTCAAACGTTTTTATTTATAAAGGGGCACAAACGTATGGTTAATACAAAACATTCAGATCATATACGTCGTCACAACTCAATCTAAAGCACAGGTATAGTAATAATCAATCAGAAATAAGCTCTATCGTTGTCTAGGGGTAATGTAGATATATATTGTTTACTGGATATCTAAAAGTCTTTTGCGGTCACTGCAGTTCCACCAGCTGCCGTCGTTGTGGTGTCGCGTTGGTGCACTTTTGTTAGAAAGAGAGAGAGAGATGGGATGAAACAGTTACCCGACCGGTTTTCCAACCTGGAGGAGTTCGGTTTGTCGGAGCCTCGTTGGGGGAACGAACGCTCATCTGTGGCCTCCCCTGTAGCTAAGCCGTTCTTCCGTTGTGGGGTCGCCAATCCCAGGCAAGAAAAAGACGCACACGAACCCCACCACTGGCTGTCGCTATCAAAACGCTATCGCAGGATTTCTAGCGTGTCTTCTGGTGCGTCTGAAGGGGTCGTCCCCCCCAGACCCTCTTTTATACGTCCTCACGGGATCGCAGGTGTCAATCTCTCTTTCAACCAGCCCACGTTGCCCGAGGGCTTTACACGTGGTCTTCATGAGACAATAGTCAGAGTCACTTTATTCTGCTTCCCGGGGGAACGTGGTCTTCCGCACGTCTCCCTCTCTCTTAGGTCATTTGACCCCCCCTTGACTAGGGCTCTTGCGAATCTCACAAAGGAGGGGGCTGGGGTCATAACACATCCAACTCCTATACTCAATGCTCTGATTTATAAAGGCCAGCATACCAAAAGCTTTCTTCACCACCCCATCCACCTGAGATTCTACTTTCAGGGAACTATGCACCATTATTCCTAGATCACTCTGTTCTACTGCATTCTTCAATGCCCTACCATTTACGATGTATGTCCTATTTTGATTATTCCTACCAAAATGTAGCACCTCACATTTATCAGCATTAAACTCCATCTGCCATCGTTCAGCCCACTCTTCTAACTGGCCAAAATCTCTCTGCAAGCTTTGAAAATCTACTTCATTATCCACAACGCCACCTACCTTAGTATCATCTGCATACTTACTAATCCAATTTACCACCCCATCATCCAGATCATTAATGTATATGACAAACAACATTGGACCCAATACAGATCCCTGAGGCACACCACTAGTCACCGGCCTCCAACCTGACAAACAGTTATCCACCATTACTCTCTGGCATCTCCCATCCAGCCACTGTTGAATCCATTTTACTACTTCTGCTCCCCACCCCACATTCTTTGTTCCTCTGACTCTACGCTCTTATCCTTATTCCCAGTAATCCTGGCTACAGTCTGGGAATACTTCCCTTTGCCTTCCTGCCTGCTCTCCAAGCAGGGTTTGGGCTCATTCCTGACGCTGACTGAATTGAGATAGTAGCCAGTAATTCTCTGTTGCCTCAATGAAGTGCTGCTGTACTCTCCAAATGGAAGTTGTTTACTGAGCTTTATACGTGTGCTAGGGGAGTTCTAAAGGACCCAGTGTACTCTGTCAGCTGATGAGTAAAAATAAACCTGGCTCTGCTTCCCTGAGCAGATCCTATCCTTGAGGGTCACAGTTCTGGAAGTCACGGAGTGAGAGACTTTAAGTTCACCCCAATGATTATCCAGATTGAGAGGAGCTTCAACAGGAACAGGAATAATGGAAGTAGCACATTATAAAAGTGGCAGACAAATCCTAACCTGAAACAGCATACGGTATTGCAATACGGAATGATAATCATGTTGACTACTGACCACTTAAAGTTTGTGTTACTTTTTTGCACCCACAGTGTAGGACCAATGCTCGCATATTATAGAGCTTTACTTCAACATGAAGCTCCCTTTCTTTTCCCACTCTGCCTCCATCTGCCTTCCAGCCAAACATCTAAATGTACCAAGGGAAAGTCACCTGTTGGTTCAATATTGTTTTTTTTCCACTTTCACATATTCCTATCCACTACAGTTGCAGTCTTTAACTCTTTTTTCAGTTTCTAATTCTGTCTTTGACTACATTAAAATTTAAAACAAAAAGAAAATGTTGCAGCAGGTTAGGCAGCATTTGTAAAGAGAGAATAATGGAAGTATTGTCTCAAGTTGATGATCTATCATTAACTTCATAGACCTCAGTGTTAAAACTCTATTAATTCTTTTGTCACAGATACTGCTATTCTATTTTGTTTCAGATTTCCTACATTTCCACTTTTCTCTTTTGCATTTAAGATTGTTTGTTTTTGTCTTTAGATCCGGAGATTAAAATCCCATCCATCCATCATAATCTGGAGTGGAAACAATGAGAATGAGGCTGCACTTGCAGTTAACTGGTTCCATGTTTCACCATCAAACATGACATTGTACTTGGATGACTATGTACAACTCTATGTCAATACGATTAGAGAAATAGTACTTCAGGTAAGAAATATATTTAGACAGCTACTCGTTTACTTACTGGACACTGCCTGGCATCTAAGAACTGTTATCAAAAATTTAAATCTGTAAAAACATGTTTTAGGCTGCATAACCTGTTATGAATTTCTGAAAACATGAGGGACTAGTTTATCAGCATTTGTGTGTTTTCTAATTAAGGGACACTTTACTTCCTGGTTTATAGAATCTAAAGGCATGGGTATGAAGATAGATATATTGAATTGTAAATGAAAGCAGGAGGCGCAGTCAGTGTTTGGAAGAACAGGTACAAGAGGTTCTCCTCCAAACATCTTCCACCAATTGAGAACATACTGTAATCTATCCTCTAGTGTCTTTTTCCCCCAAACTTTGCAGTTTTCTATTTGATTCCTGGGCAACGTAAACTGTTGTAATGTAGAATATTGTAACTCCTCGGTGTCCTGTAGTCCCCTGGTTCCTCGGTGCTCTATTCAGTCACAAGGTGATCTACACCTGCTTCCCATTTCATTCACTGTTTTATCTGTATTCAACTATTAAATATAAGTTTTGAAATTTGATATTGTTCAAGTCTTTAAACATGCAAAAGTTGACAATGATTGTCGTAGGAGTAGGCTGTTAGAAAGAAGTTTACTTTCCTGATTATGTATTTTAAATCTCCAATATAACTTCCTGAATCAGTGTATGAAGCCAGGAAAGAGAGACTGAAAGCAGATACAAAGCAGCCTTGAAACTCAACGTCGACACAACCCTCCTCCTGAGTCCCCATTCTCCTCTCATCTGCTCAACTTCTCTTCCACTTGTCCTATTCTTCACTTTCCTTTCTTATCAGATTCCATAGTGAGACCAGCTTGGATGGCATGGACCAGCTGGGCCAAGGGGTATGCATGCATAATGTAGAATTATAAACTTACAAATTCACAAGTGAGCTTAGTAAATGCAGAAAAGTAGTAGTTTTTACAGATAGGTTTTAAACAGTTTGGGCTCAGTTCTTTGATTTTCCAATGTATGCAATTTTATTCAGCATTAAAAAGATTTTACCAGAATATGTTTCACCGCTCTTGTAGAACATAGAACATAGAATAGTACAGCACATTACAGGCCCTTCTGCCCACAATGTTGTGCCGACCCTCAAACCCTGCCTCCCATATAACACCCCACCTTAAATTCCTCCATATACCAGTCTAGTAGTCTCTTAAACTTCACTAGTGTATCTGCCTCCACCACTGACTCAGGCAGTGCATTTCTCGCACCAACCACTCTCTGAGTGAAAAACCTTCCTCTCATATCCCCCTTGAACTTCCCTCCCCTTACCTTAAAGGCATGCCCTCTTGTACTGAGCAGTGGTGCCCTGGGGAAAAGGCGCTGGCTATCCACTCTTATCTATTCCTCTTAATATCTTGTACACCTCTATCATGTCTCCTCTCATCCTCCTCCTCTCCAAAGAGTAAAGCCCTAGCTCCCTTAATGTCTGATCATAATCCATACTCTCTAAACCAGGCAGCATCCTGGTAAATCTCCTCCGTACCCTTTCCAATGCTTCCACATCCTTCCTATAGTGAGGCGACCAGAACTGGACACAGTACTCCAAGTGTAGTCTAACCAGAGTTTTATAGAGCTGCATCATTACATTGAGACTCTTAAACTCCGTCCCTCGACTTACGAAAGCTAACACCCCGTAGGCTTTCTTAACTACCCTATCTACCTGTGAGGCAACTTCCAGGGATCTGTGGACATGTACCTCCAGATCCCTCTGCTCCTCCACACTACCAAGTATCCTGCCATTTACTTTGTACTTGTGTAACAGTTTACAATTTATTACAACACCTACATCAGGATGCTGTTCATCAAATGCTGCTCAGCATTTAATACCATCATTCTCACAATCCTAATTGAGGAGTTGCAGAACCTGGGCCTTTGTACCCTCTGTAACTGGATCCTCGACTTCCTAACCAGAAGACCACAGTCTGTGCGGATTGGTGATAACTTATCCTTCTCGCTGATGATCAACACTGGCACACCCTAGGGGTTTGTGCTTAGCCCACTGCTCTACTCTCTATATACACATGACTGTGTGTCTAGGCATAACTCAACAACCATCTATAAATTTGCTGATGATACAACCATTGTTGGTGGAATCTCAGGTGGTGATGAGAGGGGGTACAGGAGTGAGATATGCCAACTAGTGGAGTGGTGCCACAGCAACAACCTGATACTCAATGTCTATAAGACAAAAGAGCTGATTGTGGACTTCAGGAAGGGTAAGATGAAGGAACACATACCAATCCTCATAGAGGGATCAGAAGTGGAGAGAGTGAGCAGCTTCAAATTCCTGGGTGTCAAGATCTCTGAGGATCTAACTGGGTCCCAACATATCAATGCAGTTATAAAGAAGGCAAGACAGTAGCTATACTTTATTAAGAGTTTGAAGAGATTTGGCATGTCAACAAATACACTCAAAAACTTCTATAGTTGTACCGTGGAGAGCATTCTGACAGGCTGCATCATTCTCTGGTATGGAAGGGCTACTGCACAGGACCAAAAGAAGCTGCAGATGGTTGTAAATCTAGTCAGCTCCATCTTGGGTACTAGCCTACAAAGTACCCAGGACACCTTTAGGGACACTCTCAGAAAGGCAGTGTCCATTATTAAGGACCTCCAGACCTAGGACATGCCCTTTTCTCAGGTAGGAGATACAGAAGTCTGAAGGTACACACTCAGCAATTCAGGAACAGCTCCTTCCCCTTTGCCATCCGATTCCTAAATGGACATTGAAGCTTTGGACACTACCTCACTTTTTAAAAAATATACATTATTTCTGTTTTTTGCACATTTAAAAAAATCTATTCAATATACATAATTGATTTACCTGTTTATTATGTTTTATTTTATTTATTATTATTTTCTCTCTCTCTCTGCTTGATTATGTATTGCATTGAACTGCTGCTGCTAAGTTAACAAATTTCACGTCACATAACCCTGATTATTAACCCATAACCCAAATTTCACGATAATAACCCTGATTCTGAAATGTAATTCTGACTGACTTTATTTATATTATGAATTTTACAGGGACTGGTTGTGTGCATCTGCAGTTTATTTAGCTCCTTTTATAAGACTCCACATCATTACTTTGCTGGGCATTTAAATCATAGGTAAATTAATTCCTGAGGGAAAATAAAGTTAAAGAACAGCATAAGCTGAATGGTAGAAATAAACACCAGCGGAGATTCAGTGCTCAGAGTCTTAGAGTTCTACAGCACAGAAATGTGCATGCCTGCCTTTTTGCCCATCTAGACTCATCACATTGACCTGTGTGAAGACCATGTTGTCAATAACTTGCCTATTTAAGTGTCTGTCTTAATGCTTCATAATCATAGTAATTGCATCTGATTTTATTATAATCTTGGACAGCACTTTCTAGGTACTAACTACTCTATCAACTACTTTCCCCTTAGTTTCTCTTTCAAAACTCCTTTCCCTCACTTTAGACCATAAGATATAGGAGCAGAATTAGGCCATGTAGCCCATCAAGACTACTGTGCTATTCAATCATGGCTAATCCTTTCCCCCCGTCCTCAGCCCCATTCCCCGGCCTTCACCCCATAACCTTTGATGCAGTGTCCAATCAAGGCCCTATCAAGCTCTGCCTTAAATACACCCAATGACCTGGTATTTAAGCGAAGTACACCCAACAAATCAACGACTTTAAATCTGGGTCCTCTTGTTTTTCCTACCACAGAAAAAAGATTCTGATTACGTACTTCTCTACCTTATATACTGTATGTTTCATTGCACTTCATTGCCAGGTCACCGACTGCCCCAAACGCTTAGCTTCCTATTGTCCAGGGAAAGCAAACCTAATCTCTTCCCATAGCTAAAACCTTCAAGTCCAGGCAACTTCCTGGTGAATGTCTTCTGCACTCTGTCCAGCAACTTAATCATATGCTTCCTTTTGCATGGAGTCTAGAAAATGCAGCTTAACCATGTTTTTGTAAAGTTGTAATGACACTTATCTTCTACGCTCCAACCTATGAAGGCAGTCATGTGCCCTCTTGACCACTCGTGTCTACCTGTGTGACCACTTTCAGGAAATTATGGAGTTAGACTTCCATTCATAAATATTCCTTAGCACCTTGCCGTTCCTTAGTGTCCTACCCTTATTTAGTTTCTCAAAATGTATCACCTCTCATTTGTTGTGATTAAATTCCATTTGCCAACTTTCCACCTGATCCATATGCTGCTGTGGCCTTAGACAACCTTTTTCGTATTCCACACCAATGTTCATGTCATTCCTAAACTTGGTGATCGCACATTCACATCTAGGTCATTAATATGGATCACAAACAGCAGGGGTTCGGTATTAAACCTGGTGATACACTGTTAGTCACACAGCAGTCCCGTCAGAAATGACCCCTGCTTCCTAACACCAAGCCAATTTTGGAGTGAACTAGCCAAGTCACCTTGGATCCCAAGTTCTATCAGTCCTAACAATAAGTAAAACAAGCTGCACAATTAGTTTGCAGAGACACAATGACAGGTGGAATTGTGGACTATGTAGAAGGTTATCAAAGGATACAGTGTGATTAGATAAGTTACGAATATGGGTAGAGAAATGGCAGATGAAGCTAAATCTGAGCAAGTGTGAGGTGTTGCACTTTGCTGTAAAATATCAGGGGAGAGTATACTATTAATGACAGGACTTTTAACAGCATTGATGTACAGAGAGAGCTCGTAGTTGAAGTCCAGCTATATAAAACTTTTGTTAGGACACACCTGGAATATTGTGTGCAATTCTGATCACCCCATTACAGACAGGCTGTGGAGGCTTTGGGAAGTGGACGGAAGGGTTTTAGTACAATGTTAACACATACAAACAAGCTGGAGGAACTCAGCAGGTCGGGCAGCATCCGTTGAAACGAGCAGTCAGCGGATGCTGCCCAACCTGCTGAGTTCATCCAGCTTGTTTGTATGTGTTGATTTGACCACAGCATCTGCAGTGTACTTTGTGTTTAGTACGATGGTGCCTGGTTTAGAAAGCATGGGCTGAAGGAGAGGTTGGACATACTGGGGTTGTTTTCTCTGGAGCGTCAAAGACTTGAGGGGAAAGAAGTATATAAAATAATACAAAGTATAGACAGAGTAAACATTCAGAATGTTTTTCTTCGAAATGCCTACTACTAAAGGGTATAGTTTTAAGGTGAGAGGAGAGAAAGATCAAAGGAGATGGGCAGGACAGGATTTTACAGAGAGATCGGTGGGTGCCTGGAACAGACTGCCATCGGTAGTGGTATAACTGGCTATGATATTGGTATTTAAGTGGCTCTTAGATGCATGAATATGCAGGATATGGATCATGTGCAGGCAGAAGAAATTTAGTTTAACTTGGTGCAGACATTGTGAGCAAAAAGATTTGTTCCTGCGCTTTACTGATATATGTTCAATTACCTTAATATACTTTGGTTACTTAGTAACAGTCTTTGGGAAGCAGTGAGTGATTCTATATATAAACTCATGTAATAAAGAATGTGAACATCTCTCACGCTAGTTTGATAGGTGGAAAACATCATATTAAATTGGAACGTGTACTGGGCTTGGGGCCAAAGCAACAAAATCAGGGTTCTTAATGAGGGAAATATCAGTAATTCAGTAACCTAATAGAATGCATAGAATACAGGCAAGCATATTTAAATTCCCTTGAGTGAGCTGCATGTCTCAGATAATATTCAGCTATATCAGCATGGAAGAAGGTTGCTTGATCTGAGCAATGTATACCTTGTGTTGTTTTCCAGTCATGAAAATTAGGTAATGTTCCAAAAATAGACGGTGTTTGCAACAGGCACAAACCTAAAACAAAACATGGTGTAATGTTTGGTGCTTTGTGTCATTGGTGAGTTGACTGCATGGATTTATAAATAGATTTATGGGAAGAAGTTAAATAGGAACTACATTTCAACGTACCTGTAACCTTTCTGAGAACTGAACAGTGTTCAAGTATTTGTAAATATCTTCCTTGTAGCCCTCGTGTCTGTAAAATCTTCATTCCATAGCTGATTAAGCCAGTGGCAGTAAAGACAGTTTAATCCACCATGCATAACTGGTTGCTCTCAGTCAGATTTCAAGTCATTATTGTTGCTTTTAAGCAATATGACTTACTATTTTTATTGTTAATTTAATCCCATGCTGGCTAATTATGAAGTGAGCATTGATCATTGTGTAAGGGTATAGTTTGGGTTCTGAGTCTGTCTGAGGCCTGTCAGTCAAGAGTTGACCATGGATATTGCATCCTAGCTGTCTAGATATGCACGCCTGGGCAGTACGACATGGAGAACAAGCTGTTGCCCCTGTAGCAAGCTCCCCCTCTCCACGCATCTGATGAACCCAAAGGAGTGGCAGAGACTGATACAGTTTGGTACCAGCAGCATCGCAGGGGTTGCCAGTCAGCACTGAACTCAATGTCGGATTGCCTTAGGGACTCCAGCTCTGGATTTTTCCCTTGGGGTTTACTCCTGAAGGCTTCTCCAAGCGCGTGTAGCTGCAAGGCAGGGGTGGTTTGAGATCAGAGTTTTCCTTCTCCTAGATGAGCTGCCAACAACAGCTGATGAGCCCCATCTGCCTGAATCTACTGGTTTTAAGGCACCAGTAACCTGCCTTTGTACCTTTTCCTGTCAGTAGAAGCAGTTCCACTGGGCTTAGTAGCTAAATCACACGTGAAGGCCAGGAGCTAGACTTAGTTGTCAGAGGCTATTTGAGGCACATGCCATTGTGAGCATTTAATAGGTAGTGGAAGCTTGTTCCCATTACCATCCCCAGCTATAACAACCTTAAGTTTGAGTTAGTATTAAGCTTAAACGAGTTTTTATAAATGGCAGATTACAGTCGGCCCTCCTTATCTACATGTTCTGTATGCGCGAATTCAACCAACTGCGAATCGAGAAAACCCGGAAGTGCTATTCCAGCATTCGTTGCTCGAGCATTGTTCGCCTCGCATCTCGTTCGTTCGCTACTTTGTTCCTGTGAAAAAATGGCTCCTAAAAAGCAATTACATGGTCAAAGCAAATCCTCAAAGGCTAAGAGGGAGCATAAAGTTTAAGGCTAGTAAGGGATGGCTGGCTGGCTATGTAAAGCACTACAGCCTCAAGAATGTAAAGATCACGGGAGAATCGGCATCTCATTCGTTCACTGCTTGTGTTGTGAGCGAGAGGAACGTGTACAGTTTTTTGTCTTGGCAATATTCCCTAAACATTACAGTATAACAACTATTTACATAGCATTTACGTTGTATTCGGTGTTATAAGTAATCTAGAGATGATTTAAAGTATGCTGGAGGATGTGTGTAGGTTACATGCAAATACTACGCCATTTTATATAAGGGCCTTGAGCATCCGCGTTTTTTGGGAGGTCCAGGAACCAATCCCTCGCGGATAAGGAGGGCCGACTGTATAAAGGTACACACTAGGCATAATCTTATTTTATTGAAAAATGGTGTAATCAATTCTCCTTTCAACCTCCACTACTGCTCTTGCAACCTTCCGTATGTCATTTTATGTGATCCCAAGGCTCAGGCCTGCTGTCCCTGTGGTGCCTGGCACCACATAGATATAAAAAGACTGCTGACTGGTTAATTGATGACCAGTCCTACTGGTCTTGGAAACACTGAGGTGAAGAAAATTCAGACAGTATGTAATTGGCCCTTGATTGGATCCAGTACATTGATGCCTGTGGTAATGGTGGATCGGACTGCCTACTAATGAAGTTGTGTCCAAAGATGAAATTCCCTCCTCTCATTCCAGACAGTAGATGTCTGGCAATTGGCAGCTACTTCATTGAAGGGCTGATGAAGCTTCCTGCTCCCCTCCACCACTCGTTGTATTAGCAAGCCTTGTAATGGAAGGCTGTGTGCTCACTACTTCTACAATAGTTCCTCTTTCAATGATATTTATTTCAACAACATAACGTCCATCAACCTGAGGTAAAGAGTGGTGTGGTAAGTCTATACACGGAAGTCTTTTGTACTGCGGCTCATAACATTCCTGAGCCATCTCACAGACTTCCAGAGAAACATGGTCCTCTGTTGAGGCTATGGATACAAACAGGGTTCTGCCAGTGTACGATTTACACATCTGCAAGAGATTTAAACACATGTAAAAACATGTAATAATGATATAGAAACATATAAAATTATGACAAAGATAAATAAGATAGTAGGAAAGTTGTTTCCACTGGTAGGTGAGACTAGAACTGGGGGACATGGCCTCAAGATTTGAGGGTGTAGATTTAGGATGGAGATGAGGAGGAACTGCTTTTCCCAGTGAGTGGTGAATCTGTGGAATTCTCTGCCCATTGAAGCAGTGGAGGCTACCTCAGTAAACATATTTAAGACAAGGTTGGATTGATTTTTGTATAGCGAGGGAATTAAGGGTTACAGGGAAAAGGCAGGTAGATGGAGATGAGCCCATGGCCAGATCAGCCATGATCTTATTGAATGGCGGAGCAGGCTCAGTTGGCCAGATGATCGACTCCTGCTCCTTTTTCTTGTGCTCTTATGTTAGGTACCTTTGGCAGCATGTGATGGTGAGACAGTATTTGCTGCTCTATTTCATTCAGATATTTTAATGTGATTTTTCCAGTTGAGTTGGAATGGGCTCAACAGGATAAACAAACCTCTGGGAGCAGGAGGAAGCCATTCAGCACTTTAAGCCACAAGGCTGTGTGCTTAGCCACTGCTCTACACTCATGACTGTGTGGCCAGACATAGCTCAAATGCCATCTATAAATTTGCTGATGATACAAGCATTGTTAGCAGAATTTCAGATGATGACAAAAGGGCGTTTAGGAACAAGATATAAAAGTTAGATGAGTGATGCCGCAGCAACAATCTTGCACTCAACATCAATGAGACTAAAGAGCTGATTGTGGACTTCAGAAAGGGTAAAACGAGGGAACACAAACCAATCCTCAAAGAGGGATCAGAAGTGGAGAGAGTCAGCAATTTTAAGCTCTGGATGTTAATATCTCTGATGAACCTAACTTGGACCCAACATATTGATGCACCTATAAAGCAGCTATATCTCATTAGGAGTTTGAGGAGATTTGGTTTGTCGACTAAAATACTTGAAAACTTCTTCAAGTGTATTGTGGAGAGTACTCTGACTGGCTGCATCACCGTCCGGTATGGTTGGGGGGGGGTGGGGGAGGTGGTGGTGGTGTTGCATAGCTACTGTGAAGATCAAAGTAAGTTGCAGAAACTTGTAACATTGGTCCGTTCTATCATGGGTACCAGCCTCCATAGTATCCAAGACATCTTCAAGGAGCGATAACTTAGGAAGGCAGCATCTGTCATTAAGGATCCCCACCACTCAGGACATGCTCTTTTCACACTGTTGCCATCACAAGGGAGCTATAGAAGCCTGAAAACACACATTCAGTGATTCAGGAACAGATTCTTCCCCTCCACCACCCGATTTCTAAATGGACATTGAATCTATGAACGCTATCTCACTACTTTTCTATTTCTATATTTTGCACTACTTTAAAAGACATATGTATACTTAATGTAACTCAGTTTCTTGTCTATATTTATGTCATTGTACTACTGCCGTAATGTAAACAAATTTCATGACATATGCCAGTGATATTAAACCTGATTTTGATTCTGATCACTGAAGTGGTATCCTCAGTTTATTTTCTTCCAAGCCCTTATCAGCCTTGCCTAACAAAACTCCAGAGTCTTGTTGTGATGTTTTCACTTGCCTGGCGGTCAAGGTCCTCACACTCTGTGTGACAAAGAGCTTCCTAATCTCCACTTCAATGTCCTGGCTCTAATTTAAAGGTTCAGCTTCTTCCTAGGCTCCCTGTATCTAGGCAAATTGTTTGTTTTCTCACTATGTCGGTTCCTTTGATCATCTTAAATATCTTCTGTAAATCATCTCACAACATTCTAACAGTCACTATATTCACTACACAATATGTTTGCTCTTTTAGGAAATTTTTAAACATTTTTCTCTGGCATCCAAATTTTATTTATGGTCGGATAATTTCAGCCCCACAGCTTTGTTGAAAGAGAAGAAGCAGCAAGGTTGACTGGGTGATCAAATCAGTCTCAGTGCTAGTTTGTGTGGGTTTCATTCAGATATACATGATGCATCTGGCTGTTTTGAGAAGGTTGAGCTAATACCTCACGTTAGCTAATACTAACGTGGTTGTCCTTGAAATGTGGTGCATCATGAGGTAGTACCCAGCATGTCAGGCAGCATCTGTGGGGGCCAAGGGATGCTAGACGTTTCAGGTATAGATCATACATCGGGACCGAGAGTGCAGAGTGGAGAGAGCCACCATAAAGAGTTCAGAGGGAAAGGTGAGGCAGGGGCTAGCAGGTTAGAGGTAGAATCAGGCGAGGAAGGAGATGATGGGCAGCTGGAATCAGGGAGAGGAGAGTGGAGGTGGAGCCAGGCTGGAAGATGAAACTCCACAAATTAACAGCATCTTCAGTCTCTTGTAGCTCAATTTCACATCAGGGCTTGTTTCTTGAAGAATCAAGGAATGATTTGCCATTTGAAGTTGTAGTAGGCCAATATAGTATTTTTAGAAAAGAAAAATATACTTGATGTGAAAATAAAACAGAAAATACAGGAAAACACAACAAATCAGGAAGCATTTGTCTGCGAATTTCAGACAAATGGCCATTTATTAGAACCACCAACTTTGATTTTCTCTGCACTGATGTCCCCAATCTCTGAATATCACCAATTTTCCTTTTGGTACCTTTATGATTGATAAGCACTTACTTAGAGTTATTGTTTGACTAACACTTGAAATCTGTTCTCAGGAGGATAGAAATCGCCCATATATTACCTCAAGTCCCACCAATGGAGAGGAATCGGTTCAGGAGCACTGGGTTGCCAATAACCCATATGATGACCACTATGGTGATGTTCATTATTATAATTACTGCAAAGATTGCTTGGACTGGACGTATTTTCCAAAGCCAAGATTTGCATCTGAATATGGCTTCCAGTCTTGGCCTTCCTTCTCAACACTGGAAAGGGTTTGTGATCTCACCTTTGTTGTTGCATGAATGAAGTCACTGGAGAGCTTGCTGTTTGCTATTGTTGTTAAAAGAACTTGCTGTTTAAAACAATTTTTAAGTCCCCAGGATGTATTGAAATCACTTCACTTATAAAACCTTTTCTTCAGAAATCTAAAATACCCTTTGAAGGCCAATGCCAGCAATTTAGTGGTATATCTATAGCTGCCTTTCTTCTGTTTCATACAAAAGTAGTTATTAATTTTAAACTAACATCAGTTTTTCTGTGCAGAAACAATGAATCCTGTTGCTATGTAATGAGAATCTTGTGAAACAGCTGGGTGATTCATTCATTTAGTATCACACATGGTGCAATTTATGATCAGAGTGATAGGGTCATACAGCACAGGAACAGACATAGAAACATAGAAAATAGGTGCAGGAGTAGGCCGTTCGGCCCTTCGAGCCTGCGCTGCCATTCAGTATGATCATGGCTGATCATCCAAAAACCAGAAACCTGTACCTGCTTTCTCTCCATACCCCCTGATCCCTTTAGCCACAAGGGCCATATCTAACTTCCTCTTAAATATAGCCAATGAACTGGCCTCAACTGTTTCCTGTGGCAGAGAATTCCACAGATTCACCACTCTCTGTGTGAAGAAGTTTTCCCTCATCTCGGTCCTAAAAGGTTTCCCCTTTATCCTTAAACTGTGACCCCTCGTTCTGGACTTCCTCAACATCGGAAACAATCTTCCTGCATCTAGCCTGTCCAATCCCTTTAGAATTTTATACGTTTCAATAAGATCCCCCCTCAATCTTCTAAATTCCACTGAGTATAAGCCTAGACGATCCAGTCTTTCTTCATATGAAAGTCCTGCCATCCCAGGAATCAATCTGGTGAACCTTCTCTGTACTCCCTCTATGGCAAGAATGTCTTTCCTCAGATTAGGGGACCAAAACTGCACACAATATTCTAGGTGCGGTCTCACCAAGGCCTTGTACAACTGCAGCAGAACCTCCCTGCTCCTGTACTCAAATCCTTTTGCTATGAATGCCAACGTACCATTTGCCTTTTTCACCGCCTGCTGTACCTGCATGCCCACCTTCAATGACTGGTGTACAATGACACCCAGGTCTCGTTGCATCTCCCCTTTTCCTAATCGGCCACCGTTCAGATAATAATCTGTTTTCCGGTTCTTGCAACCAAAGTGGATAACCTCACATTTATCCACATTAAATTGCATCTGCCATGAATTTGCCCACTCACCTAACCTATCCAAGTCACCCTGCATCCTCTTAACATCCTCCTCACAGCTAACACCGCCGCCCAGCTTCGTGTCATCCGCAAACTTGGAGATGCTGCATTTAATTCCCTCATCTAAATCATTAATATATATTGTAAACAACTGGGGTCCCAGCACTGAGCCTTGCGATACCCCACTAGTCACTGCCTGCCATTCTGAAAGGGTCCCGTTTACTCCCACTCTTTGCTTACTGTCTGCCAATCAATTCTCTATCCACATCAATACCGTGTGCTTTAAGTTTTCACACTAATCTCCTGTGTGGGACCTTGTCAAAAGCCTTTTGAAAATCTAAATATACCACATCCACTGGCTCTCCCCATCCACTCTACTAGTTACATCTTCAAAAAATTCTATAAGATCTGTCAGACATGATTTTCCTTTCACAAATCCATGCTGACTTTGTCCGATGATTTCACCTCTTTCCAAATGTGCTGTTATCACATCTTTGATAACCGACTCTAGCATTTTTTCCACCACCGATGTCAGACTAACCGGTCTATAATTCCCTGGTTTCTCTCTCCCTTTTTTAAAAAGTGGGGTTACATTAGCCACCCTCCAATCCTCAGGAACTAATCCAGAATCTAAGGAGTTTTGAAAAATTATCACTAATGCATCCACTATTTCTTGGGCTACTTCCTTAAGCACTCTGGGATGCAGACCATCTGGCCCTGGGGATTTATCTGCCTTTAATCCCTTCAATTTACCTAACACCACTTCCCTACTAACATGTATTTCCCTCAGTTCCTCCATCTCACTAGACCCTCGGTCCCTTACTATTTCCGGAAGATTATTTATGTCCTCCTTAGTGAAGACAGAACCAAAGTAGTTATTCAATTGGTCTGTCATGTCTTTGTTCCCTATGATCAATTCACCTATTTCTGACTGTAAAGGACCTACATTTGTCTTGACTCAGATGATCAATTTTCTATACTGATTGTAAGAGCCGGTGCTTTCTAATGTTTTAGCTGCTCTGACTCTGCTCAGACATGAAAATTAGAAATCTGTAGATAATGGAAATTTGAAAGGAAAACAGAAGATAAGAAAAGCATTTATCAGGTCAGGCAGCATCTGTAGAAAGTGAAAGAGTGTTAAAGTTTCAAGTCAAGATCTTCATCAGTATCTATAGTTGATGCTTCAGGTATGTAAATGCTAGTTAGTAACCAGATTTAGTAGTACATCTTTTTTCATGGGTTTGTAATAATTGGAATCATGGAAGTGGATGCTCATATTCACACAATGATCTGTTGTCTTGCTAAACATTTCTCCACCTCCTCTGTTGACAGCTGTGTCACCACTGCTCCTGATGTTAATCTGTACAAATGCTCACACACTTAAATATTCAGGCTCTCACATTCATACAATCTTGTGCATGTATACACAAGGTTAGAACATCTCCCATATTTATGCTAACGTATTTGCTTACACACAAAATGCTTGCACATGCACATTTTCCAAAACTTCAACATGCGCTCTTGGCTAATATATTCATCTGAATTATTGGGTGATAATAAAATAAATTGATAAGACATTATGTGTCATTAGTTGTACCACTAGGTTAGCTAAATCAGTGCAGGTTGAAGTCTGGAGGTGTGAATTTCTCACTGGTTCAAAGTTATGTTCATTAGTTGACCTCCTTTGGTGACTTAATCTTCAAAGTATGTGAAAAAACCAGGCCAATTCAGGTTTGTGCTGTTCCCAATGCATTTTTTAAAAAGCTAACTAGTTGGAAAACTACTGGAAATCTTCCCCATGTCCTTTTATTTAAAAGAGTTCTCATATTAAAGGAAAACAACAGTGTTGCCACAGATTACAATCCAAGATCTCCATGTTAACTTCATTGTTAGAGGAGCAGCTGTATGTTGCATCATTGAGGAAAAGCGAGTGTTCTTAAAATATCTTTTCTTGTTGACCAGGTTTCTTCAGCTGAAGACTGGAATTTCAACAGTTCTTTTGTTAATCACCGACAGCACCAAACTGCTGGCAATGCATTGTTACTGAAGCAAATCCAACTCCACTTTAAACTTCCTCAGGCAAAAGATCCCCTGCAAAACTTCAAAAATACGCTCTACCTTTCTCAGGTTAGACCAATCACTCCAGTGTATCAGGATAATAGTGTTTGGAATATTGCAATTACAAAAATAGATTTCATTTTTGTTAAATGTGATTCTGGAAATCTTGTGCAACACACACAAAATGCTGGACAGTCAATGTTATGGGCTGAGACCCTTCATCAGGACTGGAAGAGAAGGGGGGGAGGGAAGGCATACAAGCTGGCAAGTGAGACCAGGCAAGGTGGTGAGTGGGTGGGGGGAATGAAGGAAAAAGCAAGGTGATATGTGGAAGAGGTAAAGGGCTGAAGGAGGAATTTGATAGGAGAGACAGTGGACCTTAAAAGAAAGGGAGAGGGGCATCAGGGAGGTGATGGGCAGGTGAGGAGAAGAGAAGGGGTGGAAGGGGAACTAGAATGAGGAATGGAAAAGGAGGGGGGGGGGAGAAATTACTGCAAGTTAGAAAAATCTATCAGGTTGGAGACTACAGAGACGGAACAGGAGGTGTTGCTCTTCCAACCTGAGTACTGCCTCTTCACAGCAATAGGGGAGGTGACAGACTGATTTGTCAGAACGGGAAAGGGAAATCAAATTGAAATGGGGGCCACCGGGAAATCGCACGTTTTGTGCCGGATGGAGCAAAGGTGCTTGATGAAGCAGTCCCTTACTCTACATTGGGTCTTACTGATGTAGAGGAGTCTGCACTGTGAGCACAGGATACAGTAGATGACCCCAGTAGACTCACAGTTGAAGTGTTGCCTCACCCAGAAGGACTGTGAGGAAAGAAATATAGGGGTAGGTATAGCTCTTGTCCTGCTTACAGGGATAAATTAATGGGGACGGATAACTGATGAAGGGAGTCATGTCGAGAGAGATCTCTTAAGAAAAGCAGCGATTGGGCATATGGGAAAGATGTGCTTGGTGGTAGGATCCTGTTGGAGATGGCGTAAGTTACGAAGAATGATGTGTTGGATATGGAGGCTCATGGGATGGTAGGTAAGGACAAGGGGAACCCTATTCCTGTTGTGATGGCAGAAGGATGGAGTGAGGCCAGATGTGTGGGAAATGGAGGAGATGTGAGTGAGGGCAACATTGATGGTGGTGGAAGGGAAACCCTTTTCTTTGAAAGAAGAAAACATCTCAGTTGTTCTGAAATGGAAAGCCACATCCTGAGAACAGATGCAGTAGAGATGGAAGGACTGAGAAAAGGAATAGCATTTTTATAAGAGACAGGATGGGAAGGGATTTAGTCATGATAGCTGTGAGAGTTGGTGAGTTTGTAAACAAAAATCAGTAGATTGTCTGTCTCCAGAGGTGAAGATGAAAATTGAGAAAGGGGAGAGAGGTGTCAAGAGATGAACCAAGTAAATTTGAGGGCAGTGTGGAAGTTGATGAAATTGATGAGTTCATTTTGGGTGCAGGAAACAGCATCAATGCAGTTGTCAGTTTTATTATTTCTGTTATCAGGATTGTAAATTTATGATTGTAAGTTTATAATTGTAACTGCATAATACTGAAACTGGAATAGAAATGCAAGTTAAAGTGAAGAAGCAAAAGAAGGGTTATTGATGTTCAGTACAGCCACTGAGAACTCAGACACGGAGTTCAAGATCACATATTTGCATTTAATGGTTTGAGGAGCTAATCACATTAAGAAAGTAAATAGTAAAGCTGAGAATACCAGGAGTTACTGGCGCATTTCTGTGGTAGTTCTGTAAGAATTAGAATGGTCATTGCAACTTCTTTTCTAATTTGACCTCCTAAAGGAGGTCATAGTCTCAGCTTCTGGATGTCACTCATTCTTGGTAGGGCTTGATGCATAATACCAGGCCATAAGAGGAGTGCATAAGCACAGTCTTGGAAAGCTGATACAGTTCCTTGCACAGCTGCAAGTGCATGCCGATTAGCAAGTTATGAAATAGGACTGCCCGCGGTATGAAGGAGCACGGCAGTCAACTGAACACATACTGTGGACGGGCTTTGTAAGAATGTGAATTGTTTCCCTTTGATGGATTAAGCAGAACTAATAGTCAGAGGAAACTTAAATTTTAGTCGGTGTTGCTTTTCCGTGGGTTTCAATGGAAGTGATGTCTCTTGTTTTAATCCTTCAAAATCTGAAAAGCTTGGACTGAAGGGAGGAATTTGGGAGTTGAGATTAGGATAATTCGAACTAGTGACTAAGTCTTTTTTGATTTGATAACATTGATGTGATGTTTGCAGATTCTAAATCTGGCCTCATTTGCAAACAGGTGATGCAAGCACAGTGTATAAAAACACAGACCGAATTTTATCGGCGAAGTCAGAGTGAAGTCATTGATGGGAAAGGTTTTACAATGGGCGCATTGTACTGGCAGCTCAATGATATCTGGCAAGCCCCCTCCTGGGCCTCCATTGGTATGAACCCTCCAATAACAAATGTCATCTTTTCAGCCACTGTGAGCTGTTTTCATACAAAGAAATAAGAATGTTGAAATGTCAGCTTTGTACAGGTGGTCTGAAACATTAAATTGAGTGGATATCCCAAAGTTGGATTAGTGAATCCATTTTCACAGCACTTTTCATTGTCTTACACATCCAAACATGCTGTTCAGAGAGTGAGGTACATTTTAAAGTAGAGCTATATCGGCCACACACAGTAATGTGATAATGACCAGATAGATATTCCATTTCAGTGGTGTTACCTAGAGGTAAAGGACTGACATTGCAGCAGGGAGATCTCACAGTAGAGAAATGTGCAAGATCTTTATTCCCTATCTGTGATTAATAAGCCTCAGATTAACATTATATAAAAAATCTGCACTCTGCATTCAGGGTACTGTTTGTATTGCCAGTGTAGATTTTTAAGGAAAGCTTTCAAGTCTCTGGAGTAGGTTTGGAGTCACAGCTGTCCCTGGACTACTGGGAATGCCATCTAAAAATGCACAGGTATTTTGTTTTTCTCTTGTTCATGGGCTACTCTCTGAGATTCCTTCTTGCTAGCTAGTCTAGTTTAGGCTACTCTAAATATTCCTGAACAGAAACTACTGGAACTACACATTTATGGTGATGGAAACTTGTTAAAGATTAACAGGAACTGCATGTGATATATTATTTGCTTAAATGAATAAACTATAAGGTACAGTCTAAAATTAAACTTTGTACCACATGAATTTATGACACTTTAAAATATACATGCTATCTTAGAGCAAGTCTAAGTTTGAGAAGTGATTTCCCCTTTGGTTTCAGATTTGGAATTTAATTCTTGTAAGCTAATTGTCACTTCCTAATAAGGGAAATAATCCCATGCAATGAAATAGATATCTTTACTGTTTGAATATTTGAAATCAGTTCCTTGCTTTGGAATGTTGAGGTACCAGTTGTAAAAGGGCCTGTTGCACTACTTTCATCTTAACTCAGCTCATTAGTATGTGCCACTGGTGTCTGAGAGCAGCAAGGTACCAGGAAATTTCCCCTCCATCTGAGCCTAGAAAATTCTTAGCCTCAAAGTGACCTTTATGATCCAAGATAAAGAATCACTGAGCAGAGACAGACAGAAGTGTTGGGTGAAATGTGGTCTGATTGATCATGAGCAACCATTCCCATAGTCCTCAGTGAATTGATGTCTTGGCTTCCAAGTTCAAACCTCCCTGGAAGTAGTAATGCATATAAATGGAGGGCCGATGGTGAGTGGCGTACTAACCTTCGTCACCAGGGGCAGAGTGCAAGAATGAGGAAGTTATGTTGCAGCTGAGGCCACACTTAGACAATTGTGTGCAGTCCTGGTCACAACTCTGTTGGAAGGATGTAGAGACTTTGGAAAGGGTGCAGAAAAGCTTCATCAGCATGATGTCTGGATTAGAAGGTACGAGCTTTAAGAAGAGGTTGGATAAACTTGTGTTGTTGTTCCTCCCCTGGCCATTCATTGGCATCAGCTGGTCTGGGGCATTTTGGACCCCTCTCCCAAGTTATCTTTCCAAATACACAAAATTTAAAGTTTTACCTTTGACAGAATTTGACCACCATTAAAAACATAACTCATTCTGAAGGAACCCAGAGTGATGCTGGACAGTTCTGGGAATGTTGTACGTTGGAGCTGTTGTCTTTCCAATGGGACTTCATACCAAAGCCTGTCATATGTATGTAAAAGGTGTCATGTTACTCTGTTGAATTACTCCCAGTGTTATGGCGTGTCCATCACAGACCCATTCCCAGTGAGTCCACCACTGACCCAGACCCGAGGAGGGGAAGAAGATAAAATAGCAATAATTAAAGCCTTTAGACAGACACATGAAGAGTCAGGCAATGCAGGGATATAGACCCTGGGGGTAGATGGGATTAGTTTGAGTGGCATCATGGTCAGCACAGACAAGGTGCATCGAAGGGCTTGTTTGAGCACTGTACCTTTCTACATTCTTAATTGAGATGTGCAGTTATGAAAAGCTGGATAGACCATAAGACATAGGAGTAGAATTAGGCCATTTAGGCCATCGAGTCTGCTCCGCCATTTAATCGCGGCTGATCCTTTTTTACCTGTTCATCCCCATTCCCTGACCTTCTCCCTGTAACCTTTAATGCTGTGTCCAATCAAGAATCTATCAAGCTCTGCCTTAGATACACCCAACAACCTGGCTGTCACAGCTGCCTGTGGTAATTAATTCCACAAATTCACCACCCTCTGGCTGAACAAACTTCTCTGCATCTCTGTTTTAAATGGGTGCCCCTCTGTCCTGAGGCTGTACCCTCTTGCTGTAGACTCTCCCACCATGGGAAGCATCCTTTCCACATCTACTCTGCCTAGGCCTTTCAACATTCGAAAAGTTTCAATGAGATTCCCCCCCCCCCCCCCATCCTTCTAAATTCCAGCGAGTACAGGCGCAGAGCTATCAAATGTTCCTTGTATGATAACCCTTTCATTCCCAGAATCATCCTTGTGAACCTCCTCTGAACCCTCTCCTCTGCCAGCACATCCTTTCTTAGATGAGGAGCCCAGAACTGTTCACAATACTCAAGGTCAGGCCTCACCAGTGCCTTATAAAGCTTCAGCATCACATCCCTGCTCTTGTATTCTAAACCTCTTGAAATGAATGCTAACAGTGCATTTGCTTTCCTCATCACCAACTCTACCTGCAAGTTAACCTTTAGGGTGTTCTGCACAAAGACCCCTGAGTCCCTCTGATTCTCAGATTTTTGGATATTTTCCCCAGTTAGAAAATAATCTGCACATTTATTTCTTCTACCAAAGTGCATGACCTTGCATTTTCCAATGTTGTATTTCATTTGCCACTTTCTTGCCCATTCTCCTAATCTGTCTAAGTCCTTCTGCATCCTACCTGTTTCCTCAACGCTACCTGCTCCTCCACCAATCTTCGTATCATCTGCAAACTTGGCAACAAAGCCATCTATTCCATCATCTAAATCATTGACATACAGCATAAAAAGAAGCGGTCCCAACACCGACCCATGCAGAACACCAGTGGTCACTTTCAGTCAACCTGAAAAGGATTCTTTTATTCCCATTCACTACCTCCTACCAATCAGCCAATGTTCTAACAATGCTAGTAACTTTCCTGTAATGCCATGGGCTCTTAATTTAGTTTGCAGCCTTGTGTGGCACCTTGTCAATGGCCCTCTGAAAGTCCAAATATACAACATCCACTGCAACCCTTTTAACTCTCCTATGTGTAATCTCCTCAAAGAATTCCAACAGGTTCATCAGGCAAGATTTTCCCTTAAGGAAACTATGTTGACTATGTCCTATCTTGTCCTGTGTCACCAATTACTCCATCCTTAACAATTGACTCCAACATCTTCCCAACCACTGAGGTCAGTCAAACTGGTCTATAAATTCCTTTCTGCTGCCTTCCTCCTTTCTTAAAGAGTGGTGTGACATTTTCAATTTTACAGTCCTCTGGCACCACTGCCAGAATTTAATGATCTTGAATTCTGGCATGGTGCAGTTCATCTGGTGTGGGTGACTTATGCACCCTTATGTCTTTCAGCTTTTGAGCACCTTCTCCCTTGTAATAGTAACTGCACTCACTTCTCTTCCCTCACATCTTTCAACATCTGGTACACTGCTAGTGTCTTCCACGGTGAAAACTGATGAAAAATATTCATTTAGTTAATCTACCCCGTTATTATTTCTCTGGCCTCATTTTCTAGTGGCCCTATAACAACTCTCATTTCTCTTTTATTTTTTACATACTTGAAAAAGCTTTTACTATCTACTTTGATATTGTTTGCTAGCTTGCTTTCACATTCGTCAGTACTGACGAAGGGTCTCGGCCCGAAACGTTGACATTACTTCTTCCTATAGATGCTGCCTGGTCTGCTGTGTTTCACCAGCATTCTGTGTGTGGTGCTTGCTTTCATATTTAATCTTTTCCTTCCTAATAATTCTTTTAGTTGCTCTCTGTAGGGTTTTAAAAGCTTCCCAATTCTCTGTCTTCCCATTAATTTTTGCTTTGTTGGATGCTCTCTCTTTGACTTCCCTTGTCTGGCACTGTTGTAGGCATTCAACAAACCCACTCTCTTGTTGAAGTCTGCTATGACTACCATAACGTTGCCCTTTTGATATGTCTTTTCTACTTCCTGTAGTAATCTGTGATCCACATCCCAGCTACTGTTGGGAGGCCTGTATATAACTGCCAACAGGGTTCTTTCACCCTTGCAGTTTCTTAACTCAACCCACGAGGTTTCAACATCTTTCAATCCTGTTTCACATCGTTCTACTGATTTGATGCCATTCTTTCCTAGCAGAGCCATGCCAACCCCTCTGCCGACCTTCCTATTCCTTCGATAACAACGTGTAACCTTGGACATTCAGCTTCCAACTTCAACCATCCTTCAGCCATGATTCAGTGATGGCAACAATATCATACCTGACTTGAGCAGAGGGGTCAGTAATTTGGAGGAAATGTTTAAGTTCATAGGACTGGAGGTGTTGAGGAAAATCTTTTTCTCTCAGCTTATGATGGGAGTCTAATGAAAGGGTGTAAGACAGAAACCCTCAAGCCAGCTAAAGCAAGTCATGTGAAAAGAATTTGAAGAGCTGTGAGTGAGAGTAAGCCTTAACGGCTCCATTTTTAAACAACGTGGACACAGTGGACTGAATGGCCCTGTGCTTCATAAATCTCCTTAATCTCACTATTATATTGGTAAAAATTGTTTTAATGGCAATTTAAAAAATCTTTGTTCTTTCAAATCATGATTTCAAAGCAAACTAATGTATATCAAGTTCCAGTTATAGATAATCATTAGACTGATTTGTGGGAATGTTTGTTCTTTTCCTTCCCAGAGTACGGTGGTAAATGGAAGATGCTTCATTACTTTGCACAGAATTTCTTTGCTCCTGTTCTCCCAGTAGCTTTTGAAGACCAAGGTACACTGATAATCTATGGAATTTCTGATCTATCCAGAGACCTCCAACTTGTTCTTCAGGTATGTTTAGACTAGAAAGCTATTGGTTCAGGTTAAGCTACTACTGGCCACCACTTTGTACATTAATCCCAGTAGAGATTTCTGACTACTTTGGTTTCTGGTTTCCTGATGTAAGATTGCTTTTCTGACTGGAAATCTATGACCAGAGTGTACTGCAGGGATAGATGGTGGATTGTTGTTTGTCATAGATAAAAAGAAAACTTGGATGAAATGGATTCTGATTTTGATCAGGAAGTCTGTTGATGTCACAAAGTTTTTGGAGTTGTAGATAACAAAGATAGCTGTCTAAGAATATAGAGGTCAACTGGAAAATTGGACAGTGTGATGTGAAATAGAATTTAATCCAAACAAATCTAAGGTAATGCACTTCGGGAGGTTAGATGTCAGGATGGCACAGAGTAAATTTCAGGGATTTCAGGAGTGTTAAACTTTATGCTAGAAGAACTCAGCTGGTTATGCAACATCTGTGGGAGGAAAGAAATTGTCAACTTTTATGTAGAGAGAGACCTTGCTTGCTGAAAGTGGTGACATAGGTGGAGCACCGAATTTAAAAGTTGGGTCATGACAGTTGTACAGAATATTGGGTAGACCACTCGTAAGAGTATTGTATACAGTTCTGGTCACATACTACAGACAGGATGTGGTAACAAGAGAGAGCAAAGGAGGTTAATCAGGACTGTAGTTTTAAGCAGGGATTGGATAAACTAGGTTTATGCTGAGTATCCCCCCACTGGGGATAACTGTGTCTTGCCCCCCACACTTTGGTAACTGTCTCTCTTCCTCACACATGAGGACCTGCCAGTGCTCCTATTACTGATGGGTAGTATGCTGTTAATGCAGCTCCTGTGTGCTGAGGTCCTTTGGTGTTGTTTCACATCTCTGTAATCGGAAATTGACAGGAAGCATTCTAGTCCTGTTACAGCCTCAGGTGGAATCACTTTGCTTATTCAGTCTCAACCGTAACAACGTGCACTGCCTTGGAATTGAATAAGTGGAATTCATAGACAGAAGTAAGCTATTGACTCAGCCAGTGGGTGATTCTTAGCAAAGTATACTTTTCTTCATGAAGGTCACTTGAGAGATTGCCTACTGCGTCTCTGAGATGAGGAGACTTGCCAATATAATGCTCCTAAAACAGAATACGTTGCAGTGATGGTTTTGTTTAATTCTGAACATGTTTTGTTGTGTAGGTTCGGCTTTACCAGTGGAGTCTCATGGAACCAGCATGTGTTTTCCACACCGAACCCTTCACATTAAAGGCAAGCAGTGCAGCCCCTGTGTACAAGGAACTGACGGATGATTTGCTGAAGCGTTGTAGCTGCAGCCGATCTCACTGTGTTGTCACCTTTTACCTTGAGGCTAACAGCCAGCAGCTGGGACCAGCTAATTATTACCTGCTGACATCTTTCAAGGATGCTCAGACACTGAGAAAGCCACAAATTAATGTAAGTAACTACAACGTACCTCATCACTCACTCGTACCTCACAGACAGGTAAATTATCCATTTTGTTGATGAATTACATTCAGTGGCCATTTTATTTGGTACCACCTGTGCCTAATAAATTGGCCACTGAGTGAATGTTTGTAGTCTTCTGCAGATGCAGCCCATCCACTTCAAGGTTCATTCAGAGATGTTATTCACACCAGTATTGTGATGCATGGTTATCTGGTTACTATTGCCTTCCTGTCGCATTCCCATCAGCTTGAACCAGTCTGGCCATTCTCCTTTGACCTTTCTCATTAACAAGGCATTTTCGCATTCTGTCTCATTTCTTCCCCATTCTGATGTTTAGTCTGACAACAACTAAACCTCTTGACCATGTCTTTGTGCTTTTATGCATTGAGTTGCTGCTGCTATGTGATTGGCTGATTAGATATTTGCATGTGTACATTTGTACGTAATAAAGTGGACACTAGGTATATGAGTGTGGGGGACATCTCAGTCAAGACTTGTCTCTATGGATTAGGACAACACTATATACTAGCAAGGATTTAGAAAGTTTATCACTCGTTAAGTCCTTCCCTGGTCTAAAAACACAACAGATCACACTCATCTGAATTAAATTCCAGTTGCCTTTCCTTGGCCCACTTTCTGCCTGCTTGTAGCTGCACCCTGGCACTGTACTATAGCTGGGAGTAGTGGGGTATATTGGAGGGTTGTACAGGGTTTACAGGATTATGGGAATGGGGCAGTGGGTTACATGGGGAATTGTGGAGTTATAGCCAGATGTGGTAAGGCATATGTGGGTGGTGAAGTATACATGGGGCATTTTGTGCAAACACAGATCAGAGTTTCCCATAAATACACTAAGAGATTATTATATCAGTGTATTTGTCCCATGAGCAAGTTTTACATCTTGAGTTCCATTGTTTCCTAGGTCACCATCAGCCAGCAAGGGGACATATACATGATTAATCTACAGACCAACAGTATCGCTCCTTACCTCTGGTTGGACGTAGGGAACATCTCAGGGAGGTTCAGTGACAATGGCTTCCTGATGTGGGAGAAGAACAAGCAGCTATCCTTCATCCCGTGGAGTTCCACCAGCATGTCCAAACTGAGGAAGTCTCTGACCATCCACACCCTCCAAGATGTATACTAACCGTTCACATCTTCAGGTTGTTCTCCCAATAACTGAATGAACATCTGTCTGTGTGAGTAATGGTCACCACACTCAGGACACTGTTGTTAATGTCAGTTGAAATCAATGAATATTGGACTGTGATGTACATTCATTATGGTGGGCCATTCATCTAGTTTCATTCAAGAAAGGGTGCATTTAAACCAAAGACAAATCAGGAAGTCAGGATTGAAACTTTCAACTCAGGATCTTTTGATAACTTTTAATAATTTGGATTTGACTTCTGCCAGAATAACAAACATTGCTGTGGTCTCTCTGGTTTTGACAATATTGCAACATTCCTTTATCGATACAACTTCTATGCTGCAGAATTTGTGCTCACTTCTGTATTACAAGCCCATCTCAGAAATATTATTATACT
The DNA here is from genome assembly GCF_048418815.1 of Hemitrygon akajei. Lineage (NCBI taxonomy): Eukaryota > Metazoa > Chordata > Chondrichthyes > Myliobatiformes > Dasyatidae > Hemitrygon > Hemitrygon akajei. The sequence continues at coordinate 35,888,336 of NC_133127.1, forward strand.
TTTTATAAATCTGTGCTTCAATTTTGTTCATATGTGGCCTCTCTGAATGGGTGAACTAAGGCAACATCATCGCCAGAATTCATGAATTTTCGGATCAAACTAATTGTTTAAAAAGACAATATTTAATTTGAAAATATTGAAGAAGAATTTGTTTTCTCATGTTAACAGTTCTGCAAATCTGATTTCATTTCAAGGATGCAATGATTAAATTTATATGTACATATTCATATTGAGCATCATGGTGTATAGAAATCTTCCTTATTAAAATATACCTAATGAATTGGAGGGTTTGAGGAGAGAGTGGATAGTCTGGGACTGCTTTCACTGGAGTGAAGGAGGCTGAGGGATGACCTTATAGAAGTTTATAAAATCATGAGGTGGATTATCAGTCATTAGTCTGAAATGTGTGTCAGGGCCCAGAGTATAGCAAGGGTAAGGGGCCAGGATCTGGAACAGCACCTGGAATTTGATGCCTTAAAACAGGCATCTAGAATATGCCAGGGTGGGTGGGGTGGGGGGGGGGGTGATGCATGTGGTGACAACCAGAGTTGGGATCCTGAGATCATAGATTCCTGCCCCCTTTAAACTCACCAAGTTCACTGGAAAATTTATTAATGAAATGTAAAGAACATGAAATAAACTGTGTATTAATAGAATAAGGTCAATTTGTCTGGAAATCTACCGGCAATCCCAGGCATTCTGAATTATTTTAATTTTTATCCCCTGTAGTAGTTTCCTCTAGTGTAGTGTTAACTTCATTCATCACAATGCCAAGTCAGGACTTTACTACCTGGTATGATTCTGAATACTTCACTCCCAAAAGAACACAGTTTATTTGAATTATAGGTTATACAGCATGGAAACAGTTCCTTTGGCCCAACCTGTTTATTCCAACCAAGATTCCATTCTAAACTAATCCCATTTGCCTGCGTTTGACCTATGGCTTTCTAAACCGTTCCAGTACGTTATGAAAGTTGTTAATGTATTTATCTCAACCACTTCCTCTAACATCTCATTCCAAATACTCAGTGAAAATGTTGCCTCTCAAATTAATTTTAAATCTTTCCTCTCTCACCTTAAATATTTCCATTTTTTGTTCCCATATCTTGGGAAAAAGATTGTGTGCATTCATCCCATCAATGCCCCTCATGATTTTATACACCTTTATAAGGTCACCCCTCAGTTTCCTATGCTCCAGTGAAAGAAGTTCTAACCTGCTCAGCTGCCCTTTATAACTTAGTCCGTCTAGACCCGGCAACATCCTCATGGAGCCCCTCTGTATTCTTTCCAGCTGAACACAGTATTGAAATGCAGCCTCACCAATGTCTTGTGCAGCTGCAACATAACATCCCAACTTCTATACTCAGACTGATGAAGGCCAACGTGCCAAAAGTTTTCCTTCATCATGTGACACCACATTCAGAGAACCAGGTACTTTTAACTGCCTGGTCTCTTTGTTCTTCAACCTTCCCCAAGGCTTGACTGTTCTTTGCGAAAGTCCAACATTGATACAGGCATTCCCCGGGTTACGAACGAGTTCCGTTCCTGAGTCCGTCTTTAAGTTGGATTTGTATGTAAGTCGGAACAGGTACATCCGGTATTATTTAGCATCAGTTAGTCAAACGTTTGTCTTAGTATATAGTATATATTTGACCTTTCTATGCATATAAAACACTTAAGAAACATATGTATTTCAATAATTAAACCACTGCATTGCTAGTAATAATTGTAGCTTTCATCAGGGCAGGGCCTTTCACATGCTGTATTATTCACTTTATCCTTTACCTGTATCCTTTAACGTTGTTCTGATCGTTGACCGACTGTAGCCTAACGCGTTTCCAATGACTGATGGCATTTCACCTCTTTCCAATCGCTTTATTATTTCCAGTTCATTTTCAATCATGATCGTTTTCCGTCAACGGAACAGTAAAATGCAGATTCAGCAGCAGCCACAGATCCTCTGCTGCCCCGGGTCCTAAAGTCCACCCACACTGAGACAGGTTAAATGGGACAAGTGGGGGCAGTGCTGACTGGAAAAGGGGGGTGTCAGGGTGAATCTTGCTAAGAAATATTTAAGCCAAATGCAAAGTTATCTCTCAACACAGTGTTAACGGCAACGACTTAAAATGGCGGACGGCGTCGTGATCCGACTTAAAACGGTGGACAGCGTTCTCCTCCCTATGTTCGTAAGTACGAGTTGTTTATAAATCAGACGTTTGTAACTCGGGGACTGCCTGTATGTCATTCCAAAATGCAACATGTCATACTTTGCTGAATGAAACCCCATTTAACATTCCTCAGCTCACTTGCCCAGCTAATCAGGATCCCACTGTAAATCCTGATGCCAAACATTTGTCTGTTCTGCTTAAAATATATGAAATAGTAGGAATAGCCAAATCAGTAGCTTGTGTCTGCTCCACCATTCAAAAATACCATGATCGCCATTTTCCTGAACTAACTATATTTTTTGATTCCATTAATATGTATAATCTGCTTTGGATACACTCAATGCCTATGCCTCCATGGCTCTCTCAGCTTGAGAATTCCATGATTCACCACCATCAGGTAAAGAAATTTGTTCCTATCTTAGTCCTGAATCTTGAATGGCTGACCACGTCTTTCTGAGACAGTGACCCTGTTTCTAGACTCCCCACCAAAGCAACGACAGCACCAGCTCCAAACCCTGTAAGAAATTAATACGTTTCAATAAAATCATCTTTTACTCTTCTTAAACTCATAGCGCCTGGTTCCAATCTGTTAAATTGTCCTCACAATACCAGGAGCCAATTTGATGACCTTTACTGCACACACGTCTGCTATGCTTTAGAGGAGACCAGTCTTGTCAAGCCAGAGCAGTGTACCTGCAGCAAAGGCCAACACAGCAATTACTTTACTGCTGGTTAACTGTCAATGATCAATCTACAAGGATGTTAATCACTGAGAGGGGTTCTGAAGTGGCTTGGACCTTAAACATTAACTCGATTTCTCTCCACAGGTGCTGCTTGAACTGCTGGACATTTCCAGCATTTTATTTTGCTTTAAAGATTTAAACAATCCTGAGACTTGTGCAGATCCTCAAACCCAAGTTCAGAAATGAAGATTGCTATAGTCATTGATTGGTTTTAATTGTTTATTTAAAAAAAGCTTATAATTTCAAAGTACCTATTTCAAGCAAAAATATAAATTTTGGAACTCCTGCTGCTGGCAGTATTTACAGGATCAGTTTGGAATGTGTAAACGATTAATGGTGAGCTGCTCCTGTATGAAAACTCCAGTTCTTTATAAAGACAATCTGCAGTTTGGCTCATCAAGAATCCAGAACCCTCAATACACACTAGTTCTTAGCAGAAATAAACAGCTCCAAGGAAGGTGAGGGAGGAGAGACCCAAAGGCGAGACTTTGTTTAGCAGATCTGTGTACAGTGCTCTCACAAAATCAGAACAGTGTAAGTAAGCTCCAGAGCAGAGGTTCCCAACCCAGGGTCCACGGACCCCTCAGTTAATGGTAGGGGCCTATGGCAAAAAAAGAGAGGTTGCCAACCCCGGCTCTAGAGCCAATGACTTTTCTGAAACAGACACTGTTGTAATACAGGAACTACTGTGGTCAAAGCATGCACAGCAAGATCCCAGAAACAGTGCTGTGATAGCAACCACATTATCTGTTTTAGATCTCGGCAGGAGACTGAGAAAGTCTCCTCTGATCTCTGCAACAGTACCCCAGAAACTTGTGCATCTGCCAACACGTTGGTAAACCCTCAGTACTGCACTGGGAATGACAGACTGCCTTCTGCACCCAGGTTGTAGGATGGAAATATTGGCAGCCTCAGTAATATGTTGGCCTGAACATATTTTAAAATAAAAATAATAATAAAGCTGAGTGTGCCGGGTATATTCCATAGGTTTGAGAACTTAATTAATTTGAAGCACTGACTTTCAGATATTTAAAATAATTATGCCTTATGGCAATTATCAAACTGAAACCACAGTGACAGGCTGGGTTTGAATAGAATTTCTCTCATTCCAATAAGTTCAGGTAATCGGTGGAGATTAGCTTGTTGGCCACTTGTCAGGGCTCACATTTTCAAAGAAGTTTCGTTGTTGAAAGACTCCGATGTCAGATGGCTGAGTTTCCTAAATGAGGTTTCCACACCGCTGTCGTACACGCTGTCACAGTCCTGGGACTTGGCGTCAACCTGTAGAGCTGGGTGAGAGCAGTGAGAGGTTTCAATTCTTTACTTGAAAGCCTGTGCAAAAACTCAACACCTTTAATTGTTCTGCTTTAGTAGAATACGATTAACATTTCGACTCATCTTGAATCAGAAACCAGTGATTATTTTAAACACGCTGTTCTCAATTTGATGCAGAATCAGAATCAGGTTTATTATCACTGTTGTGACATGCGTTGTTTGTGGCAGCAGAACAGGGCAATATATAAATATGCTTTAAAATATAAGAAAAAATATACACATTAAATAAGTAGTACAAAAAGAGAACAAAAACGGTGAGGTAGTGTTCATGGGTTCATTGTCTGTTAAATTTGATAATGAAGGGGAAGAAGCTGTTCCTAAAATGTTGAGTGTGTGCATTCTTCTTTTAGGATGCAAGTATTCCTACTAATGATGATCTGAGACAAGTGTTAGGGATGATAAACTATTCACTGTTAAGAGTGGTCAGCACTTGATGGAATGCTGCACACAAGATTTATACAGCCTGTGATTAAAACCTGATCACTGAAGATCCCTTCCTTTCCTGTGATATCAGCTGTCCAAGGCACAGAAAAATCAGTATTAACCCTGCTGCAGGAAAGTTTTAGTTCTTTTCACAAACTTACTTAAAGTCAAAGTAAATTTATTATCAAAGCATGTATATGACTATACTACTCTGAGATTCATTTACTTGCAGGAATTCACATGAGCAAAGACTGAGAAGCAACCGATGTGCAAAAGACAAACTGCAAATACACACACAATAAATAAATAAATACTGAGAACATGAGTTGATAAAATCACAGACAGGAATTTGTATACTTTGGAAAGAAAACAACAGATCTTGCTTTTTCCTAAAAAACATAGCGTTGGGGAAGGAGTAGTGCTTGATAATTGTTCCTTTACTGCCAGGAACTGGGTTTGTATCGATTACAACCTGAGAGAATAAAATGCCCTCTTCCTGGATCCAACCCCAGCCAGGAGATCTCTTACCAGGAGAACTGATAAGAGAAGTTCAGCAGAATGACTGTAATGAGAGGGATTGCCATTGACAAAGGCGTGGTTGCAGCACAGGAAAGGAAGATTTATTTTGTATCAAAGCCAGTGATTATACATCACTGATTTGATAAACATTTCAATGAATCAGCTGTGGAGGTTTCACTGTTCGTCCCTGAACATGTTATGATTGAACTGTAAAAATGGAGGGAGTGAAGGGGATAGGGTAGTTAACAGGAGGAATTCAGAGTGATTCAGGTTAAACAAGTGAATTTTTGGAAAAGCAGAAATGTTTAATGAATTGTAGGAAAACACTTCAGCCCAGCAGTCTCTATTCTTCAGCAGGGATAATTCCCAGTAGATTTCTGTAATAATTTACCAAGTGTTTGGTGGGGTGGGGTTGGTCAGACAGCTTAAAATACAGTAGCCAATTAAACCCTAGTATTGTCAGCAAACCCGCTGAGAAAGCAAAAACCTACAGATACTAAAGTTCTGAGATAAAACAGAATCCACTGGAAATGCTCAGCAGAGAGAAGGGCAGTGTTGATGCTTCAGGTCAGTGCCTTTGGTGTTTGGTGGACTATAACCCCCACCTGAATTTCCCCTTAAAGATATGTGGCCTCCGGTCTCCAGGTCCCTCAACTCCACACAGTCCTCCCCAAGAACCACAGGCAGGACTATACCAGGAAACTGTTGTTTTCACCTGAACCTGTCATACACAGCAGCTTTCTTCTCTCCCTAATGCCATAAATTCTCAACCAGCCCCATCCCACTTCTGTTGGATGCCTCTGATACTCTCCCCGCCCTTTGACAGCCCAACCATGTTACCTCCATCATGGAGACCCACCATCACCTGCACTTCCATCCCACATCAGGAGGCTGTGATAGCCTCCATTTCTTCCTTGAACAGAGTTCTGGCTACTACCCCCAGCTCCCTCAAAAAAAACACGCTTAGCTGACATCAGTGAATGATTCCTATGTCTCTAGATCAAGGTGTTGATGGGAGAAATTGTATGGGCTCAAGCCAAAGCCATCTCTTAGCAACATGCACAAAATGAGCTCAGTCCCTACCCTCACCTATCAGAAACACAGAAAACCTATAGCACAATACAGGCCCTTTGGCCCACAAAGCTGTGCCAAACATGTCCTTACCTTAAAACTACCTATGCTTACCCATAGCCCTCTATTTTTCTAAGCTCCAAGTAGCCATCCAGGAGTCTCTTAAAAGACCCTATGTTTCCTCCTCCACCACCGCTGCTGGCAGCCCATTCCACGTACTCACCACTCTCTGCGTAAAAAAAACTTACCCCTGACATCTCCTCTGTACCTACTTGCAAGCACCTTAAAACTATACCCTCTCGTGCTAGCCATTTCAGCCCTGGGAAAAAGCCTCTGACTATCCACATGATCAATGCCTCTCATTATCTTGTACACCTCTATCAGGTCACCTCTCATCCTCCGTTGTTCCAAGGAGAAAAGGCCGAGTTCACTCAACCTATTCTCATAAGGTGTGCTCCCCAATCCAGGCAACATCCTTGTAAATCTCCTCTGCACCTTTTCTATGGTTTCCACATCCTTCCTGTAGTGAGGTGACCAGAACTGAGCACAGTACTCCAAGTGGGGTCTGACCAGGGTCCTATATAGCTGCAACATTACCTCTCGGCTCTTGCACCATATGCCTTCTTAACCACAGAGTCAACCTGAACAGCAGCTTCGAGTGTCTTATGGACTCGGACACCAAGATCCCTCTGATCCTCCACACTGCTAAGAGTCCTGCCATTAATGCTATATTCTGCCATCATACTTGACCTACCAAAATGAACCCCCTCACACTTATCTGGGTTGAACTCCATCTGCCACTTCTCAGCCCAGTTTTGCATCCCACCAATGTCCCGCTGTAACCTCTGACAGCCCTCCACACTATCCACAACACCCCCACCCTTTGTGTCATCAGCAAACTTGCTCACCTCCTCATCCAGGTCATTTATAAAAATCACAGAGAGTAGGCATCCCAGAACAGATCCCTGAGGCAAACCATTGGTCCTGGCCTCCATGCAGAATATGACCTGTTTACAACCACCTTCCGTGGGCAAGCCAGTTCTGGATCCACACAGCAGTGTCCCCTTGGATTCCATGCCTCCTTACTTTCTCAATAAGCCTTGCATGGGATATCTTATCAAATGCCTTGCTGAAATCCATATACACTACATCTACAGCTCTACCTTCATCAATGTGTTTAGGCACATCCTCAAAAAATTCAATCAGGCTCGTAAGGCATGACCTGCCTTTGACAAAGCCATGCTGACTATTCCTAATTATATTATGCCTCTCCAAATGTTCATAATTCCTGCTCTCAGGATCTTCTCTATCAACTTACCAACCACTGAAGTAAGACTCAATGGACGATAATTTCCTGGGCTATCCCCACTCCCTTTCTTGAATAAGAGAACAACATCCGCAACCCTCCAATCTTCCAGAACTTCTCCTGTCCTCATTGATGATGCAAAGATCATCGCCAGAGGCTCAGCAATCTCCTTCCTTGCTTCCCACAGTAGCCTGGGGTACATCTTGTCTGGTCCCGGTGACCTATCCAACTTGATGCTTTCCAAAAGCTCCAGCACATCCTCTTCTTTAATATCTATATGCTAAAGCTTTTCAGTCCGCTGCAAGTCATCCCTACAATCACTAAGGTCCTTTTCCATAGTGAATACTGAAGCAAAGTATTCATTAAGTACCTCTGCCTTCTCCTCCGGTTCCATACACACTTTTCCATTGTCACACTTGATTGATCCTATTCTCTCACATCTTATCATCTTGCTCTTCGCATACTTTTAAAATGCCTTGGGGTTTTCCTTAATCCTGTCCACCAAGGGCTTCTCATGACCCCTTCTGGCTCTCTTAATTTCATTCTTAAGCTCCTTCCTGTTAGTTTTATAATTTTCTAGATCTCTATCATTACCTAGTTTTTTTGAACCTTTCCTTCTTGATTAGATTTACAACAGCCTTTGTACACCACGGTTCCTGTATCCTACCATCCTTTCCCTGTCTCATTGGAATGTACCTATGCAGAACACCACGCAAATATCCCCTGAACATTTGCCACATTTCTTCTGTACATTTCCCTGAGAAAATGTTTCCAATTTATGCTTCCAAGTTCCTGCCTGATAGCCTCATATTTCCCCTTACTCCGGTTAAACCTTTCCCTAACTTGTCTGTTCCTATCCTTCTCCAATGCTATGGTTAAGGAGATATTCTTGATACAGCAGTGACTGCATCGGTATGGCTTCCTGCACTTATACGGAACTTCAAAATTATATCACTTTGTAGCCAATTTCCACCCTGCTTTCCCCATTGTACAGGCTATCTCCCTGTCTCCCCTTGCCTTATCTTTTTCCTACTCCCCTCTTCCACCTTCACATACTACTTTCCCAGAGGTCCCACACCTGTCCTTTCACCTCTTTTCTTCCACTAAAACATTAACTCTGTCTTTATCTCCACAGATGCTGCCTGACCTGCTGTGTGTTTCCAGCATTTACTGTTTTTATTTCAGATATCCAGAAGTTTTCTAGATTTTTAAATCACATTAGAGGCTACTGTTAAAACACATCCATAAGGATGCCAGGCATAACAAAGATGCAGTTAATAATGGGTTGCACTGAACAGTTGAGCTGTTTCTGTTGAGCCAATAAAATCTTCCATCAAGCTACATTAAAGGAATCTGGGCAGGGAGGCAGTCCCGATCACAGAGCTGGGTTTAGAGGAGGAAAGAGAGGTGGTTTCTGGAGGGAGTCCAAGCAGCTCAAAACACAGTATCAATGGAAACAGAACGTTGGGGATGATGACTGAAGGATAGATGAAGAATGAGGAAATGAAGAGATGGAATCTCTGAGCAGAGGGGTTCAACTGGATTACAGAATTAGGATAGGGGTGTGATTTCTGATCCCCCTTTCCCCACTGAAGTTAACTTTGGAAATATTCAGTGGTCTTTTCAATCATAAACCAGTTTAATAGAACATAAAGCATTAAGCACAGTACAGGCCCTTCAAGCCCATGATGCTATGCCAACCTTTTAACCTACTCCAAAATCAATGTAACCCTTCCCTCACACATGCCCCCCCCTCTATTTTTCTTTCATTCATGTGCCTAAGGGTCTCTTAAGCAGTGTTAGTGCTTAAAGGAGGTGAGGGGCTGAAGGGGAAAGGTTTGATCTGGTGTTCAGTAATTAAAGGGGATCATTCAGAATACTCAATACACAAGTGAAGGTGGTTTGCTTACTGTTCTGCTCAGCAAGGGATGATGAATTCAACTCTTCATTCACTTTTGTGGTTGCTGATTTGGCCATTGCTTTAGCAAGTACTGCCACTGCTTCTCTGTAACCCATGGTCTTCAGTGATTCCAGAATCTCCATCTGTGTACCACCAGATACCTGCATTGTGCAAGGAGATTAACAAGGGTTAACACCATTTGCAAGGCAGTAACTTCAATAACAGTGGGAAGTGAGGAGTGGGAACACAGACAACTGGGAATCTTCTTGCTGCTGAGAAGTGTGACCAGTGAACAGCATGTGTCAGGATGGTAATACAACTTTATTCTAATGTTGCCCAGCCCAACAACCCATCAATCATATCGTGCCAGTCCTAAGAGTTCTCCACAACACTGCAGATATCAGTGTTTGTGGAGGGCAGATTCAGCTCACCTCGTAGTTATCCAGCAGGGATTTTGCAGGAGAATGGCTGAGTTTAAAGACATTAATCAAGATACCAAGACCCAGTTTCTGTGCTAGAGTCATCCAGTTCAGGCCTGGTTCAGTCACTTCCAGTAGTTTGCACAACTCCAGCCTCGTTTCTATGTCCAGTTGTCCTAGGTCACCTGTTAGACAGAAACATGCCAGAAGTCAGTGCAATGTCAGCATCACGTCACCCTGCAGAATGTTCCAAAGGATGCATTAGAGATACAAACACTTCGACCTTTTTCTCCTCACTGGAGCACTGATGAAAGAAATTTCATGGGTGTCCCTGCCCAAAATGTTCCAAAATGTTCCCCTCCTCCAGCACCAGTGTGGTGAGTGGGAGTGAATGGTGTGACTGGATCAGCTTTTGGAGACAAACTCTACTCTTCCAGTGTGCAGATGGTCAAAGTAAGTCAAGTTAAGTTTATTGTCATATGCACAGGTATAATGAAATACCTACTTGCAGCTAGATCACAGATAACATCAGATATGCATTCAAAAGAAAAAATACAAATTATGCATGAGTTTTACAAGAAGGAACTCAAAACAAAAATGTTCATTTCAGTACAAAGTGATCAAGATAGTCGTAACATGGCTAGACTAGTGATTCTAATTCTGCCGCTGATTCAAGAACAGAACGGTTGAAGGATAGTAACTGTTCTCAAACGTGTGGAAATAAGATCAGATCTTGAGAATTGCAACATTTTGATTTTCCTTCACCAGAGATATATGAGCATGAACTGAGAGAAGCACAGAAATCAGGAATGAGTGATTGGCTGACCAAGATGGCAGAGACTTACATAAGGGAGAAAAAATAATTGTTACTCCAGATCCAGTGCAGCAGAAAAAATAAAACTCAATAAGATAGAGAATGCAATAATAATAAAATTTGAAATTTGATAGGGAGGAAGTAAAGTCTGACCTAGCAGTATTTCAGTGGAGTAAAGGAAATTGCAGTGGTAAGAGAGAGGAGTTGGCCAAAGTAAACTGGAAGGAGATGCTGGCAGGGATGACAGCAGAGCAGCAATGACGTGAGTTTCTGGGAAAAATGAGGAAGATTCAGGATAGATGTAAACAAAGTAATACTCAAATTGCAAAAGAGGAAAACTGGCTGACAAGTGAAGTCAAAGCTAATGTAAAAGCAAAAAGGAGGGCATACAACAGAAAAAAAATTGGACTCTGGCATGGTGTGTCAGAGTACTGGAAAACTGCAAATGTCACTCCACTCTTTAAAAAAGAAGGAAGGCAGCAGAAAGGGAATTATAGACCAGTTAGCCTGACCTCAGTGGTTGGGAAGATGTTGGACGACAAAGTCAGCATGGTTCCCCTAAGGGAAAATCCTGCATGACGAATGTGTTGGAATTCTTTGAGGAGATTACATGTAGAACAGATAAAGGGGATGCAGTGGATATTGTATATTTGGATTTTCAGAAGGCTTTTGACTAGGTGCCACACATGAGGCTGCTTAACAAGAGCCCATGGCATGATAGGAAAGTTACTGGCATGATTAGAGCATTGTCCTATTCGCAGGAGGCAGCGAGTGGGAATAAAAGGATCCATTTCTGGTTGGTTGAATGTGACTGGTGGTATTCTGCAGGGGTCGATGTTGGGATCACTTCCGTTCATGCTGTATATCAATGATTTAGATGATAGGTGGCTTTGTTGGAATAGGTGGCTTTGTTGCCAAATTTGCAGATGATATGAAGATTAGTGGACGGGCAGGTAGTGTTGAGGAAACAGGTAGGATGTAGGAGGTCTTAGGAGAATGGGCAAGAAAGTGGCAAATGAAATACAATTTTGGAAAATGCATGGTCTTGCACTTTGGTAGAAGAAAAAAATGTACAGACTATTTTCTGAACGGGGAGAAATTCCAAAAATCTGAGTTTCAAAGGGAGTCCTTGTGTAAAACACCCTAAAGGTTAACTTGCATGTAGAGTTGGTGGTGAGGAAGGCAAATGCAATGTTAGCATTCATTTCGAAAGGGATGTGATACTGAGGATTTACAAGTCACTGGTGAGGCCCCACCTTGATTACTGTGAACAGTTCTGGGCTCCTCATCTTAGAAAAGATGTACTAGCATTGGAGAGGGTCCAGCAGAGCTTCACAAGGATAATTCTGGGAAAGAAAAGGTATTCATACGAGAATGTTTGATAGTTCTGGGTCTGTACTCACTAGAATTTAGAAGGATGAGGGGGGATATCATTGAAACCTTTTGAATGTTAAAAGGCCTAGACAGAGTAGATGTGGAAAGGATGGTGAGGGAGTCAGGGGGTCTTGGACAAGAGGGCACAGCCCCAGAATTGAGGGGTGTCCATTTAAAACAGAGATGCAGAGAAACCAATTTAGCCAGAGGGTGGTGAATTTCTGGAACTTATTACCACAGGCAGCTGTGGAAACCAGGTTGCTGGATGTATTTAAGGCAGACCTTGATAGGTTCTTGATTGCACACGGCATCAAAGGTTGCAGGGAGAAGACGGGAGTGGGGCTGAGGAGGGGTAAAAAAGATCAGCTATGATTGAATGGTGGAGCAAATTCAATGGGCCAGATGCCCTAATTCTGCTCCTATGTCTTACGGTCTAAAAACACAATAAATATAAATTCATAGATAGATTATATACATACGGTAAATTGATTGTACTGTATGTACATAAAGTGACACTCAGCACAGGGGTGTCTGTACATAAACTGACCGACAGGAAATGATAAACAATGGTGGTTTGGGATGAGGCGAGATGGGCGATTGGGTGGAGGTGTTGATTAGCCTTATTACTTTGGGAAAGTAACTTTTTGAGACTGGTGGTACTGGCATGGATGTTATAGCCTCCTCACTCATGGGAGTGGGACAAACAGGCCATGAACAGGGTGGGTGGGATCCTTCATGATATTATTGGCCCTCTTCCAGCACCTTTTGGTATACATGTGTCCTTGATAGCGGGTAAGCTGATGCTGGTGATGCACTGGGCAGCTGTAGACCCTTTGTGTCTGCCAGAGTGCAGCTTCCATACCTCTATCACCTCTCAGAAAGAGGTGACGGGGTCAGAGAATGTTGAATCTTTGTGGGTGGAGTTAAGAAACTGCAAGGGTAAAAATAATATTATGGGAATCAGATATAGGCCTCCAAATAGTAGCCAAGATGTGGGGTTGAGATTGCAAAGGGAGCTGGAAAAGGCATGTAATAAGGATAATGAGATAATTGTAATGGGGGACTTCAACAGGCAAGGGGATTGGGAAAATCAGGTTGGTATCGGATCGCAAGAGAGGGAATTTGTTGAATGCCTACGAGATGGCTTTTAAGAACAGTTTGTGCTTGAGCCTACTTGGGGAAAGGTTATCTTAGATTGGGTGTTGTGCAATAACCCTGCTCTTATTAGGGAGCTTAATGTAAAGGAACTCTTAGGAGACAGTGATCATAATATGATTGAATTTATCCTGCAATTTGAGAGGGAGAAGCACAAGTCCCATATATCGGTATCACAATTGAATAAAGGGAATTACAGAGGTATGAGAGAGGAGCTTGCCCAGGTGGACTGGAGGAGGATACTGGTGGGGATGACGGCAGGACAAAGATGGCTAAAGTTTCTGGGAATAGTTCACAAGGTGTGGGATAGCTATGTCCCATAGAAGAAGTTGTTTTCAAATGGCAGAGATAGGCCACTGTGGCTGACAAGGGATATTAAGGACTGCATAAAAGCCAGGGAAAGGACATACAATGTAGCAAAAGTAACTGGGAAGTTAGATGATTGGGAAGCTTTTAAAATCCAGCAAAAGCTATAAGAAAGGAAAAGATGAAATATGAGGGCAATCTAGGCAATAATATAAAGCAGGATACCAAAAGTGTTTTCAGATATATAAAGAGTAAAAAGGAGGTGAGATTTGATTTTGGAGCACTGGAAAATGATGCTGGTGAGATAGTAATAGGGGACAAAGAAACGGCAGATAAAAATTAATGGGTACTTTGCAACTGTCTTCACCGTGGAGGATACTAACAGTGTGCCAGAGGTCTGTGAGTGTCGGGGAGCAGGAGTGAGTGCCATTGCTATCACAAAGGAAAAGGTGTGGGGCAAACTCAAAAGCTCTTAAGGTGGATAAGCCACTTGGACCAGATGGACTACATCCCAGAATCCTGAGAGAGGTTGCTGGAGAGATAACTGATGCATTGGTGATGATCTTTCAAGAATCACTCGATTCTGGCATGGTCCCGGAGAACTGGAAGATTGCAAATGTCACTCCACTCTTTAAAAAGGGAGGAAGGCAAAGGAAAGGAAATTATAAGTCAGTTAGCCTAACCTCAGTGGTTTGGAAAGCATGGAGTCTATTATTAAGGATGAGGTTTTTGGGTACTTGAAGACTAATGATAAAGTCAGTTGAAGTCAGCATGACTTCTGTAAAGGGAAATCTTTTCACATTGTTTGTCAATGATTTAATTAATGGAATTGATGGCTTTGTGGCAAAGTTTGCAGATAATATGAAGATAGGTGGAGGGGTAGGTAATGCTGAGAAACCAAATGGATTGTAGCAGGACTTAGACAAATTGGAAGAACGGGCAAAAAAGTGGCAGATGGAATTCAGTGTTGAGAAATGTATGATAATGCATTTTCGTAAAAGGAACAATAGTGCGGACTATTATCTAAATGGGGAGAAGGTTCAAACATCAGAGGTGCAGAGGGACTTAGGAGTCCTCGTGCAAGACTCCCAGAAATTAATTTACAAGTTGAGTCTTGTGGTAAAGAAGGCAAATGAAATGTTGGCATTTATTTCAGGGGAATAGAATATAAAAGCAAGAAGATAATGCTGAGCCTTTATAAGGCACTAGTCAAGTTGCACTTAAGAGTATTATTTAAGAGTAGTATAGTTTAGGGCCCTATATCTCAGGAAGGACATGTTGTTACTGAGAGAGAATCCAGAGGAGGGAAGGAAGGGGTTGACATATGAGCAGTATTTGGCAGCTTTGTGCCTGTGCTACTGGAATTTAGAAGAATGTGTGGAGGTCTCATTGAAACCTACTGAATGTTGAAAGGACTAGATAGGGTAGATGTAGAGAGGATATTTCCTGTGGAGGGGGGAGGGTATCTGGACCTAAAGGGCACTGCCTCAAAATCGAGGGGTGACCTTTTAGTACAGAGTTAAGGAGGTATCCTTTTAGCCAGAGAGTGGTGAATCTGTGGAATGCTCTACCACAGACTGCAGTGGAGGCCAAGTCTGTGGATATACTTAAGGTGGAAGTTGATCATTTCCTGATTGGTCAGGGCATCAAAGGATATGGCGAGATTGCAGGTGTATGATGTTGAGTGGGATCCAGAATCAGCCATGATGGAATGGCAGAGCAGACTCGATGGGCTGAATGGCCTAATTCTGCTCTTATGTCTTACAGTCTTATGCAATATTGCAGCTTGTTAGGATGCTCTTTACTGTGCATTTATAGAATGACACAAGTACAGATTTGCATAATCTATCTCTCCTCAGAAAGTAGAGATATGATCTACTGATGACCAATAGAGGAACAAAACAGAATGCTGTTGTAAAACTGGGAGGCAAGTGCATGACAGGGTTAAAGAGAGAGTAGGAACTGATTGATAGAGTAGAAGATAAGACAATGTGGAATTATTCACTGGGTAAGGAGAACAGAGAAACAATAATGATATTTACTGATGTTTGGGGTCCCAGTGAAATAAAATCACAGGAGCAGGAAGCATTTGTCAAGGTCAGTGCCTGAAGTCCAACTTTTGGTTATGCAATGAAGACCAGCAGTTAGTGAGAGTTGGGCTAGAACCTTTCTCACCTGTTCACTGAGGTCATTTTACCTCCCAGGTCTTTCCTGCACTAACCCCGTACTTCTCGATTCCTTTAAGATCCAAAAAACCTGTCCACCTCCTCAGGGACCAAGTCCCCACAGCCTCTGAACATCTACTGAAGAGATTTTTTTTCTCAGTTAAGTCTTGAGCTGCTGGTCCCTGGCTCTGAGACTGCTACTCTTAGTTCTAGACAGCCCAGCTAGGGAAGCATCAACCTGGACTCTACTGTCAAGACCCTTTAATATTTCCATACACACTCAGTGGCCACTTTATTAGGTACAGCTGCTCAATAATTTAAATATCTAATCAGTCAGTCATATAGTTGCAACTCAATGCACAAAAGCATGCAGACATGGTCAAGAGGTTCAGTAGTTGTTCAGACCGAACACTAGAATGGGATGAAATTTGATCTAAGTGATTTTGACTATGGAATGATTGTCGGTGCCTGAAAGGGTGGATTGAGTACCTCAGAAACTGCTGATCTCTTGGTGTTTTCACACACACGTCTCTAAAGTTTACAGAGAATGGTGTGAAAAATGAAAAACATCCTGTGAGTGGCAGTTCTATGATTAGAAAATGCCTTGTTAATGAGGGGTCAGAGGAGAATGGCAACTTGGTTTATGCTGACGGGAAGGCGACAGTGACTAAATTAACCGCACGATACAAAGTGGTGAGTAGAAGAGGTTCTCTGAACACGCAACATGTCGAACCTTGAAGTGCATGGGCTACGGCAGCAGACGACTGTGAGCATGTACTCAGTGGCCACTTGATTAGGTACATGGGGTAGCTAATAAGGTGTCTACTGAGTGTATTTCAATGTGATCCTCTCATTCATCAGAGCAAGTACTACCTTGTCTTCCTAATGAGAAGGCCAACATGAACAACTCTACTGAATAGGTCACATTATTCGGATGCCCAACTTGCATCTTCCCAGAAAGTTTAGAAAGGAAATGTTTCAAAGGTAACATCAAAATCAGCCTGAAGAAATCCAGCATTACATCTAAAAGCTGGGAAGACATTGCACTCAATAGATACACCTGGAGGAAATCTGATCAAGAGGGAGCTGTGCTGCAGAGAACAAGCAGCAGCAGCAGCTAAAGAAGAGACTAAACAACCAAAAGACCCAACCACTGACCACAGCCATCACTTACTCGTCCCCACACTACAACAGATCGGCCACTACAGCCACCTGAGGACCCACTCATGGACAACCCCTCAGGAGAACATCAAACTCAACTCGAATGATTGCACTACTACTCCTAGGATACATCCCAAACTTTCCAGGTCAGGAACAATCTGACCCTTTATTATACCCTCTCTATTCAAGGAGGTCTCAAAGCCTTCTTCAATTGCACTCAAATCCTCTTGTAACAATGGCCAAAACTCTGCTCCCCTTCCTGATGTCTGCTGAACATCATGCTAACTTGCAGTAACTTGTGTACAGTCCTGGCAATCTATCAGCATTAATTTCTCCGGTACTGATGCACCTCAACCACCCAATTCTCCACTATTTCCAGAGGAGTTCTCTCTTCTATGAAGACAGACAAAATATTGGCTAAATTTCCTGGCTAATTCTTTACCCCATGTAATTCCTCTGGCATCAGTGGGCAAGGGACCCACCTGTGTTGTTTTTTTATGTAGCTCAGTCTAGTTTTTGTACTGTGTCATGTAACACCATGGTCCTGAAAAAACATTGTCTCATTTTTACTATGTACTGTACCAGCAGTTATGGTCGAAATGACAATAAAAAGTGACTTGACTTGACGAACTTCGTCCGAACTTTTCCTTCCACAGGTTGAAGAGACAGATCGGAAGAAACTCTACTTCTGCACAACTTGCCTTAGGGAGGAGGCACAATGAAGGTCTGCTGGGTTTGATTCCTGGGACCAGGAGCTCCAGGACAACCAGCTTGCACTCTTGCGAGCTCAGAGCGAGAGCCAAACTTGCCTCTCATTAGGAAAGGGATTGACAGGGTGTGTGTCTCCAGAAACAGACAACGGATGTGATCCCTCTTACTAAGCAGACATTCAGCACTCAGAGTTAGATTGGACCAAGTGCAGGGGTCACTTCCTCTGAGAGGAAGGTGGTGAGCTACGGTTAATCCTGATGGACTCTGTTCCTCATCCTGTTGACCAGAACTTTGGATGGAGTCAGAAAATATTGAAGGATTGCAGAAATAAAGGATTACCTTGTGGGAAAGGAGCAACAGACTCAGCTTTGGATTGGTACGGTTTGCCTGTTAGGATGTCATAAACCTGGAACAAAAGGTAAATCGATAAATTAGTTAATGAGACCGAATTCCCGACTCCCTGAAGTTACACCAGGCAAAGGAACCAGAGCGAGGATGAGGGAATTATTTTTTCAAATGTAGCGAGTGGCTCTCATCTGGGATCCAGGCTGTTGGGAACATTCAGAGGGAAAATCTATGCCTTGTTGAAAGAGAAAAGGTGCAGGGTTATAAGGGGGAGCAGTGAAGGGGGTGAGAGGAGGGAGGAGAGGGAACAAGGAGTGAGGAGAACAGGGGGAGCTGGGAGTGGGGAGGGAGGTTGAATTGGTTCTGACCATTTTGAGGTGACCTGAGATTGTCAGATTGTGCTACGTGCTTTAGATATACACGCAGTGGTCACTTTATTAGGTACATCTGTGCAGCCGGTCGTTAATGCAAATATCTTATTAGACAATAATGTGGCAGCAACTCAAAATATAAAAGCATGCAGGCCTGATCAAGAGGTTCAGTTGTTTTTCACACCGAACATCAGAATGGGGAAGAAATGTGACCTAGGTGACTTTGACCGTTTGGTGCCAGACGGGGTGGTTTGAGTATCTCAGAAACTGCTGATCTTCTGGGATTTTCATACACAACAGTCTCTAGAGTTTACTGAGAGTGGTGTGAAAAACACAGAAACATCCAGTAAGCAGCTGTTCTGTGGACGAAAATGCCTTGTGAATGAGAGAGGTCAGAGGAGAATGGCCAGACTGGTTCAAGCTGACAGAATGGCAACAGTAACTCAAATAACCACATTTTACAACAGTGATGTGCAGAAAAGCATCTGAATGCATAATACATGAAACCTGGAAGTGGGTGGCCTACAGCAGAAGACAATGGCCATACACTCAATGATCACTTTATTAAGTGCAGGAGGCCATTGAGTATACGCTAAAACCATCCGATTCTTTCCTCCAGTCACCCAAGTTCTCACCTCCTCTGTGGCCGACATGTCCAGAGGTGTGGTTCCACGGAAGATTCCTTCGTCATCGGTATCTTCGAGGTGTTCATCGCTTCTGTCATCCAGCGGTTCATGGTTCTCGATTAGTGGGTCTGCACCTGGACATTGCAGAGCATTTTACAAGAAACTTACTACACTGACAACAACAAAGACATTTAAAATGAACAACATCATGAGGATCCCTGGATACTCAGCCTGGTGGCCCTCGGCTACTGACCCCTCGGGCTGACCACAAAGGAAAAACTTCTTCTCCCAGAGAGTTGAGGGGGTCTGGAATGCACTGCCTTGGAAGGCAGTGGAGGCCAATTCTCTGGATGCTTTCAAGAAGGAGCTAGATAGGTATCTTATGGATAGGGGAATCAAGGGATATGGGGACAAGGCAGGAACCGGGTATTGATAGTAGATGTTCAGCCATGATCTCAGAATGGCGGTGCAGGCTCAAAGGGCCGAATGGTCTACTTCTGCACCTATTGTCTAAATCTTTTTCTCTCAGCAATATTTTTATTGTTTTTTTTAAAATCAAGAAAGCATAGTACAAAGGAGATTTGTGCAGTACATAAGAAATGTACAATTCACATCTATGAAAGAAATGCACTCATAGTACAAACATGCTTTGGTTGCCTCCCTGCCCTGACCTACCCCTCCCAATTCCCATCTCCAAGCCATCATTACATTCGCAAAAAGGGTTAAACAGAACCTATATCCCCACAGAGCTGCACTGGTATAGAGAAGGTGTGTTTTCCTAACATATGTTTACACATCTGAGTTCGGAGAATTTTACCAGAGAATGCTGAAAGTCAGGGAGTTATGTGCAGAGGAAAGGAAGAAGGGATGAACCTTTAGTTTGGCTGGGAATTCTGAAAATATTCAAGAAAGGGCCCCCACACCTTTTGGAACTTTATGTCCGAATTGAGGATTGAGTAGTGGATCTTCTCAAGGTGTAGACTGGACATGATGTCCCTGAGCCACTGAGTGTGGGTGGGCGGGGCAGCATCCCTCCACCTGAGCAAGACTGTGTGCCTGGCCAGCAGAGAGGCAAAAGACAGTGTGTGACATTTGGTCGGACTTAGGTGCGTGTTCCCCTCTCTGGAGGTGCCGAAAAGAGCAATCAAAGGGTTGGGTTCCACATTGTAATTAAGTATTTGGGATAGAGTTTGGAAAACATCTCTCCAGTATTTTTCCAAGCTAGGGCATGTCCAGTACACGTGAATAAGGGAAGCTTCGCCCCTTTTGTATTTGTCACAGCAGGGATTAACATCTGAGTAAATGCAAGATAATTTAGTTTTAAACATATGGGCCCTGTGTACGACCTTGAATTGTAATAGGCAGTGGCGGGCACATAGAGGTTGAGTTAACTAACTTGAGAATTGAATCCCATACATCGTCTGACAGTGAAAAACTTAAATCTTGCTCCCAGGCAGTTTAAATTTTGTTGGGGTGGGGGGGAGCTCGCCTCAGAACTGCTAGCTTGTCACAAATAGTAGATATTTGACCTTAACACAATGGATTCATGCAGAGGAACATATCAACGACATTTATATCGGATGCCTCAGGGAAGTTTGACAACAAAGAGCTGATAAAATGTCTAATTTGCAAATATCTGAAGAAATGAGTGTTGGGTAAGCTAAACTTTGCAGATAATTGTTCAAATGATGCAAAGCAGTTGTTTATAAAAAAAATCTTTAAAACACCTGATGCACTTTCTATACCAGTCTTGAAATGTTGGATCATGTACAGAAGGCTGGAAGAGGTGATTATGTAGAATAGGACTTGAAAGAGAGTAGCCATAGAGACCACTATACTTACTGAACTGAACCAAACCCATACTCTCAGGGTGTGCCTGATAACAGAATTAGCAATTGGTTTAGGCGTAAGAAGAGGGAGTGCGGATCCGAGAAGGGCAGAAATAGAGACATTCTTAATAGAGTTCAGCTCCATTGCCACCCATATTGGGCAGACACATTGGTTGTGGAAATGAGACCAAAAGATGAGAGCGTATGTTAGCTGCTCAGTATTATAAGCAGAAATTGGGCAGAGTCAGGCCCTCAACACGTCTAGATTTTTGAAGATGGACGTTATTCAGTCGGGGACACTTGCCCTTCCATATGTAGGATGATATGACTGAGTCTAGCAAGTCAAAGAAGACTTTAGGAATGAAAATTGGTATGGATTGAAGAGATATAAGATTTAGGAAGGATGTTCATTTTGACAACATTAATTTGGCCCATCAGGGACATGGACAGGCTCTATTTTGTATGATTTAACAAATTAGTGAAATTTTCTCCAAAAAGACGCTGAAAATTCCTTGTTACTGTGACGTCAAGGTAAGTAAATTGGTTATTCACTACCTTAAAAGGGAGGTTATGGAACTCTGAGGCTTGTGCTTCTCCATTTATTGGAAAAAGTTCACTCTTGTGTAAGTTAAGTTTATATCCTGAAAGCAGGCTAAATTTGTTAAGGAGTGAGACCGTGGGGGGTAAGGAAGTGATCGGGTTTGATATAAAAAGTAAAAGATCGTCAGCATAAAGGGAAACTTTGTGCTCAACTCCCTCCCTCCAAATCCCCGTCAAATCCGCACAACTGCGGAATGCAGTCGCCAGTGGCTCTATGGCCAGATTGAAAAGTAACGGGCTTAAGGGGCACCCTTGGCGGGTTCCACGTTTGAGATTGAGAGGTTGAGATTGCCGAGAGTTGGTGAAAACAGAGGTCGTGGGACACGAATATAACAGTTTAATTAATGACACAAATCTTTGCCTACTTACCCGCTGCCATCAATAAGGCACAAAGTTTGGTTGAGCCTCTTCCCGCAGCTATGTGAAGAGCGGTCGATCCATCAAATGTGGTTGCATCAACATCTGTACTCGCCTGAAGACCAAAGCACACACGCGATGTCAGCACACTGGCTGTTCACAGATTGGTCACTGTAGTGTCATACCAGGGCTGTGCTAGTCACTGTGAAGTGTTTTTGGGAATCTTGAAATTGTGAATGGATCAGAGAAATGCAATTCCTTCTATATGCCCCAGTACAGCTCCACAGAAGATACATCTTTTGTGATGTTCTGGGGAGGGCATGGTCAACAGTCCTCCCCTGAATTTCTAATGACCAGCACTGTTTATTGTTAAGATGCTTTTGTGGGATTATGGTGGGAAGTTCCACTTCATTTACTGTTACATTTTAGTTTGGGTTATACAGTTATTCACTCATGTATTTGTGGGTCACCTAACTGTAACCAGGGTGTGTGATGGTCACCTCCCCTGTCTGTATGAGACTGGTTGGGTTCACTCTCCGGATCATGGTGTCTATCACAATAAAATGGTTGTTGAGTTAACAAGCTTCCTCATCTGTTATTATGGACCAAATGTTCGCCTATATTATATATACATACACACACACACTGTACCACTGTGTATATATTCACACATATACAGACCACAGGATAGAACTTGTGGTCACACCGTAAATGGCAGGGCACTGGAGAGTATTGTGGAACAGAGTGACCTAGGTACATTGTTCCTGAAAGTGGTGATGCAGGTAGACAGGTACTGACCCCCACCTGTTGACTCATGGCTGCTGAGACCCCTCACAGTGACCCTTCAGTGACCCTCAGCTACTGACCCCTCACAGTGACCCTCGGCTACTGACCCCTCAGTGACCTTCAACTACTGACCTCGAACATGGTGACCCTCAGCAACTGACCCTTCAGTGACCCTCAGCTACTGACCCCTCACTGACCCCTGGCTACTGACCTCGAACATGGTGACCCTTGGCTACTGACCCTTCACAGTGACCATCGGCTACTGACTCCCTTCACAGTAACCTCGACTACTGACCTCTCATGGTCATCCTCGACTACTCAATCCAAATGTTGACCCTCGACTACTTAATCCTCACAGAGACCTAAGCTAGTAACCCCTCACGCTGACTCTCACTGTGACCCTCAGCTACTGGCCCCTCACGATGCACCTCAGCCACCGTGCCCTTATGTTAACTCTCGGCTACTGACCCACTCACACTGACCCCTCACGGTGGATGCCTGACAGGTGCAAGTTCAGCTGTCACTGGTTCGTGCCACAGAGCAGCAGAAGGCTGGATGTGGCAGACATCAGGAGGGGTCCTGGAGTAGGGCTTCCAGGAGTGATGTAGAGGGGACCGATGGCTGTTTGCCTGCACTGCTCTAGATCTTTCAGTGGCCCCTGTAAACCACAGCACAAGCCAACACACATGCCCACAGTACTCTCAGAGTTAAATTTATCCACAGACTGGCTGAGGTACAGTAACTGACCCTGGTTATCAGGTCATTATAACGTAGCTGTCTGTGGGAGTTTGCTGTGCGTGAGGTGACTGTGACGTTGGCTGGCGAGCACCATGATGCTATGAGGCGCTATACAAATGCGTTGTTTGTCCTGCTGCACTGACCTCAAGGAGAAGGTTTCCGACCAGCGAGATGCTCTCCTGTTCGACGGAAAGGTGCAGTGCGGTGCGCCCTGAGCGTTGTTCCGGGGTGTTCACATCCGCTCCAGCTGCCAGCAGCTGCCTCAGGGCAGACAGGCTGTTGGCCAACACTGCCAGGTGGATGGCACTGAACCCTATGGATAACACAGCAGGCCGTTACATCCTGGCCACTCCACCCTCGATCCTACAGCAAACTTTCAAGGCATTACAGACACCACAAGCCCTTGGAATGAGCCCACTAACAGCACCTCTACAAAATCTCCCCACCAGCCTCTGTCCCAACCCTCCCTCTTATGTTCTTAATGTACAAAGTTTAATCAATGACTACAATATTACAACATAAACATTTATACCACTGCAGCAAACTGTCAGGCCAGCAGAAAAGGTCTGTGGCCATCACTCCAGGACTTGTATGTGTCCAGGACAAAGGTGAGGACAGAAAAATATCATTGTGAATGTTATCCATCCTGCAAACTGCCTTTTCCAAAAGCTTCCTTCTGAAAAGCACTATAGGGCTATTGAAACAAAAACTTCACGCCAGCTTAAAAGTTTCTACCTCCAGGCAGTTAATCTGATCAACCATTCGAGTTAGCCCCCCACCATCTATAACCATTGCCACTGCTCTGTAAACACTTTATTACAATGCTGTTTATACGTTGTAAATGCAGTACGTGCTGGTTTTATGTAATATGCACATTTTATTCCATATCCATCATTTCACTTCTAACTTTATTTTTACATGCAGTGGATTCTCGTTAAATGGGACACATCAGGACTAGTACATTTTGGCCTAATTAAGTGGCTGCCCCAATTAGCAGAATTTTCATAGTTAAAATAGTTAAAAGGTATAAAAAGCCAAACTGAGTAACAAATTAAATATCTAAAGGAAATACATAACAAATTAGAAAACTACCAATATGATGTTCGCTCACCACTGAGATAGGATAAAGCCAAAACTTGAAATACTCCATTATTCAATAAAACCAAGCAAATACAAATGTCAAACTCAAAAACTCAACTGTATATCCCAAAGCACAACTATTTTAATGGTTTACCCAAAGAACATTCAAGATGGTGTTGGGAACAATAATCAATTAATGGAAGTCAGGCTGAGATTAGTTGTCAGTTGACCAATATGCGTTGGTTGTTTCAGCTCATTGTAACACAATAATTACTGCAGTATTACAAATCTGTATTAGTTCCTAATAGTTATTGGTGGAGGAATTCATCCAATGGCTGCAACGAACAAAATCAGTGCAGATAATGGACTACCTTCATACAATGCTCTCGATGATTGAATACTCCAAATCTTCATTTTCATTGTAACATTCAAGATGATTGTTGATACCTTCAAATTCTTCGTGGTTCCTAACTTGTTGGAGTAGTGAAATTGTATCGTTTCTGTTTCTGGCATCTTCAAGCCAGAATGCTTTGAAACCACACTGAGCAAAACAGTTCTGAATTGTCTTACTTCTCATTTCTCGGCAAATATCAGGGACAAAAATCACTGCTTTTTGAACACAAACACACACAACTGATGCTGTTTAAAAACTGTTGACTCGAAGCATGGTGTAGCGTCTAGCGGCCACACAAGTCCATGCTAATGATGCTAGTTAGATCCTGTTCGGCAACAGTCTCCTGTGCCAATTAAGTTACATGGTGTCCCAAATAAATAAAGGGAATCCTGGCTACTTTCTTGATTAGTTTTTGTTTTTTTTAAACAGTTGTCCCAATTAACCAGAATCCCATGTAGTTCTTATTCTTTATAGCTGCTGAGTATTCTTTTTTGTTGCGCCAATACACCATGACAAGTTCCTAATACATATAAATGTATATGGCGAATAAAACTGTTCCTTGACATACACTGTACAAAGTCTTTGACACATTTAGATAAATAAGACTTTAGTATATTGTTGCCACTCATATGCAAAAAACAAATTTCATGACATAGGTGAGTGATGATAAACCTGATTCTGATATGGGTCTCTATCGTAAACTGAAATGGGGAGGGGGCAGAGAGAGGGAATCGTGGTTGGGAAAAGGGGAGGGAGCGGGAAGCACCAGAGAGACATTCTGTAATGATCAATAAACCCATTCTTTGGTATCAAATGACTGCCTGGTTTCTCATGGCTGGGTGTATTTGCATCAATGCCAACACCCCCCTACCCCTGGCGCTCCTCCTTTGCCACATAACCCACACCCCTCCCAGGGGCACTCCACCCTCACCAGTCCCAACATCCTTTGCTCCCGTCAGATTTAGATGCTCGCCCTCCACTCCACTTTGACAGTATTGTGCAAAAGTCTTGGGCACCCTAGCTTAGGTGTGTGTGTATTATATATATCTCTAAGACTTTTGGACAGTAGTGTACAGTATTTCAGTCTACATAAAATATACTATTTACAGTTTCAAATTAAAATACTGCTCTTACTACCAACAACACGTTTGAGCTCCATTGGGACTCGCCATTCCCATAATTCCCCTTTTGTACCCGCAGATACCACCAGATGCACCTTCTCCAGGGACACCTGGACATCCCTCCCTCTTACTGCTACACACTGGGAAACATCCCTCTTTCCTTTCAGGGGCTTCACCTGAAATGTCAGCATAGGTCTTCTGCCCCACTAGACAAAGCTCAAGCCACAGAGTTCTTCACACAGAGGGTGATGGGTCCATGAATCAAGTTGCCAGAGGAAATAAGACCATAAGACCTAGGAGCAGAATTAGGCCATTTGACCCATTGAGTCTGCTCCACCATTCAACAAAGGCTGATCCTTATTTCCCCTCCTCAGCCCCACTCCTCGGCTTCTACCCGTAACTTTGGATACCATGGGCAAACAAGAACATATCAATCTCCGTCTTAAACACACCCAACAACCTGGACTCCACAGCTGCCTGTGGTAACAAATCCCGCACATTCACCATCCTCTGACTAAAGAAATTTCTCTGCATCACTATTTTAAATGGACATCCCTCTATCCTGCGGCTATACCCCCCTGTCCTGGACTCACCCACCATAGGAAACATCCTTTCCACATCTACTCTAGGCCTAGATGTCTAAGCCTTTCAACATTCAAAAGGTTTCAATGAGATCCCACCTCATCCTTCTAAATCCCAGAGGGTACAGGCCCAAAGCCATCAAATATTCCTCATATGATAACCCTTTCATTCCTGGAATCATCCTTGTGAACATACTCTGAATCCCCTCCAATGCCTGCTCATCTTTTCTTGTTCACAATTCTCATGGTGAGATCTTGCCAGTGCCTTCTAAAGCCTCAGCATCACATCCCTGCTCTTATATTCTATACCTTTTGAATCAAATGCTAACATTGCATTTGCCTTCCTCACCACTGACTCTTAACCTTCAGGGTGTTCTGCACAAGGACTCCCAAGTCGTTTTGCATCTGAAATTTTTGGATTTTCTCCCTGTTCAGAAAATAATCTGTGCATTTATTTCTTCTACCAAAGTGCTTGACCATGCATGTTCCAACACTGTATTTCATTTGCCACTTTCTTGCCCATACTCCTAATCTAAGTCCTTCTGCAGTCTTCCTATTTCCTCAACACTACCTGCTCCTCCACCAATCTTCGTATCATCTGCAAACTTGGCAACAAAGCCATCTATTCCATCATCTAAGTCATTGATATATGTACAGGAGAAAAAGAAGCAGTTCCAACACTGACCACTGTGGTCACTTTCAGCCAACCAGAAAAGGATCCTTTTATTCACACTTGCTCCCTCCTACTAATCAGCCAATGATCTCTCCATGCTAGTAACTTTTCTGTAGTACCATGGGTTCTTAACTTGCTAAGCAGCCTCATTTGTGGCACCTTGTCAAAGGCCTTCTGAAAATCCAAATATACAACATTCATTACATCCCCTTTATCTATCCTACTTGTAATCTCCTCAAAGAATTCCAACAGGTTCATCAGGCAGAATTTTCCCTGAAGGAAACCATGCTGACTTTGTACTATCTTGTCCTGTGTCACCAAGTACTCCATCACCTCATCCTTAACAATTGACTCTAACATCTTCCCAACCACTGAGGTCAGGCTAACTGGTCTGTAATTTCCTTTCTGCTGCCTTCCTCCTTTCTTAAAGTGAAGTGACATTCAATTTTCCAGTCCTCTGGCACCATGCCAGAGTCCAATGATCTTGAAAGATCATTACTAATGCCTCCACAATCTCTACTAGTACTTCTTTCAGAAGCCTAGGGTGCAGTTCATCTGGTCCAGGTGATGTATACACCCTTATGTCTTTCAGCTTTTTGAGCACCTTCTACCTTGTAATAGTAACTGCACTCACTTCTCTTCCGTCACACCCTTCAGCAGTGTCTTCCACAGTGAAGACAGTTGCAAAATACTCATCTAGTTCATCTGCCATCTCCTTGTCCCCTGTTATTATTTCTCTGGCCTTGTTTTCTAGTCGTTCTATATCCACTCTCATCTCTCTTCCACTTTTTATACACTTGAAAAAACATTTTCTATCTACCTTGATATTGTTTGCTAGCTTGCTTTCATATTTCATCTTTTCCCTCCTAATGATTCTTTTAGTTGCTTTCTATAGGTTTTTAAAAGCTTCCCAATCCTCTGTCTTTCCACTAATTTTTGCTTTGTTGTATGCCCTCTCTTTTGCTTTTACATTAGTTTTGTCTTCCCTTGTCAGCCATGATTGTACTATTTTGCCATTTGAGTATTCCTTTGTTTTTGGAATACATCTATCCTGCACCTTCGTCTTTTCTCCCAGAAACTCAAGCCATTGCTACTTTGCTGTCATCCCTGCCAGCATCCTCTTCCAATTTACTTTGGCCAACTCCTCTCTCATACCATGGTACTTTCCTTTAAGCCACTGAAATACTACTGGATCAGTCTTTACTTTCTCCCTATCAAATTTCATGTTGAACTCTATATTGTGATAACTGCCTCCTAAGGTTTCCTTTACTTTAAGCTCCCTAATCACCTCTGATTCATTACATAATACTCAATCCAGTATTGCTGATCCCCTAGTAGGTTCAACAAGCTGCTCTAAAAAGCTATCTTGTAGGCATTCAACAAACTCACTCTCTTGAGATTCATTACCAACCTGATTTTCCCAACTGACCTGCATGTTAAAATCTGCCATGACTATCATTCCATTGCCCTTTGACACACCTTTTCTATTTCCCATTGTGATCTGTGGTCCACATCCCTGCTACTGTTGGGAGGCCTGTATATAACTACCATTGGGGTCCTCTTACCCTTGCAGTTTCTTAACCCAACCCACAAGGATACAACATCTCCCGATCCCATGTCACATCTTTCTAATGATTTGATGCCATTCTTTACCAGCAGAGTCACGACACTCCCTCTACCTACCTTCCTATCCCTCAAATACAACATGTAACCTTGGACATTCAGCTCCCAACTACAACCATCCTTCAGCCACGATTCAGTGATGGCCACGACATCATACCTGGTAATCTGTAATAGTGCAACAAGATCGTCCACCTTAATTCTTACACAGTGCTCTGTGTACTGAGATATAACACTTTGAGTACAGTATTTGCTACCCTTTTTGATTCTGCATCCCTAATGCCCTGCTGGCTGCAATTTGTCCCATCACCTGCCTCCCTTCCCTGACCGACTGACTGCCTGCTATTTTTGCTTTTCTTTAAACTATCTGTCCTATCCTGAGTCCTTTCACTCTGGTTCCCATCCCCCTGCCAAATTAGCTTAAACCCTCCCCAACAGCTTTAACAAACCTGCCGGCAAGAATATCGGTCTGAGAAATGGTAGAGCTGGGTGTGATTACATTGCTTAAAGACATTCGGAGAAGTACATGGATAGAAAAGGAGCAACACACACAGTTCTGGAGAAACTCAGCAAGTCAGGCAGCATCTAGTTTGAGGAATATATTCAATGTTTCAGGCTGAGACCCTCCTCAAGGTTTAAGGGAATGTGGGTCAAGCCCAGGGAAATGGGACTAGTTCAAGCAGGCAACTTGGTCAGCACGGACAAGTTGGGCCGAAGGGTCTGTTTCTCTGCTGTACAACTCTACTGGGATCACCAGCCACCCGAGGCAGAGGACCGGATAAATCAATGCAGAACCATTCCTGCCAAAGTGTCCACATCAGGAAAACCCATAACAATCCTGTTGAACTGTAGGTCCTTTGTCCCAGATGAGAAAGTCCAGCAGGTTTGCTCTGACCGTGCTGTCAGCTTAAGTGCAACCACTTGATAAACAGGGTTGCCTCTTCCTTCAGCCACGTGCTTGCCTTTAAATCGTAAGTGCCCCTATATGTCACACACTATAACTGCCTTCTCTGTGGGTGGCTACAGCTGCAGGGGCTGAATTAATTCTTTAATTTTCCCTGTTTTACACTGGCTGTACATTGGGCAACAGTGTTTGTAGTAGCACAGGCTCTGGGGGCTGGAGTTCGACCCAGGTAACTGTGAAGTGGTTCATTTTGGTTGGTCAAATATGATGCCAGAATATAGTATTAATGGTAAGATTCTTGGCAGTGTGGAGGATCAGAGGGATCTTGGGATCTGAGTCCATAGGACACTCAAAGCTGCTGCACAGGTTGACTCTATGGTTAAGAAGGCATACGGTGTATTGGCCTTTATTTATCGTGGAATTGAGTTTAGGAGCCGAGAGGTAATGTTGCAGCTATATAGGACCCTAGTCAGACCCCACTTGGAATGTTGCCTGGATTGGGGAGCATGACTTGAGAGAATAGGTTGTGTGAACTCGGCCTTTTCTCCTTGGAGTGACGGAGGATGAGAGGTGACCTGATAGAGGTGTATCAGATGATGAGAGGCATGGATCGTGTGGATAGTCAGAGGCTTTTTCCCAGGGCTGAAATGGCTGCCACAAGAGGACACACGTTTAAGGTGCTTGGAAGAAGGTACAGAGATGTCAGGGGTAAGTTTTTTACTCAGAGAGTGGTGAGTGCATGGAATGGGCTGCTGGTAATGGTGGTAGAGGCAGATACGATAGGGTCTTTTAAGAGACTTTTGGATAGGTCCATGGAGCTTAGAAAAATAGAGGGCTATGGGTAAGCTAGTAATTTCTAAGATAGGGACATGTTCAGCAGAGCTTTGTGGACCGATGGGCCTGTATTGTGCTGTAGGTTTTCTATGTTTCTATGTTTCTCCCCAGAGGCTTGAACTTCACCAGTAATTTGTGGCTTTAAGTTTTAATGTGGCACAACAAATTCACTGGAAGGAAAGTACCAAGCTGCGGTGGATAAACATTGGAGAAGTACTGCCACGGTGTATGAAATTTCAGCAAGGAGAATGAAATGACAGCGATCAGCCATGACCACACATGCACAGCCAGCGCTCATGAGCTCAGATCTTAAGACCATAAGACGCAGGAGCAGAATTAGGCCATTCAGCCCATCCAGTCTGGTCCATCATTCGATCATCACTATCCCTCTCCACCCCACTCTCCTGCCTTCTCATCAGGAGCCTCGCAAGGGTGTTGGTGAGGGCCTAGTTTGGAGTATTCTGTGCAGCTTTGCTCACTTACCTACAGGAAAGATATGAATAAGATTGAAAGAGTACAGAGAACATTAGTAATGTCTAGCCTCGTTCTAGGAGAACCTCTTTGACTTGACTTGAACGGCCTTGAAACTTTATCCAAGTGAAGAAACACCACAAAGCATTTTACTTTCATGGTTATTATATTATGTAGTGTAAAGTTTATAAAGAACACAAATAAATATAGAAACCTTGCCACTCATTTGGCCTCCTGAGGGGATGTTGGTCCAGGGGCTTCCCAACACTGTCCCTCTATGAGCAGCTGGCAGAAGGAGCCTCGTCTGTGGTCCTTTCACAGACCCTTAGCACAGCTGCACTGAGTTTAACTGTGTGTCCCTGGGAACGGCCCAGAGATCAGATGCTGGGGAGGAACTGGGGCAGAGACCCTTGCACCCGTCTCTACGTACTCCTTGCAAAAATGTAGGTGACGTTGCCTTTCCAACCACAGCCAGCCTGAGGGCAGCGAGTATTGAGGATGATACGTCATCTGGACGGGAACAATCCGACTGTGAGGCTCCTGTTCACTGCCAGCCTTAGTGCTTGTTGGTGAGATCTTGTGATGAGGCACTCTGCCAAACGGTTTGGGTTCATCACATCCCACTGAGATGACCACTACCTGATGGACTTGCAGCCAAAGGTATTTAGTAAGTACCTTCCACAAAGGATGGGCAGTGCAGCAACATCCAACCGGCTGGGACACTGCAGAGTAACAGGAGCCAGGCCTACCTTCTGCAACAGCAGGGACAGCTAGAACCTCAGTAATGCTTCTGCAGTCTGACTCAAGCTGGCTTCAATTATACTGGTGCCCAAGAAGAATATGGTAACATGCCTCAAAGAACCTTCGTCCAGTAATATTTATATCCACCCTGATGAAAAGCTCTGAGAGGCAACTCCTGCCTGAGGAGCGACTCAGATCCCCACAACAGGTCAACAGCAGATGCCATTTCATTAACTCTTCACTTAATCCCAGAACAACGGGGCAGCGAAGATTCCTATATCATTAACAACTGTTCTGCATTCAATACTACCATCCCCTCAAAACTAATCAAAAAACTTCAAGGCCTTGGCCTCAACACTCACATGCAGGCCCCAGTCAGTTCAGATTAGCAACAACATCTCTTCCACAACCATCGTCGGAACAGGGGCACCACAAGGCTGTGCATTTTGCCCCCAGCTCTACTCGCCTTACACTTACGACTGTGAGGCTAAGAACAACTTCGATGCCATGTTCAAGTTTACTGATGACACCACTGTCGTGGGCTGATCAAAGGTGGTGACAAATCAGCATATAGGAGGAAGACTGAAAATCTGGCTGAGTGGTTCCACAGCAACGGAGTGCTGATTATTGACTTCAGGAGGAGGAAACGGAGGTCCGTGAGCCAGTCCTCATCGGGGAGTCAGAGGTGGAGAGGGTCAGCAACTTCAAATTCCTCAGTGTTATCACTACAGAGGACCTGTCCTAAGACCAGCATTTAAGTGCCATTACAAAGAAGGCAGGGCCATTTCTCTATTTTATTAAAAGATTGCATGGATTTGGCTTGTCATCAAACTTCTATAGACACGCAGCGGAGAGTACACTGAATTGATCGCATTGTGGCTTGGTATGGGAACACCGATAAGCTTGAATGGAAAAGCCTACAAGAAGTAGTGGATACGGCCCAGTCCATCAAAGGTAAAGGCCTCCCCACCATTGAGCATGTTTACAAGGAGTGCTGTCGCAGGGAAGCAGCGTCCATCAGCAAGGACACCCCACCCCCACCATCATCCAGACCATGCTCTCTTCTCGCTGCTGCCATCAGGAACCTCAGGACCCACACCACCAAGTTCAGGAACAGTTATTACCCCTCAACCATCAGACTCGAATCAGAGAGGATAACCTCACTCATCCCAACACTGAACTGATCCCACAATCTATGGACTCACTCTTAAAGACTCTACAACTTGTGTCCTGAATATTTATTGCTCGCTTGTTAGTTTTTTGTTTATTTCTTATTTGAATTTTTTCTTGTAATTGCCACTTGTTGTCTTTTGCACATTGGTCGTTTGTCCATCTTTGTCGCATGTAGTTTTCATTGATTCTATCGTGTTTCCTTTTACTTACTGTGAATGTCACCAGAAAAGTGTTGTATATGGTGGCATATATGTACTTTGATAATAAATTTACGTTGAACTTTGATGCAGTGCCCATGTCCACTCACCACCTGATACGAGGTATTTCTATTCCTTCTTACAAAGCTATAGGCTTTTGATTTTCTAGTACAAGCTCTCCCCCTACAAAATACATTTGTATTGCATAAGCCAAGCTTTAATGTTACTTCCTGACCACAAGGTGATGCAGCATTTTTAAGGTCCATCTCCTTTAAGTTCCTACTATCATCTCTGGAAAGCAGATAATCCATGTTTACTTTCCATGTTGTTTGTCTGCA
Source organism: Hemitrygon akajei (assembly GCF_048418815.1). Classification (NCBI taxonomy): domain Eukaryota; kingdom Metazoa; phylum Chordata; class Chondrichthyes; order Myliobatiformes; family Dasyatidae; genus Hemitrygon; species Hemitrygon akajei. Next base: position 35,921,685 of record NC_133127.1, read on the forward strand.
GCTTTGATTTTGGGGATATCCTCTGCCCCGAAGTCTTATTTGAACACATTAAAAAAAAGGAAACCGTGCTGCTCTTCACCATCTAGCCAAGAGGCCATTTCTGAAACTAACCACAAGGTGTCGCTATGGAGGTGGCTGGGCGCTTTGGGAAAGGTCCCAGAGGCTGAACAGAACAAGGCCCCACCTCACCCCATTCCTGGCATGGGAAGATGTGATTGGAGAGGATGCACTAGGATACTCCTGTGATATTTCAGTTAAGGCAGGATACTCTGGGTTTGGTTTCCCTGGAAAGGAGGCTGAGTAGTTCTTGATAGAGATGTACAGAATTATGAAAGATATAAATGGGTAGATAGCAGAAAATGTTTCCCCATGGCAAAGCTCTAGACCCTGTAGCAGAGCAACACCATGATCACTTTGCACTAAAATAGACCTTCCCTTACTAATTGTGTTCTTTCTCGTAAAACTGTGTATAATTTATGTTTTTCTTCTTCATTTCTAGGTTATGTGAATGGGCCTTACGTTTTAGGTGCTGCAATTCATTGCACCTGTGCGTACGTGTGATTGCACATTTGACAGTAAACTTGACATTGAACTCCAGAGGGCAGAGGTTGAGGGTAAACTTTTAGAGGCAATCTGAGGGGCAAACTTTTCTCCCAAATGGGAGCTGGATTCTCATACACACTAGCTAAGAGGGTGCTGGGGACAGAGATTTGGAAATGAGTTAGTTACAATGGTCAGCATGAACATGGTGGGACAAACGGCCATTTCCTATATCCAAGAATCCTTTAATGGTGCCTCAGACTTACTTAATACCAGGGGTCCTTTCAATCTAGTCTGTCAGCACAGTAGTTTTCTGTTCTAACTATCACCATGTGAGACACTCTCCCTCTGGGTCCTCACACAACTCCTGCAAACATTTGGGGCAAAGTTCATGGAGTTATTGGTGCTGGTGCTGTCACAGAGATTCAGCTTTCCGATTCTTTTATTTATCACATGTACATCAAAACATGCATCATTTGCGTTAACGACCAACACACCCAAGGATGTGCTGGAGGCAGTTCGCAAGCATTGTCATGCAGACTGGCACCAATGTAGCATTCCCGGAGCAGGACTCCTGTCCCAGGTGTGGTGCAAGGTACACTGGGCAACTCCGAAAGCAGCCACTCCTACACGGCACACACCCCCAAACCCACAGCCTAGAGTGGTGATGCTTTCCAATTACAGGGAACTCAGGCAGGGGGAGAAAGTGAACTAAGCACTCCAAAAATTCCAATGGGAATCCCAAATGACCTTCCTTTCCTGGACAAAGTCCTCAAACCCACCTTACTGCACAACGGTGTGGTCAGATTCTGCCCTTAACCCCACCGTAGTGGGTCGTGTCTCAAAGAACGATAGGTAGGACATAGTCTAGTGACAACAACTTTTCCCTTGATGTCAGCAGAACAAAAGAGCTGGTTATTGACTTCAGGGAAGGGAGTGTTGTACCCCTGTAAGTATCAATGGTGATTGACAATTTCAAGTCTCATTTATTTCTTCTCCCCCCTTCTGATGGGGCAGAAACTTCAGAACACGTACTGCCAGGCTGAAGGACTGATTGTGTCCCTTTGTTCTAAGAGCACCGGACAGACCTCCTAGACAATAAAAAGGAACTCTTGACCTTACAATCTACATTGCACTTTATCGCCTTTCTCTGTAACATGGAACCTTTGGCCCAATTCCTGGGATGTCCAAATCGCCAAAACCAGAAGATGCCCGAATTTTCCATTGTGGTCAGTGGTCAGCACTCCAGGTTTTACCTTACCCCTTGTCTAAGCCAAGTTGCCATGTCTAAACCTCACCCTCCTGGTCTGATATGGACCCCATTCCACCTCCCCCTCCCTCCCACACTGTGATATCTCCACATACTGGACCAGGAGCTTTGTTGAAGCTAGGATACACAGGTTAACATCTTCCCACCAACACCTGTACTGTCACCTGCTTCTCTGAAGTGGTGAAGCATCCTGGTCTGTTCTGGCCACCCTTTTAACCCTACTTTGCACTGCACAGTGCAGACACATCTGGGCCAAGTGCAGCACTGAAACTGAGAGATGTCCCAGGCTGGGAACCGGGTGTGTGTCAACATCCCCACCGTCCAAAATTCAAAGTAAATTTATTATCCAAATACACATATGTCACCATATACAACCCTGAGATTTATTTTCTTGCGGGCATACTCATAAATCGTCAAATGGAAGAACACACCAAACTAGTGTGCAAAAGACAATAAGCCATCCAAGTACAAAAAGAAAGATATATTCATAATAAATAAATAAGCAATAAGCATCAAGAACGTGAGATGAACAGTCCTTGAAAGTGAGGTCCATTGCTTGTGGGAACATTTCAATGACGGGGCAAGTGAAGTTGAGGGAAGTTATCCCCTTTGGTTCAAGAGCCTGAAGTTGAGGGGAAACTGTTCCTGAACCTGTGAGTCCCGAGGCTCCTGTACCACCTTCCTGAGAGTAGCAGCAAGGAGACAGCATGTCCTAAGTGGTGGGGGTCCCTGATGGTGGATGCTGCTTTCCTGCAACAATGCTCCATGTAGATGTGCTCAACGGTGGAGAGGGTTTTACCCTTGATGTACTGGGCTGTATCCACTACTTTTTGTAGGATTTTCCATTCAAGGGCACTGGTGTTTCCATACCAGACTGTGATGCAACCAGTCAATATACTCTCCACCACACATCTATAGAGGCTTGTCAAAGTTTTAGATGTCATGCCGAACCTTCGCAATCCCTGAACCCCAAGCGGAGTTATCTTCCTCTACACTCAGACTCGCTCCTTCCCCCTTTGGCTTCACAGCTTAATCCAGTGTGAGTGAAAACCGCTCTCACCCGGGACCAGGTGGTTTCATCTCCCTTCTCTGGATCCGACCCCCTCTCTTCCCCCAGCTTTCCCTTCCTTCGCCCTGTATCCAAGGCCCCTCTTTTCCCCATTTCCCGCGAGCCAGCTACCCTCTCCTACTTCTGCCCTCCCGGAATCCATCCTCCCCTCTGAGATCCAGCAACCACCTTTTCTCCCATGCCCGCCTGCTGTCCAGCCATCTCTTCATGTCCCAACCAATTCCAGCAGATATTTTCAATGTTTCTGAGCCTTTCCGTTACTGAAGCCTTGCGAAGCCGTCAAAACTTTAAATGCAGTTAACTTACAGACCGTTAAGCACAATTAAAACCATGCCTAGGGTCAAGCCTGAGAGCGTCAGTGGAGAATTGTAGAAAATAGAACACTTTCACAGTCACACTATACCCTGCATTCCGTTCTCCCACCTACGACCTCGATGTACTGACGTGATGACGCGATCCTTATGGATGGTATGCAAAACAAAGTTTTTACAGAACCTGCAATAAACAAGTTTCTGATTGTCAGAGACCAGCTGCCCCACACCCAGCCCAGCGCTCAGTGCCCGTACACACCTGCGTTGTTTGGAAGGGGTAGAAGATCCATCACAGCCTTGTTCTTTCCTCTCAGCAGCACACTGAGCACCTTGACATCCCCCTGCTCTGCGGCCAGGTGAAGAACGGAGTTGCTGTGGCAGTCCAGCAGGGTGGGATCAGCCCCGGCCTGCAGCAACAGCTCCACCACCTCCGCCTGCCCAGTTATAACAGCCAGGTGCAGCGGAGTCTGAAAAGAGAAACAGCCGTCAGGCAGAGTTACGGTACGCCGGCAGTCTGCACTGCAGGAGGAGATCTCCCCTGCCTGTGGTCGGGGTGGGAATGGTGGAGTCCAGCTTTAGCTCTGGACTAGGAGCAGCACATTCCTGAGAACTGAGCTGAACCCTCTCTGGCCACGGGCTGACCTCAAGCAAAGGGAGAAGGTTGTGATCAACCATCCTGGCCTCAGGACCACCCCAGGACAGTGTCCTCCACCCGGCCACCTTCAGCTGCTTCATCAATGACCCTCCTCCCGTCATGAGGTCAAACTGGGATCATTCATGGATGTTGGCACAATGTTAATTCCATTCCCAACACCTCAGTATATGAAGCAGCCCACTCCTGCGTCCAGCAAGTCTCGGGTGACATTCAGGGGAGTGTTCCCGCAAACAAGGTGCCAGGCAATGGTCGTCTCAAACGAAAGATAATCCACCCACTCGCCCCTGGCTCTCCAGGACATGCCCATCACTGAATCCAGTGTTTGGCGGTCACCACCGGCCAGTCACGGAAACCCTGTAAGAGCAGGCCAGGGGATGGACATCTGAGTAACTCAGCTCCTGATACCACGAGGCAGTTCAGCCCTCTGCAAAGCACAAGGCAAGAGTGTGGTGGAACACTCTTCTTGCCTGGGCGAATGCTGCACCACTGACACTGACCGAGAAGCTCGACACCTCCCAGGACAAATGAGCTGGCTTGACTGATGTCTCACCCCCACCTCCCCAAACACTTATTCCTGAACGAAAGAAATGCAGACAGCTGAAATGAAACAGAAAGTGCTGGAAACACTCAGCAGGTCAGTTAGCTTCTGTGGAGAGAGAAACCGTTCATGTTTCAGGCTGAAAACCCAGCAGAGCTCATGCTGGTTGAACATTTTCTGTGCAGGGGGTACGTTTGAAGGAGATGTCCTGGGCAGGCTTTTACTGTGTCGGGGTGCTGGAGGAGGCAGGCACGACTCAGACAATTAGAAAGGATCATGCACGGACGGAAGAGATTATTTTAGTGACACATTGGTTACCAAGTTAATTAGTTTGGCACAAGATGGTTCTCAGAGTTGGACAGAGACAAACATGTACCTGATAGAGATCGTTTCTCATGTTGATGATGTCCTGGCCAGGGAGGCTGACGATTACATGCAGAAGATGTTGCACCACAGATGGCTGGAGGTGAATGATTGCTAGATGTAGTGCCCTGATATTTCAGAAGAGAAAACAAGGTTCAACAACACGGCCCTTCTGACAAAGGATTTATGCCTCTCAGTAACTAGCACGCGCTGTTTCCGCAGTACTGGTCTTCCCATGTCCGGCTTCATGTTTCCTGACACATTCCATCCTTTCTTATTGTGGTTAGAAAATCCATGTAACAGTGAAGTTGAACAAACAGTTGCTATGTCCCACTAACCATCAGAAACCATGTGTTTGCTGACACAGGATCCACACACCCTCCTTATTTCCTCCTGTTCCTGTGAGATATGACTGAGCCTGAGCAAGGACAGGCATCTGTCTAACATGGTCACACTGACCGGACGTCTGTCCCATCACACTGACTAGACGTCTGTCCCACCACAATGACTGGACATCTGTCCCATTACACTGACCGGGCATCTGTCTAACATGGTCACACTGACGGGACATCTGTCCCATCACACTGACCGGGCATCTGTCTAACGTGGTCACACTGACCAGATGTCTGTCCCATCACACTGACCGGACGTCTGTCCCATCACACTGACAGGACGTCTGTCCCATTACACTGACAGGACGTCTGTCCCATTACACTGACCGGGCATCTGTCTAACGTGGTCACACTGACTAGACGTCTGTCCCATTACAATGACCGGACGTCTGTCCATTACACTGACTGGGCATCTGTCTAATGTGGTCACACTGACCAGACGTCTATCCCATCACACTGACAGGACGTCTGTCCATTACACTGACTGGGCATCTGTCTAATGTGGTCACACTGACCAGACGTCTATCCCATCACACTGACAGGATGTCTGTCCCATCACACTGACCGGACGTCTGGCCCATCACACTGACCGGACATCTGTCCCATCACACTGACTGGATGTCTGTCCCATCACACTGACCGGGCATCTGTCTAACATGGTCACACTGACTGGACGTCTGTCCCATCACAATGACCGGATGTCTGTCCATTACACTGACTGGACGTCTGTCCCATCACAATGACCAGACGTCTGTCCATCACACTGACAGGACATCTGTCCCATCACACTGACCAGACGTCTGTCCCATCACACTGACCGGACGTCTGTCCCATCACACTGACCGGACGTCTGTCTAACGTGGTCACACTGACTGGATGTCTGTCCCATCACACTGACCAGACGTCTGTCCCATCACACTGACAGGACATCTGTCCCATCACACTGACCAGACGTCTGTCCCATCACACTGACCGGACGTCTGTCCCATCACACTGACCGGACGTCTGTCCCGTCACAATGACCGGACATCTGTCTAACGTGGTCACACTGACTGGATGTCTGTCCCATCAAAATGACCGGATGTCTGTCCATTACACTGACTGGGCATCTGTTTAACATGGTCACACTGACCAGACGTCTGTCCCGTCACAATGACCGGACATCTGTCCCATCACACTGACCAGACGTCTGTCCCATCACACTGACTGGACGTCTGTCCCATTACACTGACCGGGCATCTGTCTAACGTCGTCACACTGACCGGACGTCTGTCCCGTCACACTGACCGGGAATCTGTCTGATGTGGTCTCACTGGCCGGGAATTTGTCAAATAAGGTCTCACAACCAGGCATCTGCCCCTTTCACACTGACAGAGCACCTGTCCTATCACACTGGCCGGGCGTCTGTTTCTCACTGCACAGATACTGTCTGACCTGCTCTCTCCTTTTACCCCCTCTCCTTTGAACATCGTTTAGCCCATCCCAAATCTGAATCAGACCTTCCTTTGCCGAAATGACAGCAGTTTCTTTGTCCTTGGTAGACTGAGCTTTCATTTCTACCTTGGCTCTGCTCTCTGGTGTATTCCACCCTCTTCCTCTTCACATGTGCAGAGAATATTTTTGGCCCTTCGAACACTTGCTGCCGTCCTTTCTCGAGCACTCTCATTACCTTTCATTTCCTTTTTTGTTGTCCTATTGATCTTCCTGTTACCACCCCAGTTCTCACTTGTGCAAACACCCTGACATCTGTCAGCGAGCTTTACTGTGTGTGACTCAGGAGGGTGGCAGGGTTGGGGGGGGTACAGAACCAGGGCAGTCAGACAGTCAGTGGAGGGGTTGGGGGACATGTAAGGCTGAATGAAAGGACAGACGGGGCCAGGTTAACGAACGTGAGTGGACTTAAGTGTAGTTGTTTCAGTGCGAGGAGTATTTTGGAGAAGGCAGAGGAACTCAGAGGCTGGATCAGTATAGGGAACTACGACGTAGCCATTACAGGACTTGGCTGAGAGTACGGCAGACTGGTAGCTCAGTGTTCCAGGATTCAGATGTTTCTGACACAATAGAGAGAGGTGTGGCACTTAGGAATAACATCCTGGAGGGCGCATTCCATGAGGCAGGGTGATACAGTTGAGGAAGGGTGCAATCTCATTAATTTTTATACTGGTGGCCCCCCCCCCCCCATAACCAGACAGAGACAGAAGACCAGGTAAGCGGCTGACAGAGGGTTGTGAAACCCAGATGCTGTGCCTGACCATGTCTTTAGACCCTGTAGGAAAGCGTTGGCAGGGGTATTTCACGTCTCCCTGCTTCAGGCTGTGGTACCCTCCTGCTTTAAGAACACCTCTATCATCTTGGTACTCAAGAATGAACAAGATAACATGCCCTAATGTTGAACATTTGGACTATAATAAGACATCTGGCCAGGCCCCTCACGTAGGCTGATTTAGAACATGAAGGCATGTGGAATCCGTGGTGACTTGGCCGACTGGATTCAAAACTGGCTCGGCCGGAGAAGACAGAATGTTATCCTAACTAGAGAATTCTGACCAGCTGTGACTTCTGTACATATACATACATAAATAAATATAAAAGTTTGCTGATGACATTAAATAGTGAGGCAGGTTCAGCAGGATAGAGACCATTTGGAAATAAGGACAGAAGAGGGACAGGTGGACAGGTTTAATGCAGACAAGTGTGAGAAGTTGTATGTTGGGAGATCAAATACAAGAGGGAACTGTACAGAAAATGGCAGGATCTTTAGGAGCATTGACATACAGTGGGATCTAGGGGTTTAAATTCAAATATTCCAGAAAGTGACAACACCAGACAGAGACAGGGTGATAATGAAGGTGTTGGGGAAACTTGGCTTCAGGGTTGAGGTATCTAGTGTAAAATGGTGAGAAGGCAGGTGCATGGGGTTGAGTGGGATCCAGGATCTGCCATGATGGAATGGCGGAGCAGACTCGATGGGCTGAATGGCCTAATTTGCTCCTACGTCTTCTGGTAAAAGTTGGTGAGGAATGTTGTAGCTGTACAGAACAAGCCACATTTGGAGTACCGTATGCAGTTCTGGTCACCACGCTACAGGAAGGACGTGGAGGATTTGGAAGGGTGCAGAAGCTCATCAAGATACTGCCTGGATTAGAGATTATTAGCCAGAAGAAAAGGTTGGACAAGTTTTCCGAGAGTGCCAGAGGCTGAGGGGTCTCCTGTTACAAGAGTATAGAATTCTGAGAGGTGGAGAAAGGGTAGTCAGCCTTTCTCCCAGGACGAAATGTCAAACACTAGAGGCATATAGCTTCAAGGAAAGCTGGGGGACATTTAAAGGAGACTTTGGATGCAAGTATTCAGTAGATAGTGCTGGGTGCCTGGAACATGCTGACAAGGGCTGGTGGTAGAAACAGATACAATCACAACATTTAGATAGACTCGTGAACAGGCAGGGAATGGAGGAATATATGACTGTGTAGGCAGATAGGATTAGTTTAATTTGACATCATGGTCAGTATAGACACTGTGGGCTGAAGGGCCAGTTCCTGTGCTGTATTGTTCTCTGTTCTTTCTGCAGCCTGATGCAGTAGATTTATAATGCAATAACTAATTTCAAAAATTACCCATGAAGTGCTGACTGAATCAAAACTCCAAATAATCATTGAGCTTTCTGGAGCAGCAGGGACATAAAGATGATACCGCCCAGCATATTAAAAGACAGCCTTGACTCCTGTATCTGAATTAGAGAAACATTGCTAGTTTGTGTCTTGGTAGTGCCCAGAAGAGTGACTAGACTGGTGATGAGCTCATGTTGGTAACAAGGACTACCAGCAATTGATGCCATGCTCTGTGGGAGGGGCCTCCCAGATTCATTCAGATTTTCCCTGAGGGCACTTTCTCTGGGGCTCTCATCACCCCGATGTAAAATGGAGAATTTTAGATATGCAAGAAATCGTGAGTTACATGCAGGAGGTGATTTGGCCATGATCAGATGAGATCAAGGGGCGGCGTTAAGATCCGGGGCAAAGGCAAAGGTCATGGGGTGATGGGGAATGTCGAGGTGGTGGAATGACTCTCCTCCCAGCTCCCGCCTCTCCTTTCTGGTCCTCAAACGACTTACGCGTCTCCGTTCTGGTCCTGGGCAGCAGTGAGGTGACGCTGCACCGCCAGCAACATCCTGGCGTCTCCCGACATCGAGTAGTCCAGTAGGGCTCTCGCGTGCCTCTCCGCCAAGTCCAGAGCTTTCTCCAGGAACAACAAATCTGGAAGCAAAAAGCAAACAGCCGGGGGGGTCAGCATCTGCAACGTTGACACGGCTCATCGCCCACCGACTTTCACAGAAAGTCAGCCTCTGACAGAGAGGGAGCATCAGTCATAAAGCGGGTGGGCAAAAAGGGGTTAGACGCAGAACTACTTCTTTCATAGAGTACTACAGCAGAGAAACAGGCCTTTTGGCCCATCTAACCTAAGCTGACTGGATCTTCTGCCAAGTCCCACCTACCTGCATCCAGACCATATCCCTCCATACCCCTCCCACCCAAGCTTCTCTTCAACATTATGACTGAACCCACCATCTATCACCTCGAGCATGATCGACACGAGCAACACCTCCTGAATGGAGAAGATTGCCGTCGAGTATTCCACTTCTCACCCTACACCTACGGCCTCTGGGTCTAGAGGCCTTTCGTTACAGGACTGCCAGTAGCAGCAACAGTGAAAGGCAGGAAGTAGGATGGTGGAGTTCACTGCTCTTTGCAACTCTGTGATGTTTGTTTTTCATTCATTGACAGGAAGTGGGTTTGCTGGTGAAGTGGGGGGGGGGCAGCTCACTGCTCAACCTGAAATACTCTGGAGAAGCGAGGGGAGGGCCACCTTCAGCCCGTGCAGTCTACGAGGGGAAGGTGCTCCGACAGTAATGTCCAGGGGCACGTCCCAGGATTTGGACCCACTGACAGTGAAGGGCCAGCGTTACCTCACCAAGTCAGGGTGCTACACAGCTTGAGCAGGAGCCTGCAGGCGCAGGTGCTCTGCTACCCCCTGCCCTCGCCTACGGAGGTCACGAGTTGGGTGGCACGGTTGCATCGCGGCTAGCGCAGCGCTGTCCTTGCAGTGCCTGCAGACGGGGGTCAGTTCCCACTGCTGTCTCTACTTCCTCCCCGTGACTGTGCGGGCTTCCTCTGCCATCCTCCCACAGCCCAAAGTACGGGTTCGGACTAGAGAGCTGCGGCACATCAGAAGCGTGGCGAGTGACACTTGCCAACCGTCCCCAACACATCCTCGGACCACGTCGGTCGTTGACGCAGAACAAAAATATTTTGCTGTATGTTTCAATGTACGTGGGGTAAAGGAAGTGAGTCTTTAACTCAGGACAGAGCGGGCTGCTGTGCTCCGACTGGTGTCAAGCTTATCGAGGGTCTTTGGAGCCGCGCTCACCCAGGCAAGCGGAGGGGGTTCTGTCACACTCCGCACTATGCCTCGCAGACGCTGGAAGGACATTGGGATGTCAGGAGGGAAGTTACTCACTAATGGATTCCCAGTTCCTGACTGTCTGGTCGTGGTCAGTGATGAGCCTAGGCCGTTGATAGTGGGACTCAGGAACACCAGAGAACGTGACCAAACTCTCCCTCGTTCCTTCAGTGAGCAAGTTAAGCCAAGCACAAAATTCTAAATGAGACCCCGAGTATCGTTACCCAGACAGAAGAACCTACTTGGGTCCTGAGGCTGCTGGTTCAGTCTGGGGGAGGTGACGTCGGCCTCTGTCGAGGTGTCTCCAGGCTGTGTGGTGGGCTGGTGGGAAGACGTGGAGCTCTCCTCTGGAGGCTGTCCAACACGGGGAGACGGAGAGCTCTCTGATAGGGACTGTCCAGGCTCCACTGCAGCTACAGATAACACAAGTTCTTCAATGGCTGCACCAGAAGGATAGAGTGGCCCACCCAAAGCCCACTGTATACCCACCCATATACCCCATGCACCAGCTGCTCACCCACTCTACACCCACCCAACGCCTGTCCAACCCCAGACTGCCCCTCCCCTTCCACAGCTTCATCCTCCACCACAGACTGGCCCAATCCTCCATCCCCTTCTCGACTGGGACCTCAGTAACCGGTGAGAAGGTCCAGGACATACACTCCACACAGGTCCAGGTACAGGACCAGGATGTTTGGATGCACTGAGGCCCAACACCCAGAACAGGACCCAGTCAAATCTCCCAGCAGAGTGACCCTTGCAGTCCCAGCCATTGACTGGCCCCAGCGCAAGGAGTGGTCCAAATCACCTCGGAAAACAGGCCAGAGTTTGGACAGCTCCACTCTTTCCAACAGTCTTCCCTGTAGTCAGCTCCAGAACCGAGACAATTGTAGTAAACTTCCACATTCTCCACCACCGTGACATCCCTCCTGAACTGAGGGGCCCCGTGCTGGCCAGAACTCTCTGTGGAGCTCTCCAGTACTCCATTGTCCCATTGTACTCCACACACTTCCTCTGCACCATTGTCCCATTGCACTCCACACACTTCCTCTGCACCATTGTCCCACCAAATCCACATGTCCTGCCCCCTGCAGCAAAGACCCGGCCAATCAGTCTCCCTTGGTTATCAGTGATTACCATGTTTCATGCCCGGACTGGAGTTGGTGGTTCCTGGAGGGTAAGCATAATTTCCAAAGTTGGCGTATCCTTGAAATCCTGTGAAGTAATTGGAACCTATATATATAGATTGGAAAAAAACGACATGATTGTAGAAAGTTGTGTCTATCCCCTCTCACAATCGACATATTCTTGTGAAATGTGGTCACTAGCAGTGGACAACGTCACAGCAAAACCTTAGAAACAACACGTTCAGACTTCCACATACAACCATTAACATCCCGACAGCCATTGGACCCTGGGCTTCCTACGTTCTGGATGTGGGAGCACAAAGCAATCTGGCCCTCACGCCAAACGTTAAACAGTCACACTGAAGGGAAACAGGCCCTTCGGCCCAACGGCTCCATGCAATCCTGTGGTGATGCTCACCGAGGGGTAATGGGAAGTTGAGCACACCTTTCACCAGCTGGCTGTCTTGATCAAAGAGTCAACTCTTTAGAACAAAAGCACACAAGGAATATTCTTCTCCGGATGTTAGTACCAGCGTTTCCATTCATTGAAATGGACTGACAGTAGTTCTAGGTACTCTAGTCACTGAGTTAATCAAAATGGAAACAGATCCTTCGGCCCATCTCGTCCATGCCTACCAAGATTGCCATCTACTTAAATGGAACAATCTGGGGTTAACAGAGGATAAATCACAAGGACAGATTCTCTCTCCCACATTGAAAGGTTTCTGAACTTTGCGTGACTTGTTCCCCATGTACAAATCCACCCAGGACCTACACATGAAAATGCATCTCTTCACATTTCTCTGAAGTACATTAATCTGCACCATGTACTCACCCCCACCGGCTCCACCCCCTCCTCCGTAAAGTCCTCCACCTGACCCTGCTCCACCTCCAAAGTGATCTGAGAAATTTGGCAAAAGCTTCAGTCGTTTCCTCTGTACTTCCTCCTTATCTGTGGGGCAGGAAGTGCACACGTTGTAGATTAACTGGCCTCCTGTGCTGAGGCAAGGCCTCCACACATAAATCACTGAAGACAAGCAATTCATAACGGCAAAGGTGTTTCCACTCAGCTAGGCCACAATGGGGAGGAATTAGGAGAGGGGTGAAAGGGAAAGAGAGGGGAGAACGGGAGAAGAGGGGAAAAGGGGGAGAAATTGGAACGGGGAGAGGGATGGAAGACAGAGAGACTGTGAAGGGAGCAGGTAAGAGGGGGAGGGAGTAGTGGGAGGGGGTAAGAAAAAGGGGTGTTGGGATAGGGGATATGGTGGAGGGGAGGGGAGGGAAGGGGGACCAGAGAATGGGTGAGAGGGGTGTGAGAAGAGTGAAGGGGGGAAGAGGAGGAGGGAAGAGGCACTGGAGAATGGGTGAGAGGGGTGTGAGAAGGGTGAGGGGGGAGAGAAGGGGGGGAAGGGGAACCAGAGAATGGGTGAGAGGGGTGTGAGAAGGGTGAGGGGGGAGAGAAGGGGGGGAAGGGGAACCAGAGAATGGGTGAGAGAGGTGTGAGAAGGGTGAAGGGGGGGAGAAGGGGGGGAAGGGGAACCAGAGAATGGGTGAGAGAGGTGTGAGAAGGGTGAAGGGGGGGAGAAGGGAGAGGGGGAGACTGAAATGTTTTATTTTTGTTTAAGTTTTTCTTTCCTAAAAGTATTGCACTATTTTTATCATGTCAGCAAGGAAGATGTGGATCGAACATCCTGAGGGAGGTGTGTCTGACAGCAGCGGTGAGAATGGACGAGAGTCACCTTTAATTAGCGGGTAGTACGTGAAGGGCTTTGGTTCACTTGTCTCGTTGTCGGATTTCCTGCGAAGTTGGACAAACACACTGGCAGGCTTGGAAATGTCCACATCCCGGTACTTTGGAGTTTTAAAGACGATAGCGAACTGGGAGAGAGAGGAATGTAGTACGTTTTACTTTCATCGCGTTAAAGGTCCCCCGGAACCCAGACAATATTTATTTATTGAGATACAGAGCAGAAAGGCTTTTCTGGCCTTTCGAGCCGCACCGCCAGCAACCCCCCAATTCAACCCGAGCCTAATCACGGGACTATTTACAATGACCAATTAACCTACCAACCGGTATGACTTTGGAGTGCGGGAAGAAACCGGAGCAACAGGAGCACTCACTGCCAGCCCTGATCTCCTTTAGGTTTGTGTACTGAAGAATGACATAAACAATCCTGAACCTCAAATTCTGATCTTGTTTTCCCTTGTACTCACTAAATGCACCACTGTAATGAAATGCCCTGTATGGAAGGCACGCAAACCAAAGGTATTCACTGCACCTCAGTACGTGTGACAATCATAACCCACTTCAACTATTTACCCAGCCAGCTTCTCTGTACATTGGATGGAGAAGCAGGGGGCAGCACATACCACTGGAGTGATAGTCACACCACTCCTCTCTTCTGACAGCTGTGATGAAAGCGAGACCACTGCCAGCCCCTCTGCCTCTCTGAGAAGGTGCAGGGGTGTCTGTGAGATTTCTCCTGACTGTAGCACATATCAGACTCTGCTGTGCAGGCTGTCCTGAGGGACACACACTGAGACAAGTACCAACGGCTACTGGACAACCATCAACTCGGGGAAAGACAGTCCTGGCCGGAAGCTCACAGGTCTTCCTGAGCAAGGTGTTGTCCACAACTGAAGCTACACATTGGCTAGTCTCTGGGCCAAGGTCACCTGCTGTGGGAGGTTCTGAAGTAGGGTGCAGTTGGGTTGCAAATAACTGCCAACTCCCAATGCACTAACTTTTAATAAATGCATTATAAATAATGACATTTAAGAGAGCCTTGGACATGTGGATGACAGTGAAATGGAGGGACGGCTTAGGTTGATCTGGGAGTATGATAAAAGCTCAGGACAACATTGTGGTCCAAAGGACCTGTTCTACGTTTTAGGTAGAATAATGTAACTTGTAATGAAAATCTTACCATGAATGTTCCGTATTAATTAATTTGAAATTCAAACTATAAATAAAGTATATTTTGAAATAATGTAAAACCTGGACCCCCATTCATTAAGACCACTGTCGATCCTCAATCTCAACACCACTTCCCTGCCTATTTCTTGAAAGCTGGAGATCTATGGTTCTCTACTTTGAGCAAATTCAGATCAAGCATTCACAGTTACAGAACAAAGAACATTACAAGCACAGTACAGGCCCTTCAGCCCACAATGTTGTGCCAACCTTTTAACCTATTCTAAAATCAATTTAACCCTTCCCTCCAACAAAGCCCGCCATTTTTTCATCATCAATGCATCTATCTAAGAGTCTCTTTAAAGCCCCTGAAGTATCTGGCTCTACCACCACCACCCCTCCCCCCCACTGGCAGGCATTCCAAATGCCCTCCACTGACCTCTGACATCCCCCTATACTTTCCTCCAATCACCTTAAAATATGCCCTCTTGTATTAGCCACTTCTGCCTCGGTGAAAAGTCTCTGGCTGTCCACTTGATCTATGCCTACTATCATTTTGTATACTTCTATCAAGTCACCTCTCATCCTCCTTCACTCCAAAGCTCACGCAACCCTTTGTAGGGGAGAGAATTCCAAAACGGCATTGCCCTCTGAGTGATGAAATTTCTCCACACCTCAGTTCTACACGGTCTGCCCCTTATTCTGAGACTGTGTCCTTTCCTCAGACAGAGAAACATCCTCCCATCCTTTCGAAAGAGCCTTATTAAAATGTTGTAAGTTTAACTGAGATTGCTAGAGGATCCTGTCCCCTCTCTCTCTCTCACACACACACAGCAAATGTCACTGGGATGGTTCTGATGAAACTGTACCGCAATCCTTCTGCTGCAACTTAAATAGGGAAGCCAAAACTGAACACAGTTCTCCTGGTGTAGTCAAACCAAGGTCCTACATAATTACAATAATCCTTCCTTCTCTAATGAAGATTAATATATCACTGGCTAATTACTTATTTGTGTTTTCAGTGCCTTGTGTTTGCACCCTACATCAATGTTAACCAGTGTGCCTCAGTGTGGAGGAGCCCCCATTTCTCCACATTTTATCCTACCCTCTATGTTCTCGGCCACACGTCAGCTCTTTTACACAGGTCCAACTGGAACTTGGACTTTAATCGGGGGGTAACAAGGTAACTTGACCAGAGATAGCTCAGAGAATGGTGGAAGAGGTTCTTGACCACTGTGAGATGCTAGGAGTTACTGTGTGAAGACTAGAGTGGTTGGAAAGATGCTGAAGTCCATTATTAAGGATAAGGTCTGGGGTACTTGGAGGAACATGATAAAACAGGGTGCAGTCAGCACAGCTTTCTTAAGGGAAATCTTGCCTGACAAATCTTATGGAATTCTTTGAGGAAATAACAGACAGAATAGATATTAAAAAAAAGTCACTGGATGTTGTTTCGTTGGACTTCCAGAAGGCCTTTGACAAGATGCCGCACATGAAACTGCTCGACATGATAAGAGCCCATGGTATTACAGGAATTACTAGCATGGATAGAACGTTTGTTGACTGGCAGGAAGCAAAGAGTGGAAATAAAGAAGACTATTCTGATTGGCTACTGGTGACTTGTGGTGTTCCACAGGGGTCAGTATTGTGACAGCTTCTTTTTACATTATATGTCAACAATTTGAATGACTGAATTGAGGCTTTGTGGCCAAGTTTGCAGACGACATAAAGCTAGGTGGAAGGGCCAGCAGTGTTGAGGAAGAAAGCAGTCTGCAGAAGGACAGATTGGGAGAATGGGCAAGTAACTGGCAGATAGAAGTGTATGGTCATGCATTTTGGTAGAAGGCATAAAGGAATGGTCTGCTTTCTGAATGGAGAGAAAATTCAGAAATCAGAGGTGCGAAGGGACTTGTGCAGGATTCCCTAAAGTTTAATTTTCAGGTTGAGTCTGTCGTGGAGACAATGTAAAAGCAAGGACGTAATGTGAGGTTTTATAAGGCATTGCTCAAACCACAGTTGGAATATTGTAAGCAATTTTGGGCCCCTTATCAAAGAAAAGATGTGTTGGCATTAGAGAGGGTCCAGAGGAGGTTCGTGAGGTTTACTTATGAGGAGCATTTGATGGTTCTGGGCCTGTACTCACTGGAGTTCAGAATATGGGAAGGGGAGGGAATCTCTTTGAAACCTATTGAATACTGAAAAGTCTTGATAGACTGGATGTGGAGGAATCTAAGACCAAAGGGCACAGCCTCATTATAGAGAGATGTCCATTTAGAACGGAGATGAGGAGGGTGTGAGTCTGTGGAATTCATTGCCATAGGCAGCTGTGAGGTCATACCTCTTGTTACATACCCGTGACATGTGACAGTGGTGTACTTGTCACGTGACTGGGGTTGAAGCTATACTGGACCTGAGGTAATGGTCTTGTTGTGATGGTGGAGTGACATCATTTTCCCGCCAGTAGAGGTCATGTGACAGGTTTTTTTTACAGGGTATAAAAGGAGGACCCCTCCCTGTGAGGAGGGGCAGTTCGTGGCTGGATTTGCCATGTTGACTTCATGCCACTGCGTGATTTAATGTTATGACGCAATTTAGTTGAAAGATGAAGTTTTATTTAATGCCTGAAGTTTAAAAGGTCATTGCCAGCAGTTTCTTTATAATACTGCTAGTTGAGAATTAGTGGAGAGTGAAGATCGGAGTTCAGGAGTTAAAAGATCGAGGAAAGTCGATTTCGACAGTGAAACAGGTTCGACCTTGTTTGATCCTCATTCGGAAGGAATTTGTTGACTGTGCTCATGTTAATCCCTGTGAATAGCAGAAAGGATTGAGTACAGTGTTGTAAAGGAAAGGTCAGTGCCTTTAAGCCGTTTCATTTTTCCATCTCCGTAAATTCTTCGTGGGAAGTAGTTCGACTGGGAATCGCAACAACACGACGTGAAAGAGAATTTAAATCGTCTTAAAAAGTCTCTCCCTTAAATGGACTGTAAGCATTTTGAACTTTTGGCAATACTACTTTGAAGAACTGTTTTTGCAACATCGCTTTAAGAACTGTTTAAGCTGCCGCACAGCAGCTGATTTCCGGTTACGTTAATGATTTGTTTACTTTTGGGGGTTTGTTTTTCAGTGTTTAATAAACGTTTTGTTTGTTATCAAAACCCTGCCTCACTCATATATTTATTGTTGCTGAATCCGTAACACTCTGAGTATATTTAAAGCGGAGGTTGACAGTTTCTTGATTAGTCAGGGTGTTAAGGATTACGGGAGAAGGCAGGAGAATGGGGTTGAGAGGGATAATAAATCGGCCACAGTGGAATGGCAGAGCAGACTCGATTGGTCCTACTCTGCTCATAAATCTTATGGTCCAATGATTGACACTGTTAATGCACTCTGGCTTCAGCAGTTGTGTGACAGACCAGTTAACACTGGTTAACTCTGCTCAAAGTTAGAGCTGGGACTCGTTCACAGACCAGCAGCACTGGACCACCGTTGAGGTTAAAGCCCAGAAAGCTCTCAGGGGTCAGGAGAAATCAAAATGTCACTCACCTGTCGATGAACATCTGTTGGACCAAAGTTCCCAAATGCTTCCCAAATCCCTCCATTTTCATCCTCTTCATAGAAGCGAACTTGGATGTCATCTGGATAGAGAGATGGTACAGCAGAAGACTAGGACTGAGAATATCGTTCGTCAGTTGTTCAACAGCAGGAACACAGCCAATCAGTGGCCCTTCAGCCCATCGTCTGGCAGTTCCTGGGACAGCATGCCCATCAGCCCATCCACCTCCCCCATTTCCCTACAGCTCTGCAGCCTACTCTCTCACATTTTTCCACCAACACCCCCCACCTTCCTCATGCCACCCACCTACCCTCTCAGAGCTATTTACAGCAAACAGTTGATCTTACGATGTGGGAGGGACTGGGAAACCCCACGCAGCCATGAGGAAATTCCTGCAAACTCCACAGGAACAGCACACAAGGGCCGGAGGCAGCAGAACTACCTGCTGATTAGAACCTGGTGCTAACCACAGTGGCGTAGTAGTTAGCAGAATACTATTACAGTGTCAGCTGCAAGATCGATTCCTGCCGCCGTCAATAAGGCGTTGGTACATAGTCCCTCCGTGTGTTCCGGTTTCCGCCCACATTCCAAAGGTGCACGGGTTAGACTTAGTGAGTTGTGGCCATGCTACATTGGGGCCAAGAGCACAGTGACACCTGCAGACTGCCCAGCGTAATCATCGCTGATTTCATTTGACGCAAACGACGCGTTTCACTGTTTTGACGTGTGGACAAATAAAGCTCATCTTTAATCTATTGACAAAGTGGCAACACGTTATGGGACATTCCAAGCCAATAACATGCAGCATAACTCCTTTTAAATATTGCGGGAGCTGAAGTGACTCTGGTGTTGGGGTGGAGAAATTGATCCTTTAGAGCTACAGAACTTCGAGCCTGCCGTGGATGTCAGGGGCTGGTGATGAACAGGGGATTTTGTTCTACTTCAGGGGATTTATTGGTTCACATCTTCCCTTTCAGAAACTTTAGGCAAATGTATTACTTTTGGATTCCACTATTGAATCATAACAAAATGGCAGGAAAACAAAATAATGCAGATGTTGAAAATGCTGGGACTCGTCGTCAATGGAGCAAGAACAGGAAACAATGTCATTGGAGATATATTCAGAATCAGAATCAGGCTTATTGACACTGATATACCGTAGGTCAGATGGGGCGGACGGGGCTCGTCAGCCGACCTTGGCAGCTCATCTAGGAGAAGGAAAACTCTGGTCTCAATCCTCTGCTGCCTTGTTGCTATACCCACTCACAGGGAAGGCTTTGGGAGTAAACCCTGAGGGAAAAATCTGGAGCTGGAGTCCCAAAGGCGGTCCTACATTGAGCTCAACACTGACTGACAATTCCTGTGACGCTGCTGGTGTTAAACTGTATTGGTTTCCGCCGTTCCTCTGGGTTCACCAGTTGTGTGGAGAGGAAGAGCTTGCTACACGGGCAACAGCTTGCTCTCCATATTGTACTGCCCGTGCCTGTGTATCTAGACAACTAGGACACAATATCCATGGTCAACTCTGACCAGTGGAGGCCTCACACTCAGATAGTGTAGGTGATGAGATTTGCTGGATGGTGACAGCAGGACAGGGCAGGACATAAAACATTACCAGTGGCAAACGAGGAATAGTGAGGTAGAGTTCACGGGCTCACATACCGCTCAGAAATCCGGCGGCCGAGCAGTAGAAGCTGTTCCCGAGGTGGAGAGTGTTCAGAGTCCCGGCTTGCAGCTTGTAGATGGTGGATGCAGTGAAAGGACTGCACTTGTGGCTCACTCAATCCTGGAGCCCATCCAGACCCGCGGGTCCCCTGGTTTGACAGCATGGCAGAGTGAGGACACACCGGGCCGCGAGGTGACAGACTGAGGGATGAACTGATGGTCCACAGCACCTCACGGAGTTGCCAGGTCTGTCCTTAGTCTGTGTCACCCTTCCCCTCCTCAGGATCGAGGGACAGTTGCTTCCACTCCAGTTTTAAGAGGCCAGGGGTAATTGGCCACCTCCTGCCCAACGTCTGAGCTCCCGAGCTCTGATCACAGTGTCCACCACTGTCAGGAGTGTCCACAAGGGTCCGGAATTCCAGGTCCCAGTTATCACGAGTGTAGTCCACACGTTATGACGGAGGGTGCTCTCAGTGTGAAGACAGGACTGTGGCACCACAATGGTCCCCTCTACCAGTACTCCCAGGGACAGAAGTATCTACCACAGGGAGACGGGTGAGGACAGGGCCCAGTGTGTTTGTCCCTGTTGCTGCAAACCCAGTTGGGTCTCTCATTCTCCTGGGTCAGTGGTGGCATCATCGCCCTACTCAGTGATGGATACTGAGGTCCCCACCCAGGGGACACTATGTGTCGCTGCTGCTCTCAGTGTGCCGTCCAAGAGGGGGCTTATTGCCTTGCCACGAGTGCCATGGACTTTGATCCAGTTCAGCCAGCAGGCCCCAGGCGTTGTGAGAAGGACTTTGCCAAGCGTGAACTTGGTCCTGAGGTCCTCTCCCAGCCTTATTCAGTATCTGTCTCTGTTTACCTGGGCTATTTCAGAGAAGCTGCTCACAATCCCAGGTCCTCATTAAAGTTGGAACTTCCAAGGATTTGTCCTTCCAGGGTCACAGAGCATGCTATGAGTTCCGTTATGGACAATGTGCACATAGTTCCTGTAAGCTGCCAAAATTGCCTGATGTCATTACTGGGGAAACCCACAATAGTCAGGGTCAGTTCCTCAAATCCGCCAGCCCTGACCAATCAGGAGCAAGGCTGTCCTTTCGGTTGGAGAATAAACTCACCACTCAGATTTCAAACAAGGAACTGCACAAGATAGTCAGGCCCTCACATCAAATCCATAGTGCTGGCAACAGCAAGTATCTGTGTGTAGCAGCACCTTCCTCAGAGTAAAAGTCCCCGAGGTATTTCAAGAGAGAAATCTCAGACAAAATGGGCCAGTGAGCTGCAGAGGAAACTGACAGGAAGCAGGAAGTCAAAGAGCCAACAAAAACTGTGATAAAAAAATATGAGCGAGTTTGAGGGAGGGAATTCTGGAGCACGGCACCCACGAAAGGCATATCTGCTGAGGGAATGATTGCACTGGGGGGGGGGGGGGGGGGGGAAGCCAAGAGATAGAACTTAAGGTATACCGAGCCTGGGATAGGGAGGGGTGTAGGGGATGGAGGGGGTTACAGAGATAGGGAGGGGTGTAGGGGATGGAGGGGGTTACAGAGATAGGGAGGGGTGTAGGGGATGGAGGGGGTTACAGAGACAAGGAGGGGTGTAGGGGCTGGAGGGATTACAGAGACAAGGAGGGGTGTAGGGGATGGAGGGGGTTTCAGAGACAAGGAGGGGTGTAGAGGATGGAAGGGGTTTCAGAGACAAGGAGGGGTGTAGGGGCTGGAGGGATTACAGAGACAAGGAGGGGTGTAGGGGATGGAGGGGGTTTCAGAGACAAGGAGGGGTGTAGGGGATGGAGGGGGTTTCAGAGACAAGGAGGGGTGTAGGGGCTGGAGGGATTACAGAGACAAGGAGGGGTGTAGGGGATGGAGGGGGTTACAGAGACAAGGAGGGGTGTAGGGGCTGGAGGGATTACAGAGACAAGGAGGGGTGTAGGGGATGGAGGGGTTACAGAAACAAGGAGGGTCGTAGGGGATGGAGGGGGTTTCAGAGACAAGGAGGGGTGTAGAGGATGGAAGGGGTTACAGAGAGAGGGAGGAGTGTGGGGACTGGAGGGGGTTACAGAGATAGGGAGGTGTAGGGGCCAGAGGGTGTTAAATGATAGGGCAGGCTGGTAGGGCTGGAGGGAGCAATAGAGACAGGGTATAGGAGCCTGAGGGGATTACAGAGATAGGGAGGAATGAGGAAGTGTAGACATCTGAAAGCCAGGATGATCATTCTAATACTGAGCATTCATATTTCCACCTAGTCAGGGGTTGATGAATGCAGAGAGGTAGGTAAGGTGTGAGACCCTGTGCCCCTGATGTTAACCACACTTTCATGATACTGACCTGTCTCCTGTTGTCTCCCAGCATATGGTGTCTCTGTAACCAATCAGTTCACCAGTATTGAATGTTTACCACTGCATGCCCAGCGCTAAATGAAACTCACCTTTCTGGACTTTATCACAAAGCAGGTAGACCTCATCGCCCCCGCTAACACACCCAGCCGTTCGATCCATCCGTACTATCCTCAGGTTCGATGCGTTCGGTGCCTCTGAAACATTTGAACAGAAGGTCAGTACTTTGAGATCTCAAGGCAAATTTGCCTGTGTCTGGGGGAATGCGTCTTGTCATGACCGATACGCTGGGTAAAGTTCACACAGTAAAACACCTGCACTGTACTCCTATAGCACCCACAGTTTCAGGACAGCCATGAAACAGAGTCACTCTGAAATGCAGCAAAATGGCCGCCAGTCTGTGCGCAGCAAGCTCCCACTAACAGGATCATAGCACTGACTATAGGGATGTGTTCTGGTGAGGGTGACTGGGGTATAATCGTTATTAGGAATGTTGATAGCCCAGAGGAGCCGACTAGTGAAAGCCTTCACATCCCTGAGACAGCAGGAAAATGTTTAACATTCAGCAGAATGACTGTATTCCCGGGGCAGCACCCTCCCTCAGCACTACCATGGGCACACCAGCACTGTTCTGTGCCTTGCTCTCTAGCGGGAATGTATTTTACCCAGCACTGTGGGTCGATGTGGAGGCTGGTTACTGACAGCAGTCTTGGCCCTTAAAACATAGGAGCAGAATTCGGCCATCTTGCCCAGCGGCTGCTCCACCATTTCATCATGATGGGTTTATTTTCCCTCTCAGTCCCATTTTCCTGACTTCTCCCCATAACCTTTGACACTCTTACTAATTCAGCTCTGCGTTAAATATACCCAATGACTTGGCCTCTACAGATATCTGTGGCAATGAATTCCAGTTCAAGTTCAATTTCAATTTTATTGCATCTGTTTGCACAGATACATACTAAACACATACACACACACACACACAATAATATTTTATATATAAAAATTTAAAAAAACAAATGAAACAATGCAACAACACAAAATGCTGATGGAACACAGCAGGCCAGGCAGCATCTATAGGAAGAAGCACTGTTGACGTTTCGGGCTGAGACCCTTTGTCAGGACAAACTGAAAGAAGAGATAGTAAGGAATTTAAAAGTGGGAGGGGGAGGGGGAGATCCGAAATGATAGGAGAGGACAGGAGGGGGAGCAATGAAGCTAAGAGCTGGAAAGGTGATTGGCAAAAGGGATACAGAGCTGGAGAAGGGAGAGGATCATGGGACAGGAGGCCTAGGGAGGGGAGCACCAGAGGGAGATGGAGAGCAGGCAAGGAGTGATTGTGAGAGGGACAGAGAGAGAAAAAAGGGGAAAATAATAAATGAACAAACAAACAAACAAATAAATAAATAAATAAGGGATGGGGTAAGAAGGGGAGGAGGGGCAATAACAGAAGTGAGAGAAATAAATGTTTAAGCCATCAGGTTGGAGGCTACCCAGACGGAATATAAGGTGTTGTTCCTCCAACCTGAGTGTGGCTTCATCTTGACAGTAGAGGAGGCCATGGATAGACATGTCAGAATGGGAATGGGACGTGGAATTAAAATGTGTGGCCACTGGGAATTTATTTATTCGTTCGTTCATTTATTATTTTCCCCTTTTTTCTCTCTCTGTCCCTCTCACAATCACTCCTTGCCTGCTCTCCATCTCCCTCTGGTGCTCCCCTCCCTAGGCCTCCTGTCCCATGATCCTCTCCCTTCTCCAGCTCTGTATCCCTTTTGCCAATCACCTTTCCAGCTCTTAGCTTCATCGCTCCCCCTCCTGTCCTCTCCTATCATTTCGGATCTCCCCCTCCCCCTCCCACTTTCAAATCGCTTACTATCTCTTCTTTCAGTTAGTCCTGACGAAGGGTCTCGGCCCAAAACATCGACTGTACTTCTTCCTATAGATGCTGCCTGGCCTGCTGCGTTCCACCGGCATTTTGTGTGTGTTGCTTGAATTTCCAGCATCCGCAGTTTTCCTCATGTTTGTGAAATGGAACAATGCTTCTCCAGACCCTGGTGTACCCACAATACATATATCACACTGAGTGTTATGTTTTGTAACTGCAAAATATAAAACTGATTGAAAGGGCAACACTGAGCTGGGGATAAATTATGTACATTTTGTTTTTACTGTTGTGAAGCACGCACTTATGATGTCAAGGCATAATGACGTATGCCATTCACGTGCTTTTATATATAACCTGTAATGAATTATGTAAGCAACAAAGGAAGCTTAATCAAACAATATTATTCAATTATTACTGAAATATTAAATACACAACACTCCTTCCTGCTTGGCTATAAACTCCAACACTATATAGCATGCAGCTCAACTCAAACGTGTAACCGTATTGCTCTCTAGTATACTGTATATACTTAACCACTTGACAGGAGAGACTTGTGGCTATGAAAGAATCTCAGGCTCTGAGGCCTCCTCCGTCTGTGGTGGCTGTAGCGGTTGTCTCTTAGACTACAAGAAGAGGGTGTGACAGCTCTGGACATCTTTCTTTATTAACAATTGACTGTGCTCCTCAACTGATAGATATGTGGTTTCCAGATAACATCAGATGCAACCTCCAAGGTATAGGAGAGTGATCCAGTTCTGTCCTTAATCTTTCCAGGTGCCCACTTTTGGCCAACTTTCCTCAGCTGATCTCTGTAGTCTCTCACCAGGTCTGCTTGTCCAGGAGTGAAGCTCCTGGTTAAGATGATTTTCCCGTTTTAAGACGGTGCTGGGGACCCTCAGCAACTTCTGGCTGGTGGCTCACGAAACAAAGAAAGCAACTAAATACTTTGTTGCCCACACTTTTTCTGGCAAATGATCATCGCAAGTAATAGTCTGTAACTTCCTTTTTGACTTGGAGGCAATTTGATGTGGCAGAACCGAGGCAAGGTGAGGTGGCAGGTCCATTGCTGAGAGCATGGAAGAGCGTGAAAGGTCGGGCACAGGTCGAATCATAACTGTGGGGTCCAGGCTCAACAGTGCTACTGAACACGATGTTCAGACAGAGATTTATAGGCCGAATTGAGGTGGCAAAGTCCTGCCTATCCAAGCGGCAGAGTCTGTTGTTTGGACAGAGCTTTACAGGCCGAATCGAGGCAGCGAAGTCCAGCGTTTCCAAGTGGCAGAACCTGTTGTTCAGACAGAGATTTACCGGCCAAGTCAAGGCGGCAAAGTCCTGCACATCCAACCGGTAGAACCTGTTGTTCAGATGGAGACTTAAGCACTGGGCCAGATGGAAAAGGTCAGGGTGGCGAGGAGCAAGCCGGTTCAGATCACTGTTCCAAGCGGTCAAACCCGATGTTTGGACAGAGATTTAAGTGCCAGACCAGATTGAAAAGGTCTGGGTGTAGGGGCCCAAGGCGAGGGGGGACTGGTTCAGATCGCTGCTCCATGACGTTTATTCAGCTCTGTGCTGAACTATGGGACTGTCTCGCAGACTTCGGTTCAGAAACACTGTTTGCTTACGGTTACTATTTGCATGGTTTTTTTGTCATTGCACATTGGGTGTTTGACAGTCTTTTTATGGGTTATTTTATTCTTTCTTTTATGGGTTCTTTTTTATGGTGTAATGCCCTGGTTCATATTTTTACTGTTATGCTGTATGTATTTCATTTAGCAGTTCTGTACAAGCAGTCTGTTCTGTTTTCAGCTTGCCTGGATTATTGTTGAAGATAAGGGATGAGGAGAAATGTGTGCCATCCAATTAGGATGGTTGAATTAAGGGGGGGGGGGGTTCTCTGGTGAGGGACAGTAAGGTTGGGCTTGGGGCTTTGCTCGAGAAGAGATGAAGAGGGTAGACGCAGGAGAGAAGAGGTATAGGATTTAACCCGGAGAGGGAACATGATTTGACGAAGCCAGGGGCGAAATTGATTGAGGATTGGTGACTACAGAGAAACTTTGAGCTCCAACTTGTGTACATTTGACTGTTCAATTAAAATGGGCCCTTTTATTTATTTTTTGTTCTTTTCTTTACTAACCCTTTAGTCAAAATAAGATTTATAAATATAATCTTTAATCATATGCGGTGTATTGTCTGTTATTTCGTGGCACTAATCTGTAAAGGGGTAGCAAATTACACAGCAAACCGGGGTTTGGGGTGGGATTACAACTCAATCTCACAAGTTTATACTGTTTTTATTGAAGAAATTATTCAGTGTGCACATATTGTTGTCACTGGGCAAAAAATTGCACAAGATTTTTGCACACACTGGTCATTACAAATTAGAGGGAACACTGTGGTTGATGATCGGTAGTGAGGGTAAAGTTTCTCCTATATAAGTACTGGTTGAAATGTTTTAGACCCTAAACCAGACTCAAGGCCTCACTGAGCAATTTTTCTTTGCGGCAGTAAGAGAACGTGATGCAAAGGCTATGGAGCGTTCACTTCCATCACTAATAACATGTGACATGACTACACCTTTACTGTTGGGCAAGGCATCACAGACAAGCTTCACTGGACAATGTGGATCATATCTGTCAGTACGGTGTCTGACGTCACCATTTCCTTTACCTTTTAGAAAGCCACCCCACACTGCTTTGTCCATTGTCATTTCGTCCCAATCTGTAGTAATGAGTTCAAGGGGTGCAGCACAGTAGCCAGGCTTGGCAGGAACCTGTTAGAGTAATTGACAGATCCTAAAAAGGACCACAACTGTGACAGATCCTTCGGTCTTGGGGGATCCATAATTGCTTGAATTTTCTCAGCATACTTGTGTAATGCTTGTGCGTCAATGGTGTGACCACAGTGAGTGATGCTTGGTTTAAAGAAACGTTGTGTCGTACTCTGAGCCCATAATCTTTTTAACACAGTCTTTAGATTTTGGAGATGTTCTTTGTCATCCTCACTGGTATCAGTGATGTCATCCCTGCGCAGTCCATTTATTTCTGTCTGCCCGACATGCTCTTTGTACATGTCCTACTTTGTTGGATTTTCCGCAAGTTTCACCTTTAAACCTGCAGCGGTCTGGTGTATGTGAGCCCGTCAAAATGGTAATGCAATTTGTTCAGCAAGGCAGGTTTCTGTTTTGACGTTGCAATTTTGTACATGCTTACTTTCATTCCCGATTGCAACTCCATTGAGTCACTAGCTGCTATTTCCATTGATACAGCAACTTCAGCTGCTCTTTTCAAATGTAAGCTGTGCTTCAGTTAAGAGTCAACTTTAAATGCTTTCTTCTAAGATACACAATCTAAATGATCTCTCAGTGCATCATTAAGCCCATTACTGATCCGACAATGCTCAGACAATCTCTTCAATTCAGCCACGTAAGCTGAAATAGACTCCCCTTCCTTTAGATTCCATTTATGAAACTTAAAGCGTTCTGCAATCAACAATGGTTTTGGTTCTAAATGTTTCTGATTATTTCCACGATATCAGCAAAGCTCATTCCAGCTGGTTTGGTTGGAGCAGTCAAACTTCTAAGTAAACTGTAAGATTTTCCAACCATTACACTCAGCAAAACTGGCACTCAGTTCTCATTTGCTCCAAAACACTGCATAATTCATTGAATGTACATGACTCAGTTATCTCCTATGCTGTCAAACGCGTCTATCTTTCCAATGTAGCCAACCATTTCTGCTTTTAAAAACCTTATTATTTTATCATCATCTCGCAGTTTATGAACCCATGAATTTCCTCCATTTTCTGCCTTTTTAAAAATTTGATCGTTTCTCTCTCCCTCTTCTGAAAAAAAGTGTGCTGTGCCTTTTTTATACTCAGTGTTTCTCTCCTCTTGTGAAGAGAGTGTGCTGTGCTTTTTTAAAAACTCAGATGTCACAAACAGAGGCGGCAGTGCCCAGTGATCCACTCAGTGCCTTTTCCTATTTTCTGTAGGGTCTTGTGGCCTGAAGCCCTGCAGACTCCGTACCACACAATGGCACAGCCAGACAGAACACCCTTGATGGTGCTCCTACAGGAAGTTATTAGGATGGGGCCAGGGAGCCTTGCACACCATAATCTCTGCTGCAAGTGTAGACACTGCTGTGCCTTCTTGACTAACAAGGAGCTGTTGTGGGTCCAGGTTAGACTGTCCGTTTTGCGCTCACCAAGAAACTTGATACTCTTCACTCTCTCCAGTGACGTTCAGTGGAGAGTGGTTGACATGTGCCTTCCTGAATTTCACAATCATCTTTTTTGTCCTGTTCATGTTGAGACTCAGGCTGTTGTTCACGCACCATTTGACAAACCTCTCTAACTCCTCTCTGTATGCTTACTTATTATTGTTGCTGATGAGGCCAAGCACTGTCGTATCGTCAGCGAACTTGATGACGTAGTTTCAGCTGGTTCTGGCAATGCAGTTGTGAGTCAGCGTCATGAACAGCAGCAGGCTGGATCCACGGATTCACCACTCTCTAAAGAAATCACTCCTCATCTCTGTTCTAAAGGAATGTTTTCTACCCAGGCTGTGCCTTCTGGTCCGAGACTCTTCCACTATAACATCCTCTCCACATCCACTCTGTCCAACCCTTTCAATATTCGGTAGGCTTCAATGAGATTCCCCCCCCCATTCTTCTAAACTCCAGTAAGTACAGACCCAGAGCCGTCAAATGCTCCTCACATGTTAACCCCTCAGTGTTACAATGAAAGACCAGTCACTTCTGAGTTGGGACTCTAATTTCCAGGGTTGATTCTGGCCTGACCCCAGGAGTTCCTTCTGTCTGAGAACTGAGACTGGAACAGAAACAAACCACTGCAGCCCACTGTCAGTCAGGCCCTTCGGCCCAACTCATCCATGCTGACCAAGATGCCAATCTAAGCTCGTCCCAGTTGCCTACACTTGGCCCATATCCCTGTAAACCTTTCCTGTCCTTGGACCTATACACACGGAATGCTGAGGAGCTCAGTGGGTCAGACAGCTTCGATGGAGGCAAGTGAATTGTGGACACCTTAGGATAAGACTCCTCATCAGGACCGGAAAGGAAGAGACGAGGGGAGGGAGAGGTGCTTGAGGTTGCAGTGATAGATGAATTCAGGTAAGGAGGGGAAGGCAAGAGGGTTGGGGAAGGGGTTGGAAGGGGAATGATGTGATTGGTGGGAGGTAATAGATGGAAGAGGCAAAGAGCTGAAAACAAGAAATCTGATAGGAGAAGACCACAGACCACGGAGGACAGAGGGTAGGGATCGAAGGGAACGATTGTAGCTGGAGTTCTGTGATCAGTGGTGTTCCACAGGGATCTGTACTGGGACCTCTGCTGCTTGTGATGTATATAAATGACCTGGATGAAAATGTAGATGGGTGGGTTAGCAAGTTTGCAGATGATACGAAAAGTGGTGGTGTAGAGAGCACAGAAGACTGGCAAAGAATACAGCGGGATATAGATCAGTTGTACATATGGGTGGAGAAATGGCAGATGGAGTTTAACCCACACGTGGAGTGATGCACAATGTAAAGAGATGTGATGGGTAGAGGGATCCTGTGGTCCAACTTCATAGCTCCCTGAAAATAGCTACACGGGTTGATAGAATGGTTAAGACGGCATAGGGCATGTTTGACTTTATTAGTCAAGGCATTAAGTTCGAAAGTCAGGATGTTATGTTGCAGCTTTATAAAACTCTAATTAGATTGCATCTGGAGTATTACATATAGTTCCTGCCACTCTGTTATAAGAAGGATGTTCAGGCTTTGGAGATGATGCAGAAAAGATTTACTAGGAAGGTGCCTGGATTAGAGGGCATGTGCTATAACGAGAGCTCAGACGAACGCAGTTGTTTTCTCTGGAGTGGTAGAGGCTGACAGGAGATCTGATAGAAACTTATAAGATTATGAGAAGCACAGACTAGAAAGACATCATCTTTTCCCCAGGATTGAAATGTCTTAATACCAGAGGGCATGCATTTGTGGTGAGGGGGGAAAGTTCAAAGGAGATGTGAGCGGCAGGTTTATTTACACAGAGAGCAGTGGGTGTCTGGGGTGCATTGCCTGGGATGGTGGAAGAGGCATATACATTAGCAAGCAACACACACAAGATGCTGGGAGGAACTCAGCAGGCCAGGCAGCATCAGTGGAAAAAAAGTACAGTCGACATTTCGGGCCGAGACCCTTCGGCAGGACTGGAGAGAAAAAGCTGAGGAGTAGATTTAAAAGGTGGGGGGAGGGGAGAGAGAAACGCTATAGGTGAAACTTGGAGGGGGAGCGATGGAGTAAACAGATAGGAAGTTGATTGGTGAGATGAGGTGAGAGAGGGAAAAGGGGATGGGAAATGGAGGTTGGGGGGCATTACCAGAAGTTTGAGAAATTGATATTCATGCTGTCAGGTTGGAAGATACCCAGATGGAATATAAGGTGTTGCTCCTCCAACCTGAGTGTGGCCTCATCACAACCGTGGAGGAGGCCTTGGATGGACATATCCGGAATGGGAATGGGAAATGGGTGGCCACTGGGAGATCCCGCTTCTTCTGGCAGATGGAACATAGATACTCGGTGAAGCAGTCTCCCAATCGATGTTGGGTCTCACTGATATACAGGAAGCCACACCAGGAGCACCAGACACAGTAAATGACCCCAACAGACTCTGAGGTGAAGTGTCAGCTCACCTGGAAGGACGGTTTGGGACCCTGAATGGTAGTGAGGGAGGAGGTGTAGGGGCAGGTGTAGCACTTGTTCCGCTTGCAAAGGTAAGTTCCAGGAGGGAGATCAGTGGGGGGGGGGGAACGAATGGACAAGGGAGTCGCGTAAGGAGCGATCCCTGCGGAAAGTAGAAAGTGGGGGGGGGGGGAGGGAAAGATGTGCTCGGTGGTGAGATCCCGTTAGAGGTGGTGGAAGTTACGGAGAATTACATGCTGGATGCGAAAGCTGGTGGGGTGGTAGCTGAGGACATGAGGAACCCTGGTAAGGTGACAGGAGGATAGGGTAAGAGCAGATGTGCATGAAATGGAAGAAATGCAGTTAAGGGCAGCATTGATGGTGGAGGAAAGGAAGCCCTTTTCTTTGAAAAAGGAGGACATTTCCTTATTTCTAGAATGAAAAGCTTCATCCTGAGAGCAGATGCAGTGGAGATGGAGGAATTGACAAAAGGGGACGGTGTTTTTACAAGTATTATGGTGGGATGAGGTCTATACTAGGTAGTTGTGAGAGTCTGTGGGTTTGTAATAGAAATCGGTGGATAAGCTGCCTCCGGAGATAGAGACAGTGAGATTGAGAAAGGGAAGGGAGGTGTCTGAAATGGACCAAGTGAATTTGAGGGCGGAGTGGAAGTTGGAGGCAAAGTGGATGAAGTTGACAAGTTCAGCATGGGTGCAGGAAGCAGTGCCAATGCAGTCGTCAATGTAGCGTAGGAAAAGTGCGGGACGGTCACCAGTGTAAGTTTGGAACATGGACTGTAGCCGACAAGCAGGCAGGCATATCTGGGACCCATGCGAGTGCCCATGGCTACCCCTTTTGTTTGAAGGAAGTGGGAGAAATAATTCAAAGGTGAGGACAAGTTCTGCTCTGTGGAGGAGAGTGGTGATGGAGGTGAACTGGTTAGGTCTGGCGCCCAGAAAATAACAAGAGAGCTTCCTGGTGGGGGTGGAGGTCCATAGTAAAAATAGGGCCAGGGAACTTGAAATCCTTGAAAAGATCAAGAGTGTGTGATGTGTCACGGATGTAGGTGGGAAGGGACTGAACCAGGGGGATAAAACAGAGTCGAGGTATGCCGATATGAGCTAAAACAATGGGTCTACCTGGACAAGCGGGTTTGTAAGTGTTGGGTAGGAGGTAGAAACGGGGGCTGCAGGAACTATGAGATTGGTGGCAGTGGATAGGAGATCCCCAGAGTCTATAAGGTCGGTGATGGTGTGGGAGATGATGGCCTGGTGTTCCTTTGTGGGGTCCTGTTCAAGGGGTAAGTAAGAGGAAGTGTCTGAGAGTTGGTGCTGGGCCTCGGCAAGTTGGAGCTCAGTACGCCAGGCTACTTACACCAGGCACACCTCCCTTATCTGCGGGTTTGATGGTGAAGAGTGTGTGTGTGTGTGTGTGTGTGTGTGTGTGTGTGTGTGTGTGTGTGTGTGTGTGTGTGTGTGTGTGTGTGTGTGTGTGTGTGTGTGTGTGTGTGTGTGTGTGTGTGTGCGTGTGTGTGTGTGTGTGTGCGCGTGCGCGCCCTTAACTCCTGGTGGAGTCGTCGGGGCACCTTCATGACGAGCTTTTTTCACCAATCTTTTTGGTGATTGCTCATTGTACGGCGTGTCTTTGCCCATCCCTCTCCAGGATTTTTTTTTAAAACGAGGTTGAGTTGCTAGTTCAACACTCAACCCAAGCACGGATGGAGAGCGAGCAAGGGAGGCGGCCGGATTCAAACCGCAAAGTCCAGCGCTGATGCCACTACGCCACCAGCCGGGGTGTGTGTTGCTTGGATTTACAGCATCTGCAGATCTTCTCGTTTGTGGTTTGATATACATGAGCGATTTTTGAGGGATGTTTAGATAGGCATGTGAACGTGAGGGAGATGGAAGGACATGAACGTTGTGTAGGCAGAAGGGATGAGTTTAGTTGGCCGTTTGGTTACTAATTTAATTAGTTTAGTACAACATTGTGGCCTACTCCTGTGCTGTACTGTTGTATGTGCCACCTGAACAATTTCCTCTCATCGTTGTTACATATAGCCACTGCCCTCTGTGTAAAGTTATGGCCCCTCTAGTCCCCTTTAAATCTTTTTGCTCTCGTATTAATCCTGTGCCCTTGAGGTTTTGATTCTCTCTGGCTAGCAAACTGCCCATTCACCATACCTAGGCCACTTGTGCTTTTATGCACCTCTAAGAGGTCACTTCTCAGTCCCTTACGTTTGAAGAATAAAGTCCTAACCTGCCCATCCTCTCCAAATAACTCAGTCCCTCGAGTCTAGGCAACATTCTCAGAAATCTGCAATTTTCCAGCTTTATTATATCTATCTTATAATGGGTAACCAAAGCTCAATAAAATACTCCAAGTGCAGCCACAAAATGTCTTGTGCAACAGCAGCATAACGTGCCAAATTCCATGCTTACTGCCCTGACTGATATAGGCTAACATACCAAAAGTCCCTTTCACCACCCTGTCTACCTTTAACGTTGCTGTCAGGGGACCATTCATCTGCATTCCTGTCTGTTCTGCAGCACTCCCCAGGGCTCCACCACTCCTCCTGAAAGTCCAAGCCTCATTTGTATCCACACAATGCAACGCCTCACACATCTTCAATAAAATCGTTTGGCGTTTTACTGCCTACTGACTCAGCTGATCAGGAACACCCTGCGATTTTGGCAACCCTCTCACTGTCAACAATAGCATCTATTTCATATTGGTCCAGTCTGGTTTCAGTCCGCGGCGAGGAACCATGAAACGAAAGCCCTTTAATTTTCATGATACCCTTTCATTTACACTCTCTCTCCTCAGTACTGTACTGTCCTTGCTCCTTGTTGTTACTGCAATGTTCTCTCAGCCCCTCCCAGAACTATGACCCTCTTTCCCTCCCCCACACTGTAACGTTCTCTCTCCCTAGGGGTCTCTCCATCTCTGGCACACTCCTCTCACATTCCAATCTAATGTCGGGGAGACTTTTGTGTTTCCAGCACTTTGACTAAACTGTGCTGTTAACCCAGTGACTGCAATACTTGAGGTGACTGGGAGTTACAAGTGAGTAATAAAGGCTTCAGTTAAAAAGTGACAGTAAGTTTCCATTACTGAGGAAAGAACGGCGATGACTTTCAGTTTTGGTGAACTACCAGTCCACAGGTTGCTCATCCTGCACAAAGACTCCCCCATGGAGACACGTGGAAAACCCCAGCTGGTAATTAATGTCCATGGGCTTCCAGCTGCAGGTTTGTCCCCGTTTCCAGCTGGCACCAACAAACATATCCCGCCAGGAGGCTGTAACACAACTGGCTTTACACTACACTAAGACTGAGAGTGTTTTGTGTCTGGCCCTCACATCCTCCCTGTCTCTGTTGGCCCTCTGTCTTCAAGCAGATTTTGGCACTGGTTAGTAGTGGGCAGCTGACCACCAACTTCGCAAGGGACACGCACGTACGCACGCACGCACACACACACTCTCTCTCTCACACACACACACACACACACACTCTCTCACACACACACACTCTCTCACACACACACACGCACACACAATTGTACTGCATCTGGGTAGCTCACCGCCACCCCTGCAGACCACCAGTAACAGAATGTACTGCTGAAACTACCCTGACTGGTCACATCATGCGTTGGTATGGCAATCTGGATTTGCAGGAACTGAAGAAGCTTCAGAGAGTAGTGGACATCACAGGCACACCCCTCCCCACCATCGGTGGTATCTAGTGGCCTCACCAAGACAACAGCCATCATCAAAGGTCCCCAGTGCCCGGGCCACGCCATCTTCCTGCAGCTACCATCAGGTCAAGTAGCTTGAGGTCTCACAACTCCAGGTTCAAGAACAGCTACTTCCCTTCAACCATTCAGATCCTAAACCAAACGGCAAAGCTCCAACCCTGAGCTCAGTGTAGCAGCTCTTTGATCTTTTGCACTAAAATGGACTTTGTTTTTCTTCTGTTCTTTGGTGTATACTTTATGTTTGATTTACGTTTTCCTGGTGAACGTTCTGTATCTGACGCCCTATGCCTGTGATTTTGCTGCAAATAAATTTTTCATTGCACTTCCCCCACTAACTCACAGCCTCCACTGACCATCACTACATAAAGCCCCACTGACCATCACTACATAAAGCCCCACTGACCATCACTACATAAAGCCCCACTGACCATCACCGCCCCTGCCCCACTGACCATCACTACATAAAGCCCCACTGACCATCACTACATAAAGCCCCACTGACCATCACCGCCCCTGCCCCACTGACCATCACTACATAAAGCCCCACTGACCATCACCGCCCCTGCCCCACTGACCATCACTACATAAAGCCCCACTGACCATCACCGCCCCTGCCCCACTGACCATCACTACATAAAGCCCCACTGACCATCACTACATAAAGCCTCACTGACCATCACCGCCCCTGCCCCACTGACCATCACCGCTCCTGCTCCACTGACCATCACCGCCCCTGCCCCACTGACCATCACCGCTCCTGCCCCACTGACCATCACTACATAAAGCCCCACTGACCATCACTACATAAAGCCTCACTGACCATCACCGCCCCTGCCCCACTGACCATCACCGCCCCTGCCCCACTGACCATCACCGCCCCTGCCCCACTGACCATCACCGCTCCTGCTCCACTGACCATCACTACATAAAGCCCCACTGACCATCACTACATAAAGCCCCACTGACCATCACTACATAAAGCCCCACTGACCATCACTACATAAAGCCCCACTGACCATCACCGCCCCTGCCCCACTGACCATCACCGCCCCTGCCCCACTGACCATCACTACATAAAGCCCCACTGACCATCACCGCCCCTGCCCCACTGACCATCACTACATAAAGCCCCACTGACCATCACCGCCCCTGCCCCACTGACCATCACTACATAAAGCCCCACTGACCATCACCGCCCCTGCCCCACTGACCATCACTACATAAAGCCCCACTGACCATCACTACATAAAGCCTCACTGACCATCACCGCCCCTGCCCCACTGACCATCACCGCTCCTGCTCCACTGACCATCACCGCCCCTGCCCCACTGACCATCACCGCTCCTGCCCCACTGACCATCACTACATAAAGCCCCACTGACCATCACTACATAAAGCCTCACTGACCATCACCGCCCCTGCCCCACTGACCATCACCGCCCCTGCCCCACTGACCATCACCGCCCCTGCCCCACTGACCATCACCGCTCCTGCTCCACTGACCATCACTACATAAAGCCCCACTGACCATCACTACATAAAGCCCCACTGACCATCACTACATAAAGCCCCACTGACCATCACTACATAAAGCCCCACTGACCATCACTACATAAAGCCCCACTGACCATCACTACATAAAGCCTCACTGACCATCACTACATAAAGCCTCACTGACCATCACCGCCCCTGCCCCACTGACCATCACCGCCCCTGCCCCACTGACCATCACTACATAAAGCCCCACTGACCATCACTACATAAAGCCTCACTGACCATCACTACATAAAGCCTCACTGACCATCACCGCCCCTGCCCCACTGACCATCACTGCCCCTGCCCCACTGACCATCACTACATAAAGCCCCACTGACCATCACTACATAAAGCCTCACTGACCATCACTACATAAAGCCTCACTGACCATCACCGCCCCTGCCCCACTGACCATCACCGCCCCTGCCCCACTGACCATCACTACATAAAGCCCCACTGACCATCACCGCCCCTGCCCCACTGACCATCACTACATAAAGCCCCACTGACCATCACCGCCCCTGCCCCACTGACCATCACTACATAAAGCCCCACTGACCATCACCGCCCCTGCTCCTCACTAACCCTGCCCCAATGACTATCACTGGCCTCTGCCCCTCTGACCATCACTGCCCCTGCCCCACTGACCATCACCGCCCCTGCCCCACTGACCATCACTGCCCCTGCCCCCCTGACCATCACTGCCTCTGCCCCACTGACCTTCACTGGTCCCAATGACCATCACCGCTCCTGCCCCTTCTTACCATCACTGCCTCCAGCCCCGCTGACCACCACTGCCCCTGCCCCACTAACCATAACTGGACCCAGTAACCACAATTGCCTCCACCATCCATCATTGCTCAGAGCCCCACGAACCATCACTGCCCCCACTGACCTTCACAGCCCAGTGCCCCCTGTGGGACCACACGTGGAGCCAGCGTTAAGGATGGACCCCAGACCCAGAGTCTCCGCCTTCTGCTAAACTGCGGTGATACTGGACACACCCACTCTGCTCTTGTGCAGCAGTCTGGGCCTGGGGCAGTGCCCGGCTCCAGCGGGACGTTCTCCCGGTTCCGGGAGGCGGGAGTTCAGCAGCTCACCTTCACCCCCATGCACCGAGCGACCAGCACACCCCCCCTCCCCACTCTGGCCTGTAACTCACTGCTGTCATAGATGGGGTCGGAGATGACAGGCTCCAGCTTGCGGGTGAACCGGCAACTGCTGTCGGGCAGGAGGGCGGTGAACATGAGGCGGACCACACTCAGATCCATTTCCTTCGCCTGCTGGATAGA
This sequence comes from Hemitrygon akajei, assembly GCF_048418815.1. NCBI lineage: Eukaryota > Metazoa > Chordata > Chondrichthyes > Myliobatiformes > Dasyatidae > Hemitrygon > Hemitrygon akajei. Next base: position 35,959,025 of record NC_133127.1, read on the forward strand.
CGCACTGTGAATCAGCTCCTTCTCCCGCTCTGCAGACAGTAAAACAGGCCCAGTCACCGCAGACCGCTCAGAAACAACCCCCGTCCCCAACGTTGGGCCCATCAGGACGGTGCTGTCCCCCGTAACTGACCTGTCAGCTCTATCTGGCCGTAGCCATCGGTGTGACGGTGGTTGAGCTCGGGGTGAATCACCACACCGTTGTTGTAACCCATCAGGTAGGCCTGCATCATTCTCTGCTCCAGAGTGCTGGCCACGTTCTTCTTGGTCACGTGGAGGATGCCAAGGTTTGGGAACCTGCAGAGGTGACAGCCGTCAGGGGTGGGGGGATGGTGGGGAGGTAGATTGCCTTCAACACCCTCCCCCGGACCACCCGCTCACCATTCCCGGGGCCACCTACACCCCTCCCAGGAATACCCCCACCCTCCCCGCTCCGAGACCACTCACACCCTCCCCTCCTCGAGACCACCCCCACCCTCCCCAGGAATACTCACACCCTCCCCTCCTCGAGACCACCCCCACCCTCCCCAGGAATACTCACACCCTCCCCTCCCCGAGACCACCCCCACCCTCCCCAGGAATACTCACACCCTCCCCTCCCCGAGACCACCCCCACCCTCCCCTCCCCAAGAATACTCACACCATCCCCTCCCCGAGACCACCCCCCAACCTCCCCTCTCCAGGAATACTCACACCCTCCCCTCCCCGAGACCACCCCCACCCTCCCCTCCCCAGGAATACTCACACCCTCCCCCCCCGAGACCACCCCCACCCTCCCCAGGAATACTCACACCCTCCCCCCCTGAGACCACCCCCACCCTCCCCAGGAATACTCACACCCTCTCCTCCCCGAGACCACCCGCACCCTCCCCTCTCCGAGACCACCCCCACCCTCCCCTCCCCAGGAATACTCACACCCTCTCCTCCCCGAGACCACCCCCACCCTCCCCTCTCCGAGACCACTCACACCCTCCCCTCCCCAGGAATACTCACACCCTCCCCTCCCCGAGACCACCCCCACCCTCCCCTCTCCGAGACCACTCACACCCTCCCCTCCCCAGGAATACTCACACCCTCCCCTCCCCGAGACCACCCCCACCCTCCCCTCTCCGAGACCACCCCCACCCTCCCCTCCCCAGGAATACTCACACCCTCCCCTCCCCGAGACCACCCCCACCCTCCCCTCCCCAGGAATACTCACACCCTCCCCTCTCCGATACAACCCACACCCTCCTCTCCCCGAGACCACCCCCCAACCTCCCCTCCCCAGGAATACTCACACCCTCCCCCCCCCGAGACCACCCCCACCCTCCCCTCTCCGAGACCACTCACACCCTCCCCTCCCCAGGAATACTCACACCCTCCCCTCTCCGAGACCACCCCCACCCTCCCCTCCCCAAGAATACTCACACCCTCCCCTCCCCGAGACCACCCCCCACCTTCCCCTCCCCAGGAATACTCACACCCTCCCCCCCCCCAAGACCACCCCCACCCTCCCCTCTCCGAGTCCACCCGCACCCTCCCCTCTCCGAGACCACCCCCACCCTCCCCTCCCCAGGAATACTCACACCCTCCCCTCCCCGAGACCACCCCCACCCTCCCCTCTCCGAGTCCACCCGCACCCTCCCCTCTCCGAGACCACCCCCACCCTCCCCTCCCCAGGAATACTCACACCCTCCCCTCCCCGAGACCACCCCCACCCTCCCCTCCCCAGGAATACTCACACCCTCCCCTCCTCGAAACCACCCCAACCCTCCCCTCCCCGAGACCACCCCCCAACCTCCCCAGGAATACTCACACCCTCCCCTCCCCGAGACCACCCCCACCCTCCCCAGGAATACTCACACCCTCCCCTCCCCGAGACCACCCCCACCCTCCCCAGGAATACTCACACCCTCCCCTCCCCGAGACCACCCCCACCCTCCCCTCCCCAGGAATACTCACACCCTCCCCTCCCCGAGACCACCCCCCACCTTCCCCTCCCCAGGAATACTCACACCCTCCCCCCCCCCAAGACCACCCCCCAACCTCCCCAGGAATACTCACACCCTCCCCTCCCCGAGACTACCCACACCCTCCCCTCCCCAGGAATACTCACACCCTCCCCTCCCCGAGACCACTCACATCCTCCCCTCCCCAGGAATACTCACACCCTCCCCTCCCCGAGACCATCCCCAACCTCCCCTCCCCAGGAATACTCACACCCTCCCCTCTCCGAGACCACTCACACCCTCCACTCCCCGAGACCACCCGCACCCTCCCCAGGAATACTCACACCCTCCCCTCTCCGAGACCACTCACACCCTCCACTCCCCGAGACCACCCGCACCCTCCCCAGAAATACTCACACCCTCCCCTCCCCGAGACCACCTGCATTCTCCCCTCCACAGGAATACTCACACCCTCCCCTCCCTGAGACCACCCACACCCTCCCCTCCCCAGGAATACTCACACCCTCCCCTCCACAAGACCACTCACACCCTCCCCTCCCCAGGAATACTCACACCCTCCCCTCCACAAGACCACTCACACCCTCCCCTCTCCGAGACCACCTGCATCCTCCCCTCCCCAGGAATACTCACACCCTCCCCTCCCCAGACCACTCACACCATCTTCTTTCTGGGACCACCTTTACTTTCTCTGAAACCCCCACACCACCCGTCCCGAGACCACCCAAACTGTCCTCTTTCCTGGACCACCCACACACTCCCCAGGGCCCCAACACACCATTCCTAAGACCACTCAAACCTTTCTCTTTCCAGGACCACCCGCACTCTCCCTGGGACCACTCACACTCTTCCTCCTCACCCTCCCTCTCCCCAAGAACACCTACGTCTTTCCCCTCCCCAGGATGCCCACACCTTTTCCCTGGGAAACCCCAGGGAACCCCCTGCACCCCTTCCCTCCGCAGGAACAGTCTGACTGGCAGGAGTCAAAGAGGAAATAAAAGGAGCCTTTTCTGGTTGGCCGCTGGTGGACTGGTGGCATTCTGCAGGGGTTGGAACCACTTCTTTTCACGTTAAATGTCAATAATTTGGATGATGGAATTGATGGCTTTCTGGCCAAGTTTTCGAATGACAGGTGGAGGGGCAGGTCATGTTGCGGTGTCGGGAAGTGTATCTTCATGCACTTTAGTAGAAGGAATAAAGGCAAAGGGGTGAGCAAATTGAGAAATCAGAGGTGCAAAGGGACTTGGGAGTCCTCATGCAGGATTCCCTGAAGGTTAACTCACACGTTGAGTTGGTGGTAAGGAAGGCAAATTTAATGTTAGCATGCATTTCAAGAGGACTAGAATATAAAAGCAAGGACATAATGCTGAGGCTTTATAAGGCGTTGGTCAGGCTGCATTTGAGCAGTTTTGAGCCCCCTACCAAAGAAAGGGCATTCTGGCGTTGGAGAGGGTCGAGAGGAAGTTTACGAGAATCATCCCAGGAATGAAAGGGTCAACGTATGTGGTGCTTTTGATGGCTCTGGGCTCATACTCGCTGGAGCTTAGAAGAATAAAGGGAGATCTCACTGAAACCTATTGAATATTGGAAGGCCTAGATAGAGCAGATATGATGTTTCCTATAGTGTGGAAGTCTTGGACCAGAGGCCACAGCCTCAGAAGAGAAGGACGTCCCTTTGGAACAGAGATGAGGAGGAATTTCTTTAGCCAGAGAGTGGTGAATCTGTGGAATTCATTGCTGCGTACGGCTGTGGAGGCCAAATCATTGGGTATATTTAAAGTGGAAGTTGATAGGTTCTTGATTAGTAAGGGCATCAAAGGTTACTGGGAGAAGGCAGGGAGAATGGGGTAGAGGGGTCTAATAAATCAGCCATGATAGAATGGTGGGGCAGAGTAGCTGTGGGAGAGTGGGTGAGGCTGACAAGGGTTGAGGAATAGGGGTTTGAGGAAGATCAGATGTGAGGGATTGAGGAAGAGGACATGCAAGAAACTAGGTAACTGAGTATGGGAGGGATGGGGCAAGGGAGATTGGCAAGAGAGTGGGGAAGGCTGCAGCAGGAGTGGGGACAAGGGAGATTGGGTACGTGGGGCAAGAGGTGTGGGGTTAGCTGGAAAATGTTTTGTAAGAGTCAGCAGAGGCATGATAGGCCGAAAGTCTCTTCCACACCGTCATCTTCAATGAGAAACAGGTCCAATTGCCCAGGCGGCGGAAGGTACTGAGGGAGGAGCACATTACGATTTCACTCACTGGTGAGGGGATGGAAGGTGGAAGTGGAGGGTTGAGAGGATGGAGGGGTTTTGATGGGGGAAAGGGAAAGTATGAAGGAAGGTGGGCAGGAGCAGGGTTTTGGTGGGGAAAGAAAGAGCTGAAAGGGGTAAGGGGGTATGTGGGGAAGAGGGAATGGGGTAAAGAGGAGGGAATGTGGCAGGGGTAAAGAGGGGGGAAAGTGGGAGGGGTAAGGAGGGGCTTGGTACTGAGGGGTAATTGGGACAGGGTAAGGATGGGGAAGTGGGGTTTGCTACTGGGGTTAATGTACTGAGGTTGGGGGATTGGATTGAAGAGTTTGTATCATATAGGATGATCCTTGTAACAGAGGAACCTCGAATCTGTGACATTCCCATGGCAACCATCCCTAGGGTCAGAGGGGGCCCACCAGCAGAGGACTCACGTTGTCGTCATCTCCTTGGGGCCAACCTGCACCACACAGATCCCCTTCTCGCACTGCTTGCCCACCAGGCTGTGTGCGTGGAGGTGAACCGTGTCCCGACCAGAGGTCACCAGCTGAACCACTATCTTGGCGTGCCCGACGTAGTTACAGATCTGAACAGGAGAAGAGTGAATGAATGAATGAAGGCACAGAGTGCCGGCGTTATCTCGAGTGTGGAGCATCGACAGGGAACAGAATCCATGTCACTTCTGAGAGCTGGTCTCATTATCCCAATCACTTAATGAGTAAGTGTCGTCTGGTTCTTGAACCTTACCCTCTGACACAAGTTAAGATCTGTGTTAAGATTTCCCACTTGTTATAGGAGACAGTGAGTAGTGTTGGAGGGCTGATATTCTGGATGGAGGTGACTGGAAGTGTTCCACAAGGATTTTGTTGGGTCTACTACTTGTGTTATGCATCAATGATTTGGAGAAGATATCAAGACTGAAAGTGCTGTAAAGGATTATTAAAGAATACAGTAGGAATAGATCAGTTACAGATAGGGGCTGAGAAATGGCAGATAGAGTTTAATCTGATGAGGGTGAGATGTTGCACTTTGGGAATGTCAAATGGAAGGGGAAAGTATACCATTCAGGGAAGGTCCTTTAGTAGCACTGAGGTACAGAAGGATCTTGGGGTCCAGGACCATAGTTCACTGGAAGTAACTACACAAATGAACAAGATAGCAACGAAAGCCTACGAGGGGTGACTGATAGGTTTGTGGCCTAAGGTAGAAGGAGTCAATTTTAGAAAACCTAGCACATTCAGTTTAACATAGTTCCCTCCTACATGTACACACTTAGTCCAGCGGTCGTGGAGCATACAGATCCCTTCTTTGTAGAAGTGGTCCACAGCAGGGGTGATTGATAAGTTCGTGGCCTAAGGTAGAAGGAGACGAGTTATACAGCTCTCGTTACATGCACATGCAGTTCAACTCTTTGACTGAAAATGCAGAAAGTTTGAAGTTAATAACTCATCTCCTTCTACCTTAGGCCACAAACTTATCAATCACCCCTGCTGTGGACCACTTCTGGAGGTCTAAGACGCCGACTTCTACAAAGAAGGGATCCGTATGCTTCACGACCGCTGGACTAAGTGTGTAAATGTAGGAAAAACAAATGTGCTAGATTTTCTAAAATTGACTCCTTCTACCTTAGGCCACAAACTTATCAATCACCCCTCATATGGCATTCTTGTCTCCATTGGGAGGAGTATTTAGCAGAAGTGTAAGAAAGTCATGCAAAGCTTTGTTCACACCACATGGCATACTCTGTGCACTTCTGGTCACCCCGTTGTAGGAAGGATGTGGAGAGAGTGGCCAGGGTGCAGGAGAGCTTTTCCAGGCTGCCTGGATTAGAGAGAAGGAACTAGAAGGAAAGATCGGACAAACTCGAACATTACAGGCTGAGGGGAAACCCTGTAGTTTTTTTTAAATTATGAGAGGCATACCTGGGGTAGAAAATGTCAAACACCAGAGAACATGCTTTTAGTTTAGAAAGGGTGATGTTGAAAGATGACGTGAGGGACAAGTTATTTTTTATGCTTAAAGTGGTCGATGCCTGGAATGGGTTACCCAGGACAGTAGTGGAAGCAGACAGCCTAGAGGAGTGCAAGAGGCTTTTAGACAGACACATGAATATGAAGGGACTAGAGGATATAGATGAGATATTTAGGATAAATAGGCATCAAGACCAACACAGTATCATGGGCCAAATGCCTGACCAATGCTGTACTTTTCTCTATTCCAATAGGCTGATCTACAATCAGTGAATCACACATTGTACACATTGTCTTATAACCATTAAAAACTTACAAACCAAATGCTATTCGGCCCACCGTGGCTGTGCAGGTTCAGAAGAATTCCTCGGTCTAATCCCACCTTCCAGCCCTGAAGGTCACAACTCTTCAAGTACAAGAGTGAGGGTTTCTGCCTCTCCATCCTCTCAGCAATGAGCTCCAAAACCGCACTCCCCCCGGACTGAAACAATGCCCCCCCACCCTCCCCTCTAATTTTCAACCCCACCCCTGCCTGGACTCTCTGTAAGTGAGAGGTCGAGGAAAGCTGCTCCAACACAAAGACCATGGGCAGCACACACAGAATGGAGGAACTCAGCAGGCCAGGCAGCATCTAGGGGGAAAAAAAGTACAGTCGGCGTTTCAGGCCCAAACCCTTCGGCAGCACTGGAGAAAAAAAGCTGAGGAGTAGATTTGAAAGGTGGGGGGAGGAACGCCAGGCGACAGGTGAAACTTGGAGGGAGAGGGACGAAACAAAGAGCTGGGAAATTGGTGAAAGAGACAGAAGGCCATGGAAGAAAGAAAAGGGGGGGGGGAGGAGCACCAGAGGGAGGCGATGGACGGGCAGTGAGATAACATGAGAGAGGGACAAGAACATGGGAAATGATGAAGGGGGTAGGGTGGAGGCATTACTGGAAGTTTGAGAAATCAATGTTCACGCCATCAGGTTGGAGGCTACCCAAACGGAATATAAGGTGTTGCTCTTCCAACCTAAGTGTGGCCTCATCCTGATGGCCATGGATGGGCATAGCAGAATGGGAATGGGAAGTAGAATTAAAATGGGTGGCCACCCTGCTACTTGTACCAGACTTTGTCCCACCCTGTTACTTGTAAAAAATGCCATCCCCTTCTCTCAATTCCTCCATCTCCACCGCATCTGCTCTCAGGATGAGGCTTTTCATTCTAGAACAAAGGAGATGTCCACTTTTTTCAAAGAAAGAGGCTTCCCTTCCTCCACCATCAACACTGCCCTCAACTGACCCTCTTCTACTTCACGCATGTGTGCTTACTCCATCCTCCCGCCACACTACCATGTCCTCACCTACCACCCCACCAGCCTCCGCAACCAGCACACAATTCTCCGAAACTTCTGTCACCTCCCACTGGATCCCACCACCAAACACATCTTTCCCTCCCCCACTTTCTGCTTTCCACAGGGATCGCTCCCTACGCGACTCCCTTGTCCATTCGTCCCTCCCCGCTTATCTCCCGCCCAGCACTTAACCTTGCAAGTGGAACAAGTGCTACACCTGCTCCTACACCTCCTCCATCACTACCATTCAGGGTCCCAAATATTCCTTCCAGGTGAGGCGACACTTCACCTGTGAGTCTGTTGGGGTGATGTACTGTGTTCAGTGCTCCCGGTGTAGCCTCTCGTATATCAGTGTGACCCGACATAGATTGGGAGGATCGCTTCGCCGAGCATCCATGTTCCATCCACTAAACAAGCGTGATCTCCCAGTGGCCACCCATTTTAATTCCACTTCCCATTCCCATTCCAATATGTCCATCCATGGCCTCCTCCACTGTCGGGAAAAGGCCACACTTAGGTTGGAAGAACAACACCTTATATTCCGTTTGGGTAGCCTCCAACCTGATGGCATGAACATCGATTTCTCAAACTTCCAGTAATGCCTCCACCCTACCCCCTTCATCATTTCCCGTCCCCTTGTCCCTCACTGTTATCTCACTGCCCGCCCATCGCCTCCCTCTGGTGCTCCTCCCCCTTCTCTTTCTTCCATGGCCTTCTGTCTCTTTCATCAATCAACTTCCCAGCTCTTAACTTCATCCGTCCCTCCCAAATTTCAACTATCCCCTGGCGTTTCTCTCTCCCCTCTTTCCACCTTACAAATCTACTCCTCGGCTTTTTTTCTCCACACCTACCGAAGGGTTTCGGACCGGAACGTCAATTGTACTTTTTTCCACAGATGCTCCCTGGCCTGCTGAGTTCCTCCAGCATTTTGTGTGTGTGTGTTGCTCGGATTTCCAGTATCCGCAGACTCTTTCTTGTTTGTGACAAAGATTATGGGTGTAAACAGGAGAGGGTGGCATGAGTTCAAGTGTAGTGTCTCTCCACAATGGACTACTAAGTACTTGTCCACAGTAGATATTGCACATCAGTGAAAGAATTGAATCTGTAGTACCTTCCACACCTGGAATTTTCACCTTAGGAAAAGTGGGATGGGGCCTGTCTGAACAGGAAAACCACAAGGACCTGATTTAGGGGGTCTCATCTGGTGTGCACTCACTGTTGCTAGGCAGAACCCCCTCCCCCCCAATATACACACACACACACACACACACACACACACACACACACACACACACACACACACACACACACACACACACACACACACACACACACACACACACACACACACACACACACACACACACACACACACACACTCACTCACTCACTCCAGGGAATGAGGAAGAATCATTCTGCTATTTATGGTGTTGTTTCAGAGAGCAGGACTCGCTGTTGTCCAAACATGTTCACATGATATTTAACTTTCTGCTTGCATCTCCACCAAAAATTATGGGAGTAGATTAATTATCAGGTCTAATACTACCCACAGATGTTTAACAATTGTCTCCCACCCCTCCCCCCATTTAAAAGTAACATCAGGGTAATTACAGACCCATTCAGAAACCTTTCATAAAATGTAATTCAATGAAGCCCCACTCACAGACGGGGAACTTCCACATTTCATCAGAAAGCACCCTCCCAGCCTGGCAGAACGTCCCTAGCTTTGAAAACACTGCATTTGTTTGCAGTTCTGTGAAGACTCAGACTGACTGCCTTCAGTCACGTGGCCACATTACGTATCTTGGAAATAACAGGGAATTCCCCACACTAACTGCGTCCATTGCTCGTGAAAATAGGGCAGAAATGAAGAGCAGTAAAAATTTTGTTTTCAGCCAGCTTCAACCACAAGCCCATGGAAAAAAGTTTTTAGGAGCTGTGCCATTAAGTACAGGAAGGGAATATTGCATTCAGCAAGAGTCAGTGATTGCAAACTAGAACACTTTCAGCTTCAACTCAACCTAGCTACAATCAACGACTTCTGTGAATTGACAAAAATAAAATACAGGATAGATATCAACAAGACTGAAAGAATACAGAGAAAATTTACAAGGACGAAGCTGGATCTTGAGGGAAAGGTTGAATAGGTTAAGACTTTATTCCCTGGAGTACAGGAGAATAAGGGGAGATTTGATAGAGGTATACAAAGGTAAATGCAAGCAGACTTTTTCCACTGAGACAAGAATTACAGTCATGGGTTCAGAGTAAAAGGGGAAATGTTTCAGGGGAACATGAGGGCGAACTTCTTCACCAGAGGGAGGTGAGAGTGTGGAACGAGCTGTCAGCACCAGTGGTGGATCCAGATCTGATTTCAACATTTAAAAGAAATTTAGATAAACACTTGGATGGTAGGGGTACAGAGAGATGTGATCCGGTTGCAGGTTAATGGGACTGGGCAGAATTATAGTTTGACAGACTAGATGGGCTGAAGGGCCTATTTCTGTGCTGTAGTGTTCTATGACTCCAGCAGGAACTGGTGTTCAAGAGCAACACACACACACACACACACACACACACACACACACACACACACACACACACACACACACACACACACACACACACACACACACACACACACACACACACACACACACACACACACACACAATGCAGGAGGAACTCAGCAGGCCAGGCTGCTTCTACGGAAAGGAATAAACAGTCGACATTTCAAGCTGAGAACCGTCATCAGTACTGGAAAAGAAGGGGGAACCGTGCCACCCTCCCCTCCCCCATAATCTCTACTCCTTTAACTACATGCCAGCTTCTACTTCATCCCCTTCTCCCAACCTTCTTACTCGGGCATCTTTCCCCTCCCTTTCCAGTCCTGATGAAGGGTCTTGGCCTGAAATGTCATCTGTTTATTCCTCTCCCTGCATGCCGCCTGACCTGCTGAATTCCTCCAGCATCTTGTGAGTGTGTTGTACAGGTGTTCAGCTCATCCTGCCAATGAAGGAGACCTGAGATCAAATCTCCCAGCAGCTGGGAGCTAATTGACAATGATAGTGACTATAAAGCTGCCAGAACGTTATATAAACCCACCATCCACCTTGTTTCCCCACTGTGGCCTACACACGACTCCGCTCCATTGCCGCCTGCTCTTGCGTGAGGTCCCACCGAGACCAGGGGCAGTGAGTATGACACTCTGCCACATCAAATGAACAAGCAAGTGAAAAAAACAGACAAGGAAAAAATCTTTCAAGCACTTTCCATTGATTATGCCGAGTCCCTCCTCTTCACTACCCAACCGCAGCCGATCCTTCGGCCCACCATGTGTATGCTGGTCCACAGTACCCACCTCCACTGAAACCATTTCCCAGCACTCGACCCTTGGGAGCAGCTGGCGGTGATCACAAGTCCTGGTTATGTGACCACTGACAACAGGCAGACAATCTCTGAAGAATATTGCTAATGACTGGGGTCACCCATCTTGTAAAGACACTGCCCAGAAGGCAATGGCAACTCACCCCAGTAGAAGTAGTCATGGTCATGGAAAGACCACGATTGCCCACATACAACATGGCACATCACGAACGAGAGTCTTTGGCTGGCCGCCCATGTTGGGAGACTCAGGGTTGACCCATGGACTGCAGTGACCCCCACACAAATATCACAAAATCCCACCTCTGTCTACAGCTATAAACACCAGAGTCTCGTTTCCTGGCCTCACCGACGACACACCGGCCAGCCAGCGGCAAATCATCAACTCATGTACTTGTTAAAACCTGATGCAGAAAAGCAGCAGGAACTCGAAAATCGATTCAAATGTTTTTAAAAATTAAACCAGGCTCAGCATAGGATTGGCACAGATCCCTGTAGCTTTGCTCATCATTTCCCCTGATCACTTGGAGGAAGAGCGAAGAATTTTTAAAAATTTATTTACAGATACTGCATGGAACAAACCCTTTGGGTTGCGCTGCTCAGCGACCCATCGATTTAACCCTAGCCTGATCACGGGAAAATTTACAATGAGCAACTAACCTGCTAACAGGTAGGTCTTTGGACTGTGGGAGGAAATCAGAGCACCCGGAGGAAAGCCACGTGCACACATGAAGGAACGTACAACCCTACTTACAGAGGGTGCCAGAATTGAACTCTGACCTCTGACTGTCGTTACGCTAACTGCTATGCTACCGTGTCGTCCCCAACACAATCTGGACATCAGTCTCTAGAATCCAGAGTTATACAGTGCAGGAACTTTAATACAAGCCAACTTTACTAGACTGCCCATTAGCCGATCCCATTTACCAGTATTTGGTGTGTAGCCCTCTGTCCATTAATAATTCCAGACTGATCACCCTTTCTTGAACTAGTAATTGTTTTGACATCCCTCCCCCACTCTCTCTCATTCTTGAGGCAATTTCACTGACAAAGGGTACTTTATTTATAAAATGGAATTATATTGTGCAAAGCAGCATCTCCTACATGGCTCTTCTGCATTCAGCTTTGGTAACTAACACTGCGGGTAAGGGAGAACACATCGATATGATGCATTTCAACTTCCAGAAGGCCTTCAAGTAAGACACTGCACATAGGATGTTATTAAATAAAATTAGAGTGGATGATATTAGTATGGAGTGATGACTGTTTAACAGACAGAAAAGTAGAAGTAGGAATGAACGGGTCATTTCCAGTTGAGAAGCTGTGTGCTGCCCTGGAGATGGGGTTAACAATCTGTATCACTGAATTGAATAGAGGGACCAAGTGCAACACGTCCACAGCTCCTGACATTACTAAACTGGGTGCCAGCATGGATTGTTAGGAAGATGCAGAGGAGCATCAGGGGGGGATATTGATAGGTAAAGTGAATGGGTAAGGTTGCAACACTTAATCACACACTGGCTACAGTACTAATGTGGGCAAATGGAATTAGTGTTGATGGGCAAGATCAGCATCCACCACCGATACCATCCAAACCTCTTCCTGTCAGAGATCACTTTGTTGAGAAAACTGAAGAAGAAGTAGTGACCATGACTGTCTCAGCTTCCTGGCATAGCAATGTGGTGTCTGAACCTCACCGTGGGAAGAAGAGATGCAGATTCATTCTTCTAAATAATAAAACTAACACAAGCAAAACTCTACTGCCTGGAAACCTGAACTATCCAAACATCACCTTATACCCAAGGTCACAATGCTCAACCATATGCTTCCTGGTTTAAACTTCCTAGCATCATTCTTAAGCTCCGACTAATTTCCTCTTTCACACTTGTTGAGAAACATCCCAGCCTCAAAGATCACATTTGCATCTGTGCTAAATTTAATTCTATCATCAGAGTAATCCACCCACCAGCTACCAACTCACTCTCTCAGTTGAGAAATATCCAAAGAAATAGTCTGAAAAGGTCTTTACATTTTGAGATAATATCTTTGAGACAAATTTTAAAAACTATTAACAAATTCTGTTTGCCTTGGTGATTTTTCCACTTGTAAACTAATGAATGTGAAATGCTGATTTTAATTCTTTTGTACTAATGGACCAGGTCACTGGAACTAATCAGATGAGTTTCACATGCCACATAAGTTTAACGTACAAGGATTAAGAACACTTTGCTGGTTTTAACATTCAAATAATGACCTTAACAGCAGGATAGGTCTTCTTGTTTTTCTCACTGGAAGCCCCAGGTAGTCCTCCGTGTGATGGACCTTCACACCCATAGCGGAAACGAAATCCTCTCTAGAGAAATTATCAATGACAACATTAGCACAATTGTGAAAGTCATATCTCAAAACGACTTTTTAACATCACCGGAAAAAAATTCCAAGGGACAGAATTAATCTTTGAACGAGGAGCAGAACTGACCAGGGATCGTTGGCATGACTTTGCTGAGGGGATGTCCAGTCTACATGGACTTTGGTAGCCCTTTGACATGGTCAAAGGTTAACATGGTCAAACATGGTAGCCCTTTGACATGGTCAAACATGATAGGTTGGTCCAAAGGTTGCATCTAAGGTTAGTTGGCAAACTGGAGCCAAACATTGTCTTGGTAAAAGGAGGAAATGGGCATTGACCGAAGGTCGGGTTTGTGATTAGATACCTATGACCAGTTATTTAATCAGAGCTGGGACTCTGTGACAGTTTGTTGTACAAATAAATGATCTAATTGTGAATTAGGCAGTACGATTACTAATGACACAAAGACTGGTGATATTGTAGATAGCGAAGAAGTAAGACTTTGGCTACAGGTGAAATGGCCGGAGGACTGGCACAGAGAATTTAAATGTGAACAAAGTAAGGTGTTACACTTGATAAGACAAGAATACATAGTGGATGGTAAGAGCCACAGAAGTACTGAGGTACAGAGGGGCCTTTATTTACACATCCAAGGACCCCCCCCCCACCCAAAGGCAGCAACATAGATAGGTATAGAGGATTTTTGCCTTCATGGGAGAGGGATTATAGTACAACATGATCAAACATTATTTAGGCCATGGCTAGAGTTCTGTGTGCAGTTCTATTCATCACACTATAGCAAGGATGAGAGAGTGTAATGGAAATTTACCAACAGTGTCCCCTAGGATGGAGCCTTTCAGCTAGGAATGACAGGAGTGGCTAGGTTTTGCTCCACCTGGAGTAGAGGAGGGACCCGATGAAGGCATACAGAACTATGAATAGAATAGACAATAAGGAACTTCCCAGCTCAGCGGAGGTGAGGGGGAGATTTAAGTTAAGAGGTACAGTGTAAGTTTTTTTTTTTTACACAATTTCAGATGGTGGGCTCTCCAGAGCCCTGATCTCAACATCATAGAGGACGTCTGCGATTACCTGGAGAGACAGAAGCAAGCAAGACAGCCACAGTCTGCAGAACTGTGGCAAGTTCTCCAAGATGCTTGGAACAACCTACCAGCTGATTTTCTTACAAAATTGCACAACAATGTACCTAAGAGAATTGATGTGGTTTTCAAGGTGAAGGATGGTCACACCAAATATTGATTTGATTCCATTTTTTAAATATTTACTGCTCTTTCTAGTATTTTTTTTATATTTTGAAACTTAACATTTCATTATTTTTAGCAGAGAAAGAGGGCTTGAGAGACTGAGTGAGGGGAGATGGAGGAGAGGTGGGGGAATGGAGAGATAAGGGCAATGGGGAGGGAGGGGGATGGGGATTGAGGAGGGAGGGAGGGATCCAGTGGGAGCGTAAAGTATTAATCTGGGCTGCATTAACAAGAAGTAGTAAAAGCTGAAAAGAAATGAGATAACATCTGGAGATGCAAACATCGACATTACACTGCTGACATTTGTCACACACATTAACTTCCTTCCTACTGTGGATATTTGCCAGCACTATAAACCCAATGTTTCGAAAAGACTGTCATTTACTGACACTGCTAAGCTAATATCAAGGACTTGTGGTTACCCTGTGGTTGTAAATGATCAAATAGGACTGGCTGATCTTAAAAAACGTGAGCAATTAAAAAAAAAGTTACCAAGAAGTTTGTGAATAACAACTGGTTCTATTTGTCACTCTCTCTTTCCCAGAGTGGTTCCAGTGTGGTAGTCGCTGACAAGGCAGTGAGAGCTCAGCAAATATCTCAGAGACACCTTCCCCCAGCAGGCGGGCATCAGTCAGGACACTCTCAATGGCAGCGAGGTCTGAGAAAGACCAGGAAGGAGTCAGCAACTTGCCCTCTTTATGGAAAGGAAGAGGGCTTGTTAAATTCCTGCTGATTCTCAGAACCTGGATTCAAGTCAGGGCTTTTCCAGCCGTATTAACCTAGAAATATCCTTCAAAGCTTCAGCACATTCCTGTGGGTACAGTTCCTCAGTGCTGGATATCGAACAGGTGAGGGTAAAAGCAAGGTTCAGCTTATCAACTCAATAATCCTGTTGTGCTCCTGATCCCAGTCTCCCTTCAGCCAGATGTGATGGACTTTACTCCTTGCTCAATTCCCAATCCAGAAAGAGTGGGACAGCTGTTTCCAGCAACTTGGGGCTTGTCACACAACCTGAAATGCCTCTCCTTAGTCCTTATACACCTCAACACTTTTCCTCAAGGGAACATTTAAGGTCCCCGTAAGAAAGTTCATAGCTTAGAAAGCAGGGTCACAGAACACTAGAAGAGACCAGTCAGCCGGTCGAGCGTGTGCAGACCCTCCAATCAGTCCCACTGCCTTGCTCTCTCCCCAGTTCCCTTTTGCTTCCACCACCTCTGCCAGCGGCTCTCAGCTCCCAGCCGTTCACTGAATAATTCCTTCAAAATGTTATACCTTCTCCCAGGAAATCGTGTCCTCTGGGTCACTGTTCCTCCTGGAGTGGTGTCCACAAAAACATTTCATGACTGCAGCTCTTCCTCTCAGCGGGGGCTATTTACCCATTGAGTCTGCACCTGCTCTCTACCAGACAACTCACTACTTCCACTCCCTCCCTTTCTCTCCAGACATTTCTCCAACATACACTTATCCAACTCCCTCGGGTAGGTCACAGTGGAGCTTGACCCTATCACATCTGCAACTTTTCCTCACGTCTGTCTTCATTTTCATCTCCTCCTTTGTATACCCATGACCTCTAATTCTTCATTACTCCGCCACTGGGAACAGCCTCCCAAATGGCGTAACAAACAATCTGCTGTAGTTCCTTTCCTCCTACAGATGCTGCTCGACCTACTGAGTTCCTCACTATCCAGGATATGCCCCTTCTCATTACTACCATCAGGGAGGAGGTACAGGAACTCGAAGATATACACTCAATGTTTCAAGAACAGCTTCTTCCCCTCCACCATCAGATTTCTGAATGGTCTGTGAACACTGCCTCCCTACTCCTCTTTTGCACTATTTGATTTAACTTACTTCCTGCTGTAACTTATTGTATTTTTTATGTCTTGCACTGTACTTCCACCACAAGAACAACAAATTTCATGGCACACATCAGTAAGAAACCTGATTCTGAAACTAATTCCTCCAGCAGAATGTTTATTGCTCCAGATTCCAGCATCTGCAGTCTCTGTGTCTGTATCAAATCAACATGGTTGGCATAGACATAGTGGGCCAAAGGGCCTATATCCCTATGTGTTACATTTTGTGTACTAGGTTTCATGTTGTGTTCTATCCACTCTCTCCAGTCCATTCAACGTTTAATATATTTCTATCAATTCGCCCACAACCTACTCTTCCCAAAGGAAAAAAGTTTATGCTGCCCTGTACCCTCCTTGTACCCGCAGCCCCTGATCCCGGGAACCATTCCTGTAACTGTTTTCTGGACTCCCTTGAAAATCTTCACATCGTTCCCCAAATGACGCACAAGAACTGAAGATGACACTCGAGTTATAGATCCTAGAGCAACTGTAGCATGGATACAAGCCCAATAAGTTCATGCCAACTCCAGCTAGTTCCAATTCCCTGAATTAGGCCCATATCCCTCTAAGTCCCACCCCTCCATGTACCTATCCAAGTATTTTTTTTAAATAATACTATTGCACCTGCCTCAACCACTTCTTCTGGCGCTTTTTCCATCACTCACTGGGTGAAAAAAGTTGTCCCTCAGGTCCCTTTTAAAACCTTCTCCTCTCTCCTTAAACCTATGCCCCCTTGTTTTGGACTCCCTACCCTGGGGAAGGGACCAGAGTAAGAATCAGGTTTAATATCATTGACATGTGTCATGAAATTTGTTGTTTGTTGGCAACAGCACAGCGCAATATATAAAAACACAAATTACAGGAAGAAATATACAGACAGTATGAAATATATTAAATAAGTGGTGCATGAAGAGAGCAAAGATAAGTGAAGTAGTGTTCATGGGTTCAATGTCCGTTCGGACATCTGACGGTGGAGGAGAAGAAGCTGCTCCTAAGTCATTCAGTGTGTTCTCCAGATTACTGTACCTCCTCCCTGATGGTAGCGCTGAGCAGAGGGCATGCCCTACGTAATGAGGGTCCTTAATGATGGATGCCGCCTTTTTGAGGCATCACCTGCTCTGTGGCCCTTCCCTATCAGACGGTGATGTAACCAGTTAGAATGCTCTCCACAGTACATCTGTAGAAATTTGCTACAGTCTTTGGTGACATACCAGATCTCCTCAAACTCCTAATGAAATATAACTGTTGACATGCCTTCTTTGTAACTGCATCAATACCCTGGGCCCAGAGGAGATCTTCAGAGATGTTGACACCCAGGAACTTGAAACTGCTCACTCCACTGCTGATCCCTCAATGAGAACTGGTGTGTGTTCCCCTGTCTAACCCTTTCTGAAGTCCACAATCAGTTCCTTGGTCTTACTGACATTGAGTGTGAGGTTGTTGGTACAGCAACACTCAACCAGCTGACCTACTGTATCTCTCTCTAGTACTATCTACCTTATATATGCCTCCTATAACATTAAACATTTCTATGCAATCGACCCTATGTTCCAAGGAATAAAGACCTAATCTGGCCAACTTCTCTCTTTAACCCAGACCTTCTAGTCTAGACAGTATCCTCACAAATCTTTTCTGCAGACTTGCCAGTGGAACCACTACTACAGGGTAGCAAAAACAGTACACAGTGCTCTAAGTGCAGCCTTACCAACAACATATATAATCGTGACATAATGTGCCAACTTCCTATAGTTGATTCCTTGACTGACGAAGACCAGCATGCTAAATACATTTTTTAAACCACTCTGTGGCACTCCTATCAATGAACAACACACTTGTATGCTTTGGTCTCTCTGTTCTATTACACTCTCTCTGGCCTACCATTCACACTGTAAACCCTACACTTCCCAAACTGCAGCATCTCACTCTAATCTGTATTGAAATCCATTTGCTTGGCCCACTCCCCTAAATGATCAAGAACCCCCTATAATCTATGATAACCTTCACTGTCAACAACACCTCCTAATTAACCAGTGTTTCATAAGGTTCAGCTTATTTCTCTGTTTTAACACACTATGCCTCTACTGATAAAGCCCAGAATTGTCCCTGCCTTACTGATCATTTTCTCAATCTGCCCTGGCACTATTCATTAATTATGTACCTATGTCACCAGCACCCCCTTCCATATCATTTTTGAACAGTACCTTTTATTCTACATTGACATTCCTTATTATTTTTACCAAAGTGCATCACTTCATATTTCCCTGCACTAAACTTCATTTGCCATGTGTCCGCCCATTCCACCAACTCAATTCATCACAATGCTCCTAGATTGTTCCAGTAAATCTATTCCCCACCCTCCCCAAGGCTCAACGTCCCTTCCTAATGGGAAGACCCTGAAGTGAACGTGACTGCTGCTGGAACCCTTCACAGACTTCTTGGGCACGATTTTTTAAAAGTTGGCCCACGTTTTTAAAGAAAAGTCAGTCCTCATTCAGACATCCTGGGATTGCGCGAGGGGGGGAAGGGATATGTTGAGGCAGGAGACATGCTGGGGAGGAGGGAGGCACTAAGGGAAGGACTGTGCTGAGGAAAGGGGACCATGTCAGGGGAAGGGCTCTGTGCTTGAATAGGGAATGCCATAGGGGGAGAAATACAACTTGAGGAGATGAGTGGACTGGGGCAGGGATTGCACTGGGGTGGAGGGGTGCTTGGTGGAGGAACAGGCATGTTGGGAAAGGGGAGGGGACACCCTGGGGGAGATGGGGGGGATGCATTGGGAGACTTGAGGCGAAAGGGAGTGAACATGCTAGGGGACTGGAGGGGTTTGCAATGGAGGGAAAGGAGGGGATGGACTGGAGGAGTAGAGAGGAGATGCTGGGAGAGGGTAGGATATGTACTGAAGGGAGGGGAATAGTCTCACTGGGGGGGGCGGTGGGAATGGAGTTCCCACAGAGGGTGTGGAGAGGGACAGATGAGGACTCTGTCTTGGACAGTGAAAGCTCCTTCACGTGTTGTCTGGTAATTAAGGAAGCAACATGCATTGCCAGCAGAGAGAAAGGAGACTGTGTACCCAGAGAGATCTCCCGTACCTGTTTGGGCTGCTCGAGAATCTGAAGATAAGGTCCATCAGCTGGAAGGAAAGAGAAATCAAGTGATTACCACAGGCAGAAAACATACTTACTGGATGCACATCTCGTGCACCAGACAGACTGGAATCTAATTACAGAACACCAGTGGAAAGTCCCATGCCAACAGGGGAAAGCACTCAAAAAGCTAAACACCAAATACTGGAAATCCATACTGAAGAAAATGCAGGAGACACGCAGCATGTCCACCCTTGCAACAGTGGGGAAAGAGGCAATGGAAAGACCAACACTGTCCCTCCCTCCAGGAAAAGGAGGCTGACGGGTTGACTGGGAGGTAGTTATACCTATGGTACAGGACACAGGTGACTGTCCGGAGAGGGGAAGGGGACAGACAGCCATCAACCCGTGTCCTGCACCTTAGATGTAACTACCGCCCTGTATTACCTGTCAATCAATAGGCAGGGTGCTCCTGCGGCTGTTCCCCTCAGTAACAAGTATATTGTTTTGGATACTATTGTGGTGGGGTGGGGTGGGAGACAACCGAGGAGAGGAAAGCCACAGCAGTCAGAGTCTTTGGCACTGAATCTGGCTCTGTGACTCAGGAGGGAAGGGGGGAGAAGAGGCGAGCTGTAGTGATCATGGGTTCATTAGTCAGGGGAACAGACAGCAGGTTCTGCGGACAAGAATGAGGTTCCTCTTGGATGCCAGGTCAGAGACATCTCAGATCGAATCCACAGTATTCTTAAGTGGGAGGGTGAGCAGCCAGAGATCGTGGTTCACGTTGGTACCAGTGACATGGGCGGGAGAGGTGACCAGGTCCTGCAAAGTGAGTTCAGGGAGTTAGGTGCTAAGTTAAAGGACAGGATCTCCAGGATGCTGATCTCAGTATTGCTACCTATGCCACATGCTAGTGTGGCTAGAATTAGGAAGATTATAGAGTTTAGACGGCTTCAGATATTTGGATTATTGGGCTCTCTTTCAGGGAAGGTAGGACCTGTACAAAAGGGACTGTTTACAGCTGAACTGGAAGGGGACTAATATCCTTACAGGAAGGTTTGCTAGTGCTGCACTGGAGGGTTTAAACTAGAGCTGAAGGGGAACAGGAACCAGAGTGCTGGGGCAGCTAGTGGAGCAGTTGTAGGCAAAGAGGATTTTAAGTCTACTTACTAAGTCAGGAATACAAAGGTTGAGCGTGGTGGCACAACTGTTCCGAGTTGCGTCTATTTCAATGTGAGGAGTTTTCTAGGTAAGGCAGATGAGTTTGGAGCATGGGTCAGCATGTAGAATTATATTATTGCCATTAGTGAGCTGCTGATTACAGGAGGGGCAGGACTGACAACGTTCCAAGGTTCTATTGTTAGACATGACAGTGGGAGAGATATTAAAAAGGGGAGGGATGGCATTACTAGTCAGGGAAAATGTCTTGGCAATGCTCAGACAGTACTGTCTGAAGGGTTAGTCCAGACTACTGAGGCTGTATTAGTGGAACTAATGAATTAGAAAGGGATTACATTATGGACTACCCAATAGGCAATGGGATTTAGAGAAGCAAATTTGTAGAGAAATAGCCAACAGTTGCAAGAAAAATAAGGTTGTGATAGTAGGTGATTTCCACATAGTGGCTGGAATTCCCATACTATCAAAAGGACTAGATGGGATAGAGTTCATCAAATAAAGTTTCTAATTAGTGAGATCTTAATTCGAGAGTATGACACTGGATCTCCTATTGGGGAACAAGACACGGCAGGTGTCTAAAGTGTACTGCTTGTAGTGGAACATTTTGGATCCAGTGATTATAATTCCATTAGTTTCAAGATAATTATGAAGAAAGATAGGACTGGTCCTCGGGTTGAGATTCTAAATTGAAGAAAGGGTAATCTTGATGATACCAGAAAGGATCTGGCAGGTGTGGAATGGGATAGGCAGCTTTCTGGCAAATCAATGGGACCCTTCAGAAGTGAAATACTGAGAGTAGAGAGATTGGATGTTCCTATTAGAATAATAGGCTAGGCTGACAGGTTCAGGGAACCTTGGTTTTCAAGTGTACTGAGGTTAAGAAGGAGGTGGCAAATATAGCCAGCAAGGACAAATGGTTTACTTGTGGAGTATAAGAAATGCAAGAGAACACATAAGAGGGAAATAAGGAGGGCTGTAAGAATGTATTAGGTTCTTCAGAGAGACAAGGTGAAGGAGAATACCAAGGGCTTCTACAGATATATCAAGAGCAAAAGGATGGCAAAAGCCAAAGAGTGGGCATATAACAGAGCACAAATTAATGGAAAGTTAGAGGATTGGAAAGCTTTTAAATACCAATAGAAGGCTACTACTGAAAAGTAATCAAGGTAAAGATAGAGTACGAAAGTAAGCTATCCAATTATATTAAAGAGGACACAAAAAGTTTCTTCAGATACATAAAGCATAAGAGAGGTGAGAGTGGATATTGGACCACTGGAAACAATGCTGGAGAGGTAGTAATGGGGGACAAGGAAATGGCACACGAACTGAATAAATATTTTGCATCAGTCTTCACTGTGGAAGACACTAGCAGTATGGTGGAAATTCCAGATGTCAAGGGTCATAAAGTGTGTGGAGTTATCATTACTAGGGAGAACTAAAAGATCTGAAGATAGTCAAGTCACCTGGACCAGATGGAGTACCGCCCAGCGTTCTGAAAGAGGTGGCTGAAGAGATTGTGGATGCAACAGTAATGATCTTTCAAGAATCAATTGATTCTGGAATGGCTCCGGAGGAATGAAAAATTGTAAATGCCACTCCACTCTTCAAGAAGGGAGAGAGGCAGAAGAAAGAAAATAATAGGCCAAACACGAGGAAATCTGCAGATGCTGGAAATTCAAACAACACACACAAAATGCTGGTGGAACACAGCAGGCCCGACAGCATCTACAGGAAGAAGCACTGTCGACATTTCGGGCCGAGACCCTCCGTCAGGACTAACTGAAAGGAAAGATACTAAGAGATTTGAAAGTAGTGGGGGGAGGGGGAAATGTGAAATGATAGGAGAAGACCGGAGGGGGTGGGATGAAGCTAAGAGCTGGAAAGGTGATTGGCAAAAGGGATACAGAGCTGGAGAAGGGAAAGGATCATGGGACGGGAGGCCTAGGGAGAAAGAAAGGGGGAGGGAGGAGCACCAGAGGGAGATGGAAAACAGGCAGAGTGATGGGCAGAGAGAGAGAAAAAAAACAAACAACAAACAACTAAATATGTCAGGGATGGGGCCAGTTGGTCTGACCTCAGAGGTTGGGAAGATATTGGAGTCGATTGTTAAGGATGTGGTTTCAGGATACTTGTTGGCACATGATAAAATAGGCTGTAGTCTGCATAGTTTCCTCAAGGGAAAATCTTGCCTGATAAATCTGTTGGAATTCTTTGAAGAAATAACAAACAAGATAGACAAAGGAGAATCAGTTGATGTTGTGTATTTGGATTTTCAGAAGGCCTTTGACAAGGTGTCCACATGTGAGGCTGCTTTACAAGCTACGAGCCCATGGTATTACAGGAAAGATTCCAGCATGGATAAAGCAGTGGCTGATTGGCAGGAGGCAAAGAGTGGGAATAAAGGATGCCTTTTCTGGTTGGCTGCCTCGGACTGGTGGTGTTCCACAAGGGTCTGTGTAGGGATCGATTCTTTACAAAAACCTGATAACAAAGGGAGTTGGGAATCTTTGTGCAGGATTCCCTAAAGGTTAATTTACAGGTTGAGTTTGTGGTGAGGAAGGCAAATGCAATGTTCACATTCATTTCAAGAGGACTAGAATATAAAATCAAGGACATAATGTTGAGGCTTTATAAAGCACTGGTGAGGCCTCACTTTGTGTATTGTGAGCAGTTTTGGGCCCCTTATCTTTGAAAGGATGTGCTGAAACTGGAGAGGGTTTAATGAGAATGATTCCTAGTTTGAACTATTTGTCATATGAAGAGCATTTAATGGCTCTAGGCCTGTATTCACTAGAATTCAGAAGAATGAAGGGTGACCTCATTGAAACCTATCAAAAGGTAAAAGGCCTTGACAGAATGGGAGAGGATGTTTCCTATAGTGGGAGAGTCAAAGACCCGAGGACACAGCCTCAGAATGGAGGGGTGTTCTTTTAGAACGGAGATGAGGAGGAATTTCTTTAGCCAGACAGTGGTGAATCTGTGGAATTCTTTGCCACTGGTAGCTGTGGAGGCCAAATCTTTATGTATATTTAAGGCAGAGGTTGGTACATTCTTGATTGGTCCGGGCATGAAGGGATACAGGTAGAATGCAGGAGATTGGGGCTGAGAGGAAAAATGGATCAACCATGATGAAATGGTGGAGCAGACTCAATGGGCCAAATGGCCCAATTCTGCTCTTAAGTCTTATGGTCTTATGGACAAAATTGGTCCCTCTGGAGATCAGCGTGGTCATCTATGCATACAGCTGAAAGAAATGGGGGAGATTTTAAACTTATTTTTTTGTATCTGTATTTACTTGGGAGATGGACGAGGGTCTATAGAAGTGAGGCAAAGCAGTAGTGAGGTTATGGACCATATACGGATTACAGAGGAGGAGGTGCTTGCTGCTTTGAGGCAAGTTAGGGTGAATAAATCCCCAGGGCCTGACAAGATGTTCCCTTGGACCTTGTAGAGGCAAGTTCAGAAATTGCAGGGATCCTGGCCGAGGTATTTAAAATGTCCTTAGCCACAGGTGAGGTGCTGGAAGACTGGAGGATTGTCAATGTTGTTCCAGAAAGGCTCTACAAATAAGCTGGGAAATTTTAGGCCAGTGAGCCTGATATCAGTAGTGGGTAAATTACTGGGAGGTATTCTAAGGGACCAGATATACAGTACAAGTATTTTGAATGGACAAGACTTGATTAGGGATGGTCAACATTGCTTTGTTTGTGGAGGTCTTGCCCAACCAATCTCATAGCTTTTCAAGGAGGTTACCAGGAAGGTTGAAGGAAAGACAGTGGACTTTAGTAAGGCACTTGACAAGGTCCCATGTCTCAGGTTGGACTAAAAGGTTTAGTCGCTCAGCATTCAGAATAAAAGTAGTAAACTGGATTAAACATTGGTTTTATGGGAGAAGCCAGAGAATGGTAGTAGATGGTTGTATCTGATTGGAAACCTGTGACTCATGGTGTGCTGTCCCATCGCTGACCCATCCGTCACTGACCTAATGACCTCCCGTACCTCCTGTCACTGGTCCATGGACCCACCCAGCACTGACCCACTCCATCATTGTCTCACTGTCTGTAACCTACCCGTCGCTGATCCATTGACCCACTTCGTCACTGACCTATCCATCACTCATCACTGACCCATCACCAATACTGACCCACTCCATCATTTGCACCTTGTCCCTGACCTACCCTTCACTGACCCATTGACCCACCTTGTCACCAACTCTCGCTTCAATGACACCCTAGTTACTAACTTCTGACCCTCCCTGCAATTGTCTCACCTCATCCCTGACCTACCCTGTCACCGACCTCCCCTTCCCACCCCGGTTACCAACCCATTCTGTAAAATTCTGGCCGCTCACTGGTTTTGGAGGTTCATCGCTCAACCCAAGCCCCGATCAGCCTGATCTCACTGAGCTCAGATCACCCTAAACCACCCAGCACAGGGACTGGACCTTCAGCCTGACATCCATGGCTGCCCTCAATGCTCATCCTTTTCCCCTTGCTTGGTCCATAACTTTCCAGGTGTTGCCAGTTCAAGTGCTTATCCTGACACTCTGCAAACGTGAGAGTCTCTGCTTCAGGTTCCAGACAGCTACCAGGAGCACCCAGCTAAACCTCATACAATAGACAGCACCAGCAGTCCGATGTGTCTCCGAGCTTTGAGAACTGAGTCACCATTCTCTGAATCTCAGTCTATTTTCCCACAGTGGAAATACTTAGTGAAATTTCACCGAAAGCTGAGATAAGAAACAGCTAGGTGTCTGTGAACAAAACCAGCTCTTCAACCTGTCTGAAGCAGAAGATAAGAATGTGAAAATCTCAAAAGATTCTGTAGTCTCGTCATCAAATGAAGCAGAATCCAGATATGTCAGGATGTTATGGCGTTCCGAAATCTGCTGCAAAGAAAGGAAAGTATGGGGAGGAGTAGGCGGGGGGGGGGGGGGGGGGGGGGGAGGGAAGCGGATTTGTGTGAGAGAGAGAGATGGAGTAAATGAGAGACGCGCAGAGGAAGGGCGAGTGAGAGAAAGAGGGACAAGGGGGCAGAGGTAGAAGCCATGCTCATTGAAGGATCTGAATGCTCAGAGACGAAAGACAGACGACCTGTAAGGCTTCCACTGGGGAGTCAGCCCACTAGAGGGGTTGTGGGAGGTGGAGGGAGATTGACATTCTTTAGCACAAACAGCTGCACCCTGTTAACTTCTGACATTTCATAGTATCGCTGCGTTGGACAGTGCTGAAATGGCGTGTACTCACGTGTGTGTAGAGGCGTGTCTGCAGCACCACTGGCAGGGTTGAACATGACTCCGGAGATGTCCAGTGCTGCTGTGTAGTCGTCAATGTAGATCTACACAAGGTAACGAGGACAAAGGGAGTTAACACAGGAGAACAGGAGCCGCTGAGCAGAGCTCACTGCCACCACTTCACCTTCAGTCAAGAGCGCAGGAGAGAAATCCTGGGATTACAGGCGAGGATAAGGTCAAACGCTGCCCAAATACTGAGCAAAGTAATGGTCAAACAGCTGGATCCCACCACCACAACTTCCCACATCTGGATCCACACCTGGATCCCACTGAGCATTCCTGTCATCAATCCTACTGACCAATCCCCATCCACCACATCTGCATCCGCACAGACTTTTTCTCATCTGGATCCCACCCACCGCACTTCACCTCTGGATCCCCAAATTGGTTATTCCTCACGTCTGAATCCCACCCAACACCCCCGCATCAGGATCCCACCATTCCTTACACCTGGATCCCACCTGCCATTGCCAAAGCCACTCTCTTGCTGTTTGCCACATGTGAAATCCGTACACCACTCTCCCCGTCTGGATCCCCACCGACTATTCCACACACCCGGTTCTTGGTTCTCACATAGAGGAAAACTCCTTTCCCTTAACATCTTAATATTTTTCAATCAAATCCCTTCTCCCTCCTCTAAACCCCACCAGATACAAGCCCAGCCTGTCTAACCTCTGCCCTGGAGAACCTGCCCACTCCAAGTATCGGCCTAATAAATGGAATTGCTTCCAACTAATTAATGCCTTTCTTTTAAAACAACCAATCCCTATGACACCGAAACACCACCTTATTACTTCTGTATTCAATTTCCCAGCAAGAAACTTTTGCTTTTGAATTACTCCCTGTCCCCTAGGTTCATGAATCACGGGTACCCAGACCCCTCCACACTTACAGCAGTTCAACCTCTCTCTGTTCTAGCTCTCCAGCCACATTGGGAAAGCTCTCTCTGCCCACTCCCCACCCTATCAATGTTCCCTACCCACACCATCAATGTTCCTCACCCACAGCCTCACCCCATCAATACCTTCTCTATAACCTCTTTACGACTCACTTTCTTGAGCTTGCTTCTCTTCCTCGGTTTAGATGACAGTTAATGTCTTGTAACACTAACTGTTTGCTTTCCACACGCACTGTCTGCCCTGTTAACGGTTTCCAGCTTTTCTTACTTTTGATGAGTCACCAGCAAACTGTACCTGTGGTGTGCACTGTCTGTTATACACATCATAAATGATCAAGCGGTTCAGTCATTGTTCAGACCAAACAACAAAATGAGGAAGAAATGTGATCAAAGTGATTTTGACCGTGGAATGATTGTTGACATCAGACAGGGTGGTTTGAGTATCTCAGAAACTGCTGATCTCCTGGAGTTTTCACTCCCATCAGTCTCTACAGCAGGCACTCCCAAACTTTTTGTATGCTATGGACCAATACCATTAAGCACGGGGTCTGTGACCCCAGGTTGGAAACCCTGCTCTAGATTTTACAGGGAAATGAGGCGAGAAACAAAAGAAAACTTTCAATAAGTGGTCTGAACAACAACTGAACTTCTTGGCCATGTCTGCATGCTTTGATGCATTGAGTTGCTGCCACATGATTGGCTGATTAGATAGTTACATTAATGAGTAAGTGTACAGGTGTACCCAATAAAGTTTGCGACTGAGTGTAGACAGACTGAATGTGTTGAAAACCGGCAAATGGAGTTTAACGGGAGAAGGTGGGTATTCGTAAGAGATACTTATTGTCTGAGTGGAGACAGTTTGAAACTGAGTGAAATCCAGTGGGATCGTGGTGTTCTTATTACAAGAATCACAAAAAAAAAGTCCACTCTAACACCTAGTTATTAGAAGACAAACAGCATTTTGTGCTTTATTGTGAAGGGGTTGGTGTTTACAATTGGGGAGGTGTTTGTTGCAATGATATTAGTGAGACCTCAGCTGGTATGAAGTTTTGATCTCCTTACCCATAAAAAGGTAGCATGGCACTGCAGCTAGTCTCAAGGAGATTCAGCAGGATGGTTCCTGGGATCAGATGGTTGTCCTATTGAGAGAGGCTGGACAGTTTGAGTCTGTATTCCATGCAGTTTAGAAGAATGAGGGGTGACTGAATTCAAACATACAAGCTCCTAAGGGGGCTTGACAGGGGAGACATTAGGATATCTTCACCAGTGGGAGAGTTACAAACAAGGAGCCATGAGGGGCTGATTCTTCTAAACTGTGTGAAATTTTCTATTCTCATAGAGGGCAACAAACTTTTGGAATTCTCCACCCCTGAGGTGGAGGAAGCAGGATCCTATAACCACTAAAGTGGAGGGGGCTAAAGATTTGACAGGTTGAAGAATAGAAGGGATGTGGTGAAATGGCACAGAAGAGGAACATACAGAAACTGCACTGCAGTGGATCGGAGGTGCTACAAGGGTTAGTTAAAACTGCCAACGCATCACTGGCACCCACCTACCTGCCATCAGGACATATATACAGAAGGGTGCCAGAAAATGGCCAGTAACTTCATGAAGGATCGCACCCACCCTGCTCATGGACTGCTTGTACCACTCCCATCAGGGAAGAGGCTATGCAGCATCCACGCCAGGACCAACAGACTCAGAAACTATTAATTCCCCCAAGCAACATGGCTATTCAACACCTCAAGCCATGAACCCACCCCACACCCCCCCCATCAACACTATGTACATTCACCATGCCTCACTTTATGTACAGACATTCAGTCTGTGTATATCACAGTTACTTGTTACCTATTTATTGAGACACCACACAGAACAGACCCTTCTGGCCTACGAGCCATGCCACCCAGCAATCTCTCGACTTGATCCCAGCCTAATCACGAGACAACTTGCAATGACCAAATAAGCTACCAACCGGTACGTCTTTGGAATGTGGGAGGAAACCAGAGCACCCAGAAGAAATCCCTGTGGTCACGGGGAGAACGTACAAACTCCTAACAGACAGCGGCGGTTATTACACCCGAATTGTTGGCACTGTAATAGCATTACGCTAACCGCCTCGCTACCATACCGTCCTGTTTAATAGGGTTTCTTTTATACTTATTGTGTTTTTTATGCTGCATTGGATCCGGGGTAACAATCATTTCATTCTCCTCTATACTCGAGTACTGAAGAATAACAATAAATAATCTTGAATCTTGAGGTCAGCATAGATCAGCCATGATCGTATTGAATGGTGGGATAGGCTTGAGGGGCCAAGTGGTCTCTCTGCTCCCATTTTCTTGTGATTCTATGTGTTATCTCAAATATTTCTCAGAGCTCTGTCTTGACGTCATTAATTAATCATTTCTGATGTTCAGCTCACCGGCCTGTAGTTTCCTGCTTTTTCTCTCCCTCTCTTCTGAACAATGGAATTATATTTATCATTTTCCAACTTCTCCAAAACCTGAGAACTTTGAGAATTAAAACCAGTGCAACAACTTCCTCAAACACAAGGAAATCTGCAGATGCTGGAAATTCAAGAGACACAGAGCTGGAGAAGGGAGAGGATCATGGGACGGGAGGCCTAGGGAGAAAGAAAGAGGAAGGGGAGCACCAGAGGGAGATGGAGAACAGGCAAGGAGTGATTGTGAGAAGGGCAGAGAGAGGAAAAAAAGGGGGGAAAATAGATAAATAAATAAGGAATGGGGTAAGAAGGGGAGGAGGGGCATTAACGGAAGTTAGAGAAATCAATGTTCATGCCATCAGGTTGGAGGCTACCCAGACGGAATATCAGGTGTTGTTCCTCCAACCTGAGTGTGGCTTCATCTTGACAGTAGAGGAGGCCATGGATAGACATATCAGAATGGGAATGGGATGTGGAATTAAAATGTGTGGCCACTGGGAGATCCTGCTTTCTCTGGTGGACAGACCTCCAACATGATGGCATGATTTCTTTAACTTCCGTTAATGCCCCTCCTCCCCTTCTTACCCCATCCCTTATCTATTTCCCCCCCTTTTTTCTCTCTCTGTCCCTCTCACAATCACTCCTTGCCTGTTCTCCATCTCCCTCTGGTGCTCCCCTTCCCCTTTCTTTCTCCCGAGGCCTCCCGTCCCATGATCCTCCCCCTTCTCCAGCTCTGTGTATCTTGAATTTCCAGCATCTGCAGATTTCCTTGTGTTTGAGGAAGTTGTTGCACTGGTTTTAATTCTCAAAGTTCCTGGATTTTGGAGAAGTTGGAGAATGATAAATGTAATTCCATTGTTCAAAAGAGAGGGAGAGAAAAAGCAGGAAACTACAGGCCAGTGAGCTCTGTATCCCTTTTGCCAACCACCTTTCTAGCTCTTAGCTTCATCCCTC
Source organism: Hemitrygon akajei (assembly GCF_048418815.1). Lineage (NCBI taxonomy): Eukaryota > Metazoa > Chordata > Chondrichthyes > Myliobatiformes > Dasyatidae > Hemitrygon > Hemitrygon akajei. Next base: position 35,989,210 of record NC_133127.1, read on the forward strand.
CCCCTCCTGTCTTCTCCTATCATTTTGGATTTCCTCTTCCCCCTCCCCCTCCCACTTTCAAATCTCTTACTATCTTTTCTTTCAGTTAGTCCTGACGAAGTGTCTCGGCTCGAAACGTCAACAGTGCTTCTCCCTATAGATGCTGCCTGGCCTGCTGTATTCCACCAGCATTTTGTGTGTGTTGCATTAACTCCCTCACTCACCACTTTTGTCAGCCACAGCTCCAACAATTCACACTGGGCTATTGTCCTCAGGATTGTCCCTCCCGCCAATTTTGGAGCAATTGGGGAAAATCTAGTAAAAGTTGTTTGGGTGAGCTTGTTTGAAAAAGGAACAAATGGCAAGGGGTGGAAGGGGCAAGGCTTTTTGGAGAGTCTAGGAGCAGTGTGTTACTGTTAGAGTGAACCCTAAACCCTGGCAAGTGTAGGGAACCTTGGCTGATGAGATATTGAGGCTCTAGTCAAGAAAATGAAAGCATACATTGGGTTTAGGAGGTTTTGGAATCAAGTGAACCCCTTTGAGTATAAAAAAGCATTAAGAACACTAAGTGGGAAATCAGGAGGGCAAAGAGGGTATGAGATGGTTCTGGCAGGTAAGGTTAAGGAAAATACCATACAGGTTCTATAGCCATATTAAAAGAATGTCTAGAGAGAGGTCTAGAAAGAATGTCTAGGACCAGCAGTACTGCCTATATCTTGAACTGCAGGATGTTTAAAGGATATTTGTTTACTGAAGAGGAAATCATGGTTGCTCAAGACAGTAAAGGGAACCAAGTACAAATATTTTGGAGGGCATTTGTATTATCTAGGAGGATGTACTTGCAGCCTTACAGTGCATTAAGGTGAATAGATTCCCAAGGCTTGACCAGGTGCATCCTTAGACTGTGTGAGAGACCAGAAAGGAGAGTGCAGTGACCTTTGTGGAGATATTTGTTTCATTATTAGCCACTGGTAAAGTTCCTGAAATTACTGTTCTGTTGCTTAAAGGTAGCAAGAAGCCAAAGAATTACAGGCTAGTCAGCCCGACACCAGTAGTGGGAAAGATACTGAAAAGAATTCTGGGGGACAAGATCTACCAGTCTGCTTAGAAAGAATTGTTTTGTGCATGAGAAGTCAACCTTAAAGTACTTTTTAAGGGTTTTTGAAGCAGTAATCAAGAAGGTACATGAGGATGGGGCAGTGATTGTTGTATGTTTGGACTTTAGTAAGGCCTTCGAGGATCTGATGGTAGGGTTGTCTGGAAGGTTGGGTCCCATGGAATCCAGAAAGAGCTAATTAGGTGGATTCAATATTTGTCTCAAATGTGGAAAGCAGAGGGTGGTTGAAAGCTTTCTCAGAATGGGGGCTGGTGACTAGAGTGTAGCAAGGGCCAGTGTCGGGACCTTTATTCATTATTTATAAATGAATAGCATGCAAATGTATTAAGGGTCAATCAGTAAACTTGCAAATAACATGAAATAAGGAGGATAGGGATAAAGAAGCTTATCACAGACTACTGGGGAATCTTCAGTCTGGGAAGTGTACAGGGGGTGGAAAATAAATGTCAGTACAGATGAGAGTGAAGTAATGCATGTTGGAAAGTTAAACCAGTGTAGGATTTGTACAATGAATGGTTGAGCATTGGGGATTGTAGTGGAATGGAGGGCTTAGAAGCACAAGTACATAGTTCACTGAAAGCAGGTAAACGGGATGGTGAAAAGTGACTACACACTGGCCTTCATCAGTCAGGGAATTCAGTTTAAGAGTTGGGATATCATGGTGCAGTCGTATAAGTTATTGGTGAGGCCACACTTGGAGAACTGGAAAGCTTTGGTCACTTTCTTATAGGAAAGACACGGTTAAACTAGAAGGAGTGCGGAAAAGATTTACAAGCGTGTTGCCAGGACTAGGGGGCTTGAGTTATATGGAGGGAATGCTGGACTAGGTCGCTTCTCCTAGGAATATAGGAGAATGAAGGGTGACCTTACGGAAATTTGAGGCACTGATACTGTGGATGTTTACCATCTTCTCCCCAGTGAAAACTGGCATGGATTTAGGGTGAGAGGGGAAAGATTTAAAAAGGGGACCGATGAGCAACCTTTTCTCATGGAGGTTGGTGAGTATACGGAACGAGCTGCCAGAGGAAGTGGTTGAAGCAGGTATTGAAGCACTTGGATAGGTTCATGGAGGGGCAGGACATAGAGGGGTATGGACTGAATGCAGAGTTAGGATTAGCTCAGTGGGCACTGTGGTTGGCATGGATCACTGGGCCAAAAGGGCCTGTATTTGTACTAAACTGTTCTGTGACTCTACGAACAACCCTTAACCTACTTCCCCCAGTTCAGTTCATTGCCCACGTAGCTTAAGGTTAAAATACTCACCCTGACTATTGTTCTCTTCGTCAAAATTCAGTCACAATATGATTAACTACTCCCTGGGAAGTCCTTCACTCTGAAGTCACCTTTTGCTCTGAGAACATCACAAAATCCTGCCCCACGTATGGGATTTCCCTCATTTAATCACTGCTCCTTTCTGAGAAGGTCCTGTTATCTCTTCCTTTAAACTTGATCATGCGGTGTAGTTACTATAGGAGCCTGCGCCCGACTCTCACCAGTCTTTCCCCACTATCTCACCCACCCAACCACTTCCACATTAGGTTTCCTGGCTGTGGACACCTTTCTCTACTGCTCAAAGGCCAGCCTGGGTTCCAGTTGGTTAATTACATTTATTGCATTTCTGACTTGGGGACCATCTCTCAATCTGCTGAGGGAGATCAGATGAACCCAGCAGGACAGTGAGGGGGGGATGGGGGTAGCAAGAGGATTTGTCAGTTTTGGGTCCATTCCTCATGCAGGGCTTTTGATCTAAAATTTCATATGCCACCACCCCTCTCCCCCAAGATGCTGCTTGACCTGCTAAGCTCCTCCAGTACATTGCTCCAGGTTCCATTTTTGCAGTCTCCTGTGATCATCACAGACCGGGTTTGACCCATCAGGAAAGCACAGCCTGCTTTGGCTCAGTCCTGATTTCCCACGTCAGCTGATGCTGACAAGTTGGCCAACCAGTAATGGAACACACAAAATTCTGGAGGAATTCAGCAGGTCAGGCAGTATCCATGCAAGGTCAATGATCTGGGCTGATACCTTTCATCATGACTGAAAAGGAAGGGGGAAGAAGCCAGAATAAGGTGGTGTGGGGGGAGGGGGAGGAGTACAAGCTGGCAGCTGATAGGTGAAGCCAGGTGAGGGTCAAGGTGAGTGGGGGGATGAAGTGAGAAGTTGGGAGGTGACAGCTGGAAAAGGTGAAGGGCTGAAGAAGGAATTTGATAGGAGAGGCAAGTGGACGATGCAAAAAAGGGAAGAGGAGCACTAGGGGGATGTGACAGGCAGGTGAGGAGAAGAGGTAAGAAGCTAGACTTGGGGAATGGAGAAAGAAAAGAGGGAGGGGGAAAGGAATTGCCAGAAGTTAGAGAAATTGATGTTATGCCATCAGGTCGGAGGCAACCTAGAAAGATATGAGATGTTGCTCCTTCAGAATCTCTTGCATTGGTGATGGAAGAGTTATTACTTTGTTGTACTCTCCAAATCCACCAGAAATTGTACTCCGTGGGTCATTTTCCTGATGCAGTCAACATTCAGAGTGTGGTCTAACCAGTTAACTGGGAAAATGTAAATATCACACCCCAACCACACGCTTTTATAATCCACGTGGACATGCAAACTCCTCACAATTACATCTCTTCAACTTGGCATGGCAGAAGACCAAACTTCTTGGCACGGGACATTTGACCCATCACCCATGCTGCCTCTAAAGGAGCTCCAAATCACCCCCATCTCCCACTCCTTCCCATAGGCTCCTCTTCATTCATTTCCCAACTCCTGTTGTTAAAGCTGCTCCCACAACTCTCCCAGTCAGCATGTCCCAGATCAGAACAGGTACAGCCACAGATGTAGTGTATATGGATTTTAGCAAGGCATTTGATAAGATACCCCATGTAAGGCTTATTGAGAAAGTAAGGAGGCATGGGATCCAAAGGAACACTGCTTTGTGGATCCAAAACTGGCTTGCCCACAGAGGGCAAAGAGTGGTTGTAGACAGGTCATATTCTGCATGGAGGTCAGTCACCAGTGGAGTGCCTCAGGGATCTGTTCTGGGACCCCTACTCTTTGTGATTTTTATAAATGACCTGGATGAAGAAGTAGAGGGATGGGTTAGTAAATTTGCTAATGACACAAAGGTTAGGGGTGTTGTGGATAGCTTGGAGGGCTGTCAGAGGTTACAGTGGGACATTGATAGGATGAAAAACTGGGCTGAGAAGTGGCATATGGAGTTCAACCCAGATAAGTGTGAGGTGGTTCATTTTGGTAGGTCAAATATGATGGCATTAATGGTAAGACTCTTGGCAGTGTTGAGGATCAGAGGGATCTTGTGGTCCGAGTCCATAGAACACTCAAAGCTGCTGTGCAGGTCAACTCTGTGGCATACGGTGCATCGGCCTTCATCAATCATGGGATTGAGTTTAAGAGCCGAGAGGTAATGTTGCAGCTATGTAGGACACTGGTCAGACCCCACTTGGAGTACTGTGCTCAGTTCTGGTTGCCTCACTATAGGAAGAATGTGGAAACCATAGAAAGGGTGCAGAGGAGGTTTACAAGGATGTTGCCTGGATTGGGGAGCATGTCTTATGAGAATAGGTTGAGTGAACTCGGCCTTTTCTCCATGGAGCGACGGAGGATGAGGGGTGACCTGATAGAGCTGTATAAGATGATGAGAGGCATTGATTGTGTGGATAGTCAGAGGCTTTTTCCCAGGGCTGAGATGACTAGCACGAGAGGGCACAGTTTTAAGGTGCTTGGAAGTAGGTACAGAGGAGATGTCAGGGGTAAGTTTTCTTACACAGAGAGTGGTAAGTGCATGGAATGGTCTGTCGGTGGCAGTGGTGGAGGCGGATATGATAGGGTCTTTTAAGAGACTCCTGGATGGCTACATGGAGCTTAGAAGAATAGAGGGCTATGGGTAAAGCCTAGGTAGTTCTAAGCTAGGGACATGTTCAGCACAGCTTTGTTGGCCAAAGGGCCTGTATTGTGCTGTATGTTTTCTATGTTTCTACATCCTCACCTGTGGACAAATGATCTCCCTTCCCCTCTCCTTCCTAAGCTGATTCCCTTCTCTCTCCCCCCTCTGGAGCAGCCCCCATTACTTTGCTCTGTAAAATTTATCAGTAGATCTCTACTGGGATGAAAGATGATGGAAATCCTGAAGCTTGTTTCATTCTTAAACCTCAGACTGCACAGTTTTCAAAGCTCCACTTAAGGATGGATGAACTAGCTGAAGGAAGATAAATCATATAAGACCCCAATTCATATTGTCAACACAATCAATTGCTATTATAAGCTTGAAATCTCCAGTACTTACATTGTTCATACGGTAGTTGCCCTCTTCTGCCATGATGAGCCTAAAAACAGAAGCAAAATAAATCGATTAATACAAATAGAACCTGAGCAATCAGGCCATAGTCAACATTCAGGCAGAAGTTTAGAACTAAGAGCACCACTCCTCACATAGCTAGAGAGCCAACTACAAAACTCAATGGGAACTAGCTGCATTCTCACAGCAGCTTTCTACCTTGAGACATCCCGAGGATCGTTCTGCCAATGAAGGACAGCGATTTGCCGTAGTGACAAGGTGGGATGTGCAATAGTGCACAGCAAGATCCCACTGACAGTGGTCGGTGAACTGACCATTGTGACGTTAGTTGGCTGATTGATACTGGCCCAGACACCGGGGAGAACTGCCCTGCCCTGGCCCTGGACTGCAACATAGGACCAGAAACAAGTGAGGGAGCTGAGACTTGGGTAACATCTCAGGAAGCTTCCCCCCCCCCCACCCCCACATTGGCTCCTGCCGTGCGAGGCACTGCCCAGATCCCGTACTCAAACTAATGCACTGAGTGATTCTGAGAATCAACAAGGTCTCCCAGTCACAGCCCCCAACCCATCCACCATCCTCAGATTCTGAAAATGAATAAAGAGAAACAAAGGAGGGGAGTATCACTGTAGCAACGTTAGCACTGGAAAAGTCACAGGCTAATTTAATTTAGTTTTCTGACTGATGGGCTAGAACTGGCGAAGATTTGTAGTGGTTACACTTGCTGACCTGTTGTGGAGCTGGTGGGTTTGGGAGATGGTACACACTGTGGCCACTGTGCACTGGTGATGGAGGGAGGGAGGGTGTGTCTGACTTTTGGGTAGGGTGCTGATCAAACCATTCTTTTGCCCTGCTCTTGTCCAGGTAAATGGAGAGTAATCCATCTGGCTCCCAATGCACCCTGCTAGTTGGTTAAATGGAAGCTGGAAGCAGAACTCCAAGTCAGGTTCACAGACCCACAGAGTATATGTGTAACTTCTTGACTTCCCACAATGGACATCACTGAATCCCTTACTCACCCCCTCCCCTCCAACAACAGCAGGCGTGGGGACATAACATTGGGGAGATCACCTCTTCAACTGTAACAGTGGCCCACAGATGTGCCTCAATACCCCAACTTGAAAGTTGACATGGGTGCTTTACAGTGATTACCACCAGAGGAGCGGGGAACTGAGTGAGGGCTATACACTGTGGGAGGGGTAATCTGTAGTTTGGTCTCAATCCCATTGTCCTCAACTGCACCTCCCAGCCCCGCTGTCCAAACTATCTTAGTCTTATTCAATGATTCAGCATCCACATCTCTCTAGAGGAGAGGGACAACTGAGAGAGAAGGAATTTCTCATCTGGATATTTTGAAGATGTGTTGTGTCCCCCAGCATTAGTCACCATTCACTCGCCCTGCAGAACAGGATTGGAGAGATGGATGGGACTGAAGCTAAGAAGTCACTTTCAAACCTCTACAACTCATGTTCTCAGTGTTATTTATTGATTTTCTATTGCACAATTTGACTTCTTTTCAACACATTGGTTGTTTGTCAGAGTTTATGTACAGTTTTCATGATTTCTTTAATTTTCTGTAATTGCCTGAAAGAAAATCAATCTCAAGGTAACATACCATAAATGTACTTTGATAATGAATTTCCTTTGACTTTGAAACAGAAGGGATCCCCAAAGCAACTTGGTTGAAATGTTCAGCATCATTGTCCTGCCTTTGCTCTACCTCAACAGCAAGGCATCTCATCATCGCCTTCCTGAGTGTAGTAGACTTGCCTCAACAACAATGGGAAAATCCCCAAGAATGGAAAATGAATTGGAAATAAAAGTCGTTGTGGATAAAGCATGAAAAGGTTTTGCCTGAAGGAATACATCATGCAACAAGTGTATGGGACATTGGAAAAAAAAGTTGAATTTCCCCATGGGGATGAATAAAGTATCTATCTATCTATCTATCTATATATGTCAAACTCAAGGCCCGCAGGCCAAATCCGGCCCGTGGTGGAATTATCTTTGGCCCGCGAGATAATATCTAATTACTATTAAAGCTGGCCCCAGTAATCGAAGCGCCTATGGCGTATGATATGGCTAATGCTGAGTTTATTCAGGTACCAGGTTTTCAGGGTTTTTAGTGTTTATTCGGCAGTCGTGCTCGGCAGTCTTCTTCATAAGAAATGGAATTTGTAAAGTGAAACACTTTGTAGTTATAGCAGAGACTGAGACACATGAGAGCAGGCTGAAAAAACAGAGGCAACGAAAGCTGCATTCGCACGCGTCCGACTGATCCGGCCCGCATGAAGCTGCATTTTGCTCAATCCGGCCCGTGACCTAAAATGAGTTTGACACCCCTGATGTAGACCCTCAGTGAGGGAGGGCGTTCTGAGTGTTTTGTCAGAAGTTAATGATGTGGCAACACTGACAGAAGACGCATTAAACACTGGAAAGTTCAAAGTTCAAAGAATGTATATTTTATACAACCACGAGATTTGTCTCCTTATGGGCAACCACAAAACAAAGGAACCCAACTAAACTCATTTTTAAAAAAAGACCGTCTCACAGCCAGTGTGCAGAAAAATAAAAGTAGGCAAATAACATTCAGAAACTGAGGTCACAAAAGTGAACCCACCGCCACAAAACCAGTCACACTGATCCAGGAGCCTGTTAGATGCAGACCACAACCTCAGGTCAGTGCAGAGATGAGTAAACCTCGCCAAGCAGTGAGCTAAATACCGCCCTGTCCCTCTCCTGCGGCCCCGACACAATGACCTTTTCAATCTGGCCCAGCACTCGCAGGCCATCCCACGCTCTCGGACCAGGCCCCGTCGCTTTGATATGCTCTCAGGCCCAGCATCCACCACTTCAATTTGACCCACACCCCACCTTTCCAATACGGCCCAGTGCTTAAATCGGTCAAAACATCGGCATATTCCTCGCTCTCAGGCCTGGGTCTCACCGCCTCAACTCTGCCTCGCCTTGGTTCTGCCACTCTGAAATGCCTCCATGTCCACCCCAGCAACGGCCAGGCACCGGCTTGTTCCCTGCTCTTGGAGCCAGGCCACAACACCTCGATTCGGCTCGTACACACAACGCCCCAACCCCAACCAGAAATGAGTGTTCAAAGTAAATTTATTAACAAAGTATGTACATGTTATTTATTTTTATTTAGAGATGCAGAGCGGAACGGGCTCTCCCAGCCCAATGAGCTGTGACAGCCAGCGACCCACCTATGTAGTTAACCCTAGCCTGATCACAAAACAATTTACAATGACTAATTAATCTACTAACCGGTACACCTTTGGAATGTGGGAGGATTTGGAGCATCTGGAGAAAACCCATACTGTCACGGGAAGAACATACACACTCCTTAAAGACAGTGCCAGAATTGAACACTGAACTTGGATGCCGAGCTGTAAGAGCATCACGCTAACTGCCACGCTACCGTGGCACCATATACTACCTTAAAATTAATTTCCTTGCAGGCATTTACAGGAAAATGAACAAACACAGCAGAATTTATGAAAAACTATACACAATGACTGACAAACAACCAATGGGGTAAAAGAAGTCAAATTGTACAAATAAATAAATAGTACTGAAAGCAAGAGTTTTCAGTCCTCAAGTAGAGTCCTTGAAAGTGAGTCAGTGGGGAGTGGAATCAGTTCAGGGTTAAGTGAGTGTAGTTAATCATGCCATTTCAAGTGCCTGATGGTTGAAGGGAAACAACTGTTCCTGAACCTGGTGATGTTAGGACGAGCTCCCGCACCTACTGCCTGATGACAATAAAGAAGAGAACATGGCCTGGATGGTGGGGGTCGATGACGACGGATGCTGCTTTCCTGTGGCAGCGCACCTTGTATACGAGCTCGGTGGTAGGGTGGCCAATAACAACAATAATAAATAAACAATAAATAAATATTGAGAACATAAGATGAAGATTCCTTGAAAGTGAGCCTGTAGGTTGTGGGGACAGTTCCGTGTTAGGTGAGTAAAGTTATCCTCTCTGGTTCAAGAGACTGATGGTTGAGGGTTAATAACTATTCCTGAACCTGGTGGTGTGGGTCCTGAGTCTCCTGTATCTCCTTCCTGATGCCAGCAGCTAGATGAGAGCATGGCTTGGATAGTGGGGGTCCTTGATGATGGATGCTACTTTCTTGGGACTGCGCTCCATATAGATGTGCTCAATGGTCGGAATGGCTTTACCTGTGGTGGACTGGGCTGTATCAACTACTCTTGAAGGTATTTTTCATTGAAGGGATTTGGTGTTTCCATAGTAGGCCGTGATGCAACCAAGTCAATACACATCCAGAGAAGGTTGTCAAAGTTTTTGATGACATGCCAAATCTTCGCAGAAGTCTAAGAAAATAGATGTTACTGTGCTTTCTTCATAACGTCACCTAAGTGTTGGACCCTGGACAGATTCTCAGAAATTATAACAATAAGGAATTTAAAGTTGCTGACCCTCTCCACCTCTAATTCCCCGATGAGGACTGGCTCATCGACCTCCAGCTACCTCCTCCTGTACTCAATAATCATCTCCTTGGTCTTGATGACATTGAGTGAGAGGTTGTTGTTGCGGCACCACTCAGCCAGATTTTCAATCTCCCTCCCGTATGTTGATTCGTCACCAACTTTGATTCAGCCAATGGCAGTGGTGTCATCAGCAAACTTAAATATGGCGTTAGAGCTGTGCGTAGCTTCACGGTCATAAGTATAAAGTGAGTAGAACAGGGGGCTAAGCTCCCAGCCTTGTGGTGAACCTGTGCTAATGATGATTGTGGAGCTGTTGTTGCCAAGCCAAACTAACCGAAATCTGCAAGTGAGAAAATCAAGAATTCAGTTGCATAAGGACGTATTGAGGCCAAGGTCTTGGAGCTTATTGATTAGTTTTGAGGGGTTGATGGTATTGAATGCCGAGCTGCACTTAGTGAAGAACATCCTGATATACGCACTTTCATTGTCCAGAAGTTCCAGAGTTGAGTGAGGAGCCAATGAACTGGCATCTACTGTGGACCTGATGTGGCGGTAGGCAAACCGGAGTGGGTCCCAGTCACTCCTCAGGCAAGAATTGATATGTTTCATTGCCAACCTCTCAAGGCACTTCATCACAGTGGATGTACTATAAGTGCTACTGGATGCTAGTCATTGAGGCGGGTTACTACGTTTTTCATAGGCACCAGTATAATTGAAGCCCGCTTGAAGCAAATGGGGACCTCAGATGGCCAAAGAGATCAAGAGATGGTTAAAGATCTCAGTGAACACTCCAGCCAGTTGATCAGCACAGGTTTTTAGAATTTGGCCAGTTACCCCATCCGTGCCAGACGCTTTCTGTGCGTTCATCCTCCTGAAGGATGCCCTCACATCAGGCTCAGAGACTGAAATCACAGGGTCGTCGAGGGCTGTAGAAGTTGTGAAGTTGCCTCCATGTTTTGACTGTCAAAGGGACATCCCTCTCAACCAGAGGGCAGACTCAGAATAGAGGGACATCCCTTTACAACAGAGAGGAGAAGTAATTTCTTTCGCCAGAGGGTGCTGAATCTGTGGAATTCCTTGCCACAGACAACTGTGAAGGCCAAGTCATTGGCAACATTTAAAGAGGAGATTGGAAGTTTCTTGATTAGTAAAGGTTTTGGGGAGAAGGCAGGAGAATGGGGTTGAGAAGGATAATATATCAGCCATGGAGGAATGGTGCAGCAGACTCAATGGGTGTAATGACCTAATTCTGCTCCTATGATCTTAAAAAAGGAGCAAGACTTCAAATTCAATGTGAACATGGCTGATCTATGCTGGCCTCGTCACCTCTTGTTCCAGTTCCCCACAACACTCAGTTCCTCAATCTTTTAAACCTCGAAATTTAAATATAATCCAAAAATCTGTCCTCTTCCACCCTCAGAGATTCACCACCCTGAGAAAAAATTACTGCAGGCCTCAGCTTTCAATGACCAGCTCCTTATCTTGTAGTTATGTCCCTCAGATAACCCTTTATCATCTAAACTCCTGTAAGTACCGATCCTGGCCCTGCAGGGTGTTCCAACATGGTCTGATTGTGATGATGAAGCTGTGGGGTGGGATCTGGTTGTACTGGAGTAATGTGTTGTTAGTGTGGGATGAAGGGTGAAAGAGCTTCTGCTGGAGACTTACTTCAGACAGCCTGAGATAAATAGAAACATAGAAAATAGGTACAGGAGTAGGCCATTCGGCCCTTTGAGCCTGCACCGCCATTCAATATGATCATGGCTGATCATCCAACTCAAAACCCTGTACCTGCTTTCTCTCCATACCCCCGTTCCCTTTAGCCACAAGGGCCATATCTAACTTCCTCTTAAATATAGCCAATGAACCGGTCTCAATTGTTTCCTGTGGCAGAGAATTCCACAGATTCACCACTCTCTGTGTGAAGAAGTTTTTCCTCATCTCAGTCCTAAAAGGCTTCCTCTTTATCCTTAAACTGTGACCCCTCGTTCTGGACTTCCCCAACATCGGAAACAATCTTCCTGTATCTAACCTGTCCAATCCCTTTAGAATTTTATACGTTTCAATAAGATCCCTTCTCAATCTTCTAAATTCCAGTGAGTATAAGCCTAGTTGATCCAGTCTTTCTTCATATGAAAGTCCTGCCATCCCAAGAATCAATCTGGTGAACCTTCTTTGTATGGCAAGAATGTCTTTCCTCAGATTAGGGGACCAAAACTGCACGCAATACTCTAGGTGCGGTCTCACCAAGGCCTTGTACAACTGCAGTAGAACCTCCCTGCTCCTGTACTCAAATCCTTTTGCTATGAATGCCAACATACCATTTGCCTTTTTCACCGCCTGCTGTACCTGCATGCCCACCTTCAATGACTGGTGTACAATGACACCCAGGTCTCGTTGCACCTCCCCTTTTCCTAATCGGCCACCATTCAGATAATAATCTGTTTTCCTGTTCTTGCAACCAAAGTGGATAACCTCACATTTATCCACATTAAATTGCATCTGCCATGAATTTGCCCACTCACCTAACCTATCCAAGTCACCCTGCATCCTCTTAGCATCTTCCTCACAGCTAATACTGCCGCCCAGCTTTGTGTCATCCGCAAACTTGGAGATGCCGCATTTAATTCCCTCGTCTAAATCATTAATATATATTGTAAACAACTGGGGTCCCAGCACTGAGCCTTGCGGTACCCCACTAGTCACTGCCTGCCATTCTGAAAAGGTCCCGTTTACTCCCACTCTTTGCTTCCTATCTGCCAACCAATTCTCTATCCACATCAATACCATACCCCCAATACCATGTGCTTTAAGTTTGCACACTAATCTCCTGTGTGGGATCTTGTCAAAAGCCTTTTGAAAATCTAAATATACCACATCCACTGGCTCTCCCCTATCCACTCTACTAGTTACATCTTCAAAAAATTCTATAAGATTCGTCAGACATGATTTTCCTTTCACAAATCCATACTGACTTTTACTTTTCACCTTACTACTTTTTGCTTCTACCCTCATTTTACACCCCTCTGTCTCTCTGCACTTGTTCCCATCCCCCTGCCACATTGTCAAATGAATAAATGTCAAAAAAAGCCCTGCATTTCCAAACTGCTTTCACAGCTTCGGATATCCCAGGCACCCTTACAACCAATGAGGTCCCCGTGATGTGTAACCACAGTTGTAATAAACTCATAGCATAACAGAACCTGCAGAAACCAGTCACCCCATTGTGTATGCTTAGGTAGCAGTGTAGCAGGAGTTAAACTTCCACTGCTGACTGTAAAGAGTTTGTATGTTCTCCCCAGGTGCTCCAGTTTCATTCCAAAGACGTGCTGGTTAGTAAGTTGTGGGCATGCCATGTTGGCGCCAGAAGCTAGTGACACTTGCAGGCTGCCCCCAGCACATCCATGGCCTGTTTCGGTTGTGATGCAAATTATGCTTTTCACTGTATATTTCATTGTTTCTGTAATGAATAAAGTTAATCTAATCTAATTAAATTCATCCCTGTTCATTAGGTCTGACAGAAGCAGGCTAGTCAGCCTAACAATAACCTTGAGGTTGTTTTCAGAGGTGGCTAGTGTATGCCCTTCTTGTAATACTCAATCTTCCTCCATGGGGGATCGGAAAGACTTGGACTCCAAGTCTCCAATCCCCAAGCTTGTCCAATCAGCTGCACTGTGCAAATCAGCACTGCTGTGGGAGGAGAGTCCCTTGGGAAAGGAATAGATTCAAGGACATGCTCAAAGTCTGCTTGTGGAAATGCACCCTCTCCAATGACACCTAGGAATATCTGCTCTGTGTCCATTCAACGCAGAGAAGCAGCAGTGGGATTGAGAACCTTGTATCTGTGCAGTGGGTACACACAGAGACAGTGAACATGGTGGGAAAGAGCTGTTACCCTCGGCACATCCTGCTATACTGTGGCAGAGTCTGTGATTCCCACATGGGCTCCATCACACTCAGAAGCCACAGAAGCAGAGAGGAAGCAATTCACTTTCAGTTCCAAACGAGTCCGAGGAACAGTTGTCTTCGGGCCCTGGATCAACTCCTGATGAATCCACAGGATCTAAATCTACAAATAAACTAAACTTGGTGCCCTCTCATCCCATAAGGTCCCACAGAACTGGAGAGTGTGCGATATTGTCCCTTTATTTAAAGGCAAAAAGGACAAATCTGTAAAACATAGGCTGGTGAAGATTCTTAAAGACAAGATCTATTTGCATTTGGAAAAGCATGGACTTATTAGGGATAGTTATCACAGCTTTGTGTGGAGTGAGTCCTGTCTCACAGATTTAATTTGGTATTTTGCAGAGGTGTTAAGCTGATTGATGAGGGTAGGGCAACCAACATTGTCCACAAAAACCACAGTAAATTATTTGACAGGATGGTCCAGATGATTAAGATATATGGGATTCACTGAATTCGTAGCTAGATACATAATTGAATTGAATTGACTTTATTACTTACATCCTTCACTTACATGAGTAAAAATCTTTACGTTACATCTCCATCTAAATGTGCAATGTGCAATTTATAGTAATTTGTAATAAATAGTATGTACAACAGGACAGTTAGTATAGCATAGAAATACAATTGTATCAGCACGAGTCTGATGGCCTGTTGGAAGAAGCTGTCCCAGAGCCTGTGGTCTTGGCTTTTATGCCGCGGTACTGCTTCCCGGATGGTAGCAGCTGGAACAGTTTGTGGTTGGGGTGACTCAGGTCCCTAGTGATCCTTTGGGCCCTTTTTACGCACCTGTCTCTGTATTGACTTGTTTATAGTGATGGAGGAGTGTTTCTCTGACTGGAGAAACCTGTTGTTCCTCAAGGATCAGAGCTGAGACCTCAGTTTGTGATTATAAATGGTCTGGAAGAAAATGTCCGTGGCCTGTTCAGTAAGTGTGTAGATGACAGGAAAATTGGTGGAAAGCAGAACAGTACAGCACAAGAGTGAACCCTTCGGAAAACCATGTCTGCCCTGAATACAATAGAATTCTCTTCTGCCTGTATAAGATCCATATCTCTCCATTCCCTGCGTACTCGTGATTCTATCCAAAAATCTTGTAAATGCAACTACCTGCTTCCTATCCAGGCATCCGCCACTCTTTACGTGTATATATTATAAAACAACTTTTCTCCTTTAAGCTGATCTGCAATGGCACTCAAACTGCATTTTGTTTTATAAAAAACAGCAGATGAGTTCCCATTCCTGGAGCAGCCAGGAATTCACCGGGCACTGCTTGGAAGATGGCACCTCGGGGTGCAGCCCAGTGGACAACCGATTCCAGGTGGGCATTGCCGACTGAGGTGCTGCGGGAGAAGGACCATCAGGATGATGGAAGGAGGTCTCTGTAGTCAAGTGGTCACACTCTCTCTCTCGATGGGGGGGGGGGGGGGGGGGAGTTTGCTGCCGATTCTCGAGTCGGAGAATCTCGGAATAAAAACCTATGCGGCAGACCGTAACACTATAACAGCGATGGTCAGCCCCCCTTTTGCTGTGAACTGGGTGATACGTCTCTGTCCCTTGACAGAGAGAGAGAGAAAGAGAGATAGGGAGCCCGTGGCATGTCGCACTGTTGGGTAAACAATAGTTTTTGTCGACATCGGTCTCTCTTTGGGTGCTTGGCTGTTGTTTGCAGGGCGGTGGATGCTGAGGGGCAGAGGGAAGGGGGTTGGTTGTTGCCTCGATGCTTGCAGCTGCTTGTGTGGGGAAAGGGGGAAAGGGGGGGAACGAGGGCCTTGGAGTTCTGACAATTTTGTCATTCATTCTTTTGGGGTTCTCTGTTTTCCACGGATGTCTGTGACAGGTATCTCAGGTAGTATCCTGTATACATACTCCGATAATAAACGGAACCATTTGATATGAACATCCTCTTTTACTTGACATTTTTACTCTGTGAAAAGTTCCTGGATTATCTGCCCTATCTTTGCCTCTCGTAATCTATTAAGTCTCCCCTCAGCCTCCAGAGAATATAAACCAAGTTTGTCCAAGCTTTCCTTACAGCTCACAGTCTCTAACACAGGAAGCATCCTCTCCAAAGTCTTCACATTCTTCCTGTCATAAGGCTGCCAGAACTGAATGCATTACTCTGAGTGCGAACCAACCAAAATTTAATACAGCTGCAACATGAATCCCTGACATTTATACTGCCCCAAATCAATGGCTAATACAAGAAGACATATTTTCAAGATGATTGGAGGAAAGTATAGGGTGATGTCTGTCAGAGGTAAATTGTTTACACAGAGTGGTGGGTGCATGGAACGTTCTGTCAGGCGTAGAGGCAGGTACATCAGGGCATTTGGGAAGCTCTTAGATACACACATGGATGATGGAAAAAAGGAGGGTCATGTAAACGGAGAGGTTAGATTGATCTTAGAGTAGGTTAAAAGGAGGCACAGCATCCTGGGCCGAAGGGCCTGTACTGTACTGTGTGAAATGTTCTATGTTCTCTGTTCAACAAAGGCAAGCATGCCGTACTTTTCTTTACCTTCTCCACCACCCTATCTACTGACGTGGCCACATTCAGTGAGTTATTGCTAATTTCTCTACCCTGAATTCCTGAACTATCTATATCCTGCTGTATCATCTGACCACCCCCACTATGCACAATCTCCATTTGAGAATTCAGAATTGACTTTTCAATAGAAGACAGAGAGTATGGTGGAGGGGTGTTATTCTAGCAGGGGGACCATGACCAGTAATGTTCCACAGGGGCCAGTTCTGTATCCATAATATATATTTGGATGAAAATGAAGGTGTGTGGGTTCGTAAGATTGCAGGTGACATAAAGATTGGTGTAGTTGTGGACAGCGTACAGGACTATCAAAAGATTCAGCGGGATATAGATCAGTTACAAATACAGGCAGAGAAATGGCAGATGGAGTTTAATTTGAACAAGTGTGAGGTGTTGCACTTTGGGAGGTCAAATGTAAGGGGTAGGTATACAGTTAATGGCCGTGCGCCAGGGAGCCTTGACGTATGATGGATCTTGGGTTTCAAGTCCATAGCTCCTAAAAATGTCCATGCAAGTAGACAGCGAGTAAAGGCAGCTTATGGTGTACTGTACTTGCCTTCATTCGTCAGGACACTGAGTAAACGAGTTGGGGTGTTATGTTACTGCTATACAAAACTTTGGTTTGCCCCATGTGGAGCACTGTCTGCAGTTCTGGTTGTTTCATTACAAGGAAGACGTGGAGGTTTAGCAGAGAGACATGAACAGGCAGGGCTTGGAGGGATGTAGATCACGTACTGGTAGGCAGGCCATGTTCAGTAGACATAGCGGGCTGAATGGCCTGTAGCTATGCAGTGTTATAAGATTCTGAGCCTTTTAACAAATCGATATTACGTAGGAAGAAAGCAACACCAACCTTTAGAAAACTGTCACTAATTCCAAGGAAACTGAATGGAGTCAGTGTGACTTTACCTGCACTCGACCAAGCAATGAAGGATTTATGGCAAATTAGTGTACATTGGTGGTGTGCAGGAATTCAGCGCCATGACTACAGCATCAGCACAGGTATCATGGCGGTTGCTTAAGAGATCATGGGCTCATCTTTATCGTATTAGAGACCTACTCAACTGCATTGTCATTAATATAGATGACAAACACTAGGGAGTCAGCATCGACCCCTATGGCACATCACTGGTCACAGGCCTCCAATCTGAGGAACAGCCCAGCTCCAGCACCATCTGCTTCCCTCTGTCACACTCATTCTGGTGTCCAAATGTCGAGCTCCCATGTTATCTGACCAGCCTACCATTTAGGGGTCGTCAAAGACCTTGTTAAAGTCAACGTAGATGTCTACCGCACTGCCCTCATCAATCCTCCTGTTCACCTGTTTCATGAGACATGACTTCCCACTCACAAAGCCAAGATGACTATCTCTATTCGGTTCTTGCAAATAGATCATGTCCCTCAAAATTTCCACCAGTAACTTTCACACCTCTGATGTTTGACTCACAGACATTTTCCCTGGCTTGTCCCCACAGACCTTATTAAATAAAAACACTGCATTATTCACCCTCCAGTCATCCTGCACCCGCCTGAGGCTAACGATGATACAAATCTCTCTCCCAGGGTTCCAGCAACATCTTCCCTGGCTTCTCACAACGTCCTAGGATACACTCGGCTGCACCCTTTCTGTGTAATGGACCTCCTCTTTATATTGTAGATGTGTTTCAGGACATTGCTGTTCCCTTCCCCAACTCACTGGCTTCAAAGTCATTTTTCACTGTAAATACAGACCAGATGCATTTAAGATCTCACCTATCCCCTGTAGCTTCACACACAGATAACCACACTTATCACCTGTTCCCTCTCGAGTTACCCTGTCCTGCTTATACTTGTTAATCTGTTAGCTCCTTTGTCACAAATTCAGAATCTCAAAGCCTTCCTCCAAGACTCACAAAGTGAGGCATCTGACCAGGGGCTACAGAGAGGTCACCCAGATCTCATGGTGAGGAACGTTGCCATTAAGGACCTCCTCACTGCCCTCCTCCTACGCCGAAATAACGTCAGTTGTGTGTGTTTGTGTTCAAACAGCAGTGACTTTTGTCACTGATAGTTGGGGACAAATAAGCAGCAAGACAATTCAGAACTATTTTACTCACTGCAGTTTCAAGCATTCAGGCCTGGAGATGCCAGAGAGGGCCGGGTGTGAAAATGAAGCAACTTCACTATTTCAACAAGTTAAGAACTACGAAGAGTTTGAAGGTATGGACCATCATCTTAAAAGACGCACCAACAGCGATGCCCTGCAGAAAGTTCATGAAGCTATTTCTTCTTTCAGATATGATTCTACTGCTATACTGGAAGCTGTGATTTATATTCCGATGATGTGTCTTGTGCCGTCTGAGCGATCTGGTGCTTTGCTGTCTCCGAGGGAGTTTGGTAAGGTTTGGAGTGAAATGTGCAGCCTAGAGGCCTGGAAGGATGGAGACGGGTCACGAGCCCATGACTGACTCCACCGCTTCTCTCTGACTGAGGCGTTGAGCGAGGTTGAAATTGACGAGGACAACAGCAGAAGACGGGTGGGTGTTCAGCACCATCTGCCTGTATTTGACTGGTCTCACTCTCACTTGCTGCTGTCAGATGAAAGTGCAGGAGTCTTGGGTCTACATTTCAGGGATCCATCAGCGAGGCTGTGGATACAGTTTGGAGGACTTTCGGGTTTATGTTACTCATGTTGCCGGATTGCTGGTTTTGAGTGGTTTGAATGGGACGATCAATAGACAATAGGTGAAGGAGTAGGCCTTTCGGCCCTTTGAGCCAGCACCACCATTCATTGTGATCATGGCTGATCATCCACAATCAGTACCCCGTTCCGGCCTTCTCCCCATATCCCTTGACTCCGCTATCTTTAAGGGCTCTATCTAACTTTCTTGAAAGCATCCAGAGAATTAGCCTCCACTGCCCTCTGAGGAGGCATTCCACAGATCCACAACTCTCTGGGTGAAAAAGTTTTTCCTCAACTCCGTTCTAAATGGCCTACCCCTTATTCTTAAACTGTGGCCTCTGATTCTGGACTCCCAACATCGGGAACATGTTTCCTGCCTCTAGCGTGTCCAATCCCTTAATAATCTTATATGTTCAATCAGATCCCTTCTCATCCTTCTAAATTCCAGTGTATACAAGCCCAGTAGCTCCAATCTTTCAAATTATGACAGTCCCACCATCCCGGGAATTAACCTCGTGAACCTACACTGCACTCCCTCAGTAGCAAGAATGTCCTTCCTCAAATTTGGAGACCAAAACTGCACACAATACTCCAGATGTGGTCTCACCAGGGCCCTGTACAACTGCAGAAGGACCTCTTTGTTCCTGTACTCAACTCCCCTTGTTATGAAGGCCAACACGCCATTAGCTTTCTTCACAGCCTGCTGTACTTGCATGCTTACTTTCAGTGACTGATGAACAAGGACACCTAGATCTTGTTGTACTTCCCCTTTTCCTAACTTGACACCATTCAGATAGTAATCTGCCTTCCTGTTCTTGCCACCAAAGTGGATAATCTCACATTTATCCGCATTAAACTGCATCTGCCATGCATCTGCCCACTCACTCAACCTGTGCAAGTCACCCTGCATTCTTATAACATCCTCCTCACATTTCACACTGCCACCCAGCTTTGTGTCATCTGTAAATCTGCTAATGTTACTTTTAATCGCTTCATCTAAATCATTACTGTATATTGTAAATAGCTGTGGTCCCAGCACCGAGCCTTGTGGTACTCCACTAGTCACCAGATCAATGTAGACTGGGGCATTTGATAATAAATGTACTTTGTATGTTTGAAAATGAAGAATTGGAGTATGCAATTGTAAGAGGGCAGTCCATTAGCTGCAATAGGTCTCTGACTGTAAATGAACAAAATCAACACAATCAAAAGAACACAACTCTGCCACAGGCGGTCCCAAGCCTGGGGGCGAAAGGAGGAGGGTTGGGCATGGGGCTAGCAACCCCATCCTGTAAAAACCCAGTGCTACAGACAGGTCAAAACCTCAATCCTGGGAGAGAAATTATCTTCAAAGATGGGCTACACCTGGGGACAACTTGAAAGTCTGGTCCAGGACAAAGTCCTCAGGTGAGCAGCTGTCGGGGCCCAGGAGGGATGATGGGCTTAAGATGAAGAAAAGAAGATGGCAAGAACACTGGATAAATTCCTCTATTGATAACTATTAGGAACTACAGTTTTACAGCACTGTGTAGTACTGTTAGTGTTCTAACTTGTCCGCACATTTAAATAACATAACTTACTACTCAGTTAAATGGCAGTTTGTCTTTTTCATATCTTTTTAACCATTTTCATAAAACCAGCTAATTGGGGCAGCCATTTAATTGGCCACAATGTACAGATGTGTCCCAAATAACTAGAATCCACTACATATAGGTTTGAAGAGATTTACCGTAGTATGTCACCAAAGGCTCGAGGACATTTCTACAGATGTACCATGGAGAGCATTCAAATCGGTCTGATACGGAGGTGGTGACACACAGCAACAGAAAAGGCTGCAGAGGGTTGTAAAACTCAGCCAGTTCCATCATGGGCACTGGTCTCCCCAGCACTGAGGCCATCTAACAAAGGTGGTGCCTTACATCCATCACGAAGGACCCCCAAAACCCAGGATATGCCCTCTTCTCATTGACATCCTCAGGGAGGAGGTACAGAAAAAAAGCCTAAAGTCACACACACATTTTCGAAACAGCTTCTTTCCTTCTGCCATCGGATTTCTAAACAGTCCATGAACCCTACTTCACTATATCGCTCTCCTTTTGCGCTGTTTATAGTTTATTGTAACTGTTGTAATTTTTAATGTATTGCACCATACTGCTGCCACAAAACAAACTTCATTAACTATATCAGTGATAATAAATCTCACCACTGACTTCCCCCATCAAGGATTGCCACACTTCTGTCTCAAATCTGATTTCCCGCAGAAATTCCTTTGCACCTTAAAGCTGTAATCCTGGCCAAGGGTCCACAGCAGACCCACTCTCAGTGCAGCCCCCACGTCTATAGTGGCTACTTCACTGCCCGGCACAACGCTGCCACACCTCCAGCAGGCTTCCTGTGGGAGTACGGCTGATCCACAGAGCTAAAAGGAAACTCTCCCACCCACATCACCTCGCTCCAGAACCAGGTCACCCAACGTTTGCTGAGCCGCAACTCGCAGATGATGCCTGTTCAGAGGCCGAGCTCCAGGCCCTTGTTGGAAGCCGCTCGCTGAGGCAGACAGGAGAGTGGCCTTGCAGCTGTCAGCTCCAAAGCAAAGGTCTTCTGATGCCATGATCCTGATGCACAGTGTCACTGTGTGCTGCAGTGGAGAATGCCACAACCACTCAGCAAACATGTCTCTACATTACGATGGAGTCATAACACAAAGAATTATACTCCCCCGCGTTGTGGGATGGATGTAAGACTTAAATAAATTCTAAATAAAGTGCTAACCTATTCAATCTTCCCTACAATTCCGGTCCTCAATTCCTGGCAACATCCTTGTAAATTTTCACTGTGGTCCTTCAATCTTACTGAAATCTTTAATTGTTGTTTCTTGTGAATGCTGCTTATCTGATGCTGCGTGCTTCTGATGCTGCTGTAAGCAAGTTTCTCACTGCACCTGTGAATTCACTTACTTGTGCAAATGACCCAAATTACACAGCAAGTTTGCAAATTCTCCCACATCCACTGGGAGCAATGTCTCCCTGGCCAACATCCCAGGCACCAGGTTAGACACAGCTCGCTGCGGTGGGCAGTTCAATGCACGGCCAGCACTGTCTCCATAACAAGCACATGGGGAGAGATTAGACAATAGTCAATAGATGCAGGAGTAGGCCATTTGGCCCTTCGAGCCAGCACCGCCATTCAATGTGATCGTGGATGATCATCCACAATCAGTACCCTGTTTCTGCCTTCTCCCCATATCCCTTGACTCCACTATCTTTAAGAGCTCTAACTCTTTCTTGAAAGCATCCAGAGAATTGGCCTCCACTGCCTTCTAAGGCACAGCATTCCATAGATCCACAACTCTCTGGGTGAAAAAGTTTTTCCTCAACTCTATTCTAAATGACCTTCCCCTTATTCTTAAACTGTGGCCTCTGGTTCTGGACTCCCCCAACATCAGGAACATGTTTCCTGTCTCTAGTGTGTCCAATCCCTTAATAATCTTATATGTTTCAATCAGATCCCCTCTCATCCTTCTAAATTCCAGTGTATACAAGCCCAGTCGCTCCAATCTTTCAACATATGACCATCCCGCCATCTCAGGAATCAACCTCGTGAACCTACGCTGCACTCCCTCAATAGCAAGAATGTCCTTCCTCAAATTTGGAGACCAAAACTGAACACAATACTCCAGATTATTGGTCAGACGGAGGAAAAGTTTTAGTGACGTGCTCAGAATCTACTTCAAAAATGCAACATTCCCATGGTCTCCTGGAAATCCATGGTCCATGATCACTTAAACTGGAGAAGAATTTGAGAACTCAGAGAGCACAGAGACAGTCAGGAGGAGTGAACCACCCCATGGACTACTGCCTGCCCCATCAGGCTTCTCCAGACCCTGGGGGCGAGTCTGTGGTTCCCACATTCACCTCAGGGGACAGAGGACCGGAGTGGAGGGGAGTAAAATTCCATCCCAAGGGACTGCCCATGAAGAACAGGAGCCAGTTACATATGTGGGGATGGGATCTGAAAACACCAGTGGATAGAGCCTTCTTCACACAGGGTATGCAAGCGGTTAGTTCCAGTCTGTCACTAGATGCCCCTCAGTATCAGAGGGCGAGTGTAACTGAAGTGTCAGTTTGAAGTTACTTTGTATAATACGGATAGGATCACTTCATATCATCAACAGTGTAACTGATTCCAGCAACAATGCAACTGGCTGAGCTCCCAGCGTGGGAGGAGACTCACAAATGGTCCCTTGTTCACCAGTACAAGAACCCAGAAGGAAAACCTCGCATTTGTATAGCAGTCCTTCAACACATCCAAAGTGTGTGTTCAGTAGAAGTGAAGTATAGTTGCATCTGCACTATAGGAAACATAGCAGATAGTCTATGCACAGCAAGATCCCCCAACATGATAAGTGACTGGATAAGATTATTCAGTGGTATGAATAGGAGTGTGACTTCTGCCCCTAATCCTAAAGGGGTAAGCACCCTGTTAATATAAACATAAGATTCAGTTTCAGAATCTGGCCGTTTTTGGTCAGACAGAGTTTATTGTCCATCTCCAATTGCCCCCGAGAAGGTGGGGGGGGGGGGGGGTGGGAAGGAGCTGCATTCTTGAGCCAGCGCAGTCCGTGTCAGAAGGTCGTAACAGGGGTTAGACACAGTGATAGTGAAGGACCGGCGACGTTTTCCAGTCTCTCTCACACACACACACAATGCTGGAGGAACTCAGCAGGTCCACAGAGGGGAATTCAGTCCGAGACCCTTCATCAGTACTTCCATTTCCAAGTCAGGATGGTGTGTGAGCTGCAGGGGAGCCTGCAGGTGGAAATGCTCCTCGATCCCACTGCCCTCATGCGTCTGTCAGAGTACCCTGTGTGAGTAACATCAGTTCATTTTGTAGGCAGCACGCAGAGCAGCTAAGTGCAGCGGTCGGTGGTGGAGGTAGACAGGGAGTGCTTAAGGGGTGGATGGTGTATTGACTGAGCAGACAGGACCCCAACCACCCCTTAAGCACACCCTCCCTCCCTCCACTACTTTTCTCTGGAAGGAGTTAAACTTCTTGAGAGTTATTGATGCTGCACTTGTTCAAGCCAGCGGAGAATATTCCACTACTCCTGTGCCATGTAGATGGTGGGACAGCCTTACGGTGTCAGGAGGTGAGTCTCTTATTGTGAGATCCCCGGCCTTGACCTACTCGTATAGCCATGGGATTTGTCTATCTGATCAATGCAACCCCAATGTGTTGAGGCAGGGAGAAGTAGGCGATGATACGGTCACTAAAATGTCATGGGTAGGTGATTATAGTCTCTGGTGTAGATGCCCATTGCCTGGTACCTTTGTGGTGAGAATTTTACCTGCCTGGATGTTGTCCAGGCTTTGTAGGTATGGGCTGCTTCATTAACTGAGTTACAAAGGGTATGGAACATTGAACAATCAGTTAACATCTTATGTTGGAAGGAAGGTCATCGATGAAGAAGCTGAAGATGATCTTGGACATCATGGTCTGTGGCAATGAGGTCAAAACACTGGACCTCTTCCCTGTGAGTGGTATAAGCCCAACCAGGACAGAATATTCACTTTGATGTCCATTGACTTCTTTATCACCAGGGTTCCCAGAAGCTGCACTCAAACTCTGCTATAATGTCAGGGAAGTCACTATGTCCTGCCAAAGGGTCTTGGCCCGAAATGTCAATTGTACTCTTTTCCATAGATGAAGGCTGGCCTGCTGAGTTCCTCCAGCATTTTGTGTGTGTTGCTTGGATTTCCAGCATCTGCAGATTTTCTCATTTGTGGTCAGTGCACTGGATCAACTTCGGACTTGGGCTGTGCTGAGGATTTCTCACTGGGGAGGTTGTTGTTGAGTGAAGTGCCACTGACAACACTGTCGATGACACCCTCCATCACTTACTAACAACACACCTGGACAATCTGCACACCACTGGGAGCTCTCAGCTGTTTTGATATCACAGGGGGTGAATGGGATCGTCAGGAGACAATCAGGGCGAGCCGCTTCTGTTCTGGCGGTATCTCGGGAGGGAAGCTGAGATGGATCATTCCACTTCTGACTGAACATGGTTACGAGTGCTTCAGCCTCGAGTCCAGCTCACACATGTTGGGTCCTGTGTCACTGAGGATGGGGATGTCCTTGGAGCCTCATCCTCCTGTCCACCACCATTCACAACCAGATGGCTGTCTACAGAGCTACAACCTGAGCCATTACTGTGGGATACCTCACTCCGTCTATCTGTGTCATACACCACATTCACACAGTCCCATGTACCCACCTCACCTCACAAGGGTCCAGAATTCCAGGTCCCAGTTAGCATGAGTGTAGTCCACACGTTATGACGGAGGGTGCTCTCAGTGTGAAGACAGGACTGTGGCACCACAGGGACAGCACAATGGTCACCTCAACCACAGGGAGACGGGTGAGGACAGGGCCCAGTGTGTTTGTCCCTGTTGCTGCAAACCCAGTTGGGTCTCTCATTCTCCTGGACCATGACACATGGGTCAGTGGTGGCATCATCGCCCTACTCAGTGATGGATACCGAGGTCCCCACCCAGGGGACACTATGTGCCGGGCTGCACTCAGTGTTCCTGAAGGAGGAGGAGCCCCAGTTCAGTAGCTTTGGGTGGATGGTGATCAGGAGGGGGTCTCCTTGCCATGGGTAACCTGAAACCAAATGACTTTGTGGCATCAGGAGTCAATGTGGACGACTCCATGGGCTACTCCCTCCCACCCGTATATAACTAAGCCACCGTACCGGTGGGTGTGACGGGACAGACCCAGGGATATGCTGGTGGAATCTGACACGTTGACTGTAAGGTCTGATTCCGAGAGGTCGACTGTGTCCGGTGGTTGCTTGGTGAACCAACACTAGGGATAAACTCCACGCCGTCTGTGGGAAGGCTCTGCCGAGTTGGAAATCGGCCTGCAGATGTTCTGAGAGCACGATAAAGCTGGGAGTGACCGTAGTGACTCTGCATCCGTTGCCCCTCTGTTTGAATGTAACAACACCACTGAGTGGTTTACAGGACCACCCCAGGAGGCGCTGCGTGCTCAACCAGATGAGGAGAGTCTGGAGCCTCAGTTAGGTCAGACTGGGAGAGGACAGCACAGTCCCCTGTAGGACACAAAACAGTGCTGGGACAGACCCTTTGACCCACAGTGTCTGCACTGATCATGATACCAATCAACTTACACTAGTCCCAGTGCTTTGCGCCCCTGTGCCTCACCTTGCCCTGCCTCAGTGAAGGCCTTGGGTCATGGGTCAGGTTGTTTCCATAGTGACCAGCTTGTCTCTTCCAAATCACATTTAAGTTCCAGTGTCACTGCTGGATTGTTATCCCCTGGGTCAGTAACCGAACCCTATCCACCACCGTATCTGCATACCAGATAGCAACAGGAAGCCATTCTTCCCTTTCAGCCGGGTCCCTCCCCGTAATCCCACACAACGAACGTCCCCTGGCTGAGTATGTTCAGCGACTCTACAGGTAAAGAATTACTACAAACAGCCCCTCAGCTGCACCCCAC
This sequence comes from Hemitrygon akajei, assembly GCF_048418815.1. Lineage (NCBI taxonomy): Eukaryota > Metazoa > Chordata > Chondrichthyes > Myliobatiformes > Dasyatidae > Hemitrygon > Hemitrygon akajei. Next base: position 36,015,779 of record NC_133127.1, read on the forward strand.
TCAGTAATCGGCCCTCTTCCCCACAAGAGAAAGCACCACCTCAGCATTCCCCACTGAAACTTCAGTGGTTTAATATGGTCACTACTTGCTCCAGTTCGGGCTCAGCCAGCTCAACAGTTGTCTCCCTCCCTGGAATCCACAGAATCCAGTCCGACTCGATGGGCCGAATGTCTTATGGATCAGTGAAACTCCCCCTCTCTGTTTGACCAGAAAGGATAGCGTGGTGCTGGCCTGGGCAGCACAGCTCCCAGAATCTCCACTCATTTGTTGAAATTACTCTTACAGCCGAGCCTCAAGTGGGACAAAGCAGTCTACAGTTGACAGAAGGGGAGCCCAACACAGAAACATGAAATCAATTCTGCCTCAGCACCAGTTCTGTTCTTCCAGGCAAGAGGTACCATTAACGTGGTAGTACTCACGTTCGCCCGACCTCCCGGAGGAAAACACCGCGTTATCCCACTTCGTCAATTATCGTAAAGTTCCCTCAACCATCACAGGACAGGACAGCACAGCCCGACATCAAACAAGCTCCAGATCGGCAGATCGCCCATCGCCTCAACTCCCACCAGCGAGACTTCCCTTCTCTGTCACAGCGGCTGCCCCGGCAGCCCCCACCCCTCCGCCGGCAGTCCCGCGGGTTTAACTCCTCCCTCTCCGAGGCACCGTCCCTCCGCGCCTGACACCAACACCGAGCATCGGAGACTCGGCCCTTTCCCGATGCCCGGAGCGCCCCAACTCGCCTCGGCCCCGGGCGAAAGAGTGGCGGCGGCGGTTGTCCCCCTCCCACCCCTTCCTTACCGCGGGCTCTCCGGCGCTCGGGCTCGGGGAGCAGATGGGACGTTCTCCGGCCTGGGCTGAGCGGGGCGGCCGCTGTCTCAGCGCTCCATGCGCGGCCGCTCAGCGCTTCCTCCCGGCCGGGAAATTCCCCGCCCCGCCCCCACGACGCACCGCCCCAGTCCGGGCAGGAAGCGCGGCTTTGGCCCAGATCCTCTCTGCCCTCCTTCCTCCCATGCCCGCTCCCGCTCTGCCCCCAGACCCTTCCTCATCGGGATATCACTCTCCCCCACCACCCCCCACCGGTTGCCTGGATCCCCCGTCTCGGCCTCAAACCTCACCGGGAAGTCCTGCAAACGGATCAGAAATGAGACCGGACGAGCTTCTGCGAATGCGAGGTGTCTACGCGCTCAAAATGCTGCATCTGGGGAGAGATAAAGCAGTCAACCTTTCGGGCCGAGACCCTCCAGCATTTTGTGTATATTCCTATCAGAAGTTTGTGGTTAAAGTCAAATCCCTTTTCGTTCTCCTCAACTCGGTGAACACGGGCCAAGTTATCCCAATCTCAGATCACAGTTGGTGAATCTTTGCTTCCCTCCCAACAAGGCAAGTCTGGAGCAAGGGGACCAGAACTCCACCTGTGGTTTCACCTCCTCTGCTCTTGTTCCTGTGGTCAAACCTCATGCAATGGGGCCCAATCCTCTGTGAGCCTTCTCTCCTTACTACGCCTAACGTTTCCCTTCAGAGGTCCCTGTGTAAAGACATCAAGTTTCTTTGTAAGTCAATTCCATCAAACATCATTTAATAGTCCTAAACACAAGAGATTAATTTATTGAGAAAAATAAGATGGTAAGACATAAGAGCAGAATTAGGCCACTCAGCCCATCGAGTCTGCTCTCCATTCCATCATGGCTGATCCCAGATCCCACTCAACCCCATACACCTGCCTTCTCGTCACATCCTTTGATGTCCTGACCGATCAGGAAATGATCAACTTCCGCCTTAAATATACCCATGGACTTGGCCTCCACTGCAGTCTGTGGCAGGGTATTCCACAGATTCACTACTCTATGGCTAAGAAAAAATTCCTCCTTACCTCTGTTCTAAAAGATCACCCCTCAATTTTAGAGTCCCTGCTACCCCCACTATAGGAAACATCCTCTCCACATCCACCTTATCTAATCCTTTCAACATTCGGTAGGTTTCAATGAGATCCCACCACATTCTTCTAAATTCCAGTGAGCATAGGCCCAAAGCTGCCAAATGCTCCTCATCTGTTAACCTCTTCATTCCCGGAATCATCCTCATGAACCTCCTCTAGACTCTCTCCAATGACAACACATCCTTTCTGCGATATGGGGCCTAAAACAGTCGACAAGACTCCAAGTGCTGCCTGACTAGTGTCTTATAAAGCCTCAGCATTACCTCATTGCTTGTATATTCTATTCCCCTTGAAATAAATGCCAACATTGCATTTGCCTTCTTTACCACAGACTCAACCTGTAAATTAACTTTCTGGGAGTCTTGCACGAGGACTCCTAAGTCCCTCTGCACATCTGACGTTTGAATTTTCTCCCTGTTGAGATAATAGTACACAATATTATTCCTTTTACCAAAACACATTATTGTATGTTTTCCAAAACTGTATTCCATCATTTCCCAACATCTGCATTCCAGATTCTGCAGATGCTGGAAATCTTGAGCAACACACAAAACGTTCTAATGGAATTCCATGGAGAGGAATAAACAGACAACATTTCAGGATGCTTGTGACTATCTGATTTCTCTCTGAAAGTGGGTAACTTCAATGTATCCACTTTACACTGTATTTGCTACATATTTGCCTCCTCGTTCACTTGTCTAAGCTATGTGAAAGGTTCTTTACACCTTCTCCTAATTCACAATTTCACCTAATTTCACGTATTCCACTTGTTTCCCATTTCGAGGTTGTTGATGCACTGATCCTCTGCTCCCCCATTCATTGCTGCCTCTCACTTGGGTTCCTACTCTCTGTCCATGCTCAATCCCACAGCTTTCAATTTTGCACTAACCTTTAATGTGGGACATAGAATCACAGTCATGGAGTCATAGAGCATGGAAATGAGGCCTTTGCTTAACTTGTCCATGCCAACCAAGAGGCCCTGTCAAAGCTACTCCAGTTGACCAAACTTTTCCAACCTTTTCCACTGCCTATTAAAGTTGTTTTTGTACCCACCTCAACCACTTCCTCTGGCAGCTGATACAACGCAGATAACACACTTTGTATGAAAAAGTTGCCCCACATGTTCCTCGTAAGTCTTTCCCACTCTCACCTTAAATCTAGGCCCTGTTCTTGATTCCATAACGTTGGGGAAAAAAGACTGGGTGCATTCACCCTGCCTCTGCCCCTCATGATATTACAAACCTCTTTAAGAACACACCTCTGTCTCTTTCGTTCTAAGGAATGAAGTCCTAGCCTGATATTCCTCTCTCATTAACTCAGTCTATTAAGTCCTGGCAGCATCCTTGTAAATCTTTCCTGCACTTCACAAAAACAATATCTTTCTGAAAATCCAGACCCTCCACACCCTCAGTTCCTTTGTCTACTCCACCAGCCACATCCTCAACACAGCTTCCCTTCCAGGAACCCACGCTGACTTGTCTAATTCCACTGATGATTTCCCAGTGCCTGTGACATTCTTTGTACTAGCCTCCAGTGGTTTCGCTAATACCGATGTCAGGATAACCTGCCCTCGATCCCAACTTTCTCCTTCCTTTCTGAAATGGTGGGGTTACATTTGCTGTTCCTCCAATCCACCTGCCACTCCCTTGGTCCAGTAATGTTCATCACACTGCTGTGCTGCTGACTGTCTCTCCCTTCCCCCCTCCCTCAAAAGCACCCTCAGTTGCTTCTCCCTCACAATATCCCACATGCTCGATCCGTTCCACCTGCCTCTGCATTTCTGGTGTTGGTAATTGAGTCTGTGGTGCCCCCTGCTGCCAAGAATCTGTAATGCAGAGGCTACTGAGGTGACAGCCCCTCCTACACCCGTCCCTCTCTGGCCATCCCTCACTCCTCTTGCTCTTACCCCCTTCACCCCGCCACCAACTTTCTCTGCCCCTCCACAAATTCTCCAACCAACCTGCTTCCTCATTCCCCTTCACGAACCTCAGCTCCCTCAACTCCATCCCCTGCTTTCTTCTCCCTACCCTGCACCTCCAGCCCATCACCACCAACAGCCACCTCCCTTCCCCACCATAACCCTAACCCACAGCCCTGGCCTCTCAAGCCCCACCCCATCTCTTCCCTACACCTTTCATTCCACACCCTCTTGTACCGCCTATCTCCCACCTCAGTCAATCCCTCCCTCTCACTCTCCCACCTGACCAACCCTAACTACATAAATCCCGCTCTTGTCGGCCTGGGTTACAAACTGCACATGGCTCCCTCCGCTCAGCTCCAAGGCTTATTATTTGCGAGACAAAGAGTAACACAAATTACCCTGAGTTTTTAACTGTGGTAGTGAACTCTGGACCAAGATAAGCGGAGATCCAAGTCGGAGACAGCCAATACTTTTCTCTCGCACTTACTCTCCTTCACATTCTCATTTGTTCAGATTTGCACTTGACCCTCTCACACACTCACCCCCAGCCCTCATTTGACAAGGCCCCTCGCAGCAAGCCAGTCCAGAAGGTTAAGTCTGAGTTGGTTTGATGGATCCAGAATTGGCTTGGCCATCAAAAGCAAAGGGCAATGGTGGAGGGGCGTTCTCTGTCTGGACATCTGTGATGATCCACAAAGATCCATCCATAAATGATTCAGTTGGAAATGTAGGTAATTGAATGGTTAATTTGTAGACGACACAAACATTGAAGTTATGGATAGTGAAGGAAAGTTGTCAAAGGGTGTAGCAGGAAATAGATCAGTTAGAAATGTAGGTGGAGAAATGGGAGACTGAGTTTAACTTGGAGAAGTACTCTGTACACACAGTGGCCACTTTATTTGATACACCTATAAACCTGCTGCTACTTAATGCAAATATGTAATCAGCCGATCATGTGGCACTGACTCAATACATATAAGCATGCAGTCATGGTCAAGAGGCTCAGTTGTTGTTCAGACCCAAACATCAGAACAGGAAAGAAATGCGATCTGAGTGACTTTGACTGTGGAACGATTGATGGGATGGTTTGAGTATCTCAGAAACTGTTGATCTCTGGGAATTTTCACAAACAACAGTCTCCAGAGATTAGAGAATGGTGTGACAATAAACGAAAATCCAGTAAGTCACAGTTCAGTGGGTGAAAACACTTTGTAAATTAGAGGTCAGAGGAGAATGGCCAGGCCAGTTCAGGCTGACAGGAAGGCAACAGTAACTCAAATAACTGTGTTACAACAGTGATGTGCAGAAGAGCATCTTTGAAAGCACAACACATCGAAGCTTCGAGTGGATGGGCTATGGCAGCAGAAGACTGGAGATAGCTGATAAAGTGGCCACTGAGTGTATTTTGGAGATGAGATGCAAGAGGAAGGTATACAGTAAAAGAATCTTGGGAGTTTTGATGCACAGGAGGATCTTGGGGTGCAAGCCCTGAAAGACACAACACATGGCTAGGGAGGAACAGAGGGTGTCTGTCATCAGTCAGGGAATTAAGTATAGATGTTGGGAAGTCACCCGGCAAGCATGGCGTGCAGCTTGGGCCACCACATTACAAGAAGAATGGTGAGGCTTCACAGATGGTGTGGACAGGAAGGTAGTACAATGGATAGTCCAAATTATCCAATGCAAAATTGCACCAGTCTACCCACCATCAAGGAAATAAACACAGAAAGGTGCCAGCAATATCATGAAGGATCCCACCCATCTTGCTCATGGACTGGTTGTCCCACTCCCATCATAGAACATAGAAAAGAACAGACCCTTCGGCCTGCAATATTGTGCTGAACCAATTATATTAGTAACTGTTCAGCATTTAATATTTGAATAATATTGTAAATATATTGTTTGATTAAGCATTCTTTGTTGTTTACATAATTCATTACAGGTTATATATAAAAAATAAGTCAGTGGCATACGTCATTATACCACCACATCATACGTGAGCACCTCACGAAAGTAAAGCAAAGTACTGTAGTCCCATTTCCCAGCTCCTGTGTTTTTCTTTCAGTCAGTTTTGGAGTTGCTGGAACAGGACCACAACCTTATCGGAGGGTTTGGAGGCTTGCATACCTCAATGACTCCGAGAGCTATGTTGGCTGGAGTCAGAGCCTTGTGCTTTGTCTCCTGGTAGGGTCACCCATGCCAAACGGGTCAAAGGGTTTAGGCCAGACTAAGAGTGGTCCACCTGTCTCCCAGCTTCGAGAATTCAGCTCGGGGCTAATAACCCTGACTGGTAAAAAAAAAGGGTTGTTACAGAAACAACAATGAAGAATCTTTCTATATCTGTGTGCAACTGCATAGACAGACAGAGATGGAGGACCATCCTTGCTCCCCTAAATGCCAGCGGCAAGACAACATTAAATTTTGAAGTTACAAAACTAAACAGTGATAACAAGAAAGTTTTTAAACAAACCCAAGACGACTATCTACCCATTGAAGCACAGCTTCGGAAGGGGGAGAAAGAGACTATTGAGTTTAAAAAAAAGGCAGGAAATGGACAAAATTCATGTGTTCATAAACAGTGAGTACCAGGTGATAATAATAAACACATAAATAAACAAACAGAAATGGCTGGCTATATTGGAAGGATAGGTGCATTCAATTCCGCAGCAGATAACAGGATCATGTATACAGAACAAATTGAGCAATATGTTGAAGCAAATGAAATAGCCATGAAAAGCAAGTGCAGGGTTGCTGAGTGCATAGTGCATTTGGTGGAAAACATACACTTTGCTTAGAAGTTTGACTGCTCCAACCAAACCAACTAAAACGAGATTTGCTAATGTTGTAAACATAATGCAGGAACATTTAGACCCAAAGCTATTGTTTGCAGAATGCTTTAGGTTTCATAAGCAGAATCAAAAGGCAAGTGAGTTCATTTCAGCTTATGTATTGAAGAAATTGTCTGAGCATTGCAAGTTCAGTAATAGACTTAATTATGTACTGAGAGATCATTTAGTTTGTGGACTCTTACAAGAAAACATTCAAAAATGGCTCCTTACTGAAACACAATACAGATTTAAAAGAGCAGTTGAAATCACTGTGTCAATGAAAACAGCAGACAGAGACGCAATTGAGTTGCAGTCAGGAATGAAAGTGTGAACAAAATAGCGATGTCTAGACATAAATCTGCTTGGCTGAACAAATTGTGTCACCATTGTGGCAGGGGCTCACATACGTCAGAGCAATGCAGTTTTAAATGCAAAACTTGCAGAAATGCAACCAAGTAAAGTACGTACAAAGAGCATGCTGGGCAGACAAAAATAAATGGACTGTACAGGAAAGAGAAAAGGATAAAAAGTCAAGTTGCAATTTCAAAAAGAGCATTAATCTGCAAGCTGTTGATGAAATATCTGATAACAATGCGTGTCACAGAACTGCATAGCCTTAAGATTTACAATGTGAAAACTAACAACAGACAAGCAATACAGTTTCCACCAGAAGTGAACGGCAAATTATTTAAAATGGAATTGGACACTGGCTTGGCTGTTTCATTCATTCCATAAAATTAGTTTGAAAGGCATTTCAAAGATACAGAACTGAAGTCTGCAGGTATCCAACTAAGAACTCATACTAGAGAAAAGATAACTCCTGTGGTATTGACATTTGTAAGAGTGAAGTACAACAACCAACAAGCCACATTGAGCTTGTATGTGGTAAAAACAGGGAGGGCCAGCGTTGTGGGGCTGTGATTGGCTGAGACAACTACAATGTATTTGCATGCCACATCCCCTGCAATAAGAACTGAATTAAGAAAGTTAATGGATGATGCCACAGCAGTGTTCGAGGATGGCTTTGGAAAACTCAAACATTCAAGGGTAAAATAATGTTAAATAAAAATGGCACACTTAAGTTTTACAAAGCCCGTCCAGGTTATTAAACCATCCTCGATAAAGTAGCCAGCGAGCTAGATCGCATGGAGGCTGAAGGAATTCTTTCTACGTTTGAATGGGGTCAATGAGCAATGCTACTTGTCTCAGATGCCAAGAAGGACGTTACCTGGATGTTATCATTGTTACCAATGTGAATGATAAGGAATATCTCCAAAATCTCAAGACAGCTTGGGGTGTAGTTCATCTAGTCCTGGTGATTTATCTACCTGTAAACCTTTCAGCTTCCCAGCACCTTCTCTTTAGAAAATGTAACAACACTCATTTCTGCTCCCTGACACTCCCAGATTTCTGGCACATTGCTAGTGTCTTCCAGAGTGACGACTGATAGAAAGTGCTTATTAAGTTTGTGCACCATGTCTTCATTCCCTATTACTACTCTCCAGCTCATTTTCCAGTGGTCCACCTATTTTACTCATTATTCAGTCTATCTTAAAAATACATTTGACATCATCTCTGATATTACTGGCTAGCTTCATCTATTCTCTCCTTATGGTGTTTTAGTTGCCTTCTGTTTGGTAGTTAAAAGCTTCCCAATCCTCTAACTTCCCACTAATTTTGCCATATTATATGCTCTCTTTTGCTTTTATGCTGTCTTTAACATAAAGGGGTGGGCAGCCTTGAAAAATATCGATCCACAACAACCAAAATGGTGGTATTTCCATTAGATGGGGGCAGACCAGTGATGAAATCTACCGAGGGGTGGGACCGGGGCAGCGGGACACAGGCAGTGGACATAACAGACCCACAGGACGCTGGCGTGTTGCCTTGTTCCAAGCTCAGATAGGACAGACAGATACAAAGTCTTGGACATCCTGGGACATAGATGGCCACCAAAATTATCTCTTTACAAACCCCTGAGTCCATTGAATTCCCGGATGTCCAGCCAGACGGGAAGAGTGACCCCATTCCAAGACATAGGAACGCACTGCAGAAGGGACAAACAGCTGGTTGGGAGGACTCCCATCCAGACCTGGAGCTGGTTGGTGGGCAGCCCTCCCTCACCTGTCCCTCTGTTCCCCAGATCACCGGAGCAGCGATACACGAGCGAAGAAGAATGGGCTCTGGATCGGCGTTGTCCTCAGATCCGTCGAACCGCCGGGTGAGGGCTTCGGCCTTTGTATTCTTGCTGCCAGGATAATAAGTGAGGATGAAATTGAACCGTGTGAAGAAGAGAGTCCACCGGGCTTGCTGAGAGTCGAGTCTCTTAGCATACTGAATGTAGGAGAGGTTCTTGTGATCTGTCCAGACCAAGAATGGCTCTGCCCCCTCCAGCCAGTGTCACCATTCCTCCAGGGTCTCCTTGACAGCCAGAAGCTCCCAGATCCCAATGTCATAATTCCTCTTGGCCGGGGTCAAGCGACGGGAAATTAAAGCACAAGGGTGCAGCCGGCTGTCCGCAGACGAGCGCCGAGAGAGGACGGCTCCAATGCCGACATCGGATGCACCCACCTCGGCAATGAATGGCTGAGATGGGTCGGGGTGTTGCAGCCGTGGGGCAGTGGTGAAACGTCGCTTCAGCTCGGAAAATGCTTGGTCAGCATCGTCCGTCCAATGGAATCCTGCCGAGGTCTTCTTGGCGAGTGCATTAACTGGAGCCGCGATAGAGCTGAAATTCTGGATAAAGTGGCAATAAAAGTTTGCAAACCCCATGAAGCGCAGTACCTGTTTGACTGTAGACGGTTTGGGCCACTCTGCAACTGCCTGGACTTTACGAGGGTCCGTTTGAACACTGGATGGGGTGAGTATAGAGCCCAATAACGACACCTGGTCTTTATGGAATTCACATTCTTCAGGCTTGGCGTACTGTTGCTTTCAAGAAGGCGTCTGAGTCCTCTCCGGACACGCTGGACGTGCTCCTGATGAGAGCAGGAATAGACAGGGATGCCATCTAAATGCACAAACACAAACTGGTTCAACCTGTCCCTGAGCACATCATTAACCAAGGCCTGGAATACAGTCAGACCAAAAGGCATCAGCAGGCATTCACAGAGGTCATTAGAGGTGTTGAAAGCCATTTTCCACTCATCCCCTTCTCTTATGTGAATCAGATTGTAAGCATTGCACACATCGATCTTGGAAAACGTGGCTGCCATCTGGAGGTGTTCAGACGCAGACGCCAGCAAGGGAAGAGGGTAGCGGTTCTTCACCGTGATGTTGTTCGGGGGCTGATAATCGATGCAGGGATGGAGCTTGCCATCTTTCTTGCTCACAAAAAAGAAGCCCGCTCCTGCTGGCAAGGTTGACGGATGGATAAACTCCATGCTCAAAGCCTCCTTGATGTTTTCTTCCTTGGCTACCGTTTCAGGACAAGAGAAGGAAAAGAGCCAGCCCCCGGGTGGACTAGTGCCGGGTATTACTCTTAATAATTTCCCCTTTGGCTCCTCCCACTTCCTCCAAACTAAAGGTGTAGCCATGGGCACCCATATGGGTCCCAGTTATGCCTGCCTTTTTGTTGGCTTTGTGGAACAGTCCATGTTCCAAGCCTATATGGGTATCCGTCCCCCACTTTTCCTTTGCTACGTCGATGACTGCATTGGCGCTGCCTCCTGCACGCATGCTGAGCTCATTGACTTCACTAACTTTGCCTCTAACTTTCACCCTGCCCTCAAATTTACCTGGTCCATTTCCGACACCTCCCTCCCCTTTCTTGATCTTTATGTCCCTATATCTGGAGATGGCTTATCTATTGATATCTACTATAAGCCTACAGACTCTCATAGCTACCTGGACTATTCCTCTTCTCACCCTGTCTCTTGCAAAAATGCCATCCCCTCCTCGCAATTCCTCCATCTCTGCCGCATCTGCTCTCAGGATGAGGCTTTTCATTCCAGGACGAAGGAGATGTCTTCCTTTTCCAAAGAAAGGGGTTTCCCTTCCTCCACTATCAACTCTGCTCTCAAACGCATCTCTCCCATTTCACGCACATCTGCTCTCACCCCATCCTCTCGCCACCCCACTCGGGATAGGGTTCCCCTTGTCCTCACCTACCACCCCACTAGCATCCGGGTCCAACATAGAATTCTCTGTAACTTCCGCCACCTCCAATGGGATCCCACCACCAAGCACATCTTTCCCTCCCCCCCCTTTCTGCTTTCCACAAGGATCGCTCCCTACGTGACTCCCTTGTCCACTCGTCCCCCCCATCCCTTCCCACCGATCTCCCTCCTGGCACTTATCCTTGCAAGCGGAACAAGTGCTACACCTGCCCTTACACTTCCTCCCTCACCACCATTCAGGGCCCCAGACAGTCCTTCCAGGTGAGGCAACACTTCACCTGTGAGTCGGCTGGTGTGGTATACTGCATCCGGTGCTCCCGGTGTGGCCTTTTATATATTGGTGAGACCTGATGTAGACTGGGAGACCATTTTGCTGAATGCCTACGCTCGGTCCGCCAGAGAAAGCAGGATCTCCCAGTGGCCACACATTTTAATTCCACGTCCCATTCCCATTCTGATATGTCTATCCCTAGGCTCCTCTACTGTCAAGATGAAGCCACACTCAGGTTGGAGGAACAACACCTTATATTCCATCTGGGTAGCCTCCAACCTGATGGCATGAACATTGATTTCTCTAACTTACGTTAGTGCCCCTCCTCCCCTTCTTACCCAACCCTTTATTTATTTATTTATTTATTCATTCATTCATCTATTTATCTATCTATCTATTTATTTATTTATTCCCTTTTCTTTTTTTTCCTCTCTCTGTCCTTCTCACAATCACTCTTTGCCTGTTCTTCATCTCCCTCTGGTGCTCCCCTCCCCCTTTTTTTCTCCAAAAGGCCTCCCATCCCATGATCCCCTCCCTTCTCCAGGTCTGTATCCCTTTTGCCAATCAACTCTCCAGCTCTTAGCTTCACCCCTCGCCCTCCTGTCTTCTCCTTTCATTTCGGATCTCCCCCTCCCCCTCCCACTTTCAAATCTTTTACTATCTCTTCTTTCAGTTAGTCCTGACGAAGGGTCTCGGCCCGAAACATCGACACTGCTTCTCCCTATAGATGCTGCCTGGCCTGCTGCGTTCCACCAGCATTTTGCACGTGTTGCTTGAATTTCCAGCATCTGCAGATTTCCTCGTGTTTGGTAGGAGGTCTATGGTACAGTGAATGGCCGGTGTGGGGGCAGGGTGGGGGCCTTTTACTGAAAACCTCGAGCAAATCCGCATATTCAGCCGGAATCTCAGACAGGTCCACATCCTTAGCTGACACAGGAGGGGATTCATGGAATGGAGCTCGAGCTGGACCCAGACAGGTAGACAGGCATGCCGGTACCCACTCTAGGAGTACCTTCAGAGACCAATCAGTCCGTGGGTTATGTTGGGATAACCAGGGGAGACCAAGTATCAGTGGCAGTTCCGGTGAATTAACCGGATAGAAATATATTCCTTCATGGTGGTTGTCTTCGAACACCAGTTGGAGGGGTTGGGTGGAAAGGTGGATCTGGCCGGTTCCCAGAGGTCGACCATCCAGTGCCTTGACATTGATCCTTTCTCTTAATTCCTGAGTTGGAACTCCCCATTTTTGAGTGAGAGAAATGTCCATGAGATCCCCGGCTGCACCAAAGTCGATAAACACCTTGGATCTGAGTTCATGGGTCTGAGACCTCCAGGACAAGGAAGATGCGAGCAATACGGAATTAGGGGCAGCTGCCTGAAGAGAGAACCGACCCGTCAGGATTCCCCTCCCAGCTGACGGGTATTCTCTTTCACTGGACGCTTGGAACGTGCTGCCCGGGAGTGTCCTGGATCACCATAATAGAGGCAGGAACCTGTCCTCTGGTGCCACTCTCGTTCCTCCTGAGACAGGCGCATGCGCCCCACTTGCACAGGCTCCTCCGTGGGCTGGGTGCTGGGTGGTGAGGGAGGGGGAGAGGGCGAGGAAAGATGGTGATCTGGCGGTGCCTAGGAAATTTGAAGCATTCTTTCCCTGCGCCGCTCAGTTACCAGGTCATCAACTCGAATAGCCAGATTAATCAGGTGATCGAGACTATCCTGGTCATCCCGGACAGCGATCTCATGCCGGACCCCTGCGTTCAGTCCACGCTGGAAGGCAGTGATGAGGGATCTCTCATTCCATCCCATCTCTACTGCAAGGGTACGGAACTTAACTGCATAGGCTCTCACCGTTACTCTGTCTTGGCGCAGGTCCAAGAGTCGGTGGGCAGCATCCTGACATCGTACTGGAAGATCAAAACCCACCTGAACTCCGCCACAAAATGTCAGAATGACTGGGCTGCGGGGTATCCTTGCTCCCGTAAAGCATTGAGCAGGCTGTGTGGAGGTCCGTCAAGAAAATTGACCATGTACGCCAATTTTCACGCATCATTACCAAAACGACCAGGCTGGGCTTGGAATGTCAGCTGGCAATGGGTAATAAACTTCCTGCAGCCATCGGGATCCCCAGAATATCTACCTGGAGGTGGAATACTCGGTTCCTGAACAGTCATGGGAGTTGGCTCTGGTCTGGGCGTGGGAGTGGGAGCATTAGTAGCAGAGATTGTCGGGCAGCAGAAAAGGAGGACCTGCGAGATGATGGGAGTGAGACTGAGGCAGCCTGAAGCTGTTGAATTGAGCTGGCAAGAATGTTAATGGCTGTCAGCTGATGCTGGCTGTTCGCAGTAAGTTCGTGAAAGGCGGCCGAGGGTGCGGAAATCGCAGACACCTGTGTCTGTTTGTCTGTGAGAATGGGTTTGTCGGCATGAGGTTATCTACCTTATTGCCTCCGTAACTTCACCGAGAACAGATTCCATTGCCTCTGGCTTGTCTCCTACCTGACCAATAAATCTCACGGCCAAGGTCAGCTGCTTTCTCTCTGCTGGGTCCACCTTTGTCGGTCAAGACTTCTGTTACCATGTTCGGGTATGGCCCAAGTGTTTGGAGTGAGAGACACTGAAGCAGGTCGATAGTTCACAAACTTTAATGTGAACAGCGTTAAAGGGAAAGTAAAACAATAAACACTCGGCCAAACAGGGCCGTTAACTAAAACTCTCAAACCGGAAACGAAGCCTACACTGCGGCTGGAAAGAAAATCTAAACATTAAATAAACACTGCCAGTCTTCAGAATCAGTTGGCTCAGAAGTCCAATTTTTCAGAAGAAAGCAAACAGGCAGCGAAGCTTTGCTGTTCTCTGTCCAAGTCTTGACAAGCACTACAATGACAAGTATGGAGTTAAATACTATCACGATTAAATAATTATTAGCTGACACATGCAGATTGACAAGCACAATTGCCGTATCTACTGTGCGGCCGAATCAGTGGTTATGACAACACCGCTAACCCCAGATGCATTCTCACTGCACTAGCTGTATACGAAGAAAAGAGAAGAAAATTACTAGAAACTTACTCGGCCTTTCCTTGCCTAAGCCTGATTACTCTAACACTGACCACTCCAACGATGGCTGCTTCGCCTACTTCCCTTTGCTGAGTGTCTAACCGATCACTGTGATCACAGCCGCTAAAAAGGTGAGAGATGGTGGATGGGGTTTAATCCAGACAGATGTGAGGTGATATATTTTGGGAGCACTTATCTGGTAGTACATATCCATGAATGACTGGGCCCTAGGGATGAACAGAGGGACCTCAGTATCAAGTCCATAGTGTTATTCAAAAATATAAAACTAATTGTTAAGAGAAACAAGGAAGCCGAAGAGATGCATACCTTAGTCCCATATTTACTTTAAGCGAGGCATGCTTAAATGGCATGGTGGCGTGAAGCGCGTAAGCCATTCACAGCCTAAAATCAATTATTTAAATAAACACAAATGCTTAATCAAAAAAGGCAGTGTATTTACAAAAATACTCAAATATTACTGATATTTTAAATACACAATACACTTCCCACCTTAGCTATAAACTCCAACACCCTCTCTCTCTGTATTTATAACAGTAAATTTTAAATTGTCCCATTCAGGCCTAAAGATTTAATCACTGTGGAGGCTTTCTAACTTTGGGGTAATGTTTTTCGGTCACTGGGCTTGGCAGGTGAGACTTTTGGCAGTGAAACAATATCATGTTCTGGGGCTTCCTCTGTGGTGGCTGCAGGAGTTGACTCTGGAACTGCAGGAAGTGGTTCTGACAGCTCTGAATACCTTTCTCCTGAATGTCAAACACTAGGAAATCTGCAGATGCTGGAAATTCAAACAACAACACACACAAAATGCTGGTGGAACACAGCAGGCCAGGCAGCATCTATAAGGAGAAGCACTGTCGACGCTTCGGGCCGAGACGCTTTGTCAGCAGGCTGCTCGATCTGCTGGTCTTTTCCAGACCACCAGGCAAAACTTTGAGCCAACACTTTCATTTTGACCACACCTGGAAGACCAGCATGTAGCTTCTCCAATACTTTAGCTCTCAGCTTGAATGGTACAATAACTCTCAAGCCCCACATAAGGCAGACTCCATCAAGGGCAGGTTCATTCCGGCGCTGGTAAAAACGAGGGAACTGGGTTTCTGCTGCACATTCCAGCCATTCTGGGTGGCCATGTGGACCTGAGACAGTGTGGGGTCCTTTTCTGATTTTCCTTTGGATCACCCCTGCTACAATAGAGAGACTTCTGATTTGCATTAGGGAGAATATGTCAAGAGGACTGTCCTCTTTTGTAAATTTTTCAGATATTTTCATTTCCAAGGGCAAACAGGACAATCCATCAGTATTTCCATGATTAAACATTCTCTTGAAATCAGTCTTGTAATTGTGTCCTCCAAGAAACAGAGCCCATCTCTGCGTTGGTGCTGCTGTCAGTGGAACACCCGTCCGTAGGCTGAAAATGGACACTAGTGGTTGATGATCAGTAACGTGAGTAAATTCTCTCCCATCAAAGTATGGGTTGAGCTGTTTTACACCCCAAACCAGACTCAAGACCTCTCTGTCAATCTGTGCATAATTTTTCTCTACAGTGGCAAAGTCTATGGAGTATTCACTTCCATCACTCGTAACATCTGATATAACGGCACCTATACTATAAGGTGAGGTATCACACTGCCCTGTCCATTGCCATTTCTTCCTGATTCCTGTTCTTAGTTGGATACCTGCAGGCTTCAGTTCTGTATCTTTGAAATACCATTCAAACTCATTTAGTGGAATGAATGAAACAGCCAAGCCAGTGTCCGATTCCATTTTAATTCAATTGCTGTTCACTTTTGGTGTAAACCATATTACTTGTCTCCTGTTAGATTTCACATTGTACATCTCAAGGCTACCCAGTCCTTTATCAGTCTCATTGTCGGATTTTTCATCATCAGCGTGCATATCAGCTCCTTTTGAAACTGCAACTTGGCTTTTTATCTTTTTTGCTTCCCTGTGCAGTCCATTTATTTTTATCTACAGTCCGTTTATTTTTCCCTACTTTGTTACAATTTCTTCATATTTCACCTTTACGCCTGCATTGGTCGAGTGTATATCAGCCCTTGTTACAATGGTAACACAATGTGTTTGCAGCGGCAGGATTCTGTTGATATGTTGGAATTTTGTTCGTGCTCATTTTCATTCCTGACTGCAACTCATTTGCGTCGCTGTCCACAGTTTCCATTGATAAAGTAATTTCAATTGCTCTTTTAAATATGAGTTATGCTTCAGTCAGGCTCTGTTTTTGGATGCTTCCTTGTAAGATTCCACAAACTATACAATCTCCCAGTGCATCATTAAGCCCATCACAGAACTGACAATGCTCAGGCAATCTCTTCAATTCAGCCACGAAAGCTGAAATAGACTCCCCTTCCTTTAGATTCTGCTTAAGAAATCTAAAGCATTCTGCAACCAACAATGGTTTTGGTTCTAAATGTTCCTGCATCATTGAGGCTTGGTTGGAGCAGTTAAAATTCTTAGCAAACTGTATGCTTTTAAATGCAATGCACTCAGCAAACTGGAACTCACTTTTCATTGGCTTCAAAATACAGCTTAGTTCACTCAGTATACAATATCCAGTTATCTCCTGTGCAATTGAACACATCTATCTTTCCAGTGTAGCCAGCCATTTCTTCTCTTTTTTTAATTTATGATTATTATCACTTGGTACTCACTGTTTATGAACTCATAAATTCATCCATTTTCTATCTTCTTTTAAAAAAACTCAGAAGTCTCCATTCCTTTCTGTCTTTTTCTTTTTAAATCTTTTTATTAATTTTAAGAAAAACATTAGTGAAATATGACTACAAAACGTTTGAGAGTACATAAATAATAGATTAAATAGACAATCAGATACGTAATAATCAATATATAAGGCCTCCCAAACTCATAGTATTAATGTAAAAGAATCGAAAAAGAGAAAAAAAAACCCCAACAAAAACTAAAAGAAAACTTTAAAAAAAAAACTAACCAACATGGGCAATTGCATAATGTTAAATACATACAGTAGTGCCGATAACTCCGAACCTCCATCCAAATAATTAAGGATAATAACAGTAAGGTTTAGGATCAGACCATTTAACTCATATGAAAATGTTGAATAAATGGTCTCCAAGTTTCCTCAAATTTAACTGAAGAATCAAAAACCACACTTCTAATTTTTTCTAAACTCAGACAAGAAATAATTTGAGAAAACCACTGAAATACAGTTGGAGGGTTAATTTCTTTCCAATTCAGTAAAATAGATCTTCTAGCCATTAATGTAACAAATGCAATCATTCGTTGAGATGAAGCAGATAGACGATTATTATCTATCATTGGTAAACCAAAAATTGCAGTAAAAGGATGCGGTTGGAGATTGATATTTAAAACTCTTGAAATAATATTAAAAATATCTTTCCAATAATTTTGTAAACAAGGACAAGACCAAAACATATGAGTCAATGAAGCAACATCAGAATGACATCTGTCACAGGTTGAATTAACATAAGAATAAAATCGAGCAAGTTTATCTTTAGACATGTGAGCTCTATGTACAACCTTAAATTGTATTAGGGCATGTTTAGCACAAATAGAGGATGAATTTACCAATGATAAAAATTTTTCCCATTCCTCAATAGATATAGGACAATGCAATTCTTCTTGCCATTCCTTCTTAATTTTTCCTGATACATCTGGCTGTACACTCATAATCATATTATAAATGATAGCTACTAAACCCTTTTGACAAGGATTGAGGGCTAAAATTCTTTCTGTAATGTCCAATGGAAAAAGACTTTAATTCATTATACAGAAAATTTCTGACTTGCAATTCCTTTCAGAAGAAGTATGTGCTGTGCTGCTATTTTTACTCAACAATTTCTCAATGTGTTTTTTTATAACTCAAAGGTCTCACTGTGCTTCAGCAGGTAGATAGTCACCTTGGGTTCATTTAATACTTCCTCATTGGTACTGTTATGCTTTGTAACTCCAAAACATAAAACTAATTGAAAGGAAAACACGGAGTCCAGAATGTGAGTCTAGCTTCGTTTTTACTTTGAGACAGGAACACACGTAATGCGTGGTGGCGTGACAACGTGTGCTGTTCACATACTTTTACACAACCTGTAATTAATTATTTAAATGAACAAGAATGCTTAATATTTACAATATTATTCAAATATTACTAAAATATTAAGTACACAACACATAGATACTTGAAGGTGGTAATGCAGGGAGCTAATGTGGTTGGGAAGACAAATGGGATACTGGTCTTCATTATTCTGGGCTCCAAATACAGAAGTAGGGAGGCTATCCACCAAGTTGATAAAATCTTGGTCAGATCTCAGATAGAGTACTGCATGAGGTTCTGGTTACCAAGGCATAGAAGGAATGTAGCTACACTGGATAGTTACTTGTCACCAGCACATTGCCTAGCTTGGAGAGGCTGGCAAACCTGTGTCTGCCTTCCCTGTAGTGGAAGAGGTTAAGATTGAGTGATATGATATGAGGGTGAGAGGGTAGACTGCTTGAAACATTTCTTCATATCAATTGTTGTTAAAACTAGAGGATATAGTTTTAAGACCAAGCAGGAGAGATTTATAGGGTATATAAGGGGCGACTTGCTTCACCCACTAGACAGTGAGTGCCTAGGATGCACTCTGTGAGCAAGAATAGTGGAAGTTAGGTTGCTGAGAGTCTGGGTGAGATCTTGGATCAACAAGGGATAGAAACCTATGGACCAAGTGTTGGGAGATGGATTTACTATGGAAGAGTGTCCACCAGTCAACATATGGATATTGGGCAGAATGTTGAGACTCATTTAATAGTAAAGAAGGACTGAGAGTTTAGTGAGACCAACCCTACTCCCTCGGCACACCATAGACAATTGCACGGGCAGGTGAGCAACAGTCATGGATACAGAACTCAAACTGGTGGATAAACAACTTTTGTAAACTTTGTACCGGCCACATAAATTCTAGATTTGATGAATAATTTAGCAATGGGCTAATAATCCAAAGGCGTTTTAACTGGGCTTTGGCTTAACGCAGACTGATGATGGATTGATAAAGGAATGAGATAACACGGCAGGTATTAGGTCGTATGCTGGATTTTTTCACCACCTGTCTTTGTTAGGCCCTATCTCATTGCCATCTTTGAATTAATTTCTTACTCTAATTAACATTTTATTATAACCATTTATTGGTATTCTATTACTTAAAGACCACATTTCAGTTAGATACTTTAAAGGAACTTGTACAGATATATGGGTAGGAAAGATGAAAGGGCTATGGAACAGACTGAGGCAGATGGGACTAACTCCGGTACAGTAGGTACCTTGGTTGATACGGACAAGTTTCCATGCTGCATAGTTTTAGGTCACCTCATTTTCTATCTGCTGCAGCCCTCTGGGCATAATATTGAACTTACCGATTTCAGGTACCTCACTCTTATTCATCTCCAAGTCCTTGTCTTTGTGTTGCTTTGTTTTTTTCTCTTCTATCATTATTTTCCAGTTTTTAAAGTAGCTTTTTACTTTGACAACGTTGATATGACCGCTGTTTTCTCCACCCCTATCCCCCACCCCCCAGGCAACTTAAACACACTTGCCTTCTCGTTTTTCCACTTCTGTTTCTTTCCCTACGGACGCTGCCCAAACTGTTGAGTGTTCCAGCAGTTCAAGTTTAGCTATCATTCAACCATACTGGAATATTCATAAATACAGCCAAGTGAAACCGCATCCCTGTTTCTGTTTATGTGTTTGATTTTCAACATTTGCAGTTTTTTGCCCTTTATCTTCTGTTGCCCCTCCTCCCTCCTCACCACATGGGCAGTACCCATATAACCATATAACAATTTCAGCATGGAAACAGGCCATCTTGGCCCTTCTAGTCTGTGCTGAACGCTTACTCTCACCTAGTCCCACCGACCTGCACTCAGCCCATAACTCTCCATTCCTTTCCTGTCCATATACCTATCCAATTTTATTTTAAATGACAATATCGAACCTGCCTCTACCACTTCTAATGGAAGCTCATTCCACACAGCTACCACTCTCTGAGTAAAGAAATGCCCCCTCGTGTTACCCTTAAACTTTTGCTCCCTAACTCTCAACTCATGTCCTCTTGTTTGAATCTCCCCTACCCTGGCCCTCCCACTCCCCATTATTAGTGTAGGCACCAGCAGTTACACAGAGACCTGACCTGAAAGCTTCCATCACAGGGAGAGTTCAAGTTCACATGTTTCTTACATGTACAACCAATCCTAATGTCTAGAGGGAAATGTCTGATCATCGGGAGCTCAGTGAAGATGCTCCTTCATCACTCCCCTCCCCTGCTCTCTGCCTATGGCCTGAACATTTGCTCAAGGCAGATAGTTCTTGATTCCCTGAGGAGACTTCTCTAACTTCCCTAAGGAGTTATTACCCTTTAACCATCAGACTCCTGAACCAGTGTGGATAACTTCACTCACCTCACCACTGAACTGATTCCTCAACCTGTGGAAGACACACAAAATGCTGGAGGAACTCAGCAGGCCAAGCAGCATCTATGGAAAAGAGTACAGTTGATGTTTCTGGTTAAGATCCTCAATCAGTACTGGAGAAAAAAACAAGGTATTCAAGGTGATGAGTAAAAATGGGAGGGGGAGGGGTGAAGTGAAGAGTTGGGAAGGGCTGGAGAAGGGGGAATCAGATAGGAGAGGAGAGAAGGCCATGGAAGAAAGAAAAGAGGGAGGAGCACCAGTGGGAGGTGATGGGCAGGAAAGGTGATAAAGGGAGAAAGGGTTATAGGAAAGGGCGATGCATTACTGGAAGTTTGAGAAATCAATGTTCATGCCATCAGATTGGAGGCTACCCAGAAGGAATATAATGTGTTGTTCCTCCAACCTGAGTGTGGCTTCATCGTGACAGTAGAGCAGGCCATGGAATGGCATGTTGAAATGAGAATGGGAAATGGAATTTAAAATGGGTGACCACTGAGAAATCTTGCTATTTCTGACAGATGGAGCGTAGGTGCTTGTTGAAGCAGTCTCTCGATCTACATTGGGTCTCACCGATATACAGGAGGCCACACCAGGAGAACTAGATACAGTAGATGATCCCAACAGACACACAAGTGAGGTTCACCTCACCTGGAAGGACTGTTTAGGGCCCTGAATGGTAGTGAGGGAGGAGGTGTAGGGGCAAGTGTAGCGCCTGTTCCACTTGCAAGGATAAGTGCCAGGAGGGAGATCAGTAGGGAGGGACGAATGGACAACTTTTGCACGTTGATTGTTTGTCCATCTTTTTTGTGTATAGTTTTTCATTGGTTCTAATGTATTTCTTTTTTCTACTGTAAATAACTGCAAGAAAATGGATCTTAGGTTCTAATGGTAACATATATGTACTTTGATAATAAATTTACTTTGAACTTTGAATCTGCTCCTACCTGCCCTACAGGGTGTCTGTCCCAGAGCACAGCTCTCTGCATAAGAAAAACATCTCTCTTCATCTCCTTTGATTTCCCCTAACCATCTTGACCGTGTTCGCTGAACAAACATGCTACCCTCCCACTCTTCCTGTCCGTAGATTCAGCCAGTCCATTTTGCAATCTCATTCAATTTCAGAAATCCCTTGACTGTTACATACTCGTGACACGTGACAGTGGTACCCTTGTCACTTGACTGGGGTTGAAGCTATACTGGACTTGAGGTAATGGTCTTGTGATGGTGGAGTGACGTCATTTTCCCGCCAGTAGAGATCATGTGACAGGTTTTTTTTACAGGGTATAAAAGGAGGACCCCTCCCTGTGGGGAGGGGCAGTTCGTGGCTGGATTTGCCATGTTGACTTCATGCCACTGCGTGATTTAATGTGATGACGCAGTTTAGTTGAAAGATGAAGTTTTATCTAATGCCTAAAGTTTAAAAGGTCATTGCCAGCAGTTTCTTTACAATACTGCTAGTTGAGAATCAGTGGAGAGTGAAGATCAGAGTTCGGGAGTTAAAGATCGAGGAGAATCGATTTTCGACAGTGAAATGGGTTCAACCTTGTTTGATCCTTATCCGGAAGGATTTCGTTGACTATTCTCGTGTTAATCCCTGGGATGACCAGAAAGGATTGAGAATGGTGATAATGGAAAGGTCAGTACCTTTAAGCCGTTACGTTTCATAAAATTCTTCGTGGGAAGAGTTTGACTTTGGAAACTGAAGAAAAACGATGTGAAAGAGAATTTAAATCGTCTTGAAAAGTCTCTCCTTTTTTAAATGGACTGAGCATTGTGAACTTTTGGCAATACCACTTTGAAGAACTGTTTTTTGCAACATTGCTTTAAGAACTGTTCAAGCTGCCGCACAGCAGCTGATTTCCGGTTGCATTAGTGTTTGTTTACTTTTGGGGGGTTTGTTTTCAGTGTTTAATAAACGTGTTATTTGTTATGAAAACCCTTGCCTAACTCACATATATTTATTGTTGCCTGAATACGTAACATGACACAGAAATTATGCTTCTATGCTTGCTTTGACCATCAGAACATGGAGGCAACTTCACCAACTCTCACAGCCCCTGGTAACCCTGTGATTTCAGTTTCTGAGGCCGATGTGAGGGCAAACCCACGGAATGCATCTGGCTCAGACCGGTACCTGGCTGAGTCCTGAAGACCTGTGCTGATCAACTGGCTGGAAAGTTCAGTGATATCTTTAACCTCTCACTTTGGCAGTCTGAGGTACCCACAAGCTGCAAGCAGGCTTCAATTATACCAGTGCCTATGAAGAACCTGCCTTAATGACGATCTTCCTGCAGCACTTACATCCACAGTGATGAAGTGCTTTGAGAGGTTTGTGATGAAACATATTAGCTCCCGCCTGAGGAACGACTTGAATCCACTCTAATCTGTCTACACTCAGTCAATAGTAGATACCATTTAATTGTCTCTTCACCCAACCCTGGAACATCTGGACAGAAAGATGTATACATCAGGGTGTTCTTCATTGACTACAGCTCAGCATTCAATACTATCATCCCCTCAGATCTAAACAATAAGCTCCAGGATCTTGGCCTCATTACCTCTTTGTGCAACTGGATCCTGGATCTCCTCACTTGCAGACCCCAGTCAGTTCGGATTGGCAACAACTTCTCCTCCACAATCACAAGGCTGTGTGCTTAGCCTCCTGGTCTACTCACTTCATACTGTGAGGGTAAGCGTAGCTCCATTGCCACATTCAAGTTGGCTGATGACAGCACTCTCGTTGGCCGAATCAAAAGTGGTAACAAATGATCGGGACACTGAAAATCTGACTGAATGTTGCCACAACAACAACCTCTCACTTGATGTTGGCAGGACCAAGGAGCTGATTATTGGCTACAAGAGGAGGTCCATGAGCCAGTCCTCATCAATGGATCAATACACAATAGACAATAGGTGCAGAATTAGACCATTCGGCCCTTCGAGCCTGCACCACCATTTTGAGATCATGGCTGATCATCTACTCTCAATACCCGGTTCCTGCCTTGTCCCCATATCCCTTGATTCCCCTATCCATAAGATACCTATCTAGTTCCTTCTTGAAAGCATCCAGAGAATTGGCCTCCACTGCCTTCTGAGGCAGTGCATTCCAGACCCCCACAACTCTCTGGGAGAAGAAGTTTTTCTTTAACTCTGTCCTAAATGACCTACCCCTTATTCTCAAACCATGCCCTCTGGTACTGGACTCTCCCAGCATCTGGAACATATTTCCTGCCTCTATCTTGTCCAATCCCTTAATAATCTTATATGTTGCAATCAGATCCCCTCTCAATCTCCTTAATTCCAGCGTGTACAAGCCCAGTCTCTCTAACTTCTCTGCGTAAGACAGTCCTGACATCCCAGGAATTAACCTTGTGAATCTACGCTGCACTTCCTCTACAGCCAGGATGTCCTTCCTTAACCCTGGAGACCAAAACTGTACACAATACTCCAGGTGTGGTCTCACCAGGGCCCTGTACAAATACAAAAGGATTTCCTTGCTCTTGTACTCAATTCCCTTTGTAATAAAGGCCAACATTCCATTAGCCTTCTTCACTGCCTGCTGCACTTGCTCATTCACCTTCAGTGACTGATGAACAAGGACTCCTAGATCTCTTTGTATTTCTCCCTTACCTAACTTTACACCGTTCAGATAATAATCTGCCTTCCTGTTTTTACTCCCGAAGTGGATAACCTCACACTTATTCACATTAAACGTCATCTGCCAAGTATCTTCCCACTCACCCAGCCTATCCAAGTCACCCTGAATTCTCCTAACATCCTCATCACATGTCACACTGCCACCCAGTGTAGTATCATCAGCAAACTTGCTGATGGTATTCTCAATGCCTTCATCTAAATCGTTGACGTAACTCGTAAACAGCTGTGGTCCCAATACTGAGCCCTGTGGCACCCCACTAGTCACCACCTGCCATTCCGAGAAAAACCCATTCACCGCTACCCTTTGCTTTCTATCTGCCAACCAGTTTTCTATCCATGTCAATGTCCTCCCCCCAATGCCATGAGCTTTGATTTTACCCACCAATCTCCTATGTGGGACCTTATCAAATGCCTTCTGAAAATCGAGGTACACTACATCCACTGGATCTCCCTTGTCTAACTTCCTGGTTACATCCTTGAAAAACTCCAATAGATTAGTCAAGCATGATTTACCCTTGGTAAATCCATGCTGGCTTGGCCCAATCCTATCTCTGCTATCTAGATATGCCACTATTTCATCTTTAATAATGGACTCTAGCATCTTCCCCACTACTGATGTTAGGCTGACAGGTCGATAGTTCTCTGTTTTCTCCTTCCCTCCTTTCTTAAAAAGTGGCATAACATTAGCCATTCTCCAATCCTCAGGAACTGATCCTGAATCTAAGGAACATTGGAAAATGATTACCAATGCATCCGCAATTTCCAGGGCCACCTCCTTTAGTACCCTAGGATGCAGACCATCTGGACCTGGGGATTTGTCAGCCTTCAGTCCCATCAGTCTACTCATCACCGTTTCCTTCCTAATGTCAATCTGTTTCATTTCCTCTGTTACCCTATGTCCTTGGCCCATCCATACATCTGGGAGATTGCTTGTGTCTTCCTTAGTGAAGACAGATCTAAAGTACTTATTAAATTCTTCTGCCATTTCTCTGTTTCCCATAACAATTTCACCCAATTCATTCTTCAAGGGCCCAACTATCTTCTTAACTATCTTCTTTCTCTTCACATACCTAAAAAAGCTTTTGCTATCCTCCTTTATATTCCTGGCTAGCTTGCGTTCATACCTCATTTTTTCTCCCCATATTGCCTTTTTAGTTAAGTTCTGTTGTTCCTTAAAAATTTCCCAATCATCTGTCCTCCCACTCACCTTAGCTCTGTCATACTTCCTTTTTTTTAATGCTATGCAATCTCTGACTTCCTTTGTCAACCACTGTGGCCCCTTTGCCCCCTTTGAATCCTTCCTTCTCCGGGGGATGAACTGATTTTGCACCTTGTGCATTATTCCCAAGAATACCTGCCATTGCTGTTCCACTGTCTTTTCTGCTAGGATATCCATCCAGTTAACTTTGGCCAGCTCCTCCCTCATGGCTCCATAGTTTCCTTTGTTCAACTGCAACACTGTCACCTCCGAGCTGCCCTTATCCTTCTCAAATTGCAGATAAAAACTTATCATATTATGATCACTACCTCCTAATGGCTCCTTTACTTCAAGATCGCTTATCAAATCCTGTTCATTACAGAACACTAAATCTAGAATAGCCTTGTCCCTGGTCGGTTCTTGTACAAGCTGTTCCAAGAATGCATCCCTTAGGCACTCTACAAACTCCCTATCCTGGGGTCCAGCACCAACCTGATTCTCCCAGTTCACCTGCATGTTGAAATCCCCCATAACTACTGCAACATTACCTTTGCCACATGCCAATGTTAACTCCCTATTCAACTTGCACCCAATATCCATGCTACTGTTTGGTGGCCTGTAGACAACATCCATTAGGGTCCTTTTGCCCTTACTGTTCCTCAATTCTATCCACACAGACTCCACTTCTCCTGATCCTATGTCCCCCCTTGCAAAGGACTGAATCTCATTCCTCACCAACAGGGCCACCCCACCCCCTCTGCCCACATTTCTGTCCCTACGATAGCACGTATACCCTTGTACATTCATTTCCCAGGTCTGATCTCCCTGCAGCCATGTCTCCGTTATCCCAACAACATCATAGTTACCCATTTGCACCTGAGCTTCAAGCTCATCTGCCTTATTTCTGACACTTTGTGCATTCAGATATAGAATTTTTAGCCCATTTCTCCTCTCTCTGTTTGAATCTCTGCCTATTGTGCTTAACCCAGCTCCCCGAACTCCCATTGGACTATACGCCCCTAGAATTTTGTTGTCCTTCCTAAATTTACTTATTCTTTCTGCACATTTAACTTCATGTTCCATCAGACCATCCCTCTGTACATGTGTCCTCCTTATCACTTGTTCCGCCTCACCTTTCTCTACTACACACTTAATATTCCGGAACCGTGTAGTCCCCACCTGTCCTTTATTCTTCATCTTGCTATCCTCTCTCACATTCTGGATCCCCGCCCCCTGCAAATTTAGTTTAACCCCCCCCCGAGCAGCACTAGCAAACTTTCCTGCGAGAATGTTAGTATCACTCCAGTTCAGGTGTAAACCGTCCCATCAGAACAGATCCCACCTTCCCTGGAACAAAGCCCAATTATCTAAAAACCTGAAGCCCTCCCTCCTGCACCATCCTCTCAGCCACGTATTAATCTGTATAATCTTTCTGTTCCTTGCCTCACTCACACGTGGCATAGGTAGCAATCCTGAGATTGTTACCCTGGAGGTCCTGCTCTTCAGCTTCGCACCTAACTCCCTGAACTCCCTACGCAGGACCCCCTCACTCATCCTACCCACGTCGTTGGTCCCTACATGGACCACAACATCTGGATTCTTGTCCTCCCTCTCGAGAATAACCTGCACCCGATCTGAGATATCTCGGACCCCGGCACCAGGGAAGCAACATACCATCCGAGACTCCCGATCTTCCCCACAAAATCTCCTATCCGCCCCCCTGACTATAGAATCCCCTATCACTACCGCTCTCTTCTCTTTCTTCCTCCCCTTCCTAGTCGAGGGTCCAACCTCAGTGCCAGAGACAGGACCACCGCAACTTGTATCCCCACCAACAGTATCCAAAACAGTATACTTATTGTTGATGGGAACGGCCACAGGGGTGCTCTGCTCTTCTCTGTCTGCTCCCCCTGCCTCTCTTGACTGTCACCTCCTTTTCGGTGTGACTGCCTCCCGATAACTCTCATCTATCTCTGGCTCTGCCTCCCGAATGATCCGTAGTTCATCCAGCTCCTGCTCCAATTCCCTAACTTGGTCTGATAGGAGCTGCAGCTGGATGCACCTTTTGCAGGTGTGGTCATCAGGGACATACTGCATACGGAGCACACCACTGCTCTAACTGTCTCCCCCATTACCTGATCCCAGATTAGTCAGAGGCAGAGAGGGTCAGCAACTTTAAATTCCTCAGTGTTATCATTTCGGAGGATCTCTCCCGGGTCCAGCATGTAAGTGCCATTACAAAGAAAGCAAGGCAGCACTTCACTTCCTTAAAAGTTTGTGAGGATCTGGCATGACATCTAAAACCTTGACAAACTTCTATAGACGTGTAATGGAGAGTATATTGGCTGGTTGCATCACAGCCTGGCATGGAAACACCAATGCCCTTGAATGGACAACCTACAAAAAGTAGTGGACTATGGGTAAAGTCCTCGTCACCACTGAGCACATTAACGAGGAGTGCTGTCCCAGGAAAGCAGCATCCAATATCAAGAACTCTCACCACCCAGGCCATGCTCGCTTCTTGCTGCTGCCATCAGGAAAGAGATACAGGAGCCTCAGGACCCACATCACCAGGTCCAGGAACAGGTATTACCCCTCATCCATCAGGATCTTCAGCCAGAGGAGATATCCTAACTAAATTTTACTCATCCCATCACTGAACTATTCCCACCACCTGTAGACTCACCTTCAAGGACTCTTCATCTCATGTTCTTGATATTTTTGTAAATTTATTATTACAATTTTGCTTGTCTTTTCTTCTTTTTGTATTTGCACGGTTTGTTCGTTTTTGCATTGTTTGTTTGTCCGTATTGTTAGGTGTGGTCCTTCACTGACTTTATTGTGCTTCTTTATATTTGATGTGAATGTCTGCAAGGGAATGAATCTCAGGGTTGTATATGATAGTTTGGTAATAAATTTACTGTGACTTTACCTTGGGTAAACTGTTGGAATTGTCCAGGTTGTCACATTAATCTCTCTCTGTCATTACCTATCTTTGAACAGCTGTTGGGAGCCCCACCACCCAGAAGCAGGAGTGATTACAGAGCATCCTCTGTGTTGTGTTCCAGTGTAACAGGTTAAAGACTTCTCAGAAGGATAGGAGTGGACAAATACTGTTGGGTTATGGGGGATACAAATCACATATATAAAGCTGTCAGAAACTATGAAACAATCATGAGGGTTCAATCTAGAGGATAATATTGAAACTTGGAGAGGTTACCTTCACCTTATCCACATCCTTGTGACGATTATTTTGCTCTCCTTTCCACTTGTGAACTGGAAATGACATTAAACGATATTGAATCCTGTGCAATGATACTGCACACAGCTCCCTCTAGTGGCTGGTTCCTGGTGTTCATGGCACACTTCAGACTGAGGTACTGTTAGTCCGCTCTGTTGGTTGATTAAACTCACAAAGAAGACCTTCAGGCAACAATCAACGCTGTTTATTTGTTTATTTTTATTTATTTGGAGATACAATGCAGACCAGACTCTTTCAGGCCAACGAGCCGCACGGTGAATCAGTCCACCTATTTGCACTAGCCTAATCACAGGCCAATGTACTATGACCAATTAACCCACTAACTGCTATATATTTGGACCGTGAGCGGAACAAGAGCACCTTGCAGAAACCCACATGCTCATGGGAAGAATGCACAAACGTCTTACAGAGGATGACAGAATGGAACTCTGAAGCTCTGAGCTGTAATAGCATTGTGCCAACCACTGACCCAGTATGGTACTGTGGCAAATATGTAGTCAGTGTGCTGAAAAACAATAGATCCTTACTTATGAACTCCAGACAACAATCTGCCTTTTATTATCACCTATTAACACAGTCTAACACTCCCAGGGTATTGAGGTTCATGACTGCACATAGGGACTCTAGCTGGGGACTGAACAGACCAGCAGCTTCACCCTCCACCATTCTCCTCTGTCCCTCCTCCTTCCCTCCATTCCTCTATCCCCCCTCTCTTTCACTCCATTCATCTGACACTTCTCCTTCCCTCCATTCCCCTGTCCCTCCTCCTCCACTCCATTCCTCTGACCCTCCTCTTTCTCTTCATTCCTCTGTCCTCTTTCCTTCCATTCCTATGACCCTCCTCCTTCCCTCCATTCCTCTATTCCCGTCCTTCCCTCCATTCTGTCCCTCCTCCTCCTCCCCTCAATCCCCTGACCCTCCTCCTTCCCTCCATTCCTCTGTCTCTCCTCTTTCTCTTTCTCCCTCTCTGTGCTCCAGACCCTACACGTGTACACCACACTCCCCACCCTCCTTCCTACTCCAGGTTTAGTGATTTGGTTTCCTTCACCTCCCTGTCTGGTATTTTCAGCATCATGGCATTGATCTTCTTTTATTACATCTGATGCTTCGTGGTCCATTTCAGTCATTGCCTCTAAGGTTGCTCCTGGTTCATGGATTGAATGATCTCCTTTTCAATCAACTATTCCTTCCATGTTTTTTTTTCAAATCTTCTTCTCATGTGTCATTTATAAAGCCACAAATTAAGACCTCTTCCTTTCCTCAATAACAGGCTCCTTGGTTTATTACATTCCAATCCAAACCCATTTCACTTTTGCTTAAACTTTACTGCAGTGTCCTCACTATTGATGAGCTGCTCCCCTCACTCGGCCCACCAGCCTGAGATGGTAAGGCCATCAGATTAAAGACATAAGAGCAGAATTACGCCCATTGAATCTGCTTCACCTTTCAATTGGGGCTTTCAATATTTGATAGGTTTCAATGAGATCCCTCCCCAACTCGCCCCCCCCCCCCCCCCCCCGTACCGCAGTGTGCGCACTATTCCCAAATTCAGCCCTCATTCTGTTCACTTACCCGATTTATTGATGGGGTGGATTGCTGCTGCCTTTCCTCCTGTGGTCTTGGGATGTTTATTCCCGAAGGAAACCTTGCACACATTTTAGAAATTCACTCCATCCTTTCCCCTCACTCCTGCTCATTCAACACTGGTGGATCAAACTTTCAGAACTACTTTTCTTTCCTCTGTCCAGCTACATTCAGAGTCACTTCCTGTGAATGATTTGTCTGATTCAACACTTGTTGTCCCTCCTTCCATACATATTGGTTTTGTCACACTCTACTTCAGAATCTTTCTTTTTCACTGTCAGTGAATCCTTTGAGCTCCCACTTTCTCTTTGCTTGCAGTTCACTTCTTTTCCTGGTGCCCTGTCCTCACTGTGCCACCTCTCCCTGCCACACTGCCTCAATTTGTACATTGCTTCACTTAAATTCTCTCTCTTCTCCCAGTCCAGAAGTCACCTCCTTGACTTTAAATGTTTGCTCCTGAGATTTTTATCAGGATCAATCCCACTCTTGCCTGAGCTTCGGAAGAAGCCCCCTTCCCCCAGCATCCAATCCTCCCCCACCAATCCCCAACCCCTTCTTCCTCCACCCTTAACTGTTAATGCCTCCACCTCGAAACCTTTCCTCTCCACCTCTGAACAATTCATCTTCCAACCCAACCCTCTCCTCCTCTGTCATAAAAACATAGGAAATAGGAGCAGACGAGGCCATCTGGTCCACTGAACCTGCTCCGCCATTCAATGAGATCATGGCTGATCTGACCATGGACTCATCTCCACCTACCTGCCTTTTCCCCATAATCCTTAATTCCCCTACTATGCAAAAATCTAACCAACCTTGTCTTAAACATATTTACTGAGGTAGCCTCCACTGCTTCATTGGGCAGAGAATTCCACAGATTCATCACTCTTTGGGAAAAGCAGAACCACCACATCTCCATCTTAAATTTACTCCCCTGAATCTTGAGGCTATGTCCCCTAGTTCTAGTCTCACTTACTAGTAGAAACAACTTTCCTGCTTCTAATTTATCTATCCCTTTCATAATTTTATATGTTTCTATAAGATCTCCTCTCATCTTTCTGAATTCCAGCAAGTACAGTCACAGGCGCCTCAATCTCTCCTCATAGTTTAACCCCCTCATTTCTGGAATCAGCCTGGTGAACCTCCTCTGCACCACCTCCAAAGCCAGCATATCCTTCCTCAAGTAAGGAGACCAGAAATGCACTGCACTCCAGATGTGCCCTCACCAGTACCCTATACAGTTGCAGCATAAGCTCCCAACTCTTAAATTCAGTCCCTCTAGCAACGAAGGCCAACGTTCCATTTCCCTTCTTGATAGCCTGCTGCACCTGCAGATCAACCTTTTGTGATTCATGCACAAGCACTCCCTAGTCCCTCTGCACAGCAGCATGCTGCAATTTTTACCATTTAACAAATCATCTGATCTTCCATTTTCCCTTCCAAAGTGGATGACCTCGCATTTACCAACATTATACTCCATCTGCCAGACCCTGGCCCACTCGATTAACCTATCTATGTCCCTCTGCAGACTCCCTGTATCCTCTGCACAATTTGCTTTTCCACTCAATTTAGTGTCATCAGCAAACATTACACTCAGTCTCTTTCTCCAGAGCGTTAATGTGTATTGTGAACAGTTGCAGGCCCAGCAACAACCCCTGGGGCACACCGCTCACCACTGATTGCCAACCAGAGAAACATCCCAGTATCCCAACTCTCTGCTTTCTATTAGTTAACCAATACTCTATCCACACTAATACATCACCCCCAACACAATACATCCCTATCTTATGGATAAGTCTTTTATGTGGCACCTTATCAAACACCTTCTGGAAATCCAAATAAATAATATCCATCTTCTCCCCTCCATCCACTGCATTCATTAAATCCTCGAAGAACTCCAGTAAGGTTGTCAAACAGGACCTGCCTTTGATAACTCCATGCTGCATCTGCCTGATGGATCCATTTCCTTCCAAGTGCATCACTATTTCTCTTTAATGATAGCTTCAGGCAATTTCCCAACTACAGATGTTAAACTAACTGGCCGATAGCTACCTGCCTTTTGCCAACATCATTTTTGAATAGTGGCGTGACATTTGCCTTCTTTCAATCCGCCGGGAACTGCCCAGAGTCCAGAAAATTTTGGTAAATTATCACCAAAGCCTCGACTATAACTTCTGTCATTTCTTTCAGCACTCTGGAATGCATTCCATCAGGACCAGGGGACTTGTCTGTCTTCAGGCCCACAAGTTGCTCAGCACTACTTCTTTAGTGATAGCTATTGTATCAAGGTCCTCACCTCCCATTACATCCATAACATCTCCCTTTGACATATTAGATGAGTCTCCCACTGTGAAGACCGACACAAAATAGTCATTCAAAGTCTCTGCCATTTCCTTATTACCCAATATCAATTTCCCCTTCTCATTCACTTTTGCCACTCTTTTCTGCTTTATTAATTACAAAAACTTTTACTATATGTTTTCATATTTTGTGGTAGTTTATTTCCATATTCCATCTTCCCTTTCTTTATTGCTCTCTTAGTGGTACTTTGTTGGTTTTTTAAGTTTTCCCGATCTCCCAGTTCCCCACCCTTACTGTCCCTGCTTTTAACTGGAATATACTTTTGTTGAGCACCATGAAAAAATCTCTTTGAGAGTCTTCCACTGTTCTTCAACCACTCCACCATATAGCCTGTGTTCCCAGTCTACAATAGCCAAATCCTCCTTATCCCATTGTAGTCCCCATTGTTTAGGCATAATACACTGTTTCAACACTTTCCTCCACGTAACAACCCTTCTCCCTCTGCCTCTCAACCCTCTGTCCTTTACCTCTCAACCCTTCCCCCACTTCCCAGTTCTTTTCCCTTCACCTCCCAACCCCGCCACCCTCACAGGGGAGGGAACGGCCCTCTGGTCTCATTCTGTAGCCATTTCCCCAGATCAGTATCGAGGATCAAGATACTTGACCACAGCACCAAGAGTCACCGATATACGGAAAAAGCTGCAAACGAGGATCTTTCCTGCGAGATGGGTTTGTACTACTATGAAGGCTTTCAAATACGCCAAAACAAATGGTGAAGTGAGTTACTGTGACTCATGTCACTGTGGCAGTGTCTATCACATACATCTCCTCTACCCTCACTGGCCTTGGTGTGGTTTCCTCTGCACAAGTGACTGCTTTGCTAAGCATCTGCACTCCATCCTGCATGGCCATTTGGGGCTCCCTTCTGGATTTTCATAGGAGTCCCTTCAACCCATTGAGTCTGAGCCAGTCCTCTGAATATTACCATCAATCACTCTCTCTACTTCCCTTCCCCGTAGCTCATTCTCCCCAC
Organism: Hemitrygon akajei; assembly: GCF_048418815.1. NCBI lineage: Eukaryota > Metazoa > Chordata > Chondrichthyes > Myliobatiformes > Dasyatidae > Hemitrygon > Hemitrygon akajei. The sequence goes on from NC_133127.1 coordinate 36,049,415, forward strand.
ATTTCCCATACCTAGGGGCAATTTATAGTGGGTGATTCACCCACTGACTCACATGTGTTTGAGACGTGTAAGGAATCCAGACCATCTCGGGAAAACCCATGAGAGATTGTACAAATTCGGTGCAGACAGCTGCCAAGATCGGAATGGAGCTCACATTGTTGAGGTAGTATCTGTGTCTGCTCCACTACCCGTTTGAAGACTCTGACAGTCCCTTATGTTGCAATGTTCCAGCGTCTGCAATCTACTTCCTCATCTGTTCCCTCCGTGCTCTGTGCTGATGGAAACCCATTCCAAACATACACCCTTCCTGATTTCAGTTCCTTTTGCCGCGGGTCACAAGAGCCACAAGACCCAGGCATTGTGGGCAGTGGGGGCAGAGCTCGCACAACGGGAGGGTTATTGCCCAAATCTACTGAGTTTGAGTGTGGGAGTCAGCTGGCAAACTGTGGTGAGCAAAGGTCACTACACCTTCCCACTCTGAATTAAAACTCACACTATTGCAGATCCATTACATTAACAGCCCACTAAGCCCATCAGGGAAGGTGATGCTTATGAGAATGTTTCCATGGTTGGGCAGGCTAGGATTTTATTCCTTGGTATGTAGAAAAATGAGGGGTGATTGTATAGAGGTGACCATAACCATAAGTAGCATGGATCGGGTGAAGGCACACAATCTTTTTCCCAGGGAAAGGGAATCAAAAACTAGAGGGCTTAGGTTTGTAAATGTGATGGAGCTTAGGTGGGCATGGATCAGTTGTCCAAATGCCTGTTTCTATGTGCTGTATGTTGTTTCCAATGACTGTGCGACAGAAAGTCAGGGCAAAGGCTTTCTCAATGTTGCTGCAATGTCAGAGAACCTCTGGCCAGAGACGTGACCAGTAAAACAATGATGCATCATTTGGCTGGCCCCAGAGATGTTAGTATCTGTCATTCTGTTTTTCTTTCTTTGCTTTCCTAAACCATCCCTTCATTTCTTTACTCTTATTTCCTCTCTATACCTGATTTCCTCCACCCCTCAGTGCCCCATTGAGGAGGAGTTGCCCTACTGAGGAGGAGATGTCCTATTGTGGAGGAGTTATCTAATTGCAGAGGAGTTGTCACACTGAGGAGATTGGCTCATTGTGGAGGGGTTGCCCCACTGAGGAGGAGTTGCCCCATTGCTTTGCTGCCGCGTTCTCAATGTGCACTCCCAGTCACAATGGGAAATAAGGTGCAGGAAGTCTCATGGTCCAAGGTCACCCATGGAGAGGGGTGCGTTTGCGGTCGGTTAAACAGAAGGGACCGTTATACTGCAGCTGACACATTGGGACTGAGGTGGTGTGTCCCCACATCCCCACTCCAGGGTCAGGAGCTGTGATGGCATCAATTACCTAAAGTAGTTCAGCCCGAAGAGTGGGAGCTCCAGCCTTGGTGCCACTTGCACACTGCCCAGCAACCTCTGCCAGTTAGAGGCTTCATGCACCAGGGATTACGTCCACACCTCAGCCCGCCTGAGTTAGTTGGCCTCAACATCTGATTGTCAGTCCTCCCTCTGACAGGTCCACAGAAAGGGTGTGTAGGCTCTTACTGGAGGGAGAGGATGCCAGTCCTGACCATATGTCCATTGGTGAGAGGGTGGCCCGTTGAAACTCACCATCTGGAGATGACAGCGTGCCCAGTCAGAACCTTCCTCACAACCCTCTCAGCCAGAGCCCTCTGCCGATTCACTAGCTGCAGGTGGTGAGACCTGTTTCCACCGGCCGAGGGGCAGGAACACCACTCAGAGCTGTCAGCTCGGACACAGCTCCCCTTCTTATAAAGCACTGGTGAGGCCTCACCTTGAGTACTTGAGTAGTCAACAGCTTGATCTTAGCAAAAATGTGCTGTCGTTGGAGAAGGTCCAGAGGAGGTTCACAAGGATGATTCCAGGAATGAAAGGGTTATCATACAAGGAACGTTTGATGGCTCTGGGTCTGTACTCGCTGGAATTCAGGAGGATGAGGGGGGTTCTCACCGAAACCTTTCAAATGGTGAAAGGCCTAGACAGAGTAGATGTGGAAAGGATGTTTCCCATGGTGCGAGAGTGTAGAACAAGAGGGCACAGCCTCAAGATAGAGGGACGTCTTTTCAAAACAGAGATGCAGAAAAATTTCTTCAGTCAAAGGGTGGTGAACTTGTGGAATTTGTTACCACAGGCAGCTGTGGAGGCCGGGTCATTGGGTGTATTTAAGGCAGAAATTGATGGACATGGTTGACATCAAAGGTTACCAGCAGAAGGCCAGGAACTGGGGTTGAAGAGGAGATAGAATGGTGGAACAGACTCCATGGGCCAGGTGGTCTAATTCTGTTCCTGTCTTGTGGGGGAAGTGTTGAAGAAAGAACTGATCTTGGCTAAGATGAGAAGCAAAGTTGATTTCAGATGCCCGACGGTGAGGCGACAAGCGGCTTCAGGTACAGGCGATGGACGGGGCAGCCTGAGGAATGCTGGTAGAAGTGGGCAGGGACTGCCACACTCTGTCACTGCATGGGTTTCCTCTGGGTGAAAGGAACTTTACAGCGGGAGCTCCGCACTGTGGGAGGAGCGAGGGGCGGAGCCGGAGTTTCTGCTCGGGCTGCTGGAGCCGGAGTCCGGGCTGCGGCGGCGATGGATCGGGACCAGGGCGGCGTGGAGGGACACTGGGGGTCCGGGACAGGGGCGGCGGCCCGGTGAGTCGAAAGGGAGGGAGGGAAGAGATCTGAGTTTGAACGAAGCAACGGGGGTGGGGTCGGTAGTCAGTGGCGAGGAGATGAGGGCGTAAGGGTTGAGGTGGTGGGTCTGAGGAGCGAGGACGAGGAATTGAGGGATGAGGATTAGGAGCAAGGATGAGGAATTAAGGAGTGAGGATGAGGAATTAAGAAGTGAGGACGAGGAGTTGAGGGGTGAGGATTAAGAGTGGGTCTGAGAAGTGGGGATATACTGTGGCAGCCCCAGTCACAATCCCCTCGCTGCTGGTGCGGGGAGACTTCCGATTCTTCATCATCCACATACGGTCGCGTGTCCCAGTGCCGACAGGATCCTGTTTGAAATTTATTTGGGGATCCTGTATTACCAGCCCCCCCCCCCAACAAGTACTGCTTCACTCCCTGAGTACCTCGAGCGGTTTGCTTGTTGCCCCGTTGCGACTGTTCCACTTCTTCGCAGAGGCTTTAAGCGTGTCCTTTCCTCTCAGACCGGTACCCTCCTCCCACCACGGGGTCAGTTTCACGGGTCTGAGTCTGGGTTAGGGTCAGGCAGTGAAAGTCGGGTCTCAGCGCTCCGTATCTTGGACGGGGTTCGGAACACAGACAGGGCGTCGCTGCCGTTTGGCCAGAGCAGTGAGATGTCTGCTCTCTCTGGAGAAAGGACAGCCCTCAGACCAGGTGCATGCCCGTGCCAGGTTAAAGCCTTGCTTTTCAAAAAAGTACCTTTATTTCAAACGGACACATCTGAAGATCACAGAGAATTTCATGGACGCCCTGGGGGAGACTGCTTCACGTTTCCCTGGGTGCCATCATAACGTTTATTTATTGTTTTTATTTAAGAGATACATTATGGTAACAGGGCCTTCCGCCTTATAAAGACCGCACCCATGTCTCTAATTAAAGTACGAATTGGAATGCGTGTGGACTGTGGGAGGAAACCCAGGCAATGACAGGAAAAACCTACAGGAACCTCTTACAGGCAGCGATGGGGATTGAACCCGCGTCGCTGGCGCTGTAATAGCATTAGGCTGACCGCTACGCTAAACCATCACACTGAGCACGGGGGGCTCCCCAAGGTTGAGTGCTCAGTCCACTGCAGTTCACTCTGCTGACCCACGACTGTGCTGTAACACACAGCTCTAACCATATCATCAAGTTCGCTGATGACACGACCGTGGTGGGTCTCATCAGCAAGAACGACAAGTCAGCTTACAGAGAGGAGGTGCAGCGGCTAACGGACTGGTGCACAGCCAACAACCTGTCTCTGAATGTGAACAAAACAAAAGAGATGGTAGTCGACTTCAGGAGAGCACGGAATGACCGCACCCCGCTGAACATCATGGCTCCTTGGTAGAGATCGTTAAGAGCACCAAATTTCTTGGTGTTCACCTGGCGGAGAATCTCACCTGGGCCCTCAACACCAGCTCCATAGCAAAGAAAGCCCAGCAGCCTCTCTACTTTCTGTGAAGGCTGAGAAAGTCCATCTCCCACCCCCCACCCTCACCACATTCTACATCCTGAGCAACTGCATCACTGCCTGGTTCGGAAATTGCACCATCTTGGATCGCAAGACCCTGCAGCGGATAGTGAGGTCAGCTGAGAAGATCATCGGGGTCTCTCTTCCCGCCATTACAGACACTTACACTACACGCTGCACTCGCAAGGCAAACAGTATTATGAAGGACCCCACGCACCCCTCATACAAACTCTTCTCCCTCCTGCCATCTGGGAAAAGGCACTGAAGCATTCGGGCTCTCACAAACAGACCGTGCAACAATTTCTTCCCCAAGCCATCAGACTCCTCAATATCCAGAGTCTAGACTGACACCTACATCATTTATTGTCATATTGAAACTGGTTCTCTACTGTGCCTGTTGTCATTAATTAATTAATTATTGTACTGCTCTGCACTGTTTTTGTGCCCTTTATGTAGTCCTGAGTAGGTCTGTCATCTAGTGTAGTTTTGTGTTGTTTTAAGTAGTCTAGTACAGTGTAGCCTTGTGCTGTCTCACATAGTCTAGTGTAGTTTTGTGTTGTTTTAAGTAGTCTAGTACAGTGTAGCCTTGTGCTGTCTCACATAGTCTAGTGTAGTTTTGTGTTGTTTCATGTAGCACCAGGGTCCTGGAGGAACATTGTTTTGTTTTTACTGTGTACTGTACCAGCAGTTTATGGTTGAAATGACAATACAAGTGACTTGACTATTTATTGAAGGCCGTATGGTGCAGTGGGGGGGGGGGGGGGCAGGTCTGTAGCTGACCTTTGTCTTGCCTCTCTTTGAGGTTGCTGGATTTACACCAGGAACGTCTCCTTCAGGAGGTACAGTCCCATCTACGGTGAAGCTGACGGGTTTATGAATTGCCTGATGAGGTGGATTGCCGTGGCCACGGAGTGGGTGTGGATCAGAATTGGTGGAGACCTGGTGATAACTATTCCTGTACCACCAGTGAGCTGTGGTAGGACTGAGGATGGAGAGGTTCCTCTGGAAGGACAGGATCCCCTCTGTGAAGCCAACCTGCAGCCACCTGGCCTTGTGTGAGGAGAAGCCCTGTAAACCTGCTCATCTTCACCTTTGTGCAGGGGTTCTTGGACCCCTTGCTTAATAGCATTGGTCCATGGCATAGAAAGGGTTGGGAATCACTGCCTTAGTGGGTTCTTGTGGAAATGCTGGCGTGTGGCATGTTGTGGCTCAAACCAGTCAAACTGTCTCGGTACCACTCATTGGATTAGAATCATAGGGAAGGATTAGAGAGGTGACCACCCATTTCCCCCACATCTGGTTTCACCTATCACTCACGAGCTTGTACTCCTTCCCCTCCCCCATCTTATTCTAGCTTCTACTCCTTCCTTCCCTGTGCTGTTGAAGAGTCGTGACCCAAACCATTGACTGCTTATTCCCCTCCATAGATGCTGCCCGGCCTTTTGAGTTCTTCCAGCATGTCTTTCAGATGTTATCCACGCAGGGTTGTTGGGCAATATTTGGCCTTAGCTTGTTTCTGACCAGTACAGATGTGAAGGGCTGAATAGCCTTATTATGCATTGTAACTGTCCTTTGATGAGATCAGTAATCTGGTTGAATGGCTGAATAAACTCAAGGGCCTGAATATCTCCACTTAGTCTGGTGACCACACTCCTCACCTTTGACCCTGAGGAGACACAAGGGATTGCAGATACTAACTGTTAAAGGAACTCAGTGGGTCCAGCAGCATCTAAACAGAGAAGTTTTTTAGTCCTGGTGTAGGGCTTAGACCCCAAATGTTGAGAATTCCTTTCCTCCCATAGATGCTGTTCCATCCGCTGAGTTCCTTCAGCAGATTTTGTGTTGTCTTTGAGCACAATTCCCCAAACTTACTTTGTGCACCATCACTCCCACTCTGTCCTGTGTGACTGGGGGAGCTGGTGCCCAGGAGTTGTAGAAACATAGAAAACCTACAGCACAATACAGGCCCTTCGGCCCACCAAGTTGTGCCGAACATGTCCCTACCTTAGAAATCACTAGGCTTACCTATAGCCCTTTATTTTCCTAAGCTCCATGTACCTATCTAAAAGCCTCTTAAAAGACCCTATCGTATCCGCCTTCACCACAGTTGCCGGCAGCCCATTCTACACACTCACCACTCTCTGAGTAAAAAACTTACCCCTGACATCTCCTCTGTACCTACTCCCCAGCACCTTAAACCTGTGTCCTCTTGTGGCAGCCATTTCAGCCCTGGGAAAAAGCCTCTGACTGTCCACATGATCAATGCCTCTCAGCTGTGATATATGATTCCTTCCTTTGTACTGAGAGAGTGCTCTGTTGCTGATGGTGTCCCAACTGTATCCTTCCTCAACAAAACAAAGACAAGAGTTGCTGGAAAAGTCCATCTAAGGAGAGAGAAACTAAACATTTCGGGTCAAAGAACCTTCATCAGAACTAGATTCTTAGCCCTACAGCTTCTACAAAACACTGTCTTATAATAAAGTTCAAAATGAATATTTTATCAAAGTACGTATATGTCACCATATACTACCCTGAGATTCATTTTCTTGCAGGCATTTGCAGGAAAATAAAGAAGTAGAATAGTGTAATTGAGAAAACTATACATGAACAAAGACTGGCAAACAACAATGTGCAAAAGAAGACAACTTGTGCAGATAAACCAATAATACCAAGAACATAGATTGTAGAATAGACTGTGGAATCAGTTCAGAGTTGCGGTTGTGTGTAGCTTTCTGTGAGAAGGGAGCCCTGTGCTGACAGAACGTCTGCTTTGTGCCGGCAGAATTCCCGCTCTTCAGCTGCTCAGGAGACAGCGGGTGGAGCTTGTCGAAAAGCTGGAAGAGCGGGTGGATTGGCTCCTGGAGCAAGCCCTGCAGACGGAGCTGATCACCAAGGACGACTATGAAGATGTGAAGTACGTGCCTGGTCCCCGAAGGAGAGTCCGCACTCTGCTCGACATCATCGATTGCCGTGGGGAGCTGGTGGCCAATGAATTCTGCTCCCTCGTTGCGAAATCTGAAGGTGTTGCTGACACGGGCATTGGGACGAGCGGTAAGTGAACCTCTGGTTGAGTGAAGTTCATTGTCCTATGTCTGCACAGGTGCAATGAATAACTTGCAGCAACACCGCAAACACATAACATTACAGACAACATTCAAACCAGGAAGGTATATGAACCTATACAAAAATTATTTAAAACACAATTGGAACAAAAAAGACAACATCCATTGTAGTGCAAAGTGGTCCTAGTGCTGCATGTGATAATGAGGGGGTGGTTAGAGTTTATGCAGATTGGTTCAAGCACTGACTGGTTAAGAGAAAGGAACTGTTTGTGAACCTGGTGGTGTGAGTCTGTAGTTCCTGTCTGACGGCAGCTGCAAGGAGATATCATCACCTTTCCAGGGTGGAAGATCTTCTCAAAGCTCTGAAGGAGTCCAGTTTTGTGCAGGGCGCTTTCACATTTACATCAGATATGAAAGACCTGACAGAAATTAAGATCAGGGATAAGGGGATAGAGTGAAAGACAAGGATTTGAGATGGTCAAGCGTTGTGGGTCTGCTCCCTGGAAGCTGCTGAGGGAGAATGTGTGCATGCTGAGATTAGATAGGATGAGGTACAGCAGTGTGGCCTTAATGCTGGAGTTAATCTTTGTGTAGACAGGGGTGAACTCAGCCTGAAGGACAGAGATCTCTGGAATTTTAGAATAATTTGTGCAAACAAGGAGATTGCAGAGCTGTTGCATGAGAGGATTGACCCAGGACGGGATCTCAACAAATTAACAATAAGGGGAATGAAGAAAATAATGGGACTAAGCACAAAGTACACTATAGATGCTGTGGTCAAATCAACACATACAAACAAGCTGCCTATCACCTCTCATGATTCTGCCTTCTTCTACTACACATAATGCTTTCCCCTTACATTCCTTCTTCACCTTTCCTGCCTGTCCCCTCCCCTACCCCTTGATCTTTCCTCTTATTGGTTTTTCACCTGGCACCTGCGAGCCTTCTCCTTCCCACCTTCTTTATAGGGCTCCTGCCCCCTCCTTCTTCAGTCCTGACGAAGGGTATCGGCCTGAAATGTTGACTGCTTGTTTGCACGGATGCTGCCCGACCTACTGAGTTCCTCCAGCGTGTTGTACGTGTTGAAATAATGGTACTGAAGGGTGATAAACACAAGAGATTTTGCCGATGCTGGAAATCCAGAGTAACACACACTCAGCAGGTCAGGCAGCAACAATGGAGGGGAATAAACAGTTGACATTTCGAGCCGAGGCACTTCGTCAGGACTACATATGTTTCATTGATTACTTTGGATGCTGGGTCACTAATGTTATGTGTCTGTAATGCTGCTGCGTGTTGTTCATTGAGGCTGAAGGGCGAGTTGGGCAGGACTTTGTGTGAGGGGTAAAGTGGAGTGTCAGCTTAGTGGCATCGCTTGATGTAATATCTTGGGGTAGAAATTCAGGTACCCGGGTTTGGCACAGGATAGGCACCACACTGTGTGGTGGAAGTATTAGGCGAGGGAGCAATCAGGAGATTGAGCAAATAACAGCAAATAGATCATACTGAGTACTCAACCCTGAGGATCGCAACTTTGCACATTAAAAAAGGATTAAAAAAAGAACAGGTGATGGATGCAGAGAACTGAGTATGTAGGAGAGAAGGGCTCAACAGGACTCCCCCGCTGGAGAACTGGAAATACTGATGGAAAGGTATAGAGTGCAGATAGATTCATCAGCGAGGCCAGATCACAGCTTTCCTTCAGAACCTCCGGTTAACTTGGATGGGGAGAGAACTGCTCAGTTTATTGGACATCAGTTCATTATTGTCCCATGTACCAAGATACAGTGAAAAGCTCGTCTTGCAGGCTGTTCATACAGATCAAATCATTGCTCGAGGTAGAACAAGGTAAGACAATAACAATGCAGAGTATAGTGTGGAAGCAACAGAGAAAGTGTAGGCAGAGTTAGACTGAGAGGTTATGAGTCCATCTACAAGAGGGCCATTCAAGAGTCCGGTAACAGTGGGTAGAAGCTGTCCGTGAGCCTGGTGGTGTGTGTTTTCAGGTTTCTGTATCTTCTACCCGATAGGTGAGGGGGGAAGAGAGATTCTCTTTGACTATGCTGGGTGCTTTACTGAGGCTGCGAGAAGTACAGGCAGAGTACATAGAGGAGAGTGTGGTTTCCATGATGGATGGAGCTGTTTCCACAACACTCTGCGGTTTCTTGTCATATGAAGCCATTATGCAAACAGCTCCATCCATCATGGAAACCACACTCTCCTCTATGTACTCTGCCTGTACTTCTCGCAGCCTCAGTAAAGCACCCAGCATAGTCAAAGAGAATCTCTCTTCCCCCCTCACCTATCGGGTAGAAGATACAAAAACCTGAAAACACACACCACCAGGCTCACGGACAGCTTCTACCCACTGTTACCGGACTCTTGAATGGCCCTCTTGTAGATGGACTCGTAACCTCTCAGTCTAACTCTGCCTACACTTTCTCTGTTGCTTCCACACTATACACTGCATTGTTATTGTCTTACCTTGTTCTACCTCGAGCAATGATTTGATCTGTATGAACAGCCTGCAAGATGAATTTTCGCTGCATCTTGGTACATGGGACCAGTGTTGAGAATAATCTTTGTGGAAGTGTTGCTCCTAACCTGCTGGGGGACTGACACCGTCCCTCCAGGTCGATAGTGAACTGAGTTCACTCTCCTACACGGGACGAGGAAGCCAGTCTGGGGCTGGAGGTGTCGGAGGGAGTGGTCAGGTGGGGAGGGTGTGAGGTAGTGACTTCTCCGCATTACTCTGGGGTTGGGGATCTCAAGGCATGGATCAAGGTTCTCAGTATCAGACGTTATCTCCCCTCGCAGAGCTGTCGATGGGGGTGGGGGGTGTGGATGGGGGGGGGTGGCGTGGGAATGGTTGGTCAGTGGGATAGGAATGGACTGGGAGTGGGGAGAGATGGAGAGGATTGGCCAGGGGTAAGGAGGGTAGGTTGGGAGGGAGGGAGGGGAGTGGGGAGGGGAATGGAGCAGTGGCAGGGGGATTGGGTCAGAGGCAAGAGATGGGGGAGTTGCATTGGGCTGGAGAAGGTAGCAGGAGAGATGGAGTGGGGTGGGGTGATGGTGGGGAAGGGGAGTGGGTGTGGTCAGCTGGTAAGTGGCTGCCAGAAGGTGAACCTCCCTCCCTACCATCTCCCTCGCTCCCTCACCTCCTCCCCTGAAGCACCTCAGCCGATCCATGACCGGGGCTTTGTGTCTCCACAGAGCACCATGCCGTGGTGAAGAAACACCGGCAAGTTCTGCTGAGAAGGAATGAGTCGATGATGTACTACAACTCACGGGCAGGCGAGAAGGTCTACCTGCAGGACCAGTTCACCGAGCTGCTGCTGGTCAGCGGGCACCCCAGCGTGGAGCTGAAACAGCACGAGCTCCTGTCGCTTGGCCAGCAGCGCATTGAGCTGCAGGAGCGGGGGGGGCACCAAATTGCCATCCTGCCCGAACAGCTCTTCCAGCGGCTCACCGACCGGAGGGCCCCCGGTAAGGTACTGCTGACCGGTGTGGCCGGAATTGGCAAGACGATGCTCCTGCAGAAGCTGGCCTACGACTGGGCAAGCGGCCGGTGTCTCCAGAACTTCTGGGTGGTCCTGCAGCTGACGTTCAGGGACCTGAACCTCGCTGATAACCCAGTGACCCTCAGGAGGCTGGTCCTCAGGAAGAACGGCCACTTGGCCAAAGTGCTGGATCTGGTCTTCGAGGAAGCGCAGGTGCTTCTGATCATCTTAGACGGCTTTGACGAGTTTAAATTCTGCGCTAGTGTGGATGGAGATTGTTATGTCACGGATCCAGACGAGGAGGGTCAGCTACCTGACGTCATCAACAGCCTACTCCGGGGAGAGCTGCTGCCCGGCGTGTCTGTACTCTTGACCAGCCGACCCCACTGCGGTCGCCTACATTCCCGTGGAGATAATTGACCGCTTTGTGGTCATCACAGGGTTTTCAGAAAAGCAGATCAAAGATTTCTTCCTGAAATATTACCAGGACGAGGGTGTCAGCAGCAGGGTCTTTGCGCTGGTAAAGGAAAACCATTTTCTCTTCACTCTGTGCTTTATCCCTGCCTTCTGTTACATCGTGTGTAGCGTGTTGAAGGATGAGGGGGCGGTGGACCACAAGCAACCCAAGACGATGACGGACATTTACAGCCGGTACCTCACCATGCTGCTGAGACATCACTCCCGCCCCCAGCTGGACGGTGCAGAAGATCTCACACAGATGCTTTGTAACCTGGGCAGGCTGGCATACACCAAGCTGCTCCAGCACGAAACCCTCTTCTACCGGCACGAGCTGCAGACTCACCACATTGAGCTCAATACCTTTGTCAACAGTTTCCTGGACAGAACCTGCGTTCAGGAGCCGGACTGCGTGGAGGACATCTTCTCCTTTGCGCACTTCACCATCCAGGAGTTCCTGGCAGCTCTGCACTACGTGTTAGAACCCCGCCCGCTCCCGGACATCATGGACACGGACACATGCAGCGTGAGCTTGGGATACTTGGATATCTTCCACCGGTTTGTCTCGGGCTTGTTGTCAGAGAGAAACCAGACCTTGCTCTCCAAGCACCTGAAGTTGGGGGATGCCACCAAACTAGAGGTCCACCACCTGTGGCTGCTGGAAGGCATCACGGAGAGCTGTGAAAAGGGCTCCGGTATTTTGAATTTACTCCACTGCCTGTTCGAGCAGCAAAACCCCTCTCTGGCAGAGAGGCTAACACCCAGGAGTCTCCACATTCACGTGGGGGACAACATAATTTGCCCAATGGATCTGAGTGCGTTGCAGTACTTCCTGGACCTGCAGATTGGAGATGTGGTGGAACTGGATGTGACTGCCACCAATATTAGTGGTCTGGGCCTGAGGACCCTCCAACCCTATCTGAAGCACTGCGAGAGCCTGTGGTGAGTGTTCCTCTCAAAGGGTGGGGCAACTTATAGTTGCCATCACTGGGGCCTCACGTCTCCACGCAGAGGGACATGCAGCTAGTGGTCCTGCTGGCTTTGTACAAAGATCTCCCGTGGCCTCGATTCCGGTGTGAACATGTCAACCAGTCAAAGAGCTTAGACACCAGGGATGCCATGGCCCTCTCTTCCTCACAGCACCTGCTGAGAATTAGGGAACCTGGGCCAGCGAGGGCTCAACTGATAAGATCTGGCAATGCTGGATTCTCTCAACTCATCTGATAGTTGCCTCTCCTCCTAGAAACTGATTGGCTGCCTGTCCCTAGGCCTGCCTCTGTACATGTATTGCCTTTGAACTTTTGAAGATGTCTTCATCTCACCCAATCCTAAAAATCCAGTTTTGGGGGTTGAAGTTCATCTCCCTTCCGTCTCTTGCACCTCTCTCTGCTTTGTTTTACTTCCTAGAACACAGAACAGTATAGGAGAGGAACAGGCCATTCAGCCCTCAATGGTGTGCTGAATCAAACGGCCAACTAATCTAATCCCTTCTGCTTACACAATGTCCATATCCTTCCAATTCCTGCACATTCATGGGTCCTCTTGAAGATCACTATTGTTTTTGACTCCACCACCAATTCTAGCAGCACATTCCAGACACCACCACTTTGTGTTTTAAGGAACTTAGTCTCTTTCACCTTGAATGCATACCATCTGGTATTAGACATTTCAACTCTGGGAAAAAGATACTGGCTGTCTTCTCTGCCCATGCAATTCATTATCTTATAAACCTCTTGTGGTGAACTACATATACCTGTCTGGACACGCCCCTCTGCTGACTGCTCCTATGGCTCCTCCCACAGACCCCTGTATAAAGGCGATTGGGACACTGCTCCTCCCTCAGTCTTTGACATAGTTGTGCTCCTTTTTCACTGTTAATAAAAGCCTATCGTTCACTTCCAGTCTCCTAGAGTTATTGATGGTGCATCACCTCTATCAAGTCTTTCTCAGCCTCTGCTGCTCCAGAGAAAAACAAACTCTGGTTTGTCCAACCTCTCCTGATAGCAAGTGCCCTTTAAACCTGGCAGCTTCCTGGTAAACCTCTCCTGTACCCTCCCTAAAGCCTCAACATCCTTCTATAATGGGGTGATCAGAATTGAATGCAATGCTCCAGATGTGGAGTAACTGGAGATTTTAAAAAATTGCAACATAACTTCCTGACTCTTGAAGTTGATTCCTCAACTAATAAGGGCAAGAATGCCACATGTCTTCTTTACCACCCCTCTCAACTTGTGCACCACTTTCACAGAGCTATGGACTTGCACCCCAATATCCCTCTGCATAACAACTCTATTGAGTTTGCCATTGAGTAATATACTAACTCTTTACATTTAATCCATTCAATCTATTCTTCCCTGGACTCTACTCTGATTTTTCCTGCACTTTTAGAATATTAACCCCAAACTTTCCTCCACGTTTCCCTTATCTCTCTTTGTCGCTCCCTTTCTTTTCTTTTTCCTTTGACTTTCCACATTCTTTCACTCACATGTCCATTGTTCTTTTCCTCTCTCTTTCCATTTCCTCCTCCCTCTCATTCCCTTCCATTTCTTTCTCTCACCCTCCCTTTCTCTTTGCCTCTCCTGCTTTTTTTCTCTCTCGCAACCTCTCCCCCATCCCTTGCACCTCTCTCTCTTCCATTCCCTTCCTTCCTGTTCTCCCTGTCACTGTATCTCCTGCTGTGACTCAGGATATCCTGAATGGATAGTGGGAACTGGTTCAGAGAGGCCTTTTTGATGGGGGCAAGGTTTGCCTGAGGGGCTGACTGTCCTTTTGATTGTGTAAAGGGTGATGCTCCACAGACTGCTTTGAGAAGGGTGGGGGCAGGATGCAGAGGTGTGCACTTTGGACTGGGCAGAAATCAGATGGATAGTGGAGGTTTCAGACATGCCTCATTTTGTTGTCTCTGAATTATTAGGTGTGGGGAGAACAAATTGGATTCGGAAGCAATTCACTTCTTGAGTGAGCTGTTGAAATCCCAGGACTACAGGCTGAAACTTCTGGGGTAATTACCAACCTATTGTCTATTACCAATCTATTGTCTATTGTGAACCTTCCTCTATGCGCTGAAGTGACCGACAAGTTGGCGACGGGCTGGAAGATGTCAGAACAGGAGCCTGTACAGTGCGGATTGGAATTGAAACCCATATGGGTGACCCAGGGGCCAAGGGGTTCAGATCTCCAGGGTTATGGTAGCCTGGGGACATGGAACACAAAGGCCATGCTGTGTGGACTCTGGACAGAAAGGGTCTTTGGTGAGGTTAGACAAAAGGTGTGATTAAATGGATTATGATAGGTATGGCAATGCAGGTGACGTGTGGTACATGGGATCCATGCTGGGCGCAGTTGCAGTAGACCTGGGGCTGTGCGATCTTTGGGTCAGATTGATGAGCTGGAGTCTGAGCTTCGGGCATGAGCATCAGGGGGGTGAGGGAGGGGTTAGAGGGAGAGAAGGAACATTAAGGTGTTGTGGAACAACCACACCTCTTCAATGAACTACAGCAGAACCAGTTAGTGAAGGCATCCGAAAGGGTGTCACAAGTGAAGCAGGTGTTGGGATCCAGAAATTGCATCTTCAGCCCGTGTACTTGTCCAACAGGTTTCAGTGTCTTTGCAGCCTGCGCGGATGAGAGCAGGACAGGGTCCGGTGATGCTGGTGGTATTCCGCACAGTCAGGAAGAAAGGGCTGGCAACAGGGAGAGGTTAATTAGGGGGTAAAACATATCCTGCAGTTGTGAATGGATCCAGGAGGCTGTGCTCCATACCAGGGAGGGACCTCTTTCTGGGGCTGGAGGCGAGAGGACACGGGGGCCACTGGAGTGCGGGACAAAGAAGGGGGGTTCTGGTGATGGTGAGAGAGCAGCTTGGGTCCGAGTCACCCACTGAAAGCTGGCGATCTCTGGATGGCCAATGGTGTCAAAGATTACAGGCAGATGGCTGGAAAATGG
This sequence comes from Hemitrygon akajei, assembly GCF_048418815.1. Classification (NCBI taxonomy): domain Eukaryota; kingdom Metazoa; phylum Chordata; class Chondrichthyes; order Myliobatiformes; family Dasyatidae; genus Hemitrygon; species Hemitrygon akajei. The sequence goes on from NC_133127.1 coordinate 36,064,554, forward strand.
GGTTGAGAGGGGAAATAAATGAGCCAAGATTGAATGTGGCCGGGGAGGAAGGAGGATAGCATATGAGGGGGCCGCTCCTTGAGTTCTGGCTGCACTCCAGTCCCACACTCCTGATCTTCGGTCACTCGCTGGGTCGATATCCTGGTCATGTTGCTCCTGGACCTGATCAAAGTGATCATTCACAGGTCCAGTCAGCGGGCAGATCGAGGGTCTGCCGGGGCCAATTGTCTGCCCCTCTCCCTTGGTTACATCCATGTCACGTGTTCCTGGAGAGGGAGTACATGGTATCCTTGGGAACATTGGGGGCCTTCTGGGACCAGTGGGTGGCACAGGAGCTTGAGTTTGCATGACTGAGTTGTAATATGAAACCTCTGACTGAATGTGGAGTACTAAACTATTGTAATAGTGTGTCATAATCACTGTACAAGTTCTCTTGGAAAAGGGAGAGTTCCCATGGAACAGTGACACTTGGGATGGGCTGGAGCCAGAGTTCGTTAATTAGAAAACTGGAGCTGTAGACAAGTTAGAAGAATGGGGTTGGGGAAATCTGATTGAAACCTACTGAATATTGAAAGGCCTAAATAGTGTGGACATGGAGAGGATGTTTCCAGTAGTGGGTGAGTCTAGGACCAGAGGCCACAGCCTCAGAATAGAAGCAGAGATGAGGAATTTCTTGCCAAAGGGTCTTGTCTCGAAACGTCACTGTACTCTTTCCGTAGATGCTGCCTGGCCTGCGGAGTTCCTCCAGCCTTTCTGTTGTTGCTCGGATTTCCAACATCTGTAGCTTTTCTCGTTTGTGAGGAATTTCTTCAGCCAGTGGGGGTGAATCTGTGAAATTCATTGCCACAGATGGCTGTGGAGGCCAAATCATTGCATAGATTTTAAACAGAGGTTGATAGGTTCCTGATTAGTAAATGTCAAAATTTATGGGGAGTAAACAGGAAAATAGGGTTGGGAGGCAAAAATGTATCAGCATTGATCAAAGGGAAGAGCAAACTCGATGGGGCAAAATGGTCAAATTCTGCCCCCGTGTCTTATGGTCTTTAAATGAATTGGTATGGCAGGAGGTGGGAAGTTTAGACAATTGAAAAGTACGGGGCATGTTGTGTAGGGAAATGAGTAATGATGGCCAGCAAGGGTCAGAGGGCACAGACCAGCCAGTGAATGGTAAATGTCCTGCTGTTGACGTGAGTCAAAACTGCTATAGTTACAGAAAGTTCAGTGAGGAAACGAAAAGAGGAAACATGGGAGGATCAGAATGACATGGTACAGAAAGCTATTCAAAAATAAGCTCCAGGCAAGGGAAGAGAAGGAAGGCTTAAAGAGAGAGGTGGAACAGAGAGATGTTAAAAAGGAAATCCACTCATCAAGTCAGAGGGAAAGCTTGGACCTTGTATCAGTTTCACCGAAGGAGATGCTTCAGGAGTCGCAGCAAAGGATGATGTGTTCGAAATTCTTTATGATCTGAAAGCTGATACAGAGAATGCACTGAGTGGATAAATCCCCTGGTCAGGTTGCTGAAGGCAGTATGGAAGGGTTTGTAAAGGTCCTGGCTGTAATGTCACAAACATCTGTAGATCCAAAGGTATTTCCTGAACATTGGGGAGATGGAGCTGTACAAGAAAGGGCGTAGTGATGACCGCAGTAACTGCCGATCAGTCTCGGGGCAGGGGCAATTTTGTAAAGTATTAATACAAGCAAGTTATAAACACAAGTGATTCTGCAGATGCTGGAAATCCAGAGTAACACACACACAAAATGCTGGAAGAACTCAACAGGTCATGCAGCATCTATGGAAATGAACAAACAGTCCTGATGAAGGGTCTTGGCCTGTTATTCCCCTCCATAGATGCTGCCTGACCTGTGGAGTTCCCCTGCATTTAATGTGTGTTACTTTGGACAGCAAAATCAGGGAAACAGTTCACAGGTAATTAGACAAGTTCAGCTTTATTAGACAAAAGCAATGTGGGTTTAGGAAGCAGGAGAGGAGAGGCCTGGTGTTAGAAGACGGAAAAATGGTCAATGTTGTTCCTTTGTTTATGAAGGGCAACAATGAAGTAAGGAACTAGACACTGTTGAGTCTGACATCAGCAAGAGGGAAATTATTGTAGAAAATATTAGGGGTTTATTTGGGAAAACATACACCTATTGGAGATAATTGATAAACCTTGGTTTAGGCCACATTTGGAGTACTTCATGCAGGTCTAGTCACTACATTGCAGGAAGGATGTGGAGGCTTCGGAGAGGCTACAGAAGAGGTTCACCTGGATTAGAGGATTTGAGCTATCAGGAGACACTGGACACACGTCGATTATTTTCTCTGGAGCATCAGAGGCTGAGAGGTGACCTGATGGAATTATTTAATAGTCTGAGGGGAATAGATAGGGTAGACCAAGTCTTTTTCCCAAGGTAGAAATGACGAATACTAGAGGGCATATCTTTAAAGTAAGGGTGAAAGTTTAAAGGAGATGTGCAAGGCAAGTTTTGTTTCACGTAGAGAGCGATAGGTACCTGCACAGTGTGCTGGCAGAAGCAGATGCAATAGCAACACTTAGGAAGAATGTAGATAGACGTGTGGACAGGCAGGAAATTAAGGGATATGAACCACGTGCGGGCAGATAGGAACATTTTAGATCGACTTCATGGTCAGCACAGGCAAGGTGGGCTGAATGGCCTGTCCCTGTGCTATGATTGTTGAAGAGAAGTAAAGCTTGACGAACTTCAGGGAGTGTTTGGATGAAGCATGAGAGAAATGCAGATCGATGTGATTGTTACGAAGTCTGATGGTCATGGAGTGAAAGAGGCTGGAACGATTGAGACCAGGCTGGGTGTGAGGAATTGATGGTGGAAGATGGAAAGTGTACTGGAGAGACTTTCGGGGGTCAGCGACAGGGCCTGTAGCTGTTCTACTTATAAACTCAGAGCCCACTTCATTACCTCCTCCTGTGCCTAACGAAGTGGGCACCGAGTGTACGTTCGTGGTCTTCTGGTGCTGTAGCCCATCCACTTCAAGGTTTGGCATGTGTTCAGAGACGCTTTCTGCACACCACTGTTGTAAGGCGTGGTTGTCTGAGATACTGCTGCCTTACTGTCAATGAGGGGATCTGAGAGAGGTGTTGAAAGTCATGAAGGGGCAGGTAATGACAGGCTGGTTCTGATGGCGTAGGATCAGGAACTGAGGGGTGGGGGGATGTAGAATGGACGCGATGGTCCGAATGTGAGCAGGAAAGGCGCGCTATCTGGGCTAGGAGCACTCAGAGGGCCAGAGGGCCTGTTCCTGTGTCCTTCATAGAGATCAAAACAGGAGCTGGGTCAGCACCTTCATGGGCAGTGTCTGCTCCTACACGATGCCAATAGGGATGGGATGAATTAAATGGTCTCCTCCTCGGTTACAGCCATCCTGTGAATGCTGTTGTTCCATCTTCCTCTGCATTAGGGAGCATGGGGTAAGAGGAGGCCATTCAGCCCCTTGAGTCTGCTCCTTCACTCACTGGGTCCAGTCCCTTACCTTTGTGACAAAGCCTACCTGATACATCTAAGACTGTGAGCTAACAGAAAACACTTCTGCAGTCGCAGGGTCTAAATGCTCATCTCTCACCATGAAGCCGCAGAGTGTATGCAGGGATCTCTTCCTCCCTGTTTCACACTAAAGAGCTATTTCCTCATCCACTCACTCGGGTACGGTTACTGATGGAAAGACTACATTCTGAACTGTTCACCGACTCAGATGTTGACGTAGCAATGGAGCACTACCCTGCTGTGCCCAACCCCCATGTCACCCTCCCCTCCCACCTCCTCTGGTAATTAATGGATAATCCCATTACTTGCCCCGTCTTGCCCTTATCCACTAACGTGACTGCAGTACGAGTGCCTGAGAGATCGTCGTGATCTCAGCCCGCCGAAAAGCCCCGAGCTCTTTATTTAGACCTCCCGCTGCCTTAGCGGCTGCTGGCGATGATTGCAAGCTGCCGAAAGGCACTGACGTGCTGTAGTGTACAGGGGGAAGGAGCGGGAACACGGGACAAGCTCGGTCCTCTGGCTGCGGTTAACGATTTGATGGGTGAACCACGATGGCTCAGAGGTGATTGTGTTGTGTGTGGCACCCGGGGTGTTCCACCCGCTACTCTGTCTCCGGTGAACGCTACTGCGACACTGACGCCAGGGGCTGGCTGACGGGTTCGGTAAAAAGCCAGATTAAAGGCAATGTGGGATACCGATGCCCAGCTTCACCCGGTCTAGACGAAGGGTCTCGACCTGAAACGTCGACTGCCCATTTGTCCCCACAGGTGCAGCCTGGGCCGCTGAATCCTCCAGCTGTTTGTTGCTGCAGATTCCAGTATCTGCTGTCTCTTGTGGTACGGGCTCGGTGTAAGGGTCACCCTGTGGGTCAGAGATGAGGGGAGGGTGCTGAACCTTTGGGAACCGCTGGCCAAGCGGGCTCTGTTCAGATGGAGAGCGAGCGCCCTTAGACGCGGGGTCAGTGCGGGAAAGTAGCACTGAGGTAGAACGGTAAGCACACTCTGAGTGAGGGGCCGAACAATCCGTTTCCACTTCCCTGCTCTCACCTCACCTCTGCTCTCTCTTACAGCCTCGGCTGGACCGACATTGGGAACAAGGAGCTGAGGGAAATCTGTGATGCACTGAAGGAGAACAGGACCCTACAGGAACTGTGGTACCTCTCCCATACATCACACTGTTTGCTGTCTCTTCATCTACGGTCAGCATGGGCCAGATGGCCAACGACTCCGTGGCTGTAATCATGTCTCTCTTCCTGGCTTACCTCCTTAGGATTGGTCTGGATGTCCCACTAACCATCCATGTAAATCTGACCCACTGTCTTACACAATGAGCCGTCTATCTGTCTGAAAACAAGGTGCTGGATAAAGTCTGTCCAGACGGAGGGGCTTAGCCTGAAACATCGAATGTCCACTCCCCCCTCCACTGCAGCTGCCCGGCCTGCTGACTTCCTCCACCATCTGGACCTCTACTCCAGATCCCATCATCTATGATCTCTTGTCTGTCTGTTTAGTCTGTGTTGCTGTGGTCTAGTCTAGTCTCGTCTCCCCGGTCCAGACTGCCCTGCCGGTGTCCAGCTGTGAAATCTGTTGTGTGTTTCAGGATCGAGGGTAGCAACGCCGACTACGACGGCATCTCCGCCTTTGCTGCCGTTTCCTCCAACAATTCCACCTTGAAGAAAGTCGTGTAAGTAGCCGCGTCTTCAGTGTTATCTGCCGCTCAGAAACAGGCCCTTCGGCGCCCTGAGGCCGAGCTGACCACCAATCATTTACAGCAGTAGTGTGCACAAAACGCTGGAGGTTCAAAGCAAGCCGGGCAGCATCTATGGAGGGGATTGAATAGTTAGCTGGCGTTTCAGGCCAACACCCTGATGAAGGTTTCCAGATTCTCTTATTTCCATCATTTACACCAATTGTACATTGACAGCTTGGAGGTCAGGATTGATCCTGGATTCCGGAGCTGTGGGGGTGGGGGGGGAGCAGGATTCAGGGTGTGGCATGGGGTAGAGCAGACTATGGGTGATTGAAACAAAGCTGCAGATGCCCTGAATCCTTCCAGTGTCGAGGTCGGTGTTTCCGCTTCCTTGGCTCTCTGCGGAGATGTGTCCAGACCGTCCCTGCCTCACTGAGAAGCTGGGCTTCGATCTCCCATGGAAAGAGTTTCTCAAACACCTCACTCGCATCCCCGTGTTCTCCGCGTGGGACCCCCACCCCCCCGCCCCCCGGTCGATCTCTCCGCTTGCGGGATCTGCTTGTGTTGGCTGGGCTAGTGCTCGGGCAGTTGACTAAAGGCTGGATGGTCCCATTGTGGGCATCAGCTGCTCTGGGTAAAGTGCTCCGATGTAGCAGCGAGGTGTAGCCTGCATTCACCTCCCCCCCCCCCCAGCTGTTTACCGGTGTGGAAGGACACAAATATTGGGCTTTATTCTGTAGGCTGAGAAAAGGGAACTGGAATTTAAACTTCGGAGACTGCCCACAACCTTGTGTTCCTCTGGAGGGTCCCAATTGTCCTAGACAGATGCAGCACGGAAACACGGTGACCATCAACCATTCATTTACACCATTCTGACAGCAAACCCAATTCTCCCTACATGTCCATCAACGACAAGCTCCTCCACTCTCCCGCACACAGGAGACATGGTGCAACAGCTTATCAACATGCACATATTTACGATTTGGGAGAAAACCCACAGGGTCGCAGGGAAAACGTGCAAACTCCGCACAGACAGCGCCAGAGGCTGAGGCTGAACGTTGGGTCCCTGGAGCTGAGAGACAGCAGCACTACCCGGCGCATCGCTGCGCTGCCTCATTGAAACAAAAACCGGACATGCATACATAGGGAGATCACTGACCATCGAGAGTTTGCCTTGGGACCGCCGGAGAAAGCCCGTCTCTGGGGCTCCGATGGTCCAGGTTCAGCTGATACGGGGATGGGAAGATCAGGGTAACTGTTCCCGAAAGAAGGAATCTGGGAAACTGTGAGTGCCAAAGAAACCAGAAGCAGAATGGGCAAACTGGGATCAGGGAAATACGGGAGTGCCGGGGAGTGGGATAGATTCTCCAAAAGGCTTGCTGCAGGGCCAGGGGGTTCAAAGTTCAAAGTAAGTTTATTCTCAGAATATGTTCTGTATATGTCACCATACACCACACAGATTCGTTTTCTTGCGGGCATTCACAGTAGAGCAAAGAATTACAATAGAATCAAATAAAGTCAGATAAACAGCTGGAGCGGGGGCGGCCCTACCATGATAGGAAATGGTAATCCAAGTGAGGAAAGTGGCTGTCGGAGTCTCTGATCCTCCTCTCTCAAGATGTTCAGGTTGGTGGGTTAATTGGCCGCTGTAAATGATCAATGTGGGGGAATGGAATGGGTGGTTTATGTCAGCATGGGCTCAGACGGCTGCAGGGCCTGTGCTCTCCCCTGACCTAGTGCCCGGCTTGTCTGTTTCCAGGTTCATTGGCCACCGCCTGGCGGAGGAGGACGCGGCCAGGCTGAAGCAGGAGCTGCTTCCCGGGGCCTCGGACCGGATCGTGGCCTGGTTCTGCGACGACTACCAGCAGTGGCAGGGCTGGTGCGACTGGGTCTGCCAGCGGAGCCAGACCTGCACGGACGAGAAGCTCGTCCAGTTCCTCAGTAAAATCTTCAGCCACTGTGCCCACCGCAGGATGCTGCCATGGATGTCGCAGTGGTGCGCGGCGCTGCAGGAGCTGCTGCAGCAGCGCATCGGCAAGTGCAGGATCGCAGAAACCCGCAGGAAGCTGCAGAAGCTGCGGGGGACCATCGAGCTGCACTGCTGACGGGGGCAGACCGAACACCAGCTGTTGGATTGGCCCCCACGTGGTTCCTGTCAGACTTCTTCAAGCTCCAACACCCTGAACCAGTACAGTGGTGATGGGCTGAATGGTCTCTCCTGCGGCGAGAGCAGGGAGGGGAAGCTCCCTTCCCGGAGATTGGGGGTGGGGGTAGGTTGGGGAGGCAACAGCAGGTGGTTCTCGCAGATGAATGGTGAACGCTGACAGCAAACACACTCTGCTATCCCAATATTCATTTTGTTTGATTCCCTCTGGGAAATATATCCAATGTTTCCTCCGCTGGAGTTTTCCTTCAGCTGGGTGGAGCGGGGTGAAGAGCATTCCCGGAATCCGGAATCACAACCTGCGGGGTTGAAACTATCTGTCAGTGCTGCCCCAACAGCCCTCAAACCCGCTGAGCCCCTGAGATGTGCCATTGTTGGGCCGGGCCGCGGCTCAGCTCAGGGAGGAGGGGGCATACCGAGAGAGAGGAGGGGGCCGGGTGATGGCCGGTGAAGGGGAGAGGGATGGGGGAATGGGGAGGGAGGAGGGGTAATAGAAGGTTACAGTGGATGGGGACTATTGGAGGCAAGAGGTAAGGGGATGGGGAAGAAGGTAAAGGAGGGAGGGAGAGGGAGTGAAGTGAGGTAGAGGAAGGGGGTAAGGGGTAGGGTGGGGAGGGGGTAGTAAGACGGTTAGGGAAGGTGCTGTGGAGACAAGGGGAGGAGGGAGGGAAGGGAATGGACGAGATGCCATGGACAGTGCACTGGCTGCTCTGTGGGTCCTCGGACAATCCCTGCTCAGGGCCTTCCAGCCACCTCCCTCCCCTCTCCCTCCCCTGGCCCACACCAGACGACAACAGATGAGACTTACTGGTTACCGGACGTTGGATAGTTTGTCATACAGGTTTGGTAACTTGGGGGGCTGGAATACAGAGAGAGCAAGCCAAGTAAAAGAGTAAAAGCACTGATTAAAAATCCTCGTCCACACACACACACATGCACACGCACACACGCACACGCACACACACACACACCCCTCTCCTCCACACAGGAAACACACACAACCCTCTCTCCCACACAGGAAATACACAACCCTCTCCCCCACACAGGAAACACACACAACCCTCTCCCCCACACAGGAAACACACACAACCCTCTCCCCCACACAGGAAACACACACAACCCTCTCCCCCACACAGGAAATACACAACCCTCTCCCCCACACAGGAAACACACACAACCCTCTCTCCCACACAGGAAATACACAACCCTCTCTCCCACACAGGAAACACACACAACACACACCCCCTCTCCCATATGTTTGCATCCACACCCTCCCCCTCCCACCCACCCCTCCACCTCACGCTCGCACCCACCCACTCCCCCTCAACCGCGCACACACCCTCTCCCCCTCACACAGGGCAGTTGGGTGGGGTAAGGGAAGATGGTGGAGAGGGGTGAATTATGCATCAGTTAGTGATGAAGGGTTATAGTTCATGGGGTCGGCCCTCATCTTTTTGCTGGGTCACACCCAGCACCTATCGTCCAAATGGGTTTGTGACGGTGGGGGGGGGGTCAGATGTCAGCAGTCCTCTTACCCCAGGTGCCTGTCTCATGGGTGCTGCCAAACTGTAGATATTCTCTCTGTCTCTCTGTGTCTTCATATCTGTGAGGAGAGAGGGTTACACTGATCTAAGACAACGACATAAGAGACTGGAGAGGAGCGGGGAGACAGAGGTTTGCAGGACCCAAGGGAGTCACAGAGTCGGAGACTAGTGTGCGGGCCGAGGGCATCAGGAAAGATGTGGGGGCTCTTCTGTGCTCTTCAGAGTGATCCAGAGGGTGGGATCGAGGGGAGAAAGTGATGGGGAGTCAGAGGAACGAGGGCGGTGCTGTGGGATCTCACCATTCACCCTGCAACCCCCAACACCCTCCCCTTGGCTGTATTTGGTAATCACAGAGAGATTACCCTTTCACTGAGGAAAGTGGTCGCTTTTCCCCAGACACACAGATAGAGCTCACAGCGCCCTGGTCACACTGGCCCCATCACAGAGACAATGCGAGGAATTACTGCCCCACTATTGATAGAGCCCATATATCCTTGGTCGTGAAGCGTATTAAATTTAAGAACAAATGGAGCTGCTTAATGTAAAGTGTTTGTAAAAATCAGTTTTTTCTAAAGTGATGAGTTGTGTGTGAACATCTGGCTGGTACTGAAAAAATGACAGAAACTCCGAAATTAACCATTTGTTGAAAATGGGAAAGTAAATGTAAAGTGGAGTTGTGGTCCCCAGCAGGGGGCGGCCTCAGCCTGGGTTGTATCAGTAACCCCTAACGGAGCATTTCCCATCGTTGGAGTGACCCACCCCCAGACCAGGTTGCTGGCCTGATGAGTGGACCTGCTCGTGGCCATGATGGCCCTGGATGTGTTGGGTCACTTGGTGGTCAGTCTTGGCCACAAACTGGGAGAAGTGTCAGACCAGCCACTGGTAGTGACATACCTCTTGCCATGATCCCGTAGATGTTTTCATTCATCTCCCTGCCCGTCCTTTGCTGAAAGACTAAGAGAGAAAAGATCAGAACATGTCAGGAGCTGGTCAGCGGGAACATTGCTGCTCCTGGAGAACCTCTGCGCACTCCCGGAAAGGAACCAAACCCTTGTTAAAGGTTTCACAGGGGCTCATCCAGAGGTCTCGTACTGTCCGCAACCCCCCCACCTGATCACCCACCCTCTGTCAGTGTCAATCCACTACCTGACCCCCACACAACACCCTCACCCTGCCCAGTGCCCCAGAGTCCGTCCACCGTCTGACTCGTCACTGACCCCTCACCCTACCTACCGCCCCTGTCAATCCACTACCTGACTCGACTCACTAACCCCTACAACCTGCCACTGCCCAGAGTCTGACCGCAAACTCAATGACCCCTCAAACCTGCCCACTGCCCCAATATCCGTCCACTGTCTGTCCAGACTAACTCCTCAAACCTTCCTAGCGCTCCAGTGTCTGACCCCTCAAGCCTGCCCACCGTCCCAGAGTCTGACCCCTCAAACCTGCTCACTGCCCCAATATCCGTCCACTGTCTGTCCAGACTAACTCCTCAAACCTTCCTAGCGCTCCAGTGTCTGACCCCTCAAGCCTGCCCACCGTCCCAGAGTCTGACCCCTCAAACCTGCCCACTGCCCCAGTGTCTGACCCCAGACTCACTGACCCCTCAATTTTGTCCACTGTTCCAGTGCCTGACCCCAGACTCATTGACCCCTCAAACCTGCCTATCGCCCGTGTCTGACCCCAAACTCACTGACCCCTCAATTTTGTCCACTGTTCCAGTGCCTGACCCCAGACTCATTGACCCCTCAAGGCTGCCCACTGTCCCAGCGTCTGTTCTCCAATTTGCAGGACTCTGACTGTAAAACTGGATCAGGCTTGTATTTATAGAAAGGTATGAGTTTGTATTTTAAAGCAAGATTTTGGTGAATGATGTTTGCCTTTTGATTGTGCCTGTGTAAGTCATCAGATTGTGTTAAACTGCTGCAGGATCCTGTAATGAGCTGGATTGTTTCTGGTTCCTCTTGGCGTTTTCTGCATTTATCGTCTTGAATTTGTTGGCCTTTTATTATGTATTTTTGATCATTTTTGTGTTAACCACCTGGTTCTGTATTACCACAAGGAGCCCTTCTGTTTCTGGGAAGAGGTCTCCAACTCTGAGCCAGGTGTCCAACAACTCCTTGTCAATGTCTAGTCTGCTCAGATCGTGGGGATGTCCTCCATGGAGAGTCATGCTTTTCCAATGTTATTATTTATTGCTTTTCTTTCTTTTTGTATTAGCACAGTTGATTGTCTTTTGGACGTTGGTTGGTTGTCCATCCACTGCATGACCTTTCCCAATTCCCTCACAATACCTGACCCCAGACTCACTGCCACATCCCACGTTCTACAAGGAGGGCAGGTCAAAAAGCCCCTAGTGGCACTGGCTGTGCTCGACTTCTTGTTTTGTTGGTTTCACAAAGTTTCACACGCATATTCACCCCACCCCCAATGCTCTTACATATCAAGCAATCACTCTCATTTATTATATCAGTGGGAGGGAAATTATTGGTGAAGATCCTTTGGAATAGAACTTACTTAGGATAGTCAGGTGTGTGTGTGTGTGTGTGTGTGTGTGTGTGTGTGTGTGTGTGTGTGTGTGTGTGTGTGTGTGTGTGTGTGTGTGTGTGTGTGTGTGTGTGTGTGTGTGTGTGTGTGTGTGTGTGTGTGTCAGACAAAGAGAGACGCACACACCACACACAGTGGGATTTGGTAGTCAAATTTATAAACTTTAGTATCTTGAAAATGACCAGTGAGCGATGGGGAGTGGATGTTTTTTATATGGACTTTAGTACGACATTTGAAAAGGTCCCTTATAGTAGCTGGTCCAGGAGATTAAGGCCAATGGGATCTAAGAAGACTGGATTCCAAAATTAGTTTGTCCATAGAAAACAGAGAGCAGTTGTGAAAGGATGCCATTCTGACCGGAGGTTTGTGACCAGTGGAGTCTGGCCTGGATCTCTGCTTGCGGTTTACACAAGTAATTTGGATGAAAATGCTAGTAATGATTAGTAAGTTCACAGACAACAGGAAAACTGGATTTGTGGATAGTGAGGAAGGTTGTCAAATGATTCAGCAGATATAGACCAGTTGGTATTATTAGTGGAGAAATAGCAGATAGAGTTTAAAATTTGAAGTAAATTTATTATAAAAGTATATGTATGTCACCATATGCTACCCTGAGATTCATTTTCTTGCGGGCATTCTCAATAAAACCAATAACCACAATAGAATCAATGCAAGACTACATCAATTGGATGTACGTCAGTGTGCAAATACAAAAAGAAAGAAATAATAATAATAAATAAATAAGCAATAAATATTGAGAACATGAGGTGAAGTCCATGAAATTGGATATGGGAAAATTTCAGTGGTGGGGCAAGTGAAACCGAGTGAAGTTATCCCTGTTGGTTCAAGAGCCTGATGGTTGAGGGGTAATAACTGTTCCTGAACCTGGTGGTGTGAGTCCTGAGGCTCCTCTACCTTCCTGATGGCAGCGGTGAGAAGAGAGCGTGGCCTGGGTGGTGGGTGTCCCAGACGATGGAGGCTGCTCTCCTGCGACAATTCTCCATCTGGATGTGCTCAGTGGTGGGGAGGGTTTTACCTGGAAAAATGTGAGGTGTTGCACTTTGAGAGGTTAAAGAGGAACGTATGTAGTGCATGGTGGGACCTTTAGGTCTTGAAGTACAAAGGGATCTTGGGATGCAATTTTATCACTACCATCCTATATGCTACCACCTTCAGGCAACTATGTTTGTTTATTTATTATTGAGTTGCAATCCCCCGATTTAATCCTAGCCAAATCACGGGACAATTCACAATGACCAATTCACCCATGGCTTTGGAAACCGGACCACCTGGAGGAAACCCATATGGTCATGGGAAGAAGGTAGAAAATCCTCACAGGCAGCAGTGGGAATTGAACCCAGGTCGCTGGTACTGTAAAGCACGGCGTCCATAGAGCGTTCATCGGTCAGGGTGTTGATATACGGTAAGCATTGGTAAGTTACGTTGCAGCTAATAGAACTTTGGTTAGACCACCCTTAGAGTATTGTGTGCAGTACAGGGCACCCTATTACAGTAAGGATGTGAAGGCTTTCGACAGGGTACAAAAGAGGCTCACCAGAACCTGGTCAGTATTACTAGTTGAGGTAGGTCAAGCTTGGATTGTTTTGTCTGGAGAGTCGGGGGCTGAGGAGGTGACTGATAAGAGTATCTAAATTATGAGAGGAATAGATGAGATAGATTGTGTGTTTTCCCAAAGCAGAAATGTCAATTACCAGCAAGCATAGTTCTAAGGTGAGAGGGTGAAAGTTTAAAGAATATTTACAAGGCAAGTTTTTTTTTACTCAAGAGAGTGATAGGCACTTGGAAAAGTGGTGGGAATGTAGACAACAGCAACAGTTACGAGGTGTTTAGCTGGACACGTGAACAAACAGGGAGAGGAGGGATATAGACCACGTGTAGGCAGGTGTGATTGGTATGGATTGGCATCATGTTCAGCACAGACACTGGGGGCTGAAGGGCCTGTTCCTGTGCGGTAGTGTTCTGTTTTGCTCTGTGTTCTTACCACTCTCCCTCACTCCTCCACAAGGACCCTCTGCTGAACAGAAACACGCAGGTCAGGAGTCCCCCTAGTTCTAACTCCTGTGTCCCAGCCCTTCCTCCCATGAATGTTCTCGGGATTGGTTCAGCTTCCACCAGCCCAACCTGAGAGTGTAGGGCATACCTTGTGCTATGAACGGGGCATTGGCGGCCTCCGACAAGACGACAGGCCGAGGGATGGGTGCTGGAGGCCGACTCTCCTTCCGAGCGTCTGAGCTGCTCTTCCGCTGTGGCAGAATGTAATCATATGGGTTGTCCACGGTGTAGCGGTCTTCCCTGGTTACCGTCCCGGTGTAGCGGTCTTCCCTGGTTACGGTCCCGGTGTAGCGGTCTTCCCTGGTTACCGTCCCGGTGTAGCAGTCTTCCTTCGTTACTGCTCTGGCGTAGCAGTCTCTTTTGGTTACTGCTGCAGTGTATCTGTCTTGCTTGGGTATCACCATGTCATATAGGCCTTCCTTGCCCAATGCCGGGATTCCAGGGACTTCCCCATCTTCTGCCATGGTATAGCAGCCTTCCTTAGGTACCACTGTGGTGCAGAGGTCTTCATCTAAAGTCAGGGTGTAGGGGTCTTCTTCGTCTGCCTCCGCAGGGTGGTGATGTTTCTTAAGTACCACTGTGGTATAGCGGTCATCATCGAATGCCATGGTGTGGCAATGTTCCTTAGGTCTCGCAGTGTCTTCCTTGGGTCTCTCTGTGGTGTTACGGACATCATCACCCAACACCAGGATGTAGGGGTCTTCCTCCTCCACTGCAGTGGTAATGCGGTCTTTTTTGGGTACCACTGTTGTGTAGTCATTGTTATCGAATTCCACAGTGTGGCAGCGTTCCTTGGGTCTTGCTGTGGTGTTACGGTCATCATCACCCAACACCAGGATGTAGGGATCTTCCTCCTCCACTGCAGTGGTAATGCGGTCTTTTTTGGGTACCACTGTTGTGTAGTCATTGTTATCGAATTCCACAGTGTGGCAGCGTTCCTTGGGTCTTGCTGTGGTGTTACGGTCATCATCACCCAACACCAGGATGTAGGGATCTTCCTCCTCCACTGCAGTAGTAATGCGGTCTTTTTTGGGTACCACTGTTGTGTAGTCATTGTTATCGAATTCCACAGTGTGGCAGCGTTCCTTGGGTCTTGCTGTGGTGTAATGGTCATCATCACCCAACACCAGGGTGTAGGGGTCTTCTTCGTCCACTGCTGTGGTGTCGTGGGCTTTCTGGGGTCCTGCTGTGGTGTACCGGTCTTCCTTGGGTATCCCTGTGGTGTACCGGTCTTCCTTGGGTATCCCTGTGGTGTATCGGTCTTCCTTGGGTATCCCTGTGGCGTACCAGTCTTCCTTGGGTATCCCTGTGGCGTACCGGTCTTGCTTGGGTATCCCTGTGGTGTATCGGTCTTCCTTGGGTATCCCTGTGACGTACCGGTCTTCCTTGGGTATCCCTGTGGTGTATTGGTCTTCCTTATCCATTGACAGGGTGTAGGGATCTTCCTTGCGGACCATCTCCTCCAACTTGGATACTCCCTCAAACTTGTTTGCTGCTGAAATAAGAAACCAAGTTCAATAAATCTGGGGATTAAGAACAAGAACACAAAGGGGGCAGGAGCAGGCCAGTTGGCCATTCGAGCCTTTCCCACTATTAATACAACTATAGCAGATCTTCCCTGGACCTCAATGACTCCCCAGTGCCAGTTCCTCATAGCACTTCTAACAATCTGACCTCCATCACCCTTCAAGGATACAATTCCAGATTCCGATTCTCTGATGCACTTCCACCTCACTTCTCTCCTCACCAAACTGCACCCTTCTCTTCACCCCTCCACCTCATACTCTTCCCCTTCACCTCACATCCCTCCCCTTGCACCCTCCCCTCCCCTCCCCTCACTTCTCTCCCCTCCCTCCCCTTTCTTAGTCCAGCCACTCTTCTCCACCCCCCTCTGCCATCTCTCTCTAGGAGGCACCTTCCACACAGGAACACCCATGCCTTCAGCCGAGACCACCGGCCCTCAGTCACCTGGCTCGTCCGGCCACAACTGCCCTTTGCACGGGTTTTAGTTGGGCTCGTGTCCCTGCCCCCACGATGGGGTGTGATCTCTCACTCCTGCCGGAGACAAGAGAGTTCTTGATGCCTTGGTTTGGAGAGCTGAGAAGGTAAGGGAGGTGTGCAGTCTGTGGGCTGGCTCTCCGTACTGTACCAACGACACTCACCCATCAGCAGGCCACTCATCTTCTCATAAATGTTCTCTTCATCCTCTTGCCCCTGGGAGGGTTCGAGCCACTTCCCATACTGGTTCTCCACCATCTGCGTTGACTCCTGTGGAGGATCATCAAAAGGTTTGTATCTGGCTCTGATGTGGAAGCTGCCTCGTCTTTAGCAGCTCAGTCCAGGCCTCGGGCCTCCCCTCCACACCAGCAGGGTGGTGAAGGGAGCTTTGAACACTGTCTTTCATAAACCCAGTGACTATAAACGTTGGGAGGTTATCCTGCAGTTGTGCAGGGCACTGGTGAGGCTGCACTTGGAGTACCGTGTTCAGCACTGGTCATCCTTCTAGGAAATACGTTATTAAACTGGACAGAATGCAGCAAAGATTTACCAGGATGGTGCCTGGACTTGAAGTACTGACTTATAGGGAGAGATTAGACAAGCTAGGATTTCATTCCTTAAAGTACAGCAAGCCGAGAGCAATCTCTTAGAGGTGTATAAAATCAAGAGGGGCATAGATAGGGTAAATACAGTTCCCGAGTTGGGGAATCAAAAACAGGAGGACACAGTTCTAAGGTGAGAGAGGAAAGATTTAATAGGCACTTAAGGAAAAATGTGGTTTTTTTTTAAACACAAAGGGTGGTGTCCATTTAGAATGAGCTGCCGAAGTGGTACAGTAACAATCTTTAAAAGAACAGTTGGATGGGTACACAGATTGGAAAAGTTTAGAAGGTTATGGGCCTGTGGTGAACTACATATACCTGTCTGGACACGCCCTCCCCTGCTGACTGCTCCTGTGGCTCCTCCCACGGACCCCGGTATAAAGGCGATTGGGGACTCTGCCCCGGTCTCGGTCTCCAGGATGCAGTGTGGTGGTCAATTGCTGCTTGTTCTTTCTTCCAGCCAATAAAAGCCGATATCTCGCCTCACGTCTCAGAGAGTTATTGATGGTGCATCAGGGCCAGATACTGGCGAATAGGACTACCCAGGAATGAGCATATTGGTCAATAAGCACCAGTTAGGCCGAGAGGCTTGTTCCCACTGTCACGGCTGCAATCCCATTGTGTTAAACTGCCTGTCACCCTTTACCCCTCATTCATCAAGTACCCCTCTCCCTCAGCGTTATTACATTCAAAAACTCTGCTTCTACCACCCTTAGAGGGAGAGTTCCAAATATACATCTGAGACAGAACATTGCATTTTGTCAAGCAGACAAAGCCTGACCTTTAAACAGTGACTCCAAGTTTGTAGTTCCCCCACATGATGGAATGCCCTCCACAGCCACTCTGTCAAAATGCATTTCACACACTTCCAAACTCTCCGTTCAGCCCAGCCCACTGACCTGGGCTGTCTCAGTCCTGCCCATACAGGTGACAGTGCAGTGAACCCTCCCGGAAGTTCTCTCAGTGCAGTAACATCCCTCCCTAAATAAGGATACTGTCACAGCACACGGTATAACATAAACAGGGGAGATTCTGCAGACGCTGGAAATCCAGAGCAACACACACGAAATGCTGGAGGAACTCAACAGGTCAGGTAGTATCTATGGAGAGGAATAAAGAGTCAATGTTGCGGGCCGAGATCATTCATCAGATTTCATCAGCATCTCCCCATAGATGTTTCCTGACCTGCTGAGTTCTTCCAGCATTGTGTGTGTGTGTGTGTTGCACAGTACACAGTACTCCAGACGTGGTCTCACCACCATCCTGTATAACCCAGGCATCCCCTCCCAACATTTATACATTTATACTCAAATCAGCCTTAGTCTATCATGTCAATGTATCCTCAACCCTCACCACCCCTCCTCCCTCTCCTGTACCTCTCCCTTCCCAACCAACACTCCCCCCCCACCCCCCCCCGCCTTGCACTCAGCCTTTCTCAACTCCTCCAGTCCCCAACCCACTCCGGCATCCTAATGGGACCAGAAGTTCAGGTGAGAGTGAGGGTAGGGGAGAGTAAGAGTGAGGGAGGCTGGGAGAGTAAGGGCATGGATAGGAGGAGGAGAATTGAGGGAGTGGATAGTGGGGGAGCAAAGTATGTGGGAAGTCAGGGTAATGGAGCGGTGGATGTAGGGGGTGTAATGCATTTAATATTTAAGTAATATTTGAGTAATATTGTAAATGTATTGTTTGATTAAGCATTCTTTGTTTACACAATTCATTAAGGATTATATGTAAAAGTATGTGAATGACATTAGTCATTATGGCACCACGACTAGATGAGTGCCTAACTAAATAAAAACAAAGTACTGTAGACACATTTGAGTTGCAGCCAGGAATGAAAATTGGCATACTGCTAAACAGAAACCTGCCTGGCCAAACAAATCATGTTACCATTATAGCGGGGCTCACTTACACCAGGCAAAACTTGCATCATAAGACCATAAGACAAAGGAGCAGAAGTCGGCCATTCGGCCCATTGAGTCTGCTCCACCATTTCATCATGAGCTGATCCAATCTCCCCTTTAGTCCCATTCCCCCGCCTTCTCACCATAACCTTTGATGCCCTGACTACTCAGATACCTATCAATCTCTGCCTTAAATACACCCAATGACTTGGCCTCCACTGCTGCCTGTGACAACAAATTCCATAGATTCACCACCCTCTGGCTGAAATTTTTTTTCGCATCTCCGTTCTGAATGGGCACCCTGCAATCCTCAAGTCATGTCCTCTCGTACTAGACTCCCCCACCATGGGAAACGACATTGCCACATCCACTCTGTCCATGCCTTTCAACATTCGAAATGTTTCTTTGAGGTCCCCCCTCATTCTTCTAAACTCCAAGGAGTACAGTCCAAGAGCAGTCGAATGTTCCTCATATGTTAACCCTCTCATTCCCGGAATCATTCTAGTAAATCGTCTCTGAATCCTCTCCAATGTCAGCACATCCTTTCTTAAATAAGGAGCCCAAAACTGCACACAGTATACCAAGGGAGGTCTTACCAGTGCCTTACAGAGCCTCAACATCACATCCCTGCTCCTATATTCTATTCCTCTAGAAGTGAATGCCAACATTGCATTCACCTTCTTCACCACCAACTCAACCTGGAGGTTAACCTTAAGGGTATCCTGCACGAGGACTCCCAAGTCCCATTGCATCTCAGAACTTTGAATTCTCTCCCTATTTAAATAATAGTCTCCCCGTTTATTTCTTCTACCAAAGTGCATGACCGTACACTTTCCGACATTGTAATTCATTTGCCACTTCTTTGCCCATTCTCCCAATCTATCCAAGTTTCTCTGCAGACTCTCTGTTTCCTCAGCACTACCGGCCCCTCCACCTATCTTTGTATCATCAGCAAACTTAGCCACAAAGCCATCTATTCCATAATCCAAATCGTTGATATACAATGTAAAAAGATGCGGCCCCAACACGGACCCCTATGGACCACCACTGGTAACTGGCAGCCAACCAGAATGGGATCCCTTTATTCCCACTCTCTGTTTCCTGCCAATCAACCAAAGCTCTATCCACGTTGCATCAAATGCAACAAAGTAGGACACGTACGAAGAATATGTCAGGTAGACAAAAATAAATGGACTGCACAGAGAAAAGAAAAAGATAAAAAGTCAAGTTGCAGTTTCAAAAAGAGCACTGATCTGCTTGTTGCTGAGGAAAAATATCTGATAATGATGAGAGTGACGCACGACTGGGTAGCCTTGAGATTATGAAAACTCATAAAACATGAAAACTAACAAGAGACAAGCAATGTGATTTACACCAGAAGTGAGCATTAAATTAATTAAAATGGAATTGGACACTGACTCGGCTGTTTCAGTCATCCCATAAAATGTGGTTGAGAGGCATTTCAAAGATACTAAACTGAAGCCTGCAGATATTCAACTAAGAACTTATAATGGAGAAAAGATAACTCCTGTGGAACCGACATTCGTAACAGTGAAGTACAACAACTAACAAGACACTTTGGGCTTGTTTGTGGTAAAAACAGGAGGGCCAACATTGTGGGGCCTTGATTGGCTGAGGCAACAATAATTTGATTGGAGAGCCATCCACCATTTGCATGCCCCATCCCCAGCAAAGGAGCTAACTGAAAGTGAATTAAGAAAGGTACTGGATGATGCCACAACAGTGTTCAAGGATATTCTTGGAAAACTCAAACACATCAAGGGTAAAATAGTGTTAAATGTAAATGCTGAATCCAAGTTTTACAAAGCCCATGTGGAACCTTTACGATCCATGATAAAGTAGCCAGTGAGTTAGATCGCATGGAGGCTGAAGAAGTTCTTTCCAAGTTTGAGTGGACCCCATGAGCAATACCAGTTACTGGGGTGGGGGGGGGGGTCCTAGTAGCCAAGAGGGATGGGTATGTCAGAAACTGTGGAGATTTTACTGTCCCAGTACTAATAGTCAATCAATTCCCTCTGACCAGGTTAGAGGAGGTCTTTGCAAACCTTCCTGGAGGAAAGCACTTCAGCAAAGTAGATGTAGCTGAGTCCTACCTACAGATGGAGATGAGTCCTACCTACAGATGGAGATGAGTCCTACCTACAGATGGAGATGAGTCCTATCTACAGATGTAGCTGAGTCCTACCTACAGATGGAGATGAGTCCTACCTACAGATGGAGATGAGTCCTACCTACAGATGGAGATGAGTCCTATCTACAGATGTAGCTGAGTCCTACCTACAGATGGAGATGAGTCCTACCTACAGATGTAGCTGAGTCCTACCTACAGATGGAGATGAGTCCTACCTACAGATGGAGATGGAAGAAGAGTTCATAGTATTTCTCACCATGAATATGTACAAAGGGCTTTATCGCTATAATTGTTATCTTTGGAGTAGTGTCTGCACCTGCAGGCTGGCAGAAGCTATGGAACGGGTGTTGTAAGGTTACCCAGGCGCTCAGAGTTACCTGGATGACAGTGTTGTTACCAGTAGGAATGACTAGGAACATCTCCCAAATCTCAAGGCAATGTTTAAAAAGATTAGATAATTATGGGCACAGAGCACGATGTTTCAGGTGTGAATTCTTTAAACCAAGCATCATTCACTATGGTCACGCTACTGACACATAAGTGTGCTGAGAATACTGAAGCAGTGGTGGATGCTCCAAGGCCAAAGAACGTGTCACAGTTATGGTCAATTTTAGGAGTTGTCAATTACAGTAACAGGTCCCTGCCAAACCTGGCTGCCGTGCTCCAGACTTTGTCTCATTACTACAGATCGGGAAGAACTGGAACTAAACAAAGCAGTGTGAGGTGAATGGTGATGTCGGCCACTGCATTCACACATCATGATCCACGTTGTCCAGTGAAGCCTGCCTGTGATCCCTCGCCTTATGGGACAGGTGCAGTCATGTCACATGTTATAAGTGATGGAAGTGAACTTTACATCACATTCTCTTACAAAGATTACGCTCTGATTGACAGGTGAGTCTGGTCTGGGGCTGAAAACATTTCAACCAGTCCTTGCATGGAAGAGAATTTACCCTCGTTACTGATCATCAGCCACCAGTGTCCATCTTCAATCTACAGAAGGGTGTTCCACTGACAGCAACAGCACCAATACAGAGATGGACTCTGTTTCTTGGAGGACACAATTACAAGAGCGGATTCAAGAGGATGACTAATCATGGAAATGTTGATGGGTTGTCCCGTTTACCCTTGGAACAAGAAATACAGGAAAAGTTTATAATAGAGGATACTGACACAAATCAAAAGTGTCTCTGTTACTGCAGAGATGATCCAAAGAGAAACTAGAGACTACATGGCCACACAAATTGGGTGGAATGTACGGCAAAAACTAAAGTTCTTCCATTTTTACCAGCATTGACATTTGTTGTCTTATCCAAGCTGAGAGCCAAAGAGTTGGAGGAGCTACAAGCTGGTCATCTCAGCACGGTCAAAATGAAAGCATTGGCTCGAAGGATTGTCTGGTGATCAGCAGAGCAAGTTGCTTGCCAGGCACCGTTTGAGATGCCAGCACGTCCAGGAGAAGCCAAGAGCAGCACCTCTCTATCGCTGAGAATGGACTGCACTGCCTTGGCAGAGGAATCATGTGGATTTTGCCAGAGCATTCATGGGCACAAATTTCTTGGTAGTAGTGGATGCAACTACAGTACAAAGAGGCCAGAAATGATCCCAACAGCCTGGCACATTGTTAATGTGTTGAGAGGCCTCTTCTCAAGGACTGGTGTTCCAGAACACTTAGTCAGCGACAATGGACCGCAGTTTATTGTGGAACAGTTTCACTCTTTCCGGAAAATGAACAGAATAAGACGTGTTATATCTGCACTGTACCACCCAGTTACAAACGGCTTGATGGAAAGGTTTGTTCAGAGTCTAAAGAATACAATGTCAGCAGAACGCACTACACTGACACTAAATCAGAAACTTGCCAATTTCCTCCTTGTATATCGCAATGCAGCACACTCCACAAGCAACAACTCACCAGCTGTGCTGTTCCTGGGTCATCCCTTGCGCTCACACTTGGATCTCCTCAACCCCACTCTCAGAACGAACAGCTGAGACAAATTGAGGGTTCCTCAAACAAGGAGGCTTGATGTTTCACTCTTGGACAAACAGTCCTGGTGGCGGACTGCAGAGGTGATCAAAAGTGGGTACTTGGAACGATTAAGGACAGAACTGGACCCCTCTCCTGCACAGTGGAGATAGTGTCTGGTGTCATTTGGAGGCAACACATCGATCAATTGAGGAGACTAGAGTCAATTGTTAGAAAAGAAAGGTGCCCAGAGATGTTAGATCCACTTCCTGCAGTCCCAGAGTCAATTCCTACAATCACCACGGAGGAAGCCCCAGAACCTGAGACTGTTTCACAGCCACAAGTCTCACCTGCCAAGCAAAGAGATCCCGCTTGTCAGGAAAGACCTTATCCCACAAGAATAAGAAATCCTCCACAGCAATGAAATCTTTAGGCCTGAAGGGGGCAATTTAAAGTTTACTGTGCTAAGGATGTCTATGTAGTAGTTGTATTATACATGTAACATCCGCCATATAGACATCAACTGCATGGTAAATTTGTATGTGCATGTATGTATTTATAATTTTTATATTTTTTCACCCTTTATGGGTGGTGTGTACAGTACATGTATTTTTCTCTCAAACTAGGGTCCTCTACCAGACGTCTGGGAGCTTGAGGATTCGGTGCAGTATCCTTGCTGCTCCTAGTAGTGCGTTCTTCTGCACCGAGATCTCAGATGTTGTTCCAGGGATTTGTTGGAGCCACTCTCCCAGTCCAGGTGTGAGAGCTCCAAGTGCTCCTGTCACCACCGGGATTACTCTGGCTTTAACCCTCCACATCCTTTCTATCTGCTCTTTCAAGCCCTGGTATTTCTCCAGCTTCTCATATTCTTTCTTCCTGACGTTACTGTCATTCGGGATTGCCACATCTATTACTATCGCTTTCTTCTCTTCCTTGTCCAATACTTTCTCTGGCTGGTTGGCCAGTACCTGCTCATCAGTCTGTATTTGGAAGTCCCAAAGTATCTTAACCGTCATTCTCTGCTACCTTCTCAAGTGTTTCCCATTTGGACATGGGAGTGTCCAATCCATACTCAGCACTGATGTTCCTGTACACAATTCCTGCAACTCGGTTGTGCCGTTCGGTGTATGTTGTCCCTGCCTGCATCTTGCACCCCGCTACCATGTGCTGGATGGTTTCAGTGGATTCCCTGCACAGTCTGTATTTTGGGTCTTGTCTGGGGTGAGAGGGCCCAGCTTCTATTGCTCTTGTGCTCAGCACCTGTTCCTGTGCAGCCATGAGCAGTGACTCTGTGCTGTCCCTCAGCCCTGCCACTTCCACCCATGGGTAGGACTTTCTGATGTCAGCCACCTCTGATACCTGGCGATGGTACATCCCGAGCAGTGGCTTGTCCTGACATGGCCTCTGGTCCTCTGGCTCTGCTTCACCCATGTCCACTTCCATGTCCCCTGCCTGTTGTCCGAGGTTTTCTCCTGGCAGGTCGTTCCTAGGGGCCACCTTCCTGACATACTCATGGATATTTCACTTTTCTTCCAGGACTGTGGCCTTGACAAGTCCCTGTCCTTCTTTATTCCGGCAGGCGTACAGTTGCTCAATGTTGGACTTTGGATTGAATCCTCCATGTATGGTTAGTAGTTTCCAGGTATCAATGTCAGCGGCTTCCAGTTCGTTCCTTAGCCAGCACACTATTGCGGCTGGGTATCTGATGACTGGTAGCATGAATGTGTTGATGGCTGTGATCTTGTTCTTCCTGTTCAGCTGGCTTTTTAGGACTTGTCTCACTCTTTGGAGGATCTTGGATGTCACAGCCTTCCTTGTGTCCCCATCGTGGCTTCCACGCACCCACAGAATCCTCAGGTATTTGTAGCTTCCTGTACATCTGGTATGTGGCCTTCAGGTGACTCGGCTCCTTCAGTCTGGATGAGTTTGCCTCTTTTCACTACCATTCGGCTGTACTTTTCCAGTCCAAATGACATCCCGATGTCTCCGCTGTACACCCTTGTCAGGTGGACTACCGAGTCAATGTCTCTCTCACTTCTGGCAGACAGCTTGATGTCGTCCATTACAGGAGGTGGCTGATGGTCTCTCCACTCCTGAACCTGGACACATGTCCACTCTCTGAGATGATCTGGCTGAGGGGGGTCAGGCCTTTGCAGAACAGCAATGGGGACAGTGCATCACATTCACATTCCACA
Source organism: Hemitrygon akajei (assembly GCF_048418815.1). Taxonomy (NCBI): domain Eukaryota; kingdom Metazoa; phylum Chordata; class Chondrichthyes; order Myliobatiformes; family Dasyatidae; genus Hemitrygon; species Hemitrygon akajei. The sequence goes on from NC_133127.1 coordinate 36,088,907, forward strand.
TTGGATGGTCCCTTGTATATCACAATATCACATTGGCTTTGAGTTAACTTCTAGCAATGTCCTCCAACAGCCCATTGAGTTCTTGATGAAGGTCCTTAGTGTCTTGTTGACCGTGTACAGAGACAGGCATTCCAGGATCCATGTGTGGGGCATTGAGTCGTATGTTTTCTGGTCATTGATCCAGGCCGTGTTTAGATCAGTTTGCCTGGTCTTGGAGTCACATGACTGCTTTGTCCATCAGTAGTTGGTGCTTGGAGTCTCTGGTTCCATCACCAATCCCCCTCTGAGCAGGTCAGCAATTTACACACATGTTCCTTCAGCCTGGTGGCTCTCCAGTATACACATTACTGGAGAGCAAGATATTATATATTTGAGCTGAGATGCATTCTATATTGAATTGGAGTTTATAACTAAGCAGGGAGTAGAGTAGTGTATTAATATTTCTGTAATATTGTAAATATATTGTTTAATTAAGCATTCTTTTTGTTTACATTGTTCATTATGGGTGATATGTAAAAGTACATGAATGGCATATGTTATTATGCCACCACATCACATGTGAGTGCCTCACTAAAGTCAAACGGAGTAATCCCTTGTCCATTCATTCCCCCCATCCCTCCCCACTGACCTCCCTCCGGGCACTCATCCCTGCAAATGGAAGAAGTGCTACACCTGCCCCCACACTTCTTCCCTCACCACCATCCTAGGCCCCAGACAGTCCTTTCAGGTGAGGCACCACTTCACCTGCGAGTCAACTGGGGTGATATACTGTATTCAGTGCTCCTGATGTGGCCATTTATACATTGGGGAGACCCGCCGCAGACTGGGAGACCGTTTCACCGAACACTGGCGCTCAGTCCTCCAGCAGTGGCGGGATCTCCGTTGCCACACACTTCAATTCCACAGACCATTCCCACTCCGACATGTCTGTCCATGGCCTCCTCTACCGTCAAGATGAGGCCACACGCAGGTCGATGGAGCAATACCTTATCTCCCGCCTAGGTAGCCTCCTACCTGCCGTAATGAATATCCAACTCACAGACCTCCGTTGATACCCCTGCCCCCCACCCTTACCCCCATCCCTATCTACAATTTTAGTCTGGTTCTCTTTCCCTCTCTTTTCCCCCCTCACTATAATCTCCCCCAGCCCTACCTTTCTTTCTCTTTTATTTCCCATAATTCTCCACCTTCCCCCTAGCCCATTTACCTACAGCCTATCACTTCCCAGCTCTCTACTTTATCCCTCCCCCCACTTCTTATCCCCTCTCCACCATTCCATGTTACTTCACTCCTGATGAAGGGTTTCGGCCCGAAACGTCGTCACTACCTCCTCCCATAGATGCTGTCTGGCCTGCTGAGTTCTGCCAGCATTTTGTGTTTTTAATCAAATGGAGTATACCTGTTTTTCCAGGATCCCATGGTTTTCTTTCAATTAATTTATGGAGTTGCAAAGTGACAAGGTAATTTTAAAAAGAACTCGAGATGACTACTTACCTGCTGAAATGCCACAAGACTTTCCAGGTAAAAACAAAGCACAGAACATTTTTTTTTCTTTGGGGGGGTGAGATATTCGAGTTAAAAAAGGGGGGCAGGAAACAGAAGAAAATCATGGGTTCATAAACAGTAAGTACCAGGTAATAATGTGAGGAGTGGGGGTTGTGGAGTGGAGGACATGGGGAGTGGTGGACATGGGGGTGAGGGTTGTGGAGTGGCTGATGTGGGGAGTGGGGATTGTGGAGTGGTGGACATGGGGAGTGGTGGACATGGGGGTGGGGGTTGTGGAGTGGCTGATGTGGGGAGTGGGGGACGTAGGGTGTGGGGCTGGAGAGTGGCTGATGTGGGAAGTAGGGTTTGTGGAGTGGTGGACATGGGGGTGGGGGTTGTGGAGTGGCTGATGTGGGGAGTGGGGGACGTAGGGTGTGGGGGCTGGAGAGTGGCTGATGTGGGGAGTAGGGATTGTGGAGTGGCGAATGTGGAGAGTGCGTATTGGGGAGTGGCGGACGTGGGGAGTGGGATTTGGGGAATGGTGGATGTGAGGTGCAGGGGCTGAAGAGTGAGGGCTAGGGAGCGGCAGACATGGGGAGTGGGGACTGGGGAGTGGCAGACGTGGGGAGTGGGGAATGGGGAGTGGGGACGGGAGTGGCAGACGTGGGGAGTGGGGGCTAGGGAGTGGCGGACGTGGGGAGTGAGGATTGGGGAGTGGCAGACATGGGGAGTGGGGATTGGGGAGTGGCGGACGTGGGGATTGGGGAGTGGCGGACGTGGGGATCGGGGAGTGGCGGACGTGGGGAGTGGGGATTGGGGAATGGGGATTGGGGAGTGGCGGACTTGGGGAGTGGTAGATATGTGGTAGAGTGGTGTAGGGGCTAGTGAGTGGGGGCTGGCAAATGGCAGATGTGGGGATTGGGGAGTAGCAGATGTTGAGAGATGAAGTGGGAATACTTAGAGGGGAGATGAGTGGGGGCTTTGGGGAGTGGAGGGTGGCTTGGGAGAGTAGAGTGTGTGGATAGAGGGAGTGGTAGATGTGGCTAGGAGGAGGGAATGGGATAAGGTGCTGGGGTGCAATGTGTTGGGGGAGTGGGAGTACTGAGAGGGAAAGAGGACTGGGGTGAGGGGGGTGGGAGGTGTGGGGTTGTGGGAGTGGGGGGAATTGGGTCAGACTGGAGAGGCTGAGTGGCCTTTTGCCTGTGGGTGGGGATTTTGGTTGTCCTGGGTTCAGACCTTACTTTGGACAATAAGAAATTCACAGACATCCTTATTGGTCACTGGCCGTCAGCAGCTCAACCCATCGTATCCGTGGCTACCGTTGCCTGGGAACTCAGCTGCTGACTGGCTCTGGGGGTGACAGGGTCCTTGCACCCTCCCTCAAGAGGGAGCAGTTGGACTACCAGCTCAGTACACACACACACAAGCAGAAACATACTGCACACGCAGACACACTCCAACAGACATACACAAACCCACAGACGCAGTCACAAAGGATCACCCACAAGCACACAGACCAGGCAGGCTGACAGATGTACTCAGACAGACAGACAGAGTACATAAACAAACCCACAGACACAAAGAATCACCCACATAAACAGACACGCATACTGCACACAAGCACACTCAAACGGACATTTACGCCCACGAGCATGCACTAACACACACCAGGCCCACAGAGGAAGTCCGCCAATAGCAATGTTTAAATGTGTTCATGTGACAACTCCCAAAGCGGTAATCTCACTGACATGCAAATACTGCAACAGAAATAGAACAGGTCCAAACACAGCTAACAGGCTAACCTCAGTGCACAGAACAAAAAAAAAAGATACCAAATTCAGCACACAGAGCGAACACAAACCCTCCCTTCTCCACCCTCTCTTAGCATACACCATCGCCTGGGGACAGTCAGGCCCCTCACTACCCACTCTATTTTGGACATCCCTGTTTCCTTCATGTCTCCCCAACCCCATCTGTCACTTAAATCAGGAACGCCTAGTTAGAGCACAAAAATACAGTAGAGGCAGAATTAGGCCATTCAGCCCATTGGGTATGCTCCACCATTTCATCACAGTTGATCCATTTTCCCTTTCAAACCCATTCTTCTGCTTTCTTCCCGTAACCTTTCATGCCCTGACTAATGAAGAACCTGCCAACATCTGCCTAAATACACCCAATGACTCGGCCTCCATACCCGCCCTTGTTAATGAATTCCACAGATTCATCACCATCTAGCTCAAGAAATTCCTCCTCACCTCTGTTCTAAATGGGGGACCCACTATTCTGAGGCTGCGCCCTCTGGTCCTAGACTCCCTCACCACAGGAAACATCCTCTCCATATCCACTCTACCTCAGCCCTTCTACGTTTGACCATTTGCTATGAGATCCCACCCTCATTCTTCTGAGTTCCAATGAGTTCAGGCCCTGAGCCATCAAATGCTCCTCATACATTAACCCTTTCACTCCTAGAAGCATTCTTACGAACCTCCTCTGAACCTTCTCCAGTGTCAGCACATCCTTTCTTATGCAAGGGGCCCAAAACTGCTCACAATACTCCAAGTGAAGTCTGACCAATGGCTTATAAAGCCTCAGCATTACATCCTTGCTTTTATATTCTAGTCCTCTCGACATGAATACTAACATTTTATTTGTCTTCTGACTCAACCAGCAAATTGACCTTTAGGGAGTCCTGCACGAGGACTCCCAAGCCTCTTTGCACCTTGGATTTTTTTAATTTTCTACTCGCTTAGAGAACAGTCTACACTTCTATTGCTTCTACAAAGTGCATGACCATACACTTCCTGACAGTGTATTCCATCTGCCACTGATTTGTCCATTCCCCTAGTGTCTCTATGTCCTTCTGCGGCCTCCTGCTTTCTCAATACTACCTGCCCTCCACCTACTTTCATATTGTTTGCAAACTTGACCACAAAGCCATCAAGTCTGTCATCCAAACCACTGGCATATAATATAAAAAGAAGCAGTCCCAACACAGACCCCTACAGAAAACCACCAGTCACTGGCAGCCAACCAGGAAAGGTTCCTTTTGTTCCCACTCTTTGCCTCCTGTCATTCAACCAATCCTTAATCCATGCTAGTATCTTTCCTATAGTACCACGGGCTCCTATCTTGCTACACAGCCTCATGTGCAGCATCTTGTCAAAAGCCTTTTGAAAATCCAAGTACACAACATCCACCAATTCTATTTTGTCTATCCTGTTTGTTATTTCATCAAAGAATTCCAACAGCTTCGTCAGACAAGATTTTCCCTTGAGGACACCATGCTAACTATGGCCTTTTTAAAATCATGTGCCTCCATTAACCCTGAGACCTCATCCTTAACAATAGACTCCAGCATCTTACGAACCACTGGGGTCAGGCTAACTGGTCTATAGTTTCCTTCCTTCTGACTCTCCCTTCTCGAAGCATGAAGTGACAATTTTCCAGTCCTCTGGTACCATGCCAGAATCTAGTGGTTTTTGAAAGATCGTTACTAATGCCTCCACAATTTCTTCAGCTACCCCTTTCACAACCCTGGGGCGTGAAGATAGATGCAGTTCATCTGCCATTTCCTTGTACCCCATTACTACCACTCCGGCATCATTTTCTAGTGTTCCGATATCTACTCTTGCCTCTCTTTTACTCTTTATATATCTGAAAAAAAATTCAGTATCCTCTTTGATATTATTGGCTAGCTTACCTTCATATTTCATCTTTTTCCTCCTTATGGCTGTTTAGTTGCTTTGAAAAGCTTCCCAAGTCTTTAATTTCCCACAAATTTTGCTCAATTATATGTTTTCTTTTTGGCTTTTATGTTGCTTTTGAATCCTCTCATCAGCTACACTTGTGTCATGCTGCCTTTAGAATGCTTCTTGATAGATGTTTCTATCCTGTGCCTTCTGAATTGGTCCCAGAAACTCCAGCCCTTGGTGTTCTACCATTGTTCCTGCTAGTGTCCCCTTTCAATAAATTTTAGCCAGCTCCTCTCTCATGCCTCTATAATTCACTTTACTCCACTGTAATACTGATACATCTGACTTTAGCTTTTCCCTCTCAAATTCCCAATCCAAAATAGCCTTTCCCCTTGTGGGCTCAACCATAATCTGCTCTAAAAAGCCATCACGTGGGCACTCTACAAATTCTCTCTCTTGTTATCCAGCACCAACCTGCATGTTGAAATCCCCCATGACTATCATATCACCCTTTTGACATACCTATTCTATTTCCTGTTGCAGTTTGTACCCCACATCCTGTTTACTGTTCGGAGGCATGTGTATAACTCCTATCATAATCTTTTTACCCTTGTAGTTTCTTCACTTTACCCATAAGGATTCTAACATCTTCCGATCCTATATCACCTCTTTATAATGATTTGATTTCCTCTTTTTTTTTTAACAACAAAGCCACACCACTCCTCTGTCTACCTGGCTGTTCTTTCGATACAATGAGTATCTCTGGATGTTAAGCTCTCAATTGTGATCTTCTCTCAGCCATGACTCAGTGATGCCCACAAAGTCAAACATGCCAAAGTCTAACTGCACTACAAGATCACCTACCTTATTCCAATTAGTTTAAATCCTCCCCCAACAGCTCTAGCAAACCTGTCCTCAAAGAAACTGGTCCCTCTTGGGTTCAGGTGTAACCCATCCCTTTTCGTACAGGTCATGCCTTCCCCAGAAGAGATCCCGATCATCCAGAAATCTGAAGTCCTTCCCCTGCACCAGTTTGTCAACCACTCATTCACCTGCCAAACCATCCTATTCTTACCCTCACTGGTGTGTGGCCCAGGCAGCAGTCCAGAGATTACAACCCTGGAACTTCCTACCTAACTCCCAAACTTCTCTCTTCAGGGCCTCTTCCTTTTTCCTACCTATGTCACTGGTGTCAATATGTATCGAGACTTCTGACTGCTCACCCTTCTGGATGCCACGTACCTGATCCGAGACATCTCTGACCCTGGCATCTGGGAGGCAACACACCATCTGGGTGTCTCTTTCAAGTCCAAAGAATCTCGTGTCTACTCCTCTAAATATGGGATTGTGGCGACCCAATTACTAGCACACTCGAACCGGCTGACAATTATCTTTATCTTTGACTGCAGTTTACCGACTCCGTGTCGTTATTTTAGCGCTGCGTGTAGCACACCGCTACAGGATCCCCTATCACTACTGCAGTTCTCTTCTCCCCCACTTCCCTTCGGCATCACAGGGCCAGACTCAGCGCCCGAGACCCAGTTGCTGCAGCTCCTCTGGGTAGATCATCCCCTTCCATGGTATCCAAAGCAGCATACTTATTATTGAGGGGAATGGCCACAGGTTTACCCTCCACCCTCCATTTCCTTTCCCTCTCCTGACAGTCACCCAGGCACATACTTGCCTCTTGCAATTAGAGATGACTACCTCGCTGAAGCCCCTTTCGATCGCCGCCTCATTCTCCTGTGTGAGCTGAAGGTCACTGAGCTGCGACTCCAGTTCCTTAACACACTCTCTGAGGAGCTGCAGCTCGGTGCACCTGGAAATGTGGTTATCCAGGAGGCCGGAGGCCTCTCAGAACTCTGACATCTCATACGACCCCAGCCCCCGAAGCCTTTCTCACCGCTCTAACAGCCAAAGAATGACGAGAATATTTATCAGACTCTTACCTCGCTCAAGCCTGTTGAGCCAAAGCCCCCCCCCCACTCTAACACCGGTTCACTCCAGCAACAGCTGCTCGAATAATGGCTGCTCCGCTTGTCCCTACCTTATTTTTTATTTGCCCCTGCTAATGAATGTGATATGATTGGGCCTCTGGAAAAATCCAAAAGCCCGCAACCACTACTTTTTAAATTGCTCACTGCTACGTGTGTCTGGAGCACTAGCAAAAAAAGCTGATGGAAGATCATGGAAGACAATAGGTGCAGGAGTAGGCCATTCGGCCATTTGAGAGTTCCCACATTTCCACTGAGTGACCATCAGAACGTCGCCAGTGGTCCTTCCATCCACTTGGTCAGAGGGGCCTTCCCCCTCTCACTGAACTACAGCGAATCTAGCCACGTCCCTACTGGTTCAGTCCTATCTTTGTGTAGGGTTCTGTTGGACAATGGAGGTTTCACTCATCCACCCCGAGTGGTCTCTCCTAAATGCTGATATTTTTCTCAATCAACAGAAGCAGCCCTACAACCAGCTTATGTTCCACTCTCTCTAGCCCAGCTTGCTCACGTGCTCTGTGACATTCACAGCCGGACACGGGGGGGGGGGGGGGTAACCTAGAGGAAGGGCTGGTGATCATGTGGGGGGATCACAGTGCTGATGTAGCAAGCACATGCACAATAAGCTCCCAGAAAGTAAGTATTGGTGACAAAGAGAACTGATATACCCCAGAATGTGGGGAGGTTCCCTGTCCACACTTTAATCCTCATTCACTGCTCTTTAAATAGACAATAGGTGCAGGAGTAGGCCATTCGGCCATTTGAGCCAGCACCGCCATTCACTGTGATCGTGGCTGATCATCCACAATCAGTACCCTGTTCCTGCCTTCTCCCCATATCCCTTGACTCCGATATCTTTGAGAGCTCTATCTAACTCTTTCTTGAAAGCATCCAGAGACTTGGCCTCCACTGCCTTCTGAGGCAGAGCATTCCATAGATCCACAACTCTCTGGGTGAAAAAGATTTTCGTGAGCTCTGTTCTAAATGGCCTACCCCTTATTCTTAAACTGCGGCCTCTGGTTCTGGACTCCCCCAACATTGGAAACATGTTTCCTGCCTCTAGCGTGTCCAATCCCTTAATAATCTTATATGTTCAATCAGATCCCCTCTTATCCTTCCAAATTCCAGTGTATACAAGCCCAGTCACTCCAATCTTTCAACATATGACAGTCCCACCATCCCGGGAATCAACCTCATGAACCTACGCTGCACTCCCTAAATAGCAAGAATGTCCTTCCTCAAATTTGGAGACCAAAACTGCACACAATACTCCAGGTGGGGTCTCACCAGGGCCCTGTACAACTGCAGAAGGACCTTTTTGCTCCTATACTCAACTTCCCTTGTTATGAAGGCCAACATGCCATTAGCTTTCTTCACTGCCTGCTGTACCTGCATGCTTACTTTCAGTGACTGATGAACAAGAACACCTAGATCTCGTTGTACTTCCCCTTTTCCTAACTTGACACCATTCAGATAGTAATCTGCCTTCCTGTTCTTGCCACCAAAGTGGATAACCTCACATTTATCCACATTTATGTGCATCTGCCCACTCACCCAACCTGTCCAAGTCATCCTGCATTCTCCTAACATCCTCCTCATATTTCACACAGCCACCCAGCTTTGTGTCGTCTGTAAATCTGCTAATGTTACTTTTAATCCCTTCATCTAAATCATTAATGTATATTGTAAACAGCTGCGGTCACAGCTCCGAACCTTGTGGTACCTCACTAGTCTGAAAAGGACCCGTTAATCCCTACTCTGTTTCCTGTCTGCCAACAAATTTTCTATCCATGTTAGTACCCTACCCCCAATACCATGTGCTCTAATTTTGCCCACTAATCTCCTATGTGGGACCTTATCAAAGGCTTTCTGAAAGTCTAGGTACACTACATCCACTGGCTCTCCCTTGTCCATTTTCATAGCTACATCTTCAAAAAATCCATCAAATAATATTAGCTAGAGTTCATGTGTGGAGCTAAGTTGTCCTTGGTCACCAGCACTGACCCACATGTTGGAATCAGAACCAAGTGCACTGCCCTGACTGACTGACACCTGGATGTGGAGGGCACGCATCTGGTGTGGGATCTCCCTGAGCAGCCAGGACCTGTCATTGCCCTGTACTCATCATTAGCTTCAGTGTGACCGGTTGCTCAGTCAGAGTGGTGACATCATTGGAACTGGACCCCGGTGATGTCCCCAAACAGAGAGCTCAGCACCCAGATTTAGGATGGAGGTGGTCTGAGGTCACTGGTCCATCAAACCTGTTGCAGCTGACCACAGGGTTGGACCAGGATGCCTTTGTCCGATTGACCTTGCCTCTGGTGTGAGAGGTGAAAGCAGTACTGAAGTAACTCACCATGAATCTATCCATCAGTTCGTGGATGTGCTGGTACCCGTACCTCTTGGCCACCTCCCCCGGCCTCTCTCCTTGGCTGTTGAGGAGGGCTGAGGCTTGCTTTGCCCCAGGGCAGTCGAGCAGCAGGGTGGTGAGGCGTTTCAACCCATTCCTGGCGGCAAAGTGGAGCAATGTTGGGCACTCATAATCCCCATCTGAAGAGACAGAGAGCAGCGAGGATTAGTGATTCTGGGTTCACTTCCTGAGATGCACTGTTCGACGGTGTACAAAGACCCTCACCAGCTCACTGCCCGGGGCAGACCAGGACTGGGCTATGCTCTGAAACTTGGAGGAGGTTTAGTCAGTCGAGCTTGAAGAGGCCCAGACAGGGATTTTGAGGAGCCTGGGACAAAGGTGTCAACTGCTGTAAGGGTGGGGGAAGTTATGCTTGCTGCCGGGGTTTGAGGCAGAAACCACATTGGGTATTGTTTATTTATTTAATTAGAGATACGGCACAGTAACAGGCCTTTCTGGCCCAAAGAGCCCACACTGCCCAATTACACCCATGTGGCTACTAACCCATATGTCTTTGGAGTGCCAGAGGAAGCCATAGCAGCTGGAGACAACCCATCCGATCACAGGGAGGATGTGCAAATTCTTTACAGAGAGTGGTGGAATTGTACAGCTGACACCAGGCCTCGAATGTTCATCCCTCGACCCTTTAGAGCACGAACCCAGTGATTCCTGTTCTAAGGACGTACATCTCCCCAGTGCATCAGTTCCCCAGAAAACCCGGGCATTCACCTTCCCAGTGCTGGCCTCCTGCCTCGCTGACTAGGAGTCCTATGTCACAGCAAGAGCATTGTTTTCCCACACAAACTGAGTCACCCCTACATGCCACTTATCCCCGCTTAAGCTCCTGTCCTCCCCTCTCCCCATTGACCAATTAACTGTTTGCCTTTAGAATGTGGGGAGAAGCCGGAGTACTCGGAAGAAATCATCTCCCTTTCCCTACAGGATTATCCCATTCCCGCCGTCTCCCTTTCCCTACGTGTTTATCCCATTCCCACCGTCTCCCTTTCCCTACGGGATTATCCCATTCCCACCGTCTCCCTTTCCCTACGGGATTATCCCATTCCCACCGTCCCCCTTTCCCTACCGGACTATCCCATTCCCACCGTCCCCCTTTCCCTACGGGATTATCCCATTCCCACCGTCTCCCTTTCCCTATGGGATTATCCCATTCCCACCGTCTCCCTTTCCCTACGGGATTATCCCATTCCCGCCGTCTCCCTTTCCCTACAGGACTATCCCATTCCCGCCGTCTCCCTTTCCCTACAGGACTATCCCATTCCCACCGTCCCCCTTTCCCTACGTGATTATCCCATTCCCACCGTCCCCCTTTCCCTACGTGATTATCCCATTCCCACCGTCCCCCTTTCCCTACGTGATTATCCCATTCCCGCCGTCTCCCTTTCCCTACGGGATTATCCCATTCCCGCCGTCTCCCTTTCCCTACGGGATTATCCCATTCCCGCCGTCTCCCTTTCCCTACGGGATTATCCCATTCCCGCCGTCTCCCTTTCCCTACAGGACTATCCCATTCCCACCGTCTCCCTTTCCCTATGGGATTATCCCATTCCCACCGTCTCCCTTTCCCTATGGGATTATCCCATTCCCGCCGTCTCCCTTTCCCTACAGGATTATCCCATTCCCGCCGTCTCCCTTTCCCTACAGGATTATCCCATTCCCACCGTCTCCCTTTCCCTACGGGATTATCCCATTCCCGCCGTCTCCCTTTCCCTACAGGACTATCCCATTCCCGCCGTCTCCCTTTCCCTACAGGACTATCCCATTCCCACCGTCTCCCTTTCCCTATGGGATTATCCCATTCCCACCGTCTCCCTTTCCCTATGGGATTATCCCATTCCCGCCGTCTCCCTTTCCCTATGGGATTATCCCATTCCCGCCGTCTCCCTTTCCCTACAGGATTATCCCATTCCCACCGTCTCCCTTTCCCTACGGGATTATCCCATTCCCGCCGTCTCCCTTTCCCTATGTGATTATCCCATTCCCGCCGTCTCCCTTTCCCTACAGGACTATCCCATTCCCGCCGTCTCCCTTTCCCTACAGGATTATCCCATTCCCGCCGTCTCCCTTTCCCTACGGGATTATCCCATTCCCACCGTCTCCCTTTCCCTACGGGATTATCCCATTCCCACCGTCTCCCTTTCCCTACGGGATTATCCCATTCCCACCGTCTCCCTTTCCCTACGGGATTATCCCATTCCCGCCGTCTCCCTTTCCCTACGTGATTATCCCATTCCCGCCGTCTCCCTTTCCCTACGTGTTTATCCCATTCCCGCCGTCTCCCTTTCCCTACGTGATTATCCCATTCCCGCCGTCTCCCTTTCCCTACGTGATTATCCCATTCCCACCGTCTCCCTTTCCCTACAGGATTATCCCATTCCCACCGTCTCCCTTTCCCTACGTGATTATCCCATTCCCGCCGTCTCCCTTTCCCTACGGGATTATCCCATTCCCGCCGTCCCCCTTTCCCTACAGGATTATCCCATTCCCACCGTCTCCCTTTCCCTACGTGATTATCCCATTCCCGCCGTCTCCCTTTCCCTACGTGATTATCCCATTCCCACCGTCTCCCTTTCCCTACGGGATTATCCCATTCCCGCCGTCTCCCTTTCCCTACGTGATTATCCCATTCCCACCGTCTCCCTTTCCCTACGGGATTATCCCATTCCCGCCGTCTCCCTTTCCCTACGGGATTATCCCATTCCCGCCGTCTCCCTTTCCCTACGGGATTATCCCATTCCCGCCGTCTCCCTTTCCCTACGTGATTATCCCATTCCCGCCATCTCCCTTTCCCTACGGGACTATCCCATTCCCGCCGTCTCCCTTTCCCTACGGGATTATCCCATTCCCACCGTCTCCCTTTTCCTACGGGATTATCCCATTCCCACCGTCTCCCTTTCCCTACGTGTTTATCCCATTCCCACCGTCTCCCTTTCCCTACGTGATTATCCCATTCCCGCCGTCTCCCTTTCCCTACGTGATTATCCCATTCCCACCGTCTCCCTTTTCCTACGTGTTTATCCCATTCCCACCGTCCCCCTTTCCCTACGTGATTATCCCATTCCCACCGTCTCCCTTTCCCTACAGGATTATCCCATTCCCACCGTCTCCCTTTTCCTACGTGTTTATCCCATTCCCACCGTCTCCCTTTCCCTACAGGACTATCCCATTCCCGCCGTCCCCCTTTCCCTACGTGTTTATCCCATTCCCACCGTCTCCCTTTCCCTACAGGACTATCCCATTCCCACCGTCTCCCTTTCCCTACAGGACAATCCCATTCCCACCGTCTCCCTTTCCCTACAGGACTATCCCATTCCCACCGTCCCCCTTTCCCTACAGGACTATCCCATTCCCACCGTCTCCCTTTCCCTACGGGATTATCCCATTCCCATCGTCTCCCTTTCCCTACGTGATTATCCCATTCCCACCGTCTCCCTTTCCCTACAGGACTATCCCATTCCCACCGTCTCCCTTTCCCTACGTGATTATCCCATTCCAGCCGTCTCCCTTTCCCTACAGGACAATCCCATTCCCGCTGTCTCCCTTTTCCTACGGGATTATCCCATTCCCACCGTCTCCCTTTCCCTACGTGATTATCCCATTCCCGCCGTCTCCCTTTCCCTACGGGATTATCCCATTCCCACCGTCTCCCTTTTCCTACGGGATTATCCCATTCCCACCATCTCCCTTTCCCTACGTGTTTATCCCATTCCCACCGTCTCCCTTTCCCTACGTGATTATCCCATTCCCGCCATCTCCCTTTCCCTACAGGATTATCCCATTCCCACCGTCTCCCTTTTCCTACGTGTTTATCCCATTCCCACCGTCTCCCTTTCCCTACAGGACTATCCCATTCCCGCCGTCTCCCTTTCCCTACGTGTTTATCCCATTCCCACCGTCTCCCTTTCCCTACAGGACTATCCCATTCCCACCGTCTCCCTTTCCCTACAGGACAATCTCATTCCCACCGTCTCCCTTTCCCTACAGGACTATCCCATTCCCACCGTCCCCCTTTCCCTACAGGACTATCCCATTCCCACCGTCTCCCTTTCCCTACGGGATTATCCCATTCCCACCGTCTCCCTTTCCCTACGTGATTATCCCATTCCCACCGTCTCCCTTTCCCTACAGGACTATCCCATTCCCACCGTCTCCCTTTCCCTACGTGATTATCCCATTCCAGCCGTCTCCCTTTCCCTACAGGACAATCCCATTCCCGCTGTCTCCCTTTCCCTACGTGTTTATCCCATTCCGGCTGTCTCCCTTTCCCTACGTGATTATCCCATTCCCGCCGTCCCCCTTTCCCTACGGGATTATCCCATTCCCACCGTCTCCCTTTCCCTACGTGATTATCCCATTCCCACCGTCTCCCTTTCCCTACGGGATTATCCCATTCCCACCGTCTCCCTTTCCCTACAGTACTATCCCATTCCCACTGTCTCCCTTTCCCTACAGGACAATCCCATTCCCGCCGTCTCCCTTTCCCTACGTGATTATCCCATTCCCACTGTCTCCCTTTCCCTACAGGACAATCCCATTCCCGCCGTCTCCCTTTCCCTACGTGTTTATCCCATTCCCGCCGTCTCCCTTTCCCTACAGGATTATCCCATTCCCGCCGTCTCCCTTTCCCTACGTGATTATCCCATTCCCGCCATCTCCCTTTCCCTACGTGATTATCCCATTCCTGCTGTCTCCCTCCATTGTTCCTGAGGACTTCTCAAGAGGTTTGACCTCAAGAACACGGGGCAGCCATCACTAAAAACCCTCACCATGACCTCCTCTTGCTTCTACCAGCAGGGAGGAGGGAGAGGAGTCTGAAAAGGCATACCCAATGATTCAGGAACAGCTTCTTCCCCTCCACCATCAGATTTCTGAATGGCCCATGAACACTGCCTTATTATTCCTATTTTTGCACTATTTGTTTATTTTGTAACTTATAGTAATTATATGTCCTTGCACCGTACCGTTGCCGAAAAGCACCAAGTTTCACACCATACAAGGTAATGATAATAGACCTAATTCTGATTGTGATCCTCATTATCAGCCAACTCCACATTCCCCTGTTCCCTGAAGTTCAATCACTGCCTGCCTGCCTCTCTGCAGGAACAGTTCAGAGAGAGTTTGCAGAGTGTGTTTATTGAATCGTTTTAAAGTGGCATCGAGTCTCAGTCTAATGCTGAGTACCAGCTGTCACACTTCCTCCAGTGGTTGCTGCACCTTGGAACTGCGATCACAAATATTATTCATCTCCCGAACCAAGTGAGAAGTCGCTTAGCTGGATTAACGTGAGCCTTATGATCGAGGGATGATACCTAAAGCAAAATGCATCAGTCTTTTGTTTCTGAACCAGTGATAAATAAAGTGATATCTGTCAAAGCCGATGTTGGTTATTAAAGGGAGATATCCTCTCATGTATCCGTGTCAGTTCCGTGAACCTGTGTCATATTAGTCCCTGTTCTCTCCACACAGCCCCCGGCTCACTGCCAGAGCAAGTTCTTTTAAGGATTTGCTCTGGCAGTGAGCCAACATGGAGTCAATGGGCCAAGTGGCCTCTGCTGTAACCATTCAGTCGTTTCGTGATCATCAATTTCCTGGTGTTGGTCCCTACTGATTCTGTTCCCATGGTGATAAACAGGAGCTCCCTGAAAAACGCAATGTCCCCACAAGAAATGAACTGACATTGACTCTCTGAGGAATGAAAATCAGTGACAAATGATTTCTGGGATTCCTGGGATCATTCTCGGGAATCTTCTCTGAACCCTGGTCAATGTCAGTATATCCTTTCTAAAATAAGGAGCCCAAAACTGCACACAATACTCTAAGTGTGGTCGTACAAGTGCCTTACAGAGCCTCAACATCACATCCCTGCTCTTGTATTCTATACCTGTAGAACTGAATGCCATCATTGCATTCGCCTTCTGCACCACTGACTCAACCTGAATGTTAACCTTTAGGGTATCCTGCACAAGCACTCCTGTGTCCCTGTACATCTCCGCCTTTTGAATTCTCTCCCCATCTAAATAATAGTCTGCTGATTTATTTCTCCCACCAAAGTGCATGACCATACACTTCCCAACACTGTATTTCATTTGCCACTTCTTTGCCCATTCCCCTAAACCATCTAAGTCTCTCTGCAGGCTCTCTGTTTCCTCAACACTACCCACTCCTCCACCTATCAGCAGATTTAGCCACAAATCCATTAATCCCATAGTCCAAATCATTGACATACATCGTAAAAGGCAGCGGTCCCAACACTGACCCCTGTGGAACTCCACTGGTAATCGGCAGCCAGCCAGAATAGGATCCTTTTATCTTTTCTGCCAATCAGCCAATGCTCCACCCATGCTAGTAACTCCCCTGTTAATCTATGGGCTCTTATCTTGCTAAGCAGCCTCATGTGTAGCACCTTGTCAAAGACCTTCTGAAAATCCAAGTACAACACATCTACTGCATCTCCTTTGTCTGCTCTGCTTGTAATTTCCTCAAAGAATTGCAGTAGGTTAGTCAGGCAGGATTTTTCTTTCAGGAAACCATCCTGGCTTTGGCCTATCTTGTCATGTGCCAAGATCTTAAGGCACAAACTAACGGAGATGGGAGTAGACTCTCACATGGTGGATTGGATAGTGGACTACTTGACAGATAGACCTCAGTGTGTGCGGTTGGGAGACTGTAGGTCTGACACGGTGGTCAGCAGCACAGGAGCGCCGCAGGGAACCGTACTCTCTCCGGTCCTGTTCACCCTGTACACATCAGACTTCCAATATAACTCGGAGTCCTGCCATGTGCAGAAGTTCGCTGATGACACGGCCATAGTGGGGTGTGTCAGGAATGGACAGGAGGAGGAGTATAGGAAACTGATACAGGACTTTGTGATATGGTGCAACTCAAACTACCTGCGTCTCAATATCACCAAGACCAAAGAGATGGTGGTGGACTTTAGGAGATCTAGGCCTCATATGGAGCCAGTGATCATTAATGGAGAATGTGTGGAGCAGGTTAAGACCTACAAGTATCTGGGAGTACAGTTAGACGAGAAGCTAGACTGGACTGCCAACACAGATGCCTTGTGCAGGAAGGCACAGAGTCGACTGTACTTCCTTAGAAGGTTGGCATCATTCAATGTCTGTAGTGAGATGCTGAAGATGTTCTATAGGTCAGTTGTGGAGAGCGCCCTCTTCTTTGTGGTGGCTTGTTGGGGAGGAAGCATTAAGAAGAGGGACGCCTCACGTCTTAATAAGCTGGTAAGGAAGGCGGGCTCTGTAGTGGGCAAAGTACTGGAGAGTTTAACATCGGTAGCTGAGCGAAGGGCGCTGAGTAGGCTACGGTCAATTATGGAAAACCCTGAACATCCTCTACATAGCACCATCCAGAGACAGAGAAGCAGTTTCAGCGACAGGTTACTATCGATGCAATGCTCCTCAGACAGGATGAAGAGGTCAATACTCCCCAATGCCATTAGGCTTTACAATTCAACCTCCAGGACTTAAGAACTTTTTAAAAGCTATTATTAATGCTTTTTGAGATAGTGATTTAGATGCATATCATATTTTTTACTGAGTTAAGTATTGTATGTTATTAGTTTTGCTACAACAAGTGTATGGGACATTGGAAAAAAAAAAGTTGAATTTCCCCATGGGGATGAATAAAGTATCTATCTATCTATCTATCTATCTATCCTCCAGGTACTCAGTAATCTCAACCCTAACAATCGATTCCAGCAACTTCCCTACCACTGATGTTAGGCTAACAGGTCTATAATTTCCTCTCTTCTGCCTCCCACCCTTCATAAATAGCAGAGTAACATTTGCAATTTTCCAGTTATCTGGTACAATGCCAGAATCTATTGATTCTTGAAAGATCACTGTTAATGCCTCTTCAATCTCTCCAGCTACTTCCTTCAGAACCTGAGGATGCATTTCATCAGGTCCAGGAGATTTATCCACCCTCAGTTCATTAGGTTTCCTGAGCGTCTTCTCAGTTGTAATTTTCACTGCACTGCACTTCCCGGACACTCTTGAATGTCCGTTATACTACAGAGGTCTTCCACTGTGAAGACTGATGCAAAATACATGTTCCTCTGCCATCTCTGCATCTCTCATTACAATATCTCCAGCAAACACGAGTGAATCTGCAGATGCTGGAAATAAATAAAAACACAAAATGCTGGCAGAACTCAGCAGGCCCGACAGCATCTATTGGAGGAGGTAGTGACGACGTTTCAGGCCGAAACCCTTCATCTGGAGTGGATGGCAATTAGAGATAAACAGATCCAGGGCAGGGAGAAGTCCTGGGCGGGGAGTCCATGACGAGGTGGCGGGTTGGAGAAGGGAGAACGGGTCATCGGTGGGGGTGGGAGAGTCCCTACCAAAGAAGTGGGCTCGAAGACGGAGCTGGCGGAAGAAGAGCTCCACATTCTGGCGCACGCGGAACTCACTGAGGTGAGGGCGAAGGGGGACAAAGGTGAGGCCCCTACTACAGAGCGCTCAGCCTCAGAGAGAGGAAGGTCGGAGAGGCTGGTGAAGACCCGGCAGGGTTGAGAGCTCTGGTCCGAGGGGGGTGGGAGGCTGGTGGAGTCAGCGGGGAAGGGGTAGGTGTGAGAGGAAGCTGAAGCCCCTGAGGGCCCGGAAACCGGCGATTGAACCTCAGGCTCAGAAAGATCCGATGGCAGCATGCTGGTGGTGGGGGAGGGGGAGACGGCAGCGTGTGGAGATCCAGTTCGGGGGTCAAGGCTGGGATCCAGAGCGCTGGTGGGGGGAGGGGGAGACGGCAGCATGTGGAGATCCAGTTCGGGGGTCAAGGCTGGGATCCAGAGTGCTGGTGGGGGGAGGGGGAGACAGCAGCGTGTGGAGATCCAGTTCGGGGGTCAAGGCTGGGATCCAGAGCGCTGGTGGGGGGAGGGGGAGACGGCAGCATGTGGAGATCCAGTTCGGGGGTCAAGGCTGGGATCCAGAGCGCTGGTGGGGGGAGGGGGAGACGGCAGCATGTGGAGATCCAGTTCGGGGGTCAAGGCTGGGATCCAGAGCGCTGGTGGGGGGAGGGGGAGACGGCAGCATGTGGAGATCCAGTTCGGGGGTCAAGGCTGGGATCCAGAGCGCTGGTGGGGGGAGGGGGAGACAGCAGCGTGTGGAGATCCAGTTCGGGGGTCAAGGCTGGGATCCAGAGCGCTGGTGGGGGAGGGGGAGACGGCAGCGTGTGGAGATCCAGTTCGGGGGTCAAGGCTGGGATCCAGAGCGCTGGTGGGGGGAGGGGGAGACGGCAGCGTGTGGAGGTCCGACTGGAAGTTGAAGGCCGGAGTCTCTGAGGGGGTGTCCATGGCCGTAGGAACCCGCGTTGGTGGTACTGGAGTCAGGGTTCGGAGTCAGTCCAGTGCCGTGAGTGGCAGCGGGGGTCGCGATCCGAGATTCAGGCGTGTTGGCGTCGGAGCCGACGGGGTCTGGGGTCCGCAGATGGGCGATTTTGTGGTGTTTGACGGACGAAACAAAGTCAAAAAAACGGCGATTGCATGCATGAATCCAACGAAGGATGAAGTAGCGGGTGGGTGCACAACACATGGCGAAGAAGGTGTCCTGGAGGTACAAGGAAAGGGAGGCCAGGTATCTCCTCATCGCAGAGATGGTCGCTCTCACAGCCCGGCGGGAGAAGCAGCGGGAGCCAGAGTCCACTACATGTGAGTACCTGTGATCCTCCGAAGGTCCAAATCGGGAGGCTTGGAAACGATCAAGGAAGGATATGTGACTATAATACCGGGTCTGGGTTAGCGTGTGGTCCAAAAGTTTCAGGGCCGAAGAAATAGTAGGTTGGGAGCAGAGAGAGAGGCTCTCGCTGAACTCCCGTCGGAGAGAAGATCTGAACTTCTTCAGTGTAGGCATCACTGGAAGAGGTTTCGCGGTACTGAATTCAAAGGCAACACGAGTGAATCTGCAGATGCTGGAAATAAATAAAAACACAAAATGCTGGCAGAACTCAGCAGGCCAGACAGCATCTATGGGAGGAGGTAGTGACGACGTCTCGGGCCGAAACCCTTTCGTCACTACCTCCTCCGTAGATGCTGTCGGGCCTGCTGAGTTCTGCCAGCATTTTGTGTTTTTACAATATCTCCAGTGCCATTTTCTATTGGTTTTGTATCTACCCTTAACTCTCTTTTACCCTTTATATACTTAAAAAAGCTTTTTGTATCTTCTTTGATATTAGTTGCCAGCTTCCTTTCATAATTCATCTTTTCCTTCCTAATGACCTTCTGAGTTTCCCTCTGCAAGTTTTTAAAAGCTTCCCAGTCCTCCATCTTCCCACTAGCTTTGGCTTCCTTGAATGCCCTCTCTTTTGCTTTTACTTTGGCTCTGACTTCACTTATCAGCCAGGGTAGTGTCCTTCTTCATTCAAAAATTTCTTCTTATTTGGAATAAGAATTTTTTTTAAAAAGACACTTATTTGGAAATGTCTTGCACTTCCCTCACTTTTTGCAGAAACCCCAGCCATTTCTGCTCTGCTGTCCTTCCTGCTACTGTCTCTTTTCAGTCACCTTGACCAGTTCCCCTTTTATGCTATTATAATTTCCTTTATTCCACTGAAATACTGACGCATTGGAATTGAGTTTCTCTTTCTCAAATTTCAAAGTAATCTAAGGGTTCCTTAAGCTCTCCTATCACCTCTGGATCATTGCATAACACCCAATCCAGCTGTGGTGAACTACATATACCTGTCTGGACACGCCCCTCTGCTGACTGCTCCTGTGGCTCCTCCCACAGACCCCTGTATAAAGGCGATTGGAGGCACTGCACCTCCCTCAGTCTCCAGGATGTTGTGTGGTGGTCTCTTGAAGCTAATAAAAGCCTATCGTTCACCTCCCGTCTCCGAGAGTTATTGATGGTGCATCACCAGCACAGCCGATCCACTAGTGGGCTCAACAATGAGTTGTTCTAAAAAGCTGTCCCTTAGACATTCTACAAATTCTCTCTCTTGAGGTACTGGCCTGGTTTTCCCAAACCACTTTCATGTTAAAATCCCCAATGATTATCATGACATTGCCCTTCTGACACGCCTTTTCTATCTCCTGCTGTAATTTGTAATCCACATCCCGACTGCTGTTTGGAGGCCTGTATACAACTGCCATTAGGATCCTTTTACCCTTGCCATTTCTTAACTCAACCCATAGAGACTCTACACCTGTCGATCCTATGTCATCCCTTTCTATTGATTTAATATTATTTCTTATACACAGGGCCACGCCACCCCCTCTGCCTACTATCTTTTTGATACACCCTGTATCCTTGAATGATCAGCTCCTAATGGCAGCCAACCCTTAGCCAACATCATACTTGCCAATCTGTAGCTGAATTTCAAGATCGTCCATATGCTGCGTGCATTCAAATGTAACACTTTCAATCCAGTATTTGTTGCTTTCTGTTTTAACTGCACCACGCCTCTATTGCCCTGTAACTCATTCCACTGGCTGTGATTATACCTCATCTTCTGCCTGTCCTTTCCATCATCTTGGTTGCATGCTATCTTTGATTTATTTCTGATTTCCCCTTTCTCAGCTCTATCACTCCGGTTCCCATCCCCCTGCCAAATTAGTTTAAATCCTCCCTAACATCTCTATTAAACATGCCTGCTAGGATATCGGACCCGTCCGCTTTGTGCCTCCCCCAGAAGAGGCCCCAATGATCGAGGGACCTGAAGCCCTGCCCCCTACACCAGTCTCTCAGTCTCGCATTAATATGCCTGATCATGCTATTCTTGCACTCGGTAGCACGTGGCACAGGCAGCAATCCTGAGATTATTACCATGGAGGTCCTGCTTTTTAGCTTCCTACCCAGCTCCTTGAATTCTCTCTTTGGGACCTCCTCCCTTTTTCTCCTCCCATTTGCCCATGTGTGGCAAATATCTTTGCACACTTTCCATCTTAATGACGCCTTTCCTATAACAGGACGGCCAAAACTGTACACAATACTCCAGGAGTCGTCAGACCAACATCTTGTACGCTGGAACATAACGTTCCAACTCGTGCTCAGTGCCTGGCCTGATGAAGGCCAGTGGGTCAGACACTTTCTTCAACAGCCTGCTTTCAGGGTGTACTTGGATGCCTGGGTCCCTCTGTTCTACAACGTTTCCCAGGACCCTCCTATTCATTAGGGTCTGACTTCCTAAAATGCAGCACCAATCCGCATTGAAAGCAAACTTCTGTTCCTCGGCTCACTTGATCAAGATCCCCCAGTAACTTTTGATAACTTTCTCTACTCTCTACACCATCTATTTTAGTATCATCCACAAACTTACTAAACACTCCTTGTATAATTCTCATCCAAATTGTTTATATGGATGACATGTAACGATGGGCTCAGCTGGAATATAAAACTAAGGGAAAAGCAGAGAATTATGTACATAAAAACAATTCGAGTATGTTGGAGAGCAGAACAAACAGCAAAAGATGACAGACGGTCCAACCAGGAAGGAAATGCTAGAGTGTGAGATAAAATCAGCTAGAAATACAAACACAGCAAAAGCTTCTATTGACATTTATAAAATGGTTAACAAGTGCTGGTCCGGTAAACTAATAGAAAACCAGAAGTCAGCAGATGAATTAAGAAAGAATTTTGCCCGAGTCTTCACTTAACAGGTTACAAGTAACATCCCAGAAGAAGCTAGTGATTAGGAACTAGGAGGAGGAGGGAGGGAGGGAGCTCATGAGATTGGAAAATCTGAGGGCGGAGGCGCTGAGCGAATTGTTGGAGCCACGGCTGGTGGGTTCTTGGCTTCTGTTGGACCTTGTCCCAGGGTCTGAGAAGTGGTGAGGGAGGAAGTTGATGCACTGGTTTTGATTCTTAGAACTCCTGAGATTTTGGGAAGGTTCCATTAGACTGAAAAATGTTAAAATTAATTCCATTGTTCAAAAGGGAGGGAGAGAAAAAGCAGGCCCATGAGCTGAATATTAGGCTTTGGGAAACGCTCAAAGGGATCATAAAATATGGAAAAAGGCAGCATTGACATGGTTTGCAAAAGCAAATCTTGTTAGAATCATGAAGTCCTTTGGTGTGTCAAAATCAGGAGGACAAAGATTTAGCATATGGGACAAAAACTTTAGAGGGGATCTGAGGAACAAATTCTTCCCCCAGAAAGATCTTGGAAGCTGGAATGTCTGCCTGACGGAGTGGGGAGGGAGAGATTCTCACAATATCTAAGAAGTACCCAGATGAGGGTTTGATATGCTGTGGCAGGGAAGGCTAAGGACCACATCCTGGTAATTGAGATGAATATACTTGATGGGTGGCATGGGCACAGTTCTACACTAATTCCAGATCACGGTATTTGGTCTGTAGCCTTCTGTGCCATGGCATTTCAAGAGTTTGACTAAATTATCCAACAAATCAGTTCTCAGTTCTGGTCGCCTCACTACAGGAAGGATGTGGAAGCCATGGAAAGGGTGCAGAGGAGATTTACAAGAATGTTGCCTGGATTGGGGTGCATGCCTTTGAGTGAACTCGGCCTTTTCTCCTTGGAGCGACGGAGGATGAGAGGTGACCTGATTGAGGTGTATAGGATGATGAGAGGCATTGATCGTGTGGATAGTCAGAGGCTTTTTCCCAGGGCTGAAATGGCTGCCACAAGAGGACACAGGTTTAAGGTGCTGGGGAGTATGTACAGAGGAGATGTCAGGGATAAGTTTTTTATGCAGAGAGTGGTGAGTGAGTAGAATGGGCTGCCGGCAACGGTGGTGGAGGCAGATACGATAGGTACGTGGAGCTTAGTAAAATAGAGGGCTATAGGTAAGCCTAGTAATTTCTAAGGTAGGGACACATTCGGCACAACTTTGTGGGCCGAAGGGCCTGTATTGTGCTGTAGGTTTTCTATGTTTCTACGTAAATCATCTCTGGCAAGTCTTCTCTGGATGATAGAAAACGTGACACTTTTTAGTTCTAGAAGGGAAGCAGGAGGAAACCAAGTAATTATAGGCTGGTTAGTCTGGTGTCAGTGCTCAGAATTACCCTAGCCTTGGAGATGAAGGTATTGTCAGTGTGGCTTAGACAAACAGAAATTCCTCTGACTGATCTGAATGTTTCAAAGACATGACTAAATGTAGCAGTGAGACAGTGTAGTTGGTACTGTCTACACGCACCTTAGTGAGGCTCTTGACAAGGTCCCACATGGGAGAAGAGTGAGAGGTTACTGAGGGGTAGAGCTACAATCAGATCAGCCAAATTCACATCAAAAGCAGAGCAAAGGATGGTTCACTTTGCTCCTAATCCATGCGCCTGTAATTCCTTAACTGTCTTTGGGAAAGGCCGAAAATTCCTCCTGGGGAGATACCTCAAAGATTAAATCTTGGTAGCAAGAGAAGGTGAACAAATGAACGAATCAAAATCATAAAATTCAATCTCCATGACGATTCTTCACATCAACAGCTGACTTGTCCTTGGTTTGCTTTTGCACAGAAACACATTTCAGGTAGACACTGCTATTTAAAGTAAGCGATTGCTTAGCAACAATAATGAGCCGATCTGGCCATAAGAATGACATAGTCCCTTATTTTGAATACAATGCACCTCGTGTTGCTGCATACAGAACCAGCAGTGGATAAACTTCGACATACTGTATATCAGACGCTTCGACTACAGAGCCCAGACAACAGAGAGCAGAGAATACTTGTGTTGTGTCACATCATCCCCAGAGGAACAAACACCGAAAGCAGTGAAGTCTGTATCTTGTCCAGGTCTCCTCAATAGAGAGCAGACGGAATTAATCTTAAATTCAGAAGTTAGAGCCAAGTGTACGCGTGTAGGGAGGGTCAGCTGATGGTTCGGGACAGGTTCAATCTTCCTGGTGCTTGGTTACGTGACCCTGAGGGATGGGAGGGTGGTGAGGGGAGTCAGGGACGGAGTTGGGGGAGGGCTGGTAAGAGGCTGAAGTGGGGTGGAGGAATGGGAGTAGGAGATGTAGAGGAGGGAGGGGGAGTGGCATGGTATGGTGAATGAGTAGGAGTAAGCTGTCCAATCCAAAGGGCCTGGAAACTTAGGCTCTCCCGATCCCAGACAGACCGCAGGCTACCCTCGTCTCCCCTCTCAGTTCTGATGTGAAGTTCCATCCCGAAATATCAACAATTCCTTTCCCGCAACAGATGCTGCTCAACCTGCTGAGTTCATCCAGCAGATCGTCTTTCACTCCAGACTGAACATCCGCAGCCTCTCCTGTCCCCGACCCTGGAATGGGTCCAGTGAACCTTCACTTCACTCCTTCTCTGGTGTTTGTGTCATTCTGTGGTTAAGGAGACTGAAAATCTTGGCAATCATCCAACTGAGGACTCATCAAGACCCTGTATAATTTCAGCAAGATGCCTTTATCCTTGTTCTCAAATACTCTTGCAATAAAGAACATCGTGCTGAAGGCATCAGAGTGACATGCACTGAAGGACAGGAAGATGGAACATCAACATCTAAAACACTTGTAATTCAGTCTTGTCCACCTGTACTGTGAAAGGGAGTGGGACGGTGTGATCAGTCTGGGTTGATACGGGGTTTTGGGGAGACCACGGGTCAGTAGGATTGAAACAGAGCTGTAGGAATGATACAGGGATATGAGGAGAGAGCAGGGCACTGAAATTAGTGTGGGATTTATTCAGGTCTGTGGGCAGAGAGTGGTCAGTGGGATTAGTGTGGGATTGATACAGGCTGTGGGAAGAGAGTGGGGCAGTGGGATTAGTGTGGGATTGTTAGGGGCTGTGGGGAGAGAGTGGGGCAGAGGGATTAGTGTGGGATTATTAGGGGCTGTGGGGAGAGAGTGGGGCAGTGGGATTAGTGTGGGATTTATTCAGGTCTGTGGGCAGAGAGTGGTCAGTGGGATTAGTGTGGGATTATTAGGGGCTGTGGGAAGAGAGTGGGGCAGTGGGATTAGTGTGGGGTTGTTAGGGGCTGTGGGAAGAGAGTGGGGCAGTGGGATTAGTGTGGGGTTGTTAGGGGCTGTGGGGAGAGAGTAGGGCAGTGGGATTAGTGTGGGATTATTAGGGGCTGTGGGGAGAGAGTGAGGCAGTGGGATTAGTGTGGAATGGATAGGGGCTGTGGGGAGAGAGTGGGGCAGTAGGATTAGTGTGGGGTTGTTAGGGGCTATGGGGAGAGTGGGGCAGTGGGATTAGTGTGGAATTGTTAGGGGATATGGGGAGAGAGTGGGGCAGTGGGATTAGTGTGGGATTGTTAGGGGCTGTGGGGAGAGAGTGGGGCAGTAGGATTAGTGTGGGATTGTTAGGGGCTGTGGGGAGACAGTGGGGCAGTAGGATTAGTGTGGGATTGATACAGGCTGTGGGGAGAGAGTGGGGCAGTGGGATTAGTGTGGGTTTGATACAGGCTGTGGGGAGAGAGTGGGGCAGTGGCATTAGTGTGGGATTGTTAGGGGCTGTGGGGAGAGAGTGGGGCAGTAGGATTAGTGTGGGATTGTTAGGGGCTGTGGGGAGAGAGTGGGGCAGTGGCATTAGTGTGGAATGGATACAGGCTGTGGGGAGAGAGTGGGGCAGTGGCATTAGTGTGGGATTGTTAGGGGCTGTGGGGAGAGAGTGGGGCAGTGGGATTAGTGTGGGTTTGTTAGGAGCTGTGGGGAGAGAGTGGAGCAGAGGGATTAGTGTGGAATGGATACAGGCTGTGGGGAGAGAGTGTAGCAGTGGGATTAGTGTGGGATTGATACAGGCTGTGGGGAGAAAGTGGGGCAGTGGGATTAGTGTGAGATTTTTACGGGGCTGAAGAGAGTTTGGACCCACAGTCTTGCATGAATTCCAAACTAATTCCACTGCCCTGTTCTCAACTTGTCAAATGGTTTTTAGAAATTCTAAATACACTAAATCTACAGGCTCCTCTCTCCCTGTTACATTCCCAAAGAATTTGAACAAGATTGTCAGATGTAATTTATCTTTCATAAAACCATGTTGATTTGATAATAGTCAGCTTTCCTAAATGATTAGTTATTTCCCCTTTGAGTATTGATTCTACACCTTGCTAAGAATGAATGTTAAACTAACTGCCCTGTAGTTCCCCAGCTCTGACTCCCTCCTTTTTACAACAAAGTAGTCATACTGGCTGCTTTTCAGTCTCTGCTATCCTCTCAGACCCTAGTGAGTTATAAAAATTCCAACCAATGGGTCCACAGTCTCTGCAGCCACTTCTGTTAAAACCCGAAAGCGCAACTATTGGATCCTGATAACTTGTCTGTCTGCAGCCTGGTCAGTTCCTCCAATATTGTTATATGAAATTTAACAATGTTATGTTAAACTATTTAAACTAATGACACTGAAGCTCTCTTCAGCCTGCAAGTGGTCCATCCCCCTCCTGTCTCTGCATATTCATGTACCTGCCTCCATCATGACCTCAGCAGCACAAGTTCCTCCATGTTACCCAAAATTATTCCATCTGTTATCCGAGGGACGTTTGCCGTGTCTTCAATACTGGCAGTTGTGAAAATTAAACTAAGTTATTAATCTGGAATGTGGTACAAAAAGTAGTTTGGGAAGGTGCCCACAAAACCATTGGGTTGGTGTAGAATCCCATCGGGTTCACTGAAGATCTTCAGGGGAGGAATCTGCTCAGTCTCCCTTTAACTCCCGAACCACCAATGTGAAGACTATTCAACACTTCCTGAAATGTCCAGCGAGCCCCTCACTTCCAGGTGACATAGAACAGTACAGCTCAGTACAAGCCCTTCAGCCCACAATGCTGTTGCTATACTTTAACCTACTTCAAGATCAATCTAACCTTCCCTCCCACAAAGCCCTCCATCTTTCTTTCATTCATGTGCCTATCTAAGAGTGTTTTAACCTTATTTACCTCTACCATCACTCCCTGCAGTGCGGACCATGCACTTACCACTCTGTGGTAAAACATTACTGACATTGCCCTCCCCCATACTTTCCTCCAATCACCTTAAAAATGTCTTCCCATATTAGCCATTGCCACCCTGGGGAAAAGGGTGCTGGCTGTCCACTCTACTCATGCATCTTACTCCTCTATCAAGTCTCATCTCACCCTCCTTCACTCCAAAGAGCTTGGACAGTCTGGGACGGATGAAAATTGGATCCAATTCTGGTTTTGGTGGGGAAGGTCCAGTGTGAGGGATTATCATCTCACCCCAGATTCTACCCCTCATCCAAAAGGAGCAAATTATCCATCGATCCACACATCTTCAAGACAGACTCTCGATCTCTCATTTTACCTCGTCATAATCCTGGCAATGCACTTGCTCTATAACTGGAACACTATATTCTGCACTCTGTTTCCCTTAAGAATCCTGTCTATGTTAGAGCTATTGGGTAGGGTGGTGGGAACCAGAGTGAAGGGACTCAGGATAGGACGGATGGTAAAAAAGTAAAGATAGCGTGCAGTCAGACTGTCAGGAAGGGCAGGCAGGTGATGGGACTTAGTCGCAGCTAACAGGCTGAGTATCAAATCATTAGGGATGCAGAGTCAGAATGGATAGCAAATACAGTAGTCAAGGTGTTGTATTTAAATGCACATAGTATAACAAATAAGGTAGATGATCTTGTTGTACTATTGCAGATTACCAGGTATGATGTTGTGGCCATCACTGAATCGTGGCTGAAGGATGGTTGTAGTTGGAAGCTGAATATCCAAGATTACACATTATATCGGAGGGATAGGAAGGTAGGCAGAGGGGGTGGTGTGGTTCTACTGGTAAAGAATGGCATCAAATCAGTTGAAAAATGTGACATAGGATTGGAAGATTTTGAATCCTTGTGGGTTAAGTTAAGAAACTGCAAGGGTAAAGGAACAGTGGCTGGGAGGTGG
The DNA here is from genome assembly GCF_048418815.1 of Hemitrygon akajei. Taxonomy (NCBI): domain Eukaryota; kingdom Metazoa; phylum Chordata; class Chondrichthyes; order Myliobatiformes; family Dasyatidae; genus Hemitrygon; species Hemitrygon akajei. The sequence continues at coordinate 36,117,279 of NC_133127.1, forward strand.
ACCACAGATTACAACAAGAAATAGAGAAGGTGAGTCTAAAGGGCAATGTTATGGTAGTCATGGGAGATTTTAACATGCAGGTCAATTGGGGAAATTCAGGTTGGTAATGGATCTCAAGAGAGTGAGTTTGTTGAATGCCTAAGAGATAGCTTTCTAGAGCAGGTTGTCATTGAGCCTACTAGGGGATCAGCTATGCTGGATTGGGTGTTACATAATGAACCGGAGGTGCTTAGAGAGCTTAAGGTAAAAGAACCCTTAGGAATCAGTGATCACAATATGATTGTGTTCAACATGAAATTTGATAGGGAGAAAGTAAGGTCCGATGTAGCAGTATTTTAGTGGAGTAAGGGAAATTACAGTGGTACGAGAGAGGAGGTGGCCAAAGTAAATTGGAAGGAGCTGCTGGCAGGTTTGTCGCAGAGCAGCAATAGTGTGCGTTTCTAGGAAAAATGAGGAAGGTGCAGGATCGATGTATTCCAAAAATGAAGAAATACTCAAATGGTAAAATAGCACAATTGTGGCTGACAAGGGAAGTCAAAGCTATTGTAAAAGCAAAAGAAAGGGCATAGAACAAAGCAAAAATTAGTGGGAAGACAGAGGATTGGGAAGTTCATAAAAACCTACAGAGAACAACTAAAAAAATCATTAGAAGGGAAAAGATGAAATATGAAAGCAAGTTAGCAGATAATATCAAATTGGATAGTGAAAGTTTTTTTTCCCAAGTATGTTAAAAATAAAGGAGAAATGAGAGTAGATATAGGACCGCTAGAAAATGAGGCAGGAGAAATAATAACGGGGGACAAGGAGATGGCTGATGAACTAAATGAGTACTTTGTGTCAGTCTTCGCTGTGGAAGACACTAGCAGTATGCCTGATGTTTCAGTGTGTGAAGGAAGAGAAGTGGGTGCAGTAACTGTTACAAGAGGGAAGGTGCTCAAAAAACTGAAAGACCAAAAGGTATGTAAGTCACCTGAAAATGATGAACTGCACCCCCAGGGTTCTGAAAGAGGTAGTATTAGAGACTGTGGTGGCATTAGAAATGATCTTTCAAAAACCATTGGACTTTGGCATGGTGCCAGAGGACTGGAAAATTGCAAATGTTACTCCATTCTTTAAGAAAGGTGGGAGACAGCAGAAAGGAAATTATAGATCAGTTAGCCTGACCTCAGTGGTTCGGAGGATGTTAGAGTCAATTGTTAAGGATAAGGGGATGGAGTACTTGGTGACACAGGACATGATAGTACAAAGTCAGCATAGTTTCTTTCAGGGAAAATCCTGCCTGACGAATCTGTTGGAATTCTTTGAGGAGATTACAAGTAGGATAGATAAAGGGGATGCAGTGGTTGTTGTATATTTGGACTTTAGGCAGACCTTTGATAAGGTGCCACACATGAGGCTGCTTACCAAGTTAAGAGCCCATGGTATTACAGGAGAGTTACTAACATGGTCAGAGCATTGGCTGATTGGTTGGAGGCAGCGAGTGGGAATAAAAGGATCGCTGTCTGGTTGGCTGCCAGTGACTATTGGTGTTCCACAGGGATCGGTGTTGGGACCGCTTCTTTTTCTGCTGTATATCAATGATTTAGATGATGGAACAGATGGCTTTGTTGCCAAGTTTGCAGATGATACGAAGATTGGTGGAGGGGCAGGTAGTGTTGAGGAAACAGGTAGGATGCAGAAGGACTTAGACAGATTAGGAGAATGGGCAAGAAAGCGGCAAATGAAATACAACATTGGAAAATGCATGATCATGCACTTCAGTAGTAGATATAAATGTACAGACTATTTTCTAAATGGGGAGAAACCCCAGGAATCTGAGATGCAGAGGGACTTGGGAGTCCTTGTGCTGAACACCCTGACGGTTAACTTGCAGGTTGAGTTGGTGATGAGGAAGGCAAATGCCATGTTAGCATTCATTTCCAGAGGTCTAGATGCAAGAGCAAGGATGTGATGCCGACACTTTATAAGGCACTGGTGAGGCCTCACTTTGAGTATTGTGAACAGTTTTGGGCCCCTCATCTTAGAAAGATGTGCTGGCATTGGAGAGGGTCCAGAGGAGGTTCACAAGGATGATTCCAGGAAAGAAAGGCTTATAATAAAAGGAACATTGGATGGTTCTGGGTCTGTACTCGTTGGAATTCAGAAGGATGAGGGGGGATCTCATTGAAATCTTTCAAATGTTGAAAGGCCTAGATGGAATAGATGTGGAAAGGATGTTTCCCATGTTAGGAGAGTCTAGGACAAGAGGGCACAGCCTCAGGATAGAGGGGCGCCCTTTCAAAACAGAGATGTAGAGAAATTTCTTCAGCCAAAGAGTGGTGAATTTGTGGAATTTGTTGCCACATGCAACTGTGGAGGCCAGGTCGTACTTAAGGCAGAGATTGATAGGTTGTTGATTGGACATCACATCAAAGGTTATGGAGACATGGCCGGGAACTGGAGTTGAGGAGGAGATTTTAAAAAAAAGGATCAGCCATGATTTAATTGGCAGAGGAGACTCAATGAGCCAGATGCCCTAATTCTGCTCCTATGTCTTATGGTCTAAGTCCCTCCTCTATGTATTTATACACATATAAAATTATCTGCCCAGATAACACAGAAACAAAAGCCTTTCGCTGAATCTCAGTATATGCAGCAATAAATAAACCAATATCAATACTAAGGCAACACACAAAATGCTGATGTAATCAGCAGGTCAGGCAGCATCTATGGAGAGAAATAAACAGTCAATGTTCTGAGTCAAGATCCTTAATCTACAAACATCAACTGTTCAATTCCACCATAAATGCCGCCTGACTCGATGGGTTCCTTCAGCTTTTTGTGTATTACTCCAAGTTTCCAGCATCTAGGGCCTCATGTGTCGCCACTACTAAGGGTTTGGATTACCAGTCTGGGTAACTAACTCCTGCAAGGACAGGAATCTGTCAGGAAAGCAACTGGCCTGGGTGGTGCCCCAGCCAGGTCCTTAGACCTTGTGCAGATCAGCCAGCAGGAGTACTTGTAGACATTTTAACCTCTCAGTGCTTTGATCTGAGGTTCTCACCTGCTTTAAGACCACTATCATCTCAGTACCTAAGGTAAACGAGGTCAAGTGCTTTAATGACTCCACCCAATGGCTCTGAGATGCACTATCATGAAGTGCTTTTGAGAGGCTCATCATGGCATATACCTGTCTGGACATGCCCCCCCCCCCCCCACGCCAACCTGACCCCTGACTGTAAACTTGTGGCAACTAAAAGCAGGAGGTACAGCGCGGGGGACAGGGCCTTCATTCTGTCAGAGGTGCAGCAGCTGCTCAGGGAGGGGATCATTGAGCCAAGCACAAGTCCTTGGAGGGCCCAGGTGGTTGTTGTTCGGACCGGGCAGAAAAATAGGATGGTCGTGGACTATAGCCAGACCATCAATAGGTTCACGCAGCTTGACGCGTACCCTCTACCCCGCATCACGTATATGGTCAACCAGATAGCTCAGTACAAGGTGTACTCGACAATAGATCTGAAATCCGCTTATCACCAGCTCCCCATCCGCCCAGAGGACCGCCCCTACACCGCCTTCGAGGTGGGCGGCAGGCTCTATCACTTCCTGTGCATCCCCTTCGGTGTCAGAAATGGTGTCTCTGTCTTCCAGAGGGAAATGGACCGGATGGTGGACCAGTGCCAACTGAAGGCCACATTTCCCTATCTGGATAATATCACCATCTGTGGTCACGACTAGTCAGATCACAACGCCAACTTCCAACGATTTTTCCAAATGGCCAAAGCCCTGAACCTTACTTATAACAGGGACGTGTGTGTTCGGAACCACCCGATTTGCTGTCCTTAGGTATGTCATGGAGAACGGAGTCATTGGCCCTGATCCCGACCGTATGCGCCCCCTGTTAGGACTCCCTCTTCCCACCACCCTCAAAGCCCTCTGACGGTGTCTGGGCTTCTTTTCCTATTACGCCCAATGGGTCCCCCATTACGCAGACAAGGCCCGCCCCCTGGTAAAGTCTACCACATTTCCCCTCTCTGCCAAGGCCTGCGCGACCTTCAGCTGCATTAAAGGGGACATTGCCAAAGCAACGATGCATGCGGTGGACGAGACCATTCCCTTCCAAGTAGAGAGTGACGCCTCCGATTTCACGCTGGCTGCTACCCTCAATCAGGCAGGCAGGCCAGTAGCATTCTTCTCTCGTACCCTTCAAGGCCCTGAAATTCGGCACTCCGCGGTGGAGAAAGAAGCCCAGGCCATAGTGGAAGCTATTAGGCACTGGAGGCACTATCTCGCCGGCAAAAGGTTCACCTTGCTGACCGACCAGCGCTCAGTTGCATTCATGTTTAGCAACCAACAGTGGGGCAAAATCAAAAATGATAAAATTTTGTGGTGGAGAATGGAACTCTCCACCTACAACTATGATATCCTGTACCGGCCTGGAAGGCTCAATGAGCCCCCTGATGCCCTATCCCGGGGAGCGTGTGCCAGCACGCAGCTCGACTGGCTATACGCCTTTCATGCACATCTTTGCCACCCGGGGGTCACCCGATTTTACCATTTCGTGAAAGCCCGGAACCTGCCGTACTCCCTTGAGGACATCAGGACAATGACCAGGGACTGCCAAGTCTGCGCTGAGTGCAAACCGCACTTCTACCGTCCTGAAAAGGCACAACTTATCAAGGCCACCCGCCCCTTTGAGCGACTGAGTGTTGACTCTAAGGGCCCCCTTCCCTACCACTGACCGCAATGTCTACTTTCTCAACATTATCAATGAGTACTCGCGGTTCCCCTTTGCCATCCCCTGCCCCGACACCACTGCCACGTCCGTCATAAAAGCCCTGCGCCAGCTCTTCACTCTGTTCGGATATCCCTGCTATATCCACAGTGATAGAGGGTCCTCCTTTATGAGTGACGAGCTGCGCCAGTACCTGCTGGCTAGGGTCATTGCTACTAGTAGGACCACGAGCTATAATCCCCGGGGAACTGGACAGGTGGAGAGGGAGAATGCCACAGTTTGGAAGGCCACACTTTTAGCCCTTAAGTCAAAAGGGTTGCCGGTCTCTCGCTGGCAGGAGGTCCTCCCCGAGGCACTCCACTCCATCCGCTCCCTGTTATGTACGTCCACCAATGCCACCCCTCACGAGCGCCTATTCTCTTTTCCCAGGAAGTCTGCCACTGGGACCACACTACTGGCTTGGCTGACGTCCCCAGGGCCAGTGCTGCTCCGGAAACATGTGAGGAGTGATAAATACTCCCCGCTGGTCGAGAGGGTTCACCTTCTACATGCGAACCCCCAGTATGCTTACGTGGTCTTACCTGATGGGCGGGAGGACACGGTCTCTGTCCGCGACCTGGCGCCCGCAGGAGCAGCAGACCACTACCCCGAACACTCCACGGTAACTATGAACCATGTACCCGAGGTGACACCGCGCACACCAAGCCCTACATAGACTCCTCACGACACTCCCATACCGGGCGTCTCGCTCGCGCATATACCAGGCACCTCGCACATGCGTGAGGGATCACTGACGCCTAATGGGCTGACACCTCCAGTTAGGCCGGAACCAGCACAACCACCGTCTCCGGTGCAATCACCACCAGCACCTGTGCAATCACAGCCGGTGCTACGTAGATCGCAGTGACAGATTCGACCACCTGATAGACTTAACCTGTAAATATACTTGTAAGAAACTTCGCCCCGTGGGGACTCTCTTTTAAAACAAAGGGGGGGTGAATGTGGTGAACTACATATACCTGTCTGGACACGCCCCTGCTGACTGCTCCTGTGGCTCCTCACACAGACCCCTGTATAAAGGCGATTGAGGCCTGAGCCCGGCCTCTCAGTCTCCAGGATGTAGCATGGTGGTCAACCACTGCTTGTTCTTTCTTCCAGTCAATAAAAGCCGATATCTCGCCTCACGTCTCAAGAGTTATTGATGGTGCATCACATGCATTCACTTCAACTTTCCAGACAACTTTGACCCACTGCAATTTCCCTATTGCCAAAACAGATGCCACCTCTGGCCCTACACACATCTCTGGAACATCCTGACAATAGACACTTATGTGATACCATTGTTTGGTGACTACAGCTCTGCCTTTAACATTATAATTACAAGCAAATTCAACATCAAACTTCTAGATCTGAGACTCAACACCTCCCTTTGCAACTGAATCCTTGACTTCCTGACCAAGAGACCACAAGCAGTAACACCTCAACCACAACTATCCCCAACAGTGGTGCTCCCACAAGGCTGCAGCCTTAGCCCTTACTCTACTTCCCATACACTGACAACTTTGCTCTAACTCCACCTAAAAGTTTGCAGATAATGCCACTGTAGTGGGCCTCTTCGCAAAAAACACTGAGTTGCAACACAGGAAGGAGATGGAGAGTTTAGTAATACATTTGCATGACAATGACCTTTCCCTCAATGTCATCAGAGCAAAGGCTTGGCTTCAGGAAGGGGGAGGGCGGTGCATGTGCTTCTGTTTACATCAATGGTGCTGAGGTCAAGAGGGTTGAAAGCTTCCAAGTTCCTAGGTATCAACATCATCAATAGCCTGCCCTGTTCTAACATGTTGATGCCACAGCCAAGAAAACTCACCAGCACCTCTATTTCCTCAAGAGGATAAAGAAATTTGGCATGTCCCCTTTGACCTGACCAATTTTTAAACACTGCACCATAGGAGGCATCATCCAGGTAATCAAGGCTTGGTATGGCAACTAGTCTACCTGAGACCACAAGAAAGGGCAAAGAATTGTGGAGAGAGCTCAGCACATTACAGAAAGCAGCCTCCCTTCCATGGATGCTGTCTGTACTCCAGTAAAGCAGCCAGCATAATCAAATATCCCACCCACCCCAGGAATGTCTCTTCACCCCTCACCAAACAGACAGAAGATACAAAAGCCTGGAAGTGTGTACCACCAAGCTCAACGACATCTTCAACACTGAGGACAGAGTTGAAGACTTTGGTATCAGACTATTGTTATCTGATAACAAGCTGTTATCAACCTATTAAAAGTTTCCCTATATGATAAGATGGACACTTGACCTCACAATCTACCTTGTTAGGGCCTTGAACCTAATTTTCTACCAGCTCTATACTTTCTCTCTATAACCCTTCATTCTGTATTTTGTCTGACCTCGATACACTGTTGTAATGAATTGATCTGTACGTACGGTATGCAAGACAAGTTTTCCACTGCACCTCGAGACATGTAGTAATAATAAATATATACCAATTTACTAATCTGACAGGAATCTATACAAAGTGATCCTCAATTCTTGGCATTTGTATGCATGACCTCAATTAACAAATCAGGAAGCCAGCACCTGGACTCAAGTTCAAATCCACAGGCAGCTGTGGAATTTAAATTCAGTGGATAATCTGGAATCTAGGACATCAGCAACGGGACCTCTGGTGCCTCACACCTTCAGATACGTGCACAGCCTGCCCCTCGTTGTCTGTCCTACAAACCCTCCACATGCAAACTTTGAATGACGGCCTCACATCTTCTTCCTCCCAGATGGTTTCACTTCTCACTTATCTTTGCTAAATTTAAATTGTGATGCATCAGGCCAGTTCGTCAATCGCGTTTATGTCTGTTACTTCTGGGCTCACTGCTGATAACAAGCCCAGCCATTGCATGGGACATACACTGATGTATGGGGCCTGGAAGAATGATATGGTTCTAACGCAGTCTTTATTCTTTCAGAGTACCAGGGCTTTGGCTTTAAAATGTTTTAAATTTTAGTAATTTAAATTATTTTACAAATGTCAGTGACAATCTGAGAGATCGGTGTCCTGGACATGCAGTTTAGCACATGAGGCCACGGTTGATATTGTGGGCAAGATTAGGCCCTTTGATAATCTTACTGAAAGTCTCCCCACTCTGGCCCTGGACTAGTGGTGAATTATTTCTCATGGTTTCTTGGTGCAGAGTCAGATGGAGCACATGGGAAGCCCTATGGCCACCATAATTGAAACGTTTCAATCCAGGCAATATTACTGGTAGAGCTCCTCTACACCCTCTCCTGCACAACTCTGTCATTTGAGTTGTGACAGCCAGCACTGTATTGTACTGTACCTACAGCCTAATCAATGTCTTATGAAGACGTGAAAGACTCTGCAGATGCTGGAAATGCTGGAGGAGCTCAGGTCAGGAAATGATCAGACAACATTTCGGGCTGAAACCAAAACCTGCTCTTATGCTTAATATCCCAGTTAGTGAAGACGGATTTTGTAGTCCTGATAGTCAGGGTTTCAACCTGAAACACCTTTCCCTCCATAGATGCTGCTTGGCCCACTGAACTCCTCCAGCATGGTGTGTATGCAATGTCTTGTGTCTCCCGGTTTTCAAAAGCTTTCTTCACCAGCCTACCTGACTATGCTGCCACCTTCAGGGATCTTTAGCCGTGTGTACCAGGGTCCTTTTGTTTCTCCGTTCTCTTCTCTCGGAGTGTGGTGAACCTCTGGAACTCCCTGCCCTGGCAGCTACAGAAAGCCAGATCTTAGAAATAACTATGGAGGTAGAATCGAAGGTATGGAGAAATGGCGTGGATGAGGAGTTGAGGCCAGTATAGATCAGCCACCATCACACTAAATGATGGGGTAGGTATGAGGGACTGAGTGGCTCCTCCTTCCTGTGTATGGAGGTCGCTCTGTTCCTCAATACTCCCTAGGGCCCTACCATTCTTGGAGTATGATCTTCCCCTGTTAGTTCTCTCAGCTCCAAGGTTAGCTTCCACTTACCATTTCCCTACCCACCCTGTACACTGTTTGTCACTCCAGCCCTTCAGTCTGTCCCCAGGGGGGTGGCTGTGGGCCTTTACAGCCCACCTCATTTCGGCCAGCATCACCACAAAACAGAACAGGAGCAGGGTCTTCAGCCCACAATATCTGTGTCAATCACAGTTTAAACTAAATCCCTTCCACGTGCACATAATACATATCCTTCCGTATTCATAAGACCATAAGATACAGGAGCAGAATTAGGCCATTCAGCCTATCGAATCTGTTCTATCATTTCATCACAGCTAGTCCATTTTTTCTGTCAGCCCCAGTCTCCTGCCTTCCCCACCCTATCTCCATTCTGAAATGTTTAAACCATTTGATAGGTTTCAATTCGATCACCCCTCATGCTTCTGAATTCCAGTGAATACAAGCCCAGAGCCATCAAACGCTCTTCATATGACAAGCTGTTTAATCCTGGAAACACTTCCATGAACCTCCTTGAACCCTCTCCAGTTTCAGCACATCCTTTCTAAGGTAAGAGGCCCAAAACTGCTCACCATACCCCAAGTGAGGCCTCACCAGTGTTCTATAAAGTCTCAATGTTACACTTTTATTTTTATATTCTAGTCCTCTTGAAATGAATGACAACATCACATTTACCTTCTTCACCACATACTCAACCTGAAAATTAACCTTCAGAGTATTCTGCACAAGGACTCCCAAGTTCCTTTGTGCCTCAGATTTTTGGATTTTATCTTCCTTTAGAAGTCAACAATTTCAATTCTTCTCTTTGCCTCCTGTCTTTCAGCCACTGTTTTATCCATGCTGGAATCTTTCCTGTAATACCATGGGTTTGTAGCTTGTTAAGCAGCCTCATGAATGATAGCTTGTCAAAGGACTTCTGAAAATTCAAGTACACAACATCAACCAATTCTCCTTTGTCTATCCTTCTTGTTATTTCTTCAAAGAATTTTTACAGATTTGTCAGGCAAGTTTTTCCCTCAAGGAAACCATGCTGACTACAGCCTATTTTATTATGTGTTTCCAAATAGCCCAAAACCACATATTTAACAATCGACTCCAACATTTTCCCAACCACTAAGGTCAGACTAAGTGGCCTATAATTTCCTTTTTCTCTCTTCTTGAAGAGTGGAGTGACATTTACAATTTTCCAGTCTTCTGGAAACATTCCAGAATCCATTGATTCTTGAAAGATAATTACTAATGCCTCCACAATCTCTTCAGTCACCTCTTTCAGAACCCTGGGGTGTGCACTGTCTGGTCCAGGAGACTTATCTACCTTCAAACCTTTCAGTTTCTCAAGAACCTTCTCTCTAATAATGGTAACTTCACACACTTCATGCCCACTGACACCTGGAACTTCCACCATACTGCTGGTGTCTTTCACACTGAAGACTGATGTAGAACAGTTATTCAGTTCATCTGCCATTTCCTCATTCCCCATTACTATCCCTCTAGCATCATTTTCCAGCGGTCTGATATCCATTCTTGCCTCTCTTTTACATTTTCCTTATCTGAAGAAACTGGCCAGCTTACTTTCATATTCCATCTTTACCTTCTTAATGACTTTTTAGTTACCTTCTGTTGGTTTTTAAAAGCTTCCCAATCTGCTAACTTTCCACTAATTTTTGTTAGTGGGGGAGGGGAAGAGAGAGTGGGGGAGAGAGGGAGGTACAGAGGGGGGGAGAGAGGGGGGTACAGAGGGGGCTGGAGAAGGGGAGAGAGAGACTGACTGTCTCTGACTAACTACCGGGTAATCTTTATGAGCCAAAGCATTTTTAAAGACTGGCGCCCCCAATAGAATGGCTGCTCCACTTGCACTTGAATTATTCTTATTGGTCCTTTCTTCTGAATCCCTCTTGCTGATTGGTCGCTCCTCAACTCAGAGAAGCTGCCATGAAACTCTACCTTCAAAATCTCCATCACCTACCCTGATTAAAAAGTAGCTCTGGTGAGAATTGTCCAACTCAGAGGAAGCTGGCTCGAACGAGGACCTGACTGAAAGGTAACTCTTTTTATGCATCCCTGGTGTGGATTGCCCATATTAATGTGTCATGTCTGACGTCGTCTCCACACCCCTCTGCCCGCAGGAGGACTGCAGTGAGGAGGCTCTTTGCACACTGTGGGTTCGCGGAGAAGGTGTGGAGGAGGATGGAAGGGGCAGTGTCGAGGTTCATCCCCAGCAGCTGCGTGACAGAGGACTCTCTGATCTACGGGCTGTTCCCGGGGACGCACACTGAGACCAACATCTGGTGCTGCTGGCAGATCATCAACTCGGTCAAAGACGCTCTTTGGTCGGCCTGAAACTTGATGGTCTACCAGCACGCAGAGATGTCCGTGGGGGAATGCTGCCAACTGGCACATTCTCGGCTGCAGGAGTACATGCTGAGGGACGCACTCAAACTCGGGGCAGCCACCGCAAGGGCCCGGTGGGGAAGGACCACAGTCTAGGGTTCTTTTCCTGCGGGAGTTGAGGGGTGGGGGGCGGGGTGTATACCCCTGAACAAGTGTATGTAAATATGAAATAACAGAGTGCCACGTGGGTGGTGAAAAGTGTGAAAATGTAAAGACAGCAATGGAAACAGTTGTAAAGGATTGAAAGCCATTGAATGGTTTATTGTATATAATTTTATTTTTGAATAAAGTATATTTTGTTTAATTTTTAAAAAGTGTCATGTGTCTATCTAACAGGCTATTAAACACTTCTATCATTATCTCCCTCCACCACTACCTCTGATAACCCACTTCCCTCTGTGTAAAAGAAACTTGCCCCCTACATGAGAAAATCTGCAGATGCTGGAAATCCAAAGCGACACACACAAAATGCTGGAGGAAATCAGCATCTATGGAAAAGTGTAAACAGTTGATGTTTCAGGCTGAGACCCTTCATCAGGACTGAGAGGAAAGAGAAAAATGCCTGAATTAAAAGGTGGGGGTGGGGAAAACTAGCTGCAAGGTGATAGGTGAACCCAGGTGAGTGGGGTGCCCCCTTCTTCTCCTTTGAACTTTACCTACTTACCTTAATTTCATGTCCTCTGGTATTAGACATTCCAACCCTGGGTAAAAGCTGCTGGCTGATAACTATATCTATCATGATATTATAATCTTCTCTCAGGTCTCCCTCTCAGCCTCCAAAACTCCAGAGAAAATAATGCAAGATTTTTGAACCTCGCCTTCTAATAATCCAAGTGGTGTCCTCTTCTGGATCCTCTCTAAATCCTCCACATCCTTCCTGTAATGGGGTGACCAGAAATGCACACAATGCTCTATTTGCAGCCTAACCAAAGTTTTATATAGCTGTGGTATGACTTCCTTACTCTAAAACTGCTCCAGCCAACGAAGGCATGTATACCTTCTGTATCACCCTATCAACTTGTGTGGCCACTTTCAAGGAGCTATGAACCTGGACCCCAAGATCCCGCTGTGCATCAACGAGGACCCCGTCATTAATTGTGCACTTTCCTCTTATATTTAAACTTCCAAAGTGAACCACCTCACACTCGTTCAGTTCACCTCCATCTGCCATTTCTCCGCCTATACTGTATATTCTGCTGAACTCTTTGACAACCTTCTTCACTGTCTGCAACTCCATCAATCTTTGTGTCATTCTCAAACTTATTAATGCACCCATCTACATTTTCTTCCAAGTCTTTGATACATATCACCAGTAACAGAGTCCTCGGCATCTTCCTGGGGAACTCAGCACGTAAATGCATTTGCAAAGAACGCACGGCAGCGCCTCTACTTCCTCAGGAGTCTGCAAACTTCTATAGATGTGCGGTGGGGCGTGTACTGACTGGCTGCATCACGGCCTGGTACGGGAACACTAATGCCTTTGAACAAAAAATTCTACAAAAGGTAGTGGATTAGCCCAGTAAATCACGGGCAAAGCCCTCCCCACCATTAAGCATATCTACATGACACACTGTTGGAGAAAAGCAGCATCCATCATCAGAGACCCCCACCACCCAGGTCATGTTTTCTCACTGCTGCCATCAGGTAGAAGGTACAAGAGCTTCAGGACTTGCACCACCAGGTTCAGGAACAGTTACTACGCCTCATCCATCAGGCTCTTGAATAACAGGGGTTAACTACACTCACTTAGAACCATAGAACTATAGAACATTACAGCACAGAAACAGGCCTTTTGGCCCTTCTTGGCTGCACTGAACCATTTCTCTGCCTAGTCCCACTGACCTGCACCTGGACCATATCCCTCCATACACCTCTCATCCATGTACCTGTCCAAGTTTTTCTTAAATGTTAAAAGTGAACCCGCATTTACCACTTCATCTGGCAGCTCATTCCACACTCGCACCATTCTCTGTGTGAAGAAGCCCCCCTAATGTTCCCTATTCCCCCTTAACCCATGTCCTCTGGTTTTTTTTCTCCCCTAGCCTCAGTGGAAAAAGCGTGCTTGCATTCACTCTATCTATACCCATCATAATTTTATATACCTCGATCAAATTTCCCCTCATTCTTCTACGCTCCAGGGAATAAAGTCCTAACCTATTCAACCTTTCTCTGTAACTCAGTTTCTCAAGTTCCGGCAACATCCTTCTCTGCACTCTTTCAACCTTATTAATATCCTTCCTGTAATTCGGTGACCAAAACTGCACACAATACTCAAAATTCAGCCTCGCTAATGCCTTATACAACCTCACCATAACATTCCAACTCTTATACTCAATACTTTGATTTATAAAGGCCAATGTACCAAAAGCTCTCTTTACTACCCTATCTACCTGTGACACCACTTTTAGGGAATTTTGTATCTGTATTCCCAGATCCCTCTGTTCTACTGCACTCCTCAGTGCCCTACCATTTACCTTGCATGTTCTACCTTGGTTTTTCCTTCCAAAGTGCAATACCTCACACAAGTCTGTATTAAACTCCATCTGCCATTTTTCAGCCCATTTTTCCAGCTGGTCAAATATCTCTGCAAGCTTTGAAAACCTTCCTCACTGTCCACTACACCTCCAATCTTAGTATCATCAGCCAATTTGCTGATCCAGTTTACCACATTATCATCCAGATCATATAGATGACAAATAACAATGGACCCAGCACTGATCACTGTGGCACACCACTAGTCACAGGCCTCCACTCAGAGAAGCAATCCTCCACTACCACTCTCTGATTTCTCCCTCTGAGCCAATGTCTAATCCAATTTACTAACTCACCATGTATACCTAGCAACTGAATCTTCCTAACTAACCTCCCATGCGGGAATTTGTCAAAGGCCTTACTGAAGTCCATGCAGACAACATCCACTGCCTTCCCTTCATCCACTTTCCTTGTAATCTCCTAGAAAAACTCTTGATAGATTTGTTAAACATGACCTACCACGCATAAAGCCGTGTTGACTCTCCCTAATAAGTCCCTGTCTATCTAAATACTTGTAGATCCTATCTCTTAGTACTCCTTCCAATAATTTACCTACTTCCGATGTCAAATTTACCAGCCTATAATTTCCCGGATTACTTTTAGAGCCTTTTTTAAACAATGGAACAACATGAGCTATCCTCCAATCCTCCGGCACCTCACCCATAGATACCGACATTTTAAATATATCTGTCATGGCCCCTGCAATTTCAACACGAGTTTCTTTCAAGGTCCGAGGGAATACCCTGTCAGGTCCTGGAGATTTATCTACTCTGATTTGCCTCAAGCTAGCAAGCACCTCCTCCTCTTCAATCTGTATAGGTTCCATGACCTCACTACTTGTTTGCCTTATTTCCATTGACTCCATGCCAGTTTTCTTAGTAAATACAGACACAAAAATCATTGAGATGTTCCCACAACCAATGATTGCATTTTAAGGACTCATTATATTATGTTTTTGTTATTTATTGGTAGTTATTTATATCTACATTTGCACAGTTTGTTGTTTTTTGCACTCTGGTTGATCTTTCATTGATCCTGTTATAGTTACTATTCAAAAGATTTGCTGAGTATGCCCACAGGAAAGTGAATCTCGGGGTTGTATATGGTGACACACTGTGTAAGTGCTTTGATAATAACATTCACTTTGAACTTTTAACTCCCTGGTCATGGACCTCAGAGTAATACCCTGCTACCACTACCTCTGGCTTCTACAGGCAAGCCAAATCTGAAGTGCAAACTGCAAAGTCACAACAGATTCCATGAATCTTAATCTTCTGGGTCAGCCTATCATGAAGTCCAACTTGACAATATCCACTGCTCGACCCTCTCTGATCACCCTCCTCAAAAACCTTAGTCAAGTCGGCAAGACTTGACCCACTCTGAACAGAGCCTCATCAGGGCATGTTTTCTCAAATGTGCATAAATCAGCTCTCTATGAATCCTCTCCAATAGCTTCCCTGCCACTGACGTGAGTCATAATTTCTTGGATTATCCCCTTTTCTTCTCTTGAGCAACAGAGAAAAATTGACTATTTTCCATTACTCCAGGACCTCATCTGTTATTAGTAAGGATTCAACGATATTTTGCGAGGCCCCAGCAATATTGTCTCTTGCCTCTTTCAATAACCTGAGATATCTGCCATCTGTCTGTGAGGACTACCACCTTGATGGTCTGCAAAGACCCACCTTGACCTCAAAATGCCTTTGTGCGTTATCACTGTTCTCACTATCTCCATGTTCTTGGTGAATACGGATGCAAAATATCACACATCATTTGACTCCAAGCATAAATCTCTCCGTTTATCCTCGAGCGATTCTACCCTCTCATTTTTAAATGCGGGTATAAAGTGCTTTGGGATTCTCCTCAACCTTACTTGTCCAGGACATTTCATGGGCCCTTTTTTCTCCTCCTAATCCCCTCAATGAGCTCATTTCTGCTATATTTATATTCCTCAAGAGAAGGTTCCCTTACATCGTCATCTTCATCATCATCCTTACTAGAACAGGGTGGTCCTGTGCTCTGACCAGCTGGTCATTAAACAACTCCATATCAGATGCAAACTTACCCACTAAAAGATGCTCCCAATTAACTCATGGCCAATAATGTTGTAATTTGCTCTCTCCTAACTTTGTACTTTCATGCCTATCCTTATTCATAATTCACTTAAGAGTTTAGGACTTGAGATCACTGTTCACGAAACGTTCTCCCACCTAACCAGGCTCATTTCCCAACCTCAGGTCCAGTAAGCTCCCTGCTGTAGCTGGCATGCAGTCTAATTGGAGCTGTGTTACTTCCCTGCATTACGAGTCGTACACTTACTGTGTGCAGGAGAGTGGCTATCGGTTCCGATGCTCTGAAATGCTCCGATCCTACTGGAAGGCAGGGAATTCTGGAGTGACTTGGTGAGTAGTTCATCCAGTTGGATCTGGGTGGAAATCTGGAATGCCTGGAAGGAAAGCAACACGTGGCAACAGGGGCTTCTCATTGCTGTAGAACCCCCCCCCCCCCCAACAGGTGGAAATAACAGAACACTGGAGCACCAGCAGGCAATTCCTATTCCTAGAGCTGATCCTCATGTGAACTCTATCCAAACCATCCCTAACTAATCCCAGAAGAGGACACAGCTTCCAGACTACCTACTATGTCAGAAGAACTTCCTGATGTTGCCCTGCCTCCTCTATACGCCCTCCCCACAAATTCCATGACCCTCGCCTGAGGAATCAGTCCAGTCCATGGATCCCAACTTCCAGGTTTGTTATTGGAAGCTCTGCCCCTCCCACCCTCCCTTCCTTAGTCCTGTTTTTCCATCCACCTAAACAGGTGAAGGTGAGCACAGAGACATCTTCCTCTGACAGGACGGCATCATGTCCACATCTCCCCCCACTGCTGATTGACGACTGGGAGCAGAGGCAACCAGGGGGACTAGAGGGGCAACTATTCCATCCTTGAGGGAGTGAGCTGGCAGAGGAAGTGGTTGAGGCAGGTCCAGTATTATCATTTAAGAAGCACTTGCACAGGAACATGGAGGGGCAGGGCTTTGAGGGAAATGGGCCAAATGTAGAAAATCGGGACTAGCTGGGTGGGCATCCAGTCACCATGGATCAACTGGGCTGAAGGGCCAAGTATTGGTCTGTGACTCACCTGCACACCAGGCCATGTACTTAAATAGGAGGAATCCAAGAGTTCGAATTTAACTTTCATTCAGCCATACATGAATACCCATAATGAATACAGCCATTACTGCCTAATGTCTATATTCCAACCCACTTTGCAATAAGCATGCTATTTGCCTTCCCAACTACCTGTTGGACCGATTAACTCGTTGCGTATCATGCAAAGAACACCTGCTTCCTCCTGAAGTTTATTAACCTGAAATCTTTCTCCATTCAGATAATAACCACACACTTGCTTCCCCTGAGCAAAATGCATGCCCTCACACTTCCCCACATCAAGCTCTATTTAGCAGGTTTTCACCAGTCTATCTATATCCACTGGCACAGTCCAGATATCCTCATCACACCTTCTCCCACCTGATGGGTCACCGCCAGACTTGGACATCTCATACTCTGCCCTCCTCCACACCACTAATATTGGCAGTTAGTAACTGAGGACCCAGGACCAATGCTTGGGTCTCTCTAGCAATTACACTGCTGCAGCCTAAGGTCCCAATAAATGAGATCTGTATCAGGAGGGAGGTGCTGAGGAGAGCTGGATAGGCAAGTCCTACAGGAGATAACTCCAAAGGTTCCTGGGGGTGGGACCCTGCAGCATAGAGTCAATGAGGTACAGACCAGAGATACGAACCTCATATAGAAGTACACATATGCATACACACACTCGCGCACAATAAACAATGATAATACTGCATGGTGGGGTTTAAACTAGAGTTGCAGGGGGATGGGAACCAGAGTGCCAGAACAATTAATGGAGAGGTTATGGAGGCAGATGTTGGTAAGACCGCAGACCAAGTTAGGAATCAAAATCTTGAGCAAAGACAAAGGCAAAGTGTAGGGAATCTTGGTTTTCAAGAGATATCAAGGCCCTGGTTAAGAGAAAAAAAGGTGCTAGGCAAGTAGGAACAAATGAGGTGCTTATGGAGTACAAGAAATGCAAGAGAACACTTAAGAAAGGAATCAGGAAAGCTAAAAGAAGGCATGAGATTGCTTGAGCAGACAAAGTGAAGGAGAATCCAAAGGAATTCTACAGATATGTTAAGAGAAAAAGGATTGCAAGGGACAAAATTGGTTCTCTAGCAGATCAAAATGGTAATCCATGTGTGGAGTCGAAACAGATAGGGGAGATCGTAAATACATTCTTCGCACCCATATTTACTCAGGACACGGATACAGATCATATAGAAGTGAGGCAAAGCAGCATCAACTGCAAGAACTCTGTACAGATTGCAGAAGAGAAGGTGTTTGCTACCAAGAGGCAAATCAGGGTGGACAAATCCCCAGGGCCTGATGAGGTGTTCCCTGGGCCCTGTGGGAGGCAAGTATAGAGATTGCCAGGGCCCTGTCTGGCAGAGATATTTAAAGCATCCTGAGTGACAGGAAAGGTACCAGAGGATAGCCAGTGTTGTTCTGTTGCTTTAAAAAAAAGGCTCTAAACATAAATCAGGAAATTATAGGCTGGTGAGTCTGACATCTGTTGTGGGAAAGTTACTGGGAGGCATTCTAAGGGACTGTTGGCGTGTGGCCAAGTGGTTAAGGCGTTCATCTAGTGATTTGAAGGTCACTAGTTCATTGCTAGTTCGCACATTGCACTGCGACAACACCGGTGCCAAGCTGTATGGGTCCTAGTGCCCTTCCCTTGGACAACATCGGTGGTGTGGAGAGGGGAGACTTGCAGCTTGGGCAACTGCCAATCTTCTGTAAAAGAGAACCTTGCCCAGGCTTGTGCCCTGGAAACTTTCCAAAGCGCAAATTCATGGTCTATCGAGACTAACGGAGGCCTACTCTACATTACTACTACAAGGGACTGGATATATACGTATTTGGATAGACATGGACTGATTAAGGACAGTCAGCATGGTTTTGTGCATGATAGGTCATATCTAACCAATCTTATAGAGTTTTTCAAGTAAGTTACCAGGAAAGGTGATGTTGCCTACATGGACTTTAGTAAAGCCCACATGGGAGGTTGGTCAAGAAGGTTCAGTCACTCGACATTCAGGATGAGGTAGTAAATTGGATTAAGCATTGGCTTTGTGGGAGAAGCCAGAGAGTGGTAGTGGAGGATTGCCTTTTTGACTGGAGGCCAGTGACAAGTGGTGTGCCGCAGAGACCAGTGCTGGGTCCTCTGTTGTTTTTCATCTATGTCAATGATCTGGATGATAATGTGGTGAATTAGATCAGCAAATTTATGGATGACACTAAGATTAGGGGTGTAGTGGACGGTGAGGAAGGCTATTACGGCTTGCAGAGAGATCTGGATTAGCTGGAAAAATGGGCTGAAAGATGACAGATGGAATTTAACGTAGACAAGCGTGAAGTGTCGCATTTTGGTAGGACCAGCCGGGGTAGGTCTCACACAGTGAGCAGTAGGGCACACGAGTGCAGTCGAACAAAGCGATCTGGGAATACAGGTCCTTAATTCGTCAAAAGTGGCATCAGAGGAAGACAGGGTCAGAAAGAAAGCTCTTGGCACATTGGCCTTCATAAATCAAATTATTGAGTACAGGAGATGGAATGTTATGTTGAAGGTGTATAAGACGTTGATGTGGCCTAATTTGGAATATTACGTGCAGCTATGGTAGTGATAAGGGACTCAATAGTCTAGAGAACATATAGGAGGTTCTATGGACGTGAACAGGACATCCAAATGGTATGTTGCCTGCCTGGTGCCAGATCATGTCATATCAGGTCACGTCCACAGCATTTTGGAGAGGGAGGGACAACAGCCAGATGTGTTGGTACATATTGGTACTAATCACATAGGAAGGAAAAGCAAACAGGTCCTGAAAAGAGAATTTAGAGAGCTAGGTAGAAAGCTGAGAAGCAGGATCTCCAGTGTAGTAATTTCTAGATTGCTACTTGTGCTATGCACCAGTGAGGGTAGAAACAGGATGATTTGGCAGATTAATGCGTGGTTGACAAGCTAGTGCAGGGGGCCAGACTTCAGGTTCTTGGAGCATGGGATCCTTTCTGGGGGAGGTATGACCTGTTCAAAAGGGACGGATTGCACCTGAACCCAAAGGGAGACCAATTTCTCGCAAGCAGGCTTATTAGAGTTGTCGGGGAGGGATTAAACTAATTTGGCAAGGTGGTGGGAACCATAGTGAAGGGACTCAGGGTAGGATGGATGGTAAAAAAGTAAAGATAGCATGCAGTAGGACTGTCAGGAAGAGCAGGCAGATGATAGGACATAACTGTAGCCAGTAGGGTGAGTATTTGAACATTAGCGATGCAGAATCAAAAAGGGTACCAAATGCAATACTCAAAGTGTTATATCTCAATGCATGGAGTATAAGAAATAACATTGATAATCTTGTTGCATTTTTACCAATCGTCTGGTATGATGTTGTGGCCATCACTGAATTGAGACTGAAGATGGTTGCAGTTGGGAGCTGTATGTCCAATGTTACATGTTATATCGGAGGGATAGGAAGGTAGCAGAGGGAGTGGTATGGCTCTGCTGGTGAAGAATGGCATCAAATCAGTAGAAAGATGTGATATAGGATTGGATGATGTTGAATCCTTGTGGGTTGAGTTAAGAAACTACAAGGGTAAAAGGATCCTGATGGCAGTTATATACAGACCTCCCAACAGCGGCTGGGAGGTGGACCACAGATTACAATGGGAAAAAGAAAAGACGTATTAAAAGTGCAACGTTATGGTAGTCATGGGAGATTTCAACATGCAGGTCAATTGGGAAAATTAGGCTGGTAATGGATCTCAAGAGAGTGAGATTGTTGAATGCCAATGATATGGCTTTTTAGAGCAGTTTGTCATTGAGCCTACCAGGGATGAGCTATTCTGGATTGGGTGTTATGTAATGAGCCAGAGGTGATTAGGGAGCTTAAGGTAAAAGAACCCTTAGGAGACAGTGATCACAATATGATTAAGTTCAACTTGAAATTTGATAGGTAGAAAGCAAAATCTGATGTAGCAGCATTTCAGTGGAATAAAGGAAATTACAATGGTACGAGAGAGGAGTTGACCAAGGTAAATTGGAAGGAGCTTTTGGCAGGGATGACAGCAGAGCAGCAATGGTGTGAGTTTCTTGGAAAAAACAGGAAGATGCAAGATAGACATATTCCAAAAACAAAGAAATACTCAAATGACAAAATAGTACAACTATGGCTGACAAGGGAAGTCAAAGCTCATGTAAAAGCAAAAGAGAGGGCATACAATAATACAAAAATTAGTGGTAAGACAGAGGATTGGGAAGCTTTTAAAAACCTACAGAGAGGCAACCAAAAGAACCATTAGGAGGGAAAAGATGAAATATATAAGCAAATTAGCAAATAATTTGAAGTATATAAAAAATAGAGATGAGATACGGGACCGTTAGAAAATGAGACTGGAGAAATAATAACGGGGGACTAGGAGATGGTAGATGAACTAAATGAGTATTTTGCATCAGCCTTCACTGTGGAAGACACTAGCAGTGTGCCAGGTGTTGAAGGGTGCGAGGGAAGAGAAGTGAGTGCAGTTACTATTACAAGGGAGAAGGTGCTCAAAAAGCTGAAAGACCTAAAGGTACATAAGTCACTTGGACCAGATGAACTGCACCCTAGGTTTCTGAAAGAGATAGCAGTAGAGATTATGAAGGCATTAGTAATGATATTTCTAAAATTATTGAACTCTGCCATAGTGCCACCGGACAGGAAAACTGCAAATGTCATTCCTCTTAAGAAAAGAGGAAGGCAAGCAGAAAGGAAATTATAGAGCAGTTAGCTGACCTCAGTGGTTGGGAAGATGCAGGACTCAATTGTTAAGGATGTGGTTATGGAGTACTTGATGACATAGGACAAAGTCAGCATGGTTTCCTTAATGGAAAATCTTGCCTGACAAACCTGTTGGAATTCTTTGAGGAGATTACAAGTAGGATAGGTAAAGTGGATGTAGTGGATGTTGTATATTTGGATTTTCATGAGGCCTTTGACAAGGTGCCACACATGAGGCTGCTTGCCAAGTTAAGAGCCCATGGTATTACAGGAAAATTACTAACATGGTCAGAGCACTGGCTGATTGGTAGGAGGCAGTAAGTGGGAATAAAAGGATCCTTTTCTGGATGGCTGCCAGTGGTGTTCCGCAGGGGTCAATGTTGGGACTGTTTCTTTTTTCCTGTACGTATATCAATGATTTAGTTGATGGAATAGATGGCTTTGTTGCCAAATTTGCAGATGATACGAAGATTGGTGGAGGAAACAGGAAGGTTGCAGAAGAACTTAGGCGGATGAAAAGAACGGACAAGAGAGTGGCAAATGAAAGACAATGTTGAAAAATGCATGGTCATACACTTTGGCAGAATAAATTAATTTGCAGACTATTTTCTAAATGGAGAGAAAATCCAAAAATCTAAGACTTGAAAGGACTTGGGAGTCCTTGTGCAGAACATCCTAAAGGTTAAATTGCAGGTAGAGTCAGTGGTGAGGAAGGCAAATGTAATGTTAGCATTCATATCAAGAGGTTTACAATACAAGAGCAGGGATGTGACACTGGGGCTTTATAAGGCACTGGTGAGGCCTCACATTGAGTATTGTGAACAGTTCTGGTCTCCTCATCTAAAAAAAATATGAGCTGGCACTGGAGAGGGTTTAGCAGAGGTTCACAAGGATGATTCTGGGAATGAAAGGTTCATCATACAATGAACGTTTGATAGCTCTGGGTCTGTACTTGCTAGAATTTGGAAGGGGGGTGTTATTGAAATCTTTCAAATGTTAAAAGGCCTAGACAGAGTAGATATGGAAAGGATGTTTCCCATGGTGGGGGAGTCTAGGGCAAGAGGGCACAGCCTCAGGATAGAGGGGTGTCCTTTTAAAACAGAGATGCAGAAAAACTTCTTCAGCTAGAGGGTGGTGAATTTGTGGAAATTATGACCATAGGCAGCTGTGGAGGCCAGGCTGTTGGGTGTATTTAAGGCAGAGTTTGACTGGACATGGACAAGGAGAAGGCTGAGAGTGGGGCTGAGGAGGATCAGCCATGATGAAATGGCGGAGCAGACTCCATGGGCCAAATGTCTTAATTTTATTCTTTTGTCTTATGGCCTTATGGAAAAATGTGAACAAGATTGAAAGAGTGCAGAGAAAACTTACTGAGTTGCTGGGTTTGGTGGACCTGAGTTATAAGAAAAGATTCAATAGGTTAGGACTGTATTCTTCAGAACATAGTAGATTGAGAGGAGATTTGATAGTGGTACACAAAATTATGAGGGGTATAGAAAGGGTAAATACAAGCAGGTTTTTTCAGCTGAGGTTGGGTGGACTACAGCCAGAGGTCATGGGTTAAGGGTGAAAGGTGAAAAGTTTAAGGGAAACATGAGGGGAAATGTCTTTGCTCAGAGGGTCGTGAGAGTGTGGAATGAGCTGCCAGGACAAGTGGCGCATGTGAGCTCGATTTCAAAGTTTAAGAGAAGTTTGGATAGGTACATGGATAGTAGGGGTCTGGAAGGCTATGGTCCCAGTGCACATCAATGGGAGTAGGCAGTTTAAATGGTTTCAGCATGGACTAGAAAGGCCAGTTTCTGTACTGTACTTCTCCATCTATGAATTGAATGGTTTGTTCTGCCAATGACACCTGACACCCACATGCACTCACAAACACACGCAAAGATAAACCCCAAAGTGGAACTGTCAACAAATGTCCTATTGTTCACTGCATCCTGTTTTAAACAAAATATGGAGAGACTTCCCAAAAAAATTGATTTCTATTTCACTTTAGTCACAATGCTGGTTCTATTCTTCCGCTTTTCCTCAAAAACAGGAGGGTGAGGGTAAACATTCTTGCCTCTGTCTATGCTAGGTCTGGCAGAACTGTCAGTTTGCCTTTTTCCCTCCGCCTCTCCCCAAGTGCCATCTGCTCAGGGCCCACATAAAACTACCAAATAAAATAATAAAAAAATCTTTAGTCTTCATCCAGATTTTAAGTTTATCAGACCAACAGACTCACACACGACCAGCTCAAATATTGGCTCTGAAGCCTACCTTATTTCTCATAACAACCCGGGGTATAAACTCAAGCTCTACATTAGTAATGACCTATTTCTCTACGTGATTAAAAGTGAAAGTTCTGTTCTTTGCAACTACATCAAAACAACTGCCTTCCAAACATTAATGCTTGAACCAGTCTCTGTGCAAAGCCTTCTCCACATCACTCTGCTACAATGAAACGTCATCAGCAAAGACCAAGGCAGAACAGTGAACCCTGAAATCTCTCTCCTTGTTCTCCTGTCCCAGGGAATCTCCCCTTACCACCTGGACAGGGTATTAGTCCCAGACTCTGGCACTCAAAGTCAAACCATCCTCCTCCACTTCCCCTCTGCTTCTCTTGCAATTCCCTCACTTTGTATGTGCTGGTCACCCTCCCTCCCATCCTTGTATTGACCCTCGCCATTCAGAGTCCTCTCAACTTTCCCTGTTCTGAGCAGAACAACCACATCTTGACCAGAGCTACCCCAGGACTCACCTGTAGATCCCCCACCCCCTTCCCAAAGCTCTGCTCAATTCGGATGTCCGAGTGGGAACGTCCAAATCCTCCCAGACCTTGTGGGCTTCCTTCCAGTGGTGGGATGACCCATCAATTTGGCTGAAGAGTCACTTTGCAGTAGGGAGATCCTTACCTGGTAGATAAACTGGATGGGATCAGTAACCTTGTGCAGCAGACGTTTAATCTTTTCCACTGGGCTGAAGTAGATCACCTGGGCGCTGCCCAGGAGGGTTTGTCGGCAGTGGAGCTTCAGTATCACAGGGCCAGCGGGGAGCTCTGAAACCAAACACTGGCAGTCAGAAGGTGGAGAGAACTGGTGCTTTCCACAGGACTATGTGACCTGGGTCAAACCAGTCATGACCAAAAAGTTAACTTCAGAGTCAAACACTGGAGAACAGGGGTCAGTGTGCTCCCAACCCCGAAGAGAATTCCTGAACCCTGGGTGCCAGTATTTCCTGGTCTCCCCACTGTATCAAGGGGGGGGGGAGTCAACCTGGGAAAATGGCCAGTGAGGGAAGGGAAGGATTGAGGGAGCACCACAGTATGGACTGGGCAGTATTGAGGGACTGTCACACTGTGGGAGGGCAGTAGTGAAGGATCTCTGCACTGTGGGGGGGGGGGGCATCTTGAAGGGATAGCTGCACTGTGGGAGTATTACTCTTCGGGAGCGGCAGTACTGAGGGCATGCTGCACCGTGGGAGGGGCAGTAATGAGGAACGATCACTGTGGAAGTTGTGGTGGAGAGGGAGGATGCAAACGGGTTTAAGGAAGCTCTCAAACTGAGGGGTTCCAGTTCTGTTATTCCTCACGTAGTAGAGAAGGTTCTGGGGAAATAGAATGGAAGAACTCAGAATCAGGAAGAGTTTGGATACAGTTAATTCAGGGGGTGGGAAGGTGGGGTCCATAAGAGACAGAGTGAGGAGAACAGCAGAGAACCAGAGGTAGAATAGGGTACAATCTCCGCACATGGAACTATGCCCTGGGCAGGAGGGGGCAGTGGGATCAGGTCCAACAGGAATTCTCAGAGAGATCTGGAGATACAGGTCAGAAAGTGGGGAGACTCAGGAAGGTGCCCTCACAAAGCCGGCATACAGTGCCTATAAAGTGTACTCACCCTCCTTTGGATGTTTCATGTTTTAATGTTTTACAAATATTGTATCACAATGGATTTAATTTGGCTTATTTGACATGTATCTGGGAGTATCTGGGAGTACAGTTAGACGAGAAGCTAGACTGGACTGCCAACACAGATGCCTTGTGCAGGAAGGCACAGAGTCGACTGTACTTCCTTAGAAGGTTGGCGTCATTCAATGTCTGTAGTGAGATGCTGAAGATGTTCTATAGGTCAGTTGTGGAGAGCGCCCTCTTCTTTGTGGTGGCGTGTTGGGGAGGAAGCATTAAGAAGAGGGACGCCTCACGTCTTAATAAGCTGGTAAGGAAGGCGGGCTCTGTCATGGGCAAAGTACTGGAGAGTTTAACATCGGTAGCTGAGCGAAGGGCGCTGAGTAGGCTACGGTCAATTATGGATAACTCTGAACATCCTCTACATAGCACCATCCAGAGACAGAGAAGCAGTTTCAGCGACAGGTTACTATCGATGCAATGCTCCTCAGACAGGATGAAGAGGTCAATACTCCCCAATGCCATTAGGCTTTACAATTCTACCGCCAGGACTTAAGAACTTTTTAAAAGCTATTATTAATGCTTTTTGAGATAGTGATTTAGATGCATATCATATTTTTTACTGAGTTAAGTATTGTATGTAATTAGTTTTGCTACAACAAGTGTATGGGACATTGGAAAAAAAGTTGTATTTCCCCATGGGGATGAATAAAGTATCTATCTATCTATCTATGATCAACATAAAAGACTCTTTGGTGTCAAAATGAAAACAGATCTCTACAAGGTGATCATAATTAATTACAAATAAAAAACACAAAATAATTAATTGCATTAATATTCACCCCTTCAAACCAGTATTTAATAGGTGCATCTTTGGCAGCAATTACATTCTTGAGTCTCTGTGGACGGGTCTCTATCAGCTTTGCACATCTGGACACTGCAATTTTCCCCCATTCTTCTTTACAAAACTGTTCAATCTCTGTCAGAGTGCATGGAGATTGTGAATGAACAGCCTTTTTTAAGTCCAGCCACAAATTCTCAATTGGATTGAGGTCTGGACTCTGACAGCCACTCCAGGACATTAACTTTGTTGATTTTTAAGCCATTCCTGTATAGCTTTGGCTTTATGCTTGGTGTCATTGTCTTGCTGGAAAACAAATCTTCTCCCAAGTCACAGTTCTCTTGCAAACTGCATCAGATTTTCCTGCAGGATTTCCCTGTATTTTTGCTGCATTCATTTTACCCTCTGCCTTCACAAGCCTTCCAGGGCCTGCTGCAGTGAAGCATCCCCACAGCATGATGCAGCCACCACCATGCTTCACGGTAGCGATGGTGTGTTTTTGATGATGTGTGGTGTTTGCCTTACGTCAAACATAGTGTTTAGTCCAGTGGCCAAAAAGCTCAATTTTGGTTTCATCAGGTCATAGAACCTTCTTCCATCTGACTTCATGCCTTCTGGCAAACTCTAGCTGAGATTTCATACAAGTTTTTTTTCCCAACAGTGGCTTTCTCTTTACCAGTCAACCTTAAAGCTGCGACTGGTGAAGCACCTGAGCACAGTTACTGTATGTGCAGTCTCTCCCATCTCAGCCACTGAAGCTTGTAACCCCTCCATCGTTCCTTGATGATCGACTTAACTGTACTCCAAGGGATATTTAGTGACTTGGCAATTTTTTTGTATTCATCTCCTGACTCGTGCTTTTCAAAAACCTTTTCACAGAGTTGCTTGGAGTGTTCTTTTGACTTCATGGTGTAGTTTTTGCCAGGATACTGACTCACAGGCAGTTGGACCTTCCAGACACAGGTGTATTTTTACTACAATCAATCGAAACTCCTTGACTGCACACAAGTCTCCAAAAACAGACCTCCACTTAACGACTTACGTGACTTCTAAAACTAATTGGCTACACCAGTGATGATTTGGTGTGTCATTTAAAAACTTAATCAATTATTTTCTGTTTTATATTTGTAATTAATTTAAATCACTTTGTAGGGATCTGTTTTCACTTTGATATGAGAGTCTTTTTCAGTTGATCAGTGTCAAAAAAAGCCAAATTAAATCCACTGTTAATCAATGTTGTAAAACAATAAAACATGAAAACTTTCAGGGGGGGGTGAATACTTTTTATAGGCACTGTATGCTTCTTGGCCTGATAGCCTGTGGCTCCAGTGAAAACGTGGCTGAAGCAGGGGTGAATGGACCAGGGTTCTGGTGTGGAGGAACCATTCCCTTATGCTTACCCACAGATCGGACGCAGACTGTTTGGCTGTTCAACATGCTGGCTTGCACTTTTACTTGCTGGGTGCCTGTCACAAACTCAACCTCAGGCCTCTCCTCGAGGGACTGGTGGTCTTTCAGGAACAGGTATATCTTCGTCACATTCTGTGGGTTAAGGAAGTTCATCAGGGTACAGGATCAGAGGTGTTCTAACTAAATTTGTAGTGGTTGGTTTGGTTACAACACACAAGAAACAAAAGAAAAATGAAGCATTAAAAATATTTGAATTCTAGAAAAGGCTTCTAACCTATCCCATATCCACTAAGACAGCGGTGATCTTACACTCTGTGGTCAACATTATTAGCTATCTTCTGTATCTTATAAAACAGGCGCAGAATGTATGTTTTGTGGTCTTCTGCTGCAGCCCATCCACTTCAAAGTTTGACAAGTTAAATGTTCAGAGATGCTCTTCTGCACACCACTATTGTAACACATGGTTATTTGAGTTGCTGACGTCTTCCTGTCCACTTGAAGCGATCTGGCCTCCCTCATCAACAAGCTACTTACACCCACAGGGCAACTAAAAAAAAACTATAAGGGAAAAGATGAAATATGACGGCAAACTAGCTGATAATATAAAGCAGGATACCAGAAGTTTTTTTCAGCTATATAAAGAGTAAAAGGGGGATGAGAGTTTATATTGGACCACTGGGAAATGATACTGGTGTGGTAGTAATGAGGGCAAAGAAATGGCAGATGAACTTAATGGGTACTTTGCATCTGTCTTCACTGCGGAGACACTAGCTGTGTGCCAGAGGTCCTTGAGTGTCAGGGAGCAGGAGTGAGTGCCATTGCTATCACAAAGGAAAAAGCACCAGGCAAACTCAAAAGTCTTAAAGTGGATAAGACACCTGGACCAGACAGACTACATCCCAGAGTCCTGAGAGAGGTTGCTGAAGAGATAACGGATGCATTGGTCATGATCTTTCAAGAATCACTTGATTGTGGCATGGTCCCAGATGACTGGACAATTGCAAATGTCACTCCACTCTTCAAGAAGAGAGGAAATCAAAAGAAAGGAAATCATAGGCCAGTTAGCCCAACCTCAGTGGCTGGGGAAGTGTTGGAGCCTATTATTAAGGTTTTGGGACACTTGGAGACTAATGATAAAACAAGTCAAAGTCAGCATGGTTTCTATCAAGGGAAATCCTGCCCGACAACTCTGTTAGAGTTCTTTGAGGAAGTAACAAGCAGGGTGGACAAAGGAAAGGCAATGGATATCATTTACTTGGATTTATTTGGAAGTCGTGTCACTGAGCCGGCTTCAGCTGGAGGCTAGCTTGAAGAAAACTCTACTTTCAAAGTGGATAGGTCCAGAGAAGGAATTGCAGAGCTGGGGAATGGAAGGCATACTCTCCCATGGAGAGAACAAGCACTTACTTCACATGGGATTTGGGTGGGCATCACTAGCAGAGGCTCTGTGAAGTCGTCAGGGTTAACAAGCACGTCAGTGAGACCCTCTGTCACCTCCATCTCTGGGCGAAGATCTTTCAGCTCTGGTACTGGAATGGGATCTGTTTTAGGGAAGAGTGGACAGTTGTCAGTACAGAGCCTGGAATACCAAAAGGCAAAAGAATTCCTCGGATCCTCACCAAATTTTATTGATGCACCATAGGAAGCATCCAATCCAGATGCATCATCATTTGGTATCGCAAATGCTTTGTCCGTGAATGCAAGAAAGCACAGAGAGCTGTGGACACAGCTCAGCACATCATGAAAAATACCCTCTCCTCCATGACCTCTGTCTACACTTCTCTATCTCGGTAAAGCAGCACAGCATTAATCGAAAACCCCATCCACCCTGACATTCTCTCTTCTCCCCTCTCCTGTCAGGCAGAAGATATAAATGCTAGAAAGCACATATCACCTGGCTTAAGGACAGCCTCCATGTGGTTAAAGGATAATTTACCAACCTATATGATAAAATTAACTCTTGACCTCACAATCTACCCTGTAGTGGCCTTGTACCTTATTGTCTACCTGCGCTGCACTTTCTCTGTGTCTGTATTCTGCATTGTTGATTTCCTTTGTACTTCCTCAGTGTAGTGTTGTAATGAGTGAGTGGATCTCTTGCAATACTCATTCATTATCTACCATGGCGTATGACGTGGGCGATCATAGTTTTGACCATGACTGTTCTCGGCCCATTTTTCTACAGAAGTTGTTTGCCACTACCTTCTTCTGGGCAGTGTCTTTACGGACAGGAATCCTCAGCCATTATCAGTACTCTTCAGAGGTTGTCTGCCTGGCGTGAGTGGTTGCACAACCAGGACTTGTGCTCTGCACCAGCTGCTCACAAGACCATCCACCACCCGCTCCCATAGCTCAGGTGACTCTGACTGGGGTGCTAAACAGGTGCTACACCTTGCCCAAAGGTGACCTACACGGGAGCGGAGGGAAGGAGTGCCTGACACCTCCTTTGGTGGAGATGTATCTCGAACCCGCCACCCAATATGTGACGATAATAAACCAGCTCGCATGGGGCCGGTCCACAATCACTGTGTGAAGGAAAGTCCAGTCCATGACTCTGCACAGGTGGATCCCAAGACCTGGCTCAAAGTGACTGGATTATTCACACCAACATTATCCAACGGCATCACCAGAATTTCTCCATTCCCATCCGTGCACTGCCACTGGTCATTCCCCAGCTTTGGAACGAGGGGTAACTCCATGCTGTGGGTAACCAGCCCAAAGCTAAGAAGATGGGGGTAGAGGTCCACCCTGTCAGTGGAAGCAGAGAAACTGCTCCCAGCACTCAGTGTTCTGGTCCGGTCCGGAGCCTGCATTCCAGGTCTTGATCCGGTCTGCGGACTCCGGGTCTTGTAGCCGTCCCTCCTTTCACCCTTGAGCCCAATTAGTCACACCTGTGGATCATCGTGGCTTGTTTGGACTCAAGGAGGCGCACCTGATGCCCATCGGCTGGCGGTGTATATAGGGGGCTCTGAGACTGAGTGGAGTGGGGGTTTGTCCTGCTCTTCTAGTTGCCCTGGCTTGGAGTTCCCCTTGTTAAAGATGAGTTCTTTGAGTAATTCTGGCAGTCACCCTGGACCTAGTTCCCTTCCTATCCCTTGCCTCCATTGGGCAAGTCTGGCCGGACTGCCATCGCCCAGTGGGGGACTTAGCCCCTTTCTGTCCCTCGCTGCCGACGGGTTGTGCCCCACAACCTACCCAGGTGCCCCGCGACCTGCTCAGGCCCCTGTGTTCCTGCCTGGGAGGTCCGGGCCCTGCCTAGGAGTTATGCGGCCTGCCCAGTGAACTCTGGGATCCTGCCTTGCCTGAACTCTAAGACTCTCCTGGAACCCCAGAATCACCTTGAACATCACATCCCTCACGCACACCACGGTCACCACATCTTGTCTATCGTTTAGTTGTTCCTGTCCTGCCCCTAGTACTTCAGTGCCTGCGTCCTGCACTTGGGTCCAGCCTCCTGTCCCCATGTGACACTCAGTGCCTCTAAACTGTCGCCAATTCAATAGGATGGTGAATCTGTGGAATTCATTGCCACAGATAGCTCTGGAGGCAAAGTCATCGGGTATATTTAAAGCAGAGGTTGAGAGGTTCTTGATTAGTAAGGATGTGAAAGGTTATGGAGAGATGGCAGGGGAGACTCAATGTGCTGAATGACCTATTCTGCTCTGATGTTTTATGGTCTTATGGATCACAACTGATCAAAGTGTCTCAGCTCCTTGTTACCATTCATTTATCAGGAATCTCTTGGTCTTTGCCCTAAATTTCACATTACTCTCCACCCGCTGCATCATCAATTATTTGATATGATTAGCCCATCCAGCCTCCGAAAACCTCCCCTCCTTGGTGGAGGTAGAGCCTCCGACACGACTGGAGGGCCTGAACCTCATTCTGAAGGCTCCTGCCTTTATCTAGACAACCTTAGTAAGAGTCTGGCCATCAAATCCTTCAAACTTCAACACTGCAGACTTCCATCCTCACCTGACCTTTGTAAGAATTCACTGCTTTTTGCTCACTTTTTCTCATGACTCCCTGAGACTTGTTGGCCAGAATTAAACAGTTTCACTAGTGCAGTCAGCGTTCTGTCGTTCTGCTCACTCTGCACATCCTTTCCACAGTGTGGTGGTCAGAACTGCCCACAAAAGGCCGAGTGCAACCTAACCAATATACTGGGTAGTTGAAGCGTCACCTCCCCAACTCAAATACTTTGCCACAATCTATGAAGGTATGTATTAACTTCTCCAACCTGTCAACTGGGACTGCAAATAACTGGACCAAGACTTTCAGCTGTTAATCTCCAGTCCAACACTGAGATGTTGTCGGCTGATAATCAGAATCTTAAATTAATAAGAATGAAAAACACCACAGACACAATTTCTCATCACATTTACTTCCAATGGTCTGATCTTCAAATCACTTTCAAGATTCCAAATCTGACATTTCTCGAAGTGAACTGCTTTCCTGTCAATCACAACTCTGTACACAACATTAAAAATGCACCATTAAAATGGCACACCAGCTGAATGGTTTTGTGTAGTTTAATGGGAGTCTCGTTGCTGGACGGGCTCTGTCAGTGTTGGTGCATTGATGGTCATCACCCCTTGCCCCACACACTTCCCTTCTGTCATCTTTAACCCTTTGCTCTGGTCACACTTATAACGCCTCTTCCTCATTTAACCCTCTGAGTCAGGTGTCCCACTGCTGAGGCAGTGGCCTGTTTAGAATAGTCGGATGGAGACATAACTCTCCGCTAATATTTCAAGATTGCCCAGGTTTCAGTCCACAGGCAACAAGCTGAGCAAGAGATGGCCCAGTGGATAAACAAATGTCAAAGCCAGGTGGGGTTGGGGAGAGTGACTCCGTACATTGGACAGGTTCAAACTCCAGGCTACAGACTGGACACAGGGAACCTTCTCAACACCGGGCTCTGTCTGCCTCATGGATCAGTGGTTGGTGAATGACGGTCAGCCTGTGAAGGGTGAATTCACTTCACATCCCCTTCCTTCTCTCAGACAACTCCTCCCACCAACCTACAGCTCACACGTGCAGTTCAGAAAAACACCCAGCTGCTTGTCTGCCCGCAAGTTTACACTTCCTGTGCTGAAAGCTCTGGGTGATTCCATAGGCAGTGACAAGAGAGGCTCTCTAATAAGTTGGTCAGACTCAACACTCACCCTGGCAGGGTCAGTACCTTCCAATCCTTTTACACCCATCCATAACACTCCTACACCCTCAACACCTCCCCAACACCAGTCCAACTCCATTCCACTACCTCCACCATCCGTCACCCTTCCCAAAACAGCTTCCAGTACTCCTCCACAACCCAACCCTCTTACAATTCCCACAACAGCCCAACACCCTCCTCAACACCTCCCAACCCCTCAATTCTCTTACAATCCTCAATACCTCCTCAATGCTCCTACACTCCTCAACACCTCCCCAACCCTCCTACATCCTCAACACCTCCCTAATACTTATATACTCCTCCACAACACCTCCCCAACACACATACGCCCTCAGCACCTCACCATCTTACAACTTCAGCACTGCCCCAAACATCTTACACCCCTCAATCCTCTTCAATATGTCCCCAATACTTCTACACTCCTCAACACTTCTCCAACCTTCCTACAGCCTCAACAACCCCCAACCCTCTTAAACCCTCAACACCTCTCCAACCTGCTTACACCCCTCTCTAAGCCTTCTAGACACCACCTTAAACCTCCTACACCCTCTTCAACACCTCCTGACAGTCTTACACCCTTAACATCTCCCAAACCCTTCCCAACCCTCCTACACCTCTCCCCAAACCTCCTATGCCCCTCGCCAAACTTCCTACACCAACTACCCAACCCTCTTACATCATCACCTCCCCAAAACCCCCTAGACCCTCAACACCTCCCCAACCCTCCTACACCCCCAACAACTCCCCAACCCTCCTACACCCTCAACACTTCCTCAACCCTACTACATCAACTCTCCAAATGCCCTACACCCTCAGCTCTGCCCCACCATCCTATACCAATTGCCCAACCCTCCTACACCAACATCTGCCCAACCCTCCTACACCCTCTACACCTACTCACCCTTTCTACACCATCAACACCTACTCACCCTATCTACACCCTCAACACCTCCCAACCCTCCTACACACTCAACACTTCCTGAACCCTCTCACACCTTCAACACCTCTCCAACCCACGTACACCCTCAACCCCTCCCCACCACTCTTCAAGCCTCCTACACCCTTCTCAACACCTCCTGACTCTGATACACCCTTAACACCCCTCCCAATCCTCCTACACCTTTAACCCCTCCCCAACTCTCCAAGCTTGCTACACCCTTCTCAACACCTCCTGATTCTCATACACCCTTAATGTCTCCCAAACCCTTCTACACCTCTCCCCAACCTCCTACACCCTCAACATTTTCCCAACCCTCCTACACCCACAACACCTCCAAACCCACTTACAACTCTGTCCACACCTCCTACACTCCACCTCAATCCTCCTACACCCTCAAAACCTTCCCAACCTTCCTACACCCTCAACTCCTCCCCAGCCCTCCTACACCCTCAACAACTCCCTAACCCTCCTACATCCTGAACACCTCCCAACTCTCCTGAACTCTCAGCACCTCTTATACCGTCAACACATCCCCAACTCTCCTACTCCCACAAAACCTGCCCAAACCTCTTACACTCTCAACACACCCCAACCTTCCTACTCTCTCAACACCTCCCCAGCCCTCTTACAACCTCAACACCTCTCCTACCCTCCTTCTGCTCCACAATGCAAACCCTCCCCAAACCCTCTTCACTCCTTTCTTCCACCTCTCGTCAAAGAGTCTGCACCCCTCCTAAACACCCCAAACATTCCTCAAACCTCCCACCACATAAATAGGGTTGTAGAAATGATCTTCAGCTAAATGAGGGCGACAGGCCACCATGAATGGGCTGTTCAATGAATCAGGAAGATTAGCAAAAAATGTGACTGGCTGGGGAAGAAAATAGAAACTAAAACGTGCTGCTGATAGTAAAAGCTATAAAATGTCAAGGGGAAATGTTATTTGCTTGTGTTTGTGTTACATCTGCAATAAGCGACAGCTCGGTAATGTAATAGCTGTTGTAGCACAATTCCAACTCCAGTGACCTGGGTTCAATTCCCGCGCTGTCTGCAAAGCTTGTTTGTTCTCCCCGTGACTGTGTGGGGTGTCCTCTGGGTACTCCGGTTTTCTCCCACATTCCAAAGATGTACTGGCTCGTAGGTTAATTGGTCACATGTCTGTAATTGGGTGCTGCAGGCTTACTGGGCAGGAAGGGCGTGTTACCATGCTGTATCTCTAAATAAATATACAAGAGTTGACAGCACTGGTCACAACATCTGAGGGCGGTCTAGTTGTTATTGAGATATGGTTGCCAGGTGACCAGGACTGAAGTGATGTTCGTTTGAAGTTCCAAACAAACAGGCCAAAGGCGGAAGGAGAGGGGGTGGTATTGTAAGTCAGGGAAGGTACCAGAGCAGCAATGGGTCATGATGCAGTGGCAATGGGTGGTGACGCAGAATCAGTTTTGGTGAAACCACAAACAGCAGGAGAAGGAAGAGTGGGTGAATGACCTCTGAATGGGACAGCTCATAAATATCTAGGGAACTATCTAATGTATAATATGGGTGATGCACCATCAATAACTCACTCTGAGATGTAAGAAGCGAGGTATCGGCTTTTATTGACTGGAAGAATGAACAACACTACATCCTGGAGAATGAGGCCGGGCATCAGGCCTCAATCGCCTTTATACAGGGGTCTGTGGGAGGAGCCACAGGAGCAGTCCAGACAGGTATATGTAGTTCACCACAATGGGATACTGTAATGGTCATGAGAGATTTTAATCTATGTACTAATTGGACGATCTAGATCAGATGACAAAATGGACTGAAAAATAGCAGATGGAATTTAATGTAGACAAGTGTGAGGTGTTGCACTTTGGGAGGACAAACCAGGGGAAGTCTGACTCAATGAACGGGAGGGCATTGAGGAGCGTAGTAGCATGGGTGGATCTGTAAATACAGACCCATATTTCCTTGAAAGTGGTGTCACAGGTGGAAGGGGTCATAACAAGAGCTTTTGAGTGCAGGAGTTGGGTTGTTACGTTAAAGTTGTGTAAGGCTTTGGTGAGGCAAAATTTGGAGTACTGTGTGCAGTTCTGGTCAACTACCCACAGAAAAAGTATCAATAAGATAGAAAGAGCACAGAGAAAATTTACAAAGACGTTGGAACTTGAGGACCTGAGCTATATGGGAAAGGCTGAATAGATTCCCTGGAGCGCAGGAAAATGAGAAGGGATTTGATAGCGGAGTACACAGTTATGAGGGGGACAGATAGGGTAAATGTAAGCTGGGTTTTTCAACTGAGGTTGGATGAGATTAGATAAAGGTCATGGGCTAAGGGTGAAAGGTGAAATCTGTAATCCACAAGGGAAGCCTGAGGGGGAACTTCTTCACTCAGAGGGTAGCGTGAGTGTGGAATGAACTGCCAGTGGAAGTAGTGGAAGCAGGTTCGTTTGCAGCACTTAAGAGAAGTTTGGACAAGTACATCAATGGGGTACAGTATATGAAGGGCTACGGTCTGCTACGGTCCAGCTGCAGGTCAATGGAACTAGGCAGAGTAACAGTTCGGCATGAACTAGATGGCTAAAGAGCCTTTTTCAGTGCTGTGGTGCTCTGTGACTCTGAGACAAACTGGCACAGGTATTGTTGAGGAATAAATTTGTGGAATACATCAGGAATTACTTCTCCAGTACGTTTCAGAGCCTACCCAGCAGTAGGCTCATTTAGAGTTGATCATGAGTAATGAGGAAGGATAAATTCGTGGAAAAACAGAAAACGCTGGAAACACTCAGCAGGTCAGTCAGCATCTGTGGGAAGAGAAGCAGAGCTCACATTCCAGGCTGTAGAAGCTTCATCACTTCAACCTGAAAATATAACATCTTCCACTCAGATGCTGCCTGACTGGCTGAGTGTTTCTGTTTCTATTTTAGATTTCCATATTTTGCAGTTTTTTAATGTCCAGGATTAACAAGAGATCCATGTATTAATGATCAAGATTAATAAGAGGCCACGTGACCATATCTTCAGTGTAAATAGGGCTGTTACGATGCTACGAGGATGGAGTTGTCCAGGGTGGACTGGGAAGATAAAATGACAGACATGAACAGTGACAGGTATGCAAACCGCTGGTTCACAACTCAGCAGGAATTTGTCCCAATTAGGAAGAGAGATTCTGTGGTGAACAAAGGAGGTCAAGGATAATGTTAAATTGAAAAGTAGGGCATACAAAGAGAGAAGGGCTGGTGGTTGAGCAGAGAACTGGGAAGATTTTAGGATCCCACAGCAACTCATAAGGGAAAGAGTTGATTCTGAGAGAAATATCTGTGTATTAAAACAAACAGCGAGAGTTTCTTTGAATATTTCCAATTGGAAGAAGGTGGCTCAGGCGGGTCTGGGAACTCTACAGAATGATCCTGGTGAGTTAGTAACAGGAAACAAAGAAATTGGAGATGTATTAGGTCAACGTCTTACATGGCCCTTGTGGCTAAAGGGATCAGTGGGTATGGAGAGAAAGCAGGTACAGGGTTCTGAATTGGATGATCAACCATGATCATACTGAATGGCGGTGCAGGCTCAAAGGGCCGAATGGCCTACTCCTGCACCTATTTTCTATGTTTCTATTTCTTCTCCATCGAGGGTACTGCAAATATCCTCAAGATAACAGATGGGTAATGCAAAGTGGGTGCCACATTGTGGGAGGGGCGGTACTGAGGGAGTGTCACACTGTGGGAGGGGCGGTACTGAGGGAGCACCACACTGGGACAGGTCAAGACGTACAAAAATGCTGGATGAACTCAGCAGGTCGGGCAGCATCCGTTGAAAGGAGCAGTCAATGTCTCGGCCTGAAACGCTGACTGCTTCTTTCAACGGATGCTGCCTGACCTGCTGAGTTCATTCAGCTTGTTTGTACGTTTTGATTTGACCACAGCATCTGCAGTGTACTTTGTGTTTACACTGGGATAGGTGTTGTGGTCTGGTCAAGCTCCACTCTAAAGGTCATTGACTCTTGATTCTCTGTAAGGACAGGAGATTAAAAGATCAGACACAAAGGGAGGAGAATGAAGGGATTGGGGCTTTGACAGCACGGTCACCAATAAGGGGGCAGAGGAAGTAAGGAGCCCCTCGGAGGCCAGAATCTCTATCTCTGGTTGTAAGGCTGGAAGTGGTTCCAGAAACAGAAAGGACAATATGTTGGAATTAGAAAAAATATTGTAGATTTTAAATTCAAGGTAATACCAGACCACAAATTATAAGGAATATTGAACAAGGGAATTGGGTTAAAACCAACCTACCCAGGCTCCACTCAAGTGTTAGACATTATGTGGAACCATGGCAACATTGGAGCTGGGGGTGGGGATTGTAATTATGAGGGACTCTGGAGAACATTCTCAACAACAGCTACCCACAGAATTTCACGTTATTGCCAGGCCAACTGCAATTCTAACTGGTGTATGAGACAGACCCCCGTCCCAGTACAACGTAGACACCAACACCATCCCGTCACATCAAACATGGCATGGCATCTGTTACACTGGATGTCAGTGGGACAGGAGTCACCCAGAGAACACAGGGGTCCCTAGACAGGCTCAACATATCATCAGTGGGGGTAATTCCTCACTGATAGGTTTGAGGTTAATTGTTCACTAGGGACAGGTTGGAGTGGGGTTAATTCCTCACAGTGGACAGGTTAGAAGAGGGTAATTCCTCGCTGAGAGGTTGGACTCAGTGGTTGGGGGGCGGGAAACGCAATTACGGTGGATGGGTGTTCAGAGAGCTACAATTTTTGATTCAGTATGACTCATGTGGGGTGAAGAACTCCTATGGTAACACCAAATCACCCCAACCTGATGGTTTGGCCCATTCTCAATGTCACTGTTAGAGTTATAGAATGAGGTAGGAAAGGGGACATTCACTCCATCTCAGCTCTTTAGAGCAGAAACACTTCCCTGGTCTCAAACAACACCCCTGGAGTTATTTTCCCAAACCTCCCAAGGATGTCTATTTCAGACAGGATGTCCTGGATCAAAGTCACAGGCGGTCTGTACACTGCCTCAGGTCCAGCTCCTGGCTGTGGGGCCTTGTCCAAATGGACAGGGATTTACAGTCAGGACCTTGGTGTCAGCACCTTTCTGACAGCTGAAGACCTCCAAGGACCATTGATGCTGCAACACACCCATTGTTGCCCACACCGCTTATATCAAAACCTAATCAAGGTGCTGGAAAGAGGAGAACAGACAGATGTACCTGACTCGGCAATGCTGATGACCATCGACACGTATTCCCAAGGCTCCTGCTCAGCCGACACCTCCTGGAACCTACTCTCCACAGGCAGCACTTTATAGAAGTCGTCAGAGCTGGGAACTCCACAGAGAAGCAGCAGCACTGTGGCAGGAGGCTGGAGAACTTTGCTGAGCAGCTGGCTCCTGGGGTTGTCCAGTGCGTTCAGGAGCCCCAAGGTCAGGACCAGAAACTTGCACCTGTAGTCAGCCAGTGTGTGGGCAGCAGTCTGCAAATCGTTCAGCAGGCCAATCTGGAAACTGCAGACACCTTCTGGGTCCAGGTGTTGCAGGAACTCGTCCTTCAAGTAGACACTCCACTCACCAGCGTCCTCTCCGTACAGAATTGCCACGTCCCTTCTTGCAACATCTTCAATGAAAGGTTCAAGGGTTCATTATCTCCAGCCAGCATGCAAACTCAGAGCAAAAGGCCACTCACCCCTTTCAGCCTGCCCTACATTCAACATAATCCCGGCTGAACCACTGGCCAATCTTTCACCACACACCCTCCAAGAGTTGACCCACTTCAGAAATGTACCTAGGTTTTGCTTCAGCTGCACTCAGGGGGACAGAATTCCACCACCCTCACCTCAGCCTAGGCTGGTCATTACTCTTAGGTCCCAGTCCTGGGGTAAAGAAAGAGTAACCACTCAAGACCTAGCGATGCGACAGGGGGTAAAAGTGTTCCCACCAGACAAGTGCTCAAGGTCTTGGCTCAAAATGCACCAGAGTTCTGACGAACTGAGGGAGGGACAGGCGGTGCTGCGAGTTGGCATCTTTGGGTAGTGGTTAGAGCACCTGACTGTGGGTGTGAGGGAGCACCCCGGCACCAGCATGAGGGAATACCCTGCCATCACTTCACCCATCTCCACCCTGCCAGTGTGAGGGAGCACCCCGGCACCAGCATGAGGGAGCACCCTGCCAGTGTGAGGGAGCACCCCGGCACCAGCATGAGGGAAAACCCTGCCATCACTTCACCCATCTCCACCCTGCCAGTGTGAGGGAGCACCCCGGCACCAGCATGAGGGAACACCCTGCCATCACTTCACCCATCTCCACCCTGCCAGTGTGAGGGAGCACCCCGGCACCAGCATGAGGGAACACCCTGCCATCACTTCACCCATCTCCACCCTGCCAGTGTGAGGGAGCACCCCGGCACCAGCATGAGGGAACACCCTGCCATCACTTCACCCATCTCCACCCTGCCAGTGTGAGGGAGCACCCCAACATCAGAGAGGCTATGGAGCAGGGCAGGGTCTTTGGGAAGGGCAGACTCTAGGCAAGGGGGAAGAGGTTGGGCTGCAGTTGGGTGGGAGGGGTAGGGATGAAGGAGGGAAGGGCGTGGGGTTCCTAGGGGAGGGGCAGAACAGGGTCTGGGGACATGGTCTTGGAGATGGGCTGAGTCCTTGGAGGAGGAGCGGATTTTTTGAGGGGGGTAGTAGGGGCCAGGTGCTTAGGGATAGCTGGTGCTGCCGCTCTCCAGTCCGGAGCCCAACCTTGCGGAACGTCCTTTGACAGGTCGATGGAAAGTTCTGGTTTCACAGCTGGGGACCCGGCACCCATTCGGGCGTCCCGTCACCTCAGGAACCTCCATTTGTGGGATCTCAGCCAGGCTACCCTCACCGCTTTTGCCTCCGCTCCCCTCTCCCCCATGAGTTCACCAGTCTGTTGGGGGCGGCAGCGAGAGCTCATCGGTACCGGGGTCCGAAGACGGGCACCGGGGTCCGAAGACGGGTACCGGGGTCCGAAGACGGGCACCGGATAACGGGACTCAGCCCCTCCCTCGCCCTCTCCCACACACACACCCCTCACTCTCATCTCTTGCCGCTCACCTCCTCGCTCCAGGGGTGCAGCCGAGTCCCGAGCGGTACCTGAGTGCTCCATGCTCCGCTCACGGCTCCGGATGAGGGCCGGCCGGCTGGCGGGACGTAGGAAAGTTCGCAGCTTTCTGCGGGTTTCGCACTGAGAGCTGCTCCGGCGGTGATCACAGGCTCGGGGCGGGACCTGAGCTCAACCCTAGGCGGGGGGTGGTGTTTGGAGCCCGGGGTGGGAGGCAGGTCGTGTGACCCAGTCCTATCCAAGGTCTAATACCCCCGTGCCCAATATCCCATTATCCAGTATCCAGTATCTCAATATCCCAGTCATTCACTGACTCCGAAAAAAAGACTTGGGTCTGACATTAAGGAAGTCTGATCCTGGGAGTGTGAGAACGTGCACAGACGGGGAAGAGGAGAACACGAACTTTTAAAGAGAATGGGGCCAGCGTTCATATAATTAGTCATGACCTTCCTTGCTAATGGTGAGTTTTCCTGCAAGGCATGGACACCCCACTCTTACCCAAGTAACTCGTGTGTTTTTGGCTGGACCTGGCTCCTCAAGGGAAGGTGACCACACTGCTAACAGTCAGTGATGAGTTGTGTCTTCAGGTACGAGTGTGATTCCCAAAAAACTAGCTGTCATAATGTTTATAAGATCGACATTTAATCGTTATGAAGGTACTGGGACATCCTAGGGCATGTTTCAGGTGATAAAACATGCTTTCTGAAGAGCAGCAGCCAATGTGTACACAGGAAGATCCCACAGTTGATTATCACAAGAAAATCCACGTGGTGATGATATCTGGGGAATAACAGGGGGGATTCCCTGCTCTTCACCGGAATTGTACCCTGTCATCTTGAGATTAGGATAGGTGTTCTCAACTTGGCTGGACATCTGATTGGAAGACGTGGCCCTTGGACATTGCCATCCTCTGCTGCAGGATCTGTCTCTTCAGAGAGGAACTCTCTGGCACTCAGACTTGGGCCAGTTTGGTGTCACAGCCAAGGCAGACTCCTTCTGTTTACCTTGTGATCCTGTCATGAACACTCTGAGTTCGTTTCAGGATCCAGTTCCCACCTTCTGTGACATTGAGGATAAAGCTCAGGAAGGTCCTGCAGATTCTCAGGATGTGCTGGAAGTACTTCCCAACAGAACTGGACATGTGCTGTAAAAATAGCCAGATCATGCAAGAAAGGTCCCGTAAATCATAAATTATACATATAGCTGGTTGGTCTCACCTCTCTCTTTTCCCTTATGATGCTCCTGATAACCTCTCTCTTCACTGAGCCTTTCATCATGACAGTGTCTGGACTGGAAACAGGCCATTCTGCTGCAGCTTTCAGTAAGATCATGTCTGCTCTTTTACTTCATTGAAACACTGCTTCACCAACCCCATGTTGCTGGATTCCATTTATACTGAAAAATTAATCCATCACATTATTCCAGGTCTGGTCTCAACAGGGCATTATACATTAGAGCAAGATATCAACTTAAATACTCTTGCAGCGGAGGCCAAAATACCATTTGCCTCCCTGTTTGCTTGCTGAGGTTGCACAGTATATTCACTTTCTGTGATTTGTGTGTAAGGAACTTTTAAATCAGCAAGCCCACGTACTTCAATCAAGTTGTGGAAGGTTCCAAACCAAGTGTTGGTAATTCAAGTCAAGTCACTTTTATTGTCATTTTGACCATAACTGCTGGTACAGTACATAGTAAAAATGAGACAACATTTTTCAGGACCATGGTGTTACATGTCACAGTACAAAAACTAGACTGAACTATGTAAAAAAACAACACAGAAAAAAACTACACTAGACTACAGACCTACTCAGGACTGCATAAAGTGCACAAAACAGTGCAGGCATTACAATAAATAATAAACAGGACAATAGGGCAAGGTGTCAGTCCAGGCTTCGGGTATTGAGGAGTCTGATAGCTTGGGGGAAGAAACTGTTACATAGTCTGGTCGTGGGAGCCCAAATGCTTCAGTGCCTTTTCCCAGACGGCAGGAGGGAGAAGAGTTTGTATGAGGGGTGCATGGGGTTTTTCATACCGCTGTTTGCTTTGCAGATGCAGCGTGTAGTGTAAATGTCTGTAATGGCGGAAAGAGAGACCCCGATGATCTTCTCAGCTGACCTCACTATCCGCTGCAGGGTCTTGCGATCTGAGATGGTGCAATTTCCGAACCAGGCAGTGATGCAGCTGCTCAGGATTTTCTCAATACAACCCCTGTAGAATGTGGTGAGGGTGGGGGGAGGGGGAGATGGACTTTCCTCAGCCTTCGCAGAAAGTAGAGACGCTGCTGGGCTTTCTTTGCTATGGAGCTGGTGTTGAGGGACCAGGTGAGATTCTCCGCCAGGTGAACACCAAGAAATTTGGTGCTCTTAACAATCTCTACCGAGGAGCTGTCGATGTTCAGCGGGGAGTGGTTGCTCCGTGCCCTCCTGAAGTCAACAACCATCTCTTTCGTTTTGTTCACATTCAGAGACAGATTGTTGGCTCTGCACCAGTCCGTTAGTTGCTGCACCTCCTCTCTGTAAGCTGACTTGTCGTTCTTGCTGATGAGATCCACCACGGTCGTGTCATCAGCGAACTTGATGATGTGGTTCGAGCTGTGTGTTGCAACACAGTCGTGGGTCAGCAGAGTGAACAGCAGTGGACTGAGCACACATTGATATTGGTATAGATGGGACAACATTTGGCATGGATCTGAAGGACCTGCTTCTGTGCTTGGTTACCTTATATCTCCGACACACAGGTTCCTCTGAACACCAATACCTTTTAACCGTACACTTTTAAAATAAAGCTCCATCCTTTTGATATTTAACCCAAGTGGATGACTTCACGGTTTTCCATTTACTTTTTCCTTGTTCAATTAGCTGCCTTTGTATTCCTCGAGGCTTCCCTGCACCCTTTCCAGTATCACCACTCAGCAAACCTGGGTATATTAGACTTGATCCTGTCACCCACCTTAATATTTTGGCTTCTGTCCCCTTTCTTTCTAATCTTGGGGAAGGGTCTTTGCCCAAAATGTTGATTGTTTATTCCCTCTGCGGGTGCTGCCAGACTCGCTCAGTTTCTCCATCATCGTGTGTGTTTTGCTCAAGGTTTCATCATCGTCATCATCGTCACGTGCCATTCTCTGCCAGAGCCTCAGCCACCGCTTTCTTTCACTGCGATCTGCCGGCAGTCAAACCTCTTGCATCTCTGGCGGTGAGGCTGGTCCACTTCTCGATGTTGTCGATCCAGGTTGACCTCTGCCTGCCTCTGCAGAATTTCTAGAGTTTATGATTTACTGCTCCACTGCGTAGTCTCTTCGAGGTATGCCTACCCTGAAAATAATTAAATCTTTTCTTCGATGGAAGTTCAGTGAGAGCATCTCACACTTCCCGCTCCCTCTGTGGTCTCTGCTGCTCTCTGACTCTTGGATCATGTGCTTACCCAGACTCACTACCACTATTGTGTGCTTTCTCCTTCCCCCTTCCCCCGGTCTCACCTATGACCTTCCAGCTTTCACTCCTTCCCTTTCCGCCCCCCCCCCCCCACCACCTTATTCTGGCTTCTTCTCCCTTCCTTTCCAGTCCTGATAAAGGGTCTCAGCCCAAAGAATCAACAGTTTATTGCTCTCCAAAGGTGCTGCCTGGCCTGCTGAGTTTGGGGGCATTTTGTGCATGTTACCCTGATGGTGGGGAGGAGATTCATCTCTACCAAAGGAGGTGTAAGGTGTCCTTCTCTCCACTAGCCTGCAGGTCACCCTTCAGCAAGGTGTAACATCAAAGCCATGGGAGCAGGTAGTGGATGGTGGTATGAGCAGCTGGTGCACCTCACCAGTCCTGGTTATGCGACCACTGATGCCAGGCCAACAATCTTTGAAGAGTATTGATAATAGTTGTGGTCATGCTTCTTGTAAAGACACTGCCCAGAAGAAGGCAATGGCAAACTAC
The DNA here is from genome assembly GCF_048418815.1 of Hemitrygon akajei. Classification (NCBI taxonomy): domain Eukaryota; kingdom Metazoa; phylum Chordata; class Chondrichthyes; order Myliobatiformes; family Dasyatidae; genus Hemitrygon; species Hemitrygon akajei. The sequence goes on from NC_133127.1 coordinate 36,162,063, forward strand.
TTCTGTAGAAAAATTTGCCAAGAACAATCATGGTCATGAACCATGACTGTCCATGTCATACAACACAGCACATAAAGGTGATGATGACCCTGATGATCTATCACATCTGACCACAATATCACAGCCTTGCCATCTGAAATGCACTATTTATTCCAATTCTCTGTTCCTAGTCCATGACCAGACAATGCTACGACATTATCCTCCATCCCATGTGCTCTAATGTTATTGAATCATTTTTTTTCAATGGCTCCTGATTAATGGTCTCTAACAATTACATTCACTGGTTCCCCCTTCCCTATCCTGCTCAGTACAGAATTTAAAAGGATTCGTTGAACTTGACTTCCCTTTAATATCCAAATTGACTCTGTCTAATCATATTTTTATTTTATCTTCCTGTTACCACTTCTGTAAGAATACATCCCAGTATTTTTCAGGTCTGATTTCAGACAATCAGTCTAAAGCAGCCATAATTTTCTCTAAAAGTAGTTCTGCACTATTGCCAATTTCATTGACCATTTACTCAGAACTTGTTTATTTTTCCAAGAAGTATTTATGTATTTATTATTTCAGTAACATTTGAGTAATAATACAAAACATATTGTTTGATTAAGCATTCTTTGTAGTCTACAGGTACATAATTCATTACTGGTTATATTTAAAAGTACATGAAAGGGCATATGGCATTATGCTACCCTGTCATAAGTGTGCACCTCACTAAAGTAAAAAGAAAGTGTATATATTCTCCTGGGCTCCTGTCTTCTTCCTCAATTAGTTTTATGTTTTGGAGTTACAAAGCATAATGGTGGTAGCGAGGAAGTCTTAAAGTGAACCCAAGACAATTTTCTACATACCTGTTGAATCAGAGTGAGACAGTAGAGTTTAAAAAAAGGCACAGCATATTTTATTTTCTTTGGCAGTGCAGCAAGACATTTGTTTAAAAAAAGGCAGAAAATAGATAAAATTCACAGGTTCATAAACGGTGATAATAATTAATTTTTAATAAAGCAGAAATGGCTGACTACATCAGAAAAATAGATGCTTTTAATTGCACAGGAGATAAATGGATATTGTGTACCGAACGAATTGAGCAGGATTTTGAAGCAAATAAAATAGCCAATGGGAAATGAGTGCCAGTTTTGTGAGTGTAATAGATGGAAGAACTTACAGTTTGCTTAGAAGATTAACTACTCCGACCAAACCAGCCAAATTAGCCTTGCTGATATCGTGAAAGTAATGCAGGAACACTTAGAACTGAAACCATTGTTGATTGCAGAACGCTTTAGGTTTCATAAGTAGAATCAAAAGGAAGGGAAGTCCATTTCAGCTTATGCGGCTGAATTGAGGATTGTCTGACCATTGTCAGTTCAGTAATGCTTAATGATGCACTGAGAGATTGCTTAGTTTGTGGAACCATACAAGAAAGCATTCAAAATGGTTCCAAACTGAATCACAACTCATACTTAAAAGAGCTGTTGAAATCACTGTATTAAAGGAAACTACAGTCAGAGACGTATTTGAGTTGCAGTCAGCAATGAAAGTGAGTGTGAACAAATCGTTGTGCTTCGCCAAGCAGAAACCTGCCTGGCCAAACAGATTGTGTTACCGTTGTGGCAGGAGCTCACGTACACCAGACCAATGCAGGTTTAGGGGTTAAACTTGCACCAAATGCAACAAATGCATGTCGGGCATACAAAAATAAATGGACTGCACAGGGAAGAGAAGAAGATAAAAAGTCAAGTTGCAGAAAGAGCACTAATCTGCATGCTGTTGATGAAAAATCTAATAATGATGACGGCGACACAGGACAGGGTAGCCTGAGATTTACAATGTGAAAACTAACAGAAGACATACTAAATGGCTTACACTAGAAGTGAAAGGCAAATTAATTAAAATGGAATTGGACACTGGTTCGGCTCTGTCAGTCATTCTATAAAATGAGATTGAACAGCATTTCACAGATACCAAACTAAAGCCTGCAGATATTGAATTGAATTGAATTGACTTTATTTTCTTACATCCTTCACATACATGAGGAGTAAAAAACCTTATGTTATGCCTTCATCTAAATGTACAATGTTCAATCAAAGCAATCTATAAAAATTTATAATAGATAGAACAGTCAATGTAATATAGGATACACTCAGATCAGCACGAGTTAATCAGTCTGATGGCCTGGGGAAGAGGCTGTCCTGGAGCCTGTTGGTCCTGGCTTTTACGCTGTGGTACCGTTTCCTGGAAGGTAGCAGCTGGAATAGATTGTGGTTGAGATGGCTTGAGTCCACAGTAATCCTACGGGCCCTTTTTACACACCAGTCCTTGTAAATGTCCTGAATCATGGGAAGTTCACAATTACAGATGCACTGGGCTGTCCACACCACTCTCTGCAGAGTCCTGCGATTGAGGGAAGTACATTTCCCATACCAGGCAGAGATGCACCCAGTCAGGATGCTCTCAGTTGTGCCTCTGTAGAAAGTTCTTAGAACCTGGGGGCCCATACCAAACTTCCTCAACCATCTGAAGTGAAAGAGGTACTGTTGTGCCTTTTTCACCACACAGCTGGTGTGTACAGACCACGTGAGGTTCTCGGTGATGTGGATGTGGAGGAGCTTGAAGCTGTTTACCCTCTCAACCCCAGATCCATTGATGTCAATAGGGGTTAGCCCATCTCCATTCCTCCTGTAATCCACAACCAGCTCCTTTGTTTTTGCCACATTGAGGGAGAGGTTGTTTTCTTGACACCACTGTGTCAGAGAGATGACTTCTTCCCCGTAGGCCACCTTGTTATTGTTTGAGCTAGGGCCAATCAATGTAGTGTTGCCAGCAAATTTAATTAGCAGATTGGAGCTGTGGGTGGCAATACAGTCATGGGTGTACAGGGAGTAAAGAAGGGGATTCAGTACACAGCCCTGATGGGCTCCTGTGTTGAGAGTCAGAGGGGTGGAGGTGAGGGAGCCCACTCTTACCACCTGCCAGTGATCTGACAGGAAGTCCAGGATCCAGCTGCACAAGTCAGGGTGAAGGCCGAGGTCTCTGAGCTTCCTGTTGAGCCTGGATGGAACTATGGTGTTGAATGCTGAACTGTAGTCCAAGAACAGCATTCTCACATAAGCATCCTTCTTCTCCAGATGTATAAGGACGGTATGTAGAGCAGTGGCTATTGTGTCATCTGTCTACTTGTTGTGTCGGTAGGTGAACTGTAGTCGGTCCAGTTTGGGTGGTAGCATGCTGCAGATGTAATCCTTGACCAGCCTCTCAAAGCATTTGCATATTATTGAACAGGACGACATGTTACCTTAGTCTTTTTTGGTACAGGGGACAAGGGTGGATGTTTTGAAGCAGGAGGGCTCTCTACACTGGGACAGGGAGAGATTAAAAATGCCTGTAAACACACCTGCCAGTTGTGCTGCGCACATCCGGAGTACTCTCCCTGGGATGCTGTCTGGTCCCACAGCCTTGCGACTGTCAATAGACAATAGGTGCAGGAGTAGGCCATTCAGCCCTTCGAGCCTGCACCGCCATTCACTGTGATCATGGCTGATCATCTACAATCAGTACCCCGTCCCTGCCTTCTCTCCATATCCCTTGACTCCACTATCTTTAAGAGCTCTATCTAACTCTTTCTTGAAAGCATCCAGAGAATTGGCCTCCACTTTCTTCTGAGGCGGAGCATTCCATAGATCCACAACTCTCTGGGTGAAAAAGTTTTTCCTCAACTCCGTTCTAAATGGCCTACCACTTATTCTTAAACTGTGGTCTCTGGTCTGGACTCACCCAACATCGGGAACATGTTTCCTGCCTCTAGCATGTCCAATCCCTCAATAATCTTATATGTTTCAATCAGATCCCTTCTCATCCTTCTAAATTCCAGTGTACACAAGCCCAGTCGCTACAATCTTTCAACATATGACAGTCCCGCCATCCCGGGAATCAACCTCGTGAACCTACGCTGTACTCCCTCAATAGCAAGAATGTCCTTCCTCAGATTTGGAGACCAAAACTGAACACAATACTCCAGGTGTGGTCTCACCAGGGCCCTGTACAACTGCAGAAGGACCTTTTTGCTCCTATACTCAACTTCCCTTGTTATGAAGGCCAACATGCCATTAGCTTTCTTCACTGCCTGCTGTACCTGCATGCTTACTTTCAGTGACTGATGAACAAGGACACCTAGATCTCGTTGTACTTCCTCTTTTCCTAACTTGACACCATTCAGATAGTAATCTGCCTTCCTGTTCTTGTCACCAAAGTGGATAACCTCACATTTATCCACATTAAAGTGCATCTGCCCACTCACCCAACCTGTCCAAGTCACCCTGCATTCTCCTAACATCCTCCTCATATTTCACACTGCCACCCAGCTTTGTGTCATCTGCAAATTTGCTAATGTTACTTTTAATCCCTTCATCTAAATCATTACTGTATATTGTAAATAGCTGCGGTCCCAGCACTGAGCCTTGGTACCCCACTGGTCACTGCCTGCCATTCTGAAAAGGACCTGTTAATCCCTACTCTTTGTCTCCTGTCTGCCAACCAATTTTCTGTCCATGTTAGTACCCTACCCCCGATACATGTGCTCTAATTTTGCCCACTAATCTCCTATGTGGGACCTTATCAAAGGCTTTCTGAAATTCCGGGTACATTTGTTGGAATGTCCACTTATTGGAAACATCTGCGTACCTCAGCTTCAACTAAGAAATTATACTGAATAACTCCTGCGGGAATGACAGCCTTAACAGTGAAATACAACAAGCCGCATTGGGCCTGTACGTGGTCGAAACAGGAAAGCCAACGTTGTGGGTCCATGAGAGGCTGAAACAACTAAATGTAAAATTGAAGTATAGTTGTTTTCTCATGCTTTTCTTTCAATTAGCTGTATGTTTTGGAGTTTTCTCTGTCAGTTTTGGCAAGGAGAGATACCAGTCACTTTTAATTTCCTTGCCACCCCATCTTCCCAGTGTGATGTGTCCTGCCTTTGTCCACAGGGACCCCATTCATGTTCACTGCCCATTTCTTTTACAAGTGCACAGTCTGTGGCTACATTCCTCGCTGGACATTCTTCCTTCAAGCCTTCCTTCTTTATTGAATTCTGAAATTTGTTAGTCCTTAGTGTTACTGCTCTTTAGATGACTTTACAAGCCTTCACCTTTGATCTTTAAATTGTCCATAGCTACAACTGATCCATTTTTCTGTTAGCTTAATTTTCCTTTGAAAGGTATATCCGATTGATCTAAACGTCTTGCAGACTTCATATAAATTGCTTTCAGATTATGATTATTCTTCCCTGAAGGCCCTTTATTACCAGATTATTAATTCATCACTTTTCATTGGACAATGCTATTCCCAAAATCTGAGGCCAGTTCCCCATCCATCCTTCTCCCTACTCACTCCCATACTACTAATGTTTACCACCCCTGCCAGACAAAGTCCCTTTGGTCCCTTATCGGTACCTGATATATATGATGCATCTGGTTATCTTCAACCATTTGCTCATCAATAGCTGCTGCCCCTTTCTGTGTGTAACTCTGGATTCTCTGAATTAACATCTATTCCCCCACCCCCAGCCTCTGCCTATCTTTACAATCAGGACTACCCCTCCCCAATTCCATTTTACTTCTCTCTTACTGAAGTTAAATATCCAAGAATAACTCATTCCTGACCTTGGTCACTGTTTGAGTAGGTCGGTAGCATGTCTATTAAATTTGCACGTGGATATTCAAATTAGGAAAAGGCTCCTCAAGCCTGTCCAGGTTCAACAAAGTTGTGACCTCAAATCCTCATTCCTGTTGACCGTCAATAACCTTTCACCCCCAACCCCCACCCACACTCTGAGAGCCTTCCTACCCCATCCCGTACTGAACAAGGATCTGGCAGCACTGGGGCCAGTCCAAAGGATAATTGGCCCATTGTTGGGTGATTCCCAGGCACCACACTGTGGTTATGGATGGAGTGCGGGACATGACAGAGTTGGGATACTTACTGGCGTTTCGTCCGCTCACTCAGCGTGAACAGGGGACCAGGGTCTGAGAATGGACATCCAAGGTCAGGGATCAGTGACCTTAGTTCCAGGGTCAGACGTTAGTGACCCCGGTCCCAGAGTGACTGGGCAGGATCCCGGTTCTATGGTTGCACATGGGACCTGGATCCACAACTCGATCCTCCATCCTTCACGGCGGGGGGAGGGGGGCTGAAGCAGGACTGCGTGAGTGATACTCGGGTGGTGCGCGGGGTGGGGGGGGTGACCCTGAGGGCAGGGTGACCTCCAGACCACCAGAGATGGGATAGTCAACACTGAGCACGGGTGGTGTGGGCTGGCTGTTGGGGTTCCAACCCAACCAGGTGAGGGGTGCAGAGGGTCAAATGAGGAAGGTGGAGAGGGAAGCAGATTGTTGGACCAATGCATGGCTTCCTAACTCGTGGCTGATGGCTGTGGGCATCTGCTGTCCAAACAAAGCACTGATGCCCAACAACACAGATGCAAACACATTCATTACAAGATTCGCCCTGCAATGTAGTCTGGAGTTTGTACGTTCCAGTTCACTGCACCAGACTAAATCCAGGCAGCAAATCTGTCTAACTTGTGTTTAAAGGATTAGAAACTGCAATTATTTTTGTTGCATAAGACACTGTGGAGTAGTAGAGAGCCTGCTGATCCATCGCACTTGGAGTCAGCCAGCTGCAGCCCAGTCTCATTACACGCCACACCTGGCGTGCTTGCTTGTGCAGACACACTGGCTGGCTCAGCACTTTGCAATGACTGACAGCACATGGTTAGTTGATCCAATGCCTGGAGGTCCAGGGCTCAGCTTTCATTTATGGGGGCAAGTCAAATGCTGGAATTATTGAGCCATAGAGTTGTATAACACAGAAATGGACCCCTCGGACCACCCTGGTGATTTTGACTGTAATCCCCATCTACACTAATCCCTTTCTGTCCAAATGTCTTTTAAACATTGTGCTTATTTCTGCATTCCTCCCCTCCCTTCAGCTCATTTCACATACCCAGCAACCTCAGTGTGAAAAGCTTGTCCTCAAATTGAGTCACAGGTTTATACAGCACTGAAACAGGTTTTTCAGCCCAACTCATCTAAGTAATTGTCTGCCTGAGCTAGTCTTATCAGCCCACGTTTGGCCCATTTCCCTCTAAATCTCCCTTATCCATGTATCTGTCTTAATGTCTTTTAAACTTTGCAATTGTATCAGTCTTTACCAATTCTCCTGGTAGCTCATTCCTTTTATACACCACCCCTGTGAGAACAAGTTGCATCTCAGATACCTTTAAACCTTTCCCCTCTCATCTTAAAGCTGTCCCCTCTAGTTTTAGACTCCTCTCCATAGGAAAAAGACTGACCATTCAGACCAACCTGTTGAAAGACAAGGATGGCAAGGTTTGGGAATCTTGGATGACAAGAGATGTTGGAATTTTAGTCAAAAACAAAAAAGAAGCATATGTCAGTTTTAGGAAACTCAAATCAGACAGGGCCCTTAAGGACTATAGCATTTGCAGGACTAGGAGAGCCAAAAGGAGATATGAAAATATCCTGGGCAGGTAAGATTAAAAAGAATCCCCAGGCCTTTTATACCTACATTAAAAACAAGAAGGAAATTTCAAAGAGGGTAGGACCACTTTAGGATAAAGGAGTGAGTTTATACCTGGTGTCAGAGGAAGTGGGTTAGGTAGTAAATGAGTACTTTGACTCAGTATTTGCCAAGGAGAAGGATTTGGAGGTTACAGAGATAAGAGAACAGTGTGCTGATATACTAGCTCATGTTAATATCAAGAAAAGGTAGGTGTTGAGGTTCTTGAACAACATTAATGGGCTGATGGGAAATTATAGGCTGGCAAGCTTTACTTCAATAGTAGGGAAATCACTGGAGAAGATTCTTAGGGATAAGGTCTACTCAGATCTAGAAAAGCATTGTTTTATTTGGGATAGTCAGCATGACTGTGCAGGTAAAGTCATATTCTACAGTGACTGAGTTTTCTGGGAGGTGATAAATGTGATCATTTACGTGGTACGTGTTGTCTATGTGGACGATAGTAAGGAACCTTTTGACAAGGAACCTCGTGGTAGGCTGATCGAGAAAATTAAGGTACATGGGACCTATCAAGACTCGCTAGATTGGATTCAAAATTGGCTTGGCCATAAGAAGGCAGCAGGATATAGAAATATTGGATCTGTTGACTAGTGGTGTGCTGCAGAAACTGCTGCTGGTTTGTTTCCCTGTTCTTCCTCGTTTAGATGAGAATGTACTGTAGGTGGCATAATTGGTATGTTTGCAGATGACACCAGAATTGCTGGTACAGTAAACAGTACAGAAGGTTGTCTAGAGGTAAGGATGTCATGTTCATTTGGAGAAAATGTTGATTTGGCCATGCTTAGAGCATTATGTGCAGTTGTGGTCACCACACTACAGGCATGGTGTAGTGTGGTGAAAACTACATAAGAGATTGTAGATCCTGGAATCTGGAGCAACACACAATCTGCTGGAGAAACTCAGTGGGTCGAGCAGCATCTGTGGGGACAAGAGGAATTGTTAACATTTCAGGTTAAAACGCTGCATCATGTGATTAAGTTGTAGGTAGATCTTGTCTGACCAATTTTAATGAATTCTTCAAAGAGGTAACAAAATGCATTGATGAAGGCAGAGTGCTAGATGCAATTCACATGAACTTCAGTCAGGCCTTTGACAAGGCCCCACATGCTTGGCCGTTCCAAGATTGGAACCTAAGATTAACGATCAAAAGCAAGTTGGTAAATTAGATTGGAAACTGGTTTGTTGGTCGAGTAAGATGTTGATAGTGGAGGGTTGATTTTGTGATAGGAAGCCTGTGACCAGCAGTATTCCATAGGGAATGGTGGTGTGAACCTTAACCATCTGAATGTGAACACAGGAGGTAAAGAGTCATAGCACAGAAACAGGCCCTTCAGCCCATTTAGTCCATGCCGAACAATGCCAAACTATAACCCGCCTAGTCTAATCAACCTACACCCGGACTATAACCCTCCATACCCCTCCCATCCATGTACCTATCGAAATTACTCTTAAAATGTTGAAATCAAACCCAAATGAAGCACGTTTGCTGGCAGTTCATTCCACACTCTCACCACCCTTTCAGTGAAGATGTTCCTCTTCATGTTCCCTTAAATATTTCACCTTTCACCCTTAAACCATGAGCTCTAGTTCTAGTCTCAGCCAACCTCAGTGGAAAAAGCTTGCTTGCATTTAACCTATCTATACCCCTCATATTTTTAAATACCTCTATCAAATCTCCAATTATTCTCCTATGCTCTAGTCAATAATGTCCTAATCTACTCAACTTGTAAATTTTCTCTGCACTCCTTCAACTTATTGACATCTTTCCTGTAGGTATGTAGTAACCGGAACTGCACACAATATTCAAAATTAGGCCTCACCGATGTCGTTTTCAGCTTCAACATAACATTCCAACTCCTGCACTTAATACTTTGATTTATGAAGGCCAATATGCCAAAAGCTCTCTTTACAGCTCTCCCTTTTTGAGACATCACTTTCAGGGAATTAAGGATTTGTATTCTCAGATCCCTCTGTTCTCTCACACTCCTCCGTGCCCTATTGCTCACTGTGTAAGTCCTACTCTGGTTTGTCATCCAACCCCACTTGTCTGCATTAAATTCCACCTGCCATTTTCCAGCCCATTCTTCCAGCTGATCCAAATCCTGCTGCAAGCTTTGATAGCCTTCCTCGCCGTCCACTACGCCCCCAACTTTGTTTTCATTCACAAATACGCTGATCCAGTCTACTACGTTATCATCCAAATTGTTGACATAGAGTAGACAACAAAAAACAATGTACCCAGCACCTATCTCTGCGGCACACTACTTGTCTCAGGCCTCCAGTTAGAGAGGCAACTATCTCTGGTTTCTCCTGCAAAACCAATGTCTAATTCAATTTACACACACAAAATGCTGGTGGAACACAGCAGGCCAGGCAGCATCTACAGGGAGAAGCACGGTCAATGTTTCGGGCCGAGACCCTTCGTCAGGACTAACTGAAAGGACAGATAGAAAGAGATTTGAAAGTAGGAGGGGGAGGGGGAAATGCGAAATAATAGGAGAAGACCAGAGGGGGTGGGGTGAAGCTGAGAGCCGGAAAGGTGATTGGCAAAACGGATACAGAGCTAGAGAAGGGAAAGAATCATGGGACGGGAGGCCTAGGGAGAAAGAAAGGGGGAGGGGAGCTCCAGAGGGAGATGGAGAACAGGTAGAGTGCTCCCAGTGTGGCCTTCTATATATTGGTGAGACCTGCCGCAGACAGGGAGACCGTTTCGCTGAACATCTACGCTCTGTACGCCAGAGAAAGCAGGATCTCCCAGTGGCCACACATTTTAATTCCACGTCCCATTCCCATTCTGATATGTCTATTCATGGCCTCCTCTACTGTCAAGGTGAAGCCACACTCAGGTTGGAGGAACAACACCTGATATACCGGCTGGGTAGCCGCCAACCTGATGGCATGAACATTGACTTCTCTAACTTCCGTTAATGCCCCTCCTCCCCTTCTTACCCCATCCCCATCCCTGACATATTTAGTTTTTTTCCCCCTCCTCTTTTTTCTCTCTCTCTCTGCCCATCACTCTGTCTGTTCTCCATCTCCCTGTGGTGCTCCCCTCTCCCTTTCTTTCTCCCTAGGCCTCCCGTCCCATGATCCTTTCCATTCTCCAGCTCTGTATCCGTTTTGCCAATCACCTTTCTGGCTCTCAGCTTCACCCCGCCCTCTCCGGTCTTCTCCTATCATTTCGCATTTCCCCCTCCCCCTCCTACTTTCAAATCTCTTACTACCTTTCCTTTCAGTTAGTCCTGACGAAGGGTCTCGGCCCGAAACATCAACAGTGCTTTTCCCTATAGATGCTGCCTGGCCTGCTGTGTTCCACCAGCATTTTGTGTGTGTTGCTTGAATTCCCAGCACCTGCAGATTTCCTCGTGTTTGCTGTCTAATTCAATTTACTACCTCATCCTGAATGCCAAGCGACTGAACCTTCAAGGCCAACCTCCCATGCAGAATCTTACGAATGACTAGTTAGTTTACAGATGATGCAGAAATCGGTGATGGAGGCTAGCTGTAGCCTTCCAGGATGATACTGATGAGTAGTAAGATGGACAGAGCAATGTCAGATGAAACTTAATTCAAATAACTGCAAAGTGTAATGCTTTGGGAGGATTAATATTGGCAGGATGTACACAGTAAATAGTATGGCTTAAAGAGTACTTGAAGAACAGAGGGACTTTGATGTACCTGTTTAAGGATTCCTGAAGGTGGCAGCACAGTTACACAGGGTAGTGAAGAAGGCCTACATGATCCGCTGGGTCACAGAACATAACTGCAGGGAGGTTATGGTTTAACCTTATAAATTTTTGGTTGGGTCATAGCTGGAGTACTGTCTGTAATTGTGCCCACCTCACCACACTATAGGAAAGATGTGATGGTGCTGGGGAGGGTGTGGAGGACATTCACTAGGGCATTGTTTGGGATGGAGCTGTTCAGTTAAGAGAAGGGGTAGAACTGGCTTCTTCTTCAAATTTAAGTTCAAGTTTAATTGTCATTCAACCAGCCGTGAATACAGCCAAACAAAACCGTGTTCCCCTGGGGCCAAGGTGCAAAACAGAGTACCACAGTGCACAAGGCACGTATAGCACACATAAGACAGGAGTAAATACACAGTCACACACAAAAAAATAATATAGCCCAAATCCCTGGTGTGTTAACAAGAACAAGCCCACAGCAGTCCAGCTTGTCTTCCACTGAGCGAACACTGGAGCACAGAACGGATGCCAGCAGGGATGCCACAACACACTGCCTCTGGCATCACCTCTCCTGGGCAGCTGCAACAGGCGACACTGAGACATGGGGTTAGTCCTTGCTCCAACCAAGGCCACGCAGCTCTCCCACCATCGGTCTCACCAGTAAATCAGAGAACTGGACTTGCAGCGTGCCACATTGCCAGTGTCCAACAGGGTCTTGCGATCACAAGAAAAATGACTGAGCTAATCATTTGCCGTTAGATTGCACGCTCCTTCACTCACCGAGTCCAATACCTCTCTGTAGCAAGCAGCAACACAGTCTGCACAAAGTCCCGTTCCTCCAGCTCCTCCATCAAACAACTCGCAGAAGTTCCTAATATCCAGCAGTGACTTGTGATTGCAAAAAAATGACCTTTAAAAGAGAGAGAGTAGCACCTTCGGTTGGCCCTGTAGAAGCTAATGCATCCAAGTGCGCCATCATCTTCCTGGAGCAACGGGGTCTTGGTGGGGCGGGTGGGGGGGTGCCTGACTGAAGAGTGCAAAATTATCAGGAGCATCAGCAGGATTATCAGTAGCAATTTTTTCCCCCCAAAGGTGAGGTGTCTAAAATTGGAGGCTCCGGGTTCAGGAGAAGGGGGACAAAGTTTAGAGGAGATCTGAGGGGGTTTGTTTTCACCCAGAGAGTGAAACGTACTAGAAACATACCGAAACAAACTAGGGTCTAGTGAAGGCAGAGACTCTCCCGACATTGTAGAAGTGATCCCATGCCCTTGAACATTCCAAAGACCTACAGGTTATGGGTAATTGGTCACAGGGCTGTAACTGGGCAGCATGGGCTTGATAAGGCTTCGGTACTGATCTGCAGCGTCTCCCGACACATCCTCCCTCAGCACTGCCGTCAGCCTTGAAGGGACCCAAGCTCTGGGATGTTCTATCTTGGCTCCTCACTGATCTCACTTCCACCGCCCTAGGCAAACTTCTCATCACCACACCATGTGACACTGTTAGATGTATTTGAGCTGGAGATAAAGTCAGGGATCTCACACGAAGAGGACTTGAGGCCAGTACAGACTGGCTGTGATCAGAGGACAATTTAGAGGGGTTGAATGGTCTTCTATAATGGCCAGGGGATGCCCTTCTACACCAAAGGTACAATTTGAGCATATGTTGTGGTAGGGCTAAAGGGGAAGTTCCAGTGTCTTGGGTGGAGTGGAAAAAACATTTAATTAGTGGAGGGGTGAGTGATGAGGGAATGCCAACCTGAAACTGCGGCTGAGTGGAGAAGGGATGTTTCCCGGGGACTTTGGGTTGGAATGCACAACGTTCATCAATGAGCTATCCGCTGGAGTAAACCAGGATCAATATTTAATGCAGAAAGAGTGGGGATCAGTTTGTGTAGTGAAGTGTTGGCAGGGAATTCTGAAGCTGAATAATGTTATATTGTGCTGTAAATGTCCGAGTGCTGAGAGTTAGACCCTGTATACACATCGATACAGTAAGTCCCATTGCCAAACCATTTAACTATAATGCAGGATATAAATCAGATTACAAATGGGAGATTTTCCAAATGCAGTATAACCCCTTCTTCCCGACATTGTAAATTTGTTGCTGTGCTAAATAAGTAGTTCCGCCAATTAAACCAACTCACTATCCAAGCCTCTGCCCCAGGTAACTCACTGTTCCAGCCTCTGCCCCAGGTAACTCACTGTCCCAGCCTCTGCCCCAGGTAACTCACTGTTCCAGCCTGTGTCCCAGGTAACTCACTGTCCCAGCCTCTGCCCCAGGTAACTCACTGACCCAGCCTGTGTCCCAGGTAACTCACTGTTCCAGCCTGTGTCCCAGGTAACTCACCATCCCAGCCTGTGTCCCAGGTAACTCACTGACCCAGCCTGTGTCCCAGGTAACTCACCGTCACAGCCTGTGTCCCAGGTAACTCACTGACCCAGCCTGTGTCCCAGGTAACTCACTGTACCAGCCTGTGTCCCAGGCAACTCACTGTTCCAGCCTGTGTCCCAGGTAACTCACTGTCCCAGCCTGTGTCCCAGGCAACTCACTGTCACAGCCTGTGTCCCAGGTAACTCACCGTCCCAGCCTGTGTCCCAGGTAACTCACTGTCCCAGCCTGTGTCCCAGGTAACTCACCGTCCCAGCCTGTGTCCCAGGCAACTCACTGTCACAGCCTGTGTCCCAGGCAACTCACTGTTCCAGCCTGTGTCCCAGGTAACTCACCGTCACAGCCTGTGTCCCAGGTACCAGGTAACTCATTGTCACAGCCTGTGTCCCAGGTAACTCACCGACCCAGCCTGTGTCCCAGGAAACTCACTGTCACAGCCTGTGTCCCAGGTAACTCACTGTCACAGCCTGTGTCCCAGGTACCAGGTAACTCATTGTCACAGCCTGTGTCCCAGGTAACTCACTGACCCAGCCTGTGTCCCAGGTACCAGGTAACTCACTGTCACAGCCTGTGTCCCAGGTAACTCACTGTTCCAGCTTGTGTCCCAGGTACCAGGTAACTCACTGTCACAGCCTGTGTCCCAGGTAACTCACTGTCCCAGCCTGTGTCCCAGGTAACTCACTGTTACAGCCTGTGTCCCAGGTAACTCATTGTACCAGCCTGTGTCCCAGGTAACTCACCGTCCCAGCCTGTGTCCCAGGTAACTCACTGTCACAGCCTGTGTCCCAGGTACCAGGTAACTCACTGTCACAGCCTGTGTCCCAGGTAACTCACTGTCACAGCCTGTGTCCCAGGTAACTCACTGACCCAGCCTGTGTCCCAGGTACCAGGTAACTCACTGTCACAGCCTGTGTCCCAGGTAACTCACTGACCCAGCCTGTGTCCCAGGTAACTCACCGTCCCAGCCTGTGTCCCAGGTACCAGGCAACTCACTGACCCAGCCTGTGTCCCAGGTAACTCACCGTCCCAGCCTGTGTCCCAGGTACCAGGCAACTCACTGACCCAGCCTGTGTCCCAGGTAACTCACTGTCACAGCCTGTGTCCCAGGTAACTCACCGTCCCAGCCTGTGTCCCAGGTAACTCACTGACCCAGCCTGTGTCCCAGGTACCAGGTAACTCACTGTCACAGCCTGTGTCCCAGGTAACTCACCGTCCCAGCCTGTGTCCCAGTTACCAGGTAACTCACTGTTCCAGCCTGTGTCCCAGGTAACTCACTGACCCAGCCTATGTCCCAGGTATCTCACCGTCCCAGCCTGTGTCCCAGGTAACTCACTGACCCAGCCTGTGTCCCAGGTAACTCACCGTCACAGCCTGTGTCCCAGGTCTCAAGAGTCTCAGACAGGCCAGGCCTAATTGTGAGTGTCTATCTTTGTCCCTGTCACATGCTGGCAGTCACTGCTTCACCCACTGTGAGGACCATCTATCACCTCACAGCTGACCTTGATTACTTCCTCACTCCCCAACTCACAAATGGTCCTATTCCAGAGTTCTATAGGCTACGACACCATTCTTGGCAATTGGAGGGATGGCAATTGTATGCCGCCCTTTCAGAAAGGAGGGAGAGAGAAGGCAGGGCAGTGTTGATGGGTTATTCTTACATCGATGTTAAAGGACCTCTGGAGGCCAGTACAAAGAGCAAGGTTGTAAGCACTGGGAAAACATCAGTGGAATTAGACTAGCCAGCATGAGTTACTGGAAAGGGATTTGTGCTGTACGAAAGTGGGAAGTTTTGAGGCTGGAGAAAGCAAAGGAGCTGAGGATGTGGGGGTGTGGATCTTCAAAAATCTAAAGTCCTGCCTGAAAGGTTTGTGAAAGGTTAAAGGCTAGGAATGGGATGCAGTGAGTAGAGATAAAGTTGGCGATATCTGGGTGGAGGTAGAAAACAGTGGGGAACCATAGGATCAGTGCTTGGCCCGGCTGTTCACTAAATGCACCAAAAGCTTCATTGTGGGAAACAAGTACAACATGTCGAAGTTTGCTGACAACGTGAACCTGAGTAGAATTTGGCTAGTGTTAATGTTGTGGGTGTGGAGGAGGTTGATAGTGCGGAGAATGTTGGAGGTAAGGAGGTTTGAGATGTGGAGGTGATCGGAAGTGTGGAGGTTGGAGGGGTGGACATTGGAGGTGTTGAAGTTGGAGGTGTGGAGGTGAAGAGAAATTGAGGTTGGAGGTGTGGAGGTGTGGTGGAGGTTGTAAAAATCAAGGAGAAGGGTGATAGGGAACAGAGTCAGGTAAGGAAGCATGAATGATAATTTACTTCTCCGGGAACTAGTGAAGATGCCTCTGCAGTAGGATGCTACAGGTCCACAGACACCCCTGTTGAGGTCCCTTACATGAGTCACATTCTCAATTACAGTCAGCACCACTGAATAAATGTTCCCACAAAAAGAAACTGGAATATAAAATACCATTCAGGTCCTGGTCAATCATCTGGCACTTGGCAGTGTAACACCCCTCAGGTTCTGCCCGTCTCACGGTCCAATACCATCCTTCTTTCAGTGTGGCACTCCCTCAATGCCACCTCTCCAACAGTGCAATGCTCCCTCTGTATCACCCCTCCCATAGCGTGATGTTCCCTCTCTCAGTGTGACACTCCCTCAGTAATGCCCCTCTGCCACTGCGATGCTCCCTTGGTACCGCCCCTCCCACTGTACTCAGAGCGTGACAGTGATATTCTTCCGGATGAGTTTCCTTAAAACATCTCACTGAGCTTCCCCAACAGTTTGTAGAACTCTTGTTGAATTAAATTGCCACCCGTGGCATCCTACAGAGTTACTGTATGCAACATCCCTCACATTGGAAACTGCACTTCTCTGGAAAACTCACACAATCTACCTTTAGATTGTCGATTACTTGGGACATATGGAATGACATTGGGCAGGTAGAAGGGAGAACGGGTTTAAGGTAGGGATCGTGATACAGGATTTCACTGTAAAATGAAGGACACAAAGGGTGGGAGACAAATTCTCACCTATCTCTGCTCTGGGCTAATCTCTCCAATCATTCACAGAACCAATCCCTCACACCGAACCTTCTCCAGCTACTAAACTCAAAATTGGACATGGTTTTCATTCATCCCTCACTGCCCGTGGGTCAGGGCAGGGTCACCAGAAATGAGGGGTGTGCTGGACATTTTAGGGGTATTTAGTGGTCTCTGCATTGGTGGATCTGAAGTTTTAGGGAAGGGGGGCAATTTATATAGGTCGTTTGCAGGTATGGCTGGAGAATCAACAGAGCTTAGCTTGGCCAAGTGTGAGGTGTACTTTGGGATATCAAATGTAAATCTGATGGCAGGACCCTTAACATCATTGATATACAATGGGATCTTGAGATCCAGATGCATAGCTCCCTGCGAGTGTGGTAAAGAAGGCCTGTGGCCACACACTTCAATTCCACAGACCACTCCCACTCTGACATGTCTGTCCATGGCCTCCTCTACCGTCAAGATGAGGCCACACGCAGGTCGATGGAGCAATACCTTATCTCCTGCCTAGGCAGCCTCCTACCTGCCGGCATGAACATTCAACTCACAGACCTCCGTTGATACCCCTGCCCCCCCCTTACCCCATCCCTATCTATTATCTTAGTCTGGTTCTCTTGCTCTCTCTTTATCCCCCCTCACTATAATCTCCCCCCAGCCCTACCTTTCTTTCTCTTTTATTTCCCATAATTCTCCACCTTCCCCCTAGCCCATTTCCCTACAGCCTATCACTTCCCAGCTCTCTACTTTATCCCTCCCCCCACTTCTTATCCCCCCTCGACCATCCCATGTTACTTCACTGTTGATGAAGGGTTTCGGCCCGAAACATCGTCACTACCTCCTCCCATAAATGCTGTCTGGCCTGCTGAGTTCTGCCAGCATTTTGTGTTTTTATATGGTATGCTTGCCTTTATTAGTCGAGGCATTGGGTTCAAAGGCCAGGAAGTTACGTTGCAGCTTTATAAAATTCTGGTTAGGCCACATCTAGGGTGTTGCATTCAATTCTATTCACCCTGCTGTAGGATGAATGTGAGACTTTGGAGAGGGTGCAGAAGTGGTTTACCAAGATTACAGGGCATGTGTTATAAGGAAAGTCTGGGCAAGCTTGGGTTGTTTTCTCTGGAGTAATTGAGGCTGAGAAGAGACCTGATAGAAGTTTATAAAATTCGGACAGACGTTGATAGAGTATGTAAAATTGAGAGGGGGTAAGTTCAAAGGAAATGTGTGGGGTAAGTGTTTTACAGGAAGAGTGGTGGGTGTCCGGAATGCACTGCTGTAGGAGTGGTGTGGAGGCAGATATGATAGAGGCATGTAAAGTCTCTGAGAAAGGCAGGTGGATATGCAGAGAATGAAGTGAAATGGACCATGTCATCAGGTGGCATTGGCTGAAGCAGATGGGCACAACTGCATGGGTCAGAGGGTCTGTTCATTTGCTGTCCTATGTTCCATGTTCTGATCTCCTGCTCAAGGTCTTCAGCAAACCAGATCAGATTTTACACCAACCCAGTGATTCTGTGGGCACATTCCCAATGCATTTGTTGTCCCAGATTCCAGATTATTAGCTGAATTTAATTTCCACAAATGGCAGTGCGACTTCAGAGGCTGGGCTCTGAATTACTAGTCCAGTAATTAACCACCGTCTCACTGTTGAACAAACTGTTCCAACCCAAACGAGAAACTTATCGTCAGTGCAGCGCCGAGAGTTTCCTCCGTGGATATGATGAAGATGCTTACACCTGTCTGGGGGTCGATATGGAAGATTGGAGCCTGAAGTTCGATCGGTAGTCTGGAAGTCGAAGCCTGGAGGCCTGGAAGCCCATCCTGGAGTTGGAGGATTATCCGTGTGTGTGGGTGGCTGGGAGGGAGGAAAGGAGCTTGTTTTCTTGTTGTTGTGTTCTGGGGGTTGTTCTGCCAGGCACTGTGGGCATGCTACGTTGGCATCGGAATGTGTGGCGACTCTCGTAGGCTGCCGCTAGCATATCCCTAGTTTCTGTTGATCGTTAATACAAATGACACATTTCACTGTATGATTCGATATACAGTACATGTGGTAAACAAATCTGAATCTGAGACTTTGGAATTTTATTTATTTAGAGATACCAGTGTGGAACTGGCCCTTCTGGCCCAACGAAACGTGCAACCCCCCCCCCCCCCCCCGTATCTAGCCCTAGGAAAATTTATTATGGTCTTGTCTCTCAGAAGTTATTGAGTTGAGAATTATTTAATCAAATCAAGTGAGTGCTCATTTCCCAGAGAGGGTGGCTGTGATAGAAGCGCTCCAGAAACCTGTACATCGAGCCAGCCCAGGATGACAGACCAGGGTCAGTCAGTCAAAGCAGTACAGAGATAAATCACACCGTGAAGTGTGTTGACTGTAGAAATGATGCTGCCCGTGGCTAGCACCAACACTAACACTTATACCCTCAGAGACTGGTGACTAGGAGATGCCAGGAGCTCATCAGGACTCAGACTGATTGTAGCTTCAGGTAAGGGGTCCTCCAGGGCTGGATCCCACCAGAAGCCAGCACCCAGTTTTGGGTCCATCATCATTGGAGGCTTGATCCGGCCTGCCACCACCACCAGCAGCAGCCCGTACCTGGTCAGTTCAATGAGGAATTTATCAGCCGGTTACAAGAGATGACTCACATTTCAGGCTGGAGAATCATCAATTCCATCTTCACCTCACCAGTGGTAACCAAATACCCAGCTCCTTCTGCCTGTGACACTACAATGGTGCTCATGGCCCCGAGGATTTGAATCACTTCTGTCTGTGAATGCTCTGTGGTCTTATGCCTGGCTTGAAGATTACCCATCATTGACAGCACAGGAACAAGCCATTCAGCCCACAACTCTCTGCTGGTGTTTCTTTACTCGTTATCTGTTATTCCTAGACAAGGGCCCTGTGTATCCTCAGATCTCCATGGCAACAGTTTCATAATTTCCACAGGGATGTTTCCTGGTCTCACACAACCTCTGAATCATGCATCTGTAATGCGTGTTACAATTACAGGCCATAGAATCCTTGCCACACAGAAAGGAGGCCATTTGGCCCAGTGACTGTATGCTGCCTCCATTTCAGACCGTTCCAATCAGCTGTCTCCTGTAGATCAGAGGGTGACCTTGCTGATTCTACTGACTGTATGTAGGACAATGGATTGCAGATGGCAATAACCTACAGTGTGTGGTGTCTACCCTGCCCCTGCCCCTGCCCTGTCTCTCCAAGGCCTCTCTCCTCATTCTCTCCCCTGTCCCTGCAGCTGTATACTCAGATCCTCAGTGCTTTTTCCGATGGAGACCCTGCCCCCACATTCTGCCCTGAGCTTTTCTCCTCTTGTGACTGGTGGGATCCTCCCATCCCCTCTCTTCCCCTTCCTTCCCTCTGTCCCTCTCCCTCTTGTCTTTTTGTCACTTCTGCTCCTCTACCCCTCTAATCCTCCCCCTCTTTTGTTCCTACCTCCCTCCCACCCACTCCTCCCTTCTCCATCCTTCATCTCCTCTCCCTCTTCCTCCACCTTCCCTTATTACTTTCCATCTTCCTTCCCCCCTTCTCCCTCTCCTTCCCCTCCCCACCCCTACCTCCTCTTCCCCTACTCCCTCCCCTCCCCCTTCCTGCATGCAAAGGAAACTGCTGAACAGCTTGACCTCCTTACACGGGGAGGGGGGTGGGGGTGGGTAGCCCATGACCCCTCAGACTCAGGAGGTAGCAGCTGTCCAGAGCTTCCGACTCAGGTTCAGTTTGGATCTGTGTCACAGCCTTTCCAGGGGATTTGAAACCAGATCTCCCTCCCTCTACACTCTCCGAGCATCCTCCTCCAGCCCCCAGTCCTCATCAGGATCTACAGGCAGAGCTGGGGAAAGAATTTCATCAGACCGTCGGCTGTGTATTTTCCCTGTTGCCTTGGAGACAGTGACAGAGTATACACCGTGCCTTCTATTCTCTACAGCACACGGTGTGTCAGTGTGAGAACAGTGACATCAAACCAAGCTACCCATCCCACCTCCCTGTGATCTGCACCGGTCCCCAGTGAAAAACCTCGATCACAAGACCCGGAGCATGGCTAATGTTGGATCCTCTCACAACAAAGATGGTTGTTGCCATTCCAAACCCATTAATGGGGGGGTGAAGGTTTGTGAAGGGAGGATGGAGATGTTTCATTAACGTTCACAGATCTCAGATATTTAATAGACTTCCCTCCCACTTCTCAAAACCACCTCAGAAGTGTTTAACATTCCATCGTTCGTTCTGGGAGCCCACAGTCTGTGCGGTGGGCACGGGCCTGTGGACAGCAGGGAGTCCATGGTGGAGATCCAGCACCGTGGGCAGGAGGTGGTTGAAGTGGGGACAGTTGCAACATTGAAGAGGCATTTGGATAGGTATGTGGAGAGGAGGGCTCGGGGATTATGGATTGAATGCAGACAGCTGGGAATAGCAAGGAGGATGCTGAATTAGAATTGGGTTTTTTATTCACTGTCAAATATCATAAGATGTTTTGTGGCAGCCAGTGGACTCCTCAGCTGACTGTGCACGGGTGTGTGGGGCCCAGGTCTTCTGTTTGACCAGAAGAGATGCTCAGTGATCCAAACTGTGACTGTGGCCGTGAGTTCCAGTCTCTGGGTCACACTAGGTGACACTGACAATATCACCAGGAGTGGGCTCGGCCAGCGAATGTAAAACCCTCTGTCAAATCTCCAAGAAGAGAAAATCTGCAGGTGCTGGAAATCCAAGCAACACATAAAAAGTGCTGGAGGAACTCAGCAGGCCAGGCTGCATCTATCGAAAAGAGTAAACACTTTTACAAGTGACAAGGTGGAAAGATATACAGTCCAGGTAGCTGTGAGAGTCAATGGGTTTATAAAAGACATCAGCTGATAAGCTGTCTCTAGAGATGGAGACAGAGAGATTGAGAAAGTGGAGGGAGGTATTGGAAATGGACCATGTAAATTTGAGGGCAGAGTGGAAGATGGAGGCAAAGTTGATGAAGTCGACGATCTTCGCATGGGTGCAGGAAGCAG
This sequence comes from Hemitrygon akajei, assembly GCF_048418815.1. NCBI lineage: Eukaryota > Metazoa > Chordata > Chondrichthyes > Myliobatiformes > Dasyatidae > Hemitrygon > Hemitrygon akajei. The sequence goes on from NC_133127.1 coordinate 36,183,789, forward strand.
CATCAATGCAGTCGTCGATGTAGCGTAGGAAAATTTAGGGAGTGATACCAGTGTAGGCTCGGAACTAAGACTGTTCTACATAGCCAACAATAAGGCAGGCATAGCTGGGACCTGTAAGATTGCTCATGGCTACACCTTTTGTTTGGAAGAAATGGGTGGAGCTGAAGGAGAAATTATTGAGAGTGAGAACCAGTTCTGCCAGATGAAAGAGAGTGGTGGTGGAGGGGAACTGGTTCGGTCTGCTGTCTAGAAAGAAAAGGAGAGGTCTGAGGCCTTCCTGGCTGAGGATGGGAGTGTATAGGGACTGGACAACCTGGAATCATTGAAAAATGTGCCAGAAAAAGCGGGATCTCCCGATGGCCAACCATTTTAATTCCACTTCCCATTCCCATTCCGACATGTCAGTCCTTGGCCTCCTCTACTGCTGCGGTAAGGCCACACTCAGGTTGGAGGAGCAATGCCTGTATATTCCATGTGGGTAGCCTCTTACATGATGGCATGAACATCGATTTCTCAAACTTCCAGTAATGGTCACCACCCCCTCACCATTCCCCATTCTCATTTCCCTCTCTCACCTTATCTCCTCTCCTGCCCATCACCTCCCCCTGGTGCTCCTCCCCCTTCCCTTTCTCCCATGGCCTTCTCTCCTCTCCTATCTGATTCCTTCTCCAGCCCTTTATCTCTTTCATCAATTGACTTCCCAGATATTTACTTCACCCCTCCCCCCCTCCTGGTTTTACTTATCACCTACTACTTTGTATTTCTTCCCCCCCCCCCCCCCCCGCCACCACCTCCTTACACTGACCTCATCTTTTTTCTCCAATCCTGATGAAGGGTCTCGGTCAGAAGCATCGACTGCGTACTCTTTTCTATTGATACTGCCTGGCCTGCTGAGTTCTTCCAGCATTTTATGTGTGTTGTTAGGTCTCCCTTCACCATCCCAGCTCTGAGGGAACGGGCACTCTTCCCTAGTCTCTCTCGGCAGGTTCCTCAAACCCTGGGGTCGCACAAGAAAATCTCCTCCTTCCTCGCCTCCGCATCTGTCCCAGTGTGAGGAACTAAGAACTGGACCCAGACCTGCTTCTGGGACCACACAGGACCTAGGAAAGTTGAACAAAGTTCCCTGTGTTGTAGTTCTTGTATTTATGTACCTTTTCTGCTTATTGAGGTCTGAAACCTAGGAGATTTGTGGTAAGGCTTCCCATGCTGTGCTGCAGCTGTTGCAGAGGGTAGCAGAACGGTGACCTGCTGAGCGAGCAATTTAAGGTGCGTTCCCTGAGTTCTTTGGACCTGACGGTGGCCGGTGCTTAGACTAATGGCAATCAGTTGCACTATTTGTGGCTGTGACTGACAAAACTGGAAAAGCACAAGAAAAAAGTTCCACTGGTAGAAACATGATATGAAACAGAACCATTTAGAGGGTCTGGCAGTGCCTGAATAGAACTAATGTTCAAAGTTTAAAGTTCATAGTTCAAAGTAAATTTGTTATCCAAGTGCATATATGTCACCATGTACTACCCTAAGATTCCTTTTTTTGCTAACATTACAGTAAATACAAAGAAGCACAATAGAATCAATGAAAACTACACACAAGACAAACAACCAATGTGCAAAGGACAACAAACTGTGCAAATACAAAAGAAGAAAACAACAAAATAATAATAATAAATAAGCAATAAATACAGGTGTCCCCCGCTTTATGAATGTTTGCTTTACGCCACTTTGCTTTTACAAAAGACCTACATTAGTAACCTGTTTTCGCATTACAAAGAGGATTTTCGCTTTTAAGAACATTTTTCCCATATAAATTAATGGTTTTTCGCTTTACAAAATTTCAGCTTAAGAAAGGTTTCATAGGAACACTCTACCTTTGTAAAGGGGGGTGGGGAACACCTGTATTCAGAACGTAAGATGAAGAGTCCTTGAAAGTGAGTCTATAGTTTGTGGGAACAGTACGGTGATGGGGTGAGTGAAGTTATCCCCTAGGTTCAAGGCTTGCTGGCTGAGGGTATTACCTGTTCCTGAACCTGGTGGTGTGGGTCCTGAGGCTCTTGTACCTCCTTCCTGATGGCAGCAGCGAGAGGAGAGCGTGGCCTGGATAATGGGCTACATTGATGATAGATACAGCTTTCCTGTGACAGCGCTCCTTGTAATGCTCAATGGTGGGGAGGGCCATATCCACAATTTTTTGTAGGCTTTTCTGTTCAAGGGCATTGGTGTTTCCATACCAGGCTGTGATGCAGCCAGTCAATATACCCTCCACCGTACAACTATAGAAGTTTGTCAAAGTCTTGCCAAATCTTTGCAAACTTCTAAGAAAGCAGAGGCACTGCCGTGCTTGCTTTGTGATGGCACTTCTGTGCTGGGTCCAAGACAGATCCTCCGAAATGATAACGCTGAGGTTGCTGACCCTCTCCACCTGATCCCCCGATGAGGACTGGCTCGTGGACCTCCAGGTTCCTCCTCCTGTAGTCAATAAACACCCCTGGCATTGAGTGAGAGGTTGTTTTGGCGCCACTCAGCCAGATTTTCCATCTCCCTCCTATATGTTGATTCGTCACCACCTTTGATTCAGCCAACGACAGCAAAGCCATCAGCTAACTTAAACCAGACTTCATGGTTGCCAAAGACCCCCCACCCCCATCAGAACTAATAATGTGACAGCTTACTGCTGCTTTGCACGAGATTATTATTAGTGAGCTGACCATACCGAATAACCCACGGCAGGAGACAGTGCAGAGCCCCCCCAGCCGCCATTTGAGAGCTGCATCGGGGCTTAGACCTAATGCATAATCCTCAATCGAGTGGCGAGAGCTGCACTTTTCCATCGTCAGGGACTAATGCGCTGTGTGAACTGCTGCCAACCAACATTCGCTCTGATCTATAGGCCTAAGATGGGGCTGAAGTAATTAAAAATGTTGCAGCAATTTGATAAATTGAAAACACTTTAGAAATGGAAGAGCTAAGAACTGCTGAGGCTGGAAATCCAGTAAGGAGAGAGAAAGTGCTGGAAGCTCAGCTGGCCAGGCTTTGTCAGGGGATGCTTCAGGTAGTGAAAGGTTCATGATGGTGACTCTCCTGATACAAGGTCTCCTGATGGAGAATTTTTTGATGGAAGTTCTCCTGATGATTCCCCTGATGAAGAGTCACCAGCTGGATGGTCTCCTGATGGAGCTTCTCCTGATGGAGGGTCTCCTAACAGATGGTCTCCTGATCAAGGATCTCTTGAGGAAGAGTATCCTGATAAAGCCTTTTCTGATATCAAATCTCCTGATGGAAGATTTCATGAGGAAAGGGGTCCTGATGGAGGATGGAAGATCTACTGATGATTCTTCTCCTTCATGAAACTCATTAAATGCCCTTTGCACTTAAGGCCAGTTAAACTCCCCTCTGACTGGCTCTGACTTTGTCTCACTGTGGTATGGTATTTTGGGGTAATTTGCTACACTGAACCCTTCATAAATGGAAAAGGTGGGGACTGCTGAGGCTGGAAACTCAGAAAAAAATGTTGGAGACTCAGTAGGTCAGGCAGTGTCCATGCGGAGAGACATGAAGAACTGAGGTTAACCATCATTCATCGGGTGAAGAATCCCTGATGACGATGTGACAGTGGAACACTCTCCAAATCTGAACGTGTCTGATGGACCTGTTTGTACAACTCACCCACGGCCAGGTATCTCCACGTAGGACCTTTCACTTGAAACATTACAGTCAGAGTCACAAGACTCTGACAGACACCAACAGAACAGATGCAGGCCCTTCTGTCCAACTTGTCCATGCTGACAGAGGTATCTTCTTGAACTAGTCCCATTTATCTACATTAGATAAATAGTCCTCTAAACCTTTCTATCCGTGTACTAGTCTAAATATCTTTTAAGCATTGTACCCAGCTCTACCACTTCCTTATGCAGCTCATTCTATACACCCATCATCCTGTGTGTGGGAAAAAACTTGCTCCTCAAGTCCCTTTAAATACTTACCCTTCACTGAATTCTATGCCCTCCAGTATTAGAGTCTCCTACCCAGGGAGAAAATACAGTGACCATCCGCATCCTCTTTGCTCCTCATGATTTTATAATCCAATGTAAGGTCATCCCCTCAGCCTTCTTCCCTCCTGGGAAAACAGTCCAAGCCTATCCATAACTTTGGCCCTTCAGTCCTGAAAATGTTTTGGTGAATCTTTTCTGCAGCCTTTCCAGCTTAATTGCTTCCTTCCTACAGTACGACAACCAGGACTGCAGACACTCTCTGTGTGGTCTCACCAACACTTCATACAGCCGTAACATGACTTTTCAACTCTTACACTCAATGCCCTGTCCAATGAAGAGAAACATGACAAACACTGTCTGCACCACCTTGTCTACTTCTGTCACCACTTTCAGGGAACCGTGCAATTTTACCCCAAGGTCTCTCTGTTTGACAACCCTGCTCGAGGCTCTACCACTAGGAAGTTCAACCAGGCACTGCTTCCCAAAATGCATCATTTTACACTTGCCAAAGTTAAATTCCATCTGAAACTTGATCTGGTTCCTCTTATAACTTGGACCACAATGTCCACCAGACCACTGGTTTTGGTGTTCTCATGGAAATTGTTAATATAGGTGACAAACAACAGTGGACCCAGCACTAATCCCTGCTGCACAACGTTGGTCACGGGCCTCCTATCTGAAAAAGCAACTTCCACTACCATCCTCTGTCTCCTTCTGCCAAGCCAGTATTGTATGCATTCTTCTAGCTCACCCTGGATCCCAAGCCATCTGACCTTCTGGACCAGCCTACTGTACAGGGCCTTGTCAAAGCCTACCTAAGGTCCATGTAGAACAGGTCTACCAACCTGGCCTCATCAATCCTCTTATTACATCTTCAAAAAGCTCAATCAAATTTCTGAGATACTATTTCCTACAGAATCATGTTCAATATCCCTAATCAGTCCTTGGCTTCCCAAATGCAGGCTCTCAGAATCCCCTCCAGTAGCTTTCCCACCCCTAACATTAGGTTCACTGGCTTGTCTTTGGAGCCCTTCTCGAATAAAGACACTACATTAGCCACCCTCCAGTCTTCCAGTATCTCACCCATGGCTAACAGTGATACAAATATCTTTGACAGGGCCCTAGCAATTTCTTCCTTGGCTTTCCACAATGTCCCAGGATATACTCAGTCATGACCTGGGAACTTACCCACATTTATGCACACCAAGACTGCCAGCACCTCTTTAGTAATGATATGGTTTCTTCCCTGAATTCCCTTGTTTTCACAGCATTCTCCACATTAAAAACATATGGCTTGGACTAGATGGGCTGAAGGACCTCTTTCTGTGTTGTAGTGCTCTATGATTCAATATAAGAAATATTAATTTAAGCTCTTCTCCGTTCCTTGTGGTTCCAAACATAGATGACCACACTGATCCTTAAGGGAAATTTTCTCTACCTTGTTACCCTTTTTCTCTATATTCTTGTAGAATCTCTTAGGATGTTTCTTTACCTTACCTGCTGGCGATATCTCATGTTCCCCCTTGGCTCTCCTGATTTCCATATCAAAAGTACCCCTGTGTCCACTATTCTGTTTCTCTCTTCACAGATGATGCCTGACCTGCAAGGTTTGTCCAGCATTTTCTGTTACGCAGTTTTCGTTCTTTATGTGGATATTTCAGACTGGCGACCTGACATTTGAACAACAGAAATGGAGGGTTGTGGAAGCTTGCAAAGTTACCACTGTAACAACACTAAAGAATCACTTTGGCAGCTGTCTCCGACCTTGGGACTTCCTGACACTGTGATCTACACTACAAAATGCAAGTCTTCCTTCCTCATCAACCTGGAAACTACTGCCACCTTCTGCTGGGGCTTGGGTCTCGGGAGAGAGGACCTGTACACCCCTCACTTTCACCCTCAGTTCTTCCAGGGTCCTGTTCTCGCTTTTTGTACCTATTTTATTTTGTCCAGAAGTAGGAAACTGTGCTACAGAACAGAACTGTTTTTCTTCACTTTGACACAAGAAAAGTTTTGAGTGAAACTTTTGTTGTCTACAATTCATGTCAGACATGAGTCTTCTAATGCCAGAGACTGAAGATCTCTATCTGAAGGTCTCCAACCTCCCTCTGTCTGAGAATCTCCATCCTCTCTCTGTCTGAGAATCTCCATCCCCTCTCTGTCTGAGAATCTCCAACCTCCCTCTGTCTGAGAATCTCCAACTTCCCTCTGTCTGAGAATCTCCATCCTCTCTCTGTCTGAGAATCTCCATCCCCTCTCTGTCTGAGAAACTCCATCCCCTCTCTGTCTGAGAATCTCCAACCTCCCACTGTCTGAGAATCTCCAACCTCCCTCTGTCTGAGAATCTCCATCCCCTCTCTGTCTGAGAATCTCCAACCTCCCTCTGTCTGAGAATCTCCATCCCCTCTCTGTCTGAGAATCTCCAACCTCCCTCTGTCTGAAAATCTCCATCCCCTCTCTGTCTGAGAATCTCCAACCTCCCTCTGTCTGAGAATCTCCATCCGCTCTCTGTCTGAGAATCTCCATCCCCTCTCTGTCTGAGAATCTCCATCCTCTCTCTGTCTGAGAATCTCCAACCTCACTCTGTCTGAGAATCTCCAACCTCCCTCTGTCTGAGAATCTCCAACCTCCCTCTGTCTGAGAATCTCCAACCTCCCTCTGTCTGAGAATCTCCATCCCCTCTCTGTCTGAGAATCTCCAACCTCCCTCTGTCTGAGAATCTCCAACCTCCCTCTGTCTGAGAAACTCCATCCCCTCTCTGTCTGAGAATCTCCATCCCCTCTCTGTCTGGGAATCTCCATCCCCTCTCTGTCTGAGAATCTCCATCCTCTCTCTGTCTGAGAATCTCCAACCTCCCTCTGTCTGAGAATCTCCATCCCCTCTCTGTCTGAGAATCTCCAAACTCCCTCTGTCTGAGAATCTCCAACCTCCCTCTGTCTGAGAATCTCCATCCTCTCTCTGTCTGAGAATCTCCATCCCCTCTCTGTCTGAGAATCTCCAACCTCCCTCTGTCTGAGAATCTCCAACCTCCCTCTGTCTGAGAATCTCCATCCCCTCTCTGTCTGAGAATCTCCAACCTCCCTCTGTCTGAGAATCTCCAACCTCCCTCTGTCTGAGAAACTCCATCCCCTCTCTGTCTGAGAATCTCCATCCCCTCTCTGTCTGGGAATCTCCATCCCCTCTCTGTCTGAGAATCTCCATCCTCTCTCTGTCTGAGAATCTCCAACCTCCCTCTGTCTGAGAATCTCCATCCCCTCTCTGTCTGAGAATCTCCAAACTCCCTCTGTCTGAGAATCTCCAACCTCCCTCTGTCTGAGAATCTCCATCCCCTCTCTGTCTGAGAATCTCCAAACTCCCTCTGTCTGAGAATCTCCAACCTCCCTCTGTCTGAGAATCTCCATCCCCTCTCTGTCTGAGAATCTCCATCCCCTCTCTGTCTGAGAATCTCCATCCCCTCTCTGTCTGAGAATCTCCAACCTCCCACTGTCTGAGAATCTCCAACCTCCCTCTGTCTGAGAATCTCCATCCCCTCTCTGTCTGAGAATCTCCAACCTCCCTCTGTCTGAGAATCTCCATCCCCTCTCTGTCTGAGAATCTCCATCCCCTCTCTGTCTGAGAATCTCCATCCCCTCTCTGTCTGAGAATCTCCAACCTCCCACTGTCTGAGAATCTCCAACCTCCCTCTGTCTGAGAATCTCCATCCCCTCTCTGTCTGAGAATCTCCAACCTCCCTCTGTCTGAGAATCTCCATCCCCTCTCTGTCTGAGAATCTCCAACCTCCCTCTGTCTGAGAATCTCCATCCGCTCTCTGTCTGAGAATCTCCATCCCCTCTGTCTGAGAATCTCCATCCTCTCTCTGTCTGAGAATCTCCAACCTCACTCTGTCTGAGAATCTCCAACCTCCCTCTGTCTGAGAATCTCCAACCTCCCTCTGTCTGAGAATCTCCATCCCCTCTCTGTCTGAGTATCTCCAACCTCCCTCTGTCTGAGAATCTCCAACCTCCCTCTGTCTGAGAATCTCCATCCCCTCTCTGTCTGAGAATCTCCAACCTCCCTCTGTCTGAGAATCTCCATCCCCTCTCTGTCTGAGAATCTCCAAACTCCCTCTGTCTGAGAATCTCCAACCTCCCTCTGTCTGATAATCTCCATCCTCTGTCTGAGAATCTCCATCCCCTCTCTGTCTGAGAATCTCCATCCCCTCTCTGTCTGAGAATCTCCAACCTCCCACTGTCTGAGAATCTCCAACCTTCCTCTGTCTGAGAATCTCCATCCCCTCTCTGTCTGAGAATCTCCAACCTCCCTCTGTCTGAGAATCTCCATCCCCTCTCTGTCTGAGAATCTCCAACCTCCCTCTGTCTGAGAATCTCCATCTCCTCTCTGTCTGAGAATCTCATCCCCTCTCTGTCTGAAGATCTCATCCCCTCTCTGTCTGAAGAACCTTTAATTCTACTACACTCTGCAATGCCCTATCTTTCACTGTAAAATTCTTACCCTAGCTTGTTCTCCCAAAGTGCGATACCGCTCTCTTGTCTACATTAAATTCCATCTGCCAATTTTCAGACGAATTCACAGCTTTGTTAGTGATAGTCCACTACACCACAATGTTGGAGTCATCTGCAAATTTGTGGAACCAGTTTACCACATTAGCATCTAAATAATTAATATAGATGACAAACAACAAAAGACACAGTTCCAATCTCTGTCACATACCACTAGTCACAGACCTCCAGTCAGAGGGCAGCTATCTACTACCACACTCTGGCCTCTCCTATTAAGCCAACTTTGAATCCAATTTACTACTTCATCCTGAATGCCAAGTGACTGAACCTTCTGGAACAGCCTCTCATGTGGAACTTTATCAAAGGCCTTGTTAAAATCCATGTAGACAGTATACACTGCCGTCTCTTCATCAATTTCCTTAGCAACATCCTTGAAAATCTCTAAGATTGGTTAAGCCTACCATGCACAAAGCCATATTGACTATCTCTAATCAGATTGTGGCTATCCAAATACTTATGTATCCTGTGCCTTATAAAACTTTCCAACAATTTACCCACAACTGATGTTATGTAAATCTCCCTTAAAATTTATCTCTCTTACCTTAAAGTTATGCCCCCTAGTAATTGACATTACCAAACTGGGAAAAATACTCTTGTCTACTCTATCTACGCCGCTCATAATCTTATAAACATTGATCAGTCTCTCCTCAGTGTTGACGCATCAGAGAAGACAAAAATAGTTTGTCCAACTTCTTCCCATAGCTCACACTCTCCAAGCCAGGCAGCATCCAGATGAATCTTCTATTGCACCTTCTCCAAGTTTCCATATCCTTCGTATAATGTGGTGACCAGAACTGCACGCAATACTCCAGAACATGGACTGACCAAAGTTTTCTACAACTGCCATAGGTCTTCCTGACTCTTATACTCACTGCAATGTCTGATGAAGGCAAGCATGTTGTACACCTTCTTTACCTTCCCATTTTACAACATCATGCAGAATGCCAAGTGACAGAACCTTCTGGACCAGCATCCTATGTGAGACTTTGTCAAAGGCCTTGCCAAAAGTCCATGTAGACAACACCCACTGCCTTTCATCATCAACTTTCCTGGTAACCTCCTTGGAAAAACTCCATAAGATTGGTTTGACATGACCTACCACGATTTGTACCCCAAGATCACTCAGTACATGAATGCTCCTGAAGTTCCTGTCGTTTACTGTACACTTTTCCTTTACATTGGACCCCCTCCCCCAAAAGTGCACCAGATTTACAAATCCGCTCTCTGCTCCATGTTGACAAACACAATACTATGCAAAAGTCTTAGTACTGACATATACATGTAAGAGGTGTTTCATTGACTTTGAAGCACTTTGATGTGTATTCGGTAGGACAGGCTCAAGATGGCGCCAATAAGTGGTGACTCTGCATGCAACTACAATGGGAATCATCAAGTATTGTCGTTTAGGACCATAAGAGCTGAAATCCACATACACAGCCATGGGCACTTCAGTAGTTTAAAGTTCAAAGTAAATTTATTATCAAAATACATATATGTCATCATATACAACCTTGATTTGTGGGCATTCTCAATAAATCCACAATAGAATAATAACCATAACAGAATCAACAAAAGATCTCATCAACCTGGGCATTGAAACCAGTGTGCAAAAGATAACAAACTCTGCAATTACAAAAATAAAGAATTAATAATAATAAATAAGTAAGCAATGCAATAAATATCAAGAACAAGAGATGAAGAGTCCTTGAAAGTGAGTCAATAGGTGTGGGATCATTTCAATGATGGGACAAGTGAAGTTGAGTGAAGTTATCCTCTTTGATTCAAGAACTTGATGGTTGAGGTAGCCTGTTCCTGAACCTGGTGGTGTGAGTCCTGAGGCTCTTGTACCTCCTTCCTGGTGGCAGCAGCGAGAAGAGAGCATGGCCTGGGTGTGGGGGTCCCTGATGAAAGAACCTCTTTTCTATGACAATGGTTCATGTAGATGTTCTCAATGGTGGTGAGGATGTTACCTGTGATGGATGGGCCATATCCATTACTTTTCGTAGGACTTTCTGTTCAATGGTATTGGGTTTTCCATACCAGGCTTTGATGCAGCCAATCATTATACTCTCCACTACACATCTATAGAAGTTTGTCTAAGTTTTAAATGCCATGCCGAATCTTCGCAAACTCCTAAGGAAGTAGAGGTATTGCCATGCTTTCTTCATAATTGCACTTATGTACTGGGCCCTGGACAAGTCTTCCGAAATAATAACACCAAGGAATTTAAATTTGCTGATCCTCTCTATCTCTGATCCTCCAATGAGGACTGGCTCATGGACCTCTGGTTTCCTCCTCCTGAAGTCAATAATCAGCTCCAGTAAGCAACATTGTTTCAAGACTTAAAAAAAAAATCTATTGATCCTCAAATTGGTGGACCCCGGACAGCACACTCAGGTTACAAGTGCAGTTCCCCTTTAAGAAACAGGAAGCATGGAAGAAATGCTGGTGTAGTTTTTCGCAAGTAAAATGAAGTGAGGCATTTTACATTTAATGAAACCTGTACACATTTCATTAAACTCCAAAACCTAAATGCAAAAGCGTGCTCAAAATCTTTATGCAATAATGTCAAGTCTGACCAGCCTCTCAAAGTGAAACCCCAACTCAATGTCGGTGGTGTCCTGCCGAAGGGTTTCGGCCCGAAACGTTGACTGGACTTTTTTCCATGGATACTGCCTGGCCGGCTGAGCTCCTCCAGCATTTTGTACGTGTTGCTCGGATTTCCAGCATCTGCAGATTTTCTCTTGGTTGCGAATGATGTACGTTTGTCCTAATTACGTTACCCTACACTGGGCTGCAGTTAACACTGAAATGGAGAGCCCTTAGACCCCCCACTCCTGATTATCTGGCTGGTGAATGTACAGTCTGATTCCGGAAGTCAGCAAGGTGATGTTAGTAAAGAAGGAAAATGCAAAAGATGAGACACACCTGAAGCTCAGAAAGTTCAATGAACACAATGTAGGGGGATGGAATTAAATGGGAAATCAAAGGCACATGCGATAAGGCTCCAACTGTAAGCACTCAGAAGTTCTCGTGATGCTTTACCAAGGTCCTGTACATTGTAAAGCCTTACATTCTCTTCCTAACTACTCTCTGCACCCGAACACTTGCTCTCATTGACTACCATACATGAACACCCAGGTCTCCCCTACCTTCCCCTGTATGGCCAATCACCATTCAGATCATCTTTTTTTCTGCTTTTAGAACCAAAGTGGAGAATCTCAGGTTAATCCATATTAAACTGCATCTGCCACACATTTTCACTCTCACGGGATAGTGTAATGTAGTCATAGAGCACTACTGCTCAGAAACCGGCTTTCAGCTTATGTAATATTCTGCCTAGGATCATCAACCTGCACCTGGACCATAGCCCTCCCATACATGTACTTATCCAAACTTCTCTTCTATGTCAAAATTGAATCTGCATCCACTACAACTGCTGGCAGCTTATTCTACACTCTCACCACCCTCTGTGTGAAGAAGATCCCCCTCCCATATTCCATCATGACCTCTAGTTCTAATTTCACCCAACCTCAGTCGAAGAAGTCTGCTTGCATTTACCCTATCTGAACCCCTCATAATTGTGTGTGCCTCTATTAAATCACCCCTCATTCTCTTATGCTCTAGGGAATAAACTCCTAACCTATTCAACCTTTCCCTATATCAGGTCCTCGTCCCCCTCTATACTCTTTCAATCTTATTGATATATTTCAATGCACAATTTCTACATTTCAATGTAGAAATGCACACAATACTCCAAATTAGGTCTCATCAACATCTGATACAACTTTAACTTAACATCCCAACTCCTGTACTCAAAACTTTGATTTATGGAGACCAATGTGCCAAAAGTTTTCTTTATGACCCTATCTATCTGTGATGCCACTTGCAAGGAATTTTGGATCTGTATTCCCAGACCACTCTTTCTACCACACTCGTTAGTGCACTACTGATCACTGTGTAGGTCCTACCCTGCTTTGTCCTTGCAAAGTACAACACCTCACACTTGTCTGCATTAAATTCTATCTACCATTTTTCAGTCCATTTTTCCAGCTGGTCCATATCCCGCTGCAATCCTCGCTGTCCACTTTGCCCCCAATATCAGTGTCATCCACAAATTTGTTGATCCAGTTTACCACATTATCGTCCAGATCTTTGATAAAGATGACAAACAACAATGAATCCAACACCAATCCTGCACTCACTTATTTCTTTTAAGACCATAAGATCGTAAGATATAGGAGCAGAAGTAGGCCATTCAGCCCATCAAGTCTGCTCTGCAATTCAGTCATGGGCTGATCCAATTCTTCCATTCATCCCCACTCCCCTGCCTTCTCCCTTTGGTGCCCTGGCTATTCAAGAACCTATTTATCTCTGCCTTAAATGCAAGGTTGTCAGGCCGAGGGGTGGTAGTGGGGACAAGCTCCTGCTACCTAAAAGTGTTCCTCATGGCATGCACCTCAAATAGCCTCTGACAACCAAGTCCAACTCCTGGCCTTCTCGTGTGGCTTAGCCTCTAAGCCTGGCAGAACCGTGTCTATTGACAGGAGGAGGGGCGAAGACGGGTCCTGGCACCTTAAAACCAGTGCTTCGGGTAGATGAAGCTCATCAGCCCGGGAAAGCAGTCCATCTAAGAGAGGGAAAACTCTGATTTCAAACCTCCGCTGCCTTACGGCCATACCCACTCATGGGAAAGGCTTCGGGAGTAAAACCTGAGGACAAATCCGGAACTGGAGTCCCTAAGGCAGTCCGACGTTGCCTTCAACCTCGTTCTGGCAACTCCAATGATGCCATTGGTGCCAAGCAGTATCGGCCCTTGCTCTTCCCTTGGACAACGTCGGTGGCATGGAGAGGGGAGACTTGCTGCTTGGGCAACTGCCGGTCTTCCATACAACCTTGCCCAGGCCTGCGCCCTGGAGAGGACACTCACAAGACTTTCCAGGCACAGATCCATGGTCTCACGAGACTAACGGATGACATCCAAATGCACCAATGACTTGGCCTCCACAGCTGCTCGTGGCAACAAATTCCAGATTTTCTCCACATCTCTGTTCTAACTGGATGTCCTTCAATGCTGAAGTCGTGCCCTCTAGTCCTAGACTAGTTTTACTTTGTACTACCTAGATGTACTGATATGATAAAATGATCTGCACGAACATTGCCATGCAAAATGAAGACTTTCACTGTACCTCCCTACATGTGACAATAATAAATCAATTTATTAAGTTTACTAATTCACCCAAACTGTCTATTATAAGTCATATTGGGTCCTCTTTGCATCCCCCTCATACTCTCACTCTCCCTGAGGCTGTGCTCTCTCCAGTGAAGCACTGCAGTCTCGTTCCCCTCCAGGCCTGACAATTACACTCCTCTCTCTTGACTTTCCAGTTTTTGTTTCAGAAGCCCTGACTGACTGTTTTCACAGAATCTCGGCTGTGAGTTTCAGATCATTATCGCTGCAGCTGATAAAAGTCTTTTCTCATGCCCTAGGCATCTTTTAACCAACATAAGTTTACTATCTGGTTCTTGTTATCTGCTCATAGGAATGGCTTCTCTGCTCCCTCTGTCTAAACCAGTCAATAACCTTGTACCTCTCCATCAGATCTCCCTCTACTTTCCTCGTTTGAGTGCACCTTCACTCAACCCAAACAGGTTATAGAAATGCAGAAGTATTTAAAAACAAAACATTTGTAGTGAATCATATAAGGACTAACTTGTTACTGGCTTACTTCTGTGTGCTCTTCATTAGAATCACTGGTAACATCTGTCTCCAGTCTAACCTTTACATGGTTCAGGAGCTTTGATATGCAGCCAGCCTTCCTGTTTCTCCATGTCTCAAGTGTGCCCTCTTGTCCTACATTGTTCAAATCAGACGGAGCCTGATATCGAAGCCAAGTCCTTCAGGAGTGCTCGTTGCATCAATAATTGTCACGCACCTGCAGAGCTTGCCTTGCACTGTTCTGAAAAGACTTGTATTTTTTGTTCAAATCTTTAGCGCAATCAATTGGCAACTTGTGTGATCATGTCAGTTGCTCCCAAATCTCATCCTCCGCCCCACCCTCCTGGCATCCTCCGTCATTCTTTCTGGCCGGTCTAGCCAAATTGCTCCAGGAGCTTAGACTGAAATCAACAGTTGGGCACTAAGCTTTAGCTGCATTCAGGACCAGACTACAGGAAACCTCTTATCTCCGTTGATTGGTGTGACCTCAAGACAGGGGTAGTGGTGTTAGTCTTTGAGAACAAACTCACCTCTCAAAAACTGACACCACTACTTCTGTCCTTGTGATTTGTCTTTGATGACAATCAGCCACTGAATTGGAATGCAGACTGTGGTGAACTACATATACCTGTCTGGACTGCTCCTGTGGCTCCTCCCACAGACCCCCTGCTGACTGCTCCCGTGGCTCCTCCCACAGACCCTGCTGACTGCTCCTGTGGCCCCTCCCACAGACCCCTGCTGACTCCTCCTGTGGCTCCTCCCACAGACCCCCCTGCTGACTGCTCCTGTGGCTCCTCCCACAGACCCCTGCTGACTGCTCCTGTGGCTCCTCCCACAGACCCCTGTATAAAGGCGATTGAGGCCTGAGCCCGGCCTCATTCCCCAGGATGTAGTGTTGTTTATTCTTCCAGTCAATAAAAGCCGATATCTCGTTTCTTACGTCTCAGAGTGAGTTATTGCATCACAGACCACCTACATTCTCTCATCTCTGAGAACCATCTCCAAGGTTTAAGAACAACTGATGCTCGCATTTATCATGAGACGTTAAAGCAAAGTCTTTGTATGTCTGTTCAGATTAACTTTAATGCAACTCAAAGAAAAATGAATTTCTTGTGATACCTTGATCAATGCTCCTGCTCACCCAAAAACAGCCATGTTTGAACTAATTGTCTTCTGTAGAATCTCATGTGCACATCAGCTGGATCATCTTGGCAACACCTTGCAATTGCAGAGCACATCTAACACTATAGAACATGCAAGGATGCTTCGGGAGAGCAGCCGCAGACACAACTGGACCCAAGGCACGTTAAGAGGTGGGAGAGAGGTGAGCAAAGATCTGTCAAAGTTGGTAGAAGGAAACCTTGGGGTGGAAGTGAGATTTAAGGAAAGGAACCCCAGGAGCTTTGCCTCCAGCAGTGAATCACTGGAAACCGGCAACACTTGAGTGTCCAACATCATGGAGGCCTGCAGAATTGGAGGGCGTTACGGAGACCAGGCAGGGACTAGCTATAGGGGAGTGAAGGCGAGGAGGAACATTGTTAACATGTAGTACTTCCAAAATGGCGGATAAATTTATGCTTGCTAGCTCAAGGTGAATGGCTGAATGGAAATCAGAATCAAGTTTAATATCACTGACATGTGTCATGAAATTTGTTGTTTTGTGGCAGCAGTGGAGTGCAATACATAAAAATGCTAGAAAATACCATAAGAAATATATATTAAAATTAAATGTGTAGCGCAAAAAGAGAGCAAAATAGTGAAGTAATGTTCATGTGTTGGTTCATTATCCATACTGAAATCTGATAGCAGAGGGGATGTTTCTAAAACATTGTGTGACTTCAGGCTCCTCTCTGATTGTAGTGATAAGAAGAGAGCATGTCTTGAGTGATGCGTGTCCTTAATGATGGATGCCTTTATGAGGCATTGCCTTTTGAAGATGTCTTACCGGTGGCAAGGCTGATGCCCATGATGGATCTGGATGGAGCCCTTTGCAGCTTTTTCCAATCCTGTGCAGTGGCACCAGTGGTGATGCAACCAGTTAGAATGCTCTCCAGGCATTCTATGTGGAAATCTCCATGTAGAAATCTGGTGACATACAAAATCTCCTTAAATCTCCTTGATGACTGAGAACTAGGATAGGGGAAGCAGGGTTTATAGAGGCTGGAAGATTGAACCACTCAGAGATATGGATGTACGCTTCAGCAGCATTTACGTGCATCATTTAAATGCAGCTTCCACATTTCCACAAATGATCACGAATTTTGAGTAAAAGGGCACATTTTATAGCTCCTTAAACTTACTGTACAGGCAAGTGCATTTCCTTACTGTGGGAAGTGCTTTAACCAACTGGCACAGAGCAAGCTCTCAGAAACAGCAATGTGATTATGGTCACAGCAGACACGATCTCTATGGCTCTCCACACAGCTTTGGATCACCTGGACAATGCAAGTACCTATGTCAGGATTTAACACCATCTTGCCTACAGTCCTGATCGAAAAGCTACAGAACCTGGGTCTCTGAACCTGCCTCTGCAAATGGATCCTCGACTTCCTGACCAAAAGACCATAATCTGTGCTGATTGGAAATAGCATGTCCACCTCGCAGACAATCAACACTGGTGCTCCACAGGGATGTGCGTTTAGCTCACTGCTCTACTCTCTCTACACCCATGACTGTGTGGCTAGGCACAGCTCAAACAGCACATTTGCTGATGATGCTACCATTGTTGGCAGAATTTCAGGTGGTGAAGGAAGGGCGACAGCAGTGAGATATACCAGTTAATTCAGTACCAGATATACCAGTTAATTAAACACTGGATCTACCAGCTTCCATAGTATCCAAGACATCTTCAAGGAGCTGTGCCTGAGGAAGGTGACATCCTTCATTAAGGATCCCCACCACCCAGAGCATGCCCTCTTCACACTGTTACCATTGGGAGGAGGTACAGAAGCCTGAAGGCAAACACTCAGTGATTCAGGAACAGCTTCTTCCCCTCTGCCATCCAATTTCTAAATGGACATTGTCCCTGTGAACACTCCCTCACTTTTTTAAAATTTTTACACTACTTATTTTAACTTAACTATTTAATACACACACACACACACACACACACACACACACACACACACACACACACACACACACACACACACACACACACACACACACACACACACACACACACACACACACACACACACACACACACACACACACACACACACACACACACACAGATAAGTTCATGGCCAAAGGTAGAAGGAGATGAGTTATACAGCTCTCGTTACATGCACATGCAGGTCAACTCTTTGAGCGCTCATGCAGAAAGTTTGAAGTTAATAACTCATCTCCTTCTACCTTAGGCCACAGACTTATCAATCACCCCTCGTATACTCAGTTTTTTTCTCTATATTTATTTATCATGTATTTCGTTGTACTGCTGCCATAAAGTCAACAAATTTCACAACATATGCTGATGATACTAAATCTGATTCTGATGATTTATTATTTGCTTCAGGCTTCTAGGGAGAACTTTGAGAAATAACATCACAGGATCTTTTACGTCCACATCAGCCAGGCAGCCCATCTGACAGAGCAGGCCTCCGTCAGACGTCAGGCCAAGGTGGGACTTGAACCAATGCCACTCGAATCTGTGCAGAGTGTGCCCCAAGAAGTGTTGGAATTCCCTGAGACTGGAGATTATTGACCTAGGAACAAGATATGAGGTACAGGGGGGCAGCATGGTAGCATAGTGTCACTGTATCACTTTATAGCGGCAGCAATCTCCGATTGGGGTTCAATTTCCACTGCTGTCTGTAAGGAGTCTGTATGTTCTCCCCGTGACCATAAGGGTTTCCTCTGAGTGCTTAGGTGTCCTCCCATAATCAAAAGGTGTATAATTAGGTTTATTAAGTTGTGGGCATACTATGTTGGCACCAGAAGTGTGGCAACATTTGCAGGCTGTCCACCACAATCCTTGCTGATTTGTTTTGATGTAAATGATGCTTTGCACTGTATGTTTTGATGTTTCAATGTACATGTGACAAATAAAGTTAATCTTTAATAAAGCTAATCTCAAGGAAAGAGTTTGAAGCAAAAACAGAAAGTGCTCGGAAAACTCAGCAGGTCAGACAACACCAGTGGAATGACAAACTATCGATGTTTCAGGTCTGATGAGATTCCACAGACACTGCTTAGCCTGCTGGGCGTCTCTGACATTTTCTGCTTTTGTTTCAGATTCTCAGTAAACATACCAATCACTATGTGAACAAGACTGTTGGTAGTTGACACCAAACAGGGTTCTTTGCCAACATAGTAATAGAATCAGAGCAAACACGAGGAAATCTGTAGATGCTGGAAATTCAAACAACAGCACACACAAAATGCTGGTGGAACACAGCAGGCCAGGCAGCATCTATAGGGAGAAGCGCTGTCGACATTTCGGGCCGAGACCCTTCGTCAGGACTAACCGAAAGGAAAGATAGTATCAGCATTTGAATGGGAGAGAGATTACCCTCGTTACTGATCATCAGCCACCAGTGTCCATTTTCAATCCACAGAAGGGTGTTCCACTAACAGCAGCAGCACCAATACAGAGATGGCCTCTGTTTCTTGGAGGACACAGTTACGAAATCGGATTCAAGAGGACAGCTAATCATGAAATGATGATGGATTGTCCCATTAATCCTTGGAAAAGGAAGTATCTGAAAAATTTACAGAAGAGGATACTCACCGATATTCTCACCGATGCAACTCAAAGGTCTCCCCAATACAACAGAGGTGATCTAAAGGAAACCTGAAAAATCCGCACTGTCTCAGCTGGAATGTGCAGTAGAAACACTAGTTCCTCCATTTTTACCACCAGAGGGATGAATTTGCCCATGATGGAGGTTCCCTTATGTTGGAATTCAGAGTTGTCACACCATCCAAGCTAAGAGCTAAAGTTTGGAGGAGCTACAGTCCATGCTGGTCATCTAAGCATGGTCAGAATTAAAACATTGGCTTGAAGCTTTATCTGGCGGCGTGGAATGGATCAGCAGATCGAGCAGCTTGCCATGCACTGTTCAGGATGCCAACACATCCAGAAGATGCCAACAGCATCACTTCTCCATCCATGGGAATGGCCCACATGGCTCTGGCAGAGGATTCATGTGGATTTTGCCAGACCATTCATGGGCACGAATTTCTTAGTCATTGTGAATGCAGCTACAAAGTGTCCAGAAGTGTTCCCAACGGCCTCGCACACTGTTGATGTGCCGGAACACTTAGTGACAGTTTGAGGTGGAAGTGTTTCAGGTATTTCTGAAAATGAATGGAATAAGATAAATTTCATCTGCACCTTAACACCCAGGTACAAACGGCATAGTGAAAATGTTTGTCCAGAGTCTAAAGGAAGCCCTGCGAGCAATGTCAGCAGTACACACTACACCGACACTGAACCAAAACCTCACCAATTTCCTCTTTGTATTTCATAATGCAGCACACTCCACAACCAACAACTCATTAGCTTTGCTGTTCTTGGGTCATCCCTTATGTTCACACCTGCGTCTGCTCAATTCCATTCTCAGGAGGAGTATGCAGGACAAACAGCGAGACTTATTGAGGGTTCCTGAAACATGGAGATTTGAGGGACTACAGAGGTGATCAAAGTGGGTACTCCAGAAAGATTAAGGACAGAACTGAACCACTTCCCTGCAGAGTAGAGATTGCGTTTGATATCATCTGCAGATACTAGGTTGATTGGTTAAGGAGAGCAGAGTCGATTGTTAGAGAAGGAATGTGGCAAGTGCTGTCAAAACCACTTTCTTGCAGTCCCAGGGTCAACTCCTACAGCAATCATGGAGGAGGCCCCAGAACCTGAGATTGTTTTACAGCTACAAGTCTCACCTGCTAAGCAGAATGAGCTCCCTTGTTAGGAAAGATGTTATCCCACAAGAGTAAGTAAACCTCCACAGCAACTAAATCCTTAGGCCTGAATGGGTCATTTTAAAATTTACTCTGCTGTGGATGTCTACATAGTAGTTCTTTATATACATATATGTATGTATATGTACACAAGTTGAAATGCATTGTATATTGAGTTGGAGTTTATAGCTAAGTGAGGAGGAATGGTGTGTATTTAAAATTTCTGTAATGTTTGAATACTATTGTAAATATGTTGTTCATTAAACAGTCTTTATTTAAGTAATTCATGATGGGTTATACACTATATAAAAGTACGTAAATGGCATACATCATCACACCACCATGTCATATGTGTATATCTCACTAAAAGTAAAAATGAAACTAAGACCTGTCCTCCAGTGTTAAGACCCTCTTTCTCTTTCAATTAGTTCTTATGCTTTGGAGTTCAAAAACATAACTTGTTTTGATGAACATGTGAATCTGAACCTGAACTAAATACAGGTGCTCCGCAGAGTGGTTATCCAGTCTGAGTTTAGTTTCACCAGCACAGTGATTGCCACATAGTGAGTTGAAAGGACTGCTGATGTGTGTGGATGATGGGAAGAGGAAAGACATATAATGAACTTTCAGGAAGAAGACATTACAGAAAGAAGATAACTCAAAGGCATCTGTATTCAAGGTCCGGTCATTGGAACAGACAGAGGAATTCTGAACATGGAATGCAGTCTTTCCAGGGGACAAGATTGCAGGAAGTATGGCCACGAGAGGGCTTGGAGTCTTGGGGTTTGTAGTGTAGTTTATCACTAACCGATTGCCTGACATGAATTTGGAGAGATTCAGAAAGGGAAGGTCAGGTTTGGATCACACAAAGGTGACTGCAGGGTAGAGAATGAGAGCCTAAGTAATGACATTTCAAAGTTACTTGCAAGTGTAGGAAGCAGCACCAGTACAACCATCAATATTAGAGTGAGAGTTGAGGGAGTAGGTCTGGAACTCAGACTGTTACACATAACCGACAGATAGACAAGTCCCCATCATTACACTCAGGGTCAGGGTCGGGAGGTAGTGGGGAGTTGTTTAATGTGGGGAACAGAGCTGGCTGACTTGTTGGGCTTTTGTTTCATGTGCTCATTTCCTCATTGCATATGTTGCTTTTGCCAAATACTTTAACTGGTGTAACTTAAAAAAACATTAAGGTGCCATACAAAAGCAGTATATTGCTGTGCCCCATTGACCTATGAATTAAAAGGGAAAGAGTTAAGAGTATTTGCATATACATCCGCCTCCCAGAACAAAAAAACTTTCCCATGTCTGGTTCTATCCGTCATCACAACAAACCTGCATCCATTCTGGACTCTCCTCCCCTCCACCACTAAGAATTCTGCATACACCCCCCCCCCCACCTCCTCCTCCACCTCATGGGCGGGGGCACATGTTCTACAGTACTGACACATGGGCCACACGTTTTGCACACCCCTGCCCCTGCTGCAAATATTTTGGAGTTCTCCCACAGCGAAAACAAACAAAACGGTGCGAGAGGAGGCTAACAAAAACACGGCGCGACAGAGCGTAGCGAGCAGCGGGACGGAGGCGGACCTGCGAGAGCTCCTCCCAAGTCACCGGGAGGTGGGGGGGGGGTCCTCCGTTGGCGAGCTGCGGTGGTGGGGGGAGGGGGCGAGGCCTTCTGGGTTTGACACGGAGGGGGCGGGGCCTTCTGGGTTTGACAGCGGGGGCGGGGCTTCGGGCTCCGACTCCGGGGGCGGGGCGCGCGGCCGCCGTGCCTGCGTCTTTGCGGTTAGTGCGCGAGCGCTGGGCGGAGCGGCGGCGGGCTGGCATTGAGCTGGTGCGGAGAGTGTTTCCTGCCCCGTTTCTCCCGGAGACGCTCACCCGCCGCGCTCGCGCCCCGGACCCGACCGGCGTGAGGACATGTCCGAGAAGGAGCCCAAGCAACACTCGACCACGGAGCGGACGGTGAAATGTGAGTAGGTGGCGGCGCTCCACCCGGGCCGATCAGGAACGGGGCCAGCGCCCGTGCGGAGGACGCGCGGCCCGGGGTTTGAGGGGGATCGCGGAGCTGGGCTGTTGCGGGCGGCGGCTGCTGCTCTAACTAGGGGAGCCCTGCGCCTCCTTAGACAGTGACCGAGGCCGCGGGCTCGGTAGTGTTTCCCGCCCCCGCCCGTCGAGTCTTGCCTCCCCGTGTCTTTCGCCGCGCCCTGCCGGTGAACCTGAGCCGGGCGGCCCCCGTCAACCCCCACACCACCACCTACGGCGTCAACCCCCACACCTTCACTGCGTTCGCCGCCGACCTCCACACGTTCCTTTCCGCCACCCTATCCCTTCCTCCCATTCCCCTTAAACCCTTCCTGCCTTCCACCTTTCGCCAGCACCCACAGCCTCCTGCACTACCTGTCACCTAGCTACCTCAATCCCCCCCCCTCTCGGTTACCCCGCTGCACGCCACCCCGCTGATCCTCCTTTCCAGGCCACGCTGCTGCTCCAGCCCAACCTCAGCCTCTCCTGGCCGGACCCCCACATTGCGTTGCGTGGCTCTTCTCTGTTTTGGACATTTTACAGCAACGAACGCAGAGGTAGGCTACACTCTAGGAATTCCAGAGCACTGCCACTGGTTGCTGAAGATGCAGCCACCAGTGCTGAAGTGATCACATTTAGCTTTGGCTCTGGAAGGAGTTGACGATGCCGCAAGAGGGTCAGACTTCAAATGAGAACATTGGCGGCTGCGTTTGAATTCTTGCTATCTGGAGGGGTTCATGGTGTAGTTGCTGGAGGAGGAGGTATTGCAGATTGCCTGTGTGTGGAACCAAGTGAGGCCAGTCTTGCCTGGTTGGACAGTGAACACCTATATGGTGTAAGCAGCTGTGTCAGAGGCAGGGGAGGAATCCCCAGCAGAGCCTGTCGTGACCTTGGATTTCCCAGAGTGCTGCTGTTAAAGGAGTGTTACTTAAAGTCACGGCTGTAGTGTACGAACCGGACAGGCAATCTGCACGCAGCAAGTTCCCACAAGCAGCAATGTCAGCACGTCTGGATTATTTCTTTTAGTGATTTTGGTTGATGGTTTAATATTCCGAGGTGAGCTCTGGTCTTTTCAATAGCACCGCTGGATTTAGCGAGGTCATACCCCAATAAAGAGCACTCTGGCAATACATCACTCCTTACCTACACACTTTAGATTTGTATGTTGAATTCTTGAGTGGGACTCTAAACCAAACTCTCAATTGGGTGAAAGAGTGAGACTAGCTGACCACGTCTGAATTTTCAAATGAAGAATTAAAATGTAACTGTTACCATTTTTGCATTTGTTGATGTTGACATGTAACTTTGGGCTGATTGAGTGCTGAGACAATGGGTGGAGAACTCGTTGACAGGTGCAGATATCATCATATTAATGATTGCCATTGTGCTCAAGGACTTTGAGGAAAGCAAAGTTTGAAGATAAGCTGCTGTTGGCATGAGCAAAATGAACCAGGTGACTGCTGAGGTATGTAATCAACAGTTGGCATAAATATAATCTTAAACACTCTTATTTGTGTGCTGCAAATGAGAATAATTATCCTGACTTGGATAATATACTGAGCTGGGGTGGTACAGACTGGCTTAAACCTCACTTGCATTTATAAAAGTTGCATATCAACCAATTACCCTTTGTCTTACACAAGCAGGTCACAGATGCCCACTCTTTTGGATCACATGAGCTTTCATTTTTTTTGACATATCTGTCATGTGGGCCCTTGTTACTAAATTCCATTTAGATCACATGCACTTCCTTGTCAGACCTAAATGTACCTTTGGCTTAATTTGGCCCTATTTGATCCAATTAATGTGACTGGACTCTGTCACAATGTGACCTAATTCCTGTCATTGTTTGTCATCTAGATTAACAATTTGGATAAGAATGTACAAGGCACAATTAGTAAGTTAGCTGATGGGTGGTATAGTGAAAGTTGTCAGATATTATAGGGGGGATCATGATCAGTTGAGTAAATGGGCCAGCAAATGGAGTTTTATTGAGATAAAGTGTGAGGTGCTGCATTTTGGGAAGTCAAATCCAGGTAGGACTTTCACAGTGAATGGCAGGGCTTTGGAGAATGTTGTAGAACAGATGGACTTTGGAGTAACAAGTACAGACTTCTCTGAAAGTGGAGTCCTAGGTAGATAGGAAAAAGAGTTGGGAGGTCATAATATGGTTGTGAGGCTGTACTTGGAGTGCTGTGTTCATTTTTGGTCATCCTGCTACAGGAAAGTTGTTATTAAACTGGAAAGAGAACAGGAAAGATTTACAAGGATGCTGCCAGAATGTCGGGGACTGAATTATCAAGAGAGATTGGACAAATGAGGACATTATTCCTTGGAGTATAGGTAACTGAGAGGTGATCTTGTAGAGGCATGTACATCATGAGGCACTCAGTCATTTTGTTCCCTTAGAGTTTGTATCAAGAACTAGAGGGCATAAGCTTAAGGTGAGAAGGGAAAGATATAAGAGGAACTTGAAAGGCAACTTTTTACACAAAGAGTGGAATCAGCTGCCAGAGGAAGTGGTTGAGGGAGGTTCAATAACAACATTTAAAAGACAGTTGGACGGGTACATGGATTGATTGGAGAGGTTTAGAAGATTATAGGCCAAATGGGATTAGCTATGGACCAGTTGGATTGAAGAACCTGTTCTGTGCTGAATGGCTACAATTAATTGCTTGGCTCATCATTTCCATTTTTTTAAAACCATACAGTGTTAGGTAGATACTTTATTGATCCCAAAGGAAATTGCAGTCCTTCAGTACTTTGTTACTACACTGATCAAGGGTCAGAGTCTGCACAGTCTCCTCATGCTGCTTGTAACATCCTATTATGTACTTCATCTGAGCCTTGCGGTTTGTCTACTAAGGATGTTGAATCCTTGATGTTTTCTTTATCCAACATTTCACACTCAACCCTCTTATCTCTGTCCACAACCTCTTATCTCCTGTGAAAACAGCCACTAAATATTAATTAGAAACTTTAACCATCTTAATTCCTGCCCCAAAAGTGGAACTGAAGAGTGCTCAGTGCCACCTTCAGGTTGGTAGGCATGGCTATTAATGGCCCTGTTAACAATGCCCATTTCCCAGAGTAAAAAAAACTCATTAATTTCTTCATTAAATCTATTTGAAATGTAGTTTAAATATATGCTAGGTTGTGGGTCATGTTGTGCCTTGGAGACTGGCTAAACTATTTTATTTAGCAGCTTACAATATGGGATAATGGGCAACGTAAAAGCATAGATCACGGTTACTGACTGTGTGGTGCAGCATTGCAATTGCTATGTCCCCATTGCACTGCTCAAGAATGAGGGTATCTCTCAGACATTGTTTAATAAATAGGAGAAATGAACAGTTTATGAATTAAAAATAAGCATTATTTGTCCAACCTATTGAGTTGCAACTGTACTGCACCTAGTATGAAGCCTAAGCTAGCACGCAGTTGTTTCTCTTGGCTCGTGACACTCTTGTTTAAACAATTAAAATGAATTGATTCATTCTCCAAACAAGGGTCAAATGTCATCACTCTTGGAGCTTTGCTGACCAAATCTTTCCTCTATCAACAGGGTATTGAAGCAATTGCTTCATGGATAGTACCATTGTAATCCATCCTAGCACTTGTCTTTGCTGCTGCTGCTGAAATCCAGCATATCATACAATTTTAAAAAAGCCCGACTTTCCTCTGTGAAAGCTCTCCCTTCTAATTGGTGATCCCCTTGTATAACACCTCTCTACGGTAGAATGTGGGGAATTGTTTACTCTAAGATCACTTTGAATTGGAACACTTTAATACAGTCATCAGCAATTTATTTCAAAAATCCATGTGATCACATTACAGCCTAATCCTCTGAATAGGCCAACACACTTAGTAATGTGTAGGACAGTAATTTTACTTCATAGCAGAGGTACTTCAGTGATTTAGAAACTGATCACAGCAAGGGGTTGTGAAATTAAACTGTAAGCATTGCCTATGAGGTTTTTCTGGTCATACCCCTTGCTTTACCCAGTTGCTATTGTGCACGTGGAATAAGAGTTGGGTACATGTATGTGACAGAGTGAACCTAATCTGAAACGCTTTCCTGAAAGCCGCTAGGGGTTGGTTGCAGAGGAACCATTGGCTTGTTTTCAGTCCTGGTTGTAACCATGGCAACTCCTCTTCGTCAAATCTACTTCTACTTGAAAATACTTCTGCACAGTACCCTGGGACATTTTGGCTATGTTAAAGGTACTTTATAGGTGGATGATACTGTAATAACTGCTGCAAATATGCTGTTTGAAAGAAAGCCAAATCTAGTACTGAGTCAGGTACTTGCATTTATATAGTGCCTTTCCCATATTGGAGGGCCATTCACAGAACATTATCAAACAAAACAGTTGCTTTGCTAAGACTGGTGACCTAAAGCTTGGTAAAGAAGGAATGAGGACTTTAAGGTGATTTTTGCTTTAAATTGCAACATTGGGTGCCAGTACTGGGAGAGTGAACCTTGGCATTGTTAAGCTGGGGTAAGACTATAGCAATGGGAGAGATGTGAATGCAACATCATATTTTACTTTATCTTGTTATGTAATGCTAAGAAACATGCCCATAAACAGAGAACATATGTATGGTAGTTTGTAGAACACCATTTAGGGAACTCTGAAGGAAGATACAGAACTTCCTAATCTACTTTTTCCATTAAGAGTAAATACTGTTTCTGAACAGGTTGACTAATTCATGTCAATTAATCACCTCCTAAGTGATTAATCCTCGACTGTAAGCATATTTGCAATGCTTATTTTAAGCTGTGGAAACGAAGAGGGCAAGATTGCTAGGGAAGAGAAAATTCTGGCTGATACTTGGAGGATAAAGAACAACACTCTCTGGAGGGGAAAAGAAGCAATTGCTTTTCTTGAACAATGAACTGTGTTCACTGCAAGTATCTTGTGATCTGATATGAATTGGATTGTCTGGTTATTATATTCTTGAAGTGGGATCTTGTGTGGCTGGCAGGGTATCTTAAGTTATAACAGTGGCTAGATCTTAAGTTCTCCTTTGGGTCTATCTTTCACATCCTGCTACTCTTTACTTAAAAAGAATGATAGAAGGTAATTCAAACGTTACAAGGAGAAGGCAGGAGAATTGCATTGAGAGGGATAATAAATCAGCCATGATAGAAGGTGGAGCAGACTCAGAGGGTCGAATGGCCTGATTCTGCTCCTATGTTAATAGATTAACTGAGTACAGACCAGTTAGCCTGATCCTTGTACTCATCAAATTATTGGCTATACAATTTTGAGTAATATAATGCTTTTAGAAGGCACGTGTATATCAAAGAAAGTTGTGTTTAGATCAGGTCAGATGAGATTTTTTGGGGGTGGTTGATGAGGATATTACTTTAGATGGCAATTCCATAAGACAGACTAAGTCTGAGTTGTACATAAATGCTTTAGGCTTGAGTCCAGGAGCAATAAATCAGAAGTTCGCAAAGGATACAAAATTGACTGAAGAAAATCATAGACTGCAGGTAAATTTCAGTAAGAAGGGGCAAATGAAATAAGCGGCAGTATAATTGGGAGGGCAAGCAAGGTAAGAAGACAACAATTGCAGTAGACATTTCTGTCAGATACACATTAAGGCTGAAGTGCAGTACAGTGCAAAAGTCTTGGGCATCCTAGATTTTTAAAATATAAATTTTGTTTTGGATGTTCATTTTTGTCTTCTGCATTAGTGTCAGTAGAAAAGAGCAAAATTTAGATTTCCAAATATTCATTTTCCAAAAAAGCTAGAGAATTTTTAAATTTTCATTAAAAAAAAGTAGCATATAAAGTAATAAACCATTTTTCAAATAAAAACTTGATTACTTTGTAGATGTATAACCCAATACATGATTAAACAAAGATAAACAGTATAAGTTGAACAAACTAAACTGATTAACTGAAACAAAAACGGATGTAGAAAGTATCAAAGTGGGTGAAGGACAACCAAACTAAAAAGCTAAGGTGTGGGATATATGATAATTTAACCTTCAAATCATCAATTCTTACACCATGGCAAGGGTATGCATAGCAACAAAACAGCAAAGTCTCTCTCAAGCAGAAATTTTGTGGACAGGAGTTTCAAGTTGCTGTCAAGCTCTTAAACACAAAGGAATAGGCAAGGTTGAGGCCAAGAAATGCTGTGGTCGGTCACGGAAACTGAATGCAGCAGATGAGAGATACATCAAACTGATATCCCTTCTAAGTCGAAAGAAGTCCAGCTATCAGCTCAGAACTCACAGAAACCACTGGAACCCAAGTGCACCCCTCTATAATCTGGAGAAGTCTTGTCAGAAGTGGTCTTAATGGAAGAATTGCTTTTAAAAAGCCATTCCTCTGAAGTGGAAACAAAGCCAAAAGACTCACCAACTCACAACATCACAAGGATTGGGGTGCTGAACAATGGTGAATCAAAATTTGAAAATGTTTGGCTCAAGCAGGAGACAATTTGACTGTGGAAGAGCTGGAGAGGGCTACATGGATGAGTGTCTGCAGCCAACAGTGGAACATGGCAGAGTTTCCCTGCAGGTTTATGGCTGCATTTCTGCAAATGGTGTTGGTAATCTGGCCAGCATTAATGGAATCCTCAATGCTGAGAAGTACAAACAGATTCTCATCCATTATGCAAGGTGTCTGACTGGTCTGAACTTCATTCTGCAGCAGGACAATGACCCCAAACACACTGCCAAGGTCAGTGTAAAGAAGAACAAGAAGTTCTGCAACAGATGGTATGGCCTCCTTAGAGCCCTGATCTCAACATTATTGAGGCTATCTGGGATGATCTGCAAAGACTGAAGCAAGTGAGACAGCCAAAGTCTAGAGAAGAACTCCAAAATGCTTGAAACAACCTGCCAGCTGAATTTTCATATAAAGCTGCATGACAGCGTACCAAAAAGAATTGATGCAATTTTAAAGGCAGAGTGGTCACACCAAAAATTGATCTGATTTAGTATTTTTTTACTGTTCACTGCTCTTTGTAGTACATCTTTTGATATTTAGAAACTTGAATTCATTATTTTTGAAAGCAACTTTGCTTTATAGATTTTTTTTACATGTGCCTAAATCTTTTGCACAGTACTATATATTAAAATCCTTCCTTTTCTCCCATGGTCCATTCTTCTTTCTTATCAGATTCCTTCATCATCCCTTTACTTTTTCCACTTATCACCTAGCTTCCTACAGCCGCTCCACCCACCTGGTATCACCTAGCACCTAGCTTGTACTGCTTCCCCTCCCCGCACCTTCTTCCCCTTTCCTTTTCAGTCCTGGTGAAGATTCACAGTCCAAAACATCAACTGTTTATTAATTTCCATAGATGTTTTACCTGAGTTCCTCCAGCATCTTGTGTGTTGTTCTGGATTTCCAGCACCTGCAGAATCTCAAGCAAGATGTTTAGGGCCAAAACGTTGACTGTACTTCTTTTTCCATAGATACTGCCTGGCCTCCTAAGTTCCTCCAGTATTCTGTGTGTGTTATCTGCAGAATCTCTTGTGTTTTTAAATTGAGGCCACAGCTAGAGGAGTGTATGCTGTTCTTTATGACACTGATTAGAGGCTTGTAGAATTATAAGCAATCCCAATAAAGGGAATTTAAAGGATTTTTTTTTCTTGTCTGAGGTGGTTAATAACACAGCCCTTTGGATTGGACACAGTACAAGGGTTGGAGGGAAAAGGAAAATTTATTTCTCCAAAGAGCAAGGTTTGAACACTCATACTGAAAAGGTGGTTGTAAAGAAGCCCTGAAACAACTTTGGTGTAGTGAAGTGCACAAGCAGATTCTCACTGGAATTGTAGTGAACTGGACAGATACAAGTGGAGAGCTAAGAAGTGGAATGGATCCCAGAGAGCTCATGGGCAAATGGCCATCTTTTGTGCTTTTCTAATTGTTTCAACGAAGTGTATTGTTTAACCACTTATTGATTTCAGTTTGTTTCCTCAAATGGTCTTTGAGCTGAGTCTTGTATTTGACATGTGCAGTGTGGAAGTGAAGTTTTATCTTTGACACATACAACACATCACCATAAATATACTGTCGGTTTCATCTGCTAATGCTGTCATCAAAATTAAGACTGCTGGGTTACCTCTGCTTTATTTATAAAAGTACGCATTTGGAACTAAATAAATTGCTGCAGCTTTTTTTGTTCGTCTCTTGTTTTGCTCACTTTTAGGATTAGTAGTTAGTGCTGCCTCGGGTAATTGTCAGCCTGTGGGAGTTGACAGAGTTTATCTGGATGGTTTTCGTAGTGCAAAATTGTTTCTATAAACCTATCAGATCATTTTGCAAGTTTTATTGTATTGCCTTACAATTAAGGAGTTGTGGGTATTTACTGACAAATCTTACAGACCTTTAACTTGTGACCATCCCAATGGTGCTGATTTTGAGGTTAGAGAAAGATTTGCATGCTCCTTTGACATGGAAGCGAGGGTTGTTAATGGGGTGTGTGGGTGAATAGATTACAGGGAATTGCTGGAGCTAGTATTTAGATTGCTCTGAGAGCTGCTGTGGACTCAATGGGTCAAATGGCAGCTTCCATTGTTATGAAATGTGACCTGTAATTGGCACATCTTGGGGATTGTATGTGATTTGATAGATATCAGATCCCTGCTATTGTGTTGTTAAAAAAAAAAGGAAAATCTTTGGGTAATCTTTAATGTAATTTGGGCTATATTTGTGACAAGGATGACAGATATGTAAAATGGAAATTCTCACTGGTGGAATACATATGTTCTTGGGGTGAAGAATTATTGGCTTGAGGTTTCTGTTGATTTTAGCAACTTTAGAAGTTAGCTGTCTTATGGCAATTTCCATAGTATGACTAACATTTTAACCAAGTAGGAACTTTAACTCTATTACTACTATGGTTTATCTTTGTTTCTGGACAGATTTTCAAGTTTTGGAGTGACTAAACTGTCTAGTGGGGTTCATAAGTCTTTTGATGTAGTATATCTCCATCTTCAACAAATTTTCAAGCTGTAAGGCTGTTACTTATCAGGTGTCAAAAGGATCAATGCAAGGCATTGGCTAGTTTAAGTGAATGAATCTGATGGAAAATGAGTGTTTCCAAGTTTCATTGTGAGACGTAGTCATTTGCAATGAATATAGATGTACTGAAGTAGTTAAATTGTGTTGGTTAGAAGGCAGCAAATGTTGAGAAAGGAAAGAATGATTTTGCAATATAAGAAACTAATTTGTGTTAGAGTGCAAAAGGGCTATAAAAATCAGTGTAGGAAATAGAGGTTGGGAAAGTTGTCCTTTACCCCAGTAGTATGAAATAAAAGTTAAGGCCTTGCTGTATTTATACAAGCATTATGTAAAATGGTGATTCATTTTTTACACTTGGTTTACAGGTGGTGCAATGGAGATTGATCTTGGCGTTGAGGGTCTTGATCTTTAAGCAGCGAATGAAAAGAATGAGGTTTTATTCATGGGGATTTAGAATAATGAAAAACTTAAAGGCTGAAAAGATATTTCCTTGAACTGGAGAGTCTAAAACTAGGAATATAATCACTTTGGACTGAGTTGAAAATTTTCCTCCTGCCTATGCTTAAATCTTTGGAAAGCTATTCCCCAGAGCACTGTGGACTTGTGGTCATTGCGCAGATTCAAAGTTTGACAGATTTTTGGGTAGTAAGAGAAACTCAGCATATAGAAGTTGAAACAGAAATGGTTGAAGCAGAGGATCAGTCATGATCTCATTGAATGGTGGAGCAGGCTTGAAAGCTTGCATAGCTCCCTCCTTTTGTGTCTAATGCAAGACATCTGAAGTAAGTTTTATTCATTAGCCTCAACATTGACTATCAAATAAAATTTTGGTCAGCCAAATTTTATTAGTTTTTTCCACTTTTTCAGGTTGTATGATTAGTTTTCAATGTAACCAAACTTCAGAAATCTTGTGGTTTATTTTTCTGGTGATTGGAGATAGGTTTGCAAGCGTTTTATAAGGGAGTGCTGGTATGTTGGGGAAGTACCAAGCAATTGAATTTACTTTCCCTTTTGCTGTTTGCCAGAATTTAACAGGCTTGGACAAGCCCACTACATTATAAGAACAAGAGGGCAAAACAACCTGTTGCTCTCTGAAAATTTAGATCACGGCCTACTTTATTCACACTGTTGTGATCTGAAATGCATGGAATGGAAGGGAGATTGAAGCAGATTCAATTGGAACATTGAATAAGTGTGGGGAATGGGACAGATTGGAGAGTTAGCATGGCTGCATGGCTCAGAACAATCACATTCTATGACTAGAGATTCACTGTTTTGATCTGTTGTTTTCACCTTTGAATATGGTTTGTTATCTGCAGGTTCTGGGTTAGTGGGGGACGAGGAGAATGGTAGAGGGGGATACTTGCCCTGCAGTTTCATCTGCACAGTTGAAGTATGGCTGTGTTTCAAAGGTAGCATTGCCGTACTTCACCTACTGGCTCCGTGAGGGGTTGCATGGAAAGATTACCGAATGAATGATTTGTGCTAAAATTGCAAGAGTTGCTTTGCCTGAAGTCTAAGGAGTGCCTTCCAATCTTCTTACATTTGGAAGATGTGCCGTTTTAGCAGATAATTCTATCACTGTGGCCATTCAGGTTATGGAAAATATACAGGTTCAGAATTCATGAATCACTACCTAAAAATTTGATGTTATATAAAATTTGCTTGCACAGATTTGATGCATGGGGGTGGGGGAAGTAAAGCAACTTGCTTTTCCAGACATACAGAAGGCTTCATATTCTGAAAAACTGGAGTACAGGCGGTTTTCTAGGAACACAATCACCCTCTATAATTTGGAGGAAACCTGAACTGGCAAGGTGTGCTAGATGCAACTGTTTTGAGAAAGGGGAAAGTATATTTGCTGTCAGTCCTCATACTTGTTGGTTGTGTTTTTGCACACTTCCACACAGACTGGGACATCACAAGACCGTTTGACCCACTGAGCTGATGTTGACATTTTGAAAGCCCTGCAAATTTTACCCTCCAAGTATTTATCCAATAGCCTTTACAAAAATTGCTGTAACTCTGGTGAATTTTTTAGGCATTGCATCAGCTTGTCTAAATGTCTTTCGTTTGCTATATTATGCTTGAGGGGAAGGTTGGGGTAGGCTTAGACTAGAGATGGAGGATGAGTAGACTAGGGTAACTTTGGACAGGAGATGAATGGAAGCACCACAGAAGGGAGAGTGGAGGAGTATGGCTGAGAAGGGGTTTAGGAAGTCCTGGAGAAGAGATGGGTGTGGGATATTCAGGAGCAGAAGGGTTGCAGGAGAAATTTTAAATTCTGTTGGTGTGCTCCTTAGATTGAAGACCTCTATGACTGAGGTGGACTCTGAAAGGTAGGGTTGACTCATTATTTAGAGATACAGAGTAGGCCCTTCTAGTCCTTCGAGCCATGCCTCCCCAGTAACTCCCAACAAACCTGATTAACTCTAACCTAATCACGGGAAAATTAACCTAGCTGCTATGTCTTTGGACTTTGGGAAGAAACCAGAGGACCTGGAGAGAGCCCACGTATAGAGACTCCTCACAGAACAGTACTGGAATTGAACTCTGAACTCCAGAATGCCCTGAGCTGTAATAGTGTTGCACTAACTTCTATGCTACCTACCATGGCACCCTCTATCTTGAGCTCATGTTCAGTTGAATTAGGTAAGCAATGTTATTGGGGCAAAGCAAAGTAGAAGCCAGAGGGAACTACAGTTGGTTTTATGTAGTCTGAGCAGACCAGGTTGGCATGCAAATCGGGCTGTATTTTCAGATCCTGACGAAGGGTCTCGGCCCGAAATGTCGACAGCGCTTCTCCCTATAGATGCTGCCTGGCCTGCTGTGTTCCACCAGCATTTTGTGTGTGGTGTTGTTTGAATTTCCAGCATCTGCAGATTTCCTTGTATTTTCAGAGACTATTTTGGCAGTGTTATATCCAGCAAGTGAATGTTGAATGTGGTACGATGCTTCATTAACTGCAGTAGGCTTGTGAAGAAAGGTCAGAATTTGTAGTTCTCATTGTAGTCAAGTAGGTTAGATGAAATGATGAAAGGGTTCAGATAAAATCAGTTCAGAGAGATCAAAGATTGAAAATTAGTAGCCGCAGCAGCCTATGCTTTCATATACGGCTTGTATTTAATGTACCGTAATAAAATATCCCAGAACATTGTTTCTTATACACAGCTGTTACAGAGTGTCACATTTCAGATGTTGATGTGAAAGAGTTAAGGTGGATAGCATCATTGATATGGGATAAATGGCTTCCTCCTCCAAATTCTGTGAATGTTACACATAGTGCATGCAGAAATGAGTCTGCTTTAGGGAGCAATGGGGTGCAGCTGTTAGAACTGTGTATCCCGAGGAATAGAGCCTGTAAACACAGCACAATAAACTCTTGGACTATGGTGGCTAGCTTCGTTTTAACCTGTAGTGCTTTGAACAATATAAATGGAGGAATGTCTTTCATTTGTATAATGCCTTACAACCTTGTGACAATTTGAAACAATTTTGGTGTCTTCACTACATAGTCTGAGTGCACAGCAGTCTCCGTGAAATAATCCAGTATTGTTTTGCCCATTTGAAGGGTAATTTCTCAAGGCACAAGTAAACTACCTGGATAATACCTCCATACTTCTGTTAACACTTTGTCTCTCAGGAACAAAATGGATTTCTTGTTTTTAAACATGAATATCATTCACTTGTTGGCTGCCACACAAATGGTACTCTCCTTGAATACTAGACTGTTAGTAGCATTTGACCTGATTTTCAAATTTTATAAACAAGTCATGCCAGTAGGATTGTAAATGCTGGCCCTCTCTGTGTCTGCAAAGGTAGTGATATACGTAGTTTCTATGTTGCTCTTAATTTCATTTTTGAGTGCTGGTTCGAAATTTGAGGAACGTATGCAGTCTGAAACCTACTCTGACACCAGCTGGTTTGTGCTAGTGTCTTGTCTGTGGCACATCTGTAAATCAGAATACTCCAGTTAAATGAATACTTCTGTGAGTGAATTGGCAATGTTACTCCTTACCTGTTTTATAATTGGCAAGTTTGTAAGGAGCAAATCACTTGAGGATATGCAGATTACAAAGAAAGACAAATTAAAACCGCGATTGTGCTCTTGGTTTGGCTTTTAAGGAAATTACAAAAATCTTGATTCTGCTGTATGATTATGACTTTTGAGTGTACAGTGAAATGATGGTCAGATCTCTAATCCCACCATGCATAAGCATTTTTATCATTTCTGGTATTGGGATTTTTATTGTCAAATGTACTGAGATACAGTGAAAAGCTTTGATCCAAATAGATCAATCTGTAGATGAGTACAGTGAGATGGTAAAAAGGAAAACCATGCAGGATATAGTATTCCAGTTAGAGTGCAGTGTATGTAGATAGTGCAAGGGCAGTACTGAGGTATATTGGTAGATCAGGAGTTAATCTTTTAGTGTACAAGTCTTAATAGGAGTAATAGCAGTGATCCTTCATTCTGGTGATGCATGCTCTCTATCTTAGCTTCAGAGAGAATGAAGGGTGGGAGGAGTCCTTAATTATGCTTGCTTTATCGAAACTAAGGGAAGTGTAGATGGTCAATGGAAGAAAGTGTTTTTTGTGATGGACTGGGCAGAGTTTAAAACTCTGCAATTTGTTATGCTCTTGGGCAGAACTATTGCTCAACCAAGCTGTGATGCATTTAAATAGGATGCTTTCTGTTTTTTTATATAAAAAAAAGCAAAAGTCATCAAGAACATATTCCTTAGTTTTCTGAGGAAGTAGAAGCATTGATGTGCATCCTTGTCAATAATGTTCATGTGGTTCAACCAGAATAAGCTGGTGATATTTACATCTAGAAACTTGAAGCACTATTTCCACTTCTGTTACGGACAAGTTTGTACTCCACACAACTTTTGAAGTCAATGACTTGTTCCTTCATTTTGCACTGAGGACATTGATGATAAGGTCAGCACTTAATTTCCACTCTTATTTGATATTGAACCCAGTGTCTTCATAGTTCCTTCAGAGAGCAGCCAACCATATTGTTTGGTCTGAAGTCACTTATAGACCAGTATGGGTAAGGCTGCCACCTTTCCTTCCCAGGAGGACATTAGCAAACCAAGTAGGGTTTGATAATATTTAACTGATCCCACCATTACTGATACTAAGTTTTTAATCCAAGATGTATACAATTTCTAGAAATTTATTTACTTACACACCCAACCTATCCTGGTGGGATTCTCCTCATCAATAGATCAGGCCTCTGGATTGTAGTACAGTACTTAATCATGTTAAGGAAGTGACCTTTGTCTTTGGGATTTCCTAATGTGCTTCAGTCCAGTCATTTTTAAAAGTTATTGTGAATGTGTTCAATGGTTTTGTAAAGGAATAACTTAAATAAACAAGAATTGATTTTGATGTTGGTTGGGGCCAAGATTTAGTGAAGATGTGAGAATTTCTTAGATCTTCAAATAGTGTAGTGGAAACTTTGTCAAATTATTTTAAATAGGGTTAGTGATTTTGATTTTACAGGGCGATTTAAAAAATATATAATTTCCCATTCTGAAGTGTTGCATTATGAGACCAGCATTTGAATGAAATCTATATTTAAAAAATTACCAAACAGCAGCATTCTGACACCCCAGTGGTCTGTTAGTAGTGGATGAAGGGCTGTGTCCCGATGCTAGACCTGTCACTGAGTCAGGTTTCTGGAAGATAACTTCTACTTTCTAATTGCAGTGGAATATTTTTGCATATGATGCCATTGATTGTGTCCTCAGACCTTTTTTTGATGTACTTGGTGATCCCAGTGGTTGACTGCAGTTTTTTCCAGATGTCAAGAATCTGCATTCTTGCCTTGAGGATTATCCTTGTGCATAATCAAGAATTGGGTCACTTCTGAAATGCAGATGGTTTTACATTAACTTTGAAGAACAGCACAAAATTAAGTGGTGAGCTGCATCATGGGCAGCTGTGTCTTTAGCTGCCAAGACCTGAGCTCTGGTATTCCCTTTGTTAACCTCTACACCTCTCTATAAGGCACTCCTTAGTCACAGCTCTTTGACCAGGCATTTAGTCCTTTGACTTAATTTATCCACATGTGAAACCATCAAATTTTGTTTTACCAGAATGCTTTGCAGATTTAACTTTCTATGTATTTGTGGCTGTTGGGAGTTTACAATGTTCACCATTTCTTGCATCAGTCCACACTCTACTACCACTAGTACAGACCCTATACTGCTGGAACACTTGCAGTATGTCATTCCCAAACCATCACCTTATTTAAGCAACTAAGCAATTGTTCCAAGTGGAAATAGAGATCTTTTATTTGCACTTCCATTTACCCAAAGAGAAAATTAGATCTTGGAGGGAAATGAAGTTGAGAAGGGCTGCAATACTGCCAGATAATGGTATAACCAAAATCCAAAGCAGTTTCTCACCATATAGTATTCACAGCACTGAAACAGTTCAATTGGTTTTTAATTCACTGGTAGATGTGGGAATAGATCACCAGCTGGGAACTTCTGTGGCATGATCATGGTTCAGAAGCAATTCCTGAATGCATTTTAATCCAGTATATAGTAGCAGAGTGACTGATCTGTACTTAAAAGATTTATTCTGTAGGTCACCTCTACAGTTAAAAGCAGTTCAATCAGTTCCAAGTCTATAGGTAATCCTTGCAATCTTGTGTTTTAAAAACAATTTAAAGCCATTCTAAATACAAGAACGTTCTTTATTATTGGTGCTTCAAGTTGAGTGAGAAGGCAGCTGGGTTTCCCAGATTAATGAGAAGAATTATCTATCGTGGCATTTTTAGCATCAAAACTTTTGGTGATTTGCATAAAAGACCTTTAGAGGTTTTCCCCTCTGCTGTGTCTCATAATAGGTATAAAATAAATGGCTGTTAATTCTGGTAGTTTTGCAGTTGTGTGACATCTTTAAATGTTGCTGTGGCTCTTTGCATTCTTTGTTCAAGTTCAATTTTATTGTCATCTAACTGTACTTGTATGCAACCGAAGGAAACAATTTTTCTCTGGTCCACAGTGCACCCACAAAGCATGTATCATACACACACTTAAAACAATGCTGCCATAAATAAGATGATAAAATTATCATTCAAAATGCATGTAGTGCACAGCACAGGTAGACTGCAAGATCGTTTACTATTTGAGATTATTGAGATTAGTTAAGTGCAAAATCGAGATCACCCATCTCAAAGTAGGGCTGAAGGACTGCTGCCAGAGGGGTAATACTATAGGAGCAGCAAACTTTCAGAGGTGGCCTTTCAGAGGGTTATAAGCTGGGGACCCTTCTACAATCAAGAGTGGATGTGAAAGATTTGGTCATCGTACACTGAGTGTAGCTGTACATTGTGAACATCATGCAAGTATTATGATTTTCATTTGTTGCCATGCAATGCTTAGCCAACTTGTGATTGTCTAAAACTGAAATAAGGATTTCACTATACTCTGGATACTTCAGTGATAAAGTTTGCAGTTTTGAACTGCTTCTCATCTGGTTTTCAGAATCTTCATGGCTGTGAATTAAGCAGTGTCCTGCATAGTGCTCCAAATCGCTGGGTCAGAGCAGCAGTCTTTGATCAGTAAAAGAGCCAAAGACCTTATTTTTAATTATTGCAGTGTGAGCTGCTTCAAGCAACTAAGAATAGCCATGGACTGTAATTTTCTTTTAGTGGGGTGTGCCTATGGCCTTGTGAAATCTGAGATTGTGCTGGCAGTTTCAGTTCCAGTTGGCGTTAAGAGCATTGAGATAAATCACCACGTGTTCAGTCGTGGTAAAATTAAACAGCTCATGTGCTTCCTGTTGCAGCTTGCCTGCCGCATTTTGTTGGTGATGCCCCTGTTTTCACAGAATGGCAGAATAGCTGCAACTTGGAAGGTGCTTATTCAGCTTATAGAATCTGTATGTGAGAGCTAGTCTAACAACCTTGCCCCTTCCCTGTACCACTACAAGTTCTTTAAGTTCAGATACCGATCCAGCTCCTTTTTGAACAGTGTCGTTGAATTTCCTCTTATCTATGTAGAGCATCTTGGGCCTGTGTAATTTTGAGTTCTACTGTGAGGGAACAGTATTTCTTTAACTACTCAGCTTATGTCCTTCATAATTTTAAATACCTCTATCAAATCCCCTCAGAACCAACTCTATTCCAAGGAAGAAAACCCTTTAGACTGTCCCCAATCCTAAGGGCACTTGTCTCTGGAATCCTTCACGTAAACTTCTTTACATTTTGTTAAACTTTTCCAAATTCCTTGAAGTTTGGTGTTCAGAAATGGACATTATGTTCCTGTTGTGACTGAGCCAGTGCTTATAAATGTTCACTATGACTTGCTCTGTTGGTTAAGTCCTGGACCTAGTGTGCTGCTCTACTGACTTTCTCAGCTAGTCTTGTAAATTTCAACAGACCCATTGTAAATTGGGGGACGGCTTTGTTGAGCACCTCCACCCCACCTAGCACAAAAGCAGAACTTTAACATTCTGACATGTCGGTTCATGACCTCCTCTTGTGCCAAGATAAGGCCTCGGGGTGGAGGAACAACTCCTTGTATTCCATCTGGGTTGCCTCCAACCTGATGGCATGAATGTTGCTTTCTCATTCTGGTTTAAAAAAAATTCTCTCCCTTCCCCCATCCCCTTTCCCCAATCTGACTTTTCACCTCTTCTCACCTACCTACCACTTACCCAGATCCTCCTCTCCTACCCTTTCTCTTATGACCCTTGACCTTTCCTACCCATCCAAATTCACTTATTGCCTTCCAGCCAGTCTACTACCCTTCCTACATCTTTTATTCTGGCATTTTTCTTCTTCCTTCTCAGACCTGAAGAAGGGTCTTGGCTTGAAATGTTGACTGTTTATTCCTTTTCTTAGATGCCGAGTTCCCTCCAGTATTGTGTGTGTGTTGCTGCAGATGGTGAACAAACATATTGGAATTCTTTGAGGAAATAACAAGCTGGATAGTCAAAGGAGAGCCAATGGATGTTGTGTACTTGGATACTCAGGCCTTTGACAAGGTGCTAAACATGAGGCAATTTAACAAGATAAGAGCCCATGATATTACAGGAAAGATACTAGCATGGATAGAAGATTAGTTGACTGGCAGGAGGCAAAGAATGGGAATAAAGCGGGTCTTTTCTGAAGACTGCTGGTAACTAATGGTGTTCTGCAGGGCTCGGTGTTGGGCCCGCCTCTTTTCACGTTGTATATCTATGATTTGGATGACAGAATTGATGGCCTTATGGCCAAGTTTGCAAATGATATGAAGGGAGGTTGAGGAAACAGTCTGCAGAAGGACAGGCTTGAAGGGCTGAATGGCCTACTCCTGCACCTATTGTCTATTGATTTAGAAAGATTGGAAGAATGGGCAAAGAAATGGCAGATGGGATATAGCATAGGGAAGTATATATACACTTCGGTAGAAGGAATAAAGGCATAGGCCATTTTCAAAATGGGGAGAAAATACAAAAATCTGAGGTGCAAAGGGACTTGAGAGTCTTCATGCAGGATTCCGTAAATATTAACTTGCAGGCTGGGTTGGTGGTAAGGAATGCAAATGTAGTGTTAGTATTCATTTTGAAGAGGACTAGAATATAAAAGCAAGGATATAATTCTAAAGCTTTATAAGGCATTGATCAGACTACACTTGGAGAATTATGAGCAGTTTTAGGCCCCTTATCTTAGAAAAGATATGCTGGCATTGGAGAGGGTTCAGAAGAATGATTCTGGGAATGAAAGCATTTGGCTCTTGGCCTGCACTCAGTGGAGTTCAGAAGAAAGAGGGGGAGGGGGGAATCTCATTGAAACATACCAAATATTGAAAGGCGTAGATAGAGTGAATGTGACACAGTTGTTTCCTATAGTGGGTGAGTCTAGGATCAGAGGGTACAGCCTCAGAATAGAGGAACATCCATTTAGAACAGATGAGGAATTTCTTTAGCCAGAGGGTAGTGAACTGAGAGGGATAACAAATTAGCCATGATGGAATGGCGGAACATATCCGATGGGCTGAATGGCATAATTCTGCTCCCATGTCTTATGATAGTGAATTCATTGCCACAGACAGCTGTGGTGGCCAAATCATTAGGTATATTTAAAGAGAAGGTTGATAGGTTCTTGATTTAGTTATGGGGAGAGGGATTGAGAGGGATGATAAATCAGCCATGTTGGAGTGGCAGAGCAAACTCAAGCCTATTCAAGGATGAGAAATTTATTGGAAGGAATTCTGGTGGACAGGATTTATTTGCATTTGGAAAGTCAATGTCCAATTAGGGATAGGAAGTATGGCATTGTGCGTTGGAAATCACGTCTCGTGAATTTGAGTTTTTGGAAGGGTGACCAAGATGATTGGAATGGGCAGGATGGTTGATGTTTCCTGTATATATGTTAGAAGACCCTTTAAGGTCCAGATGTTAGGCTAGCCGAAAGCTTAGAACACTTTGTGATCTGGAGTGAGCAAGCCATTGTGTACAAAATTGTCTTGATAGGAGGCAGCGAGTGGTAGTGGAGGTTGTCTTTCCAATTGGAAGTATGTGACCAGTGGTGAAGTAGGGATCAGTGCTGGGTCCAGTGTTAATTGCAGTCTAATTTAATGGTTTGAATGAGAATGTAGATTGCATGATTAGTAGACTTACAGATGACACCAAAATTGATATAGTGGATAGTGAAGTTTTCTAACATTACGGAATGATATTGATCAATTGTGAATGTAGGCGAAGGAATGACAACATTTAAGTTGGACAATTCTTAGCAGTGTGGAGGAACTGAGGGATCTTTGGGTACAAGTCTATAGATCCCTTAAGTTGATAGGATGGTTAAGGCATATAGTGGGTTGGCCTTCATTAGGTGGATTGAGTTCAACAGTAGGGAGATATGTTGCAGCTCTATAAAAGTTTGGTTAGAGCAAACTTGGAGTATTGTATTCAGTTCCTGTCACCTCATTATAGGAAGGATGTGGAAGCTTTAGGGAGAGTGCTGAGGAGATTTATCAGGGTTACAGACCATGTCTCATGAGGAAAGGCTGAGCGAGCTAGGGCTTTTATTCCTTGGAACAAAGGAGGTTAAGGTGTGACTTGATAGACATGTATAACATGATGAGAGTCATAGAGTGGATAGCCAACACCTTTTTCCCAGGGCGGCAATGGCTAATATAAGTGGGGATAATTTTAAGCAGCTTGAAGGAAAATAAAGGGGAGATGTCAGAGGTAGGTTGTTTTAGAGTGGTAAGTGCATGGAATGCACTGCCAGGGGTGTGGCAGTAGCTGATACTTTGGGACATTTAAAAGCCTCTTAGTCACATGGATGAAAGAAAAATGTAGGGGTATATGAGAGTGAAGGGTTGGGATTGATTTTGGGGTAGGTTAAAAGGTCAATACAACATGGGCTGAAGGGCCAGTATTTTACTGTACTATTCTAATTGTGAAGCGATGCATTTGGGAAGTTAGACCAGGGAAGGATATTGTGAGTGGCAAAGCCCTGGGTAGTGTTCGAGAACCTAGGCTATAGGTACAAAGAGGTACAGACTCTATCTATTTATCCTATAAATAGGATAAATAGCTAGAGTCTGTTTTCAGTGTTGAAGGTGTTTCAAATCAGATGACATGGGTTTGAGGGAAGGTAAATTAAGGAAATATGAGACTTTATCCAGTCTTTTGATATATTAATGGATAGAGAAATGTGTGTTAACACTAATTAAGTGTTGATAGGTGCTGAGGATTTTTATCTGCTTTCCATTAACCCAAGATCCATGGAGTCCAACAATAGTTTTGGGTTAAGGGCAGGAAATTTAAGATTGAAATTTGCAGAATTCTGTCTCTGGGGCTGGTATTTTGATTAGATGGAAATTAGGTCTTTCTTTATTCTTTGGAGCGTAGAAGGTGGAGGGGGGACTTGATAGAGATATTTAAAATTATGA
Organism: Hemitrygon akajei; assembly: GCF_048418815.1. Taxonomy (NCBI): domain Eukaryota; kingdom Metazoa; phylum Chordata; class Chondrichthyes; order Myliobatiformes; family Dasyatidae; genus Hemitrygon; species Hemitrygon akajei. The sequence goes on from NC_133127.1 coordinate 36,226,893, forward strand.
GGGGGATAGATAGAGTTGACGTGGATAGGCTTTTTCCATTGAGAGTAGGGGAGATTCAAACAAGAGGACATGAGTTAAGGGGCAAAAGTTTGGGGTAACACAAGAGGGAACTTTACTCAGAGTGTGGTAGCTGTGTGGAACGAGCTTCCGGTAGAAGTGGTAGAAGCAGGTTTGATTTTCGTCATTTAAAAAAAATTGGATAGGTATATGGACAGGAAAGGAGTGGAGGATTATGGGCTGAGTGCAGGTAGGTGGGACTAGGTGGTACAGTTTGGCACAGACTAGAAGGATCGAGATGGCCTGTTTCCATGCAGTAATTGTTATATGGTTAAGTAAATCTATTGCATGGAATGGTTTGAGATGGGTTTGGAAATGAGCATGTTTCTTTAACTCATTAGTCTTTGTGAAGATCATATATGCCATGGAGATCAGAGGGGTTCAGAAGAATGAGAGGCTTTACTGAGAGATGCTGCATTCTGAGGGTGTTGGGTGCTGAGGATTTTTATCCCTTAACCCAAAATCTGTGGAATCTAACAATAGTTTTGGGTTAAGGGCAGGAAATTTAGGATTGAAATTTGCAGCATTCTGTCTCTGGGGCTGGTATTTTGATTGGACGGAAAGTGAATAAGGCTTGTTATCATAGTGAATGTCAGTTGGCTCATTTTTTAAGAAGCATGAGATTATAGATATCACAAGCTTGTGTTTGCAACTAATATGAATTGAAATGTTTCCTCAAATTGAAACTGAATTCTGCATGTTCGATTGAACAGTTGGTTTGAATCCGGTAAGCTGTGATGTGGTCATTAGTTTTTGTTGGTGAGTAATTCTTGTTGAAATTGAAGTGATGGTGAACAAATTACCTTCTAATCTGGACTCTGACAGCAGTACCAGAGACACACATAGACTGGGGAAAAGATCTGCTAGCAATGATAAGTTGGAAATGTAGATTTAAAAACAGATGGGTATTGGAAATCTGAAATTAGAAAATCCTGGAATTACTGGGGTCATGCAGCATCTTTTGAGAGAGTTTCCTTTCCAGGTTCAGTGTAAATGTAGATTGTGCTACGTGGTATCATGGGGTCATTTGCTATTCGCATGTGCCTGAGGGGAAAAGACCATTGTAAACACAAAAATCCTTGTAAACACAAAATACACTGCAGATGCTGTGGTCAAAGCAACACGTACAACACACTGGAGGAACTCAGCAGGTCAGGCAGCATCTGTGGAAACGAGCAATCAACATTTCGGGCCAAGACCCTTCGTCAGGACTGAAGAGGCAGGGGGCAGGGGCCCTATAAAGAAGGTGGGGAGGGTGGGAAGGAGAAGGCTCGCAGGGTGCCAGGTGAAAAACCAATAAGAGGAAAGATCAAGGGGTGGGGGAGGGGATAGGCAGGAAAGGTGAAGGAATTTAAGGGGAAAGCATTATGTGTAGTAGAAGGCAGAATCATGAGAGAGGTTATAGGCAGCTGGAGGAGGAGGAGGCAGAGTGAAACTGGGATGGGGGAAGGGAGGGAATTACCGGAAATTGGAGAATTCAGTGTTCACGCCAAGGGGCTGGAGACTACCCAGACGGTAGATGAGGTGTAACTGATCCTTGTGTTATGAGATTTGAAAGCAGTACAGTGTGCTTAAGGTTTGAACACAGACCTTCATTGTGTACTTAGGACATCAAATGACCCAGAAAATGCTTTCTCCAGTGTTATTTCCCCACTGGGCTACCTTCCTATCTTTTTCCCTGGAGGTGAGCAGTTGTTTTGCTTGTCATGTGACACCTTATTGTATTTCTCCTACTCACTGGATTGTGACACAATGATGTGAGCAAGTGGGGACCCTGAGCCTGTTGCTACTTGGACTGAGGTTGGGTTGGGGGTGGAAGGGTGGCAGTAGAAGGCTTGTATAAATAACAGCTTTGTTCAGTGACCAGTCTGAACTGGTCATCATATGTTTCATCATAAGGAAAGGGTATTTCAATTGAGTTATGCCCCATGTAAGCCTTTCATCCATCAGCATGGTGTCTTATTCTATGCATCTATCTTTCTTGGTGTTTATTTAGCTTTTCTTTGAGCTTTCTCTCAGGGAAAGAGCTCTGCTTCCTGGTTAAAGAAAGTTCTGCCTAAATTTCTAGTTGGGTAACCATAATTTTCTGCTCACAATTCCAGTTGAATATGCAGGGTGGTGAATGTTTCACAGCTGTGAACTTGTGTTGGTTTCTTCACGACTTCAGAAATGATGTTTCTAGTGAGGAAAATTGACAACAGAAGTTAAGGTTAGTAAAAGGTATCCCAGTGTTTTGAGCAAGGCAGACTGATAATTTAGTTGGGCTAGGTATCAGTGACTTCAGGGTTGAGAGAGAAATTGCTGGTGTTTCCCGTGTGGATTTGAATTGGGATACTTTGCATTGATTTAGGTTTATATTCCCTTGAGCATAGTTGTGGTTTGCTGTGGTTCAATTCAGGTGATTTCTTTTTTAACTGCTTACCCAAATTGGTTACTTTTGGTTATCAACTTTTGTCCCCTACTAGTCAAAGTTAATTTATTTTCAAAGTAATATATATCACCATATACTACTCTGAGATTAATTTTTGCAGGCATTCACAGTAAATAGTGTTACAATAGAATCAATGAAAAACTGCACAGCATGAGACAATGAATGTGAAAAGTACAAATTAAATACGAAGAAAAAAAGCAAAGTAATAACAAATAAATAAACAATAAATATCAAGAATGTGAGATGAAGAATCCTTGAAAGTGAGTACATAGGCTGTAGAATCTATACAGTGTTGGGATGAGGAAGTTATCCTCTGATTAAAGAACCTGCTGGTCAAGGAGTAATAGCTGTTCCTGAACTGGTGGTGTGGGTCCTGAGCCTTCTGTACCTTCTTTTTTTTACTGTTTGCTACTGCTGTTCAGGAGGCTTTAAACTAATGTGGCAGGGGGATGGGAACAAGTGCAGAGAGACAGGGGTGTAAAATGAGGGTAGAAGCAACAAGTAGTAAGGTGAAAAGTAAAAGTGGCAGGCAGGCAAATCCAGGGCAAAAAACAAAAAGAGCCACTTTTCAACATAATTGTATAAGGGCTAAGAGTGTTGTAAAAACAAGCCTGAAGGCTTTGTGCGTCAATGCGAGGAGCATTCGTAACAAGGTGGATGAATTGAATGTGCAGATAGTTATTAATGAATATGATATAGTTGGGATCACAGAGACATGGCTCCAGGGTGACCAAGGATGGGAGCTCAACATCCAGGGATATTCAATATTCAGGAGGGATAGACAGGAAAGAAAAGAAATGGCAGTGGGGTAGCATTGCTGGTTAGAGAGGAGATTAACGCAATAGAAAGGAAGAATATTAGTCTGGAGGATGTGGAATCGATATGGGTAGAACTGCATAACACTAAGGGGCAAAAAACACTGGTGGGAGTTGTGTACAGGCCACCTAACAGTAGTAGAGAGGTTGGGGATGGTATTAAACAGGAAATTAGAAATGCGTGCAAAAAAAGAACAGTAGTTATAATGGGTGACTTCAATCTACATAGAGATTGCGTGAAAGAGATTGGTAAGGGTGCTGAGGAAGAGGATTTCTTGGAATGTATGTGGGATGGTTTTCTGAACCAACATGTCGAGGAACCAACTAGAGAGCAGGCCATTCTAGATTGGGTATTGAGCAATGAGGAAGGATTAGATAGCAATCTTGTCGTGCGAGGCCCCTTGGGTAAGAGTGACCATAATATGGTGGAATTCTTCACTAAGATGGAGAGTGACATAGTTAATTCAGAAACAAAGGTTCTGAACTTAAAAAAGGGTAACTTTGAAGGTATGAGACGTGGATTAGCTAAGATAGATTGGCAAATGATACTTAAAGGGTTGATGGTGGATATGCAATGGCAAGCATTTAAAGATTGCATGGATGAACTACAACAATTGTTCATCCCAGTTTGGCAAAAGAATAAACCAGGGAAGGTAGTGCACCCGTGGCTGACAAGGGAAATTAGGGATAGTATCAAGTCCAAAGAAGAAACATATAAATTAGCAAAAAAAGCGGCACACCTGAGGACTGGGAGAAATTCAGAGACCAGCAGAGCAGGACAAAGGGCTTAATTAGGAAAGGGAAAAAAGATTATGAGAGAAAGCTGGCAGCGAACATAAAAACTGACTGTAAAAGCTTTTATAGATACGTGAAAAGAAAAAGATTGCTCAAGACAAATGTAGGTTCTTTACAGTCAGAAACAGGTGAATTGATCATAGGGAACAAAGACATCGCAGACCAATTGAATAACTACTTTGGTTCTGCCTTCACTAAGGAGGACATAAATAATCTTCCGGAAATAGTAAGGGACCGAAGGTCTAGTGAGATAGTGAACCTGAGGGAAATACATGTTAGTAGGGAAGTGATGTTAGGTAAATTGAAGGGATTAAAGGCAGATAAATCCCCAGGGCCAGATGGTCTGCATCCCAGAGTGTTTAAGGAAGTTGCCCAAGAAATAGTGGATGCATTAGTGATAATTTTTCAAAACTCCTTAGATTCTGGATTAGTTCCTGAGGATTGGAAGGTGGCTAATGTAACCCCACTTTTTAAAAAAGGAGGGAGAGAGAAACCGGGGAATTATAGACCGGTTAGTCTGACATCAGTGGTGGGGAAAATGCTAGAGTCGGTTATCAAAGATGTGATAACAGCACATTTGGAAAGAGGTGAAATCATCGGACAAAGTCAGCATGGATTTGTGAAAGGAAAATCATGTCTGACGAATCTTATAGAATTTTTTGAAGATGTAACTAGTAGAGTGGATAGGGGAGAGCCAGTGGATGTGGTATATTTAGATTTTGAAAAGGCTTTTGACAAGGTCCCACACAGGAGATTAGTGTGCAAACTTAAAGCACACGGTATTGGGGGGGTATGGTATTGATGTGGATAGAGAATTGGTTGGCAGACAGGAAGCAAAGAGTGGGTGTAAACGGGACCTTTTCAGAATGGCAGGCAGTGACTAGTGGGGTACCACAAGGCTCAGTGCTGGGACCCCAGTTGTTTACAATATATATTAATGATTTAGACGAGGGAATTAAATGCAGCATCTCCAAGTTTGCGGATGACACAAAGCTGGGCGGTGGTGTTAGTTGTGAGGAGGATGCTAAGAGGATGTAGGGTGACTTAGATAGGTTAGGTGAGTGGGCAAATTCATGGCAGATGCAATTTAATGTTGATAAATGTGAGGTTATCCACTTTGGTTGCAAGAACAGGAAAACAGATTATTATCTGAATGGTGGCAGATTAGGAAAAGGGGAGGTGCAATGAGACCTGGGTGTCATTATACACCAGTCATTGAAGGTGGGCATGCAGGTACAGCAGATGGTGAAAAAGGCAAATGGTATGTTGGCATTCATAGCAAAAGGATTTGAGTACAGGAGCAGGGAGGTTCTACTGCAGTTGTACAAGGCCTTGGTGAGACCGCACCTAGAGTATTGTGTGCAGATTTGGTCCCCTAATCTGAGGAAAGACATTCTTGCCATAGAAGGAGTACAAAGAAGGTTCACCAGATTGATTCCTGGGATGGCAGGACTTTCATATGAAGAAAGACTGGATCAACTAGGCCTATACTCACTGGAATTTAGAAGATTGAGGGGGGATCTTATTGAAACGTATAAAATTCTAAAGGGATTGGACAGGCTAGATGCAGGAAGATTGTTTCCGATGTTGGGGAAGGCCAGAATGAGAGGTCACAGTTTAAGGATAAAGGGGAAGCCTTTTAGGACCGAGATGAGGAAAAACTTCTTCACACAGAGAGTGGTGAATCTGTGGAACTCCCTGCCACAGGAAGCAGTTGAGGCCGGTTCATTGGCTATATTTAAGAGGAAGTTAGATATGGCCCTTGTGGCTAAAGGGATCGGGGGTATGGAGAGAAAGCAGGTACAGGGTTTTGAGTTGGATGATCAGCCATGATCATATTGAATGGCGGTGCAGGCTCGAAGGGCCGAATGGCCTACTCCTGCAGCTATTTTCTATGTTTCTGATAACACTGAGAAGAGAGCATGGCCTGGATGGTGGAGGTCCTTGATGGATGCTGCTATCCTATGACAGCACTCCATATAAATGTGCTCAATGGCGGGAGGCCTTCATCTGTGATAGACTGGACTGTATCCACTACTTTTTGTAGGCTTTTCTGTGCAGTGTTTCTATACTAGGTTGTGAAGCAACCAGTCAGTTGATCCACCCTGCATCTATAGAAGTTTGTCAGAGTTTTAGATGACGTGCTGAATCTTCACACACGTTTAAGAAAGTAGAGCTATTGTCCTGTGTTGTTGTTTCCTTCCAGTTTCCTACTCCTGTAGTCAATAATTAGCTCCTTGACCTCGCTGACATTGAGAGAGAAAGAGAGAGAGTGCTATAGTACCATTCAGCCAGATTTTCAATCTTTCTATATGCTGATTTATTTGTCAATAAGGGCATTTTGGTTCAGGCTTTTGTCAAAGCAAATACAAGCAAAAAGTTCATTTTCTTGTGTAGTGGTAGATACTTTTAACCCATTTCTTTGCACATGCAAATTGAATTGGTTGGCAGTATTGGAAAGGATTTTTAGCCATTATGGCTTTATAGCTTAAGTGGATCTTTTTTTTTGGGGGGGGTGGAGTAAGTTGGTTTATTGGATGAAATAAAAAGTCAAGCCTCGAACATATAAAATTAAGAATATAGAGGGGCAAGATATTTACCGTACTCTAAAAGGTATTGAGGATAAGGGGGCAGAAGCTAAAAATGAAGACCATGTTGGCTAGGAGCAGTGTTAGTAAGCACTTCATACACAAAGGGAAATGGGAATCTGCAACATCTCTATTTCTCTCCTCTTCCCTATTGTTTTCTCTCCTCACCTCTCCCATCTGCACTCCCACCAAAGAAAATGACATCATCTGAAAATTTCACTTTTGTATTAAAGTTATGGGGTGAGGGATAGAGCCCATAATCAAGGTGCAATTATACATTTGATTGTCAGAATTGATTCAGTTGGCTGTATGGTCCCGCTCTATTGTTCACACTTAGCAAAAGAGATTTATGGTTTCCTTTCCCATTTAACAGGAAATATTCAGGGCACTTTGGCTTGCACTTGCACACTGTCTGAATGTTAAAATGTTCCAAGGTGTTCCAGAAAAAGATAGGAGGACTGGATGTAGTATGATGCAGATTGCTGTACTTTGTAGTCCTATTACTTTTTAACATTGCATTCCATTTCCTTTGTACCTGAGGTTCCTGTTGACTGCAGATGAGAAAGTTGATGAATGGGTTTAAGAGTAATTATCCAGTGGCTTCCATCTGGAAGTACTGTACTTCATGAAAACTGTGGAGTTGCTCGTGGTTCTTTTGTTATTTTCAATCTATGTCAATCTGCTGATCCCATTCAAACTGGTATTTTCCATAATTTGCTTCCTGATTTTGGATTGCAGCAGTGTTGGGTTTAAAGTAATAATTACAGGTGAGGTTTTCTCTCCAAGTTACGTGTCCTGGTTAGTTTTGAAAACTAAGCCCCACAGCATGGTGAACAATGGGATACATAATCTGAGACTACCTTCCATTGTTTTGAGATGTGGAGAGCTGTTCAAGATCTGTATTTTTGTAATATAACCAATAACCACTAAATAAATGCAAGTGCTGTATTATACAACCACTTGCATTTGTGTAGTATTTTCAACACACTCAAATAGGCCAAAGTATATAACCAAGTAAATGTAAGGGACTAAAGTGCTCAGGTTCAAAGTAAATTTATTATCATTGTACATATATTACATCATATACTAACTGTTTCTGAATCTGTCACTGTGTGATCTGAGGCTCCTGTACCTCCTTTATGTCAGCAGTGAGAAGGGAGCATAGCCTAAGTGTTAGTTTCAAAGGAATGGAAGAGAGCATGGGATTTACATTGTTGATTCTGTGGGGCTCATGGAAGATCTTATTCATGTTTGTGGAAGAGCAAACTGATGCCACCCTATGTTGGGGAATTGGAGTGTGTGCATTGCTTTACTTTCTCTCCTCGTTAATTGGGGCTGTATCCTAGGATTGAGGAATACTGGTCATGCTCAGTAGGTTGTGTGTCAGCATTACAAGTGGATGTCTTAGAGTTGTACATCATAAAGCAGGCTGTAGCTAAATCTGACTCCACCCTCCACATTCTGCTGCTAGTTATTCTGCCAACCTGTAATTCTTTGAATATGGGAGAAAACTTGAGCACTTGGAATCTTGCAAGATCACTGGCTGAGGGGGTGGGCTGGCACATTGGGGAGTGTGCAAACTCCATACAGGTACTGTCTGAAGTTAGGATTTAATCCATGACCACTGAACTGTGAAGAAGTGGCTCTATTAGCTTCAGGAATTTGTTGCTCGTGTGAAAGGCCATAAGGTTTGGTGGTTAACTTTATTGCCATAGACAGAACATAGAAGTCTACAGCACATTACAGGCCTTTTGGCCCACAATGTATGCTGACTCTGTAACCTTCTCTAGAAACTGCCTAGAATTACCCTACCACATAGCCCTCTATTTTTCTAGGCTCCATGTGCCTATCTAAGAGTCTGTTAAAAGACCTTGTTGTATCTGCCTGTACTACTGTTGCTGGCAGTGCATTCCACATACCCATCGCTCTGTGTATTTAAAAAAAAAAGAAGAAAAAAAAACAACAACAAACAAACTATCAAATAAACAAACCAACAACTTAACCCTGACATCCCCTCTGTACCTACTTTCAGCACCTTGAAACTATGCTCCCTTGTGTTAGCCACTCCAGCCCTGGGAAAAAGTCTCTGGCTATCCACACGATCAATGCCTCTCATCATCTTATACATCTCTGTCAGGTCACCTCTCATCCTCTGTTGCTTCAAGGAGAGAAGGCCAAGTTCACTCAACCTATTCTCATAATGCATGCTCTCCGAAACAGGCAACACACTGTTAAGTCTCCTTTGCACTCTCTCTACAGTAGCCACATCCTTCCTGTAGTGAGGTGACCAGAACTGAATAAAGTACTCCCAAGTGGGGTCTGATCAAAGTCTCATATAGCTATAACATTACCTCACAGCTCTTGAACTCGATCACATGTTTGATGAAAGCCAATGCATTATACACCTTCTTAACAATATTGTTAACTACGCAGCAGCTGTAAGTATCCTATGGACAGAGACCCCAAGATCTCTCTGATCATCCACACTGCCAAGAGTCTTGCCATTAATACTATATCCTGTCTTCAAATTTAACCTACCAAAATGAACCACTTCACACTTAACTGGGTTGAACTCCATCTGCCACTTTTCAGCCAAGTTCTGCATCGTATCAATGTGGTGCTGTAATATCTGACAACCCTCCAGACTATCCACAACACCTCCAACCTTTGTGTCATTAGCAAACTTGCTAACCTACCCTTCTACTACTTCACCCAGGTTATTTATAAAAATCACTAAGAGGAGGGGTCCCAGAACAGATCCCTGCAGAACACCACTGGTCAGTGACCACCATGCGGAATATGAACCATCTACAACAACCTTTTGCCTTGGATTCCTTGGATCTCATGTCTCCTTACTTTCTGAATGAGCCTTCCATGGTGAACCTTATCAAGTGCCTTATTGAAATCCATATACATTACATCCACTGCTCTACCTTCAACAATGTGTTTTGTTAGATCCTCCAAGAATTCAATCAGGCTCGTAAGGCATGACCTGCCCTTGATAAAGCCATGCTGACTATCTCTAATCAGATTGTATCTCTCCAAATGGTCATAAATCCTGCTTCTCAGGGTCTTCTCCAACAACTTGCCCACCACTGAAGTAAGACTCACTGGTCTATCATTTTCTGGGTTATCTACTCCCTTTCTTGGACAAGGGAACAACATTTGCAACCCTTCAATCCTCTGGTACTTCTCCTGTCCCTTTTGATGCTGCCAAGATCATCGCCAGAGGTTCTGCAATCTCCTCCCTTACTTCCCGCAGTGGCCTGGGATATACCTTGTCTGGTCCCTAACTTAAGTTATCTATTTAGTACCTTGCAAAAGTGCCAGCACATCCTTTTAATGTCTGTATGCTCAAGTGTTTCAGTCCACTCTAAGTCATCCCCACGGTTGCCAAGGTCCTTTTTCCTGGCAAATACTGAAGCAAGGTATTCATTAAGTACCACCGCTTCCTCTTAACCAGATTTTCTACATCCTTTGTATGCCATGGTTCTTTTACCCTACCGTCCTTTCCTTGCTTTAATGGAACATACCTGTGCAGAATGCCATGCAAATATTCTCTGAACATTTGCCACATTTCTGCTGTGCATTTCCCTGAGAACATCTGCTCCTAATTTGTGCTCTCAAGTTCCTGTCTAATAGCAACATTTTTACCCCTACCCCAATTAAATGTTTTCACAAATTGTCTACTGCTATCCCTCTCCAACACTATGGTAAAAAAGAGTTGTGATCACTGCCTCAAAAGATCACTACCCACCGAGTGATCTGACACCTGACCGGGCTCATTTCTGAATACCAGATCAATTACAGTCTCTCCTCTACCTGGCTTATCTAATATTGTACCAGGAAGCCTTTCTGAACACACCTAACAAACTCCAATCCATCTAAACCCCTTGGTCTAAGGAGATGCCAGTCAATATCAGGAAAGTTAAAATCTCCCGTCACAACAACCCTATTATTATTGCACTATTCCAGAAACTGCCTGCCTATCTGCTTAGCTATGTCCGTGTCTATAAAAACACCCAGTAGAGTTATTGCCCCCTTCCTGTTACCTCATTATGTTCCTGTACTGACTGTTGCTTGGCATAGGCAGCAATCCTGAGATCACTACCCTTGAGATCCTGCTTCTCAGCTTCTTTCCAAACTCCCTGTATTCTGCTTTCCTCTTTTTTCTACCTCTGTTGTTGATGCCAATATGTACCATGACCTCCAGCTTCTTGCCCTCCTATATCAGGATATTGTGGATGAGTTCAGAAACATCACCATCCCTGGCACCTGGGAGGCAGATAACCATCCATGTTTCTTTTTCATGCCGACAGAATCACCTATCTGAACCCCTAACTATAGAATTCCCTATTACTGTTGCCATCCTCTTCTGTTCCCTATCCTTCTGAGCCACAGGGCCAGACACAGTGCCAGATTTACAGGCACTATTGTTTGTGCCAGGTAGGTTGTTCCCACCCCACCCCCCCTTCCCAAACAGTACTTAAAATGGAGTACTTATTGTTAAGGGGGATGGCCACAGGGATGCCTGATGTTCTCCCTTCCCTCTCCTGACAGTCACCCACTTACCTGACTCCTGTGGCCCCAGTGTGACTTGCCTGCCTGTAGCTCCTATGAATCACCTCCTCACTTTCCCTAACAAGCTGAAGTTCATTGAGCTGCAACTCCAGTTCCTTAACTCTGTCTCTAAGGAGCTGCAGCTCAATGCACTTGGCACAGATGTGGCCATCAGGGAGGCCTAAAGTCTGCCGGATATCTGACACCCGAAGCCCCAATGATCCAAAACCCTACTATTCTGATGAATATTCCTATGATGACTGCTTCACTAGGCAGTGTCTCCCTTTTATCCCAGAACCTTTTTAGCAGTCTTGCGAGATGATGAGCTACAGTGTCTATGCACTTCTCCCAATCGAATATCCTACTGAAAGAAACTCACTTTTTAAATCTCAGTGGCCTTGTGCAAAGACGAGCTACTGCATCTGCGCACTTCTCCCAATCCAATCTTCCCTGAGCTGAGGATATCCTGTGTAATCTGTTTTCTTGATGGGTCAAATAGCCTAATTTTGCTCCTGTGCCTTAAGGTCTCATTTTGAATTTCAAATATGTTGAGTTTTGTTATACTTCAGATTTGATCTGGTTTGTGAGCGGTGATGGATGTTACACACTGAGCTGTTGTTACCTGGGTTGTGCTGAATGGGAAGTGGAAGCAGATTCAATGGGATCTTTCAAAAGAAAACTGCATAAATACTCTGGAAAGAGCAAGAGAGTCGACTGATTGTAGAGTGCTTTCACAGTTGTGGCACAGTGACATACTGTGATTCTGCATCAGTTAAAATGTTTTTGTTTTTAATTTATACATGTATAGAAACAGTTAATGCACTTGGTACGTCTTTCTCTGTATTCATCATACCATTCAATCAATGCATCAGTGCCATTCATGTTTCTTCAAGCAGTATGTTGATCTGTTTGAGAGGCTATTACATTGGATTGAAGCCCTCGGTGTCCAGTAGCAGCAGGACTCTAAACCATAGCTTTTCTTCACAGAGCTGTGTGCTGTTGTACCTTTATAAGATGCTAGTCAGCAGTGTTCGTTTGTGAACCTCTCATTGCTCTGGAAGACCAACAGATCTTGGACAGAAAGTGCATCTTTCACCAGGTTGATCTTCCAGCAGCAGTTGATGATTGTATAAGTATGCATCCCTGGGAACAGCCTGTAGATTGGCGTCATCACAAGGGAGTTGTGCATTAGGAATGAGAATCTGGCTGTGCAGGAAGATCTAATGGGGAGGGTTTCTCTTACTGCCAGCCAAGTGAAGTCTTGGTGTGTGCTCTGACGAAGTTGTGTTCTGCCAAATGATTTTGACAGTTTGATTGAGAAACCATCCGGTGACCCTTGCAGGGCTTCTATGGCATTCTGTGCCAATCACTGGACTTGTAGTTAGAGGCATTTTGGTGGGGCACATTCCAACTGAATGGAATATTACTTGCCTCTGAGGCCAACGAGATACAGGTAGAATCTCAGCACGCAGTGGCACTTTTGTATTCTGGATCCACACAGTTTGATGCAGACACACAGAACAGTGGCCATCTGGATGAGTAGAATGAATGGGCATGTTCCCTCCCTGGTGTATCATGACCTGATGGAAATGATACTTACTAAATCTCCATGAATTGCAGCATGCCACAGCACAGGAGTATCATCTGTTTCCATACCCTTTAAATAAGTGGTTAGCTAAGTTCTGGGGAGGACAGCCTGGATCCTCTTGGTTCACGGTTAGGGTGAGGCAAGAGGAAATGAACATTTTTCCTCTATACTTGGCAGTTGAGATAAGTACAGATGGATCTCGGCTGGATTTGATCCTTGCTGCGCTACAGAAAAATGTTTCTTAAAATGATTCTATGCAAGCTGTGTGTGTATGAGAAGGTGTATATTGTATGTATCTTTCTGTATGGAGAAAGTGAGAGTGTGTGTGTGTGTTTCTGCTTTATGTGAGAACAAATGTGAAATTCCCTGGGAATAGTAGCTGACCCATTTCCTGAAGTCTTGTCTAGGAGTCTGTCCTTGGTTTTGTGTGCACTGGAAGATTGTTCTGCTCTGTGGGGACATCACAGGTTGGCTGTAGGCGGTCTTTGCTGTACAATAAAACTCCTGCATCTTTCAACGCAATCAATCAACGTGCTTGGGTTGGAAAAAGCACCTTGGCAACAGTTTGGAGCAGCAGTCACCAATTCAATAGATGCATGAATTAACACTTCATAATAAATTCACAGCCCTGCCTTTGTGTCTTTCAGTGCCATGACACAGGTGTTGTTTGTAAAAGGAAGCTGCTTTTAACTCTGCACCAAACAGATACTTTGCCAATGAAAATCCAGAGTTGAATTTTAATGAGGCTTATTGAACTTCAAAAAATACAAATTAACAGAATTGTTCCATTTGTCACAGTGGCTCAGTGGATATCTGGTCATGTAATAAATACAGTGCAGGAAGTCGCATCATTGTGCAGTTGTGATCAAAAAGTTATGAGATTTGATAAGAGTAAATATGCTGGAGGATGGAATTGGCAGTGGAGGATGGGGGAAACAGTTGGGTGGGGTCGGGGTGGGGTAATGGTGTGCTGAGAATTCTTTATATTGGGATGGTAGCTAGAAGAGATTGGATGTAAATTTACAATGATAGCGAAGCTTTCTGAGAAGTAGTGGGTGAGTAGGACTGATCGGTAGGTCTTTCAAAGAGCCATCACGAGTATAGTGGGCTGATCGGCCACCACCTATTGTATTCTTTGGTGGGTGAATTGAGCTGAAATAATTTGAAGAGAGCAAAACGATATTATCCTGGATTGGTGCCCTTTTCCTGCTCTATATTCATATGTGAGGATGTGATGAGAATACAAGTGAAATTGGCAACAGAATCCTTCTGGTTTGGAGTATAATTACAGAACAAAGCCTTGTTGAGCATTCTGTTGGAATTGTTTGGAGCATTATTTGGTACAGGAAACTGCTGTTTAGAATGTGTTGTGGTTCATCTTCAAAGTATGTAAAGGGTTAGACTTTGAAGATGTATTCTACAGCTTATGTGAAGAAACCACAAAGTAACTTGTTACTCACAATTTTCCCTGCAACAGGAACTATTCCACAACTTTGGTGCCAGTGTTTCTGAAGCTTAATGCTTCTGTTCTTTTTTTGGATGTATATATTGTTAAAACCACAAGTAATAGTGTTAATTTGGATCGAATCACTTAGTCTATGTGAACAGCTAAATAGCCTGCTGTGGCCCTGTTTTCTGCTCCACTTGTATCCAATTTGCATCCAACTTGAGTCTCATCTTGGAGGGTTATGACCCCTGCTGGCTTATCAGATCTATGTAAGAGTGAAATTGTCTTTTTGAGAAATCTCCTTCCTTGGTTGTACAGAACATTGTGAGTGCACTTTGCTCATCTTGGCTCAGGCACGTTCCAAATTCTACAGGAGTGATGCTGAACTGAAGTGGATCAGATGAAGACTCCTGTTGTCCAATATTCTCCTCCTTAAAATTGGTCACTGGAAACCTAACTGAATCTTCCATATAAATACCAAGTCTACAGGAAGAAATGAGAGTCTGGGTATCCTGCTGGCAGTAACTAATCTCCTGACATCCGAAAACTTTTCCATCATCTATGTAAGGAATACTGGAATATTTTCCACTTGCCTGGTTACACATAGCTCCAACTCAAGAAACTTCATAGCACCCAGGACAAAGCAACCAACTTTGAATGATGCACTATCTACCATCCTGAACAAGCATTCCTGCTGGCATATTGTGGCTGCTGTGTGTACAATCTGCAAATTGTAGTTCAGTTTCTTGTCTGACCGACACCACTTCCTAGTCCCATGATCTCTATTGCCAAGAACTGCAAGGCCAGCAGTTCTATGGGGACACCATCTTGTGGGACCCTTCCCCTAGCCTCTATCTCTAGCCATCTGGAAATAACCTGGTACTTGGTAACCATTCTGGTTGTTCCTTCATTGTTGCTGGGCATAACATAGAAACTTAGAAAACCTACAGCAAAATACTGGCCATTCAGCCCACAATACTGTCCCGAACAAGTACTTTAGAAATTACATGTACCTAGGGTTACCTGTAACCCTCTATTTTTCTAAGTTCCATATACCTCTCCAGGAGTCTCTTAAAAGACCCTATCATATCTGCCTCCACCACCGTTGCTGGCAGCCCATTCTACGCTTTCACCACTCTGCGTTTTAAAAAAAAAACACCTACCCCTGACATCTCCTCTGCAGCTACTTCCAAGCACCTTAAAACTGTGCCCTCTTGTGTTAGCCATTTCAGGCTTGGGAAGAAGCCTGTGACTATCCACAAGATCAATGCCTCTCATCATCTTATACACTTCTATCAGGTCACCTCTCATCCTCTGCCGCTCCAAGAAGAAAAGGCCGAGTTCACTCAACCTATTCTCGTAAGGCATGCTCCCCAATCCAGGCAACATCCTTGTAAATCTCCTCTGCACCCTTTCTACGTCTTCCACATCCTTCCTGTAGTGAGGTGACCAGAACTGAGCACAGAACTCCATATGGGGTCTGACCAGGGTCCTGTAGTGTGTAACATTACCTCTTGGCTCTTAAACTCAATCTCACGCTTGATGAAGGCCAATTCACTTTATGCTGCCTTAACCACAGAGTCAACCTGTGCAGCAGCTTTGATTGCCATCATTGACTATATCTTTGGATCCTAGACCTGTGTCACTCAGCCTTTCATTTAACTAAGATGTCCTTAAAACATAACATTAACTTTCCTATATTATACCTCATTAAAGTACTTTGTGGTATTCTGAAGGGGATATAAAAATACAAGTTTATCTAGCTTTTGATCAGGTTTCTGAATCCTTATTAGCTCAGGATCAAGATTTTGTTTACTTCTGTTCTCTGAAGTACTTGAGCAGTCTGAAAATATTAAAGATGCTGCATAATTGCAGCTTTTTACAGGAGAAGGTCCTCTTGGAATTCAAATTGGAGATGTGAATCGGCACCAGCTGCCTTACACTTGCTCTCCTTTGTTGGAACAGACTCCCAACAGGTGCCTTGGTCACATTACATCAATAATCTGCCATGTCTACAATTCTACTCTGTGCAGTCTAGGTTTATAACAATGGGCACTCTGAGATAAAGACACTTTCGGGAAGTCTGAGATCAGGTGATTTGCATCAGTCCTTGAAAAAGAAAGTAAAATATAATGACTGAGAACCTAAATAGTATCCCTTTCTGAGTAAACATTTACATTGCATTGAATATGCACCCCCTGGCAGTAACGTTTATAGGATTGGTTG
Organism: Hemitrygon akajei; assembly: GCF_048418815.1. Lineage (NCBI taxonomy): Eukaryota > Metazoa > Chordata > Chondrichthyes > Myliobatiformes > Dasyatidae > Hemitrygon > Hemitrygon akajei. Next base: position 36,243,400 of record NC_133127.1, read on the forward strand.
ATAGGGTAGTGAAAAGGGTGGGTTTCATGTAAAAATCTGTCTAGTTGCAGTCATATTTTGTATTTGTTTAGTTCTGTATTTCCTCCTTTTGTAGCCACACTCAGTCAACTATAGAAGTCAGCCAAAAATTTGTAAAACCTATTGATCATTATTTGTTAGTATTCATTCTTTAAAGGAGTGCTATTAGAAATTTTATTCTGGAAAAAAAACAAATGAGAGTTAATTCACGACTTTCCATACATTTAAAGATGAACAAGTTGTCCACTTACAACATACTCTGTGTGCTCCATCAGGATAAAGGATGGCTTTTATTTTGCACCCTTAAGTTCCAGGAAAAAATTATTTTGGGTAAAATAGTTCCCATTATCTGTCAGGTGTAACTGCCTGCCATGCACACAGTCACATACACTCGGCTGAATAGCAGGCATCTATGCTTTAGATTCCACATTAGTCTTGTTTAACATTTGTGTTATTGAGCTTGTTTTGGGCATTCACAGGCAGTGTGAAGGAATATACTCCATCAGGCAATGTTTTCTCCACTCAAGCTTGAGTTTGGTGAGGGGTGGTGGGAATAGATGTACCTGGAGTATAGAATTGTGAAGCATTGAGTTCTTCTCCTTTAGTAGGAAGAGTAGAAAATCTGAATCCTTTTTAAATGGTGGAAAAATGCAGTAGCACAGGCATATTGAATGTTCTTGTACAGTGGACAAAGTTAGAAATCAGGAAGGTGAAACAAGTGCAGAATAAAAATATTGTTGCAGTTGTACAGGATGGCGTTATGACCACCATTGCCAGCAGCTTTGGTCTCATTATTTAAGGAGAAATACACTTCATTGGAGGCTCAGTAGCTTGGTTCCTTGGATGGATATTGTTCCTGTAAGGAAAGGCTGGCCTTAAACATGTGAAAGTTCAGGGCCTTAAGCATGTTAAAGTTCAGAAGAATAAGCAGTGCAAAAGATTCCAACGAGGCCTGGTTGACTGCCTTAGAGGATGTTTCTCTAGGTGGGATGGCATGAAGGGGAATCTAGAACTAGGGAGCATAGTTTCAGAATAATTAGCTCATTTAAAATGGAGGTGGGTAGAAATTTCTTAAAGGTCACATTTCTCTGGGATCCTCTACCATAGAATCGTGAAGGCTGACTCCTTGCATATATTCAAAGCCGAGAGAGATCTTTGTTTGGGAGTGGATGTGAGGCCTATGGAACAGGCAGAAAAGTGCTGCTTGGGCCAAGGCCAAGTTGGCTGTGATCTCAATGGTGTTATGGATTCAGGAGCTAAATGGCTTGCTCCCATTTCTTGCTCTTTTGAGCTGCTTTATAAAGCTGGCGAAGTCATGATGGGCTGAATGATTTCTCTGCACCATTCTGTGATTCAGGTATTTTTAGAATGGCATCAAAATAGATGCGCAGACACAGCCCTCACAGCCCAATTACTTGGTGTCATTGCTTTTACTCCATTGAGCCACTTCCCACTCATCTCAGCATGCAAGTACAGCAGACAGTGAAGAAAGCTAATGAATGGCATGTTGGCCTTCATAACAAGGGGAGTTGAGTATAGGAACAAAGAAGTCCTTCTGCATTTGTACAGGGCCCTGATGAGACCACACCTGGAGTATTGTGTTCAGTTTTGGTCTCCAAATTTGAGGAAGGACATTCTTGCTATTGAGGGAGTACAGCGTAGGTTCACGAGGTTGATTCCCGGATGGCGGGACTGTCATATGTTGAAAGATTGTAGCGACTGGGCTTGTATACACTGGAATTCAGAAGGATGAGAAGGGATCTGATTGAAACATATAAGATTATTAAGGGATTGGACACGCTAGAGGCAGGAAACATGTTCCTGATGTTGGGGGAGTCCAGAACCAGAGACCACAGTTTAAGAATAAGGGGTAAGCTATTTAGAACAGAGTTGAGGAAAAACTTTTTCACCCAGAGAGCTCTGGATCTATGGAATGCTCTGTCTCAGAAGGCAGTGCAGGCCAATTCTCTGGATGCTTTCAAGAAAGAGCTAGATAGAGCTCTTAAAGATAGCGGAGTCAAGGGATATGGGGAGAAGGCAGGAACGGCGTACTGATTGTAGATGATCAGCCATGATCACATTGAATGGCGGTGCTGGCTCAAAGGGCCGAATGGCCTACTCCTGCACCTATTGTCTATTATCTCCATGCCACTTTTGGCCAGTCTTTCCTATGCTGTCTCTCACATTTATCCAAGTTCCTTGTAAGTGTGTTCTCTGCTGCTTGCTCCAGTTTGTTCATGTTGGAGCAAGTTTACATGATCTTTGCTCTCTGGATCAAGTTCTCTTGGATTTATTCTCAGTCAGTGCTTTGGTGCCTTTGCTCTATCACATGGGTATAATTGGGTGTGCTGGCTAGTTGGGCTGGAAGGGCCTGTTACTATGCTGTATCTCTAAATCTAAATCATAGCCACACCTGTGGCTTGGAGACTGCTTTTTTCCTTTGTTGAACTGTGTTTATTTGAAGAGTCTCTTTGTTGTTTTGTCCCATTTGTGTCTGGCATACAATCTTGGCTGATTCCTTTTATAAAGCTTCATCCTTTAATGCCTTATAAAATGCATCACAATACATACCTTTAATATGGGATGAATATCTTGTGAGTGCATTCAAGGTGTGTCTGGCTTCCTCTCTGTTTGAGGCACTTAGCACCAGAATCAATGATCATACACAAAATAATCACCACTAAATCTGGCAGGAAATTTGAGGAAAATTCTTTTTTTTTCTTAACCAAAATGAGAAAATGAAGCAAATTCCTGAACATGGTACAAATCTAGTAATACCAAATACCTTTTGATCTGGCCTATCCACCTGTGTTACTGCTTTCAGGGAATTATGGACTTGCATTCTAAAGTCTCTGTACTTCAATGTTCATAAAGTCCCTGTTTACTCTATACATGTCCTCCCAAATTTTGACCCCCCCAAAATATATCGTCTCACACTTTTGTGTAATTCTCCCTGCTGCCCCTGCACCCAACTTTTCAGTTGGCCATTATCCTGCTGTATCTTTAAACAGTCTTCTTCGCTATTTACAATTCCAACAGTTTATGTAGTCTGCAACACCCTATATTCTCATCCAAGTAATTTACATATTGTATGCTATAAGCAATTACCAGATGACCCATGAGCAGTGGATGTTTCAGGCTGATTCTTCAGGACTGCTGAAGGGTCTTGGTCAGAAACATTGACTGGTCATTTCCCTTCGTTGATGCCCCCTGTCCTGCTGACCACCTCCAGCATTTTTGGTGTGTCACTTCAGACTTCCAGCACTTGCAGTCTTTGTTGTGTCATCAGATTAGTCATTGAGTATAAACTGAGATGTCACATTTTGTTGTACGTAATCTTGGGTAGACTGCATTTGGAGTATTGTATACAGTGCTGGTTGCCCCACTACAGGAAGGATGTGGTGGCAATAGTGGGAAGAGGTTCACCAGGAAGTTGCCTGGAATGTTGCACTGCTTATTAAATGTTAAAGTCACACTAATGGTAACTATCCTAATTTACAGTGAGTTTATAAAGTGAGTAAACAGTCCAGTCTCAGGGCATGTGACTTTTATAAATGTACACTCTATCTCAAAAACAAATGTGTCAGCATATGGTTTGATCATGTGACAGCAGTTAATTGGCCCATGTGAGGTCAGTCTTCCACTTGTGTGTGCATAAATTTATTGGAAACCCTGCTACCTGCGTCCCAATTTGTAGCTGACTTGCATTCATGCTTTGCTGTCGAGTGATCACTAACCTACACTGCTTCCCCTTCCTATAGCATGTGGACATTAAATCACATCTGCTTCTGTTTAAATTTATTTGGCAGCACCCTTCATTTCTGTAATCATTTCCAAGTTTACAGCCCTGAAAAACCTGTATTCCTCTAATTCTGAATTAATTACCATTCTATTGGTAGCTGTAACTTCAACTGAGGCCCCAAAGGCTGGAATTTCTACCCTAAATCTTAGCGTTTCCTACAAAACCAAACTTTTGCTTAGTTTATCTTAAATTCTGTTAAGTAGCATTTCAGTGCATTAAGGAGCGTTTACTCAAATTCAAATTGTTCATGCATTTTTCCCCATTCCTTTTGTAATGGGATTCCCAGGCACCTGACTGCTGCCAGCTCATTTAAATGCTGAGATTAGAGTTGTGTTTATTCTTGGAAAGATAATCATTGCTGAGGTAGTTGGGATTAGGAGAAACTATTTTATACAAGCATTTGCTAATCCTATCATGCATTCAGAGAGAGGTGGTTTTAAGCAATGTTGCAAAGGAGGGACAGTATAGATGGAGAGATTTGGGTAGAGAATCCAGAGTTTAGAATTTTGGCAGCCAAATGCAAGAACAGCAATGGTGGAGTGATGGAAATCATGTACAAGAGGCCTGATTCAGAGAAGACCAGAAAAATTGCAGGGTTGTGGGAATGAATTAATTTAATGGGGTGGGTAGAAATTTAACATTTCACCAGGTCTCCCTTGGCTTTCTCTCCAATATTTCTAGTAAAATGGCAGCACACTTAGTTATAGTAACCTCTTCAGGTCTAACAAATGGTTCAAATGTTTGTCTTGCACTTTTTTATGATTGCAAGACCAGTTGGACATTGATAATACATAATATTGTAAGTCTGATTCACAGCAGAAAAGCTGTGTAGCCTTGGGTCATTGCACGGGCAATGCCCTTACACCGAGACCTCACCTGTAAAACCGACCCGGGAAGGAGGCACCAGAAGTGGTGTGAAAGAAAACAAAAGCAGAGCAAGCATGCTGGCATCCTGCTAGGTTAAAAGGCTTAACTCTGCAAGCCAGATCTCCCATGTACCGGTACTCTCAATCTTCAGGCCGGGCCACTCAGGACTTGTGCTAATATTATTTTGTGACAGTATGCGCTGGATCGTAACTTTTTCTGCTATGTGTTGACTATGTACTGTGTTTTGCATTTTGCTGCCAGAGGAACAATATTTTGTTTAGCTGTATTCACGTGTATGGTTGAATTTGAACTTGAAGAATACTGTCTCCACCTTTCCTAATCTGTCCGTTGTTCATATTCTTAAAGCAAGCTTATTTTTTTGTGTTGACTATATTTTAAATGTTACAAATCATTAATAAATCAATTTTTACCAGGTGTAACATGAAACTTAATGTGCTTCAGCAACAGCTGAACAGATGGCAAATACTGTTCTGCTACAGAAAAGGAGGCAGGTAATCTGAGAGCTTTGAAATTATGAGCTGTGAGATGAGAATTGTTTCTACTTAAAGATAAACCTGAGGCCAACAGTATCAGCCACTAATAAATCTGATCTGATTTGGAAAGAAACGTTAATCATAATGTTTTAACTTATTGGAAAGGTGATGTACTGTGGACAAATATGTTAAGATTTCCGGAAGGAATTTGATAATGTTATTTCAGAAAATTAAAGCTCATGATATAACAAATAATGTTGGGATTCACCATCAGATTTCTGAGTGGTCTGTGATCTCACTATTCCTCTTTTGCATTATTTTATTTGTTCTTGTAACTTAGAGTAATTTTCTGGCTTGCACTGTACTGCTGCCACAAAACAACAAAATTCACAACATGTCAGTGATAATAAATTTGATACTGAACAGCATGGGAGTATTGTGTGTTGTATGGTTCTGCTTAATGATGTCAATATGTTGGAAGCAGTTCAGAGGTGTTTATTGGATTAATACTTGGGAAGGTTGGAAGGTTGGGCAAACTGAGCTTGAGTCTGCTGGAGTTCAGATTAGTGAAGGACACTTGAAATATATGATGTTTGATAACTGTGCAGAGGGTATTTCCTCTTGTGCCTAGGGCCACTGCTTGAAAATAAGCTGTTGATAATGAGATGTTCTACTCCCCCCCCACCCCCACCCCTTGGTGTTATGAGTCTTTGGAACTCTCTCTTTTTCAAAGGAGTCATCCAAAGTTCCTGGCTGAGCTGGGCCCATTTGCTTACCCATATTCCTCTAAACCTTTCCTATCACTGAACCTGTCCAAACGTCTTTTAGATGTTGAAATTGTACTCACCTTTACAACTTCCTGTAGTAGTTCATTCTTTATACCTTTTGCCTTCCTTTAAATCTTCCCCTCTTACTTTAGTGGAAGTAATGTCTGAATATTTTTAAGGCAGAGGTGGATAGATGTTAATCAAGCATATGAAAAGTTTCCATGGGCAGATAGGAATTCAGGGTTGATGTTACAATCAGATCAGTAAATCTGAGGCAGGTTTTTGTGGCTAACTGGCCTATTTCACATGTCCCTTTAGAACTCTGTCCCACAGGGATTGGTTTGATCAGGAATATGGTTTGCCAAAATACCATAGGGGCAAGGTGAAAGTCAAAGAGAAAGCTAGTGAGATCAGATGGAGAGTGATGGGAGAAGGCTGGTGTAAAGCAGAAGCACCAGTCCAGAGCAGATGGGCTGAATGACATTTCCTGGCTACATTATTCTACCTTGCAGGGATGTACCTTGTAGGAAGTGATCTTGCATTCATTGGGTTCTGTCTGGTCTATAATGGTTTAAACCCTTATTGAACCCCTTGACTTCAGGGAGAATATACCACTGAAGTTGCTGGGTAGCTGCTGTTTGGAATTAGTTTTTTTAAATCTGAAGACAATTCCCCTGGTTCCCATTTAATGGCAAAGGTATTTATTTGGGCTTTTTCTTAACACATCTTTGTTGATGATACTCCTGAAAGTGTGAAGCCCTTGCAAATCTAACTGCTGAGTAGTTTCTGCCACTGTAACCAGAGTAAGAATAATTTGTTAGAAACCCTAGGTTAGATAGTTATGCCTTTTTTTTACTGCCTCCACCCACAGCAGGGTGGTAAGCATGAAATATTAAAATAAATTTGCATAAGAACAAAAGGAAAGATGAGGTTCTTTTGTACTGAATTGTGGTGGTCCTTTATTGCAAGGACATGGAGTATGAAAGGAGTTTTGGTGAAACGAGTCATTGGATTGTTTCCAGATTTGAAGGGGTTATATTGTAAGGAAATATTAAATAGACTGACATTCTGAAATTAAGTCTTTTTCAAATTTAGCTGATTCTGAAGGAGCTGAAATAGATGCTTGAGAGGCTGTTCCCACTCACAGAGGAATTTAGAACAAAGAGGAAGGGGCAGTCTAAATAAGAATTGCCTATTTCACTACAAGATGAGGAATTCTTGGGATTGGGAATCTTTGGATTTCTGAAATTCATGTAGATTAAATATTCTAGAAATACTCAGCAGGTCAGACTACATCTGTGGGAAGAGAAACAGTTAACATTTCAGGTTGGAGACCTTTATCAGAACTGGAAAGGACAAAAATAAAGCTTGTAAAGCTGCAGGGATAGTGGGGAATGGTTACATTTCTTATATGGTTAAACCAGGGTGACCACAGGCATAAAATGTAAACAAAATTTTCTGGTCAGTGATTAAATGGGAACAGTTAGATGGTGAAAGCAAAAGTTCATAATAAAAAATTATAAAAGTGCATGTATGACACTGTATATAACCCTGCGATTCATTTTCTTGTGGGAATATGCAATAAATCCAATAATCATAATAGAATCAATGAAAGAAAGACTGTACTAACAGGGTAGACAACCAGTATGCAAAAGATGATAAACTGTGTAAGTACAAAAAAATAGGAAAGTAATAATAAATAAATAAGTGAGGAATATCAAACATGAGATGAAAAGTTCTTGATGGTGAATCTGTAGATTGTGGGAACAGTTCAGTGATGGGGTAAGTGAAGTTATCCTCTCTGGTTCAAAAGCCTGACAGTTAAGGGGTAGTAACTGTTCCTGAACCTGGTTGTGTGAGTCCTGAGGCTCTTGTATCACAATACTGATAGTAGCAGTGAGAAGGGTCCCTGATGATGGATGCTGCTTTCCTGTGACAGTGCTCTGTGTAGACCTACTCAATGGTGGGGAGAGTTTTACTTGTGGTAGACTGGGTCGTATCCATTACTTTTTGTAGGAATTTTCATTCAAGGGTATTGGTTTTTCCATACCTGGTTGTGATGCAGCCAGTCAATATACTCATACTGTACATCAATAGAAGTTTGTCTAAGTTTTGGATGTAATTTTGAATCTTTAGAAACTCTTAAGGAAGTAGAGGAGCTGCTGTGCACTTTTAATTGCACATATGTGTTGAGTCAGGGCAGGTCCTCAGAAATAACACTGAGGAATTTAAAGTTGCTGGCCCTCTGATTCCTTGATTGAAGACTGGTTCATGAACCTCCTGTTTCTTCCTCCTGTTGTCAATAATCAGCTCCTTGGTCTTGTTAACATTAAGAGTTTGTTGTTGTGGCATCACTCAGCCAGATTTTCAAACTCCTTCCTATATGCAGATTTTTCACCCACCTTGATACGGAATGTGGGCTTTGCAAAATTCAGAGCAGGACAATCTTAGCAGGTCTTACTGGGTATGTTCTCCACTCGAAGGGGTTTAAAAAAAAACAAGCTGAAACAAACAATGTTATTAAGCTAGAGAGGGTGCAGAAAATAATCATGAGGTTGTTGCTGTGGCAGGAAAGCTTGATGTAAGGTGAGGCTGGATAGGCTGGGGCAGTTTTTCCTGGAGTGAAGGAGACAAAAAAGTGATGCAGTGGATGTGGTTGTCTTTTTTCCTGGGTGGGGATTCTAAAACTAGACACCATAGATTTAAGGTGAGAGGAGAAAGATTTAAAGTAGGCCACAGGGTGATAGGTATATAGGAAATACCAGAGGTAGTGGTAGATATTAATACAGTTACAATGTTTAAAAGACATTCAGACAGATTCGTGGATAGAAGAAGTTTAGATTTATGGGCCAAATGCAGGCAAATTGGACTAGCCAGGCAGGAAACTTAGTTGGCATGACTGATAATTATGACTTTGTTCGAGGCTGAAAGGGGTTTTTGGACTGCTGAGAAATCCAGTATCATGGGTGTTGGGTAAGAGTAGAAGTGAGACAATTACACCAATTGTAATCTTATTGAAAAGTGGAGCAGGCTTGAGAGCCCATGTGGCCTACTCCCATTTCTTGTGTCGTTATGGAAAATGTGCTATCTGAGAGTGGTGAGTGTAGATTTACGTGGTCTGTGTTTGCCTAGATTATATACTCAGCTGTCTATGGTGGGATTTTGACTTGTAGCTTCTGAATTAAGACAATGCAAGTGTCACTGAGCTGTTGCAGGGGTGAAGGGTGTGATTTGTAAACAAGGAAAAATAATTGAAATCTGTTGGATCAAAAGCTAGAATTGAACTTGTGCAGATGATTGGCAAAAGGAGGTTTTGGAAAGCGTCCGTATAAGAGCCCTGATATGCTTAACCTATAGGAAACAATTTGGATTGGCATCTTCATCAATCTGATGGTGAGAATAGCTCTTGGATTGAAGGTGACTACAATTACTCTTGTGCAGCATTGTCTTTAGATTTATTCAAGCAAAAATTGTGCAGATTGTTTTTCTTGTAGGAAAATGCTGGTGATATTTAGTGAGGAGAGCAGCATCTGTGGAGGGAGAAGCAGTGTTCCTGCTGAGTATCTCCAAAGTTTTGTTTAATTCAGATTCCAGCACCTGGAGTAACCTTTTCAGTTGCTTGTCTTGTACTCAGCAGTTACTGAAATGGAAAGAGCTAGTTAAGAATTGTAAGGTTTGTTTTTAGAACGTGGAATTGGGAATTTTCATATCTGCGGCTAGCATGAATTTGACACTTGTGCAGGAGCCCGATGTAAGCCAAAGGCTGGAAGTTTGAGATTAAATCAGTTTCAGTGCTAGGTGATAGACCAAATGCTGTTCATCTGTCATGTTTGTGTTGTGTGGCTCAGTAATGTTCTTAGTTGTTGGTGCTTGATTTTTGTTTGTTTATATGACACATAAATTGCAGTGCACTCTGAGACTGCCCCATGTAGAGTGGTTGGCAAGTGGTATTGCACTTGAACTGCCAGTGGCATGCACCCACCATAGCTGACCAAGATGCTGCAGGGCCTTCCAGTGTTAACTGTTGATGTATTGTAAAGAAAGTATTTCTAATTTTAAACTGCTATATGTACAAAGATATAGTTACTCCCAATGCTGTTACAACACAACATGGATGGGTGTTTGTGTAAGTGGTTGCTAATTATCATATTTTCCCTTGGGCTACACTGCTCAATGACTTAATGTATTTGTGGCTTATTGCATCTTCTCAAGATTGATTAGCATCATAGAAGTATACAGCATGGAAATGGGCTCTTTGACGTAACCAGTCCATGCTGATCAAGCTGCTTACCTCAGATGGTCCCATTTGCCTGCCTCCTAAATTTTTCCTATCCATGAACCTGTCCAAATGTCTTTTTAACTTGATTGTACTTGCTAATACAACTGTACAACTTCCATGGGTAGGTCATTCCATATACTCATCACTCTGTGTCCCATCAAATCTTTTCCCTTTTAACAGCTCTCTGCTAAGTTCAATCTGCCCAATGCTCGTTTTTTTTAGATATCTCCAAATTAGACACTTTATTGTTCCTTTAATTCCTAACTTCCCTGAAATGCCTGAGAAAAATGTTATGGACTTTTTCCTTTCCATTAATCCACTAGGTAAAGGTTTAATATCAAGTATTCAAGATAAATTAGCAGCCTTACGACGTGCCCCTGTAGATAAAATTAAAATGGCATGGGAGCAGGATTTAAATACCTCCTTATCTGATGAGACTTGGGACTCGATTCTCAAATCGGTTAATACAACCTCTCTTTGTGCTTGCCATTGCCTCTTACAGTTTAAGATTGTTCATAGAGCCCATATGTCTAAATCTAAACTATCTCGATTTTACCCTAACATTAGTCCGCTTTGTGATAAATGCAAAAGGGGCGAGGCCTCTCTCATTCATATGTACTGGTTTTGTCCTAGCTTGGAGAAATTTTGGAAAGATGTCTTTATAACGTTATCGTATATTCTGAATCACCACCTAGAACCAAACCCTTTAATTGCTCTGTTCGGTTTCTGGGGTGAGACAGATTTATGTCTGAGTTCGTCTAAGTGTCGAATATTATCATTTGCCTCTCTCCTGGCCAGACGTTTAATCCTTCTTAGATGGAGAGATGTTGCCCTGCCCACGCATGCTCAATGGCTTAATGATATTATGGCCTGCTTGGATCTTGAAAAAATTCATTATTCAATTCTTAATTCGGACTTAAAGTTCCATAAGGTCTGGGGACCTTTTATTGAGTACTTTCATAACCTTCCTCCTAACTAAGGTTTTTTTTTTGGTCCCTTGCTTTCAGCTCCTTTTTCTTTTGGTAGTAGGCATTAATATCTTCTGTTGCTAAGTGTATTCACAGTTTGGGGGTTTGATTGTCCTGATTTATATTCTCTATATTGTGTTGTGGGTGGTCTGGAGTTTCCTTTTTTTGTTTTGTGTTGTGGGGCTTGGAGAGGACACTAATTTTACTTGTCTTCAATTTGGGTGCTTTTTCAATTATCTTTCTCTGTATCAGATTGTTATTGTATGCTTATTTTTTACACTGTATCAATGTCCTTCATTTTGATTTGGGGTTTTTTAAAATCTGTAGTTATGTAGAAAACGTATAAAAAAACTAATAAAAAAAATCTTTTCCCTTTTGCTTTAATCTTATGTACCCTACCTTGGGTAAGACTGTGACCATCCACATGATCTATGCCCCTCATGATCATTCCTCATTCACCTTTCCCAACCCCTCCTCCCCATGTAATAGCAGTATTTGATGAGAACCCAATGCTTCTTTTTGGATTGTATAGAAAAATATGAGGCTTTTGTCCAGGAAAATGCCACAAGTAAAAGGCCAAACTGTTGAACCTTGGAGCAGGAGCAAGAAGCCAAGTATTCTGCTATTTAAGTTGTATCTAGGAAAGGTTAGTATTAAAGTGGGTAAATCATCAGTTGTGGTTCTTGCTAGATTTGCTTCAAACTTGTCATCATTGCCTTTAATATTACATCAGATTCCTCTCACCTAGTGAGGGACGTGGAGCTTAAAGTGCTTATGAATATGAATTGTTTTCTAGGATGTTGATTTCAACTTTTCCAACCCCCCTTCCACCCGGCCCATAACATGTGGATTCCTGTACCAGGTTTGCAGTTCATCTGAGTCTACTGCTTGTAGGAGTTTGTGCTGTAACGCATATGAGGAAGAGACTGAGACATAAGACCACATCCTCTGTCACTGACACAGTTAAGTGCATTTATTGGACCCACAAATGGAGCCTGATATTTTCGAGTTTGTCTCTGAAGATTGGAGAATGTGCTATGGTGATTCCCTTTGGTCTGTTGACACATTTGGTGTTATCCCTTGACAAATAGTAACTGAAACTCCAGGGGTTTCTCCAATTAATTTCAAGGTCCATTGGGACAATGACTCATGAAAGACTTGATCTAAACTAATTGACATTAAACCTAAAAGAAAAAATTGTTTTGTATTTGGGCATATCTGACTTTCAAATTGTTATCCAGTGGAAGACTCTTTTGAGCAAGTGTTTCACAGGACTTTTGACAGGATCATGTGCCATATGGGAATTTCCCTTAAGTTTGCACCTTTTTGTCTTATCAAATTAAACATTTGAATTTTATCTATCATTTTTTTCTTGAGTGATGATGGGATTCCAGGTTCCACACCACCTAAGAAATTGTTACTTATTCTTACGAAATCATAATATGACAGGTGCAAGCAAACAAGAAGTGCTGGAGATGCATAGGTTAGGTGGTATTTGCAGAAAATAAGTTAATATTTTAGGTCAACTATCTTTTGTCAGAGTTGGCATAGTTGGGAACTTGATAACACACTCAGGATATGCTGAGGATCCTGTTTCTGTGTTATGTCGCAAGACTTTTTAAAGTGAAGATCCACAGGTAGTATTCAAATAGGACCTCTTATAATTGAAGTAAATAAATTGTTACTGAGGAGTTGGGGATATGGAATCAAATGGATTGCTGTTTGTTTGAGATGGCTAATATGAACCAAATATCAGTTCCCCAGTTCTGTTTTCTGACTGTATCATTATTACTTATTTAGCAGTGATTTGTTATTTAGTTTCATTTCCCCCAAAAAATGGTGTGACTCTTTGCACTGTGAAAGTTAAAATATCTTGATTCTCATTTATTGAGGGGGGACCACAAAAATAATTCTTAAATCTGAAGTACTTTCATGATTTAGATTGGGCACAACACTACAGTAAATACTAAACTTGAAAGCATCTTGCATGAAAATCTCAGTGTACAACCAAGATTTCTTTCCAGAGGAAGTGCTCTATTTCGTGTGTAATGTTCAATTTCAAATTTGTTAATATTGAATATAATTCTGTGTAATTAAATTCGGTCTATTTATGGGTTAACAATTAAGTTGCATGCACTGCTGAACAATTAGTTAACTTCCTTTGGAGGTCCTGTGGCTGAATTGCTTTATTTAAAACCAGGAAAATGAATATTGTAGCTAGTATTTTGGCCAGGAGATGCTGGCTGTAATTTTATACATTGTTGAGCAAAATTATTTCCAGCTGAGAGCGTACTTATGGGCAGAATTTAATTTTTTTTCTGAAAAACTTTCAAAACTACAGGGGAAAAGTTAGAAACAATTACAGAATCACAAGGGCATAATGCCTATAATATCTGAAGTGTTAAATTATTCTAAATCGCAGAATGGAAAATTACAGTATAAAAAAGCCATTCTACTTTCAAGCCCATGTTGGTTCTTTGAAAGAATGTCTCACTTTACTGCTCTCTCCTCACAGCTAGGTATTTCTTTCAAGTACCTTTGCAATTCCTTTCGGAAAATTGCTGCTAACTCTAATCATAGCAGATTGCTGCATAACAAAAGTTTCCTCCTCCTCCTCTGCTCCTTCATTCTGTGTTTAACTGGTTTCTCCCAATTTAAGTCTGTCCAAGCCACTCCTCATTTTAAATTCACCTGGCATCTTTTCTGTCCTGAGAATAGCCCCACTCCGCCAGTCCTTCTGCCTACTTGCTCTTTCATACCTGATGCTATTCTATGTCCTCCTCATTCTTCTGTGGGCTGAGAACTGGGGACAGTATTACAGCTGAGATGACCCGAAGTTTGATTTAAAAAAAATTATTATTGTCCTTTGCCTCCAAAGCCATTGATCCGATCTGTTTTTAATAAACTTCTCAACTTGACCTTCAGTACAAAGCAAACTCAGTGCAAATATTCATTTCCAGGTCCATCTGTTCCACACCACCTTGGAGCTGGACCAGCTAATTTATATAGTATCACATTATTCTTGCCAGAACTAAGATTTCATCTGCAACGAGCCTTCCCATTTTACTAGACTGCTTGACTGCCTGAAGTCTGGTATCCCTTAATATTTATTTCCTCCCTTTCTTTGTAAACTTTAAAAATGTATTCCCATGATTATGAAACAAGCAGATCATTGGGGCACCAATGTGTACTTCCCTTGTTCAGTCTGCAGATGCTGGTTCAGTCTGGCCCAATTGGAAGCATGTACACCTTTAAGCAGAAGGCTGTGGTTTCAAGGCCATCTCCAGAAACACACATTAGACTGACATCTCAATGCATAACTGTGGAAGTGCTGTGCTGTGCTGTCCAAAGGAACATCATTCAGCTGAGAATTTAAATGAGGCCCTTTCTGCTTTCTCTGGGACTTGACGTGGTCACTGTTGTAACCCAACATAAAGGGGCAGCCTGACTAGACACATTGTGCTGCTGAAGTGGGAACTGGGGAATAATGCTTTAACAAGTAAGAATGTTAGCTCCAAAGCAATAACAGCAAGTTGATGCAATGCACATACAATAACAAAATGAATGATTTATTTTCTTTCTAAATACAGAGAAGGTGGTTTGGAAGTTGAGGTTCTCAAAAAAAAAAACCTGACCTGATGTTCTTGATGAGGTATTTTCCTCCCTTCCTCTTCATCCTTTTTCTTGGGACACCCGTCAGAAAGTAGGATTAAATGATTTGGCAATTCAGGATACTTATTCCCTTCGGAGATTAAATATCAGTTTGCAGAATCCGAATAAACTTGCTAAATGTGCTGTGTAGGAGGCTAAATATTTGGAACTTTTAGCCTTTTGTACTGTACCCAGTATGGTGCTGCAGGCTATCTAGAACTTCCAGGGATGCTTAAATTATTGTGGAATTTGTGTATATATACTAATAAAAGTCAGGCAATTCACTTGGAATGAGTTAGGGGATATTTGTCTCTTTAAACTGTTGCAATAAGATCTAACAGCACTTGCATTACTTTCTGAAGTACTTGTACCGCCATGTTTAATCTATTTGCCACCTGGTCACACCAGCATGCCATACCTTGTTTTTAGGCTGCGAAAAGACTGGACAGTTTTAATTCTAAAAAACATACAAAGGCATTCCTTTTCACAGATATCCTTCACAAATCTAGGACCATCTTGAATGAAATACTTTAGAGTATGATGCCTGTTGTGATGTGGAGCTTGGCTAGTACATGCACAACAAGCCTCCATAAGCAGCCCTGAGATAATGAGCACTTAATTGACTGACAAGTATTAGGAAAGGTCCTGAGGAGGATTCCCTAGCCTCGTTTTCCATGATAACACTAAGTACATGTATCTGAGGACAGGTGGTTTCATCCTAAAAGTGGTAATTCTGGTAATGCACCTCTTCTCCAGAGTGGATTTCAGTCCACAACCTTCCCAATAGACATGGAGCACTACAGCACAGAAACAGGCCATTTGGCCCATCTAGTCTGTGCTGAACTATTAATCCACCTTGTCCCGTTGACCTGCACCAGGACCATACACCTCCTCTCCTAATTTCTCTTAAATATTGAAATCAAATCTGCATCCATCACTTCCGACAGCTCATGCCACACTTTCAACACCCTTTGAGTGAAGAAGATCCCCCTCATGTTCCGCTTAAACATTTCACCTTCACCTTTCACCCTTAACCCATGACCTCCAGTTCAAGTTTCATTCAGCCTCAGTGGAAAAGGCATGCTTGCAGTTATCCTATCCATAGCCCTCATAATTTTGTATACCTCTATCAAATCTCCCATCATTCTCCTATGCTCCAGGGAATAAAGTCCTAACCCAGTTAACCCAGTGGTTCTCAACCTTTTTCTGCTCATGACCCACTTTTGACTTCCATTTACCGATGTGACCACTCTCCATAGTCCTGCGTTATGTGCTAAAGTCTTTTTTTGGTCAGCTGTTAACTCTCAAAATATAAAACTAATTGAAGGAAAAACATGGAGCTGATGATACATGTGCCTACCATGTTTTTTTCTTTGAGGCACATGCATATGACGTGGCAGCGTAATGACGTATGCCATTCACATATTTCTACATATAACCCATAATGAATTATGTAAAGAAAGAATGCTTAATCAAGCATGTTTACAATATTATTGAAATATTAAATGCACAAATTGCTACGTATTCTAATATGCAGTCATTATTTAAACAGGTTATAGATATTGTATGTTATGTAAATATGCTATAGGTGTATATGAAAATTAAAACTATTTCAAAGTTCTGAATAGGGAAATTTATTTATCATACATATAAAATTCTTCCAACTAGTAAAGGTGCTTATAGTTGTTACTTTGGGTATTTAGTGAGAACCTTACAATTGATGCATACAAGTGCATCTTGGTTAAAGATAATTGAAAATCACCTCTTTTCATAACATCATGGTGATTATGAGCTTTTGATAGGTGAAGAGCTTGACTCAAACCACAATCAACTAGTAAAGAAGTGGAAAACCCAATTAAAAACAACTTTGCTTTGTCCTAGAGCTGTGGAAACTTATTTTGAATATCACTAGTTATCCAGAAATTTTGCTTGCTGCATTTGAATTTGCTTGAGCTGTTCTATCACTTTGCAGCTCAATAAGACATTCATGCAATGTGGTGTCAATATCAGTCACATTCACTCCAAATGATTCCACCACCCACTCTGGAATATGCACCTCCAGCAGGTCTCTGGACTGAAATTCTGTATCAGTGTGTTGTTGTTTCAAATAATTAAGCTAAACAATCAAATCATCATCTTACGATCCCATTTTAAGAGTGGCCATTGAAGGAAATCACATATACTTGTGATGTCCAATATTGCTACTGAAAAGTTTATTTTCCAAAGAAAGCAGTAATAACCTACTTGCATAAGTGCAGTGTTTTTTTTTGGAAAAGCTAAATATATTAAATAAACAGTTACAAATTTATTTGACAGATACACTGTTGGACTTAGCAGCGACAAATTGTTCTCCAAGCTGCTACAGTGCTATCCCAAAGTGCAACAAAGTGACAGAGACATTACCTTTTTGTAACTGTTGATCCTCTGTATACGTTACTAGCCATTCAAAATCATCTTCATTTTCCTCACAAAGTTGTCGAAAAAGACTTATCGTGAAGTGCATTTGATTTGAATTTGAGGTGATTGATGTGCAGTAACCCCACACACGTAGGATGCAAAACAGTGCCTCTGGCATATTTTACCATTTATTTCTTTCAGGGTTCCAGTTAAAGGACACATTAATTTCTTAATATATTTTAGTAATATAGTATTTCATTAAAACAGTGAACTTATTTCAGAAGTCCAGAAACTCCTATGGTCCCCAGTTTCTTGTTTTTTACTTGTGACCTCTCTGAAATCCAGTACGGCCCCGTGGAGAACCACAGTCCTAACCTATTCAACCTTTCCCTGTAACTCAGGTCTTCAAGTTCTGCAACATATTTGTAAATTTTCTCTGCACTATCTAAATTTTATTGACATCTTTCCTGTCAGTAGTTGACCAAAACTGCACACAGTACTCCAAATTAAACCTCACCAAGGTCTTGTACAACTTCATAACATTTCAGCTTCTGTACTCATACTTTGATTTATGAAGGGCAACATGCCAAAAGTATTCTTTACAACCCTGTCTACCTATGACACCAGTTTCAAGGATTTAGGGACTTGTATTCCCAGATCCTTCTGTTCTGCCATGCGCACTGTGCAAAATCTACTCTGGTTGGTCCTCCCAAAGTGCAATTCCTCACACTTGTATGAATTAAATTCCATTTGCCAATTTTTTTTTTACAGGTGGTGTAGATCCCGCTTCAGGCTTTGATAGTCTTCCTTGTTGTCCACAATGCCTGCAATCAAAGTCAAAAGTAAATTTATTATCAAAGTACATAAGTCACCATGTCAACCCTGAGATTCATTTTCTTGCAGGAGTACTCAAAAATCCATAGAATAATGGCCATAACAGAATCAATGAAAAGCCACACAGCAATGTGGATGTTCCACCAGGACAAGCCCTCTGAAATAATAGCACAGAGGAATTTAGATTTGATGATCCTTTCCACCTCTGATGAGGACTCAGCTCCTTGGTTTTGCTGACATTGAGTAAGGGGTTGTTGCTTTCGAACCACTCAGGTAGATTTTCAGTTTTCCTCCAACATGCTGATTCACACCACCTTTGATTCGGCCTACAGCAGTGGTGACATCCAAAAATTTGCTTATGCAGTTTACTACATTATCATCCAGATAGTTGATATAGATGACTAACGGCAACAGACCCAGTACACCACTAGTCAGAGAGACAACCATCTACTTCCACGAAGCCAATGTCTAATTCAATTTCCTAACTCATCCTGAAAGCCAAGCAATTGACCCTTCTGGACAAACTTCCCAAATGGTACCTTGTCAAAGATGAGGACTAGCATGTTGGATTTAATTTCCTGCACATTCTGCTATGGTTGATGGATTTTATTGTTGAATTGCCTTCTCCATTCAAGTACTGATTGATTGGTCCATAGGAATGCACTGACTTTGTTTAGTTTCACCTCCATTTCCTTTTTCTGACCACTTCTACCCTCTCATCAGTGAGGAAGTAGGAAGCTTTTGGACCTCTGCTCAGGTGTAACATGAAAACCTGACCCACACTGGGCTTTCATTTGTTTAACCTGAAACATTAATTCACTTTCTCTCTACAGATGTGGTTTGACCTGTTGATTATTTCCATCATTTAATGTTTTTGTTCTTTTGCAGATCACTGACTTGAGCCTGATACACATTTACTTAGTATGAAGTAGGAGTTCATGTGGCCCATTGGGTCTGTACCACCTCAGCAGAGTGGAGTGTTCAGTCCTAGTCTCTCTCGCCTTATGTTCCTGATGTCCTGCAACTTGCTGTCTCACGTGCTCGTCAACTCCCTATAATTATTTTGCCAATTACCCTTTTGCTAAGGGGGAAATCTACAGCAAACAATTACCCAAGCTGTACATCTCTGGAATGTGGGAGGTAACTCCCAGTTCTGGGTGAATATGCAAACTCTACACGTGCCTCCATATATCGTAAAAAGTATGAGAAGTACCACATTCCTCTTCTCTTATAGTCTTTCATGACCACTGGGGGATTTTTTGTGCTCTGCTGCATTATATATTTTATGTATTATGTGATGTCAAGAAAGATAACTGATTCTTTGAAAGCAGTTTGTGAGGTGCATTTGCACCCTCTGCATTCAGAATAAGCCATAGAAATTATATCTCTATAATAATGAACAGTGTGTGACCTGTCTTTTAATCTGTTGATAATCTCCTTTTGTTCTTTAGAATGAGCCTGGCAGATATCTACTGAAATATTTAAACTCTATCCTGAGCAAGTCAGTGATCCATTTCAAAGAGACAGCAGAGTTGCTGGAAGAGGCTCTAATGTGTAGAAAGCTTTGTCAAGCTACTTCTCATTCAATTCCACTTGCTTCCTCCTCCTCTTACCTCATTCTCAGTGCTTCTCTTTTCTCTGCCTCTTCACTTTCTTCCACTCAGGCACCTCTTTCCCATCCTTGCAACACCATCTCTTGTAACACCACCTTTTGTTGATACAAACAGAGGTTTGTCATCTCCAAAGGTCCTAATTCCTTTGTCAATTTGACACAAACAACTAACTTGTAGTTATGAGATTTAGTGCTGATCCTCCACTTGGCTGGCTTGTTCTCTGCAGAATTTGAAAGCATCCTAAATCCTTCCTGTGGCACATTAAAATCCCTTTGTTCCACAAAATTCTTAGAACTCTACCTTTTATGCATGTGTTCCAGACACAATAATACTATTGTGAGTGTCCTGGAAACTGCAAATCAACAGTAGTTTAATAATTTAGCAACTTATTTGGAGAATATAAAATGGTAGGCTTGTGGGTCCTCACAAGTTTCTGCTGTGTTTAGAACAAGTTGCAATGGAAGGAAAATGACTACATGCTTCAATTTTCAGCTGAGCTGTTTTTGTCAGTAAGCAACATAGTATGTGGTGGCAGGAGTAAGTACTCTTCCATTTCTAAGAGTCCTTCCCAACCTTAATGTTCTATTTCATTGTCAAAGGAGGAATTTTGAATTGTGATTCTACATGCAGCATGTATCCACAAACAGCAGTCTGATGCTTGAGAGCTAATTATTGTGCAAGATAACAGAGAAAATTATTCTGTGTCTTTGGAAAAACTTTTGTCCTGAAAGCAGATGGAGCTTTGGTTTAATGTCTACTCAGAAAAATGGTGCCCTTCAATAATGGATTATTGGAGACAACTACTTAATGTTATGATCCTTGGAAAGATTTGATTGCAATGCTTAGCCAGCTTACGTTTTTGGCATTGAAATTTAGCTATGTGTCAGTCTTCATCCAAGAGGATACTTTTCTTCCCAAATATACATCTCAATGCATTCCATTGGCAATCACATCTATTTCTCCAGATCTGGCCCAAGATCTTTGGCCATTTCTTATCATCAGTGTGTCGCTGCAGAGTCCTATATCCCCGAGGAATAGGAAACTAGTCAGTTCTACTCCAGAAGTGTAAATAATTCTTCGTCCTTCATAAGAGTATGAGAAGTATGCTTTATATAGAATCTTTGATTTGAAAAATTAACTATTACACCTTCCGCAGTTGTTGCTTAACCTGCCAGTATTTGTTTTTATTTCAGCTAACCAATATATGCAGTTTTTATATTTATTTCAACAAGTTTTGAGTCTGATGGAGCTATTGGTAGATGTTGTTATAAAGCTGTCAATGGTCTCCCTTCCAAAATGTATCAATTTGAAGTTATGATCCAGATTTTTTTTATATAAAGAAGGGACTGTGGAATTATTATTTTGGTGGTGTGGAAGTAAGCTTTGATCTTCCTGTAAACTTAACTCTGAGGGACTTCTGATGCAAAAGTTATCTAATGATAAATTTCAGCTGGAGTGCTTAACATTTTGGCTAGGCTAAGGTATTTTGATAAAATATGATTTTAAAAAAGTGGTAGAATTGTAGATCTTGAGTTGAAGTGGTGGCATTTAGAATAGAACAAATTAGTTCTACTTCTATTCCTTTAGTTTGCAATGTGCATGATATGTATGTTTGAGTTGCAGAATCTTGCACATTGTTCCCATTAGAGGTATTTAACTTCAGTCTGTAGATGGACATTTGAAATGTGAAATGCAAAAATTAAAGTTTGTGGGTGAAATTTGTATAGGTTTAAATTTTACTTTTGAAATCAATGAGCATGGAGAAATCATTGAAAGTTGCATGATTTAGTTAAAGATCGCTCTCTGAGCTGATGACATCTTGCATCTAGTAGTGTCTCAGTATTTCAAAATGTTCATGGAATAAATATTAAATATGAGGAATTTTTTGATACCAGGAGTGCAGAATGGGACAAGGATTCTGATGCATGACACACCTTTAATTAAAATTGGCATCCTAGTTTTGAAATCCTTCCATGAGACCTATCTGCAATTTAATCACTGTGCTGTTGGTGACAAACAGCTTTCAGAGTCCTGAAATTCCCTCCCTAAATCTCAGAGCAATAACCTGTATTCATGTAGAGCCTTTTAATGTAATTGACCAGGTCAAGGTGCTACATTTGGATGTTAGAGGTTAGGTACTTGTATGGATAGTACATAGGGTGACTGGTAGAAGTCAGTGAGAGGGGTCCTTTTCAGGATGGCTGCAGGTGACCAGTGAGATTTTGCAGGGGTCAGTGTTGGAACTGCAGCTTTTCACTTTTTACATTAATAATGCGGATGAAGGAGGTAGTGGCATTACGGCCAACTTTGCCAATGATGCACAATAATAGTGTCACAGTCTGCAGACGGACTTGGACAGATGGGGATAGTGGGCAAGAAGTTCTGGATGGAATACAGTATAGTGAATTGTGGGGTTATGTACTAATAAATAGTGTGTAAAATATTTTTTAAGTGGGGAGAAAATTCAGAAATGAGGTGCAAAGGGAATTAGGCGTCTTTGTTCAGAATTCCCTTATGATTATCTTGCAGATTGAGTTGGTAGTAGAGAAGCCAAATGTAATGGTAGCATTCATTTCAAGGGAGTGAGAGTATAAAAACAAGGATGTATTGCTGAGGTTTCATATGACACAGATCAGATTACAGTTAAATATTCTGAGCAATTTTGGGCCCCATATCTGAGGAAAATTGTGTTGGCCTTTGAGAGGGTCTAATGGACTGATCCCAGGAATGAAAGGCTTAGCATATGAGGAGAGTTCAATATCTTTATGCCTGTACTCAGTGAGTTTAGAAGGATTTTGGGGGAAGCTCATTGAAACCTATTGGGTACCAAAAGGCTTGGATAGAATGAACATGTTTGCTTCCATTAGTTGGAGTGTCTTGGAATCAGTGAGTCTCCATTTCAAGGATGTCCCTTATGAGTTGAGCAAAGGAATTTCTTCAGCAGAAGGTGGTGAATCTGTGGAATTAGTTGCCACACTTGACTGGGGAGGCCAAGTTATTGGATATATTTAAGGCAGTGACAGGTACTTGATTGGTAAAAGAGGTAAGGTTTACAAGGAGATGGCAGGAGAATGTGATTGAGGAAAAAAATTAACCATAATTAAATAGTGGAGCAGACACAGTGGGCCAAATGGTTTAATCCTGTTCCTGTCTTATGGTTGTCAGATATATTTCTCAGTGGGTCATATGAAATTGAAGTGACTAAAAGCTTGGTCATGTAGAAAAGGTTTGTAGAATATCCCGAAGGTGAGAGCTGAAGAGAAAGGAATTTCAGAAAAGCATTGCTTCTTTGACAAGATTTTGGCAGTCTGTCCCAATACCCCACACTGTTTGGATTTATTGCTATGAAATACCTGATTTATTCAAAGTTGCTGTGTACGTGAAAGCTGTTGCTGTCATTTTGAAACACGTTTATAATAAAAACACTGATTCATCATTGTCCCCTCTGGGGCCACTTGCACTGAATATAAAGATGTTTGCCCTTCTGGGCTGAGTCCCAGGGGTAAATGCGCATCTTACTCCAGGGAGAAAGTCTGGCAGTGTTTAAAGGAAAACAAGATGGGTGTAGTCTTTGCTTCCCCCCTCCCCACCCTCATGTCTCCCATACTGTAATTTGCTTTCTACTGAGTCCATAACTGTGTTATTTAACCTGTATTCATGCAACTGCTTACATAGCATTTCACATTTGATGTGACAATATGGATGAGGAGCAAAAGGAGGTTATTGAGACCCACTGCTGAATAAGGTTATAGTTGATTTAATCATTCTCATCTACCTTTCATCCCCATGCTCATTGTCATAATCTTGACCACTTTGAAACTATTGTCATGTATGCGACTTGGAGGCTAATCTATTAAGTGGTCTTGTTTCAATACAGATGGTGTCCCTACTGCTGGAAATCAAAGGTTACAGAGAATGATGCATTCTTGTAACAGGGTTGATATCAAACCCATTGGTATCATGGATGCAGTTTCACAGAAAGACTGCAGCAGTTTGCGAATGTGGTTTATCACCTCTAGGGTAATTAACAATGTGCAATAAATGGCAGACTTTACAATGATCACGTCCCATGAATCAATTTCTTCTGCATTAAAATTTCTACTATTTCTGCTGTGAACTCTTTCATTCTGGTTGAAAATTCCTGACAATCTCCTTTTTTATTTCCTCATGTTAACAATGTAAAGCATGTACAGTACCAGCATAGAGATGTGCGAGATTGATGTCAATATCTATCCCTTTGGACAACTGTCTTGTCATTGCCATTACGTTGGAAGCACAGCAGCCAGTTTGAGTAAAAAATGCAGTCATATAAATGTCAAACTTGTGACCCATACCTTCCCAGTGATAGGTGTCCCTTCACTGGGAACATAGTTCCTTATTGAGTGACCTCCTCTTCATGAGCATGTGTCGTAGATGCAGGAATAGGCAGCCTTGCCCCTTCACATCTCTGCAAGTCAATAGGAGTGGAGCTGATCTTTTATCTCAGTGTTGTATTCCTGCACTAACGAGAGGAGTCTGATTCTCTTAATATTCAAGAATGTTGAATCTCAGCTGTCCCAAATAGTTTGGTGCAGTCCTGAGCATTGCAGGGTCTTTCCTAGTCTAGGTTGCTGGCACTGCCAGTCAGTTTAAGCTGTTGACGCCCCATGATCTCATTGAATGGTCCTTTAGGTTGTGTATCCCTATAACTGTCAGTTGGAACATTATTCTCGTCTTACAGTGAGAAATTATTTTGATAAAAATGTTTAAATTTTCAAATTCCTCATTTCTTCTGGAATTGGGAAAGGTAAAAATAACAAGTCTTGTAATCTCCCTATTCCCTTCTCTTTTAGACTGTGGTACTTGAACCTTCTTTCTTTCATCCTTCCTCCCTCCCTCTACCTATTAAAGTTGTTTGGAAAATGTTTTGACAGATGAATCTGATAAAAGACTTTACAGATGAGACTTCTGCATTAGTACTAATTCAAAGCTTGGATTAGAGCCAAGAGGAATAATAGTTTTGAGAGCTCTTTTATTGCAAAGTGCTTTTATTACACATTCTGAATTTAAGGGCCCTTTTGTGACCTTGGTAATTCTAAACAGCAGCTAAACCTTGTGAAAGAAATGAAGTTTTGGGTTACAGTTGGCTTGCTGGACAGGATTGATTGAAATAGTGCATTCAATGTCTGCTTTCAGCAAATTACAACTATTGTAGTGTACCAGTATCAAGTGTTTTGGCAGTGTTGTGTATTGGTTCATTGTGGGTATGGAAGGGTAGAACATAGCTGACCAGAGTTTGAAACTGGTATCAACATGTCCATTAAGAAGGCCCTGCATTGCATATTTCCACTTGTGTAGAACCTGATGACTATAATTGAAATATATCAATGAACATATTATTGGGGTTAGGTAACTAGAACACAAGAAAATACTTGATAAAGGAGCCAGAGTAAGTTGTTTAGCATTGTATACAGGCAGTCCCCGGGTTTTGTGCGAGTTCCGTTCCTGAGTCAATCTTTAAGTCGGATTTGTACGTAAGTCGGAACAAGTACATCCGGTATTATTTAGCGTCAGTTAGTCAAATGTTTGTTTTAGTATATAGTATATATTTTACCTTTCTATGCATATAAAACACTTAAGAAACGTATGTATTCCAATAATTAAATTGCTTAGTAATAATCGTAGCTTTCATTGGTACAGGGCCTTTCACATGCTCCATTATTCTCACTTTATCCGTTATCCTTTAAAATTGTTCCGATCGTTGACCGACTGTAGCCTAACGCTAACAGTGACTGATGGCATTTCACTTCTTTCCAAACGCTTTATTATTTCCACTTTATTTTCAATCACGATCGTTTCCCGTCAGTGGAACAGAAACACTGCGGGTGGCGGGTACTGAGCTGCACTGGCTCCAGAGGTCCGCTGGGTCCTAAGGACCAGTGCACTGAATTCCCCGGGTCCTAAACTCCACCGCAGTGAGACAGGTTAAATGGGACAAGTGGGGGCTGTGCTAGGTTTGGGTATTTGATCCTCCACAATATTCCGCGTGGGAATTTAAACTGGAGGTGGCAGTGTTTTTTTTTACGAGGTCGAGTTGCGAGCTTGACATCAACCCGGCACGGATGGTACTAGAGTCACTGGATCAACATCAACCCGGCACGGGAGTGGTCTTTCACTAAATCGAACTTCGGAACCTCCATCCTCCAGCCAACTGGAACGGGGGGGGGGGGGGGGGTGGGCGCGTGGGTCTGGGTGAATCTTACTAAGAAAAATTTAAGCCAAATACAAAGTTAAACACTTAACATAGTGTCAACGGCAATGACTTAAAATGGCAGATGGTGTCGCGATCTGACTTAAAATGGTGGAGGGCGTTCTCCTTCCTCGGTTCATAAGTACGAGTTGTCCGTATTCGGTCGTTCATAACTCAGGGACTAACTGTATTGTTTTCTGAGACATGCTGTCTGAAAGGGTGAGATTAAGAAGTAATGGCTACTTGACCAGCATGTACTTGAGGCCAATGAGCATATGATGCATTATTCAAACAAATGGAGGGATTATGAAGGGTACTGCTGAAGGGTCTCAGCCAGAAACGCCAACACTACTCTTCCATAGATGCTGCCTGGCCTGCTGATTTCACTGCGCCACCAGCCGACTGGAACGGGGGGGGGTGGGGGTGGGTGTCAGGGTGAATCTTACTAAGAAAAATTTAAGTCAAATACAAAGTTAAACGCTTAACACAGTGTCAACGGCACCGACTTAAAATGGTGGACGGCGTTCTCCTTCCTCGGTTCGTAAGTACGAGTTGTCCGTATTTGGATGTTCGTAACTCAGGGACTACCTGTATTGTTTTCTGAGACATGCTGTCTGAAAGGGTGAGATTAAGAAATAGAAGTAGAACTATGCAAATTCCTTAAATAGAACCAATGGAAATCACTACCTGGAGAGCTTTCTCAGTGTACCTGATATGGACATGATGACTTCTGTTATGTTATTAGCTTGGTTGCTGATCTGTCCAGTGTTATGTTTGCATTGCTAGAGCACGAATGTCCTGAATGAAGTTGGGAGTAGAAGACTGTTCATTGAGAATTATCCCCATGTCATGGCTACTGGACCAGCATGTACTTGAGGCCAATGAGCATATGATGCATTATTCAAACAAATGGAGGGATTATGAAGGGTACTGCTGAAGGGTCTCAGCCAGAAACGCCAACACTACTCTTCCATAGATGCTGCCTGGCCTGCTGAGTTCCTCCAGTATTTTGTGTGTGTTGGATTTCTAACATCTGTAGATTCTCTCTTGTTTGTAGAGGGATTATATACTGGACCTGGTATTGGGAAATGAGCCTGGCCAGATGACTGACCTTCCAGTGGGAGAATATTTAGGAAACAGTGATTACAACTCCTTAAACTTTAAGATGGCTATGAATAAGAAGTATGGATCTGGGACTGCATTGGTAGAGGGTAATCTAATGGTTTAAGTGCCTCTGACTAGGGATATTAAAAACAGTTTAAAATGGTTTTAAATGTTTTTAAAGTACTTAAAGCACATGTGATAATTTTTGAACCTTTAAAAAAAAAGCAGCACCAAGTGTTTCATTCCAGATCATTGACCCCGTTCAAGTGAATGGGACTTTGCTACCTGGCTTAAAGCTAAGGGGTGGGTCAGCAGATTGTCTGTTTCTGGATCCAGTACTGAGTCAGGTGCATCTGTCTCTGACCTCTCACGTTGCAATGTGCAGATGTTTACAGTGGGAATGGGATGGCCCCTTATTACTCTGGGGTACTGCCAGTCAGCTTGTCCAAGCTTTATCCAATCCATTGTTTCAATTCAGACATGCTCCAAAGTTTTGCAATTATGCATGAGATCTTGGTTTTATAAATCATTACTTAATTCAGCCATTATTTTCTGCTATTTTAATGTTTAAAAGAAAAATCACTTTTATAACTTCATATCTTGATGTTATTCCAATGTTTTGTGAGGAAAGTGCCTTCCTTCCTTCTATAAATTCCACTGATTGTTGTAACTTTCCAGTCCAGTACATTTTGCAGTAGTTCATGTACTGCTTGAGCTCAAATGGCATTACAGCAAGCCTTCCATTTTGTACACTATAGATCACTGAATGAAATTGTCCATTTTGTACTAATAATGTTTTAGCTATTTATGCTATTGGTAAAGGCTTCACTGGGAGCTGTGACAGCCCAATTTAAACATGTTGCCTTAGGCTAAAATAAGGATGGGCTTGAGGTGCAGTGAAAGACTTGAACACCATTCATACAGAACAATTTATTACAACAGTGCATTGAAGTTATACAAAGTTTTTAAAAAAAACAATGCAGAATAAAGTGTTACAATTACAGAGATAGTGCACTGCATGTAGACAATAAGATACAAAGTCAGAACAAGGTGGATTGAGGTCAAGAATCCAATTTATCATACTAGAGGACCATTCAATAGTCTTTTAACTATTAAAGTTGTTTTCAGACTTTGTCTTCTGCCCAGTGGGAGGAGGAAGAAGAGAGAATGTCCAGGGTGGGTGGAGTCTTTGATTATGCTGGTTGCTTTTCCAAGTCTAGGCAAAATGTTGAGAGGGGAGGCTTGTTTCTGTGGTGTGCTAAGCTGTGACCACAGCTCTTTGCAGTTTCTTGTCACAGGCAGAACAGTTGCCATAGCAAGCCATGATACATCCAGATAGAATGGTGTATCGATCAAAATTGGTGAGTCAGAGGTATTACATTTCTTTAGCCTGATGAGTAAGTTTGCTTGAGGATGGCATATGATCCATTTGGTGAATTAAGAAACCCTTGGGTTGTATGGTACAGTTAGCTGAAACAGGTATAACTTTTCGGACAGCCACGGCCCACAGCATTCCTCAGTTCTCTTTGGTAGATCAGTCTTGCTCTTAATTCATCAGCTTCATTCTCAATGGTTGGATGTTAGGTAATATTCTGGGGAAGGGGGACTTGAACCCACACCATTTCAGCTTCACTTGCAGTCCATGCTTCTGAGTTAATTGATTTGTCCTGAGAGTTATGGACTGGAACCACCTGAATAGGGAGGTAAATGTCTACTTAAGGACAGATCTGGACGGCCTGCAATAGATTCATCTGACCTGGAAGATTCATGATTTTTCTTCCAACCAGATCTGGAAGACATGGAATAGATTCAGCTGGTCTGCAAGTTAAGTTGTACCCATATCAGTCTGAAATTCCTGAAGAGGAGTGGACTGTTCTAGCAGGTAAATGGAGGTATCTAGGGTAGCCTTGACATTGGGTCTCAACCCTATGTGCTCTGTAGAATTGGACTTCTAATCCAGAGGGGCTTTAGCGTTGGGCACTCAGTCAGTTTGAGCCTTCAGACTTGGCCACTGCTGCCTCTGTGGGTCGTGAGGTCACTCTTGTTAGAAATCAGAGGGAAATCTTTTGTCCATCTGTCTGGGCTGAGTTGGTAAAACAAACATTGGAAGCTTTGCAAAATACTTCATGTGAGGGTTTCTTATCCTCATGATGGAGAATCTAAATGAATCTCTGTTAGAGAGCAATTGCTTTTCTTTCAGTTAGTCCTGATGAAGGGTCTCGGCGCAAAACGTCGACAGTGCTTCTTCCTATAGATGCTGCCTGGCCTGCTGCGTTCCACCAGCATTTTGTGTGAATTGCTTTTCCTGTTGTGTTTGAATTGTTGTTGTTACCTGATTTGGGATGGCTAGTTGCATTTGAGAAATAGCACCCGAGTTCACTTATTCATTTTGTCTTCCTTGTACTTAATAAAAATCGCCCTGGTTTCTAGGAATTTGAGGACAAATGTTTATGCCCATTGCCTTTGTATTAAGGTATGAACTGTGAGTGAGCTTCAATGGTAAGAATTGGATGATATTGGAAAACAGTCTGTTTTAGTGATCTGTATTATTACATTGCTTATTTCAACACTCAAGCAGTCAAATTGAAAATATTTTCTTTACAATTCCTTTAAGAATATGGCCTTTGTCCAATATTTTTCAGGAAGGTAAATGCTTTGCTTTTGTAAGGGGGTGGTATTAAATTTCTGTCATTCTACATATACAGTACACCATTCACTAGGGAAGCTGTTCCTCAAACCCATATAAAACCAGCAAATACTGTTTATAACTGATTTCCAAATTGCTCAAAGGAAAAATGAACAGCCATTCACTTCTCAATGCCTGATCCAAAAGTTATATCATGGTTGATCTGTCCTACAGTCTTCACAACTTTGCTTCTTCTAGAGAAAAAATGTTGACAGTTACCTCTAAAGACACTATGGCAGTTGACTACCGGTAAATGGTTCCAGGTGCTTTTTGTATATTAAAAAAATCCTGAAAGATCAACAGAATTCCTTGCTGCATTTTGGTACCAATGAAACCAAATTCAACTTAGGTGGTGTTTTCTGGCTCTCAATAGCTTTTGCTAATAACTATTTGTCACCTTCACTTTGTACCCAAGTTCCACACTGGTATGATGGTGTGTTCTTAACAATGAATACTTAGCTTGCTTTGTGATTGGTAGCTGATTATATCTGAGTTGCTTATTTCAACACTTTGTGGAGTAAAATTGCTCTAGTTCAAATAATCAATGCTGATACAGTTGATGAAATTCTGGCCCAATAGTGGTGCAGCAGTTAGGGCTGCTGCGATATCTCCAGTAGCCTGGGTTCAATTCTGACTTCCACTGCTATTTGTATGGAGTTCTTCCTGTGACTTGTGGTTTGATGACGTTTTCTCTCCACTTGACATTGATGTACAGGTTCCCCCCGCTATTCGAAGGTGGAGCGTACCTATGAAATGGTTTGTAAGCCAGAATGTCATAAAGTGAAGAAGCAGTTACCATTTATTTATATGGGAAAAATTTGTGAGCATTCGCAGACCCAAAAAATAACCTACCAAATCATGTCAAATAACACATAAAACCTAAAATAAGAGTAACATATAGTAAAAGCAGGAATGATCTGATAAATACACTGCCTATATAATGTAGGAATAGTTTTCTGCAGTTATTACAGCACTGTCCACTGCAGCAAAAATCTCACGCAAGCGCTCTCGGCAGCACTTGCGGCAAAAACACACAGCACAAGCGCTCCCGGCAGAAGCACTCTTTCCAGTAACCTTTAAACTATGAAGCTACCAAATAACACAAAAATACACAGCCTATATAAAGTAGAAATAATGTATGTACAGTGTAGTTTCACTTACCGGAATCGGGAAGACAGTGAGCACATTGATGATGGTGTGTTAGGCTGAGTCGTCGGAGGTTGGGGTGGTGGGAGGTTGAGGAGACTGGGGTGTCAACTCATCGTCGTCTTTTTCCACCAGGGCGGGCAAGACACCTTTTTTTATGTCTGCCTGCCTCGATGTTGAAGGTCAAGTTTTGTCGTCTGCTGTGGCTGATGTGGAAGGCTTAAAAAACAATAGTATGCTTGACTGCTTAGCCTCTCACATTTTTCTATCATACAGTTCTTTGTAAGCACTCAAGCTATTCTGCAAATATGCCCTAAACCTACGTACCCTTTCAAAATTAAAGTCATACTTTTCTGCAATCATTGCAGCGTTGTCAATCGCATTGAAATTCTCACGCAATTGCTTCACGTTCAGTTCCTGGACGACTTCACTCTTGGGCTGTTCGCTACTGCGTTCGGCTTCAATTGTTATCCTTTCCTCTTCATCAGCTCTTCATCTCTGAGTTCTTGGTCATGGGTTGCCAAAACCTCTTCAACATCATCTTCGTCAACTTCCACAAACCCTTAGCCAAGCTCACTATGTCCTTACTTTGTTCACCATGATTGAAACGCTTTATTATGTCTAGTTTCACGCTAAGTGTAACACCCTTACATGCTCTTTTAGGCTTTTCCGATACCTTAGAACTCATCTTGCTAACGGATGCACAAAATAGATCAACATAAAGCACAGATGCTCACAGGCACGCGTTTAAGCAATGCCATCTAGAATGCAGTTCCGGGGGAGGAATTTGGCTGCTCGGCACGCGCGCTGCCTTTTTTCATAACAATGAGAACACCTTCTGTTAGTGAAAACAGGTAACTAATGTAGGTCTTTTGTAACAGCGAGTTGTAAAACGAACGTTCGAAAAGCGGGGGACACCTGTATAAAGTGGGCATTTTTTT
This sequence comes from Hemitrygon akajei, assembly GCF_048418815.1. Lineage (NCBI taxonomy): Eukaryota > Metazoa > Chordata > Chondrichthyes > Myliobatiformes > Dasyatidae > Hemitrygon > Hemitrygon akajei. The sequence goes on from NC_133127.1 coordinate 36,275,196, forward strand.
TTGGTAAAAGCGAAAATCCTTTTTGGTTAGCGAAAACAGGTCCTAATGTAGGTCTTTCGTAACAGCGAGCTGTCGTAAAGCGAATGTTCGAATCATGGGGGCCACCTGTACTGGTATGCATTCTTCATAGTTGCAACAGTGTTGTGCCCAAGGCAGATCCACTTTGACCAGGTTTGACTGAATGCTAAACTTTGATTCCATAATTTTAAAAAAATTGGCATACAGTCAGATAACACTACAAAATGGAATAAAACCAACTGTAAAAACCCTCTTCTCATATATGGATTTTACTTGTTTTCCCCTCCATCCTGTCATGCTTTGCAGTACTCTAGTGCCCTGACATGAATTATGAATTGATATCAACCAAAAAATGCTGAATTTATATCATATTTTAAATCATAAACCTACCAGTTTCAATATTCTATGACTTTTCTTTTTTGCTTCATGATGTTGTTGCCTTTAATGAATTAATCTTTTACTAACTCAGTTTTTGAGGATATTTGTTTCCAATCAGTGATGGTGGTGATACGTGTCCCTGTATGGTCCTTGGTCAAACTTCCTTGACAACCATTGAATAGTCCCCTAGTACAATAAGATGAACTCTTGAGCTTACAAAACTCATTATAACCTTAGACATTATTGTCTGCCTACACTGCACTTTCTCTGTAACTATGCTTCGTTTTGCATAAACTGTACTTTATCTCTTGTTCTCACTTGTGCTTACTTATTGTATTGATGTGATGAAATTATCTTTATAGATGGCATGCAAAACAAATGCTTTCATTGTACCTAGATAATTGTGGCAATGTTAAACTAATTTTCAAAGATCAAGGTTCTAATGCTTCCCTACAAATGGTACTTAGACTTGCAGACATTTTTTGTTACAACACATTCTGTAGGTTCATTTTGCTGTTGCAAAGACTTGGCAAATTGAAGTCCTTCCCTGCATTTCTTCCTTATATAAGAGGTGACCTTCTTCAGTAAAGTTTATGGCTGATATGAGACACACTTCGTTGATGTGGTTTAAGTTGTGGCCTGTATAATAATTCCAAACCGGCTGAAGTTGAAATGTTCGGTTAAAATCCAGTCTAAATCTTTCTTGATGTTAATTATTAGAATGGACAGATGCTTTTAGTTTACTGGTTAAATCACTGGAATAATATCCAGAAGCTTGGCTGGAAATACCAATTTGGGAAATTTTACATTCAGGTACTTAAATCTATAATAAAAAGCCAATGGCTGTAGTGGTGATAATGAAAGCATTGATTGTTGAAACACCCATCTGATTCACTTCCATTTCAGTAAACTCTAGCTTATCCAAAACTTTGCCATCTGTGCCCTGACTCTTAACAACTCCTGTTCAATTGGTAATAAGTGAGGCAAATGCAATGTTAGAGTTCATTTGAGAAGATAAGAATATAAAAACAAGGATGTATTGGAATCAGTGTTAGTCACTGTTGTGAAATTTGATGTTAGCAGTACATTGCAATACGTAAAAACTAAATTATAGTCAGAAGTATATAGATTTTAGAAAGTTAAAAAAGTAGTGAGGTAGTGTTCATGTGTTCAATGTCCATTCACAAATCTGATGGCAGAGGGGAAGAAGCTATTTCTGAATTGTGTGTGTCTTCAGGCTTCTGTACCACCATCTTGATGGTAGCAATGAGGAGAGGGCATGTTCTGGGTAGATGGGGATCCTTAATGATGGATCCTGTCTTATTGAGGCACAGTCCTTGAAGATGTTCTGGATACTGGGGAGGCTCGTGCCCATGATAGAAATGGCTGAGTTTACAACTTTCTGCAGCTTATTTCAATCCTGTGCAGTGCCCTTACTTCCCCCCCCCCCCCAAACAACCCCCTTACCAGACAGTGGTACAGCCAGTTAGAATGCTCTCCACAGAATATCTGAAGAAACCTGCAAGTGTCTTTGGTGACATACCAGTTCTCCTCAGACTCCAAATGAAATGTAGTCACTGTCATGCCTGCTTTGTAATTGCATTGATATGTTGGGCCCAGGAAATATCCTCAGATCTTGACACCCAGGAACTCTCACCCTTTCCATTTTTGATCCTTCAATAATGACTAGTGAAATCTTCTGTCTTACTGACATTGAGTGCAAGTTTATTGCTGTGACACCACTTAACCAGCTGATGTCTTGCTCCTGTATGCCTTCCCATTACCATCTGAAATCCTGCCAACAATAGTTGTGTCATCTGCAAATTTATTGATTCAGTTGAGCTGTGCCTAACCAACACAGTCATGCGTGTAGAGAGAGTAGAGCATTGGGCTAAGCACACATCAATGAGGTGAGCCAGAGTTGATCATCATTGAGATGAAGATGTTATTTCCTATCTGCATCAAGAGAATGTCAAGGATCTAGTTACAGAGGTCCATGTTTTGGAGCTTTTTGATTAGAACTGTAGGAATGATTGTGTTAAATGCTGAGCTGTAGTCAATAAATGGAAGTATGGAAGTATTAGTATTGTTCAAGATATCCAAGGCCGCATGAAGAGCCAATGAGAACACATCCACTGTAGACCTATTGCGGCGATAGGCAAATTGCACTGGGTCCAGGTCCTTGCTTGCTGATACAGGTGTTAATTCTAGCCATAACCTACCTCTCAAGGCACTTGGATGTGAGTGCTACTGGCCGATAGTCATTAAGGCAGTACATCATGTTCTTGGGCACTGGTATGATAATTACCCCTTTGAAGCAGGTAGAAACTCCTGACTGTAGCAATGAGGGATGTTATGCATTTATAAAGCATTTGTCAGACCATATTTGGAGTATTGTGAGCAGTTTTGGGCCCCATATCTATGAAATGTGCTGGCATCAGAGAAGGTCCAAAGGAGGTTTATGAGAATGATGCCAGGAATGAAAGGGTTAATGTATGAAGAATGTTTGATAGTCTGGGCCAGTATTTGCTGGAGATTAGAAGAATGGAGGGGGGAGGAAGAAGGGAGAGAGATCTCATTGAAACCTACTGAATATTGAAAAGTATAGATAGTGAACATAGAGAGGATGTTTCCTATAGTGGGCAGGTCTAGGATCAGAGGGCACAGCTTCCGAATAGAAGGACATGTCATTCAAACAGAGCTGAGGAATTTCTTTAGCCAGAGGGTGCTGTGTCTGTGGAATTCATTGCCATAGATAGCTAGGGAGGCCAGTCACTGGGTACATTTAAACCAGTGGTTGTTAGTTTCTTGATTAGTAAGAGTATTAAAGGTTACAAGAAGGTAGGAAAATGGGGTTGAAAGGGAAAATCAGCCATTGTTAAACAGTGAAGCAGACTTGATGGACTGAATGGGTTAATTCTACACATGTCTTATGGTTCACCCATCGACTCTGCCCATTGACTTGCACTGCCACTCAGTATGCCAATGCTTTTTAAAAGTCTGATCTGAGTTTATACATCTTGAGTTCTTAGCCCTCCATTTGTGAACTCCTATAATTCCCTCCCTCCTATAATTCTCCCAAATCCCTGCACAAGTCTTTTCTGACCACTTGAATGTTCCCGTTTTCCCATGCTCCACCTTTATTTTGCCTCCATTTGTTCAGATCCTAAGCTCTGGTTTTCTCTCCCTAAAGCTTCACCCCTTCTCTTCAAGCTGCTCTTTAAAACTTGGCTTAGAGATTGTGGTCATCTTTTCGAGCTGTATAATTTGCTGAGGTGAATGTCTTTGATGTCTTCTATATAAAAGGAATCACTTAACCCAAGTCCCAATAGCACTGCTAACCCTTACTTGGAGAGAATTCAGAAGTTCACTTAGATCCCTTTTCCAAGTGTTAAATCTCAAAGTGAAAATGAAAATCTAAGTGGCCATGTATTGTGTAATGGTTAAGAATGTAGTAGCTGCTTCTGATATAAAAGTAGAAAACTGAGGGTTTACTGAACCCTTGAGAGCCTTGTGTCCAATTCAAGGACCCTCAATTTGAGAAGAATGTTGAAGCTTTGTTAGGGGCTTGAGTTAATTTCTTGGCACAGCTCCAAGGATTGGGAGAGATGAGTGAAATGGAGATTGTTCTCTTCAAAGAAGATTTAGAGGAAATTGTGTACTGTTACTTTTGCTGGATGTGTACATGTGTTTCTGGATATGACTATTCTAGTGGTCACCATCCATCAATGTTGTTCAAATATGATAATCCTCCCATCTTTGTGTGAATTTGTTAGAAATCTCCAACAGAAGTCTAAACTGTCACTGATAATCATGGTGACCTTGGTTAGGTGGGAAAGTCTGAGATCAGTGATTCACCTTTGTTTTGAAATTGTACTTAATATGGAGAGTTGTGGAGTGCTGGTGATTTATCATGTATCTTGCAATATTAAACTGGCCTTTAAACTGATCCTTTATTCCTGCTCAATATCCATCTCTCCTGTACGTGTGCTTTTTTGTCTGCAAGTGTCATTTTGCGTTTTGTATAGAACACTTATATATATATATATATATATATATATATATATATATTCTTAGTTTGGAAGTGTGCCAGTAAGCTGCTGTATGTATTGTTTTTTTTCCCTCAGCAAACTACATTCAGTTCTGTAGCTTGCTACTCAGTAGAGGTTGGATTCCTACACTAATTTGCTTTCATTTGAGGAAGAGTTGCAAATGTTAAATGTTCAGGTTCACATTCTGGCAATGGTTCAGCATTATAATTTTTTTGTTTTTATATGTATTATGACCTCGTCATCCCTAGGCGGTAACCTCCAGCACCACAACCCAGGTAGGATCTGTGGCCTCTTCAGCTATCCAATTTTCATCACTTCCCTGGCTAGGTCAGTGCTTGTCTGTCCCCAAGCTTTGTAATTGCCTCCAACTATGTCCCCATGTCCTTGCGCTCATTACAAACTTCCAAAGTTCTTGCTACTTGTTATACATTCAGTGGCCAATTTTAACAGGTAGAGGAGATGCAGAGTACACAGAGTGTATTTCTACAGAAATTCAGTGTGTTCTTCTGCTGCAGCCCATCTACTTTGTCTGAAGTGAGGTGCTTTAGAAATGCTCTTCTGTGCACCCCTGTTATAACAAGTGGCCATTTGAGTTACTGTTGGCTTCCTGACAGCTTAGTGGCCACTGAGTGTATTCCCGTTTGGCCTGTGTTTGTCCTTTCAGGTAAATGGATTGATCACCCATATTTATGATCATGCTTCTGTGTTCCCACGGTGAACTTTTTGTCCAGCTTTTCTCTGTATGCATTTGCCCATCTGACCTTGCACGTTGGTAAAATGAAGTCTTGACTGTACTGATTTTTTTACAGCCGCATAATTGGTCTGCCGCGCTCATTTAAATAGAAATTGAATAATTGGTTGCTCTTCAATTGTCCTAATATTTGTGGGTGAATTAATGGGAGCTTAAATGTGTAAGTGCAGCATTTTTTTTAAAAAATGACGTTCTGGGTTGGTTGCTGTTTCTTTTGAGCTGAGTGGCAGATGGTTATGGTGATTCACAATTCCCAAAGTGTGTCCCACTTTCCATGGTTTGCTGGTGTGATATTTTATTAATTATGGCAATCAGCATTGTGGCCTTCCCAAGTGGATTGGAAATAACATCTTCACCTCACTGAAATCAACCCTGGCATACCTTGGATGTCTGCTTAGCCCACTGCTCTAGTCTCTCTCTCTCTATATCCATGACTGTTTGGCAAGGCACAGCTCAAATGCCATTTATGAATGTGCTGATGATACAACCATTGTTGGCAGAAACTCAGATGTTGACGAGACTGTGTACAAGAGTGAGATATACCAGCTAGTTGAGTGGTGTTGCAGCAACAACCTTGCATGCAACGTTAGTAAGACCCAAGAAATTATTGTGGACTTCAGAAAGGGTAAGGCAAGGGAAAATGCATCAGTCCTCATAGAGGAATCAGAAGTGGAAGGAGTGAGCAATTTCAAGTTTCTGAGTGTCAAAATCTCTGAGGATCTAACCTGGTCCCAACATACTGATACAGCTATACTTCATTAGGAGTTTGAGGAGATTTCATGTGTCACCAAAAACACTTGCAAATTTCTACAGATGTTCTGTGGCTGGATTCTAACTGGTTGCATTACCATCTGGTATAGGAGTGGGGAGAGCTACTGCACAAGATTGAAGTAAGCTTCAAGGAGTTGTAAAGTTAGCTCCATCATGGGCACTAGCCTCCATAATATGCAGGTCATCTTCAAAGAGCGGTGCCTCAGAAAGGCAACATCCATCATGAAGGTCCTCCACTACTCAGGGCATGCTCTCTTCTCATTGCTACAATATAGAAGCCTGGAGGCGCACACTCAGCAATTCAGGAGCAGCTTCTTCCCCTCTACCATTTGATTTTCTGAATGGACGTTGAACCCATGAACACTGCCTCACTACTTTATTATTTCCAATTTTTTTGCACTATATATTGTAATTTTTTTTCTCTTTTATCATGTATTGCAATGTACTGCTGCTGCAAGTTTAACAAATTTCAGGACATATGCCAGTGATATTAAATCTGATTCATTAACTTAGTCTGGCTGTATATTCTGGGCTATAAAGGGTAAGTTTACAATTTAGGCATAGAGCCAGTTTGCAGTGACTGCAAGTTACTCAAACACAGGCTGTGTAGAAAGTCCATCTTTACAGTGTTCATGAGGTTCTTTTTATTCCATCATACAGCATGGAAGTCAGCCCTTTGGTTCAACTCACTTGTGCCAGGTGTGTTGCTCAGTCAGTTCGTCTTGTAGCCCTTGAAACCTCCTACCCACGTGCTTATCTAGATGGCTTTTAAATGTTGATAATGTGCCCACCTCAACCACTTATTTTAAGATGCTCATTCCAAATACACACCATCTTTTGATTGATAACATTGCCACTGATTTCCCTTTTTAAATCTTCCTCTTCTGATCCTAGATCTATGCTTCCCTCACTGGGGGAAAAGACTGCTTTTTTTTTCAGTGATTCATTGTAAATAGTTATTTAAATTGCTGAAGATTTTGGCTTATCCAGTATATGGATTTAATTCTAGTTTTAGTTTGAGGAGTCCTGTGGTCCAGATGAACAATTTTCAATAGTTGTGCACAAGACGACAATTTACTTTTCTCCAAAGCACCAAACATCCCTAACCAATTCACCACCTTTAGAGGAGAGGGGATTGTGGGGAGACTCAATGGATGTTCAGCCCAGTCATTTTCTCTTGTGCCCTCTCCCATTGGGCCGAAGTACCAATGCCCTGAAAGCACATACCACCAGGCTCAAGGACAGATTCTATCTTGCTGTTATAAGACAATAACACTCAGAATCAGAGAATAAGGAGGAACCTTGTAGCATGAAACCGGCCGGTGATGTTGTGGTATCCGCACTAGACTTCGAGGCGAGTGTTCCCAGGTTTGAATCTGGCCAGCTTCTTGCATGCTTTCCAACCATGCTGGGTTGAGTGAGCTAGCAACCTGGTTTTGTTTTTAAAGGAAAATAGAAAAATGCTAAAGAAATGGCAAGATTGCTGTCCAGTGTGACACAAGGTGCGGGAAGGAACAACAGCAATCTTAGCATGAAGGGTTAAGATTTACCTTATTCCACTGGAATTTTCTAAAGTAATGTAATTTGACAAGAACCTGTGGAGGAGATTGGAGTATAGTGCTAGACAGAATAGTGTGACTGTGAAATAAAGGTTTTTGAAATAGTATGGAGACAGAATTAAAATTTTAAGGGACAGGAGGAGGCCACTTAACTAGTAGTGCTGCTGGCCTCTGAGGACAATTTAGTTTTTTACCAAGCACTTTTCTCCCCCTAATCTATACCCCTAGTTTATCAGATTGCTCTGGAAGTTTTTGGTGGAATCTATTTTCTTTTAAATGTGGCAGTATGTTCCACCTTTTAACCTTTCATGAAAAGCGATTCCTCCTCCTCTATTGCCAACTGATTCTTTAGAAAACATTAAAACTTACAACTCTTTCATTTGCCAGATTTTCCATACTCCAAATGTCCACAGTGTTGTGATGACTTCCATTAGGTTTTCTTTATATCTCTGCTCCAGAGAAGTGGAAATAGCACAAGACATCTGGTGTGTCGGTCTCTTACATCCCACAAAGATTCCATTGCTTGGTATCAAATTCCCCTTTATCTCTGGTAGTTTCAGCTTTTAAATGAAGTTAGAGGATACATTGATGTTTGGCTGAATGGCCTGTTGCTGTGCTGTTATTGCAGAATCAGGCAAGTCCGGAGAACTTTCAGCCCATCAACTTGTGCTGGCTCTTTGGAAGAACTTTGCTATTAATCTTAGCTCTTTCCTACAGCCTTTGTAGAATTTTATTTTAAGCATTTATCCAGTTTATTTTAAGGTTTGTATTAAGTCTGCTTGCACTGCCCTTTTAGGCAGGATGCCTTTGATCATGGCTTTCCTGATTTGATGAGCTCCATTAGGATGCACTGTCATTTTGCAAAAATTCAAATATACAAATCTCAAAGCACTTTGTTTCAAATATTGCTTTGCATTGGCTTAGGAGTTTGCACATTGTATTTCACGAGTATATAACAGAGATCCAGTTTTAGTAATAATCTGCATTGGTAACTTTAATTGGCACTTATTCTCAACTGCGATGTATGGAAGTGATTGCTGAAACTAATGATCATTAAACCGTGTGTAAAGCTGTGGATAGGTCTGGAGGGCATGCAAACAATCTGGCCATAGTGTCAGCAGTCATGATCTGCCAGTGTGGAAGACGTGTTTCAGCTTATTTGGACTGAGTTTCTGAAAGCCAGTAAATAAATGCAAGTTTTGTTTTCATCAATGTTTTCCTGACCTGATTTTAAAAATAAATGTTGTCATGGCATCATGGGGAAGTTGCTGAGGAACTGTTGGCACAAACCTGATTTGAACATGGTGCAGTGTGTTGAAGCCATGGAAGCATTTATTACTGATGCTCATTGGGAGTTACGTGCAGAAATTTGGGATTACTGTGTTTTGGGTTGGGTCATGTTGTTTCAGAAGATGGTGTATTAAACCTGTCAGCTTTTTTTAACTCTGTCTTGGGCATTCCTTGAAATGTTTTTCACATCATTAACAGTGATCTACATTGATCTGTGCTTTGGAACATGCCACAGTAGAAGCTCTTGGCAGAATAAAGGCCTGAGCTTGCCCCACAGTCCATCCCTGCATATTACACTCATGCTCCCACCTTCCATCCTTGGTTGGCATCTAAATTTGGTTGCAATCTGGCAGTGCATTGATTGTTCACATTTTCATCATACTTTGAAAGAGCTTTATGGTTTTGTGTCTTCCTGCACCCCCCTCAGAATACAAGCTGGGAGTTTATGCAGAAAACTTGTACAATACTAGTTGTGTCATAAATTGAGAGCTGGTCATGTGATTGCACAGGAGAGGATGCAGGGGAGATTTCAGGATGTTATTGACATTAGAAAACTAGCTGCAGGGGAGGTTCCAGTGACGTCATCGTCCAGAATGGCAGCTTAAGTCAATAGCTCCTCCGGAAAACCGTATATTTTGCCCCATTAATCCATCAAATATAAGATCTTTCAAAAATATCTGAATTGATAAGGGGGGCAAGATTGAGGAAAAAGAATGGAGATAAACAAATCATCAATGTGGAGCCTGTGGGCGAGAGGGGTGCAGCAAGCGGCTCTCCTACCCAAACGCATGGTAGCGAGGCTGATGATGGGCGAAGCGGCATATATGATAAAAATTCTGGAAGAGATACGGGAGTTCCAAAAAGACATAAAACAGCAACTAAATGATATCAAGTCAGAGCTCGCCAACATCAATCAAAAAATAGCGGTGGCAGAGACACAATTGAGAAGGTGAAAGATCACGTGCAAAACGTGGAACAGATACTAAGTAAGACGATAAAAATATTAAATCAACAAGAAAGTAAACTGATTGATCTGGAGGGAAGATCACGACTGAAAAATATCAGGATATACAATGTTCCCGAAGGAGCAGGGGTTTGTCTATGACGGAGTTTGTACAAAAGTTGCTGCGGGACTTGCTAGAGATTCCTTCGACTATGGAGCTTGAAATTGAGAGGGCGCATCTGCGGCCTACCCGAGACAGAGAAGATAAGCCACGCTCAATAGTAATTCGATTCCTTCCATACAATACCAAGACGGAGATTCTATGAAGGGCCTGGAGTAAGAAGAGGGTCTTTTTGGACGGGAAATTAATATATTTCAATCAAATTTGCTCCCCGGTGGTCCTGCAGAAACTTAAAGAATACTCTGAATTAAAGCAAATATTAAGGCAAGGAATGATTAGATTTCAAACTCTGTACCCTGCAAGTGTTTTATGACGATGGGATGCAACTGTACTAGACGGTGGAAGAGGCGACTACAGACATGAAGGCCAGACGGTTGCCCATCAGTGTGATCAAACCGAGGGAAAGCCTGGCTGAGCATTTATCCCGCTCTGCTTGGGAAATATTGAGAGAATCAAGATAGCAGGGGACAGGAGGAGGGTGAGAAAAGTATATTAAAAAGAGACTGTGAGTTTTCCAAAGACAGCCCTCACCCCCTCCAGAAGAGCCATAAGGTTTGACTAACTTTAGAAGTGTTGAGAAGCTAAATGTAAGCAAAAATAGATGGTGGTATACCTATCTTGAGAAATACTTATTATAATGTGGATTTTATATTACTCAATTATTTTTTATTCATTCGTTCACTCCTTTTCCCCCACCTAAATGAGAATATGGGAGGAATACCCAGGGAAATCTTTTCTGTGTAATTGATATAGATTTGTTTACTTTTATGGGTACTGCAATGGGGGCTCTCAACTCACAGCTAGACATTCCCTCTAGCTCAACCCAGGATCATCTACTAGAGACCTCAGCCTTGGAATCACACCTTTGTTGCTTTTTAAAAAAAATTATTCTCATTTCTTGGTTCTTGATTGTACAGGGAGTAGATTGATTAAGCTTCATTCTGCTAATTTCAATGACATATTGACAGATAAATACACATGACTAAGGACAAAGTAAAATTCATTTCTTTTAATGTCAATGGGCTTGATTAAATCGAATCAAACGTAGTAGAGTTCTATCCAAAATGAAAAAAGAACAAGCCCATGTAGTATATTTACAGGAAACTCACTTAAGTGATAATAAGCATGGAAAACTAAGGAGAATGGGCTTCACTAATTTGTTTTTCTCCTCATATAAATCAGGACATAGGAGAGGAGTTGCTATTCTTATCTCAAGCAAGCTAAATTTTGAATAAGTATTCGAAATGGGAGATGAGCAGGGCAGATGAATTCTGGTAAGGGGGAATATAGACAGAAATTCAGTTACTCTATGGAATATATATGTACCCCCAGAAAGTGATACTAGTTTCTTTCAAAAAATTACTAATATTATGGTAACAGAAACAGAAGGTCTCCTGAAATGTGGGGGGGACTAAAATTTACATTTACAGCCAAAGTTGGACTCTTCCAATAGAAAAACCTATGAAACAAAATCCTTACATAAGGAAGTTAATACACTTTTTGAGGGTGTTGGTCTAATTGATATATGGAGGGACCTTTTCCCCAACGGAAGGGATTACACTCATTATTCTGCCCCCCATTCTGTATTTACAAAAATAGACTATTTCATAAAATTTGGAAAAGACAAGGACAAAATAAACAGCTGTGGAATTGAGACAATAGATGTAAGTAACCATGCACCTATATATTTATCTATTGATTTTGACCTACAACCAAAGAATACTATTTGGAAATTAAATTCAAGTCTACTCAGTGATCCCTACTTTAAGGAACAAATTAAAAAAGAAATTGGACTTAGAATTCAATGTTAATGGAGAGGTTTCACCTCCCATTCTATGGGATACTCTGAAGGCTGTTTTAAGTGGGAAAATTATAGCGATATCTTCATATAAGAAAAAAATAAGGAATAAAACATTAGAGGAATTACAAAATAGGCCAAATGAACTAGAAAAAACACAAATTGAATTTGGCACAGGATGCATTAGAGGAAATTTAAAAAATAGGAATGAAATAGTTTGGCTATGCAAGAAATCAGGAAAAATTTAATGTTTCTGAAACAGAGACGTTACGAAAGTGGATCTAAGTCTATGAAAATACTGGCATGGAAACTGAAAAAATAAGATAGCAGAAAATACAATTCATAGAATTAAGAATCCAAGAACAAAAATGATTTAAAAAAAAATAAGTTAAGTGAAATTCAAGAAGCTTTTGAAGTGTTTTACAAAACTCTATATTCCAAAGTTCCGGGGGAAGCATAACCCAAGTTGACACTTCCCTGAATTCTCTAGAGTTACCCACTTTAAGCGAAGAACAAAATAGAATGATGACTGCTGACATAACTGAAGTTGAACTAAAAGCTGCAATTAGTAGGTTTAAATTAAGCAAGTCACCAGGAACAGATGGTTATAGGGCAGAGTAGTACAAAGAATTTAAAAATGAGTTAATTCCTGTCTTACTCCCCACACTGAACTGGGATCTAAAAAAGGCAAATATGCCGTCCAGCTGGAAGGAAGCGACAATCTCAGCTATACCGAAAGAAGGCAAGGATAAAATGGAATGTGGGTCATTTAGACCAATATCCGTTCTTAATGTAGATTATAGGTTATTTACCTCCATCATGGCCAAACGATTAGAAGAGTTTCTACCCATACTGATACATAACGATCAGACAGGTTTTGTACAACAACGCCAAACACAGGACAATATACGAAGGACATTTCACATTATGGATCATATACAAAAAAATAAAATCAAAGCAATAGTGATAAGCGTGGATGCTGTAAAAGCATTTGATTCGGTTAATTGGAATTTTCTTTACAGAGTTTTACATAGATTTAGTTTTCATGACACAATTATTAAAACTATACAGGCACTATATGACAACCCTACCACTAGGATTAAAATCAATGGATATTTATCAAATAGTCGTACCCTAGAAAGGGGCACGAGACAGGGTTGTACATGGTCACCGCTGCTCTTCGCATTATATCTGGAACCATTAGCTCAATACATTAGACAAAATGAAGATATCAGGGGAATTACTATTAAAGGGACAGAGCATAAATTGGCTTGTTATGTGGATGACATTTTGATCTATCTAGGGCAACCAACATACTCTTTACCTAAATTGATGCAATCCTTGGAACAATATGATCAATTATCAGGATACAACACCAACATAGATAAAACCCAATTATTCTCATATAACTATAGCCCACCAAGAGAAATTGAAAGTAGATATCCTTAGGCATGGCAAACAGCCTTTCAAATATTTGGGCATCATTATGCCAAAAGATTTGGCAAAATTATCAGAATGCAATTATCCACCTATATATAAAAAAAAATTAAGGGAGATATAACAAGATGGAATCTAATTCCTTTTTTTAGTCTCAGTTCGAGGATTGAATCTATTAAAATGAATATACTGCCCAGTCTATTATATCTCTTTCAGACCCTACCAATAGAGATTAACCAAAATCAATTCAATGAATGGAATAAAATGTTATCAAGATATATTTGGCAAGGTAAAAGGCCTAGAGTTTGTCTTAAAACTTTGCAATTAGCCAAGGAAAAGGGGGGATGGGGTCTACCTTCTCTTAGAGATTATTATTTTGCAGCACAGTTGCGAGCGGTGATATGTTGGTGCAACCGATCTTATGGCACTCAATGGAAAAACATTAAGGAGCGGGTACTTCCCATCCCCATACAGGTAATTTTGGCTGATAACAGCCTACAAAGGTACACAAATACTATTGATAATCCATGGGTGAAATGGACTCTTAAAATATGGAAAACTGTTACAAAAGAATATAATCCAGAGGGAGATATTGCAATTCTTAAATGGTGTGCATATGACTCGGATTTTACGCCGAATAAACTGGATGCTAGATTTAAGGACTAGGCAGCTAAAGGAATAACAGTTCTTTGCAATATAATGAAAGGAGGAACACTGTTCAGTTTTGAAGTGCTTAAAGAGAAACACTTACTAGAAAAACAAGACTTTTATTGGTATTTACAGATGCGACAATATGTTAATAGGACAGTTAAAAATGTAACCAAGGCAAGTACATGCTTGATAGAGCTATATAGAAAAGCATATAATTCAGATAATGGTAGTAGAATCATTTCAAGCGTGTATAAGAGTTTGTCAAATCTTAAAACACATTTGACTTCAAACATTAAAACAAAATGGGAAAAGGAAGGAGGGATAATTGTATCTGAAGAAGAATGGACAATAATATGGAGGTATCAAAGAAGATGTATCAGTTCACAGAAATGGAGGGAAAAATTTGATAAGATATTTTATTACACCCTCTTGGAAATCCCATTATGATAGTAACCTCCCTGTTTGCTGGAGAAATTGTGGAAATCAAAACGCAAACCATTATATTTTCTGGGAATGCCCTGTTATCAAAGACTATTGGAGTGGGATACACAGTGCCCTACAAGACATCTTTAAATGTGAAATACCCTTAGAAAATAAGACCATATATTTTGGGTATATACCTCCAGAATGGTTGAAAAGAGATAAATATTGAATGAATATACTGTTGGTGGCTGGTAAAAAGACTCTTACTAGGAAATGGTTATCACAGGAGAGCCCAACTTTGAATGCATGGATGGAAATTACAATGGACATTTATAAAATGGAGAAGATAACAGCATCTGTTAATCATAAGTTGGAACAATTTGATTCATACTGGGAAAAATGGTTTAACTACATAACACCTCATAGGCCTGATTTTACTCTCACAAATTAATGAATATGTTGTAAAAAAAAATCACTCCCTTGTACATAGTTTTCTCTTTTTGTTTGGTCTTTCTTTCCTCTCTTCTTTAAGTGTATACCTCAGATAAATATGCCACAAATCTTCATGTTTATAACTATATGATATATATGTACAATATCTGAAATATATCTTATGGAAATGTTTGTTTGATGATGAACTTCAATAAAAAATAAATTACAGGAAAAAAAAGAAGAAAACTAGCTGCCTACCTGGACTCTATTTTGTCACCCATAGTTCAGTCCCTCCCCTCCTACATCCAGGATACATCCCATGCCCTCCTCCTCTTCAACAACTTCCAGTTCCCTGGTCCCGACCACTTCATTTTCACTATGGATGTCCAATCCTTATACACTTCCATTCCCCATCAAGAAGGCCTCAAAGCCCTCTGCTACTTTCTTGACAATAGACCTCACCAGTTCCCCACCACCACCACCACGCTCCTCCGGTTGGGGGAATTGGTGCTCACACTTAATAACTTCTCTTCTGGCTCTTCCCACTTTCTTCAGACCAAGGGTGTAGCTATGGACATTCTCATAGGCCCCAGCTGTGCCTGCCTCTTCGTTGGTTATGTGGAACAGTCTATGCTCCAAATCTATTCTGGTACTGCTCCCCAACTTTTCCTTTGCTACATTGACGGTTACATTGGTGCTGCTTCCTGCATCCATGCTGAGCTCGTCAATTTCATCAACTTTGCCTCTAACTTCCACCCAGCCCTCAAATTCACTTGGTCCATCTCGGACGCGTCTCTTCCCTTTCTTGATCTCTTGGTCTCCATCTCTGGAGACAAGCTGTCCACTGACATAATCTATAAACCCACTGACTCTCATAACTACCTCGACTATACCTCTTCCCACCTTGCCAAATGCAAAAATGCTATTCCCTATTCCCAGTTCCTCCGTCTCCACCGCATTTGCTCCCAGGATGAGGCTTTCCATTCCAGGACATCTCAAATGTCCTCTTTCTTTAAGGATCGTGGTTTCCCTTCTTCCAGGTGAGGCAACATTTTCCTTCTGCCGTCATCAATGATGCCTTCACCCGCATCTCCTCCATTTCCCACACTTCGGCCCTCACCTCATCCTCCCGTCACCACAACAGGGACCGACCGCTTCCCTTCTCCTCACCTACCACCCCACCAGCCTCTGGATCCAGAGGCTCTGCAACTTCAGACACCTTCAACAGGACCCCACCGCTAAGCACATCTTTCCCTGTCTTCCCTTCTCCCTCTGCTTTCTGCAGGGATCGTTCCCTCCGATACTCCCTGGTCCACACGTCCCTCCCCACAGATCTTCCACCTGGCACTTATCCCTGCAACTGTAAGTGCTACATCTGTCCCTACACCACCGCTCTTACCAGCATTCAGGGCCCCAAACAGTCCTTCCAGGTGAGGCAACACTTCACTTGTGAGTCTGTTGGTGTCATCTATTGCATCTGGTGCTCCCGGTGCGACCTCCTCTACATCAGTGAGACCCAACACAGATTGGGGGACCGCTTCGTCCGCCACAACAGACAGGATCTCCTGGTTGCCACCCACTTCAATTCTGCTTCACATTCTCATTTGGATATGTCCATACATGGCCTCCTCTACTGCCATGATGAGGCCAAATTCAGGTTGAAGGAGCAACATCTCATATACTGTCTGGGTAGTCTCCTGTCCCTTGGGATGAACATTGAATTCTCCAACTTCTGGTAATTCCCTCCCCCTCCCTTCCCACATCCCAGTTTCACTCTGCCGCCTCCTCCAGCTGCCTATCACCTCTCTCTTGATTCCGCCTTCTACTACTACCCATGGTGCTTTCCCCTTACTGGTTTTTCACCTGGCACCTACCAGCCTTTTCCTCCCCCCACCTTATTTATAGGGCCTCTGCCCCCTCCCTCTTCAGCCTTGATGAAGGGTCTTGGCCTGAAATGTTGACTGCTTGTTTCCATGGATGCTGCCCGTCCCGCTGAGTTCCTCCAGCGTGTTGTGCATGTTGCTTTGATGTCAGCATCTGTTCTTTTCAGCAGTGTTTGATGGAGGAGAATTGATGGTATAAAATTGAAGGGTCTGCATTGTTGCCATCTTTGACTGACCTTTTCTGGTCGACCATGGACTTTGTACCAGATCTGAGGTCTTGATTGTAAATCACTCTCTTCCTTAGCCAAAGGCTGTGCTAATATGCTGGATGCAGTTGTGAATTTCATTGTTTCACAGGGAGGTTGCTCCCTAGCATATGACAAATTGTCGACGCATACCAGTGTCTCAACGTGAACACATAATATTGGAGGATAGTGTGGGGATAAGGGTGTTCTGGTTTGGGGAGGTCTTTTTTTGTGCATGTTGAGTATGAGGACTGTTGTTGGATGAGCCACCAGCTGACTACTCTGAGGCTTTACTTTCCTCAGCGCTGAACTGACTCTGCAGCTGTGGCCCACAGTCGTTGAGGTCCTGGACCAGCTGCAATGCTGAACTGGCTTCGTGACTGTGGACTAACTTCTGAGGACACTGCGGTTCACCTTTTTGGAACATTTGCCTTCTTTATTTTTATTGTTTGCACAATTTGGTGTTTTCTTTTTCACCCATTACATGTTTGATTGTCTTGATTGTAGTGTGGGTTTTTTGTAAATGGTTTAGTGGCTGCCTGCAAGAAGATGAATCTCAAGGTTGTATGTGGTGACATACTTTAATAACAAATGTACTTTAATTATCTTGTCTGCTTTGAACAAGTTCATAACTTGGAGCTTGTCATTTGAATATGTGTATAAGCAGGCATCATCAGTTTTACAGCTTCACTTCTGAGGTTTGAGTAACTTTGGTTCTGACTTGTAGATGAACATTTTCCCATTTAATCCATTGGTTGGTTAAGCTGCAGCAGGAAGTTCATTGGAGATTAGGTGCAGCATTGTGGTGGGGAAATAATGAAGTGATTTAGCAAATGGGAAGGATCAGATGGCCAACAAATCAAGGGGCCCAAGTGTAAAATAATTGGAAAGCTCTGAAGGGAGATTAAAAACATTTTTTACCCAGAAGGTGGTTGGGGTCTGCCATTTGCTGCCTGTAGAGGTGATGGAGACAGAAAGCCACATCACATTTAGCATCACTTGAAGGTGTGCTGCATGAACCATGCTGTGCAGGCTGTAGGCCTGAATGGGATTTGACTGGGTGGCTGTGTTTTAACCGGCATAAGCACACTGGGCTGCTTGACTGCATTCTGTGTGATTCTGGTATGTTGGGCTATGATGCTAATGGTTTAGTCCAATCATTCCCACTACTTCAAGTTCCTCTCAAATCTTTGCTCTTTAACAGAACTTGGAATTGATAAAACTTTGAAAATGTTTTTAATCTCCAGTGATTTGATCCCACTGTTCTCATTGTATATACTGGGACACTTTGGATTAGTCCTCTTAGTTACTCAGTCACATCATCTGTTACTGATTGTGGGAGATTCCTCTTTGGCTGACATACATCGTGTCTGTACTTCAAGAACAAAGTGGTTTTGGCCCTTAGATTGCAAAAGGTGTAGAATACACTCAAGTCTCTGGCTCTCAATCACTGGTCTCCTTAGCAGTCGGTATGAGGCACACCAGGCTAGCAGTCAGAGCTTTGAGCTATTTGTCTGCACACACATTGTAATCACAAAAAGGCAGCTGGAAAAATGGGTTTCAAATAATTAAGTAAATCTAGTCTTTGTAGTGCTGACCATGAAACTGCTGATTTTTATTAAAACCCTTCAGGTTCACTCGCACCATCAGGAAACAATCTGTAGTCCTTAACTGGTCTGACTTTTGAGTGGCTGCAGATCTACCCTTCTCACTTCAGCAACAGTTACTATGCACATTTGGTACAGACAATACAATTGCTTGAGGTGTGACAGTTTAAAGATTCAAGTTGGGGGAGAGTTAAATCATTTGGTAGCTATGATTTAATAACACCAACCAGAAATATTGAGTTATAGCTGTTAGTTACTTGAAGGTAATAGTAAATAATGTATGCACATAGTTGGACAGAGCAGCAAGACTGGTTTTATTCTGTAAATTGTCTGTGCATCAGGAGCTATCTGCATAACTATCTGTCAGTTGTGTCTAGAAATGCTCATTCACTTAGTATTCTCAATACTTCAAAGCATTTTGACATTTGTGATTAGATATTGTTTTCTGTACAGTGGATTGCTGATAAATTCTAATACCACAAGGATATTTGAAGGTAAATTGATCACTGATGCTGTTGCTCAGGAAACCTTGCACAGCATTAATAGAGCACACTTGTCCAGCAATATGGAGCAAAATCTGGCACTGTCTACCAACATTGTAATGAAAGTGACAGATTCATTAAACATACTTCTTAAAATCAATCCAGTTATTTAAAGAGAGGCAGGAGCTTTAATAGAGAAATGTCAAAATTGGATGCTTCATTATCATCACATATCTGTCCCTGGTAGAACAGAGTTGGAGGAGCATGGGGGTCTCAAAGTTGCAGGCCTGCAAAAGGTTAGACATTGGCAGGTCTGGCAACATGGATGCTAAGAATTAAGTCATTTGTTGCTGGTCAGGAGTCATCCTGAGATGGTAGATGATGGGAATATTGAAGGTTAAAATATGGCAACAACAGATTGAATAATGGTCTGTAATTGCAGTTTATTTACAAAAATTACAGAGCAAATGGTTATGAAAGATTAAAAGATGAGAGTGGTCTTCAATAAATCACAGAAGTCATGTTGCAAAGAATTTTCAAAGAAATGTTCCTTGAGAATATGCAATTTGTGTGTACAAACTTAACCTGTTTTTCAAAATTCAAAGTAAATATATTATCAAAATACATATGTGAACAAATGCAACCCTGAGATTCATTTTCTTGTGGGCATACTAAATAGATGAAATGAAAGAGAAGATTGGTAGCTCAGGTGGGCTGCTTGGTTGTTCGTCAAGCCTGGAGGTTAGGT
Source organism: Hemitrygon akajei (assembly GCF_048418815.1). NCBI lineage: Eukaryota > Metazoa > Chordata > Chondrichthyes > Myliobatiformes > Dasyatidae > Hemitrygon > Hemitrygon akajei. Next base: position 36,294,845 of record NC_133127.1, read on the forward strand.
TGCAAATGTTTCGTCACTAGTCGAGGCGACGTCATCAGCGCATAACTGAGTTTTTCAGCTGAGTGCTCGCACTTGTTTGGTCTAACTTGTTGTTCTGATTGGTTAGCTTTCACGGTGGCTGCTAGTCTCCACTAGGTCCTGGCCAATTGGATAGCTGAATGGTCTTTGTTGGCCTGTGTCCCTAGTTATTTATTGTTATGAATGTTGGTTCCTTGGGGGTCCACAACTCGCCCCTCGGCCCTGATCCTGCAGAGGCATAGGATGTAAATTGCATCCAGTTCAATATGTTTGTTGATAGTCTTCCATTGAGAACCAAGCTTTTAAGAGTTGTCTGGATTTCTTGTTTTGTGCTTCTGCCAGTAGCTTGGTAGTTTCAAGGCGAACTTGTGTCTTTGGTCTTCATGTACCAAAGTGACAGAGCATCATGTCGTCTAACACCTTCCTGATGTTCATGTAGTCTTGTGGATCGTTTTTTTCCCCCTGTCTGTTCTATATAGTGTTTAGGGCAATTTCCACATTGAATTTGGTATATAACCACATTGATTTGGTGTCTTCATCTCAATACATGAAGTAACTGTTCTTGAACCTGGTGGTGTGAGTCCTGAGGCTCCTGTACCACCTTCCAGATGGCAGCATCAAGAAGAGAGCATTTCCTGGGTGGTGGGGGTCCCAGATGATGGATGCTGCTTTCTTGTGACAGTGTTTCATGTCGGTGTGCTCAATAGAGATCCCTTTACCTGTGATGGACTGGGCTCTTTTCACTACTTTTGTAGGATTTTCCATTCAAGAGCATTGATGTTTCCATAGTAGCTTGACAGCAGCAGGAAGTATCTCAGCTGGTGAAACAACAGTGAGTGTAAAGTAGAATTTCTCGCCAGGCACCTTTATTTTCATTGATGTTGGGTTTTCTGGCGATTCTGATGTTGTAATATGTGGCCCATCATTGTTTGTGTGTGTCTTTTGTTTGCAGCAAGTGCAGCCTGATGTATGTGGTTTGCATTTTTAGACAGAAAGCAATTACCAGTTCTTACACTTCTGGTAACTGTTTTCCTTCTGTCCCTTTTTTTTAACCTGTTCGTTCTTTCTCTCTCTGCTTATAATCTAACTGGCCCTTATTAACCTACCTCTTTCTACCCCTTCCCATAATCTTTGTCTACACATCACCGGTGTATTCTCCCACTGGATCCCTTCCCAATTTCCTCCCTCTGTTCCATTGTCCACCTTCTTGTCCTGTCAGATTCCATCATCTTCAGTCCTTTGTCCCTTCCTGCATTATCTCACAGCTTCTCCCACCATTTGCACTTTTTCTCCCCCCTCCTCAACAGTGTATCACCCCTGGCACACCTGAATCCCATCTGTCACCTGCCAGCATTTGCTCCACACTTTTTTTATACTGTATTTTTTTAATATACTTGTCCAGAGAAAGGATCTTGATCCCAAGCATCAATTATCCATTTCCCTTCATAAATGTTGCAGGGCCTACTGAGCTCCTCCAGTGTTTTGTGTGTTGCTCCATGTACCAGCATCTGCAGTCTCTCATGTTTCAATTACCAGTTCATCAGTATGTGGTTAAGGCCCTCCTTCAATAATGCAAACTTGGTGCTTTTCTGAGGGAATGCTTCAGTACTGTGGGGGTCACTACTGTAGTTGAGGGATGGTGGAGTGCTGTGAGAGGTCTCTGCTGAGCTGCAGTGCTGTGGGAGGAGTGATGCAGGGTGATGTCTTTGGACTGAGGAACCATGTGGAGATGGAACATGAAAATTCTACCCATCCTATCAGGAGTATAACAATAGATTATCTGGTCATTTATTATGTTGTTTATAGTGGCTTGCCCTTTATAAACTGGCTAAAAGTTTTCCAACTAACAGCAGTGCTTTAAGTTTGAAAGTTCTGTAGTGACGGTCAGAATCAGGTTTATTATCACCGGCATGTGATGTGAAATTTGTTAACTTAGCAGCAGCAGTTCAATACGATACATCATCTAACAGAGAGAGAAAAAAAGATAATAAATAAAATAAAACATAACAAATAAACAAGTAAATCAATTACATATATTGAATAGATTATTAAAATGTGCAAAAACAGAAGTACTGTATATTTAAAAGAAGTTTCAAAGTCCATTTAGGAATTGGATGGCAGAGGGGAAGAAGCTGTTCCTGAATTGCTGAGTGTGCACCTTCAGTCTTCTGTATCTCCTACCTGATGGTAACAGTAAGAAAAGTCGTGTGCTTTTTTGGGACATTGAGATTTTGAAAAATATTGTACAGAAAAGTAGTCTGTTCTTCTGTCTTTCCCTGTTCATCCCTCTCTATGTGCCCCATATCTTCCCCAGCTCCACTTTTCTCTATATGGTAATGGTAGCTTTAGTAACCAAATATCTTCCTTGTAAATGCAAGGATTTGAAAATTAGCCAGTGCTGAATTTACTCAGTGTGCTAATGTTCTGGGGTGATTGCCAGGATAGACATCTAGAGTTTGGTCATGTGCCAGTTCTCACTCATCATAATAAGAGCACGTTGCTAATGGATCTGCTGCATCCATATCCCAGAGATTCACTGCTGGTGTGACAAAACTTCCCAGCATTTATTTGCTACAATCTCTTAATCCATTATATTCTTACTTTGCAAACTCTTGATCAAATAGTGAACCTTTTAAATAATTACAATAATTACACAGGATTCCCGTTCTAATAATCCTTTGTTGCTTCAATAACTAATTCACCATTGGTTCAAGCAGCCCTTCATCCTTGATTCATCATTTGCAAAAAGAGGTTTACTTCCTAGCTCTTAGTCTTGGCGACTTTCCATTGAATCTGCTGTTGGTGTAATATCTTTGCTATCATGAAGTTAGATTTAAGATAAAGTGTTGAACCAGAGGAAATGTGCATATCTAACTGATTGGATTGAGTTATTCCAATAATACCTGAAAAAGTTTGTTGACTAAATTAGGATTATTGAAAGTTGCTGACAGTGAGCAATAGTTTAAGATTTAATTTCTGGATTTCTCAAGCTTGTTTGAGTCCCTCCATGGCCTCATCATATTTATAATCTCATCTGGCTTAATAAACCTTGTATTTCAGTAGCCTCTCATAGTTCAATGCTCAAAGATTTGTGTTCCAATTCAGATCACTTATCCATCCGTGATCTCTCTCCATTTAATATTGTGCCCCATCTTTTGGGAAGTTTACTCTGGGATTCCCATCCTTGAATTCTTGGTCACCTCATCTTTGAGATACTCAATAAAACTGACGATTTTGACCAAGCCTTTGATCATCTACCCTGATATCTGTGTCTTGTCACTGCATTTTGTCTAATGATTCTCTTGAATAGTTGTTTCTGGTGGCAGGAAAATCACTAACCAGAGGAGGTAAATTGAAGGTAGTTGGGCAAACTTAATTTCTTTTGCACAAATTTGTTATGATCTAACTGTACTAAAATTGTGGTAAAAGTAGATTCAATAAAGACTTTCAAAAGGGAACCATTTTCAGAGTTGTACTGTCAATTATTTCAGTTCTTCAAAGAACTGATGCGGGTATGAAGGGCTGAATGATAAGATCTCCTCTGATTTTGGGATTCCTTGTGATTTATCTGCTCACCAATCTGCCGATACATGGTCTCTGCTTAAGCAAAGCAAAAATGTGGGTCAAGTGACATCAGTGGAGGTAAACTCACTTGCTCATTTCTGTGTTGGTATGTAAGCTAGCAGGCAAAGCTATTGCTCCATTTCCCCCTCAAAAGACTGTTTCCAAGCAAAGTCTGATATTTTCAATTCCTTTCATAAATATACAGGATGTGGATACTATAGAGAGACTGAGAGGAGGTTTACAAGGATGTTGTCTGGATTGGAGAGCATGCCCTACGAGAATAGGTTGAGTGAACCTGGCCTTTTCTCCTTGGAGCGACAGAGGTTGAGAGGTGACCTGATAGAGGTGTACAAGATGATGAGAGGCATTGATCGTGTGGATAGTCAGAGGCTTTTTCCCAGGGCTGAAATGGCTAGCATGAGAGGGAACAGTTTTAAGGTGCTTGGAAGTAGGTGCAAGGGGTATGTCGGAGGTAAGTTTATCACACAGAGTGGTGGGTGCATGGAATGCACTACTAGCAAAAGTGGTAGAGGCGGATACAATAGGGTATTTTAAGAGACTCTTAGATAGGTACATGGAGCTTAGAATAATAGAGGGCTATGTGGTAGGGAAATTCTAGGCAGCTTCTAGAGTTGGTTACATGGTCAGCACAACATTGTGGGCCAAAGGGCCTGTAATGTGCTGTAGATTTCTACATTTCTATGTAAAGGGGTAGTTGATGATTCAGATGAGACCCTGCATTAGGATATATAACGTAAAGGTGTGAGGGAATTGGAATGAGGCTCATTGAGAGCCCTCATTTACCTTTTGTAACCTGAGGCTTGTAAACAGGTTAAACCCATCACTGCTGATTGCATAGAGCAATCCCAGTCATACAACCAGTTTATATCTTGCTACACCTCACTAATGAGTGACCTATGCAAAGCCACTTTGTCCATTTATTAATTAAATCCTCTTCTCAAATCTATTTCCTTTAAGTTGTCAGAGCTGCAGGATTAGTTATTTCTGTGCTCCTCCCTCCAATGCATTAGTGTACATTTGATGCTGACAGTTAATATGAGTTGCAGCATTAGTGGGATGAGCAAGACAAAATAACACAGGTTCAGGTTGTAGGGAAGCTTCCCTAGGAACCATGTAAAGAGTTTATCAATGCTGTGTTTCAGTAATTGATCTGTAAGTCAAGTAATTCAACAATTGGGAGAACAGGTATTGCTTTCACAATGCTGAAGGACATTTTCAGAAGAGAACCAATGGAACAGTCGATGATGAGGTTGGAGACACTCCTGTATCATGGGAGGGATTTCCTCTGGGTGCTCCAGTTTCCTCCTACTGGTTGGTAGGTTAATTGGTCATTGTAAATGGTCCTGTGATTAAAGTAACATTAAATCGTGGCTAGCTGGGCAGCGTGGCTGGAAGGGCCTATTCTGTGCACTATCCTTATAAATAAATAGATTCTTTGATCATGTAACAGTTTGCCATATTTCTAGTGATTCCTTGAACACTTATTAAATGATTTGGAGAAGTTGATGAATTCTGAGTAACTTTCAGATAAGTGAGCTGACAGAAATTACTCGAGAATGGAAAGGTCTTGGAGATGACACAGGAAGCTTGCCAGAGCAGTCCCAGGACTGACAGTCCATTGGAGAAAGTGAGGCACCAGGGAGGTCAAGGGGTGCTTTGAGAGGTTTGATCAAGTAATTAAGCAACATTCACAGTGGTAGGAGTGTTGTTATTAATAATTTAAAGAGCACTTTTCATACAGATGATGTACAGTAGTTCAAAGTGCTTTACAATGGGATAAAAATGCAAACAAAATAAAATAAAAATGAAAAACAGACATGAAAATGGAAGACAAAGATGTTAGTTAAAGGTTTTGAGCTTGTGTCTAAGTGTCAGCTGAGTCTTCATCCCTTATAGTTTTGGGTTTTGAATTCAGCAGTTTAGGAGTGTAGTTTGAAAAAGCTGACCTGCCAATTATCTTTTGAGGGAGATTGTTTGAATTTCAGATGCTGGCAGAAGACCTGAGAGCTGAGTGTTGTTAGAGTTGGTGGAGGGGTGGGGGACTGAGAACTTCCATTAAACAGCACACTGATATTTATGATCTAGAATGTATTACTAGGAAGGACAGAAGAAGCTCAGATGAATCAGTGAATCATAGAGCAGTGCAGCAGGAATACAGCCCATTTGGCTGATTACAGCGTCTACTCAGCTAGTCTGTTTGGCTGTTTCCTATGTTTGCCCCACATTCCGCTACATACCTATCCAAGTGCTTCTTAAATAATAGTATTGTATCTGCCTCAACCACGCTGTCCTGCAGCTCATTCAGTATACACGGCACCCTCTGCATGAAAAAGTTGCCTCTCATATTCTTCTCTCCCCACCCCCCCCCGACACCCTGAACCTCTGTCCCTTAGTTTTGGACGTCCCCCCTACTCTAGGGTGAAGATTATTGTGGTGAAGAAACAGCAAAACAGTGTAATTTTTAAAAAGTCCTTACAAAGAATCAGTTCATGCACAAACAACTGACTCCATCCAGTGTATCATTCTGTGCTCTGTAGGTAATTCCCTCTTGCTTAAAGAGGATTGGTTGCTATCTTGAAAAAGTGAGAAACTGTGAAGTCTATTTGAGACCTAAATATTGATAGTTCTTGAAAGCTGTTCAGTCAGAGAATGAACAGTTTGGCAGTATTGCGAGTGAAGTGTGTTTGGAACAATTTGAAAATGCTGATGAATCTCTACAGCCTCCTTTTACAGAGGTTATTTAGTGTCCTTGGCAATAATTTCTTGTCCAACTAACATATCATCTCATAATTTTTATTTGTAAAACTGCCAATTATGGAGTTGCTGAATTAGTTTGTACAATCTGTTTAGTTGATCCATTTCTGTGGTGATTGAAGAAACAATTTACAAGAACCTTTAGCAAATTGGCTATTGTACATTTGGTGTAGGCTGTTGTCTAGCTTGATAAATGACTGCGTATGTTTTGTTGATTTCAGATCAATAATTAGTTTTTACTATCATTGAGAACCAAGAATGTGGAACTTGATCCAAGAGGGAATAAGAGAGTTGGAGTCCAAGTTGTAGAGCACAACAGGCTCTCTGGCACACCATTCCATCTTTACATTTTTGCCCATCTACATTGATCCCATTTGCCTGCTATGTATCTGAATCTTATGCCTTGCTTTTTCCCAAGTACCTGTCTAAAAGTATGATGGAACTGAGGATGAGCCAGCAGGTTTACAAGTAGATGATGGATGTAACATGAATGTAAGGAAGGACAAGCCAATAATTGGGTACAACTGCAGACAGCAAAGTTAATTTGTACCACAGAGGCAAAATTCATAAAGGGTGATGAATGCAGGACTGAAGGTGCTGTATTTAAATACATGTAGCATTTGGAATAAGGTGGACGAATTTGTGATGCAATTAGAGATTAGTCAGTGTGATGTTGGGGGCGTCACTGAGTCGAGGCTGAAAAAGAGTAATAGTTGAGAGGATATACTTGTATAGAAAGGACAGGCGGGAAGACATAGGTGGTGGTGTGGCTCTATTGGTAAGAGATGGAATTACATCTTTAGAAAGAGGTGACGTAGGGTCAGAGACTGTAGAATCTTTGTGGGTGCAGTTAAGAAACTGCAAGGTTTTAAAAAAATATATAGGGATCATGTATAGGTTCCAAATAGTAGCCAAAATATAGCATTGAGATTGCAAAGGGAACTGGAAAAGGCATCTAATAAGGGTAATGGCACAATTGGAATGGGGGACTTCAATATGCAAGGGGATTAGGAAAATCAGGTTGATGTTGGATCACAAGAGAGGGACTTGATTGTCTACAAGGTGGCTTTTTAGAGCTGCTTGTGCTTGAGCCTACTTGAGGAAAGGCTATCTTAGGTTGGGTGTTGTGTAAAACCCAGATCTTATTAGTCAACCTAGCGTAAAGGAACCCTTAGGAGGGAGTGGTCATAATATGATTGAATTTGCACTGCAAGTTGAGAGGGAGAAAAGTAAGTCACATGTATCAGTACTGCAATGGAATAAAAGGAATTACAGAGGCATGAGATAGGAGTTTGCCCAGGTGCATTGGAGGAGGATACTGGAGGGGATGACGGCAGAACAGGGGTGGCTGAAGTTTCTGGGATTAGTTCATAAAGCGCAGGATAGATATGTCCCTCAGAAGAAGTTCTAAAATGGCAGGAGTAGGCAACCGTGGTTGACAAAGGAAGTTAAGGACTACATTAAAGCTAAGGAAAGGGCATATTAAAGTGAGTGGGAAGTTGGATGATTGGGAAATTTTAAAAATCCAACAAAAGGTAAATTGGGAAAAAGCTATAAGAAGGGAGAAGATGAACATGAGGGCAAACTAGCCAATAATATAAAGCAGGATACTAAAAGTTTCCTTAGTTATATGAAGAATAAAAGGGAGGTGAGAATTGATATTGGACCACTGGAAAATGATGGTGGTGAAGTGGTAATTGGGGATCAAAGAAGTGGCAAATGAACCTAAGTACTTTGCTTCAGTCTTTACTGTGGAAGATGCTAGCTGTATGCCAGAGGTCCGTGAGTGTCAGGGAGCAGGATTGAGTGCCTTTGCTATTACAAAGCAAAATGTGCAAGGCAAACTGAAAGATCTTAAGGTGGATAAGTCACCTGGACCAGATGGACTACATCCCAAATTCTGAAAGAGGTTGCTGAAGAGACAACTGGTGTATTGGTCATGATCTTTCAAGAATCACTTGATTTTGACATAGTCCCAGAGGACTGGAAAATTGCAAATGTCATGCCACTCTTTAAGAAAGGAGGAAGACAAGAGGAAATTATAGGTTAGTTAGCCTAACCTCAGTGGCTGATAAAGTGTTGGTGGACTTGAAGACCAATGATAAAGCAAGTCAAAGTCAGAATGGTTTCCGTAAAGGGAAAGATTGCTTGACAAATCTGTTAGAATTCTTTGAGGAAGTAACAAGCAGGGTGGGCAAAGGAGAAGGAGAGAGAATATATCATTTACTTGTATTTTCAAAAGGCATTTGATAAAGTGCGAGATGTGAGACTGCTTAACAAGATAAAATCCTATGGTGTTACAGGAAAGAGACTGGCATGGATAGAGGAACGGCTGACAGGCAGGAGGCAATGAGTGGGAATAAAGTGTCTTTTTCTGGTTGGCTGCCAGTGACTAGTGGTGTTCCTTGGGTAAATATTGGGACTGCTACTTTTCACATTGTTGGTGATTTTGATAATGGAATTGATGTCTCTGTGGCAAGGTTTGTGGATGATACGAAAATAGGTGGAGGGTTAGGTAGTGTTGAAGCAATGTGATTGTAGCAGGACTAGGGCAAAAAAGTGGTAGATGGAATACAGTATTGGGAAATGTGTGATAATGTATTTTGGTAAGAGGATCAATAGACAGAATATTATCTAAATGGGGAGAAAATTCAAGTATCAGAGGTGTAAAGGGACTTAAGAGTCTTCGTGCAAGACTCCCAGAAGGTTAATTCATGGGTGGAGTCTGTGTTGAAGAAGGCAGATGCAATGTTGTAATATATTTCAAGGGGAATAGAATATAAAAACGAGATAGTGCTGAAGCTTTATAAGACACTAGTTAGGCCTCACTTAGAGTATTGCCAACAGTTTGGACTCCTTATCTCAGAAGGTGTGTACAGGTGTCCCCCCCCCCCCCCCCCGACCTTTACAAAGGTAGAGCATTCCTATGAAACCTTTCTTAAGCCGAAATGGCATAAAGTGAAGAACCATTAATTTATATGGGAAAAATTCTCTTGAAAGCGAAAATCCTCTTTGTAATGCAAAAACAGGTTACTAATGTAGGTCTTTTGTAAAAGTGAAGTGACGTAAAGCGAACATTCGTAAAGCGGGGGTGACCTGTATTGTCTTTGGAAAGAGTCTAGAGAAGGTTCATGAGGATGATCCCAGTAATGAAGGGGTTAACCATATGAGGAGTGCTTGGCAGGTTTGGGCCTGTACTCACTGGAACTTAGAATGCAGGGGGATCTCATTGAAACCTACCCAGTGTTGTAAGGACTAGATGAGGTGGATGTGGAGAGGATGTTTCCTCTGGTAGGGGTATCCAGAACTAGAGGGCACAGCCTTAAAATTGAGAGGTGTCGTTTTAGAACAGAGATAAGGAGGATTTTTTTTTAAAGCCAAAAAGTGATGAATCTGTGGAATGATCTGCCACAGACTGCAGTGGAGGCCAAGACTGTGGGTATATTTAAAATGGAGTTGCTAGAATCCTGATTGGTTGGGACATCAAGGGATATGGTGAAAGGGTAGGTGTATGGGGTTGAGTGGGATCTGGGGTCAGCCATAATGAAATGGCAGAGTGGACTCAATAGGCTGAATGACCTAATTCTGCTCCTATGTCTTGTATCTTGGTCTAACGTAGTGATTGTATCTGATTCTGCCACCACCTCCAGTGAGTTCCAGAAATCCACCATTCTCTTTTTTAAAAAAAGCACTTTCCCTTCCAAACCCATTCAAACATCATCTCTTTATCTTAAGCCTGTATCTTGTTTTTGATGCTGCTTCCATAGGACTGACTGCCCTATTTATGTGTCTTATAATTTTATGTATCTCTGTCAGGTCACCCCTTGGCCTCCTTCACGCCAGAGAAAGTAAACCCAGCCTAGCCAATGTATCCCATAATTAAAGGCCTCCAATTATAGGTCTCAACCGGTGAACCTCCTCTGCACTTGATCCAGCTCCAGACATGCTCCTTAGAGAGGGACAAACAGAACTGTGCACAATACTCTCAAATGCAGTCCAACCCATATTTTGCAAAGTTGCAACATAATGTCTTGGCTTTTTACATCCTATGCCTAACGAATGAAGGCAATCATGCCATTTTCCACCTTCACCATCCTGTTTATGCTTCTACTTTGGGGTACCTCTGGACTTGAAACCAAAGTCCCTTTGTCCATCAAAATTCCTTCGTAGCTTACCATTTACTCTATATATCCTTCTCTAATTTGACTTCCTAAAATGTATCACTGTGCACGGTATTAAAATCCGTCTACCTGTGCTCTGCCTGATATTGTATTTGATCTAATCCATCCTCCCTATCCACAGCACAAATTTGTCATTTGCAAACTTGGTAATCATACTTCCTATATTCACATTCAAGTCAATAATATACATTATAACGCAAATAAGAGTCAATCCCAAAGTTGGTCACAGACTTCCAATCAAAAAAGCATCCATCCTCCACCACTCTTTGCCTCCTATTGGCAATGAGGACCTCTGTAGGTCGGGGTGAACTTTGGATGTTGCATCCTAGTTGGCTATGTGCAAGCCAGGGCAGTATGATGTGGAGGGCAAGCTATTGCCCCTGGAGCAAGATCCCCCTCTGCACATAGCTAATGAATCCCAAGGAACATCAGAAATTAATAGTTTGGCACTAGTTGTGTCACAGGAGCTGCCAGTCAGCATCAAACTCAATTGAAATGAGCAGTCAACGTTTCGGACCAAAACTCTTTGTCAGGACGAAGGGTCTCGGCCCGAAACGTTGACTGCTCATTTCAACGGATGCTGCCCGACCTGCTGAGTTCATCCAGCTTGTTTGTAAGTGTTGATTTGACCACAGCATCTGCAGTGTACTTTGTGTTTAGCATCAAACTCAATGTAGGGCTGCCTTTGGGACTCCAGCTCTGGATTTTTCCAGGGTTTACTCTTGAAGCCTTCCCCATGAGGGGTATAGCTGCAAGGCAGAGGAAGTTTGAGATCAGAGTTTTCCTCCTCCTGTATGAGCTGCCAACCATGGCTGACAAACCCCATCTGCCTGGAGCAACAGGTTTTAAGCCACCAGTAACTCGCCTTTGCTCTTTCTCCTGTTTGTAGAAGCAATTCCACTGGGCTTAGTAGTTAAGCTACACATGAAGGCCTGGAACTTGAACTATCACCAAGCCAGTTTTGGAACCAATAAACCCACTCACCTTGGATCCCATATGCCTTAACCTTCTTGATTCTTGTGGAATTATTTCTAATGTTTTGCTAAAGTCAATACAGCCGATAGCTACTGCTATACCTTCACTACTTCTGTTATCTCCTGGGGGAAAAAAACAATCAAAATGAATGTGACAGTATTGCCTCTACACAAACCCATACTGACTATGCCCGATCAGCATCTGTCTTTCTAAATGCACATCTACTCTATCCTGTTCACAGCCTACAATCACCTAGCTTAGCTCTGCTGACCTTAAATAATAGAATATTGAACTTCACTCTTCTGGAACTTATAGTTAACAAAGATATGTATGGGGTATCAGTTATCTGCTTCCCATTAAAAGCTTAGAATAGATTTCAACAAGTATGGGGATTCATCATATCTTAATTTATCCCATGACATGGGGGCTAACTCTTCAACATCCAGGGCACCTTCAAAAGGTGATGCCTCAAAAAGGCAGCATCTGTCATTAAGGACCCCCCATCCCCAGGAGGAGATACAGGAGTCTGAAGACAGACATTTAACATTTCAGGAACAGCTTCTTCCCTTCTGCCATCAGATTTCTGAATGGACAATGAACCCGTGAACACTACCTCACTATTTTTAACCCTTTTTGCAATACTTAATTTTTCTTTTATGTATACTTATTGTAATTTATAGTTATTCAATACTGTTACTACAAACAAGAAATTTCACGACAAATGCCAGTGATAGTAAGCCTGATTCTGATTCCTCTCCTCAGTATTGATATACTCCCTAACTGGTTATCTTTCAAGTCCATCTTCTTGGTAAATACAGATGACGAGTATGTGGGTGAATAACATTTGTGTGTAAGAGGAAGTTTAATAATCAGATGAGAGAGAATAGAATTGTGGGCTATACTGGTGGTTAAAAGGTAATACAGCAGGAGATTAATATGTAGTATGATTGCCATCCGGGATGATTAGAACAAATGGCTGCTTCTATGTTGTAAATTATGTAGTTGTATCTGTATTAACAATAAGGCTTGTGGTATGTTTGTCATTGGAAGTTGTTGCACTGTGGACTGCTGTGGTGCTTTATATTTAAGTAACGATTACTCATGAAGGAAGAGGAAGTGGTCATTTAGGCTGCCTTCACCATCTTTTCAGCTGTTTTGTCAAACTGAATTCTGATCTAACTCTATAAAGCTCCTCTTTCCTCATCTTGAATTTGTTCAGTTAAAAATGATCTACACCAGATTTACAATGAATGATTGATCTGAGTACCAATTCTAGACATTGCTACCTTTGTGCCTCAAAAGCCCTGACTAACTGCTTCCCAGTCCTGGAAACTACAATTAATATAATTCCATCGGACCAAGCTACCATTCTTGTCTGTTCCCCTAACCATTGAAACCCCTATTGCTACTGCTCACCTCTTCTTTCTCCCCACCTTTCCCTTCTGAGCCACAGAGCCAGACTTACTGCTAGTGACCTGACTCAGTGGCTTTCCTCTAACTTTTCTCAATCAAACCTTCAGGTTCCTAAATGATCATGCAGCTCCAGTTCCCTAATGCAGTCTGTAAGCAGCTGCAGCCAAATACACTTCTCACAGATGGACTTTGTCACTCTTTAGTCGTATTGTTCTCTTTGTTATTCTTAGTTTGCAATCATTTTTGAGTGATAATTATTTAGTTTTCTGGGCATATCCAGGATATTCCATCCTTTGTCAACTGCACTGAGGTAAAGTACGGTAATCCTTCACCATTTCAACTCTTTCCTTGTCTTTGATAATATCATCACTGCCAATTTACTGGTAGCTTGCATAGCTTCTGATCACATTTTCCCTCTTAAAATGTGGTAAAGATTTGAGAGTGGTGTATGGAGTAATGTGCAAAGCTAGATTGAAATTGGGTTAAGTGGACTCATGATTTGTGCTGCTGAATCAGATGCTTGCTGATTCACTGAGAGTTTGTGTAATGGAGTGTGGGTTGAGAGTGTGCCCATCAGTAAATTTTGTACATATTCCTCCCACCTGAATGCTAATCAAGGGAATGCAGTTTGGGAACATTGCCAGATAAGCTGCATTTTCTCAACGTTTATTAAAAACGATTAAAACCCATAACTGTCTGAATCTTCTGAGTCAGGGACTAGTTCAGTGTTTCATTTATATAGGTGGTTCTGAAACTGTCAAGGCAGAACATGTTGCTACAGTTCAGAGTGATGTCAGAGGTTAAGAATAAGACTGGAGCAGAATTTGGCCATTCAGCCCAACAAGTCTGCTCTGCCATTCGATCACGACTGATTTATTTTTTCTGTCAACCTCATTCTCCTACCTTCTCAAAGCCTTTGACACCCTTACTAATCAAGAACCTATCAATATCTGCTTTAAATAAACCCAATGATTTGGCCTCCACAGCCATCTGTGGCAATGAATTCCACTGTATCCCCCTCCACTAAAGAAATTCCCTCTCATCTGTTCGAAAGGGGCATCTTTATATTCTGAGGCTGTGCCTGCTGGTTCTAGACTCTCCCACTAGAAGGAAACATCTCCATGTCCACTTGATTTAGGGCTTTCAACATTCAGTAGGTTTCATTGGGATCCCTCCACCTCATTCTTCTAAACTCCAGTGAGTGCTGTCCCAGAGCCATTAAATGCTCCACATGCATTAACCCTTTCATTCCTGGAATCATTCTTGTGAATCTCCTCTGGACCTTTTCTGACACCAGTAATCTTTTCTTAGATATGGGGCCTAAAGCTGCTCACAACACTCCAAATGTACCCTGACTAAACTTTCAGGTGGCAAGTGTTCCGGTGTGTTCCTGGCTGACCAATATCAACCAGGTACTGTTCACCATCATTTCTATGCCCCACCGACTTACACAGACTACTGGTTAAGCAATTTAAATTTAGAGGATGAGAATTTTTAAATCAAAATTTTTAAATCACTTTTGAGTTCAGCTGTTTTCCTTGGTGCACTCGAGGAAATGGAGAATCCCTCCAATTTTCTCCCATCTGTGTTTGGTTGACCTGTTTCTGACCCTGTGACTGAAATATTTTGCCAGGATGTTATAATTCCTATGGGCAATACTTTGAAATTCTATCTTTTTTCAGGCCTTTGCAGCTATGGACTGAGTTGTGTGTGTAGGGGTCCTTGGAGTTGTAAAATGCTCTGATGTTTAATTTGCATCAAAATTACTGTTCCTGTAGTTCTTTAGCGGTTTTCTTTCATAGTTGTCAAGAATATTACTGTACTTCCTTAATTACATGTTTGTGATTTGTTATGAATAGACTGGTTCAACCAGCTGGCACTAATTGAGAGGAGCCCTTGACTAATGCCATAGTATATCAGAATATTTGCAAAAAAACTACATGCTTGATTTTCAAACTGGTGCTCATGGTTTCAAAGGAATTTTGGGATCTGCTTATCCAGGTAAATTTTCAGCTGCAAATGCATTGTCCAGATTCCAAGTTATTTTAGGCATTTGTTGATTTTTGTGTTAATATTTTATCTGTCTGCTAAAAGAAGATTCTCCAATGATTAGTATATTTTATTGTCATTCAGCAGAATATATTGGATATAGTTGATGTTCCTGCAATTACATGGGAGTGTCAAATTTTTTGAACCTGTTCTCTATCTCCAGTCATCTTGAACCAGAAAGAAATCTGGTTCTTCATTAATCAGCTTCGTCACCACCTCAAAATTTTGTTGGTAAGCCATGTCTTGCCCTGCACAAAGCCAACTTGACTGCAGCAAATCCTATTCCTCAAGAAGCTCCCTCCAGCAGGAAAGACACTGTAGAAATGAAAAATTTGACTGGCATAAAATATTGAGTGTTTCTCTCTGCCAAGGCAGTTGGCAATATTTAGGTAATGTAAATCTTATACTCTGGAATTTCCTCCCCCATTCTTCCTGCCTCATCACCATGTTTTCCTCTAAGAAGCTGCAGTCCACGGCCCTCCACTCCGTCCATGAATGTTACCTCTGTTTCTGGTCAGCTGTCCTTTCTGCCCTCAGTCTTAAACATTGATCATGTATGGAAACCAGGAAGGATTGAGGCTACACTAGTGAACTTGGTTTTTGACATTAGATTTAGTGGTTTACAATGTGACAAAGGCTAATGTGGGAACCTGAGTCTTACACAGTTGGGGTAGGAGGTGACTGATAGAGTAGTTTGCAAGGTGATGTATACCTTCCCACAGATCTCCCACCTGGTACTTATCCCTGCAAGCGTAAGTGCTACACCTGTCCCTACACCTCCTCTCTTACCACCATTCAGGGCCCCAAACAGTCCTTCCAGGTGAGGCAACACTTCACTTGTGAGTCTGTTGGGGTAATCTATTGCATCCGGTGCTCCTGGTGCGGCCTGCTCTACATCGGCAAGACCTGACGCAGATTGGGGGACCACGTTGTCGAGCACCTCTGCTCCGTCCGCCACAACAGACAAGATCACCCGGTTGCCACCCACTTCAACTCTGCTTCACATTCCTATTTGGATATGTCCATACATGGCCTCCTCTACTGCCATGATGAGGCCAAACTCAGGTTTGGCAACACCTCATATACCGTCTCCAGCCCCTTGGTATGAACATCAAATTCTCCAACTTCCAGTGATTCCCTCCCTCTCCCTTTCCCCATCCCACTTTTACTCTGCCTCCTCTTCTAGCTGCCTATCACCTCTCTCATGATTCTGCCTTCTACTACCCATACTGCTTTCCCCTTACATTCCTCCTTCACCTCTCCTGCCTATCCCCTACCTGCTTCTCCTCCCCCACCCCTTGATCTTTCCTCTGATTGGTTTTTCACCTGGCACCTTCCAGTCTCCCCCCCCCCCCCCCACCTTCTTTATAGGGCCCTTGCACTCTCCCCCCCCCAGTCCTGACGAAGGGTCTCGGCCCGAAACGTTGACTGCTCATTTCAACGGATGCTGCCCGACCTGCTGAATTCATCCAGCTTGTTTGTACGTGTTGATGTATACCTTCCATTATTTACCCTGGGTATCTGTGCTCCTGATAGAAGCTCAGTTTTCAGTGCCTCTCTGCTTAAGCCACTAAATCTGCTGCAGTTGATTTTCCAGCAGATCCAGTGATCTAGTGAGTACTGGTGGTTACAGACTGAATAGCGTGTACCATGTCACTGTCATAAACTATTACTTAAGTACCATTGATTTGGAAAAGAGACTTCCCTTTCCATTGTGCTTTCAGTCTTGGGATACCCTTGGCTGCTTGGAATCATAAAAGTTTCTGAATGTGCTGTAACTGCTGCTATGAAGTTACTGTCATCCACTTTTGCACAGCAAGTTCCTATGGGCTCATGATAAGTTAATTTAGTTTTCACAGATCCTTCTAGGGAATAATTTTGTTGGCATGTCAGAGAGAACCTTGCTCTTTAGCTCAGTGCAGAGAGATCAGAAAGGTCTGAGGCCTGGTGTGGCCTCAGTATAACATCTGCAAAAGATGGCACTGCTGATAGTTCAGCATTCTCTCAGTCCTGCACTTGTGGTGTTAGCACTGAAATCTCAAGTGAAGGTTGGGTGCTGTATTTACCATTGATCTTGTTGTGGATTCTGGACTTATTGACTAGACAGCACATCTTTTTAATTTGAATTGTCAGTGTGCCATATGCACCATCTCACCATCTTACCTTTTATAGTGCATAGATGGAAACAAGATCCAGTTCCAAGAACTGTTGTGTTCCTCATCTTCCTGACAGCCTGAAAAATGTAAGCGGAGAGCAAGCTTTAACTCTTCCCAACCCCCCCCCCCAACATCCAAATGAGCTAATGGCTTTTGAACAGCCAGCCTTTAAGGAAACTGTCACGTGTTGTATTATTTTCATTCTTCGATCATTTTAACTCAAAATTCAATTGCAATTGTTCAGATGGTTAGTTGTATTCAAATTCTACTTTGTTTTATTGTGGCAATGCATAGTTGGACTGTAAAGAAAGTGATTGCTTCGTAATTTTTCTACTATGTGATTAAGTTTAGCTGCTCTACCTTTGCTATGCCTATATTGATGGTTGGGGGAAGAATGGGTGATGCTGGCGTGGTACCAGGGTAGAGTTGCCAATGAATATATATTTTTACAACATAAAACACATTGGTTTACCCTTCTGAATTCAAGATTTATTTCTTCTACTTTATACAAGTAATATTAACATAATGTCTGAAATAATGAGCAAATTCATCATTAAATTCACATTCATTAAATGCGCAGCCTGTGATTTGGCTCTCTAGAGTTCCACTCCAATTGTCTACCCAGAGTAGTGCACATCGATCCTTGATAGTTTAACATCTGCAGTTCTGTAAAGTTTCTCTCACAGCTGTCAAACTGGTTTCTTGCCATGCTGACCTGTTGCGCTAGGTTGTTCCGCCCATTTACAAATCCTGAACTCTGACTCATGGGTACTTGGGAGCATTTGGGGCTAACAGGATGGATGGTGATAGATTTGTCTGCTGCTGCAGGCATCTTCTGCTAGCTGGTAAAAGGACATTTCCCATCTCCATCCCCAAGCCAGTAGAGCTGAGAGCACTGAGCTGGCTCACTCTCTATTGTAATCACAGTAATATCACACCTACTGTGATGAAGTGCTTATGCAGGTTGGTCATGGCTAGAATTAGCTCCTGCCCTAAGCAAGGACCTAGACC
This sequence comes from Hemitrygon akajei, assembly GCF_048418815.1. Classification (NCBI taxonomy): domain Eukaryota; kingdom Metazoa; phylum Chordata; class Chondrichthyes; order Myliobatiformes; family Dasyatidae; genus Hemitrygon; species Hemitrygon akajei. Next base: position 36,312,987 of record NC_133127.1, read on the forward strand.
CGTGTATTTTGCCGATCGCCACAATAGGCCTATAGCGGATGAAACTTCACTGGCTCTCCACTTGGCCATGGCTCACCTGGACAATGATAGTACTACATCATACAGCTGTTTATTGAGTCCAGCTCAGCGTTCAACACAGTCATATCCTCAGTTATAATCAACAAGCTCCAAAACCTGGTCTTCTGTACCTCCTTCTGCAACTGGATCATTGACTTCCTCACCAGGAGACCACAGTCTGTGCGGATCAGAAATAACATCTCCTCCTTGTTGACAATCAGCTCTGGCACACCTCAAGGATGTGTGCTTAGCCCGCTGCTCTACTCTCTACACACATGATCCTGTAGTTCAGCACAGCTCAAATGCCATCTATAAATTTGCCAATGACGCAACTATTCTAGGCTGAATTTCAGATAGCGGCAAGGAGACGTACATGAGCAAGATAGATCAGCTGGTTGAGTGGTGTCACAACGATAACCTTGCACTCAATGTCAATAAGACCAAGCATTTGATTGTGGGCTTCTGGAAGGGAAGTTGAGGGAAGACACCAGTACTCATTGAGGGATCAGAGTGGATAGGGTAAGCGGTTTCAAGTTCCTGGGTGTCAACTTCTGAGGATTTATTCTGGGCCCAACATATTGTTTCAATTACAAAGAAGGCACAACAACGGCTATACTTCATTTGAAGTTTGTATGTCATTAAAGATACTCGCAAATTTGTACAATTGTACCATGGAGAGCATTCTAACTGGTTGCCTCACCATCTGGTACAGAGGGCCACTGCACAGGATCAGAAAAAGCTGCAGGAAATTGTAAACTCAACCAACTTCTTCTTGGGCAGTAGCCTCCTCAGTATCCAGGGCACCTTCAAAAGGAAACGCCTCAAAAAAGCAGCATCCATCATTAAGGACCCCCGTCACCCAGGACATGCCTTCTTCTCATTGGGGAGGTGGTACATCGAGAAGGTGGTACAGGAGTCTGAAGGCACACACTCAGCGTTTCAGGAATAGCTTCCCCCTCAATCATCAGATTTCTGAATGGACAATGAACCCATGAACACTATCTGTGTTTTTTCCCCTCTTTATTAATTATTTTTTAATATATATGTTTACTGTAATTTATAGTTTTAATATGTTTTGCAATGTACTGCTGCCACAAAGCAACAAATTTCACAACATACAAGTGATGTCAAACCTGAAAAAAGGATCTAGTGCTTTCCCCGCATATATGACAAATAAACTCGTCTTGGGGTTCCAGCTGGGTACAGGTATTAATTTTAACTGAAGTTTCGATGACAAACTCTTCCATGTTCATCAGGGAGGATGCTTGGGCATATCTAGTCTGGTGGTATTTATATCCCCGTCGTCCGTCCCTCCTGATTGATTAGTCTTCATCCAGTCAGGTTTCTGGTGTCGCACCTTGTTTACATTCAAATTCCAGTTCTTAATAGAGCGAAACATTCATTGTCGTTAAAATTCTTTTCCTCTAGTTTTATTTCAATGGCTTTCTTCTCCAGGTGGTCTCAAAAGCCATTGGTGCAACACAGTAGCTTATATCATTGTTGGTCATTATATCATCTCAGTCATTGTGAATGCAGTGTTCTCCTACCAATGATTTCTCCAGGTAACCCAAATGGATATACCTCCTGTGCTCCTTAGTGTGGGTTTCCACTGTGCGTCCTGTCTGGCTGATATAAGCTGCTCTGCATTCACAGGGAATCCTGTAAATGTTAGCCGTCCTGAATGCCAGGTCATCTTTGACCACATAATCTGTGATTTGAGTTTCCTAATGGGTTTGTGGATGGTATTAAACCAGATTCTGATTATGTTGGAGTTGGTGAGGCTGGCTGGTGGTTCACTCTACAGACTTAGCTATTTCTGCGATCCTCTCCCACTGTTTGTATTCACTTCTGATTATGAACTGTTTTTGATTATGTTTAGTTGATGAACATTTTTCAGGAATCAAAGCTCTGTTGGGACTCCTGTGAATATTTGGATTTTGATGATCTGCAGAATCTTATGCCTATGATCTTTAAGGTTTGTTTGGAGGTATTTCCTTCAGGTTAAGTTCTGTAGTCTTTTAGATGTACCTTCATGCATGAGGCTATAAACACTCAAAACTGGGAAGACGAGCTTTCAACTTGGTATTGAAAACCAAACAAATCCTTTTAAAAAATTGTTTATAATGGGATGGGTATTGGCGATCCACCGGTGAAGATTGAGTCTAAGTAAGATACTTTGTTGAAGAGGAGACCCATATTTTATTCCTAGGTGGCTAAAAATGCATTCTTCAGTAATGGAGAAAATAAAATGGGAAAGGTTTAAAAGGTCTGGTGACAAAGATAGGGGGGGGGAGCCCTTGATGGGATGGGACAACTTGAAGTATACTGCAGTAAAGAGGGGTAAGGTCATATACGAAAAGAAAGAATGAGAATGTTAACATGCTGTGTTGTGGGAATGGAGGAACAGCATGAGTCAATAAGCATAGCTGTGTTTGTAGAGGAGCCCATGTTCCGGCCATGCTTTCAAAACTTGTGGATAGTTGAGTCAAGATTTGCAAACAAACTGACCGTGCTGACCATGTAGCCATTACACTAATCCTGCACAGTCTTCAATCCATTAGTGTTTCACATGCTCATCCAAACACTTAAATGAAGTACCTGTCTCCACCATACTTTTCAGCAGGTGTGCTTCAGGTTCTAGCCACCCCCTTACCTTGAGCCTATGCCCCCCTAGTTTTGTATATCTTTACTATTGAAGGATCTGTTCTATTCTTATACAGAGCTTTACAGTAATTTGTATGAGCTTTATCATCTGCAACACTTCAATTGCTGGTACATTGTGGCAGTCAGTACATGCAATTACAAGAATGAAGCAAACCATATTGACCCTGCTCTGTTCAAAAATTTCCTGTGTACACCTGAATAGAATATTAGAACACTATAGCATAGGAGCAGGCCCTTTGGCCTATGATGTTGTGCCAAACTAACTAACCTCATAATTAAAAACCAAACTAAGTTGGTTCTTTCTTCCAACATAATGTCTATAATGTCTCTTAAATGCGTCTATTGTATTTGCTTCCATTACCACCCCTGGCAGTGCATTTCAGGTGCCCACTCCCTGTGTAGAATAAAATAAATAAACTTCCTGTTAAAGTTACCTCCCCTCACCTTAAATGCACACCCTTTAGTATTTTACATGTCCTCTTGCTTAACCTGAATAGTTCTGAATTATTTAAAATACACATTTGTGCCTGGTATGCTTTGATTTGTTTGATATAAAATGTAACTGAAATGTATTAATATTTTGTCACTTGTTTTCCTAAAGATATATGCTTAAATCAGGGGCTTCCAACCTGGGGTTCATGGACCCCTTGCTTAATGATATTGGCCCCTGGTATATATAAAAAAAAAAGTTGGGAATCCCTGCCTTAAATGGTCCCTGATGCCCATTCTACATAGGTTGTTCAGACTGGCCTTGTTGCCATCCCTGTTGCAGGAAATTCTCAGGGTTGTAATTTAAAAGCATGTTTCAAGGCGATTGCAGAATCACAAATTTCCTGTGATTTCCTAGAATCTTCAAGAATTTAAGAATCAGTCTCCTGCTCAGAAACCCAGAAAAAATAAGAGCAGTCACTCCCCCTACCAGATTTTCAGGTAGAGAGATCTTCAGTGATGTCCTCTAGTAGCCAGAGTTGTCAACCATCCTTAAGCCTGTACTCTGATTGTTCTTTCAATGGAGTGCAGAGTGACTGCACTGCCAGCTGATTGACTGACGTTCACACAGGGTAATGATAACCATCCAATTAAGACAGGTAAGAAGGTCAGCATTTTCGGGGGTCCTGACCATCGTCCCAATTTTATGCTAAGCTAGGCTTCATTACCTCTGTTTTGCTTCACCCTCCAGAAGCTGGTCACTCTATGTCCATCCTTGCAGTGTCCTTCTCAAGGTGAACTATAAAGCAAATGGACTTCATTCCACAATTGGAGGTTTCACATTATCAGCTGAAAGGCTTTTTAAATGAGCATTTCTAAGTACCTTAAACAAAAGCTAAAATATTCAAAGAATATTGGTATCCCAAAGTGTTCTATGTAAGGTGGGTAGGTTTTGAAATATAATCACTGGTAATTTAGAAAATGGACAGCCAATTTTAAACATAGCAAACTTCCCTGGAATACAACATAATCAAGTACTGATCAGTACCTATGATATTGACTGGGACTCGAGGGAAGACCTTTTCTGCTTCACATCAGTCCCCAACCATGGGCATTCTACCTTTGCCCAAGGAGTTGTTTAACATCTCACCCAAATGCCAATGCTCTTGTTGCAGCACTTCTGTGGCAGTACAGTGGAGTGCCATGCTGAAATCTTTGGACTGGAACTTGAGCCCACAGTCCTTGATTTAGAAATGGGCCAAGGGGACATGGTTTCTCTGCTGACTGCTCAGGTCAAAGTCTGAGAGATTTAGTTGGGAAGGTTGTAAGATGACTGTGTGAAGTCTTCATATGATAGTCCTATTCCTTTATATTAGTGTTAAAGATCTCATGGGGGATACTAAGGTTCAAATTATTAAACAATATTTAGTGTTAGAGTAAAAAGTTGATCAGTAAACTAGAATATGAAATTAAAATTCCCTCACCACCCCCCTTCTACTGTGAGTGACTGTTAGAAGTAGTAGTTTTACAGGATGCATTTTATTTGCATTTGTATATAGAACCTATACATGTAACTGAACACAGAGACAAAGCCACTTTAGAAAGGCAGTGTTCTGAACTCTAATTATATCTTCAGGGTGTTTCCTGGCACAGACCAATGCCATTACCTTGATTTCAAAGACAATCATGCTGAAGCAAAATTGTGATGTCTTAATGGCCCAGAGTAATTTTGGTGTGTTACGGAGACTAGCAGAATTTTATGAGTTTAAGAGACTGTTTAAAATTTAATGCAGTTGTTAGGATGTCCTCTCAAATGGAAACTTGAGCATCACAGTATGAAGTAAATGGCTCCCTGATTCTTTATAAGAATCAGTAGAAATATTTGCAACCAAATTCCCCAGAAAACTTTGGAGAAGTGTAAAATCTGCAAGCTTGGAGGCTGGCCATTTGGCTTATCCAATCTGCCACTGTCGTTCTCAAAGCTCCTTCCCAATCCTCTTCATCACTCCCCAATATCTTTCTCTTTTTCTCATCAGTTCATTCACATTCCCTTTGAATTTATTACTACTATTCATTTCAAACACAGCTGTTTTAAAGTGATTTCTGTACTCACCAGCAGATGTTTTCCCTGAAATTGTAGTTGAATTTGTGTACCTTGACCTGTGCTCTCCTGCCTATCTGAATTCCTCATGCTAACTCATTCCTTGTGTAAAACACTTGCATTGGTGGAGATGCCTGGAATGTGATGCCATGTAGAAGCAGATACATTAAGAGACTTTTAGGCACTTGGATGAAAGAAATGAAAGAGCAATGTGGGTGGAAAGAGCTAGATTGATCTTAGAATAGATCAAAAGAATGACTCCGCATTGTGTGTTGAAGGGTCTATGTTGTGCTGTACTGTTGTTCTGTGTTCTATGGAACAATGAATATGAAGGTAACATGCTTCCATACATCCATAGCCATTACATTTTGTGAGACAAAACTTAACCACTTTCATAAGACATAGGAGCAGAATTAGGCCGTTTGACCCATTGAGTGTGCTCTGCCATTCCATCATGGCTGATTTATTATCCCCCTCAACCCCATTCTTCTGCCTCTCCCCTGTAACCATTGACATCCTCACTAATCAAGACCCTACCAACCTCTGCTTTAAATATACCCAGTCATTTGGCCTCCACAGCTGTCTGAGACAATGAATTCCACAGATTCCTCACCCCCTGGCTACAGAAATACCCCCATCTCTGTTCTAAATGGATGTCCCTCTGGGGCTGTGTCCTTTGATCCTAGACTCCCCCTCTATAGGAAATATCCTCTCCATATCCACTGTATCTAGGCCTTTGAATATTCGATAGGTTTCAGTGATACTCCAGCGAGTTCAGACCTAGAGCTATCAAATGCTTCTCCTACGTTAACTCTTTCATTACGGAATTATTCTCTCCCGGAATCATTCTCTCAAACATTCTCTAGACTATCTCCAATGCCAGTACATCTTAGATAAAGGGCCCAAAATTGCTCTCAATACTCAAAGTGCAGTCTGATGAATGCCTTATAAAGCCTCAGCATTACATCTTTGCTCTTATATTCTAGTGCTCTCGAAAGTGTCAACATTGTATTTGGCTTCCTTACCATGGACTCCAGTTTGCAAGTTAACCTTTAGGGAATTCTGCAGAAGAACACCCAAGTACCTTTGCACATCTGATTTTTGAATTTTCTACCTAGAAACATAGAAAACCTACAGCACAATACAGGCCCTTAACCCCTGGTTGGAAACAAACAAGAACCTCTACAGATGCTGGAAATCCATCAATACACACAAAATGCTGGCGGAACTCAGTAGGTCAGGCAGCATCAATGCAACTGAACAAACAATCGACATTTCAGAGACTCTTCTTCAGGACACAGATCTTAGCCCAAAACATCGACCGTTCATTTTCATGGATGCTGCTGGACCCAAGTTCCTCCAGCATTTTATGTGTGTAACTAGTAGCATCTCATTCCTTCTATACTGTGCTGGAGTACCTACCTACATCAACCAATAGTCTTTGGAACATACTACCTTCTATTTCAGTGACTAGTATGCTTCCAACTGAGCACAGCTGAGATTTGCAAGTTAATTATTAGGGCATCTAAGAGCAGGCACAGAGAAAATCTGTAACATTCCATGGGAAATGGGCTTGGAACATCTTTGCTCAGGGGCCATGGATCCATAGTATTTACCTTCTCCTCTCCACAAGTGTTGTCTGATGTGACCATTTTTGTATTTATTTTCAAGGCCCAGACTTTGGCGATGTTGGAACCATTAAACAACAAAACTAGCAGTTGAGAAACCATCTTGTTCTCCTGTCCCAAGCATGCATTGGGCTCTATCAGCCTTTACCCACACTGTCATCTCACCCCAGTACGCAAAACAACATCTCAAACTTTATTACCTATTTAGGAAATGGTCTTTGTCTTTATTCCTTCTACCAAAGTGCTTGACCATACACTTCCTACACTATATTCCATCTGCCCATTCTTCCAGTCAATGTCCTTCTGCAGATTCCATTTCTTCAATGCTACCTGCCCCTCCACCAAACTTTGTATCATCTGCAAACCTGGTGGAAAAAGCAATCAATTCCATTATCTAAATCACTGACATATACAATACTTGGAAAAAGTATTCAACCCCTCAACTATTTTCACATTTTATTATCTCTTTTTCTAAATTTCAACCATATTGATGTAGGATTTTTTGAGATCGTGTCAAATCAAAAGAGAAATTCAAAAACCTCTCAATAGTTCACTAAAAATTAAAAGCCAAAATTGAGGCCGAACTGAAAGTATTCATCTCCTTTGTAATTACTACGCTAACTTTCCTCAAGTGGAATATACTGTATTACCTTACCAACTCACCCAATTTGTTCATGTAGAAATTTGGAGGGTCGCCTGTTTTCAATGAATTCATAAGAATAAATACCCCCTCTCTCTGTAAGGGCCAGTAGTATGGTAGATTTTCAACAAACCAAGCCAAAATGAAGACAAAAGAGCATTCAAGACATGTCAGGGAAATGATAATAGAGAAGCCATGAATCTGGGGAAGGGTATAAGGTAATCTCAAAGCCACTCAACATACTTAGGAGCTCCATTCAGTCCATCATGAAAAAGTGGAAAAAATATGAAACTACAGCCACACTGCCTAGATCAGACTGCCCCTCTAAGAGGAGAAGAATGGCATGGCACTTTTAAGAGAGGCTACTGTGACACCAACGGTCACTTTGAGTGAGCTGTAGAAGTTAGTGGCTGCAACTGGAGATGAAGTTCATGGCTTCACAACCTCTAAGGCCTTCCACCAAAGGGGTATTTATGAAAGAGTGGCAAGGAAGAAGCCCTGGCTTTTAAGAAAAATAGAAGCACATCAGTCCCTTTAAAGTCTCTGCAAAATGTCACTTAGATGATACTGTAAAGATGTGGAAGACGGCCTTGTGGTTGGATGAGACTAAGGTGGAACTTGGCCTCAATACTAAGTGGTATGTGCGGTGTGAGTCTAATACTGTGCATTAACTGGGTAACACCATCCCTACTGTAAAAAATGATGGAGGTAGCATCATGCTTTTCAGCAGCAGGGACTGGAAATCTGGTCATCTATGCTGTCTTTGACTTCCCTTGTCAGGATGCATCATGTTCACTTTAGAATACTTCATCTTTGGGACGTGTATATCCTACACCTTTCAAATTGCTCCCAGAAACTCCACCCATTGCTGTTCTGTCATCCCTGCTTGTGGTCTAGTATCAACCTGATTTTCCCAATCTACCTGCAGCTTGCATATTGAAATCCCCCAAGACTATTGTAACATTGCCCTTTTCTATCTCCCATTGTAATTGGTAGTTCACATCCTGGCTACTGTTCAGAAACCTATATATACTGTAACTCCGATCACTCTCATTGATGGCAGTGATGCTACACATCCTGATGAGTTCAAAGACTTTTATAAAGGCTTTGAAAAGGAGAATAATACTATTCCTATTTGAATCCCTACTGCATCCGGCAACCACATGAACCCTCAGTGATCAATGTCTGGTTATGCTTTGAGGGGGTAACCGTGCAAGGCATCAAGCCCCAACAGTGTACCTGACTGGTAATGGAAACTTGTGTTGACCAGTTGTCTGGAGTGTTCAAGAGCACCTTCAGTCGCTCACTATTACAGTCTGAGGTTCCCACCTGCTTCAAAGTCATACCAGTGCACAAAAAGAGCAGGGTGAGCTTTTTTGATGACTATTGCTCAGTAGCGCTCACAACTAACTTAAAGAAGTGTTTCAAGAGGATTATTCAGACTAGAATTGACTCCTACCTGAGCACGGATTTGGACCCACTACAATTTGTTTATTGATGCATATTGAGACACAGTCTCACTGGCTCTCCATTCTGTTTTGGAACCCTAGACAACAGCAAGAAGTATGTCATGTTGCTGTTAATCTTTTACAGCTGGGTATTGAATATCACCACACCCTCAGTATTAATCATCAAGCTTCTGAACTTGGACCTTTGCAAATCCCTCTGAGGGAGACCATTGTCAGCACAGATCAGTGGTAACATCTCACTGCCAATCAACACCTCAAGAATAAGTGTTTAGCCCACTGGCTGATCTTTACACTCATGTCTGTGTGGCTAAGCATAGCTCAAATGCCATCTATAAATTCATTGATGACACCACTGTTGGTTAAAATCTCAGGTGGCAATGAGACAACAAGGAATGTGGAAGATCGGCTGGTTGAGTGCTGTCATAATGGCAACCTTGAGTTCAGTGTTAGCTAGACCAAGGAATTGATTATGGACTTCATGAGGGGAGGTTGGGAGAACAAACACCAGTCCTCATTTGAGGGGTGAGCAACTTTCAGTTCCTGGGCATCAGCATCTTAGAGATTTCTCCTGTGCCCACCACAATGATGCAGTTGTGAAGAAAGTGTCTAGGTTCAACATCTGACGGTAGCATAGTGGTTGTTGATGCTTTACAGTATCAGCGACATGGGGTTCAAATCCCACCACAGCCTGTAACGAGTTTGAACATTTTCCCTGTGACTGGATGGACTTCCTCTGGGTGCTCCAGGTTCCTCCTACAGTCTAAAGGCCTAGCGATTTGTAGGTCATTGTAAATTGTTCTGTGATTAGGCTAGGATTAGAAATCAGGAGATTGCTAGCTGGCATGGCTGGAAGGGGCTATTCCATGCTATATCTCAATAAAATTTAAAAAAAAAACTCATCTGGCAGCAGACTGTTTTGATACTGCAGCATTTCATCAGCCATGATATGGAATAGTCATCCACGTGTCTGCCCTCAATTCTCAATTGATTTGGCATGAAATCACAACATTTTGTTGTTCTACGGCATCTTTAAGATAAAATGTCCCATGATACTTCACGGAACTATTAACAAAATAAAATTTAACAGAGCTGAGAGCTACTGTCTAAAACCTTGGGTAAATATGGAGATTTTTAGGAGAGAAATGGAGATGTTCCAGTATGATTTGTGGAATTCTATCTCCAAAGGACAAGCAGATGGCGCAGCAGCTTTTGGTGGACTGATGGGAATTGAGATAGTGGAGCCTATAGCTTGAAATCTTAGAGTGGAGTGGGGCTGGAGGTAAGGGAAAATAAGGAAAGTAGAGGTGAGGTCAGAGTAGATTGTAGTCGCAGGGTTTTTGTTAGTTTGTATTAATTTTGGATATCACCAGTTCTTGTATCCAGTTGGAAGTTCAGGTAAAAAGAAATGACTAATTGATTTCTACATGAGTGATTGAGGACTGCTTTCCAATATTAGAGAGTGGCTGGCTGCCTAATTACTTTGTAATTTTTGCTTTAGTATGGAGGCATACTTTTGCATCTTGAGTAAGCATCAATAGCAAATGATTGGAACACATGACAGGCAATTAATCTTAGAGAAAGCATAACATTTTAGTGATGTATCACCTGCAAGTGAGTCTGTCACAGCTGTGAAGTATTACCCAGAACCCCACTTATTGCCTTGTGGAATCACTTTCACTGAAGATCACCATCTGATGTAAATTTATGATAATCTTTGAGTCATACAACAGAGGAGACTATTCACCGTTTGTACCTTTGCCAGCCCTTTGAAAAAGCTCTTGAATTACTTTGACTCCTTTGGCTCCTTCCCCAGATCTCTGCAGATTCCTCTCAAGACTATAACCAAGATCATGGTTCCTCCCCTTACTATTTCTGTAACTACTTGGTAGCTAGAGAAGTCTCGGTAGATATTTGGCATCAATGACATGGGTGAAAAAGGTGAAATCCTGAAGAGTGATTTTAGTAAGCAAGATAGAAAGTTGAAAAACAGGACCTTCAGGGTAGTCATCTACTGCCCATGCCATGTGCCAATGAAGATAAGAATAGGATGATTTGGCAGGTGAATGCATCACTGAGGAACTGATAGATAGATACTTTATTCATCCCCATGGGGAAATTCAACTTTTTTTTCCAATGTCCCATACACTTGTTGTAGCAGAACTAATTACATACAATACTTAACTCAGTAAAAAAAATATGATATGCATCTAAATCACCATCTCAAAAAGCATTAATAATAGCTTTTAAAAAGTTCTTAAGTCCTGGCGGTAGAATTGTAAAGCCTAATGGCATTGGGGAGTATTGACCTCTTCATCCTGTCTGAGGAGCATTGCATCGATAGTAACCTGTCGCTGAAACTGCTTCTCTGTCTCTGGATGGTGCTATGTAGAGGATGTTCAGGGTTATCCATAATTGACCGTAGCCTACTCAGCGCCCTTCGCTCAGCTACCGATGTTAAACTCTCCAGTACTTTGCCCACGACAGAGCCCGCCTTCCTTACCAGCTTATTAAGACGTGAGGCGTCCCTCTTCTTAATGCTTCCTCCCCAACACGCCACCACAAAGAAGAGGGCGCGCTCCACAACTGACGTCGTGCATGGGGCTCAGATTTATGAATCATTGGGATCTCTTCTGGGGAAGGTATGACCTGTACAAAAGGGGTGAGTTACACCTGAATCCGAGGGGGACCAATATCCTTTTAGGCAGCTTAGCTAGAGCTGTTCAGGTACTTTAAATTAATTTAGCAGGGGGTGGGAATTGGAGTGGTAGTGCTGAGGATGAGGTGGTTGGTTTGCAAACAGAGACAGTGTGTAGTGAGACCTCTAACAAGAAGAGGCTGATGATAGAGGAAGATTGCAGTCAACAGGATGAGTGGCAATATAAAAGGCAAACAAAATAGAAAAGGGTGAACACAGGACTGAAGGTGTTATTTGAATGTGTGCAGTGTATGGAATTAGGTAGGTGAACTTCAGCACAGTTGCATATTGATGTTGTGGGCATCACTGAATCGTGGCTGGAAAAAATGTTATAGCTGGGAGCTTAACATCCAATGATACACATTGTATCAAAAGGGCAGGCAGTAGGCAGAGGGGGTGGCATGGTTCTGATGGTAAAAATTGAAATCAAATCATTAGAAAGGGGTGTCATAAAGTCGGAAGGTGTTGAGTCATGGATAGGGCTAAGGAACTGAATAACTTTTATAGTAGTCTTCACTGTGGAAGACACTAGAAGTGTGCAAATGTTGGGAGTGTCGGGGCAGAAGTGTGTGAAGCTGCCATTGCTAGGGAGAAGGTTCTTGGAAAACTGGAAGGTCTAAAGGTAAATGAGTCACCTGGACCAAATGGTATACAACCCAGGGTTCTGAAAGAGGTGGCTGAAGAGATTGTGAAGGGATTAGTAATGATCTTTCAAGAATCAAATTCATTCTGGCATGGTTCTGGAGGAATGGAAAATTGCAAATGCCACTCCACTCTTCAAGAAGGGAGAGAGGCAGAAGAAAGGAAATTATAGCCCAGTTAGTCTGAGCTCAGTGGTTGGGAAGATGTTGAAGTTGATTAAGGATGTGGTTTCAGGGTACTTGGAGGCACATGATAAATAGACCATCGGCACCATAGTTTCCTTAAGGGAAGATCCTGCCTGACAAATCTGTTGGAATTATTTGGAAAAAAATAAACAGGATAGATGAAGGAGAATTGGTGGGATGTTGTGTACTTCAATTTTCAGAAGACCTTTGACAAGATGCCACAGATGAGGCTGCTTAACAAGTTAAGAGCCAATGGTATTACAGGAAAGATACTAGCATGGATAAAGCAGTGGCTGATTGGCAGGAGGCAAAGAGTAGGAATAAAGGGAGACTTTTCTGGTTGCCTTCTGGTGACTAGTGGTGTCCCTCAGAGGTCTATGTTGGGACAGCTTTTTACGTTATATGTCAATAATTTGGATGATGGAATTGATGGCTTTATGGCCAAGTTTGTGGATAGTACAAAGCTAAATGGAGGGGCATGTAATTTTGCAGAAGTAGAGCGGCTACAGAAGGACTTGGTCAGAATAGGAGTATGGGGAAAGACGTGGCAGATGCAATACAAAGTTGGGAAGTGCACTTTGGTAGAAGAAATAAAGGGTAGAATATTTTCTAAATGTAGAGAAAATTCAAAAATCTGAGGTACAGTAGGATTTGGGAGTCCTTGTACAAGATTCCCTAAAGGTTAATTTGTAGGCCGAGTCTGTTATGTGAAAGGCAAATGTGATGTTGGCATTCATTTCAAGAGGACAAGAATACAAAGCATGGATGCAATGTCGAGGTTTTATAAAGCACTGGTGAGGCCTCACTTGGAGTATTGTGAGCAGTATTGGGGTCTATAACTAAGGAAGGATGTGCTGACGTTGGAGAGGGTTCAAAGGAAGTTCACGAAAATGATTTTGGGATTGCAAGGCTTGTCATATGAAGAGCATTTGATAGCTCTGGGCCTGTACTCACTGGAATTCAGAAAAATGAGGGGTGACCTCTTTGACATCTGTCGAATGTTGAAAAGCCTTGATAGAGGGATATGGAGAGGATGTTTCCTATAATGTGGGAGTCTAACACCAGAGGACACAGCCTCTGATGTATAGAGGGATGTCCTTTTAGAACGGAGATGAGGAGGAATTTCTTTAGCCCAAGACTGGTGAATCTCTGGAATTCGTTGCCACAGGCAGCTACAGAGGCCAAGTCATTGGGTATATTTAAGGCAGAGGTTGATAGATTCTTGATTACCCAGGGCATGAAGGGATATGGGAAAAGGCAGGAGATTGGGGCTGCAAGGGAAATGGATTAGCCAAGATGAAATGGCAGAGCATACTTGATGGGTCAATGGGCCTAATTCTGCTCCTATATCTTATGGTCTTATTTCTGGCTTTGCAATCCTTTGAGATCTTTGCTACAACTCTGGCATCCTGATTAATTTTGGAATTGTGAGAGCTTGCGTCTTAGGTTCTAGACTTCTGTCCCTGAACTATTATGACTTTGTTTTCTTCTTACCGGACTACTTTAAGAATTTGCCACCTTCCTGATACCACCTTTGTGGATAGGTGTGAAGTTCTCCCATGAATCTGCTTAGACTGTTTTACTGTTTATAGATGCTAAAAGATGCAAAATGTATTGCATATGCCTATTGCTGCATCTACAGCAGGGGTGTCAAACTCATTTTAGGTCACAGGCCGGATTGAGCAAAATGCAGCTTCATGCGGGCCGGATTAGTCGAACGCGTGCGAACGCAGCTTTCGTTGCCTCAGTTCATTCAGCCTGCTCTCATGTGTCTCGGTCTCTGCTATAACTACAAAGTGTTTCACTTTACAAATTCCATTTCTTATGAAGAAGACTGCCGAATAAACACTAAAAACCCTGAAAACCTGGTACCTGAATAAACTCAGCATTAGCCATATCATACGCCATAGGCGCTTCGATTACTGGGGCCAGCTTTAATAGTAATTAGATATTATCTCGCGGGTCAAAGATAATTCCACGGCAGGCCGGATTTGGCCCGCGGGCCTTGAGTTTGACATATATGATCTACAGTGTCAGTGGACATCTGTATAAAGATCTAATCTGCTGTAAATTCACAGATGTTCAAATCAACACGCATAGGAGATTTTATATATGATACCAACTTAAATTAACAGTTTACTTGAGATTTATATCTTTTGAATTGAGAATAAGTAATTTTATTGAAATGATTATATCTGCAGTGAAGACCTGACCACTGCCAAAAGAAAATTGTGAACCAAGGATTGAGTATTCTGCCCATGTGTTTTCCTCCCTATTTTAATAAGAACAAAGATGGATTTGCATTTCAATGGCATCATTTAGCATCCTTGGATATTTCAAAGGGCTTCACAATTAATGAGGTACTACTAAATTACAGAGACTGCTATAATGCAGATATGCACCCACGAACACCAATATGATGCTGTTCATATGGCAATGTTAAAATATGAGGAATGTTTCTGATTTCAATTGCTTTGGGTCTTTTACATATGTAGAGAAGGACATTAATTAGAAATGTGTGACTTGGCAAGCCTTGCTGTTCCCTGCATTCTGGCCCTCCAATAATGAGGCTCTCTTCTCTCTGCTGCCATCAGGAAGAAAGTACAGGAGCCTCAAGACTCATACTGCCAGGTTCAGGAACAGTTATTACCCGTTAACCATCAGGCTTTTGAACCAGAGGAGATAACATGACTGAGTTTCTCTCACATTATAATTGTTCCCACAGCCTATGGACTAACTTTCAAGGACTTCTCATCTCATGTTCTCTATTTATTGCTTATTTATTATAATTATTTTTCTTTTTGTATTTGCACAATGTGTTGTCTTTTGCACATTGCACCCAAGATTACAAACACCAGTCTTTCATTGATTTTACTGTTTCTTTGAATTTACTGTGAATGCCCACAAGAAAGTGAATTCAGACTTGTATTTGGAGACATATATGTTCTTTTACTTTTGAACTTTTGAACTAGAAACGTTTTTTTGGTGCCTTAATCTTTGGAGTGGACTTAAACCCACAATTAAACTAAAATCTAGTAAATTGGGTTATCTCAAGGCTATGGTAAATGGTCTTGGGTCAAAGAATGCTAGAAAAAAAATTGTGCTGTAAAAATGTAAAATTGCTTACAGGAGATCTGACATCAGCAGCGACTCTATCCAGGACCCCAGGTTATATGAGTAGCCATCATCTATGGTTAATAAGTACTTCCATGTGGCAAGATGTTGAAGTATTTCAGCCTCCTGCTGTGCTATGATCCTTCAATATAAATTAGATCTAAACTTTGAAAGGTTGAGACCTTAAAATGGAGCTCTTCTGCTCTTCATTGTTGATGACTACAGGCTTGATGACTTGTTAAGGAAGAATGGTCCTTGTTTGGATAACATTTAGGAACTTGTTTATGCATCAGTATCAAACACGAGGAAATCTGCAGATGCTGCAAATTCAAGCAACACACACAAAATGCTGGTGGAACACAGCAGGCCAGGCAGCATCTTTAAGGAAAAGCACTGTTGATGTTTTGGGCCAAGACCCTTTGTCAGGATTAACTGAAAGGAAAGATAGTAAGAGATTTGAAAGTAGGAGGGGGAGGGGAAAATGCGAAATGATAGAAGACTGGAGGGGGTGGGGTGAAGCTGAGAGCCAGAATGGTGATTGGCAAAAGGGGTACAGAGCTGGAGAAGGGAAAGGATCATGGGATGGGAGGCCTAGGGAGAAAGAAAGTGGGAGGGGAGCACCAGAGGAAGATGGAGAACAGGCAGAGTGATGGACAGAAAGAGAGCTTCACCCCCCCCCCCCCCTTTTGCCAATCACCTTTCTGGCTCTCAGCTTCACCCCACCCCCTCCAGTCTTCTCCTATCATTTCGCATTTCCCCCTCCCCCTCCTACTTTCAAATCTCTTACTATCTTTCCTTTCAGTTAGTCCTGACGAAGGGTCTCGGCCCGAAACATCGACAGCGCTTCTTCCTATAGATGCTGCCTGGCCTGCTACGTTCCACCAGCATTTTGTGTGTGTTGCTTATGCATCAGTATGTTGGTTTTAACACTTTTTAATGCTGTCTTAACTGTTATTAATTAGCAGCTCCATTTTCTTTGTAGCTTTATTTGTGGACTGGCATGTGGAAATAACATGTTTCTTTCAAAAATGTAGTGAAGTAATTTGTATGCAAAACAAATTGACTCTGCATGGCAGCCTACCACCAAACTCTTGATTTTATTGGCTCCACTTTTATCTAGGACCAACAGGTGGCTACTGATACCTTAAATTCAGGAATTTCCTCAACATTGTTGACGTTGGTTCTGTTATGGAAAGAGAATGCCAGGTGAAGACAGGAAATGCTTGAAGGGTGTTCTTCAAACCTCTTTGGGGGGAAAAAATAGAAAATAACTCCATTCTTGGGTATCTCTGGCCCATGACCTTCCCAAATAGTGAATTTGTGATGACACTGAGAAACTTCAGTCAATGTATTTTGAGTAATGGAAAAGCCTAGCAAACACCAAATACCCACCTGCCCTACCAAGTATGTCTGCCACCATATGTAAATAGAACTTAGAACATTTTAGCACATGAACAGCCCTTCAGCCCATAATGTCATGCCGAATCAATTAAATTAGTAATCAAATGGTTAACTAAACTAATCTCTTTTGCCTACACATACCTGTATCCCTCCATTTTCCTCAATTTTTTTGTGCTTATCTAAACATCTCCTAAAAGTCTCTTATGTATCTTCCTCTAGACCGACCATTCCAGGCACCCACCACTCTCTTTGTAGGGAAAAGAATCTTGCCCCATACACCACCTTTAAAGTTATCCCCCTTTCACTTTAAGAGCATGTCCTCTGGTGTTGAACATAACAACTCTGGGGGAGGGGAGGGGAAGATGCTGTTTGTCTACTCCAGCTATGCCTCTCATAATCTTATAAACTTCTATCAGATCTCTCCTCAACTCCACTCCAGAGAAAACAACCAAAATTTGTTCAAGCTTTTGTTAACACACGCCCTTTAATCCAGGCAAAATCCTGGTAAACCTCTTTTGTACCCTCTCCAAAGCCTCGAAATCCTTCCCATAATGGGGCGACCAGAACTGTATGCAATATTCCAGATTTGGCTTTCAAGGATTTTATTATACTCCAATATAACTTCATGACTTTTGAACTGAATGCCTCGACCAATGAAATCAAGCCTGCCATGTGCCTTCCTAACCACTCTATCAACCTGTGTAGCCATTTCCATGGAGCTATAAACTTGGACCTTAAGGTCTCTCTGTTCCTCAACACAGTTAAAGGCTGCTCTTTACATTTGGCCTACCAAGGTGCTACACTTGGCTGTGTTAAACTCTATCTGCCATTTCTCTGTCCATATCTGCAAATGATATGGGTTATAAGTATGGGTGGAAAATTCCTCTGTATTCTTTGCTAATCATCTACCCTATCCACAACGCCACCAATCTTTGTATTATATGCAAACTTACTAACCCACACATCTACATTTTCATCCACATCATTTATATACATCACAAACAGCAGAGGTCTCAGTGCAGATCCTTGTAGAACATCATTAAAAAAAAAAGACCTCCCTTCAACCACCAACTTTTTGTCTTCTATGAGCAAACCATTTTTTATTCCAAATGGCCAATTCACTGTTGATCCTATGCATATTAATCTTCTGGATGAGCCTCTCATGAGGGACCTTGTCAATGTCTTACTAAAGTCCATGTAGGCAATATCCACAATTCTACCTTCATCAATCATCCTCACCAACTTTTCAATGAAACTCAATCAAGTTAGCCAGACGTGACTTGACCCGCACAAAACCATTCTGGGTCTCCCTAATTAGATCATAGTCTTCCAAATGCTCATAAGTTTTTTTTCCTCAAAGAATTCTGTCCAGTAACTTCCCTATTACTGAAGTGATACTCTGTGGTTTCTAGGATTATCCCTGGTTCTCTTATTGAACAATGAAACAACATTAGCTACTCGCCAGTCCTCCAAGACCCTGCCTGTGGCTAGAGAGGACACAAAGATACTGATCAATGCCTGGCAATCTCTTCACTTGCCCCTCAATAACCTGGAGTATATCCCATCAGGCTCTGGATACTTTTTCACCTTAGTGCTCTTTAAGAGACCCAACAGCACTCATTAAGGACATCACCCTCATCCTTTGCATCAAAGCAAATGTGTTCTATTTTATCCTTTAGTGGTCTCACCTTCTCCCTAATTATCCTCTTGCTCCTGATTTACTAGGTATAGAATGCCTTGGGATTCTCTTCAATCCTACTTGCCAAGGACTTTTCATGCCACCTCTTGGCTTTCCTCATTTACTTTAGTTCTTTTCTGTTTCTCAAGGGTTCTGTTTGATTCTGGTGTCCTAAGCTTTACATACTTTTCCTATTTCATCTTGACTTAATTCATCATGTCTTTCAACATTCAAGTTCTCTTACCTACCATCCCTGTCCTTCCTTCTGACAGGAATATACCTGTATTGTTCTCTGTGCAGTTAGTCTTTAAACAGCCTCCGCATGCTGGATGCCCAGATTATTTTTTTATTATTAAGTTACAGCATGTAATAGGCCCTTTCAGCTGTGATGCCTAGCAATTCCCCAATTTAATCCTAGCATAATCATGTGACAATTTGAAATGACTAATTAACCTACCACCTGCTAAGTTTTTGGAGCACCTAAGGAATCATGGTGTGTACATACAAACTCCTTACAGGCAGTGGCAGGAATTGAACCCAGGTCGCTGGTACTGTAAAGACTTGTGCTAGCCACTACGCTATGGTGCTGCCCTGATTAACTCGCCTTAGTTCCTATTTAATGCTCTCATAATTTGACCTGCTTCAGTTTAATCTTTTCTTCCCAGGTCCATACTTGTTCTCAGAACCATAGAACATTACAGCACAGAAACAGGCCCTTCTTGGCTGTGCCGAGTCATTTTTCTGCCTAGTCCCACTGACCTGCACCTGGACCATATCCCTCCATACCCCTCTCATCCATGTACCTGTCCAAGTTTTTCTTAAATGTTAAAAGTGAGCCCGCATTTATCACTTCATCTGGCAGCTCATTCCATACACAAACACCCCCCCCCCCCAATGTTCCCTTTAAACTTTTCCCCCTTCACCCTTAACCCATGTCCTCTGGTTTTTTTCTCCCCTAGCCTCAGTGGAAAAAGCCTACTTGCATTCACTCTATCTATACCCAACATAACTTTATATACCTCTATCAAATTTCCCCTTATTCTTCTATGCTCCAGGGAATAAAGTCCTAACCTATTCAACCTTTCTCTGTAACTCTGTAACTCCTTAACTATAGCTATCTTAAAACTTATGGACCAATGCACACAATGGTGGTGGAATGCAGAAGGCCAGGCAGCATCTATAGGAAGAAGCCATGTCGACGTTTCAGGCCGAGACCCTTCGTCAGGACTAACTGAAAGAAAAGATAGTAAGAGATTTGAAAGTGGGAGGGGGAAATCTGAAATGATAGGAGAAGACAGGAGGGGGTGGGGTGAAGCTAAAAGCTGGAAAGGTGATTGGCAAAAGGGATACAGAGCTGGAAAGGATCATGGGACGGGAGGCCTAGGGAGAAAGAAAGGGGGAGGGGAGCACCAGAGGGAGATGGAGAACAGGCAGAGTGATGGGCAGAGAGAGGGAAAAAAGGAGGGTGGTGGAAATCAGGGATGGGGTAAGAAGGGGAGGAAGGGCATTGAAGTTTAGAGAAATCAATGTTCATGCCATCAGGTTGGAGGCTACCCAGATGGAATATAAGGTGTTGTTCCTCCAACCTGAGTGTGGCTTCATCTTGACAGTAGAGGAGGCCAGGATTCCACGTCCCATTCCCATTCTGATATGTCTATCCATGATTGTGATATTGTCCTTGATTAGTGGTGTAACTCTTTCCGACCTTCCCCC
This sequence comes from Hemitrygon akajei, assembly GCF_048418815.1. NCBI lineage: Eukaryota > Metazoa > Chordata > Chondrichthyes > Myliobatiformes > Dasyatidae > Hemitrygon > Hemitrygon akajei. The sequence continues at coordinate 36,333,403 of NC_133127.1, forward strand.
AACCTCCCTTTACTTTTCTAAAACTTTGAAACCCTGGTGCATTAAGCACCCATTCCTGTCCCCATCTCAACCAAGTCTTGGTAATGGCCACAATGTCATAGTTCCATGTACTGATTCATGTTCGAAGCTCCTAGCATTAAATTACATAACAGTTTGAACACTGTCATATCTATTACTTTGCCCCTGCCTGTTTTTATATTGGCCTGATCGGCCTTCTCAGAATCCACACAAATGGAATGAAAACATTTCAGACTGAAATCTGGAGAAACTATGCAGGCAGATGACGCGAGAGATCTTCATTTGGAGTCAGAATATAGCAATTCAAATTCCACTACAAAAGTTGGTAGAGCGTTGAAATGCTATCATTCAGATGAGGCATTGAACCAGTAACCAACCACATGCTTTCCATCCCGCATAAATAACCCTATAGCACTATTGGAAAAGAGAGAAGCCTTTCAGACCAGTTTATCTCTCATTCAGCGTCACTAAAAAAGATTCCATTACTGTCAATCTATTTCTGAACTTTGTTGCAAGTTCTTTACTGTGTGTAGAACTAATTTTAGTCATGCTCATTGCTTGAAAATGTGATCAGATTTTATAGGTCATTTGGCTGGTTTGATACCTGTGGCTGTCCACAGGAGCTGGAGTATTTATTGGAGTTGTGTGTGGATTTTCAGAATTTGAAGCATTGTGTTTTCGTTGTTTTCTAAGTCCACCACCAGAATAATTAATTATCTGATGTTCTGATATTGCACGTGGGAATATGGAACACCTTTGGTTCATAAAGTCTGTGCTGGATATGATGCCAAGTTAAGCTAATTCTCTTCTGCTTGCAGATGATGCATTCATCCCAGCATATTCATGTGTTTAAAAGCCTCAAGTGCTACTACCATATTTGCTATCTCCACCACAACTAGCAGACTTTTCCAAGCACCCATCACTATCTTTGTAAAATAAAACAACCCAGGTTGCTTCAGAGTTCTCAGGTTTCCTCCCACATTCTAAAGATTTATAGTTAGGATCAGTGAGTTATGGACATGTTAACACAAAATGTTGGCTGTACTCAGCAGGCCTGATGAAGGGTTTCGGCCCGAGACGTCGTCACTACCTCCTCCCATAGATGCTGTCTGGCCTGCTGAGTTCTGCCAGCATTTTGTGTTTTCATTTATTTCCAGCATCTGCAGATTCACTCGTGTTGCCTGTGGACATGTTATGTTGTCACCAGAAGCATGGCGACACTTGTGTGCTGCTCCCCAGCATAATCCTTGGTTTGTGTTGACTGTTGATGCAAAGGATGCATTTCACTGTATGTTTTGATGCACGATGATAAATAAAGCTAATCTTTTCATCATTAGCTACACAGGTCCATTTGTTTTGGCAAATGATTTTCAAAAACAAATTTTGGCTTTTTGTACCTTAACACCTGTTGTACACCTGTTGTTTCTTAGCTGTGCCCTCAAGTTTACAAAATTCTGCACAAAAGTACTAGTAGGTTGTAAATTGGATGTTTAATTGCTTTAAGATCATTTCTCCCTCTGTCTTTGTATCAGTTTCAGCAGTTTCTCACTCTGCTCCACTTATTTTATAAGGAGAATTGTGAACTCTTGCTTGATTTGCCTAGAACTCTTCATGATGACTTAAAATGAATGCAATGCTTGTCAGTTTAGTAGCTAAATGAGGTGTGGTACAGTCTGCTTGCTCTGAATACTGACGGTGATTCATGTGCTCTGATCTGCACTCCCAATGGGATCTGGTTCCACATGTTGTATTTGAAACCTGGGACAATGAATTATAACATCTAAAGTGTCAAGGGGCCTTTATCACTATCTAGGGATCTGATGGTTTGCCTTGTGTTCAGATAAGGGGGGTGTAAACTTTTGGGTGGAGTAGGTGTGACAGTGGGATGTGGGTTGTGTGTGACTCAGCAGTTGACTAGATCGTTTCATACTTAGTTTGTCTCATCTAATTCTGTTTAGTTGCTGCCACAGATGTAGAATGCATCTGGAGCCCTCGTCCCTGTGGAGATGTTTGTTTTTGATCACAACTTTGAATACTAATGGCAAACTGTTCACGTTTAATGTAAACTGTACAAGGTTAGAGGACAGTTGTTTTCCCAAAACATTGCATGATAATTGAAAGAATGAAAATGCAGGTGTCACAAGCTTAATTTATAAAAATGTCCAAATCATTGTGTGGTTTGGGATTGAATTTTGTGATTTATAATCACAGCCATAGAACAGTACAGCATGAATGCAGGCCTTTTGGTTTAACAAGTCCATGTTGAACTCTGTGCCTACCCAGCTAGTCCTGGTTTCCCGCATTCACTCCTATACCTTCTAAGCTATACTTCTCCATATACCTTTTTAAATTATGCTGTTGTACCTTCGTCAACCAGTTCTTCTTGCAGCTTGTTCCATATGCTCACCACTTCTCTGTGGAAAAATTGCACCTTGGGTCCCTTTTAACTCTTTCACCTCTCATCTTAAAATCTTTGCCCCATAATTTTGGACGCCCTTACCCTGGGGAAAAGATTGTTGCCATCTAGCTTATCTATGCCCTTCGTTTTAAACATTTTTATAAAAGAATTCCTCATTTTCCCATGTTCCAAGGAATAATGAACTAGCCTGATCAATCTTTCTCTACAACTCAGGTCTTCTAATCCTGGCAACATTCTCATAATTTTTCTGCACTGTTTTCAGTTTAACCACATTTTCTATAACAGGATGACCTAAACTGTACACAGTACTCCAAGAGCAACCTCACCAATGACTTGTTTAACTGCAATTAATTGCCCCAGCTCTTATACTTATGTCTTGACTGAAGTAGAGTATTTGAGTATCTGCTATGTCATTCAGACCTCCTCTTCATCTCTCCATGGTACCTCCTCGTGCTAAGATCTGAAATTTTCTCTATAAATCATCTCTTTAAAAGACTGCTTAAAACCAGCTCCTGTGGTCTGGTTTGGTTTCAGCATCTAGTTTTGTATGACTTGCTCTCCTGTGGAACTCCAGATGATCTGAAGTGTTCTGATGATCTGAAAATGTAACTTGTCCAGTTATGCTCTTCCCCAAAAAGTAATGGCTGTGAGCCCAGAATCAGGGTCTTTTAGGGCCTTAGGAATTTGGGCTTTCATGAAAATTTCTATCAAAAGGGGTGGGTAGGGAGAGAGAAGTTGAAAGTTGCAGTTATTTCTTAGATGGTATATGCCATGTAAGCAGTTTTACTGGTTGTACAGCCTCAAATGCATGATGAGAATCTTAGGTCTGGGTTATCACTGTTCCACAGAAAGCCAAGGGAACGTGAATGGAACTTCCCAGCTTAGTAAGAGTAATTATTAACCCATTCTTTCACAGGTCACAAATTGAAGCTTCTAGTCAAAGTGACAGCTTTCAATTTGTGTGGGTGGAGCAGTGTGGATTTTACTGGCTGCTACCAGAAGAAATTAGATATTTTAAAGTTTCTTTTTGTAAATTTCAGTTTGATTACTAAGTGCATCTGAAATTATTGATTTGTGAAGTACTCTGTGCTTACATGGAATTCAGAACAAAACTATATTTTGAGATGGTGCCAGAGTTCAGCATTTCTACTTAAATGTAGAGTTTCACAGTATATTTTGGTAAAATATTAATGTTAACTTGTAATAGTCATGGAGATTTGAATCAGGCTGCTTAATGCCGGTTTCATATAGAAGTATAATTGCTTGGAAGTAAAATTATCATTAAGTACCCTTTAGCACCTGAACCATAGAAAGGCGGGTATTCCACAATTCAAGAAAAAGGTCTTTTCTGTTATATTTGTATCAAAAAGAAATAGTTACTTCAAAGGCTTGTTTATACAGTCGGCTAATTTAGAGCTGTTTAATTCAGATGATCTGGTTCAGTTTTTAAGTATTGAAGATTCTCTAAATATTCATTACCTTAATTCATTTAATCTGGTGCAAAACATTGCATTTAGTAGGAATAGATAATAGCCTTGTGCAGCTGGCTGCAAAGGGGAAGCTGGAGCTAATCTGGTGAGCTCCCTTTGAGGATATAGCAGGCTTCCTTGGTGAGATTCCCATCACACTAAACGTGACTTTGATGTTGAAGTTCATATCAGGCCACCGTTGATTACTTCAGTCGTGTGGCATGGGAAAGCCAGGGTATTATTAATGGCACTGTCCTGATTTGAGTGAGTGCCACTCCAGCTGTTGCTATCAGTTTTTACAGTCAGACTTGATGCAGTTTTGCCATAGTTAGTTACAAATTCTCATTATTTAAAAAAAAATGTAGCTAGTTCTCCACCAAAGGTGAAGTAAAATTTGTCGTGGCCTCCAGCCAAGGTGCTTGCTCTTTCGGTATTAGCAGATGATGTTGGTATTCAAAATCATGTCATTTGATCTCCATGCAATTTACAATTGTAGTCACTTTAGGTTTCTGCAAAACCATTTAATTGAGTCTGAGATCAGCAGTTACTCTTACTAGTATCCCTGAAGGGAAAAGCAAGAACTTCGGTGGTTAGCTGTAACAGTAATGGAAGTCCCAGAGAGCAGCATGCACTGGGCGAATGGGGGTAGCCTGGATCAGCATGCATGTAGCAGAAATTTGGCTTAGCTCAAGCTTATGAAAGGTGAAAGGTGTAAAGCCACTCTGGTGTGGAGAAGGGTTTCAGCAGCACAGGTTGGTCAGACGTTGATTTCAAGGACTGGTGCGGTGCCATTCAAATGGCAAAATGTCTTGATGCACAATCTCCCCAGCTGAAAGTGTCCATTATGTAAACACTCCACATTTATATTTGTTGGAAAGAAGAGAGCAGAACTACTTACAAGGCTATAGTTGAACAGTTTTTGAAGAGTTGTATTGAATAAATATTTGTAAATCATTCCTCCTTGTATTTCCATGTGCTGGGATATAGCTTTTTGTTGGGGGAGGGAAATAATTATCCCCCACCCCCACGCTTATGCCTGAGGGATGAATAGATGGAGAAATGTGATCCTGTTCTTTGCATTACACTGTTGGTTCAGTCACACTATCTGATGTAGTACAGAATTCTGCCAATAGGTTCTACAGAGAGAGAAGTTCACTCCTATTGATCTGAATTACTGTGTACCAGCAGCAGAACCTATTCATCCTACTGATTGAAAATTGGCAGAGCATTTCACAGTCCAGTGTGATCTGTGTGCTAAACATTTATGTTGATGTATTATTGACACGTCAGTTGTAATGTGGGGAGTATGGTATTTGTTGACACAAAGCAACATCCCGCAACATTATAATGACCATGAGTTTATTTAATAGTGATTTAAAGTCTGTTGCCCCATACATCAGGAATAAACCGCATGGTTCCATGCAACCTGTGATTGTTTCCACGAATCAGTAAGGCTTAGAGGGTTATGGGCAAATGGCATAATCTTAGATGGGAACTCAGTCAACCCAGATCAGTGCCTGTTTCTGTGCTCTGTCTCTAGGTATATTATTTAATGTCTGGCCATAAAGCCAGCTTCTTGGACAGTGTAATTATTTCCTTGGAACTTTATTCAAATACCCACATATATAACTAGAATGGGGCTTGAACTCACAACCACCTATGTCAGAGGCAAGAGTGTTAATCATTGATCCACAATGTAGGGACATTACACATGCAAGGACAGGACAGCAGAAATGTTACGTTCCTGTAAATGTCTGGTAAATGAAATATTGACATAAATATGGAAATTGAATTGCTAGAAGCAATAGTGGCGGTTCTGGAATATGGCATTTTCATGTATGGTAACACATTCTGATGCTCTGATTTCTTTTTTGCCCACAGCTGTACCTTTCCCTCCGAGCCATCGACTGACTCTCAAGGAGGTTTTTGACCATGATGGGAAACCCCGGGTTGATGTACTCAAGGCTCACCTTACTAAAGAAGGCCGGGTAGAGGAGACCGTTGCGATGCGGATTATAACAGAAGGAGCTTCTATTCTCCGGCAAGAGAAGACTATGCTCGACATTGAAGCACCAGTCACAGGTGAGTTACTGAAAGGCCAGTGTCTCTGGTTTATTATAAACATGAGATTCTGCAGATGCTCACAATCTCAAGCAATACACTGAATACTGGTGGAGCTTAGGCAGCATCTATGGAGGTGGGGGGGGGGGGAGAATAAACAGCCTTTCATCAAGACTAGAAAGGAAGGGGGCAGAAGCCAGAATAAGGTGTGTGAGGAGGGAAAGGATTACAAGCCAACAGGTGATAGGTGAGACCAGGTGAGGGGAAAAGTGAGTAGATGTAGTGGGGGGGGGGGGACGACGACGAAGAAAGAAGCTAGGAATGATGGGTGGAAGTGGTAAAGAGTTGGAGGAGGAATCTAATAGGAAGACTGTGGACCATGGAAGAAAGAGAAAGAGGAGGGAAACCAGAGAAGTGATGGATGGGTTAGAAGAAAAGGGATGAGAGGGTAACCGGAATGAGGAATGGGGAAAGATAGGATGAGGGAGGGTGAGCAATTACTGGAAGTTTGAGAAATTGATGTTCATGCCATCAGGTTTGAGGCTACCCAGACAGAAACCTCCACTGTCATGATGAGTTCAAACTCCCAACATGGTTCCAAAGCAAAGGTCAGACCATTGTGAACGCTCAAGCAAAGATCAGACCATTGAGAAATCTCAAGCAATATGTTGGAGGAAGTTGGCAGTTCCTGTAGACTGTGTACACCCCAAATTTCAGCATCTTCAGTCTCTATTAGGAAATCTTATTTAAGTATGGGATATCAACATCAGTGGAAGCACTGTGTCATGTTTCTATGGTCATCATGTGTGGCAAGCCTGCCGGAACAGCTATCTGTCTCTTCATTAATTTCATTTATTGTATATGGTTATTGTTATCAGAGAAAAGTTACTGCTATACCAAAGTGCTGGGTTTTACACTGATCTCCATTTCACAGGAAATATGCATGGAGGCGCTGGGTGTGGCACTCAAAAGAAGGTTTACAATTGGGATATCAAAGAGCTGGTTAGACTATATGGAACAAATGAGCTGCTATAGTAAATTTCATGCAATTTTAGTGCTTGTGTGTGTGTTGAGTAACACTGATTTTTTTTATAGCAGTAAATGGTTCATGCTGCATATCTTGTATTGATGCTCTGTTGAGTCATTATACTGATGGAGGGTCAAGTTTGACTCTTGGCAACTGGTTCCTCTATTGGCTATATGTGTCAGTCATGTATAATTCTATTTCATTTTGAAGCTTTGTTAGAGATGGTTGCTAATTTGTAATTTTCAGTTAGAGTAAAACTCATTAGGCATTTCACGAACATTTCGAGGCTAATTAATCTGTTGATATGAACAGAGTTGGAGCAAGGTTTGTACACGTACAGTTGAATGCCTAATGCTCTCTCATTTGAAAATTCAACTCATTAGTGCTCCTGTTTTTCCATTTGTTCAAGCTTGTCTAATCCTACTTTTCCCATTAAGAATTCAATTTATGAACCTCCCTGCACTTGCAAGAATGTAGTGTTTCTAAAACCAGAAAACTGCCAATTAAGAAAAATTATTTCACCTAGGTGATCTAAAGTGCTCCTTCCAATTCCTCACCTTGCTAAGCTCATCAATTTCATCAACTTTGCCTGTAACTTCCACCTTGCCCTCAGATTCGCTTGGTCCATCTCGGACACGTCTCTTCCCTTTCTCGATCTCTTGGTCTCCATCTCTGGAGACGGGCTGTCCACTGACATAATCTATAAACCCACTGACTCTCATAACTATCTCGACTATACCTCTTCCCACCTTGCCAAATGCAAAAATGCTATTCCCTATTCCCAGTTCCTCCGTCTCTGCCGCATCTGCTCCCAGGATGAGGCTTTCCCTTCCAGGACATCTCAAATGTCCTCTTTCTTTAAGGATCGTGGTTTCCCTTCTGCCATCATCAATGATGCCCCCAACCATCCTTCCAAGTGAGGCAACATTTCACTTGTGAGTCTGTTGGGGTCATCTATTGCATCCGGTGCTCCCGGTGCGGCCTCCTCTACATCAGTGAGACCCGACGCAGATCGGGGGACTGCTTCATTGAGCACCTCCGCTCCATCCGCCACAACAGGCAGGGTCTCCCAGTTGCCACCCACTTCAACTCTGCTTCACATTCCCATTTGGATATGTCCATACATGGCCTCCTCTACTGCCATGATGAGTTGGAGGAGCAACACCTCATATACCATCTGGGTAGTCTCCAGCCCCTTGGGATGAACATTGAATTCTCCAACTTCCTGTAATTCCCTCCCCCTATCCCAGTTTCACTCTGCCTCCTCCTCCAGCTGCCTTTCACCTCTCTCATGATTCCACCGCCTTCTACTACCAATAGTGCTTTCCCCTTACATTCCTTCTTCACCTTTCCTGTCTTTCCCCTCCCCCACCCCTTGATCTTTCCTCTGATTGGTTTTTCACCTGGCACCTACCAGCTTTCTTCTTCCCACCCTCCCCCCACCTTCTTTATAGGGCCCCTGCCCCCTGCCTCTTCAGTCCTGATGAAGGGTCTCGACCCGAAACGTTGACTGCTCGTTTCCACGGTTGCTGCCTGACCTGCTGAGTTCCTCCAGCGTGTTGTACGTGTTACTTTGACCCCAGCATCTGCAGTGTACTTTGTGCCTCACCTTCTCCTGTTCTTTGGTTTACATATTTTGTTTCGTAGCTCAGGACATGGGACTTCAGTGACAGCACTGATATAGCAGTGCAACTTTTCTGAAATAATCACTTTTAAATGATAGGTGCTAAAATTGAGGTGGTCTGAAGCAAGAAAGGACAGTCATGCATGTATATATCCTTCGTATCCATGCAATGTCCATGATGAATATTATTTTTGAGTTGTTTTGGTGCAAGTTGTAGTGCATGTAAAAGTTGTATGATTGCAGATGTAAGATTGATGTGCTTAAAATGCGAATTGAATGGTTCAAGGAAGGTTTATTTGGAGCTGGCACAGTCATAAAATTGAACATTAGGGATAGGGGTATTAGTTGTGCACCACAGGAATGGGCCCTCTGGCCTACCACATTCATTCCAATTTGTATGCTCTTCTACATTATCCAATTTGCTAGCATTGGGTCCATTTTCTTATGTCTTAAGTATTTGTTTAAATGCCTCTTAAATTTAGTATTGTATCTGATTCCGTCACCACTTCTGGCAGCATGTTTCAGATATTAGACACTCTTGCACTTTAAAAAAAATCTTTCCCCTCAATCCCCATTAATTTTTTTTCTTGTCACTTTAAACCTATGCCCTCTTGTTTTATGATGCCTCCACCAAGGTAAAAATATGCTGATTACCCTATCTATGCCTCTCATAATTTTATATACTTCTGTCAGTCACAGACAGACAGGAGGAGGAGTATAGGAAACTGATACAGGACTTTGTGACATGGTGCAACTCAAACTACCTGCGTCTCAATGTCACCAAGACCAAGGAGATGGTGGTGGACTTTAGGAGATCTAGGCCTCATATGGAGCCAGTGATCATTAATGGAGAATGTGTGGAGCAGGTTAAGACCTACAAGTATCTGGGAGTACAGTTGGACGAGAAGCTAGACTGGACTGCCAACACAGATGCCTTGTGCAGGAAGGCACAGAGTCGACTGTACTTCCTTAGAAGGTTGGCGTCATTCAATGTCTGCAGTGAGATGCTGAAGATGTTCTATAGGTCAGTTGTTGAGAGCGCCCTCTTCTTTGTGGTGGCGTGTTGGGGAGGAAGCATTAAGAAGAAGGACGCCTCACGTCTTAATAAGCTGATAAGGAAGGCGGGCTCTGTCGTGGGCAAAGTACTGGAGAGTTTAACATCGGTAGCTGAGCGAAGGGCGCTGAGTAGGCTACGGTCAATTATGGAAAACCCTGAACATCCTCTACATAGCACCATCCAGAGACAGAGAAGCAGTTTCAGCGACAGGTTACTGTCGATGCAATGCTCCTCAGACAGGATGAAGAGGTCAATACTCCCCAATGCCATTAGGCTTTACAATTCAACTGCCAGGACTTAAGACCTTTTTTTTAAAGCTATTATTAATGCTTTTTGAGTTAGTGATTTAGATGCATATCATATTATTACTGAGTTAAGTATTGTATGTAATGAGTTTTTGCTACAACAAGTGTATGGGACATTGGAAAAAATGTTGAATTTCCCCATGGGGATGAATAAAGTATCTATCTATCTATCTATCTATCTATCTCCACTACGAGGGATGATTAATAAGTTCATGGCCTAAGGTAGAAGGGGTCAGTTTTAGAAAACGTAGCACATTTATTTTTCAACACAGTCCGCTCCTACACTTACACACTTAGTCCAGCGGTCGTGGAGCATACAGATCTTGGACCTCCAGAAAGTGTCCACAGCAGGGGTGAATGATAAGTTCGTGACCTAAGGTAGAAGGAGATGAGTTATTAACTTCAAACTTCCTGCATATGCTGCCTTCACCACCCTTGGTTCTTATACTTTGTTGATTTCTTTTGAAGGCCAACCAAGTTAATTCTAGTTTGGTAAAAATTTAAACCCTCAGAGCAACTGAAGCATTGCAGATTCACATTTTCTGTGTGTGGTAAGCACTGCTCAATGTTTTAGCAATTCATTTTTGTGGTGCCAAATGTGATTGGTTACTAATAACTTGAATAAACAATTTTGAAACGAACATAGAACAGAATTATTTGAAAAATGTAAAATTATTAGCGAGCAGACTTGAAAATCCACTTTCACTTGAAAGACAGAGGTGACAAGATTGTAAAATCAGACTGTTGATGTCAGGAAACTGGAAAAGAGGGAACATCTTCCTCAGAAGCCGTTCAGCCTGATCTGAATATGCCTTTCCATAAATTTTTCTGACTTAATCCCATCTGCCACACTCCATCTGAAGCCTTGCTTGACATCTCAAATATACTCCTCTCATTTAAGAAGTTTGTGTTATCTAGCCCTTTCAGGCTCTGTTTCTTCGAATTAGTTTTGAGATGAGTGCATCTCTGGCAAGGCCAGCTTTTGTTACCACCCCAACTTGTACTGGAAAAGGTGGTGAGTTGCTGCCGTGTCTTTGCCGTCATCTGGTGGAGGCTCTCATTGTGCGGCTCTGGAGGGAGTTTTGTAATTTGACCCAGTAATAGTGAAGAAAAGGCAAGAAATTTCCAAATCTGGATAGTACGAGATTTGGTGATGGTGTTCCCATTTGTGCACTGCACTTGTCATTGGTAAAGGGAATTGCTAGCAAAGTTTCCTTGGCAAATAACTATAGATGTTTATTGCAGTGGTGCATGGTATCATATCATACAACATAGAAACAGATCTTTTGACTCACCAAGCCCACGCTGATTAAATACCCATCTTTAGCTTCACAAATCTATCCAGGTTGTTGGATGGTGTGTCAATCAACTGTGGTGAGCTATTTGTGTGTTTACCATGACGGAAGGTTGTAGAAGTATTAGGAGATCTTGCAGGATCCATCCAGGTTGTTGGGTGGTGTGTCAATCAACTATGGCGAGCTATTTGTGTGTTTACCAAGATGGAGGGTCGTAGAAGTATTTTAGGGGATCTTGCAGGATTATGTCAAGTGCTTAATGTTGTCTGTACAAGACTTCAGCTTGGGAATCTCAAGCTTTGAGATTCAAAATTCACCTTCAAGTGCACAAGGAACAAATGGGGAGAGTCTGACGATACCCTCTGAGCTTCTAGCAGTACAGTAGAAAAAAGTGCAGTAATTAGGCTGAAATACTCGACTCTCCAGGACAGTACTGTGCCCTCATTCAATTTTAGCGTCACAGATCAAGGAAGGTATAATCTTACCAGTTTTCAGCACTATGATGTAAGAAATTAGCTGAGTTGCTGGTTAATATTGATAGACACTATTAAATATTAGTTGGAGGATAGTAAATATAAACCTGATTTACAGAAAGGTGTGTGTGAATAGAATTTATAGCCAGTGAGAATGTGCTTGAGAGCGTTTTACACAATATCATTAATATTCATACAAAGAGCTGTGAGTCTAGGTTTAGACTTAATAAACTGTTTTTCTCAGCTCTTGGAATTCTGTGAGAAAGAACTAAATTGCTAAGTGATCTTTCTGGATAGAATGGCATTGAATTTTCACAGGGCATTTGAAAAAGCTCCAAGTGAAAGTAATCTTTAAACCAAGGCTAAATCTTATTAAATTAATGATATTTTCCAGAGGGAATAAGGAGACCAGAGCCAAAGGAAGCTGTTCTTTAACAGAAGCTGTGAGTGAGGGAGGCAGTAAAAAATATTTTTATAGTTGTCTAACGACTAAAGCGATTGAAGCCAGATCCGAATGCACTGACCTCAGCACAGAAGAGAATTTTGGGACTTCAGGGGCTGGCAGCCAATGACCCAAATATCTTAACGAGTCTTCCATTTCACTGGCCTGGGGATCTCAGCAAGTTTCTTTCAACTTGGAGATGCCTGTTTGAGTTTTGAGCATCTCCACAGCCACTGCTGGTTCACTAACTGATCAGCTTATTCTGATCACAAGTAACCTAGAATGCCACTATAGGGTGGAAGTAAGGGGTCAAACTGTGCATCAGTGTGAAGATAAAAATTCATTCTATATGATTTAGAGTGCAGACTCAGGCCATTTGACCTAGTTGTTCCTGCCCCAACAGATCCCTCCCATGCCACTTCTCCATCACCATCTATTCAGCTTCCTCTTAAACCTGTCACTGCTGCTCTTCTTCACTCCTCCCCATGGGAGCCAGTTTTGCATTTCCAATGTTCATTAGGGAAAAGTTTATTCTGAATTCCTTAATGGATTTGTTAGAATGTTTTAAAACCCCTTGACATTCCCTGCAGACGGTTTTGTCAAGCTTATCCTAGGTGTGGAAACCTTTATACGATCATCCCCTTAGAATATACTTTGTCCAGAGGCAAATCTGAGTATATTCAAACTTTCCAAATGATTATACCTTTTTAGTTCTAATATCATTCTTCTGATCCTTTTTTATTTACACTTTACCAATGCTTCCATTTTCATCTTAAGATCTGAATACCAAAGCTTTCTCCAATTCTCCAGGTATGGTCTGGTCAAGGTAATGAGATTTGTGTTTTGTTTTTATTTGTATTGAATAAACATGACTCCATAATGGTTATTCAATAATGAATAGATTTTAATTCAGCTAATCCAGATATATAGTACATGTTCAGCCAGGGATTTGCCTAGTACCTGTAGTTTGAAGAGTCCAGGGAAGACAGGAAAAGATGGCTATTTTTCCTGATGATGCCTTGCAGACATACACAAATTAATTAAAGATCAAAGTTCTCTGTAACAGAAGTTATGGGGAAATTTGATTCTGTTCCAAATCATGATGGCATTTGGTACTAAATAGGAGGAACTGTCTCCAGGAGGCAGTAAGGGTTTAACCAAAAGACAAGATTTAAGACATCTGTCAAAAGGAGTAGAGTGACAAGGAAAACACTTCACACAGCGTGTTAGTATGGCCTAGAAGGTGCTGACTTGAGGCAATAGATTGGTTGTGAACTTCATGGTATGGGCAATAGATTGGTTGTGAACTTCAAGAAACAAATAATTAGGGTTGAAGTTGAAGGGAAGTGTGTTAATTGAGATACCAAAACAAACCCAAGGTTAAACTCTGTGGATCTTGCTAGATTGGTGCTGATTCCTGAACCTTGTGAATGGTCATTGGTACCCTAACTAACCGGCACGTTACCTAGAGACAAGCTAATTCATCACAGTGTGAATGGTGAAGGCAGTAGTTAAGCTACAGGATGATAAAGAGTAAGATGGGCAAATGGAATTTAATCCTGGTAAATTATGCACTTCGGGATAACTAATAAAGATATTGAAACCCTAAGGGAGTGCTGAAGAACAGTGAATTTTTTGCACAGTACTGTAGGAATTTTTTGTATTGCACTGTACTGCTGCTGCGAAAAAAAAATTCATGTGATGATAAACCTGATTCTGATATGGATCTCTATTGTGGACTGAGAGTGGGAAGAAGGCGGGGAGAGAGGAATCATGGTTGGGAAAAGGGGAGGGAGCAGGAAGCACCAGAGAGACATCCTGCAATGATCAATAAACTATTTGTTTGGAATCACATGACCTTGCCAGATGTCCCAGGGCTGGGTGTGTCAGCAACTGCATCACCCCCTACTCTGCAACTCCTTCTCTGCTGCCTGTCCCACACCTCTCTTGTGGTGCTCCACCCTTGCCATTCCCAACATCCTTTGCTCCCGCCAGATTTGCAACTCACTCTCTGCTCCACATTGACAAATACAGTACTGTGCAAAAGTCTTAGGCACCTCACTATATACATGTGCCTAAGACTTTTGCACAGTACTGTATGTGGAGAAATTAGAGTTGGGGTGGAGGGAAAACTGTAGGATCACATAATGAGTAATACTGTAATCATGTTGGATTTTAGATAGATAGATAAATAGATACTTTATTCATCCCCATGGGGAAATTCAACTTTTTTTCCAATGTCCCATACACTTGTTGTAGCAAAACTAATTACATACAATACTTAACTCAGTAAAAAAATATGATATGCATCTAAATCACCGTCTCAAAAAGCATTAATAATAGCTTTTAAAAAGTTCTTAAGTCCTGGCGGTAGAATTGTAAAGCCTAATGGCATTGGGGAGTATTGACCTCTTCATCCTGTCTGAGGAGCATTGCATCGATAGTAACCTGTCACTGAAACTGCTTCTCTGTCTCTGGATGGTGCTATGTAGAGGATGTTCAGAGTTATCCATAATTGACCGTAGCCTACTCAGCGCCCTTCGCTCAGCTACCGATGTTAAACTCTCCAGTACTTTGCCCACGACAGAGCCCGCCTTCCTTACCAGCTTATTAAGACGTGAGGCGTCCCTCTTCTTAATGCTTCCTCCCCAACACGCCACCACAAAGAAGAGGGCGCTCTCCACAACTGACCTATAGAACATCTTCAGCATCTCACTACAGACATTGAATGACGCCAACCTTCTTAGGAAGTACATTCGACTCTGTGCCTTCCTGCACAAGGCATCTGTGTTGGCAGTCCAGTCAAGCTTCTCGTCTAACTGTACTCCCAGATACTTGTAGGTCTTAACCTGCTCCACACATTCTCCATTAATGATCACTGGCTCCATATGGGGCCTAGATCTCCTAAAGTCCACCACCATCTCCTTGGTCTTGGTGATATTGAGACGCAGGTAGTTTGAGTTGCACCATATCACAAAGTCCTGTATCAGTTTCCTATACTCCTCCTCCTGTCCATTCCTGACACACCCCACTATGGCCGTGTCATCAGCGAACTTCTGCACATGGCAGGACTCTGAGTTATATTGGAAGTCTGATGTGTACAGGGTGAACAGGACCGGAGAGAGTACGGTTCCCTGCGGCGCCCCTGTGCTGCTGACCACCGTGTCAGACCTACAGTCTCCCAACCGCACATACTGAGGTCTATCTGTCAAGTAGTCCACTATCCAATCCACCATGTGAGGGTCTACTCCCATCTCCGTTAGTTTGTGCCTTAAGATCTTGGGCTGGATGGTGTTAAAGGCACTAGAGAAGTCAAGGAATGTAATCCTCACAGCACAACTGACCCCCTCTAGGTGAGAGAGTGATTTGTGCAGCAAATACGTGATAGCATCCTCCACTCCCACCTTCTCCTTATATGCAAACTGAAGAGGATCCTGGGCGTGCCTGGTTTGTGGCCTCAGATTCTGTATTATCAGCCGCTCCATGGTCTTCATCACGTGCGACGTCAAGGCAACAGGTCTGAAGTCATTCAACTCCTTTGGTTGTGGTTTCTTCGGTACCGGGACAATACAGGATGTCTTCCACTGTCTGGGTACTCTTCTCTGCTCCAGGCTCATGTTGAAGATGCGCTGTAGTGGTTCTCCCAGCTCAGTAGCACAGGCCCTCAGTAATCGTGGGGAAACTCCATCCGGTCCAGCCGCCTTGCTGGTACAGATCTTCCTCAGTTGACCTTCCACCTGTGCAGCCGTAATCCTGGGCTTGGGCAAGGTCTCCTGTGAGTGGCTATTTTCCTGTGAGGGAAGTAAGCCTGGTGTGGATTTCTGCGGTGAGGATGAGATTGAGCTGTCGAACCTGTTGAAGAAGTTGTTCAGCTGGTTCGCTTTCTCCACATCTCCACTTATGTTCGCCCTCTGCTTTGCACCGCATCCGGTGATGATCTTCATCCCATCCCACACCTCCTTCATGCTTTTTTTCTGCAGCTTTAGTTCTAGCTTCCTCCTATACTGCTCCTTTGCCCCCCTCATCTGTACTCTGAGTTCCTTCTGAACTCTTTTAAGCTCCAACCGATCACCATCTTTAAAGGCCCTCTTCTTCTGGTTTAGGAGGCCTTTGATGTGACTAGTGATCCAGGGCTTATTATTGGGATAGCAGCGAACAGTTCTAACAGGGACAACTGCATCCACACAAAATATAGTCCGTTGTGCATTCAGTGACCTCCCACAGAGCCCCCCTTGCAGAACATCCCAGTTAGTAGTACCGAAGCAGTCTCTCAGGGCCTGTTCTGCTTCAGGAGTCCACTTCCTAAAAGAGCGTGTGGTAGTGGGATGCCTCATCACAATTGATTTATATCTGGGCTTATATCTTGATTTAATCTACATAGAGAGAATGTTGGGTTGGAGTTTATAAATTGAAGGTGAATTCACAGAATGTATGAGTTGTTTTGATCAATATGTTGAGGATCTAAAGAGACAATGGGCTTCTTTTAGATCTGGTATTGTGAAAAGAAAAAAAGGGGCTAATTAATCATACTATAAAAGGACCTTTCAGAAAGAGTGACAATAGTATGAAGTTTTTAATCGAGTTTGAAATTGAAATAATTCGATCAAAAACCAGAGTGTTAAATACACACACAAAGGAAACTCTGAAGTTACAAGAAGCAAGGTGTTTGTGCTTGATTAGGAAGAGATATTACAATGCTCTCAAGGCACACACATATAAGCAAAGGGAATGTCTGACAGGGGGAGTTAATGGTGGCATTCAATCAAAACGGGTCACTTCTCAATTTGCCAGGAACATTGGTAGGATTTAAGGTTGGATGTGTTTTAAAATACAGCAAAAGAGGGCGAAGACATTGGTAATGAAACTGACAAAATACAAAAATGGACTGTAATGTTTATGGAAAGAAGTGTTGGAAAACTCCAAAGTTGATTATGAAGAAATGAAAACTCTCAGTAGTAACAGAGTCATGAACACTGAAAGCTGATAAGTTGCAAGGAATTGAAGATTACATCCTAGAGTTTTGAAAAATTGTCTTGGAAGCAGGGAATGTATTGCTTGTCATATTTCAAACTTCTGTGGGTTGTGGAATGGTTCCTGCTGATTGGAAGGATGTAAATATGATTTAAGAGGGTGAAGAAAAATGGAGAACTTGTTAGACTCTCAGCAAAGGTAAAGATAATGCTGGGATCCATATTGAAGGATATAATAACAACCCCTAGAACAATCAGATTCAGCAGAGTTAGTCTGGATTTACAAAAGGAAAATGTTTGTATATCCTATTTAAGTTCTTTACAGATAAGTCTGATAGAATGAATAAGGGGAACTACTGGATATGATGTTTAATTTCAAAAGGCTTGGTGAATAAGATTAAAGTGTATGGAATTGAGAGCAATAAACTAGCATAGAATGAGTTAGTCACCAGGCAAAACCAAGAGTAGAAATAAACGGGTCTTTCCCTGATTGGTAGCCTGTGACTAGTGGAATACTGTAGAGGCTGGTGCTTGAGCCTTGACTGTTCCCAATCCGTATCAGTGAATTGGCTGAGAAACCATTTTTCTTGGTGGGATTAAGGGTCATGAGCAATGTAAGGATGTCATGAAGGTGCGGGCTAAAGGGTAAGAAAAAGACAGGTGGAATTTACATGGTATTACTTAAATTTATCTACTTTAGTGTACAAGACAAAACCATAAGACATAGGAGCAGAATAAGGCCGTTTCGCTCATAGAGTCTGCTCCGCCATTCAATCATGGCTGATCCTTTTTCCCCCCTCAGCCCCACTCCCTGGCCTTCTCCCAATAACCTTTGATGCCATGGCCAATCAAGGATCTATCAATCTCCACCTTAAATACACCAAATGACCTGGCCTCCACAGCTGTATGTGGTAACAAATTCCACAAATTCACCACCCTCTAATTGCTCTGCATCTCTGTTTTAAATGAATGCCCCTCTATCCTGAGGCTGTGCCTTCTTGTCCTAGACTTGCCCACCAAGGGAAACATCCTTTCCACATATACTCTGCTTTGGCCTTTCAATATTTGAAAGGTTTCAATAAGACCCCCCCCCCCCCCACCCCCATCTTTCTAAATTCCAGTGAGTACAGGCCCAGAGTCACCAAACATTCCTCATATGATAACCGTTTAATTCCTGGAATCATCCTTGTGAACGTCCTCTGAACCTTCTCCAATGCCAAGACATCTTTTCTTGGGTAAGGAGTCCAAAACTGTTCACAATACTCAATGTGATGCCTCACTAGTGCTTTATAAAGCCTCAGTATCACATCCCCGTTCTTGTATTCTAGACCTCATAAAATGAATGCTAACATTGCAGTTGCCTTCCTCAACACTGATCAAACCTGCAAGTTAACCTTTAGGGTGTTTTGCACAATGACTCCCAAGTCAATTTGCATCTCAGATTTTTGAAATATCTCCCCATTTAGAAAAAAGACTGCACCTTTATTTCTTTTACCAAAGTGCATGAGCATGCATTTTCCAACATTGTATTTCATTTGGCAGTTTTTTGGTCCATTCTCCTAATCTGTCCAAGTCCTTCTGCAGCTTTCCTGTTTCCTCAGCACTACTTGTCCCTCCACTAACCTTCGTATCATTTGCAAACTTGGCAACAAAGCCATCTATTCCATCATCTAAATAATTGATTTAGGTACAGCATAAAAAGAAGTGATCCCAACACTGACCCCTGTGGAACTCCAGACGTTACTGGCAGCTAACCAGAAAAGGATCCTTTTATTCTCACTTGGTGCCTCCTACCAATCAGCCAATGTTCTAACCATGCTACTAACTTTCCTGTAATACCATGGGCTCTTAACTTAGTAAGCAGCCTTGTGTGACACCTTGTCAAAGGCCTTCTAAAAATTGAAATACTCAATGTGCACTGAATCCCCTTTATCTATTCTACTTGTAATCTCCTCAAAGAATTACAACAGGTTCGTCAGACAGGATCTTCCCTGAAGGAAGCCATGCTGATTTTCTACTATCTTGTCCTGTGTCACCATGTACTCCATCACCTCATTCTTAACAATTGACTCTAACATCTTCCCAACCACGGAGGTCAGGCTAACTGTCAATAATTTTCTTTCTGCTGCCTTCCTCCTTTCTTAAAGAGTGGAGTAACATTTGCAACTTTCTAGTGCTTCAGAACCATGCCAGAGTTTAATGATCTTGAAAGATCATTACTAATGTTGCTACAGTCTCTACCACTACCTCTTTTAGAACCACAGGGCGCAGTTCATCTGGTCCGGTTGACTTGTGTACCGTAAGGTCTTTCAGCTTTTTGAGCACTTTCTCCCTTGTAATAGTAACTGCACTCACTTCTCTTCCTTTACACCCTTCAACACCTGGCATACTGCTAGTCTTCCACTGTGAAGACTGATGCAAACATTCTCATTTTTTATCTTTTCCTTCCTAATGATTCTTTTAGTTGTTTTTTGTAGGTTTTCAAAAGCTTCCCAATGCTCTATCTTCCTGCTAACTTTTGCTTTGTTGTATGCCCTCTCTTTTGCTTTTATATTAGCTTTGACTTCCCTTGTCAGCCACTGTGGTACTATTTTGCTATTTGAGTATTCCTTTGTTTTCTGGAATACATCCATCTTCCACCTTCCTGATTTCCCCCCAGAAACTCAAGCCATGATGAAAAAAGCATGAAGAGAGATTGAAAATACTTGAAAGTGCTTTAGGAGTTCCTGCTAAGAAAGGTAACTTCACTGCAGTGGGCAGTTAGGAGGGAAAATTGTATGTTTTTATTCCAAATGGATTTGAGAATCAGAAAGAAAAGATCTTGCTGCAATCATATAAGGCTTTGTTGAGGCCTCAACTGAATACTGTGTTGTTTAGTGTGTTTCTCTTTGAATTAATATATTTGCCAAGCAGGGAGTGGAGATTCACAAACCTGGTTTCTAAGTTGGTGGATCTCCCTTGAGAGGAGAGTGAGTAGACTCGGACGGTATTCCCTTAGAAAAATGAGAGGCAACTTTGTTGAAACTTTTAAAATGTTTGCAGAGAGCTAAACAGGCTGAATGCAGGGAGGAAGGTTTCCCTGTCTGAGTTCTCTCAGCCCTTGTTAGGCTAATAACATTCAGGCATTTAGGACTAAGATGGGAAAGTCATCAATTGTAGTAAAACTTTGGCGTTCTCTATCTTGAGAGGCTGTGGTAGTCAAGTTATTGAAGATATTTGAGCAAATAGTTTTCTAGATACAAAAGATGTTGGAATAAGGGGAGAACCTGGTATTGAGATGGATTCCAATCACTAGATTATATTTTAAATTGTCTAGTGATGAGCCTGTTATCCTTGGGTTACACTTTTAGTGGTCTGGTAGCCATCCCAGTCTAAGAATCAAAAACAGGGTAGTCTACCTACTGCTTTGAACCTGTCCTATACAATGTTATAGCTGATTTTCTACATTGGCTCCATTTTGCTATAAATTTATTGATCAGTTTTGAACAAATGACTGAGCCTCCATTGTCCTCCAGGTAGAGAATTCCCAAGGCTCTTTCTCCCCTGAATGAAACAATTTTGTATTTCTCCTAACATCCTATCACTTACTGTAGGCTTGTTTGAGCCTTGTCAAAATAATGTATCCTTTGTGAGATCTCATTCTTCTGAACACTGAATGCAGAGGTTCAATCAACCTACCTCTCATTGTGTGTTAGTCCCACCACGCCAAGAATCACTCTGGAGAACAATCATTGCTTTCTGTGATAAGTACTGTATTTCCTTTCTTGGATAAGGAAGCCAAATCTGTAACATTCATCCAGGTGTGATCTTAACCACTAGACTGTATGTGTGACCAGGGGATTACAGGCTAACCACCAGACTGCTGTAAATGTAACCTTTTGTTACTGGGATAGCTTCCACACTACTGTATGTGTAAGCTGTTACTAAACAAAAGGATGAATAATAATCAAAGCCTGGGCTGTCTGTATTTCTGCCTGATCTGGGGAGATGGGGCTTTCAATGGTGAATTTTGCTTTTGGGTAAAGAAAACTGGAAAGTGATGCAACAACTTTTAAGAAAATACCTTCCTAAAACCTTTAAAAAATTACGAAGTTGTTAATTGTATTTTACAGTGAACTGGAACAACTCTTCTGTGTGGCTGTGCTTTTGTACTGATGTGGAGACTTCTTCCCACTTGTGTATTCTTTTATTAAAAATCTCTGGTATTTCGTGGTCCTGAGTCAGGCCAGGATTTCTCTACATTGACTTGATTTATTTTCGCAAGGGTAGAAGTCTGTGTGCTGCCCTCAGGAAAACTTTTAACAGATGGTGGGCACTAGGGGTGGTGTAATTCCATGAATAGACTGTTGACTTGGAGTAGTGCTTTTCAATCTGGTGCCTGACCTGCTGTTTACAAGGACACAGTATGAAATGAGATGCTCTGTAAACTTGTGGCTTAATAATTTCCCTCACATTACAGATGGATTGAAATACTAATTTTTCTATTCTGGAAGGAATGGATGATAATTTGGAAGGTTTCTTTGATCTGGAAGTTGTGTGGTGCGTGGCCAAGTGGTTCGGGTGTTCGACTAGCGACCTGAAGGTGTGTCCTTGAGCAAGGCACTTAACCACACAATGCTCCAGTCTACCCAGCTGAAAAATGGGTACCGGCAAAAAAAATGCTGGGGGTCAACCTTGCGATAGACTGGCATCCTATCCGGGGGTGGGGTGTGAAGTCTCGTACTCTCAGTCGCTTTACGCCACAGAAACCAGCATAAGCACTGGCCTGATGAGCCACAAAGGCTTGGGACAGGACTTTAACTTTGATCTGGAAGTACTTAGGACCTAGTTATCCTGCCCTCAAATGTCTGCAGACACAATGCTGACAGCTTCTGTTATGATCTTTGAGATGTCTTTTGGGCAAGATCAGTGTCTTTAAGTACTTTACTAGTTGTTAAATGTAACTGAGTGTTTTTCTGCTCATTTCTTATGTAGTTTTATTCAGCAATACAGCATGGTAACGGGCTCTTCCAGCCCACCCAACTAGAAAGATGTCATCAGTTAACCCACTAATCCATGCCTCTTTGGAATGTGGAAGGAAACAGTATTTGTCGGAAAGAGAACAGTCGTGAGAACATACTAACTTCTTACAGACAGTGACACTATTGAATCCTGGTTGCTTGTGCTATAATAGCATTGTGCTAACCACTATGCTACCGTGCCTCACCTCAGTCAAATCTAATATTTGATCATATATTTGATCAAATGCTAATGGGTTCCAGACTTTATAATGAAATTTAAAGTTGCATTTTCCTGAATTTCGACTTTTTTCCCCCCCCATTGTTGACCTGCCCTTTGGTAGCGCTCCCGGTATAGATTCTAGTCCTTGATAAACCTGCCAAAGGCAATACTTGCTGTAGGCTGACGAGGATATGAATGCAGGATAAACTTATTACATCTTGGCTTCACTCATCTCCTTTGTGGTAAGTGAGGACTCCTCTTCAAGTTCTTTTGTCAGTGTTGTTCACCAGTAACAGAGTTACCAATTGGTCTGACTTGTGAACTCACCTGTATAACCTGGCAAAATTTGGTTAATGGATTTTAGTCTGTTCCAAGAAGGCTACTTGACTGGTGTAAAGAAAAACAACTTGGACAGGTATATGGATTGCTTTATTATTAGGTGTACTGAGGTACAGTAAAAATCTTTGCATGCCATACATACAGGTCATTTCATTACAGCAATGCATTATAGTAATTCAAAGGAGACCAACAGTAATGCAGAATAAAATGGTACAGTTACAAAGTAAGTGCAGTGCAGGCAGGCAATAAGGTGCAAGGTCATAAAAAGGTAGATTGAGGTAGTGTGTCCATGTTACTGTACTAGGCAACTGTTCAATAAGCTTGTAACATCAGGATAGAAGCTGTTCTTGATTCTGATGGTATGTCCTTTTAGGCTTTTGTATCTTTGGCCCTATGGGTGGGGAGAGAAAAGAGAGAGAATGAAGGTGGGAAAAGATTTAGAGGGATACTGACCAAATTTAGGCAATGTTTATTGACACGTTTCCAGGTTTTGTGTTGTTCTTGGATGAATTGTATGGATCTGATTTTACCCCCTCAAGTTGAATCTTCACAGAACCTGAAGTAGAACCATTTTAACACCCTGTAATCTACCAAATGTTTTGGTAGGATAGGCAAACCAATGTCAGCTTCCTTTCCTGGGCTAGTGTTAGCTGGCCTCAGAGAGCAGGCCCACCATTTGATACCTGATACCAGACTTTGGAAAATGTGTCTCTGAACTTCATTACAAAAGAGTAGGAAATGTTTAAAGGATTCAAAAACGGACTTAAATGACCTGGCTTTTGACAGCTGAAACTGCAGGAGGAGCTTTGGGATGACATTGAGAACTTTGTCTATTTGGCAGGTGTGCACACATCACATGTCTGTGGCAGAAAGTGCACTAGTTGCCCAAACTAGTTGACCTTGAATATTACCTGATT
Organism: Hemitrygon akajei; assembly: GCF_048418815.1. Classification (NCBI taxonomy): domain Eukaryota; kingdom Metazoa; phylum Chordata; class Chondrichthyes; order Myliobatiformes; family Dasyatidae; genus Hemitrygon; species Hemitrygon akajei. The sequence goes on from NC_133127.1 coordinate 36,357,039, forward strand.
CACAAGGTAGTTTGTGGCTCCCACATTGGGTTACTAGCCTCCTCAAATCACAGCACTTCAGTAATATGCTAAAGGGACTGCCTTGAAAGAGGAAATTCATGATAAAATACTTAAAGACTTAACTATGACAGATTGCAGACAAGCTTTTGTAAATTTAGAAGTTTAAAGTTTTTTTTAATATAAGTTGTTTTTCCTGTAGGGTAGATTCAAATGAACAATTTGTCTGGAATACAACACAATTTTAAAATGAGATCTAGGCCATTCAAGAGTGAGATGAAGGTGCATTTTGCCAGAGGAAGTCAGCTGTGTAAAAGAGCTGGTGCTTTGCAAATTTCCAAACTGAACAGTTTTAGCCTGGAAAGGTTTCAAAGCAAATCTGATGTGCTTGGGACATGGATCAGTTTCCATCTGATTTAAATGCTGAGCGGGACTCGAGGGAATGCTTGTTTATAGTGTCATATTTGTACGTGAACTGTTGGGAGTTTGTAGATGTTCTTTTCCACAAAAATTTAAACAGAAATTTGACGACCCATATCAGGACACAATGAGTAACCATGTAAAACACCACTGAGCAGTAACAGACTTCAGTGTGATGCCATTGCAAGATTCCTGAACTAGTGTCAGTCAATGATTAGTGTTACCTCTGCAACCATTTGGTGCCTCCACAATGCTGACAGTGTGGGAGTCTGCACGTTCAGCCTTTCTGGCAGCACACCCACTCTGGAGCAATGCCTCAACCTTCAGTCCTATACTTGGTGGTTTGGACTTCATTCTGATCAGTGCAGAGAGTTTGACATTTGATGAGAGTGAAATTCATTGAATCATGGCTGATATAACCAGTGTATAAAACAGTAGAAACTTTTGACTGAGGCAGGACACTGGGACTGAAATTGCCATTATTTCTCAATCTCTTTGACACCAAGGACTAGCTGGTTTCTTTCATGACTGATGTGGATCTTCTGTCACTTTATCTATCTTAAAGCTACATTTGTACATATAAACTTGAAATTAAATTAATTTATTTAAGTTGAATAATATATTTAATACCAATAATAAAAAGATAAAGCTCTTTTCCTATTGGAATTTAATACTTTAGAAGAAGCTAATAAACAAGCTTGTTTAAGTAAAGTTTACTTACAAAGAAATAAAGAGATGGGTGGACTAGCCCTACCCAATTTTAGGTTTTACTATTGGGCTGCCAATATAAGGAATATTACTTTCTGGTCCTATTATATTTATCGTAAAGATTGGCCATCATGGGTCTCCTTTGAAGTTAATTCTATAAAAATTTCCTCTATTGTCTCTCTTCTTGGTTCATACTCTTTTTCAGCAAATAAAACAACAGATAACATAATTGTTAATTGTTAAGCAAACTTTAAGGATCTGGTCTCAATTTAGAAAATTTTTTGGTTTAGCGAATTTTTCATTATCATCTCCCATTCTCCTTAATTATTTTTTTAATCCCTTCTATGACTGATAAAGTCTTTAAAGATTGGGATGAACTAAGTATTAAGTGTTTTTGGGACCTGTTTATCTCAGGATCTCTTGCTTCATTTGACCAATCGTCAAATAAATTTGCACTCCCAAAAACACATTTTTACAGATACCTTCAAATTAGAGATTTTCTACATTTCCAATTAGCTACTTTTCCAATAGGTCCTGATAAAAATTTACTGGACAATCTTTTAAATTTAAAACCTTTTGTTAATGGTTCTATTACCGGTATCTATAACTTGTTGATTGATTCTAGACAAGACTGTTTAGATAAAATAAAAAAAGCTTGGGAGGATGACCTAAATTGTCAGATTTCTGATGATAGATGGAATAAAATTCTTAAACGGGTTAATAAATCATCTTTCTGTGCTCGTCATTCTCTTCTACAATTTAAAGTGGTTCATATTCTATCAGAAGCTCTCCAGTTTTTACCCGAATGTTTCTCCACTTTGTAATAAATGCAACTCTGCTGATGCCTCTTTAATTCTTGTGTTTTGGTTTTGCCCTACAATTGAAAAGTTTTGGCGGGAAGTATTTCATACCTTCTCTCAACATTTTAGGGTCCAATTTGACCCAAATCCCCTTACTGCCTTGTTTGGTATTATTGCAAATGAAGATATAACTTTAAATACTAACTTACAGGTTTTAGTTTTTACCTCTCTTTTAGCAAGAAGAGCAATCTTGCTTAAATGGAAGGAGTCTACCCCTCCTACACATCTTCAATGGCTACGTGATATTATGTCTTATTTAAATTTAGAAAAGATCCGCCGCTCAGTCTTAAATTCGAAACAATCTTTTTATGATATCTGGGGACCTTTCCTAAATTACTTTTCCAATTTATAAAGTTTAACAGTGCACAGACTTTTATGTATATTTTTATCTTCTCTTCTTAAGTGAATGTTTTTTTCCCTAATTATCCATTGTCATCCATCAGCTTTTTTCTTTGGTAGTTGGTAGGGGGTTGACTTTTTTATATAAAAAATGTCTTTTATGATGTATGACTTACCTTTAAATTTTTGATTACAGAGTGGTATACCTTTATGTGTTATGCTATAACATTTTGATCAATTTTATTACAATATATGCATGTACACAAGTCATATTGAGATGTATCTATGTGTTGCACTCTGTAAATCTTTTTTTTCTGAATAAAAATATTTAAAAAGAAAAGAAGCATTTGCCAAAAGTATGCCAATCTTTTAAATTAACATCTCTCTCTGGGGTTGTGCAAAAGTGCTTTACTTGAACACATTGCATTCCTAAAGTAAGCTCCAAATACTAGGATGTTTTACAAAAACATGATTCAAGATACAAGAAGAACAAGCTCAGTCAGTATTAATCTAAATTTAAGCATTGGAGATATTTTAAGATTCAAAGTTCAGAATATCCTCTAATGATTTTAAACCAGAATATGGATAAAGTCAAGTTTTGAAAATTGAAATTTAATCTGCTGTCAATTCAGCAGTCTATCCACAGTGTGTTTTTGGAGTCTGCAATGAGAATGGGTCACTAATTCATTGCTTTGCTTTCAACGGATCTAGGTTTGTAGGTTACTGATCATGTTGAATCTCATGTATCGCTTCCATTCAGGATTCAAAATCATTTATTGTCATTCTTCAGTACATGAATTCAAAGAACGAAATGATTATAACTCCAGATCTGATGCACCGTAAAAATACAAATGTAAATATAAAGCAATCCTATGTATAAAGACAATGATAAAGTGACAAATATGACCCTGAGGGTGGGTAGGCTCATGCTGGTGTAGTTCTAACCTGTTGTAGAGCCCTCCTGTTTACTGCAGTGCATTTTCGGTACCACACAGTGATGCTGCTGTGCCGCTGAGGAGTGTGAGTGCTGCAGGCTTTCCTGAAGTTGTTGACATTAAGGAAGAGGTTATATGCCTGGTGATCTTCCATCACCTGTCTGTAGTCCATCTCATCATTGTTAGTGATGAGCCTCACCACTGCCATTAGCGGCAATCTTGACGATGTGCTTGCTCGGGTGTTTGGCTATGCAGTTGTTTGTGAGCAGAGTTTACAACAGTGGACTCTGCATACAGTCCTGCGGGCACCCATGTTGAGAATAATGGGGAGGGAGGAGTGGTTGTGTGTTCTGGCTGACTGAGGTCTGTTAGTTAGGAAATGCAACACCCAGTTGTACAGCGGTGTACAGAGGAGTTGGAGCGTGTTCTCCAAGGTCTGTGGGACAGTAGTGTTGAATTCTGAACTGAGATTCAGAAACAGCAGTCTGACATGTTACCTTGTTTTCTAGGTGTGGCCTAACAGTCAACACTATTAGAATATGCTCTTGTCAATCTTTTTGTGGGGGTTTGGTGTACCAGTGACTGCCATTTTACCCAGATCAGAAGTGTTTTCACTTTAGAAGTCAATCACAGACAATAAAGTACTGTGAGAGGTCCTAGGGAGATGGTATGTGTTTATTATTATTGATTCAAAGTTGCTAATGAGCTGATTGGGATCTTGAGTTCCCAGATTAAAAATGGCATCAGTCTAAATATGCTGAGATTAAGTTGATCTTTTTTTTTCATTTTTAAGTGTAAACTACTCATCAGTGAATGACTTAATGAGTGGAGAGCGTTTGTTTTTCTGAGATAAGCTTGGAGTTATGTTTATTCCTACAGCAATTCTTTCGAAAAGGTTGTTGAAGCAGATTTAAAAGAAATTTTCAAAAGGTAATTAGATAAATACCTTGAAAATAAAATGTTACAGGGAAGCAGCTGAGCAATGGGAATACAGTAATGGAATTACGAACAGAAAATATTGCTTTTCGCTACAGCTGTATCCCTGACATTCTGACCAACTGACTGTAATCAGTAAGAGTTACCTCTGCCATGTTTATTCCAAACACTTGTGCTCCCACGAAGTTGCATTCATCACTTTATACTCCCCATACTCCCCTGTCTGTGTCTCTTGCACCAGCTCTCTCCCTCTCCCCTCCCCCCTTGGTACATAGGCCTCAACAGGCTTGCTGACAACGTCTGACGCAGTGACATCTATGCTGGCAACTGAGTCCTGACGCATGAACCAGTCTCTCAACTTGAGACAGTCACGTAAAATCACGTCTGTTTCCTCATCAGCATTATATGACTGTATGATTTTCTGGTCCAGCTTCTGTTTGTATGTAGGGAGCAGGAACACGGACAGGTGGCCTGATTTACCCAAGCGTGGGCGAGTATTGGCTTAGTATGCATCTTTGATGTTTAGCAATGGTCAAGGGTGTTTAGTCCCTGGTGTGACAGGAGACAAGCTGGTAGTATTGTGGTAACACACACTTAAAGTTGGCCTGGTTGAAGTCATAAACAATGACTTAAAGGCCCTAAATACTATTTGCTGTAATGCATAATGTAAATAAGCTGAGTAAATGCACTTGGTTGCAGTGAAATATGCAGACAACCCTTGCTGCAATTGCTGCTGTGGCTCCCAACTCATTGAGTATGCCTACTCGGGTCTTGATCCCTTTAATGAGGTCTTGGCCATGCTGAAAGGCTTCAAGACCCATTCCATTGTACAGCTGTAGCTTGGAAGGGAGCTGCATGCATCATGGAGATGAATACATCATCAAGATAACTAAAAGGGCCATGGTATGACTGCCAAGCCTGCTCTACAATTTTCCACATACAGAAGTAGCATTGAAACCAATGTCAGCTAATGAGTTGGCAGCAGCATTGGCAGTTAATTCTCCTTGAATTTCATGACTTTTTGAGCTGAAGCATAAATTGTGCACCAAGATAGATACTTTATATTATTCAATTGGACATTTTTCCAGTTTATATATTTGTGCATTATCATAGGTAATTAGTGGTGCTTTAGGAGATGTCAGGGGTAAGTTTTTTATGCAGAGAGTGGTGAGTGCATGAAATGGGCTGCCGGCGGCGGTGGTGGAGGTGAATTGATAGGGTCTTTTAAGAGACTCCTGGATATGTACATGGAGCTTAGAAAAATAGAGGGCTATGGGTAAGCCTAGGTAGTTCTAAGGTAAGGACATGTTCGGCACAGCTTTGTGAGCCGAAAGGTCTGTATTGTGCTGTAGGGTTTCTATGTTTCTCTGTTTGTTTGCCACATTTAACTAAGTTACCCACTCTTTTAAAGAAAATGCCTGGATATTCAGCCGGTTAGGTAGCATCTGTGGAGAGAGAAACAGTTAACATATTAAGTCAGTAAGTTTTCTTCGGAACTGGAAAACTGAAAACAATTAGGTTAAGTTGCTGAGCAAAGTGGTGGGGCTGTGGTATGTGAAATAGTAGAAAGACTGTGATATGGTAGAAACTAAGGTTACTTGGTTAACAGGGCTATCTGTGCTATCCTAAGGAGGAAAATGATTGCTTGTTAATCACAGCTGACTGTCTGGAGAGGTGTGAACAGAGGAAGATAAATATATGTTGTAGCAAGAAAAAAATGTTGGAAATTCAAGATGTAGAATTAATCAAATTGCTGGAAATCTGAAACAGATGAATGCTGAAAATGAAGAATCTATGAAGAGAGAAAATCGGAGTTAATATTAGAGGAAAAACTGAATTCATCTTGCATTAGACTTGGCCAAATCAGGTTAAACCAGGAAAGGCAGGTTTGCTGAAACTGCTGAATACTTCATCGAATCCTGAGGACTAGAGGAAGATGAGCTATTCCTTGAGCTTGTGTGGATGGACTTTCAGTTAGTCGATGTGGTAGATTGAAGGCAGACAAGTAGGAATGGAACCGGAATGGAGAATTTACATGACTAGAAGCTCTTTTTTTTCACATTTCAGCTCCTAATGTGTTGCTGTGTCTTGGAGCACTGTGTGCTGAGGATCATACAATATTCTGTAATTAACTTTTCCAAGGATGGAAATTCCTAAAACTGTCTGCTTTTGGCAGATTGGAGTCCTGATGAAGAGTCTCAGCCCGAAATGTCAACTGTTTACTCTTTTCCACAGATGGTGCCTGGCCTGCTGAGTTCCTCCAACATTTTGTGTGTGTTGCTTAGATTTCCAGCATCTGCAGATTTTCTCTTGTTTGTCAATGAACAGGGGTTGAATTCCCAACATCACAAGATTTCCCAAGAACTGAAGAAAATAAATGTACAGAATCAACTTTTGGAGTAGTTTTTTAGCAAAACAATTTAATTGAGAATTAAAGCAATGTAAACATCAAATGGATGAGCAAGGACGTTGAGAGAGAATCTCTTCATGTTTAAAATCTATACAATTGGTCTTGCATGCATTTTTGGCATCTTAATTTTGTTTTAATTTGGACATTTTTGTGGTCATAACTGGTTATTTTCATTATCAGTATGATGCATGTATTAACCAGAAGCTATCTAACTTTCTGCCAAAGTTCCTACATTATATTTATTATTAAATGTCATGCTGTGATGCCTCACATTTTCCAAAGCAAACTTGATGCATGTGCTTGGCACTCTTGCCAGGTAGTTGGCGCATAGTTAATATGATTTGATGAACAGACTTCAGAGTGTTGAACTTAACCATTGGTTATGTTGGCAAAAGTAGGAGAACAAAATATGAAAGTAGTCTGAATCATAGTTCCACTTCTAGTTACAATGCCTTCCTGCTTTTAATTTAGTGTTGTCTGTTTCTCAGTTGTTCTTTATAGTTAGGCTGTACTTCAATAACTTCAGACAGTTTGACACCTGGCAATAAAGGGATTGGAACATATTTTGAGGAGCATCTAAAAGAAGCAGTAGAGGGTGTGGGGGTGTGAGAAAGTATCGAGGTTGAGAAGAGGAATTCCACAGCTAGGGGCTGTAATGGATTGATTGTTGGAGTTGCATAGGAGATGAAAATTAAAAGGCAAGGGGATTGCAAAGGGTTAATGAAGTTAAGGCACAATGCCACTGACTTTGAGAAGAATGAGGCTTTTAAAACCAAGGTGTTACTTATCAGGTAGCTGGTGTTGGTTAGTAAGCTTGATGGTTGAATTGACGGTGTAAATTAAGATATAGAAACTTATTTTAGGAAGGCTTTAAGTTTATGGAAGATAGAATGAAAACCATGACCCAGTTGTGGGAGCTTGCAGCATTCAAATTGCCAACACTCAAATTTTTCTCACACTGCAGCAATGATCAACTTCAAATTGCATTGCATCTGTAAAGCACATTGGAGGAGATTTTTTTGAAAATTATGGTGACATGATGTTCCTATTCTTACCTGAAGCATTTGTACCTAAAATTTCAAAGTAGAAGATTAGATGAAAATTTTTGATTTATAATTTCAGATGTATTTCTGACTGTGAACCAAATGAGTGAACAGCAGTGATGTACAAATGCACAGATCAGTTTCTAAAGGAGGAATTGGAAATTACATAAACCATGTTGTTGAATCTGCCCAACACTAAATTCTCTAATCTGACTTGCTGGCTGCATTGAGAGACTAGATTTGAGTTATAGTAATATGACATGGAAGCAGACCTTGTGACCCAACTCATCCATGTGTACTGTGTTGCTAGCAAGCTAGCCCTTTCTGCTCATGTTTGGCCCACACCCCTCTTAAACCTCTCATATCCAAGTACTTATCTAGATGGATTTTAATATTGCTATAATATGCCCACCTCAAGCACCATTTCTTGCCTCTCATTCCAAATATGCATCAGCTTTTGTGTGGAAAAAGCTGCCCTGATGTCCATTTTAAACCTCTTGCTTCTAATCTTAAACCTATGCCTTCTTGTTTTTAGCACATTCTTTGTTGGGGGAGGGAAATGGTTGAGCTTTCCTCATGTTTATGCCCCTCATGATCTAACATCCCTCTATTAAGTTACCCTTCAGTATCCTACATTTCAGGGAATAAAGCTCTAATCTAAGCAACCTCAGGCTCCAAGAAAAGGCACATGCTGGTGAAATGTTTCTGCATTTTTTTCTAGTTAAATAACATCTTTCCTGTAACAAGGTGACCAAAACTGTACACAATGCTCCAGATACATCTCACCAATGTCTTATATAACTACAGTGCAACTTCACAGCTCCCATATTTGTTCAGTGTCCTGACCGATAAAGCCCAGTGTGCCAGTGGTTTCACAGAGTGACACCACTTTCAGCGAACTATGCACATGCACTCCTTGGTCCCCCTGTTCCATAGCACTACCCAGAGCCCTACCATTGAGCTTTGTGTGGTTGGGAATTTAGGTGTTGAGACTGGGTGAATTACAATGACATTGAGAAATAAGTAGTCTTTTAATGGATGTCGCACTTGAGAAATTAAATCTACAGTTGTTTCTTAAAGTGACTGCCTACCCACTGTGTTACATTTCACTTGCTTTCAAATCCTGCCGTTGTTGAGACCCATCTTTCCCCATCCCACTTACCTTCTCTGGGCCTAAGAGTCCAGAATTGCTGTGAAATTTTAACCTCTTGACCATCTCTGGAGTGTTCACTCCACTATTTCTTCGTAAGTCACTGCCTCTCTACTTCAAAAAGGCTCCTTAAAGTTAACCCCTTTTAACCAAGCTTTTGGTGATTTGTTTTATCTCAAAGGTTTTTGTGTTAAATTTAGGTTTAATCACTCTGTAAACCCCAGGAAGTTTTACTCAATTACACTGCTGTGTGAATCGATTTTCCCACCCAGAGATTTCAGATTTGCGCGGAAAATTTTTGCAGTTACAACCCAACAAATTTGCTGCTAAAGGCAAATGTAATTTTCAATTGTGAGAATTTTATTAAATAGAAGTATTCACTTTGACCTTTAGGAAAGTACTGGGAGCAACAACATAAATGCCCAGGCCCCATTTGATTCAGCAGTATAGCTTTCCTTCAGCTCAGTGTGAGCTAGTGTGTTTACCCAGGCAGTCCCCACGTGGGGAGCTGAAATTATTTCTCATAAAATAAGCAAAAGTGTTCAGATATAAAGTAGGTAAAAAGCACAATGGGAGTTAGCAGTAAAGCTCTAAGCAAAACAAATAGACTTTATTACACTTAAGTGACAACAAAATGGTTAAAATTGTTCCCATGCATGTTGGTTCCATTAGCTGCATTTGACTTGACTCTTGACTCTTACTGCAGACAATGAGTCACAGCTGAACCTCATTCAACGGCTAATAAGTTTTTATGAAAACATATTTCAGTTTTATTCAGGGGCAGTGTACAGATTCTTGGAATGGAAACATTCTAGAAAAAGTATAGTTGCCCACCACAGCCAAAATTGTTGCTAAAGGTTGGATTTGTTTCTTACCGAAATAGTGTAATGTTGATTGCTCAGTGGGCTGCCTCAAATTGTCATAATAAATCTGGTCTGAAGTTGACACCTAACAACACAGCACCATGAGAAACATGCCGATGTTGGTGCTGCCGTCTTTGGTTTTAAAAGAAAACAAGGTTAGTAACAATTTGTATTTAAATCAATTCAATCTTGTTTTCAAAAAATGTTCTGTTAACCAAAGCAAAATGATTCCAAACCATTAAAATGGAAGGGAAGAGGTAGCTTTTAAGATCTATGCATTCCTATCTATCTTCACACTTATCTTTAATGGGATCTTTATTACTTCTGAACATGAAACATCAGAGACCACAACAAATTCAAGACAGTTGGGTGGTTTGGGTTTTAGTAAATATGCTTGCCACAGAATTTGAATGCACAGAAACTATGACAAATTGCCTTTCTTTCAATTGTTGAGTCTTTACTTTATCATTACTGTTCTTTTAGGAAAAGTGTGTTGTATATCAATTTTGCAGTTTAAACTGCAGGTCTTTGTCTCTTGCAATAGATGGTGGCTGAAACACACTGTAAACTTTGTTTTAAGGATGCTTTTGGGATTTTGGCGACTATAACGCACTCATACATTTTAAAGTGGGATGCCGTTGATGAGGTGATCCTTGAAGGGCTGCACTGTCATAGTGGATTAGACCTTGTTTTCTCACAGAGTAAACAACAAGTACTCACCTGACTTTAATTTGACAGGTTTGAACAATTGGGCCAATGATTCAAAAGTGGTCTGGCACCAAGTGGACAGTTCTAAAGTTGGTAAAATTGTGCTGAATGCCAGTGCTATATGAAAGCCTGTCGTTAGATTAAGTATTCCCATTCCAGTTACAATAGATTCCATGTGACATTTGGGTTTTGGCACATTAATATGCAGTTTGGTACCAAAAATATCCAACTCCAAAAAGCTTTTGAGCAGAATGGATGAGCTAGGCCTTGGAGAGTTAGATTAAAAACTGATAGTGTAGGTGGAAAGCTTCAATAGGGTAAAATTGTAGAGCTCGGAAAGATCAGCAGGGGTGGGATTAACTAGATTAATCTTGGTTAACAAGATGGCAGGCACAATTTTGGGCTGAATGGCCTTTCAACACATCATGATTTTGATTCATTCTTGCAAAATCCCATGTGTGTGTATTTTCAGAAAAGGTTAGGCTGAGTGGTTACCTGACTAAGAGCTTTAGAGTAGTTGGAGGAATTCTCGGAGTACATGTAGAAAAATGTTTCTATGTGAGATCATAACCAGAACACAAGGTAGTTCCAACTTGGAATTCGTGAAAATGTGGAGCTCTGTCCTATAAAGAATAATTGAGACATGGAAGTGCTACATGTAAGGGAAACTGAGCTAACACATGAGGAAAGGAATAGATGGAGATGATAGGAAATCTGGACTATAGGGCGTGGAGCAGGACTGTGGAATATTCTTTAAAATAACAGACTTTCCTTCTGAATGGCATGAAAGTGTATGAATACTGAGTAGTATGTGAAGGTGTTTAGTGTTATTAAAATCCACCATTTACTTTTGACCTTAGTCCAGTGACTAAGGTGAACTGGATATATTTTGGACTGTCAACAGGTCTTTCCTGTGAACTTTGACTTTCCCTATAGATCTATTCAGGTCTAAGGCATTTTCTGCATTGCCAACTGACCATATTGCAGCCTTTAAGATTGCTGCTTTTGAGTGGATGGTGAATCAAGTTTGGGTTTTGCTACCTAGCCCTTCTGCACCACAATGGTTCTTGTGCTAAATGGAAGTGTTTCCCGCACACAGTTCTTTCACAGTATTCACCTATTCCTTTTCTCCTTGTGTATTTACGCAGCTTCACATTAAATGCATTGATACAAATTTCTCTCAACCAATTGCCAGGAAAGAGATTTCCACATTCTTACCACTTTCTGTAAACAGGAAATTTGGGAGTAACTTCAGGATATTAGAGGCAGGTATAGGCATTTGGTCCCTTGTGCTGGTAGTTCCAATTAAAAATATAATTTTCTTGTTCTACCTTTACTTTCCCACGCAAGCTCCCTAAAAGGCAACATCCATCATCAAAGATCTCCAACATCCAGGCTATGCCATCTCCTCATAATCACCATTGGACAGGGAATACAGAAGCCTGAAGTCCCATACCACCAGGTTCAAGAACAGCTACTTCCCTTCAACTGTTGTGTTCTTAAGCCAATTGGTACAACCCTTCTCACTACAGTTAACAACATTGACCACTTTGATCACTTTGCATTAAAATATTTTTTCTTTTATTCTAATTGTGTTCCTTTAAAAATGGTGTATAATTTATTTAATTTGTTTTTCTTGTGAATGTTTCTTGTATACATTTCTTTGGTGTTGCAATCATATGACAAACCTGACTTTAACTTCAATATCCACTGATAACACCCTTAAATATACTGAGCATTCATTGCCCCTGAAATAGGAAGTTACAAATATTTTCGACCCTCAACATAGAGATGCCCAATGCAATTGTGAAACAGCCAATCCTGATATGCTATCTCACCTGTCAGTCTCCAGAGGATTATGTTCAAATGGATCACCTTTTATTTAAACACTGGAGTGAGTAGGCCAACCTTCCAGTATGATAGCCCCTCATGCCAGGATCAGTCCTGTGAATCTGCAGCAATGGTTCCAAACCAAGCTTTTCTGAGCTAGAGATTGAAATGGCACACAGCACTGAATCCCAATCTTATCAATGATTTGTCATTCCTGTACAACAGCCAAAGCTGGCACATCATTTGTCAGTATAATTTGCTGCAGTTCCTGTAGGTTTGCTTCATGCACCTTGTGAACCAACATACCCATATTCATCTCTATACAAATATTAGTTTCCCACTGTTTTAAAAATGTTTTCTTATCAAGCAGAGCCTAACATTTTCCCTTCTACTTTACAGCTGTAGAAGCCCATATTCTTTATTTCTTGTAAATTTCAAGTCAAGTCACTTTTATTGTCATTTCAACCATAACTGCTGGTACAGTACATAGTGAAAATGAGACAATGTATTTTCAGGACCATGGTGTTAAATGACACAGTACAAAAACTAGACTGAACTACGTAAAAAAACAACACAGAAAAAAACTACACTAGACTACAGACCTATCCAGGACTGCATAAAGTGCACAAAACAGTGCAGGCATTACAATGAATAATAAACAGGACAATAGGGCAGTAAGGTGTCAGTCCAGGCTCTGGGTATTGAGGAGTCTGATAGCTTGGGGGAAGAAACTGTTACATAGTCTGGTCGTGAGAGCCTGAATGCTTTGGAGCCTTTTCCTAGACGGCAAGAGGGAGAAGAGTTTGCATGAGGGGTGTGTGGAGTCCTTCATAATGCTGTTTGCTTTGCGGATGCAGCGTGTATTGTAAATGTCTGTAATGGTGGGAAGAGAGACGCCGATGATCTCAGCTGACCTCACTATCCGTTGCAGGGTCTTGCGATCCGAGAAGGTGCAATTTCCGAACCAGGCAGTGATGCAGCTGCTCAGGATGCTCTCAATACAACCCCTGTAGAATGTGATGAGGATGGGGGGTGGGAGATGAACTTTCCTCAGCCTTCTCAGAAAGTAGAGACGCTGCTGGGCTTTCTTTGCTATGGAGCTGGTGTTGAGTGACCAGGTGAGATTCTCCGCCAGGTTAACACCAAGAAATTTAGTGCTCTTAACGATCTCTACCGAGGAGCCGTTAATGTTCAGCGGGGAGTGGTCGCTCTGTGCCCTTCTGAAGTCAACAACCATCTCTTTTGTTTTGTTCACATTCAGAGACAGGTTGTTGGCTCTGCAGCAGTCCATTAGTTGCTGCACCTCCACTCTGTATGCCGACTCATCGTTCTTGCTGATGAGACCCACCACGGTCGTGTCATCGGCGAACTTGATGATGTGGTTCGAGCTGTGTGTTACAGCACAGTCATGGGTCAGCAGAGTGAAAAGCAGTGGACTGAGCACACAGCCCTGGGGAGCCCCCCGTGCTCAGTGTGATGGTGTTGGAGATGCTGCTTCCAATCCGGACTGACTGAGGTCTCCCAGTCAGGAAGTCTAGGATCCAGTTGCAGAGGGAGGTGTTCAGGCCCAGTAGGCACAGCTTTCCAATCAGTTTCTGAGGGATGATTACCGGTATGTTGAATGCTGAACTGAAATCCATGAACAGCATTCGAACGTATGTGTCTTTTTTGTCCAGGTGGGTTAGGGCCAGGTGGCCAATTTCCTCATTCTTTTCAGTAACTGAATATTTGTTGCATTTAAAAACACTGGGGGTTGCTGCACTTCAGAACATTATATACTGCTTTTGATTTTCTGATTATGCTAATGGAGTGATCGGATCCAGTGGATCACTCTGCTTAGTTTCTAATTTCTCAATGGTGCACATTTGAGAATTTTGAAGTATTTAAATGCACAGGATTCTGCCAGGACTGCCAAGAACTGAGTTATAAAAAGCGTTAGACAGGCTATGACTTTATTCTTTGGGGTATAGAAGGCTCAGAGATTATCTCTTAGAGGTGTCTAAAATCATGGGGGCACAGGGTGAATTTACTCTTTTTCCCAGGGTTGGGAAATGAAAAGCTGCTTGGCATAGGTTTAAAGTGAGGGGTAAGATTTAATAGGAACTTGAGGGGCAACTTTTTTTAATGTACAAAAGGTGATATTTATGTGAATAGGTTGCTAGAGGAAGGTGTTGAGGCAGTTAGACAGTTACTTGGATGGTAAAGGTTCAGAAGGTCACAGGGCAAATGCAAGGACATATGACTAGCTTTGAAGCATTTGTTCGACATGGACAAGTTGAGAGGTAGAACCTATTTCCATGCTATACGACACTATGACTTTGACTAAGTGCTTGCTCATATTTCCTAATCTACCTTGGCCAAAGCCCCCTCCCCCCGTACTTTAGTGTTCTACTGATTAGTTTCTTCCAAACTGTGTTGAAAATTCTGTTGTCATGAAAATTTCCCAGAAAGCCTCTTGCTAAGACATCCAGTTAATTCTCATTATTCAAGGTTATGTTCAAGGTGGCCTAAATCCTAACTCCAATGAAAACCGTGCTAAATACATTCTGTGAACTTCACCTCCAAGTTACTTTTGCTGGTTTGATTTAACTTGTGTGTGAAGGTTGAAGTCTATCATAATATCTATATACCATGATGTACTTTTTTCCTCCTCATACAACCATCAGGAAGAATGAGAACATAGAATAGTCCCTCACAGGAGCAGCCCCCTTCACCTACAGTGCCTGTACTGACCATGATCCTAATCCCATCTGCCTGAATGTGGTCTATTTCCCTCAATATACTTGTTCATGTGCCTGTCTAATGTCTCTTAAACAAAGTTCAAAGTAAATTTCTTATCAAAATAAGTACATGCACACACAACCATATACTACCCAGGTATTCATTTTCTTGCGGGCATTCACAGTGAATGCAGAATACAAAGAAACAAATAGAATTAATGAAAAACTTCACACAAACAGACAAACAAAGGATAACCAAGGTGCAAAAAACAGTAAGTTGTGTAAATACAAAAAGAAAACTAACATTAAGTAATAATTATTAAAAGCATCATTTGTAGACCTCTTGAAAGTGATTCCTTAAATTGTAGAATCTGCACAGTATTGGGGTGAGTGAAGTTATGCATCTGGTTCAGGAGTCTGATGGCTGAGGAACTAACGACTGTTCCTGAACCTGGTGGTGTGGAACTTAAGGCTCCTGTACCTCCTTCCTGATTGCAGCATTGAAAAGGGATCATGGCTTGGATGCTGGGGGTCCTTGATGCAGACCGTGCTTAAGCATTGTACCTGCTCCCACACTTATCCTGACAGTACTTTCTAGGCACCTACCACTCTTGTGTCATAATAAATAATTGAAAGACCTACCTCGTAAATCTCCTTTAAGGTTTATCCCTCATCTTAAATCTATGCACCCCAGTACATAAAGGATAAAGGTTACCTTTATTTGTGATATGCATGTTGAAAAAAACAGGTATTGTTTGTGTCAGTCACCAACACCATCAGAGGATGTGTGTGTTGGGGGGGGGGGGGTTGGGGAGAGGAACCCACGCTACCCTGGGGGATAAAAAGATTTTTTAAACCATCTCTCCTGTCTATGCTCCTCATAATTTTCTATTTCTTTTAGTTTCCCCCCAATGGTTGAAGAAAACAATCTAGGCTTGTCCAATTGATCCTTGTAACTAATCCCTCTAATTATAGGTAGCATCCTTCTAAACGTCTTTTACATCCTGTCCAAAGCCTCCACATCCTTCCTGTAATGTGGCAACCAGAACTACAAGCAGTACTTTAAATATGGCCTAACTTAAATGTTACACAGCTGCAACATGTCTTTCCAACTTTTATACTCACCACTTCAGCTAATGAATGCCTTTATCATCCATCTGCTTGTGTTATTACTTTCAGGGAGAGGTGAACTTGGACCCTAAGATTCCTCTGTACCAAAGTCGAGTATTGTCATTTGGACAAGTACATATCTACAAAGGTGTAATAAAAAGCTTACTTGATGCTGAGGTCCTCCAGTATTTTGTGTTTGTGGCATCATTATATAAGCAGCATTTACAGGAATGCCAAATACAAATTGTACACAACTTTTACAAGAAAAACATAATCAGAACAAAAAAGTCAATATTTGTGCAGTGATCAAAGTGTTGTTAAACTGTAGATCACAGTTCTCTAAAGGGTCTTGTCACTTTTCTCTTACATTTGACCTTCCAAGTGCAACACTTGTGCAGATTAAACTCCACCTGAAATTTATTTGACCTCATTTCCAACAGGTCAAAATAATCTGCTGAATATTTTGATAGTCTTTCTTACAGGTCACAATTCGTCCATTTCTATGGATATATTGCAAACTACTTGTTCCAGTATTTTTGTCCCTTGTTATTCTTATATTATGACTACAATCACCACCCTGTCCTTATCTTGTATTTCCAGCCTCTAGTTCCTTTCTGCTTGTGGGAACCTCTTAAAAGTTTGTTCTCTGATGGCTTATCTTGTAAGTGTGATATTTTGGGTAAATGTAAGAAGCAAAGCTGTAGGTTATTATAAAAGGATTTGAACATCCCTGTACTTTGAGATAATGCTGTCTGCATTTCAATCTTTCATAGAAATCCTAGAAGAAAATAATTTGATTCACCATGTCTGTGCTGGCTGGAAAAAAGGTTCCTGAGCCTAATCTCACCTTCCAGAACTAGATCCTTGGCCTTTCAGGCAGTGGCACTTCAAGTACATAAGTGTGATGAGGCTTTTTGCTTTGCTAGCCATGGTTTTGACCCCTTGCTATGGGAAATAGATCTTTCCTATTTACACAATGGAAGCCCTTTATAAACTTGCACACCTCAGTTGTTTCCTATTATCCTCTGTTCCAAAGAAAACATCCCAGCCTCTCCAATCTTTACTCACGGTTACAATTTTCCAGTCCTCATGAATATCCCCTGCGATCATATCCTTCCTGTAATGTGGCCACTAGAAACGTACACAGTATTTGATCTGCAGCTTAATTTTACACAGGGTGGGACGTTCAAAAGCTGCAGCTGAATACAATTGAGATAAAAACAAAGTGCTGCCCTTCAGAACCATTTGTACTCTTGCTCTATTACCTGAGACCCACAATGTGATTAACTCTTTAATGGTCTGGCTACCACTATTTCAGATATTTAGCATAAATTAATTTGATTTCTTAAAACTGAATTATTGAGCACATTGTTGAGCCACTTCAGTTGTATTATTAAATTCTTTCTATAGTATTGTGTGCATGACATTGAGGGCACGCAATAATGAGGGCAGTAATAAATTGCTAGCCAATATTGTTCAATGCACTTGTTAGATATTGATGTGTTTTTGCATCCGTTAGATGAAGTGAAGTGCTTCTCTGGTTGACTTTTAAGCTTTGTGTCTGACTTTTGATTGAAACATCAAATGGACTTATTTCCTTGATGTTACATCAGCTCTGTTGGTAGGGAGTACCTCCTATAGTGCAGAGGTCTCTGTGCCTGTCTAAAGTGTGTGATTTTTCATCTCTGACAATTGAGAATGTGTGTGAAGTTCCATGAAGCTAGTCAGAACACTGTAATCCAGAAGAAATTAAAGCAGCATTGATTTGCAGACCCAAGTGTTTTTAATTCGTATCTAAATCAAGATTTGTGTTTCTCTAGTATTCGCAAATGGACGTAGCCAGTTAATTTTTTTTAACTGTTGGTTTAAGTGATAATACATCAATTCCCTGATATTCACTCACTTTTTATGATTCAAAAATCCAAGAGACCTCCTGAAGAAGATCTGAGCAAATGCCCTCTGAGAAATACTGAATTCACATTGCAGTGTTAGATCAAGAGAAGGGCTGTATATCAGAGTGTCCATTTTAAAATTGCAGAAGTCCTAATATGCCTCAAGTGTTACCAAATTGCATTTAACATTCAACAATATGAGGTGGCATTAGAATCAGAATTTCCACTTCTGATCCCTTTATTCCCTCGACCTTCCCATCAATTCCACAATCCATTCCTTGGTCTTACTGTTGTAGGGTGCAAGATTGTTGCTACAACATCTCTCAACCAGCTGATCTATCTTGATCTTGTACACCAACTCATTACAAATTGAAATTCTGCCAACAATAGTTGTGTTATCATTTATAGATGCTGTTTGAGCTATGCCTAGCAACAAAATTGTGGGTGTATTGAGAATAGGGCCTTGGGCTAAGCGTGCATCCTTGAGGTGTGTCATTGTTGATTGTCAGCAAGGCAGACGTGTTATTTCTAATCCGCACAGACTGTGCTTTCCTGGTGAGGAAGTCAAGGATCCATTTGCAGAGGGAGGTAGAGAACCAGGGTTTGGAGCTTGTTGATTAGAACTGAGCATTTGATTGTGTTGAACGTTGAGCTGTAGTCAATTAAACAGCAGCCTGACGTAGGTATTAGTATTTTCCAGATGGTCCAAGGCTGAGTGGAGAACCAAAGAGATTGCACCAGCTGTAGACTTATTATGGCGATAGGCAAATTGCAGCAGGTCCAGGTCACTGCTTGGGTAGGAGTTGATTCTAGCCAAGACCAACCTCTCCATTACGGTAGATGTGAGTGTCGCTAGGCAATAGTCATTGAGATAGCTTTCTCTTCTTGGGAACTGGTGTGACTGTTGCCTTTTTGAAGCAGGTGGAAAACTCCATCTGCAGCAATGATGGATAGAGCTTATCCTTTAACATCTTTTGCCAATTGGTTGGCACAGGTTATTTATTAATGCCCTGTGAGGTACACCATCAGGGCCTGATGCCTTGTGAGTGTTTACCCTCTTGAAAGATGTTCTGATGTCGGCCCCTGAAACAGAGATCACAGATGCTGCAAGGATTTGCACAAGTGTAGCTTTATTCTCCCTTTCAAAGTGTGCATAAAAAGCATTGAGCTCATCTGGGAGTGAAGTATCACAGCATTACATGCTTTGTAAGAAGTAATGGCCTGCAAGCTTTGCCAGAGCTGACTATGCCTTTAACCTTGATCAGAATTGTTTTTTGGCACTTTGTTTAGCCTTCCGTAGGTTATATCTGACTATTTGTATAGCTCTGGATCACCAATCTTGAATGCCACAGATCTAGCCCTCAGCAGATTAGGGATCTTCTGGTTTATCCAAGGCTTTTGGTTTGGGTATGTCTGGTATGTTCTTGAAGGCTCACAATCATCCTCACAGGTCTTGAAGTTGATGGGCACAAAAAGAAAGAAAAAAACAGGAAATACTGGAAATGCTGAGCAGGTCAGGCAGTATCTGTAAAGAAAGAAACAGTTGGCATTGCATCTCAGGACACTGTGAAAACTGAGAAAGAAGAAAACCAAATGATTTTTAGTAGCTGAGAAGGTTGGGGATGATTGAGTAGATGTTCTATAGGTCAGTTGTTGAGAGCGCCCTCTTCTTTGTGGTGGCGTGTTGGGGAGGAAGTATTAAGAAGAAGGACGCCTCACGTCTTAATAAGCTGGTTAAGAAGGCGGGCTCTGTCGTGGGCAAAGTACTGGAGAGTTTAACATCGGTAGTTGAGCGAAGGGCGCTGAGTAGGCTACGGTCAATTATGGAAAACCCTGAACATCCTCTACATAGCACCATCCAGAGACAGAGAAGCAGTTTCAGCGACAGGTTACTATCGATGCAATGCTCCTCAGACAGGATGAAGAGGTCAATACTCCCCAATGCCATTAGGCTTTACAATTCAACTGCCAGGAATTAAGAACTTTTTATTATGCTTTTTGAGTAGTGATTTAGATGCATATCATATTATTACTGAGTGAAGTATGTATGTAATTAGTTTTTTTTTTGCTACAACAAGTGTATGGGACATTGGAAAAAATGTGGAATTTCCCCATGGGGATGAATAAAGTATCTATCTATCTATCTATCTATCTATCTATCCTGATAGAGCAAGACCAAATGGGTTAATTTGGGGGCGGGGAAAGGGTTACTACTTGTCTGCCTAATGTTTTTTGTAAATGATGAAGCTGTGGGCCAACCCAAAGGCCAAAGTAAATGCCGAAGATCAGGAAAACAATCAAAATTATCGCAGGCCAAGATGGCCAGTTCTGGTACTGACACAAAGGAAGATGAATCAGAATCAGGGATAATATTGCTGCCAAATGTTGTGAAATTTGTTAGCCTTATGGTTGCAGTACAATGAAATACATGATAAATATAGTTAAAAACCAAAATTGGGACTGAAAAAAATATTCACTCCCTTTGTAATTACTTTGCTAACTTTCCTCAAGTGTGATGTACTGTATTACCTTACCAACTCACCCAATTTGTTGATGTACAAAATTGGTGGATCACTGGTTTTCAATGAATTCATAACAAATTACCCCTCTCTCCTCAGGGTCCACCAGTATGGTAGATTTTCAACAGACCAAACCAAAATGAAGACAAATGAGCATTCAAGACAAGTTTGAGAAATGATAATAGAGAAGCAGTAATCTAGGGAAGGGTTCAAAACCATCTCAAAGGCACTGAAATTACCTCAGAGCTCAGTGCAGATCATCATTTAAAAAGTGGGAAAAAATATGAAGCCACAGCCACACTGCTTAGGTCAGGCTGCCCCTTTAAATAATTGCTGGAGAAGAATGGCATGGCACTTGTAAGAGAGACTACTATGACACTGACAGTCATTCTGAGTTACAGAAGTCAGTGGCTGCAACTGCAGATGAAGTTCATGGCTCCACGATCTCTTAAGGCCTTGTACAAAAACGGTATTTATGGAAGAATGGTAAGGGGGAAAAGCTTAAACATAAATAAAGGTACAGGTTTCCCCCGCAATCCGAAGGTAGAGCATTCCTATGAAACTGTTTGTAATCCAAAATGTTGTAAAACGAAGAAGCAATTACCATTAATTTATATGAGAAAAATTTTTGAACGTTCCCAGACCCAAAAAAAACCTACCAAAGCAAAGCAAATAACACATAAAACCTAAATTAACACTAACATATAGTAAAAGCAGGAATGATATGATAAATTTACACCCTATATAAAGTAGAAATATTGTAGGTACGGTGTAGTTTCACTTATCAAACTCGGGAAATCGATTTGGAGAAAAAAAATCAGCATGTGTACGCACGTAAACGCATGTGCAAACAACTGCCCGCACAAGGCTTCACGGTCATTGTAGTCTTTGTCAGGGTAAACACACGTATAAAGCGGGCGTCTTTTTTGTAAAAGCGAAAATCCTCTTTCGTTAGTGAAAACAGGTACTAATTTAAGTCTTTCGTAACAGCGAGTTGTCATAAATCGAACGTTCGAAAAGCGGGGGCCGCCTGTACATCCTTGCCCGTAAACACTTTGCAAAGCGTCACTTAGAAGATGCCGTAAAGATGTAAAAGGTCTTGTGTTCAGATGAGACTAAAGTGGAACTTGGTCTCAGCACTAAGCGATATGTGTGGCTTGAACCTAATACTATGGGTCAGCCAGGTAACACCATCCCTCTGTAAACTATGATGGAGGTAGCATCAAGTTTTGGGGATGCTTTTCAGCAGAAAGGACAGGAAATCTGGTCAGGATTGATGGGAAGATGAATGCTGCTAAATACAGAGAGATCCTGGTTAAAAACCTGCTTGTCTCTGCCTGAAAACTTAAACTGTGGAGGAAGTTCATCTTTCAGCAGGACAACTACCCAAAGCATATTCCAGAGAAACCATAGTGGCTTTAAATTCATGGCCTTGAGTGGCCCAGAGTCCAGACCTTAACCTGATCAAACATCTCTGGTAAGACCTCAAGATTGCTGTCCTCCACCAACCTGGCACACCTCGAGCAATTTTGGAAGAAGGAATGGGAAAATTTAGCACCATCACATTGTGCAAGGCTAATAGAGACTTATCCAAAAAGTCCACAGGCTGTAGTAGCTGTGAAAGGTGATTCAACTAATTACTGAACAAAAGAGGATGAATATTTTTGAAGTGCTGATGTTTCAGGTTTTGAATTTTTAGTTTTTCATGCTTTACAATTTTCCCTGTTTTTTTTTCTTGGACTCTACTGTGGGGGTAGAAAAGGAGCATGTGATTAACAAATAAGAATTATTGGTTAAATTGACCAAAATCCCTGATTGTAATACTCATTTATGTGAACAAAGGGTTGGGGGCTTAATTTTTTTACGTGGCACTGTACAAGTGCAGTCCTAGCCATGACGTGGGGATTTCACCTCAATTATTACAAAATGGCAGCTTAAACATCAGTGGCTCTAACTCTTTAATAAGTTTGCATTGGATAATTTATTAAATGCTAGCTTTTTAGACTAGTGATTCTTAGTCTTACTGGGATTTATTGCTCATTTGCATTAGTTTTGATCTCCTTAAACTAATTGATTTTTTTTTCTACACACTTGTCAATGCAGCAAGAACAACATGCATTTATACAGCACCTTTACTATAAATAAATGTTCCAAGGCATTCCACACCAACAATGTCACCAATAAAAACAATTCTAGTTATTTTTAAGAACTTTGCTACGAAAGGATGTGTTAGTCTGAGGGTTGGGATGGCAAACTGCATGAAACTCTGCTGGTAATATTGTACTGGTCAAATCTATTTATACAATTATTGAATCCTGAAGTTCTCTGCTTCAGTCATACCAGCTGTGTTTATTAGCCAACAGGTCCTTGACAGATAGTATAACAGTGTATCTGAATTTTCATTTAATACTGCACCTCTTTTTCATTGAGTTTTCTGCAGGACAAATGGGAAGTTGTCCAATCTAATTGCCAGCACAGCATAATCATGATCGCTCTGCTGTCTATTGAGTAAGGGTGAGCAGATGATAGTTGCATATTTGCACATTTGGAGGCTTGAGTGCTGTAAATTCATCCACTGATGTCTGAGAGAATTTGAATTTCTGCACTAAAGGTCAGCTGCCGGCCTTCCCCTGCTGTGAAAGACAGCTTTTTCAACAATAAAGGCCCATGATGATATCCTTTAAAAAAAAATGTGAATGGCTACCTATATCTAGAGAGTTGCTTTCAGCAAAGAAAGATCTTGATGATGAAATTGGCTACCATCTTCGGTGGTCAGCATCGCCTTTTCCCATCTGAGGTAATGTGTGTTTGAAAAGAAGATCCAACTTGGTCTACTGAGCAGCAATGAGTCTTGCTCTACTGTTTCCTAAAGAGGTTTGGACTACGTTAAAGCAGGATGTATCATAAGATGCTTATATACTAAGGCACTGCTTTTAAATCAAGTTAATTCACTCATCCTTTCCTTCACTTATTTCCAAAGAAGAAAACAATGTAGTTTCTTTAGCTTGCCCATATTCAGCTGTCAGCAGTTTGTGTGGGGTGTGCTATTAGTTGCTTCCTGATATGCAGTTACTGGTGTGTGTGTGTTTTTAAGATGTACTATTAGCAATTAGGACTGATTATACAACAAATTTCACTTTAGAAGAACTTGTATTTGTACAGTTTCTTTCACAACCAGATACTGAAGTGCTTTGAAGTGTACGTAGTTACTGATGTGATATCATTTGGAAATGTAATGGCATTTGCATCTATTGCACTTTCAATGCTAAACTTATTTTCTGGCCAGAAGAATTTCTAATATTGGAGAACAGTTAATCCTAACATACAGCAAGTGAGAAGCTCCTGCACTCGTAAGTTAGCTGGTCAAGGCTTAGTAGCCGGTAAGTGACACCACCTAAAGTTGTAGAGCACTAGAGAAATGGTGAGGTACTTCCACATGTATTCAGTTCGCTTCCAATTTCTGAATGTTTTGTGATTTCCCTGCCCCACCACCCTTTGGAGCAGATATAAACAAGTTGCTCTTGAATAGCATAACTGTACATTATGTATATTAGCAGAATTAAGTACCTTATTTACTCTGTTGATCTCTTTTAGTTTGTGGTGATATCCATGGTCAATTCTTTGATCTGATGAAGCTGTTTGAAGTTGGTGGGTCCCCCGCATCTACTCGCTACCTCTTCCTTGGTGACTACGTGGACAGAGGTTACTTCAGCATTGAAGTGAGTAGAATGGAACTTGCATATGGTGGGGTGGGAGTGGAAGAAGCTAATACCTGCTTATACCTCCATGAACCAATCTCATTTTCATATACTTCATTGTTCCCTCTGAACTGGGCCATTCTAATGTTCTCATATGCATTTCTCCAATCCATCACTCTTACCCAGACACTGCTTCTGTACCTGAGCTTGCACCAGGTCCCAGTCACTGCATTGCTCACTGATCTGCACTTTATTTTATTTAGAGATACAGCACAAAGTAGGCTGTTCTGGCCCTTCGAGCCATGCTGTCCCAGCCACCCCTGATTCAACCTTAGTCTAATTACAGGACAGTTTACAGTGACCAATTAGCCTACCAAGTGGTTTGTCTTCAACCCAGCAGCACTCCACTTCTCTCATCCTGGTTTCAAATCCTTGCATTATCCTTTATCTTCTACTTTTTTACGTTCTCAAAACTCTTTCATCAAGCTTTGACTCATTGCTGTTAATGTCTCTTAAGGATTTGGGATATAATTTTCTTTAGTAGTTCTTCTTTGCAGCATCTTGAAGACACTATAGGAATATTAAGAATAACTTGTTGCCAAAAATACAGTCCTTAAAGCCCTTTTATTCTAAGCTATGGCACTGTTTTGTCAAAGAGTTGAGGAGGTTCTTCCCCAGTGGCTTGGCCAGTATTTACATTTGTTTGCCATCATGTTAAAGCAATCTGTCTGGTGATTAACATGTGGAGCTTCTTGTTCATAAATGGGCTGCTACTTTCTCAACTTTACACATTGTGCATGTAAAGTGTTTCGTTAGTTAGAATGCCAACTTGGGCCATCGTGAGATCCTGAAAGCTAAAACACACAAATGCTTGGTTAGTATAATGAATTGGTTCGGAGTTAAGATGCTTAATATCAAAATAATTAATAGCTCAGTCCTTGGATGAATGCTTGCTATCCCACTCCTAATGTCATCATTAAACTCAGAAGCATCAATCTTGCTGGCATTGCCTGGCTTATACATAACTGAGCAAAAATACTTGTAAATGTTTCTTTTGAATAGTGTGACATTAGGGTAGAGGAGTTTCAGCTCTTTGAAAGAATTTGAGCTTGACACTAGGGAGCTTAATTAAAATGCACAGTGAGATGTGAAGCAATCTGCATTAAGGTCACCCTCTCAATTGATTTGATTTGTTTCTTTGGGTATGTTACTGAAAGTGATACTGCTGACTGCTGAACAAAAATTGTCGGGTTGATCTCCATGGTTAATGTTGGAAGCCTTTATGTGCCCCTGGCCATATGGCAACTAAAATTGATCATATCATAAACGTAGTCAACTTTAATGCATTAAATTAATGAGACAGTGCTAATTCAAGCATTTCACTGGTCAAGTTCATTAATTTATGTCTGTCCCTGGGTCACACTTTGCTTGTCAATATATAGCTCATTTACTTGTGAATGTACTGTTCTAATTTTTGGATTAAGACACAGAAGGATAGGGTCAAATATGTCTCCGTGGAATTCTAAATATTTAAATTCTGTATTGTACTATCTGGTAGAAATGTTGATCTTATGTAATTAAACCCCTTGCATCCAGGCATGTCTGGTCTGAGTTGGGTTAAGTAGCTCACACTTGTAAAGTGTTGTACCTGAAGATGTATCTTTTATGCATTATGCAGTTAGTGGTTGAACTGATGAGCTTGAGGCAAGGGCCAATGAACCACTGGCTCTGTCTAAGAGTATGGTGAGTAGAATCCATTTAAGATTCTATTAGTACAGGAAAAAGCACTCTTGGCTGAAACTATGGAAAAGTTTGGTGAAAGCAGATGTACTTCTTCAACTAAATTCTGTGGCCAACAAGTTATGTACTTGGAAACAATTCCAGCTCACAGTAGTGTGGTCTCCAGGCATGATTGATGGTGAAGTTGCTCATTTATCTCCATCAAAGCTGGCATTAGTGTCCCTCTATGCAGCTCATAATTATTTCTAAAAAATGTCCCAATTGGTCCTGTTTTCAAGTTTCTCCGGTGAACTACGGTGTCTTAGCTTGTGTTCTTTGGCTTATTTGTGACTTAGATTTGTTTGTCTTTCAGTGTGTTTTGTACCTCTGGGCTTTGAAAATCTTGTATCCAAAAACCTTGTTTTTACTTCGTGGGAATCATGAATGCCGGCACTTGACAGAGTATTTCACCTTTAAGCAGGAATGTAAGTATGGATTGCTTCACATTTTATACATTTTTTACACCTTAATACATCTACTAACTCACAGTTGAGGATCAGAATCACTTAGTATATGCTTTTATAAATTGATTAGACCTGGGCTGGGGTCATGTTTTGGGCTTACACTTTAGGAAGGATGTAAAGGAGGTTTAGCAGAATAGTCTTAGCAATGTGTGGCTTTGTGATGTGTGATGCTAGGACAGAGTAAGTTAAGGAGAGATTTAATAGAGGTCAAAGTGGAGTTTATTGTCATTTACACAAGTACATCTGTGCGCAGGTGCAATAGAAAAACTTGCAGCAGCAGCAGCAGCAGCATCATAGGTGCATAGCATCACATAATCAACATTCACAAAAAAGTATAAATTAGACAAAGTAAATTTTTACAAGAACAAAATTAGAACCAAAAGAATTTGAAGTGGCTCTAGTGATTAGGGACTGTGGTGGTTGGTTCAAAAACAGAATGGCTGAAGGGATGTAGCTATTCTTGAACCTGGTAGTGTGGTACTTCAGGCTTGTGATAGAACAGTACAGCACAGGAACAGGTCCTTCATCGCCCAATGTTGAGCTAACAAAATCAGTAATCAAATGCCTGACTAAGCTAATCCATCCTGCCTGATGGTAACTGCAAGAAGATGGCCTGGTACAAATGATAATTTTTGATGGCTGCTACCTTCTTGAGGCAGGGGTTCCCCAACCTTTTTTTATGCCATGGATCAATACCATTAAGCAAGGGGTCTATGGACCACAGGTTGGGAACTCCTGCTCTAGATACTACTGATTGTGGGCAGGAACATGTCCATAATATTTAGGGCAGATCCACTACTCTGCAGCTCCTTGCATTCCTGCACATTTAAATTGCTGTACCAGGCTGTAATGCAACCAATCGGTATACTTTCAACAGTACATCTGTTGAGGTTTGTTCAAAGTCATGTAAGATTTTGATGGGGTAAATCGAGGGAGAGTGTTTTAATTGGCAAGTAGGTCATTAACCCAATGAGGCAGATGAAAAAAATTGTCTAAAAATTGTTAGCATTGATTTGTTTGTTTGAATGCTTGAAAAGAGAAAATTTGTAATGTAAGGGAGCACAGGAGAGTGTGACTGACTGGAAAAGCGTTGGAGCCAATATAGACATGATGTACTGAATTGTCTTTCCATAGTGCAGACACAGTTTAGAATTACAGCTTATGGCTGAACCTCCACAAAACCTCTTCTGAGGTCTCATTTTCATTATGTGATCTGCAGTTTAAAGCCACTGTGGTAACATCTGTGTTCACCTCTGTCTCAATTTGTAGAGCTGTAAGCAGCACATCTGTTTGTGTGGGCAGGTAACAAAGGGATACAAGGTGGTACGGGCAGTGAAAAAGATTATTAAAACACAAACTAAGGACTTTGTCAGGGCTAGAAAATTACCTGCTTGCAAGTGTGAAGCATTCTCTACCTTGGGTATCTGAGGTGGATCAGAGTTGTCTCTGCTTTCCACGGACTGTCTTTTGCTCAGAGGTTTGAAAGCTTGGAAGCTGACTTTGGGCCATTTCATTAATCAGAAAGAATATGATAGCATGGCAACTTTCCATTGTCTTGTTTCGCTTAAAAAAATATATTCAGAATGGAATGTAGTTTGCCTGACTCCCTCCTGGAACAACCAGGCTGCTGTCAGGAGTCCTGTGGTGAGAACTTGCTCTGCTGCCAAGTTAGGTACAGGAAGTCTTGGCAGGTCATTTCTGTGCAAACCAGAG
The DNA here is from genome assembly GCF_048418815.1 of Hemitrygon akajei. Taxonomy (NCBI): domain Eukaryota; kingdom Metazoa; phylum Chordata; class Chondrichthyes; order Myliobatiformes; family Dasyatidae; genus Hemitrygon; species Hemitrygon akajei. The sequence goes on from NC_133127.1 coordinate 36,385,133, forward strand.
ATCTCTACTTTGCGTGAATCAACTTTATCCTGCTGCCTGGCTCATTCTCTTGCTCTCTACAATTGAGAAAACAATCATCCCAACTCACCTCTTGCCTGTTTTGTAAAACAGCATGTATATCATTCACTACAGAGTAATCCCAAAAGCTTTGAAAAGCAGCATCAGCCCACAGTTCTGTAACATGTGCAAAGTGGCTTGACACTGAATCAAATAATGAAACGTGGACAAAGGTTTGCCCATAGAGGTGGGTTTTTGGTGGAACTTAACAAAAGGAGAAGTGAAAAAACTTAAGGAGAGTAAATCTAGAGTTTGTAACATCCGTTACAGAACTCACTGGTGCCAGTAATGCACTGAAGTCATGGATGCCCAAGGAGACAGAATTTAGGAGGGTCATATTATGGGGGCTTATAGGGCTTGACAAAGGTTTGAAGAAAATAAAATCACGATGTACTGTGACAAATATTCATGGCTTGGATCAGCAAATATCAACAATTTAACAACCTTTACATTTCTAACTGTTTTATAGATGTTCTTGATAAATATAAATTTCTCATTCTGTCCTGAGTTTTCAAGATTGTATTCATCAAAATTGGCAGGTATTTGGTGGCAAATCTTCAATGTTTCCTGGTAAATTAAGGTTAGATTTCCATCTGTGGCAAATATTAATTAGGGCAAATGCAAAGAACGAATTGTGTAAATAGTAAACAACAATATTGAATTTCTCTTCAAAGATGTGTACTCTCATGCTAAAACAATACAACTTATTAGTGTCATGACCTCAGCCCCCTCCTTTGTGAGAATCGCAAGAGAGAGAGCCTTATGGTTTGGAATGTGGGCTGGCCGCTCAGCAAGACAAAAGCCTTGGACATAGCCATTGTCTTGGGAGACACCTTTGTGGAATAAGGAACTGGACTACGTGCAAACCCTAAGGGCAATGTGAGATGGGTGATGGGGGAAAGATTGCCTCACCCCCACCCTGATTGACATCTACAACCCTGCCAGTCCAGATAAAAGGTGGGCTGCCGAGGCGTGGCCTCAGACGCACCAAGGAGACACACGAAGAAGACACGATAGTGCTTCCTGTCGGAGCGGGAAGCCATTCTGAAGGAAGCCACGTGCGTTAGATTCCGGATCGGGAGTCTGTGGCTGGACCCAAAAGGAAAAACCGCTTTAACTAACAGCAGGGATTTGCTTCGCAAGGACGACGGGCAAGTGTTCCTTTTCTCTCTCTCTCCCAACACGTGAAATGCCAGCGGTCCACCGAAGCGGGGAAGCCTCCAGACTTTGAGTGACTCTTATATTCCATTGGACTCAGTATCCCCTAGACAACGATAGAGCTCATTTTTGATTGATTATTACTACACCTGTGCTTTAGATTCAGTTTTGACGATGCATATGATCTGAATGTTTTGTATTAACCATACGTTTGTGCCCCTTTATAAATAAAACGTTTGAAAATAGTAGCATCAGGCTTCAGCAGACCTATCTATCTTTGCTGGTAAGTCACCCGGTTACTGGGGAACGTAACATTAGCAAAAGATTAATTTATTTCCCTAAGTCCTACCCATGACATTAAGGGTTTCCCCTTTGCCCTGCTTGTGTATGGGGATCTTGTAGTGTGCAAATCTGCTGTCCTGTGAGCTATATCATGACAGTAATAATAAGAGAAACTAGGAGCAGGAGTAGGCCACTCAGCCCCTCAAGCCTGCGTGTCATGTAATATGATCATGGCTGATCTTCTGCTTGGTCTTCTCTCCTGTGCTGGATCCCCACAGCGTAAAATCTCATTTCAAAAATGTATCCGCTTCCTTTTTAAATATCCCCATTGATCTTGCCTCTGCCACTCACTGGGTTGGAAATTCACCCTTGAAATAAATGCCAACATTGCATTTGCCTTCTTTACCACAGACTCAGCCTGCTAATTAACCCCCTGGGAGTCTTGCACAAGGACTCCTAAGTCCTTTTGCACAACACACACAAAATGCTGGTGGAACACAGCAGGCCAGGCAGCATCTATAGGGAGAAGCGCTGTTGACGTTTCGGGCCGAGTCCTGACGAAGGGTCTCGGCCCGAAATGTCGACAGTGCTTCTCCCTATAGATGCTGCCTGGCCTGCTGTGTTCCACCAGCATTTTGTGTGTGTTGTTTGAATTTCCAGCATCTGCAGATTTCCTCGTGTAATTCCTTTCGCATTTCTGTTTGAATTTTCTCCCCATTTAGATAATGGTCTGCACTTTTGTTCCTTTCACAAAAATACATTATCATACATTTTCCAACACTGTATTCCATCTGCCATCTTTTTGCCCATTCTGCCAATTTTCTAAGTCCTGCTGCAATTGCATTGTATGGGACATTGGAAAAAAGTTGAATTTCCCCATGGGGATGAATAAAGTATCTATCTATCTATCTATCTTAGCATTTCCTACCCTCCACCTATCTTTGTATTATCAGCAAACTTTGCCACAAAGCCATCAATTCCAGTATCCAAATTATTGACAAACAGTGTGAAAGTAGCAGTCCCAGTACTGACCCCAGAGGAACACCAGTAGTCACTGGTAGCCAACCAAAAAAGCCCCCTTTATTGCCACTCACTGCCTCCTGCCTGTCAGTCATTCCTCTGTCTATGCCAGTATCTTTCCCGTAACGCTATGTGATCTTGTTAAGAAGACTTGTGTGGCATCTTAATGAATAATCTTCTGAAAATCCAAGTAAATGACATCTCTCCCTCTCTCTCCTTTGTCCAACCTGCTTGTTACTTCCTCAAAGATCTCTAATATTTGCCAAGCAAGATTTCCCTTTATGGAAACCATGTTGACTTTGACTTATTTTATCATTAATCTCCCAGTACCCCAAAAGCTCGTCCTTAATAATGGGCTCCAACACTTTCCCAACCACTGAAGTTAGGTTAACTGGCCTAAAATTTCCTTTCTTTTGCCTTCCTCCCTTAAAGAGTGAAGTTACATTTGCAAATTTCTAGTCCTCTGGAACCATGCCAGAATGAAGTGATTCTTGAAATATCATAACCAATGCATGTGCTATCCTTTCAGCAACCTCTTTCAGAACTCTGGGATGTAGTCCATCTGGTCCAGGTGACTTGTCCACCTTAAAACTTTTCAGTTTGCCTAGCACTTTTTCCTTTGTAATAACAATGGCACTCAATCCTGCTCCCTGACAGTCACGGACCTCTGGCACATTGCTAGTGTCTTCCACAGTGAAGTCTGATGCAAAGTACTTATTAAGTTCATCCGTCATTTCTTTGTCCCCATTACTACCTCACCAGCATCATTTTCCAATGGTCCAATATCAACTCTCACCTCCCTTTTACTCTTTATATAACTGAAAAAACTTTTAGTATCCTGCTTTATATTATTGGCTAGTTAGCCCTCCTATTCATCTTCTTCCTTCTTATCTTTTTTTTAAGTTGCCTATTGTTGGATTTTTAAAACTTCCCAATCATCCAACTTCCTACTCACTTTTGCTACCAAATATACCCTTTCCTTGGCTTTAATGTAGTCCTTAACTTGTCAGCCACAGTTGCCTAGCCCCGCCATTTGAGAACTACTTCTGTGAAATATATCTGTCCTGCACCTTGTGAACAATTCCCAGAAACTTCAGCTACCTCTGCTCTGCTATCATCCCCGCCATTATCTCCCTCCAATCCACTTGAGCAAGCTCCTCTCTCATGAATCTATATTTTTCTATATTCCATTGTGATACTGATAAATCTGACTTGTGCTTCTTCCTTTCAAATTGCAGTATGAATTCAATCATGTTATGATCATACACTGTCTCCTAAGGGTTCCTTTACCTTAAGTTCACTAATAAAATCTGGATTATTACACAACACCCGATCTAAGATGGCATTTCCCCGAGTAGGCTCCATAGTAAAGACCATGATCCACAGTACAACAAAAACTAATCGTTCACCCAACAGTTTGACATGTCAAAGGCTCTCTCTCTCCCCTCCCCCCCCCCCACTCCAGTGAAGGGAAAAAGGGGTGTTCCTTTTCACAGCAAGAAGGGAGACATAACAAAACAATTTGCTGGTTTACAGTGTTAAGAGTGTCACGTCTCTTTTCTCCCCCACTGAGTTCTCTGCCCAGGAATCGGCAGCAATCTCTCTTTCACCAGTGTGAGTGAGTGAGAAAGAGAGATTCACCTAGTACAGAGCCTCCGACAGCTAACCCACTGTTCCTGACGTTACGGTCGCTCTCATTGTGCTTCAGTCAGTGTCACTGGCTTAGAATCAGTCATCAACAGTGTCTTGAAACCTTGGAACCCTGAAGGCGCGCTTATGTTCTAGACCACATCCTTGGAATATTGAAAAGTGGCCGGTTATGCACCCCCAGGAGCAGTCCCACCACTGCAAGGAACAGAAGTCTGAATTCAACTCCAGGTCACAGTCTTCAACAGAACCCCATCCATCCTGAAAAGGATAGACATCAAAGGTAGAAATTAAATGGTTTTTGTAGATGAACACAAAGGAGTCAGCATTGAGAACCATCACTTGCTAATCTTACACTTAAAGCATCAATAGCTTTTTGATAAATTAAGCAGTTTTGAAGCCAGATATTAACCTCCTCCCTTTAATTTATCAGAAACGTCAAATGAATGTCCACCTAATATTTCCTGTCATTCCCTACTGATAGCTTAATGGTGAGCTGAGAAAATTTTTTTCTGGTGTTGAAGTAGCTCGTTTAATCATATTTGTGGAATTTCTGTCAGCCACTTTGCGAGATAGAGTTCCAAGGCTTCCCATTTTGGCTAAACTTGTTCCTCCTGAATGCATTATTGTACTTATTAGTCACTATCTGGTTTTAGTCTCCTTGTGCCTCTATTTACTCTCTCAACTCCTCCTGTAGTTTTAAAGAACCCTCTCACATCATACTTGATGTGCTTCCTTTTTTGTGTAAGGAAAGCCATCAGCCTGTTGAGCCTTGTTCTTGAGCATAACTTCGGTATCATAAGGTATCAAGCAAATCATTCTTTCTGCACTTCTCCATTGCCTCTATATCCATTTTACGGTATAGAGGTCTGAGCTATGCAGCAACCTCCATTATAGCAGTGTTAGTTATAAACGCATGAAATGCATTGTTACAGACAATTATTGAAGCAAGAGGCATTGAATTTTTAAGGGAAGAAGAGACAACCATTCTCAGAAATTGCAACGGTTTTGGAGTACAGGCCAGTGGTGTTATTTATAGGCTTCACGTTTAATAAAGCCGTGGCCAAGTCTGAATTACTATTGCTTCAGGGGTAATAGCTGTTCATTTGCATTTTGGTGTAAATCTCTTGTCTAACATTTTGTTTCTCTGCTCTAGGTAAAATTAAATATTCAGAACGAATATATGATGCCTGTATGGACGCTTTTGATTGCTTGCCGTTGGCTGCATTAATGAACCAGCAGTTTCTGTGTGTACATGGTGGGCTCTCTCCTGAGGTTAATACCTTAGAAGACATCAAGAAAGTAAGTACATTTATTAATTCACCCTCTACAAGAACATATTTGCTCTGCAAGCTCAAGCCCATCACCCCTGTTGGAGCATAGGCCACTGACAGCAGCTCACCAGAGTCCTCTAACTTGGTCAGTCTTACAAGTTATCCCATCTTAGTCTTCTACTCCCAGAGATGAGGTCTTTGGAGCTTCTGTTGGCATTTCTGTAGTACTCTGTTTGTATGGGTTAGGGTGCTAGCCCCATACCCAATCCTCCTCCTTTCGCAGCCAGATTTGAGACTATCCATGGCAGAAGTTTTGCTTTGCGAGCTGCTTGTTTAAAATGCATATTTCACAAGTTGGAATTTTAATATTTTAATTCACTCATGGAAAGTAGTAGTTCCTGGCAAGGCTGGTGATTTTCTGCCTATCCCTAGTTGCCCTTAAGGTTGCTGATGAGCTTTGCCTTGAGCCATTGCAGTCTGTCAGGTGATGGTTTTCATTTGGCATTATTGAGTGGGGAATTCCAACACTGGTTGAGTAATGAAGCAACGCAATACATTTCTGAGGAATAAAAGAGAATCCACGTTGGTTTCCAAATGTCTGCTGCTCTTGAGTTGCTGTAGCTCCCTTTGTGACATTAGGACCTCCCAAAGTGCTTTGTAGCCAATATCTAGTTTTTGATGAAAGTCGCTATTGTAATTTGGGAAATCAGAAAGCCAATTTGTTCACAGCGGCCTCCCACAATAAAGAGTGTGCACAATGCTCAAATCTATTCTGGGGGTAGATAGGCACAGCATTGGGAAGAACTCTTTTGACCTTCAGGAACATAGAAAACATACAGCACAGTACAAGCCATTTGGCCCACAAAGCTGTGCCGAACACGTCCCTAGCTTAGAACTACCTAGGTTTTATCCATAGCCCTCTATTTTACTAAGCTCCATGTAGCCATCCAGGAGTCTCTTAGAAGACCCTATTATTTCCACCTCTACCACTGCCGCTGGCAGCCCATTCCATGCACTCACCACTCTCTGCATTTAAAAAAAAACAACAGCTTACCCCTGACATCTCCTCTGTATCTACTTCCAAGCACCTTAAAACTATGCCCTCTGGTGCTAGTCCTTTCAGACCTGGGGAAAAGCTTCTGACTATTGATGTACTGACATTGGAGAGGGTTCAGAGAATATTCACTAGAATGATTCCGGGAATGTGAAGGTTAACATATGAGGAACGTTTGACTGCTCTTGGACTGTTTAGAAGAATGAGGGGGGACTTCATAGAAACATTTCGAATGTTGAAAGGCATGAACAGAGTGGATGTGGCAAAGTTGTTTCCCATAGTAGGGGAGTCCAGTATGAGAGGACATGACTTGAGGATTGCAGGGCGCCCATTCAGAACAGAGATGTGAAAAAAAATTTTTAGCCAGAGGGTGGTGAATCTATGGAATTTGTTGCCACGAGCGGCAGTGGAGGCCAAGTCATTGGGTGTATTTAAGGCAGAGATTGATAGGTATCTGAGTAGTCAGGGCATCAAAGGTTATGGTGAGAAGGCGGGGGAATGGGACTAAAGAGGAGATTGGATCAGCTCATGGTGAAATGGCGGAGCAGACTCCATGGGCCAAATGGCCGACTTCTGCTCCTTTGTCTTATGGTCTATCCACACGATCAATGCCTTTCATTATCTTATACACCTCTATCAGGTCACCTCTCATCCTCCGTCGCTCCAAGGAGAAAAGGCCGAGTTCACTCAACCTATTCTCATAAGGCATGCTCCCCAATCCAGGCAACATCCTTGTAAATCTCCTCTGCACCCTTTCTATGGTTTCCTCGTCCTTCCTGTACTGAGGCGACCAGAACTGAGCACAGTACTCCAAATAGGGTCTGACCAGGGTCCTATATAGCTGCATCATTACCTCTCGGCTCTTAAATTCGATCCCACGATTGATGAAGGCCAAAGCACCATATGCCGCCTTAACCACAGAGTCAACCTGCGCAGCTGCTTTGAGTGTCCTATGGACTCAGACCCCAAGATCCCTCTGATCCTCCACACTGCCAAGAGTCTTACCATTAATGAATAGTGACTTGAAATATTTTATCTTCATCTAAGAGTGGATTTATGATTTTTGTTTAACATATTCAAAACACAATTCCTCCAGTGGTATAGTACTGTGTCAGAGTAGGTTTTGTGCTCAGATCTTTAGAATGGGACTTAATCCTCCAACCTTGTCTCTCAACTGCACAGCTGACTGGAAGTAATGCTACACCTTAGGTGGTTCTGTGGATCATTGAGGCCTCTCACATCTAGCACTTACAAGTTAGGCTCCTCAGCTCCATCCAGAGTCGTCTAGTCTTCACGTTTCTGTCCCCCTCACCTTGCTCCATCTGTACTTTTTTTGTTCTTTTTCATCTCTTTGTCTGCATCCATCTATCATTCACATGCTACGGTTTCTCAACTCCACTCATAACCCCTATTTGACGGTACCTGCTTGTCAACTTGCACCCCTCCTCAGTCCACCAATTGTCTCAGAATCCTTTCTTGCCGCCTGCTTTTCTGTATGTTGGTCATCCTGATGCAGAGTTTCAACTAGAAATGTTGATGACTTTCCTCCCACATAACCTGCATAATCTGCTGATTTCCTCCAGCATATTGCCGTTAAAATTAGGCCTCCCTCATGGATTAAATGTTTAGATTAGCAATTGGCTAATATTGGAGAGAATCTTCTTTAGCCAGCTAATGATTGCCTTGACTACAGTCATCTCTCATCGTTGCAGTCCCACGTTTGAATCAGGAAGGTTTCGGGTGTCCAATCTGATCACTTTCTGGGAAGTGTATTGAGCTGTTTATCAGGCTTTCCTCAATTGGATGTGACCTGCCTAATTGGAGGAGGTGACCAGGTGCTGCGATATAGAATGGTGGAGATGTGTGGTAATGAAACAAGTGGCAAAGGAAAGTTGAAATGTTTAGCTGCACCAAGTGTGAGATGGAACAATTCTCTTTTGACAATATTTCTTTCGACAATATTTTTATTTTTTTTAAAATAAAGAGAACATAGTGTAAAGGAGAATTGTGCAGTGCATAACAGATGTAACAAATGTACAATTCACATTTGTGAAAGTGATGCACCCATAGTACAAACGTTATCACCCCATCCCTCCCAGTCACCAACTCCAAACCATCAATGCATTGGCAAAAAGGGTTAAACAGAACCTTTGTCCCCACAGAGCTGCATTGGTATAGAGAAGGCATATTTTTCTAATACATAGGCTGTTGTATGATAACAAATCTGAGTCCAAAGAGTTTTACCGGAAAATGCTGGAGGTCAGGGATTTATGTACCGCGGAAAGGGAGAAGGAATGGATTTGTAGCCTGACTGGGAATTTTGAAAATATTCAAGAAAGGGTCCCCACACCTTTTGAATTTTATTTCCAAATTGAGGATTGAGTAGTGGATCTTCTCAAGGTGTAGACTGGACATGATGTCCCTGAGCCACTGAGTGTGGGTGAGCGGGGCAGCATCCCTCCACCTGAGCAAAACTGTGTGCTTGGCCAGCAGAGAGGCAAAAGACAGTGTGCGATGTTTAGTTGGACTTGGGTGCATGTTCCCCTCTCCGGAGGTGCTGAAAAGGGTAATCAAAGGGTTAGGGTCCAGATTGTAATTAAGTATTTGGGATAGAGTTTGGAAGACATCTTTCCAGTATTTTTCCAAACTAGGGCATGTCTGGTACACATGGATAAGGGCAGCCTCGCCCCTTTGCATTTGTTGCAGCAGGGAATAACATCTGGGTAAATGAGAGATAATTTAGTTTTAGACATATGGGTCCTGTGTACGACCTTGAATTGTAACAGGCAGTGGCGGGCACATAAAGAGGTTGAGTTAACTAATTTGAAGACTTCATCCCATACCACCTCTGACACTGAAAAATTTAAATCTTGCTCCCAGGTGGTTTTAATTTTGTCAAGAGAGGCTCGCCTCAGAGCCGCCAGCTTGTCGCAGATATAAGATATTAGACCTTTACACAATGGATTCATACAGAGAAACAAATCAATAACGTTTGTGTCAGGTGTCTCAGGGAAGTTTGGTATCAGAGGTTGGATAAAATGTCTAATTTGCAAATATCTAAAGAAATGAGTGTTGAGTAGATTAAGATCTGCAGACAATTGTTCAAATGATGCAAAACAGTTGTCTAAAATCAGATCTTTAAAGCGTCTGATGCCCTCTTTCTGTACCGGTCTTGAAATGTTGAATCATGTATAGAAGGCTAGAAGAGATGATTATGTAGAATAGGACTTGAAAGAGAGAAGGCATAGAGACCACTATGCTTTCTGAACTGAGCCCACACTCTCAGGGTGTGCCTGATGACAGGATTAGCAATTGGTTTAGACGTACGAAAAGGGAATGCAGATCCAAGAAGTGTGGAGATGGAGTTCAGCTCCATTGTCACCCATAATGGACAGTCGGACTGATTATAAAAATGAGACCAAAAGATGAGACAATGAATGTTAGCTGCCCAGTAGTATAAGCGGAAATTGGGCAGAGCCGTGCCCCCAACACTTGTAGATTTTTAACAATTCTCTACATTGTAATTTGACAATGTAAAATGCCTTTGTAGTTGAGATTGCTGTTTCCCATTAACTACCAACTTGGTCTAGCAGAAGTTAAAGTGAGAAGAGCAGTAGATATACTGAATCTCTAATCAGTAACGAAATTGTGAAGGCAGTAAGTTGCAAGGATTAGCCCTGAATTCAGCCAGTTTTATAACAGCACCTTGCATTTATACAGCATGTTGAAACATTGCAGGGTGCAGAAGCACTTAGCCAGATGGTTTGAGATGTGTCTATTTTAATACAAGGAGTATCATAAGCAAGGTGGATGAACTTAGAGCGTGGGTCAATACTTGGAACTATGATGTTGTGGCCATTACAGAGATTTGGATGCCTCATGGGCAAGAATAGCTGCTGAGTGTGCCGGGCTTTAGATGTTTCAAAAAAGACAGGGAGGGAGGCAAAAGAGACGGAGATGTGGCATTGTTAATCAGGGATAGTGTCACGGCTGCAGAAGAGGAGGAAGTCATGAAGGGATTATCTACTGAGCCACTGTGGGTGGAAGTCAGAATCAGGGAGGGGGCAATAACTCTGATTTTTTAAAATATAAAAACCTCCAATAGTAACAGAGGCATCGAAGAGCAGATGAGGCAGATTCTGGAATGGTGCACTAATAATAGGGTTGTTGTGATGGGAGATTTTAACTTTCCTTACATTGACTAGCATTTCCTTAGAGCAAGGGGTTTAGATGGGGTGGAGTTTGTTAGGTGTCTTCAGGAAGGTTTCCTGATGCAATATGCAGATAAGCCAACTAGAGGAGAGGCTGTACTTGATCTGTTTGGGAAATGAACCTGGTCAGGTGTCGGATCTCTCAGTGGGAGAGCATTTTGGAGGTAGTGATCACAACACTATCTCCTTTACCATGGAGAGATGGGAGCAGACACTTTGGGGAAAACATTTAATTGGATAATTGGGGTAGGGGGAAATATGCTATTAGGCAGAAACTTTGGAACATAAATTGGGAGCAGATGTTCTCAGGGAAATGCAGGACAGAAATCAGGGAACATTTGCATGGTGTTCTGCATAGGGAAAGGATGATAGGATAAATGAACTATGGTGTACAAAGGATGTAGAAAATCAAATTAAGAAGAAAAAAGCTTACAAAAGGTTCAAGAAACTAGATACTGATAGAGTTCTAGAAAATTACAAGGTTGTCAGGAAGGAGCTTAAGAATTTAGTTAGGAGAACTAGAGGGGGCCATGAGAAGACCTTGGCAACCAGGATTAAGGAAAACCCCAAGGCATTCTACAAGTATGTGAAGAGCAAGAGGATGAGCTGTGTGAGAATAGGATGAATCAGGAACGACAGTGGAAACGTATGCATGGAGTCGGAGAATGCAGTGGAGGTACTTAATCAGTATTCACCACTGAAAAGAACTTTGACAAATGTGGGGATGACTTACAGAGGACTGAAACGCTTGAGTGTATAGACATTAGGAAAGAGGATGTGTTGGAGTTTTTGAAAGGTATTGAGTTAGATACCCTAAGTTAGGGACCAGATGAGGTATACCGCAGTCTACTGTGGGAAGTGAGGGAGGAGATTGCTGAGCCTCTGGCGATGATCTTTGCATCAACAATAGGGGCGGGAGAATTACCAGAACATTGGAAGGTTGCAAGTATTGGTCCCTTGTTCCAAGAAATAATAGACCAGTGAGTCTTACTTCAATAGTGGGCAAGTTGTTGGAGAAGATCCTGAGGGGCAAGATTTATGAGCATTTGGGGAAACATAATCTGATTAAGGATAGTCAGCATGGCTTTATCAAGGGGATGTCATCCCTTACAAACCTGATTGAATTCTTTGAGGATGTAACAAAACACATAGATGAAGATAGAGCAGTGGATGTAGTGTATATAGATTTCAGTAAGGCATTTGATGAGGTTTCCCATGTAAGGCTCCTTCAGAAAGTAAAGAGGCATGGAATCCAAGGGGACCTTGCCTTGTGGATCCAGAATTGGCTTGCCCACGGAAGGCAAAGGGTGGTTGTAGGTAGTTCTTATTCTGCACGGAAGGCGGTGACCGGTGGTGTTCCGCAGGGATCTGTTCTGGGACCCCTCCTCTTTGTAATTTTTATAAATGACCTGGATAAAGAAATAGAAGGGTGGGTTAGTAGGTTTGCTGATGACACAAAAATTGAGGTATTGTGGATAGCCTAGAGGGTTGTCAAAGATTATAGCACAGCATTGATAGGATGCAGAACTGGGCTGAGAAGTGGCAGATGGAGTTCAAAGTGTGAAGTGGTTCATTTTGGTAGGTCAACTTTGAAGGCAGAATATAATAATGGTAAGACTCTTGGCAGTGTGGAGGATCAGTGAGATTTTAGGGTCCATGTCCACAGGACACTCAAAGCTGCCGTGCAGGTTGACAGTGTTGTTAAGAAGGTGTATGGTGTGTTGGCATTTATCAACCATGGGATTGAATTAAAAAGCCGTGAGGTAATGTTAGAGCTATACAAGACCTTGATCAGACCCTACTTGCAGTACTTTGTTCAGTTCTGGTCACCTCACTACAGGAAGGATATGGATACTATAGAGAGAGTGCAGAGGAGACTTACAAGGATGTTGCCTGGATTGGAGAGCATGCCTTAAGAGAAAAGATTGAGTGAATTTGGCCTTTTCTCCTTGGAGCGACAGAGGAGGAGAGGTGACCTGATAGAGGTATATAAGATGATGTGAGGTATTGATCACAGGGATAGCCAGAGGCTTTTTCCCAGGGCTGAAATGGGTAACATGGAGGGGTCATACTTTTAAGGTGCTTGGAAGTCGGTAGAAAGGGGATGTCAGAGCCAAGTTTTTCTCACACAGGGTGGTAGGTGTGTGGAATGCACTGCCAACGGGGGTGGTAGAGACAGATACAATAGGGCCTTTTAAGAAACTGAAGCATAGAAAAATAGAGGGCTATATGCTAAGCAAATTCTAGGCAGTTTCTAGAGTAGGTTACATAGTTGGCATAAAATTGTCGGCCAAAGGACTTAATGTGCTGTAGATTTAGTTAGAACAGTTAGAGCTCTGGGCCATTGATCTAGAGTTGAGTTTGTATCCAACCACAGCACATCTTGAATTTAACATCAATTCAATAAATAGTTCGGTAATTGAAGAAGGCCAGCTTCAGTAAAAATTGCCAGATGTTTGTAAAATCCTATCTGATTCACAGTCATCAATGTCCTAAGGAGAATGCAGCCAGCTATTCTCACCAGGTCTGGCCTAAATGTGATTGCAGACCCAGTAAAGTGGATGACTGTAATGTTTGGCCACTCAGAGCAGTTAGGGATGGGCAATAAACATGGATAGTGCTGGCAGTATTTACACCCTGTAAATGAATACATATAAAAGTTAAATTATGTTTTGTCAAAGGAAGTGATGTAGGAAGGGTTACTGAGTGGTAGGTTTTGAGTAGGAAAGAGCAAGGGGCTCTTCAAATTGTAAAAGCAGCAGCCCAAGCCAGAATTGATAAATGTTCTGCTTGCTGTACAATAGCGTGAGTTTTTTTAAATGTCTGAAAGCATTCTGTAGGTGGCAATGCTGCAGGCATTAGCACTTCAGCTGTCTGCATCATTGAAAAGTGGCAGGTGGGCTGGTGTTCGTGATGCTCGCATGGTATCCCAGCCGCCAGCCTGCTGTGTGGAGGTGGCTTTGATTAAATTCCAGGTACTTCCCTCACTAGAGGGATAATTGCATATGTTCATGTGGGATGATTTCATATTTGATTTTATATAAAATCAAAAGTTTTTAAAGTACAGTCTTAAAGTTTGATGGTAAATGGAAATGGTGATGAATTATTATAAGCCTGACATGGTACTAAGCTACTAAAATGTCCAGCTTTGGAGTGTGTCAAACCAACAGAGATGAATTTATAGTGACAGGCAGCCTACTGACAGCAGGAACCAGAGAGAGTCAAGATACAGGAAATGAAGTCACTCTGTGGCGCAGTATGGGTTAGTCTTGTACTCCTCAGCATGAAAATGTTTCCCTGAACTTGGCTCGGCTTTGTCTCATCACAGTGGACTTCTGAAGCAAGAGAATACTTCTCTACTTGATGTATTTCACTGAGTCTATTCATCTCTGCACAATATTAACAGTAAACCTCTGTGAAGGTTCCTGAAGAACTTTGTTTCAATGGCCTCAAATAGGCCCCGTGGGTGGATACAGGACACTGTCAGAGAGCAGGGGAGAAGTCCAATGACTGCCCAGTTGCCATAAAACAATAACTTTTATGTCATATAAAATCGGTGGTGAGAAAGGCAAATGCAGTGTTATCATTCATTTTTGTTGAGGACTAGAACATAAGAACAAGGATACAATGCTGAGGCCTTTTAAGGTACTGGTGAGGCTACACTTGGAGTATTGTCAGCAGTTTTGGGTCCCTTAAGAAAGTATGTGTTGACATTGGAGAGGGTTCAAAGGAGGTTCACAAAAATTATTCTGGGAATGAGAGAGTAATCATATGAAAGCTTGATAGCTCTGAGCCTGTACTCGCTGGAATTTAGAAGAATGACGGGTGACCTTATTGAAACCTATGGATGTTGAAATACTTGGATAGAGTGGATGTGGAGAGGATGTTTCCTATAGTGGGGGAGTCTGGCATGAGAGGGCACAACCTGAGAATAGAGGGACGTCCATTTAGAGCTGAATCTGTGGAATTTGTTACCACAGGCATCTATGGGGGCCAGGTCATTGGGTGTATTTAAGGTGGTAGTTGATTCTTGATAATTCAGGACATGAAAGATTTATGGGGAGAATGTGGTTACGAGGGAAGTGGATCAGGCATGATCAAATGGCAGATCATTCGGGCTGAATGGCCTAATTTTGCTTCTATGTCTTATGATCTTGTAAGTCAATGATAATACATCTGATTCTAAGAATCTAAAATGTAATGATTAGCTCTCACATGGTAATGCATAGTTTTACAGAAATTGAGTGCCACATTCCTTTCATCACAACAGTAACCATATTTCAAGGGTCATTCAATTCACCAAAATGCATATTGTAATGTCTTATTATTGTGAAAAGTCCTATTGAAATGCACATCTCACATTACTGTAGAATTTAGTTTGTGTCCAGATTCGAGGGTGTCAGGGAGATTTACTCGTCAACTTCATTCCTTCACTGTACTCACTACTAGTCTCCTCATTGTGGCCAGAATTAAGCTCAGTGTCCAGGGAAAGAGCAGGCAATTAATGAGCTTTTATGTGTGCCAATTGTTTGCATAGGTGCACCATCCAGCATGGCTTCCGGTTTGTAAATAGTTTTTAATGACATATCATGTGCAGGGAATCCCTTTTTTGGAAAAAAATGCTGTCAGATTTTCACTGCAGTAATTGATAATTGCAAACATTTGTCTGTGACCAAAAAGGAAAAAAAAATGTCAGATGGGAACACCAGAGGAGTTGAGACTTGAATAGTATATTTACTGGGTAAAAGGGTGAATCAGTGTTTGCAGTTCTAAATTATATTTGAGGGAAGCTGACAAGGTAATAGAGATGAAACCAGCACGTGTGTTCAGATTCTTGGCATCTGTTGGAAGAATCTTTAAGTCAAAAACCTTTAGATACAGTTTGCAATAAATCTTCCAATTGCTATCCATTTCTAAGCTGTTGAAAACTGAGCTTGTCTTTCTCAACATTCATGTTGTATTGGACCACAAACTTTGCATCCATACCATCACTGACTCTGTCTCAGCTCATGCACTATGGTAAAAATCTATTCCTCTTATCTCTACATTTGACAATTTGAGTACATTCCCTACCACCTTTGAATCTCAATTTGCTTGTTCTTGATATCAGTGAAACATTTGACTGGGGGGTATGAAGAAGTCCTGATGAAGCTGAAGTCAACGAGCATCAAGGGGAAACCTCTGGCATAAACAGGGTAGTTATCACTAACAAACCTAACAAATGCTGCGTTTGTCAGCAATGCTCACATCTCAATTAATGGGGGTGGGGAAAAAAAAGCCCTTTAAACTTGATCTCAGCCTGATTTGTACTTCAGAGCATTTCCAATTGACTCATCAGTCTTCACCAGATTTCTGTTTAGCATGATCTTCCTTTTAATATTCTTAACCTACACTCATGCCTTTTGCTCTGTCTGAAATCTACTCCACTCGATGTGATTGGGATTTTCCTGCTCTGCAGTGCCAGCCTATTGGTTTTCCCTTATTTCCATCAGTGACCAAGGCTGTAGCGTTCCACCCCCCTCTCCCCACCCCTCCCCCCCACACATATCGTTTTGGCCAGGCTCTTAGATGTTTGCACATGTCCCTGATGCAGAATCTTAGAATCTAGAGAAATTTTCCTATTAAAAGTGCTATATATCAGAAATAGTGCTAAAGTGGGAAATTGTGAACTCTGGTTTGTCAGCAGTATCCAAGTGGGCAAGTCCTCTGCAGTCCATCTGGTTGATCATATTCCTAATTCTTTAACATGCAGCTGTGACAAGTTCTCTCTATCCAGCAATTTATTTTTATGGGCTGAATGTTCATTTACCCGGATGTAAGAGAAATGTGGATTGTTGTTTCTAAGTATGTTCATCTCATTTCCCTGTTTGTGTGGAGGTAATAAGTCTCTGCCAGACTTCCAATCTGCAAAACCATCAATATTTATGAGTTTGCTTTATTTTAAGATTTATTGAAGTTCTTTAATGTGACAGTGTGCATGAATTATTTAATGCCTGCAGCAAGTTAACTGTGTCGACAACTTAGCCAAGCTTTTTATTATTGCACCCAAATATTCACTAAAAATTCAATGCCATTGGACTACAGAAATGTCAATATGTTTAATAGACTTGTTTTAGTAAAACTTTATGATCTGTATTTGGAATTCATACAACATGCAATGAGTTGAATTAAGAAAAAATCATTTTTAATTAGACTGCCTTTATTTGGAGAATATGCATTGATTCTCATGTGTATTTGTAACTAGTTGAAGCTAGAAAAAATTGTGGTACTTGTATAAATTTGCAAAACTGACAGGTTTCACTGATGTATTTGACTCTTAAATGACTCTTTTCTCATCCAAAATTGTTTTTGAAAGGTAATAATGAAAGGTCCTGACATTTCTGATGGATTAGGGTGTAGCTTACTCTCCTAGAACACCACTGGTTATGACATGAATTGTCCTCAGAAATCCTTTTTAATATCCTCTGCTGTTTAACAGATCAACCATCCCATAAAAGTTGGTTGGTGATTGGAAAGTGGGATGTGGTATTAATAAATGTCAGAAAGCATTTTAGTGTGGCTTCTAGAATGAAGAGTACATGGCTGTAATCAGACCTGCTAGCTTAGAAACTGAGCATTATTTATTCTGTATACAAACTGTACAGATGAAGTAGTGAAATGCTCCAGAGCAGTGAGCTTCATGCAAGTGACAGCCCAAGGCAAATCGTTCCAGGTAGACCTGTATGTAATCATCACAAATAGGGAGAAGGGTGTGGAGTTCCAAGCTAAGGGACAGAGGTATAAGGTGCCTGTCAGGTGTTACAGGGGATATTCAGAAGCAGTTCCTCATTTGATTGGCATTGGAAATCTGGAATTGTCTCTCGGGGCTGCAGGTGCTGAGGGTCAATTGGAAAATGCTAAAAGTTAAGATGAATGAATTGTGTAGAGCTGCAAAGAGATATACTGTGATTGAATTGAATGGCAGAATGGGTTCAAGGAGCTGAGTGGCCTACCGCTGTTCCTATGTTGTGTATTGGGAGTTTGTGATTGTATATCATTTCCAGATATTGGCACTGAATGTTTTTGGATTTGGGTTTATCAGAAGTTACCAGAATTTTATTTCTTCTTCGGTGTATAAGTTTAGTGGTACAAGGGATTTTTCCTGATCAAATACATGACTTTATAAAGGAAGGCTTGAATTTCCATAATGTATTACATGATGCCTCTGTCCATAAGCACCTTTCAGTCAATAAATTACTGTGAGGTCTGTGTTGTAGTGTAGGGAATATGGCAGCCATTGCAGGCATAAAAGTTGCCTCATACAGCAGTACCTGTTCTTGTGTGACATTACCACTGGGACCCAGATGAAAAATCATGTATTCTCACTGAAAGCAGTGCTTGTGAGGGTTTGTATTTCTTAGACAGCTGAATGGGTCTCTGTTTAACCTGTTTCTATATTCCACTTGGACTGTCAGTCCAGACTAAATTGTTGGAAAAGAGAGCCACGAAGCTGTGGCTAACTGCCGAGGTTTTGATTACTTTATGAGATGTGAGAGACCAAACCCTTCGATTCAAATATATTGGGATTTTTTCAATAATTGTTCATTGCCAGCGCTTTCCAAATTTCCCCAAATTAGATAAGCTTGTTTGTCCCTTGTTTATATTTTCTCTGCATAGTGTAATCTATTGGGAGCCTTTGGGGGGAAAAAAAACCACTGGAAGTCAGGAAGATTGGTTGGATAGGGAGAGAAACAAATGTGTCCCCAGTCTTCCTGTATCATTTTCTATGGATAGTGAGAGGTTTAATTATGTATTATTTGGGATTCTGTTCACTTTTACTGATGTAAAGCACAGTATTGTTAATATGTTTCAGGAACAGAGAGGGAATTTTCTTGTCTGTCTTAATTAAAAGTCAGAATTGTCTTCATGTCCTTTATGTTGGCTGGGAGTGCTGACAATCGGTAGTATATTGTGTTTTGCTTTGGGGGGAAGCAGGGGTTTCTGTTTACTTTGCTGTGGAATTTTTTGGAAGTTTGAGAAAACAAGCTTCTCTCCTTTCCTAAATCCTACTGTTTGTGGTCTTGTCTCATGTTGCAACAACTCCCAACATGAATTGGTGACTGTGGTGCTTGTAAAGTTTCTCACCATTTAAGCCAAGGTATTCAATGAAAATACAATAATCAGTCATCCTCCACTTGAAAGAGTGAAATGGGGGATTTTTATTTACATTGTGACCCTGTAGCACTACTAGTGCTGTGCATGTCTTTTGTCTATATTTTCCAATGTTTTTAATTTGTATTTTCTTCCTTTAGTTAGATAGATTCAAAGAACCCCCTGCTTATGGACCCATGTGTGACTTATTGTGGTCTGACCCACTAGAAGACTTTGGCAATGAAAAGTCTCAGGAACATTTTACTCATAACACAGTCCGAGGCTGTTCTTACTTTTACAGGTAAGGGGATTTATCCTATCACTCTTGGATTAAGCGTCTGCTGCATTTCAAGTTATGGCTGGGGTTATGATGTAGAAGTCAAAACCAGGCTTTTGAGAGTCTAATAGGAATCATTCTTGCACACACTGTCGTAGAGTCTGGGACTCTGTCGTGAGCTGCAATTGACCCTGGATCAGTTGTTAATTTTAAACCTGATCTTAAGTCTTAATAAAATATATTCAGTATGTAAAGCAGACGGGCAGATGGATTTTGGTCACAGATCAACTGTGATCTCATTAAATTGTAGAACAGAGCCTCTTGTTTCTGTTGATGAGCCATCCCCAGAATACAAGAAGGTTCCAGTGCCTTTGGGAAGGCATCTTAACCTTGGATGAGTGCAGTGTAACTTCACTCAAATGTTCCAGGGCTACAAGGGTTAGATTACAAACACCAAGTTCATGTTTTTATAAAATATGAGTCAGTTTTTTTTAGGATTTTTGAAAAGATTTTTGGGTAAGTGATTGTACTCTGTGATGGATTGAGTTAAGAACATGGGTGCATCTTAAACACAGATCAGGGCTCCAGGAAAGAGGTTGGGAAATACTTGACGTCTGATGACGGAAAGGTGGTATGTCTCCCAGTGTCTTAATTAATTATTTTAAGTCTGAGATTAATAGCTTTTCCTTAACCAGGGCATAGAGGCATTATGGAGGCAAAGGGAATGGGATGGGATATAGATCAGCTGTAATTGTCATTAAATGAGCTAATGAGGTTGCTAATTGGTCATGGTTGGGACTGCAGTATTGAATTCTTTCTAATGTTATTGTTTATTTTAAATTATTTTCCATTTTCAAATTTATACTATTCAATATTGTTGCTTACTCAGTGTCAAAATGATTGAAAATTTATTGTGCTGAATTTTTGTTACATGCTTCAGCTCTGTGTGTGCTCTAAAGACAATTGACTCTGTCTCACCTTCTCCTACGCCTGCCTCAGCTCTTCTGTTGTCCCTCCTGGATTAACTGCTATTCCTCAGTTAGACATTGGTTAGAAAAAACCCATTGCTTTCTGTTATCTTTCCTACATATTTTCCATAAATGAAAATCAAGAACCTAGCAGTTGCTTTCTGAATTAAAACTTTCTGGAAAAAGCACTCAGTAGGTCAGGCAGCATCAATGGAAAGAGAAACGTCCATTGTTTCAGGATGATGGCCCTTCAGAACCGTGGAAGAGTAAAACAAATTAGTTTTAAGTTGCTGAGACTGTAGAGTAGATGGGATGGGTAGGTCTGAGTAGATATCTTAGAGTGATATCAGGGTTGCTGTGGGAATGAGTTGTAGAGATTCTTTGGTTAATGGGGGCAGTTAGACGAGATAAGCATACTATAAATGGTTGTGAATTACTGCTGACAGATCATATCACAGTTGAATATCTTACAATAGAAGTAGTCTATTCTCATTACCTGAAGTTGTTACCTGAAGTTGTAGAGTCTGATATGGAAAGCTGTAGTTTTCCATGACACATGAGGTGTTATTCAACTGTGGTATACTTTGTGGTAACTTTCTACTCAAGGTATTATATAAATGACACGTATGGAATTCAGATCATTTTATTTTGCTGTGAAACTGAAGTATAATGCATAAAGTGCATACGTAATATTTTGAGAGATGATTTATTTTACCACTTTGTCATAACTACAGTATGAGAGTCAGTAGAAAGTTGGTGGATAAGGAAGGAATTGGATAGAATTCAAATTGTATGCAGAACCCAGAGGCATTTTAAAACACTGCTGTAATTTGGCTCCTCAGCATAATGACAGCCCACGAGCCTTGTGCAATAATGGATTAAAAAAGGAGATGCATATTGTTTTTTAAAAAATTGATTTAAAGCAAGCATTTGAGCAAATGTGTTCGTTGTGAATTAGAGGATGGAATTGGTAATAAAACACATTTAATTTTGGGTGGGTGTATTTAAAGGGTAGAATGTGGTTCTAACTGTAAGAGTAGGTCAAAAGCTGAGTATCTCAAGGCATGACTCAGCTGACACCCCAAAGACTTTTCACTATCTGTAGGGCACAAGTCAGGAGCATAATGGAACACTTTACGCCTGTCTGGATTAGTGCTGTCCACGAGCACTCAAGTGTAACAGCATTCAACATCAAGCAGCCTGTGTGGTTGTCAGTTCATCCACCACTCCTGCTTTTCACTGTGCAATGGATTATTCTGCATTCTGAATGCTGCATTCTAAAACATCTTTTTACTTACCTAGATGAAGTTGGAAGTGAACACCACCTCCCGCTTCCGTTTCACCAAGCTGTGGATCACATTTTGACTGTTGCTGGTTCTAAATCCAATTTCCCTGAATGTAAATTGCACCCAATAATCCCTTCAACACACAGACTGCAAATTTTCAGGAAGTTGGTTCATCACTTTGTCAAGCAGTGGGAATGGGCAATGAACTCTGGCAGTGCTATACCCTGCAAATGAATATAGAGAGCAGTCAATACATACAATAATAGGAACAGAGGGCCACTCTCCTATAATGAAAATAAATGGCTCCTTATGGAATATTAGACTATCAATATCTACAAAGACAGTGAAATAAACCAGGCTATGCTGTTACAATTGTGGTCCACATCGTTGTTGTAATGTCATCATTTGGTATAATTAGTGCCAGTTATATGTTACTGCTGGACACTTGGTCTACCAACCATTTTCTGTTCGAAGTCCAATTGTTTTTGGCATTACAATGGGAATGTATTTATTTAACATTTTTGAGCCAAAACCATGTAGAAAGTATCACAAAAATGTCAACACCTGACAGGAATGGACTTCATTCCATGAATTATAGCAGAATGAGATATGTTTAAAATAATGAGAGGTATCGATAGGTGGATGGTAACAGTATTTCTCCCCAGGAAGAGGCTATCAAAATTAGGAGGCATAAGCCTGATGCCTTATAAAGGTTCACCCTGTGAAGGATGATGTTCTGACATCAGCCTCCAAGACAGAGATCACAGGTTTGCTAGATGATGTGGGGAATTCACACAGGTATAGTGTTATTCTTCCCTTCAAGACTTGATAAGCTAATGGGAAATTAAAGCATCACTATAGTTATGCTGTTAGGTTTTGCCTTATTAGGAAGTAATGGCATGCAAACCCAACTGCAGCTGTTGTGCATTCGATTGTATCTCTAATATCACACAGAATTGCCTTTTGCTGTCATAGATTGTACCTGAACTTGCAGGATTCTAGATCGCTGTTTTTCTATGCCACAGATTTAGCACTCAGCAGACTGCAGATCTTGTAATTCATCCAGGGCTGCTGTTTGGGGAAAATTCAGTATATTTTCTTAGGCACACACTCATCCATGCAGGTCCTGATGAAGTTGGTGTGACCGTGATATAGTCATTCAGAACTGAAGGTGAATCCTTGAATGTGATCCAGTCCACTGACTCAAAGCAGACCTCTGCCTCCCTTTGCCATACCTTTGCAGTCGTTATCCCTGGTATTGGCTCTGCCTATATGCTGGGAGTAGAAACACAGTCAGATGATTGGACTTGCCGAAGTATGGGTTTGGGATGGTATGTATGGTAAGCATTCTTGATTA
Organism: Hemitrygon akajei; assembly: GCF_048418815.1. Classification (NCBI taxonomy): domain Eukaryota; kingdom Metazoa; phylum Chordata; class Chondrichthyes; order Myliobatiformes; family Dasyatidae; genus Hemitrygon; species Hemitrygon akajei. The sequence goes on from NC_133127.1 coordinate 36,407,854, forward strand.
TAGCGTAACAGTGACAGAATATTGGTGCCTCTGGTACTGCAGCTAACATGTTGAACTTATTTGGTCAAAGACTTTCACGTGTATCAAGGTGCAACAAAAATCTTGTCTTGCTTGCTGTTCATGCAGATCAGTTGATTGTAACAGTGCATTGGGATAGCACAAGGTAAAACAATAACAATGCAGGGTAGAATCTTGCAGTGTCAGAGAAAGGGTAGGCAGACATTAAGGTTCAAGGTCAGAATGAGGTTGGTTATGATGTTAAAAGAGGGCAGAAAAGAGAACATCTGGAGTGGGTGGGTATTTGATTGTGCTGGCTGCTTTACCAAGGCAGCAGGAAGTGTAGGCAGAGTTAATTGAGGGAAGCTGTTTTCTGTGATGTGCTGAGCTGTGTCCACAGTTCTGTAGTTTCTTGTGGTCATGGACAGAGCAATTGACAGTACCAAGCCATGATGCATCTGGATAGGATGCTCTCTGTGCATTGATTTAAAAATTGGTAAGGGTTAAACGGGACATGCCAAATTTCTTTAGCCTCCTAAGGAAATAGAGGTGCTAGTGAGTTTTCTTTGTTTGCTCCTAAGAATTTGAAGCTCTCAACCCTCTTGTCCTCAGCACCATTGATGTAAATAGGTGCACCAGCATCCCTCCCCCCCTTCCAGCTCTTTTATTTGCTGACATGAGTGAATGAGAAGAAGAACCTATGATGATGATGATGCCATGCAACTGCTTGTAAAGGTCATTGGGATATTTTCAGGGAACCTTGACTTCCTGAATACAGAATACTGAGCACTTTCCTTGGCACATGAACTGAATTGAGTGCCTTCCTTGGTGGTATGATATCAGGAGGAGGCTGAAAATGGTTGTAGCCAGTTCAGGCTTGTCTTGAGATGATCTGTCTTAGTCACTATGGAAAAAACGAAAGCCTGGACCTGGGCAAGTTTCCCCTGGTCATTGAAATGTGGCTTTAATGTTTCATTTGAAATGGGCTGTGTAGCACAGCAAATAATCTTCTGGAGGATCTTAGCAGGTCAAGCAGGATCAGATGAAGGGTCTTAACTCAAAGAATCGACTATCTGTTTCCTTCCACAGATGCTGTCCGACCTGCTGAGTTCCCTCAATAAATTAGTTTGTTACTTCAGCTTCCATCATCTGCTGTCTCCTGTATTGCAGTCTAGATGATGACTGGGACCTGAAGTCACCATCTCCTGACACCAATGGGAGTGCTGCTCACTGAAACACCACCTAGAATAGGTGGACTGAGACAAGTAATATCATTTCAAAGTGTGACTAACCATTGGTATTCATTCCCTTCAGTGTGATCAGTTCTTGCTGTATTATCTCTACAGGTTCAGAAAACCAAAATATTCTTCATAAACAGTTATTTTTACAAAGCACATGGAGGTATTTAAAAAGTTAACATTCTATGCTTCTTTTGGGAGTAATAAATGTTTCAGTAGTTTTGTAACTAAAATGTTTTTTCTTTGTTAATGTGATTCCCAATGAAAATTGAATAATGAGTACTGTCCTATTATGGAGTCAAAACTGTAGGTTGCGGAAAAGAAACTGTATAACATATATCAAGAGGACCTGCTCTGAGTGTGAGCTCACAGGGCTGACTGAGCTACATTTACAGTTTGATCTGTAGCTTTATTGACATGGCTGATAAATGGCCCAGGCAAGGAAGCTATAATTGGTGAGGAAGTAGCTGCAGGTGGAATTACATTTTCTCTGAAGCTGCAGACTTCAATGTTTTGTAAACCAGGCACTTTATTATTTTTTTCAGCTTTTTATATGAGATGATTTTTCTTTTTCATCTTCAGACCTTCTTTCCTCAGTTCTTTTGGATGAAGCATTAAGCTGAGACCCAAACTGAGTTCACAAGCATCTGCTGAAGATCCCATGGTGTTATGTGAAGAGCAGTGAGTTCTCCCTTCTGTCTAATCCCGTTTATATCCCTCAGTCAACATCACTGCAAACAGATGTTCTCCATATCACATTGCCTTTGGGAGCATCCTATGCTCAGTGGTTACTGAATATCCTACATCAGATATCTAAATATTTTGATAACAAGCTGAGATCATAACAGATGCTGTACAGATATAAGGCGTTTCTCAATTTTCTTTAGCACAACTTGCCTTGCACCTCACCCCAGCTCCATTTATCCATTTAATTGTATGTTTTCCTTTCAGTCAGTTTCTTTATTTAGATGCCATTCAAAGCCGATTGGTGATGCACACAGCCACTCTAGTAATAGCGTATAGCTTTTTTGGAGATGTACATACAATTTTGTCAGTCGGATTGAATATAAGAAATATAAACTGGAGTGAGCCATTGGGTATTGCCTTTCAATGAAGTAGTGGCTAGATTTTTTTTGGCAATGTTCCACTTAGTAACATGGTATCCTTTGATTTCCTTAATGTCTGAGAACTAAATCCTAGGCCAATCATGTCAAATCAAGGGCCAATGGCATTGACAGAGGTTTTATCAAAAGTTGCTCTCTGTTGGGCAAACTGTTTAAAAGGTGTTTCAGGGCATTTAGATGTAACACACCACTCCGTGACATCATTGATTTAAACTTGCATAGTACACTTATTGTAAGAAGAGCCAGGTGAGCTGCCTCAACACTTACTGCCCAGTTGCACTTCTTTTTAATGAATGATGAAGTGCTTTGAGAGATTGGCCATAGCTGCAATCAACTCCTGCCTAAGCAAGAACCTGTACCTGCTGCAATTTGCAAATTGCCACAATAGGTTTACAACGGATGCTTTCACACTGGCTCTCCACTCGGCCTTGGATCACCTGGACAATAGTAATACCTATGTCAGGATACTATTTATTGACTACAGCTCAGCATACAACACTGTCATGCCCTCAGTTCTAATAAAAAAACTCCAAAACCTGGGCCTCTTTGTCCCTTTGCAACTGGATTCTTGACTTACTCACCAGGAGACCCTGGTCTGTGTGGATCAGAAATAACATTTTGCTAACAATCCACACCGGTGCACCTCAATGATGAGTACTTAATGCACTATACTACTCTCTCTACACCCATGATTGGCTAGGCACAGTTCAAGCACCATCTATAAATTCTCCAAAGAAACAACTGTTGGCAGAATTTCAGATGGTGACAAGGAGGCATATAAGACTGAGATAGATCAGCTGGTGAGTGGTGTGGCAGCACAACCTTGAACTCAACATCAAGGAATTGATTGTGAACTTTAGGAAGGGGAAGTCAGAGGAAAACACACTAGTCATCATTGAGGGGATCAGAAGTGGAAACGGTGAGCAGTTTCAAGTTCCTGGGTGTCAACATCTCTGCGGATCTATCCTGCACCCACGTATTGATGCAATTACAAAGCAGGGACAACAGTGGCCATCTTTCATTAGGAGTTTGAGGAGAATTGGTATGCCACCAGAGACACTTGCAAATTTCTACAAAGGTGCTGTGAAGAGCATTCTAACTGGTTGTATCACCGTCTGGTACGGAGGGTCCTCTGCACAGGATTGGAAAAAGCTACAGAAAGCCAGCCATCGGCACTAGCCTCCCCAGTATCAAGAACACTTTCAAAAGGCGATGCCTCAAAGTGGCATCCATCTTTAAGGACCCCATCACCCTGGACATGCCCAGTTCTCATTGCCACCATCAAGGAGGAGGTACAGGAGCCTGAAGAAATGCATTTGATGTTTCAGGAACAGCTTGTTCCCCTCCACTGTCAGTTTTCTGAGTGGACAATGAATCCATGAACAGTATACTTTTTTCTCTCTTTTTCCACTATTATTTAATTAGATTTTCTGTTTTTCAAAGTTGAAAACTTTGAACTTTGAATTTTTAAAATGTACTTATTGTAATTTATAGTTTTTATTATGTATTGCAATGTACTGCTGCCACAAAACAATAAATTTCATGATATATGCCAGTGATATTAAACCTGATTCTGAGAACTTAAGTTTTCTCATCAGAATCTTTATCAAGCAACCCTGAGTCTGAGGATATTAGGACAAGTGATTTTAAAAAAAATAAATAAAAGTAGAAGATTTCTCTGAGTTACTTACTGGCAGAGAGATTTGGGGAGGGGTTTCCTGAGATTAGGTCCGTGGCAACTGAAAGTAGAGTTGTAATGCTTACAAGACCAAAATAGGAAGAGTGCAGAGATCTCCCAGAAGTGACAAAGTTACAGAGACTTGCATGGTCTAGGGAGGGGGTGGTGGTGGAGAGCAGTAGGAGGAAGATGGTAGATGGTAATTCTGGTGTGATTGCCATGGAGGCCTATGCACAGGGGAAGATAGGCAAGCAAGGCCTGGTCAGATCAGATACAGATAACAGAATTCATCTTGAAATTAAGTTTATGGTGGATGAAAATATGGGAGATCAGCCAGGAGTGTGTCAGATTGGTAAGACCCTGAGATGGTTGTGTATATCATACTCGCTTGTTATAGTTCTCTTAGAAACTTGGCAATGGAAAATTGAGAATTCAGATCCGAACACTTAATGGGAGAGCAAAGGTTCATATTGTAAGTGAAATCGTGGCTGCTATTCACATCTGTAACTAACTTGGTATGGCCTTTTAAACACACAAAACAAAATAGAAAAGATAATTACTATCCCAATCTTTGTATTAAAAACTATCCACCCACCTGCTGTACAGTGAAGGGTTTTTGTAGCTCAATGGGTTGATCTTAATAATGGCTGTTCAATAAATTGAAGCAGTTCTGCGTATAGATAGGAAAAGACAAATGCCTATTCTCTGAGACCGTCAAGTTGGCAGCTCTCCACACGGTGAAACAAAATCCAGGGCTTGTGATTTGCTGAATGCAGAGTGGCTGTGGAAACTAATCATTAATCAAGACCAGGATGCACAAAATGAATTTGAGGCCCAATCTACTATTACACAGACAAAGGAGAATTTAATTTAATTTGAACTTAATCACATAATTTTAGAATTAGTTGAACAGCAACCTTGACTCAAGTGATATTGTGCACCCTTTTGAGACAGTGGTCATGGGTTCAAGTCACACTCTGGTGAGCCAAGTCCAAATTAAAACTAGTACTATATCAAAGGTGCTCTGCACTGTCAAAAGTACAGTGGGGTTGGTGCACTGTCCTGGTGGATAGGGTGTGGTGGTTGAGAAGGGTGTGCTGCTCTGGGTCGGGTGTAGTGGGTGGGGCAGGTGTGCCACCCTGTTAGGAAGGTGGAGTAGGTGGGGAGGCACCTGTTTGTCAGAGTTCCAACAGTGAGATGAGATGTTACTTGGAAGCTCCAGTTACTCAAATGACTTCATTGGAGAAAGAAAGGTTTCAAAGTTAAAAAAAAATTTATTATCAATGTACATATGTTACAGTATACAATCCTGAGATTTATTTATTTGCGGGTGATCACAGTAAATACAAGAACCATGATAGAATCAATGAAAGACTGCGCCCAACAGGATGAATAACAACCAATGTGCAAAAAAACCCCTATAAATATAAAAAGAGAGAAAAGAAAAGGTCAGTGATGGGGCGAGTGAATTTATCCCCTCTGGTAAAGGAGTCTGATGGCTGAGAGATAATAACTGTTCCTGAACCTAGTGGTGCAGGTCCTGAGGCTTCTGTACTACCTTCCTGATGGCAGCAGCGAGAAGAGAACATGGACTGGATAGTGAGCATCACTGAAAATGATGCTTTCCTGTGACGGCACTCCATGTAGATATATTCAATGGTGGGGGAAGGCTTTACCCATGATGGACTGGGTCATATCCACTACTTCTGGTAGGCTTTTCCGTACAAGGGCAATGGTGTTTCCATACCAGGCTACGATGTAACCAGTTAATATACTTTCCACAACACTTCTATAGATGTTTGTCAGATTTTTCAATGACATACTGAATCTTAACAAACTTAATGAAGAATGAAAGTAGAGGTGCTGCTGTGCTTTCTTCATAATGGCACTTATGTGCTGGATCCAGGACAGATCCTCTGAATTGATAGGTCAGAAGTATTTAAAGTTGTTCACTCTCTTGACCTCTGATTTCCCTCAATGAGGTCTGGCTCATGGACCTCTGGTTTCTTCTTCCTGAAGTCAATTGTCTCCTTGGTCTTGCTGACACTAAGTGAGAGGTTGCTGCTGTAGCACCACTTAGCCAGATTTTCAATCTCCTGCCTATGTGCTGATTCATCACTGTCCTTAATTCAGCCAACAAGAGTGGTTTTGTTGGCAAACTTAAGTCTGGCATTGGAGCTGCACTAGGCCTTACAGTCATAAGTATGAAGCAAGCAGAGCAGGGGGCCAAGTACATAGCCTTGTGGTGCATCTGTGCTGATGGTAATTGTGGAGGAGATGTTGCCAGTCCAAACTGACTGAGGTCTATGAGTGAGGAAATTGCGGAGCCAGTTGTATAACGAGGTAATGAGGCCTAGGACTTGATGCTGATTGATTAGTTTTAGCTTATAGATGCAGGGGTAAGAGCCTGTTTTCCTGTGGCATTCCTTTTGCATTCTCCTCTTACTGCTTCACCCACACATCCGTCTCTTGCATAATTATTTGAGGTTGGCAGAATGAACTCAGTCACAGGAGATGTGGGTGAACAGCTCTACCACTGCACTGTTCGTTTCTTCCCTTCTAGCAAATATACGTAAAGGTAATGAAAATATTTGATAGAGTGGACATGACATAAAGCTGTTTCCAGCTGTGGTAGGGGCCAAGACATGTGATTAATGACTTCATTGGCAAGTTCATGAGGCCCGTCATTGCTCTGAGTGATGGGAATATAGACCTGCCAGAGAAAGTGATCCAAGAAACAGAGGTGGGTAAATATGAGAGAGATGCAGAGGGATGATAAGATGTTGGTGCTGCGCACAAACACTGGCAAAGCAGAGAGGGGTCAAATAGCCCAAGGTGCAAGTCTAGTTGTTCATTCTGAATGAGTGCCGGGACAGAAATGATGGCCAGTTTCTGAAGTGCTCTATGGTGCGCACTCTCCTGCACACACGGGGAAGTTATGCGAGCAGGTGTGCAGGAAGTGTACCATGTTATCTGAACAAGAAACAACTGATTGTCCCTCTCTAGTGGCCAATTCATTGATTTCCCACAGATACTATATTTTTCAGATTGTCTTTCACCAATCCCCTACTGGCAAATATCTGTCCAGATGCCTTATAAATGTTACCATTGCTGCCTTCATGTCCTTTTCTGTCAGCTCATTCTAAAAACCAGCTACTCTTTGTGAAAAATCTACCCCTCAGATCACCTTTAACTTACTCTTTCTCACCTTAAGCCTAAACCTTCTAATTTTAGACATCCCTACCATGAGAATAGGTACTCTATGCCTCTCATTTTGTGTAGCTTTTGTCTAAGTACCAGTCTGCATGTTTACAGCCATTTTGTGCCTAATATGCTTTTTGAATAAACTACTGTAAAATAGATTCAGTGCTACAAACATAATGTACACATCAACCACTCTTGTTCACTGTTTTGCCCTCTTTGCACAGCTGTAGGGAATTGGGGGAATTCCTTTGATCCAGATTGTTTATCAGAATGGCTTGGGATTTGCAGTCAGCAGGCAAATCCATTGCTGTCCTCAGCTCTCAAAGATGCAGTGTGTTCTAAGTCTGCTCTCTTCCCTTCTTGACTGTCTTTGCTGTTAGCTGAATAGAGTCCCAAGTACCTGGTAGTTCTGATGTTATTAAGCTGGCCGAAGAATAAAACTGGTTGAATACTTTTTTTCAGCACCAAACCTGGAAGTAAAATTTATTTTCACTGTAGGTTCAAATATTTTACAGCGGACTGAATAAAGATTGGAAATAGATTAAAGTAGAAATTGAAAAGTCAAATATATTCTAAAGCAAAGATTACAGTTGGCATGCATAAAATTACCTTTTGGGAGCAGAGTGATTGATGAAACGTAATTATGTTGCAGTACATCATTAAAACCTGGAACAGAGCATAACTTTTTTTTAAAGTTTAGAGGCAAGAGCAGTTCATGAATTACTGGAAATTTTATCGATTCTCTATAACAGTGGTAACAAAGGCTGTAGATGTGAGATTGGAGTAAGATTTGAATGTTATTACTCAACTATCAGGTTCCTGAACCAGCATGGATAACTTCACTTATCTCAACTGATTTCACAAGTTATGGGTTCACTTTCAAGGACTCTACAACTCATGTTCTCAGTACCATCATTTATTTATTATTTTTGTATTTGCATAGTTGTTTTGCACATTGGTTGTTTGTCAGTCTTTATATGGTGACATGCATACTTTGATAATAAATTCACTTTGAACTTTGAACAAGGTGTGGTGACAGCAGCTTTGGAAATTTTTAACATCAATCTGCACATGTGGAAGACTCGTGTTTCCTGTATCACAGGCCCCCATTAAGGATAATCACAACAGCTAGCAGCCTCACTGTAGACAATAGACAGTAGGTGCAGGAGTAAGCCATTCGGCCCTTCTAGCCAGCACCGCCATTCACTGTGATCATGGCTGATCATACACAATCAGTACCCTGTTCCTGCCCTCTCCCCATATCCCTTGACCCCGCTATCTATAAGAGCTCTATCTAACTCTCTCTTGAATGCATCCAGAGACTTGGCCTCCACTGCCTTCTGGGGCAGAGCATTCCACATATCCACCACTCTCTGAGTGAAATCTCTGTTCTAAATGGCCTACCCCTTATTCTTAAACTGTGGCCTCTAGTTCTGGACTCACCCATTAGCGGGAACATGCTTCCTGCCTTCAGCGTGTCCAATCCCTTAATAATCTTATATGTTTCAATCAGATCCCCTCTCATCCTTCTAAATTCCAGTGTATACAAGCCCAGTCGCTCCAATCTTTTAACATATAAGAGTCCCGCCCTTCCAGGAATTAACCTTGTGAACCTACGCTGCACTCCCTCAATAGCAAGAATGTCCTTTCTCAAATTTGGAGACCAAAACTGCACACAATACTCCAGGTGGGGTCTCACCTGGGCCCTTTACAGCTGCAGAAGGACCTCTTTACTCCTATACTTAATTCCTCTTGTTATAAAGGCCAGCATGCCATTAGCTTTCTTCACTGCCTGCTGTACCTGCATGCTTGCTTTCATTGACTGATGTACAAGAACACCTAGATCTCGTTGTACTTCCCCTTTTCCTAACTTGACTCCATTTAGATAGTAATCTGCCTTCCTGTTCTTGCCACCAAAGTGGATAACCTCACATTTATCCACATTAAACTGCATCTGCCATACATTTGCCCACTCACCCACCCTGTCTAAGTCACCCTGCATTCTCATAACATCCTCCTGACATTTCACACTGCCACCCAGCTTTGTGTCATCGGCAAATTTGCTAATGTTACTTTTAATCCCTTCATCTAAATCATTAATGTATATTGTAAACAGCTGTGGTCCCTGCACCGAACGTTGCGGTACCCCACTGGTCACAGCCTGCCATTCCGAAAGGGACCTGTTAATCACTACTCTTTGTTTCCTGTCAGCCAGCCAATTTTCAATCCATGTCAGTACTCTGCCCCCAATACCATGTGCCCTAATTTTGCCCACTATTCTCCTATGTGGGACTTCATCAAAAGCTTTCTGGAAGTCCAGGTACACTACATCCACTGGCTCTCCCTTGTCCATTTTCATATTTACATCCTCAAAAAACTCTAGAAGATTAGTCAAGCATGATTTTCCCTTCATAAATACATGCTGACTCGGACTGATCCTTCTACTGCTATCCAAATGTGTCATAATTTCCTCTTTTATAATTGACTCCAGCATCTTTCCCACCTCTGACGTCAGACTAACCGGTCTATAAATCCCTGTTTTCTCTCTCCCTCCTTTCTTGAAAAGTGGGACAACATTAGCCACCCTCCAATCAGCAGGAACTGTTCCTGAATCTATAGAACATTGGAAAATGATTACCAATGCGTCCGCAATTTCTAGAGCCACCTCTTTAAGTACCCTGGGATGCAGACCATCAGGTCCCGGGGACTTATCAGCCTTCAGACTCAACAGTCTATCCAACACCATTTCTTGCCTAATATAAATTTCCTTCAGTTCATCCTTTACCCTAGTTCCTTTGGCCACTATTACATCTAGGAGATTGTTTGTGTCTTCCCTAGTGAAGACAGATCCAAAGTACCTGTTCAACTCATCTGCCATTTCCTTGTTCCCCATAATAAATTCACCCATTTCTGTCTTCAATGGCCCAATTTTGGTCTTAAATATTTTTTTGCTATTCACATACCTAAAGAAGCTTTTACTATCCTCCTTTATATTCTTGGCTAGTTTACCTTCGTACCTCATATTTTCTTGGCATATTGCCTTTTTTGTTATCTTCTGTTGCTCTTTAAAAGCTTCCCAGTCCTCCGGTTTCCCGCTCATCTTTGCTATGTTATACTTCTTCTCTTTTATTTTTATACTGCCCTTTATTTCCCTCGTCAGCCACAGCTGCCTCTTACTCCCCTTAGGATCTTTCTTCCTCTTTGGAATGAACCAATCCTGCACCTTCTGCATTATTCCCAGAAATACCTGCCATTGTTATTCCACTGTCTTCCCTGCTAGGGTATTGTTCCATTGAACTTTGGCCAGCTCCTCCCTCATAGCTCCATGGTTCCCTTTGTTCAACTGTAATATTGACACATCCAATTTTCCCTTCTCCTTCTCAATTTGTAGGTTAAAACATATCATATTATGGTCACTACCTCCTAATGGTTCCTTTACCTCAAGGTCCCTGATCAAATCCAGTTCATTGCACAACACTAAATCTAGAATTACCTTCTCCCTGGTAGGCTCCAGTACAAGCTGTTCTAAGAATCCATCTCGGAGACACTCCACAAACTCCCTTTCTTGGGGTCCAGTACCATTCTGATTCTCCCAGTCTACCTACATGTTGAAATCCCCCATGACAACAGTATCATTACCTTTGCGACATGCCAATTTTAACTCTTCATTCAACTTACACCCTACATCCAGACTGCTGTTTGGGGGCCTGTAGATAACTCCCATTAGGGTTTTCTACCCTTAGAATTTCTCAGTTCTATCCATACTGACTCTACATCCCCAGATTCTATGTCCCCCCTTGCAAGGGACTGAATATTATTCCTCACCAACAGAGCCACCCCACCCCCTCTGCCAGTCAGTCTGTCCTTTCGATAAGATGTATATTCTTGAATATTCATTTCTCAGGCCCTGTCCGCTTGAAACCATGTCTCTGTTATTCCCACAACATCGTACTTGCCAATTTCCAACTGAGCCTCAAGCTCATCTACTTTATTCCTTATACTTCGTGCATTCATATATAATACTTTTAATTCGGTACTCCCCTCTCATATCAATACCTATTTCACTTGGCCATACTGTATGATCTCTACTTGAGCTTTCTACTCCATTGATTCTGTTGTCCTTTTTAACTTTTCTTATTTTCACTTTCCCTTTAACTCCATCCTTATATTTCCAGGTCATCCCCTCCTCTCTCTCCCCCCCCCCCCCCCCCACTACTTAGTTTAAACACATCCATGTTGCAGTGGCAAACCTGTCTACCAGAATGCTGGTCCCCTGCCTATTAAGGTGCAACCCGTCCCTTTTGTAGGTTAGGTATGGGTTGCATACTGGGCAGTAATAATGAAGCTGGGACTGTGTCCAGCTGAAACCAGATTACCAGATTCTGTTAAACTATTCTACCAAGCTGTCTTCTGCCCATCATATGCACTTCCCCCTTTTTATTTCATTCTTTTCCCTTGCAGCACATAGTCCTGGTTATCCACATAAGCTGAGCAAAGATGAGCAGGTTTCCAGTTCGTAACATGGTAAACAGAGTGAACATAATCAAGACACTGTACAGAGAAGCAATTCTGCTCTCACTGAATGGGAGATGTAATGTATAAACAGTTGAGATACCAATCCTATATAGTCTATTTATATGCTAGGTTTAGAATGACAGTTGTCACAATGTGAGAGACCCATCCCATTTAGTTTTAACACAGTAGACTGCAGGTGATTTGATTCCCCTATGCAATTAATGCAAAGATTGGTAAATTGAGGATTTGTGTAATTTCAATAAAAACAAATGTCGAAGAGCAGGCACAGATTTTGCTGAGCTTGCTAGGCACCATCTGACATTCCGGTTTGTAGTCAATCAGTGGCATCACAGCTAATCTGTAATTTATCTCTGTCCATTTGGCTTGACTCCACATCCCTCTTTATTCAGAATCTGCCCAATTAACGTGGTTCTGCATTATTGTTCACTGTGTGGAGAGGTTTCTACAACTTTGTATATCAGTTGGCCCTTTGTGTACTTCTGATACCTGTACCTTAGGGTGTCATGTTGGCCCTGGAATCATTGCAGCATAAGTTTGCAAAATTTATTTCTGGTGTGAGAGGGTTCATTTTCATGAAGATGGATTGAGTAAAGGTGGCCTATACCTGCTGGAGCTTAGAAGAACGAGACATGATCATGTTCACGCATCCAATATTCTGAGAATGTTTGATAGATTAGGTAGTGAAAAGCCAATCCTTCTGCCTAGCTGTGAATGATTGGAATTCTCTTCTCCAGAAAGCTGGAGATTCTCAGTCATTAAAGGCCCTGACCAATAGGATTTAGGGCATAGGAATGTGAATGGGGGTCAGGATGAGGTCTGAAGGGGTGGGCTTTGAGGGATGAGGAAGTGGACAGGAGAAAGGATCAACTGTGACATTATTGAATGCGGCAGAGTTGGAAGGGTCAAGTGACTGCATCTTGCTGTAAATGCAAGTTTTTACATAGAGAATAGATGCCTGGAGCTGTGGGAGCTTGGTTAGGAAAAACTTATCTGCATCTCCGAGGTGGAGATTCAGTTTAATCTCCCTTCAAAAGTTGATTCACTGGTATGTGACGTGCCTATCCTATGCACAAAGCACTAGATGTTTTCATTGGAAACCTCACAAATTTAATGATGCATTTTTTCTGTATCTGTTGTGTTGTTTGGAGATTAAGACCAAAGCAGACTGTTGTTAATTTTGAACTAGATGTAGATTTTGGTTGCTGTGAAATCTTGAGAGGAGAACAGAAATTTGTAAAAGAATTTAAAACCAGGTTTTTTGAGTAACAGCTGGTCATTTTTCAGGAATTGGTACAGGATGTACTAAGTGTACCAGTAACCATAGTCAGAAATTTTCTCAGTGAGACTAAGGACCTTTCAGAAATTATTTGTTGAATCAGCAGATGTATGGAGATATGAGTGCTCTATTATATAGGAACATTAATTCCTTACACTCAGCATTATCTTTACTAGAGTCATTTCTTGCTAAAACTCTTAATTCACAAATATTGTATAATGACAACCTACAGCTAAGTAGTATATCATTTGGCTCCTCTGCTCTACATCTGCCCCACACCAGCCGGCTTCCTTTTACGGTGCCTGTCTCCTTTGGCTTTTCAGCTGCCCCATAAACCCATCACGGTTTATGACTTCAACCTTCCTCTACCCTCTGGATTGCGGAGTTTTTCCTGAATTCCTTTTTCGATTTAGTAGTGACTATCTCCTGTTGTTAGTTACTATCAAATGTTGTTAGTCACTATCTTGTATTGTCAGTGACCATCTTGTTTTATTGTCCTGGTTTTGGCCTGCACTCAAGTTTAAATAGCCATGTACTTTGCAGTCAAGTGGAAAGGATGAGATTGTAAAGTCCGAAAGTGCTAGATTTAAATATATATCTAGTTACTGAACAGATCCTTAAATTGAGTGAGGGTACAGAAATTACAGGAAACTGGCAAGACAGGGTACAGTCCTGAGGAATCTGTGACAGAAGTAAATTGGAACTTCCAAGTGAATTTAACTGGGGCTGAGCAGGTCTTGGCAGTGCACTTATTGGGGTATTGCTGTATTTGGATTCTAAGAAGACTTAGAATGTGTTTCAGAAAGTGTTCTACTGAACAATGTGGCAGTTTTCCCCTTTATGGTGCTACAAGGTATTTTTACTTTGGATGGAGCAGTTCCTTGGGACAGCAGCCTTCCTTTCCACTCAGTCTGTTAGCAATACAGCGTTTAGATTAAATGTGCCTTCAATAGGAGGTTACAGCATTTAATTTAAATCTCTCACGTTAATGCTAGATTGCATTCTTCCACGTATAGCTTATTCAATACAGATGGGCTTCACTGTAATAGTTGTGAATAAGACCTTTGGCACTGTAGCCATCTGATAAATGTTCGTAACACCTTAACAAAAATTACTGTATTTATACAATAAACTAAAATGATCAAGGCGTTTCATGGGCATCTAGTCAAACAGAATTTGACAGTAAGCCACTAAATAGGACTTGCCATTTCTGAAGGCTGTTTTAAATTTTGTTTTCTTGGTTTGACTTAGATGTGTGGGTGCAGGACAATTGTGCCAATTTGTGATGTGTAGCATCTCTGGAGGGTAGTGTGCAGAGGAGCGCTTGTGCTATGTAAAATATAAAATTATCAGCAGGTTATTTAATAAGAGCTGATTCTGTCTCTCCTTCCTTTCTAAGATCCCATACCCTGCCTGCCCTAACTTGGCCCATTCCTAATCACTGACTCTTACAGCTTTCATGCCTTCAGCTGAGTTCTGGAATTTCCTCACTAAACCCTTCCACCCCTCTCTATTCCTTTAAGATACTTCCCAAAGCCAACCCGTTTTGACCAAGCTGCTTGACACATTTGAGGTTTAGTGCTGAGTTTTGTTCTGTAAAGTTTCTGTGAGATGCTGGGTCATTTCTGCTTTGAGGCCGCCATGCAAATACATGTTTTTAGGCAGTATCAGTTTAACAACGTCCCCATGAATATGTTGAAGCTTGTCATTGTTCTGCTCCGGAAACTGATGATTCCTCCAGCATTGCTTCATATGCTGGCTATTCCCAGCTCTGCTCAGCTTGCTATATTATCATGGAAAAACAATCCATTTGTGGGGGGAGAAACAGCAGATGCTGAATATGTGGAATAAAACAAAATTCAAGGAAAAGCTCAGGAGGTCAGGCAGCATTAGAGAAAAACAGCCAATTATTCAAGTAGATGGTACTTTGTCAGAAATGGGAATGAGAGAAACTAGTTTTTCCTTACTAAGGGGGAAGTAATGGATAGGATGTTATCTGGTAGACAGGTCATTGATAGCAGTTAGAAAGCACAAACTGAAGCTGTTAAATTAGAGTAGTGAGAGAGAGAGTAAGAGAGAATGAGAAAGAGTGAGAGATAAATAAAAACAAACAGACACAACCAAAAGGGAGTAAGCCAAGAAGTGCAGAGTTGCCCAACATGTCATACTGTGCTAGCAAAGAGATAAAGGCTAAAATGGATGGGCTGCAGCAGAAATGACCTGATGCAGAGAAGGCAAGTTATCTAGCGCTGTTGAATTCGGGTATTAAGTCTGGAAGGCTGTAATGTGCTCAGACACAATGAAGTACTGTTCCCCAATCATGTGTTGCGACTCATTGTAACAAAATAGAGTGGAGCAGGTGACTGGAAGCGCGGGGTCACAGTTGCAAACTGAAGCGAGATGCTCTGCCAAATGGTCACCTAACCTGCATTTGTTTTTTTTCCAATGCACAGGTGACCACATTGTAAATAAATGAAGTACACAAAGTTAGAAGTGCAAAACTTGAGAAGAAGGTTGGGTTGTTCAGCAGTGCAAAGATGAATTTGTTTTCAGTGAGCAAGCTTAAAGAAAACTTTTGGCAAATAATGGACAATAAGTCTACATACAATAAATGAGGAGTTGAAGGGAATTGGCTTGAGTTTTTACAAAGTGTCAAATAATTGGAACTGAGGTGAAATTCCCAGAGCCTAATCACTTGCACCCTAAGATTTTGAAAGAGGCAACAATTACATCAATGCATCCACTAAAAGTCCTGCTGATTTTGGAATGGCTCTTGTAAATGGGAAGATAACAAATGTATCCCCACTATTTAGAAAAAATGAGGGAAAGCAAACTTGAAACTGCAGACTACGTAGCATGACATCAATAGTAAGAAATTTATTAAAGTGATAATAGGTCGACCAGGGAAGAATGATTGAATCAAAATGGATTGATGAAGCTCTGATTATGAAAGATTTTGAGGTTGTAGCCTATGAAATAGAAAATGATGGATAATGTTTGGACTTTCATAAAGTCTTTTAGGTGCTAAACAGATAATTAAGTATAATTAAAACTCATTGGATGTGGGATACCATATTGGCCCCTGTCATATGTAGGAGTAAACTCAGTTAATGGACAGATTAGAATAGGAGTGAAAGGTAGGGTGGTAGTGACTTGTGGGTACCGGAGAGATGGTTGAGGGTCCCAGTTGTTCACTATATCTGTGGTGTTGAAGAAGCACCCAAGTGTAATATATCTGGGACTAGTGATACAAAGCTCATGACAGTGTGGTTTCAGATGCTTCAGGGTCTTGTGAGTGTTTAATGCTATTGGGAGAGATTGAGCAGACTGGCCTAAATTCTCTAGGGTTCAGAAAGATGAGAGATTGTCCAATGAAACATACAGATGGAGAGATGTGGGATGATGTTTCCTTTGAGTTATCTAAAACCATGGACTACAAAGTCTTAAATTGATGATCAGCTATTCAGGGCTAACAGGAGAACTTGCTTCACTTAGAGAGACAGAATCTTTGAATCTCCCAAGAGGATTGTGGAGGTTCAGTCACTGGATGTATTGATATACTATGAAGTATTATGGAAATCAAGAGGTAGTGTAGGAGCCATGTCAGTGTTGTTCTAATTGAGTATTTGATCAGGTCTACTCTTTAAGGGAAGTCCTGGGAGTTCTTTCAGATCAAGGCAGCTACCTCTCTGCTTGGGGATTAGGTGCAGGACTGTTTTTGTTTCTTGTAAATAGATTTCAGACGAGGAAAACCTGCTGCTAATGGTTATCTGTAATCATGGTATTGGAACTGGTTTATTATTGTCACATGTACTGAAATACAGTGAAAACCTTCTCTTGCATACCGTTCATACAGACCAAAATCATTGCATAGTGCATTGAGATAGCATGAGGTAAAATAGTAAATATGCAGGATAAATTGTAAAAGCTACAGAGAAAATGTAGTACAGGTAAACAATGTCAATTGTGAGGTCAAGAAATCATCTTATCATACAAGAGTTCTGTTCAAGAGCCTGATAAGTGTGATAGAAGCTGTCCTTAACCCTGGTGGTATGTGTTTTCAGGCTTTTGTATCATCTGTCTGATGGGAGAGGGGAGAAGAAACATTATCTGGGGTTGGTAGGGTCTTTGATTATGCGGCTGCTTTCGTGAGATGGTGAGATCTATAGACAGTCCATAGAGAGGAGGCTGGTTTCCATGAGGTGTTGATCTGTGTTCACAACTCTGCAGTTTCTTGCAGTTCCATTGAGAGCAGTTGCACACATGTAGAACAGTTACCCAAATAAACGGTGGATTGGTGAATGTATGCTGTTCAACTTGGACAAAAGACACGGTGTAGAACCTGTCTTAGAAATTGCCTATTCACATTTGTGGGGCGTGTGTTAAGGTGGAAGTTAGCAAAAATAAACTGCCTGGTTGCTGTGAGGATTCCTTGATCTACAGGGAAAACCCCAACAAACCTCCTGCTGCCCTTGACCAGGTGGTGTGAGCTATATGGTTATTTTCAGTGTATGCTTGGCTACTAAAGACTTTTCTTTTGGCAAATCAACTGTAGATGTTTCAGCAGTGTTTAAATTTTGCTATTAACTGGTTTGATATTATAGTGCTAGATGAACATTCTTGTAAAGCACCAATCAACAGGATTTGGCAGTGAGTGATGATGGTAGTGTTGTAAGACTCCATACATGGGTCAGTCTGAGCAACCTCCAGTGGAATTAGTGAAAAGCATAGTTTTTTCCCCTACATTTCCATCAACTCTGCCCATGTTAATTTAGAGGCCAATTAACACAGTCCCAGGGGAAAATGTGCAAATATCACACAGATTCTGCCCAAGGTCAGGATTGAACCCAAGTGTCTGACATTGAGGCTATTGCTTTATCAGCTGAGCCACTGTGCTGCTCTTCTCAGATTATGTTTTGGTTTCAGTATAAGGTGACATGCAGTTACAGGCACAGACCAGGTCCATCTGATGTGCCATTGCCAATCAGTTTGTCCAGACAAATCATTGGCTCTCTAATCAATTTAATTTAATTATAATTGTTGAGTACATATAATAAAATGTAATCAATAAAAGAAGCATTAAGGTGAATGAAACAAATTGACCACACAAAATTACTGCGATCTGTGAAGGAGTAGTGGGAGCAGATTCAACAGGAATTTTTAACAGACTATCAGGTTACAGGTAGTCCCCGAGTTACGGACAACTCATACTTACGAGCTGAGGAAGGAGAACGCCGTCCGCCATTTTAAGTCGTTGCTGTTGACACTGTGTTGAGTGTTTAACTTTGTATTTGGCTTAAATTTTTCTTAGTAAGATTCACCCTGACCACCACCCCCCCGTTCTGGTCGGCTGGTGGCGCAGTGAGATCAGCGCCGTGCTTGAGTTCGATCCAGTGACAGACCGCTCCCGTGCCGGGTTGATGTTGATCCAGTGATTCACGTACCATCCGAGCTGGGTTGATGTCGAGCTCGAAACTCGACCTCATAATAAAATCACTGCCACCTCCAGTTTAAATTCCCACGTGGAATATTGTGGAGGATCAAATACCCAAACCCAGCACAGCCAAAATTTGTCCCATTTAGCCTGTCTCGGTGTGGTGGTCCTTAGGACCCAGCGGACCTCGAGTGCCAGCGCAGCTCGGGACCTGCTGCCCCCAGTGTTTCTGTTCCATTGACGGGAAGCAATCGCGCTTGAAAGTAAAGTGGAAATAATAAAGTGTTTGGAAAGAGCTGAAACGCCATCAGTCATTGGAAAAGTGTTAGGCTACAGTCGGTCAACGATCGGAACAATTTTAAAGGATAACGGATAAAGTGAGAATAATGGGGCAAGTGAAAGGCCCTGCCCCGATGAAAGCTACAATTATTATTAAGCAACACAGTGGTTTAATTATTGGAATACATACGTTTCTTAAGTGTTTTATATGCATAGAAAGGTAAAATATATACTATATACTAAAACAAACGTTTGACTAACTGACGCTAAGTAATACCGGATGTACTTGTTCCGACTTATGTACAAATCAGGAACGGAACTCGTACGTAACCCGGGGACTGCCTGTATTTATTTAGTATACAGTGTGGAGTAGGCCCTTTTGGCCCTTTGAGCCATACTGCTTCAGCAACCCCACAACCTAATCACGAGACTATTTACCCGGCGTGTTTTTGGACTGTGGGAGGAAACCAGAGCACCAGGGGAAAACCTATGTATTCCGTGGGAAGGATGTACAGAGACCCATTACAATTTGGTGCTAAAATTGAGCTCCAAACTCTGGAACCCCCTGAGCTGTAATAGTGACACACTAGCCACTACTCTATCGTGGCACCCATAAGGAGGGTAAAGAGATTTGGATAATTTTTTGGAGCCTTGGAGGCAGAGAAGGAATGGAATTAATTGGAAAATGCTTTGATTAAATCACCATTGCACAAATATTCCTGTTCCTTTCTATCATTTCATACAACTTTTTAACAGTGGCACAACAAATGTTCGTGGAGGACATCAGAAGTATCCAGTGTCAGAAGGTGGTTAAAGCTACCCGATGTGATAAGGGTTTGAAGCAGTTAGGGCGTTTGTTTTGGCGACGTTAATTCAAAAGCTAGTATCAAAGGGGTTGCTGTTGAATGTTTCTACTTCTGCCCTCTTGGTCTGAAGTAATTTTTTTTATTTGTTCAAGGGATGTAGGCTACACAGGCTGACCCAGCATTTGTTACCATCCCTAATTATACTCTAGAAGATGGTGCTGTCTTGAATTGCTGCAGTCTTTGAGGTTTAGGAATTCCTAAATTTTATAAACAACCTATGTATTTTCATTGATTAAAAAGACAGAAGGTGGTGAATTATAGGCCAGTTTGTTGCCAAGGCACTTGAGTCAATAATCAAAAAGGAAATAACTAATCATATAGGAAAGCTGAATATAACCAAACCTAATAAGACCATAAGATATAGGAGCAGAATTACCGGTAGGCTATTTGGCCCATTAAGTCTATTCTGCCATTTTATCATGGATGATCCAGTTTCCTCTTAGAGCCAATCTCCCTGCCTTCTCCCTGTATCCCTTCATGCCCTGACCAATCAAGAATCTTATCAACCTCTGCCTAAAAATATACATGAAAACTTGGCCTCTACAGCTCTCTGTGGCAAAGAATTCCACAGATTCGCCACTGTCTGGCTAAGCATGGTTTTATGAAAAGTTAACAAATCTTTAGAGGATGGGGCAGGAAAGGTTGATAGAAAGGAACCTCTTAAGTAACGTGCTTAATTTGACATTGTGCCATATAAGGAGGTTGGTACATTAATTAAAAGCTCAATGTGTTAGAAGATGTCTTAGCATACATTCAAAATTTGGTGTCATCTAAAAGTGTTGGAATAAATTGGTTCTTTTGAGAATGGAGGGCTATAACAAGTGAATTAAGTGGAGTACCTTGGCATTGGTTTGTGTCCTTCAATTATTTATTATTTACATTAATGACTTGAAGGGACTGAAATTTCCAGGTTTGCTGATGATATGAAAATAGGTGGAAAGGCATCTTGATGAGGACATTGTGATTTTACAGTGATTGGATATATAGATATGATGGTGGTTGTCCATCATGTCTGATGATGGCAGGAGAGTTTTTTAAAGTAGGAAAGTCATTGACTGAAGCAATCCCACTCTCTCAACCTCAGAAGTCCAGGTCCAGTGGTCTGAACAAGCATCATAAACTGGGGTCTTTGGTTGCAGTGGATGTCCATGGTATCTTCTGTGCCTTGTCATGCCCTTCACCCTCCATGAAGCATTGCAGAACCACCTTCCTGGCCATTGGATCTTGCTGTGTATCTCTTTTGACCAGAGTTGACTTTGCATGCTAGGACACACATGTCCCCATCTCACTGGGTATAAAGCCTACTGGCTAGCTTAACCTGGTTTAACCCACCTGTCGAAGTGTGTACTGGGAGTGATAGCACCTCTGATGAAGTGGCTTGTCATGTCCGTTCTGGGAAGCTCACTCACCTTTGGTCCCATTGGACACTCGGCTCTCACCAAATGAGGCCATTTTCGTATGCAGACAGCTACTTGGACCCACCAGTGAGAGCTGAGTGTCCAGTATCACAAAATATCAGTAGGTAGAGGCAGCTAGTAGATTAAAAAAAAACAGCCGTGTTGCTTAATTATGAAAGGACTGGAGTCTTTTTTAAAAAGGAAGGTTTTATTACAATTGCACGGGATGTTCATAATAATGCAGACATTTACATTAAAAAAAAGATATACTGAAGTTGGAGGCAGTTCAAAGGAGATTCACCAAGCTAATTCCTGAGATGAGAGTTGTCCAATAAAGAAATACTAGACAGCTCAGACCTGTATAACTTGGGGTTTAGAAACATGAGGGATGATCTTATTAAAACATCACATAGAGGCTTGACAGGAGATGTTGAGATTTTCACCAGTGAGAAAATCATGAACAAGAGGTCATAATTATAAGGTAAGGGCCACTCATTTAAGATTCCTAGCAACTTTTTCCAGAAACTGGCGAATATCTGGAATTCTGTGCCCCCAAGGGTGTTGGAGGCTGAACCATGAGATATATTTAAGGTGGAGGTAGATAAATAATTCCCTGATCTTTCAAATGAAAGCTATGGGGAACTGCCACAGAAGTGTTGAGGCCAGCCATGATCATATTGGTGGGGCAGACTTGAGGGACCAAGTAACCTTGTAATTCTCTTGGCTTCTTGAGTTTCCTATGAGAATGAGACCAATTGCAAACTTGTGGTGTAAGCTGTATTCTCTGCTAATCCAAAAGCAGAAAGCTGAATTTGTTTTCAGCAGATCTTATCTCCATTAACAGACGCAGTTCCCTACAGCCAGGAAATCCTCCAGGAAAAGACACATGACTGGCGTCAGAGGGGGGTACGCAGCTATAGTTATATCTCATACAGGAGCAGCTTTGACCTGTGAAATGATTGATTTGAAGACACTCTGGTAGTCAGAGTGTCTCAACATTGCCTCAGTGCTCTGGTCTGCATTGTCCTGAGGAAGTAGGTTTCTTCCTGCCCTGCAGGAAGACAGTAGCTTTCACTGGTAGCTCTGTCTGTGTAAACATGGGTTTAGTGCAGAAGTCACCAAATAGATTTGTCAGTTTGCTTCCATCTTTGTTGCTGTTTGTGTTTAAGTTATTATCACAAAACAAGTATGTTATTGAGCTGTCTTCTATCTGTCTTGGGAAAACACAGCCGTAAGTGTTCTCAGTCTGAATTGACCAATTATACCATTATGCAGACAGTTTAGACCATTTTAAAGCTGTGGTCTCATAATCCTGTTGTCCATCTGCTATCAGCAGCTCTGGATTCAAATCATTCAGCACAGGAGGAGGCCACATAGCTCATCACTTGCCTCTGTTTCTCTGAAAAGGCTCTCTAGTCATTCTCTTTCTCTTCAACTCTGAAGAACTCCCATCAATTTGCCTATCGCACCAACAGGTGTTTATTGCTGTTCATTGACTTTAGTTTGGCATTCAATATTGTCATCCTTTCCAAGCTGATAGCCAAACTTCACCAGCTTGGTATCAGCTCATCCCTCTGCAATTGGACCTTGAACTTTCTGACTAACAGACCCCAATCTGTTAAGTTAGACAACCTCTCCTCCTCCACTGTCACCCTGAACTCCAGCGTGCCTCAAGGCTGTGTGCTGAGTCCTCTTCTGTACTTCCATTTCACCTATGACTGCGTTCCTGTAAGTGATTCTAACTCCATAATCAAGTTTGCAGACGACACCGTGGTGGTTGGCCTGGTCAGAGGGGATGACAAGACGATCTACAGGGATAAGGTCCAGCACCTGGCTGCATGGTGTGCTGACAACCTGGCCATTAACACCCAGAAGACCAAGGAGATCATTGTGGACTTCAGGCATGCTAGGAGCCACACTCGCGTCCCCATCTACATCAACAGAGCTGTAGTGGAGTATGTATCAAGCTTCATATTCCTTGGTGTCCACATTTCCGAGGATCTCACCTGGTCCCTGAACTCTTCCATCCTGCAAAAAGGTGCAACAGCGCCTTTATTTCTTGCGGAGCATCAAGAAAGCTCACCTCTGTCCCAGGATACTGACGGACTTTTACCGCAGTCCCATTGAAAGCATACTCACCAACTGCAACTCAGTGTGGTAGCGCAATTGTCCTGTATCAGACCACAAAGCACTCCAGTGTATGGTGAAAACTGCCCAGCAGATTATTGGCACCCAATTGCCCACTGTTGAGGACATCTACCATAAATGCTGCCTGGCAGGGTGAAAAGCATTATCAAGGATGCATCCCACCCTAACAATGGACTTTTTACTCTTCTCCCATCCAGTAAGTACTACAGCAGCCTCCAATCCCGCACCAGCAGGCACAAGAAGAGCTTCTTCCCTGAGGCTGTGACCCTGCTGAACCTCGCATCACAGCGCTAAGCAGTACTGCACCCATATTGTACTGTCGCAGTACTTTCATATTTGTGTGCTGTAACACTTTTTATTTGCAGTTATTTTGTAAATAACACTATTCTTTTCATTTCTGGTTAGATGCTGACTGCATTTCATTGGCTTTGTATCTGTACTCGGCACAGTGACAATAAAGTTGAATCTAATCTATCTAATCTAATATTTTTCCATTTTCCTTTGCTTTGTATCTGCCTCCAGCACACCTTGACATCCAATCTACCACAGGCACTTGAGGACATGATCTACTTAAACAGTAAAATAATGTAGAATGCATTATTCTACTGTCAACGTGGTTGTCCTCTAGGAGTGGACTTGTACTAAAGAAACAGTACTTGAGCAGTAACAGGAGCTTTTGCCAGTGTTTATAACCAATATTTATAGAAGTTGTGCAAAGAATTGTGCATTCTAACTGCTCCATGTGATGGCCATCTCCACTATATGATCCAATGTCATTGTTGCCACAGTCCAACATCATCAAAATCCCCCAACACAAGGGGTTCCCAACGTTTTTATGCCATGAATTCTTACCATTAATCGAGAGGTCCATGAACTTCAGTTTGGAAACACTTGCCCTACATGCTTGTCCAATCCATCTGTTGGTTTGAACTCTCCTTCACAGGTAAGGGTAGGGAATTCTAAACATTGAAAAACTGAGATAAAACACCACTGACTTTCCAAGTTGATCAGAACAAGCTATTGGTGATTAAAGTAATCATGCAGTCATACAGAACAAGAGGCCATAAAATGGCTTTTTAAATCAGTCCCTGACATCCCCCTCCCCCACTGATTACTTATTTACAAGTATTTCATGAACTGCCACGAGTAGGTTCCTGTTGAATCTGCCTCATGCCCTTTCAGAATGCATTTTCTGGATCACAGCTCTCCCAGCCATGTAAATTCTTGTGTACTCTATTAACGCATCAATTGTAAATGCCTCTGTTAAATTTTCCCTTATCCTGTCTTGCTGTGTCAGGGTGAGTTCTCAGAACTTTGACACTTTCCATCATATGATTCTTCAGATAAGGAATATGGGAAAAAAGTCATATTTCAATTTCTGGCATGTCTATAACACAGAAACATGTTTCATAATACTTGCCAGAAGTTATTAAACAGGATTTGACAATGACTCATAAAAGGAGATAGTAGCTGCTCATGGGCGGTGAAGGAGTGATTTCCCATGTGCATCTCGGTGGAAACTGGGTGAGGAGTGTGTCAGTTGGTTTCCTCCATACCCTACTGATTGTGGGGGTTACCTGTGCATGAATCTCTTCCAGGATGCTTAGGGAGATTTGCTGGAGCATCTTCACAGGTTGAGGTATCAGAAGCCAAGAGGATAGCTAACTTGTTTAACATAACAAGACTACTCATGATACATCAGATATCTACAGGCTGGTGAGCCTTAGGTCAGTGGTAAAGGAACTTGATGGAAAATCCTAAGGCATAGGATTTGCCTTGAGAAAGAAGGAATCATCAGCATGGCTTGTGTGTGGAGAAGCCCTGCCTGACTACTGAGTTTTTCAAAGTTCAAGTTCAGAGTAAATTTATTATCAAAGTGCATGTATGCCACCATCTGCAACCCTGAGATTCATTTTCTTGCAGGCATACTCAGTAAATCCAAAAACCCTAACAGAATCAATGAAAGACTGCTCCCAACAGGACAAACAACCAATATGCAAAAGACAGCAAATTGTGCAAATACAAAAGAAATAAAAACACTTCATAAATAAGCAACAAATATTGAAAACACAAGATGAAAAGTCCTTGAAAGTGAGTCCACAGGTTGTGTGAATCATAGGTTGAGGAGGTAACTAAGCTGATTTGAAGAATAGCTTGTTTCTGTGCAGTACAATTGATTTTCTGAACAGACTGCAGTGTTTCCTAAATTATAAAATGATCAAACTTCATTCTTGGCTGCAAAGCCTTTTATAACATCTTGAGGTAATTAAAATTGCTGTAGAAGTATATTTATCTATTTGCTTTTTTATATCTTTTTTGTCCAGTTTTCTTTTGCATTGATGCTTCAGTGAAGAATCTTGTCTACAATCCAATGGTACAACTTTTTGATCTGCTAAATCTGTTTGTTTGCAGTTACCCTGCAGTGTGCGAATTCCTACAGCACAATAATTTATTATCAGTAATCCGAGCTCATGAGGCACAGGATGCCGGGTAGGTGCTTGTTTATATATTAAACATTTAAGTTGAATACTTAATTCCTATGTATTAAAATAGATCCTGTGTGCAACAGTGATGATGTTTGTTAACTCAG
The DNA here is from genome assembly GCF_048418815.1 of Hemitrygon akajei. Lineage (NCBI taxonomy): Eukaryota > Metazoa > Chordata > Chondrichthyes > Myliobatiformes > Dasyatidae > Hemitrygon > Hemitrygon akajei. The sequence continues at coordinate 36,433,621 of NC_133127.1, forward strand.
CCCAAAGTGGTTGGCTGGGAAAATGAAAGACTGAAGACTTTGTTAAGGTTAAATGTCAGAGTGCTGCAATGACCAATTTATTATAAATGCCACGAGAGGAAGTCTCTTCATGCCATTGTCCTTTCCATTAGATGCCTAATAGTGAAGAGTTAAGGCATTTAAAAAAACAAATAAAAGACAATGCAGAAGGTGCTGCAGATTGCATGTAAATAAAACTTACAGGGAATACTCAGCACCCGTGGAGAGAGAAACTGGGTCCCTTTCATTCCAAGGACAAAATTTGGCTGGTAATCCATTGCAGAGTAAATGCTGCACTGCTAGAAGCCTTGCAGTTCAGGTGAATGATTAAAATGAAACTCATCTGGCTCCATGTAAATATCTAAATCTTGTGTATTATTTTGAAGAAGAGCTGTGGGAAGCTATCCTTTGTTATCCAGTGAATCTTTTATCTTACATCAGAAATGATAATTATCTGTACATGCCCTTGGCGCACTGTGGGAATGTTATGATTTAAAATTTGAGGAGGTGGTGGTGGCCAATCAACCTCTTGTCTCTATACTGGCTGTCAGTGAGAGGTGAGATAATGGCTGACCTTTTACAAAGCTTCACAATTTTCCTGCACTAACATCCTCTCTCAATTCTCTTAATACTGAAAAATCTATAGTTCTGTTTCCTGCAATTAGCTATGCAGTATCTTATGAGCAAGACAGAATTTCATAGGAAGCTGGAATCGCTACAACGTAATTGCTAAGTATATTCCAGATAGAAATCAATAGATTTTTTGGATATTAAGGGGTCATGTAGGAAAATGGAGCGGAGCTAAAAGATCATAAAGGATCTACTGAATGGTGAAGTAGGCATAAAGGAATGACTGGCCTTCTCCTGTTCCTCATCTTCTTAATGTAGCTGTTCTTCAATTCATGTATATGTTAATAGGCTCTCCTGAGGCTGGAAATCCACAACTCTCTTTTCTCAGATCTGAACTGTTGCCTCTCTATCTGTCGATGCTGCCTGGCCTGGGTATTTACAGCATGTTTTCAGCTGTTGTCCTGGTGTGGAGTTATGCTCGAGCAGCCTTTGTGCTCCAGTCAATGTACACCTGACTTGTTCTCCAACTTTTGTATTGCCTTTCATGGTTCAGTCTCTACCCTTCACTGTCAAACTTTGCAGAGTTTTTGAGTCCACAACAAACTTTGGTTTTAACACTAATTAGTGGATTCCCTGTGGACACTAATCATCGAAAGAATCCTGATTTATATTTAATGAATTAACGTTTCTTTTAAATTCTCCAAAGAGCTACACAGCAGCATTAGCAAAATTTGACATCATGTAAAGCATCATTATGTGACCAGGAACTTGGTGAAAGAAGTTTATTTCATGTTAATGCAGTTTGTTGAAGCAGGAGCTTTTTTGCCTGTCCTGAATATGATGACATGTAACAGTACAACACAGGACAAACCCTTTGGCTCACAAGAATTGTGGTGAGCATGATGTCAAATGAAGCTGATCGCATTTGCCTGCACTTGATCTATATCCCTACATTCTCTACATATTCATATCTCTCTGTAAAAGCCTCTTGAATAGCACTATCATATCTGCTTCCTCTACCACCCCTGGCAGCACAGTTCCAGGCACCCACCACTCAGGGGTGGTGGGGTAGAAGAGAGATCTTCCACCTTTCACCAAAATAAAATTCAGCTTGCATAACTGCTCAGTCTCCTAGGAGGGAAAAGAAAGCAGATTTGGAAATTTTGACTTCAACCCCCACTGATGCCAGTGTGAGAGGAAACTGAGTGAAAACTCACCTCGGCTAGTAACCTGAACCACAGTGTCGCAGTCTTGCCATCACCTCGGAGGTTCCTCAGGCACAAACTAAAACGAAAACAGAATGAGAAGTTTAAAATTGTGAAAGGTGTCATAACCACTGTCACACACAGTTGTTGCCATTGTAGAATGGAGGTAAAACACCTCTGTAGACATTGGAGTAGGAGATGTGACATCTTCCTGGGATGTGGGCATCACTATCATTCCCTGTTTTCTTGGATTCCATGTAGAACAAATAGCATCACATGCCCATGGTATGTTCAACAGAATCTAATTAATGGATAATTTGAGATTTTACAATCATTAGGACTGGAAATTGATAACTGAATTCCTGTCTATGATTGTAGATGCAAACTTCAGGTATACTGTAACTTTTTTTTATCTTCACAGGTACCGAATGTACAGAAAGAGCCAAACAACAGGTTTCCCCTCACTAATTACCATTTTTTCAGCTCCCAACTACTTGGATGTCTACAATAACAAAGGTATGGGAATGGACTCCATTGTATTACTGGATGGTTACAACATAATGTAAGGATTGGGAGCAAGGGGCTGACCACTCTGCCTTTCAAGTCTACTGCACCATAAGATCCGATTGTTGATGCAACTCTGCATTTCCATCTAACCATGGTGATCTTTCACCCCTTTCAATCTAGAATCTATCGGACTCTCCCGTAAAAGTATTTAGACTGTGCTTCCACCGCACTTGTAAAAGAGGAATCGGTAAAAGGTGTAGCTTTTGGAAGAAATTTTGTCTGATTGCAGCAGGTCACAGTTTTAAATAAATAATCCCTGCCCCTGCCCCCTTCCCCCAAACAATAGCCCATGATTCTTGATTCTCCCACATAAACCATCCCCTACTCATTGACTTTGTTGAATCCCTTAGTGTCCTGTTAATGAAGTACTGCTCCATTCAGAGTTGATAGAGGCCTGACACTCAGACCTGTGGGTAGCAGCACTTCCCTCTGTGTTGGAAAATAATATAGTGCAGTTGTGTACTCTCATTTTGAATGTGTGCAATGGTACTGACTAGCTTGAGAGTATTAAAGCTGGCTGAAAATGTACTTGTTCTATACCTCTTGCCTCAGCAGATGGGTTGTTCTGGTAAGCTAGAGCTTATACAGATGTTAAGCTGTGCATTTTCAAGATGTTTGCAGAAAGCAAGTAATAGGGGGTCAAGTGGGAGAAATTTAGACTTTGGGTTGTGTTCCCAAGTTCCCAAGACTATTGATGTGATAAATTAGGAGTGATGTGTATTGGTCTTATAAGTCATCTGTCACTGCTGTAAAGTAGAGCAAGGGATTAGAAAGCTTTATTGTTGGTTTATTTTGCATGCATCAAGTCACAAATTACAATTTCAATAAACCTGATCCATCTCTAACTGGAAAACTTCAGAATCAAATCCCATTCTCCAATGCTGACTTTTCCAAGATAAGTGATAATTGCTATGCCTTGGATGCCTGCAGTATATAAGTTGTCGCAACAATGCACCTAAAATTAATTCTTGTGTAAGTTCCTAAATCTTAGATATTGCCCTGAATGAATGTGTACAAAATGCTTTCCAGTTGGTGAACATGAAGTGCATTATTGCAACATGCATCTGCTCTGTGATGTCAGGTATTGTTACAGTGTGAGGTGGAAGTGTGAAGCTACTTGCTGAGGTTTTACAAGACATATAAAGAACTGTTACACTCTAAGTTCAGTATAGTCTCTTGACAGGTAATGAGCTGTATTCCCAAATAGTCCTATTACAGGTTCCATTCTTCATGGTCAGGACCTTCAGTCCATTATGAACAAAGATTTCTCTGATATGTCACACTCTCCTCTCCTTCATATAACCCTATGTTTCTCTTCCCATTTGAAAGCTCAGTTGAACCTGCTATTACACTCCTTTTAAGCACTTGGTCCAGATTACAATGCTCCCCTCTGGTTCTTTTTGCTGATGCCCTTTATTCCATATCCCTCTGATCACCAGCCTTCTTGCCCTTATTCTTTCTTACTATATTATCAAAAGATTTATGATGTTGCTCTCTTCTATAAATTGAAGAACAACCCCAACCACCCGTCCCTGGCCCACCGCTGTGTCTCTCTTTCCAAGAGAAATTCAAGTAATAGATCCCAAAGAACTCCATCCATCTCTTCTGTCTTCCAGTTAGAGCACAGGTGATCTTTATTATGAATTGGTATCCCATGGTTACTCCAGAAATCTCCTGAAGTTTCAGTCTGATTTCCTTCCCAGGGTGTAGGCACATTTCTCCAGCCGGGATCCACCTGATCTTATATAATAGATTAACCTAAATTCTGATTTCCTGTGCTCTTCCCTTGATGTTTATCTGTTGGAATAGATGTTAGACAATCCATATTCTTCTACAGCCTCGGACAGCAGCTATCTGAAAGCTGCCACATCAGAGCATTTCTTACAACAGACAACTGGAACATTGTGCAGTGGAAGAAATGACAACTGCACTACTGATTTTAAGCAGTGCTTCCATTTTCTACGATAAATGTAAAGTGCTACACTTTACCATCTGTGTTTAATATTCAGTCTGAGGTGATGAGGAATGTGTAATTTGCTTGCTAACCCAGTCTGATGTCGGCAAGTAGAACTTAAAACAGGCCCTTCGGCCCATGATGCTGTGCTGAGACTCTAACATCAATCTAACCCTTCCCTCCAACATAGCCATACATTTTTCTATCATCCTCATGCCAATCTAAGAGATTCCCAAATGTCCCTAATGTATCTGCCTCAACAACTGTCCCTCCCCCCCCCCCCCACCCCTGCTGGGTGGTGTGTTCCATACTCCCGTCACTTTGTTTAGAAAAAAAACTTGCCTCTGACATTCTGTTTGATAGAGTCATAGAAAATTACAGCACAGAAACAGGCCCTTCAGCCCATCTAGTCTGGTCCAAACCATTTAAACTGCTTACTCACATTGACCTGCACTGGGACCATAGCCCTCTATACCTCTACCACCCAAACTTCTCTTAAATTTTAAAATCCAGCTTGCATGCACCACTTGCACTGGCAGCTCATTCCACACTATTATGACTCTTGAGTAAAGAAGTACTCTTTGTGTTCTCCTTAAACTTTTCACCTTATACCCTTAACCCATAACCTCTTATAGTCTCTCCCAACCTCATTTCAAAAAAAGCCTTGCTTTCCTTTATCTCATTTTCCTATCTTTACCACTCATAATTTTGTATGCTTCTATCATATCTCCTCTCAATCTTCTACATTCCAAGAAATAAAGTCCTAACATATTCAATTTATCCTTTTTAAAAAAATATATTATTTATTTATTAAATTTTAGAGATTACAAAGAATAAATGTGGTGATAAAATAGTAAGAAAAATGATATTAACCCTCCCCCTCCCCTTAACCCTCCCCCCCTTAACCCTTATCTAAAGAAAGAAAAAAAAAGAAAGATTGCCTGGATATCGGAGGATCCCCACATGCTCCATGGAGTTCAAAATAATTTTGATATTTATTTTCACTTTCCCCAATTTACTATAATTTTATCTTCAAAGGACCTATGTATCTAATCCTATCTTTTGTAAGTATGGGAACCAAATTTTCAAAAATATATCATATTCATTTCTTAGATTATACGTAATTTTTTCAAGTGGAATACAACTAGGTATTTCATTATTCCAACGATCCATAGTTAAATTTAAATCAGATTTCCAAGTAACTGCAATAACTTTTTTGGCTACTGCCAATGCAATTTTTATAAATTTTTTCTGATGCTTATTTAATTTAAATTTCGTTATTGTCCCTTCAGTGTCTCCTAATAAAAATAATAATGGACTATGTGGGAGTTGTACTCCAATAATTTGTTCCAGTAAAAGTCTTAAATTAATCCAAAATGGTTGAATTTTAAAACAAGACCAAGTAGAATGTAAAAAAGTACCAATTTCTTGTTTACATCGAAAACATTGGTCAGACATATTTGAATTTAATCTATTTATTTTCTGTGGTGTTATATATAATTGATGTAAAAAATTATATTGTATTAATCTAAGTCGAACATTTATTATATTTCTCATACTATCAGAACATAATCTTGACCAATTTTTTCCATCAATTTTAACATTCAGATCAGATTCCCATTTTTGTCTTGATTTATGAATTCCTAATTTAATTGTCTGCTTTTGAATCAAATTATATATACAAGATGTAAATTTTTTAATTTTTCCTTTCTGAATTAATATTTCTATTTCACTAGGTTTTGGCATCAACATTGTTTGTCCCAGCTTTTCTCGTAAATAGGCTTTTAATTGAAAATAACAGAAAAGAGTGTTATTTGATATTTTATATTTATTTTTTAATTGATCAAATGACATCAATATACCTCCCTCAAAACAGTCACCTATATATTTAATCCCCTTTTGAAACCAATTATGTAAAAGTTTATTATCCATTGTAAAAGGAATAAGCCTATTTGGAATTAAAGTCCTTTTTGCTAATAAAGATTTCTTTATCTCATCATCCATATTTACCTTATTCCATAAATCAATCAAATGTCTTAATATAGGAGATTTTTTTTCCCGTATCCATTTGGATTCCCATTTATATATAAAATCTTCTGGTATATTTTCTCCTATCTTATCTAATTCTATTCTAATCCATGCCGGTTTTTCTTCATCAAAAAAAGACGCAATAGATCTAAGTTGATTTGCTTTGTAATAATTCTTAAAGTTTGGAAGTTGTAACCCTCCTAAATCAAATTTACATGTCAATTTTTCCAATGATATTCTTGACATCTTTCCTTTCCAAAGAAATTTCCTTACATATTTATTCAGTTCTTGAAAAAACTTCTGAGGTAATTGTATTGGTAAAGTTTGAAATAAATATTGCAATCTAGGAAATATATTCATTTTTACAACATTAACTCTACCTATTAATGTTATTGGTAACATCATCCATTTATCAAGATCCTCTTTTTTTTTAAATAATGGCAAATAATTTTGTTTATATAATTTTTTTACATCATTATTAACTCTAATACCTAAATATTTTATCCCATTTATTGACCATCGAAATTGAGTTGCTATTCGACATTGATTATAATTTCCTTTGGTAAGGGGTAAAATTTCACTTTTATCCCAATTTACTTTATAACCCGATACTTTCCCATATTCTTCCAATCTAAAAGATAATCTTTGCAAAGATTGCAATGGGTTTGTTAAGTAAATCAAAACATCATCAGCAAATAAGTTAATCTTATATTCTTCTTGATTAACTCTAAAGCCCCCAATATCTGAATCTGTTCTAATTAATTCAGCTAATGGTTCTATTGCCAATACAAATAAAGCAGGTGATAATGGGCAGCCTTGTCTAGTTGACCTCGTTAAACAAAATGGTGTTGAAATCTGACCATTTGTAACTACTTTAGCTTGAGGATTAGTATTTAATTTTTTAATCCATTGTATAAAAGATTTTCCTAATTCATATTTTTCCAATACCTTAAATAAAAAATCCCATTCCAATCTATCAAATGCTTTTTCTGCATCCAAAGCAACTGCCACACTCATTTCCTCTCTTTTTTGTGCCAAATGAATTATACTAATTAACCGGGTTATATTATCCATTGATTGTCTATTTTTAATAAAACCTGTTTGGTCCATATGTATTAATTTTGGTAAATATTTAGATATTCTATTAGATAAATTTTTTGCTATTATTTTATAATCTGTATTCAACAAAGAAATAGGCCTATATGATGCTGGTTTTAAAGGATCTCTATCATTTTTTGGCAGTACAGTTATGATCGCTGTTAAAAAAGATTGTGGGAGTTTATGCATTCTTTCCACTTGATATATTAATTCCATAAAAGGAGGAATTAATAAATCTTTAAATTTTTTATAAAACTCAGGAGGAAAACCATCTTCTCCTGGAGATTTATTACTCTGAAGTGATCCTAAAGCTTCTTCAACCTCTTTTAATGTAAAGGGCATATCTAATCCTTTACATCTAATGCATATCTAATCCATATAAAATTTATCTATCTCAGCAATCTTATTTTTTGATTCTGATTGATATAGTTCAGTGTAAAATTTCTTAAAAGTTTCATTAATTTCTTAAGGCTTATAAGTAACCTTATTTACACTTGTTCTAATTGCATTTATTGTTTTAGAAACCTGTTTTCAACTGCCAAGCAAGAATTTTATGTGATCTTTCACCTAATTCATAATATTTCTATTTAGTTCTCATAATTACTTTTTTTGTACAATATGTCTGGAGTGTATTATATTGTAGTTTTTTGTTAACAAGTTGTCTTCGTTTTTCTTGTCATGTGTCTTTGAGATTCTTTTTCTAACTTCATAATATCTTTTTCCAACTGATCTATTTCTGCTGCGTATTCCTTCTTGATTTTAGATGTATAACTTAAAATCTGACCCCTTAAATATGCTTTCATCGCTTCCCATAATACAATTTTGTCCTCTAATGAATGTAAATTTGTATCCAAAAAAAATGAATTTGGTTTTTCATAAAATCACAAAAATCTTGACGTTTTAATAGAATTGAATTAAATCTCCATCTATAAATCAATTCCTCCTTATCCATCATTATCATTGTCATTATCAAGGGAGAATGATCTGACAGTATTCTTGCTTTATATTCCACACTTTTCACTCTATCTTGAATATTTTTTGATAATAAAAAAAATCAATCCTTGAGTAAGTTTTATATCTGTTTGAATAAAATGAATAATCTCTTTCTCTTGGATTAATTTTTCTCCATATATCAACCAGGTTTAAATCTTTCATTAATGATAAAGTTAATTTTGTTACTTTAGTTGACCTATCCAAAACTGGATCGAAACAAAAATTAAAATCTCCACCTATTAATATTTTATCATGTGCATCAGCCAATTTCAAAAAAACTTCTTGTATGAATTTTACATCATTTTCATTTGGTGCATAAATGTTCATAAAAGTCCATAATTCTGAAAAAATTTGACAATGTATAATTACATAGCTCCCCCAGAATCAATTATTACATTTTGTATTTTAATTGGTAAAGATTTATTAACCAAAATTGCAACTCCTCTCGATTTTGAATTACCGTAGATTCCGTACTACAGAGCGCACCTGATTAAAAGCCGCAGGCTCTAATTTTAGAAAGAAAATCAATTTTGTACTTGTACAAGCCGCACCGGATTTTAGGCAGCAGGTGTCCCACGTTGTAATATGAGATATTTACACAGAAATATATTACACGTGAGGATTTTTTAACTTTTAATTAAATCCGTATGGTAACATAAACAAATACATATTGCAAATGCTTTTTTTCGAACCGTGCCTGTAACACGGCTACTTTTAAATATACATACATATCGGTAACACACAAATTACGTTGCGTATACTTTTTTACTGAACAGTGCACGAACAACATTCCAATATCTCCTAACGACTGGTAAAAAAAAATATATACTGCAGCCTACCAGGAAAAGTTATTGATCGCCTTTAACTTAAAAGCAGCGTTCTCGCGCGGGTCTAATGCCGCTCGCCCCCACCTTCTTGTTTATCGCAACCCGGTATTTCCCACAAGACGCGGCGAAACCGGATGTGACGTCATAGCATCCCGGGATGTAGTACAGAAAACAAATATAGTTAAAACACTTCTAACTTTAACTAGAAAATACTAACAAATGAATTACTAAGCGAAAATATTATAAACTAAATAACTGCCATAAAGGCAGCACAATGCTTTTCTTCGAGTGTTTTCCATGTTGATGAGGGTGAGTACAAATGACTGATTTACAATAATTTAATTGTGAAAGTGCGCTTGATTTATCGTACAATTTCATTGGACCTCTGTGAACTACTCATCAATTTTATTGGTCTACTGTTACGAGGCAAAATGTTTTTGGCGGCATGAAAAAAAACCATGCATTAGCCGCACCGTAGTAAAAGCCGCAGTGTTCAAAGCTGTTCAAAGCGTGGGAAAAAAGTAGCGGCTTATAATCCGGCATCTACGGTAAATGAAGCTGCAATAACATTTCCAACCCAATCTCTTTTTAATTTCTTATGTTCTGTTTCTGTTAAATGCGTTTCTTGTAAAAAAAAAAGCTATGTCCCCTTTCATTTTCTTAACATATGTTAAAACTCTTTTTCTTTTATTCCATTAACTTTAAAACTTAATAAATTAAGCAAATTAATCATTCATAGTACCTTGGGAACTCTTTAAAATTCTCCATGTTGCTAGGAGTCTCTCCCCAACCATCCAGGCAAAAAAGAAGAAAAATATAAAAAGGATAACTAATATATAAGGAAAAAAAACGAAATACCCCCCCACTAATGTTGCGAATAAAAAGAACACAACATTTCCCCCCCCCCCCATTTGACGGGTCATGGCAATCGCCATGATTGTACACGTGAAACTCGCAGCCATCGATCAGGAGCTCCTCCAGCTCCCCCGCAAAAGAAAAAAAAAATATTAATGAAGAAAAAAAAGAAAATAATTAATGTCTCTACTCCCAATTAATTCTCCTCAATTATTTTTTCCTTATAAATGTCCATCAAGTCCAACCTTGTTTCAATCTTCATCATTAGTCCATTTCATTTCTATAATTCTTTAGTCCTCTTCACGAACATCAGGTAATTCTTGTACAAATTTCTCCACTTTCCGGTAGTCAACAAAAAACTACTTTCTCCATTTTCCAGGAAAATTATCAATTTTGCTGGGTAGCTCAATAAAAATTTATAGCCCTTTTCCCATAAAGATTTTTTCACTGGATTAAATTCTTTCCGCCTCTTCAGAAGATCGTAACTTATGTCTGGTTTAAAAAAAACTCTTTTCCCTTCTATTATCAATGGCGCATTTCTCTCTTTAGCACCCTGAGTAGCTGCCTTCAAGATCATTTCTTTATCTTGGTACCTTAAGCATTTTATCAAAATTGATCTTGGATTCTGATCTTGTTGAGATCTTGGTCTTAAAGCTCTGTGTGCTCTTTCAATTTCAATTACTTGACTTCCTTCTTTCATTTCCAAAATTTTCGGAATCCATTCTTGAAAGAATTTTATTGGATTTTCTCCCTCTGTACCTTCCATAAGACCAACACTTTTAATATTATTTCATCTTCTAGAGTTCTCAAGCGCATCCATTTTTTCAAACATCCGTTTTCTTTCTGCTGTCCAGACAAGATTATCGTTTTCTATTTTTTCTATTTTTTCAGTGTTTTCTTCCACTTTTACTTCCATTTCTTTAACTTTCTTCTCCATCTTCTTTTGTTTTTCCACCACATTATCAAGTGTATTCTGCATCCTTTTTATATCTGTTCTTATAGCTTTTAATTCATTCGTCATATCTGTTCTTACAGTTTTTAATTCATTCGTCATATATATCAGGATATCTTTTATGTCTCCTTTAATCTCTTCCTTCTTTTCCTCTTCTTCCTCCGAATTTCCCAAAGAGTCTGTTTCTACTTCCGATCCCGATCCAATTTCACTTCCAGCCGTAGTTGGGATTTGTAGTTTTGTTGATATCTTTTCATACATACTTTCGCGCATGCGTTGTTCCTGCCATTTCTTCTTAGAGACCGCCGACATTGCTGCAACTTCCTTCCCCGCATCATCAGAAGTGCCATGCACTTCGCCGGGAGGAGATCCAACTTGAGTCCGATGCTTCGCCGAAACGGTTAGGCCTTTTTCCCCACCGATTTGCGCAGTCTTCGAAGTAGTAGCTTTCTTCTGTTTCAATTTAGGAGCCATATCAAAAGATAATCCCGAGTTGCTTATAAATAGTTTCTAGTAGATATTTGTTAACTCTTCTTCATTTAAACCCTATTTCATTACTTTTTACGAGGGAGCTGGATTCCCAACGTCTCGACCCTATGTCATCACGTGACGCCCCCTCAATTTATCCTTATAACTCAAGTCCTCCAGACCTGGCAACATCCATGTAATTTTTTTTTGTTCTCTTTAAACTTACTTTACAGCTTTCCTGTAGGTAAGTGACCAAAACTGCACACAATACTCCAAATTAGGCCTCACTAATGACTTGTACAACTTCAACGTACTATCTCCTGTATTCAATACTTTGATTTATAAAGGCCAATATGCCAAAAATTTTTAAACAACCCTATATATTTTTGACGATACTTTCAATAAATTATGGACCTGTATTCCCAGATCCCTTTGTTCTACCGTACTCCTCAGTGCCCTACCGTTTACTGCGTAAGACCTATTCTGGTTGGTGCTACCAAAGTGTAACACCTTACACTTGACTCCATTAAATTCCATCTGCCAGTTTTCAGTCCATTTTATCAGCTAGTGCAGATCCCACTGCAAGCCCCAATAGTCTTCCTTGCTGTCCACTACACCCCCAGTCTAGGTGCTATCTCCAAATTTGCTGATCCATGAAGCCAATGTTTAATCCAATTTGCTATCTCATCTTGAATGTCAAGCGAATTGAACCTTCTTGACCAACCTCCTATGTGGGACCTTGTTAAGTCCACAGCCTTGCCTTCATCAGCTTTCCTGGTAACTTCTGCAAAAAACTCTAAGATTGGTTAGATGTGAATCTACTACACACAAAACCATGCTGACTAATCCTTAAGCAGTCCATGTCTATCAAAATACATATATATCTGGTTCCTTAGAATACCTTACAATAACTTACCCGCTAATGATGTCAGGCTCACCAGCCTCTAATTCCCTGGTTTATTCCTTAAAACTATGCTCCCTTATATTAGCCATTTCTAACCTATGGGAAAAAAAATTTCTGGTTAGCCACCCAATCATGTCTCTTAATGTCTTGTACACCTCTATCAATTTGTACTCGCCTCTCAAATTGTTTTTGTTCTATCGACTGTACTCAGTCACTTAAAGCAACAGCTTCCAGGCCCTCATACATATAATGACTGACCCAAACCTTGCTGGAACAGGCTAGTTTGTGGAATGTCATATTAGACGTCCTCCTTGAATCTTGAAGTTTGGGCATTTTCAGCACCTGTACTTAAGAGTGAGAGCTGCCATCAAGGCTGGGACAGGACTATGATGGGGCCAGCGGCCCATTTCTCTAGCCAGTGAGATGAAAGGATTGGGGAGGAAATGGTTGAACTACAGAAACAAAATAGTGAAATATTGCAGAAGGAGGGGAAAAGGGTCTGAGCAAAGAGAAAATGTCAAAATGAAATCTCCAATAACCTGTATGTGCAGAGAGGTAGAGCATTGAGTTGTTCATTTAATCTGATAATGTTACTACGAAAAATCTTGTGAGAATTTGGTAATGGCAAAGCGTGAGTTTGAGAATAAATTGCCACATAGTTCAAGGCAGCTGATAATTGTCCACAATGTGGATGGGGTCAACTTCTGGCATTGGGATCAATTTCCAAGTCCTTAGCTCTCTGAATGTGGCTGAAAGGGTGATAAGGAAGGCACATGGCATGCTTGAATTTGTTAGTAGAAGCACTGAGTTCAAGAGTCAGGGAATTACGTTGAAGCTTTATAAAAATCTGGTAAGCCGCATCAGGACTTTTGTTTTCAATCTGGTTGACCCGTTATAGAAAGGATATAGACGGTGTAGAAGCCGTTTACCAGGATGCTGCTTGGGTTAGAGAGTATGAGCAAAAAGGAGAGGTTAGACAAATTTGGATTGTTTTTTTCTGGAGCAGCAGAGAATGTGGAGAGGCCTGATAGAGGTTTATAAAATTATGAAAGGCAGAGATAGAGTAAACAGGTGGTATCTATTTTTTCAGGGTCAAAGTACAAGATGGTGTGCATTTAAGATGAGAAGGAGCAGTCAATGAAGATGTAGATGCAAGTTTATTTTACAGTATGGGTGCCTGGAATGGAGTGCCAGTGGTAGTAGTGAAGGGACTTGTGATGGAGGTATTTTTAAAAGGCTTTTCAACAGGCACAAAATATGCACAAAATGGAGGGTCGTGGGAATTGGGCAGGCAGAAGGGCTAAGTTACCGTAGATTCCGGATTTTAAGCCGCTACTTTTTTCCCACATTTTGAACTGCTTTGAACTTTGCGGCCTTTAATATGGAGCGGCTAATGCATTATTTTTTTTCATGCCGCCTCGTAAACATTTTGCCTCGTAACAGTAGACCAATAAAATTGATGAGTAGTTCACAGAGGTCCAATGAAATTGTACGATAAATCAAGCGCACTTTCACAATTACCGTAGATTCCGGACTACAAAGCGCACCTGATTAAAAGCCGCTGGCTCTAATTTTAGAAATAAAATCTATTTTATAAATGTACAGGCCGCACCGGATTTTAGGCCGCACCGAATTTCCGGCGGAACGGATTTTCGGCGCACTGGATTTCCGGCGGACCGGATTTTCGGCGCACTGGATTTTCGGCGGACCGGATTTTCGGCGGACCGGATTTTCGGCCGCTTGTAATATGAGATATTTACACAGAAAGATATTACACGTGTTGGGCTTCAAATTCTGGCCTGTGTTCGTTTTGGAAGAGAGACAACCAACACCGGATTACAGTGCAGCGTGGCTTTATTGCAGAACGCGTTTTGCCTTCCCCTTACATTCTGCTCTTATTTATACTCCTTTTTCCCCCAAACCAAACCCTCGCTACACATATTTGGTAAGGCTAAACTTTGTTATACCTACCGGTATTTGGTAACATCGGACACTTGTGTCCTTATTGGCCCGATACCATTCACACACGAGTTTTACTGTTTTTTTGTTTACTGAATCGCTAGCAGTTTCGGTGCAGCGGAATCCTCAGTTTCGCTCCCTCCCTCCCTTGTACTGCTGTCTAATATCACGTGAGCCATTCCTGACCTGAAGCGGCAGTCCCAAATTAAATCTCCACCGTCTCACCATCGATTCATGTATGCCAAGATTACGCGCAGCAGCTCGATTTCCTTGTTCAACCGCCAGATTGATTGCCTTTAACTTAAAAGCTGCATCATACGCTTTTCTTCGAGTGTTTTCCATGTTGATGAGGGTGAGTACAAATGGCTGATTTACAATAATTTGTGAAGTGCGCTTGATTTATCGTACAATTTCATTGGACCTCTGTGAACTACTCATCAATTTTATTGGTCTACTGTTACGAGGCAAAATGTTTTGGCGGCATGGGAAAAAACCTTATATTAGCCGCACCTTATTATAAGCCGCTATGTTCAATGCTGTTCAAAGCATGGGAAAAAAGTAGCGGCTTATAATCCGACATCTACGGTAAATTATTGTAAATCAGTCATTTGTACTCACCCTCATCAACATGGAAAACACTCGAAGAAAAGCATTGTGCTGCCTTTATGGCAGTTATTTAGTTTATAATATTTTCGCTTAGTAATTCATTTTCTAGTTAAAGTTAGAAGAGTTTTAACTATATTTGTTTTCTGTACTACATCGCGGGATGCTATGACGTCACACCCGGTTTCGCCGCGTCTTGTGGGATACCAGTTTGCGATAAACGGAAAGGAGGGGGGGAGCGGCGGAGCCAAAACGCTGCTTTTAAGTTAAAGGCGATCAATAACTTTTCCTGGTAGGCTGCAGTATATATATTTTTTACCAGTCATTAGGAGATATTGGAATGTTGTTCGGTAAAGAAGTATACGCAACGTATATTTAAAAGTAGCCGCGTTACGGGCACGGTTCGAAAAAAAGCATTTGCAATATGTATTTGTTTTTGTTACCATATGGATTTAATTAAAAGTTAAAAAATCCTCACGTGTAATATCTTTCTGTGTAAATATCTCATATTACAACGTGGGACACCTGCGGCCGAAAATCCGGTGCGGCCTTTACAAGTAAAAAATTGATTTTATTTCTAAAATTAGAGCCAGCGGCTTTTAATCAGGTGCGCTCTGTAGTCCGGAATCTACGGTAGTTAGGCAGCTAATAACTGATCTATTTGATTCGTCACAACATTGTGAAGACTTTTCCCCAGGGCTTCTGTCTTTGGAGATTCTGTATATTCTTCTTAAAGTAACAGTAGAAGTACAATGGAGATTTGTATCACAATTAAGAGAGTATAATTGACAGGACAAAGTGGACAGATTGACTTGTTACTGCAAACTAAAATAGTCAGTAAAACAATGAGTTCTTTAAGATGATAAAAGTGCTATTGGTTGATGTTGTGGAGTTGTTTCCAGGTGTGAAGGTCTATGTCAGCAATGGTCAAGCTGGATATACTTTGCCTCTTGTCAATACGTTGAGATTGCAAATCACACTCAGGATTTGGCATGAAACAGGGTGACATTTTAGTGCTGCACCTCTGTCTCCTTGGATGGGATTTTGCATTAGAGCCCGAAATTCCAGTACACCCTAATGTAAAGAGGTCAGAGCCTTTGTCCCTAGAGTTATGGATTGGTGTTAATTAATCATCAGGATCACTGAGGCATATGCCATGTTATATGCATTTCTATACCTCGGCTTAACCTTTATATTAACCTGAAATAATTTGGTTAAACTTCTTATTCTCAGTAGTCATCTGCTAATTGTTGAACTCCAGCAGCTCACAATAGTTGCATTCCTTGGCATTACTAGTTTTGTATCAAATGATACAGATCTCAGTTAGTCAATCCAACTTCCTCTTCGGTTTAACAGTTTATGTAGATATCGCAGGAATGCAGTGTAATGTGATTCATTCCATTACAATCATAGTGCAAAATATTCTCTCAAATTATCAAAAGTGTTTGAATTATTCTAAATGGATACAATTTGACGAATAGATTTAAATTTCCAACTCTTAATGCCCATTTATGGCATCTGAAGCCAGTGGGTTAGCTGGCCCTTGCTTTGTCTATTAGTGGATAGTCCACTTGTGCAATCCTCAGCAGCTTGTTCCTCAGAACACTAGCTTCAAACCTTTCTCTTGTCTTTCCATAGCCTGTCTCTCACCCCCACCTCCATCATCATTAGCTTTAGTCGTACAGTGTGGGTGAGGGGCTTGGACTAATTGATCCAAGGTGACTGAGTTCCCATCTAAGATCATCTCATTTGCATGTAATTGGCCTTGTTTTCCAGTTTTCTAAGCAGGCCTCCTGTCCATCTCCTGCACCAAACACTTGGTTTTATTTGTTTGTGTAGTGTGAAAAATTTTGTCTATCTCTAACTACGAATCTAATGTATTCCTGGATCTGGAGACACCTGTAAACCAGTCTGGAAAAGGACTTAACTTAATTTCCTCAGGGATATTAGAAAACAAGATGCCACCCTCTAAAGCTTTCATTTATCACACACTTTCAACCTTAATATTCTAATATTAGAAATCACATAAGGAAGTTATTTTACCCCTCCTATTTTTCATGGTGCTGAAGTAATATCACCTATAGAACCATAGAATGCTATAGCACAGTACAGGCCCTTCAGCCCTTCATGTTGTGCCGACCCATATAATCTTTAAAAAAAATTACTAAACCCACACTACTCCATAACCCTCCATTTTTCTTTCATCCATGTGCCTGTCCAAGAGGCTCTTAAATACCCCTAATGTTTAGCCTCCACCACCATCCCTGGCAAGTCATTCCAGGCACTCACAACCCTCTGTGTGTAAAAAAAAAACACACAAAAAAAAACTCTTACCCCTGATGTCTCCCCTAAACTTCCCTCCCTTAATTTTGTACATATGCCCTCTGGTGTTTGCTATTGGTGCCCCGTGAAACAGGTACTGACTATCCAACCTATCTATGCCTCTCATAATCTTGTAGGCTTCTATCAAGTCCCCTCTCATTCTTCTACGCCCCAAAGAGAAAAGTCCCAGCTCTGCTAACCTTGCTTCATATGACTTGTTCTCCAGGCAACATCCTGGTAAATCTCCTCTGCGCCCTCTCCATAGCTTCCACATCCTTCCTATAATGAGGTGACCAGAATTGAACACAATACTCCTAGTGCCCCTGGTCTTTCCCTGAAATCCTGAAAAACTCTTCTTTTAAAACTGTTGAAAATTCCTCTTGAATCATTTCCTTTGACAGCGTTTTCCAAGACATCGCAGCTTCCACCCCTCCACCACCACCTCCAGTTTCTGTAAGCAGCTACTTTGTTGGAGCCCTTCCTGGCTCCTGAAGTCAAGTAAATCACCTTTTACGCTTCTTCAAAGGAAGCAACCCCACATTTCCAAGTATTTCCACATATCTCTACATATTCTCTCAGTTTTAGGATTTTCTCCCAGCTCTTCCTATTGCCTTTAAAGATTAGTGCACACCCATTTGTACACAAGTTCCATACTCCTTCCTCATTCTTTACCTCTGAGTTTATTTTCTTGCCTGCCTAATCCTGTTCTTGGAGGATTTTTGATATACAGTCGGCTCTCCTTATCCGTGGGGGATTGGTTCCGGGACCCCCCCACAAATACCCAAAAACACGGATGCTCAAGTCCCTTATTTAGCCTGACCAGTGCAGTGGTCTTTAGGGCCCAGTGGAACTCCAGACCTTATTTAACCTGTCTCAGTGCGATGGACTTTAGGACCTGGCGCACTCTGAATCCACAGTGTTTCTATCACGAATACGATTGAAAATAAAGTGGAAGTAATAAAGCGATTGGAAAGAGGTGAAACACCATCGGTCATTGGAGAAGCATTAGGCTACAGTCGGTCAAAGATCGGAACAATTTTAATGGAGCATGTGAAAGGCCCTGTTCTGATGAAAGCTACAATTATTACTAAGCAACACAGTGGTTTAATTATTGAAGTACATATGTTTCTTAAGTGTTTTATATGCATAGAAAGGTAAAATGTATACTATATACTAAGACAGACATTTGACTAACCAACGCTAAATAATACTGGATGTACCTGTTCCAACTTCAAATCCGACTTAAAGCCGGATTCAGGAACGGAACTCGTTCATAACCCGGGGAATGCCTGTACTTTTAAATCATCTCGAGATTACTTATAGTACCTAATACAATGTAAATGCTATATAAATAGTTATACTGTATTGTTTAGGGAATAATGACAAGAAAAAAATAGTCTGTACATGCACAAATAACGAGTGCTGGAGAGCGAACTTCTGGGTTTTCCCGATCCGCGGTTGGTTGAATCCGCGCATAAGGAGGGCCGATTGTATTGCATTTGGTAAACCTAGTATGCTTGTCTATAAAGCATTCACTTAAAAATCTATCAAAATGGAGAACAATTACAGCTTTTATCCAGACACCTTTATATGCTCAGTAGCAGATTATGCAGTTGCACTCTCTCTGCTGTATGTATGTATCTAACTGGCAATGCGTTTTTATTCAAGCTTTGAATAGTTTTCTCTTTGCGCTAAGTGCATTTTCTTTGACCACAAAAACACACTGAGGCACACGAAGGAAGTGAGATTTAATTTCCACTACTCCATGAGCTTGAAAAGTTTTGGATGTGAAAGGTTAGCAAATCACTGTTTCCTGAAAGACCCGAAGTTTTGAGCAGGCACTACAGTGTTCTGCCAGGATAAATAGTCCCAACAAATATGGCCAGAAAAATGTGATGTGAAGGTAAACTTATTGTTTTCCTGTTAATTGGTCTGATTTTTTTCAAAGTTAAACACAGCAAACTTTGATTTAAAGGAGCTGGTTAGTGGGCTTTCAACTCAATAGAGAAATAGGGTGCTATCATTGTAGTTAAAATTATCCTTTCCCATCCAAACAAAATTACTTTACCCTAGTATAATTTACACTTTACATTTTTTAAAAATACTGCAGCAGGCTTAATACACCAGTGTCCTGAGCTATGACAGCACTTTGTGCCGATCGATCCCCGCGGGACATGTCCACCAACCTCAAAGAACTGCCAACAACACACTGCATCGAAGGAAATCTGGAAGGATGCACAAATTACCGAGAAAGCGTGGGAAAAGAGCTGGGCTGCTGGTCAGATTGAAGCGGAGGGGCTTTAAGGTGCCTCTGCCCACCATCCTACTAGCTAATGTGCAAGCCATAGAGAACAAGTTGGATGATCTTAAAGGGAGACTCATCTACTGCAGGGAGATGCAAAACTGCTGTGTATTCTGTTTCACCGAGACCTGGCACTCCCCTGCCACCCCTGACTGTGCCATCCAACCAGAGGGATTTTCAATCCATCGGATGGACCGCACAGCGTCTTTGGGCAAGACGAAGGGAGGTGGAGTCTGCCTACTGATCAGCACTGCGTGGTGCTTGGACACAGTGGCACTGACAAGCTCCTGCAGTCCGGACCTGGAACATCTGTCAGTGAAGTGTTGTCCCTATTATCTGTCTCGGGAATTCACCTCGGGAATTAACCTCGGTCATACTGACAGTGGTCTACATTTCCCCCCCCCCACCCCCAGGCAGACATGGAGTGTGCTGTGAATACACCGTATGCCAACATCGGTGAACCTGAGACCAGGTATCTGGAGGCTTTGCTCATTACAGCCAGGGACTTTAACCAGGCCAACCTCAGAAAAGCGCAGTCATAGTTATACCAACATGTCTCTTGCTCCACTAGAGGCCCGAATATACTTGACCATTGCTACACAGCAGTCAAGGATGCCTACCGTTCCGTCCAACGACCTCACTTCGGAAAATCACACCATCAAGCTGTACTCCTCCTCCCGGCTTACAATCAGAAACTGAAGCGGGAGGTCACGGTGTCAAAAGTGGTGTCGCGTTGGACAGAGGAAACGGATGAGGTCCTCCGTGACTGCTTTGAATCGGTGGACTGGTTAGTATTCAAGGACTCGGCAGCTAACCTTGATGAGTATGCCTCAGCTGTCATGGACTTTATCTGGAAATGCACAGAGGTCTGTGTGTCTCGCAAGACGATCCAGGTATTCCCTAACCGGAAGCCTTGTATGAATTATGAGGTCCAGTCCCTTTTGAAGGCTAGAGCTGTGGCTTTTAGGTCCGGAGATACCAGTCGCTACATGGAATCCAGGCGTGAACTCCGGAAAGCCATTAAGAGTGCCAAGAGGCAATATCGAGCCAAGTTGGAAGCCCAGGCTAACCAGAGGGATGCCAGTAGACTATGGCAGGGTCTAAATGAGATCACTGGGTGCAAAGAAAAGGCTGGGAATATCAATAACTGTAGTGCTTCTCTTCCTGACGAACTTAACGTATTCTATGCAAGATTCAAACAGAAGAGGAGCATCCCGCCCCCTCTGGATGAACTGGACCTGGTGGCATCAAGATTCATTGTCACCAAGGAAGACATTAGAAGAGCCTTCCTGAAGATAAATCCAAGGAAGACGACGGGCCCAGATGGCATCCTGGGATGGGTTCTCCGGGCCTGTGCAAGCGAGCTAGCTGGAGTGTTTGTTGACATCTTCAACTGTTCCCTGCTTCAGTCTAAGATCCCCTCGTGTTTTAAGAAGGCAACAATAATCCCGGTGCCAAAGAAAAGCAAGGTGGCATGCCTGAATGACTACCAACCTGTGGCTCTAACATCAATTGCTATGAAGTGCTTTGAGCGATTGGTTATGGCACACATCAGCCATAGCCTACCGGTCAACCTCGACGCTCTGCAATTCGCCTACTGGAGCAACAGGTCAATGGCAGATGCCATCTCTCTGGCACTACATTCCTCCTTAGAACACCTGGAGAATAAAGACGCATATGTAAGGCTCCTTTTCATCGACTACAGCTCTGCCTTTAATACCATCATTCCAAATAAACTGATTCCTAAGCTCCGGAACCTGGGTCTTAGCACTCAGATCAGCAGCTCGATCTTCAACTTCCTCACAGACAGGACTCAGGCTGTAAAGATAGGGGGCAAGCTCTCCTCTACAATTACTCTGAGCACCGGTGCCCCACAAGGCTGTGTACTCAGCCCCCTGCTGTACTCACTGTACACCCATGATTGTGTAGCCAAGTTTCCATCGAACTCAATATATAAGTTTGCTGATGACACCACAATTGTAGGCTGCATCTTGGGTAATGACGAGTCTGAGTACAGAGAGGAAATTAAGAACCTGGCGGCATGGTGCAAAGACAATAACCTATCCCTCAATGTCAGCAAGATGAAGGAATTGGTTGTTGACTTCAGAAGGAGTAGCGGACCGCATGACCCCATCTACATCGGTGGTGCGCAGGTGAAACAGGTCAAAAGCTTTAAGTTCCTTGGGGTGAATATCACAAATGACCTGACTTGGTCTAGCCGAGCAGAGTCCACTGCCAAGAAGGCCCACCAGTGCCTTTACTTCCTGAGAAAGCTGAAGAAATTTGGCCTGTCCCCTAAAAACCCTCACTAATTTTTATAGATGCACCATAGAAAGCATTCTTCTAGGGTGCATCACAACCTTGTATGGAAGTTGTCCTGTCCAAGACCAGAAGAAGCTTCAGAAGATCGTGAACCTAGCCCAGCACATCACACAAACCAATCTCCCATCCTTGGACTCACTTTACACCACACGCTGTCGGAGCAGTGCTGCCAGGATAATCAAGGATAAGTCCCACCTAGCCAACACACTTTGTGGCCCACTTCCCTCCAGGCGAAGGTTCAGGAGCATGAAGATACGTACGGCCAGATTTGGGTTCAGCTTCTTTCCAACTGTGATAAGACTGCTGAACAGATCCTGACCCGGATCTGGGCTCTACCTTCCAAATATCTGGACCTGACTTGCTCTACCGTACTTTCCCTTTTCTATTTTCTACTTATGATTTATGATTTAAGTTTTTATTATATTTACTTTGATTTGTACTTCAGGGAGCACGAAGTGCAGAATCAAATATCGCTGTGATGATTGTATGCTCTAGTATCAATTGTTTGGTGATAATAAAGTATTTGTATTTGTAACTCCTGAAGAAGATATGAAGAGCTCAGTCAGTGGGAAAGAGTTCAAAGTAAATGTATCAAAGTATGTACTGTATAGGTCACCAAACATTACTCTGAGATACATTTCTTGTAGATATTCATAATAGAATAAAGAAATATATAGTATCAATGAAAAACTACACAAAAAGATGAACCAACAACTAACATGCAAAAGATAAACTCTACAGAAAAATAAATAAGCAAATAAATAGTGAGAACATGAGTTGTAAAGTGCTTGAAAGTGAATCCATAGGTTGTGGAATCAGTTCAGTAGTGGGGTGAGTAGAGTTATCCCCTCTGGTTCAAGAGCCTGATGGTTGAAGGGTAATAATTGTTCCTGAACCTGATGGTGTGGGACCTAAGACTCTTCTACCTCCTTTCCAATGGGAACAGCGAGAAGAGAGCAAGGCCTGGATGGTGGGGGTAGGGGGAGGGGGGGGGGGTCCTTGATGGATGCTGCTTTCTTTTGGCAGTACTCCTTGTAGATGTACTCAATGTGGTGGAGAGGTTTACAGTGGAAATTTGAGGGTTTGAGACCCATCCAGCTAAATTTAAGGTTGCAGAATTGGAGGATCATGGATATCTAGCAAAGTTGTATGAACTGCAAAGGGTGATATAAGACAACAGAGGAATTTTGCTAGCAGTGTGAGATTAGACTGTTGTATTCACTGGGAGCTCATATTATCACCAGTCTCAGTGAGTGACAGGAAAGTAGACCTTGTTGGAAGGAAGGATGCGTGAATAAGATCATATTCATGAAGGGTGCACCGGGTGGTTGATTTAAGAAATAGGAGTGGGCCATCTGGCCAGCCAATCAAGCCTGCTCCATCTTTCAATAAAATTGTGGCTGATCTTGGTCATGGACTCATCTCCACCTACCTGCCTTTTCCCCATAACACTTAATTCTCCTATTATGCAAAAATCTATCCAACCTTGTCTTAAATATATTTACTGAGGTAGCCTCCACTGCTTCTTTTGGCAGAGAATTCCATAGATTCACCACTCTCTGGGAAAAGCAGTTTAACCTCATCTACTCTCCTAAATCTACTCTCCTGAATTTTGAGGCTACATCCCCTAGTTCTAGTCTTACCTACCAGTGGAAACAACTTTCCTGCCTCTATCTTATCTATTCCTTTTATAATTTTATATGTTTCTATAAGATCTCCTCTCATTCTTTTGAATTCCAGCAAGTACAGTCCCAAGCGACTCAATCTCTCCTCATAGTCTAACCCCTTCATCTCTGGAATCAACCTGGTCAACCTCTTCTGCACCACCTTCAAAGCCATTATATCCTTCCTCAAGTAAGGAGACCACATCTGCATGCAGTACTCCAGGTGCAGTCTCACCAGTACCCTGTACAGTTGCAGCATAACCTCCCTGCTCTTAAATTCAATCCCTTTAGCAATGAAGGCCAACATTCCACTTGTTGCCTTGATAGCCTGTTGCACCTGGCAAATCAACCTTTTGTGATTTATGCCCAAGCACTCCTCTGCACAGCAACATGATGCAATTTTTTTTTTACCATTTATATAATAGTCTGCTCTTTCATTTTTCCTTCCAAAGTGATTGGCCTCACATTTACTAACATTGTACTCCATCTGCCAGACCCTTGCCCACCATCCGTCAGACCCTTGCCCACTCACTTAAACTATCTATATCTCTCTGCAGACTCCCCGTATCTTCTGCGCATTATGCTTTTCCACTCAATTTAGTGTCATCAGTAAACTTAGATACAGTACATTACACTCGGTCCCCTCTTCCAGGTCATTAATGTATATTGTGAACAGTTGTGGGCCCAGCACAGACCCCTTGTGGTATACCACTCACCACTGATTGCCAACCAGAGTAAAACCCATATATCCCAACTCTCTGCTTTCTATTAGTTAACCAGTCCTCTATCCATGCTAATACATCACCCCCAATTCTATAACATTAGAAAGCATTAGGAAGCATTAAGAAGAGGGACGCCTCACGTCTTAATAAGCTGGTAAGGAAGGCGGGCTCTGTCGTGGGCAAAGTACTGGAGAGTTTAACATCGGTAGCTGAGTGAAGGGCGCTGAGTAGGCTACGGTCAATTATGGATAACTCTGAACATCCTCTACATAGCACCATCCAGAGACAGAGAAGCAGTTTCAGCGACAGATTACTATCGATGCAATGCTCCTCAGACAGGATGAAGAGGTCAATACTCCCCAATGCCATTAGGCTTTACAATTCTACCGCCAGGACTTAAGAACTTTTTAAAAGCTATTATTAATGCTTTTTGATATAGTGATTTAGATGCATATCATATTTTTTACTGAGTTAAGTATTGTATGTAATTAGTTTTGCTACAACAAGTGTATGGGACATTGGAAAAAAGTTGAATTTCCCCATGGGGATGAATAAAGTATCTATCTATCTATCTATCTATCTATAACACGAGGAAATCTGCAGAAGCTGGAAATTCAAGCAACACACACAAAATGCTGGTGGAACGCAGCAGGGCAGGCAGCATCTATAGGAAGAAGTACAGTCGCTGTTTCAGGCTGAGACCCTTCATCAGGACTAACTGAAAGAAGAGATAATAAGAGATTTGAAAGTGGGAGGGGGAGATCTGAAATGATAGGAGAAGACAGGAGGGGGAGGAATAAAGCTGAGAGCTGGGAAGTTGATTGGCAAAAGGGACATAGCTGGAGAAGGGAGAGGATCATGGGATGGGAGGCCTAGGGAGAAAGAAAGGGGAAGGGGAGCACCAGAGGGAAATGGAGAACAGGCAAAGAGTGATTGTGAGAGGGGCATAGAGAGAGAAAAAGGGGGGTAATAAATAAATAAGGGATGGAGGTAAGAAGGGGAGGAGGGGCATTAATGGATGTTAGAGAAATCAATGTTCATGCCATCAGGTTGGAAGCTACCCAGATGGAATATAAGGTGTTGTTCCTCCAACCTGAGTGTGGCTTCATCTTGACAGTAGAGGAGCCTAGGGATAGACATATCAGAATGGGAATGGGACGTGGAATTAAAATGTGTGGCCTCTGGGAAATCCTGCTTTCTCTGACAGACAGAGCGTAGGTGTTCAGCGAAACGGTCTTCCAGTCTGCATTGGATCTCACCAATATATAGGAGGCCGCACCGGCAGCACCAAGCGCAGTATACCACACCAGCCGACTCACAGGTAAAGTGTCGCCTCACCTGGAAGGACTGTCTGGGGCCCTGAATGGTGGTGAGGGAGGAAGTGTAAGGGCAGGTGTAGCACTTGTTCTGCTTCCAAGGATAAGTGCCAGGAGGGAGATCGGTGGGAAGGGATGGGGGGGACGAATGGACAAGAGTGTCGTGTAGGGAGCGATCCCTGCAGAAAGAGGGAGGGGAAGGAAAGATGTGCTTGGTGGTGGGATCCTGTTGGAGGTGGCGGAAGTTATGGAGAATTATATGTTGGACCCGGAGGCTGGTGGGGTGGTAGGTGAGGACAAGGGGAACCCTATCCCAAGTGGGGTGGCAGGCGGATGCGGTGAGAGCAGATGTGCGTGAAATGGGAGAGATGCGTTTGAGAGCAGAGTTGATGTTGGAGGAAGGGAAGCCCCTTTCTTTAAAAAAGGAAGACATCTCCTTCGTCCTGGAATGAAAAGCCTCATCCTGAGAGCAGATGTGGCAGAGTTGGAGGAATTGCGAGAAGGAGATGGCATTTTTGCAAGAGACAGGTTGGGAAGAGGAATAGTCCAGGTCGCTGTGAGAGTCTGTAGGCTTATAGTAGATATCAGTAGATAAGCTGTCTCCAGAGACAGAGACAGAAAAATCATCCCTCCCCCTCCTGTCTTCTCCTATCATTTCGGATTTCCCCCTCCCACTTTCAAATCTCTTACTATCTTTTACAGTTAGTCCTGATGAAGGGTCTCGGCCTGAAACGTCGACTGTACTTCTTCCTATAGATGCTGCCTGGCCTGCTGCTTTCCACCAGCATTTTGTGTGTGTTGCCCACAATTCTATGCATGATTTGGAATAACTTAAGATGCTATTCTAATTGTCAGGAAATTTTATGTATTTTTAAATTTTGATAAATTTATATAGGACACTGTCTATTCTACATCAAGATTGAACCTGCCACAAACTCAAATTATCAAAGACCTGACACTGTTTATGGTCCCACATAAAGGATCTGCTTTTTATAGAGCCCTTTGGTCCATTAAGTCCATACCAACTATTTCCACTTAGCTAGTTCCAGTTTCCTGTGTCCAGTCCATATCCCTCCAGGGTCCTGCCCTCTAAGCACTTAACTATGTTATCCATCTTATCAATGCTTCTCACAATTTTAAGCATTTTTATAAGATTAGGGAGATAGTGACAGTTATTCCCTTTACTGCATTCCAGGAAGACCTAGCAAATCTCACCCTATAATTTAGGCCCTCTTGTCCTTGCAACATCCTCTTCAAACTTGGAAGATGTAATACTGTTCCGGGGATGTTGAACCAATTGGTGATAGCTCAGCACTTGTTAACCCTGGTCTTGTTAAATATAGTTCGAATTTTCTGGTTTGCTCAGTTGTATTTTTTGTTTCTTCATCCACCAGCTTCTACCCAAGCTGTTCTGTTTTCTGTTAGTTCTTATCTTAAGTGTTAATAATTGCCACAGCCATATTAAAATATCAGTGTTAAATTTGCAGCTTTGAGCACCTCAGTTTGAAGTAATAGCAGTTTGTGGTGAGGCTGTCGCACACTGAGTGATAGTATCTCGGGAGTGATGTACAGCAGGAAGTACATTGCCAGAGAGTGAGGGGAGCAGGAGTGTTGCACAGCAGGAAAAGTGGCACTGAGGTAGGGAGTATAGCATATTGGGAGGGATAGAACTGGGGGTGGGGGTGAGTGCTTCAGCTGTGGGACGTGTGGCTCTGAATAATATTTTGCTTCTTTCTCTGAGCAGGATTAATTGGGAAGACATTGAAGTGTCTGGAGTTATTAAATATGTAGGTTTGTGAAATGCTCCTTGCCAGAGGTACCATATTTTTCCATGATACCTCTGGGAATGCAGCAGGAATAATCATGTCAGAACAGTGAGGGGTGATCAACATGCAATTAAGAACCATTTTTTCAGTTAAAAAGATGGCAAAATAATGCCTAGTCTGGCCTAATACTTACTGACCTAAAGCATAACCCACAGTATATCCAACTGTAATGCCCTTTTGAAGAATAATTTCTCAATTTCTAGTTTTTCAATCTCACTGCTAAATAAAGCAGTTGAGATACATAATCAGCTCAGTGGTTTGCACCATCTGGAGACTGTTCACCCTCTCAGTGGCACCCCTTTGTTCAACATGGACATCTGTCTAGCAGTGTCCTTGCCATCCTGGATCCCCTTTGAGTACAGAAGACTGATGCTGGTGAAGAAGATTTGTGGGACAGAAGAGAGACACAAGATGCCCTAAGTGCCTAGTACTGCAGTTACAAAGCTCTGGTTTGATGCAGCAGGAAGCATCTCCCAATCTATCCTGAAACCAATGTTCATGTTTTGCACCTGGACTGCTGAAATATTACTAGGAGATAGGGTGGTCTAAAAAAAGGTACATGTCATGTTTTCCTTCATTGGTCAAGTCATTGAATATAGAATATGCTCTAAATCAAGAAGCTATATGTAGCTGTGTAAAACTTCACTAAGACCACACTTGGAGTATTGTGTACAGTTCTGCTCTTCCTGTTACAGGACAGGTGGAGATTTTGGAGTTGGTGCAGAAGATGTTTACCAGGATGTTGTCTCAATTGGAGGGAATGAGGTAGAAAGAGAGGTTGGATAAACTTGAATTGTTTTTTTCTGAAATGTCAGAGGCTGAAGGAAGATGAAGTTTATAAAATTAAGAAGCATAGATTAAGTAGACAATCATTCTTTTTTCTCAGGGTAGTAAAGTGGAATACTAGAAGAAGCATCATTTCATCATGGCTGATCCATTTTTCCTTTCAATCAAATTCTCTTGCCTTCTTGCTGTAACCTTTCATGCCTGACTAATCAAGACCTATCAATCTCACCTTAAATACGCCCAGTGACCTGGCGTCTACGTTCATTGCCTGTGGCGATGAATTCCACATATTCACCTCCTGACTAAAGAAATTCCTCCTCATCTTCATTCTACAATGCTATTCCTCTATTGAGGGAGGCTTTGTCCTCTGGTCTCCCCCACTACTGGAAACATCCTCTCCACAGCCACTCTATCTGGGTCTTTTAACATTTAACCTGATAGGTTTCTATGAGATTCCAACCTTATTCTTCAAAACTCCAAGTACAGGCCCAGAGCCATCAAATTGTCCTCACATGTTAACCCTTTCATTCCCAGAATTATTTTTGTGAACCTCCTCTGACTCCTCTCCCAAGTCAGCACATGCTTTCTTAGATAAGCAGCCCAAAACTGCACACAATACTCCATGAGGCTTCACCAGTGCCTTATAAAACCTCAGCATTACATCCTTGGTTTTATATTCTAGTCCTTTCGAAATGAATGCTAACATTGTGTTTTCCTTCCTCACCATTGACTCAACCTGCAAGTTAACCCTTAGTGAATCTTGCACAAGAATTCCCCAGTTCCTTTGCACCTCAATTTTTGATTTTTTTTTAAAAACTGTTTAGAAAATAGCCTATACTTTTGTTCCTTCTACCAAAGTGCATGACTATAGACTTCCCAACACGGCATTCCATCTGCTATTTCTTTGCCCATTCTCCTCATCTGTCTGTCTTTCTGCAGTCTCCCTGCTTCCTGAACACTTCTTGCCCCTCCCACTTATCTTTGTATCATTCGCAAACTTGACCACAAAGCCATCAATTCCTTCATTCAAATCATTAACATATAACTTAAAAAGAGGTGGCCCCAACATCGAACCCTGCAGAACATTACTAATCACGGCAGCTAGCCAGAAAAGGCTCCCTTTATTCCCACTCTTTGCCTCCTGCCAATCAGTAAATCCTCTATCTATGCTAGTATCTTCCCTGTAATGATATTAAGCAGCCTCTTGTGCGGCACCTTGTCAAAGGCCTGCTGAAAATCTTAAGTCCCCAAGATCCACTAATTTTCCTTTGCTTATCCTGCTTGTTATTTAGAAAACCTACAGCACAATACAAGCCCTCCTAATTTGTACAAGATCTCCCCTCATTCTCCTACACTCCAATGAATAATGTCTTAGCCTACTCTACCTATAACTTGGGTCCTCGAGTCCAGGCAACATCCTTGCAAATTTTCTCTGCACTCTTTCAAGCTTAATTGATTTTTTTTTTTGTAGGTAGATGACCAGAACTGCACATAATACTTGGCTAAGATGGGGTGTGATTTTGGAAGTATGGTTCACTTTCATCCAGTGGCCAAGTTTGGCCCTTGGTAATGATAATGAAGTTATCTTTTGGTAGTAGCTGGATTGAAGCTACCCAGTATTCATTTTGCAGTGAAGTAAATCTTGTACTCTGAATCGGGCTGTCTATATTTGAAATATTAAAACATTCCAAATGTTAAAAGACCTGAACAGATTAGGTATGGCAAAGTTATTTCCCATGGTAGGGGAGTCTAGGACAAGAGAACATGACTTCAGGATTGAAGGATGTCCATTTAGAACATAGATGCGGAGAAATTACTTTAATCAGCAGGTGGTGAATCTGTAGAATTTGTTGTCACAAGCGGCTGTGGAGTCCAAATCTTTGGGTGCATTTAAGGCAGAGATAGATAGGTTCTTGATTAGCCAGGGCATCAAAGGGTATGGGGAGAAGGCAGGGGAGTTGGGGTGACTGGAAGAATTGGATCAGCCATGATTGAATAGTGGAGCAGACTCAATGGGCCAAATGGCCTACTTCTGCTCGTATATCTTATGGTCTTATATTAAATGTTGATTGCTTGCAAGATAGGCTAGAGAAACTGACTGCTGACATCTCTCATTTCCTTTACACAGACTGAGGTGTTAATTCCTTACTACACTTCAGCATTACAAGTTGAAAAAGTTGTGAAAAGATCGCACACACAAAATGCTGGAGGAACTCAGTATGCTAGGCAGTATCTGTGGAAAAGGGTAAACAGTTGCCATTTTGAAGGGCCTCAACCTGAAACGTTGGCTGTTTACTCATTTCCATAGATGCTGCTTGATCTGCTGAGTTCCTCCAGCATTTTGTGTGTGCTGGTTTGGATTTACAGCACCTGCAGATTCTCTTGTGTTTGTGCAAAGATAATCCTGGCCTTAGTTTTTGTTGGAGCAGAGTGTAATCACTTTAAGCTTGCTGCAATCCTTGCTCTGTACTGTACTTTATTCAGGACTCTTTGGTAACATCTCTCTACCTGGACAGAAGAAACTTGCTCTTTTTGTGCCTCAACACTGTAATTGTCATGTCCAGTTGCATTTGAGATAAATTGCTAAAGTTGTCTATGTGCAGATCAATGTTACAGCAGACGCTTCACTGGCTCAGTCTGTCATGATGCTGCTTCGAAGCTGGTCATTAGACCTGTTCTGGCTCTGAATGAGTTTTCCTGTCAGTCCCCCAGCATTTACTCCTATTGCAGCTATCTATCCAATATCATAGATTCTTTTAAACTCTACTAACACAGCCTTTTTAAATCAAATCAAGTTTAGTTATCTTTCAAACCATACATAGATACAGCTGAACGAGACAGTGTTTCTCTGGGGCCAAGGTGCAGAACATTCAAAATAGTAAGCAAACATTTAAAAGCAGCAAGTAACACAATTCAAAATATTGAACAAAGCATATTCACTCAAAAAAAACATATAGTCCAAGACCCTGAGCGACATTGTCCAGCAATCAATGATACAGTCTGCCAGCAATGTACAGATACATGCAATCCAGCCTGTCATTCCACTGCTCAAACATGGGAGGGCCGCATCCACAGGCGAGGCCAGGCCCCAACCGAGCTCAACCACATTGTGCACTCCAATTTGTAGCTAGCACTGCTTAACCATTCACTTTCAAGCTGGGAATTCTGGTTACCAGTCCTCCGTCATGGGAAACAGTTACATTTGTTTTTAAATCTCTTAACCACCAGGCTGTTCTGAAAACTGAGAAGGTAATGGGATTGGATCAATAATTCAGAGGCCAGGCAACTGGGATGAGTGTAGGTGGACAAAAGGATGAGCATAGACTTGTTTTGTTTTGAACCACTGTGACTCAGGCCACTCATCTGATGCAATTAGGAATAAGCAGCAAAAAACACCTTATTCCCAAGGATTATAGCAGAGTGACCAAAGCTCAACAGATTACTCCAAGTGCAGCTTCACCTGCATCCTGTACTATGTACTATGACCTCCCAACTTTCATACTCCGTATGTGATTCATGAAGGCCAGCATGCCAAAAGCTGCCTTCATCTTGAATATGACTCTATTTTCAGCAAACCATGTACATGTACTCTAAGGTCCCTCTGTTTTATAACACTCTCCAGGGCCCTGTTGTTCACTGCAGAAGTGCTGCCTGGATTTGACTTCCCAAAATGCAACACCTCTCATTAATCAAAATTAAACTCCAATTTGACAATGTATTAAGGAACAACCCAGTTTCTCTGATTCTACATAAATGAAGGTTGCTTCTGTCTCATGTTATGAAAACCTAAATAGCAATATATTCAGCTGTAAAGTGAAATGGTAGCAGCCTAGGGTACCACTAAACAAAAGTTGTGAAGCAGGTAGTAGGCATAGATATGGTAAACTCCTTAATCTACACATTTGTACAAACACGTGAAGTTGCTTTGATGAAAGTGATATTTAGATTTCACAAAATGGAAATGTTTAAAATTTCCACATTCACTGTTAGGGCTGCACTGACCCCTAGTGTCTCGTGACATTCACCCTGTGATCGTTGCACAAAGTTTAAGCAAAATTGCTTTTTCAGTGTGCAGTTCTTTCCTAAGTGTGTAATTTTGCCATTGACTCCTTCCCTGAGTTGGCACTTGCCTGAACCAAACCAGACTGGGACCCATTTTTCCTATTTTTTTTCTCCTATCATCAACTTTGAATCCACAGCAGTTTGCACTGCTTTCATGTGAATTCATTGTGTTTATTCTTATAAGAATACATTGTGAAATACTTGGGAAATTCCTGTAAACCTTTTTTGTGCACCGGTGATTTGACTATACAAATCTTGCTCTGTCTGTCAAAACAATCTCACCTACATGAATAATTTCTTTAAAATTTCTTTTTCTCTGGGTGTGGTCTTCAAGGGCAAAGATAGTATTTATTGCCCATTCCTAAATGACCTTGAAGTCATGACAAGCCACCATCAGAACCGCTGCAACCATTTGTTGAAGGTGTCCCTCAGTGGGGTGTGTGGGGGGGGGGGGCGGGGAGGTTCCAAGAATTTTTGTGAATATTGAAGGAATTTGTATCATTAGTGTCATCTGTGAAATCCATAGCATAGAAGGAAAATTAAATTTAGTGAGAAATTTGCCATTGTTAAATTCATACCTAATAATCCACCTCAAAGTTTAATCTGTGAAGAAACACAATTATAGTGGCATACTATGCCAAGTGTGAACTCCTGGCAGCTCAGTCTCTTTCTGCCTGCTACCGAGAACGATCCACCCTTTTTTTTGGGTATTTAGGATGTGCCATCTTTAATTACTCACAAAGTTAACTTAAGACTACACATGAATCAGAATATGATGCACCCCACAATATAGTTACAATCATATTGCAAAATAATTTATCTTTAATATAGTATACATACAATATATACACCATTTACTCATCCCCTCTATAAACAAATGAAATATTCCACCATGTTTGCAGGGAAAGCACCATAAACCCAACCCTTTAGGACCCTTTAGCAGAATATATCGGGGGGGGGGGAATATTTAAGTGCGCACACTCAGCACAATGACAGCAGAATGAGAAGGCAGTGTTTGAATGTGTATAGAGTGCATTTACCAAGCGTTCTCTGTCATAGTCCTTATGGTAGCTGGAGCATAACCATCATATTCTGTTAAGATAACTCAGTGGAGTGGAGGTAACTGTGGTTGTAATCTAAAGTGTGTTATGCTACAGAGAAAGAACCAGACATAGTTTACTCTGATAGTGAGTTGGCACAGATTTGATGGGCTGAATGGTCACCTTTTTCCTATAGCTATTTTGATTCTATTTTCTCTTTCTAAATAATTCTCAAGCCTGGGGAATGCCTAGAAGGAAACCATCGGAAAGTTAGCTCTTGAATCTACCCAGTTCCACCCTCCCCAGGTCAAATCTGTCTGCAGGTACAATAATTTGTTATTTGGTGATAACTTGACAATATGCTGCATCTTGTACCTTGCCATGCCATTGTTTATATTTTGGAATAAGGTGAGTGGTGCAACTAGTCATATTTAACTGCCTAGTCTATATACTTGATTATACCGACTCTTGCATATTGGCTTTTCAATCTTGCTGGGGGGAAAACCTTTATTCATTTCACTTTTTTTTTCTTTCCAGCTGCAGTTTTGAAATATGAGAACAATGTTATGAATATCAGGCAGTTCAACTGTTCCCCACATCCCTACTGGTTGCCCAACTTCATGGATGTCTTCACCTGGTCCTTGCCATTTGTTGGGGAGAAAGGTTTGTAACTTGACCGTGTACCGTGACTGGTGATGAGCCCATGTCCCAGTGGAGCCATTTGTGCTCATTATCCAAACTGATTTTCTGATGTAGGACCAGGGAAGAACTGTAGGTGGTATTGAGGGTGTGCCATACTACTCTCCACACACACACATCCCTACCTCACCCCACTCCACCTCATCCACATTTCCTCACTTTCAGGGATCATTTATCTATTGCAATTTGGATTTGCTGTCTAAGTGGACTGGATCTTGTCAAGCAGAGCGTGAGCATAGCTGTGGCAGTGAACCTCCAGAAACTGCATTATGATTTACCTTCTCCGCTGTTTTGATTTGCATTGACTGAATTGCAATATCTTCCTGAACTTTAAAACATTCTGGATTTGCATATTAAACAGCATTGAAGGCTAGGACTGGAGAAGAATTATAACAACAATTTGCATTTGTGAGATACTTTCAACCTGGATGCTTCACTTGGAGAATAATAATGCCAAACTTGTCAGTGAGCCACAGTAAATATCAAGACTTTCTTATAGATTTATTCAAGAGATGTGGGATTCACAGGCTGAGTTTGCATTTAATTGTCCATCCCTAATTACTGTTGAGAAGATGGTAGCAGCTGTTGTCCTTGAGGTGTGGGTGTTTAGAGTTATCTTAGAAACAGCAGTGATGCTTGGGGAGGAACTTACAGTGCTTTGGGTCTCACAGCTGTACAGGTACCTGAGGTAGATCTGCAGCTGAAACCAGTTGCTGAGAGGCATGTATAGTTTTGGTTCATTCAGTGATTCTAAGAATGAATGGGATGGTTGCATCTAAACTCTTTAGAATTTGTAGAATGTGAAATTATTTTATAAATATAAATCTTTGAAGGGGATTGCCGGGTAATTTGCTGGTGGTGGAACCAAAAATGAGAGGTAGAATTTCAGAGCAAGGGTTGTCTGTTTAAAGCTGAAGGGAAATTTCTTCTCTAAGGATAATGAATCTTCGGAGTTCTCTATTCAGGAACTGGGAATATTGAGAGACAGGCTTCTGCAGTATTGAGGGTAATGGAGAATAGACAGCAGAGTGGAACTGAAGCAGAAATCAGATTCCAATGATATCAAATGGCAAGGCAGGTTAGAGAGACATAGAACAGTACAACAGTACAGGTCCTTTGGCCCATGATGTTATACTGACCTTTTAAATTATTCCATGATTAATCTGACCTTCCCTTTTATAGAGCACATAAGCTTCCATTTATTTTTTAATTAATATGCCTATTTAGGTATCTCTTAAGTGTCCTTAATGTATCAGCCTTTACCACTAGCTCTGGTAGTGCATTCCAGGCACTTGCCACTCTGTGCTTCTTAAACAAAAAAAAACAACTACCTCTGACATTTCCTCTAAACTTTCCTTCGTTCACCTTAAAATTATGTCCTGTGTTATTAGCCATTGGTGTCCTGTGAAAAAGGTGATGCCTGTCCATTTTACCTACATCTGCCTCTTATAGTCTTGTATAGCTCTATCAAGTTGTCTCTATCAAAAACATGGCTTACTTTTCCAATTTCTACTGAGCATTAGAAATGTAAGGTGCTGAGGAATGCTGAGTCAAAGGAGCACAGAGGTCTTGGTGACTGAGATTCAGAACAATAGAGGAATTTGAAAATACAGATGATCTGAATAGAAAAAATATCCCTTCAAACTCTAAACATTCTTTAAAATATTAATCAAACTCTAAACATTCTCCTCAGCCAAGAGCAGGAGCAGCTTCAACTATGTGTGGATAGCGTAGAAGACTGTCATAGGTTACAATGGGGCATTGACAGCATGCAGAGCTGGGCTAAGAAGTGGTTCATGGAGTTCAGATTAGTAAAGTGTGAAGTGATTCACTTTGGAAGGTGGAATTTGAAGGTTGAATACAGGTTTAATGGCATGATTCTTAGTGTGGAGAAACAGAGGGATCTTGGGGTCCATGACTATAGATCCCTCTAACTTGTGCAAAATAATAGGATGTCTTCATTAATCAGGGGATGGAGTACAAGATCCATAAGGTAATGTGGCAGTTCTATAGAACCTGGCTCGACCACACTTGGAATAGTGTTCAGTTCTGGTCACCTCATTAAAGGAAGGATTAAGAAGCTTTAGTGAGGGTGCTGAGAAGATATGCCAGGATTCTGTCTAGATTAAAGAGCATGTCTTACAAGGATAGGTTGAGCAAGCTAGGACTTTTCTCTTCAGAGCGAAGGAGAATGGGAGGCGACTTGATAGAGGTGTACAAGATAAGAGGCATAGATCAATTGGATAGCCAAAGACCTTTTTCAGGGTGGAAATACTGAGGCATAATTAATTGAAGGAAAGTATAGAGGTAGGTGGGGTTTTTTAGACAGAATGGTGACTGTGTGGATTGCCTTGCTGGGGTGGTGGTAGAGGTAGATACACTAGTATTAGGTTAAAAAGTTGGCACAAATTCCTGGGCCATTGTATTTTGTTCTATTTAGTCTTGTTCTTTGGATAATTAGCTGTTAGAAAATTAAAACTTGAAATTTGGCACTTCAGGGCCAAGATCAATATAGAGGGGAGAGGCAGGTGGCTAGCATGGAGGGAGGGGTAAGTAGGTCTCATGCTGCAAGAGCAGACTTAAGTAACATACCTTTTAAGATCCATAGTTTGTGTGTGCTGGTTAATTTGAGATTTGAATACACAGTTTAAAGAAGCTTCAACAGTTTATGGTGTGTTGAGTTGCACCATTTGACACCTTTAATGAGAACTGTTACATTTAGCTGCTGTTCCATGTTTTGGAGGTGCTGAGCTCAGTGGTAGAGTGATGAGAGATGTGAACTTTCCCCAGTTAATGAATATGTTCACCTAATTAGGAAAAAAATTATTGCAAAGAGAGTGTATCCTTGCATGCTGAGTCATTGCCATTAGAGAAATAATGAAGCACATAGACTTCAGTGAAAGTAATCTATCTGCTACAATTTGAAAGCTCACAGTATTGTCCGACCTTCTCTCTGGCCCACTTGCATCTTGGACATGTGATCCTCCATCTTCTGTTGCTGTGGATTGATGTGGGTTGGTTTGTGGTACAAGTTTTTTTAAAAACTAACTGTTCTCTCCGTCTTTCTCCTAGTGACTGAGATGTTGGTGAATGTGCTCAATATCTGTTCTGATGATGAACTCATTTCAGAAGGAGACGATGGTTTTGATGGTGAGCAGTTAATTGAATATGTTGTTACCACCAGCAAAATAAAATCAGCTTTTGCTCAGCTCTTTCTCCTGCAGCTTCCCATGAAACCAAAATCCTCTTCTGTCCCTGGTTCATCTATAGTATTGCTCACTCCCCACTACCTGTTTTTCAACATTTTTTCCTCAGATTTTAATTTGCATCTTTTTGCATTCTAACCTCTGGGCTATATTAAAAGACTTATTTTTAACAATCCCACTGATTATATATAAATGGCATAGTGATTAATCTACAGGACCTGTAATTGTCTTTGGTACCTTGATCAATGTTGCAAATTATTGTTATGTTATCATGATTGGAAGCTATCC
The DNA here is from genome assembly GCF_048418815.1 of Hemitrygon akajei. Classification (NCBI taxonomy): domain Eukaryota; kingdom Metazoa; phylum Chordata; class Chondrichthyes; order Myliobatiformes; family Dasyatidae; genus Hemitrygon; species Hemitrygon akajei. Next base: position 36,471,177 of record NC_133127.1, read on the forward strand.
TCAATATTAGCAATTAGTTCACAGAACTAAGGCTTTTCTTATGTCCCCTAGAACACATGCATTACTATCACTGAGAATTTATACACCCTACGATGGCAAGACTTGTTTACAGTTTTCTTTGTGGATGAGTTTAGAAGTAATTAAAAGCAAATCAAAACTTGTAGTGTAAAAAATGTGACCAAAGCAATAGGTTATCGTAATTAATGAGCCAATTTGGGCATTGCACACAATAAAGCCCCCATTTTCGTGGTGCACCAGAAGGTGTTCATTTGTTTACTTAGACATACAGTACGATAACAGGCTCTCTGTTGCAACTGCATCCATGTTTACCAATTAACCTACTACCTCCTTGCATCTTTGAAAGGTGGGAGAAAGCTGCATCCGGAGGAAACTGACGTTTACAGGGAAACTGTACATACTCCTTACAGACAGCAGTGAAATTGAGCCTGTGTTGCTGGCACAGTAATAGCATTACATTAACATTACACTACCGTGCCACCTCGCCGAGCTTTAACCATTCCTTTGCAGAAACTCTCCCATCTGTCCCATTCCCCTTATCCTTTTCCTTAGTACAATAAGACTTGTCCTTCATAGTTACTCATTTCTCATTTGCAAGCTCCCATTGAGCTTACGCCCGCTGCCTTTCAACTCCCTGCAAAGAACCTCTGCCTATGGTCCCCTTCACTATGCCTTTTGGTCACCAACCTCCTGCAATTTCTCTGAGTTAATCTCATCAAACTCCTTTGTTTGCAAACCTCTATTACATCTTCCCTTAACCTTCTTTATTCAAGAATAGCCCCAGCTTCTCCCATCTCTACATGAAGCTGAGCTTCCTCAAACCTGGGCCTATTCAGTAACCCTTCTCCACACACTACCCAAGGCCTTGTTTACTAAACATTGACTTTCAAGTGGATCACCCTAAGCTAACTCATTCTAATGGGCTAATAATCAAACTTATTTTATTTTAAGTGCCTTATTTCCATCAACTTTTTTTTAAATTTCCTTATCTAATTTGTTTCTTTTCTATTTCCACAGAATTTGGTTTTAATGCTTTTCCATTGGTTCTGTCAGATATCTGTACCTGTGTTTTGTTCTCATTCTCCAAGCTTCCTACTGATCTTTCTATCTCTTTATTTTCTGGATTGTGTCATGAGAAGAACAGCTCATTTATGGCCAGAAGAAAGGTACAAATCAAGCGTGTTGTTGAAGGACAAAGCTGGTAGAGACTCTGACTCATTGTCATGTTTCTCTTGCACGATTTGACATCTGTAGGGCAGTGTTCTCAATCTGTATAAATTCAACCCTTAATCTGACTTGTTTTTGCAACAAAAACTGATGTGTTGGAACTGCTTCCAACGAGTCACCTTCTGCAATTATTGGAAATACCTTTTATAAAACTTGGAGGGGGTTGCGTTGGCTGAATCTGTGCTGCTCTTCCGTCAGACTCTCTGCTTTTAGCTTCAGTAAAATAAACCAATTGAGCTTGTAGCTATAGAGGAATAATTGTCCATTATTTGGGATGAAAAGTTGACTATTTCAAGTCCTGTTCCAATAAACTTGCTCCAACAACTTCTACATCCCCATGCCTCAATCCACTTGTTCAAATGTGTACATTATCAGTACTGGCAGGCAGGCATGTGGTCAGAACGGTATGTGTTCCAAACCCAGTAATGTATCTGTCCAACAGTCATTGTCAAATGTCAAGCAAAAGCAAAGAAATCTTTGCCCTTATTCAGGGTTGAGGAAGTTGATATTATTGTTCCTTGCTACAAGCCCCGCTGAGGTTTCTATCTAGAAGCCAGGTTTTCTACATAGACTTTGTTAGTCCTTTTCAGCTTCCTTTACGGTGTAGGGAGAATCACTTCACTTCAAAATCTTAGTCTTTATTCACCAGCGCTGAATGGGTGTGAGAATATCAGAGCCACTGTTTATATCTCATTTTAAAGTCTATTGAATTGAGCTGAATTTAAAGAGTTAGGAATCACCAGTTGTTGATACAAGTTTTACAGAAGAGGTCAATTTCTTCATGATCTTCAAGTCCGTTCATCGAGAAGTTGTTTTGTAAAGCATGGATAGGCATTTACCAAAAAAAAATGAAATGACAATCAGGAAGAGTAGTGGTGATGTGGAACTTTTTCCCACAAGATGAGGTTAAGATGAACAGTAGAGGTGGATTGGTGAGAATGCTGGATAAAAGCACAAAGGAGAGGGAATGGGGGAAGAAGTGGAGCAGTAATATCTGCATCTGTATACTGGACGTTCTGTGTAATGTTTGCCAGTCACGTGGTTATTTAAAGGTAATCCCAGAGGTATAAAGAACACATTATAAGATGTAGAAACTGCTCTGCCTCTTGAATTTGCCTGAACCTGAAACTTCATGACTTATTCTGCATCTTGTCCATTCTCTTGCTCAATCCTCATACACCCTAAATCTAATGGCCTCACCCTTAAGTATGCTTGGCAACTGAGTTTCTATAGGGGGAGAAGTTATCAATATTGATAGCGTAAAGAAATGTCTGCTCCTCTCCAACTGAAATGGCCCTTCAGCCTGAAACTGGAATCCCTAGTTTTAGGTTATCCATCAAAAGGAAACAACTTCTTGATGGATATCCTATCAATGCTTTGAATGAGTAACCTTTTTCTTTGAACTCCAGTCAGTACCATCCTGTCTTCTCAAAGCTCTTCAGATTAACAAGAAATCATTGATTCAATTGGTCATCCTCAATCTTTGTCAATTGCTTTGTGTAGAGCAGGAGTACCCAACCTAGGGTTCACTGATCCCTTGCTTAATGATATTGGTCCATGAGATTTAAAAGTTTGGGAACCTCTGATGTAGAGCAAATTCCTCACCCACTTATCAGTCCAGTGACTGTGCAATTCAAGGCCAATTTACCAATCTTTTTCTAATTGCTTGCAAATCCTTCATGGTTGTTTTCATATTTCATGAGCCACAGCACTGCAAACTGCATCCCCATATGCTTACTACTTTCTCATCATTCTGAAAATGTTCTTGCCTATTCTTCCCATCAGTGATCAGTCTTATATTTTCTTATGTACTCAGTTTGCCACCCCTGTTCACTCCTTTGTCGTCATTTTCCTGACATCATCTTCCTGGATAATTGCCATTAGATGACCCTCCAAGACCTCAGTCGTGCCCCCAGTAGCAATCTAGAAAAAGCCTATTAGTTTCCACTGTTTTTCATTCTTTAGCCAATCCCAAACCATGTAAGTCCTTATTTAATGTAACAGCTTCTTGTGTGACAACTTAGTAGATGCATTTTGAGAATCTAGAAAATGTAATTTCTAGATTCTCAAAAGCATCTGTTGCCTTATCAAACCCCTCAAGATTGATTCCAGCAGACTGTATGCTTCCTGTCATATAATTCTACCAAGAATATTTTAAAATCGTAAGGTTTTTGAAAAATCATTATAAATATATCCATTATTTCTGTAGCTACCATTCTGAGCCCTTTTGTGTAGGCTATTAAGTTCAGCAATTTTCTGCTTTAAGTTCCCTTAACGTCCAAAGTACTTTGTATTCAGTGGTAATAATTACACACTGGTATTAGAACTTCAGTTACACACTTTTTCTGCTATATTTATTATGCCATTTATTAGGCAAAGACAAATGAAAAACATCTGTTTAATACCCCTTCCTTTCCTTTACACTTCATTATAACTTCAGCTGTCTATCTCCAAGAGACACCTTGTTATCTGCTGTTCTCTTATACAGACAGTACTTCTCTGCAGCAGAATCAATTCAAGGAGTGTCAATCAACTATCTTTGGGCCGGGGCTGTTTCAATAAACAGGCAGTCAGAGGGATTCCAAAGCAAAACCTAGAAATATGAAAGCAAAATAAAAAAATCTTTTTGAATTTTGTTGGTTCTGCAGAAAGAATTGGAAAGTAAAAAGTGTAGAAAACAATGCACAGTCTTGGTGGCTTGTGTTAATTAATGGCTCAAAGGCTGGAGGCAAAAGGCATCCTATGTACAATATGATGTGGACTGAACCAGATTCTCCTCCTCCGAGAGAGCTAGAGCAGCTGTTGTACATTATTTGGAATTAAGTATTTTTAAAAAATGCAATTCCTCCAGTTTGTTGTTAACTTATTGCCTGTGACTAAACAAATTGTATTGCAAAATCTACTGCTAAACACTTGCATGAATTAGAATATTTCAGGATTAAATTTCTGTTCTAATTATGTTAATATTTGATTGGTATCATGTCAATCTACACTCTTAATCTTAAATCATTCCTAGTTATTTCACAAGTTCCATTTATTATCATGTAGCAAATTGCAGTTGTACAAGGATTTAATTCCATGTTCTAAATCCATTTTCTAGTCAATTTGCAGCTCCAAAACACATCCAGTTAATGAATGTAAGCATAGAAAAGACTCTTCAAATGTTGAGCCCCATTTAGAACAGTAGTCTGAATTAAAGAATAGTGATAATACTGGAGGATCTGCTACTCATTATAAATTACTGTGTACTTGAGCCCTGTATTTATAACTATAAAACTGCCTCTCCCTTTTTTTGCACAAAAGAATTGATTTTCTGAATTAAGAGACTCAGGGACCTAAGGAATATAATCTTGCACTATGATGAAGGCATTTTATAAACCTTAAATATTGGAGTATAGTTTGCCCTTTCCACTCAGAAGGAATGTTAAAATTCTCAGTCCAATGTTATGCGGTGTTGGGTGCTCAAGGTGTCTCCAGAAGGTGCCTTAAGGATCTAGTGCGTCCATGGAGACTTGACATTGTGTTTATATTTTCACTGGGTTAGACTTCTGAAATTCTGTTAGTTCAAGTGACACCACCTGACACATACAATTTGATGAGATGTTCAGCATGTCTGTTTGCCTAGTGTGTGTATGTATCTCTGAGTGAGTCTGACTAGAGTCAGAAACTGACCCCATTGATATTTTGCCAGGTGCGTCTGCTGCTGCCCGTAAAGAGGTGATTAGGAACAAGATTCGAGCAATTGGCAAGATGGCCAAAATGTTTTCTGTCCTCCGGTAAGTCTAAATCCATTGCTGTTCTGGGTGTTTCATTGCTTGGGCCACAAAGCTAAAGTCAGGATTATTGTCATATGCACAATTACATGTATGCACAGGTACAATGAAAAACGTAGTTGCAGCAGCATCACAGAAACGTGCATCAAAGACACAACATTCATAAGAAAAACATAAATTAACAAATTATTCAAGGAAGACCACAATTAGAACAAAAACCAGTCCATTGATGTGCAAAGTGGTAATTGGTGATTAGGGTTGTGCAGGTTGGTTCAAGAACCAAATGGTTGAAGGGAAGTAACTGTCTTGAACCTGAAGGCAGGTGCTCCAGTGCCTTTACTTTTTCAGCTTAAGAAAGTTGAGGGACTTCAGGCTCCTATATCTCTTGCTCAATAGCAGTTAGGAGACAGTGCAATGACCCAGATGGCAAGGATCTTCTTGAGGCAGTTACTCTTTTCAGCTTCTTGAGTTCCAGCACATTTGGATTGCCTTAACAGACCATGATGAAACCATGAAACTTTTAGCAGTACATCTGCAGATGTTAGCTAGTGTTTGGTAACAAGCTGTACCTCTTTAACCCTCTTTTAAGAAAAAAAGACACTGAGGCCCCTTCCTACTGATTGCATCTACATGTTAGGCCCAGCGCAGGTCATCTAATGTGTGTGTTCCCAGGAATTTAAAGCTGTTGACCTCTCTACCACTAATTCACCAACATAGACTAGTGCATGTTCACACTCCTTCCCCTTTCTGAAGTCAGTGATCAAGTTCTTTAGTTTCACTGCAGTTGAATGAGAAGTTGTTGTTGCAGCACCACTCAACCAGTTGTCCTACTTCACTCCTGTGAGCTGATTTATCATGAATCTGTGACTTGTTCAACAAAGGTGGTGTCATCAGCAAATTTCTGTATGGCTTTGGTGCTGTGCTTAGTCACACAATTGCGTGTAAAGAGCGTTGGGCGTGGTTTGCATTCACCTGGCTGGCTTCTCTTGGGAAAAGAGGACATCTCTCTAGTTGCCAATTGTACTAATGTTAAAACATAGCACTTGATCACAACCCATCTTCTGCAATAAAAAAAAGACCCTGTTGTTACAAGGTTAGGAGGCTTAATATCTTGGGCAGGGGAACAGGCTGACATTGCAGGACATATGTACGCTTGATGCATGGAATTCAGAAGTGTGAGGTTGGTCTGTATTAGATATGAGGAAGATGCAACCAAATGTTGCCTTAACATGGGATTTCAGTGGATGCAAATCATTTGAGAAAAGAGCCTCACATTCTTACAATTTTGAGAAGTTCTGCAACACTTCATAGCTAAACCTGACAGCCAGTTTGTACACTGCATACTCCCACAAACAGCAGTGTGTTAATGGCCAGATACTGTGACTTGTTTTAAGCAGAGGGATAAATGTTACCAGAAAACCAGGGCGACTCCAGATCAAATAATGCGTTGAATAATTGAGCCAGTTGTTGGGAGGTTCTGGTACCCAGATTAACAAAGCTAAACTTGAGACAAAGGTTCAAATACACACTTCAGGAACTATTCTTCAGATTGTTCACAGTCTGTCTGCCATCATTGATGATGTATTATTTCATTTGATATCCAGATTAGGTTTACAGTGGAAGCTGTGATGTAAACCCAGTCTAGTTGAATTTGTAATCATTAGTTTAGAACGAAGGCTGAATGCCAGTATTCTTCGAAAACATGTCCATCTGTATTCTATTTATGTCTGTAGTTTCTGTGAAACAGCATTCATGGATAACTTTTGTGTTGGCATTTTCCAGAGAGGAGAGTGAAAGTGTGCTGACACTAAAGGGCCTGACTCCTACAGGAATGCTTCCCAGTGGAGTGCTGGCTGGAGGGAAACAAACCCTTCAAAGCGGTAAGAACAAAATTCACCTTGTTGTCCGTTCTTTTCTTAATTGATGTGAACAAGTACAATACATCTCTGCTCTCACCAGTGTTCTCACTACCAGTCTTTTCTGACTTGGTGCAGAATTCTGTAACTGATGATGATTGGCACTGGAATAAAGTGATGCCTTACAATTTGCAGTAGTTACGAGGATGAAGATACTTTAATGACTATGTTTGGCAAGTTTATGTTTTCAGGTAAATCGATGCATCAGTGCACTTTCAAAAGAGGTGATTATGTCCTTGTGTGTATACAAGTTTATCTCCGACTTGTGTGTTATTCACAAGCACAGCGTTTTACTTGCCATTCATTGTGCCAAATGAAGGGTATTATGAATCACTGAGATCATTAGCATAGGGGAGTTACACACTATATCCATTCATCCATTTTGCACCCTGGAGTAATTTATCCAGTTAGCTGTGTGCTGCAGTAGCAGTTGTTTGTGGTGTTTTGTGGTTTCATGTTTCTATTGGTGAATTACTGCAGGGTGCAGCTAAATAAATTACCACAGTGTGAGATGCCACAAGGTGGCATGTGCCATGTCCTACTGCCCTGCTTGCTTGATATTGCAGCAGGCATAGGTCACAACACTGTTGCAGCTAGGGGCAATGCAATACTCCTCAATCCCTGGTTGAGTGTTGGTGAAGCCACTCCTAACATATTGTTAAAACTACTTCACTCTGATATTCATGTCAGTCATTACCAGAAGAAAGGTTTGTTTTAACTAATCTTTTTAAAAGTTGTTCTAAGCAACTTTGAAAATAAAGAAGTCCAGGACATTGGTGAGAGTATTGGTGTGTGAATTCTTAATTCATTAATTTTAGGGCTGCTAATTTTTAATTGATATATGAATTGCATGAACAGAGGAAACAGCTTGATCATGGTGCCAATTGGAATAAGTGCAAGCATTAATTCATAATCTGGCATTTTCAATTAATTTATGATAATCTAATTTATTCTTCAGCATTAGCAGCCCTATATTTCTTTCTTGCGTGGTGTGTTAATTATGTGCTTAAAGACAACAGTCTAAATGGAAAAAAAATATTTAGAAGCAGCGTTTAATCGATATTACCCCAGTGTCCAAGCCTTAGCATAAGAGGTTCGTGGGAAAGATGCATGTTCCATATCTGCCTTTTCATCATAAGATCTCAAGTGTGACTGCCACATGGTTTCCGATTCTAAGATTTGTAGATGATGCAAAAGATCATGAAAGACCAAGCTAACAAAAATGGTGCCATTTGATTTAAAGCTCCCCAATGGAGTAATTGCACATTATTGTCCTGGCCTGGTTCTTGCCCTCTTCACACCCCTCACCCCGCTCCCGCTCCCCCCCCCCCCCCCCAGTTGATGGAAGGGAAGTTGAGTGAATTTTTGCCTAGATTGAGTATTTTGGTGAAACTGGTTAAAAATATTTGTGAAGGAATATCTTTCTTCATCCAGCATCAGTTTTGCACATTTACAATTATTAGTTCCAAGAGCTAGTCTGAGTGATACCATTGAATCTGCTTATCTCTATACAAGATGATTTATTACAGGTAACATGGCTGTTCCTTTTTGCTTGTTACAGGTGTTGCTTTTCTGTTAAAGCATACTGTAGCCTTTCCCTAGTAACTCCACATGCGTTTGAGTTAAGTGGTAAGCTAGAACATTTTTGTTTATTAAATTTAATCTTTTAAAAAATTGGAAGTCTTTACTGGAGTTTTGCTCTGATGTACATCTTTAAAATAGTTCATATTTTTTTTCTCCAGGAAGGTTAAATGAGGAGAGTTGAGAGCTGCAATTGTTTGAGAATTAAACTTTAGTGTCAGTGCTTTGTTAGTTTGTCTGCAAGTCTGAGGATGCTTAACATGTTTGTTTTAACTTAGCATGGTTGCATCTGCTGAAGAAATGTTGCAAACCAAAGTAGTATACAGTTTGAAAAGTGATTCCTACCCTTAATCTGGCAGATAGTTTATCCTCTTAATGTCTTTTTATTTATGAATCTTCATATTAAAAACAGTTGCTAAATATTGCATCCTCATATTTGATGTGATAAATATACCAGGGCGTCAGGAGTCCACATTATGTATTGGAGCAGTGGCATTGTTAATTTCAATTTCAAAATCTATTTGCCCCTCCCCTCCACCTTTTCCCCCAAACTAAACACCATTAAATGAATACGCTTGCATTTAATCAATGAACTATCTTGGGGTAAGTCTTGGACACAGTGAGATTAACCATCAGTGAATTATCTGTTAAACTTGCTCAGTAACTGAGTTTTCTTCCCTGAATCATTGACTTGTGTTGTTGCAGTTAATTACTGAAGTAAGTTGTCTCTATTTTATATCTATATATGTGTGAACTGGGTATTGTGTGTGGAATGGGGCTGTCTGTTCAAAGCCCCTGTGAACTTCCTCCCTCTTCACTCTTTCCAATGTTCTATTTGCTTTCTGATATACTCTTTCTCTCTTTCTCCTGTTCAGACGAATCAGGTACCCGCTTCATTCAAATCACCCTGTGCCTCTGTGTGTCAGTGTTCTGTGTGTCAGTGCTAACTTACACATGCTAGTAACATTCACCTGTGCAGACTGGTGCACTAAATCACAAAGAAAACAGTTTTGTGTGGAGCCAGATGTTGCAAGTACTGAGGAAATCTGTTCTCTCAGCCGAAGATAGATTGGTTTCCTGCCAGCTCATGGCTTCACTGTGCAGTTTCAGTTTTCTAGATTGTCACGACTTCCTTATTTTATATATTATGAATCAGTTACTTCATATTTTAAAATTAAAACATTGAAGTAGAAAAGTAGATCCTAACAGAAAAATAGCATTAGCTAGAAATGCTTCTGGGTTACAAGAGAACTATATTAATATAATATATATTCCATATATAATAATAATAATAATAATAATAATATATATGGAATATATATTCAATAATATAAATATAATATATATTCCGCATAAGGGTCAAGGTCTGTGTTACTAATCAGAGAGTTAACGGCCTAAAATCTATCGAATGGTGAAAGGCCTTGATAGAGTGGATGTGGAGAGGATATTTCCTTTGGTGGGAGTGTCTAAGACCAGAGGACACAGCCTCAGAACAGGGGTGTCCTTTTATAATGGAGATGAGGAATTTCTTTAGCTAGAGAGTAGTGAATCTGTGGAATTTGTCGCCACAAGCAACTGTGGTGGCCAAGTCTTTCTGTATATTTAAGGTAGAGCTTGATAGATTCTTAATTGGTCAGGGCATGGAGGGATATGGGGGGGGGGGGGGAGGCAGGAGATTGGGGCTGAGATGAAAAATGGATCATTCATGATGAGATGGTGGAGCAGACTCAATGGGCCAAATGGCCTAATTCTGCTCCTATAGCTTACGGTCTTATAGTTACCAAATCCAAATCTGCTGAAGTCACTGCTTTTTACTTCATTGTTCACAACTAACTCATGGAGCTAATTTCCAACCTTCAGGATGAGGGAGAATGTGTAGATTAAAAGTTTTGGCCTCATAAGAAAGTCTGAAACTATCCTCTATGGTGAGTCTTGGAGACTGAAGCTGTTTTGAGATTGCATTGATGCACTGGCAGTTATACTGGTCCAGTTGCCTTCAGAAGTTTCATCTTGAAACTGAGTAGCTTGTTACTTTAAAGGAGATGAATAAGCATTCTTTGGGTGATGAACCCGTTGGCCGAACAGATGGAAGAGCAGGTCCTTTTCCTCAGGAATATTAGCGAACTTGAATAATTTTGAAGCCATTCATTGGTGTTGAGCGCAAGTTGCCAGTTTCCCACGTTGAGATTCTTGGTCTCTAACTAGTCTGGCCCATGTCTCTAGAAGGACTGCCACAGCGTGTTTCCTAATCCTTGTTAATGCCACCCGATGACTGCACTAGATAATTCCCATGATGCATCATTTCATATCCATATTGGACCTCCCTCATCACATGCACTCCTGTGTGATCACCTCTCATGTGTTCCTCATGTAGAATGTGAAATAGGGTTATTTGGTTGGAGGCATTTTGTTGTAGAGATGGAACCACCTCTCACATATGTGCCCCTGCAAGACCCAGCTTAGTGGAGCACAAATTTGTGTAAAGTGACTAAATTGAGAGAGTCAATCATGTCTGAATCAAAATAATCAACTGTTGCCACGTTTATGTGGCTCTTCCATCATTCTGGAACATCCAAAGATGCCTCACTGGAGCTTTATTGAACAGTTTGACCCCGAGGTACTGTGACTGAAAGTTTAGTCTGTGTGGATTTTAAGAAGAAACAGGTCGAAGTTTAGATTTCCAGGTTGTAGCCCGTGTAACTGATGGTGCAGCCACTATCAGTGGATGGTGAAAAGCTGTGGATATGCGAAAGTGGAGTTGGATGAGAATATTGCTGTTCCAGTTTAATGGCTAACAGAGTTTGCTGAGATGGGGCAGGTGGCACCACAGGAGGACTAGCTGATTGTTGAATGCATTGGTGGACATACAAGTATGATGCCTTCCCTATAGCAAGTGATGAAGTGATGTTGCATTTTGAGGATGATTTCAGAAATATAATGCAAGGTTTGGAAATTTATATTGAGTGCTGAATCAGTTTTAAGGGATGAAGATGTCTGTGAAGACAAACTAACATTTTATTATAAAGAAAATCATCCAGTTTTGAGAACTGATTGTGATTTTTAGCATCCTTTATGCCAACTGGAGCGGGTTGTTTGGTCAACCCCAATATACTGGATCTCTTCCCTGAATTGCTTGAATTTAAACGATTTTAAGTGAATTGAATCTTCTTTCATTGCTTCATCCTTGTTCTCTACATAGAGATTTATAGCATGGAAACAAGCCCTTCCAGTCTGACTCATCCATGCAGACACATATGCCTTACTATGCAAATCCCATATTTCCTATATTTGCCCCATATCCCTCTAAAGCAAGGATTCTCAACCCTTTTTGTACCATGGACCAATACCATTAAGCAAGGGATCTGTGGACCCTAGGTTGGAACCCCCATGCTTAAAACTTTTCTACCCGTGTATCTTTCTGACTGTCTTTTAAACATTGTAATTGTACCTGTCTCTCCCCACTTCCTTTAGCAGCTTATTCCACAAATCCATTGCTCTCTGTGGGCAAATTTGCCCTCAGGTGCTCACTGAACCAAGACCCCTCAAATTCCCCTCCAATATCTCCCACCATCTCAGATGTCTTCCCTATAAAACTGCACTCACTATCTTGTATTTCTTTATACTGCTATTCCACCTTAGCCAGTCACACAACTGCATAACCTCTCTGTAATCTGGTTGGACTTTAAGACTCTTATTTCTGATTTAAATTCTGTACATGAATAGTTTTGCTTCCCATTCTGCAAGAGATCAGTCAAGCCAAAACCAGGCTGTTTCAGATGGCAGCCAGGAAGCCCACAGCCAAGTGGTAGCCATGTGGCTTTCAGTGGCAAGACAGGTGGTGGGTAATTCTGTGCTGCTTTTGTTAGTGTCCTCAAGCTGTGAGCCTTGGTTACTTGGAATGAGCACTGAAACAGGAATACATGTATACAGGAATAAAGCATGTTTAAAATTTATTGGCAATGTGTCAAGGTAAAACCTGAATGTTTAACTAAAAAGGAGCCAAGCTATGCAACTTCTCCTTGGGGAGAGCTTCCTATGGTGCTGATTACTTAGATGCTGTTATGATAAGGTGAAGACTATGGCTGTGGGTTGGTGCTTTGACTGTTGAATCTACCCAACCCATACAGGTCACATTGCAGCTACTAAACCAATGCTGATCAATCAAAAATGGGGATTATTCTCCGGGACGTGGTCTATTTTAGATGTTGCTCCCAGTAATGAGCAAATACGTTATCTATTGTTGCATTACATAGTCATGGCATAGCTTTGTTCCTCAGTACAATCTTGTGAAAACTTTAACTTATTTTCCATCTGATACTGTAAACCAATAAATTGCAATTTAGTAATTCACACGCACACACGGCCGCAAGTTGCTCACTGATTTTTCTGCTCAGTCATCACAAGCAGATTTTTCTGTTTCCTCTCCACATATAAATTGACTGTGTGTTGTCCTCTGTGAATGTGTTGGTCCTGTTTCTCATCTCCACATAAGAGTACTAAAGCTTATATTAGACTTGCTGCAGTTGCTATTTTTTGTTTTGCTTCTCATTGATTGTTAAAGATATAAATTCTCAGCAACTTTCTCATCCGTTTTGCAACCCTTTTCTTTTCTTCAGCGACTGTTGAGGCTATTGAGGCTGATGAAGGTAATATTTTAGCCAGACCCCTTTCTGTTGTACAATGGACTGGGGCTGTGCTGGGTTTATACATACCTAATGTAAATATACTTCTGTAGCTTGTATATGATGTGTGGGTGTTGGGTTAACCAGTAGTTGTCTAACACTCCTTAACACTGTCATATTAACCATGTTGAGGTGTGGCTTGCTTTGAATAGATTCATCTTTTATGCAGTTGTGTTGCTTTGTTCTTGCAAAAACCTACTGAGTCTTCTGGCTGAACTGTGCTGTCATATAACTTAGAGTTGAACTGTACTTTCTCCAGAAGAGCTATTAACAATTGATGCTTCAAAATTGGTTAAAGACACTGAAGCAAGAGCAAAGCCGACTGCTGATTAAATAGTGGCTACTTAACCACTATTTATGCTCAATTAAAAACCACCTATTTAACAAACTCCAATCCACAGTCCGCATCGGTGGTGGAAATTAATTTTTGCTTTTTTTTTCTGTGACTGTGGCTTTGCTGTGTGTTGTGTTTAATAGTGGGTGTGTGTGTGTGTGTGTGCGCGCGAGTGTGTGTATGTGTGTGTTAACTGCCATGTTATCCCACTGTCAGACTGGCAGACATAGCAGCAAACTGGATTACTGTGTTACAAATGGTAGCTGAATCACCAGCTGCTTCATTGGGAAGTCTGTAAGTAAGCTTTAAATGGTGTGCAGTGGGATCTGCCTATAATATAATTTAATTGTAGTAAACTTGCTTTATTCATGGTCAGTTAACATTTCCTTGTTGCACTGAAACCATAATTCAGTTCTGGTCTGAGCCTGTGACGCACACTCCGTATTCAATGAGTGTGCAGTGCCTCTGACATGAATTAAAGATTCCAGTGAGGTGTTTTATTTTTCTGTTTAAAATCTCTGAAACAATTTTATTTTGTCAAAATCTGTATATATAAAAGTCTTGATTACAATTAAACTTCAAAGTATTACCACATCTAACTGCCCTTAACCAGTGACTGCCACTGGGTATGCAGTTTCTGTTAAAGTGCAGCCATTTTATTGTTGTAAAGATCCCACTGCAGTAATGAAAACCACGTTAAATGCTTGTTTGCTGCATGTCTTCTAGAGGTGACAAATTGAATGGTTAACAATCATTGTGGCTGTATTGAACATTCCAAATGAGCTGCCCTGTTTGTAGGAATTTGAATGATACACTGATATAAATGACCATTCCTCTTAATCTTTTGAGCATTGAGTTCCCTTTACTGATTTCTTTGCTCCATGTTTTCTGGTATGTTGTAACTATGAAAAGGTTCTATTTCCACATAGCCCCTCCAGAGAGATAGTCCGGGCAGTGATGGCCGAATGGTCCGTGTGTGCAGTACCAATCTGATTCCATAGTAAGAACCAAATGTAATGCCCTGGGAGAATCACCTGAAGCCATTGGTGGGTATTTGTCAAGCAGACATCTGACACTCCGCCAGTAAAGGCAGTCTGGATGTGCAGGTGGTTGTTGAGCAGCAGAAAGTCAAGAGCGCAGCAAGTGGATTGTGCTTATTACACACCAGGGTCCAGTTACAGAACTGCCTCAAGCTTGTGTTTCTGGGGCAAGAGAGGGAGTGGGGTAAGAATCAATTATTAATAGCTCAATATAAATTCACTTGTTCTCTGCCTTGCAAAATCCAAAACAAATTGGGTTCAATAAATCAAACTGAGCCAAAAAGAAGTGCACAGAACATGATTACAGAGCTGTTTGTTATGATGCAGTGATATTTTCCAAATTCTTAAAGTGTTAACTATGTTAGTGATTAAAGTACCTGTACATCATAATCACTTTTGGACACTTGTTTCACTTCTATCAACTAATTTTGCCCTCTTTGCCAAGCACATGGGTTTTTTTTTGACTCCCTAACCTGAACTTTGGGTGACAACTAAATCCCAATTAACTAAATTATTTCATAGTCATTGCATGGAAACATGTCTTTCAACCCCACTGCTCCATGCCAACCAAGATGACCCATCCAAGTTTGTCCTATTTGTCAGCATTTGACCCATAATCTTCTAGATCCTTCCAATCCATGTACTTATCCAACTGTTAATGTACCTGCTTCAACCACTTCCATTGAAGTAATTATTGCTAATTTGTAGCCAATTAATTTTTCCCCATCCTCCTTCATTTCCTCATCTCTCAATCTTTCTCCCCATCTTAAAAGCTCCTGTTAATTTAAGACCACATAGGAGTGTTTTAAATGTACAGAGATCTAGTGCTTTTCCAGCATCTATGACAAATAAACTCTTTTCAGGTTTCCAGTTGGGCACCGGTATCAATTTTAACTTATGTTTCAATGACAAACGCTGCCATCTTCATCAGGAATGATGCCTGGGCGTATCTAGTCTGGTGGTATTTATACCCCCATTGTCCGTCCTCATGCAATTAGGTTTCCGCTGTCCCACCTTGTTTACAATTGAATTCCAGTTCTTGCAGTTTAAACAGTACAGTTACAGTCCCTGCACTTTTTCCAGATGTTACATACCTGGCAGGAGACCAGTGGTTCATTGGTTATCTCGTCCAAATTGGGAAACTGTTTGATGTGACCTTTGCCTGGGTGGAGGGGATTGGTGCTTAGGCATGGGATCATTTTATGGTCCATTTCCTAACACTTCCACAATAGCAACATTGCACTGTATCAGCAGTACAGAATGCACTTGTTCTGAAAGCTTCCCCTCATTAAGAACAAGACCACACGATATAGGAACAGAATTAGGTTATTTGGCTCATCACAGCTGCTCCACCATTTCATCATAGCTGATCCAATTTTCCTCTCAGCCCCAATCTCCTGCCTATTCCCCCGTATCCCCTCATGCCCTGACCAATCAATAATCTATCAACCTCTGCCTTAAATATACATAAAGACTTGGCCTCCACAGCTGTCTGTGGCAAAGAATTCCACAGATTTACCACTCTCTGGCTAAAGAAATTCTTCCTCATCTCCATTTTAAAAGAACACCCCTCTATTCTGAGGTTGTGTTCTAGACTCTCCTAGATTCTGAGATCTTAGACTGTCCCACCGTAGGAAACATCCTCTCCACATCGACATTATCAAGGTTTTTCACCATTTGAAAGGTTTCAATGAGGTCACCCCTCATTCTTCTGAATTCCAGTGAATACAGGTCCAGAGCCATCAAATGTTGTTCATGTGACAAGCCATTTAATCCTGGAATCATTTTTGTGAGCCTCCTTTGAACGCTCTTCAGTGTCAGCACATCCTTTCTAAGATGAAGGGGCCCAAACCTGCTCACAATACTCCTAGTGTGGCCTCACCAGCACTTTATCTTAGAAACTTTTTATAACAGTTTGTCATTGAGCCTACTAGGGTATCAGCTATACTGGATTGGGTGTTATATAATGAATCAAAGGTGATTAGGGAACTTAAGGTAAAAGAACCCCTAGGAGACAGTGATCACAGTATGATTGAGTTCAATTTGAAATTAGATAGGGAGAAAGTAAAGTCTGATATAGCAGTATTTCAGTGCAGTAAAGGAAATTACGGTGGTATTGGCCGTAGTAAATTGGAAGGAAATGCTGGCAAGGATGACAGCAGAGCAGCAATTGTATGAGTTTCTGGGAAAAATTAAGAAGGTACAGGATAGATGTATTCCAAAAACAAAGAAATACTCAAGTGGCAAATTAGTATAACCATGGCTGAGAAGGAAAGTCAAAGATAATGTAAAAGCAAAAGAGAGGGCATACAACAAAGCAGAAATTAGTGGGAAGATAGAGGAGTGGGAAACCATTAAAACCCTACAGAGAGCCACTAAAAGAATCATTAGGAGAGAAAAGATGAAATATGAAAGCAAGCTAGCAAACAATATCAAAGTGGATAGTAAAAGCTTCTTCATTTTTTTAAATGAGAGATGAGAGTGGATACAGGACTACTAGAAAATGAGGCTGGAGAAGTAATGACGGGACAAAGCAATGACAGATGAACTAAATTGAGTATTTTGCATGAGTCTTCACTGTGGAAGACACTAGCAGTGTGGCAGACGTTGAAGGATGTGAGGGAAGAGAAGTGAGTGCAGTTACTATTACAAGGGAGAAGGTGATCAAAAACATAAGTCACCCGGACCAGATGAACTGCACCCTAGGGTTCTGAAAGAGAAAGTAGTAGAGACTCTGGGGGCATTAGTAATGATCTTTCCAAAATCACTGGACTCCGGCATGGTCCCAGAGGACTGGAAAGTTGCATATGTCACTCCACTTTTAAGAAAGGAGGAAGGCAACAGAAAGGAAATTATAGACCAGTTAGCCTGACCTCAGAGGTTGGGAAGATGTTGGAGTCGATTGTTAAGGATGAGGTTATGGAGTACATGGTGATACAGGGCAAGATAACACAAAGTCACCATGGTTTCCTTAAGGGAAAACCTTGCCTGACGAACCTGTTGGAATTCTTTGAGGAGATTACACGTAGGATAGATAAAGGGCAATCAGTGGATGTTGTATATTTTGATTTTCATAAGGCCTTCAACAAGGTGCCACACATGAGGCTGCTTAGCAAGTTGAGAGCCCATGTTATTACAGGAATGTTACTGGCATGGTTACAGCATTGGCTGATTGGTAGGAGGTAGCAAGTGGGAATGAAAGGATCTTTTTTTGCTAGGCTACCAGTGACTTGTGTTCTGCAGGTGTCGGTTTTGGGACCGCTTCTTTTTATGCTGTACATCAGTGATTTAGACGATGGAATAGATGGTTTTGTTGCCAAGTTTGCAGATGATACAAAGATTAGTGGAGGGGTAGGTAGTGTTGAGACAGGTAGGCTGCAGAAGGACTTGGACAGTTTAGGAGAATGGATAAGAGAGTGACAAATGAAATACAATGTCGGAAAAGACATGGTTATGCACTTTGGTGAAAAAATAATTGTGCAGACTTCTAAATTGGGAAAAAAATCCAAAAATCTGAGATGCAAAGGACTTGGGAGCCCTTGTGCAGAATGTCCTAAAGGTTAACTTGCAGGTAGAGTCAGTGGTGAGGAAGGCAAATGTAATGCTAGCATTCATTACAAGAGATCTAGAATATAAGAGCAGGGATGTGATGCTGAAGCTTTGAGGCACTGGTGAGGCCTCACCTTGAATATTGTGAACAGTTTTGGGCTGCTCATCTAAGAAAATGTGTGCTGGCATTAGAGAGGGTTCAGAGGAGATTTACATGGATGATTTCAGGAATGAAAGGGTTATCATATGAGGAACACGATGGCTCTGGGTCTGTACTCACTGGAATTTAAAATATTGAAGGGGGGAATCTCATTGAAATCTTTCGAATGTTGAAAGGCCGAGACAGAGTAGATTTGGAAAGGATGTTTCCCATGGTGGGAGAGTCTAGGACAAGAGGGCACAGCCTCAGGATAGAGGGGTGTACATTTAAAACAGATGCGGAGACATTTTTTTAGCCAGAGGGTGGTAAATTTGTGGAGGCCAGGTTGTCAGGTATATTTAAGGCAGAGCTTGATAGGTTCTTGATTGGCCATGGCATCAAAGGTTACGGGGAGAAGGCCGGAAAGTGGGGCTGAGGAGGGAGAAAGATGATCAGCCGAGATTGAATGATGGAGCAGACTTGATGGGCCAAATGTCCTAATTCCGCTCCTATGTCTTATGCTCTTTATAAAGTCTCAACGTTACATTCTTGCTTTTATATTCTAGTCCTCTTAAATGAATGCTAACATTGCATTGGCCTTCCTCACTACACACTCAGCCTGCAAATTACATTTAAGGAATCTTGCACAAGGGCTCCCAAGTCCCTTTGCACTTCAGTTATTTGTATTTTCTTTCCATTTAGAAAATAGCTGGCCCTTTCATTTCTTCTACCGAAGTGCATAACCATACACTTCCCAACATTGTATTCCATCTGCCATTCTCCTGATCTGTCTAAGTCCTTCTGTAGCCTCTCTACTTCCTCAAAACTACCTGCCTGTCCATCTATCTTTATATCCACTGCAAACTTTGCAACAAAGCCATCAATTCCATCAACTCTTTGATATATAATGTAAAGAGAATCTGTCCCAACACAAACCCCTACGGAACACCAGAAAAGGCTACCTTTATTCCCACTCTGTGCCTCCTGCCATTCAGCCACTACTTTATCCATGCTCAAATCTTTCCTGTAATACCATGGGCTCATAGTTTGTTAAGGCATCTTGTCAAAGGCCTTCTGAAAATCCAAGTACACAACACCAACTGATTCTCCTTTGTCTATCCTGATTATTATTTCTTCAAATAATTCCAACAGATTTGTCAGGCAAGTAAAACCTCCCTGGTTTCCTTGGTTACGCAAGTCTGGTCAGTCCTGCCAAACCCGTGAGATTGAGACGGCTCTCCTACCCCAAACCCCAGTTTGTGTGGATGCTGTGTAATTTGCTACCCTGTTACAAGTCAGTCCCAAGAAATAACAGACAGCACACTGCATACAAATAAAGGAATTGTATTTATGAATCTTTACTTGGTAAAGATAAGAAAGAAAAAAAGTGAAAGGACCCATTATAATTAAACAGTCAAATGTGCACAAGTTGAACTCAACTCTTCCCAAAATTCATATTCACCAATCCTCAGTGGATCTTAGCACTTGTCTCCATTGAATCTCGGTCCCCTACGGGGTCAAATCCTACAACTGGTTCTCTCAAGCTTAAAAAAACACGAAATGCTGGCAGAACTCAGCAGGCCAGACAGCATCTATGGGAGGAGGTAATAACGACATTTCGGTCTGAAACCCTTCATCAGGAGTGAAGTAACATGGGATGGTCGAGGGGAATAAGAAGTGGGGGAAGGGATAGAGAGCTGGGAAGTGATAGGCTAGAGGGAAATGGGCGAGGGGGAAGGTGGAGAATTATGGGAAATAAAAGAGAAAGAAAGGTAGGGCTGGGGGGAGATTATAGTGAGCGAGGAAAAAGAGAAAGAGAACCGGACTAAAATTGTAGATAGGGATGGGGTAAGGGGGGCAGGGGTATCAACGGAGGTCTGTGAGTTGAATGTTCATGCCGGCAGGTAGGAGGCTACCTAGGCTCCATCGACCTGCGTGTGGCCTCATCTTGACGGTAGAGGAGGCCATGGACAGACATGTCGGAGTGGGAGTGGTCTGTGGAATTGAAGTGTGTGGCCACAGGGAGATCTAGAAGTTCCAGCCATTGGTGCTCTGCAGTCATCCCTGCCAGTGTTCTTTTCCAGTCAATTCTGGTGAACTCCTCTCTCACACCTCTGTAATTCCCTTTACTCCACTATAATACTGTTAAATCTAACTTTAGCTTCTCCTCAAATTTCAGGGTGAATTTGATCATAGTATTCAGGGTTCTTCTACCTTCAGCTCTCTAATCAATTCTGGTTCATTGCACAACACCCAATCCAGAATAGCTGATCCTCTTGTGGGCTCAAGCACAAGCTGCTCTATAAAGCCATCTCATAGGCACTGGAGAAATTTCCCATTCTGGAATCCAGTACCAATCTGATTTTCTCAAACTACCTGCGTATTGAAACCCCCCTCTCCCCCGCCCCCATGACTGGTGCCCTTTCGGCGTGCATTTTCTACCTCCCATTGTAATTTGTAGGTCACATCCTTACTACTGTTTGGAAGTCCCCATCATGGTCTTTTTACTCTTGCAGTTCCTTAGCTCTATCCACAATGATTCAACACCTTGTGACTCGTATGTTACCTCTCACTAATGATTTGATTTCATATTCTTTATCATGAGAGCAACACTGCCCCCTCTGCCTTCCTGCCTATCCTTTCGATACAGTTGTGTTCTTAGAGATTAAGCTGCCAGCTATAATCTTTCAGCTGTGATTCAGTGACGCTTACAACATCATACGTGACATTCTGCTACTGTGCTGCAAGTTCATCTACCTTATTCTATGTACTGTGTGCATTCAGTTACAACACCTTCAGTCCTGTATTCACCCTTTTTGATTTTGTCACACCATGCTCAACCTTTTGATTCCTAGCTTTGTCTGAGGTCTTACCAACATCTGCCTCCACAACCTCTTCATTAACTGTTCTGGCACTCTGGTTCCCAACCCCTGCAACTCTAGTTTAAGCCCCACCATGCAGTATTAACAAACCTTCCCACTAGGATATTAGTCCCCCTCCAGTTCAGGTGCAAACCATCCCTTCTGTACACGTCTCACCTTCCTTGGAAAAGAACCCAATGATCCAAAAATCTTATGCCCTCCCTCCTAACCCAACTTCTTAGCCAAGTATTAAACTGTATAATCTTCCTAGTTCTTGCCTCACTAGCAGGTGGCATGGGAAGCAATTTTGAGGTCGCAGCCCTGGAGGTCATGTCACCTGGAACCTAACTCCCTGAACTCCTCTGCAGAACCTTGTTACTTGTCCTACCCATGTCATTGGTACCTACACGGACCACGATTTCTGGCTGTTCACCCTCCCACTTAAGAATGCTGAGAACTCAATCAGAGATATCCCAGACTGTGGCACCAGGAAGGTAACATCATCTGGGAATGTCGTTCTCACCCACAGGACCTCCTGTCCATTCCCCAATGAAACCCTTTTCACCAGAGCGTGCCTCCTCTTCTCCCTTCCCTTCTGAGTCAGAGAGGCACTCTCAGTGCCAGAGACCCCAACTACTGACTTTCTCTGTTAGATCATCTCTTCTCTCTTCCCCCCCCCCCCCCCCACCCCGACTGCATCCAGAGTGATATACCTATTGCTGAGGGGAGGATGGCTACAGGGGTACTCTGACTGGCCCTTAACCCCTTTCCCCTTCCTGAGTGTCACCCAGTTTCCTGTGTCCTGCACCCTGGCTGTAATTATCTCTCTTTCTGTCCTTTCTGTCATCTCTTCAACCTCCAGAATGATCTGGAGTTCATTCAGTTCCAGCTCCAACTCTCCAACGTGGTTTGTTAGAAGCTGCAGCTGGATGCACTTCTTACAGTCGTAGTGGTCAGGGCTACTGGTGATCTCCCTGCCTCCCCATATTCCACGAGGAACATTGCTCTATCCTGCCTGACATCTCTACTGTCCTAGCTGAGCAGATTTAAAGAAGAGAATGAAAAACCTTCTGCTTTTCTTTGTTTTCTCTGAGTGAAGCCTCTTTTCACTTGAAGCCTTGAAGTGTTAAAATCTTAAGGTTACCTCTCTGACTATGGCCTCTGTGCTTTCCCCTGTCTTCCTTTAATTTGTTCTTACTAATCAATTCCAAATGCCCACTGGTCAAAGTTCTATTACATTGCCGCAACCTGCTCCTGCCTTTTATCCTCAGGCAGTGGACCTAGAACTTCTGAAGTCCGGATTGGCTGCTGGTCAAAGCTCTATCAACATAATAGATGCTGCTTGACCTGCTGAGTTCCTCCAGTGTTATGTGTGTGCCCCTTATTAGCATAATGATTTAGAAAACCCCTTCAGTTTATGTAAAATTGAGCTTTTAATTTTTGGTTCTTCCTGATTTTGTAGTTCAGTATGAAGGAAGATCAGTTATTTTCCTCCTAGCAAGGGCCTACATGTAACAGCTGAGCTTAAGACTGGTCTGAAGTCTGATGCAGAAGGATTGGTTTTTCAAAAGCCTGGCACCAATATTTACAGTTGTGCTGAAGTTTTTCCACTTCAAACGAGTGACTCGCCCATCACTGCCTGTGTACTCCCTTAGTTCAGTTCTGTGTGGTCTAATACAAAGAGTTTGAGAATTTCTTGAAACTTGAATGCATACGCCACAATGTGCTAACCAAATGCTGAGCTGGTATGTTGATAGGGAGAAGAAAAGATGTGATGTTTTATTCTTCTATCCCTCTTCTTTCTTCCTTCCCCTACCTGAACCTCTGACCCTGCTCTCCCTCTCCTACGATCTAATCTTGGTCCACTCAGCCATCCGGGGATTCTCACCACAGCATAAGATCAGCAGTTTTGCTGAAGCCAAGGGTTTGGATCGAATCAACGAAAGGATGCCTCCGCGACGTGATGGAATCGCCACTGATGGCAGCTTTAACTCCATTAACAAGGCAGTCTCCTCAGAGACGAACGGCACTGAGAGTGGTAACATTCAATGATCCCTTTGCAGTTTCCAGTTCCAAGGCATGATTGTATCATTGTCCCAAGCGGTTTGACACTCTTGCCTCTGATTACTGCTGCATGTTCTGGGGAGCCAGATGTTGGTGACAGATTCCAGTAACAGAGTGATAGAAATTGTATTGTGATTGTTGAAAGTTAAGTTACCTCAGATGGGATATGCCTTTGATGCTTCTAGACAAGCTGGTTAAATATTACACATTAGATGAATCAAACTGTTTTCCTTTTGCATTGAGGAAGACTTGCAGATCTGTTTTGAAAAGGCCTTTACTATTCTGGATATGGGATCTCTGTCTAGCAGCTCTTTAATCTTCTAGTGTCCGTTTACGATTGCAGAATTAAAAGTTTGACATATTTTAAAAAAACAATTGAAAATATGAGGTTGTACAAACTAAATAATAGCTGATTTGAGATGTCGACTATTTATTAACATTTTTGCTACTCTTATGAGAGTTTGAAAGAAATTAGGCAGTCTTAAAATAAAATGTAAAGTTGCAAAATCATTTAAAAATGCCAAAAATCAAATTTGGTTTTGTACAGAATCTGCTTACCTCAGGTTGATTTAGTGTGCTTGGATGCTACCAGTTTATCTATTTACTTAGCTTATCCACTTGATAGGAGATAGCCTTTTCCAAAATGAAACTGGAAATTTATTTATAACCTTTATCATTCATCATGCTCTTCAATTTCATTTGCATTGAGTTGGTTGTGGCTTGCTGGAATTGTATATTAATGAGTGACATTCATTTTTTAAGTTTTATTTTAACTATATGAAGAACAAGACATACCATATAAATGCAGTGAAAAGCATCTGTAGTCTGTAAAACTGTTCTATGCATGTTTTTTTTCCCAATTAATGGCTGTACTGTCCCTATATGGGACTGTAATGTGCTTAGTGATCTGACATATACTGGAAATGTAATGTATACTTGCATACTTTATATTCACTGTATGAAAATGCTTAATGCCTTTTGAACTTTTGTAATTAAAAAATCTTGAAATTATTCAGAAAGGGAGTGGAACCTTTGAACATTTTTCAGTACTGATAAGTGCACATGTAGACATTTAGCATGTTTAGCAAGCATTGTGAAAATTAAAAACTCAATGTGTGGGTACATGTAAAACTCTAGATGCATGAAGCTGTTTTAGTCCCGATGGTGAAGTCCGACTACTTTAGTGCCACACAAAAAAGTTTCGTGTATTTTCACCTTCTACTGTATTATCAGTTACGGGTTTGATCAAATGGTTAAAAACTGGTCCATAATGGGTAACCCATGAACTTTTTAATGACTGTAAATGTGCCCAAGTAATTCACTACAACCTTGAATGCCTTGCCTTTGTAATTTGACCTCTGAAATGTCAGCAATTTAAGCATGCACTTGTAACAATGAGGAAGTATTTTATATTACTATTTCAATAAAACATGCATGAACATATTGATTGTGTTTTCCTATAGCACTTCTGGTGTGGATCCACGAGGCTTTAATGTAAGGGTCAGTGGTTGCCCTCACATAATGGCTGTAAGAATAGAGATGCCAGTCATGCTAGCATTCACACTGCCTTTGTCACCTCTAGACCAGGTCCTCCAGCATCTCAGCCAGCTCCCTCTGTCTGGTGTGCTGCTCAGGAGGTGGCTTAAACCGAGTCATATCCACTCTCATCTAAAAACCATTCAAACACAGTGTGTCCTGTCAAGATCTAATTGCAACATCCTGCTGGAGGAACTCGGTTGGTTGAGCAGCATCGGTGGGAGGAAAGGAACTGCTGATGTTTCAGGTGGAAACTAATGACCAGCATAAAGAGTAGTGAGAAAGGGTCTAAGGTGATTGGTGGAGTGAGTGCAAAATAATAGGCAAGTAGTGGCCAGTAGAGGGGAACAGAGGTGGAGTTGGGGGACAGTGGCAAGTGATTGATAGATGGAGGGAAGCAGAGACAATATGCAAAGGTAGTTGGCGGAAGATGAGGGGAGGGGAGTGTGAAGGTTGGAGACAGTTGCTGGAAGGAGATAAGTGGAAACACAAAGTCCATCAGTGCTGGACTCAGATAAAAGAAAATAATAATGGGGACCATTAAGGTGAGGTGAATGAAAATTTGGAGGGCAAGAGAGAACCAAGAAGGGGAAAGGGACGAAGATGGGTGAAGGAGTGTGATGGACAAGAATGGGAGGACCAGAGAATTGTGGGGAGGGGTTATCTAAAATCAGGGAAACAATTTTTGTGCTATTGGGTTATAGACTAACCAGATGGAACATAATATCTTGTTTCTCCATTTTGTGTTTGGGTTAATCGTGGCAGTAGAGAAGGCAGAGGATGAACAGAGCATTCTGGGAATGGGAAGGTGGGTTGAAATGGTTTGTAAGCATGGGAGCTGAAGGTGGCAATTGTGGACTGAATGTAGGCATGCTGAGAAACAGTAATCCAGTCTGCACTTGGTCTTGCCAATGTAGAGGAGGCCACATTGGGAGCACTGAATGCAGTAGACAAAGTTGGAGAAGTTCCATTTGAAGCTGATGTTCAAAGAACTAATTGCACATGTGTACATTCTTCAAGCCTGGCAGTTTAAGGGAATAGTCAACTACTCAGGGTTATGGCAGGTTTTGGGAAACACGACAACTAAAGTAAAGTATACGTGGGAATGAAACTTGAGATTACACAGCACAAGTGGAATACTCTGCTTTGAGCTTCCTCTGCTGTTTGCCCAGATCACTACTGATCTGATTAAAAATGACCTTGCTGGTCTGATGATGTCTGAGATTATCAGTGATAGTTTCCATTATTCTTCTTGTTCCCCATAACACACAATATCTTTATGTACCGAAAGTCCATTTGTATTTGTGCCTTGAGTATTTTAACTGACTGAATCAACACAGCTCTGTAGGTTAGCAAATTCCAAGCACCACCTATATTCTTGAGTTTAAAACACAAGGTATTTTAAGTTTGGAGGGATTCTACTGAGAGAATGTCTGTTTGAGATTAATAAAGACCTTTGAAGACTAGAAAAGCAAGGATGTAATGTGAGCCTTTATAAGGTTTTGGTCAGACCATGTGGCAAGCAGTTTTGGGCCCCTTATCTAAGAAAGGATGTGCTGGCGTTGAGGAGGGTTCAGAGGAGGTTTACGAGAATGATCCCAGGAATGAAAGTGTTAATATGTAAGGAGCGTTTAATGTCTCTGGCATGAATTTGTTGGAGTTTAGTAGAATGGGGGGAGAGGGGGGAAGAATCTCATTGAAACCTACCAAATATTGAAAGGCTTAGAGTGCAAGTGGAGAGGAGGTTTCCTATAGTGATGGAGCTTAGAATCAGAGGGCATAGCTTCAGTATACAAGGACATCCCTTTTGAACAGGGATGAGGAATTTCTTTAGTCAGAGGGTGGTGAATCTGTGGAATTCATTGCCACGGACAGATTTAGAGGCCAAATCATTGGTTATATTTAGAATGGAGGTTGATAGGTTCTTGAGTAATAAGGATGTCAAAGGTTACAGGGAACAGGCAGGAGAATGGGATTGAGTGGGATAATAAATCAGCCATGATGGAATGGTAGAGCAGGCATGATGGGCCAAATGGCCCAATTCTGCTCCCATATCTTATGGTCTCATGGTTTTTTTTTACATCCACTGGCTTCAGTGTCTCCAGAACTCGATCACAGTCACTACTTTCTGTTGCTGTGGATCTGAGTAGGTTTCAGTGGCTACCTTGAGCACCAAGAGCTGGAGAGTGGACGTTTGTGGTGCTACAGTAGGATCACTGTGGTATCGGACTCACTATTGGCTGGTATTTAATCTTAATTACTTTCATTGAATGTAGACCACAAAATTCTGCCATTCTCAGTACCAGCCACCCCTTTCCTACCTTCATACTTAACACATACAGCAGTGGGAACAGGCCATTCAGCCCCTCTAGCCTATTGCAACCATCAAGGTCTCAGCTGATCTACCTCTGCAATTTTCTTGCATTATCCCTCATTCCCTCTCACTCAAAACATATATGAATGAACTTCGACCAAACCACCTCAGCTTTCTGGGGTAGTAGTTTCTACTGATGTCTCCATCTCTGGAGAGGAGAAGAAAAATGACCTGCCCCCTTATTCTGAGACTTTACGCTCTGGTCCTAGCCTACTCACCCAGTGAACATCCGGTCTGTCAAAATTTTGTTTGCCTCAATAAAATTTCTAAACTCCACAGAATCCAGGCCAAGTTTGCTCAATTTTGCCATGTGCATCAAACTGGGTCCTGGGAAGGAATATTGAGAACCTTGGCTGTGTACCTTGTTTGGGCAATTAGATTGAAAATATAGGCACACAAGTCATACCAAAGCCCAATACAATAGTAGGATTTCTGCATTCTTGTATTCAAATTCTCTCATAAATAAAGGGCAAGATATCTTTTGACTTCATGTTGGCCCTCAGTAACTTGTGTAAAACACTACAGTCACTTTGAATATAAACATCAGCCTCTCAATATTCAGCCAGTACTCTACTTTTGCTGCTTCAGGTACCTGCATTTCTCTATATTTCATTCCACCTTGCCCACTTGGTCAATTCATCTATATCCCCAAGAAGCCTCCTTAGCACCTCCATACCTAATGCCTCAACCTGATATCGAAACGAAGGTATATGCTTATGGTCACTTTTACAGGGGACCTGAAGGATAAGATTTTTAACAGTCCTAGACTTGTACAGCACAGAAGGGGATCAGATATAATTACTACATTTAAGTAGTAGAATCTTTTTTAAGTATATAAAGTATAAGTATATTTTATAAGAAGATTTTATAAGTATATTAAAGAATTCAGAGTCCAAATTGTACATCCTCTGTGTGGAGTCTCAGAAGATGGGAAAGGTCCTTGATGGTTATTTCTCCTCTGTTTATTGCTATAAAAAAGCACGAAGACCTGGAAACAAGATAGATATTAGCATGGTATTGATAGTTTACATTACAGTAAAAAAATAAGACTTTCAAGAAATGCTTAAATAGGCACATGAATCTGAGGAAAATAGAAAGCTATGAACAACTCCACTTTCAGAGAACCATGTGCATAAAACTTCGAGGTTCCTGTTTAACAACACTCCCCAAGGCCTCACCATTCACTGTGAAAGTCCTATCTTGATTTGATTTCCCAAAATGCAAAACCTCACTTAGCTGAATTAAACTTTACTTACCATTCCTGTAATTTTATGCTAACTTTGTTAGAAGTTGATTACTAATTTAATTGGTTTGTCACAAATTGTGGGAAAGAGCCTCTTCCTGTGCTATGCTGTTCTATGTTCTAGCAAGTACTGGATGCCTTAAAATGTATGAAGATAAGCAAATCTCCTGGGTCTGGTAGGTATATCCAAGAATACTGGGAAGCTGGAGAAGAAATTACTGGAGTCCTGGCTGAGCTACTGTATATGCATTTTTGTTAGAGATGGGCGAGTTGATGGAAGACCAGAGGGTAGCTAATTTTGTAGTGAAGAAAAACTTGGGAACTTGGGAGTAATAAGACTAAAATCGGAGGCAGGTCTTGGTTTATTATTGTCATATGTACCAAGATAGAGTGAAAAGCTTGTTTTGCATACGGGAGAAGACAGGATGCCGAGGGAGTGAAGTTTTTAACTATATTGGTGGCTTTACTCAGTGTGAAGTACAGTATAGACAGAGTCTATAGAGGGGGAGGCTGGTTCCTGTGATGTGCTGAGCTGTGTTCACAAATCTCTGCAGTTTCTTGTGGTTACATGCAGAGCAGTTGCCTTACCAAGTCCTGATGCACCTGGATTGGTGCATCAATAAAATTGGTAAAGATGATAGGGGACATATCAAATATCTTTAGCCTCCTGAGGAAGCAGATTTCTTAATGATATTTCTTGTCCGTGGCATCAATGTGGTTGGATCATGACATGGTAGGGTGCTGGAGAAGGGTATACAATTGGCTTGATGTTAGAAAGCAGAAGGTAATGGTGGAAGGTTTCTTGGACAGGAGGTCCATGATGTTTGCTTCATTGTTTGGTGCTGAGCCCATTGTAGTTTGTCACCTATATCAATGGCTTAGATGCAAATGCGCAAGGAATTGTTGCAAGTTTGCAGGTGACACTAAAATAGGTGATATAGAAGATAATAAAGCATAAAATTACAGGGATGGCAAATAATGTTTAATTCAGCTAAGTGAGGTTTTGCATTTTGGGAAATCAAATCAAGATAGGACTTTCACAGTGAATGGTGAGGCCTTGGGGTGTGTTGTTAAACAGGAACCTCGAAGTTTCGTTCACATGGTTCTCTGAAAGCGGAGATGTGGGTAAATAGGGTAGTGAAGAAGGCTTTTGACAAGCTGGCCTCATCAGTCAAGGTGTAGTTGTACTGGATGCTGGTGAGCCCACACTTAGAGCACTGTGTTCAATTTTGGTCATCCTGCTGCAGGAAAAATATTATTAAACTGGAAAGAGTGCAGGAAAGATTTGCAAGGATGCTGCCAGAACTTGAGAGACTGACTTATAGGGAGAGGTTGGACAGGCTAGGACGTTATGGCTTGTAACTCAAGAGAGGCAATAGATAGGGTGAAAGCACACAGTCTTTCTCTCAGAATTTGTGAATCGGGAACTAAAGGGCATAGGTTCAAGGTGAGAGGGGAAAGATTTTTTTACACAGTGTGGAATGTATATGGATTGAGTTGCCAGAGAGAGCAGTTGAGGCAGACATTTATAACTTCTAAAAGACATTTGGACAGGTACACAGATTATAAAGGTTTAGAAAGTTTTGGGCCAAAGCCAAATGGGGCTTGAATGGGCACCATGGTTAGCATGAACCGGGGACTAAAGGGCCTGTTACTGTGCTGTGTGACTCTTAAATACATGCCTAGATGCCTCTTCTATAGGGAAGGTACAGACGGATAGACTCCCATTTGGGGCAAATGGATTAGTGTAGATGTACATTAGGTTGGCATAGAAGTTGTGGGCTGAAGGGCCACTTCTGTGCTGGACCACTCTAATGAAGTGCAATTGAATGAGAGGAATGTGCAGAACTCCTAACAGTAACTTCCAGCAAAAGTGATTCTGGAGAGTAGTTGATGGTTTGACTCGAAACACCTCAGCTCTCTCCTGGAAAATAAAAGCTTGTGATTTTAGAATAAAGAGGTTGGCTTGGACAGAAGATGTAGATTGACTAGTGGCCCTTGACCTGAAGCATCAGCTTTTTCTCTCTCCACAGTTGCTGTCTGACCAACTTTACTGGTATTTTCTGCTACTGTTGGTTTGGGTGAAAGATTGTCTGGCTAACAAGAAAAGTTAAGTGGGTGGGCGCATACCGGCAAATGGAGTGTGAAATATGAGATTGTCCATTTCAGGGGGTACTTAAAACAAAGAAGCTTGTTATACAAGTATAGTTCACTCTGTGATTGGGAAAGCTAACAGTATTTTCTAGTTTCTAGCAAAGGGAATTAAATACAGATGTCACATTGGGCATTGGTGAGACCACATGTATACAGAAGCAGTTTACCACAATAACACTGGGATGGTGGGCTGTTTGATGAGGAATGGTTGTAGCTGCTGAACCTGAGTGACACAGAGAAATTGATACATACAAGAAATATTGCCAGGGTGGATGTGGAGAGGACATCCCTTTTGGGGGCTATCTAGAACTAGGAGTTGCTGTTTTTTTTAAAAAAAAGGGTCATCCATTTAATATCGAGACAAATTAAAATTTTCCTGCAGGGGTTAATGAGTCTTTATGCAGTGATGCAGAATCTATTAACATTTAAAGCTGAAGGAGATTGATTCAATCTGTAAAAAAAAACTTGTCTCATAATACTTTAAACTTCTCTCCTCTCACCTTAAATCTATGCCCTATGGTACTTGACATTTACACCCTGGGGGAAAAATACTCCGACTGTCTATCATGTCTATGCCTCTCATATTTTATACACTTCATCAAGTTTCCCCTCAGCTTCTGACGCTCCAGAGAAAACAACCCAAGTTTATCCAACCTCTCTCCATGCTCTCCAATTCAGGCAGTATCTTGGTAAACTACTTCTGACCCTCCTACAAAACCTCCAGCTCCACAGTAAAAATACTATGATGGACCACTGTTTATTGTCTATATAAATATATAGGCAATATTGTCTCTATAAATAAAGGCAGGCTCCTAAGTCCTAAACTTGGCACACAACACCTCCTTTTGCATCTGGTTCCTTGTCTTCCTGACAATCAGTAAGGATAGGCAGCAATAGCTTTGTCACAAGTATTCTCAACACTGATGCCCCACAAGAGTGCATCCTGAACCTCAACTCTACTTCCTATATACCCGTAACTAGATTCTGCTCTAACTCCACCTACAAATTTGCAGATGATAACACAGGATTGGACATATCTCAAATAATAAGTCTACTACAGGAAAGAGTCAGAGGGCCTGGTGATAGGACAACAACCTTTCCTGCAAACATCACCAATAGCCTATCCTTGTTCAACTACATAGATGCCACAGCCAAGAATGCCGCTACTCCCACAGGAGACTCAAGAAATTTGGCATATCCCTGTCAACCCTTACCAATTTTGTTTCTCGATGCTCCACAGTAAGCATCCTATCTGGATGCATAAAGGCTTGGTAAGGCAACTGCTCTGCATGTGACCACAAACTGCAGAGAGTTGTGGACACCGCTCAGCACATCTTGGAAGATAGCCTCCCCTTGAAGGGCTTCTATACTCCTCGCTGCCTCAATATAGGAGTCAGCATAATCAAAGAATGACTGATGAAGGTAAGCATGCCATACAGGTTCTGAACCGTCCGATCTACTTGTGTCATTACTTTCAGGGAGCTGTGGACTTGCACTCCAAGGTCCCTCTGTACCTCAATCCTCCTATGATCCTACCATTTACTGTACAATTTTCTCTTTTATCTGACTTCCCAAAGTGCAACATCTCACACTCGATGGGCCAAATGGCCTAACTCTGCTCCTATATCTTATTGTCTTGTCAAATTAAACTCCATCTGCTGTTTTGCTGCCCACATTTCCAACTTGCTGAACCTTTGACCTTTCTCACTATCCATGACTCCACCAATTTTCATGTCATCTGCAAACATATTAATCACCCCAAACTTTTAATTGAACATTTAATTGTGCAATTAAAACTGGCCATGAACATTTCACTCTCTCATTTTTGAATGAATCCCTCAGAATCTAAGTATATTTACAGGTAAATTTACCAGGTTATATTGAAATTGGCCCCCTCCCACTCAGGACCTTAATTTCTGGTCAATTCATGCTATTTGTTATATCATCCTTAAAGTAACAGAGATATGGGCTCTTTGTCTGAAATGTTCTCTCACTGACACTCTCTCTCTTTGCCCAGCTACATTACCAAAGCTTACATCTGGTACTGTTCCTTGACTATGAGGACTGTCTATGTACTAGCTTGGAACAGTCTCCTGGACCCTGGACAGTCCACATCACCATCCCCTTCCCTCACACATAAAACTTTTCACAGCAAAGTAAACCTACTTCTGTTAACTTAGTCTCTCCTCTGTCCCTTGCTGACTGCTTAAAGTCATCATCCCCTTGTAGTCTATAGGACTTCTCTCCCGAAGTAGATATCAATCTACAGATATTTCAGTGTTGGACTTTGTAAGATAAAAGAGTGTGATCTTTGGCACATTATCTTCCTTAGAATAAAGGGTGCTGGGTGATTATTGGGGAGCAGGGTGGGGAGCATCCTCTGAAACTGAACAGTTCCTAGATGGTCTGTTAAAGTCAGTGAAACCATTAGTGTTGTTGTTATCACAATCTACCTCATTATGATCCTGCACGTTATTTACCAACCTGCACTTTTTCAGTAGCTTTTACACTTCATTCGGCACAGTTATTGTTTTACCTTGTCCTACCTCAGTGCATTTTAATGACTTGATCTGCATGAACAATATCCAAGTACATATGATACTGATACCAATATCAATATTGATTTATTACTGTTGAATGTATCAAGAAACAGAGAAAAGGTTGTTTTGCATACTTATACAGATCACCCAACATAACTCTCATAGTCAGAGTAAACAGTCCTCATTATCGAACTCCGATCTGCTCTGGTCATATCCAGGATCTTCGGGCCACACTCTCATCCAAAACCCCTCTCTCACCCCAAGCAACAAATATAATGCCCCAGGACCAACCGTGTCTTCAGACACTCCCCCAAACATTGTTGCCTTTCCATCTATTACAAGGGTGAGGACCCCATCACCAAGAAAGACCTCCAATTCCACTAATCCCTCTCGTCTCCAGGGAAGATGTTAATACCCTTCCATTCTTCTCTGACCCCAAGGATTGGAACCATTTCCCTCATTATTGTTCCAGACATGGGTCATTCCTTTGGTCACAGACCCTCATCGTGTCCTTTCCAATCTTAAACATGTGTGAGCAGGGTGGCTCAATCCTTCCATGTTTTACAGCTCAAATCCCCTCAGTATCTGGCCCAGTTGTACCAGAAGCAGATGTTCATACACCGGGTGTGGGTCTGGTGACTACCTGAAGCAGCACAAATACTGTAGACATCAGAGTTCTCCTCACTTGCAAGACAATGACTTTCAACCCATCCCAGAACCAGCAACCTGGATAATCGGGAGAAACTGGAGCTATTACAAGTAGAAGGTGAAAGACTGGACAGCATTCTGGTATTAACCTTAAAGTTGGCCATGAGGTCTGTTTGCGGGAGGACCTTCCTTTCTTCCTTTCTGTGCTGCAAACAGTCCAGGGTAAGACCCCTCTGCCCCCAGAAACCAAGTGTAAAGAATGGCTGAAGCTGCGTTCTCCTGTGACAGGGCAGTTGTCCGTGTTGTTGATGGTCACCGGGACCTGGTTCAGCTTCATCCAGTCTCTTTCACTCAGCCTTGGAGCCAGCGGTGGAGGTTTCCTTGTCTACATTGAGGTGCAAAAGGGGCAAATTTCCAGCTGCCACGTGTAAAAGTGGCAAAGGTGACACCCGGTCGAACAGCAGCTCTCTCTGTCCATCGGGCACCATGTTCTGTACATGCAGGGACCAATGTTCCGGCCGAGATCTACCACCAACTCTTCCAGGTGACAGGTAGCAGATTGAAACTTTACAAATATCAAGGCAGTCGGAGATTTTTCCCCCAGGGTAGAAGTGTCTTTTTGTAGAGGACATGCATTTAAAATGAGAAGGGGAAAGTTAGGAGGTGTCTGGGACAAGTTTTTTATACACACAGTGGTGGGTGCTGGGATCAGACTGCCAGGTTTGGTTGTGGAGGCATATATGTTAATGGAGTGTCAGAGATTTTTTGCTCGAACATGAATATGCAGGTATAGAGAGATATGGATCGTATGCAGGCAGAAGAGATTTAGTTTATTTTGACATAATGTTCAGCACAGAAGAGCCTGTTCCTATGCTGAACTGTTCAACGTTCTGTGTACAATGCTTAGGAAGAAATAGTATAGTAGAGGTAAGGGGATTTGTGATATCCAGGGGTAGGTATGTCTGACGATTAATGTGACCGAATGAACTGGGTGAACTTTCATGACCAGCACCCGGCCCATCTGCACAGACAGTACTTCATCTAATTACACCCATTTGTCCGGGCTGCCCTTCTTGCCTCTATTCAAGAAAGCAGAAATAAAATTAACTTTACATTTTGATAAACAACCCTGAGCTTTCCTGTTATGTACAGGATGCCCTGCCTGTAAACTTCCTCTTGTTACCTTCCCATCTAATACCACAGAAGACACCGGGGCAGTCTGATGCTGGT
Organism: Hemitrygon akajei; assembly: GCF_048418815.1. Classification (NCBI taxonomy): domain Eukaryota; kingdom Metazoa; phylum Chordata; class Chondrichthyes; order Myliobatiformes; family Dasyatidae; genus Hemitrygon; species Hemitrygon akajei. The sequence continues at coordinate 36,506,086 of NC_133127.1, forward strand.
CTGCACACCACGTTGTACTGGAACACAAGGCAGCCGTCGGAGCAGCTTGCCATGGGCAATGCCAAGGTGGTAACAAGCACCTCAGAACATCCCAAATGCTTCTGCAACCTATCGTCTATTTTTGACGGGTGCCCACTGTTAGGTGAAACACCGATCCTGGGTTACCAGCAGCAAACCTTGAGCATAGAACATTGCACTCTGCTCTCTTTGTGATCGTCTCCATCAGCCCGGGGGAGCAGCTTGGACCATGATGCCCTGTCTGTATCTCACCCACCGGCACTGCTCCCTATAGTTTCTGGAAATTGAACCTACAGCCTCCTGTTCTCTGCAGCCAGGAATGCTGCCCCTAACACACTGGGTTCTGCATTCTCTTGTAAAATAAGATGGACTCTTGACCTCACAATTTCACTCATTATGATCTTGCACTTTATCATTCACTTGACTACACATTCTCTGTGCTTTTACACTTTACTCTGCATTGTGCTAAAGCTGCCCTTGAGCCTGATGGATGCATTTCAACCCCTTCCCGGGGTCTGAAAGTACGTCCACCAGGTACAGAGACCCGCTGTTATAAAACTACTGTACCCTACCTCACAGTCACTCTCAACGTGGCCTCGCACCTTATTGTCTGCCTACACTGAACTTTCTCTGTAATTTTATTCTGTATTCTGTTAGGGCTTCCTCTTGTACTACCTCAATGCACCTTTTTTAAAAAATTTGTATTTAGAGATATGGCGTTGAATAGGCCCTCCTGACCCACGAGTCACAACGCCCAGAAACCTAATTCTAATCACAGGACAATTTATAACCTCGGCAAGAAGAAACTCACTGGGGAGAACGTACTTCGTCTTTACAGAAAGCACGGGAATTCCGAAGTGATCTGTAGGAACGATATGCAAGACAAGTTTTTCAATGTACCTCGGTACATGTGACAATAATAAACTACTGTGATTACAAGTTCCCGCTCCTCACATCTCCGTCCTTTCCCCACAGCCCACGTCCACACTGTACTCGCGGTGTGGAAAATGCTGCACGTCTTTGGCAGTGTGTTGTACAGTATTTTCCCTCTCGGCAAGGACTGGACTTTTCTGTTTACAACGACGATTTATTCTTGGTGGATATCTCCCTGCGTTCGACAGCTGAGACACGGGCCGAAGGTTTGTGTACATTGACCTGTCCCTAAACAAGTCTGAACTCTGACTTTAATCAGCTGCGAGATTTCTGAAGGTTCCCACCTCGGATTGTCCCGGAGAAGGTGCTGGGGAGATTCTCCACGTCTGTGCGGCTCTGACATTGAAGGTTCTGTCCGGTCTCGGTGATGACCCTGACCCTATTTCTGGGACGGCTGTACTTCATGCGATTTCCCAATAGACGGCGCAGCTGAGCCGCGTGTCCAACTGCGACCGGCCGCCTTCCCACAGCAGCGAAGTCGTTTAGTAACACAAGAATCGGGTTTAATACCACTGGCAGCAATGCATTAGAATACATAATAAAAACTAAATTACAGTAAGAAATATACATATATATAATTAAATAAGTAGTGCAAAAAGAGAGGGGAAAAAGCAGTGAGGTGGTGGTGTTCATAAGTTCAATGTGCTTTCAGGAATCTGATGGCAGAGGGGAAGAAGCTGTTCCCAAAACGTTGAGTGTGTGCCTTCAGGCTCCCGCACTTCCTCGCTGATGGTAGCAATGAGCAGAGGACATATCTGGGTGATGAGGGTCCTTAATGATGGATGCTGCCTTCTTGAGGCTTCTCTCCTTGAAGATGTCTTGGACTCTGGAGGGGCTAGTGCCCATGATGGGGCAGACTGAGTTTACAGCTTTCTGCAGCTTATTTCGACCCTTTGCAGTGCCCCCCACACCCCCATAACCAGGCGGCAATGCAGCTGGTTACAATGCTGAGAGTATCTTTGGCGGCATACCAATCTCATCAAACTCCTAATGAAGTATAACCACCATTGTACCTTCTTTGTAACTGCATCGATATGTTAGGCCCAGCATAGATCCTCAAAGATGATGACACCCAGAAATTGAAATTACTCACTCTTTCCACTTCTGATCCCTCTATGAGGACTGGTGTGTGTTCCCTTGTCTTACCCTTTCTGAAGTCCATAAATCTGCTCTTTGGTCTTACTGACGCTGAATGCAAGGTTGTTGCTGCAGCATCACTCAACCAGCTGATGTGTCTCGCTCCTGTACGCCTTCTCATCACCATCTGAAATTCTGCCAACAATAGTTGTGTCACCAGCAAATTTACAGATGGCATTCGAACTGTGCCTAACCACATAGTCATGGGTATAGAGAGAGTAGAGCAGTGGGCTAAGCACACACCCCTGAGGTGCGCCAGTGTTGATTGTCAGCGAGGTGGAGCTATCATTTTTCATCTGCACAGACTGTGATATCCCAGCAAGGAAGTTAAGGATCTGGTTGCAGGTGGAAGAGATTCTGCAGATGCTGGAAATCCAGAGTAACACGTACAAAATGCTGGACGAATTCATTAGTAAGGAAGCATCTATGCAAGGGGATAAACAGTCAGTGTTTCGGACTGAGACCCTCATCAGGATTCAGTAGTTATGCCTACCTGTTGTACAGTTTTGTGTGTGTGTGTGTCAGATTAAATAATGTGTGTCATGTAGTTGAAGAGCAGACTATACTCTACCAATGCTCATCTCACGTAAATGGCACATAACTGTACACACACAATATATCTATATATATATATATATATATATATACATACACACACAGATACATACACATAAAACAGATATATACACACTCATATACACATAAACACTCCATGAGATTCCTCCCATGAACTATAAGCCCCCACTATGAAGAAATGAGATGAGCTTAAAAATTAATTGAAACAAAGTGGGTAAGTTTGAATCGGAGTGGCCTGCAGTTAACAAACATGGTTTTGTGTTTTATATTCTGTGTTTTTGCTCATTGTGATTTGTTTTTTTTTGTTCTGGGGGAGGGGGACATTGATGTTTTTCTTTGAACAGGTTCTTTGGTTCATGGTTGTCTGTGGGGAAGGTAAACCTCAGGGTTGAATACTGTATACATACTTTGATAATAAATGAATCTGCAACATTGCCAATTCAACCTCTCCATACCAGTGCATCACTATTTTCTTACAAGGTGTACCACAGTGACCCCAACAACTTTCTTTCAGCTCTGGATAGTGTGTGTGTGTGTGTGTGTGTGTGTGTGTGTGTGTGTGTGTGTGTGTGTGTGTGTGTGTGTGTGTGTGTGTGTGTGTGTGTGTGTGTGTGTGTGTGTGTGTGTGTGTGTGTGTGTGTGTGTATACATGCATGCAGGACTGCGTGTTCAATAAGAATACAACTTGATCCCCAGCCCCTGCCCTACTCTTGTACCCATACTGTCACGTGGTTGGTCCAGTTATGGCTGAGCGATGGTAACTCCATTAACACCCACAGGCTCTCCATCCAGAAATTCACAACATGGTACCAAGACTCAGACAGTAAGAGTTAAATTCTGCGATAGTTTGCACAAACATGGCGAGCAAGTGAACATGGTATTCACTGATGGAGTTTAGTCATGTCTCCCCAGAAACCTCTGGGGCAGTTGTCCACCAAATTTGGTTTACCCCAAACTCATTTTTATGGTTACCTTCAAATTAGAGATTTTCTGCATTCTCAATTGGCTACCTTTCCTTCAAGTTCAGATAAGAATCTCTTAGATGTTATTTTAAATTTGAAACCTTTTTTTGATGAATCAATCTCTAATATATATAATAAACTGCTTATGCTTAAGCAGCTTTCTTTACATCATATTAGGCAAGCTTGGGAGCATGATCTGAATCTCTGATGAAGATTGGAATGCCATTTTGAAATTTGTGAATAAGTCATCTTTTTGCGCTCGTCATTCTTGGTACAATTTAAAGTGGTACATAGAGCCTATTTGTCTAAAGAGAAATTATCCCATTTTTATTCTGATATTTCTCCAACTTGTGACAGATGTAATTCAGCCAATGCTTCGTTAATTCATATGTTTTGGTTATGTCCCGGCTTAGAAAAATTTTGGAAAGATGTATTTTCTACTTTTTCTCAACTTTTTAACACTAACTTTGAACCTAATCCTCTTACTGCTCTCTTTGGTATTCTCGGAACTCAAGATATAACTTTAACTCCCTCAGACTTGTATGTTCTAGCTTTTATCTCACTAATGGGGAGAAGACGGATTTTGCTTAAATGGAAAGAAGCAGTCTCTCCTACTCACGTGTAGTGGTTAGAAGACATTATGACTCATCTTAGTTTGGAGAAGATTCGGTGTTCTATTTCTAATTCAGTTGTGGTGAACTATATATACCTGTCTGGACACGCCCCCTGCTGACTGCTCCTGTGGCTCTTCCCACAGACCCCGGTATAAAGGCGATTGAGGCCTGAGCCCGGCCCTCATTCTCCAGGATGTAGTATGGTGGTCAACTACTGCTTGTTCTTTCTTCCAGTCAATAAAAGCCGATATCTCGCCTTCACATCTCAGAGAGAGTTATTGATGGTGCATCATCAGTACAGTACTTTTATACGACATGAGGTCCTTTTATGAACTACTACTCTAACTTGTGAGGTTTTTTTCTACGTAGCTGTTATTAATTATGTTATTCTTTGTTAACAACTTAGCGACACTTTTAAAAAAAATATTTTTCCTTGTTCTTACCCATTGGCTTTCTTGGTAGGGCTAGATTTTTTTTTATATATATAAAATTCCTAATGTATACGCTTTATAAATTTGCAGTATTAGTAATCATTACCAGAGTACTATATACACGTATGTTACTCAGTCCTCTACAGTTCAATTTTTCTATTGTCTGTATTCTGGTAGTAATTTTTAAAATATATATATATATATATACTCTGAATTTGTTATATATTCTTGTATACATTAATAAAAATATTGAAAGAGAGGCTTGAAGTACTGAGAGATTGAAGCCTGAAGGCCAAGCCCATGATCAACGAGTTCTGGGAACAAGGCTTGGAGGTCAAACCAGTGAGACCCGAGGTCAATGAAGACCAGAGCGCCAAACTGAAGGTTAAAGTCCAAAGCGTGGTAAGTCCAGAGTTAGAAAGCCTGAAAGGTTGAAAGACCAAAGTCAGTGAGTTCAAAGGTAGAGGCTTGAAGGTGGTATTTGCAAGTCCAGGTGGAAGGTTGAGGCTGAATGTCTGAGAGTCTGGGCCAAGGACTGGAAGCCAGGAGGCAGTTTGTCCCCTTTCTGTGTATGTGAGGAAGGGAAAGAGGATTGTTTTGCTGTGGTCTTTTGTTTTATGTTATTGCTTTTACTGCCTGTCTTGTTCTGCTGGACAGAGTGGGCTTGCTGCGTCGGCGATGGAATGTGTGATGACACTTGCAGCCTTCCCTCAGTGCACCCTCTGGCTGTGTTGGTTGTTCAAAGGTAAGATGACATCAGACGGAGCGGCTATTGTGCGAGTGTACCGATGTTAGAGTGGGAAGATTCAGCTCATCGGGCTTGAGTAAGGTAAGTTTCTGAGAAGTTTCTTCTTCATTCTTCATCTGTTCGCGCATCGATGGCTCCATGGGGTTGTGTTGTGTTCTTTGTGTGAGGATTGTGTGGGAATTCTGGGAGACCTCTAGCCTCCTGGATAACCACATCTGCACCAGGTACATCCAGCTGCAGCTCCATTTCCTTAACACTTCCCCCGAGGAGCTGCAGCTCACACAGGAGGCTGAGGAGCTGACAGATAGGAGCTACGGGGAGGTAGCCATCTCTACGTTGCAGGAGGCTGGTACGTGGGTGACTGTCAGGAGCGGGAAAGGAAATGGCAGCCAGTACAAAGTACCCCTGTAGCCATTGCCCTCAATAATAAGTGTGAACAGGCCTCTGGCTCAGAAGGGAAGGGAGGAGAAGAGGACAGGAGTGGTGATAGGAGGTTCCATAGGCAGAGGAACAGACGTGAGATTCTGTGGGTGCGACAGAGACACCAGGTAGGTCGCCTCTCAGGTGCCAGGGTCAGGGCATTCTAAAGGGCAGGGTGAGCAGGCAGATGTCTTGGTACATATTGGTACCAACGAACGACACAGGTAGGAAAAGGGAAGAAGTGCTGAAGAGAGAAGCTAGGGAGTAAGCTGGAGAGCTGAAAAGCAGGGTAGTAATCTCTGACTCGCTGCCCGTGGCATGTGCCTGTGAGGGTAAGATTTGACAGATGAATGAGTGGTTGACAGGGGGCAGAGTTTCAGATTTCTGGATCACTGGGATCTTTTCTGGGGAAGGAACAACCTGTACAAAAAGGACAGATTACACCTGAACCCGAGGGGGACCAATATCCTTGCGGGCAGGTTTATTAGAACGGTAGGGGAGGGTTTAAATTAAAGTGGCAGGGGGATGAGAACCAAAGTGACAGGGCTGAGGATGGGGGCAGCTGGTATACAAGCAGAGGCAGTGTGTAGTGAGGCTGTGAGGAAGGGCAGGCAGATGATTTATTTATTTATTGAGATGCAGAATGGGACGGGCCCTTCTGGCCCTTTGAGCTATGCCACCCAGCAACCCTCTGACTTAATCCTGGCTTAATCACAGGAGAACTTACAACGAGCTATTAACCTACCGACCAGTACATATTTGAAGTGAGGGAGGAAACTGGAGCATCCGGAGGTCATGGGGAGAACATACAAACTCCTTACAGGCAGCCACAGGAATTGAACCCATGTTGTTGGTACTGTAAAGCCTTGCGTTAACCACTACGCTACCATACCGCCCCAAAGTTGGGGCAAAATGGGTCAGTGGGATGAGTTGCAGTGCAACAGGGACAAAATCAAAAAGGGTGATGAATAGAGGACTGAAGGGCCAACAGTATCCGGAATAAGGTAGATGATCTTGTAGCACAGTTACAGATGGGCAGGTGTGATGTTGTGGGCATCACTGAGTCGTGGCTGGAAGATCATAGTTGGGAGCTTAACATCCAAGGATACACATTGTATTGAAAGGATAGGGGTAGGCAGAGGTAATTGCATGGGTCTGCTGGTAAAAAATGAAATCAAATCCTTAGAAAGAGGTGACATTGGATCGGAAGATGTAGAATCTCTTTGGGTAGAGTTAAGAAATTGTAAAGTTAGAAGGACCCTGATGGGAGTTGTACACAAGCCAGTAGACAGAATGTGGGCTACAAGTTACAATGGGAGTTGGAAAAGACGCATCAAAAGGGCAATGTTACAATAGTCCTGGGGGATTTCCATATGCAGGTAGACTGGGAAAATCAGGTTGGCGTTGGCTCCCAAGAGGTGCACCGCAGGGATGTGTGCTTAGCCCTCTGCTCTACTTGCTTTACACCTATGACTGTGTGGCTAAACACAGCCCCAACACCATATACAAGCTTGCCGATGACATTACTGTTGTGGGCCGTATTAAAGGTGGTGATGAATCAGCATACAGGAGGGAGATTGAAAATTTGGCTGAGTGTTGTAATAACAACCTCTCACTCAATGTCAATAAGACCAAGGACCTGATTGTAGATTTCAGGAAAGGAAAACCAGAGGGTCTTGAGCCAGTAATCACCGGAGGATCAGAGGTGGAGAGGGTTAGCAACTTAAAATTCCTGGATGTCATTATCTTAGAGAATGTCATTATCTTGTTCATTGATCCTGTTTACAGTTACTGTTCTATAGATTTGCTAAGTATGCCTGCAGGATAAAGAACCTCAGAAAATTGTATGTGGTGGCATGAATGTACTCTGATAATTAATTTTACTTTGAACTCTGAGAGAGGATTTGTAGAATGCCTATGAGATGGCTTTTTAAAGCAACTTGTGCTTGAGCTCACTGGGGGATTGGGTGTTCGGTAATGAACAGGATTTGGTTAGGAAGCTTAAGGTAAAAGAGTCCTTCGGAGGCAGTGATCACAATATGTTAGAAATCACCCTGCAGCTTGGGGAGACGCTAAAGTCAGATGTGTCAGTATTACAGTGGAACAAAGGGAATTACAGAGACATGAAAGTGGAACTGGCCAAAGTTGATTGGAAGGAGACACTAGCAGGGATGATGGAGCAGCGATAGCTGGAGCTTCTGGGAGCTGTTTTGAAGGCACTGGATAGATACATCCAGAAGAAGATGTACTCTAAAGGCAGGTTGACACAACCGTGGCTGACAAGGGATGTCAATGTCAACGTAAAAGCCAAAGAGAGGGCATATAATAGAGCAAATATTATTGGGAAGTTAGGGAAGCTCTTACAAACCAACAGAAGGCAACTAAAAAAGTCAAAAGGAGGGAAAAGATGAAATATGATAGGAAACTAGCCCACAATATCAAGAAGTTACCAATTTTTTTCAGGTACATAAAAAGAGTAAGAGTGAAGCAAGAGTGGATATAGGACCACTGGACAATAACACAGGAGAGGTAGTAATAGGGAACAGAGAAACGGCAGACAAACTGAATAAGTATTTTGCCTCAGTCTTCACTGTGGAAAACACTAGCAGAATGATGGAAGTTTGAGTGTCAGGGAGCAGAAGTGAGTGCAGTTGCTATTACAAGGGAGGAGATGCTTGGGAAGCTGAAAGATTTGAAGGTAGATAAGTCACCTGGATGAAATGGACTACGCCCCAGATTCTGGTGTCGTTCCAGAGGACTTGAAAAATTGCAAATGTCACTTCACTCTTGAAGAAGGGAGGGGGCAGAAGAAAGGAAATCATAGGCCAGTTAGCATGCCTCACTATTTGGGAAGATGTTGGTTGATTGTTAAGAATAAGGTTCTAGGGTACTTGGAGAGACATGATAAATTAGGCCAAAATGTGCATGGTTTCCTTCAGAGAATATCTTGCCTGACAATTCTGTTGGAATTCTTTGAGGAAATAACAAGCAGGATAGACAAAGGAGAACTGGTAAACATTGTTTACTTGGATTTTCAGAACACCTTTGACAAGGTGCCTCACATGAGGCTGCTTAACAACATAAGAGCCCATGGAATTACAGGAAAGATACGAGTGTGGGTAGAGCATTGGCCGATTGACAGGAAGCAAAGAGTGGGAATAAAGGGAATCATTCCTGATTGGTTGCTGATGACTTGTGGTGCTCTGCAGGGGTTAATGTTGAGACCGCTTCTTTTTACATTCTGTATCAATCATTTGGATGACAGAATTGATGGCTTTGTGGCCAGATTTGTGGTGATACGAAGGTAAGTGGAGGGGATAGGCAGTGTTGAAGCAGGGAGGCTCCAGAGACAAATTAGGAGAATGGCAAAGATGTGGCAGGTGGAATGCAGAGTTGGAACATGTCCTCTGGTAGAGGGAATGAAAGCGTAGACTTGCAAGGAGTTCACTTTTACTATGAATTCAACTTAACAGCAACATAACGCTATAATGAATGGGGAATAATGATGAGAAGGCTAGTTCCAGTAAATAAATACATTAGGGTAAATATGATTTTGATAAACACAAACATGTTCCTTCTGAGGGGAACCGAAGCCAATTACTATATGAACATTGACACGGAGCAGCATATATCAGCCAGATGAGACGCACGGTAGAAACCTGCGTCAAGGAACTGTGGTGAACTACATCTACCTGTCTGGACTGCTCCTGTGGCTCCTCCCACAGACCCCCGCTGACAGCTCCTGTGGCTCCTCCCACAGACCCCCTGCTGACTCCTCCCACAGACCCCCGCTGACTGCTCCTGTGGCTCCTCCCACAGACCCCTGCTGACTGCTCCTGTGGCTCCTCCCACTGACCCCTGCTGACTCCTCCCACAGACCCCCGCTGACTGCTCCTGTGGCTCCTCCCACAGACCCCCTGCTGACTCCTCCCACAGACCCCCGCTGACTGCTCCTGTGGCTCCTCCCACAGACCCCTGCTGACTGCTCCTGTGGCTCCTCCCACTGACCCCTGCTGACTCCTCCCACAGACCCCCGCTGACTGCTCCTGTGGCTCCTCCCACTGACCCCTGCTGACTGCTCCTGTGGCTCCTCCCACAGACCCCCTGCTGACTGCTCCTGTGGCTCCTCCCACAGACCCCTGCTGACTGCTCCTGTGGCTCCTCCCACTGACCCCTGCTGACTGCTCCTGTGGCTCCTCCCACAGACCCCCTGCTGACTGCTCCTGTGGCTCCTCCCACTGACCCCCGCTGACTGCTCCTGTGGCTCCTCCCACAGACCCCCTGCTGACTGCTCCTGTGGCTCCTCCCACAGACCCCTGCTGACTGCTCCTGTGGCTCCTCCCACAGACCCCCTGCTGACTCCTCCCACTGACCCCCTGCTGACTGCTCCTGTGGCTCCTCCCACAGACCCCCTGCTGACTCCTCCTGTGGCTCCTCCCACAGACCCCTGCTGACTGCTCCTGTGGCTCCTCCCACAGACCCCTGCTGACTGCTCCTGTGGCTCCTCCCACAGACCCCCTGCTGACTGCTCCTGTGGCTCCTCCCACAGACCCCCTGCTGACAGCTCCTGTGGCTCCTCCCACAGACCCCCTGCTGACTGCTCCTGTGGCTCCTCCCACTGACCCCCTGCTGACTGCTCCTGTGGCTCCTCCCACAGACCCCCCGCTGACTGCTCCTGTGGCTCCTCCCACAGACCCCCTGCTGACAGCTCCTGTGGCTCCTCCCACAGACCCCCCGCTGACTGCTCCTGTGACTCCTCCCACTGACCCCCTGCTGACTGTTCCTGTGGCTCCTCCCACAGACCCCCTGCTGACTGCTCCTGTGGCTCCTCCCACAGACCCCCCGCTGACTGCTCCTGTGGCTCCTCCCACAGACCCCCTGCTGACTGCTCCTGTGACTCCTCCCACAGACCCCTGCTGACTGCTCCTGTGACTCCTCCCACAGACCCCCTGCTGACTCCTCCTGTGGCTCCTCCCACAGACCCCCTGCTGACTGCTCCTGTGGCTCCTCCCACAGACCCCCCGCTGACTGCTCCTGTGACTCCTCCCACTGACCCCCTGCTGACTGTTCCTGTGGCTCCTCCCACAGACCCCCTGCTGACTGCTCCTGTGGCTCCTCCCACAGACCCCCCGCTGACTCCTCCCACAGACCCCCTGCTGACTGCTCCTGTGACTCCTCCCACAGACCCCCCGCTGACTGCTCCTGTGGCTCCTCCCACAGACCCCCTGCTGACTCCTCCCACAGACCCCCTGCTGACTGCTCCTGTGACTCCTCCCACAGACCCCCTGCTGACTGCTCCTGTGACTCCTCCCACAGACCCCTGCTGACTGTTCCTGTGGCTCCTCCCACAGACCCCCTGCTGACTGTTCCTGTGGCTCCTCCCACAGACCCCCTGCTGACTGCTCCTGTGACTCCTCCCACAGACCCCCTGCTGAATGCTCCTGTGACTCCTCCCACAGACCCCCTGCTGACTGTTCCTGTGGCTCCTCCCACAGACCCCCTGCTGACTGCTCCTGTGGCTCCTCCCACAGACCCCCCGCTGACTCCTCCCACAGACCCCCTGCTGACTGCTCCTGTGACTCCTCCCACAGACCCCCCGCTGACTGCTCCTGTGGCTCCTCCCACAGACCCCCTGCTGACTCCTCCCACAGACCCCCCGCTGACTGCTCCTGTGACTCCTCCCACAGACCCCCTGCTGACTGCTCCTGTGACTCCTCCCACAGACCCCTGCTGACTCCTCCCACAGACCCCCTGCTGACAGCTCCTGTGGCTCCTCCCACAGGCCCTGCTGACTGCTCCTGTGGCTCCTCCCACAGGCCCCCCGCTGACTGCTCCTGTGGCTCCTCCCACAGACCCCTGCTGACTGCTCCTGTGGCTCCTCCCACAGGCCCCCCGCTGACTGCTCCTGTGGCTCCTCCCACAGACCCCCTGCTGACAGCTCCTGTGGCTCCTCCCACAGACCCCTGCTGACTGCTCCTGTGGCTCCTCCCACAGGCCCCCCGCTGACTGCACCTGTGGCTCCTCCCACAGACCCCTGCTGACTGCTCCTGTGGCTCCTCCCACAGGCCCCCCGCTGACTGCTCCTGTGGCTCCTCCCACAGACCCCCTGCTGACAGCTCCTGTGGCTCCTCCCACAGACCCCTGCTGACTGCTCCTGTGGCTCCGCCCACTGACCCCTGCTGACTGCTCCTGTGGCTCCGCCCACAGACCCCCTGCTGACTGCTCCTGTGACTCCTCCCACAGACCCCCCGCTGACTGCTCCTGTGGCTCCTCCCACAGACCCCCTGCTGACAGCTCCTGTGGCTCCTCCCACAGACCCTGCTGACTGCTCCTGTGGCTCCGCCCACTGACCCCTGCTGACTGCTCCTGTGGCTCCGCCCACAGACCCCCTGCTGACTGCTCCTGTGACTCCTCCCACAGACCCCCGCTGACTCCTCCCACAGACCCCCGCTGACTGCTCCTGTGGCTCCTCCCACAGACCCCCTGCTGACTCCTCCCACAGACCCTGCTGACTGCTCCTGTGGCTCCTCCCACAGACCCCTGCTGACTGCTCCTGTGGCTCCTCCCACAGACCCCCCGCTGACTGCTCCTGTGGCTCCTCCCACAGACCCCCTGCTGACTGCTCCTGTGGCTCCTCCCACAGAACCCTGCTGACTGCTCCTGTGGCTCCTCCCACAGACCCCTGCTGACTGCTCCTGTGGCTCCTCCCACTGACCCCTGCTGACTCCTCCCACAGACCCCCTGCTGACTGCTCCTGTGGCTCCTCCCACAGACCCCTGCTGACTGCTCCTGTGGCTCCTCCCACTGACCCCTGCTGACTCCTCCCACAGACCCCCTGCTGACTGCTCCTGTGACTGCTCCCACAGACCCCCTGCTGACTGCTCCTGTGGCTCCTCCCACAGACCCACTGCTCCTGTGGCTCCTCCCACAGACCCCTGCTGACTGCTCCTGTGACTCCTCCCACAGACCCCCTGCTGACTGCTCCTGTGGCTCCTCCCACTGACCCCTGCTGACAGCTCCTGTGACTCCTCCCACAGACCCACTGCTCCTGTGGCTCCTCCCACAGACCCCCTGCTGACTCCTCCCACAGACCCCTGCTGACTGCTCCTGTGACTCCTCCCACAGACCCCCTGCTGACTGCTCCTGTGACTCCTCCCACTGACCCCCCGCTGACTGCTCCTGTGGCTCCTCCCACAGACCCCCCCCCCCCCGCTGACTGCTCCTGTGGCTCCTCCCACAGACCCCCCCCCCCGCTGACTGCTCCTGTGGCTCCTCCCACAGACCCCCCCCCCGCTGACTGCTCCTGTGGCTCCTCCCACAGACCCCCTGCTGACTGCTCCTGTGACTCCTCCCACTGACCCCCCGCTGACTGCTCCTGTGGCTCCTCCCACTGACCCCTGCTGACTGCTCCTGTGGCTCCTCCCACAGACCCCCTGCTGACTCCTCCCACAGACCCCCTGCTGACTGCTCCCGTGACTCCTCCCACAGACCCTGCTGACTGCTCCTGTGGCTCCTCCCACAGACCCCCTGCTGACTGCTCCTGTGGCTCCTCCCACAGACCCCCCCTGCTGACAGCTCCTGTGGCTCCTCCCACAGACCCCTGCTGACTCCTCCCACAGACCCCCTGCTGACTGCTCCTGTGGCTCCTCCCACAGACCCCCCCCCGCTGACTGCTCCTGTGGCTCCTCCCACAGACCCCTGCTGACTCCTCCCACAGACCCCCTGCTGACTGCTCCTGTGGCTCCTCCCACAGACCCCCCCCCCCGCTGACTGCTCCTGTGGCTCCTCCCACAGGCCCCCCCTGCTGACAGCTCCTGTGGCTCCTCCCACAGACCCCCTGCTGACTGCTCCTGTGGCTCCTCCCACAGACCCCCTGCTGACTGCTCCTGTGGCTCCTCCCACAGACCCCTGCTGACTGCTCCTGTGGCTCCTCCCACAGACCCCTGCTGACTGCTCCTGTGGCTCCTCCCACAGACCCCCTGCTGACTGCTCCTGTGGCTCCTCCCACAGACCCCCTGCTGACTGCTCCTGTGGCTCCCCCACTGACCCCCTGCTGACTGTTCCTGTGGCTCCTCCCACTGACCCCTGCTGACTCCTCCCACTGACCCCCTGCTGACTGTTCCTGTGGCTCCTCCCACTGACCCCTGCTGACTCCTCCCACTGACCCCCTGCTGACTGTTCCTGTGGCTCCTCCCCCAGACCCCTGCTGACTGCTCCTGTGGCTCCTCCCACAGACCCCTGCTGACTGCTCCTGTGGCTCCTCCCACAGACCCCCCGCTGACTGCTCCTGTGGCTCCTCCCACTGACCCCTGCTGACTGATCCTGTGGCTCCTCCCACAGACCCCCCGCTGACTGCTCCTGTGGCTCCTCCCACAGACCCTGCTGACTGCTCCTGTGGCTCCTCCCACAGACCCCCCGCTGACTGCTCCTGTGGCTCCTCCCCCAGACCCCTGTATAAAGGCGACTGAGGCCTGTTGCCCAGCCTCATTCTCCAGGATGTAGTGTTGTTCATTCTTCCAGTCAATAAAAGCCGATACCTTGCTTCCTACGTCTCAGCGTGAGTTATTGATGGTGCATCAGGAGCACAGGAGCTGTATCCGTTTGTGTTATCCAGAGAAATCGGCGGTAGCAGAACACTGTATTCGCAATGACCATTGGATTGACTTCAACAGAACAAAACTACTGTGCTGTGCCAATGGCTTTTGGCACCACCTGGTGAAGGAAGCAATTGAAGTGAAACTAGAGGAAAAGAATTTTAACAAAGCCAAAGGTCTCGTTCTAAGTAAGAACCGGAATTCGATTGTAAACAAGTTGGGAGAGCGGAAACCTGATTGGATGAGAACTAACCGATTAGGAGGGGTGGAATACATGGGTATAAATACCACCATACTAGATTTGCCCAGGCATCATCTCTGAAGAAGATGGCAGAGTTTGTCATCAAAACATCAGTTAGAAGTGATACCCGTGCCCAGCTTGAAGCCCGAGAAGGACTTATTCATCGTATAGGCCAGGAAAGCACTAGATCCTTTTTTCATCAGTATCTGTCTTTCCAAATGGGTTTTGTGAACGTTTCAGCATGTTCCTCTGCAATATCCATTGTCCATTTCCGTTTTCACTCTTCCTCCTTTTTCAATCCCTCACCCTCTGTAGAAAATGACTCCCCGTTCTTTTCCCGCTCTCTCACAAAAACTGATAGCAAGACAAATCCTATCGGCTAATTCAACAAACCTAACTTAATCACTTAATTTTTTAAAAATTTTAAACACCAAAAAATGAAATACTTGATTTTATAATGTAATTAAAAGAATACTTTTTTAAAAAATATTATTTATTTATTGAATTTTAGAAATTACAAGAATAAATGTAATAATGAAATGGTAATTAAAAGAAAACTTGTTGCGTTTTGAGAAAACCTGCAGAAAATAAAATACCCAGTAGCATACTGTATTAAATATCCAATTGATGAAATAATCCAGGGTTTTAACCAGGGTATTACACTACTTTCTAAACAGGAGAAAATTCAAAAATCTGAAGTGTAAAGGGACTTGGGTGTCCCTGTGCAGGATTCGCCAAAGGTTAATTTTCAGGGTAAGTCTGTGGTGAGGAAGGCAAATGCAATGTTCGCATTCATTTCAAGAGGACTAGAATATAAAAGCAAGGATGTAATGTTGAGGCTTTATAAAGCACTGGCGAGGCCTCACTTGGGGTATTGTGAGCAGGTTTGGGAGCCTCATCCAAGAAAGGATGTGTTGACTTTGGAGGGGGTTCAGAGGAGGTTTACAAGAAAGATTCATGAAATGAAAGTGTTACCGTAAGAGGTGTGTTTGATGACTGTAGGCCTGAAATTTAGAAGAATGAGGAGGGAATCTCATTAAAACCCATTGAACTTTGAAAGGCCTACATAGAGTGCATGAGGAGAGGACATTTCCTTTAGTAAGAGAGTCTAGGACCAGAGAGCACAGCCTCAGACTAAAGGGACATCCAGTTAGAATGGAGATGGGGAGGAATTTCTTTAGCCAGAGGTTGGTGATTATGTGGAATTAGTTGCCACAAGTGGCTGTGGAGACCAACTCATTGGGTATATTTAAGGCAGAGGTTGATAAGTTCTTGAATAGTCAGTGCTTCCTAGTTTACAGGGAGAAGGCAAGAGAACGGAGTTGAGAGGGAAATGTATCAGCCATGATGAAATGGTGGAGCAGATTCGATGGGCTGAATGGCCTAATTCTGCTCCTATGTGTGTCCTATGGTCTTAGCACAAACAATACATTTCAATGTATATTTCAATAAGTCAATCTGAATCTAAACTGGAAATCCAAAATCTCCTCTGATTGATTCCTCCTGGATCTGAAGGCTGGGAATCTCAAGATTACTTTGCTCTTGCTCACATACAACACGTATAATATGAGTGAAGTAGAAGGCAGGGTGGGAGAGGAAGTTATGCACCACCTAAAGCCCCCATCTCTTCACTGCTGAGAGAATGCCAGACCATTGCACCCTCCTGCCAGGGCAAATAGGAATAACATCCAAAGCCTGTCCACAGAAGAGGGGTGTTGGCCACCAGTGGAACATTCTACCATGGGGCAAACAGCAAGAACAGATCATTCCGTGACCCTGATGTATGCAGGAGTGCCCATCCCCAGTGAACTATTAAACAGCCGGAGATTTTACAACTGCTGCCCCAATAGGCTTGGGACGAGCACGGGGAAAGGCCCAGAGAGACAGGGCAGGAAGGTGGGGGTCGGGATCGCTAGCGTTCTGGGGCCCCAGCAGCTGGTAGCATGGTTGTCGGGGAGGGGTGCAGAAGAGGCCACAATTGGAGGATTGCACAGATTTTGAAGGGTTGGCTGAAGGTGACTATTGAGATGGGGTGAAGATGAGGGAGTATGAAGATTGTTGTGGAGTCACAGAGCCCTTCAGCCCATCTAGTCTGTCCCATTGACTCACACATGGACCATAGCCCTCCATGCCCCTCTGGTCCAAGTACTCACCCAAGCTTCTCTTAAGTGTTGAAATCAAACCTGCATCTGCTTGCGGTTTGTCCCAGGCTTTCACCACCCTCTGAGTGAAGAAGTTCCTCTTAAAGATCTCAGCTTTCACCCTTAACCAAAGATCTCTAGGAGCTTGCTTGCTACTTGTAGGGTAATGTAATTGGTGGAAATGCCAGGAATCTCCACCAACAACACCAAATATCTCTACGTGATAGTGTCACTCAGTCACTCCACAGTGAGTTTACTAGAACACCCGTCCAAACACAATAAATACCGATCACTAAAAATTCACCTTTCACAGACTTTTTGACTGTCAGAGTCTGAACGTGCCAAACAGTTACTCTCCTTGCCCGGCCTCGGTGATGCCAAGCCGTCAGAGCTAATGGACCACATGCTGCCTCTCCTGGGAAATCATCAACCCTTGTTTTATTTTTAAAGGACTTGCCATGTAGCAAGTGCCTAATCAAGTTTGCATTGCCCTTGCTAACGCACCCGTGAAGGACTATAGGGAGCTTGCTAAAATGGCTGATAGTCTACACTCAGCCAGGCAGAGGTGCATCATTCCTAATCCTTTTCCTGCCTCAATAAGCCCGGTCAGCAAGGCCCCCAACAGGAGGATGCCCACGGCTGTGAAACGGACGGTGCCAGGCCTGTGTTTTTACCACGCTCGTTTAAGTACAAACGCTAGGAAGTGCCAGTTGCCTTGTAACTTTGACAGAGCCAGCGCATCAGAACATCAGAGATCTGTGAACACCATGGGTTCTAGCTGCCAGGGTCGCCTACTGTTCATTACGGATACCCTTTCAGGGTGACGCATCCTGTGTGAGATGGGTGCTCGAGTGAGTGTGCTGCCAGCATTGCCCCCTGATGAGAAAGCACGGAGCGATGAAACCTTGCAGGAGGCCACCAACGGCAGCATCCTCCAGACTTGAGGGACACAATGGGTGACACTCTGCTTCAATGGGTGATGTTACACATGGGAATTCATCCCGGCTTAAGTGGCTAGACCTCTGTTTGGCTCAGATTTCCTGTGTGCCCACTAACTATTATTTGATCTTAACAACTCGTGGTTTGTGCATGTTGAGGACTTTGGGTCGTTATCCCACCACCCCCCAGTAAGTTCCCCACAACGACTCTGTCAAACGCATGCACACCACATGTAAGTTTGCTCGACTGCTGGGCAAATTCCCAAACCTCACCAAGCCCACACTCTCCACTACGTCACAAAACATGGGCTTGAGCTCCACATCCCTACAGCTGGCCCATCAGTCCATGGCCACACGCATAGACTGGATCCAGAAAAGCTGGCAACTGCAAGGCTAAGTTGCCAACTTGGAAAGGCTTGGCATTGTACGCCAGTCGAATGGCCCCTGGGCTTCACCCCTCCATATGGTCCCTCAGTCCAATGGTGGTTGCCACCCATGTGACAATTACCAACACCTTAACAAGGCCACCACTCCCGCTCGTTACGCGGCCCCACACATCCAAAATATTCAGGCACTTTTAACCAGACAGTTAATTTTTCCAAGGTTGATCTAGTTAAGGGCTACCATCAGGTGCCTGTGTGCTTGGAGAACATTCCCAAAACGGCTGTGAAAACCCTGTTTGGCTTCTTTGAGTTTCTGCGGATGTCGTTTGGGCTGAAAAAGGCAGCACAGACTTTCTATGCATTAAAAGGCTTGGATTTTCTTTTAGTTTTCCTGGATTGCATGCTTGTGACCAGTGCATCCAAATCTGAACACATATCTGATTTCTGCATTCTTTATGAGCGCTTAAGCCAACACGGGTTGATTATTAACGCTGCTAAATGCCAGTTTAGGTTGTCAACCATTGATTTTCTCAGCCATTACATCTCTGCACAAGGTGTGAAACCCCTCCCATCAAAGGTTGCCACTATTATGGATTTCCCACCACCCTGCATTACTAAAAAATGACAGGATTTTTACAAATGATTAGTTTCTATCACCGCTTCATTCTGTGATCTGCTGAGCTTACGCTCCCCCATATAGTGTGTCATATCAGCCCTCTGGACTGCAATAGCCCAGAACCTTGGTGTTAGGATATATCACACCATGGCGTATCACCCGCAGTCCAATGGCCTGTGTGAGCAGTTTCACCGCTCCTTAAAGGCTGCCCTGATGGATGAGTGTTGGCATGATCACCCCCCTTTGGGTCCTGCTGGGGCTCAGAATGTCCCCAAAAGAGGACCTGCTGCTGCCCGTGGCTGGGTTGGTATACAGGCAGCCATTATTCCTGACACTATGACCACCTGGTAGGCCTCTCAACAGCATTCCACCCTTCTCAGTAAATTCAATTCCTTTGCACTTATCCTGTCTCCCATCATGGAGTACAGCACTTCAGTTGACCTACGTTCTGTCTCATTTGTTTTCGTCCACCATGATGTGCACCAACCTCCCCTTCGGTCTTCTTACGACAGCCCGTTCTGTGTTTCGGAATGGGGAGAAAAGACTTTTATCATAGATAAGAGGGGCAAAGTTGAATGTATTTCAGTAGATCGCCCACCAAGGTTTAGAGGATTCTGCTACCCTGCCTTCACGACATGACCATGAGTGTGTCCAAACACCTCTGGACCAGCCAGGGGCCTCTGCTGTTCCTCCACCCATGGAACATGGGACCCTAGCCAGGCGGCTTGTCCGAACTCCGGATAGGCTCATGATGCTGGTATCAGTGAATTCTGTGAGGGTGGGTGTGGAGGGGAAATGTAGCTGATGGAAATGTACATAATTCATCAGTTTAAGAGGCTGGTCTGACATGACGCAGTTAAGTATAGTACTTTTAACACACTTTGTGTTCAGTGCTTGGTGTACAATAAAAAAGTTGTTATGGTTTTTCTTAAACTTAAAGCACCTCCGTTGTTTTTATTTGTGAAAATCTACAGCCACGTAATTTGGTATAGGCTGGATCATTGCAAGTCACTGAACAACTGGGCAGTGAGGTAGAAAGTGAACCATTTCTCAATGCGTGTGAGTGCTTCGCCAGACTGGATATGTGTTGAGCCCTACTGTCAAAGGGTTAAAAGTGAAGCCCACCCCCTCAGATTGTGCAGAGTTAGAACATGAACCTTGAACTAACCTTTAGCTGAAAATACAACCTGGCAGGAATCTGGGGTTGGCCAGTGAGGGATTGAGTACCACTTAATACTTTGCTCAGACGCAGATGCCATTTGCTGTGTATTTTTGGCCAATGCTTCCCTGTTCTTTGTGCCTCCTAATTTTAACCGGAGGAGTATCCATGTTACAGAACAGTGTCCCATCGCTGAGGCATCCCAACAGCTGCAGCTTACGGTGCCCGCTATGCCAACCTTTCGACAAGCAGCGGTGGGCAAAACCCTCCACCCAACCAATGCAGCAGAACCTCCCTCATCCCACACTTCACTCCATTAAGAGAGATTGACTAATCATAGAGGTGATCTCACCCAGAGCCCGTGCATGGTGTGTTATGAAATGGGCTGGCAGCCTTTACAAGAAGTGGCGTTAAACGCGGTCTGACCCTCCTCGATGGCAGAGGCTCTTGGCCGCAATGGGGGCACCTTCAGCCAAGAAGGGAAATGACATCTGCTGGAGCGTGCCATCTGTGTTAACACATTGATGACTGCGGTTAGATCAGCGCACCAGAACAAAGCTGATATTTGACAAACACAAGGGAAGCCTGTGAAAACGGGAGTGCCAGCCAATCACCTCCTGCCCTAACACCCGATCTTCCCAGTGCCCAAGGGTTTTGCCTCTGAGGTGTGGACGAGTGTCATAGAATTATACAGCAACAGAACAGGCCCTTCGGCCCAACTCAGCAATCCTGCCCAATGTGTCTATCTCAGCTAGTTCCATTAGACCTTGTTTGACCCTAATCGCTCGAAACCTTTCCTCGCCATGCACCTATTCAAATGTCTTTTAAACGTTGGAATTTTACCCACTTCTACCAAGTCCTCAGGCCTCCTGTTCCATCCATCCATCACTCTCTGTGTGGAAGAACTTGTCCCTCAAGTCTCCTTTAAACCATACCCTTCTCACCTCGTACCCACATCCCCTGGTTTTAGGCACCCCTAAACACTGACCAGCCACCTTACCTACACCCTTAATGATTTTATAGGTCTCTGTAAAGTCACCCCTCAGCCTCCACTGCTCCAGGGAAAGATGTCCGGCTTCTCCTTATAACTCAATCTCTCCAGTCCTGGTGTCATCGCTGTGAATCTTTTCTGCATCCTCTCCAGTGACGAGGGAAATCCTGGCGACACTGATATCCAAGGGTGCCCAAACTGGAGATTATACCATGGGACTGAAATATCCCAAATACCAGCCCTCAGCAGGTTTACATTGGGGAACCTGGTACGGGCAGAAGGAGGGAGTCAAACCGCTTTCACTATCAGGGGCTTGTACTGAGGAAAGGGTGAGCTGACTGAAATGTTTAAGGTGAAGAAAGGGTCGATGCTGTATTTCCTAAATAAAATTGTGCGTCAAGTCAGGCAGCATCAACGGAGAGAGGACCAGGTCAATTGTGGTAAACTATGTATACCTGTCTGGACACGCCCCTCTGCTGACTGCTCCTGTGGCTCCTCCCACAGACCCCTGTATAAAGGCGATTGGGGCACTGCTCCTCCCTCAGTCTCCGAGATGTCGTGCTCCCTTTTTGCTGCTAATAAAAGCCTATCGTTCACTTCCTGTCTCCGAGAGTTATTGATGGTACGTCATCAATGACCCTTCATCAGGATGGGGAGAAGTCAAAAGGTGGGGAGTGAGGCCGAGATCACAGGATAGAAGGCCTCAGGCAGGGCTGTGGATAGAAGGAGTGATGGAGCAAGATGAAAGGGAGTGGTGATGGGTGTGAAGGATCGAGATATGGGTAGAGGAGTTCTCAATGATCCAGCAGAGAACTCCACTCTGCCTTAGATCAAGTAATTACCAAAACTCCCGTCCTCACTCAAAATGCATAGATCTCTGGCTCTGACTTTTTCCTGCAGATTCCATCTAGAATTCCAAACCCCGTGCAAATGGACGGATCTCTCTGAACAGCACTCCCTGATTCTGTTACCTGCTCCCAGTAGGGTAACAATCCTTGTCATTGAGAGACAAAGCACCAGTACAGGCTCTTCGGCCCACCAAGGCTGAGCTGACCATCAAACACCCATCCTACACATCCAAATTCATCGAATCTTTATTCTCCCTTTATCTCATCAACACCCTCCCCTCCCATACCACTGTCCACATCTCCCCAAGATTCTCCCTTCACCCTCACGTGAAGGGGCAATTTACAGTGGCCATCAACCCTCAAGGCTTTGGGATGTAGGAGGAAACCAGAACACCGGGCAAAACCCACATGGTCGCAGAGAGAACGTGCGAACTCCACACTGACAGTTGTGCTGCTGTGCTGACCACAAATTCCTTGTGATAGGAAAACAATCTCATCTCAGGAATTACCCCCAGTGATGGTCTCCAATGCCACTATACCCTGATCTTCTCCTTACACCCCTCCCCATCTGTGTAAATCCCTCTGACCCCTCACCCTGTCCCATCTGTGTAAACCCCTCTGGACCTTACTCCTCTCCCCGTCTATTTAAACCCCTCTGGCCCTTACACACCTCCCTATCTCTGTAACCTCCCTTTGGTCCCTACACCTCTCCCTATCTCCATAACCCTCCTCTGGTCCCTACACCCTTCCCTATCTCTGAACCCCTCCCCCCTTCAGGCCCCTACATCCCTTCCTACCTCAGTAACTCCTCTCTGACCCCTACACCCCTCCCTAACTGTAACCCCTCTGACCCCCCTACACCCCTCCCTATCTCTGTAACCCCTTTGGCTCCTACACCCCTCCCTAACTCTGTAACCCCCCCCCCCCCGGCCCCTACACCCCTCCCTAACTCTGTAACCCCCCCCCCCCCCCGGCCCCTACACCCCTCCCTATCTCTGTAACCCCTCTCTGGCTCCTACACCACTCTATCCTGCCTAACAACATCAGGGGATCTTTGAGCTCCCCTATTCTTGAATATGCCCATATTTCCACAGGACACCCGAGCTGGACAGCAGTCTGGATCTAAAGATCTGGGATTGTCACCCTACACCTTTCCATCTCCAGTGTTAAAATGGTTCCTTGCACCATCTCCCTGAGGCTCAGTGTGGTTTTCAGTGCAGTAGAGCAGAGTGGGAGAATTCCTCCATGGTAGAGGCTGAAGAAATTCAGGTGTTAGTGACCATGATAGTCCACGTCATATGACAAAGCACATGACAAACGAACAATGGTAGAGGTTGTGTCATTGACCTAATGAGAAGCTTTGGAACACAACCAGGAACTGATTAGAAAGTTGGCATCCTGTTTTACAGCAATAGCACTTCCTTCTGCCTGTGTGCTGACAGGGCTGGGACTGAGAGCTTAAGGTCATCGAGGTTGGTCAGAGAATGGTTGATGTGTTTGAGCTGAAAGTTACTCTTTAACCTTCGATGTTGCCTCATGTCGAGATACAAACGCACTGCTCTCTGGTGTTTCTCCACAAACTGTTGCTCTAAATCACAGAATCAGATTGGATGAGCTCTGATTGGATGTCTTGTGCAATCTGGCTTTTCTCCCTGGGGTATGGACTGTACTGGGGGTTCCAATGTGTGAAGGTAAGATCTGAAGACCCAGAAATACTCCTGCAGCATCCAGAGACCATGGTTTCCTCTGTATGAACTGGTAGGGCAAAGGCATTAGGATGAGTCACGTAGTCTCCATGGGTTCTCCGGGGGGTCCAGAAGCAACCTACTGAGACCCCAACATTAAACCTGGGTTGGCAGGTTGTATCAAGGCTATAGGGGCACTGGAGGGGATATTCAGGCTGATGCTAGGACTGAGTTTGGAAAAATGTCAGGAGGGGTGCTGATCATTCTTTCAGGAAAATAAAGTGGGAATGGTCGAGGCTCTTTGGGATAATCACAAAAACAAAGAACACAGAACAGGACCTTACAGGAGCAGGTCCCGTGGCTCATCATGTCTGTGCCCACCATGATGTCAATCTAATTAATACCATATACACAGAGATTCTACAGATGCTGGAAATCTTGAGCAACACACACAAAATGCTGGAGGTTAGGCAGCATCTGTGGAGATGAGTCGAGCACGCCGTCATTGGAATACTGATGATTGAGCTAGTGTTAAATAGGTGGGTTGCTGGGTGGTGCAGCTTGTTGGGCTGGAAAGGACTGTTCTGTGTTGTATCTCTAAATAGATAGTTAGACAGACAGACAGACAGACAGACAGACAGACTGACTGACTGACTGACTGACTGACTGACTGACTAACCACCTAAACATGATCAACATTGTGGTTGTCACCATTCTCCAGAAATTCAGCTGGACTAACTTGATCAATGCAACAGCCGTAGAAATGGATCCGAAGCTGGGCCTAATTGTGGAAACCCTCACCAGAAGGACAACAGTACGTCAAGTAGATGGTTCACAGTCACCTTCCCAAGGACAGTTCAGGACCCGCAATAAGGAGATTGTACATTCTCTCTGTGTCCACATGTGTTTCTTCCGCGTGCTCTGGTTTCCTCCCACATTCCAAAGACATATGGGTTGGGAGGTTAATTGGCCACATGGGTGCAATTGGACGGTTTGGGCTCATTGGACCAGAATGGCTTGTACCTCTAAATAGAAAATAAAGATGTTAAACCAGCTGTCCAGTACAGTATGTGAGTCCACAGCAATTAGCAGGAAGGCTTTAGAAATTCCTGCAACAGAGTTAATATGACACTGGCACTGAAAAATCAACTGAATAAATATCACAGCTTACAGCTGAGCAAGGATCATGAGAACAGGAAATTCTGTTTCTGGGCAGGAAGTGCGCGCCCTTCATTGAACAGATTTACACTATTTCAACAAAATGGCCTTCAACAAAAAAAAGTGAATTTAATCTGCAAATATTTGCTGATTTTGATTGACCCAATTGTTTGGCAGTCTTCAACAGTCTGGCTCTTTAAACTCACTGACTCACTAATGAAAAGACCACAGCATTGTTGATCCTTATGTTAGGCTCTGGAGACCCCTCCTTGGAAGCAACTCACTTCAGACTTCGTGGCAGAAACTACTTCTGTCCTCCCTGTTGATGGCTACAGTGAAACACTGCTTGTACCTCAACTAACTTACATTTGAGAAGAATAATATGTGTGGCAAATAGTTTATTCTTGCTGCAATGTTTCATACCCGTGGTATTTTGGAATATAAATGTCTCTGTTGTCCATACTGGATTCAGGGTACCCGTGAGGTAGTGACAACCACATAACAGAATTCCAGATTCATTTTGAGGCTTAACAACTACACGACCAAATCTTCAGTGTAATTAGGGGCCGTTATGATGGTATGAGGATGGAGTTGTCCAAGGTGGACTGAGAAGATAAGCTGAGAGACAGGTGAGTCGATGAACAGAAGCAGATAGCCAAACAGCATATGAGCAAAATGGTGCAAAGCTTTACAATGCCAACACTAAAACTGGGTTTCAGTTCCCACCACCGTCTCTAAGGAGTTTGTGCATTCTTCCCGTAACTGTGTGGGTTTCCTCCGGGTGCTCCGATTTATCCCCCACATTCCAAAGATGCACAGGTTAGGACTAGTGAGTTGTGAGCTTGTTATCTTGATGCTGGAAGCATGGCAACACTAGCAGGCTGTCAGTATAATCCTTGCTGACTTGATATGATGCAAATGTCACATTTCACTGTACAGGATGTTTCCATGTTTTGATGTACATATGACAAATGAAGCTAATCTTTAAAAAAAATCTTTATGACAAATCTGTTTGAATACTGCATACAAAAACTTTGATGATAAGTCTACTTTGAAACTTTGAATCTTTGAAAAAAAAACAGCTAGCCATAACTCAGCAGGAATCCATCCCAGTTAGGAAGAGAGATTTTGTGGTTAACAAAGGAGGCCAAGGATAATGTTAACTTGAAAAAATAGAACATACAATGTGCAGAGGACTGGGAAGTTTTTAGAATCCAGCAGTGAAATACTAAAAAATTCAAAAGAAGGGAGAGAATTGGTTTAGAGAGAAAATGTGTGTGTAATATTTAACAGTGAGAGTTTCTACGGATATATAAGGAGGAAAAAGGGGGCTAAGGTTGGTGTGGGATTGAGGCTGATGAGTTAATAACAGGAAACAAAGAAATGACAGATGTATTAAATTAATGTTTTACATTAGGCTTCAGGAGTGTGGTAGAACAGAGGGATCTGGGAATACAGACCCATAATTCCTTGAAAATGATGACACAGGTTGATAGGGTCATAAAGAGAGCTTTTGGCACATTGGCCTTCATAGATCCAAGTATCAAGTACAGGAGTTGGGATGTTTTGAAGTTGTATAAGATGTTGGTGAGGCCTATTTGGAGTATTGTGTGCAGTTTTGGAAAGATATCAATAAGATTGAAAAGAGTCCAAAGAAAATTTACAAGGATGTTGCCAAGGCTTGAGGAGCTGAATTATAGGGAAAGTCTGAATAAGTTAGGACTTTATTTCCTGGAGAGTAGCAGAATGAGGGGAGATTTAATAGAAGTGTACAAAATTATGAGGGGTATAGATAGGGTAGATGTAAGCAGGTTTTTTCCACTGGGGTTGGGTGAGTTTACAACTAGAGGTCATGAGTTAATGGTGAAAGGTGAAATGTTTAAGGGGAACAATAGGGCTTAGAGCTGGATAAACCTGGGTGGAGGAGAGAGAAGGTGGAGAAAGAGGAGAAGAGTGGTGTACTGGGAGTACAGGTTACTTGAAACTGGAGAATTCAATGTTCATACCAGCAGCTTATAAATTTATCGGCTACTGCGGTGGAAGACAAGGTGCTGGTCCTCTGCTTTGTTGTTGGACTCTCCCCATCAACGGAGAAGGCCAAGGAAAGACACATTGAAGTGGGAATGGGGAGGGCAGTGTAATGATAAGCAACGGGGAGGGCAGGTTGGCCATTGAGAACAGAATGCAGGTGCTCTGAAAAACAGTTGCCTTGTCTAAGTTTGGACTTGCTGACAGGATCTCAAGCATATGTAAATCTTAGGCACTGCATTACATGCTGGGTATTTCTAGCCTTTTCCCAGATTCCCAGCAGCGACTGTGCTTTATAACTCACGGTTCCAACACTGTTTCTACCACTCAGTCCAGATGAAGGGTCTCAGCCTAAAGCGTTGCCTGTCCATTTTCCTCCACAGATGCTGCCTGGCTCACTGAGATCCTCCAGTGGCTTGTTTCAACATCATCTTTATGACCTTTCTCACATCTTCATTCACCTCCTTCTGTTTACACATCCGACAGAGCTCAGCCGCCATGACTCCTCTCTCAGCCTGCATCCCTCATACTTGTATCACTTGGGCTCCTTTGCTCAGACATTCTTCTTGTTCCCTCCGCCTCTCCCTTCTGTACAACTAAAGACATATTTGATTTCTAACGTTTGTCAGTTTAGATTATCTGAGACATTAACTCTTCCTCTCTCTCCGCAGCTACTGCCTGACCTGCTGAGTATTTCCTGCATATTCTGTTTATATTTCAAAATTCTTACAAAGCCCAACAGCAAGATGCAGAAAAGACGCTGGGACATCTAGAACTTTCTCAGTTGTAAGATAAGGGCTGGTCGATTCAAAGCGAAGTGAGAATAATCTTCATGTAGAAGGAAGTGAATCCTTGAAATTCTCTAAGCATGTGGACCCTTTTGCTGACTATGTTTGAGACCACGATGTGGCTGGTAACTTAGCAGTTAGTGCAATTGCTTTACAGTGCCAATGACCACCAATAAGGGTTCGATTCCCACTGCCTTCTGTAAGGACTTTGTACATTCTCCCTGTGACCACATGGGTTTCCTCCGGGTGCTCTGCTTTTCTCCCACATTCCCAAGACGTATGGGTTAGAGTGGATCTGCAGATGCTGGAAATCCAAACAACACTTACAAAATGCTGGAGG
Source organism: Hemitrygon akajei (assembly GCF_048418815.1). Taxonomy (NCBI): domain Eukaryota; kingdom Metazoa; phylum Chordata; class Chondrichthyes; order Myliobatiformes; family Dasyatidae; genus Hemitrygon; species Hemitrygon akajei. The sequence goes on from NC_133127.1 coordinate 36,533,835, forward strand.
AACCCAGCAGGCCAGGCAGCATCTACGAAAAAGAGTGAACATCCAACGTTTTGGGGCGAGACCTTTCATTGGGACACTTCTCCATGGATGCTGCCTGGCCTGCTGAGTCCCTCCAGCATTTCGTATGGGTTAGGGTTAGTGAACTGAGAGCATGCAATGTTGGCACTGGAAGCATGGCCATACTTGTGGGCTGCCTCAGCACAATCCTCTTTGATATGACTTGAATCAAAAGACACATTTTGCTGTATGTTTTGATGTACACGTGACAAATAAAGCTGATCTTTATCCATCACTTTAAATCAATAGATTTTTGAACTGTCAAGAGGCCTGGGCATGCAGGAAAATGGAAGGTAAAAGCTGTTACATTATTGAATGGTGAAGCAGGTAAAAGGGACCAAGTGGTCTACCCATTTATGATTGGTGCAGAAAGAGGCCATTCAGTCCCTCGAATGAGTGCCATTCCCATCTCCCTCCGTACCCTTCTCTCTTCCACATGCAATATTAACTCCTGTGTGATTCCTCACTTATCTACACCATGGCTAATTAACAGTGGCCATTTAACCCATCAACTTACACATCTCCGGGATGAGGAGCAAGCCCGGGGAAGACCCACACTGTCACAGGAAGACCATGCAAACTCCACATGGACAGCAGACATCTTGAACCCAGGTCTCTAGAGCGGGTTTGCATTGTGCCTTGCCCACATCTCATTCTTCTGTTCCTGTTAGCTTCATTGGCAGAGAAATTTAAACGTTTACATGGTCCTCTTTGTAATTGTGGCATTGCATCCAGCTGAACAAGCAGACAGGCTTGTGGTTAAATGTCTCAACATCTCAATGTAGGTAAGCGTGAGGAAACTTTTTTTGGTTAGAGGGTCGTGAATCTGTGGAATTCATTGCCACAGGCGGCTTTGGAGGCCAAGTCATTGGGTATATTTAAAACAGAGGTTGATAGGTTTTTGATTATTAAGGGCATCAAAGGTTAAGGGGAAAGGCAGGAGAATGGATTGAGAGAGATATTAAATCAGTCTTGATGGAATGGCAGGACAGATCTAATGGGCCAAATGGCCCAATTCTGCTTCTACATCTTAAAAATAGAAAGTGTTGGAAATGCTCAGCAAGTCAGGTTGCATCTGCAGAGAGAGAAAAACTGCAAATGTTTCATGTCTGGCATTCTGTTCTGATGGAGTGTCCCAGGCCTGAAACATTAATTGTTCCTCTCTCTCCACAGATGCTGTCTGGCCTGCTGAGTCTTTCTGGCATTTTCCTTTTTTTTTTACAATTCCAGCTCCTGCAGACTTTTGATTTTCATTATGTGAAGTCGTCACAATGAACCAGAAGAGCGTGCTTTCTAAACTGCAAAACATCAGAGCTCTAGAGAAAGGTTTGTTGAAATATTACAGATCTATCCTATCCTGAAATTAATCCAAAAGAAAAGAAAGAAATGCTGGCCTATATTCAGAGTAGAATGTGGGACAGGTCACATACATTTGTGTTGTCCACACCACGAGCTCTGGGTTCTGTTTCGAACGTCGCACTTGGCAGGAGAACTCAGCACACACTATCTGCTCTGGTATGTGCCTTCCGAGGCTCATTTACAAGGAGAGATTACAAAAGCTAGGCTGTATTGGGATGGGTTTAGAGATTTGCTCAAGAGGATTAAGAGGAACAGCTGGGGGAAGAAGAGAGGAAATGTTTCTGTGAGTTGGTAGGTGGATCTAGGGATCACAGTCTGCCAATGGGAGCCAAGCATGTGTAACAGGAGGTCAAAATATGAAACCTTTATCTGCAATTGATCAAGAGATGATTGTTACTTTGAGTGCTGGAGCATTTGCAACCATGTTCAACCAAAAATGCTGAGTCAATGGCCCGTCTCCATTCCTCCAGATATCCCAACCATGACCACAGCTGGCCTTTTGGAAATTCCATTCACTCTGTGTGATATTTAGAAACAGCTGAGATCACGAGATAGCCTAAATTCTGAAGCACTAGACTACATCCCAGCTGTAGTGCTGAACACCCGCCCTCTGGAAAAAGCTGCGCCTCTAGCCAAATTATTCCAGCAGAGAGACTTGTGAGATCCCCAGAGCGAAGCTGTCTGGAGTTTAGCCATCTGCCACTTAGCTCCTAAGGAATCCATCCTAACATCCTGGACCGATTGGAATATGTGGATCCCAGATCAGCCTCTACATCCACCTGAGGACCCACCTGGAGACAACCCCTTAGGAGAACATCACACTCTACTCAAGTGATCACCCTACTACAAGCAGGACAAATCCAATCTCACTAATAACTATCCAGTCAGTCTATTCCCAATCACCTGCACAGAAAGAGGACAAAACACCAGAAAGGTGTGGCTTGATTTTGACTGAGTGCTGCGCCGAGGTTCTGATAAAACTGAGCAACCGGCACCAAAGGGAAAACACGCCAGTGGTTGGAGTCATACCCTGCACCCCCATACTTGTTAGAGGTCAATGACCCCAATTCCAGGACATACCTGCAGGAGTTCCTCAGGGCAGTTTCCTGGACCCAACTATCATCAACTGCTTCATCCATGGCCTCCCTTTTGTTATAAGATCAGAAGTGGAGATGTTTGTCAACATTGGCACAATGTTAAATTCTGTTCACAGTTTCTAAGCAAATGTCATGCCTGGATGCATCAAGACCTGGACAACGTCCAGGCCAATGTGGCCATTGACAGTCACACTGCAGAAGTGTTGGCTGATGATCACCTCCAACACGAGAGAGAGAGTCTGATCACTGCACTTGACGTCCAACGTCATTACCATCAAAGAGTCACCCATCGTCAAAATTCTGGGAAATCATCCATGTGCTAATCACAACTGAAACAGACCTGCCAGCGTGGGTACAGGAGCATGTCAGGGGCTGGTAAATTACTCACCTCCTGCCAGCTTAAAGTCTGTCCACTGTCTACATGGCCAAGTCAGTAGAGTGACAGGGCACTCCCTATTGATAGGGAGGCATCTCCAACAACACTAAACAAACACTAAAGTGCTGCTTCAAAGAGCGCTATATGAGGTCATTCTTACCCTTGGCCATTAGGCTCTATAATGAGTCAACCCATAGCTGGGGGAGTGATTACCCCCTCCTGTTAGACTATGGAAACTTATTTTTTATTATTTCTACTTCTCTTCTAATATTTCTATCTGTGCACTCGTAATGGTACCGTGACATTTCCTTTGGAATCAATAAAGTATCTCTGTATCTACCTACCCTCCCAGATAAATTTGCCTGTTTAGCCAGCAGCCCCCCAGTGGGCTGTGTAATGTGGTTGTAGGATCTTCAATTCTCAGTTCATTAAGGCTACTCTGACTGCAATCCTCAGACCCATGACCTTGGCCATGAAGATGGGCAAATGGGTCAGATGCTGGGAAACATCTGTAGGTTCCCCTCCAAGGCACACACCATCCTGACAGGTAAATGGGACTTGGAGTCTGAGCCAACCATCAGCCAGCCATTTAGCCCAGTCCTACACAAACCCCTTTTCATTCTCCCGACGTTCCCACCAACTCCCTACAGGTTCTATCTCTCACCCACACAAAAGGGGTAACTTCCAGCAGCTAATTAATCCAGCAACCTGCATGTTTTTGGATGTGGGAGGAAAGGCAGAAATCCAATCCGTCACAGGGGCTGTAGCCTGCTGCCCAGGAGTGTAAACCCTGGAATATTGGGGCTACCTTCGCCAGAAGGTCTGCAAAGATTCCAGCAGGTGTATCATCACCACTCCTGAAGGACAACTGGAGACGAGCGCTGAATGCTGTCTCTGCCAGTCGTGCTCAGGTACTGAGTGAGAAATGAAGATATAAATGAGTATTTCGCCGAGATGGGAGTGTAAGAATTTCTCCGCACTCCACCATCTCGCCGGGCCGCTTTGCTCAACCGCCTTGGCCGGGCTCTCCCCACTCCAGCCCCCCCATCCCCCTGCACCATTCTCTTACACCCACCAGAGACCGGCTCTCTCACACCCGAAGGCCATTCTTTCCCTGGCAAAGATACTCCCGCAGGCCCGCTGCCAGCCTCGCCTCCCTGACGGCCAATCGGGGGAGGGGCGGGGCAGAATCCTCCAGCGTGATTGGCCGCAGCCGGTAAAAGGCTGAACCAGTCGCTACGCTGTATTTGTTCTATCTCAGGGCAGGCAACGAATGGGGCAGAGCCAAGCTATGAGTAGGGGCTGTGATTGGTCAGTTACTTGTATCCATTTGTTGTAGCTCGGCATGTTGCAATTTAGACTTCAGAGAACCGGGAAAGCGAGAGGAGAATGACAGAGGGTGGGGTGGGATAATGTCGGAGATAGAAAGTATCTGATGCTGGAAGAGTGAGACAGTGTGTAACACGGGAGGAGAGTGACAGTGAGAAAGAGTGAGAGAGAAGGGTAGAGGCAGTGAACGAAAATGGGTGAGAAAGAGTGAGTGTGAGAGAGCGATTGATAGTGAGAGGGAGAGTGATCGAGTGAGTGACAGTGAGAAGTAGTGGGAGAGGGAGGGGTAGTGACGGTGTGCAGCGGGGGGGGGGGGGAGGGGAGGAGGAGGCGGCGGTAGTGAGTGGTCGCGGGCAGAGTCGAACCGAGGTTGGCGTTGGGAGAACTGGAGGGGGTGGAGCCGCTCTGAGTTCTCGGAGATCAGGATGGTGGCGGGCGGCGGAGCTCCGGGTGAGTGAAAGACAAGCATGCCCGTCTTCCACTGACCCTCTTGGGGGGGGGGGTATGGAGGTGAGCGGCAGTCCTGTGCTGGGGTTGCAATCACCCCATGACCGATCCTCCCTCGTCACCCCGCCTTACCCCCTCACCACCTCCACTACCACCGCGCTTCCTCTCACTCCCAACCTCCATTATCCCAACCGAACCCCAACTTGCCTCGGAAACCCCAGGCACCACTTGACTTTTTCCTCGTCCCACGATGTTCCCATCATCACTAACTGGTCACCTACCCTACCCATCAGCATCACCTCAGCCCCCTCCTCCCCACTCTCAGACTCCATCACCATATACCCACCCTCACACACCAACAATCCCCCCAACCCAAATCTCCTTTGTTGTCAACCCTAAACCCCTATGACCATGAATTTAAACCCAACCACAGTCACCTCAGCCCATGCCTGCCGCTCCTTCTACCTTGTCCCCATCTCACATGCTTCCCCAAGCATCCCTGCCCCATGTCACACTGCCACTCACCCTGTCTTCTCTTGCACAGACTATCCTCCCCACCCACTTGCCATGGTCCTCTTCTCTGCTAAGCCTGCCCCACTGAACCCGTGCCTTCGTGTCTAACTGGACCTGAAACACTGACTCTTTATTTCTCTCCATAGATGCTTCCTGACCACCCCCTCTCCCGAGATTCGCCAGCAGTTTTTTTCTGTGTTGACCCAGATTCCCAGCATCTGTAGAACCTCTTGTTCCTCTGCTAAATGTACTTTCAGCACGGAAAGGTGCTGGCTGGACAATGTTGTGAGTCCTGGCTGGACAGTAGTGGCCAACACTGACTGGACAATGTTGTGAGTCCTGGCTGGACAGTAGTGGCCAACACTGACTGGACAATGTTGTGAGTCCTGGCTGGACAGTAGTGGCCAACACTGTCTGGACAATGTTGTGAGTCCTGGCTGGACAGTAGTGGCCAACACTGTCTGGACAATGTTGTGAGTCCTGGCTGGACAGTAGTGGCCAACACTGTCTGGACAATGTTGTGAGTCCTGGCTGGACAGTAGTGGCCAACACTGACTGGACAATGTTGTGAGTCCTGGCTGGACAGTAGTGGCCAACACTGTCTGGACAATGTTGTGAGTCCTGGCTGGACAGTAGTGGCCAACACTGTCTGGACAATGTTGTGAGTCCTGGCTGGACAGTAGTGGCCAACACTGTCTGGACAATGTTGTGAGTCCTGGCTGGACAGTAGTGGCCAACACTGTCTGGACAATGTTGTGAGTCCTGGCTGGACAGTAGTGGCAAACACTGACTGGACAATGTTGTGAGTCCTGGCTGGACAGTAGTGGCCAACACTGACTGGACAATGTTGTGAGTCCTGGCTGGACAGTAGTGGCCAACACTGTCTGGACAATGTTGTGAGTCCTGGCTGGACAGTAGTGGCCAACACTGTCTGGACAATGTTGTGAGTCCTGGTTGGACAGTAGTGGCCAACACTGTCTGGACAATGTTGTGAGTCCTGGCTGGACAGTAGTGGCAAACACTGGCTGGACAATGTTGTGAGTCCTGGCTGGACAGTAGTGGCCAACACTGACTGGACAATGTTGTGAGTCCTGGCTGGACAGTAGTGGCCAACACTGACTGGACAATGTTGTGAGTCCTGGCTGGACAGTAGTGGCCAACACTGACTGGACAATGTTGTGAGTCCTGGCTGGACAGTAGTGGCCAACACTGACTGGACAATGTTGTGAGTCCTGGCTGGACAGTAGTGGCCAACACTGACTGGACAATGTTGTGAGCTCTGGCTGGAGTTCCCACCTCCTGCTTTAATTTTTTAAGTGCCTAAAGCATCTGGTTTATGTTTTGGTGAGACTGTTGAAACTTTCTATGAGTGTAGCATTGGCTTTTCTGATGGTTGTTCTCCTGTTCACTTCCACCCAGTCAGCGGTTGTTTCCGACACTCAGCTAATTTGGTCTTTTGGGTGATTTATCACAACAACTGGACACCCCTGGAAAGTGGTTGAGGCAGGTACAGCAACAGCATTTAATAGGTACTTGGACAGGTAGGTGGATAGGAATGACTTAGAAGATATGGGCCAAATGCAGACAAATAGCAACAATTTAGATGGGAACCTTGTGCAGCACGGACTGGATTATGGGCATGCTATGGTGATGTTGGAATGGATGGTGATGTTTACAAGCTGCCCCGGGCACATCCTTGGGTGTGCTGGGCGTTAACACAAACAATGCATTTTACTGTGTGTTTCAATGTACATGTGGCAAATGAATCTGAGTCTGAATTGGTCAGGCTGGAGAGCCTGGTTCCATGCTGTATGACTGTGTGACAGTCTGACACCATCCAGCTGAATCCCCCCCTAACACTCAGATGCCCTCAAGGTGGCACACCCCAACCGGTTGATCCTTATTGAACCTCGCCCCGACAGCCAGACACCCAGAGGTACTCACCTTGGAATGTCTCATTGCAGCCAGAGGATTGGAAATGATTGCTGGTGGATGGGTTGGCTCTATGGTGGACTTCCCCTTGTATGTCGACATGAAGCCTGCATTAAATTGAGGTTTGTCTGTGGGCAGCTGTATTGGAGGAATATGTTTCACTGTCTCCCTCCCACCCCAGTCAAGGTCAAAAAGTGTCACATAGAGTGTTTGGTCCTTCTCCGGCCATTTCTCCTGGAGGTGTTGTGCTGGGCAGTGAAGACCACATCCTTTGTGCCTCTGATGGACAGAATCTATACTGTTGCCCAGGGACAAATCTGTGGTAATTGGGAGTGGTGGTGGTGGGAGGAGGATCCTGGTGATGATTTTCCCCCTGACAAACAGCAGGAGACCCATCAGTCATTGCCAGTTTAATTTGACTCCTTTCTGGAAGATAGATTGGCGATATTCCTGAGGTTCCTGGTAGTTTCTCCTTTGCTTTGATGTGGATAACGTGGTTGTGACAGAAGTCCCCACTGTTGGATTTAGGGCTTAAGCGGGAATACCACCTGTTGCCGAGGCATTGTTCTTTAGTTGGGCTGTGGCCCTGTCCATTCTGAGCTGCGAGCTCTTCCCAGGACAGATCACCAGGCCAACTGAGGAAAAGGTTCAGGTTGTGTGTTCAAAGCCTTCAAGAACAACATTCCCATAGGCTCCTCAGTTACCTTCAGCCCAGGGTCACTCAGCAGTGAAGGAACATTGAGAACAGGTTGTCAGTCACCTCCAAGCTCACAGAATAGGAGAGGACCACAAGAGATTTTGCAGATGCTAGAAATCTTGAATAACACATATAAAGTGCTGGAGAAGCTCTGTAAGTCAGGCAGCATCTATGGAGGGGAATGAACAGTTAGCGTTTCGGGCCAAGACCCTTCATCAAGCGAGGAAGCAAGTTATCTTCCATTTCAAATGACTGCCTGAGAAAGCAGCGTGGAATTGAAAAGGTGTTTATTGTGGGTGAGGTGGGAGCACTTTGTGAAGCACTTGACTTTTTACAGGACTGGATGATGTGAACATTAGAATGCCACACACAGACTCAAGAAACACAAAATATTCCAGCCTTAGATACTTGGGCAAGTGAAAGCAATCCTGTAATTTAGCCAACATGGTAACTAGTTTCTGCACAGAACGGTAATTAAGTAATGTTTTATGTGTGAGCTAACCAAGCAGAACATCCCTCCCTCCCTCTCTCCGATATTGTTGAATAATATTTTATTTTTCACATCCACCCGAGAGGGAGATTGGGCCTCAGTTTGTCCTCTCATTGGAAGGCACATGTCTGACAATGCAGCACCATCTCTCCAACAGTGCAACCCTCTGTCAGCCCTGTATTAGAGTCAGATTTCCAACTAACAACATCAAGTTTAAAGCAGAAAACAGCAGATGCTGTAGTCTGAAGTAAAAACTGCTATTGCTGGAAATAATCAGCACAGTAGATAGGTGTGGAACAGAGTTAAAATTTCAAATTGCAGATATTTCAGGCCAATAGAACGTCTATGACCTTATACATTAACTCTCTTTCTCTCTCCACAGATGCTGACGGTTCCAGCAATCTCTGTTTTCATTTCAGAACCTGCGCTTTCTAGATCTTTTGTTGTGGCAGATCTCTAGAATTCATCTTCACACAAACATTTTTCACTTTATTTCTGCAGAACTCAGTTACTGGGATCACGAGCCCACTGATTACACTTTAAACGAGGAAGAACAGCGATGCCAGTACTTGGTCAAGCTCCTCGAAAACTGCCTGTCCAGAGCTAAGAAGACTAAGCTGCACTGCTCCGAAGTTCTGGTTCCTGAGAGAATGATCAGCAAGATAGCCAGGGACATGCTCTGCCTTGCCTCCAACGAGCCTTGTGGTCTGCGTGGATCCGTCGTCTATGTGATGGTGGAGATTGAGAGCATGTGCAGAAAGTTAGACCGCATTGTTTATGACTCCACTGTTGTTCCAACTTTTGAATTGACTTTGATTCTTAAGGAGGACGGCAGCATATGGCCTGTTCTCCGAGATTTATTTTTCATTGGTACCTGTTTTACCCCTGGGTTCAGGCAAGCACTGAAACTCAGACCCGGGTTCCGCTTGATTAAGAATAAGCTCTACTCATCGTCTTCAACAGGGACTGTAATTGAATGTTAAACCTGGTCTAACACTGAGTGGCAGCTTTACCTCACCACCATCACCACTTTATTCTGTGGCAATTTAACATCAGTGTTGCCAATTTAGATAGAAATTGTTATCACTCACTTTTTATTGTGTGCCTTGGTTGTCAATTTGGTATCAACCACTGGGGTTTGATATTGGCTTTGAAGCTGAAGTGCCAACCAGTTAGGGATCTTCTTTGTTATGGTTGATCTCTCACCCTGATGGACAGATCATTACAAGATTCAGTAAAATCTCTAATCTGAGATGATAATCATAGAGCACTAGTGAACAGAAACAGACCCTTCAGCCCACCCAGTCCATGTCAGTCTGGTCTATCTACCTAGTCCTATCTACCTGCCCTCCATCCCTCTCTCATCCATGGACATATACAATCTTCTCTCAAATGGTGAAATTGACCCCTCATTCACCATTTCTGCTGGCAGTTCGTCCACACTCACACCACCCTCTGAGTGACAAAGATTTGCCCCTCCTCCAATTCCCCTTAAATATTTCACTTTTCACCCTAAACCTATGACCTCTGGTTCTAATCTCACCCATCCTGAGTGGGGAAAAGCCTACATGTATTCACCCTATCTATACCCTCATAATTTTAAAATCTCCCCTCATTCTCCTGTGCTCTGGGAAATAAAGTCCTAATCTGTTCATCCTTCCCCTACACGGGGCGGAGAATTGCCGGTCTGTTTTGGTGAAAGATGGTATTGATGCACCATCAACAACTCTCGGAGATGGGAGGCAAACGATTGGCTTGTATTAGCTGCAAGAAATCACCACACAACATCCTGGAGACTGAGGGGGGAGCAGTGCCTCCAACCGCCTTTATACAGGGGTCTGTGGGAGGAGCCACAGGAGCAGTCAGCAGAGGGTCGTGTCCAGACAGGTATATGTAGTTCACCACAGGTACTCCCTGGGATACCGGGAGATCTTGCTGTTGAGGTACTGTTGTGGGATTGTTGCACTGAACCATTTCACTCAGGATTCTGGTCTAACAACTCTTCCTACCACCTCCCCCAGTAGTAGCTCCAACTTGTGTCAGTGCTAATGCGAAGGAACCAGCTTGGGTCGTTACCAGAGACTTGAGCCTGTTGTTCTGGCACTGACAAGAGCTGTGTGATAAGCCAAGCGGGTTGCAACTGGGGTCAGGCTACCTGCACTGAAAAGCTCCTGAAAGTCAACCAAGTGCCAATGCTGGAAATCTGAACTAGAAACACAAAATGCTGGAAACGCTCCAGAGATGCAGTCTGACGTGCTAAGTGTTTCCAGAACTTGCGGTTTTCAGAAGAACTTGTCTGGCTCTGCAATCTTGGGTTCGACTTGCTTCCAAATGTGCTGAATAACTGTGGAATATATGACTTGCCTTGTCTTGGAATTTTCAGTAAAGGAGCTGGTTCATGCGCTCGGTCACTGGGTATAGCTTTGTACTAGTTACGGATGTGAATATATTGAAAACTGAAGATGTGACTATTTAGGTAATGGCCTGATGTTTACAGAATGCATGTGGTTAATGCTCTGAGTTTTTGGGCTAACTAATGCAAGGGGCAGGGATAGTGATGTAGTGTTAGGGATGGGACTCTCATTTAAATGACTATCACTTGCCTTTGTTGTGGTAGGCATGCTGGTGTTGACAATTTTGATGATCAGTACCTTCTAATTTCTGATACTGGACTCAAAGACTGAGCACACTCTCTGTAGACTGTGTAATATGGTTATCAAAAGAAAATGTTCCTTTTGGAGAAAACCTTGGACAATAAATCAGATTTTTATAGCCTGATGTCTTTCAATTCAAAGGTTTTAAGTAAATGAGCTCCTTGTAGAATGGAGCACCATTGCACATTGGACACACAGTCAGAAAAGAGGCCTCATAAATTCACTAGAATAAAATGGCACCACAAGGAAACAACTCTTAGGTAACCTTCCTAAAAGTCTCTTAGGTAATTCTGTGGAGATTTCCTGAAAGTTCAGGGTGTAGGCACTGTGTTGTCTCAGCAATCTTTACAAGTTTAACGATTAGAATCAAATGAAAAGTTCATTACTTGAGGAATACTTTGTTCTCTATATTTAGAAAACACTTTAAACAGCATTGACTGCAATGAAAACATTTTACATTAGACCAGAACTGTGTACATTTGTGGATACACCATTTCAGGGTAGATGTGACAGCTCTGGAGGGATTTACAAGGGCTGGAGAACTTCAGTGGTGAGGTAAGGTTGGCGAGCTGGTGGTTGACCTGGAATAGAGGAGATGAACCTGAGGTTGGGGGGGCTGGGGAGGGAGCAGAGAAGCAATGGGGCAGGGTTTGGGAAGAACCGTTCTCCCTTGCAGAGAGGTCAATAACTCAAAATTTTAATCTTAAACTGAGAATAGAGGACTGAAGATAAACTCTTCTCATGCTGGGGTCTGAAAGAGTAGTGCAGGCAGATATGAGGCACGGGTTCAGGGTAAGCGATAGGAGTTGAGAGGGGATCCAAGTAGTATGTTATTTTTTCCCTAGAGGGTAGGTTAAGTCTGGAGCACAATGCTCGAAGAAGTGGCACCACAGAGATTCTCACATTTAATAAGCCAGAATTGTTTACTATCACTGACATATGTCATGAAATTTGTTTTGTGGCAAGACCTAGAAAATACTGTAAATGAGAAAAATTAATAGTGAAAAAGGGGAATAATGAAATATTGTTCATAGACTGTTCAGAAACCTGATTAACATATTGAGTGTGTGTCTTCCGTGTCCTGTACCTCTTCCTGGATGGTGAGCTTCCTTACTGATAGAAACTGCCTTCTTGAGGCACCACCTTTTAAATGTGTCCTTGAGGGTGGTGAGAGCTGCTCCCGTGAAGGTACTGACTCAATTACAATCCTCTGCAGCCTCTTCTGATCCTGCACAATGGAGTCTCCATACCAGGCGATGATGTAACCAGTTAGAATGCTCTCCACGCTACGTCTACAGAAATTTGCAAGTATCTTTGGTGACATAGCAAATCTCCTCAAACTCCTAATGAAGTATAGCCGCTGGCGGGCCTTGTTCATAATTACATTAACGCGATGGGCCCTGTCTGGGTGGATTCTCTGAGACGCCGTTGCCCAGGAACTCGAAGCTGTTCACCCTTTCCTTAATGATGAGTGGCATGTGCTCTCATGACATCACCTTTCTGAAGTCCACAGTCAATTCCTTGGTCTTGCTAACATTGGGTGTGAGGGAGTTGTTGCAACACCATTCTACCATCAGATCTATCTCACTCCTGTACACCTCCTCATCGCCCTCTGAGATTCTGTCAACAATAGTGGTGTTGTTGAATTTCTAGATGGCATTTGAGTTATGCCTAGCCACACAGTCATGAGTGTGCTGAGAATAGACCAGTGGGCTAAGCATGCATCCTTGAGGTGCATCTGGGTTGATTTCAGTGAGGAAGAGACATTGTTACTGAACAGCATTGACTGTGGTCTCCCAATGAAGAAATCAAGGATCCAGTTGCAGAGGGAGGTACAGAGGCCCAAGTGTTCGTTGCTTGTTAATTAGTAGTGAGGGGATAATGGTGTTGAACACTGAGCTGTAATTGGTAAACAGCAGCCAACGGCACCGTATAGGTGCCCCAAAGCTGAGTGGTGAGTCAGTGCGATTGCATGCGCTGTAGACTTGTTGTGGAATCGAAATGAACATTACATCACCAAGGCATAGAAGGCTATGGACCAAGTGCTGGTAAATAGGATTTGTAGAGGTGGGTGAATGATGGCTGGCATGATCAAAGTGGGCTGAAGATCTCCTCATTCTTCACTGCAGGGAATAGCTCCATATCCCAGAACAAGGTTCCAGGTAAAAGGCCAATAACACCTTTGGAATTGGGAACCTAATTGAACATCTCGATCATTTTAAAGGTCTCACTGTATCTCAAGTGACTGCTTAAGGACACCTCCTCATCAGCTTCTGAGGTTGAAAAGAATGGTTGTCAGTCCTTTAGGATTGCTTTGGAGTCTCTAGGAATTGGAATGAGGAGACATGACTAGATTAATTCCTGGGTTGAGAAGGATGCTTGCAGAAAAGATTCAGTCAGGTTAGTCTTGGACCACCAGGGATCAGAGCAACGGTGGCTGACCTCATTGCGACTCAAGTTCTGAGCAGTATTGACAGGCCAGGCATGGAGGTGACATATCCTGTTTAGAGGAGAGTTCAGAACTTGGGTCCATGCTTTTAGAGTTGGGGGTTACTGAGTGTTTCGAAGGCTAGCATCAATCAATATTTGGACATGGGGTTGGGTTATATAGCGCAAGATGAGGGCAGACTTAATGGGCCATACAATTCACAGCTGCCTCTGTTTCTTTTGTCTTAAGGGGTGATCAATGGATTACTGCTTTAATGAGACAAGTACTCCTAGCTGATAATCAGGCTCCTTCCCTCTCCCACATCACTGGGTAACTTGTACGTTAGTAAAGGCAAACACTGTTAAGTTTGCGTTAATCAAGCTCTGAGAATCAAGTTTACTGTGGATTTTGGGTGGGCCTTTGATATATGATAGAAGACAATGAGAGGAAATGGCCTTGTGATATCCATGTTTCACTGATGAGATTCTTGTGGATTGGACTATAGAAAGTGTTAAGGATTTGTGGGCTGGCAAATGGAAAGAAATGTTGCTTCTAAAAGCAGAAAGAAGCTTGCTTCTGTTTGTGAGTGTTTTGGAATTTGGATCTGAGCCAGATCAATCTTGTGATCTGAAACGTTGACAGAGTTTGGATTCTGTGTACCAAGTAGACTGTTTTTGCAACCTCAACGCTCACTGGCAGAACAGCAGGCTGTCATGCGAAAGGCTCGTTGTCAGGGAGCTTCCTTGAGCACATACTGCCCTGTGGAATGGAACTGCTCATGGTACAGTTGGTAGGGAGAGGCTGATTGGCTGAACATGTGGTAATCGGTATCTAGATCAGGCATCCACAGGAGGGCCGGGCTTGGAGTTTACCACAGAAATTTTATTGCAACAAGAGCTCAGAACAAGCATTTTTAACAGATGTTCAAAGTGAAAGACTTGCATCTCTAGCACATTTCATAACCTTGGGGAAGTGTTTTACATCAGCACCGTATTTTAAAGGGGTTGTCACCACTGTGGTATAAGAAGACATGTGACTAATTTTGGCACAGCAAGATCTGACACGCAGTTATTGGTTGTGTCACTGGGGAGGATTCCCAGCACTGAAGAGCAGGATTAATGTTCCATCTAGAAGACAGCACCACTAACAATGCAGCCCTTCCTCAGCTCTGTAAGAGCAAAGCTGGAGATTGTGGATTACTCATGGACGGATGATGCTAACTTTATGTCCTAAAATTGTGCTACAGACCTGCATATTATCCATCAGTGCTCAGTGAGCCTTGGAGAATAAATGATAATGGTATCACTTTCTCTTTAGTTATAGAGAGGCCTTTTACATATCACTTTAATAAGGTAAGGTAATCAAGCACACTTTGCAGAAAAGCAATCGATCAACATTTGATACTGGTCACCTGGTTAGATGTTAGTGAAAAAGGTATGGTTTAAGGAGGCATGGCAGCTGATGGTTGAACAATTAAAATTGGCATGGTCAAGAATACTGTGTTGGAGGCGGGCAGGGATCACAGGCCATTCAGCCCTTCCAAACTTTTCTATCAACCACTGAGATCATACCCAGTGATGTGGGGGAGAGGGAAGTCTGTGACTTAACTCCATGCTGCAGCTTTGTCCCGATGACTCGTGTATTATGACCCAGCAACAAGAAAACTCCAAGGTGGTGCTGGGGCGTGGTGACTCATTGCAACTGATCTATTAATTACATTAGTTATCATTGTTCTTCTCTTTTAAATCTCAATTCTCTAAGTCCTGACTGTTTATTCATAGATGCTGTCTGACTCGCTAAGCTCCCCAAGCATTCTGTGTGTGCTGCTCAATTCTCTGCTACTGTTTTCCCTTCGTGCTACCTCAGATTTGGAATGATCTGTCCGGATGGCTGGCAAGCAAGGTTTTTTACTGTATCACAGTACATGTGACAATAATAAATTAATTACAAAAATTATTTATTAGTAAAAGTATTTGTTCAGTGAAATGGGGTTCCACTTGAGCAGTGAGCTTCATGTATACAAGGGGCCACACAAGTTCGGTGAATGAGCCTTTCCTTCTGTGGAAAGGAGTAGAGGGATGGGCTGATGGTCTGATTCGTAGAGAGGTGGGAGATGGATCACTGAAGCAGAAACACCTGCATAGAGCAGTTACGCCAAATGGCCCACAATTGTGTGGAAAGTACGAAGTAATAACAAGCAATTACTTTCAGAAGGCAAGTATATCCAAAGAAAATATATTATCTATTGTCAGCCTAAATAATATTGCTTAACAAAGCACTTACAATGTCTGATCAAGATGGTCAGGCGCATCTGACTTTAACTTGGCATCTTGGTAACTTGAAAATATTACCAAGCCGCCAAGTTATAGCTATTTCCCTTTTTATTATTAAAGATTCATATTGACTGGAATTATGTCATGGTATAGCACTGAAGGAGGCCATTCATCCCCTCATGCGTCAGTGATGGAAGCCAAACACACAAAATGCTGGAGGAACTCAGCAGGTCAGGCAGCATCTATAGAAAAGAATAAACAGTCCACATTTTGGGCCGAGACACTTCTTCAGGACTGGAAAGGAAGGAGGAAGATGCCTGAGTAAAAAGGTATTGAGGGAGAGGAAGGATGATAGCTAGAAGGTGATAGGTGAAACCAGGTGGGTGGGAAAAGGCTGGAAAGGAAGGAATCTGATTGGAGAAGTGAGTGGACCATGGGAGAAAGAGAGGAATGAGAGGCACCAGGGAGAGGTGATAGGCAGGTGAGGAGAAGAGGTAGGAGGCCAGAGTGGGAAATAGAAGATGAGGGAAAAGAAAATAAAGGGGAAAAATTACCTGAAGTGAAAATTGCTGTTCATGCCAGCTGGTTGGAGGCTTCCTAGATGGAATATGAAATGTTGCTCCTCCACCCTGAGAGTGACTTCATTGTGGTAGAAGAGGAGTCCATGGGCCAACAAGTCGCAGTGGTTCAATGATGAGAATTAAAGTGGCTGGCCACACTGAAATTCCACTTTTAGAGGTGCTCGACAAAGTGGTTCCCCCAATTTATGTAAGGTCTCACCAGTGTGGAGGAGAACACATTGGAAGCACTGTTTACAATAGACAACCTCAATAGATTCACAAGTGAAGTGTTGCCTCACCCAGGGCCCTGAGGGAGGAGGTGAATGGGCAGGTGTAGCATTTCTGTTGCTTGCAGGGATCTGTGCCAAGAGGAAGAATAGTGAGGGAGGGATGAATGGATAAGGGGATCATGGAAGAAGGGATCCCTGTGAAAAGCGAAGAGTTGGGGGAGTAAAGATGAGTTTGGTGGTAGGATTCCTTTGATTTTGGCAGAAGTTGTGGAGAATGATGTGTTGGATGCAGAGGCTCATGGTGTGATAAGTGAGGACTAGAGGACTCTATCCCTGTTAAGGTGGTGGAAAGATGGAGTGAGTACAGATGTCCAGGAAATGGAGGAGATGCAGGTGAGGGCAATCTCAATGGTGGAAGAAGGAAAACACTGTTCTTTGAAGAAGGAGGACATTTCTGATGTCCTGGGAAGGAAAGCCTCAACCTGGGAACAGATGTGGCAGAGAAGGAGGAACTGAGAAAAGGGAATAGAATTTCAATGATGGGAACCAATAATAGACATGTTGAATTTTCAATTGACTTGAAAAGATAGTGCCACCTGATGATTGGCATGCCACCTGTCCAATGGCAAGAGAGGTGCTGGATTGTAGGTAACAGTCATGTGATGAAACCTTCAAGGAGTTGGACAACTCAAGATGGCTTCTCAACCCAGACCAGGATGACTGGCCAGTTATGGCACTGCTGTGAGGGAAATAGACTATCACAACCACCTACCGGGGAGTGTAAGCAATAAGGTTGTGTGTGACAATCTTTGAAGATGTTTAGGAGGAATGTGAAAAACCATTCCGTTTTGAAAATAAGCCAGTGCTTTACAGGCATGAAGATGGTAAAATGGATTCATGGTTGAAGGGTTTGGTACTATAACTGGAGTAGCATCTGGAGATCTGGACATCCATCCAGGAAGAGGAGTTTGAATCTCACTATTGTAGCACATTGTTAGTACATCCTGATAATGTCAGGGAACAGTACTTTATTGCACAATAGGACGAAGGCAGTAGTTAGAGGTGATTAAGTATTTCATTAGCTGGAGGAGTTTGGGGAAGGAAACCCTGAGCTCAGGAATTCAGCAGTTGAAGCTACTGACAGTGGTGGAGAGATTAGAGAGACAAGGATAGAAGACGTGTAAAGATTCTGATGGATTATGAGACAGGAGTAGTTTACAGTGATAAGTAGGGGAAGGATGAGAACTTTAAAATTGAAGCATGATTAAACCAGGAAATCATTTGGATCAGTAAGCACAGAGTGCTTACTAATCAGTGAATGGGGTTTAATATGAGTTTGGATAGAGGGCAGAAGTTTAGATGTTCAAGTTATCAGGCTGAAAGTAGATTAAGTAGAAGTTCTCAGAAATTCATTGCATGAAATTTAACGGAGAGTGGAGTGGATTCTGAGAGGTATTGTGAGGCAAAGTGGTATGGTGAGGCTGAACACTGGAGGATTGTTTGAGGTGGATGTTGGTAAAATCATTGCCTTTCTCTGATATTGTGCAAAGCAACATGTGACACATGCACCCCCTCCACAGACAATGATGAGGGTGGAGAAAATGGAAATGTATTTTATTTTTGTACCAGTGCACAAAGCACCTACTATTCAACCCACCTCCACACTGAGTGCTGGGTGATCCTTTCAACAACTCCAGCACAGAACACACTGTAATCAACTACAATTATAAATCCCACAGAATGAGGATATTATTATGTTGTTCCCCAGTCCTGTAACCATTCCATCCTCTCATAGTGCTGTGCAATCACTCTGTAAAGTATTGTGGTGTCTTCAAGCAGAAGTGGAAGGGGAGGGGGGTGGGAGAGGCTTTTCTGAAATTTTTTTTGCAGCTCTGTGAAAAGTCTTGCTTGATATCCCATCTCCTCATTTTACACTCCCATTCAAAACCCATCAGCTGCTCTTTCCATAACTGATGAACGGAGGTTTCTCTATGCCCGATAACTATTCAACTTGAACTATTAACTTCATTAGCAGAAGGCAGTTACTGGAGACCAAGCCCTAGAGCAGCAAATGGAAAATATATTTCTACGACTCATGTTGATTCAACCTTATAACAAATGAATTATCTTCTCTCCATCAAATAACCAATGCCTTTGTTCTATTATACAATAAAGTCCTGCTCCCTGTTGTTGTCAGAAAGTACTAGCAATGATAGGGAGCTGTACTTTCAGATACCATGGTGGGATTCAATCTCCTCTCCTTGGATCAATAGCCTGAACTCCAGCCACTAGCTCATTGTCCCCATAGAATTTCAGCAGCTTTCCACTGGCTCCAAAGGGCAGGGCAGACCAATTCCAGACCTAATGGGCCTGCTGTGTGTGTTTGGCCGTGTCTGTTGGATTTCCTCCAGCTGTTGTCCACTGTTGAAATGTTCCCGATTTTAAAGTTCCAGCCATTATCCGCCACCTTGTGACTTGCCACATCCTGCAGAACCATTAAGTGTTATTGACGGATTTTGTTTCTGGCACCTTCACAGGGAGGGTGTTCCAGGCATCAGATCCAGTGAATATCCTGCTGGTCCTCTCTCCTCTATGTCCTTTGCCAGTGAACAGCAACCTTTGATTTTGTGTATCTCTCTGGAACAGGAAACAACTGCTGGAGAACCTCAGCAGCTAAGGCAGTATCTGTGGAGGGAAATGGACAGCCGACATTTTGGATCAAAATATTTCATCTGTACGTTACCTTCCATGGATACTGCCTAACACATTGGGTTCCTTTAGTAGATCTTTTTTTTTATGTTCCAGATTCCAGCATCTACAGTCTATTGAGTCTCCAGTTTTCTTTCTCGATCTTATCAAGACCTCTCTTCATCTTGCAAACTGTGACTTAGTGTCCTTTTAATCTTCTGAATTGAGCAGCAAATTTTAGAGACCAGGAAGACAATGACTGTCCTTTACCTGTACCCAGTAGAACTCTGGCCCAGAGCTTTAGGTGTCTGAGGTCACTCGCTCACTCTGTGCCAGCAGGAGACCCACTTTAGACTTGAAACTGGTGAAAAATTGCCCCCTGTAAGATAGCACACCACAGCTGTTCCTTGGCATGTAACTGAGAAGCAATCTCTTCCCTCAGTGAGTGGTGGACCTTGGGGTTACACTACCCTGGAGGCTGCAGTGGTTCAGTCTTTGAATTAAATCAAAGTAGAGGACAACTTTTGGTATCTAGATTTAAACTAAATTTGCTGGGGGGAGTGGGAATCGAAGTGAAGAGGAAGAGGACGGGGTGGTTGGCACACAAGCAGAGATAGCTAATAGGGAGTTTGTGAGGAAGATTAAGCAGATGATGCACTCAGCCAGATGGTTCGAGATGTGTCTATTTTAATACAAGGAGTATCATGAGCAAGGCGGATGAACTTAGAGCGTGGATCAATACGTGGAACTATGATGCTATAGCCAATACAGAGACTTGGGTGACTCGGGTAGGAATGGCTGCTGAGTGTGCCAGGCTTTAGGTGTTTCAAAAAAGACAGGGAGGGAGACAAAAGAGGTGGGGGAGTGGCACTGCTAATCAGGGATAGTGTCACAGCTGCAGAAAAGGAGGAAGTCATAGAGGGATTGTCTACTGAGTCATTGTGGGTAGAAGTCAGAAACAGGAAGGGGGCAATAACTCTACTGGGTGTTTTTTATAGAGCCCCCAATAGTAACAGAGACATTGAGAAGCAGATAGGGAGGCAGATTTTAGAACAGTGAAATAATAATAGGGTTGTTATGATGGGAGATTTTAACATTCCTAATATTGACTGGCACCTCCTTAGAGCAAGGGGTTTAAATGGGGTGGAGTCTATTAGGTGTGCTCAGGGAGGCTTCCTGACACAATATGTAGATAAGCCACCCAGAGGAGAGGCTGTATTGGGAAATGAACCTGGTCAGGTGTCAGATCTCTCAGTGGAAGAGCATTTTGGAGGTAGTGATCACAACTCTATCTCCTTTACCATGGTGCTGGAGAGGGATAGGAGAAGACAATTTGGGCAAATGTTTAATTGGGGTAGGGGGAAATATGATGCTATTAGGCAGGGATTTGGGTACATAAATTGGGAGCAGATGTTCTCAGGGAAATGCACAGCAGAAATGTGGCAAATGAACATTAGCATGGTGTTCTGCATAGGTATGTTCCATTGAGGCAGGGAAAGGATCGTAGGGTCAAAGAACCATGGTGTACAAAGGATGTAGAAATCTAAATAAGAACAAAAGAAAAGCTTATGAAAGGTTCGAGAAACTAGGTACTGATAGAGCTCTAGAAAATTACAACAGTGGTAGGAAGGAGGTCAAGAATGAAATTAGGAGAGCTAGGAAGGGCCTTAAGAAGGCCTTGGCGAGCAGGATTAAGGAAAACCCCAAGGCATTCTTGATGCACCATCAATAACTCTCTGAGACGTGAGGCGAGATATCGGCTTTTATTGACTGGAAGAAAGAACAAGCAGCAATTGACCACCATGCTACATCCTGGAGACTGAGGGCTGGGCTCAGGCCTCAATCACCTTTATACCAGGGTCTGTGGGAGGAGCCACGGTCAGTGGGAGGAGCCACAGGAGCAGTCAGCAGGGGGGGGGCGTGTCCAGACAGGTATATGCAGTTCACCACAATTCTACAAGTATGTGAAGAGCAAGCGGATGAGACGTGTGAGAATAGGACCAATCAGGTGCGATAGTGGAAATGTGTGAATGGAGTCGGAGGAGGTAGTGGAGGTACTTAATGAATACTTCGCTCGGAACTCACCAATGAAGAGGAACTTGGCAATTGTGGGGATGACTTACAGTGGACTGAAACACTTGAGTGTATAGACATTAAGAAAGAGGATGTGCTGGAGCTGTTGAAAGGTATTAAGTTAGATAAGTCACTGAGGCTGGATGAGATCTACCCCAGGCTACTGTGGGAAGCAAGGGAGGAGGTTGCTGAGCCTCTGGCGATAATCTTTGCATCATCAATAGGGGCGGGAGAAGTACCAGAGGATTGGAAGGTTTCAAGTATTGTTCCCTTGTTCCAGAAAGGGAGTAGAGATAACCCAGGAAATGATAGACCAGTGAGCCTTACTTCAGTGGTGGGCAAGTTGCTGGAGAAGATCCTGAGAGGCAGGATTTATGAGCATTTAGAGAGACATAATCTGATTAGGGATACTCAGCATGGCTTTGGCAAGGACAAGTTGTGGCTTATGAACCTAATTGAATTCTTTGAGGAAGTAACAAAACACATTGATGAAGGTAAAGCCATGGATGTAGTGTATATGGATTTCAGTAAGGCATCTGATAAGGTTCCCCTTGCAAGGCTCATTCAGAAAGTAATGAGGCATGGGATCCAAGGAGACCTTGCTTGTGGATCCAGAATTGGCTTGGCCACAGAAGGCAAAGGGTGGTTGTAGACGGGTCATATTCTGCATGAAGGTTGGTGACCAGTGGTTTCCACAGAGATCTGTTCTGGAACCCCTCCTCTTTGTAATTTTTATAAATGATCTGGTTGAGGAAGCAGAAAGGTGGATTAGTAGGTTTGCTGATGACAGAACTGTTGGGGGTGTTGTGGACAGTCTGGAGGGTTGTCAAAGGTTACAGTGGGACAGCGATAGGATGCAGAACTGGGCTGAGAAGTGGCAGATGGAGTTCAACCCAGATCAGTGTAAAGTGGTTCATTTCAGTAGGTCAAAATTGAAGACAGAATATAATAGGACAGAAGTGCAAGTAAGACTCTTGACAATGTGGAGGATCAGTGAGAATTTCTGGTGCATGTCCATAAGACACGCAAAGCTAATGCACAGGTTGACAGTGTTGTTAAGAAGGCATATGGTGTGATGGCCTTCATCATCTGTGGGATTGAGTGCGGTAATGTTAAACTATATAAGATCTTAGTTAGATCCACTAGGAGTACTGTGTTCAGTTCTGATTACCTCGCTATAGAAAGGAAGGATGGATACATGGAGATTTGCAAGGATATTGCCCGGATTGGGGAGCATGCCTTATGAGAATAGATTGAGTGAACTCAGCTTTTTCTCTTTGGAGCGATGGAGGAGGAGCGGTGACCTGATAGAGGTGTATAAGAGGATGAGAGGCATTGATTTTGTGGATAGCCAGAGGATTTTTCCCACGACTGAAATGGCTAATACGAGAGGACACAGTTTTAAGGTGCTTGGAAGTAGGTACTAGAGGGATGTTTTGCACACAGAGAGTGGTGGGTGCATGGAATGCACGCCTGGTGATGGTGGTAGAGTTGAATACAATAAGGTCTTTTTAAAGACTCTTAGATAGGTACATGGAGCTTAGTAAAATAGATGGCTATGTGGTAGGGAAATTCTAGGCAGTTTCTAGAGTGGGTTACATGGTTGGCTCAACTTTGTGGGCCAAAGGGCCTATAATGTGCTGTAGATGTCTATGATTTCTATGATCTAAAAAACTGAGGGATTTGCAGAAAAGTGCCATTTAACCACTTTGAAGAGTGATAGGACATTTGGCCCATCAAGTCTGTACTGGCTATCAGCCATTCATTTGCACGAAACCATCACTAATCCAATTTTTCATTCTCCTCACATTCCTATCAATTATCCCTCTCAGATTCTACCCCAGATGAAGAGTCTCAGCACAAAACATCTACTGTTCATTTCCCTCCATAGATGCTGCCTGACCTGCTGAGTTCTTCCATCCTTTTGTGTGCGTTGCTCAAGATCTCCAGCATCTGCAGAATCTCATGTCTACCCCTCACCTATACCGCTGGGACAATTTACAGCAGAAAACGAATCCACTGCCCCGCATGACTTTGGAATGTGGAGTGCCTAGGGAAACCCAAGGCACAGGGTGATCCTGGTCACTGGGGCAGAGAGGCAGCACCCGTTCTTGGTTTGCTTCCTCTGTGAATCCTGCTGACTGTGCAAAGCTCCTGGCCAATCCCAGCATTCCTTGTGTGACTCAGGGTCTGATGTATCTGCTCAAGACTAGAAGCAATTTCCTGGAATAGAACTTTTTGTCTCTCATGTTACTGAACTGAGCCATGAGAAAATGTGTCTCTCAACCGGACTCATCAGACATGTCCTCATTATCCTGTTCTGGAGCAGAGAATTAACCAGAGATGTTGCTGCTTCCATTGACAATTGATCCCTATCTCAAGTAACTGCTGAGTTGTTGCAAATTAACCAGGAGGTGCAACTCTAACTAAGAGAGGACTTAACCAATATGCAGTCCTGACAAAGGGTCTCGGCCTGAAACGTCGACAGCGCTTCTCCCTATAGATGCTGCCTGGCCTGCTGTGTTCCACCAGCATTTTGTGTGTGTTGCTTGAATTTCCAGCATCTGCAGAGTTCCTCGCATTTGCAGTATCAGTCTTGATTTCCTCTGTTCTCCGTCTTTCCTTCTTCCTCTCTGCTCTCTTTTCCTTCTCTCCCCTTCCTCTGATTTTATTCCGTTCCTCCTCCCTCGCCTCCACCTCTTCACCCACCATGTACCTCAGCATCGAGACCTGAGGCACCTTCATATTTTCCCTCCAATATTGCCTCTTTACAGGATTTACTGCACAGAACAGACCATTCAGCCTAACAAATCCATGCCTTCTCACATGAGTTGTCTCCTACCCCCTCCAACACAACATTCCTTCATCCTTCATGTGTTGGTGGTCAATGAAGGGCCTGAGATGTATTGATTACCCTTAGAGGGCTGGAAGAGGAAAGGCTAAAAGGCGAGAGCTGTGGCTAATGAGCTTCATGCTTTCCCTGCAGTCTGAAGTTTGTGGTTTTAAATCTCACTTGCAGGTAATGGGCGCTGATAGGGAGATGAATATTGAGGGTCAGTAGTGGAAAGGGTGAGCTGCTTCATAGAATCATAGAGTAGTACAGAAATAGGCCCTTTGGCCCATCTAGTCCATGCTGAAACCATTTAACCTGCTACTCCCATCAACCTGCACTGGGACCATACTCAGATCCCTACTATCCATATACCTATCCAAACTTCTCTTAAGCATTGAAATCGAGTTTGCAAGCACCACTTGTGCTGGCAGCTCATTCCGCACCCTCACGACCCTCTGAATGAATAAGTTTCCCCTCATGGTTCCCTTTTACCCTGAACCTATAACCTCTGGTTGTAGTCCTACACAGCCTCAGTGGAAAAAAGCCTGCTTGCATTTACCCTATCTATACCCCTCATAATTTTGTATACCTCTATGAAATCTCCTCTCAATCTTCCACGTTCTAAGGAATACAGCCTTAATCTACTTAATCTTTTCTTATAACTGAGGTCCTCCAGATGTGGCAACACCCTTGTAAATTTTCTCTGTACTCTTTCAACATTGTTTACAACTTTCCTGTAGGTAGATGACCAAACCTGCACACAATACTCCAGATTAGGCCTCACCAACATTTTATACAATTCAACATAATAACCCATCTCTTGAACTCAATGCATAGATTTATGAAGGGCCATGTGCCAAATGCTTTCTCTATGACCCTATCTACTTCTGATACCACTTTCAACGAATTATGGACCTGTATTTCCAGATCCGTTTGTTCTATCATGCTCCTCAGTAAGACCTACCCTGGTTGGTCCTCCCAAAGTGCAACACCTCACACTTGCCTGCATTAAATTCTGTCTGCCATTTCTCAGTCTGTTTTTCCAGCTGTTTCAGATCCCTCTGCAAGCCATGATAGCCTTCTTTGCTGTCCACTACACCTCTAATCTTGGTGTCATCCGCAAATTTGCTGATCCAGTTAGCCACATTATCATCCAGATCATTGAAAAAGATGACAAGCAAGAAAGGAGCAGCAACACTCCCTGCAGCACACCACCAGTCACGGGCCTCCAGTCAGTGAGGCAACATCCACTACCACTCTCTGGCTTCTCCCACAAAACCAACTTACCACCTCATCTTGAATGCCGAGCAACTGAACCTTTTTGACCAACCTCCAATGCAGGCCCTTGTCAACTGCCTTCCCTTCGCTACTTTCCTGGTAACTTTCTCAAAAACTCTTTAAGATTGGTTAGACATGACTACCATGCACTAAGTCACACCGACTATCCTTAATCAGTTCATATCTATCCAAATATTTATATATCTGATGATGATAATGACGTTGACTCAGGCCTGAGAGGCCAGCGTTAGGCATTTTCATGCCTTACAAGGCGCAGAACGAAAGACTGTGTGATGCGCCATTCCTCACACATTTTGCGACATTTTATTTTACGAGGTCGAGTTGCAAGCTCAACACTCAACCCGGCACGGATGAAAAGCGTACTTGGGAATGGCTCGACTGGATTTGAACCCGGGAACCTCCGTTCCGGAGTCCAGTGCTGATGTCACTGCGCCACCAGCTGACCAATCTGGTCCCTTAGAATACTTTCCAATAACTTTCCCACAACTGATATCAGACTCACTGGCCTACAATTTTCTGGTTTCTGTTTACAGCCTTTTTTAAAACAGCGGAACAACATTGGCTATACTTCTTTGACTTGCTCTGTCTCATTCCCTAATAGCAGATCCCATCTAGTTCTTTTACAGTATGGGATTCCCAGTCAATATGTAGAAAGTTAAAATCACCAAGTGTAACAACCGATTGTTTCTTGCAAGTCTGTGATCTCTTTACAAAGTAGTTTCTCAAAATCACTTGGACTCTTGGGTGATCTACAAGACCATTAACGTGGTCATACATTTCTTATTTCTCGGTTCCACCCATAATGCCTCACCTGACGAGTTCTGTAGTCTGTCCTGATGGAGCACTGCCATAACATTTTTCCTGATTAGTAATGCCACCCACCTCCTTTGTCCCTTAATCCCTCCCACTCTGTCACATCTAAAACAATGAAACCCTGGAATATTGAGCTGCCAGTCCTGCCCCTTCCACAACCAAGTCTTGCTAATGGTTACAATATCATGACTCCAGTGTTGATCCATACCCTGATCTCATCCACCTTTCCTATAGTACTTTTTCCATTGAAATATATGCTGCTCAGGACACTAGTCACACCGTGCTCAAATCCTTTTGATTCCTGACTTTGTCTGAGGTCTTACCAACATCTGTCTCCACAACCTCTCCACTAACTTCTCACACTCTGGTTCCTATCCCCCTGCAACTCTGGTTTAAACCCCTGTTCTAGTTCAAGTTCTTACATGTCAACATCTCAGAGGATCTACACTGGGCCCAATGTATTGATGCATTCATGAAGAAGGCATGACGGTGACTTTAATTCATTTGGAGTTCGAGGCAATTTGGTATGTCACCAAAGACTCTTGCAAATTTCGATATGGTGGTGAGCATTTTGACTGGTTGCATCGTAGTCTGGTATGGGGTCTCCCAGAAGAATCACAAGAGGTTGTGGAGAGTTGCTGCATCACATGCATATCTCTTCCCACCATTCAGGACAGCTTCAAAAGGTGGTACCTCAAGAAAAGAGCATCCTCCACTAAAGACGCTCACCATCTGGGACATGCCCTATTATTGTTACTACCATCAGGAAAGACATACAAAACCCTAAAGACCCACACTCACCAGTTTAGAAACAGTTTCGACCCCTCTGCCAAAAGATATCTGAATGCTTCATGAACACAGCAACACTACTTCATTCTTTGCACTATTTACTTATTTTGTAATTCATGATAAAGTTATGCCTTCATTGTACTGTTGCAGCAAAACAACAAATTTTACAATATATAAATTGGTGATAGTAGACCTGATTCTGATTCTGAGATATGTGCTGAAAGCCAATGTTTAGTCCTCAGATACAGATGGTGGGTACCCCAATTGTGGAAGCTTCCTGTGAACAGCATGGCTACACGATAGCAGCAAAGTCTGTGGGCACATGGTGGCTACTGGTAATTGTCAGCAGGTCAGGAAGCATCTATGGAGGGAGAGGGAAGCCAAGTTAGTACTTCAGGTACTGAAGCAGAGTTCTAACTCCTTCCACAGATGCTGCCCGGCTAGTTGCACTTTTTCAGCAAAGGACTTAATTGGTTATAAAGCAATTTGGGACTTTGAAATAAATGTGAACCTTTCGTTAAAATATCATATTTCATTGGTATACGGTATGTGATTCCAGTACTTAATCCCCCATTGCCCTTGTCAATGTGGCTGATGAAATCTGGACAAAATGTGACAACTGGTTAGCATTGAAGATTGAAGTGTAAATTATGCTGACTGTGCACAGGAGTTCAAGGGTGTGAAAGGCACCTTCTTCTGGGGAGCCTACAGCCAGGAGCATTCTGGGCTCTAGTCAGAGGTTTGTAGGTTCAAGCCCAGCTCCAGAGATCAGACCTCAAACTTTAACATTAACAAAGAGACATTGATTCCATATTAATCCAGGTCTGGTGCTGAGCCATTGTCATTATTTTAGTCAAGAGCAGGAGAGATCACCCTGTGCCCTGGGAATTAATCACTCAGTTATTTGAACATTATTGATGCATTGCTATTATAGTTTGTGGAAATTGCTGTCCCAAAATTAGCTGCCATGTTTCCTATGTTGTGTCAGTGATGGCACAGCTTGTGAAGTACATTTGGATCTCCTATTGTTGTGATAGGTGCTATCAAAATGTAGGCTTGACCTCCCGAGCATTCAGCCATCAATGTACTGTTATGCCTGCAGCCCCCTCCTTTGTAAGAATCGCAAGATCACTATTGGGTTGGGTCAGGGGTCCCAGGAAATGAGAGAGAGACATGCAGAATGCCTCGTTCCCCGGCGATGTAAAGCTACGGGACATGGCCATTGTCTCTTGGAGACACATTTGTGGATTGAAATACTATGCTATGTGAACGCCCTCAGGCAAAGTGGGCTGGGTGAGAAAGAGATTGCATCACCCCAACCTGATTGACATCTACGACCCTGTGAGTCAGGATAAAAGAGGGTCTGTAGGAACAGCCCCTCAGACGCACCAGAAGAAATGCTAGCGATCCCGTAATAGCGGGAAGCCATTTGAAGGAGGCCACGTGCGTTCAGTTCCGTTGCCTGGGACTGGTGGCTGGAACCACGGAAAACGGCTTTTAGCTAGCAACGGGGAAATCAACTCCCCCGACTCAAAGGACTGGCATCATAAAAGACCTAGGCAAGTTTAAAACCGTCTCTCTTAAACCCAAAATGCTGCAGCTTGAACGAACTAACAGTGACTGTTATATTTCCATTGGACAATACATTATCCCCTAGACAACGATAGAGCTATTTCTTATTGATTATTATTATACCCGCGCTTTTAGATTTAGTATTGATGAAGTATATTATCTGTGTGTTTGCATTAATCTTATTTTTGTGCCCCTTTATCAATAAATACTTTTAAAAATAGTACCATCAGACTTCAACGGACCTCTCTATCTTTGCTGGTAAGTGACCCAGTTATGGGGTACGTAACAGTACTGATTGGGAATTTACAGCGTTCCAACATCTGTGATGGTCAGGTAGATAATTTGAGCCTTTTCCTGATTTCAGCACACCACATATTAATAGCAAGTGCTGGACCCAGAGAAAACTGATCTCAGTACAAGGAGTACAGGATTTGTTTACTGCTCTCTGTACCAGGACCATGTGATGAGACATCTGAGCTCAGCATGGAAAGAAGATCGGAGTGGTAGGGGCCAGAATAGAGAGGCACACCTCTCATTTCCACTTCTACAGCTAAGGTGGAGGAAATGCCAAAGCTTGTATTTCCCTTGGTGAGGTGAGCTCAGCTAAATCTGGATTCGATTTTTGATTAAAGCTGTCAACAGTCCCAGAAGTTTTAATTAATGACAGCAATCAGTTTCATTAATCATGATCCCCGGGCAGCCTTTCAGTGCTGCTTATGGAGGATTGCAGAAGAAATGAATGCCACTTGTTGGATTTACTGAGGGAAGTTGTGAAGGGTGAAGCTCTAATGCCCCTGAAAATTGACTAGAAATGCGTTAAAGCAGCAAGGTTGCTTGCACTCAGTCCAGGGCCAGTGTACTGTCCCATCAGGAATAGGGATCCACCCTGTTGTTGTCACACTGAACACGGGCAGGAACTACAGACCTTTACACAGCTGGCACAGAGGGGAGGGGGGCAGCCATCCCCTGTGTGTAGGTACCCACACGTGATAATTAGCTCTGATTGAGTCCTTTGCCACAAATGGGGTGGTGTGGGGGCAGGAATCAAGGGCCAGGGAAAGTCAAAGTAACTTCATTATCCAAATTCATGTATGTCACCATATACTACTGTGGGATTCAGTATCTTGTGGGAAAGTAAAGAAATACAATAAAATTTATGAAAATATATACATAAACAAAGACTGAAAAAATAACCAATGAGCTAAAGAAGACAAATCATGTAAGTAATTAAAAATAGGTAAATAAATAGTACTGAGAACAAGAGTTGCAGAGTCCTTGAAAGTGAGTCTATAGCTGGTGGAATCAGTTCAACATTAGATCATACGACGATAAGACACAGGCACAGAATTAGGCTATTCAGCCCATTGAGTCTGCTCTGCTATTCCAGTTTGGCTGATCCTGGATCCCATTCAACCTCATACCCCTGCCTTATCGCCATATCCTTTGATCCCCGTCTGATCAGGAAACAATCAACTTCCACCTTAAATATAAGGCTTCCTTGAGACGTCCTCCATCACAGTCTGTTGCAGAGCATTCCACAGATTCAGTATTCTCTGGCTAAAAAAAAAAAATCCTCCTTACCTCTGTTCTAAAAGGTCACCCCCTCTATTTTGAGACCATGCCCTCTAGTTCTGGATACCCCCACCATAGGAAACATCCTCTCTACATCCATCCTATCTAGCTCTTTCAACATTCAGTAGGTTTCAATAAGATCCTCACATATTCCTCTAAATTCCAGTGAGTACAGGTCCAAAGCTGCCAAACGCTTCTCATATGTTAACCCCTTTGTTCCTGGAATCATTCTTGTGAACCTCCTCTGGACTTTCTCCAATGACAACATATCTTTTCTGAGATACATGGCCCAAAACTGTTGACAATACTCCAAGTGTGGCCTGACTAATGTCTTATAAAGGCTCAGTATTATCTCCTTGATTTTATATTCTATTCCCTTTGAAATAAATGTCAACATTGCATTTGCCTTCCTTACCACAGACTCAACCTGTAAATTAACCTTTTGGGAGTCTTGCATGAGGACTCCTAAGTTCCTCTGATGTTTGAACCTTCTCCCCAATTTAGAAAAGTCTGCATTATTGTTCCATTTGCCAAAATGCGTCATCATGCATTTCCCAACACTGTATTTCATCTGCCACTTTTTGTCCATTCTTCCAATTCGTCTAAGTCCTGCTGCAGTTGCATTACTTCCTCAGCACGACCTACCCCTCCACCTATCTTTGTATCATCTGCAAACTTTGCTACAAAACCATCAATTCCATTATCCACATCATTGACAAACAATGTGAAAAGTAGCCGTCCCAATACCGACCCCCTGAGGAACATCACTAGTCACTGACAGCCAACTAAAAAAGGCTCCCTTCATTCCCACTCATTACCTCCCACCTGTCAGCCATTCTGCTATCTATGCCAGTATCTTACCTAGAATTGCAAAGTATGTTATCTTGTTAAGCAGCCTCATGTGTGGCTTCTTATCAAATGCCTTCTGAAAATCCAAGTAAATGACATCCATTGCCTCTCCTTTGTTCACCCTGCTTGTTATTTCCTCAAAGAACTCTTAACAGATTTGTCAGACAAGATTTCCTTTTACAGAAACCATGCAGTCTTTGACTTAGTTATCATTAGTCTTCAAGTACCTGAAACCTCATCCTTAATAATAGACTCCAACACTTTCTCAACCACTGAGGTTAGGCTAACTGGTCTATAATTTTTTTTCTCTTGCCTTCATCCCTTCTTAAAGAGTGGAGTGACATTTGCAAATTTCCAGTCCTCTGGGATCATGGCAGAATCAAGTGATTCTTGAAAGATCATGACCAATGCATCTGTTATCTTTTCAGCAACCTCTCTCAGGACTCTGGGATGTAGTCCATTTGGTACAGGTGATTTATCCACCTTAAGACCTTTGAGTTTGTCTTGCACTTCTTTCCTTTGAAATAGCAACGGCACTCACTTCTGCTCCCTGACACTCACGAACCTCTAGCACACTGCTAGTATTTTCCACAGTGAAGACTGATGAAAAGTACCCATTAAGTTCATCAGCTATTTCTTTGTCCCCCATTACTACCTCCCCAGCATCATTTTCCAGTGGTCCAATATTAACTCTCACCTCACTTTTACTCTTTACATAACTGAAAAAACTTTTAGTATCCTACTTTATATTATTGGCTAGTTTGCCCTCATATTTCATCTTTTCCCTTCTTCTAGTTTTTTTAGTTGCCTTTTGTTGGATTTTAAAAGCTTCCCAATCATCCAAGTTCCCACTCACTTTTTCTACATTATATGCCCTTTCCTTTGCTTGTATGCAGTCCTTAATTTCCCTTGTCAGCCATGGTTACCTACCCCTGCCATTTGAGAACTTGGGACATGTCTATCCTGCGCCTTGTGATCTATTCCAGAAACTTCAGTCACCTCTGCTCTGCTGTCATCCCCGCCAGTATCCTCCTTCAATCCACCTGGGCAAGCTCCTCCCTCATACCTCTGTAATTCTCTTTATTCCATTGTGATATTGATACATGTGACTTAAAGTTCTCCCTCTCATATTTCAGTATGAATGTAATTGTATTGTGCTCACTGTGTCCTAAGGGTTCCTTTATATTAAGCTCCCTAATAAGATCTGGGTCATTACACA
This sequence comes from Hemitrygon akajei, assembly GCF_048418815.1. Lineage (NCBI taxonomy): Eukaryota > Metazoa > Chordata > Chondrichthyes > Myliobatiformes > Dasyatidae > Hemitrygon > Hemitrygon akajei. The sequence goes on from NC_133127.1 coordinate 36,565,984, forward strand.
ACACCCAATCTGAGATAGCCTTTCCCTGAGTAGGCTCAAGCACAAGATCCTCTAAAAAGCCATCTCAAAGGCATTCAACAAATTCCCTCTCTTGTGATTTGACACTAAACTGATTTTCCCAATTCTCCTTGTATATTGAAGTACCCCATTACAATTGTGACATTACCCTTATTACATGCCTTTTCCAATTCCCTTTGCAATCTCAAACCCACACCCTGGCTACTATTTGGAGGCCTATATATGATTCCTATAATGGTTTTTATTCCCCTTGCAGTTTCTTAACTCCACCCACAAAGATTCAACAGTCTCTGACCCTATGTCATCTCTTTCTAAAGATGTAATTCCATCTTTTACCAACAGACCCACACCACCACCTATGCCTTCCTGTCTGTCCTTTCAATCCGAAGTATATCCTTTGATGTTAAGTTCCCAACTATGGCCTTCTTTCAGCCACAACTCAGTAATGCCCGCACCATCATACCCACCAATCTCTAATTGTGCCGTGAGTTTGTTCACCTTACTCCGAATACTACGCGTATTTAAATACAGCACCTTCAGCTCTGTATTCTTCGCCCTTTTGTATTTTGCATCTGTGGTACAATTTAACTCTTTGCTTTGTCTGCATTTGTACCCAGTCATTGGCTTGTCCTTCCTTACATTCATGTTACATCCATCATCTACTTGTAAACCTGCTGGCTCATCCTCATCTCTATCATCCTGGTTCCCATCTCCCTTCCATATTAGTTTAAACCACTCCCAATACCTCTAGTAGAACTTTGTTGAGGTTAGGGAAGGAAGAGTGGCTCTAATATGGCCTGAAACAAAGTTTCCATCAGCCTGAGCAGAGAAAATTAAGGCTGGCAGATGTATGACCTCAAAATTGCAGTGCAGTTCATCTCACTGACATGCCATTGCTGATTTCTGGGCAATATCCTCTTTTTTTTTTGCATGAATGTTGACTGAACATTGTAAGTTGTACCCTGAACTAACATTTATGCTAACAACTATGGTGGGATCATGACCTCATTTTGTCAAATGTTTGTGGGATCTTACTATGTCTAAATATATAAACCTAATCTATATACAAGTTTGGTTAGGCTGCACATGGAGTATTGTATGCAATTCCAGTTGCCCATTACAGGAAGGACAGTGAGATTTTGAAGAGGATGCATAAGAGGTTCACCAGGATACACCCTAGATGAGGTGTAGGGAAAGTTTGCACAAGCTTAGGTTGTTTTCTGGCATTTTGGAGGCTGAGGGGAGACGTGGCAGCAGTTTAAAAGTTTTTTGAGAAGCATGGACAGAGGAGACATGCCAAGGAGAGAAATGCCAAGTACTAGAGTACATGCATTTAAGGTGAGAGGCAAGGTTTAATGGGAATTTACAGGACAAGTTTTTTTACAGAGTGATGGGTGTGTGGATCGCACTGTCAGGTGTTGTAGAGTAAGTTGACATGATAGTGGCAATCAAGGGGCTTTTAGATAGACTCATGAATATGGAGGGATATGGATCAAGTGCAGGCAGAGGAGAATTAGTTTAATTTGTCATCATGTTTGGCACAGGCATTGTAGGCCAAAAGGCCTGTTCCTGTGCTGTATTGGTATATGGTCTATGTTCTATAAAACACATCAGCTGCACTGATGTCGATTACACACAAAAGAAAAAATGGCCGATTTCCCAATGATGCAATTTCATCTGTAAAGATTCACCCACGTAATCCAACCCTGCTAAAATCTCTTTTACATCTGATTTCACAAGAAGAGGATAGAATAGATGTCAAGGCTGGTATATTTAATTTACAAGGCAGAAATTAAGATAGATTAAAATAGAAAAGATAGATTAAAAGAAAATCTTAAATTTATTTCTTAATTGTAAGATAAAGAGATAATAGATCAATAGCAGATACACTGATAGATAAATATGAAATAGGTAAACAAAATAAGTAGATTAAGATAGATTTAAAACATTTATTATGTGGAATTATTCCAATTTCAAAGTAAATTTATTATCAAAACACATATATATCACCATATACAACCCTGAGATCCATTTTCTTGTGGGCATTCTCAATAAACCCATACTCAATAATAGCCATAACAGAATCAGTGAAAGACTGCACCAACTTGGATGTTCAACCAGTGTGCAAAAGACAACCAACTGCAAATACAAAAAGAAAATAGTAATAATAAATAAATAAATAAGCAATAAATATTGAGAACATGAGATGAAAGAATCCTTGAAAGTCCATATGTTGTAGCAACATCAGGGTAAGTGAAGTTGAGGGAAGTTATCCCGTCTGGTTCAAGATCCTGATGGTTGAGGGGTAGTAACTGTTCCTGAATCTGGTGGTGTGAGTCCTGAAGCTCCTGTACCTTCTTCCTGATGGCAACAGCAAGGAGAGAGCATGGTTGGGTAGTGGGGAACCTTGATGATAGATGCTTCTTTTCTGCCACAAAGCTTCGTGTAGATGTATTCAGTGGTGTGGAGGACTTTAACCATGATGTGCTGGGCTGCATCCACTCACTTTTGTAGGATTTTCCATTCAAGCACATTGGTGTTTCCATACCAGGCTGTGATGCAGCCTAGCAATATACTCTCTGCTACACATCTATAGAAGATTGTCAAAGTTTTAGATGACTTGCCAAATTTTCACAAACTCCTAAGAAAATCGAGGCACTGCCGTGTTTTTTCAAAATTGCACCTACATGCTGGGCCCACGACAGGTCCTCTGAAATAATAATGCCAAGGAATTTAAAGTTGCTGACCCTCTCCACCTCTGATCCCTAGCTCATGGACCTCTGGATTCTTCCTCCTGAAGTTAGTAATCAGCTCCTTGGTCTTGCTAACATTCAGTAAGAGGTTGCTGTTGTGACACCATTCAGCCAGAATTTCAAACTCCCTCCTATATGCTGTTTTGTCACCACCTATGATTTAGCATGTGACAGTGGTGTCATTGGCAAAATCGAATATGGTATTGGAGCTGTGCTTAGCCACACAGTCATAAGTATAAAGTGAGTAGAGCAGGGGGCTAGGTACACAGCCTTGTAATGCACCTGTGCTGATAGAAATCATGGAGGAGGTGTTGGTGCCAATCCAAACTGACTGCGGTCTGCAAGTGAGGAAACTGAGGATCCAATTGCACATGGAGGTATTGAGGGCAAGGTCTTGAAGCTTATTGATTAGTTTTGAGGGGATTATAGTATTGAATGCTGAGTTGTACATGATAAAGAGCATCCTGATATATGCACCTTTGCTGTCCAGATGTCCCAGGGTTGAGTGAGATGGCATCTACTGAGGACCTGTTGTGTTGGTAGGAAAACTGGAGCTGGTCCAAATCGCTACTCAGTAGTTGATATGTTTCACCACCAACTTCTCAAAACACTTCATCGCTGTGGATGGAAGTGCTACTACGAATATTTGATCCATGAAACAGCACGGTGATTGAGGTGGCAGTCATTGAGATTACAAGTATCTGAAACTGAAGTAAGCTCACAGTGGAGAGTGGTTTCAGTTTGACCTGGTTGTAGCTGTTTTTCATAAGATGAAAGCTGAGACATTACCTGGTTGTTCAAAGGAATCTCACCAATAAACTGGATAATGACCCCAGTACATGGAGAATGAGCAATTCTGCAGACGGGTGTGAGGTCTGGCATCAGCACACTAGCAAAGAGGCTAATCTGTTGGGAAATGCTGCAACCTGCTGGTAAAAATTATTCACACATCCATAGATACACACACACACACACACACAGACAGAAGAGTTCTTAGTACAGTGCATTTTGGGGAATATGCAATGTGTTTACCTATCTTGGAAAAATGGCCTTTGTGAATCTATGTTCATGAAATTTTAGAACTTTATGACATAGAAGGAGCTGATTAAGCCAATTCCATCCATTTGGTTGGTAAAGAATCTCCCTGCCTTGGCTCTTGATATTCAAAGTTCAGAGTCCAAGTAAATTTATTATCAAAGTACATATATGTCACCATATACAACCCTGAGATTTATTTTCTTCCAGGTACACTCAATAAATCCAATAACCATAATAGAATCAATGTCCTTACTTGGCTTGTGAAGCCACCCTGTACACAACATTCCAGGTGCCGTCTTTCATCAGGTCTTTGATTTTTTTCCCAAACCCTCTTGGAGTAGAGACAAATATTTTGTTTGACTTTCTGGTTGTTTACTGTTACTCTACAACTTGGACAAAAAAATGGCCTCATTAAGCATAGTTAACATGACTGTGTGGAGCAGGTCATGTCTTACAAACTTGACTGAGTTTTTCAAGGAGGTGAGGAAGGGGACTAATGAGGGTAGAGCAGTGGATGTTGTCTACGTGGACTTTAGTAAAGCATTTGATAAGGTCCCACATGGTAGGTTGATCTGGAAGATGCTTGGGATCTGTGGTGACCTAACAGTTTTGATTCAGAATTGGCTTGTTCACAGAAAACAGGGTAGAAAGGGAAGGCTATCATTTTTGCTGGAGGTTGTGAACAATGATGTTCCATTGGGATCAGTGCTGGGACCTCTGTTGTTTGTATAAGTGATTTGAATTAAAATAGAGGTGGGTGGTTTAGTAAGTTTGCAGACAACGTAAAGATTGGTGGAGCTATGGACAGGGTAGGAGACTGTCACACAATGTGGCAGAATATAGTTAAGTGCAGATATGGATGCGGAAATGGAAATTGGAGTTTAATATAAACAAGTGTGAGGTGCTACACTTTGGGACGTCTAATGTAAGAGGAAAGTACACAGTTGATGGTAGGATGCTTAATAGCATTGATATAGAGAGGGATTTTGTGTTCCATGTCCATAACTGCCTGGGAGTAGCCACACAAGTAGACAATATGGTGGAGAAGACATATGATATGCTTGCCTTCATTTGGTGGGCACTGAGAATAAGAATCAGGAAGTCATGTTGCAGCTATATAAATCTATGGTTAGGCTGTACTTTAAGTATTACGTCCAATTCTGATTGGTCCATTAATTGGTAATTTGTTTATTATTGTCACATGTACTGAGATACAGTGTAAAACATGAATACAGTGTTTTATTTGTCTCCATATAGATCATTCCAGAACATAAGTACATACAGATTTAACAGAATTCAGAAGAATATGGAGGTTTTGGAAGGAATGCAGTAGAGATTTATCAGAGTGCTGCCTGGGTTAGAGGCTTGAAGCTATAAAGAGGGGCTAGATAAATTTGGGTTGTTTATAAAAATATGTGAGGCACAGATACGGTGCGCTGCAGGAATATTTTTCCTCGAGTAGAAATGTCAAGTATGAGAGGGAATGCATTTAAAGTGAGAGGAGGAAAGCTTAATGGAGATGTGAGGGGTAAGTATTTGGCACAGAGTGGTTGTTATCTGGGATGAACTACCAGGGGTAGTGGTGGAAGCAGATACAGTACAATAGTGGAATTTAAGAGACTTTTAGATGGATACATGAATATGCAGGGAATTGAGAGAAAGGGATCATGAGTAAGCAAAACTGATTTGCCGTTGTGTTTGGCACAGACACTGTGGGTCAAAGGGTTGTGCTGTACTGTTCAGAATCTGAATCAGAATCAGGTTTATTATCACCGGCATGTGACGTGAAATTTGTTAACTTAGCAGCAGTAGTTCAATGCAAAATATAATATAGAAGAAGAAAAATAAATAAGTAAATCTTATTCAGTATATACAGTATATGTATATTGAATAGATTAAAAATCATCCAAAAAAACCAAAAATACTATATATTAAAAAAAAGTGAGGTAGTGTCCAAGGGTTCAATGTCCATTTAGGAGTTGGATGGCAGAGGGGAAGAAGCTATTCCTGAATTGCTGCGTGTGTACTTTCAGGCTTCTGTACCTCCTACCTGATAGTAACAGTGAGAAAAGGACATGCCCTGGGTGCTGGAGGTCTTTAATAATGGATGCTGCCTTTCTGAGACACTGCTCCCTGAAGATGTCCTGGGTACTTTGTAGGCTTGTACCCAAAATAGAGCTGACTAAATTTACAACCTTCTGTAGCTTCCTTCAGTCCGGTGCTGTAATCCCCAATATCAGACAGTGATGCAGCCTATCAGAATGCTCTCCACAGTACATCTATATAAGTTTTTGAGTGTATTTGTTGACATACCAAATCTCTTCAAACTCCTAATAAAATATAGCTGCTGTCTTGCCTTCTTTATAGCTGCATCGATATGTTGGGACCAGGTTAGATCCTCAGAAATCTTGACACCCACTCTCTCCACTTCTGATCCCTCTATGAAGATTGGTATATGTTCCTTTGTTTTACCCTTCCAGAAGTCCACAATCAGCTCTTTAGTCTTATTTACGTTAAGTGCCAAGTGGTTGCTATGGCACCACTCCACTAGTTGGTATTTCTCACTCCTGTATGCCCTCTCATCACCACCTAAGATTCTACCAACCATGGTTGTATCATCAGCAAATTTCTAGATGGTATTTGAGTTATGCCTAGCCCCACAGTCATGGGTATACAGAGAGTAGAGCAGTGGGCTAAGCACACATCCCTGAGGTGCGCCAGTGTTGATTGTCAGCGAGGAGGATATGTTATCACCAATCCGCACAGATTGTGGTCTTCCAGTTAGGAAGTTGAGGATCCAATTGCAGAGGGAGGTACAGAGGCCCAGGCTCTGCAACATCTCAATCAGGATTGTGGGAATGATGGTATTAAATGCCGAGCTATAATCAATGAACAGCAGCCTGACATAGGTGTTTGTGTTGTCCAGATGGTCTAAAGCCGTGTGGAGAGCCATTGAGATTGCGTCTACCGTTCACCTATTGTGGCAATAGGCAAATTGCAATGGGTCCAGGCCCTTGCTGAGGCAGGAGTTCTGTCTAGTCATGACCAACCTCTCAAAGCATTTCATTACTATTGATGTGAGTGCTACTGGGCAATAGTCATTAAGGCAGCTCACAGTATTTTTCTTAGGCACTAGTATAATCGTTGCCTTTTTGAAGCAGTGGGAACTTCTGCCTGTGGCAGTGAGAGGTTGAAAATATCTTTGAATACCCCTGCCAGTTGATTGGGATAGGTTTTCAGAGCCAGGTACTCCATCGGGATTTTCCGCCTTGCAAGGGTTCACTCTCTTTAAAGACAGCCTAACATCAGCCTCTGAGACAGAGAGCACAGGGTCATCAGGTGCAGCAGGGATCTTCACAGCTGAAATTGTATTCTCCCTTTCAAAGCATACATAGAAGGTCTATGCTCTAGATGGCTTGCCTGGCGTGTATAGATACACCAGTGGAGATGAATGGCCTTGCTGCTGAATGACACTACTTTGAAGGAGATCGTCAATTGATAGATGTGGAGTCAGTTGGTTGCCATCAGTTTGGATGTCAATATTTATCCCTCAATCAACGTGGTTGGATTATCACATTGCTGCTTGTCAGAGCTTGCTTTGCCCAAATCAGATGTTTTAAAAAGTATTTTTCTAGTTCTGACAAAGGGTCTTCAACCGTAAACAGTACCTCCGTTTTCCCAAAGATCCTGCTGACCTACTGTTTGTTTCCAGTTTCTTCTTTTATATCAAAAATTAATTTCATGTTTGCAATATTTACATTATTTTAAAACTAAAATACTTTCCCCAATGCTCAGGATGCATTCCAGTATCTGCCAGTCCTGGAAGCCCGCAGAGGGCCATTGAATACTGCTCCTCTCCATGAACTCCCAGGCACAGACATGTCCTCTGAAACATCAACTGTGCTTTTTTTTTCCCACAGATGCTGCCTGGTTTGCTGAGCTCCTCCAGCATTTTGTGTGTGTTGCTTGGATTTCCAGCACCTGCAGATTTTCTCTCGTTTGTGATATTCCCTGAAGATTCATTTTCTGTTTTTATTTACAAGACACAAGAGACTGCAGATGCTGACATCTGGACCAACGCACAAGGATGCTGGAGAAACTCAGCGGGTCAGGCAGCATCTGTGACAGATGGCAAATGGACAGTCGATATTTTGGGTGAAGATCACGCATTATCAGCGCCCCACCTGGACCCACCCATCACCTGCTGACCACCAGTTTCGACTGGAAGAAGGGTCTCGACCTGAAATATCGACGGTCCATTTCCCACCACAGATGATGCCTCAATCCGCTGAGTGCAGTGGCTGATTTTCTTTAATATGTAATTTATTCTTTTTATTTGTTGGAGAACCCTCGGGTGGTGACGTGTACCGTCGAAATTTAACACGCCGTTACCTTCCTCTTCTGATGCCTTGCCCAGATGGCAGAGTTGGGTGGCTGAGTGGCCTCTTCCTCCAGCCAACTTAATCTCAGGAAAAGGCGAAACTTTTGATGAAACTATTGGTCCTGACGAAGGGTCTCGGCCCGAAACGTCGACTGTCTGTTCCCGCCTGCTGCTCGATTTGCAGAGTTCCTCCAGTATTTCGCGTGTGTATTGCTCGAGATTACCAGCGTCTGCCGAATCTGTTGTGTTATTGGTCAAACTGAACCTCAATCAGGGTGACGTACAAACGCCCGCCCCTATGTTCCGTCAGCCCAGATCTCCCACATTGTCTGGAGTGTAAATAAAATCACGATGGAAGGCGTTGGCCGGCGTCAATTTTGATCGATTGACCAATAGTTTTGTGGACATCCAAGGTACAATCCCACTATTCCGCCAACAAAGGCTATGATTGGTTGGACCAGGTGTCAGTCAGTGCGTCACGGTGGGAGCTGGCAGTAGTGTGGGACCTGGAGTTTTCCTGCGGCCGTCCCCAACTTGTCAGACGTGATGTTGGGTCGGTCATTGATTTGATCTCGCCAGCCTGTGGATGGCGGGCGGAGACTCGAGGCCACTGTGAGGGTGCCCGGCGGCTGTATAGGCCGAGTCCAGTAGTGGCCGAGGCCTTAGGCTTACCCAGTTGCCAAGGAGACGCGCTGCCAGGGCCCTTGGAGTGAAAGCCCAGACGAGGATGGGCTCCCGGGTGCGTCCTCAGCCCGGGTTCTCCTCGGCTGGCTCCCACCTGCAGGAATCGGGCGGAGAGCAACTGGAGATGAGCCGAGTGCGGAGCGCGGAGAGCCGGCAAGAAACGGCGGGCGGGGGTCGAGGCGCGGGCCGCCAGGCGTGGAGTCGCGACAACCCGGGCTACGAGCCGGCCGATGAGGAGTTGGACATGGAGCTGGACTGGACTGCGGCGGCCGAGTCTGGAGCGCCGAGCAATCCTAGCCCCGTGTCCGGCAGCGGGCTCCCAGCCGGGTACAATGCCCGGCACAACGCCAGGACCGCTGGTCTGTACCCTGACCAGAGCCCCGAGGCCCAGCACAGTAGCCGGCCGGGCTGTGGCCACACCATCCTGCGCAAGGTCCGAGGTGAGTGCAGTCTTCTGATCCATGCTGGCTGTGGGATCTTCACTGAGGCACTAAGTCCCGGAGCTGCCTTGTGGACCTGAGTGCAATAACAGAAAATAAATCAAAGAGCGCAGGATACACGCAACAAGTCAGTCAACTTAAATGGGGTATGTGGAATGAGGGAAAAAAAAACACTGACGTTTCTGGTCAACAATCCTTATTCATAATTTAGAACTACATTTCATTATGCTCTTTGACTTGGTTAGCACCAGGTATATTGTGTACAAAATCTGCTGGATGAACTCAGTGGATCTATTGTGGGGGAAGAAAGTGTTGATGTTTCTGGTCAAGAAGCCTGTATCAAGATGCATGTTGCGGACTGGATGCAGGGTTTTGATCTGAAACATCGACAATCCCTTTCCTTCTTGGATGCTACTTGACTACCTGATTTCCTGCAGCAGATTGTGTGTTGTTCCATATTCATCTGCAATCTCTTCTGCAAGAAACTGAAAATTGATGTTTCAGGTTGAAACTGTTCATGAGTACAGTAAAGAAAGAGAGATGGCCAGTGTAAATGGGTGGAGCAAGAGCTGGCTGGTGATAAATGGATCCATGTAAGATTGATGAGAGGTAGGTGAGGGATGGGAGAGTAGCATTTGATGTGAGAATTTGGGAGATGAGAGCTGGAAGAGACAAAGTGCCTGAGAAGATGAGAGGACAATGGACCATGGAAGTAGAAGGAGAACTGGAGGGAGTAATGTGTGGATGATGGGCAGATTGAGAGGGCAGGGGAAGGAGAGCAGAAGGAATAATGGGGTTATTGGGTTAAGGGGAACAGAGGGATTTGGTTACCGGAAGTTAGAGAAATCAATGTTCATGGCACCAGTTTGGAGACTACCGAGATGGAGTATGAGGTGGTGTTGCTCTAATCTGTGTCTAGATTCAACTTGGCAATTGAGGAGATTGTGGACAGACATCAGTGTGGGAATAGGAAGTGAAATTAAAAGGCTACCTGTTCAATGTTCAAAATAAATTTATTACCAAAGTACAAAAATGTCACCATCTGTTATGATGAGATTCATTTTCTGTGTGCATTCACAGTAAATACAAAGAAACACTTTAGAATCAATGAAAAACCTGTCTATTGTCTATAAGATGGGCAAACAGTGTGCAAATACAAAAAGAAAAAATAATAATAAATAAGCAATAAATATTGAGAACATGGGATGAGGACTTTGAATACGAGTCCACAGGTTGTGGAAACAGTTCAGTGTTTGGGTGAGTGAAGTTGGCCCTTGTAGTTCAAGAACCTGATGGTTGAAAGATAATAACTGTTCCTGAATCTGGTGATGTGAGCCTTGAGGCTCCTGTACTACCCTCCTGATAGCAGCAGTGAGAAGAGAGCAGGCCTGAATGGTGGGGTCCTTGGTGATGGATGCTGTTTTCCTGCGACATTGCTCCTTGTAGATGTACTCATTGGTGGAGAGGGTTTTATCCATGATGGACTGGGCTGTATCCACTACTTTCTGTAGGCTTTTCTGTTCAAGAGCATTGGATGCAATAAATTACACAGAGGAATTCACATGTGAAGATCTGCATCATATTGAAGGACTGTTTAGGGTGAGACTTGCCGTGCCTGTGTCTATATTGTGTATAGGTTTGGTAGAACAAAGGACCCTATGGAAAATCCTGGCAATTCTGGACAATGTTTCTCACCCTCTGCATGCCACCTTGGCTGAACGGAGAAGCACTTTGAGTTATAGACTAGGACAGCTGTGCTACTCCAAAGAGTGCTATATGAGGTCATTCTTCCTCGGCCATTAGGCTCTATAATGAGTCAACCTGTAGCCAGGGAAGTGATGACCCCCTCCTGTTACACTGTTTGTGGTAATTTTTTTTTAAATTCTTTCTCCTTCTCTTATAATATTTATATCTGTGCACTTGTAATGCTACTGTGACACTGTCATTTCCTTTGGGATCAATATCACTGTCCATCACTGCACAGTGGTGCAGCAGGCAGGCTGCTGCCTCACAGTGCTATTGACCTGTGTTTAATCTCCTGACCTCTGGTCCTGTTTGGGCAGAGTTTGCAAGTTCTCCCTATGACCATGTATGTTTCCTCCAGATATTTTTGTGTCCTCTCCCAACCTAAAGAAGTGCAAATAGGATAGAACAATTGACTGGTGTAAATTCCTTTGTGTAGAGTCTAAGGAGAGGTGAAGGGAATGTGGGGAGAATAAAATGGGATTAATTTAGGATTCTTGAGTGTTTGATCAATAGAGTCTCTGGGAAGAAATGCCTGCTTTTATGTTGTATCTTTCATAATTAACATAAATGTAGTTGTTTAGAGAATGCAGTGTAGGTCCACGGACTTGTTCCAGGTGCTGTAAGAAGTCATTGAATAGAATGGAACTGTATTGTCTGGTGTTTAGTAGATTGAGATTGAAACTTAAAAAATCTTAACAGAGCTCAACAAGTTGGTTGCAGGGAGAATGTTCCCACCGTTTGAGATGTAAACTGTCTGGGGCCATTTAGGATTGATAGAAAATTTTTCATGGAATTTGAATCTATTTAGATCTCTTCCATAGTCATGATTTGGGGCAAGAGACTGATAAATTTCTGGATATTATGGTAATCAGGGATATGACAATAGTACTGGAAAACTGCCGTGGTAGTTTAGCTGTAATATTGATAAACTTCCTAATTATGTTGGGATCCAGCACTGCATTGAGTGCGCTAGTGCACAAGTCATTGACAGCTAACGTGTAGGTGCAGCTAGCAAAATGGAAGGCAAGTAATTTTTATTCATTTTGCAATTATTGTATTTAGTTGGAGCCCTGGTGAGAGCACGTCTGGAATATTGATATCCTTGTTATGGAGGTAGTGTAGTTAGTTGCGGAGGTTGTGGGCCTGTTGTATGAGAAAAGATAAAGTAGGCTAGGTCTGTAGTGGCCTGTACTCAAGAAGAATGAGTAGTGACAACACAGAGACATAAAAAATATTTAGAGTTCAACAGATTTGATTCAACACCATGCTGTAACCTTAGATAAAATGATAAAATAGTCTGAAGGAAGCCTGGTTTCCTTAAGAGTAAATCTTCTCTGACAAACCTGTTGGAATTCTTTGAGGAAATAACAAGCAGAGTAGACAAAGTAGAATTGGCAGATGTTATGTACTTGGATTTTTAGAAGGTCTTTGTCAAAGTGCTGCACATGAGGCTGCTTAATGAGATAAGAGTCCATGGTATTATAGGTAAGAGGGTAGTATGGATAGAAGTTTGGCTGACTGGCAGATCACAAAGAGTGGGAATAAAGGAGGCCTTTTCTGGTTGCCTGCCAGTGACTAGTCTATGCCTTTGACTAGTGGTGTTCCAGAAGAGTTAGTGTTGGGTCCAGTTCTTTTTACATTATATGTCAGTGATTAAAGTGGTGAAATTGATGGCTCTGTAGCCAAGTTTGCAGATGATACAAAGATAAGTGGAGGAGCAGATAGTGTCAAGGAAACAGGGAGTCTGCGGAAGGATTTAGAATGATTAGGAAAATGGCCAAAAAAGTGGCAGATGGAATACGGTGTTGGGAAGTGATTAGTCATGCACTTTGGTAGAAGGAATAAAGGCATTAACCATTTTCTACACGAGCAAATTCAGATATCAGCGATGCAAAGGGACTTGGGAGTCCTCGCGCAGGATTTCCTAAAGGCTAATTTTCAGGTTGAGCCGGTGGTGAGGAAGGCAGATGTGATGTTAGCATTCACTTCAAGAGGACTAGAATATAAAAACAAGGATGTAATGCTGAAGCTTTATAAGGCATTGGTCAGACCGCACTTGGAGTATTGTGTGCTGTTTTGGGCCCCTTTTCTAAGAAAATGTGTGCTGGCATTGGAGAGGGTCCAGAGGATGTTCATGAGAATGATTCTAGTAATGAAAGAACTACTTAATGGCACTGGGTCTGTACTTGCTGGAGTTTAGAAGAATGAGGGGGGATCTCATTGAAACCTATTGAATAGTGAAAGGCTATCTAGGCATGAGCAGATGTGGAGAGGATGTTTCCTATAGTGGGGGAACACAAGACCAGAGTCTCAGAATACAACAATATTCCTTTAAAACAGACATGAGAAATTTCTTTAGGCAGAGGTGGTGAATCTGTGGAATTCGTTGCCACAGACAGCTGAGAAGGCCAAGTCATTGGGTATACTTAAAGCAAAGCTGATAGGTTCTTGATTAGTAAGGATTTCAAAGGTTACTGAGAGAAAGCAAGAGAATGTGGTTGAGGGGATAATCAGCCATGATGGAATGACAGCATAAACTTGATGGGCCCAATGGCCTAATTCTACTCTTATGTCTTGTGGACTAATTACTTTGCTGTTTACTATGTCACCAATTTTGGTGTGGTCTCAAAGTTACTATTCTTGCTGCCTACATTCTTATTCAAGTCATCAAATATGTATGACAAACAGCAGGGGACTCACTAATTCCTGCTGCACACCACTGGCCACAGATCTCTAATCTGAAAAGCAACTCTCTACTACCACTCTATTTCCTAATACCAATGATTATTGTGTATCCAGTTGGCCAGCTCACCCTAAATCCCAATGTGCTCTCTCCTTTCAGACCATCTGACCTTGTTTGAAGGTTTGCTGAAATATAATTAGTGTGTAGCAGCCTAGTGTCATCAATATACATGGCGACCTTTTCAAAAGCAACTTCATAAAACTTGTGAGACATAATTTCCCATGCACAAAATATGTATAGTATCCCTAATCAGTCCTTGCTTTCCCAAATAAAAATAAGTCATGTCACTCAGAATTCACACTAGTATCTGTGTACAAGATAATGAGGGGCATTGATCATGTAGAGAGAGAGAGTACAGAGGAGATTTACTAGAATGTTACCTGGGTTTCAGCACCTAAGTTACAGAGAAAGGTTGAACAAGTTAGGTCTTTATTCTCTGGAGTGTAGAAGGTTGAGGGGGGACTTGATAGAGGTATTTAAAATTATGAGGGGGATAGATAGAGTTGACGTGGATAGGCTTTTTTCCATTGAGAGTAGGGGAGATTCAAACAAGAAGACATGAGTTGAGAGTTAGGGGACAAAAGTTTAGGGGTAACACGAGGGGGAATTTCTTTACTCTGAGAGTGGTAGCTGTGTGGAACAAGCTTCCAGTAGAAGTGGTAGAGGCAGGTTTGATATTGTCATTTAAAGTAAAATTGGATAGGTATGGACAGGAAAGGAATGGAGGGTTATGGGCTGAGTGCCGGTTGGTGGGACTAGGAGAGAGTAAGCAGTCGGCACGGACTAGAAGGGCCGAGATGGCCTGTTTCCGTGCTGTAATTGTTGTATAGTTATATGTGGATAGTCAGAGACTTTTTTCCAGGGCTGAAATGGCTGGCACGAGAGAGCATAGTTTTAAGGTGCTTGGAAGTAGGTACAGAGAAAATGTCAGGGGTAAATTCTTTACGCAAAGAGTGGTCAGTGCGTGGAATGGGCTGTCGGCAGTGGTGGAGGTGGAAATAATAGGGTCTTTTAAGAGACTCCTGGATAGATACATGGAGCTTAGAAAAATAGAGGGCTATGGGTAAGCCTAGGTGGTTCTAAGGTAATGACATTTTTGGCACAGCTTTGTGGGCCAAGGGGCCTGTATTGTGCTGTAGGTTTTCTTTGTTTCTTTCCCACCACTGATATTGGGCCTGCTTGCTTACAATTCCTTTACTTGGCTTGGCAACCTATTGCTGGACCTGGTCCTTGTATTATGTTTTTGTCTGTCCATTAAAATAATTTAAGGTTTGTGCTACTTTTCTATTGAGCTGAACCAAGCCTCCTTTATCTATCACTCCTGTGCTTGCTGATCATTTATTACTGTTCCAGCAGAAACTTCCTTTTAAAATTCCCTTTAATATGTTTATATCACAATATTCCTTTCTACCATTCTAGCTGTGTAACCTCTAACAATTTATCAAGACCTCTGCATTTGCAGTTCTGACATATGCATTCCTGATTCTCCATATTCATTAACAATTGTATGTTTGGTTCTTGTATTCTGGTACAGCTCTGGAATTACCTTTCCAATCTGCCTCATTGATCATCAGCCATGGTCATACTGAATGGCAGTGCAGGCTCGAAGGGCCTAATAACCTACACCTGCACCTATTTTCTATGTTTCTATTTTCCTTTGGGGTTGCTTTGACCAAGTGACTTTTAATTAACTCAATTTTATCTCAATTTAACTCCATTTTAGGTGACGGCAACTACTTAGAATACCTTTGATTAATCTTGTACATCACCTTCTTATGCAGAAACCTTGGATGAAATTATTTTGGCTGTATTTTAACCAAGCACCAGACCCCACCTTCCAGAATAGAAGCAGTTTGAATGGAATCAGAATTGGCATTTTGAATCTGTGGTCCTGCTCAGGGAGCTGAAGGGGACAAGTTGAAAGGCAAAGCTGCCGGAAGGTGTCACTGTATGAGGCATTGGATTGGATTAGCTTGGGCACACTTCAAAGTGAAAATTATTGTAATTTGCACAAGTAAATTTATGCACAGGTGTAATGAAAAAGTTACTTGCAAAAGCACACTGGCACAGAACATCATATAAGCAGCATTCACAAGAAAAACATAAAATAATTCAAGAAAGAACACTATTAGAATCAATTTTTAAATCAATTTAAAAATAAATCGATTTTTAGTGCAAAGTGATCGAAACCGAATAGTTAAAGGGAGGTAGCTGTTATTGAATCTGGTGGTAAGGGACTTCAGATAGTGGCTGTGAGAAGATGGCATAGCCCAAATGATGATCTTTGATGAATGTTGCCTTGTTAAGAGAGGATCTTGTCTGGATACTACTGCTGGTGGAGAAGGATGTACCCATGATGTATTGGGCTGAGTCTTCTACACTCTACAGCTTCTTGCGTTCCTGCATATTCAAATTGCCATACCAGACTTTCAACAGTACATTGGTAGAAGTTTGTGAGAGTGTTTGGTGACAAGCTGAACCTCCTAAGTAAGACCCTGGCGCACCTTCCTTGTGATTGCATCTATATGTTGGGCCCAGGACATGTCATCTGATATGTTAACACCCAGGAATTTAAAATGTCTGACTCTCACCTTTGCCGATTTTCCCCCATTGTAAACTGGTGCATACTTATCCTCCTTGCCCTTCCTGAAATCAACAACCAGCTCTTTAGTTTTACTGATGTTAAGCGAGACTTGTGGTACCACTCAACTAGGTGTCCTGTTCTTGCTCACAAATGCTGACTCATCAATCCCCTCCAACAGCAGTGTTGTCAACGGTGAATTTGTATTTGGCACTTTTAAGTATTTGACACTTTGATAACGTTAGGCTAGAAAGTATGAGATAACAGGAAAGTTTCATCTGTTGAATATATTGTTTAGTACAGTATGATCTGTTGTATGATTCAGTCTATAAATATAATTTTGATAAATGTTCAGAATTAAGTTTGAGCAGTGGTTTGCTCTGTGTTCCATGTAACTTTATTAAATTTAAGGAAATCAGACTGGGTTATATAAATGCTTTAAAAGTTCTAAACAATGAATCATGAAATGTGATCATTATGCCAAACCTCTTATTAAATTAAATGATAATACTTTATTGTCCAATTGAGTCTCAGACCCAAGGCACTTCACAGACAATGAAATACTTTGATCCGTAATGGCTGTTGTCTGTAGATTATTTTTATGCCCGTTGAAATGGTTAATAACTGGTTGATCCATTTCATTTTGTGACTGATTGGCTCAAACGCTGAAAAACTTGTTTTTTTTTAATACAAACGTTTGTGTATTAGGTCAAATATAGAACAGCACCACACAGGAACAGGCCCTTCAGCACATAATGTTGTGCTAAACTAATTAAATTAGTAATCCAATGCCCAACTGAACTAATCCTTCAGCATACACAATGTCAATGTCCTTCCATTCCTTTCATATTTATGCTCCTATCTAAGAGCTTCTTGAATGTCTCTATCTTAATGGCATCTGCCCCAGGCAGTGTATTCCAGGCACCCACCAGTCTTTGTATTAATAAAAAACAACAACTTGCCCTACACATCTCGTTTGAACTTGCCTCTTTTAACCTTAAATGCGTGCCATCTGCTATGAGACTTTTCAACTCTGGAGAAAATGGTACTGGAAATGCCTACTCTTACTATGCCTCTCATAATATTATAAACTTCTTTCAAGTCTTTCCTCAGCTTTCCTCTCTGATCTAGGAAAAAAAACAAGTTTGTCCAACCTCTTCTTATTGCACATGCCCTTAATCCAAGCAACATCCTGGTAAGCCTCTTCTGCACTCTTCCCAAAGCCTCAACATCTTTCCTGAAATCATAATGGGTCAACTAGAACTGAGCACAATACTTCAAATGCAACCTAATTAGAGTTTTATAAAGCTGCAACATAATTTACTGACTCTTGAATTCAATTCCTTGACTAATAAAGGCAAGCATGGCATATTCCTCTTGCCACCCCATCAGCCTGTGTAACTACTTTTAGGGAGCTATGGACTTGGACAAATCTACTTATCAACATAATTATGGGAATTGGTATTAAGTGTACATTTTTTACATTTGATCACCCAATGTGGAATTCTTCACATTGAGCCATGGTAAACTCCATTTGCCACTTTCCCACCTATATTTGCAACTATATCCCACTGTATCCTTTGCCAATCTTCTACATTATCCTCAACACCACCAGTGTTCTGCAAATGGATTAACCCACCGATCTACATTTTCATGCAGATCGTCTCTATATATCACAAACAGCAGAGAGCCTGATACAAATCCCTGCAGAATACCACTAGTCACAGAACTTCAACCAGAATAAGTCCCATCAACCTCTATACCCTTATCTTTTATGGACAGCCAGTATGCTATGGATCCCATGCACATTAATTTTCTGAATGAGCTTCCCATGGGGGGGGGGGGGGCACCTTGTCAAATACCTAACTCAAAATATGTAGGCAACATCCACAGCTCTACCTTCATCAATCACCTTTGTCATCTCCTCAAAAAAATCAACTTGTCCCGCGCAAAGCCATGTTGACTGTTCCTAATTAGGCCATAGTTTTCTAAATGCTTGTGAATCCTATCCCTAAGAATCCTCTGCTGCAACTTTCCATCTACTGATGTTAACTCAGTGGTCTATAGGTTATACGATTATCCATATTTCCTTTCTTGAATAATGAATCAACATTACCTACTCGCCAGTCCTCTGTATCCTCACCTATAATAGAGAGGACACAATGATAATAGTCAAGGTTCCAGCAATCTTATCTCTTGGTTCTCTCAGTAACTTGGCATACATTCCATCAGCACTTGGGGACTTATCTACCTTGATGTTCTTCAGGTGACCTGAGAGTGTATCAAAGCAGCAGGGCCCAGATCTGGCAGCAAGGAATGGATCTGTGTTTGCCTGATTTAAGCACTGGGCTAGATTGAAAAGGTCAGGGTGTCAGGGACAGGCCTGTGTTCATCTCATTGCTCAGCTCTCTGCTCTGCTCTGAACAAGGCTGTGGCCTCCAACTAATGGGCTATTGGATGGGCTGCAGTGATGACTAGCTTCATGGCTGTGAACTCACTTTCATGAACTTTAGTTCTGAATGTTATTTGCTTTTTATTGTTTGCACGATTTGTTCTTTTTTTTTGTAGATTATTTAAGGTGGGGGGTTATATCGGAGTCAGGGTTTGAGGGTTGGCACAACATTGTGGGCCGAAGGGCCTGTACTGTGCTGTACTATTCTATGTTCTATTATATGTTTGATGGTTTTTATTGAATTCTATTGGGTTTCTTTGTTTCATGGTTGCCTGTAAGGAGACAAATCTCAAGGTTGTACATAATGTACAGCTGCAAGAAAAGTTTGTGAACCCTTTGCAGTTACCTGGTTTTTGCATTAATTACTCAAAATGTGGTCTGATCTTCATCTAAGTGACTGCCTAAACTGGGATTGGACATCCTGCAAAGATCACGCCAAGGGCTCAAGTGAAAAAGTACCCAAGGGTAACAGCAAAAGACCTGCAGAAATCGCTAGAACTTGCAAAAATCTATTCATGTATCCACTGTAAGAAAAACATTGAACAAGAATGGTGCTCATGGAAGGACACCATGAAGGAAACCTTGCTCTCCAAAAAAAAAAATTGCTGCATGTCTCAAGTTTGCAAATGATCACCTGGGTGTTCCACAACACTTCTGGGACAATGTTCTGTGGACAGATGAGACAAAAGTTGAACTTTTTGACAGAGGTGCAAACCGCTATGTTTGGAGGAAAGACGGCACTGCACACTAACACCATCCCAACCTCAGAAGCATGGTGGAAGAAGCATCATTTTGCTTTGGTGCCTCAGGGCCTGGATGGCTTGCAATTATTGAAGAAACAGTGAATTCAAAATTGTATCAGGACATTTTACAGGAGAATGTCAGGGTAGTGGTCTGTCACCTGAAGCTTAATAGAAGTTGGTTGATGCAACAGGTCAATCATCAGAAAGACAAGACTAAATCAACAACAGAATGGTTTAAAAAGAAGAAAATTCGAGTTTTGGAATAACCAAGTCTTAGTTCAGCTTTTAACCCAATTGAAGTGCTGTGGCATGACCTGAAAAGGGTTGTTTGTGCAAGGTATCTCAGAAAAAGGATCTAGTGCTTTTCCAGTATGTATGATGAATAAACTCCTTGGACTTCCAGCAGGGTACAGGTATGATTTTAACTGATGTTTTGACGGCAAACTCTGCCATCTTCATCAGGGATGATGCCTGGGTGTGTCTAGTCTGATGGTATGTATACCCTTGTCGTCTATCCCTCCTAATTGGTTTGCCCTCATCCAATTTGGTTTTTGCTGTCCCACCCTGTTTACAATTGAATTCCAGTTCTTACTTAGAGTGAAACCTTAGTCTTTGTTAAAATTCTTTTCCTCTAGTTTTACTTCAATGGCTTCCTTCACTAGGTGGTCCTAAAATCCATTAGCGCAGCACAGTAGTTTTGTGCTGTTGAAGTGAATCCTATGACCATTGCGAATGCAATGTTCTGCTACCACCGATTTCTTTGGGTAACTCAAACAGCTACACCTTCTGTGCTCCTTGATGAGGATTTCAACCGTCTGGCTGATATACGCTGCTCCGCATTCACAGGAAATACTGTAAATGCCAACTGTACTGTGTCCCAAGTCATCTTTGACCTGCATAAGCTGTGATTTGAGATTCCTTACAGTTTGTATATCCCAGAAATATTGATGAACTGAAAACTTCTTGTATGGAGAGATGGTCCTTGCCGTTATACAAATCTGATCAATAGCCACAGGAAAAGTTTGGTGGAGGTTATTGCTGCTTAGGCACATGTATATAGCTAAGGTGCCTAAGACTTTTGCACAGTACTCTATTTGTCAACATAGAATGGAGAGCAAGTTTGTAAATCTGCTGGATCAAAGGATGTTGGGAATGATAAGGATGGAGCACCCCAGGAGTGGTGAGGGATAGGTGGCAGAGAAGGAGTGCGAGGGGCAGGAGCTGGCAAGGGTGCAGCCATACCCAGCCATGAGACACCTTGATTCCAGACATTTGATTTATTGATCATTACAGAATGTCTCTCTGGTCTTTTCCCTTTTCCCAACCATGATTCCCTTCTCCTGCCCCCTTTTCCACTCTAAGTCCACAATTGAAACCCGTTATCAGAATCACATTTATCATCTGTCATGAACAATCTCATATGTCATGAAAGTTGTTTTTGTTTTGTAGCAGCAATACAGTGTAATATATAAAGTTAATACAGTATTGTGCAAAAGTCTTGGGTATCCTAGCTATATATATGTGCCTAAGACTTTTACACAATACTGTAGATCTTGTTGGGAAATACTAAGTGATGGATGAAAGCAAAACTCTTGTTTTTGAAGTGTCATTCATAGCTGCAGGAAGTCCCATAGCACTTTACAGATAATGAAGAAGTTTGGAAGTCACAGTACAAACGTTCGTAAAATTTATTATCAAATACATATATGTTACCTGGAGATTCATTTTCTTGCAGGCATTTACAGAAATACGATAGACTTTTTGAAAAACCATACATAAAACTGATAAAGAAACATTGTGCAAAAGAAGACAAATTATTGAAATAAAAATATGATACTGAGATCATGAGTTATAAAGAGTCTGTATATTGTAGAGTCAGTTCAGAGTTGTGAGTGAAGTTATCCAGGTCTTTTCAGGAGGCTGATGGTTGTAGGGTAAAATCTGTTCCTGAACCTGGTGGTATGGGACCTAAGGCTTCTGTTCCTCTTGTTGCTGTAAGGTAGGAAACTTGGCTGTTAATTGGTTCATCAATGCTGGGGTAGCATTGCAAGCATGAGGAGAATGTGGGATAACTTGTTTCCACCACCCCAACAACACTACTTTGGGTGCAATTCGAGATATACACTTGCAGTGAAGCAAAGGAGAGCCTTGCAACATCTTTCTGTTTTAACCAACTTTTGTAAATTCCCTGCTGCACAATATGTATTCAAGAAGTTGTATATCCAGCATTTTAAACAGACTTCCTAATTGGTATTTTTGTCTAAAAATATTCAAGTTGCACCCAACAATATAAAAGTTATTCTGGTTAATCCAAACATTAAAGCCTAATATCATAGAATCACAAAAATGTACAGCACAGAATCGGCTCTAATGGTCCACCTTGTCCATTCCAACCATGATGCCTATTTGTGCTAATCCCATCTGCTGCCTTTGGCCCATATCCCTTTATTACTTTCCTGTCCAAGTGCCTTTTAAATGTTGTAATGGTAGTGACCTCCGCTACCTTTTCTGAAAGCTCATTCCAGATGGTCATCATCCTTTGTGTATTTAAAAAAAAACTTGGCCCTCAGATCTTCTTTAAATTTCTCTGCCTCTCACCTTAGAGTGCCCTCTAATTCTAGACTTCCTGCCCTGGGAAAAAGATTCTGAATTTATATCCTGTCTGTACTTATAACTTTGTAAAGCTCTACAAGGTCACCTTTCAATCTCCTATATTCCAGAAGGCATTAATGCGCTATGCAATCTTTACTCCAAATGTATTCTAACCAACGTTTTGCACAACTGCAACATGTCATCCGCTTCTTATATGATGTTTTGGCCTATGAAGCAGGCATATCAAGTGTTTTCTTCAATACCCTCTCCACCTGTGTAGTCAGGGGCAAAAGTTACCGGCAGTCGACAGCTTTACTTATCTGGGCAGTACTCTATCACGAGCGGTGAACATAGATGCAGAGATCAGCAACAGAATTGCCAAAGCCAGTGCTGCCTTTGGGAGACTCCGTGAGAATGTATGGGAGCGGAGAGGACTCAGCCTTACCACCAAGCTGAAGGTCTACCGAGCAGTGGTTCTCACCACCCTCCTCTATGCCAGCGAGACTTGGACTGTCTACAGCAGACACGCTAAACAGCTCAACCACTTCCACTTGAGCTGCCTCCACAGACTTCTCCATGTACGATGGCAGGACAAAGTCCCAGACACGGAGGTCCTGGAGCGGGCTAGCACCCACAGTGTCTACACCCTCCTACAGAAAGCCCAAGCCAGATGGGCTGGCCATGTCGTCAGGATGTCTGACAGTTGACTACCAAAACAGCTGTTGTATGGAGAGCTGAGCCAGGGCAAGCGCTCAGTTAGAGGGCAGAAGAAACGTTTCAAAGACTGCCTCAAAGTGTCCCTCAAAGATCTCAACATCAATCCCAGTAGCTGGGAATCGCTTGCTCTGGACCACCCAACCTGGTGGAGCAGGACCACTAAAGGAGCGTATGCAGCAGAAATCAGACGCACCGCAGAGGCTCAGAGGAAACACGCCGCGCGCAAAGCTCGAGTTACCTCCACTTCCACTGCAGCACCTACCCTCATGTGTCCCACACGTGGGCGAGCTTTCAGGGCCCGGATTGGCCTCACCAGTCACCTCCGGACCCACAGTCACAAACCCTCCACCTGACAGAAGTCGTGGTCATCTTCGACTCCAAAGGACGAACAACAACAACATTTTCAGAGAGCTATGGACTTTTACCCCAAGGCCTCCCTGTACAACAATGCTCTTATGGTCCTTGCCATTTACTTTGTCTTTCCAGAATTTGACCCCTCAATGTGCATTACTTCACATTTATTTGGATTAAGTTTCAACTGCCACTGCTCAGTCTAACTTTTCAGCTGATCTGTGTCCAGTATTTTTAAACTATTTTGTTATCTAAGACTCTACCAATTTTTGTGTAATCTGCAAACTTTAATCATCAAAATTTCAAAGTTCAAAGTACATATGTCGTCATATACATCCCTGAGATCCATTTTCTTGCAGGCATGCTCAATAAATCCATAATAGAATAATAACCCCTACATCATACCCCCTGTATCCTCCCAAATAATAAAGATTCCAGCACAAATCCGTGTGGTAGACCATTTGTTAGAGATTTTTAGTCAGAAAAACAGTCACAGACACTGCAGCATAGAAACAAGCCATTTGGCCCATCTAGTCTGTGACAAGTTATTAATCTGCCTAGTCCCATCAACCTGCACCCGGACCACAGCCCTCCGTACCCCCCCCCCCCCATCCATATATTTATCCAATTTTCTCTCAAATGTTGAAATCAAACGCAAATACATCACTTCCGCCGGCAACTCATTCCACACTCTCACCACCCTCTGAGTGAAGATGTTCCCTTTAAACAGTTCACCTTTGACCCTTAACCCATGACCTCTAGTTCAGGTGTCCATTCACCACTACCCTTTGCCTGTTATCACTGAGTCGATCTCTGATTCTTAGTGCTTTAATCTTTTGGACAGTCATACAATGCAGGAATATGTCAAAAGCCTTAATGATAACCACATAGACAACAACTATTGTCTGCCTTCATTAAATTCTCTGTTACCTCAGGTATATGATTATTTAGTCTGAAATGAATGCAGTGTTTCCTGATGATCTGCATCAAGCTCATTGGCCTCAGATGTTTATTGCACGCTGGTCTCTCATCCACTACACATGCACTGTATTGCAGCCTCCAGTGTTTCTATCTTCATTCTTTCCTTTCCCTCAGCCACAAAACTTGTTGCTTGCACAGAGTAGCTCCAGTTTATAAAACCTGAAATGAAGGTGATTCAGACAAAACATCATGCTTAAAATATTTACAGTAACAAAATAAAATTGTGGGTATAATATAAATCAGTCAACATTCTCGCTATATACATCTTAGCATTTTATAACATTGGGTGGCTAAGGTAAAGCGGTTGGAGCTTGTTCATTCCTGTTAAATTACACAGTGATTAAGGTGGTAGAGCTGCTAGATCACAACTCCAAGAACTTGGGTTCGTTCCTGATCTCTGGTGTGGAATTTGCGTATTCTACTTGTGACTGTGTGGGTTTCCTCCAGGTGATCCTGTTTCCTCTTGTATTACAATAGCATGCTATTTGGTGGGTGGCATAACAGTTAGTGAGACACTGTTGCGGCTCGGGGCATCGAAGTTTGGAGTTCAATCCTGACATCCTCTGTAAGGTGTCTGTGTCCTCTCTGGAATGCATGGGTTTTCCCATTTCCTCCCACAGATAATAGATGTACTGGGTAGATTAATTAGCCGCTGTAAGTTTTCCCATGAATAGGTTTGGGGGGGGGGCAGGGTTTATTGGGCGATGTGGTTTGAAGTGCCAGAAAGGCCTTTTCTGTGCTGTATCTCTAAATTAATTGACTAACGACTACTGTAAATGTGTATGGTAGAATCTAGGGAGAGT
Organism: Hemitrygon akajei; assembly: GCF_048418815.1. Lineage (NCBI taxonomy): Eukaryota > Metazoa > Chordata > Chondrichthyes > Myliobatiformes > Dasyatidae > Hemitrygon > Hemitrygon akajei. The sequence continues at coordinate 36,591,007 of NC_133127.1, forward strand.
TGATGGGAATAAAGGAACAATAAATATATAAAAAAAGGATAGTGTAAATTGGTTTGATAGTGGGTATGGAGTCCATGCTTTGACAAAGTTAACAAGTATTAAGAATCTAGCATTAAATTAATCTTCCTCAATTCCTTGCTGTATATGAATTGTGTGTTCTTGAGTGAGAGGGACTCTGACAGGCTTTGCCTTCAACATTAAATGGCTTTCATTACTGCACAGTTGTCATTATCAAACCAGCCAGTGGTAAACTTTAGAAATGTTATAAATTTCATGGACTGTGACCTGTTTATTTCTGCTTTAAAGTAGTCTGTATATACTTTGATATATTTTTTTCTATCTACATGCCTGCATTAACTTGCTTGTCTGTTATCTTAATTACTCAGTACTGCTAAAAATGGTGCCTTAATAGTCAATAGTTCAAATCATTGTTATGTGTACTTTTTTTCAGCTTTATGGGGAACCCGGCTGATGGAGGATCAGACTGTCAACAGAGAAAGATACCTGAAGAACATGTTGCGAGAATTAGTGACATATTCAGTTTTCATGGTTGTTCTCTGCATCTGTAAGTGTGATCTTTCATTTAACGATTATTTTTAATCTTGTTTTTGGTTAATGCTATAATATTTTAAGTGGTTGCTTTTTACATCTTTGTTTTTTATAATAAAGTGTTTGTAGGATAATAGATTATATCAGTTTCTTCAGCTTAGAGAAGGAAGTTGTTCCAGTTTACCAATAAAATTCCGTAGTTGTACAGTATAGAAATGGGGCCCTTTGTCTCACCATTTCCCATGCTAACCATTATACCTATCAACACTAGTCCCACTTGCTTGCATTAGGTCTCTTAAGTCCCATCAGGGTCAATGTTTCAGGGAAAAGGCAGGAGAATGGGGTTGAGAGGAAAAATAAATCAGTCATAGTGGAGCAGACTTGATGGGCCAAATGGTCTAATTCTGCTCCTATGTTTTATGGTCTAAGTGTCTGCTTAAAGTCTTATGTTTATTTGATTCCTTTACTATTGCTCGCAGTGTGTTTCAAATATCAACTACTCCCTGTGTCAAAAAACTTTACCTTGGATACCCCCTAAAACTCCTCCACCTTGCCTTAAAACTGTGCTCTATCCCTACTGTGGGAGTAACATTATGATTATCTGCATTATCCTGCTTTTATGATTTTTTGTATACTTCTATCAGGTCACCCCTCAGTCTCCATTATTCCAAGGGAAACAAACTTAGTTTATTCAAGCTCTCCCCAGAACTAAAGATCTTCAATTGAAGCAACATCTTGGTGAATCACTTCTGCGATATCTTCAGCACATTCACGTCTTTCCTTATGAGGTGGTGACCAGAACCGCACAGGATATTCTAAGTGTGATCTAATCAGTGATTTGTAATGTTGCAATGTTATTTCCAACTTTTATTTCTGTGCCCCAGCTTATAAAGGCAAACATGCTGTATGCTTTGAGTAACAGGAACAAGATGCTCATGAGTCCAGTTAAAGAGACTCCGTCCTAACACTGACTGTTTATTCCCTTCCATGGATACTGCCTGATTTGCTAAGTTCCTCCAGCATTTTGTATGTGTTGATGCAAAATCTCTAGTGTCTACACCGTATGCTTTCTTTCATCACATTCAGAGAACCACAGACAAACCCCAAGGTTCCACTGTTCATCAACATTGCTTTGCACTCTACAGTTTACTGTCTCCCCTATTCCTATTTAACATCCCAAAATGCATTTCCGTGCACTTGCTGAAATTGAATTCCATCTGCCAACACTCTACTCAACTTTCCATCTGATCTGTATCCTGCTGTGGCCTTGGGCTGTGTCCACACTAGACCAGATAAATCTGTAATCGAAGCTTTTTCTCTTTGTTTTGACCCTCCGTCCACACTGAAATGGCGTGTTCCTGCCTGAAAACGTCTATGGGAAAGATGTTATTAAAATGGAGAGAGTGCAGAAAAGATGTACAAGGATTTTACCAGGACTTGTGGGATTGAGTTATAGGGAGAGATTGGACAAGCTAGGACTTTATTCTTTACACCAGTCTTTCTCAGCCTTTTTGCCCTGGAGGAGCCCTTGAAATTATTTTCAGGTCTTGGGGAACCCCTGTGTAAAAAAAAAAAAAATTAAAAAATAAAAAAAAAGTTATTATATCTACACTTATGGTTTGTTAGCATGATCAGTAAGTTGTAGATACAATAATCCAAAAATAATTGTCAATGCTCTTTTGAGTAGAGAATTAACTTTTAGCCAGCCTTTCTTTGGGGGGGAGAGAAAAGGGTAGTTAAGCTTAGCTTGCCTTTCTTGAAATTAATCTTTCTTTTCCTTTCATAAATTCTATAATCTCATAAGGCAAACATAATACATTTCTGTTAAATAACTGGCTTAAGCCAAAATAGGATTTAATTTTTCTAAAGGTAGTTTCAGTAGATTTAATTTAATAAAGGTTGTAATTAATACTATTTAGCAAAGTTACTAAAAACCATAAACCAAAGCAAAAATGTAGCCTAAGACACAATTTTATGCAAGACTTTGAAAAAACATTTCCTTAATAAGTGATGTGATCAGGCTCAAATATAGGCCTAGCATGTGAAACCTGTGCTGATTTTTTGTTGCACACTCATTTCTGGGTCGAACGTGAGCACACGTGGATTTCACCTTCAATTGAAATGAGACTATTTCTATCCTTGCTCTTGTAGCTTGATGCCTTAAAGTGTAGAAGACTGAGAAGTGATCGTATAAAAGTGTGTACTATAATGAGGGGAACAGATAGGGTGAATGCACTCAGTCTTTTTTCCAGGGTTGGGGATCCAAGAACTACATGGCATAGGTTTGAGGGAGAAGGGAAAGATTTAAGAGGAACTTAAGAGACAACATTTTTACATAGAGGGTGGTACCTATATGAATGAGCTGCCAGAGGAAGTGGTTGAGGCAGGTAAAATAACAACTTTTAAAAGGTATTTGGACAAATACATGGTTTGGTAAGGTTATGGGCCAAAAGCTGGCAAATGGAACTAGCTTGGAAGGTGCATCTTGGTTAGCATGTTAATTTTTCCTATTACAAATTCCTGTCTCAAATTCGTAAGTGAATTTTGCTGATAACTTTATAATTCCATTAGAAGAATCCTTGGGTTATTCCGCGTGAGTTTCATCTGCCTCTTGTTTCCTCAGAAATTTGAAATTATAATTAGAGTAAAGATTGAAATCAAGGACAAAATGTTAAATATGTATTTGAGTATAGGATCAAATATGTTTTATGTTCACTATGTTTATGTTTTATTTTCACTAATTTTTTTTTAAATTTTTTTATTAGTTTTTCAAAACATTTTACAAAATTAAAAACCCCAAATCCCAGTGAGGAGCATTAATACAGAGCAAGGTTAAGCATACAATAACAATATGCTACAAAGGAAGAGAATTTAACAAAAAAGCACCTAAATTAAAGACAAGTGAGCTTAGTGTCCTCCCCAAACCCCACAACACAAGAAAAAAAAACAACAATTCCAGACCAACCACCACACAATATAGAGAGTATAAGTCCGGACAGTCAAACTCCCAGACTGTGAATACACTTAGCAACAGAGGATAATAATGCCTACTACCAGAAAAAAAAAGGGAGCTGAAAGCAAGGGACCGAAAAGAAAAAAAACCCTAGTCAAGAGGAAGGTTATGAAAGTACTCGATAAAAGGCCCCCAGACCTTATGGAACTTTAAATCCGAATTGAGAACTGAATAATGAATTTTTTCGAGGTCCAAGCAGGCCATAATGTCGTTAAGCCATTGCGCATGAGTGGGCGGGGCAACATCTCTCCATCTAAGGAGGATCAAGCGTCTCGCCAGGAGAGAGGCAAAGGATAGTATTCGGCATTTGGTCGGACCCAGACATAAATCTGTCTCGCCCCAAAAACCGAACAGAGCAATTAAGGGGTTAGGTTCTAGGTGCTGATTCAGAATACCCGATAGTGTAGTGAAGACATCTTTCCAGAATTTCTCCAAGCTAGGACAGAGCCAGTACATATGGATGAGAGAGGCCACGCCCCTCTTGCATTTATCACAGAGTGGACTAATGCCAGGGTAGAATCGAGATAGTTTAGATTTAGACATATGGGCTCTATGAACAATCTTAAACTGTAAGAGACAATGGCGAGCACAAAGAGAGGTTGAGTTAACCGACTTGAGAACTGAGTCCCAGCTCTCCTCGGATAAGGTGATATTTAAATCCTGCTCCCAGGCCATTTTAATTTTATCCACAGGGGCCCGTCGTAAGGCTGCTAGTTTATCTTGGATAATTGAAATTAAACCTTTACCTAGTGGATTAATGGAGAGAAATAGGTCCATAGCATTTTTCGCAGGCATTTCAGGAAAGTTAGGAATTAAAGGAGCAGTGAAGTGTCGGATTTGAAGATATCTGAAAAAGTGAGCATTAGGCAGGTTGAACTTAACAGAGAGCTGTTGAAAAGAAGCGAAGCGGTTACCAATGAAGAGATATTCAAAATGTCTAATGCCCTTCCTGTACCAAACATGGAATGCTGAATCGAACGTGGTAGGTAAAAAAAGGTGATTGTGTACGACAGGGCTAGAAATGGAAAACCCTTGGAAACCATAGCATTTCCTGAACTGAGTTTTCACTAAATTTTTACTGTCTTTCAAGTGGCTATTTTATAACTGAATATTTTTTATATTTATTATATTCCATAATTAAGAGCTTCCACTCATATTTAATTATTAAATTTTTCAATGATCAACCTTTGTCAATAGCAGTTACGAAAGTCCTATGAAAATTTAAGAAGGATTTGTTATTTCCAAAAAGAGACTGGAAATTAAGTTCTAAAGTGCTTTATTACAAGCAAGGAATTGAATTGGTAACAAACATTCTTTTTGTGAAATTTTCAATCTGCCCTGAATTCTTTGTCGACAGGAATAGAAGTAGATTGCTTAATTGAGAATTAATTTGTTTTTTTTTCTATTTTGGTTGTAGGCTGAGTGTTCTGTCCTTTTAGATGAGGTAATTTTATGTGTAAACTTGGCATACAGAATGAGCAATGAACTTTTGAGTGTTTGGTGATGTAATTTGTGGGCATTTGTACAGTAAACAAAGATCAGCAAACATTAATAGAGCACAAAAGATACATTTACTTTTTAGTGCTCCTTCGAGATTCTGAACTCCCCAATCCTCACTTCCTGTACCAACATCCAAGGCCATTTGTCAGTTAAAGTTTTTTTTCGTACCTTTTCCCACATCATCCTGTTTCCTACGACATTGGGCACTGTTGTGCTTTTGGCCATTAATAGAAGTGCAAATCTGATGATGATCAACTAATAATATCTGCTTGGCTGAAGTGCCTTAAAATGTTGTGCAGGTTGCTGACATTTAAATAGTAAATAATGCAAAATATTTAAGGGTTTGATTGGGATTGGATTGTTTATTGTCACATGTACAGAGGTACAGTGAAAAGTTGTCTTGCATACTGTTCATGCAGATCAGTTTTTCATTACATAACGTATTGAGGCAGTACAAGTTAAAACAATAACAGAACATGTTAAACTTGCAGAGAAAGTACAATGCAGGTAGACAGTAAAGGTGCAAGGTCATAAGGTAGATTGTGAGGTCAATTGTCCAACTTATTGTAGTAGTGAACAATTCAAAGTCTTGTAACAGTGGGACAGAACCTGTTCCTGAACAGTGTGGTACATACTTTCAGGCTTTTGTATCGTCTACCAGATGGGAGAGGGAAATATAATGTCCAGGATGGCTGGCTGCTTTAGTAAGGCAGTGAGTAGTGTAGACAGTACAAGGGAGGGGGTGAGGCTGGTTTCTGTGATGTGCTAAACTGTGTCCTCCACAATTCTAGAACATAGAACATTATTGCACAGTATAGGCCGTGCGGCCCATGATGTTGTGCTAATCTTCAAATTACTTCAAGATCAATCTAACCCTTCCCTCCAACATAGCCCATAAGCCTCAGTTTTTCTTTAATTCATGTTTTCCTAATGTATCAGCCTCTGCCAGCATTATGGCAGTGGTTTCAGGCACCCACCACTTTCTGTGTGGGGGGCGGGAACCTACCTCTGACGTTCAAAGTACACCTGATGTACTTTTGTTTAAAAGCAGGATGTGTGGGATGAACACTGTCACTTTTGGTGCACTAGATGGGTTCATCCATCTGCCTAATGTATTTGTCTTTTCAATGAACAGTTCAGATCTTGATAGTCATTTTTTTCCCCAATGTTAACTCTTCAAGAAAAATTCTTTGTTTAATTTGAATGTGAACTTGCCATAATAAATCTTGAACCTTACTGCATATACAAATACATTCTGTGCCACTGAAAGAAAATGGGCTGGAAGTAGAGCAATTAAACTAATTATCTAAATTAATTATGAAAAGCAGTTGCTTTAATGATGAAATATTGTTTTATGCATCAAAATCAATGAGATTTGTTTTATTAATTGCATGGTTTTATAACCAAAAGTAGATTGTGGTTAAATTTATCAATATGGCTGATTGGAGTAACACATTGAGGAAATGAATGTTCAGTTCACTGAGACCACATCAGCTATCAAGCCTTGACTTTTACTTGCCTCATTTTATTTTCTCTGCATGCACATCAACTTCCTCCAGATTCTGCCACTCACCCACACAGTTTACAGTGGTCAACTGTTATACGAATCTGCACACATCTTTGGCATGTGGGAGGAAATTGGAGCATTCAGGGGAAATCCAAGTGGTCACAGGGAGAAGAGGCAGACTCTGCAGAGCTCTGGAGGTCAGGGTCGAACCAACACTTTTGGAACTGTGAGACAGCTCCTTGATTAGCTGAACCATTGTTTGAATTGAATGAGGCATCATGTTGGTCAAGTTACTATTTACTGGGTCTGAAAGGTCCTTCCAGTCTTCAGTTGAGTCTTGACAATCTTCTTCATTTAAATCGTGTCTTTTGTGAAGAGTCAGAAGCTGCTGGAATCATTTGGCAGGTCAAGGACCATTTGTAGAAAGAGAACCAAATTTAACGTTTTGAGTCGAAGATGTCAGATCAGAACAAAGGGTTTTCAACATGCAATGTTAACTTCTGTTACTCCATCCACAAATTCTCCCTGATCTGCTGTTTCTAGTACTTCTTAATTTTATTTTAGATTTGAGCATTTTTTTTTCTTTTCATGAACTGTGTTTAACGTGTCTAAGAGGATGAATAAACAGTAAAAACAAATTTCCTTTCATGTTTTTCTCTTCTTGTAGCAACCTATGGGATGGTCAGCTCTAACATGTACTACTACACCAAAGTTATGTCCAATCTTTTCCTGGACACTCCTTTTTCTGAAAATGAGAAAACTAACTTCAGGAGTATCGCCAGCATGGATGATTTTTGGAAGGTACACTTCTTAAGTTGCCTTAAGAACAATGTATGTTTCAACAGTGGAGGATAGCTTCAGATTATAGGAACATACAGATGTCTAGTCAATAGGTAGAAAGCAGGTGAGTGCTATTTAATCCAGAGAAATTAGATAATATCTTTGGGGATGTGGAACAAGCCACAGGATAAGAAATGAATGGGAAGATGTTGACTGCTGTGGAAGAACAAAGACCTTGGAATATATGCCCACAGATCTTTAAGAGTAGCAGGAGAGCTGATGTGATGGTTAAAAAGGCATGTAGGATGCTTTGCTTAATTTATTAGGTACTTTGCCAGGGCATAAACTACAAGTTCAGGGAGGCTGTGCCAGAACTTTATGCAACATTTCACTCATGTCCCTTATTGAGTGGTGGAATAAATGTGAGAGATGGATTGGCCAGTTAGTGTAACCTCAGTGATTGGGGAAGTGTTGAAGTCTATTATTAAGGATGAGGTTTCAGAGTACTTGGAGACTAATGATAAAATAAATCAAAGTCAGCATAGTGTCTGTGAAGGGAAATCTTGCCTGACAAATCTGTTCGATTTCTTCAAGGAACTAACAGGGTCCATAAAGGAGAGGTAATGGATGTCATTTACTAGGATTTTCAGAAGGCACTTAATAAGGTGCCACTCATGAGGCTGCTATCAAGATAACATCCCTTGGCATTACAGGAAAGATACTGGTGTGGATAAAGGATTGGCTGGCAGACAGGAGGCAATGAGTGGGAATAAAGGGAGCCTTTTCTGGTTGGCTGCCTGTGACTAGTGGTGTTCCACAGGGGTCAGTATTGGGACTGCTACTTTTCACATTGTTTGACATTGATTTAGATAATGGAATTAATGGCTTTGTAGCAAAGTTTGCAGATGATACAAGGATAGGTAGAGGGTTAGGTAGTGTTGAGGAAGCAATGCGATTACAACAGGACTTGCTTAAACAAATTGGAAGAATGGGCAAAAAAAAAGAGGCAGATAGAATACAGTGTTGGGAAATGTATGATAATACATTTTGTTAAAAGGAACAATAGTGCAAGCTATTATCTAAATGTACAAAAAGTCAAACATCAGAAGAGCAGTGGTATTTGGGAGTTCTCGTGCAAGACTACCTGAAGGTTAACTTACGGTTGGAGCCTGTGGTAAAGAAGGCAAATGCAGCGTTGGCATTTATTTCAAAGGGAATAGAATATAAAAACAAGGAGATGATGCTGAGGCTTCATAAGACACTAGTCAGACTGCACTTGGAGTATTGTCAACAGTTTGGGGCCCCATATCTCAGGAGGAATGTGTTGTCATTGGAAAGAGTCCAGACAACGTTCACGAGAATGATTCTGGGAATGACAGGGTTAACATATGAAGAGCGTTTGGCAGCTTTAGGCCTGTACTCACTAGAATTAAGAAGAATAGGTGGGGGGAGTGGGATCTAATTAAAACCTACCGTATGTTGAAAGAACTAGATAGGGTGGATGTGGAAAGGATGTTTCCAATGGTGGAGGTATCCGTACTAGAGGACACAGCCTGAAAATTGAGGAGCGACCTTTTAGAACGGGGTAAAGAGAAATATTGGAGGCTCCATGTGCCACTAAGGGTTCAGACGATGACGAAAAGAGAGATATTTTTAGCCAGAGTATAGTGAATCTGTAGAATGCTCTGCCACAGACTGCAGTGGAGACTAAGCCCTTGGGTATGTTTAAAGTGGAAGCAGGTGGAATCCGGGAGAGCCATGATGGAATGGCGGAGTTGACTCAGTGGGCTGAATAGCCTAATTTTACTCCTATGTCTTATGGTCTTAATACTAGAGTAGTACAGCACAGGAATAGGCACTTCAGCCCAGAATCTCTGTGTCGACCTTGTATCTCTCAGTTTCCTACCTGTTCATGTATTGTCTAAGATGTTGCTGCAGTATTTGCTTCTACTCATTCCTCAGGCAGCAAATTCCAGTCACCTGCCACTCTGTATTTCTTTTTAAAATGTCTAGCCATGTAAATCTTTTTTAAGTATTACCCCCTCACTGTAAAGATATTCCTATATTCTTTCTAGTATTGGGGAAAAGACTTTATCTGTGACTACTTACCCTACCTATTTCTTTCATATTTTTATAAAATTTTATCAGCTCACCCTCCAGCTTCAGAGAAAACAATCCAAGTTTGTCTAGTCTATCTTTAAAGCAAATACATTCTATTCCAAGCAACATCCTAGTGAACTATGTGTCATCTTCAAAGATTCCACATCCTTCCTGTAATGTCTACAGAACCATATTTCAGAACTATACGTAATGCTCCAAATGTGGTCTAACCAAAGCTATATACAGTTGCACCGGTGGCCAAATAAGTTATCACCACTGAATATAATGACCATAAATATTAAAGTTCTGCACTGTTTTTCCCTTTAAAGTATAAAAAACTATTTCAGATAAACCTGCTCTCTTTTGTTCCTTTCTCTCTCCTCCTGATATACTCAGTTCTCCCTCAACCCCCCCAATATCTTACTTCATTCCCCTCTTCCACCCATTCCATCTGCCCATCACCCTCACACTCCTTCCACTTGTTCCCCACCCTCACTATCCCTGTCTGCCCTCCCCATCTCCCTTACTTGATTCCATGCTGTCTTCCTTTCCTTTCAGATTCCATCATCTGCAGCTCCTTGTTGCCTCCACCTACAGTGCCTTGATAAAGCATTTAGCCCTCACAGCTATCTTCACATTTTACTGACTCATTTTCTAAACTTTATGTACAGTGGTATACAAAAGTTTGGGCACCCCTGGTCAAAATTTTTGTTACTGTGAATAGTTAAATGAGTAGATGAACTGATCTCCAAAAGTCATAAAGTCAAAAATGAAACATTCTTATCAACATTTTAAACAAGATTAGTGTATTATTTTTGTTTTGTACAATTTTAGAGTGAAAAAAGGGAAAGGAGCACCATGCAAAAGTTTGGGCACCCCAAGAGATTTGAGCTCTCAGATAACTTTTACCAAGCTCTAACAAGCCCTTAGCTTGTTAGGGCTATGGCTTGTTCACAGTCATCATTAGGAAAGGCCCTGTGTTGCAAATTTCAAAGCTTTATAAATACCCTGACTCCTCAAACCTTGTCCCAACAATCAGTAGCCATGGGCTCCTGTAAGCAGCTGCCTAGCACTCTGAAAATTAAAATAAATGATGCCCACAAGGCAGGAGAAGGCTATAAGAAGATAACAATGCATTTTCAGGTAGCTGTTTCCTCAGTTCATAATGTAATTAAGAAATGGCAGTTAACAGGAATGGTGGAGGTCAATTTGAGGTCTGGAAGACCAAGAAAACTTTCCGAGAGAACTGCTTGTAGGATTGCTAGAAAGGCAAATCAAAACCCCCATTTGACTGCAAAAAGACCTTCAGGAAGATTTAGCAGACTCTGGAGTGGTAGTGCACTGTTCTACTGTGCAGCGACACCTGCACAAATATGACCTTCATGGAAGAGTCATTAGAAGAAAACCTTTCCTGTGTCCTCACCACAAAATTCAGCGAGAAGTTTGCAAAGGAACATCTAAACAAGCCTGATGCATTTTGGAAGCAAGTCCTGTGGACTGATGAAATTAAAATGGAACTTTTTGGCTGCAATGAGCAAAGGTATATTTGGAGAAAAAAGGGTGCAGAATTTCATGAAAAGAACACCCCTCCAACTGTTAAGCACAGGGGTGGATTGATCATGCTGTGTTGCAGCCAGTGGCTTGGGGAACAGTTCGCTAGTAGAGGGAAGAATGAATTAAATGCCAGCAAATTCTGGAAGCAAACATCACACCGTCTGAAAAAAAAAAGCAGCTAAAGATGAAATGAGGATGGCTTCTACAACAGGACAATGGACTTCCTCAAGAGGCACCAGCTGAGGGTTTTGCCATGGCCCTCACAGTCCACCGACCTAAACATCATCGAGAATCTGTGGGTAGACCTCAAAAGAGCAGTGCGTGCAAGACGGCCCAAGAATATCACAGAACTAGAAGCCTTTTGCAAGGAAGAATGGGTGAAAATCCCCCAAACAGGAATTGAAAGACTCTTAGCTGGCTACAGAAAGCATTTACAAGCTGTGATACTTGCCAAAGGGGGTGTTACTAAATACTGACCATGCAGGATGCCCAAACTTTTGCTTCGGGCCCTTTTCCTTTTTTGTTATCTTGAAACTGTAGAAGATGGAAATAAAAAAGTAATCTTGCTTAAAATATTAAAGAAATGTGTCATCTTTAACTTTATGCTTTTTGGAAATCAGGTCGTCTTTTACTCGCTTAGCTATTCACAGTAACAGAAATGTTGACCAGGGGTGCCCAAACTTTTGCATGCCACTGTATATTGAAGTGGAATTTTTTGAGCTAAAGTACACAACATTATGCATCATGTCAAATTTTTTAAAAAATCCAAAGGCAACAATTTACTGAAACTTAAAAACCAAAATTGTGAAGCTAAAAAAATATTTATCTCCTTTGTAAAGACTACACTAATTCTCCACAGGTGCAACATACTGTATTACCTTACCATCTCACCCAATTTGTTAAGGTCAAAAACTGGAAGATCACCTGTTTTCAATGACTTCATAAGAATAAATACTCCCTCTCTCTGTAAGGTCCATCAGTATTGAAGATTTTTAAGAGACCAAACCAAAATGAAGACAAAAGAGCATTCAGGCTAAGTCAGGAAAATGAAAATAAAGAAGTGCAAATCTGAGGAAGGGTACCAGACCATCTCAAAGACATTGAACATACCTTGGAGAGTCACACTCCCTAGGTCAGGCCACTCATCTGAACTTAGTCACCGAAGAAGAATGATACTTGTAAGAGAGGCTACTGGCTGCAACTGGAGATTAAGTTCAGAAAAAGAGTATTAATGGAAGTAGCAAGAAGGAAGCCCTGACTAAAATAAACATATCCTTACCTGTAAAGACTTTGGAAAAAGCCACTTAGAAGACACTGTAAAGATATGGAAGAAGGCCTTGTAGTCGGATGAGACTAAAGTGAAACTTCTTGACCTCAACACTAAGCGGTATGTGTGGCGTGAATCTAATATTGTACATCAGCCAGGTAATACCATCCCTATTGTAAAGTATGGTGGAGGTAGCATCATTCTATGGCGATACTTTTCAGCAGCAGAGACTGGAAATCTGGTCAGAACTGATGGGAAGATGAATGCTGCTAAATACAGAGAGATCCTGGATAAAAACCTGCTAGCCTCTGCCAGAAAGCTTAAAGCAAGACAATTCCAGAGCAACCAAGGAGTGGCTTCAAAATTTAAAAAAATTGATGTTCTTTAGCAGTCCAGTCAGAGCCTTGACAAGACCTCACAATTGCTATCCACTGCCGCTCCCTGACTAACCTGGCACAGGTTGAGCAATTTGCAAGGAGGAATGCCAAATCTTGCTCCACCATGTTATGCAGAACTAATAGAGACTTATCCAAAAAGATAACTGGCTGTAATAGCTGCAAGAGATGGTTCACCTTAGTACTGGGCAAAAGGGATGAATACTTCTGAACCGCTGACATTCAATTTTTGAATTTTTAGTTTTTCATGCTTTACAATTTTCCCTGTTTTTTGGGCTCTACTGTGGAAAAGGAGCATGTGATTCACAAATAAAAATTCTCTGTTGATCAAAATCCCTGGTTGTAATACTCATTTATGTGAACAAATGTTTGGGGGCTGAATACTTTTACAAGACACTCTTACCCTTCTTCATCTGCTTGTCATCTCCCTCACCTTGAACCACCTGTTGTTTGCCGGCAGTTATTCCACCCCTTCTCTCACCTTTTTTTATATACTGGCTATCCCCCTTTCATCTTTCAGTCTCAACCCAAAATGTCATTTGTCTTGTTTCCTTCAACATATGCTGCCTGACCTGCTGAGGTCCTCCAGCATCTTGTTTATTGCTTCAGATTCTAGCATCAGCAATTTTGTTTGTCTTAATTTTGAATCCAAGTTTCTATGGACCTCATATCCCTTAATCTTCTGGACCAGCCTTTCAAGAGTGATCATTGTCGAAAACTTTAGTACAGTCGAGAATCAGAATCAGGTTTATTATCACTGGCATTTGACGTGAAATTTGTTAACATAGCAGTTCAATGCAATACATAATAAAGTAAAAATAATAATAATAATCAATAAACAAGTAAATTGTGTATATTGAATAGATTTTTTTAATGTGCAAAAACAGAAATACTGTATATTTTTAAAAAAGTGAAGTAGTGTCCAAAGATTCAGTGTCCATTTAGGAGTCAGATGGCAGAGGGGAAGAAGCTGTTTCTGAATCGCTGAGTGTTTGCCTTCAGGCTTCTGTACCTCCTACTTGATGGTAACAGTGAGAAAAGGGCATGCCCTGGGTGCTGGAGGTCCTTATTAATGGAAGCTGCCTTTCTGATACACTGCTCCTTGAAGATGTCATGGGTACTTTGTAGGCTAGTACCCAAGATGAAACTGACTAGATTTACAACCTTCTGCAGCTTCTTTCAGTCCTTTGCAGTAGCCCCTCCATACCAGACAGTGATGCAGCCTGTCAGAATGCTCTCCACAGTACAACTATAGAAGTTTTTGAGTGTATTTGTTGACATGCCAAATCTCTTCAATCTCCTAATAAAATATAGCCACTGTCTTGCCTTCTTTATAACTACATTGATATATTGAGACCAGGTTAGATCCTGAGAGATCTTGAAACCCAGGAACTTGAAGCTGCTTACTCTCTCCACTTCTGATCCCACTGAGGATTGGAATGTGTTCCTTCGTCTTGCCCTTCCTGAAGTCCACCATCTGCTCTTTCGTCTTACTGACGTTGAGTGCCAGTTTGTTGCTGCGGCACCACTCCACTAGTTGTCATATCTCACTCTGTACACCCTCTCGTCACCACCTGAGATTCTACCAACAGTGGTTGTATTGTCAGCAAATTTATAGATGGTATTTGAGCTATGCCTAGCCACACAGTGATGTGTATATAGAGAGTAGAGCAGTGGGCTAAGCACACACCCCTGAGGTGCGCCAGTGTTGATCGTCAGCGAGAAGGATATGTTATCACCAATCTGCACAGATTGTGGTTTTCCGGTTAGGAAGTCGAGGATCCCATTGCAGAAGGAGGTACAAAGTCCCAGGTTCTGCAACTTCTCAATCAGGATTGTGGGAATGATGGTATTAAATGCTGAGCTATAGCCGATGAACAGCATCCTGACGTAGGTGTTTGTGTTGTCCAGGTGGTTTAAAGCCATGTGAAGAGCCATTGAGATGGCATCTGTCATTGACCTATTGTGACGATAGGCAAATTTCAATGGGTCCAGATCCTTGCTGAGGCAGGAGTTCAGTCTAGTCATGATCAGTGCTCACAGTATCAAAATATATCAAAACATAAATATCCACTTGTAACTTGCTCAACACACACAAAATGCTGGAGCGCTCAGCAGGCCAGGTAGCATCTATGGAAAAGAGTCCTGCCGAAAGGTTTCGGCCTGAAATGTTGACAGTACTCCTTTCCATAGATGCTGCCTGGCCTGCTGAGTTCCTCTTTCTTTCTTTTTCAATCTTTTTATTATTGTTATTAATATCAACAAAATAAAATGATACATAGATAATGGGATTACAAACATACACTTTCCAACTAAACATGAGAGAATACATAAGCAATGATTACAGTATAAATGAGTATTCCCAAATCATGAACGATACAATATACAAATAAACAAGTCAAACCTAGGTATATCATAATATATTTTTTTTTTAAACAAAAAAGAAAAAAAAATTATGCAAAAGAAAAACTAATCTAATAACTAATAGAGAAAAAAAACAAAAAAGAGAAAAAGAAAAAATAGAAAAAAAGGGCTGTTTATAATATCTCGCAACTATAGAAAATCATCAGTGTCGTCAACTCCGATCCTCTCAACATATATACAATCAAAACTGGAAAAACAAATAGGCTTGGATCAGGGTCATATTACATCATATGAAAATATTGAATAAATGGTCTCCATATCTTTTCAAATTTAATAGAAGTATCAAATACAACACTTCTAATTTTTTCTAAATTTAAACATAACATAGTTTGAGAAAACCAATAAAATACGGTAGGAGGATTAATTTCTTTCCAATTCAACAAAATAGATCTTCTAGCCATTAATGTAAGAAATGCAATCATTCGACAAGCGGAAGAGGATAAATGGAGTGAGTCCATCATTGGTAAACCAAAAATTGCAGTAATAGGATGAGGTTGTAAATCAATGTTCAATACCGCAGAAATAATATCAAAAATATCTTTCCAATATTTTTTCAAAAGCAGACATGACCAAAACATATGAGTTAAAGACGCTATCTCAGAATGACATCTGTCACAAATAGGATTTATATAGGAATAAAAATGAGCCAATTTATCCTTGGACACATGAGCCCTGTGCACAACTTTAAACTGTATTAATGAATGTTTAGCACATATAGATGATGTATTAACTAATTGAAGAATTTTATCCCAATTCTCAATAGGGATAATAAGGTTAAGTTCTCTTTCCCAATCATTTTTAGTCTTATAAAAGGGCTCTGAACGTATCTTCATAATTATATTGTAAAGTTTTGATATTAGCCCTTTCTGAAAAGGATTTAGTTCAAACAAATTCTCCAAAATACCTGAAGACACAAAATTTGGAAAAGTAGGAAGTACAGTATTTAAGAAATTCCTAATCTGTAAATATCTAAAAAAATGAAATCTAGGCAAATTATATTTATTAGATAATTGCTCAAAAGACATAAAACAATTATCCAAAAATAAATCGGAAAATCGTAATAATCCTTTGGTCTTCCAAGCTGAATAAGCTTGGTCGATAATAGAAGGATAAAAAAAGCAATTGGATACAATAGGAATATTTAAAACAAACTGAGTCAACCCAAAAAATTTCCAAAATTGAAACCATATACGTAAAGTATGTTTAACTATCGGGTTGTCAATTCGTTTCAGCAATTTAGAAAGAGCAAAGGGAAGAGAAGTCCCTAAAATAGAACCCAATGCAAATCCTTGTACAGATTTAATTTCCAAGTTCACCCAATGAGGGCTAAAAGATATATCCCAATCCTTTAACCAACATATCAAATATCGGATATTAACTGCCCAATAATAAAATCTAAAATTAGGCAATGCCAATCCACCTTCTTTCTTTGCTTTCTGTAAATATATTTTACCTAACCTAGGATTTTTATTCTGCCCTGCTGAGTTCCTCCAGCAGTTTGTGTGTTGCTTGGATTTCCAGCATCTGCAGATTTTCTCTTGTTTGTAACTTGCTAGGATGTATTACTTGAGGGCAAAATGTGTTTGATTAAAGTAGGGGATGAACACTATGTCAGTTTGAATTATATGTAGGTAAGTTTCTGTGAGGTACAGGTCCAGTAATTGGCAGATGTGAAATTGAGGCCAAGGGGGTCTATTTATCGTGTGACAAGTTTCTGTTATAAATGTGCTCTGTTGGAATATTTGTAATTGGAAAATCTGACAAATAAAACGGAATGATGTAGATTTTAATGTCTCCCTGCACAAAGGAAGCTTCTAAAATTACACATAATTAGATTAAATTTAGTGTGTGACGGTCAGATTGTCTATGATCTATTAGAAGAAATAGCCCTCTTAAGTTATAGGTTTCCAACTGGCGGACTAGGTTTAAAGATGATATCACTTAAGTTTCTGCTTCCTGAAGTGGCAAAGACCTCAGTCTAATTTTGGGTTACTATTTGGATAGAATGTACAAATAATACATTTGCTTTGATCTGGAGTTAAGATGGAGAAATTATAGGATTGTTCGTTTTTCAAAATTAATATGTTTGTGTGCATTTGTAGAATGTTGTTTGTTAGATTTTATGTACATTCATGAGTAACCCAGTTTGTGTCTGTTTTTGTACATTCATTTCTATCTAGTTCACAGAAGGTCCTTTGCTCGATGGGCTTTATTGGGACCTGTGGTACAATAATAAAACACTAAGTGTGAACAAAAGTTTAATTTATTATGAAAATCTGCTTTTGGGAGTGCCTCGCATCAGGCAGCTGAAAGTAAAGAATGAATCATGTAAAGTACATGAAGACCTAAAAGATGAGATCAAGGAATGCTATGATGTATATTCTATTGCAAACGAAGATACTGCGTCATTTGGTCTCATGAATAAAACGGCGTACGTATCATTTCATTTTATGATTCCTGTTGTGGTTCCCTATGTTCTAAATGACACCTCGTGAACACATCACTAAAATATTTTAAAGAGGTGTACATTTAATAAAATGAATTTGTTGACATGAAATAATGGTTTTATATGGTGACTTTTTTCCCTAATTTCACTTGCCAAGCTGTTGAAGGTGATTTCACTGCAATCTACTTTTCTTTAAGCTTTGTCTTTCATGTGATTTTTTCCCCTCCCCAGATTGTATTTAGTTCTGTGCTTTGAATGTATTACATAATAACATGAATAATTGATATTGACAAAACCTAGGGAAAATTTCAACCCATGATGGGTGTATATCCGAGAACTGGGGTTGTGGCATTGTATTTTGATTGTCTCTCTGGGAGCACAAGATTGTCATTCTTTTTTCATCTTCTGCTGTTTGCATCTAACCTTGTAAGTAGGCCAAGTAAATAGCAATAGCAAACAATCTATTTCTTCTTCCTGTCTTTGTTCACTCCTTTAAGATGATTCACCAGGTAGTAATAAACACTCAAAGGAGCAAAAGGGTCAAAATTTATCAACCAGGGTCACTGCTGTGTAGCTAGAGAAATTCAATACCAAAGTTTACAATGCAACAACAAAAACTGAGCAACTGGAGGAAGTCAGCAAGTCAGACAGCATCTATGGAGAGAAATAGCCCACTAAATGATATTTGGTTGAGGTTAACTTCAACTTAAATTATGATATATTCCTTACTCAAAAC
This sequence comes from Hemitrygon akajei, assembly GCF_048418815.1. Taxonomy (NCBI): domain Eukaryota; kingdom Metazoa; phylum Chordata; class Chondrichthyes; order Myliobatiformes; family Dasyatidae; genus Hemitrygon; species Hemitrygon akajei. The sequence goes on from NC_133127.1 coordinate 36,609,278, forward strand.
CTGCCAGCACGAAGTGTCTTGGGTCACTCCTTGAATGAATTCTGTGTGATTCTGGAGAAATAATTTGGAAGCATAAATATGTGGCTTTTCTCTTCCAAACAGCTGGACATATACGAGTGAGAAAGATCTGAAAGAGATCGGCTACTGGGGATTAGTTGCCATATACAGTGGAGCAGGATATTACTTGGACCTGGCAAGAAATAGAGATGAAACAGCTGCAAAGTTGAAGGTGCTGAAGGAGAACCTATGGCTTGATCGAGGCACCAGGGTTGTGTTTATTGATTTCTCTGTCTACAATGGAAACATTAACTTATTTTGTGTGATCAGGTACGATCAGGAACAATGAATGTGTTTTTACTTGTTGGCTAAGCTAGAAGCTTGACAGAAATTATACATCCTTAAGCAACACAAGTTCTATTATTATTCGGTTTTCAATAGGAGGAACAATTTTCAGTAACTCAAAGCTAGCAGATGTACATGTACATGTACAGATGTAGCAAGATGTACATGAAGATCAGCTGAAGAGTGGGGAGTCAATAATGATTTTTTTGTGCAGTTCTGTTAATTTAAAATCTTTTAGCTTTTGTGTTCAATTGCAAAAATGCAATATTAAGAAAATATAAACAATTTTGACCTAACATGATATTCACTTTTTTAATAGTTTCAGTTGTGGTAAGGCTTAAGTGAAGAGAACCAAACATGATCAATAACTTTTTGATGGTAGAACAGGCGGTTAAATCAAAGCTGCATACTTTAAAACAAGATCAAGTTGTAAATTATATTACAAGGAAGTGCTTAGTTAAAAGTAACATTTGACTAAGCATAATAATCATAAATCAGCATACCCTATAAAATATAGAGTAAGCTATTGAAATAACAATTAAGACAGTTACATAGTAAGAGATTGATTATGAATGGTCAAAGTGACTTAAAGAAGTTTGGTATGTAGAAGGTGAAATACACTTGAAATATTAATGCTGTGATTGTAGAGTTTGAAAGTTGTGGTTCAATTGTCTTTGGAATTCCAAAAATAGAATTATTAGTCTGGTTCCATTGGTTTGGATATTCTGGCATTGGTTCCAGTTACACTTGGTTTATTATTTTCACACAAACCAAGATACAGTGAGAAAAACTTAATTTGGCAAGCCATCCATGCGGATCATTCCAATATATTAGTACATTGAGGACATAAAGGGAAAGGAATAACAGAATGCACTATGTAGTGTTAACAGTCACAGAGAATGTGCAGTGAAGGCAGACACTAAGGTACAAGGGCCTTGTTGAGGTGGATTGTGAGGTCAGTAGATTAGCATCTCTAGGAAGTTGGAAGATCACCAGATCTGTAAGCAAATTTAAAATGATTGGACATGGATAAATGAGACTATTAATTTACTATGGCTGCATGTACTCCTCCCACAAACTTCCACTCTTCCCATCAGAGTGAAGTTCTCTCAGTATAACGGCCAAATTGTTGTTGGACGCTTTATTATTGAGCACATCATTATTTATCCTATTTAAATAGTTTGTATTCTACTTGTATTATAAGACATTTTTATTCTATTTTTTAATTGTTTCACATTGGTGTTTTGTCTCAATCTTGCAGGTTGGTGGTTGAGTTCCCCGCAACTGGAGGTGCACTCTCATCTTGGCAATTTCAGACAGTGAAACTTTTTCGCTATCTCTCCTCATTTGATTATTTCCTGGCTGCCTGTGAAGTTGCTTTCTGTGTTTTCATATTCTACTATATAGTTGAAGAATTTCTGGAGATCCGTGTTCATAAGCTGCATTACTTCAGGAGTGTCTGGAACTGTTTGGATATTCTGATCATTGTGGTGAGCATCTAACTGGCAGTTAATTTGCTTAAATCTGTCGAAGTATTAGGGATGTATTAGCTTGCAAAGAACTTGGAAATGGAAAAGAGCTTTTATTTTACACTGCTTTTTGTGACAGTTTTCAAGTGTAATCAGTATTAGAACTTAGAATATTTTAGACCTTTACCCTCAGAACTAATGTTCAAATTGAGCAGAATGGCAAAAGGTCCAATTATAGAATCTCACTACAGTTCTTGGCAAAGTTGCCCCAAGTTTATCATGATTGTTTGACAGTTGGCTTTTATCTAGACAAACTACAATATTACACTTATTTAAATGGAAATATCCTTGAACTTGGGACTGAAGCATAGAAGAGTGAAAGGAGATTATGTTTGTATATATCTGTTCACAGGATATTGATATTGCTGGCGGGTTTAACATCGTTGTCTTTTCAAGGTTTATTTCACAATGCGGTAGAATACCAGCTTTTGCTCCACCCCTTCCCCTCACCTCTTTATACTGGCTATCTCACCTCTTTCTTTAAGTCTTGATGAAGGGTTTTGACAATTTACCACCACAGATATTGCCTGACCTTCTGCCATCCTCCAGCATTTTGTATTTCACTCATATTTCCAGCATCTGCAGTCCCTTACGTAATCTAGATGGTAGACTTCCTTCTCTGAAGGACATTGATGAACAAGATAGCTTTTAAAATGATAGATTCCTGTCAATTTTTGATATTAGTTAGTTATTCCACACTTCCTGTACTTATTTTGAATCCCTCTGTTATTACACAGGAATTTAAATTTGTCTTTAAATCAATATTCCAGTAACTTCACTTTGCATTATCCTACCCGTAGAACGGTCAGTTGATCTGAAAAATTAGTTACTTCTCTATTCAGAAGTTCCAAATAAGATTTATTATCACTTGACAATGTGAAATTTGTTGTTTTGCTGCAGCAGTGCAGTACAGACATCAAAATTACTATAAGTAACAAAATAAGGAAATAATGAAAAGAAAAAAGAACAAGGTAGTGTCATGGACAGTTCAGAAATGTGATGGCAGAGGGAAAGTGTTGCTCCTAAATCATTCATTTTGTGTCTTCAGGTCTTTGTACCTCTGTACCTCCCTTCCAATGGTAGTAGCCAGACAAGGGCATGTCCCTGATGGTGAGGTTCCTTAGATTGTGTGCTGCCTTCTTGCCAGCCTCTTGAAGAGGGTTGTGCCTGTTATGGATCAGCTGGATCAGACGACAGGTCAGGAACTCAAAACTGTTTTACAAATTATATAATGAAGGAGGTGACAAGAATAGGACACATCGTAGGAGCTGGAGACTGAAGTGATGCTGGAATCTGGAGCTAAAGAAAACAAGCTGATCAAGGAACTCGGCTGATCAGCTCGGAGCAAGTGGACTTCTAGGGTCAAGACCTTCATCTGGTCTGAATAGTCACGACCTGAAGCTTGTTGTAGGAACTGACTGCTGTTGTAACTACCATCCAACACCACTCTATCCACGTCCACTTCCCAACCATAGAGGAGGTGATGCTGAATGTCTCAAGGGTCTTTTTCAGTTGTTGCCTTCGGCTGGCTTGAATTTAAAACCTTATAAGTGTGGACTTTGGAACTGCTGATGGTGTTCAGCCAGAAAGCTTGTGCACTCTGCCTACAGTGTATAGAGTCCACCAATATTTATTAAAAGTATCTTCAAGTATATTATAGATTGAAGATGTGCAAAGTGGGAATGGACAACTTAATTCTTCCCATGGTAACAGCCTATGTAGTAGTTCAGAACTTTAAATAAATTTTGTTTCTACAGGAATGTCTTACATTCCTTATGGATTTCAGTGATTATTTTTTTCTCTTGTTTTCCAGCTGTCATTGATAACAATTTGCATCAACATCTATCGCACAGCAGTAGTTGAGGAGTTACTCGGAGAGGTACTCGAGAACCAGAATTCGTATGCCAATCTTGAGTCTCTGGCATATCGGCAGGTTCAATTTAACAACATGGCTGCAGTGGTTGTGTTTTTTGTGTGGATTAAGGTATATTTATATGAACATCTAGATTATTTATTGACCAAACCTTTTAACTTTCCCCACACCATTTTTTTAAGGTACAGATCCTTCCCAGGTTATGAATACCAAACTTCTGTACAGAGGGATGAGTATTTGGGAGACTGGTAAGATGTAGGCATCTTCTAAGGTGTGGGATTATTGTTTGCAGCAATATAGCATCTTACAGAGGAATCTGATTGTTTGAATGCCTCAGTTTAACCACTTGTTGCCCTTGTATTAAAATGCATTGCTTGATGGCTGCATCCAACTTTCAGTCTGTTCAGGCTGTAAATATTTATCAGGACTGAAAGCTTGTCATAACCTGGGGAGGTCCTGTATCACATTTTAGAATTTATTTTGCATATATACATTGGCCATTTGGGGATGAGGTTGTTGAACACACAAAACATATAGTTAGAAGGTCATTTTTACAAATTAATCACTACTTTGAAAGTCCTTTCTTCCCACCACATTAGAAGACTATCCCCTTTCACCCATGTGTCTATTGCATACTCAACTAGTTTTCCTTGCATTGCTATGAGAGGCTGCCTTACAATGGAGTAAAATTAGTACACCGAAGTTAGTGGTGTGATCTAATTGAAATAATTAAGAGTATTTAATTGATAATTAACTTATTGTCACATGCATTGAGATGCAGTGAAAAACTTTTGATTGTATGCCATCCAGACAGATCACTAAATATACAAGTGTGTCTTGATAGTAAAAAGGAAAGCAGAATGCAGAATATAGTGTTACAGTAGGAGTTTATCTTTATCATTATAAGAGGTCTGTTCAAGAGTCTTAGAAGAGCAGAGTTGAAACTGTTTTTGAGTCTGGTCATGTGTGTTCTGAAGCTTTTATATTTTCTGCCCAATGGAAGGAGGAAGAAAAGTGAATGATCGGGGTGGAAGGGGTCCTTGATTATACTGGCTGCTTTCCTGAGGCAGTGAGAAGTATAGTCTGATTCAGTGGAGGGGATGCTGATTTGTGGGATGGGCTGGGCAGTGTACAAACCTCTTCAGTTTGAGGTCTTGGGCAGAGCAATTACCGTATGTTAGCACAGCAGTTAGCACAACACTATTACAGCTTGGGACATTGGAGTTTGAACTTCAATTCTGGTGTTGTCTGTAAGGAGTTTGTACATTCTTCCTGTGACCTTATGGTGCTCCAGTTTCATTTTTAGAATCTTTTTATTGGTACATAATCTTCTACAGCTATAAAATGATACAAAACTTCAACAAATTAATATATATACAATTAATAAAGCTGAAGAAAAAATGAAAAAACAATGTATATGTAAGGAAAAGAAGGAAGAAAAAGAACCGCATCTAACTAAGGAAAAAAAACACTACAAAAAAAAAGGGGGGAACCCATTAGGAATCAACGTCTTACCATTTTATATATATATATAGATATATATCTATATATATATAAAAAACATATTTATATAGAATAAGATGGGAAGGAAACCATATAAAATAATTCAAATGAAATAATAATATTTGGCAAAAGAGCCCCATCTTCTCTCAAAATCGAATCGGGGATCAAAAGTTCTACTTCTAATTTTTTTCCAAACTGAGACATAACATTACTTGAGAAAACCATTCAATTAATGTAGGGACAGAGGTATCTTTTCATTTTAATAAAATAGCCCTTCTTGCCAATAATGTAACAAATGCAATTACATGTTGATCTGAAGATGAAATACCCTGAATATGATGCAGAACTATTCCAAATAGAACAGTCAATCTGTTAGGTTATAAATTAATTTTCAGAGCTTTAGAAATTGTAGAAAATAAAGATTTCCAAAACAGTTTTAATAAAGAACATGACCAGAACATATGTGACAAAGTAGCTACTTCAGTTTTACACCTATCGCAGTAGTTGCCTGTACTTGGAAATATTTTAGATAGTCTTTCCTTTGTTAAATAATAACAATGAACAATTTTAAACTGAATTAAACAGTGATTGGCACATATAGAAGAAGAATTTACATTTTTCAAAACTCGCAATCAATCTTCATTAACAAAGGTCATATTAAGTTCTCTCTCCCAATCTTGTTTAATCTTTAGTGAGAGGTTCTCTTTTTGTAACAAAAGTAAATTATAAATTCTGCTAATGGAACCTCTCACTAAAGGATTCAACTTCAAAATGGTATCCAACAAATCAGATTCTTGCAAATATGGAAACTTAGATAAATATTGGTGTAAAAAATGTCTAACCTGAAGATATTGCAGAAAATGTGTATGAGCGAGAGAATATTTGTTACGGTAATTAACTCTTCAAAAGTCATCAATCGACCATCACAAAATAAATCTGTAAAAGAACGGATCCCTTTATTTCTCCATAGGAGAAAAATGGGGTCAGTTATTGAAGGTTTAAATAAAAAGTTTCGATATAAAAAACTAGACAACTTAAGTTGTTTAAAACTTTTAAAATCACAGAACTGAAACCAAATCCGTAAGGACTGATTAATAACAGGGTAAAGATTTAAATTTGGAATTTTAGAGAGTTGTAAAGGTAATAGAGCTCCTAATATTGAAGTTAAATGAAATTGTTTAACAACTTTTAATTCCAAATCAACCCATAGTGGTTTTTGGCTCTTGTTGAGCCAATATAGCCAAAAACATAATTGTCTGATATTAACAGTCCAATAATACAGTTTTAAATTAGGAAGTGTAAGTCTACCATCTTTTTTAGATTTTTGTAAATGATACTTATTAATTCTTGGTCTTTTGTTGTTCCAAATAAAGGAAGAAATGAGAGAGTCAGTCTGATCAAAAAATTTTTTAGTTAAAAAGATAGGTATATTTTGGAAAATATATAAAAATCTAGGTAAAATCATCATTTTCACAGTATGGATACAACCTATTAAAGAGAGAGTAAGTGGATTCCATCTAGAATATAGTTGTTTCATGGAGTCCATTAAAGGAACTATATTAGCTTTATAAAGATCTTTATTTTTTAGGAATTATAATACCTAAATATTTAGAAGTATTAACAATTCTAAAAGGAATGTCATTATATATAAAAACAGGAGCATTTAATGGGAACAATTCACTTTTATTCAAGTTAAGTTTATATCCTGAAAATTTACCGAAATCTTTTAGTGTTTCCAAAAGATTAGGAATTGATTCTCCAGGATGCGAAATAAAAACCAAAAGATCATCTGCATAAAGAGAAATCTTATGTATGGTTCCATTCATAGAGATACCATGAATATTTTTAGCTTCATGTAATGTTATTGCCAAAGGCTCCAATACAAGATTAAGTAATAAAGGGCTTAATGGACATCCCTGTCTAGTACCACGAGGAAGTGGAAAAAAAAGAGGACCTGAAGTTAGTAGTAATAACCGTGGCAATAGGATTCTTATAAATCATTTAAATGCACCTATTAAAATTATTACCAAAACCAAATTTTTCTAATACTTTAAACAAATATAGCCACTCAACTCTATCAAATACCTTTTCTGCGTCGAGAGAAATAACACATTGAGGTTGCTTAGATATTGGTGAATATATAATGTTCAACAATCTCCAAACATTAGAGAAAGAGTAACGGCCTTTAATAAAGCCTGTTTGATCCATAGAGATGATTTTAGTTAAAATATTTTCTAAGCAGTTAGCCATTATCTTAGAGAGAATTTTTGCATCCACATTTAATAGTGAAATAGGACTATATGATGAACATTCAGTAGGCTCTTTATCTTTCTTAAGGATTAAGGAAATAAATGCTTCATAAAAGGAAGAAAGTAAACTACCTTTCTCAAAGGATTCATGAAATATTTCCAAAAGATACAGAGAAAGTAATGTTTCAATTTTTTTGTAAAATCCTACCGAATAACCATTAAGTCCAGAAGCTTTACCTGATTGCATTAATGAAATAGCTTTCTGAATTTCATGTTCGGTAATTGGAGCATCAAGCGTCTGTTGATCTTCAGCAGAAATTTGAGGAAATTTAATCTTATGTAAAAAAGCCTTCATTTTGGAGGAATCTGCAGGAAATTGAGATCTATAAAGATCAGAATAAAAATCTTGAAAAATATTGTTAATGTCTTCATGGTTACTTGCTATGTCTCCATTATTTTTACGAATCTTTAAAATTTGTCTTTTAGCTCTAGCTGCTCTTAATTGGGAAGCTAAGAGATTATTTTCACCCCAAAAATATAAAATTGACTTTTCAATTTAAGCAAATATCCTTCAATAGGATATGTTAATAATAAATTATATTGTGATTGTAATTCTACTCTTCTTTTAAATGAAACAACATTTGGAGAGATTGCATTGATGTTATCTAATTCTTTAATTTGTTTAGAGATTTTATCTAATTCTTGTTTGTTTCTTCAGTTTAGCTATATACGAAATAACCTGACCACGTAAATAGGCTTTTAATGTATCCCAAATTACTAATTTTGAGACGTTTCCTGTATTATTAAAGAGAAAAAACTCTTTTATCTGAGTTTCAATAAACTCAACAAATTCTGAACTTTGTAACAAGTGTTCTGGTAAACGCTAAAATGGTCTATTAGAAGCAACATCTTTCAGTTCAAATATTTGGTTTAAAGGAGCATGATCAGAGATAACAATTGCATCATACTCACATTTCTGAACATTATATAGAAGTCAAGGGTCAACTATAAAATAGTCAATTCTCAAATATATAATGAACATGTGAGAAAAAAGAGTATTCTCTATCACTAGGATGTATATGCCTCCATCCTTCAATTAGACCATAATCAATTAAAAAGGAATTAATAAGTGATGCAGAACGATTAGGGAGTTGATGTTTGGGTGATGACTTTATCCATTAAAGGATTTAAACATGTATTAAAATCACCACCCATTAATAACATATATTCATTTAAATCAGGTAATAGAGCAAAGACAGCTGTAAAAAGACATTTGGTCCATAAAAACCAAAACCGTTTTCCTATTATAAATTAATCCTTTAACAATAAAAAATCTACCATTAAAATCGGCTATAATATCCTCCTGATTAAAAGAGATATTGGAATCAATAAAAATAGAAACACCTCTAATTTTACTCTGAGAGTTTGCATGAAACTGAGGACCCTTCCAAGATTAAAAAAATTCGATTTTTATCACATAACCTGATATGCGTCTCTTGAGCAAAGATTATATCAGGTTGGAATCGGTTAATAATTTTAAATGTTTTCTTATGCTTAATAGGATGATTCCAATCACGGACATTCCAACTTAAAACATTTAACTGTTTAGATATCATCATGAGACTTTGTATCTAAAAAGAGTAGTTAGACGCATGTCAGGATAAGATAGGTGAAAATGGCGGAGATGAACAACAATAATAATTATTTACGTATTCTCCGGGATTCCATAATGGGGATATAAAAAAAAAGAAAAAAAACCCACCCAAACTACAAAGCCCAGAAATAAGTCGATATCAATCGACGCAAGCTCCAAGAAAAGCATAGAAGCAATTATAAACTCCACCTACCTAAATAAAAAAATGAAAAAAGTAATCTCTGTCTCCCTCTACCGAACATAAAACTCATTACAGTTGACATGTAGCTCAATATAATTAAATTGGAAGGAACCGTGTTTTTTTTGTAAAACAAAACGACCTTCAATTTTGAAAGTAACCTTCATAATATTAGATACGGGAAGAAAAACACATCCAAAACAATTCTTGAAATATTTGCACAAAAGAAAAGCAATCACCATCTTTAAATTATCCAATCTATCTTTACAACGTAAAGAAATCCAAATAATTACTTAAAAGATCTTTACAAAAACATACAGAACAAAAAAAACTGTTCATTTAAATGCTGCAGAGAAAAAATTCTGGATGGTTCAGAATTATCTACAGTCTTTCAACAGTTCTCCCGCTATGTCTTCTGAGGTTAAAACCATCCAAACCAGTCTTTTTCAGAGATAAAAATACATTTTAAGGTAAAGACTTTCTATAACCATCAAATCTTCCAATTTCATCACTCTTTACGCCACGAGACAATCAAACCGTTGTAAATCATTCAAACTTCAGGCTTCAGACTCGTCATCAGACTTGTTAGGCAAAGAGTTAATAAAACGCAATGCTCTGGCTTGGGTCACCAAAAATATGAGCCCCAGAATTTTTGACAAAAAACCTTAATTTAGCTGGGTATTGTAACAATGGAAAGAGCTTTTTTTGATATGCTGATCTCATAGCCGAAGCAAATCCAGTTTGCTTCTTAACAATTTCGTGTGGAAGATCTTCAAAAAAACGTATCTCCGAACCTTGAAATTGAAACAACCTTGTTTACTTGCAAGCTTAATAGTGCGGTCTTTGTCTCTAAAACAGTGAAAACGCATAACAATATGCCTGTTCTTACCTTGATCCAAAAGTTTTAAAGCACCGGTTCTGTGAGCCATTTCAATATCCGGAGGTAGGGAACAAACCTCTAGAAATAAAGACTGAAACATTTTAGCAAAATAATCCAGTGTGTCGGCAGATTCTGATTTCTCTTTTAATCCAACAATTTGAATATTATTCTGACGCGACCGAGTTTCCAGATCCACGATTTGTTGTTGGAGCCTTTTCCAAACGAGAAGAAAGGTCAGCTGCATTTTGACTAACTTCTTTAAGATTGAGGCTCAGAGAGTCAATTCTTTCTTCAAATTTCTCTTTTAGTTGAGTTATTTCAGTGCTGATACTGCTGATTTGAGACTCTAATCTCTTCACCCAAGGGGGTTCCTCCGAGAACTCGTCAGCTTTTTTAGACTTTCCGTTGCCTGGGTCCAGGTTCCTTTTGGTGCTTCTTAAAGTAGCCATAATTATAACTTGCTCTACAGATCCGACTGAATAAAGTTGAAATTTCAAAGTTTAAGTCGGAAAAGGGAGAGATTAAAGGCAGACAGAAAGAAACTGTGTCTTACATGTGCGTGAGTGGAAGGCGGAGTCAGTTGCAACCACATTCCAAAGATGTATTGGTTAGTAGGTTAATCAGTCATTGTAAATTGTCCTGTGATTAGTCTAGTGTTAAATAGGTGGGTTGCTGGGTGGTGCCAGAAGGGCCTGTTCTGTGCTGGATCTCTAAATTTTTTAAATTTATATATACATATATATATAAAAAATATAGCTGCAGATCAGACATAATTTAATGAAAGAGTAAAACAAGCTCTGTTTGATTGCCTCCATTTCTTGTCAGATGCCCTGTTAGTACTGTGAGATTACAAAGATCAATGGCATTTAGGGATTTAAATACCCTATATAATAGTTAAATTGAAAAATGAAGTAGCTTTATTACATTGAAGCTTTTGTTTCCACAGATCTTCAAATTTATTAGCTTCAATAAAACCATGATCCAGTTGTCTTCTACCATGTCTCGGTGTGCCAAAGATATTATGGGTTTTGCCATCATGTTTTTTATTGTTTTCTTGGCTTATGCTCAGCTGGCATACCTTGTCTTTGGTACACAGGTTGATGACTTCAGCACCTTCCACGCTTGCATGTAAGTTCCACTGGGTCCTTGGAGACCTCTTGTTTTCCTTCATTCTCTGCTCGACCTGTTTATATGCATCTGCTTATTAACATATGATAGGGAGGAGTGGGTCTAATTCTCCAGAACTATTAGATGGAGACAATGTTGCTGAGGTTAGAGTGGTATTCTGGAGATCACAAATATCAGTATAGGTGGCAGAACTCTTGTTGGGAAATCGACAAGGTGTTTCGTATTAACACATTCCTTGTTTCTTTCTTATAGCTTTACTCAATTTCGCATCATTTTGGGAGATTTCGATTTTGCCAAACTTGAGGAGGCAGACAGGATTCTGGGACCAATTTATTTTGCCACTTTTGTCTTCTTTATTTTCTTTATTCTCTTGGTGAGTTGTCAAGCCTTGCAATATTAAAATTGCAAAATGAAGACGTGGTGTATGAAAATGAAAAGGAGAGTTTCTTTTTTTTTGTTACATGCATTACCATTTCAGTATTTCTGCATGGTTATTCTTCACTGATGGAGGAGTGCCAATGTGGCTGCTGATGAGTTAAGAAAATTCAGTGTGAATCTAGTTTTATAGTACATTGATCCATCCAGATTTTATTTGGGCTGCATTCTTATGAGTTTAGTACTATTGGAAGTTGATTCATACATGATTTCAAGCCTGAAGCTTCAGAACAGTTAAGATTAATCCACACAGTGTAGAAACACTGAGTTTGCACCAACCATCGTTAAACTATCTATTTTATCACCACATTCCCATCAATTCTCCCCAGATTCTACGAGTCACCTGCATAATTATGGCAATTTATAGATGCCGATCATCTTACCCGCTCTTGGGTACTCAGATTTCAAATTTTGAAATAGTGATGAGGCAGTACATTTCCCAGTAAGCCTAGTGGGCTTTAGAAAAAGGCCATATGTGGTAGAATTCCAGGTACCAGCCATCCTTGTCCTGGTTGATAGATGTCATTGGTTAGAGGAGTCTCTTTGTGAGAATGCATCATGTATGTGGTGTGTATTGCTAAGTAATACTGGTGAAAAAGAATGGGTAGTAGTTATAACATCATTAATGTGGTGAAGATATCATCACATATTATGTAAGGCATCTGCTAGCATTTTGCAAAATGTTTTTCCTGAGATTGTTTTTCACTTGAGTTCTGCTTGCCCAACCAGAACATGTTTTTGGCCATCATTAACGACACCTACTCTGAAGTGAAAGCTGACATGGCCCAGCAGAGGAATGAGATGGAACTTACTGACCTTATTAAGAAGGTATTTGATTTTGCATCATTCCAACCTTGATGTGTTGTTCAAAATTTGCTTAAGTTGCAGGTTCTGTATAGCATATTTTGGCTGAGAGTTGTTGTAATTTAGTTTGTGGTTTGCTGTTAAGAATGTCATCTAACCTGAGGTTGCTTAGATTTACAATCCAACCCATGATTTATGGAATCCTTTCACAACAGTGATCCTTTGCAGTTTTAAATATTTGCTGTGGTCCATTTTGGTCGGAAGACTTTAGGCAGAAGATGTAATTGAATTGCCAATGGGTGTTCCATATGGAAGGCAGCAGGCATTCTGCTGGAGGAATTCAGCATCACAGATTCCAGCATCTCTTATGAATCTGTTTCATATGGAAGGGTTTTGGTCAGTGACAGTAAGAGCACCTCCTAGACAGTGTCATTGAGGTAGACTGCTGAAAACACCACTCTATTCCATTCCTTATTGCTGATCTTCAGCCTTGCAATTTACTTTGGTCCAATTTCATCCCAGGTGGTGGTAAAGATTCCCAGATTAAAGGTTATTTTCATTTAATTTTTCCAAAGAATTCTATTTTATTATTTGTGTTCATTATTTCCATTTCATGTTTATTCAGATTTTTGGTGTCTTGTTGATGCTTTCAGCAACTTAAGATATCAAAAATAAGTGTTTTATGTTTACCCAATCATTGTTTGTAGTATTGTGCAGACAAGTGCAGATGTATTGTTGTTGATTGTTTCCTCCTGAAAATCTAATCTGAAATCAGAGGTTGCCTCATTCTTATTGTTACATTCAGCTTGTATCATCTGTGGCATCTTTACTCCAGGATAGCCCAAACCTGTACTTGTACCTCTCTGGTCATGAATGTGATACCTTTCTTCATTCAGTCACGCTTATTTTAGATAGATAGATAGATAGATACTTTATTCATCCCCATGGGGAAATTCAACTTTTTTTCCAATGTCCCATACACTTGTTGTAGCAAAACTAATTACATACAATACTTAACTCAGTAAAAAATATGATATGCATCTAAATCACTATCTCAAAAAGCATTAATAATAGCTTTTAAAAAGTTCTTAAGTCCTGGCGGTTGAATTGTAAAGCCTAATGGCATTGGGGAGTATTGACCTCTTCATCCTGTCTGAGGAGCATTGCATCGATAGTAACCTGTCGCTGAAACTGCTTCTCTGTCTCTGGATGGTGCTATGTAGAGGATGTTCAGAGTTTTCCATAATTGACCGTAGCCTACTCAGCGCCCTTCACTCAGCTACCGATGTTAAACTATTCAGATTTTCTTTACTGAAAAGGGGCAATTAATTTATAAAACCATCTCCTCAAAATTAGTAGAATTATTTGCAAAGTATTTCACAAAAAGCCAATAAAGTATAACCTGAAACAGGTAAGAGATTTTAAATTGAATGTCGGTAACTGTTCTGAAATCCAAAGGCCTAACTGGCATATATGAGAGCCAAAGCTTCACATATGAGTGTTCAATCTGAAGTTCTTGATGAGTAACCTGCTCTGGTTAGTGAGAGCTCACCAGCTGCAAACTTTCCCTTTAACTAGGGTTATAGCAAAGCCATGCTGAAACTCCGACTACGGAAGACAACTGTCAATGACATCACGGAGACTCTACGACAAGCTGGAGGAAAAATAAATTTTGATGAATTACGACAAGATTTGAAAGGGTCAGTAAAGCTTTTCCAGATGTTGCAGAATGTTCTTTAATTGATATATATGGATTTCAATCATTTGATTTTGTCCTTTTTTTTTAGGAGGGGTCACACAGATGCTGAGATAGAAGCAATCTTTGCCAAATATGATCAGGATGGGGAACAGGAGCTGACAGAACATGAACATCAACAAATGAGGGACGACTTGGAGAAGGAGAGAGTGAGTTAGCCACATGATTGGGTTCATTTATATTGGTTCAAGTGTACTTCAAGTCTATTTGATTTGTAAAGTATAATTCGGTGAACTCTTACGTTAGGTGATGGATTACATATTACTTGTTTTCAAAAGAGTCTCCAGAATAATTTGAAATGAAATATTAACCAATGTCAAGGAAGAAAAATCCAATAGAAGTTTGCATGAGTTGAGCAGGTGTAAGCTTGCAATCAGTTAACCAGCCATGCTTAAAGTGTCACAGAATGTTACTACTGAATGAGAAATAATATTACAAATAGATTTTTAGTTTATATTTAAGTATTTAAAACATTTGTGTTACCAAAGTGGATACTTGAACTTGAATATTTAATGAAATGACACTTAATACAAGGTCACATAAAGCATCATTCAAAAGAATAGATGATTTGGCTGTGAATTGACTTGGTAAGCTGTGATTTTGTCTTTGATCTCAGCAGTGTTATTGGGTTAATGGACCCATGAGTTGTTTTGTCATAAGTACATTCAAAGATTTCCCACATTAAGTCTCTGAGATGAGAAAAGCTATTTTGGGTGTTGACCTATTCATTTTACCTTTCTGTTCAGCCAAGTAGCATGATTCTGCGGTCTGGCAACTTTGTTGTTCTGCACAGTTTTTGAATAGAGAGCAGGCTGTTAATTCTGTGAAGTTGGTACTTGATGGGTAGGTCTCACTAATGGATGCTATAATAATAGTTGGAGGCTGTGGGCCTGCTCTGGCTGTTTCAGGCTTTGTGCCTATGGACTCGCTTTCGTTCTGAATGCTGTTGATTGTTTTCATTGTTTGCCCAGTTAGTGGTTTTTTTTCCTCTCTGCGCATTGGGTGTTCGTTGGTCTTTTTTTTAGTGGATTCTTTTGGATTTCTTGTTTTGTGGCTGCCTGTAAGGAGATGAATCTCAAGGTTGTATAATATATACATACTTTGATAATAAATGTACTTTGAACTTTGAAGCATCTGTGCTACTTTTATGTTTTATGTGGGGGAAGAGGAGTATGTGCAGTTTGAGTTCTGTCTGTGATGGAAAATATGCATAAATGAAAAGTTCATATTTTAAATCCTGTGGTTTTAAAGGATGATTTGGACCTGGACAGGAGCTCACTGCCTCGCTCAACCAGTGGCCGAAGCTTCCCGCGGAGCATGGATGATTCCGAGGAAGAGGATGATGAAGACAGCGGTCATAGTTCGAGAAGAAGAGGGAGCAGTTCCACAGGGGTGTCCTATGAAGAGTTTCAAGTGTAAGAATTCAGATTGGAGGACCATTACATCCTTTACTTCAGAAGGTCACACGTGATAGATGTAACTCAATGCAGATGATAGAGATCTGATTCTTTTTGGTAGGAAGAATGAGTAGAGATAATAATGGCTAAAGATTGCAATTTATAGTGCAGAATTACAAACCCAATGATCCAAGAAACGTTCTCTTTGAGGAAATGCTGCTATTGGTTTAATTATTTAAAAAAAACTTAACCTTGGATTAAGTAATAGAGACATGGGAGAACAAAATCAGGGAGATTTTTGCTCATAAAATTAGAAAATGCAGGGAAAAAAGAGTCAGAAGTTATGCTAAATCTAAACTGCAGATTTGGCCTCTTCCTATGTCTTGATGAAGGGCTTGGCTCAAAACAATGGTCGTTTATTCCGCTCCATAGATGCTGCCTTACTTGCTGAGTTCCTCCAGCATTTTGTTTGTGTGTGTGTTGTTTAAGATTAGGCCCCTTTTAGTGTATTGTATCCACTCTTGGTCATCCCACTTGTAGTGGGAATGAAAGGGCCTTGACAAGGAAGCAAGGGAATATGATAGAATGGTAACAGAGGGATCTTCAGGAATGCTGAGAGACTGGAGATTTGAGATTATTTTTCTTAAACCAACAGTAGTTAACAGGAGATTTAATGGAAGTAGTCATACTTCCTACTTGAAATGGTTAAGGAGAAACTATTTCATGGACAAAGTGGTTAGTAACTGTAGGGGATAGATTGAAGGTAAACAGCAAAGGAATCAGAAGTGGAAGGAGATTTTTTTTCAGTGAGAATTGCATTTTCAAATATTCTGAATGGTTGGTGTAAGCAGACACTGTAATTTTAAAACAGTAACTGAATGCTTGAACAGCAAAGTGGTTGTATCCTTAACGCTCTGATTCGCAATAAAGTCATTTCCACTTGTCCCATTACTTGGCTTGCAAAATACAAACTCGTGCTCTGTGAGGGTCTCTTGATAGCCCAGCACTATAATTTTCTTACCCATTGCCAAACTCATCGATTAACTCCCAGTGTTAACAATGATTTAAGCAGAGGTGGGCAACATCAATCTTCGCCTTGTTTGAAGAGCAAGACTTTGGTTATTTCAACCTCTATAATGAGCCCTTATCAAAGCAGATACACTCACCAGTGGGCAACTTAGTGCTAAAGAACTCTATCTCGTAGGAGAGCACAGTCAGCTTCTGAGAATGCAGTTCCTTGTCTGAACCTGTGACATTTGCGTTTACCAAATACAACAAAAATATTCTTGGAATTCAAAATCTCTGCCAGAAATATTTGACCAAGTAGTTTAATAAATTAGTATATTGTAAATAGTTCATAGCTGTTCAGTAGAGGCTATGTAAATCTATAAACAGTAACTGTATAATTAAACAAGTATAGTTAATTTTAAAGCTATATTTCTAATTGTGGTGTCTTGTTTGTTTGATGCTTAGCCTTGTGAGGCGTGTGGATCGAATGGAGCATTCCATTGGGAGCATCGTGTCAAAAATTGATGCGGTGATTGTGAAGTTGGAAGCCATGGAGAGAGCCAAGCTGAAAAGGAGGGACGTACTGGGCAGGTTGCTGGATGGTGTTACAGAGGTGAGTCTACCTGAATTATTGCAGGTCAGGCAGCATCTATAGGGAGAAGCGCTGTCGATGTTTCGGGCCGAGACCTTTCGTCAGGTCTCAGCCCAAAAAGTCGACAGCGCTTCTCCCTATAGATGCTGCCTGACCTGCTGCGTTCCACCAACATTTTGTGTGTGTTGCTTGAATTTCCAGCATCTGCAGATTTCCTCATGTTTGCCATCTGAATTATTGATGGATTTATCAACATTAACAGAACTCTTGATCATGTTTTTTAAAAAAAATGGTTCTTTGTTTTCATCCCTGCTCTCAGTCCTAAATCCTTAAAGAAAAATAAAGATTTTCAATTTGAACTACGTCAGCTGTACTGATTTTTTTCAGTAAGTGAGTTGATGTCTGTAAAGGCAAATAAGTTGTTGTTAAATGTAATTTGGCATTTTATTTTGGTGTTTCTACAAATGATCACTTTGCACTATGGGCAGCAGGAAGCTATTTAATCTGGCGAAGATCAGGAATAAGGAGAGAATGAAGTGAGAGGCTGTTTAGAGGTGATGTTTGGAAGTGAATGTACAAACAGAAAAAAAAGTTACCCCTGCCCTCACTCCACCAAGAAAATCTTGAATCTGCCAGAACTAGGATTGTTAGATAAGTGTTAAGACTTGCCAAACGAAGGAAGGCAAATAGCACAAGAATTACAGGTAAGGCACTGTCTAAGTGGACAAAGTTAGAGTATGTTCTCAGTGTTGTTTATTATTTGTTTTTATTTGCACAGATTGTTTTCTTTTGCACATTGGTTGTTTGTCAGTCTTTGCGTGTAGTTTTTCATTGTTTCTGTAGTATTTCTTCTACTGTGCATTTCTGCAAAACAAATCTGTTTAGTATCAGTCAAGCATCTGCAGCATTTCTCTTGTTTGTACATTTTATTATATGTTTAGTATAAATTTGCTTTGAACTTTGAGGGTGCTTCAGGGTTGAATGACAATCTCCCGCTACCTGTTCTTCGTATGTTTAATTTTTTTTAATTAATGCATGTCTGCCTCCACCTCTAGCCCTTAGCTGACAGCTATAAACTGTCAGAATCTGATATCTTAGACCCGCATCAACTCCAGATTTTCAGCCTGATCCCAGAAGATGAATCACAAAGAGCAATTACTGTTTATAAACTTTAAATGAAGCTTCCAATATTTGATGTGAGTAAATGATTCTTTGTCCCACAGGACGAGCGCCTGGGTCGGGACAATGACATTCACAGAGAGCAGATGGAGCGCTTGGTACGAGAGGAGCTGGAACGCTGGGAATCTGATGAAACGGTGTCACAGCTGAGTCATCATCTTGGGACGCCGCTGGCAATTAATGGACGTTCTCGGTCCCGCAGTTCTCGCCCATCTTCGTCTCAGTCCACCGATGGTTTGGATGCTGGGGGCCTTGGAGGCAGCCACGTTTAGCCTATGTATCCTGGAAATGAAGATGACTATATCCATGGATATACATAGTCATGTTAGTTTGACATTGCATCAGTATTTTCATGTCTGGATCAGTTAAGTTGATTGATCACACACAACACTTTGGGATGGATTGTATAGCCATGAAATCGTGAATTTTTATGAACTATCTATAGCATGCATTTCATCAAGAAATTTAGAGGAAGTTGAACACCATTGTTTTAATGCACCCCACCCTTGGTTGGTGAAACTCCCAATAAATTGGGGAAGAGCCTGGTCTTGGGCTTAATTGGAGATTGCAATTAGGTAATGAGATACAGTGAATAAAGAACACTAGACAGTTTACCTTGACGTTTTTCACAGTGTGAAGTAAAATGGGGGAAAACAGATCACCCTATTTAATCCCTCTTAAAATGGGAATTTGTATGGTCCTGGCTTAGATGTTTTCAATGAGTATTGGAGTTGGTATATAGGTCTGAACTGAGGTTCACTAAATGAACATCAACTTCCTTCCTGCCCAAGCTTGTGGCTAAAAGAAGCAAATACCTTTGTAAGTTCTATTAAAAAAACATTATCAGATCTTTATGATTTCTCTTAGCCCCCATCATTGAACTGTTTAAAATGGCAATATTTTGATTGTATCCATGGGTGGCCTCAACAAGTTCTTTTTTTGATAAATATGTACAAACAAGCTGGATGAACTCAGCAGGTCAGGCAGCATCCGTTGAAAGGAGCAGTCAGCGTCTCGGCCCAAAACGTTGACTGCTCCTTTCAATGGATGCTGCCCGACCGGCTGAGTTCATCCAGCTTGTTTGTACGTGTTTATTTGACCACAGCATCTGCAGTGTACTTTGTGTTTACTATTTTTCTGATGACTGTCAATAGTGACTGAATCTACTGATCTTTTAGCTAAGATTTTACTCAGTATTCTCAATACTATTGGCTTCATGTTAATTGGCTGCTGCCTATCAATTGATTTTAATTTATTAATGTCATCAGAATTTGGAATGAGCACCAGCCACCTGTTCTAATGAGGCAGTACCTATACAATTGGCCTATAGCTATGGCCCACAATATGTTAATTTTTGTTATTGCATTTTCTGGGGAAGGTGAGTGATAACCTGCTGGTGTGTTGTTTTTTTTCCATTTCCATGTACTCCACTATCTCCTTTAGGAGGATGTGGTGTTTTAGAACATCATGTTATGATTTTCAAAAAAGATTTTTTTTACTCACTTCTCTTCAGACCCCTTATAACTGATTGAATATGATGGATTGTGAATTTGGTATGGGGGAAAGGTCAGAGTTAGAGTCGTAGAAAAGTACAGCACCGAAACAGGCCCTTCAGCCCATCTAGTCCATGCTGAACCATTTAAACAGCCTGCACCAAGACCAGAGCCCTCAATATCCCTACAGTCCATGTGCCTATGTTTTTCTCCAAACTTCGCTTAAGCACTGAAACTGAGCTGGTGTGCACCACTTGTGCTGGTAGATCGTTTCACACTCCCACGACCCTCTGAGTGAAGAAGTTTCCCCTTGTGTTCCTTTAAACGTTTCGCCTTCCATCCTTAACCCATGACCCCTGGTTGCAGCCCCACTCAACCACAGTGGAAAAAGCCTGCTTTCACTTATTCTATCAATAACCCTCATAATTTTGTATACCTGTATCAAATCTCCCCTCAGACTTCTATGTTCTAAGGAATAAAATCCTAACCTATTCAATCTTTCCTTATAACTTAGATCCTCTAAACCCGGCAAAATCCTTGTGAATTTTCTCTACCCTTTCAACCTGTAGAAAAGCAACCAAAACTGCACTCAATACTCCAAATTAGGCCTCACCAAAATCTTATACAACTTAAGCATAACACCCCATCTCCTGTATTCATTACTTTGATTTATGAAGGCCAGTGTGCCAGAAGCTTTCTTTATGACATGGAAGTGATGATATTGGGGATGATTCCAAACCAGAGTTTCCAGCCCCATCACCATGACTGCTAAAAGTGCCTCCAGTGGAATTTGTTAAACAAAGTTGATTTTTTTTTCCCAAAAGCTTTTTCATAATTTTCTTCATGAGTCAGCAATGAGAGACCGAATTATTATGTTATGTAGTTCTCTATGTGAGAGCTGAGCATCCTGATAAATGGGATCATTGCTAACAGTACTACATCTCTATCACATACCTTTCACTTCCAAATGAGGACTGTGAAACTGCCCACAGAACTAGAGTGTAATAATGTTTGGAAGGGGCAAGATTCTGTCTGCATCACAGAAACTGACCACTTGGCCCATGTGGCCTGTATTGTTCCATATGAGTCTACTCCCAATTCCATTACTGCATTCTTCCTTGGAATCTATATAGGAGCAGTTAACTGGTTGTAGTTTTCAAGTCTTGGTTATCGGTTCACATGCTTGAATCAAAAAGATGTAGAAAGCTATGATCTAATTTGGTAAAAGTGATATAAGTAGATGCAGTGAGCAGCAAAGATGCGGTGGACTGAAGGACATGACTCTGTTTAATGAACAATAGGAATGTTTTGTAGTTTTGAGCTCCCGTTTGTAAGAATAGAAAAGCAATGGGCAAAGGTACAGTTTAGGATGAGGTGACTATTACTCTCTTGGTTAACTGAGTTGACAGAATGACTCTATAAATGGTTAACACTGTTATATTTGATCCATGAGAAATCATTGCAATGAATTAAGGTACATTATGGTTGAACCCTGGTATTTTCTACTCAAACTCATTGCTGAAACTCCCTAAAAAGAAATGGTTATGAAAAAACTTATTTTGCATGATATAGGTAGTAAGTGGGTATTGAGTACATTGGATACATTTGGGTATATTGTGTGGAGGAGCTGTGCTAAACAAAGACATGAAGGAGTTCAATGCCTTGTATCTATTCTTTATTGTCATAAACTATAATTGGACAAAAACCTGGCCTTGCTGTGAGCAAAAAGTCCTGAATGCTTCCAGTGTTTTCTGTTTTTGTTGTGAATTTGCTTCTCTGAAACACAATAATGAGATCATGCCTGTGTTGAATGTAGGTTGTACACAATTACAGCCCAAGAACCTCTCGAAGTGACTTTCCATCAGTGCCTTAATCACATCCTAAAAACAAAATGAGGTGCTTGACACTCACAAGTCAGTACCGTGGTCAAGGTAACAATGGCAACGAATGCTGTATTGTTATTCTGAAATTTTGGACTATGTTTGCACAATGAGAACATTTGGTTTATCAAGTTTATCTAGAGCAACATGATTTTCAAATAACCTGTGCTGTTATTAACAATCTAAATCTTATTTTCAACATAATTGTTTTTTTGCACAGTTGCATTTCCAAATATCGAATGAAAGTGCCTTTGCCAAATAATGCAACAAATAGTTTTTTTTACTTAATCATGTATATTTTCCTCATAGTTTAGATTTGACATTACTTGCATAATGTTGAATAAGAATTCACGTACCTATTAATGCATCACCATTTTATGAACCAAACAGATTTTATTAAAGTGATGTGTAGGAATTTTAACAAACTTCATTTTGAAGTGCATAATTTCATGGGGTATCCATGCTGTATCTTGACGCTGTGCGTGCCAATGCATAAAGTCTAGTTTGTAGAATTGATTTTATATTTTTTTCTTAATCTCAAATGAACTATCTAGCTTTAATTACCACTCTTCTTGTTTTATGTAACCATGTACACTTTGTTTACAAATGTAACAGAATTAGTTTATGATAAATTTTGTCTTCCATTGTTTTTTTTGTAGATTGTAGCATGTTGTATTCGAGCACTTTAATAAACTATACCTTCTCTGCAGATTTACTCATCTTCCTGTAATTTTCATACTCCAGGAAGAAATAAAATGTCTTGGGATGTTAAACCCAGGGAGTTAATTTTCGGGGCCATTGTTGAGTTGCCCTATAAATGGGAATAGAGGTATTGAAAAATTTGAATAACAAGCACAAGGCTAGAAAGCTAGAAGGCTAGAGGTTATTAGGATGCAAGAAGATAGGAGTTAGACTGGCTCTATGTATTTTGTCATTTGAGGATGACTGCTGATTGATCAGCTGTTATGTTACAATTTCAAAATTCTGAATAATGCCAATTTGAATTATTTGGGTGGCTCAATTCTGATGTTATTTGTAATGAGTTTTATACATTCCCCCTGTGACTGTGTGGGTTTCCTCCAGGTTCTTCGGTTTCCTCCCACATTTCAAAGTTGTATTGGGTTAGAGTTAGTTAGTTGTGGGCATGCTATTTTGCTGCTGGAAGCATGGAGACACTTGTGGGCTGTCCCCAGCACATCCTCAAACTAACACATTGTCACAAACAACACATTTCACTTTGTTTTGATGTACTGTACGTGTGACCAATAAAGCGAATATTTATTAATCTTCAATCTTTCTTGAAGTGCAGTTTGCAATGTATGAAGATTTGGGTATTAATTTGATAGTGCTTTGTACAAAGTTGTCATGTTTAATCACCTGATATACTTTCTGTGCATACTGCTGGGTTGGTTGGAATAAGGGCAACACGGTTAAGGGCAGAAGGGAAGCACTAGGTCAGATAGCATCGATGGAGGCAAGTAAGTAGTTCAGATGGTTCCGTTATTGGGATCAATCAAAGCAGAGGTCAGTTTCTTATATCAGAACTGGGGGATATGTAGAACATGGCCTCTGAACCATTTTTTTTAACAGAGACAGAACCTTTGACCCATCAAGTCTGTACTGGCCATCATCCACCCATTTATGCTAATCCATCATTGATCCCATTTTTTTAAAGTTCTTCTCATATTCCCATCAATTTACCCCTCCCCAATTCTACCCTAGATGAAGGGTCTTGGCACTCCGTAGATACTGCCTCATCTGCTGAGTTCCTCCAACATGTGTGTGTTGCTGAAGATTTGCAGCATCTGCAGAATCTCTTATCTCTTGGTTGGAATAAGAGTTGCAGTATAATAAATTCTGTGTGAAGTTTACTTAGCTGGGGAAATGACTGCATCTAAACTTTATATGTCGAGTTCATTCATGATTTAATGATTCATTTATTCAAACTATTAACCTGTGTTATCTGACTTGGTCTACTGTTGTATCTGCTGTTGGGTAAGACTGCTCAATCTATTGCTTTTCCCCTTTTCCCAGTAATCTGACAAGATAATTATGGAATCTCTGCAGTTTATGCAGAAAAATCCCAATGAAATAGCACTGACTTTAAGAGCCAAGGTAAGCTTTCTATTTTGAATTTG
Source organism: Hemitrygon akajei (assembly GCF_048418815.1). Lineage (NCBI taxonomy): Eukaryota > Metazoa > Chordata > Chondrichthyes > Myliobatiformes > Dasyatidae > Hemitrygon > Hemitrygon akajei. The sequence continues at coordinate 36,633,296 of NC_133127.1, forward strand.
CAAGAAATTATTATTTTTTTAAACTTGAATCACAAGAGACTGTACTGGGTCTGGAGCAAACCACTGGAGGAACTTGGTGGGTCAGATGACATCTGAGGAAGAAATGTACAAACATAGTTTCAGGTCAAGCCCCTTCACCTCAGCTATCAGTCCAAATTCCATTTTGAGTGTGTTTATTAAAAATACGTACATTAATTATAATTCCAAATGCATGTTAAACTTTAGTTCACAAACACAACAGATAGTAATTAATATAATCCCAGTGGGGAGCATTATAAAATATTTAAAGTGTCCCCTGGCATACCTAACAGTTATTAATCTGATGCTGTTTTGTTAATTGAGCAGGGAATTTTATTAACTGCTTAGTCCCAGGAAAAAATCACTGTGGGGAAAGAAGAAAATCAACCTGAACATTACTGCTGTACTGGGAGCATTCTCTACTTCTCCAGTCACTATGGGTGGACTGTCAGACTGCCAGCAGAGGTAGTAGTGAAGGGATGTAATGGAAATATTTAAAAACAGAACAAAGTGAGAGAAACTGTTCTCAATGAGGGGTCAAGAGCCAGAAGGCAATGAAGGTGCAAAAATGAGCTATTGGTATTGGTTTATTATTGTCACCTGTACCAAGATACAATGAATAGCTTGTCTTGCATACTGTTTATACAGATCAAATTATTACACAGTGTATTGAGCTAGAATAAAGTAAAACAATAAGAATGCAGAAAAAAATGTAAAAGCTACTGAAACTGTGCAATGCAGGTAAACAGGTGCAAGATAATAATGAGGTAGATTGTGGGCCAACAGTGCATCTTAACTTACAAAGGTTTGTACAAAAGATCTGTTCAGAAGTTTGATAACAGTGGAATAGAAGCTGATTTGGGAGGGGGGAAGAGAGAACATCTGAGGTGGATAGGGCCTTTGATTATACTGCCTGTTCTAGTAAGGCAGGGAGACGTATTGACAGAGTCTATAGAGGGGAGCCTGGTTCCTGTGATGTTCTGAACTGTGTTCACAATTCTCTGCTATTTCTTTCATGTGCAGAGCAGTTGCCGTACCCGGCTGTTATGCATTCAAATAGAATGCTTTCTATAGTGCATCAGTAAAAATTGTCAGAGTCTACGGGAACATGCCAAATTTCTTTAGCCTCCTGAGGAAGTGGAGGTGTTTTCTTGGTCATGTATTCAATGTGGTTGGACCAGAAGTGCTAAACCATTGATGTAGACAAGACCATGTGTGCTGTCTCCCTACTAGAGGAACTCACCAGGTAAGGCAACATTTGTGGAGGCAAGTATACAATTGACTTTTCAGGTCGCAGCCTGGACTGAAAGAGTAGGGGTGAGAAGGTGATAGCCAACATAAAGAGTTGAAGGGGAGGGATGGTGGATCTAGGTTTGGAAGGGTTGATTGAATTTTAATGGATATAGGAAAAGTATAGATAGTGATAGAGGCTGGGGGAGATTGATAGGTGGAGGTAACAAATGGCTGCAGATAAAGGAATCTGCTGGCAAAGGGAGGTGGGGAGGGCAAATGGGAACTGTGGGAGAAGCATGTGTGATATGGGTGAATGGAGTGTGTGGGGGGTTTGAGGGTGCAGTAAGGTGTTGTGTGGTGTTACATACCCTGTGGGTATCTTGTGACTGTCTTATGACCATGATGTAATTGAGTATCTGGTGAGAATGATGTAATGGTCTTGTGATGGTGGGGTGATGTAATTTCCCGCCAGTGTGAGGTCACATGATGTAATTTTCCCGCCAGTGAGAGGTCATGTGATGGCCTGTTCCAACAGGTATAAAATGGCCTGCTGTGATGCAGGAGTTTTTTGTATTGAGACATCGTTTAAGTCGTCAGTTACTCTGTTATGCTGTATATTTGGTTTCATGACGCAATTTCGTTTTAAAGCGGAGTTTTACTTTCTATTATAAGGTGTGCCGGCAGTTTTTAAAATCACTGACAGTTATGTTTGATGTATCTTCGATTTAATTTTAAAGTCTAATTATTGGAGACTGAAGATTTGCTGAAGTACGGGAACCCGAAGGATCGAGTAAAGTTGGTGTCATCGGTGGTAATACAGGGTCGACCTTATTGAATCTTCGCTCAAGGAATTAGTAACCTGCATCCGAGATAATCCCTGCTATAAAAGCAGAAAGGGTTGGGCGCAGCGTTATTCACCAAGGAAAAGGTCAGTTCCTTTTAAGCTGTTTTTATTTCCTTCGTCGTAAATCCTTTGGGCAAGACATATTTCGGCTGGGATCAGCAGTAACGTCACGTTGTCAGGAATTTGTTACTTCAGGGAAGTCTCTCCTAATTGACTGTGTAAATCATTTGGACTTTCACATTTACCACTTTTAAGAACCGTGTTCGCATTTATTGCTTTAAGAACTGTGTTCGCATTTACCATTTTAAGAAATGTTCGAGTTGCCGTATAGCCGTTAACTTCCGGTTAAGTTAGTCGTTTGTTTACTTTTCATTTGTTGTTGAGCTGAGTTTAAATAAATGTTTCTTTGTTTATAAAAAAAACCTCTCATTTCTATAATCATTGTTGCTGTACCATAACAGTGGAAAGAAGGGATGTGAGAGAAGTGCTGGAGAGATCACAAGGAAAGAGGAAGGAATAGAGGATGAACAATTTACCTGGAAATGGAGAATTCAATGTTCATGCCATTAGTTGTAGACTACCCTGGTGGAATATGAGGTGCTGTTCTTGTTTGTGTTTGGCCTCATCTGGCAAAGGATGGGAATGGGGAGGAGAATCAAGATGGCTAGCAACTGGGAGTACTAGATGGCCATAGACAGTGCAGGTGCTTGGTAAAGTTATCACCCAGTCTGGGCTTGGTCTGAAATTGAAGAGATCCTTGAGTGGGAGATCTGAACAGCTTCTTTACAACCCTCTCCACCTATGCTGCTGTTACAGCTTGGAGCATTCTGAAGTTCAGAATTCAATTCCAAAGCCATTCTGTAAGGAGTCTCCGCACATCCTTCCCATGGAATGTGTAGATTTCCCGGGTGCTCCATTTAACCTCTCACAGTCCAAAGGCATACTGGCTATGTTAATTGGTCATTGTAAATTGTCCCGTGACTGGGTTAGGATTAATCAGGTTTGTGGAATTGCAGGGATTGCTCAAGGGGCCAGAAGAGTGTACTCCACAATGTATGGCTATATACTACATACTGCAAGCAGCAGAGGTCCCAATACTGATCCTTGAAGAACATCACTGATCACACACCTCCAGTCAGAATAACACCTGTCCAACACCACCACCCTCTGTCTTCTATGGCCAAGACAATTTTGAATCTGCCAAGTCTGAACAGATCCCATGAGGATTATCCTACCATGCGGGACCTTTTTGAAGGCTTTGCTAAAGTGCATGTAAACAACATCCACCTCCTTGCCCAGATCGATCATTTCTGTCACCACCTCAAAATACTTAATCAAGTTTGTAAGGCATGACTTCCCTGTACAAAATCATGCTGATTGTCCCTAATGTCAGTGTTTATTGTCTGTAGTGTTTCTACTTCTGGAGAGTTGAAGGTAAATCTATGTTCAGTAAGGTGTGATATTGCCCATTGTTTGTTGTATAGAATTTTCAGCTGAGGCCAGTAGGCTCCTCTTCTCTGTGTATCACATCCTTTTCCATCTTCTCTTTTCCCACTTCCTTCTGTTTTCTTTCCCTCATGTTTATCCAACTTCCCCTCACTACCTTATTCCCAAAGGGGGTAAGTCCAACGTTCTCCCCACTCCCTGGCTGGTTTATAAAATACAACAACCATCCTTGGCATGTATACACACATTCAGATTTTTCCAATTTCAGCAAAATGAAATGGTGAACTTGTCACCTCAGTTAAGATTTTGTAGTTTATTTCCTGACAATAAATGTCAGTTTCAGTGTATAAAGACTGATTTACCTATGGAGGAAGCTGAGAGATGTGTGTGTCAAAAGGGCAGGCAGGTAGGCTGAGGTGGTGGCATGACTCTTGGTACAAAAAAATGAAATCAAATCATTGGAAAGAGGTGACATATGATCAGAGGGTGTTGAATCATTGTAGGTAGAAGTAAGGAACTACAAGGGTAAAAAGACACTGATGGGAGTTGTATACAGTGCCCAAACAGTAGTAAGGACGTGGTCTACAAATTACAGCAGGAGATAGAAAATGTATGTCAGAAGGGCAATGTTACGATGGTCATGGGGGACTTCAATATGCAGGTAGATTGGGAAAATCGGGTTGGTTCTGGATCCCAAGGGGGGTACTTTCTGGAATGCCTACAAGATGGCTTTTTAGTCGTGGTTGAGCCCACTAGAGGATCAGCTATTCTGGTTTGGATGTTGTGCAATAAACTCGAACTGATCAGAAAGCTTAAAGTAAGGGAACCCTTAGGGCCTGAAATTTGAGAAGGAAAAATTAAAGTCATATTTATCAGTATTACAGTAGAGTAAAGGGAATTACAGAGGCATGAGAGAGGAGACGGCCAAAATTGTTTGGAAAAGAACTCTGGCAGGGATGATGGCTAGGAGTTCTGGGAGCAATTCGCAAGGCGCAGTATATATACATCCCAAAGATGAAGAATATTCTAAAGGCAGGATGATATATCCGTGGCTGACTAGCGGAGTCAAAGCCAACATAAAAGCCGAAGAGGGGGCAATTAATAAAGCAAAGATTAGTGGGAAATTAGAGAATTGGGAAATCAATGGAAGGCAACTAAAAAAGTCTTAAAGGAGGAAAAGGTGGAATAAGAAGGTAAGCTAGCCAATAATATAAAAGAGAATACCAAAATTTCTTCAGATATATCAAGTGCAAAAGAGGCAAGAATAGATGCTGGGCAGCTGAAACGTAATGCTGAATAGGTAGTAACGGGGAACAAGCATATGGCAGACCAACTGATTACGTATTTTGTGTCAGTCTTCACTGTGAAAGTATGGTGGAAGTTCCAGGTATCAGGAGGCATGAAGTGTGTGAAGTTAACATTACTAGAGAGAAGTTTCTTGGGAAACTGAAAGGTCTGAAGGTAGTTAAGTTGCCTGGTCCAGATGGTGTACACCCCAGAGTTCTGAAAGGGGTAGCTGAAGAGAATGTGGAGGCATTAGTAATGATCTTTCAAAAATCACTTGATTCTGGAATGGTTCCAGAAGACTGGAAAATTGCAAATGTCACTCCACTCTTCAAAAAGGGAGAGAAGCAGAAGAAAGGAAATTATAGGCCAGTTAGTTTGACCTCAGTGTGTCGGCGCATGATAAAATAGGCCGTAGTCACAATTGTTCCCTCAAGGGAAAATCTTGCCTGACAAACCTGTTGAAATTCTTCATAGAAATGAGGAGCACTATAGACAAAGGAGAATCAACTGATGTTGTGTACTTGGATTTTCAGAAGGCCTTTGACAAGGTGCCACACACCAGGCTGCTTAACAAGTTAAGAGCCCATGGTATTACAGAAAAGATATATGCATGGATAGAGCATTGGCTGATTAACAGGAGGCAAACAGTGGAAATAAAGGGAGCCTTTTCTAGCTGGCTGTAGTGACTAATGGTGTTCTACGGAGGTCTTTGTTGGGACTGCTTTATTTTGTGTTATATGTCAATGATTTGGATGATGGAATTGATGGCTTTGTGGCCAAGTTTGCAAACGATATGAAGATAGTTGGAGGGACAGGTAGTTTTGAGGAAGTAGAGAGGCTATAGAAGACTTGGACAGATTAGAAGAATGGGCAAAGAAGTGGCAGATGGAATATAGTGTTGGGAAGTGTATGGTAATGCACTTTGGTAGAGAAATAAAAGCATAGACTATTTGCTAAATGGAGAAAAAATTCAAAAATCTGAGGTGTTGAAGGGTCTTGGGAGTCCTCGTACAAGATTCCCCAAGTGTTAAATTGCAGGTTGAGTCAGTAATGAGGAAGGCAAATGCGATATTTGCATTCATTTCAAGAGGACTAGTATATAATAGCAAGGATATACTGTTGAGGCTTTATAAAGCACTGATGAGGTTTCACTTAAAGTATTGTGAGCAGTTTTGGGCCACTTATCTAAGAAAGGATGTGCTGACGTTGGAGAGGGTCCAAAGGATATTTACGAAAATGATTCTAGGGTTGAAAGGCTTGTCATATGAGGAGCATTTGATGGCTTCGACCTCTACTCAATGGATTCAGAAGAATGCAGGGTGGTCGAATTGAAACCTCTTGAAAGGCCTTGATTGAGTGGATGTGGAGAGAATGTTTCCTGTAGTGGGAGAGTCTAAGACCAGAGGACACAGCCTCAGAATAGAGGGTTGTCCTTTTAGCACAGAAATGAGGAGGAATTATTTTAGCTGGAGACCGGTGAATCCGTGGAATTTGTTGCCACAGGCAGCTGTGCAGGCCAAGTCAATGCGCATATTTAAAGCAGAGACTGATAGATTCTTGATTAGTCAGGGCATGAAGGGATATGGGGAGAAGGCAGGAGATTGAGGCTGAGAGTATGGATTAGTCATGTTGAAATGGTAGAGCCAAATGGCCTAAATCTGCTCTTATATCTTATGGTATTATGGACTCTGTTCCTGACACATACCGCCCATAATGTGAATTATGGTTCATTTCTTGTCTGAGACATCTGTCCTTAGTGTTGTCCAGCATTGACACACCAACAGGCATCTCCACAGTTGCAAAGTTTCTTCAGTCAGGTTGACATATTTGTATTTCCACTGAGTAACTCATTGGCTGATCTCCAGTGAATCGAGAGCTGTAGAAACTTTTGCAGTGAGATCTCCTGTAGCCCCTGTGGTGCCATTTACATCAGGACCTTCCTCACAGTATCTTTTTAGAGGCCTCCTCACATTCCTCCCTTCTCTAGTAAAGGGCAAATTGCAACATGGCTCATTTATGAAGCTAAGCATATGTTACACCTTTCTCTTTTCGTATACTACCTGCAAACTCAAAGAACACTCACATAATGCTATCCAGAGCATTGTGTTGATGAAGGAGAAGGGATTCCACCATCCCACACCCAGCCCATGTAACAGGAAACGATCACTTGGCTATTTTTAGTTTTTTGTGGGATTGTGCTATACACCAACTGACTGCATTTCCTACATCACAATACTCTATTAACTTCTGCATTAATTACAGCAAAGTAATAGGGGGATGTACTTAACGTATTGTAGAATTTATAGCACTTTTGAGCTGGAGCAGCCTAGCCTGATCCCATTTGACTGGTCTTCCTTTGCCAAATGCTGAAGTACTTTATACCTTCCCTCAGTGCCTCCTCCTAGCGAAGTGTTGACAGTACAACAAAGCTTGGGTATTAACGCTACATGGTGAAACAGCAAGACCTGTACTCGGCTAAGGTTCCAAGCCTGGAGGCAGAAGGGCAGTGTCTGAGGGGTCACAGTGGGTGGCACAGACATGAGGGAACATATTATGGCACAGGTTGTAAGAAGATTTTGCCATGGTGCTTGTCCTCACTGTCAACTCCATGGGAATGAGGGTGAAAGGACCCTCTGTTGGCCGAGCAGATGTTAGTGATGTTCACTTGTTTACCTCGGTCCCAGTTTGAATCTTTACCTGGTTATACTTGTTTATGTTGAGAGTCACAAATTAGACAGGGTTGGAACCCAGGTTCACCACAGACAAAACCCACAGCTCCCTCTGCATGACAGCTGTAAATATCCGTGGGTGTGTTTACCTGAATGACTAAGTTTAGTGGGACACTAAATCTTGCCAATCCCTTGTGGATTCGTGTGTTTGATAAGTGAAGTAGGAAAACTTTCTCTGGGGGACTGAATACTCTTCACTGTTGGCATTTGGAATCGGTGGCAAGAACTGTGCACAGCTGGGGTGAGCAAAGCTCTCGCTGCCTTAGCCCTGTCCCTGAACCAATTACTGAACTTTGAGGCTTCCACACAATCTGAGGGAAAATCTGACTGAAACCTACAAGATACTCATAGGGCTTGACAAGTTAGATATCAGAATGTTTCACCTTTGGGAGAGTCGAAAAGGGGACAAGGTGAGGAGTGATGATTTAAAACTGCGGAACATGGAAACCTCTTCCTTACAAGGAAGGCGGATCTCTAGAAATGTCTTCTGTGGAGGCTGGATCAGTGAGGGTATTTATAGGGGAAGGAGATATACTTTTAAAAGATTGAAGGGGGAGAAGAGTCTCTAGGATATGGCCCAGGAGGAGACAAGCCGCGGTCATAATGAAAGATCAGGCTTGGGACGCTGAGTAGCCTACTCCTATGTCCTTGTGATCAGCAAATTGAAGATTGGTAACGTTAATGTCCTGTTCAATATAGAGTGGCCGTCAAACATCTCTGATGAACATGATGCTGGAGTCCGTCAGTGATATTCTGGATGGTCTACAAATCACTGAGGAGGTGGTATAGGAAAACAGCACTTTGAGTGGATAAATCCCTTGGCCCACATGCAATACACCATGGCTCACCGAGGCGAGTCAGGGAGAAATTACAGAGACCGTGGACAGGCCTTCCAAACATCTTGGGCGGAGGCTACAGTCTGCAAAACAGCAAATGTTAAACTGTGTGCAGGGATAAAGCAGTAATCACAGATCTGTCTCTTTAACTGGGCAAAGAGGAAAGTTCTTTGAACAGCTGGAACAGAATTGGAGTGATTTCAATAAGTGTACTGGTCAGTGAAATCTAAGGTGGATTTGTCAAAGGTAAATTGTGCTTAACTAATAAAAGAAAGGTGTTATAATCAGAATCAGGTTTATTATCTCCAGCATGTGTCATGAAATGTGCAGTTCAATGCAATACATGATACTTTAGAAAAGAAAAATATAAATATGTAAATCAACATATTTAAAAAGTGAAAAAACAGAAATAATTAAAAAAAAAGTGAGGTAGTGTTCATGGGTTCAATGTCATTTAGGAATCGGATGACAGAGGGGAAGAAACTGTTCCTGAATCGCTGAGCGTGTGCCTTCAGGCTCTGTACCTCCTTCCTGGTGGTAACAATGAGAAGAGGGCATGTCCTGGATGATGGGGGTCCTTAAAAATGGACATCGCCCTTCTGAGGCACCACTCCTTGAAGATGTCTTGGGTACTGTGGAGGCTAGTACCCAAGATGGAGCTGACTAATTTTACAGCTTTCTGTAGCTTCTTTCAGTCTTGTGCAGGAGCCCCCCACCCCACCATACCAGACAGTGATGCAGCCTGTCAGAGTGCTCTCCACGGTACATCTATAGAAGTTTTCAGGTGTTTTATTTGACAAACAAAATCTCTTCAAACTCCTAATGAAATATAGCTGCTGTCTGGCCTTCTTCAGAGCTGCATCGATAAGCTAGGAACAGGTTAGATCCTCAGAGATATTGACCGTCAGGAACTTGAAACTGCTATGTCGACTTCTGATTCCTCTGAGAAATGGTTCGTGTTCCTTATCTTACCCTTTCTGAAGTCCACAGTCAGCTCTTTTGTCTTACTGACATTGAGTGCAAAGTTGTTGCTGCGACACCATTCAGCTAACTAGTACATCTCACTCCTGTACACCCTCTCATCTCCATCTGAGATTCTACCAACAATGGTCGTATCATCAGCAAATTTATAGATGGTATTTGACCTATCCCTAGCCACATAGTCATGGGTAAAGAGAGAGTAGAGCAGTGGGCTAAGCACGCCTCCCTGAGGTGTCCCAGTGTTGATTGTCAGTGCTTCCAAATGAGACCAGGGAAGATGTAACATAACAGATATCGTCAAGAATGAGTCCCTTGGAACAAAGTCGACTGTAGCAGCACCAGTAAAAACATGTGCAGTTATCATGGGGCAGCATTGACGGGGTGTTTCTCAATCTGGCCAGATTTCAGATTGGAGCTCCTGCAGTCAGCTTTACTTAATTGTCCGGAGTAGGGTGTACAGGTCACAGTCTACAAGCTGAAGATGGGAGGCATAGTAGACTGTGAGAAAGGAGGCTATGATTGTCAAGGCTGGTGGAAGGAGTGTATAGGCGGCAGATTTTATAATAATGTTGCCAGGGCTCAGGGGTCCAAGTTGTAATAAGAAGTTGGGTAGGTCTAGGACTTAATTCTTTGGAGTGTAGGAAGCTGAGGAGTGACATTATAGAGATCAAAAAATCATGAGGGACATAGGATGAATGTGTAATTTTTTTCCCAGGGAAAGGACATGGATTAGAGGGATCTGAGAGGCAACTTCTTCACATAGAGGGCTTGGGTATGTGAAAAAAGTTGCTGGTGAAAGCAACACACACAAAATGCTGGTGGAATACAGCAGGCCAGGCAGCATCTATAGGAAGAAGCACTGTCAATGTTTCGGGCCGAAACCCTTTGTCAGGACTAACTGAAAGAAGAGATAGTAAGAGATTTGAAAATGGGAGGGGGAGGGGGGAGATCCAAAATGATAGGAGAAGACAGGAGGGCGAGGGGTGAAGCTAAGAGCTGGAGAAGGGAGGGGATCATGGGACGGGAGGCCTAGGGAGGAAGAAAGGAGGAGGGGAGCACCAGAGGAAGATGGAGAACAGGCAAGGAGTGATTGTGAGAGGGGCAGAGAGAAAAAAAGGAGGGGGGAAAATAAATAAATAAGAGATGGGTTAAGAAGAGGAGGAGGGGCATTAACGGAAGTTAGAGAAATCAATGTTCATGCCATCAGGTTGGAGGCTCCCCAGACGGAATATAAGGTGTTGTTCCTCCAACCTGAGTGTGGCTTCATCTTGACTGTAGAGGAGGCCATGGTTAGACATATCAGAATGGGAATGGGATGTGGAATTAAAATGTGTGGCCACTGGGAGATCCTGCTTTTTCTGGCGGACAGAGCGTAGGTGTTCAGCGAAACGGTCTCCCAGTCTGCGTCGGGGTCTCACCAATATATAAAAGGCCGCACCGGGAGCACCGGACACAGTATACCACACCAGTGTTGCCTCACCTGGAGGGACTGTCTGGGGCCCTGAATGGTGGTGAGAGAGGAAGTATAAGGGCAGGTGTAGTATTTGTTTCGCTTACAAGGATAAGTGCCAGGAGCGAGATCGGTGGGAAGGGATGGGGGTGGGGGGGGGGGGGATGAATGAACAAGGGAGTTCGCGTAGGGAGCAATCCCTGTGGAAAGCAGAAAGGAGGGGGGAAAGATGTGCTTGGTAGTGGGATCCCGTTGGAAAGTAGCTGAGGCAAGTACAATGACAACATTTAAAAGACATTTGGATAGGTTAATTCATGGGGAAAGTTTAGAGAGATTTGGGCCAAACATGGGCAAATGGATCTAGTTTACATGGGAATCTTGGTTGGCATAGATGAGTTAGGCTAAAGGGCCTTTTTCCATGCTGAGCGACTCTATGACTTTAAACGGGATTAACTGAGGAGAAATATGAAATGTTATACTTTGGTAGGAAGAATGACAGGAGGGAAATTAGACCAGAGGCCAGAAAGGGGCAAAGGAAGAGGGTGATCAAGGGTCTGTCTGCATGGATGCATTGAAAGTGGCAGAGCAGGCTGAGAAAGTGGTTGAAAATACAAACAGATACCTGGACCAGATAAATAATAGCACATAATGCTGGAACAAGGAAGTCATGGTCCATTGAAGATTGGTCCACCTACAACTGGAATGTTATATCCAATCCTGGCTGCCACACGTTAGTGAATTTTTTCTGCATCTTCCACAAAACCTTCTCATCATCCCTAAAGTTAATCCAGAGATGAGGGACTGGAGCGTTATAGGAGCTGAACTTGTTCTCCTTGGAAGAGAGAATGGTGGAAAGAGGTCTGGTAGAGGGATTTAACATTTTGAAGGGTTTAGACAAAGTAAATAAGAAGATACTGTTCCTGTGTGTGGAGAATGAAGAACCAGGGGATGTTGAATGATAGTAATTAGGAATAAACCTAAAATGACATCAGGAACAATTATTTTTTTCCTCATGACTAGTCTGGGTTTGGAATGCATTTCTAGGGAGAGCACAAGGGCCAAGTTCATTTGAGGGACCTGGATGAGTATCTGAAATGAATGGAAGGGGTGTGGGACCAGTTGAATTGCTATTATTTAGATCTAGTACAGACATGAAGGTCTTCTATGTTATAATTATTTCTTGATAACATCACAAATAATTATTGTTTCCTCTGTGTCTTGCGGTTTCTCCCTTTCCCTGTTCTAGGAAGTGGCAGCAAAGGGGTTCAGTGACTGAATTGTATCCACATGTATGGATTCATGGATGGTTTCAATCCCAGCATAGCAATTTGGAATTTAAATTCTCTTAATTAAGGAAATCTGGAATGAAAATGGGGTTCATGTGTGTACAGAGCTGATAGTAGATACTATCATTCCAGACTGAACTGAACTCATTTAATCACCCTGCAGGGAAACAAAGCCCTTCGACCCAATGACCAACCATTTACATTAATAATGCATTGATCCTACTTTCTGTTCTCACCATATTCCCATTAACTCCCCCAGATTCTATCACACAGTTACACTTTGGGTGCAATTTACTGCAGCCAGTTAACCAAATGACCCACACACCTTTGGGCTGTGGGAGGAAACCAGATCACCTAGAAGAAACCCATGCAGTCATAGGGAGAGCGTACAAATTCCATACAGATAGCACCAGAGGTCAGAATCGAATCCGGTCACGAGAGATGTGAGACAGTGGTTCTACCAACTGTGCTATTGTTCTGCCCTTGAAGTAATCTGCTGTTCCTAACTTTTTACTTTTTTATTTAAAGATAGCAAGCCCTTCCAGCCCAATGAGCTCAACTGCTAAATTACACGCATGCAACTAATTAACCTACTAACCTTAACGTTTTTGGAATTCGGTAGGAAACCCAGAGCACCCGTAGGAAACACATGTGGTCAAGTGGAGAACATACAAACTCCTGAGAGTCAACAGCAAAATTGAACTGGTGCTGTAATAGCATTACACTAACCCTGCTGGCCATTTGATTTCTCTGTTGTTAATCTCCAACATCCATGTCAACTTCTTAATCTGTAATTACACTCATTATAGTGCCTGTCATGGAAGGAAGGTATAATTACAACGTGAATGCTGACATAGTCACTTACTATTGTAGATGTGGCCACAGGGGTTAATAACAGACAAAAAACTACTGAGAACGATGTAGATGAAAGATTTTAATACATCTTAAACCTCCATATATATTTTGGCAACTATCCAGATTATTTGACTAAAACTAATATGTTTAGGAAAACTGACATTCCAGAAAAATTACTGAGGGTTCAAAACCGTTTGGAATAAATAAGGAATTTTCTTCCAGTGTAAATACTGTTTTCTTGAATATTTGTGGAGGTTTGACTCGGATATTTATTTAATATTCTCCCCCGCACCGGAACAGATTGAACTCGGGCAAAGTAGGTGTTTTTTCTTGATTCTGGAGTAAAATGTTATCAGTTTTTTCATAGTTTGGCATGAGAACCAAAAGTGGTCCCATGTACTTTGGCAAGTGGCCAGACTGAAAGTAAGCGCAAGTTAGTTTAATGAGAGTTGGGTACTGATTTTAACCTGGGGCTTGCAATGGGGAGATGTTTGTAATGTCACTCATTGTCAACAAGGGCAAAGATCATGCAAAGCCACGAAATCTGTGTATGTCAACGGAGGTTAGTATTTTAAAAGTGAATCATAAAGGCATAAAATTGGAAGGGAAACTGATGGGAAATGGGAAGAATGCTGATTTTACACCACGGGACTCTGGGCACAGCTGTTAGAGCCCCAGTCTCATAGCTCCAGTGACCCAGGTTCAGTCCCTCGGGTGCTGTCTGTGCAGAGTTTGCCTGTTCTCCCTGTGACCATGTGGATTCACCCCCACCACCCCACAGTGCTCTGATTTCCTCCCACATCCCAAAGTCAGGCAGGTCAGTGAGCTAATTGACTTGTAGCTGCCCAGTATGTGTGGGGGAAGGGTAGAATCAGGGAGGAGTTGTTAGGAATGTGGGGAGAATAAAAAGGGATTATTGTAGGACTGGTGTAACTGGAGTTTGAAAGTTGTATGGACTCAGTGGGCTAAGAGGTCTGTTTCCATCTAGATGTCTCTACAAGTGAGAGCTTACTAAAGTAGAATTAATAACCCTGTCAGTCTCCCACAAGAAGATGCAGGTTAAAATGATCACTTTTTATCATCTGGCAGATCATTGGTTCGTAATGTCACAGGAAATGGAATGAACTTCTCCTGGGTTTGTTCCCTCAGGCTGTGAGGCTGTCAGGAAGGAGACTAGGGAGCATCAGGACTAGGGCTGCCAGGCTGGGTAAAAACTTCTTCCCTCAGGCTGTGAGAGACTAATGCCACCACTGAGGTCTCATCAAAGTTCAAAGTACATTTTATTATCAAGGTACCTATATGCCACCATATACAACCCTGAGATTCATTTGGCAGGACAGTGAGCAGTTTACCTGCTGTGCACTACAATGATATTTTATTAACTTAATCATGGCTAATATTTTGTTTTATGTGGTGTGTATGACGTATGTTTTGTATATCACACTGTGGTCTGGAGGAACGTTGTTTCATTTGGTTGTATATGTGCATAGTCAGATGACAGCAAACTTGAACTTGAATTTACTCCCAAGATAATGGTGAGTGCCCTTTACTTTCAACACGGCAACAATCCTGCAGGTTCTGGCAAGTGACAAACAGTTTAAGAGTTGTGAATCACTGGTGGACTACCAGTCAGCTGGAGAAAACGGCAACTCGGGTTCCTGACGAGGTTTAGAAACTACTGTCCTTGTGCATTAATCCTCCCATGAATAACTGCAGAAAATAAGGCCAGTATTTAACACTTGTAGAGGTTTTCTCTTAATAAGGAGATTTACATTCTTGCAATGCTATTAACCTGTGGTCTGGAAAAGGAGCAATTCTACTTTGCACAGTACCAGATATTTCCGTACAATTTGCAAAAAATAACTCAAGCTATTTTCAGACTATCTGTCTTTATGTTTACCTCAACTGAGTCCCCATCCCTAAATAGTTCCTGGAGATAGTTTAATGAATTTTGTTATAAATTATGTTTAAATCTCTTCATCTAAACTTTCTTTCTCTTTACTTCTGTCCTAGATATGACTTCACCTAATTTCTTTTTCCAGTGCTCACAGGTTTTTTTTCCCAAAGTTGCCACCTTTGTTGGTCATGGGGAGGAACTGTTGGAACTGTCTAAAAGAAGTTATCTGGTTCACAGCAGACTTCTCCTCTTCAGCTAATGACTCTTTACCCTTCATAGGATAGGACAAATCTTTTCATTTGTTTGAAACATAACAAAATAAGATTCAAATGAACAGTGTCAACTTCCCTGGTCACACTCCTATGGGGTGACTTGTTCATTCTCTAACAAACCTAACAAATGTTCTAATAAATTTACATATCTTATCTCTTTGTAGATAACATTAAATCCAAGAAGACTGATCCGTTGTTTCATATACAGAGCTGAGACATTGTTACTGAAATGCAAATTGTTTCTCATTTAGTATAACTGAGGGAATGTAGTACTGTGTGAAGGACTGTGCTGTGGCTGGGTTCTGAGGGAGCGCCGCATTGTGGGAGGAGCAATCTGCTTTACAAGAATTTGTAACTCTGAAAGCCTGCTGGGTGGGACATGGATTAGATTTAAATGTTTTCTAAAATTATGAAGGGTTTTTAGAGATTAAACAATCCATTTCCTCTGGTCAATAAGCCAGTAGAGGCTAGGCACTGGTTCAATGTCATGGGCAAAGCCGCAAAGCCAGCGGTTATGGAAATTTTCTTCCATTGCCGTGGGTTGTTCAACCACAATTGGCTTTCAAGCAGTGACGCTGACAGCAGGAATTGGCCAAGGGTTTGTAAAACAGGAGAGTCAACGTCTACATTTCTGTGATGGATTTTATAAGGGGGATGGACGTTTGTGTATCCCTGGCTAGGCCTGTGCCTGGCTGACCTCAGAAGGCAGTGGTCTGCCAGACCTCAAAACCACTGAGCAAAGGGGTGAAGATGCTCACAGCTTCCCACGTTATGCCATGGTAAATCAAGGGTTTACATTTATATAGCACCTGACATGACCTCAGGATTTCCAAAGAGATCAGAAGCAAGGATATTAGCCACATAGAAAGTTCAAACTACAACTCAGTGTGTTTTTCCCCTGGTGCTTCGGTTTCCTTCCACAGTCCAAAGACTTACCGGGTAGATTAATTGGTCATTGTGAATTGTCCTGTGATTAGGTTAGGGTTAAACTGGGGTTGCAGAGATTGTTGAGGAGGCTCAAAGGGTTAGGAGGGGCTACTCTGTATTGTATCACTAAATAAATTTTAAAAACCACCTCCTCCTTCCTCTCATCCAATCCCTTCATCCTTCCCCTCACAGAACCCTCTTCCAAACCCATCCACTCCCTAACTCCTTCAAGACACCCCTCCTCTCCTCTTTTGATGTTTCTTTATCTACCCCCCTGAGGACATCTGTGCAATGTTGCCTCCAAATATTTTTTTGCTGAGCGCTCCAACAAAGTTGCTTGGAATTTACAAAATGTCCTGGAGTGGATTAGGGGCCATTCAGCCCCTCAAACCTGTTCCGTCTTGTGCTCAGACACTCCTGTGCCTGGCATCACTTTTTGAATGTACAGAAGTCAATGTATATGCTATCTTATGTATTTGTATTTATTGTGACTTTTCGTTATTCCGTTCTTTATCTTATTGTGTTTTTTGTGCTGCATCTGATCCGGAGTAACAATTATTTTGTTCTCCTTTACACTTGTGAGCTGCAGTTGACATTAAACATTCTTGAATCTTAAATCTAAGGTCACCTCCTGGGGTTTATTTTGCAGCCCTGACCCCATAGCTGGACTCCACATTACAACACTGAAACCACAATTGGCCATGTTTACAAAGAGCTTCCAATCTGGGCTCCGGTGAACTCGGAGCAGATTGATCAGGCAGAGGACTGGAAGCAAGGAGCATAAATGGCTGCTTAGAGTTTCATGGGCAGCCCAGGACACTAACCTTCTGTGGTTATCCCGGATTCTCCAGTAAATGGATATAGACCTCAGGGATGCACTACACCCACACTGCAAGGAGATCCTTGGGATTTGAATTGGATTGTGTAGTTGTTGACCATTCTGTGTGCATCTATTTATCTTGGCTGTTAAAGTTCTTCAAATTAGCTGGAGGGTTGCTTCGCAGGGGGACAGCTGGGAATGAGAAGCTCCCAGAATGGGTCCAGCCCATGTGGGGAAGATGGTGCTGGAGACCTGCCAAACAGATGATTCAAACTGGACTATTAATTGGGATAAATGGCTTCCAGTGTGGCTTTATAAAAAGAAATTTACAAAGTAATTCTTCTCTGGATACAGACTGCAGAATATGGCAGCTTGGTGTCACAAGACACATGCACACCCTTGTGTCTAGACTGAAGGCATGTTTACTGAGGCAATGAACGATTGAATGTTATAAAATCATTCCTGTGGCAATGTTGGCAGACTGTGTGTGCCCAGATCAAGAAGCAGTTATCCACAGATGATTGACATTACAAAACTCAGTATTTATTAGCTTTAGGTGATCTGGAATCATCTTAAAGTTCTCCCCTATTCAGCTGTGCCATTCAGTTTTTCTCTGGAGCCCTGCCCAGATGATTATTTGGTTTGAAGATCTGACAGAAAGTGATATTCCTATTCCAGTAAATCATCGATATTGAAAGCACAGCAAACATATGTTTCAGTTAGAAATGTAACGCAGCAAACGGCGCTAAGTTCCATGGTGAGAAGCTGGCAATAGCTCCTCGCTGACTGTATCCCGGCGTGAGCTGTCCATCCGGTCACTGCACTGTGCTGCCCACATTGACTCCCTCTGCTCCCTTGACACTCACTTTTAAAGTTCACTGTTTACGTTCTCCCTGTTCTCAGTGCTCACTTTCTGTGACCTCTCCAACCCAACAACTAGCTGTGACTTCTGTGCCCTTCCAACTCCAGTGGTCTTGGTCCTCCCTGAATTTAATCATCCTCCTGATGGTTAAAAAAATTATACCCCTTCTTTGCCCCTCATCCTTGAATAGCCTTTGGTCCCCTGACTTGACAGCTTATATTAACTGTGTCATTTTTTTTGGAATAAACTTTCCTCCGAAATGCCTGGGACATTGTGCAGTGGTGAAGATGTTGTGTGGCACTTTCTTTAATTTGTATTACTTTATTTAGTGCAGGGGTTCTCAACCTTTTTTATGCCACGGCCCCCTAGCACTAACTGAGCGTCCACTGACCCCAGGTTTTTAGAGCTACAGGCCCTTCTGGCCTAACAAGCCACACTGCTCAGAAGAAGGACGTACAAACTCCTTACAGGCGGTGTCAGAATTGAACTCCAAACTCCGATGCTGCAAGCTGTAATAACATTGCACTGACTGCTACGCTTGGCTTGAAGCTTCCCATCTGTGAACAGAGTCAAACCTGTTTCATTGTAGTGTTCTACCCTCATTTTATTTTGATCTGGACTAATAACAATAAGTTATATCAATAATTTAATATCTCATCCTCATTAATGTGGCATGCTGCTATAACTGAAGCAAACACGTAATTCCATCAACCAGAAGGGTACGAAGGATCCTTCTCTATCCAGAAATTTATTGTTGCCCTCCTCTCCTGTTACACAATCAGCTTGTGATCCTCACTGAAGAAAAGGGTCTAAGTGAGACACAAGAAATTCTGTAGGTGCTGGAAATCCAAAGCAACACACGCTAAATGCAGGAGGAACTCTGCAGATCAGCCAGCATCCATGGAAATGAACAAGCAGGATTTGGACCAAGACCTTTCTTCAGGACTGGAAAGGAAGGGGGGGGGATGATGCCAGAATAAAAAGGTGGGGAGGGGAAGGAGGATAGCTAGAAGGTGATGGGTGAAGCCAGGTACATGGGAAAGATCAATGGTTGGAGAAAAAAGGAACCTGATAGCAGAAGAGAGTTGACCATAGGAGAGAGGGAAGGAGGAGGGGCACCAGGCGAAGTGATAAGCAGGTAGAGAAGAGGTAAGAGGCCAGAGGGAGGAATAGAAGGTGGGGGGGATTTTTTTAACCAGAAGAAGAAATCAATATTCACGCCATCAGGTTGGAGGCTACCCAGATGGAATATAAGGTGTTGCTTCTCATCGTGACACAAGACGAGACCATGGACCAACATGTCAGAATGAGAATCAGAATTAAAATGTTTGGCCAGCAAGAATTTTCGCTTTTGGCAAATGGAGCAGAGGTGTCCAACCAAGCAGTCACCCAGTCACCTGGAAGGACTGTTTGGGGCCCTGAATGGAGGTGAATGGGCGGATGTAGAACTTTGGCTGCTTGCAGGGAATAATGCCTGGAGGGAGATTACTGGGAGGGACAACTGAACAAGAGGGTTAAGGTTCTGGTTGAAAGGTTGGGAAAATGGATGGATGCCAGGGAGGGTGGTGAAATCTTCAATGGGGCAACATGTTTGCCATCTGTGTTGTGATCCTGTGGCTTCAGGGCATTGATCCCTGAATTCTAACTGTCAGCCCCGGTCCTCACCAATAATTTCAGCAGGAATGCTGAGCCGGCATAGATCCGACTTGGAGTAGATTGATTATATTAAACCAATAATTACCAGGCATTCTGTGGCCACTGTGGATAGCAAAACGCTACCATGGCTTTGAGCGGGCGAATAATTCTGACAGATTAGTTCAATCTGTGCCCACAGCCAGCTGTGAAACATGAGACTGCATGCAGAACATAGAACATAGGCCACAACAGCACAGTTACAGGCCCTCAGTGTATGATGTGCTGAACTAATTAAACTAGTAATTAAATGCCTAACCTAACAAATCCCATCCACCTACACAATGTCAGTATCCTTCCATTCTCTGCACGTTCATGTACTTTTCTAACAGCCTCTTAAATATGTCTACTCTCTTTGCCTCCACTGCCACCCCTGGCAGTGCAAAACAGACACTCACCAGTCTGTAAAAAAAACTTGCTGCACACATCTTTGAATACAACCTCTCTCAAAGTTCAAAGTAAAATTTATTATCAAAGTACATATATGTCACCACATACAACCCAGCAATTCTTTTTTTTCTTTTTCTGCGGGCATACTTAGCAAAACCTATTAGACCAGTAACTATAAACTGCAAATGCGTGTATAAATAAATAACGAGCATGAAATAACAATATAACATCCATCAATATAGCAAAGTCCTTAAATGAGTGTAGCTATCCCCTTTTGTTCAAGAGCCTGATGGTTGAGGGGTAGTAACTGTTCTTGAACCTCATGGTGGGTCCTGAGGCTCCTGTACCTTCTACCTAATGGCAGCAGTGAGAAGAGAGCATGACCTGGGTGGTGAGGATCTTTGATGATGGATGCTGCTTTTCTACAGCAATGTTTTGTGTAGATGTGCTCAATGGTTGGGAGAGTTTCTGCAAAAGGTAATGGATTCGGCCCAGCATATCATTGATAAAACCCTCCCAGCCATTGAAACGTCCAGATGTTCCAGGGTTGTGTGAAGAGCCAACAAGATGGCATCTGCTGCAGACCTGTGGCTTCAGTCGGCAAATTGGAGTGGATGTAAGTCACCATTCAGACAGGAGTTGATACGCTTCAACACCAACCTCTCAAAACACTCCATCACTGTGGACGCAAGTGCCACTGGGCGACAGTCATTGAGACAGGTTACCACACCATCTTGGGCACCAGTACAACTGAAGCCTGCTTAAAGCAGGTGGGTACCACACACTGCCGGAGCGAGAGGTTGAAGATCTCCGTGGATACACCAGCCAGTTGGTTGGCACAGGTTGTCAATACTCGGCCAGGTACTCCATCTGGACCAGAAGCTTAACTTGGATACACTCTCTTGAAGGCAGCTTGCACGTCACCTTCAATTACTGAGACCAAAGGATCCTGAGGAACCCTGGGGATGCGGAATAATTCCTCTCTGTTCTGTTGGTCAAAGCGAGCATAGAACGCATTGAGCTCATTTGGAAGCGAAATCTATGTTGCCATATTTAGTTTAGTAGAAGCTTATGGCATTCAAACCCTGCCTCAGTTGTCAAACATCTCCTGCTGATTCCACTTTACCTAAGAGATGGTTTTCCAGAGATCATACCCTCACCTCTTGTAGCATTCTTGATCTCCAGACTTGAGTGCCTCTGATCAGGCTCTCAGCAGGTTCCAGATTTCATTGTTCATCCAGGGCTTCTGATTGGAGAAACCCCTGAACGATTATGTGGGGACACACTCATACACAGCTGTTTTAATGAAGTCTGTAATGACCCTGCTGTAGTCATTCAGGTCCTCAGATGAGTTCTTGAATACGGCCCAGTCCACTGACACAAAGCCATCCTGTAACTGTTTCTTACCATAAATACCTTACCTTAAGTTTCTTACCTCTCTCACTTTAAATACATGTGATAAGTAGATATTTCGACCTAGGGGCAAAGATACCAGCTGTCTACTCTATCTATGCCATTCAAAATCTTATAATCCTCTATTGTGTTTCCTTCAGATTTCACCGTTCCAGAGGAAACATCCCAAGTTTGTCCGATCTCTCATAATAGCACCATACCTCTAATCCAGGCAGTATCCTGATAAACCTTTCCTACCACCTCTCCTAGGTCTCCATTTCCTTTCTGTACTGGGGCGACCAAAATTGAAGACAAAACTCCAGATATAGCCTAACTAGAGTTTTATAAAGATCAGAAACAGATTTAATATCACCGGCATATGTTGTGAAATTTGTTAACTTTACAGACTGGTGAAATAGATGATAAATAAATAAATACAGAGGAAAATTAGATATATTAAGTATATATATGTCTATTAATTAGTTAAGTTTAAATACGTAGTGCAAAAAAACCAGAAATAAAAGTGAGGTAGCGTTCACGGGTTCAACGTCCATTTAGAAATCAGATGGCAGAGGAGAAGAAGCTGTTGCTAAATTGCTGTGTGTGTGCCTTCAGGCTTCTGTACCTCCTTCCCGATGGTAACAGTATGAAGAGGGCATGTCCTGGGTGGTGGGGATCCTTAATGATGGACGCAGCCTTCCTAAGGCACTACTCCTTGAAAGTGTCTTGGATACTATAATACATGATAGAGCTGACGAATTTTACATGCTTCTGCAACTTATTTCAATCTTGTGCAGTAACCCCTCCCCCCCCCATACCAGCCTGTGATGCAGCCAATCAGAATGCTGCAACATAACTCGCAGACTCTTGGACTCTGTGCTTCAACTAATAAAGACAAGTGTGCCATGTGCCGTCTTTACCGCCCCATCTACCCGTGTGGCCCCTTTCTGGGAGCTATGGACCTAAACCCCAAGATCTCTCTTTACATCAACACTGTTAAGTCTTACCATTAACAACATTCTGGCCTATTTGATCGCCCAAAGCTCAACACCTCACATTCGGCCTGTTTAGACTCTGTTTATCATTTATCTACTTATCTCTGTAGCTTATCCATATCCTGCTGTATTTTTAGTAATATTCCATGTCTTCTGCAACACCACCAATCTTTGTATCATCTGAAACTTACTAACCCACCCATCTACCAGACTACAGAGCTACACTAAGGACACAGAGGCCAAGTGAGTAAATAACCAGGGAAAGTATTTACACAGTCCCGAAGCAACAACATGCCAGGTCCTGAACCAACCAAAACGGCAACTGAGGAGTACTGGAAGAGTATGTGGGAGAAACGCCAGTGCCCAATGGCTGAAAGATCTACAAGTAAGCCTCTGTAATCTCCCACATTCACAGCAGCAGAAGTATGAAGAACTGGGCATCACCAGGGTCTGACATGATCCACGTCTATTGGCTGAAAAAGCTAACAGCATTACATACACGGCTGGCAGCTCAAATGAACCAGCTGCTTGAAGCAGGCTCCCACGCTGACTGGCTAACGCAAAGAAGGGCAGTACTCATAATGAAGGATCTTCACAAAGGAGCAACAACGTCGAACTACCAGCCTATCACCTGTATGTCAACTACATGGAAACTCCTATCAGGGATCAGGCTGAAGGAACATATGTGTAAATTCCTGAGCCCTGCTCAGGGGATTGGTGATGGAACCAGGGGCTCCAAGCACCAACTACTGATAGACAAAACAGTCATGCGAGACTCAAAGACCAGGCAGACCGACCTAAACGCACCCTGGATCGATGACCAGAAAACATACGACTCAATGCCCCACACATGGATCCTGGAATGCTTGTCTCTGTCTCGGTCAACAAGACACTAAGGACCTTCATCAAGAACTCAATGGGCTGTTGGAAGACAATGCTAGAAGTTAACTCAAAGCCAATATCACAAGTGACCATCAGACGTGGAATATACCAAGTGATGCACTCTCCCCACTGCTGTTCTACAAAGGCCTGACCCCCCTCAGCCAGATCATCTCAGAGAGTGGATATGTGTCCAGGTTCAGGAGTGGAGAGACCATCAGCCACCTCCTGTAATGGACGACATCAAGCTGTCTGCCAGAAGTGAGAGAGACATTGACTCACTAGTCCACCTGACAAGGGTGTACAGCGGAGACATCGGGATGTCATTTGGACTGGAAAAGTGCAGCCGGGTGGTAGTGAAAAGAGGCAAACTCATCCCGACTGAAGGAGCCGAGTCACCTGAAGGCCACGTACCAGATGTACAGGAAGCTACAAATACCTGGGGATTCTGTGGGTGCGTGGAAGCCGCGATGGGGACACAAGGAAGGCTGTGACATCCAAGTTCCTCCAAAGAGTGAGACAAGTCCTAAAAGGCCAGCTGAACAGGAAGAACAAGATCACAGCCATCAACACATTCACCCTATCAGTCATCAGGTACCCAGCCACAATAGTGTGCTGGCTAAGGAACGAACTGGAAGCCGCTGACATCAAGATGTGGAAACTACTAACAATACACAGAGAAACTGCAGAAGGTTGTAAATCTAGTCAGCTCCATCTTGGGCACTAGCCTACAAAGTATCCAGGATATCTTTAGGAAGCGGAGTCTCAGGAAGGCAGCGTCCATTATTAAGGACCTCCAGCACCCAGAGCATGCCCTTTTCTCACTGTTACCATCAGGTAGGAGATACAGAAGCCTGAAAGCACACACTCAGTGATTCAGGAACAACTTCTTCCCCTCTGCCATCCGATTTCTAAATGGACTTTGAAGATTTGGACACTACCTCACTTTTTTTAATATACAGTATTTCTGTTTTTGCACATTTTTAAAAATAACATTCAATATATGTAATTAATTTACTTGTTTATTTATTATGTCTTATTTTTAAATTTTTTTTCTCTCTGCTTGATTATGTATTGCATTGAATTGCTGCTGCTAAGTTAACAAATTTCACGTCACATGCCGGTGATAATAAACCTGATTTTGATTCTAATTCTGAATTCCATCCAAAGTCCAACGTTGAGCAACTACCATACACCCACCAGAAAAAAGTACAGGGACTTGGAAGTGTCAAGGCCACAGTCCTGGAAGAAAAGTGATATGTCTATGAGTATGTCAGGAAGGTGGCTCCAAGGATGACCTGCTAGGAGAATACCTTGGACAGCAGGCAGGGGACATGGAAGTGGACAAGCCACTGCACGGGATGTACCATCGCCAGGTATCAGAGGTGGCTGACATCAGAAAGTCCTACCCATGGGTGGAAGTGGCAGGGCTGAGGGACAGCACAGAGTCACTGCTCATGGCTGCACATGAATAGGTGCTGAGCACAAGAGCAATAGAGGCAGGGGTCTCTCACCCCAGACAAGACCCAAGATACAGACTGTGCAGGGAATCCACTGAAACCATCCAGCACATGGTAGCGGGGTGCAAGATGCAGGCAGGGACAGCATACACCAAAAGGCACAACCGAGTTCAGGAATTGTGTACAGGAACATCAGTGCTGAGTATGGATTGGACACTCCCATGTCCAAATGGGAAACACTTGAGAAGGTAGCAGAGAATGATAGAGCCAAGATCCTTTGGGACTTCCAAATACAGTCTGATAAGCAGGTACTGGCCAACCAGCCAGACACAGTAATATTGGACAAGGAGCAGAAGAAAGCGATAGTAATAGATGTGGCAATCCCGAATGACAGTAACGTCAGGAAGAAAGAGTATGAGAAGTTGGAGAAATACCAGGGCTTGAAAGAGCAGATAGAAAGGATGTGGCTGGATAAAGCGAGTAATCTCGGTGGTGATAGGAGCACTTGGAGCTGTGACACCTGGACTGGGAGAGTGGCTCCAACAAATCCCAGGAACAACATCTGAGATCTCAGTGCAGAAGAGTGCAGTTCTAGGAGCAGCAAGGATACTGTGCCGATCCCTCAATCTCCCAAGCCTCCCAAGATTGAGGGGAAATTATACATATATATCACAAACAGCAGAGGTCCCAGCACAAATCCCTGCTAAACACCACAGGTCATGGACCTTCAGCCAGAATAAGTCCCAGCAATCACTACCCTCTCTCTTTGGATGAGCTAATTCCAAATCCAAGTGGCCAAGTCACCATGAACCCCCATGCATCTCAGTTTTTAGACTTTGCCAATGCCTCACTAAAGGGAGTTGGACTGTGACCGTTCACCGAGCCGGAGTACATGAAGATCACTACCTTTTCAATCAGTACTCAAGATTAAAAAGGCAAAACTTTGAGACAATTTTTCAGAGTTGGACTGTGACCAATCACCGGGCAGGTTCATTGGAAAGGGTGAGTAAAAATAACACAGGTGCAGGCGGAGCGAGCATTGTTGGTGAGTGGGTCAGTGTTTGGAGCGGCTTTCTTCATTCCTCAACTGTTCAGGCAGTTATGGAGTGAGAATGACTCAAGGAGCAGTGTTTTGTAATGTGTGTGAGATGTGGGAATTCTGGGAGACCTCCAGCCTCCTGGACAAACACATCTGCAGCTCTTCAGAAAAGATGAGGAACTACAGCTTCAGCTCATGTGAGAGAATGAGGAGGTGATAGACAGGAGCTACAGGGAAGGAGTTACCCCTAGATTGCAGGAGACTGGTAACTGGGTGACTGTCAGCAGAAGGAATGGAAATGCTCAGCCAGTGCGGAGTACAGCAGTAGCTGTTCCCCTCAGTAATATGTATGCCACTTTCGATACTGTTGAGGGGGGCGACCTACCGGGGGGATCTGCAGTGACTGGGTGTCTGGTACTGTGGCTCAGAAGAGAAGTTTCAAGGTAGTAATCTCTGGATTGCTGCCCATGACACGAGTCCGTGAGTGTAAGAATAGGATGATTTAGCAGGTGAATCGAGGCTGAGAAACTGGGTTGGGGAGGGCTTCAGATTTTGTGTATCATTGGGATCTCTTCTGGTTTAAGTACAACTTGTACAAAAGAGATGGGTTACACCTGAACCAGAAGTGGACCAATATCCTTGCGGGCAAGTTTGCTGGAGTTGTTTGGGAGGTTTAAACTAATTTGGCAGGGGATTGGGAACTGGAGTGATTGTGCTGAGGATGAGGTAATTAAAGTGAGCAAGGAAAGGCTGATGATAGGGCAAAATTACAATCAACGGGATGAGTTGCAGTGTGAAAGGTGGGCAAAATCGAGAAGGGTGAACACAGGACTGAAGGTGTCATATTTGAATGCGCGCAGTATATGGAATAAGATAGATGAACATGTAGCACAGTTGTAGATTGACGTGCACGATGTGGGCACCACTGAATCGTGGCTGAAAAAGGATTGTAGCTGGGACCTTAACATCCAAGGATACACATTGTATTGGAAGTACAGGCAGGTAGGCAGAGGGGGTGGCATGGCTCTGTTGGTAAAAGGCAAAATCAAATCATTAGAAAGAGGTGACATAGCGACGGAAGGCGTTGAATCATTGTTGGTAGAGCTAAGGAACTGTAAGGGTAAAAATTACCCTGATGGGAGTTGTGTACAGACGCACTAACAGCAGTAAGGAATGTTGCATGTGGATATGATTCTGCTGCAAGTAAGCTTTACATTACACGTGTGCATACATGCAGTTGTCCATATGACAATGAATGGACTTTGACTTTATACGGCATGGATACAGGCCCTTTGGCCCAACTATATAAAATGAGAGACACAATAGCGTGAATGCACACTGTTATTTTCCTCCCCCAGGGTTGTGGAATCAAGAACTAGAGGACAGAAAGGTAAGGTTTAATAGGAGCCTGAGAGGCAATTTTTTTGGCCAGTGGGTGGTCAGTATACAGAACAAGAAACCAGAGGAAGTGGATGAGGCAGGTACAGTAACAGCTTTAAAAGACATTTGGACAGGGACATGGATAGGAAGGACAAGGACAAATAGGACTAGCTTTGCTGCTGGACATCTTCGTCAGCATGGACTAGTTGGGCTGAAGGACTTCTATGCTGTATTGCTCCAGGTTCAATGGTGAGGAAGTAATCTTTCTTCTGGCTGTTGTCCTGTATGTCTGGTGAGTGGATTTAATTTGGAAGTAGGATGAGTGATGGCTGTCTATTAGTGGAGCCGTATGTGTTTCTCACTAAACATAGAAACATAGAAAATAGGTGCAGGAGTAGGCCATTCGGCCCTTCAAGCCTGCACCGCCATTCAGTATGATCATGGCTGATCATCCAACTCAGAACCCTGTACCTGCTTTCTCTCCGTACCCCCTGATCCCTTTAGCCACAAGGGCCATATCTAACTTCCTCTTAAATATAGCCAATGAACCGGCCTCAACTGTTTCCTGTGGCAGAGAATTCCACAGATTGACCACTCTCTGTGTGAAGAAGTTTTTCCTCATCATAGTCCTAAAAGGTTTCCCCATTATCCTTAAACTGTGACCCCTCGTTCTGGACTTCCCCACCAACGGAAACAAACTTCCTGCATCTAGCCTGTCCAATCCCTTTAGAATTTTATATGTTTCAATAAGATTCCCCTTCAATCTTCTAAATTCCAGTGAGTATAAGCCTAGTTGATCCAGTCTTTCATCATATGAAAGTCCTGCCATCCCAGGAATCAATCTGGTGAACCTTCTCTGTACTCCCTCTATGGCAAGAATGTCTTTCCTCAGATTAGGGGACCAAAACTACACACAATATTCTAGGTGCAGTCTCACCAAGGCCTTGTACAACTGCAGTAGAACCTCCCTGCTCCTGCACTCAAATCCTTTTGCTATGAATGCTAACATACCATTTGCCTTTTTCACCACCTGCTGTACCTGCATACCCACCTTCAATGACTGGTGTACAATGACATCCAGGTCTCGTTGCACCTCCCCTTTTCCTAATTGGCCACCGTTCAGATAATAATCTGTTTTCCTTCTCACATTTATCCACATTAAATTGCATCTGCCATGAATTTGCCCACTCACCTAACCTATCCAAGTCATCCTGCATCCTCTTAGCATCTTCCTCAGAGCTAACACCACCGCCCAGCTTCGTGTCATCCGCAAACTTGGAGATGCTGCATTTAATTCCCTCGTCTAAATCATTAATATATATTGTAAACAACTGGGGTCCCATCACTAAGCCTTGCGGTACCCCACTAGTCACTGCCTGCCATTCTGAAAAGGTCCCGTTTACTCCCACTCTTTGCTTCCTGTCTGCCAACCAATTCTCTATCCACTTCAATACCATACCTCCAATACCGTGTGCTTTAAGTTTGCATACTAATCTCCTGTGTGGGACCTTGTCAAAAGTCTTTTGAAAATCTAAATATACCACATCCACTGGCTCTCCCCTATCCACTCTACTAGTTACATCTTCAAAAAATTCTATAAGATTCGTCAGACATGATTTTCCTTTCACAAATCCATGCTGTCTTTGTCCGATGATTTCACCTCTTTCCAAATGTGCTGTTATCACATCTTTAATAACCGACTCTAGCATTTTCCCCACCACTGATGTCAGACTCACCGGTCTATAATTCCTCGGTTTTTCTCTCCCTCCTTTTTTAAAAAGTGGGGTTACACTAGCCACCTTCCAATCCGCAGGAACTAATCCAGAATCTAAGGAGTTTTGAAAAATTATCACTAATGCATCCACTATTTCTTGGGCTACTTCCTTAAGCACTCTGGGATGCAGACCATCTAGCCCTGGGGATTTATCTGCCTTTAATCCCTTCAATTTACCTAACACCACTTCCCTACTAATATGTATTTCCCTCAGTTCCTCCATCTCACTAGATCCCTCGGTCCCTTACTATTTCCGGAAGATTATTTATGTCCTTCTTAGTGAAGACAGAACCAAAGTAGTTATTCAATTGGTCTGCCATGTCTTTGTTCCCTATGATCAATTCACCTGTTTCTGACTGTAAGGGACCTACATTTGTCTTGATCAATCTTTTTCTTTTCACATATCTATAAAAGCTTTTACAGTCAGTTTTTATGTTCCCTGGCAGCTTTCCCTCAT
Source organism: Hemitrygon akajei (assembly GCF_048418815.1). Taxonomy (NCBI): domain Eukaryota; kingdom Metazoa; phylum Chordata; class Chondrichthyes; order Myliobatiformes; family Dasyatidae; genus Hemitrygon; species Hemitrygon akajei. The sequence continues at coordinate 36,662,497 of NC_133127.1, forward strand.
AATCTTTTTTCCCTTTCCTAATTAAGCCCTTTGTCCTCCTCTGCTGGTCTCTGAATTTCTCCCAGTCCTCAGGTGTGCCGCTTTTTTTTGCTAATTTATATGTTTCTTCTTTGGACTTGATATTATCCCTAATTTCCCTTGTCAGTCATGGGTGCACTACCTTCCCTGGTTTATTCTTTTGCCAAACCGGGATGAACAATTGTTGTAGTTCATCCATGCAATCTTTAAATGCTTGCCATTGCATATCCACCGTCAACCCTTTAAGTATCATTTGCCAGTCTATCTTAGCTAATTCACGTCTCATACCTTCAAAGTTACCCTTCTTTAAGTTCAGAACCTTTGTTTCTGAATTAACTATGTCACTCTCCATCTTAATGAAGAATTCCACCATATTATGGTCACTCTTACCCAAGGAGCCTCGCACGACAAGATTGCTAACTAACCCTTCCTCATTGCTCAATACCCAATCTAGAATGGCCTGCTCTCTAGTTGGTTCCTCGACATGTTGGTTCAGAAAACCATCCCGCATACATTCCAAGAAATCCTCTTCCTCAGCACCCTTACCAATTTGGTTCACCCAATCTATATGTAGATTGTAGATTAAAGCATGAATCGAAATGCTCAGACAGATGAGGAGCAGCTGATGGGACCAGACCACTGACTGCTCTTTCAGCTTCTTCCCTGTCACTCAGCTGGTTCTTCTGCAAATCCCCAGCTCCTGCTTCTGAAATCATCCTGTAAAATCTTTCCTGTCAATGAAAGCTTTGTGTCCTCACCCTCTTGAACAACTCCTGATGAAGTACTGGGCCAAGCTGAGGATGAGAAAGGTGAGGTGGAAGGATGCAATGTTCTTCATTAAGGACTAGCTGATGGCCCTGGGTGCAAATCAATCCTTGTTACTGGGCAGAAGAGTTTTAGTCTGTGATTGTCATACTCCAGGTTATATAGTTATCAGGCAACACGCATCTGGAGCAAGATAAAGTGATTTTGGAATCTGTCCAAAACATCATCAGCTAATATAATTCTGCAGCTCTCAGTAACCTGGTTCTCATTCCATTCTCATCCTAATTTTCCCACTCCTACTCTTCTGCATTTCTCAGCCCAAGCTCCAGATATAGCACCTCAACCCCCTGACCAGACACATTGACATTTTCCCTGACTCAATGTTGACTTTCAACTTTGGGATAATCACCATCCCTGCTTTCCCTGTATTAATTACTGATTAGAATTCCTTCACCTACTTTGACCCTCTTCTTCAAAATGACAGTTGTTCACCCTGCAATATCAACTCCTTTTATGTTCCAGTCATGGTGGCCTTCACCTATCACACTCCTCTCACAGAGTCATAGAGCCATACAGCATGAAAACAGGCCCTGGTGGTTCAACTGGACCATGCCAACCAAGGTGCCCCACCTAAGCAGGTCCCATTTGTAGTGTTTTACCCGTAACCCATTATACTTCTGTCAATCTTGTGAGAATTTGTCAAAGGGTGAAGACTCTGTTCATTCATTCTCAGTGGAGAGGGGTAACTGACAGTTGTTTTGACTGTGAAAGCTGGGGGTGGTCTGTCTTTTTCCCCTTTGCACTCCCAGTAGGGTTTGACTGGATACAACTCTATAATTCGCACTCCACACTCATTCAGACCTCACGGTTTTCACTGGAACTGCACTAGGTTGAGAATCGTAGATCCAGAAAGCTGGAGAGTTGATGTATTCATCCTCTGAGTAGGCATGGTACAAACACAGAACCTCAGAAATGCGTGGTCCTGGTACTCACAGGGAATCTTCACAATATTCCAGATACTGAATTGAATCACTCCTCAGAAAGATTATTTTCAAGGTTCTTTATTTATAGGAATGGAGCAGTTTTTCAAATAGATTTAAAAACAGCCGACACAACCAATTTGCACAACCAAATTCAATACAGGAATGACTGCTTAAAACCCTTTCTCTCTCACATATACATATAAATAAAAATAAAATCATGTACAGATAAATGCAGCATCGCAGTGTCGAATAAAAATATTTAGATCCCTTGATCTCTAATGAATCAGTACAGGAACTTCCCGGAAGGGACGTGTCAAAGGAACGATGAATGTAAATGTAGCAATTTGCCAAGAGTCCTTGGCAGCACCTTCCAAACCTGCAACCTCAACTGCTAAAGACCAAAGGAGGATAGGAATAACTGGGTCATGAGAGCACTATAACACTCCAAATCGAACACCATCCTAGTTCAGACCTACATATTTGCCTCTTTGTAATAACTAGGTCTAAATCCGGAGTCATCCTTCCCAAAGGCAACACCTTCACTACATGTGTCTCCAATGGTTCTCCATTACCTTTCAATTTTTTTCTGTGGATGGGGAGATAATATGGATCTTGCCATCAATGCCCATGTACCAAGAACAAATAGTTTGAAAAGAGATTGCTTTATAGTAAACAGTTGTTTAGATTCTTCTAGATGTATCATCAGATCCCTGATGGTTTGTACAATAGTGTGAAATATATATTCTATATAATGTCAGAAAACCTTACCCCCAAATGAAGTGAGTTTAGTTAAGCAAAAAGTCCATAATTTGCATGTTTAACATCTCCAATGATGAAATTAACACATTCTGTCCATCAGTTCCATTTTACCCCCAAATGAAGTGAGTTTAGTTAAGCAAAAAGTCCATAATTTGCATGTTTAACATCTCCAATGATGAAATTAACACATTCTGTCCATCAGTTCAAAGACTGTAAAAAGTATAAAGAATTACTTTAATCCAACATCTTTTGCACATCCATTAGCACATTAGAAGGAAAAGTTGGTTTCGCTGTCTGCAACAAAAAATAATGCTACAGGTTAGTTTCAACAATATTCACCAGGTGACCTTCAAATCCTGTATACATTCCCATGTTGTATGGGAATGTCCAGGGGTTTTTGGTTTGTGAGGGAAGGTTATCAGTACTCTTACAGAACTAACAGGGGTACAATTACCAATGGACCCCACTGTACATCTTCTAAATTATGACTCCCACCTTTCCCTTACGGAAAAAAACACACAAAATCTGGCTGGCAGGCCTGATTGCAGCTAAGAAGATTGTAGTCCAGCGTTGGAAACATCCTCATAATATTTCAAGTACTCACTGGCTTCGGAGCTTTTTGGACATTTCTTACCTGGAATTATCATCAGCAAGAATAAATGATGCACGACCAAACACAATCTTAATGTGGACAAATTTGATATCTAACTTAAAAGATCTTCTGTTAAAATAGGAATGCTCTGTCTGTGTATGCACAGACAGTTGGTTGGTGGAGGGGAGTGGATAGGGGAGGAGATGGAGGGGTGGCGAGGGGTGGGGATGAGGGTTGGGGGGTGTCTGAGTTAAACAGTCAAAATGTAATTGGCCACTGGTTATACTGAATGTAATTTGTTGGTGTTGCAATAAAAATCAGTGATAAAAAATTCTGTATACATTCCTAGATTGTACAGTACCACAAGTGGTGTAAGCTTCAGAACATAGAACAGTACAACACAGTACCTACCCTTCAGCCCACAATGTTGTGCTAATCTTTTGACCCTGATACTGCTTGACCCTATAGGCAGGCACTTAGACCTGGCATTCTTAACCAAGTGAAAGAAGGGCTGCAGGTTGGCACCAAAGTCAAGTAGAGGCGATGAAAGCAAGTTGCCTCCTGCCATTCACCAGTAGGGTGAAAGTGAGCCCATCGCCAAACTAGGAGAACTACCACCCATGTAGGTGCATTTTAGAAATTATTACTAATAAATCTGCAGTGTGAAGATACTTACTTTCATCGAGTACACTGTCATCTTCAACAGTGCTCTTGCTGGTGACATCCTCACTGGAATCCTTGTCATCACTGTTGTTCTCATTGAACTCAATTCCACCAGCATTGAGGTCAGTCTCATCTGAATCCAATGAAATTTTCTGATTGGAATCCGGTTCGTTGAATTCAGATTCAGTTCCATCATTGTGATTTTGGTTATTGTCAACAAAACCATAATGGTCATCATAATTATCATCATCTTCATAACTGTCACCATCTTCATCATTATCATGGGTGGTAAAATCCATATCCCTTAGACTGGCATCAACATTCTGTGTCAATAGAAACATCAGCATCAGGTGATGAATTCCTATTGGAGCTGTTAAAAATCTATATACACCAGTCAGATTCTATGTCAGAAGCCAACAAAAAAATCATTGTTTTAAAAATAGTTTTGGGTCATTAGCAATGTATGAGTGAGCTACCTCAAGTCTAACATACCCAAGTCAGACTATCTCATGTTAAATAATTCTGGGACTTCTTAATATGTTTTCAACAAAATTAGAGAATCCTGGACTGAGATGCTCTAAAGGAGTGGGAATAATTGTGGAAATGACAGCTGAGGAAACATGGAAGAAAGTTCGTTCTGTACTGGAAAGCATATTATTCACACCCTCTGAAAGACTGTGGGTAAAGTGGCTTGAATGCATCATGAAAGATGGGTGGTGCCCTCAGTTGGAGGTCAGCTTATTATACAGTCTGTTGGGCAATAAATAGATGAAGACAAGACCTACCTCATGGGATTGTGGTTCCTCAACTGAGTCTTCATTAGACCTTTGCTGACCCACAGGTTCCTGGCTATTCCAGATTTCCCCTTGATCAGTGTCCTTTTCTGTGGGTTCACTGGCTGCTTCATGATGACCAGCATCCTCATTACTGCCTACAACCATCTCATTGTCTTCCTGGGTTAATCCACGTGAATCAAAACTCTGCAAGGAGTCTGACAATGGTAAAACACCGGTGACCTCCTCTACATTAGATCCCTCACTTGCTGTGTCCTTGGGGCTTTGCTGGTGAAAGTCAACATTCACACTTGTATCAATTCCTGGTATGAAAGGCCCCTCGTAATCTGGCACTCCGGGGAATTCTTCATCGGGTGTTACAGGACCCTCGTAATCTGGCACCCCAGGGTACATGTAATCTGGCACGCCAGGATACCTGTCATCTGGTAGCTCACTTGGCACATTCACAAAGGTTATCCTGTAATCATCCTCAACACTGCTGGAGTCCTCGAGGGAAACTTCAGAGCTGAAACTAGCTCCATTGACCATGGAATATTCCTCTGGGGCACTTTCTTCCACATAGTTCACTTTCACATTTGATGCCCCAGGATTGGCTTGTCTTTCAAAGCCATGAAATACAGGTACCTGTCTATAGTCAGGATAGGTGACTCCAGGAAAGAAAGGAAAGCTGGGGTATCTGTGGTAGGGAAATCTAAGGTATGGTTGAAAGGGGTAATAAGGTGGGTTAAAAGGTTGAAAGTAACGAGCGTATCGCTGTAATTAAAAATCAAAGAGATTCATTATCAAAATCTTATCATTACCTGAGGTTTGATACATATCCTAACTTGTTCTATCTCAGTCTGCAAGAGTGTTTTTATGTTGAATGATGTTATGTCAAACATTCAACTGAGTTGTGCTTTATTCCTGGGTCTGTTGGTTGTAGGGAGAGGTGCCCCCTTGGAACATTCTGCTGGGGTTATGAACCAACTTATATCAGAGGCAACTTCAGCTGGATGACCAAGGATCAGCACTCTTATATGACTCATGCTCAGGGACTTTGGAACTGTATCCCAACACTCAGCACCAACAATCTCCTCCCCACATCCACCAATCTCCACCTCGCCTTTTCCCATCCCCATGGGGATTGTCAGCTTCCACTCCCAACCCTCCTAGTTCTGATCTTGATTGGAGGCCTCCCCCTCCCTCCTATCCACCACCTTCATCAACCCATTTCTCTGGCCTTACAACAATCCCCCTTACATCCCGTCCTGGAACTCAGCATCATCTTGTTGTCACCCGTCCCACTTTCTAGAGTAACCGCTATCAGAGATAGTATCAGACTTACCTCATTGCTGCCACTATTCAAACTTCTGGTTTTCCACACCTGGGAAATTAAATGTAGAACAACTATTGAACATTTTGAACATGATGATGGTGATACCTGGTCAACATTGCCACAAGTAACATGCTCTCTATCCCTTGGTTCACACCCTTTGTCTCTGGCTCACTGCTTCTACTTCCTTGGCTTTAGGTTGGCCATGCTCTGTTCCCAGAGATTTCCCTGTTATTCTTCCCTTCCCATCAGAGGTGGCCGAAGTCTGATGATTATTTCTTACCTTTTTTCTTTTCCTGACCCAGTCCTATCACTGACAATCCTATAAGCCAGGTAACTAATCCACACTCTTCACCTCTCCCCACAGCTCTGAAGCCCACAGGTCTGTGGTCGGAAGAGTGCCTGACACAATGTAATGAATCTTGGTGGCTTTTTAATATCTTTACAAGTTATTTAGGAGAGAATGAGGCTGCATTTAATCAGGGCAGTTAGATGTGGATGCACCTTTTCACAAATTGGTACGGTCTTGTTTTCCTTGATAACTTTGAGTGAAATTGTCTTCGTGAAGAAATAAAGGCCAACAGCTTTCACTGTAGAATGAGTCAGGCCAAGACAGGCACAGACAAGTAGAGGCTATGACTGAGTTCAGTCTGACTGGCCAGTGGGTGTGCTGACAATAAGTATTGTTTTTATTGAAAACTGTTGCTTACCGGAGCAGCCAAAGCCACGGCCAAGAGGCAACTGCTGAGAACCACCACTTTCATCCTTGTGAGGAACCACCTGCAAAACAGGAATTCTCTTCATCAGGGCACAGAGCTGACTGAAGGAGCTTTCCCAAACATCACTGAAATAGAATGGGGAGGGGGGATCTCTACCAAGGCCTGGACAGAGTAGACATGGAGGGGATGTTTCCAGTAGTGGGGGGAGTCTAGGACCAGAGGTCACAGCTTCAGAATACAAGGATGTCCCTTTAGAACAGAAATGAGGAGGTGGTTATTACTTCTTTTTTTGGATTTGCAGCTAGTTGTCTTTTATACACTGGTTTGAATGCCCAAGTTGGTTCAGTCTTTCATTGACTCTATTATGGATTTATTGAGTATGTCTGCAAGAGAATAAAAATTAATCAGGGTTGTATATAGTGACATATATGTACTTTGATAATAAATTTACTTTGAACTTTGGTAAACCTGTGGAATTCATTGCCACAGATGGCTGTGAGTCAAAATCATTGGATATATTTAAAGCAGAGGTTGATAGGTTCCTAATTAGAAAGAATGTCAAAGGTTACAGGTAGAAGGCATGTGAATGGGGTTGAGAGGGATAATAAATGGAATGGTAGAGCAGACTGGATGGGTCAAATGGCCTCATTCTGCTCCTATGGCATATGGTCTTAGGAACACCAGTGTGGATCTAGTGAACTGAATGACTGACTTTGCCTCACTAGGTGATATGTATGAATCCACTGGGGCAAGTCATTGGCAAGAATGTCTCCATCTTTAAACTACACCCACACTTATTCATAGTTGCAATGAAGGAGTTTATGGTTTGCCTGTAGCAAGCTGTGGGATGATTATGGCCTTGAATATAAATGGGTAAATAACCAGATAGAGTTTCAAACTGGGAACGGAATAAACAAGTCAAAGCTATGGCCATTATCAAGCCACACAGAGGAAGCATTCACGCTCGGAACCTTGGCAGCAGGGGCTATCAGCAGAACTCCTGCAGCTGAGACAGGTCACGAATTCAAACTCCACTCAAAGCCTGGACCACAGAAATCATGCTGGTGCTGTACTGAAGGAGGACTGTACAACTGCTGCTTCTCATTCAGCCAAGGTCCCATCATAGATGGAGAATATCCCTGGGACTACTGCCAGGTAATTACAGCTGAGGTTCTGAGGCTAATGCTCATTGAGTCATCAAGTCATAGATCACTGCTGCACACAAAAGGCCCTTTGGCCCATCTAGTCTGTGTCAAACTATTATTCTGCCTAATTCTATCTACTTTACACTCGGACCATAGCCTCCCATCCATGTATTTATCTAAGTGTCTCTTAAATTTTGAAATTGAACCTGCATCTCTCACACTCTGAATGAAGGAGTTCCTCGTCATGTTTGCCTTCAACATTTCAGCATTCACCCTTAACTCATGACCTCTAGAGCTAGTGTCAACAAACCTCAGTGGGAAAAGTCTGCTTGCATTTCCCCTATCTATACGCCTCACTATTCTGTATACCTCTCCCTTCATTCTCCAACACTTAGGCAACACTAATATTGCTAAAATCATTGTCATGGTCATTATTGTAAAACAGGGCCATTTGCCCTAATGAGGACCTGAAAACTCAAGAGGAGGAAATTTTATGGGAGCTCTCTGTGCACAATTTGGAACATTGCAACAGTAGTTAAACTCTAAGAGTACTTTGTTGGCTGCAAGTGCTTGGAAAATCCTGCTAGAGAAATGCTGACCTTTCTTTTTAAAAAGGAGGGGTGCATCATCAGAAGCATAACAACTTGTGACCCAGTGAAGCTCCCCTGTCCCTGTGCAGGATGTCCTTGCAAATACATCTCAGGCGTGCTGTTCTTGTACGCCTGGAGATGGAACTCCAGCTGAGAACAAGACCAGGTATCACTGATTCCCACAGAGGGGACACCTCAGAACAGCTGGCCACTGAGGTAAGGGCTGAAGCTTTGTCAGACTTTGAAAATGGAGGCTGTAAGAAGTATTACACAGGTCACACAGCGCGGGGCAGGCCCTTCGGCCCATCATGTTTGCACTAACCACAATGAAATCTAACCAGGACCATTTGAACATGGTCCTTACGGTGCCTGTCATTTATGGTGTCTTAAAGCCTCTTAAATGCCACTATCATATCTGCTTGCTCAGAAAGGGCAGAGCCAAGAGCAAGCTGTGGCAGATGCTGGAATAAGCAGGGAATGCTGGACGTTCTCCACAGGACAGGCAGCGTCTGTGGCGGGACAAGGAGAGTTTATGATTCCTGTCAATGGCCCGTCATGGTAAAAACAAGACTTGAGTTACAGTGAAGGGGGAGAGGTGGAGGGAGTGACAGGACAGAGAGGTGATTGTGGTGGATAGAGGTGGTATATATGTGCACCAGGTTGATGGTGAGTGGGCGTGGGGGAAATAAAATGGGATTAATGGTCAGTATCAGCTCGCCGGGCCGAATTTCTATTCTCCTCGCCCTTCCCCACGTCTGAAAGCTCCCTCTCCTGGGACCACTGAACTCCACTAAGGAACGCTAAGCAGTTCGCAGGTGATGCACCCTCCGCCGCCGAGGATTTGGTAAAGCTGTCCGCCGCCCTTTTTGGGGAGCGCGCCTTCCTTGGCCGCCCTCTCCCAGCTTCTAAATGTCTCCTCGGGTCACAGACGGCGAACTGAGCTCGGGCGTCCTGTGTGGATAAAGTACCCCACCTTCGCAGCCTCAAGGGAACCATGAACCGTCCCGGTCTGTCTCTAGCGGCGCCGGTAATGTCGGGGGAGAGTCTCAAAGTGGGAAGGCGTGCGCCGGGTTTGTTCATTCTCACCGCTCTAGGTGAGACGTATACTGCCCCTGGACCCCAGCCACATCTATCCCAACCCCGATTACCCCGAGGATCGCCCCGTTTATGTTTTCTTCCATCTGATCCCAGTGGCTTCGAGATCAATAATTGGAAATCCCGGGCCAGTGACAGGCGAAGAAAAGCGGCCTGCGGTGCCCCCGCAGCACGGGAGATAGTGAGGGAACAGCCGGGTGGAGCGAGGGAGCGGTGGCGGGCTGTGGTAAAGGATTAGTGACAGACACAGTTCATCAACACGGAGCAACACACATAATACTGGAGGAACTCAACAGATTAGACAGCATCTAGGAAAAGAGTACAGTACAGTCGACGTTTCGGGCCGAAGCCCGCATTTTGTGCGTTGCTCTGGATTTCCACCATCTTGTGTTCATTAGCACGGGGAAGTGATGAGGGCCGAACGGTGCTAAATGCCTCCACTTTTTATGAATCGCAGGAATGTATTTGCTCACACGGGACCATCTCGCATCGCTTACCCAAACACTAATCTCGCCAGGTTTCTGCTGTTTCCATCCCGTGAGTCAAATACTGAGTCCTTTTGATGGACAACAACCCCGTGCCCCGGAGACTGGGTCAGCCCACACCCCAATACCCGTGAGAACCTCTTCGGCACATTCACAACACTCCTGACGGAGAAGGGAAGGTGAAACAGACAGAAATCAGCAGTCCCTCACCGGCTGGGACAGAGTTGGAGTTAGAGCAGGGAGATCGCCGCCCGATGTCACACAACACCCCACTGCCTGCAAACTTAATAAAACACTTCTCGTTGCAGTTTGCGAGAAGAACGCAAATGGTAGTCTCCCACCTCGGACACTGCCAGACCTGGCGCGTTTCCAGCATCTTGTACCTCAGATGCCACCCCTAGACAGACAAAATTAAGTTTCTGCCCGCGAATAAGGAAGGAAGATAGAATCTGCTACATGGGAGAGTGTAAATGAACTAACTTGTAGTGATCAGTAGCCCGTCCCGGGGCAGTTACTGAATCTCAGGGTGAGAGACCCACACCACACACCGGCTGTTCTCTGATGCTCACCTCTTACATCTTCAGTAAACGACAAAGATGTCACCCACCCAGCCAGCATCCTCAACACTTCAAAACAGACATCCCAGTCTCCGCAGTTTCGGTCTAGACCCGGTCTTTTGCCACAAGTTGGCAGAGTTTAACCTCATTACCTGTCTACTGTGGAGATGCTGGGCTGAAGGAGGCGTGAGCTGGACTTCTCTCTAGATTCCAGCTGGGCTCGAACTCTCCGACAGTGAACAGGGACCTCACGCCCCTGGAACTTATTCTCCACACGCTCCTGACCACAGCCAATCACTGCACAGGGAAGGGGTGGGAATGGGCTGATGCAGGCATCACTCCCCTCCAGACAGCGGATAAACGCGCCCCAGTCCAAACTTGTTTAGAATCCAGATATCAATTATGTTTTAGCCATCATTTCATCATTTCACACTTTTGCAACCGAGAGAAAGTTTCGTGCTATTTTACGTGAGATAAAGCTGCGTCTGTCCTTCATCGCCTGGTGTACACCGTGCCGATCATTTGACGGGGCGGGGGGAGACTCACTGCTCTTAGGACAAATGGGCCAACTCGGGAACGTGAGGGGTTGATATTGCAGGTCATCAGTGGACAGGCCATTCGATCCACGATGCTGCCCCGATTCTGATGTCAATTCAATGTCCTCTTCCCTGAATCATCAATATCCATCCATTCCCTTCATGTTCATGTGTCTATCTCGGGAGTTCTCGCCTTTTCATGTCATGGACAACACCATTAAGCAAAGGTCCGCGGACCCCATGTTGGGAACTCGTGGATCTAAAAGCTTCTTAAAATCCACCAAACAGCCTGCTTCCATTATTGCCCCTGGTATCCCATTTCAGGCCCCTCTACTCTGTAAGAAACTTGTCCTTCACATGGCCTTCCAAATCAAATTTTCCACCCTCCCCCCAGCATAAGAACATTTCTTCTGGTGTTTGATATTTCTGTTGTGGCCAAGCCCTGGAGTAGGGGTAGGCTGACCTCAGTTACTTTCACCACTGTTTATATATTGGAGGTCCATTTGAGGAGTTCTATTCCTTCTCTTCATAACACCTGTTCCCTTGGTAAGACCAAAAGACATAGTAGAAATAGGCCATCCAGCATTCCATCGTGGCTGATTTATTCCCTTTCAACCCCATTCTGCTGCCTTCTCCTCATAACCTTTGCCACCCTTACAAGAACCTGGCAACATCCACTTTCAATATACTCTATGACATGGTCTCCACAGCTGTCTGTAGCAATGAATTCTACAGATTCACAACCCCCTGGCTAGAAAAATTCCTCTCCTCTCTGTTCTGAAGGGACGTCCTTCTATTCTGAGGCTGTACCCTCTGGTCCTAGACTCCCCCACTATAGGAAACATCCTCTCCACATCCACTCTATCTGTGCCCTCTGGTCCTAGACTCCCCCACTATAGGAAACATCCTCTCCACATCCACTCTATCTGTGTCCTCTGGTCCTAGACTCCCCCACTATAGGAAACATCCTCTCCACATCCACTCTATCTGTGCCCTCTGATCCTAGACTCCCCCACTATAGAAAACATCCTCTCCATGTCCACTCTGTCTAGGCTTTTTAATATTCAATAGGTTTCAATGAGATCCTCCCTCATTCTTCTAAACTCCAGTGAGTACAGGCCCAGAGCCTAAAATAATCCTCATTTGTAATTCTCATGAACTCCCTCTGGACCCTCTTCAATGTCAGCACATTGTTTCTTAGATAAGGTGCCCAAAACTGCTCGCAATACTTTGTGCAGTCTGATCAGTGCTTTATAAAGCTTCAGCATTACATTCTTGCTTTTATATTCTAGTCCACTCAAAATAAATGCTAACATTGCATTTTCCCTCCTCTCCACTGACTCAACGTGCAAATTAACTTTTAGGGAATCTTGCACCTCTGATTTCTGACTTTGCTCCCCATTTAGAAAATATTCTACACCTTTATTCTTTCTACCAAAATGCATGATCATACATTTCCCTATACTATATTCCATCTGCCACTTCTTTGACCACTCTCTTAATCTCTCTAAGTCCTTCTACAGACTCTCTGCTTCCTCAACACTACCCGCCCCTCCACGTATCTTTGCATCGTCAACAAACTTTGCGGCAAAGCCAATAATTCCAGCATCCAATCACTGATATATGTTGTGAAAAGAAGCAGTCCCAGCCCTGTGGAACACCACCAGTCAGCCAAACAAGGCTCCATTTATTTTCAATCTTTGCCTCCTGCCAGTCAGCCAATCTTCTATCCATAGAAACATAGAAAATAGGTGCAGGAGTAGGCCATTCGGCCCTTCAAGATTTGTAATCTTCTATCCATGCTAATCTTACCTGTAATACTATGAACTCTTACCTTGTTTAGCAGCCTCACGTGTGGCACCTTGTAAAAGGTCTTCTGAGAATCCAATGAACAACATTCACTCTTGTTTCTCTATACTGTCCATTATTTCCTCAAAGAATTCCAACAGTTCTGTCAGTCAAGATTTCTCCTTAGGGAAACCATGCTGACTTTGGCATATTTTATCAAGTGATTCCAAGTACCCAAAACCTCATCTCTATTAATGGACTCCAACATCTTCCCAACCACTGAAATCAGGCTAACTGGCCTATAATTTCTTGCTTTTGCCTTCCTACCTTCTTAAAGGGTGGAGTGATATTTGCAATTTTTCAAGTCCTCTGGAACCATTGCAGAATTTGTATCACTACTAATGCCTCCATTGTCACTTCAACTACCTCTTTCAGATCCCTGAGATGTAGACCATCTGGTCCAGGTGACGTATCTATCTTCGGACCTTACAGTTTCCCAAGCACCTTCTCCTTAGTAATAGCAACTACACTCTCCTCTGCCCCCGGAGCTCCAGAACGTCTAGAGTGAAGGCTTAAGTCTGTCTGCCATTCCTTTGCTCCCCATTACTACCTTTCCAGTGGTCTGATATCCACGTTCACCTTTCTTTTGCTCAAACGCACCAGTATTGTGAACAAGACTGGGATTACACCGCCCGTGAACACACTCCCACAACTCAGACACCGCCACTCCAGTAGCCTGAATATGTGATTGTGGTAATGATCCCTGGGAGAAGGTAACAGGGAGCCTCTCACTGTATCTGGATACCTCATTGTCTGTGTAGGAAGTAAGTGTGCTGTTAGCGGGAGTGGAACTTGCATGCTTCACTCCAATGATTCTGTGGTTATAGTCATGAAATTGCAGAGAAGGAGGAGGGAAGAGACTGGAGCAAGGATATGAGGAACATTATTCTGTCTGAAAGTGTATTAAGCAACAGTCTGGTCCTGCTGTAACCAGAAGCAGAAAAGCAAGCTACAAATGATTGTCCTCATACCACACCTTTTACCCATCTGAATCAGTGATATAGTTGGAGACAACTGCTTTCCTGTGGTTAGGATGGAAACACACCTGGAATTGAAATGCAAGTTGATCAAACTTTATATAAGGTCTGGGTCAATGGGCAAGGACCTGGGGACCATTAGAAACCATTGGAGATAGGTACACCCGGGTGGTAGGGTCAGGGACATCTCGGATCAGGTCCACGGCATTCCAAAGGGAAGGATGGGCAACCAGATGTCAGTACATATTGGTGTCAGTGACATAGGTAGGAAAAGTGAGGAGGTCCTGAAGACAGATTTTAGGGAACTTGGTAGAAATCTGAAAAGCAGGACCTCTAGGGCAGTAATCCTGTCTGTGCCAGTGAGGGTAAGTATAGGTGAATGTGTGGCTGAGGAACTGGTGCAGGAGGCAGGGGTGCAGATTTATGGATCACTGGGATATCTTCTGGGGAAGATATGATCTGTACAAAAGGAATGGATTACGCCTGAACCCGAGGGCGACCTATATCCTTGTGCGCAGGTTTGCTGGAACTTTTTGGGAGGATTTAAACTAATTTGGATGGGAATCGGAGTGACAGTGCTGAGGATGAGGTAGTTGGTTTACAAACAGAGTCAGTGTGTAGTGAGACTGCTGGCAAGGAGAAGCTGATGATAGGGCAAAATTGCAGTCGATCAGATGAGTTGCAATGTAAAAGGGACAAAATTGAAAAAGGTGATGAACACAGGACTGAAGGTGTTATATTTGAATGTGTGCAGTGTACAGAATAAAGTAGATGAACTTGTAGCACAGTTGCAGATTGGCAAGTATGACGTGGGCATCACTGAATCGTGGCTGAAAGAAGATCATAGCTGGGAACTTAATGTCCAGGGGTACACGCTGTATCAAAAGGACAGACTGGTAGGCAGAGGGGGTGGGGTAGCTCTGTTGGTAAAAAATGAAATCAAATCCTGAGAAAAAGGTGACATAGGATTGCAAGGTGTAGAAATGTTGTGAGTAGAACTCAGAAACTGCAAGGATAAAAAGACCCTGATGGGAGTTATATACAGGCCCCCAAACAGCAGCAAAGATGTGGTCTACAAGTTACAACAGGAGGTAGAAAATGCATGTCAAAAGGGCAATGTTATGCTAGTCATGGGGGTGATGCACCATCAATAACTCACTCTGAGACGTAAAGGTGAGATATCGGCTTTTATTGACTGGAAGAAGGAACAAGCAGTGGCTGACCACCATACTACATCCTGGAGACAGAGAGGCCGGGCTCAGGCCTCAATCGCCTTTATACAGGGGTCTGTGGGAGGAGCCACAAGAGCAGTCAGCAGGGGGCGTGTCCAGACAGGTATATGTAGTTCACCACAGGGGGATTTCAATATGTAAGTAGGTTCCTTCCCCTTTTCTTTCTCCCTAGGCCTCCCCTCCCATGATCCTTTCCCTTCTCCAGCTCTGTATCCCTTTTGCCAATCACCTTTCCAGCTCTTAGCTTCACCCCTCCCCCTCCTGTCTTCTCCTATCATTTTGGATTTCCCCCTCCCCCTCCTACTTTCCAGTCTCTTACTATCTTTTCTTTCAGTTAGTCCTGACGAAGGGTCTCAGCCGGAAACGTCGACAGTGCTTCTTCCTATAGATGCTGCCTGGCCTGCTGCGTTCCACCAGCATTTTGTGTGTGTTGCTTGAATTTCCAGCATCTGCAGATTTCCTCGTGTTTGCGTCTACAGAAGGAAAAATTGGAACACAAAGGTACACTAGCCAATAATATTAAAAAGGATACCAAAAGTTTCTTCAGATATATAAAGTGTAAAAGAGATGCGAGAGTAGATATTGGCCAGCTGGAAAATTATACTGGAGAGGTAGTAATTGGGGACAAGGAAATGGCAGATGAATCAAATATGTATTTTGCAGCAGTCTTCACGGTGGAAGACACTAGCAGTGTGCTGGAAGTTTGAGAGTGTCAGGGGGCAGAAGTGAGTTAAGTTGCCATTACTACGGAGTAGATGTTTGGGAAACCGAAAGGTATGAATGTGGATGAGTCGCCTGGACCAGATGCCCTACACCCTAGGGTTCTGAAAGAGGTGGCTAAAGAGCTTGTAGAGGCAATAGTAATGATCTTTCAGTACTGTGAGCAGTTTTGAGCCTCTTATCTAAGAAAGGAGAGGTGTTGACATTGGAGAGGGTTCAAAGGAGATTCACAAAGATGATTCCGGGATTGAAAGGCTTATCATAAGAGGAGTGTTTGATGGTTCTGGGCCTGTGCTCACTGGAATTCAGGAGGGGGGAATCTCCTTGAAACCTATCGAATGTTGAAAGTCCTCAATAGAGTGTATGTGGAGGGGATGTTTCCTATGGCGTAGGAGTCTAAGACCAGAGGACAAAGCCTTAGAATAGAGAGACATCCACTTAAAGTGGAGATGAGGAGGAATTTCTTAAGCCAGTGGTGAATCTGTGGAATTCATTGCCACAAGCAGCTGTGGAGGCCAAGTCTATAGGTATATTTAAGGCAGAGGTTGATAGATTCTTGATTGGTCAGGGCATGAAGGGATACAGGGAGAAGGCAGGAGATTTAGGCCGAGAGAGAAATTGATCAGCCTTGATGAAATGGCAGAACTGACTCAATGCGCCAAATGGGCTACTCCTGCTCCTATATCTTATGGTCTTATGGACAAAATTGAGAAGGGCTGAGTGATCTTCCTAAACATTGGGAGGTACTGTCAGAGTCTAAATTCCCTTAAGCTGGAAACTTAGTAAAACTGATGAATTATAAGTTTACATACTGTACATAAACCCTACTGTGTAGTCAGCCAAACTGGAATGAAAGTAAGTCCCAACCGACTAATGCCTGGAGCATTAATCACCAAATCCATCAGCTGGAGTTCTTGTGGCTTCTCCCTGTATAATGTACACGTGCAGAGACACAAACACATTATAGATACTGGCCTCTGAACAGTCCACCAGGTTGTTCTTCATCCAGCTGGGACCAGAACTGAACTCCAAAAGAGGAATAGAGTCATTGAGTCATAGAACAGAAACAGGCCCTTTGGCCCATCTAGTCCATGCTGATCTATTTAAACTGCCTACTCCCGTCGATCCTCACCGTGATCATAGCCTTCTATACCCCTATCATTCATATACTTACCCAAACACTGAAATCAAACTGGCACGCACCTCTTGCCCCGGCACTCGTTCCACACTCTCTCACCCCTTTGAGTGAAGAAGCAACCCCCTCATGTTCCCCTTAAACTTTTCACCTTTCACTCTTAACCCATACCCTCTAGTTGTAGTCCCCCCCCCATGCTCTGTAGAAAAAGACTGCTTGCATTTACCCTATCTATATCCCTCTCTCAAATCTCCCCCCAGTCTTCTGTTATCCAAGTCTTCCGTATCCTATTTAATCTTTCCTTAAGTCAGACCCTCCAGACCAGGCAGAGAGGCATTCACTCCACAGGAAATGAAACACAAAGGAAGGAAGGAGTGCAGATAGGAAGACACTTCTATCTGTGGATTCTCATTCCAAAATCTTTGGAGTCAATAAAACTTTGTTCTGTTACATGTTGCATCTTGCATCCCAGAACTTGCATCTATTATGATGTTGAACTTATCAGCATTCTTCAACGATCCACAATGGAACCGGCACTATCAGGAACAACGGTGGGTGTTGCTGCCTCCCAGCCGATTCTGACCAGGGCTGACGAATACCAGGAGTCTCTGTGTTCTCCCAGTGACTGTGAGACCTTCCTCTGGAGGAACTTCAAAGATCAAATATCACGGCTGAGGGTCGCTCCGATTGCAGGCGGGTGGCAGGAGATTTGGGAATGTCACAAGGTGACGAAGGACTGACATTGACTTGATGGGTTGAAGGGCCTCCCTATTTCTGTGCAGCAGTGCAGATTAAGGAGGAAACCACAGTGTTACTACTGGTGCAGCCTGTGCCGTGTGATGTTCACCCTGCGTACCCGCACAAATCAGTGATCTGGTAGAACCTGCAATGTACAAGGTGTTCTCAGTAGAAACCCTCAGGCACTCTGCTTAGAGTCAGAGATGGGTACAGCACAGAACCCAGCCCTTAGAGCCACCTTGGCAATGCTGACCATGATGCCTGTCTACACTGTCCCCATTTGCCACATTAGGCCTGTATCCCTCCTTTTTTTTCCTATCTATGTATCTGTCGAAATGCCTTTTAAACAATGTGCCTGCCTATCACCTCCTCTGTCAGCTCGTTCCATATATCAATCACTGACTGTGTGAATCACATGCCCCTCAGATCCCCTTTACTCTTGATGAAGGGCTTTGGGCCGAAACATCAACTGTTTATTCCTCTCCATAGATGCTGCCCGACCTGCTGAGTTCTTCCAGCGTTTTGTGAGTGTTACCCTTTAATTCTTCCCCTCTCACCTTAAACCTGTCCCCTTTAGTCTTAGATTCCCCAACCCCAAGAAAAAGACTCAGATTATTTATCCCATCTATGCTCCTCATAGCTTCATAAACCTTTATATAGTCACCCCTGAGCCTCCTTTGTTCCAGAGCAAATGAAGACAGCCTATCCAAACTCTCCTTACAACTCCATTCCAGGCAACACCCTGGCAAGCTTTTTCTGCACTCCCTCTATAGTTACCCCTCTACAGTGTAGCACCCAGAACTGTACACAATACTCCAAGTGACCAGTGTTTTGTGGAACCGTATTGTGACATCCCAAGTCTTATATTTAATGAAGACACGCATAAAAATGCCTTTTTTTACTACCTTATCTCTTTTGTGTGGCCGTTTTCAGGGAGCTATGAACTGCACCCCAATGTCCTTCTGCATATCAACTCTCAAGATCAGAATCAGGTTTATTATTGTGGATAGATGTTGTGAAATTTGTTTGTTTGTGCCAGCAGTACAGTGCAAGATGTAAAAATTACTGTAAGCTGCAATAAATAAATGAATAGATCCGTAAATATTTAGATAAATAAATAGATAGATAAATAAATAACTGAATATACAGAAAGACAAATAAACAAACAAATAGATAGATACAGAGAACAAACACAAGAGAGTCTGCAGATGCTGGAAATCCAGAGCAACACACACAAAATGCTGGAGGAACTCAGCAGGTCAGGCAGCATCTGTGGTAAAGAGTACAGTCGACATTTTGGACTGAGACCCTCCATCAGAAATGACCTGCTGAGTTCCTCTGGCACTTTGCATATGTTGTGATAGAGACAGGTTAGATAGATGGACAGATAGTTAGTTCATGGGACATTCAGAAATCTGATGATGGAGGGGAAAAAGCTGTTCCTAAAACATTGAGTGTGAATCTCCTGAGGTTTCAGCCATTACATACGTACAGTATCTGTTGGTATTTGATGTACCAAAATACTTTGTTGAATGCGACTGAGCTTACCAGGAAGTAATTTAATGCTTTTGAATTGTAATTCTGTTGGTCATAGACTGTGTACCCTGTGGTAATGACTCACCTTCTGATACCTCAAACCCTTTCCACCGTTGACGGGGCACAAGTCAGGAGTGTGATGGAACACTCTCTACTGGCCTGGATGGTTCAATTCCAAAACCACTTGAGAATGTTGAGACTATCCAGGGCAAACAGCCCACTCATCCACCATCCTAAACATTCATCTCCTCTACCACTGCTACACAAAGGCTGCTGTGTGCACTGCAGTTACTCATGCAGACTGGTCCAGCAGCACCTCCTAAACCCGTGACCCTTCCCAGTGAGGACGAGGGCAGCAACTAGAGTGGAACACCACCACCTTCAGGTTCCCCTCAAAACTGCACATCATCCTGATTTCAAAGTCAAAGTCGAAAGTTGAGATTACTGTCCTATACACAAGAACATGTGAATTTAGGAACAATGAAAAACGTACTTGCCGCAGCATCACAGGTACATAGCATCAGAGATGCACTTATAAGAAAAATCTATGCATAAATTATACAAAATTTTATTAAAAAAGAACACATCTACTCGGGCCTTTCAATATTCGATAGGTTTCAGCAAGATCCCTCCTCATCTAAACTCGAAGGTCATGTGGGGAGATAGTAAGCTAACTTGGGTTGTGAATGTCGATTAGCTGGCCGAAAGCTATCCCCACTCTGAGTAGAAGCTGCATTCACAGTTTGAATCCGAGCCCAAATCCCCGGCTGCAACTGCCCAGACCATAGACCCTCATCAGGTGGCCATAGGGTTTTGCCTCAGGCCTTCCCCGAGGGTTGTGGGTAATAAATGCTTAGCACATGGTTCCTATGGTGACCCTCCCCTCACACAACATCCGATCACACTGCACAGAAATTGACCCACCGCATCGAGGAAGCCATCCCATTCATCATCAGCAACATTTTCAGTGTCATCACAATGCTTCTTATATGTTGAGAGAGTCTCTGCATACACCACCCCCCACCCCCCCCCGGCAGCATGTTCCAGGTTCTAACCACCCTCTGGGTGAAAAATATTCCTACTCTTACCTTCAAATTATACCCTCTGGTTTTGCACGCTTCTGCCATGGACAAAAGTTGATCTAGCTGATCTACGTCCCTCATTATTTTGTCCCTCTCCATCAGGCCGCCTTCCTAAGAAGACAACCAGTGTCTCCTCATCACTGAATGCTCCGTGCCCGGCAACAACGGAGTGAATCTCCTCTGTACCCTCTTCAGTGCAGTCTGTGTACACAGTACTTCAGCCGTGGCCTAATGTTACTTCGATAAAGTCATGCCTTAACCTCCTCCCTCTTATATTCAATATCCTAACTACTGAGGACAAGTCCTCATGTTTCTTCCTGGGGGGTGGGCAAAATCATCTTCCTAATCATTTTATTTAGTTGTGCTTCCACCTTCAGGAATTCTTGGATTTGTACATCAAGTTTTCTCCGTTCTCCAATATTCCCTGGCCGTTCTGCCGATTCTATGTCTACCTTATCAATACCATCCTGCAGCAGATGGCTACTGCCCTCATTATCTACAACACCACTAACCTTTCTGCCATCTGCCAGCCAGCTTCTCTTGTGGGACCTTGGCAAAGGCTTTACAGAAAAATGTCCATTAATCATTTGACAATTAAAGCTGTTAATTAATTGTACAGGTAATTGTACCAATTATGTCCCAGATTTTTATCTTTATTGCTGTTCCCTCGCCTATCTATCAACCCCCTGTATCCAGGCTATGCCTTCTTCTGACTTCTACCATCGGGGGAAGGTACAGAAGCCTTGGGTCCGATGAACTGTATAAGTACTTTGCATCAGTTTTCGCTGTGGAAGACATTAATATTTTAGTGGAAGTTTCAGGTGTCGGGGGCATGAAGTGTGTGAAGTTACTATAAATGGAGAGAAGGTTCTTGGAAAACTGAAAGGTCACCTGGACCTGATGTTGTACACCCCAAAGTTCTGAAAGAGGGGGCTGAAGAGACCATGGAGGCATTAGTAATGATCTTTCAAGAATCACTAGATTCTGGAATGGTTCTGGAACATTGGAAAATTGCTAATGTCACTCCACTCTTCAAGAAGGGAGCGAGGCAGAAGAAAGGAAACTATAGGCCAGATAGTCTGACCCCAGTGGTTGGGAAGATGCAGGAGTTGATTATTAAGGATGAGGTCTCAGGGTACTTGGAGGTACTTGATAAAATAGGCTGTACTCAGCACAGTTTCCTCAAGGGGAAATCTTGCCTGACAAATCTGTTGGAATTTTTTTGAAGAAATAACAAGCAGGATAGACAATGGAGAAGTGGTTGATGCTGTGTACTTGAAATTTCAAAAGGCCTTTGACAAGGTGCCGCACATGAGGCTGCATAACAAGCTGTGAGCCCAAGGTATTCCAGGAATGATTCCAGCATGGATAAAGCGGTGGCTGATTGGCAGGAGGCAAAGAGTGGGAATAAAGGGAGCCTTTTCTGCTGCTGACATGGTGTTCCACAGGGGTCTATGTTGGGACCAATTATTTTAATGTTATATGTCAATAATTTAGATGATAAAATTGATGGCTTTGTTACAAAGTTTGCAAACAATATGAAGATAGATGGAGAGGCAGGTAAGTTTGAGGAAGTAGTGAGGCTATGGAAGGACTTAGATAGATTAGGAGAATGGGCAAAGAAATGGCAGATAGAATGCAGTGCTGGGAAGTGTATGGTCATACACTTTGGTAGAAGAAATGAAAGGGCTGACTACTTTCTAAATGGAGAGAAAATACAAAAAAACTGAGGTGCAAAGGGACTTGGGAGTCCTTGTGCAGGATTCCCTGAAGGTTAATTTGTAGGTTGCGACTGTGGTGAGGAAGGCAAGCGTAATGTTAGGTTTCATTTCTAGAGGACTAAAGTATAAAAGCAAGGATGTAATATTGAGGCTCTATAAAGAACTGGTGAGGCCTCACTTGGAGTATTGTGAGCAGTTTTGGTCCCCTTATCTTAGAAAGGATGTGCTGAAACTGGAGAGGGTTCAAGGAGATTCACGAAAATGATTCCAAGATTGAACATGAAGAGAGTTTGATGGCTCTGGACCCGTATTCACTAGAATTCAGAAGAAATGAGGGGTGACCTCATTAAAATCTATTGAATGGTGAAAAGCCTTGATAGAGTGAATGTGGAGGGGATGTTTCCTATGGTGGGAGAGTCTAAGACCTGAGGACACAGCCTCAGAACAGAGGGGCGTCCTTTAGAACGGAGATGAGGAGGAATTTCTTTAGCCAGAGAGTAGTGAATCTGTGGAATTCTTTGCCACAGGCAGCTGTGGAGGCCGAGTCTTTATGTATATTTAAGGCAGAGGTTGATAGATTCTTGATTGGTCAGAGCATAAAGGGATACAGGGAGAAGGCAGGAGATTGGGGCTGAGAGGAAGATTGGATCAGTCCTGAAGAAATTGTGGAGCAGACGCGATGCCTAATTCTGTTCCTATATCCTATGTTTCAGGTCATTACTTGTGACTTGCCAAGGTGTGTGTGGTGAACTATATATACCTGTCTGGACACCCCCCCCCCCCCCCTCTGCTGTCTGCTCCTGTGGCTCCTCTCACAGACCCCTGTATTACTTGCCAAGGTGTGTGATCCTGACTAATCTAGAGCAAGGACCTAGACTGTTTTAAGAGAATGACTGAGATACTGAGGACAGAATGAGCCACAATGTGAGGTGTTCCTGGACTGGGTGCTCCATCTGTTCTCGAGAGAAAAGAATTAACACCACAGGCTCCTTAGCGCTGAGGTCCAACAGAAATCCAAGATGTAAAGAACAGACGAGAGGTGGAGAGAACCTGCTGACAGCCATGATGTGGTAGGTTCTACGGTGGTGGAAAAGGCTACTGCCACTGTAATACTCAGGTCTAACCCACAGAGAAGAAGGAATGAAAGCTTCAAAGACCTCCACAGCTGTGACTTCATTCAACAGCATCCCATTCAGACTGGTCCTGCTGCCAGCAAGAGGCTGAGAAAACCTGCCTCAGGAACAATAAGGTTTTGTGATCAGGATCCACAACCTCATTACCCACGCATGGGAAAGGGAGAATATTCCAGAGGATCTCAGAGATGCCATCATTGTGACCATCTTCAATACAGTGGCCTCCCTGTCACAGGGAAGGTCACTACCAGGCCTGTTCAGAACTCACTCCTCCAAGCGGCCAAAAGGCTGCTACTGAGAGAATGTAGCCTTCACCATATGATTGAGGAAAGAAGGGTTTGAAGATCGAGACCTCAGACCTGGCACAAAGGTCATGGTCTATCGGACTCCAGAGATCCCTGCTCTCCTCCGTGTTTCAGACACGTGGACAACTGACAGCAGGTATCTGATGATATGTGACCTCTCTCATTCCAAAGTCCCAGCTCTTGAGACCCAGTCAGCTCCACCAAAAACTGGTCTGGCCCAGCCACATGAAAGGAATGTCCAGAAAGGAATGTTCAGAAGGCTAAGGAAATTCGCATGTCTCTGATGACTTAACAATCCTGTAAATACACCATTGAAAATGTTCTATCACAGCATAGAATGGCATTTGCTCTTCCTGGGATCAGAAGAAATGAAAAAGAGTTGTAGACTCAGCCCAGTCCCTCATGCAAAACAGCCTCTGTTCCATTGACTCCCTCTACACTTCCCACTGTCTTGGAAAAGCAGCCAACAATATCAAAGACCTCTCCCACCCGGGTCATCCTTTCTTTACCTCTCTTCCTTTTGGGAGAAAATTCAAAAATTTGAGAGTAGGCTCCCAAGGCTCCAGGCTCCAAGGACAGCTTCTCTCCTGCTGTTATCATACTCCTGAATAGACCTCTTGTATGCTAAAAGATGAACTCTTGATCTTCTAATCAAATGAATCATGGCCCTTGCAATCTGTTTATTTACTTGTGTGACACTTGCTGCATTATATTCTGCATTCTGTTTTCTTCTTATTTCCTTAAAGTACCTCCTGTACCTAATAAAGTGGTCATTGAATGTTGTTTGCGGTCTTCTGCTGCTGTAGGTTCAATGTTTCGTGTGTTCAGAGATGCACTTCTGCACACCACTGTTGTAACGCGTGGCTATTTGAGTTACTGTCACCTTCCTGTCAGCTTGAACCAGTCTGGTCCTTCTCCTCTAACCTCTCTCATTAACGAGGTGTTTTCACCCACAGAACAGCTGCCACTAGGTTTTACTTTTTGTTTTCCTCACTATTCTCTGTAAACTCTAGAGACTGGAGTGCATGAAAAATCACAGAAGATCAGTCATTTCTGAGATACTCAAACCATCCTGTCTGGCACCAACAATCACACTACAGTCAAAGTCACTTAGACCACATTTCCTCCTCATTCTGATATTTGGTCTGAACAACAACTGAAGCTCTTGACCATATCTCAAACAAGAGAAAGTCTGCAGATGCTGGAAATCCGAGCAACACTCACAAAATGCTGGAGGAACTCAGCAGGCCAAGCAGCATTTAGGAAAAGAGTATGGGCGACATTTTGGGCAGAACCTCCTGCATTTTGTATGTGTTGTTCTTGACCATATTTTTTATGTATTGAGTTGCTGCCACATGATTGGTTGATTAGATATTTGCATTAACAAGCAGGTGTATAGGTAAAGCTAATAAAGTGGATATGGAGTGATTTGCCTTGAACGCACGCAAGACAAAAGCTTTTCACAATACCTTGGTACGTGTGACGATATTAATCCAATTCCAATACCAACTGGGCAGTGCAGTTCATTCACACTCTCAACACCAGACTCAGACTGGCACTGGACGGATTGTAGATGGGCAGAGGAAAAGAGTCAAGGATGTGATCAAAATCCCTGAAGAACTACACAGCCCTCATTGACTCCTGGAAACATCTGGCCAAGACTGCTCACAGTGGGGGATCACATTCAGAGAACACAAGCAGGAAGCACAGGAACAGGCCCTTCAGCCCACAACTGTGTGCCAAACTAATTAAACTAGCAATATAAAGCCTCCTAAGCTAGTCCTCTCTGTTCACATTACGTACATACCGCCAGTCAGTGTGCTCTCAATTGTGCCCTTGTAGAAAGTCTTTAGGATTTGGGGACTCATGCCAAACTTCTTCAACCGTCTGAGGTGAAAGAGGTGCTGTTGTGCTTTTTTCACCACATAGCCTGTACGTACAGACCAAGTGAGGTCCCCAGTGATGTGTATACCAAGGAACTTGAAGCTGTACACCCTCTCAACCCCAGATCCATTGATGTCAATAGGGGTTAGCCTGTCTCCATTCCTCCTGTAGTCCACAACCAGCTCCTTTGTTTTACCACATTGAGGGAGAGGTTGCTTTCTCGACACCACTGTGCCAGGGTGATGACTTCTCTGTAGGGTGCCTTGGTATTTTTGAGGTAAGGCCGATCAATGCAAATTTAATTAGCAGATTGGAGCTGTGGGTGGCGTCACAACCTTGGGTGCACAGAGAGTAGAGGAGGGACAATGCTAATAAATCTCCCTTCGTGGGCACTCAGACTATCCACCCTGGTGTCTGGGACCTGAAGTGGGCATCATAAATCTAAGATATGCAAGACTTTGCACGGAGCGTGAGTTTGGATCCTTGGATCAGGGATGTGGAGGTTCCCTGCATCGTGTTTTCCTCCAGAGGGCAGTATGCTATAAAAAGTCGTTGGAATATTCCAGAATCGTCCAGACATGCAACAGAACCTGATTAGGCAACATTTGTGCAATGTTAACTGGTTGTGTACAGAGATGGAGTGAACAGCTTTTGTTTGACCGACATCTACACAGATCATTCCACACATAAGTACACTGAGGGAGGAAAGGGAAAACAGAATGTAGGGTATAGAGTTACGATGACAGACAAAGTGCAGTGCAGGTAGGTAAATGAAGTGGAAGGCTACAACAAGGTAGGTTGAGAGACAAAGAGTTTATCTTTTACTTACAAGAGATCCATTCAAGAATCTAGTAACCGTGGGATAGAAGCTGCCTTTGAAACAGATAGTACATTCTCTTTTTGTAGGTTTGAAACAGAGATGTCATTTCAGGTCAAAGACCCGTCAGTGGAATTGGGAAAGAGAGTAGTTTGAATTTGCAGCAGGGGTGGGGGAGGGATGAAGCAGACAAGGGGAATGTCTGTGATGGGGTGAGGTCAGGTTGTCCTACTGGTGATTGACCCTAGGTGGTTCAGGTCCACACTGCACTCTGATAACTCACTGCATGTGATCTGATTCATGTCTGTTCCAATTTCCCTCTGCAGCAACTTGCACGGATGATTAATTTCCCAGTATTAGTGAAGCAATTTAAAGACTTGATCGAAAACCTCTTGAACTTTCCAACTGGCTTTCAGTTTTGTAACAAGTGTACTTGTGGTCATCATTAGAAAGAATTTCTTTAATATTGAAGACACAGGTGTATGAGTCACAGACATGTACAGCAGGGGAATGTTTCCTTCAGCCCAGTGTATCCATATCCACCTTCAAACGCCTGTCCCCTCTAATCCCACTTAACAACTCCTTCAACACCTTCACCCTTCCAGATACCTGTCTAATGCTGTGAGAGTCTCTGTCTCCTCCCTCAGGCAGTGTGATCGGACTCCACCCATCCTCTGGGTGAAAACAATTCTTCCATAAGACCAAAAGTTATAGCAGCAGTAATAGGCCATTTGGCCCATCATGTCAAGTCCACCATTGAATTTGGCTGCTGATTTACTTTCCTTCTCATCTCCAATCTCCTTCCTTCTCTCCATAACATTTGATACTCTTACTAATTAAGTACCTATCAACCTCTGCTTTAAATATACCCAGTGACTTGGTCTCTACAGCCATCTATGGCAATGGATTCCAAAGCTTCACCAAACTCTGGTTAAAGCAATTCCTCCTCATCTCTGTTCTAAAGGGGTGTCTTAATGAAAGCCATGCCTTTTAGTAATAGACCCTCCCACAACTGGAAATGTCCTTTGCACATCTACTCTATCTAGGCCTTTCATTAGGCCTTCCTTTTATTACCTTGAAACTCTTACTCCATACCATAAACCTATAAATTCTGCTTACAAACACTCTCCTGTGGCCAAAGTTCATCGGTCTATCTATTTATCTATCTATCTATCTATCTATCTATTTATTTGTTTATTTGATTTTTTTTTGCTCAGCTTGACAAAACTTTCAATTTCCAGATACAGTTACATTTACATTTCTTCCTCTCACAGATATCAGCTGTCAGAACACTTCCATCAAAATATAGACATCACCACAACATCCTATACAAAAGCCCTTATTAGTATAGTAGACATGATCTGAATAGACTTTAATGAATGATTATATTGCTCTGGAACCTTGGTTCCCTAAGTGGGTGATATCACCCCCTTGGGGGCAGTGGGAGTTTCTAAGGGAGCGTTAAAGATAAAGTGGGTGGTGCTCAGTAGCAAGGGGGCAGCTGAGGGATTACAGGCTTAATTTAAGAAGTAAATTACTTATTCTAAGCATTTGATCCTCAGTGCCTCATAATGAATTTCAATGATCGTATAATCACCTTTTTTCTTGCTAGCCTCCACTCTTTAAAATTTTTCTTGAAGTGTGTTATAGTTGTTGGAAAACAATGTGGCACTTCTGTATTTGGCATATTGTGAGAAATCGGGACAGAAGGAATTGTTTAATTTCTGGGCCCGGACTCTGCAATATTGCTGTTCGCTACTGTAGTGCAGCGTTAGCACTGATGCAATTCCTGTGAATCTTTCATTGATTCTATTAAAGTTATTGGATTTATTGAGTATGCCCACAAGAGAATGAATCTAATTCATTAATGAATGAAAACTACCAGATGATGATCTTCAGGTATACTGTGCCCACCTGCATGAAAAGCCACATCAGAGGTTCTCTTGATCCAAATTCCAGATTAGGTAATAAATCTATTCTTGAACTCTTGTAATGAGGAAGTACAGAGGAAGACCTGATCTCAGTACAAAATGACTTTGAGTTGAAACCGAAGTTCAAAAAACTCATATCAAGACACTTGGTTGCAGAAAGAAATCCCAATACTATCTTGCATTGTGGAAGAAAGTCAAAATGTACTTTAATGCCTTTCCAACGTATTTAGTGGAGTGCAGTTCCAGTGCAATCGCCGAACTTCTTTCAAAACAATGAAACAGACTGAAAATTACTGAACATGGGGATTGAGACTCCTGAGTGACATCCAGCCCAGTGCTGAGAAGTTGATATCACTGCCCCAAACCCATCCATCTCATTGAAAGGCAAAAAAGTAATGAAGTAGTGAATTGTTGAAGTACTAATGTACACTCTAAAATTGTTGATGAAAATTGTTTTTACCATAATTAAATAAAGAAATAATTTTATTTGTAGCTTTAAATTGACTTGAATTATTTTTTGCAATTATTTGTCACTGCTTTGAATTTGCAGTTTCTCTTGTCTTTCACTGTGCATTGTAAATCAAAATTCTTTATAGTTTTTATGTAATGGTCAGAAAGGGACTGAGGGCACTGGGGAGGTGGTCTGGAAGCCAAGGGGTGGTAGCCCAAAAAAGTTAGAGAACCACAGCACTAGAACATACTTGGAGGCTACCTTTGACTTTGTAGGATAGTGTACAACAGCTGCCAGCCAATCAGCTGCTGGCAGACTCTATTGCCAGTTTGTTCCTTTCCCAAGGTGTCAGCTTCTCCATCAGGGTCCCGATGCACCCTGCAAAGACCCAACTTCTGTATCATCTCAGACCCCTGGAGTTTGGTCTCTTTGCCCACACCAATATGGGAGGAAGATGATAAGGATCAAGACGGCCCAGCAGTTAGTGCTCTGACTGGGTGAAGTTTTCACATTCTCACTAACCACTTGTGTTTCCTCCTTGTGTTCAGTTAGGTTAATTGATCGCTGTAAGTTGTCTTCTGTGTCGGTAAGTACAAAAATAAATAAGGAGGTGGTCATGAGGCTGTGTGAGAGAGAAGAAACTGCAGGGGTACAGGGAAATAAGGGGAGGTGAATGGGACTATCCGGACTGCTCTTCTAGGGGCCAGCAAAGTCCTGGAAAATTTACCATATCTCAGGATCTTTCCAGTGAAGGCTAACACTATTGAGGAAATTTATTATCATCTCAGGGACCAGCACAGCCTTTGGGTCTTTTAAACCTCCAGTATGAAGTATGAATTTTCATATCTGGGCTCTCTCAGCTCATGCTGGGTACTTAGGCATTCTTCAGTTCAGTACATTCTTAAAGTTCTCTTTCTGTTGGTCAAAGTCTTATGTTTTCATTTCCATTGACAAGTGACCTGGACTGTTGTCCACTCTTTTCCTGTAAGTACCAGGCATAATGTTCAAACTGAATAGTGATAGTAACTCAGACTTTTCTTTCAACTTCCATATAACTTTAGCTGATTTCTTAGCTCCTTGATTCTCACATTGTCATTTTCAAACTTGCTCACAAAGCCAAAGCTTTTGCCTTTTTATTTTATTTTCCTTTGCTCTCCTTTTGATCAAGATTGTTCCTCCATAAACAAACACGGTATTCAATCTTAACTGGACTAATTGGCGTTAACAAAAAATGATTTTAATTCTACCATCAGTTCTTTCCACTTACAGTTGACCAAAAGCAGAACAGCTACTGTATTACTTCACAGAGAGTGCAAGCTGGTTTGAAGAGAATGACTGAGAGATCGAGGAGAGAGTTCTCCAGGTTTTCCTGTTCTGGAAACTCCACCTCTCCTCAGGGAGAGGTGATCAGCTTGTCAGGCCCCTGAAGGCCGTGATCCAGCAGAAATTACTGCAAATAAAGAAAGATGGGGTATCAAGGGAGTGCAGAAGGCTCAGACATGTCATGTTGGAAAAGCCTGTGGCTGCAGCACCAACGCCCCACCCCACTGAAAGGGGACAACTGGAATGAGCACACCAAGGATAGATACCTAGTTACCAGTAGCAGGAAGGACCACGCCAAGACTTCCTTAACCGTGACCTAAGCACACATAGAGAGAGCAAACACTGCTCATTTTCATGGTGCTTATACCCTGTGTATCTTTGCCTATGACAATAGACTTGAACTTGAACCTTGTTCTTGACATGAGAATCCTTGACTCTGCCACATTGCAATCTATCCAGAACAGCCTTGTAGGGCAATTTTTGTATTCCCAATTCAATGATAACAAGACTGGAAGTAGATTGTATGCCTGCTGAATTCTGTGCTTTCGTCATGAGGAGTCTCCGTCAGAATCTCATCATCTACATCTGGGAAAGCGAGAATGTTCCATTGAAACTCAGAGGTAATTGTGGCCTTTTTGCTAATAGGAGAGAATTAAGTCCAACTGTGGCTCCGTGTTGTACGCAGCTATTTCCTAGGTTCTTCCCCATGCCCCTCCTCCCAGTGACTAAACAAATCGCAGTGTGAATTCTGTCCACCAGAAGGCAGAGGAGGACAAGGTCTTCATCAGCTTCGTCTCCAAGGCAATATGAGGAGCAGCAACTACCATACTGGGCTTTTCTCAACTTCAATAAAGTCTTTGGTGAGGGAGTGAGATGGGGTTTCAGAAATATCTGTGGGACTCAATCCCTAGACTCAGCTGCTCACATTAAATTCACAATCCAAGTCATGTGGTTGACCAAGAGGTCCACTTCCTTTCCAGAGCTGATTAAGGGTCGCAGCCCAAAACATCAACTACAGTATTCATTTCCCTCCATAGCTGCTGCCTGATCCATTGAGTCCTTCTGCCATTTTGTGTGTGTGGGTCCATTCTCAGTATAATTTGATGAAGTCACGAGTGGTAGAATGGGCCAGAGTATTAAAAACAAAGGATTAGACATGTATTGGCAAACTGGATCTAAAACGATCCTGGTGACGGGAGGCAGAGGGTAGTGTTGGAGGGGTGTGCCACTGACTTGAAGATTGTAACCAGTAGTGTACCAGAGAGATCAGTGCTGGAACCTTCATTAACTGTAATTTATGTCAATGACTTCAATATGTTCAATAGGTACATTTAATGTCAGGGAAATGTATATAATATACATCCTGAAATTCTTTTTCTTCGCAAACATCCACGAAAACGGAGGAGTGGCCCAAAGAATGAATGACAGCTAAACGTTAGAACCCCAAAGCCCCCCCACTCCCCCTCCCCACACACAAGCAGCAGCAAGGCAACAACAAGGCTGTCCCTCCTGCTTTTAGTTGCCACAGGTTTACAGTCGGGGGTCAGGTTGGCGAACAGCGGTGGGGGAGGGATCTTGAGGGTGGAGAGGCTGCAAGTGGTGTCAGTAGTGCAGCTGTCGGCATGGTGCTGGGTGGGATGTGTGGGTTGGTGTGTGTGTGTGGTCAGTAGCGGGGTATATGGCGAAGTCCCACAGAACTGAGGATTTCTGACAGTGATTGGTGGGAGGGGCCCGTCATACTCCATTGTCACACTTTTCAGGTGGCTCTGGAAGTCGAGCCCCAATAGCACAGGGCACACGTTTGAGGCATGACCAGTAACGCAAAGTCCCAATATTCTGTGCCCTGCACCATCAATGTCGCTACACAACCCCCCCGGATGTCTGTGGAATGCGATCCAGAAGCCACGGTGACCTTCTGGCTTACCGGCCGTGTCACGAGTCCGCAGCATCGCACTGTGTCCGGGTGAATAAAACTCTCAGTGCTGCCCGTGTCAAACAGGCAGCTAGTCCTGTGCCCCTCCACCAGGATGTCCATCATTGACCTTGCAAGCTGGTGTGGGGCGCCTTGGTTGAGGGTCACGGAGGCCAGAGTTGAATTGTCGTCTTGGTGTCCGGTAAGCACCCGTGGGTCGGAGGCGGGGCGAGGTGGCGCCGACAAAGATGGTCGCCCCCATGCCTTGCACGCGGCAGGCAGGCAAGATGGCAGCGACCAAGATGGCGACCCCCATGCCTCGCACGTGATGCTGCTCGACCCCGCTCGTGGTTTGGACTTACAGGCCCTTCTTTCCGTAGCTGGAGCAGATAGCTTCTCGGGCCGGGCAGCGTTTTCAGGGGTGCTTTTCGAGTCCACAGAAGTAACACTGCATGGACTTGCGACTGGCAGCAGCCAAGGTCGATTCGCCGGCGGGTTGCGGGGTCTGCAGCGTCCATGGGGCCGGCGGGAGATCGTGCGCCTGGACAGCGTCAGCGTTGTGCAGAGCAGCCTCCATCGTGTTGGCCATCTCGTTCGCCGAGCGTAAGGTAAGATCGGCGTTTTCCAGCAGCCGCTGGCGCACGTACACTGACCTGATCCCCGTAACGAAGGCGTCTCGTACCAGGAGCTCCGCATGCTGTTCCGCCGTCAGTCCCCTGCAGTCGCAGGCCTGCACGAGTGTCTGTAGGGCCTGAACAAACTCAGCGCTCGACTCTCCGGCCCACTGCCATCGTGTCGCTAAGTGATGTCTTGCGTAGACGGTGTTCACGGGCCGCCGGTATTGTCTTTTGAGGGCATCCATCGCACCCTGGTAGTCCGTTTGGTCTCTGATCATGGAGTAGACCCTTGCACTGACTCTGGAGAGGAGAACCCTGCGCATCGTGGCAGGGTCAGTCACATGAATCTCCTCCAGGTACGATTCGAAGCATGCTAGCCAGAGATCGAAAGCGTTGCTGGCTTCCTGGGATTGAGGGTCGAGATCCAATCTGTCTGGTCGTAAAATGCTCTCCATGTTTTAAAATTGCTGCTAATAAAATTGATGCACCATCAATAACTCTCGGAGACGGGAGGTGAACAACAGGCTTTTATTAGCAGTGAAAGAGACCACGACATCCTGGAGACTGAGGGAGGAGCAGTGCCTCCAATCGCCTTTATACAGGGGTCTGTGGGAGGAGCCACAGGAGCAGTCAGCAGAGGGGCGTGTCCAGACAGGTATATGTAGTTCACCACAGGGGTGCAGAGAACAAAGGAGGTTATTCACTGATACTGAAGAACATTGATCAACTGTAAAGTTGAGTGGAGTGGTGGCAGGTGAAATTTAATTCTGACATGTGTGAGCTAATGCACATTGGGAAGTCAAATTCTGGTAGGACAGACAGAATGAATGACAGGGACCCGAGGAGCATTGATTACAGAGAGACCTTGGGGTGCAGGTTCAGAGCTCCCTGGAAGTGGCAACACGAGTGACG
Organism: Hemitrygon akajei; assembly: GCF_048418815.1. Classification (NCBI taxonomy): domain Eukaryota; kingdom Metazoa; phylum Chordata; class Chondrichthyes; order Myliobatiformes; family Dasyatidae; genus Hemitrygon; species Hemitrygon akajei. The sequence continues at coordinate 36,695,784 of NC_133127.1, forward strand.
AGGATGATGAAAAAGAGATTTGGTATTCTTGTGTTCATAGTACAAGGCATTGACTATAAAGGGTGGGACGTCTTGTTACAGCTGTACAAATACTGGTTAGGCTGCACATAGAGCATTGTGTACAACTTGGGTTGTCAAGCTACTGTACAAGTGTGTGGTGAACTACATATACCTGTCTGGACTGCTCCTGTGGCTCCTCCCACAGACCCCTGTATAAAGGCGATTGAGGCCTGTTGCCCAGCCTCATTCCCCAGGATGTAGTGTTGTTCATTCTTCCAGTCAATAAAAGCCAATACCTCGCTTCCTACGTCTCAGAGTGAGTTATTGATGGTGCATCAAAGTGCAATGCAGTGACTATAAAGAAAGTGCAGGAACAATTCTCCAGGATGTAACCCGGAACATTATAAGGAGACATTGGACAGGCCGGCTTATTCACAGAGGAACACAGGAGTCAGACAAGTGACCAAATGGAGGACGATCAAATGAGAGACACTGACAGGTTAGATAGTCAGAGTCTTTTACCCACAGGCCAGACCATTCTACAGTAAGAGGTTACAAACTTTGATATGAGTGGAAACATTAAAAAGAGATTTGAGGCAATTTAAAGTAAGATTTGAGGGTGATGAGCATTGGGAACATGTGACCAGAAGGGGTAGTAGATACAGATACAATTACCACATTTAAAGGGTATTTGGCCTAGCACACGAACAGGAAGGGAGCAGAGGGATAAAGGCCTAATGGGGGAAAGGGGATTCGTGTAGCTAAGTACCACGGTCAGCAAGGGCAAGGTGGGCTGTAGGTCCAGTTTCTGTGCCATCTGTCTCCATGAGACTGGTGTAATCAAGGTTACATCTTTGCCCCTACATTTTTTAAAATCTGTCTTTCTGCAATATTGGATTATCACTCCGAATAAATGTCCTGCAGGAGTGGTTCAAATGGAAAGCTGCTTAATCTGCAGCAACTTCACTCCAGAACCAAGGTCACCCAGCTACAGGCTGTAGGTAACGCTGACATTTGTGTACGTTCCTGGTCCAAGCCATCATTGATACTGTCATTGAAGCTTACAAGAGAAAGAGCCATACGCTCAACATTCATGAGAGAAAGGCCTCCTACTAACTTGCTGCTGTGGACCATGGTTCCCTCTGACGGTACCAGGGTGAATGTGAGACACCCTCAATCCCAAGGGCAAACCTGAGGGGTGAAAGAGAAAAAATGCAAAAGAATATAAAGCATTGTGTTGTCTGACTTAAATGTAAATTTCTCTTAATTTCTCTGTCTTCCTTGCCATGGCCCTTGCACTTTAGTGACTACCTAAGCTGTACTTTCTCTGTAACTGTGACATTGCGTCCTGCATCCTGGTTTTCTTTTCCATATGCACTGCCTCTACGCAATCATGTATGGAATGATCTGTATGGGTGGCACCAAACAAAAGGCTTTCACATGAGGTCAGTAATAAACTCATTACCAATGACATAGCTGGCTCCTCAGGATGAAACTGGATTACACATCAGCCCCGATCTCATGCTCCTACAAGCAAACAAGCAAGTTTATTTGGATAGCACTTTTCAAACACAAGGCAGTTCAAAGTGCTTTACATAGAACAAAATATAAAAATCAAACATCAAATTTCAGACAATGTATAAGAGAATAAAATCACACAAAAATTAGATATGATAAATAGAAGTTGCAGTGCAGGAGATTCTAATTAAAAGCAAAAAGAAAAGTTTTAAACCTCGATTTAAAAGAGCTTAAAGTTGGGGCAGACCTCAGATCCTCTGGAAGGTAATTCCAGATAGGTGGAGCAGAGTAACTAAAAGCTGCTTCACCATGTTTAGTTTTGACCCTGGGGACGGTAAACAGACCCAGCCCCAGATGACCTGAGAGCTCAGGAAGGTTCATAATGCAGCAGGAATCTGGAAATATATTTTGGCCCTAAACCATTCAGTGCTTTATAAACCAGTGGTAATGTTTTAAAGTCAATCCTCTGACTGACAGAAAGCTAGTGTAGTGATCTGAGAACTGGAGAGATAAGTTCTACTTTCTTGGTCTCAGCGAGGACTCTAGCAGTGGTGTTCTGTGCGGGCTGCAGCTGTCTGAGGGATTTTTTACAGAGACCTGTGAAAACGCCTTTACAGTAGTCAAGCCTACTGAAAATAAATACACGGACAAGTTTTTCTAGATCTTGCTGGGACATCAGCCCTTTAACTCTTGCCATATTTTTAAAATGGCTGACGTTGTAATTGTCTTAATTTGACAGTTAAAATTTAAGTCCGAGTCCATCACAACACCAAGGTTTTTGGAGTGGTTTGTTGTCTGTAACAACAGGGATTCTAAGCGAGCACTGACTTGTAATTTTTTTTCGCAACAAAATCAATTATTTCAGTTTTCTCTTTGTTTAACTGGTGGAAATACTGGCTCGATTGTTCAATACAGTATTTTAGTGACTGTAGGGGCAAAAGAGCCCTGGAGGTGATGCTGAGGCTGAGTTGTTAAGTTCTAAACAGTGACTGGAAAAAATCTTTACAAACTGAAGGAGACACAAGATAGGCAAAATGAGAAAAACTAAACCTGAAATATTCCTTTGGCCTAGACAGTGACTGCATGCAGGAAGCACAGGTTCAAGCTCAAAAATGAACTTTAGTATGGACACAAAATGCTTTGTAAAACCTTGACTAATTAATTAGTATCGCCATCTGGATAACATAATTTGTGAACAGTGTAAGAAAAAAAAGTCAAACAACACACACAAAATGCTGGTGGAACGCAGCAGGCCAGGCAGCATCTATAAGGAGAAGCACTGTCGACATTTCGGGCTGAGACCCTTCGTCAGGACCCTATAGATGCTGCCTGGCCTGCTGTGTTCCACCAGCATTTTGTGTGTGTTATTTGAATTTCCAGCATCTGCAGATTTCCTCATGTTTGCTAAGAAAAAAAAGTGTTTGTTTTCAGGGTAAGTCCTTCATCTGAGATGTTCTTCTTCTTCAGGGAAGAGGGTGTCCATTCCACCACCAATGATGCTGCTCTTCGCCGTATCTCCTCCATCTGCCCTCACCTCATCCTCCCGCTGCAATAACAGGGATAGGGTTCCCCTAATCCTAACCTACCATCTTATGAGCCTCTGTTTCCAGAACATCATTTTAGACCATAAGACATAGGAGCAGAATTGGGCCATTTTGCCCAATTCCTTGTCCCCAATTGCTATCTCTCCAGTATTGTTTTCCAGTGGTCGAATATCCACTGTCACCTCTCTTTTACACTTCATGTATCTGAAGAAATGTTTGGTGTCCTCTTTAATATTATTAGCTTGCTTATGCTTATATTCCATCTTTACCTTCTTAAAGACTTTTTTAGTTGCCTTCTGTTGGTTTTTAAAAGCTTCCTAATCCTCCAACATCCCACTAATTTTTACTCTATTATATGCCCTCTCTTTGGCTTTGACTTCTCTTTTCAGATACAGTTGTGTCATCTTCCCTTTAGAATATTCTTCCTCTCGGGATCTATATACCCTGTGCCTTCCAAATTGCTTCCAGAAATGCCAGCCGTTGCTGTTCTGCCATCATCCCTGCCAGTGTTCTTTTCCAATCAATTCTGTCCAACTCCTCTCTCATGCCTCTGTAATTCCCTTTACTCCACTGGTAAGATCTCAGACAAAAGTGTACTGGTACATCTGACTTTAGCTTCTCCTTCTCAAATTCCAGGGTGAATTCTATCATATTTTGATCACTTTCCCCTTAAATTCTCTAATCAATTCTGGTTCATTGCACAACACCCAATCCAGAATAGTTGATCCTCTAGTGGGCTCAAGCACAAGCTGCTCTCAAAAGTCATCTCATAGGCACTCTAGAAATTCCCTCTCCTGTAATCGAGCACCAACCTGGTTTTCCCAATCTACCTGCCTATTAAAGTGCCCTGTGACATGTTCTTTCGGCGTGCATTTTCTATCTCCCATTGTAATTTGTAGGCCACGTCCTTACTATTGTTTGGGGTCTGTATACAACTCCCACCAGGGTCTTTTTACCCTTGCAGCTCCTTAGCTCTATCCACAATGATTCAACACCTTCCAACCCTATGCCACCTCTTTCTAATGATATGATTTCATTTTGTTGCACCACACTCAACCTTTTGAATCCTGACTTTGTCTGAGGTCTTAGCAATGTCTTCCTGTACAACCTCTCCACTGACTATTCTGGCACTCTGGTTCCCATACCCCCTGCAACTCTAGTTTAAACCCCACTGTGCAGCATTAACAAAACTTCCTGCCAGGATACTGGACCTGTCCAGTTCAGATGCAAACCATCCTTTCTGTACAGTTCCTACCTTCCCTGGAAGACAGCCCAGTGATCCAAAAATCTTATGCCCTCCCTCCTACACCAACTCCTTAGCCACGTATTAAACTGCATAATCTTCCTAGTTCTAGTCTCACTAGCACGTGTTACGGGTGGCAATCCTGAGATCACAACCCTGAAGGTCCTGCCCTTTAACTTAGCACCTAACTCCCTGAACTCACTATGCAGAAGCTCGTCACTTGTCCTACCCACGTCATTGATATCTACATGGACCATGACCTCTGCTGTGCACCCTCCCACTTAAGAATGCTGAGGACTCGATCTGAGATATCCTGGACCCTGGCACCCGGGAGGCAACATAACATCCGGGAATCTCTTTCTCGCCCACAGAACCTCCTGTCCATTCCCCTAACGAATCCCCTTTCACCACAACCTGCCTCTTCTTTTTCCTTCCCTTCTGAATCACAGAAGCAGACTCAGTGCCATTGACTTTCCTCTGAGGTCATTCCAACCCCCCTCGACTGCATCCAGAGTGATATACCTATTGCTGAGGGGAGGATGGCCACAGGGGTACTCTGACTAGCTCCTTTACCCCTTTCCCCTTTCTGAGTGTCACCCAGTTTCCTGTGTCCTGCACCCTGGCTGTAATTACCTCTCTTTCTGTCCTTTCTGTCATCTCTTCAACCTCCAGAATGATCTGGAGTTCATCCAGTTCCAGCTCCAAACGTGGTTTGTTAGAAGCTGCAGCTGGATGCACTTCTTACAGTCGTAGTGGTCAGGGCTACTGGTGATCTCCCTGCCTCCCCATATTCCACGAGGAACATTGCTCTATCCTGCCTGACATCTCTACTGTCCTAGCTGAGCAGACGAATGGAAGTGACTTCATTTCTTACATCCATCACATACATGAGTAGTAAAAATCTTTGTTACATCGCCGTCTAATATGCAATGTGCAATCACAGAAATTTATAATAATTTATAATAAATAGAACAGTCAATGTAACATAAAAATACACTCAAATCAGCATGTGTTAGTCAGTCTGATGGCCTGGTGGAAGAAGCTGTCCTGGATTTTACGCTGTGGTACTGTTTCCCAGATGGTAGCAGCTGGAACAGTTTGTGGGTGGGGTGACTCAGGTCCCCAATGATCCTTCAGGCCCTTTTTACACACCTGTCTTTGTAAATGTCCTGAATCATGGGAAGTTCACAACTATAGATGAGCTGGGCTGTCCGCACCACTCTCTGCAGAATCTTGCAATTAAGGGAAGTACGGTTCCCATACCAGGCAGTGATACAGCCAGTCAGGATGCTCTCAATTGTGCCCATGTAGAAAGTTCTTGGGATTTGGGGGCCCATACCAAACTTCCTCAACTGTCTGAGGTGATCTGCTGTATAGATCAAGTGAGGTCCTCGGTGATGTGGATGCCGAGGAACTTAAAGCTGTTTCCCCTCTCAAACTCAGAATCATTGATAACAATAGGGGTTAGTCGATCGCCATTCCTCCTGTAATCCACAACCAGCTCCTTTGTTTTTGTGACATTGAGGGAGAGGTTGTTTTCTTGGCACCACTGTGTCAGAGAGATGATGTAAAGAAGATAATGAAAAAAACTTTTGCTTTTCTTTCCTTTGCATTCTCTGAATGAAGCTTCTCTTCGCTGAAGCCTTAAGATCACCACTCTAACTATGGCTGCTGTGCTTTCCCCTGTCTTCCTTTAATTCGCTCTTACTAATCAATCCCAAATGCCAAATGGCTGCTGTTCAAAGCTCTATTATGCTGCCAAGAACTACTCCTGCCGTTTATCCTTGGGCAATGGACCTGATTGAGGTCCCCACCTCTCCAATCTTCCAAAGTTCTATTTTCCACAACTCTGCCATCTACAACGGATACTACAACTAGGTATCTCTTTCCCTTCCCACATCCCACTGTTTGTCTCTGCAGAGATCGTTCTCTACTTGACTCAGTTGTTCACACGTCATTTCCCACTGATCTCCCTCCTGCAAATGGGACGGGCTAAGCTGCCCCTACACCTCCTCCGTACACCTCCTCCACTCAGAGTCCCAAACAGTCCTTCGGGTGAGCTGACACCACACATGCAAGTCTGTCGGGATCATCTATTGTATCTGGTGCTCCCGATGTGGCCTCCTCTGTATCAGTGAGACCGGATACAGAGTGGGAGAAGAGCTTTGTTGAACACCTTCATCCATTAAAAAAAACAGGATTCCCCAGCAGCTACCCATTTCAATTCGACTTCCTATTCCCATTCTGACATGTCAGCCCAAAGCCTCCTCTACTGCCACTAGGTTAGAGGAGCAATGTCTTATATTAGACCATAAAACATGGGAGCAGAATTAGGCCATTCGGCCCACTGAGTCTGCTCCACCTTTCCATCATGGCTGAAATATTATCCCACTCAACCCTTTCCCCTGCCTTCTCTTAGACACCCAGTGTAATCAAGAACTCATCAACCTCCATATAGAATCTACTCAATGAATTGGCTTTCACAGCTATCCATGGCAATGAATTCCACAGACTCATCACCTTCTGGCTAAAGAAATTCCTCCTCATTGCTGTTCTAAATGGATGTCCTTCTATTCTGAGGCTGTTCCCTCTGGTCCTAGACTGCCCGTCTATAGGAAAGAATCCTCTCCACATCCATTCTTTCAATATTCAGTAGGTTTCAGTGAGATCCCTCTTCAATCTTCTGAACTTCAGCAAGTACAGACCCTTTCGTTTCTGGATTAATTCTCATAACCAAAGGTTACTCTGGACCCTCTCCGATGGCAGTATATCTTTTCACAGATAAGGGGCCCAACACTGCTCACAATACTCCAAATGCAGTCTGGCCAATGCCTTATAAAGCCTCAGCATTACATTCTTTCTCTTTTATTCTAATTCTCTCAAAATGAACGCTAACATTGCATTTGCCTCCCTCACCAGCAATTCAACCTGCAATTTAACCCATGGGGAATCCTGCACAAGGGCTCCCAAGTCCTGTGAATTTTCTCCTCATTTAGAACCCATCCCCCTCTTCCTCCTCGTGGATACAGCCTCCCCACCATCGAGCACATACATTAGGGATCCCCACCAGCCAGGACATGCTCTCTTCTCGCTGCTGCCATCAGGAAGGAGATACAGGAGCCTCAGGACCCACACCACCAGATTCAGGAACAGTTATTACCCCTCAACTGTCAGGAAGGAGGTACAGGAGCCTCAGGACCCACACCACCAGATTCAGGAACAGTTATTACTCCTCAACCATCAGGCTCTTGAACCAGAGGGGATAACTTCACTCAACTTCACTTGCTCCATCACTGAACTGTACTCACAACCTATTGACTCACTTTCAAGGGCTCTTCATCTCATGTTATTGATATTTATTGCTTATTTATTATTATTATTTCCTTCTTTTTGTATTTGCAAAGTTTGTTTTCCTTTGCATGCTGGTTGAAAGCCCAAGTTGGAGTGGCCTTTTATTGATTCTATTTTGGAGTTCTTGAGTATGTCTGCAGGAAAATTAATCTTAGGGTTGTATATGGTGACATATGTCTACTTTGATGATAAATCTACTTTGACTTTGATCATAATGGACTACAAGTCCACCTTGTGCATCAATGACAGTGCCACATCTCTTCCTGATAGGCTGAGTGTCTTTTACACACCGCTCGGTGCACAGAATGCTGAGTCAGCAAGGATGGTCCCCCTTTCTCCTGCCAGGAACTCTGTCCGGCCACAGCTGATGTGAGGAAGACCTTATAGATGGTTATAAATTCATGAGTGTCCTAGATAAGATGGACGGGCACAGTTTTTTTTCCCAGAGTAGGGAGTCTACAACTAGAGCACGTGGGTTTAAGGTGAGAGGGGAAATATTTAAGAGAGATCTGAGGGGTAAGTTTTCCACACAGAGGGTGGTGAGTATGTATGGAATGAGGTGGAGATGGATACAATTACAATGTCGAAAAGATATCAGATAGGTACGTGGATGGAAATATTTAAGGGGTTATTAGTCAAACACAGACAAATGGGAGTAGTATAGACAGGCACCTTGGTCAAAATGGATGAGTTGAGCCAAGGGGCCATGCTGTATAACTCCATGACTGTATGAAACTATTGGTATCTCCAGGTGTTGGTATCATGTAGCTTGGTTTTACCAGGCATGGGCATCTCCAAGTATTAGCATTTGTAGCTATTGGCATCAACTGGCATTGGCACTGCTAGATATTGACATCTGTGTTAGTAGACTCTCAAAGTACTGTTGTTGCCTGGGCTTTATGCAATCAGGTGTTAACGGTCAAGTATTTGCCATCAGTATCTCCACACGTAGTATTACAGTGTGATAACACTGGTTTCAGAAACATTGGCTGGTGACACCAGTACCTTCTGATCTCTGTAGGTAATGATAGAATAAAGATCAAGAGGTTTGAAGATTATCTTTATTTGTCACATGTACATTGAAACATTGAAATATATAGTGATGGTCAGTGGCAGCCTGCAAATTAACTCTAACCCTAACCATACATCTTTGGACTGTGGGAGGAAACCGGAGCACCCAGACGAAACCCACGCAGTCACAGGGAGAACATACAAACTCCTTACAGACAGTGGCAGGAAGTGGACATCGACTGGTGATCTCTGCATTAACTGCTACTCCACCATGTTAGTGGCCACTTTATTAGGTACACCAGTACACCTGCTCGGTATTGAAAATATCTAATCAAAGTTCAAAGTACATTTATTATCAATGCATGTACACATTATGCAACCGTGAGATTCATCTCCTTACAGGCAGCCACAAAACAAAGAAACACAAAAGAACCTATTAAAATAAAGACCATCATATGGCAGCACCTCAATACATAAAAACATGCAGATATGGCCAAGAGATTCAGTTGTTGTTCAGACCAAACAGCAGAATGGGGACGAAATGTGATCAAACTGACTTTGACTGTGGAATGCTGATCTCCTGGGATTTTCACATACTGCAGTCGCTAGAGTTTACAGCGAATGGTACGAAAAGAAAATATCCGTTGAGTGGCGGTTCTGTGGGCAAAAATGCCTTGTTAATGAGAGAGGTCAGACTGGTTCAAGCTGACAGAAAAGTAACAGTAAGTCAAATAATCACATGTTACCACAGTGGTGTGCAGAAAGAGCATCAATGAATGCACGGAATGAACCTTAAAGTGGTTGAGCTACAGCAGCAGACGGCCACACCAGGTTCCACTCCTGCAACTAATAAAGTGGTCGCTGAGTGTATACCATGTAATGTCAGGAATATCAGCTGATACCTACCCGTGGAGATACTGACAGCAGCAGATGCAAATACTTGACCGTTAACACCTGATTGCATAAAGCCCAGGCAACAACAGTACTTTGAGAGTCTACTAACACAGATGTCAATATCTAGCAGTGCCAATGCCAGTTGATGCCAATAGCTACAAATGCTAATACTTGGAGATGCCCATGCCTGGTAAAACCAAGCTACATGATACCAACACCTGGAGATACCGATAGATTCATACAGTCATGGAGTTATACAGCATGGTCCCTTGGCTCAACTCATCCATCTTGACCAAAGGTGCCTGTCTATACTAGTCCCATTTGTCAGTGTTTGACTGATATCCCCTTAAATCTGCCCATCCATGTACCTATCCGATATCTTTTAAACATTGTCATTACTAAGCATTAGTATCATCGGTAATTAGGACTTCCATCCATTAACATCACCAGACGTTGACATCAGCAGGTACTGGTATCACCACACTGGTCTATCAAGCTATCATCATCACTGAACGGTGGCGTAGGGGCTACCTTAACACTTTACGCCAGTGATCAGTGACCAGATTTCAATTCCTGCTGCTGTCTGTAAGGAGTTTGTACATTCTCCCCGTGACTGTGTGGGGTTTCCTCCAGGGACTTCAGTTCCCTCCCACATGAATGGGTTAGTAGGTTAGTGAGATGCGGGCATGCTACGTTGGTGCTGGAAACACGGTGACACTCGCAGACTGCCCCCAGCACATCCTCAGATTGTGTTGCTCATTGACGCAGACAATGCATTTCACTGCATCTTTCCATGCACATATGACAAATAAAGCTAATCTTCAGTTTTTATCATTCACTGTGTACTGGTATTACCAGACAGTGGCATCTCCAGAAAACAGAACCATCAGCTTTCACTTACTTTTCTCATCAATAGGCACTGATTATACCCTGCAAGGGAACACTATGTGCTTTCTGGCTGTTTCAGATATGGGCATCTCCAAGAACTGACATCACCCCCACCCACATCACCAGGTAATGGCACAGACAGAAACTGGAACCTCCATATTTTGGCATCTTCAGGTACTGGCCTCACTCTGTTCTTTGTTAACGGTGCGGCTGAAGGTCTGATATCATGTCTCTCAACAGAGGTTTGGGAGAACACTCCCTTAGGTAGATAGGTAGACACTTAGGCCCAACTCCATCCTGCTGACCAACATGCTTTTGGAAATGCTTTCCCGTGAAAGGGACAATCTGATGAGTTGCAACACATGATCTGGCACCCTTACAACCGCAGCCTGATAAGAAAACAAGTGTGTCTTGTCTACCCCATCCTAGAATGTCAGCTGTAAAGGGTGCTGAAACGTGATGGCCCAGCTGTGAGTTAGGATGGTTAAAGCAGATGTGTCTTGTTCAGACAGTAGTTGGACAAATGGCTTCAGAGCCATGGGAATTCTGGCCAGGGCTAAGGACAAAGTAAGCCTTGAGAAGATTGTATTGTACAAAAGAAGGGCAATTTGCAACATTGGTAATGACAACCCTGATTTTGATTTCAAAAACAATGATAAGGGAGTCAATGGAATGACTTGTCATTTGCAGCATAATTGGGAAATGAAGGCTAAATCTAAAAGATAATAGAGAAAGGAGAATACAGGTGTTGTAATTTGTAACTTCAAAACATTAAACTAATTCAAAGGAAGACTTGGAATTCCAAAATGAGGGTCTAACTTGGTGTTTTCTTTAAGTGAGGCGCGCACATATCACATGGTAGCGTGATGGTGTTTGCAATTCACGTAGGTATACATATAACCTGTAATGAATTATTTAAACAAACAAGAATGCTTAATAAACCAATATATATACAAGATAACTTAAATACTAAATGCACAACAATAGTTGGCACAGGGGTGCAGTGGTCAGAGTTATTCCTTCATAGCTCCAGAGACCTGGCTTCACACTTGATCTCTGGTGCTGTCTGCGTGGAGCTTGTAGGTCCTCCTAGTAAGCATGTGGGCTCCAGGTATTGGAATTACCAGGTACTAGTATCAGCAGGTATGTACTACAATCTCTAGGTACGGGTGGAACCAAATACTGATATCACTAGGTATTGGCATACACTGGAGGCATACAGCAGGCCCTGACACTACATTATGCTCTTGATGAGCCTTGTAGATGGTAGAAAGGCCTTTGAGTGCCAGGAATTGAGAACCCAAACTCTGACTTACTACGTGGCTGGTCTGGTGGAGTTTGTGGTCACTATTGACCTGGTGAGAAGGGATTTGTTGATAGTGGTGCCACCGAATACAAGGCAGATGCCAGGCTCCTGGTGGAATATTTCCTTTCTCTGGATAAGAGCATCTCCACCATTCTCAAGAGGTCCGACACTTTGCAGGACAAATCAGCTCACACCCACCTCCCTGAATGTTCACCCGCTCCACCACCGCAGGCTACTCCCAAATCCCCACCTCCACCACCACCAAGGACAAGGGCAGAAAGCAGGACACCACCCAGTCACACACCACCCTGATTTGGAAATAAACCACCTGCCCTGCAACTCCTTCCATGGGCACACTTTCTTATGTCACCCACTCATGGGCAATTAGGGATGGGCAATAAATATAGGCTTTGCTTCCCACATCCAGAGTAAATAAAAAACAACATTCTTCTCATTCCTAGCTTCTTAGGTTTCAGCATCGACAATGAAGAAGTCAATCAAGCCCATGGAGTGACTTGGAATTTACAGCATAATTGGGAAATGAAGGTTAAAAGTAAGAGGTAATGCGGGAAGAGGAACACGGTGGCACAGACGGTAGAGCTGCTGCCCTCCAGTTCTAAAGACCCGGGTTCGAACCTGACCTCTGGTGTTGACTATGTGGAGTTTGCATGTTCTCCCTGTGACCAGGTGGGTTTCTCCTGGGTGCTTTGGTTGCCTCCCAGATCCCAAAGACCTGCAGGCTGGCTGGTTAATTAGCTGCTGGAAGTTGCTCCTCTGGTGTAGAATCCAGGGGGTGTGATGGGAACGTAGGGAGAATAAATAATGGGATCAGTGTAGGATTGGGTTGAGTGGATGGCTGTTGGTCAGCACAGATTTAATCAGCTGAAAGGCTGGTTTCAATGTTGTGTTTTACTGTGGTTCACTGAGACTACAGTTAGGGCGACCCTTGGAATTACTTGTTACGTTTCAAAATAAGAAGCTGGCAGGGGTGGGGGATGAACATGGATCTCTGTGGAAGGTGGACAGAGGAGTAATCTGGTGTCAGACCACAGGTAATCCCTTTTACAGACACTCTGAAACTTTGGAAGTTCCCATTCATGGAAAGTGGCAATGAACAAGGAATGGCTTCTTCCCCTCTGCCACCCAATTCCTAAATAAACATTTAACCCGTGAACACTACATCACTTCTTTAATATATGTTATTTCTGATTTTGCACTATTTTTAATCTGTTCAGTATACAAATACTGCAATTGATTGATTGATTTTCTTCTAGATTATGTATTGCATTGAACTGTTGCGGCTAAGTTAATAAATTTCACGTCACATGCCAGTGATAATAAACCTGATTCTGATTCTGAACTGACTTTATGGTCTGGTAATTCAATTAATAAGAATACGATTGATTCCTTAAGGTTGTTATAGCCGGGATAAGCTCCCATTACCTAATAAATGCTCCCAATGGCGTGCATCTCAAATAACCTCCAACAACCAAGTCCAGCTCCTGGCCTTCACTACGAAACCCAACAGATCCATTTCTCCTGACAGGAGAAGGGGTGAAGGCAGGTTACCGGCATCTTAAAACCAGTCACTTTGGGCAGATGGGGCCTGTCAGCTCATCTAGGAGAAAGAAAACTCTGGTCTCAAACCTCCGCTACCTTGCGGTTACACCCACTCACGTGGAAGGCTTCAGGAGTAAACCCCAAGGGAAAAATCCAGAGCTGGAGTCCCTAAGGCAGTCCTACATTGAGTTCAACACTGACTGGCAACTACTGTGACGCCACTAGTGCCAAATTGTATCAGTCTCTGCCATTCCTTTGTATTCATCAGCTGCATGGGTGGGGGTGGGCCTACTACATGGCTTGTTCTCAATATCGTTCTGCCCCAGCTTGCATATCACATGGCAGACCTCATGAATATGATCAGCACGAGTGGATAAAGATGTCATAATGATACAGAGATATGAATGATATCATAGAGGTGTATAGCACAGATAAAATGTCCTTCAGCCATACTGGTCCATGCCAACCAAGATATACTGTATATTCAAACTAATCTCATGTCCAGCATTTAGCCCATTTTCCTCTAATTTAATCTCTCCAGATGCTTCTTATATGTATCTGATGTAACTGTTTCAACCACTTCCTCTGCTAGCTGTTCCATATATCTACCGCCTGCTGTGTAAAAAAGTTACCCCTTAAGTTCTTAATAAAACTTTCACCTCTATCCTTAAAACCATGTCATCTAGCTTTCAATTCTCCAACCCTGGAGAAAGGATCGCTCACCCTAAATATACCTGTCGTGATTTTATATAACTTGATGAGATCACCCATCAGTCTCCTACACTTCAAGGAGTAAAGTCCCAGTGTGTCTAACCTCTCCTTCTAACTCAATCCCTGTAGTTATGGCAATTTTGTTGTAAATTGTTTTTGCACTTTTTCCAGTTTAATCATGTTGTTCCTGTAACAGGGTGACCAAAGCTGAACACAATACTTGTTGTTACTGAGTAAAGATTAGTTTTATTGTCACATGTACATCAGGCCATGGAAAAATACAGTGAAATGTGTCATTTGCGTCAATGACCAATACAGTCCGAGGATGTGCTGGCGCAGCCTGGTTCCAGTGCCAACATAGCATTGGCACAAGTTAATAACCCTAACCTGTGTGAATTTGGAATGTTAAAGGAAGCCAGAGCACCCAGAGGAAACCATGCGGTCAGGGGTGGGGGGACGTACAAATTCCTGAAGAAGTCTGAGCTTTCTAAACTTTGAAAGATTGCCAGTAAAAGCCTTTCTAAATTGCAAAATTATGTTGTTCTGATGAAACAAGTGTGAACAAACATAATTAGTGTATGGACCATAAACAAGTTCAAACTGGGGTGAATCCTGCTGTTTCTCCGAGCGACAGTTTCTGGAGGGGAGTGATGACTGTATCAGCCCATTCCCACCCCTGCCCTGAGCAGCGATTGGCTGTGATCAGGAGCGGATGGAGGATAAGTTCCTGGGGAGTGAGGTCCCTGTTCACTGTCGGAGAGTTCGAGCTCAGCTGGGATTTAGTTCCCTCAGAGCAGCGAGAAGGTCCTTCACTCCAGCAACCCAGCATCTCCACGGTGGACAGGTAATGAGGTTAAACTCTGCCAACTTATCGAGCCCAGACTGACAGCTCAGAGACTGGAATGTCCGTTTTAAAGTGTTGAGGATGCTGGGTGGGTGGGTGACATCTTTGCCGTTTACTGAAGATGTAAGAGGTGAGCATCAGAGAACAGCCGGTGGGTGGTTTGTTAAAGGTGGGGTGAGTTTCTCACCCTGAGACTCAGTCAGTGACTGTCCTGGGAGAGGAGTTACTGATCACTGGAAGTAACCAGCCACCTAAAGAGGCTTATCTGAGATTTGGTTGGAATCATCTAGAGCAGGGGTTCCCACCCTGGGGTCCATGGTCCCCTTGGTTAAAGGTAGGTGCCCATGGCATAAAAAAGGTTGGGAACCTCTGACCTATAGAGAAGAAATTGAGTACAGAGTTGGGACATACAATGTCACCCGCTTTATGAATGTTCGCTTTACGCCACTTCACTTTTACAAAAGACCTACATTAGTAACCTGTTTTCGCATTACAAAGAGGATTTTCGCTTTTACAAATATCTTTCCCATATAAATTAATGGTTCTTCGCTTTACACCATTTCAGCTTAAGAAAGGTTTCATAGGAACGCTCTACTTTTGTAAAGTGGGGGTCACCTCTAGTGCTAAAGTTGTACAAAATATTGCTTAGGCTGTACTTGGAGTATGATATCCAGTTCTGGTCACCACGCTGTAGAGAAAGGTGTAGAAAAGATTCACAAAGATGTTGTCTGGACTGGAGGGGTTATACGGAGAGATTGGATAGGCTGCACCTGCTTTCCCTGGACATGGTAGAGACGTATAAAATCATGAGGGGCTCAGATATGATAAATTGTCAACGTCTGTCTCCCGTCCAGGGGTGTTGAAGATTTTAAGGAATAGTTTAAGGTGAGAGGGACAAGGTTTAAAGGGGACCTGAGGGGTGATTTTTTCACACAGGTAAATGGTATGTGGAATGAGCTGTCATCCCTGAACCTTCCTTTGATGGTGTTCTCTATCTCAGAACCAGTATCAAAATCAGAATCGGATGTATCATCAGTGAAATATGTCTGGCCGTTTGTTGTTTAACAGCAGTAGTACAATGCAATACGTAAAATATACTATAAATTACAATAAGAAATATACATTAAATGAATAAATAAGTAGTGTAAAAAAGAGCAAAAGTAGTGAGGTAGTGCTCCTGGATTTATTGATCATTCAGAAATCTGATGGCAGAAGGGAAGAAGCTGCTCCTAAAACACTGAGTGTGTGTCTTCAGGCTCCTGTACCTCCTCACTCTCCCTCATCAAACCACTCAATCAAAATGTCATCCCAGAGACATGCTGCTCACCCTATCAGAGATATGTCCTTTCCTCCAGCTATCTGACCCCACCATCCCTGCCAATTTAAACATCCTGACTTGATACAGGGTCTTGACCCAACACATTGACAATTCTTTCCCTTCACAGCGGCTGCTCGACCTGCTGATATCCTCCAGCAGATTGTTTGTTGCTCCAGATTCCAGCGTCCACAGTCTTTAACTTACTTTCTCTCTTTCCCAGTTCTGACAAAGCATCTTCAACCTAAAACATTAACTGTGTTTCTCTTTCCAAGAACTGACCTGCTGAATACTTTGCAGTTTCTGGTTTTAATGGTGTAGATTGGCACTGTATTCTCTGGAAGAGGCAATATAATCAAGAAATGTAAAGTTCCTAAAGGATTTGACAGGACTGTAAGAGTCTAGAGCAGGGGTTGGTAAACTTTTTGACTTGTGGGCCACAAAGGGTTCTAAAATTTGACAGGGGGGCCGGACCAGGAGCAGATGGACGGAGTGTTTTGGTAATACACCTCATAAGAGAAAATAAAATATCATGGGATATGTAGAAAACATGTGCTTTAATTTCAATTGAAAATGAACAAATGCATTACAACAAAATATCTGTCTTTGAAGTCCCATGGTATTTAGCTATTTATTGAAATGACTTTTAAAACACTGAAAATTAAATGAATAAAATACAGCTTTTTTTAATAGTAACAGTTATTATTTTAAAGCACTGAAAATTCTGTTATCCTTCAAGATATTATCATCATCACTCTCCTCCTGACTGTCTTTATTTCAAAAACTGTAGGAGATGCAGGTCTACTTGTCCTGCTCCTTCTTATTCAATTGTCCCCTGTGCCAAAACTCAACAACAACCAGCACAAGGACAGAACAGTGACAGCGCGCCAGTATGCGGAGCGCGTTATTTGATCTGGAGCGCATTTTTTATTTTGAGAACGTACGTGCACCTGCGCACTACTCATGTCCATCACTTAACAGAAATGACATGTAACATGTAAGGCTTATTGAAAAAAATATTTTCAAATGCATTTTTTACATAACACAACGAAGAAACTTATTTTTAATTTCAGTGGGAACAGTGTTGTTGGTCTCCCTTTTTAGCCAGTGCATCAAAGTCTGGATTTAGTTTTGTTGTGGCGATTCTCAGGATGGATCTGAGGTGTTAACAAGGTTTATTAATATAATTTCATCAAGTTCTGCGGGCCGGATTAAAAAGCTTAGTTTGCCCATGCCTGGTCTAGAGCCAGGGGCACCGTTTCAGGGTAAGGTTTATGACTGAGATGAGGAGCAATTTCTTCACTCAGAGGGAGGTGAATCATTAAGAGTATTTCCAGAGCGAAAGATCTCTGGATGTTCAGGTGGATCAGAGGACAGTGCAGGGAAATGGTGCTGAGGTCAAAGGACAACCCCGATTGCGATCACTGGTGGAGCTGGCTTGAGGGGCTGTCTGTCCTGGTCTGTCAGTGAATTTTTTATGTTCTAATCTTGTATTAGTTTCTGTGTCTTGAGCTGCCAGGTGTTTACAATAACAAAACAGCTGGAGGAGCTCAGCATGTTAGGCAGCATCTCTGGAGGAAAATGGACAACTTCATTTCGGCTCTAGACCCACTACACACGTTCACCTCCACCCCCACCCCCACCCACTGTTCCCATCTGCCCTCCCCACTTCTCTTATTTGGTTCCATGCTCCACCTTCCCTCCCTATTGGATTTCATCATCTGCAGCCCTGTATTGCCTCCACCTATCACCTCCCAGCCTCTGTCACTCTCCACACATGCCCCTGTTCCATCTGCTTATCATCCCACTAACCTGGATCCACCTACAACCTGCCAGCTCTTGCTCCACCCCCTCCTTTCAGTGTTTTATACTGGCTATCTCTGCTCTATCTTTCAGTCCAGGTGAAGGGTCTCAACACAAAGTATCTACTATCCCCCACAGATGCTGCTCGACCTGCTGAGCTCCTCCAGCGGACTGTTTGTTGCTCCAGACTCCGGCATCTGCCAAATCCTGTGGCATTTTGAATTTAGATCACCTGAAAAAGTCAAACTTGGAATCTCAAGTGCTTGTATGGCAAGGGGGTTGATGATTACAGATCTGACACAGGTCCGGGGATTATGATACAGATGACCATGATGTAAGTGAAATGTGAGTCTAAAGCAGTGGGTCACATTGATTCCAATAGGTCTTGTATTCTACATTATTGCTTTAAACTGTAAAGTTTTGAAAATCTGCCGTACAGAGTTTCCAAAACTGGTGAATCTACTTGTAGGTTATTTGTATGTGAATGGGAAACAGTGTTTGAATTTTCAAAGTCCCTGCTCTCATCTTCATCCCATTCTCCACCCAAGTGAGGAATTCAGTGCCCATCATTTGACTCCAAGCCACAAGCACTAACAAAGCAAATTGTTTTAAGTTAAATGTATGAATTTTGGCAGGAATACTGGTTCATTCCAATGCCTGTCTGTAACCTGATGACCAAGACCACTCGCCCTGATCATCAGGTGTAAGCACAGTGTCTGTGACACCTTGTGGCAACTGACCCTAAGTACATCCAGTTCACGGAGACGTCGTCAATGCAGCCTGTAAACCCACTGTCACTGCATGGACTTGCCTAGAAGAAAACATTATTTTATGTCTGTCATATTTTGGAACATAGACGTAGAACAGTTTGGCACAGGGACAGATACTTTGTCCCACAATGTTTGTGTTGAATGTGATGCATATCCCTCCATTCCCTGCATCTTGATGTGTTCATATAAAAAGCAGTGCACATGCCCCTGTCTACATCAACAGTGCTGAGGTTTATAGGATTGAGACCTTCAGGCTTTTAAGATCATTACAAATAGCTTGTCCTGGTCCAACCACGTAGACACCATGGCCAAAAAAGCTCACCGTTGCCTCTGTTTTCTCAGGAGCTAAAGAAATTTGGCATATCCCTGTCGAGCCTTATCGAGTTTTATCAGTACACCACAGAGAACATCCTATCTGGATGCATAACGACTTGGTATGCAACTGCTCTGAACGTGACTGCAAGAACCTGCAGACAGTTGTGGACACATCACAGAAACCAGCCCCCTATCCGTGAACTCTCTATTTTTCTCTCTGCCTCAGTAAAGCAGCCAGCATATTCAAAGACCTGCTGTTATAAGACTAATGAATATGATGACATGGACTTTGACCTCATAATCTAACTTGTTATGATTGTTGCATCCTACTACTTACCTGCACTGCACCTCCTCTGTAGCTGTTACAATTTATTCTGTACTCTGTTATTGCTTCACCTTGTTCTACCTCAAAGCACTGTGTAATGATTTTATCTGTATTAACAGTATGCAAGGCAAGCTTTTCACTGTATCTTAGCACATGTGAAAATAAATAAACCAATTCCAATTCCAACTGTTAAAAAAACTTGACTCACACTACTCCTTTAAACTTTCCCACTCACACCTGAAATGCACGTCTTCTAGTATTGGGGCTGAGAGGGAAAATGGATCAGCCATGATCAAATAACTGGTGGAATAGACGATGAGCCAATGGCTGATTTCTCCTCCTATTTCTTAATGTCTTAAGGTCTTTGATGACGTTTTTGGAATTAGTATTTGTGGAAACACTAACCGGGTTAATCAGCTGCTCTGGGACACTGAGTCCTGTACAGATTCCTCATTGGGGCAAGGTTTGTTCATTGTTCTATAACTGGATAACTCCCGATATTACTTTTCTCTCCCTGGTTATCCCTGCAGCCAACTTTTTACATTGCAGAATGATCCAACCTCTTCAGTGAGATCGGTTGCTCAAATGCCATAAAGCAGTCATGGTGGCAAATCTCCTCTGCACTCTCTCCATTGCTACTGCATCCCTCCTGCAGTGTATTAACCAGAACTGTGGACAGTACTCCAACTGCAATCTAACCAATAATTTGTACAACTGCACAGAAGCACAGTACATGAGCAAATTTTCACTGTCAAGATATCCTGCCCAATTGAAGAGTTAATACTATGGCAACACTTGCAGGTTGCCCGGTACAATCCTCACTAATTTGATTGGAAGCAAATGATGAATTTCAATGTACGTTTCAATGTACAGGACATGTGACAAATAAAGCGAATCTTCCTTTAAAAGTTAGTCAGGAATCAGCCCTGCTACTTTTTCAAGCACAGTATTCTCAACTTCAATTTATCCTAGGTAGGAATGTGTTTAACACTCTCTCTCATTTGAATGCCCCTGTTTGAAGTACAAGAGTCTGTATGTTGGACATAACCTGTCTGACTAATAGTTGCATTTCAGTGCTGCCCATCGTCAGTCAGCTCTATCCACCGACGAGGAGAATTGCTGTTTTGCAGGAGATTCTTCATGAGGATGAAAGTGCTGATACTCAGCAGCTGCCTCTTCGCCTTGGCCTCAGCCAGCCCGGTAAGCAATCACTACTTTTATGAAAAAAAGAACCAGAGTAACTTAAACATACCTCTTCACTCATATTTCACACACAAGGTGATGTACAAGACATTGGTGAGGCAGTAGTTAGAGAATTATATACAGTTTGGGCACCCTGTTCCAGGAAAGACGTTATTAAAGTGGAGGGAGTGCATGAGGGCCTGAATTATCTGGAGAGGCTGGACAAACAAGTACTTAATTCCTTGGAGCATTGGAGATTGAGGAGTGATCTTTTAGAGATGTATAAAGTCATAAAGGGCTTTATGGTGAATGCACACTGTTTATTTTCCCAAAGTAAGGGAACGAAAAACCAGATGGCATAGGTTCAAGATAAGAGGGGAAATATTTAATTGGCATCTGAGGGGCAACTTCATATAGAGGTTGGCGGGTATATGGAATGAGCTGCCAGAGGAAAGTAGTGGAAACAGGTACAATAATGAAATTTAAAGACATAGAAACATAGAAAACCTACAATACAATACAGGTCCTTCGGCCCACAATACTATGCCGAACATGTACTTACTTTAGAAATTATCTAGTGTTATCTATAGCCCTATATTTTTCTAAGCTCCCTGTACCTATCCAGGAGTCTCTTAAGAGACCCTGTCATATCCACCTCCACCACCGTCACCGGTAGCCCATTCCACGCACTCACCACTCTCTGCATAAAAAACTTATCCCTGACATCTCCTCTGTACCTACTTCCAGGCACCTTAAAACTGTGCCCTCTTTTGTTAGCCATTTCAGCCCTGGGAAAAAGCCTCTGACTATCCACACAATCATAATCTTATACACCTCTAACAGGTCACCTCACATCCTTCATCGCTCTAAGGAGAAAAGGCCAAGTTCACTCAACCTATTCTCATAAGGCGTGCTCCCCAATCCAAGCAACATCCTTGTAAATCTCCTCTGCACCCTTTCTGTAGTTTCCATATCTATCCTGTAGTGAGTTGAGCAGAACTGAGCACAGTACGCCAAGTGGAGTCTGACCAGGGTCCTATATAGCTGTAATATTACCTCTCAGCTCTTGAACTCAATCCTACAGTTGATGAAGGCCAATGCACCATACGCCTTCTTAACCACAGAGTCAGCCTGCGCAGCAGCTTTGAGTGTCCTATGGACTCGGACCCCAAGATCCTTCTGATCCTCCACACTGCCAAAAGTCTTACCATTCATACTATATTCTGCTATACTATATTTGACCTACCAAAATGAACCACCTCACACTTATCTGGGTTGAACTCCATCTGCCACTTCTCAGCCCAGTTTTGCATCCTATCGATGTCCTGTTGTAACCTCTGATAGCCCTCCATACTATCCACAACATCCCCAAACTTTGTATCATCAGCTAATTTACTAACCCATTGCTCCACTTCCTCATCCAGGTCATTTATAAACATCATGAAGAGAAAGGGACCCAGAACAGATCCCTGAGGCACCCCACTGGTGACCGACCTCCATGCAGAATATGACCCATCTACAACCACTCTTTGCATTCTGTGGACAAGCCAATTCTGGATCCACAAAGCAAGGTCCCCTTGGATCCCATGCCTCCTTATTTTCTCAATAAGCCTTGCATGGGGTACCTTATCAAATGCCTTGCTGAAATCCATATACACTACATCTACTGCTCTACCATCATCAATGTGTTTAGTCACATCCTCAAAAAATTCAATCAGGCCATAAGGCATGACTTGCCTTTTACAAGACCATGCTGACTACTCCTAATCGTATTATGCCTCTCCAAATGTTCATAAATCCTGCTTCTCAGGATCTTCTCCATCAATTTACCAACTATTGAAGTAAGACTCATTGGTCTATCATTTGCCACTTCTGGCCCCTTCTGGCTCTTCTAATTTCATTCTTAAGCTCCTTCCTGCTAGCCTTATAATTTTCTAGATCTCTATCACTGCCTAGATTTTTTTTGATCCTTTCATAAGCTTTTCTTTTTTTCTTGACTAGATTTACAACAGCCTTTGTACACCACGGTTCCTGTACCCTACCATAACTTCCCTGTCTCATTGGAACATACCTATGCAGAACTCCACGCAAATATCCCCTGAACATTTCCCATATTTCTGTCGTACATTTCCCTGAAAACACCTGTTCCCAATTTATGCTGCCAATTTCCTGCCTGATAACTTCATATTTCTGCTTACCCCAATTAAACGCTTTCCTAACTTGTCTGTTCCTATTCCTCTCCAGTAAAGGAGATTGAATTATGATCTCTATCTCCAAAATGCTCTCCTACTGAGACCTGACACCTGACCAGGTTCATTTCCCAATACCAGATCAAGTACAGCCTCTCCTCTTATAGGCTTATCTACATATTGTGTCAAGAAACATTGCTGAACACACCTAACAAACTCCACGCCACCTAAACCCCTTACTCTAGCGAGATGCCAATCAATATTGGGGAAATTAAAATCTTCCATCACAACAACCCTGTTATTATTGCACCTTTCCAGAATCTGTCTCCCTATCTGTTCTTCAATGTCCCTTTTACTATTAGGTGATCTATAAAATACACCCAGTAGAGTTATTGACCCCTTCCTGTTTCTAACTTCCACCCACAGAGACTCAGTAGACAATCCCTCCATGGCTTCCTCCTTTTCTGCAGCCGTGACACTATCTCTGATCAACAGTGCCACAACCCCACCTCTTTTACCTCCCTCCCTGTCCTTTCTGAAACATCTAAAGCCTGGCACTCAAAGTAACCATTCCTGCCCCTGAGCTATCCAACTCCCTGTAATGACCACAGCATCATAGCTCCAAGTACAGATCCACGCTCTAAGCTCATCCGCTTTGTTCATGATACTCCTCTCATTAAAATAGACACATCTCAAACCATTAGTCTGAGCGTATCCCTTCTCTATCACCTGCCTATCCTCCCTCCTGCACTGTCTCCAAGCTTTCTCTATTTGTGAGCCAACTGCCCCTTCCTCCGTCACTTCAGTTCGGTTCCCACCCCCAGAAATTCTAGTTTAAACTCTCCCCAATAGCCTTAGCAAACCTCCCTGCCAGGATATTGGTCCCCTTCTGATTCAAGTGCAACCCGTCCTTTTTGTACAGGTCCCACCTGCCCCAGAAGAGGTCCCAATGATCCAGAAATCTGAATCCCTGACCCCCGCTCCAATCCCTCAGCCACACATTTATCCTCCATGTCACTCTATTCCTATACTCACTGTCGCATGGCACAGGCAGTAATCCCGAGATTACTACCTTTGAGGTCCTGCTTTCCAACTTCCCTCCTACCTCCTTGCAGTCTGTTTTCAAGACCGCTTCCCTTTTCCTACCTACGTTGTTGGTACCAATTTGTACCATGACCTCTGATGTTCACCTTCCCACTTCAGGATATTGTGGACGCAATCAGAAATATCCCAGACTCTGGCACCTGGGAGGCAAACTACCATCCGCGTTTCTTTCCTGAGTCCACAGAATCTCCTGTATGACCCCCTAACTATAGAGTCCCCTATCACTGCTGCCATCCTCTTCCTTTCCCTACCCTTCTGAGCCACAGGGCCAGACTCTGTGCCAGAGGCGTGGCCACTATTGCTTCCCCCAACAGTACTGTACTCAAACATGAGTACTTGTTGTTAAGGGGGACAGCCACAGGAGTACTTTCTAGTATCTGACTCTTGCCCTTCCCTCTCCTGACTGGTACCCACTTATCTGTCTCCCGAGGCTCTGGAGTGACTACTTGCCTGTAGCTCCTCTCTGTCACCTCCTCACTTTCCCTGACCAGACGACGGTTATCGAGCTACATCTCCAGTTCCCCTACACAGTCCCTAAGGAACTGCAGCTCGACGCACCTGGCGCAGGTGAGGCTGTCCGGGAGGCTGGAAGTCTCCTGGACATCCCACATCCAACACCCAGTTCAGAGAACCAGTCTCACAGACATACTTCCTATTCTTCACAAGTAACTTACCTTGCCTCGACCCTTTGAGCCGAAGGCCTCCTGCTCTGACTTCCTCTACTCCGACGCCGGCTCTATAAAGCTGTCTTCTTTTTAAATTCTTCCCGCCGGTCCAACTCGCTGACGTCCACGCACCTGCGCAGTTGTGCCTCGACATTTGGATAAATACATGGAGAGGAAAAATGGGGTAAGCGTGGGCAAATAGGACGAGCTTAGATGGCACCTTCATCAGCATGGATAAGTTGGGCTGAAGGGCCTGTTCTGTGCTGTATGACTCTATAGGGTATGAAGTTCCAAACGATGGTCAAAATGGCCCATTGACTCAGAACCAATACAAAGAAAACCATCTGAGATATACATATGTAGAGTACATGTTGTAAGGGGGATAACAGGAGATGCTGTGGAAATGTTTCCTGGGTCTGGAACAAAGAGAGAATAACTCAAGGTGGGAACCAGTCTTTCAGGAAGGCTGTGGAGAGTCACTCCCTGGAATGCCCAAGGCTGAGCCTGCTAGATTTTTAACTGATAAATCAAGGGAAGTTGCTATCTGGTGTGGGATTGTGCTGAATGCCAGAGTTGGCTTGAGGGCCAGGCAGAAAATTCCCATTTGACTGACTCAGATAATTATAGTTAACTTCAAAGTCAAGGAGAGACAAAGGAAGGTAGAGAGACAGGCAGAGAAAAAGAGAAAGAAAGAGAAAGAGAAGTTAGTGAAGGTGCCTCTGCAGGAAGTTTAGCTAGGATGAGATAAGTTAAATTTATTCATTGATTCCTGGAATTTTACAGCAAGAAAACAAGCACTTGGGGCCAACTCAACACGCTGTCTATTGGAATTAAATTTGAAAGAGCACAAGAGGGAGAAATACTCTAAATGATGTCAGAGTGAAGTCTGAGAACGGAATGATAGGTGACCTGAATCTATTGGATTTGATGATTCTTGGGCGTCACCCTG
The DNA here is from genome assembly GCF_048418815.1 of Hemitrygon akajei. Taxonomy (NCBI): domain Eukaryota; kingdom Metazoa; phylum Chordata; class Chondrichthyes; order Myliobatiformes; family Dasyatidae; genus Hemitrygon; species Hemitrygon akajei. The sequence continues at coordinate 36,721,271 of NC_133127.1, forward strand.
TGCTTGGTTGGAAGATGAGATCACGTTCCTTACCTCACTGGAACACTGCAGCGGGAGGTCAGAGTAGGGCAGAGAACTGAAGTGACTGGTAACTGGAAGCTGAGCATCCCCTGTGCAGACTGAACTGAGGTGTTCTGCAAGTCAGTGGTTAGTTTCCCCTGTGGATAAGAGACCATGGTGTGAAAACCAGCTACAGTGCATTGGATTGGAAGAGGTGAAGTGAATCACCATCTCACTTGAAAGGACTGTTTTGTCCCTGGATGGTAGGAAGAGGTGAATGGGAGGAGGGGTGGGACAGAGAGAATGAACCAGGAGTTAGAGAGTATGTTACTTGTAGCAATGGTGACCAGGCATCTCCATCATCACGTACAAAATGGCAATAGTTGTTCCACATTTAATTTTCCAGGTGCGGAAAGCCAGAGGTTTGAATAGTGGCAGCAATGAGGTAAGTCTGACACTATCTCTAATAGTAAAGACCAGCTCGGTTACTCTGGAAAGTAGAACAGGGGTGACAGCAAGTTGATATGAAGCCACAGGAGGGGTCTGGCACAGCCTGGTTGGACAGCTGGGTTTGGGTGGGAGCTTGAGTGTGGATGGTGTCCGTTAAATTGTCACCAGTGTGAGAGGGAGCAGCAGACTGAAGGGTCCATTGAAAAGAATGGGTATCTGATGGATTGCCTGTGGATTTATGGAGGGTGGAAGTGCAGTTTGTGTGTTGAGTGGGTTAAGGAAATGTTGATGGATGGATGTGGATAAGGTTGTGGAGGGTGGAGGGTGGGACGTGGTCCTGGAGATGCCTGAAGAAGCAGTTCTAGTTGCAGTGGCTGTAGGCAGGGAACTCAGCATCCACTGAGCTGAGGCAAAGAATGAAAATGTTGTGCTGGCTGGCAGCTCAGTAATTCAACAGGTAGTGCTGCTGCCTCTCATCTCCAGTGATGTAGATTTGATCTTGACCTTGGGTGCTGTCTGTGTGGAGTTTGTACGTTCTCCCTGTGACCATGTGGGTTGGTTAAGTGGCTGCTGTAAATGATCCCTTCTGAGTAATCAATGCCTTTGGCCACTTGTCTGATTAAGTGGCATTGTGCTGGGTGGGAGAGCAGGTCCAACTGACCAAGAAGGCAAGGGGGAAATCCAAGAATAGGCAGTGTAGCTTCAGCCCAAGTCTTCCCTACTTTTGTGCTGTTGTTAGAACTCCACAGAGGAGATGAGCTAGAACCAGAGACAGAAGCTCAGCGGTTTGATTGTCTATTGATTGTCCAATGGGAAGTGGGGTGATGTACCTGTCCACACTTGTAACAAGCAGGGGGATTACTAATTTAGTCAACATCTCCATTGGGGACAGTTTAATCTGCAAAGTCTCATTCCTACTCAGAGAAAATTGCAGATGGAGACATCATAAGATGTAATTGTATCTATCATTTTCCAACATTTGCTGCTTTTTTCTCTCTCCTATAAACCACTCCTGTCTCCATTTCTCTGTCTCAACCCACTCAGTGTTTTCTGTTTCTCTTGGCTTAAGTAGGAACGCTATTCCCGTTGATCTAGTGGTTACATGTGGTCTGGAGCTCCCAGAAGTAATCTCAGAGTGATCCAAACTTAGGAGTGAGGGAACCTGTCCAACATTGTCAGTTGCTCACTCCAGTAGCGTTGGGCTGATAGTTGGGAAGGCAGTTTTTGATCAAATCTCTGAAGTATTTCTGTTTTTTAAGGTACATAAGCTATGTATGGAGATTTGTAAGATTTTTACATACTGTATCAGTATAATTACAGTGTATGATTTAAGAGACCTTTTATTAATTTCAGCTAATGTCTACTTTAAATACACTGAACAATCCATTTGGTTATAGACGTGTATTTCCAATTCGACCAATAAACCCCATCTACAATAATCTTGGGGTAAGCTATCCTGTTATTGCAAGAACATTTAGGAATCCATTCCTCTTACGCCGTATGATGAGAAATGGAGTTATCATTCTGGAACAGAGTAATCCACAAACAATTCCCCTCAATATGGAGATGTCAATGGAAGACACAGACAGCATTGAAGACAATCAACTCCAACAAGTACCACTGATCATACCCCAAAATGAACTACCTGTAATCACAGCATTTGACGATCCTTTTGGACCAGGGGTAGATATGAATGTGGTTGGATTTGACCACAAAAACTCAGGATATCCACTGACTGAAGTAGTTAATGTGGAGGAGCCAGCATTAATTCCACAGTATGTGGAGAACATGGACTCATTTGGATTGAACCTGGCGGACAATCAGATGATCAAAGGCTGTAATGAGACTGCTGGTCTCCATGAAGCAGTCAATAAACCCACTGGACTGTACTTCAACCAGGAACTTGTGGATCAGCAAGAGTCCAATGGAGGCATGGTTAAGGAATCACAAATTGCAGAGGTATGTTTTCCTTTTTGTCAAACTACTGCCCACCAATATAATCCTTTTCTCTGCTGGTTGAAACATATTTCTGTATGTTCTTATACATGGTCTTCTGGTACTGTAGCACGTCCATTTCAGTGTCGACGTGCTGGGTGTTCAGAGATGTTCTTCTGCATACCACTGTTGTAACATGTGGTTAATTGAGTTACAGTCACTTTCCTGTCAGCTTGAACCAGTCTGGCCATTCTCTTCTGACTTCTCTCATTAACAAGGTGCTTTCACTCACAGAACTGCTGCTCACTGGATGGTTTTTGTTTCTCCCACCATTCTCTGTAAACTCTAGAGAGCGTTGTGCGTGAAAATCCCAGGAGTAGTTTGTGAGATATTCGAACCATCCCGTCTGGCACCAACAATCATTTTACAGTCAAAGTCACTTAGATCACATTTCTTCCCCATTCTGATATTTGGTCTGAACAGCAATTGAACCTCTTGACCATGTCTGCATGTTCTAATGAAATGAGTTGCTGCCACGTGATTGGCTAATTAGATATTTGCACTAATGAGCAGGTACACAGGAGTACCTCTTAAAGTGGCCATGGTGTAAATAAGAGCAGTAGTGGGCCTTTCAGCCTCTTGTGCCTGACCACCATCCAATGAGATCAAGCTTGACCTCTTAGCTTGGTGCAAACTTTCCTGCACTAAGCCCATTTCCCTTAATAACTTAGTACCTAAAATCTGTTAATCCCTTTCTTGCCAGCAACTGAGCCTTCACAATCCATTGGGAAGAGAATTCCGAAGACTGAGGGGTAAAGAAGTTTCTTCTCTGCTTTGTCTTAAACATCCAATCTTTATTTTACTACGGTGGTCCCTGGATTCCAAGTTCTAAATTGCTTCCCTCTACCCTAGACCATGAGAAACATTGGCTCATTATCCACCCTATCAAACCCTGCAAGAATATGGTATATTTCAAAGAGTTCTCTCCACATTCTCCCACATTAGGTAGATTTAATCTTCTCTCATTCAACAAAACCAGCTTCACAGGAATTGACTAAGTAAAGCTCCAAAGTCAAAGTCGAGATTATTGTCATAAACACAAGTACTTGTATGAAATGGCGAAATGAAAAACTTACTTGCAGCTGCACCACAGGCATGTCGCGTCAGACAAGCAGTATTTACAAGAAAAACATAAAATTATACACAGCTTTTACAAAATAAGAGCACAATATAGAGGTGCTTACTTGGGAAAGAACTTCTCATATGGAATGAGTCTTGCCAAGTAACTGAAGTGGCAGATGGTACAGTGACTACAATTGTGGTAATGTTAAACTAGCGATGGAAAAAAGGTTAACAGGTCCACAGGTTAAAGTCCTGGACTGGAACAGGACTAACTTTGAAGGCATTAGGCAGGATCTAGCTAGGGTCAACTGGGTCACTCTATTCAGTTAGCAAGTGGGAGGCTTTAAAAAGAGTAACTTCAAGAGTCCAGGGCAGCTCGTTCCTGTTGGGGTAAAGGGTAGACACACCAACATCATGGAAACCTGGCTGACAAGAGATATCCAGGCTTTGGTAAGGGAAAAAAAGGGAGTCTACATCACATTTAGGCAACTGAGTACAAATGTGTCCCTTGATGTTTAAGACCAAGCTTAAGAAGAAAATCAGGAGGGTAAGAATAAGGTATGGGATGGATTTGGCAGGCAGGGTTAAAAATAATCTCAAGAGATTCTTCAGTTATATTAACAATAATATGGGTGACTAGAGAGAGATTAGGTCCTCTTAAAGACCATCAGGACCATATATGCGTGGAGTTGAAGGAGATATTTCTCCTTGCTGTTTATTAAGGAGAATATCATGGACGTCAAAGAAATTAGAGTAATAGGTAATGATGTCTTGGATCATATGGATTGAACAAGCAAGGAGGTGTTTGCAGCCTTGAAGCCCTTAAAGGTGGGCAGATCCCTAGGGACTGACCAGGAGCACCCCTGGGCCTTGGGAAAGAACGACTGAGGCTCTAGTAGAGATATTTGTTTCATCATTAGTCACTGGCAAAGTTCCAGAGGACTGGAGTGTGTCTAATATTGTTCCATTGTTTAAGAAGGGTAGCAAGGACAGGCCAGTGAGCCTGACTTCAGTTGTAGAGAAGATACTGCAGGAATTCTAAGGGACAAGATCTACCATTACTTGGATAGTCATGGGCTGATCAGGAAGAGTCGACATGGTTTTGTGCATGGAAGGCTGTGTCTGATGAACCTTTTGAAGTTTTCAAAGAGCTAACAAAGGGGATTGCAGGGCAGTGGATGTTGTCTATATGGATTTTAGGAGCCACATGGCAGGCTGATCTGAAAGATTAGTTCACATGAGTTGGGGGAGCTAGTGAGGTGGATTCAGAATTGGCTCAATAATAAGAAGCAGAAGGTGATAGCTGAAGGTCGATTCTCTGACTAGAAGCCTGTGACTACAGGGTGCACCAGGCATCAGTGTTGGGACCTCTGTTATTCATTACTTATGTAAAGGATTTGGATGTGAATGTACATATCATGGTTAGCAATCTTGCTGATGATACTAAATTAGTGTGTCTTGTTGATAGCGAATTTCAAAATGTTCTTGAATTGTTATGGAGATGGGATGAGGAATGCAAACAGACTTCAGCTTAAATAAATGTGAAATAATGCATTCTGGATAGTCAAACCAGGGAAGGACATACACCTGTATAATTAATGGCAGTGCACTGACAACAGTGGACAGTTCTCTGAAGTGTATGTAGACAAGATGGTGAAGAAGGCAATTAGTATGCTAGCCTTCATCAGGCATTCAGTTTAGGAGTAGGGTCATGATATCAAAGTCATATAAATTATTGGATAGGCTGCACTTGGAGTATTGTGTGCAGTTTTGGTCACCCTGTTATATTAAAGACATTGTTAACCTGGAGGAGGTACAGAGAAATTTACAAGGATTTTGCCTGGAATAGAAGACCTGACTTATGGGAAAGATAGATGACACTAGATCTTTATTCCATGGAGCTCAGAAGAATGATGAGTGATCTCATAGAAGTTTATAAAATCATGAGGAATATGGATAAGGTGGACAACCATTGTCTTTTTCCACAGTTTACAGCAACAAGTTAACCTACTAACCGGTATGTCTTTGGACTATGGAGGGAAACCAGAACACACAAGGAAAACCTACATATTCCATGGGGAGGACATTCAAACTCCTTACAGAGGATATTGGAGATGATCTCTGAATTCCAGTGTCCTGAACTGTAATAACATTGCGCTAACCACTACTCTATGGTGGTGCCCACATTTAAGATATAAAAGAGGGGAGAGATTTAAAAGAGACCTGAGAGGTAATTTCTTTACACATAGGGCACAGAGGATGTGGTAGAACAGAGGGATCTGGGAATATAGGATCTAATTCACTTACAGTGGTGTCACAGGTAGTTAGGGTAATAAAGAAAGCTCTTGGCACATTGGCCTTCATATTGAGTACAGGAGATGGGATGTTATGTTGAAGTTGTATAAGATATTGGTTCAACCAATCAGGAAAGTTGGGATGTTAAAATTAACGGAACCCCAATTTGAGCGAATGCTGTATAAATACTGTCCATACACAATTATCGGTCAGCAAGAAATAACAGATCATACACCGCATAAAATTATAATGCAAGTATATTTACTAACTTCGGTTTTATTAAGAGAAAGAAAAGAAAAAATAAAAGTGCCCATTACAGTTAGACCAGTCTAAATGTGCGCATAAACGTTGGAGATCAACTCTTCCAAAAGCTGGGTATAACCGTTAGTCATGGTGTTGAATTCTCATCACCAACCACTGGTAGAGCTTCCTATCTTGGACTCCTTCATCTTGCGTAGCACTCCTTGCAACTATGTCTTCCTGTCAGATCGAATCCTACAAGCGTCTTTCCTGATCTTCTCTTCCCCGCATCTCACGCGAAAAGACCATGAACCCCACCAGTGTCCATCACAAATCTCTCTCTGCCCAGCTCTCTCTAGAAACCTTTCCCAATTCTACCATCCTGATTGGCTGACACAACATTCCTAAGTTGAACATCATAGCTCCTTATCATTAGCCAAAACCAAAACATTCTACCAGCAGGACACACTGCTTTTACAGAAAACCTCTAAATGAAATGCCCCACAGCACTGGCAGTAGAAGTCTTAACCAGGGCAGTACATATATTATGATATATTGCATTGTACTGCTGCCACTAAGTTAACAAATTTCATGATGAATGCTGGGATATTAAACCTGATTCTGATTCAGATTCTGATCACCTCCAACTTCAACAAGGCAGAGTTACTAGAAGATGATAACCCAGCCTCCAATGAAACTGATCATTTTCAGGTTGATTTAGTGGATTCCAAAGAAGACATTGCAATGGATTATGAAGACAGCACGAGCTTCAATACCGGCAACAAGGCTGGCTTAATTAAAGGAGGCACACCAGGATCCAAGAGTGAGAGTGACAATGCAGCCAGTTTCATTCAAGGTAACCTTGGCAACATCAAAAATGAAATCAGTGAGTATCATTTCTGTAATACTGGGTAATACCAGGCAGAATTAGTGTGCAACGGGTACAGCCACTGTCTCACACCTCCATGGAGTCAGGTTCACCTCTATGACCTCAACGGCTGTCTGTGTCTAGTTGGCACATTCTCCCTGTGGCCATGTGTGTACTCCAGTTCCATAATTGACTCTAATGTAGGCAAGTGGTAAAATAACCAAAGGAGCATTAGGTGTGTGGGAGAGAATAAGTTGCAGGACAGCAAAGAAATAAGGAAGGGGGAATAGGATTGGTGGGTTTGCTCTACTAGCAGCTGGCATGGAACCAATGGGCTGAATGGCCTCCCTCTGTATTGTAATAAGTGTCTGGATTGGCTTACCAGAACTCTCCCCATCCTATTTTTCTACATCAGTGAGTACCTGCAGAGAAACATTGCTTGCACAGTTCTATTAACAACTTTCCCCAGTAGAGTAGATGTTACCGCAGTGGTTGGAAGGATTGGTTCCTCATTTGTTTGGTCTGATTTTGAGTCAATAGATGTCACTCCAAATTACTTCTTTGGTCAGATGAGTAGGACTCTGCAGGTACACAAACGACTGAGTAATAAGCTTCAAATATAAAGCATAGAGCCGTACATCACAGGAGTAGGCCCTCCTGCCTACAATGTTGTGCCAAACTAACATAATGATGCTTAATTGAAGGGATCTCTTCTGCCTGCATATGTTCTACATACCTCCTTTCTCTGCATTCTTAGCTTGGGAGTATTCCGCAAACATTGATGCTTATGGTTTTAAAATGCGTGGTCTTGACTCTTGAAGTGTGGGCATTGAAAATATGAGATTAGAGAATGGGTCACTATTTGAATGCTACATTGGAGGCTCACAGGAAGGTGCTGGAGGGCAGGTACTTGTTCTGACAATTAGAGTCATAGCCATAGAAAAGTACAGCACAGAAATAGGCCCTTTAGCCCATCTAGTCCATGCCAAAACCATTTAAACTGCCTTTTCCCATCAACTGCACATGGACCTCCATACTCCTGCCATCCATGTCCCTATCCAAACTTTTCTTAAATGTTGAAGTTGAGCTTGCATGTACCATTGGTGCTGGCACACTCTCACAACTCTCTGAATAAAGTTTCCCCTTGTGTTCCCCTTAAACTTTTCACCTTTCATCCTTCATCCATGACTTCTAGTTCTAGTCCCACCCAACCTCAGTGGAAAAAGCCTGCTTGTGTTTACCCTATTTATACCCCTCAAAATTTTGTATACCTCTATCAATTCTCCCTCAATCTTCTATGTTCCAAGGAATAAAGTCCTAACTTATTGATTCTTTCCTTATAATTCAGGTCCTCCACTCCCGGCAACATCCTTATAAATTTTCTTTGTACTCTTTCAACCTTATTTATATCTTTCCCATAGACACGTGACCAAAATTGCAAAACAATAAGGGGAAGGAAAAAATATCAGTGTAAAGATTTCAAATACTGGTAAGAGCTAAGTACCAATGAGTGAAGTTTAAACACAAGTCTTAAGCACAAGAGATTCAGCAGATGTTGGAAATATTGAGCAACACACAAAATGCTGGAGGAACTTAACAAGTCAGGTAGCATCTATGAAGGGGAATAGACAGTCAATGTTTTGAGTCAAGACCCTTCACCAGGGCTGGAAAGGAAGAGGACAAGACAAAATAAGAAGGAAGAGGGGAGAGTAAAGAGTATATGCTGGCAAACATTAGGTAAGCTCCAGTGGGTGGGAAAGTGGGGCTGAGGGGTTGGGGGGGGATAGTTGGAAAACACAAGTCCTCTCACATCACAGTAAAAATCATGTTTAAACATTTTCCACTATGCGAGAAAGCTGAGGGGAGACCAAAGTATCTGGCGTATTCACTGGTTTTATTCTATGTTTAGACTCTTGCAAGAACTTCCACTGTGGACACGGGAAAGTTTGTGAGCTCAGTGAGAATGGAAATCCTTATTGTATCTGCCAAGATATGTCAACCTGCCCCACCGACATGCCAGATCTACAGAATGTGAGTATAGGGCAGTCCCTCAGGGTCTAAGGCGACTCACTTCAGCTCCATTTCTGAAGAGTGGGTGATGCCCGATGGACTTACCTACCTGTACATTTACGTAAACACAGGGATATAACGAGAGACTAGGTAGACTGGGACTATTTTCCCTAGAGTGAAAAAGGCTAAGGGTGACCTTACAGAGGTTTAAAAAATTATCGGGGGTGTATATAAGGTGGATGTTGCAGTCTTTCCCAGGGTGGGGGGGAGTCTAAAATGAGAGGACATAGGCTTAAGGTGAAAGGGGAAAAATTTAAAGGGGAAAAGAGGGATAAGATTTCCACACAGAGGGTGGTGGGTGTATGAAAAAAACTGCTAGAGTAAGTGGAAGAGGCAGGTATAGGTATACGGATAGGAAAGATTTAGAGGAAAATGGGCCAAACAGAGTCAAATGGGACTAGCTCACAGTCGTACCTTGGTCAACATGGACAAGTTGGACCAATGGGCCTGTTTCTGTGCAGAATGACCCTATCACATCTATGAAAATATCCTACTTCTAACTTGTCCTCTAACTCTATAGTTTTACCACATTATTCAAATAAGTTTGAAATAATATTATAGATTGCCATTTTAATGAATGAGGTAAACCACAGAGAGAATTGGTAAAGAAACAGGAATAAAATATCTAATACCACTCTGATCCATCCCTTAACTAAACTCTAACATAAATCATGTAAAGCACAGAATTCTACACTTGATTAAACAATTTTTCATATAATCAATCAGTCAGCTGATTCTGAACCTGCTGGCTCTTTGATGGAGATATCAGACTGGTCCCCTGTCTCTGGCCCTTCTTCAGGGATGCAGTTACTTTTTCCATATATATATATATATTCAGTTCTTTTGGAAGTTACTGTTTGATCTGTTTCCTAAATCCTTTTCAAGCATCCTATTCTAGATCTGAAAACATTCACAACTCCCTCATTCATCACTATCGTACATTTATGATATTCAAAATTTCTGTCTTCTGAACATCCCAACAGTGGAACATTTCCCTTCATATATATTCTATTAAAAAAGCTCTTCAATTTTGAACAGCCCTGTAACTCTCTCCTTAATCTTCACTCTTTGGAAAGAACTATCTCTGTCCCTTCAGCTGTTGCTCCTGATTGAGTTTTTTTTCCCAAGAAACATTCTGAGAAATCTCCTCACAGCCCTCTTTGAATATCCTTCCTAGAGTGTAAGACCAAGTCTTCACTTTACAAAGATTTTGAACATAGATGCTAGATTTCTTTACTATCTTGCATCTAATTCCTATTCAATTTATTTTCCAGGTGTGTGGTACCAACAATGAGACCTATGAAAACCACTGCCAATTTTATGTCTCGAAGTGTCAGCTTGAAAGCACCACAGCACAGAGGATTCATCTGGATTATGTAGGACCCTGCAAATGTAAGTCTTGATCTTTTAGCAAATTTAAAGTGTGATCTGATTAATGATTGTAGGGCCTATCACTATTCTAAGGAAGCATATTGCTTGAATATTTTCATATCAGAAAACAAGCTTGCTATATTGTATAATTGCAAAGAGCACAGAATATGGCCACTAAAGCCCACCTAGTCTTGGCTGGCATTTTATGTTCCATCCAAGCTTCCTCCCATAACACTTTGCCTCAGCCTCTCTGAAAGGGGTAACACATGTGGACAGGGTGGTAGAGAAAGCATACAGCATACTTTCCTTCATCATTTGGGGTGCTGACTGTAAAAGTTGAGAAGTCATGTTGCAGCTGTGTAAGACTTCGATCAGGCCATATTTGGAATATTGTGTGTCATCCTGATCGCTTCATTACAGGAAGGAGGTGGAGTCTTTGGAGCTGCAGAGGGGGTTCACTGGGATGTATCCTGGATTTGACAGTATTAACTATAATTCTGGATCAACTTGTATTGTTTTCTTTGTAGTATCCAAGGATGAGGGGAGACCTGATATAAGTATGAGAGGCATAGAAGGGTAAATAATCAACATCTTATTCCCAGGGTGGAAATGCCAAATACTAGAGATCATAGCTTTAATGTGAGAGGGTGCAAATAAAGCAGACTTATAAGCTAAGTTTTGTTTTGTGCAGAATGGTAAGTGCCTGGAACAACATGTTGCCATGGGAGGTGATGGAAGCACTCTGTATAGAAGAAGAAAGCCCTTAACTCCAAGTGTTTTTTCAAGTGGCTTCCTTGTTTTTATGAGGCCGAGTTGCTAGCTTGACGCTCAACCCAGCACGCATGGAAAGTGTGCAAGGGAGCCGGCTGGATTCGAACTTGGGAGCCTTCGCTCCGAAGTCTGGCGCTGATGCCACCACGCCACCAGCCGGCAACTCTGTATCTGATAGTAATGTTTAACAGACTCATCTTAAACAGACACATGAACAGGCAGAGGATTAGTTTAGATTGTCATTATAGTCAGCATATAGTGGGCTGAAGAGCCTGTTCCTGTGAGGTACTGTTCTCTATTCTATCAGCACATCGAACTCAACTGTAAATACCATACTTCTACCACTACCTGCATAAAAGAAACTTTACTTACATTTTCTATTGGATTTATTAGCAACTTAACCCACATATTTCCTCAACATACACAAAATGCTGGTGGAATGCAGCAGGCCAGGCAGCATCTATAGGGAGAAGAACTGTTGATGTTTCGGGCCGAGACCCTTCATCAGGTTCTCGGCCCGAAACGTCGACAGTGCTTCTCCCTATAGATGCTGCTTGGCCTGCTGTGTTCCACCAGCATTTTGTGTGTGTTGCTTTAATTTCCAGCATCTGCAGATTTCCTCGTGTTTGCCACATATTTCCTCTATGTCTTCATTATACAAAGGGTCCACAGAACAGTTAGACGAGAAGCTAGACTGGACTGCCAACACAGATGCCTTGTGCAGGAAGGCACAGAGTCGACTGTACTTCCTAAGAAGGTTGGCGTCATTCAATGTCTGTAGTGAGATGCTGAAGATGTTCTATAGGTCAGTTGTGGAGAGCGCCCTCTTCTTTGTGGTGGCGTGTTGGGGAGGAAGCATGAAGAAGAGGGACGCCTCACATCTTAATAAGCTGGTAAGGAAGGCGGGCTCTGTCGTGGGCAAAGTACTGGAGAGTTTAACATCGGTAGCTGAGCGAAGGGCGCTGAGTAGGCTACGGTCAATTATGGATAACTCTGAACATCCTCTACATAGCACCATCCAGAGACAGAGAAGCAGTTTCAGCGACAGGTTACTATCGATACAATGCTCCTCAGACAGGATGAAGAGGTCAATACTCCCCAATGCCATTAGGCTTTACAATTCTACCGCCAGGACTTAAGAACTTTTTAAAAGCTATTATTAATGCTTTTTGAGATAGTGATTTAGATGCATATCATATTTTTTACTGAGTTAAGTATTGTATGTAATTAGTTTTGCTACAACAAATGTATGGAACATTGGAAAAAAGTTGAATTTCCCCATGGGGATGAATAAAGTATCTATCTATCTATCTATTATTCATTTGCAATATAGCCTTTGTACCAAGTATGTCCATCAGCTTAGAAATAAAACATTTGCCTCTTAAAACAAAGGTCATGTGATAAAATGCATACCCTTTACCATCCAGTATACAGTATTCTAAAGCCAGCTGATGCTTTTTGCCTTTAACACCCACACTCATTGCCAAAAGGTAATTAAACAGACCTGCTGATCCACACAGTGTAGAGATTTTGCCAGGACTGGAAACTTTCTAGCTTGGAGATGCCATGGAGAATAGAGGAAGTTGAAGGGAGATAGAGGAGGAATGGTTTCATTTGACTGAATGGTCAAAACCAAAAAGTTTAAAGTAATTGGTGGAAGAATCAGGGAGGAGATAAGAAATATTTTCCTCATGTCTGGAGCTCAATGTCTGGAAGGGTAGAGGAAGCAGGAACTTAGATCTCATTTATGTAACACCTAAATGTGGACTTGATGAGCTGTGATCTGCATGGCGACAGACCCAGTGTTGGAAGTTGGGATTAATCTGGGTGGCTTTTGTTAACCAATGTAGACACAATAGCTATCTTCCCTGTCACAGACTTGCCATATAATTATCTTTTCAATATATTTCAATCTGTTATTATGCAAAGTTATGATTCAACCTTAAGATTAACTATCTTTTAATTCTATGTAATTGTTGCTGGTGAGGCAACTCCACCCTCATGGTCCTTGAGAAGGTGGCAGTCCTGGGGCTGAAGGCATACCCACACTGCTACTGGGGAGGGAGATCCAGGTTTAAGACCCAGCAACAAAGCTTGAACAGTAATGTATTTCAAGTCAGTGTGGGATGTGACATGGTGAAGATCTGGTACAGATCAGAGCTCCTATTCGTCCTTCAGCTGCCCTTCCTTGTGGTGGCCATTATGCCTCTGAAACATCAGTAAATTAGTGCAGTGTTGTCTGGATTTGGGACATACTATGGTACAGTCAGGGTGGGTAGGTTCCTTTCTGCAGCTTCTCATGGACGTTCAGCTGTAACTGATTTATTTTGGTTCTATTCAGACATCACTCCATGCCTGAATGATGAACTGGATGAGTTCCCATCGCATCTACGTGACTGGCTGAAGAACATCCTGATGCAGTTGCACGAGCAAGATCTGAATTCTCCTGGCACACTTTCTCAGAGAGAGCATGCAGCAGTAAGATTTACATTGTCAATAAATGGAGTCAGGACACAACATGAAAGGACAATACTGGGAATGGGAACAATGAAACTGAAATTGATTTTATTATTGACACATGTTCTGAGGTACAGTGAAATGCTTTTGTTTGCTTACATAACTAAACTGAGGTAATAAAAAGGAAAGAAAAATACATGAAATGTAGCAGCTACAGAGAAAGAGAAGTGCTCTTGGTCAATAAAAGTCCAAGAGCCATGATGAGGGAGATGGGGAGATCAAGAGATCATCTTTTAGTGTAAAAAAGATTCATTCAAGAGTCTATTATAGTGGGACATAAGCTTTCCTTAAACCTGATTATACTTTTTTTGAAACTTTAGTTTTGTTTGTCTGATGGGAGAGGATAAAGGAGAGAATGACAAGGATCATAGGGGTCTTTGAATATGTTGACTGTATGCCTGAGGCAGTAGGAAATGTAAATATATAATCAATGGCAGGGAGGACATCTTTTACAATGGACTGAGCCGTGTTCACAATTTTCAGCAATTTCTTGTGGTCTTGGGCAGAGCAGTTGTCATACCAATCTGCGATGTATCTGGACAGGATGCTATCAGGCATTGGCTTAAATTGGTGAGGCTCATCAAGAACATCAAATGTCCTTAGCCCAAGAGACAAGTGTGAGAGAGAACTCTATTAGGGATGGAAATCAGATCTCCTCTAACATTGTTTCCTGGTACACACAGGACCAAAGAATAGTGGAGAAATGGAGAACAGGATAAATATTTGAAAGGAAGGTTGTGCAGATTTATGGGAGGAGAGCAGTGGGGCTATTTGGACAGTCCAGGAATGATCAGCTAAATACTGTACATTGACAGCATTCAGGGGAAAAAATTAGGCGATAGAGCCCCAAATTATTGTTACCTTGTCCCACCATAAGAAAATGAAGGTATTTTTCTTCTGGCTTCTAGAATGCAGCTGGCACTAGGTTGATAATGAAGCACTGAGAAGTCTAGACCAAAGCCACCCTCAAATCCTTTAAAGATCCTTCTGTTCAGAACTGCTCCTGCGACAACAGGAGAGGGGTGGGTTGGAGAATAATGCACTCCTCCCACCATGTCTGTACGAAGTCAGCCAGGATCACTAAGGGTCACCTTTGTTGACATTCTCTATCTGATTTTGTCTAGAATTCACGTTTTGTATCTGTTCTATCATCCACCAAGGACCATGAAACCACAGGAAAAAGAAACAGGGGGAGACCATTTGGTCTCTTAAACCTGCTCCACTATTCAAAGGGATCACCGCTGATCCAACATTCATCAAGCTCACCTTCCCACAACCTTGGATTCGGATCTTGTGACAGGTGCGAACAGTGACGATGGCTTTCAGAATCCTAAAAAATCTTGAGACTGTTCCTGAACTTTAATGGAACCTAATGTCAGTACTGCTTGAGTTTTCCTAAAAGATGGATTATTATAAAACTGAAGAGAACCTGCAAGAGTGAAGTCCAGGGGGTCCAAATGTCCTAGTGCATGAATTACAAAAGGTTAGTAGGCAGGTCTAGTAGGTGCTTCAGAAGGCAAAATACATGTTGGCCTTTATTGAAAAGGGTTTGAAGTTTAAGAAGAGATAGGTTTCATTCCAGTTGTACAAGCCGTCATTGAGGCCATACCTGTGCAGTTTTGGTCCCCTACCTAAATAAGGATATGGTAACATTAGAGACAGTCCAAAGGAAATTCACCAAGTTCATTCTTGGCACAAGAGGCAGGTTAGACATTTCAGGCTTACCTTCTTTGGAGTTTAGAAGAATGAGTGGTGATCTTATTCAAACATAAGAACTTAAGGGGACTTGACAGGGGAGATTTTGAGATGCTTTCACCAGTGGGTGATTCATGAAGGGGCCATGATTAAAAATAAGGGGCTGATCTTTGGTATAGATATTTCTTCTCTCAGAGTGAGGCAAACTCTGAAATTCTCTTGCCGCTAGAGTATGGAGTGTGGTGGAAGACAGAAGAGAAACTGAGGCAAGCAGAGATCAGCCATGCTCATATTGAATGGTGGGGAAAGTTTGAGCCTGGTGCTCCCATTTCTTGTGTTCTGTTTTCCAGATTAAGGACATCTATACTTATGAGATTCAGCTCCCTTCCAGTGACCGCTCTCTGGAGCTGTTTAGAAATGACTTCATTGACAATTACCACCTGTTCGTCTACCCAATTCACCGGCAGTTCAAGCAGCTTGACCAGTATCCCATGGATGGGTAGGGACTGCTTCTGTAATACATCACGGAAACAAGCCCTTCAGCCCACTGAGTTCATGCCAAACATCAACTACCCATTTACAACAATCCCATTTTATTCTCCCCACATTTCTAATAACTTCCTGCAGATTCTATCTACCCCTTACCCATGCACTGGGAGCAATATACAGTAGCCAATTAACACACAGACAGCATGTCTTTGGAATGTGAGTGGAAACCAAATCCCTCAGGGGAAACTAAAGAGGCCAAAAGGAGAATGTGTAAACTAAGCACAAACAGTACCAGAGATCAGGATCATACCTGGATCACGGAGCTGTAAGACAGGGGCCCTACTAGCTGTGCCAATGTGCTGCCCTTAACAATATTTTTGTTACTTGCTTTCTAAAATATATTCTAATTTTATTCACAGTGAACCTCAAACCTATGTGCCAGGAGTTAGTAACTTCCTCTTTGGGTCATTAGAATGTTAGGGGCAGCTCATTTACTCTGCCCTTCTTTCCTTGCCACCAACCTTTTCTTACAGAAAAGCCAAAAAAGGATGTTGTAAATCTGAACTACAATTCAAACACCGAAGATACTCAGTAGGTCAGACAGCATCTGTGGAGAAGAAACTTAAGCTAAGATCAAGGACCCAAAGCATTAACTCTTATTACACTTGCCACAGAGGCTGGATGACCTACTGGCTGTCCTTGACACTTTCAGTTTGATTTCTTAACTATGTGAATAGTCAGTTCAAAAGCCCTCTTTTCTAGTTGTTGGGGAAGTACTGTGGAAAACTTCAGTTGACCAAATCCCACCCCCAAGCCTCGAAGGTTCACAATACTGAAAATTGATCTTATTATGACACTTAACATAATTCTTTTGATGTTTTTAATTTCATTTTAGTTACCTTACCCACTCTGAACTGGCCCCTCTGCATATTCCATTAATTCCCTTGGAACACTGCACATCTCGCTTTTTCACAGTATGTGATGCTGATGGTGACGGGAATCTCTCCTTGAGAGAATGGGGCAAGTGCTTTGGCCTCAAAGAAGGTGAGACATTTGCTTAGGTCACTAAGTGTTATGGGGGAGAAGGTCAATGGAGCTCAGGATCAAAACATTTCAATATTAATTTTTCTTGAAAATTAATCTTTTCTGTTACAGAGGATATTGACCCTAATTACATCTTTCAACATGAATACTGAAGATACTGGACCTCATCTCTGACACAATTTCAAGATTGTTTAATATCATTTCCAGTACACAAGTGTAAAGGAGAATGAAATAGTTGTTGCTTCAGATCTGATGCAGCACAAAAAAAGCAGAATAACATAAGGAACACAATAATTTAAAAAAACACAATAAATATAAATCTTTTATACATATATTGATCCTATTGACATTAGGCACAGGAGTGTCTGTACATTAGGTGGCTCTGACAGGAATGATAAAGTAGTGGCAGTGGTGGTGTAGTGCAGTGGCTTAGTGGTGGAGGTGTTAATTTGAGTCTGGAGGTCCAAGCATGGATGCTATGTACCTTCCTCCCTGATGGAAGTGGGACATACAGTTCATGAGTAGGGTGGGTGGACTCTTCATGATGCTGTTGGTCTTTTTCTAGCACCTTTCTGCATATATGGCTTTAATGACAGGTAGGCTGGTACTCACGATGCATTGGGCAGTTTTGACTACCCATGGACATCCATGATCAATCGATATATTAGAAATGGATGCATATAAATTTTAGTTTACTCCAAAAATCATTTCATTTTGGGTTTAAGATTTCCTGGGGTTATATATAACAGCATACAAATGTTGGACAATTCCTCACTAAAATCCTGTTCTGCTCTTGATAAATCTACTTACTTCCAAACAATAAAGAAGCTGTAAAATCTTCTCTCAGTTGTGATTTAATTGCATGGTAAGATTACAATATTTCCAGAAATGATCACCCAATTTAAAAGACCATACACATGCCAGGGTTATGTGTTCAATGACACGTATGGTACAAGAAGCTCCCACAATCATTCAGTAGATGGATACTCTGGAACAGTCTTGCTACATTGGCCAGTGCCATCCTTGATGGTCCTTGGTCCTTGTTCATTCACTTGTGCCACAAAGGGTAGCAATGTAGGCAGTCTGATATGGCTGCAAAATTACATTATAAAAACAAATATAATAAGCAGTCAATATGGATCTTGAAAGAAAAATCAAATACTGATCAAATTAATTGAAGCCTTTAGAGATGTGATGAAGA
Organism: Hemitrygon akajei; assembly: GCF_048418815.1. Classification (NCBI taxonomy): domain Eukaryota; kingdom Metazoa; phylum Chordata; class Chondrichthyes; order Myliobatiformes; family Dasyatidae; genus Hemitrygon; species Hemitrygon akajei. Next base: position 36,739,339 of record NC_133127.1, read on the forward strand.
GCAGGCATGTGTAATAGAATGCATATTTAACTTTTCCAAAGGCTTCCCAAAGTACTAGTTTACAGACGAATAACAAGCTTTGTATAACTGCTCGAACCACTGAATTCCCCCTACAGGAACCACAATATAAGAGAACTGTACCTATTCAAAATGACAGAAGGTCATTTATAAGTGGAGCCTTTACTACCACAATTGTTCTCAATTTTGAACAATCGGACATTGGAATAAAAATGGACATTTCTAGTTTTATAAACAAGTAGGAGAGATGAATAATAATCTAACAAATTGCAAAATACCAAATGGCTATAATTAAATTCTATGGAAAAGATGCAAGTCATGGTATTTCAGTAAGAAAAATAAGGAGATCCCATATTACTTGGAAAATACGATTCTTAATGTGTTGGAGCAGCACGGAGATCTGGAACATGGGTTCAGAAGTCCTTAGAGAGAAAAATTACTGCAAATGTTGGCATATGCAGCAACAACCTGCGGGAGGAACTCAGTGGGTCGAGCAGCATCTATGGGGGCAAAGGGATTGTCAACGAAAATTGGTAGATCTTGGAGCATATATACACACAGATCACTGATTAAAGATAATATGGCCATAGAAAGGTAAAGTAAGTACTATGATTTATCTTTAATCCTAAAATACAAGTGGCCCTGAATCTTAGTCCACACCTTAGTTCTTATGTTACACTATGAAGATAAGTCATAGTGTAAGATAAAACCAGAAGAGGTGGTGTAAAATTTACTTGATTGATATTAAACCTGCAAAGTGCTTAAAGCAGGAAAGCAGAGTCTTCTTTTTCACTGCAGGGTTGAAGGTATAACTATCAAACCACAGTGTGTCAACTCATGGGGAAAAAGAAAAATCAGACGCCATGATCTCTACAAAATAGTGAACTGAGAACTTTTTAAAATTCCAGAATAACTTTACTGATAGCCTGAGGTGGGGAAAGATGGAAAGAGACAAGCAGAATATTAAAAGCTGTGTAGTCTGCTCAGGCAGAATGATCTGCTACTTACAAAGTAGGAGTATGATAATATATTTTAAAAAGAGCAGCAATTTTTCAAATTCTGCAAGGACTTTTCCAAAATTGAGTTTTATTATTTCTTGCTGAGTTTCGCTTCACAGTCGAACTCACTGTGCACTGTGCCATATCACTATAATTCTCCAGTTACCTACTTTTGCTCTCTTGCATTGTCTTAGCACCAACTTTTCACAAACTTTCACCAGTCTTATGTCTTCTTTTCTCACAGTTTCATGAATAATATTAGGGTGACACCCCAGGGACTCTGTATTTCAGGGATCACAAACACAGTGCTTGGAAAGCACAGCCATTCACCTCAAAATGCAATAATTAAAACTCTACAGATGGGGTTGGGGAAACAGGGTCTCTCATCTTGTCTAAGTTTCTCACCGCCCTCCATGGATTCTCCACCACTCATCTTGCCTTTCCATGGAATCTAAGATAGGAGGATGAGGCCTTTCCTTCCCTCCAGCCAGCTCTGCCAGTTGACAGATTTATGATTGATTTTCCACCTCAAACACATTTTCCTATCCTATTCTTATATCCCTCCATTCCATATCATCCAGAAAGCTATCAACCATTTTACAGTTCTTTAGAAGCCAGTATTTCCAGGTATTCCAGAAGATCCCACATAGCTTCATGAACAAGGTTAGAGGGGAGATGGTCATAGAGAAGTACAGCACAGAAATAGGCATTTCAGTCCATCCCAAAAACATTTAAACTTCCTACTCCCATCAACTTACACCAGGACCATTACCCTCCACATCTCTACTATCCATGTACCTATCCAAACTTCTCTTAAATGTTGAAACTGAGTTAGCATGCACCACTTGAGCTGGCAGCTTATTCCACACTCACAATGCTCTGAGTGAAGAAGTTTCCCCTCAGTTTCCTTAAACTTCTCACCTTTCACCCTTAGCCCATGACCTCTGGATGTAGTCCTGCCCAACCTTAGTGGAAAAAGCCTGCTTGCATTTACCCTATCTATACCCCTCATAATTTTGTATACCTCTATCAAATCTCTTCTCAGTCTTCTACATTCTAAAGAATACAGTTCTAACCTATTCAGTCTTTCCTTATAACTCAAGTCCTCCAGACCCAGCAACATCCTTGTAAAATTTCTCCACACTCTTTCAACTTTGTTACCACTTTCCTGTAGTTGACCAAAAATACTCCAAATTAGACCTGACCAACGACTTATACAATTTTAACATAACATCCCATCTTCCGTACTCAACACATTGATTTATGAAGGCCAATGTGCCAAAAGCATTCTTTATGACTCTATCTACCTGTGACAACACTTTCAATAAATTATGTACCTGTATTCTCATGTCCCTTTGTTCTACTACATTTCTCAGTGCTCTATCATTCACTGTGTGAGACCTGCCCTGGCTGGTCCTACTTAAGTGCAAAACCTCGCAATTGTCTGGACTAAATTCCATCTGCCATTTTTCCAGCTGATGCAGATCCCTATGCAAGCCATGATAGCCTTCCACACTGTACACTACACACCCAATCTTGGTGTCATCCACAAACTTGCTAATCCAGTTAACCACATTATATTCCAAATCATTGTTATAGATGTCAAACAACAAAGAGCCAGCAACGACCCTTGCAGCTCACCATTAGTTACAGGTCTCCAGTCAGAGAGACAACCCTCTATTACCACTCTCTGGCTTCTCCCACAAAGCCAATCTCTCATCCAATTTACTATCTCATCCTGAATGCTGAGTGACTGAACCTTCTTGACTAGCCTCCTATATGGGATCTTGTTAAATGCCTTATTAAAGTCAATGTAGATAACGCCCAGTTGTTATGGTGTTAAAGTTGTTATAGTTGAGGTGGTAATGGAAACAATCTCCCACTACCTATTAAATGCTCCCAATGGCATGCACCTCAAATAGCCTCTGACAATGAAGTCCAGCTCCTGGCCCTCAAGTGTGGCTTAGTTACTAAGCCCGGCAGAACCGTTTCTACTGATAGGAGAAGGGGCAAAGGCAGGTTATTGGTGCATTAAAATCAATCACTTTGGGCAGACGAGGCTCATCAGTCATGACTGGCAGCTCAACTAGGAGAAGGAAAACTGTGATCTCAAACCTCCGCTGCCTTGCAGCTATACCCATTCATGGGGGAGGCTTCAGAAGTAAACCCCGAGGGAAAAATCCAGAGCTGGAGTCCCGAAGGCAGTCCGACATTGAATTCAATGTTGACTGGCAACTCCTCCAATGTTGCTGGTGCCAAATTGTATTGGTCTCTTCTGTTCCTTTGAGTTTATCAGATGCGTGGAGAGAGCAAGCTTGCTCTCCATATCGTACTGCCCAGGCTTGTGTATCTAGACAGCTAGTACGCAATATCCATGGTCAACTCTGACGGAGGCCTCAGATTGACATTGACATACTAACATGGATTAAGAGTCAGTTAACAGAACAAAAAAGCAATTAAATAAACAAGTCTTTGAGTTAGTAGATTGTGATTAATGGGACCACAGGAATGATTGAGTTGGCTTGACTTCTGGAGTTTAGAAGGATAAAATCTGGGCTAATAGGTTAATAGTTACTTGTTTTCTCCTTTTGCTTATTTCTTATCAGAATCAGATTTATTATCACTGACTTATATAATGTGAAATTTGTTGTTTTGCAGCAGTAGTAGTCTTCTTCTTAAGCCCATTGTCCCTAATGGGACATAGGCCACTGACAGCAGCTTGCAGGAATTCTCTATACCAGGCCAGACTTTCAATTTGTTCTCAGGTGTAGATCATCTTTTTGGTGTATCGCTCCTCTCCTAGGGATGAGGGCTTTGGAGTTTCTTTTAGCATTTCAGTAGCTCTAGGTTTTTATGGGAAGGGGTTGCTAGTCCCATGCCCAATCCTTCTTTCACAGGTGGGCTTGGGACCATCCATGGCAGAATTCAGCAGTACTGTGCAAAGAACTAAAATTCACTATAAATTACAAAATAAATAAATAATGCAAAAAAGTGGTCTTCATGGTCCATTCAGAATCCTGACTAGCTTGATTTAGCAGGGCGCAAGTAATTGTTGCTAAATTGAGTGTTGGCCTTCAGACTTCAGTATCTCCTCCCTGATAGGTATCTTGAAGATATAGTGTCCATGACTCAGCTAGAGTCAACAACCCTCTGCAGGCTCTTGCAATCCTCTGCATGGAGTCTTTATACCAGTCAGTGATGCAACCAGTCAGATAGATCTCCACAGTGCATCTATAGAAACTTGCAAGAGACTTTGGTTATATCAAACCACTTCAATCTCCTAATGAAGTAGAGCTGCTGGTGTGCTTTCTTTGTGATTGCATTAATGCATTGGGCCCACAATAGATCCTCCAAGATGTTGACACTCAGGAACTTGAAGCTTTTCACTGCTAATGAGAACTGGTGTGTGTTCTCGCAAAATTCCCTTCTAGAAGTCCACCATAAATCCTGGGCCTTGCTAGCTTTGAGTGTGAGGTTGTTGTTGTGAACATCACTCAATTAGCTAATCTATCTCACTCCTGCATGCCTTTGTCACCATCTGAAACTTTATCAACAACAGTAATGTAGGTAGCATTTGAGCTGTGCTTAATCACAGTCATGTGTAGACAGAGTAGAGCACCCTTGAGGTGAACCTATATTGTTAGGGAGGAGATGTTATTACTGATCTATTTTTACTGTGGTCTCTTGATAAGCAAGTAGAGGATCCTGTTGCAGAGGGAGGTACAGAAGCACAAATTTTGAAGCTTATTTAATAATACAGAGGGGATGATGGTGTTGAACACTGAGCTGTAAATCGATAAACAGCAGCCTGATGTATGTCCTGCTGTTGTCTAGGTGCTCTAAAGCAGAGTGCAGAACCAATGAGATTGTGTCCATTGCTAACCTTTTATGTTAAGATCATATCTATTAACCTTCAACCCTGAGAAGTTTGCAGAATTTTGGGAGATTCCAGTGTCTCCAAAACCATTATGGTGTAGACTGATAGTTATTTGGTATTTAAACAGCAATATCTAATAGTATTTTTGCTTTTAATAAAACCCATTTATTTCCTCATTTGCAATGGGTCCTAGGTCTTCCAGTATTTCAGTGTGTTCTTCAATGAAGATAGACAAAGAATGCTTAGTTTCACCACAATATTTTAAATCCCATTATAAATTCACTAGTCATGGTGAGTACTTGACCCATATTTGGTTTCTATCAGTTTATTCTCTCTCTACTCTCCCCTTATCAATTCTACATCATTCTTGAATTCTAAATACACTCAATGCTTTTTCTGGCAACTTTTCCTGGTACGTACTGCAAGTCTTTGCCCTTTGATTAAATTCACCTACAATCCATGGTTGGAATGCTTCTCTATTTATGTTTTTATGCCTGGAAGAAATGCATATTTGTTGCAAATTTATTTCTTCAAATGTTAACAATTGCCTGTTGAATTCCATATTCTTTAATGTTAGACTACCTTCATTTGAAATGAAAATCTTAGTTTCAGATAGAATAGAATTTTGCAGAATTCAAACATTTTCATTCCAAACAAAGGAAACTTGAAGATACTAAAGGCAGTCTAATATTAAAGGATATGGAATTGAACAGGGAATTGTTAACATATAATAATCACTCTTCCTAAAGACTCTCACGCAGTTTAGTTCATTGTCATATATGCCAGAGTGGAATGAAATTCCTTGCTCATGTGAAGCTCTTAGTGCAAACTGTTTACATGATAAACAAGGTGTAACAAGATTAATTATCTTGAAACAGGATCTAGTGCTTTCCCAGTGCATATGACACATAAACCCTTCTCAATTTTCCAGCTAGGTCAAGGTAGCAATTTTAGCCGACATTTCGATGACAAACTCTGCCATCTTCATCAGGGATGATGCTAAGGCTCGTCTAGTTCAATAATATATATTCTCAACCCTCGTAGTCCTTCCCTTCTGATTGGTTAGTCCTCAACCAATCAGGTTTCTGCTGTCCTGCCTGATTTTAAATTGTATTCCAGTTCTTACTTAGAGTGAGACCTTGGTCTTTGTTGAATTTCTTATTCTCCAGTCTTATTTCAATGGCTTCCTGTACCAGGCAATCCCAAACACCATTGGCATGGGACAGTAGTTTTGTGCCATCGAAGTCAATCCTGTGGTCAATGTATATGCAAAGTTCTGCTACCTCCAATTTCTCTGGGTAATCCAAATGGATATACCTCCTGTGCTCCTTGCAGTAGTTTCAACCATGCACCTGGTCTGGCCGATATACTCCGCTCCATATTCACAGGGGATCCTATAAACGCCAGCCATCCCAAGTCCCAGATCACCTTTGGCTGTAAAGGAAGCTTGCCCATAAAGAAGCTCAACCCATGAGGAAGCTCAAATCCAAGTTTATGCTTATATTGAGAGTTAACCAATCAGGAGGGATGGATGACAGAAGTATAAATACCACTGGACTACACAGACCTAGGCATCATTCCTGATGAAGATGATGGAGTTTGTCATCAAAAACGTCAGTTAAAATCGACACCTGGACCGGGTTGGAAGCCTGAGAAGAGCTTATACATTAATTATCTTATTATACTGTTTATATTCCTGCCAGTACTGTGCACTACAAGCTTGTTTCATATTTTCTCGTATGGTGCCCTCTGAAAGTCCAAACACCACCATGTTTGCTAGTTTGTCCCACAACTCTCCTCGTCTACTTTTCCTTCATATCTTGGCCCTTTTTATTTCCCCATCGCCAATCACATGACGTTGTCTACCCAACAGCTTATAAACCTATCACTCATAGAAAAATGGGGCTTTATCAGACAACCCTAAAAATGGGTTGTACATTGCAAGTGTCTTACATGCAGTTTGAAAATTCTTCATTTCCATCCAAATCCCCTCAATGACAACAACATACTTAAATGAAGCAAGATAACTATTCCCTACTATTTGGAAACTGTAACAAGTACCACATTAAAGTTACCTACCTAAAGCAGCAAAACTTCATTGTTAAACTACAGAAAAAAAAATTCACACCTCTAGTAAACCTTGAATTTTCTTGGGAAGCACACATTAACTTTGAAAGACTTATCTTCTGCATTCTAAAACTATGTCTATTGATAAACATTCAAGGCTGCTTCAGAGGAGTGATATCAACCTGTAATTGGATTTAAGGTAGATGAAGTGTGGAGTCAGCAGGTATCTTTGACCAACTAAATACTTCAGAACCAGAAAGCCTGGTCATAGATATCATACACAACATTCAATAGATATCTTATTGTGGTGTTATTTACTAATGAAGCAGACAATCATTTGATTCAATTCTCATTAAAAATAGAACTAAATATTGTGTACTATATTTCACTGTGAAATTAGTGAAAACATCTGTATCTGAAATTTCCTAGATATGAATTTTATTTCCAGATCAATTAAATTCTCTTTATAAAGTGTATTATCTCATTTTATTCTGACTTGGCCTAACAGCCAATAAATTACATAAGTCATACAGATCTTGTATCTCATCAATACAGCCAGATGTAGAAATAAATCTTTGCTTGTAGTATTGTTTACAAATAATAAATTGACAATAAGAATTACACTTAAATATCTGTAATACCAAACTGTCCAAATGTTGTGCCGCTATTAACTTTACAAGTTCCAATTTGGAGGGACAGAACACAGCTTTGAACAATATGAAGGCACAATAAATCCTCCATGAGTGATGGACTGTCAGAAATCAGGGAGGCTACCAGCTCAGACGGACAATTCCCAGCACATGGCCTCAGTTCAGAAAGACCATTCAACTTTGGTGTTCCTGCAGATACAAAAGTGAAAATACGATGCCCCCCTCCCACCACCAATGCATAGGATGGCATACAGATGTGCAACATTTTTTCCTGCTGCATACTACTCTTATACTAGCTGGGTATAGTAGGATGCAAATGAATAGAGTAACGAGTTTCATGACTCGACTTTTCAAGTAGGTTCAATATGGAACATCCATTTGCCTCAATTCTTGAACGATCTTTTTCTTCAAAGCGATGTTTTTAATTTGCAGCTAGGTCTACAACCTCCCACAACACATTTCTGTAGAAAGTACTTGTCACAACACTTGGTTGAGTTGACATGCCCATGATGGTGCAGGCTATACCAGCACAACTGTGAATCTCTGCTTGCTGTACTCAAGGTTGGAGAAAGGACACTATTTTTTCCTTTAAATGGAGAAAAATAAATGTTTTTCTAAAACTTTTAATACCTTAAGAGTTAAAAGTTTGTAATACGTGATGAGGAACTTCAGTAATGGGTAGATACAATGAGCAGATATTTCAAAACCCCCTTCCAAAAAAGAATCCTGAACATTTATAACCTTGTTTCTACATTATGCATTGTGATATTAGAAGCTTTGACCCACATTCTGTTTTATTTCCCTACTTTGCCTGCATGCAAGTGAGATTCAACTAGTTTACGTCATCTTCGTCATCGTCATCATCATCTTGATCACCAGACTCCATGTCATCTTCATCTTCAACCTGCAAAAGACAGATTTGTGGCTTAATGCTTCTGTACTATGAAATTAATCTCTTATTTTGTTACAAAAACACTTCATGTTGAGTCCAAACACAATCATCAGTACACTCACTTAAAGAAATATGTATCCAAATCCAATAAACTCAGTTTATAATCTGAACTTCACATTTCTAAAATTGAAACCCCAGTATTTTAAACTCAATGCTGGTGAATATGCCTGAAGAATACAGAAACATCATTGTACATAAAAGCTGCAGTTAATTTCATGAAGTGATGAGTGCTGCTGTCACACAGCTTCAGCATATTGTGTACTGTGTAGATTGCATGTTCTCCATGTGACTAAATGACTCACACTAGAGTTCCAGTGTAGCCCCACATCCTCAAAATATCAATGGCGAAAGTTAGCCCAAGTTGTCCCTAGATGAGGTAGGTGGAAGGAGAATCGAGGGAAGGATGATGGACATGTTATAAAGAATAGTAAGCCACTACCTTTGGATGAAATGAGGATAGTTGCGAGAATAAACCCTGACGAATCTCTTCAGCACCCTTCTGCAGCATTGTAACCAGAACTGCACATAATACTCCAACTAATGTTTTGTACAACTACAGTGTGACATCTTAAAACCATATGATATAGGAGCAGAAGTGGGCCATTCAGCCATCAAGTCTGCTCCACAAATCATGGGCTGATGCAATTATTTCAGTCATCCCCACTCCTCTGTCTTCACCCCATACCCTTTGAGGCCCTGGGTAATCAAGAACCTATCTATCTCTGCCTTAAATACACCCAATGACTTGGCCCCCACAGCTCCAAGTGGCAACAAATTCCAGAGATTTACCACACTCTGACTAAAGTAATTTCTCCACATCTCTGTTCTAAATGGACATATTTCAATCCTGAAGTTGTGCCCTCCTGTCCTAGACTCCCCTACCATGGGAAATAACTTTGCCATATCTAATCTGTTCAGGCCTTTAACATTCGGAATGTTTCAATGAGATTCCCACTCATTCTCCTGAACTCCAGGGAATACAGCCCAAGAGCTGCCAGATGTTCCTCATATGGTAACCCTTTCATTCCAGGAATCATTCTTGTAAATCTTCTCCGAACCCTGTTCAACGTCAGTATATCCTTTCTAAAATAAGGAGCTCAAAACTGCACATAATACTCCCAAGTGCCTTATAGAGCCTCATCACATCCTTGTTCTTAAATTCTATACCTCTAGAAATGAATGCCAGCATTGCATTCGCCTTCTGCACAACTGACTCAACCTGGAAGTTAACCTTTAGGGTATCCTGCACAAGGATTCCCAAGTTCCCTTGCATCTCTGCATTTTGAATTCTCTCCGCATCTAAATAATAGTCTGCCTGTTTATTTCTTCCACCATTGTATTTCATTTGCCACTTCTTTGCCCATTCCCCTAAACTATCTAAGTCTCTCTACAGGCTCTGTTTCCTGAACAATACCCAGTCCTCCACCTAGCTTTGTATCAACAGCAAACTTAGCCACAAATCCATTAATCCCATAGTCCAAATCATTGACATACATCGTAAAAAGTAGCGGTCCCAACACCATCCCCTGTGGAACTCCAATAGTAACCGACAGCCAGCCAGAATAGGATCCCTTTATTCCCACTCTGTTTTCTGCTGATCAGCCAATGCTCCACCCATGCTAGTAACTTCCCTGTAATTCCATGGGCTCTTATCTTGCTAAGCAGCCTCATGTGTGGCATCTTATCAAAGGCCTTCTGAAAATCCAAGTACAACACATCTACTGCATCTCCTTTGTCTACTCTGCTTGTAATTTCCTCAAAAAATTGCGTAGGTTAGTCAGGCAGGATTTTTCTTTCAGGAAACCATGCTGGCTTTGGCCTATCTTGTCATGTGTCTCCAGGTACTCCATGATCTCATCCTTAACAATCAATTCCAACAACTTTCCAACCACTGATGTCAGGCTAACAGGTCTATAGTTTCCTTTCTGCTGTCTCCCACCCTTTTAAGCAGCGGAGTGACATTTGCAATTTTCCAGTCATCTGGTACAATGCCAGAATCTATAGATTCTTGAAAGATCATTGTTAATACTTCCGCAATCTTTCCAGCTACTTCCTTCAGAACCTGAGGGTGCATTCCATCAGGTCCAGATTTATCCACCCTCAGACCATTAAGCTTCCTGAGCACTTTCTCAGTCGTAATTTTCACTGCACCTACTTCACTCTTAAATGTCCGTTATACTGCAGATGTCTTCCACTGTGAAGACTGATGCAAAGTACGCATTCAGTTCCTCTACCGTCTCTGCATCTCTCATTACAATATCTCCAGCGCCATTTCTATTGGTCTTATATCTACCCTCAACTCTCCTTTACCCTTTATATACTTAAAAAAGCTTTTAGTATCTTATTTGATATTAGTCACCAGCTTCCTTTCATAATTCATCTTTTCCTTCCTAATGAGCTTCTTAGTTTCCTTCTGCAAACTTTTAAAAGCTTCCCAATCCTCCATCTTCCCACTAGCTTTGGCTTCCTTGTATGCCCTCTCTTTTGCTTTTACTTTGGCTCTGACTTCACTTGTCAGCCATGGTAGTGTCCTTCTTCCATTCGAAAATTTCTTCTAATTTGGAATATATCTGTCTTGCACTTCCCTCATTTTTCCCCAGAAACTCCAGACATTACTGCTCTGCTGTTCTTCCTGCTAGTGTCCTTTTCCAGTCAACCTTGGCCAGCTCCCCTCTCATGCCATTGTAATTTCCTTAATTCCACTGAAATACCGACACATTGGAATTTAGTTTCTCCTTCTCAAATTTCAAAGAGAACTCGATCATGTCATGATCACTGTTCCCTAAGGGTTCCTTAACCTTAAGCTCTCTTATCACTTCCAGATCATTGCACAACACCCAATACAGCACAGCTGATCCCCTACTAGTTTCAACAACAAGCTGTTCTAAAAAGCCGTCCCTTAGACAAACTCTCTCTTGAGGTCCAGTACTGGCCTGGTTTTCCCAATCCACATTCATGTTAAAATTCCGAATGATTATTATGACATTGCCCTTCTGACACGCCTTTTCTATTTCCTGCTGTAATTTGTAATCCATATTCCGGCTGCTGTTGGAGGCCTGTATACAACTGCCATTGGGGTATAGGTTTATTATTGTCACATGTACCTTGATACAGTGAAAAATTTGTCTTGCATACTGTTCATACAGATCAGCTCACGACACAGTACACTGAGGCAGAACAGTGTAAAACAATAGCAAGACAGAATAAAGTGTAACAGCCACAGAGAAAGTGCAGTGCAGGCAAAAAATAAAGTGCAAGTTCATAATGGGGGTAGATTGTGAAGTCAAGAATCCATCTTATTGTACTAGGGAATTATTTAATAGACATACTATATGGGGCTGAAGCTGTCCTTGGGTCCGGTGGCATGTCCTTTCATGGTTTCTATCTTCTGCCCGATGAAAAAAGGGAGAAGATAGAATGGTGCAGGGTGGGACTGAGGCAGTGAGACATATAGACATCATATTGACATATAGACAGAGTCCATAGAGGGGCAGTTGATTTCCATGATGTGTTGAACTACATCAACAGTTCTCTCCAGTTACTTGCAGTCACAATCAGAGAAGTTGCCATCCCAAGCCATCATGCATCCAGATAGGAAGCTTTCTAATGTGCATCAAAAAAAATTACTAAGGATCAACAGGGACTTGCCAAAATTCTTTAGCCTCCTGAGGATGTAGAGGCATTGGTGAGTTTTCTCAATACCCGTACATTACATCCTTGCTTTTGTATAGTCCTCTCAAACTGAATGCTAACATTGCTTTCACTGTCTCCGAATCAACCTGCAAGTTAATCTTTAGTCCTGTATGAGGATCCCCAAGTCCCTTTACACATCTGATTTTTAAATTTTCTCATTTATAAAATAGTCCATGTCTTTATTCCTTCTGCTAAAGTGCATAACTATGCAATTCCCTACATATATTCCAACTGCCACTTCTTTGCCCATTTCCCCAATCAGCCCAAATCCTTCTGCAGACGATTACCTTCCTCAACACTACCTGCCTCTCTATCTATCTTCCTATCACCCGCAAACTTGGGCACAAAGCCATCAATTCCTTCACTGACATATAATGCAAAAAGACATGGTCCCAACACCGACCCCTGCGGAATGCCACTGGTCACCGGAAGCCAACCAGAAAAGGTCACCGTTATTCCTACTTTCTACCTCCTTCCAGTCTATCCATGCTAGTATCACTCCTGTAATAATATGGGCTCTTATCTTGGTAAGCAGACTCAAGTGCAGCACTTTGTCAAAGGACTTTTGGAAATCCAAATAAACAATATCCACTGACTCTACTTCTGTCTATCCTGCCTGTTATTTCCTCAAAGAACTTCAACAGATTTGTCAGCAAGATTTTTTCTTCAGGAATCCATGCTGACTTTGGCCTATTTTACCATATGCCTACAAGTACCCTTAAACCACATCCTTAATAATAGACTCTAAACTCTTTCCAACCACTGAGATCAGTCTAATTGGCCTATCATTTCCTTTCAACTGCTTCCTACCCTTTTTAAAGAGAGGAGTGACATTTGCTATTTTCCAATCCTCAGGAACTATTCAAGATCATTACTTGTACCTCCACAATGTCTTCGCTACCTCTTTCATAAACCTGGGGTGTAATACATCTGGTCCAGGTAACTTATCTACCTTTGGAATTTTCAGCCTCCCAAGTACCTTATCCTCAGTAATAGCAATGACATTCACTTCTGCACCCTGAACCTCTCGCATTTCTGGCTTCTGCTTGCATCTTCTGCAGTGAAGACTTACACAAAATACTTAACAAGTTTGTCTGCCAATTTTGACCCCTATTAATACTTCTCCAGCATCATTTTCCAGTGGTTTGATAACAACTTACTCTTTTTACTTTTTATATATCTGAAAAATACTTTTGTATCCTTTTAATACTATTGGCTAGCTTACCTTTATATCTAATCTTCTCTCTCTTTATAGCTTTTTTAGTTGTCTTCTGATGGTTTTTAAAAAGCTTCCCAACCCTCTACCTTCCCACTAATTATTGCTATTTTACAGCCCTCATTTTTACTTTTATGCTGTCTTTGACTTCTAGTCAACCACGGTTGCCTCATCTTCCCTTTAGAATACTTCTTTGGGATGTATCGTTCCTGCGCCTTCCAAATTGCCCCCAGAAACACCAACCAATGCTGCTCTGCCATCATCCATGTTAGTGTCCCCTTCCAATCAACTTACATCAGCTCCTCTCTCATGCCTCTGTAATTCCCTTTAACTCGATTGTACTACTGATATATCCAATTTTAGTACCTTGTTCTCAAAACCTGAACTTAGCATCTCCTTCTCAAACTGGAGGGTGAATTCTATCATAATATGATCACTGTCTCCTAAAGGTTCCTTTACCTTAAGAGCTCTAATCAAATATGGGTCATTACACAACACTCAGTCCAGAACTGCTGTACCTTAATGGGCTCAACCATAAGCTGCTCTAAAAACAAGCTACGAATGTCTTCTCTTGGGATCCAGTAACAACCTGATTTTTCCAATCTACCTGCATATTGAAATCACCCATGATTATCACAACATTGCCCTTCTTACACGCCTATTCTATCTCTCAGTGTCATTTGTAGCCCACAGCCTGGCCACTGTTTGGAGGTCTGTATATAACTCCCATCAGGCTCACTTTTCTCTTGAGGTTTTTTTAAACTCAACCCCCAAGGATTCCACACTTCTAATCCTAAGTCACCTCTGTTGATTTCATTTTTTTTTATATCAACAGAACCATCCCACTCCCTCTGCCTACTGTTGACCCTCTCAACCTTAATCGAGCTGATGCGGACAACAGCATATGCACTACCCAACCGAGCCCCCTCCCCACACCCAGGTCAATTATCTCCTTTGTTTTGCTGACTTTGAGAAAAAGACTGTTATGATACCATACAACTAAGCTCTCGACCTCCTTCCTTTAAAATTAATGCCTTTGCCTATGAAAGCAAGGAGACCAAATGCTTCGCGTTCTCTCTTATCTACTAATATCTCAATACATGTTACAATAATAAACCATACCCATATAAGATGTTACACCGCATCATACAAAACATCAAACCATAATGAGTTATCAGTACATCAACACTAATGTCTTTGTCATTTAATGACCCCAAAGTGCATCACCTCATGCTTGTCTGGATTAAATTGCAGCCACCCTCCCCAACTGCTTTGCGCAACTCCAGCTGATTTGTGTCCCATTGCATCCTTAGACAACCTACTTCTCTATCTATGACTCTATCAATATTCATGTAGTTTGCAAATTATTACAGAGGCCCTAACACCAATTGCTGTGATACACAACTTGTCATAGATTATCCAGTCATATAAAGACCAATTCATCACTACCCTCTGCCTATCATGTGGGTAATTTTGGATTCACTTGGCCAACACGCCTCAGATCCATAGTATCTTAACCTTCTGGACCAGCGTAAGATGTGGAACTTTGTTAAAATTCCTGGAGAGCTATGTGGGAGGAAAGAGTTAGGTTAAACTTTGTCACATGGTGCGAGCAGAATCTGCAGCTTAATGTGAAAAAGACTAAGGAGCTGGTGGTGGCCCTGAGGAGGGCTAAGGCACCGGTGACCCCTGTTTCCATCCAAAGGGTCAGTGTGGACATGGTGGAGGATTACAAATACCTGGGGATACGAACTGACAATAAACTGGACTGGTCAAAGAACACTGAGGCTGTCTACAAGAAGGGTCAGGGCCATCTCTATTTCCTGAGGAGACTGAGGTCCTTTAACATCTGCCGGACGATGCTGAGGATGTTCTACGAGGCTGTGGTGGCCAGTGCTATCATGTTTGCTGTTGTGTGCTGGGGCAGCAGGCTGAGGGTAGCAGACACCAACAGAATCAACAAACTCATTTGTAAGGCCAGTGATGTTGTGGAGGTGGAACTGGACTCTCTGACGGTGGTGTCTGAAAAGAGGATGCTGTCCAAGTTGCATGCCACCTTGGACAATGACTCCCATCCACTCCATAATGTACTGGTTAGGCACAGGAGTACATTCACCCAGAGACTCATTCCACCGAGATGTAACACCGAGCTTCATAGGAAGTCATTCCTGCCTGTGGCCATCAAACTTTACAACTCCTCCCTCGGAGTGTCAGACACCCTGAGCCAATAGGCTGGTCCTGGACTTATTTCCACTTGGCATGATTAACTTATTTTTATTTAATTATTCATGGTTTTATATTGCTATATTTCTTCACTATTCTTGGTTGCTGCAGCTGTAACGAAACCCAATTTCCCTCGTGATCAATAAAGTACGTCTGTCTGTCTGTAATCTTGGAATAGGTTAAAGGGTCAGCACAACATAGTTCAGCACAACTGAAAGGCCTGTACTGTTCTATGTTCAATGTAAAAAATTTTAATAAAATCTATGTTAATCAAATCTACCGGTCTGCCTTCATGAATTTTCTTATTACCCAATGTTGATAGATTCTTAGATGGTATGCAAATTAAAGAATATCTGATCAGCGTATACAAGTAGTGCAGGGATCGGCTACAACCTTGTGGAAGGGAAGAGCAGGTTCTGATTCACAGTTAAATTTTAATAACTTCACTCTCAATTTCTAAGTAACCTAAATGCATCTTCAAGTTACAACCAGCAAATGACAGCTATCTCAGTTAAATGCAATGAGAATTACAGTTATTTGCATTTCATTAGTATGAACATATCCTCCTATACCAGTCTAATTTGAAGTTTTCTATAGTGACTGAAGGATTCTATAAAATAGGCATGCTGTTTGTAGACTCACATTAAAAAGGCTGTTTTAAAATATCACACTGTTGCATCATACTAACCGGTTCCCCAAGCTCTTTCAGTTTGTTTTTCAGTGTGAAAATTTTCTGGTCCTGGTCTGCAAGCAGCACCAATAGATCATCCTGCTCCTTCTTCGATTCCATCACCTCTTGCTGGAGTTTGCTTTTGTCAGTCTGAAGAATGACTACTGTACTGTTTGCCGAAGTTAGCTGTTGATCCAGGGAATTCCTTTCCTCGGTCAAGCCCTTTATTTGGCTCTGTGCATAGAAACAACAATCTGAAGTCCAAATAAAGCTCATCAATTAACACCAACAGCAATAAAAGTTTCTGGAAATCCAAAATAAAGTAAAAAGATCTAGAAAATGCATTATAAAATTATACTTCGAGAGAAACAAGAGTTAACATTCCAGGCTGATAACCTTTTGTCTGAACAGGGAAACTATACTCAAATTTTGCAAAACATCAATGACCTGAAAAATGTGGATGTTGAACAATAAGTTGCAAGACCCATGAGCTAAGAAAACCAATGCTTATGAACTGAACTGGTTCTTCTGTGTTGTTAAAGTCTCTCACCCATTATCACAGAAACATAAAATTGCACCAGTGTTGTGCAACACTTTTGTTAATCTACATTGGCAATCTTATTCAAAGTGCATTGAATATCAAAAATTACAAGATGCTAAGCTCCAGCAATTTAGTACCGGCTTGCACAAATTAAAACTTTCTACACTATTCTACAGTGAAAAGCACCACATAACATTGAATGTAGCATTGGCTAATTATACTTAACATTCATAATGATTTTATTTTGATAAAATTAGACTACAGGAATAACGTACAATGAAGCACTCAACCTATAAACTTACTGCAATTTTAGAACACTGTAGTTCTGTAGAGCGGTAAAACAAGTTAGAATAGGTCAATTTAAAACATACCTTTAACATTTGATTTTCATCATTCAAAGCCGATACTCTATTTTCCATCTGTGTAATCTTTGTTAATGCAGAAGCATTGTCAACATCTCCTGATCCTGCCCCAGTCACAGTTACAGGCTTTAAGTAGAAAGTGAAAATATTTTTTAAATTTCATGTAATTCACAAAGGGATGCTGCATAATTATCTTTCTTTATGGCCTGGTAGCAATGAACATTAATCTTCAATTTATACTGAAATGTTACTTCACAGATACAATAATAGCTTATTTTCTTATATAACATACATTTTTGGGAATGTATTCTAAAATACTCTAGAATTTTTTTAAAAAACAGAAAATATTGGAGATTGGGGAACCTCTGAATTTGGTTGACAGGTAATCTTTCATCATACTGGAAAAGTCTTAAAAAAAATTGATGATGATTTCTTCCCTAGTTTTTCTGCAAATTATTTTTTTTTAAACTTTCCTAATCCTAATGATAGGTCTTTAAACTGAAATGTTAATTACTTCTGAAAGATGCTGTTTGATTCAAGTATCTCCAGCATTTGTTTTTATTTCAGATTTACACCATCCACCTATTTTCCTTTCTCCTGCTGAATGTTTCGGGAATTGGAATTGAGGGGCAGATTGCGGCCTTAAATCTATGCCACGAAGCTCTATATTGCTTTCCTGTACTTCGACTCATTACTTTGAAATATGGCCAGGAAATATGAGTGTACAGGAAGCAGAGTAGGGGGCTGAAGATGCAACCTTGTGAATCACCAGTGTTTAGAATAATTGTGAAGGTGTTGATTGTTGTCTATTGGTCACAGTCGAGGATCCTGTTGCAGAGGGAGGTATTGATTCCCAGGGTCCAGAATTTGGAAATGAGTTTGCTTGGACTTAAAATTACTGAAGGTGGAGTGCCTGTACTGTGCAGAAACTTCAGGGACGAGTGTAGACCCAAGGAGGTGGCATTGGTTGCAGACTTATTTTGACGGTAAGCAAATTGCAGTGGGTTGAAGTTGCAGTAAATGTGTGCCATGACCAGCCTCTCAAAGCACTTCATGATGGTACATGTCAGAGCCACTGGCCAAAGTCAGTAAGACATATTATTTTGTTTTTCTTAGGGAACCGTACGATAGCAGTCTTCTTTAAGCAGGTGGAACCACAGCTTGAAGCAGGGAGAGGTTAATTTGCAGGATACAAGGACATGGCTAGGGACACCATTTGGCCAGATGCTTTCCGCAGGTTCACTCTCTGGAATACTGATCTTAGGTCCACTAGGTAACTGTGGGTTTAGATGCACTGGAGGCTGTCGGGGTAGGTACTGTCATACTCATTTCCTTCTGATAAAAATGTGCATAGGATGTTTAAGCTCATCGGGAAGGGATATATTGTTGCTGATGATGCCTGACTGTTTTGTAGTCTGTTATAACAAGTATCCCCTGCCACAATTGATGGCTAGCCTGGGACTCAAGTTTGGACTGATACTTGTCTATTGACATCTCTGATAACCAGTATTTGCTGATTTTATTTTGTTTCGTGATATTGCAAAATGCTGAATTTTCTCACCCAACGCCTACTTTGCAAAAATCATCTAAATTACAAAGCAAGCTTGAACTCCAAACCTGTTTATTATGGTCATACACTATGAAATGCTGTTGGGGTTTCTATGGTCGAAGAGGGGCAATTAACTCTAAATTACATCTTGTGGATAAGCATCTTTACCTTTGAACAATTCCTCATACATGAGACAAGTGTTACCTGTACTTAGAGTGATATCATACTGAAATGCTTTGGCCAAAAATGAGGCTTGGTATTTCTGTACACAAACAAAAAAAAAAGCACTGGGTGGTGGGCTATTAAATAACAGAGATGTCTTGTTTGAGACTAGACTGGCCCATGTCTTCTGTCCACAAATATGCTTTCCATGGGAGCTATCATTAAACAAGCAGGCCAAAAGGATTTTACCGGAAACACAAGAGACTACGGATGCTGGAATGTGGAGGAGACAGCAAACTGCTTGGAAGAATTCAGCAGGTCAGGCAGTATCTATGGAGGCAAAGGGATGGTCAATGTTTCAGGCTGAGACCCTGCATTAGAACTGATGCATCAGTGATGCACTGTCTCAACTTTAAAGGTCAACCATCTCATTGCCTCCACAGATGTTGCTCAGCCTGCTGTGCTCTTATAGCAGTTTGCCTTTTGGTAACAATTTAATAGTTTGAACCAAGCAAGATAACTTTCCAGGAAAGACAAAGCATCATCTCTTACCTGATTCTCCAGCTCTTGCTTCTTGGACCGAAGCTGGCTGATTTCTGCAGCCTGTGTCTGTACAAGGGTCCGCAAGGTCTCCAGCTCCTTTCAGAAAGTATGCAAATTTAGACATACTGTTAATGCAATTTTTTCCAAAGGTACAGAAGTCAGCATAATCACAAGAGATTGCTGTAATCATTTCAGTTTAAACAAATGACTTAGATTGCTTTTATTTTAACTGAGTTTGCTCTCAACTATTTTAACCTACCACTGTGTTGGCTTATTTACATACACCAATGATGGCAAGAGAGAAATAGATTCTTATGTCAGTACTGCTCATAATGTAAGAATGCATTAATTACCTCCACATAATATATAGAAGACTCATGCATGATTTTATTCTCTGGTTAATTTATTACCAGTCCACATTTCTATAAATAAAGAATTAATTATTGCATTGGCAAGCTTGAAGGTGGATAAATCACCTAAGAGTGCCATGGATGGTCCCAAGCCCAGCTGTGAAAGGAGGAGGGTTGGGCATGGGACTAGCAACCCCATACCATAAAAACCCAGTGCAACAGAAGCTCCAAAGCCTTCATCCCTTGGAGAGAAAGAAAACACCAAGATGGGCTACACCTGGAGACAACATGAAAGACTGGCCCAGGACAGAGGATTCTGGCAAGCTACCACCAGCAGCCTATACCCTAACAGCATTAAGTAATATAAGTGAGCCATCAGATGATTGGAGCACAAATGTGATCCCCTTCTCAAGAAGGACTGCAGGAA
This sequence comes from Hemitrygon akajei, assembly GCF_048418815.1. Taxonomy (NCBI): domain Eukaryota; kingdom Metazoa; phylum Chordata; class Chondrichthyes; order Myliobatiformes; family Dasyatidae; genus Hemitrygon; species Hemitrygon akajei. Next base: position 36,759,637 of record NC_133127.1, read on the forward strand.
AAGACCTGTGAGCCTAACATCAGTAGTAGGTAAGTTAATGGGAAAAAATCTGAGGTCAGGATTTATGGCCATTTGGAAAGGCAAGGACTAATCAGAGAAAATTCTGAGAAAATCTGTTAAAGGCAGATCTTGTCTGACCAATTTTTTGGTGATGTAATGAAGTACTTTGACAGGGCAGTTTAGTATCAGAATCTGATTTATTATCACTGACTTACATGACATGAAATCTGTTGTTTTTTGACAACAGTACAGTGCAAATACATAATATTACCATAAATTACAGGATTAAGTAAATAGTGCAAAAATGTAACAAGATAGTATTCATGGGTTCATAGACTGTTCAGAAATATGAAGGCTGAGAGACAGCTGCTATTCCTGAATTGTTGAGTGAGTCTTTAGGCTCCCGTAACACCTCTTTGATAGTAGTAATAAGAAGGTACATCCTCTATGATAATGGTCCTTAATGATGGGCTGATTTCTTAAAACATCAACTCTTGAAGTTGCTCTAATCAGTGATTCTCAACCATTTTTTGGCCACGGCCCTCTTAGGAGCTCTTCTCAGGTTCCAGGGCCCCCCTTTCAAACAGGGATATAACATGAGCAGATAGACAGAAAATCATTTATTATAGAACACCAAGAAAACTTGAACATTCCAACATACTGGACAAAGCTTTAAAAAAGACTGTCTGAAATTAAACATCCATCAGGCCTAATGCAATCCCTGAGCTTGGTGCTTTTCTGCAAGTTTCATGATATCGGGCTTCAAATTAGACAATGACAGTCAGAGGTCACCTCTTGTTGCAATATCAATTCTGTTCCTGAACTTTGTCAAGGAAGCTACCTTGCAGAATCCGCTCTCAACCAAATATGTTGAGGGAAAGGCAATAAAAAAATCTTTGGGCTTTTCTCCCCCACAGTGTTGTAAATTTATTCCGCAGATCACTCTTGATCCAAAAATCTTTTTGAAACTGACTGAACTGACAACGTGCAGTTATATCACTCTGAAGATCAATCAAACTCTCTTAAATGTCTGCCTCAGTTTGGGTGGGTTGTACTTCAAATGGATTCAAAATCCAATCCAGGAACTGCTTGCTTCAGGTCCTTCCATAACATCTTTAAAGGATTAAGATCAGGACTTTGACTCGGCCATTCTAAAACACGAATTTTCTTCTTTCTTTTAAAACCATTCTATTGTTGATTCACTCTTGTCTTTCAGATCATTGTTTTATTGCATTATCCAACTTCTATTATGTTTCAGGTGACGGACTGCTACCCTGACATTCTCCTGTAAGATGTCTGGATATAATTTTGAATTCATTATTCCCTCAACAATTGCAAGCTGTCCAGGCCCTGAGATAGCAGAGCAGCCCCAAACAATGATGCTCCTTCTACCATGCTTCACAATTGGGATGAGGTTTTGGTGTTGGTGTGCAGTGCCCTATTGCCTCCAAACATAGCAATGTGCACTTCTGCCAAAAAGTTCAGCTTTTCTCTCATTTGTCCACAGAAAATTGCCCCAGAAGCATTGTAGAACATCCAGGTGGTCTTTTGCAAACTTGAGTCATGCAGCAATGTTTTTTTTGGACAGCAGTGGTTTCCTCTGTGGTCTTTCCATAAACAGCATTCTTGTTCAAATGTTTTTCTAATAGTGGATACAAGAACAGAGACTTTAGCAAGTTCTAGAGATATCCATAGGTCTTTTGCTATCACCCTTGGGTTTTTTTCCATCTCCATCAGCATTGCACACTGTGTTCTTGGTGTGATCTTTGCAGGATGCCCACTCCTAGGGAGAGCAGCAACCGTACTGAGTTTCCTCCATTTGTAAACAATTTCTTTTATTGTGGACTGATGAACACTCAGGTATTCATAAATGCTTTTGTAGCCTTTTCTATCTTCATACATCTCTGCAATTCTTTTTCTAAGGTCCTTTGAAAGCTGTTTTGATTGAGGCATGATGCACATAAACAGATCTGTTTTAAGAACAGCAGGTTCTTTCAGTAACCTGACTTTGTGTGTCTTTTTATAGAGCAGGGTACTTCTACAACCCACACCTCCAATCTCATCTCATTGATTGGAACATCCAAATCCAAATAGCTTTTGTAGAAAGCATTACCCCAAAGGTTCACATACTTTTTCCAACAAATACATGTAATACTGGACCATTTTTTCTCAATTAAATAAATACATATAATGTGTTTTGTGTTATTTATTTAATTGGATTCTCTTTAATTAGTTTTAGGACACATGAAGACTTGATCAGATTTTAAGTCAATTTAGAATTTTGAGAAAATTCTACAGGGTTCACAAAATATAGCACCTTTATACATAGACTTCATTAATGCCTTTGACAATGTTCCACATGAGAGACTAGTCTGAAAAGTTAAGAGTCCATGGAAGTTAGCAAATTGGATCCAAAATTAGCTTAACAACAGGAATCAAAGGGTGATGGTAGAATGTTATTTTTTTGACTGGATGCCTTTGATTAGTAATGTTCATGGAGACTGCTACTTGAAATACAAAAATTGTTTGGATGTGAATGCTGGGGACATGATGACGAAGTTTGTAGATTGGTGGCATTGTTGACAGCATGGAAGGTAGTCTTAAGCAACAGGATGACATCAATGTGATAGTGAAATGGGCTTAGAAATGACAGATTTCCATTCTCCATATGTGCAAGTGACCAGTTGACAGCTCCTTTGTATCCCACAATGACTAACTCAGAATATGATTAGCAAATCACCAAACAGACAGCATGCATTCAGGTTCATAAACACAAGAGATGCTGCAGATGCTAGAAATCCAGAGTAACACACACAAAATGCTAGAGGAAGTCAGCAGGTCAGGCAGCATCTATGGACAAGAATAAACAGTCGATGTTTCAGGTCGAGACCCTTCATCAGGACTCAAGAGGAGATTTCAAAGGATTTCAAAATAAAGAATTTCAAAGCAGATTTTATACAACAATGCAAATGAAAATCTAGTTTTAACATCAATGGAATTAAGAAAATTAGTAAGCAAAAATATTAAATTGCTCATTACACTAGTTAACTGTGAGTAAAAGACAATCCTAATGCTACATAATCATGGAAACGTGCTATCATTTCAGTGACTAAATATACATTATACCCTTCTCTGAAGGGTGTTCTATTATTTACGCATAAAGAGACTGTATCAAGGAGCAAACAACATTTGAAGAAGTATCAAAGTAATATTAGTTCAATAGGAGATCTGAGGCTAGACATGGAAACAGCTGACAGAGGAGACAAATGGGTACTTCTGTAAGTTCTACATCTATCAAAGAAGCCCACCATGCATCTTTTTGCAGTTACTATTAGGCAGGATGTACAGTAGCTGCTCTCAAACAGCTGAAATCCTACATCACCTGGTTCAAGACAGTTACTTCAACCATTTGGTTCTTAAACCAAGTAGCAAAACCCTAATCACCACAATTTAGTAACGTTTTGATCACTTCGCTCTAAAATGGATTTTTATGTTCTCTTCTGTTAAAAAAATGTGCATAATTCATGTTTAAATTATGTCATAGTATTTGTCTAACTTATTTTGATGTGAACATTGCTTATATGATGCAATGTGGCTGTGATGTTGCTGCAAGTTTTTCTTTGTACTTGTGCATATGACAATAAACTCGTTTACTGATAAAATACTTAACTGTGTTATGCCCTTTATGGCTTTCAAATTTATAACAAAACTGTATGCTTACAAATAAGAACAAAAACCTCACCTTGCGAAGTTCTGTTGTTGGTTCTCCAGTGTCATCCATACTAAATTCCGTATCTTTGTTTCCTGTCGTCTGATTAGTTCTCTGTTCAAAAACCATATCAGTTCTCAGTTATTTACCCACTTTCTGACAGAGCTACAGTTCAAACTAAACAAGCACAAAAATCAGATAGATCTTAAATGCTTTTGAAATGATGAATATATATATTTTTTAAAAATCACAAAAATAAATTAATCTTTGCTCCCAACTCAGCAACCAGGCAGGCATCTTTGCGAGGGAAAGCAGTATTTAGTGAGACCACATATTAGCACTGTAAGTCATTCACATTGTATATTTCAAAGTAGTCTGTACTTGTATAACGAGACTGATCCGCAAATCTTCATTGAACTTCAAATTATCACAAGCCCATTGTACTAAATTTCACACAGATTGATAAAAGGAAAATATTATTATTACTATAGACTCTTACGGACAAATATCCAGTAGGCTAATACCTTAAATCATAAAACTAGCTATTGGCAATATCATAAAAATAATTAAAATTCCAAAATAAAGTGGTGCAATACATGTTTTCCCTGCTTAATAGCAAGGAAGTCCTGCTATCTGCACATTTCTCACTGTCATAATTTAGAGATCAGGAAGCACAGAAGATACATCAACCAACCCTCTAGTTCCTTAAACCACAAGAGAATGTTTGGCAGGCGTGAAAACAGCATCTAAATCTATTTTCCAGCTTTTTCTTCAAAATTCCTCCATTAAATCCATTTCAATGCACATCTAATTTAATTTTAAAGTTCAACTATAATCTATTATCAGGTCACACGCTCCAGATTGTCACCAATGTGTGTGTGGAAGTTTTCACATTTCCCCTCTCACTGTTTCTTTTACATGTCATTCTATTTTATTATATATAGTTACCTTGGCAGAAGACACAGCTTATCCCCACTTGCTGTAGCAAAACAGAATTGCTCTATTAAACTCCCTTCAAGATTACTCTCTTTTGAGTAAAGATCATCTTTTTCTAATCTCACCATATAACATAACGTGGCCCTTACATAACCATTCATGAAGCACCTCCAGATTTTCTCTTGCTTGTGATTGGACTTCCATGACCATTGTAAGTTTTTATGAAATCTCCAGACTTAATAATTTCTAAATGGTGCCCAAAGCTAAGCTCTGCATTTAGAATGAATCTCATCAGTGACATGGGGAACATCAGTACTACTTTATATTGTATCCTCCTAATATTCCTTTTGCTTCCTTATCCACCTTGTTTTCCATTCAGTGACAAACCTAAATATGCACCTGCAGAAATGAAGAGAACGTGTCAATTGATTTCTCATGTCTTCCCTTCATTATAATGTTTTTCCATTGTCTAGCAACACAATGGACCCAAGTTTTAATAACAAATCTATACAATGTGGGCTGCAGCTAGAGCAAGGAATACAGTTTTGATCACTACAGGAAGACTGACATCAGAGCAGGATACAGAGTGTGAGATTGAAGAGGACTACAGAATGTTGTGAGGACAATTATGGGACTTTAATTGTGAGTGAACAGTGACAGGCCAGATTGAGCAAAATGATGAGAGTTATTTTGCTTTGTGAGATCAGCAGTGAGGAGGGAGGAGCAGAGATTTAGGTTATTTGGTAGAAGATATGGGAAAGTTGGAAATAAAAAGAGCTTAACAGCAGTCATCAAATGAAACTCTCCACAATAAAGCAACTGCAAGAGATATGAAACAGAAACATGGAAGTGGAATTTACCTAGAGTCTCTTTTTAACCAGGATGAACTGCCCAGTATTAAATCTCAATAACTGCATTAACAGAACTAACTTCAGGGGGAAAAAAATAAGAAAAATGGCAAAATAAAAGCATGATAACAAAACTACTATTTTTTTAAAAAATGGGACAGCTGAATCTTTGAAAGAATTGAGTTAAGACCATCAGGAAAGTGGAAACACCTTTAAATTCAATTACTTGCAGATATGCACTTTAACTTCTGCCTGAGTATAATACAGTCACCCAGATTCAACCCTGCTTAACAATAACAATTAGCATTTCTAATTCAAATTTTAATAATTCAGATTTATCTTATGGTAGTTTCCTATTATCCTTTATTCTCCATTTACTCCTTTTCAGGAGTGTTCTTTTGCACACATCCTCTTAATTTTCTCTCCTGCATCCCTCCTACACAGAAATCTTTTTACTTTTCTTCCACTCCCAAGATAACCATAATAAATAGGAACTATTCCAAAAATAACTTCTTTACTCAGGCTGTTGAGGATGTTGAATTCACAATTACAAGGAGCAATTCATGTACAGAGCACAGATACATTTAAAGAAAACTTTTTTAAAAATGTGAAAAAATAGATATATATCCTGACATGGTAAAATCAATTGGAGGAGGTGACCTGCGTGGAGTGCAAATATCATGGTCCGGTTAAGCTGAATGCTTTCACTAATAAGAGCATCATGAATAAGGGGAACAAGTTACAAAATATGGGGCAGTCATTTAAAACTGGACTGCATATAAATTTCTTTGAGAGGATAGCGAACCTCTGGAAATCTCTGCCCTGAGAGTGGAGACCAGATCATTAGATATGTTTAAATCTGAAACAGGTTGAGAAAAATTGACTGAAAGTTGTAGGGAATTGAGAGAGAATAAAAATTAAGATTAGCATAGAGCACCCATGATTGTAATGAATGACAGGACAGGTTTGAGAAGCCTGGTGGCCCATTCCGGCTCTTATTTGCTTGTGTTTTTAATACCTAAATCTGACAACATCACTGGTCCACTGGTTCCTAGTTTGAAAGCGATTTTCCTTTTGAGTATTGGCATGTACAGTATGTAATCACATTCTCAGTCCAAAGAAATGTTTGTTAACTACATATGTTAAAATGCGTGTACCAATTTTTCAATTATGGACTCTTTTTCAGTCAGTTGTCCTTCTAACATGGCACGCTGCTTTTTCAGCTCTTCTAGCTCTTCTTGTAATCTTCCAATTTCTTCCACATCAGCCTTGGGTTGGATGCCATTGATCTGCGCTTCTTCATTATGAATGTGATGATGACTGTCAAGAGGTTTTCCTAAGGAAAAGAGACACTTTCAGTTACTGGACCTATTGATGTAAGATTTTTTGGCATAGAGAAAGATTAGCTGGATAACAGTAGGCACAAATGAATCTTTCACTAATGGCTAGATGCAATGTGCTGCAGGTATCAGTACTAGGGCTTCAACTTTCTAAAAATTGAAGATTTTAAAGATCTAGCATATGGGGTATAACGTAGGAAGTGTGCGGGTGCATATTTTGTATGAAATATTTAAAGGCAAATTATAAAAATGGTGAAAGTATTGAATGGAATTAGGATATATTAGTACACGATTTTTAAAAGGTTAGTGCAGGTACCACAATTTATTAGGAAGAGTAACAGAATGCTGTTTACAAGGAAGGGAAATGAATACAAAGTAGGGAGGTTAATCTTCAGTTGTTTAGGGCATTGAGAGATAACATCTGGATACTATATGTACAGACAGTACTGCAGTCTTTAAAACGAATACTATGTTGAAGTAGATCACGGAAGGTTTACTGAACTGAAGGTTTACTGGATGGTATGTAGTCCTATGGCAAAAGGTTGGAGAGGGCATACTTACATCCATTAGAGATAGAAGAGCAAGAAAGGGGCTGATATAAGCACAAGACCCTGAGAGAATTTGCAAGATTGATGTTTCTCCTTGTAGGAGAATCAAGATCAAAAACCCACAGTTTAAAAATACAGAGTTGCCTATTTACGACATAGATGAAATGAAATTTCTGAGGGTTAAGGGTCTTTCGAGCTTTTCCTCTGAGGGCAGTACAAGTCTTTGAATGCTTTTAAGATGAAAATAACTAGATTCTTGATAAACAAAGGGCTGTGCTGAAAAAGTATAAATAGGAATACATTTACAATGAGGTCAGCTATAATCTTGCTGAAAAGCAGTTAGGCACGAGTGCCAGATAGTTTACTCTAATTCGTAGTTTCTATGCCCGCATGTGTACATGAACACCTTTATTTCATCATGTAGCTTTGCAAGTGATATTAGCAGTTACAATTTACGATGCCTTGTACAAATATTCTGAAGGGCAGAAATGCATTTTCATTTCAATTGTTTTCACTCTCTTTTTGACCAGCAAGCTTTGAAAAACTATCAGATTAGCATTTGAAGAATCTTCAAACGTTTTTATTGTGATATTTCCTTTACTTGAGTTAACACTTTGAAAATGGGTATTAATTTAAAATATTGCCAAAGAATAAAAAATGCCTAGAAAAAAAAGCAACATTTCTGAGGGAAGAAGTCTCTCCGAATAGTTTCGTATTCCGTAAGTACAAATTTCTATGGAGAAAATAAAAGGAACCAGTCAAATAGTTTTTTTTTGTTTTTTTTTATATTATTTTTTTAATTAGTTTTTCTATACATTTTACAAATTAAAAACCCCAAATCCCAATGAGGAACATTAATACAGTGCAAAATTAAGCATACAATGACAATATGCTACAAAGGAAGAGAATTTGACAAAAAAGCATCTAAATTGAAGACAAGTAAACTTAGTATCCTCCCCAAGCCCCACAACACAAACAAAAACAACTCCAGACCAACCACAACACAATATAGAGAGTATAAATCAGGACAATCAAACTCCCAGACTGTGAATACACTTAGCAACAGAGGATAATAATGCCTACTACCAGAAAAAAAAGGGAGCTGAAAGCAAGGGACCGAAAAGAAAAAAAAACCCTAGTCAAGAGGAAGGTTATGAAAGTACTCAATAAAAGGCCCCCAGACCTTATGGAACTTTAAATCCGAATTAAGAACTGAATAATGAATTTTTTCGAGGTCCAAGCAGGCCATAATGTCGTTAAGCCATTGAGCATGAGTGGGCGGGGCAACATCTCTCCATCTAAGGAAGATCAAGCATCTAGCCAGGAGAGAGGCAAAGGATAATATTCGGCATTTGGTCAGACTCAGACGTAAATCTGTCTCGCCCCAGAAACCAAACAAAGCAATTAAAGGGTTTGGTTCTAGGTGCTGATTCAGAATACACGATAACGTAGTGAAGACATCTTTCCAAAATTTCTCCAAGCTAGGACAGAACCAGTACATATGGATGAGAGAGGCCACGCCCCTCTTGCATTTATCACAGAGCGGACTAATGTTAGGGTAGAATCAAGATAGTTTAGATTTAGACATATGGGCTCTATGAACAATCTTAAACTGTAAAAGGCAATGGCTAGATCAAAGAGAGGTTGAGTTAACCGATTTGAGAATCGAGTCCCAGCTCTCATCGGATAAGGAGGTATTTAAATCCTGCTCCCAAGCCATTTTAATTTTATCCACAGGGGCCCATCGTAAGGCTGCTAATTTATCTCAAATAATTGATACTAAACCTTTACCTAGTGGATTAATGGAAAGAAATAAGTCCATAGCATTTTTCGCAGGCATTTCAGGAAAGTTAGGAATTAAAGGAGCAATGAAGTGTCTAATTTGGAGATATCTAAAAAAATGAGCATTGGGCAGATTGAACTTAACAGAGAGCAAATAGTTTTAAGGTAGTAAACAGCAATGTCAACAGGGGATCATTACAGTTGTGTACATTTATATTGGCAATTCTGTAAAATTTACACAATGCTAAAAAGTGATTCCATTTTCAAAAATCTCAACAACTGCCAAAACAAATGAAAATCACTTTGTCAAAACAATCATACTTCATATCTGTCAAGCCAGATTTGCTTACTAATTTTACAAATCTGTGTTATACAAATAACGGCTGAAGAATTTGTAGAATCTGTTGGGGGAGGGGGTTTGGAGAAGGAATGTCAAAAAGTTTTCCAAAATTGATTGATGCAACTGGTCTGAGAGCTGACACAGACTTGATGGGCTAAATGGTGTCCCATGTTGCAAAGAAATATTAGAAATAACTACCTTGTATTTTGAGAAGATTGTACTGGTCCTTTAGTTGCTGAATCTGTGATGCCTGCTGTGTTATTGTTGCCTGACTTTGTTCATTTTGATTAGTCAAGGCAGTTACATGTTTCTTCAAATCATTCAGCTGCATATCCTGCATTTCAAGGAAGCAGACATACTCCAATGACTAATTCAGCAAAGAGACAGTTAATGGTTAATATCCATTTAATTCCAGTCCCTGTATTTACATTTTTCTTTAGTTAACTCACCAACTCACATGTAACAGCTAACATTGAAGGCTACATTTTCAGAAACTGCATTTCATAACTAATACTCATTTTCTCAAATTAACCATCACTCAGAAAAAGCCATCACCGTTACTCCACACAAAACACTAATTTAGCCAACTCACACATTTTTCCTTTGTGTTTTGAAAACAAAACTTCAAGTTTCTTTCAATCATATTAAAAATGTACTTCCACATTAAAAAGAAATTCATGCAGTTCTCTCTACCTGATCACGAATAAGTTCCTTGTATTGATTGACTATACTATCATGTTGTTCCAGAGACTTCTTCACCTCCTCTTCTTTCTTCTCATCCTCACTGGATTTCTGAACAGCCTTTGTTATTAGGACTGAAAGAAAGAGAGTAATGGAAACAAAGTTACTCAGCTCTAAGGAAGGTTGATAGGTTCATCATTAGTCAGGGTATCAAAGGTTAAGGGGAGAAGACAAGGAGAATGGGAAGAGGGATAATAAATCAACCATGAAAGAATGGCAGAGGAGACTCGATGAGCTGAATGGCCTAATTCTGATCATGCTTTATGGTCTTAAAAAAGAAACATGTGTAGTGTGTTTCAGACTCAGGAAGCTGTAAAACACAATTAACTAAATGCAAGTATGACTACTTCTTTCCATTTAAATACCGATGTCAAATTGTACTTGATGTCAGTGGGATTGATCAGTAATGCATAAAGTAATTTTTTTAAATAAATTTAATTGCTTGTATTCGATCATCATCATCAGGTGCCATGCCCAGTTTGAGCTTTGACTGCCATGGCCCGCACACTCCTGTTTCGGGTCAAGTGGATGAATTCATTGGTATTCATTTCCAGTTCTCTGGCTACTGTCTCCATCATCATTTGTCTTTGCCTTCCTCTTGCTTTCTTCCCTTCAATCTTTCCCATAATTACCATGAATTCTAACTCCTCATTCCTAATCCCATGTCCAATGAAATTACGTTGCCTTTTCATGATCTCATACACTATTTCTCTTTTTGTGCTTGCTCTGTTCATGATATCCTCGTTAGATATTTGTTTCATCCATTATATTCTTAGCATCCTCCTCAAAAACCACATCTCTGCTGCTTCAATTCATTGCCTCATGTTACTAGATAACGTCCAACATTCTAAGCCATATAACATAACTGGATAAACATAACATTCCAGTACTCTGACGCAGTTTGTCATGCCTAGTTTAGTGTTGGTCAGTATACTCTTCATTCTCGTAAAGGTGTCTTTTGCCATCCATGTCGTACCTGCCATCTGATGTCACCCACCTTCCTAAGTAGCAAAAGTTCTATACTTGTTTTATGTCTTCCCCGTCTATTCTCAGCCTGCAGATAGGATTCTCCTTCTTTTTGGATATCACCATACATTGTCTTTTTGCAATTGATAGACCCATTTTTACAACTATTATCAATTAATTTTTGTAGTTCTTCCTCTGAACTTGCAATTAACACAGTGTCATCCGCATATCTGAAATTATTGATGTTTTCACCGCCAATTTTGAATCCCAAGATGTCTCATATTTTTTGTAATATTGTTTCACTGTACACATTAAACAAATCAGGGGAGAAAACACACCCTTGTCTAACGCCTCTCTTGATTTTCGTAAACCAACTCACTTCTCCATCTATTCTTACAGCGGCAGTTTGTTCCTGATAGATTTCTGATTAGGCGGAGGTCTTTCAAATCTAGATCTAAAGTTTCCTGTAATATTTCAAATAACTTATTGTGCTTCATTCTATCAAATGCTTTTGTGTAGTCGATAAAACAAACAAATCTTTTTGCACTTGAATAGCTTGTTCTGATAGTATCCTTAACATCAATATCGAGTTTCTCGTACCTTTATCTTTCACAAAACCACATTGTTCTTTACCTATTTCAGCTTGTATCTTACTTTTAACTCTTATCATCAAAATGTATTCAAAAAAGATTTTTTTAAAAACTATGCTGTGAAACTTACCTTCCAGTTCTTTAACTAGCTTGGTGAATTCGTGGTCAAATAGCATTTGTTCTGGAGTGGAGTAATTGGGCTGAGGTTTCTGGCCAGCTCGAGAGTACAGCTCATGCTTACTAATATAAGCCAACTTCTCAATGAAAATTTCTTTTCCAATCCTCTTCTCTATTAGTTGTTTTAGCTTTTCCCTATAAAGAGTAAAAGAGTACTTCATCTTTCGGTATACTGCAGATATACCCAAGGAAAACCACAAACAAAATTGTCTTGTGCTGCCTTAATTTGTCCTATTAATCCCATTAAATGATACTGATGTTATTACTTATCTAATTTTACCCCAAAGAAAATGCAGTTTTTACCAACACAAACACAGGAATATTCTTGATAGTGTTCAAATACTCAATTATATTTATCAGCAGACTCCCTTTTGCCATAGGTTTCATTTTGTTATATTTGATCATACATATATAAAAAAACATGCTTGAACATCAATCAACTAACCATAAAGCCTGCAAGTCTATAGGAAACTTCAAAAGTTACTTTGTTGATGTCCAGAGGCTTTGAAATGTCCCACCACCAATGCAAATTCACACTTTTTTTTCCTTATGTTTACAAATTATATTGTTTCTCTTCTCCCAGATGGGCCATACTAGTTAATTAACCCAGGTTGCACAGAAAAAAACTTTGTGTCCATAGTAAAGTTCATTTTTGAGCTTGAACCTGTGCTTCCTTCACAAAGTCACTGCCTAGGCCAAAGGAATATTTTGGGTTTAAATCTCCTCCATCTTGTCCTCCAAGGATTGGCACTGAGATGCCTCTTTCCAATCAGTGAATAGAACTTAACAAATCAGCCTCAGCATAATCCCCAGAAATCCATTACTCCCATAATGCTTGTGCAGAACTGATCAGATGCACTACAGTTTCATCCTGAGCATCTAAATGGCCAGTTACCGTCATGCCAGATTGCTCAATGTTCTATATTCTTTTGTAACGAATGCCCTGTATTTTTGAACTACAATTTTGAATGAAATGACAATATAGTTTTTCTAGTAGATCCAAGTGTGGGTGGAGGCACTGACAAAGCATTATGCTTATTTATGGAGGAACAACCTTGTCACTGATCAGAAGAAAACAAAAGGAAAACAGAATAAAACAAAAAATTATGTTTTAAGAGCACATTTGAAGATGGCAATGAGAGAATCAAGGAGCTAAGAAGTCAGCTAATACTATAAGGAACGATAAGGAAGATGGGGGGGAAAAAAAGAGCTTGAGTTGCTATCATCATTCAACCTGAATACCGTGCCTGGTATTTGTAGGAAGAAAGTGGCCAACAGTACAAGTCACTTGTCATAGGAAGTGAAGACACAAGTCTTTGGACAACAACCCTCCTGATGAAGGGTTTTGGCCTGAAACGTCATCACTACCTCCTCCCATAGATGCTGTCTGGCCTGCTGAGTTCTGCCAGCATTTTGTGGTTTTCTTTGGACAACAAGATGGAAGATTTGGAGAATGCACTGAATTGACCAATGACTAACTATCCACTGTTAGCTGAAAGAAACTAGGTAGAAGTTTCTTACACATCGTATTGGTAATGCTAAAGTTGCCATCACATATGGTTAAAGCTGTTGGAATATGCAAAGAAAGGGTGAAATAACAATAAGCATGAAGAAAGCAAACAAGTTCGAATCACAAGATGACTACAACCTACCACTTAATTCAAAGAATAGGCCAAAAAATAATTTTGGCACTGAGAAAGTGTTTCTATTTAAAATACAGTGTTAGGCAATATTCATTTGAAATGACAAACGTATGCTACTGTCCAGACCCAGGGTGTTATTTTGCATTATTCAAAGCATGGATTAAACTTAATGATGTTTTGTTCATCACGAGATCCTTCTTAATTAATGAATAAAAGGTAACCTGAACTCAAAATATAATAAAACATTAATGGATTCAGACATCTCTAACAGTTTCTAATGGGTGCCTTTCTGTACAGTATATTTTACGAATCTTTATAACATGAATCTGAGACAATGAGACAGGGATTAAGGCTTTAATTCCTTTTGCTACAGGTATCGATTTGAATTAGAAGTAATTATATGACCATTATCATGTAAATTTATGCTTTAAAAGACAAATTTCTCCTACAATCTGTAATTAATGAAGACTTAAGAGACTCCCAGAAGGTTCTTCATGAATTTATCATCATTATCAACATTAAGATGGCAATAAATGCTGCTTTCTCAGGGAACTTCTAAAGTTCAGCAACTATCTGGATCAATGTTAATGCCAATAGTTGAAAAGCTTAATGCAGGAATCAATGAGGCTTTGATTTCTCTTCAAAATCTGGGTCACGGGGGATCTACAACAATGAACACAACCCTCAAGATTGGAAATATTTATAGTAAGGAAGAATTTATTTACTTCTATGCACAAAAATAAAGCACAGGCCACCCAAATACATTTTATCACTGAAGAGGACACAGAATAACCTAGAAGAGAGCACCAAGGCCAAGACACAAGATTATGTTGCTGGAGTAATTCAAGACTCCATACAACTAGGCAACAATGGAATGGGTGATAGATAATGCAACCAGCTTGGAGGAAGAGGGAGCAAAGAATGAACTACCATAAACCATCAGAAATGACCAAGTGCTCTTTTTGACAACAAGGTCGTATTTGGCAAGTTTTGCATGAAATCAGACATATGGACTGCAATATCAATAATCTGCTCTCTGACTAGCCATGTACAGTTATAACACTGGTAATATCTGACAATGTGGAGAATTATCCAGATGCTTTCAGATTACAAAAAAAAAGCAGAATCAATGTCATCACACTAAGTACTGCCAAGTCTACTCTCAAGTGCTTGAAAGTATCCTCTTACTTAGTGGAGGAAAATAGAAAAACATAGGCAAAGAGTTTGTCACAATGTATTGGGATCAATATTTGGTTGATAATTTATAGAAAACAATCAGAAACCATATTCCCACCTTGGAAAATTATCCCAAATTCAAATGTAGTTTGTCAATCAATCTTTTCAGATAGTAACCTTATTTGTTTTTAAAGGAAGTTTTCTACACAGGGTCTTTGCAAATAAATAGGACCTCTGAACTGGTTTTGAATGCTAGTAACTTACTTAGTGGAGTTCTCCAAAGAGTTTTCATTGTAGTAAATGCAGATGCCTAATAAAAGGGCACAGAGACCTTGCACAAGCTGTTCCTCCTCTCCAAGGTTCTCTGATATCTGTGCAGTTAACTGAAGAATATTGTCAAGGGCATCTTTAAAACCAACAACTTGAAAACAAAATAGCTCAGAAAATAAAACTTACTAGAATTATTTATTCATAAGCTTTCTATTCAGCAAATAGTATGCAAAATGGAGCTCTAATTTCACATTGGATGTCATCCTACTGCAATTTGAATACATAGTGCAACAGTGTTTTGCTGACAAGCTTCATGAATTGAATAACAAAGTACTCAAAGCACATAATCAAATTATCAAGGTCAAGAACTTAAAAATTAAAAAAACTGAAATAAATCTCATAGGACTTCAGACCAGATACTGATAGAGGCACCATTTTTGTATTAAAAGGTTAGTTCTTACATTTTTCTCTTCAGATGAGGAACCAATACAGAAACAAAGGATACAAAGGGGACATTGGTCTGGTTGTGCAAAAAGTGAGTGACCGCGATGGGACAGTTTGTCATCCAGGTGGACAGCAACATCAGCAAGCCAACCCGCGTTTGTACTTTGCTGCCCTGAATTTAAAATGCAAAATATTAATTAGATTACATTTTGATGCCAAATTTTAACTGTAAACCTAAATATTAATTGGGCTTGGTATACAGTTCATATAATTTGTAGCATTTAATGATGAACACATACAAAAATACTACTCATCTGGAAAACACTGATTCTAAGTTGATCATAGCAAGGGATCCAATGCAAATATGGATATAGCCTTAGATTTTGTCTGAAGGTAGTGTACAAGCATCTTGCAAAGTATACTGTCTCAAACCCCAGTACTACTGGAATAGTGTATCATGGGTTTCACTGCACCTCTCCTGACACAGATCAAAGGCTTATACTGTCCCTCTGTGTCAGAGTTATGAGACCATGCCATACTCAAAATGGAATAAGTTGCTTTAATTTTACAACTGAGTTCCAGGTGTAATCAAGTTTATTTTATACACAGTGCAACTTGTGCATAAATACACACTAATAAACCTACTCTTTCCAGTATCAGTGGATCAGTTTGCCAAATCTTTTGTAACAGTATTTCTACAATATAACTATCTGATGTAACCCATGTCACTTCTTTATGAATGATTATTGAACTGCCTTTAGTTCCAGTTTCACATCCAGAAAAGGGAGACTTTGGTAAAACTCCTCCCTGTGTTCAGGAATACTTACCTCCTAACAATAGGACTGATATATTATTGCCCCAGTTAACAAACTGTTCACTGGTTATAGTCATTGAAGGAACGATTTCTAACCCCTAAGCTATTAGAACTTTAGTATTTCACTGTTTGACACCCACAATCCATTGCATTAGAGAAAAAGCAGTGGATCAGACTTTTGTGATCAAAGTAGTAATGTTACTGGTGCTTTAAATTACAAATGATTAGGTTAAAGATGTTAAGGTAAAGGTTAGACAAATTTGAGACTTGGGCAATTAAGTTTAAGTTTCGCTGCAGTGACTTCCTGATCTCCACTGCGGAGAAACTTAAGTATAAATGGTTATTGATGAGTAAATGGTAGATTCTTGTTACTCAAGCACTATGGAACATTTCATAAAATTAAAGCTCTAGAACAATAAGTTGTGGATCTTGCCAAGAGTCAGCAAAAACTAAATACATATCATAAACATACAAAATTTAAACAGTAACCAATATTAAAATGGGAAGAGCTCTAGTGGATGCCTACAGATGGAATAGCATTCAGAAGAATGCTGTGATACAGAGTCTATACTGAGATAAGCTATTAATCTATTCTGATGCTTTGTTTCACATGAGCCTACTCCCCCTCTTTTACTTATGGAATGTGGGTGCTGTAGCATTTATTGCCCATCCCTGAATAATCTTAATGTGGTGATGTCATCTTCATAAATGATAGTAGCAGTTTTCATGAAGGGAGGTCAAATCATCTGAATGGAGATATTTCACTGCTGCAATTGGAGAGGAACCTGAAGGTAATGGTGTCCCCATGCATCTGTTGACATTGCCCTCCAGACAATAAGATTTGAAGGTTTGAAACTATTGTTGAAGCAGCCTTGGTGAATTGTTATCTTTCCTCAATATTTGAATCTATTCCTTATTCTAATTATTTCCTCAAAATAAGATCTATTATTTAACTGTTGCTTGTGGTAAAAACTTGCAAAATCCAATTACTATGGACAAAGCTTTACCCTGAAGTGCCCTCCAGAGGACCATATCTTATGGAAGGCAGCACCCAAAACACTAAAATGGGATACTATAAAATATGTAGACTTTTTCCTAGCAATCTGTTTTGGATTAATTAGTAATTTGTATATCTAGTCTTGAACTTGGCCAAGATGAAAACTCTCTTGGCTACATTCTTCCATAATTTAAATTTCAAACAGATCACCCATCGGTTCTTTTTCAAAATGAGGGCACCAGTCTGCTCTGAAAATCAGAAATGTCTACAGATACTGGAAATCTGAAAGAAAAGGAGAAAATGCTGGAAACACACAGAAAGTCAGGCAGCACTGTGAAGAGAGAACCCAAGCGCATTCAGCCAGAAACATGTACCTATTTCGCTTTACACATCTTCCACCCAGCTGGCTCCTTTTTAAATAAATGATGCAATGCAAAAGAGGTTTACTGTTAGATATGATTACCTAAACATTAACCCAGTATGTGCTTTCAATGAGAAAGACATTTTAAGGCAACACAATATTTTACCATTTTAAAATTAAGACCCAATTACAAAATTGCTGATTCAAAGACTTTAAGACTTTATCAAGGATTAAATTACTCAATTGTATAGCAAGTCCCAAATTTACCTAATGGTCACATTGAATATTTGTGATTAGACCACAAAATTCAAGAGTGGAATCTCCCCTACAAACTTTAATAACAGAGACTAGCAGCTCCCAGACAATACTTCTTTACAGGTCACTGAATTCAAATGTACCAAGAGGTACAGAGTTCATTTTAAACAGCACTGGAATCCAAGCCAAAATAACTCTCAATCTTTCCCAAAATAACTCTTTTTTCCCCAATATTCCACTTAAGTTATGATAGCAGAAAGCAAGCATTATCCAAGCATACAATTACGCAACTAGATCAAGTTTAAACATCTTAGAAACCATTACTAACCCTTCATCTTTCCTCATATTCTCTACTTGCAACTACAGAGACCAAAGCAAAAAAAATCAAATGGAATTTTAAAAAAGTAACCAATCTAGTTTTAACATCCAGCTACATATTTATTACTTTAGTTCAACAGTGTAAATGATACAAGACACAAGATTTGAGAAAACAGTTATTTGAATTATAAGCACATGGTTATTAATAGAGAGTATTTAAAGACTACATTTAACTAACCATACTAGTAAGTTAATTTGCAAAATATAACTGAGTAATTATGTGCTTGGAGAAACCTTTGGTAGTAATAAAGTGTCCAAAATTAAACTATGATACACATTTAATCCTTAATATCACCAGCTTCAACTATTTGGCAGCCAACAAATCAAAAATTCATGGCCCAGCTTTTCCTGCAGCAAAGTATCTCCATGTTTCCAGATATTTCAGATGTCTTCTGCACTGACCTTATGGGTTAAGTTCTTCCATTTTTTTTCTACTAGGTATTTACACAGGGTGTAAAAGTAAATTGGAAAGACTGTGACAACTTATTCCAAGTAGCATTTATTAACAAGACAGTGGTATCCCAGAATTGATAAACCTAAAATCCAAGACTCATGAATTTGAAGCAGCAACAGTTTGCACACAAGTGACCACCAACAACTCCAAGCTGCAAAAAGCCTGCAAACCACCATTCCTCAAAAAACTGCACCACAGGTGACATAAATGCACACTGGCATCCAGCAATCAAGGGTTAAAAGCAATCACAGGAGCTTTCCCGAAGCACAACTGCATGCTCAGCCACAGAGAGAAGGGAGGAAGAGAGAGGATTAACCGAAGGATGTGGAAGAAGCTATATTGGGCTCACTTAAAAAGTAGTATTTCCAACTTTGAGACGAGATACTTTTATGAAGCACTTATATGTTCAGGTGCATGGGTTAAGAATATTATTTCACCACACACTAACCACAGCATGCATTCAACCCAAAGGCAGGACTTCCTACAATTTCTATGTGAAACACTGACGATACCAAATCTTGGACACCCTCTGTTACAAATCTGGAACAGAAATAATGGAATTTCACTATCACCTGGAGTTGAATCTTTGATTACAGTTAATGGACCTTGAAGGAAACAGTAGCTCACTTGAGAGAATGAGTAGACATAACTTGTGATTAATTAATAACCGCAACTTTGGATTAATAATTTGAGATTCACTTTGATTTTGCAAATTGTCTAAGTTTCAGCAGTTTGCACAGAACAAAAATTGTTCAAAAGGGCAATTGAAGGGATGTGAAATAAATGTTGCCTTTTCCAGCAATACCCACATGAAGTGAAAATAAAACTAATAATGACCACATGAAAAGGGCAGGTGAAGCCAGCTCAGGACATTATAGATCAATGTATTGAGTGGGATAAGAAAATAGGCCAGAATCTCAATATTTTATAGTTTTGTAGGTCATAAGCTTCACTATTTGACAGTTCAAAGAAAGTGATGATTTCTTATCAACATACCAAACCTTTGAGGAAACAACATCAGAGACATCCATCTGCTTGATGCCACAATCTAAATTAAACTAAATGGGAAAAATTCCCTATTATAGTAGAAGCTAACTGAACATGAAAGAGGAACCCAGATCAGCACTTGAGTCAGTCAATGCAGTTAAAGGAAAAAAGCTGAAACCAAGGCAAGATAAAAGAACCCTGCTGCAACAAGCAAACATCTGTCCAAATAACTCACCCGTCTGTTGATCTTATCTCCCTGTAAATTATACAGCAAAAGTAAGTCATAAAAAGATGCTCAGAACAATCACTTTATCCAAAAATAACTTCAGAATATTGATCAATGTTTAATTAGAAAGGTGAGATCTATTCATTTTTCTCCCAACGTTGATGAAGCTTGATTAACAACTACATCTTCATGGATGTCTGTGAGCTACTGAGAATTTCTACCTGCCCTTTAGCTTTATAAAAAGCTCCTTTCAAATGTTATATTTCTTCTGAGAGCATTGACCAAGGCTACAGAGGTATCACAAATACCTATATTCCTCAGTGATAATATCAAAAAATCTTTCCCATCAGAATCACATTCACATTATTCTTATGAAAGCAAAAAATTGAAATGGCAACAACTTTATCAGAACTTTACGTATAACAGGAATATCTGTTATAACATCTTAATGGACAGTACAGACAACCTGGACCAGGATAACATTCCTTCTTATATTAATTAGCCTCAATTTACAAAAAGCTATCACAGCTGAAAATCACTGAAATTTTTTCATAAAAATTTCAGTGATTTTCCATGTAAGCCTTTCCATTAATGAGAGCTTTACTGCTCAATTCTTTAATGCTTCCAGTAAAAGAAAATTCAATGGATCAAATTTTTCAAAAATTATAACATGGCTTTATGTTAATGGACAGTTGGTTACAACAATGTAATAGGTAAACAGGACAGTTATATGTATAGTGACAATATACATTTGCACAATAATTATGCAGAGCACTCAACATGACAATGTTGTTTGATTTGTGTTCGCAAGATGCAAAATAAAAACCTTTGAAAAATAAAAAAAATAGAAAAAGAGGAAGATAGATACAATTGTCAAGCCACTTTTCTTTTTCAAGGGTTTTCCCACCCCCACTTGCTCTGTCCTGCAAGCTACCTAGAAGCTAAAGAAAGATGTTATCCGAAGAGCTGTCTGCTCCAGTAATCAAAGGCACTGGTCAATGGCAAATTAAAGATTTTAAAAAATACATGAAACCTACAGGAAGTGATATATCCATAATTATTTAAACTTTTGTGAACTGAATTAGCACTGTTCCAAGACAGGATGAACTTTTGTACCAACATTAGCTGACTGATTATCCAGCCAGCTATCAAAATGGTATTTTTGGGATATTATCCTATGCAATAGAATGACAGATCTTAACTTGGAGTATTAAGTCAAGGTTGTTACTACAAGTATATCAGACCTAGAAATGAATACTAATTCAAAAGAAAAGGCAATCTAAATTTACTTGGTGTGATAAATTGGATCCACCAGGACTGATATTTACTCAAAGCAGATAGTGAAATAAAATATTTACTCTGCCTGTTTGGAAAGGGGCATATGCCTCTTCAGAAATGGCAAGTTAAATGAATTGAAAAAGAAAACAATGCTCAACAGAGTCCACAGTAGTTCAGGATAAACTGGGAGATAATCATGAAACAGATGAAAAAACTAGATGGTGAAATTCTGAAATAACAGAAAATGCTGAAAACACACAAGTCAGGCCACATCTGTGGGAAGAAGGAGTTAACACTTAAGGTAAACGACCCTTCATCAGAACTGGGAAGCAGACAAAAACTTTTTAAGCTACAGGTATGTGTGTCTGTTGGGGGGGCAGAGGCGAGGAGGGGATAGAGAATGTGTGGAGTGATAAAGGAGATGAGCCACAGGGGATAAATCATAGCTCTCCTTTTACTTTTGTAAATAAAAAGTGATTGATGCATCTCATCCATCTCCCATCACACCTTCTCCTCTGGGACCAAACAAGTAAATAGGACTGTTGCAGACTCAAAGATCCATTTAAAGGACAATTAGATTTTCCTTCTTGAAATTGGATAGGCACCTTAAATCATTATATACACTGTTTAAAATACAGTCAAACTAAAATACTTTGCTTCAAATTATTAGAGGATAACACATAGAGGCATTGGAAAGAGCTGATGGATTGGAATAATTAAAAACATTTCTAAAAACAGCCAGAGGAACAATGAGCAGAAGTTTCTTTGATTAAAGATTAAGATCATAGGTTAGCTTTATTTACCATACATATATTTCACTGTATGTTTCAATGTATCATTTTGTGCCAATAACCAACAGTCTGTAGATCTGCTGGGTGCCCACAACTTACTAACCCTTACTACTCCATATGACTATGGAATAAGGGAGGAAACCAGAGTACCCAAAGGAAACCTTTGTGGTCAAGGGAGAACATATGAACTCCTTAGAGATGGAAATTGAACCCCTTTCACTGGCACTGTTAAGCATACAGTGTCCTCTACACTACCGCAACTCCCCACATAGACATAGGGCAAAATCAGGCCATTTAGCCCATTGAGTCTGCTCCGTCATTTGATCATGGCTGATTTATTTTCCCTCTCAACCCCATTCTCCTATCTTCTTCACATGAGCCTTGACATCCTTACTAATTAAGAACCTGTCACCTCCACTTTAAATATACCCAATGACTTGGCTTCCGCAGCTGTCTCTGGCAATGAATCCCATAGATTCACCACTCTCTGGCTAAAAAAAAAAATTCTCATCACCCAAGTTCTAAAGGGACACTCTCTATTATGAGGCTGCACTCTCTAGCCCAAGACACTCTCACTATTGGAAACATCCTCTTCATATCCACTCTATTTAGGTCTTTCCATATTCAGTAGGTTTTAATGAGATCGCCTCATCCTTCTAAACTCCAGCAAGTACAGGCCCAGAGCTATCAAATGCTCCTTTTCAATTCTGGCATTCTCGTAAAGCTCCTTTGGACTCTCTCCAATGCTAGCACATCTTTTTTATATATGGGACCCAAAATTGCTCACAATACTCCAAATATAGCCTGATTAATGCCTTATAAGGCCTCAGTATTACATGCTTGCTTTTATAGTCCAGTCCTCTCAAAATTAATGTTGACATCGCAATTTCCTTCTTATCACTGACTCAACCAGCAAGCTAACCTTTAGGGAATCCTGCACAAGGTCTCCTAAGTCTTTCTGTATCTCCAGTTTCTGAATTTGCTCCCCACTTAGAAAATAGTCTTCACCTTTATTCCTTCCATCAAAATGCATGACCACACAATTCATGAACTGTATTCTATCTGCCACTTCTCTGCCTGTTCTCTAAATCTGCCCAAGTTCCTTCACAGGCTCCCTTCTTCCTCAACAATACCTGCCTTTCCACCTATCTTTGGATCATCTGCAAACTTGGCTACAAAGCCATCAATTCTGTCATGCAAATCATTAACATATAACGTGAAAAGTAGCAGACTCAAAACCAATCCCTGCAGAACACTGGCAACCAACCAGAAAAGGTCCCCTTTTTTCCCCTCACACGTTGCCTTCCACCAGTCAGGCAATCTTTTATCCAAGCTAGTTTCTTTACTGTAATATCGTGGGCTATTACCTTGTTAGACAACTTCATGTGTGGCATCCTGAAACTTCATCTATAATAATGGACTCTTAAATCTGTGCTCTATGAACTTCATTATGACTTCTAATTTGTTAATCACATTTAAAAGCTACATATGAAAATATTACATGTTCAGCATGATTGAAGCCTGAGAAACCTAAAGGATCTTAAAAGGAATGAATTTTACAATAAGCCTATAGTAAATTAATTATTCTAGAATAATCAATTAAAAGAAATCTCACATTCAAACTACAAGAATGCAAGCACTGTTGTAGTTCAGCTCCCAAGTAATTTAGGGTGGGTAAAATGTACAAAATATTCATTTGATGTCATTGCTAATTACTTGCACAGATTCCCCAGATAAAACACATAGCATGTATATTTTATTCAATCACAAAGATTTGGGAGTCTACTGATCTCTAGCTGTGCCTTAAAAGGATTATGACCACCTATTTGAACCTGTGTAGTGAATGTGCTATTAGGTTTGATAATTCATAAAGTTCCAAGGCTTTTGAACCAAAACCATGAACAGCCATCATTCATGAATGCTCAGATTTCATTGCGACTGTATATTCTTAAAAACTCTGATTGCCAGGAATAAAAGAGGTTTAACAACACTTACAGGCTTCATACATTTTTGCTTTACAGAATAATGCCAAAATACCACTCAAATGATGGTAATATTTTTGATTTCTTAAAGGTTCATCTTATCAACCATATGAAAAAGGGCTGACAGCCAGGAAGCTTAACGGCAACCAGAGACAAAATGTTGGAGGTCTAAAATTGATGGGAGTTGATCTTAGCAATGCACCTCACAAAAACTGCCCCGTTTGAACATCCCATTTATACTTAAGTCATTCAAAGGATCTATACCTCCTTCATTTTTATGATCTACAGCTGCACTCAAACTACAGTTCTTTACGGTAGTGGTTCCTGGTCCCAGAGCTTACCAATCAGCCGTTTTTCAATAGCCCCAGGATGGAGCCTGGAAGACAGAATAAGGCTCTGCATCCCTGTGGACAAGCCAATTTTATGCCAGTGTCATCAACAAGGCCGTTGCAAGAGAAGCAGAACATCGTGAGCATCAGATCAGCTGTCAGAAGCCTCTGTACTTGTGCAATCTCTCTCTCTCTCTCTCCCCCTCTCGATGGTGGGAAAGTCTGCTGCCAATTTTTGAGCCAAAGAACTCACAATAGAAGTGTTGCAGCAGACTGTAAAATTGCAATCAGTCAGTTGTTTTGTTTTGCTGGTTTCCCCTCTCACTATGGAAAAGGGGCAACACCTCTCTGTCCCTTGTTGGGGGGGTGGGGAGAGAGAGAGCCTGGGACATATCAAATTGTCGGCTAAACAATTAGTTTTTGTTGGATTGTAATCATGGTCTGTTCCTGGGAGCTTTGCCATTACTTGCTTGGTGGGTGGTAGGTGCTGATGTTTTCTGCTGAAATAAGTAAGGGAGGGGAAGGGTCGATGCATTGTTGTTCCTTGTGCCTGAGAAGGGACTTTGAGTTTTTAAACATTTTACTGTCTGCGAAGAGCAAGAATATCAGGTCATATACTGTATACATTCTCTGATATTAAATGGAACCATTGAACCATTTCTTGCTGAAATTCAGTGAGAAAATAAAAAAAATCTGCCAACTTCCAAGAAATATTAGTTACAGCAGAAGCTTACACTGGAGTTAAAGTAAATCTACTCACCGCAAGGCAACAGAGCAATACCAACTCTGTTCTACTATGACTGAGAATTTCTAAAACAACCAATAATAGAAATAGACAGCTTCAACCAAACCTGGATTAGTGTGTGAAAGCCTGGAATTCAAAATACAGTCAATTACATCCACAGTGTCATACCTGTGAAAGGATATTGGTGCACTGTTGGAGCAAAGACACCGGTGGATTTCCAAGACTGGTGGCCAGCTGGACCCTGAGCAACTGTTCCTTCTGGACTGAATTATCCTGCAGAGCATGAGCTAGTGCAACAGCAGCACACCAATTTGAGAGTGAATCTGGAGAGAAGAGGCCTCCGCACAGCAGCTGGCCAGCTGAGATGGAATTTGCTAAACAAAGACAAGGTATCATCAATTTAAAGTAACGCACAGACTGCTTGGATAATCAAACAGACTAGGAACACCATTACTTCAGGAGGATAAATAATTCTTGCAATGTTAATAAATACTTTTCTGAAGAGAAATTAGGAAAAAAGCTTTTCATCTAACTAATTTCTAGAGATTCAAATCTCCATCTGCATTAGCTTTGCAACCGAAACATTAATTTTAAAAACTGCACTGAAATTACTACTTGACTGCACAATCAGCTGCATGGATTACCATAGCCAACATTAAAATGTGGAAATAATTGAAACCTATAGGGATTAGAGAAAACTGTTCAATTTGAAGAGCCAGAATAATCCGACTGACCTATTCCTGTGATGCAATTTTCACGATCCTGAGCAGCAAATTTGTAAATCTACAAAAATCACTGAGCAATTTTGGTCTGAGTTCTTTCTTCTCAAGCAGTCAACCAAGTCACTTTTAAACGTAATTCAGGACAGCTCCCAGAATGGTTGAAGAATACAGCAACTCTTGTTCCAATAATCCTTTGACCAAGGAAATACTTGATCTTTTTGACATTTAACTGAAGTTAATGCTGTGGAAAGATTGTGGCTACTAAGTGAGCAGTTCTGAAATATTTCTTGTGTGCTTTTGCTTTCTAACAGACATACCCATGGTTTCCCTCATAATTACATAGATTTAAATCCTACCCAGAAGCATTAACATCATTCAATAAGCAGATAAGTTGAGGCAGGACACAGGTTTTGGAGCCTACCAAATGTTGAAAGGACTAGACAGGGTGGATATGGAGAGGATGTTTCCTATGGTGGGAGAGTCTAAGATTAGAGGACACAGCCTCAGAATAGGGGGGCACCCTTTTAAAACAGAGATGAGGAGGAACAACTTTAGCCAGTGAGCGGAATTCTTTGACACAGGCAGCTGTGGAGACCAAGTCTTTACTTATATTTAAGGCAGAGGTTGATAGATTCTTGATTGGTGAGGAAACAAAGGGAGAAGGTAAGAGATTGGGGCTGTTAGGGGAAAAGAAACAGCCACGATGAAATAGTGCAGTAGATTTGATGGGCCAAAAGGCCGAATTCTGTTCCTAGATCTTATGGTCTTACATGTTGGCACTTTTGTCAAGGTTACTAATAATATTCACAAAATGGAGCTGAACTTGGGAATTGTAAGAGAAATAATGAAATCTGATGCTGTGGAGATGGTTGGTATATTAAGCAGGGATATGCGAGGCTTTTGTTGGGCTTGGTTGAAACAGCCAACTGAACAGATGAATGGCAGGTTCAGTAAGTTCATGGAAATTTGAGATACTATATTATGACTTAAAGATTCGAAGTATTTAGAGAAGTGTGGTTATCCAGAACTAGAGGGCATAGCCTCAAAATTGAGGGGTGACCTTTTAGGACAGAGGTAAGGAGGAAGAGAGCCAGAGAGAAGTGAATCTGTGGGAAGTTCTGTCATAGACTGCAGTGAAGGCCAAGTCCGTGGGTATATTTAAGGTGGAAGTTGATAGTTTACCGATCGGTCTGGGCATCAAAGGATATGGTGAGAATGCAGGTATATGGGGTTGAGAGGAATCTGGGATCAGCCATGATGATATGGTGGAGCAGATTTGATGGGTTGAATGGCCTAATTCTACTCTAACATCTTATGGTCTAACATTTTAAGTTTAATTATCATTCAACCATACATGAGTACAGCCGAACAAGACAATGTTCCTCCAAAGCCAAGGTGCAAAACATACACAGCACAAGACACACACCATACATTTAAGGTAGCAAGCAACATACAGTCATGCAAAATATATATACATATAGCCCAAGTCCCTGAGTGACATGTACTGCAAAATGATGATGCAGTACCCAGCAATCTGCAGATGAGTATGCAATCCAGCTTGTTGTTCCACCAATCAAATACTGGAGGCCAGCCCCCAACCAAGCAAGGTCACCACGCTACACCACCTCTCCTGGACTGCAGCTGCAGGGAAGTCTGTGGCTTGAGGACTAGTCCTTGCTACAACCAAGGCCATGCAGCTCCCTCGCCGTCTGTCACGTTAACAAACAAGGGAAACTGACCTGCAGCATCTTACATTATCAATGTCCAACAGGGTCTTGTGATTGCAAGAGAAATGTTCAAGACAATCACCTGACACACTGTTATACTGCACGCCAGCTTTGCACACCAACTCTGATGTCTTCCTGTGGCAGGAAGCAACATAGCCCAGACCAAGACCAGCTCGCTGATGGAGTATACCTGCAGTATCCAAAATTCTTAAAGACTAGCATTGTCTTATCATTGTAAAAAGACTTTAAAAAAAAAACAAAAATACCTTTGGTTGGCCCTGAGAGGCCGCAGCATTCAAGTGTACCGCCAGCCTAATGGAAGGAATATCCTTTTGAATTTTATTTCATGCTTGCATTATTAAAACATAGTCTTCCAAATATCATTTTAAAATTGCAGTGAATAACTTGAGTATGATTTGTACATACTAACTTTCTACTAAAGTAGCTTCTAAACAGGAAAACTTACCGTCAATGGTTGCTGGCAGAAGAGTGGCCACTATCTCCGCTTGTCCTTTCTGGTTTTTGTACAAAAAGCACTGGAAACAGTACAGTACAGCACAGCGCAGAACAAATGGCTGCCTTTCATTGACCATGGACATCAGAAGTACTACAATTGCAGGTCTGTGTCAAAAAGTTTCAGAAAGGGTGATTTTAATAACTAAAATCGGCAACATGTTGAGATTTAGCAAATCAAAACTGATCATGGTCAGAATATCTCCCTCTGGAGTCTTCTGCTTCAATAACATGTGAACAAGGTGGGTACTGCTCTCAATATTTAGGCAAAGTCAGAACTGGAAATTTTTGGCAAAGATTTGCACATTTCACCAATGTGAAATTATGGGATTCCTCCATTCGTATGCAAATAAGTCAGCATAAATCATTAACATGCATGACAAACAGGATCTTTTGCATTTTGTACGAAAATACATTTTTTTCATTTTTCAAAAGACATTTGCAAAATATTCGAGGTAGATAAATAACATTTTCACTTTATACACTATACCAGGATCAAGGAAGAGGACAAATTTAAAGAGAAACATTGCCCTTCAAATAATTAGTAGACACAATAGCTTGTTAATACAGTGTTAAGTATGAGCCAAAGGATTATGGGATTATCTCACCACAAAAGCTCAATAAACAATTTGAGCTCTTGGCTCAGTAAGGCAATAAACGATTGCTGTATTGATGCTGCAAAATTCAGCATATCATAAGATTCATTTCTGACCATTTTTTTGTATTTTGCAATGAAATATTATTAAAGGCAATCAGAATTCAAAATGTAAGTGCACGTAAGTGCACAGTACTATTTTTTAAAATTACAAAATGCACAACTGTTGGTTTAATGCTATTTGCAAAATGCACCCAGATACAGAGAATGCAGTTGCTGAATACAAAAAAAAAAGCAAAGTGTTCAGGTCAGGCAACATCGATAGAGAGAAACAGTTAATAGTTCAGGTTCAGAGCCTTCATCAATAGTTCAAGATTGATTTGTTGAGCATTTCAAGCATTTCGTGTTTTCTTTTTGCATTCGCACACCAGCAATACACTTGTAATCTTCATTCGGTATATGCTAATATAGGGTGTCTAAATTCAGTAAGAGGGGGCTGTAAACTGGATATTATAAATTTTTTTAAATGGTCTCTAAACTGCAATAACTTTTCCTAGGCAATCCCAAAGATAAAGGATAACTTGCTTCCAATCCATTTTTGTGGCTCTGTGCTGGCTGAACTCCACCACAGACGGTCCCAAGCCCAAGTGCAATAGGAAAGATGGGTATGGGGCTAGCAACCCCACGCCGCAAATACCTAGTGCTGCAGAAACACGACCAGAAGCTCTAACGACCTCAACCCTGAGAGAGGGGGAAAAAAAGTACTGACCGGAAAAAAAGTACTGACCTAGAACAGAGGACTCTGGCAAGCTGCTATTGATAGCCGATAGATAGATAGATAGATACTTTATTCATCCCCATGGGGAAATTCAACTTTTTTTCCAATGTCCCATACACTTGTTGTAGCAAAACTAATTACATACAATACTTAACTCAGTAAAAAATATGATATGCATCTAAATCACTATCTCAAAAAGCATTAATAATAGCTTTTAAAGAGTTCTTAAGTCCTGGCGGTAGAATTGTAAAGCCTAATGGCATTGGGGAGTATTGACCTCTTCATCCTGTCTGAGGAGCATTGCATCGATAGTAACCTGTCGCTGAAACTGCTTCTCTGTCTCTGGATGGTGCTATGAAGAGGATGTTCAGAGTTATCCATAATTGACCGTAGCCTACTCAGCGCCCTTCGCTCAGCTACCGATGTTAAACTCTCCAGTACTTTGCCCACGACAGAGCCCGCCTTCCTTACCAGCTTATTAAGACGTGAGGCGTCCCTCTTCTTAATGCTTCCTCCCCAACACGCCACCACAAAGAAGAGGGCGCTCTCCACAACTGACCTATAGAACATCTTCAGCATCTCACTACAGACATTGAATGACGCCAACCTTCTAAGGAAGTACAGTCGACTCTGTGCCTTCCTGCACAAGGCATCTGTGTTGGCAGTCCAGTCTAGCTTCTCGTCTAACTGTACTCCCAGATACTTGTAGGTCTTAACCTGCTCCACACATTCTCCATTAATGATCACTGGCTCCATATGAGGCCTAGATCTCCTAAAGTCCACCACCATCTCCTTGGTCTTGGTGATATTGAGACGCAGGTAGTTTGAGTTGCACCATATCACAAAGTCCTGTATCAGTTTCCTATACTCCTCCTCCTGTCCATTCCTGACACACCCACTATGGCCGTGTCATCAGCGAACTTCTGCACATGGCAGGACTCCGAGTTATATTGGAAGTCTGATGTGTACAGGGTGAACAGGACTGGAGAGAGTACGGTTCCCTGCGGCGCTCCTGTGCTGCTGACCACCGTGTCAGACCTACAGTCTCCCAACCGCACATACTGAGGTCTATCTTTCAAGTAGTCCACTATCCAATCCACCATGTGAGAGTCTACTCCCATCTCCGTTAGTTTGTGCCTTAATATCTTGGGCTGGATGGTGTTAAAGGCACTAGAGAAGTCAAGGAATGTAATCCTCACAGCACAACTGACCCCATCTAGGTGAGAGAGTGATTTGTGCAGCAAATACGTGATAGCATCCTCCACTCCCACCTTCTCCTTATACGCAAACTGAAGAGGATCCTGGGCGTGCCTGGTTTGTGGCCTCAGATTCTGTATTATCAGCCGCTCCATGGTCTTCATCACGTGCGACGTCAAAGCAACAGGTCTGAAGTCATTCAACTCCTTTGGTTGTGGTTTCTTCGGTACCGGGACAATACAGGATGTTTTCCACTGTCTGGGTACTCTTCTCTGCTCCAGGCTCATGTTGAAGATGCGCTGTAGTGGTTCTCCCAGCTCAGTCGCACAGGCCCTCAGTAATCGTGGGGAAACTCCATCCGGTCCAGCCGCCTTGCTGGTACAGATCTTCCTCAGTTGACCTTCCACCTGTGCAGCCGTAATCCTGGGCGTGGGCAATGTCTCCTGTGAGTGGCTATTTTCCTGTGAGGGAAGTAAGCCTGGTGTGGATTTCTGTGGTGAGGATGAGATTGAGCTGTCGAACCTGTTGAAGAAGTTGTTCAGCTGGTTCGCTTTCTCCACATCTCCACTTATGTTCGCCCCCCGCTTTGCACCGCATCCGGTGATGATCTTCATCCCATCCCACACCTCCTTCATGCTTTTTTTCTGCAGCTTTTGTTCTAGCTTTCTCCTATACTGCTCCTTTGCCCCCCTTATCTGTACTCTGAGTTCCTTCTGAACTCTTTTAAGCTCCAACCGATCACCATCTTATCAATGCCTTAGTAGGGGTGATGGGTGATGGACTAACTGAGCTGGCTGATAAGGCATATATGAGAACCATGCAATCATGGGTTAGGTGGGTGAATAGTTCATGAAATGGTACATTTCTTCCACTAGTCAGGGCCTCTGGACTCGTGATGCGTGGACTCCACAGGTTCTCAATACTGTCCTGAATGTTCCTTTGCCATTTTGACTGGTCACAGGGCAGAGATTTGCATGAGTGGGGATGTTGTTTTTCATGGAAGCTTTGAAGCAATAAAACATCCTCTTGTTCATGAGGTAATTTCTTCCCAAGAAGAGCTTAGAATAGTATCTAAATAGAGAGGTCCAGTGTCAAACATGTGAATGATGTGACGTACTCAACTCAAACAACTTAGTGGAGGTAGGGCTTCAATATTATCACAGGACACTGACATTGATTCACTTGTCCATCCAGTGAATTGAGGATTTTGAAGACAGCATTGAAGGTATTTTCCCTAGTGCTTTTGAAATATCTGCTGTAAGTTTTCCAGGTCTCAGAGTCATGTGCAGGGATTAGCGAGGAATGCAAAGTCCATTGCTGTACAAAAGATAAAAAGTTTACTGTGTGATCTGAGGTTACAGAGTCATTGAAAACTACAGCACAGAAACAGGCCTTTCAGCCCATCTAGTCTGTACAGAACCATTTATCTGCCTAGTCACATCGACCTGCACCTGGACCATAGCTCTCCATACCACTCCCCGTCCATGTAACTATCCAAACCTCTCTTAAATGTTGAAATTGAAACTACATTCACCACTGGTGCTGACAGCTCATTCCACATTCTCATCATCCTCATTCCCCTCATGTTTCCTTTAAACATTTCACCTTTCACCCTTAACCATGACCTCTAGTTGTAGCCTAACCCAAGCTCAGTGGAAAAAACCTGCTTGCATTTACCCTATCTATACCCCTCATAATTTTGTATACCTCTATCAAATCTCTTCTCAATCTTCTACATTCTAGGAAATAAAGTTCCAAACCATTTGATCTTTCCTTACAACTCAGGTCCCCCCAGTCTTGGCAACATCCTTATAAATTTTCTCTTTCAATCTTATTTACTTCTTTCCTGTAGGCAGGTGACCAAAACTGCACACAATACTCCAAATTAGGTCTCACCAAAGTCTTACACAACTTCAACAAAATATCCCATCTCTTCTACTCAAAACTTTGTGCCAATATGCCAAAAGCTTTCTTTTCAACCCTATCTACCTGTGATGCCATGCTCAATGAATTATGGACTTTGTTCTATCGCACTTCCCAGTGCCCTACCACTCACTGTGTGATACATACCCTGGTTGGTCCTCCCAAAGTGCACTTGACTGCATTAAATTCCATCTGCCATTTATCAGTCCATTTTCCAGCTGGCCCATATCCCACTGCAAGCTTTGATAGTCTTCCTCACTGCCCACTACAACTCCAAATTGGATGTCATCTGCAAATTTGCTGATCCAGCTAACCACATTACCATCCAGGTTGTTGATAAAGATGACAAACTACAATGAAGCCAGCACCGATCCCTGCCACACTTCACCAGTCACAGGCCTCCAGTAAGAGAAGCAACCATCTGTAACCACTCTCTAGCTTCTCGCACAAAGCGAATGTCTAATCCAATTTACTACCTTATCTTGAATGCCAAGCAACTGAACCTTTCTGATCAACCTCCCATGTGAGATATTGTCAAATGTCTTGCTGAAGTCCATGAAGACAATAATCACTGCCTTGCTTTCATCCGGCTTCCTGGTAACTTCCTTGAAAATTTGGAGTATTGTGTGCAGCGTTGGTCACCTACCTACAGGAAAGATGTGATTAAGGCTGAAAGAGTACAGAGAAAATTTAAAAGGATGTTGCCAGGTCTGGAGTTATAAGGAAAGAATGAATAGGTTAGGACTTTATGCCTTAGAATGTAGAAGATTGAGATTTGATAGAGGTATCCAAATTTTGAGGGGTACAGATAGAGCAAATGCAAGCAGGCTTTTTCCACCGAGGATGGGTGGGACTATAACCAGAGATTATGGGTTAAGGTAAAAAGTCAAAAGTTTAAGGAGAACAGGAGGGGAAACTTCTACGTTCAGAGGGTCATGGGAATTTGGAACAAGCTACCAGTGCAAGTGATGAATGCAAGCTTGATTTCAACGTTTAAGTGAAGTTTGGATAGGTACCTGGATGGTTGGGGTATGGAGGGGTATGGTCCTGTCCAGGTCGATCGGAGTAGGCAGTCTAAGTATTTTTGGCATGGATTAAATGGGCTGAAGGGCCTGCTTCTGTGCTGTACTTTTCTATGACTCTACTAATGTCAGGCTCATTGGCCTATAATTTCCTCGTTTATTCTTAGAGCCATGCTTAAAAAGCGGAACAACATGAGCTATCCTCCAGTACTTTAGCTGGTGCTAACGACGATTTAAATATCTCTACTAGGACTCCTACAATTTCTGCACTTGCCTCCCACAGGGTCCAAGGGAACACCTTGTCAGGCCCTGGCGATCTGTCCACCCTGATTTGCCTCATGATAGTAAACACTTCCTCCTCTATAATCTGTATGGTGTCCATGACCTTGCTGCTTTGCCTCACTTCTAAGACTGCATGCATTTCCCAAGTAAACACAGATGTAAAAAATCCATTTAAGATCTCCACCATATCTTTTGGCTCCACAAATAGATTACCATTCTGGTCTTCCAGAAGACCAATTTTGTCCCTTGCTATCCTTTTGCTCTCAACATATCTGCAGAAGTCCTTAGGATTCTCCTTAACCTTGTCTGCTAGAGTAACCTCATGCCTCCCATTAGCCATACTGATTTCTATCTTAAGTGTTCTCTTGCATTTCTTATACACAAGTACCTCATTTGTTCCTACCTCCCTTTACCTGCTATGCACCTCCTTTTTTTCCTAACCAGGGCCTCGATATCTCTCAAAAACCAAGGTTCCTTAAATCTGTTATCCATGCCTTTTATTCTGACAGGCACATACAACCTTTAATACTCTCAAAATTTCACTTTTGAAGGTCTCCCACTTACCAAATACACCCATGCCAGAAACAGCCTGCCCAAATATATACTTGCCAGATCCCTTCTGATAAAGGACAATAAACTGAATCTGAATCTGAATACCATCAAAAATGGCCAGACTCAACCACGTACTAGACCTATCTTTTTGCATATTTACTTTGAAACTAATGACATTATGATCACTAGATGCAAAGTGTTCCCCCAACACAAACTTCTGTCATGTGCCCTGTTTCATTTCCTAAAAGCAGATCAAGTTTCACACAAGCTCTCAATGGGACTTGTGTACTGATTCAGGAAACTTTCCTGAACACACTTGACAAACTCTTTCCCAAACAGTTCTTTTACAGGATGGGAGTCCAACTCAATATATGAAAAGTAAAAATCACCTATTACAGTACAACAACCTACGATCTCTCTACAAATCTGTTTCTGTGAATCTTGCAGACTGTTGGGTGGTCTATAGCCCTATTAACCTTTCTTATTCCTCAGTTCCACCCATAAAGTCTCACTAGATGAGTTCTTCAGTCCATCCTGACTGTGCACTACTGTGGCATTTTCCCTGACTAGTAATGACACCTCTTGCCTGGCAACAGTAACTCAAATAACCACGCACTAGAACAGTGGGGTGTGTACATGTTGAACCTTCAAGTGGATGGGCTACAGCAATAGAAGACTGTGAACATACACTCAGTGCCCACTTTAAATATGTCCTGTACCTGATAGAGTGGCCACTATATGCCTCATGACTCAATTAATAACATTATGGAAGAATAGTAGTTTTAAACTGTTTTCTCTTGTGTAGGGATCGATATTCACAGATTGCATACGAGCACACAATACAAAATATTTCTTCTTTCATCTTACCTTGGTGGATTAGAAGGTGCATTCACAGAAGCAAAGTAATCCTGGTTTACCTGGGACCCTCTGATAACTTCAGATACTGTGTTAATGGTCTATATAAACATGAAAATCAAAGGCAAAAATCAGAGGTCACAGCAATAAGTGCTGAATATAACTGGAAAAAACAACACTCATTTCTAATTTGGTTAAAACAGAAAAGCTGAAAATTATGTCATGGCATCTTATGGCATCACACTATACAAATTGGGTGTGCTTCTTCTTTGCTCATTTACAGTGAGGACATCACTATCAAGATTATTGCCCATCCCTAACTGTCCCAGGGAAAGACTGGTATGACCTCTAACTATAAACCACTTTCCTCATGCGAGGTGAGACAGTTAGTAAAGTGGTTTCTGCTAATGCTCATTGATCAGTTTTGCCAGGGCTCTCTCACACCCCACTATTGGTTCAAATGTTGTTTGGATGTTGATAATAGGTCAACCTTTGCCTCAAGATTCAATTCTGGTGTCCACGTTTGAGGCAAGATTGTAAAGAGGTCTGGTAAATGTTAAAAGATTCTGGAAGAACTAGAACTGAACATTGCTGAGCAGATTATTGACAAATAAATACTGCATTTTCAATCTCTCACTGCTACAGTCAGAAGTTCCCATATGCTTCAAAATGCAACATTTATACCAGTGCCCAAGAAGAGCAGTGTGACCTGCCTCAATGGCCATCGCCCAGTAGCGCCCACATCTACAGTGATTCAATGTTTTGAGGGGTTGATCATAGCCATAATTAACACCCGTCTCAGGAAGGATCTGGACCCGCTGCAATTTGGTCTACAGGTCTACAGTAGATGTGATCTCAACAGCTCTCCATGCAGCCGTGGATCACCCGGACAATGCAAATACCCATGTCAGGATGCTGTTTATTGATTATAGCTCAGCATTTAACAACATCATTCCTACAATCCTGATCAAAAATCTACAGAACCTAGGCTTCTGTACCCCACCTCTGCAACTGGATCCCCGACTTCCTAACCAAAAGGGCTTAATCTGTAATGAATGGAAATAACATGTCCACCTTGCAGACAATCAACACTGGTGCTCTACAGGGATGTGTGTTTAGCTCACAGCTCTACTCTCTCTACACCCATGACTATGTGGCTAGACATAACTCAAACAGCACCTATAAATTTGCTGATGATACTAACATTGTTGGCAGAATATCTGATAGTGATAAAAAGGCGTACAAGAGTGAGATATACAAGTTAGTTGAGTAGATTTGCAGTAACAACCTTGCACTCATCGTCAGCAAGATCAAAGAGCTGATTGTGGACTTTAGGAGTAGTAAGACAAGGGATCACAAACCAATCATCAAAGGGATCTGATGTGGATAGAGTGAGCAATTTCAAGTTCCTGGGTGTCAATATCTCTAAGGACCTAACCTGGACACAGCATATTGATGCAGATATAAAGAAGGCAAGACTGCGGCTATATTTCATTAGGAGTTTGTGGAGATTTGGTTTGTCAACTAAAACACTTGAAAACTTCTACAAGTGTACTGTGGAAAGCATTCTGACTGGCTGCAACACTGTCTGGTATGGGGGAGGGGGGCAACTGCACAAGATCAAAATAAGTTGCAGAAACTTGTAAAATCAGTCAGTTCTATCATGGGCACTAGCCTCAGTATTATCCAAGACATCCTGTGCCGTGGGAAGGTTGCATCCATCATTAAGGATCCCCACTACCCACGACATGCCTTCTTCACACTGTTACCATTGGGAAGAAGGTACAGAAGCCTGAAACACACACTCAGCAATTCAGGAACAGCTTCTTCCCATCTGCCAACTGATTTCCAAATGGAGTTTGAACCCACAAACACTACCTCACTACTTTTTATTATTTTGCACTATTGTTTTACCTTTAACTATTTAATAGACATATATACTTAACGTAACTCAGTTTTTTATCTATATTCATCATGTATTTCATTGTACTGCTGCAATAAAATTAACAAACTTCACGACATACAACAATATTAAACCTGTTTCTGATTCTGACTGATAGCAACTTTCTACATTCTGCTGATTGACATAGAACCATAGAATATTACAGCACAGAAACAGGCCTTTTGGCCCTTCTTGGCTGTGCCAAACTGTTTTCTGCCTAGTCCAACTGACCTGCACTTGGCCCATATCCCTCTATACACCTATCATCCATGTACCTGTCCAAGTTTTTCTTAAATGTTAAAAGTGAGCCCACATTTACCACTTCATCTGGCAGCTCACTGCACACTACCATGGAATGGCCATGGATAGACATATCAGAATGGGAATGACCCGACGCAGACTGGGAGACCATTTCGTTGAACACCTACGGTCTGTCCGCCAGAGAAAGCAGGATCTCTCAGCAGCCACACATTTTAATTCCACATCCCATTCCCATTCTGATATGTCTATCCCTGGCCTCCTCTACTGTCAAGATGAAGCCACACTCAGGTTGGACAAACAACACCTTATATTCTGTCTGGCTAGCCTCCAACTTGATGGGATGAACATTGATTTCTCTAACTTCTGTTAATGCCCCTCCTCCACTTCTTACCCCATCCCTGATTTATTTATTTCCCCCCCCTTTTTTTCCTTCTCTCTGCCCATCACTCTTTGCCTGTTCTCCATCTCCCTCTGGTGCTCCCCTTCCCCTTTCTTTCTCCCTAGGCCTCCCGTCCCATGATCCTTTCCAGCTCTGTATCCCTTTTGCCAATCACCTTTCCAGCTCTTAGCTTCACCCCTGCCCCTCCAGACTTCTCCTATCATTTTGGATCATACCCTCTCCCTCTACTACTTTCAAATCTCTTACTATCTTTTCTTTCAGTTAGTCCTGATGAATGGTCTCAGCCAGAAACATTGACAGTGCTTCTTCCTATAGATGCTACCTGGCCTGTTGCGTTCCACCAGGATTTTGTGTGTGTTGCTAACGTAACAGCAATTTGGGACATTGGACATTTATAAACAAAGAATTTATAGACACAACTGACATTAGTAAAATGCAATGGGACATCTGTTCCAACCAGCCAGTTTTAACAGCAAGCAGTCCCAGCTCAAAAACATATCACTGCCAAAATAAAGCTCTTAATTCTAATCTAAAAGAAACAATTCCTCTTTAAATTCAGAGCATCTAGTATATCAGCATGAAGCAGCAATTCCACACAGTGAATGTGTGCTTTGGGGCCAGTCTGACACGAACCTAAACCAAGGCAATTTTCTCATTTAGTTTCATGCCAACACAGTCACTGCTCAAATTCTCCTCTTTCAGCTCCTGGACTATTTTCTGATCTCCAGAATCTGCTTTAAATTGAACACCATTTCAAACTCTTTGTGAATGTCAAAGAATAACCTGGCTGGTTTGAGGTAATTTCTTTCAATTCAATTGCTTTGGACTAGTCCGCATTGTAAGTACTACAAATATGGAGCTGCAACATCTGCACAACATTTGGAACAATTTTAGTAACACAAAGGCCATATTAAGTTATATATGTTGTTAATAACAAATAGATCTAAACCATTTTATAGCAACATGCCTCATATTGTAGGTTATTTAGAAACAAAATGTGTTGTTTTACTGTTTCAACAAGTAATTTATGTAGAAATACTGCGGATTCCAGTTAATTGAGACATACTGGGGCCAGTATATTTTAGCCCAATTAAGTGGCTGGCCCACTTAGCTGAAATTTCATGGAAATAGAAAATGAAATTTTAAAAAAGACAAACCACCTTTTAACTGAGTAACAATTTATGTAGTTAAATGAAATGCAGAACAAATTAGAATACTATCAATACATCTACAGCACTACAAAACTGTGTATTAGTTACTAATAGTTATCAGAGGAATTCATGCAATATATACTGCCATGTTCTTTTGATTGCCTGTAAATAAACAAAATCAGCAGAGACCCCTAGTGCAGATAATGAACTGCCTTTGTACAAAGCTTTCAATGATTGCATCTTCCAAATCTTTATTTTCATTGCAATATTCAAGATGATTATCAATAATTTCAAATTCTTAATACTTTCTAACTTGAAGCAGTGGAATTGTTTCATTTTCACTCTTGACCGTTTTTGGCATCTCCAGGCCTGAATGCTTGAAACCACAGTTAGCATTACAGTTCCAAATTGTCTTACTGCTTCATTTCTCACCAACTACCAGTGACAAAAATCACTGCTTTTTAAACATAAATGCACATAACTGATGCTATTTAAAAACTGCTAGTTTGAAGCATGGTATGGAACCTAACGGCCACGTTAATGCATGTGACTAACGCTATTTAGAAACTGTTTAGCAACCGTCTCCTGCCCAAATTAAGTGGCATACTGTCCCAAATCAATGAAGGGAATCCCGGCTATTTACTCGATTAGTATTTGTTCTTTAAGAATTGTACCGAATAAGCAGCTGCCTCAATTAACCAATGGCCCAATTAACTGGAATCCACCAGACGAGAGAAATAAAATTAAAAGAATATCTATTATGCTGATTCAAGGTTGAAACATACTGATGTAGAGCATAAAGATGGGCATAGACCTGCAGGGCCATATGGTCTAATTCTACCATAAAATTGCATG
Organism: Hemitrygon akajei; assembly: GCF_048418815.1. Classification (NCBI taxonomy): domain Eukaryota; kingdom Metazoa; phylum Chordata; class Chondrichthyes; order Myliobatiformes; family Dasyatidae; genus Hemitrygon; species Hemitrygon akajei. The sequence goes on from NC_133127.1 coordinate 36,799,519, forward strand.
CAACTCACCTCAGTGAGAATATCAGCAGGAACTCCTGTTGCCATTAGGATGGTGCACAATTGCTGCAGTAAGCCACACTGGAATGCTGACTTCTGACAACTGTTTGTAGCTCCAGGTGGATTCACTGGAGACACCAGCACTCTAACCAACTAAAGATTAAAACAAAAACACACAAAATCTACTCAGTTTTGCAGAACATAAAACAATTCACATCCAGAACTCTGTTTTCAACCTGTCCCATCTTGCAACCATAGAGAAAATGTGCATTGTAAATTCAGATGCAGTACATTATATACAAGTTAATGAGGTTTTAACAAGTTTGTATATCTGAATATTACTTGCCAAGCACAAGTAGTTCAAGAATTATTTTCCCTTATATGTATTACTGTGTGCATCAACTTAACTAATCAGAAAAATCTGCCACTGGAGTTGGTGGACAGCTTAAATCTTATGATGCAGCCATGTGAGACATTTGTTTGCAAAGGGTACATCTATGTATTAGCCTGGTACTGAACAGTATACTGAACATTATGTTCAACCTTGGCAAACGATTGTGTGGATGGGAAATTAATAAAGCAAATGCATATTTCAAGAATTTACAAGATTTTACTGATGTTAAAGTTAATTTAGAACTAGGCAGGACCTTACAGTCAATAGTAATAATAAACAAAGACGCCTGCCGAGGAAACTAAACCAATCAGTTTTTTGGTCAACTTCCCTTTACATCTTTGTTTAATAGATTTAAATTTGACAACTGAAGTATTATAAACTGATTTAAGGAGGAGTTACTACTGTTTTACTACTGTGTATGTATCTTAATTCACTCCAACAAGGTCAGGCTGCAACTTTAGATTTACTACTTCTGGATTCCTCAACCAACAGAAACAGTGACTTGTCACCTATTTATCCATTTACCTAATTATCCTGAAAATCAATCAAAATCAATCTCAAACTTTCTAAATTCCAGTAACTATACCAGTTCCTTACTACTTAACCCACTTCAAGACCAGGTATCATTCTATAAGCCTATATTGTACTCTCACAAATGCCAACACATCTTTCTTACAGGTTAACCAAAAACCACTCACAGTACTTCAGGTGAGGTCCAACCAAGGCTTCATATAGGTGTGGGGTAACTTGTATACCAATTCAGCATTCCAAATACCCCTTTTTAATTTTATCTGTCTATGCCCATAACACTTTAATCATTCCTGTACACAGACCAACAACTACAAAGTCTCTGCAGCTGCACTGCTTCCAAATTTTTCATCTTTTAGAAGGTGCTCTGTTCTTTTCCTTTTAGGTCCTTTTAGGTTATGTTGGAAATCATGATGCATATTCCAATTGCTCCTAGTAAAGAAGGCCAGGAAGGGTATTAGATGGCATGTGCAATAAACCAATATGATTAAACACTAATCTGAATAGCCTGGAGCAATCTCAAGTGTTCAAACTTACTTTCCTCAGTGTTTCAACCAAAACCCAAGGAACAAGACTGCAACTGAACAAAACATTATGAACAAACATCACCACTTATAAAACTCATCTCTAGCTAGGTCATAATCTGCACCAGACATATTTACAGTGCCTATAAAAAGTTCCCCCACCCCCCCCTCCCTTAGAAGTTTTCATGTTTTATTGTTTTACAACATTGAATCACAGTGGATTTAATTTGGCTTTTTTATACTGATCAACAGAAAAAGACTATTGTGTCAAACTGAAAGCAGATCTCTACAAAGTGATCTAAATTAATTACAAATATAAAACACAAATAATTGATTGCATAAGTATTCGCCCCTTTTAGTATGGCACATCAAATCATCACTGGTGCTGCCAACTGGTTTTAGAATTAGTTAAATGGAAATCACCTTGTATAGTCAAGGTGTTTCAATTGATTGTAGTAAAAATACACCTGTATCTGGAAGATCCAACTGCAGGTATCCTGGCAAAAGCTACACTATGAAGGCAAAAGAACGCACTAAGCAACTCCGCAAAAAGATTACTGAAAAGCACATTTCCAAGTAACTGAATATCCCTTGGAGTACAGTTAAGTTTATCATCCAGAAATGGAAAGAATATGGTACAAATGTAAATCTGCCTAGAGCAGGTGTCCTCAAAAACTGAGTGACCATGCAAGACGGAGAGTTGTGAGGGAGGCCACCTAGAAACCTACGAAAACTCTGGAAGTTACAAATTTCAGTGGCTGAGATGGGAGAGACTGCACATACAACTGTTGCCTGGGTGCTTCACCATTCGCAGCTTTGTGGAAGAGTGGCAAATAGAATGCCAATGTTGAAAAAAACTCACATGAAATATTGGCTAGAGTTTGCCAGAAGGCATGTGGGAGACTCTGAAGTCACCTGGAAGAAGGTTCTATGGTCTGATGAAACCAAAAATTGGGCTTTTTGGCAATCAGACTATACACTATGTTTAGCGTAAGCCAAACGCCTCACATCATCAAAAACAAACCATCCCTCCCATGAAGCATGGTGGTGGTTGCATTGTGCTATGGAGATGCTTCACTGCAACAGGCCCTGGAAGGCTTGTAGAGGTAGAGGGTAAATCAAATGCAGCAAGAGACAAGGAAATTCTGGAGGAAAACCTGATGCAGACTGCAAGAGAACTGCAACTTGGAAGAAGATTTGTTTTCCAGCAAGACAATTACACCAAATATAAAGCCAAATATTTACAGAATGGCTTAAAAACAAAGTTAATGTCCTGGAGTTGCCAAGTCCAGACCTCAATACAATTGAGAATTTGTGGTGAGACTTGAAAAGGGCTGTTCACTCACGATCCCCATGCAATGTGATAGAGCTTGAGTAATTTTGAAAAGAAGAATGGGCAAAAAATTGCGGAGTTCAGATGTGCAAAGCAGATAGAGACCTATCCACATAGACTCAAAGCTGTAATTGCTGCCAAAGATACATCTACTAAATACTGACTTGAAGGGGGTGAATACTTATGCAATCAATTATTTTGGGTTTAATAATCGTAATTAATTTAGATCACTTTGTAGAGATCTGTTTTCACTTTGATACAAAAGTGTCTTTTTCTGTTGATCATTGTCAAAAAATGCACTGTGATTCAATGTTGTAAAACAATAAAACATGAAAATTTCCAAGGCAGGTGAATACTTTTTGTAGGCGCTATATATATTTTATTTAAAGATACAGCATGGAACAGGCCCTTCTGACCCCTTGAGCTGCATCACCCAGCACCCAGCTATTTAACCTCAGCCTAATCACAAGACAAATTGCAATCACCAATTAATTTACTAACCAGTAGGTCTTTAGAATGTGGGAACACCCAGAAGAAACTCAAACACATACAGGAGGAACATACAAACTTTCTTAGACGACACTGGAATTGAACTCCTAACTGACACCCTGAGCTATAACAGCATTGCGCTACTGTGAACCTATTTATTTCTCTTGCAGTTAATAAAATATTGGCATAAAGGGTAAAACCAAGATCACTGTTGCTAGGAGGAAATAACTGACAATTTTAATTACTAATACTGGGGCTGGAAGGGGATAAAATCAACATACCATGAGAAATCTTCTGTTTGTGCATTCCAGTGATACTAAGAAACAAATCTGTTGATAATTGCAGCCACATTAAAGTAGAGCATGTCACAAAGACAAATGACTAGAAACTCTGTCTGCCGTAAGGAGGACAAGTACTTAATGCAAAGCTATGTGCCAAATTAAACAAAGATGCTCTGGGGACTACCCACCAATGACAATTGAACTGTTTCATCAAGAAGCCTCTTGCAGATCATTCTTATCAAAAATCAGTTAAGCATTATAAAGAGAATGATCAGAGACAGAAACATCAACATTACAACAAAGTTGTTTTTTAATGATATCGCATTTATTTGAAAACATTTCTATTGTATTAGTTATAACTTGTCCAAATTCACACCGTTAAAAAGTTTTATTGTGTATTAGTTGGAACATTCCAAGGACAGTCTGATTTAGGTCAGGATTTGTAAATCAGTGGAATAAAGTTTGCAAAGAATCGCAGTAATTTATTCCCTGGGGCAATGTACAAGTAAGTCCTGCGGTGTGATATGAGAACTCTGAACAGCTAAACTGGGGACAGTGTCACACAGCAGCAATAAATTCCAAAAAACCCATGAATATTTTTAATAGCATAGTACTGAGTTACTACTTAAATTCACTGGATTAGCAATGAATTGGATTTTTGACAATGTCCCGATTTATAGAAAAGTGACACAAATTAGAAGTATTAAATACAAATATTGTTAAGGAATCATGTGCCCTTGGGTGCATTAGAAGAATGAATATTCAAAACATTTGCACATTTCCATAAATATATCCCAAAATAATCTGTTTTAACATAACAGTAAATAAGCTCATCTACAATCACTGTTACAGTGGAACATTCTGAAAATTAGTTTAGGTGGATGGGTAATGTATCCAACTTTGCATACCATACCAAAGTAGATAAAAGGAAAAGGACTTTTGTTTAAAAAAATACATTGTCCCTCAAATGTCTTCTAATGAGATGCAATAACTTTGTTAAAACAGTAGTAAGGATGAGCCAAACTATTATGGTATTATCTCACAGCAAGAGCTCAATATTTAATTTCAGTTCTTTAATGACAGATTGTTGCATTTCTTTTGAAGTTAACCTTGAGCCCAACAGATATTGGATAAATGACCTCCTCAGGTTTGGCTAAAGTCAGATCTCTATCAGCTTTTTGATCAAAATGTAAATACAGGATATTTGTGCCACTCTCTTGCTGGATACCAAAGATGCTCCCAAAGTTGTTCAAACTTGAAGAGTGATGTTAATTAAAAAGCAGCTAATTGGCTCTGAAGTTGACTATGAAATGCTGGATGGTGCTAAACGTGCTGCAAAAATGTTTACTTGTACATTCTTGTTTCAGTCATCCATTCCCAGAAATAATACCTGCAGCATCAGATGAAGATTCGTCACCTTCTGTGCAGACCAACTAGAATTCTCTTCAGCAACTTCAAACCAAGGTTTCATGCGCTTAATGTATGAACCTTCCTTGAAAAAGTTCTGATTTGAACTGTTGTTCTTCATTAAGTTAAGTAGCAGTAAAAGACAATCTTCAACCACAATACCTAAAAGTCAAAACCATTTAAAATCATTACCAGAATTTTCTTGAAATAGGGCATCCAAGCATTTATGCACTTAATTTTAGAGAACGAACATGATTGTTTTAAGGGTTGTCTGATTTTTGACACAAAACTCTGCTGGGTTTTTGGTACTGCTAGTTAAATTGATGAAATTACTTGTTGCTGTTCAATTAACATTCACCAATTATTTCAGATTTTAAAAATACTGAAGTGACCAGAAAGCAAGAACAGCTATACTTCAGATTACTTGCTAGATATCATCAGATCAAATTAAATTATTTTGGAAATTATTAAAATTACAGAGTGTGCAGGAAATGTAGATTAATTTTTTTCCTCGTTATGCAAATAATATCTCAGCTTTACAATTCATGCAATCCCAATAATCAGTTTCAATGACACTGCTTATTTATTAATCATGTATGCTTAAAAAGCTACCATCACTCATTCCTTCTTCATTTCCTTCAAATAGTTACCCTGATTCTTTCAAGTCACAATATAGTATCTCAAATTTCCATGAACCTTCTGACTTACCATTGCCAACCAAGCCCAACAAAAGCCTCACTTAATATACCAACCATCTCCACAGCATCAAATTTCATTATTTCTCTTACAATTCCCAAGTTCAGCTCCATTTTGGGAATATTAATAGTAACTTTGATACAAGTGCCACCATCTATGACTATAGGACGTAGGAACAGAATTTGGCCATTTGACCCATTGAGTCTGCTCCGCTATTTCATTATGGCTGATCTATTTTCCCTCTCAGTCCCAATCTCCTACCTTCTTCTCATATCCCTTCATTCCCTCACCAATCAAGAATCTATCAACCTCTGCCTTAAATATATGCAAAAACTTGGCATCCACAGCTGCCTGTGGCAAAGAATTCCACAGATTCACTATTTTCTGGTTAAAGAAATTCCTTCTCATCTCCATTCTAAAAGGACACCCCTCTATTCTGAGGCTGTGTTCTCTAGCCTTAGACTCTCTCACCATAGGAAACATACACTCCACATCCATTCTTCAAGGTCTTTCACCACAAGTTTCAATTAGGTCAGCCCTCATTCTTCTGAATTCCAGTGAATACAGGCCCAGGGCCGTCAAATGCTCTTCATATGACAAGCCATTCAATCCTGGAATCATTTTTGTGAACCTCCTTTAAACCCTCTCCAGTGTCAGCACATCATTTCTAAGATGAGAGACCCAAAACTGCTCACAATACTCCAAGTGAGGCTTCACCAGTGCCTTATAAAGCTTCAACATTACATCCTTTATTTTCTAGTCTTCTTGAAATGAATGCTAACATCGCATTTGCCTTCCTCATCCCCAACTCAACCTGCAAATTACCGTAGATTCCGGATTTTAAGCCGCTACTTTTTTCCCACATTTTGAACAGCTTTGAACTCTGCGGCCTTTAATCCAGAGCGGCTAATACATTATTTTTTTCATGCCGCCTCGTAAACATTTTGCCTCGTAACAGTAGACCAATAAAATTGATGAGTAGTTCACAGAGGTCCAATGAAATTGTACGATAAATCAAGCGCACTTTCACAATTAAATTATTGTAAATCAGTCATTTGTACTCACCCTCATCAACATGGAAAACACTCGAAGAAAAGCATTGTGCTGCCTTTATGGCAGTTATTTAGTTTATAATATTTTCGCTTAGTAATTCATTTTCTAGTTAAAGTTAGAAGAGTTTTAACTATATTTGTTTTCTGTACTACATCGCGGGATGCTATGACGTCACACCCGGTTTCGCCGCGTCTTGTGGGATACCAGTTTGCGATAAACGGGAAGGAGGGGGTCGAGCGGCGGAGCGAAAACGCTGCTTTTAAGTTAAAGGCGATCAATAACTTTTCCTGGTAGGCTGCAGTATATATATTTTTTACCAGTCGTTAGGAGATATTGGAATGTTGTTCAGTAAAGAAGTATACGCAACGTATATTTAAAAGTAGCTGCGTTACGGGCACGGTTCGAAAAAAAGCATTTGCAATATGTATTTGTTTTTGTTACCATATGGATTTAATTAAAAGTTAAAAAATCCTCACGTGTAATATCTTTCTGTGTAAATATCTCATATTACAATGTGGGACACCTGCGGCCTAAAATCCGGTGCAGCCTAAAATCCGGTGCGGCCTTTACAAGTAAAAAATTGATTTTATTTCTAAAATTAGAGCCAGCGGTTTTTAATCAGGTGCGCTCTGTAGTCCGGAATCTACGGTAACCTTTCGGGAATCCTGCAAAAGGACTCCCAAGACCCTTTGCGACTCAGATATTCGATTTTTCTCTCCTTTTATAAAACAGTCTACCCTTTTATTGCTCCTACCAAAGAGCATGCCATACACTTCCTAACGCTGCATCAGCTATACCTTGTTCCTTCAAAACTTCTATTAGGACTTACTTCAAAAATCGATACCAAATGGTCTCAAGGAATATTTTGTCATATACTCAGTAGTCACTTTGAGCTACTGTCACCATCCTGTCAGCTTGAACCAGTCTGGCCATTCTCCTCTGACCTCTCTCGTTAACAAAGCGTTTTCACCCATAGAAATGTCATACACTGGATTTTTTTTTTGTTTTTCACACTATTCTCTCTGTAGAGACTGCTGTGCATGAAAATCCCAGGAGATCAGGAGTTTCTGAGATACTCAAACCACCGTGTATAACATTAAAAATAACTCCAAGGTTAAAGTCACTTAGTCTTCCAGACAGACAGACATACTTTATTGATCCTGAGGGAAATTGGGTTTCATTACAGTTGCACCAACCAAGAATAGAGTAGAAATATAGCAAAGTAAAACTAGAAATAATTAAATGTTAATAAGTAAATTACGCCAAGTGGAAATAAGTCCAGGACCAGCCTATTGGCTCAAAGTGTCTGACACTCCGAGGGAAGAGTTGTAAAGTTTGATGGCCACAGGCAGGAATGACTTCCTATGACGCTCAGTGTTGCATCTCGGTGGAATGAGTCTCTGGTTGAATGTACTCCTGTGCCTAACCAGTACATTATAGAGTGGATGGGAGACATTGTCCAAGATGGCATGCAACTTGGACAGCATCCTCTTTTCAGACGCCACCATCAGAGAGCCCAGTTCCACCCCCACAACATCACTGGCCTTGTGAATCCCCATTCTGATGCTTGATCTGAACAACTGAACCTCTTGACCATGTTGCATACACTTGTTTTTTTGAATTTCTACCACATGATTAGCTGATTAGATATTTGTATTTTCAAGCACATGTACAGTTTTACCTAATAAAATAGCCACTATGTGTAAAGTCTAGCTTATCCTTAACTTTTGTTTTGAAAAGCAACTTCCTTTTAAATGGATGTTAGAAAATTACAGTCACATTCTCCTTTACTCTGATGTTCTTGGGTACAAAAGATCAAATACTTGTAACACGCTTGCATTTTAGTAGATTATTTAACAACACTTACCTGAAAATCATCACTTCTACCAGCACTATTATACCTACTGTACTTGTGATGTTTTGCAATGTTACTACCAGATTATCCCAAAAATTAGCAGATGTTCTCACCTAGTGATCAATTTTTTTAAAATACATCTGAAGTTGGTAAGTTATCTGGTAATCATGTCATCCAACACTAAATGTGCAGTAACAATTGCATAAATAGTCAAAAAAAAAACTCAGCAGGTCAGGCAGCACCTGTGGAGGGAAATAGACAGTTGATGTTTGGGGTCAAGACTCTTCATCTGGTCTGAAAGATAGAAGGGAGATATTTCTTTATACTGGCAACCGTCCTGTCATTTCCTTCCACTGCCTGATCTGCTAAGTTCCAGCAGTATACTTATTGCTGCAATTTCCAGCATCTGCAGACTCTGGTACGTCTGTAAATAGTCACATTGTGAACAGCTGCATCTCCAACATCTCCTTTCCAAAAGTCAAATGAAACATTGAAATAGAAAGAAGACATTACTATTGCTATGTCTTTTAGCTGTTAACGAGATATGTTCTCGAACTTGAACATACACCAACTCACCAGTATAGTTATGTTCATTTTACAATTAAGGATTAAAAACAAAAATAATACTCATTTACTAATTGCACTAATTGCAGAAAATACCTCCGTCACTCATTCCTTCTTCAGTGATGATATCTAATAGTCGCTCAAAGGCATTTTCAAATGCAACAATCTTCTGAATGGCTGCATTGCCTTTTGTTAATTGTTGCAGTAGCAAAAGCCCCTAGAACAGAAAGAAACTTTTACTGCCTTGGCTTATTAGATTCTTCCATTATGAATTCTCTTGAAATAAGAGGCTGAAAGATGATAGTATCATTGAGTCAAAGTATATAGATTTTTCTATTTAATAAACTGTTAAATGTGTTTTACGAAAGTGTGGAATTAGTCATCAATGGCCCTCATTTAGACTTCACATTTCTGTGCAATCCCAAAATTGCAAAAAGCCTGCTGTTTCACAATGAGACTGCCCCGATCCAGAATGCTGGACAATTTCTTTCCCTACATCATCAGATTTCTGATCGGTCCATGAACACTACCTTGTTATTTGTCTTTGCACTAAACAGCCTTGTAACTTAACATTACTTTTATATCTTGAATTGTGCTGCTGCCACAAAACAACAAATTTCATGGCATATTGGATGAGTTGAAATGTATTTACTTTAATGCGAGTATTGGCGCGTGGTTAAGGCATTCATCTAGTGATCTGAAGGTTGCTAGTTCAAGCCTTGACTGAGGCTGCGTGTGTGTCCTTGAGCAAGACACTTAACCACACATTGCTCTGCGACGACACTGGTGCCAAGCTGTATGGGTCCTAATGCCCTTCCTTGGACAACATCGGTGGCGTGGAGAGGGGAGACTTGCAGCTTGGGCAACTGCCGGTCTTCCATTAAAAAAACCTTGCCCAGGCTTGCGCCCTGGAAACTTTCCAAAGGCCCAAATCCATGGTCTATTGAGACTAACGGAGGCCTACACACAACACACTTTAATGCCAGAAGAATCAGAAAGAAGGGTGATGCAAATGGAGCATGGATCAGTACATGGAACTATGACATTGTGGCCATTACAGGGACTTAACTGACATAAGAGCAGGAATGATTGCTGGACACTTGAGGTGGAATTCAGGAGTAGGAAGGGAGCAATCACCATTGGGAGCGTTCTATAGGACCCCACTAGCAACAGGAATACTGAGGATTAGACCAGTAGGCAGATTTTGAAAAAGTATAAAAATAAGAGGGCTGTTGTCATGGATGAGTTCAACTTCCCTAATGTGAACTATAGTGCAAGCAGTATAGGTAGGACAGAATTTGTTAGGTATGTCCAGCAAAGACAAGTGGATTAAAGAGGCCTTTCTGGATCTAATACTGGCAATGAACCTAGTCAGGTCCTTGAGCTTTAGTATAACCTTGGATAAGCATAAGAACAGAAAGTATATAATTGGGGCAGCACTAATTATGATGCTATTATGTAGAAACTTGGGAGCTTAAACCGGGAATGGATGTTCTCAGGGAAATATCCAGTGAAAATGTGGTGGTTGTTTAGGGAGCATTTACATAAGATTCTGGATAGGCAAGGAGAGAATGGTAAGGTGAAAGAACTATGGTTGACAAGAGAGGTGGAATATCTAGTCAAGAGGAAGAAGGAACTACAGTCGGCCCTCCTTATCCGCGAGGGATTGGTTCTGGGACCCCTCGCAGATACCAAAAATCGCACATGCTCAAGTCCCTTATTCAACCTGTCTTAATACGGTGAACCTTAGGACCCAGCGGAACCCCAGACCTTATTTAACCTGTCTCAGTGCAGTGGACGTTAGGACCCGGCGGCGCAGCTCTGAATCCGCAGTGTTTCTGTTCACGAAAATAATCACGATCACAATTGAAAATAAAGTGGAAATAATAAAGCGATCAGAAAGAGGTGAAACACCAGTCATTGGAAAAGCATTAGGCTATGTCAGTCAACGATCGGAACAATTTTAAGGGATAAAGTGAGAAAGGCCCTGCCCCAATGAAAGCCACAATTATTACTAAGCAACGTAGTGGTTTAATTATTGGGTTTTGGGAGTTGGGTTTTTGATCCTCCACATCAACCTGGTACGGTGGAGAGCGCACTCGGGAGCGGTCTGTTACTGGATTGAATTCAGGAACATACGCTCTAAGCGTTTTATATGCATAGAAAGGTAAAAGATATACTATATACTAAGACAAATGTTTGACTAACTGACAGAAAATAATATGAGATGTACCTGTTCCGACTTATTTAGTAAGAGAATTTCTGATTTTTTTATCCTGATCCACGATAACCCATGCACATCCTCCCATATACTTTAAATCATCTCTAGATTACTTATAATACCTAATACAATGTAAATGCTATGTAAAATAGTTGTTATACTGAATTGTTTAGGGAATAATGACAAGAAAAAAATGTCTGTACATGCTCGAACAACAAGTGCTGGAAGAGCACTTCCGGGTTTTCTCAATTCGCGGATAAGAAGGGACGACTGTATACTTAAGTTTTAGGAAGAAAAGATCAGAGAGAGCCTTGAAAAGTGTAAGGAAGCCAGGAAGAACAGCAGGATAACTACAGTGAGTGTAGGTTGATTGGGGATAAAACAGGAAATGTGTCTGGAGTTGGAGGAGGTAAAGGATGAATACTTCGTTTCAGTATTCACCAGTGAGAGGGACCTTGACAAATATGAGGTCAGTGTAGAATAGGTTAATTGAGGTTAAGAAAGAGGATATATTGGAACTTTTGAAAAACAGTAGGACAGATAAGTCCCTGGGGCTGGACGGGTTATACCACAGGTTACTATGGTAACCCCTCATCCTCCGCCACTCCAAAGGCCGAGTTCACTTAATCTATTCTAATATGGCATGCTCCGCAATTCATGCAACATCCTTGTAAATCTCCTCTGTACCCTTTCTATAAGTTTCCACATCCTTCCTGTAGTGAGGTGACCAGAACTGAGCACAGTACTCCATGTGGGGTCTGACCAGGGTTCTATATAGCTGTAACATTGCCGTTCGGCTCTTAAACTCACTCCCACGATTGATGAAGCCCATTGCAACATATGCCTTCTTAACCACAGTCAACCTGCGCAGCAGCTTTTAGGGTCCTATGGACTACACTGCCAAGAGTCTTACAATTAACACTATATTCTGCCATCATACTTGGCCTACCAAAATGAACCACTTCACACTTATTTGGGTTGAACTCCATTTGCCACTTCTCAGCCCAGTTTTGCATCCTATCGATGTCCCGCTGTAACCTCTGACAGCCCTCCACACCATCCACAACACCCCCAACCTTTGTGTCATCAGTGAATTTACTAACCCATCCCTCCACTTCCTCATCCAGGTCATTTATAAAAATCATGAAGCAAAAGGGTCCCAGAACAGATCCCTGAGGCACACCACTGGTCACCGACCTTCATGCAGAATATGACCTGTCTGCAAACATTCTCTGCCTTCTGTGGGCAAGCCAAATTCTGGATCCCCTTGGATCCCACGCCTCCTTACTTTCTCAATAAGCCTTGCATGGGGTACCTTATTAAATGCTTTGCTGAAATCCATGCACACTACATCTGCTGCTCTACCTTCAGCAATGTGTTTAGTCACATCATCAAAAAATTCAATCAGGCTCGTAAGGCATGACCTGTCTTTGACAAAGCCATGCTAACTATTCCTAATCATATTATACCTCTCCAAATGTTTATAAATCCTGCCTCTCGGGACCTTTTCCATCAACTTACCAACCACTGAGGTAAGACTCACTGGTCTATAATTTCCTGAGCTATCTCTACTCCCTTTCTTGAATAAGGGAACAACATCTGCAACCCTCCAATCCTCCGAAACCTCTCCTGTCCTCATTGATGATGCAAAGATCATTGCCAGAAGCTCAGCAATCTCCTCCCTCGCCTGCCACAGTGGCCTGGGGTACATCTCGTCCGGTCCCAGAGAATTCTACAACTTGATGCTTTCCAAAAGCTCCAGCACATCTTCTTTCTTATTGTCTAAATGCTCAAGCTTTTTGAGCATATTGACAACCAGAACTGAACACATTTGAAGTAATGTGTTCAGTTCTGGTTGCCTCATTATAGGAAGGATGTGAAAACTTTAGAGAAGGTGCAGAGGAGATTTACTAAAATGTTGCCTGGATTAGAGATCATGTCTTATTAGGAAAAGCTCAGTAAACTATGACTTTTCTCTTTGAACAAAAGAGGATGAGACATGACTTAATAGACATGTAAGATGATAAAAGGTATAGAGTGGACCGCCGACACCTTTTTCCCCAAAGTGCCAAAGACTAATACAAAGAGCAAATGTTCATGTTTGTGGAAAACATGGTAGGGTGGGGGGGGGGGGGGATATTTAAGAGATTCTTAGACAAGTACGTGGTTGAAAGAAAAATGGATGGCTGTGTGGAAGATTGTTAAATTTATCTTGGAGTAGGTTAAAAGGTCTGTTCAACATTGTGGGCCAAAGAGCCTGTACTGTACTGTATCAGTGATAATGAACCTAATTCTGATCGTTTGACATATCCTGTTCCCTTATACAAAGATAAACTAGAACATGAGAAAATGGGAGTAGGCCATCTGGGCCCTCAAATCTGCCTTACTATTCTATATGATAATAGCTGATCTATGTTAACAACCACTTGTCTTCTGTGCCAATTCCCTTTAACACTTAATTCCTCAATCTTTCATATATTCAAACATCTGTACCTTAACTAATGATCCTGTCTCCACCACCCTCAGGGCTAGTGAAATCCACAAACCTCAGTAACAAAATAAGAGTCTGGACATGTAAAACTCTGTTCCCTTCTTCAAGACTCTCCCACTGAAGGAAATGCCTCAACATCTACCCTATCAAGCTCCCTTAAAATCTTCTACATTTGCCTTTCATTTTTCAAAACTTCAAGGAATAGAAACTCATGATATTCATGACAGAAACTTGTGTCTCTTATAATTGGACATCCCTGTCACCCCTGGATTTAACCTGCTGAACCTCCTCTGGTTTACTTCAAATGCTACTATACCCTTTAAGGTAAGGTGACCAAACCTATTTGTGGTATTTCAGGTGTGGCCTCACCAGAACCCTGCTCTACTGTAACAAACCTCCTTATTCTTAAACCCCAACCTTTTGCAACTAACTAATCAAGACCCACAGGAACGATTGAGCAGAAATGTACAATAGCTCAAGTTTGCTTACCATCTGTTTTCTCATACACCCCCATTACCTCAAATGATTATACTTAATACAAGTCTTCTAGAAATGGAAAAGTTATCCCAAACCATTCGCCAATGGATCACGTTTTGTTAATTCATTATTAGTTCAATAAGAGCATGTACTTACATCATTGCGAATCACTTCCCTGGAGTCTGCAAGCAAATCCATCATCCTGGATACTCCTGTACAATTAAAAGTTAAATGTAAACATTTCTTGTATGATCAAGATTTCTAAGCTGCAGGAAACATCTTTATTGTAATGCAATAACTTTTGCTTTTAATTTTATCATTCCAATGCTTCTGGATCACCATCAATCCCTGCCAGATCTATGTTGTTAGTAATCTTAGAAATAACACAATGGTTTCCTCCTCCAAACCACTGATGCATATTATGAATAGTTGGACCATAAGCACTGATCCCTGCCAATCACTATAAAAATAATACATTTATTCCCAGTTTTCTATCCATGCCACTATGGTGACTCAATCCTATGTGCTTTAATTTTGTTCATTAATTTTTTTGAGATTTCAAAGGCCTTCAAAAATCCTAATGTATGAAATCCAAATTCTCCTTTATATATTTTCTAATTAAATCTTCAAACTTTCCAGTTATCAGAATCTATTCCCTTTTCATAAAAGGACAGTCCTTTGTCTAATCCAATTGATATTTCCTAAGCACTTTGTTATCTACCTTTTTCAGAGACGTCATGTTCTAAATGACAAAAATAAATTCTGCACTTTTTCTTCAATATTTCTGAATCTTTGAGAACCAAAAGAGTCAAGCCCTACTGTGATTAAAAGAATCTTTTCAAAACATGCTTGTGCTCAAGCTAAACATGTTAAGAGAGAGTAATTGGGATTTCGGCCTTCTATGCTTGTCGCAGAGATTAGGTGTGGAGTATTGCAACTTTTAAAAGTTAACTTCAATGTTTTAGGTCAATGATTTCACAATACCCAGTTCTGATGAAGGGTCATTAACCTGAAGCAAGGTACTTCTCTCTTCAAAAATGCTACCTGGCCTGCTGAACACTTCTAGTGAATGTCATTTATTGTTAATCTTACGCACTATCAGAATAAATCACTTTCTTACCCATTGGACTGACAAGAATGATTTGCTGAACTTGTGATCCGAGATTTTTTAAAAGAGCAGTTAGGAGTTTCACAGCTGGCCAACGCACGTGAAAATCAAACTCCTGCAAGGAAAGGATAGTTTTTACAGGACAAAATGTGCAAATATCATGTGATCAATGGCAAAGCACACAGTGTTAAGAAGCCAAATTAAGTGTTGAGCAGACACAAGTTGCTTTAGTGGCATAATAACAAAATGCCAAAGACAACAATCACATCTGGTAGATGTTCAAGAGGAGCTGCAGGGACAGGTGGAAGGGAAGTGGCAAAGAAAGGAAAGTAAAGGAAAAGGACAATAACAGCTAATGAATTGAGGAGGAGGAGGAGAAGGGAAAAATTAAATGCACCTTGAGTTCACAGTACAACCAACTTCATTTTCCTGTATATTTTACAAATGGACAGTAAGCCAAGGTTTAATTTTGTTCAAGTAAATACTCATTATTTTCTATGGATATGTGACACTGATAGTCTCTATTGTACATCTTTAATCAGCTGTTACAATCAGAAACATACAAATAATTCATCTGAAAAATTTCTTCCTACACAGATGCTGCCTGACCTGTGTAACACATGCATGTTGTTTTTACATTAGATTTTCAGCATCTACAGTGTTGTTTTCAATTTTCACTAGAAGCTTAACATCAGCCCCAAAGACTAAACAGAGGTGGTCACCCAATCAGCATCTGATTTCACCAATACAGAAGAAACCACATCATAAGCACTGAATGTAGTAGAGTGGAAGTGCAAGTGAATTACTACTTCATTTGGACAAACCACTTGGGTTTCTGGAAAGTGGGAACAGGTAAAAGAGAAGGTGAATCTCCTGTAATTTTCTCTGCAAGAAGAGAAGTGGTTGTTGGAGATGGAAGAGTGAATCTTGGTTGGATCTCCAAGAAAATGAAGAGTCTTCAGACAAACCCAGTGTAGGATGGAAATTGAAAAGAATCTTCTTCCTTGAACGGAGACATAGCCACACCCTGCTGAATTTGTTCTTACATTAGAAACTTTTTCAAAGTCACTCACTCTCTGTATGTCAAAGGTTTAAGAACTCACATTGATCCAACCTATGTATATCTTTGTAGGCTACAAGAAATAGTCCTTGCTCAGTCCTAATGCAGCACTCCTACCTAAACTCTGTTTTCAATACATGGACATAAATATTAGCATCTCTTACTCAATTCGCAAAGAACTCAAAATGCTATTACTTTTGCTATTAATTTCCAACCTGTGCTCATTTTAACATTGTCCATATCAGATTCTTCTCTTCAATTTCTTGGCCTATCTCCATCTTAGAGTATAGGTTAGTCAACAATATCCACTGCAAGCAGTTATCTTGACTACACATATTCCATCTTAGTTCCTGCATGATTCCATTTAATTTGTATCAGACCTGTACATGTGTCAACTCTTTCTATAGGTGTACCTCTGGTTTGTTAGTCATGGCCACATGGCACAGGAAAAAGGACCTTTCACCCAACTTGTCCAAACTAAGAAGCCCAACTATACTATTCCTATTTCATGCAATTGGCCCTTATTCCTCTATTCCTTTCCTGTCCATATACCTGTCTAAGTGCTTTTAAAATGTCATTAATGTACCCATCTCTACACCTGCTTTGGCAGCTTTTTGAAATGACCGTCATCTGTGTGAAAAAATTCCTCATCAGGACTCCTCTCTGAAAACTTTTGTAGGTCTTCTTTTTCTAGCCTCTCCTGCCCTTTAAAAAGAATGTGACCATTGACCATATCTAAGCCCCTCCATTTTATAACTCTCTACAAGGTCATACTTCAGCCACCTGTGCTCCTGTAAGATCAAAGATTAAAATAAATTAATCATAAATTAATCAAAATAAATATGTCACTCTGAGATTCATTTTTTGTGAGAATTCACAGTAGATACAAAGAAACACAATAGAATCAATGGAAAACTACAAAGACAGATAAACAATCAATGCAGAAAAGACAAACTGTGCAAATACAAAAGAAATAAATAAATAAATAAATAATACAGCATGAGTTGTGGAGTCCTCAAAAGTAAGCCCATAGGTTATGGAATCAATTCAGTGTTGAGGTGAGTGAAGTTGTCCACACTGGTTCAGGAGCCCAATAGTTGAATTGTAAAATGTCCTTGAACTTGATGGTGTGGTATCTAAGGCTCCTGTACCTCCTTTTGGCTGGTAGCAGCAAGAAGAGAGCAGGGCCTAGAGAACGATCCCAGCCTACTCAATCACTCTCATAACTGAAGTTCTTTTTTCCAAGCATCATCTTGTATGCTCACTACTGCTACTCAATACCCACCTATGAAGGCAAGCAAACTAAGTGTCTTCTTTATGACCTTATCCACCCTTGTCACCATTTTCAGTCCAAGGTATCTCATACATCACAATCTTTTAGGGTCCTGCCATTTCATCTGCATGTACAGCCATTATTAAACAACCCTAAATATATTAGTTTACACTGGAGCTAAATTCTATCAGCCAAACACTGTGTCAAACTATGGCCTATGCCCCTCCGTGTCCAAAGGCAACGATCCCACACAATCTAATGTACATCTCCAGCAATCTTCATGTCATCAGTAAACGCGCTTATCAGCCCATACATGTTTTCATCCAAGTCATTTAATTACATGGCAACCAACCAAGCTCCCAGCACTGATCCCTGCAGTACAATACAGGTTACAGACTTCCCTATCAGAAAAACAACCCTCCATCACAATCTTCAACCTCCTATCACCAAGGCAATTTTGGACTGCCAAAACATCGTGAATACACCAATCTTATGAACCAGCCTGCCATTTAAGTCATCATTTTCCCTTGGCCATGGCTCCTTTCAGCCACTTTCAAGGCAAGGCAACTTTCAGCCACATCTTCCATGTCCATGTGTCCCCATCCCCACAGCTCATGCCTCCACACTAAATGGATCATGCAGATTTTTAAATTTCTGATTTTAAGCTTAGAACAATAATGCATACTTTCAATTGAGCTTTCCACCATTCTTCTTACTCCCTTCATCACCACACCACGAAACATATGAAGTTTATTTTCATTAGCTACTGTGGCCATTACATGCATAGCAGCAAGTTACATTCCATGCCAGCAAAGAGTGTCCAACTAACAGGGAAAACTTTGATCTCCTTGCTTTTTTCAACTGTACAATATTGAAAAATTATGCAATTTTCAGACTTAGTTTTTTTAACTTCACATAAATGAAACCAAAAACTCACCTCTAATAATGATAACAGCAAAGTTACATTTTCCTGATGCTTGATGAAAATTTCTGTGAAGTGCACTGCAAGATCATCAGAACTAGACTTTTGAACATTTTCCTCTGCAACAACAAAAACAAAGTCATTGGTTTTCATAGATGTCCAATTTCTTGAAATATGGTTTTGAAAACTTCAGTAAAAACTGTTTAGAAAAATACACTTTTCAATTCCTGATATAAGCTCTGTAAAATCAACAAATGGAGAAACCTCCTCAAGCTTCAGTGGATGATGCCACTGCCTTTTATTAAAATAGGCATCCCAAAGTTGTGCTATCCCAACCTGCTGGCTATGATCCCATTAGTCTTTCAAGTAAGGCAGCTAGTTATAAACATCAATTTTGACTGATTCTGGTCACGAAACACAACAAAAAGATAATGGTATAGACAGGAGGTTTTTTTTAAGCATTTCCCACTGCAATAGAGGGCTATTCAACTTAATATAAACATAGTAATGCAAGAAGGAGAGAATTTTTTCTTTATATAATAAGATCTGATGGACACTGAAAATGGATCTAAAATTGGCTCAAGTTACTCAAAGTAAAATGTACTGGTTGCTAGATGCTTTTGTGACTGGAAGGCTATTATCAATGCAATTTCAGAGACTTAATCCCTTGCTTATTGCAATATACATAAGATCTGGAATTAAATGCAGGGGGCATTAGGCAAGATACGGAGCATAGGAGTAGGGAAGCTGGGCCAGAATCTTATTCAACAGTTTATAGAGCTACGGCCTCACAGCTCTATGTTCGATGTGTGGAGTTTGCACATTCTTCCTGGGCAGTATAGTCTTCTTCTACTAGCCAAAAGTTCTTAAATGTGCAAGTCAGGTCACCATCTGGTCACTGTCAATTGCTTCTCGCATACAGATAAATGATATTACTGTGAGTTGGGGTTAGAGTTGATGGAATGTAGTTTAAAGTACATTTATTACCGAAGTATGTATACCATATACAACCTTGAGATTCGTCTCAAGGCAGTCACAAAACAAAGAAACCCAGTGGAACACATTAAAAAAGACCGCCCAACACCCAACATGCAGAAAAAACAAATAACATTCAACAAAAGTAAGCAAATAACATTCAGAACTGATGTTCATGAAAGTGAGTACACGGCCATGAAGCCCGTCATCACTGCAGCTGGTCCAGGAGACCATTAGTTGCAGGCCACAGGCCTCAGTTCAGTAGAGACGTCGCAGTAGTGAAGTGAAGCAGTAGCCTACAATGGATATGGGTGGGGGGGGGGGGCGTGTGTGTGTGTGCGCGCGCATTGATAGATATAGATACAAAAATCGATACTTGCAATTTATTTGCATACTCAATGGACAAATGGGCCTGCACCTTTAAGTACAACATTGCAGAATTGGAAGATTTTAAGTAGAAGGAAGACTGGATAACCAAGGATTGCTCTTTTTGAACAGAGATGGCTGAGGGAAGACCTACCTGTAATGTATATGAAAAGTAGGATCTTTTTTCTTCCAACTGCCATAGACATAAGCAAATGGCTTTCTCTATCATAAGTGTTCTACTATTTTAATACTTGAGATAAATTAGGTCACAAATGAATAACTGCTACACTACTATTGAAGCATTTGCCTTTTGCTCTTATAATTATGTAATTTTCCAAATATGATCTCCACCACTAGCAATTGTTGCCTAAGCCCTGACCACTGAATTTGTCTCTCACTTTCCCTAAGACACACTTCACGCAGTTCAACATCTTTGAAAATGTTCTTCTGAAGCACCTCTGTATGATTTATCACATTGAGACAAAATATTTTTGTTTAAAAATATTCCCGAAACCAACAGATGTCCCTGAAACTGACTAATTTGCTGCTTGATCAAGCCTTTTAAACTAGAAAAAATAATCATGCATTTTTATAAAGACATGCATTTACCAATGTTAGTTTAAAGCTGAATTTCTATCAAAGTAATTAACTGCCTCTTCATTCTCAACTTTAAAAAAAATCTGCAGTTAATCTAGTTGCTAAACATCCAAGACTGTTGAAATATGAACTATTTTCCATTTGTAAACTTACTTGAAGCTGAGCCATGCAATAGTAATTAAAATTTTACCTTCAGATCCTTCTGCTGAATTTTACATGAAAGAGAAGAAAGACATTAACTGAGACAGAACAATTCACCGTAAATGCAAAGCACTCTATGCAACTGACATGCTAAAGCTTTGCACTCACAACATAACATATTAAAACATGCAATGAAAAAAGCAATGACAGCTTGGAGAAAAATCATTGTTTACAACTTTTAGTCTGATGTTTTAAGATTTCCTCATAATCTAGGAAGCCACTTGGTTCACTGCATCTATTCTAGCTCACAGTGCAATCCAATTTTCCCACTAATTTTGAGTTCCTTGTGACCTACTTCCATCAGCTCCCATTAGATTTTACAAACCACACACAAAAGAGCAATTCAGAGTGACCAATGAACCTACCAACTCCAACAGAGAATGTGCCAACTCCACAGAGATAGCATAGGGGAAGGTCACAATTGAATGTAGCTTGCTGGAACTGAAAGATATACATTTACCAGCTTTTATTATGTTTAATAAAATGGAATTAAAGCTGGATGGAAAATGAGAAGCTATTACTTGTCTATCTCACTGCATCTTCTTTAATCTTGGACTGCCATCATACATAACTAAGATTATGTAGAAATATACAACTGCTAGAAGGGCTATCAACACAAGTTGAGAAAACACAGGCTATGATTAACCCACTGCAATGTCCGAAGCCATCAACAATGTGGATCATTACAATGACAATAACCACTTGGAACCTTGGAACCAAGATAGATAAAAGGTTTAATGAAAAACTGGACATAGTGATAAATGAGATTGCTTAAAGATAGAAAAAGGTCACAAGCTACATGTCCTAAGGATAAAGGGTCTCAGCCCAAAACATCGACTATACTCTTTTCCATAAATCCTGCCTGGCCTGCCAAGTTCCTCCAGCGTTTTGTGTGTGTTGATATGACTGCATGAAGCAGGTTGAATCCCATCATGGTAAGTACAGTTCTGATTTCAAATGCCTTCAATAAGAAGCCTTTTAATTCGAAGAGATTTTGTTTATGCTAATTTTCTGTCAATATGTTGTCACATTTTTAAGCATCAAAATTCCAGCTCGTGAACAACATTGCTGTGTATCTTTCACCAAGTACACATTTATTCAAATACTATAACTTCTCCAATGTCTTACATTACATAGCAAAGCTTTAGACACTTTTTTCCCTTTAGTCACATGTAGTTTTGGGAGAAATCTTTTGGGAGAGTATATTAGTAAAAACCAAAGCCATTAAATTGAATTTCAGAAAGACGAAGTTTGTGCAGATGCAGCAAAGACTTCAGAAGATAAACCGGAAAGAGCTGCTTGATGTTAAGTCAATTGAGAACCAATAGAGTCTATTTAAAGAGTTAATACACACAGTGCAGGAAATGTTCATACCCAAGGTCGGGAAAAGCACCAGAATCAATAAATCAACCACGTGGATGAATAAAGATAGTCATAAAAATTATTGAAGAAGACAACTAGATAAAGAATTCCGAAAAACGTAGTCATGATGTTAATCATAGGGCATATGAAAATGACAGCTATAGTCAAGTGGGTTGCAGTTGCGTAAAAGATTTATTCAAATTTCGCGGCCTCGCTTTTAAGCCTTCCCGTTTCCACCCTCCCCGGGCGGGAATGCTGTAGGGGGCGCATATTCACAGTCTCTTCCCGCGCGCGGGCTTTTCCCCTTGCTGGTGAAGAAGGCCTGGCGCCCTTTTTGGGGCCGGCCTCTCTGCCGGAGCGTGCCATTTTGTGAGCCGGTTCAAGTGCGCTGGAAAGTGGGTCACCACAGGGTAATAAATTATGCAGAGAAGGAAATAGCAAATAGTCTTAATTCATATTTTTCTGAAGTATTCATCTGCAAAGATGTTAGTAATATGCAAGTGTAGAGAAAAACAAGGTTGTTTTAGGTTACTTAGAGAACTTAGAAAGTGAGGTCCTGTTTCGACTGAAAAGTCTGGAAGTTAATAAATCTCCATGGGCAGACAATATATATCCAAGGGTACTTAAAGCAGTCTGTGATTATATATACAAACCTCTAATAGGTATTTTTCAAAAAAATTAGTAAAGACTGGTGAAATCCCCAAGGACTGGAATTGAGCTAACATTGTCCCAGTATACAAGGAGGATGGTAACTGACCCTGGTAACTATAGACCAGTAAGCTTAATGTGTATATTAGGTAAGATAATGGAAACATTAATATAGAATGAGATGAAAAAGCAGCTGCTAAGATCAGGCATGTTAACAGAAAGCCAGCATGGGTTCAGAAAGGGGAAATCATGTTTTAATATTATGCTGGGAGGCAAGTTAAATTTATGATAACAATAGAGCAGTTGATATAATTCACTTGTGGACTTTCAGAAGTCTTTTGACAAAGTACCCTACGAGAGGTTAATAACCAAATTACAGGAGGAAGGGATTCAGGGTAAAGTGTACAAATGGGTGCAGAATTGGCTCACAAACAGAAAACAAGTTATCGTGAGAGGTTCATTTTCACACCTAGAAGATGTTAGAAGTGGG
Organism: Hemitrygon akajei; assembly: GCF_048418815.1. Lineage (NCBI taxonomy): Eukaryota > Metazoa > Chordata > Chondrichthyes > Myliobatiformes > Dasyatidae > Hemitrygon > Hemitrygon akajei. The sequence continues at coordinate 36,822,830 of NC_133127.1, forward strand.
GTTCTGCAGGGATCAGTTTTGAGACCGTTACTGTTTTCAATTTACATTGATGATTTGGATAAGTACATAACAAATAAACTAGTAAAGTTTGCAGGTGACATAAAATTAGGGGGACGCACTGATAACATTCAGGCAGTCGAATCAATAGTTAGATCTAAACAAAATCCAGATCTGGATAGATATATGGCAGATAAAGTAAATGTAAAATATTACATATAGGAAGCAGAAGTGTTAGTTATAAATATACAATGAGGGGCCTTGGGTTAGAAAGTGCACTGTATGAGAAGGATTTGAGGGTCCTGGTAGACTCATCACTATCATTATTTAGACAATGCACAGAAACAAATAGAAAGTCTAATAGAATATTGGGCTATATAACGCGATCAGTGGAGTTCAAGTCTAGAGACGTTCTCCTTTAGCTGTATAATGTATTTATGAGGCCACGCCTGAGTACTGTGTACAATTTTGGTGTCCATATTTTGTGAGGGTTGTGAGGCACTAGAGAGAGTTTAAAGAAGGGCAACAAGACTCATTCCAGGTTTGCAGGGCATGAACTATGAAAAAAAGATTGAAAGAATTAAATCTTTTTAGGCTAAGTTGACGTAGAATGAGAGGAGATATGATAGAAGTGTTCAAAATCATTTAGGGTATAAGTAAGGTGGATGCTGGCTTCTACTTGAAAATTAATCCATCAACAAGGACACGGGGCCATAGGTGGAGACTAGTTAAATGAAGATTTCAGACTAACATTTGGAAGCATTTCTTTAAACAGCGAGTTGTGGACACATGGAACAAACTACCTAGTTGTGTAGTTGAGAGTAGTATCTTAGAGACTTTTTTTATTTTTTTTATTTTTTTTTATTAGTTTTTCAAAACATTTTACAAAATTAAAAACCCCAAATCCCAATGAGGAGCATTAATACAGAGCAAGGTTAAGCATACAATATCAATATGCTACAGAGGAAGAGAATTTAACAAAAAAGCACCTAAATTAAAGACAAGTGAGCTTAGTGTCCTCCCCAAACCCCACAACACAAGAAAAAAAAACAACAATTCCAGACCAACCACCACACAATATAGAGAGTATAAGTCCGGACAGTCAAACTCCCAGACTGTGAATACGCTTAGCAACAGAGGATAATAATGCCTACTACCAGAAAAGAAAGGGAGCTGAAAGCAAGGGACCAAAAAAAAAACCCTAGTCAAGAGGAAGGTTATGAAAGTACTCGATAAAAGGCCCCCAGATCTTATGGAACTTTAAATCCGAATTGAGAACTGAATAATGAACGAATATGAGTTTCTTGGAGGAAAGCAATGTCAGCTTTGAGTTGTTTAATATGTGAGAATACCTTCCTCCTTTTAACAGGGTGGTTCAGTCCCTTTACATTCCAGCTCACAAATTTAAGTGCACTAGCCATTATCAATTACTAATGCATAAAAGGCAGCAGGCATATAAAAAATCAAGCGGTACAATAGCAGTCTGGGAGCAGAGATGTAAACATAGATTCGTAAGGTCAAAATATAAATATGTCCTAACCAATAAAGAAATGTTGGAACTGGAAAACCCATCCCACCCACACAACCCAAACTAGACGGCTACCAAAACAAGTAGCTAGCTCTACCAAAGAAATTAACCCAAATACAACTTCCAGATCTGTGTCATTGACAGCAGTTCCGTATAAATGCTATAACAAACAGTAACTAGTTTATGCACTAGGAAACATAACTACAGATTAGAACACCTTCTGCCGAGATATACAACTTAATACAGAGAAAATCAGAAGAAAACCAAAACTAATACACCCGCGAAATATTATAGAAGGATAAAGTAAGAGAAAGGGAAAAAAAGGTAAGAAGGAACAAGAAAAAAGAGAGGAAGGGGAAAATTGTAAATTCAAGATGAGTATTTATCAACCGTTTACCAAGAAGGGAGAAAAAAACATTCAGAGAATGGAAAAAAAAGGGGGTGAAGAAAAGAAAAAGATAAAATACATAAGTATTTAAAACAGAGGAAAAATAAATCAGCAGTTGAACTGTGAACCGACAAACAGGGAGGCCTTCACTAAAGACTTCAAACCTCCAAAACAAGTTAGATTTAGTTGTAGAACTCTGTAGGTAAAGTTATACAGAGGTGAAAATAGATTACACACACACCAAATCCCGGGAGAGATTGTCAACAGCCTTTAGAGTTTCAGTGAATAATGTCTGAGTGATTCAAGTGAATTCCGAGTCCAGAGAAAGTAATTTTACTACGAGTACTTATCCACCATTTTAGGAGGTCCGATCAGATTCTGAAGATGACTGGATAGCCGGAAGACTTGCCACAAACGCTTCGGCTTCCCTCGCTGATTTGAACCACTTGAATTCCCCGGTATTAAACTTGATTCTTAGGTCAGCAAGATTACGAAAGGAAGGTTTGAAACCACGATCAAAAAGCACTTTCATTACGCCTTTATACTCAGCGCGCATCTTTAAAGTCTGGGGTGCAAAATCTTCCTCAAAGCGAATGGTTGTATCCTGGAAAGAAAAAGAGCCTCTGCGACGTGCCTCCACAATCAGACTGTGTTTTACCTGGTATTGATGAAAACACAAGATTACTGGTCGTGGACGGGATCCCAGAATTCCGGGAGAGACATAGATTCTGTGTGCCCGTTCGAGCTCGGGCGGGTTTGGAAGCAGATCCTTCCTGAATATCTCACAGAGAAACTCGGCGAAAAACTTCACGGTTGACCCCTTCTCAGTTGCCTCTGGTAATCCCAGAATTCTGATGTTGCAGCGTCTGCTGCGATTTTCGAGATCCACCATTTTGGAAAGAAGTTTATTAGATTTTTCCTCTAAGCTGGAACAGAGAGTCTCCAAGTATCGAACCCGACTTTCTAAAGCTTCAGAAGTCGAATCGATGCGAGATAAGTGTTCAGCATGTTTGTCCACTTTATCGTTGATCCGATCCAGTTTGTCTTCTAACTGTTTGAAAGCGGTTTTAATTTCCTTTAAGATTTCGTCTCGGAGATTTGCAAGCGCCTCCATCGTCACGCCCGACGAAGTCGTAGTTTCTTTTCTCCCGGATTTAGAACTCTTGCTAGACATTGTAGGTTAGATATATTCACAGGCAAGTAAGAGATACTGAAATAATTCCTATCTAAGCTTTATAAAATGGAGACATTTAGTGCAAAGGTAGCGACAGTAACGGAACAAAAGTTCGGAGCAGCTAAGCAATCGCCATCTTACCGGAAGTCCTCCCCTATCTTAGAGACTTTCAAATCTAAACTTGATAGTTATTTCAACACCCTAAGTAAATAGGAATTTGGCCAGCTTTGTTGGGTCTAATGTTCTGTTCTTGTCAAAATCTTTCTAATGTTCTAATGTATCAAGTTGTATTGAAAATGAAAAATACTGGACCAGACATCACCTGTGGGGGGAAAAGAAAATTGATCCACCAGGGAAAAAATAACCTCAGTATTTTGGCTCAATCTCATCACCATTGCTGCATAAGATTTCAGTCATGTTACATTGACTAAAGGTAGGCATTCAATGATCAACTTTAACAATCTTGTTTCATACAGCAGACATAATCAATGTGTTCAAAATGGTACCTCTTCAGATTTTTTGGTGAAGCATATTGAAAAGCGCAGCATAAGCAAATGAATTTAAGGTAAACTCATAATGGGAATGGTAATGTGAAGAGATTTTAAGCTTTGAAATGCTCTACTGTACCTGGCTCCTCTTCTTCCACTTCATTAGAGATCAGATTGTAAAGCGTATCTAATGCATAGCCAATTATTTCAGAGTCTGAGCTATAAGAAAAGAATAAGGTTTAAATATACTTTGACATCTAGACACAGAACTGAAGTTAAAACATTGCCTTTTTAATTTTGATCATTAATTAACAATTTAAAAATCAACAGAAATACATGCATGGGTTTAAGCCCATTTATGACATTGAGAGCTACTTACAGAAGAATGACCAACCAGGTCACAAAGTCAAAACCACAAAACATCACTCAAGACAATTACTGCCCTACTAACATCCAGGTGGAGATCATCTCTGATGTATAAAAATCGTCATGTTGCCGTTCCTACACATTCAAGTTTCTCCAGTCTATTCAATAAATAATCTTGGTCTAGATCTTGTCAGAGCCACAAGCTGGATATTTTGAGGTCAGTTGAGAACTGTAGCTTGTGACACCAGGCATAACTGAGTCAGTAAGTAGGTACAAATAATGAAGTAGATGTTTATTATTGAAATTGTTTTATTATTACATGTACAAGATACAATGCAAGCCTCGACTTCCATACTGTTCATACAGCTCAGATCACTATACAGTGCATTGAGGGAAAACAAGGCAATATCAATGCAGAATAAAGTTTCAAAGCTACAGAAAAAATGCAACGCAGGTAAACAATATGGTGCAACATCATAACGAGTTAAATTGTGAGGTCAAGAGTCTGTCTTATTATATAAGAGGACAATTTTAAGAGTCTGATAATAGTGCAATAGAAGCTGTCCTTGAGTTTCACAGTACATGCTTTCAGGTTTTGTATTTTCTGCCCAACAGAGAGGAAAGAAGAGAGAACATCCAGGGTGGATGGGGTCTTTGATTGGCTGCTTTACCGAGGCAGAGAGAAGGACAGTTGCAAGAAAAAGTTTGTGAACCGTTTGCAATGACCTGGTTTTCTGCATTAAATACTCAGAAAATGTGGTTTGATATTCATCCAAGCCTTAATAATAGACAATCTAAATTAATAAATTGTTTAATCATTCACAGTCCAGGCTGGAAAAATATGTATTTAATAACAGGTATAACATCCTTTAGCAGCAATAACCTCCACCAAACGTCTCCTGTAGCTGCTAATTGGACTTGCACAATGGCAAGAAAGGATTTTAGACCATTCCTCCACACAAAACTGTTGCAGTTTGTCACTATTTCTGGGATGCCTTGCATAAACAGCCCTCTTCAGGTCATGCGACAGCATCTCAATGGGGTTACAGTCTTACCAACTTGGCCATTCCAAAACATGAATTTTCTTCTTTTTAAATCATTCTGTTGCTGATTTAGTCTTGTGTTTCAGATCACTGTCTTGATGCATCATCCAACTTCTTTTAAGCTTCAGCTAATGCATTCATTCTCCTGTAAAAAAATTTTGATACAATTTTGAATTCATTGTTCCCTCAACGATTGCAAGCTAGCCAGACTCTGAGGCAGCAAAGCAGCCCCAAACCACGATGCTCCTTCCACCATGCTTCACAGTTGGGATGAGGTTTTGGTGTTGGGACAATAGTGCCCTTTTCCTCCAAATACAGCAGTTTGCATTTCTGCCAAAAAGTTCAACTTTTGTCTCATCTGTCCACAGAACATTGCCCCAGAAGTATCGTGGAACATCCAAGTGAACTTTTGCAATCTTGAGACATGCAGCAGTTTTATTTTTTGAGAGCAGTGGTTTCCTCCGTGGTATCCTTCCATGAACACCATTCTTGTTCAGTGTTTTTCTTGTAGTGTAGCGGTGTGCTACACACAGCACTGAAATAACGACATACAGTCGGTGAGTTGCAGTTGCAAAAGAGATTTATTCAAACTTCGCAGCCTCGCTTTAAAGCCTTCTTGTTCCTGCCCTCCCCAGGCGGGAATGCTGTAGGGGGTGCATATTCACAGTCCCATCCTGCGCGCGGGCTTTTCCCTTTGCTGGTGAAGAAGGCCTGGCGCCCTTTTTAGGACCGGCCTCAATGCCGGCGCGTGCCACGTTGTGAGCCGGTTCGAGTGCGCTGGGAAGTGGGTCGCCACAATAGTGGACCCAAGAACAAAGACTTTAGCAAGTTCTAGAGATATCTGCAATTCTTTTGTTATTACCCTTGAGATCTTTATCATCTCCTTCAGCATTGCACGCTGTGTTCTTGGTGTGATCTTTGCATGATGCCTACTCCTAGGGAGAGTAGCAACAGTACTGAGTTTCCTCCATTTGTAGATAATTTCTCTTACTGTGGACTGATGAGCACTCAGCTCTCTAGAAATACTTTTGTAACCTTTTCCAGCTTCGTGCATCTCTACAATTCTTTTTCTAAGGTCCTCTGAAAGTTGTTTTGATTGAGGCATTATGTACATAAACAGGTCTGTCTTGAGAAGAGCAGGCTCAGTCAGTAACTTTATGTGTCTTTTTTTTATATATAGGGCAGGGCACCTCTACAACCCACACTTCTAATCTCCTCTCACTGATTGGAAAATCCAACTCCAAATAGCTTTTGTATAAGGCATTACCCAGAGGTTCACATACTTTTTTTTTTAAGACTGTGATTGTTTAAACGGTGCACTCAGTATTGTCTAGAAGTACAACTGTTTATGTGTTATTAGTTTTGGCAGATTGTCTACTATTGTGGCCTAGAAGATCAGACTACATTTTACAAGTATTAGAGAAAATCAGGTAATTGCAAAGGGTTCACAAACTTTTTCTTGCAACTGTATAGATAGGGTCCATAGAGCGAAGGCTGGTTTCCACAATGTACTGAGCTGTATCTACAACTCTGAAATTTCTTGCAGTCAATGGCAGACCAGTCACCATACCAAGTTGTTCTGCTTTATATGACACATCGATAAAAAATTTTAATGGTCAACAAGGACATGCCAAATTCCATAAGCCTCTTGAGAAAATAAAGGTGTTTGTGAGCTTTCTTGGCTATGGCCATCTATGTGGTTGGATCAGGTCAGGCTATTGATGATATTTGTTCCTAGCAAACTGAAGCTCTTAACCTCAACATCACTGATGTAGACAAGAGCACATGCACCAGCCCCATTTCATGAAGTAAATGACCAGCCCCTTTGTTTTGCTGACATTGAGGGAAAGGTTGCTGTCATGACACTCACTCCTTCCTGTACTCCAACTCATCGTTATTTGAAATGCAGCCCTCTTCTACGGTATCACCTGCAAACTTGTAGATGGAGTTCCACTAGAATCTGGACATGCAGTCAAGAATGTACAGAGAGTAAAGGGTTGAGAACACAACCACTTAAAGCACTAATGCTTAGAATAACCGTGATGCAAGTGCTGCTGCTTATTCTTACTGATGACAGTCTGTTGGTCGAGAAGTCAAGGATGTAGTTGCAGAGGGTGGCATTGAATACCAGCATCCAGAGATTGCTTGAAATTAATAGCATTGAAGTGGAGTTGTAGTCAATAAACTATAGTCTAATGTAGCTGACTTTACTGTCCAGATGCTCCATGGATAAGTGTAGGGTCACTGGACAGTTGTCATTTAGGCATGCTATCTTGTTTTCCTTAGGTACCAGGATGAGCATAGTTTTCTTGAAGCAGGAAGAGGTTAAATATGTCTGCAAATACTCACATCAGCTGATTTACTCAGGATCTAAGGACATGGCCAAGACAAATGCTTTCTATAGGTTCAATGTCCAGAAGATTAGTCTTGCATCTGCAATGGTGACTGCGGTTTAGGTGCACTGGAGGCTCTGGGTGATTACATAACTATACCCTTCTGCTCAAAACATGCATTGAATATATTAAGCTCATTAGGAAGGTATGTGTTGCTGTTGGCAATCTGCCTGACTTTGTTTTGTAGCCCATTATAGCATACAAGTCTTGCCAAAACTGATGACTGGTCTCAGACTTGACTTTGGACTGGTCCTGTCTGTTAGCATCTCTGCTAACTTTACAAAGGTTGCAGCTCAATTTCTTGTAAATGTCAAGGTTACCTGATTTGAATGCTGCAGGCCTACACTTCATTAGGGAGTGGATCTCCTGGTTTATCCATGGTTTCCATTTCAGAAACACCCAGAGTTGTCCTCTTTGGCACACAGTTCTCAACGCACTTACTAATGAAGTCCATAAAGTGACATGCTCATTGAGGCTGGCAGCTGAGTCTTTGAACGTGGACCAGTATGCTGACTCAAAGCTGCTATGCAGAAGCCCATATGTTTCCTTAGCCCAGCATTGTTGCATGTTCCATATCCTCCAGTTTCAGCTTCTGTTTGCATGCAGGAAATTGGCACACAGTCTGGTAGTGCGATTTACTAAAGTGTAGATGGGAAGTGGCTTAGTAAGCATCCTTAATGACTGTATAAAATACAATTTTATTGTAACAAGAGATTTTATTGGGACAAGAGAATTGCTGGTAGTAGTACTTTGGTAACACGCATTTGTAGTTGGCCTGGTTGAAGTCAATGGCAATGATGAAAATGTCCTCTGGTTATCCCGTTTCAAGGCTGCTCAGCACAGAGTATAATTCGTTGAGTACATACTTTGTCTTCATTTCTGAGGTGGGATGGAGACTGCTGTCAGGATTGCTGAAGTGAACTCTCGTGGCAGGTAGTGTGGACAACACTTCACCATTAGATAATTCAGACTGGGTTTGAAATAATTAGGGATAATTGAATGCAAAGTTCAGTCTCCTTGATACTTTCCATCCAAGTCATTCAGGTGGATAGTCATGAACAACCTGCTGAACTGGACCAAACAACAAATTCCAAAAACATACATACATTCCCAGCATGTGCAGTTTTTTTTTTAAACTTTCCAAAAATCTTGTTGTATCCCATGCATTTCTTTCCTGAAGAAATCCGTTTAATTATGCAGGCTTTTCCCTTAACTTATATCATGAGCTATAATTTTTCATTTTTACTTGAGTGGATTCAAAATCCCTGAAAGACAGTATCTTAGCCCATGTGGCAATCCTACATGTTTCTTGCACCTGGGTGAGATGTGCCTGATCTGAACCAATCAGGAATGTCCATCTATCAGAGAACAAAATTAAATGGATACAGGTCTGATGAGTCTTGAAGAAACCTTTCAAGCTCTTATGTTAACACCCATTTCCCAACATTTAGTCAGATGATTCCATAGTTCTACTACAGTTGGTCGAGTTTAGACACTTTCCAAGTTAATTCAAATATGGCACTTACCGATCTATCTGCAGCACATTAATAAGGTGTTCCATAGCTTGACTACCAACTTCGAGCCGATATTTCTAAAAGAAATTTCAAGTGTACATACTTAAGAGATAAAAAATTACAAAAAAAATCTTTTAACTATTGAATAAAGATTTTTAATTTCGTCCCTTCCCATGAACTAAGTAATTTTGAATTTCCCCATTCTTCTGCATTCTAAATAGGTCCGTGGCAAGTCTTAAATTGTTACAGGTAGCAACAAAGATTAATGAAAGAATAATTAAAAAAAAAGAAATCTCTTATATTCTTCTATAGCAAAGAAGAATTACATTAAACCTGCTTTCAACTTTGAGAAAATCTGCTGGTGCTGCAAATCAAAGTAATACATACAAAATGCTACAGGAACTCAGCAGACAGGACTTTGTGATATGGTGCAACTCAAATTACCTGCGTCTCAATATCACCAAGACCAAGGAGATGGTGGTGGACTTTAGGAGATCTAGGCCTCATATGGAGCCAGTGATCATTAATGGAGAATGTGTGGAGCAGGTTAAGACCTACAAGTATCTGGGAGTGCAGTTAGACGAGAAGCTAGACTGGACTGCCAACACAGATGCCTTGTGCAGGAAGGCACAGAGTCGACTGTACTTCCTTAGAAGGTTGGCGTCATTCAATGTTTGTAGTGAGATGCTGAAGATGTTCTATAGGTCAGTTGTGGAGAGCGCCCTCTTCTTTGTGGTGGCATGTTGGGGAGGCAGCATTAAGAAGAGGGACGCCTCACGTCTTAATAAGCTGGTAAGGAAGGCGGGCTCTGTCGTGGGCACAGAACTGGAGAGTATGACATCGGTAGCAGAGCGAAGGGCGCTGAGTAGGCTATGGTCAATCATGGAAAACCCTGAACATCCTCTGCATAGCACCATCCAGAGACAGAGAAGCAGCTTCAGCGGCAGGTTGCTATCGATGCAATGCTCCTCAGACAGGATGAAGAGATCATTACTCCCCAATGCCATTCGGCTTTACAATTCAACCGCCGGGGTAAGATATGTTAAAGTGCTGGGGTTAGGACTGAGCTTAAGTTACTATTCAATGTATTTTAGTAAACTATTTAAGAACTTTTTAAAAGCTATTAATGCTTTTTGAGAGGGTGATTTTAGATGCATATCATATTTATACTGAGTTAAGTATTGTATGTAATTAGTTTTGCTACAATAAGTGTATGGGACATTGGAAAAAATGTTGAATTTCCCCATGGGGATGAATAAAGTATCTATCTATCTAGACCAGGCAGCATCTATGGAATAGAGTAAACAGCGTTTCAGGCTGAGACCTGGATGAGACTCAATTTCTCCAGCATTTTGTGTGTATTTCTACTTATAACCTTGTCTTGGTTAGAATGGAGCAATGTACACATTTCTAGCATGCATAGTATAAAAATGCTGTAGCACTGGTGTAAGTTCAAAAAAAATTTACAAAGACACAGGACTGAAGGAGCATATTTATGAGGTAAACTTTAACAAAGCAGGACTGCCATCTCAAGAAAAAGACAGAATGCAATAGAATAGAGATATTCAAAATTATGAACAGATGCAGTACAGAAGATGTACAGAACTAAAAATATTATACCAATAGACATAAATACACTAATAAATCCTAGAAGTTCCTGGAGTGGTGAGAGTGTTAACAAAGTTGGGAAAATACGCTCAAGGGAAAATTGGATGAGCACAAGATTGGGGTAGAAGAACTGCCAATGGTGCAGGGAGAGGACAGGGAGTTGGAAGCAGAATGAAGTGTGGAAGCAAGAGCCTGGTGAGCTAAATTGCTTGTAGAGTTTTGCAGAGTTGGCCACCATGGTAGATTAGCGGTTAGCGCAATGCTATGACAGCTCAGGGTAGAGTTTAGATTTCAATCCCAGCATGCTCTGACAGGAGTGTCTGTACATCCTCCCTGTGGAATGTGGGAGTTTTCTCTGGATGCTCCGGTTTCCTCCCAGAGTCCAAAAATGTATCGGGTAGGTTAATAGGTTAGTCTAAATTGTCCCATGACGAGGTTCAGGTTAAATCAGGGTTGTTGAAGGTTGTTGGGGTGGCATGGCTCAAAGGGCCAAAAGGGCTTATTCCACACAGCATCTCTAAATAAATAAATTCCATTACGATTAAACTATAATTTCCCTCTTCCTTTTACGCCAAATTTTGAAACAGTCAAGATCATACCTTTGACAGTGACTTGAGTGCTCTCACAGCATCTCTACGATCATCCAGCAGTGTAGAAGAAGCTACTCTGTCACATAGCTTCTGAACCTGTTCAAGAAGATAAAATAGTTAACTACCGAATGCTGAGCACAGTCCAGATAACTTACTGCAAAATAACATTCAAGGATCAAATTCAAATTTTTACTCTGATTTTCAGAAGGCCTTTGACAAATGTCGCACATGAGACTGCTAAACAAGATTAGAGCCCATGGTATTACAGAAAAGATTCTAGCATGGATAGAAGATTGGCTGACTGGCAGGAGGCAAAGAGTGAATAAAAACAGGCCTTTTCTGACTGTCTGCTGATGTCCAGAGGCATTCTGCAGGGGTTAGGACCGCTTCTTTTCATGTTAAATGTCAATGATCTGGATGATGGAATTGATGGTTTCATGGTGAAGTTTGCTGGCGATACAAAGACAAGTGGAGGGGCAGGCAGTGAAGTCTACAGATGAATTTGGACAGAATAGGAGAATGGGCAAAGAACTGGCAGATGGAATATAATGTACGGAAGCGTATGGTCATGCATTTTGGCAAAAAGAATAAAGTCGTAGAGTATTTTCTAAATGGGAAGAAAATTCAGAAATCAAAGGTGCAAGGGACTTGGTAATCCTCATGCAGGATTCCTTCCTTGCAGGTTGAATCAGTAGCGAGGCAAATGCAATGTTAGCATTCATTTCAAATGAAGTAGAATGTAAAAATAAGAATGTAATGCTGAAGCTTTATAAGATATTGGTCAGACCACACTTGATGTATTGTGAGTTTTGGACCCTTAACCTAAGAAAAGATGTGCTAATATTGGAGAGGGTCCAGTGGAGGTTCACGAGAATGATTCCAGTAATGAAAGGGTTAATATATGAGGCGTGCTTGATGGCTCTGGGCCTGTACTCTCTCGTTTAAAAGAATGAATGGAGATCTCATTGAAACCTATGGAATACTGAAAGGCCTGGGTAGAGTGGACGTACCAGTAGATATAATGATTCCTAGTGGAGAAGTCTAGGACAAGAGGGCATAGCGTCAGAAGAGAAGGAAGTCTCTTTGGAACAGAGTTATGGAATAATTTCTTTAGCCAGAGGATGGCAAATCCATGGAATTCATTGTCACAGGCAGCTATGGAGGTAGAATCATTGGGTATACTTAAAGTCGAAGTTAATAGGTTCTTGATAGGTTAGGGTGCTAAAGGTTACGGGGAAAAGGCAGGAGAATGGATGTGACACGGATAGTAAATCGGCCATGAAATGGTGCAGCAGGCTCAATGGGCCAAATGGCCTAATTCTGCTCCCATGTCTTATGGGCTTATGGTCAAATCATATTTTTAATCTGTCATCCTACGAGCAATAAATTTGATCCATATACTGATAAGCTATTATAAATTACTGCACTTCATAAAACTAGGGTTCAAAGTTCGATAATGGCTCAAAGACCAAAAGTGCCATAATTTAGATCTAACTAAAATAAGAAACACCTGAAATCTACAAAAAAATGTTGAATTAGCATGAAATGACAATTAAAAGTGGGCACAAATAAGCAGAGTACTCAACACAGCTGAGAAGTCTCTTGACTATGCTGTCACATTGCACAAGTTAGCATATTGATAATAGATCCAAGCTGAATGTTCACTTTAAATGGAACAGAAAATTATTTTGGTCACTTGCACAATGTATACCTTCAGTCAAATATAGTCAGCTTTTGTCAATTGTTTCAATGTACATAAGCAGATTTGCAAATGTCTAACTGGAAGCTGTAGAATTAATTCACATTGACAATGCAATTGAATAAATGTTATCTCCAATATTTAACAAAGTCTTAACAAAATTTTAACAAGTTTTAACAAAAGTTAAAACTTTTTTTGGTTTACAATTACCAATTGTTGACCCTTATTGTAAACAAAAATGGCAAAAGTTTGTCACATCTGGCCAAATGTAAAATGTGGGTGAGGTACTGCACACCCTCATCAAATGACTGCACTTCAAAAGAAGCACCTTGAACATGAAGTAATTTAATGATTTGGACACAGCAATCCTTGGATTGCATTGTCCAAAGGGCAGGTTTTGGTGAGTAAGGAGACTTCAGTGAGATACTACAACAGTGAGCCAGGTTAACAAAAGATCTCCGAGGATTGGCAGTACAAACTCAATCTTGGCAGAGGTTTTGATATCAGAAGTCAGAATAATAAATTAGCAAGAGGGATGGAGCTGATTGGTGAACTTCCAGATGGATAAATAAAGCATCTGTTTGTTAGCAGAAGTATGAAAGGGCAGCTCACTCATGGGTTCCACATACCATGGCACTATGGGAATCCCTGCATCCCTTCTGTGTCCTGGACAATCAGATATGGGAAGTGTCACAAGCTATATCAACTTATTTGAAGTTAAATGCCAGCTACAGTTTTTGCTGTTCGTGTGAAGCTGAGGGTTATGTAAATTGTACATTTATCTACATTGTGCAGGAAGGTATATGAAGTGAAGTGAACCACTAGGCAAAGGCAGGAACCATAAACTCAAAGATTTTACCAACCAGTAAAAGGTATTCAACATTGGTGAAAATGATACTTTCTATAGGGATCACAGCCAAAGTCAAGTGCACAGCAATTTGAGAGCAGACACGTGTTTCTGCAGCCATAGGCATGATTAAGAATGGTATTTTGCCTCAATAGTTCCAGGAACAAGGAAACCAAATGGATGAGGGTTATTTTAAAGGTAAAGGGTAAACAGATGGTGAAATCATGTTATCTACAACACAAGCAGCAAGAGGGGTTGAGGTCCTGCAAGCAAAATTTATGGAAAATGAAAGTGGTAATCTCTGAGTTGCTTCCAGTTACATGTGGTAGTGAGTTCAGAAAGAGGAAGACAGAGTGACACTGGAGATAATGGCAAGAGGAATTGCTTACTATTTCTGAGGAATTAGAACAATTTCTGGAGCAGATGCAACCTCCACAAGCCAGACAGATTACACACAAGCTGGCAAAATGGTAATTTGGTCTATTACCACACGTACCAAGGTACCCTGCAAAACCCATCTCACGTACCAATCAATTCATTATGACAGTGCCTTGAGGAAAGCAATACAAAATGCAGAATTAAACTGCTACAATTACAGAGAAAGTGTAGTGCAGGTCGATGTTAACAAGGTACATTGTGAGGTCAACTGGACAGGACCAGAATCCTTGTGGTAGGCTTGCAGGAGTTGTTGGGAGAGTTTAAACCACCTCGGCAGAACAGAAACGGAGGTAGAATCAGAAGGGAAGAGAAAAAAAAACAAGGTGAAAGTACAAATTAGACTCAACTAAAGAGGTTCATAGGATGGCAGAAAAGGGCAAAGTAACCGAAGTACATTAGGAATGGGCAGGCATGCACGTGACCAGGGTCAGAGTAAGGAAAATTGATAAAATTAGAAATTCTATCCAAATACATGCAGCATTCATGACAAACAAGTGGATTGATAGCATAAATAGAAATAGGTATAATCAGATATCCATGGCAGTGACATGGCTGCAAGATGTTGAAAGCTAATATTTAGGGTATTTAACATTTCAAAATCATTATGAAACAGGAATAGCGAGGCAGCATAGCTCTATTAATAAAGGATGAAATTACTGCAGTGGTGTAGAATGACAATGCCTCAAAAATTCTATCTGCAGAAATTGGTTGTGTGGAAGAAAGAAATATTAATTTTTTTTAAAAAGGTAGGGAAGTGCACAGACCACTTATCATTGGTTATACTGTAGGATAGACTATGATACAAGGAATAATGAGGCTTGTAAGAAAGGTACTGCAATAATTAAAGACTTTCAACATATAGATTGGGCAAATCAAAATGGGTAGCCTCATAGAGTGTATTTTCAATAGTTTCTAGAGCAAGACACAGAGGAACCAATCAAGGAGCTATTGCAAAATATGATAATAAATAATAATATAGTAAAGGATCATCTAGGAAAGAATAATAATAACATGATAGAATTTAAAATTCAGTTGTGTGTGGAAAAACTTGGGTGTGAATAAAGGGAATTATGATGGTGTGAAATCAGAATTGGGTAAAAAGGACAGCTAAAATAGATTAACGCCATAAAGTCAGACAATTAAGTAGATTTCATACTCTGAAGCATGCAACCAAGATAGGTTCAATGGGAAGTGATGACACAAAGGCCGGAGGTGTTGTGGATAGTGTGGAGGACTGCCAGAGGTTACAGCAGGACACTGATAGGATGCAAAACTGGGCTGAGAAGTGGCAGATGGAGTTCAACTCAGATAAGTGTGTGGTGGTTCATTTTGGTAGGTCAAATATCACAGAATATAGTATTAATGGTAAGACTCTTGGCAGTGTCAAGGATCAGAGGGATCTTGGGGTCCAAGTCCATGGGACACTCAAAGCTGATGCGTAGGTTGCCTCTGTGGTTAAGAAAGCATACGATGCATTGGCCTTCATCAATTGTGGGATTGGGTTTAGGAGCAGAGAGATAATGTTGCAGCTATATAGGACCCTGGTCAGACCCCACATGGAGTACTATGCTCAGTTCTGGTCGCCTCACTATAGGAAGGATGTGGAAATCATAGAAAGGGTGCAGAGGAGATTTACAAGGACGTTGCCTGGATTGGGGAGCATGCCTTATGAGAATAGATTGAGAGAACTCGGCCTTTTTTTTTCATTGAGCAACGGAAGATGAGAGGTGACCTGATAGAGGTGTATAAAATGATGAGAGGCATTGATCGTGTGGATAGTCAGAGGCTTTTCTCCCCAAGGCTGTAATGGCTAGCACAAGAGGGCACAGTTTTAAGGTGCTTGGAAGTAGGTACAGAGGAGATGTCAGGGGTAAGTTGTTTTTTTTAAAAACACAGAGTGGTGAATGCGTGGAATGGGCCGCTGGTGACTGTGGTGGAGGCGGATATGATAGAGTCTTTTAAGAGACTCTGGGCAAATAGAGGGCTATGGGTAACCCTAGGTAATTTCTAAGATAAGGACATGTTCGGCACAGCTTTGTAGGCCGAAAAGCCTGTATTGCACTGTAGGTATTCTATGTTCTCTGTTTCTATCCTAACTAAGATAATAAGGTGACATCAAACTGAAAAAGACTTGCAATATTGAAAAACACAGTGGCAGACCCACAAGACTAATAATCTTAGAAACCAGCAATGGATAAGTAAACAAAAATAGCAGGTGGTAGACAGTGAGAGTAAAATAGCAAGCATCAGATCTACAGATGTATTGAGGGAGAGTAACTAGACAAAACTTGAAAATTAATAAATGGAAATAGAAGTGGTGGAGATTCAAAATCATTATTTTGATTGGTCTTCATGAGATGAGACAACTGAATTCATCACAAAGATAAAAGTTAATTGATAGGCTAGAGGGAGAGAGGAAGTTAAAACCTCTCTGCCACTTAAGAAAAAGTACAATGCCAACTAATGCCAACCAACCATTATAAAGTAAATAACAGCTGGACACTCAGAAATTCATATGACAATCAGGCAAATACAACACAGTTATTGGAGGGGGAAATAATGTTGACAAAATTTGCTGGAATACAGAACAGCACAGAAATGGACATTTTCAGCTCATCTTGTCCATGCTGACCATGATGCCAATCTACCCGAATCCCATTTGGTCAAACCTTCCTATCCCAGTGCCTGTTCAAACGCCTTTTAAACACAATATCTGCCTCCATCATCTCTCTGGCAGCACCTACTAGATATTCACCACTCTGTGTGTGACATCTTATCCCTCAGATCTGCTCTAAATTTCCCCCACTTAATTTAAGCCTGTGCTCTCGAGTTCTTGACTCGCATACCTTTATAATTTTATAAACCCCAATGAGGTCACCCATCCTAAATAGCTTCCTATTTTCCAGTTATAGTAAACACAGCCAGAAATAAATTCTATCTCCCATCTCACTGCACAACTTTGAGCTAGAAGTTGCAACTTAACAGTCATTCTGTATCCCTAAATTTGACAACCTTCACTATCTATGACTGTATAAACTTTCATGTCGTCTGCAAACTTACTAATTAGGTCATCTACATTCTAATCCAAGTCATTTATATATTAACAGCAAAGGTCCCAGCAGCAATTCCTGAATTACATCACTTATTACAGACTTACAGTCAGGAAAAAAAACCTCATCCAACACTATCCCCTGCCTCCTGTCACCAAAAGAGTTGGTGTTTCAAGATACTTCAAATCCTATAACAAACAGGATGGACAAAAGGAACTTATTAATATACAGGAAGTATATGAGGTATATTTTAATTTCCAGAAACTATTTGGTTGAAGTGCCACATACAAGATGGTTGCAACCAAGTGCATGTGGTTCGAGTGATATACGGTACTGGCAAGGTTAGACCATTGGGCAGCTAACAGCCAAAATAAATAGTTAGCAGACTGACAATCAGTAACTAGTGGGATGCCAGAGGGATCAGTTCTGTAGCCTCAACAATCTACAATTTGCATTCATGGCTTAAGGAACTTAGTGCACTGCACCCACATTTGCTGATGAAAGGAAGAGGTAGGTTCAGCAAGATGTGAAGACACAAAGAACTTGAAAAGGGGTACAGATAGGTTAAGTGAATTGAAAGAAGCTTGTAATGAAGCATGTGGGAAAACATGAAGTTATCCATTTTATAAGGGTGGAAAACAAACTGCACAAATAGAGTGCAAGACAAAAACACATGGCGCTACAAAAGGTTTCTAGGGGTCCTGGTGTATAAAATACAGGAGATTGCTAGTAGGGAGGTACACAAATAAAAAAGGAAGATTTGCCTTTATTGTAAGAAGAATAGAGAATTAAAGAAGGAATATTTTAATGCAAATATACAGTACACTCAAGGCCTTTCCTGGTATACTCTAAAGTTTTGCTCTGCATATTTCACTAAGTATTTGTTGCATTGGAAGACATGCAGAGACAGCCCACTGTCACAGTCAGAGAATCATACAGTATGGAAACAGGCTGCTCAGCCCAACCCACCCATGCCAACCAACAGGCAGCCTCCCTTATTAATCCCAAGCAGTAGGTCCATAGCGTTCTATGCCCAAGTAATTCAAGTGCTCATTTACACACAAATGCTATCAGAGATCCATTTTCAACCATTCTCTAAAACAGTGCATTTAGTATGCTCTGGGTAAGAGTTCTTCTTACTGCTCTACTCTCTATATACACAAGACTGTGTGGCTAGGCATAGCACAAATACCATCTATAAATTTGCTGATGATACAACCACAGTTGGTAGAATCTCAGGTGGTGATGAGAGCGCGTACAGGAGTGAAATATGCCAACTAGTGGAATAAGACGAAGGAGCTAATTGTGGACTTCAGGAAGGGTAAGACAAAGGAACACATATCAATCCTCATAAAGGGATTAGAAGTGGAGAAAGTGAGCAGCCTCAAGTTCCTGGATGTCAAGATCTGAGGATCTCAGTCCTGACGAAGGGTCTCGACCCGAAACGTTGACTGCTCCTTTCAACGGATGCTGCCCGACCTGCTGAGTTCATCCAGCTTGTTTGTACGTCTTGATTTGACCACAGCATCTGCAGTGTACTTTGTGTTCTCTGAGGATCTAACCTGGTTGCAACATATTGATGTAGTTATAAAGAAGGCAAGAGAGCGGTTATACTTTTTTAGGAGTTTGAGGAGATTTGTAATGTCAACAAATACATTCAAAAACTTCTTTATATGTACTGTGGAGAGCATTCTGACAAGCTGCATCACTGTCTGGTATGGAGGGGCTACCGCACAGGATCAAAAGAAGCTTCAGAAGGTTGTAAATCCAGTCAGCTCCATCTTGGGTACTAACCTACAAAGCACCCAGAATGCCTTCAGGGAACAGTGTCTCAGAAAGGCAGCGTCCATTATTAAGGAACTCCAGCACCCAGGGCATGCCCTTTTCTCACTATTACCATCAGGTAGGAGGTACAGAAGCCTGAAGGCACACACTCAGCGATTCAGGAACAGCTTCATCCCCTCTGCCATCCAATTCCTAAATGGACATTGAACTGTTAGACACTACCTCACTTTTTTTTTAATATAAGTGTTTCTGTTTTTGCATGTTTTTAATCTATTCAATATATGTATACTGTAATTGATTCACTTGTTTATTTTTTCTTTTATATTAAGTATTGCATTGAACTGCTGCTGCTAAATTAACAAATTTCAAGTCACATGCCAGTGATAATAAACTGATTCTGATCTAAATATCTTCTCCTTTACCCTAAATCAATGCCCTATAATTTTATTCACTTCTAACACCCTATATTAAATTTACTACTTCTTCCATGTCTTCTCTTCATGCACCATAGTTCAGGTGTCATACAAAAACGAGACAGTTTTTCAGGACCATGGTGCTACATGAACAATACAAAAACTACACTGAACTACCTAAACCAACACAAAAACTACACTAGACTACAGACCTACCCAGGACTGCATAAAGTACACAGAACAGTGCAATCATTACAATAAATAATAAACAAGACAATAGGCACAGAAGAGGTCAGTAGGTTGGTAGTCCGGTGGCTTACGGCAAAATCTGTTACATAAATAATCAGCTGAATGGCGGCGTCCAGAATTCTATCCGTTTCTGTACTCCCGCCGAGTATTTCGCTGCCACAGATGTAATCCAATTTAATGTCCACTGGAGAGCAGAATGGACGGGAGAGCCAGTCGGCTAGGGCTTGCTTTTATCCTGGCACGGACACCTGCCCGATCGCCTCGCTTCCGGTTCCTCACACACCGCTTACGACGTCCCCAACTCCGGTCACTGGCATCAGGCAACTCGGAAGACCGCAGGCCCGATTCCCTCAGCAAGCCGAAGTCGCGCAATCTAACCAGTAGATTTTTATTAAAGTTTGTTTTTGGGCGATCTCTGTACTGTAGCAGTAACTGGCGATGGAAGATAGTCGCTCTGTTATCCATTGCCCTGAATCCTAATTGTACTTTAACATTAAATTTTAAAAAACTAAATTAAAGTAACACTAGATCCAGATCCAAAAGGCCGCGCCGAAAGTGGGGGGGGGGGGGGGGGGAGCACCTGTACATAGTGATAGAATCTTACAGAATGCAGAGCTTATGCAATCACATCAGCTACTGAAATGTTCTTTAATTCTCCCAATTTCCAACTCAGTGTGTAGTCTTGTAAGCTACTTTGACTCAACTATTCCTAAAATGTCCCCACACCCCTAGCCAAGTTAACCATTGAATTACCAGTTATCACTAAATTTTTCACAAAGCTAAAAAATAAATAAAAACATTTCCTTCCAACTAAATTTAATGGATTGGACGAAATCCCTGAAAATCTAAGGGAACTGCAAAGTATCTCTAAATGGGTATAAAAGTAAGAGCTGTTAAATAAATACAATTGGTCTCAAAACTACAACGTTGACGTGAATAGACTTTGACCACATACAATTTAGGAAATTTACATGATAATTGCAACAACTCTGAATCTAACATGCATTAGAACTAATATACCAAATCAAATAAATGTTTAAAACTCATCCCTGGAGCAACATCCAGCAATTATTCAAAGTAGCCACATAGTTTGGGAATTCTATCTGCTAATGATCTGTTACCTTATTCAAAATTCAGTCACTTTGAATCTACATATACCATGTTTCTCAACTTTGAGGACAGAAAAAGCTCTTATTTATTCTGTAAAATGACACACCAAAAGAAAAAAAAGTCTATCAACTTAGATTCAAGTGAAACACCATATATGCAATTATCTTATCAACCAAACTAGAACACCAATCTTATCCAAACATTAACCTCCTGTGGATTTTCAGTTTCATCGACCTTTACTTCCAATGTCTAAAATTCACATGATCAGCTGAGGTTGCTTCCTGATAGCTGCTCTCTATAGAAAGTGAATTGATCTGGTAACTTTCAAGCTAGCCCTAAAACATGTTAACAAGGTTTAGCTCAGCAACAAAAGATGTTCATAGTGAACTGGAAGCGAAGTATTTTATTTGGTACAATGAAGATACCAATTTTTTTTTTTTACGATGCTCAGTGATTTAGCATGAGTAAATAGACATTTCATATTTTGCCAACTGTGCACACAACAGGTGACGTTGGCTGTTAAATGCACTGTTTACATCAACATTTAAAATTTTTGTTTTTAAAAGCACCAGAGAAGCATCAAGATGCAGTTGAAGTTGTTCAAGGCAGCTGGTAAGATAACACAGGGAAGTTATCCAGGCTTTGACATTTGTGGGTATTCCAGGCTTAAATCATGCCAAATAATAGGAGTTTGAAATACAGAATGAGAGACAGGTAACATTTCAGGTCAATATTCATTTAACATTAGCTCTCCACATGCCACTGAGCTTTTCCAACACTTTAATTTTAGATTTCCAACATCTGTCATTTCCTGTGCTCCAATATCACAACACCTTTGCTGGAAATGAAATGTAAAAGTTTGACAGTGTTAAAGTCAAGGTGCTTGATAAGGCTTTAGATTTAGATGAGGCCAGAAAACAGTCCATGCACTTCAAGGAGAAAAGAAGTGATTTCATGAGGTTTGAAATTTATTCAGAAAGTACTCAAGAGACTAAACATTGGAATGATTACTACATCACAAAAAATCCCACCTTAATTTGTACCATCAGCAACATGACATTTGGTCCCCAAAGCCAAACGCTTAATATAGATTGAGAACAAGTGTGGAACTGAAGAAAGACTTGCTTGTGTGCCAACTTTTTTAAATGATTCCTTCTCATACTTTTTTTTTTAAACACACTGATACATGAATAGAAAAGGTTTGAATTATATGGGCCAACACAGGCAAATAGGACTAACTTAGAGAGGTATGCTGTATGGACCTACATGCTGTGACCACTTTATTTGGTGCAGCAGTACACCTGCTTGTTAATACAAATATCTAATCAGCCAATCATGTGGAAGCAACTCAACGCATAAAAGCATGCAGACATGGTAAAGAGGCTCAGTTGTTGTTCAGACCAAACAGATTGGGGAAGAAATGTGATCTAAATTACTTTGACCATGGAATGATTACTGGTGCCACAGAGGGTGATTTGAGTATCTCAGAAACTGCTGACCTCCTCAGATTTTCACAAACATTCTCTAGCATTTAGAGACTAGTGAAAAAAAACAAAAAACATCTAGTGAGCGGCAGTTCTCCAAGTGAAAGTACCTTGTTAATGAGAGTGATCAGAGGAGAATGGGCAGACTGGTTCAAGCCTACATGGAGGTGACAATAACTCAAATAACCACACGTTACGTTAGTGGTAGGCAGAAGAGCATCTCTGAACACACGTGCTGAACCTTGAAGTGGATGGGCTACAGTACCAGAAGACCTCCTGTACCTAACAAGGTGGCTACTGAATGTTTATCAAATTGACTTGAAAAAAAGGTAAAATTTCTCAGTTGCTGAATATTCAATGGAGGCACAGACACTGATCTTGTAGAGCCAATGCCTCACAGCCCAGGTTCAATTCTAACTTCTGTTCCATCTGTATGGAGTTTATACATGCTTCCTGTTGACTGTGTGGATTTTCCCAGTGCTCTCATTTCCTCCTGCATCCCAAAGATGAAAAGCTCATTGGGCAGATTCTGGGGACTATTGACTGGAATGTAAGGAGAATAAAATATGGGATTAGTGTTGGATTGGTGCAAGTGGAATGGACTCTGGTCTGAAGGGCCTGTTTCAGTGCTGTGCTTCCCTTACTCTGGTGATGAGCATGTCGAATGGCTTTAAGTGGAAAATCTGAGTACAGGAACAAGAATGCCTTTGCACAATTATAATAAGGTCCTGGTGAAACACATCTATGTTTTGTGCCCTGCCTAAAGAAAGGATACACACTATATGTATAGAGAGAGTGCAGGTGAGATCTGTAAAGACACAGAATGGAACCAGGTCTTCTGATACCATAACTATCATTAACACCAATCCAACAACTAACATCAATCCTCCTATTTTCCCTACATTACCATCTACTCCTTCCAGATTCTACCATACACCAACACATTATAGAGTTTACAACAACCAACTAACCATCCATGGAGGAAATGGATGCTGTCACAAAGAAGGACGTGCAAACTCCAGGTCTGTACCAGAGGGATTGAGCTATCTAGGCTTCCATTTTAACGTCAATCTCATCTCTAGTCTATGGGATCACTGCATTCCTCTAATCCTACTCTCAAACATTCCCAACTTTAAAATCAGATCAGGCAGCATCATATGGACAGTTGACAATTCAGTTTGAAACTCCGCCAGTCCAGATGAAGGGCCGCGATCTTAAAAGCCAACTGTTCATTTTCCTCATAGACGCTGCTTGAACATCGAGTTCCTCCGGCAGAGTGTTTGCTGCTCCAAATTCAAACACTTGCAATATATTGTGTCCCTCATTTTAACCGCCCTGCTTTCCACTGTGTTTAAACTTGGGAATTACCGCAACAAAGCTTCCTCGAAACTTAATCCAAGTTGGATCCTACCCTAATTTCCCTTTGGATAAATCTCCGTCCTTGGGAAGATTGCAAAGCCTCGCTCTTCAGCAGAGCTTTGGTTTACTGTCCCTCCACCAGAGTGCCGACGCAGAGCTCGGGTCCAACATATTAATGTTGTTTCGCTCCCAAAAGACTCTGCCCAACCTACTGTCCCCGCAGCACCTGCTGTTCTATGGCGGGTTGCTTGCCGACCCACATCTCCGATTGTGGCTCCCCGTCAATCTCCATAAAAGCTCAAAGCCACCCTGCAACCACAACTTCCCACTCTCTCCCCACGGAGTCCAGAAATCCAGGCCCAGGCACAGTCAGGCCCGGAGGGCTCCCGGCCCGACATAGGAAGGGGCCCAGAAGCCCCAGGGCCCCCGCCTCCCCCGACCGGGTACTCACGGTGTCGGCACCGCTGGGCTGCGGGCCGGCGCTCTGGCCGCCCATTACCCCTCTGAGGAAATTCATGGCCGCCAACTGTCACACACGGCTCGCGATCCCACACAGACGCAGAGGGGCCGCGGGGAGGGAGGCGGAGCCGTCGTCGGCCCCGCTGCGCCTGCGCGGCGACGTGGCAACACACGTGGCCACTCAGATATCGCGTCAGCTAGTTAAAGGTCCGCATCACCCGCTGCATTTCCTCGTTTATGACTGGGCTACAGGTGTGGTGTGCATACAGTGCTAGGTTCATTGAAAGTGATTATTTTAATATGCTGGAACATTCACAGAAACAGTAAAGCAGGCACAGTTTGCGCAACAGAACCATTCCGCATGATGTTATTGTTTTCTCTCAATGTACTGATGTAATGAAGTGATTTATATGGATGGTATGCAAAACAAAGTTTTTCACTGTACAAGATACATGTGACACTAATAAACCAACTGACTGATGAAAAATCACTTAACCACAATGTTAAGAAAAGTTGAACTTATGTCGTGTACACACGTTTAAGGTGGAAGTACAATGAAAAACTTGCAGAGGCATCGCTGACAAGTCGTAGAACAGAAGTCAGATGTATTGTCACTGACTTATGTGAGAATACATTTGTTCTTTTATTGCAGCAGTGTAGCGAAAAGACAAAATTATCATGAATTACACAAATAAATAAATAGTATAGAAGTTACACTGAAGAACAATTTTTTTTCTAAAGTTGCTTCCTCAGATTTTTTTGTTCATGATAGACCGCTTGAACACAATTTCAAACTACTTGTATCACGTGGGAATTTGGAGGAGCAAGAAATTAACTTATATTGAATATTGCAGCGTGCATTCGGTCCATGATGATAGCTTGTTTGACTCAACAGCTGTTTTAATTGCGACAAGCAAAAAATCAGACCGGGCACTATGACCCGGGAGAGAATGCACTCTTACAAACGGGGGAGGTGAGGATCACACACCCGGTTACAGTCAGGTGACCCACAAGCACACCTGCGAATGACCCAGGGTGAATTGTAATAATAAATGAACTTGAACATCTCATCCATAATCCCACGAAAGCATTAAAAAAAAACAATAAATAGCGCTGGCCACTAGGAGTGCTGGGGCGAGCTGTCGGCCACGGACCCGCCTCCGCGGACCGCTACTATACATACAGTACAGTAATGTGTTTGAGGCTTCTCCTTAAGTGTCCAATAATAACCAGCCAGCATTGGTGGATTCCAGTTGCCCTGAAACCGTTTCTCCATGTCTGCGATGTCCTGGTGAAACCTTTCACGATACTCGTCATTTACAGCGCCAAGATTTGTAGGGAAGAAGTCTGAAAAGGAATTCAGAAAATGGATCTTAGGAGACGTGTTTAGTTCGTGGATTTGTATATTTGAAGCATGTTGTCAACCAGCTGCACGTGGTTGCCAAGTAAATTTTCAACAATATCCTTGAATGCGATTTTCTCCAGTCTCACTAAACATTCTTTGAATTGTTTGTTACTGATGACCTGTTTGATCTGTGGACCAACAAAAATGCCTTCCTTAATCTTGGCATCAGTTATTCTGTGAAACATCTGCCTCAAATATCAAAATCCCTCACGAACATTTTTGTGCCTGATTCCTTCTCTGCCATCTTGAACCCAGTAATCGCACGTGATGAAGACCATGGAGCGGCTGATAATACAGAATCTGAGGCCACAAACCAGGCACGCCCGGGATCCTCTTCAGTTTGCGTATAAGGAGAAGGTGGGAGGGGAGGATGCTATCACGTATTTGCTGCACAAATCACTCTCTCACCTAGATGGGGTCAGTTGTGCTGTGAGGATTACATTCCCTTGACTTCTCTAGTGCCTTTAACACCATCCAGCCCAAGATCTTAAGGCACAAACTAACGGAGATGGGAGTAGACTCGCACATGGTGGATTGGATAGTGGACTACTTGACAGACCTCAGTATGTGCGGTTGGGAGACTGTAGGTCTGACACGGTGGTCAGCAGCACAGGAGCGCCGCAGGGAACCGTACTCTCTCCGGTCCTGTTCACCCTGTACACATCAGACTTCCAATATAACTCGGAGTCCTGCCATGTGCAGAAATTTGCTGATGACACGGCCATAGTGGGGTGTGTCAGGAATGGACAGGAGGAGGAGTATAGGAAACTGATACAGGACTTTGTGATATGGTGCAACTCAAACTACCTGCGTCTCAATATCACCAAGACCAAGGAGATGGTGGTGGACTTTAGGAGATCTAGGCCTCATATGGAGCCAGTGATCATTAATGGAGAATGTGTGGAGCAGGTTAAGACCTACAAGTATCTGGGAGTACAGTTAGACGAGAAGCTAGACTGGACTGCCAACACAGATGCCTTGTGCAGGAAGGCACAGAGTCGACTGTACTTCCTTAGAAGGTTGGCGTCATTCAATGTCTGTAGTGAGATGCTGAAGATGTTCTATAGGTCAGTTGTGGAGAGCGCCCTCTTCTTTGTGGTGGCGTGTTGGGGAGGAAGCATTAAGAAGAGGGACGCCTCACGTCTTAATAAGCTGGTAAGGAAGGCGGGCTCTGTCGTGTGCAAAGTACTGGAGAGTTTAACATCGGTAGCTGAGCGAAGGGCGCTGGGTAGGCTACGGTCAATTATGGAAAACTCTGAACATCCTCTACATAGCACCATCCAGAGACAGAGAAGCAGTTTCAGCGACAGGTTACTATCGATGCAATGCTCCTCAGACAGGATAAAGAGGTCAATACTCCCCAATGCCATTAGGCTTTACAATTCTACCGCCAGGACTTAAGAACTTTTTAAAAGCTATTATTAATGCTTTTTGAGATAGTGATTTAGATGCATATCATATTTTTTTACTGAGTTAAGTATTATATGTAATTAGTTTTGATACAACAAGTGTATGGGACATTGGAAAAAAAGTTAAATTTCCCCATGGGGATGAATAAAGTATCTATCTATCTATCTATCTATCTATCTATCTAATTCTGCTTTCGCCTTTGACAAACCCAAGACTCTGACCAGGTCATTTCACTCAGATCTGTGGTCAGATGAGGCTCACTGGAATAAAGGCTGCAATGTATGTCTCAGTATCGGTGTCGTTTTCCGTTCCTGGCTCGTGAACTGGAAGTCTATCATCATGTGGCACAGGTCTCTTGGCTGAAGGGTGATCGGGGTATTCAATGGATTTCTTGTTTTTCGCAGAGAAACCAGACACACAGAAGTAGCAGTCTGTCATACGATTCTTCCACTATCACCATACTATCGGGACAGCGAATGGCATTGACTTCCGGGTACCTCAGAGCCGATCGACTGCGCATGTGACGCAACAAATGTGAGGAGCTCAGGCTTTATCGTGGGCCCCAATTTCACACCCAAAGAAGAGCTCATAGGCTTTCTTTAATAAAGAGTATTGCTCCGTCTTTAGATTTAAGCATATACTCTCCACAAAATTTCATGGCTGTTGCAACATTGGCGAGACATTTTGCTATCAGAAATACTCCTGAAAATACAATTACTTTATTATAATGAGTACGCATAACATGCCCGTAGAGCAAGCGCGTCAGTGTGGTCGCAAACCGATATATAAACGCAATGCATAGAACAGTGTGTGCGTGAGGCTATACAGCTTTTCTAGAACCTGTTCTGCCAAAGCAGCCCTGGCGTGCCTGAACAAGGAAGGGTCTCGGCCCGAAACGTCGACAGTGCTTCTCCTTATAGGTGCTTCCTGGCATGCTGTGTTCCACCAGCATTTTGTGTGTGTTGCTTGAATTTCCAGCAGATTTCCTAGTGTTTGCTGAAGGTAGTAAACTTTTCAGTTTATATTATGGACAACATTTTAATTGACTTGAATTATTAATTGAAATAATAAATATAGGCGATTTCAGCACGTGGTGCCTGATAAGGAAATTTGGATGCCGCTTTCTTATGGCAGCGCTCTTTCCAATTTAGCTCATTGGTGGGGAGGGCTTTTGCTGTAATGGGACTGGTCTGTGTCCACCACCTTCTGTGGATTTTTCCATTCTTGGGCCATGATTCAACCCGCTGGATACTCTCCACTGTGCATCTACTTGTCGAAGTTTTAGATGACACACTGAATCAACACAAGCTTCTACGAAAGTCGAGGCACTGCTGTGCCTTCTTTATGATGGCGCTTACTGCTGGTTCCAGGACAGATGCTGTGTTGTGATAACGTACCAAAGATGATTATTATCAAAGTACACCTACAGTGGTGCTACAAAGTTTGTGAGCCCTGTAGAATTTTCTCAATTTCTGCATAAATATGACCTAAAATGTGATCAGATCTTCACAAGTCCTAAAACAAGATAAAGATAACCTAGTTATATAAATGACACAAAAACATTATACTTGTTCATTAGTTTATTGAAAACAATGATCTAATATTCCGTGTGAACCTCCAGGGTAATGCCTTCTACAAAAGCTGTTTGGAGTCAGGTGTTCCAATCAATGAGATGAGATTGGAGGTGTGGGCTGTAGAGATGCCCTGCCCTATAAAAAAGACACACAAAGTCAGGTTACTGACAGAGCCTGCTCTTCTCAAGACAGGCCTGTTTATGCACATCATGCCTCAATCAAAACAACTTTCAGAGGACCTTAGAAGAAGAATTGTAGAGATGCACAAAGCTGGAAAAGGCTACAAAAGTATTTCTAAATACCTGAGTGTTCATCAGTCAACAGTAAGAGAAATTGTCTAGAAATGGAGGAAATTCAGTACTGTTACTACTCTCCCTTGGAGTGGGCATCCTGCAGAGCTCACACCCAGACTATAATGCACTAAACCGAAAGAGGTGAAAAGAACCTAAGGGTAACCACAAAAGACCTTCAGAACTTGCGCAAGTCTCTGTTCATGTGCCCACAAAAGGAAAACACTGAACAAAAATGGTGTTCATGGAAGACCACCACGGAGGAAACCACTGCTCTCCAAAAAAAACCATTGCTGCATGTCTCAAGTTTGCACAAGAACACCTCCACGTTTCACAATGCTTTGTGGTCAATGTTCTGTGGACAGATGAGACAAAAGTTGAACATTTTGACAGAAAAGCACATTGCAATGTTTGGAGGGGAAAGGGCACTGCACATCAACACCAAAACCTCATCCCTACTGTGAAAATGGTGGAAGGAACATCATGGGTTGGTGCTGCTTTGCTGCCTCAGGGCTGGACAGCTTACAATCGTTGAGGGAACAATGAATTCACAATTGTATTAAGACATTTTACAGGAGAATGTCAGGGTAGTAGTCTGTCACCTAAAACTTAATAGAAGTTAGATAATGCAACAGGACAATGATCCGAAAGACAAAAGTAAATCAACAACAGAATGGTTTTAAAAGAAGAAAATTCATGTTTTGGAATGGCGGACTCAAAGTCCTGACCTCAATCCTATAGAAATGTTTCAGAAGGACCTGAGGCAAGCAGTTCGTGCAAGGAAGACCACCAACATCCCAGAGTTTTGAAGCAGTTTTGTAAAGAGGAATGGGCTAAAATTCCTCCAAGCCAATGTGCAGGACTGATCAACAGTTACTGGAAACATTTGGTTGAAGTTATTGCTGTACAAGGAGATCACACCAATTACTGAAAGCAAAGGTTCACATACTTTTTCCAACAAATACATGTAATATTGGATAATCTTTCTCAATAATTAAATGAACAAGTATAATGATTTTGTGTTATTTATTTAATTGGGTTCTCTTCATCAAGTTTTAGGACATACTTGTAGATCTGATCACATTTTAGGTCATATTTATTCAGAAATAGAGAAAATTCATGAACTTTCTAGCACCACTGTATGCCTCCATGTGCAACCCTGAGATTCATTTTCTTACAGGCATATTTAATAAATCCATAATAGAATAATAACCATAACAGAATCACTGAAAGACTGCACCAATATGGGCATTCAGCCAGTGTGCAAAAGATTACAAACTGTGCAAATACAAAAATAAAGAAATAATAATAGAAAGAAACAAACAATCAATATCAAGAATATGAGATTAACAGTTTCTGAAGGTGAATCCACTGGTCATGGGAATATTTCAATGATGGGACTAGTGAAGTTGAGTGAAGTAATCCCCTTTGGTTCAAGATCTGATGTTTGAGGGTAATAACTATCCCTGAACCTGGTGATGTGAATCCTGAGGTTCCTGTACCACCTTCCTGATGGCACCAGTGAGAAGGGAGCATGACCAGGGTGGTGGAAGTCCCTGATGATGGATGCTGCTGTCCTAAAACAACACTTCCTGGAGATGCGCTCAATGGTGGGGTGGGCTTTACCTGTGATGGAATAGGCTGTATCCACTACTTTTTGTAGCATTTTCCAATCAAGGGCATTGATGATTCCATACCAGGCTCTGATGAAGGCAGTCAAAATATTCCCCACTACACAGTTGTACAGACTATAGAAGACTATACACAGATACACAGACTATAGAAGTTTGTCGAAGTTATTGATGTTATGCCAAATCTTCGCAAACTCCTAAGGAAATAGAGGTGCAGCCGTGCTTTCTTCATAATTGAACTTATATGCTGGGCCAAAGACAGGTTCTGCAAAATTATAACACTAAGGAATTTAAAGTTGCTGACCCTCTCCACCTCTGATCTCCCGATGAGGACTGGCTCATGGACCTCTGATTTCCTCCTACTAAAGTCAATAATCAGTCCCTTTGTCTTGCTGACATTGAGTAAGAAGTTGTTATTATGGCACAACTCAGCTAGATTTTCTATCTCACTCCTATATGCTGATTTATCACCACCTTTGATTCAGCCTATGACAGCGGTATTTTCAGAAAAGCTGAACATGGCCTTGGAGCTGTGCTCAGCCACACAGTGTGAAGTGAGTAGAGCAGAGGCTAAGCACACAGCCCTGTGATGCACCTGTGCTAATGGAGATTGTGTAGGAGATGTTATTGCCAATCCAAACTGACTGGAGTCTGCAAGTGAGGAAATTGAGGATCCAATTGCACAGGGAGGCATTGAGGCCAAGGTCTTGAAGCTTATTGATTAACTTTGAGGGGATGCTAAATTGCTTTTGACAAAGAGCATCCCGATACATGCATTTTTGGTATCTAGATGTCCCAGGGTTGAGTGGATGAGATAGTATTTGCTGTGGACCTATTGCTCTGGTAGGCAATTAGTAGTGGATTCAAGTTGCTTCTCTGGCAGGAGAATGCTCAACTGTAGTCAATGAAGAACATCTTGATGTATGCATCTTCAATACATATGAGCATGTCCTGGCTAGTGAGAATCCTTAGTGATGGATGCTGCCTCTTTCATTTGGCCTTGAAGGTTATGCAGCATAACTGGCATGTAGTAACATCAGAATCAGGTTCACTATCTCTGACTTTGATGTCATGAAGCTTGTTGTTTTACGAAAGCCGTACTGTGCAAAGATGTACATAAAATTACCATAAATTACAAAAATAAGTAGTGCGAAAAAGGAATAACAATGTAGTTTTCATAGAGGAGAGAAGCTGTTCCTGAATTAAGTGTATGTCTTCCGGCTCCTGTACCTCCATCCCAATGACAGTAGCAAGAAGAGGGCATATCCTGATGGTATGCTGACTTGGAGTATGCCCCAGATGCTGACCATCAAAACCATGCAAGAAAGGAGCAGGAGTACTCACTCCATCTCTCAGGCTGCTGTGCCTTTTGCTAAGATCACAGCAGATCTGATTGTCATGATATCCCTTTCTAACCAGGAACATAGGACATAAAACAGCACAGCACAAGAACAGGCCCACGATGATTCCAATTTATACTGCACACCTGCTGGCATGAAACACTGAAGCTGCTGAAATGTAGAGTAAGAAAACTGATCTGCTGGAGGGACTCGGTGAGCCAGGCAGCATCAGCAGATCATTTTAAACCGTGCATCTGTGTGCACCTGCTCTGTATCTGCCTGCTCATGTGCCAGTCTAATTGCCCCTCATAAATGGTATTATTATCACATGTACTAAGGTACAGGGAAAATCTTAATTTTGCAAGCATCCATACAGATGACTTTAGTACATCAGTATGTTGAGGTAGTACAAGGGTAAAACAACAATGGAAAGCAGAATATAGTATTACAGTTCCAGAGGGAATGCAGTGCAGGCAGACAATAAGATGCAAGACTATGACAAGGTAGACTGTGAGGTCAAGAGTCCATCTTATCTAACTAGGGCACCAGTAGGATAGAACAGTAGGATAGAAGCTGTCCTTGAGCCAGGTGGCTTTTCTATCTTCAGTCCAATTGGAAGGGGAAGAAAAGAAACAGTGCAGGGTGGGAGGGGGTATAGGGAGAAGGCAGGAGATGGGGGCTGAGAGGAAAATTGGATCAGCCATGATGAAATGGCAGAGCAGACACAATGGGCCAAATGGCCTAATTCTGCTTCTATATCTATTAGTCTTATAGTTACATTTCCAAGACAGCAAGAGATGTAGACAATGTCCTTGGAAGGGAGGTTAGTTTTCACGTTTGCTCTGTTGTGTCAGCAACTCTCTGCAGTTTCTTGCAGTCTCGAGCAGAGCAGTTGCCGTATAAACGTGCTCTCCTTCCAGTAAGATGGCGGTGTGCTCAGATGCAGTGGCCTCTATGGGATTGATCAAAAGTGTTATTGTTTTCTTTAAACATATTTTTTACAATTGCAAGGCCCTGCTGGATATCAGGAAATTAAAGTACCGTAAGCATACCCCATCAAGCAAGTTGTTCATTGGCAGAGAACCTGAAGTATTTGGACTTGGTGTGGACCATGGTGCTGCCTGCAACAGAGAGGCATCAGTGCACAAAGGATGTGTGCAGTCTAACTGTGATTGATTGTCTTAGTCGCTTATCTGTCATTGCAAGACCCTATTGGGCACCGGTGGTGTGGAATGCTGCAGGTCCAATGAATTGGTTTATTGGTGAATTGCGAGGGCAGACACCAAGGGAGCTGTTTGGCCTTGGTTGTATTGAGGACTAGGCCTCAAGCCCTGGCATCGCCTGTTCGCAGCAGACCAGGGGGAGGCATCAGAGTCGGGCGCTCCACCAGAGTCCTGGAGGCAGTGTGGCACAGTGTCTGTGCTGGAGTCAGTGCAGAAAGTAAGCTGTATTGTGTTCAGTTGCCGACTGGTGCAACATCATGGACTCAGGGGCTTGGACTATGTCTTTCTGTATGACTGTATTTTACTGCTATCTTCTATGTGTTAGGTGTGTGTGGCTGTTGGCACTATGTTTTGCACCTTGGCCCCAGGGTAACACTGTTTGACTGTATTCATAGGTATTCACGTATGGTTGAATGACTTGAACTTGAACTTGCAATTCTGAGCAGAACCTGCTGTGCCATTTAATACAATCACTGCTGGTCTGACTATGCACACTCCTGTCTAAACAGGACATTAGACATAGAACAGAAGGGATTAGGTATGATTCACAATATTGTGGGCTGAAGGGCCTATTTATCTGCTGTACTGTTTTATGTTCCAGTAGGGTACTGCACAGGTACAGCCCACTGTGTTGTCAATTTAAACTGCACATCTGGAGATACAGAAGACTCCAGATGCTAGAACCTGGAGCAAAACACAAGCTGCTGGAGAAACCCAGCAGGTCAGGTGGTCTGTCTGAGCTGCTGAGTTCCTCCGGGCACCTTTTTCAAACTGAAACATGTCTGCACATGGTCTGTTCGAAAAGCCACTTAAACGTCATTAACATATCTGCTTCCCGTGCTTCTGCGTGGGCACCTACCACTCTCTATGTAAAATAAATTTGCCTCATAAATTTCTTTTAAACTTTACCTCTCTCATTTTAAACCTATGTCCACTAACTTTTAACATTACCACCCTAGGAGAAAGACTGTATCTACTCTGTCTATGTGTGTCATAATTTTATAAATTTCTATCAGGTATCCCCTCAGTCTTCGACTTACAGAGGGATCAATCTATGTTTGCTGAAGCTCTCATAGCTCTTTGTCACACCTCTACATTCCAAAAGATACCGATCCAACACTTCACTATTAGAGTTTCCAGGTATTTGGAGATCAAATACCCACAGATACATTCTGACTTACTGGGTATTCAGTACATGAAGAGGCCTTTCCCCCACCTTGCCCATGACAAGTATGATGTCTGCCTGAACTAATCCCAAGTGCCTGCATTAGGTTCATATCCCTCCATGCCTTTCCCATCAAATCACATTTTAGACATTGTTAATTGTATCTGCCTACACAATCTCCTCTGGCAACTTGCTTCAGATATTCATGAGCATTTGGATGAAAAACTTACCTCTCAGACCCCCTTCATACATCTTCCCTTTCACTCTAAACATGTACCCTCTATAGTTAAATCCCCCTCCCCTACCCACTCTATCTACCCCCTTAAACTTTATAACAAGACAACTGCAATATACCTTCCCAACTTCTATACTCAATGCACTGACTGATGAAGGTCAGCATGCCAAAGTTTTCTTCACCACCCTGCCTACCTGTGATGCCACTTTCAGGGAACTGTGTACTACAGCTTACAAACCACCAGTGGTCAACTATAATCAAGTGCTTGGGATGCTGCATGATGCCATCTCCAAACAGGAACAGTCCATCCCAACACATTCAAATCATAGTCAGGGACTTCAACCAGGCTTGTCTGAAGAAAACCATGCCCAATTACCATCAGCGTATAACCTGTAGCACCAACGGTCCCTGAACACTAGACCAGTGTTATACTAAGACAAGGAACGCCTGCCGCTTCTTGCCTAGCTTGCATTTCAGTAATTCGGATCACTTAGCTGTCCTTCTACCTGCATAACTAATCAACCCCTGTCTTCCCAGGTGCATGTACACCTTATCCTTCAGAATCCTCTCCAGTAACTTAATGGCCACAAGTGCTAGGCTTACTGGCCTATAGTTTCCAGATTTTTTTTCTTTGTAGCCTTTCTTAAATAAGGCACAACATTCAGGGCATTTACAGTGACAGGTGCACAAAAAGGGCAGAAGGATCATTGGGGACCTGAGTCACCCCAACCACAAACTGTTCCAGCTGCTACCATCCGGGAAATGGTCCTGCAGCATAAAAGCCAGGACCAACAGGCTCCTGGACAGCTTCTTCCACCAGGCCATCAGACTGAGTAATTCACACTGACACAATTATATTTCTAAGCGATATTGACTGTTCTGTTGTACATCTTACTGTACATACCGTTTATTACAAATTACTATAATTTGCGCATTATACATTCAAACGGAGAAGCACCGTAATGATTTTTACTCCTCATGTGTGAAAGATGTAGGAAATAAAGTCAATTCAAATCACAGTAAAAACAAGGGAGAAATATTTATTGAGGACCCTGCCCATTTTCTGTGAAATTAAGGAGCATAGAACTTATACTGCAACTGAACATGGCACTGGTGAGACTGCACCTGGAGTTCTAGCCTCTTTACTTGAGAAGAGGCATACTAGCTTTGGAGGCAGTATGGAGGAGATTCACAAGGTTGATGCATGAGATGAGGGGGTTAGGCCTAAGAGATAGAGTTGCCGGGGACAATACTTGCAAAAATTCAAAAGAATAACAGGAGATCTTATAGAAAAAGTGATAGAGATAGAGACACGGAAGTTGTTTCCACTAGTAGGTGAGGACATAGCCTCGGCAATAAGAGGAATAGATTTACAGTGGTGCTAGAAAGTTTGTAAACCCTGTAGAGTTGTTTCTATTTCTGCATTAATATGACCTAAAATGTGATCAGATCTTCACATAAGACCTAAGACTAAATAAAGAGAACCCAATTAAATAAATAGCACAAAACATTATACTTGTTCATTTATTTATTGAGAAAAGTGATAAAATATTGCATTTGTTCGAAAAAATTATTTCATTAAATATACATAAAACATATGACAAATATAAAAGACAAATTTTTAAGACAAATATATTTTAGATTTTGCATAGCAAGGGAATTAAGGGTTATGGGGAAAAGGCAAGGTAGGTGGAGCTGTGTCCATGGGCAGATCGGTCATGATCTTATTGAATGGAGGATGGGCCATTTTTATTTTGTTTAGCGACACAGTGCTGAGCACACTCTTCCAACCCTTTGAGCCATGTCACCCAGCAACTACACAATCCCAATTCACCCTAATCTAATCACTGGACAATTTACAATTACTAATTAACCTCCCCAGAATGCCTTTGGACTGTGGGAAGAAGCTGGAGGATCTGGGGAAAGGGGAAGGGCGCATTGAGGTTCCTTACACACCAGTGCCGGAATTGAACTCTGAACTCTGGAACACCCCGAGCTGTAATAGTTGTGGTAAACTACATATACCTGTCTGGACCCCCCCGCTGACTGCTCCTGTGGCTCCTCCCACAGACCATGGCTCCTCCCACAGACCCCGGTATAAAGGCGATTGGAGGCACAGACCCTTCCTTAGTCTCCAGGATGTAGTGTGGCGGTCGCTTGCTGCTTGTGCTTTCTTCCAGCCAATAAAAGCCTACCTTAACTCATGTCTCCGAGAGTTATTGATGGTGCATCAATAGTGTACCCCTAACTGCTCTGTTGCTATGGTACCTTTATGTGAGAGACCTGAATACCACTCCACTGACACCCCACTTGCATGATCTCTGGAGGCACATGATAAAATAGGCCGTAGTCAGCATGGTTTCTTCAAGGGAAAATCCCACCTGAAAAATCTGTTGGAATTTTGAGGTGCAAAGGGACTTGGGAGTCCTTGTGCGGGATTCCCTAAAGGTTAATTTGCAGGTTAAGTCTACGGTGAGGAAGGCAAATGTGATGTTAGTATTCATTTCAAAAATGCTACAATATAAAAGCAAGGATGTAACGTTGAAACTTTATAAAGCACAGGTGAGACCTCACTTGGAGTATCGTGAGCAGTTTTGGTCCTCTTATTTTAGAAAGGATGTGCAGACACTGGAGAGACACTGGGTTCAAAGGAGATTCATGAAAATGATTCCAGGATTGAGTGGCTTGTCATATGAAGAGTGTTTGATGGCTTTTTTGCTTGTATTCACTAGAATTCAGAAGAATGAGGGGTGGCCTCATTGAAACCTATCAAATGGTGAAAGGTCTTGATAGAGTGGATGTGGAGAGGATGTTTCCTATGGTGAGAGAGTCTAAAACCAGAGGACACTGTCTCAGAATAGAGGGTGTTCTTTTAGAACAGAGACGTGGGGAAATTTCTTTAGTTAGAGAATGGTGAATTTGTGGAATTCAGCTGTGGAGGCCAAGTTTTTATGTATATTTAAGGCAAAGGTCGATGGATTCTTGATTGGTCAGGGTATGAAGGGATACAGGGAGAAGGCAGGAGATTGGGGCAAAGAGGGAAAATTGAATCAGCTTTGAAGAAATGGTGGAGCAGACTTGATGGGCCAGGTGGCTTAATTCTGCTCCTATGTCTAATGGTTTTATTTTTGCTCTCTCGCTTAAACTTTTCATATCTCATTGAAGTCCCCATGTCATCTTCACAACTTATTTTCTTACTTATTTGTCCTTTCATCAAACACTTCATCAATTGTCTATTCTCACCATGTTACCTGCCCAGCTTATTTCAACTTTTTCTGTTAGTAGTTTAACATAAAAGAGAGTTGTAAAAACAATTATTAGTCTGTGTAAATAATAGACAATAGACAGTAGGTGCAGGAGTAGGCCATTCAGCCCTTCTAGCCAGCACCGCCATTCACTGTGATCATGGCTGATCATACACAATCAGTACCCCGTTCCTGCCCTCTCCCTATATCCCTTGACCCCGCTATCTATAAGAGCTCTATCTAACTCTCTCTTGAATGCATCCAGAGACTTGGCCTCCACTGCCTTCTGGGGCAGAGCATTCCACATATCCACCACTCTCTGGGTGAAAAAGTTTTTCCGCATCTCTGTTCTAAATGGCCTATCCCTTATTCTTAAACTGTGGCCTCTAGTTCTGGACTCACCCATCAGCGGGAACATGCTTCCTGCCTCCAGTGTGTCCAATCCCTTAATAATCTTATATGTTTCAATCAGATCCCCTCTCATCCTTCTAAATTCCAGAGTATACAAGCCCAGTCACTCCAATCTTTCAACATATGACAGTCCCGTCATTCTGGGAATTAACCTTGTGAACCTACGCTGCACTCCCTCAATAGCAAGAATGTCCTTCCTCAAATTTGGAGACCAAAACTGCACACAATACTCCAGGTGGGGTCTCACCAGGGCCCTGTACAGCTGCAGAGGACCTCTTTACTTCTATACTCAATTCCTCTTGTTATAAAAGCCAGCATGCCATTAGCTTTCTTCACTGCCTGCTGTACCTGTATGCTTGCTTTCATTGACTGATGTACAAGAACACCTAGATCTCGTTGTACTTCCCCTTTTCCTAACGACTCCATTTAGATAGTAATCTGCCTTCCTGTTCTTGCCACCAAAGTGGATAAACTCACATTTATCCACATTAAACTGCATCTGCCATATATTTGCCCACTCACCCAACCTGTCCAAGTCACCCTGCATTCTCATAACATCCTCCTGACATTTCACACTGCCACCCAGCTTTGTGTCATCAGCAAATTTGCTAATGTTACTTTTAATCCCTTCATCTAAATCATTAATGTATATTGTAAACAGCTGCGGTCCCAGAACCGAACCTTGCAGTACCCCACTGGTCACAGCCTGCCATTCCAAAAGCACCCTGTTAATCACTACTCTTTGTTTCCTGTCAGCCAGCCAATTTTCAATCCATGTCAGTACTCTGCCCCCAATACCATGTGCCCTAATTTTGCCCACTAATCTCCTATGTGGGACTTTATCAAAAGCTTTCTGGAAGTCCAGGTACACTACATCCACTGGCTCTCCCTTGTCCATTTTCATAGTTACATCCTCAAAAAACTCCAGAAGATTAGTCAAGCATGATTTTCCCTTCATAGATCCATGCTGACTCAGACTGATCCTTCTACTGCTATCCAAATGTGTCATAATTTCATCTTTTATAATTGACTCCAGCATCTTTCCCACCACTGACGTCAGGCTAACCGGTCTATAATTCCCTGTTTTCTCTCTCCCTCCTTTCTTGAAAAGTGGGACAACATTAGCCACCCTCCAATATGCAGGAACTGTTCCTGAATCTATAGAACATTGGAAAATGATTACCAATGCGTCCACGATTTCTAGAGCCACCTCTTTAAGTACCCTGGGATGCAGACCATCAAGTCCCGGGGACTTATCAGCCTTCAGACTCAACAGTCTATCCAACACCGTTTCCTGCCTAATATAAATTTCCTTCAGTTCATCCTTTACCCTAGTTCCTTTGGCCACTATTACAACTGGGAGATTGTTTGTGTCTTCCCTAGTGAAGACAGATCCAAAGTACCTGTTCAACTCATCTGCCATTTCCTTGTTCCCCATAATAAATTCACCCGTTTCTGTCTTCAATGGCTCAATTTTGGTCTTAACTATTTTTTTGCTATTCACATACCTAAAGAAACTTTTACTATCCTCCTTTATATTCTTGGCTATTTTACCTTTGTACCTCATATTTTCTTGGCATATTGCCTTTTTTGTTATCTTCTGTTGCTCTTTAAAAGCTTCCCAGTCCTCCGGTTTCCCGCTCATCTTTGCTATGTTATACTTCTTCTCTTTTATTTTTATACTGCCCTTTACTTCCCTCGTCAGCCACAGCCGCCCCTTACTCCCCTTAGGAACTTTCTTCCTCTTTGGAATGAACCGGTCCTGCACCTTCTGCATTATTCCCAGAAATACCTGCCATTTTTGTTCCACTGTCTTCCCTGCTAGGGTATTGTTCCATTGAACTTTGGCCAGCTCCTCCCTCATAGCTCCATAGTTCCCTTTGTTCAACTGTAATACTGACACATCCGATTTTCCCTTCTTCTCAAATTGTAGGTTAAAACATATCATATTATGGTCACTACCTCCTAATGGTTCCTTTACCTCAAGGTCCCTGATCAAATCCGGTTCATTGCACAACACTAAATCTAGAATTGCCTTCTCCCTGGTAGGCCTCAGTACAAGCTGTTCTAAGAATCCATCTCGGAAGCACTCCACAAACTCCCTTTCTTGGGGTCCAGTACCATTCTGATTCTCCCAGTCTACCTGCATGTTGAAATCCCCCATGACAATTGTATCATTACCTTTGCAACATGCCAATTTTAACTCTTCATTCAGCTTACACCCTACATCCAGACTGCTGTTTGGGGACCTGAGGATAACTCCCATTAGGGTCTTTCTACCCTTAGAATTTCTCAGTTCTATCCATACTGACTCTACATCCCCAGATTCTATGTCCCCCCCTCGCAAGGGACTGATTATCATTCCTCACCAACAGTGCCACCCCACCCTCTCTCCCAGTCAGTCTGTCCTTTTGATAAGATGTATATCCTTGAATATTCATTTCCCAGGCCCTGTCCGCTTGAAGCCATGTCTCAGTTATTCCCACAACATCGTACTTGCCAATTTCCAACTGAGCCTCAAGCTCATCTACTTTATTCCTTATACTTCGTGCATTCATATACAATACTTTTAATTCAGTACTCCCCTCTCCTTTCAAATCAATTCCTATTTCACTTGGCCATACTGTATGATCTCTTCTTGAGCTTTCTACTCCATTGATTCTGTTGTCCTTATTAACTTTTCTTATTTTCACCTTCCCCTTAACTCCATCCTTATATTTCCAGTTCTTCCCCTCCCCCCCACTACTTAGTTTAAACACATCCGTGTTGCAGTGGCAAACCTGTCTGCCAGAATGCTGGTCCCCCGCCTATTAAGGTGCAACCTGTCCCTTTTGTACAATTCATCCCTATCCCAAAACAGATCCCAGTATATAATGTATATATTTGAAGGAATTGCAAAAACTAAAAGTAATTGTATTTTCAAATTGTACCATTGCTCAGAAACATCATGTTAAAAAAATCGTCGAAGAAAGTTTCATTTTGTTTACTATTTTAATATCAATACATTAGCAGTCAATTTGTGCAAGATTGATTATAAAATCATAAAGTAC
The DNA here is from genome assembly GCF_048418815.1 of Hemitrygon akajei. Classification (NCBI taxonomy): domain Eukaryota; kingdom Metazoa; phylum Chordata; class Chondrichthyes; order Myliobatiformes; family Dasyatidae; genus Hemitrygon; species Hemitrygon akajei. The sequence continues at coordinate 36,863,791 of NC_133127.1, forward strand.
AGATCAGACAGAATCCCCGGAGAGAAGAAAACGTTGATGTGTCAGATTGATGGACTGCAAAGATGAAAAAGTGAGTGAGTCTTAAACTGCAGGGATTAGGAGGAGTGGCAAGAACAAAGAGAATATTATAGGAATGAGTGTAGAAAAGATTCACTGTATGAGGTTGTTGTCAGGACTAGAAGGCCCGAGTTAAAGAAGTGCAACTGGAAATGGTTTATTGTCACATGTATCAAGATACTGAGAGAAACTTGTCTTGCACACTGTTCATACTAGTAAAATCATTCAACAGTGCATTGAGGTAGTACAGGTAACACAATAATAACGCAAAATAACTTGTAAAAGCTGCAGAGAAAGCATAATACAGGTAAACACTAAAGTGTAAGTTAATAACAACGTAGATTGTGAGGTCAAGTGTCTATATATTACCATACAAGGGAATAGTCTATTATAACAGTAAGGCAAAAGCAGTCCTTTAGCCTGGTGGTATGTGCTTTTAGCCCTTTTTATTTTCTGCCCAATAGAAGTGAGAAAAGAGAGAATGGCTGGGGACTTTGATATGCTGGCTGCTTTACTGAGGCAGAGAGAAATGTAGACAGAGTGCTATAGCTGAGCTGTGTCCAAAACTTTCTACAGTTGCCATACTGAGCCAGGTGCCAGACAGGGTGCTTTCTATGATGCATTGATAAAAGTTTGTAAGGCTTGATGGGGATGTGCCAAATTTCTTTTAGCCTCCCAAGGAAGTAGCAGCATTAGTCAGCTTTCTTGGTCATGGCATAAATATGGTTGGACCAGGACTGGCTGTTGGTGATGGTCAAAAAAGCTGGATGAACTCAGCAGGTTGGGCAGCATCTGTTGAAAGAAGCAGTCAACGTTTTGGGTTGAGACCCACGTCTTGATTTGACCACAGCATCTGCAGTGTACTTTGTGTTGGTGATGGTCACTCCTTGGAATTTGAAGCTCTCAGTCTCAACACAGTTAATGTAGATTTGAGGATGTGCACTGCCCCTCCTCTTGAAGTTAATTTCCAGCTCTTTTGTCTTGCTGACATTAAGGGAAAGGTTGTTATGATACCATGTTACTGTGCTCTCTTTCTCTTCTATCTCTTTCCTGTACTCGTCCCCCTTTCCCTTTCCCTACTATCTTATTCTGGCTTTCTCCCCCTTCCTCTCCAATCTTGATGAAGGTTATTGACCTGAAACATTGGCTGTTTATTCATTTCCAATAGTCTGATATAAAACCATAACACCATAAGACATAGAAGCAGAATTAGGCCATTTGTCCATAGAGTCTGCTCCGCCATTCAATCATGGCTGATCCTTTCTTCCCCTACTCAGCCCCACTACCTGGCTTTCTCCCGTAACCTTTGATGGCCGTGTCCAATCAAGAATCTATCAAGCTCTGCCTTAAATACACCCAATGATAGCTGCCTGTGGTAATAAATTCCACGAATTCACCACCCTCTGACTAAAGAACTTACTCCGCATCTCTGTTTTAAAAGGATGTCCCTCAATCCTGAGGCTGTGCCCTCTTGTCCTAGACTCCCCCACCATGGGAAACATCCTTTCCACATCTATTCTGTCTAAGCTTTTCAACCTTTGAAAGGTTTCAATGAGATCCCACCTCATCCTTCTAAGTTCCAACAAGTACGGACCCAGAGCTATCAGAAGTTCCTCATATGATAACCCTTTCATTCCCTGAATCATCCTTGTGAACCTCCTCTGAACCCTCTCCAATGCCAGCACATCCTTTCTTGGATAAGGAGCCCAGAACTGTTCACAATACTCAAGGTGAGGTCTCACTAGTGTCTTATAAAGCCTCAGCATCACATCCTTGTTCTTGTGTTCTCGACCTCTTAACATTAATGCTAATATTGCATTTGGCTTCCTCACCACTGACTCTACCTGCACATTAACCTTTAGGGTGTTTTGCACAAGGACTCCTAAGTCCCTCTGCATCTCAGATTTTTGGATTTTCTTCCCATTTAGAAAATAGTCCGCACATTTATTTCTTCTACCAAAGTGCATGAGCGCGCATTTTCCAACATTGTATTTCATTTGCCACTTTCTTGCCCATTCTCCTAATCTAAGTCCTTCTGCATCCTATCTGTTTCCTCAAAACTACCTGCCCCTCCACCAATCTTTGTATCATCTGCAAACTTGGCAACAAAGCCATCTGTTCCATCATCTAAATCATTGATATACAGCAGAAAAAGAAGCGGTCCCAACATCAACCCCTGTGGAACACCACTAGTCACTGGCAGCCAACCAGAAAAGGATCCTTTTATTCCCACAAGCTGCCTCCTACCAATCAGCCAATGCTCTAACCACGTTAGTAACTTTCCTGTAACACCATGGGCTCTTAACTTGGTAAGCAGCCTGATGCACCATCAATAACTCTCGGCGACGTGAGGCGAGATATCGGCTTTTATTGGCTGGAAGAAAGAACAAGCAGCAATTGACCACCACACTACATCCTGGAGACTGAGGCTGGGGCTGTGTCTCCAATCGCCTTTATACCGGGGTCCGTGGGAGGAGCCACGGTCAGTGGGAGGAGCCACAGGAGCAGTCAGCGGGGGGGGGGGGGGGGCGTGTCCAGACAGGTATATGTAGTTCACCACACAGCCTCATGTGTGGCACCTTATCAAAAGCCGTCTGAAAGTCCAAATACACCAAATCCACTGCATTCCCTTTATCTATCTTAATTGTAATCTTCTCAAAGAATTCTTACAGGTTCATCAGGCAAGATTTTTCCTGAAGGAAACCATGCTGATTTTGTCCTATCTTGTCCCATGTCATCAAGTACTCCATAACCTCATCCTTAATAATTGACTCCAACATCTTCCCAATCACTGAGGTCAGGCTAACTGGTCTATAATTTCCTTTCTGCTGCCTTCCTCCCATCTTAAAGAGTGGATATAGGTGTCTTTATTGTTCAGATGCCTCAATGTGAGTGGAGATGTGGACAATCATAGATTTGTTTCAGCAGTTGCAGTGGATCATGGTTGTCTGGGAGGCTGTACATTAATAGCCTCTGGAAGCAGTTCATGGTGGTAGATGTCAGAACTAGTGGCCTGTAGTTGTTAAGGGATGTTACCCCTGTTTTTCTTTGGTATCGGGATGATAGTGGTCTTCCTAAGGCAGGTGAGAACCACAGACTTAGGCAGGGAGATACAAGTACACCTACCAGCTGACCTGTGCAGGGACAGATGCTTCCTGCGGGTTGAATCTCTGCAGACTGATGTTACACCTATAACGGTGACTGCAGGTTCAGGGAGAACTTGGCCAGGCTCGGGTTCTTATTTCTTGCAATGAGGGGTATAGAAATGTTTAAATTATGACAGTCATCCTTAAGGTGAATGGTGACAGTCTCTTCCCCAATGTAGGAGGGTCCAAAACTAGGGGTACAACCTCTTTCTGTAGTCCTGTCCCTCCAGTACTGTTAACATCCCTGTAAATCTTCTCAGCACTCTAACCAGTTTAACCACATCTTTCCTACAACAACATGACCCAAAATTGTACATAGTGCTCCAAGTGTCTCTTCACCAACTACTTTCACAGGTGTGACATAATGTGTCAGCTTCTTATCTTGGTGCTCTGATTGAAGGCTGGTATGCTAAATATAAGATTTCATCATCCTGTCTACCTGTGATGCCACCTTCAATGATCCTTGCACTTGTACTCCGAGATTCTTTTTCTACATCTCGTCCACCGAGATGTAATACTGAGCATCATAGGAAGTCATTCCTACCTGTGGCCATCGAACTTTACAACTCCACAACTCCTTCCTCGGAGTGTCAGACACCTTGAGCCAACAGGCTGGTCCTGGACTTATTTCCACTTGGCATGATTAACTTATTATTTAATTATTTATGGTTTTATATTACTATATTTCTTCACTATTCTTGGTTGCTGCGGCTGTAACGAAACCCAGTTTCCCTCGGGATCAACAAAGTATGTCTGTCTGTCTTTTCCATTACACTCCTTAGTGCCCCACCATTCAAAGTATGTTCTACTACGTGGTTGCTACCACATGAAGACCAGCAAAAATGTGGTCAGGTGGGTGCGTCTCTTGGCTTAGAAATAGATCTGGAGGAAGTCCTGATGAAGAATTTCATCCTGGAACTTCGACAGTCTATTTCCCCTCACAGATGCTGAATTCCTGTTGAATTCCTCCAGCATCTTTGGTGTTATGCCTTGCCTAGTCTTGCTTCGCAGACACAGTCAGTGGGACATTTCCAAGGTACTATGGCCTTGTAAACACAAACGATTCTGCAGATGCTGGAAATCCAGAGCAATAAACACAAAATGCTGGCGGTACTCTGCAGGTCAGGCAGCATCTATGGAAAAGAATAAATAGTCAATGTTTCGGGTTTCTCCAGCATTTTGTGTGTACTGCCACTGATGATTGCCATTCGGTTCACTCATGGTCAATCAGCTGACTGGGTCAGGGATTGGCTACTTCAGAGAGGCGATCTACTGGGCATCCATGACAGAAATCAGAGGAGCAAGTCAAGAGGATCGGCTACCCTTTGATACCTTCCGCCGGGAATCGTTTACACTAGGTCCCCGGACCGGATAGACAGGGACTCCACGCATCCGGAAAGTTTTTGCGAGGACACCAGTCGGACTCTTTTGGTGACGCACACGGCAACGGCGGCCTCCCGGTGTGGTTCTCGGTCAGTCAGTCGGTCGGTCGGATCGGATAGCGCAGGTACCCGAGGCTGCCGGTGGCGGAAATGGTTTGGCCGCACCCAACGGGAGGGCCCGCTCCTCGCCTGCCGCAGCCTGAGACCCGGGCCCCGCGGTGCGTGGGTGTGGAGGGCCGGGGAGACGGTCAGGGGCCGGGGTCGGACTATGCCGCGATGTCCACCTCGACGGGAGGCGGGCTGGTTCTGGACGGCGCTGGGAACATGCGGTGATCGCAGGCGGTCTTTAGCCACAGTGCTGGGCGGCCATGAGGCGGGAGCGTGGTCGGGCCAAGGCTTTACGCAGCTTAATCCCCTCCGTGTGCTTGGCCTAGCCCTGCGCACCGACTCGCCCCTGCGTGTAGCCCGACCAGCGGTGGAATGAGTAGTTAGTGGTTCGGCGGGAACTCCTCAGCTCTGGCTCTCCCTCATGAGGGCGGCCTCTCCCTTGCGTGGAGTCCTGCAGAGACTAGACCCGCAGATACTTCCCCTTCCCAATGTGGGTCTCTTTCCTGGTCGGGGGGATTGGGGAGAACGGAAGGTTAGACTAAAGGTGGATAACACACGAGGGTGATGGGGTGGGGTGGGGTGGGGGGGGGGGGGGAGAGGTGTGGAGACGCGCCTGCAGCAGGGTCGGCTCTTTCTGTGCTACAATTATTTGAATTCAGTGCTTACATTTATCTATAAAATCTAGAGGTGAACGCGTTAGGAAATAAAATTTGGTATTCTTAAACCATTGAAGCTTAAGGAGAGATTTAATAAATCTTTTCCAAATATAGGGCTTTGTTTTTTTTAAATGAGAAATGTTTCTCATAATATGTAACAGAGAGAAGACTTGTAAATTGCATAAAACACATTGATTTGTGATCTGAATGTGATGTTTGAAAGAATGGTGGAAACAGATTCAATAATGTTTGAAAACGTATTGAATAATTTTGTGAAAACAATCTTGCCCAACAGTGGGAAACCCATGTGGAGCAATTCTAGTTTGTTCATTGTGTTTTTAAAATAATGTAATAAGTAGATTTTTTATGGAATTGTTCCAGTGCCTAGTTTTGTAAACTACAGGTAGGCACATGTGCCTATTTATTTCTCCTTGGTTAGGACTTTAGTACTTGCTGTGCATTTCTTAGGAATGTTTCTTGGGCTGACAACAGCAGGTGTCAAGACTCATAAGGGAACAAATGCTAATTTTCCCAAATCCCACTGAATCCACTGGTAGGAAAGCAAATTAGCACCAATGTTCTCAGCACAGACCTTAATTACAGTCAGTTGCCTCTTTTGAGCATCCATGTTATTTGCATGCCTGGCACTAGACTCCTAAAGAGAGACACTCTGTTCTAAGTTCTTTTATAGTAAGAGTATACCTGATGGAAAGAGGAAAAGATTCAAAGTTATACATAAAGCCTCTTTGGAAAAAACGCATCACTCATTCTTTTGGCCTATGACCCCATAAATTGACGAAAGAGTCTGAGTTGGGTCTAAGAACTTGAAGTCCAGGCGTCAAAAGCATACAGAAGCTTAGTGTAAAAGACACGCGAGTGTGTGATTTGCCAAACCATCAGGTTTCCCACCATCTTAAGTACCTGCACATCTGTCCCATTGTCTTTAGGTTCCACATTAGCTTTATCTATCACCTCATAACACCGAATTTGAATGGACAATTACCTTTTGTGACTGTGCTGTGCTTGAAGAGTGAGATCATCAATAGTTATGAAGTGCATTTTGCAAGAAAAGTGAACTGATAGTTCGGTTCACATCCATGACATTGTCTACTTGTCCAGTGTAAACTTTATTTCAGGTCGTATAATTAAAATAATTTAAATCTTGTGTAGTGTGTATCAAATTAGATAATCTTTGAAATGGAAAATCAAAATCAGTTAGGTTGGCAATATGTTATTGCTTGAAGGATTTTGGTTTACTGCAGTCTTTTAGACCTGGTCGACAGAAGACACCGGCTCATCGTAGATTATATTCAGCAAGGGTGCACCATCACTGAAACTTCCACAATTTCTCTGTCTGCAACACTGTACCTCTCCAATACGATTGCCAATAGTGGATGTAATCCATAGAACAATGGGAAACTGTTCAAATTATAACATTTTCACTCCTGGATTAAGAACACCCCAATCCCATTGAGCTGCTGTATGAAAGTTATAGTTGCATGTGTGTGTGCAAACTTGGAGGCCAAGCCTCAAGCCAGTATCAATGATTGAAGTGTTTAAGAGAATGAGCCTTTCATTTAACATTTGCAAAACAAAATCCTATATCAATTTTCCCTTTGCTGAACTGCACTGCCCTTCACTAAAGATCCATGATGTGATCCTGAAAAATTGGACTATTTCCCAGTCTCAATCAAGATCAATTGATGTTTGCTGCCTTTAAGTCAAAGAAACATTGGTGAAAGTCACCCTTGCATTCAGGGCATGGCGCAGTCTTTGGATGTCTGAGAAATGGGGTCTTTGTAGGTCAAGGTCAGGTACAAAACTTGTAATCTATCAGGCAACATTGATTTTTGCCATCCAATATGCTTTTAAGAGATGGACTAGCCAGGCATCTTAAAAGGCTAAGGAAATACCATCAACAGTGGTTCCATTAAATCTTCCAAATCCACTGGCCGGATAAATAGAACAAAGTCAGTGTCCTCTCCTAAACAATATTACACTAATTTGGTTCAGATGTACAGACCATGTTATTCATATGCCTGACCCTGGACTCTTAACGTACATACCCTAATCTATACTTTTTTTTTAGGTGGCAGAAGAAATTGGTCAAAGCTTTCTTGGCAATGTAGACCAAAGGCAATGAATGATGGGAATCACTGGCCATGAGTATTGCAAATAAGAAAGAACATTTGGGCTAACACTTGAACGTTGAGTCCTTTTGTTTGGAGTTCAGAGAAGCGCACTGTAAATGCTACCATCTTGCTCCCTTGTCATGCTAATACTTTCAGCCCAACCGCCTGAGTCTGTGGGTATCATATGAGCTTTATCACTTCAGTGACCAAGGAACTGGAGTGGAAGCACTTCACTCTCAGCTCAAGGGACCACTAAAGAGAATTGTGCATGGATTTTCTTTTCATAACTTGCAACTGCTTTCCATTTGTTGCAGCGTTTTTCTAAATGTTGTTATTGGGAGCTTTTGCAGTAGTTTCTGTTTACACTTTAAATACATATTAAAGTATATTGAATTTGTTGGGTCCACCCTTCCGTTTTTGTTTCACATTGTTAATAAGTTTTGTTTAGAATAGAGATGTCTTCAGACTGGAACATCAGTGAGGATGTGCTTTCTTTGTCTCTGTAATGGGTTTCAGGGCACATAGAATGGGGAAAATGAGATAACCATGCTGATTTGTTGCACATTTACAGGAAAAGGAAGTAAACAATTAACACCTTTCTTCTTCAGTAAGCGTCATTGTGTACCAAAGAAATGGTGATGGAGAAGCCAAGTCCCCTGCTTGTCGGGCGGGAGTTTGTGAGGCAGTACTATACCTTGCTGAACAAGGCACCAGACTTCTTGCACAGGTATTTATTTTTAACTTATTCTTGTTATCTGAATTATTTCAAAAGATATTTTCCATAATGCTGAATGCTACAGAGTTGAGCCATATGTTTTAGCTCCATTATTTTCTCCTGTTGGGGGGGGGGACTTGTATTTCTATAGCAACTCTCACCATTTTTATAGCCAAGATCAAGTAAAAACAGAAGGTGCTGGAAGTCTGAAATAAAAACTGAATGCTAAAATCATTCAGCAATGAGGCAAAATTTTTGGGAGAAACAAAGTTTTTTTCTGAAACAAAGGTTTTCAGGTCACGTTTTCAGGTTTGAAACAAGAAAACAAGTATTATTAAATTGCAGAGAAGACAGGGAAGGGTGGCAGAAAGGAGAGCATGTTTGCAATCTTATGAAGCCATGATTGGCGTGGCAATAAATTGTAAATCTTAAAAGTTGCAGCTCCACTTAAGTGAGTTAAAGGGAATTTAGGGTGATTATACAGAATCAGGTTTATTATCACCAATATTTGTTGTAGAAACATAGAACATAGAAAACCTACAGCACAATACAGGCCCTTCAGCCCACAAAGCTGTGCCAAACATGTCCTTACCTTAGAACTACCTCGGCTTACCCATAGCCCTCTATTTTTCTAAGCTCCATGTGTCCATCCAGGAGTCTTTTAAAAGACCCCATTGCTTCCGCTGCCACTGGTAGACCATTCCATGCACTCACCACTCTGGGGGGAAAAAAAACAACTACTTACCCCTGACATCTCTGAACCTGTTTCCAAGCACCTTAAAATTATGCCCTCTTGTGCTAGCCATTTCAGCCCTGGGAACAAGCCTCCAACTATCCACACGATCAATGCTTCTCATTGTGAGACAGCAAGACATAAAAATTGCAAAAGAGTAGCAGCGAAGTAGTGTTCATGGGTCATGTAGAAATTTGAAGGTATAGGGATGAAGCTCTTCGTAAAATGTTGAGTGTGTGTCTTTAGCCTCCTGTATCACCTCCCTGACGGTACTGGTTACGAGGGCATGTCCCACATGGTGAGAGTATGTTGTCTTCTTGAGGCACCACCTTTTGAAGATGCTCTTATGGGGAGGATGGAGCTTGTTGAGTCTAGCCTCTGCAGGCTCTTTTGTCCGTATACCTTGGTTGTGTTGCTGCCTGAGGCTCTAATCAGAATGCTCTCCATCGTTCATCAGTAGGAATTTGCAAGAATCTTTAATAACATGCTAAAACTCCCAATGAAGTATAACTACTGGTGTGGCATCAGTGTGTGTGGGATCCAGGACAGATCCTCTAAGATGTTAACACCCAGGAACTTGAAACTGATCATACTTTCCACTGCTGATCCCTTAATGAAGATTGGTGTGTGTTCTCCCAACCTCCCTTTCTGAAGTCCACAATCAATTCCTTGTGCTTGTTGACATTGAGTGACAGCGTGTTGCAAATATTGCAGCAGCTCATGGTGGGCTGATGGAGAGAGGAAAAATTGAGGATGGCTGAGTTGCAACAAAAAAGGCCAGTTCTGAGACAGACAGAGCAAATGACTTAATTTAAGTTGGACACATTGGTATCCTTGTCTCAAAAGAGAGAGTGCAAGAAAGGTCCACCAGTCTGCTAGCTTGGTTCTTGAAGTGATGTATGAGGGAAGTGTTTTCTAGAGTTTAGAAGAATGAGAAGTAATGTCACTGAAACTTCAAAACAAAATCTTTCAGGGCTTGGCAGGGAGGGTGCAGGAAGATGTTGAGAAGTCATAGCCCTAGGATAATGGGAGGGTAATTTGTGTGTGAGATGGGAAGTTTCTTTATTCAAAGTTTGGTATCCTCTACTCTGGAAATCTGTAGAAATCAGCCATGCGTTAACTCCAAACAGAGGTCAATAAGCTTTTGGATATTAAGGGAATACATGGATGTTAGGATAATGTAGGAAAATGGAACTGTAATAGAAGATGAGCTGTGATTTTTGATGAAAGGCAAAGCAGGCTTGAGGAGCCAAGTGGTCTGCTCCTAAATCTTTTATCTTATCAGCATGGTTAATGAACAAGATCTGGAGATTTAGAAATTTGTTGCTTTTTGCATTATCTTAATATTCATCAGCTGGTTGGACACTGTTAAACCTACTTTTATATTCAGCTGAGTGTTTAATAGAGTTGACACTAGCCTGAGAGATATCCATTTGTTTCGGCTAGTTTAGCTAGTTCAGTGTCCACATTTACTAGACCTGGGTAGTTTAACAAATGTGGACTGGGAATGGTTATTTCAATAAGCATGTACCTCATGCCCTGGGCACCTTTGGTATGAAAGCCATTTCTGTCTTGATAATTTTTGACTGTTCTAGTGGCTTATCCAAAATCTAAGTTAATTCATCAAGTAACTCCGTCAGTGCGGTATAAATGTGAACAGCCATCTGTTTTGCTGTTAAGCTGCCTTGATTCTGTTAGGTGCTGTGTTGGAAGCTATTACTGGGAGTACTAATGAGGCTTATTTTCTGTGGGGAAAAATAAGCCTCCTTGGGGCAGGTGATATCTACTTTCAGAAAGGCAGCTCTCTAACAAAGTCTGAATAGAATACAATCAAAAACATATAGAATGCACAGAATCCAATGCATATAATATCTGACCATGTTAGGGAGCTGGAACTGGATGACCTTCAACTCATTTGGAAGAATGAGGAGTTGATAGATTGGAACTACAGAGAGATAGTCACCAGTAAGTTGTAGGAGGCAGGTAGCTGGGTGACTGTCAGGAGAAGGAAAGGGAATAGGCAGTTAATGCAGAGCACCTCTGGCATTACTCTCAATAACGAGTATACCACTTTTGATATTGTTGGGTGTACATCCTACCAGGGGAAAGCTGCAGAGACTGAGTCTGGCTCTGTGGCTCAAGGGAAGTAGGGAGAAGAGAGTGTTGGTGATAGGGAAACAGACGGGAGATGTTGTGGCCACGATAGAGGCTCGAATGGTATATTGCCTCCCAAGTGCCAGGGTCAGGGATGTTTCTGATCAGATTTGCAGCATTCTTATGGGGTATGGTGAACAGCCAGAAGTCATGGTATATATTGCTACCAATGACATTGGTAGGAAAACGGATGAGGTCCTGAAGAGAGAAATATAGGGAGCTGAAAAGCAGGACCTCAAGGGTAGTAATTTCTGGATTGCTGTTTGTGCCATGCGCCAGTAAGAATAGGCTGATTTGGCAGATGAATGTGTGGCTGAAGAATTGATGTAGGTGGGTAGTGTTTCAGGTTTTTAGGTCATTAGGATCTCCTCGGGGAAAGGTATGACCTGTACAAATGGGATGGTTTGTACCTGAGCTTAAGGAGGACCAATATCTTTGTGTAATTGTTTGCTAGAGCTGTTGGGGAAGGTTAAAAATGGTTTGACTGGAGTATGGGAACAAGAGTGACAGGCCAGGAGATGGGCCATTTGTATAAAAGTGGATGCAGCATGTAGGAAGACTGAGAGGAAGGATTGGCAATGGATAGAGCAAAATTGCAGTCAGTGGGATAGGTTGAAGTGTTTATTTTAGTTCAAGAAATACCAAGAGCAAAGGTGATGAACTTAGTATGGATCACTTCAAAGAACTATGAAGTTGTGGCCATTAGATACTTGGCTGTCTCAAAGGTAGGAATGTTCTGCGGTTTAGATGTTTCAAGTAGAGGTAAGAGGTGTGGGAGTGGTACTCCAAATCAGAAGGGGAAGTTGTTGTGGAGGGATTGTCTACTGAGTCAGTGTGGGTGTGTTCAATTGAAATTATTAACCTGCTCAGTTGAGGAAAAAACACCAGAGACACAAAATTACCTCTGAAGTGATTTTTATTCAGAGAGGAGTTTGCAGCCACACGCACTTCGGGTGTAAGGTAGCCAACTCCCAATTTGTCGGTTTACAAAGGTCATACTTATACCCAAAAGCAGGGTACGACATTCACAAATATGTTACCGATTCAAATTCATCGATTGATTGGCTATCGCATAGTTAAGCATGCGAAATACTCGGAATGAGCATAGATGCAAGCGAAATACTTGGAATAAGTATAGACACAAGCAAAACACTCAAAATAGGTATATAGCTCAGATACTTTGCCAAACACATTGTCTTGTGGTGGTAAGGTTCCCCTTTCCTTGTTGCCATATTCATCTGGCATCCTATTTTAGTTACATGTTCCCTGTCCTCCGACACTTCCCCAATGACATACTCTGTCTCCAGTCTGGTATGCATACTTTGCTACACTTACCCCTCGACCCCCCCCTTCTACACGTACCCCTTACCCTCTTCACATTCTTAGGTGCAAAGGAGCATTCACTCTATAGGGAGTACACCCTATCCTCGTCAGATGCGGGGGATATGTTCCTCGCAGTCGGCGCATAATGTGAATAATTATTTAAATGGAGAAAATAAGGATGCGATCCAGAGGGCTTCCTAAATATGTTTTATCTGTAATTTATTCACATTTTCTTACCAATACAACACAAAAGCAGTACCACAAGGCAATATTTGTATTGTATTTCATCAATTTAAGGTAATATTCAATGTAATAAATCATAGAAAGTTAACATACTAGGGTGTACAGTACTCACCAACAGTGGCAGGTGTGTTCGCTCTGGGAGATGAGTGGATGTTGTGGTGTCGGGATCATATCAAGCACAGCAAGGGGTGAAGGAAGACTCACAGAACTCTTAGAACTGCCGGCAGCAGGAGATGACACCGGTTTGAAGAAAGTGGTGAGGGTTGTTTGCTTGGCAGCATTTTGTTTTTCAGCATAAATTTGCTTGTAGGGAAGGTTTGACGGCAGAGAACGACGGAAATGCTGACTCCGTTCTAAACTTGGGTCCATGTCCATTGCTATTTGTGGCAAGTGTTCCAACTTCCACCATTCCCTCACCGTTGGTAAACTCCCAGGATTTTCAAAATCGTCTGTTCCTTGCAGCATCTGAAAGATAGTTCGCCGTAAAAAAAAATACGCCTTGAATGTGAATCACACCTTGGTCGAGTGGCTGAATCAGTGATGTTGTATGAGGCGGTAGGTTACGTTAGGAGGAATGCTGTCCAAATGTTTAGGATGGGCTGGTGCATTGTCAAGCAACAAAAGAACTTTAAAGGCAAGGTTCCGTTCCTGGAAGTAGCGTCCCAGGGCTGTGTTACCTTCAGCTGATGCCACGCAGTTTATAATTTCCAATCTTTTTTCAAGTGTTAAAGTAGTTTTCTGCCACTCAGCTGATGACCCAGGACATGACGTCAGATGCTTAGGAAGCATAATTAAATATTTCAAGCACAAAATCACTGCTCTGTAGGTAAAAGCAACAAAAGTTTAAGAGCGCAAGATCGCACATCCACACCTTGCCAAAACCAATGCAAGACTAGTGGGAGTGAGATTGTGAGGCGCGCACACCTGACTTGTATTGGCGGGAAAGCGGTGCTCCTCGCATAATTGTGAGTTTTGGAACCATATAAGGAGATGTTGCTAGAAATATGTTACTTGCATAACTATGAATCCAAATAGTCTGAAGACGCATATAACGAGGATATGGTGTATTCTATAGACACCTCCTCCCCAATAGAAACGGAAACACCAAGGAGGTAGGTAGGTAGTCGGGAGGTAGTTTTGGAAAGGTGCAAATGTAACGGTTTTTATTTTGACTTTGACTTCCCAAATATTGATTGGCGCCTCAGCGCAAAAGCTTTAGATCGAGCGGAATTAGGTGTGAACTACACCATAATTGTCATTGACTTCTTCAAGACCAGTGTGGATGAGTGTGTGCCTTTGAGAACAGACTGGACATCCCAAATCAAAAGCCGTTGATGAACCAGAGTTCAATGATTTATTAAGGGCTAGATCTGTAGTATTCAAGACTGGTGATCCAGAACTATATAAGAAGTCTAGGTACCACCTACAGAAGGCTATTTAACAACAGTTCCAGTTGAGCTTAGAGAGGGAATCAGCAGGTTAGCTCTGGCACGGTTTGCAGGCCATTGCATACTTCCTGTAAAGTGAAACCTAACAACATGAATGGCTGTGATACTTCACTCCAGTTGTTCTTAACACCTTTTATGCACACTTTGAAAGAGGGAATAAAACTACACCTGTGCAGCATCTGGTGACCTTTGTCTCGAAGACTGACTTCAGAACGTCTTTCAAGAGGGTGAGCCCTCGCAAAATGTCAGGTCCTGATCGTGTACCAGGTAGGGCTCTGAAAACCTGTGCCAACCAAATAGCGGGAGTGTTCAAGGACATATTCAACCTCTCAGAGATTCCCACCTGTTTCAAAAGGACAACAATCAAACCAATGCCAAAATAGAGCAGGGTGAGCTCGTCAGCAACTATCGCCCGGTGGTACTCTCATCTACTGTGATCAAGTGCTTTGAAAGGTTGGTCATGGCTAGAATCAACTGCCTATGGAAGGACCCACTGCAACTTGCATATCACCAAAATAGTAAGGCTGCTGTTTATTGATTACAGCTCAGTATGTTACACAATCATGCCCCCAGTTCTAATCAACAAACTCCAAAACTTGGGCCTCTGTGCCACCATCTGCAACTGGATCCTTGACTTGCTAACCAGGAGATCAGTCTGCGGATGGAAATATCTCCTTGCTGACAGTCAACACTGGCGCACCTTAAGGATGCATGGTTAGCCCACTATTCTGCACCCACACTAAACACAACTCAAATGCCATCTATAAATTTGCCAAGGACCCAACTATATTGTTGGCAGAATTTCAGATGGTGATAAAGAGGGTTACAAGAATGAGACAGATCAGCTGGTTGAGTGGTGTCACAGCAACAACCTAATGTCAGTAAGACCAGAAAATTAATTGTGGACTTCAGGAAGGGGAAGTAAAAGGAACACACACCAGGCCTCATTGAGCTATCAGCAGTGGAAAGGGTGAGCATTTTCAAATACCTGTTTTTCAGCATTTCTGAGAATCTATCCTGGGGACCAACATATTGCTGTAATTATAAGAAAGGCACAACAGCAGCTATATTTCATTAGGTGTTTGGGAACAATTGGTATGTCACAGCACACGCAAATTTCTACAGATGTACCATGGAAAGTATTCTAACTATTTGCATCACCATCTGGTGTGGAAGGTCTACTGCACAGTATCGGGAAAAGCTGCAGAAAATTATAAACTCAGCCAGCTCCATGGACACTAGCCTCTCCAGTATTGAGGACACCTTCAATGTGCGATACCTCAAAAAAGGCAACATCCATCATTAAGGACCCCTTATCACCCAAGATGTGCTCTCTTATTGCTACCATCAAGGTACAGGAGCCTGAAGACACACTTGTTTCAGGAACAGCTTCTTCTCGTCAGCCATCAGATTTCTGAATGGACAGTGTACACTGTCGCTATTTTGTTTGCTCTCTTTTTGCACTCATTATATACATACAATATGAGTATGTTTTAATATAATTATTGTGATTTATAGTTTTTATTATTGTGTGTTGTACTGCTACTACAAAACAAAATTTCTCTAAGTATTAGATTCTAATTCTCGAATTATTTTATTGGGGCAGGGCTAATTTTGGTGGTATTGGGTAGGAATTTGGGAGTGTAAATTGATAACAGATGTACTTGGGAAAATGCCCTATGGATATGTGGAGGTTATTTAGGGAGTACTTGCATGAGGTTCTGGATAGGTTTGACCCATTGAGGTAGGGAGAAGGTGATAGGGTGAAGAGGTTAACGAGATGTCAGATGTCTAGTCAAGCAGAAGAAAGAAGCATTCTTAAGGTTTAGGAAGCAAGAGTTAGTTACAAGGTAGCCAAGAAGGGGGCTTTAGAATGGGGAATGAGAAGGCCTTGGCAATTTAGGTTAATGAAAACCCCAAGGCATTCTACAGATAGAAAAACAGGAGGATGCTAGAGTGAGGATGGGACCAATCAGGGATAGAAGAAGGGGCATGTTCCTGGAGTCAGAAGAGCTGGAGAGGTCCTTAATGACTTATTTTGCTTCAGTCTTGATGTTGAGATGTTTGATGTCTGTTTGAGATGTTTGTGTAAATATTCCAATATTAAGAAAGATGATGTGCTGGAATTGTTGAAAAACATTAAGATGGATAAATCTCCCATGGCTGGACAGGATATTCCAATTTACTACAACAAGTGAGGGAGGAGACTGCTGTGTCGTTGGCGATGATCTTTGAATCCTCTTTTCTTTGGCCATGGGAGTGGTACCAGCAGATTTGGTGACAAGTGTTACTCCTTTGTGCAAGAAAGGAAAAAGGGATAACCCAGGGAATTGTAGACAACTGAGTCTTATGTCAGTAGTGGGCAAATTAATGGAGAGGACTCTTCAAGGTAGAATTTGAGCATTTGGAGGAAGATGGTCTGATTTGGAAGAAGGTGATTAGGAAAGTATATGTTATGCTGGCATCCTTTAGTCAGGGGATTGAGTTCAAGAGCCACAAAGTAATGTTGCAGGTCTATAACATACTGGTTAGACAACACTTGGCAGTTCTGGTTGCCTCATTGTAGGAAGGATGTGAAAACTTTAGGAATGAAGCTGGTTTGGTGCAATAATTTATAACTTAGTCATGACAAGGGACAAAGATAAATTATGGGTAAGGGTTTAAAATTGGGGCAAGACTAATATTAGTATGATCAAGATTTGATTTAATAACAGCAGACTGGAACTTGAATGTACATCATGAAGCCATGGGGAATATATTTAAAGGGTTCAGGGCTAACATGCTTTCACAGATGGGACTATCAAACCTAGAGCCTCTAGTGGACATGTTAATAGGATCACTTCTGAGGGACATTATGTCTCTTACTTTGAAAAGGCATAGATTTATTAAAGAAGAAAACAAAAATGCAGAGGCTGGAAACTAAATGAGAAATGGTGGAAGAACTCAACCAGTCAAATAGATCTGTTCTGTTGTAATGTCCCTCGCCCAAAACTTAACTGCTTCCTCTTTCCACAGATGTTGTTTGATTGGCTGAGTCTTCCAGCATTTTTCTTTTGATTTTTGTTAAAAGAAGGTAGTGTCTGACTAACTAAAATAAGTTGAGGAAGTAACTAGAGTAGATGAAGGGTTTCAGTTTTTAGTAATCTATATGGACATTTAGGAAGGTTGTTGATAAGATTGTGTATAGCAAGCTTCTCTTAAAAAGATAAGACCCACGTGAAATCCAAGCAAGAATGAGAAATTGGACACAAATTGCCTTGGTGGCTAGAATTAAGGGGTAGCTTTTGATGGATGTACATGTCACTGCAAAACTACTACCAACAGGTTCCATAAGGCTCAATACTCAGCTTTTTATAATAATGACTCAATTTTTTTTGGGGGGGGATTATAAAGACATTTGAAGGTAACAATAGATTTGACTCTGTTTGATAGTGAGAAGGAAATGTTTAGACTAGGTGGCACTTGGAAATTAATCCCAAGTGAATTTGGGATTGCATAGCAAGTAAATGTAGAATAAAATTGGAGGATGTTGAGTGATTTATAGAGGATCGAAGGAGTTTTGGAATGTTATTCTATAATAGCTGAAGTGCAGAGTACGGCCAATCCCTGCATTACATCATTTTAGATAATGGAAATTTGCCCTTGTAGAATTCACAGATTACTATCAAGGAGTCTGAGATGCAGAGCGTAAGTCTGTTCTTATGGAATTTATGAGGGGAAAAACCTTTATACGTAATGCAGCAAACACAAGGAAATCTGCAGATGCTGGAAATTCAAGCAACACACACAAAATGCTGGTGAAACGCGGCAGGCCAGGCAGCTGAAGAAGCACAGTCGACGTTTTGGGCTGAGACCCTTCATCAGGACTAGATGTCGACTGTGCTTCTTCCTATAGATGCTGCCTGGCCTTTTTGTGTGTGTTGTGTGTGTAGTTTACTGTGTTTGTAATTACCAGATACGTAGATCCTATTAGAATCATAGAGAATCACAGCACAACCAGGGGCCATTTCATCTTTCATTCCTGTGCTGGATGCTTGAAAGAAATTCCATTACTCTTTCTCTACAATCATGTTTTTGCTTACTTCTTCAATTCACCGTTTGTATGTCATTTAGAGACTGCTCCAATCTTCCAGGCAATATAGAACATAGAACAGTTTACTGCAAAAAAAAACAATATTCTGGAGAAGAAATGTCCATTTATGAGTTTTGAGTATTAATAGTTCTTCAGCTATTTAATTGCCTTGTGATTCTATTGCTAAGGTGTCATTGACTCAAATATTTTCTGAAAGGCATTGTATGTGGACAGTGTTTGAATGTTATAAATTGTTTGGGAACTTTGCTTAATGTATCATGCTTCTGTTTGTGAGGCAGTGAATTCAACCAAGATGTATTGTCATCACCTGATTTGAGTAATAGTGGTTGGAAGCTGCGGGTTTCAGGGACTTTGGCTTGAACTTGAATGCCAAATTAATTTGGCGTTTAATGTCCATGACACTTCCTGAAGTGTGTAACAGGTGACTCTGTTGATTGGCAACACAAAAAGCTGGAGAAACTCAGCAAGATATTACATTGCCATCTGTCTGTTCCTTTGACATCACCTAATTTGAGTAATAGTGGTTGGAAGCTACAGGTTTCCAGGACTTTGGATCGTGATTGAATGCCAAATTAATTTGGTATTTAATATCCATGTAGGCTAGACTCTTTCTGAAGTGCAACAGGTGCCTTTGTTGATCAGTAACACAAAAAGCTGGAGAAACTAAGCAGGTTAGGCAACATTTATGGAGGGGATTTAGAAAATTTATGTTTCTGGTCAAAATTCTTCATCAGAGCAGCTTTTTGCATTGCGCTACATTTTCAGCATCTGCAGCCTCTTGCATCTCCTGTGTTGTTTAGCTCCTGTTTGCTAATGGACTTGACCTTTGTGCTTTCTCTTTTTTCCCATCTATGTTGTGACATTGACCCAGTTTAAAATCTCTCTGTCACTCTGTCTCACATTTGGTGTGTGGATAAATTTGACGAGCAGTAACTCGATGTGTCTGAGTGTAAATGACATCACAGATACAAAGTTTGTGAGAGTCTTCTTCTCTTCATCCATGAGGATTTATTTGAGGTTGAATTATTGTGTAGTTCCTTGGTGTAAATCAACTGGAAAAATTATTGTGACTGAGTTAGGCCTCTTCCTGATTGAGCAAAATTGAGATGCAAAAGCAATTTTGCCAGGATGTTTGGGGTGGGGGGGGGGGGCTGTTAACTCAATAGCTCCATCTTTTCATAGTGTACAATTCACAGACAAAATATAATGACAAGATCATACTTTGAGCTTACCAAAGAGGGTGCTGTAGTTCTGAAAAGGGCAATCCTATCTTCCTTCTGAATTTATTGATCCAAGCTATCCTAGCAATTAATGTTACTGACTTTTGGAGTCTTGTGCAGCAATTGCTTTCACAATGATGGAGTATTTAAAAAAGTAAGTGTACTGCAGTAGTTGCGATACCTTTGCAGCAAATCACATCTATTGTCCTGTATAATCTCCATGACCTCAGCGGTAGTATTGTTGAGCATAAATTTTCTTGTCATTCTCTATAGTTGCTCTCATTTGAGTCTTCCATAGTGATGAACTAGAATGTCTCTGCATTAAAATGTGATTTGTAACAGTGTTGAGCTGAGCAACATCAACTCTGTCCGTTTTCAGTAATGCCACTCAGATATTGCAGACTGGAATGTGCTGTCCTTAAAAACATTGCTTCACCCCTTCAAAGAAACCAATTGTTTTGTACCACAAGCAAGAGCTTTAATGTTAATGTCTTTTTTTATTTGTGATTATCAGTTAATGTTTGCCAAGACTGTCTCTGCTGTGCCAATATTAATTCTACTCCAGTACCTGGTTGGTTAATTTTGTGCTGCCCTTGTTATTTGGCATATTTTGCAATACATGTTAGACAAGTTGCACATTATAACCCCAGAATTTTTTTTGGTTTTTCAAATGCATTGTTCTGGCAGGAGTCGTGTAACTTCAATGGACTTAGTGCTTCTATCCCTTGAATAAATGTCCAGCATTCTTTTCAGCAGCATACAAACAGAAGCTCCTTGTAGCTACAAATTGTAATTGATTTTAAATGTCTTCAGAAACTACTCCTACAACGTAGATCATCCCTGAGTTGGGAATGCCCAACTTGCAGATGTTTATTCCTATGAATGGCAGAGCTAGTTTCCTCACCACTCTTAATAATTTCTTTTATCAGTCGTTTTGCTTTTGATGCTACTTACTACAATATAGTGAGGGTATGGTCACACCAGTCAGTTGGGCGTATTTTCTGTCTTGTGGACAAAATCAGCTTGTAGGTACTTCTAAAAACAGAACCTATTTGTTACCCGGGAAGCCTGTTATCAGACATGGTTGTAGCTGATCCTTGAATTTTCATTGTATGAACTGCTTGTCATTTGTTGATAGTGATATCCTTTTCATTAACTTCCAATATTGCTCATGCGAATTCCTGCCCTGATTGAATAGCATGAGCTGTTGTCCTTTTCTATTCCTACCTGCTTCTTGTTTATCTGTAGCAAAAGTTTTCCAGAGTAAACCATTTTAATTCCTGCTTTTGTTTCTCTACAGTTGAAATATTATATTGTGCCACATTCTAGTTTTAGCTGGCTTCCCCATCTTATGCCATCCATGAGATCAGCCATAACTATGCTGTGGAGATTCTAAGAAAAGGCGAGCTTTGGATATGGAGGTTGCACAGAGAATTGGTGCTCAGTTAAAAGATCAGCGTTAGCTCATTCAATGCTGAAACAGATTAGAAGGGCCAAATGGCCTGTTCCTTCTGTGAATCCTTCAATCTTTCTGAAATCGAGCTCTTTTTCCTGACAATGTATCCTAGTCTTATAATCTTTGAGAACTCATTGCTGCTCCATTTCTGACAACTTGCAGAATACTATTTACAGATGTGCTTCCACTTTATTGATTTCCCCCAAGCTTTAAGATTTCCTTCTGAATCTCTGTTTCTGATACCTCCCTGTGTGTCGGTCAGATTTTGTTTTGGGATACTCCTTTAAAGCACCTTGGGCATTATACAAATTTGAGTTGTTAAGAGGCCAAGTTGTGCAGAAGTATAAAAACAAAGTCATGTAAACACAGCGGGATCAATGGGGAGAGAAACATTCAACATTTTGGACCATCTTGACCACCTTTGGAGTCAATGGGGAAGTGAGAAAATGTTTATCACCTGCATTTCTGTTGAAGGGTCCTTAGCCTGAAATGCTGACTCTGCTTCTCGTTGCTGCTTGATATATTGAATGCTTCCAACACTTCATGTGTTTTTTAATTTTGGATTTCCTGCATGAGGTTTTTTGCTGCTTGTTCAGAAGAAGTGATCTGTTCAAGCACTAACCGTGTTGCTATCAGTGGTTCTCTACAATATCAACACTGACGTAAACATTTGGAATGAAGCATTGTATCATAGACACAGTGTAAATAGAGGCTCTTTGGCTTACCATATCTATGCAGACAATTATTTGCATTGGTTCTATAGACGTCTGTGGCTTGGCAATTCAAATGTTCATCGAAATGATTAAATTTGCCCTTCATAAGCAGTGCGTTCCAGAATGCAATCAGCCTCTGTGTAAAAATCTTTTCTCAGATTCTCCTGTAAACCTCTTATTCCTCACCTAAAGCTATTTTGTCCCGTCATGAGGAAAAGTTTCTTATTATCTACCCTGTCCTTTGCTGCTTGTAATTCTGTACATCACATCAGGTACTTGTCCAGTCTCCTTTAACTGGAGCATTCCATCCCAGACAACATCTCCTCTGCACGCCCTTCTTGTGGTGTGGCAACCAGAACTGCACATAATATTCCAGCTGGGGCCTAACTGGTGTATTATAAAGTTGTACCATGATCTCCCTGTACTTGTATTCTAAGTCCTGGCTAGTGAAGGGAAATATACTATCTTCACACCTATCCTAACTATGCTGTTATCTTCAGGGGTCATTGCACTTTTCCACCAAGTATTTGTTCATTGGTATTCCCTAAGGCCCTACTATTATTGGTAAATGTCCATTCCTATTACACCTTTCCTCACAATTTATATCACCTATGCTTGCCAGAACTAAATTCCATCAAACCATTGCTCTACCTAATTTATCACCAGATCAGTATTATACTTCATTCCAAGTGTGCCCTCTTCACTATCAATAGGACCACCAATTTTCATGTAATTTGCAAGAATACCCTTATATATATATGTTGATGTATATGATAAAAATTGAGTTCCATCACTGACCCCTTGAAGTACGTTTGTTAGAGCCTTCCAATCACAAAAACAACACTCCATCGTCACGCTCTTTATCACCAAGCCAATTTTTGACCCATGTTGCCAACTTGCCTCCGTTTCCATGAGCTGTAACTTTATAGATCAGCCACCCACATGGACCTCGTGAAGCTGAAGCCTGAGTAAACCATATAACCACATATAAATATATTTAGTTACCTCTCCAAAAAAATTCAATTATATTAGTCTGGTAGGTTCTCCCACCAATAAAACTGCTGATCAATATCCACTTTTCCAAGTATAGATTAATCTTTCCCTCAATTTTTTTTCTGATACTTTTTCTACCATTGGCAATAGATATGTGGGCTTTAACCACTAGGCTGCTCTTAAAGATACCATGTTTGCTCTAGTTACTAATCTGGCACCTTGCTTGTGACCTGCAAATATTTAAGTATCTCTGTCAATGCCTCAGTGATCTCTCTTGCCTTCTATGCATCGGGGATACATCTTGTCTAGCCCTGAAGATTTACAGTATTGTGCAAAAGTCTTGGGCATGTGTATATAGCTAGGGTGCCTAAGACTTTTGCACAGTACTGTAGTAATTTTATGTATTGCACTGTTGCTGCAAAAAAAGCAAATTCCATGACATGTGAGTGACAGACTGGTTTCTGATATGGGTCTCTATTGTGGATTGAGATTGACAAGGGGGTAGGGAGAATGGAAATCATGGTTTGGAAAAGGAGAGGGGTGGGAGTGGGGAGCACAAGAAGGACAATCTAATGATCAGTTAAGCAATTACAGTCAGCTCTCCTTATCTGCAAATTCCGCATGCGCAAATTCAACCAACCACAAATCACGAAAACCGGAAGTGCTCTTCCAGCACTTCTTGTTCAAGGATGTACAAACTTTTTTCCCTTGTTGTTATTCCCTAAACAATGCAGTATAACAACTATTTTACATAGCATTTACATCATATTAGGTATTATAAGTAATCTAGAGATGATTTAAAGTATACGGGAGGATGTGCATAGGTTATCATGGATCGGGATAGAAAAAAATCAGAAGTTCTCTTACTTAGTAAGTCGGAACAGGTACACCTGATATTATTTAGCGTCAGTCAAATGTTTGTCTTAGTATATAGTATATATTTTACCTTTCTATGCATATAAAACACTTAAGAATGTATGTTTTAGCGCCGGGCTCGGGAACAGAAGTTCCCGAGATCGATCCAGTGACAGACCGCTATCAAGTACACTCTCCACCGTGCCAGGTTGATGCGGAGGATCAAAAACCCAAAACCCGATAATTAAACCGCTGCGTTGCTTAGTAATAATTGTAGCTTTCATTGCGGCAGGGCCTTTCTCACTTTATCCTTTAAAATTGTTCCGATCATTGACCGACTGTAGCCTAATGCTTTTCCTATGACCGATGGTGTTTCACCTCTTTCCGGTCGCTTTATTATTTCCACTTTATTTTCAATCATGATTATTTTCGTGAACAGAAACACTGCGGATTCAGAGTTCTGCCGGGTCCTAAAGCCAACTGCACTGAGACAGGTTAAATAAGGTGTGGGGTTCCGCTGGGTCCTAAGGTCCACCTCATTGTGACAGGTTGAATAAGGGTCTTGAGCATCAGCGTTTTTTGGTATCCAAGAGGGGTCCCAGAACCAATCCCTAATGGATAAGGAGGGCCAACTGTATTTGGAATCAAATGGCCTTGCTCGGTGTCTCAAGGCTGGGTGTGCCTGCATCGGCGTCGCCCCTACTCCTGGCTCTCCTCTGCCACTTGTCCCGCACCTCTCCTGCAGTGCCCCACCCTTGTCATACCTAGCATCCTTTGTTCCTGCCAGATTTACCAAGTCGTTCTGTGCTGCATGCATGTATTTCTCCTCTGATCCATAGTGCATTTTATTCTGTTCCTGGTTACCCTTTTGCTCTTGATACAGTTATAAAGTACCATGGCGTTTTCCTTAATCTTATTCACTTGTGATATTTCATTGAGCCTTTTTGCTCTCATATTTGTTTAAGCACCCCTCACCCTCTCGATATTCTGAAATAACTCTCCCTTTCTTTTAGTGTTAAATCTCTCGTATGATTCCTTTTCCTTCTCTTACCATGAACAAGCACTCTCTAAAAATTCTATACAGGTATAAATGAAGCATTTCATTAGACTTGTATTTGGGCCAAGGTAACCAGTACAGTGCAGAATTTAGCTGAAGGGTTGCATCTGATTTAGTGCCAGAAGGATAAACTTATATCAAACCTGTATGGTATTGGTTTGTTATAGTCACATCTACCAAGGTTCACTGAAAAGCTTGTGTTGCATACTGTTCATACTGATCAATCATTCTGCAGTGCATTGAGGTAGAAGAAGATAAAACAATAACAATGCATAATTGGTGTAAAAAGCTATGGAGAAAGTGCAGTGCAGGTAAGCCAAGTGCATGATCATAACAAAGTGGTTTGTGAAGTCAAGCGTCCATCATATTGTACAAGAGGTCTGTTTTAAGAAACATAGAAAACCTACAGCACAATACAGGCCCTTTGGCCCACAAAACTGTGCCGAACATGTCCCTACCTTAGAACTACCTAGGCTTTACCCATAGCCCTCTATTTTTCTAAGCTCCATGTAGCCATCCAGGAGTCTCTTAAAATACCCTATAATTTCCGCAGCCAATTCCACGCATTCAGCACTCTCTGTATAAGAAAACTTACCCCTGACATCTCTGTACATACTTCTAAGCACCTTAAAACTATGCCCTCTCGTGCTAGTCATTTCAGCCCTAGGGAAAAGCCTCTTGACTATCCACACAATCAATGCCCCTCATTATCTTGTACACCTCTATCAGGTCACCTCTCATCCTCTGTTGCTCCAAAGAGAAAAGGCTGAGTTCATTCAATCTATTCTCATAAGGCATCCTCCCCAATCTAGGCAACAATTTGAAAACTTGGATAGAAGCTGTCTTTGAGCCTGGTGGTACATGTTTTATTTATCTCCTGCTGGATGGGAAGTGGGAGAAGAGAGAATATCCGGTGTGGGTGCAATCTTCAATTATTCCGGTGATGTTTTACTAAGGCAGTGAGGTGTTTAGACAGAGTTCGTAGAAGGGTGGCTGATTTCCACGACGCAAACACTGCTCAGCACAATTCTCTGCAGTTTCTTGTGTTTACATGTATTGCAGTTGCCATACCAAGCAATTATGCCTCGGGATAGAATGTTTTCTATGGTGCATTGATAACAAATTGTTGGATCGATGGAGACATGCCAAATTTCATTAGCCTGCTGAGGAAGCAGAGGTACTGGTGAGCTTTCTTGGTCATGACATCAGTATTATTGAACTAAGACTATTGGTGATGTCCACTCCTTGGAACTTGAAGCTGTCAACTTCAACACTGTGGATGGAGACAGGAGTATATGCACCACCCCCCTTCCTAAAGTCGATAATCAGCTCTTTTGTTTTGTTGACATTGAGGGAAATATTTTTATGATGCTCTCTATCTCTTTCCTGTACTTTGACTTATTTTTATTTGAGATATGGCCCACTATGGTTATATAATCTGTAAACTTATAGATGAAGTTAGAGCAGGATCTGGCTATGCAGTTGTGTGTACAGGGTGTAGGGCAGGCTGTAACCTTGTGGAGCACTAGAATAATTGTGGCAGAGGGATTGTTGCCGATCCTTACTGATTGCTGTCAGTTGGTTATAAAGTCAAAGAGCCTGTGATTTGCAATTGTGATTGGCATCAGTGATAATGTGGAGAAAAATATGCTGAAAGTGTTCATGTTTCCATTTCCATAGATGCTGTTAAGGGTTTTCAGCATTTTATTTTATCTCAGACTTGCAGCATGTGCATTACATTGAAGGTTTTGTTTGACTAGTGAGTTTAATGGAGGAGAGCAGTCCCTGTAGAGTTTCAAGATGGAATCCCTGGTAATGGATGTAAACTAGTCAGATGCAAACTAGTCATTTTATATATAATGTAGAATCATTGAAGATTGAGCATGAGGGACTAGCTATAATCTTATTCCATATAATTGTATATTAGTGGACGCAATCCAACGAACAACAGGATGATTTAAGTGCAATTTGATTGGAAATTGACTGCATAAAACCTTGAAACCTGGTTGTGCCAAATTGTATCTTAAATTTGTTCCCTGAAGGTTTGTTTACTTTCAATAATTCTTCCTGCAGGTTTTATGGTAGGACCTCCTCTTATGTTCATGGTGGCTTGGATGGCAGTGGAAAACCCACAGAAGCAGTTTATGGCCAGGCTGTAAGTATTTGTACTTCTTGGAAGTATTATTAAAATTAACATAATTGTGATAGTTGATGTGTTGATGCAAAACACTTGTGCACTGAGCACATTTGCTTTCAATTTCATTGCGGTGTGAATTGGTCTTGTATCACATCAGCAGTAGTTAAAAGGAACTACTAAGTATTATTTTGATTAATAATTCATGTGGATCCCCAAGTTTACCTAAACCTCCAGTGTCTCTGAATTTTCTCCATCTATGACGTCAGGTTCTGGCATATCTAAATCCAAAGTGTATGTCTCTCAATGTCTAATGGAATTCTGAAATTTGCTTATGTTTATACTGGTTGCAGTGATGTCCATCTTTATGAAAGCAAACTTGGGCTGACTTTTCCATCACGATTATTTATTGTCATTCTTCAGTACACAAGTGTAAAGGAGATTAAAATGATTGTTGTTCCTAATCTGACACAGTATAAAAAGCACAAATATAAAAGCAGTCCAATGAGACACAATGTTCGAGTAAACTGAGTGTGACCATGTATAAATAGGATTAGTGTACTGTATATATGTGGACTGATTGTATGTACATAAAGTGATGCTAGGCGCAGGAGTATCTGAACATTCGGAGACTGACAGGAAATGATAAAGTGACAAACTGGCTCTTGGCAAGAGGAACTCTTAAGCAGCATCAGGGCATATGGAAACACAGGACAGTGACTGTTGTAGGTATGAGGTTTAGAGTGTAAGCGAAAAGTAGTAGTGCATCTACAATGTTGACTGGGTTCAGGTGCGTTGGAGACTGTAGGGGTATATGGTGACATTCTAATCCCCTTCTGTTAAAAGCATGATAGAATGTGTTAAGCCTATTGGGAAGGGATGTGCTCTTGTCTGTGATGCTGCCCAACTTCATTTTGTAGCCCATTAAACATGTAAGCACTGTCACAATTATGGCTGGTCTGGGACTGAGTTTGGACTGGTATTGTTTCCTGACATTTCTAATAGCTTTACAGAGATTGTATCTAGATTTCTTTTAAAGGTTGGGTTCACCTGATTTGAATGCTGCAGATCAAGATTTCAGCAGGGAGTGGATCTCCCTAATAAACCATAGTTTTCAGTTTGAAAACACCCAGATCGTCCTCTTTGTATACAGTCCTCAACACACATGCTGATAAAGTCTGTGGTGGTGACATGCTCATCTAGGCTGGCAACTGGGTCTTCGAACATGGGCCAGTCTACTGACTCAAATCAGTCACATAGAAGCTTATCTATTTCCTCAGACCAGCACAACTTTGTGTACTGGATCTTCAGCTTTCTTCCATTTGTATGTAGAGAGGAGTGATTTGTATGTCTGATTTGCCAAGTGTAGATGGTGGGGGGGTGGGGAGAAGGTGACTTGGTATGCATCTTTGGTTATGTAGCAATGGTCAAGATGGTTAGGGCCCATAGTGAGACAGGAGACATGCTGGTAGTATTTTGGTAGTGTATTCCTGAAGTTGGCCTGGTTGAAGTCAACGGCAATGGTGAAGAGGGTCTCAAGGTATAAATAGTTAGCTTCTCTTTTTTATACACCTGTTAGTGATTTTTCTGTTGTTTTACCCATAAACAAATTTGTCTGGTTTACTTTGAGCAGTATCTATTGAACTCAAACCCAAGCTTAAGGTCTTAGTTCTTCTCCCTTTGCACTGAGCTGAATTACATTTTGATCCCTTCTGGATAATTGCTAAAGTACTTTTTAGCTAACTAAACCTAGTTCATTATTCTCACCTAAATTTAACATAGCTGCAAGTTTGGTTTTAGGATATATTGTTTGCAGAAATTCCCGAGAACATCCAAGCACTTTGCTGTCTTCCTAACGTGAAATAGTTGCTTGCTCTCATCTATGTGGTTAAAATCCAGTATTAAAACCATACAGTCTTGGTGCACTTGTCCAGTTCCTGCTCTTGTGTTCTCTCACCTCACAGCTGTGACCAGAGCTACAAAACGTACTTCCCATTAATCTTCTAAATCCTTTTTGATTTAGTAAATTACTGCATCAGCAGACAGGCCAGTTAATGCATTTGTTCTGTTTTTTGCAATGATCATGTACATTCCTATAAAGCTTCAGAATTTGCTATTAACTTTTCATTTACTAAATTTTATCTTGCTAATTTAAGCAAATCAGCAACTGCATTTCCACATCAAGTTCATTATAAGCTGTGCTTGCTTTCTTGCAGGAGATCCACAAGAAGGTTATGTCCCTTCAGTTCAGTGACTGCCATACCAAGATTCGCCATGTGGATGCACATGCCACCCTTGGTGATGGTGTGGTTGTGCAGGTGATGGGGGAGCTGTCAAACAATGGTCAACCAATGAGGAAATTCATGCAGACATTTGTCCTGGCACCAGAGGTATGCAGTATTTCAAAATGTTTCTGGCAATTGTTTTGTTGCATTGCAATCAAGGTTGATGTAGCACTCACTCTGTTGCAACCATTGAGGCCCTCTGTTGTTTGGAGTTGCCTATGGATATTGCATCCTAGCGGCCTACGTGATCCGCAAGCCAAGGCAGTACAATATGGAGAGCAAGTTGTTGCCCTTGTAGCAGGCCCGCCCTCTCTACACAGCTGATGAATCCAAAGGAACGGCAGAGTCCGGTACCACTGGAGTTGCAGAAGTTGCCAGTCAGCGTTGAACTCAATGTAGGGACTGTCTTAGGGACTCTAGCTCAGTATTTTTCTCCTGAAGCCTTTCCATTTAGTGGATATAGCTGCAAGGCACTAGAGGTTTGAAATCAGAGTTTTCCTTCTACATGAGCTGCCAATCATGGCTGACAAGTTCCGGCTGCTAGAAGTTCATGGTTTTAATGTGGCTGTAATCTGCCTTTGCCCCTTCTCCTGTCAGTAGAGATGTTTCAGTTGGGCTTGGTAGCTAAGCCACATGTGAAGGCCTGTAGTTGTCAGAGGCTATTTGAGATACACACCGTTGGATGCATTTAGTAAGTAGTGGGAGCTTATCCACACTACCTTCCCTGACTATGATAACTGTAATCAACCAGATAAAAAGCGCTTATGGAATTCGACCTCTTGTTAACGGAGACTTTAAATTTAAATATAATTCTAATATTTCTAAAATAGACTTAATCTCTTGTTTAAATTTTAATATTGTTTGCATTATTGATGCATTCATTTGAACAAATTAGTGTTTTATCTGGAAAATTATGTTGGTACTAAATAAAAGTGAGCTGTTCAGTATACATGTGGAGTTTATTAACATTACTCTTATTCATCAATGCCACTAAAGATGTTCATGAAGTCTAAATTTTGTTCTTTTAAAAATTGCAGGGTTCTGTTCCAAACAAGTTCTATGTCCACAATGATATATTTCGCTACCAAGATGAAGTGTTTGATTCTGATGCAGAACTGGAAGAAGGTGAGAGTTTTAAACATTGTAGGTGACAAATTTACTGGAGTCACTTAAGCTCCAAGCTGAAATATTTTCATTTTGCATTTTTAACAAAAATTATATTAGTTTTCAACATTGGAATATCAACTGCAAATAAGGTGTTTGTTACTTGGAAGTTGGCAATGGGTCAATTTACGGTCCTGTTCATGTCTCACAGCTTGTGTGAGATCTTTGGACAGATGTTTGGACAGATCCATTGCAATATCCAAATGAAAGTCAGTGCCACTTCCTGTAATTCTGAAAGGCAAACTAAATGTGCCCTGGGCTTGTACTATCCATCTGTATAAAGTAGTGATCGACCAGCCTAGATACTTTTCTAGGAATTGCTGATTCCAGCTTATAGCAGCTTTCTTTTAATGAAACTTGTTAGTTCTTTCAAGGTCTAGTTGAGATTGTAGGAATTATCCTGCTTCCAAGTTGCAGCCCCATTTCCTGTACAGCAGCCACAGTCACTGTTAGCTGATTATCTAAGGGGTAGTCACTTGGTGATTTCAACACATCACTCTTTGTCCATTTATTGCCACTGTGTACAGTAGTGTACTTGGGTTAACAAGTAAACAATGTCTGATCTGTCATCTAGAAAATTTGCTTCTGCTTATCTTCATACTTACAGTCTCTAACTGTTGTATAGAAAGCTTCCCAGATCAATTCTGGAATAAGAGAACAGGACACTGATGTTTCATCCTTAAACACTTAACCTGAGGACGGCTTCTGAAGACTGTCATGGCTGGCTGGGTCCCTCTCATACCTCCAGTCCTAGGCCTGCTTTCTTTATTAGTGGCCTGTCTTTTATATTGATCCTCCCATACATTATCAAACCTTTGCGTTGTGCTTTCTTCTCTCCTTGGAACCTGGCCCTTTCCCCCCTACTTCTATCTTTGGCATTGCTTCCTCCTCCTCTCTCACTCCTTTGTGCCCTTACCCTCCGATTCCTCCCACCTCTAGCTCTGAGAAGGCATCCAGCCACCTCTGGTATGTGACCCACTTTCTCAGGTGTAGTTAGTTCAGCAGGTCATTGTGCTTTTAACATTGCAAAACATTGTATGATGCTCCATGGAAGTGTATTCAGCATGGGTTGATCCCAAGCCACGTGGAGATTATGAATGCATGTAAGCAATGCCATAAAAATACATGTGGTTGATGGAGGAAATAACAGATCTTAGACTCTTAGCAGCTGAAGACCTGCCTGTCCGTTATGGATACGCAATAGATCTGGAAAGAAGTAGGAACTTAACAATTTTGGAAAATAAGTATCGAGGAGTAGGTTAGAGATAGCAAAGGCATGTCCTTGCATGGATTTAAAAATAAGAATGAGAATGCTAAAATCAAAACACTAATTAGCTGTTAAAGTAGGTCAATCAAATTATGGTTGATGGGTTGACAGAACTCTGCATAAATAGTGTAGAGTTCTAATGACCTTAGATTTACAAATTATTTGAAGTTGACTGGAGCTGTGGAATAATCAAATGTTGAGGTAACAAAGGAACTGATGATGGATTTAGCAACTAATGAGCTATAGCTGGATGATAAGGAAGTGGAAGTGGGTGACTTTAGTGATGGCTTGCAATGCAGTGTAAAGTTCATGTGTTACTGACAGTAGGGTTGTGGATGAACTCAGTTTTACAGGGAGAGGAAGGTGGAGTTGATACAAAGGGGATGGAGGCTCCAGCAAAGGTGAAGTGTTATGATAGCTGCAGAGACACAGCAATATACTGTGCTGCTCAATGCTGGTCAAATGGCCAACGTTTTGCAATAGGGAATCTCCAGCTTAAATAGGGATGAGTATCCACAACTGCTTGGTATAGTGTTCCAAAGGTCTATGGCTCATGAATGAAGAAAGGGATTTATTCATTGGCTGACCTCTTATCTTTGGATAATCCTTCATTATAAACTAAAATTAATTCTTCAAAATTAGTTGCAGCTTAGTTTTGATGTATTATTCTGTATATTACTTCCCAAAGCATAATAATGAGGTTTAATCTGCCATCAGTGTTGACGTATGTCTAAATTAGTTTGTCTCTTTAAATCTCTCTGCACTTTATAGAATCTGAAGAGGAGGTTGAGGAGGAACCGGAAGAACCACAACTTTCTCCCGAGCCCGTGCAAGAAAACACAAACAGTACCTATTATGAGGCTCATGCTGTCAGGTAAATACCTTGCACTTTGTAAGTCACAACATAAGGATAGCTATTACATATAATGCGGAGCAGACTCGATGGACGGACTGGCCTACTTCTGCTCCTATATCTTATTGTCTTATAATTATTATATTTGAAAGCAATAATAAGTTATTTTTAAACCTAATTCTTTCTTTCTTTTTCAATCTTTTTATTATTATTATTAATATCAACAAAATAAAATTGATACATAGATAATAGGATTACAAGCATACACATTTCAACTGAACATGAAAAAATACATAAGCAATGATTACAGTATAAATGAGTATTCCCAAATCATGGACGATACAATTTACAAATAAACAAGGCAAACCTAGGTATATCATAATATATATTAAAAAAAACAGAAAAAAGAAAAAGAAAAAAAATTATGCAAAAAAACTGATCTAATAATCTAATAACTAATAAGGAAAAAACAAAAGAAAAAATGGGGAAAAAAAAGGGCTGTTTATAATATCTCACAAAAATACAAAATTTGGTTTACCAATGATGGACTCACTCCATTTATCCTCTTCCGCTTGTCGAATGATTGCATTTCTTACATTAATGGCTAGAAGATCTATTTTGTTGAATTGGAAAGAAATTAATCCTCCTACCGTATTTCATTGGTTTTCTCAAACTATGTTATGTCTAAATTTAGGAAAAAATTAGAGGTGTTGTATTTGATACTTCTATTAAATTTGAAAAGATATGGAGACCATTTATTCAATATTTTCATATGATGTAATATGACCCTGTTCCAAGCCTATTTGTTTTTCCAGTTTCAATTTTATATATGTTGAGAGGATCGGAGTTGACGACACTGATGATTTTGTATTTTTGTGAGATATTATAAACCTAATTCTTGATGGTCCATTGTTTACTACATTCCTTTTTTACAGCAGAGCAAAGAACAGGAGTGATAGGTTAGCAGGTTGTAGACTTCCACGTGGCTTCAAGTTTTCAGAGAGTAGAATGAGGTGATTATTGGTGGAGAGGATAATGTTTAAAGTTGACTACTTTGAATGCCACTATGGCCAGCATGAGCCAATATTTTTGCAGAGCACAGTGTACAATGAGCCATGAAAACCTAACGTGTAAGCATGACAATTCAATATGCAAGAGTCCTTGCTCCGTGTTGGGCTACATTCCTTGTACTGGCACGAGGAACAGGGTTGTGACTTGCCTTTGCGCTGAAGGACATGCAGCTGCAATGGAGGCCCTTGTGTTGCAGTTGTTGGTACCACCATTTCCATCAGAATTCTTTAAATGGGGTAATAGTACTATTAATGAGAAGAAATTTAGAACAGAAGGTTGTTGAGCAGCCTATTGTAATCATGCTGGTCAAAACAAAAATAAGCAAGGCTGCCGCATACAAAGCGAAGATGTTTGAACTTTCTGGCGACACTTGGGTGACCCATTGATCTGATGCACATAATTTAGCCATCCTTCATTCACTGTAGTCTTTTGGAGGCATTCTCCTGTCCTATTTTTGTGGGAGAAGTGTGGTTCTCTAAATAGAATCTGTATTTTTGAGTAAATTGACTATCTTCGAGAACTCATCCCCAGCCCACCTCAAATTATTGCCTTAATGGTGTTCTTAAATTCTATTAATCCCACTTTCCAGCTTTCAGTCTTTGGATTACTGCACCTCAGGTTTTCAATCAGTACTTTCTTAAAGAGCGTTAAGTGTTTTCTCCCTGTGCACCCTTTAAGAAAATGGGTTCCACATCCCTACCAGTCTGGTGAAAGTTTGTTTTCCTCTAAATTTTTTTACCATTTATTTTGAAACTCTTACTGAAGTTATCGTTCCCTCTGCCCATTCACCTGTCGGTCTCAAGTTATTTCTAATATTGTTTATAGAGCAGTGTTGTGAAGTAGTTTGCCAAGTGAGTTACCGTGGGGAAAGTATCAGGGTGATATTGTGCTTCTGTTTTATGTATTCTGCTACTTCCAGTGTTCTCAATTGGCTTTTGTTTGTACAATCTGATACTATTAGCATACAAAATGAACTGATCTCTTGTATATATTTACCTCTCCAACTTGTCCTCTGTAAATTGCTACTGAGTGCAAGCATGCACGCGCACACAGGCTTTTGTTAAAATCTTGCTAGTCCTGAATTTTCCCATCTTTGTTTCTGTATAAAGTAATGGTGTGGAGGAACCATTGGAGGAGGCAGCGGCTGAGCCTGAGCCTGAGCCGGAGTCCAAAACTGAGGAGGTAAAGCCTGAACCTGAGCTGGTGGAGAAGACTACGGAAGAGTTGGAGGAGAAGGCTCCATCACCTACTCCAGTGGAACCTACTTCTCAACCTCAAGAGCCTCCCAAGGTTAATACCAGTATTTTCTCTATATAGGTTTCTTATTGCCAGGCAATACTTTCTGGCTTTATCTGGCCCAGATTAAAAATAGAAGTGCACTTGTAGTAAAATATAGTCAGGGCTCCAAAAAAAAAATGCATACACAATATGAATGGGTTAGTCAACATTTACTAATGAAATGTAGCTGCTCATAGTGAAAACTGGTAAGTTGTAGTTTGAATTTGACCATTACATCTTTGAAGTAGAAATGTTAAATGCAATTGGCCTACATAATTTTCACCAATATGCTGCCAAACTAAAAACATACCCTAATCATAGGCTCAGGATTTTTTGTATTTGAGGGAATGCTTTATTTCTTGATAGTAGCATAGGTATGTGTTGCATTCTCTGCAGGCTTTCTCCTGGGCCTCAGTGACAAGTAAAAATCTGCCTCCTAGTGGTACAGTTGCTTCCTCTGGAATTCCTGCCCATGTTGTTAAAGCGCCAGCCTCACAGGTAATCTGTGAATGGACCTGCTTATTAATATATATTTATTGCTTTTCTTCAAAAGAAAAGCTTAGAAATTCTGTCTGTTTATCAATTTGGGTTAGGTAATTATATTTGAAAAGAAAATGACAAGCTTAGATATTTGTGTTAGTTATTGTTAGCTCATAGCACAAACCCTTGATAAAGTAATATTGTCAGTCAGCAAAAATCAGGGCAATGGCTTCTGTTAGTCAGGTAGTGAAAACTGTTAAATGTTCTCCATCACTGAACTAAGATATAAAGGGATGTGTATACATTGAGTGCAATGAGCCATTGTAGCAACTTCACTCTCTTTTTGTTGTCTTTCCACCACCCCTTCCCCCAAATAACATTCCAGACACGAGGTGAAGCAAAGAGCGAGACCCAGTCTCAGCCACCCCGGCCGAGAGACCAGCGTCCTCGAGATCGGATGGGCTTTGTGCCCCGTGGACCCAGAACAGGTGTGTATGTATTTTTGAAGTGGTTTTCTAGTCAGTATGGGGAAAATGGAGAGGGTGCGGGGTGTGTGGGGGGGGGGGGGGGGGAGAGTTGAGGGAGATGGCTTGGGAGGATGATACAGAACTGAAAAGTTTGGTCTGGAACCTGGCAGATCTGGTGAAATTGAAGCACAAGGAGAACTAAAGTAGTGCCATTTTAGTACTGACATGGGTCAATTGGCTTGCATTTCATTTCAGATTCATGCATGATGATGATCATCTCTCTGAGGGGTGGAGGGTATAGCTCTGTTCTGGTCCTGTAGTTGTTTTATCCTGGCTACATGGGAAGGCAGGAGTGCTAATGGGTCTATTATGTCACCCTAACGTTTCGCGATGCAGTGGAAACTTTTCAAGTGCATGTCATTCAGATGGATCATTTCATTGTGAGCACATCAAAGTAGTTGAAATGGAAAGTAACAATATGGAATATAGTGTTACAGTTACAAAATACTGTGCAAGTAGACAAATAAGATGCAAGGCCATGGCGAGGTCTGAGTCACCACTCTCCTCAGCCAAATGTATTTTGATGTTCTCCATTGTTGATATTCTGCAAGTGAAGAGTAATTTGGATTAATGCCATAAATTGGAACTGGATTTGGGTCCCAGAGTACATTTAGGTGATCAGTTGTGTCAGGAGGGGGTGATCCCTTACAATCATTTTGTGCTAACGTTCAAAAGATCAAAACCAGCCCAATTTACAGAATGTTTAAGTTTTTATTGCTTACTATGGAATATAGAAATCCACCTATCCATCGTGGTAATTGCTGCTTGAGCTGACAGCCTAGTTATTCTCAATTCTGGTTTTAAGTCTTTTGGCAAACAAAGGTGCTGAAGTTTTGTTTGATTTGGATCTCGAATTGCAGCCAGGGTTTGCAATACTTTTAACAACTGCCCTTTGGAATATGAGTGATTGGCATAAGCAGTATTCCATGAAATAACAAATCTAGCTTTGATAGCTCTGAGCTTCCTGTGAAGCAACCTTTGGCACCATTTTAATATGGTTACCTTGTATTCCCTCAAATCTGATCCAGGAGGATGATCAGATGAAAACTTGTGGCATTTAAAACTGTAATGAGAAAGCACTGAAGTGTGCTGCCTTCTACTATGACTGTAGAATTGTCTGTCATTCTGGTTGAGCTGCTCTTTCCTCAATACTTGTGTTTCTTACAATCCATTGTCATTAACATCCACACAGGAGTAGGTCACTCAACATTTCAAGCCTGCCCCACCTTTCAATATGGCTATGGCTGTCTGCCCTGGGCACAACTTTCTCCATAGCCCTCAATCCAGTGATCTTTCACACTTGAAATACTTCTAATGATCCTTACTGCCATTTTCTCTTAAGATCTTATACAATTCAAAATGAGTAGAGGCTCTGTCACTTTTATTTTGAATTATAATACACAGACACTACACTCTGCAGGGAAATTGCAAATATGCCAAATGTGTTCATTCCACTGGCT
Source organism: Hemitrygon akajei (assembly GCF_048418815.1). Classification (NCBI taxonomy): domain Eukaryota; kingdom Metazoa; phylum Chordata; class Chondrichthyes; order Myliobatiformes; family Dasyatidae; genus Hemitrygon; species Hemitrygon akajei. Next base: position 36,900,794 of record NC_133127.1, read on the forward strand.
GATGCTACTTGCAGGAATAAGGTCAGAGGGATACCATAAATCCCTGATAGTCATCTGTTGAGCAGTACTTAGTGGTGAAATTTGAGAGGTGTTTTTAACATAAAATGGCAGCCTGTCACTCTAAGTCATGATTTGGTCACTCCAAGTATAGGGCGTGGCAGAATTTTTATGTGATGTGAAGGTAAGAATTGTGTTGGGTGTGGGGTTAAAAGAAAGAGTATTACTGAGCTTAATCTGTAGATGACAGAGATGTTCTTGAGGGTCTGAACAATAACCAAATTGGCACAGAAGAAATATGAAACAGGAATCAGACAGAATGAAGATATAGCTGTGTAAGAGTCATTGACCAGGAATGCTGATGAAATCAATGGCAAAAGGGTAAAGATATTTTCTGTTTATCTGATGGAAGACAATGGCTTATTTTGGTTGGTAGCCAGTGTGACAGTAATGAGATAGCGAAGGGGCCAGAATGTTGGGAGTGCTGAAACAGGGTACCATCAGCCTTTATGGAAACTAATCTCTTCAGTTCTGGCTGTTGTGGTCAAGTGATGATGTGCAGATGGAAAGGGAGCTGAGGGTTGGCCCTTACAGATTGGAAGGTTCCCAACTTTGTGTTTATGGTATTTGATAATCCATTGAATCCTGACTGACATGGTAATGATTAATTTATATAGTCTGTGATATTTGCTGTTGAGATGCTTATAAAATCTAGTCTCTGTTATAATGGTGAAAGTATAGAAACGTGAAGACACAAGTGGTTGAGAAGGTGTGTTATTTATGGTATATATTTTTAAATGTTTGTTTCACCAACTCTGTAAACTATGCCAAAATATGAAACTAGTTTCAAAATTGTACTGAGATACCATCTTTATGTTGCAGGTCGAGGAGATCTAGATACAAATGAGGTCGAGAATCGAAGAATCATTCGTTACCCAGATAGTCACCAGCTCTTTGTTGGCAACTTACCTCATGACATTGATGAAAATGAATTGAAAGATTTCTTCATGGGTGAGTACTTCATGAATTAGCTGTAAACATGGGGGTGAACCAGATATCTTTTTAGTATTAACTGGACAGGGAATTAAGCCAAGGATAACCAATCTCCCACCTTGCCTGGAAATAAGAGTTGCTGATCTTTGTGTTACACCCTCATTTAATTTTATTCACTTGGTTATCTGATTCCCTTAATTTTTCCTTCTTTACTCCTAGTCCCAGAACTCTAAAGGTTCAAATCATCACAGGTCACTTAATCAGTCTCCAGCGCAGTGCAATCGCACCAGTAATCTGTGTATTAATTTTGCAGAGGGGACAGGTAACCAGTATTGAAGGGTATAAAGTGGTCAGGGTGTATCACATTTACAGCAGTCCAAAAATTATATAACCATTTGTTTGGTGTGAGAAAGGCAAACTTCTTTTGGTGCATAGGTGTGTGAGGGAGCCAAAAGTGATTTTTATCTGTTGCTTGCTGTGATTGTATTGCTTGTCATAGAATAATACAGCATTGAAATAGGCCTTTTGGTATAACTTGAACATTGCAACCGAGGTTATTACCTAAGCCTATCCCACTTGCCTGTGTTTGGCCCATATTCCTCTAAAGTATTCCTGTGTAAATGTCTTTTAAAAATCATAATTATACCTGTTTACTTAGGTAGCTTTTTCATGTCCCCACCAGCCTCTGTGTGGAAAAGTTGATCCTCGTATCCCTTCTCACTTTAAATCTATTCCCTCTAGTTTTGGAGAGGCTCATACCTCTAAGTTCATCTCTCTACCTCCTACGCTCCAGGGGGTAGGGGAAGCCAGCCCTTTTAGTCTCTCTTTCAAGCCCTGCTAACAGCTTTGTGAATCTTTTCTGCACTTATTTCAGTTTAAAAACATCCTTCTAAGTTAGATGGTAATCAAAATCATTGTACAGTGTTTGTCAGTTACAAATTATTTCTTGAGTTTTCTGAAATAGATTGGTTACAGAGTTTGATGTTTTAAATCTGTTTTTCCTGGTAGGTTTTGGCAATGTAGTTGAGCTTCGTATCAATACAAAGAGCAGTGGAGGGAAGCTGCCCAACTTTGGGTTTGTGGTGTTTGATGATCCAGATCCTGTACAAAGAATCTTGAGTGCCAAGGTAATTATTAATCTATCTAGCAGTCTTCAAGCTTGTGTTATATAAATGTGCTTTGCAGCTGCTAAGATGCTTTTGAAATTTAGTCATTGCTGTGGTGGTGAAAGCCATGGAAGGGTAGTAGAGTGGTTAAATTACTTGTCCAGTTATCTGAGACCCAGACATTTCACGTGGAGCCATGAGTTCCAATCCCATCACAGATGCTGGGGAATTTAAATAAATTACAGTAAATAAATCTAATATTGGAAATGTTGACAGGAAGTTTACAGATTGACATGAAAACCCATCTGGTTTACTGATCTGTTAGCCTCCTTAACAATTCTTAACCATCAATTGAGGCCGAATAAATTTGTCACCTTGGCAGCAGGGCCTGAATCTAATGAATGAATATTTGTAAAAGAAACAATATGCTAACAATAGACTTCCAGGAGAATAATGTGATTAGAAAATGTGATGTTAGTGAAAGTGAAGAATTGCTGTTCTTTTATTCATGTCAGAGTTGTAGCACTGTGCAGCATAGATACAGGCCCTTCAGCCCAAAGAGTTCACGCTGCCCATGCAGCTAGTCCCTGTGTTGTGCCTATATCCCTTCAAGTCCTGCACCTGCATCTACTTATTCAAGCGCTTCTTCAATGATACTGTAGTACCTGTCTCAACCACTTCCTCTGGCAGCTTGTACCATATACTCACCACCCTCCGCATGAAGCGGTTGCCCCTTGGGTGTCTTTTCAATATTCTTCCTCCCCTTCCCCACCCTAAATCCATGCCCACTAGTTTTAGTCTCGCCTACCCCGGAGAAAACACTGTTACCATTCACCTTACCTATACCACTTGTGAGTTTAAACATTTATATAAGGTTACCCCTCATTCTCATACATTCCAAGGAATAAAGACTTAGCCTGGCCAACCTCTCCTCTAGTTCGGGCAACATTCTCGTAAATCTTTTCTCCTTTTCTCAAATATTCAGGGGATTGTTTAGTTACCTCATCGGCAAGACAGCATTTCTGATACTACAGTGCCATGTAGTGAGTACCAGCCTGGATAACTGGCTTGTTAATGGGAAGAAGCATGTTGTAAACACATGACTCTGAGTCTGGTGGGGCATCCACTGAGCCAGCATTGATGCTTTCTGGGAAAAGTCCAAAGCTAAAGAAAGGGGCTTGAGTGTTTTTGTCTGGGAGCCTATTAACCTGATATCTCTGTCTGCAGCCGATCATGTTCCGTGGTGAGGTCCGTCTGAACGTGGAGGAGAAGAAAACGAGAGCTTTCCGAGAGGGAGAGCGCCGAGGGGGTGAAGATCGTAGGGACACCCGTCGCAGCGACAGGGGCTCTGGACGAGGCATGATCGGCAGTGGGATGATGCGAGACCGCGATCCCCGGGGTCCCCCACCCAGAGGTGGTATGGCGCTGAAGTCGGGCCCTGGGGCTGGCAGAGGGGGCTTGTCTGGTGAAGGTCGTTTTGCTGGACCCCGTCGCTAAGGCTTCATTGTTCCTGATATCTTGCTGGTGACACCATACTCTTCGTTTATTTTGGCATTTTTGTTAATTTTGGCTTTGGAATGTGACACGGCCTGTTTTTTTTCTCATTTCTTTGTGAAAACAGCCTTCTTTTTACCAGTTGATCTTTTTCCCTATTTTTGGAACAGGATTCAAGCAAAAAAAAAGCAAAAACCATTGTCTAAAGACTTGGAAAATAGAGCAAAAGGCTTCAATTTAATTGGAACCCATTTTAAAGGTCTGAAGATCCACCCCTTTATATGTTTAAAAAAGAAACAACCATGGGCCTTTGCAACTTGGCTGCTTTATTTTATAAATGTGTCAAGTTTATGCCCAGTTCTGTTGAGGAAAACAAATTGGTGCAATTGGAGAAGCTTGCCTTGATATTTTTCCTTTTAGAAATACTTGGCTCAAGAACTTGCGTTCATGCACTCGTCATAATGCACTAATAGGTACTCTTAGAGCATCATTTGCCATGGCAACTGCAGGAGGAGACGGGTGAAAATCCAGTGCTGTCTGCTTCGACAGGGAAGGCTGACTGACCAGATGTGGGCTTTGAATCTTATACCTGCTGTGACCGCTGTTTTCCCACATCTGTTAGCCATAATGGACAATGTTTGAAACAGTTTCTGATGGAGATGGACTTTTTTTTTCTTGAACTAAAAATTGATATACAAAAGCAATTGTGAACTTGGATTAACAGCCCTGAGCGCAAGAGTTTGGTGGCTTACTCTCTTTTTTCTATCTACCCCACTGCAATACAGGGATGCCTCGCTGCTTGACACCAGTTTTCTTCCCCTTCGATCTGTGCAGTTGTGAATGTGCAGCGAAAAATCATAGCTAAATGTTACTGTTTTTCGTTCTTTCAAAGTGTAAAGAGCATGATGGTGCCTTCTATTGATAACGTCATTCCAGACTTGCTGGCAACTCTTGTATGGATTGTACTAACTCAGTACAAAGCTGAACAGCTGTAATACCTTACGGAATCACTAGTATGTTGATGAAATGCAAAGATGCAAAAAGCTGCAGCATCCTTGCTCTGTGTGTGGGGGTGTGGGAAATCAGAAGTATTAAATAGAAAAGAAAATTGCACAATCTCCTGTTCACCTGTTCTTAGCTGTTTTTATACCATTCCTGTAACCACATGGTTGCTTTGCTTGTGTTTTGTGTTTTACATTGGAAAATTAGGTGTTTAAAAAAAAAACTAAAACCCATTACTGTTACCTTTATGAGAGATATGCAAAAGAGCATGGTTATGGCTATACTTTACTGCATAAACGGTTATTTAAAGATGTGTAGTCATCTGTGATCAGTTCATATAAAATATAACTTTAAGGGGAAGCTACATTATGCAAAGCTTAACAGTAATTGTTGCGGGTTCTTTTTTTTTGAAATAAAACAGGTTGGCCAACATCAAGGATACTGCAGCTTTCAAGCCAAAATCCGCAGCTTCTCGTTCCCCTCGTACCATTGGTTGGTTTGGCCTAGACCCCGTTTTTGAGAGGGAGCAAAAGTGTAATGATACGCACGTTAGCTTGGTACGGGTGGAAGCTGTTGGTGATGAGTGGGAATATCATTAAGTCACAGCTTCTAGCAACAATGCACATTTACTGGTAGCGCAGTGGTTTTTGAAGCAGAAATTTGTTTACACGCACAGCTTGAGGCTGTCACTTGTTGACTGTTGAGCAAAACCAGCAGAGACAGTGAAGTTTACTTGTTTGTAGACGTTGATTGAAAGGATAATTGTGTCTGTTGGTTTTGTCTTTGTTTGAAAATTTCTGAGGTCTTCCTTGTTTGATGGTAGTCTTGCACTATTTCTCAAATTCTGGGATACATTAGCAGTTTTTTGTGTTTTCAATCTTGTTTAAAGTTTTTTTTCCAACTGATGTCTACATCAGATCTATTAATGTGGCCTGGAAATATTGTACTTGAAGTTTCCATCGGGCAAGGAAGAGTTAAACGTCTCCCCCACCCACATATGTACTTGAAGCCCTCCCCTGGACACAGAACTTGGTTTCAGTATCATTTGCACAATTTCATTGCCAAGTAGTTTACCAGAATTCCACAAGTTTCTGCTGTGCTGATTGCTTCACCTCACCAGCATTTAACTTTAATTTCATTTCACACCACTTTGGAGACTGGAGACTATTTCCAGAAAGTGTTGGGTACAAGTTTACTTAACTTGAGGAAGGCAGATGAGCCATTTTTGATCTGGCTTGCTTCTCACTGTCAATAAACATTGGTTAAAAACAAACTGAATCTGGTAACATCAGAATGTGGTTACTCACTGGTGATCTGTTCACTGAATTTTATTGTGCGCTGTAGTCCTGGTTCCCTACTTCCTACAATACTCAATACCCCCCAAAGCGAAGTTAGTAGACTTTTCCACGACGAATGTGTATTATTGGGTGGCACTAGCTAATGATATGTTGCATTTTTGGAGCAATATCATTCCATTTTTACCAATAAGATGGGCTTTACCACCTTAGCTTTTGTGGGTATTGTAGATAATAAATGGTTTGCCATCTTCAGAAGCTGATCTGTGTTTGGCCATCTTATGCTGTTAGAGCACAGTAGTTACACGTGTTGCAGGTGGCAAGTCTTCATATTTGATTTTCTTTTTTGAATGTGTTGGACTAAACATACAATAAACTACTGATGTCTGAAGCAGTTAAATTTGTTTTCAGTTTTATAATTCCTGTGTCATGCTTAACAATTTACATTTATTTAGCATTTCCATCTTGTGTTGGGGGGTGGAGGTGTGAACAGGTATGTTAAACCACGTTCTGTGTGAATAAAGACTTGCTGAACAAATCAGTATTTTCCCCTTTTGGGTCAAGTTAACGTACAGCAAGTTTCAAGGAAAAGAATGACAAGAACCCTACTGAGGTAAGTCCAAACTAATGTTAAAGTGAAGTTTATATATTCCATTCTAGATTAATTCAATCACATCTTTGTAGAAGTTACCAGTATAAATGTTTAATACATACATTCTACAATAAACACAGGAGAGATTCTGCAGATTCTGGAAATTTAGAGCAATGCACAAAATGTGCTGGAGGAACTCAGCAGGTTAGGCAGCATCTATGGAAGTGAATAAACAGCTGATGTTTTGGGTTGAGGCTATCAGAGCTGGAAATTAAGGGAGAAGATGAGGTGGGGAGAGCAGAAGGAGGACAGTCTTGAAGGTGATGGGAGAAGCTAGGAGGGTGGGAGGGGATGAAGTAAGAAGTTGGGAGGTGACAGATGGAAAAGGTAAAGGGCTGGAGAAGAATGAATCTGATAAGAAAAGAGAGGCGTACCATGGGAGGAAAAAGGAGAAGTGGGGGCACTGAGGGGAAAGAGTTAGGTAGGTGAAGAGAAGTAGTAAGAGGCCACAGTGAGGAACTGAAGAAGAGATGGGGAGGAGAACTTTTTGGAAGTTGGAGAAATAGATGTTCATGCTATCAGATTGGAAGTTATCTAAATGGGATATGAGGTGTTGCTCCCCATTCCAAAATAGAAACGGACCCTTTGGCCCAACTAGTCTGCTGATTTAAGCATCTTCCCTGCTAGTCCCAGACTCCAATCAACCCCTCCCCTCCATGTACTTATCCAAATGCTTCAAAGTTACTATTGTAACCACCTTGACTACTTCTCTGGCAGCTCATTTCAGGTACTCACTTATCCGCTGTGTAAAGACGTTAGTTCTGATTTCTTGTCTTATCTGTCCTTTTTAGTTTTGGACCCCCAACACTGGAGAAAGGTCTATGACTATCCACCTTATCCAAACCTTATGACTTTATTAACTGTGAGATCACGTCTCATTCTCCTACACCCCTAGGAATAAAGACCTAATCGAGGCAACCTCTCCCTGTAATTCAGGCACTCTAGTTCAGGTAGCATCCTCTTAAATCTCTCTCAAGCTCAATGATGTTTTTCTCATCATAGGGTAACTAAAACTGTACACAGCACTGCAAATGCATCTTCATCAGCAACCTGTATAATTGCAACACAATGTCTCTGTTCCAAAACACGATGTCCTGACTGATGAGGCCCAACATACTAAATGTCCTTTTCACCACGCTCTCTACTTCCACAGCCACTTTCAGCAAACTGCACTTGTACATTCAGATCCCTGTGTTCCACAACACTTATCAATGCCTTATTCACTGTATAAAGTCCCACCATGTTTGAATGCACAAAATGCATCACCTCATACTAAATTGAAATTAATTTGCCCGCCCCACTAACCGATCAAAATCCCTTTGCAATTCGTCGTAGCCTGTTTCAAAATAAGACACCCTAATTTAGTATCGTCTGTAATCTTGCTAGTGATGCCATGTAAACATTCACATGCAAATCATTTACGTATATAGAGTAGAGGTCCCAATACTGACCCTTGGGCACCCTACCAGTCACAGACCTCCAATTAGAGAATCAACCTTCAACTTCCTATCATTCAGCTAATTCTGAATGCACATTATCAGTCCCTTTGAATCCCATATGACCTAACCTTCCAGATCAGCCATCCATTGCTGACTTTGTCAAAGGCCTTAAAGTCTAGACTCATCCACTGTGTATCTTCAACTGTCCCCTTAGTTACCTTTTGCAAAATTCTAAAATATTTGTCAGGTGTGACCACAAAGCTAATTACTCCTGATTAATGATCAACTAAATACAAGTTGGAATTAACAATTCAAAAATAGATCAAGGCTTAAACAAGCATATTGATGTAATCTTTGCAAACAAATTACTTCTGCTGAAGCAAAGAGGAAGCTGTTAGATGATCCATATATATTAAGTACATAGCCCTAACATTTGTGGATTCTGTGTTTTATGGCTTGCCCACACAAATATCCTGAATTCTGGAATTTTTCTCCATTTAATCTTCTTTAATTCTCTTTTGATTAACTTGCTTAGTTTCCCAATAATTCATGTTGTGATTTTGGAAAGATCTTTGGGGTAGTGTTCTGTGTTAATAGTTCTATAAAAGCAATCTTTTGATCTTGAATTACATAAAATTCATTTCAATTAATGTAATTGTTTAAGAATTAGGCACATTTTCCCCTGTCTTGTTTAAATTGTATAGAATACTTTCTGCATAGTCTCAGTGTTTTCTAGATTAATAATCCTTGACACAGACCTTAGAGGCATCTATTTACACTTGCCTATATTTCATATCCAACCCGTACTTTTAATGTCCTCCTTTCACCATTTGTCTGCAGTTACTGAACCAACATTCATCACAAAGTTGCAGACTAAATTTTTGCATTACTGTAAAGACGTGCAGTCAGGAGTGACAACAGGGCTGTTTTTTAAGCCAGTTGCCTTCCGAGGAAACCTACAGCATCAGTTTGTATCTGAGGGGAATTTTATACTGAGAATGGCTCTCTGTTTATGGATTGTGCCATTGTGATCTGATGGAAATGGATTCATTAAGCAAATCAGCAATCATGTTCGGCCCCGTTACCGTTTGTGCAAGTTTCAGACAGTGATAGGCATTTTATTTCTGTGAGTGGCAGTGGCCAAATGCTTACTCTGATTGTTTTCTTAATTTCTGATCTGAGGAATTTGCTGCTGTGATGCATTTACTGTAGAACAAGGTGGAATTGACTCCCACCTGCTGCTTGATTTTGAAATGGCCTCCCTACGTGCAAATTCCTGAAATGGATGGGAATACCAGGCAAGGCGTTTACGATGTTGCCCCAAATAGTTTGCATTGACTATTTTTGAACTGGAACTAAAAATTCAAGGAAAAGATGTTTGGTAGCAACTCATTGGAACTTGGCAATGAAAGTACGACGAGACTGAAATCCTTAACAGGAAACAATGAAGGGGCACATTTATGGTGGTCTTTTCTTGGGTTCTTGTTAATGACCTCCCAATGAGCAACTTTCTTGAAGTAATTGTAAGGGAAAATTCCACATGTATTTGCTGAACATTAATTAAATTTCTTTATGTAAAGAGATGGAGGCACTCAATGGCCTTGTGGTAGAAATGATGAAAGATGGACAATGACTTGATGTTTAATCCAGCAATGAACACCCAGTGCATCACAAGTGTAAATGTGGAAAATACTCAACTGTTGCCATCTCTGCAGATTGGAGCAGAATTAATCTTTCAGTTTAATGGCTCAGTCTGGAATGAAAGGGTTGGATGGATTGGTTGTTAGGAGCTGGCATGGACACTAAGAGCAGAATGGGCTCCAGTATCAACAGGAATGGTTGCCTCAGGTAAAGGGGCTGATATTTCTCTACTCAGAGCATCATATAATTTGGAATTTCAAGGTCAGCATCAGCCTCGTTGAGTAGAGATAGGCTTGAAGAACTGAATGCATCAGTTCTATTGCTGCAAATGGACTCCAGGGTACACATTACTTTGGTTAGATCACCTGTAGACTCCAAACATTCCCGATTTGTGTTTTTTAAACACTGGAGAAGGTTCAAAAGTTTTCTCAAAGATAATACCATAACTGAGGATAAAACTGAAACTATGGGTCCATTTCATCTGCAGAAGTGATCTGACACGGCTTGCAGATTCTACAGGGGTTTTGACAGTGGTTACAAACAAGATGATTCAACTTGTGTTGGAGACAAAAATTGGGAACTTAAAAAATCAAGTAAATTCACAGATAGCTTCCACAGGGAGATAAAGGAATGTGGGTGAACAGCAAAGGGGGAATTTAAGGAGAAGTTGGATAAACCCTGGGACCAAGAAAGTGAAGAGTAGGAGGTGGGGAGGGTCAAAGGATAGTATTTTGGGGAGAAACATGGATAGATGGCCTGTTCCAGAGTTCTCCCTTGTACCACTTAAATGATGCTGTACTGGAACTAGATTCTGTAATTAAATGAACTTTGTTATGCTTAGCAATTTATTAAATCTTACAGTCCAAGCTGTTACTCCTCCTTAAAAGCAACCTTAAGCACTTCCGCCACAGCTCGTCTGGGAATGAAGATGTTTGGTTGCCAGGCTGCAGCCCTTAGTGAACATCAACAAACCCAGACTGGAATCATCGTGCATAGTGATACGACAGAAACCTTGCAGTAACACAGTACTCAGCTGCAACACATCACTGTGTCAGCAACTCTTAAAATGTAATTGGGAATGTTTGTGAGAAAGCTGAATTAAAAACAAAGATTGAGGAGTACTGAGCAGAGATTGCTTTGTTAGGGAGACAACTCAGCTAATGGCTTTATCATACACTACATCTCTCCATTTCTGACATCTGTCATGCCCAAATTTTAACTGCTATGCCATTAGTGTGTTCTCCTGCTTTAGGTGCTCCTTAATACCTGCAGCTTTGACCCACATCTTGGGTATTGCTTAATAAATGCCACTATGAAGTCCCTTTTGGATGATTTGCTATATTAAAGATGCTTTATAAATATTTTGGTATATTAAAGATGCTTTATAAATATGGATTATTGATGTCTGAGTGGTTAGACTGAAAGGGAGAAGTTTCAACAATTCGTCACTAAGGAAGATATGAGAATTGTGAGAGTTTGTTTTTTGTTAACCCAGATGTTGATTCAGTAAGTCGTGTCTTGAGATCCTAGCCTGCTGGGAGATTGCAATCCATTTGATGGACTTTGAATCTTGGACTTTCAGTTTTTGGGGGAAGGACAGAGAGCCAGCATTCTAGGACTGATCTGGAGTCTAGACTAATTTCCAGAACCCCGTGATCTGCAGACAGAAGAAAATTCAATGAAGTACTCGACTATTATGCTTTCTTTACATTAGAAATATTTTACATTTTGTAATTGTGCAGTTGGGACATTTTGCTCTAGGACTTTGTATTATGATCACATTACTTTACAACATGGGTATAGGGAGTCCATGCTTGCTCACTTATTTCCCTGTAACCTAGCCTGCCTCATTTGTTCATGATCAATGCTGATTCTCCTATCACCTTCTTATTCTGGGGGTTATTTACAGTAACAAAACAGACTGCTGGGGGAGGAAACTGGAGCCCCTGGGGAGAACATACAACCTCAAATATACGGCACCAGAGCTCAAGATTGAACCTGGGACCCAGAAGCTGTGAGACAAAGTCACTGTGCGTCCCCTTTGAGGTGTCTGGGATTCAACCCAATTGGGGCATTGACTGGGTTGTTAATAGTGGGGTTTGCCTGAATGGAATTTGATGTGAGTATGGGCAACAGGGTAGTTGGGAGACTGTTTACAGGGGTGTACTAAGTACTTTAAGCCAGCCAGTGGTGTAGTGGCATCAATGCTGGATTTCGAGGAGATGGTCCTGAGTTCAAATCAGGCTGGGTCCCAACCTGGGTAGCAAGTGTATCTGCACAGAAGAAAGGCCTGGCAATCTACTGTATCTTGCCATGAAAATCCTATGGACAAACACACATGGGGCTGCTGTGAGTTGACGATGACTCAACAGCACTCAACAACTAAGTACAAAGTCAATTGTATACTTTGAGTTCCATTGTTTCTGCCACATCCGTCCTGAAATATCCCAACTTCTACCAAACTGTTTCTTTCTAATTCTGTTTCCTTCTGAGTCCAAGGCTGGATCATGACGTTTTGGACCAATGACCAGACTCAACAATGTAATGACCTTCCTTCCTGCTGGAACTGGAAAATGATCAGGTTTTGCAAAAACATAAGCAGTGACTTGTATTTATAAAAGGCCTTTAATGTGATAGCTTGATAGGAGCACTTTAGATTACACTTTAATACAGAGCCATAAAAACTAACAAGGTAGTTGGCCAAATGCTGGGGCAGAAGTATTTTAGGACTAAGGATGATCAGAGATTATTGCTGATGGAAATCTGGGATAGTCGCCAAGATAGAATTGGTTTGGATAGATGGATTATTTTATGCAGGCTGTGAGGAGGATCTGAGAGAAATAGACAGGGTGAGGACTTGTAGGCAATTGAAGGGAAGAATGTGATTAATTAAGAATTTGGTCTTTGGCTTAACATCTCACCTGAAGAGGTGACAGTGAAGCTTCCCCTCAGTTTGGCAATGGGAATTAATGTAACTGAATGGGCAGAACAAATGATGGACGGACAGGCAGGAGAATTAAGAGGAAGAAATCACTCAAGGTTCTACAAATGATATTTGTCAATGTTTATAGATTAACCCCTTGGAAAATGGCTGCAATCTTCATTACATGGTAGAAAAATAATATAAATATGTTCATTATTTACCGACCATTAGCACTAATAGTAAATTTACAACTTGGTACATCAAAGTTTTTAAATGTGAAATATTTACAATAGGTAATTAGGCTATTCGCAAGGGTAAGTGAAAGGATAAACCAGCACCGAAGAAGATTTTTCAGTCCCGAGTCAGAAGCAACGACCAATTCTTTCCTTGCTGGGGCTGATTATGCACGAGAAACTGTTGTCAGTTAATAATCCTGGGCTGTGTCACAGCTTGGATTATTTGTGTCTGAAGTATGTTAGAGGCTATCCGTCAGCTGCGAGCTGTCCCATACATTGGAAATGAGCAGACAGAATTTTACAGCCCCGAAGTGTGCGGGTGCTGGAATTTATTGATTGATAACAGGCGACCTACCGATTTAATCAGGGAATAATTAACAATGATTAATTAACCTACTAACCAGTATATCTTTGGACGGTGGGAGGAAGCCGGTGCACTGGAGCCAACCACGCGCGCACAGGAAGGAACGTAAAAACTTGCCTACAGAGGATGCCAGAATTGAGCTCCGACATCCTGAGTTGTAAAGACATCGCGCTAACCGTAAGACTACTGTGGAACACAGAACAGTACATCACATAAACGGGCTGTTCACTCCGATATATCTATGTCAAGCACGATGCCAATTTAGTCTGCACACGGTCTAAATCCATCAATTCCCAATATTTGAACATGTAGAACAGAAGCCAACGTAATGAAAAATCTCATCTGTGAAGATGGGAACAGTTTCAAGTCGATGCTCTTCCAGACTTGGCGTGAAGATTTCCTACAGGTTGATATCATTTACTGCTTTCAATGATTGGGGTGTGAAAAGTTGAATTAGGTGAGTGTAGGCAAGTGAAAGCAAAAGAGAGATTTATTCGAGGCTTAAACAAATGGGGAGCCTGGTGGGTTGAGCAGGAGCAGCTAGCTGACCGTACAAAAGGAGCTTGGCAGATCCGCTTGAGAGACGAGGAAACCTCTTCACGCAGAGTAGCTCCATGTTGAGCCCTTTTCCTACCACACAGGCTATGTTTGTGGGGCCATTGCAGCACCCACACACTGAACCCCCGGAATAAAAATTGCCCCTCAGGATAAGCTCCTGGTCCTACCGTGGAGCGGCACGGTAGAGCAGCGGTTAGCGTGATGTTATTATGGCCGCTCTTCTCGTGACCATGTGGGTTTCCACCACGGTCTGTTCCCACTTTTCAAAGACATGCGGGTTAGGGCTAGTAAGCTATGGAGCACCTGAAGTGCGTATCATTGCTCTGTTCCTCATTGATTCACAGGACGGTTTTTACTGTGTATGTTTATGCACATGTGACAAAAAAAGTTCATCTTTGCCAATGGGTGATGGGGCCATGAACCCCCTGTATGCTGTGGCTGGAACCACATCCCCTGTGTGAATTTGTGGGGGGAGGATCTCCGTTTCTCTGATGGACCCTCAGCTAGGGGTGGTTAGATCCTCTATTGCCGGGTTGGAGTGGGACAAACTTGTAACTGTACCAGACATCAGTATAGGGCTCTCTTATTGAGATTAGGGTTATTGCTCCAGAGCTAACACTTGACGCGCCTTTCCCTAATTCTTACTACCACTGGCGAGAATGGGCACTGCAGCGTCACGCTCTTCCATTGGCTTAGACCGGCAGTCCCACAGGCGCTTTACTTTCATCTCTCGTTTCCATTGGCTGACACTGGCAGAGCCACGGGCTCTCCCATTGGCTGAGCGAGTAACTGTCCTCGGTGCCGCATCTAAGAGCCCCAAGTCCCCTTTCCTCTCCCGGCGATGGAACCAACCGCAATGTCCGGCTGACTGGGCGGGGAGAGGTTCGGCAGCGGCTATCTATGGGTCAGGAGCTAGATGCGAAGCGCCGCTGGAATCCAGGAACTCTGACCGTGGAGGTAAAGTTGAGGGAGGGCTTGTTCATGACAAGGAGTATAGTATCGCAACGATTCCGCCGTGGGGTCAACTCCCGGGAATATTCGCTCCTCAACGCGATCTGTGGGAGGTTGTCCTATCCTCACCGATTTGGTATGGTGTATGGTGGGGTTAAAAGTTGACTCCGAGTGATACAAGATACTGCAGCACCTCCGTCTGCTGGAGGAAGTCAGCTGGTCAGACTCGATAGAGTTCCGACCCGAAATCTCGACACTCTCCTTCCCCCGCACTTGCTGCTCAGCATAAAAAGTCCTCCAGCAGATTGTTGCTGAGATTTAATTCGATACAAAGGTTTAAACTGGACCCTGATTCTGGAGCAAGAGCGACGACACGGATCAGACGAAGCATAGACACGCGATTTCCACCCGAAGTATCCTCCTTCGCAACTCGCCGGTTCTCGGATTGACCGCTCTGTGTATTTTGACCCGGCGTTCTCCCTGGTGTCTATCTCCTCCTGTCCTCCAGCCCAGGGAAAACAAATGCTCACCATTCTAAAGCCATCTTGACCTGCCTTTCTGTGGTTTCCAGGCGATACGGAGGTGCAAGGCTATTTTGGAGAAAAAAAAACACACCTCATTTACCCACGTTGCAGTCCTGGAAACGTATTATTGAATTATCTCTCTCCCCCTCTCTCCCCCCCCCCCCTCTCCCCCCCCCTCTCCCCCCCCCTCTCCCCCCCCCCTCTCCCCCCCCTCTCCCCCCCCTCCCCCCCCTCTCCCCCCCCCTCTCCCCCCCCCCTCTCCCCCCCCTCTCCCCCCCTCTCCCCCCCCCTCTCCCCCCTCTCCCCCCTCCTCCCCCTCTCCCCCCTCTCCCCCCTCTCCCCCCTCCCCCCTCTCCCCCCTCTCTCCCCCCTCTCTCCCCCCTCTCTCCCCCTCTCTCCCCCCCTCTCTCCCCCCTCTCTCCCCCCTCTCTCTCCCCCCCTCTCTCCCCCCCTCTCCCCCCCTCTCTCCCCCCTCTCCCAGAATTGAACAGATTTGGCCGTGGTTCTATTACTATGGCATTCCCATATTGCAGAGCCTTTACACCCCTTTGTCAGTACGCTTCTGGTACTCTCAACCAGAGGAGATCAATTTCATCTGTAGACTTGTCTAGACCTCTCAACTCTATACTCCCGAATTAAATCTTTCTTGGGGTAATTTTGTTCACTCCTCGGTTTGATATCTCATCCGAAAGTCAGTCCCTTTGTTCGGTCAGAGCTGCAGCAGAGTGTGAGTTCCAGGGTCCCCTGTTGGTGAAAAGGGGAATGCTGAGCTCCGAGTAGGTGGCCTGAGAACAATCTCCAGAAGGGTGTAATTGTTAATGCGGGAACTCAGCACCGTTTGAAAATTTGGTTATAAACGACTGTTCTACGTCGTTCATTCCCGTCAGTGAACTCAGCCTCCAGCCTTGATGTTTTGTGGTGGTGCCGCTCCCATAGACAGGAGATACGATGGGCAGGAATCTGTTTCAAACTAAACCTCGTAGTTACACAGGGCCACATCAAACTATAACACTTCCTTCTTGCAAACTAATGACAAGTTCATTTACAGCTGCGCTGAATATTTCTAAACGACTGAAAACGTGAACCGTTTTAATCCATAACTATAATACCCTGCTCTGTTACTGCGCGTATTTCCAGGTCTGTTCCTCCCTGTTCCTATAAGCTTCTCCTGCGCCCACACTCCCCCACCCGTCTCTATAACCCTCTCCGGCCCTGCACCCCTCAATCTCTGTTATCCCCTCCAGCCCCTACACCCCTCCCTTTCTCTGTAACCCTCTCCGGCCCCTACAGCTCTGCTTGTCTCTGTAACACCCACCGGCCCCAACACTTCCGTATCTCTGCACTACTTTGTATTGTATTTGGGGCCAATGTCCCCACACCAGTTCCTCACACTGGTGACCTTACTGCTTGATCCTAACTTTGGGAATTTCCCCCTGTTCTCCGTTCAGATGCTGGCGGGCTGAGCTTCAACTTACTGGTACCTACCTGCACCTTCTAACAACCGCAGTCTGGAATGTTACTGGGCAGCAGCCGTGAATCAGAGCGGGAGTCCGTGGTGCTGAAGGTGTTCGATAATGTGAGATGAAAGTACCTTTGTGTTTCAGACGGTACACATTAAAGCAAATATTTTGTCATAAGTGCATTGATTTTTATTTGGTAACTGATATTTCCCTCTATTGCAGAGCCTTGTGTAGAGTCCCAGTATGGAAACAGGTGGGTAACCCGGAGGGGTGGGGATAGTCTAGGGTCGACACCACCTGCTCCCTCACCATCCCTTCAATCCTCATTCCCAGTTTATGCAGTTGATTTTATGTACCCATGCCGTCCTATAGGAAACAGTTCCACACTGGCCTCCGCGTCCAATACGTAGTTTTCCGTAACTTCTGCGACAGGATCCCACCACCAAGGACACCTTTCTGCAGGGATCACTCCCTACGCGACTCCCTTGTCCATTCATCCTTCCCCACTGATCCCCCTTCTGGTACTTATCCATGCAAGTCATACCCGCCCCTATGCCTCCTCCCTCACCACCATTCAGGGCCCCAAACAGTTTTTCCAGGTGAGGCAACACTTCACCTGTGAGTCTGTTGGGGTCATATACCGTGTCTAGTGTTCCTGTTGTGGCCTCCTGTACATTGGCGAGACCCTACACAGATTGGAGACTGCTTCACCAAGCATCTAAGCTCCGTCCCCCAGAAAAATCAGGATCTCCCAGTGACCACCCATTTTAATTCCACTTCCCATTCCCATTTCGACATGTCAGTCTGTGACTGTCTCTACTGTCATGACGAGGCCACACCTAGGCAGGAGGAGCAACAGCTGATGTTCTGTCTGGGCCGCCTCCAACCTGATGGCAGGAACATGCCACCACCACCCCCTCCTGCCTGTTCCCCATTCCCATTCCCTCTCTCACCTTACCTCCTTACCAACCCATCACGTCCCTCTGGTGCTCTTCCCCTTCCTTTTCTTCTGTCCTCTCCTATCAGAGGAGTTCCCCTTCTCTAGCCCTTCACTAATCGAGTTCCCAGCTCTTTACTTCTCCCCTTGTTTCAACAATCACTTACCATCTTTTACTTCTTCTTCCCTTCCCCCAACCTTCTTAGCCTGACTTCTCATCTTTCTCTCCCAGTACAGATGAAGGTTCTCTGACCCAAATGTCAACTGTTTACTATTTTCCATAGATGCTGCCTGGCCTTCTGAGTTCCTCCAGCATTGAGACTGTTGCTGGATCTGCAGATTTTCTCTTGTTTGTCATTCTCCTGAACTCTGTGGGGTTATTGGTATCTTCTGCAGGACAAAGAGTCTCTTTGATTTTGATCCATATACTACCTGTCAATTGTGGCAGAGAAAGAGGCCGTTCAGCTCATTGGGTCCACACTGATAGCCAGGAGAATGATCCCATCAGCCCTATTCTCCCTGCAATGTTTCCTCTTTCTCCGCCCATCAACTCTCCTTTGAATATTTTCTACTTGAGCATTCTGGGAGGTTATTTATGGCTTATCCTCAATAAGTGCCTGGTGTTGCATTTTGGGACGACAAATGGTAGGACTTCCACAGTGAATGGTAGGACATGATGATTGTTGAACAGAGGAATCCAGGAGTACAAGCATATGGTTTCCTGAAAGTGGCATTACAGGTAGACAGGGTGTTGAAGAAGCTTGTGTCAGGGCAGTGAGTGTAGACGTTGGGATATTATGTTGCAGTTGTACAAGACACTGGCGAGGCTGTATTTGGAATTCTGTATTTGGTCACCCTGCTGTAAGAACTGGAAAGGGCCCAGAGGAGATTTCTGAGGCTGTTGCCAGGTCTTGAGGAACTGAGTTATGAAGAGGGGTTGAGCAGGTTAGGGCGATACTCATTGGGCCTTGGGAGAATCAGAACTGATGAATAGATGAGTTTAAAAGTATCAAAGTTCAAAGTAAATTTATTATGGAAGTACATATACTGTATGTCACCATGTATTATGTAGAGATTCATTTTCTTGTAGGCATTCATAGTAGAACAAAGAAATATGATAGAATCAATGAAAAACTGCTCATAAACAAAGACTGAAAAACCAATGTGCAAAAGAAGACAAACTGCAAACATAATAATAATAGGTAAACAAGTAATACTGAGAACATGGGTTGTAGAGCCCTGAAAGGCAAGTCCAAGGGTTGAGGTGAGTGAAGTTAACCAGGCTGGTTTAGGAGTCTGATGGTTGAAGGCTAATTACTGTACTTGAGCCTGCTAGTGTGGGACCTAAGGATCCTCCAACTCATTCTCAATGGCAGCAGCAAGAAGAGAGCATGTCTGGATGATGGGGGTCCTGGATGATGGATGCTGATTTCTTAAGGCAGCACCTCTTGCATATGTGCTCAATGGTAGGAAGGGATTTGCCTGTGATAGACCGGGCTGTATCTACTACATTTTGAGGAGTTACTCTTTCATGGGCTTTGGTGTTTCCATACCAGGCCATGATACAATCAATGAAAATACTCTCCACAGTATGTCTACAGAAGTTTGTCAAATGTTATATGAGATGCTGAATCTACACAGACCGAGGAAAGTAGAGGTGCTGTTGTGGCTTGTTACAGTTGCGTGCTGGTCCCAGGACAGATCCTCTGATATGATTACACCAACAATATTAAAGTTATTGACCCTCTTCAACCCCAATCCTTCAATGAGGACTGTCTCGTGGATCTCTGGTTTCTTTGTCCTGTAGTAAGTTATCAGCTCTTTGGTCTTGCTGACCATGAAAGGGAATAGAGAGGATGAATAATCACCATTGTTTTCCTAGGGTTTAGGAATCACAAAATGGATGGTTTAATGTGAATCTGGAGCAACTTCAAAGAAACATGAGGTAGCTTTTTTACACTGATGCTTAGTATATGGAATGAGCTGCCAAAGGAAGAGGTTGAGGCAGGTATATTAGCAGCATTTAAAAGGTAACATGAATAAGAAATATTTGGAGGGATATAGGCCAAACACTGGAAAAATGGGACTAGCTTTAGATAGGTGTCTCAGTCCATGGACCAGTTGGGTCCAATGGCTTATTTACATGTTATATGACTCTATGTGGGAGGAAACTCACCTGGTCACGGGGAGAGCACGGATGTCAGGATTGAACCCACATCCCTGGAGCGGTGTAGTGGCAGCTCTGTCGGCGGTGCCATTCTTTCATCCAGACTTGCTGAAGCTGCTTTATTTTCAGCTTGCTCGGACCTTCCCTGATGTTTAATCTCACAGTTCCAATGACTCTCCTTGTAAACATTGCCGGCACCTTCTCCCATCTTTCGTACCTGTTTGTGAAATGGGACGAGAGCTGTACACGACAGTGTGGTGTGGGCCAAGCTGTGTTTGTTGTGCTCTCTGTTGGATGTCAGGGTTTGCTCTGCAGCAGTTTCTGATAACGGAATGATCTGCTCCTCCTTGGTGCAGGTCGTCGACGGACATTAAGGAATATGGATAAGTACGAATATCTGGGCGTGCTGGGTGAAGGGAGCTATGGAATGGTCACAAAATGCAGGAATAAGGAAAACGGAAGGATTGTTGCCATCAAAAAATTCCTGGAGGGTGATGATGACAAATTTGTGAAAAAAATAGCCATGAGGGAAATAAGGTTGTTAAAGGTAAGTGTTCTCTTTCTGTTGGTGTCTGGTTACAGATGGTAAGAAGCATCAACCTTTACAGAGGTGGGATGGAAGTGAGATAGAAGCAGGAACAGGCTACTTGGCCCCTCCATCCTGTTCTACTCGTCTATAAGGTCCTGGCTGAATCTCTGGTGCAGCCTCCTCTATATCGGTGAGACCCCATTTGGCACAAAGGTGACATTTCCCAGGGACCACCCATTTCAATTCGACCTTCTATTCCAGCATATCCATCCATGGCCTCATCTACTGCCCCAAATGCCACTCTTGGATTCGAAGAGCAACACCTTTGTAATCATTCTGGATAGCCTTCAGTCTGATAGTATAAACATTGATTTCTCAAGCTTCCTGTAATTTCTCCCTCCCCTCCCTTTCCATTCCCCATTCTGTCTCACTCCTACCCATTCTCTTTTCCTCACCTCCCTCTGGTCCCCCTCACCCTTCTCTTTCTCTCATGGTCTACAGTCCTCTCCTATCAGATTCTTTCTTCTTCAGCCCTTGACCTTTTCCACCTATCATTTCCCAGCTTGTTGCTTCATCCCTCCCCACCCACCCACTGTCCCACTTAGCTGGTTTCACCTATCACCTGCCAACATGCACTCCTTCCACTCCCCCACCTTATTCTGGTTTCTTCCCCCTTCTTTTCCAGTCCTGATGAAGGGCCTCAACCCAAAATGTCAACTGCTTATTCTTCACCCGATGATGCCTCACCTGTCGAATTCCTCCAGCAATTTGTGTGCGTACTTCAAGATTTTCAGTATCTGCAGAATCTCTTGTGTTCATGAATCTCTGCCCCATCTGCTCTTTCCTCTCTGCTTCCCATATCCAGCGATTCCAGTGATCTATGGATGTCAGCCCTGAGTAGCTGACAGCATCCAGAGCTCTTGGGAGGAGAATTCCAAAGATTTCCCTCATCTAAATTGTGATGACCCATCCCTTAACCTGAGCTGTCACAGATAAAATGCTGGGGGAACGTGGAAATATCTCCTTCCTTCATTGATGCTGCCTTACCTGCCTAGCATCTTGTGTCTCCGTGAATCTGGACTCTCTGCATCCACTCTGTCAGTTCCTCTCTGAATGCTGCATCTTCTATTTGATAAATGGGTAAGTTATGACAATAGACAATAGACAGTAGGTGCAGGAGTAGGCCATTCAGCCCTTCTAGCCAGCACCGCCATTCACTGTGATCATGGCTGATCATACACAATCAGTACTCCGTTCCTGCCCTCTCCCCATATCCCTTGACCCTGCTATCTATAAGAGCTCTATCTAACTCTCTCTTGAATGCATCCAGAGACTTGGCCTCCACTGCCTTCTGGGGCAGAGCATTCCACATATCCACCACTCTCTGGGTGAAAAAGTTTTTCCGCATCTGTTCTAAATGGCCTACCCCTTATTCTTAAACTGTGGCCTCTAGTTCTGGACTCACCCATCAGCGGGAACATGCTTCCTGCCTCCAGTGTGTCCAATCCCTTAATAATCTTATATGTTTCAATCAGATCCCCTCTCATCCTTCTAAATTCCAGTGTATACAAGCCCAGTCGCTCCAATCTTTCAACATATGACAGTCCCCGCCATTCCGGGAATTAACCTTGTGAACCTACGCTGCACTCCCTCAATAGCAAGAATGTCCTTCCTCAAATTTGGAGACCAAAACTGCACACAATACTCCAGGTGGGGTCTCACCAGGGCCCTGTACAACTGCAGAAGGACCTCTTTACTCCTATACTCAATTCCTCTTGTTATAAAAGCCAGCATGCCATTAGCTTTCTTCACTGCCTGCTGTACCTGCATGCTTGCTTTCATTGACTGATGTACAAGAAAACCTAGATCTCATTGTACTTCCCCTTTTCCTAACTTGACTCCATTTAGATAGTAATCTGCCTTCCTGTTCTTGCCACCAAAGTGGATAACCTCACATTTATCCACATTAAACTGCATCTGCCATACATTTGCCCACTCACCCAACCTGTCCAAGTCACCCTGCATTCTCATAACATCCTCCTGACATTTCACACCGCCACCCAGCTTTGTGTCATCAGCAAATTTGCTAATGTTACTTTTAATCCCTTCACCTAAATCATTAATGTATATTGTAAACAGCTGCGGTCACAGCACTGAACCTTGCGGTACCCCACTGGTCACAGCCTGTCTTTCTGAAAGGGACCTGTTAATCACTACTCTTTGTTTTCTGTCAGCCAGCCAATTTTCAATCCATGTCAGTACTCTGCCCCCAATACCATGTGCCCTAATTTTGCCCACTAATCTCCTATGTGGGACTTTATCAAAAGCTTTCTGGAAGTCCAGGTACACTACATCCACTGGCTCTCCCTTGTCCATTTTCATAGTTACATCCTCAAAAAACTCCAGAAGATTAGTCAAGCATGATTTTCCCTTCATAAATCCATGCTGACTCAGACTGATCCTTCTACTGCTATCCAAATGTGTTGTAATTTCCTCTTTTATAATTGACTCCAGCATTTTTCCCACCACTGACGTCAGCCTAACCGGTCTATAATTCCCTGTTTTCTCTCTCCCTCCTTTCTTGAAAAGTGGGACAACATTAGCCACCCTCCAATCAGCAGGAACTGTTCCTGAATCTATAGAACATTGGAAAATGATTACCAATGCATCCACGATTTCTAGAGCCACCTCTTAAGTACCCTGGGATGCAGACCATCAGGTCCCGGGGACTTATCAGCCTTCAGACTCAACAGTCTATCCAACACAGTTTCTTGCCTAATATAAATTTCTTTCAGTTCATCCTTTACCCTAGTTCCTTTGGCCACTATTACATCTGGGAGATTGTTTGTGTTTGGTAAATTGGTTTACTATTGTTACAAGCTGAGGTACAGTGAAGATGTTTGTTATACAGGTTATTTCATCACATCAGTCCATTACATTGAACAGTCTTGAGATGGTTCAAGGGAACAACAACGTGATTTAAAATTTTTTTTTACTAAACTACAGGGTGTAACTATCTCTCTTGCTTTGTGGGGGCCAAATTTGTGAACCAATCTGAATCTGTGATTCACTGACTCTGAGACCAGTCAACCTTCCTTCAGATAAAGAGTCAACCTTCCCAACTTACTTCCTGCATGGTCTCACCAAGCCCTGTACGTTAGCATGGCTTCCTTACTTTCAACACACCTTGCAAAGAAGACCAGCACATCAATTGTATCCTGAGTTGCTACCGGTTAACTCTGTGTCATTAACTAAATAAAATCCCTCAGCAGAAGATTTACTGGTTTGTCAATTTTCAGAAAATACTTCTTTAAAGTTTTAAACTTTGAGTGGGCAGTGGGATAAATTTCAATGACAGTTTATGATGTGCTACTGTGTGGAGCAATTAGTGTCACTTACCAGGGATATATTCCCAGATAATTTTATTTCTCTGTTGGAGACATATGAGAATCCAGATGCTTGAATCTGAAACAAGAAACTAACTGCTGGAGGAATGGGTCTGGCAGTATCTGTGGAATGAAATGGACAGTCGGCTATTCAGGTGGAGACCTCCATCTGAGCCCTGCATCTTCTTCCTCCTGAAGAAATTAAATCTGTACATTCCCATATTATAAAAACAAATACTCAGCAAGTCAAGTCAGCACCTGTTGGGAGACAAACTGAGAAAATATTCAGTAAGGTGACTTCTCATCTGAACTTTATTTCCGATTTGTAATATTGGCAGTATTTCCTTTGTTGTATTACTCTGACAGTTTCGCTCTACAGTTTGATGAATGAGGAACACTGTGAGTTGGTAACCTCAATGATCCATTTCATTCTGCTTCTTTTGTGTTTAATGGAGACCCTTTACACTAAAACATGCTTTCAGCATGACATCATCCATCATTCAATTGGATTCAAGTTTAACCATGAGTACAGCCAAATTAGAGAGTGTCCTCTGGGGCCAGGGTGCAATACTCAGCACCAACAGTCACACGCAGCACAAAGCACACAAACAGCGTAGCAAGCACATGTGAAGTGCAACCACGCAAAGAAAAAGTCGGGACCGAGTCCATGAATGCCGCAGAAATCTGCAGTCGACCACAGTACAGCTTGTCTTCTGCCGAGCGAACACAGGCGGCAACACCGACTCCAGCCTGGGCACCACAACTCATCAAGTCGTGAACATACACAGAAGCAGGTCTGTAATTCCTTACTGACCATGTGTGACTATTGAATGCTCCGTAGAGTTACACTGCAGGGAAAGCAGTCTCGCCTCATAATTTAAAATCTTCAGTCTTGGCAAACATACTTGTGACTTTTTTCCTGTCTGTTCTCCAGCTTCCTAGTGTGTGCTGATCGGAGCTGTCCCCTCCACGTGTGGTCTTCTGACAAGCTCTTGCCCTCTGTGCCATGGTAGATCAAGGCAAGCGTGCCAAACACCTCGCCACTTTGCCCCATGTGTCAACTCTCAAGGAAATATGTACCTGTAGCCCAACGTCTCTCGGTTCCACAGGCTTTGGGTGAAATAGGATAAATATTAGCTTGAATGGGGAAGGACGATGTCCATGTGGGGTTGGGTGAGGGGAAAGGAGGGTAGGAAGGTGGGAGGAGCAGAAGCAATGGTCGACTATAGACACAGTCACTCAGCATATGCAATTGAACTGCTGCTTCACCGATCCAGTTACCTGGATTCAGTGCTGACCTCTGCTGTCTGTGTGGAGTTCACATGTTCTCCCGTGACTGCGTGGGTTTCCACCTGCTGCTCTCGTTTCCTTGAACTTTCCAAAGATGTTTAAGTTGGTAATTAAAGTGGCCACTGTAACTTGCCCCTAGTATAGGTGACTGGCAGGAGAGTTGGAGGGTAGATTATGGACCTGTGAGAGAGAGAACAGGTTATAGGGAAATATTTGGGGACCGGGACTGGGAGAGAATGCTCTGAGAGCTGGTATGAACTTGATGGGCAAAATGTGACCAAAAGGTGAGAAACATGAGCATTGCCTGCTTCCTTTCTGTAACAAAAGTGTTTGTGGTGAGAGCTCTGCAGGAGTTCCAGTCCAGGACTAGAGCTCATACCCTGGGCTGGCGTTACTCTGCAGCAGGGATGGAGTTCTGTTCGACTCTGGTGTGAGAGATGTTAAATGGCCC
Source organism: Hemitrygon akajei (assembly GCF_048418815.1). Taxonomy (NCBI): domain Eukaryota; kingdom Metazoa; phylum Chordata; class Chondrichthyes; order Myliobatiformes; family Dasyatidae; genus Hemitrygon; species Hemitrygon akajei. The sequence continues at coordinate 36,926,189 of NC_133127.1, forward strand.
CCACTTCTCTGTTCTGCTGAGAAGTGTGAAATGAAGAGGACAGAGTACAGGGTTAAAGATGTTCAGGTCTAGTCACCTCATTATAGAAAGAATGTGGAAGCTTTGGAGAGTGTGCGGAGGAGCTTTACCAGGATGGTGCCTGGAGTTGGGGAGATGTCTCATGTGGATAGGCTGAGCAAGTTATGGCTTTTCTTAATAGATCAAAGGAAGATAACAGGTGACTTGATAGAGGAGTATAAGATGATAAAGACCAAGGCAGAGAAAATATTCTAGTCTTATTATTCCAGAAGTGGGATTCAATTCCACAAAGTTACATTTATAGAAAGTTCATAAGGGACAAAAATTTAATTTCTCTTGGATTTCTTTCTGGGTTGTATTTGTTGAGCCAGGCAATGGTGAACTAGTGGTCTGTAGCTACATATAAAGAATTATTGCCGTACCTGTGCATATCCCTAGAGATAAAGTGATTATGTAAAAGCAGGTATGGAGGTATCTGGATGGAATCAACAATGAGAGATTAATTTAACTCTTAAATTGTAAGCAGTTTATGTCTAGGTGTATGTTTAAATGTCAGAACTCCTAAAGCAGAACAGTTAGTTAAAATCATGAGCAGGTTACTGAAAGACTAATAGTTTCAGTAAAGAGATAAGTGAGCCGGTGCATTAGTCAGATTCAGTAAAAGAAGATTGCACTTGTTAATGTAAATATCTGCTGGCATTTATGTATTTATAACATCTTATTCCAGACAGAATCTGTACTTTAACCTTTAGCTTATTTAATGTAGTTCTTTATTCTCTATAATAGTCGAATGTTGTTGCTTTTTGTTGCATGTTACGCCAATACACCACAGCAAATTCCTAAGACATGTCGATGTGGATATATGGCCAGCAAAGCTGATCCTTGGGAAGCAGTGCCCTTTGTTCTCCAATTGATCACCACTGAATATCTACCTGGCGGCAATGGACATGATGTGCAGGGATGACGGGGAGCTTTGTACTCTTGGGCTGTATTCTGCTGACAAGTTAGGCCATTAGTCTATACTAGTGAGTTTTCAGTCAGTGTTCTGGTTACACAATAATACAATTCACACTATTCGAATCTCATTGCCATGAAGCTAATAAATTCATACATAATATGCTCAGTGAGGGCATTGATTGGAGAATTGGAATCACAGGGTATGATGAGATTACAAGATATGGTGGTGAAGCCGGCTACTATCACATTCAAGAAAGAGCAGATTCTAAATGCCATGCCCTAATTCACAGGGGCGTGTCACTGTGTGAGTAGAGTATGGGGGTGGTACGAGATAACACTGTAGTTCAGTTGTGAATGGAACAGAGCGCGGACTGAGCGTGGAAGTGACACGATGACTTCAGTCCAGATTTTTCATGATATGCCAAATACAGAGGTGTCACATTGCTTTTCAACTATATGTCATGCTTTGAGCAAAGTCTAAGAGAACAGTAGGTTAACAGGAGATGAGGTGCTTACATGATCATTGTAATCATTTATGAGGCAATGGGGATCAAATGTTTCTAAGAAGTCATTAATTTCTAAAACTAGACCTGTAATTCCTCAGCTGGCCTCCTCCTATCGAGTGCCCCCCACTGCCCCTTTATCTTTATTACCCCCTTAGAAACTCCCATGGCCCAAATTACTGCCTACTTCAGGAACCACTGGTCTAACGCCTTCTGTAACATCACCATGGGACAGCCTTCACCAGAACGATTAAAGCAGTTCATGAAGGCAGCTTACCTCCTGTAAGGAAAAAGTTAAATATGATTCCTCCTTGGTATATGCTAAAATATCATGGAAGTCTGTAAGACAAATTGGTGTTAGCTTGGAGTGGGATTGTTTTGAGAAAGTACAAGTGGAACAGTACACAGCAATGTTTTGAGAAAGTCAAGCAAATACAAGTCTACAGTCATAACTGGGAAATGGTGGAAGATGTTGTCTGGCGTGGTAAGAGATGAGGGGGTGCAACTGGTACCACCACGGAATAGAAAAATACTTGTGAAACAGGTTTCGAAGGGTTTTAAAAGGGGCATTCTCTTCGTGCAAGTGGGAGAGTTTTGTCTTAGGTTAGGTTACGGCCATGTTGGTGTTAAGATAGGGAAAAGTGCTTCAAGTCTGAGTTAAAGTTTGGGGGAGAACAGGCTGTGTGTAGGATGGTTGGGTCAGTGGACCCCTCTGACATGTTTAGTGGATAACAAGTATTATTTTGATTTCTGTACTGCTAATACTGTAGACACTTTCCGTATTGCATTTATGCTGGTCCCAGTAGAGCATTTTCTTGTGGTTTAACGCGTGTGCAAGGTCTCCTTAGTCTGTGAATCCATATGCAAATGCCCTGAGCTGAATAAGAAAAGAACACAGAACAAATCTGAAAATAATTTTCCTTTCACCGCCACCTTCTCAGGGCAACTGAAGGTGGGCAATGAACGCTGACTTTGGCCTTAATGGTTCATTCACAAAGATGACTAAATGAAAAGTAGAAGTGTAAAGGGGATATTATAACCAGTAGGTTGGTAACTCCAGAAAGAAGTGAGGGAAGGAGAGTGGGTTTGGTCAGTGTGGTGGACATCAGGGATGTACCTCCTAAAAAGGCAAAGCATCTTCAAAATTCAAAGTGAATTTATCATCAAAGTACATTTGCAGTATATCACCATATACTACTCTAAGCTTCATTTTCCTGCAGGTATTCACGGCAGCACAAAGAAATATATTAGAATCAATGAAAACTGCTAAAAAAACAGACTGACAAACATCCAATGTGCAAAAGATGACAAACTGCAAATACCTGCAAAAAAATCAGATGATGATAACTTAAAAAAATAAAAAATAAGTGGGAACTGCCAAGAGAAATTGTTGAGAACGAAGTGTGGGGCTGTGGGAGAGAATGGGCAGAAGACTCACTGGGAACTCTTTCAAAGAGTGGTCACTGGCTCAGTGGAGTGAATGGCCTCTGCAGAATCACTCTATGATTAAAATTCCTGATTAATATAAAAATGAAAAAGTACTAGATATATTTAAATTAGCTTTTGTTCTGTTAACAATGAATATGTGAATATTCTCCAGTGACTTCCCTCCACTGGTCAATGTGTTTTTGATTTGAGTCCTATGTTTACGATGTCCTTGGGTGAGCAGACAAGTCTGAGCTTGCTGTGGAATGCAGCTTGTCCATTGCTTTGGCTTAGAGTCGTGCTTTCAGGTTCCTGCTGAGATAGGGAAATGTACGTCTGCCTGTGTATTTGATGTGCTTGAATGACGTGGTGGAGTGAGGGCTGCTTCCTGTGAAGATTTATTTCACACACATCTGATGTAGGTCAGTAGACCCTTCACTCTGTGCTGGCGTTCCCACCTCACAGTGACCTCCTCCCATTCCAGTCCATACCTCCCCATCCTGCTAAAGGCAAAAGCACTGCAGGTGCTGGAAAACTGAAATAAAAACAGTGAATGCTGGAAATACTCGAAGGATTCAGATCGCACCTGTGCAGGGAGAAACAGAGTTAATGTTTTGGGGTTGAAGACCTCCATTAAGCATTAACGTCAACCATTCCTTCTCTCCATATCTCCCTCTCCCTCTCCCTCTCCCTCTCCCTCTCCCTCTCCCTCTCCCTCTCCCTCTCCCTCTCCCTCTCCCTCTCCCTCTCCCTCTCCCTCTCCCTCTCCCTCTCCCTCTCCCTCTCCCTCTCCCTCTCCCTCTCCCTCTCCCTCTCCCTCTCCCTCTCCCTCTCCCTCTCCCTCTCCCTCTCCCTCTCCCTCTCCTCTTTAAACCCATCCCCACTGCACTCCTTGACCCCTCCATCTGTGGCAAGTCCCACATTCCTTCTGCTCTCTGTTCCCATCTTCACTTCTCTCCTGAAACTCTGGGAGCTGTAGCTACCTCTTCCAGGTGATCCACAGGGCCTTCTCCTTTCAAAGGATGGAGCACAGGTCTCTGTGCCAGTCAGCAGAAGTGTTTAACCTGTGAGGATGATTTGAATGGAAGGATCTCTGCATAGAAGTGAATCAACCTAAACCTGGACACAGATTCCTCTGCTCCCGTAGGTCTCACCGGGGTCTCAGTCTCTGTGGAATTCACCAAGGGCCCAGGTCCCACTCTCTCCCAGGACTTGCTTTTATTTATAAAATCTGGCTAGTTGCCTGGCTGTGTGACGACAATTGCTGACTTCGCTGGTAGCCTGGGATTGCAGTAACACCTAGGACAACTATTCTTCTTGTTTTTAACAGAGGCTTCGACACGAGAACCTGGTCAGTCTGTTGGAAGTCTTCAAGAAGAAAGGTCGCTGGTTCCTGGTCTTTGAGTACATGGACCGCACGCTCCTGGATGACTTGGAGCAGTTTCCCAAGGGGCTTGACTACACCAGAGTCAGGAGCTATCTGCTTCAAATCCTGCGGGGCTTGGCCTTCTGTCACAGCCACAACGTGAGTCCAACCTACCCTCTCAACAATGGCACCAGGACAACACCTTGTATTCTGTCTGGGTAGCCTCCAACCTAATGGCATCAACATCGATTTCTCCAACTTCCGGTAATGTCCTCCACCCACTTCACCATTCTCCATCTCCTTTTCCCCCTCTCTCCTTGCCCACCCATCACCTCCCCCCTTTTCTTTCTTCCATGGCCTTCTGCCCTCTCCTATCAGACCCCTCCTCCTACTGCCCTGTATCTCCTTCACCAATCAACTTCCCAGCTCTTTACTTCATCCCTCCCCCTTCAGGTTTCACCTATCCCCTCCCCCCACCTTTAAAATCTACTCCTCAGCATTTTACCTCCAGTCCTGCTGAAGGGTCTCAGCCTGAAATGTTGACTGTACCCTTTTCCACCGATGCTGCCTGACCTGCTGAGTTCCTCCAGCGTTTTGTGTCTCTTGTTTGTGAATGGCATCAGGATACGCCTTTGAAACTACGCTGGTCACTAAGGAGAGACTGGATAGACTGGGCTGTGTTCCTCGGACTGAAGGAAGCCTAGGGGTGACCTGACCAAAATGTATAAGGGGAGTAGATAGGGTATATGGTCAGAATCTTTTCCTTATGTTTGGCGTGTCTTAAGGGAAGAGGGTACAGGTTTAAGGCGAAATGTTTAGAGGGGTTCTGAGGGGGAATGACTCCCCCCAGAGGGTAGTTGGAATCTAGAATGCACTGTCTGAAGGGCTGGTGGAGGCTGAGAATCAAACACCATTGAAGAAGAATTGCATGTCGGAAAGGAACGGCTGGCTCCAGACCACTGGGATTAGTTAGTTAGGTACATTGGCTGTATTTTGCACTAGTGGTTTCGAATGACATAGCTGAGGGCCAGGAAACGATCCCTATGGTCCTCCACTCGTTGCCTCCCTCCAGCCTGAGTAGAACCCATTTATTCCTACCGTTTGCTTTCTACATGACCACTAGATTTGATTCCATGCTGACACACTGCATTAGCCACACCAGGCAGAATCACACAGGATGAGGCTATGAGGGAGCCTTTGATCAGTCCCTCCTTCTCTGCCACTCTTCCTTCAAGGTCCCTTTTGTAACCTGGTTGCACCTGGGTGTCTGTACAGGGAGCACAGTTAGTGTGTGCAACGTGTGTGTTTCACGTAGTTTATCGCCCTTCACCGGAGAGGGTTGGGGACAGAATGGAGGCTGTTGCCTTGTCACTTTGTAAGTTTTCTTTCAGATCATACACCGTGACATCAAGCTGGAGAACATCCTGGTGTCTGATGGCAGCGTGCTCAAGCTGTGTGACTTTGGTTTTGCCCGTACCCTGGCAGCCCCGGGGGAGGCGCACACCGAGTACGTAGCAACCCGTTGGTACCCGCGCACCAGAACTCCTAGTGGGAGACTCCACGTATGGCAAGTACGCATTATGATTCAGGAGCTGGGGGAAGGTATTCAAACCTCTGTTCCATTCTACCTTTCCAGTAGGGCTGTGTGCTCAGTATGGCTGCTCTTTATAATATATAGGAGCAGAATTAGGCCATTTGGCTCATCTATTCTGCTCCACCATTCAATCATGGCTGATATTTTTCCATCCCCATTCTCCCTCCTTCTCCCCATTATCATTAACCCCCTTTCCAATAAATAACATTAATCTCTGCCTTCCAGTCTTGATAACATCCTTGTGAATCTTTTCTACATCTTTCCTAAAGGCAGGTAACCAGAACCGTGCACAATACTCCAAGTGGGATCTTACTTGGCCTCCCACTGCCCCCTGTGGCAACAAATTCCACAGATTCATCGCCCTCTGGCTGCGGAAATTTCTCTTCAGCACAGTTTAAAGGGATGTCTCTTTATGCTGACACTGGGCCCTTGGATCCCAGACTCGTATTTTGCCTTTGTCCCAGCACTGGACTCTTCCTGTCAGACTGGGATCAGAACCCCTCAATTGACTCACAGATGAGGAATGGTAGAAGAGAGTTTGTCTCTCTCCCCCCCCCCCCCGTGTGTGTGAAACTGCTTCATTCCTTGAATGCTGTGGAAAGGCATGGGCGGTGTCAGGAGGTGAGTCGTTTGTCACAGGATCCCCAGCCTCTGACCTGTTCTTACAGTCACAATCTTCCTGTGTCCAGTCCCTGTCAATTGTGACCCCCCACCCCCAGGAGGTTGACAGAAAATGGTGGAAATACACAGAAAATCTGGCAGCATTCATGGAGAGAGAAGCAATTAATGTTACAGGTCAGGGATGTTTCATCAGAACCAAATAATGGTGCAGAGACAGGACTTCAATCTCTAAACATTATATGTTTCTCTCTCCACCAATGCTGTCTGACCTGCTGGGTATTTTCAACACTTGCTGGTTTTAGTTCAGATCTTCAGAACCTGAATTTGTTTTTTTGGATTTTTATTGACCCTGGGATGTTGATGGTGGGCAGATCACCATAGAATGTAAAGGTTATTAGTGGAACAACAGAATCTATTTGAACAGCAGCTGTTGAGAAGCAAACACTCAGTTTTATTTGTTTGTCTCCCTCAGCGAACAACTCCAACATGAAAATTGTGTCCCTTCATTCTAATCCCTGGTAGTTCTTGGCTTTCACTCTACCATTTCCTGAATTGGATCATCACCTACTGAACACACTGACCCTTCAACTGGAGTTACTGAGGGGGGTGGAGGTCACCAACGATGAAGGTTCATTGTAAGTTGGACTGTATTCCCTGGGGCAGAGAAGAATGAATGGAGATCTTATAGAAGTAGCAAAATTATGAGGGATATAGATAGGGTGAATAGCAGGCTTTTCCCCTTCAGGCTGGGTAAGACTGGAACTGGAGGTTGGGAGCCTGAGTGGGAACTTCTTCACCCAGCGTGGTCCAAGTGTGGAATGAGGTGCCAGAAGAAGTGGCAGATGCAGGATTCATTTGTAAAATTTAAGAAAAGTTTAGATAGGTATATGGATGAGAGGGGTTTGGAAGACTTGATGGAATTGGGCAGAACACCAGGTTTGGAATGGACTAGACTGGCCTTGCATTCTTTGCTCTATGACTCCACAAAGTATTAATACTCCGACAACAAGATTTCTCCCCATTGTAGCTGCCCCTCTTAATGATGCAAAAGGTCTTGTTTCTTTCAAAATAAAATTATAGGAATGTCACATTTTTCACTTACTGCAAAGTTCCTATGTTTTGTACATCGGTTTTAAAGATCATTATCCGAGAATCCATGGTGTCCTTTCAAGAGGGCGGGGTGCAGGATTGTCACAATATTGTGGTTGGTGGTGGATATCAGTGACGTGAGTAGAGGAGTTGGGACATCGTATTACAGGTGGACATCTCATTGGTGAGAACATACAGTACTTGGAGTATTGTGTGCAGTTTCGAGTGCCAGCATAGGAAGCATATGATTGGGCTGGAGATGGTGCAGGAAAGATTTATGAAGATATTACTTGGTCTGGAGGGCTTGCGTTATGCATGTTTTCCTTGCAGCGAAGGAGGCTAAGGGGTGATGCATTGAAGTTTATAATATCACAGGGGATCATATCTAAATTAGACGTTCGTAATGCTTTGATATGGACAGGAGAATCTAAAACTAGATGGCACAGGTTTAAGCTGAGAGTGGAAAGATTTAAAGGGGATCTGTGGGGCAATGTTTCCACATAGAGGATGGTGGATATTTGGAATGAGATGGTAGAGGTAGGTAACTTTATATTTAAAAGAATTTGGACAGATTCATAGAAAAGTATAATGGGAAAGGTTTATTGGGATATGCAGCAAAAATGTGCAAGTGGGAAAGTGCAGGTGGGTAACTTGGCCAGCCTGTAACAATGCTGTATGACTCCATGACTTTGATTTAAAAACTACCTCCGTCCCAGCTCTGCGCCTTGAGTGATCGCCTGCCAAGAAAATCAACAAAACCCCATCTCTATTTTGACAAACAGTGACTGAGCTTGGGAATTTCAAAACGTTCACCTGAGTGAAGCAATTTCTCCTCACCTCGCTCTTACACATCCTTAGTCTGGGATTGTGACACTGGCTCTAGTCTCCTCAGCTGGAAGAAAAGCTCTCCTTGTCGAAACCTGTGAGAATTTTGTCCATTTCCCTGCATGGATATAATGTTCTGATAAGTCGTGGTTGCAACAACTCCCAGAAATTGAACACCAGTAGCTTCACATCATCTCTCAGCTGTGGAGCCTGCTTCTCATGCTGGGGTATGTGAAAGGGGTCAACATTACCACAGGGGTTCACTGGGCAGTTGTGGCAGAAAGAAGTGTCTCCTCATGCCCCCACCCCATCTATACCACCTGTAACTACCCCTGCAAAACCACTACAGTGCAGTTTATGGCTGGTAAGAGTTCTGTACTGGTTTAGTTCACTTTCCCTGCTCTTGGGTCCATAATGAACTGAGGATCCCAATCGTTTAGCTATCACATGATCTGCACTTGCTGTTTAATGGTGAAATGCAAGTACATTTTGTTGTCCTCAGGTCAGTGGATGTTTGGGCCGTGGGTTGCCTGGTGACAGAGATGTTGACAGGAGAGCCGCTTTTCCCTGGAGATTCTGATATTGATCAGTTATATCTCATTATCAAGTGTCTTGGTGAGTGTTATAATTCAACTCCATTGGCTGGTGGAGGGGATTGTCATTTAAAACAATTAAAACCAGTTCATCTTTTCTTATATATATTCTTGGAAGCCAACATGTACCCCCCATCTCTTTCTGCCCTTGTGAAGGTAGTGGTGAACTGCCTTCTTCAACAAGCTAGTTTCTCTGGTGAAGGTGTCCCTCAGTGCGGTTTGGTGAGTTTCAACTCTGTGATAATGAAAGACCAATGATTGATCTCCAGGTCAGCAGGGGGCACTTGCAGGAGATGGTGTTCCCTGCACCTGTTGCCCTTGCCCATCATTTTGGTAGAGATCATGGTTTTGGGAAGTACTGTCAGAATCTCTCACCACAGGATATCCTGACCTGAGCTGCTCTGGTAGCTGTAGTAATTTTGTGGCTACTCTACTTGTGTTTCTGGTCGATGGTTACCTTCCAAATCAGAAGAATTAGGATCAGGTTCAGAATCATATTTATTATCAGCAAATTATATGATGTGAAAGTTTTTAATTTTCAGCAGCAGTACAGTGCAAAGACATAGAATTACCAAAACTTACAAAGATAAATAGTTAAAAAATGGTCAATCACTTATTGTTCATAGGTTCTGATGGCGGAGAGGAAAAAGCTGTTTCTCAATCGTCGAGTGTGAGTCTTCAGACTGCTTTACCTCCTCCCCAGTGGCAGTAAAGAGAAGAGACCATGCCCCAGATAGATGAGGTTCTTTAGTGATGGATGCCACTTTAGAAACATAGAAAACCTACAGCAGAATATAGTCACTTTGGCCCACAAAGCTGTGCCGAACATGTCCTTACCTTAGAAATTACCTAGGGTTACACATAGACCTCCATTTTTTTCTAAACTCCATGTGCTTGTTCCAGGAGTCTCTTAAAAGACCCTATTGTATCCGCCTCCACCACCGTTGCTGGCAGCCCATTCCACACACTCATCACTCGCTGCGTAAAAAAACTTAACCCTGACATCTCCTCTGTACCTACTTCCAAGCACCTTAAAACTGTGCCCTCTCGTGCTAGCCATTTCAGCCCTGGGGAAAAAGCCTTTGACTATCCACATGATCAATGCCTCTCATCATCTTGTACACCTCTATCAGGTGACCTTTCATCCTCCATCGCTCCAAGGAGAAAAGGCTGAGCTCACTCAACCTATTCTCATAAGGCATGCTCCCCAATCCAGGCAACATCCTTGTAAATCTCCTGTGCGCCCTTTCTATAGTTTCCACATCCTCCCTGTAGTGAGGCGACCAGAACTGAGCACAGTACTGCAAGTGGGGTCTGACAAGGGTCCTATATAGCTGCAACATTACCTCTCGCCTCCTAAATTCAATTCCACGATTGATGAAGGCCAATACACCGTATGCCTTCTTAACCACAGAGTCAACCTGTGCAGCTGCTTTGAGTGTCCTATGGACTCAGACCCCAAGATCCCTCTGATCCTCCACACTGCCAAGAGTCTTACCATTAATACTATAATCTGCCATCATATTTGACCTACTAAAATGAACCATCTCACACTTATCTGGGTTGAACTCCATCTGCCATTTCTCAGCCCAGTTTTGCATCCTATCAATCTCCCTTTGTAACCTCTGACAGCCCTCCACACTATCCACAATACCTCCAAGCTTTGCGTCATCAGCAAACTTACCAACCCATCCCTCCACTTCCTCATCCAGGTCATTTATAAAAATCACGAAGAGTAAGGGTCCCAGAACAGATCCCTGAGGCACTCCACTGGTGACTGACCTCCATGCAGAATATGACCCGTCTACAACCACTCTTTGCCTTCTGTGGGCAAGCCAGTTCTGAATCCACAAAGCAATTTCCCCTTGGATCCCATGCCTCCTTACTTTCTCAATAATCCTTGCATGGGGTACCTTGTCAAATGCCTTGCTGAAATCCATATACACTACATAGCCTCCAATAGATGGTGGGGAGGGTTGCATCATGATGGAGCGAGCTGAGTTGACAATCCTCTGCAGTATTTTGTGATCCTTTGTACTGGAAACTCTATAGTATGATGTGATGCAACCTGTCAGGATGTTGATGGTTTAGATGCTCCCTTGATGGAGATGATTGCTACCTGGTAATGTGCTATGATGTTACTTACCACTTGACACCCATGCTCCAGTCTTACTGCATGTAGGGATAGGCTGGTTCACTTGCTGAGCAGGTGAATGGGATAGAATATTATGCAAACCTCAGTGAACATCCACACCTCTGACCTTATGATAGAATGAAAGCCTTGATGAATCTGAAGTAGGTTGGGCACACGACACTATCCTGATCAACTCCTGCAGAGATGTCCGGTATCTGGCATGATTGACTTCCAACCATCACTACCATCTCCCTTTGTGGATTGTGTGATTCCAAAAAGTAGAACAGTGGACTGTATCCCCTTCAATTTCCAAAAGTTGCAGATCACCAAGACTGCCTTTTGCTGTTCCAACACTCCTATGAAGCTTCTTGGGCTCTTTAGAATGTTAAAAGAACTATGCAAGTCGAATCTGTTGTTGGCATTAACAATATGCTGTTGCTTCCTCAGCACACTCAAAGAAGGGTAGGGCACATACAGTAAGTGGTAGGACTTTAATGATTGTTGATGAACAGAGAGACCTGAGGTCCAGTTTTGCTGTTGCCTAAAACTGGCAACTCAGGCCTATAGGGTGGTAAAAATGAGTATGGAATGCTTGCCTTCACAGGTCAGTGTCGAGCATGTGAGAGTTAGGATGTTGTGTTGCACCTTGCTGCTTAGACCACACATTAAGTACAGTGTACAATTCTGGTCACCAGACTATGAGAAAGATGAGGTTGCACTTGAGTGAGTGCAGAGGAGATGTTGTCGGGATTGGAAGTCTTTAGTTATGGGGAGAGATTGGATATGTTGGGCTTGTTTTCCCTGGAGTGACCTGTTGGTATTATATAATTACAAGAGACACAGATAGGGTAGATGGACAAAAATGTTATCCCATTTTTCCATGCCTAATTTCCTCCCATGTCCCAAAAATGTGTAAGTTGGTGGTTAGCTGGCTGCTGTGAATTGCCCTGTGTGTGTGGGTGAGGGATAGAACCTGGGGCAAGTTGATGGGAAAGCAGGACTGGTGCAAATGGCTGGCAGTTTGTCGGTGTGGGCTCCGTGGACGGAGGGGGCTGTTTCTGTACCTTATCTCTCTACAGCTTTGTAGCAGAGGTATCAGAAACGAGGGCACAGTTTTAGGTGAGTGGAAGGAGCCTTAGAGGGAATCTAGGGCTATGTTTTTAACCCACGGAGCAGTTGATATCTGGAACTCACTGGCAGAGGAAATGGAATCAGATGCAATCACTTTGTTAGAGATATTTAGACCAAAACCTAAATAAGCAAAGCATAGAGAGAAATGGGCTTAATGTGGGCATATGGGATTGGTGTACAGTCCTGTGCAACAGTCTTAGGCACATATATATAGCTAGGGTGCCAAAGACTTTTCACGGTACCGTAGTAATTTTACGTATTGCACTGTACTGCAAGAAAACAAATTTCATTACATGCAAGTGATGATATACCTGATACTGATATGGGTCTCTGTTGTAGACTGAGAGTGGGAATGGGGCAGGGAGAAGGGAATTGTGGATGAGAAAAGGGAAAGGAAGAAGGAGGGAGTGGGAAGCACCAGGGAGACATCCTATAATAATCAATAAACCTATTATTTGGAGTCAAATGACCTGACCTGGTGTCTCAGGGCTGGGTGTGCACCATCCCCCGCCCCCACCCCTGGCACTCCTTCTCTACCACCTGTCCCACACCCCTCCTGCGGTGCTCCCCCCTCACCATTCCCATTGCTCAGCTCCATGTTGACAAACACAGTCCTGTATACAGTCTTAGACGTAAAGTGGGTATGGGCAAATGGGACTGAAGTGCCTGTTCCTGTTCTGTGCCACTCTATGGCTCAGTGTGATCTGAAAGTGCCTGAGAGGATGCTGAGTGTTTGTCAGGAGGGACAGATAATGAGATGGACTTGAGATGAACGTGTGTGAAAGGTACTGCTTCCAGCACCACCACTACTGACTGACCATTACCTGTGCTGTTCTAAGCTTGGGGAGTGGTCCTTTGAGGGTGGGGATGAGCTACACTTCATGGGTGAAACGGAGTGGGGTTGTCATTGCCTAGCCTGCTCACGCAATCCCTGGTGGAGTGGGTGTTGGTTCTGTGAGAGGTGCCAAGAGCAGTGGGCCCTCCCGGGCTGGACTCTCGGTGCGAGGGCACACTGAAGACTGACTGCTGAGGGAGCTCTGCTTGTTTAGGCCAGGAACTGGCATGGCCGTGCAGAAGCTTTGTAGTTGGCAGCTTCCAGTGGAGCAAGCACAATGGCGGTTGGGGGTGGGGGGGGGGATGTCAGAGAATGCCTGAGAGACTGTATTAAAGTTGCATTAGCATAGTTATCCACATGTTGCTATGGGGCCAGTGACACGAGGGTTTCAGAGCAGCTTCGCCTCGGGCACCACTGGAAGATTCTGGGCCATTGTTCTGATCAAAATTACCTCTTCTGAGCAGTACAAACTTGTGCTTCACCCTTGACCTTCACACAGTCCCAAGCTTCAGGACAACCACAACATTGACACAACATGAACACTGATTAATTTTGTACCAGAACAACTTTGGCTGAACTTTTGCTTGAATCGTTAATATCCCATTAATTATTTACTGGCTTTTCCATTAAACTTTCATGACTGACTGTGCTTTGTGTCTCTGTTATTCTGGAGCCTCGTTGTGTTAATCGTTCACTGAAGATCCTCCTTCCCTTATTCCATGACCCACTTTCCTCTCCTATTTGTTTTTTTTTCTTCAGCCCTTTACCTCTTCCACAGATTTCCTCCCAGCTTCTTACTTCTCCCCCACCCACCTTCCCCCCTCACCTGGTTTCACCTATCATCTGCCAACTTGTGTTCCTTCCCCCACCACTTCTTATTCAGCCTTCTGCCCCCTTCCTTTCCAATCCTGATTGGCTCGGAACTGCCCGACTTGCTGAAGTCCTCCAGCATTTTGTGTGTATTCTTCAATGAAGATGACTGCATTAGGGTGGTTACTGAGTCCTGTTAGCCATGGGCAATTTACTGTGTGGGACTGACTAACCTAGCTCACCAAGACAAAAACCTGCACTCGAAAGTCTGTGCGAAACAGACCAATTGGTTCACCATGTGATCAATCAGCCGCATACACACTTGTCACTTTCTTACAATTGATCCAATACTGTTCAGATATATTTGCAAGACAGAAATTGTATGGAATTTGGAGGGGAACCTGCATGCGGCGGTGCTCCCTTGCATCTGCTACCTTTGTCCTTGTGGTAGTGGTCCTGGATTTGGGAGAAGATGTTGCCGGAATATTCTGGGCAAGTAACTGCAGTGCACATTGTAGATGTGCTCACTATACCCCACTGCGCTGGTGACAGAGGAAGGGTGTGTTTGCACTGGTCTTGGTGAGGTGCAAAGTATCAATCGGTGAACAGGCTATGGGTAAGTAAAAGCTGCTGGATAGCACTATCATTTTGTGATTACTGAGAGCCGACTGATTGTGATGTGAATAGCCACGTTGGATTTGACCTGCTTCTTGGTGAACGTGACAGACCACGTTGCTGGGTAGATGCCAGTGTTGTAACTGGCCTGGAACAGCCTGGCTGGAGGTACAACTGGTCATCAGTATGACAGCTACAGATGCTGCCTGCTTTTGCCTTTTTTCTATAAGGATGTTAGGGGGTAGGGGTTAAGGGGAGGGGGGAAGGGTATATATATATTTTTTTCATATATTTTCTTTTATTTCTGCAATTATTTGAAAACTCAATTAAAAAAGTTTGTTATAAATAAATAAATAAATAAATAAACATTCCATCGAGTGACATTAATCAGCTGGGGACTGGCGTCTGTGATAGTTGCCCAGAGCTTTCCTGTGAACCTGCATTCGTGCTCACAGACAACACATTCTAGTCCTTAACAAAGGGTAACTCTTCCTAAATCTTCATACATGACACATACCAGTGAGGCTCTCACCTGTACTTCCAACCTTCACCTACTCCAATAATTCCAGGAATTTTTCTGTCACAGGAAATTTAGTTCCAAGACACCAGGAACTTTTCTACAAGAATCCCCTCTTTGCTGGACTACGTCTTCCCATAATCACGGAAACCAAACTTCTTGAAGAACGCTATCCCAAAATACCCCCGATGGTAATTGATTTGGTAAAGGTACGTACATGATTCTGTTAGAGTCAGGGACAGGGCAAAGATCAAGGGCATTCAAAGTTGGTCTTTAAAGGCACAATACATATGCTAGCTTCACGTCACATGCTGGTGATAATAAATCTGATTCTGATTCTAGTTCTTGTTGCTAGGGGTAGATTATACTGTGTCATTGCTGCAAACTGTTTCTTATGT
This sequence comes from Hemitrygon akajei, assembly GCF_048418815.1. NCBI lineage: Eukaryota > Metazoa > Chordata > Chondrichthyes > Myliobatiformes > Dasyatidae > Hemitrygon > Hemitrygon akajei. The sequence continues at coordinate 36,941,620 of NC_133127.1, forward strand.
GTTTCCAGAAATGTTTGCACATTGATCCGAATAAAAGATCATCGTGTACTGAGTTGCTGGAGCATGTGTATTTCACAAAGGACAGCTTCCCTGACAGGTGAATGTCCATTTTGTTGGGTTGCAACTCCTTCTAGTTGGAAGAAAACTACACGGGTGAAAACATTGTGGCTTTCCCACTCAAGTACTGGGAGGTGAGATCATGGGGTGAGAGGAATTTTTGATTAAGCCTCAAGAATAATTCATTCTAATAATGACAATCTTGTTCATTTCACTCATTAGCTAGAAGAAGGGATGGCATCATTCTGATGGGCATGTTGGGAGACCGGTGACTAGAGAGAATGACAACATTGGGATGTCATGTGACCCTAGATCTCTGATATCTCTGGTATCTGTTTATCATACATCTGTTCCTATTGGGATCACTTTGCCCCGATTTCTGTTTCCTGGGGATTTCTGTTCTCCTCTAATATTACCCTGATCATTCATAATATCCTCCTTCCCCCCAAATCCACTTGAGGCCTTGTCTTTCAACGCCTGAGCCTCATCCCCTGTTGATTTCTCTCTACCTCTCTCTCTAAGGTGCTCCTTAAAATCAGCTTCTTTGACCAAGCTGTGGTCACTTGTCTCTTTCTGAGGTTTACTGTTAATTTTTATTTGATATTTACAACAATCTGTTGTGAAACTGGGTGAAAATCTCACCATTTGGGTTCTCTCTCTCCCTCTCTCTATCTCTTTCCTTGCCCTATCTCCCACCTCCACACCCTCCCTTGTCCTCTATCTCTTTCCCTCTGACAACCCCTCACTCTCTCCCTCCTTCTCTCTCTTTACATCTCTCTCCTACCTCCATAACCTCTCTCTCTCTCCTGCCTTCCCTCCCTCTTCCCTCTCCTCACTCCCCACTGTCACCCCGACTCCGCTCACCCCTACCCCCCGCCCCCACTGCCCTCATCATTGCGACTGCTCTATTGTTATATTTCCAGTGCTCAGCAAAACTCCAGTTGTTTGAATCCTTGGGCACATTTCCCAGATTATTGAATAGTACCCACATTAAAATCCTAACAGACTTTGCTTTGCAAACATCATGGGATTGTCTAACTTATTAGATCCAGCGGCATTGACTCAAAAATGCACCTTGGCGGAGAGTCAGAGAGCAATCCAGAGCAGAAACGGGCCCTTCATGGAACATAGAACAATACAAAACATAGAAACATAGAAAACCTAGAGCGCAATACAGGCCCTTCGGCCCACAAAGCCATGCTGAACACGTGCTTACCTGAGAAATTACCCAGGCTTACCCATAGCCCTTTATTTTTCTGAGCTCCATATACCTGTCTCTTAAAATACCCTATCGTATCCACCTCCACCACCGTTGCTGGCAGCCCATTCCACGCACACACCACTCTCTGTGTAATAATAAAAAAAAAAGCTTACTCCTGACATCTCCTCTGTACCTACTTCCAAGCACCTTAAAACTGTGCCCTCTCATGCTAGCCATTTCTCCCCTGGGAAAAAGCCTCTGACTATCCACATGATCAATGCCTCTCATCATCTTATACACCTCTATCTGGTATTACCTCTCGGCTCCTAAACTCAATCCCATGATTGATGAAGGCCAATGCACTGTATGTTTTCTTAACCACAGAGTCAGCCTTGAGTGTCTGATGGACTCGGACCCCAAGATCCCTCTGATCCTCCACATTGCCAAGAGTCTTACCATTAATACTATATTCTGTCAAATGAACCAAAATGAACCACCTCACACTTATCTGGGTTGAACTCCATACGCCACTTCTCAGCCCAGTTTTGCATCCTATCAATGTCCCACTGTAACCTCTGACAGCCCTCCACACCATCCACAACACCTCCAACCTTTGTGTCATCAGCAAATTTACTAACCCATCCCTCTACTTCTTCATCCAGGTCATTTATAAAAATCACTAAGAGTAGGGGTCCCAGAACAGATCCTTGAGGTACACCACTGGTGACTGACATCCATGCAGAATATGACCTGTCTACAACCACTCTTTGCCTTTTGTGGGCAAGCCAGTTCTGGATTCACAAAGCAAGGCCCCCTTGGATCCCATGTCTCTTTACTTTCTCAATAAGCCTTGCATGGGATACCTTATCAAATGCCTTGCTGAAATCTATATACACTACATCTACTGCTCTACTATCAGCAATGTATTTAGTCACATCCTCAAAAACTTCAGTCAGGTTCGTAAGGCATGACCTGTCTTTCACAAAGCTATGCTAACTATTCCAAATCATATTATGCCTCTCCAAATGTTCATAAATCTTGCCTCTCAGGATCTCCTCCATCAACTTATCAACCACTGAAGTAAGACTCACTAGTCTATAATTTCCTGGGCTATCTCTACTCCCTTTCTGAATAAAGGAACAACATCCGCAACCCTCCAATCCTCTGGAACCTCTCCTGTCACCATTGATGATGCAAAGATCATCGCCAGAGGCTCAGCAATCTCCCCCCTCGCCTCCCACAGCAGCCTGGGGTACATTTCATCCAGTCCCGGCGACTTATCCAACTTGATGCTTTCCTGCACATCCTCTTTCTTAATATCTACATGCTCAAGCTTTTCAGTTTGCTGTAAGTCAGCCTTAAAATCACCAAGATCCTTTTCCGTTGTGAATGCTGAAGCAAAGTATTCATTAAGTACCTCTGCTATCGCCTCCGGTTCCATAAGCACTTTTCCACTGTCACACTTGATTGGTCCTATTATCTCACGTCTTATCCTCTTGCTCTTCACATACTTGTAGAATGCCTTGGGGTTTTCTTTAATCCTCTCCGCCAAGGCCTTCTCATGGCCTCTTCTGGCTCTCCTAATTTCAGCCTCTTCTGGCTCTCCTAATTTCTTTCTTGAGCTATCTGCCAGCCTTATAATCTTCTTGCTCTCTACCATTACATAGCTTTTTGAACTTTTCATAAGCTCTTTTCTTCTTGACTAGATTTACAACATCTTTGTACACCACGGCTCCTGTACCCTACCATCCTTTCCCCATCTCATTGGAATGTACCTATGCAGAACTCCTCGCAAATATCCCCTGACCATTTGCCACATTTCTTCTGTACACTTCCCTGAAAACATTTGTTTCCAATTTACGATTCCAAATTCCTGCCTGATAGCTTCGTATTTCCCCTTACTCCAATTAAATGCTTTCTTAACTTGTCTGTTCCTATCCCTCTGCAATGCTATGGTAAAGGAGATAGAGTTGTGATCACTATCTCCAAAGTGCTCTCCCACTGAGAGATCTGACACCTGACCAGGTTCATTTCCCAATACCAAATCAAGTACAGCCTCTCGTCTTGTAGGCTTATCTACATATTGTGTCAAGAAACCTTCCTGAACACACCTAATAAACTCCACCCCATCTAAACCCCTTGCTCTAGGGACATGCTAATCAATATTTGGGAAATTAAAATCTCCCACCACAACAACCCTGTTATTATTACACCTTTCCAGAATCTGTCTCCCTATCTGCTCCTCGATGTCCCTGTTACTACTGGGTGGTCTATATATAAAAAAAACACCCAGTAGAGTTATTGACCCCTTCTAACTTCCACCCATAGAGACTCCGTAGACAATCCCTCCATGACTTCCTCTTTTTCTATGGCAGTGACACTATCTCTGATCAACAGTGCCATGCCCCCACCTCTTTCGCTTCCCTCCCTGTCCTTTCTGAAACCTCTAAAGCCTGGCACTCGAAGTAACCATCCCTGCCCATGAGCCATTCAAGTCTCTGTAATGACCACAACATCAGAGCTCCAAGTACTGATCTGCTCTAAGCTCATCCGCTTTGTTCATGATACTCCTCGCATTAAAATAGACACATCTCAAACCCTCAGTCTGAGAACATCCCTTTTCTATCACCTGCCTATCCACCCACTTGCACTGTCTCCAAGCTTTCTCTATTTGTGAGCCAACTGCCCCTTCCTCCGTCTCTTCAGTTCAGTTCCCACCCCCCAGCAATTCTAGTTTAAACTCTCCCCAGTAGCCTTAGCAAACCTCCCTGCCAGGATATTGATCCCCCTGGGATTCAAGTGCAACTCGTCCTTTTTGTACAGGTCACACCTGCCCCAAAAGAGGTCCCAGTGATCCAGAAATCTGAATCCCTGCCCCCTGCTTCAATCTCTCAGCCACGCATTTATCCTCCACCTCATTCTATTCCTATACTCACTGTCATGTGGCACAGGCAGTAATCCTAAGATCACTACCTTTGAGGTCCTGCTTCTCAACTTCCTTCCTAACTCCTTGTAGTCTGCTTTCATGACCTCCTCCCTTTTTCTGCCTTTGTTGTTGGTACAGATATGTACCATGACCTCTGGCTGTTCTCCTTCCCACTTCAGGATATCATGGATGTGATCAGAAATATCCTGGACCCTGGCACCTGGGTGGCAAACTACCATCGGTGCTTCTTTCCTGCGTCCACAGAATCTCCTGTATGACCCCCTAACTATAGAGTCCCCTATCACTGCTGCCACCCTCTTCCTTTCCCTACCCTTCTGAGCCACAGGGCCAGACAGCACACAAACAGGCCCTTCAGCCCACAATGTTGTGCTGAACCAATTAAATGAGTAGCCAAGTACCAACTAAACTTCCCTTCTGCCTGCTCAAAATCCATATTGTTCTATTTTCATCACATTCATGTGCTTATCTAAATGTCTCTTAAGTTCCTTATGTTTCTGCCTCTACCCAGCATATAGCCCAGCTCGTCCATGCAGATATCTTGCCTCCCTGCACTAAACTCAGTTGCCCACATGAGGAGTGACTCCTTCTGTTTAAGTGCTAGTCGAAACGTCTCAAGCATAGTGATTGTATCTGATTGCACCGCCACCTCTGACAGCAAGTTCCAGATATCAGCCACACTTTGTGTAGAAAACCTATCCCTCCGATCTAATTTAAAACTTCTCTGGTGAGACCACACTTAGAGTATTGTGTTCAATTCTGGTCACCTCATTTTAGGAAGGATGTGGAAGCTATGGAGAGGGTGCAGAGGAGATTTACCAGGATGTTGCCTGGTTTGGAGAACAAGTCATATGAAGCAAGGTTAGCAGAGCTGGGACTTTTCTCTTTGGGGCGTAGAAGAATGAGAGGGGACTTGATAGAGGTCTACAAGATTATGAGAGGCATAGATAGATAGGGTGGATAGTCAGTACCTGTTTCCCAGGGCACCAATAGCAAACACCAGAGGGCATATGTACAAAATTAAGGGAGGGAAGTTTAGGGGAGACATCAGGGGTAAGTTTTTTTACACAGAGGGTTGTGGTTGCCTGGAATGACTTTCCAGGGATGGTGGTGGAGGCTAAAACATTAGGGGTATTTAAGAACCTCTTGGACAGGCACATGGATGAAAGAAAAATGGAGGGTTATGGGGTAGTGTGGGTTTAGTACTTTTTTTAAGGATTATATGGGTCTGCACAACATGGAGGGCTGAAGGGCCTGTACTGTGCTGTAATGTTCTATGGTTCGATGGTTCTTCCTCTCACCTTCATCCTGAGTCCTCTTATTTGTCATACTCCTACCATGGAGAAAAGACTCTGACTATCTACTCTCTCTGTTCTTCTCATAATCTTATATTCCTCTGTCAGGTCACCTCTCAGCCTCATTTGCTCCAAGTAAAACAAGCACAGCCGATTCAATCTCTCCCATAAATTCAAAGTAAACTTATTTGTAATGTACATAAATGTCACCGTAAACAACCCTGAGATTCACTTTCTCAGGGCAATCACAGTAAAAACAAGAAACACAATAGAATCAACAAAAGATGCACCCAACAGAATCAAGTCAAGTTTATTGTCATTTAATTATATTCATGTATATAATGTATATAGAAACAAGACAACGTTTCTTTGAGCCAGAGTGTAATTGACAGCAACCAATGTGCAAAAAAAGTAACAAACTGTGTAAAAACAAAAAGAAGGAACAATACATAAATAAGCAATAAATATGAAGGGTGTGAGATGAAATGTCCTAGAAAGTGAGTTCTTAGGTTGTGGGAACATTTCACTGAAGGGGCAAATGAAGTTATCCCCTTTGATTCGAGACCTTGATGGTTGAGGGGGTAATAACTGTTCCTGAAGCTGGTGTTGTAGGTCCTGAGGCTTCTGTACCTTATCCTGATGGCAGCAGCAAGAAAAGAGCATGGCCTGGGTGGTGAGGTTCCCCGATGATGGATGCTGCTTTCCTGCGACAACACAACATGTCGATGTGCTCAATGGTGGTGGGGGGGGGGGGGGGAACTGGGCTATATCCTCTACTTTTTTGTAGGCTTTTCCACACTAGGGCATTGGTGGTTCCATACTAGACTATGATACATCCAATCAAATTACTCGCCACCACACATCTATTGAAGTTTTAGATGACATGTTGAATCTTTGCAAATTCATAAGAGGTGCTGCTGTACTTTCTTTGTAATGGCATTTACGTGCTGGATCCAGGACAGATCCTCTGTAGTGTCAACACTGAGGAATTTAAAGTTGCTGACTCTCCCCACCTATAATTGCCCTGACATTGAGTTGTTGTGGCACCACTCAGCCAAATTTTCAATATGCTGATTCATCACCACCTTTGATTTGGCCAATGACAGTGGTATCATCAGAAAACTTAAATATACCATTGGTTGTGTGCTTAGCAAATAGAGTAAGGGGCTGCGCACACAGCCTGTGGTGCACCTGTACGGAGGGAAATTGTACGGAAGATGATATTGCCAATCCAGACTGACTGGGGTTTGTGAGTAAGGAAATAGAGGTTCAAGTTGCACAAGGAGGTATTGAAGGGATGATAGCATTGAATGTTAAACAACTGTGGTCAATGAAGAGCATCCTGATGTACACATTTTCACTGCCCAGATGTTCCAGGTTTGAGCGAAGAGCCGATTAGCATTTGCTGTTGACCTGTAGTGACGGTAGGCAAATTGGAGTAGATCGGAGTCGCTTCTCGGGCAGAAGTTGATTGTTTCATCAACAACCTCTCAAAGCACTTCATCACTGTGGATGTAAGTGCTACTGGACAATAGTCATTGAGGCAGGTTACCACATTCTTCTTGGGCACTGGTATAACTGAAGCCTGCTCGAAGCAGGTGGTTGCAGAAGTGAGAGGTTAGAGACATTGGTGAACACTGCAGCCAGTTGATCAGCACAGGTCTTTAGTACTCAATCAGGTACCTTTTCTGGGCTTTCTGTGGGATCACCCTCCTGTAGGATGCTCTCACATCGGCCTCAGAGACTGAACTCAGAGGCTAATCATGTGCTGTGGGAGGTTGTGAAGGTGCCTCCATGTTTTCATGGTCAAACCCAGCATAAAAGGCATTGAGCTCATCTGGGAGCAAAGCCTGGGTGTCACTTATGTTGCTTGGTTTCACTTTGTAAGCAGTGATGGCATTCACCCCTGCCACAGCTGTCGAGCATCCTTCAGTGACTATAAGACCACACGAAAGAGGAGCAAAATTAAGTCATTTGTCCCATCGAGTCTGCTTCACCATTTCATCATGGCTGATTCATTTCCCTATCAGCCCCAATCTCCTGCCTTCTCCCCATAACCCTTCATGCTCAGACTAATCAAAACTCTATCAACCTTTTGCCATAAATATACCCAATGTATATCTACAGCAGCTTTTAACAAAGAATTTCTCAGATTCACCAGACTCCAGCTAAAGAAATTCCTCCTCATCTCTGTTATAAGTGGACATCCCTTTCTTCTGAGGTTGGGTCCTCTGGTCTTAGACTCTCTCACCATAGGAAACATCTTCTCCACATCCACTCTATCGAGGCCTTTCAACATTCAATAGACTTCAGTGAGATCACTTCTCATTCTTCTGAATTCCAGTGAATACAGGCCCAGATCCATCAAATGCTTCTCATATGATAAGCTGTTCAATCCAGGAATAATTTTTGTGAGTGTCCTTTGAACTCTCTCCAATGTCAGCACACCCTTTCTATCTCCGAATGTATCTAAGTTCTTCGGTAGCCTCTGTGTTTCCTTAACACTACCTGCCCCTCCACCTATCTTCATATCATCTGCAACTTGGCCACAAGTCATTGATTCTTTCATCCAGTTCATTGACATGTGATGTAAAAAGAAGTGGTCCCAACACAGATCCCTGTGGGACACTGCGAGTACCGACAGCAAACTAGAAGAGGTTCCCTTTATTCCCACTCTTTGGCTTCTGCCAGTTATCCACTGCTTTATCCATGCTAGCATCTTTCCTGTGCCAACCAACTAGCGGGAGTGTTCAAAGACATTTTCAACCTCTCAGTGCTACGGGTAGAAGTTCCCACTTGCTTCAAAAAGGTAACAATTATGCCAGTGCCTAAGAAGAATAATATGAGCTGCCTAAATGACTGTCACCCGGTAGCACTCACATCGACAGTGATGAAATGCTTTGAGAGGTTGGTCATGACTAGATAGAATTCCTGCTCAGCAAGGACCTGGACTCATTGCAATTTGCCTATCACCACAATAGGCCAACGGCAAGCGCAATCTTAATGGCTCTTCACACGGCCTTAGACCTCCTGGACAATGCAAACAATTATGTCAGGATGCTGTTCACCGACTATAGCTCAGCATTTAATATAATCATTCCCACAATCCTGTTTGAGAAGTTGCAGAACCTGGGCCTCTGTACCTCCCTCTGCAATTGAATCCTTGACTTCCTAACCAGAAGACCACAGTCTGTGTGGATTGGTGATTACATATCCTTCTCGCTGATGATAAACATTGGTGCACCTCAGGGTTTAGCCCACTGCTCTACTCTCTATATGCACATCACTGTGTGGCTAGGCATAGCTCAAATGCCATCTATAAATTTGCTGATGATACAACCATCATTGGTAGAATCTCAGCTGGTGACGAGAGGGCGTACAGGAGTCAGATATGCCAACTAGTGGAGTAGTGCCACAGCTTCAATCTGGCACTCAATGTCAGTAAGATAAAAGAACTGATTGTGGACTTCAGGAAGGAACACATACCACTCCTCATTGAAGGATCAGAAGTGGAGAGAGTGAGCAGCTTCAAGTTCCTGGGTGTCAAGATCTCTGAGGATCTAACCTGGTCCTAACATATCGATGTAGTTATAAAGAAGGCAAGACAGCGGCTATACTTTATTAGGAGTTTGAGGAGATTTGGTATGTCAACAAATACACTCAGAAACTTCTATAGATGTACCATGGAGAGCATTCTAACAGGCTGCATCACTGTCTGGTATGGGGAGGGGGGCTACTGCTCAGGACCGAAGGAAGCTGCAGAGGGTGTAAATCTAGTCAGCTCCATCTTGGGCACTAGCCTACAAAGTATCCAAGACATCTTCAGGGAGCAGTGTCTCAGAAAGGCAGCGTCCATTATTAAGGACCTCCAGCACCCAGGGCATGTCCTTTTCTCACTGTTACCATCAGGTAGGAGGTACAGAAGCCTGAAGGCACACACTCGGTGATTCAGGAACAGCTCCTTCCCCTCTGCCATCCAATTCCTAAATGGACATTGAATCTTTGGGCACTACCTCACTTTTTTAAATATACACTATGTCTGTTCACGTTTTTTTAATCTCTTCAATATATGTAATCGATTTATTTATTATTATTTTATTTGTTATTTTTTCTCTCTGCTAGATTATGTATTGCATTGAATTGCTGCTGCTAAGTTAACACATTTCACATTACATGCCAGTGATAATAAACCTGATTCTGATTCTATAATACAATGGGCTCTTAACTTGTGAAGCAGCCTCATGTGGCACCTTGTCAAAGGCCTTCTGAAAATCCAAGTGTGCAACATCCACTGATCCTCCTCTGTCTATCCTGCTTGTTATTTTTGAGGCAAGATTGTCCCTTGAGGAAACTATGCTGACTACAGCCTATTTTATCATGCACCTCCGAGACTACATCCTTAACAATCGTCTCCAATATCTTCCCAGCCACTGAGGTCACAATAACTGGCCTATAATTTCCTTTCTTCTGCCTCTCTCCCTTGAAGAGTGGAGTGACGTTTGCAATTTTCCAATCCTCTGGAACCATGCCAGAATCTATTGATTCTTGAAAGATAATTACTAATGCCTCCACGATCTCTTCAGCCGCCCTCTTTCAGAACCCTTGAGTGTAGGCCGTCACATACTTCCAGAGATTTATGGGTTAGTGGGGTAGTTGGTCACATGGCATTGAGTGGCACAGGCTAATTGGGTTGGTGGGGCCTGTTACCATGCAGTACTTCTAAATAAAACAAAATAATGGAAGGAACTAAAGTCCTCCAGTCCAGGCAGCATCCTGGCGAATCTCCTCTGCACGATTTCATCCATTGGCAAAATGGCATCTGTTCATCTTCAAAGTGGTGCCACGCGAGCTCGGATGGGGACTTTGTCCAGCATCACATCACTGGGAGAAGGCAATAGGAGCTGAGGGGAAGATGATGGGAGGATAAAGGTGTGGGATGGAGAGGAGTCTGGCATTTACAGACTGTTGTGGTGATAGCTCTCAGGGAATACTTGGAAAGTCACTTGTTCTGCTCTTGTGCCCGAGACCAGACTCGCACAGGACTTTGGGACTCGCACTCTGCAGGACTGGAAAGGTAACCTTCCGATACCAAACAAATCAAAAACTGGCAAGAAGGATATGGAGGAAGTGATGGAAAGCCAGAAGAGTTTTGAGGTGGATTCAAAGGTAACTCGGACGTAGTGAAGAGACTCGGTGGCCACAGTCAGTCTTATGTGGTTGCCATACCAACTAACTGATGTAGAGTATATAACCAAACCTTGTTGCTAATTTGTCATTTCTCGTTAGTGAGGCTTATGGAATGCCCTGGTCCATCCCAGAACCCGGGGCCCGGTTACCTTCAGCCGCCAATGAGCCTTGTCATAGAACAATACAACACAGATGCAGGGTCTTTAGCTCAAAATCCTCAAACTTTTCTGCACTGTTTTCACTTGAACCACATCTTTCCTATAACAGGGTGACCAAAACCATACACAGTACTCCAAATGCAGCCTCAACACTAGTATCTAATATTAATGTACTAATATCTTCAGATACTAATTACTAAATATTAAAATGTTACTTCTCTGCATTTTATTTCTGCATCCCAGCTTTATCGCCCTCTGTTTTACTTTCTGTTCATGATCTAGCATTTACTAAACATAAACTTGGTGAGCATTTCAGTGATCACTTCCATTCCGTCCATGATGGCTGCCTGGAGATCTCTGTGGCCATCCATTTTCATTCTCTTCCCCATTCCCGCATCAAACTGCCTGTCCTTGGTCTCCTCCACTGCAAAGGTGAGGCTAAACACAAATAAACATATTCTGCCTCTGCAGTCTACTACCCAAAAGCAGGAACATTGATTTCTCCAGCTTCTGGTAAATTGTCCCCATCTTGTATCTCTTTTCTCTCTCTCCTCCTGAATTACCCTGTTCTTTTGACACTCATCCAACCCCGGTTACCCTGCTTCTCACCCTCTTCCACACACTCCATCTGCCCATCACCCACACATTGGGTCCTCCCATTGGTCTCTCTGCCCTGAAGTTCCCATCTGTCATCCCTCCTCCTTCACGATTCCATGCTTCACCTGCCTCTCCAATCAGATTCCATTATCCATTTCCCTCTGTCACCACCACGTATCACAGCCTCTGTCATTATTTCCACATTCACCCCCCCCCCCCCAACTGCCTATCATTCCCCCTCACCTTGATCCATATAATCTGACACACACACAAATTGTTACAGGAACGCAACAGGTCAGACAGCATCTATGTAGGGAAATACAGACAATATTTTGGGCCAAATCCCTTTCTGATGACCAGCCCGAAACATTGTTCATTTCTTCCATAGATGCTTTCTGATCTGCTGGGTTCCTCCAGCATTTTGAATGTCCAGCATCTGTAAAAGATCTTGTGTCCATCTATGACCTGCCAGCTCTTGTGCCACCCCTCCCCCCCCCCCCCCCACATTTAACTGGCTCTCTCACCTTTTCCTTTATACTGTAGTCCAGAGGACAGGTCTTGACCGGAAATGTTGATGTCCATTTCCCTCTGCAGATGCTGCCTGACTCACCGAATTCCTCCGGCACTGTGTTTGTTGCTCCAGCAGTTATCCTGCCTTGTTCGGACTCATTGATCATTCTAAGCTTGGCTTGGGTCTGCCACCATTGTTAGTCCTGCAGAGGGTGGCATGTGGTGTTGGGTCTCTAGATCCAGCAAGGTCTAGTGGATAGAGCCAGGACATTAGAGAATCTTTGTGTGTGTGTATGGTGGAGTGTGAGGCAGGACACTGTTGCCTCTGGTAAATTGAGGAAGGATAACTCAAGGGTGTTTCCTCTCCTTTCTGAAGCACAGGTTGAAGACGCAGAGCCGAAGACCAGAGATGGTAAACCTGACAGTAAAGACCTCAGGAACAGAGCATCACAAACTGGCTGTGAGAAAGTTGCCACACTGGAGAGAGCCCAGGATGCTGTGAGTCAGGATGCTGGCTGCCGTGGGAGTCCCTGTGTCCAGAACACACAGAAACTCATCTCTCCGGGTCTGGGCAAGGAGCCGACTTCAAGCAACTATCAAAAGTCATCGGCTGTTGTTATCGTCCCTCCCATTAGCCAGGGTCACCCCTCTGCCCTGCGGCTAGCAAGGAGCCCCTGGACTGGAGCTTCAGGACCACCCAACTTCTGGTAAGGCTAAGCAAAAGGCCACTGTATGCTCGGAAATAGCTGCGTCCACACATCTCTACTGCTCTGTTAATGTGGCGAGCACCCAGCACTGGCAACAAAGGGTTGACAAGTGTTACAGGAGGTTTTACAGGAAGGGAGGTGACAGAGTTATAGAGATGTACAACACATTTGTCCATCCTGACCTTTTTGACTTGTCCTATTTGTTTATGTTAGGATCACATCCTAATATTCCTTCCCAATTCAAATATCCTTTAAATGTAGCGATTCCACCACCTCCTCTGGCAGTGAGTTGCAGGTATCAACTACTCTCTGTGTAAAACCCTCCAAGAGAACCACAACCTTGTCATATGGTTGTGTGTCTCAATGACCTGGAGAGCTACGTTGGCTGGAGCAGGGCTTTATGCTTTGGCTCTTGGTAGGGTCACCAATGCCAAACAGGTCAAAGGGCAGAGGCCAGACTAAGAGCGGTCCACCGGTTGTCCAGTTGTCCAAAATAGTTTTATGGAAACAGCAATGAAGATTCCTGTGCATCTGAGTTCGATAGTATTCCTGAGTCTCCACCTGGGATTTGCATGACTGATAGTAGTAAAAATCAAGAGGAAGCTACTGGTATGAAGGAAGCCCTGAACACCATCAGAGATTGAGGATCTTCATTGCTGCCCTGACCACCAGTGACATAATGGGCATGTTCCCTCGAGTGTTATTTGTGCACAAAGAACTGGGTTATCATTTCAGATTCACGTGATGAGGTTGTAAGACACGTGGAGCTGTGGGGGAGGCTGTGCCACCTTTGTGAAGAAGGGTTTATTGTCCAGAATTTTGCCTTATCCAGAGAATACCAACTGTGTAATTATTGAATTGTTATATCCACAGGGTGTAATCAAAATTGTGAACTTTTATAATCCAGTCTGTTGAAGGGTTGGGGAGAATGGTGGGAAATGATTCTGGTAAAATTATTTTTTGTGGTGACTTTAATGCATATAGTGGTTTGTGGGGCAGTAAGACTACAGATGATAATGGGAAGTCAGTAGAGGAAGAATTAGAGTGAATTTGTCTAAATAATGGAAGAAAGACAAGGTGGATATTCCTCAAAGTGGGAGCTCTTGTCTAGACTTGGCTTTTATCTCTGCTCCACTTGCTGGACTTAGTAGGTGGGATTTTAATGACTGATTGTATGGGGAGTGATCATTTCCCAGTACTGTGTATTTGTTGGGATCAAGGTTCACTGTCAGAATTTGGGTTCTGATAATTTAATTGTGTTTTAAGAGGACAAACTGGGGAACATTTTCTGTTGAGTGTGAGAAATCATTTGATCACTTGTCTCCGGGTGATACCATTGAAGAAGACTATTGGAGTATAATTTCTAGTTTGTGTGGGGCATCCCATCAAGCCATTCCTTTGGTGTCTTGGAGAGCTGGTAACAAATATGTTCCTTGGTGGCCACGGGAATGTACAGAGGCTATCAGAGACTGGAGATGGGCTTTTCATGTTTTGAAATGTAGATTAAGCCAAGAAGCCTTGTTGAACTTTCAGAAAAAAAGAGTGATTGCCAGGAGAGTTATTAGGAATGCTAAAAGGGAAGTGTGGAGGGGATTTTGCTCATCATTTGGGAGGGAAACTGGCAGGACAGTGGTGTGGAGAATGGTGATGAAAATGAATGGTGTCAGACCTTATAACCAGATTCCAGTGTGAGTGGAGAATGGAAATTTGGTTACAATGGATAAAGAAAAGGCTGAATGTCTGGGAAACATGCTTACAAAGTTATGTAGACTAGACAATGTAGGGGATGAGTATATTGAGAGACAACAACGTATTTTGATGAAGAATGGGAAGATTTGTCAGAAACGAGACATTCGAGAGAGCCATGGATGATGAATTTATGTAGGCTTACCTGAAATTTGCTGTCAATAGTGCAAGCACTACAGGGCCCAGGACAGGATATGATCAGCTCCAGCATCTGCCCCAGGCAGTCTTGAAGAAATTGCTTGAGATTGGAAAAGGGCTGTGGTGTTGCCTTTTGTTAAATCTGGGAATGATCTGACACTGCCAAGAAGCTACAGCCTTATGCTCTCACCTCTTCACTACGTAAAATAATGGAGAAAATGATAGTAATTAGGCTGATGTTTGTTTTGGAGAAGAGACAGTTACTTAGTCACTGCCACTGCGGGTTTCGTAAAGGAAGATATATGTATCATGCCCTTGTACGATTGGGAAAAGAAATTTGGAAAGCTTTTACTGTAAAAGAGTCAGTAGTTTCAGTGTTTCTGGACATAGAAAAAGTTTATAGAATGCTATGGAGGGAGGGGCTTTTGATTAAGCTAATTGATCGGAAGGCTTTACAGCTGGGTTTTGGATTTTTTGTTTGGTGGGTTGATTGGAGTGAGGGTGGGTGAAGAAGTGTGTCAGAGTTTGCAGTGGATAATAGGACCACACCCCCAGGGTATTGTTTAGTCCAATATTGTTTAATCTGATGATCAATGATATTTTGATGGTATTGGGCATTGATCTGGATTGGTTTTGTATGCTGATGATGGGGCTCTGTGGAAAAGGGGTTGTAATGCTGCCTATATGGTAAGTTCTGTGTAAGCAGCCTTATCAGCAATGGAAGAATGATCTTTGAACTGGGGTTTTAAATTTTCTGTTTCTAAGTCAAAATATATGGTTTATACTCAGATACATGGGCTGGATAGCATTCATGTATGGGTGTTCGCTGTCCAGGGCTCTCGTCTTTAAATATTTGGGGTTATGGCTGGATGCGAGGTTGACTTGGAGAACACAAAGTTCTTGGAGGATAAATGTAAGCTGGTCATTAACCTCCTGCAGTGATTGGCTGGGTATGAGTGGGGAGCTTCTGGGGTATGCTGTTGACAATTTATCAAGCTTTACTGCACTCTTGTCTGGGCTATGGTTGTATGACTCATGGGGAGGCAGCTCATTCAGTTTTGTAAAAGTTGGATGTCCTGCAGGCCACGGCACTTAGCATCTGAAGTGGAGCATTCCAGACCACACCTCGAGATGCCTTGGGGTTGAACTAGGCAAGATGCCTCTTGTCCTGCGGAGAGGAAAACTGAGCCTTGCGTGCTGGGCTTCCATGGTAGGGTGGGGGAACTTCCCATTTGATGTATTCAGATTTAATGGGTTACTAACAGAGTCGGAAAATGGTTTGGGCGGATAGCTAGGGAATGTGTGTGGGAGTATGGTCTGAGGGATTTGCGGATTACCTAATGGTGGCCTGGCCAGGAGTTCCAGCTTGGAAGTTTCCAGACTGGGAATAGATTTGTCATTAATGGAGGGGGTACATAGAATCTTGAGGGTGGTGAGAGGGTGTCTGGTCATCTACAGCAGAAATGAAGATTACAGAGCTCCTGGGGGCGGGGGAGGAAGAAATTATTTGGGGCAGACCTGCTCTGTTACAGGTGTTCAAAATGAAATATCACGAGCTTTCTCACAAAGTAGAGGTGAGGGAGTTTCTGTGGCAGGAGACTGGTGACCAAAAGGAACGGGTGAATGAACTGTGGGAAAGGAGGGAGCAGATTCAATAGGATCCTCCACAAGAGAGTTGGACAAGAAAGTTTACCTAGCTGTGGAGATGAGAAGTTTGGAACAGATTAGGGAGCTCTTGTAAAGGGCCAGCACAAGTCCAATGGGCTGAATGATCTCTAGCACAATCAAATTCTCTAATCATGTCCATGGATTTTCTGCTTTGAAGCTGTGCTTGTGACTGGGTTGTTGTCACATGGGTGAACCTAGTGAAGGGGTGGGATGAATGGGCTTTGCTGATTGGCCACAATGACTGTGCTCATTCTCTTTGCTCTTCTGAAGGTCCAACCCTAAGATGAAGAGGCACAAAAACCTGCAGGGGAGTCTTCAGCAGCTGCCTCACACCAGACCCATCGACCTGCTCTTAAACAGCCAGGTAAGATCTTCAAGGAGTCCAGGGGAGTTAGCCAAACCCCACCAAGTGCATGGGCAAACCCCTGACTCCAGTAATGCATGACCTCAACTCACACTTGCCAAGTAAAGGAGAATAGAAAGGTAAATTGGTAAATTAGTTTATTATTGTTATATGTACATATACACACATACATACACAAGGATTGTGATCAGATGATTCAACACAATAGAATCAACAAAAGATGCACCCAACAGCATCAAGTCAAGTCAGTTTCTAGAGTAGGTTACATGGTTGGCACAAGATTGTGGGCTGAATGGCCTGTAATGTTCTGTAGATTTCTATGTTTATCGTACACCAGAGAACTATTCAATGGTCTCATGACAATGGGGACAGAGCTGCCATTGAGCCTGGTGGTACACAATTCAGGCTTTAGTATCTTTTGCCTGATGGGACGAAGACGAAAGGAGAATGTCTGGGGTGGGTGGAGCCTTTGATAAAGTTGGCTGCTTTACTAAGGCAGTGAGAGGTGTGGACAGAGGCCGTGGTCAGGAGGCTGGTTTGTGTGATGTGTCCACAACTCTCTGCAGCTTCTTGCAGTTTCAGACACTTGACCTGCCAAGCCATGGTAGGATGCTTTCCATGTCGAGGGGGCAAAGAGGACATGCCAAAGTTTAGCCCCTTGAGGAAGTAGAGGCACAGGTGAACTCTCTTGGTTTGGTTGCCATGAGGTTGGACCGGGACAGGCTGTCGATGTTCTCTCCTAGGAACTCAAAGCTCTCAACCCTCTCGACCTCAGGATGCAAATAGGAGTCTCTGCACTGCCCCCCACCCCCCGATGAAGTCAATGCCCAGCTCTCTTTCTTTGTCATAACTGAGTGAAGGGTTGTTGCCATGACGCCGTGTTACTGGGCTCTCTGTCACTTTCCCAAACTCCAACTCAACATTATTTGAGTTGTGGCTCATTACTGCAAACTTGTAGATGGAGTGCGATAGAGTCTGGCCACAGTGTCACGAGACTCTGTGGAGTAGAGTAGGGGGCTGCAGATCAGTCCTACGGAGCACCGGTGTTGAAGATAATTCTGGAGGAGTTGTTGCTGTCTATCTTTACCGACTGAGGTCTGTCGGTGAGGAGTCAAGGATTCACTTACAGAGGGGGGTGTTGAGTCCCAGCTGTCCAAAGGTGAGCTTGCTTGAAATTATAGTATTGAAGTATGAGCTGTAGTGAATAAGCAGTTGTCTAATATAACTATCTTCACTCTCCAGATATTACAGAGTGTGGGGCTGAGGAGATGAAGGAAAACCTGGCCACAGGTTGCCATGGTAATGAAGTTCTGATGCTGCCAACAACTCCTCAGGGAGCACTGTGGGTTCAACTCCCCAGCAGGAAGCACTTCATTCCTGAGGCTCCTTTCACCAGGATCTACCACGGTGTCTGTGTTAAAACTCTAATTCTGCCACAGCAGCCCTGTAAACATTTAGTCTTCACTAACAAGATCCCATAAGCAGCATGGTGAGAAGGACCAGATAGTCTTTATTTTAGGAATCTTGTTTAAGTCAGAGATGTTGGCCCCAGAGCCTCACGGTGACTCATTCATCTAAAGGCCAGCACCCCATCTCCCTCTGAAATGAATACATCTGTTACCCCGCTGTGGGGCAGTTGCCACTAAGCCGGAAAGAATGTAAAGATTTCTGAGGATGTTGCTGGAACTGAGTTATGGAGAGCATTTGAGCAGATCGCAGTTGTTTTATTGGAGCAGAGGAGAATGAATGGTCTTGTAGAGGTGTATAAAATCATGAGGGACATAGGTGATTGCACGCAGTCTTTATCCTAGGGTAAGAAAATCAGGAACTAGAGGGCAGAGGGTTAAGACAAGAAGATACTGTGGACTTTAGCACCACCTGCTGTAAAGGTGCTAAACTACAACCAAGACACAGTATCAACACTACTATAGAATAAAAGAGCACCTTCTGGTCAATGCCAACCAAGATGTCCATCTAAGCTTCATTTGCCGGCATTTGGCCCATAACCTTCTCATCCTTTCCTTATATGTTTACCTGCCCAGCTGCTTTTTAAAACTTGCCTGCCTCAACCACTTCCTCTGGCAGCCCATTCTGTATACGGACCATCCTCTGTAAAACGTCAGCCCCTCAAAATCCTATTAAATCTCTCCCCTCACCTTAAACTTGTACTGTTCAGTTCCCCCACCCCTGGGAAAAAGACTGAATCCTCATGATTTTATACACCTCTGTAAGATTACCTGTCTCCTATGCTTCAATGTAAGACACCATAGCCTTGTTGAATCTCTCCTTATAACTCCTGGCAATAACTTTGTAAACCCTTTTCTGTGCTCTTTCCAAGTTATTAATATCTTTCCTAAAGCAGCGTGACAGAAACTGATCACAATTGAAAAATGCATATTGGCAATGTAAACCATCCCAAGTCAAGAGTCCTCAGCATTGAAACTGAGCGAAACAGAAATAGTTTTTAAGCAGGTTGTTACAAGAGGAAATGTCTCACGTTCTTGTATATACCAATTCAGGCAGAATTAGAGAAGCAGGTCACGTCTCTGTGTCACGGATAAGCACATTATGTGTGTACAGAACCAAACTCTGGTCTAATATTCTCTGTCCAGCAACTCCCATGCTCTGGCATCCTTAGAATATGTATTGCAGATCCACACTAGTTAATGGATTGAAAATTAACTAAGATCTATTCTAACCTGTAGCTAATTAACCCAGCAATACAACTGGGGTATTGAGCGGATTTCAGCCAAGCACATTCCTGATTCAGAGAAACTTTAGGTCAGTGTAAGTTCTCAGAACTCTTACATGCCTGAGGGGTGTCTGTACTTATAAAGGCTGCTCAGTCCCTGCTCAGAGGGAGATGATATGGGGCAATGTTTACGGTCTGGCTCCAATCAGGGACCCAAGGGTGAAATCGGAGGGGCAGGGGCTTGGGAAGGGGAGCCCAGAACTGGGGGCTTGGCAGTGAGGGGCAGAGCTGCTGGTGTTGAGGAGACGGCAATCGGGATGGTAAAGAATGCAGACACCTGCAAGGATTGAAGAGCTGCAGGGGCTCGTAGAGCTAAGAGGGGGCATATCCACAGGAAGGGTTTGTAAACAAGGGAGGCATAAAGTTGTCCAACATAGAAACAAGCCCTTCACCCTTCATGTCCATGCCACCTGTTGTACCCATCCATGTTAATCCTACCAATCTGTGTTAGTTTTCTATCACTGGTACCTACTCTTGTTTGTACTTGGGGCGCCATGATAACGTAGTGGTTATCACAATGCTATGACAGCTCAGAGTGTCAGAGTCTGGAGTTCAATTCCAGCGCGGTCTGTAAGGAGCTTGTACGTTCTCCCCGTAGCCACGTGGGTTTCCTCTGGATGCTCCGGTTTCCTTCCACATTCCAAAGACTTGCTGGTTGATAGGTTGATTGTTCATTGTAAATTGTCCTGTGATTGGGTTAGTGCTACATAGGTGGGTGGCTGGGCGGTGCAGTTTGTTGGGCCGGAAGCGCCTGTTCTGTGCTGTATCTCTAAATTAATAAATAAACAGGAGAAAAAATGGCAGATATGATTAATACATTTTTGGCATAAGTCTTCGCCATAGAAGACTTGCTAATATCCCTAATATATCTGATAGGCTGACTTCAAATAACATGCTAGAACTTACAAAATTCGCAATGATCAGGGATAAAGTATTGGAGAAACTAACAAAGGGCCAATGGCAGGCAAATTGCCGGAATCTGATGGACTGCACGTTTGGGCTTTAACGGAAGCGGTTGTGGAGATGGTGGAGCCTTTGGATGAAATTTTTCATAACTCGCTCAAGTCTGGGGGGGGGGGGGGAAATTAACTGGAAGGTGGGAGAACAGACAGTATGACCCCCTTGTTCAGAAAAGGAGGAAGGCAGATATAATATTCTAGATATAATAGATATTGTTGACGTGGTGCTAGAGTCTGCAATCAGAGGAAATGACTAATCAGTACAGGATCACTATGTCCTTAGCACAAGTCATTCTCTAGAAAACAAAAGGGTGATTGTCGCTAAATTGGTAAATTTGTTAATTATTTTCATGTGTACTGACGTCTTTCATTGATTCTGTTATGGTTATTATTCTATTATGGAATTATTGTGTATACCCACAAGAAAATGAATCTCAGGGTGATGAATATGAAAATGAATATGGTGACATACATGTACTTCGATAATAAATTTACTTTGAACTTTGAAGCTGGGTGAGCAGGAACTTCATGTGCAGACACCACAAGGTTTTGTTTAGGAGGCAAACCCGTCCACTTACAGCTGTGGCCGAAGGTACTGCATGGTCCATTTGGAGAATTGAGAAGCCCTCACGTTGTATGAGAGTTTGGTAAAGTGAATGAATGAAGTACAAAGCATTCAAGACATTCCGGTATAAGATTGACAAGGCAATTAGCAGGCAGTTAAGGTAAAAGTGATTTTGGTTTTGTAAAAGTGATTTTGCAAAGGAGTTGGAGTTAAAAAAGCGGGAAGTTCTGTTGTAATTCTACAGGGGATTGGAGATGCCACACCTGTGAACAGTTTTAGACTCCTCTGATTTAAAAAAGATATAGTCACCTTGGAGGCAGATCGAAGTAAGTTCACCAGTCTACATCCTGAGATGAGAAGGTTGTTCTACTGAGAGTGACTAAATAGTTTGGGTCTGTATGCCTTGGAGTTTAGAAGGATGAGGGGTGACTCTATTCAAACAGATCAGATTCTAAGGGGTCTTGACAGGATTGATGTTGGGATGTTTTCACCCAGGGAGAGTCTCAAACAAGAGGACGTGGTTACAACACAAGGGGCCAGTCATTTAAAACTGAAGTTTCTTCCTCTCGGACCGTGGCGGATCTCTGGATTTCTCTGCTCTCAGAAGCTGCACCTTAGGAGTGTTTAGTGGAGGTGGAGAAATATTTGAGGAATGGAGGGGTGTGAAGAAATTGCACAAAAGAGGAGTTGAGGCTGGCATAGATCACGATAACATTAAATGGTGGGATAGGGTTGAGGAGCTGAGTGGCCAGCTCCTGTACACTTGGCCATTGTCAACCTGTGCACAACTTGCGAGCCATCAATTGAGAATTGATTGAGTGGGTCTGAGCACTGGGATAGTCACCCCATAAACAAGCACTGGGATAGTCACCCCATAAACAAGCACTGGGATAGTCACCCCATAAACAAGCACTGGGATAGTCACCCCATAAACAAGCACTGGGATAGTCACCCCATAAACAAGCACTGCTAAATGAAGCTCAATGTTCTGGACCTCAACACAAGGTCTACTTGTACCCGAGTAAAATAAAAACTTGTTCTCTTTATTAATTTGTCATTACAATGGTGCATTATTTCTGAAGTTGCTTCCTAAAGCAGCAGAGTGGTACTGCCCATTTTGTGAGAGGGGAAATCTTCTCCATCCTACCTCCCAGTTGGGCAACATCAGCCCGTTTCCCTGATGTTAACGGGATGACCTGCTGTATCTCAGCCAGCCAGCAGGTGGTGCCAGCTCCACAAATATTGGGCACCAGGCTGGCGTTTGGGCAGCACAGAAGGAGCCCAGTTGTTCCATGGTACCTGTGACAGCTCTACACGTTTCTCCTCCCCACATTGCACTAACATTCCCCCCCCCCCAAATTCTGCTCCTCAACCACACATCAGGGCCTCAATTTATAGAGCCCGCTTATTTCTCTGGCCCTGACCACCTTTGCGATGTGAGGGAAACCCACAGGGTTGCAGGGAGATGTGCAAACTCCACACAAAAGCACCCAAAGGTTAAAGAGGACATGGCAAAATTCTTTAGCCTCCTGAGGAAGGAAAACTCTGGCATGCTTTCATAGTCAATGTAGTTGGATCAAGACACGCTATTGGTGATGTTTACTCCTAGGAACCTGAGCTTAGCCATGTTGTAGATAGGACCATGAGAACCGCCTCCCTTCCTGAAGCCAATGACCAGTTCTTCTGTTGCCATTCTGTTGTCATGAAAGCATGTCACTAGGCCCTCTACCTCCTCTTTGAACTCCAACTCATCATTACTTGAGATACGGCCCACTGCGGTGCTTATCATCTGTAAACCTGTATGTGGAGTTGGCGAAGAATCTGTCCATGTAATTGTGAGTGAGTTGGCAGTAGAGTAGGGAGCTGAGGGGCCTGGTGGAGTGCCAGTGCTGAGGACTGTCACCAAGGAGGTGCTGCTGCCTATCCTTAGTTTGTGATTAATTGGCCAGGAAGTTGCAAAGGGAGGTATCGATCCTAGATGGAGGAGTTTGGGGTCGAGTTTGTTTGGAATTTTAGTACTGAAGGCAAAGCTGCAGTCAATAGACAATAAGCTAATATAGGTGTCTTCGCTGTTCAGATGCACTCGACGAGGTTTAGAATCTGGGGAAAGTTTGTGGGAATTTGAGGAGAGTTAACAGTGGAATTAGACTGCTCTGGGAGGTGGAATACACTCGTGGCCAAATGGCCTCTTCCTTTGATTATGGAAAGGAGGACATCCCTAGTTTTGCCAAGCACTGCCGGGCCAGAATCCCTCAACCCTGGACAGTTTCAGGCTACATCCACACTAGACCGGATAATTTTGAAAACGCCGGTTTCATGTAAAAACGATAGGCGTCCATATTAGGTGTTTTTAAAAATATCTCTGTCCACATTGAAACGGATATTTTGGCGAATCTCCTCCTACTGCGCATGTGCAGGACACATCTACCGAAAACATGCGACATGTTTGGTGTCGAATCTCACTGTGAAAGATGGTGCGTGTTTGTTCAGTTACAGACTAGAAAAACTTAAACGACGAGCAGCTGTTGGCTCTCGCGCAGGAGAACTTAAAAGTTAAAAAGAAACAAATACTGGAGCATATGGAGGCAACTGACAGGGAGTTCACGAACAGATTGACCCGGCTGACAACAAACATTGAAAAACTGGCTGACTCTGCATTAATAAAGCACCTTGTTAAATGTATAAAACATGTCTGCATCAGTATTATCTTGTATTTCCATACAATGTTACATTAGGCTGTTACACATCTATTGTCAGAGAAGTACTTGCATAAATAGGTAAACCACCTTCATACAAGCAAGGACTGAAAACAGGGCAAAGTGATTATACTTACTTATTCAGTAAGTTATGGGTCAAAGTATTTGGTAAGTACATTTCTAACTCTTCTGGCTTCAGTCTCGTTGCCGTCTGTTCTGAAATTGTTGGGTTGTATTCAAGAAAACAATGAAATGGCGGCTGCCGTCACCATCTGTTCCAGCACAACATGACAGTGTTTTTAGATTTCTCCGGTTACCCCGTCCACACTGATCTGCCCAAGCAGCGTTTTCAAAATTACACACCCTGGAGAGCGTTTCTGAAAGGTCTGGTTTCAGGGGACAAAAACGTCGTTTTAGCGTGGACGGAGGGTAACAACTAAGAGTAAAAGCTTCGGTTACAGATTTATCCAGTGTCATGTGGACATAGCCTCAGTAAGTCTCTTCCTCACCCTCTCTGAGATCTGAATACATTATTCGAACACGTCTCCTCCCCTTGGTGTACTGCTGGTGTTCCCCATGCGTGGGGTTATACCTCACAGCATTCCTGCTCGTCAGTGTGTTGCTGTAGTGTAATGGACGCTGTGTGCACAAAATGGCTGGAGATTACTGGGTAAATTCCCTCACTAATGCCTGCCTCCCTGACCTTCTGCCCTTAGTCTCAGCTCCAACACAAGAAGGCAGATAATTATGCCCAGCTGGAGAGAATGGGAGAGTCGGGCAGGAAGCAGCGGGAGGCTTGGAGATCTGAGATGGAGCGAATCCACTTCCCAGATCTCAGCAGCAGGTGTCACATTGCTGAGTCCATCAGCACAGAAGGTAAAGTTGTGTTCAGTGTTGAGCCCTGTGCACTGGAGGGTGTCCTGTCAGAGGATGAGGTATAGTTCTTCAAGGTTAGCTCATCAACCAGAAACCATAACTGTTTCTCTCCACAGACGCAGCCTGACCTGCTGAGTGTTTCCAGTATTTTCAGCTTTTATTTTAGGATGAGTTAACTATTTCATTTGTTTTTCGCCAGGTCACTTTGACATGGATTTGTTAATAATTTAAGAAGCAAACACGAGGAAATCTGCAGATGCTGGAAATTCAAGCAACACACACAAAATGCTGGTGGAACACAGCAGGCCAGGCAGCACCTATAGGGAGAAGTACTGTCGACGTCCTTTCCCTTCTCTAGCTCTGTATCCCTTTTGCCAATCACCTTTCCGGCTCTCAGCTTCACCCCACCCCCTCCAGTCTTCTCCTATCATTTCGCATTTCCCCCTCCCCCTCCTACTTTAAAATCTCTTACTATCTTTCCTTTCAGTTAATCCTGACGAAGGGTCTCGGCCCAAAACGTCGACAGCGCTTCTCCCTATAGATGCTGCCTGGCCTGCTGCGTTCCACCAGCATTTTGTGTGCGTTGCTTGTTAATAATTTAATTCATTTTAAACAAAAAAATAATTTAATAAACTGCTTTTATAAGTTGCCTGTAACCAAGAGCTTGAGGAAATGTACATTACAAAGATTCCAACAGGGCACGTACAGAGAGGCCTCGTGTGGCCATCACCGTCATTATGGGACGTATCATATGACTTGGGCAATCACGGTCTCCAGAATAAAGCAGTGTTCCCTGCCCCTGAACTCAACAGCCAGTCGGGTACAGGAGGCAAAGACTGGCTGGGGCGAGAGGGAGGTCATTCAACCCCTGACCCTACTCTCACTAATTCAATAATGGTTGGTCAATATCTTGTCTTCATCTACTGAACTTGGATCCAGATCTGCCACAGTGTGACATTCCCTGTACTGAGGCACTCCCTCATCATCACCCCTCCCACAGTGAGGAGCTCTCTCAGTGCCACCCCTCCCACAGCACGGCACTCCCTCACTATCATCTGTCCCACCGTGCCATCTGATAGTTGGACATGTGCCTGCTCAGTGAATCTAACTGATGTGTCGTCTTTTACAGCCAGATACTCCAGAGTGAGGAGGGACCCCTGGAAACATCGCGAGTCCAAAATTCCTTCCCTGGAAGCTGTGGAGTTGATTCACCTGCCCACCCGTCCAACATAAGCTCACGGGTGGACGGCGCTGTGTACAAGACACGCACACAAACACACGCATAGGCGTGCATATGGGCACATCCAGACTAATACGCCAGCAGCACCATACTCCCAGATTCACAACCACCTCTGTACCCACACACGCAGACACCACAACCCCCTGCACAGAATCCCGTCTGACATCCTGTCATCTGCTCATTCCCTCTTACAGAAAGCTCGAGCCAATTTCCGCACGTACGTGTCCAGCAAAAACAGCTGCTCACTTTGAGACACTAATACACGGTGGCACACTTAAACTTGTACACAATATACTGAAGTGGAAATGGAGTCCTACATTAACTAAAATGCTAATGTTGGGGGAATCTGACTCAGTGAAGAGGGATTGGTGGGCAGCAATTTAACCAGTGATTTCTTTTTACTGTCTGTAGGATGTCAAGGTGTATTTGTTAGGTTTAATGGGGAGGAAAGTGAGTATTTGCTTCAGTACATATTGTGGCCTCACTAGGGTTCCATACGGAGGGCCTGATCCATTGCAGGGGCAGTGATGTGGGGAATGCAGTGAATGGGGGCGCAGAGGTAGGCTGCAACTCTCACGACCCCCACACTGGCAGGTTCTGTCCCTGTGACCCTGGACCAGTAGCACTGGGACTGGCCATGGCTCCCCGCCCTCCAACTGTGGCTCAGTGGGGCGCACTTCCCTGCTTAGTCAGGGGGCCAGAGGTTCTAGTCCCGCTCCGGAAAACAGAGCCGCAATCCCAGGGCGGTAATGACATCACTGTGACATCAATATCGCCCCTGTGAGGTTCTGAGGGTGCAGGGCACGGCTGGAGTTTCTCCCACCCACTGGAGCAGTCCTGTAAACGATCCCCGCACTGTTCCAAACAAATGCCGAGAGTCGTCCGCACGAATGAGGTGCGGCTGTACGACAGTCTGCCATCCAATTTACTCCTTAATATGATCGTGGCTGACTGTAGTTTCAGCTGCACGTTCTCAGCCACCCTCAGTGACCTAACGTAGAAGGAAGCAGAGCACAGGAACAAGCTGTTGTTCTAAGCCAGTTACGCTATTGATTAAACGCGTAGCTAAACTTGTCCTTTCTGCCTACACAAGTCCATATCCCTCCATCCTCTTCACATTTTCTATCAACATAATTACTTACATTAGGGAGAGTATAGCTACCATTACTCGCAACCTCTATAGCCAACCTTGTAAAAAAAAAAACGGTAACCGTGCCAAAATTTGCAAGCATTTCCAATTCAGATTGTGAAAAAGAGTCTACTTGCTGTCTCGATCCTGTCCCTACCACACTTTTTAAGGACTCATTTAATAGTGTTTTCAGTTCTGTTTGGAAAATTACCAACACATCCCTTGAAACTGGAATTTTTCCAGATGACTTCAAAATTGCAACTGCTAAGCCCCTACTTAAAAACCCAAACCCTGATAGTGAGGTACTAGCTAACTACAGGCCGATATCAAATCTTCAGAAATTCATTTTGAACCAGCTCAACAACTTTCTGAATGAGAACATTATTATGGAAAACTTTCAGTCAGGTTTTAGAGTAAACCACCGAATGGAGATGGCCCTTACAGAATTGTCAGTGACCTTAGGCTCACCACTGATGCCAAGAGTCTCAGTTCTAATTCCTCTAGATCTAGGGAGCTGCCTTCGACACAATTGACCACATTCTCCCAGATCACCTTGAGAGCTGGCTTGGCCTCTTGGTTAATGCCCTTAATTGATTTGGTTTATGCATCTAAGAGAGACAAATTTGTGTCTGTTTTGGAGACCAATTTTCTAAGAGATATGATGTACCTTTTGGTGTTCCTCAGGGAAACTGTCTTGGTCCCCCATTCGTCTCCTTACACATGCTCTCCTTAGGAGACATCATTCGAGAGCATAAACTTCATTTCCACAGTTATGCAGATGACACACAATTGTATGTCTTGGTTGAGCCTAATGATGATAACACTCTATCTTCTCTGACTTCTGGTATGACAACAATAAACAAATAGATAAGCAATAATTTCCTAAAACTAAATGAAGATAAAACTGAAATACTTCTGGTTGGACCCAAAGCCAGAAGAGATCAACTTGGGAACTTGGCTCCCCTTGTAAAATCAGAAGTAACAAGTTTGGGTCTTATCCTTGATTCAGATTTGAGTAGATTACTGCAATCCCCTTTCTACTGGCCTTCTGAAGCAATCTCTTGACAAACTTCAACTCATTCAGAACTCCACACCTAGACTTTTAACTAAAACCAGGGTGAGAGAGCATATCACTCCCGTCCTAGCTGCTCTGCATTGTCTTCCTGTAATTTTTATAATTGCTGGGACTAGAGTACATCACAGAGTCGCTTTTGTTTTATAATCCTGCTCGAGCTCTCAGGTCTTCTTCCACGGGCCTCTTAAATTTAAACAATCTCTTCAAAAGATAATTGGCAGGTCAGTTTTTTTAACTCCATCCCTAAACTCTGGATTTCAATACCTGAAACTATAAAGGATGCAGACTCAGTTGATACTAAATACCAGCTCAAAACTGATTTATTGAAACTTGCTTTTAACTAACATCTTTTTGTCATTAATTTTCATGTTTGTACTTTATGCCATTGTAAAGCACTTTGAACTACATTGTATGAAGAAAGCTCTATAAATAAATTATTGTTATTACTATTATTGCATTCATGTGCCTACATAAGAATTTCTTAAGCACTGCTGAAGTATTTGCTTCCAGTGCCACCCGTGTCTGCACATTCCAGGCACCCACCAGTCTGTGTGAAAATCTTGTTTCATCTCCAATGAACATTCCACCTCCCCTCTCATCTTAAGTGCATGCCCTCTACAGTTAGACATTTGGCCTTTGGGGAAAAGATATCTATCTATGCCTCTTATTAATTTATAAACCTCTTCAGGTCTTCCCATAAGCTTCTGAGGTTCCAGAGAAATTAACACAAATTTGTCCAATCTCTCCTCGAAGCACGTGCCCTCTCATCCAGGCAGCATCCTGCTAGACCTCTGCCAAGCCTTCTCAAAAGCCCCCGCGTCCTTCCTGTAGTGGGGTGATCAGAATTGAATGCGGTGCTCCAGATCCAGCCTGAACAGAGGTTGATCCAGATGGTAGCAGGAATCTTTCAAAGATATTCTAACGCTCTGCTTCCTCTGCCTTTCGGATAGCGGTGTTCCTGGTTCCGAAAGACTGCCCCGAAGCAAAAAGTTTCAGTGGCCTTCATCCTAAATGTGTGACTGGTTAATTTTCTTCTCATCTGCCTGTCACCTCCTCCTGCTGCCTCTACTCCTTCCCTTTCTCCCATGGTCCAATCAGCTTCCTCCTCCTTCAGCTCTTTACCTTCCTCACCCACCTGGCTTCACCAATCACCTCCTTCCCCTCCCCCACCTTTATATTCTTCCCCCTTCCTGCTCAGTCCTGAAGAAGGATCTTGGCCCGAAATGTCGACTGTTTATTCATTTCCATGGATGCTGCCTGACCTGCTGTGTTCCTCCAGCATTTTGTATGTGTTTCCCTGTTAATTTTGTCTCTTGTTCTTAGATTCTCCTATCAGAGGAAACATGCTTTCCACACCTACCCTGACGAGCCAGCTTTAGTATTTTATGTTTCGTTTACACTCCAGGTACTAATCTAGTAAACTTTGTCTGAGCTGTTTCCAGCAGATGGAGATTCTCCTTAAGGAGCCCAATACTGGACTTCGTTCTTTCGATGTGGTCCTACCAATATCCTGTGAAACCAAAGTATCACCTTTCCATTTCGGTTTTCTTTCCCACAAGCAGTGAACAATGACATGAGCTTTTCCAAATACATAGTGCAAGGACGTAGTAACCCAGTGCAAACCACCTTTCTGGCCAATAGCAATCCATCAGCCAACAAGGTTAAAGCCAACACTTGTCACAGGTGAGATCTGGTTTGTGGAATCTGGCTGTGCACAGGTCAGTTGCCCTATCTACCACATCGTAACAGTGTCGGTCCCTCAAGTAAGGTGAGACTTCAGGATGAGGGCTGAGAGATTCAGTAGTGGGAGAGGAGGAACTTTTCCACTAGGAGCTGGAGGATTTGGAATTCTCTCTCTTCAGGGGCTATTGGTGTTTGGTCAATGGGAATGTTCAAAGCTGGACTTGAGGGGTTGTTGCGGTTCAGTGCTTGTGGGGATTGGGAAGGGAAGTGCTGGTGAAAAACACACCTTGGCATTGAAAGACCAAATGGGCTAATGATTCCTCCATGGAGCAGAGGAGGCTGAGGTGCGATCTGATGGAAGTATACAAGATTACAAGAGGAACAGGTATGTAGCTGGGCAAAATCGTTTCCCATGGCACATATCAAAATAAGGCAAAGCTTAGGAGGGATAATGGCGCCTAATGGGACCTGTTCTCGGGGTTCCATGACTGGCTGCTATTCGACATGCCAAGGGTTTGGCCTAAGAATCTCGATCGTGTTCGGAAGCCTAAGATCTCAGGGTTCTGGAGATGGGCGGGTCGAGGGTCAGTGTAACGGCCGGAGACTTATGTCGTTGGGGAGGCCGGAAAATCTTTCTCTGTGGGCCCGAAGATCTGAGGTCTTTGCGATCTTTGGACACAGCTCGAAAAAAATGATGAAATGAACTTTTAACATTGTAAGCCAGCAGGTTGTTGTTATGTCTCTCGCTCGCTGTGAAAATGGGGGACTCCTCCCTCTCCCTTGCCAGGGAGAGAGAGAACCTGTGGTTTGTCGAATGCTGGATGAAATGCGAAGCCTTTGGGGTAACTTTCGTCTGTGTCTTTGCTATTGCTTAGCACACGCTTGGACTCAGTAGCTGGTGCGCTTTTTGTTTTGCTGGTGGTGGGGGGGGGGGGGGATTGTCCTTTGCTGCCGCTTACCTGCTGGGGGGGGGACTTCGGGGTTCTCACGTTTAACTGTCGTTCATTCTTTGGGGCACTTCTCTGTTTTCGTGGATGTTTGCGAAGAAAAAGCATTTCAGGATGTATACATTTCTCTGACAATAAATTCGACCTTTGAATACGTGGGAAGAGTTTTAAGGTGAGAGCCAAGAGTTTTAGCGGGATTCTGAAGGGTGTTGTTCTTTGCACAGAGAATGATTGATATCTAGAACACACTACCAGAGGATGTAGTGGGACCAAATGCGATCACTATGTTTAAGAGGCATTTAGACAAACACTTCAATAAGCAAGGCAGAGAAGGATACAGTCCTAATATGGGCAAATGGGATTAGTGCAGATGAGAAGAGTGAAAAGGTCAGCATTGACATGTTGGGCTGAAGGGCCTGTTTATGTGCTGTAAAACTCTGACTCCATGATGCTAGGACTAGGAGCCTTGGGACACGCTGATTTCTGTTGAAATCCACATCTATCTTTGAAACTCTGAACAACCACCTGGGGACAGAAGGGTTGCGTGACCACGCTCCCCACCTACGCCCAGTCATTCCATTTCAGAATCTGGATTGGGAAATGGAAACCCAGACAGAGAGATTGGCCACAGGCTGAGGTTTGTTTATCTTCTGTTTTGCTGACATTGAGCAGGGATTGGAGAGTCTGGGGTTTGGTTTCTCCAGTCCTGTGGCAGGAGTGAGGTAGTGTCTAAGGGCAGAGAGGAAGGACTGGGCCACATACAGACTGATGCATTCTCATCCCTTCTCTTGCAGACCTCCTTTAACTCTCCAGTCGAGGTGCCGAGGGTAATTTCCCTGGCTTGTGACCACTTCCCTAGGAGACAGCTACCAGTGGTTTGTGAACCGCAGTTCCTTCAATAACCCGGACAGGTTCAGAAGTGTCCTCATCCTCGGGGCCAAAACCAGAGCAGCTGCTTGGGCTGTCCTTCCCCCTTTCCGTCAGCCAGAGCCCATGCAGAGGGAAGGAAGAAGGCCCTTGCCTTCATGCTGCTCTTGGCCATGCCTGGGCACTGCACAGTGCTTCAAGCCAGTGCTGGGCTCTCCACAATGCACAGCAAGATCCCACACCTAGAAATGTGACAATGAGCACACAACCTGCTTTAGGGCTCACGTCAGGGACATGCAGAAACTCCCCTTCTCCTTTTGGGAATAGTTCTGTCTCCCCGAGAGAGCCGATTGGTTCCGGTTCAGCATCTCATCTGGAAGTTGACATCTCTGTCGGGGTGACCCCAGAGTCCTGTATCAGAATCCAACCGGGGTATTGTCCTCAGCTCTGTGAAGTGGGGTCGACCTAATCTTCACTGCACCTTGTTGGCATAAAACACCCCAAGATAATCCAGGGTTAATGGTCCGAGGCAGAACCCCCATCACCTCGCTACAGATTAAAGCCCAAAGCCAAACCTGGTCAAACTGCAGAGGAGCAGGAAGAGGCCATTCAGCCTGCTGCTCCATGAGGTGTGGCTGATCCGAGTGAGTTTATTATTGCCACATGTACCAAGGTGCAGTGAGAAGCTTCTCTTGCATACTGTTTACACAGATCAATTAATTACACAGTGCATTGAGGTAGAGTGAGCTTAAAAAATATAAGAGTACAGAAAAAAGTGTAACCGATACAGGAGTTGTATCACTCCAGCCTAGATCCAGTTTCCTACGTTGTCTCACCCAATAAAGCTCCAGCAGATTCTCTATTCATCCACTGGACTCCCATCCAATATGGTTCTGGCACCTTCATTCTTTCCAGTCCTCCTCCCGCCCTCCCTACCAGCCTCAACCCTCACCCAACCTAATTACCCTATGCTCTCTCTACCCTGCTTCCCCATCTCACTGACCCTGACCACCATTTTCCAACACACCCCATTTCCTCAAGAATCAGCAGCCTCCCTTGAAAATTTCTGACATTTCCCACAGATCCATTGCAGCAGAAACCTTGGACTCACATTTCCCTAGCAGCAAGGGGGAGCTTCTCAACGTTCAAAATAAATTCATTATGAAATTACATGTATGCCACCATATACCACCCTGAGATTCAATTTTTTGCAGGTATTCATAGTAAATACAAGGAAGCACGATAGAATCAATGAAAGGCTGCACCCAAGCAGTGTGCAAAAGACGACAAGCTGCCAAAATGCAAAAGAGAAAAAAATATAATTAACAAATAAGCAGTAAGTATGGAGAATATGAGATGAAGAGTCCTTGAAAGTGAGTCCATAGGTTGTGGAAACAGTTCAGTGATGGGGTGAGTGAAGTTATCCCCTCTGGTTCAAGAGCCTGATGGTAGAGGGTATTAACTGTTCCTGAACCTGGTGGGTGGGTCCTGAGGCTCCTGTACCACCTTCCTGATGGTAGCAGCAAGAAGAGAGCATGGCCTGGATGATGGGGGGGGTCCTTGATGATGGAAGCTGCTTTCCTGCGACAACGCTCCTTGTAAATATGCTCGGTGGTGGGAGGGCTTTACCTGTGATGGACTGGGCCGTATCCACTACTTTTTGTAGGATTTTCCATTCAGGGACGTTGATGCCTCCATACCAGGCTGGATGCAAGCGGTCCGTATACTCTCCACTGTGCATCTGTAGAAATTTGTCAAAGTTTTAGATGTCATGCTGAATCTTAGCAAACTTCCAGGAAGGTGGAGGTGCTGCCGTGCTTCTTTGTAATTGCACTTATGAGCCGGGACCAGGGCAGATCCTCTGAAATAATGATTGCTGAGGAATTTAAGATTGCTGATCTTCTCTGTCTCCGATCCTCTGATCATGGACATCCAGTTTCCTGCCTCTGTAATCAGCTCTTTGGTTTTGCAGACTTTGAGTGAGGGGTTATTCTCCTGCCTAAATTCTGACTTGTCACCACCTTTGATTTGGCCGACGACAATAGTGTCATCAGAAAACTTCAATAAGGCATTGGAATTGTGCTTAGTCTCCTAATCATAAGTAGAAACCAGGTAGAGCAGGGGGCTGAGCACACTGCCTTGGAGTGATGGAGATTGTGGAGGAGATGTTGTTGCCAATCTGAACTGACTGGGGTCTGCAAGTGAGGAACTCAAGGATCCAGTTGCACAAGGAGATATTAAGGTCTAGGTATTGGAGCTTATTGATTAGTTTTGAGGGAATGATAGTATTGCATGCCGAACTGTAGTTAATGAAGAGCATCCTGACGTATACGTCTTCACTGTCCACATGTTCCAGGATTGAGTGAAGAGCCGATGAGATGGCATCTGCTGTAGATGTGTGATGGTAGGCAAAATGGAATGGATCCAAGCAGCTTCTCAGGCAGGAGTTGATATGTTACATCACCAACGTGTCAAAGCACTTCATCACTGTGGACGTATATGCTACTTGCTGATGATCACTGTGGCAGGGTACCACATTCTCCTTGGGCACTGGTATAACTGAAGCAGTTGAAGACCTCAGACTACTGAAGTGAGAGATTAAAGATCTCAGTGAACACTCCAGTCAGTCGATCAGCACAGGTCTTTAGCACTTGGCCAGGTATCCCATCTGGGCCAGATGCTTTCCATGGGTTCACCTTCCTGAAGAACGCTCTCACATCAGCCTCAGAGACTGAAATCACAGGGGTCATCGGGTCTGTCGGAGTTTGTGACGATTCCTCCATGTTTTGTCAGTCAAAGCAAGCATTGAAGGAACTTTGTTCAGCTGGGAATGAAACCTTCTTGCCACATGTCACTTAATTTCATTTTGTAGGAGGTGATAGCATTTAAGCTCCGCCACAGTTGTCGAGCATTCTCCTGCGATTCCAGTTTGGTCCAGAATTACCACTTTGCATGTGAGGTGGCTTTCCGGAGGTCGTACCTGGACATCTTGCATTTTACTTGGTCACCAGACCTGAATGCCACTGACCTAACCCGCAGCAGATTGTGGTCCTCTTTGTTCATCCAGAGCTTCTGGTTGGGGAAGACTCAAAATGATTTTGTGGAGATGCATTTTTCCACAACTGACTTCGTAAAGTCCTGATGTTAACCAGGTGGTCGGACTCTGGACTTACCACCTTGGAGGAAATACATTCCCCTTCACCCCACCAACCAATCTTCACCTCCTCGGTCTGCTCTCTGTTTACCTACCCCAGGGTGCTCTGTGAAACCTGGTCTTTTAACCTAAACCTTTCATTCGTCTGCTCTTTATACTAAATCATTATAGTCAGACCCTTTGGCCCCGCTGGTCCATGCTGGTCACAATGCCCCATCGAAGCAAGTCCTATTGGCCAGTATCTGGTCCATAACCTTTTAAACCTTTACAATCCATGCACCTGTTCAAATGTCCTTTATACTTTGTTGTCATTTTATCTGTCTTAACCACTTCTGACTGCTCTTTCCACATGGATACAGTCTCTCAAGCTCCTATTAAATCTTAGCTCTCTAATCTTCAACCTATGCCCTCCAGTTCTTGATTCCACAATTCTGGGAGAGAAAAGACAAGTGCATTCACCCTGTCTATGCCTCTCTGATTTTATACACCTCGATAGATCACCTATCGAGAATCTGCTATGCTCTAAGAAATGAAATCCTGCCCAGTACAACTTCTCTCTATAAGCCACTCCTCAAGTTCTGACAGCATCCTTGTAAACCTTTTCTGCACTTTTCTCCATTTAATAACATCTTTCCTGTAAAAGAGCAACCAAAATTGAACATAGTCTCCTGTACAACTACATCATAACTCTTCAATTTATATATCAATGGTATCACAACTGGCAATTGTAGAGCATCAACTGCAGTAAATATAGCATGTTCATGAGAAATGAAGATGTATCTCGATTGTTCTGAATTGTTTTTTTTTTGCATGTTTAGTTGGACTTCAGGGTGTGTTCGAGCTGAGAGCCTGGGCAGGAGGACCGGCATGTATCATATGCAGCAAAGCACAACTCATGGGGGAATTCATTGGGTCAGGCAGTACCTGTGGTGGCAGAGGGAATGGTCAACATTTAGGGTCCAGACCTTGAATCAGTGTCGGGAGGTGGTAGTCAGTTTAAAGAGGTGAAGGGAACATGAGGCAGGGGATAGGTGGAGGGGGTGATGGACAGATGGAGTGGTGGGGGAAAGGTTGGAGGAGTGGGTCAGGGGACAGGGCACAGGCGGATAAGTGTGTGGGTGGAGAGGAGATGTAAATGGGAAAGATGAACAAGCAGAGAGAGACCTGAGTGGATAGGTGGGAATGGGTTACTGAAACTGGGTTGTAGACTACCCATCTGGAAAATTCAATGTAGTGTCAGTTGTTTTGTTCAGGTGCAGGATCTATGCCTGAAATCCCTCTTATAGAGCTGTAGTAGTTCAGCACTTCGACCTATCGTGTTCATGCTGGCCACGGTATCCATCTACTCCGATCTACTTACCCATAGCAGGACTGCAGCTTTCCATGCTTTGTCAATCCAAGCGCTTGTCCAAATGTTGTGAAAGTCTCTGCCTCCACCATTTCTTCAGGCAGGACACCCCAACTTCAGCCATTCACTGTGCGAAAACATGCCTTCCTCCCCCCAGGTCCCCTCGACATCTCATACCTCTCACCTTAAACCTGTGCCATCTTGATTTGGACTTCATCACCGGAGGAAAAATATCCCGACTAGCTACCATATCCAACCCCCTGGTAATTTTCCATACCACCTCAGCCTCTTCCACCCCAGGGAAAACAAACCCAGCACATCCAACCTCCCTTTGTTACTAAAAGCCATAAGACACAGGAGCAGAATGAGGCCACTCAGAGCATCAAGTCTGGTCCATCATTCAATCAGTGTTGAATCCAGTGAATCTCCACTGCGCCCTCTCCAGCGCAGTCACAAGCTTCCCATAGTGTTCCCATTGAACACAACGGATCTGTGGCCAAGCTAGTTTTACCCTCTTGGGAGTATGCGTGCTGTCTGTTCGCTGGGACAGGGGTCCTTTACGGCCCGAGGAATCTCTGTTCACTGCAAAATTGGACTCTGCATTGTCGGAGGAGGTTAATATTCCTGCACAGACCGTCTGTTGTTTTCTATGACAGCCTCTGTCTCCCCATTCCCTGTGTCTCACCACTACCATGAGATACCCCTCCCTCTTGACAAGGAGTGCTTAAGGTTAGCCTGAACCCTTCATAACCAAAAAGAATTTGAGCAATGTCTTCACAACCTGACACTCCCTGGCCATGGATGGCACATTTATGGAGTCCCTGTGGTGCTTGAGGATGTGTATTCTCAGCGCTAGGAGACCATCACCAAACAGTCCATTAATAATCCTGATCTCTGTCAAAGCACATCTGTACGACAGGCTCTGAAAACAAAAGACTGCAGATGCTGGAATATGGAGCGAACAGCAAGTGCTGCAAGAACTCAGTGAGCAGAGAAGCATCTGTGGAGGTGAAAGGTGTCAACTGAGGTTTGGGGTTGAGAGCCTGCATCAGGATATCCCAGCCACCCCTGTTCAGCTCATCCTCTTTGTATTAGTCCGTCAACTTGTGATCGAGCGAACTATTGTTTGGATTGGACTTTAACTTGATACCTGGTGTGGGAAATGTAATAAATTGCCTAAGTTGTCTGCTGTTTAAGCAGAAGACTATCTTCCAAAACATTCGCTCTGGTTTCCCACTGATGTATGAGGCCAATTTCATTACCAATTTGAAAATGTCTATGTAATTCCTTGTAATTTAATGGGGTGAAATCTATCTCAACCTAAAATGGATTGCCACCTGTTCTGGGCAAAGTCTAGAAGAGTTGTGGGAGTGGGTGAGGGGGTATTCACTGGAAAAACTCCCCCGAGATTGAGAGCCTTCAGCTCTGGACAGACCAGAGAGGTGAGCTTTCTCCTCCAAGCAGGAAGAGTTAAGGGGAGATTGAATGAATGTGTTCAAAATCACCAGGGTTTTGTTGGGAATAATGGGGTGAAGTTGTTCCCAGAAGGGTAGGTGACCAGAGGACGTAGAGTGAATGGGAACAGCTGAAGAATCTGAGAGGAGGAGGAGGAGGGGAATGTCTTTGCCCAGTGAGTTACTGCAATCTGGAACAAAGACACAGCAGGAAATGAACTGGAACAAGCAGAGGTTCAGTCAAAGTGGACCCAAGCACTAAGGTGCACGGATCCCTGAGTACGGACGTGTCCTGCTCTCAGTTAATCCACTCTTCCAGTCCCCCAAGCCACAGCATCTCACAGCACAGAAACAGGCCCTTCGGCCCAAACTGTCCATTCTGACCATCAACCATCATCTTGTGCGGGGGAGGGTGGGGGAGGAGGGCTTTGATCACCTACACATTATGGGCATTTTATCTATCAATCCGCATGTGTTTGGGATATGGAAGGACCAGGGGAAATTCCAGGCTGTTACAAGGGAAAGATGAATCCTCCACATAGATAGCAGTGGAGGTTTGGATTGAACTGCGACCGCTTGGAGCTAGCATGCAGCAGCTCTACCTGCCGTGTATTGTGTTCTTCCCTGAATGTAGTTTCTCTAACACTGCTGGCTGCACCTTCAGCTACTTAGCCCCCAGGCTTGGAACTCCCCCCAAAATCTCAATCTGCCTTGAGATGCTCCTTAAAATGGAATCTTCTAGTGGCAGAAACGTGAATCCAGCAGGCTTAGGACACTGTGGAACCATGCTGGCAGATTTTCCATGCTATTGATGTTATCCCTATTAATAATGCAACACTATTTTCATTTGCCATAAGTGAATAAATTTTCCAGTGAACTCCAGGGCCTCTGGTGAGTGTCAGGTGGTTGTGGGAACCAGGTCCTCCACGAGTGTCAGGAGAGCACAGGACCGGGAATCGCCAGTAAGGGGGAGTATGAACAAGGGACCCAATGACGATGTGTAGTACAAGTGGGAGAGTGGGTGAGAATGGGACAACTGAGACCTTGCTGTGGAGTGTGGCAGAGCATGATCCACTGAGGCTCGTTCCTCTCAATCTCCCTGAGCTCTCCATCAGCTGCCGGTGACTCAGAGCCTGTCATAACTGAGACAGCTGCATAACTAGGCAGAGCATAGAAAGACAGCATGTGGTCATAATGTGGATCAATTAGGATCTGGGGCAGAAAGGTCAAGGAGATGAACATATAATGGGTGGCCAAATCTAAGAGACCTCTAACATTCTCTGAGGCTGAGTTTAGACTGGAGAGAGAAGGAAAATTCATCAGGATGTTACCTGGATTGGTGGACTTTAGTTATGGAGAGGGAGGTCGGATAGACTGGGTTTGTTCTCCCTGGGGAAAGGAGGCTGAGGGGTAACTTGATAGAGGAATATAAAATGGAAGGTATAAATAAGATACGGTCAAAATTTCTTTAGCTATCCTCTTGACCCAAAACCTTGACAATTCACTTTCCCCCTCACTGACACTGCTCGACACCCTGAGTCCATCCAGCAGATTGTGTGTTGCTCCGGATTCCAGCATCTGCGGCCTCTTGTGTCTCCTAGTCAGAAGCTCTTCTCTTGGTAGGGCTATTAAAAACAAAAGTGAGAGGTAGATTTAGAAGGAATCTGAGTGGCAAGTTTTTTTTTTACACTGAGTGGTTGAGATCCAGCGCTCATTGTCAGAGGAAATGGTGGAATCAGATACAATCACTATGTTTAAGAGATATTTGGAGAGAATTTATACTGAATGAGCAAGGTGTAGAAGACATGGACCTAAAGCAAACAAATGGGATTAGTATAGAAATGTAAAAATATCAGCATGGATGTGTTGGCCTGCATGTATGCTCAACAGCTCTTTGAGTCTTTGGGATGTGTGGGGGGGTGGGGGGGGGGGGGAATGGAGCACCTGAGGACCAGTACAAGCTCCACACAGTCAACAGTGGAGGTCAGGATTGTGTCAAGGACTAGTTGCCCTGGTCTGAAAGTGTGATACTGGGGCAGGGTGCTGCTGTAGGAGGGAGAGGAATGGGGTGAGGTGTGTGAGGAATTGGAAGGCTGCAGAACTGTGAGATGCAGACTGGGAAGGGGAGGGGAGGGGAGGCTGTGGTCTTGGGTGTGGAAATATGTGGAATATTTCTTCTGCTCCATTAGGCTGGTTGACTGACCCTGAGTGTAGACTCCCTACCCTGAGGCTCAGGCTGAAGCATTCAGATAGCTAAAGGAGCCTATCACTCAAACATTCACTGTCCCTCAGACCTCTCCCTCCTCAGATCTCGCTTCCCTCATTCTCCATCTCTCTCAGTCCTCTCCTTCACCAACTCCCCACCTCACTCATTTCACACCTCTCCTTTCTCCAAATCCTTGACCTGCCTCAGTCCCCACCTCCCTCAGCCCTCATTCCCTACCTCCCCCCAGTATTCTCCCTTCCTTCGCCCACACCCTCCCATATTCTCCATCTCCCTCACTCTTCTTCCCTCAGCCCTCCTCCTCTCTCATCTCTCTCCTTTTATGGGACAGTGCTTCTCACCTCGAAGCTGAGATGTGGAGACTCCATGGCTTTGGGGAAATTACCCCCATGCCTACCCCCCTTTTTTATTAAAACAAAAAAATAAACTTTTTTCCAAATAAAAGTGATTTATGAGAATAAACTGTACAATGCCTTTTCACTCTTGTATTCATGGCCAATGCTTTTAGTACTGTCATTAAAACTAATGGGGCCAGCCCTGCCCCTTTGCTCCAGGTTGAGACCACAAGACAGATGTGTCTGTTCTGTGCACAATGATCACGTACAGATGATTAATGCCCTGCACAGCACATTGCTCGTGAGCTGAGCAACACATCAGTCTTGTGGTCTCCCTACTACCTTCAGCTGATGATTGATGCATGCAAGGGGATGATTAAACATCATTACAGTAATTACCTAAACCAGCAGACCCATTACTTCGCTCTCCCTGCAGCCAAATGCAGATCTGGGATGTGGTTGAGTAATCAGACAGCCTCCGGCAGTGTCATCTCCTTAATGAAAGCACAAGAGTTGATGCTGGAATCTAGACCAAACCGCTGGAGGAACTCAGTAGGTCAGGCAGTATCTGCAGAGGGAGAAAGACTAGCTGAGCTCTTCCTGCAGTTTACATTTTGCTCCTTGATCTTTTCGTTGGCTCTCTGAAGTGAGAGAGGGTGAAGGGGTTGTGAGAGGAAGTGCCATTTGACTTCAGTGGCCCAGTGTCCTGTAGACCGTGTGATCTGAGGGTGATGGTGCTGAGAAGTTAACCACACTGCCTGTCGGAATGTGTGTGATCTCAACAGAATGTCATCGAAAGATACTCCGACAATTATCAGACGGAGGAAAAACAGGCAGGACTATACATATAGTCATAGAGTCACAGAGCCGTACAGCATGGAACGAGACTGGAATGTGCCTTACCTGTTTCTCAGTTCACCAGATGTACTCTGACAAAGTTAGAAGTGGAGGGTGTGTGTCCTAATCCACACATTGTGGAGCTCGGACGTGGCATTCCTTGCGAGCTCATGATCACCTGGAATGTGTTATGGTGAGGTGTTGTCCATGCTGAACAGCCTAGATGAGTATGTCACCACCATCGTGGACTTTATCAGCAAGTGTGTTGAGGACTGTGTATTGAAGAGGACATCCAGGTATTCCCAAAATGGAACCCATGGATAAACTGGGAGATCCACTCCTTACTGAAGTTTAGGACTGTGGCATTCAATTCAGATGATCCTTACCTTTACAAGAAATCAAGGTAACCTCCGTTGAGCTATCAGGGATGCCAAAAGACAGTACCAGTCCAAAATCAAGTCCCAAACCAGCTGGTGGTTTTATTTCACTCTTTTTCCATTCCCCATTCTGCCTTCTTACGCCTTCTCTTCCCCTCCCCTCCCCTGTTCTCAAGAGCTGCATCTCAAGGTTGTATACTGAGCACGTACTTTGGTAATAAATGTACATTGAACCTCCTAGACAATCCTAAACCAGTGTAATTCACCTTCAACTGAGGTGGGTGTACAGCTGATGGCATCTCACTGGCCCTACACTCATCTCTAGAGCATCTGGAATACACTAGAGATTATTTACTGGTGACAGCTCAGCCTTCAAGCAAACTCATCATCAAACTCCATGATTTCAGAAACAATGGCTCCCTTTGCAACTAGACCACAGTCACTGAGGATAGGCAGTAATACCTTTGCCATGGTTATTCTCAACACTGGTGCTCAACGAGGTTTGTGTCCTTGTTGGGCACCAGTGAGATACAGCACAGGGTATACCCTTCTAACCCTTTGAGCCATGCCGCCCATCAACCCCTGAGTTAACACAAGCCTAATCACAGGACAGTTTACAATGACCAATTAACCTACCCACTAGTAGGTGTTCGGACTGTGGGAGGAAACCCACTCCCTAGAGGCAGCGGTGGGAAATGAACCCAGATCGCCTGTACTGTAAAGCATTGAGCTACCATACTGTGTGGCAGGTTCTGCTCTAATCCCATCTACACGCTTCCAGAAGACACCACTGTATTGGGCCATACCTTAAGTAATGATGAGTTGGAGTACAGGAAGGAGACAGAGTCCAGTAATATGGTGTCACGAAAACAATCTCTCCCTCAACGTCGTCAAAACAGAAGAGCTGATCATTGACTTCAGAAAGGGCAGCAGTGTGCGTGCTCCCGGTTACACCAAAGGTACTGAGGTCAAGAGGGTTGAGTGCTTCAATTCCGTAGGAATGAACATCAATAGCCAGTCCTGGTCCAACCACATTGGTGCAAATCTCACCACCACCTCTACTTCCCTTCTGACCCTCATCAATGTTCGTTGGAGCACCACAGAAAGCATCCTCTCTGGACGTATCACGTCTTGGCATGACAACTGCTCTACACATCACTGCAAGAGGGTCATTGACACAGCCAAGCACATTATGGAAACCAGCCTCCCTTCCATGGATTCTTATCGCTGCTGCTCACTGCCTCAGTGAAGCAGACAGCATAATCAGAGATCCCCGTCTACTATGGACATTACCTCTCTCCCCTCTCCCATTGTGCGGAAAATACCAAAGCCTGAAAGCAGATACCACCAGACTCGAGGACAGCTTCCATCCCATCATTGTAAGATTATTGAATGGTTTCCTAGTACGACAAATTGGATTTGAAATCTACCTTGCATCTTATTGTCTACTGCACTGCACTCTCACAGATTATTCTGCATGCTGTTACTGTTTTACCTTGAAATACCTCAAATGACTGTTGTCGTGAATTGATCTGTAGAAAGGACAAGTTTTTCACTGCACCTCAGTACATATGACAGTAATAAATAAATTTACCCTGGAGGAGTGTTGAGGTGTATCCCTGGTGCCCAATTATCTAGCTACAACACACCATTCTCCAGGTGTGGAGCAATAGGAGCCCATGTGCTTTTGATCAATTATTCCAGCCTCATCCACAGCCAACAATACTCATCAAAGACCTTGGAATGGTGAGGCCACAGATACGTTACTGAGCTGGAGGCACAGGACAGACTGCAGATGCTGGAACCTGGAGCAACACACAAAGCACCAGAGGGACTCAAA
Source organism: Hemitrygon akajei (assembly GCF_048418815.1). NCBI lineage: Eukaryota > Metazoa > Chordata > Chondrichthyes > Myliobatiformes > Dasyatidae > Hemitrygon > Hemitrygon akajei. The sequence continues at coordinate 36,984,550 of NC_133127.1, forward strand.
GGGTCAGACAGCATCTATGGAGGGAAATGGACAGTCAACATTTCTGGTCAGGACATTTCATCCAGACATATAGCTTATCAGAATCTATAGATGCTGCCTGACCCATTGAGTTTCACCAGCACATGTGAGTAACCTCCTGAGCTGTTTTAGAAAGATGCATCATAGAAAAATGCCCTTTGGCCAAGCAAATTCTAAGAAGCAAAGGAATAAAACTGGATTGTAACATGTAATCAAGTCAAGTCAAGTCACTTTTATTGTCATTTCGACCATAACTGCTATGTACAGTACATAGTAAAAATGAGACAATGTTTTTCAGGACCATGGTGTTACATGACATAGTACTATCGATGCAATGCTCCTCAGACAGGATGAAGAGGTCAATACTCCCCAATGCCATTAGGCTTTACAATTCTACCGCCAGGACTTAGAACTTTTTAAAAGCTATTATTAATGCTTTTTGAGATAGTGATTTAGATGCATATCATATTTTTTTACTGAGTTAAGTATTGTATGTAATTAGTTTTGCTACAACAAGTGTATGGGACATTGGAAAAAAGTTGAATTTCCCCATGGGGATGAATAAAGTATCTATCTATCTATCTACAAAAACTAGACTGAACTACGTAAAAAACAACACAGAGAGAAAAAAAACAACTACACTAGACTACAGACCTACCCAGGACTGCATAAAGTGCACAAAACAGTGCAGGCATTACAATAGATAGTAAACAGGACAGTAGGGCAAGGTGTCAGTCCAGGCTTCGGGTATTGAGGAGTCTGATAGCTTGAGGGAAGAAACTGTTACATAGTCTGGTCGTGGGAGCCCAAATGCTTCAGTGCCTTTTCCCAGACGGCAGGAGGGAGAAGAGATTGTATGAGAGGTGCGTGGGGTTCTTCATAATGCTGTTTGCTTTGTGGATGCAGCGTGTAGTGTAAATGTCCGTAATGGTGGGAAGAGAGACCCCAAAGATCTTCCCAGCTGACCTCAGTATCTGCTGCAGGGTCTAATAACTTTCTAGCAAGTAGATTACTATGAAGTTACATATAAATTAGTTTGACCAAAGTCATAGAATTGTACAGGCCAAATGTGTTGACTTCCTGATTCAGTCCCATTTGGCCCATGTCCCTCTAAACCTTCTATATCCATATATATGTCCAAATGTCTTTTAAATGTTGTAATTGTGTCTACTTTTACCCCTTCCTTGGGCAGCTCATTCCATATACCCACCACCCTCTGTGTGAAAAACTTGCCCCTTGGGTTCCCAGTAAGCTTTTCAGCTCTCACCTTAAACCTGTGTCCTCTACATGTAGTCTTCTGTAACCTGGAAAGACAGACTGTCTACTCTGTGTACACCCCTCAGGAGTTTAGAGACCTCCGTAAGATCACCCCTCCCTCTCCTTTGCTCCAAGGAAAGCAATCTGCAACCAGCTGAGCCAGTAGAGTATGGCTCTGAGGGTGTTCCTGGGGAAAGTGTAGTGGTCACTAATGTGACCATCTGTTCTTCAGATAAGACAGGGGGAACCTTCCCTCTTTCCCGCTCAGACCTTGCTTTAATATTTCATCCAGAAAGACTGCACTTCTGACTCCAGTACAGACATAATGGGTCTCAGCCACTCAGATCTCGATGTGGCTCTTGAATCTTTAATCAAGCGACCCTTTGCTTTTCAGTTACTAAGTGACCTGGATCTAAAGCTGTCAACCCTCCCCAAAGTACCATGGCAACCCGTTTAAAATTGTAGACACATTGAATGACGTTGTCCCCTTTTACATCTTATTAAGGCGCTCCAGCATCCTGTAATCAGCATATAAGCGAAAGTAAGCACAACATGTGCATGTGGTGCTAAGTGGTGGGTGGGTGACTCAGTTTTGATCACCTTTAGTAATGCCACACTTGAATTACAGAATTGCTCCAGTCTGCGGGAGTGATATTTCCAAAGATAAATGGCTGTTGGTGATTGCACAATTGTTCCTCTAGTTTCTGAGAGTGGGTTTCAAACATGGCTTGTTAGGGAGGGGGTAAGTTCTTGTCTTGCAGTTAACTGCACCACTGGGGGGGGGGAGGGGTCACAAAGCTTGAACGTACAGGGAGGTTTCTCAATATCCAGCCAGCAGTTGTCAGCAAAGCACAAATACTGATTTCTTGAGCACTACGTTCACAAATTCATTCAGCAACTATCAACCCCGATACAGGGGACGTCAGAGCTTCGCTTCTGAGTCAGCTCACTTTGACCACCAGAACAGGGAGGAACCATCACACACCCCATGATCTTGTTATTTATTGCTACTTATTTACATTATATCTGCATTTGCAAAGTTTGTTGTTCATTGATCCTGTTTACAGTTACTGTTCTATAGATTTGCTGAGTATGCCCACAGGAAAATGAATCTCAGGGTTGTATGTGGTGACATATATGTGCTCTGATAATCAGTTTTACTTTGAACTTTGAACTTTAATCTCTGTTCTAAAGGGGCGTCCTTCTATTCTGAGGCTGTGCCCCTGGTGCTAAACTCCCCCACACTAGGAAACATTCTCTCCATGTCCACTCTATCTAAGCCTTTCAATTCAATAGGTTTCAATGAGATCCCCCGTTATTCTTCTAAATTCCATCGAGTACAGGCCCAGCACCATCAAACATTCCTCATATAGTAACCCTTTCATTCCTGGGTTTGTTCTCAGAAGACTTACCGTGGGGAAATGTGCCAGCAGGAGAGCAGTCCCACTGAGCCCGGTGACGATGATTAGATGCCTTTAATAGTTCAAGATAGGGGAGTGAGGGTGGCACAGTCTCCACACTGTAATTACAGGCAACCCCCTTTATAATTCTAGCTGCATGGCCCTTGACAGAGAATATCATTAGATCAGGAGCGCAGTGCTGGAAATGCCAGGGGAGATGGTTTAACACCAGTTTTCCACTGGAGGAGTCTGAGGAAACACTGACAGTGGGGCAGTGAAGAGTGACCAGGGTGACTGGACTGATCAGACAGATGGGCTGAATGGTCTCATCTACTGCATCATGACGAAGGATATGGGCAAATGGGACTAGTTAGATGGATAAGAAGGTGACCATGGACATGATAGACCAGACGGCCTGTTTCTGAACTGTACAGCTTGATGACTCTGTACGTAATTTCATAAAAGACATGTCACTGGCACTGACACATAATCAGACAAGTCAGAAACAAAGAATGTTTGCAAACCTGTTGTGGTGTATCGGGCAATGATTATACTGTATTACAATTATCTACATCAAAAGACTAGACTCAGAATTAAAGCAAAATGCATTTTCAGTCACAATAGATGCCACATTTCAGAGACAAGTAGATTATAACAGGTAACAATCACTCTCAACATTCTTGTGGTGTCAGGAATTTTGCCCCTGGCTGAAAATTCCCTTTCAATTTCACAGCACTAAAAGACACACAGGACGGCAGATGCTGGAATCTAGAGCAAAGCACAAGCTAATGGAAGAGGCCACACACACAAAATGCTGGAGGAACTGAGCGGATCAGGCAGCGTCTATGGAAAAAAGTACAGTCAACACTTCAGGCCAAGACTCTTCATCAGGACTGGAAAAAAAAGATGAGAAAGTCCAGTCTTGAAGGGTCTAAGTCCAAAATTCGGATGCTGTCTGACCTGCTGAGTTCCTCCAACGGTTTATCTTTCTCCTTCACAATACAAGGATACTGTCTAGCAGAAAACAGGTAAAAACAGAAATCTTGTTCACCATCCTCTTTTTTCAGCAGAATACGTATTCCCTCTGAGAAAATTGTGCTCATTCAATCCCACCAAGTGCAACTGTGGAGTAAAGGTCCCACTTGCTGAGCTGTCATAATGTAGGCCGCTGGTGTAGGGGCACACTGCCCACAATACGTACTAAGCTGCATGAGGTAGGGAAACCTTAAACTGTTCCTTCATGTCTCTCCATTTTTAAGATGGTGCCAAGCTGCGGTCTCCATCGAGAACGTGGCTCAGACTTTGCTGTGGTTTAAGTTTTGGGAACCGAGAGGAGAGGTAAGGTTCAATTTAGCATTTAGGGACAGGAATGTGGGGAGTAGGAGGTCAGATTGGAGTTTGTGGACAGGAATGTGGGGAGTAGGAGGTCAGATTGGAGTTTGTGGACAGGAATGTGGGGAGTGGGAGGTCAGATTGGAGTTTGTGGACAGGAATGTGGGGAGTAGGAGGTCAGATTGGAGTTCGTGGACAGGAATGTGGGGAGTGGGAGGTCAGATTGGAGTTTGTGGACAGGAATGTGGGGAGTGGGAGGTCAGATTGGAGTTCCTGGACAGGAATGTGGGGAGTGGGAGGTCAGATTGGAGTTTGTGGACAGAAATGTGGGGAGTAGGAGGTCAGATTGGAGTTTGTGGACAGGAATGTGGGGAGTGGGAGGTCAGATTGGAGTTCGTGGACAGGAATGTGGGGAGTGGGAGGTCAGATTGGAGTTCGTGGACAGGAATGTGGGGAGTGGGAGGTCAGATTGGAGTTCGTGGACAGGAATGTGGGGAGTGGGAGGTCAGATTGGAGTTCGTGGACAGGAATGTGGGGAGTGGGAGGTCAGATTGGAGTTTGTGGACAGGAATGTGGGGAGTGGGAGGTCAGATTGGAGTTTGTGGACAGGAATGTGGGGAGTGGGAGGTCAGATTGGAGTTTGTGGACAGGAATGTGGGGAGTGGGAGGTCAGATTGGAGTTTGTGGACAGGAATGTGGGGAGTGGGAGGTCAGATTGGAGTTTGTGGACAGGAATGTGGGGAGTAGGAGGTCAGATTGGAGTTTGTGGACAGGAATGTGGGGAGTAGGAGGTCAGATTGGAGTTTGTGGACAGGAATGTGGGGAGTAGGTCAGATTGGAGTTCGTGGACAGGAATGTGGGGAAGACAGAAGTCAGGCCTCCGCTCTGCTCCATTCTCCATCTTTGAAGGCCAGCAAAGTGGGTAGGTGACAAAGGACATCCACAGTCTAGGCCTATGTTCTGCACTGCAAAGTTCAACAACGTGGACGTGGAACAAAGGACATCCAGAGTCCAGAATCCACCCTGAGCTTGAGGGGCCAGAGATCTGGACATTGGGACAGAGAACATCCATGGGCTGCTCCAGGTCAGTGGTTGTCTGTGTGAGTAGAAGGAATGAGGGGGCACAAGTGCTGGTCAGTCAGATCACTTGGTGTTTGATCCTGGAGTTCAGGGTCCCACCATTGGCTAGTCCGGGAGTTGATGCCGAGGATTGAGGCCTGGTGTTCGATCAGAGGTCTAGAAGTTGTTGCCCAAAGACTGTAAACTGGAGGCCTGGAGGCCTTTACTGGAGTTGGAGGACACGGAGTGTGGGAGAGGGGAAAGGGACTTGCGTTGATGTTGTCTTGTTGTGTTCTGTGTTGTTCTCGCAAGCATTGTGGGCATGGTATGTTGGCACCGGTACTTGTGACAGCACTTGCAGGCAGCCCCACGCACATGAACACAAATGACACATTTCACTGCATATTTCGATGCCCATATGTTAAATACATTTGATTCTGATTCTGATTCTTTCTCTTATACATTTACTGAAGTTGTTTTAAATAACGCGACTGCTCTGCCCTAGACCGCACGAAATTACCGAGAGTTCTGGATCCAGCCCAGTCCATCAAAAAAACACAGCCTCCCCGCCACTGATTCTTTCCACACCTCCCCCAGCTTCAGAAAAACAGCCAACATAATCAAAGATCCGTCCCTCCCCAATCGTCCTCTTTTCTCCTCCCAAGTCGGGCAGAAGATACAAAAGCATGAATATACGTACCACAGGCTCAAGGACAGATCCCATCCCGGTACCCAATCTGTCTCTTTGTGCTCTTGCACCTTACTAGTCTCTGTAGCTGCTCTGCACTTCCTCCGTAACAGTAATGCGGAATTCTGTATTCTGTATTCCTTTTTACTTCCTCAATGTAGTCACGTGATCTTTTTGGATCAATTGAATTGAATTGAATTGACTTTATTAGTTACGTCCTTCGAATACATGAGAAGTAAAAACCTTTACGTTACATCTCCATCCAAATCGTGCACAAACTAAAGATTTTCGCTCGCTCTCAGTCCATGTGACAATAATAAACCGATGGAAAAGAGAGATGAACTTCATTTGTCACCTGTTCTTTGGACATCGAAACGCATCGGTTGTGTCGACGATCCACACAGGCAAGGATTGTGTTGAGGGCAGCCCGCAAGTGTCACCTCACTTCTGGCGCCAACATAGCATGGCCACAACTCACTACCGTGCGGTACGTCTTTGTAATGTAAGAGGAAACCAGAGCACCCGGAGGAAACACACGTGGTCATGGGATTACGTACAAACTCCTTACAGACAGCGACAGGAATTGAACCCGGGTCGCTGGTGCTGTAAAGTGAGTGTGCTGACCGGTAGGTTAACATGCTGCCTTGGTTTCAATAGCAATTCCAAAACATGCAGAGGCAGCCGCTTTCCGGTTTATCACATGTACATCGAAACATGTAGTGAAATGTGTCAATTGTATTAACAACCTTCACAGCCAAGGATGTGCCGGGGGCAGCCTGCAAGTGCAAGTGTGGCCAGCATAGTGTGCTCACAATGGTCAGCAGAGCAACACCGACCATACCAAGCAACAACAGCAAGACAGGCCCTATTCCTCCCTCCCTCTCACCCACCCACATGCACGTATACAGCCTCTAAACTCAGGACAAGCCCGCCTTCTCCAGCCTCCAGTGGGCTCATAGATTCACAGACATTGGACACCGACTTCCCCAGCGGACTTGCAGATATTTGCAGAGCCAAGCTCTGGCTACCTGAACTCCCAACCTTTAGGCCCTTGATCCAGACCTCTGAGTGACCTACAGGCTTCAACCTGGACGTCCCATCGGTCTTTGGGCTTCGATCGGGCTTTCAACTGACCCTCAGTATCGATCCAGGACTCGCAGATGATGACAGGTGAGGGCCCTGGATAGGGGTCCGAACTCCATTCTCCTCTACATCCTCGCTGATCTGCAGCCCGACCTCCAACCACACCTCAGCACTGGCCTTCGAACACAGAAACTCTAATTCCGGCACATCCCAGACCCTAAACCGTAACCCAACCCCTAACTTCCCTCTTCATCCCCAAAACCATCCCTATGAAAAGCAAGAGTTAGTTAGGAATTAATCCTCCCACCACATTTCATTGGTCCTCTCAAACTATGTTATGTTTAAACTTAGAAAAATTCAGAAGTGTTATATACGATCCTTCTATTAAGTTTGAACAGACTTGGAGGCCATTTATTCAACACTTTCATATGATGTGATTTGACCTCTTTCCAAACCTATTCTTGTGTTGATATATGTAGGGAGGTTCGGAGCTGGTGACAATGTATTAACAATGTAATCCCAACAATTGTGTAGCAATACTATGTATATCCACTATTTTGATATTAATAAAAAGATTGAAAAGGAAAAGAAGGAACTCTGCGAAACTGCTCCTTTCTGTCGCCCCCTGTAAGCTCACTGAAGTTGTGCAGCTAGCAGCAAGGAAACTCAGTGTGAGTATGTCCTTCAGCATCAATTGAAGGATTGACACAGCAGTGAATACCTTTGGGTGGACGTGTGAAAGGTTGGCTCATAGTTCGGCCGAGTCTGACACAAATACGAATCTGAAACAACTCCCTGCATTTATATAGCACCCTTAAGAAGGGTAACCACCCCGAGGTGCTTCTTTGAGACATCCCCAGCCAGTGAGGGGTGTGGGGTATTTGACCAAGTGCCTGGCCAATGAGCAAACAGAAGAGCAACTCAGTGAGTCAAGCAGCACCCGTGGGGCAGTGGGGATGGGCGAGGGGGAGATGGTGGGGGGGAAAGGAATTGTTGGTAATTCTGCTTCAGAACTGCTCGACCTGCTGTTTCCCCAGCAGACTGAATCCATCATTAAGGAACCCAATCACCCAGGACATGCCCTCTTCTCAAGGAGGTACAGAAGCCTGAAGGCACACACTCGACATTTTAGGAACAGCTTCTTCCCCTCCTCCATCAGGTTTCTGATTTTTTTTGGTGTCAGCTCAGAAGCATTCTGAATTTTTAAATATGTTGGACTGTATTGCTGCCACAAAACATCGGATTTCATGACATATGTCAGTGATGCTAAACATGATTCTGAAGCCAAAGCTGGGCGGGTTTTCCAGACCGCTTGTTAACGCAGCAGTGTGAGTGGTTCTGCAGACAGGTGACATGCTTGCTTCCTGTCACAGCTTGGGTAGTGCAGGGCGGAGCCCAGAGGAGTGTGGTTAAAGCTGTCTCGGTCGCACTGTTCTCCAGGGTGAGTCCTGGCGAAGTAGCAAGTTCAGTCTGAAACCACACCTTGCAGCCACTTCACACCTTTAATTTAGCAAACTATCCTTAAGTGCTCAGGCAAATCAGCAAAAAAATAGGGTGGAAATGTTAGGAGGCAAAATGAAATGTTTAGGTGCAAGAGGAGCGTTTGGGTAGCTCTTGCAGAAGGAATTGCAGTGCGTTGAGCCAGGAGGAAGCAGATCCCACTGGGGAGAAAATCAAATTAGAACCTGGAGATTGATCACCGGGTTTAACTGTTCTCAATCGTGGAGAGGTGGTAAGAACAATCTCTGGAGAGGGATCTTCAGTCTCAGGGTAGATTGGGAGGACATCCATCTGTCCCTGGCTCTCTGTTGAGGGGAAAGATCTGAATCTGAGGGTTTGTGGGGAAAACGTGAGGACGTGATAGAGGCTGGTATAGTCACAGCACTTAAAATGACATTTGGACAGGTACATGGATAGGAAAAGTTCAGCATGATAAGGGGCAAATGCTGGAAAATAGGATCAGAGGAGATAAGCATCTTGGCTGGCATGGACTAGATAGGCTGAAGGGCCAGTTTCTATGACTCTGTGGTACTTGTACCTCCTGTGGTATACATCCTCACTGCAATCTGTCTCCCCAGTCAGAAACAGAATCTGAATCAGTTTGTTATCATTGACATATATAATGAAATTTGTTGTTTTGTGACAACGATACAGTGCAGGACAGTAAAAACATTACCATAAAAATAAATAAACAAATAAATAAACAAATAGTGCCAAAGGGGAAGAGTGAGATAGTCTTCATGGGTTCATGAACTGTTCAGAAATCTGATGGTGGAGGAGAAACTGTTCCTCAAACATTGAGTGTTGGTCTTCATGCTCCTGTACCTCCTCCCTGATGGTAGTAATGAGAAGAGGCCATGTTCTGGGTGGTGAGGGTCCATGTTGGATGCTGCATATCGTAGGCACTGCCTTTTGAAGATGTGCTTGATGGTGGGGAGGCTTCTGCCCATGATGGAGCTGGCTGAGTTCACAACCCCTATCAGATGGTGATGTATCCAGTCTGAATACCTTAGAGAATCAGGTTTAATATCACTGGCATGTGTCATGAAATTTGTTGCTTTGTGCCAACAGTAATACATTATAATAAAACAACTATAAATTACATCAAGTATAAATATATACTGAATATATAAAATTAAATTCAATAGGTAGAGCGAAAAGAGAGGGAAAATAGCAAGGTAGTGTTGGTGGCTTCATTGCCCATTCAGAAATTTGATGGTGGAAGGGAAAAAGTTGGGTCTGTGTCTTCAGCCTCCTGTACCTCCTCCTTGATGGTAGCAATGAGAAGAGGGCATGTACTGGGTGTTGTGGGTCCTTAATGGTGGACACCTCAAATGCTTTTAAAGCTTGCTTTCTTTTTCAATGTTCACCATGTCCCAAGGCTCCTAAGTCTCTCTCAAGGTCCCCAAATCTTTCTGGAGGTTCCCTCTGTCTCTCTCAAGTTCCCCAGGTCTCCGTGTCAGGTTTTCAGGTCTCCCTGGGCCATCAGATGCCAGCTATAGGGAGGGTGGTACTGTAACAAGCTCTTCGGTCCAGGTGGGGTGCTGGAAACCGCTGGGCTCTGAGGTTTTTAGAGCACCTAAATTAGTTAATTGTTGTTTAGTAAGAATCATTAATCGTTTAGATTTCCTTGTGTTTTTCTTCAGCAACTCGCTCTTTGTAATGCAGTCTCCTGGTGTGTTCTGTATAACTTGTTAAATTTATTTTGATAGACAGCAGCCTGAGATGGAAATATTGCTATTGCCCATGTAATTCAAAGAGTGGGGAGGCAGTGAGATGGTATCTGTTGTAGACCTATCGTGGTGGTAGGCAAATTGCAGTGTGTGACACTCTCCAACTCAGGGGAGGGGGGAACCTGCAGCATGTGACACTCTCCAACTCAGGGGAGGGGGGGAACCTGCAGCGTGTGACACTCTCCAACTCGGGGGGAGAGGGGGGAACCCGCAGTGTGTGACACTCTCCAACTCAGGGGAAGAGAGGGGGGAACCTGCAGCATGTGACACTCTCCAACTCAGGGGAGGGGGGGAACCCGCAGTGTGTGACACTCTCCAACTCAGGGGAGGGGGGAACCTGCAGCATGTGACACTCTCCAACTCAGGGGAGGGGGGGAACCTGCAGTGTGTGACACTCTCCAACTCAGGGGAGGGGGGAACCTGCAGCATGTGACACTCTCCAACTCAGGGGAGGGGGGGAACCTGCAGCATGTGACACTCTCCAACTCAGGGGAGGGGGGGAACCTGCAGCATGTGACACTCTCCAACTCAGGGGAGGGGGGGAACCTGCAGCATGTGACACTCTCCAACTCAGGGGAGGGGGGGAACCCGCAGTGTGTGACACTCTCCAACTCAGGGGAGGGGGGAACCTGCAGCATGTGACACTCTCCAACTCAGGGGAGGGGGGGAACCTGCAGCGTGTGACACTCTCCAACTCTGGGGGAGAGGGGGGAACCCGCAGTGTGTGACACTCTCCAACTCAGGGGAAGAGAGGGGGGATCCTGGAATACGTACACAACGCTGGAAGAACTCAGCAGGTCAGGCAGCATCCGAGTGAAAAGAGTAGCCAACGTTTCAGGCCGAGACCTTCATCAGGAATGGGGGGGAAGAGAGGCCGAAGCCCAGTAATAGAGATAGGGGAGGGGGTAGGGCCTAGAGGCACCAGGTGGAAAACCAATCAGAGGAAAGATAAAGGTGGGGGAAGGGGATAAGCATGAAAGAACTGCAGAGATAAAGAAGCAGAAAGTTGAAAGGGGAGAGAGGCAGAGAGGGACCTGGGATAGGGGAAGGGGGAGGGGGAGGGAATTACTGGAAATTGGAGAATTCAATGTTCATACCACCAGGCTGGAGGCTACCCAGACGGTAGATGAGGTGTTGCTCCTCCAACCTGAGTTTGGCCTCAGCATGACAGTAGAGGAGGCCATGTATGGACATATCTAGATGGGAATGAGAGGCAGAGTTGAAGTGGGTGGCAACCGGGAGGTCCTGTCTATTGTGACGGACGGAGCGTAGGTGCTCGATGAAACAGTCCCCCAATCTGCGTCGGGTCTCGCCGATGTAGAGGAGGCCGCACCGGGAGCACCGGATGCAATAGACAACTCCAGCAGACTCGCAGGTGAAGTGTTGCCTCACCTGGAAGGACTGTCTGGGGCCTGGAATGGTGGTAAGGGGGGAGGTGTGGGGACAGGTGTAGCATTTGCGCTTACGGGGATAAGTGCCAGGTGGGAGTTCTGTGTGGAGGGACATGTGGACCAGGTAGTCGCAGAGGGAACGATCCCTGCGAAAAGCTGAGAGGGGTAGGGAGGGAAAGATGTGCTTGGTGGTGGGGTCCTGTTGAAGGTGGCGGAAGTTGCGGAGGATAATGTGTTGGATCCGGAGGCTGGTGGGGTGGTAGGTGAGGACAAGAGGAACCCTGTCCCTGTTGTGGTGACGAGAGGATGGGTTAAGGGCTGAAGTGCGGGAAGTGGAGGAGATGCGGGTGAGGGCATCTTTGATGACGCCAGAAGGAAAACCACGATCCTGAAAGAAAGAGGACATTTGAGGCGTCCTGGAAGGGAAAGCCTCATCCTGGGAGCAGATGCAGCGGAGACGGAGGAACTGGGAATAGGGAATGGCATTTTTGCATTGGGCAGGGTGGAAAGAGGTATAGTCAAGATAGTTATGGGAGTCAGTGGGTTTGTAGAAGATGTTAGTGAATAGTCTGTCTCCAGAGATGGAGATCGAGAGATCAAGAAAGGGGAGAGAAGTGTCCAAGATGGACCAAGTGAATTTAAGGGCTGGTTGAAAATTAGAGGCAAAGCTGATGAAATTGACGAGCTCAGCATGGGTGCAGGAAGCAGCACCAATGTAGTCGTCGATGTAGTGGAGGAAAAGTTGGGGAGTGGTGCCAGTATAGATTTGGAGCATAGACTGTTCCACATAACCCACAAAGGGGCAGGCATAGCTGGGGCCCATGCAAGTGCCCATGGCTACGCCCTTGATCTGGAGAAAGTGGGAAGAACCAAAGGAGAAGTTATTGAGAGTTAGAACAAGCTCCGCCAACTGGAGGAGTGTGGTGGTGCTGGGGAACTGGTGGGGTCTGTTATTCAAAAAGTAGCGGAGGGCTTTGAGGCCTTCTTGATGGGGGATGGAGGTGTATAAGGATTGAACATCTATGGTAAAAATGAAGCGGTCGGGGCCGGGGAATTGGAAGTCATTGAAGAGGTGAAGGGCATGGGATGTATCCTGGATGTAGGTGGGGAGAGTCTGAACTATGGGGGATAAAATGGAGTCCAAGTAGGCAGACACAAGTTCGGTGGGGCAGGAGCAGGCTGAAACTATGGGTCTGCCGGGACAGTCAGGCTTGTGTATCTTGGGGAGGAGGTAAAACCGAGCTGTGCGGGGTGTGGGAATTATGTGCTTTTTGGCTGAGGGAGGAAGGTGTCCGGAGTTGCTGAGGGTGGAGATGGTGCGGGAGACAGTGGATTGATGTTTTTTGGTGGGGTTCTGTGGCAGGGGTAAGTACGAGGAGGTGTCGGAGAGCTGCCGTTTGGCCTCAGTGAGGTAGAGGTCCGTCCGCCAGACTACTACGGCACCACCTTTGTCTGCAGGTTTGATGGTGAGGTTGGGGTTAGTGCGGAAAGAGTGGAGGGCAGTACCTGCAGCGTGTGACTGATGCACCATCAATAACTCTCTGAGACATGAGGCGAGATATCGGCTTTTATTGACTGGAAGAAAGAACAAGCAGCAATTGACCACCATGCTACATCCTGGAGACTGAGAGGCAGGGCTCAGGCCCCAATCGCCTTTATACCGGGGTCTGTGGGAGGAGCCACAGGAGCAGTCAGCGGGGGGGGCGTGTCCAGACAGGTATATGTAGTTCACCACAGTGACACTCTCCAACTCAGGGGAGGGGGGAACCTGCAGCGTGTGACACTCTCCAACTCAGGGGGAGAGGGGGGAACCTGCAGCGTGTGACACTCTCCAACTCAGGGGGAGAGGGGGGAACCTGCAGCGTGTGACACTCTCCAACTCAGGGGGAGAGGGGGGAACCCGCAGCGTGTGACACTCTCCAACTCAGGGGGAGAGGGGGGAACCCGCAGCGTGTGACACTCTCCAACTCAGGGGGAGAGGGGGGAACCTGCAGCGTGTGACACTCTCCAACTCAGGGGGAGAGGGGGGAACCCGCAGCGTGTGACACTCTCCAACTCAGGGGGAGAGGGGGGAACCTGCAGCGTGTGACACTCTCCAACTCAGGGGGAGAGGGGGGAACCTGCAGCGTGTGACACTCTCCAACTCAGGGGGAGAGGGGGGAACCCGCAGCGTGTGACACTCTCCAACTCAGGGGGAGAGGGGGGAACCTGCAGCGTGTGACACTCTCCAACTCAGGGGGAGAGGGGGGAACCTGCAGCGTGTGACACTCTCCAACTCTTGAATTTGTCAGAGTAAGCCACTGATGAAAATTATTCTGAACAGCCGTTTGTATGCGTGTGGATTTGAGGAAGATATTTGAAAGGAATTCTATGTTAGGTTGTTCAGTGGAAATAGTGAGACTATTTACTATTTTCAGAGTAGCTTTTTAGCATTTCTGTACTACTGTTTATTTCTAGGTTACTGTCATGGAGCTGGACAGTACAGAAGCCAGCCCTTTGACCTAACTTGTCCTTGCTGGCATTTTTGCCCATCTTATTTTCATGCAATTTGTTTGTTGTGATCTGTTTAATACTTAATGTAGGTAATGCCTCTCTAAATCCCTCATAAATGTGTTGATTGTATCTGATCCCACCACCACTGCTGGCGACAAGTTTCTAAAGAGTGTGTTAACTCTCTCTGTAAAAAACAGATCCTTTTTAAATCTCCTCCTCTCACCTTAAACCTTTGCCTTCCTTGATCTGATATGCCTACCACGGGAAGAAGATATTGACTATTTACCCTATTTATGCCTCTAAGTTTATATACTTCTCTCAGGTCTCCTTCACTCCAGGGAAAACACCCAGCTTGCCCAGTCTCTCCCCATAACAGAAGTCCCCCAATCCTGCTGAATCTCCTCTGCCTGCACTCCCATGTGATAGCATCTTCAGAAAATTTTCAAGAGCCATTTTAAATTTGGCCAGCCGTGGCACATTCAAATAGCGATTCATAAGGCTCTCAGGGACAAACTGAGCTCTGTCATCTGGTAAATGGACAGAAGTCTGCATAAGGTTTTGGTTAGGAATTGTTCTGGTTTTCCCCATTACAAGAAGGATGTGGAGGATTTGGAGATAGTGCAGAAGCAGTTCATCAGTATTCTCTCTGGATTGAAGATGCGTGGAGAATTTGGATAACCTTGCATTGTTCTCTCTGAAGCATCAGAGACTGAGGAGGCCACCTGATATAAGTTTGTAAAATAATGAGAGGTCATGTGAAGCATGAGAAAACATATCTTTAAACCAAGAGGGGGAATGTTCAAATGCGATGTACCGGGCAAGCTTTTTACACAGAGAGTGACGGGCTGCCAGAAGAGGTAATGGAAGCAGATGCAACAGAGGCATTTATGAGGCACGTTGACAGGCACATGAACAGGCAGGGAATGGAGGGATATGAATCACGTGCAGGTGGGTAAGTTTATCTTGTTGGGCTGATGCACCATCAATAACTCACGCTGAGACGTAGGAAGCGAGGTATCGGCTTTTATTGACTGGAAGAATGAACAACACTACATCCTGGGGAATGAGGCAGGGCAACAGGTCACAGTCGCCTTTATACAGGGGTCTGTGGGAGGAGCCACAGGAGCAGTCAGCAGGGGTCTGTGGGAGGAGCCACAGGAGCAGTCCAGACAGGTATATCTAGTTCACCACATGGGCACAGGCTGCAGGGTGTGTTCCTGTGCTGCACAGTTTTGTGATCTGTGCTCTATGTCCCTCATTGGGCACAGCTTATTTATGTGATATAAGGCAGGACCTGGCAGGAGTAGAGGAGAGGTCCTACAACCAGAATGTGTGGAGAGGGAATTAGGGAAGTGAAGAGGGACTGGAAATGGCACTGGCAATGAGGGACCAGCTGTGCAAGCCACACATGAAGAGAGGCCATACAGCGGAGGCCTTAATAATTGATATTCACTGAGGAAAAGGCCAGTGTCATTGGAGAATTCAGAGAGGAGAACAGCAGAGTTTTAGAACATATCTTTAAGAAGGAAGGGGTGTTAGATGTTTTAGAAGGTTTAAAGGTGGTTAGTTCCTCAGAGCCTCATGAGATTATCCCAGGCTGGTTTGGGAGGTGAGGGAGAAGATTTCCGGAGTTTCTCTGTCCATGGGTGTGGTGGCCGATGACTGGAGGACAATAAATGTGGTCTCTTTCTTTAAGAAGGGCAGCAGGAATAGGCCTGGTAATTACAGGCTGGTCTTCAGTGACAGGGAAATTAATGGCACTAGTTCTGAGGGCCAGGATTAACCTATCCTGTGAGAGGAAGGAACTGGCCAGGGATAGTCAGCACAGCGTTGTCAAGGGGAGATCCTGCCTGACCCATCTGAAAGTGAACTTTTTGAGGAGTCCACATAGGGTCCCACATAGGACACTGGTCCAAAATATTAAATGGACATGTTGGCAAATTGGGATCCCGAACTGGCCGGGTGATGGGAGGCTGTGGGTGATGGTTGTGGGTTGCTTTGGTGACTGGAAACCTGTGACCAATGTTTCATCACAGGGATCAGTACTGAGAATCTCACTGTTTCTGGATATATGTTAACAAACAGGATATTAATCTGGGAGGAGTGATCAGTAAGTTTGCTGATGTTCTTGATGGTGAGGAGGAAAGCTACTAAAGCAAGATAGTGATCAGATAGGATCACTGAGGGATGATTCATTAGAGAAGGATACGTACAAAATGAATGTTAGCACCCCAAAGAGTTCTGAGCAACTGAGGGACTTTGATGTCCAAGTCCAAGGTTGCCCGAAGACAGCAGATCAGGTGGAAAAGGTGGTGAAGAAGACCAATGGGATTCTTGCCTTCATTAGCTGGCGTTATGAATAAACTTTCAAAAATATTGATAGTCCACACCTGGAGTATTGTGTGCAGTTCTGGTTGCTACATTATAGGTTTGATTACACTAGAGATGGTGCAGCGGAGATTCATCGGTAAGTTGCCTGGGTTGGAGCATTTCAGTTATGAGGAGAGACTGGAAGGGACTTAGTTTTGTTCTCCTTGGAGCAGAGGAGGCTTGTAGAGATGTATGGTGGATAATGAGAAGCATTTCACTGCAGCAGAGGTCTTAAGATCGGATGGCCTTGGTTTAAGAAGAGGGACCTGAGATAGATTTTTTTTCACCCTGAGGAGGTTGGGATCTGGCACGATCTACCCAAGAAAGTGATCAAGGCAGGGAACCTCACTCCATTGTTGAAATATCTAGATGAGCAATACGGTCACAAAGATTTAGAAGGCTGGCCACCATGTGCTGGTAATTAGGATTCATCGAGTACTTGTTGCACAGCATAGACATGATGGGTTGAAGAGCCTGTTTCTACACTCAATGTCTTTACGTTTTCTCTAGATTCAACAAGTGTTTACAAGAGGAAGGAGGAATATCAAGAGAAATTATCCTGTGAGCAGATTACCAGTTCCTTCCCGTGTGCATTCCAATACCTGGTCACCATTTAGCACAACACGTTAAATCCTACATGAAAATGCAAGAGACTGCAGATGCTGGAAATCTGGGTCATGTATGGAGAGAAATGGGCATTCTGAACCTGAAATTTTGGCTGTTCATTTCCCTCCACAGATGCAGCCTGACCCACTGAGTTCCTCCAGCTGCTTTGTGTGTTGAAACCAGACACTTGTTGGGAGAGGTAGCTGTCACCTTGCTCTTTGGCACCGCTTACTGGTTCCTCAGGGTACTGCACCATGACATTCCAGCTCTCATTTCCTAACCCACAGACATGGTGTGTAGTTGGGATGGTTTCAGCACAAAAAAGGGGACTGATTCTCCAAGAGTATGGAAAGGGCAGCAAAATTATAATCTGAGCAAGGAACACAGAGGCTGTGAGCTCAAACCCCGCAGCATGGTCCTTTGTGGAATGTCATGGATCTGATAATTCAAAGATACAAAGTACATTTAGTATCAAAGAATGTATAAATTATACAACCTTGGGATTTGTTTGCTTACAGGTAGCCACAAAGCAAGAAACACGAAAGAACCAAATTAAAGAATAATTAATTAAATAAATAAAAGATGATGTGCAAGAGAAAGGAAAAACAAAACACAAATCATGTAAACGAAGCGATCAACAACATTCCGAACCAAATTGAATCCTCAGATCTGAAACCCAGAGTAGGCCCAAAGCCTCGCTTACCAATTCATCATAGAGCACAGCAGCCAGGGCAATCTTCATAGCCTCAGTGCCATGGAGAGAGGAGTGAGCAAAATCAGCTTGCGCCTCTGATCCAGACACCCTGTCTTTCAGTCTGTCTGGGACAGACTTTAAATTGACCAAATAATGGGACAGCGAGGAGCTTGGGCGCCTTGGAGAGAGGAGTGAACATTGCAGAGAGTGAACAAAATCAGCCTCACCTCTGAACTGGACCGGTGTTTAAAAAGTGGATCGTACCTCGCACTAGAATCTGGCTACCGTGAAGGGCTTGGGGCCTAGACCATGTCACCCAGTGTCTCGCTCCAGATCCAGATCTTGCCGCCCAGTTCAAAGCCTCTCTCAAGCTCTTCGAGTCAGCTTGGCATCCAGAGCGATCCAACCTTGCACTCGGGCCAGTCGCATGGACAATGAATCTCCTCCGCCACAACTTCTCCTCTTGGCACCTAACACGATCCAGCCTTGGCCCCAAGCCAGTTGTACAGGCATCGGAACTCCACTGCCCTGACTTCTCCTCCCCTGGTTCACTCCATTTGCATCAATTCTGCAACACACCACCTTGGGCTGTTGCAAGTGTTAAATAGTGCCATTTTAACCAGAAGTTAAGATGGCAATAATTCAGGAGACAACAGTCAGGAAAGCAAAATGGATTTTCATTAAAAATGAAAAACCATACCAGAACTAACCTAAAGGAAGGGGGGTTTCATTTTTATTACTGGTTTTCACATCTTCAAAATATCACTTCACAGCCTGGATTTAAAACTCAGCAATTTCTTCAGCTAGATGGTGGTGAATCTGTGGAATTTGTTGCCCCAGAAAGCTGTGGAGGCCAAGTCGTTGGGTGTATATAAGGTAGATATTGATAGGTTCTTGATTGGTAAAGGGGTTAAGGGTTACAGGGAGGGGGGAAGAATGAGGTTAAAAAAATCAGCCATGCATCACCAAACTTGATGGGCTGAATGGCCCAATTCTGTTCCTATATCTTACTCCTGAAATGTTGTTACTGCTTCAGAACTATCTTCTTCAAGGGCTAGTGAAGCAGTCACTGAATGTGTTTGAGGCAGAGGTAGGAAGAATCTTGATAAGCAATGATTGAAAGGTTGCGGCTACAATCAGATCAGCTGTGGTCTTCCTGAATTTTGAAACAAGTTCTATCACAAAAATCAGCAGCCTCCCTTCCACTGACTGTCTACACTTCCTACTACCTTGGGAAAGCAGCCAACATAATCAAGGGCCCCTCCAACCCTAATCATACGCTTTTCTCCCCCCTCTCATTGGGCAGAAGGTACAAAAGCTTGAAAGCACGACTCAAGAGCAGCTTCCATAGGAGAATTGAATGTTCTGTTGTATGATAAAATGGACTCTTGACTTCTCAATCAATCCCGTGATGACATTGTCTTTCCCATAGTACTACCTTGATGTACCGATGCTTTGAAGTGATCTGTCTGGAAGGCGCACAAAATAAAGTGGTAAAGGTGACAACAGTAAACCAGTTACCAGTACCTAAGCTCAAGGGGCTGACTAGCCTCAGCAGTAGTTCATACATCAGTGTAGTGTCCAATGTATGTACATCTGCTATGTGACAGGTGACCTGTGCCCTGAGAGCAGGTAGAGAGCTCATCATTGTGGTGACATCCCTTGTTGTGTATTCACCTGTTGAACATGAACACAGGGGCTACACCTGGTCATTTTCATGGACTCCTCCCTCTGGTCACCTGGGCATCTTACGGCTTTCAATTGCTTTCATCATTTATGAACTTGCAACTTCTGGAAAACTGATCTTTGGTAACTAGTCCATGATCCCCTATTTCCTTCTCTGTTCTTTCCCAGTACAAGATTATCCAGTACAAAGGAATGTGTCAGTGTGATTAGACAGTAGATACCCACACATGGAAAGGAATTGGTTCAGCACACAGGAACCATTTGTCAGAATAACATTTTGTACCTACTTCCAATGGTATTGGATAAAAGCAACAGAGAGCTAGCAGTTACCAAGCTTCACAAGTCAATAGCAGTTCAACACAGATTAGATGGGATGAAGGGCCTTTTTCTGTGCTGTAGTAATGAAATGAATAAGGCTTCTCCAGACCCACTCGTTCTGAGATAGTTCAGGATGATATAACTTATATTTTGATGCCTCTGTGAGTAACAGGCACACAAAAGGGGCAAGTAGACAGTCGCAGCTGAATTGGCATGGGGTGGGTTTACAATTTTTCAGAGCATCTTTTAGCTGAGGAATAGGATGAACATAGATGGAGAGTTCCTCATCAACGTTCAACATTCCCAGTTGCTGGTGAGTGTTTGACATTAAAGGCCAGTGTGGGTCACTGGTGATTTAACATAACTTTTGACATGAGGTCATGGCAATGATGTCAGTGATGAGGTCATAACAGTGAAGTTGTGGTGATGAGGTCACGGTGATGAGGTTATGAAGGAGGTTCAAAATGCCTAGGAGAACCCTTCATAGACTCATTGCTGTGACCTCACAGGTGTGCTCACCACTATGACCTCACAGAAGTGACCTCACCACTGCAACTGCACTACTGTGACCTCTCTGCCAAGAATGTGATGAGTTCATGGCAATGACAACATGTCAGGGGCATGGCGGTGAACTTGTGTCAGTGAAGTCACAGTGGTGGGGTCACTGCTGTGAAGTCAAGGCAATGAGTCTGACAGGTTTTCTTGAACATTAAAAATGCTGGAGGGATCCAGGATCAATGAGCAAACACCTTTCATTGTTTTGCTCTGGGATTTTCAGCTTCTTCACCAATGTCATGGAGTCAAGGTGTTCTGAAGGCCATTCACGGACTATCATCTGATCAGACTAAAGAGCTTCATTTGAGCAGGACCCTGATAATGGGACTGGTTGTATGGTTGGTTATATTGTGTCAGTGTGTTCCAGTTTTCAGAGCCCACACACTGAATGTGGAGATAGACAACAGCTGGAGGCCAGATACCAACCTATCTCACTCTGCCCTGAATCCAGAGGCAACTTGTGATCCTCAGGGAAAGGAGCTAGGTGCACTTTGTACCTGACCCCCTCAGTTTACCAGTGTAATGCCCTGGTTAAGATTTCTACTGCTATGCTGTAGGTATTTCATTGAAGCAGCTTTCTGTAAAAAGCAGAATGTTTTGCTTTTGGCTAAAGATAAGGGGCTATGTTGTTCAACATAGGAATATTGTGTCAGCCAATCAGGAAGGTCGGATCAGGAGAAGGTTCTAGACAGGGCAGGGCAGAGAGAGATTTGGAATGTCAGTGGTCGGGTTCATGGTCTTTTGCCGGGAGATATGGAGAAGAGAAGATTTAGAAAGTAGGATTCGATCTGACGGGAAGACGCAATTGCAAGAAGGGCTTTGCAAGATGGAGTCCAAGATAGGAAGTTCTACCAGTGATTGGTGATGAGAATTCAGCACCATGCGTAGCAGTTATACCCAGCTATTGGAAGAGATAGGCTCCAACAGTCATGTGCACATTGAGATTGGTCTAACTGTAATGACCCTTTTTATTTTTTATCCTTTTTTTTCCTCTTAATAACTGTTTGACAAAGCTTAGATTAGTAAACATACTTGCTTTATAATTTTATGCAGGTGTATGATTTGTCATTTCTGGGTGACCAGTAATTCTGTATGGGCAGATTTACACAGCATTCACTCAAATCGAAGTTTCTTTCATTGGAATGTATCAACTTTCCTGTTTGGTTGAACCCCAAATCATATCAACCCTAGGTACTTGTTGTTTATGAAAAGTGATCTTCTCACTGCTGAGTCATGTGGCTGAGAGCAGAGTTAGCTAACGAGCTGAGTTCGAATACGAGCCCTGCTGAGAGGGTTACACAAGTCAGAACGAGTGGGTCTGGAGAAGCCTTATTCATTTCAACACTACAGCACAGAAACAGGCCCTTCATCCCATCTAATCTGTACTGAACTACTATTCTGCCAGGTCCCATCGACCTACACCTGGAGCATAGCCCTCCATGTCCCTCCTTTCCATGTTCTTACCTTAATTCTCTTCAGTGTTGAAATCGAACCCACATTCATCACTTCCACTGGCAACTTGTTCCACACTTCCACCACCCTCTGAGTGAAATCCCCCTCACTTTCCCCTTAACATCTCCCGAGTACAGAAGCCTCCGATCCACTGTTCACGAGGTTCCGTTGCTCCCGCTACGCCTCAGTCGGCGACACTGGCATGGAATGGTTCACCCACCGAGCCGCAGGGCCTTATCCTGAAGATGCAAATCTTCCGGGCTGCATCCTGGGGATATCGAAAAACTGCCAGTCAGTAAGCTCCAGAAGTGGGAACCACATCCATGAAGAACTGCAGTTTGAGTGCAGCTGCACATCACGGACTCAGACGGAACTTTTCTCCCAGTTTCTGGCTTCTGCCATGAACCCACTGTTGAACTGAATTTACTAACTCATCCCGAATACCAGACGACTAAATCTTCTATAGGAGTGTTTTAAGGGGAAACTAAATAAGAAAATAAAGGTTCAATGCTAGTTCCTTGGAGCAGTAGTATGTGTGGAGTATTGATACTGACACAGACTCATCAAATAAAATATTTTAATTCTGCGCTGTAAAACTCACAAAGTGCTTCAATATGATCAGCCAAAAAAGAGAAAGGAAACAGCAAGGTACAATTCCAGAAAATTTTATTGAAATTGTAGTTATGGTTTTCACAAAAGTAACTGGGAACAATCGGAAGGAATCAACAAACACCTTCTACTCATGAAATGACATTGCAGATGAAGAACAGAGCGAGCAGGTGATCACATGTTGCATTAGCCTCACAAACAGAACTGGTCAGGCAACCAACCTGAGCACCTTGGATCCAGCCCGACTACTCAGCCACACTGCGGATTCCGGCATACAACGGATAATATAAAAGGTAGCACACATGTGCCGTCTTATTCTTTGAATGAGATCTCCAGTTAGTCAGAGTCCCTTCCTCTTGGTTCTTCAGCCCAACAAATTATTTTCCATTTAAAGATTTATCCAAGTACCTTTTGAAAACTATTGTTTGAATATGTTAACGCTGACCTCTTGGGCAGTACATTCTAGATTATAGTTGTAACTTCTAAATATGGAAATCAATATGATATGAAAAGGAAACAAAATAAAATATTACAAATGAGTGGGATCTCCTCATGGCCAACACTGGTCATACTTGAGCCATCTATTTTAATCTGTAACCACCTTAAAATATATATACTATATGTAATCTATTTTACATTGAAGAAGTATTGCAGAAAAACAATCTGACCTGTCCATTGTCCTTAACATTGAGATAACATGTTGACGCAGAAGTTGGTTCTTGCAAGGTGTATCACATCATACTAAGGACCACTTACAAGCTGAAGAATGTAACTGGCTTGATGTCAGTCTTTAGGCTCAGTGCTGCCAATATGAGTTTAGGAAACTTGCTGATATGCCCAAGCCCCTGTCCCAGATAACTAAAGTGGCCGTGTCCTGTGCCTGGAGCATGCGTGACAAATCGTTGCAGGAAGAACTAACCAGTTTAGCATAATTCAAGAAATGGCCACTGTTAACAGTGTGACTTCCACCCGCTTGAGATTGAGATCTAACTGAGCGCTAGTTCAGGTGAATTCTGCAAAAATGATCAGTGTTGCTGATTCAAGACTAGATAGGCTGCACACTTGTTTCTGGTAAAAAAAATATGAGTAGTAGGATGACATCTGGGCTGAATCTTGCCCTCAAACTTAAGTAGCCCCACACGGAGCTGCTAACTGCCAACTCCTTTTGTAACTGCAAAGTTGTTTGGGATTCCCAATCTTGTACACAGCTAGCTGGTCTCAGTTGTCGGGGCCAGTGTGATCCTACACGGGAGACTGAACACAGGGTTTCCCAGCAACTGTGCTGGGGAACTCCCAAATAAACTTAGAATGGAGAGGGAAGGATTTGGGGGAAAAGGTACATTTTAAGATATTATTAAATACATTTAAATATCTTGTTTTCTAGTTTAATTGTTTTCCACATTAATGTTTTTACATATTATAATAATTTAAACTTTTAACAGCAATACACAATTGAGTGTGAGCATTGGAGGCAGTTAGACTTGGGTTGAACTGGTTCTGAGAAGAGAATTTTATGGGTGGTGTTTTCTATTTATGTCAGTGCACTGTACAGGACCTTGTGATCAGAATGTGATGACTTTGCTGGGGGAGCTTATTTCAGGCAATGAACTCGTGCATTCTGCAGGCAGTGCCTGGTGAGTGTTGAAGGCAAGGTATCTTTAGAAGTTGTGGCTAATGATACCAGTGCCTTGAATAAGGAGAGCTTTTCTAATTATGCCAGCTGAAATACCAGAGGAGATCCCTGTGACTTGAGGGAATTTGCAAGCAAAATTGCATTTTGCAGGATTACAGAAGCAGAATTTTGCTTTCATCTGAAGTGCAGACAACATTTTGACACATCAAAACCCTTGATTCTCTTAAGTCATCCAGGGTTGTCACTTTCCTATTTAATTACATGAAGATAATAACATAAAATGTACAAATCTGTAACAGGCAAGCCCCAGATGCCTATCTATAGGGAGATGGTCAAAAGGAAGGTAGGATTATTTTATGGTTTTTTAGTTCTTCGGCGTATAAGGCTGTACCTGAAAACTGGATGTAGTGCCTGAGAATATATCTTTTTAATGGCTGAAATATATGCTGCATCAGAAGATGTATCCCTTTTCCTATAATGCCTTTTCAGTAACTCTATAGCAGGATTGGGGCTCCCTTCTTGTGCATTACCACGTGCATTAATCATATTATTATTCATTCCAAGGCTATTCCCACCTTGATTATATCCATTGGAATTTGATCCTTGACCATAACCTCCTTGGCCATACCCATTGGAGTTTGATCCTTGACCATTACCACTTTGGCCATACCCATTGGTGTTTGATCCTTGAATATTCCCAAACTGGTCATACCCATTGAAATCTGACTCTTGACCATACCCCCCTTGTCCATACCCATTGAAGTTAGACCCTTGACCATATCCTGCTTGGTTATCCTCTTTGACATTTAACCCTTGCATATATCCATCTTGGCCATACCCATTACCATTTGACCCTTGACCTTTCCCTCCTTGATAATACCCATTCCCATTTAACCCTTGTCCATATCCATTACTATTTGACCCTTGACCATTTCCCCCTTGGCCAGATCCAATACCATTTGACCCTTGACCATATCCGCCTTGGTCATATCCATTACCATTTGAACCTTGACCATAGCCTTCTTGGTCATATCCATTATTGTTATGCCATTGATCATATCCTCCCTGGCCGTATCCATTACCATTTGACCCTTTACCATATCCCTCTTGGATATATCCATTGTAGTCTGACCCTTGACCATTCCCGCCCTGGCCATATCCATTGCCATTTAACCCTTGACCGTACCCCCCTTGGCCATATCCATTGCCACTTGATCCTTTACCATATCCCCCTTGCACATATCCATTGAAGTCTGACCCTTGACCATTCCCACCTTGGCCATATCCATTTCCATTTGACCCTTGACCATATCCATTGAAATTTGATCCCTGACCATTTCCATTTTGATTAAATCCATTGTTGTTTGACCCTTGTCCACTAGCCCCTTGAGCATTACCCCCTTGGCCATTTGCAATACCGTTTGATCCTTGACCATTACCCCCTTGGCTATTTGCAATACTGTTTGATCCTTGGCCATATCCATTTTGAACATTCTCATCGTCCTCATCATTTTCCTCACTTTCCTCATCACTTTCATCTTCATCTTCATCATAACCATTAGCATTTCCACCTTGCCCATTCCCATTTAACCCTTGACCATTTCCACCTTGTCCATTCCCAATGCCATTTAACCCTTGACCATTTCCACCTTGCCCATTCCCATTGCTATTTAACCCTTGACTATTTCCACTTTGTCCGTTCCCATTGGCACTTAACCCTTGACCATTTCCACCTTGCCCATTCCCATTGCTATTTAACCCTTGGCCATTTCCACCTTGTCCATTCCCATTGGCATTTAACCCTTGACCATTTCCACCTTGTCCATTCATATTGCTATTTAACCCTTGACCATTTCCACCTTGTCCATTCATATTGCTATTTAACCCTTGACCATTTCCACCTTGTCCATTCATATTGCTATTTAACCCTTGACCATTTCCACCTTGTCCATTCCCATTGGTGTTTAACCCTTGACCATTCCCATTTTGTCCATTTGAGCCTTGACCATTTCCATTCTGGCCAAGCCCACTGCCTTTTGACCCTAACCCATTGACATAATCATCAAACACTTTGCCAAATAGCCATTCCCAACCACTGGACAGTGGTGTATAACTGTAATGCGTTGATGTGCCTTTGCCATTAGAAGATCCTTGGTACATCCCATGGTTTTGCCTGTTGTAGGGACAGCGACGGGACCTTGATCGAATTAAATTGTGCAAGTTGTTTTCCTTTTGGAGCTCTGCTAAACAAATGAATGCAAAATCTGTTACTGATGCAGTGCTTCAGTTTTTACTATTAGCATCAAGGTATTGACTGAGTCTTTGATAACAAAGGAAAGAGAGAGAATAATGATAGCATGGGGGATGTTATATACAAGACTTTTCAAAAACATTTGATGAAGTCACTTGTAGGAGACTTGCTGAGAATATGGCATTGGAGAAGGAATCTCCAGGAATGGTAAGAAAACTGGAGAAGTTTGTAATATGGCCAATATAGGTGCCACAGAAACTGGAAAAGAATGATGGGAAAATGGCCAGTACTGGAAGTGGTTTAAAGGCCATGCTAGAAGAGCTAAGCAGTAAGTAGGTTAGGGCAGTGTTCTGATTGCAACGCATAGCTAGCTGGAGCAGAGATAGGCAAAAGAAGGTTGGAAAGTAGGCCAACCTTGGGAGAGCTGGTCATAAGGTAAACAGAGTCATGACAGAAAGACAAGACCATAAACTAGAGCACCCAGCCGAAGAGAGAATGGGGAATTGGCTATCTGGCAGATAGAGGTAATTCTAGCAGAGGTACAAAATTCTGAGGGGCATAGTTTGGATGAATGCACTCAGTTTTCTCCCCAATATAGGGAATCAAGAACTCGAGGCATAGGTTTAAGATGAGAAGAGAAAGATTTAATAGGAACTTGAGAGGCAACTATTTTACCAGAGGGTGGTATCTGTGTGGAGAAAGCTGTCAGAAGAAGTTTGTTGAGATAGGAATAATAACAACTTTTAAGAGACAGTTGGACAAGTACATGTGTTGGAAGAGTTTGAAGGTTATGGGCTGAACCCTGGCAAATGGGACTAGCTTGGATGGACTGCTTGGGTTGAAGAACCTGTTTCCATGCTGGGTGACTCTATGAACTCAATTAAAAGTGATCAAGTGCTACAAAGAAAAGTGGGTTACTGATGAAGTACTGTGAAATTTAAACATTTTGCATGTAATTTATTGAAGTACTATAAATTGCTGAAATTCTTTCTAGGTCAGTTGAGTACCGTTGAGTTCTCACTCAAGACGGTCCCCACTGTACACTGTAACAGGACATGTTTGAGGAGCTCACCACTGCTGTACCAGATTTTCTCTGTGTGGAGTCCTGACCTGAACCACAATTAGGGAAGACTGTTCTCCACATGAAAACCTGGTTTGGCGAATGGTCCAGACACCAAATCCCTCCAGCCACAATGGGGCTGTGGTATCTCACGGTATTCTACTTGAACATAACATCAAAACCTGATGTACTTGTGGCAAACCCCACCCAAGGGCAGTGCACAGGCCCCGCAATCTCAACAAGGAGCCCAAGAGCAGCAGTGATGGAAGATTTTCTGATTACACCGAGGACCCCAAGGGGAGGATTTAGAGCCCTTTCTCTCATCATGCATGAATGACATAGATCTGCATGCAGGAAAGAGAACATCGAAGCTTGTGGATGATAAATAGTGACTGGTTAAGATCTCAGGAAGAAGAAACATAGGAGTAGCAGGTGCACTGTCATGCTAGTTAGAGTGAAGTGATTCACCTGGAGATGAGCAATATGGATAGTCCAATTTAAATAGTTCCATGTGGAGCCGGGATTTACAATATCTGTTGGAGCATTATTGCAAATCTCTGATCTGCCACGATAAGTCGCTAAGGCACTTTTGAAAGTGTTGGGGCCCGTGGCTTTGTAAACCAGGATGTTAAAAACAAAAGAGAGAAATTGTGTTAAACATTTGCCAATCATTTTCCAGGCCACAGTAAGAGATGGTGCTCTCTGCCTCAGCAGTTCAGGAAGGGTGACAAAGCCCAAGAGAACTTGCAGGGGAGATTTAAAATGATGAGACCAGGATTGAGGAAGTTAGGTGGAGGGTTTACAGAAGATGGGGCTGTTCGTCAAAGCACAATAGGTTGAGGGAGGACTTGATGTAGATGTTCAAAGCTGAGAAAGGATTTTGACAGAGCAAACGGAAAACATGTATCTTCTGTCATGGTGGTTTAATATGAGAGGTTGTAGAGCTAAATTAATTGAACAAGTAATTTGAGGAAAATAAGGGGAATGTTTTTCACACTGACGGTCACCAGGATCCATAAAACACCACCTAAGATAGTTGTGGAATCAGATTACATAGAAATATTTAAACAATACTTGAAGAGCACTGACTTAAGTAACTGACTTTATAGTAAATTCCAAATGTAGGTTTTGACAAGCTCAAAATTACACTCATTGTTGATGTTGGCAATTGTTGAACTATTAAAAATTGCCCCAAATAAGCTAAGAAGGGATAAGATACTGTCAAATAAATAATAAATCTCAATTGACAATTGATATTTATTGACAATGCTCAGTTTGAACTTTCCCTTTAATGACAAGTTAATCATTGGCATTAAATGGAACTGTTCCATTTTACACTCCAGATTACATGGTTTCAAAAATTGGCAAGTTAATGGTCTAAACTGAAGTTCATCTGAGAATTCCTCAGCACAAGAATATAGACAACACTTTTGGTTAAAATTTACGTACTTTGGTCCGTTGGTGTGTTTGTTGAAGACTGCTGGCAGTCTGGATGATCAGGATTAGTGAGGCAGTCCTTGACCTCAGTATTGATTGAACTCTCATGATTGACAGCTGAGAAAAAAAGAAACACTTTTAGCTAGCAAGAGTAATTTTGATTTCAGTTGCACACTGAACCAAAAATATCACTGTTAACAAACATCAGGACTCAGAGCCAATAAAGGAAATATGCCTGATGCAGGATTTCAACTTGAAACATCAATAATTCCTTTCTTCCCACTGAGTTCCTCCTGTAGATAGTTTATTGTAAAAAAAAATCATTGGGTTGTTCAGTTTGAAGCAAGTTTTAAGGAGATTCTGAAAGGAATCAACCAGGTACAGAGGTGGAGGACTTTAGGGAGGGGATTCTAAAGCTGGGGACTTGGTCAGTTAATGATGGTGGTAACAAACCAGGAGCATCTTAAGGGAACTACCACATCCCAGAATGAGCAGATCCCAGTCAGCAGATCAATGTTCTTCATTGAGCACCCCTCAGGGACTTAGTCAAAGAGCAAGAAACAGGCCTGTCAGCCCATCATATCTGTGCTGACCAGGTACTCATCTGTACTAATTCCATTCATCAGCACTTGATCCGTAACTTTCTTTGCCTCAGCGATTCAAGTGCTCATTCAAATACTTTTAAAATATCGTGAGAGTCTCTGCCTTCACCAATCTGACAGGCAGTGTGTTGCAGATTCTAACCACCCTCTAATCTTTGTACTCCTCACCTTAAATCTTGTCCTCTGCTCTATTATGGGGATAAATTTCTCACTATCCACCCTCTCCAAGCCCCCATATCCATCTGTTGTTGCCCCTCAACCTCCTGAGCTCCAAACTAGTCTATCCAATTCCTGCTCAAAACTGAAATTTTTTTTCCATCCCTGGCAACATCCTGGTGAATCTTTGCTGCACCAAAATTCTTCCTTTAGTATGGTGACCAGAACTACACACAGCATTTTAGCTGTGGCATAGCCAAAGTTTTAAAAAGTTATATGATGACTTACATGCTTTTATATCCTATCCTGGCTAACGAAGGGCAGCATCATATGCCTTCTTCACCAGCTTATCTACCTGTGTTCTCACCTGCTATTTGTAAGGAGTTAGTATGTTCTCTCCATGACAATGTGGGTTTCCTCTAGGTGTTCTGGTTTCCTCCCACATTCCAAAGCCATATGGACTAGGGTTAGTTAGTTATGGGGCATGTTATGTTGGTGCTGAAAGTGTGGCAACATTTGCAGGCTGCTCAGCTGATTTAATCTGATGCAAATGATGCATTTCATTACAGGTTTTGATGTACATGAGACAAATAAAGCCAATCTTCGCTGCCATTTTTAGTGATCGATGGATGTGTACACTAAAATCCCCCATTACTCAATACTACCTATTGTGTGTGTCCTAACCTCATTACAGCTTCAAACGCAATTGAGCTTATACCTGTCAGGATTAAATTCCATCTGTCCTTGCTCTACTCAGTTTACTAACTGCTCAATATCGTCTGAAACCCAAGTCTATCCCCTCACTATCAGCAACACTACTAGGGTTCATGTCATCTGCAAACTTGCTAATCATGCCACCTGTATTCATATTCAAAGAGTTGATGCATACTGTACGACCAACAGTAAGTAAAGGTCCCAGCACCAGTCCCCATCGTACATCACTGGTTCACAAAAGTAACATTCCACCCTCTCTCCTGATACCAGGACAACTTTGGATCCAATTTGCCAATTTGCTGTAGGTCTCATGGGCTCTAACTTTTGCACCAGCCTTTCATGTGGAACCTTGTCAAAGGTCTTGTCCATGTAGACATTATCACCATACTGCCCTAATATACCTATTAGTTTAAAAAAGACAAATTGAGTCATACATTGTCTCCCGTTAACAAAGCCACACTGACTATTTCTGATCAATCTACATGTAGAATAATCCTGTTTCTCAGAACTTTCTCCAGTACATTTCCTACTATTTTTAGACCATTAACAATAGAAATGCAGTGGTTTTATGCACAGAACTATGGGGTGGCATGGTAGCGTAGTGGTTAGCACAACACTTTACAGTAGCAACAATCAATTCCCACTGCTGTCTGTAAGGAGTTTGTATATTCCCCATGTTACTGCGTGGGTTTCCTCTGGGCACTCTGGTTTCCTCTCACAGTCCAAAGTCATACTGGTTGGTAGGTTAATTGGTCATTGTAAATTGTCTTGTGACTGGGCTAGGATTAAATTAGGGGATTGCTGGCCGGTGCAGGTTGAAGGGACAGAGGGGC
Source organism: Hemitrygon akajei (assembly GCF_048418815.1). Lineage (NCBI taxonomy): Eukaryota > Metazoa > Chordata > Chondrichthyes > Myliobatiformes > Dasyatidae > Hemitrygon > Hemitrygon akajei. Next base: position 37,015,480 of record NC_133127.1, read on the forward strand.
CTAGTCCGTGCTGTACCTTAATAAGTAAATAAATAAATAACATTTGTGTACAAACACTTCTAGAATCTAGCATTTTCTAGAAACCATTCTGATATTTTGTTCATAGTTTTCAGAGAGTAACTTTATTTGTCACATATACTGTACATTGAAACATTAAAACACACAATGAAATGTGTCATTTTCTGTGTCAATGTCCAACACAGTCCGGATTCATGGTTGGGCCAGCTCAAAAGTGTCCCAATGCTCCCAGCAGCAACATAGCATATCCACAACTCACTAACCCTAACCTGTTCTTCTTTAGAATATGGCGGGAAACCAGAGCACTCGGAGGAAACCCCTGTAGTAACGGGGAGAACATACAAACTCCTTCCAGACAATGGTAAGGATTGTAGTGTTAACAATTTTAGGGAATGAGTGGTTGGTCTCAGATCTCACAGCCACTTTCGTGAAGTTCACCACATCCACATCTCTGTTGTCTATTGCCTACCCGTGTATGAGTCCCATTCACTTATCACTGATAATGTGCTCTCTGATTTACCCCTGGTTCGATTTTAATATTTTCATTGTTGTTTTCAAATCTATCTACGTTTTTGCTTTCTCCTGATCTCTGTAATCTTCACCAGCTGCAAAAAAACTGATGTTCCTTCATTTCTGGCCTTGTGATCACTCCTCCAACAGTAGCTGTGCCATCAGTTGTCTGGGTCCCAGGCTCTGGAATTTCTCCTTAACCCCCATAGATTTTTTTTCTTTCCTCCACTTCACTGGACCTTGGACAAGTGGTTCTTTCCCTTTATCCTATTGCATACACCTCTATTCTGGAATTGTGTGTTCTCCAGCATCCAACTAATATAATGGTATAATGGAATGTGCATATGCTTCATATCTTTTCTGACCAAAAACCTTTCTATTTCCTGCTCTACCTGTAGCTAAAACGATCCTTCAGGTCACCTCTCCACTCTGCTGACCTACTGTTACCTGATGGGAATCGATGAATGGTTTTGTTTGTTAACTCTCCTGGGAAACATCTAACAATGTTTCAGTGCATTATATAAATGTAAGTCCTTAAGAAATTCTGCATTAAAATTGAAAAACACGAGAAATTATAAAGATGTGATAAGTTTCACTTGCGCCACTACAGGTGTATATCCATAGACATTTCCTTTCATCCTCTATTTCTTTTTGTTCCGTTTGTAGATACAGCATTGAAGACTAGGATTATACAAATGGTCATATGCATTTCCAGATATAGAAATGTTCACTCCTTTGCTGAAGTTCTCTCTCTGACCCTTTACCTTCCCTGATTATTGATCCTTCAGCATTACTGAATTTACTTTTTCTAGACATATTCTCTCAGAAACCATGCCCTGGAGACTCTCATCCGAATTATTGACATAGAACGACGACAAATAACAAAGGCTCAACACCAACCCTCGAGGCACGCCACTAGTCATGGGCCTCCAGTATACCATCATCCTCTGCTTCCTACCATTCAAGCCATTGTGCATGCAGTTAGCTATCTTTTTCTGGGTCCCATGAGATCTAACCTTCCATAGCAGTTTACCATGTGGAACCTTAACACAGGCTTTACTGAAGTATTTATAAACAAGAAGGAGGGCCACGAGCACCAGCATGAAGCAGCAGGGCTCTATACTTTGTTTCTGTGCTGAAAACTCAACGTGATTTACTATAAAAATAGTTAATCCAGGGATAGGTAAATTTTCACTTCAGGATCAAAATTCAACAACAAAACAACTGGTTTTCTGCACTAACTAATCAACATTTAAAGCTCTTCTTATCGTAGAACCATGAAACTGTACAACAAAGGGGAGGTCATTTGACTCTCCATCTCTGTCCTGACTCTTCAGAAAAGCTCTATAAACAGTCCCAAGTTCCTGCTCTTTCCCCAGGTCCTTTGTAAAGTTTATCCAAATTCGCTTTGGCAAAAGTCCTGTTGAGACCTCTTCTACAGACCTGACAGACACAACACCAAATTATTCCATTAAAAAACTTCTCTTCATCTCTGATCCTTTTACCTTCCCTGATCATTGACCCTTCAGCATTACTGAATTTACTTTTTCTAAATGTATTCTCTCAGAAAGCCATTTCCGCAAAATAAAGGATATTTTCAGTATCTAATGTTAAAGTAAATTTTAAAAGTAATTTCCAAAAACTTTCATAGATGCAGTGTCAGATTATAAAAATTACTTACCGAATGGATCCATATTGAAACTTACCTTTAGCTGCAGTCAGATGGAAAACAACAAAGGTGCAGAGGGCAAGTGCAAGCACCTTATTCTCCATGTCTGACAAAGTTGTCAGGAACTGATACGGAGGAGCTGCTTAGTTCAGCTTATATAACCCTATCCGAGTGCCAGTAAGCCGTTAATTACTGATTTGAGTTAATCACCACACTAACACTGCAATTTAGTTCAAAGAACTGTACTTACTTTCAGAAAGTTGAAATCTTTACAATCCTTGGTAATGAATAATTCTTGATTGAAGCATTAAGTCAGTATTCACTTCTGTCTCCAATGGAAATGGAATAGTTGGTTATTTATACAGATTGACACTTGGGAGATTTCATGTTTATCATTGTAAGCTCACTTTTCACAATAACTGTAATATAAAGTGACAATGCTTTCTGCACCATGTAAGTAAACGTTGGATTTGGAAGGGCATGTAAAGAGAGATGACCAGAATGTTGAGCAAATTATACTGAGGGAGCTGCATTTAATATAACTGCATTGGTAAAATGATTTACTTTTGTTACATGTACTGAGGTACAGTGAAAAGCTTTGCTCTGTATGCCATCCATACGGATTAATTTATTACAACAGTACATTAGTAGTACAAAGAAAAACAACAACAGAATGTCAAATAAAGGATTACAGTTCACAGAGAAAGTGCAGTGCAGCAGACAATAAGATGCAAAGACATAATGAGGTAGATTGTGAGGTCGGAGTCCATCTCACCATACTAGGGAACTGTTCAATATGCTTATAACAGAGAGATGGAGGCTGTCTTTGAATCTGGAGGTATGTGCTTTCAGGCTTTTGTATCTTCTGCCCAATGAGATGGGAAGAGAGAATGTCCAGGGTGGATGGGGTTTTTGGTTATGTTGGCTGCTTTACCAAGGCTGCAGGAAGTGTAGACAAAGTCCGTGTGGGCAGATTGGTTTCTGTGAGGTGTTGACCTGAGTCCACATCCGCCATTTCTTGCAGTCATAGGCAGAGCAGTTGCCATACCAAGCCGTGCATTGATAGTTACCAAGATGAATATATGTGAAGGAAGTTACATTTTTACAAATACAATGAAGAGGTTCAAGGAAAGAGTTACTGATCTTTACAGATCAAATGGCCATGGTAAGATGAGGATCACTTTGAGAGTTAGGTCAGACCTTGCACAAAGGAAGACTGTTATGCTTGTTAGAGGTCAAGCAGCTCAGCAAAGACATTGGTGCACAAGCTATCCTGGGCCTAACCAGATTCAAATGCTTCATCAATAACCTTCCTTTCATCATGAGGTCAGGAGTAGGAACATTGAATGATGATTGCACAAAGTTCGGATCCACTTGCAGTTCCTGAGCAAATGATGCAATCCCTGGGGCAAGACTCAGTCACAAACTAATAAATGGTAAGTAACATTTGCACTAATGGCCAAATGCATCAGGGAGATGGTCTGTCCTCAATATTAAATATCATCACCAACATCCTGGGGATAAGCACTGTCCAAAGAAACAATTGGGCTAGGTTCCATAGTATAAAAGCAGGTCAGAATCTGGGTATCCTGCAGTGAGTGACTCACTGACTGACACTCTAAGCCTTTCCACTATCTCGGGCACAAATGAAGAGGGTGATAGAACACTCTCTCTTGCCACCATGAGTGCACTGCCAACAAGTCACAAGTCTGACACCATTCAGGACAAATATACATAAAGTCTTAGAGCTATAGAGAAGTATATTGGGGAAAGAGGCTCTTTGGCCCATCAAATGCATACTGACCATCAATCATCCATCTTTACATCAATCCTCTCCACATTTCCTTCAACTCCTTCCCGGATGCTACCACCTACCTCTCCAGGAGGGACAATTTATAGGAGCCAATTAACCAACCACAACTGCAAATTTTGGAGGAAATATTCAAAGTTAAAGTTAAAATTTAATATCATATGCACAAATACATGTATGCACAGGTACAATGAAAAACTTGCTGGCAGCAGCATCGCAGGTTCACAGTACCATATCAGCAAAGTTCACAAGAAAAAGCTAAACATAAATTGTACACAATTTTTAAAGGTTACGATGAAAAAAGCAAAGCCATTTTTAGTGTAAAGTGATCGAGGTGGTCATAGTTTTGTTATATTGGAGTGATTAGGGTTGTGACAGTGGGTTCACGAACTGAAGGGCTGAAGGGGAGTAGCTGTTTTTGAACCTGGTGGTGTGGCACTTTATCTCCTGACTGATGGTAGCAATCCCTCAGCCACAGTGATTCCTCATGTGATGATATAGGCAACATATTATTTATCCAATGTAGTAAATTAATGTTTTTCACTGTGGTTAACCAGAACAGGCAGAAAAAGAGACAACATAACATCAATTTTCAGGATCCCTGCTCGTTTGCCTGCTTGTTTGACTTTTACGATCATGATCTACCTTTAAACATTCAAACAACTCTATCAAAACACTGCTGTAAAAGGGGTCAAGTTCACAATGGCTCTAAGTCTGACCAATAATGATCCCTGGATTTTGTTCAATGATCCAGTATAGATAGTGGCCTTTTGCCCCTTTGCACCTATGCTGGCCCTTTGAACAAGTGCTATAATTGGATCCACCGAATCCTGTTCTTTCTCTGAACACAATTAAATATTTATGCTTTTCAGCATATATCCAGATTTCTTTTGAAAGTTACTATTTATGACATCTGTAAGGCCAAAACTATAATTATCTTATTGCTGAAGATATTGGAATTTGACTATCCTTTTTGAAGGAGTCTTGCCCAAATTCTCAAGGCTTGTTGGGTTGAGTTGTTTGCTGTGTGTGCTACTTCAGGTATGCTCAGGTGACTGCTGACTGTTAAAGGAAAGCATTGCCGTCTTTATTAGAGTTTTGGTGTTGTGACAAAAATGAAAAATTAACTATAAACCCACCTTTCCTCAGTCCACCAGTCACCTCAGGTCTTGTTGCACCAGTCCCTCTCTCCTCTTTATTTTGGCTTTCCCCTCTCCACTCTCATTCCTAACGCAGGGACTCAAATTGAAGTGTCATAGGGTCATAGAGCACTACAGCGCAGTAGCAAGCCGTTCAGCCCATCTAGTCTCTGCTGACATGTTTTTTTCTGGCTAGTCCCATCTACTCACACCTGGAACATGACCCTCCACGTACCTATCCAAACTTCTCTTAAATTGAACCTTCATCCACCACTTCTTGTGGCAGCTCGTTCCACACTCGCAACCCTCTCATAATGAGTAAGTTCCCCTTAATCATTTCACCTTTCACCCTAAACCTATGACCTCTAGTTCTAGTGTTACTTAACATCAGTAGAAAATGCCTGCATGTATTTATTATATATAAATAAATAAATAAAGAGAGAGAGAGAGAAAGAGGGGGGAGAGAGAGAGAGATTAAATAGATAGATAAATAAATAAACAAACAGGCATTTTCTATTGAGGTACCCCTCATAACTTTCTATATCTCCATAAGATCTCCCCTTATTCTCCTACACTCCAGGAGTAAAGCACTAACCAATTCTTCCTTTCCTATAACTCTGGCCTCAAATTCCAGCAAAATCCTTGTTAATTTTCTCTGCATTCTTTCAAATTTATTGATGAATTTTCTGTAGGTAGGTGGTCAGAACTGCACACAATACACAAATTTGGTCTTATACAAATTCAAAGTAACATCCCAACTCCTGTGCTCAGTGCTCTGATTTATGAAGGCCAATGTGCCAAAAACTTTCTCCCTGTGACACCACTTTCAGGGAATTATGGATCTGTATTCCCAGATCCCTTCTTTTTCTACCACACTCCTCAGTGCCCTACCATTCACTCTGTAAGTCCCACTCTGGTTTGTTCTGCCAAAATGCAACACCTCACATAATAGAGTTCAAAGCAGATTTATTATCAACATATGTATTACTATATACTACCTTGAAATTTATTTTCTTGCAGGCATCTACAGGAATAAAGAAATACAATACAATTTATGAACATTATTATTATTATACTTGAACAAAAACTGACAAACAACCAACGTGCAAAAGAAGAAAAACTTTGCAGATAAAAGTAATACTAAGAACATGAGTTATAAAGGATCCTTGAAAGTGAGTCTGTAGATAGCAGAGTCATTAAATTCCATCTACCATTTTCAACCCATTTCCCCAGCAGATTGAGATGACACTGCAAGCTTGAATAGTCTTCCTTGTGGTCTACTACACCCCCAAGTCAGCAGTTCCTTTCCCTCTCACAGACGCTGCTTGACCTTCTAAATTCCTAGATTGTTGGTTCCAATTAATTCAGCTTCTTTCTTGTCTCCCTTCCCCCACCCACCCATCTCTCCCTCACCTCTTCTCACCTATCACCTGCCAGCTTGTACTCCCTCCTTCCCCCTAACCTATATATTCTGGTTTCTAACTCCCTTCCTTTCAAGTTCTGAAGAAAGGTTTCAGCCTGAAACTTCGATTGATTACTCCCTTGCAGAGATGCTACCTGACTTGCTGAGTTCTCCCAGTTTAAAGTGGTTCTCAGACTTAGTCCCAGGCCACAATCTCATTGCCAGATAAGCCATTTCATTTCTCACATGATGTGTAAGTGTAAAAGGTTACAGTTCCGGTACAACATATTTATGGCTTGATTTGTGGATTAACAGTGAGAGATATTGCAGGATGTAATAAAGAAACCAGTGGGCTGTGGTGGGGCAGCACAGAGTTATGGGATGCTCTGATGTGAACCCCCTCACCTACTCCATGACCCTGCCGAATCTAAACCCTCCCTGCTCAGGATTCAGAATGACCCCCCCACCGCCCCCCCCAGTTCAGTGCTGCATGCTCAGAGAAGCTGTCCTTCAGGTGAGTCATAGCATCATATAGAACAGAAGCAAGCCCCTTGACCCACCACATCCATGCCAATCACTGTATCAATACCCATTCCATTCATTGGCATTTGGTCTCAGGAGCTCTATGCCTTGCCAGCTCAATGATTGAGCTACTCTATCGAGAAGGCATTTAGCATGATGACCTTCAACATTGAATATAGCAGCATGGACGTTAAATCACAGCTGTACGGGACATTTGCAAGGCCACTTGGAGACCACTTTGGTCACACTGTTATGAGAAGGATGTCAGTAAACTGAAAAAATTGTGGAGTAGAATATTGCCAGGACTCGAGAGCTTGAGTTACAGGGAGAGTTTGGGCAGGCTAGAATTTATACCTTGGAATGTCGGAGACTGAGAGGTGATCTTCTAGAGGTGAGGGGCATAGATAGGGTGAACACACACAGACTTTTTCCCGGAAAAAGAATCCAAGAACCAGGCAGCACAGAGTTAAGGTGTGAGGGGAAAGATTTAAAAGGGGCATGAGGGGCATCTTTTTCTCACAGAGGGTGGTGTGCATATAGAACGAATTACCAGAGAATATAGTAGAGGCAGGTACAATAACAACATTTAAATTACATTTGGATAAGTGTTTGGATGGAAAAGATTTAAAGGGATATGGTCCAAATGTGAGCAAATTGGGCTAGTTCCAGCGGGCACCTTGTTCAGTATAAACAAGTTGGGCTGAGGGGCCATATTTTGACTCTATGACACAAGGCAGATATTCAAGATCAAAGATCAGCAGTGAGCTCTTGTTCTACGTCCCATTCAATCCACCCCTGCATAAATTTAACCAAAATAGGATTGACCTGAAACTGTATTATGTGGTGTCAGGCATGCATTAGGATCATTCTAGAGAGAGCCAGTGACCACACCATTCAATAAATCACAGAACGGCACGCAAATTTAAAAAAAGGTCTCTCTGTTTCTCAACATCTTACTGTTTAAAGTATATGCATGACTTTTCAAATTGCATCACCTTGCAATTCAATCTCATGTAGACCTGTGCACTTACTCCTCTGCTGAATTTCATGTTGACCACTCAGTGTTATTAATCCTCAACCATACAATTGCCAGTATGGATTAAATTTCATCTGCCAATGCTTTGTCCAACCTTACAACTGATCTATCTGTTACTAGTCCTGTGCTGATCGATGTCTAAGAACTTCATTGTTAGCCAATGATTTCCTATCATTGTGGAAATTGTTTTCCTTTATGGAATGTTTTAATGTAAGCGTCAGTTTACAGATAGGTGTAAGTCAGACAGTGATCAGGATGTAGACAGGCATGTGATTCAGTGTACAGTAGGGCCATAGGTTGGCACAAGGACCTGTACATGAGTATTAGTCTGTCGGTCTGTGTACCCAGACTGCCAGTTGTATGGCTGGGTGTGTTATTGTGTGTAAGGATTAACAACACAGAATGGTCAACATGAAATTCAGCAGAGGAGTATGTGCACAGGTCAATACACACGGTGTGCTGGAGGAGCTCAGCAGGTCAGGCAGCATCTATGGATGGGAATAAACAGTCGATGTTTTGGGCCAAGACCCTTCATCAGGACTTCCTCTTGTGTCTAAGTGCATGGGTCTGAGTATCTTTGAGCATTTGGGTCATCCCACAGTGGTGTGGGTCACCATGAGGCCAACCCCCTCAACAATTTTCATTTCTGAATGCTTAATTCCCCTTTCTCCCATTGCTAACTCTATGACATTGTTAGATATAGAGGAATGGAGATATTGGAAGATTGTGGCATTGGAAGGCATCCCAGAGACAGGGAAGAGCAACATGACAGAGACTTGAAAAGCTGTGTGAAATTTTAAAGTGGAGGTGAGGCATTCCATCAGAATAATTTTCCTGATAAACTGTGGTTTGAGATAATATTCTGATTCCAAATCCATCCTCCAAACAATTCAAGCTTTGCGTTCCAGAACAATCATCCTCTATAATTAGATTGGGTAGCCCTGCTGACGGAGAAGTAGCTGATGAACTCAGCATGTCTCAGAAAGGGTTGGTTTGTAGCTACTTGTCAGAATTTGGTAAGAATGCAGTCAAAGCTTCTATCTTGAACCTGCTATGTAAGTAATCCTTGAAGGCGGTTTTGAATATTACTGTGGATTCAGCAATTCTACAGAAAGGAAACACATCTCCAATAAAGGCTTCTGCAACAAATATTTTGGATAATGTATAATTACTAACTGTACTGGTGATGATTTGAATTTACAGGAAATAAAATTAAAAAAACAAGGTTGCTGTGCCCAAGATTCCACAGAAATTACTATTTTACTTAATAACTTAATTCATCTTCTGCAGTTCTCTCCCATTTTAATGTGAATTGGCATATTCATTTGAACGTGAATTGTCAACAGTGCTGTATAATTTGTTTTGGGTAGTTTCAGAGTCTGGGTTTCTGGGTTTATATATTTCCAGTACTGTGCAAAAGCCTTAGGCACGTATATAAGGTGCCTAAGACTTTTGCACAATACTGTATTTGCGGTGGAGAGGGAAGTGACCTGGGCTGAGCTTTGGAAAGCCGAGCTACACCGCATCCAATTTCTCATCCAGGCAGTGTACGGTGTGCTTCCAAGCCCATCAAACCTGCACACATGGGGCAAAGCAGAGTCATCAGTGTACCCACTATGTTCCAAGTGAGGAACCCTGGAGCACATCCTCAGCAGCTGCACAAGGGCACTTGGTGAGGGATGGTACCGATGGAGGCATGATCAGGTCCTGAAGACCATCGCTGAAGCCATCAATGCAGGAGTGGAGTGGGCGAAGCGGTCCCGACCCTCCAAGCAGACCATTGCCTTTGTAAGAGCTGGGGAGCAGCCAATACCCGCCAAAAGAACATCGGCAGGTATCCTGACCTCTGCAAGAGACTGGCAGCTGTTGGTGGACCTCAAAAGGCAGCTGAGGTTCCCCGACCATATTGCAGCCACCACCCTGCGACCAGACATTGTCCTTGCGTCTGAGTCTACGAGGCAGGTGGTGATGCTGGAGCTGACAGTTCCATGGGAAGATCGCTTGGAAGAGGCCTTTGAAAGGAAGCTCTGCAAGTACGCAGGACTAGTCAGCAATTGCCAGCAGGCTGGATAGAGAGTGAGGTGTCTCCCAGTGGAAGTTGGTTGTAGGGGATTTGCAGCCTGTTCCTTAGCCAGAGCCTACAGCAATCTGGGCATCGAGGGAGAGAGGAAGAGGAGAGCCATCTGCAGTACCACCGATGTGGTAGAGAGGGCCTCAAGGTGGCTGTGGCTCAAGAGAGGGGAGCCATGGAGTCATGTGTAGCTAGCCATCTGGACACAAGCTGGGGTCTGATCAGCCCCGGCTGGGTCACCTGGAGAAGGATGTATGATGTTGAAAGACCCGAAACACCTGATGATTCCAGGAACATCACTGATGATGTGTCCAGAAGCATCAGTAGATGTATGCACACAACAGTGTCAATGTGAAGCGGACAGTGACTTTGTAAATCTGGCAGGAGCAAAGGATGCTGGGAATGGTGAGGGTGTGGGATAGTTGGTAGAGAATAATGCCAGGAGTGGGGGCAGCAACGCAGGTGCAAACATACCCAGCCCTGAGATACCAAGCAAGGCCATTCAATTACAAACAATTGATTTATTGATCATTACAGAATGTCTCTCTGGTGCTTCCTGCTCCCTCCCCTCTTCCTTCCCCTTTTCCCAACCATGATCCCTTTCTCCCTGCTCCCTTCCCACGCTCAATCCACAATACAATATCAGAATCAGGTTTATCATCACTCACTTACTTTTGCACAGTACTGTATATTTGGTATATCTGGGTTTAGGCTTAGCAGTCTACCTGAAGAATTTCCCCTCATTCTACCACACAGCTCATTCAAAACTTGAAGATCCTTTATTAGAAGGCTTCTTTGACCTGAAATGTTAGCTTCACTTTTCTTCCCACAGATTTCACTGCCTTGACCTGCTGAGGGTTTAGTTTGGATCTGTCTAAAAAAAGCTCAGCTTTAAAATTTCAGGACCTGGTCCTGTCCTTGTCTCTGTAACTTCCTTTGGTTCCATGGCCTTCTGAGATCTTGGTACTTCTCTGATAGCTCCCTCTTATACATTTCTGATTTTTATCGCTCAGCCACTGCTGGTAATATCTTCAGCTGTTTCAGATCTGAAATTCCCACTGCAACCATCTCACCCTCTCCTGACATAAGATGCACAAATCGGACCAGGAGACTGGGACCTTTATAGCCCCAACAGACAGTGGTTTATTATTGACACCTGTGCTTCTCTAAGACTCCCTCCTGGAGAACAAGGTAGGTCCGGTGACTGAGGTGTCAATGCAGGAGCACTTTGCAACCATTGACCACAATTCTATTTGTTTTGAAATGGTCATGGAGAAAGACAGGCCTGGTCAACAAGTTAGAGTTAGGGTTACAGTTAATGCCTTATATTGGGGCACAACCAGTTTTAGAGGCATTAGGTGCGGACTTGCAGAGGTCAATTAGGTCAGGTGCTCCCAACCTTTTTTATGCCATGGACCAATACTGTTAAACATAGAACATAAAACATAGAAATCTACAGCACATTACAGGCTCTCCGGCCCACAATGTTGTGCCAACCATGTAACCTACTCTAGAAACTGCCCAGAATTTCACTAGCGCATAGCCCTCTATTTTTCTAAGCTCCATGTACCTAAGAGGCTCTTAAAAGACCCTATTGTATGCGCTTCTACCACCGTCGCCGGCAGTGCATTCCACGCACCCACCACTCTCTGTGTGAAAAACTTACCCCTGAGATCCCCTCTGTACCTTTCCAAGCATCTTAAAACTATGCCCCCTCGTGTTAGCCATTTCTGGGAGAAAGCTTCTGGCAATCCACATGATCAATGCACCTCTATCAGGTCACCTCTCATCCTCCGTTGCCCCATGGAGAAAAGGCCAAGTTCACTCAACCTATTCTCATAAGGTACGACCTCCAATCCAGGAAACATCCCTATAAATCTCCCCTGCACTCTCTCTATAGTATCCACATCATTCCTGTACTGAGGTGACCAGAACAATCACAATACTCCAAGTGGGGTCTGACTGAGGTGTTATATAGCTGTAACATTACCTCATAGCTCTTTAAAGAAAAAAATTATTTATTAAATTTTAGAAATTACAAGGAATAAATGTGATAATAAAATAGTAAGAAAAATAATGTTGACCCTCCCCCCTCCCCTTAACCCTCCCCCTCTTAACCCTTATCTAAAAAAACAGAAAAAAAAAGAAAGAAGAAAAAGATTGCCTGGATATCGGAGGATCCCCACATGCTCCATGGAGTTCAAAATAATTTTGATATTTATTTTTACTTTCCCCAATTACTATGATTTTATCTTCAAAGGACCTGTGTATTTAATCCTATCTTTTGTAAGTATGGGAGCCAAATTTTCAAAAATATATCATATTCATTTCTTAGATTATACGTAATTTTTTCAAATGGAATACAACTATGTATTTCATAATTCCAATGATCCATAGTTAAATATAAATCAGATTACCAACTAACTGCGATAACTTTTTTGGCTACTGCCAATGCAATTTTTATAAATTTTTTCTGATACTTGTTCAATTTAAGTTTCGGTATTGTCCCTTCAATGTCTCCTAATAAAAATAATAATGGACTATGTGGGAGTTGTACTCCAATAATTTGTTCCAATAAAAGTCTTAAATTTATCCAAAATGGTTGAATTTTAAAACAGGACCAGGTAGAATGTAAAAAAGTACCAATTTCTTGACTACATCGAAAACATTGGTCAGACATATTTATATTATATCTATTTATTTTCTGTGGTGTTATATATAATTGATGTAAAAAATTATATTGTATTAATCTAAGTCGAACATTTATTGTATTTCTCATACTATCAGAACATAATCTTGACCAATTTTTTCCATCAATTTTAACATTCAGATCAGATTCCCATTTTTGTCTTGATTTGTGAATTCCTAATTTAATTGTTTGCTTTTGAATCAAATTATACATACAAGATATACATTTTTTAATTTTTCCTTTCTGAATTAATATTTCTACTTCACTAGGTTTTGGCATCAACATTGTTTGTCCCAGCTTTTCTCGTAAATAGGCTTTTAATTGAAAATAACAGAAAAGAGTATTATTTGATATTTTATATTTATTTTTTAATTGATCAAACGACATCAATATACCTCCTTCAAAACAATCACCTATATATTTAATCCCCTTTTGGAACCAATTATGTAAAAGTTTATTATCCATTGTAAAAGGAATAAGCCTATTTTGAATTAAAGTTCTTTTTGCTAATAAAGATTTCTTTATCTCATCGTCCATATTTACCTTATTCCATAAATCAATCAAGTGTCTTAATATAGGAGATTCTTTTTTTTCCCATATCCATTTGGATTCCCATTTATATATAAAATCCTCTGGTATATTTTCTCCTATCTTATCTAATTCTATTTTAATCCATGCCGATTTTTCTTCATCAAAAAAAGACGTAATAAATCTAAGTTGATTTGCTTTATAATAATTCTTAAAATTTGGAAGTTGTAACCCCCCTAAATCAAATTTACATGTCAATTTTTCCAATGATATTCTTGACATCTTACCTTTCCAAAGAAATTTCCTTACATATTTATTCAGTTCTTGAAAAAACTTCTGAGGTAATTGTATTGGTAAATTTTGAAATAAATATTGCAATCTAGGAAATATATTCATTTTTACAGCATTAACTCTACCTATTAATGTTATTGGTAACATCATCCATTTATCAAGATCCTCTTTTATTTTTTAAATAATGGCAAATAGTTTTGTTTATATAAATTTTTAACATCATTTTCAACTCTAATACCTAAATATTTTATCCCATTCATTGACCATCGAAACTGAGTTGCTAATCGACATTGATTATAATTTCCTTTGGTGAGGGGCAAAATTTCACTTTTATTCCAATTTACTTTATACCCTGATACTTTCCCATATTCTTCCAATCTAAAGGATGATCTTTGCAAGGATTGCAATGGGTTTGTTAAATAAATCAAAACATCATCAGCAAATAAATTAATCTTATATTCTTCTTGATTAACTCTAAAGCCCCCAATATCTGAATCTGTTCTAATTAGTTCTGCTAATGGTTCTATTGCCAATACAAATAAAGCAGGTGATAATGGGCAGCCTTGTCTAGTTGACCTCGTTAAGCAAAATGGTGTTGAAATCTGACCATTTGTAACTACTTTAGCTTGAGGATTAGTATTTAAAGTTTTAATCCATTGTATAAAAGATTTTCCTAACTCATATTTTTCCAATACCTTAAATAAAAAATCCCATTCCACCCTATCAAATGCTTTTTCTGCATCTAAAGCAACTGCCACACTCATTTCCTCTCTTTTTTTTGCCAAATGAATTATACTAAGTAACAGAGTTATATTATCCATTGATAGTCTATTTTTAATAAAACCTGTTTGATCCATATGTATCAATTTTGGTAAATATTTAGATATTCTATTAGATAAAATTTTTGCTAATATTTTATAATCTGTATTCAACAAAGAAATAGGCCTATATGATGTTGGTTTTAAAGGGTCTCTATCTTTTTTTGGCAATACAGTTATGATCGCTGTTAAAAAAGATTGTGGAAGTTTATGCATTCTTTCCACTTGGTATATTAATTCCATAAAAGGAGGAATTAGTAAATCTTTAAATTTTTTATAAAACTCAGGAGGAAAACCATCTTCTCCTGGGGATTTATTACTCTGAAGTGCTCCTAAAACTTCTTCAACCTCTTTTAATGTAAAAGGCATATCAAATCCTTTCTGTTCTTCCAAATTTAATTTTGTAAGGGTTATTTGTGATAAAAATTTATCTATCTCAGCAATCTTATTTTGTGATTCTGATTGATATAGTTCAGTATAAAATTTTTTTAAAGTTTCATTAATTTCTAAAGGCTTATAAGTAACCTTATTTACACTTGTTCTAATTGCATTTATTGTTTTAGAAACCTGTTCTGTTTTCAACTGCCAAGCAAGAATTTTATGCGATCTTTCACCTAATTCATAATATTTCTGTTTAGTTCTCATAATTACTTTCTCTGTATGATATGTCTGAAGTGTATTATATTGTAGTTTTTTATTAACAAGTTGTCTTCGTTTTTCTTCTGTCATATATCTTTGAGATTCTTTTTCTAACTTTATAATATCTTTTTCCAATTGATCTATTTCTGCTGCATATTCCTTTTTAATTTTAGATGTATAACTTATAATCTGACCCCTTAAATATGCTTTCATCGCTTCCCATAATACAATTTTATCCTCAACTGAATGTAGATTTGTATCCAAAAAAAATTGAATTTGTTTTTTCATAAAATCACAAAAATCTTGACGTTTTAATAGAGTTGAATTAAATCTCCATCTGTAAATTGATTCCTCCTTATCCATCATTATCATTGTCATTATCAAGGGGGAATGATCTGACAATATTCTTGCTTTATATTCCACACTTTTCACTCTATCTTGAATATTTTTTGATAATAAAAAAAATCAATCCTTGAGTAAGTTTTATGTCTGTTTGAATAAAATGAATAATCTCTTTCTCTTGGATTAATTCTTCTCCATATATCAATCAAATTTAAATCTTTCATTAATGATAAAGTTAGTTTTGTTACTTTTGATTTTATAACACCTTTAGTTGATCTATCCAGAACTGGATCTAAACAAAAATTGAAATCTTCACCTATTAAAATTTTATCATGTGCATCAGCCAAGTTCAAAAAAACTTCTTGTATGAATTTTGCATCATTTTCATTTGGTGCATAAATGTTCATAAAAGTCCATAATTCTGAAAAAATTTGACAATGTTGCAACTCCTCTCGATTTTGAATTAAATGAAGCTGCAATAACGTTTCCAACCCAATCTCTCTTTAATTTCTTGTATTCTGTTTCTGTTAGATGTGTTTCTTGTAAAAAAGCTATATCTCCTTTCATTTTCTTAATATATGTTAAAACTCTTTTTCTTTTCACAAGTCCATTAATTCCATTAACATTAAAACTTTAAAAATTAAGTAAATTAATCATTCATAGTACCTTGGGAATTCTTTAAAGTTCTCCATGTTGCTATGAGTCTCTCCCCAATGATCCAGGCAAAGAAGAAGAAAAATAGAAGAAAGATAACTAATATATAAGAAAAAAAAACCAAAATACCCCCCCACTAATGTTGCGAATAGAAAGAACACAACATTACCCCCCCATTTTTCGGGTCATGGCAATCGCCATGATTGTACACGCGAAACTCGTAGCTATCGATCAGGAGCTCCTCCAGCTCCCCCGCAAAAAAAAAAGAAAGAAGAAAATATATTAATAAAGAAAAAATAATAATTAATGTCTCTACTCCCAATTAATACTCCTCGACCTTTTTTTTCTTATAATTGTCCATCAAATCCAACCTTGTTTCAGTTTTCATCATTAATCCAATTCATTTCTATAATTCTTTAGTCTTCTCCATGGACATCAGGTAGTTCTTGTACAAATTCCTCCGCTTTCCGGTAGTCAACGAAGAATCTTCTTTCTCCATCATCCAGGAAAATTATCAATTTTGCTGGATAGCTCAATAAAAATTTATAGCCCTTTTCCCATAAAGATTTTTTCACTGGGTTAAATTCCTTCCGCCTCTTCAACAGATCATAGCTTATGTCTGGATAAAAAACAACTCGTTTCCCTTCTATTATCAATGGCCCTTTTCTCTTTTTTGCACCTTGAGTAGCTGCCTTCAAGATCATTTCTTTATCTTGGTACCTTAAACATTTTATCAAAATTGATCTCGGGTTTTGATCTTGTTGCGATCTTGGTCTTAAAGCTCTGTGCGCTCTTTCAATTTCAATTACTTGACTTTCTTCTTTCATTTCCAAAATTTCCGGAATCCATTTTTGAAAGAATTTTATTGGATGTACCTCATAGCTCTTGAACTCAATCCCATGGTTGATGAATGCCAACACACCGTACACCTTCTTAACAACACTGTCAACCTGTGCAGCAGCTTTGAGTGTCCAATGGACACAGACCACAAGATCTCTCAGATCCTGCACTCTGTCAAGAGTCTTACCATTTATATTATATTCTGTCTTCAAATTAGACCTACCAAACTAACCACGTCACACTTATCTGGGTTGAAGTCCATCTGACACTTCTCAGCCCAATACTGCATCCTATTGATGTCCTGCTGTAACCTCTGACAACCCTCCAGACTATCCACAACACCCCCAACCTTTGTGTCATCAGCAAACTTACTAACCCACCCTTCTATTTCCTCATCCAGGTCATTTATAAAAATCACAAAGAGGAGGGGTCCCAGAACAGACTCCTGTGGAACACCACTGGTCACTGCCTTCCAGGCAGAATACGAACCATCTACAAACACCCTTTGCCTTCAGTAGGCAAGACAATTCTGGATCCACAAAGTTAGGCCTCCTTGGATCCCATGCCTCCTTACTTTTTGAAGGAGCCTTGCATGGGGAACCTTATCAAATGCCTTACTGAAATCCATATACACTACATCCACTGCTCTACCTTCATCAATGTGTTTTGTTACGTCCTCAAAGAATCCAACCAGGCTCGTAGGACATGACCTGCCCTTGACAAAGCCATGCTGACTATCCCTAATCAGATTATCTCTCCCCAAATCTCTCCCTAAATCCTGCCTCTCAGGAGCGTCTCCAACAACTTGCCCATCACTGAAGTCAGATTCACTGGTCTATAACTTCCTGGGTTATCTCTACTTCCTTTCTTGAACAAGGGAGCAACATTTGCAACCCTCCAATCCTCCGGCACTTCTCCCGTCCCTATTGATGATGCAAAGGTCATTGCAAGAGGCTCAGCAATCTCCTACCTCACTTCCCACAGTAGCCTGGGGTACATCTCATCCAGTCCCAGTGACTTATCTAACTTAATGCTTTTCAAAAGCTCCAGAACCTCCTTTTTCTTCATGTCTATATGCTTAAGCATTTCAGTCCATTTAAGTCATCCCCACAATTGCCAAGGTCTTTTTTTACCTGGTGAATACTGAAGCAAAGTATTCATTAAGTACCTCTGCTACCTCCTCCGACTCCATTCATACATTTCCACTATCGCATCTGACTAGTCCTATTCTCACACAGCCCATTTTCTTGTACTTCACATACTTGTAGAATACTTTGGGGTTTTCCTTAATTCTGCTCACCAAGGCCTTTCCATGACCCCTTCTGGCTCTCCTAATTCCATTCTTAAGCTCCTTTTAAGCAACCTTGTAATTTTCTAGAGCTCTAACAGTACCTAGTTTCTTGAACTCTTTCGTAAGCCTTTCGAAAGTTCCTGCCTAATAGCATCATATTTCCCCCTATCTCAATTAAATGTTTTCCGAAATTGTCTGCTTCTATCCCTCTCCAGCGCTATGGTGAAGGAGATAGAGTTGTGGTCACTGCCTCCAAAATGCTCTCCCACCAAGAGACCTGACACCTGACCAGATTCATTTCTCAATATCAGATCAAGTACAGCCTCTCCTCTAGTTGGCCTATTAACATATTGCATCAGGAAACCTTCCTGAACACACCTAACAAACTCCATCCCATCTAAACTCCCCTTACCCTAAGGAGATGCCAATCAATATTAGGAAAGTTTAATATCTCCCATCACAACAACCCTATTATTATTATTACACCGTTCCAGAATCTGCCTCCCTATTTGCTCCTTAATATCCTTTACTATTGGGGAGGGGTCTATAAAAACACCCAGTAGAGTTATTGCCCCCTTCCTGTTTCTGACTTCCACCCACACTGACTCAGTAGACCATCCCTCCACGACTTCCTCTTTTTCAGTAGCTGTGACACTTTCCCTAATTAGCAATGCCACGCCCCCACCTCTTTTGCCTCCCTCTCTGTACTTTTTGAAGCATCTAAAGCCTGGCGCACTCAGCAGCCATTCCTGCTCCTGAAATATCCAAGACTCTGTAATGGCCACAACATACGGTTCCACGTATTAATCCAAGGAAGGGGTCTGTGGACTCAAGGCTGGGAACCCCTGTTATAGGTCAAGGCACTATTGACAAGTGGGAGGCTTTAAAAATGTCACAGCCAGAGTCCAGGTATAGCATGTTCCTGTTGTAAAGGCAAGGATGCAAGTTTAGAGCGGGAGGCATGGTAAAAGCAAAGGGAATAATTTACGTATTCTTCCTTATTTCATGGCATTTTGTGGCTTGGGACCAACAGAGGTCATATCTTTGCTGACTGCTTAATATTGCTTCAAGATTGTGTCTTTGCTAATTGCTAATAAAGTATGGAATAAAGGATTTGACTCTTTGGAACGCTCATTTCTTTGAAGCTGAGGGTGGGTCGTGCATGTAGAACAACCCCATGGCGGCCCCAGGCTAGCAGCAATTGTTTTGTTTTTGGATTAGTTTAGCCACTGTATTTTGTCAGCAAAGATTTCAACAGTTATACCAAACCAATATCAGCACTTGGATGTGTACGGGAAATTGGAAGCACTTGTGACAAGTAATGACCTTTTTTGTTGTTTTACTCTCTGTGTTTGGATTTGAAACGCAGTTTTAAAGTGGTCAACGTTGCTCTGTCCAACCGGGTTGGACTGGAAAGCTCTATAGTGCTACTTGCCTGAAGTGTTTGACCCTTGGTCCTGTTGAAAAGCTGAAGAATTGAAGTACTGAATATCCATTGTTGAAAAGCTGAACTGAAACTGCCACTGTTTTGTCTTGTTTGCACACCTTGATTTAGCTGAGTTTAGCAAGACAACAGAAATTGAAGAAGAAGTACGCCTTGTTAGAAGAGCTTCGAAGAAGCCAGGAACAGCTTTGGGGAAATCAGGAAGAACAGGTGGAACAGCTTCAAGGGATGATGGAGGAACTTAAATTGCAGGAATAAATTGCAGCCAAGGTAGCCAGAGTTAAAGTGCTAAGAGCTGCAAGTGCTGTGGGCTCTAAACACGCTTCAGCTGAGCAGTTCTCTGGTGAGAGTTCCTATGTTGACACAGCACAGAGAAAATCCAACATACTCAAAGTTTCAAAGTGCATTTATTATCAAAGAATATGCAAATTATACAACCTTGAGATTTGTTTGCTTACCGGCAGTCGCAAAGCAAGGAAACCAAAATAACCCAATGAGAAAAACCAAGCCCCCAGTGCCCACAGAGAAAGAGAGAAAAAAAATCATGTAAATAGTAGAAACGAGCAACAACAGCGCACTCCGAACCAAACTGAATCCTTAGACCAAAATCCCTAGAGGAGCCTGGAGTAAGCCCAAAGCCTTGGTATTCAGTTCATCACATTAGCGAGGCAAATCACCACAAAGTTCGCAGACATGAAGCACAGCAGATGGGCCAGACCTTGAACACACTGCCCTTCAATTCACTTTGAATCTGGATTTCACTGCTGAAGAAGCCGTTCTCAACCTCTCCTATTTGGCTCAGCATTTAGAGTAATCCTCCTTCATACCCCAGTTAGTTGGACGGGCAGCAGAACTTCTCTGTTCCATCTTCTCCCCTCCAAATCATTCACTCCAACTGGCACAGGTCCAAGTCCCAGTGCGTTGATTTTGCAGCGCAGCGGCAGGGCGCATCCCGCGAATTTGCTTTGCCTTCGCTCTCTTTTTCATTGTTTGTGGTGTTAGTTTACCGAAATTCCTTTGCTTTCAAACTACCAGTGAGCAGACGCATGCCGTTGGTAGCGCCATCTTAAACCGGAAGTTTAACTCAATCTCAAAGTGGATGCATTTGAGGCAATAGTCGATGAACCACAAGTTTGAACCCCAAGGGGTAGTTCTCTCTCAGCCTGCACCAAAGAGGCACCCTAAACCTATGCCATATCTGAAAGCATGAGGTGCTTCAGAGAACATTGGCTTACAAAGTGATGACACTCAAGTTTCAGATGATAAAGGTCTAAGTGCCACGCTGGAGGTCGTAAGATCACAAAAAGAAATAACAAGTTTAGTGATGCAACAACAATGCATTGCACCTCTGTCTAAAAGAGAGATTCAAATCTTCATTGGTGGTCATTCATTTATTGGGGCTTTCAAGAATAGCACTGAAGGGAAGACTGAAGATTTTGGTGACTGTCTCTATTTTCTCAATTGTACACTGGAGGTTACCCTAAAGAGCTTGTTAAAAGTTATAATCGAGACAGCCCAGAGGAAGGACAGCTGAGGGCTAAAGCTTTACTACAGGAACGTTTTGGTGATGAGCAGGTTAATGCTGTGGCCTACCTGGAAAAGGCTCTTTCTTGGCAGCATCTAAAACCAGAAGATGTAAAAGTTCTTCAAGATTAGTCTTTTTCTTAGTAGTAGTTGCAATGCTATGGAAGACATGCAGGCGGTACGAGTTGAACATGCCCGTTCACATGAAGATTGTCGTAAATAAATGACCTAATGAACTTAGAAAAGAATGGAGATTGGTGGTGAATGAACTGCAAGAAAGGCACGACTGTAAGGTTGCTTTCACTGACATTGTTAATTTCATTGAAAGACGAGTGAAGATTGCTACACACGGTGTTTGGGAAAATATACAAGACTACATTGCAGGTAGTAAGTATAGGTGTGAATAAAACTGATCAAAAAATTGTTCTCAAGCTAAAGGAAGCAGCTTTGCTACTACTGTGGCTATTGTGGAAAGTGAAACAGAGCCTGGAGCTGATGAAAAAGGTGTAGATTTGAAACCAGCCATTACACAGCAGTGAGTACCATCCTGGAATTTATTGGTCTTATGGGGGCTGGTGATCGTGATTGTAAACTTCCTATAATTCCAGTTCAGGTGAAGTCTAAGAAGAGTAACAAGACAGTGGTTACTTATGATACCCTAGGTCAAGGAAGTACAGTAGTTTTCTGCACAGAGAGCCTCATGGACAAGCTCAACTTGACAGGAAAAGGAACATGGATTAAGAGAAGGTCCTGTGTAGCTGTATCATTTCAGGATTGGAGGTGGCTGGCTTAGATAGTGAGAGCTATTGTGAATTGTTAAACGTCAATACAGAGGAACATTCCTCAACAGAGACACCTTCAGGAATGGTCTCACTTGAAGTATATTTATTTGTCAGAAATTGAACTGTTGATAGGGATGAATGTGCCTAAACTACTTGGAGCCATTGGAAGTGATTTGTGATGTTAATGATGGACCCTATGCAACCAGAACAATGTTGGGTTGAACTATTAATGGACCATTGAAAGGTGACCATGATAGTGGAAGAAACCACACTCGGCCAGAGCTGACAGTTAATGGGATCTCAGTTTTGAACCTAGATGAGCTTTGGCAGCAGTAATTCAAGACAGATTTTCCTGAAACAGTCAATAGGGACAACCTGGTTTGCAGAAAATCAGAATCCAGGACAGACTGCTTACCAAAAGAGGACGCTTTTGTAAATGTTGAGATTTCATGTCTCCTGTGTCTTCGTATCATGTAGTTGTAATTATTACAGTATAACAGTTAGGGGGCTGCAATGTAGGAGTCATGTGCCTGTTCTCTATTTGCACATTTATTATGGTAACTAGTCACAAGTATTTGGGGGGAGTGTGGTAAAAGCAAAGGGAATAAGGGACGTATTCTTGCTTATTTTGAGGCTGTTTGTGGCTTGGATCAGGTGGAGGTCATATCTTTACTGACCACTTAATCACTTTAAGATTTTATGTTTGCTAATTGCTATTAACGGATTGAATAAAGGATTCGACTCTTTGGAATGATCATTTCATTGGTGCATCAAGCATGCATAACAACCCCATGGTGGTTGCAGGCTAGTGGCAGTTGCTTTAATTTTGGATTAGTTTTGCCACTACAATTGTAATTATGCATATGTAAACTTGTGCATATGACAATAAACTAGACTTTGACTTTGAAAAGTCATCATTCCAAGATATTAACATTTCTCTCTACAGATGCTGTTGAGCATTGGGTAGAGTTTAAAGATTGAGGATATACATGAAAATATATTGTAATACAGTAATGTGTGCTGCTTTCATTTGCATGGTCTCCCGACACCCTCTACAGGTAGGGTGTCAGAACTCCGTGCAGGCTCAGTTGTGACTTTCAAACCGCACATTAGAACTTTGTGCACTTTTTGCAGCACTGTTTTAATTTTAATTTCTATATTGCTTTTAATGGGTGTCTAAGTGGCAGTTCAGACTGAGCTCCGTGTCAGGACTTATTCACACGTGTATATTCACTCACACAGCCATCCCCAGCTTAAGAATGTCCAGCATTTGTACAGCATGCACATTCAAGTGAGCACTTGGGATGGATTTGTTGATCACTGCAGAGCTACAGGCGTCTTCGGATATCTGTGAACTCAGTTCATGGCCACAGTTCTGGCCTGCAAGCTGATCACGTTATGGACAGTTCACAGGAATGGAAGTGGGTATTGGGACAACAGGTGCTGGTATCTATGGAACGAACATAAAGGAGTAAGGCAAAAACAGAAAATGCTGAAAATACTTCCCACTACTGATGAAAAGTCCTCAAACTGCAGCAGTAAGTCTGTTTATCCTCCCAACCTGACCTCTGAGTGTTTTCCTTTTAGATTTCCAACTTCTCCTTTTGTAATTTTCACTATGTTGGGGGTAAGGTTTTACCATCAGGACAGAAGTCAAAGGCAAATGGTAAATAATAAAGCAAGTATTGACTTGACATGTAGCATTGTGGGTTTTCAGCACATTTTCTTGTTACACTTTTCATTCAGTAACTTCAAACTCACAAGGAAGGTGACCTGACCAACAAATTGAGGGCTGTGGTTGGGGTTATTGTCATCAGAGCAGAAAAATGAGGGATGTCACAATTGTTCAAAATTATGGGGAGTAGATAAGGAGAAACTACCTCTGTGGACAGGGGAGGAGCAACCAATTAGTCAAGTTAAAGGATTGGCAGATGACGAAAATGAGAAAGATTTATTTTGATGTTGGGATCTGGAAAGCACTTAAAGGCAGAATCAAAAGTCGATTTCCAATAGAAGCGGATGTATACTTGAAATTAAGAACCTTGCAAAGTTCTCCTAAGGAAGTTTATTGGATAGATCTTGCAATAAGTGGAATCACACAAGATGAACCAAATGGCCTCCTACAAAGTGTAATTCCATAATGGATAGCACCTTTTGCTCTTCCTCAGATAACATTGTGGGAGTCTTTCAATCCACTTCAGAGAGGAGGAGGGTCTTGGGTTAAAAGTTTCTTTCCCAATGATGTAGTGGTCTCTCAGCAAAGTTCTTCAGTTGTTCTGTGCTCTCTCAGTATTACAATGGGAGTCTCAGACCAGATTTCTGTGAAATCTCTGGAGTGGGATAGTATACCTTAGTGTGGAGCTAACGACCATGGCCCATTCTTACTGAATGCCGCCTGTACCTTCAGGTTCATGGATTATCTTCTGCCATTCCTTACGCCAAACATTTCACCCTCAGCACTCTTTTACAGAGACATACAGCATGATAGAAGGTCCTTTGGCCCATTTAGTCCACCCAACTATCTAAGACTCATAAACTAATCCCATTTTCCTGACAATCCTACAAAAAGTAGTGGATATGGCCCAGTCCATCACAGATAAAGCCCTCCCAACCACTGAGCATATTTACACACAGTGCAGTCACAGGAAAGCAGCGTCCATTATCAGGGACTCCCACTGACCGGGTCATGCTCTTCTCACTGCTGCCATCAGGAAGAAGTACAGGAGCCTCAGGATGTACACCACCAGGTTCAGGTACAGTATTTACCATTCAACTATAAGGCTCTCAACCAGAAGGGATATCTTCATTCAACTCACTGACCCCATCACCAAAACGTTCAACCTATGGATTTACTTTCAAAGACTCTTCATCTCATGATAGTGATATTATTTAATTTGTAAAGACAATTTGCTGTCTTTGGTACAGTTGGCTGTTTGTCTATCCTGTTGGCTGCGGTTTTTCATTGATTCTATTGTGTTTCTTGGATTTACTGAGCATGCTCGCAAAAAATGAATCTTAGAGTTGTACGTGCCTTGGCAATAGATTTATTTGGAACTTTTATTCTCCCACAATGTCATCAACTCACCTCCCCCAATCACCCACACAAGATACGGCCCACCGCTTACCCCATAAGCCTCCTTCGCTGCGCCTGCGCATTCGCGCGATAGACTCCCAAACACCACCACGCCCCCTCCCCGGCCTTGAGCAAACTGCGCACGCGCGCTTCTATGGTGCCGGCTTCGGTTTGCACTGCGCCTGCGCTGAACGGTCTCCGTTTCTAGGTTAGCGATGGCGGAGGGCGCTGCGGGCTGTGAACATTACTTGCGTTCCTGTCTGCTCAAGGTGAGTGGGTCATCGTCTCTCCCCACTCCTCGGTTGTCATCTGCCACCCCCACTTCCGTTACCCCAGTCCGTCTCCTCGTACACTCCCTCCGTCCTCCACATGCATCTCTGCCCCACGTCCTCTCCCTGTTCCTTCCACCCCACTGTCCTCTCGACTCCACGACTAACTGTATTTCAATTGA
Organism: Hemitrygon akajei; assembly: GCF_048418815.1. Taxonomy (NCBI): domain Eukaryota; kingdom Metazoa; phylum Chordata; class Chondrichthyes; order Myliobatiformes; family Dasyatidae; genus Hemitrygon; species Hemitrygon akajei. Next base: position 37,041,023 of record NC_133127.1, read on the forward strand.
GTGGCTTGCTGGACCATTTTTATGAGACTTGAAGAGTCAGCCACATTGGTCTGGAATCTCATCTCGGCCAGATTGTGGAGAGGGCCGCAGATTTCCTCCTCGGATGGCCATTAAATTATCTTACGATATTTACGGCATTGTAATTCTGCGGTAGTCTTTACTAATTCATTACTAAAAAATCAAATTTCACAGTTGTCGAAGTTGATTTGAGTCATGACTGACAGATAAGCAGAGCCTTGGGCCCATCGTGTGTACACCAGCCATTAATTACCCATTTGCACTAAAGCTGTGTTATCCCAATTATTCCATTTTTATTCTCTCTAATTCTTATAAACCTCCCATCTCCAAACCTACCTTTACATATGGGGCAATTTACTGTTAACAATTAACCTACCAACCCGCATGTTACGATAGAACATTACGTTTCAATAAGGCATTGTACAGGCCCTTTGGCTGAAGTTGTGCCGACCTTTTAACCAAATCTAAGCCTTCCCTCCTACATAGCCCTCCATTTTCCTATCATCCATGTGTCTAAGAGTTTCTTGAATATTCCAAATGAATCCGTCTGCACCACAACCCCAGCACTGCGTTCCACGCACCCACCATACTCTGTAAAAAGAAAAATCTTTACTGACATCCCCCCCATACTTTCCCCATTAAAAGTATGCCACCTCATATTAGCCATAACTCCACACGATATACATCTGACTTCAAGGCTGATGGTGTACTTCTGGTACTCTGAGGCTGTTAGCCTCTGCATTAATTCTGGCTTGAATTGCTGAGGTTAAGGATTAGCAGTGATTGCTGCAGAAGGCTCAAATTGCCTTATGTTTTGTTATAGAACATCGAATAGTACAGCACATTACAGGCCCTTTGGCCCACAATGTTGTGCCGACCCTCAAACCCTGCCTCCCATATAACCCCCCACCTTAAATTCCTCCATATACCTGTCTAACAGTCTCTTAAACTTCACTAGTGTATCTGCCTCCACCACTGACTCAGGCAGTGCATTCCACACACCAACCACTCTGAGTGAAAAACCTTCCTCTAATATCCCCCTTGAACTTCCCTCCCCTTACCTTAAAGCCATGTCAATAGACAATAGGTGCAGAAGTAGACCCTTCGAGCCTGCACCGCCATTTTGAGATCATGGCTGATCATCTACTATCAATACCCGGTTCCTGCCTTGTCCCCATATCCCTTGATTCCCCTATCCATAAGATACCTATCTAGCACCTTCTTGAAAGCATCCAGAGAATTGGCCTCCACTACCTTCCGAGGCAGTGCATTCCAGACCTCCACAACTCTCTGGGAGAAGAAGTTTTTCTTTAACTCTGTCCTAAATGACCTACCCCTTATTCTCAAACCATGCCCTCTGGTACTGGACTCTCCCAGCATCTGGAACATATTTCCTGCCTCTATCTTGTCCAATCCCTTAATAATCTTATATGTTTCAATCAGATCCCCTCTCAATCTCCTTAATTCCAGCGTGTACAAGCCCAGTCTCTCTAACCTCTCTGCGTAAGACAGTCCAGACATCCCAGGAATTAACCTCGTGAATCTACGCTGCACTTCCTCTACAGCCAGGATGTCCTTCCTTAACCGTGGAGACCAAAACTGTACACAATACTCCAGGTGTGGTCTCACCAGGGCTCTGTACAAATGCAAGAGGATTTCCTTGTTCTTGTACTCAATTCCCTTTGTAATAAAGGCCAACATTTCATTAGCCTTCTTCACTGCCTGCTGCACTTGCTCATTCACCTTCAGTGACTGATGAACAAGGACTCCTAGATTTCTTTGTATTTCTCCCTTACCTAACTTTACACCGTTCAGATAATAATCTGCCTTCCTGTTTTTACTCCCAAAGTGGATAACCTCACACTTATTCACATTAAACGTCATCTGCCAAGTATCTGCCCACTCACCCAGCCTATCCAAGTCACCCTGAATTCTCCTAACATCCTCATCACATGTCATACTGCCACCCAGCTTAGTATCATCAGCAAACTTGCTGATGGTATTCTCAATGCCTTCATCTAAATCGTTGACGTAAATCGTAAACAGCTGTGGTCCCAATACCGAGCCCTGTGGCACCCCACTAGTCACCACCTGCCATTCCGAGAAACACCCATTCACCGCTACCCTTTGCTTTCTATCTGCCAACCAGTTTTCTATCCATGTCAATGTCTTCCCCCCCAATGCCATGAGCTTTGATTTTACCCACCAATCTCCTATGTGGGACCTTATCAAATGCCTTCTGAAAATCAAGGTACACTACATCCACTGGATCTCCCCCGTCTAACTTCCTGGTTACATCCTTGAAAAACTCTAACAGATTAGTCAAGCATGATTTACCCTTGGTAAATCCATGCTGGCTCGGCCCAATCCTATCACTGCTATCTAGGTATGCCACTATTTCATCCTTAGTAATGGACTCTAGCATCTTCCCCACCACCGATGTCAGGCTGACAGGTCGATAGTTCTCTGTTTTCTCCCTCCCTCCTTTCTTAAAAAGTGGGATAACATTAGCCATTCTCCAATCCTCAGGAACTGATCCTGAATCTAAGGAACATTGGAAAATGATTACCAATGCATCCACAATTTCCAGGGCCACCTCCTTTAGTACCCTAGGATGCAGACCATCTGGACCTGGGGATTTGTCGGCCTTCATTCCCATCAGTCTACTCATCACCGTTTCCTTCCTAATGTCAATCTGTTTCATTTCCTCTGTTACCCTATGGCCTTGGCCCATCCATACATCTGGGAGATTACTTGTGTGTTCCTTAGTGAAGACAGATCTAAAGTACTCATTAATTTCTTCTGCCATTTCTCTGTTTCCCATAACAATTTCACCCAATTCATTCTTCAAGGGCCCAACATTGTTCTTAACTATCTTCTTTCTCTTCACATACCTAAAAAAGCTTTTGCTATCCTCCTTTATATTCCTGGCTAGCTTGTGTTCGTACCTCATTTTTTCTCCCCGTATTGCCTTTTTAGTTAAGTTCTGTTGTTCCTTAAAAACTTCCCAATCATCTGTCCTCCCACTCACCTTAGCTCTGTCATACTTACTTTTTTTTTTAATGCTATGCAATCTCTGACTTCCTTTGTCAACCACTGTGGCCCCTTTCCCCCCTTTGAATCCTTCCTTTTCCGGGGGATGAACTGATTTTGCACCTTGTGCATTATTCCCAAAAATACCTGCCATTGCTGTTCCACTGTCTTTTCTGCTAGGATATCCATCCAGTCAACTTTGGCCAGCTCCTCCCTCATGGCTCCATAGTTTCCCCTGTTCAACTGCAACACTGACACCTCCGAGCTGCCCTTATCCTTCTCAAATTGCAGATAAAAACTTAACATATTATGATCACTACCTCCTAATGGCTCCTTTACTGCAAGATCGCTTATCAAATCCTGTTCATTACATAACACTAAATCCAGAATAGTCTTGTCCCTGGTCAGCTCTCGTACAAGCTGTTCCAAGAATGCATCCCGTAGGCACTCTACGAACTCCCTATCCTGGGGTCCAGCACCAACCTGATTCTCCCAGTTCACCAGCATGTTGAAATCCCCCATAACTACTGCGACATTACCTTTGCCACATGCCAATGTTAATTCCCTATTCAACTTGCACCCAATATCCATGCTACTGTTTGGTGGCCTGTAGACAACACCCATTTGGGTCCTTTTGCCCTTACTGTTCCTCAGTTCTATCCACACAGACTCTACTTCTCCTGATCCTATGTCCCCCCCTTGCAAAGGACTGAATCTCATTCCTCACCAACAGGGCCACCCCACCCCCTCTGCCCACATTTCTGTCCCTACGATAGCACGTATACCCTTGTACATTCATTTCCCAGGTCTGATCTCCCTGCAGCCATGTCTCCGTTATCCCAACAACATCATAGTTACCCTTTCGCACCTGAGCTTCAAGCTCATCCGCCTTATTTCTGACAATTCGTGCATTCAGATAATAGAATTTTTAGCCCATTTCTCCTCTCTCTTTGAATCGCTGCCTATTGTGCTTAACCCAGCTCCCCGAACTCCCATCGGGCTATACGCCCCTAGAATTTTGTTGTCCTTCCTAAATTTACTTATTCTTTCAACACATTTAACTCCATGTTCCATCAGACCATCCCTCTGTACATGTGTCCTCCTTATCACTTGTTCCGCCTCACCTTTCTCTACTACACACTTAATATTCCGGAACCGTGTCATCCCCACCTGTCCTTTATTCTTCCTCTCGCTATCCTCTCTCACATTCTGGATCCCCGCCCCCTGCAAATTTAGTTTAAACCCCCCCCCCCCCCCAAGAAGCACTAGCAAACTTCCCTGCAAGAATGTTAGTACCGCTCCAGTTCAGGTGTAAACCGTCCCTTCGGAACAGATCCCACCTTCCCTGGAACAAAGCCCAATTATCTAAAAACCTGAAGCCCTCCCTCCTGCACCATCCTCTTAGCAATGTATTAATCTGTATAATCTTTCTGTTCCTTGCCTCACTCGCATGTGGCACGGGTAGCAATCCTGAGATTGTTCCCCTCGAGGTCCTGCTCTTCAGCTTCGCACCTAACTCCCTACGCAGGACCCCTTCACTCATCCTACCCACGTCGTTTGTCCCTACTTGGACCACAACATCTGGTCCTCTTGTACTGAGCGGTGGTGCCCTGGGGAAGAGACGCTGGCTGTCCACTCCGTCTATTCCTCTTAATACCTTGTACACCTCTATCATGTCTCCTCTCATCCTCCTTCTCTCCAAAAAGTAAAACCCTAGCTCCCTTAATCTCTGATCATAATCCATACTCTCTAAACCAGGCAGCATCCTGGTAAATCTCCTCTGTACCCTTTCCAATGCTTCCACATCCTTCCTATACTGAGGCGACCAGAACTGCACACAGTACTCCAAGTGTGGCCTAACTAGAGTTTTATAGAGCTGCATCATTACATCGAGTCTCTTAAACTCTATCCCACGACTTATGCAAGCTAACACCCCATAAGCTTTCTTAACTACCTATCTACCTGTGAGACAACTTTCAGGGATCTGTGGACATGTACCCTCAGATCCCTCTGCTCCTTCACACTACCAAGTATCCTGCCATTTACTTTGTACTCTGCCTTGGAGTTTGTCCTTCCAAAGTGTTCCACCTCACACTTCTCCGGGTTGAACTCCATCTGCCACTTCTCAGCCCACTTCTGCATCCTATCAATGTCTCTCTGCAATCTTCGACAATCATCTACACTATCTACAACACCACCAACCTTTGTGTCATCTGCAAACTTGCCAACCCACCCTTCTACCCCCACATCCAGGTCGTTAATAAAAATCACAAAAAGTAGAGGTCCCAGAACAGATCCTTGTGGGACACCACTAGTCACAACCCTCCAATCTGAATGTACTCCCTCCACCACGACCCTCTGCCTTCTGCAGGCAAGCCAATTCTGAATTCACCTGGCCAAACTTCCCTGGATCCCATGCCTTCTGACTTTCTGAATAAGCCTACCATGTGGAACCTTGTCAAGTGCCTTACTAAAATGCATGTAGATCACATCCACTGCACTACCCTCATCTATATGCCTGGTCACCTCCTCAAAGAATTCTATCAGACTTGTTAGGCACGATCTGCCCTTCACAAAGCCATACTGACTGTCCCTGATCAGACCATGATTCTCTAAATGCCCATAGATCCTATCTCTAAGAATCTTTTCCAACAGCTTTCCCACCACAGATGTAAGGCTCACTGGTCTATAATTACCTGGACTATCCCTACTACCTTTTTTGAACAAGGGGACAACATTCACCTCCCTCCAATCCTCTGGTACCATTTCAGTGGACAACGAGGACATAAAGATCCTAGCCAGAGGTTCAGCAATCTCTTCCCTCGCCTTGTGGAGCAGCCTGGGGAATATTCAGTCAGGCCCCGGGGATTTACCCGTCCTAATGTATTTTAACAACTCCAACACCACCTCTCCCTTAATATCAACATGCTCCAGAACATCAACCTCACTCATATTCTCCTCACCGTCATCAAGTTCCCTCTCATTGGTGAACACCGAAGAGAAGTATTCATTGAGGACCTTGCTCACTTCCACAGCTTCCAGGCACATCTTCCCACTTTTATCTCTAATTGGTCCTACCTTCACTCCTGTTATCCTTTTGTTCTTCACATAATTGAAGAATGCCTTGGGGTTTTCCTTTACCCTACTCACCAAAGCCTTCTCATGCCCCCTTCTTGCTCTTCTCAGCCCCTTCTTAAGCTCCTTTCTTGCTACCCTATATTTCTCAATAGACCCATCTGATCCTTGCTTCCTAATGTATGCTGCCTTCTTCCACCTGACTAGATTTTCCACTTCACTTGTCACCCATGGTTCCTTCACCCTACCATTCTTTATCTTCCTCACCGGGACAAATTTATCCCTAACATCCTGCAAGAGATCCTCAAACATCAACCACATGTCCATAGTATATTTCTCTGCAAAAACATCATCCCAGTTCACACCTGCAAGTTCTAGCTTTATAGCCTCATAATTTGCCCTTCCCCAATTAAAGATTTTCCTGTCCTCTCTGATTCTATCCTTTTCCATGATAATGCTAAAGGTCAGGGAGCGGTGATCACTGTCCCCCAGATGCTCACCCACTGACAGATCTGTGACCTGACCCGGTTCGTTACTTAATACTGGATCTAGTATGGCATTCCCCCTAGTCGGCCTGTCAACATACTGTGACAGGAATCCATCCTGGCCACACTTAACCAACTCTGCCCCATCTAAACCCTTGGAACTAATCAAGAGCCAATCAATATTAGGGAAGTTAAAGTCACCCATGATAACAACCTTGTTATTTTTGCACCTTTCCAAAATCTGCCTCCCAATCTGCTCCTCGGTATCTCTACTGCTCCCAGGGGGCCTATAGAATACCCCCAGTAGAGTAACTGCTCCCTTCCTGTTCCTGACTTCTACCCATACTGATTCAAAAGAGGATCCTGCTACATTACCCACCCTTTCTGCAGCTGTAATAGTATCCCTGACCAGTAATGCCACCCCTCCTCCCCTTTTTTCCCCTCTCTATCCCTTTTAAAGCACTGAAATCCAGGAATATTGAGAATCCATTCCTGCCCTGGTGCTAGCCAAGTCTCCATAATGGCCACTACATCATAATTCCATGTATGTATCCAAGCTCTCAGTTTATCACCTTTGTTCCTGATGCTTCTTGCATTGAAGTACACACACTTTAGCCCTACTACCTTTACACCCTTTATTCTGCTTCTCTTTCCTCAAAGCCACTCTATATGTTAGATCTGGCTTTACTCCATGCACTTCTTTCACTGCTCTATCGCTCCGGGTCTCTCTCCCCCCCCCTTGCAAATTAGTTTAAACCCTCCCGAACCATGCTAGCAAACCTACCTGCAAGGATATTGCTCCCCCTCGAGTTCAGGTGCAACCCATCCAATCTGTACAGGTTCCACTTCCCTAGAAGAGATCCCAATGATCCAAAAATCTAAAACCCTGCCCCCTGCACCAACTCCTCAGCCACGCATTCAACTGCCATCTCCTCCAATTCTTACCATCACTATCACTTAGCACTGGCAGCAATCCTGAGAACGCCACCCTTGAGGTCCTGTTCTTCAGCCTTCTGCCTAGTTCCCGAAACTCACACTTCAGGACCTCATCCCTCTTCCTGCCTACGTCGTTGATACCAACATGTATCATGACTTCTGGTTGCTTTCCCTCTCGTACCAGGATGTTATGCACCCGGTCAGAGACATCCTGGACCCTGGCACCCGGGAGGCAACAAACTATGCGGGTGGCCTTCTCACGTCCACAAAATCTCCTGTCTGCTCCCCTGACTATAGAGTCTCCAATGACGACAGCTCTCCTCTTCTCCATCCCATCCTTCTGCACCACAGGGTCAGACTCAGTGCCAGAGGCCCTGCCACCGTGGCTCATACCTGGTCAGTCGTCCTCACCAACAGCATCCAGGACGGTAAACTTATTATTCAGGGGAATGGCTACAGGGGTGCTCTGCACTACCTGTCTACTCTCATTCACTTTCCCCCCTCAGACTGTCACCCAACGACCTGCTTCCAGCAGCCTAGGTGTGGCTACCTCCCTGTAGCTCTCATCTATGACTGCCTCATTCTCCCTTATGAGTCAAAGGTCATCCAGCTGCTGCTCCAGATTCCTCACACAGTATTCCAGATCGCCCAGCCGAATGCACTTCTGGCAGATGTGACCTGCAGGAGAGGGGAGTTCCCCCAAGACTGCCACATCTCACAGGAGAGGCACATCACCGTCTCATGAGGCATTGTAAAGACTAATTGGGAACAAGCTTGTCCTCTGCCTCTCGAGTCAAAGCTCCACTCCTTCACTGGCTGCTCCACTTGAGCTACCCCTCTATTTATTTGTTTGAGCTTTTCAAACTGCCTGGTCACCTGACCTCGATTGCCCAATCAGCTGCTTTCTGCTGAGTCTGAGCTATTCAAATCTTGATTGTCTAATCAACGGCTTTCTGCTGAGCTATTCAAATCTATGCTTTTTTAATAAATGAAACTTGGTTCTGATCTGCAAAATATCTTATTTGAACTCATTCATCTGCGACATGAATATGTTCTATTTAACAGCCTGTTGTTCAAACACTTGCTGGAAACTGCCAGGCAGCTACATTGGAAAGAGAATCAGAATTCACATTTCAGGTCAAAGACCCACCTACAGCAAGTAGATGTTGAATTCATTGGGTGGCAAAGGCAATTTCTGAAAGTTAATGTTGGTCTTTCAGGCACCATGCTGTGGAAAGTTTTACATCTGTCGCCTGTGTCATGACGATGCAGAAAATCATCAGCTTGATCGCTTCAATGTCACTGAAGTTCAGTGTGCAAAGTGTGAAACAGTTCAAAAGGTAAGTACCGTAGATTTCGCACTACAGAGCGCACCTGATTAAAAGCCGCTGGCTCTAATTTTAGAAAGAAAATCAATTTTGTACTTGTACAGGCCGCACCGGATTTTAGGCCGCAGGTGTCCCATGTTGTAATATGAGATATTTACACAGAAAGATATTACACGTGAGGATTTTTTAACTTTTAATTAAATCCATATGGTAACATAAACAAATACATATTGCAAATGCTTTTTTTCGAACCGTGCCTGTAACGCGGCTACTTTTAAATATACATACGTATCGGTAACACAAATTACGTTGCGTATACTTTTTTACTGAACAACATTCCAATATCTCCTAACGACTGGTAAAAAATATATATACTGCAGCCTACCAGGAAAAGTTATTGATCGCCTTTAACTTAAAAGCAGCGTTCGCTCAGATCCAATGCCGCTCGCCCCTCACCTTCCCGTTTATCGCAAACCGGTATTTCCCACAAGACGCAGCGAAACCGGGTGTGACGTCATAGCATCCCGCGATGTAGTACAGAAAACAAATATAGTTAAAACACTTCTAACTTAGAAATTACTAACAAATGAATTACTAAGCGAAAATATTATAAACTAAATAACTGCCATAAAGGCAGCACAATGCTTTTCTTCGAGTGTTTTCCATGTTGATGAGGGTGAGTACAAATGACTGATTTACAATAATTTAATTGTGAAAGTGCGCTTGATTTATCGTACAATTTCATTGGACCTCTGTGAACTACTCATCAATTTTATTGGTCTACTGTTACGAGGCAAAATGTTTTTGGCGGCATGAAAAAAAATCATGCATTAGCCGCACCGTAGTAAAGGCCGCAGTGTTCAAAGCTGTTCAAAATGTGGGAAAAAAGTAGCGGCTTATAATCCGACATCTACGGTAAATAAACACGGGACAGCATTTTGTTTTTGATACTGTTGCTTCCTCATAAATGTTTTGTTTGTTCTGATGCCCGAAACTGAGCACAAATATAATTTCAGACTACTTGGATCAGGTAAGAATTTGGAGAAAGAAGAAATGAACTTAAATTGAATAAGATGTATAATGGTGCTGATACTTTGCAATAGTTCAACTAAGCTAAAATGTTAATGATTTTCATTTGTATTCAGTTTCTGAGGCTTCTCACTTAAGTGTCCAAGATTTTCAGGGAAGAAGTCTAAATAGGAATGCAGAAAATTAATCTGTGGTGACAATTTGCACTTCATAGTTTTGTATGCTTGAAGCATGTTGTCAACAAGCTGCATGTAGTCTGGTGCTCTGTATTTACCCAGAAAATTTTCAGCTTTGCATGTGATTTTCTCCAGTCCCACTAGAAGTTATTCGAATTGCCAGAGATTGATAACCTGTTTGATTTGTGGACCAACCACAATGCCTTCCTTATTCTTGGGAATAGTTATCCTGGGAAACATCTGTCTCAAATATTGAGATTCTTCACAGAAATGTTTGTGCCTAGTGACAGCAGATTCCATCTTTGCATTCTTGAACCCAGTAATTCTGCTTTTGCCTTCCCCAAACCCAAGTCTGAGCAGTTTATTTGACTCAGATTGAGTTATCACACAAGGCTCATTTGACATAAGGGGTTTAAAATCTGTATCAGTATCATTTTCCATTCCTGGCTCAATCATCACAGCATAGAAACATAGAAAACCTACAGCACAATACAGGCCCTTTGGCCCACAATGCTGTACCAAACATGTACTTACTTTAGAAATTACCTGGGATTACCCATAGCTCTCTATTTTTCTAAGCTTCATGTACCTATCCAGGAGTCTGTTAAAAGACCCTCTTGTATCCGCCTCCACCACTGTTGCCAGCAGCCCATTCCACGTACTCAGCACTCTGCGTTTTAAAAAAAAAACCATATCCCTGACATCCCTTCTGTACCTACTTCCAAGCACCTTAAAACTGTGCCCTCTTGTGTTAGCCATTTCAGCTCTGGGAAAAATCTTCATTTGCCTACTCTAGTCTCCATGTCTCTGGTGGCTTTAGTACTGGAAGACTATTGTGATGTGGCATAGGTCTGATGGCTGAAGGGAGATATCCTGTTTTTAGCAGAGAAACCAGACACATTGGTCAGACAGAAGTAGCAGTCTGTCATATCCTTCTGCTCTCGCCATATCATCTGAACAGCGAACAGCATTGACTTCTGAGTACCTCTGAGCTAAGCTCGAAGATCGACAGCGCATGTTGTGCAACAAATGTGAGGAACCCAGGCTTTGTCTTGCTCGCTAATTTTACAGCCAAAGTAGAGCTCCTAGGCTTTCTTAATAAGTGGAGTCAAGCTCCATCTTTAGATTTAAGTGTATAATTGCCGCAAATATAACAAAGTATTTGCAGTAGTTGAAACATTTACAAGACATCTTGATATCACAAAATACAACTACTTCATTATAATGAGTACACAATATCCTATATGCATAGAGCAAGCACAGCAACGTGATTGCAATATGTGTAAACACAATGCATAGAGCAGCGTGTGCATGATGCTTTTATAGCTTTTCTAAAACCTGCCCTGCTGTGCAGCATTTGCCCTGCCTTAGCATGCCCAGGCATGCCTGAAAAAGATATTTTTTAGTTTACATTGTGGGCAACATTTTAGTTGACTTGAAATATGAATTGAAATAACAAATATAGGCAACTTCAAGAAAAAAATGGTGTGTGATAGGGAAATTTCTTGGTAAATTTCAAGATCAGCAGCCCAAAATCCATAAGACATACCCCAAAATATTCAGGAAACAAAATCTTTGTTTTCTAGTGATACTAATAAATCGGCAAGCAGGTTTAATCATGGAAATTCTAAAAGGTACAGTGTGCCTTTTTTGTTTGTTCCACAATGAAATCAGAAAAGTAACATCATTTTTAATTACGAAGATGATATTAAACTAGTCTCATATGTGCATATTTGGCACATTGCACATGATTAGCTTGGTCCCATAGTCAGCATAAACAATTTGGTCTGAAGGACCTGCTTCCATGTGTTATTACTCTGAATCAGTGGTTGCTTTCATTGAAGGCAGCACAGTGGTGCAGCAGTCAGCTCTGCTGCCTCGTGCCCCCTAGGAACCTGAGTTCAATTTGACCTCTGGTAATGTTTGTATGGAAGTTTGCACATTCTCCTAGTCATGGCAGTGGTTAGTTTCCTCTAGGTGCTTTAGTGCCCTTTCACGTACCAAAGGTGAGTTGGTAGGTAATTGGCCTTTTAGTTTCCCTTTAGTATAAGTTAAATGATTTGTATGAAAGAGATTAAGGACACAAGAAAATGTTTGATGAGCTTGCTCCCCAGCATCTGTGTGTATTTACTGAGCAGAATGGTTGCCTCCTTGTGCCATAATAAGATCATTGAATTGTGCAGCAATTTGTGGAATAAAGCCCTCTTAATAACAGCAGAGGGCCCTACTTTCACTAACACTGTTGCTCAGTAACATCTTGGCTTTGACCTCAACTGTACTTCCCTGCTCTGCGCTTATAAGTCACAAATATAATTTCAAAGGTACATTTAATATAAGAGAAAAGCATACAATATACATCTTGAAATACTATTTCTTCACAACTATCCATGAAAACTGAAGAGTGCCCCCAAAGAATGAATGACAGTTAAATGTCAGAATCCCAAAGCCCCCCCAGCTCCCCCCATGCATAAGCAGCAGCAAAGCAATGACCCTCCCTCCCCCACCAGCAAAAAAAAAAGCATCAGCACCCCTGACCGAGCACTCAAGCGTGCAGCAAAACATCAATAAAGACACAGACTTGCAGTACCCCAAAGACTACTCGTTCACCCAGTATTCGACATACCACAGGCTCTCTCTCTCTCTCTCTCTCTCTCACTAATAAGGGAAAAAGAGGTGTCCCCATTTTACAGCAAAAAGGGAGACATAACAAACAACTCGCTGACTTATGACATTAAAGGTCTATTACGTCGCCTTTTCCAAGCTCAGCCTAAAAAGAACTCGGGTCTATGGGCACACAGCCAGCAGCCAACTTGTTGCTTTCGATCTTCTGTCTCCCACGACACACTGATATCCCGTGGAGGCACTGACCTGAAGTCCGCCCGCATTCAGTGCCATGAAATCCCGGAACTCCGGAGGTGTGCTAGTATTCTAGACCATGTCCGTGGTATATTGAATAGCTGCCAGTCGTAAGACCCCGGAGAGCGGGTCCCATTCCCGCAAAGAACCGGTCAGTGTGTAACTCCAGGTCGGGGTCTTCAAAAGAACCCTGAAAGGGAAAAATAGAGATATGAAAGATAGAAAAAGAGCTGTTTCCGAAAGTGCAAGCAAAGGAGTCGCCGTTAGGCGTCATCGTCTCCTAAGTTCCACTATCTTGAGGTACTTCACACAAACGTTCATTTGTTTTGTGCTGTGTGGTATGACTTGGTTGATCATTCTTTCCATGATCATGATTGCTCTTGACAAATTTTTCTACAGAAGTGCTTTGCCATTGCCTTCTGGGCAGGGTCTTTACAAGATGGGTGACCCAGGACTTGTGATACCTACTGAACTGCTTTTACGACCATCCAGCACCTGATCCCATGGCTTCACGTGACCCTGATTGGGGGGGCTAAGCAGGTGCTACACCTTGCCCAAGGGTGGCCTGCAGGGTAGCGGAGGGAAGGAGTGCCTTAAACCTCCTTTGATAGCGGTGAATCTCTATCCCACCACCAACTTTACACAAGAGGACAAAAGTTTTGGTAAATTCTGAGCAAAGAACGAGATAGTGTGAAAAGAGTATTCCAAGTTTTGGATATAAAGAATTATTTGAGTAGTACGGACATAAATATGGGCAGTAGTTGGCGATTTAGCCTTTTGAGCTTGCTCTAGTCATTCATCAGGATTGTGACTGATCCTGTTCAATGTCTTTCTAGCTTTTCACCATTTCTCAATAGTAATGGGGGATGAATAATCAGGTGTAGATTGGTTTGGTAATGCTGGTTCTATTCTCAGTTTGATTTGAATGCTACAAACACTTGCAATATTAATTTTTTAATTAATTCATTTGTTGCTTCCCTATGTTTAATCATAGGGCATGCACTCAGTAGTTACTTTATTAGGCATACCTCTACACCTCATTGATGCAGAGATCTAATTGGCTATTCACGTGGAAGCAACTCAATACATAAAAGCAAGCAGACATGGTCAAGAGGTTCAATTGTTGTTCACACCAAACATCAGAATGGAGAAGAAATGTGATCTAAGTGACTGACCGTGGAATAGAACATAGAATAGTACAGCGCATTACAGGCCCTTCGGCCCACAATGTTGTGCCAACCCTCAAATCCTGCCTCCCATATAACCCCCCACCTTAAATTCCTCCATATACCTGTCTAACAGTCTCTTAAACTTCACTAGTGTATCTGCCTCCACACTGACTCAGGCAGTGCATTCCACACACCAACCACTCTCTGAGTGAAAAATCTTCCTCTAATATCCCCCTTGAACTTCCCTCCCCTTACCTTAAAGCCATGTCCTCTTGTACTAAGTGGTGGTGCCCTGGGGAAGAGGCGCTGGCTGTCCACTCTATTCCTTTTAATATCTTGTACACCTCTATCATGTCTCCTCTCATCCTCCTTCTCTCCAAAGAATAAAGCCCTAGCTCCCTTAATCTCTGATCATAATCCATACTCTCTAAACCAGGCAGCATCCTGGTAAATCTCCTCTGTACCCTTTCCAATGCTTCCACATCCTTCCTATAGTGAGGCGACCAAAACTGGACACAGTACTCCAAGGGTGGCCTAACTAGAGTTTTATAGAGCTGCATCATTACATTGCGTCTCTTAAACTCTATCCCTCGACTTATGAAAGCTAACACCCCATAAGCTTTCTTAACTACCCTATCTACCTGTGAGGCAACTTTCAGGGATCTTTGGACATGTACCCCCAGATCCCTCTGCTCCTCCACACTACCGAGTATCCTGCCATTTACTTTGTACTCTGCCTTGGAGTTTGTCCTTCCAAAGTGTACCACCTCACACTTCTCCGGGTTGAACTCCATCTGCCACTTCTCAGCCCACTTCTGCATCCTATCAATGTCTCTCTGCAATCTTCGACAAATCTACAACACCACCAACCTTTGTGTCATCTGCAAACTTGCCAACCCACCCTTCTAACCCCACATCCAGGTCGTTAATAAAAATCTCAAAAAATAGAGGTCCCAGAACAGATCCTTGTGGGACACCACTAGTCACAACCCTCCAATCTGAATGTACTCCCTCCACCACGATCCTCTGCCTTCTGCAGGCAAGCCAATTCTGAATCCACCTGGCCAAACTTCCCTGGATCCCATGCCTTCTGACTTTCTGAATAAGCCTACCGTGTGGAACCTTGTCAAGTGCCTTACTAAAATGCATGTAGATCACATCCACTGCACTACCCTCATCTATATGCCTGGTCACCTCCTCAAATAATTCTATCAGACTTGTTAGGCACGATCTGCCCTTCACAAAGCCATACTGACTGCCCCTGATCAGACCATGATTCTCTAAATGCCCATAGATCCTATCTCTAAGAATCTTTTCCAACAGCTTTCCCACCACAGATGTAAGGCTCACTGGTCTATAATTACCTGGACTATCCCTACTACCTTTTTTGAACAAGGGGACGACATTCACCTCCCTCCAGTACTCTGGTACCATTTCCGTGGACAACGAGGACATAAAGATCCTTTCCAGAGGTTCAGCAATCTCTTCCCTTGCCTTGTGGAGCAGCCTGGGGAATATTCCGTCAGGCCCCGGGGACTTATCTGTCCTAATGTATTTTAACAACCTCCTCTCCCTTAATATCAACATGCTCCAGAACATCAACCTCACTCATATTGTCCTCACTGTCATCAAGTTCCCTCTCAGTGGTGAATACCAAAGAGAAGTATTCATTGAGGACCTCGCTCACTTCCACAGCCTCCAGGCACATCTTCCCACTTTTATCTCTAATCAGTCCTACCTTCACTCCTGTCATCCTTTTGTTCTTCACATAATTGAAGAATGCCTTGGGGTTTTCCTTTATCCTACTCACCAAGGCCTTCTCGTGCCCCCTTCTTGCTGTTCTCAGCCCCTTCTTAAGCTCCTTTCTTGCTACCCTATATTCCTCAATAGACCCATCTGATCCTTGCTTCCTAAACCTCATGTATGCTGCCTTCTTCCACCTGAATAGATTTTCCACTTCACTTGTCACCCATGGTTCCTTCACCCTACCATTTTTTATCTTCCTCACCGGGACAAATTTATCCCTAACATCCTGCAAGAGATCCTTAAACATTGACCACATGTCCATAGTACATTTCCCTGCAAAAACATCATCCCAATTCACACCCGCAAGTTCTAGCCTTATAGCCTCATAATTTGCCCTTCCCCAATTAAAGATTTTCCTGTCCTCTCTGATTCTATCCTTTTCCATGATAATGCTAAAGGTCAGGGAGTGGTGATCACTGTCCCCCAGATGCTCACCCACTGACAGATCTGTGACCTGACCCGGTTCGTTACCTAATACTAGATCTAGTATGGCATTCCCCCTAGTCGGCCTGTCAACATACTGTGACAGGAATCCATCCTGGACACTTTTTATTTTTTTCATTTTATTTATTTATTTATTAAATTTTTAGAAAATTACAAAGAATAAATGTAATGATAAAATAGTAAGAAAGAGAAAAATAATATTAACCCTCCCCCCCTCCCCTTAACCCTCCCCTCCTTAACCCTTGTCTAAAGAAAGAAAAAAAAAGAAAGAAAGAAGAGAAAGATTGCCTGGATATCGGAGGATCCCCACATGCTCCATGGAGTTCAAAATAATTTTAATATTTATTTTTACTTTCCCCAATTACTTTATAATTTTATCTTCAAAGGACCTATGTATTTAATCCTATCTTTTGTAGGTATGGAAGCCAAATTTTCAAAAATATATCATATTCATTTCTTAGATTGTATGTAATTTTTTCAAGTGGAATACAACTATATATTTCATTATTCTAACGATCCATAGTTAGATATAAATCAGATTTCCAAGTAACTGCAATAACTTTTTTGGCTACTGCCAATGCAATTTTTATAAATTTTTTCTGATACTTATTCAATTTAAGTTTCGGTATTGTCCCTTCAATGTCTCCTAATAAAAATAATATTGGACTATGTGGGAGTTGTACTCCAGTAATTTGTTCCAATAAAAGTCTTAGATTTATCCAAAATGATTGAATTTTAAAACAAGACCAAGTAGAATGTAAAAAAGTACCAATTTCTTGATTACATCGAAAACATTGGTCAGAGATATTTGAATTTAATCTATTTATTTTCTGTGGTGTTATATATAATTGATGTAAAAAATTATATTGTATTAATCTAAGTCGAACATTTATTGTATTTCTCATACTATCAGAACATACCGGTAATCTTGACCAGGTTTTTCATCAATTTTAATATTCAAATCAGATTCCCATTTTTGTCTTGATTTATGAATTCCTGATTTAATTGTCTGTTTTTGAATCAAATTGTACATACAAGATGTACATTTTTAAATTTTTCCTTTTTGAATTAATATTTCTATTTCACTAGGTTTTGGCATCAACATTGTTTGACCCAGCTTTTCTCGTAAATAAGCCTTTAATTGAAAATAACAGAAAAGAGTGTTGTTTGATATTTTATATTTATTTTTTAATTGATCAAATGACATCAATATACCTCCTTCAAAACAATCACCTATATATTTAATCCCCTTTTGGAACCAATTATGTAAAAGTTTATTATCCATTGTAAAAGGAATAAGCCTATTTTGAATTAAAGTTCTTTTTGCTAATAAAGATTTCTTTATCTCATCGTCCATTTTTACCTTATTCCATAAATCAATCAAGTGTCTTAATATAGGAGATGCTTTTTTTTCCCGTATCCATTTGGATTCCCATTTATATATAAAATCTTCTGGTATGTTTTCTCCTATCTTATCTAATTCTATTCTAATCCATGCCGGTTTTTCTTCATCAAAAAAAAGACGCAATAAATCTAAATTGATTTGCTTTATAATAATTCTTAAAATTTGGAAGTTGTAACCCTCCTGAATCAAATTTACATGTCAATTTTTCCAATGATATTCTTGACATCTTTCCTTTCCAAAGAAATTTCCTTACATATTTATTCAGTTCTTGAAAAAACTTCTGAGGTAATTGTATTGGTAAATTTTGAAATAAATATTGCAATCTAGGAAATATATTCATTTTTACAGCAATAACTCTACCTATTAATGTTATTGGTAACATCATCCATTTATCAAGATCCTCTTTTATTTTTTTTAATAATGGCAAATAATTTTGTTTATATAAATTTTTTACATTATTATCAACTCTAATACCTAAATATTTTATCCCATTTATTGACCATCGAAATTGAGTTACTGATCGACATTGATTATAATTTCCTTTGGGAAGGGGTAAAATTTCACTTTTATCCCAATTTACTTTATACCCTGATACTTTCCCATATTCTTCCAATCTAAAAGATAATCTTTGCAAAGATTGCAGTGGGTTTGTTAAATAAATCAAAACATCATCAGCAAATAAATTAATCTTTTATTCTTCTTGATTAACTCTAAAGCCCCCGATGTCTGAATCTGTTCTAATTAATTCAGCTAATGGTTCTATTGCCAATACAAATAAAGCAGGTGATAATGGGCAGCCTTGTCTAGTTGACCTCGTTAAACAAAATGGTGTTGAAATCTTGCCATTTGTAACTACTTTAGCTTGAGGATTAGTATTTAAAATTTTAATCCATTATATAAAAGATTTTCCTAATTCATATTTTTCCAATACCTTAAATAAAAAATCCCATTCCAATCTATCAAATGCTTTTTCTGCATCCAAAGCAACTGCCACACTCATTTCCTCTCTTTTTTGTGCCAAATGAATTATACTAAGTAACCGGGTTATATTATCCATTGATTGTCTGTTTTTAATAAAACCTGTTTGATCCATATGTATTAATTTTGGTAAATATTTAGATATTCTATTAGATAAATTTTTTGCTATTATTTTATAATCTGTATTCAACAAAGAAATAGGCCTGTATGATGTTGGTTCTAAAGGATCTCTTGTGGTGACCCACTTCTTAGCGCACTCGAACCAGCTCACAAATAGCCAGCGCGCCGGCATAAACGGTGTAGTTGATGAATCTCTGTTGATTGTAGTATATATAGTTTATCCATTCAACATTTTTGCTTACCCCTATCACAGGTATGATAGCTTCCCAGCCTGCAGCAATCTCATGCGGTGTCAGGCATGTCACTCGATTAGTTTGCATGCGGTAACTCATCAATGCTAATGGTAAAGCATCGACTCAATTAAGTTTAGTGTCTGCACAAATTTTGTTTAGTTTGGCTTTCAGGGTTCCATTAACTCTGTCTACCATGCCCTGCGACTGAGGGTGGTATACACATCCAAATCTTTGCTTTATCCTCAGCACCGGTAGTACCAATTTGACCGCTTTCTGGATAAAAGCTGAACCATTGTCTGAGCTAACTTCTGTAAGTATTCCAAACCTTGGGATCACTTCATTTGTAAGAAATTTTACCACTGTCTTTGCCCCTTGATCTCTTGAAGGTACCGCCTCCACCCATCTGCTAAATCGATCAATTACTACCAGTATGTATCTTTTCCCTCTCACTGTCTTTATCATGTCTACGTAATCGATCACTAGATGTTTAAGTGGTCCTTCAGGTACAGGAATGTGACCTATTGGGGTTGTAATTCCCTTCCGAACATTATTCTGTGCGCATACCTCGCACTGTGACAAGACAAAGTCCACTGAAGCCTGTAAATAAAGTGACCAAAAACCATCCTTCTTTATCACTTCCCCCCTTGCACAGTGGTCAATCCCATGCGCTTCTGAAATCAGAATCGTCAGTAGAGGGGTGGGCGCTACCAACAAACCGTCTTCCGTGCTCCACAAGCCTTCCAGGTTCTGCTTGGCCCCCCTTTTTCTCCACATTGTTTGTTCTGCCAAAGTTGCCTTACCTTGTATTTCAATTAGGTCCTCTACCACAGGTTCTGGAGCTAGGCTTACCTGGGGGGCAATGACAGCTGATGTAAATCCAGACGCTTTTCTGGCTGCCTCGTCCGCAGCTTGATTTCCCTTTGTTATTACATCATTTCCCTTTTTATGTGCCTGGCATTTTACTATAGCCAATGCTTTAGGTTTCATTATGGCTTTTATTAAGTCTAGAATTTGCTGACAATGTTGTATGGGATCTCCACTGCTTTTTTTAAAACCTCTCTGTTTCCACACTGCCCCAAACAAATGGCATACTCCATGAGCATATGCCGAATCAGTATAGATGTCTACTTTCTCACCTTCCATCATTTCACACACAGCTGTCAGGGCTTTGATTTCTGCTAGTTGGGCGGAACACGGTTGGGGACAGGACTCCATCCTAATAATCTTATAGCTCGACTGATCCTGCTGCACTACTGAGAACCCTGCATGATTTCCATCATAATCCCTATAACAAGAGCCATCTACGAACAGAACCTTTTTATCTGCATCCTCTAGTGGTTCTGACCGTAAATCTGCTCTCAATTTGGCAAATGCCATCGTCTTCCCTACACAATCATGGGGTTCTCCTTCATAGCCCAAAGGGACAAAATCGGCTATATTACTGGTAGTGCATCTCTGTATAGTTATGTCAGGAAATGTCACTAGCATCTGATACGCTGCTATCCTGGCTGGCGTCAGCACAAATTTCCCTCTTTCTAGCAATTCTGCTACTTTGTGGTGTGTGTACAGAGTCACAGGATAGCCCAGGGTTACAGATGATGCCTTTCCATATGCATAGTACAGCGCCGCCAATCCCTGATAACAGGGTGGATACCCCTGAGCCACCTCATCTAGTCTCGTACTGTAGTATGCTATCGGCTGCTTTGCTTTTCCTGTGCCTGTCTCTTGTGTTAGAACCGCTGTGACATAACCCTCCTGTCGGTTGGATACATACAAATAAAAAACCTTCTCGTAGTCAGGCAAATCTAATGCTGGTGCTGACTGCAATTCCTGCTTAATAGTATTGAAAGCTATCTCCACCTCTCCATTCCACTGTAAGCCGTTCTTCAAATTTGTATGTCCTGCTTCTCTCATTATCTTTCTCAAAGGTGCCACAATCTCAGCATATTCTCCTATCCAATCTGAGCTGTACCCTGCCATTCCCAAAAACGTCATCATCTGCCCTACAGTCTGGGGTTTTGGGGCCTTAGTTATTGCCTCAATCTGATCTGGTGCTATCGCCTTCACTCCCTTGGATATTACCCTGCCTAAGTACTCCATTTGCTGTGCGCAAAATTGCATTTTCTTTTTGGATACTTTATGTCCTCTGTGCGCTAGCTTCTCTAACAGAGTTATAGTGTCCTGCTCACACTGTTCCTCGCTGTGGGAGCAAATCAACAGGTCATCCACATACTGTACCAATGTACTTTCCAATGGCATGCCCTCTAGGTCTGCCTTCAATACCTGATTAAAAATGTGTGGTGAATGTTTAAATCCTTGCGGCATTCTGGTATAGGTATACTGAGCACCTCTGTAAGTAAATGCAAATACATACTGACACTGATCGGCTAGAGGAATGCTGAAGAAAGCCGAACACAAATCAATCACTGAAAAGTAACTTGCTTCTGGTGGAACATTAGTCAAAAGCGTGTGTGGGTTGGGGACTACCGCTGGCCAGTCCTCTACCACATCATTTACCGCTCGCAAGTCATGCACCAATCTCCACTTAGATTTATCTGCTTTTAAGACCGGCAGCAACGGGGTATTGCATGGACTGTTTGTTCTTTTAAGCACTCCTATTTCAAGCAACCCCTGCACTGTCGATGCTATTCCCTCTTCTGCTTCTGGTCTTAGAGGGTATTGTGGTCTCCTGGGTGGAATTGCTCCCCTTTTCAGCTTTATTTCCACCGGACTAGCTGTTTTTATTTTCCCTACGTCCGTGTCATGCTGTGACCACAGAATAGACGGCAACTCAACTAACCTTTTATCTTTCTGCTGGCCTCTTTCCTTTCCCAGCAAGGGCATGTGTGGTTGGGGAGTTATTTCGACCTCTCTCACTGTCCCTACCATATCTACACTTAACATTATTTTAATGCAATTGTTGTCTTCTGATATCCACACCTCTGGCGTGGTTTTCCTCCACACTGTTACGGTTTCAGCACTCTTAACTAAGGGTCCTAAGTCTTTAGACTGATATCCCTTGTTTACCAACAACGTTACGTGGGGCACAGCCTCCGGTATCCTGTACCATTTTTCTAAAAAGGTGTTCCACTTGTAAAGCTGCCCCTTGCTTTCCAATTATCATAGCCTCCCCTTCCAGGTGCTGTTGGGTACATGCCTCCAGGTGCCATCTCTCCTCTAACTCCCTGTTCTGAGTCTCGTCAAAAATCACTGTACAATGTAGCTCAGATTTGGGCATTACAGCCCTGGGTAATATAGCCTGCATGCCCTTTTTCCATTTTTCCCAGGTTTCCTGAATCTGATCTGCGATGTCTCCTATCCAAAAGACATTAGCCTTCTTGTCTTCTCGCACTATCAATTGAACCCCTGCTCTTTCCACACTCAGCCCATTTCTGGTGCATTCTAATTTTAATTCCAGTTTCAATAAGGCATCTCTGCCTAACAAATTAATCGGAGTTCCTTTAAATACTAGCACCGGCAAAACAATTCCTTTATTTCCCATTCTCAACCACACTGGAGCCGTGCACTGTGTCAACTGTGTTTTCCCCGAGAACCCTACCGTCTTAATAAACTTTCCTGACATGGGAAGGTGAAGGGCATACTGTGGCTGTACACAAGTGTACGTGGCTCCAGTATCTATCATCATTGGTGTCAGTTGCCCTTCTAACATAACCTGAACAATGGGTTCCTCGTCTGCCTCCCTTGTTATCATTGGGTAATGTCCCTTCCCACTCGAGTTCTAGGGGCACCCCTAATACCTCGCATAGGGGTTCACAGGTCCGCTTGGGCCTGTGGGGGCTGGTCCTTGGCTAAACTTTAGTTCCCTTCTTATCGGTTCCTGCTGGTGTGTGACAGGCCATGGTGTAAACAGACAATCTCTTCTCATGTGACCTGGCTGATTACATCCCCAGCACAATCTCTCTACCTCTCTTTCCCCCGTTTCCTCACTGGTCCCCTCTGCCCATAGCTCCTCTGTCCCCCTCCTTGGGACTTCCAGTCCTGTCTGGGCTGTTTGAATTTAGTCTGTTCCTGATAGGGCATTTGTGGGAATGCTCCTCCAAAGACGATTATTGGCATGGGGTTTTCCGGCCCTTGTCTTACAGTATGATCGGTTCCTCCATATAGCGGTGCTTCATCCAGTTCGATGGCTGTACTCGGACCGGTGGTTGCTGGCAGCTTCTTTTTGCTTTTCTCTTTTTCCTTCTTTTTGAGTTCTTCGAGCTGCATTTGTATTAACTTTCTTTGCACCTCTTCCTGCTGCTCAGCCAACCTTTGTTTGTCTTTCTGGTATTTCTCAACCGCATGGACTACGTGGTCTCTAAATTCTTGTGGGGTCATTGACGTCAGCCCAACCACTTCCTCCAGTTTGGATTTTACTTGCGGAGGCATTGCATCCAAAATGCTATGTCGGAACAGTGTGGTGATAAATAAGCTATTTTCCACCTCTTGTTCAGTCTCCAGTCTCCACCTTTTCAACTGGTTTTCTACGTAGGCTGCTGGGTTTTCAGTGTCTCCCAGTGGATCCCCCTTTAAGGCTTTGGGGTCCACTTCGAGTGGGTAAAGCTTCCTGAGGGCCTGCCATACCCTCTGCCTCACTCTGTCAAACCCGTCTCCATCAGTTCTCGGGTTGTTCGAGTTTACTATGCCAGCCATTTCCATTAGTTCGTTAAATTTGGAGGTTCCCATCAACCTTATCAATAGTGCCTTCAAATCTCCCATAGCCAATAATCGTCCCGCCGTTTCTTCTTCAAAGGCTCTAATCCATTTCCCTGCTCCTTCATGTAGATTGGGCAGAGTGTTTTTCAGCCCTTCTAGGTCCTGGGATCCCCAAGGGATGTACTGCACTTGTCCTGATCCTTTAACTAACAACGGCATCATTCTTCCTCCTTCTTCCCATCTGCCCTGGCTCTCCTCCTCACCTGACTTCCCATCTGTCTCAGGGTATGTCTTTACTGCCTCCCACACAGATTTCTCCGGGGTCCTCTTCTTCCCTCGGTCTCCCTGTGGAGTCCTTCCTTTCTGTCCTGATTCAATACTTGGTTGGCCCCTGGAGTATTTTTCGCATCTCCTCTGGCAATCCCCTCTCAGTAACTTATCTAGCTCTCTCTACTTCTGCAAGTCGCTTCCCTACCGCCTCCTTCTGCTCTTCTAGGTTTCTGCCTCCTACCTCTTCCCCACAAATTCTTACATCCTCTCTCTCTCCACTTAACTCTTGCTCCTTCAATGAGTCACCTTCTCTTTCTTCCTGTCCGTGTCTGTACACCTGTGGCAGGGACGCCTCATGATCCTTACTCGTGCTTGATTCCCTTCTCTCTTATGTTTCTCCAAGACTCTCATCTCCTATCTTTTTTCCACTTCCTCTTGAATGCCTCATCTCTTCCTGCCCTGATGAGCCACTTTCTTTTCTAGTCTGTTTATTTCTATGGTATAACTGATACTCCTCATACCCCTTTTCCTCTCTCAAGTATTTCATCTGTTCAATCTCTTCTTTCATTTCTCTCTTTGCCTGTTCCACCTTTATCCTTTCTGCCTGTATCTCCTTCCATATTGCCGCTTTTTCCTTCTCGTATTGTCTTTTTTCCTCCTCATTATCCCAAACTTGTACTTCTCCCTGCATGTTTACTGTTCCCGTCAGCAGTGGGCACTGCTTAGGGGTTCCTTCCTCATTATAGGGAGGGGGCTTTACTGTTTCTTTCACATCCGGGTACGGAGCTGAAGCCAGCTTCTCACTGTACCTTCCTCTCTCTCTAACAGGCTGTTTCTCCAGCACCTTAGTGTCTTCCTCGCTTGTAATCAATATTCTACCTGTCCTCCTCGGCCTTTCTCCCTCTGTTCTGAAGAGTTTTAGCACTTACATTTCTCGTTCTCTTTTTTGCCCTCTTTTCTTAGATTTATCTTTTGGTTTGTAATTTTTAATTAGTGCCTCCATTTCTTCACACAAGCTTATATCAAACGTTCCTTCTCTTGGCCATTTTGTGACCAGGTTTTTGGTTCTCTTTTCCCATTTTTCTGCAGTTTTTGTGATCTCATATTTATTTACCGGGATTTTTTTGCTCAGAATCTCTACTGCCGTTCCTTTACCTGTCATGTTGTTCTCTTTTTAAGGTATTTCAGGGATTCACAGTTCGTTTACTGAATAATATTATTTACTCTAATTCTATGCCTAGTCAATCGTCTATCTACCAGTGCTTTAAACTATATATTGGACTGTCCTTGTTTCCTATTCTGTTCTGCCCGTACAGACCTCTATTCAGAGCGGTATCCACAGAACTTTCTCTTTGCACCTCATCTATTCAGACCCTTATTTCTTAAGGCGGTATCCACGAGGATTTTCTCTATTTTTCCTTTCCCTGCCCGTTCAGACCTTCATTTCATACGAAGCGGTATCCACAGGGACTTACCAACACCACGTGGAATTTTTCTTAACTTCTTATTAGCTTATTTGTACTTACCCTCACTGCAGTGTTCTTGATCAATCCTCTGAGCCTCCTGTTAACCCCCAATTCTGCCAGATTCTTTGGACCGGAGAGACCCTTCGGCAGTGGTTCCACACTTCTGAGACTCCAAGACCTCCCCAAAACCAACAGAATTCTTAGTCCAAATTGTCGCAAAAAGCGCTTACCTTTTGTTTGGGTGCACCCTTAATTCTGTTAGTCTTGTGGGGGTCCCTGGAGGACTGGGAAGCGTCCCCAATCTGCCGTTTCCTTTCCGCGGGTCTCTTTCTGGTCCTGCCGCGGTCGCCAATTTTGTCGTGGTTTCTCGTGCCCCACAAATGACCAAGAGACGCAGAAGATTCTTCAAGAAGGGTTAAACTTTAATTTGCAAATCAAAGCTGAGACAGTCATTGAGCTAGTCGCTGATTGCCCACCGATCCTCGGACACAGCATTTTTTATAGCAATCTCCTGGTCCAGTTGCATTAGCATATAGATAGATAGATACTTTATTCATCCCCATGGGGAAATTCAACTTTTTTTCCAATGTCCCATACACTTGTTGTAGCAAAACTAATTACATACAATACTTAACTCAGTAAAAAATATGATATGCATCTAAATCACTATCTCAAAAAGCATTAATAATAGCTTTTAAAAAGTTCTTAAGTCCTGGCGGTTGAATTGTAAAGCCTAATGGCATTGGGGAGTATTGACCTCTTCATCCTGTCTGAGGAGCATTGCATCGATAGTAACCTGTCGCTGAAACTGCTTCTCTGTCTCTGGATGGTGCTATGTAGAGGATGTTCAGAGTTTTCCATAATTGACCGTAGCCTACTCAGCACCCTTCGCTCAGCTACCGATATTAAACTCTCCAGTACTTTGCTCACGACAGAGCCCGCCTTCCTTACCAGCTTATTAAGACGTGAGGCGTCCCTCTTCTTAATGCTTCCTCCCCAACACGCCACCACAAAGAAGAGGGCGCTCTCCACAACTGACCTATAGAACATCTTCAGCATCTCACTACAGACATTGAATGACGCCAACCTTCTAAGGAAGTACAGTCGACTCTGTGCCTTCCTGCACAAGGCATCTGTGTTGGCAGTCCAGTCTAGCTTCTCGTCTAACTGTACTCCCAGATACTTGTAGGTCTTAACCTGCTCCACACATTCTCCATTAATGATCACTGGCTCCATATGAGGCCTAGATCTCCTAAAGTCCACCACCATCTCCTTGGTCTTGGTGATATTGAGACGCAGGTAGTTTGAGTTGCACCATATCACAAAGTCCTGTATCAGTTTCCTATACTCCTCCTCCTGTCCATTCCTGACACACCCCACTATGGCCGTGTCATCAGCGAACTTCTGCACATGGCAGGACTCCGAGTTATATTGGAAGTCTGATGTGTACAGGGTGAACAGGACCGGAGAGAGTACGGTTCCCTGCGGCGCTCCTGTGCTGCTGACCACCGTGTCAGACCTACAGTCTCCCAACCGCACATACTGAGGTCTATCTGTTGATTTTGTAGCAACTTTAGTTGACCTATCCAAAACTGGATCTAAACAAAAATTAAAGTCTCCACCTATTAATATTTTATCATGTGCATCAGCCAAGTTCAAAAAAACTTCTTGTATGAATTTTGCATCATTTTCATTTGGTGCATAAATGTTCATAAGAGTCCATAATTCTGAAAAAAATTGACAATTCTCCCCACAGAATCAATTACTACATTTTGTATTTTAATTGGTAAAGTTTTATTAACCAAAATTGCAACTCCTTTCGATTTTGAATTAAATGAAGCTGCAATAACATTTCCAACCCAATCTCTCTTTAATTTTTTATGTTCTGTTTCTGTTAAATGTGTTTCTTGTAGAAAAGCTATATCTCCTTTCATTTTCTTAATATATGTTAAAACTCTTTTTCTTTTCACAGGTCCATTAAGTCCATTAACATTAAAACTTAAAAAATTAAGTAAATTAATCATTCATAATACCTTGGGAACTCTTTAAAATTCTCCATGTTGCTATGAGTCTCTCCCCAACCATCCAGGCAAAAAAGTAGAAGAAAGGTAACTAATATATAAAAAAAACAAAATACCCCCCCCGCTAATGTTGCGAATAAAAAGAATTAAAAAAAAGAAAATAATTAATGTCTCTACTCCCAATTAATACTCCTCAAATATTTTTTTTTCTTATAAATGTCCGTTAAGTCCAACCTTATTTCAGTCTTCATCATTAGTCCACTTCATTTCTATAATTCTTTACTACTCCTCGTGGATAACAGGTAGTTTTTGTACAAATTTCTCCGCTTTCCGGTAGTCAACGAAAAATCTTCTTTCTTCGTTATCCAGGAAAATTATCAATTTTGCTGGGTAGCTCAATACAAATTTATAGCCCTTTTCCCATAAAGATTTTTTCACTGGATTAAATTCCTTCCGCCTCATCAGAAGATCGTAACTTATGTCTGGATAAAAAAAAACTCTTTTCCCTTCTATCATCAATGGCCCATTTCTCTTTTTAGCACCTTGAGTAGCTGCCTTCAAGATCATTTCTTTATCTTGGTACCTTAAGCATTTTATCAAAATTGATCTTGGAGTTTGATCTTGTTGAGGTTTTGGTCTTAAAGCTCTGTGTACTCTTTCAATTTCAATTACTTGGCTTCCTTCTTTCATTTCCAAAATTTTCGGAATCCATTCTTGGAAGAATTTTATTGGATTTTCTCCCTCTGTACCTTCCATAAGACCAACAATTTTAATATTATTTCGTCTACTAGAGTTTTCAAGCGCATCTATTTTTTCCAACATCCATTTTCTTTCTATTGTCCAGGCAAGATTATTGTCTTCTATCTTCTCTATTCTTTCAGTGTTTTCTTCCATTTTTACTTCCATCTCTTTAACTTCATTATCCATCTTCTTTTGTTTTTCCACCACATTATCGAGTGTAATCTACATCCTTCTTATATCTGTTCTTATAGCTTTTAATTCATTCATCATATATATCAGGATATCTCTTATGTCTCCTTTAATCTCCTCCTTCTTTTCCTCTTCTTCTTCATCTGTGTTTCCCAAAGAGTCTGATTCCACTTCCGATTCACTTCCAATTTCACTTCCAGCCGTAGTTGGGATTTGTAGTTTTGTTAATATCTGTTCATGCATACTTGTTTCTTCGCGCATGCGTTGTTCTTGCCGTTTCTTCTTAGAGACCGCCGACATTGCTGCAGCTTCCTGTCCTGCATCATCAGAAGTGCCATGCACTTCGCCGGGAGGAGATCCAACTTGAGTACGAGGCTTCGCTGAGATGGTTAGGCCTTTTCCCCCGGCCGATTTGCGCAGTCTTCGAAGTAGTAGCTTTCTTCTGTTTCGGTTTAGGAGCCATATCTAAAAATAATCCTGAGTTGCTTATAAATAGTTTCTAGTAGGTATTTGTTAACTCTTCTTCATTTAAACCGTATTTCATTACTTTTTACGAGGGAGCTGGATTCCCAACGTCTCGATCCTACGTCATCACTTAGGATCCCCCCCCCCCCCCCCAATTCCCATCCTGGACACTCTTAACAAACTCTGCCCCATCTAAACCCTTGGAACTAATCAAGAGCCAATCAATATTAGGGAAGTTAAAGTCACCCATGATAACAACCCTGTTATTTTTGCACTTTTCCAAAATCTGCCTCCCAATCTGCTCCTCGGTATCTCTGCTGCTACCAGGGGGCATATAGAATACCCCCAGTAGAGTAACTGCTCCCTTCCTGTTCTTGACTTCCACCCATTCTGACTCAAAAGAGGATCCTGCTACATTACCCACCCTTTCTACAGCTGTAATGGTATCCCTGACTGGTAATGCCACCCCTCCTCCCCTTTTCCCCCCTCTCTATCCCTTTTAAAGCACTGAAAGCACCAAAGCACTTCTAAAGGCTCAGGCTCACCAAAACTGGATAGTTGAAGATGGGAAAAACATCGTCTGGGTTGATGAATCTTGATTTTTGCTGCAGCATACAGACAGTAAGGACAGAATTTGGCTTAAACAGCGTGAGTCCATGAATCCATCCTTCCTGTCAGGTTGGTGATGGTGGTGTAATGATATTGGGAATGTTTTCTTGGCACACATTAGGCCCCTTAACACCAGTTGAGCATCATTTAAATGCCACAGCCTATCTGAGTATTGTTGCTGACCTGTGTATTCATTTATGGCCACAGTCTACCCATCCTCCAGAGGATTTCCAGCGGGATAACATGCCATATCACAAAGTTAACGCCATCTCAAGCTGGTTCCACAAACATGACAAGTTCAGTGCACTCTAATGGCCACCACAGCCACCAGATGGTAATCTGATAGAGCAGCCTTGGGTTGTGGCAGAACGGGAGATTCGCAACTTGAATGTGCAACTAATAAATCTGAAACAACTGTGTGATGCCATTATGTCAACGTTGATCAGAATCTCTAAGGAATTCTTGAAAGATCATTACTGATGCCTCCACAATCTCTACAGCCACCTCTTTCGGAACCCTGGGATGTACACCATCTGGTCCAGGTGACTTATCTACCTTCAGACCTTTCAGTTTCCCAAGAGCCTTCTCTCTAATAATGGTAACTTTACACACTTCATGCCCCCTGACCTGGAACTTCCACCATACTGCTTGTGTCTACCACAGTAAAATACTCAATCAGTTGATTCGCCATTTACTTGTCCCCCATTTCTACCTCTCCAGCATAGATTTTCAGCACTTCGATGTCCACTCTCACCTTTCTTTCACACTTTATCTGTCTGAAGGAACTTTTGGTATCCTCTTTAATATTATTGGCTAGCTTACTTTCATATTCCATCTTTACCTTAATGACTTTTTAGTTGCCTTCTATTGGTTTTTAAAAGCTTCCCAATCCTCTAACTTCCTACTAATTTTCCTCTATTATATTCCCTCCCTTTGGCTTTTATGTTGGCTTTGACTTCTCTTACGCAAGAGAAGATTAAAGAGATGGAGCTATTAAAAGATTAAGAAAATCTCTTAATCAGTCCATCTGCCAATTTGTTGTCCCTCATTACTCTCTCTCCAGCATCATTTTCCAGTGGTCCGGTATCCACCCTTGCCTCTCTTCTTTTAGACTTGTGTATTGTACTGTACTGCTTCAGCAGAAGAAAGCAAATTTCATGACGTATATGAGTAATAATAACCCTGATTCTGATATGGGTCTCTTGTGGACTGAGAGGTGGAAGGCGATAGGGAGAGGGGAATCATGCTTGGGCAAAGGAGACGGGTAAGGGGAAGGAGCAGGAAGCACCAGAAACATTCTGTAATGATCAATAAACCAAACATTTGGAATCAAATGATCTTGCCTGGTGTCTTGGGGCTGGTTGTGTCTGCACCCCTGTCATGCCCTGCCCCTGGCACACCTCTGCCACCTGTCCCTCACCCCTCCCACAGCACTCCACCTTTGCAATTCCCAACATCTTTTGTTCTTGCTAGACTTAACAAACTCTCTTTCCTCTTCTTGTTGACAAATACAGGACTGTGCAAAAGTCTTGAGCAGCCTAGCTATATATGTACCTAAGACATTTGTACTGTAAGCTTACACAAGTTTAAATTAATATCAATTATACATAATGTGCACATGCAAGATATACATAATGATGCTAGTGCAAGATTGGGAGAGAGGGAAAACCATTCCAGATGTTATGGTTTTGGTTTATGTTATGGTTATGTTAAGGTCATATTATGGTATTCGGGGTTATTAACCTGATGGCAGTGGGGAAGAAGCTAGTCATTGACTTCAGGAAAGGAGAAAATGCATGTGCTTCTGTTTACATCTACAGTCCTGAGAAGGTTGAGATCACTGGTATCCTGTCTGGGTTCAATTATTTTGATGCCATGCTAGGAAATGTCACCAGCTTCCCCTCCATGGGCATTGTCTACACTTCTTGCTGCCTTGGTAGGCATTGAACATAATCAAAGCCCCACCTACTCTAGTCATTCTCTCTTCTCCCCTCTTCCACTGGGCAGAAAATGCAAAGATTTGAAAGCACATACCACCAGGCTCAAGGGCAGCTTTAATCCTGCTGACTGTTGAACAGTTCCAAGGACTCCTAACCTCACAATCTACCTTGCATTGTGTTGTCTACCTGCAGTGTACTTTCTCTGTAACTGTAAAACTTTATTCTGCACTCTTACTGTTTTCCTTTATTCTACCTCAATGTACTGTTGTAATGAATTGGGCTGTATAAATGGTCGCAAGGCTTGTTTTTCATGTGCCATGTGACAATAATAAACCAATTTACCGAGAAGTCACTAACAGTTTATTTAACTTAGCTTTCTGTTAATAGAAGCCACGGGGAATTGAATTTAATTATGTAAAATTAAAATGAGAGACCAGATGTTTTCAATATGCAACATTTATTTTTTTTAATCAAAAAAACCATTTTTTTCAGAACATGGCCAGTTTGTGTATTAATTATGTTGTACTGTTGCTGTTCAATCTGGTGGGAAACTCAAATACCGTCCTGAACATTTTCACTGCAGGTTCAACAGAGCTGTGAAAGCTGTAAAACTGTATTTGGGGAATATTACTGCGACACATGTCACCTGTTTGATGTGGACAAGAAACAGTACCACTGCCCATCTTGTGGTATATGCAGGTGAGTACTAGGAGGTGCTTTCTAATGTTTAGTTTTCGTGTTTTTACACTAAGGTTTGCTTATTGAAGTAACCTTAATTTGGTGTTGTTTAAATAAGAGTTGAGAGTAGCAAATACATTGAGAAATATTTGGTAGCAGAGTCTGTTTGAGAATAATTTACATATTAGAATAGCTGTCAGTTGTAACTGTGAAAATTGATATTCTTCAGAAGAAGCAGAAGGCAGCTGAATTTTTTAAAACACATTTTGTTGTTTATGATCCAGAAAGAACAGCGTAAAAAGAGATTGAAACAGATTGGAAAAAAGGTCTACATTGATGTAAGCTATTCTGATGTAAAGCAATACAAGATTTCTGAAAAGAAAATCTGGTACTGAGCCACATAAGTGAGATAATTCAAAGCTTAAAAGAATGTCTCTATGGATCAGTAGAGACTTTCACAAGGGTATTGGAGAAACTGAGAAATTGCAGTTCTGGGAAGAGAGATTGAAGAGGAAGGAATGAGTGGAGAGCTCTTTCAGAGACCTGGCGTAGATGGGCCAAATGTGCTGATTAAAAAAATGCAATTAAGAACTCAAAGAATTGGTCAGTGCCATCTGGATTGTGCTTTTAGAGGTGACAGAGAACAAATGATATGGATCAAACACAGGCAAATGGGACTAGCTGAGGTAGGCAACTTGTGGATCGAAGATCATGTTTCCATGCTGTAAACTCTATGACATCATGCATATTGTGATAGCAAAACCCCTTCTAGGATACTTTCTTTCTCTACTCCCCTGATCATGGAGTGTGTTACCTGTGGAAGGCAGTAGGCTACTTTAAGAATGAAGTTGGATAAATAATCTGTTTTGAGGGTCAGGGTGTATGGGTATATTTTACCCTGATTTTTATGTCTAAGACAGAACAGATTATGTTGGTCTTTGCCAGAAGTGCAAGTATTGGACTAAATAACCTTTCCCTTCATTTGTGTGCAGTCCTGACACAGGCTTGTATACAAACTTGTTTCATTAGTTAACTCTGCTAACAGCCATGTGACTCAGTGACGAGAAGGTCACTTTTCATGAACATTATACATCTAGTGTCAGTATAATTTGGTGTTCAACAAAACATGGAAGGTAGGATGTTCCAATTAAGGAACATTGGTTGTATCAAATGCTGTGTAAATACTTATCCATGCAAAGTTATCATTCCAGAAAATTAACAGATCATAAAATTACAAAAGAAATATGTTTACCAAATTTTCAATCTTAACGAACTGTTAGAGAAAAAAAGGGCACATTACAGCTATACCAATTTAAATGTGCACATAAACATTGGAGATTGTTTCTGGAATAGTTGGGTGTAATGCTTTACTCATGAGCTGAACCCACATTCTGTATGAAGGAAACCAGCCACAGTTTGAACTTTTCTTAAAGACTGTCTCAAATGAACTGGAGTACTGACTCTTCCTCCTTGGAACCATTCATCTGCACAAAGCACTTCTTACAACAAATGGCATTCTGTCACATCTTCCCTTGTGCCCGGCTCTGCAGCTCCTGCTGAAAGACCCAAAACCAAACTACTGTCCTTCAGTAGCTGAATATTCAAATTTCAAATCAAATTCAGAAATCTCCTGCCCAGCACTTCCAGATGTTCCACTGGGCAGAAAGTTACACGTACCAAGACAACCCTGATTGGCTGACACCATGTTCCTAAGTTGGACAACATGGCTCCTTATCTTTAGCTGAAGCCAAAATGTTCTTACTAGCAGGAGACACTGCTTGTACAGAAATAACTCTGTATACCTGTAGACCTTATGCTATTTTAGCCTTTCACTTTTCATTGCAGGATTGGACCAAAAGATGATTTTTTCCACTGTGTGAAGTGTAACTTGTGTCTAGCTACTCATCTTCGTGGGAACCACAAGGTTGGTGAGACCAAGTTTAAGTGTTCTTTGGTCCTCAATGTATTTCTTATCTTTTTACCTGTCTGGGTAGAGAGAGACAGATTCTTGGAGTTTTCAAGAGTTCCCAATCATGTAGGTTGGAAACTTGCAGCACCTGGCCTCGAGGTGCCACCAAAGCTCCATTTTGTGAAAAGACAAAATAAAAACCTTCTGTTATATATGAAAGTCCAAAGAATTTGCTTAAAAGCAATGTTTATTGTAAAGTTGGGATTTAAATAGGTTACCAATCTCTACAGAAGAAAAGTAGTGATTGGATTAAGTTGGGACTCTTAGAGGGTAAATATAAAATCAGTTAGACTGATTAGCCTGTTCAGAACCATGTACCACAGAAGTAGACTCTTTGGTACTCCCTGTCAGGGTCAGTGTTGGGACCACTTCTTTTTGTGCTGTATATCAATGATTTAGATGATGGGATAGATGGCTTTGTTGCCAAGTTTGATAAGATTGGTGGAGGGCAGGTAGTTTTGAGGAAATATGTATGCTGCAGAAGGACTTAGACAGATTAGGAGAATGGGCAAGGAAGTGGCAAATGAAATACAATGTTGGAAAATGCATGATCATACACTTCAGTAGTTGAAACAAATGTACAGACTATTTTCTAAATAGGGAGAAAATCCAAAAATCTGAGATGCATAGGGACTTGGGAGTCCTTGTGCAGAACACACTAAAGGTTAACTTGTAGGTTGAGTTGGTGGTGAGGAAGGTAGATGCATTGTTAGCATTCATTTCAAGAGGTCTTGAATACAAGAGCAGGGATGTGATGCTGAAGCTTTATAAGGCACTGGAGAGGCCTTGCCTTGAGTATTGTGAACGGTTTTGGGCTCCTCTTGTAAGAAAAGTTGTTCTGGCATTGGAGAGGGTCCAGAGGGAATTCACAAGGATGATTCCAGGAATGAAAGGGTTATCATCCGAGGAATGTTTGGCTGTGGGTCTGTACTTGCTGGAATTTAGGGATGGGGGGGGGGGATCTCATTGAAGCATTTTGAATGTTGAAAGGCCTAGACAGTAGATGTGGAAAGGATGTTTCCCATGGTGGGGGAGTCTAGGACAAGAGAGCACAGCCTCAGGATAGAGGGGTGTCTATTTAAAACAGATATGGAAAAATTTCTTTAGCCTGAGTTTGGTGAATTTATTACCACAGGCAACTATGAAGGCCAGGTGTATTTAAGGCAGAGCTTGATAGGTGCTTGATTGGACACAGCATCAAAGGTTACAGGATGAAGACCGGGGAGTGGGGCTGAGGAGGGGTAGAAAAAGGATCAGCCCATGATTGAATGGCAGAGCAGACGCGATGGGTCAGATGGCCTAATTCTGCTCCTGTGTCTTATGATCTTATGTTCATGTTAACCATCATTATTCATCTCATTTTCTAGAACTTGGCCTGTAGCTTCTGTGCTTCGGTGAGCATGCCATGGTGGCATAGTGATTAATGCAAGCTATTACAGCTCAGGGCATTAGAGTTTGGAGTTCAATCTCGGCATCCTCTGTAAGGGGTTTGTACGTTCTCTCGGTGGAATGCCTGGATACTCTCTATGTGCTCTGATTTCCTCTCACAGTCCAAAGTTGTACTGGTTAGTAGGTTAATTGGTCATTGTAAATTGTCCACTGTTTAGGCTTAGAGTTGAATCGGGGGTTGCTGGCAGTGTGGCTCAGAGGGCCAGATGGGCCTATTCCACGTTATATTTCTAAATGTATTATTTTTTAAAATGGTATCGTTGCAGAATAAAGTGTAAAGGCTACTGAAAGAGTGCAGTTAAATGATAAAGTGCAAGATCATAACAAGGTAGATTGTGAGGTCTAGTCATCTTGTACAAGAGCTCTGTTCAATAGTGATAACAGAATTAAAGAACAGTAATACCCTTGCTCTTGTGAGCATCAGGATGAAAATTGTTCTGAGTCATGAAAATATGACTTGTCACTTAATCAAAAATTGTGTTTAGATTTTCTGTTTAGGCTGGGTCAAAAAATGAGGTTTTTTTATGCAGAAAGAGTGACAGATAACAAATGCATTGTTTGATTATAGAATTACATAAGGAGCTAATCTGGGAAGCTAACAGCTTGGTCAGCAAGATAAGATTGAAGGACTGTATTAAAAGGAGAGAGAGAGAGAGAGAATGAGTTTGGGGCCTCTTCACCCTCTGTTTTGGGACTATACCCTCCACCCTTCAATTATTTGCTTTCTATCAAGCATTGCTTTTGTAGCCATTTATTCCCACTGGAGTTCCAGTACTGGCCCTTTGTCTCTCATTCACTGCTTGCAGAGCCATTTCTTGCATTTGATTTGTCAATTTTCTCATTTTACTTCATGCCCAAATACTTCACTGCCATGAAAACTTCACTAAATACACTATCTTAACCTGGTCTGGGGTTCTTAATCAAAATGATGTTAGCTGTCATCGGAGTTATATCGGTGTATTTATTGTCAGAATGTTTAACCTTTGCTGTTCATTGCTATCATTGATGGTATTTGAATACTGACTTGAGTATTTTGTCTTTCAGTGTGTTGAAAATGTTTCACGACAGAACTGCCCAGTATGCATGGAGGTAAGATAAAAGCATTTGTTGTAGATAGAATTGGTGTTCGGTCTGTTGCTGACTACAAGTATTTCTATGTTCCAGAACTGACCACTAGCACCTAACTTTAGCCACTCAATTCCTCTCATCCAGTTTACAACAGATAAGTTGAGCAGTTGGGTGTTGGGCATAAACATTACAGATTTGTCCAGCTTCTGAAGGCAACAGTTTTCATCATAAACTAACCAAGCATAAGTTATTGTAAACAACAAAACATCAGCCTAGAGTCATGAATAACACATGTATCTCCAACAATGATTGATTCTTAGTGGGTTGTCTATAATCCTTTCCATGAGGATTGCATGATGGAGGAGCCAAAGCACATGACTATTAAATAAGAGGCTTTGGTTCAGACTCTTGAGTTGAGTTTAAGTAAAAAGGTCACTTCATTGAGCTGTGTTCACAAATCTTTGGCACACTCAAATGAAATGTGTGCTGGATATTGTATACAATGTATAGCTCAAAATACAGCCTTTGGGTCCAGGGGTATTTGCTGGAGATTTCCACTCCACAGGAAGTTACTCGTATGGTGGTAACAAAATTGTGCTGATTTCCTGGGCCTTGCTTTCTTTGAAGCAGATTTACCAGTTCGGGCAGAGAATCTATCTTGGGAACTAAAATTCCCTATCTCCATTTTACCAGTTATTTCTGCTGACTCTTTCATTTTTGCTGTAACAGGACATTCATACGTCTCGCATTGGTGCTCACGTCCTTGCCTGTGGACATCTTCTTCACAAGTAGGTGAACATAATTCTAACTTTTCACCAAGCAGATGCCTTGGGTAAAAGTACATTCTGGTGCGTCTTGTGAGTTCTGCAGCCATTCATTAAAGCAATTCATGAAGTGCAGTGATGATCCAGTGCAGCTAGAAGTATACTTCATTCGAAGCATTCATGGGTATCAGTCAACACTTGACAATTGGCTGAAAGAAATGAAAATGAAAAGTATACTGTGTGTTAAAGGCTTGGACCTGGTGCTTTATTCTTCTTCTTTGAGCTATGTCCTTCTGCAGTAGCCAGTATCAGACCTGCAGATACACTAGTGGAACTAATATCACCAAAGCAAGAGTTTAAGCTATGAATAGGCACATTCTTAATTCATCTCTTTTGGTGGCTAATGTTTACTCTTGGAGTATTATCAGTAGCATACATACTATTGTGATCCTAAAGGTTTTAAAATAGTTTAGTGGTAAGCTGGTACAGTATGCTATTAAGTTCTCCCTTAGGGGCTGTTTACATTCTACAGTAAAACTAATCTGCTCAAGATGTAGGAGATTGCAGATGCTGGAATTTGAAACAACAAACAATCTAATGGAGGAACTCTGGGCTGAGCAGTATTTGTCCCAAGAGGAGATCTTGCCTCTCCACTCTGTACAGTTTCAACATGAAATATCACTGATCTGATAATCCATTTTCCAGGTGATATTTGCCATGTTCCCTGTCCACTCATGTAGCCCTGGTTCCTGCACTCTCTACCCTACTCTGGTTTCAGTTGCAGGCCCCAATTCCTGGAAAATTTAGAATAATATGGTGTGAAATTAAACGTCAATGAGGCATTAATGGGAAGAACATTCAGTTGTCTTGGAAATCTGCCAATATGGCACCACCAAAGTCAGATTATTGGAATTTTATTATAATGTGACCATCTACATGATGCAGAATGTACAAGAGAAGCATTCTTAAGAATCATTTTGATAATGCACTGTGTCTGCCAAAGTTTAAGTTAATGTAAATGTACATTGTGTATCTTTGACAGGTGAAGTAATAACATTTGGTATAGTGTGTTCTTTAAATAGTGATCCATGTACTCATGAACATCTTTGTCATTGGAGTGGAAAGCTTGAAATTAAGCAGGCTAAGAGAGAACAAATCGATCGTTCCCTTGTCTTACATAAGAGCAAAATGGGAAATGGCATACTGCCTGTCTGGTGTCCCACGTCTGCCTGGATTTATTTTTCCACTGGAATTCTTTACGTTATTGATTGTAATTTGCCTCTGTAGCTGCATCTTTATATGGTCAGCACCTTAGTGGTGCAAATGAAAGTTGGAAATCTTCACCATTTTTCTCAACTTAATTGAGCTTGTTGCAGTATGTTGGGAATGAATTGTATTGAATCTTTGAGACTCAGTGATCACATCAGTTAGAGTTACAATACTACTCATGACAGGAATCCAGGCCAGGCTACAAACTAGTGCATAGAGTGGAAATTTCTGTTCTGTTGTGGCCAAGTAGAGAGAAATTATGGGCTTGAATTTGTCCAAGTGAGTCATGCTCTATGGGACCTTTCCCTTCACCTCTAGCTCAAAAACGTTACAGTGTGTTGATATTAATCATCACTGGCCATGGCTTTGGCTATTTTTGCCCAATATCTGGAATTAGTTTTATAAAACTCTCCGGTTTCAGGACCACTGTTTAAATCTCACGTTTGATAATGTTTCTGATCATCTGCCTAGTATCTCATACATGGTCACCATACTGGTACAGCTAGTGGAGCTGCTGCCACACAGCTCCAGTGAATTGCATTCCATCCTGACCTCCGGTGCTGTTTGTGGAGTTTGTACTTTCTGTGAACCTGTAGGCTTCCCACAGCTGCCCCAGCTTCTTCCCATGTCCTAAAGGCAGCAGGTTGGCACTGTAAATTGTGTCTTATGTAGGGAAGGGTTAGCATACATCTTGAGTTGACTGTATGGTGGGGAAAGAAGGGAATATTGTAGGGTCAGCATGGACTCAGTGGGCAGGAGGGCCTGTATCCATGCTGTATGTTTCTGGCTTAATATCAGATTCTGATTGGCAACAATCCTGCAAAGAATCTCCCCATTATGATACAATAAGCATCAAGTTGTAAATTGCTTATTGTTTTTAAACCTTTAACATCATTGAGCTTCATGTTAGATGGCTTCATCAACCTGGTAGGGAAGTTCCAATTATTTAAACATTTCATTCAAGTAGAGTGACAGTGTGCCAAACGCCTTGGTTCAGATTCAACTGGAGTTTTTTGTCCAGTTCTCGGCTTTGCAGTTTAGGAATGATGCTGTGCCTTGGGTTTGACGTAGGGGAGAGTTATTAAAATGACTTCAGGAATGAAGAACTTCAGTTCCATGGAGAGACTGAGGAAGCTGGGGTTGTCTTCCTCAAGGTAAAAAAAAAGAATGCTGTGTAGGAAATGTGAAGAAAATGCAAGCTCTTTTACGTAATGTAGTGAAATTCTGGGAATGTGCCATCTAAAATATGGAAGTGGATGCAGAAGGAACTTTCAAAGCAGAATTGGAGATGTATTTGTGAACTTCTTACTAGGTTTTTGGAAAAAGGCAGTGTAGGTGCAATAAATTAAGTGGCCAGTAATATCACTTGAAAGGGTAATTTGAGTTTACAGTGTATAATTAGATAAAATCTAGAAAGATTTATATTTCTTTAGCATCTTGCATCTATTAGTATGTCTGAAACTGATTCACAACTATTGCACTATCTTTGACTCTGTAGTGTCCATTTTAATGCAAAAGCCAATTTGTGTACAGCAAGCTCTCACAAGCTCAATGTGTTTACGTTCAGTGATAGGGTAATGTCATTTTAGGATTAAGTATTATCAGGAACTTTAGAGAGAACTTTCCTGCTCTTCTATCTCTTAACAACTTTAGGTCAGTGCCTAATACCTCAAAGTTCAAAGTAAATTTATTATCAAACTACATATACGTCACCATATACTACCCTGAGATTCATTTTCTTGAGGGCATTCATAGTAAGTAGAAAGAAACACAATAGACTCAATGAAAAACTATACATAACAGAGACAAACAACCAACCAATATGCAAAAGACAACAAGCT
The DNA here is from genome assembly GCF_048418815.1 of Hemitrygon akajei. Classification (NCBI taxonomy): domain Eukaryota; kingdom Metazoa; phylum Chordata; class Chondrichthyes; order Myliobatiformes; family Dasyatidae; genus Hemitrygon; species Hemitrygon akajei. Next base: position 37,081,509 of record NC_133127.1, read on the forward strand.
GTGCAAATACAAAAAAAAGCAATGAAAGAGCACGAGTTTTGCAGAGTCCTTGAAAGTGAGTCCATAGGTTGTGGAATCAGTTCAGTTGTAGGGTGAGTTAAGTTGTTCCTCCTTGGTTCAAGAGCATGATGGTTGAGGGGTAATAACTGCACCTGGAGTTGGTGGTGTGGGACTTGAGGTTGATACCTCCTTCGTGACAGCAGCAGTGGGAAGAGAGCATGGCCTAGATGGTGGGGGTCCTTGATGATGGATGCTTCTTTTCTGCAACAGTGCAGATGTGCTCAGTGGTAGGGAGGGCTTCACCGTGATAAACTGGGCTGTATGACCAGGGTCCTGAAGATAGGTCTCTGCCCGAAGCATCAACTGTTTATTCTTTTCCATAGATGCTGCCTGACCTGAGTTCCTCCAGTGTTTTTTTTGTGTGTGTTGCTTTGGACTTCCAGCATCTGCAGACTTTCTTGTGTTTGGGCTGGATCCACTACTTTTTATAGGTTTTTCCGTTCAAGGGCATTGGTGTTCTATACCAGGCCATGATGCAATCAGTCACTATACTCTCCACTGTGCATCAATAGAAGTTTGTCAAAGTTTTAGATGACATGCTGAATTTTAGCAAACTTTAAGAAAGTAGAGGTGCTGCTGTGCCTTCTTTGTAATGGCACTTAGATGGACAGATTCTCCGAAACATCAACACTGACCCTCTCATCTTTGATCCCCTGATAGGGTCAGGTTAATAGGCCTTCACTTTCTTCCTCCTGTAGACAATAAACATCTCTTTGGTTTTGCTGCTGACATTGAGTGAGAGGTTGTTGTTGTGGTTCCATTCATCCAGATTTTCAATCTCACTCCTATATGCTGATTTGTCACCACCTTTGATTTGGCAAATGATAGTGGTGTCATCAGCAAACTTAAATATGGCATTGGAGCTGCTCTTAGCCTCCCAGTCATAAGTATAAAGCAAGTAGAGCAAGGGGCTCAGCACACAGCCTGTGATGCATCTTTGCTGATGGCGATTGTGGAGGAAATGTTGCCAATCTGAACTGACTGGTGTCTGCAAGTGAAGAAATTGAGGTAATTAAGGCCTTTGACAAGACTGCACTCCCCTCAGAACCGTGCTGGGGTCTATTATGCTCACATGACCTATAGCCTTGTTAGTGTGCTAACTATTAAAAATAAAATGTCTAAAAGTTAAATGGTAGTTATCAAATGCATCTTCCTAACCATGCAGGTCCTCTTCCCATGGCAAACCTTCCATAGGTTACTATTAATCACCACAAAATGCTACGCCTGGGCCCAGTGAATATTGAAAAAAGCAGTTCCAATAATGAAGCAGTTTCAATTCCCTTGCCATGGTTGTACTCGGGTTAACTTATCACAGGAAAGGAGGAAAAGTTTACAAGTTACTTGTTGTTCCTTAGTGTTAAATTTTAGGTTTTGTGAGGATTGGATTAATTTGAACTATTTTACCTGGACTAGAATTGTTTATAGAGACTCAATAACAATGCATCATTTTTTTTTTCCCTGAAAATGAATGCATGCATCCAGTTTCTGATGCAGATGTAGGTAGACATGAAAATTGGTTGGTGTGAACTTTAACACAACTTTATTTACTTTTTGTTTTTCTTTCCAGGACTTGCCATGAAATGCTGTTTAATAAAGGGTGAGTCTATATTTCCTGACACATCTTAGGAGAACAAAATAAATTCTGAGCAACGTACCAAACAAACATTGCCTAGAGACTAACATGTGTAACATTCCCAGCCCGTCAGAAGTGTATGTTTAAATTTCCAGAGTGGCATGACTTGCAGGGGGATGGGAACCAGAGTGCCAGAACTCTTGGTGGAGAGGTTGTGGAGGCAGGTGTTGGTAAGACCTCTGACAAAGTTGGGAATCAAAAGGCTGAGCATGGTGCGACTGGTGTCTTGAGTTGCGTAAATATCAATGCAAGAAGTATTGTGGGAAAGACAGGTGATTGTGCTGAAGATGAGGTAGCTGGATTACAAACAGGCAATGTGTAGTGAGGAGAGGCTGTTGACGGCAAAATCGCAGTCAACAGGATGAGTTGTAATGTAGAAGGCAGACAGAATTGAAAAGGGCGAATACAGGACAGGTGTTACATTTGAATGTGCGGAATATACAGAATGAGGTAGCTGAATTTGTAGCACAGTTGCGGATTGGCATGTATAATGTTGCAGGCATTACTGTATCATGGCTGAAAGAAGATTATAGCTGGGAGCTTAATGTCCAAGGATACACATTGAATCAAAAGGGCAGGCAGAAAGGTGTTGGTCTGTTCGTAAAAAAGGAAATCAGATAATTAGAAGAGGAATTAAATCATTGTGGATAGAGCTAAGGAACTGCAAGGGTAAAAAGGCCTTATAGGAGTTGTATACAGACCCCCAAACAGTAGTTAGGATGTGGTCTACAGTTACAAGAGGTAGAAAATGCATGCCGAAAGGCAATGTTACAATAGTTACGGAGAATTTCATTATGCAGCTAGATTGAGAAAATCAGGTTGGTGCTGGATTCCGGGAAAGGAAGTTTCTAAAGTGCATACAAGATGGCTTTTTGTGCAGCTCATGGCTGTGCCCACTAGGGTGATCAGCAATTCCGGATTGGGTGTTGTGCAGTGAACCAGAATTGATAGAGAGCTTAAGGCAAAAGAACCCCTGAGGGTAAGTGATCAGAATATGATCAAATTCACCCTGAAATTCGAGAAGGAGACGCTAAAGTCAAATATATCAGTATTACAATGGAGTAAAGAGAATTGGAGGCATGAGAGAGGAGTTGGCCAGAATTAATTAGAAAGGAACGCTGGCAGGGAGGACAGCACAACAGCAATGGCTGGAAATTCTGGAAGCAATTTGGAAGGCATTGTATATATTTATCCCAAAAAGGAAGAAATATTCAAAAGGAAAGATGACACAACTGTTGCTAACAAGAGAAGTCAATGGCAACATAAAAGCCAAAGAGGGCATATAATAGAAGAAAAATTAGTGGGAAATTAGAGGATTGGGAAGCTTTTAAAAACCAATAGAAGGCAACTAAAAATGTAATTAAGAAGATGAAGATGGAATATGAAAGTAAGCTAACCAATAATATTAAAGAGGACACCAAAAGTTTCTTCAGAAGGGAGAGGGTCAGAAGAAAGGAAATTTATAGACTAGTTATATTCTTGTGGTTGGGAAGATGTTGGAGTTGATTATTAAGGATGAGGTCTCAGGGTACTTGGAGGCACATGATAAAATAGGCTGTAGTCAGCATGGTTTCTTCCAGGGAAAATCTAGCCTGGCAAATCTGTTGGAATTATTTGAAGAAATATCGAGCGGGATAGACAAAGGAGAATTCGTTGATGTGTACTTGGATTTTCAGAAGGCCTTTGATAAAGTGCCACACACGAAACTGCTTAACAAACTACGAGCCCATGATATTACAGGGAAGATTCTAGCATGGATAAAGCAGTGGTTGACTCAGGAGGGAAGAAGTGAGAATTAAGGGAGCCTTTTCTGGTTGGCTGCCAGTGGCTAGTGGTGTTCCTCAGGGGTCTCTGTTGGAACTGATTCTTTTTACGTTATATGTCAATGATTTGGATGATGGAATTGTTGGCTTTTTATAAAGTTTGCAGATGATTATGGATAGGTAGTTTTGAAGTAGAGAGGAAGTGGAGAAGCTACAGAAGGACTTAGCCAGATTAGAAGAATGAGCAAAGAAACTGCGTATGGAATACAATGTTGGGATGTGTATAGTCATGCATTTTGATAGAAGTAATATGGTTGACTATTTTCTAAATGGAGAGAAAATATTAAAAAAACTGAGGTGCAAAGGGTCTTGGGAGTCCTTGTACAGGATTCCCTAAAGGTTAATTTGCAGGTTGAGTCTGTGATGAGGAAGTCAAATATGTTGTTAGCATTTATTTCAAGAGGATTAGACTATAAAAGCAAGAATATAATGTTGAGATTTTATTAAGCACTGGTGAGGCCTCACTTGGAGTATTGTGACAGTTTTGGGCCTCTCATCTTAGAAAGGATGTGCTGAAACTGGAGAGGATTCAAAGGAGGTTCACAAAATAATTCCAGGATTGACTGGCTTGTCATATGAAGAGTGCTGGATGGCTCTGGGCCTGTATTTGCTGGAATGAGGGGTAATCTCATTGAAACTTATCAAATGGCGAAAGACCTTGATAGAGTGAATGTGGAAAAGATGCTTCCTGTGGCGGGAGAGCCTAAGACTAGAGGGTTAGCCTCAGAATAGAGGGGTGTCCTTTTAGAATGGAAATGAGGAGGAATTCCTTTAGCCAGAAAGTGGTGAATCTGGAATTCTTTGCCCCAGGCAGCTGTGGAGGCCAAGTTTTTATGCATAGTTAAGACTGAAGTTGATAGTTTCTTGATTGGTCAGGGCATGAAGGGATACAGGGTGAATGCAGGAGGTTGGGGCTGAGAGGGAAAACAGATCAGCCATGATGATGGCAGAGCAGATTCGATGGGCCAAATGGTCTATTTCTGCTCCTATATCTTATGGTCTTGTGGACTTAACTTAGAAATGATTGCAGTTGTGCTCTGCTTTGAAATTAAGAAATGTTCACATGTGTATCATATGACATCAATGTGACTTAATTTCTTGGCCAAAATTTCATGGCACTTGGTACTTTTGGAGAGCCAAGAGAGGGATACCTTTCCTGGCAGCTTAAGTCCAACAGCTGTATAACAAACAGGCTGCTAGATAAACTCAGTGGCTCAAGGTTTTCTGTGGGGGGGGGGAGGAATTCTTTCTAGTTTTAACTCAAACCATCAACAGTTTTTCTTCTCACTGATGCTACTTGCCCCTTTGAGTTCTTTCAACAAGTTATTTGTTGCCCCAAATTCCTGGTTCTAGAGTCTCTTGTGTTTCCTCCGATAACAGTGAAATCCAGCCCATGGTTTTTGACTGGCCTACCTAAACTCATCTGTTGTTTCAGAGCCTATCGGTGTCCTTTGTGTATGCAGTCTGCGACGGACATGAGTAAGTACTGGGAAGAGCTGGATACAGAAATCGCTCAGACACCAATGCCATCTGACTATCAGAACATGGCTGTTAAGGTAAGAGTTCAATTGTACACAACTAATGTGTTAGTCATAAGAGTGTTAGAGCCATACCGTGAGACTATTTGGCTCAGTGAACCCAAGCTGACCATTTCCATAATTCCAGGCACTGCCAAAAACTGCAAAGTTAATCTGTTAAACAGATTCTGCTGTGATTATATGACTGACAGTGTCCTTGTTTAAACTTCACTTAACTGTCTTATGGACCTAGGAAACACATGCAATTACATGGAACAAAATGTAGAGGCACATTGCAGTGAACAGGCCTTTTGGCCAACTGATTCCACATCAGCTATCAACCACCCATTTACACTAGAGTCACAGATCAATACAGCATAGATGCAGGTCCCTTGACCCAACCAATCTATGCTGGCCATTGTGCCATCCCTCTTCCCAGAAGGTGTTGGCACCTTAAATACCGTCTGGGTAGCCTCCAACCTGATGGCATGAACATTGACTTCTCCAACTTCTGTTAATGCCCCTCCTTCCCTTCTTATCCCATCCCTGATATATTTAGTTTTTTTTCCCCCCTTCCCCTTTTTTTTCTCTCCTCTCCCTGCCCATCACTCTGCCTGTTCTCCATCTCCCTCTGGTGCTCCCCTCCCCCTTTCTTTCTCCCTAGGCCTCCCATCCCATGATCCTTTCCCTTCTCTAGCTCTGTATCCCTTTTGCCAATCACCTTTCCAGCTCTCAGCTTCACCCCACCCCCTCCGGTCTTCTATCATTTTGCATTTCCCCTCCCCCTCCTACTTTCAAATCTCTTACTATCTTTCCTTTCAGTTAGTCCTGACGAAGGGTCTTGGCCCAAAACGTCGACAGTGCTTCTCCCTATAGATGCTGCCTGGCCTGCTGTGTTCCACCAGCGTTTTGTGTGTGTTACACCAACTAAGCATTACCCTTCACAGATGCTGCCTGATCAGCTGAGTTCCTCTAATGTTTTGTTCTTTGCACAAATTTCCAAAATCTGCACTTTGTTTCTCTACTGCTATATTTAGGACAGTTTAGCTTCTGACAGTTCAGTAACTGTAGTGATGGACCACTAACCCAGACAGCAGGAGTTCCAGTTACATGTGCCAGGGCCGTGAGATATCTCTCACAAAAGGGGCTCTACTCTTCCCAGCTGGTCTGCAGATGACTCCTATTCTGTACTGCATGTTGACGTGAATCTCTCAGAAGTGGTCTGACGAGTCAGTTGGTAATTTAAATCTTAGCCTGCCACTTAGAGTCATAGAGTTCTACAGCACAGAAACAGACCTTTTGGCCCATCTAGTCTGTGCTGACATTTTATTCTGCCTCATCCCATTGAACCATAGCTTTTCATGCTCGGAGTCCTGCCATGTGCAGAAGTTCGCTGATGACACGGCCATAGTGGGGTGTGTCAGGAATGGACAGGAGGAAGAGTATAGGAAACTGATACAGGACTTTGTGATATGGTGCAACTCAAACTACCTGCGTCTCAATATCACCAAGACCAAGGAGATGGTGGTGGACTTTAGGAGATCTAGGCCTCATATGGAGCCAGTGATCATTAATGGAGAATGTGTGGAGCAGGTTAAGACCTACAAGTATCTGGGAGTACAGTTAGACGAGAAGCTAGACTGGACTGCCAACACAGATGCCTTGTGCAGGAAGGCACAGAGTCGACTGTACTTCCTAAGAAGATTGGCGTCATTCAATGTCTGTAGTGAGATGCTGAACGTGTTCTATAGGTCAGTTGTGGAGAGCGCCCTCTTCTTTGTGGTGGCGTGTTGGGGAGGAAGCATTAAGAAGAGGGACGCCTCACGTCTTAATAAGCTGGTAAGGAAGGCGGGCTCTGTCGTGGGCAAAGTACTGGAGAGTTTAACATCGGTAGCTGAGCGAAGGGCGCTGAGTAGGCTACGGTCAATTATGGATAACTCTGAACATCCTCTACATAGCACCATCCAGAGACAGAGAAGCAGTTTCAGCGACAGGTTACTATCGATGCAATGCTCCTCAGACAGGATGAAGAGGTCAATACTCCCCAATGCCATTAGGCTTTACAATTCTACTGCCAGGACTTAAGAACTTTTTAAAAGCTATTAATGCTTTTTGAGATAGTGATTTAGATGCATATCATATTTTTTACTGAGTTAAGTACTGTATGTAATTAGTTTTGCTACAACAAGTGTATGGGACATTGGAAAAAAAGTTGAATTTCCCCATGGGGATGAATAAAGTATCTATCTATCTATCATACCCTTTCCATTCCAAACTTTTCCTAAATGTTGCAAAGGAACCTGCAGCCATTACTTCCGCTAGCAGCTTGTTCCTCACTTGCAACACCCTCTGATTTCAGTCCACAATTCTGAGAATAAGCCCTTTCACCCAGGACGTACCCTCTTCTCATTGCTGCCATCAGTTAGGAGGTACAGAAACCTGAAGGCGCACACTTAACAATTCAGAAACTGCTTCTTCCCCTCTGCCATCTGATTTCTGAATGGACACTGAGCCCATGAACATTACCTCACTGCTATATTATTTCTATTTTTTTGCACTACTTATTTAACTATATAATATGTTTTCAGTTTATTTCTCTATTGTTATGTATTGTATCGCACTGCTGCCGCAAAGTTAACGAATTTCACAACATACGCCGGTGATGTTAAATCTGATTCTGAATATCTTTTTTATTCTGCTCTGTTTATAACATTCTAGGTTTTTACTGTTATGTAACTTTAGTTTTGAAAGTAGTGTCCGTGATGATAGTTGATCTTCGTTCTTGAATCAGAACATGGTGACTGGTTCCCGTTTCACTCCAGTGATTAGGGCACCAAAACCATTGTGGCAGTCCCAGTGCTTGTACTGAGGAATACTGCACAATAAGCAAACAGATGCCTTGGGAAGAGCCAAGGGAGCAAGGTCCTAACTTCCCTTTTGGTAGTAGACGTTCTCTTGCTTTTTCTCTGCCAACTTCTAATTGTTATCGTATTGTTGCCTGTGGGAGCTTACTGTGCAGAAATCAATTTTCTTCATGGGGTGAAAATACTTTTGGGTGTCCTAAGGACATTAAAGGTGCTATAGAAATACAAGCATCTGTGTACTCATCATGTTCTGTCATTGTTTCTAATGAATACTTTATATTTTTGATTGCCTCTGTAGATAATGTGTAATGACTGTCAGCTCCACAGTACTGCGCCATTTCATGTGTTGGGTCTGAAGTGCAGTGGGTGTGGATCGTACAACACGGCCCAGGATGGAGGACTAATCACTCTCCAGCAATGATACACAACCCATATTCTGTAGAATACACAATTAAACTCTTAAAAGTAGCCTTGCAATATCTCATTCCTTTGGACTATTTTTCAACCAGCAATCTTGATTCTAATTGATTCAGAAACCAGTCATACTTTTCAGCTTTTCAGCAGTATGTTCTGTTATTGTCTCCATTTCCTAACAATTTCCTGCCTTTTACAAGAGCCAATTATTGTATTTAGAAGAAGTGTTCTTATTGTTCATCATAATGTTCTGTAAGACACTTTATTTTGGACATCTTCATGATCTATAATTTTGGCTATTGGAAAAATTGCTTTCAGTCTGCAATTCAAAATTTCTGATGCAAGTTTTCCATGTCTCATTATTCTTTCCAAGAGTACCTATGTTGGTAACATACTCTAGAAATAGAAGATCTTTTAAGCATGATAAATGTATAACATTTATTCTAAGGTGACTTTAGTTTACTCTGTGACATTTGAATGCTGTATTGTTTTATACAATTTCCTCTGTGATTTTAACAGGTCCATTTTGGGTTACAACACTTATTGGCACAGCCCAATAATTACAGGCGACCCATTCATAAATTAACATTAGCTCAGTGGGTAGCACATCTTCCGTTGAGTCAGGAGGTTATGAGTTCAAACAAAAAATTAGGCTGATGTCAGAAACTAGAAAATCTGCAGATGCTGGAAATCCAAGAAAAACACACACAATGCTGGAGGAACTCAGCAGGCCAGGCAGCATCTATGGAAAAGGGTATTGTCAATGTTTCTGGCTGAGACCCTTCATCAGGCCCAGTTCAGTAGTAAAGGAGTGCAGCACTGTCAAAGGTGCCAGTTGTGAAACTAACTGCTGCCTAATCAGATTTTAAAAAGCATCCTGTGGCAGTCTTGAGGACTAGATTCTTTATCCTCAACCAACAGCTAAAATATGTAATTGCTATGTGAAAAGTATGCACCATATTTCCTCCATTTTATCAGTAATTCAAAGATACTTTGGCTTCAAAGCTGCTTAAGATTTTCTGACATCATGAGAAGTTCTATAATAAAGGAATGGTAGTTACAACATGGAGTGTATATATTCTGGAAATGTAATTGGAATCCATAGATCTGAAATGTGCCTAATACAGCAGATAGATCCCAGCTACTTACCTCCTGGTGACATTTTGATTTGGTGTGATTGCAGGGACAAGTGTACAAATTACTTAAACTGTCATTTAATCAGATGAAGGTGAATCTCTATGGATTGTAATTATTGCTCAAAACGCAATATTATGTTTTAACCTTGAAACAACTGTATTGCTTTCTATTATTGTCACATGTACCAAGATGAGTGAAAAGCTTGTAGACAGTCTTCTTCACTGTCCACTATACATTGATTTTATTTTTTTACATATATACGTACAGATACACACTCCCCTACCTACTATCACCGGTATGTTATGTTTCTTTGGAAGGACATACAAACTTTCTTACAGAGGAAAGTGGAATTGAACTCTGATGCCCAAGCTGTAATAGCATTGCACTAGCCACCACACTACCAGGCCGCCCCATTTTGTGAGCAGTATGTCTATCATTCCAAATGTCTCATTTCAGCAGGTAACACAGCTTTATCTCTTCACCCTCGTGTAGAACAGCAGTGAGAGCTTTGGTTTTAATTATGCATCTTGGTCTTTTCAACTGCTAGATGGCGCCAGTCTCTTACAGACCAGAAGACCATGCCTAGAATTTAAGTGCCATTCACTACAATGGAAGCAGAGGATGTATGAAAAGTCAATGTGGAGTTTATTGTCATATCACAGGTGCAATTATAAACTTACTTGCAGCAGTGTCACAGACACATACCATCACATACCATTCACAAGTAAAGCATAAACAGAAATTATGCACAAATTTCAAAACAGAAAAGAATTAGAACAAAAGGAAAGTGGTATAGTGTTGCTGTACTAAGGTAATGTTTAAGGTTTTGGTTGGTACAAGAACCGAATAGTTGAAAGGAAGTAGCTGTTCTTGAACCTGGTGATGTGAGACAACAGGCTTCTGTATCACCTGCCTGGTGCTAGCTGTGTGAAAATAACATTGCCTGGATGATGGTGAGCTTTGATAGATGCCTGAGTCAGTACCTCCTATAGATACTACTCTCCACAGCCTCTTAAATTCCTGCACATTGGAAGTGCTGTACCAGACCATGATGCAACTAGTCAGGTTACTTTCAGCAGTACATCTGTAAAAGTTTGTTTGTGTTCAGTAATGAGTTTTGATGGGTTTGAGTGTTCCGCCAGTGTAATTTCACTTTAAATTGTATGAACTAAGATGACCAACACAATAACGATGGAATAGACAAAATTATGCAATAGAGAAATATACTAATTATTGGCTGGGAGGCAACCCTTCAACCCTCCCCCCCCCCCCGATTCTCCTAACTCTCCCCTTCCCCAAATTCTTCTCTCCCATCCGACTCATCTCTTCACCCCACCCATCTCTCCTCTTTTCCTTCCTTCCCTCCCTGCTCTCTCTCGTTTTCCTACTCCAACTCTCCCTTTCCAAAAGGTTTCGCTTTGCTGGTGATGTTTCTTTTTCACTGTCACTGAAACCTAATGGGTGTAGACAGAACACTGCCCTGCAATTATTGTCCATTTTCTGGTGCTGCTGCTTTGATTTCACAACCAGATCAGGTGAAGCTATCAGTAAATATAGGAATGACTAAGCTGCTGATGTACCTTTATCACTAAATAAGTAACAGGAGTCAGAGTTGTACAGAATGGAAAGAGGCCTTTTGGTCCAACTTGTCCATTGCCAACCAAGTTGCCTCTCTGAGCAAATTCTATTTCCCTAGATTTGACCCATATTCCTACTGTGTACTTGTCCAAATATCTCAAGGACTAGAATATAAAAGCAAGGATGTAATGCTGAGGCTTTATTAAACACTGGTGAGGCTTCACTTGGAGTATTGGGAGCTGTTTTAGGGCCCTTATCTTAAAAAAGGATGTGCTGACACTGGAGAAGGTTCAAAGGAGGTTCACAAGAATAATTCTGCGGTTGAAGGGCAAATCTAATGAGTGTTTGATAGCTCTGGGTCTTTACTCACTGGAATTCAGGAGAATGAGGGGTGACCTCAATAGAAAGGCCTCTATAGAGTGGAGAGGATGTTTCCTTTGGTGGGAGTCTCTAAGACCAGAGGACACAGCCCCAGAATAGAGGAATATCCTTTAAGAACGGAGATAAGGAGAAGTTCCTTTAGCCCGATAGTGGTGAATCTGTGGAATTCATTGCTGCAGCCAGCTGTGGAGGCCAAGTCATTAGGTATATTTAAGGCCAGCGGTTGATAAATTATTGATTAGTTAGGGCATGAAGGGATATGGGGAGAAGGCAGGAGATTGGGGCTGAGAGGGAAAATGGATCAGCCATGATGAAATGGCAGAGCAGACTCAATGGGCCAAATGGCCTAATTCTGCTCCTATATCTTATGGTCTTAAGGAATTCAGTTTGGCAACCAAACTGGAAGACAGATGAGAATGTTTTGTAACAAATGCTTTAATGTAAAATGTGGTATTTGAAAGTGCAGTGGAAGCAGTTTAAATTTGCTTTTTCAAGGTGAAAGTTATGCATTCGGAGAAAGACTGGTGGAGGTGGGGTGGTGAACAAATAAATGATTGATGAAAGAGAGTTTTACAGTGCCAGTGTAGAATGGAAGGGCTAAATGGACTCTCAGCACCTGATTCTATGGCATTGTGATGATGGTTGGGCAGTGTAGTAAAGGGACAAGTCTGGAAAAGTAACTCCGAGTAGCCAGGAGTTTCACACGTGGCTAATTGAGCTCCTTACACAATCTGGATGTAACATGGAAGCAGGCCCATTTACTCTCTGCCGTGCTTCATTAATGCTTCTTTCTTGGACTTTTCAGACAGACATACTTTATTGATCCTGCGGGAAATTGGGTTTCGTTACAGCCTCACCAACCAAGAATAGTGAAGAAATATAGCAATATAAAACCATAAATAATTAAATAATAATAAGTAAATTATTCCAAGTGGAAATAAGTCCAGGACCAGCCTATTGGCTCAGGGTGTTTGACACTCCGAAGGAGGAGTTGTAAAGTTTGATGGCCACCGGCAGGAATGACTTCCTATGACACTCAGTGTTGCATCTTGGTGGAATGAGTCTCTGGCTGAACGTACTCCTGTTCCTAACCAGTACATTATGGAGTCGATGGGAGACATTGTCCAAGATGGCATGCAACTTGGACAGCATCCTCTTTTCAGACACTACAGTCAGAGAGTCCAGTTCCACTCCCACAACATCACTGGCCTTACGAATAAGTTTGTTGATTCTGTTGGTGTCTGCTACCCTCAGCCTGCTCCCCCAGCACACAACAGCAAACATGATAGCACTGGCCACCACAGCCTCATAGAACATCCTCAGCATCATCCGGCAGATGTTAAAGGACTTCAGTCTCCTCAGGAAATAGAGATGGCTCTGACCCTTCTTGTAGACAGCCTCAGTGTTCTTCGACCAGTCCAGTTTATTGTCCATTCGTATCCCCAGGTATTTGTAATCCTCCACTATGCCCACACTGACCCCTTGTTTTTGTGTGACCTGGAGCCTAGTCAGTCTGTCAAAGGAGAGTATCCTAACTATTTGTATCATGGGCTGGTTTAGAACCAGCAATGCCCAGGAACGGAAAGGCTTCAGAAAATGATAGATGCGGCCCAGCCCGTTACAGGCAAAGTCCACCCCACTGTTCAGTGTATTTACATGGATCACTGTAACAAGAAAGCAGAATCCATCATCAAAGACCCCCACCATCCAGACCATGTCCTCTTCAAACTTCTACCGTCATTCATCCAGGAGGTAAAGAAGCCTTGGGTTCAGCAGTTACTACCTTACAAGCATCAGGCTCCTGAACCAGCAAGGATAGCTTCATTCACCACTATTAACAGATTCTGTTCCCTGCAGACTCACTTTCAAGGACTTGACATCTTACAGCTTTAGTATTATTTTTATTTGCTGTTTGTCTTTTGTATATTAGTGCTTGTCCATCTTTATTTCTGTGTAGTTTTTATTATAAAATTTTATTGTAGTTTTTGTATAAATGCCTGTAAGAAAATGAATCTCAAGATAATATATGGCAATATAGACATAAATAAATTTACTTTGAACAAATCTAGGTGGACATAACAGAATACTCTTATCCAGATTTAATCACCTACCTACACACAGTAGGGACAATTTACTTTGGCTGATTAAACACACCAACTGCATGTCCTCGGGATGTGGGGGAAAAACCCATACAGTCACAGGGAATGTGTAAACTCATCACGGACAGCACCAGAGGTCAGGATTGAATAGGAGGCCCGAGAGTTGAGAGACAGTGGTTTTACCAGCTGAAGGTGAAGCTTAGTCTTCTTCCTCCGTGCTGAAGTTCATCAGATTCCTTTAGATGTGCCGATATGTTTTGTCTGATTTACTCCCTGAGAAAGTCAACTGTCTTGCTTTTTTTTAGCCATCACTTTACATTCCCCACAAGAAGAAACATCATGTCAACATTATTCAATGTTTCATGATTTCAGGTTACCCTCCAGCCTTACCCTTTACACACTTCTGAGTTCCCTTTTGCAATTAACCATGACACAGTACAGTGGTTCTGACTGCAGCTTCAGAGCATCACTTTATAGACAGATTCTTTCAGATTGATTGTGCTGTTCATCTCAGGAATTTTACTGAAAGCTGCAGTCCACAAAGGCACACATGAAGAGCTTGAAATCCAAGGCATCAGATGAAGACAGTTGAAGAAAGAAAACTATTGAGTTAATGATTCATCCACCATTGGATTGGTTTATTATTGTGACGTATCAAGAAACAGTGAAAAGATTATGCATACTGTACAAACTGATCAAATCATTACACAGTGCATTGAGGTAGAGAAAGGGAAACCAATAACAGAATTGGTAAACAAATAAGGTGCAAGATCATAGCGAGGTAGATTGTGAGCTCAAGCATCCATCTTAACATACTAGAGAGCTATTCAGTAGTTAAGACGAGATTCTGCAGATGCTGGAAATCCAGAGCAACCTGTACAAAATGCTGGAGGAACTCAGCAGCTCAGGCAGCATCTATGAAAATGAATAAACAACATTTCGGGCCAAGACCTTTCTTCAGGACTGGAAAGGAAAGGGGAAGATGCCAGAATATAAAAGCAGGAGGAGGGGAAGAAGGACTAGCTAGAAGGTGAGGTGTAGCCAGATAGTGGGAATGGTAATGGCTGGCGATGAAGGAATCTGATAGAGGAAAGTGGACCATGGGAAAAAGGGAAGAAGGGTACTGGGGGAGGTGGTAGGCAGGTGAGGAGAAGAGTGGGGAATAGAAGCAGAGGGAGGGGGAAGGAAAATTTACCAGAAGGAAAAATGGATCTTTATGCCATCAGGTTCGAGGCTACCTAGGGATATGAGGTGTTTCTACTCCACCCTGAAAGTGGCCTTACTATGGCTGCCATGGACTGACATATGGGACTGTGGATAGGAATTAAAATGTTTGGTCACCAGGAAATTCCCACTTTTGGCTGATGGAATAGAAATGTTCAACAAAGCGGTTCGCTAATTTATGTCGGGTCTCACCGACGTAGAGGAGGCCACTTCGGGAGCACCGGGCATAATGGATTACCCCAATAGATTCACAGGTGAATTTTCTCACCTGGAAGGACTGTGGCCCTGAATGGAGGTAAGGGAAGAGCTGAATGAGCAGGTGTAGCTAAGAGGGATATTAGTGGGGAGGGAGGGATGAATGGACGAGGGAATTGTGGAGGGAGTGATCCCTGTGGAAAGCGGAGAGTGGGGAGGAAGTAAAGGTGTGTTTGGTGGTAGGATCCTGTTGAAGATGGTAAAAGTGATAGAGAAAGATGTATTTGATGCAGAGGCGTATGGGCTGGTAGGTGAGGACAAGAGGAACTCTATCCCTTTAAGGTGTTGAGAAGATGGGGTGAGCGCAGATGTCCAGGAAATGGAGGAGATGCCGGTGAGGTCAGCATTATGAGGAAGGGAAACCCTGTTCTTTGAAGAAGGAAGACATCTCTGATATCCTGGAAAGAAAAGCCTCATCCTGGGAACAGATTTGGCAGATACAAAGGAACTGAGAAAAGGAAATAGTATTTTTACAGGGGACAGGATGGGAAGGGGTATAGTTAAGACAGCCGTGGGAATCAGTAGATTTATAAAAGATGTTGGTAGACAAGTTGTAACCAGAGATCGAGACAGAGAGATCAAGAAAGGCGCCAAGTGAATTTAAGTGCAGGGTGGAAAGTGGAGGCAAAGTTGATGAAATTGATGAGCTCAGCATGAAAACATGAAGCAGCACCAATGGAGTTTTCAATATAGCAGAGTAAGAATTGGGGAGCATTATTGGGGAAGATTTAGAACATGGGCTTTTCTATGTAGCTACCAAAAAGCCAGGCATTGCTGAGACTCATGGCTACCCCTTGAGTTATGAGCAAGTGAGAGGAGCTGAAGGAGAAATTGTTGAGGGTGTGGACCAGTTCTGCCTAATGGAAGAGGGTGGTGGTGGAGAGGAACTGGTTGGGTCTTTTTTTTTTTGAGAAAGATGCAGAGAGATTTAAGCTTTTCTTGATAGGGAATGGAGTGTATAGGGGCTGGACATTCATGGTGAAAATGAGGCAGCCAGGGCCAAGAAATAGAAAGCTGTTGAGATTAAGAGCATGTGAAGAGTCATGGATGTAGGTGAGTAAGGACTGAGCCAAGGGGGATAGAATGGAGTCGAGGTATGTGGACACACGTTCAGTGGGGCAGGAGCAGGCAGAGACGGTGGACCTACCCAGACAGTCAGTTTTGTGGACCTTGGGTAGGAGATAGAAATGTACATTGCGGGGTCAGGGAACTAAGTTTGGTAGTAGTGGACAGAATTCTTCGGAGTTGATGAGGTTAGGGATGGTGTTGGAGATAATTTTCGCATGGTCCAGAGCCCTTTTCAAGGGGTAAGTAAGGGGAGGTGTCTGAGAATTGCTGCCTGGCCTCAAAAAGGTAGAGGTAAATCTGCCACACTACAGCAGCAAACCCTTTGTCTGTGGGTTTCATAGTTAAGGTTAGAATTGGTGTGGAGAGAGTGGAAACTGCCTTTACTGAGGTTCTGCTGCTCTGTGCCTGAAACATATCAGGCTGACTGTAGTTAATTATTCCATCTATATATAGGCACTGCAATATTTAAACATCTGTTAACTGTTAGAGGAATTCAATGGGTCAAGCAGCACCTATAGAGGCAAAGACATGATTGGGATCTTCCTGTACTTGTGCATATGACAATAAACATGACTTTGTGTCTTCCCTTTGAAATGAAAGAGTCTTGCTGTTGATCTTTCTATTCTGTCCGATTCTCCCCTGGAGCAATTGGATAAAGTAAAATTCATTGTACATTGGAAATCCAAAAAAAATACCGAGCTTGTTTAAAAAATGGAAAATAATAAATATTGTCAGAGGAGCCAGTCAGAAACCAAGGGACTTTTTTGAGGTAAAGACACATTACTTTTCAACAAATGATCCATGCAATAATGTGGCCCCATGTACTTTGAAATGCATACAAGCATAGATATGATTATGTGACAACACAATGAGTGGCCACAGCTTCTGTAAGCTTATTGTCTGTGAATCTTTTAAAGGGAAATTAATTTGGTTGTGTTAGCTTTTTGATCGGCGTGTGATAGTTACAAGAAGAAATACAGTCAGAAGAACAAAAAAAAATCAATTTTCATGTGAATTAATCAAAGTTGTCATTGTGTTGCTGAAACCTAGTTGGAACCATATAGCTGTTATTGAACCTGGTGGTGAGGGCCCTTAGGCTTCTGCCATGATCCTCTGCTTTTTTTTAGTGAGCTAAAAGCTTTGTTGTCATTGCTGAAGATAATGAGATTGCAGTGCTTCTCCATTCAACACAAAACTGCATCCTGGCAATTCAATTACTAAAAACACCATGACTAAATTTAAAATAATGTCTGAGTTATTTAGAGTGACACCTAAGTTACAATTGAATTAAAAACAATCAACTTTAAAAAAAACAGTAGCTGCTCTATTCAAGTACTGCACATGGCCATGTTATTAAATTCAACAATTAACTAGAAAATGGCATCTAGAATTAAAGCTGAGATTTTAAAAAGAGAGCTCTGAAATCAAAGTAGCTGCCCCTTTTAGACTGAAATATTGCTCATGCCTATGTATTGCACTTATTGATTGTCTATACTGCCTGTGGACTATGGATGGGTGAGTGGGGACTAATCGTTCAGTTACACATCAGCTCTGGGGAAAAAGCTGTTTTTCAGCTGTTTTTCCCTCTCCAAGACACAGAGCTCTGTGTCCTATTCTCATGTTTCTCTTTTGAAAGCTTTTGGCACCCTGGTCAAAGTTACTGCCGGATCTGGAGATTGTCCAGGAGGCCCTTCAGAAGTCAAGAATTAGGTTTACGGCTATTTCTTTGATGTTCATCATAGTACAGGTCAGATAGATTGAGTCTGTACCAGCGAGGCAAGTATCACAACAGCAAGTAACAAGCCAAGTGAAAAGGGGAACACCAAAGGACTAGACCTTCTGTTCTCTCTTTATACTGCAAGCTAGTAGAAACTGGCTTAAAAAAGGGAGTTTCGCTGAGAAGAACAGTTTGTGAAACAAGAACAATCTTGATTTACACCGCTATGCCATCTCAGGTTCACAGACAAAATGAAAATTCCAGTACAGAAGCAACAATATTACAAATCTGAAAATTTAGAGACCAAGAGGTGATTATACAAACATATAAGGGAGCATAAAGAAAATAAGATTACAGGAAAAATAACAAATTAAATTCCAATTTAGACCCTAATACAACATCACTACTGGCAGCAACACACACAAAATGTTGGTGGAATGCAGCAGGCCAGCCAGCATCTACAGGAAGAAGTACAGTCAACATTTCGGGCTGAGACCCTTCATCAGGACAAAGGGTCTCGGCCCAAAACGTCAACTGTACTTCTTCCTGTAGATGCTGTCTGGGCTGCCGCGTTCCGCCAGCATTTTGTGTGTGTTGCTTGAATTTCCAGCATCTGCAGATCTCTTCGTGTTTGTGTTTTTAAAATCACTACTGGCAGGCTTTTATTTATTTATCTTTGCTTAGCGATACCGCATGGATTGAATTCAAAAGCAGGGATGTCATGCTGCAACTATACAGGGTACTGGTGAGGCCGCACCTGGAGTACAGTGTGCAGTTCTGGTCTCCCTACTTGAGGAAGGATATACTGGCTTTGGAGGCAGTGCAGAGGAGATTAACCAAGTTGATTCCAGGGATGAAGGGGTTAACCTATGAGGTGAGATTGAGTCATCGCCTGGGACTATACTCTTTGGAGTTCAGAAGAATGAGAGGGGATCTTGTAGAAACATACAAAATTTTGAAAGGGATAGATAAGAAAGAAGTAGGAAAGTTGTTTCCACTGGTAGGTGAGACTAGAACTAGGGGACATTGCCTCTAGATTCAGGGGAGAAGATTTAGGTCGGAGATGAGGAGAAACTGTTATTCCCAGAGAGTGGAGAATCTGTGGAATTCTCTGCCCAGGGAAGCAGTTGAGGCTTCTTCACTAAATATATTTAAGAAACAGTTAGATAGGTTTTTACATAGTAGGGGAATTAAGGGTTATGGGGAAAACGCAGGTAGATGGAGCTGAGTTTACGGACAGATCAGCCATGATCTTATTGAATGGCAGGGCAGGCTTGATGGGCCGGATGGCCTACTCCTGCTCCTACTTCTTACTTTCTTATGTAACAGGTCTTTCTGGCCCAATGAGCCAGTACTGTCCAGTTACACTCATGTGACCAATAAATCTAACATCTTTGGAATGTGGGAGGAAATCAGAGCACCCAGAGGAAACCCACTTGGTCATGGGGAGAACATACAAACTCCTTACATGCAGTGTGGAATTGAACCTGGCTTGCTGGCGCTATAACAGCATTATGTTAACCGCTAAGCTACTGTGCTGCTAACTGCATTATACCTGCTTCTGCATTGTACTTCTTAATCTCCGGGAAACTTTTACTGCAACCCTTTCACACACCCCTTGCTAATGACAGAGGTCCGTGCTGTTACAGATCGAGGGTATGGCTCACACTTAATAGCTATCCATATGAAAATATGCCTTCTGTTTCTTTCCCTCTGAGTCTTATATTACTTTAATGGGCTTTGTCATTACTGTATGCAGAGTGAGACTTGTCTCTGTTGAAATAACAGTGATACAATAATGGTTCTGTGGCCATTATGTGTCAACAAATAAATGGAACCGCACTCTGTCATTGAACCATTGAATATACATGCACTGATCAAACATGAATCCAGATGGTCTTTAGAAATGACTGGACAGAGATGGGAGTTTTAGCAAGGTTTTTTTTTGATATTTTCTTTGACAAAGACAGAGGCTATTTGGCTCATTGGTTCTATGCCAGATCACTAAGTATTTCCATCGATCCCTTTCCCTGCTTACTTTCCTGGAAGTTATTCTCCCTCATGTGCCCATGACCTTCTACCCCCACAAACTCCACTCTCACCCACCTACACAGGACTTAGGAGAGCTAGAAGGTCTTAGCAAGTACATTCTACATGTGTGCAAAGAACATGAGGATAGAGTGAGGGTATGATCGATTAGGGATAAAAGTGAACATGCCTCAAATAAAAGGAGGTAGGGAGGTCCTTAATGAATACTTTGTTTCAATATTCACCAGGGTCCTTGACGAATGTAAGGTCAGTGTAGAACAGGCTAATATGCTGGAACATGTCAAGGTTAAGAAAGAAACAGTGTTGAAACTTTTGAAAAATATTAGGATAAATATGCCCCTGAGGTTGGATGGAATATAACCCATGTACTACAGGAAGTGATTGAAAAGATTTCCACACTATTGGCAATGATCTTTATGACTTCACTGACCACAGGAGTAGTACCAGAATAATAGAGGAGAGGAGATGTTATTCTTTTGTTCAAGAAAGCTAATAGATAGATAGATAGATACTTTATTCATCCCCATGGGGAAATTCAACTTTTTTTTTCCAATGTCCCATACACTTGTTGTAGCAAAAACTAATTACATACAATACTTAACTCAGTAAAAAAATATGATATGCATCTAAATCACTATATCACTAAATCTAAATAGGAGTAACACTGGGAACTATAGACCTGTGAGTCTTACATCAGTGTAAGCAAACTATTGAAGAGGATTCTTAAAGATATGATTTATAAGCATTTAGAGAAGTGTAATCTGATTAGGGATTGTCAACGTGGCTTTGTAAGGGCCAGGTCATGCCTCACAAGGCTGAATGGCTTTTTGAAGGAATGACAAAATAAATTGATAAAGGTAGCATGGTGGATATGTTGTAAGATGTTCAACAAGGTTCCCCATGGTAGGTTCATTCAGAAAGTCAAGAGGCATGGATCCAGGGAAACTTGGCTACAGGATTCAGAATTGGCTTGTCCACGGAAGACAGAGGATAGTATTAGATGGAGTGTATTCTGCCTGGAGGTCAGTGACTAGTGGTGTTTGGCAGGGAACTGTTCTGACACTCCTGCTCTTTGTGAATTTTTTAATAAATTACTTAGTCAATGAAGTGGAAGGATAGGTTAGTAAGTTTGCAGATGGGATGAAAGTTGGTGGTGTCATGGGTAGTGTAAAAGATTGTGGTGTCTTACAACAGAACACTGATAGAATGCAGAGTGGAGTTGAGTAGTGGTAGATGGAGTTCAATCCAGAAAAGTGTAAGTCATACATTTTGGAAGGTTGTACTTGGTGGCAGAGCATAGGGTTAACGGAGGGATTATTGGCAGTGTGCAGGAACAGTGGGATCATGGGGTCCCAATTTATAGATCCCTCAAAGTTGCCATGCAAAATGATAGAGTGCTTAAGATAGCCTTCATTAACTGGGGGATTGAGTTCAAAAGTCCCAAGATAATGTTGCAGCTTTATGCACTCTGGTTAGACCACAACTGTAGCATTGTGTTCATTTCTGGTCCCCTCATTATAGGAAGTATGTGGAAGCTACAGAAAGAGTGCAGGGGTGATTTATCAGGTTGAGTCAGTAGTGACAAAAGCAAATACAATAATTAGCAATAATTTGATGGCTCTGGGCCTGTACCTGCTGGAGTTTACAAGACTGAGGGGGAGATCTCATTGAAGCCTATCAAATATTGAAATCCCGTCATAGAATGGATGTTGAGAGGATTTTTCCAATTTTGGGGGGCCCAGGACCAGAGGACACAACCTTGGAATACAAGAACATCCCTTTAGAACAGAGATGAGGAGGAATTTCTTTAGCTAGAGAATTGTGAATCTGTAGAATTCATTGCCACAGCCAATAGTAGAGGCCAAATCATAGGGTATCTTTAAAGCCAAGATTGATAGATTCTTGATGAGTATGGGTATCAAAGGTTACAGGAGAAGGCAGAAGAATGGGGTAGAGAAAATAAATCAGAGCCATGCTCGAATGATGGAGCAGACTGATTAGGCCAAATGGCCTAGTTCTGCTCCTATATCTTATGGTCTAGGATCATGTCTGGTTTAGAGAGCATATCTTATGAGGAAAAGTTGAGCGAGTAGGGCTTTTCTCCTTGAAGGAGGATGAGAGGAGACTTGATAAAGGTGTATTAGATGACAGCAAGCATAGATAGAGCGGATATCAAAGACTTTTTCCCAGAGTGGCAATGAATAATATGGGAGGACGTGCTTTTCAGATGATTAGAGGGAAGTATAGGAGAGATGTCAAAGGTAGTTTTTTACACAGAGAATGTAAATTAATGGAACCCACTGCCAGGGTTTGAGGTGGGAAAGGCAAGGGCATTTAAGAGACTCTTAGATACGCACATGGATGATAGAAAAATTGAGAGCTCTGTGGGAGGGAAGGATTAGATTGATCTTACAAGGTTGGCACAGCATCATGAGTCGAAGTGCCTGTACTGTTCTATGTTCCTATGGAACTGGTCTGTTTGTCACTGACAGAAAAACATGAAGATAGTATTGTTCTTGATGTAAAATGTTGGCACAAAGAAAGCTCTGCTTTGTAACAGCAAATAATCTGCTTGGAGAGCTCAGAGGATCAAGTAGCACCTGGAAAGAGTAAAGAATTGTCGCCTTTTCCACTGGGTGTGATGCAGCCTTCAATTCAAAACATCAGCAATTAATTTCCTCCCACAGATGCTGCTCAACCCACGGAGTTCCTCCAGCAGATTGTTTGTTGCTCAAGTTTCCAGCATTTGCAGTCTCGTGTGTCTCCAGGTGTGTGTGTGTGTGTGTGTGTGTGTGTGTGTGTGTGTGTGTGTGTGTGTGTGTGTGTGTGTGTGTGTGTGTGTGTGTGTGTGTGTGTGTGTGTGTGTGTGAGTGAGTGTGTGTGTGTGTGTGTGTGTGTGTGTGTGAGTGAGTGTGTGTGTGTGTGTGAGAGTGTGTGTGAGTGTGTGTGTGTGAGTGTGTGTGTGTGTGTGTGTCTCCGTGTGTGCGTGTGTGTGTGTGTGTGTGTGCGTGTGTGTGCGTGTGTGTGTGTGTGTGTGTGTGTGTGTGTGAGTGTGTGTGTGTGTGTGTGAGTGAGTGAGTGAGTGAGAGAGAAAGAGAGAGAGAAAAAGTAAGTAAGGAGGAAAGAAAGAAAAAGAATACAACTCCTGGCTCGCTGCCCATGAATGGCCGTGATTCTGCGGTAACCTTCCAGAGGTATCAAGTGAACATTAAATAAAAGGATAAACTTAGGCTAAACAATAGCACAAAGCACAATAGCAGTGCTTATAATAAGCAGGTTGAAACCAGTGAGTAAACAGGGACTGGGAAAGGCTCTACAAAAATTGCCAAGACAAAGGTTTGAACTGCAGAGTTATAGTGCAGGCAAGTATCCCAGGGTATTTCTACAGGTCATCTATAGTAGGTGTATTTTTGCATCATTTAAGGTAAATGAAACAAAGATGGCAAATGGTCCATCTCACTTACAGTATTCATGTAATTCTGTGAAGCTAATAAAATCAATAGTGGAGAATATGCAAATCTATTTAGCCAATGCATCACATTCAATGGTCCAATGAATGATCAGAATTACTATCAGGTTCATTATCACTGACTTAAATGTCATGAAATTTATTGTTTTGCAGCAGCAGTACAGCAAAGAGACATGAAATTAATATAAATCACAAAATAAATAAATAGTGCAAAAGAAAAGGAATAACTAGGTGGTGTTTATAGATTCATTGACCGTTCAGAAATCTGATGGCGGAGGAGTAAAACAGTTGTTGGAGTCAAGTCTTCAGATTCCTGTACCTCCACCCTGATGGCAGTAATAAGAAGAGGTCACGTCCCAATGGGGAGGGTCCTTCGTGATAGATGCCACCTTCTTGAGGAATGGTCTCTTGAAGATGACCTTGATTGTGGGGAGGGTTGTGCTCGCGTTGGAGCTGACTGAGGTTACAATCCTCTGGAGAGGAGGAGGAGTGCATTGATATTGTGCTTGAAGCTGACTCATTCTTGTAATTGTCCTGAAAGTTATTGACTCAATTAAGCTGTCTGTCATTCCTGTGCAGAGAGTCAGATCAATAATGCATCCTCAGTGAGGCTGACAGCTGCTTTACAGTGGCTCAAATGTAACAGAACCCAAGTGACCCCTCCCTGGTAATTAATGTGCTGTGTCAACTGCAAAAAGCTTTACTTGTAGTGTTGTTTTGGAATCCCAAAGAGATCTCAGGTTAACCTGCTGATAGAACCATTCATACCTCATATGGTAGTGTTTTCTTTTTATAGTGAAGAAGGCCATTCAGCCCATTGAGTCTATGTCATCTCCCAGTGCAATACCAATGATCCCAACACCCCTGTAACATATCCTCATTCACATGCCCATCAACTCCCCTATTCTCTCACCATTCATCTACAGTATGTTAGGGTGACGCACAATCTGCTGGAGCAACTCTGGAGACAAAGCAACTATCAACGTTTCAGGTGAAAACCTCATGTCCTACTGTACGTACCAGAAAAGCAGTCATTTTCAAGTGTGCAAACAGTAACTAGTGATAACAGCCTTTTCTCTCTCCCCGTTTCACTCCATCTACTCTTTATCTTTGCTCTCTCTGCCTCCACCATCATCCTCTTGCCACCGTCTCCAAACCTCACCCCGCTCCTAGTTTCATAAACCTCACCATGTCCCCTCTTTACCTTCTCTGCTCCAGGGAAAACCAGACCAGTTCTCCGGTCTCTCCTCATCACTAAACTTCTTCCAGACAACTTGCCGAATCCCCCCTCCAGCACTGCCACATCCTTCCTATACCTTAGTGACCAGAACTGCACACAGTTGAGGCCTAACCAAAATGTTATAAAGTTAAAGTACTGTATAACCTCCCTGCCCTTGTATTCAATGCCCTAACTAACGAAGCAGTTATCCATATGTATTTCTAACCATGCTATCTACCTGCGCAGCAATCTTCAAGGACCCCTGAACTTACACACCAATGTCCATCTATTCGTCAACACTCCCTGAGACGCTATTACTCCTGTATATATTCTAAACTCATCAGTACTCCCAAATTGTATCTCCTCACATTTATCTGTATTAAACTGCATCTGCAATTTTGCCAACATATCAATATCACCCTACGGCCTAAGACTGTGGTGGCACTGTAGCATGGGGGTTAGTGTAAAGTCAGCAACCCGAGCTCAATTCCAGCGCTATCTGTACGCAATTTGTACATTCTCCCCGTGATCATGTGTGTTTCCTCCGCATGCTCCAATTTCCTCCCTTATTCCAAAGACGTACGGGTTAGTAGTCACATGGGTGTAATTGGGCAGCACAAACTTGTCAGGCCGGAAGGGCCTGTTACTGTGCTGTATCGCTAAATAAAAATAAATTAAATTAAAACTCCAGCCCTCACATCATCTGCAAGCTTACTGATTATATCTCCTACATCAACATCTGTCTCATTCACCTATACAAGTAGCATAGATTCCAGCATCAAACATTGTGGAACAGCACTAGCCACAGGCAAACAATTACTAAAGCAACCCTCTACCATCACCATCTGTCCTCTGTTGCCAAGTCCAGTTTGCCAAACCATCCTGGATCTCCTAACTGTTTGGACCAGTCTCGTGTAACTCAGCAGTCCAGATAAAGGGTCTTGATGCAAAACATCAACTGTCCATTTCCCTCCACAGATGCAGTCTTGCCCACAGAGTTTCTCCAGTAAATTGTTTTTAGCACCAGATTCTTGAGTCTCCATGAAAACTACATCTATTATTTTGTCCTTATCAAT
The DNA here is from genome assembly GCF_048418815.1 of Hemitrygon akajei. Taxonomy (NCBI): domain Eukaryota; kingdom Metazoa; phylum Chordata; class Chondrichthyes; order Myliobatiformes; family Dasyatidae; genus Hemitrygon; species Hemitrygon akajei. Next base: position 37,107,092 of record NC_133127.1, read on the forward strand.
ACACTTGGTTATCAATTAAATTAGACTGGTCAGACCCAAATAGTGGGGATCCTTTATGACTGATGCTGTCTTATTGAAATATATCTCATTCCTTCCTGGATATATTTAATAACCTGGCATCCACTGCCCTCTGTGATAGAGACCTCCATAGGTTCGCCACACACTAGGTGAAGAGACTTCTCCTCATCTTGGTTCTAAATTGGTGACCCCAGTTCTGGACTCTCCAGCGCAGGGAGTACCCTCCCTGTATCTCATGTTATAGATTCTTCTCATTCTTCAGTGAACATGCCCTCTCCTGACACACTAGTACTGCCATCCCGATGTACCTCCGTTGCACTCCATTCACCCCCCCCCCCCCGAGATAAAGAGCTCCAAGCTGTACACACAGTCTCCGGGTGTACAAGTCACTGAACAACTGCAGCAAAGTATCCCAACCCCTGTCCTCAAAACCACTTCCAGCAAAAGTCAACATTCCAACTTCTGGTAGTGCCACTCAGAGGAAATAACCAACCAATATGGAACATTTTTGGAGAAACATCCCACATCCTCCCTCCCCCCCAGATACTGCTCAACCCACTGAGTTCCTCCAGCAGATTGTTTATTGGGAAATCTTTGACCTTTTTACAGGGATTTTCAAATTCCCTTGACAAGGTGTCACACACGAGACTGCTAAAGAAGATAAGACCCTGGTATTACAGGAAAGATACTAGCATGGGTAGAAAATTGGCTGACTGCCAGGAGGCAAGGAATGAGAATAAAGGGGCCTTCTCTCAATGGCTGCTGGTGCCTAGTGATGCTCCACAGGTGTCAATGTCTGGACCGATTCTTTTCACGTTATATGTCAATGATTTGGATGGTAGAATCGATAGCTTTGTTGGTCAAGTTTGGGGATGAGACAAAGATAGGTGGAGGAGCAGGCAGGTAATGCTGAGGAAGGAGGGATCTTGCAGAAGGACTTAGACAGATTAGGGGAATGGGCAAAAAAGTGACAGATTGAATGCAGGGTAAGGAAATGTATGGTCATGCGCTTCAGTAGGGGGAATAAAGGTCTAAACTATTTTCTAAATGGAGAACAAATTCAGAAATCAGAGGTGCAACTGGGCTTGGGAGTCCTTGTGCAGGCTGAATTGGTGGTAAGAACGGCAAGTGCAATGTTAGTTCATTTCAAGAGGACTAGAGCATAAAAGCAAGGATGTGATGAATCAGAATGCTGAAGCTTTATAAAGCCTAGGTCAGACCACACTTGGAGAATTGAGAGCAGTCTGAGCACCTTATCTAAGAAGGGATGTGCTGGCATTGGAGAGGGTCCAGAGCAAGTTTACAAGAATGATCCCTGGAATGAAAGGGTTAATATATAAGGAGTTTATGATCTCATTGGATTCAGAAGATTGGGGGGGGGGATCTCATTGAAAGCAATCATATAGTGAAATACCCAGATAGAGTGGATGTGGAGAGAATATTTCCTGTAGCGGGGGAGTATAGACTAGAGGGCACAGCCTCAGAATACAAGAACGTTCCTTTAGAACAGAGATGAGGAGGAACTTCTTTATCCAGAGATCAGCCTTTAGCAAGTGAATCTGTGTAATTACCACAGATGGCTGTGGAGGCCAAGTAATTGGGTATTTTTAAAGATGTGGTTGATAGATTCTTAATTAGTAAGGGTGCCAAAGGTTACAGGGAGAAGACCTGAGAATGGGATTGAGAGGAAGAATAAACCAGCCGTGCCCAACAGGTAGAGCAGACTTGATGGGCCTAATGGCCCAATTCTGCCCAGGTGTCTTATGGACCTGGAAACGAATATTTTGGTAAGTAGCTCGTACATTTGGTAAGAGCTCCTGCACTGATTCTCTCTTACTATTCTTGCCTCCTGTAACCATTAGATCACAGGTTTCTTTACTAGACACCACTGACCTGTACATATCACACCTTTAATGAAGAAACTACTCTTCACAGGAGCATTCTTGAAATAAAATATCACGTCAAGCCCTATTCAGGTGCCGCAACAGATGACCAAGATTTAGTCTCGTAGATTCCTAATACTCACCACTCTGCCGCAAGGGTTGAACCGCCCTCTCCTTGGGCTTCAGGCTCTGGAATCTCTCCCTGAACCTCTCCGCTTGTTCTCACTGTTTTAGTCAATTGACCCAGTTTTCAATAATGTGTCTGAGATTTTGTTTGTGCTCTTCCTGGCAATCTCCTTTGCCAATTTTAGTACTTTAGAGGTGCTATATAAATGCAGTTGGTTGTTGCTGGTGCACAGTCCAATTAGTTGCACGAGCAATCTTCATAATAAATCAGTGAGTCTGAATGAAATCCTTTCATTCCACTGACACAACGCTGTGCCACTGAAAGAGCCACGAGATTCAGGCTCTCTCTGACAATAGCCCACTGACGCCAGTCATACAGATCGGACTGCTAAGGACTCAGAGTGACTCCACAAGAGCACTTTCTGTTCTGCCTGCAGGGGGCTGTGCACCTGTGGGCTGGACTCTTTAAAAATAAGATTGTGGGTTCATACCCGCTGCAGATATGAGTGCGTCTCTCACCAGGATTGGAAGGAAGCTGGGACAGTCCTGCGGAGAATTTCACTGCAGGACTGGGCGTTGGGGAGAAGATCGTTTAACGTTCATCCTTGGCGGACACTGAACTTGCCTCCAAACTGAGACCTTGAAACCAGGGCTAGAAGCTTTCTTGGGAGATGTTAAATGTCCCATGGCACTGTTTCGTTGCAGTGTTCAGAGCAACTTTGATCCCCCAACCCACAACTGCAGTACAAATTATCAGGTCATGATGATATTGCACCCTGCAGGAGAGTTAGCAGAGACTGTTCACTCTCCACTACCTGTTCAAGCATCCCAGCTGATCACAATGATATCTTCCCCATCCATCCAGCTTGATCATGTAGTTTTTCATAAATTCTATGGCGTTTTATATCTACTGTGAGTACCCACAAGGAAATGAATCCTCTATGATGGCATATATGTACTTTGATAATAAATTTAATTTGAACTTTTTGAACTTCTGTCCTTTAACACCCATCATATCTCTGACAGAAAACTATCAATGTAGGGTTTCCAACCTTCAAATTGACCCCCAATTAATAGATGTAGAGCAGAGAAACAGGGCCACCACCTTTACAATATCAACCTTTATGCCCTTCTACACTGATCCCAGTTGCTGCATTAGGTTCAGCCTTGCCTGTTAAGAGTCTGCTTATATGCCTCTTAAACATAGAGATTGAACCTGCTGCAGAGAGTAGTGAACTCGGCCCATTACATCATGGACACAGCTCTCCCTCCAATCAGTGGCATCTACAGGAGGCACTGCCTCAAGAATTGATGCAGCTATGAAGAAGGTAAGACAGCGTCCATACTTCATTAGGAGTTCAAAGAGATTTGGCATGTCAACAAAAACACTCAAAAACTTCTATAGATGTACAGTGGAGAGCATTCTGACAGGCTGTGTCACTGTCTGGTATGGGGGGGGGGGGGGGCTACTGCACAGGACCGAAATATGAGGCAGAGGGTCATAAATTTAGTCAGCTCCATCTTGGATACTTGCCTTCAAAGTACCCAGGACATCTTCAAGGAGCGGTGTTTCAGAAAGGCAGCGTCCATTATTAAGGACCTCCAGCATCCAGTGCATGTCCTTTTCTCACTGTTACCATCAAGTAGGAGGTACAGAAGCCTGAAGGCACACACTCAGCAATTCAGGAACAGCTTCTTCCCCTCTGCCATCCGATTCCTAAATGGACATTGAACCCATGAACCCTACCTCACTTTTTAAATATATAATATCTCTGTTTTTGCACGATGTTAAATCTATTCAATACAGTATACATATACTGTAATTACGTTACTTGTTTATTTTTCTTCTGTATTTTGTATTGCATTGAACTGCTGCTGCTAAGTTAACAAATTTCCCGACACATGCCGGTGATAATAAACCTGATTCTGATTCTGAGAAGGTAGCATCCATCATCCAGGCCGTGCCATCTTAATACAATTACCATCGGGGCAGGAGACAGAGAAACCAGAAGTCTCACACCACCAGCTTTAAGAATAACTAAGCTCTTTCAATCACTTGACCAACTAATCATTACCTAAGCACTATGACCCCTTCGCACTCAAATGGATTTTTTTTGGTCTGATCGTGTTTTTTTTCCTGTAAAGATCGTGTATAATTTATGCTTAATTCATTATTTTCTTCTGAATGGTGCTTACCTGATGATACGTGTTTGTGATGCTGTTGCAGGTATGTTTTTCATTGCATCCATGTTTACATGTACGCAGTTGTGCATATTGCAATAGACTTTGACCACATCCTCTGGCAGTCATTTACAGATACCAGCTATCCTCTGTATGAAAAACATTTCCATAGATCACACCCACTTTAAATATCCCTCTCTTGTTTTTGATACCCCATACCATGGGAAAATATTCTGGCTATTGAACCTTGTGTGCCTTTCGTAACCTTACATGTCTCTATCAGATCACTTCTCAGCTTCTGTTCCTCCAGGGAAAACACGTCCAGCTTATCCAATCTCACCCCAGAACTAACGTCCCCTAATCCAGGCAACATCCTGGTAAAAAAAACTGGAGAAACTCAGTAGGTCAGGCAGCAGCTATAGAGGAAAATGAACAGTCAACATGTCTGACTGAGACCCTTTATGAAGATTGGAAAGGAAGAGGCCAGAATAAGAACACGAGGGTAGAAGGAGTACCAGCTGGCTGCTGATAGGTGAGGCCAGATTTGGGGGAAGGTGAATGAGTGGGAATGGGGGATTAAGTAAGGAGCATGGAGGAGATAGGTGAAAAAGGCCAAAGGAGAAGGAATCTAATCGGAGAGGGTAGTGGACCATGGAGTAAAGGGGAAGAGGTGGGGAACCAGAGGGAGGTGATGGGCAGGTACTAACAATGGGGAGGGGAAGAGAAGGAAGGAGGGGGCAACCAGAACGGGGAATGGAAAATGAGAGAAGATGGGGAGTGAGAGGGGAAACGTGATTACTGGAGGTTGATGCCAATGCCATCAGGTTGGAGGCTACCCAAACAAAATATGTGGTGTCACTCCTCCAACCTGTGCACAGCCTCATCATGACACCCCCTCCCTTGCTCCCACAGGGTCTCACCTATCACCTGCCAGCTTGTACTCCTCCCCCTGCCCTTATTGTGGCTTCTGCCTTCATTTCCAGTTCTGATGAAGGGGTTTGGTCCAAACATTGACTGTTTATTTCTCTCCTGCTGAGTTTCCCCAGCATATTTTGTGCATTGCGCGGGATTTCCAGCATCTGCAGAACCTCTTGCATCTTGGTGAATTTCCTCTGCACTCTCTCCAGCTCAGCCACATTCTCCTTGATGACCAAAACTGCACACTATAGTCCAATCCACTTCTTATCAGCCACTATGACACAGTACAGTCCCAAACGATCTGATTCCAACATTATGTATCAGTGAAGGCACATGAGACAGCAGAGGCCGGAATATGGAATAAAAAAGCAGAACATTAAAGGAACTCAGCGGGTCAGTCGGCATCTGTGGAGGCCAAAAGTGCAAGTTGAGACCCTGCACCAGGTCTGAGAGGGAGGAGGAAAGATTGCCATTATATAGGTGTACTTACAGGGGTGGGTAAGAGGCAGGCAGGGGATAGGTGGAACCAGATGGGGACAGGATGGTGGGCAGATGGTGGGAGGAAGGAGATGGAAAAAACCTATCAGTCTCAGCTTTATCATTTCCAGCTAAATTCCTGATCCTAACAGTTTTTCCTGGAGGAAAAAATAGGGAATTTCTGGCTCTTGGAACCATGGAGTTTATGCTGACATCTTGGGACATTCCTGGAGGTCGTCCAAGAGAACAGTTGGAGGAGATTCAGCAGGAAATTCCAATGAGATTTAAGATAAAGAGGAAATGTACAGGGCTGTGAGGAGAGTGGAGTGAGTAGGGCTGATTGGAGACTCTATCAAAGAGTCATATAGTCTCTGTGGACTAATGGGATTCCTTTGTACTCTGTGAATCTACTGCATTATCTGCTCAATATAAATCACAAGGTCAGAAATGTAAATGAATGTCACAGCAGATAAATAAAGCTCTTTGGACCCTTGAGCAAAGAAACTGGGAGTAAGTGGGGCAGTCTCCAGCTGAGGAATAAATTATGCAAACTGAACAAATGATTATAATTACGTAAGTATTTTAAACTGCGGTCTGTGGTATAAAATAATGCAGTTAGTAGGTAACGTACTGTGGAGCTTGCTGAGAATTAGACCAATGTCTGTCTGCACCTTTCTCACAAACTGTACACTCAGTGCCCACTTTATTAGGTACAGCCGTACACCTGCTCGCTAATGCAAATATTAAATCAGCCAATTATGTTGCAACAGCTCAGTGCACAAAGCATGCATACATGGTCAATGTTGTTTGAACCAAACATTAAAATGGGGAAGAACTGTGATCTAAGTGACTTTGCTCATTTTTGATTGTTGGTGACAGATGGCGAGGTTTGAGTATTTCAGAAACTGCTGTTCTCCTGGCATTTCACACACAACCTCCCTAAAGGTTGCAGAGAATGTGCGAAAAACTAACAAAAGCATCCAGTGAGAGGCAGTTCTGTGGGCAAAAATGCCTCGTTAATGAGAGAGGTCAGATGGGTTCAAGCTGACAAAACAGCAACAGTAACGCATTACAACAGTGGTGTGCAGAAGAGCATCTCTGAATGCACAACCCATAGAACCTTGACGTGGCTGGGCTACAGCATCAGAAGACCACGGACATTCAGAAATATATTTTGTGGTCACTTTTTAGGTACCTCCTGTACTTAATGAAGTAGCTCCCGAGTGTATAATGCGCTGGGCTTCGTCAGCTATGGCATTTGAGTTTAGGAACTGGGGCATCATGTCACAGTTGTACAAATCCTTGGTTAGGCTGTCCTTGGAGTATTGTGCACAGTTCTGGTCACCACCCTATAGGGCTAGAGAGGGTTCAGAAGAGATTCACAAGGGTATTGTTGGGACTAGGAACTTGAGTTATAAGGAGAGAACGGACAGACTGGAGTTGTTTTCCATTGGGGCAAAGGTTGTTGAGTGACCTTACAGGCATTCGTTAATCTCAAGAGACCATGGATTTGCGCCTTGGAACGTTTCTAGGGTGCAGGCCAGGGCAGGGTTGTATGGAAGACCGGCAGTTGCCCAAGCTGCAAGTCTCCCCTCTCCACGCCACCGATGTTGTCCAAAGGGCAAGGGCCGATACAGCTTGGCACCAGTGTCGTCGCAGAGCAATGTGTGGTTAAGTGCCTTGCTCAAGGACACAACACGTTGCCTTAGCTGAGGCTCGAACTAGCGACCTTCAGATCACTAGACCAACGCCTTAAACACTTAACCTTATAGAAGTTTATAAAAGGATGAGGGGCATAGATGGGATAAATCATCACAATGTCCTTTTCCAGGATAGGGAAGTTTAAATCTAGAGAGCATAGGTTTAGGTTAAGAGAGGAAAGGGTTAATAGAGACAGGACAGGCAACGTTTTCATACAGAGGGTGGTGGGTATATGGAACGAGCTGCCAGAGGAAGTACTAGAGGTGGATACAGTACAATTTTAAAAAATCATTTAGAATGGCACATGGATAGGATAGTTCAGATGCAGAAACATAGGATTAGCATATGTGTTAACCAGGATAACCACACATTTCAACTGTGGTGTCTGCAAACACACAACACATCAAACCTTGAAGTGGATGGGCCACAGCAGCAGAAAACCATGAACTAAATTGACCATTGAGTGTATATTCAAGAAAGAGGTAGATATGCTTAGGACTAGGATCAAGGTTTATGGGAAGAGAATGAATTTGTATGGTCACCGTGATGGGCTGAATAGACTCCTCCTGCTATTGTTCTATGTCACAGGAGCTGAAGATCCCATTGACAGAGGCTGAGGGAAGATCTGTGTGTCTCATTCTGTTTCTATTTCTCATGTTGCCATTGACACATGCAGAAAAGGATCAGTGATGTAGCTGAGAGTGTGACTGGCTGTAACCAAAGTCCCAGTTGTCCATACGTCATACGGCAGTGCTGTCTCTGCTAGTGAGAACAGGGTTCTCTTTATAAAGCAATGTGAAGCGTGCCAACTGTTGAGCTGTACAACTCAAAGGCTTGACCTTGTCTGTCAAATGCATCTACTGAAGGTTATTTAACCAAAAGGATCAGTTCATTAAATGCATGTTAGAAATATTTCAAGTTTTCTCCAATAAATCTCATTACAATGATGGGAATGCTTCCTCAAATTGGTCAGGAAAGGAAAATTTGCTTTTGGAAATTTGTTGGACAGGAAAAGGCAGAAGCGAGACCAGCTCAGATAAACATCCAGGCTCAGGAATTTCTTTGCTGACCCCTGAAACAGGTATGTGTGATTGAAGGTTGGCCTGCCTCAGGAGAGGGAAATTTTGCTCCCAGTTCTCAATGTCTTTGTATGTGTCCGTGCATTTGGCCCTTGACATTTCAAAGATAGTTTAATTTGTGTTGCCAGCATAAAACTCCCTAAATGATGTCAACCAGAATGCAAATCCAAAATTCATCTTCAGTGAGATTTTCAACCTTATTGTTCTGAAAGACAATGGCTCCTATTTTCTACCAGAAGAAGTGGGATTTGTAACACCATTTGGTCACGATTTGTTCTTTGTCCTCACTTTAACCAGGACCCCTTGTTACCTCACCTAGAGCTCCTCACTTTACTAGTCTCAGGACCACTCCCAGGTACTGTCGCCAGACTCTGCCTATCTCCTAGTTTGCAGCTCTTGACTGCAATAAGGAGGTAACAGAATCTCCACACAGTATCTACTTTAACTTTCACCCACAGAATTGGGCACGTGATTTTCCTGGAGTGCAGTCTTCCTCCCCCAGGCTGTAAGCATTCAGAACATTTCTCATGGTCATAGAAAGACAGAACAAGGAAAGAAGCCCTTCAGCCCACTGAGTCCATGCTGACTACCAACCACTCATCTATACCAATTCCACACTGATCCCATTTTATTCTCATCACCTTCGTTTCAATCAAATACCCCCAGATTCCACCTTCCATCCACACAATAGCAGCAATGTACAGCAGCCAATTAACCTACCAGCGTAGGTGTATTTGGGATGTGGGAGGAAACTGGGAACCCACAAGGTCCCAGAGAAGACGGGCAAACTCCAGTGGGGAGGATCGAACTGGGTCTCTGGCACTGTGAGGCTCCATATGCTCTAACTACCAAGCCCCAGAGACCCTCCTTGCCAACCTCTCAATATGATTCTGCAGTAGTGGGGAAGTGCGGGTGAGGTCTCTGTGGAATGAACCTTAAGTATGGGCACTGTTCTCCAACAGGTCTCGGTCCACTTGATGTCTCCTTTCTCTGCACTTTTCCACCAGTGCAGCATCCAGTCAATAAGTAACGGCAATCCCCAGTGGCAAGAGGAGTACTGTCTGTATGGTGGTGTGCTCCTTTAAGAGGTGGCTGCTGAAAATGCAGCTGCTCGGCCAAGTGCCAGAAGCTATGATAACTTGTGTAATAGCCTTCACTGCAGCCACAGACAGCAAGGCTGCTCTGTGAACCTTGCAATTAAAGATCACCCTGTTCATGGTACTTCTAAAAATCAGCACGAGTGGATACACATCACTGTTTTTACAGCATTAACCTGCAGTAATTGTTATGCATTGTGCTTTGGATGAGATGTTAAACTAAGACACAGTCTGTCCTCACGTAGTGGGAAGAAGATACCCTGTACCATGTAAATGCAGAAAGGGGAGAGGTTCCCAGTGTCCGTGGGCATCAGCAAGGACACACATCATCTGTTTATTATCATACTGTCATCACAATGTCCAACTTGGCTGCCAGATTTCCACAACTCAGTTTTGCATACATTGCAAGCACCATCTCCTACAGCTTCGGAGTATTCTAAGGACTTAAGGAGTGATGTGGCCAGCTCTGTGTTATGAAAGTAATTGCCTCTACTGTGAGGTCATAGAGATACAGTACAGAAAAGAAACAGGACCTGCAGGACGTCGAATCCATGGCTGACCATCAACCACTTGCACTAATCCCAACTAATTCTGCCCCCCCCATTTCTCACCAACTACACCCAGATTCCACTCCGCCCCTACATACAATGGGCAATTTATAGCAGTCAACTGACCACTGGGCTATAAGATGGAACTGGAGAGAATGCACAGACTCCACGCAGAGAGTGTCGGGGGTCGGGATTGAACTGGGGTCACTGCAGCTGTCAGGCAGCAACACTATGCACTGCTCCACTCTGTTGAACTAAGTTACACTTGGCAACAACTCGGTGAAAACTGTGTCCCTACAAGGGCTGGTAAAAAGCTGGGAATCCTACAGCGATGACTCACCTCCTGACACCCCAAGGTCTTAACACCACCTACATGTCAGGAGTGTAAATAACCACTTGTCTGGATAAATGCTACTTCAACAATTCTCAAAAACCCATTCACACCAATTCCACATTCATCCCATTTTAATTCTCCCTTTGTTTGTTCATTTGTTATGTGCCATGTCGTATGACGTGAGCGATCGTGGTGACCGTGATTGTCCTTGGCAAATTTTCTGCAGAAGTGGTTCACTATTGCCTTCTTCTGGGTAGTGTCGGTGACCCCAACCATTATCAATATTCTTCAGATCAGGAGGCTAAGCAGGCGCTCCACCTTGCTCAAGGAAGGAAGGAACCTTGCAGGTTAGTGGCAGGAAGGAGCGTCTTACATCTCCTTTAGTAGAGACTTAGCTTCACCCTGCCTCCCTTCATTCCCATTAATTCCCAGTTTAGGAATACAATAGAAACAACCTACACTGGCCAATTAATCTACCAAGACGAGGTTAATAATATAACCAACTAACATGGGTGCATTAATGCAGCTCCTCCCCATTTGAAACCCAACCCACCCCTCACCTTTTGACCCTTTACACCCTTACATTCACACTGTTGAATGGCTTCAGTAGAGACAACTCCCATCTAGTTGTGTGATCTTTTACTCAAAGTTTTGTAAACACGTTGACCACAATATGATGTCTGATATAACAACACCACTGTGTTGGAACTCTTGTTTTGGAAACAGAGCTCGGAGGATCTCAAGACCTTGATTTGTGGAGGGTTTCTATCCCACACTTCCCCTTCTTCAACTGTTTTGATTTCCCTTGAAGACTTTCTGTCCTTGAAGCTCTGTAAGGAGTTTGTATGTTCTTCCTGTGATTGTGTGGGTTCCCTCCAGGTCCTCTAGTTTCCTTCCACATTCCAAAAACATAAGAGTTAGGGTCAGTGAGTTGTGGGCCTGCTATGTTGGTGCCAGAAGAATGGCGACACTTGCGACTGCCCAGCACAATGCTCGCTGCTTTGATTTGATTCAAACAATGCATTTCTCTGTTTCTATGTACAGTACATCACAAATAAAGCCAATCTTTAATCATTATCTTAAACTGAGAGCTCCCCTCCCCCTCCTTAAAACTCTCTTCCTTTTCACCTTTTCTAATCGATATTTATTAAGTTCAAAGAAACGTTTTACAAGGATCTCCTAATGGCATTATGATATTTCCCAAGTTACGACACAATCTGTAATGTCATGAGATTCCAGGGACTTTCCAGTCTTTGTCAATTCCTTCTCTTTGTGGGAACAAGGAGTCACTGGAAGGTTGAGTGAAGAATTATTGGTAAGAAAGAAGATGAATCTGGTGCAATGATACAAAGGGCACAGACCTTCCACCCCAGCCTCCTATGTTCTCAAACTAGAACAAATATCAGGAGTGGAGTTGACAAATCTACTCCTATGACACATTTCTGTTATGGAGCAGCCAGACAGAAATGTACTCACCCACTCATGTGTGGGAATTATGAATAGACAATCAGCCCGAGTGTGTGTTCTGCTTTTCAAAGATACCCTGACATTGGCCCATTATTTACAACAATCTGAAGCCCAGGGGTTTTGTTCCTGGGTGTTTGAGGACAAGGGCCTGAAATGTTTCTCATCTGTAACCAGGACATAGGTAGTGGTAGAGGAATTGTTATGATCACATTACAAAGGTACAAGTTGTGAGTGAGACCACATTTGGGAGTATTGTGTTTAGTTCTAGTCACCCAGCTGTAAGCAGGATGTTATTAAACTGGAAAGGACCTGATAAAGATTCACGAGGACGTTCCTGGACAGGAGGGCTCAAGTTATAAGGATGGGTTGGATAAGCTGGGGGTTTTTTCTCTTGGTAGGATAAGACTTGAGGAGTGACCTTATAGAGGTTTATAAGATCATGAGGGGAACAGATAAGATGAAAGGTCGAGTCTCTTCAGCTGGGTATATGAGTCCAAAACTAAAGGGCATAGTTTTAAAGTGAGAGGGGCAAGATTTAAAAGGGACCCGAGGGGCAAATCTTTCACACAGAAGGTAGTCAGTAAATGGAACAAACTGTCTGAGGAAGTGGTTGAAGCAGTTATAACTACAACATTTAAAATAAAAAAATCGACAGATACATGGTTAGGAAAGGTTTAAGAGATAGGCTAAGCATGGGCAAATGGCACTTGCTCGTGTAAACACCTTAGTCAGCACGGATGAGTTGGGCTGAAGGACCTGTATGACTCTTAAGATGAAGCTATCTGATTGTATGGTACGAGAGACTCAAGGGGTCAAGGGAGTAGCTCATTCTGGACTTATTTTGGGGAGGTTCCGTCACATGATTGATCACATGATGAGACCACATCAATGATGACCACTGAACAATAGCCAGTCAGGTCCAGATGGGAAGGTCCTCAGTCTGAACTGCGATTTATTAAAGCAATACAAAACAAACAGCTCAACAAGTCTATGCTGATGGTGTCCGTCTAGTTTTACGCGTTCAGCCTTGCCCCCACATGTACCTTCTTAAATGATACATACTATTGTACCAGGATTTTGGGCACATCTTTGAGTTTTGAGTTCAGAGCTCAGTGACATTAAGGATTGATTCCCGCCCCCCCCCCCCCCCCCCGAAATCTCCACAGCACCTGTCCTGTCCCACCCCACCACTGGTCTGGCACTGGGTGTGCATTGACCGCCAGTAGGAGCTAACTAGGCATTTGTTTCCAGTGGGAATGTTGGATCTCAAAAAGGATACAGTGCTTTCACAGTGTATACAATGAATAAACTCTTCTCGGGCTTCTAGCCAGGAACAGGTATCGATTATGACTGTTTCAATGACACCCTCTGCCATCTTCATCAGGGATGATGCCTGGTCAGGTCCAGTCCAGTTGTACTTATAACCTTGTAGTCCGTCCCACCTGATTGGTTGATGCTTATCTAATCAGGTTTCCGCACTCCTACCTTGTTTACAATTGAATTCCAGTTCTTACCAAGGGTGAGGCCTTCGGCTTTATTAAAATTCTTTTCCTTTCGTTTTATTTCAATGGCTTCTTTTAACAGGCAGTCCAAAAAACCATTGGTGCAGTACTATAGTTTTGTGCCATCAAAGCGAATCCTATGGCCTTTATGATTGCAATGTTCTGCTAATGCCCATTTCTCTGGGTAAGCTAGACAGATACACCTCCTGTGCTCCTTGATGCTGGTTTCCACTGTGCGTCCTACCTGGCCGATATTCGCTGCATCACATTCACAGGGAATCCTGTAAACACCAACTGACCTGAGTCCCAGGTCATCTTTGACCCACATAGGCTGTGATCTGACCTTACTTACGGGTTTGAAATAAAACTAGAGGAAAAGAAACTTCAACTGTCCATTCCCCTCCATTGACATTGCTTGACCTGCTGAGTTCCTCCAGCAGCTTGTTTGTTCCTCCAGTCTTGAGTCTCCAAACACATCACCTCAATAACTGCAAGTTCACAGGCGGTACCCACTCAGAACAAAAACTACCTCCCACCCCGGCACACTCAGACCAGCACCACCGCGGGTCTGAAGGAACCAAGTCTAGGTCAGGTTCAGTAAAAATGGTTAATTTACAATTCTGAATTTAGTGAGCAACTTCCCAGTGATGGACTCAAAGAATGTAGAATAATTAACTCTGTTTATTATGTGTCATAAATTAATAAGCTATGTTAAAATCAGCCATGGACTTCAACCCATGACACATAGTTTATTGTCTGACGTCACTGACATGTCTCTCTTATGAAGGGCCACTGGACTGTTTGCAGAAGAGAGAAAGCTACATTCAAACAGTTATCATTATGTTGCCACTTCAAGGGACAGATGTTTACAAGTGAAATAGAATCCAACACAATCTTAAAAAATCTGTTCCCAGTGCAAAGAATACTCCACGAATCACACACATTGACTCCGAATTTTGCATGATTTGAGCATTCATACATTCTGTAATAAGTCTGTCACCTGAAGAATCTCAATTCAGAACGTCGACTGTACTTGTTCCTTCACAGGTGCTGCCTGACCCAGAGGTCCTCCAACATCTCATTTGTTGCTCCAGATGCCAGCATCTGCAGTAAATCCACATTCTCTCAACCTTGGACCCCTCCTACTTCAATCTCCTGGCTGGAAGTTACCCCCAACATTTAAGAAGCATCTGGACGAACGCTTGACAGCGAATGCAGGGAGAGCTTCGGTCCAAGTAGTAATAATCAAGGTTAGTATAGATGGGGACTCAATGGTCAGCAGGGGCATGGTGGGCTGAAGAGACTGTTTCTGTGCTGTACCATTGATTTTCTCCTTTTTCAAAACTGACCTAATCGAAAATTCTTCCTATGAAATCCAATATATGATCAATGGTTTAGAACAACATCAGTTTCATATAAAACTCTGTAAAACTTAAACAATTAAACCAATTTTTTCCTTCCTTTTTCCTGCCACCTAAGTGTTGACAGGATATTCTGAGCTTGGGGCGAGCTAACTTTGGGAGTAATCTTCATTGATGCAACTCTCCTATTGTAACTTCACTAAAGCTTTTATTGTTTTATGCAGAAACATTATCTCTGCCATTTCAACCTTTGTTTCATCTACTATAAAATCCATTTTTCTTCTCTGATTCAGTTGCTTAGAACTTGACCAATGATAACAATTTCTAGGTAATGTCTCAGTTGACAACATCATAGCAAAGCACAAGTCATTTGAGCTGTGCAATCAATCACAGTCTTATTTCCCAACCAGCCTTGCCAATTCCTCCTCAACAGCTTTAGCAAACCACTCATACACATATGCCAATTTTAATGGAGTTAAGACAGAGCTGGAATAATTAAATTGCTATAGAAGTAACCTTGCCCCAAGCTCAGAATATTCAGTCTCCACTTAGCTGTTTGTCTATTCATTGGCTGATCTCCAAGACAGATTTTGGGTTCTGATGGAATAATCTGCTGAACTAAGTGGAAAGATGATAGAAGTGAGGGTTGGAAAGGGGGAAGTAGGACTGAGGTTTGGGATGGTGGGGAATGAAGATAGGGGTTGGGAGGGAGTATTGAGATGGGTGAGTGTTATGGGAAAGGGAAGGAAATTGAAACCAGAGTGACCAAACAGGAAGAATTGGAATTAGGCTGAATACTTGGCCATGAAATCACATTTCATTCATCTTCAGCTGATCGTGCAGGATGAACAAGTCCTCTCACTCTGACTGAGCAGTCTATGTCTCAAGGCCAATTTATTAAGAATCATCATACAGTGGGTTATTGTAATTCTCCCAGGTGCCATTTTCCTGGTCATCCAACAATCGTCCATACGAAGAATTCCTACAAATAATGAACAAGATGTTGTTGAGCCAGAAGATCAGGAATTTTACCACTATCTTAGAATCATGTTTCAGTATAATGAATTTCGTACAACCCATAGTGATTCTTTTTCTCTTTTCACACCAATATTGACAAGTTTGTCAGCCTACCAGCCCATATACCATAGGAAACATTTATCAATTTCCATGAATTTAAAGACATTAACATCATCACCATTATGTGCCATGCCATATGACATAGGTAATCATGGTTTCATGACTACGATTATTCTTGGCAAACTCTTCTACTGAGGTGGTTTGCTGTTGCTGCCTTCTGGGCAGTGTCTTTACAAGACAGGTGATCCAAGCCGTTATCAATACTCCAGAGACTGTCTGCCAGATGTCAATGGCCACATAACCAGGACTTGTGATATGCACCAGCTGCTCATATGACCACCCACCATCTACTCCCATGGCTTCACGTGACCCTGATCAGGGGGCTAAACAGGTGCTACACCTTGCCCAAGGGTGACCTGCAGGCCAGTGGAGGGATGGAGCACCTTACAGTTCTTTAGAGACTTATCTCCACTCCGCCACCCAATTTAAAGACATATGCAATCTCAATTCCAGCCTCTCCAGGAAATTACTGTGCACCGTGATCTAAGTGATGTGATGGGAACTTTAGCAAAAGAAAATTACTAACTGTTAAAACCTTTACAATTGTAAGGTGTTTTACAGTATGGTTGTGGCTCTTACCTTACTTTAAAGTACATGACTCCCCCGATCAGCACCAACATCATCACGATAACCACAACTGAGATAGCCACTACGCTTCCTGGAGACAGAAGACAAAGCCAAGTCCGCAAGGCAGAACAAAAAGAGAAAAACTGTCAAAATGTTTAACCCGTGCTCCCCCAGAAGATGCCCATAACAGACTGCAGTTATTCAGGTGAAATGTGTATCTACACAACTTCAAAGTAGAAAACCCTGGCATTCATTGTCAATATTATGGTGTATAAGTAGGTTGTGAGTACGATACATCTGGCAGCCACTTTGGAAAGAGAAACTGGGGCACAGCAGCAGATGCAAGGAAAGCAAACACGAGGAAATCTGCAGATGCTGGAAATTCAAGCAACACACACAAAATGCTGGTGGAGCGCAGCAGGCCAAGCAGCATCTATAGGAAGAAGCACTGTCAACATTTCAGGCTGAGACCCTTTGTCTCGGGCCCGAAGCATCAACAGTGCTTCTTCCTATAGATGCTGTCTGGCCTGCTGCATTCCACCAGCATTTTGTGTGTGATGCAAGGAAAGGTTTGTTACGATAATGTTGACCAGAATGCAGGTCTTGTGAGAGAGCTTTTGGACCCAAAAGGGATCGAAAGGACAATTAGAGATTTAGCAAGATGTTGCCTCCATTACAGGGCATGTGCTGTAGGAAGAGATTGAACAACCTTGAGTCGTTCTCTCTGGAGCAGTGGAGTCTAAGGGAAGACTTGATAGAAGTTCATAGAACTACAAGAGGCATAGAAAGGCAGCAGGTATCTTCTTCCTGTTGTTGAAATGGCTAACACTGGAGGACATGCATTGAAGATGAGTGGGGGGGGGGGGTGAGTTCAAAGGAGATGTGCATGGCAAGGTTTTTTACACAGAGAGCAGTGGATGCCTGCAATGCACTGCCAGCGGGTCGGGTGGAGGCGACTATGATAGAAGCATCAGGTGGTTCTTAGCTAGGTGCAGGACGATGCAGAGAATGGAATATGAATATTCTACAGACAGAAGTTTAGTTAAGCATTTAATTACTAGTTTAACTAGTTTGGCACAACATAGTGGGCTACTGTATTGCACTTTTCCACATTGTAAATGTTTACATTTCCTGGTGCAGTTGTATGAGCTGTCTACAAGACAGACAGTCAGGAATTCAGGATAATCCCTTCATCCAGGTGAGGAGAGAGTGGAACTCTCTCTCCCTGAGCAAATGGGTGAAGATTAGTTTAAGGTGCAGCTGAATGATCAGATGAGGGAGAGAGGAGATGCAGCAAGAAGGTGTTCGGCCCATCAGGACCTGTGCCAGCTCCTTGTAGAGCCGGCCAGCCAGCCCCATTCCATGTTCTTCCCCATCATTCATTAGCTTCAAATATTTCCATTTTCAAAGCCACGATGAAGTCTAAGTGCAAAGAAGAGGAGTGAAAATGTGTGGCAAGAACACTGGAAGGGAGGTAATGCTGAATATTCTGCCTATTTCCATTTGTGAACTCAGGTCTGAGATCATTTGATGGGAACGAATCTCTGGAGATGGCAAAATAATTGTGAGATCTGTTGAAGTTGGGACAGCCCCTGTCAGAAACCCACTTCATTCTGTGTGGAAGGGAGGAAGTGTAGGTTTCACAGAGGAGCAAACAAGGATGTTCTCTACTCACTCACCTGTGCTTAGGCTTGCATCTCTTTGCTGAGTGTCCCTGTGGGTCTGCTGGGTCGTCTTTGGTGTCGTGTTTGGGATCACTGAACTGGGCCAGTGTGAAAGTTGTGGTGCCACGGTAGGTGAAGAAGACGTAGATGTAGTAACTGAAGCTGTTGTTGTTGTTATTATTATTGTCCTTCCAACAGTGTCAGCCGTGGTTTGTGTTGATGCAGTTATGTTGGGTTCTGTTTGGTTCACTGTGGAAGTTACATTTGGTGATTGTGTGGCTTTGGTTGACTGGTTCTCAGCAGTGGGCGACTGTTCAACACTTGTGCTTGTTGACTGGGCCGTAGTTATGACTGTTAGTGGCATACTGACACTGGTTAGCTGCGTTGAAGCTGAAGTTGACTGTGATACACTGGTTATCTCTGATGAGGTGAATGATAAAGTTGGATGACTAGTTGAGATTGAATGCAATGCTGTTGTACTGCCTTTGGTTGATTGCGATGCATTGGTGACATCTGTCCTTGGTTCTGATCCAGTTGAGTCTGAAGTTCTTGAATCTGACTTTGTTGACTGGACTGAAGTGGTAGTTGTCCATGGAGTAGTATTCGTTGTCACTGATGTTCTATCAGTGGTTGTTGATTCATTTGGAGCTATGCTCCCATTGAATGTAGAAGTCAACTCTACTGTACTGGTACTTGAAAATTCATTTAAATTTGAATATGCCTGGGAGGTACTTGTAGCATCTGCTGGTTGGCTGGCAGATGTGATGGTTTGCAGTCGATTAGATTCTGAGGGGCTGCGTGTGACCCCTGAAGATGCAGTAGAAGGGTTGGTGACCATATCTGTAGAGTACTCTGAGAGAGAGGAGCTAGGTTCGATGCTCACAGTGACAGCCATGGATGTTGAGATGTTTTTTGCCCCTATTCTGGAGAGCTCTGTGATGGCTACTGATGGAGATGTGGTGAGATTGAAGAATGCATTTTCTTCTGAACCATTCTGTGATCCAGTTGCATTGAGTAATATTTCTGTTATGTTGTCTTCAGCTGAAATAATATATAATTCTGCAAAATAAACAAAACAAACCATTGAACTGGAAAAACTCAACAAGTTTTCAACAAGATAGTTATGGATAAAGGTAAGATTGGACCTCTGGGCAAGCATTAAATTGGGGAAAGGTAAATTAGTAAATTGATTTATTATTGTCACATGAACAGAGGTACAGTGAAAAATTTTGTTTTGCATGCCATTTATGCAGATCATTTCATTACAGAGTGCATTGAGGTAGTACAAACAGAAGCAGTAACAGAACGCAAAATAAATTGTTACCATTGTAGAGGAAGTGCAATGTCGGCAGACAAAAAGGTGCAGGTCATAACAAGGCAGATTGTGGGGGCAAGGAAAGGCTGACTGCAATAGTATTAACAGGAGTTGGGGAGAATACACTGGGAGCAGCTCTTATTGGGCAGTCCACAAGTGACAAGTTTAAGGGCCAACTGGTTGGTCAAGAAGGTTCAGCTGCATGGCATTCAGGATGAGGTAGCATCCTGATTTGACATTGACACTGGCTTTGCAGGAGAATGGTTACCTCTCTGATTATGACTTGTGATGTGCCCCAGGGATTGGTACTGGGCCTATTGTTGTTTGGCATCTATTTCAAAGATTTGGATGATAATATAGGAAATTGAATCAGCAAATTTACTGTGAGGAAGAAATTCAAGGATGCCAAGTTTTGAGAACCCCGGATGATGTGAGATGATGCAAATATAGTCAAAACTAAAAGGGAGCATATACTCAGTGGCCATTTTATTAGGCACCTCCTGAATATTCGTGGTCTTGTTTAGGTTTGTTGGGTCATGCATTCAGAGATCCTCTTCTGCACACCACTGTTGTAATGCATGGTTACTTTCTGTCAGCCTGAACTAGTCTGAACACTTTCCTCTGACCTCTCTCATTATCAAGGTGTCTTTGCCCACAGAATTGCTGCTCACTAAGGTTTGTCTTTTTGTTTTTTTGCACCATTATCTGTAAATGCTAGATAGACTGTTGCATGTAAAAATCCCAGGAGATCAGCAGTTTCTGAGATACTCAAACCACACTGGCACCAACAATCATTCCATGGTCAAAGTCATTTAGATCACATTTCTTCTCCATTCTGATGTTTGGTCTGAAAAGCAACTGAACCTCTTGACCAGGTCTGCATGCTTTTATGCATTGAATTGATTAGATATTTGCATTAACGAGCAGGTGTTCCTAATAAATTGGCCACAGAGTGTATATAAGGTTTAGGAAACTAAAATCATACAGAACCTTTGGGGACCATAAAGGAAGCAGAAAAATACTTAAACAAGAGGACTCAAGGGGATCATTAAATGACCTTGGCAAGTAGTTTAAAGAGAACCCCAAAGCATTTTATTATATATCAATAACAAGTGGGTAGCCAGGGACAGGGCAGAATCACTCAGGTACCAAGGAGGAAATTTATGCCTGGAGCCAGAAGAAGTGGGTGAGATACTAAATGAGTACTTTGCATCAGTATACACCAAGGAGAAGGATGTGGATGATTGTGAGATCAAGGTGACAATTGCTGATACTATAGGGTATGTTGAAATTGAGAAGAACGTTAAAAGCATTGATGTACAGAGGGATTTTGGGTTGCAAGTCCATAGCTCTCTGAGTATGGTGACACAAGGATAGGGTGATAAAGAAGGCACGCTGCATTCTTGTCATAGTGTGAGCATAAAGGTTGAGAAGTCACGTATAAAACTTCGGTCAGAGTATCATGTGCAGTTATAGTCGTCACATGCAGAGGCTCGTTAGAAGCTGCAGAAAAGGTTCAGCAGCACGTTGCCTAGAATGGATAGAACAAATCTTTATCCCAGGGTGGAAATGTCAATTACTAGAGGAGAGAGGTTTAAGGTGAAAGATGGAATGTTTAAAGGAGATTATTGGACCAAGTTTCTCCACACGCAGACACTAGGTGCCTGGAACATGCTGGAAGCAATTACAATAGTAATCTTTAAATGGCATTTGGACAGGAACATGCACTTCAGGCAAATGAGATTATTTTACATTGGCATGGTGGCTGGCACAGACATGCTGGGCTGAAGGGCCTGTTCCTGTGCTACACCATTTAACGTTCTACATTTTTGGAGACAGCACAAAGCAAGAGAAAGGAACAGTCCCAGAAGTGAAGGCTTCAGAGTGAGGGAGAATCTGGGAGGAGTAGGAGTAGGGGGAGAATTTACAGCATGCTCCAAATGATAAATGTGATTAAGAAGAAGCTGATCCCAGAGACAGTAATCACTGATTAATTGGCAAATAATTGGGCAACAGAAACAGGGGAGATGTGGGTTTGAGGGGGAGGCAGATTCAATGGGAGCTTTCACATGGAGATTGGAAAAGAGTTGAGGGATATATTTTCAGGACTCTGGTTAAAGAGTGGTGAGTTCTAAGAGTAATCAAAAAGCTTTTCCTACAGCTAGCTCAATACAGAGTCTGAGGACCAGTTCCCCACTCTAAGTGACTACTGCCAACATTTTTGCTGTGTTTCAGGATTTCCTTGAAGTGCAGTTAATGTTAGCCAGGCACAGCTGGGGCAGATAAGGTTTAACTCACTGTTTCCATTGTCCCCATGTTGTTTGGACTAAAGGGGATTAACATTCCTGTTTATAGATATAGCTGGGGCAAACCATTCTGCCAGTTGTAGCTGCTGCACCATTCAGTCTGACCACAGCTGATCCTACTTCTCAGGAGCATGTTCCTGCTCTCCCTCCCCATTCCCCTTGAAGATTTGAGGACAGGCCTTCAGGCAGATTAAACTCACACTGACAGATCTCAAGATAAGTTACACCACTGAATGGAATAGTCACATCTGGGTTTTTCCAGAATCAACTCTGCTTGTGTCAGAAGTAGAGCAGTACTCTCCGAGCTGATATTAACCCTTCCCTGGGTGGATGTCCTTTGCCAAGACCAGACCAGCCCAGATCAGCTCAGACATGGGACAATGTGTGCATACGAA
Organism: Hemitrygon akajei; assembly: GCF_048418815.1. Taxonomy (NCBI): domain Eukaryota; kingdom Metazoa; phylum Chordata; class Chondrichthyes; order Myliobatiformes; family Dasyatidae; genus Hemitrygon; species Hemitrygon akajei. The sequence goes on from NC_133127.1 coordinate 37,129,168, forward strand.
ACGGAGAAAACAAAGTTACCTGGATGAACCCAGAGAGAAGTTTAAATCCTGATGTAAGGATCCTTGACCCAGAATAGAGGACGGTGATAGAGTCAAGGATTCATATAGCACGGAAGTACATAGCTCACCACATCCATCGCCAATCCTATTTACAAGCACTTGGTCTGGTTTCATGCATTGATATTTAAATGCGATAGTAATAAACGTATCCATTATGTTATGTATACTCACAAACACACACACACACACAATCATTTTCCTAAGATGATGTATTCACAGTAAAAGTAGGCATTCACATTTTTTTACTGTCCATTATGCTGCTGATGTTCAGGGCAGCAATAAAGGTCCTCCATCTCTGTCTGTCCGTACACAGATAACTGCGCACAGATAGAGGATTCTTCACTGCTGTTTCCGTAACATTTTTTTTACTGGTCAGGGTTGTTAGCTCTGGGGGACAGGTGAACCACTCCTAGTCCGGCCTCTACCCTTTAACCTGTTTGGCATGGGTGACCCTACCAAAAGCCAAAGCATGAGGCCCTGGCTCCAGCTAACATAGCTCTCCAGGTCATGGAGGTATGCAAGCCTTCAAACCCTATAACAAGGTTGTGTTCTGCTTGGCAGAGGCTTTCCATTAGGTAAGCATTCATCATGGTTGAGCACAGATATTTATTTATACAAACAAGCGTGTTCTCTCCACTAAAGTTCAGAGAGAAAAGTCCATCGCCTTCTGTTCCCTCCTCATATGATGGGAAGAAACTGGAAAACCTGGGGGAAACCCATGAGGACACAGGCAGAATGTGCAAACTCCACAAAGGGAACCCCAGAAGGCAGGATTGAATCCAATCATGAGAACTGTGAGGCAGTAGCAATCTGCTGCACGTGGGGTCACCCTAACAACGATGGCCCAGCATGTCCATGCTCTAGACGAGGCCAAAGTATTCACAGCCATGACTAAAAGATGTACCAGAATCTTGGTTCCTCCTGAGATCTCACCAGCACCGAAATCAGTCTGTATGAAACCACTGAGAGTTCTGGGTACAGAGAAGGCCATGGGATCAGACACGTCCCAGCTGTAGTGCTGGGGACTTCTAGTAAACTGCTAAAGTGCAGTCTTAACACTGGCACGTATGCAACAATGTGGAAAATTGCTCAGGAATGTTCTGCTCATAAAAAGCAAGACATAACCAATCTGACTAATTCCTACCCAATCTGTTTGCTCTCAATCAGCAGCAAATGATGGAAGTTGTCATTAAAATTGTTGTCAATAACCTGCTCACCGATGCACAGTTTGGGTTTTACTTACTCACTTACTTACACGTGCATGTGCTTAGAGACACAGCACAGAACTGGCAACAAGCCACACCGCCCAGCATCCCACCTATTTAACACTAGGCTGATCACGGGACAATTTCCCAGCACCACTCACTCATCACAACCTTGGTCCAAACATGGAGGAGAGGTGGGAGGGGGTGTCCCGATACCAAGGCAACACTTGATGAAGTCTGGCAGACCTCAAAGTCCCATGATCAGCAAGTCCTGGGGTCATTATCCAGAGGTCAGCGAAGTCTGGAGGTTAAAGCCCAAAGATCGAAGACCAAAGTCAGCGAGTCTGGAGCTTGAGGTCCAAACATCAAAGGGTCAGGGTATCTGGAGGTTGGAGGCCCAGTGCCTGTGAGTCCAGGCCAAGAGGCGGCCTGTTCTGTGTGTGTGACTGGGTGGGAAAAGGCTTCATTTGCTGTTGTTGCTTCTGTTGTTTTGCTGAACATTGTGCGCACGGTATGTTGGTGCCGGAACGTGTGGCACCACCTGTGAGCTGCCCCCAGGACATCCTTAAGTTACGTTGGTTGGTAATGCAAATGATGCAATTCACTGTATGTTTTGATAAACGAATCTGAATAAATGAACAAGAATCTAAAAGAAGTCTAATAAAGCTGAAGTCAATGGACATTAGTGGAAAACTCTCTAATTATTTAGGCGGAGATCACCTGGGACAGATCTCCACTGGTTTTTAAATGATGCCTTTACTTGAATAACCTGATTGGCCATTAGTTTAATATCTCATCTACCTTCACCTCTGAAGGAGACATCATAGGGATGAAAGGCTTAGATTTTCATAACATCATTTGAAAGTGCTCCACAACCAATGTAACATTTAAAGTACTCCTTGGTAGAAAACACAATGGAGAACTTGTGTATGTGTAGTTCCCACAGACAGCAATATGATGGATAACTAGATAGTCTCTCTTGGTGAGGATGCCTGAGAAACAGCAGGAAGAATCCTATGTAACACACACAAATGCTGCAAGAACTCAGCCAGTCAGGCAGCATCTATGGAAAGGAATAACGAGTCAACGTTTCAGGCCAAGACCCTTCAACAGGGAGAATCTTATGCTGTACGGTAGATGCCATCTGAAATAACTGTCCAACACCAAACATCAAAGTGAAATGATTTATAATTTGTTAATCAATGATAAGGCATTTTACAAATGCAAAGTAGTTACAGATTTATTGGTTTATAAAGAATGAAGAACTCCATTAAGTGTCACGAAAGAGAAAAGTCCATTTCAGATTTTAGGACAGAGATTCATTAAGTATATAGCCAGGATCGTAACTTTCCTGTCTTGAGATAGCTTAATGTTTAACATTGCAAGAACTGGGAGATGAGTGGTTCAAGCTTAGACTACTAGAATTAATAACTGAGGCATTCTTTTCTCAAGTATACGTTTAACTTATCTTAAAACATTCTGAAGGTTACACAAGTAACTGTTACACTATCCCATCAGCAAGTTGAAATAAAAATGAAACACAAATTCTGGAAATCAGATATAAAAGATGATATTGCTGGAAACAATCAGCAGGTCAGACTACATCTGTGAGATGCTACATCAGAATTGATGTGGGGTCCTGGATTTGAAACGTTAACTATTTCTCTATCCACAGATGCTGCTTGACCTGCTGGCAATTTAGTGTTTTCTGTTTTAGAACTAGGGGGTCACTATTTAAAAATAAGGAGTTGTCCATTTAAGTCTTGTACTCCAGACGCAACAGTACATGCTTTTAAGGTTAGAGGGGAGAAGTTTAAAGGTGATTTGAAGGGCAAGTTTTTTTTTAAACATAGAGAGTGATAGATGACTGTATTGTGTTACCAGGAGTAATAGTGGAGGCAGGCAGTTTGGTGCATTTGAAGAGGCTTTTAGATAGACGATGAACATGTAGAGAATGGAAGGATATGAATGATATACAGGAGTAGAACATTTGGTATAAAGTGGCATTAAAATCAGCGTAACATTGGGGACCAAATGGCCTCTCCAGTGATGTACTATTTGAAAATGTTTGCAAGATTATAACCACTGCCTCCACCAACTCTGCAGCCACTAAGATGTAAACCATCAGGTCCAGGAGACTCATCAGCTTTTAACTCCACTGGTCTGCCTAATACTCATTCTCTAGTGTTGATAATGTCATGTACTTCCAACTGGAATAGTTCAGTATTAATGGGATGTTCATAATATCATCAATGTAAAGGACTAATACAAGATATATGCCCTTGACCATTCCTTCTTCCTCAAAACTATTTCCCAAAGGTTCACTGTGGTCTCCTCTCTATGTACCAGTAAAGGAAGAATTTATTATCAATTTATATATATTTTTAGTTTACTTTCACCTTCCTGACTACTTTTTCAGTCTTCTTTTGCTGGGTTCCAAACTCCTCACTAACCTCCAGGTTTAATACCACAGTTGGTCTATTCCCCCTTCCCATCCCCAACACTGAAGCCTTCCCAATCCCTCTTAAGAGTTTTTTCCATCTCATTGGGATAGAGTTTTATTGGGAGTCCATTGATCTTTGTAACTATCTCTCTTGTCTACTACCCATTGTCCATTTGCCCAGTCCATCTGAGCAAGCTCCATCACCATTCCTTTGTAATTCTTTCTACCTATGTTTAACAGAGACATTTTAGATCAAAATTTCTCATTGTGAAATCAAATACTAAATCTATCATGTCATGATCCCTTTTCCTAGGGGACCCTTAACTGTGAGTTTATTTATTAAATTTGCTTTGTTACACATCACTAGATCCAAAATTGCCTGGTCCATAAGTTGGCTCCATAACATTGTGCTCTAGGAATCTCTCTATGAATTTGTTCTCTTGGCTACCATTTCGGTCTACATGAAAGTGAAAGTCACTCATGATTAAGGTGACACACACAAAATGCTGGTGGAATGCAGCAGGCCAGGCAGCATCTATAGGGAGAAGCACTGTCGACGTTTCGGGCTGAGACCCTTCGTCAGGACTAACTGAAAGGAAAGATAGTAAGAGATTTGAAAGTAGGAGGGAGAGGAGAAAATGCAAAATGATAGGAGAAGATCAGAGGGAGTGGGGTGAAGCTGAGAGCTGGAAAGGTGATTGGCAAAAGGGGTACAGAGCTAGAGAAGGGAAAGGATCATGGGACAGGAGGCCTAGGGAGAAAGAAAGTGGGAGGGGAGCATCAAAGGGAAATGGAGAACAGGCAGAGTGATGGGCAGAAAGAGAGAAAAAAAAGGAGAGGGGTAAAACTTAATATATCAGGGATGGGGTAAGAAGGGGAGGAGGGGCATTAACGGAAGTTAGAGAAGTCAATGTTCATGCCATCAGGTTGGAGGCTACCCAGCCAGTATATAAGGTGTTGTTCCTCCAACCTGAGTGTGGCTTCATCTTGACAGTTGAGGAGGCCATGGATATACATATCAGAATGGGAATGGGACGTGGAATTAAAATGTGGAATTTTAAAAAAAGGATTAAAGTGCCAATCTTTGTAGAACTCCTCCCTTTTTAAAATTTATACTTTTTCCTAGAAGTGTGGTTGTAGTTTGAAGTCATCACTTAACTCCTTCCTGGTTTACTTCTTACCTCCACCCAAATGAGTGCTAGATTTCAATCTGCATGGTCTTGATCACACTTCCTGCCTCACATTCAGCCCACTGATGCTGTGTGACCTGCTCACTTCCTCCAGCAGATAGCTTGTTGCTCCAGATTCTAGCATCTGCAGCCTCCTGCTTCTCCCACAACTTCCACGCTGAAATCCCCTTTTGTAAATTGTTTCACTTCCCTACAGAGTTTCACCACCACCTTTACCTTCTGGACTAAAATTTAACATCCCCACTTTGATCACTTCATAACCAGATTTCTGTAGGTGGCTATCCAAATATATTTATCTCTATTGATCAATGAGTCATTGACGTAGTTTCAGATTAGGCACACACGCATTCAGATACAGAGTTCCTTATTTTAAACTTTTATACGTCTTTCTATATGTTAACACTTTTCATGGGTTTGCTTGCTTACTATCATAGATATGTAGAACAGAAACTGAACATTTAGCCCATTAAAATTACTTCCATCTATAGGACATAGACGCAGAATTAGGCCATTGGGCCCATTGTGTCTGCTCCACCACTTCATCATGGCTGATCCATTTTTCCTCTCAGCCCCAATATCCTGCTTTCTCCCCATATACCTTTATCCCCTGACCAGAATCTGTCAACCTCTGCCTTAAATATAAAGACTTGGCCTCCACCAACTGCCTGTGACAAAGAATTCAAAAGATTCACCACTCTCTGGTTGAAAAAATTCCTCCTTACCTCTGTTCAAAAAGGACACCCCTCTGTTCTGAGGCTGTGTCCTCCGGCCCTGGACTCTCCCACCATAGAAAACATCCTCTCCACATCTACTCTATCTAGGCCTTTCAGCATTCAATATGTTTCAATGAGGTCACCCCTCATTCTTCTGAATTCCAGTGGATACAGGTCCAGAGCCATCAAACGCAATTCACATGCCAAGCTGTTTAATCCTGGAAACGTGTTCGTGAGCCTCCTGGGAACCCTCTCCAGTTTCAGCACATCCTAAGGTAAGGGGTGCAAACCAGCTCACCAGTGCTTCACAAAGTCTCAACATTGCACGTGCTTGTGTTGAGTCCATGTTGCTCTAAACCTCTCCTATCACTGTTCCTGTCCATGTAACTTTAAAATGTTGTTACTTGGCATGCCCCAACCACTTCCTCCGCTGGCTAGTCTCATATATCCACCACTCTCCTGGTGAAGGAAGTTGCCTCTGGGTCCCTTTTAAATATTTCCCCTCTCACTTTAAACCTACGCTCTTTAGTTTGTGATCATCTTTCTCTGGGAAAAAAAGACTGTGTGTATTCACCCTATCTACGCCTCTCATGATTCATACACTTTTAAAAGGTCACCTCTCAGTCTCTAATACGCAAATGAATAAAAACTTAGTCAGCCCATCCTCTCCTTATAACTCAGGCCTTCGAGTTCTGGCGAAATATTCACATCAATCTTCTCTTCACTCTTTCCAGCTTCATGATGTATATCAAGCTTCGGTTCGGGCCTTAAACTTTTGCTTTCTATTTATCTGAATTTCATTTCTAATGCAATGCAGATAAACAGAAATTTCTAAGTTAAGGCAAAGGTTGATTTACCAAATGAAATCAAAAATTAGGGAAGAACACAAAAAAAGCACAAGGACTGAAATTCAGTCCAGACAGAGTCATAATAGACCTTAAAAACCAAAACTGTGTTATAGACCAATTAAAACAAAGAGAAATAATTCACAAAAAGTTTTAAATGACGAGAACACGGGTGGCCTCCCAGAAGACAGCAGAGCCCCCTCTCAGATCTGCATCCAACGTCTGTGCTGCAATCCTGGGAGCGGAATTTGATTCCACAAGCTGCTAACAGGTTTACAGAGACAGAACAGATGCAAACACACATGAATGGTTAAGTGTTGCAGTCATATTGAAACCGTTCTCAGAACAGGACTATTCAACTAAGAGCAACTTGCTCATCAAACTCTGCAAACAAAGCTGACTTCTCACCCAGGTCGTTCCAAATAGTGTGATTATACTATATAACACACATTTAACTAGTGGAACATCCCCAAGGTGCTGCTCACAGGAACTTTCAAACAAAAGTTCACAACAGGACAAGTGACTGAAGGCTAAAACGGAAGGATGTATTTCAAGGAATAACTTAGAGGTGTAAAGGTTTTGGGAAGGAATGCTGAATTTGGGATCTTGGCAGCTGAGGGAATAGTCCCTAATGTAGAAAGTGAAGGAAAACCAAGGACTTGGTGGAATGCAAATGTTTTGATACTTGCAGGACTGGAGGACATACCTCCAATCCTGCAGGAACATGTGGTTGTAGACTTTCCATGGAGAATCATATACAGTTTTGCTGTCCTCCTCCAAGGACTGATGCTAAGATGGAGTCTTGACCACACAATCTACAGGATTATGATTTTGCACCTTATTGTTTACCTGCACTGCACTTTCTCTGTAGCCATTACAGTTTTATTTTGCATTCTCTTACTGTTTTACCTTGTTCTACCTCAAAGCACTGTGTAATTTGATCCGTATGAAAAGCAATGCAAGGCAAAATTAATAGGCCAATTCCAGACTAACAAAGATTCGCAATATCCCAGCTATGCCATCTTTATGTGGCTATCATCCAGCAGGAAGTGATGAAGCCTGAAGAGCCACACCACTAGGATCAAGAATAAATTCTTTCCTCCAACCACGAGAAAGTCTGCAGATGCTGGAAATTCAAGCAACACACACAAAACGCTGGTGGAACGCAGCAGGCCGGGCAGCATCTATAGGAAGAAGCACTGTCGACGTTTCCTACTTTCAAATCTCTTACTATCTTTTCTTTCAATTAGTCCTGACGAAGGGTCTCGGCCCGAAATGTCGACAGTGCTTCTTCCTATAGATGCTGCCTGGCCTGCTGTGTTCCACCAGCATTTTGAGTGTGTTACTTTCCTCCAACCATTTGATTGTAAAGCCAACTCGCAAAATCCTAATTACTGCAGTTTAGCAACACTATGACCACTTTGCACTGAAAAGTGTGAGTTTGTTTTTGTACTAATTGTGTTTTTTCTCTTGTAAAAATGTATAATCTGTTTTTTTCATTTGTTATACTTATTTGATGCTATGTGCCTGTGATGCTGCTGTGAACAAGATTTGACATGTAGACACCTTCATGAAGAATCCTATACAATTCTGCTATCCTCACCCAGGCAGGGATGAGCTTGCCATACAGGCTGCACAGAGGGAATGCTGGGCTAATAAAATGGAGAGAGAGCGAAGAGGGCCTCTAGTCTCAAGAGTCTGGAGGAATGAAAGGAGGTCAAATGGAAATTCACAAAACCCTTACAGAACAGGGTGGGCGCTTACCACTGAGTGAAGAAATTCTTCCTCATCTCAGAGGGTGGTGAACCTTTGGAATTCTCTACCCTGGTGTACTGGGGTGACTCGGTCCATAAGTCATAGGAACAGTATTAGGCCATTCTGCCCAATGAGTCTGCTCTGCTGTGCTGATTTAATTTCCCTCTTAAACCCCATTCTCTTGCCTTCGCCCCATAACCATTGACACCCTTACCATCAAGAACCTATTCAACACTTTTATGTTTTAGCCACAAATTTCTGGCTATTGGATGGGTCAAGGAATATGTGACCATGTAGGAAGGTGACACTGAGGTAGATCAGTGGTGGTCTTGAGAAACAGATGGTCAGTATTTACCCCCTTGTCTGTTGACAATATCCCCACACATCTGTGGATGTATGTATGACATACCTACATAACTATTACCCCAACGTCACTCTCTCCCTCTCAGCTGTTTCATGATCCAGTTCATCGCCCTTGTTTAGGCAGATCACATAATTCCCCACCCCACCCTTTGTTCCATGTGACCTTTAGCAATCCCTGAATTTTACCCTCACCGGGTCACTGTCATTGCAATTGCTACAGTGAAGGGAAATTTCTGCCCCACCCTCAGTGATATGTGCTCAGGGTTTTTTTAATTATTAGTTTTTCTATACATTTTACAAATTAAAAACCCCAAATCCCAATGAGGAACATTAATACATGTGCTCAGGTTGCACACATGCCGACACCCTACATGTACCTACACCACATCCTCACCACACACCGGCGCACACCCGGTAACCTACACCCTCACACTCACTCAGCACACTGCACACATGCCTTCACTGCCAAAACACACTCACACTCATTCACCCACACTGCCGACTAACCAAAACACTCACCCACACTGCTGACTTACAACCAAAACACACTCAGCCACACCACTCGACTGCACCAATTCACAATCGCCGAACGCAAAAACTGTTTTCACACTCACCGCACACTCACTCCCATCCCACCTTTCACCCGAGCAACGAACTCACCTGCGATCAGCAGCAAAGTGGCCAGACCGGCGTTGCGGAGCATTGCGGCGGCTGGTGTACAGACTTGGGCTCAGAACCCGGGATCGATTCTTGTCACTCAGTCCGAACCAACGAGTTCGGATCTACTCAGGAGAACCGGGCCACCGACTGCGGGATCCAACGATGGACCGTGCCGTCTGCGGGATCAGGAGGGATGATCGTGCCGTCTGCGGGATCAGGAGGGATGATCGTGCCGTCTGCGGGATCAGGAGGGATGATCGTGCCGTCTGCGGGATCAGGCGGAGACTGTGCCCTGTGCGGGATCAGGAGGGATGACCGTGCCGTCTGCGGGATCAGGAGGGATGACCGTGCTGTCTGCAGGATCAGGCGGAGACTGTGCCGCTTCGGCTCTCAGTGTCTCTGTCCCTCCCGCCGCTGACCGACTCCCCCAACGACGGCGCACCGCCTCCGGGCGGGCGGGGCTGATCAGATCCGACACACCCACACCAAGACTTTCACTTCCACTGAAACGAAAGTAAAGCCGCCAGTCGGGTCCGGAGATAAAGCAGGTTGCAAACCAATGCACCAGCACCGGGAGTTCCAAAACACTGCGGACGTGGGATCCAGAACCTTCTGGAAGCTCCGCCGGGCCACGGGCTGAGGATGTCCAGCATCTCGTGCTTGTGTGTGGGCGGGGTGCTGCTCAGGAGAGGTGGAGAGGACCTGACATTTCCATTGTGACTGAGACCGAAACTGGAAGATAGTAGGTGACCCTTATCAATACCCAAAAAGGTCATCCTCCTCTACCTCCCTACAGGTCACATACCGACACCCCAACAGGTCACCCTCACCTACACCCCTAGTGGCCTTGTGGTCACCACATGAACTTGTACCTCTCTACAAGTTACATGCACCTGTCAGATCACACCCCTATAATCCTACAGGTCGCGCTCACCAACCCCCTATAGGTCACACACTTGCATCCCAACAGTTCACTCTCACCTATCTCATACCTACACCTCAACAGTTACCCCTACAACCCAACACATCACCCTCAACTACACCCTTATAAGTCACCACATGTACTTCCCTACAAGTCACATGCACCTGTAGATCTCACCCCTATATCCCTACATTCACTCATCAATCCCTCTACAGCTCACACCAACACCAACACCCCTCTACAGGTCATACACCTTGACAGATCATTCTCACCTACCCCATTACAAGCCACAATCTACTGCCCCCACTACAGGTCACCTTCACCTGCCCTTACAGAACCCTCCCATAACTATCTCTCCAATAGGTCACAAACAGCTTCCCCCACAGACCCACACCACCCACAGTTCTCCACAGATTACCACCTTCCACCCTGAGACAGTCCAGTTCATTCCAATTCTACATTTGCTGCAGATTAACCAATTCTCAGTCCATGGCAGTACTTTTCTCTAATCCCAGTTCACTAACTCCGTATGTGGGACTTCATTGCCAGCTAAATCTCCTTTAAACTCCCTCTCACATCACCTTAAACCTATACCCTTAGCATTGACGTTCTCCCTTGGTGACCAGGCTCTGACTAACTTCCTTATCCATGCCTCTCATGATGTTATACACATCCTTTAGGTCTTCCTGCAGCCTCTGGCACTCCAGAGAAAATCGCATAGATGGATGCAAGAAGACCTATTACCAGCTTGTTGTTTGGATTCTTCTAATCAACATTTTAGGAACAATTTATGAATTATCTATGAACCCATGAATGCTATTCCATTATTCCCCTTTTATGGTATTGATTATATTTTGTAATTTATTGCAATTTTATGTATTGCACTGTACTGCTTTTATATCATTGGCCCAGATTACTGATTAATTTAACAACTTCTCTCAATACCTATACCTAGAAGCACATAATGAGCATTATTTAACAAGGCAGTGACAAGAATAGGAATCAGGAACTAAACCAGAAAGTGCTAGAAACACTCAGCAGATCAGCTGGTGTCTACAGAGAGAGAAGTAGAGTGTATATTTCAAGTTATAGAGTCCAAGTTCTTGGGCATCAGCACCTTGGACAATCTATCCTGGGCCCAGTTCCATAATAATAAACAATGGCTATGATTCTGAGTCTGTAGGTTCTTCATTAGAACCAGCAGAACAGAACGGTCTATGAGCTGAAGCAGACCAATGTGTCAGAACAATTCCACCATCAGCAGTGTGATAATGACCAGATGTTGGAGGCTTCCAGCACCTGCTCTTGTGTTGACCTTCCTGGAAATGATGAAGTCGAGGTGAACGTGTACCTATGGTGCAAATCCCCAGGGTGTATCGTACGTGGCCGTGTACGAGAGTAGAATCCCTTTTCACTGTGCTTTACATTTGAATACTCTGCATGCCAATGCACACTGTATTTAGACCAGTATGTGCCTGAAATTAATCAATGTTGGTGTGAAAGGGCAGGACTGGAACATCATTTGACCATGAAACAGTTTATTCATGAATTTCCCACACAGTACTTTTATCTAGTAAGGATGTCAGCAGCATGAGATCAGCCTCAGACAATTCCATGGGTCACTAGACTGAGACTGATTACACTCTCTCACTGAAATGACTGAAGGGACGACTTTCATTTATATAACACTCTTCCAGACATCAAAAGCATTCAACACCCTTCACTACTGTGCTGTGGGAAATGTAGCAGCCAAAATGCACATCATGATTCCACAAAAATTCTACAGATTTAGGGTAGGACAGTGGTGCAGCTAGTAGAGCCTCTGCCTTACAGGGATCCTGGCTCATGTGCTGTCTGTGTGGAGTTCGCATGTTTTCCTGTGAAGATGTAGGTTTCCTTCAGGTGCTCTTATTTTCCACCCCCATCCCAAAGTAGGATTGGGAGGTAGATTAATTGCCTGATGGAAATTGCCCCTAGTGTATAGGTGAGTGGTAGAATCTGGGGGCAATTGATGGGAATGTTGAAAGAATAAAAAATGAGTAATGATTGATATACCATATAACCATATAACAATTACAGCATGGGAACAGGCCATCTCGGCCCTTCTAGTCCGTGCCGAATGCTTACTCTCACCTAATCCCACTGGCCCGCACTCAGCCCATAACCCTCCATTCCTTTCCTGTCCATATATCTATCCAATTTTACTTTAAATGACAATACCGAACCTGCCTCTAACATTTCTACTGGAAGCTTGTTCCACACAGCTACCATTCTCAGAGTAAAGAAATGCCCCCTCGTGTTACCCTTAAACTTTTGCACCCTAACTCTCATGTCCTCTTATTTGAATCTCCCCTATTCTCAATGGAAAAAGCCTATCCATGTCAACTCTATCTATCCCCCTCATAATTTCAAATACCTCTATCAAGTCCCCCCCAATCTTCTACGCTCCAAAGAATAAAGACCTAACTTGTTCAACCTTCCCCTGTAACTTAGATGCTGAAACCCAGGTAACATTCTAGTATTTACTGTACTAGAAGTTACTGTACCCTCTCTATTTTGTTGACGTCTTTCCTATAATTCGATGACCAGAACTGTACACAATACTCCAAATTCAGCCCCACTGCCTTGTACAATTTTAACATTACATCCCAACTCCTATACTCAATGCTCTGATTTATAAAGGCCAGCATACCAAAAGCTTTCTTCACCACCCTATCCACATGAGATTCCACCTTCAGGGAACTATGCACCATTATTCCTAGTTCAGTCTGTTCTACTGCATTCTTCAATGCCCTACCATTTACCATGTATGTCCTAATACAGTTACTCTTAATGGATGATTGATGGACAGAATGACTCAATGGGCAAAAGGGCCTCTGTGACTGTATGTGCTAATGATGATATTTGCTGGTGTATGTTCTTGTCCTCTATTTGGTAAAACAAGATACACAATGTGCTTTATATTTCTGCTCCCAAAGTTGAACCCGTAATGGCAAATCCATGTTGTTGGTGGGTAATCAGGCCAGGACTGACTGTACTTCTACAAAGTATTGTCATGTGGTCAGTTATATTTGTCTGGGAGGATAGATGAGCCTCAGTTTAACATCTAGTAAAGTCAGTGCTATTGCACTTTATCAGTACTGCTTTGAGATCAGTCTAGAGTTTTGGGCTCCAGGCTTTGAAGTTGAGACAGATCCCAAAATCTTCTGACTGAGATACATAGAGTCGTAAGATTAATTGTGGAAAGATCAAAAGGCTTCCTGCAAAGGTTGGATCCTAGAGACTTCCATGCAGGGGAGGACATTCAAGCTTTTGAGTCTGTGAGAGCTATCCAACAAGCCCCACTGCCCTAGTCTTTCCTCACAGCCTGAATATCTTTTCCGCTTCCAGTATGTTGAGGAAGCAGGGAGTCGGCAGAATGATTTGGGCAAAGGAATGGCAGATGGGATGTAGTGTAGGGAAATGTATGGCCATGCATTTTGGTACAAGGAATAAAGGCATAGATTATCTTCCAAATGGGAAGAAAATTCAGAAATCAAAGGTGCAAAGGCACTTGAGAATAATTGAGCAGGATTCCCTAAAGGTTAACTTGTCAGCTGAGTCGGTGGTAAGGAAGGCAAATGCAATATTAGCATTCATTTTGAAAGAACTGGAATATGAAAGCAAGGATATAATGCCGAGGTTGGTCAGATGGCACCAGGAGTATTGTGAGCAATTTTGGCTCCTTATCTAAGACAAGATATGCTGGCGTTGGAGAGGGTCCAGAGGAGGTTCACTAAATGATACCGGGAATGAAAGGGATAATGTATGAGTTCTGTTTGATGGCTCTGAGCTTGCACTTGCTAGAGTTTAGAAGAATGAGTGGTATCTCACTGAAACCTAATGAATATTGAAAGGCCTAGATAGAGTGGATGTGGTGAGGATATTTCCTATGGTGGAGGAGTCTAGGATCAGAGGCCACAGCCTCAGAATAGAAAGACAGAGATGAGGACACCACTACCTCACATAGATTAAAGACATAACTGTTAAAATGACAGCTAACAGCCAGGCCTCCTCCCAGTCCACACTCCACACTTTTTCGTTAACTCCAGACTTGCAAATTCAACATCCATGTTCTCCCCTTTTAGTAGCGATATAAAAAATTGTAAAATGCATAAGCATGCATGACTGCTTGCTGAAGATAAGTAGTTAGCACTTAACTCCCTTCTCAGGTGAAAAGTGAAGACACCATCCTCAGTGGCACAATCATCTGGGACAGATGGACCTTCTTGAGCCTTGCGCCTTCACTAATATCCATGTTTTAATCACTAACATTGAAGCTGCTGACCTGTTCAAGAAGAGGGGTATGGGATCCAGACGGTGCAGATCTATAAGAAACAGGGAAATAAGACGTATGAGCAGAATTAGGCCATTCGGCTCATCGAGTCTGTTCCACCATTCCATCATGGCTGATTTATTATCCTTCTCTACCCCATTCTCCCGCTTTCTCCCTGTAACCTTTGACACCATAACTAATCAAGAAATTATCAACCTCCATTTGTTACCATCACAAAATTACTTATGGGGTTTTACGGTGTGAAAGTTGATCGTTAGTTTATTGTTGTCATATGTACTGAAATGCAGTCAAAAGCTTTGCATGCCATCTGGACAGATCTTTTCATTCATAAGGACATTAAGGTTGTACAAAAAGTTTTTAAAAAATACACGATAGAGTGTTACAGTTACAAGGTGGAGTGCAGGTAGACAAATAAGGTGCAAGGGCGACGATGAAGTATATTGTGAGGTCAAACGTTCATCTTTATTGAACAAGAGGTCCATTCAAGAGTCTTATAACTGCAGGATACAATCTGTCTTGAGCAAGGTGGTATGTGTTTTCAAGCCTTTTTATCACCTGTCTGACAGAAGGGAGAAAGAAACTAAATGACTGGCATGGGTGGGGGCCCATGATATGTTGGCTGCTTTCCCAAAGCAGTGACAAGTGTGAACTGAGTCAACAGAGGGGAAGTTGATTTGAGTTACAGACTGAAGTGTAGTTTGTAGGTTGTTAAGAAATTTAGCAATGCCTTGGGGTTGTGAAAGATGCTGTAAACTTAGATACTTTATTTCTTTGTTTCAGAGAAACAACATTATTAGAATGAATTTACATTTCAATTTCCATGTTTTCAGGAAATCCTTCTTCTTCTGCGGCTGTCCATTGACTTCGATGTTGACTGTGCTGAGTTTAATCTCTGCAGGCACATAAACCAACCAGAAACTCTATTCCAACACGCCTTGCATAGTAATAAGGCAGACGGTGTCGTGCCCCCACCATACAGTCTTTCTGGGCTTCCAAGTCTGATGCTAAGTGGTACACAGGAGTGTAACAGACTTGGCAGATAAGGAAGCTGCCCTGCAGTGACAACTAACTAGTCTAGTGATGCCATCCGTTGACCAGCACTCTGATTCCTCCGCATGTCACCAAGGTGGCTGTACCATTGACCCTTTTGGATTCATCTGCCACAGACACCATCAGACGCCCTGCTGCCGGCGTCCTCGTTGGGTGCAGTCTTTGCCTAAAGAGGCATCACCAACAAAGTAGCAAAGGGATGCATACCTCCTTGACTTAGCTAGCCATGATCCTATATACCGATGGAACATCACCTTCACGGCTAGGTTAGACCTGCCAGAGAACGAATCTCTGCCGCACTTCGCTGATGTTTGGCCAGTG
Source organism: Hemitrygon akajei (assembly GCF_048418815.1). Classification (NCBI taxonomy): domain Eukaryota; kingdom Metazoa; phylum Chordata; class Chondrichthyes; order Myliobatiformes; family Dasyatidae; genus Hemitrygon; species Hemitrygon akajei. The sequence goes on from NC_133127.1 coordinate 37,145,031, forward strand.
TCACTCCTACGCCACAGTGAGGTGCCAAGGTAGGATTTTGTAGGAGACAGGTTAGTTTTACCCTACTGATAATGTGTTGTTGCAACAGCTCAGGAAATCCTATGTATAGAGGAATCTAAGGATCCAAGTCCAATTTCCTCACAGGTTGAGGGGGCAGTAAAGAAGGCATATTGCATGCTTGCCTTTAGTATTCAAAGTCCTGAATTCAAGAGTCAGGAAGTCACGTTGCCACTTTGTAAAATTGATTAGGCTGCATCTGGAGTATTGCATTAAATTCTGGACCCATTACAGGATCAATGTGGAGATCTTGGACAGCGTGCAGAAGATGTTTACAAGGATACTGCACAGATTAGAGGACAGGTGTCATAAGGAGAGGTGGAGCAATCTGGGGTTGTTTCTTCTAGAGCAGCGGAGATTGAAGGAAGACCTGATAGAAGTTTGTAAGATTATAAGAGGCACAGATTGAATAGACAGCTGGTATTTTTTTCATTGGGTCTAAGTACCTAATATTACAGCATTTAAGATGAGAGGGGGAAGTTCAAAGGAGGTGTGCGGGGCAAGTTCTTTACGGGGAGGGTGGTGAATGCCTGGAATGCATAGCCAAGGGTGTTGGTGGAGGCAAGTGCTATATAGGTGTTTAAGAAGCACTTTGATAAATACATGGATATGCCGAGAATGGAGAAATGCTGCTGAGCAACAAACTACAGAAAGTGCTTCAATACAATGTTATATATCTGAACTATGGTCTAATTCCATTCCGGTCAGATCAGCGATGATACATATCTTATTTGTAATACTGTACTGTCTAATGAAGCTATGAAACCCTCGAGATTACAGAAGCACGTCAGTAAACGACACTCTGAAAAGGCTGTTAGTAGTATTAGTCATTTCCAGAAGATGAAAAAAGCATTTGAAGAAGCATTGCACATTTCAGTTCATTTGCCAAGAAAGCTAAAAATGTTATAGAAATCTTCTTATAACATTTCCAAAATGATAGCAAAGTGTGGAAAATCTCATACAACTGGTGAGAGATTAATAATGCCTGCTGTATCAGAAGTGCTCACCACTGTTCTCAAAATGGATCCCAGTATTTTAAAATCAATTCCTCTGAGTAATAACGATGTAGCTCATCGTATTGGCATATGTATGATTTATCAAAAATGGAAACGTTTATGAAGAGGTTCTCTTTTGTTAAAAGTTAAAAACAAGTATCAATGGAGAATCAATCTACATCGAGCTCAATCACAAACAAGAGAAAATCTGCAGAAGCTGGAAATCCGAGCAGCACACACAAAATGCTGGAGGAACTCAAAAGGCCAGGCAGCATCTATGGAAAAAAAGTACAGTCGATGTTTCGGCCCGAGACCCTTTGGCAGAACTGGAGAAGAAAAAGATGAGGAGTCAGAGTTAGAAGGTGGGGGGGGGGGGGGGGGGGGAGAAACACAAGGTGACGGGTGTAATCTGAAGGGGAAGGGATGAAATAAAGAGCTGAGAAGTTGATTGGTGAAAGAGATACAGGGCTGGAGAAGGGGGAGTCTGATAGGAGAGGACAGAAGGCCGTGGAAGAAAGAAAATGGGGAGATGAACACCAGTGGGAGGTGATGGGTGGGTAAGGAGATAAGGTGAGAGAGGGAAAAGGGGTTGGGGAATGGTGAAGGGGAGCATTACCGGAAGTTCAAAAAATCGATGTCATGCCATCAGGTTGGAGGCTATCCAGGCAGAATATAAGATATTGCTCCTCCAACCTAACTGTGGCCTCATCACGACAGTAGAGGAGGCCATGGATGGGCATATCGGAATGAAAATGGAAATTTGGAATTAAAATGGGTGGCCACTAGGAGATACTGCTTTTTCTGGTGGATGGTACGTAGGTGCTCGGTGAATTGGTCTCACCATCTATGTAGCCTCGATATACAGCAGGCTACATTGGGAGCACCGGACACAGTATATGACCCCACCGGACTCACAGGTGAAGTGTTGCCTCACCTGGAAGGACTGTTTGGGGCCCCATTCAGGGTGAGGCCCAACGTAGATTGGGAGACCGCTTCGCCAAGTACCTATGCACTGTCCATCAGAAAAAGCAGGATCTCCCAGTGGCCACCCATTTTAATTCCAAATTCCCATTTCCATTCTAATATGTCTCTCCACTGTCGTAATGAGGCCACACTTGGAGTTGTTGGAGGAACAACAACTTATATTCCACCTGGGTCGTCTCCAACCTGATAGCACGAACATTGATTTTTTGAACTTCTGGTAATGCCCCCCACCCCCTTCACCATTCCCCATCCCCTTTTCCCTCTCTCACCTTATCTCCTTGCCTGCCCATCGCCTACCTCTAGTGCTCTTCCCCCATTTCTTTCTTCCATGGCCTTCTGTCCTCTTCTATCAGACTCTCCCTTCTCCAGCCTTGTATCCCTATCACCAATCAACTTCCCAGCTCTTTAATTCATCCCTCCCCCTTCAGGTTTCACCTATCATATTGTGTTTCTCTCTTCCCCCCAGCTTTTAAATCTACTCCTTGGCCTTTTCTCTCCAGTCCTGCTGAAGGGTCTTGGTCTGAAACGTTGACTGTACTATTTTCCATAAACACTGCCTGGCCTGCTGAGTTCCTTCAGCAGTTTGTGTGTGTTACAATGAGCTCAAAATATATATTGAAGATAAAAGTATTCCAATTAGGAACATGATTTCTTGTGCATCAGATGGAGCACCATATATGACAGGTCATCATACAGGTTTAATGGCATTTATAAAAACAGAAATTCCAAGTCTGTTGGCATATTAATGCGTGGCTGAGAGACTGGTGTAGGGGGCAGGTCTTTGGGTTCCTGGATCACTGGGGCATCTTCTGGGGGAGGTACGACCTGTACAAAAAGGACGGGTTACACCTGAACCCGAAGTGGTCCAATATCCTAGCAGGCAGGTTTAACAGAGCTGTTAGGGAAAGTTTAAACTAATTTGGTAGGGGGATGGGAACTGGAGTGATAGAGTTGAGAAAGGGAAAATCAGAAATAAATCAAAGATAGCATGCAACAGAGATGATAGAAAGGACAGGCAGGAGATGAGGCATAATCACAGCCAGTGGGATGAGTTACAGGGCAATAGAGGCATGGTGCAGTTAAAACAGAAAGCAACAAATACTGGACTGAAAGTGTTGTATTTGAATGCATGCAGCATAAGAAATAAAATGGACGGTCTTGAGATTCAGCTACAGATTGGCAAGCATGACATTGTGGCCATCTCTAAAACTTGTCCAAAGGATGGCTGCCATTGGGAGTTGAATGTCCAAGAATATACAGTACGGTGTATTGGAAAGATGGGTTAGTAGGCAGAGGGGGTGGTGTGGCCCTGTGCATAAGAAATATTATTAAATCATTAGAAAGGGATGACATAGGATTGCAAGGTGTAGAGTCTCTATGGGTTGAGTTAAGAAATGACAAGGGTAAAAGGACCCCAATGACAGTTGTATACAGGCCTCCAAACAGCAGTCGGGATGTGGATTCCAAATTACAGCAGGAGATAGAAAAGGTGTGTCAGAAGGGCAATGTCATGATAATCGTTTGGGATTTTAACATGAAAGTGGTTTGGGAAAACCAGGCCAGTACCTCAAGAGAGAGAATTTGTAGAATGTTTAAGGGATGGCTTTTTAGAACAGCTTGTTGTTGAGCCCACTCATGGATTGGCTGTGCTGTATTGGGTGTTGTGCAACGAGCCCGAGGTGATAAGAGAGCTTAAGGTTAAGGAACCCTTACAAAACAGTGATCACAATATGATCAAGTTCACTTTGAAATCTGAGAAGGAGAAACTAAAATGTGTCGGTATTTCAGTGGAATAAAGGAAATTACAATGGCATGAGAGGGGAACTGGCCAAGGTTGACTGGAAAGGGACACCAGCAGGAAGGACAGCATGACCGGAGTTTCTGCAAAAAAATGACGGATGTGCAAGACAGATATATTCTCAATAAGAAGAAATTTTTAATGGAAGAAGGACACTACCATGGCTGACAAGTAAAGATGAACTTTGAAAGGAACCTGGCGACTAGTATCAAAGAAGATACAAAAAACTTTTTAAAGTATATTAAGGGTAAAAGAGAGTTGAGGGTAGATATGGGACCAATAGAAAATGACATTGGAGATATTGAATTGAGAGATGCAGAGACGGCAGAGGAATGTATGTTTTGCATTAATCTTCACAGTGGAAGACATCTGCAGTATACCGGACATTTGAGAGTGTCAGGGAAGTGAAGTATGTGCAGTGAAAATTATAACTGAGAAGGTGCTCAGGAAGCTTAATGGTCTGGGGGTGTATAAATCTCCTAGACCTGATGGAATGCACCCTCAGGTTCTGAAAGAAGTAGCTAGAGAGATTGTGGAGGTATTAATAATGATCTTTCAAGAATCAATAAATTCTGGCATTGTACCGGATGACTGGAAAATTGCAAATGTTACTCCGCTATTTAAGAAGGGTGGGAGGCAGCAGAAAGGAAACTATAGACCTGTTAGCCTAACATCAGCGGTTGGAAAGTTGTTGGAAGTGATTGTTAGGGATGAGATTACAGAATACCTGGAGGCACATGACTAACCTACTGCAATTTTTTGAGGAAATTCCAAGCAGACTAGATAAAGGCGATGCTGTAGATGTGGTGTACTTGGATTTTCAGAAAGCCTTTGACAAGGTGACACACACGAGACTGCTTAGCAAGATAAGAGCCCATGGAATTACAGGGAAGTTACTAGCATGGTGGAGCATTCGCTGATCGGCAGAAAACAGAGAGTGGGAATAAAGGGATCCTATTCTGGCTGGCTGCGGGTTACCAGTGGAGTTCCACAGGGGTAGGTGTTGGGACCGCTGCTTTTTACGATGTATGTCAATGATTTGGACTATGGGATTAATGGATTTGTGGCTAAATTTGTCGATGATACAAAGATAGGTGGAGGAGTGGGTAGTGTTGAGGAAACAGAGAGCCTGCAGAGAGACTTAGATCGTTTAGGGGAATGGGCAAAGAAGTGGCAAATGAAATACAATGTTGGAAAGTGTATGATCATGCACTTTGGTGGAAGAAATAAATGGGCAGACTATTACTTAGATGGGGAGAGAATTCAAAATGCAGAGATGCAAAGGGATTTGGGAGTCCTTGTGCAGGATACCCTAAAGGTTAACCTCCAGGTTGAGTTGGTGGTGAAGAAGGCAAATGCAATGTTGGCATTCATTTCTAGAAGTATAGAATATAAGACCAGGGATGTGATGTTGAGGCTCTATAAGGCACTCGTGAGACCACACTTGGAGTATTGTGTGCATTTTAGTGCTCCTTATTTTAGAAGGGGTATACTGACATTGGAGAGGGTTCATTGAAGATTCATGAGAATGATCCCAGGAATGAAAGGGTTACCATATGAGGAACATCTGGCAGCTCTTGAGCTGTATTCCCTGGAGTTCAGGAGAATGAGGGGGGATCTCATAGAAACATTCCGAATGTTAAAAGGCCTGAACAGATTAGGTATGGCAAAGTTATTTCCCATGGTAAGGGAGTCTAGGACAAGAGGGCTCGACTTTAGGATTGAAGGATGTCCATTTAGAACAGAAATGTGGAGAAATTACTTTTGTCAGAGGGTGGTAAATCTGTGGAATTTGTTGCCATGAGCAGCTGTGGAGGCAATGTCATTGGATGCATTTAAGGCAGAGGTAGATAAGTTCTTGATTAGGCAAGGCATCAAAGGGTATGGGGAGAAGGCAGGGGAGTGGGGATGACTGGAAGAATTGGATCAGCCCTCGATTGAATGGTGGAACAAACTCAATGGACCAAATGGCCTGCTTCTGCTCCTATATCTTATGGTATTATGGTCAATCCATTGTGAAATTCATCGTCAACATCTTGTAGCCAAAAACCTTAGCCAGTGACGTTTTTCAAGCATGACTCTTGTAACATCTGCTATCAACAAAATTAAAGTTCGTCCATTAAATAACCAAATGTCAAATATTTTGCCTGTTATGCCAAGATAACAATGAGGAGTTTTAACACTTGCTTCTTCACACTGAAATGCATTGGCTGTCAAAAAGCTGCTGCTTAAAATTTTTCTTTGATCTTTTTGACACCGTGGTTGAATTTTTGCTCAAAGTCGGCAAGAGCTTGGGAAACAAGATTGAACTTCTACATGAAGATGTAGCATATCTATCCAATCTGTATGACAAAATGAACATTCTACATATGAAACTGCAGGGTGAGAATTTCAGTTTAATCCAGGCAAAAGGTGCACTATCCACTTCTATCGGAAAAATGGAAATATATAAGCAAAACATCGGGAGAAGAATATTCTCAGTTTCCCTGCACGGAAAGTAAACATAGAACAATATAGCACAGTACAGGCCCTTCGGCCCACAATGTTGTGCCAACCCTTAAACCCATAACCCCCCCCACCTTAAATTCCTCCATATACCTGTCTAATGGTCTCTTAAATTTCACTAGTGTATCTACCTCCACCACTGACTCAGGCAGTGCATTCCACGCACCAACCACTCTCTGAGTGAGAAACCTTCCTCTGATATCCCCCTTGAACTTTCCACCCCTTACCTTAAAGCCATGACCTCTTATATTGAGCAGTGGTGCCCTGGGGAAGAGGTGCTGGCTGTCCACTTTATCTATTCCTCTTAATATCTTCTATACCTAGTATGGCATTCCCTTTCACAGACAGTGATTTGCAAGTGTACTGCTTACACCTGCAGTCACTGAAGAAGGATTTTCAGAATTGATTCAAGGATTTGAATGATCTGGTAATTCTGGACTGTGTAATTAACCCATTTCTCTGCAAGGTGGAAGGACAGGAAGAGAGCTTGCAAGAAGAAATCATCAAAATTTAGAATGATGAAGCAAAAATGCTTTTCAAAAATATGAGCTTTTGTGGTATGTGGCTACACTGTCATATGAAGTTCCCTTTTCTTTGGAGAAAAGCCAAACTTCTTTTCATTGCATTTCCAACCTCCTATCTTGTTGGAAGAGGCTTCAGTGCAGTGAACCACATCCTGACAAAAAACAGAAGCTGCTTGCAGCTTGTTACACATGGGGACTTGCAGCTTTTGCTGCCACAACTTGAACCAGACATTTCTTGCTAAAAATTATCAAGCTCAAGGATCACATTATCACATTGATATCGAAGCTGCTGTACAGAGCACAGGTGCTGTGTAAGCTAGATTTAAAGACAAATATAACATTACAGCAGAATAATTTTTCTCTTGTTAGCATATGGTAGACATATTTTTACACAATGGGGGCGCTGGAAAGTATATTTTGCCTAAGAGGGGCATTGGCAAGTATGAAGGTACTTTAGGGGGGCATTGACAAGTATGAAAGTGTGTTGGGAGGGCGTCGGGCTAAAAAGGCTAGGAAACACTGGATTAATATACTTGGGCCTCATTAATTTAATTAGTTTGGCACAACATTGTTGGCCTAAGGGCCTATTCCTGTGCTGAACTGTTGTATGTTCAATGAAATCTCAACGTACCAAATAGCTAGTCTATCAGATTACTTACTCATATTTTATTACTGGACGTACAGCGAATGTCATCCAGCAAGTTTCTGGGAAAAGCAGATCAAGTTACTGGCCATTAATCTTTTCTTGGTGATGGAATTGAAGGTGGAATGTGGGACAAGAAATGAGAGAGAAATCGCACCACTGTGAATGTCAGGATTGAAGGAGAAATGTCATCAGACCTGGCAAGAGCTGATGTCCCCTGTTACTGACAGCCAGCACGCCCCCTGGTGTCGCTCTGTGGTGATGTGCCCAGGCTCTGCTTTAGGGTTGTCTTTGAATGTTTTACCAGCACTCCCAGCTGTCTCCGGGGGTTGACAGCTTTCTCCTTACTATGATTGATGTGCTTGACTTCAGGACCATGTCTACATCAGGCACACTAATCCATAGGGAGGGAGACACTCAGGTCACCAAGGGACATTAAAACCAAGAGAGAGTTGCATTTCTACCACCACCTTAGGATATCACACAGCAGTTTGATATTACCACCAGGGGAACAAACAGACGGGACTACAAAAAACAAACAGATGCGGTACTTACAAAGCCATCCCAACTCTGTCATCTTGGCCTCTTTGACCACATCCCCATAATGTTAATCCTAGCATACTGACCGCTATTGAAAATGGAGAAACCAGTCAAGAGGCCCATCACAATATGGCCTAATGAGGCAATCTCTATGCTTCAGGACTGTTTTGAGTAGACTAACTGGCAGATGTTCAAGGAGCTCACCACAAATGGAGAAGACACACACCTCAAAGAAGATGGCTCACTTGTCACCGGCTACATCATTAAGTGTGTAGATGACATTGGTACCTCAAGCACAGTCATCTTATGGCCCAAACTGAAGTCCTCACTAATTGCAGATGCGCACTCCCTACTGAAAGCCTGTGATGCTGCCTCTAGTATAGAGACAGAATAGCCCTCAGAGCCTCATCTTATCTCATCTTAGGCATCAAGATCACCTACACACAAAAAAAAATCAGTACCACCTGTCTGATAACCATCTCTGAGGTATATTGCTGGGCGTCAAGGGCATTACTGACTACGCAAAGGAAAACAGTGTCAATTATATCTGTGATGCCTCCTTTCTTGACACTCTAAACAACCCGTTTACACATGCTTTGAGGATTGCAACACAATGCTGGCCATGAATGCTATCCCCTCTCTCAGGTGAGCAGCCACTGTCTGTAACCGCAGTAGATGTGAGAAGGACTGCGCAGAAAGTCGACTCCTATAAGGCAGCTGGGCCAGACAACATACCAGGTCAATTACTCAAGGAGTGTGCACACCAGCTCACTGACATCTTCAACACTCCACTCATACAGGCCTCTGGCCCCACAGGCTTCTAATTGGCCACCGACATCTTTGTATTAAAGAAATCTATACCTTCAGAACTAAATGGTTGCCACCCAGTGGCACCAATGTCAATCATTATGAAGTGTTTTGAATAGCTGGTAATGCCACATGCCAAAAACTCTGTTCCTGCCTCATTGGACAATCTCCAAAACGCTTACCAACAGAACCGCTCTCCAACCGATCCCATGCACCTGGCCCTGACACACCTGGAGAACAAGGGCATTTACGTTAAAATGCTTTTTCTGAATTTCAGTTCGGCGTTCAACACTACTGTCCCACAGACTTGGTGAACAAACTTCTACTCTTTAATCTAAATACACCACTGTACAATTGGGTGTTGGATTTCCTAACCAACAGACCTCAGACAGTCAGACTGTACAACTGCTCCTCCCTCCCCATCATCCTCAATACAAGTGCCTCACAGGGCTCTGCGCTGAGCCCATTGCTATATACTCTGCTCACACTCAACTTCATGGCCAAACACCCGAGTAACCGCACTGTTACGTTCGCCAATGACACAGCAGTGGTGGGACTCATCGTCAACAATTATGAGACGGCCGACAGAGAGGAAATGGAAGAGCTTGAAGCCTTGTGCCAGGCAAATAACCTCTTCCTCAATGTCAATAAGACACAGGAGATGGTAATCAAGTTCAGGAGAACTCGCCCCACTCACAACCCTCTTTTCATCGGCAGCACAGCAGTGGAAACTGTGAGCAGTTTCAAACTCCTGGGAGTCCACATCTCACACAACCTCTCATGGTCCCAGAACACATCCTACACAACCAGGAAAGCTCACCAACACCTCTACTTTCTGAGGAGGCTGAAGAGAGCTGGACTATGCACATCTATACTCACATCGTTCTACAGATGTGCAGTTGAGAGCATTCTAACATGCTGCACCACTGCATGGTTTGGAAATTGCACTGCGGCAGACAGGAAGGCTCTCCAATGGGTAGTCAAAACTCCCCAATGTGGCACCAGCCTACCACCATCAAGGACATATATAGATAAAGGTGCCAGAAAGGGGCAGTAACATGATGAAGGATCCCACCCACCCTGATCACGTACTGCTTGTCCCACTTCCATCAGGGAGGAGGCTACGTAGCATCCACACTAGGACCACTGGACTCAAAAACAGTTACTTTCCTTAAGCAGTAAGGCTTATCAACACCTCCACCCACTAACTCATCCATCCACACCACCCATCACTATTTTCCTGTCAGTCATCTTATGTAGACACTACTGTGCTTAGTGTCACCTTATAGACATACAATCAATCTACTTGTATAAGCTTTCTTATGTATTTATATTTATTGTGTTTTTATTATTGTGTTCTTTATCTTACTGTGTTTGTGCTGCATTAGATCTGGAGTAGCAATTATTTTGTTTGCCTTTACACTTGTGTACTGGAAATTACATCATGAATTTAGAGCTTGTGAAGACTTTTTTAATAGTGGGATTTTGTTAAAATGTAAAAGATATCAAAATGAGTTTGCACTCAGCAAGTTTCCACTTACAGCGATGTGTTTTAATAGCTAAGTGATATGCTTCTGCTATCCTGGCTGAGGGATGAATTTACCGCAGCCAGTTAATTCACTGGTACATCTTAGGAATGTGGGCGGAAACTGTAGCACCTGGGGTAAAGCCAGGCAGTCAAAGAGAGAACATGCAGACTCCACAGAGACAGCACCCGATGTCGGGATCGAACCTGGATCACAGGGGCTGTGAGGCAGTAGTACCACTTGCTACACCACTGTGCCGGCCATTCTGTGCCACTGCATATTTCTGTTTCTTTCCTCATTTAAAGTAACTCTTTGATCAATCTCTCGGTCACCTGCCCAGTATCTCTTATTAGATCTTGGTAACTAACATTGTTTGATGGTGCCTCTGTGAAGGTGAAGGTTCAGTACAAGAGACCCCTTCCTGTAACTGAATCTGAAAACTGTTATAACAGGCCTACAGCTTGGATTTATCTCTCTGCTCACTATCTACCATAGTATAAGGACACAGTGCCATCTACTGGGGTTGACCGTCAAATTAGCTTCACCAATTTTCAATCCTGGGACTTAAAAACAATAGAATAACCTGAGCTCAGAAATACTCTGGAGGGTTAGCTAATGTAACCTACCCATTAGTGTATGTAAGTGGCAAAAGGAATCAAAGGAGAGAGAGAGAGAAAGAGTGGAGGGAAATGAGAATCAAACGCGAGGAAATCTGCAGATGCTGGAAATTCAAGCAACACACACAAAATGCTGGTGGAACGCAGCAGGCCAGGCAGCATCTATAAGGAGAAACACTGTCGACGTTTCGGGCTGAGATGAAGGGTCTCGGCCCGAAACGTCGACAGTGCTTCTCCTTATAGATGCTGCCTGGCCTGCTGTGTTCCACCAGCATTTTGGGTGAATGAGAATAATGGGTTTGCTGTGGAGGTAGCCCCTTCGGTGTTGAGATAGAGGAGTTTAGTGAGTAGAGCTCAGCAATCGGAGGTACAACTTTTGATGGTTGAAAGGTTGAAATCCAGGATGAACAGGAGACTGGAACTGGAAAAGAGCAGAGAAATTGGAGTATTGGAGAAGTAGAAGATTACAGAGAAAGAAGAGAGGGAAAGATATAGTGGGATCAGTGAACAAGTGAAGGATAGAGTGATCAAATAAATGATCAATAAAAGATGTAATAAAGTTTAATAAGGACTCAAAAGAATCAGTCCAGGCACATCACTTTACTTCCAAGGATAACATTAAAAAGTATAGAAGCCTGTTAAACATGGGAAAATTCTGTTACTTTTTAAAAAAGGTTTAAATTGAGGTAATGGAGAGAGCGTAGCCAGGGATAGGCTGTTTCTTCAGGAAGAATTCACAGTTTGGACAGCCTAAAAGTCAGTAGGGCATTGATAATGAACAAAGATTGAGAGGAGTCTTGATTACATTTGTGGTGATGATCAAAACCAGGGGGCATTAATGTAAGGCTTTCCCTGTCAAATCCGTAGGACCGTAAGAAATAGGAGCAGATTTGGACCATTCAGGCCATTGGATCTGCTCAGTGGCGTATCTAAGGTATGGCAGGTACAGCACGTGCCCTGGGCGCCACTAAGCAGTTTCTATTAAAGTCAGACTAGCCATCGGATAGTGAAAAAAATAATTTTCTTCAGATGTATGATCTGTCTTTGATTATCATGGGTGAGAAGCACTAGGATGGCCTTATTTCAGAGCATTGTGTAAGAAGACCATGAAACGTTTCTTCACAAAGAAGAAGAAAAGTGGAGCTGAAGGACAGAAGAGACAAAAGTTGGAGGCAGAGGAAGCCAAGAAGTCGAGCAAGTTCTTCATGCCCTGCTTTGAAAAGCCCGGAACAAGTAGTTCAACACATTCCATGGAGTCGCCTGCACCTGCTACAAGTTTGTTAGAATCCGAAGGTGGATCAAGTACAAATGTGTCATAAGCCGAGGAGGAAGTCAAGTCAGATAAATCCGAGTATGAAGAGATTAAGAGTGAGGCTGCCACAGAGAACGTGGACATGACAGGAGGGGAAGACGATGGTGGTGGTGGTGATGTTGAGTTTATTGACAAGATTTTACCTGATGAGATTGAACCGGACCACACTGAACCTAGTGAACTGGATGGTGTCAAAGAGCCTCGAACTGTCATACCAGGAGTGATTAAACAGCATGACACTGGACTTCTGAAGTTCAACAAGGATACTGGAAAATCAATTCTGCCTGACGCATTGAGAACAGAAATAATAAAGCTGGGTTCGAAGTATTTCCAGAACAGTGAGGGCCTTTCCTACCAACAAATAACCGCTCACTGAACAAAACTTGGTTCAAGAGGAAATTGGGAAATGGTCGTGGTGAGGAAGTGACTCGCTCATGGCTGGTCTATTCCCCTTCTAAAACATCTGCATTTTGTATCCGTTGTCTTCTCTATTCCCAGTCAGATCATCAATCCTCATTGGAGCAGGAACGTGGAGTCAACCAGTGGAAAGCGCCTGTAAGGATTAGTGTTCATGAAAATGCCAAGAATCATCAGGAATGCTTCACACAGTGGAAAGAAATTCAGCTGGAACAGAGGAGTTATTAACACGGTATTTCAGTCACATATTGAGAAGGAAAAGCAGAAGTGGCGTGATATCTTGACGAGAATCCTTCACTGTATAAAATTCCTTGCGACTCAGAACTTGGCTTTGCGAGGACACAGGGAGTCACTTCAGCTAGACGATGACTCCAATGTGGGAAATTTCCTTGGCTTACTGAAACTACTGGCCATCTTTGACCCTGTCATAAAAGAACACCTCACTCATTTGGAAAGTCATCCTGGATCCACGTCTTATCTTTCACCGGGTGTCCAGAACTGTCAGGGTCCAGTCCGGAATCCGCGTTCCGGGTCTCGATCCGGTCCGAGTGCTCCGGACTCCAGGTCTTGCAGCTGTCCCTCCAGGCCCCTTTGAGCCTGTTGAGATCATCCTGGATCAAGGAGGCACACCTGTGGCCAATTCGGCTGCCGGTGTTTATAAGGGTCTGTGGGACGGAGACCGGGTGGGTGGTTGTTTTGTTCTGCATCCAGTTAGCTCCGAAGCTGGTTTAACCAGCTCTATTTCTGGTTTGTCTACTCCTTGTCTGCTCCGAAGTCGGTTCAACCTACTCTACACCTGGTTCATTTGCTCCGAATCCTGCCTTTGCCTGTTCTGCAACCGGCTCTCTATTTTGCTCTGTAACCCACTCTGTACCTGTTTTACCCGGTTTGTCATGCTTTTCCTGCTCCTCTCAGGTGTGCTGGCCCCGCCGTCCTGTCTTATTCGTCTTGCCCGTGCTTTCGGTTGCCTTTACCAATGTACCCGGTGGATCACTGTAGTTCTGCTGCTCACCCTGGACCCAACTTCCTACTTGTTGCCTCTGTCGGGCGGGTCCGGCTGGACTGCCGCCGCCCGGTGGGGGTTCTGCCCCCTCCTACCCGTTGCTTCTGTCGGGCGGGTCTGGCCGGACTGCCACTGCCCAGCGGGGGTTCTGCCCCCTCCTACCCGTTGCTTCCGTCGGGCGGGTCTGGCCGGACTGCCGCTGCCCGGCGGGGGTTCTGCCCCTTCCTACTCGTTGCCTCTGTTGGGCGGGTCCGGCCGGACTGCCGCTGCCTGGCGGGGGTTCTGCCCCCTCCTACCCGTTGCTTCCGTCGGGCGGGTCTGGCCGGACTGCCGCTGCCTGGCGGGGGTTCTACCTTTTCCACCTATTGCTCCCTAAGGGTTGTGCCCCGCACCTGCCCAGGTGTCCGTGACTGGCCCAGGCCTCCGTGTTCCGGCCTGGGAGGCAGCCCTGCCCGGGATCCCTGCGGCCCGCCATGAGGAATCTGCCTGCCTGCCTGCCCCGAACTCTGGAATCCTCCTGCCTGCCTGCCTCGTCTGAACTCTGGGATCCAGCCCCGCCTGCATTAACCCTCAAATGCCATGGCATCCCCATCCTGTCCTCCCCCTAGTACTTCAGTGTCTGCGTCCTGCGTTTGGGTCCATCCGGCCCCCCGTTCCTGACAAGAACAAATTCATCCACATGATGGCATCCACTGTTCGCCAGAGTTTACTGAGAAGCATTCGTAAAGCCAAGTACTATGGTCTCATGTTCGACTCGACTCCTGATCAGGCACACTGTGAGCAGATGTCAGAAGTAGTGAGGTATGTGGAAGTTGATTTTGAGAGGAAAACAGTCCGTGTTAGAGAGTCCTTCCTTGGTTTTATTCAGATCAGCCAGAAGGATGCTGAGAGCTTGGTTGAAGACACCTTGAAACAGCTAGAGAAGGATGAAATTGAGCTACAAGATTGTCAGTCATAGTGCTATGACAATGCTGTTGTGATGGCTGGACACACAAGTGGTGTTCATCAAAGAATAAGTGAGAAAAACAACCTGGCAGTGTTTGTGAATTGCGACAATCACTCACTCAGCTTGGTGGGTGTACCTGCAGCCACACAGGATACAATGATGGTCACGTTATTTGGAACCATTGAAGCTCTCTGTGTGTTTTTCTCTCATTCAACACAGCGCTGGGAAAAACTCAAAAACGCCGTGCCTGTGGTTGTTAAGTCGGAGTCCGAAACCAGGTGGAGTGCAAGGACAGAAGCAGTGAAATCCATCAATAAGTACCTTGAGGAGATACTTCAAGTCCTCCAGGACATGGTAGACAATGAAAACGAGACCAGTGAAACAAGAAGTGACACAAGGCAGCTGTACAACCACATATTGAGTTACGATTTTCTGATTTTGCTAGGATTTTGGAACAAAGTACTCATTCGCATTGACCGTATTCAAAAGAGGCTGCAGGATCCTAGCATGAACGTCCATGATGCTGCCCTGGATTTGAAAGCCCTCTGATATCATTTTTATGATGAAAGAGAAGTGTTGGTCAGTGAGTCACTTGAAGAAGGAGTCAGTCTCTGTCAAGAATGGAATATTGAAGTTGAAAGACGTCAGAGACGAAAGAAATGAATGACTGATGAGAACTCAAGAGGGTTAACAGCTAAGGAGGAAATGGAAAGAGTCATGAAGGGAACACTCGACCATCTTTACAGAGAAATGAATGAAAGGTTCGCTCATTTGCACGACACTGACGCCAAGTTTGGGTTCCTTCTTGATGTTGAGGGACTGTGTTACGGCGCCAACAGTAACAACCTAAAGAAGAAGTGCGAAAATTTGGGCGAATTATATGGCTCTGATGTTGATGGATAGCAGCTATATGAAGAAATTTTGGATTGTAGAATGTTGCTATCAAGGTGGGTCAACATGAAAATATCAAGACCTAGAGAGCTTCTTGAATTTATTGTTCAGTATGGAGATGAGAGCGTCTTCCCCAATCTTCGCATTGCTATTCAGATAATGCTAACCATCGCAGTTTCCATCGGCAGCTGTGAGAGATCATTCAGCAATTTAAAACTAATACTTTCATATTTGAGAGCCTCCATGGGTCAAGGCAGACCCTGTGATCTTGCTCTGCTGAGTGTAGAAAGAGAAGACACTGAAAAAACTGACATTGACCACATCATAGACCAATTTGCATCAGTGAAAGCAAGGAAGGTGCAGTTATAATTTTCATGTAGTGCCATAAACCATAATTTGTTAATTAAAAGATTAACGAGCTTGACTAGTACTTTTGAGCTGATATTATGGTAAAGTTATCTAAAAGATGGGTGTCATATGTTTGGACAGGGGCACAATATCAGTGCTTGCCATAGGCGCTATTTTCCATAGATACACCCCTGGGTCTGCTCCACCATTCCATTATGGCTGATTTATTATCTGTCTCAAACCCATTCCCCTGCCTTCTCCCAGTAATCTTTGACACCCTGACTAATGAAAAACTCATCTAACCTCTGCTTTAAACATACTCAGCAACTTGGCCTCCACAACCACCTGTGGCAATAAATTCCACAGATCACTACCCTCTGGATTAAGAAATTCCTCTTCATCTCTGTTCTAAATGGATGCCCCTCTATTCTGAAGCTGTGACATCTGGTCCTAGACTCCTCCACTATCAGAAACATCCTCTCCACATCCATTCTATCAAGACCTTTCAATATTTGGTAGGTTTCAATTAGATCCCCCCTCATTCTTCTAAACTCCAGTAAGTACAGGCCGAGAGCCACCAAATGTTCCTCATGCGATAACCATTTCATTCCCAGAAACATTCTCATGGACCTCCTCTGGACTCTCCCCAATGCCAGCACATCTGTTCTCAGATAAGGGGCCCAGAAGTATCATGGACATGAGATGAAGAATCCTTGAAAGTGAGTCCATAGTTTGTGGGAACATTTCAACAATGGGACAAGTGAAGTTGAGTGAAGTTATCCTCTTTGGTCAACAGTCTGAAAGATCCTTTGCTGCCATCCAGAAGTACTGTTGGTAAATGAAATAGGAAACTGGGCAGATTTCCCATATACAATTGTTTTTGATTTCCAGCTTCTGCAATATTTTAGTTTAGTTTTTGTGTTTAATTCACTGACTCTTTGTCCAGGAGTTCTCCACATTATGTTCTGTTCTCTTCTCCTCCCGTGAATTCTGTTTTCAAATTTGTGAATTTCAGCAACAGCTTGATTTTGAAAATTCTATTGTGTTTTTTTTTTCAATTCCCAGTCTCTGGAACCTCCTTCATCCATACAGCAAGGTTTCTAAGCTCCTTTAATTCCAGCTTTTTGTACATCCCTGATTCCTGCCCCTTCCTCAACAATGGAACACCCCTTGCACTACCATGGACTAGATTCTATGTTTTCTCCAAGTGAAAGTTGAGTATATTGTCATACGCACAAGTACATGTATGCACAGGTGCAATGAAAAACCTGCTTGCAGGGGCATCACTAGCACATAAGCACATAGCATCATATAAGCAACATGCACAAGAAAATTAGAAATTCAAAATTATACACAATTTTAACAAGAAAAAACAGAGTGAAATAAATGAAATCCGTTTTAGTACAAAGTAATTAAAGTGGTCAAAGTGCTGCTAAACTGTAGTGATTAACATTTAGCCAGTTGGTTCAAACACGGAATGGCTGAAGGGAAGTAATTGTTCTTGAAGGCTGAGGAAAGTCCATCTTCCACCCCCATCCTCATCACATTCTACAGAGGTTGTATTAAGAGCATCCTGAGCAGCTGCATCACTGCCTGGTTCGGAAATTGCACCATCTCAGATTGCAAGACCCTGCAGTGGATAGTGAGGTCAGCCGAGAAGATCATTGGGGTCTCTCTTCCCACCATTACGGACATTTACACTACACGCTGCATCCGCAAAGCAAACAGCGGTATGAAGGACCACACGCACCCCTCATACAATCTCTTCTCCCTTCTGCCATCTGGGAACAGGCACTGAAGCATTCGGGCTCTCACGACCAGACTATGTAACAGTTTCTTCCCCAAAGCTATCAGACTCCTCAATACCCAGAGCTTGGACTGACACCAACTTACTGCCCTCTACTGTGCCTGTTGTCTTGTTTATTATTTATTGTAATGCCTGCACTGTTTTGTGCACTTTATGCAGTCCTGGGTAGGTCTGTAGTCCAGTGTAGTTTTTTTTGTCTGTGTTGTTTTTACGTAGTTCAGTGTAGTTTTTGTATTGTTTCATGTAGCACCATGGTCCTGAAAAACATTGTCTCGATTTTACTGTGTACTGTACCAGCAGTTATGTTCGAAATGACAATAAAAAGTGACATGACTTGTTAGTGTGGGACTTCAAGTTTCTGTACCTGCTGCTCAATGGTAAAAGATGACACGGCCTGGACGATGGGGATCTTTGATGACAGATGTTGCCCTCCTGAGGTAACATTTCATGTATATATTTGAGATGATGGAGAATATGGTTGGCTTGAGTGTGTTGGGCTAATGGGTCTGTTCCCATGGTGTAGCACTCTAGGAGTTCAGTTATAAGGATACTCCAGTATAAAGCTTCAGCCAAAATTACAGAAGTGATATAATAGAGTATCATAGTTTTTTTCCTATATTGTGGGTGTCTAAGACAAGAGGAAAGAGGTGTTGATAGGTAGGATGGGTGGCATGGATGTGGTGTGTTGAAGGGTCAGTTCCTATGCTGTCCGATTGTACGTGTAATCAGGTGTAATTGGTTTAGTATATAACAGACTTCCATACAAGAGTAGACAGAGAACACATTGTAGATAGATAGGTTAATAGATAGACAGATGGATATCAGGCAGGCACAGATTGTCTGACAAATGAAAGACAGGATTATTACACAGCATCCTTCATATCATAAAATACTTCAAAACACTTTGGGGGAGCTGTCAGAGGGCATCAGTCGATAGTCAGAAGAAGAGAGTTTCTGCCGTTAAACTGTAAATGGATGTAAACTGACTATATGCTCTCAGGCTTTAACTGTAATGGAGAGTTATTTTGAATGTCGATGTGTTTCCTGCTGCCTTAAGGAGATTGTTCTTGAGTTTCTCCCTGTGATTGGGTGGGTTTCCTACTGGTTCTCTGGGTTTCCTCCCACAGTCCAATGGTGTACCAGTTGGTAGGTTAATTGGTTATTATTAATTGTCCTGTGATTAGGCTCGAATTAAATCCAAGGGGTGTGCCTCAAAGGACTGGAAGGGCTTATTCAACACTGTATCTCAATAAATAAACAAACAAATAAATAAAAGAGCAGATGTTGTTTATTAATTGAGCATTGAAATGTGAGTGTGTGTGTAACTGTGTGATGCATTTGGAAAGTCAAAACAGTGTAGGATTTATACGGTAAGTGGTAGGACACAAGGGTGTGTAATGGAACAAAGGGACTTAGGAAGACAAGTGCAGAGTTCATGGAAACTGGTGTTACAGGTAAATGTGGTGGTGAAAAAAGACATTTAGTGTGCTGGCCTTCAGTCAGGGCATTGAGCTGGAACATTATGTTAAGGTTATAGAAATCATTGATGAGGCCGCTTTGGAGTATTGTGTACAGTTTTGGTCACCCTGTTATCGGGAAGGTGTGGTTAAACTGGAAAGAGTGCAGAGAAGATCTATGAGGATGTTGCCAGGACTAGAGGGCCTGTGTTATGGGACAAGATTAGCCAGGCTGGGTCTTTATTCATTAGACCATAGGAGAATAAGAGGGAGCTTAGAGAAACGTTTAATATTGTTAGTGGCATAGATACGGTAGATGGTAATGTTTTCCCCACCCCAGGTGAGAAGGCATAGATTTAGTGTGAGAGAGGAAAGATTTAAAAGAGGCCTGAGAGGAAGCACTTTCAGGCCGAGGGTGATGGAATAAGTTGTCAGAAGAAGCAGTTGAGGCAGATTCAATAGTATCATTTAAGAAGCACTAGGATGCTGTAGGTACATGGAGGGGCTTAGAGGGACATGGGCCAACTGCTGGGTGGGTACAGTGGTTGGCATGGACTTGCTGGGCTGTAGGGCCTGTATCTGTACTGTTTTCCTCTCTAACTCTAAGTGTGAAATTAAATGGATAGCAAGGTTCTGACGCATGTCTTTCCACACCAGGGACTTGCTCACCTTATAAGGAAAACATTTTAAAGCCTCTAGTGTGATCATCCTGTAAGATAAACAGTCTGATCCTGACAACGTACTTGGAAGCCTTTGTCAAATTCCATTTCTCGCCTCTCTCTTTAAGCATCTTCCACCTGACCATGAGCACCCACAACCCAACCACAAGAAAAAAGAACCCAACACAGATTCAACACCATTTCTAGTGGCCAGTTGGCTTCTTCTTCAGGACTGAGGATGATCTACTTCTCCGGTTCTGGGGAGTGGGAGGTGTTCATCCATGAATCCTCTTTACATGGTGTGACCCTTTGCAGACCAATTAAAACATGGGCCACAGTGTGAGGGTCTTAGTCTGATGGCAATGAGGCCCAAGATAACAACGACCAGGCTCTGTTACATGGATGTAAGCTAGATACCCATGTGCACATTGTACAACCTTACAGACCCTTTTCTTCAGACCCCTATGTCCATTTTGCTGCCCCTGTCCCCCAACTCTCTTGGTTCCCCAACTTCTTCCCTGTTCACTAAGCTGCTTCACTCTTAGCCCCTTCCCTCTTTTTCTCAATTCCCCCATTTTGCCCCACCTCTGATGTCTTCCCAGCACCATAAGCTGGCCTTCTCTCACCTTTCTCCTGTTAGACCACTCTCCAAAAATGAAGCTACCACCCCCCACCTCCACCCAAACTCACTACATCCATCCACTGATCCTCTCCCTCTCACTGAGTGCCAATTGTCCTTCCATCATAACCTTCCCCATCCATCTGGTCCCAGTAACTGCAGTGCCACAGTTTTGTGACCTGGGTGATTTGGGATAACTACAGCAGAGTTGCTCTATCATCTGCCAGAGGGAAGGTCACCACCAGGATCTAACTCACTCTCCTTCCAGGGGTGGAAGAGTTTCCTGAATTCCTTCCAACCAAACATGATTTTCACCATGTGGCAACTCCAAAATAAATTGTGGCAGCAACACTAGCCACTATGCCCTAACCTCACTGAAGACTTAAGACTTAATTGATAGGGAGGGTGTGTGGAATATCCTCCTTAGGTTTAGCTGCCCACTTGTTTGCTACATGACCCTAGCCAACAAGTCCACAAAGAACCAATTGATTGGTGTCAAACAAAGCTGTATCACTGCCCCAATGTTCCTCTCAATCTTTCTCACCGCAGTTCTGCATCTCACTTGACCATACTTTTCCTCAGGCTCCTGGGACCTGGAAGGACCTGCTGTAGATAGCCCAGGTCCCAGGAGCCTGAGGAAAGGTATGGTCAAGTGAGATGCAGAACTGCGGTGAGAAAGATTGAGAGGAACATTGGGGCAGTGACACAGCTTGCTTTGACACCAATCAATTGGTTCTTTGTAGACTTGTTGGCTAGGGTCACAGCTAGGGTCATGTAACAAACAAGTTTCTGCAAAATCCTCCAAACACACTGAAGGATCAGTGAACCAGTGTCCTTTCCAAAGCCAACAGCCACACTTCTGAGACCCCCAGTTACTCTCAATTTGATCCACATTATTTCATGCCTGACACCAGATTTTGTTTTCAGCCCTGTCATAGGAACAGATTACCAGATGGGCAGAGGAAAAGATGCAAGGATAAACTCAAAACCCCCTTGAAGATAATGCAACATCTGCAAAACCTTTTACCCAGAACTGGGGAATCAAGGACTAGAGGGCATTTATTTAAGGTGAGAGAGAACAGAGTTAATAGGAACCTGGGGAAAAACTTACTCACCCAGAAAGTGGTAGGTATATAGGACAAGCTGTCAGATGATGTAGTTGAGGCAGGTACGTACATTAACAACATGTAAAGGCATTTGTACAGGTAAATGGACAGGAAAGACAGAGGGATAAGAACCTACTGTGGATAAATGGGAATAACTTAGATGGGAATCTTGGTCAGCATGGATCAGTTTGGCTGAAGGGCCTTTCTCTGTGCTGCATGACTCTATGACTATAACATTCTCACTGACTCCTGGAAATCATGGCCCTTTACTTCTCATAGTTGGGAACAAAGACTCGGGAGTGTATTGAAAACCTGGTCTATGCATTGGGAACATACCGGCTCATCTTGGAAAACATTGATAGGATAGAGAGGGGTTCTTCCTGCTGGAAAAGAAGATGAAACATTACAATCAGGAGGGAAGTTGGGCAGTTTTATCTACACCAATTGACGAATGTGTGATCTCCTCTCAGGAAGAAGGTGTATGTTGGACCGTAAGACCACAAGCCGTAGGAGCAGAATTAGGCCATTTAACCTATTAAGTCTGCTCTGCCATTCCATCATGGCTGATCCTGGATCCCACTCAACCCTATACACCTGTGTTCTCGCCATATCCTTCAATGCCCTGACCAATCAGGAAATTATGAACTTCTGTTTTAAATATACCCATGGACTTGGCCTTCACTGCAGTCTGTGGCAGAGCATTCCACTGATTTACTACTCTCTGGCTAAAAGATTCCTCTTTACCTTTAAAAGGTCACCCCTCAATTTTGAGACTGTGCCCTTTAGTTTTTGGATAGTCCCACCAGAGGAAACAACCTCTCCACATCCACATTATCTAGTCCCTTCAACATTTGGTAGGTTTCAATGAGATCCACTCGCATTCCTCTAAATTCCACTGAGTTCAGGTCTAAAGCTGCCAAATGCTCCTCATATGTTAACCCCTTCATTTCCGGTATCATCTTCGTGAACCTCCTCCGGACTCTCTCCAATGGCAATGCATCCTTTCTGCGATATGGGGCCCAAAACTTGTGACAAGCTTCCAAGTGTGGCCTGACTAGTGTCTTATAAAGCCTCAACATTATCTCCTTTTATATTCTATTCCCCTTGAAATAAATGCTAACATTGCATTTGCCTTTTTTTAACCACAGACTCAGCCGGTAAATTAACTTTCTGGGAGTCTTGTATGAGGACTCCTAAATCCCTCTGCACTTCTGATGTTTGAATCTTCTCCCCATTTATAATATAGTTTACCCTATTATTCCTTTCACACAAAATGCATTATCGTACATTTCCCAACACTATATTCCATCTGCCACTCTTTTGCTTAGTCTTCCAATTTGTCTAAGTCTGTCAGTAATTCTACTTGAACTCTGTCTTTTTGTGTGTTTCCCCTTAGCTGTCGGTCTGTGGTTTTGTATTGCCATGTGCTCTTGTCCCCACTCCTGCTCTACTTGTCCCCACTCCTGCTCTACTCCAGCCCCTGTATTGCCGATACTCCGTCTCTCATCTGCTTCTCATTATTACCAGTATTGCTGCCTGTGTCTCATTGTGCTCCACCTATCATCTGCCTCTCTGTTTATTGCTCAGTGCATTTCAGTCCTGTATTTTCACCTGTTTGTTGCCCAATTGTGTCAGTGAATTTTCCTGCACCTTTCCAGCAGTTGTATCTGCACTTTGTCCGTCTGAATATCGACTCTGCCTGTTTTCCGATTCTGGTTTTTGGATTTCTATGGATGTTTTGATCTCTGCCTGAACTTTGATGCTGACTTTGTTGCCCCCCTGGATTTGCTACTCAGTAACTATCACAGTGCGCACAGTACTTGGTCTGCAATTGGGTCCCTGCTTCAGTGTCCTGACTAAGTCCTGCTGCAATCGCATTGCTTGATCAGCACTACCTACCCTTCCACATTTCTTCATATCATCCACAAACTTTGCCACAAAGCCATCAATTCTGTTATCTAAATCATTAACAAACAATGTGAAAAGTAGTGGTCCCAATATTGACCCCCTGAGGAACATCACTAGTCACTGACAGCCAACCAGAAAAGGCTCCCTTTATTCCCACTCACTGCCTCTTGCCAGTATCTTTCCTGTAAGGTCATGGGATTTTATCTTGTTAAGCTGCCTTATGTGTGGCACCTTATCAAATGCCTTCTGAAAATCCAAATAGATGACATCCACCGCCTCTCCATTGTTACTTCCTCGAAGAACTCTAACAGATTTGTCAGGCAAGAAATCACGCTGACTTTGACTTATTTTATTATTAGTCTCCAAGTACCCTGAAACTTCATCCTTAATAATAGACTCCAACACTTTCCAGCCACTGAGGTTTGACTAACTGGTCTATAATTGCCTTTCTCCCTTCTTAAAGAGTGGAGTAACATTTGCAATTTTCCAGTCTTCCGGGACCATGCCAAAATCAAATGATTCCTAAAAGACCATGACCAATGCATCTGTTATCTCTTCAGCAACCTCTCTCAGGACTCTGGGATGTAGTCCATATGGCCCAGGTGACTTATCCATCTTAGGACCTTATTCCTTTGTAATAGCAATGGCACTCACTCCTGCTCCCTGACACTCATGGACCTCACACTGCTTGTGTCTTGCACAGTGAAGACTGATGCAAAGTACTCATTAAATTCATCTCCATTACTATCTCGCCAGCATCATTTTCCAGTGGTCCAATATCAACACTTACCTCCCTTTTACTCTTTATAAAAACTTTTAGTATCCTGCTTTATATTATTGGCTAGTTTGCCCTCATATCTTATCTTTTCCCTTCTTTTAGCTTTTTAGTTGCCTTTTGTTGGATTTTAAAAGCTTCCCAATCATCTAGCCCCACTCACTTTTGCTACCCTATATGCCTTTTCCTTGGCTTTTATGTAGTCCTTAACTTCCCTTGTCTGCCACGGTTGCCTACCTCTGCTATTTGAGAACTTCTTCTCTGGGACATGACTATCCTGCACCTTGTGATCTATTCCAGAAACTTCAGTCTCCTCTGCTCTGCTGTCATCCCTGCCAGTATCCTCGGCAATCCACCTAGGCAAGCTCCTCTCTCATGCCTCTGTAATTCTCTTTATTCCATTGCAATACTGAGTTATACTTCTCCCTCTCAAATTACAGCATGAAATCAATCATATTATCATCACTGCCTCCTGAGGGTTCCTTTACATTAAGCTCCCGAATAAGATCTGGGTTATTACACAACACCCAATCTGAGAAAGCCTTTCCCCGAGTAGGCTCAAACACAAACTGTGCTGAAAAGCCATCTCATAGGCATTCAACAAATTCCCTCTCTTGAAATCTTACAGCAACCTGATTTTCCCAATCCCCTTGCATATTGAAATCCCCCATTACAATTATGACATTACCCTTATTACATGCCTTTTCCAGCTCCCTTTGCAATCTCAACCCCATAACTTGGCTATTTGGAAGTCTATATATGATTCCCATAATGTTTTTTTTTACCCTTACCATTTCTTAACTCCACCCACAAAGTTTCAACATTCTCAGACCTTGTCACAACTTTCTAAAGATGTAATTCCATCTCTTACCAACAGAGCTACAACACTGCTTATGCCTTTCTGACCGTCCTTTTGATACAAAGAATACCCTTTGATGTTAAGCTCCCAACCATGATCTTCTTTCAACCACGACTCAGTGATCCTCACAACTTCATACCAACCAATCTCTAATTGCACCATGAGTTCATCCACCTTATTCCAAAAGTTATGCATATTTAAATACAGTACCTTCAGACCTGCATTCTTCACCCTTTTGAAATTTGCCTTTGTGGTACAATTTGACTCTTTGCTCTGTCTGCATTTGTACCCAATCATTGGCTTGTCCTTCCTTACATTCATGTTGCAGTCATCATCTACTTGCAAACCTGCTGGCTCATCCTCAGCTCTATCATACTGCTTCCCACCCTCCTGTTATATTAGTTTAAACCAATCCCAACAGCTCTAGAAAACCTGCCCGCAAGAATAGTGGACCTCAATTAATAGACCGAAACCCAGCAGTGAATCTTGGCCAGGCAAATTTGTACTAGGATATAGAGCCAAGCCAAGTGCAAGGAATTGTTGACAGACCAGCCATGGGTGGCAGAATGGGTGTGAGGGGCTGAATGGCCTTCTTCTGTCTCTATGATCCTACCACCTAGTAACTTTCTGAGAGAGAACCAGTGATGAGCACTTGAATGGCAACATCTATTGTAACATCCAGACACACCTAGCAAGGCAATGAGCAGTTATGGATGCCTGTAACATTGGACGTGAGTTGGGAGGTGAGGGAGAGGGGCAATTTCTTTCATGCCCAGTTCACCATGTGGTGTAGTGAAGGAGATGTAAAGCATGGTCAGACTGTGTAACAGGCAAAGCTCATAAAACACTTACTGTTTATTAAAATTACAAACCAACTCCAAATCACACAAAGTTGTAAGAGTCTCCATTCTAGACATAACTTGGAATGACAGTTTAATACCCAATGTACAAAAGCAAGCAAAGTCCAGGAAAATGAACACCAGTGCAAAAAGAAGTTATATAATTTAATGAAAAGGATTTAGGCGACTTTGGTTTATTGTTTATAGGAAAAAAGGCAAAGTAGACAAGGTATAAAAAACATGAAAGAGTTGCTGGAAGTGGTGATGCTGGAAATCCAATGTAACACACACAAATTGCTGGACGAACTCCAGCAACAATAATGAAAATGAATAAACAGTCAATGTTTCGGACTGAGTCCCTTCTTCAGGACCAAAGAATAAAATGTGTATCAAAATATATTTAATAAAGTATAAGAGCCAACTTTTTCATCCACAGGGTGGTAGGTATATGGAATGAGCTGCCAGATACTGTTGTTAAGGCAGGGAAATTAATAACACATAAAGGCACTTGGACAAACTCGGCCATGGACGGTCCCAAGCCCGGTTGCGAAAGGAGGAGGGTTGGGCATGGGGCTAGCAAGCCCATCCTGTAAAATCCCAGTGCTACAGAAACACCAAGAGAAGCTCCAAGGAGTTTATCTCTGGGAGAGGAAGGATACACCAAGAAGATAAGCTACACTTGGGCAACCTTGATAGATAGGCCCAGGACAGAGGACTCTGGCGAGCTGCGGTTGGTGGCCTATGAATCAGGAGTGATGGGCTTAAGAAGAAGAAACACACTTGGACAGATAAATGAATAAAAATTATATATAGGTCAATCGTAATGGGGGAGCATCTATAGAGAGGATTGAAGAGTTGGTGCTTTGGGCCAAGGCCCTTACTTTTTATTCCTCTCCATAGGTGTACCCTGCCATGCTAAACTCCCCCATCATTTTGTATTTGTTCAAAGCATCACAATCCCCCCACCCCCCCATCTTGTTCTGGTTCCAACCACATTTACCTCTCCCCTAATGGATCCCATTACCTTCTCTTCAATTATCAGATTCTATCTTTTGTCACATTTTACTGTATGTTCCTGCTTATCTCCCTCCAGCAGCTGTCTCCAACTACATTCCCCTCCGCACCTCACTCCATCTCCCTCGCACCTTTTTTGTCTGTCTCCACCTATCACCCACGTACCTCTGTTTCGCAACTCTACCCACTCTCCTTCCCCCCCAATTGGCTCAATTTACCTTCACCGCCTCTTCAGTCCACCAGTAACATCTGTCTCACCTCTCCCCTTCTCCTCTTTATACTGGCCATCTCCCCTCTCAGTCCTGATGCAGGGTCTGAACCCAAAATGTTGACAGTTCCTTTTCTCCCACAGATGCTGCTCGACCTGCTGAGTTCCTCCAGCAGATTGTTGCTGCAAATTCCAGTCTTCTGTCTCCTGGGGAATCTTTGTTGCACCTCCTCTATCCTTCTTTGGATAAGGAAACCATACAGTCTCATCAACATCCTGTAGAGTTGTACTGAGACATGATTACACCTGTAATTAATTCCTCTTCTGATAAATGCCAGCAAATTGATTGTCTTCCTAATTGTTGTTGGTGACTTGTGTACCCTCTGGTGTCACTGGTTTAAACATTTGCATTTCCCAATCTGTGTTAGGTTTTGGCCACCTTCCTATAGGAAAGACGTTATGAAATTGGAAAGAGTGCAGAAAAGATTTACAAAGATTTTGCCAGGGCATAAGGGGATGAGATGTAGGGAGAGGTTGGACAGGCTTGGACTTTAATCCTCAGAGTGTTAGGTGATCTCATAGAAAGTGTATGGATGTGAATGCACTGTTTTTTTTTTCAGGATTGGAAAATCAAGGATGAGAGAGCATAGATTTATGGTGAGAGGGGAAACATTTAATAGGAACTTAAGGGGCAACTTTTTGTTTTACACTAACGGTGGCATCTATGTGGAATCAGCTGCCAGAGGAAGTGGTTGAGGGAGGTACAATAACAAGTTCTAAAAGACAGTTGAACAGGTACACTGATTGGAAAGGTTTAGGTTATGGGCTAAGCACTGGCAAACGGAACAAGCCTGGATGGGGCAGCTTGGTCAGCAAGGACCAGTTGGACTGAAGGGCCTGTCCTCTATGAATCTATATTCCATCCGCCATGCTCGTCCCTACTTTTTAAACTGGTCCATATACCCCTGTTCACAATCCCATTTATTGTCATACCTTCAGCAGACGTGGAATTGAGCTCTCAAATCAGGGGAGAGGAAAGTGATGGTTAAAATTAAACAAAATACAATACTTTTAATGTTGGTACACCTGGCTGAACTGGACCTCTCCAAAAGAACAGCATCACAAAAACAATATGGGGAAAGGAGCAGGCCATACAGTCCCTCCATTTAATATTACCTTGGCTGATGTATGCTGGTGTCAACTCTTCTTCTATGTCAGGTCCAAGCCCACCACTGCAACCAAGCAGAAGGACAAGAGTAACAAAAGCCTGAGGAACGGCACCACCTGGAAGATGCCCTCTCAACTACACACCATCCTGTCTTAGAAATATATTGTAATTCCTTCAGTCACTGGATCAAAATCCTGGAACTCCCTCTCTAATAGTATTATGGGTACACCCACTCCTCAAGGACTATAGCGATTCTAGAAAGCAGCTCACTACCATCTACTCACAGACAACTAAGGATGGGCAAACTAAATGCTGGCTCTAACCGAGAAGCTCGCACCCCTTGGGTAACTAAAACAAAATTCTCCATACTCCTCTATTTATTGACTTATCAAATATTTATCCATCTCCACTTCAAAACCTAATAATGACCCCTGGGAGAGAATTCCAGGGTTCCATGCATGATTTTGATCCAAAACGTTGACAATTCCCCTATACAGATGTTACTCAACCCACCGAGCTCCTCCGGCAGATCTGTCCTTCCTGGATCCACCTCTCCTCTAATGAGCCTCTTTCAACCCCATTCCCTCCTCTTTATGTCAGACACCCTCCCCTCTCCACCCTCAGTCCTGATACAGGACTTTGACGCAGAACATCGACAAACCCTTTCCCGCCAAAGATGTTGCTTGACGTGCTTCAGCAGATTGTCATTGCTGTCACAGCCATACATTAAATGGTATAAATGCCTTGAAAAAAGATTTTTTTTGCAGTAGCGTGGTATATTACAAGCTGAGGAAAAGCATAACGTTAAACTACACATCATTCACAAGTGTGCAAAATAAACAAGTGCAAAATAAACAACACCACGGCGCTAGAGCAAATTTTCTGCCTATGCCTGGAATTTCCACTTTAAGCCCTACCCGGACACATCTCTCACTAACAAGTGAGAGAGACTTGGTATTCAGCCAGCCTCTATTGCAAAGCTTATGATGCAAGGGCTGAACACTTTATAAACACAGCCACGCCAGTTATATCGACCTGTTAGGGGGTGGGACTAGAATTTTGGAGCTGTTGACCTACTGGTCGGTGGTTTGACTGGCCCTGTTATCTTCTCAGGTTTACAAGACAGAGGAATTCTCTACGGCGTTGCACTGGAGCTCGCAGCCCCGAAACCGCTTCGCTCTCCTGGTCTAAGACAGCGGCTGGCTTGGCGCATGCGCGCAGGGTGCCGACGACTTGGAACTGCCCCTCACTCGGCGCTACGGCAGAGCTGACCGGCCGAGTGGCCGTCGTGGCTCTGGGCCTAGTCCCGGCTGGAGGCAACAGCACAACACTCAGGATCCCGAGTCGAGTGGCTGTGTCACGGCCGGACGCGCAGATCATGAGCGGCTGGCAGTGGGGCCGCGCGTTTAGCTTCGTCCTGGCGACAGGTGAGGACGTTGTGAAGGTTGTAGGGCGAGAGACAGGTGAAGGGGCAGGTGAAAGGAAGAGAGAGACAGGTGAGGGGGGCAGGTGAAGGGAAGGGAGAGACAGGCGAGGGGGCAGGTGAAGGGAAGAGAGAGACAGGTGAGGGGGCAGGTGAAGGGAAGGGAGAGACAGGTGAGGGGGCAGGTGAAGAGAAGGGAGAGACAGGTGAGGGGGCAGGTGAAGAGAAGGGAGAGACAGGTGAGGGGGCAGGTGAAGAGAAGGGAAAGACAGGTGAGGGGCAGGTGAAGGGAAGGGAGAGACAGGTGAGGGGGCAGGTGAAGGGAAGGGAGAGAGGTAAGGGGTGGGTGAATGGGTGGAAGATATAGGTGAGAGGTTTGGAGAGATACTTGAGGGAAGTGAGGGTTGGGAGAGATAGGCAGGGAGTAGTTGAGGGGGAGGGGACAAAGGTGAAGGTATGAGTGAGACAGGTGGGTGAATGACATTTGAGGGGAAGGGAGAGATGTGAGGGGGCAGGTGAAGGGAAGGGAGAGACAGGTGAGGGGGCAGGTAAGAGAAGGGAGAGACAGGTGAGGGGTAGGTAAGAGAAGGGAGAGACAGGTGAGGGGGCAGTGAAGAGAAGAGAGACAGGTGAGGGGGTAGGTGAAGAGAAGGGAGAAACAGGTGAGGGGGCAGATGAAGAGAAGGGAAAGACAGGTGAGGGGCGGGTGAATGGGTGGAAGATATAGGTGAGGGGTTTGGAGAGATACTTGTGGGAAGTGAGGGTTGGAGGAGATTGGCGAGGAGTAGTTGAGGGGGAGGGGACAAAGGTGAAGGTATGAGTGAGACAGGTGAGTGAATGACAGTTGAGGGGAAGGAGAGATAGATGAGGGGGCAGGCAGGGTGAGGGTGAGACAGGTGAAGTATGAGGGGGAGAAGTGCTAGGGAGCAGGTAAAGATGAGGAAAAGGAAGAGGTGGGGAGTAAGAGACATCTGAGTGTGCGGGAAGGGGGAGAGTTAGTGAATACAGGAGATTGAAGATGCTGGAAACTGGAGCAAAAAACAAACTGCTGGAGGAGCTCATTAGGCTGAGCACTGCTGTCTGTCTGATTTTCCATATCAGATTCTTGCCCTTCGTGTTTCCAGTCATCTTCCTCTAGCCTCTATCTCCACCTTCATCCTTTCCAGCAACAGGGTTTTGTTCATCCCACCTTTGTCCATATAGCTATCGCCCATCAACCTTGTTTCAATTCCTCTTCTTTCATCTGTACACCAGCTACGTATCTTCCCTCTCCACTCTCAAGCCTGATGCAGGATTTTGATCCTTTCTTGCCACAGATGCTGCTCAATCCAAAGAGTATCTCTCGCAGCTTGTTGCAGAAATTGGTAGAGTTGTAGATAGTGAGGAAGTTTGTTAAATGATACAGCAGGATACAGATATGTTGGAAAATTGGGCAGAGAAATAGCAGATGCTGTTTAATTTGGGTCAAGTGTGGTACATTTTGAGAGATCAAATGCGAGAGGAAATCAAACAGCAAATGGCAGCACAAGTTGACAGGGCTGTAAAGATGCTGTATGGCATGTTTGTCTTCACTGGTCTATGCATTGAGTATGACAGTTGGCAAGTCATGTTGCAGCTGTATAAAATGTAGTTAGGTCACCTACAAAGTATTGTGTGCATTTCTGGTCACCACATTAGGATGTGGAAACTAGGATGTGCAGAGGAGATTTGCCTCGATTTGAGAGCATGTCTTATGAGGAAAGGTAAACAAGTTAAGGCTTGTTAACTCTTTAG
The DNA here is from genome assembly GCF_048418815.1 of Hemitrygon akajei. NCBI lineage: Eukaryota > Metazoa > Chordata > Chondrichthyes > Myliobatiformes > Dasyatidae > Hemitrygon > Hemitrygon akajei. Next base: position 37,176,559 of record NC_133127.1, read on the forward strand.
AGTGAAGGAGGATGAGAGGAGGCTTGATAGAAGTGTACAAGATGATAAAAGACATGAACAGCCAGCATTTTTACCCCAGGATGGCAATGGCTAATATGACAGGGCATGCTTTTAAGGGGATCAAAGGAATGTATGGCGTGGAGGTAGGGGGATGGCAGAGATGTGTTCTTCACACAGCGAGTGATAATTTCATGGAATGTATTGCTGGGATGTTTGTAGAGGTGAATACATTAGGGGCATTTCTCTTAGATGGGCACATGGATGAATGAAAAATGGGAGGTCTATCTGAGAGGGGATTATTCGATTGATCTTGGAGTAGATAAGGTCAGCACAACATTGTGTGCTAAAGGGCCTGTACTATGCTATATTATGTTCACAAAAGTTGTGGAAGCTTTGAAAAGGGTGTTAAAGAAGTCTACCAGGATTTTGCCTAGATTAGAGTGTGTTAGCTAAAAGGAGAAGTTGGACAAATTCTGGAGCATCAGAGGCTGAGGGGAGACATGATAGAAGTTTATAAAACAGAGGCATAGATAGTTTAGATAGTCTTTTTCATATGGTGTAAAATTCAAATACCACATGGCATAGGTTTAATTTGAGAGGTGCAAAGTTTAAAGGAGACTTATGAGGTAAGTTTTTTTTACGAGAATGATAAGTACTTGGAACGGGCTACCAGGGGAGATGGTAGAAGTAGATACATCAGCAACGTTTGAGGCATTTAAACAAATGCACGAACAGGTATGGAATTGAAGGATGAGGATCACGTGCAGGTACATGGGATTCATTAGGTTTTCATCCTGGTCGGTGCAGGCACGGTGGGCAAAGGGCCTATTCCTGTGCTGTACTGTTCAATATTTATGCCTGATGGCATTTGAATTGATGACTTGCCAATTTGTTCTGACTCCTTTGTTACCAAACTGAGGTTCTGTAGCTAGCTGAAACTGGGATTATTATCTCAGAGAAAGTTTAATATAAATTCAAAATCATGATACATTTTGAAAGTGTAATTGAGGAGAAACTGTTTGCTGTGGCATGGAGGTTGATGATAAAATTACATATTTAAGACAATCGGCAAAAGAACTAGAGAGATGAGAATTTTTTTTCCATGTTAAGTGGCTTTGACATGTTATGTGCTGCGTGGAAGTGCAGTGGGTAAATTCAGCAGCTTTACAAAGAAGCTTTCATCAGGACTCTTTTATCTTGTTATTTTATGTTTGATCTTGATTGCTATTTATTTGCATTCGCACAGTTCCTGATGCTTACAGTTCACAAACCCTGTGTACAGTTACTGTTCTATAGATTTGCCAAGTATGCCTGCAGAAAAAGAATCTCAGGTTTATGTGTGGTGACATGTTTGTACTCTGATGATAAATTTTAATTTGAACTTTGAACAAAGGGAGCTGGTGTAAATGTGTTGCTCTGTGTGTTAAATGTAGAGGAGACTGTTGGGAAAGGAGAGGGTAGATTGAGACCCCGAGGCAATAAGTTGAATTGCGTGATCTTAAGTGGTGCCTCATCACCTGGTAGAAACTTTGCCACTTGCATTGTGATCTGGATTTAGATTATGTATGGATGTTGAAGTTGATTTCCTATGACTAGTCCTTGAATCCATTCGTCTCTGCATCCAACTGGCATAGCAGTGCTTTCAACCTGTAGATACGCAGGCCCAGGCATCTGGGCCAAAATGTCTTTTATTGTGCAGCAGTTTTTCATACACACCTTGAGAATCTTCTGGAAGTTTGTATTCTGTGTCACTTTAACATTTCCCAGTTTCATTCTGTTTGAAAATTGCTTTTCAAGTCATTTGGTCGGGCAGGCTTTAGATTTGGTATGTCGGGTCAAGAGGAGGCTAGTTAGATATTGACTGAACAACTTCTGTCATTATGTTATCTCATAGGTGATCTGTCTCATATCACAACCTGCCCTGGTTCTGATGATCCAGTGTGTTTATCCAACAAAAGTACAAACCCATTTCCAGAAAAGTTGGGATATTTTCCAAAATGCAATAAAAACAAAAATCTGTGATATGTTAATTCACGTGAACCTTTATTTAACTGACAAAAGTACAAAGAAAAGATTTTCAATAGTTTTACTGACCAACTTAATTGTATTTTGTTAATATACACTAATTTAGAATTTGATGGCTGCAACACACTCAACAAAAGTTGGGACAGAGTTAAAATAAGATTGAAAAGTGCACAGAATATTCAAGTAACACCAGCTTGGAAGACTCCACAGTAAGCAGGCTAATTGGTAGCAGGTGAGGTATCATGACTTGGGTATAAAAGTAGCATCCATCAAAGGCTCAGTCTTTGCAAGCAAGGATGGGTCGTGGCTCACCCCTTTGTGCCAAAATTTGTGAGAGAATTGTTAGTCAATTCAAAAGGAACATTTCCCAACGCAAGATTGCAGAGAATTTAGGTCTTTCAACATCTACAGTACATAATATTGTGAAAAGATTCAGAGAATTCAGAGACATCTCAGTGCATAAAGGGCAAGGTCGGAAACCACTGTTGAATGCACATGATCTTTAAGCCCTCAGGCGGCACTGCCCAAGAAACCGTCATGCTACTGTGACAATTATAGCCACCTGGGCTCGAGAGTACTTCGGAAAACCATTGTCACTTAACACAGTCCGTCGCTGCATCCAGAAATGCAACTTGAAACTGTATTACGGAAGGAGGAAGCCATACATCAACTCTATGCAGAAACGTCGGCGAGTTCTCTGGGCCTGAGCTCATCTCAGATGGACCGAAAGACTGTGGAACCGTGTGCTGTGGTCAGATGAGTCCACATTTCAGCTAGTTTTCGGAAAAAACGGGTGTCGAATTCTCTGTGCCAAAGATGAAAACGAGCATCCTGATTGTTATCAGCGAAAGGTGCAAAAGCCAGCATCTGTGATGGTATAGGGGTGCATCAGTGCCCACGGCATGGGTGAGTTGCATGTATGTGAAGGTACCATTGACTCTGAGGCGTATATTAGGATTTTAGAGAGACATATGTTGCCATCAAGGGGATGTCTCTTCCCGGGATGTTCATGCTTATTTCAGCAGGACAATGCCTGACCACATTCTGCATGGGCTACAACAGCATGGCTTTGTAGAAACAGAGTGCGTGTGCTTGACTGGCCTGCTGCCAGTCCAGATCTATCTCCTATTGAAAATGTATGGCGCATCATGAAGAGGAGAATCAGACAACAGAGACCACGGACTTTTGAGTAGCTGAAGTCTTATACCAAGCAAGAATGGACAAAATTTCCAATTGCAAATCTACTACAGTTAGTATCCTCAGTTCCAAAACGATTAAAAAGTGTAATTAAAAGGAAAGGTGATGTAACACAATGGTAAACATGCCTCTGTCCCAACTTTTGTTGAGTGTGTTGCAGCCATCAAATTCTAAATTAGTGTATATTTACAAAATACAATTAAGTTGGTCAGTAAAACTATTGAAAATCTTTTCTTTTTGTACTTTTGTCAGTTAAATAAAGGTTCACGTGAATTAATCTATCACAGATTTTTGTTTTTATTGCATTTTGGAAAATATCCCAACTTTTCTGGAAATGGGGCTTGTATATCTGTCTCAATCATTTCCAGTCAACGTTTTGATTCTAACTGTTATTCTTGCAGGAGAACATAGGAAATCTCTGGCTTATGGAACAGCAGTATTTATGTGGCTGTTTTATGACATTTGTAGTGATCTGGCTAGTATTGAACCTGTGAATGTTGCTGGTGAGAAGCTTGGTGAATGCAATGCAGTGAGATGTGAAAGGAAGGTGGTTAAACTCTTATTGGTGATGGCTATGTTTAACACTTACCAGTGATTGCCTGTATGTTATTTAGGCACTGGTACATCTAGCATGGGCTGCTTAATGGAACTGAGTGTAATGCAATCATTGGTGATCATTCCCACCTCTGACCTCATGATGAAAATAAAGTTAATAATGAAGCAGCTGATGTTGGTTGGACCATGGAATCTTGTAGTGATGTTCTGGGATTACAACAATTGACTAGTAACCATAGAAATATTTTGTGAGAGGCTATGAGACCAAACATTGCCTGTTGATCAGTTTTACCAGGAGTCCTTGATGCCACACTTGGTTGAATGCATGTCATTCACATGCACATGTGTGGCTGTTAGTCACTATTCTGTACTTAGAATGAACTGTTTTTAAGTAGCATCTCTTGTGTGTGTTTGTGTTCAAAAAACAGTGATTTTTGACACTTATACAGTAGTGAAATAAGGAGTAAGACAATTCAGAACTGTGGTTTCAATCATTTAGGCTTGGAGTTGCCAGAAACAGCTGGGTGGAAATTGAAATGATTTCACTACTGCAATAGTAAGGAACTATGGAGAATTTGAGGGGATCAACAATCATCTTATGAAAATGAAGATTTGGAGGATGTAGTTGTTGAAAGGATTCTATGAAGGCAGTCCATTATCTGCACTAGGTGTCTGTGCTGATGTTGTTCATTTAGTCTAGCAAAAGAACCCAGCAGCGTAATCTTTTTGAATTCCTCAGTCAATAACTGTTAGGAGCTAATACACAGTTTTATAGTGCTATCATATTCTCATTAGTTTGGTATTTCATTTAAATACATAATCTGTTACTCAATTAAATGGTAGTTTGTCTTTTTAAATATCTTTTTAAAGATTTCCATGAAACAAGCTAATTTGGGCAATTGCTTAATTGGGCCAAAATGTAATGGTTCCGATGTGTCCTAATTAATTGGAATCCACTGTATTTTTATATTCATGTTCTGTAATCTGTAATACACTTATCCAATAAAAGTCTTGATGTTAGCATTTTCAGCTAATATGCGTTTGGAACAGTCATTTCTGCGAAGACTTTTTCAAAATGTCTTGTTCTTGGAATCTTATTTCTCTCTGGAATTAGGCTTTGGATTGGGATGGCTGAACCAGGTTAAAATGAGACTGGTATTGTAGGTGGTCTCCATGGATTTAACCTGCAAGCGATACTCCAAATCCACTCTATATACAGTAGTTCATGCTGGATAGGATACTCATTGTTGAAATAGAGCTTTGTCTCTATAAGGACAATATGATGTCTGACCAGTGCAATCGTGGGCGGGTTGTTTGTGGCAGGAACATTGGGAAGTCAAGTGCAATTATGTTTTTTCTTTTTCTAGAAGTGATGGAAGAATGACTTGCCTTTCTGTAGAACCTTGGGGTTCCTCTGGGCAATGTCCAACCCTATTCAGTTACATTGTATGCTTCTGTACTTCCATCTCTGGTGGTTATGCACTTTTGGTGCTTTCCCAGAATAGTGGCAAAGTTTGTCCCAGGTGATACTGAGGACAAGTAGGCAGGATATGCCTCTGTGGTCTAAGATTCAGCTGTTCGTCAACATCGGAATGACCGATATTCCCTCTAAGCTCAAATGTGCTGTGCTATTGCAATGCCCACATGTTTTCAAACCCAGTTATACCCTCTTGTCCCTTCTGTTGCACAAGACACTGTGTTGGTCAATAGGAATACCTTCTGGAATCTGCTGAATCACTTTTTCTGGCTACTCTTGTAAGCAAGAGTGTAGTCATCATTTCATTTTAAGAACTCCAGTGAACTTTCTTTATAAAAAATTACATTGAGGTCTTTTCATTTAATGTGCTTTTTTTAGCTGGCAGTGTGATATTCAGGTCCAATTTCTGACATTGATGTTTATAAGGTTGAAGTCCTAGAACAATTAAATCCACAGGGATAGATTACGTTTGAACATAACTGTGAACTTATCCAAGATTCCAATGCTGCGCCCCCCACTGTACCCTGCTAGTCCTTGAGTTTAAATTCTCAATTTTGTTTAAAAATCCTTTGCTCATCACCCTTGCCAGTGGGAGAAAGATCTGTTGCAAATATGGGTGGAGAAATGGAGGGTGTTTAATCAAACCAAGTACAAGTTGTTAGACTTGGCATAGTTAATTGTAAAAAAAAAGTACACAATAAATGGCAGGGTCATCGAAAACACTGTGGTACCAAGAGATCTTGGGGTAGAGGTTTCTAGCTCCCTGAAAGTGACAACACAACCAGATAGGGTAGTAAAGAAGGCTAAAGGCATACTTGCCTTTCTTGGTCAGGGCATTTGAGTAGAAAATTCAGGAAGTCACGTTGCAGCTACATCAAGCTTTACCTAGACTATATGTGGAATATTGTATGCAGTTCTGGTCACTACATAAAGGATGTGGAGGGTTTGGAGAGTCTGAAGAAGAGTTTCTTCATGATGTTGCCTGGATTAGAAAGTATTAGCTATAAGGAGAGGCTGGACAAACACATTGTTTTCTCTGGAGTGTTGGTGGTTGAGGGAAGACCTGATAGAACTTCATAAAATTTTTAGAGGCAAAAATAGAGTTGACAGTCAGAATCTTTTTCCCAGGGTATTTGATGACATAGATTTATAGTGAGAAGGGAAAGGTTTAAAGAAAATTTGTGACACAGAGAATGCTTTGCTCGAACTAGCTGCCAGGGATAGCGGTGGAAATAGACACAACAGTAACATTTGAGAGCATTTAGACTGATAAGTGAACGGGCAAGGAAAGGGGGACATCTGAACCACAAGTAGGCAGATGGGATTAGATAGATTGGCTTCATGATGAGCATGTATATAGTGGGCCAAATCATCTGCTCTTGTGCTGTGGTGTCCTATGTCCCGCACCAACCACATTTTTCCACCATCCCTACAACCCTCTCGTTTTGAGATTTTGTATTTTATCAGTGTTCATTGCTGCAATACTTTATGATTTGCCTTCAGTATCTCTAAATATATCTTTCACTTCTATGCAATTAAAGCTCTGTGTCACATGCTTTGCCATAGGTTACTATATTAAAGGAGGTGTACAGTTGCAAGCTGTTTAAGCCATAGTCACAAGTCTTGACATTTATGAGGTATGATTACAGAGTAATCCAGCATACAACATGTCCTTTGACCCTGTTCATTCAGGCTGAACAAGCTGCCTTTCTCAAAGATTCAAAGTATATTTATTATCAAAGTATGTATGCAGTACAGGTTTTGCTTGTATTTGACCAATATCCCCCTAGACCTTTCCTATCCATGAACCTGTCCAAATGTCTATCTGTAAGATCAATCCTCAGCCTCCTATGTTCCAGGGACAATAGCTCTAGTCTATCTAGTAACTCAAGCCCTCGTGCAGCAGAAAATGCAATAAGATAGCTAGTTGCAATTTTCTGCATTTGGCCCATTTCCCTCCAAGCCTCACCCCTTCATGTACCTATCCAAGTGCTTCTTAAATAATACTGTTGTTCATGCCTCAACCTCTTCTTCTGGCTGCTCATTACATGTACTCACCACCCTCGTTCTTATTAATGCAGATAATTTTTGACAAATTTTGAGAACTGTGTAATATTTTAAGATGGTATCCAGATGGGTGGACTTTAGTAGATCAAGATGTGGTAGTAGCACAAGTCAATAGTAGAACTGAAAGCCATTCAGTCCTTCAAGCTTGTTTTAATACTCAATCAGTTCATGGCTAATCTCTATTCTTACTCATTTCTCTGCCTTAGTTTCTTAACTCGAATGGTCTTGCCCAACAAAACCTATCAACCCCAGTTCTGTTAACTTTTGATCTTCCAGTGAATGCGCACAGTAAGGGATTCTCAAATGAAAACAAATTTTGTTTTCATTTGAGTGATAAGCATTGAGCAGACTCTTAGGGGATTGCTGCTCCCTTTCATCAAAACATCAATCTGATAATGCGAAAGAGGCCTTAGTCTTATTAGAGTCTCATTTAAGAGGTAGCCGCACTTATAGTTTTGTGCTCCTCAGTATCATAGTTGAGTACAGACTGGAATATGTACTCAATGTCTCTGATGTCTCCTTCATCAGAGTCATTTAGAGTCATAGGGAAGTACAGCATATAAGCAGAACCTACGGCCCATCTAATCCAGGCCAATACCATTTAAACTGCCTACTCCCATTAACCTGCACCTGGACTGTAGCCCTCCATATCCCTACCATCTATGTACGGCTGTACCTATCCAAACTTCTCTCAAACGTTGAAATCGAGCTCACATGGACTACTTTGCTGGCAGCTCATTCCTCACTCTCACAACAGTTCACCCTGACTTGGGTCAGAATTACATTTATTCTCTCCTTGTGTGATTTCTCCTGTCCTATTGCTTGCCTGTTGTTGCTCCACTATTTCCATAGAGCATAGAACAGTACAGCACGGAACAGACCCTTTAGCCCATAATATTATGCCAAACTACTTAAACTTGTAATTAAATGTCTAATTCCTTCTACCTACGCAATGTCCATATCCCTCCATTCTCTGCACATTCATATGCCTATCTAAGATCTGTAATGGCCACAACATCAAGTGCTGATCCACACTCTAGCTCATCCGCTTTGTTCATAATACTCCTCGCATTAAAATAGACACATCTCAAACCATCGGTCTGAGCGCATCCCTTCTCTATCATCTACCTATCCTCCCTCTCGCACTGTCTTCCACTGTCAACTGGGTTATTTGTTCAACAGCTTGTTAATTATCAATCATAAAGATGTGGAATGGTCTAGTGTTTCCTATATTGTACTCTGTGCTTTGTGAGACAGAAGTTACTAAGTTATAATGACATTCTAGTAACAGTTCACTGTATTTAACTTGTAAAATGAAATGCCTCATAATTTGTAGATTAAGATAGATGTGATGCAAGATATAAGGCACCTTCAAGCACTTACCACCAAGTTCAAGGACAGCTTCTATTCAGCTGTCGTAAGACTATTGAACAGTCCCCTAGTATGATAAGATGGAGTCATGACCTGGCAATCTACCTTGATATGGCCTTGCACCTTATTATTTATCTGCACTTCTCTTTCTTTGGAACTGTAACACTTTATTCTGCACTCTGTTTTCCATTTTCTATTGTATTACATCAGTACACTGATGTAATGGAATAATCTATAAGGATGGCATGCAAAACAAAGTTTATCACTGTATCTTGGAACATGTGACAGTAATAAACCAAATTACCATTAACTAAATTTTGATTCGCTGTTCTTGGCCATGATGGAGTCCCTAATACCTTTGAAGATTCCTAGTGGACCCAGCTGGAATGGTTTCTTTTCCTGCCTGTCCATGTTTAAAACTACAGTAGTTAGTAATTGAGCAACTACAATTGTGCAGACGTCTTGATTAGGGAGTTTAATAAAGAAACAGAATGACTTATTCCATAATGTTAACAAATAAAAGCTTAAGATTGAGAGGTTATGGTAACCTGGTAATCTTAATATGACAGCTGTTAGTACAATTTCTCTCCCTTTCTCTTTACCTCTTGACACTATGAGTTGAAACCAGATTTACTCAGGACAGTCTTGGGGCTGAACCAATGAATGTGAGCTTTGATGACTTGCCCTGGTCACCCTTCCTTAAATTCACCTCTATAGCAGTGGTCCTGTTGATATGCTGGTGACGGACCTTTATCTAACTGCAGTGCCTTTGTATCTGAGACCTTACTTTTAAGGTAAAACCTCACTATCCTTAAACAGCTGATATTAAGTTTCTCCTTTACTCCAAAGCAGCTTCTCACACAAACATCCCCTCCTGGCTTTAGCAAACGGGACATAAATCCTTCTTACACACTTTGTCTGGCATCTGCACTGGCTATTCAATAGAATTTTAATGTTACAAAATCACAATTATGAATTACATTCCAATGGTTGAGGACAATTCCAGTAGTTTCAATGGATTTTCGGATGGGAAGTGGGTTTCAATGGAATTAAATATTCAAAATGGAGTTGCATTTCAAATGTGAAAATGCAGACTTTAAAATTTCTACACTCATAATTCTGTTGAAACCATCTAACCACATAGTAATGTGAAATATTATTTGTAAATAAACAATCTTTGAGTCACACAGTAGGGTTTCCAATTATGGTCTCTGTTTATTTGCTTAAAGTAATCTTAATGGTTTTTGACTCAATTGCTTCAGGCTATTATTTCCAAAGCCCTGGCTACCAACCCAGACACATGGAGCCTGTATTTATGACTATGTTGTGAACAACATACTTGTGGATATTCATAAACCACAAGAGGTCAGAGAAGAAAGGACATGGTTAAACTTCAGCAAATACATTTCTTTTCTGTCTGCTTCTGTCTGTCTCTGTCCTCCACCCCCACATGCTTTCATCTCCCTGTCTGCCTCTGTCCTTCACCTACGCCTGCCTCCACCTTCCTCTCTGTCTGTTTCTTACATTTTAAATTTGCAGAGCCTTTGGTTCTCTCATTAAACTTGACCGCTTCTGGACTTGAGCCATAAACTGACTCTAATATACATCTTCCTGGTCGTTTAAGGTCGCTACAGTTAATTTGCATCCTGCAGATATGACCACTGTGATGTTTATGAAATTGCCTGATGATCAATGTTATAGACCTTTTACAGAACTGTAGAATTATTATGGCACAGAAAGATGCTATTTGGATAAACTCCATTATTTCCATTCTACTGCTCTTTCCTTGTAACTTTCCAATGTGGAGTATTGTGGGTAGTTTTGAGCCCCTTATCTTTGAGATGTGCTGGCATTGGAGAGGGTCCAGAGGTTTACAACAATGATCCTGTGAATGAAAGGGTTAACGTATGATGAGTGTTTTATAGCTCTAAGCCTGTATTAAAAGACTGAAGGAGGATCTCATTGAAAACTACGGAAAGTGAAAGACCTAGATAGAGTGGACATGGAGAAGATGTTTAAAATAGTGGGAGAGTCCAGGTCAACAGGGCACAGCCTCAGAATAGAACAGAGGCTATGTAGAAGGAGATGAGAACAGAGATGAGAAAGAATTACTTTAGTCAGAGGGTGGTAAATCTGTGGAATTCATTGCCACAGATGACTGTGGAGGCCAAGTCATTAAAGCAGGGTTGATTGGTTCTTGATTAGTCAGGGTATTAAAGACTACGAAGAGAATACAGAAGAATAGAGTTGTGAGGGAAAATAAATCAGCCACGATCAAATCGTGAAGCAGACTTGATGGGCGGTATGGCCTAATTCTGCTCCTGTGTCTTTTGATCTAATATGTGCTGTAATTGTATCTGTATCAGAGGTATGAGGAAACAGAAACCACTGAGCATGAAAAAGGCAAAAGAAATAGACAGAAGTCTCATTGGAGAGCTGTCTCAGCTTCTTTAGGTTCAGCATTCCCTGGAACAGCAGTGGCAGTGAATTCAACAAGAAAATGAAAATAAAGAAAACGTGAAAAAGATGCTGAATATCTAAAGAAACCCATTTTAACTTGGAAATGTTTTCTCTTTCCGTAGATGAAACCTGATCTGCCGAGTATTTCCAGCTACTTCTGTTTTTTGCTTTAGATTTCCAGCACCTGCAGTACTTTTCGTTTGTACAAAGTGGCGCAATGAGTAGCACTCTGCGAATGATCACAAATCTTTATTTTAAATTCCACTGCAAAACGTTGAACACAAAAATCTGCGCTGAAGCTTCAGTGAGACATGACTGCACCATATTGCAAACAAACTGCTAAAACAAAACTCTTTCTGCTTTTTCTTAAATCAAAAAAACTCAACAGTTCTCTTGAAGTCCTGGACAATATTTTACCTCTGATACAGCGTTGCTTAAGTGTATTATTGGGTCATTGCTGCTTACACAATGTTCCTGTGCACAAATTATGTGTTCTGTTTTCGTTAGAATGGTGACTGCCCTTTAAAAGTGGTTGCAGATCACTTTGAGGCTTTCCATTTCCAACAAGGATTATTAGAACTGGAATCTCTTTTTTTATCTGTATCTGGGTACGTGCAGAACTCCTGTAAGCTGTCTAACCATTTTTACTTTTCTGGCCACGTCACTTTAATCACTTGCTGGTAACTAGTCAGCAGTTCTCTGTATCTGATACTCATCACTGACTTGATTGTGCATGTTTGGACTGATGGATTTTACTATTGCATCATAAGAGACCATTGTAGTGTGTGTTAACTTGACTTGGGAACAGTTTAGTTCATCTGTATGTTCGAGGATTAATGCTAGAGATAATTTTGTTATTTATTTGTCTACGTTGCTTGAGCTTTGGGGTGCCACTTTCAATCTGATCTGCCTTTGGGAAACCTATGGCTGGTGTGATATCTACTCAATCACACACCCACTGAACCCTCTACAGAGCAGTACTGGATACTAGAGGTAAGGGTGCTGCTGGAAGAGAGAGGAGTTGAAGAAAACCTGATGGGGGTGAGAGTTGGCATTTACTGGGACACATAGGAAAGACATACAGTAGTTAAACTGGAAAGAGTATAGAGAAGATTTACAATGATGTTGCCAGGATTAAATTGCCTGAGTTATAAGGAGAGGCTGATCAGACTAGGTCTTTTTTCTTTGAAATGTGGGGGAATGAGGGATGAACATAACAGTGTTTGAAATTATGAAAGGCATAAATAAGTTGTATGCAAACAGTCTTTTCCCCAGGGTAGGGAGTCCAAAACTAGGGGGCATAGTTTTAAGGTGAGAAGAAAAAGCTTTAAAAGGGACCTGAGAGGCAATTTCTTCATGAAGAGGGTGGTGAGAATATGGAATGAGCTATCAGAGGAAATTGTTGAGACAAGTACAATTTTATTATTTAAGAAGCACTTTGTTAAGTATTTGGAGTGGTGTTGCTTTGAGAAAATGGACTGAATGCAGGAATTGGGACTAACTTTGTGAGCAATGCAGTTGGGAGGGACTGGTTGGGCTGAAGTGCCTGTATCTTTATGGTATTGCCCTATGACTGTTATGTAAATGAGTAAATTTGCTTTTGGATCTGTAAATTTATTCTCTTGTCTAGGTTTTGCCTGGTGTAACCAGTCAGCTGCTGATATGAATTCTACCAGCGCAATGCATGGAGATAAGTATTTATGTGGACAAAGGCAGCAGGTAAATTGCACAGGTAAGAAAGCTGAACTGGTAGAGCATGTGTACAATAAAATGGTACACAGATATTACTTGTGTGATGTGGTGAATTTCACAAGCCTTTGAGGTGATTTAGTCCTGAAATCCGAAGATCATGTGATAATCAGTCAAGATGATGAAAGGAATCGAGTGGGTTGATAAAGAGAACCTTAAAAACAAGTGGAAATCTAGAACATTTCATCTCAGCTGTTGATTTTATGGGAGTAGGTGTTTTTCATTAGGTAAAATGTAACTATGCCAAGGTAAATGGAATGAAGAGGATATTAACTACAAAGAAGTGGAGTGGCAGAATAGGTCCATGATGTCAAATATTTGATTGATTAGAAGTCACTGTAGAAAGTTGTGCTCAGACATTGGCTAAGAATGGTAAAACTGTGGTTTAATGTATTCAAGTGAGTATTAACTCTGCATGGGAGTTCACTCAATGTTTATTTCTTACAAAGTCTTCAGTCACAGTAGAAGTCTTGGTAATTGGTTAATTATTGTCACGTGCTATCATACGGGTAACATCACATCAGTACACTAAGGTGTACAAGGGAGAAGTAATAACAGAATGCAGAATAAAATGTTAGTTGCAAAGAAAGTACAGCGCAGGCAGACAATGAGGTGCAAGGTCATAACGAGGTTGATTGTTGAAAGGAGCATCTAGAGAGGTAGAGTGAGAAGAGAGTGCCTGTGTCTGTGGACCAGACAGCTGAAGGCATAGTTGGATTCGAGTGTGATCCATTTTATATTAGGGGAATGTTCAATGGTCTTTTAACAGTGGGATAGATGCTGCCCTTGAGCCTGATGATTCATACTTCCAGGCTTTTGTATCTTCTGCCCAGTGGGAGAGGGAAGAAAAGATAATATCTAGGTTGGGTGGAGTCTTACAGTACGTTGGCTGCTTTATCAGGTGTGTAAACAGAGTTCATGGAGAGGAGGCTGATCTTTGTGATGTGCTGAGCTGTGTCCACAACCGTCTGCAGTTTCTTGCATTATTAGGCAGAGCAGTTGGCATACCATGCACGATTCTTCAGGATAGGATGCTTTGGTCATGGTGAAAGGAGACATACCAAGTTTCTTTAGCCTCCTGATGAATTGGAGGCACTGGTGCAGCCATGCGTCTCCCCAATGACTGCAGCAGGTTGGTGGAAGTAAGAGTTATTTAGGAAAGTAGTGAATTTGCAAAATCAATGATTTTGCACTCATCCCAATGGGGGGGGGGGCAAAACGCTGAAGTGCTCTGTGGGAGGTTATTAAACAATTAGACCAGGATCAAATATGGGGCCAGATAACCAAACATCTAGAGGGTTGGAAGGAACATCTTGCAGTCAAAATAAATTTATTAGCAAGGTAAGTATATATTACCATATATTATGAAATTTATTTTAGAAACATAGAAGCAGAAAACCTACAGTGCAATACAGGCCCTTCGTCCCACAAAGCCAAACATGTCTCTACCTATGGGTAACCCTAGAAATTACTAGGGTTACCCATAGCCCTCTATTTTTCTAAGCTCCATGTACCTATCCAAAAGTCTCTTAAAAGACCCTATCGTATCTGCCTCCACCACTGTTGCTGGCAGCCCATTCCACGCACTCACCACTCTCTGTGTAAAAAAAAAACAAACCGAAAAAAAACCCAACTTACCCCTGACATCTCCTCTGTACCTACTCCTCAGCACCTTAAACCTGTGTCCTCGTGGCAACCATTTCAGCCCTGGGAAAAAGCCTCTGACTATCCACACAATCAATGCCTCTCATCATCTTGTACACCTCTATCAGGTCACCTGTCATCCTCTGGCGCTCCAAGGAGAGAAGTCTGAGTTCACTCAACCTGTTTTCATAAGATATGCTCCCCAATCCAGGCAACATCCTTGTAAATCTCCTCTGCACCCTTTCTATGGTTTCCACATCCTTCCTGTAGTAAGGGGACCAGAATTGAGCACAGTACTCCAAGTGGGGTCTGACCAGGGTCCTATATAGCTGCAACATTACCTCTCAGCTCCTAAACTCGGTCCCACGATTGATGAAGGCTAATGCACCATATGCCTTCTTAACCACAGGGTCAACCTGCGCAGCAGCTTTGAGTGTCCTATGGACTTGGACCCCAAGATCCCTCTGATCCTCCACACTGCCAAGAGTCTTACCATTAATACTAGATTCTGCCATCATATTTGACCTACCAAAATGAACCACTTCACATTTATGTGGGTTGAACTCCATCTGCCACTTCTCAGCCCGGTTTTGCATCCTGTTGATGTCCTGCTGTAACCTCTGACAGCCCTCTACATTATCCACAACACCTCCAACAATTTTTCGCAGACATTTACAGTAAAATAAAGAAATACAATAGAATTTATGAAAAACTATACATAAACAAAGACTGACAAATTAGGGATATACATGGGTGGAAAGGATTAGGAGGAGAGTTCCAGTGTCTGTGGGCCAGGCAGCTGAAGGAATAGTTGGATTTGAATATGATTCAGCTACAGAGTTGGGGGAATACAAAGATTCCAGAGAGTTGTGTGTAAGGAGCAGGGTGAAGGGTGAAGGCTTGGAAAGATGTGGAAATGGCATTGAGATTTTCAGAGTTGTGACATTGCTTAACTGGGTGGTGGTGCCTGTCAGCAGCTGAGAGGGGGTGTAGTTTAAGACACAGCAGTGAGCTGAGGTTTGCACAATGAAAAACAACTGTTCTTTATTAATTGGAACTCTTATTGTATGATCCTGCTGAACCATGTTTTTTACATTACAACAGTGACTCCACTTTTAGATGCCCTTTATTGGGTGTGAGGTTCACAGGGGTTAGACCTGATCAAATGCATGATATTCCTGTAAGGAATGCAAATCCTGGATAATTTATTTTACGTTGTCTGGATAATTTTCCTTTACTGTATGTTACCAACACTGTGATGAAGTGCCCTGAGACCGAGAAAACATGAGACCAAGAGCAGTGGAGAGCAGGATAGTGTAATGCTCTTCTTGTGCAATGTGGGGAAGCAGTGTCCTCCAGTGTCCCTGGCGACAGACCATATTGAGGAATTGGAGCTGGGAGCTGGATGAACTCCAGATCATTCAGGAGGTTGAGGGGGGGTTGATCGACAGGATGTACTGGAAGGTAGTTACACCCAAAGTGCAAGCTACATGTAACTGGGTCAGAAAGAGGAAAGACAATAGGCAGCCAGTGCAGAGTACCCTTGTGGCTGTCCCCCTCAATAACAGTTAAACCACTTTGGATATAGTTGGGGGGGGCGGGGTGTAGAATAACCTCGCAGAGGGGAACCACGGCAGTCAGTCCTTTGGCACTGAGTCTGGCTCTGTGGCTCAGAGGGGAAGAGGGGGACAAGAGAAGAGTTGTAGTGATAGGTGATTAAATGGTTTGGGGAACAGGCAGGAAGTTCTGTGGACGAGAATGCAATTCCTAGATGGTATGTTGCCTCCTGGGTGCCAGGCTCAGAGACATTTTGGATCAAGTCCACATTATTCTTAAGAGGGATGGTGAGCAGCCAGAGGTCATAGTCCACGTCAGTACCAATGGCACAGGTAAGTATGGTGATGAGGTCCTGCAAAGTGAGTTCAGAGAATTAGGTGCGAAGTTAAAGGATAGGACCTTCACAGTTGTGATCTCAGGATTGCTACCCGTGCCTTGTGCTAGTGAGGCTATTAAAAGGAAGACATTATGGTTAAACACATAATTAAGTAAATAGTGCAGGAGGGAGGCTTCATATTTTTGGATCATTGGGCTCTTTTCCAGGGAACATGGAACTCGTACAGGTGGGATGGTTTGCAACTGAACTGGGGGACTAATATCCTTGCGGGAAGGTTTGCTAGTGCTGCACGAGAGGGTTAAAGCTAGAGTTGCAGAAGGATGGAAAACAGAGCACCAGAACTGACAATTGTGGAGAAGGATGTTGTTAAGCCTTTGGAAAAGTCAGGAATCAAAAGTTTGAGAATGGTTGGATGAATGTTCTGAGTTGTGTGTATTTAAATGCAAGTGGTATTGTAAGAAAGGGAGATGAGCTCAGGGAAGCATCAGCATGCACAATTATGATATTGCAGCCGTTAGTGAGTCTTGGTTGCAGGAGGCGCAGGACTGGCAGCTCAGTTTTACCTGGTTCTGTTGTTTTGGATGTGATAGTGCAGGAAGGATTAAAGGGGGAGTGGTGACATTATCAGTCAGGGAAAATGTCATGGCAATGCTCAGACTGGAGAGCTTGTTTACTGAGGCTATATGGGTGGAACCGAGGAATAAGAAAGGGATGACCACGTTCATAGGATTGTATTATAGACCACCCAATAATCAGTGGGATTTAAAGTAGCAAATTTGTAGAGAGATTGCAGACTGTTGCAAGAAACATAAAGTTGTGATAATAGGTGATTTTAACTTGCCACATATTGATTGGGACTCCCATACTGTAAAAGGGCTGGATGGGATAGAGTTTATAAGATGTGTAGAGGATAGTTTCCTTAATCGGTATTTAGAGGTCTCAAATAGAGCAATAGTAGTGCAATAGTAGATCCTCTATTAGGGAATGAGACCGGGCAGGTGACAGACATTTGTGTCGGGGAACATTTTGTATTTAGTGATCATAATGATCATTTAGTTTCAATACAATTATTAAAAGGATAGGGATAATCCTTGGGTTGAGATTCTAAATTACAGAAAAGTCAATTTTGATGGTAGCAGAATCGAATTGACTTTATTTCTTAAATCCTTCACATACACGAGGAGTCAAAATCTTTACATTACATCTTCGTCTGAATGTGGAATATGCAAATTATAGTAATTTGTAATAAATGTATGTACAGTAAGATATACAACAGAACAGTCAATATAGCATAGAATTACAATTGTATCAGCATGAATTAAGCAGTCTGATGGCCTGGTGGAAGAAGCTGTCCCGGAGTCTATTGGTACTGACTTTTATGCTGTGGTACCATTTCTTGGATGGTAGCAGCTGGAACAGTTTGTTGTTGGGGTCCCCAATGATCGTTCGGGCCCTTTGTACACACCTGTCGCTGTAAATGTCCTGAATAGTGGGAAGCTCACATTCACAGATGTGCTGGGCTGTCTGCACCACTCTATGCAGAGTCCTGCGACTGAGGGTACAGTTTCCATACCAGACAATGATACAACCAGTCAGGATGCTCTCAGTTGTGCCCCTGTAGAAAATCCTTATGATTTGGGACTCATGCCGAACTTATTCAACCATCTGGGGTAAAAGAAGCGCTGTTGTGCTTTTTTCACCACACTGCTGGTATGTACAGACCAAGTGAGATCCTCGG
Source organism: Hemitrygon akajei (assembly GCF_048418815.1). Lineage (NCBI taxonomy): Eukaryota > Metazoa > Chordata > Chondrichthyes > Myliobatiformes > Dasyatidae > Hemitrygon > Hemitrygon akajei. The sequence goes on from NC_133127.1 coordinate 37,194,736, forward strand.
TGATGTGTATACTGAGGAACTTGAAGTTGTTCACCCTCTCAACCCCAGATCCATTGATGTTAATAGGGGTTAGCCAGTCTCCATTCCTCTTGTAGTCCACAACCTCCTCCTGTGTTTTTGTGACATTGAGGTAGAGGTTGTTTTCTTGACACCACTGTGCAAGAGTGATGTCGTCTTCCCTGTAGGCTGCCTCGTTATTATTTGAGATAAGGCCAATCAACGTATCATCAGCAAATTTAATTAGCAAATTAGAGCTATGGTATACAGAGAGTAGAGGAGGGGGCTTAGGATATAGCTCCTGGGGCTCTTATGTTGAGGATCAGAGGGGCAGAGGTGAGGGAGCCTGCTTACCACCTGCCAGCAACCTAACGGGAAGTCCAGGATCCAGCTGCACAAGTCAGGGTGAAGGCCGAGGTCTCTGAGCTTCTTGTTGAGCCTGGAGGGAATTATGGTGTTGAATGCTGAACTGTAGTCCAAGAACAGCATTCTCGCATAAGCATCCTTCTTCTCCAGGTGTGTAAGGACGGTGTGTAGAGCTATGGTTATTTATCATGTATCGATCGGTTGCGTCAGTATGTGAATTGTAGGGGGTCCATTGTAGGTGGTAGCATACTGCAGATGTAGTCCTCAAACATCCTCTCAAAGCATTTGCTTATTATTGAGTTGAGTGTGACAGGACACCAGTTGTTCAGACATGTTACCTTGGTCTTTTTAGGTACAGGGATAATGGTGGATGTCTTGAAGCAGGAGGGCACTCTATACTGGGAGAAGGAGAGATTAAAAATGTCTGCAAACTCACCAGCCAGTTGTGCTGCGCACATCCTGAGTACCCGCCTTGGGGTGCCGTCCAGTCTGGAAACATTGCAGCTGTTCACTAGTTGGAAACACCTGTGTACTTCAGCCCCAGAGATTACCAAGGTGCAGATTGCATCGGTGGATCCCCTTGGGGTTTCAGTGTTGGCGACATTGAACCGAGCGTAAAAAAAAAAAATTAGCTCATCTGGGAGATAGGCAGCGATGTTGGCAGCACCACTGCATTTAGCTTTGAAGTCTGCGATGGTGTGCAGACCTTGCCATAAGCGGCGTGTGGTGTTGATGGAGAATTGTGCCTGGATCTTGTCCCTGTATTGTCATTTCGCTGCTTTGATGACTTTGTATAGATTCGTAGCTGCATTTCTTGAGTGTCTGGTGGTTACGGATGGTGAAAGCTCTGTCTCACACAATGAGTGCAGTGCGCACAGAACTGTTGATCCAGGGTTTCTGGTTTGCATAGACCCTGACCGAATTTTGGGGTCAAGGTCCTCGATGCACATCCAGATGAAGCTTGTGACCCCTTCCGTGAATTCGGAGACACTCTCATCACAAAAGACATTCCAGTTGATATCATCAAAGCAGTCCTGTGGGATCTAGCAAGTGTGGATTGGGGCAAGTTGTTTTCAGGCAAAGGCATGCTTGGTAAGTGAGGCCTTCAAAAGTGAAATATCAAGGGTACAGTGTTTGTACTGTCTGTTTCTGTCAAAATAGATGACAAGGGTAACAGGTTTAGGGAACCTTGACTGTAAGTATTTGGATAGACTGATTAAGGATGGTCAACATGGCTTTGTGCGTAGTATGTTGTGTCTAACCAGTCTTATAAAGTTTTAAAGGAAGTTGCCAGAAAAACTCATGAAGGAAAGGCAGTGGATGTTGTCAACGTGGATTTTGACAAGGTCCCGCATGCAAGTTAGTTAAGAAGGTTCAGTCACTTGGCCTTCGGGCTGAGGTAGATTAGACTTGGATTAGACTTTGGCTTCATGGGACAAGCCAGAGAGTGGTAGTAGATGGTTGCTTTTCTGACTGGAGGCATGTAACAACTGGTGGGCCACAGGAATCAGTGCTCTTGTCGTTTGTCATCTATATCAATGATCTAGATGATAATGTAGTAAATTGGATCAACAGATTTGCGGATGGCACCAGGATTGGGCCATAATAGACAGCACAGAAGACTATTAAAGATTGCAGCAGATCAGGATCTGCAGGAAAAATGGGCTGAGAGAAAATCTGCTGGAAATCATAGCAACACACACAAAATGCTGGAGGAACTCAGGAGGCCAGGCAGCATCCTTGGAAAAGAGCACAGTCGATGCTCTGGGCCAAGACCCTTCAGCAGGACAAATGGGAGATGGAATTTAATGCAGTATTCACACTTTGGGAAGACAAAGCAAAGTAGGCCTTAGACAGTGAGTGGTAGGGCACTGAGGAGTAAGGTAGAACAGAGGGATCTGGGAATACAGTTTCACAATTCCTTGAAAGTAGTGTTACAAGTGGATAGAGTCATAAAGAGAGCTTTTGGCACGTTGGCCTTCATAACTCAAAGTATTGAGTACAAAAGTTGGGGTGTTATGTTGAAGTTGTGTTAGACGTTGGTGAAACCTAATTTGGAATATTGTGTGCAGAATTCTGGCCCCCTACCTACACAAGGGTATTGCAGATTGAGAGAATGTAGAGCAAAATTACAAGGATGTTGCCAGGACTTGAGGTCCTGAGTTATATCGATAGGTTGAATATGTTTGGACTTTATTCCCTAGAGTTTAGGAGAATCAGGGCAGATTTGATAGAGGTATACAAAACTGAGGAATATAGTTGAGTGAACTTGGCCTTTTCTCCTTGGAGCAACAGAGAATGAGAGGTGACCTGATAGAGGTGTATAAGATGATGAGAGGCATTGATCGTGTGGATAGTCAGGGGCTTTTTCCCCAGTGCTGAAATGGCTAACACGAGAGGGCACAATTTTAAGGTACTTGAAAGTAGATACAGAAGAGATGTCAACGGTAAGATTTTACGCAGAGGGTGGTAAGTGCATGGAATGGGCTGCCGGCATTGGTGGTGGAGGTGAATACAATGGGGTTTTTTAAGAGACTCCTGGATAGGTACATGGAGCTTAGAAAAATAGAGGGCTAGGTGTAACCCCAGGTAATTTCTAAAATAAGTACATGTTCAGTATGGCATTGTGGGCCGAAGGGCCTGTATTGTGCTGGAGGTTTTCTATATTTTTATGTAGATAGGGTAAGTACTAGCAAGCTTTTTCCATTGAGGTTAGTGAGACTAGAACTAGAGGTTAAGGGTTTGTTAACCTGCTCAGTTGAGGAAAAAACACCAGAGACACGAAATTACCTCTGAAACGGTTTTTATTCAGAGGAGAGTTTGCAGCCACACGCACTTCGGGCATAAGGTAGCCAACTCCCAATTTGTCGGTTCACAGAGGTCATACATATACCCAAAAGTGAGGCACTACATTCGCAAATATGGTTACCGATTCAAATTCATCGATTGATTGGCTATTGCATAGCTAAGCACACAAAATACTCGGAATAAGTATAGACACAAGTGGAATACTTGAAATAGGTACAGACGCAAGCAAAACATTCGAAATAGGTATATAGCTCAGATACTTTGCCAGACACATTGTCTTGCGGTAGCAAGGTTCCCTTTATTTATGGTTGCCATATTCATCTGGCACTCTATTTTAGTTACCTGTTCCCAGTCTTCCTACACTTCCCCAATTACATACTCTGTCCCCAGTCCTGTACACATTCTTTGCTACACTTACCCCTCGTCCCCCCTTCTAAACGTACCCCTTACCCTCTCCACATTCTCAGGTTAGGAGGTGAAAGGTGAACTGTTTAATGGACCATGAAGGGGACCTTCTTCACTCAGAGGCTGGTGAGAGTGTGAACTATCAGCGGAAGTGGTGGATTCACTTTTGATTTCAACATTAAGAGAAATTTGGATAGGTACATGATGGGAGGAGGGATGGAGGGCTGTTGTCTGGGTACAGGTCAATGGACTAGTTTGTCGTGGACAAGATGGTCTGAAGGGCCTGCTTCTGTGCTGTTGTGTTCTATAACTCTAAGCTCCAAGACTTGGCCTCAAAACCTCCTTGATCCTTGATTTCCTCACTTACAGACACCAGTCAGTTTGGATTGGCAGCAATATCTCTTCCACAATCACCATTGGCACAAATGCACCACAAGGCAGTGTGCTTAGCTCCATGCTATGTTTGTTTATACTTAATACTGAGAGGCTAAGCACAGCTCCAATGCTATATATAAGTTTGCTGACATCACCACTGTCTTTGGCTGAATCAAAAGTAGTGATGAATCAGCATACAGGAGGGAGATTTAAAATCTGATAAGACAAAGGAGTTCTCACCAGCCTCTGAGTGAAGAAGTTCCCCTTCATGGTCCCTTAAACAGTTGGCTGTCCGTGGTGAGTGGGGTGTCGCAGGGGTTGGTGCTGGGCCCACAGCTGTTTACCATTTGCGTTGATTTAGAAGAGAGGATTTAGTGTAGCATAGCAAAATTTGCTGATGACACTAAACTGAGTGGAAAAGCAAGTTGTACAGAGGATGTGGAAAGTCTGCAGAGGGATGTAGATAGGTAAAGTGAGTGGGCCAAGGTTTGGGAGATGGAATACAATGTTGGTAAATGTGAGATCATCCACTTTGGAAGGGATAATAGAAGAGAAGATTATTATTTAAATGGTAAAAGATTGCAGCATGCTGTTGTGCAGGGGAACTTGGGAGTGCTTGTTCATGAATTGCAAAAAGTTGGCTTGCAGTACTGCAGGTTATTAAGAAGGCAAATGGAATGTTGGCCTTCATTGCTAAAGGGATTGAATTCAAGAGGAGAAAGGTCATGCTGCAACTATACAGGGTACTGGTGAGGCCGCACCTGGAGTATTGTGTGCAGTTCTAGTCTCTATACTTGAGGAAGAATATACTGGCTTTGGAGGCAGTGCAGAGGAGGTTCACCTGGTTGATTCCAGAGTTGAAGGGTTTAATCTATGAGGAGAGATTGAATCGCCTGGGACTATACTCTTTGGAGTTCAGAAGAATGAGAGGGGATCTTATAGAAACATACAAAATTTTGAAAGGGATAGATAAGAAAGAAGTAGGAAAGTTGTTTCCACTGGTAGGTGAGACTAGAACTAGGGGACATTGCCTCTAGATTCAGGGGAGAAGATTTAGGATGGAGATGAGGAGAAACTGTTTTTCCCAGAGAGTGGTAAATCTGTGGAATTCTCTGCCCAGGGAAGCAGTTGAGGCTTCCTCACTAAATATATTTAAGAAACAGTTAGATAGTTTTTTACATAGTAAGGGAATTAAGGGTTATGGGGAAAAAGCAGGTAGATGGAGCTGAGTTTACGGACAGATCAGCTATGATCTTCACTCACCCCAACGCTGAACTGATCCCACAAACTATGAACTCGCTGTCAAGGACTCTTCAACTGATGTTCTTGATATTTATTGTTTGCTTATTTATTTATTATATTATTTATTATTTTGTTCTCTTTGTATTTACAGAGTTTGTTGTCTTTTGCACATTGGTGGTTTGTCTTTATTGTGTGTAGTTTTTATTGGTTCTACTTTGTTTCTTTGTAATAACTGTGAAAGCCTGCAAGAAAATGAATCTCAGGGTAGTATATGGTGACATGTATGTACTTAGATAATAAATTTACTTTGAACTTTTGAGAAGGTGGTGGTGAACCACTGCTGTTGATCTGGTGAAGGTGCTCATACGGACCATTGGACTAAAGACACCAAGGGCATTCTGTTTTCCTGCCACTGAGTGGTGTTGTCCTGTAATGCTACCGTTATTGAGCCTGAATTAGGGGACTTATCTGGAGGAACTCAGCAGACAAGGCAGTATCTATGGAGAGAAATAAACAGTTGAATTCCATTCATATGAGGGTCTCAACTCAAAATGTCAACTGTTTATTCCTCTTCATAGGTCCTACCTGATTTGGGGAATCCCTCCATCATTTTGTGTGTGTGTTGGTTAAGATTCTCAGCATCAGTAGAATCTGTTTTGTTTAGGAAACTACTCTGCACTGATGTCACTTTCTGGGACAAACAAAGGCAGATGGAAGATGGCATTAAACATTTGCATTCCAGGGTCTTGGTCCAGTAATTGCCAAGCTGCTTTTGGCGATGATCATTGAAATCCCCAACTAGTGCTCCTCAATGTCCAGCAGCAAGAATTGTTTAGTAGCACCAACAGACTGAGGCTCAGCAAGTCGGAGCTGCAAGACAGGGTCTGTGGTGAGTAGGGAGTGACCAACACCAGAGACAAACATCCATTACCTCATCCTCACCAAGCTCCCTGTGCTAGGTGCATCTGTCCATGGAAGTATTGGTAGAAGTGACCACTACACAGTCCTTGCAGTGACCATTTCTTTTTCATATTGAGGACACCTTCTATTGTGTTATGTGGCACTATAATTATCCAAAACTTAGAACAGATCTGGCATCTCAAAGCTGTGCATCCATAAAGTGTTGTGTGAACCATCAGCAGCAGAAGAGATTAAAGATGAGTTTTATGTGTCACAAGTACATCAAAACTTATAGTGAAATGCACCTTTTGCATCAAATCAAATCGATGGGGGTTGTGCTGAGCAGCCTGTAATGGTCGCCACAGTTCTGGCACCAACATAGCAAGCCCACAACTCGCTAACCCTGTCTGAACCACATGAATATGCATGTGTCAGGTAATTAATATTTCATTGTGATCATATTTAACTCCATTCACTCTGTTGTAGTATTGCTTGAGACTGGGCACAGTAGCACTTCGCTGCCTGCTTGCATTCTGCCTTGCCTGAGAAAATGGACTCTGGAGACAACTGACTCTGAAGAGTAGCAGTATTTGCTTTATTCTTAGTTCTTTTTTGCTGCAGTGTAGGCTTCGTTTTCCATTTGAGAGTTTTAGTTAATGGCCCTGTTGGACCTAGTGTTTATTGTTTTCTTTTCCCTTTAACATTGTTTGCATTAAAATCTGTGAACTATTGATCTGCTTCAGTGTCTCTCACTCCACATTCGGGCCATAGCGGAACTACAATGACAAACCCTAATCTGTACATCTTTGGAATGTGTGTGGAAACAAGAGTACCCAGTGAAAACCCTTGTGGTCATGGAGAGAAGAGAATGTACAAACTCATTTCAAACCACAGTGGGAATCGAACCCTGATCTTGCAGCTGACATTATAAAGTGTTATAAAGTGTTGCTACAGTACGATGCTGCCCATAATGTTCACCACTACAATCTGTAACCTTGTGACCCAACGCATCCTTCACTTTGCCAATACTTTCTGACCAGGGATCAAACCTAGTTTAATGGAAAGTGTAAAAGGATTTGGCTGAAGCAGTACCCTGTGTACCTAAAAAGGATGAGCTGTCAGCTTTGTAGCACTGTAGCTCAAGACAATGTGATCACTATTTAGCAACATTGGATTCAGCTAAGTAATCTCACAAGCAGTAGAGCAGATTCTGGGTCTGCTTCTGTGAATGGGTAAACAATTAAACAGCTGATGAGAGGGGAGGCTCCAGGAACTTCCCTGGTCTTACTGAAGGTGGAGCCCAGCCTGTGGGAGCTGGAGACAAGGCTGAAGTATTCACAACTGTGTTCAGACAGAAGTCCTAAGTAAACCATCTCAGTTTCTCCTGAGATCCCACCGGCACTGAAACCTGTCTCCAGGCAATTTTATATACCGCTGGAGGAACTCAATAGGTCAGGCGGCATCAGTGGAGGGAAAGGGATGGTCAACATCTTTGATTGAGATCTTGCATGAGGACCTGATGTGGGCCTTGTACTAATCCTAATACAGGGATCTCAACCTGAAACATCACTGTACTTTTGCCTTCACAGATTCTGCTCAGCTCAATGAGATTTTCTGGCAGTTTTTTTTTGTTCCTGGTTTCAATATCTGCAGTCTCCAGCCGATTCTGTTTACTTCATGTGATATCAAGGAATGTTTGAGAGTTTTGGGTTCAGCAAAGGTTGAGGAGCCAGGCACCATTCTGAAGAAATAGCTCACCAGAATTAGCTATATCTCTGGCCAAGCTGTTGCAGTCCAATTGCAGCATTGGCATGTGGAAAGCATGTTATTTTGTGTGCATAATGAAGAACTTCAATGCGAGTTCATCTGGAATCAGAAGCTACGATGGTGACAGGATTGCGCGTGCACAGAGTGGAGCAGCAATTCAGTAATAAAAGTGTTCATTAAATGTTAAAAAAGAAAAAATGGAACACGGTAGACTCAAGAAATTGTAATAAAGCCATCAAGAGAGAGCAGTTTAAATTGCCAACACGGGACGAGATCATGTCCTGGTTTACAGGTGCCAAGTGGTTTAGCAAGCTTGACGCATCATCTGGGTTTTGGCAGATGAAACTTGATGAGGCAAATTCAAGGCTGTGTATGTTTAACACACCACAGGGAAGCTATCGCTTTCTTTGGCTACCGTATGAGATCCTGTCTGCACCAGAAGTCTACCATAAAACCGTCCACATGATCTTTGAGGGCATACCTGGTGTGATACCATGATTGATGAAATCATTGTCTGGGGATCCACCAAGGAAGAACATGATACATGACAGATACAGGTGCTTGATGTGAAATGGAATGTCAATTTGAAATTAAGTAAAGGGAAATGTGAGTTTGGTGTGAAGACACTGATCTTAATAGGAGATGTTGTCTCTGAAGAGAGAGTGAAGCTTGACCCAAGAAAGACAATAGAAAAACATGGAGTGGCCCAAGAAAAAGAGGAGGTGAGACTTTTCTTGGGGATGGTGACTTACCTGGTTAAGTTCAGCCCTCAACTGTCGACTGTCAGCACCACTTAGGTCACTTCTTGAGCAGTAAAATGAGTGGAATTTGGTCTCATGAGCAAGAAGAGTGTTTCCAGATGCTGAAAAGAGTCCTAACTGAAGAGCCCATGCTGAAGTTTTACGATTCGGAAAGATGTACTAGGATCCCAGCTGATACATCCCGGCACAGCCTTGGAGCTGTACTACTGCAGCAGCACTTTGACCTATGACCTTTGCATCAAGGGTTTTAACAAGTGTGGAAGCCAACTATGCACAGATAGAGAAAGAGCTTCTCACCAGCACACATGCATGCGAAAGATTCCATCGGGGCATCTATGGATGAACTTTTGAAGTGGAGATGGACGATAAACTACTGGTCTCAATTATATCCAAACCACTGAATGACTGTCCCATGGGGATATATCGCATGTTGATAAGGCTGAAGAAGTATGATGTGAAGATGATCTGTACACAGGGAAAAATATACGTTTGCTGCTGGTGTGCTATCTCAAGATGTTGACAAGAAAGAAAAGAGTGACCCAGAAGTTAATACAGATATACAGATAGCTCCTGATAGAAAAGAACAGCATGGTCAGATGAAATAATGAAAGAACTCAAAGATACTATATGGAAAGGATGGTCAACAGCTAAGAATGGCTTTGCAATGTGTAGTTGGGATTATTTGGCATGCAGAGTTGAACTGTCAATAATGAAAGATAAGGTCTTCAAAAAGAACAGGTTTGTGATTCCAGTATTGCTACACAAGCAAGTGCTCCAGAAGATACAGAAAGGCATCTTGATGAGAAAATTGTAAACATAGAGTTCGTGAAGTGATGTACTGGCCAAGAATGAACCAAGACATCAGGCAGCCATTGCTTCATGTGAAATATGCCTTGCTTACAGACCAAAGCAGCAAGAAGAACAACTCGGTGACTGGTGAAGTGCCGCAGGGATCTGTCCTGGGACCCCTGCTATTTGTGATTTTTATAAATGACCTGGATGTAGAGGCGGAAGGATGGGTGAGTAAGTTTGCGGATGACACGAAGATTGGAGGAGTTGTGGATGGAGCTGTAGGTTGTCGAAGGTTACAAGAGGATATAGACAGGCTGCAGAGTTGGACAGAAAAATGGCAGATGGAGTTCAATCTGGACAAGTGTGAAGTGATGCATTTTGGAAGGACAAATCAGAAGACTGAGTACAGGATTAATGGTCATTTACTTAAGAGTGTGGATGAACAAAGGGACCTTGGGGTTCAAATCCATATATCCCTTAAGGTCGCTGTGCAGGTTGATAGGGTAGTTAAGAAGGCCTATGGGATGCTGGGCTTCATAAACAGGGGGATTGAGTTCAAGAGTAGAGAAGTCATGTTGCAACTCTACAAATCTCTGGTGAGACCACACTTAGAGTATTATGTTCAATTCTGGTCACCTCATTATAGGAAGGATGTGGAAGCAATGGAGAGGGTGCAGAGGAGATTTACCAGGGTGTTGCCTGGTTTGGAGAACAAGTCATATGAAGCAAGGTTAGCAGAGCTGGGACTTTTCTCTTTGGAGTGTAGAAGAATGAGAGGGGACTTGATAGAGGTCTATAAGATTATGAGAGGCATAGATAGGGTGGATAGTCAGTACCTGTTTCCCAGGGCACCAATAGCAAACACCAGAGGGCATATGTACAAAATTAAGGGAGGGAAGTTTAAGGGAGACATCAGGGGTAAGTTTTTTTACACAGAGGGTTGTGAGTGCCTGAAATGACTTGCCAGGGATGGTGGTGGAGGCTAAAGCATTAGAGGTATTTAAGAGCCTCTTGGACAAGCACATGGATAAAAAAAAATGGAGGGTTATAGGGTAGTGTGGGTTTAGTACTTTTTTTAAGGATTATATGGGTCGGCACAACATGGAGGGCTGAAGGGCCAGTACTGTGCTGTAGTGTTCTATGGTTGCACCACACCCTGTACCAGAAAGGCCGTACTTCATAGTTGGAGTGGATTTTGTTTGATTGTAATGGGAAGAGTCATATTGTTGTAACAGACTACTTTTCCAATTACCCAGATGTTGCAACAATGCAATCAACATCCAGCAAAGAAGTCACCGCCTTCCTGAAAACTGTGTTTATAAAGCATGGATTTCCATGTGAATTAGTATCAGACAATGGTCCACAATTTTCAAGTTGTGAGTTTGAATTCTTTGCCAATGTTTGGATGTTTCAACAAATAACTTCAAGCCCACATCACCCAAAATCTAATAGCTTAGCAGAGAGTTCAGTCAAGGCAGTGAAGGGCCTCATGAAGAAAGCACAAGATGGATGCTTGAAAGTTCCTGAGTGGATATGGGACTGTAGATGCTTAATATAATTGAAGGTGAAATGTTGAATAGTTTGAAAATGTTGAACAATCTGAGGGGGGAAAAAGAAGAGACCTGCTGTGGAATGTAGATATTAGAATCAGGTTTAATATCACAGGCATATGTCGTGAAATTTGTGAATTTAGTGGTAGCAGTGCAATGCAATACAGGATAATATAGAAAAAAAGGTAAATCTATTACAGTAAGCAATTGCTAAACAGTACATGTGTATATAGGTGTGTGTATATCTGTGTGTGTGTGTGTGTGTGTGTGTATAAATAAATTAAAAATAGTGCAAAAACAGATAATAAAAAAGTGAGGCAGTGTTCATGGGTTCAATGTCCATTTAGGGATCATATGGCAGAGGGAAAGAAGCTTTTCTTGAATTGCTGAGTGTGTGTCTTCAGGCTCCGTACCTCCTTCCTGATGGTAACAATGAGAAGAGGGGGTGTCCTGGTTGATGGAGGTCCTTAATAATTGACACAGCCTTTCTGAGGCAGCGTTCCTTGAATATGTCTTGGGTACTACTGAGGCTAGTACCCAAGATGGAGCAAATTAATTTTACAACTTTCTGTAGCTTCTTTCAATCCTGTGCAGTAGCTCTCCCATACCAGACAACACTAAAGCCTGTCAGAATGCTCTCCACAGTACATCTGTTGAAGTTTGAGTTTTTTTGATGACAAACTAAATCTCCTCAAACTCCTAATGAAGTATAGCCACTGTCTTGCCTTCTTTACAGCTGCATCGATATGTTGGGACCTGATTAAATCCTCAGAGATTTTGACACCCAGGAACTTGAAATTGCTCACCCTATTCACTTCTGATCCCTCTTTGAGGATTGGTTCATGTGCCTTCATTCTACCCTTTCTAAAATCTACAATCAGGTCTTTGGTCTTATTGACGTTGAGTGCAAGATTGTTGCTGCGACATCTCTCGCTCCTGTACACTCTCTCATCTCCATCTGAAATTCTGCCAGCAATGGTTGTATCATCAGCAAATTTACAGATGGCATTTTAGCTATACCTAGCCACACAGACTTGGGAATAGAGAGAGTAGAGCAGTGGGCTAAGTATACATCCCTGAGGTGCACCAGTGTTGATCATCAGTGAGGAGGAGATATTATTACCAATGCACACACACTGTGGTCTTCCAGTTAAGAAGTTGAGGATCCAGTTGCAGAGGGAGGTACAGAGACCTAGGTTCTATAGCTCACACTTCTCTTGGACACTCGTATAATTGTTGCTCTTTTGAGGCAGGTGGGAATTTACGACCATAGCAATAAGAAGTTGAATTGCTCTTGAATACACCCGCCAGTTAGCACAGGTTTTCAGAGTCTTACCAGGTACTCCATTGGGTCCTGTTGCCTTGCTAGGATTCACCCTCCTGATAGATATCCTGACATCCTCAGAGATCACAGGGTCACTGGGTGCAGCAGATTCCTTCACAGTTGTGGTTATATTCTCCCTTACAAAGCAGGCATAGAAAGCATTGAGCTTGTGTAGTAGTGAAGCATCGTCGCCATTCATGATGTTGGGTTTCATTTTGTAGGAAATAATGTCCTGCTACAAATGCTGCCAGAGTTGACGTGCATCTGATGTTGCCTCCAACCTCACTCAGAATTGTTTCTTCAATCTTGAAATAGCCCTCTGCAATCATATCTGGTTTTCTTCTAGAGACCTGAGTCGCCAGACTTAAATGCCACAGGTTTAGACCTCCGTAGACAACAAACCACCTGGTTCATCCATGGCTTTTGGTTTGGGAATGTACAATAAATTTTCATAGGCACACACTCATCCACACAGGTTTTAATGAAGTCGTTAAGAACTGTGACATGCTTATCCAAGTTCAACAATGAATGCCTGAATACAGACCAGTCCACTGATTCAAAGCAGTCCTGTAAGCAGTATAGTCAAGTGATTAAACTTTCCAAAGTGTGGGCGTGGAATAGCATGGTAAGTACTCTTGGTGGTGTAACTGTGGTCCAGTGTGTTGGTTCCTTTGATATTACAAGTGATAATTACTTAATGACATTTTCAAGTTGACCTGGTTAAAATCCCCCAAAATGATGGTGAAGGTGTTAGTGTGTGCTGTTTCGTGCATGTTCTTCACATTGCTCAGATCATCTACAGCCTGTTTGACATTGGCCTGAGGTGGAATGTACACCGCTACCAAAATGATCGCTGAAATCTCCCATGGCAGGTAAAATAGACAATGCTTCATTGCGAGATATTCCAGGTCTGGTGAGCAGAACTGGGACATCACTGACACATTTGTACATCGGGAGGAGTTGATCATGTGGCATACACCTCCACCTCTGCTTTTGAAAGACTTAACAGTCCTATGCCTGATGGTGTGTAGTGAACCTGTCAACCTGAATCACTGCATCTGGTATTGAAGGGGTTAACCAGCATTCCGAGAAGCAGAGCACACATGCTGTCCTAATGTCTCTCTGATACAGCACCCTAGCTCTGAGATCGTCAATGTTTTACCAGAGACTGTACATTTGTCATCAATGAAGTCAGTATTGGGAGTTGAAAACCTTGTTTTTTTTTTCAAACGCACTTGTAGCCCGGAGCGGCAGCCACGTTTCCCATGAAAAGTCCTCCCAGTGAGGATATTGCGACCACAGATGGCATTATTTTTGTTGGTTTTAAGCAGCGACAGATTGTTCAATCACATTAAAACTTTTTTATTTATTGTACAGATGTTGGATGCAGTTATGATTCTTAGCTGCAGCAGGCTGAAATGGGAATATTTAATTGTATCCCATCAAGCTGTGCTGCATTGAATTTGTCCTGAACGTGCCCTGGAGTATCTTTGTTGGAAAGGATTATTGTGCCTTTTAGGTTTATGAGGACATAGAATTGTGTTTGTTTTTCTTTCAAAGGGTGAAGATGTGTTATTATGTGTGTATAATAAAGAACTTCAGATCCTAGTGGGCAATGTAAGGAGTTCACTTGGAACTGGAAACCACAATGTTGACTGGGTTGTGAATGCATACGATTGAGCAGCAGTTCAGTAGTAAAATGTTCTAGTGTAAACCCACACCAAGTTTGTCTTTACTAAGAACAAACAAAAGAGAAAGATGCCGTGCCACATCCTGTTCATAAGCTTCAGAACAAATCCAATCTATCTAACTCTGCCCACAGCAATTCATCTACCTCAGTCATTGATAGTGATAGAATGTGTCATTGACAGTGCTATCAAATGGCACTTGTTCACTAATGTCCAGTTTTGGTTTCACCTGGACCACTCTGACCTTATCACAGCTTGGAAAAGATTTGGCATCTCAAAGTCACCTCTATTCCAGACTTCGTCAGAGATTTAGACGAAAGAGTTGAATTTGAAGTAAAGTGAAAGTCTGAATAACTGCAGATGCAGTAGTGGTCTGTGTGGTGATGGTATTCCCAGAACACCATTAGAAAAGGAGCTCCTGGATCTAAACCCAACGGTGAGAGCAGAGAATGCAGCAAAGGCTGTATTTCCCAGATGGGTTTGATTTGAGATGGATTTGTTCCCTAGAATGCAGTGTTCATGGATTTTGGTAGTTGGAAAGGATATTGATGATCCCACAACCTCCATGTACATCCCCTTCAACCTTCCACTTCCAAAGCAGACCTTCAGCCAGCTCCCTATGCACAAACTGACAGCTGTGCTTCCTACTTTACACCACTGACTGTTCTTCCAAAAATGTCATCTAGTTGAAAAGATTTTCATTTTTCCTAAAAGGGACAAAGATGATGCTATATAAATGCTTGCTGGCCTTGGTACATTGAAGCAAATTGAAACATCTTTTCCATTGTGCCTAGTGCTGTCAACATGTTAAGTAACGTCAGATGGAAGTAGATGGATTTAAGATTGTATTATTGCCTTGGGATTTGGATGCTAATAGCCTTGTTCCCAAGCTTGCAATGTTATTTGAACTCACTACCAAATTGTTGTCATTCCAAGGCTGCTATTAATATTTTAGTTTTAATTACACTATCCTTACTTTGGTTTTGCGGGGTAACTTTCATTATTGATTAGTGACACGTTCTTTCACCTGAACCCTCACCTCCATTCCCTTCTGCTTGACTAAAGGTCATATTCAGGAGATTAATTTTCATTCCCTATTGCTATGGTGATCACTTTAGGTTAATCTGGACAAGCTTGTTGTGGAGCATACCAAAGGAACAGAATTCTTATTGTTTCAAAAGAGTGAAACAAAATAAGTATCCCTGAGGCAAGCTTTGCATCACATCTTAAACACAAGAGATCCTAGAGATGCTGAAAATTCAGCAAAGCTCACAAAACACCAGAGTTATTCAGCAGTTCAGGCAGCATCTGTAAAGGGAAATAAACAGACAGTGTTTCAGGCTGAGACCCTTCATCAGTTCAACTGCATTTTCTGTGGTGCTTTGAACTGCATCTCCTAACCAACACCAATAAGATTTATTTGCTTGTGTGTGACCTGCCACCTTGGTTGGTACCCCAAGCTTTTCACTGCCTCCAGCTGGGATTCCTCCAAGGCATTCCTAACTTCAGGTCATCTGAAGTTCTGCTAGACCAACTTCCCTCCACTTACTGACAAACCCTGGCTCCTGGTTAAAATTCTTAGCAACATACACAAAACGTTGAACAAATTATGCAGGTCAGCCAGCACCTATAGATGGGAATGAATAGTCAGGATCCTTCTTCAGGACAGTCCTGTTGACTGTTTATTTGCCTCCATAGATGCTGCCTGACCTGTTGAATTCCTCCAGTATTTGGAGGTACAGGAGTGTGAAGTCACACATTTTAGGAACAACCTCTTCCTCTCTTGCATCAGATGTCTGAAAGATAATAAACCAACCCATGAGCACTACCTCACTATTTTGCTCTCTTTTTGCACTACTTATTTAGTTTATTTATATTTTATTATTTTTATATATATATATATAGTGGCATGTAAAAGTTTGGGCACCCCGGTCAAAATTTCTGTTACTGTGAATAGTTAAGTGAGTAGAAGATGAACTGATCTACAAAAGTCATAAAGTTAAAGATGAAACATTTTAAGCACGATTAGTGTATAATTTTTGTCTGGTACAATTTTAGAGTGAAAAAAGGGAAAGCAGCACCATGCAAAAGTTTGGGCACCCCAAGAAATTTGAGCTCTCAGATAACTTTTACCTCAGACCTTAATTAGATTGTTAGGGCTATGGCTTGTTCACAGTCATCGTTAGGAAAGGCCAAGTGATGCAAATTTCAGTGCTTTATACATACCCTGACTCCTCAGACCTTGTCCCAACAATCAGCAGCCATGGGCTCCTCTAAGCAGCTGCCTCGCACTCTGAAAATTAAAATAAATGATGCCCATAAAGCAGGAGAAAGCTATAAGAAAATAGCAAAGTGTTTTCAGGTAGCCATTTCCTCAGTTTGTAATGTAATTAAGAAATGGCAATTAACAGGAATGGTGGAGGTCGTGTTGAGGTCTGGAAGACCAAGAAAACTTTCTGAGAGAACTGCTCGTAGGATTGCTAGAAAGGCAAATCAAAACCCCCATTTGACTGCAAAAGACCTTCAGAAAGATTTAGCAGACTCTGGAGCGGTGGTGCACTGTTCTACTGTGCAGTGACACCTGCACAAATATGACCTTCATGGAAGAGTCATCAGAAGAAAACCTTTCCTGCATCCTCACCACAAAATTCAGTGTCAGAAGTTTGCAAAGGAACATCTAAACAAGCCTGATGCATTTTGGAAACAAGTCCTGTGGACTGATGAAGTTAAAATAGAACTTTTTGGCTGCAATAAGCAAAGGTAAGTTTAGAGAAAAAGGTGCAGAATTTCATGAAAAGAACACTTTTCCAACTGTTAAGCACGGGGGTGGATTGATCATGCTCTGGGCTTGTGTTGCAGCCAGTGGCACGGGGAACATTTCACTGCTCGAGGGAAGAATGAATTCAATTAAATACCAGCAAATTCTGGAATTCTGGAAGCAAACATCACACTGTCTGTAAAGAAGCTGAAGTTGAAAAGAGGATGGCTTCTACAACAGGATAATGATCCTAAGCACACCTCAAAATCCACAATGGACTTCCTCAAGAGGCGTAAGCTGAAGGTTTTGCCATGGCCTTCACAGTCTCCCGACCTAAACATCATTGAAAATTTGTGGATAGACCTCAAAAGAGCAGTGCATGCAAGACGGCCCAAGAATCTCACAGAACTAGAAGCCTTTTGCAAGGAAGAATGGGCGAAAATCCCCCAAACAAGAATTGAAAGACTCTTAGCTGACTACAAAAAGCATTTACAAGCTGTGATACCTGCCAAAAGGGGTGATACTAAGTACTGACCATGCAGGGTGCCCAAACTTTTGCTTCAGGCCCTTTTCCTTTTTTGTTATTTTGAAACTGTAAAAAATGGAAATAAAAAAGTAATCTTGCTTAAGATATTAAAGAAATGTGTCATCTTTAACTTTATGCCTTTTGGAAATCAGGTCATCTTTTACTTGCTTAGCTGAATAGCAGAAATTTTGACCAAGGATGCCCGAACTTTTGCATGCCACTGTGTATGTATGTACTGTATGTATGTATATGTACGCATAGTATTTCATGTATTGCACAGAATTGCTGCCACAAAACAGTAAATTTCACAACATGTTAAGGATATTAAACCTGATTTTAACTGCAAACACAAGGAAATCTGCAGATGCTGGAAATTCAAACAACACACACAAAACGCTGCCTGGCCTGCTGTGTTCCACCAGCATTGTGTGTGTGTGTTGTCTGATTTTAACTGATTGCATTTTGTGTGTGGTGCTCAGGATTTCCCATGTCTGCAAATTTTCTTGTGTCTCCAGTTAAAATACTCCTTCCCTCTCCCTACTGACTCTATCAGGTTTACACCCCTCTAAAACCACTGCTCTCCTTTAATTTCTGCCTTTTTTTTTTACATTACTCCGCCATTGACTGCTATCCCTAGGCCCTGAACTCTAGGCCTTTCCCACTTTATCTCCTTGACCTATCCCTGCCTCAAGGCTTTAGATGTCTGCCCTATATTCAGCTCACAGCACAGTAGTAAATGGTGTTTTGCAGCACTATTAAAAAGAGGCCTGTGTTGCCATAAAAATGCTGTATAATTTTAAGTTGTTGAAATCTATTATTGGGAAAGGCATCAAAACCTCAATATATGTTGGGGAGTTACTTATTTAAATTCTCACTGGTGCATTCACTCTTCCCCCGCCCGTCTTTGACCAGGTACTATGGACATGTGGTCGATGTTTAGGGATATCTTGCAGGATGTTAGGGATAAATTTGTCCCGGTGAGGAAGATAAAGAATGGTAGGGTGAAGGAACCATGGGTGACAAGTGAAGTGGAAAATCTAGTCAGGTGGAAGAAGGCAGCATACATGAGGTTTAGGAAGTAAGGATCAGATGGATCTATTGAGGAATATAGGGTAGCAAGAAAGGAGCTTAAGAAGGGGCTGAGAAGAGCAAGAAGGGGGCATGAGAAAGCCTTGGCGAGTAGGGTAAAGGAAAACCCCAAGGCATTCTTCAGTTATGTGAAGAACAAAAGGATGACAGGAGTGAAGGTAGGACTGATTAGAGATAAAAGTGGGAAGATGTGCCTGGAAGCTGTGGAAGTGAGCGAGGTCCTCAATGAATACTTCTCTTCGGTATTCACCACTGAGAGGGAACTTGATGATGGTGAGGACAATATGAGTGAGGTTGATGTTCTGGAGCATGTTGATATTAAGGGAGAGGAGGTGTTGGAGTTGTTAAAATACATTAGGACGGATAAATCCCCGGGGCCTGACGAAATATTCCCCAGGCTGCTCCACGAGGCAAGGGAAGAGATTGCTGAGCCTCTGGCTAGGAACTTTATGTCCTCGTTGTCCACGGGAATGGTACCAGAGGATTGGAGGGAGGCAAATGTTGTCCCCTTGTTCAAAAAAGGTAGTAGGGATAGTCCAGGTAATTATAGACCAGTGAGCCTTACGTCTATGGTGGGAAAGCTGTTGGAAAAGATTCTTAGAGATAGTATCTATAGGCATTTACAGAATCATGGTCTGATCAGGGACAGTCATCATGGCTTTGTGAAGGGCAGATCGTGCCTAACAAGCCTGATAGAGTTCTTTGAGGAGGTGACCAGGCATATAGATGAGGGTAGTGCAGTGGATGTGATCTACATGGATTTTAGTAAGGCATTTGACAAGGTTCCACACGGTAGGCTTATTCAGAAAGTCAGAAGGCATGGGATCCAGGGAAGTTTGGCAAGGTGGATTCAGAATTGGCTTGCCTGCAGAAGGCAGAGGGTCTTGGTGGAGGGAGTATATTCAGATTGGAGGGTTGTAACTAGTGGTATCCCACAAGGATCTGTTCTGGGACCTCTACTTTTTGTGATTTTTATTAACGACCTGGATGTGGGGGTAGAAGGGTGGGTTGGCAAGTTTGCAGATGACACAAAGGTTGGCGGTGTTGTAGATAGTGTAGATGATTGTCGAAGATTGCAGAGAGACATTGATAGGATGCAGAAGTGGGTTGAGAAGTGGCAGATGGAGTTCAACCCAGAGAAGTGTGAGGTGGTACACTTTGGAAGGACAAACTCCAAGGCAGAGTACAAAGTAAATGATATTTGGTAGCGTGGAGGAGCAGAGGGATCTGGGGGTACATGTCCACAGATCCCTGAAAGTTGCCTCACAGGTAGATAGGGTAGTTAAGAAAGCTTGGTTAAGTTAAGTTAGCTTTCATAAGTCGAGGGATAGAGTTTAAGAGACGCGATGTAATGATGCAGCTCTATAAAACTCTGGTTAGGCCACACTGGGAGTACTGTGTCCAGTTCTGGTTGCCTCAGTATAGGAAGAATGTGGAAGCATTGGAAAGGGTACAGAGGAGATTTACCAGGATGCTGCCTGGTTTAGAGAGTATGGATTATGATCAGAGATTAAGGGAGCTAGGGCTTTACTTTTTGGAGAGAAGGAGGATGAGAGGAGACATGATAGAAGTGTACAAGATATTAAGAGGAATAGACAGAGTGGACAGCCAGTGCCTCTTCCCCAGGGCACCACTGCTCAGTACAAGAGGACATGGCTTTAAGGTAAGGGGAGGGAAGTTCAAGGAGGATATTAGAGGAAGGTTTTTCACTCAGAGTGGTTGGTGCGTGGAATGCACTGCCTGAGTCAGTGGTGGAGGCAGATACACTAGTGAAGTTTAAGAGACTACTAGACAGGTTTATGGAGGAATTTAAGGTGGGGGGTTATATGGGAGGCAGGGATTGAGGGTCGGCTCAACACTGTGGGCCAAAGGGCCTGTAATGTGCTGTACTGTTCTATGTTCTATCACTGAGCTTGCACTGCCAATTACTGCAATTCGTGCACATGCATGCTGAGATCTTTTTGTTCCTGTCCCCCTTTAGGATTGTGCTCTCAGGATTATATATTAACTCTGCGGCCAAGTTGTAACAACTCCACCTGTCACCTATTCCAACAGCATATCTATATCTGATCAAAGTCACTCTACATTTCCAAGTGTAAATCATTTCCAGATGAGCTCAATGCCTTCTATGCTCACTTTGAGGAACCTTCACAACCTCCCACAGCCCCTGATGACCCTGTGATTTTAGTCTCTGAGGTTGATGTAAGAGCATCCTTTAGGAAGGTGAACCCACAGAATCATCCAGCTCAGATAGGGTACTTGGCCGAGTACTAAAGACTTGTTCTGAACAACTGGCTGGAGTATTCACTGACATCTTTAATCTCTCGCTTCAGCAGTCTGAGGTACCCACCTGCTTCGAGCTTACTGGTGCCTATGAAGAACGTGGTAGCATGCTTCAATGACTTCTGTTCAGTAGCACTTGCATCCACTGTGATGAATTGCTTTAAGAGGTTGGTGATGAAACATATCAGTTCCTGCCTGAGGAATGACTTGGATCCACTCCAATTTACCAACTGTCACAACAGGTCTGCTATAGATGCCATTTCATTGGCTCTTCACTCAATCCTGGAAAATCTGGACAGCCAAGATGCATGTATTAGGATGCTCTTCGTCAACTATAGTTTGATATTCAATACTATCATCCCCTTAGAGCTAATCAATAAACTTCAAGACCTTGTCCTCAATTCCTCATCATGCAATTGGGTCCTAGTTGCATTCCTCACTTGCAGACCATATTCAGTTTGAACTGGAAAAGCATCTCTGTAATCTCCATCAGCACAGGTACACCACAAAGCTGTGTGCTTAGTCCCCTGCTTTATACTTTATGCTGGGGCTAAATACAGCTCCAGTGCCATATGTTTGCTAGTGTTAGCCGAATCAAAGCTTGTGACGAATCAGCATATAGGAGGGAGAAAGAAAATCTGGCTGAGTGGTGCCACAACAACAATCTTTTTCTCAATGTCAGCATGACTAAGGAGCTGATTACTGTCTTCTGGAGGGGGAAACCAGAGATCCATGAGCCAATCCTTGTTGGGGGAGCAGAAGTGGGGAGAATCATCATCTTTAAATTTCTCAGTGTTATAATTTCAGAGGACCTGTCCTGGGTCTAGCTCATAAATGCCATTATGATGAAAGCCCAGCAACACCTCAACTTCCTTAGAAGTTTGTGAAGGTTCGGCATGACCTCTAAAACTTTGACAAACTTCTATAGATGTGTGGTGGAGAGCATATTGACCAGTTGATTAGTATGGAAGTACCAATGCCCTTAAATAGGAAATCCTACAAAAAGTAGTGGATATGGTCCAGTCATCACAAGTAAAGCCCTCCCCACCATTGAGCACATCTACATGGAGTGCTGTTGCAGGAAAGAGGCATCCATAATCAGGGAACCCTACTATCCAGGCCATGCTCTCTTCATGCCACTGCTATCAGGAAGAAGGCACAGAAGCCTTGGGACTCTCACCACCAAGTTGAGGAACAGATATTATGCCTCAGCCATCAGGCTCTTGAACCAGAGAGGATAACTTCACTCAACATCACTAGCCCCATCACAGAAAAGTTCCCAAAACCTGTGAACTCACTTTCAAGGACTCTTCATCTCATGTTCTGGATATTTATTGTTTACTTGTTTACTTATTTTATAGTTACACAGTTTGTTGTTCTTTTACACATTGGTTATTCGCCCATCCTTTTGTGGTGTGGTATTTCATTGAATCTATTGTATTTCTTCAACTTACTGTGTTTGCCCACAAGAATTAATCTCAGTGTTGTATATGATAACTCTGTACTTTGTATGTACTTGATAATAAATTTACTTTGAACTTTTGAAATCTCCAGTACATTTCCAAGTTTTGGATATCCAGACTGATAAGCCGGTGCGGTACTGGGGGTATGCCACACTGTCAGTTGAACCATTGTTGAGTGACTTATTAAAACCATGCTCTGCCTACACCTTCAGATCCTTGGGACAATGCTGTCTTCTCACACCTACCATTAGGCACAAGGTGTAGAAGCCTGAAATTCACACCACCAAGTTCAAGAACAGCTACATTCCTTCAATTATTTGGTTCTTGAACCAATCGCCAAAACCCTAATCACTTCCTCAGTATATTGTAATGGCACTACAATGAACATTGTATTTTATTCTAATTGTTTTTGTATAACTGTATATAGTTTATGTTTAATTTATGTTCATTCTGTGAATGCTACCTATCTGATGCTATGTGCCTATGATGCTGTTGCAAGTATGTTTTTCATTGCACCTATGCATATGACAGTAAACTCAACTTTGACTTTGAAAGGGATCTCACTAGTACCCCATGTCTAACCTGCCCGCTACATTAGTAACTATGCTTCAAATGTACCTCATTGTCTGTTGAGGCACCCTGGGGTATTGTGAAAGGGTGGTAGAGGGTGCAGAAGGAGTATGGAACTTCATGGAAGAGGGAGCCCATAACCGGTTGTGATGGCTTTCTGCAGTAAACCTGTCATCCCCTGGGAGTATGCTGCTTTTAGGTTGTCATAGCAACAATATACATAGCTGAGCTGTAAACTAATTAATATAACAGCATCGCTTTCATTTACATCCCACTGCTTCTGACTAAACTCTTCCACATCTTTTATAAACACCTCGTCTTCCTATAGTATGTCTGTCACCTCAGATTTCAGACAGTAAATCTAGAAAATCTTGTAATGTAGGAATTATGGCAGGCGGTCTGTGTGTAATGCAGGATCCCCACAGTCAGAAATGTGTTAATAAATAATCTGTCTTTATTAGATAATCGGCCTTGACGGCTGTCATTTCCTTACCCCTCTCAGAAATCATGTGGTGTAAATCTCAGCTCTGCCTGAGAGACCTGAGGGGATATGGGTGAAATATAAAATCAGAAAACACTGGAAACACTCGGAAGGTCAAGTGGCATCTGTGAGAAGAGAAACAGTTTGTCAAAACCCTTGTGGCTGAAGTGTTGTGACAGAATAGTTGTGATGGGACAGAGACCTTTTGAGGATGAAAAAGGCTAGGGAGATGGACAGAAATTTATTTGGATGGCAGAGTGGAGCTTCTCCAGGTTTAGCATTCCCAGGAGAGAAGTGGCTGTGAATTCAACAAGAATATGAAAATCAAAAAAACTTTAAAAGATGCTGAAAATCTAAAACTTCCTGTGTTTTAACTTGAAATGTCAATTGTTTCTCTTCCCACAGATGCAGCCTGACCTGTTATGTGTTTCCAACATTTTCTGTTTTATTTTAGATCTGCAGGCTTTGTTCATTTTCAAGATTTCTGGTATAATGTCTTATCTAAAATATAGTGTTGTAGCAGTGTGCTACACGCAGTGCTGAAATAACGACACGTAGTCGGTGAGCTGCAGTTGCAAAAGAGATTTATTCAAACTTCGCGGACTCGCTTTAAAGCCTTCTTGTTCCCGCCCTCCCCGGACGGGAATGCTGTAGGGGGTGCATATTCACAGTCCCATCCCGCGTGCGGGCTTTTCCCCTTGCTGGTGAAGCTGGCTTGGAGCCCCTCTTTGGGACTGGCCTCAATGCCGGTGCGCGCCACTTTGTGAGCTGGTTCGAGTGCGCTGGGAAGTGGGTCGCCACAGTGTCTTCTTACTTCCATCTCCCTTCCCATTGAAACATAGAAACATAGAAAATAGGTGCAGGAGTAGGCTATTCAGCCCTTCGAGCCTGCACCGCCATTCAGTACGATCATGGTTGATCATCCAAATCAGAACCCTGTACCTGCTTTCTCTCCATACCCCCTGATCCCTTTAGCCACAAGGGCCATATCTAACTTCCTCTTAAATATAGCCAATGAACCAGCCTCAACTGTTTCCTGTGGCAGAGAATTCCACAGATTCACCACTCTCTGTGTGAAGAAGTTTTTCCTCATCTCGGTCCTAAAAGGCTTCCCCTTTATCCTTAAACTGTGACCCCTCGTTCTGGACTTCCCCAACATTGGAAACAATCTTCCTGCATCTAGCCTGTCCAATCCCTTTAGAATTTTATACGTTTCAATAAGATCCCCCCTCAATCTTCTAAATTCCAGTGAGTATAAGCCTAGTCGATCCAGCCTTTCTTCATATGAAAGTCCTGCCATCCCAGGAATCAATCTGGTGAACCTTCTCTGTACTCCCTCTATGGCAAGAATGTCTTTCCTCAGATTAGGGGACCAAAACTGCACACAATATTCTAGGTGCTGTCTCACCAAGGCCTTGTACAACTGCAGTAGAAACTCCCTGCTCCTGTACTCAAATCCTTTTGCTATGAATGCCAACATACCATTTGCCTTTTTCACCGCCTGCTGTACCTGCATGCCCACCTTCAATGACTGGTGTACAATGACACCCAGGTCTCGTTGCATCTCCCCTTTTCCTAATCGGCCACCTTTCAGATAATAATCTGTTTTCCTGTTCTTGCAACCAAAGTAAATAACCTCACATTTATCCATATTAAATTGCATCTGCCATGAATTTGCCCACTTACCTAACCTATCCAAGTCACCCTGCATCCTCTTAGCATCCTCCTCACAGCTAACACCGCCGCCCAGCTTCGTGTCATCCGCAAATTTGGAGGTGCTGCATTTAATTCCCTCGTCTAAATCATTAATATATATTGTAAACAACTGGGGTCCCAGCACTGAGCCTTGCGGTACCCCACTAGTCACTGCCTGCCATTCTGAAAAGGTCTCGTTTACTCCCACTCTTTGCTTCCTGTCTGCCAACCAATTCCCTATCCACATCAATACCATACCCCCAATACCGTGTGCTTTAAGTTTGCACACTAATCTCCTGTGTGGGACCTTGTCAAAAGCCTTTTGAAAATCTAAATATACAACATCCACTGGCTCTCCCCTATCCACTCTACTAGTTACATCTTCAAAAAATTCTATAAGATTCGTCAGACATGATTTTCCTTTCACAAATCCATGCTGACTTTGTCCGATGATTTCACCTCTTTCCAAATGTGCTGTTATCACATCTTTGATAACCGACTCTAGCATTTTCCCCACCACCGATGTCAGACTAACCGGTCTATAATTCCCCGTTTTCTCTCTCCCTCCTTTTTTAAAAAGTGGGGTTACATTAGCCACTCTCCAATCCTCAGGAACTAATCCAGAATCTAAGAAGTTTTGAAAAATTATCACTAATGCATCCACTATTTCTTGGGCTACTTCCTTAAGCACTCTGGGATGCAGACCATCTGGCCCTGGGGATTTATCTGCCTTTAATCCCTTCAATTTACCTAACACCACTTCCCTACTAACATGTATTTCCCTCAGTTCCTCCATCTCACTAGATCCTCGGTCCCTTACTATTTCCGGAAGATTATTTATGTCCTCCTTAGTGAAGACAGAACCAAAGTAGTTATTCAATTGGTCTGCCATGTCTTTGTTCCCTATGATCAATTCACCTGTTTCTGACTGTAAAGGACCTACATTTATCTTGACCAATCTTTTTCTTTTCACGTATCTATAAAAGCTTTTACAGTCAGTTTTTATGTTCCCTGCCAGCTTTCTCTCATAATCTTTTTTCCCTTTACTAATTAAGCCCTTTGTCCTCCTCTGCTGGTCTCTGAATTTCTCCCAGTCCTCAGGTGTGCCGCTTTTTTTTTGCTAATTTATATGTTTCTTCTTTGGACTTGATACTATCCCTAATTTCCCTTGTCAGCCACGGGTGCACTATCTTCCCTGGTTTATTCTTTTGCCAAACTGGGATGAACAATTGTTGTCGTTCATCCATGCAATCTTTAAATGCTTGCCATTGCATATCCACTGTCAACCCTTTAAGTATCATTTGCCAGTCTATCTTAGCTAATTCACGTCTCATACCTTCAAAGTTACCCTTCTTTAAGTTCAGAACCTTTGTTTCTGAATTAACTATGTCACTCTCCATCTTAATGAAGAATTCCATCATATTATGGTCACTCTTACCCAAGGGGCCTTGCACGACAAGATTGCTAACTAACCCTTCCTCATTGCTCAATACCCAATCTAGAATGGCCTGCTCTCTAGTTGGTTCCTCGACATGTTGGTTCCGAAAACCATCCCGCATACATTCCAAGAAATCCTCTTCCTCAGCACCCTTACCAATTTGGTTCACCCAATCTATATGTAGATTGAAGTCATCCATTATAACTACTGTTCCTTTATTGCACGCATTTCTAATTTCCTGTTTAATGCCATCCCCAACCTCACTATTACTGTTAGGTGGCCTGTACACAACTCCCACCAGTATTTTCTGCCCCTTAGTGTTATGCAGCTCTACCCATATCGATTCCACATCCCCCAGGCTAATGTCCTTCCTTTCTATTCCGTTAATCTCCTCTCTAACCAGCAATGCTACCCCACCTCCTTTTCTTTCCTGTCTATCCCTCCTGAGTATTGAATATCCCTGGATGTTGAGCTCCCATCCTTGGTCACCCTGGAGCCATGTCTCTGTGATCCCAACTATATCATATTCATTAATAACTATCTGCACATTCAATTCATCCACCTTGTTACGAATGCTCCTCGCATTGACGCACAAAGCCTTCAGGCTTGTTTTTACAACACTCTTAGCCCTTATACAATTATGTTGAAAACTGGCTCTTTTTGCTTTTTGCCCTGGATTTGCCTGCCTGCCACTTTTACTTTTCACCTTACTACTTTTTGCTTCTACCCTCATTTTACACCCCTCTGTCTCTCTGCACTTGTTCCCATCCCCCTGCCACATTAGTTTAAAGCCTCCTGAACAGCAGTAGCAAACGCTCCCCGTAGGACATTGGTTCCAGTCCAGCCCAGGTGCTGAGAAGAAGATACAAAAGCTTTGGTAAGCATGTAACTCCAGTCTCAAGGACAGATTCTGTCCCATTGTTAGAAGATTATTGATTGGTCCCCTAGTACAATGAGATGGACTCTTTGCCACACAATCTACCTCATTATGGCCTTGTATCATACTGTATATCTGTATTGTACTTCCTCTGTAATGGTTTATTCTGCATTCTGGCACTGTTTTATACTACCTCAATGCATTGTTGTAATGAATTGGTCTGTATAAATGGAATGCAAGACTAAATTGTCACTGATTCTCAGTCCATGTGACTATAATAATTTGTCACCTTGCACAGGACAATGGGCCTTTAGACCACTGAGTGCCCAGATTTCTGCAGTGGGGTTTGAAGCTGCAGTCTTCTAACACATTGGCAAAGGAAAGGGGTATTGTGGGTGATCAGACAGGAGAGTGTGGTTGCGTGAAAGAATGATTCAATTCCGTGGTAAATCTTTTGCTAGTTTATCAAGCAGTACATTCCAGAGGTTTTTTTTAAGAAAAGGAGATAACCTCACAAATTCTCTATCATTTCTCTAAACATTGACTTCTGATTATCCATCCTCCTGCCTCCAGAAACAGTTTCTCCTAATGTATTCCATTAAACCCCACATAATTTTGAGCCTATTAGATCTCATGCCAATTTTGTCACTGGTAAGAAGGACAACCTCACCTTCTGCAGTCTGGTCACATCTCTGGCTCCCCTGTATCCACAGTGTTCTCTGTAACCCTTCTCCATGCCTTTTTCAATAACAACACCCTGCGTAACATGTGGTGCCCAGTTAGAAAAGATTACTGCAACTTCCTGGCATTTCTGTTTGCAATCTTTCAGACAGTCCCTCAACATTTCAGGATAAGGCAGAGCTGTAGTAGAACATTGGTCCCATGATGGAAGTTGTACATCTGTGTTGGAAATGGGGCTGAGGGATTTTGCATCCAGCTGTGGAGGGTGTGACTGAAAATGGGAGGATCATTAAGACTCTCATCTCTAGATAATTTCATTATAAACTTTGTGGACAAACTCTCAGTGGGTGTCCTTGCAGCTGGTATAGTGTGTGAATCCTCTTCTGGAGGTCCCTCTGTACTTGTATTCCTTGTCTCACTAAAGCCTTTTTGAATAACTCTTCAGCTTTGGTTTTGTCCTTGTCAAATTTGTTATTTTGGGTATGGTTAAATAAAAATTGAGAAAGGAAATGTGGGGAGGAAGGGCAGGACAAAGGATGCTGGGGTAGGAGAGGTGACCTAGGTAAGGGCTAGGAGCAAAGGTTTAGATTTACCACAGTGGTCACCATTAATTCCCAAACAAGAAGTCCTACCTGATCACACCAGTGATATTCCATAATCTTTTTAGAAGTTCCACCTAACCTCAGCCTGGCAGTAATACTTAGTAAATGTATTTCTAGGAAAGGCCAGTATTTATTGCCCTAGAGCTCTGTGGTTTGCTGTGCTATTTCCCAGGTGCGTGTGGAGTCACACACACAGGGTAAGGTCAGCAGATATCTTTCCTTCAGTAACATCAGTGAACATCCAACAATCCAATATCCTCACTGACCAGTCACTGCAACCAGATGAGGGGAGAGTTTTCATTTCTGTAACTGTTGCAGTTGTATAAAACTTTGGTTAGGCTGCACATGGAGTGCTGTGGGCAGTTCTGGTCATCTCATTACAGGAAGGATATGGAGGATTTGAGAAGGTGAAGAAGAGATTTACCAACATACTGCCTGGACTAGGCACTATCAGAAGTTGGACAGACTTGTGTTGTTTTCTTTGGAGGCTGAGGGGAGACCTGATAGGTTTATAAAATGATGGGAGGTGTATATAAGGTAGACAGTTAGAATATTTTTCCCAGGGTAGAAATGTGAAGTATTAGAGGACATGCATTTAAGAAAATATGGAAAAGTTTAAAGGAAATGTGTGGTGTAAGTTTTTTTTAAGCACAGAGTCTGGTTTGATGGGCTGCCATGAGTAGTGGTGAGAGCAGATACAAAAGAGGTGTTTAAGAGATTTTCAGACAATACAAGAACATGTAGAGAGCAGTTGCTTTAGATGCAGAAAAAGCATTTGATAGATTGGAATGGGATTTTTTATTTAAGGTATTGGAAAAATATGGATTAGGAGTATCTTTTATAAAATGGATTAAAACCTTAAATACTAATCCCAAAGCTAAAGTAGTGACAAATGGTCAAATTTCAACACCATTTCAGTTAACAAGGTCAACTAGGCAAGGTTGTCCATTATCACCTGCTTTATTTGTGTTGGCGATAGAGCCATTAGCTGAATTGATTAGAATGGACCCAGATATTAAGGGTTTCAGAGTTAATCAGGAAGAATACAAGATTAACTTATTTGCTGATGATGTTCTGCTTTATCTAACAAACCCATTGCACTCGTTGCGTAAATTATCCTATAGATTAGAAGAATATGGGAAAATATCAGGTTATAAAATTGGGATAAAAGTGAAATTTTACCTCTTACTAAAGGAGATTATAATCAATGTCGATTAATAACCCAATTTAGATGGCCGGCAAATGGTATAAAATATTTAGGTATAAATGTTGATAATGACATAAAGAACTTATACAAATTAAATTATTTACCACTATTGAAAAAAATTCAAGAAGATCTTGATAAATGGATGGTATTACCAATAACATTAGTAGGTAGAGTAAATACCATAAAAATGAATATATTCCCTAGATTACAATACTTATTTCAATCACTACCAATACAATTACCCCAGAAGTTTTTTCAAGAGCTGAATAAATATGTGAGGAAGTTTCTTTGGAAAGGTAAGATGTCAAGAATATCGTTGGAAAAATTGACATGGAAATTTGAGCTCGGAGGGTTACAACTTCCAAATTTTAAGAATTATTATAAAGCAAATCAACTTAGATTTATTGCATGATAAACCGGCATGGATCAGAATAGAATTAGATAAAATAGGAGAAAACATACCAGAAGACTTTATATATAAATGGGAATCTAAATGGATACGGGAAAAGAAAGAATCTCCTATATTAAAACATTTGATTGATTTATGGAGTAAGATAAATGTTGACGATGAGACAAAGAAATCCTTATTAGCAAAGAGATCTTTAATTCAAAATAGACTTATTCCTTTTACAATGGATAATCAACTTTTATATAATTGGTTTCAAAAAGGGATTAGATATATAGGAGATTGTTTTGAAGGAGGTATATTAATGTCATTTGATCAATTAAAGAATAAATATAAAGTATCAAACAACACTCTTTTTTGTTACTTTCAACTAAGAGAAAAGTTAGGTCAAACAATGTTATTACCGAAACCCAATGAAATAGAAACGTTAATTCAAAAAGGAAAGACTAAAAAATTTATCTCTTGTATGTATAATTTGATTCAAAAACAGGCAATTAAACAAGGAGTCCATAAGTCAAGACAAAAATGGGAAAGTGATTTGAATATTAAAATTGAAGAAAAAAATTGGTCAAGACTATGTCTTGAGAGTATGACAAATACAATAAACGTCCGATTAAGATTAGTGCAATACAATTTTTTATATCAACTATATATTACACCACAAAAAATAAATAAATTAAACCCAAATTTATCTGATCAGTGTTTCCGATGTAACCAAGAAATTGGTACTTTTTTACATTCTACTTGGTCTTGTTCTAAAATTCAACCTTTTTGGACAAATTTAAGAGTTTTACTGGAACAAATTATTGGAATACAACTTCCACATAATCCAATATTACTTTTACTAGGTGATATTGAAGGGATAAAACCAATATCCAAATTGAATAAATATCAGAAAGAATTTATAAAAATTGCATTGGCAGTAGCCAAAAAAGCTATTGCAGTTACTTGGAAATCAGATACATATTTAAGTATAGATTGTTGGAAGAAAGAAATTTATGGCTGTATTCCACTTGAAAAAATTACTTATAATTTAAGAGATAAATATGAAACATTTTTGAAAATTTGGCACCCTTATTTACAAAAGACAGGATTAAATATATAGGCGCTCCGAAGATGAAATAATTGGTTACTTGGGGAAAGAAATAAATATATATACTAAAGTTATTACGAACTCCGTGGAGCATGTGGGGATCTTCTAATATCCAGGCATTCCTTTTTTTTTCTTTCATTCTTTCTTTTTTCTTTCAATAGGGATGTTAGGGGGAGGGGTTAAGGGGAGGGGGGATGGGTAACACATATTTTCTTTTTCACACACTTTTATTCTGTAACTATTTGAAAACACAATAAAAAAAAGTTTTTAAAAAAATGCAAACACGAGGAAATCTGCAGATGCTGCCTGGCCTGCTGCCTTCTACCAGCATTTTGTGTGTGTTGCTTCAGGCCCTTTTCCTTTTTTGTTATTTTGAAACTGTAAAAGATGGAAATGAAAAAAGTAATCTTGTTTAAAATATTAAAGAAATGTGTCATCTTTAACTTTAAGCCTTTTGGAAATCAGGTCATCTTTTTACTCGCTTAGCTATTCACAGTAACAGAAACTTTAACAGGGGTGCCCAAACTTTTGCATGCCACTGTATTTGTAAACACAATGCATGGAACGGTGTGTGCATGATACTTTTAAAGCCTTTCTAAAACCTGTCCTGCTATACAGCATTCACCCTGCATAAGAATGCTTGGACAAGATAGAAAACTTTTCAACTTACATTGTGGGTAGTATTTTAATTGACTCGAATTAGGAATTGAAACAACAAATATAGGTAATTTAAAATCAAAAGGCTTGAAAGGGAAATTTTATTATGAAAATCCCTAAGACACACTCAAAAGTATTCAGGAAACAAAATCTTTGTTGTCCATTGTTTTCTAATAGACTGTTGTTCATTCTATTGATAGTTCTTTTTTTAAAAACTTATGCAAGTGTAACACTTTGCAAGGTTTCAATCTAATGCTTTCTCTGTGAAGTTTCACTGCTAATGTAATGGTTTCTCTGTAGCAGCAGTGTTTGGGTTATGACTAGAGATAACAAGTGCTTTGTAATGTATACCATCCAATGAGAGGAGTGTTGTTTCTTTCTTGTGTCTGTGAGAAGGGTTTTGCAGTGGGATGAAAAGAGAAGACATGAGTGGAAAGAGTTGGTAAACAGCAGGACAGAGTGGACTTGGAGTGAAGGTCCGGGAGTCAATGATGCTCGGAGGTCGATGGGGAACAAATGGACGGACAACTGTGAGCTCCAACATGCACATTTACTGTTTCACTAATATGTGCCCTTTTTGTGCTCTTTACTGACCCTATAGTCAGATAAAGAATTATAAAGCTAAATTGTTTGATTGCAAAAAAAAAAAGAACATGTAGAGAATGGAAGATATATGAAGAAATTTAGTTTAGTTTGCAATCATTTGAGAGACAGACATCATGAGTTTATGGATCTGTTCCTGTGTTGTACTGCTCTATGTTCTAAATATTTTCCTGGTATCCCAGGAAACTTTAGTCATTTTTCTTAGGAAACATTGATAATAGGAGAGTTAAATTTAACCCATTTGTCCCTGAACTAATGAAGAGGGAAAAGAGTCCAGGATCCTTGATGCTTGTTAAGTGAACCTAGATTTTAGATATGAAGGTTAAGTTGGGGTAAAATAGGTAATGCTGTAGCACCAGGCCAGGTGAGTGTCGTATCAACACATTATTCAAGTGTAGTTGAGAAAGTGCCCCTGTGACACTTACTGAAGGGTTAGCAATCCCTCTGAAATAGGATAGCAGTCTAATCACTCCTTACTGTCAGGAGAGGGTGCAAGTTATTGGCAAATTGGTTTATTATCGTCATATGTACTGAGGTGCAGTGAAGAACCATGTTTTGTATGCCATCCATACAGGTCATTTCATCACTTCAGTACATTGAGGTAGTACAAGGGAAAAGCAATAATAGAATGGAGAAATACCAAGACAGTGCAGACAGATAACATCAAGAGTTTACCTTTGTCATGCAAGGGATCTATTCAGTAGATCACACTTGGCATACTGTGTAGAGTTCTGATTGTCCAGGTATATAAGGGAATTAATTAAGCTGAGAAAGGGTGCAGAAAAGATTCACAAGGATGTTACCAAGACTGGAGAGTTTAAGTTATAATAGACTTTTTTTCCCTGAAGCAAAGGAGGCTGAGGTATATAAAATTACAAGAGTACTAGATAAGATGAATAGTCTTTCTCCTTGGGTAGGGAATGGTTTGTTGCATTGTTTCTCTCCTTTCAATCCAGACCATATCCTAACAGTTCTTTCAAACACATGTAAAATCCAAGGAAATGAGGGAGAGAATTTGCATATGTCAAGACATGGCAAAGTAATAAAATCATGACTTAATGGAGAAGAGAAACAAGCACTTCAACCCACCATTTTTATGCTGATCTTTTTACTCACCTACACTAATCCCAATTGCCTGCATTCGGGCTATTTCCTTTTACGCCTTGTCTGCTTGAGAATCTGTCCAAGTACCTCTTAAACATAGTGATTGCATCTAATTGCAGCACCTTCTCTGGCAGTAAGTTCCAGATATCAAGCACTTACTAGATTTTAAAAAAGTCTCATTCTTAAGTCCCTTTATTAACTTACTTCTATTTATTCCTTCCATCGGTGCAGGCTGATCTGTTGTGTTTCTCCATCATTTTGTGGGTATTGCTTCATAAATATCCTTTAAACTTGCCTTTTCATCTTGAACCTATTTCCTCTAGAATTTGACCTTTCTGTCTTAAGAAGAGATCTGTCTGTCTACCCTATTGATGCCTTATCGTTTTATAAACTTCTATTTAGTCTCGCGCCCCCCCCCCCCCAGACTTTGTCACTCCAGAGAAAACAACCCAAGTTTATTCATCCTCTTCTTATAGCTTGCATCCTCTAATCCAAGTAACATCCTGGTGAATCTCTCCAGCACCTTCTCTGAAGGCACCACAATCCTTCAGTGATAGGGTGATCCCAACTGCACACATACCACAGTGTTGTATTAAAAAGATTCTGCCTACCCTGATCTGATTCTGGTGATACTATTGATCTAGGTCATGGAGGGGAAATGTGTTAACCATTGACCAGTTTCATTTTGTGTAGTTGAGGCAGAATGGATGGGGTGAAGTCTAGGCACGAGGTTCTGCAGATACTGGGAACCCTGAGTAACACACACATAACACCGAAAGCCTGGTGAGTTCCTCCAGCATTTTGTGAACAGTTAGTCTCTTTGTCACTGGTGATAAGGTCAAAGGCTTGTATTAAATTGGATCTACAATTCAGCTGATAGCTGGGAATTCCTTTTAAATTAACTCATTTACCAGCACTCTAGGCTGGGCTTGTGTCTCACTGCAGGCACCATGGCACAAAATCAACATTGGCACTCTTGGTATTATGCAGAGGAAGTGCAGGTGCAGTGTTTGAGATGAGATGCAGGCCATATTTACTTCTTCCATGTTAAAGATCCCTGGCATCATTTTCGAGCAGGTTGTCCTCCCTATTCCCACACTATGTATTTATACTATAAAATCGGGAAAACAAATTACTGCGTTATTAGCACGTGACCATTCAAAGTTGAAAGAGATGGTATTGAGAACTTTTAGTTCAACATTCAGGATTACACAGAGCCACTGTGGAAGGAGCGGACCACCTTACACACTATGAACCCTATCAAGGCACCTCTTGTTCCATTTGTGGCAGAGCCTATACTTGCTAAATTAGAGTCATTGACCTCCTCAGAACTCACTGAACCAGATTTGCAGCCAAATCATTGGTCTGAGGCATTGCCTCCGGAAGGTTGTTGAGGGGGTTAGTTGTGCTTAACTTTGCTGCTGCATTTCCTAATTGTGACAATGACCACACTTCTGAAAGTATTACATTAGCTGCAAAGTGTTCTGAGACACGTTGAGGTACAAAATAGGGTGGAAATAAAATACGAGACACCCTTTTGAATAATGAGAATAGATGGCATGTTTAAACGGAGTTCTGTTAATTGAGAGGCTGGAATTGACCCAGATTAATTTCCAAATGGAAGAATGTTTTTCTGGTAACTCACTGGAAAATCCCTAACAAGGTGGAGTTTTAAAAAAATTTGGGTGCAGCAATGGTTGAGTTTGCTCTTATAAAATTTTAAGTACCTGAGAGATTTGCCTGTATTTGTCTGAAGGCCAACACTTTTGTCTAATGTTTATTACTAGAAACAAAATAGTTACAAAACCTTTTGATGTGTGATGCAATGTATCTAAAATGTAGTGACATTATAAGAAATTGTGGGTGTGGTAGAAACTAAGGTCATCTGGTGAAAGGCTCCACCTTGTTGGCATTGAGAATGGAACCCCTCCTATTGTCAATCTGTACCTGAGCCAAAAATGTGAACAGCATGAGTTTCCAATGTGAAGGCAATTTTATTTTTCCAGGTGTCCTTTCAATATTAAATAGCACAGCAGAAATTGTTCATCATTCCTTCTGTTGGAATTTTGAGAGGAAACTGGTTACTTAGTGCACATTGAAAAGGGTTGGTTATCTGTATCATTAACTAAGCAGTGGAATTAAATAATCTAAATGATAGGAGAATATAAATTTGGAACTTCAAAAACTGTGCTCAGTTTGAACGTAACAAGATCCCACAGCCATTATCAAAATCTGAGCGAAATCAGCTAAGCTCCAGATGGCAATATTCTCTGACTCTGAGGAACTCACAAGCCTCTCCACCACAACATGGTGCCGATCCTTGGGGAAGTCACTGTTGGAATGGACTAAATGTGCCAAGTGATTATGAGCAGTATGTAAGTGGGCAGATTCTAGTCATGATATATTGATAGCTGATCGTGCAAATGGAGACTACTAGAAGTGACCTCCTGATTTATTATTCTGTACATTAGAATGACTAATTACCTCTTGAAAGGTTTACTCTAATTCAATAATCAGTAAATTGAAATGTGCCTTTAATTCCATTTGCAAAACAGCATTGCTGTGCTGGAGTAACTTGAAGGTCAGGCAACATCTATGGAAGGACTCTTCACCTTGTCCATTTCCCTCCATGAATGTTGCCTGACTCATTGAGTTCCTTCACCTCTTTGTGATGCTTCAGATTCCAGCATCTTCAGTCTCTTGGGTCTCTCTTTAATTTTATTGGAGTAGCTTTCAGGGGTTCCCTCATCTTGTTATTGCACTCACTCTAGTAAGAAGAAAAACAATGAATAAAATGCTTTCTTTATGTTTAGATTCTCTTACAGATACTTCCCAGTCAGGGCACTTCAGCAAGTGTCCAAAAAGGTTCCAGGACTACTGCATCCAAGGTCAATGTCGCTTCTTGGTGTCAGAACAGCAGCCTTCCTGTATGTAAGTTATTGAGCAAAACCTGTTTGAGATTTTCATCTTTACAATTATTGGCTGTGATTCAGTCACTGTTGATTCCAGCTTGTGTAACCTTGCCTCAAACTCTGTACTATATTACTTTACAACCCCTGAAATTCCTTTGAAGTGGCATCATGGTTGTAGGGAACAAAGCAACCAAATTCCACAGCAAACTCTCACTGGCAGCAGATAATCTGTTGGCTGAAAGATCAATATAATATTTAAAAACCACACATTCCTATAAATCTTTATTGCAACATGCCCCCAGATGCAGTGTGATACTGTGAATGATTTCACCGTTGATCTCATGTCAGTGATCGCCAGCTGTGGGAATAGATCAGGGAGTAGGAACAGAAAGCCACTCTGATCTGCTTGTTCTACCATTAGATGGATGGTTAGAGATAACAGCTCATAAGCAGGCCCTTTGGCCCATTGAGTATGTGGTGGATATCAACCACTCCTAAACCAATCCTATTTTCGTTATTCCCATATTCTCATGGACTCCCCAAATTCAATCCCCTTAGAGGGAAATTACAGTGGCCAATGAACCTGCCAATCCATGTAATGTAGGAGGAAATTGAAGCACCTAAGTGAAAACAATGTGGACAGCACCAGAGCTACCTGATCTCTACCTTAACTTCACCATCTCCTCAACTGACAAAATC
Organism: Hemitrygon akajei; assembly: GCF_048418815.1. Taxonomy (NCBI): domain Eukaryota; kingdom Metazoa; phylum Chordata; class Chondrichthyes; order Myliobatiformes; family Dasyatidae; genus Hemitrygon; species Hemitrygon akajei. Next base: position 37,231,855 of record NC_133127.1, read on the forward strand.
TGTCTGCGCTCGTTCTAAGGTTTCACTTGACCCCATCCCCATTTCTTTTTCAGGGAGTTGCAGATTTCAGTTGTCCTTGTGTGAAGAAGAGCTTCCTAGCACTACCCCTGATGCCTCTTGTTCAGGATCCACTTTTAGACCATATGACCATAAGATATTGGTGAAGAATTAAGTCATTTGGTCCATCGAGTCTGCTTCACCATTTCAACAATTTTCCTCTCAGCCCCATTCTCCTTCCTTCTCCCATATCCCTTCATACCCTGACCAATCAAGCATCTATTGACCTCTGCCTTAAATATATATTTTGACTTCCCTACTGAGAAATAATTCACTTGTTTGCTCATGCACCCAGTTACCCTTTGATCATTTTAAACGACTCCACATTGAAGGGTCTACAGAACAAGTCTCTGCAATAGCCATGTAGTTTCAGCACCAGTTTCTGGTGAACATGTGGGTGAAGAGTTATAGAGAGATACAGCACGGCTCACTGAATTTACGCCAACCATCACCCATCCATTTACACCAAGAAGCCTCCCTCAGCTTCTACCTCTTACCTTCACACTAGGGGCAATTTACAGTAACCAATTAACCTACTGAGTCACATGTCTTTGAGATTTGAGAGGAGGCCCATATGGTCACAGAGAATGTACAAGCTCTACACAGGGAATAGCTGAATTAGGATCGAACCTGGGTTTCTGACACTGAGGCAGCAGCTCTACCGCTAGCACCACTGTACCTTTTAGCTGTGAGGCTGGAATGTTGAAGAAAACTGTCCTTAGAAGTCCTTACTCCCAGAGATAAGTGATTCATCGCTCACCAATAACTGGGAAAGCAAGTTACCATAAGTAATAGAACCATAGAACACTACAGCACAGTACAGGCCCTTCAGCCCTCCATGTTGTGCCGACCCATATAATCCTTAAAAAAAGTACTAAACCCATACTACCCTATAACCCTCCATTTTCCTTTCATCCATGTGCCTGTCCAAGAGGCTCTTAAATACCCCTAATGTTTTAGCCTCCACCACCATCCCTGGCAAGTCATTGCAGGCACTCACAACCCTCTGTGTAAAAAACTTACCCCTGATGTCTCCCCTAAACTTCCTTCCCTTAATTTTGTACATATGCCCTCTGGTGTTTGCTATTGGTGCCCTAGGAAACAGGTACTGACTATCCACCCTATCTATCTATGCCTCTCATAATCTTGTAGACTTCTATCAAGTCCCCTCTCATTCTTCTACACTCCAAAGAGAAAAGTCCTAACTCTGCTAACCTTGCTTCATATGACTTGTTCTCCAAACCAGGCAACATCCTGGTAAATTTCCTCTGCACCATCTCCATAGCTTCCACATCCTTCCTATAATGAGGTGACCAGAACTGACCATTAATCACTCAACTTAGTCCACTGCTATTGACTCCAGGAGGGTATTGTAAAACTAACTGGTGCTTTGATCTTTTCTCAACAGATGTCATTCTGGCTACATTGGATCTCGGTGTGAAATGGTGGACATGCTCTACCTGATGGGAAAGCGCGACCAGTTCATCATCGTGGGTCTGGTTCTGGCGATGGTGGTGCTCATAATACTGATAATTATCATCTGTATTTGTGTACAGTTAAGTGGTAAACTATGTCTAATCATATCCTCAGAAACTGCAGGCAGCTCTTGGTAAGGCCAAGCTTCTTTATGGGGATAGGTTGGAGAGGCAGGAGTTTAGAAGATTGAAAGAGAACTGGATTGAAACTTGTAAGACTTTGTTGCATCTCGATAGGGTGCATATGGAGATGATGTTTCCTCTTGTGGGAGAATCTAGAATAAGGAGTTACTATAAAAATGAGTTGCCCAGTTAAGACAGGTGTGGTGATTATTGTTATTTCCTGAGGGTTTGAGGCCATAAAGGGGTTGGAGGCAGATTTTTCGAATATCTTAATGCACCATTAGGTACTTGATAAGCAATGAGATGAAAGATGATTTTAAAAAACTACAACAAAAATCAAAATGTCTAAAACAGCAGGTCAGGCAGCATCTCTGGTGACAGAAACAGTAAACATTTCAAGCTAAAGACCCTTTGTCTGTGATGGAGGGTTACTGGGGTGGGGGAACGGTAGGCTGATATGTAATGTTGAAATTATTGTCAGATAAACCATGATGTTATTAAATGTCACAGCAGGCTGATGTGTGGGATCGTGTAACATCTAAACCCATTTGTTTCTCTTTCATCTGACAGAAAGAGGTCATGCTTTGTTTCCAAGGATAAAGCTTTAGTACGAGTTTAAGTTTAATGATTTAATTAGTTTCTGCTCATATTAAATTATATGACTGGTGTTTTATTAGTTATATTGTTGAATTATCTCGATCTATGGCATACAAGATAATTTAGTAAGCATTCAGAATCCTAGGTAAGGGTTAAGATATACAGCAAGGCAGTCATCGAGGTTAAGACCATAAGATAGAGGAGCAGAATTAGTCCATTTGACCCATTGAGTCTTCTCCGCCATTGCACCATGGCTGATCCAATTTTCCTCTCAGCTCCAATCCCTTACCTTGTCTGCAGATCCCTTCATGCCCTGAGCAATCAAGAATCTATCAACCACTGCCCTAGGTATAGATAAAGACTTGGACTCCACAGCTACCGGTGGCAAAGAATTCCACAGATTTACCACTCTTTGGCTAAAAAAAAATCCTCCTCATCTCTGTCTAAAACAACCCTCTATTCTGAGGCTGTGTTCTCTGGCCACCATAAGAAACATCTCTCCACACCCACTCTATCAAGGCCTTTGACCATTCAATAGGTTTCAATGAGGTCACCCCTCATTCTTCTGAATTCTAGTAATACAGGCCCAGAGCCATCAAATGCTCCTCATATGACAAGCTCTTCAATCACTTTCGTGAACCTCCTTTGAACCCTCCCTATATTCAGCACATCCTTCCTAAGATAAGGGGTCCAAACCTGTTCACAATACTCCATGAGGCCTCATCAGTGCTTTATAAAGTTTCAACATTACATCCTTGCTTTTATATTCTAGTCGACTTGAAACGAATGCTAACATTGCATTTGCCTTCCTCACCATTGATTCAACCTGCAAATTAACTTTAAGGGAATCCTGCACAAGGACTCCCAGGTCCCTTTGAGTCTTGTTTTTTTTGTTTTTTTATCTCTATTTAGAAAACAGTCAACTTTTTCATTTCTTCAGCCGAAGTGCATGATCATGTATTCCATCTGGCATTTATTTGCCCATTCTCCTAATCTTTCTAAGTTCTTCTGTGGCCTCTCTACTTCCTCAAAACTACCTGCCCCTCCACCTATCTTCATATCGTCATCCAACTTTACAACAAAGCCATCAATTCCATCATCCAAATCATTGACATATAGCGTAAAAAGTGTAATTCCCAACACAGACCCCTATGGAACACCACCTGTCACCGGCAGTCAGTCAGAAAAGTCTCCCTTTATTCCCACTCTTTGCCTCCTGCCAACCAGCCACTGCTTTATCCATGCCAGAATCTTTCCTGTAATACCATGGGCTCGTAGCTTGTTAAGCAGCCTCATGTGTGGCACCTTGTCAAAGACATTCTGAAACTAAAATACACAACATCAACCAATTCTCCTTTGTCTATCCTGCTTGTTACTTCTTCAAAGAATTCCAAAAGATTTGTCAGGCTAGATTTTCCCTTGCTGACTATGGCCTATTTTATCACGTGCCTCCAAGTACCCTGAGAACTCTAATAATGAACTCCAACATCTTCCCAACCACTGCGGCCAGACTAATTGACCTATAATTTCCTTTCTTCTGCCTCTCTCTCTTCTTGAAGAGTGGAGTGATATTTCCAATTTTATAGTCTTCCAGAGCCATTCCAGAATCAAGTGATTCTTCGTGCCTCCACAATCTCTTCAGTCATTTCTTTTAAAACTCTGGGGTGTACACCATCTGGTCCAGGTGACTTATCTACCTTCAGAGTTTTCAGTTTCCCAAAAACCTTCTCTCTAGTTATGGTAACTTCACACACTTCATGCCTCCTGACACCTGGAACTTCTGCCATACTGCTAGTGTCTTCCACAGTCAAGACTGATGCAAAATACTTAGTCAATTTGTCCACTATTTTGTTGTCCCCCATTACGACCTCTCCAGCATCATTTTCCAGCAGTCCAATGGCAACTCGTGCCATTCTTTTACACTTTATGTATCTGAAGAAACATTTGGTATCCTCTTTAATATTATTGGGTAGCGTACTTTTGTCCATTGTTACCTTGTAAATGACTTTTTAGTTGCCTTCTTTTGGTTTTTTAAAGCTTCTCAATCCCCTAACTTTTGCTCTTCCACTAATCTTTGCTCTTTTATGTGCCCTCTTACTATAAATATATACATCAAATCAGGGGCAGTGTTTGAATGATGCCAAGCTGGTGTGCTGTGTTCCTGTGAAATGGCAGGGAGTAAAGGGATCTGGCTGTAATAGTGCCCATGGAGGGGATTAACAAAGGGGAGTTTGTGAGATGCTCTGTGGGTCTGCTGGATGGCTTGTGATTGTGAGTCTGGGCAGCAGATCAGTGGAGGAGAAAAGCACAAAATTGTGGTGAGATTGAAGAAGGCACAGGGAAGTCCTTCAAGAAAATGATACCTGGCAGAGATGGGGAGGGAGGGAGGCGGGGGGAGAGAGAGAGAGAGAGAGAGAGAGAGCGAACACATGGACAGAGCAAGGTTGGTTATGTGAAAAGGCAACTTGGCAATATTAAGGAACTATGTATTAAAATGTGGATGTAAAATTAAATACTGTTACAGAGTCATAGAGAAGTACAGCACAGACTCTTTGATAAGTTCCACTTGTAATTATTTTTAAAGAAATTCAAATGCTTCCACTATTTAGTTTTTTTTGCAAGTTTGTTATGAACTCACCAGGTTTTTGAACAGAAAACATAAATAAAACCCTAATTAAGACAGGATAAATATTAATGTCAGCTTCTGCAAGACTAAATTGGTTTAAACTAAATAAAGAACATAATTAGAGCCTAAGAAAAAATAAGATTTTCACTAAATTTGTTGATTTGTAACTGTGCAAGCTGTTCAAGGAATCTCAAGGTATTAGATTCACTTTGAGATCAGTAAGGAACCAGATATTGGGCTATAGGTTGAGAAATTTGTTCTATAATACTATTACATTTCCTCTTGGTATTTCTGTAGAAAGCAAACTGTCAGACTTGAGTTGAAGTAGATGAGTGTGATTCAACTTATGAGGAATATTTTTCAAAGACCTCCAATTCTCCCAACTTTTCTGTCTATAGTCGTTATCGCAGGAAGCATAATGGAAGGAGGAAGTTGGGAGTGTGTAGAGGAGCTACAAACACACAACCAGCTGAGGAGAGAAATGTACAAGGTGAAAATGAAGATACAGTAATGACCACCCTTGCCTGAGTGAGTAGTGACTTGGCATTGGTTTATTTCTGGGGCTTGTTCTTTTACATGGAGGTTCCCTTCACTTGCAGTATAAGATGACCACTTTGATCACTTTGCTCTAAAATGGTCTCCTTTTTTAGTTGTGATTTTGATTTCATGATTTCATGCTTGTAATGTTGCTGTAAGTAATCAGAATCAGGTTTACTATCACTGACATATGTCATATGTTAACAGCAGCAGTGCAGTGCAAAGCATAAAAATGATTATCAGTGAAAAAGACAAATAATGAGGAAGTGTTACACACTGAATGCTGGAAGAATTCAGCGCATCAGGCAATGTCAGTGGAGGGGAATAAGCAGTTGACATTTTGGGGGTCTCCTGATTTGCTAAGTTCCTCCAACATTTGTGTGTGTTGCTCAAGATTCCCAGCGTGTCTTATGTCAGTGAGGTAGTGTTTATGAGCCCATGGTCCATTCAGTTTTTCATTTCTCCTGTGCATACATGTATGTGTGCATGTGACAATGAACAACTTTGAACAGAACCCACTTGATTACTGATATTGGGCAGGACTTTAAGGGTTTGGTTATTACCCTGTTGATATTATTGCTTGGGGTTAATGCTGAGTAAATGCAGAATCTACTGCACAAAAGCAGGCCCTTCTGCTCAGCATTGATAGTTCCTCTGCTCGGTCTTTATCACACCCGCCACAACACCCTTCTCCTTATTGAGCAACTCACCCATTTCCTTCAGTGTATTAATTCTGATCCACACCAGCCTTTACAGACAGTAGCCCCAAGGGGATATCATTCCTCCAAATGTTACTTTACACTACTTAGTGCAAGGTCTGAATAACTTCAGAATGACTTACATGTTGTGAAATTTGTTCTTGCAGTAGCAGTACAGTGCAAGATTTTAAAAAGTTGCTAAAAAAAAAAATAACAAAATAAATACGTAGTGCAAAACAAAAAGGAGTAACAAGGTAGTGTTCATGGATTGTTCAGAAATCTGATAGTGGAGGGGGGAAACTGTTCCTAAATCATTGAGTGTAGATCTTCAGGATTCTCTGATAGGGAGGAACAGGTCGGTGTGTTGGGGGAGGTTGATGCTTGAGACTTTAGCTTCAAAAAAGTAGGATTCAAGATAAAGAAAAAGCAAAGGATGATTTAAAGAATACAGTTTCTCTGCTCTATTAAAACGGACTTTTCTTTGTCTCTCCCCTCCACCACAGGGTCATACCAGAGGTGCTTGCAGGCCAGATGTTCTTCCAGAGATGTGATATATGGCAAGATCACTGCCAAAATTGGGGTGAATCCTGGCAGCCTGACCTACTCAGGGGCATTTTCAGATTTGAAGAGGTATAGATTAGATTTGGTGATAAAGGGAAGAATCTGTCACTGCTCTGGTGAGAGTGAAATGAGAATTACTTGTGGTTTTCCATATTTGTACTTCACCATATTTGGAAATGGCATCACAAACTCTAGAAGAATGTCAATGCAAAACGTTGACACCTAGAACTCGGGAAAAGAGCAAGCGGTTTGTCCACGATGTTAGACACACCCCAGGTCGATCTGGAAGTCTTTCCCATTGAATAGACAAGCTCTTGTTCTCAACACCTCGTAACGAAAGCCAAAATATGTGTTATTTAAAGGTTCTGAGACACAGAACGAATTGAAATATTTATATTTGCTAATTTTAGAAGAGAAAAAAGCTAATTTTAAAGAAAAGTACTGATTAGTGATGGTCACTTGATTTTTTTTTGCTATGGAGAGTTTTAGACCCGGGCCCAATATTGCTGCTCAGAGAAACTTTACTCTGACACCACATTTGGCATTTGTATGCTGATAAATGTGAAATGGTTGTGGAGAGAAAAGGTTTAGAAACCATGTCATTTTCATATATTAAGGGAACAAAAATATAGAGATTAAATAGTGATGAATGTATTACATTTGGAACCTGTAGTCCATGCCTACACTGCTGGAACTCTGTATCAAAGCTGAGGCTTGTCAGCAGACAGTGCTTGACGAGTTACCTTCATTTCCTCACCAGCTTTGAGATAATGTCCAAGTGTGGATTAATCCATTGATTTTGTGGAGGCATGACAAGGAAAGAAATTTGCTATTTAATAAAAGTTCTTCATTTGTGAATTATCTAGTTGTCACTATAGTGTTTTAACTTGCTGAAACATGGATACAAGTGATGGGTGTTTTTAATGTGCCTGGGTATCCAGAGTGAAATGTGATAATGGTGGTATTATAACTATTTCTGTACCCCAATGCATCACATAAAGGCACAGGCTGTATACAGTTTGGTTTGTCACCTGATGCATGTGACTTCATTCTACAATAGTGTGTCAAACACCATGATGATATATTTAATTGAATGTCAAATGGATTCATTGGCTATCGGTCAGCATTCTTTCTTACTCTTTGGCCTCCATATTTAATAATGTAACATGCAGATAAAACCCATGACTTAGATCATAAAATAGTTACAGCACTGAAGGAGAACATTCAGCCCATAAAATTCATGCCAGTCCTAGCAGAGAAGACCCAAGGGCTTATAAATTATTCTACCCACATTTACCTTTTTGAAAGTCCCAATTGACATCTGGAAAGCTTTGTAGAGGCAGTGAGATCTAGAGCAGAAGCACAATGTGTGAAATATTTCTTCCTTACAACCATATGTGCTCATCACTTTAAATATGTACCTCTGATCTTTGAACCACTTACTACAGAGAACAGCTTCCCTTGATTTACTTTCTGTAAACCTGTCATGGTTTTGTCCAGTTCCATAAATCTCCTACCAACATCCCCTGCTTCAAGATGAGTAAGCCCACCACCTCCAGCCTGACCCAGGGACTGAAATCCTTCACAAATGCAGCAATTCTGCTGATGCTGGAAATTCACACACAAAATGTGGAGGAACTCAGCAGGTCAGGCAGCATCTATAGAAAGGAATAAACAGTCAATGTTTTGGGCAAAGATTTTTCATCAGAACTAGAAAGGAAGGGGGCAGAAGCCGGAATAAGGTAGTGTGGGGAGGAGAAGGAGTATAAGCTGGCAGGTGATAGATGAAGACAGGTGAGGGGGAAGGTTGGTGGGTGGGAAGGGAATGAAGTGAAGTAATGAATTGGGAGGTAATAGGTAGAAAAGGTAGAGGACTGAAGAAGAAGGAATCTGATAGGAGAGGAGAGTGGACCATGGGAGAAAGGGCAGCAGAGAGAGGTGATAGGCAGGTGAGAAGAAGAGGGGGTACTAGGAGTGACATAATGCAGAATGGAAAAGAGAGAAGTGGGAAGAGGGAGAAATTACTGGAAGTCAGAGAAATTAATGTACATGCCATCAGCTTGGAGATCTCCCAGATGAAAAATAATGTATTAGAACATAAGAAGTAGGAGCAGGAGTAGGCCATCCGGCCCATCGAGCCTGCCCTGCCATTCAATAAGATCATGGCTGATCTGTCCGTAAACTCAGCTCCATCTACCTACCTTTTCCCCATAACCCTTAATTCCCCTTCTATGTAAAAATCTGTCTAAATGCATCTTAAATATATTTAGTGAAGAAGCCTCAACTGTTTCCCTGGGCAGAGAATTCCACAGATTCACCACTCTCTGGGAAAAAAAGTTTCTCCTCATCTCCATCCTAAATCTTCTCCCCTAAATCTTGAAGCAATATCCCCTAGTTCTAGTCTCACCCACCAATGGAAACAACTTTCCTACTTCTATCTTATCTATCCCTTTCAAAATTTTGTATGTTTATATATACAAACCCCATTTCCAGAAAAGTTGGGATATTTTCCAAAATGCAATAAAAATAAAAATCTGTGATATGTTAATTCACATGAACCTTTATTTAACTGACAAAAGTACAAAGAAAAGATTTTCAATAGTTTTACTGACCAACTTAATTGTATTTTGTAAATATACACAAATTTAGAATTTGATGGCTGTAACACACTCAACAAAAGTTGGGACAGAGTTAAAATAAGATTGAAAAGTGCACAGAATATTCAAGTAACACCGGCTTGGAAGACTCCACAGTAAGCAGGCTAATTGGTAGCAGGTGAGGTATCATGACTTGGGTATAAAAGTAGCATCCATCAAAGGCTCAGTCTTTGCAAGCAAGGATGGGTCGAAGCTCACCCCTTTGTGCCAAAATTCATGGGAGAATTGTTAGTCAGTTCAAATGGAACATTTCTCAATGCAAGATTGCAGAGAATTTAGGTCTTTCAACATCTACAGTACATAATATTGTGAAAAGATTCAGAGAATTCAGAGACATTTCAGTGCGTAAAGGGCAAGGTTGGAAACCACTGTTGAATGTGTGTGATCTTCAAGCCCTCAGGCGGCACTACCTAAGAAACCGTCATGCTACTGTGACAATTATAGCCACCTGGGCTCGGGAGTACTTCGGAAAACCATTGTCACTTAACAGTCTGTCGCTGCATCCAGAAATGCAATTTGAAACTGTATTACGCAAGGAGGAAGCCATACATCAACTCTATGCAGAAACGCCGGCGAGTTCTCTGGGCCCGAGCTCATCTCAGATGGACCGAAAGACTGTGGAACCGTGTGCTGTGGTCAGATGAGTCCACATTTCAGCTAGTTTTTGGAAAAAATGGGCGTCAAGTTCTCCGTGCCAAAGATGAAAACGACCATCCTGATTGTTATCAGCAAAAGGTGCAAAAACCAGCATCTGTGATGGTATGGGGGTGCATCAGTGCCCACGGCATGGGTGAGTTGTATGTATGTGAAGGTACCATTGACTCTGAGGCGTATATTAGGATTTTAGAGAGACATATGTTGCCATCAAGGCGACGTCTCTTCCCGGGACATCCATGTTTATTTCAGCAGGACAATGCCAGACCACATTCTGCACGGGCTACAACAGCGTGGCTTTGTAGACACAGAGTGCATGTGCTTGACTGGCCTGCTGCCAATCCAGATCTATCTCCTATTGAAAATGTATGGCGCATCATGAAGAGGAGAATCAGACAACGGAGACCATGGACTGTTGAGCAGCTGAAGTCTTATATCAAGCAAAAATGGACAAAATTTCCAATTGCAAATCTACTATAATTAGTATCCTCCGTTCCAAAACGATTAAAAAGTGTTATTAAAAGGAAAGGTGATGTAACACAATGGTAAACATGCCTCTGTCCCAACTTTTGTTGAGTGTGTTGCAGCCATCAAATTCTAAATTTGGGTATATTTACAAAATACAATTAAGTTGGTCAGTAAAACTATTGAAAATCTTTTCTTTGTACTTTTGTCAGTTAAATAAGGGTTCACTTGAATTAACACATCGCAGATTTTTGTTTTTATTGCATTTTGGAAAATATCCCAACTTTTCTGGAAATGGGGCTCGTATATTCCTCCTCCAACCTGAGATTAGCTTCATGTGGCATTAGAGGAAGACATGGGCTGCCATGTTGGAATGTGAATAGGAAGTAGTATTAAGATGGATGGACACCAAGAAATCCCACCTGTTGTGGCCGATGGAATGAAGGAGCTTAACAAAGTGGTCCCCCAATCTATGTAGGGTTTCACTGATGTAGAGGAGGCTCCTCCAGCAGCACTGCATATTGTAGATGACTCCAAAAAACTTGCAGGTGAATTGTTGCCTACTCCCCCTCTGTTCCTTATCTCTCTACTTCCGACCTGTCTATTTCTTCCTATCCCAGCCTCCCATTATCTTGTTTCTTTCCTTTCCCATCTGCCCATCACCCACACAATTCCCCCATTGTTCCCATCTTGCCTTTCTATCCTATCAGACTCTACCATATACAGTCCTTTTTACCTCCACCTATCACCTCACAAACTCTGTCACCATCTCCCCATTACCCCCCCACCCCTTTGCCTGGGGAAGTATATACTGGCTACAGTACTCCAGCCCTGATCTAGCTGTGGCTTGTATGGGTTCACATAACTTTCTCTACCACTGTTTGATTTGTAGGATCCCACACACCTTAGTAAACTGTCTCTCTGTAAACCCTGCCACTTTCAAGGATCCACACACGCTCTAGGCCCTCGCATCCATGTACTAATCATAGGAACATATAGGAGAAGAAATAGATCATTGGGACCCATCTGCTCTACCAAACAATCATGGCTAATTTCAACCCCATTTTCCTGCCTTCTCTCCATAAAGTTTAGTCTCCTTACCCATCAAGAACCTGTAAGTTCTGTCTTAAATTCCTCCAATGATTTGGCTTCCTCCACCCTCTGTGGCAATGAATTCCAAAGATTCATCACCATCTGATGTTTCATCATTACAGTGTTGTAAAGCGAATCACAGAGGCATGAGAGAGGAGCTGGCTGAAGTTGATTGGAAGGAGACACTAGCAGGGATAACGGCAGAATAGCAATGGTAGGAGTTTCTGGGGGCAATTTAGAAGTTGTAGGATAGATCCGTCCCAAAGATGAAGAAGTTTTGCAAAGGGAAGATTAGACAACCATGACTGACAAGGGAAGTCAAAGACAGCATAAAAGGATAAGGTGGACATATAGCAAAAAAAAATGCAAAGTTAGAGATTGGAAAGCTTTTAAAACCAACAGAAGGCAACTAAAAGAGCCACAAGGAGGGAAAGGATGAAATACAAAGGTAAACTAGCCGATAATATATAACTATAAGTCTTTTTCAGATATATAAAAAGAGAAGGTGAGAGTGGATATGGGGTTGCAGGAAAATTATGCTGGTGAGGTAGTAATGCAGGACAAAGAAATGGTATACAAACTTATTGTCATTGAGTATATTTAATGATGATGACGTTGTCTTAGGCCTGAGAGGCCAGCGTCGGGCATTTTCATGCCTTACATGGCGCGGTGAGAAAGGACTGTGTGGCGCACCACTCCTCACAAAGACATTTCGCAGTATTTTGCTTTTATTTTATGAGGTCGAGTTGCAAGCTCAGCACTCAACCTGACATGGATGGAAAGTGTACTCGGGAACGGCCCGACTGGATTCAAACCTGGGAACCTCCATTCCAGAGTCTGGCACTGATTTCACTGTGCCACCAGCCAAGTATATTTAAAGTGGAAGTTAATAGGTTCTTGATTAGTCAGGGCATCAAAGGTTATGGGGAGAAGGCAGGAGAGTAAGGTTGAGAGGGATAATAAATCAGCCATGATGGAATGGCTCGATAAGCTGATTGATTAAATTCTTCTCCTGTGTTTTATGGTCTGAAGAAATTCCTCCTTATCTTAGTTTTAAAGGGATATCCCTTTATTCTATACTGTGCCCTGGGTTCCTAGACTCTACTACTACTGCAAGTATCCTCTTCACTTCTGCTTTCTCCGGGTCTTTCAGTATGCAGTTAGTTTCAATAAGATCCCCCCCATCCTTCTAAGCCTCTTCAAGTACAGATGCAGAGCCATCAAATGCTCTATATATGTTAACCTGATCACTTAGTCTGTACTTTGTACCCTTGTTCTTACAACTACGTCACTGTACTATCAATTTGAGGGACATGTCTCTTAGGGACTTGGGCTATGTATATATATATTTGTGTGACTGTGTGTTTGCTTGCTATCTTGAATGTGCTGAGTATGTTTTATACTTTGGCACCAGATAAACAGTTTCATTCATTTGTATTCATGTATGGTTGAGTATAAATTAAAATAAACTTGATGTACTTGACTTGCACACACCTGGATATTAAATTCATCCACTCCAGTCCACACCATTTACCACATCTCCTAAGTATGACCATGTTCAAACCCCATTATAGCCCTTTCCTCGCTCCTCCCTCTCTTCTCTTTATACCATCTATCTCCCCCCCTCCCCATGCTCAATCCTGATGCAGGGTCTCAATCCAAAATGTTAACCATCCCTCCATCTCCACAGAGGCTGACTGACCCTCTGCGTTCTCCAGTAGTTTATTTCTTGCTGTCGATTTCTCGTTTAGGTATTAGCTGTCACTTCATTCTCTACATGCCAATAAACATTTATAATCAACTGTCAGAGACAAGGAGGTTCTGCAGATGCTAGAAACCTTGAGCAACACAATCAAAATGCTGGAGTAGCTTGGCGGGTCATGTAGCATCTATGGAGGAAATAAACAGTCGACATTTCGGGCCAAGACCCTTCATCAGGGTGAATGTCTCAGCCCGAAACTTCAACTGTTTATTTCCCTCCGTAGGTGCTGCCAGCATTTGAGTTCCTCCAGCATTTTGATTGTGTTTAATCAAACATCCTTTTATTACCCACTCACTGTTTATTCCTAGAGTGACTCATGGAATGAATGCATGTGAGTGAAAGTAGGTGCACCACAAGAGATTACTGCTCTGTGTTAATTCCAAAACAGTTGTGCTTTACCTTCTGGATAGCAGGTTGGTTTTCTCGCTAACGTTAACCTCCAGACCAATCCGCAGTACAAACACACTAAAGGCTGCTGCCACAAAGCAAGTCAAGGAAAGAAATATTTTTGTATCACCTGACTCAGTGTCCTAGAGCACTTTACAGTAAAAAAAAATATATACTTGAGGAACTCAGTGGCTTAGGCGGCATCTGTAGAGGGAAATGAATGGTTGAAGTTTGAGGTCAAGACTCTTTCGACTGTAAGAGTGGATAGTGAGTATAAAGGAGAGGAGAGACTGGAGTGAGAGCTGGCAGGTGATAGGTTGATCCAGGTGAGGAGGTGGTGATGGGTAGATGGTGACTGAGACTGGAAGTGAAATGTAAAGCAACAAAAGGCTGCAGTTGGTGGAATCTGATAGGGAAGGGAGATGAAGCATGGAACTAAACAAGGGAGGTCGGGCAGCAAATGGGAGCAGTGGGAAGATTGTGTGGGTGACAAGCAGAGAGAGCGGGGAAAGGAACATGGTAATGGGATATTTGGGTAGGAAGAAAGGGACATAAAGGGAGCAGGTTATCTGAAGTTGGAGAATTCAACCTTCATACCACTGGATTGTAGACTATTCGGGGGGAATATGAAGCGCTGTTCCTCTAGTTTGTGTTTGACTTCACTGTGGCAGTGAGGAGGCTGAGGACAGACATATCAGTGTGGGAATGGGCATGGGAATGAAAATGGCCGGCAACCAGGATATCTGGGAGGAGACAAGGTGTTTGGCAAAGTGGACGGCTAGTTTGTGCTTGGTCTCATTGCTGCAGAGGAGGCCACATTGAGACTACCTAATGAAAAAGAGAAGGCTGAAGAAAGTGTATGTGACTCTTTGCCTCAGCTGCTGCCATTCACTTTAAATATGATACAGAAAAATATATCATTGAGTTTTGACGGAGCAAACACCCAAATAGCAATCAAGCGCGTGACTGTTCCTTTTATTGCTTGAGAGGTGAGTCATCAGAGAGAACTCCCCCATTAGCACCCTGCTATTTTTTTGCATCTTATAGGCTGGGCTCAGTTTAGCAATTCCTTGGATGTTGAACTTTTAACAGAATATCAGATTTGTGTGCTCAAGGAGTGAACTCCCAATGTCGACCTCTGTGACATAAATGCTACTTGTTGTGCAAAGGTTGACTTTGTGCTGTGTGTTTTGATGTACTAGGGATATCCTAGTTTCTACAACCATTGTAAATATTTTTTATAGACATTCATCACAAAGGGGAATGAATGGAATGTCTTGCCATGACAACAGTTGTCATGTGGTCAAGATAATATGTGCACAAAGGTTGAGACTGGAAATTTTTTATTAGTTGTCTTGTTATAAACTGCAGAACCTCCAAGGGGGAACATTTCAGAAAGGACAGTTCTGAAGAGAACACCAAACTATGAAGAGTTGTGTATAGTTACTGGGTACTGTCAAGAAAGTCTCACATTTTCTTACAACATAGGAGACCATTCAGTCCATCAAGTCAATGCTGGCTCTCTGAACCATCCTACCTGTCCCATTCCTCTGCTGGTTTTCCTGTAGCTCATTCTTCCCACATTCCCATCAACTCCCCTGGATTCTACCCTTCAACCAAAACACTGGGAACAATGCACAGTGGCCAAATAATATATCAGCGTGCATATCTTTGGGGTGTGGGAGGAAACTGGAGGACTTGGGGGAAACCCACAAAATTACAGGGAGAACATGCAAATTCCAGCCAGGCAGCACCAGAAATTAGGCTCAAACTCGAGTTACTGGAGCAGTGAGGCAGCTGTGCTACTTACTGCCCAGTGTGCCACCCTCGTTACTTGACCTTAAGTGACTGGCATGCTGACCTATTTAAGAGGCTGTTTAGGAGCCAGCCAGATTGGTTGGTCTGGAGTCACATATAGGCAGGACCATACTGGTGTGCACATAGAACAGTATTACACAGGAATAGGCCCTTAAGCCCATTATGTTATGTCTATGCGAACCCCTAACCCTGTTGTCAATCTGCGTCACATGCTCTAGATCCCTCCATTTCCTGTCTGCTCAGCTGTCTCTCAAACACTATTATTGTATACACTTCCCTCACAGTGCATTCCAAGCACCCACCACTCCAGAGAAAAAAAATTGCCTCGTAAATTTCCTTTAAATTTTTCCCCTCTCACCTTGGAGCTGTGCTCATAAATATTTAACATTTTTCTTGGGAAAGAATTCGCTGACCTATTTACCCTGTCTCCACCTCGCATAATCAAAGTCAAAGTTGAGTTTAATGTCATATGCAAAACTTGCTTGCAGTGGCACCACAGGCTCATAGCATCTTATAAGCAGCATTCACAAGAAAAATGAAAATCCACCAATCCATGCGAGACCTGGAGAAGCCAATTCTCCACAAGTGCAATCTTATGACAAAATGACTGGCTTCATTTGAAGATGGTAAGTCACTCTCAGCCCAAGAAATAAATTGAGAGGGAAATTAAAGTTCTGTGCCACCTTGTATCCAGGACACTTGGGCCAGTCTCTTATGACATCAGTGAGCAGAATAGTGCGAGAAAAGAAACAGAAGGTTCTGGAAACAGCTAGAAGTTTAACCTGAAACTTTGTTTATTTTAGCACGGACACTGCCTGACCCATAGTCAACAAATTTAGTGAGACATGTCAACAAATCAAAATCAGGTTTAATATCACTGGCATATGTCATGAAACTTGTATGTAATAGACCTTTTGTCAATGATAATAAACCTGATCCTGATTTTGCTGTTGCATTTCTCTGTACTCATGCATTTTCATGTTTGTCTGAACTTGAACTTGACTCTCCACAGCCTTTTCTGTTTTACTTCAGATCTTTGATTTTTTTGAGTGTTGGGATAGTTAAGCAAAGACTAAGATGAAGTGGGATTGTGGGGCACAGTCAGCTGACATTCCAGATGTGATAATGGGTACATTGGACAATGGTGAAGGTATTTAATCTGAATCTCTCTTCAGGATCACTGAGTGTGCAGGATCTGACTCAGCCCTAACAGGGTTTGGTTGAAGTGGAGTCAGTGGAAGTAAGTGCAGCTTTTGATGGACACTGAGAAAGATGGCTTTAGTCTGACCTTATTCAATCAGAGGCAATTTCTTGTATATGAAACAACAGGCATGGAGGGTTAGTTGAGGGAATGAGAGAGAGGGCCTGGTGTCATCAGATCTTGGCTGTGATGTCTGTAAATTCGCCTTGTCCTGGGCTTGCCTTGTGACTGATGAATCCAGAGAGTATTCAAGTGTTGAGGACCTGTTTCTTCAGGAACTGACCAATGCCCAGAGAAGGGGAAGGAACAGAAGGCGGGGATATAACCGCAAGAAGTGGTAAATATTCCCACTCTCTGGATATCCCTTGGAGTAGATGTTCTGTCAATTGTCATACCTGAATATTCCTCTCTGCATTGGAACATGAGGGTGGAGAATGATTGTTTGCTTCAGAATTAACATCTTAAAATTCCTCAGCTAATTTTGAACCTGTTTAGACAAAAGAAAGTCACCAGGGGGCACTGCTGGAGCATGAATGAAATGTTTAAACAACTTACCAACACACACAAAATGCTGGTGGAATGCACCAGGCACCTGGCCAAGCAGCATCTATAGGAAGAAGTACAGTCGATGTTTTCCTGTTACAGACTTCTTCCTATAGATGCTGCCTGGCCTGCTGTGTTCCACCAGCATTTTTGTGTGTTGCTTGAATTTCCAGCATCTGCAGATTTCCTCGTGTTTGTGTTTTTAAACAACCAATGTATGTTTCCAGCAGTGACAGACCCAGTGGAGCCTCAGTATTCTAGTTCCTGTAAGGAGATTCCCGAAACAAGTTCCAACTTGTTTGATGTAATTTGTCAATAGGGTCGTGGAGCTGTACAGCGCAGTACAGGCCCTTTGGCCCACCACACAGAGGCTAACCATCATGCCAATCTATACTAATCCCACTTATTTCAAATAATTCCATATTCCTCTTTGCCCTGCTCATCCAAGTGCCTATCCTGATGTCTCTTAAGTGTTGTTTTATTGTTCCTGCCTCCAGCAGCTCCCCTGACAGGTCAATCCAGATATCAGTGATTCCTTGTGTGAAAAATCTATTCCCCCAGATCTACTTTTAAACCTCCTCCCTCTTACCTTAAGCCTTTTCCCTCTAGCTTTAGACAACCCTAACTTCAGAAACAGATTCTGACTGTCCACTTTATCTATGCCTCTCATAATTTTATATACATCTATCGTGTCACCTCTCAGCCTCCTTCACTCCCAGGAAAACAGACCCGACCTATCTAATCTCCCCTTATAACTCAAGCCCTCCAGTTCAGGCAATGTCCTTGATAATCTTTTCTGCACCCTCTCTAGCTCTCTCACTCCAGCTCACGTTTCTTACAGTGTGTTGACCAGAACTTCACACAATATTCCAAGTGCTGTCTGACCAATGTTACTACAGCTGCCCCAACTCTTGTGCTGAATGCCTTGCCAGATGAAGACAAGCATACTGCAGACAGCAGGTATCTTTTCCCCGAATCTGAACATGCATGAGAGAGGATAAGTTCACAGCAGATGAATGAGGCAAAAATTTTTGCATACAGATTTGTGGGTGCCTGGAATGCACTGCCAGGATGGTCATAAAGGCAAATATGATAGAGGCATTTAAAAGGGCCCTGGGCACACGAATATGCAGAGAATGAACAGATAAAGAGCACATATAGACAGATGGGACTAGATTTCAATCTATTATCAATCCCATGTACATCGAAACATACAGTGAAATGCATCATTTGCAGAAACAACCAGCACAGCCTGAGGATGCGCTGGGGTAGTCCGCAAGTTTCACCACACATTCCAATGCCAATGTAGCATGCCCACAATGTTCAGCAGAACACATAGCCAACATACACAAGCAACAACAACAAATCAATTACTTGTCCTTTTCCCACCCACACACATAGTACAGGCCTCAACCACAGGGCAGATCACCTCCAGAACAAGGCCATGGACTCACAGACATCAGGCCTTCAAACTCTGGACTTGCTGACCTAGGGATTCAACTTTCGATCTTTAAGCTCCTAACTTGTGACCTTGGGCCTTTATCTTCTGGCCTTTGACCTCGAAACTCACTGACCACGGCCTTTGAATCCAATCCAGGACTCACCAATCACAGGCTTCTGACCTCAGGACCTGCTGACTGAACTCAGGCCTCCAATCTTGAGGCTCACTGACCTTGAACCTCCAACCCCAGGACTCGCCAACCTTGGGAATCACTGGATTCTCGGGACCCACAGACTTCAGACAACAGACCAGCATCTTTGAGGATCGCTGGTTTCCTTCCAAACTTGGAGTGCTCTAACCTAAATTCTGACTTCTGTCTCCTTACCCTATCTATTTACTTACTGCCTCTGACCTCTCACTCTCCTGTCCCTGTCCTAACTTCCCATGCTGTCTGCAAAAATCATCCCTGTGAACTTAAAAAACTAAGTCAGAGGCACAAACCCAATGGACATCAGAGCTTGATGCCATATGCATTTATGTGTCATGAGCTTAAATAGTTCAGCACAATGTCATTTGCCAAAGGGCCTGTTCCTGTGCTATACTGTTCTATGTTCCATATCTAAGATCGCACATGCAATGCGATGAGCTGTCTGTTTTGGAACTAGTACCAGACAGCTGTGAGCTGAAGAGAGGGCATGCGTGAAAAGGGACTAAATGGGGGAGCATGGGCAGGATGGACTGATTGACCTTAATGTCTGATTATGGTTCATGAGTTTCCAGTGAATAGTGGTGTTGTATGAAACCAGTCCAGGTCATCGCTGCAGTGCAGGGCTGTTGAATTCTTTGTGAAAAATGGAAAAGGAACCCTCAGGGAGCCGAGCAAGATGCTGGAGGAACTCAGCAGGCCAGGCAGCATCTAGGAAAAGAGTACAGTTGATATTTCGGGACGAACCCTCTAATAGTTGACTTCCCAGCTCTTCACTTCACTCCTATCCCTCTCCTGGTTTCACCTATTACCTACTACCTTGTATTTCTCCAGTCCTGATGAAGTGTTTCGGCCCCAAACATCAACTGTTTACTCTTTTCCACAGATGGTGCCTGGCCTGCTGAGTTCCTCCAACATTTTGTGTGTGTTGCTTAGATTTCCAGCATCTGCAGATTTCCTCGTGTTTACCTCAGGAAGCTGAGGCAATCATTGAATTGTATTGGTTTATTATTGTCACGTGTACAGTGCCTATAAAAAGTATTCACACCCCCTTGAAAGTTTCCATGTTTTATTGTTTTACAACTTTGTATCACAGTGGATTTAATTTGGCCTTTTTTTTTTGACACATCAAGAGAAAGACTCTCTTGTGTCAATGTGAAAACAGATCTCTACCAAGTGATTGAAATTACGTTTGTAATTACAGATATAAAACACAAATAATTGATAGCCTAAGTATTCACCCCCTTTAATATAACACAGTATCTCCTGTCTTTCCTCCTAACTATCGAGTCTTACTATTGCTCTGCCTGACTCTGACTTTATCCTTTCCTGCTGAGCCTCAGAACCACCAACCTGGCTGCTGCTAGTGTGCCCTGGCATGCATAGATGACTCATTGTATTTCAGCGTTCATCCTCCCAACTAAGTCTTTGAACCCAAACCATTACCTCTGTGTCTCTCTGGCCAGATGTCTCTCCTGCTGAGATTTTTCCCAGCCTTTTATGTTTATCATGTAGATATTGGCTCTAGAAGTTTGCACCATTGTACAAGATGTACATCCAAGAACATCTTAAAGGAGCAAGGGAAAAATTAGATTGGGAGCCAAAGCCATAGACGTTAAGGATGGAGAGATGGAAATTAGGTTATAAAAGAGTCACTCCCTCCGAGTTGTCTCCCCAACAGTGCAGCACTCCATCAGTACTGCCCCTCCGTAAAAAGTGTGTTTGCGGATACAATGATGGAGAGATGGTAGGGACAACACAGATCACAGCGAGATCAGTGGGATAAAAGAGAGATGGCAGAGAGTTTGTACAGACACAGCGGATTGCTAGATGGAGCGCAGCCCTGTGGAAATTCTCAGCTTGGTTTAACGCAGGAGCAAGTTCATGAGCTGATTGAAATGGTGCGGAATCAAGGTACTGGGGAGCACCCAGCCTCAGAACCAAATGAATGTGTAGACTATTAAACAGTTTCTGAACCACATTACTCCCTGCTACTCCTTGTGCAGAGTCAGCACAGCTGGAAGGGAAAGCAGTGCAGTGATGTATTGCCTCCATCTGCTGCACTCACAGTCTCTCATTGTTTTGAAATCAATCTACACATTGAGTTTCGAGCATTTTTGAAATAGAAACTCTGAAGACTCATCAATATCTTGTATCACCACCTGTTCTTTATTAAGGTGAGAGTAATTTACTGGGAGTTTCCCTGTTTAGAGATTATTATCATCGTCAGACATTAATCCCAATTCACAAAGATCAACACTACCTGTTATCTACTTGGTTTATGGACTCTGTCAGAGTGGCCAGAATTGGCAGGTCTGGTATTTCTCTGCATTGATAAGGTGAAGTCTTCCTTTATTATTCTACAAATTTGCTATAACTTCTGAACTACTATTGAGGGCAAGAAAGGATTGAACCACCTGCCCTTAACAATCAATGGAGTAATTGTCATTGACTTCTACATTATTGACATTAGGGGGTTTGGGGTCATCAGAACAGAGATGTAGTGTTCCACTCCACCACCAAAGGAGTACTGCATTCTTGTGTTATCTTTCAGATACAATGAAGACAGGCTGTTCTTTATGTAGGATCAAAGCCTCAAACATGTCAATGTCAGCAAAGAGAAATGATTGTTCTGAGAAAACACATGCAAAGCAAGATCAAGAATCAGAATCGAAATCAGGTTTATTATCACCGGCATGTGACATGAAATTTGTTAACTTAGCAGCTGCAGTTCAATGCAATACATAACGAAGAGAAAAAAATAAATTAAATAAGATAAATAATAAATATAATAATAAATAATAAGTATATCATTTATAGTATACATATATTGAATAGATTTTTAAAATCATGCAGAAAACAAATACTAAAAAAAGTGAGGTAGTGTCCAAGGGTTCAATATCCATTTAGGAATTGGATGGCAGAGGGGAAGAAGCTGTTCCTGAATCGCTGAGTGTGTGCCTTCAGGCTTCTGTACCTCCTACCTGATGGTAATAGTGAGAAAAGGGCATGCCCTGAGTGCTGGAGGTCCTTAATAATGGACGTTGCCTTTCTGAGACACTGCTCCTTGAAGATGTCCTGGGTACTTTGTAGGCTAGTACCCAAGATGGAGCTGACTAGATTTACAACCCTCTGCAGCTTCTTTTGGTCCTGTGCAGTAACCTCCCCACCCATACCAGACAGTGATGCAGCCTGTCAGAATGCTCTCCACGGTATATCTATATACAGAAGTTTTTGAGTGTATTTATTGACTTGCCAAATCTCTTCAAACTCCTAGTGAAATATAACCGCTGACTTGCCTTCTCTGTAACTACATCGATATGTTAGGACCAGGTTAGATCCTCAGAGATCTTGACACCCAGGAACTTGAAGCTGCTCACTCTCTCCACTTCTGATCCCTCTATGAGGATTGGTATTTGTTCCTTCATCTTACCCTTCCTGAAGTCCACAATCAGCTCTTTCACTCTTTCATCTTACTGACATTACGTGCCAGGCTGTTGCTGTGGCACCACTCCACTAGTTGGCATATCTCACTCCTGTACGCCCTCTCGTCATCACATGAGATTCTACCAACAATGGCTGTATCATCAGCAAACTTACAGATGATATTTGAGCTACGTCTAGCCAGACAGTCATGGGTATATAGAGAGTAGAGCAGTTTGCTAAGCACACACCCCTGAGGTGCACCAGTGTTGATCGTCAGTGAAGAGGATATGTTATCTCCAATCTGCACAGATTGTGGTCTTCCGGTTAGGAAGTCAAGGATCCAATTGCAGAGGGAAGTACAGAGGCCCAGATTTTGCAACTTCTGAATCAGGATTGTGGGAATGATGGTATTGAATCCTGAGCTATAGTCGATGAACAGCATCCTGACATAGGTGTTTGTGTTGTCCAGGTGGTCTAAAGAGCCATTGAGATTGCATGTGCCATTGACCTATTGTGGTGATAGGTAAATTGCAATGGGTCCAGGTCCTTGCTGGGGCAGGAGTTCAGTCTAGTCAGGACCAACCTGTCAAAACATTACATCACTGTCGATGTGAGAGCTACCGGGTGATAGTCATTAAGGCAGCTCACATTATTCTTCTTAGGCTCTGGTATAATTGTTGCCTTTTTGAAGCAAGTGGGAACTTCTGCCATAACAGTGAGAGGTTGAAAAATTCCTTGAATACTCTCGCTAGGTGGTTGGCACAGGTTTTCAGAGCCTCACCAGGTACTCCATCAGGACCTTCCACCATACGAGGTTTATTCTCTTTAAAGACAGTCTAACATCCGACTCTGAGACGGAAATCACAGGGTCATCAGGTGCAGCAAGGATCTTCACAGGTATAGTTGTTTTTTTTTCCTTTCAAAGCGTGCATAGAAGGCGTTGAGTTTATCTTGTAGTGAAACCTCGCTGCCATTCATGCTATTGGGTCTTGCTTTGTAGGAAGTAATCCCGGGAATATACATGTGATTAGATCCAACACAGTGGTTCAATGAACAGCCAAGCTAACACCTCATCCTCACCTCATCCGATAGGTGACCCCTTCAACAATGCAGCACTCCCTCAGTAGTACGCTGAGAGATCTTCAACTTTCTAACCAGTTGGTGTGGTCAAGAATTTCCACAGGGCTACTCTCCATCACGTAACCTGTTGTGGCTGCAGTCTCTTGAGCCAAATGCCTAGTCAGTAGAGACCTTCCAGATATTGATGGTGTGGGACATCATGCAGTAACTCATCAGGACTATAGGAGGAATGAAGACAAGTTCACCCCTATTGACATCAATGGATATGGGGTTGAAAGGGTGAACAGCTTCAAGTTCCTTGGTATACACATCACCGAGGATCTCACTTCATCTGTACATATTGGCTGTGTGGTGAAAAAAGTACAACAGCACATCTTTCACTTCAGACAGTTGAAGAAGTCTGGCATGAGTCCCCAAATCCTAAGGACTTCCTACAGGAGCACAGTTGAAAGCATCCTGACTGTCTCTATCATTGTCTGGTATGGAAACTGTACTTCCATCAATCGCAGGACTCTGCAGAGAGTGGTGCGGACAGCCCAGCGCATCTGTAGATGTGAACTTCCCACTATTCAGGACATTTACAAAGACAGGTGGGTAAAAAGGGCCTGAAGGATCATTGGGGACCCAAGTCGCCCCAACCACAAACTGTTCCAGCTGCTACCATCTGGGAAATGGTACTGCAGCATTGAAGCCAGGACCAACAGATCTGGGCCAGCTTCTTCCACCAAGCCATCAGACTGATTAATTCATGCTGACACAATTTTATTTCTAAGCTATATTGATTGTTCTGTTGTATATCTTAATGTACATACTACTTATTACAAATTAATATAATTTGCACATTGCACATTCAGAAGGAGATGTAACATAAAGATTTTTACTCCTCACATATGTGAAGGATGTAAGAAATAAAGTCAATTCAATTCGTTGTGGACCCAGAGTTGAGATCCATCCATCATACCAGGGTAACTTGATGAATGAAGAAAGTTCCAAATTCAGTTTGGCACACAGACCATCCTCTGATCCCACAGAAGGACAGGACACCAGAGGCAAGAAATTCATGTCCCAGCTGGTTATCTGAAGTAGTTTATTGCTAGAGATCACGCTGAGGTCCCAAAATTTCTTTGTTTTGTTGAGGTTGATGTGAAAATGCTGGATGGATCTGTCTGTCCCTCCCCCTCCCCATTCCCCACTACTTCCTCTCTATAACTTAACACCCAACCACCAACCCCTAACCCAGTGCCCAATACATGGAGTTTGCTCATTCTCCTCATGTCCCCCCCCCACCCCCATATCTCGTGGTGGGTTAATTAGCCCTTAAAGTGTAGGTAAATGAAAAAGAATCAGTAAGAGTTGATGGGCGTGTGGGAGAGAGTATATTGTAGAACTACAAGGAAGTAAGGGAGAGGGTTGTTACCTCTCTGCTGGAAGTTAGCATGGAACAATCAACTATATGGCCTCTTCATGTATCATAAGTGATGAATAGGACTGTTTTCCATCAATTGAAGGGATGTAGAGATGTTTGGAATTATTTTTCCTCCTTACTGTCCTGGGTATGTTTGTAGCTGACTTCTTGAGCAGGAGAAGGAACTGATGCCCTGACCCAGACTCTGCACGGTCCATGATCATGGGGCAGGCTTCTTTCTTCCAGCCCATGAATTCTCAAGCAACAATCTGCAGGAGAAACTCAGTGGGTTAAGCAGTATCTATTGGGGGGAGGGAAGAATTTTCAATGTATTGGGTCGAGGTTTAGTCCTAATGCAAGGTTTAAATTTGAAATATTAACAGTTCTTCCCCCCCCCCCCCCCCCCCCACAGATGCTGCTTGACTGGCTGAGTTCCTCCAGCTGATTGGTTTGCTGCTCCTGATTCCAGCATCAGGAATCCACGGACTAGAAGGGCCACAGGGACAGTTTCTGTGCTGTAGGTTTCTTTCTGTTTCCCCAAGTCTCTGTAAATTTTCGCTATCCATGAGACTGAAGCCACTCATTCCTGGGATCTCGAAGGACTGGATACAGTGCTTCTGTCCTAGTCTAACACATGGATTGGTGAAAGGTTGCCCCTTTTCAGCTTTGTATGTCTATGTAAATCAAAGGATCTGTATGGCATGCATGAGTCAGGTAACTGGTCATCGTGACTGTTGTTCCACCTGGATTATAGATCAAACCAAGCGAATCTGTAGATCAAAACTCAATTGTTTATTGTGGAAAGAAAAATCTATCATCAAACTGCCCTTATGTTCAGGATGATTCACCATAGGTTTGAAAACTATAACTGCCATTTCGTTTATCACAGAAGTGAATCAGTTCACTTCAGACTAAACTGTGTACTCCCCATCAGAGAGGTTGTTATCTGTTGTCATGAGATACACAGTGATGTTTTTATTTACTTCAAAGTAGCCCTCTGTGTGACGTAGAACATTAAAAGAAAGCTCTTCTATCAAAAGCAAGGACCAGAGGTAAACAACTATGCTCAACTTCAGTTCACTCTGCACAAACGTGGATCAGTGGAATAGCAGAGCAGACTCGGTGGGCTGCGAGGTCTAACTCTGTACTATATCTTATGGTCTTTACATGTACACTGAGAAATAATTATGGAATTACCAGGTACTCACACCTCTCTGCTAAACAATAATGAGTTTCTACACCTGTACTACATAGAATGCCTTTCAGCACATCACTCTGTGCCAGCTCATTGAAAGGGGAATCTAATTTGCCATAAAATCTTCAGTCTATCCCACAAGACAAGAAGGCAGCAACCATCACTAAGGGAACATATCCGGAACATGCCCTCTTCTCAATGCTACCATTAGAAAGGAGGTTCAGGAGCTTAATGGCCTAAATGATTCAGGAACAGTTTCTTCCCCTCTGTCATCAGATTTCTGAACAGTCCATGAACCCATGAACACTAACTCATTAATCTTTTTTGCACTATTTATTTTTGAATTTACAGTAATTTTATGTCTTTGCACTCTACTGCTGCCAAAAAACAATGTAATTTACATTCACCGATAATAAACCTGATTCTGATTCAGTGTGTTCCTGTTCAATTTGCATCTTTACCAAGCAAGCTACCATGCCCCGGTGAAGTCCAGGCCTCAGAGCTTAGAAGGAAGTTGGCCGCAGTAGGGAATTGCACACCTCCAATGCCTGTCCCGAAAAGACTGGGCTCAAATTTCTCCCAACTGGGTTTACTTGTGACTATTTTTTGTGACTTAGTTCTCTTCCCCCCACCACCCCATGAGGAATCAGTGCTTTAAAACCCCTTCGCCATCTTTCAACGTCAGCTGATGGTGTAGTGGGATCAGTTCAAAGCGAGTGGTCGAATCTGGCCGGCTCCCTGCACACTTCCCATCCGTACTGTGTTGAACATCAAGCTAGCAGCTTGGCCTTGTAAAATAAAAACAGACAAAATGGTAAAGAAATGGTAAAGTTGCTGCCTGATGTGCCACAGGGAACAGAGAGGAATAACTATAACAACCATCTTCCAGCTCCATGTTTGTTCACTCCTTGAACTCCTCAGAACATCTCACCTTGTTCAGTGCTGTCCTGTAGTGCTAGGTATGCTCAATGTAGTTAGTAATAATCCTGTATATCGTCATCTCTCAGCTCTTCCAGTCTAATCCTCCAGAATACACCTACAGCATTTTAGTTGGCTTATTATAGACCTTGGCTTTTAATAATTGGTGTGTTTATTGTAGAAAGTTGTTACAGATCCTTTAGAACCATAGAACATTACAGCACAGAAAGCTTTTCCCACGGTGCACAAAAAAGAAAGACATTTCCTAGATTGGAATCCAGACTATCATCATTTGACCTTTAGAACACGCTGTCTACAGAGGGGAACCAGTTTGGCAGAATTCACTCTTGAAGGCCTGCGGTTGATTGTTTGAAGGACTGGTGTGTGGGACAGAGTTCATTTATTATGTGAGGCAACGAAAGCCAGGGTGTTGTTTCAAGCAATGCAAACACCGTTCTCTATTGATCCTAAAGGTCACGTAACAGGAAGCAAAGAAATATCAAGTAAACTGCAATAACCAACCAGTGAAGTGGAAATGGCACTTCCCTTTGTTGTTGGTTGAGACCTTAATGTTCCCAAACTATTGTTTAAATGGTTTTTGATAATGGGGCTTGGTGGAGATTTTGCCAGACCCGAGCAGATATGATGATCAGAGAGAACCTGAGAGGGATCTGGTAGGTGCTTCCACTCTGCGAAGCTAACTCTGGAGACCACAATTATTAAGTATTGGTTGCCATGATAGCGTAGCAGTTAGGACAACTCTATTACAGCTTGGGGTGTTCTGGAATTCAGAGTATAATTTCAGTGCCAACTGTAAGGAGTTTGTACATTCTCCCTGTGAACCGTGTGGGTTTCCTCTGGCTGCTTCAGTTTCCCACCCCAATCCAAAGACTTGCTGGTTAGTAGGTTAATTGGTCATTGTAAATTGTCCTGTGATTAAGCTGGTGTTAAATACATGGGTTGTTGGACAGTGTAGCTTGTTGGACCTGAAGGGCCTGTCTGTGCGAAATAAAACATAAATGCATTAAAACATTACAAGTATATCCACTTTTGGAGATAGCTTTATTTATCATAGTTTAGAAACATAGAAAACCTACAGCACAATACAGGCCCTTCGGCCCACAAAGTTGTGCCGAACATGCCCCTACCTTAGAACTTACTAGGTTTACCTATAGCCTCTATTTTACTAAGCTCCATGTACCTGTCCAAAAGTCTCTTAAAAGACCCTATCATATCCGCCTCCACCACCGTTGCTGACAACCCATTCCACACACTCACCACTCTCTGAGTAAAAAAACTAACCACTGACATCTCCTCTGTGCCTACTCTCCAGCACCTTAAACCTGTGTCCTCTTCTGGCAACCATTTCAGCCCTGTGAAAAAAACCTCTGACTATCCACACAATCAATGCCTCTCATCATCTTATATACCTCTATCAGGTCACCCCTCATCCTCCGTCGCTCAAAGGAGAAAAGGCCGAGTTCACTCAACCTATTCTCATAAGGCATGCTCCCCAATCCAGGCAACATCCTTGTAAATCTCCTCTGCACACTTTCTATGGCTTCCACATCCTTCCTGTAGTGAGGTGACCAGAACTGAGCACAGTACTCCAACTGGGGTCTGACCAGGGTCCTATATAGCTGCAAAACTACCTCTCAGCTTCTAAATTCAATTCCACAATTGATGAAGGCCAATACACTATATGCCTTCTTAACCACAGAGTCAACCTGCACAGCTGCTTTGAGCGTCCTATGGACTCAGATCTCAAGATCCCTCTGATCCTCCATACTGCCAGGAGTCTGACCATTAATGCTATATTCTGCCATCATATTTGACCTACCAAAATGAACCACTTCACAGTTATCTGGGTTGAACTTCATCTGCTACTTCTCAGCCCAGTTTTGCATCCTATCCATGTCCCGTTGTAACCTCTGACAGCCCTCCACACTATCCACAACACCTCCAACCTTTGTGTCATCAGGAAACTTGCTAACCCATCTCTCCACTTCCTCATCCAGGTCATTTATAAAAATCACGAAGAGTAACGGTCCCAGAACAGATCCCTGAGGCACTCCACTGGTGACCATCCTCCATGCAGAATATGACCCGTCTACAACCACTCTTTGCCTTCTGTGGGCAAGCCAGTTCTGGATCCACAAAGCAATGTCCCCTTGGATCCCATGCCTCCTTACTTTCTCAATAAGCCTTGCATGGGGTACCTTATCAAAAGCCTTGTTGAAATCCATATACACTACATCTAGATAGATAGATAGATAGATAGATAGATAGATACTTTATTCATCCCCATGGGGAAATTCAACTTTTTTTCCAATGTCCCATACACTTGTTGTAGCAAAACTAATTGCATACAATACTTAACTCAGTAAAAAAATATGATATGCATCTAAATCACTATCTCAAAAAGCATTAATAATAGCTTTTAAAAAGTTCTTAAGTCCTGGCGGTAGAATTGTAAAGCCTAATGGCATTGGGGAGTATTGACCTCTTCATCCTGTCTGAGGAGCATTGTATCGATAGTAACCTGTCGCTGAAACTGCTTCTCTGTCTCTGGATGGTGCTATGTAGAGGATGTTCAGAGTTATCCATAATTGACCGTAGCCTACTCAGCGCCCTTCGCTCAGCTACCAATGTTAAACTCTCCAGTACTTTGCCCACGACAGAGCCCACCTTCCTTACCAGCTTATTAAGACGTGAGGTGTCCCTCTTCTTACTGCTCTTCCTTCATCAATGTGTTTAGTCACATCCTCATATTTTGTTTTCATATTTCTAATGATGTTGGAGGCCATTCATCCCATCAGTTTTATACTGATTCCTAGCAATCCCATGGCCCTGTATTTTCCTGTTGTTCATACTCCATCACATATCCATAATTCCCCCTGGATTCCACTCCTCACCTGCACACTAAGGACAATTTACAGTGGCCAATTAGCCTACTAACTAACACATCTTTAAAATGTGAGTGGAGGCTGGAGCACCTGGGTGAAACCCATGGGGTGACAGGGAGAACATGCAAACTCCACACAGACAGCAGTGGAGGTCAGATTTACCTGGGTCTCTGGAGCTGTGAGATAACTGCCCTACCCAATGTGACACTTTGACCACCATCGTTCTTCCCCCAGAGCGTGTGGATAACTTGAAGCTCATGCCCACAGGAATGGAGAGGGCTTAAGAAGCAGAATAAACACATGAAGGAAAGGGGAAATCGAGAGTAGGCAATGGGGAGATGGAACAGGAATGGAAGAGTCTCACATGAAGCAGTAAACTTAGCACAGAAATTTACTCCAAAACTTCCACATTATTTGATGTACATTGTTGGGTACAAGATGAATATTTTTTTTTTATAAAGCAACAGATCACTTATCCCAAGATGATCAAACATCTAAGAAATGCTGTGAAAATTCCATGTTACAAGACAAAGCTATTTTTCTCCTGAGTTGCCATCTAAAAATAAATGATTACTCTCTTGCACCTGTTGAGAATGTGAAGTCTAGACTATTTCTAAAATGTAACCTAAGGTAATGTACTCTGAGCTGGTTGGACTGGTTCTACACCCCGCCTGATATGGCAGCTGACATCAAAGGAGTACTTCACATATAGCACATAGTGTCAGAATGGTAGTGACTCAGGTACCTTTCATTTAGAATGAAGAACAGTTCTAGTACAGTGCTCAGAATTTCCCATATCAATAAAACAAGGCAATGTCCACATTGGCTTCCTCTTTCCTCATGCATACAATGCCGTAAGTTAAAGAGTTTTAACACGCCACTGAACATTCTAACAACTTCAGCTGCTGAAAATATCCTAACTGGTTAGTTCATGATATGGCACGGCAATTCGAATGTGAGGAGCGCAAAAAGCTACAGAGGCAGTGAACTCGGCCCAATACATAATATGTCACATCCCTCCCCACCATTGGCAGTACCTGAATGAGGTGCCACCTCAGGAAGGCAACACCTGTCATCAAAGATCCCCACCATCTGGGCCATGCTATCTTCCCGCTGCTACTATAGGGCAGGAGGTACAGAAACCTGACCTTCCACACCCCCAGGTTCAAAAGCAGCTTATTTCCCTCAACCATTCAGTTCTTGAAACAACTTTGCCCACACCTTCCCTTTGACCTGTCTACCAGGGTTCTTGGAGTAGGTAAGAGGGGAAGCAGTGTCTATTGAAATGTGAAAGAAAGGCATCACAGATGTACCAGTAACAAAATTACAGCAGAGACAGTTAAGTTGGCAATAGATAAGTGAGATATTTAAGTTACTTTCACCCCATATTTTCAAAAGGCTTTCCATCCTATCCCCAACATGGTAGTTAACAAGGTTAGGGCACATGGAATTGGAATTAATGTATTGATATGGGCTGAAAATCAATTAACAGGCAGAAAGCAAAGAGTAGGAATAAAGGAATGATCTTCAGGTTGTCGGTTTGTGAGCAGTGGGGATAGTGCAGGAACTGAGCCATTCCCCTTCTACGTCATCTATTAGTTGAGGGGGAAATATGACACATTTCCATGACACACAGTAAAGTGGAAGTGGGAGCAGTGATGAGAATGGAAAGAGACTTCCAGAGAATAGTGACGTTGTGGGTGAAGTAGATTGGTTTATTATTGTGACATGTACTGAAATACGGTGAAAAACTTGTCTTGCATACCATTCATACAGGTCATTACATCAGTGCATTGAGTAGTACAAGGCAAAACAAAATGCAGAATAAAATGATACAGTTATAAAGAACATGCATTGCAGGCAGACGTTAAAGAGCAAGGTCATAGCCATAAGATCATCAGATATAGGAGCAGAATTATGCCATTTTGGCCATCAAGTCTGCTCCACCATTCAATCGTGGCTGAATTACTAGCCCTCTCAAACCAATTTTCCTGCTTTCTCATGGTAACCTTTGACAACCTTACTAATAAGGAAACTATCAACCTCTGCTTTCAACCTATCAACCCTCGAGCTAAGGAAATTCCTCCTCATCTCTGTTCTTAAGGACATCCTTCTATTCTGAGCTGTGCTTTCTGTTTCTAGAGTCTCCCACTATAGGAAAAATGCTCCCAGCAGACACTCTTTCTAGGCCTTTCAATATTCAATAGATTTCAATGAGATTCCCCCCTCATTCTTCTAAACTGCAATGAGTACATGCCCATCGCCATCAAGCACTCCATGTATGTTAACAGCGTTAATTATAAGGTCAAGAATCCATCTATCATACCGGGGACAGCTCAATAGTCCTGTAACAGTGGGATAAAAGCTGACTTGAGACTGGTGGTATGTGCTTTCAGGCTATGGTTAGAGGGAACAATATTGCCGATAAAGTACAAGAGGGAAAAATAAGAAGTCATATGAAAATGTGGGCATCTTCTAAATTGTGCTGGACTGAGATGTGTTGATATTCAAAGTGGCCTGGGTGTCTGTATACACAAATTTCTGCAAGTTAATGTGCAGGAATGCCTTAAGGCAATAAGGTTCAAAGTTCAAAGAAGAGTTATTATCAAAGTCCATACATGTCACCTTATACATTCTGAGATGCATTTTCTTGTGGGCATATGCAATTGAAGTAAGGTACATTTTCTTGTGGGCATCCAAACAGTGTGCTAAAGACAACAAACTGCAAATGCAATAAGAAAGAAATAATAATAATCAATAAATATCAAGAACATGAGATGAAGAGTCCTTGAAAGTGAGTCCATAGGTTGTGGGAACATTTCAATGATGGGACAAGTGAATTTATCCCCTTTGATTCATCAGCCCAATGGTTATGGGGAAATAACTGTTCCTGAAGCTGGTGGTGTGAATCCTGAGGCTCCTGTACCTTCTTCCTGAAGGTAGCAATGAGAAGAGAACGTGTCCTGGGTGGTGGAGGTCCCTGATGATGGATGCTGCTTTCCTGCAGTAGCGTTTTATGTAAATGTGCTCAATAGTGGGGAGGGCTTTACCCATGATGGACTTGGCTGTATCCACTACTTTTTGTAGGAGTTTCCGTTCAATAGCATTGGTGCTTCCATTCTAGGCTGTGATGCATCCAGTCAATATATTCTTCACTACATATCTACAGTAGTTTGTCGAAGTTTTAGATATCATGTTGAACCTTCATAAACTCCTAAGGATGTAGATGCGCTGTCTTGCTTACTTCTTAATTGCACTTACTTGCTGGGCCCAAGACAGGTCCTCCAAAATAGTAACACTGAGGAGTTTATAATTGCTGATCCTCTGATGAGAACTGGCTCTTGGACCTCTGGTTTCCTTCTCCTGTAGTCAATAATCAGCTCCTTGGTCTTGCTGACATTAAGAGGTTGCTGTTATGGCACCACTCAGACTTTCAATCTCCCTACTACAGTATATGCTAATTCATCATCACCTTTGATTCAGAAAAATTGAATATGGCATTGGAGTTATGTGTACAAACATAGTCATAAATGTAAAGTGAGTAGAGCTGGGATCTAAGCACACAGCTTTCCTCACCAGCAAGTGAGGAAATCAAGAGTCCAATTGCACAAGGAAGTCTTGGAGCTCATTGATTAGTTTTGAGGGGATGATGGTATTGAATGCCGAGCTGTAGTTGATAAAAAGCATCCTGATGTATGTACCTTCACTGCCAGAAATTTCAGGGTTGAGAGAAGTGCTAATGAGATAGCATCTGCTGTGGACATATTGCTCTGGTCTCATCATGAGAGTATTTGAATGCAAGGTTAGAAATGGCATTTTATAATTGTATAAAACCTCAGTGATACCACACCTGGATAATTATGCATGGTAATGTCTTTCTTAACCAAAAAACAAATAATCATGCGAAAAAGGGAGTGTGGCAAAGGTTCACCAGACTGGTTCTAGGATTGACAACTCTGTCATATGACGCGAAATGGAGAAGATTACACCTCCGTTCTCCCAAGTTTAGAAGAGGTGACCTCAATGAAATGTCCATAATTTGTTGAGTGTTTGACAGACAGAGTAGATGTGGGAAGGATGTTTCACTTGTCTTGCATCAAGGCTCAGAGTCTTGGGATAACAGGCAGGCAGCGATGGTGAATGTTTGGTTCTGCCTATCCCTAAGGGGGAGCGGAGACTCAGTTAATGATGCCTTTCAGTGCAGAGATCAAAGGATGTGGTGGAAGGGCAGGAAACAGGCGTTAATGTAGAAGGTTAGTCATGCTCCTGGTGAATGAACAATAAGCATGAGGGGCTGAATGGCCTACTCCCATTTCTTCTATTTATAGGAACATTACAAAATGTCATGGTGAAGATATTGATCACATTGAAACAAACTCTTCAAAGACAGCTCAGGAAGTTATGGGTGAAGGGAAGAACTTCCGAAGTCTTAGGACTGGAAAGCTGGAAGTGTGGCTGCAAAGGCTGTCAGGATAGCAGCAGTGTAGAAATCTTGGGGTTTGTGGAGCTGGAGGGTGTTACCCAGATGAGGGAGGGAGTTGGCAAAACTGTGGAAGGACTGTGTTATAGGAAGAGGTTGGATAGACTAGGACCTTTTTCCTTGAAATATAGGAGACTGAGTGGTCACCAAATGCACACAGCCTTTACCTAGGCTTGGATAGAAATCTTGGTTGGCATGGGCCAGTTGGACTGAAGGACCTGTTTCTGTACTCCAAGACTCTACAATGTGAACACAAGATGATGCAATTGAAGTAAGGTCCATTTTCCTGAATTAGACTCTGGTGCCAAGCACAGTAACAGCTCTGCTATTAGATCTAGGTGTCTACAGACACTCATTGACTCAAAACCTCATGGACCGATTTCTCCAGCAACGAAGTAGACCAAAAAGGGACTAACACCTTTGAAGATAACCCATCATCCAGATAAGTCCACTTGAAGTTCCCTGGGAAAAATCCTTGATGTGGGCACTTGTGAAACACACTATGCTGGGCTTATGAAGGCATTGAAATTTTCTCTTTTTCGCAATCCAGATTTTTAAAGCCACAAGTCCTTAAAAACCAGCAAGCAGAAAGCTTATCACTTCCTTCCAATCTCAGGTCAGGAAGTTTATGAATGGAGGGAAACTTGTTATAGCTAAAAGAACTCCCAGCCTGAACACTTTCTGGAACCAACTGTGTAACACGCCACAGCGACAAACTGTGGGATATTCCACTCTGAAGGTCTGAAATATTTCCTTTCTCATGATGCTGGAATGTGTGAAGTTCAGCAAATGAGCAGAAAAAATGCACAACTGCAACACTTCAAATAGTCAGACTCTGACCAGATGACGTCAATTGTTTCATAGATCAGCTGCACCGTAGCTCCAGATCAAAAATAAATTCACAAAACAGCCAACAGCTGTTCCAGAGGTTTGTCTGTAGGAGTTTGTCACCTTTCTCTTCCTGCAATGAGAGAAACAAAGCAACTAGAAAGAAGCAGCTCACACAAAACGCTGGAGGAAGTCAGCAGGTCAGGCAGCATCTATTGAAAAGAATGAACAGTCGACGTTTTGGGCCAAGACCCTTCATCAGGACTAGAAAGAAGATGAGCTTTGCCTTTTATATCAGTGGGAACTGCTCCGCAGTTCACCAACCTCAGTTAGGCTGCAGGGTTACAGAACCTTGTGAGTTTCTCTGCTGGAGCTGAGAGGTTGAATGATGCCTTTTGATTCATTCTTCCCACCCACCCCACCCTAATCGGATAGAAGATATAAAACCCTGAAAGCATGTACTACTAGGCTCAAGGACAGCTTCTATCCCACTCTTACAAGACTATAGTTCTACAGTTCCAGACAATTCACAGTTTGTTGTTCATTGATCCTATTTACAGTTACTGTTTGATAGATTTGCTAAGTATGCCCACAGGAAACAGAATCTCAGGGTTGTATGTGGTGACATGTATGTACTCTGATAACAACTTTTATTTTAGACCATAAAACCATAAATGCATCCAACGACCTGACCTCCACAGCTGCATGTGGCAACAAATTCCACAAGTTCACCCTTTGGCTAAAGAAAAATTTCCGCATCTCTGTTTTGAAAGGGCGCCCCTCTATCTTGAGGCCGTGCCCTCTTGTTCTAGACTCTCCCACCACGGGAAACATCCCTTCCACATCAACTCTGTCAAGGCCTTTCAACATTTGAAAGGTTTCAGTGAGATCCCTCCCCCCCCCCCCCCACCATTCTTCTGAATTCCAGCGAGAACCTCATTTTGAACCTCATGATCTTGCACCTTACTGTTTACCTGAACTACACTTTCTCTGTTACACTTTATTCTGCATTGGTATTGTTTTACCTTGTTCTACCATGGGGTGGCATGATAGTGTAGTGCGCCAGCTTTCAGCAGTTGGGGTTCAATTCCCACCGGTGCCTGTAAGGAGTTTGTACGTCCTCCCTGTGACCACATGGGTTTCCTCTAGATGCTCAGGTTGTCTCCTCCATTCCAAAGCCATTAAGTCGGTGAGTTGTGGGTGTAGGTATTGACGCCAGAAGTGTGGTGATTCTTGCGGGCACAATCCTCACTGATTTGACTTGACACAAACGAAGCATTTCATTATATGTTTTGATGTACATACGACAAATATAGCTAAAACTAATCCTGTAAAAAGCTGATCAATGTACTGTGTAATGCTTTTGGTCTGTTTGAACAATATGCAAGACAAGCCTTTCACTGTATCTCAGTGCTTGTGACGATAATAAACTTTCTAATTCCAGTGAGAAGGCTTTGGAGAGTGTGCAGAAGAGACTCACCGGATTCATGAAGTGAATGATGGAAATGGTGATGGAGATATTGTGGGGTTCTACCTGGACTTCACAGGGTCATCCAGCATGGAAGCACATTCAGCCCATCACATCAATGCCAGCACTTGGAAAGAGACTTCCAATGGTCCCACTCCTTGCCAATTATCCGGCCTGCTAGCATTTATCCTAATCGCCATGAAAAGTTGGAAAGTTTCAGCTGAACCTTCTCCCACTTTCATTTCAGCAACACAATCCAGGCCACAAACTCACTGCAGAAACACATTTCCCATTTTTCCCAGTGTGTGTTTTTATTTTGATCCTTTATCTTGACCTGCGTATTCTCACAATGAGAACAGTGTCTGGGGACGCAAGGGACTGCAAATGCTGGAATATGGAGCAACTCAGCGGGATGAGCAGCAGTGAGAACAGTGTCTCCCTATTTAATCAAAGAAACCCAGTCCGTTCTCCAGACAGTTCTCAATATCCTGTTCTGCTACTGTAGTTATTGAACGTAGAACATGGAATAGGTTCAACAGGTTCAATTTAATGTCAGAGGAATGTATACAATATACATACTGAAATTCTTTTCCTTCGCAAACATCTGCGAAAACAGAGGAGTGCCTGAGAGAATGAATGACAGTTAAATGTTAGAACCCTGAAGCCCCCCCCCAGCTCCCCCTCCCACACACAAGCAGCAGCAAAGCAGCGACCCCTCCCCCACCAGCATAAAAGCATCTGCACCCTCCACCGAGCACTCAAGCGTGCAGCAAAGCATCAATAAAGACACAGGCTTGTAGTACCCCACAGACGACTCGTTCACCCAGTATTCGACATACCACAGGCTCTCTCTCTCTCCCCTTAATATGGGAAAGGGAGGTGTCCCCATTTCACAGCGAGACGGGAGACATAACAAAACAACTCGCTGATTTATGGTGTTAAAATTCTGTTGTATCGCTTTTTCTGAGCTCTGTGCCCAAAGATCTCGGGTCACTGGGCACACAGCCAGCAACCAGCTCGTTGCTTTCGATCTTCCGTGTACTCAGACGACACACCAGTTTTCTGCAACGGCACCTACCTTGAATCCACCTGCTTCCAAAGCCACGAAAATCCGGCACCCCGAAGGCACACTAGTCTCCCAGGCCGCATCCTTGGCATATCAAAAAATGGCCGGTCGTGAGGCCCTGAGAGAGGCTCCGTTCCCGTAAAGGACCGAAGTCAGCGTGTAACTCCAGGTCAGGGTCTTCAAAAGAACCATGAAAAGGGAAAAAAAAAGAGATACCAAAGATAGAAATAGAGCTGCTTCCGAAGATGCAAGTAAAGGAGTCGCCATTAGACGCATCGTCCTAAGCTCTGCCTGAAAAACCTGAATAGTACAGGCTTTTGGCCCAAAGTGTATGTGCCAACCTTGATGCCAACATAATTAATCCCAGCTGCCTGCACATGGTCTATAATCTTTCCATTCTGTGCTGTCATGTGCTTCTTAAACTCCATTATTATATCTGTTTTCACCACCTCTCCTGTTCCAAGCAGCCACAAACTGATGTAAAAAACTTGCCTTATAAATCTCTTAAGCTTTCCAGAATCTGAATCAGGTTTAATATCATTGGGATATGTTGTGAAATTTGTTGGTTTGCAGCAGCAGCACAGTGCAATACATTAAAAAAAAACATAAGTCACAGTGAGATAAATATTCAGAGATCTGATGCCAGTGGTGAAGAAGCTGTTACTAAAACGTGTTTGGCCTCAGGCACCTGTACCTTCTCCTTGGTAACAGCAATGAGAAGAGAACATGTCCTGGGTGATCGGGGTCATTAACGATGGATGATGTCTTTTTGAGGTATTGCCTTCTTCCCCTCTCACCTTAAATGCATTCCCTGCAGTATTTTCACACTGGGGGTGTGGGGGGGGAAGGGCTCTATTTGTAGCTCTCATAATTTTATAAACTTCTATCAGCCTGGGAAAGTAGCCCAAGTTTATCCCATCGACACACAGTGGAAAACCCCCTGTGCAGCAGGTGAAAGGATCCCTCTCACGTGCAGCCACACGTTCAGGTGCAACGCCCAGCCCTCAGGATAGCTGCAGATGCATGCTTTCACGAGCACACAGGATGTGGAGAGTGTTAGGAAATCCTATTGTGAGTCTGTCCTCATCCTTGTTACTTAAACCATCTGCCACAGACTCCTCTCACTGATCTACAGCAGGCACAATGCTCTCCTCCCTTGACAGGTTGTGGCAGAAATATTGGGCTAAGTATTCAATAAAACACACAATATACTATTTCCGGTCAGCAAGTTGATAGAGAGCGATAGTCTCACAGCTCCATTTGACCCTGAACTTGATCTAATCTCCAGTTTTGGAGTGAAATGGTTAAGAGTTCAAGGTTCAAAGTAAATTTGTTATCAAAGTACATATATGTCACCATTTACAATCCTGAGATTTGTTTTCTTGCAGGGATGGACAGTATATATAAGAAACACAATAGAATCACTGAAAGACCGCAACCAGCAGGATGGACAAACAGTCAAAATGTGCAAAAGACAACAAACTATGCAAATACAAAATAAAATTATAAATAAATAAGTAATAAATATTGAGAACGTGAGATGAAGAGTCCTTGAAAGTGAGTCCATAAGTTGTGGGAACAGTTTAGTGAGGGAGGGAGAGAAGTTGAGTGAACTTCTCCCCACTGGGTCAAGACCCTGATGGTTGAGGGGTAATAACCGTTCCATAGGCACACACTCATCCACACAGGTTTTAGTGAAGTCAGTGGTAGTTATAGTGTACTCATTCAGACTTGAAGATGAATCTCTGAATACAGTCCACTCCACCGATTCAAAGCAGTCCCGTAGTCCCTCCTGTGCTTCCCTTGTCCACACCTTCTTGGTCCTCACTACTGGTGCTGCAGTCTTCAGTCTCTGCCTATATTCAGGGAGTGGAAGTGCAGCCAGGTGGTCAGATTTTCCAACGTGTGGGTGTGGAGATCACGGTAAGCACTGTTGATGGCAGTGTTACAGCGGCCCAGTGTGTTGGCTCCTCAGATGCTACAAGTGATTTGTTGGTAATAATTATTTAAAGACTTTTTCAAGTAGGCCTGGTTAAAATACCCCAAATTGATGGGGAAGGCATCAGGAAGTGCCCGTTTCATGTCCGTTGATTATATCGCTCTGTTCTAGAGCCTGGCTTACACTGGCCTGAGGTGGCATGTACACTGCTGCCAGGAGGATTGCAGAAATCCCCCACGGCAGATAAAATAGACACTTGACTGTGACCTGTTCCAGGTCTGGTGAACAGTACTGGGACACAACCGCCACACTTATGCACCACAACGAGTTGATCATAAGCATACTCCACGTCCCCTGCCTTTGAAGACTCAGCGGTCCTATTTTAGTGGTGTATTGTCAACCCACCACGCAGTATCAGTGCATCCAGAATGGAGGGGGTTAACCAAAACAAAAAAACACAACAGCTTTTAATGTCCCTCTGATACAGTACTCTAGCTCTGAGATCTTCAGTTTTATTTACCAGAGACTGTACATTTGTCAGCAAGATGGTCAGTCTTGGGAGTCTAAAGCCATGCCTCCTCAGACGAACTTATAACTTATAACTTATAACAGCATGGCATCCTCTCTTCCACTGTCTTAAAGGGAACCACACTACCGACCAGAGCCCGTTCAAGTTCCAGCAACTGTAAGTAGTGATAGATTTTTTTAACCACCTTAACATGATGTTGCTGATTGTCCAGACCTTAGATGTAGTTGTGGTTCTCAGCTGTAACAGACTGAAACAGGAGTTTTTGATGATTTCCGTCTGAGCTGCTCACCTGAGTCACCTTCTTGATGGCATCTTGGAAGCACCAACATTCTCCCACCTTTGACACCCTGACTAATCAAGAACCTATAAACCTTCGCTTTAAATATATTCAATGACTTGGCCTCCGCAGCTGTCTGTGGCAATGAATTCCACAGATTCACCTCCCTCTGGCTAAAGGAATTCCTCCTCATCTCAGTTCTAAATGGGCATCCCTATATTGTGAGGTCCTGTCAAACTCATATAGGAAACATCCTCTCCACATCTACTATATCCAGACCTTTCAATACTCAGAAGGTTTAAATGAAATGCCCCCTCATTCTTCTATACTCCAGAGAGTACAGGCCCAGATCCTCTGAAAGATCATCTTACATTTACTCTTTAATTCCTGGAAACATTCTCATGAACCTCCTCTGGATCCTCTCCAATGTCAGCACACCTTTTTTTAGAAAAGGGGTCAAAAACTGTTCACAAAAGTCCAAGTGTGGCCTCACCAGTGCCTTATAAAGCCTCAGCATTACACTTTTGCTCTTATATTCTAGTCCTCTCAAACTAATGCTAACATTGCATTTTCCTTTCTTACCACCAACTCAACCTACAAGTTAAACTAGAGAAACCTGCTCAAGGACTCTTAAAATCCTTTACACCTCTGATTTTTTTGAATTTTTGTATTTTCTCTCTGCTTAGAAAATAATCTAGGCCTTTATAACTTCTGCCAATGTGCAAGACCATA
The DNA here is from genome assembly GCF_048418815.1 of Hemitrygon akajei. Lineage (NCBI taxonomy): Eukaryota > Metazoa > Chordata > Chondrichthyes > Myliobatiformes > Dasyatidae > Hemitrygon > Hemitrygon akajei. The sequence goes on from NC_133127.1 coordinate 37,273,003, forward strand.
CATTCCCCTATATAATATTCCATCTGCCACTTCTTTGCTAATTCTCCTAATCTGCCTGAGTTCTTCTGCAGATTCCCTGCTTCCTCAACACTACCTATCTTTGTTTCATCCACAAACTTGGCCAAAAGCATCAACTCTGTCATCCAAATCATTGACGTATTTAGGTGAAAAGAAGCTGTCCCAATACCGACTCCCATGATCACCACTAGACACTGACAGCCAACCAGCAAAGGCCCCCTTTATTCCGGTCTCCATCTCCTACCAATCAGCCAATGTTATATCCATGTTAATATCTTTCCTGTAATACCATGGGCTCTTACCTTGTTTAAGTAGCCTTATATGCAGCACCTTGTCAAAGCCTTCTGAAAATCCAAGAAGACAACATCCACTGACTCTCCTTTGTCTATTCTGTTTGTTATTTACTAAGAACTCCAAAAGATTTCCCCTTTAGAAAACCATGCTGACTTTGGCCTGTTTTATCATGTGCCTCCAAGTACCATGATACCTCATTCTTAATAATAGACTCCAACATCTTCTCAACCACTGCGGTCAGGCTAAATGGCCTATAATTTCCTTTCTTCTGCTTCCCTCCCTTCTTAAAGAGTGGAGTGACATTTGCAAACAAGAAACAGCCCAGCCCGACACATTTCATATTATAGTCAGGGACTTCAACCAGTCTTGCTTAAAGAAAATCCTGCACAATTATCATCAGCATATAACATGTAGTACTAGAGGTCCCAACATCCTAGACCACTACCACACTGTCTACCATTCATTGCCCGGACCACATTTTGGTAAATCGGATCACTTGGTTGTCCTCCTCCTACCTGCAGACAGGCAAAGCCTAAAACGCAAGGCTCCACAGACTAGGACTACTAAGTATTTGTAGGAAGCAGGGGAACGATTACAGGATTGCTTTGAGTCTGTGGAATTGGCTGAACTCAAGCACTCACCTAGAGATCTGAATAAATACACTCTGGTTGTAACGAGCTTTATTAAAACAGCTGTAGATGAGTGTGTCCCCACTAAATCATTCAGCGTCTTACCCAGTCAGAAGCTCTGGATGAGCCATCTGCTGAGGGCCAGATCAGAGGCATTCAGGTCTGGAGACCAAGGAAGTTACAAAAGGTGCTGGAGAATCTCTGGAAGACCATCTCATGGGCTAAGTGGAGATTCCAGACCAAACTTGAATCAACAAGAGATGCTTGACAGCTGTGGCTGTGCCTGAATGCTATCACCTCCTACAAAGTTAAAGCAAGCGACAGCAGGGCTTCATTTGCAGATGAGCTCAGTGCCTCCTGTGACTGTCAGAACATGGAAGAGCCTTCGCAAACCATCACATCCCCCAGTGTTCCTTTGACCTTAGTATCTGAAGCTGATGTGTGGGCTGCCTTCAGGAGGATGAATCCAAGGAAAGCATCCAGATCAGATGGGATACCGGGCCATGTACTAAAGATAGGTGCTGACCAACTGACTGATATATTCACTGAGATCTAACTTCTTGCTTCAGTGGTGTGTGATGACCTGCTTCAATGATTACTGCCCAGTTGTACTTTCATGCACAATTATGAAGTGCTTTGAGAGGATGGTGATGAAACATATCAGCTCCTACCTGAGAAGCGACTTGGATCTGTTCCAATTTGCCTACAGAGGAACAGGTCCACAGCAGATGCCACCTCATTGGCTTTTCACTCAATCTGGGAACATCTGGACAGTGAAGATACATACACCAGGATGCTCTTCATTGACTACAGCTCGGCATTCAATACCATCATTCAGCAAAACTAATCAATAAGCTCCAAGACATTGGCCTCAATACCTCCTTGTGCAATCGGATCCTCGATTTCCTCACTTAGAGCCCAGTCAGTTTGGATTGGCAACAACACCTCCACAATCCCCATCAGCACAGGTTCTATGTGCTTAGACCCCTGTTCTACTCGTTTTACACCTATAAACTGTGTGGCTAAGCACAGCTCCAACACCATATTCAAGGTTGCTAATGACACCTCTGTTGTAGACCGAGTCAAAGGTGGTAAAACATCACATACAAGACAGAGATTGACAATTTGGCTGAATGGTGTCATGACAACAATCTTATCCTCAATGTCAGCAAGACCAAGGAACTGATTGTAGTCTTCAGGAGAGGGAAACCAGAGGTCCATGAACCAGTCCTCATCAGAGGTGGAGAGGGTCAGCAACTTTAAATTCCTGGGTGTTACAATATCAGAGGACTTCTCCTGGATCCAGCACATAAGTGGAATTGCGAAAAAAGCACGGCAGCACCTCTACTTCCTTAGGAGTCTCTGGAGATTCGGCATGGCATCTAAAACTTTGACAAACTTCTATAGATGTGTAGTGGAGAGTGTATTGAATGGCTGCCTCACAGCCTGGTAAGGAAACACCAATGCTACTGAATGGAAAATCCTTCAAAAAGCAGTGGATTCAGCCCAGTACATCATGAGAAAAGCCTTTCCAACTACTGAGTACATCTACATGAAAACCTGTTGTAGGAAAGCAGCATCCATCCTCAGAGATGGCCTTCACCCAGGCCATGCTCTCTTCTCACTGCTGCCATCAGGTAGAAGGTACAAGAGCCCTATGACTCACACCAGCAGGTTCAAGAACAGTTACAACCCCTCAACAATCAGGCTCTTGAACGAAAGGGGGTAACTACACTGACTTATCCATCCATTGAGATGTTCCCACAACCAATTATCTCACTTTAAGGATTCTTTATCTCATTAGTTCTTGATCTCATTATTTATTGCTATTTATTTATACCTGCATTGGCACGGTTTGTTGTCTTCTGCACTCTGGCTGACCTTTCATTGACCCTGTCATAGTAATTATTCTGTAGATTTGCTGAGTATGCTTGCTGGAAAATGAATCTCAGTGTTGTATACGGTGATATGTATCTACTTTGACAGTAACATTTGCTGTGACTTTGACTTAGTAATAGCAACTAGACTCACTTCTGCTCTGACACTCTCAAATTTCTGGCATATTGCTAATGTCTTCCACAGTGAGGAGTGATACCATATACTTAATACGTTTATCTGCCATTTCTTTGTTTCCCCATTACTACCTCTCCAGTGTAATTTTCCAGTGGTCCAATATCTACTCTCAACTCTCTTTTACTCTTTATATATCTGAAAAGAAACTTTTGATATCCTCTTACATATTATTAGCTGATCTTCATACTTCTATTCTCTCCTTATGGCTTTTAGTTGCTATCTATTGGTTTTTAAAAGCTTCCCAATCCTTTAACTTACAACTAATTTTTTTGCTATCTTGTAAGCTCCCTTTTTTGCTTTTATGCTATCTTTGATGTCCCTTGTCAGTCATGTTAGCCTCATCCTCCCTTTAGAATACTTCTTCATCTTTGGGATGAATTGACTCCAGAAACTCCAGCCATTGCATTTCTGCCATCATCCCTGCTAGTGTCCCCTTCCAATTAACCTTAGCTGATTCCTCTCTCACGCTTGTGTAATTCCCTTTACTCCACTGTTGTGCTGATACATCTGACTTGATCTTCTCCCTCTCAAACTGCAGGGTGAATTCTATCATATGATCACTGCCTCCTAAGTGTTCCTTTACCTTAATCTCCCTAATCAAATCTGGTTCATTATACAGCACTCAATTCAGAATTGCCTTTCCTCTAGTGTCTCAACCACAAGCTGCTCTAAAAAGCTATCTTGTAGGCATTCTACAAAGTCCCTCTCTTGGGATCCAGCACGAATCTATCTGCATATTGAAATCCTTCGATATCATAACGTTGCCCTTTTTATCTGCCTTTTCTATCTCCCATTGTAATTTATGTTCCACATCCTGGCTATTGTTCAAAGGCCTGTATATAAGCCATCAGTGTCTTTTTACCCTTGCAGTTTCTTAACTCTACCCACAAGGATTCTGCATCTTCCAGTCCTCTGTCACCTCTTTCTAAGGATTTGGTTTAATTGTTTACCAATAGAGCCACCCCACCCCCACTGCCTACCTGCCTGTCCTTTTGATACAATGTGTATCTTACAATGCGGCATATAGGAGCGGACCCAAGTGCAGGACAAAGGCACGGAGAGTGGGTTAGGATTCTTACATGGACTTGAACGTTGACTTGGACTTGGACTTGGACTTGACTTGGACACCGAGCTGGGACTTGGACTTGACTTGGATACCGAGTCTGGACTTGGACGTGGAGCCTGGACTCGGACTTGACTTGAACTTGGAGACTGGACTTGGACTTGACTTGGACTTGGAGCCTGGAATCGGAACTTGGACACCGAGCCGGGATGACAACACCAAACAAAGACAGATGATTCCTATATTGGCTCGGAGGGGCGGCAAATTACCAGCAATCCTCGGCTGGATACAAGACGACAAAACACAACAACGACAGACAATTCGTATCTTGGCTCAGAAAATGGTCCCTATTCTCGGCGGCCCAGATTGAGTATAGCTGCACAACCCTGGAGGCTCAGGTGATGGTCCAGCCCTGAGTAGACGTAAGCTGGAGTTTTTACGCTGCTGGATAGGATGAGAATCAGGTGCCTCAATCAAGGAGCCAGGCAAAATACAGGAAAAAGGAAATCAGCAGAAATGAGGAGTCAATGGACCGGACCGTGACAGTGTATCCTTGGATGTTAAGCCCCCAACTATGGTCTTCTTTCAGCCACAACCCAGTGATGCTCACAACGTCATACCTGCCAATCTCTAACTGCACTACAAGATAATCTACCTTTTTCTGTATGTTGTGTGCATTCAAATATAACACTTCCATTTCTGTATTTATAACCCTTTCCAATTTTGGCCCCATGTTACGCTTCAGCTCATTCCACTGACAGCAATTTTGCCCTATCATCTGCCTGTCCTTTCTCACAGTCTCACTAGTTCAAGTTCAAGGTTATTGTCATCTGACTGCACATACAGTATATACAACCAAATGAAACAATGTTCCTCCAGACCACAATACAACCACTCAACCTATATCACACATAGCACTGCAACCAGAATATTATATGATAAATATGTAAACAAAATATAATTCAAAGTGCATGTAGTAAGCACAGGTAAACAGTAAACAGCTTGCTGCCCTACTGACAGGATATTTATTAATCTCACAGCCTGAGGGAAGAAGCTGTTACACAGTCTGGCAGTCCCTCGTCCTGTTGCTTCTGTACCTCCTTCCTGATGGCAGTGGGTCAAAGAGATTGTGTGATGGGCCACAGAGATCCTCAACAATGCTTTGTTTGCAACGCTCCCGGTAAATGTCACAAATGGGGGAAGGAAGACCATGACAATCCTCTCAGCAGTTTTTACTGTCCTCTGTAGGGTCCTGCAATCTGATGCCTTGCAATATCCATACCACACAATGATGCAGTCAGACACCCTCAATGGTGCTCCTGTAGAGAGTTGGACAGGGAGCCTTGCACACCTCAATCACCTCAGAAAGTGTGGACTCTTGTGTGTCTTCTTGACTAGTGAGGAGGTTTTGTGGGTCCAGATTAGATCATCCATATCTGCACACCAAGGAACTTTGTGCCTTCGTTCTCACCACGACAGAGCCATTGATGTGCAATGGAGAGTAGTCAAACTGCGCCTTCCTGAAGTCCACAATCAACTTTTTGTCTTGTCCATGTTGAGACTCAGGTTGTGGTTCTCACTACACACTGCATTGATTTGTAAACCAACTGCCCCATCCTTAGCCCTATCAATCTGGTTCCCATCCCCCTGTCAAATTAGTTTAAAGTCTTCCCAAAAGCTCTTACAACCCTGCTTGCAAGGATATTGGTCCCCTTTGGGTTCAGGTGTAACCCATTCTTTTTGCACAGGTTGTACCTTCCCCAAAAAAGATCACAATGATCCAGACACCCTGCCCCCTGCACCACTTCCTCAGTCACTCACTCATCTGTACTATCATCCTACTGCTGCCCTGAATAACATGTGGCACTGGGATTAGTCCAGAGATTACTACCCTGGAGGTCCTGCTCTTCAGCCTCTTCGCTAACTCCCAATAGTCACAGTGCAAGACCTCTTCCCCTTTCTATCTTTGTCATTGATGTCAATGTGCATCACCACCTCTCGCAGCTCATCCTCTCTCTTGAGAATATTCTGCAGCCACTCTGAGACATCCTTGACCCTAGCACTATCCTGGTGTCTCTTTTGTAGCCACAGAACCTCTTGCCTATCCCCTTAACTATCGGGTCTCCAATCATTTTCGCTGTACCTGACTTTAACCTTTCCTGCTCAGTCACAATGCCACTGGTCTGGCTACTGCTGTTGTGCCTGATAGATCACACCCATTGACCCAGCAGTATCTAAAAGGGCATACTTGTTGCTGAGGGAACCCTGCACTAACTGCTTTCTCCCTTTACTTCTCCTGGTGGTCACCCATCACCATCTGAAGCCTGCGCTCTGGTGTGACCACCTCAGTAAAAGTTACATCACTGAGGTTTCTAGCCTCCCAGATGGCCCTGACTATATCCAGCTCCAACTCCCGTTCCAGTTCCTTGATCTTGTCCATCAGGGTGCACATCCCACAGATGCACATAGTCATCAGGGAGACTGTTAGGTACCCTGCAATCCCATATCTTACTGCCTTACCTACCATCCTGCTTACACTTGTTATACCGCTGGCTCTAATTTCTTAAGCTTAAGGTCAACAATCAACTGAATGATTCCAGATGACTCAGCACCTTTAGCCTCTAAGCTGGATCTTAGATCTTGCTGGAGCCTTTTGAGCCAAAGCCTGACATTGGCCCACTCAGCAATGGGCACTCTGTTTTCACTTCCCTTCCTTTTAATGGCCCTTGCTAAGTTACTAATAACTCAAGTATTCTCCTACTTGGCAGGCAAGTCCCAACAGATACCAGTCACTTTTTAAACCTTGCACGTAAAGTCCAGATGGAACTGTCTCCAACTCACTCCACGATCTCCCTCTCAGCAGATGAGTCCCACTTGTCACCCAAGTAACTCCAGCTGTTTCCTACAAGACTGTCATAGACTGGATTCACAAGAGGTTGCAGATGCTGGAAATCAAAAAGCACCAGAGAATCTCAATGGTTCAGGCAGCATCTGTGGAAGGAAATGAATTGTCAAACATAGAAACATAGAAAACCTGCAGCACAATACAGGCCCTTTGGCCCACAATGCTGTGCCAAACACGTCCTTACCTGAGAAATCACCTAGGGTTACCCATAGCCCTTTATTTTTCTGACCTCCATATACCTGTCCAGGAGTCTCTTAAAGACCCTATCGTATCTGCCTCCACCACTGTTGCTGGCAGGCACCATCCCACACAATTTGGGTTGAAGCCCTGCATCTGGACTGACTCACTGAGTTTCTCCAGTGCTTTTTGTGCTGGCGCAGACTGGGCCTGACTTTGGGCAAACGGTGTTCATAATCCCAGCTATAAAATAGGTACGCCTGCTACACTTGCTCGTTAATGCAAATACCTGATCAGCCAATCATGTGGCAGCGACTCAATGCACGGAAGCACACAGACACGCTCAAGAGGTTCAGTTGTTGTTCAGACCAAACGTCAGAATGGGGAAGAAATGTGATCTAAGTGACTTTAACCGCAAAATGAATGTTGGTGTCGGACGAGATCTCAGAAACTGCTGATCTCCTGGGACTTTCACACACATCAGTCTCAAGAGCTTATAGAGAATCATGCAAAAAACAACAAAAAAAAAAATCTGATGAATGCAGTTCTATGGGCGAAAAATGTCTTGTTAATGAGAGAAGTCAGAAGAGAATGCCAGACTGGTTCAAGCTGACAGGGAGGTGGGAGTAACTCAAGTAATCATGCTTTACAATAGTGGTGTGAGGAGTTCCTCTGAATGCAGCACCATGTCAATTCCTTAAGTGGATAGACTACACTGCAGAGGACCATGAACGTACTCTTCGTGGCCACTTTATTAGATACAGGAGGTGCCTAATAAAGTGACCACTGAGTGTATTTAAAATAGTATATTATATAATTTTATTAAATTATTTCCCCAATGATTGCATAAAGTGAACCAGTCCCATGTTTCCCTCGGGTTAAATGGCAGAATCACCTCTTTACTTGATGTGGTGAGGGATTTATTATGTGCAACAGTCAATATCAACCAATGCATGTTACTAGTGGAGAATTCCACTGGACTGTGGCTTCAGTCAGCATGGTTTCCTCAAGCGAAAATCTTACCTGACAAATCTGTTGGAAATCTTTGAATAAATAACCAGTAGGATAGACAAAGGAGAATCGGTTGGTGGTGTGTATTTCAACTTTCAGAAGTCCTTTGACAAAGTGCCACACAAGAGACTACTTAACAAGCACATGGATAAAGCAGTGGCTGACTGGCAGGAGGCAAAGAGCCTTTTCTGGTTGGCCGCCGGTGACTAGTGGTGTTCCACCAGGGTCTGTATTAGGAACAATTCTTCTTATGTTATATGTAAATGATTTGGATGACAGAATTCATAGCTTTGTTGCAAGTTTGCAGACGAAATGAAGATGGGTGGAGGGACAGGTAGTTTTGAGGAAGTAGAGAGGTTACAGAAGGACTTAGACAGAAAAGGAGAATGGGCAAAGAAGTGACAGATGGAATATAGTGTCAGGGATTGCACGGGCATGCATTTTGGTAGAAGAAATGAAAAATGTTGACTATTTTCTAAATGGAGAGGAAATACAAAAACTGAGGTGCAAAGTGACTTGGGAGTGCTTATGTACGATTCCCTAAAGATTAATTTGCAGGTTGAGTCTGTGGTGAGGAAGGCAAATGCAATGTTAGCAATCATTTCAAGCGGACTGGAATCTAAAAGCAAGGACATAATGTCGAGACTTTATAAAGCACTGGTGAGGCCTCACTTGGAGTATTGTGAGCAGGTTTGGGCCCCTTATAGATAGATAGATAGATACTTTATTCATCCCCATGGGGAAATTCAACTTTTTTTCCAATGTCCCATACACTTGTTGTAGCAAAACTAATTACATACAATACTTAACTCAGTAAAAAATATGATATGCATCTAAATCACCATCTCAAAAAGCATTAATAATAGCTTTAAAAAGTTCTTAAGTCCTGGCGGTAGAATTGTAAAGCCTAATGGCATTGGGGAGTATTGACCTCTTCATCCTGTCTGAGGAGCATTGTATCGATAGTAACCTGTTGCTGAAACTGCTTCTCTGTCTCTGGATGGTGCTATGTAGAGGATGTTCAGAGTTATCCATAATTGACCGTAGCCTACTCAGCGCCCTTTGCTCAGCTACCGATGTTAAACTCTCCAGTACTTTGCCCACGACAGAGCCCGCCTTCCTTACCAGCTTATTAAGACGTGAGGCGTCCCTCTTCTTAATGCTTCCTCCCCAACATGCCACCACAAAGAAGAGGGCGCTCTCCACAACTGACCTATAGAACATCTTCAGCATCTCACTACAGACATTGAATGACGCCAACCTTCTAAGGAAGTACATTCGACTCTGTGCCTTCCTGCACAAGGCATCTGTGTTGGCAGTCCAGTCTAGCTTCTCGTCTAACTGTACTCCCAGATACTTGTAGGTCTTAACCTGCTCCACACATTCTCCATTAATGATCACTGGCTCCATATGAGGTCTATCTTAGAAAGGATGCGCTGAATATGGAAACGGTTCAAAGGAGGTTCACGGAAATGATTCCAGGTTTGAATGGCTTGTCACATGAACAACATTTGATGGCTCTGGGCCTGTATTCACTGGAATTCAGAAGAATGAGGGGTGACCTCATTGAAACCTATCAAATGGTGAAAGGCCTTGAAAGAATGGATGTGGAGAGGATGCTTCCTATGGTGGGACAGTCTAAGACCAGACAGCACAGTGTCTGAATAGTGGTGTGCACTTTTAGAACGGAGATGAGGCAGAATTTCTTTAGTCAGAGAGTGGTGAATCTGTGGAATTCTTTGCCACCGGCAGCGGTGGAGGTCAAGTCTTTAGGTATATTTAAGGCAGAGGTTGATAGATTCTTGATTGATCAGGACATGAAGGGATAAAGGGAGAAGGCAAAAGACTGCGGCTGAGAGGAAAAATGGATCAGCCATGATAAATTGACAGAGAAGACCTGATGGGCCAAATAGCCCAATTCTGGACTGAATTGAATTGAATTGACTTTATTACTTACTTCCTTCATATACATGAGGAGTAAAAATCATTACGTTATGTCTCCATTCAAATGTGCAATGGTCCTGGCTTTTATGCTGCGTTACCATTTCCTGGATGGTAGCAGCTGGAACAGTTTGTGGTTGGGGTGACTCAGGTCTCCAATGATCCTTCGGGCCCTTTTTACACACCTGTCTTTGTAAGTGTCCTGAATTGTGGGAAGTTCACATCTACAGATGCACTGGGCTGTCCGCACCACTCTCTGCAGAGTCCTGCGATTGAGGGAGGTACGGTTCCCATACCAGGAGGTGATGCAGCCAGTCAGGATGCTCTCAATTGTGCCCCTGTAGAAAGTGCTTAGAATTTGTGGAGTCATACAAAACTTCTTCAGCTGTCTAAGGCGAAGGAGGCGCTGTTTCATCACATAGCCGATATGTACAGACCACGAGTCCCTCGGTGATGTTTATGCTGAGGAACTTAAAACTGTTCACCCCCTCAACCCCAGGTTCATTGATGTCTGCTCCTATGTCTTATGGTTTTAAGGTTTTATTGTTTTATATGACTGTCCCATTTTGTAGTTATGACGTCTGATCCTCCAAATATTATTTAGTTCATTTTTTTATTGGACTAGTCTGTACTGGCTCACTTCAGCTTACTCATGTGTACCCAAATTTCACAATTGCGTTGGTGCTTCCGAGTCATTCCGAGTGCACAACCAGTTTGTTTTAGGCGGATTCGTCTGGCTGAGCCCTTATACCACTGCCCCTCTGGCTAATGCAATGATTCAGATGGAGATTCACAATTTCACAGAACAGCTCAGAGATGTCTTCAATCCTTAATCACTATCTGTAAACTGGGACCATCAACTCCTTCAGAATTCTTGATTAGTACACTTAGCTGGTCAGGCTTCATCTGTGTAGAGAGACAGAGAGAGAGAGAGAGTGAGAGATAGAGAGACAGACAAAGAGATAGACAGGCAGAGACAGAAAGAGAGAGAGAGGAGAATGCTTCTGATGAATCAGATTTATTGTCATTGACTTAAGTGACATGACATTCATTGTTTTGCAGCAGCAGTACAGAAATGTTCATGAGTTCATGGACCATTCAGGAATCTAATGGTGGAAGGGAAGAAGCTGCCCCTAAACCACTGGGTATGTCTTCAGGCTCTTGTACCGCCTCCCTGATGGTAGCAACAAGAAGAAAACATGTACAGGATGGTGAAGGTCCTTAGTGATGGATAACGCTTTCTTGAGGCACCGTCTCTTGAAGTTGTTTTAAACTGGGGTTGTTGCAGCTTACTGCAGGTGATAATGAACATCCGGAACACGCACCTCATAAGGGGGCAATTAAACCACTGAACAATCCAGCGAAAGGGCTTCGTGCCAGGTCCTGGAGCCTGTAACCAACATCACTGTCAGGAGGTTTTCTGCTCAATGTAGAGTCATAGAGAGATAAGACCATAAGACATGGGAGTAGAATTAGGCCATTCAGCCCATTGAGTCTGCTGCACTATTTCACCATGGCTGATTTATTATCTCTCTCAACCACATTCTCATGCCTTCACCCTGTAACCTTTGACACTCTGATTAATCAAGAACCTAACAACTTTTATTTTAAATATAGCCAATGACTTGGCCTCCACAGCCCTGTGGCAATGAATTCCACAGATTCACCATTCTCTGGCAAAAGAAAATTTTCCTCATCTCCATTCTAAATGGACATACTGCAATTCTGAGGCTGTGCCCTCTTGTCCTAAACCCATCACTATAGGAAATATCCTCTCTACATCCACTCTGTCTAGGCCTTTCACTATCCAATAGGTTTCAATAAGATGATTCCTCATTCTTCTGAACTCCAGTGAGTACAGGCACAGAGCCATCAAATGCTCCTCATAGATTAACCATTTTAATCCTGGTATCATTCTTGTGAACCTCCTCTGGACCCTCCCCAATTCCAACACTTATTTTCTTAGTTAAGGGGCCCAAAACTGCTTACAATACTCTAAATGCAGTCTGACCAATGCCTTATAAAACCACAGCATTACCTCCTTGCTTTTATATTCTAATCTTCTCAAAATGAATGTTAACATTTCCCTTCCCCATCACGAACTTAACCTGCAAGTTAATCTTTAGGGAATCCTGCACAAGGACTCCCAGATCATTCTCTGATTTTTGAATTTTCCTCCCGTTCAGAAAATAGTCTGCACCGTTATTCCTTCTGCCAAAGTGAATGACCATGCACTTCCCTACATTATGTTCCATCTGCCACTTCTTTGCCCCTTCCCCCAAACTAAGTCCTTCTGTAGACACACTGCTTCCTCAACACTACCTACCCCTCCAACTAACTTAGCATCGTCCACCAACTGGGCCACAAAGCCATCAATTCCTCCATCCAAATCACTGACATATAGTGTGAAAAGAAGTGGTTCCAACGCCAACCCCTGTGACGCAGTTCTAGTCACCAGCAGCCAATCAGAAAAGGTCACTTTTATTCCCACTCTTTGCCTCCTGCCAGTTAGCCAATGTTATAGCCAAGTAAGCAACTTCCACTGACGAAGGGTCTCGGCCCGAATCGTCAACAGTGCTTCTCCCTATAGATGCTGCCTGGCCTGCTGCATTCCATCAGCATTTTGTGTGTGTTGCTCCAACTTCCACTGGCTCTACTTTCTCTGTCTTGCCTGTTATTTCCTCAAATAATGCTAACATATTTGTCAGGTGATGTTTCCCCATCAGAAAATCACACTGATTTTTGTCTATTTTATCATGAGTCTCCAGGTACCACGAAAACTCCTCCTTTATAATAGTCTCCATCATCTTACGAACCAATGAAGTCAGGCTAACTAGTCTATAATTTTCTTTCTTCTTCCTTGCCTCCCTCCACTTCTTGAAGAGTGGAGTGACATTTGCAATTTCCAGTCCCCAGGAGACATTCCAAAATCTGGTGATTCTTGTGAGATCATTAATACTTCCACAATCTATTCAACTATCTCTTTCAGAACCCTGGGGTGTAGTCCATCAGGTCCTGGTGATCACCTTTGTAATAGCGATGACGCTCACTTCTGCCCCAGGACACTCTTGGCATTGTGCTAGTGTCTTCCACCATGAAAACTGGCACAAATACTTGTTAGGTTCATCCACCATTTCTTTCTCCCCCATTACCACCTCTCCCATTGTAATTTGCAGTACACATCCTTGGCTGCTGTTTGGAGGCCTCTATATAACTCCCATCGAGTTTTATTACCCTTGCAATTCCTTAACTCTACCCACAATGATCCTACGTCTTCCAATCCTATGTCACCTCTCTCTAAGGATTTGATTATATTTGTAACCAGCAGAGCCACTCCACTCCCTTCTGCCTACCTGTCTGTCCTTTCGATACAATGTGTATCCTTGGATGTTGCGCTCCCGACTACGATCGTCTTTCAGCCATGGTGCAAAGGTGGCCATAGCACCATACCTGCCAATCTCTAGCTGTGCTACAAGAAAATCTACAAACAAGGGAGAATCTGCAGATGCTGGAAATCTGAGCAACACACACACACAGAATGGAGGAACTCAGCAGGCCAGGCAGCATCTAGGAAAAAAGTACAGTCGACATTTCGGGCCGAGATCCTTCGGCAGGACCGTACTTTTTCACATAGACGCTGCCTGGCCTGCTGAGTTCCTCCAGCATTCTGTGTGTGTTACAAGATAAGCTAACTTATTCTGTATACTGCATGCATTTAAATATAATACTTTCAGTCTGTATTCAAGATCAGAATTAGATTTAGTATCACCAGCATATCTCATGAAATTTGTTGACTTAGCAGCAGCAGTACTAAGCATGATAAGTCTAGAATAAATAAATAAATAAAAAAGTCGATTACATTAAGTGTATATACGTATATTAAATAGTTAAATTCAAAAAAAGGGCAAAAAGAACCTGAAAAAAATTGAGGTAGGTTCAATGTCCATTTAGAAATCGGTTGGCAAAAGCTGTTCCTGAATTGCTGAATTGCTGTGCCTTCAGGCTTCTGTACCTCATTCCTGATGGTAACAATGAGAAATGGGCATGTTCTGGGTGATGAGGGTCCTTAATAATGGATGCCGCCTTTCTGGGACATTGCTCCTAAAGGTGTATTGGATACAACATAGGTTAGTACCCAAGATGGAACTGATTAATTTTATAATTTTCTGTAGCTTTTTTCAGACCTGTGCAATAGCAACCCCCTCCAAACCTGACAGTGATACAGCCTGTCAGAAGTTTCTCCACGGTACATCTATGCAAGTTCTTGAGTGTTTTCGGTAACTAACCAAACCTCTTCAACCTCCTAATGAAATGTAGCCACTATCTTGCCTTCTTTATAGCTGCATCGATAAGTTGGGACCAGGTTAGATCCTCACAGACATTAACACCCAGGTATTTGAAATTGCTCACTACAAAGGCTAATACCCAAGATGGAGCTGATTAATTTTACAACTTTCCGTAGCTTCTTAAAATCCTGTGCAATAGCCATCCCGCCCCCCACCCACCCCCTCCCCATACCAGATGGTGATGCAGCCTGTGAGAATATTCTCTGTAGAAGTTTTCGAATGTTTCCGGTGACAAGCCAAATCTCTTCAAACTCTTAATGAAATACAGCTACAGTCTTGCCTTCTTTATAGCTGCATCGATATGTTGGATCCTCAGAGATCTTGACACCCAGGAATGTGAAATTGCTCACTCCCACCACTTCTGGTCCCTCTACGAGAATTGGTTTGTGATCCCTCATCCAGCCCTTCCTGAAGTCCACAATCTGCTCTTTGGTCTTTCTGACGTTGAGTGCAAGGTTGTTGTTGCAACACCACTCAACCAGCTGGTATATCTCGCTCCTGTACGCCGTCTCATCTCCATCTGAGATTCCGCTAACAATGGTTGTATCATCAGCAAATTTATAGATGGCATTTGAGCTGTGCGTAGCCACACAGTCATGGGTATAGAGCAAGCAGAGCAGTGGGCTAAGCACACATCCCTGTGGTGCACAAGGTTGATCGTCAGCGAGGGGGTGATGTTATTACCAATCTTGTGGTCTTCCAGTTAGGAAGTTGAAGATCCAGTTGAAGAGGGCGGTACAATGACCCAGATTCTGCAGCTTTTTGATCAGGACTTTAGGAATGATGGTGTTAAATGCTGAGCTATAGTCAATGAACAGCATCCTGACATGGGCGTGTGTATTGTCCAGGAGATCTAAGACTGCATGAAGAGCCATTAAGATTGTGCCTGACATAGACGTATTGCGGCAATAGGCAAATTGCAGTGAGTCCAGCTGCTTGCTGTTGCAGGATTGATTCTAGCCGTGACCAGACTCTCAAAGCATTTCATCACTGTAGATCAGAATCAGAATCAGAATCAGAATTAATCGCCAAGTACCTATGCACATACAAGGAATTTACTTCCGGCAGATGTTGTCTCTCTGCTCATAACAATAATAATGATAAATATAAATGAAAATATAAATTGTACATACAGGTAGTGCAATCCAAGTAATAGTTAGCTGACAGTTAACCGGCAGTTAACTGTTCAGCAAAGTGACTGCAGTAGGGAAAAAACTTCTCCAGTGCCTATTAGTCTTAGTCTGGAGGGATCTGAAGTGCCTACCAGACTGAAGCAGATCAAACAGTCTGTGCGCAGAATGGGAGGAGTCCTTTATGATGTTCCCCGCCCTCTTCTTCAACCTGGAAGAGTACAGGTCCACAATAGAGGGCAGGGAGGCTCCAATAATGCGCTCGGCAGTCCTCACTGTGCGCTGTAGTCTGGTTCTATCCTGCTTGGTGGCGGCTCCAAACCACACAATGATGGAGGTGCACAGGACAGACTCAATGACTGCAGTGTAGAATTGCAGCAGCAATTCCTGAGGCAGACCGTATTTCCTCAAGAGCCACAGGAAATACATCCGCTGCTGGGCCTTCTTCAGGATGGAGCTGATGTTCTGCTCCCACTTCAGATCCTGAGAGATGGTGGTTCCCAGGAACCTGAAGTTCTCCACGGTGGACACAGGGAGTGTGTCCTCTGGATGTGAGTACCTCTGGACAATAGTCATCAAGGCAGCCCACACCACTCTTCTTGGGCACTTTTGAAGCAGATAGGAACTTCCAACTGTAGCAGAGATAGGTTGAAAATGTCTTTGAATACACCCGCCAGTTGATTGGCACAAGTTTTCAAAGCCTTACCTGGTACTCTGTCAGGGCCTGTTCACCCTCCTGAAAGACAGTCTGACATCGGCCTCCAAGACAGAGATCACAGGGTCACTGGGTGCAGCAGGGATCTTCACAGCTGTAGTTATACTCTCCCTTTCAAAGCGGGCATAGAAGGCGTTGAGCTTGTGTGGTAGTGAAGCATTGCTGCTATTCACAATGGTTGGATTTCGCTTTGTAGGAAGTAATGTCCTGCAAACCCTCCCCAGAGTTGATGTGTATCCTCACTCAGAATTGTTCCTTCACTCTTGAAATAGCCCTCTGCAAGTCATACCTAGTTTTCTTGTACAGGCCTGGGTCACAGATGCCACGGATATAGCCCTCTGCAGATGACAAACCTCCTGGTTCATCCATGGCTTTTGGTTTGGAAATGTACAGTAAGTCTTTATAGGCACAAACTCATCCACACAGGTTTTAATGAAGTCGGTAACAACTGCAGCATCCTCATCCAGATTCAAACATGAATCCCTGAATACAGTCCAGTCCACCGATTCAAAGCAGTCCTGTAGGCGCTCCTGTGCTTCCCTTGTCCACACCTTCTTGGTCCTCACTGCTGGTGCTGCAGTCTTCAGTCTCTGCCTATACTCAGGGTGTAGAAGTACAGTTAGGTGATCAGACCTTCTGAACTGTGAGCAGGGAATAGCACGGTAAGGACTCTTGATGGTGATATAACTGTGGTCCAGTGTGCTGTTTCCTCTGGTATTACAAGTGATCAGTTGGTGATAATTATTTAGTGACTTTTTCAAGCTGACCTGGTTAAAATCTCCCAAAATGATGGTGAAGGTGTTAGTGTGTGCTGTTTCATGCATGTTCTTCACATTGCTCAGATCTGTTTGACATTGGCCTGAGGTGGAATGTACACCGCTACCAAAATGATCACTGAAACCTCCCATGGCAGGTAAAATAGACAATATTTTACTGTGAAATATTCCAGGTCTGGTGAGCAGAATTGGGATATCACTGATACATCTGTGCACCAAGAGAAGTTGATCTAGAGGCATACACCTCCATCTCTGTTTTTGAGAGACTCGACAGCCCTATCCTGATAGTGTATAGTGAACCGGTCACCATTTTTCGATTTTGGCCCCTCATTACACTTTGACTTATCCCACTGGCTGAAATTTTGCCCTATAATCTGCCTGTCTTTTCTCGTTGTCTCACTACACAATGCACCAAATTGTTTGCCAAATGACCAATCCTCAGCCCTATCACTCTGGTTCCCATTACCCTCCCATATTAGTTTAAACGCTCCCCCACTGCTCTAGCCAACCCCCTCAGGTTTAGGTGTAAATCGTCCTTTCGGTTCAGGTTATATCTTTCCCAAAGGAGATCCCAACGACCCAGTAATCTGCTATTTGCCCCCTACACCAATTATTCAGCAACACTTTCATCTGCAGAATCAACCTATTTTTACCTTTACTGGCATGTGGATACCAGAGATGACTACTCTGGGCATCCTGTTTTTCAGCTTTCTGCCTAACTCCTTATCTTCTTTCTTCAGGACCTCCTCCCTTTTCTTACCTATGTCGTTGGTACCAACATGTACCATAACTTCCAGCTGCTCACTCTCCCCCTTTAGAATTACATGGACCTGATCTGAGACATCCCTGACCTTGGGAGATGCACTTGGGAGGCAGTATGCCATCTATGTGTCCCCTTCACATCCACAGAATCCCCTTTATGTTCTTTTAACTATGGAATCCTCTATCACTACTACACTCCTCTTCTCCCCCATTCCCTTCTGAGCCACGGAGCCAGACTTGGTGCCAGAGACCAGGTCGCTGTGACTTCCCCTGGTAGGTCATTCCCTCAACAGTATCCAAAGTGGTATATTATTGAGGGAACGGCCACAGGGGTGTCTGCACTGGCCGTTTATTCTCTTTCCCTCTCCTAACAGTCTCCCAGGTACCTGCCTCCTGCAATTCAGGGGTGACTACCTCCCTGTAGCTCCTATCTATCACCTCCTCATCTTCCTGTATGAGCTGAATGTCAACCAGCTGCAGCTCCATTTCCTTAACACCGTCTCTAAGGAGCTGCTGCTCAGTGCACATTGTACAGATGTAGTTATCAGTGATTCCCAGAGTTCACACATCTCACACAAACACACAGCACTACCTCCGGACCCATTCTCAGTGCGCTAGCTATGTACTAGCAAAGGAAAAAAAACTTACCAGAAAACTACGTACTTACTTAGAACCTCCACCTGTGTTTGCCCAAGTCTGTTCTTGCACTTAAGCCAAAGCCTGACCATTCTAACACTTGCCCATTCCAACAATGGCCACTCCGCTTACACTTCCCTTATTCTTATTGGCCCCATGCTGATTGTAGCTCACCGAAAAGTGCCAAAACTCCGGAGCTTTTATTTTTAAACCTCCAGCCCAAAAAGTCCTCACCAATCATCAACCACCCATTTACACAAATCCTACGCTAATCCCATTTCTTTTTTATTCTCTTCATATTCCCATCTGCTCCCATATTCTACCATTTACCTATTCACCAGAGGCAAAACATCTACCAACCTTCAAGTCTTTGGGACGTGGGAAGAAACTGGAGCAGCCAGGGAAACCGAGACAGTTACAGGGAAGACACACTCCTCGTAGGCAGTACCAGGGGTCAGGACTGATCTAGGGTCACTAGTATTGTGAGGCAAGGCTCTACCTGTTATACCACTGTGCTGCCCAGCAAATGAAATTTTGATTCAATTGACAGAAACACAAAAAACCTCAAAAACCTAGCTGGAACATTGCTTTGCTTTCTTTTCAGCAATAAAACTCCATGTCAGGAGGGAAGAGTTTTGTTTTGAAAACAATACACATAGCTTCAACATTCTCCAGAGATCGCTGATCACTGATTTGTACAATCTATTGGTCAGTGACGTGACGACAGTGAAGGAGAACAAGGAGCAAAAGTCTTGGTAGGAAGGGGTTAAAGAACTGATAGTATTCACAAGAACTTGACAGAGAATGAAGATTTCATCATTGGAATAAGCACTGTAAAGGCTGAACCAATGACTCATGGTTATCATTAGTGATTTGATTTAGTTACAACATTAAAGGATGAGGCATCTCAAATAAAGTTTACTTCACTGAGTAAAAATGTCCACTTTTGCCAAGTGTTAATGAAAAGACCAAAGGACAGCTCCAAATTAAACCAAAAAGTGCAAACCAACTCCTAAGGAGACCTGGAGACTGTTGGAATTTGGGGCAACACACAACCGTCTGGGGGATCTCAGTGGACTGAGGAGTGTCTGTGAGATGCAGTGAGCATTGACAATTCCTTCCACATTCAGATGTTTCTTGACCTGCTGAATTCCTCCAGCAGGTTGCTTGCTGCTCCAAAAGAACAGTGTGGTGCTTAAGGACATAAATAAGACTGTGCACCTTTTCTTTGGTTGTTTTTCGCTGTGAAAACTCATGCTTGTTCACATTGAAGAATCCCACAATACAGTTCCTTGTTGAGTGGAGGATGTTAGTACAAAGTATTGCTTACAACTGATAGCCCGGGACTGATAGTGGTGCCTCGGTCCCTCAATCAAGGACAGTGGTGCTTACACACCGACTGCAGACCAAGTGCCCAGGTTTTCCAAACTCATGAGACTTTTATCACCCGACACTACATTTTTTGATCAATAATGAGATTTATGTGGCATTGACACATCTGTGCTCTTAACATGTTTGAACTAGATGGAAAACCAAGCCTTAAGTACTGTACGTGTGTTGCCTTGCTGTGGCAGAATATTCAGGGTATCTCCCTTGCCTAGAGCTGGCATGGTGGGTCTGAGTGATGGCCGGTAATGTGATTGGTATAAGGCTGTGATACAAGACGGTCTCAGCGAGTGTCACCAATCCTAGTGAGGGAAATAGAAGAGGAGCACGACAGAGAGAGGTAACAGCAACTTGAATAATTTCCTACAGTGTTAGCAAACTTTCAATAGCAGCTCTGGTCAAATGTACAATTAGATTCAGATTCATTTTTCACTGTACACTTTGATACACATGTGATATGTGTCACTTCCATTAACGATCAACACACCCTAAGCTGTGCTGAGGGCAAATGGCAAGTGTTACCACACATTCCTGCAGCAACATAGCATGCTCACAGTGCTTGACAGAACTACACAGAACACAACAAGACAGCACATACCAAACAACAAAGCAACAATAGTGATAAAGGCCCTGTCCTTTCCCCTCCCACCCCCACAGAGTTCTCTAACCCCAGGACAGGCCACCTTCGGCCTCCATTCTCCAGTGGACTCGTGGATACACCATCACTGAGCCCGAATTTCTCCAGCAGACTTGCAGACATTCACAGACCCAATCTTCAGCCACTGGGGATCGATCTGAACTTCTAGTCAACCTTCGGGCTTCGAGGATACAGCACACTGGAGAGGGTGCAGAGGAGACTCACCGGGATGTTGGCTGGATCAGAGCATTTTCATTATAGGGAGAGACAGGAGACACAAGAGGCCGTAGATGCTGGAACCTGGAGCAACAATGTGCTGGAGGAAATCAGCGCAGGAGGAAAATGGCTCCTCAATGTTTCAGGTCAAAACCACCAGGACTGAGAGTATAGAGATGTGAGGCAGGGACCAGGAGGTGATAGATGGAGCAGATACCGAGGGAGATGATGGGCAGAAGGAGCAGGTGGGTGGAGGGGACATAGGAAGCCTTGCCTATTCCCACATTAACTAGTCTGTCCTCAGCCTTTTCTACTGCCACAGTGAACTCAAAGTGCAGTAACAGCACCTCATATTCCCCTTAGGTAGTCTACAGCCCAATGGTGTGAGCATTGAATTTTCCACTTTCAATCGATCCACTCCCCATGACACTTTCCAACTCCCTCCAGTCCATCCATGTTCACCTGTTCCACTCCCCCAGCCCTCACTGTCACCCAGACTCAACAACCTCCTGAACCTTGTCCCATCACTCACACACCTATTTCTCCAGGGATTATTCTCCCCTCCATGCCTTACTTTACTCCTCATCTAGTTCTACTTATCACCTTCAAGCCTCTGCCTCCCCTCATCCTCTCACCTCTTTGTGCTGATTATCTACCCTATGTCCTCTCAATCCTGATGTAGGGTCTCAGTCTGAGACACTGACCATCCCTCAGCCTCCACAGATGCTACTCAAAGGACGTAACCTCAGTTTAGTATCCCCTACCACAGAGTAGGTTGAGGTGGATACCCGAATGTATGGAAGTATGAGGGGGATGGATGGGGGAGATAACAAAAATATGCTTCCCATGGTGGAAGTGTTTAAGAGGGTATAGGTTTAAGATGATTAAGGTTCAGAATCGGGTTTAATATCATTGGCATGTTGTGAAATTTGATATTTTGCAGCAGAAGTCAATTGCAATACATAATAATAAAAAACTATAAATTACAATAAGAATTATATATAAAAATTAAATTAAATAAGTAATACAAAGGGAGTGGAAAAGTAGTGAGGTAGTGTACATGGGTTTTATTGTTCATTCAAAAATCTGATGACAGTGAGGAAGAAACTGTTCCTAAAACATTGAGTGTGTGTCTTCAGGCTCCTATGCCTCAGCCTTGATGGTAGCAATGAGAAGGGGGCATGTCCTGGGTGATGGGGGTCCTTAATGATGGATGCCATTCTGTGAGGCATCGCCTTTTGAAGGTGTCCTCCATGCTAGGGAAGCTGGTGCCCATGGTGGAGAACCAGGAGTTTAGATTAGATCTGAGGGTATGATTGTGCTGAAAGTTCAGTCGTAAGCAGCCTGACACAGGTATTACTATTGTTCACGTGATCCAAGGCCAAGTGGAGAGCCAGTGAGATTGTGTCGCTGTGGACCTACTGTGGTGATAGACAAGTTGCAGTGGGTCCAGGACCTTGCTTGGGCAGGAGTTGATTCTAGCCATGGCCAACCTCTCAAAGCAGTTCATCGTAGCAGATGTGAATGCCACTGGGTGATAGTCATCGAGGTAGCTCACCCTGCTCTTCTTGGGCTCTGGTATGATTGTCACCCTTTCAAAGCAGGTGAGAATTTTTGACTGCAGCTGTGAGATTAAAACACTCCCGCCAGTTGGTTGACACAGGCATTCTGAGCCCTACCAGGTATACCATGAGAGTCTGTCCCCTTGTAAGGGTTCAACCTCTTGAAAGATGTTCTGACATCAGCTTCCGAGACAAAGATCACAGGATGTCCAGCTGCTGTAGGAATTTGTACAGGTGTAGTTTTATTCTCTCTTTCAATGCATGCATAAAAGGCATTGAACACATCTGGGAGTGAAGCATCACAGCCATTCGTAACGTTAGACTTTGCTCTGTTGGAAATAATGGCCTGCAAACCTGGCCAGAGCTGACATATATCCGATTCCATCTCTAACCTCAATCAGAATTGTTTATTTGCTCTTAAAATAGTCTCCCGTAGGTCGTACCTGAACTTCTTGTATAGTTCTCAGTCAGCAGCCTTGAATGCTACAGATCTAGCCTTCCAAAGACTATGAATCTCCTGCTTTATTCATGACTTTTGGTTTAGGCATGTCTGGTATGTTCTCAAAGACGCACAGTCATCCCCCAGGTCTTGATGAAGTTGGTTTATTCTTCAGACTCGAAGATCAATCCCTGAATACTGTCCAGTCCACTGACTCAATGCAGTCCTGTAAGCGCTCCTCCACATCCCTTGACCATACCTTCTTTGTCCTCACCACTGGTGCTGCAGTCTTTAGTCTCTGCCTATATATTCAGAGTAGAAGTACAGCCAGGTGATCGGACTTTCCAAAGTGTGGACGTGGAATATCACGGTAAGCCTTCTTAATGGTGGTATAACAGTGGTCAAATATGTATATATACTTCTATGGTTCCACTGGCGATATGTTGGTAGTTGTTCAGAGACTTCTTCAAGCTGGCCTGGTTGAAATGTCTGCAATGACAGGGAAGGCATCGGGGTGTATTGTTTCATGCCTGTTGAATACGGTGCTCAACTCCTCCAGTGCCTTGCCTGACATTGGCCTGAGTGGTATACGTCACTACCAGGATGATGGTGGAAAACTCACTTGGCAGAGAAAAAAGACAACATTTGATTGCTAGGTCAGGTGAGCAGGACTGAGACACAACTGTGCGGCACGACATGTTAATCATAAGGCATGCTCCACCCTCTCTATCTTTAAAAGACTGAGCTGAGCAATGGTGATGCCATTGAGCTGCAGCATCCTAAGTGATGAGAGGCAGCCATGTTTCTGTTCAGCAAAGTACTCAGCAGTCCCTGGTGTCCCTCTGGTGCAGCAGACTTGTCCACAGGTCTTCAGTTTTATTTTCCAGAGACTGTACATTTGCAGGTCAGGAGAGTATGGAGTGGGGATCTAAAGCCTTTGCATTTCAATCGTACTCAGCTTCTACGTTTCCGTTTTCTCAAAGGGGAAGTGCACTCGGAACCTATGCTTCGGTCTGGTATCTGCCGCTTTTGAGTATCAATGGATTTTTAAAAAATGTCTTAAAATGGTTACTTACAGAAGTACCCATGGCTGTGACTGGATTTCAGCTGTAAGTCGTCCTATGTGGGAATATTTGAAGAGTCCCATCAGAGCTGCACGCAGATTCGCCCCTCTATTGGCTCCATCTTGAAAGATCACATCAAAGGGGATGTGAGAGGGAATTTTTTCACACAGAGGGTGGTTAGAATCTGGAATGCACTAAGAAGGTTGTGGAGGCAGAGACTCTCACATTTAAGAAACATCCAGACCAGTAGTTGATTTCCCATGGCTCCCAACCTAATAGCTTAAAGGGGTTCATGCTGTTAATTGGAATGGATAGCATGGATATGATGGGGTGAAGGGCCAGTTTCTATGTTGTACAACTCTCTGTCTTTATGAGAAAATTAGTCAACTGTGACCCAAACTGAGACCCAATCTCACATGTAAAGACCATGAACCGGGTCCAATCCAGAGATTTCACCTGTGACAGTACTGCAGGAATGTGGCACTATTGCCACTGCTGAATTTTGGGATAGATATCAGACTCAGAAGAGGGGATCTATGCCAGCATCTCAAGTTGTAAAAACAGCAAGTGCTGGAAATACTTAGCATCTGTGGAGAGAGGAGTAGCAGTAATATTTCAGGTCAATAAAAAAAGTAGTTTTTTTTCAGCTTTCCAACTACTGCAGCATGTATTGGCTTCTCTTTTATCTCTAGGTCAATCATTATCCTCGAGGAAGTGGGACTATCTGCTCATCGTTGTTTGTAGGACCTTGCTATGACCACCAAGGCTGTGGCAACTTAAGTTTGTGCACTCCCTGATTACGTCAGTGGCTAAGCCTTGAAAATATTTTGGGTTGCCCTGCCAAAGGATGTGGAAGGCAATATCTTCAATTCATTTACAACGATAAGATAGGGAGTTGCCTTCATCTGGTTTTTAAACAAAATGAGGCATGAGAGTCTCTGCTTCCTGACTTCCAACACAGCACAAACATCGAACTTTGTAGTTTGTTTTGACGTGTGTCGCTCTCACTCACTTTGGCAGTGATGAGTGCCTAAGGAATTTCTGTCAATAATTAAACACACATTCTTTTGCAGGGATGTTTGGTAAAAAAATAAGCGCGGGGTGAGAGCAGAGTATGAGCTGTAAGGAGAGGCTGGACTAACCTGGGTTGATTTCTCTGGAGCAGCAGAACCAAAGGGGAGACCTGATAAGAGAGTCATGGATGCCTGGAGTGCACTACCTGGTATGGTGGTAGAGGCAAATACTTCGGAGACTTTTCGGCCCGAAACGTCAACTCTACTTTTTGACATAGACGCTGCCTGGCCTGCTGAGTTCCTCCAGCATTCTGTGTTGTTGCTCAGATTTCCAGCATCTGCAGATTTTCTCTTGTTAGAGGCACTTGGATAGGCACATAGATGTAAAGAAGATGGAGGGATATGAATATGGAATAGGTAGGAGGGATTAGTAATGGGTGTTTTTGATTTGCTCTTTTAGCTGCTTTGCCACAACATTGTGGGCTGAATGGCCTGTTCCTGTACTGTACTCTTCCATGTTCTATTAGGAGAGGTGTAGACAGAGTAGATAGTCAGCAATTTTCTCCCCAAGATGAACCGGCAAATACCAGAGAGCCCAGCTTTAAAGTGTGCCAGGGAAGTGTAAAGGAGATTTACGGGGCACATTTTTCTTTCTCCAAAAGTGATGAGTGACTGGAAGCAGATACATGATGACAGTAGTGTTTAAGAGGCATTTAGACAGACACAAAAACTAGCTTGGAATGGAGGGATATGGACCATGTGCAAATAGACACCATGGCTAGCAGAGACATAATGGGCTGAAGAGCCTCTTCATGTGCTGTGTTGTTCTATGTTCTGTGTTTCTTTAACAGATTAAGATTCTCCCCACTGAGCTGTGCAGGAGTACACATACTTTACATTTGTTTCCAAGCCCCACACTGACATTAGGCAAAAGCTTGGTTGAAGAGGTCAGTTTTACCTCAGTTTGGGACTAGTCACATTTGGAGGAATGTGGCGACCCTGGAGAATTACAGGGAGGCAGACTATAGGAGAGGTTATAGAGTCAGTTGTAGTGTCATAAGCAGGGAAACAGACCCTTTGGCCCACAGATTCCACATAGTTCCGGAGGTGAAGATTGAACCCAGATCGCTAGAGCTATAATACAGTGGTTCCAGCAGTCATATCACTGCACTGCCCTGTAGTGAGGGGTCAGGCCATGGTGAGATTTTATAATTCAGATCAGAATTTTAAAATCAAAACAAAGCTTCACTCAGAGCTGGATGTTGAAAGGCATCCAGTCATTGGTCATCCTCAGTAGAGGGCAATAGTTTTCCATCAGCAGCCACTGGGCAGTGAGCAATGGCGTCAGCTTGGAGGTGAACTTTAAACTTCGGGGAGAAAGGGTGAACCCCATGATCATTTTGTACACTTCTCATCCTCCACTCCAAAAAGAAAAGCCATGGCTCACCAATCTTTCTTCATAAAGCATGTGCTCTATTCCAGAGAGCATCCTTGCAAATCTCCTCTGCAGCCTCTCTAAACTTTCCACATCCCTCCTATAATGAGGCGACCAGAACTGAACACAATACTTCATGTGTGGTTTTATAGAGCTGCAACATTACTTCATGGACTTTGAACTTAATCCTCCAACTAATGAAGCCCAACACATCATAAGCCTTCTTAACCACCCTACCAGCCTACACAGCAATTTTGAGAGATCTATAGACGTGGACCCCAAGGTCCCTCTGTTCCTCCACTTTGCTAAGAATCCTGCCATCAGCCCTGTATTCTGCCTTCAAGTTCCATATTCCAAAGTCTATCAGTTTACACTTTTCTGGATTGAATTCTATCTGCCACTTCTCAGCCCAGCTCTGCATCCTATAGGTCTCATTGTGACCTATAACCGTCTACACTATCCACAACATTGCCAACCTTTAACAATAATAGTTGCTGTGGAGCTAAAATACTCATAGAGTTGTACTGCACAGAAACAGGCTATTCAGCCCAATATGTATGTTGACCACCATGCTTACCTGGATTGGCATGCTTGAAACACACCAAGTCGTTAAACATTTTCCAAGTTCTGATTGAAGATAACTAGCATGCAACACTAACTCTGCCTCTGTGTTCACAAGTGCTGATCAACATGCTGAGTATTCCCAGTGTTCTCCGTCCCCATCACCCCTGCTGGATGGCAATTATTATGAAAGTAGAGTTTGTCAGTCTGGACAAATTCTGTTCCAGGATATCCATTTTGTGAGCAGACCTGCCCCTGGATAAAGACACACCCAGGCATGGAATTATTGTTGACGTTAGATTAAAATGCTTTTAGACAGGAATGTAATTATTGTTCAGCATTTAACTTATGGTTCAATTAGTCATACTTTCTTCAGGTAAATATACAATTCCAAATGGCAGTATCCCTTTCTTCTTTAAATAATAGCTGTCATATTTTTTTAACTTGTGTCAACAATGGTGAGTGTCTGGGTTTACAATGGGAGATCCCATGTAAATTAGTGGTGACTAGTTAACTAGATATTACATCTCCATTGTCCTGTACACCATGCTTACATTAGGCCAGTGCTGGAGATACCCAGCAGGTCGGGCACCGTTGGTCATCAGAATTGGGAGAAGTTAGAAATCCAACGTACCTCGGGATCTGAAGATGGAGAGACTGGATGACCCAGTAAAATAATGCTGACTCAGCATGGCTAGGGAAAGCCAGTTGATCATTGCTGGTCTCTCTGAAGGAGATGAATGAGGTCAGAGAAAAGAGTGTTTTTTTTACACAGCCTAGGACTAGCTGCCAGTGGTGGTGGTGAAAGCTCGCATAATGGAAGTCAACACCATGGAAAGTATCTTACAAAGTGCTGCCTAAAGAAGTCAATATTCTGCATCAACGATCCCCACCATCTGGGCCATGCCATCTTCAGACAGCTACTATCAGGTAAGAGTAACTGAAACCTGAAGTCCTATATTACCAGTTTCAAAATCTGCTACTTCCCTTCAACCATTCAGTTTTTGAACCAGCCAGCACATCCCTAATCACTACCTCAGTTTACCAACATTCAAAGATTCAAAGCGCATTTATTATCAAAGAATGTATAAGTTATGCAACCTTGAAAGTTGTCTGCTTATGGGCAGCCATAAAGCAAGAAATTTGAATAACCCGATTTAAAAAAGACCGAATTGCCATTGCGCAGAGAAAGAGAGTGGAAAGAAAACAGACATTGAGCAAGCCAACGGCATCCTGAACCAGACTGAGTCCCAGATCCGCTCCTGGAGCCCAGCCAAGCCTCGGTCCCCTGTCTCCACACCAGCAGAACAGAAACGCACGGCAGCCGGATCAGTTCACAGTCGCAGAGAAAGAAATAAACATTCACAGGAGAGCAAGGGAAATCAGCCCGACCCAACCCTTGCCTCCGTACCAGACACTCGGGCTTCTGTCTGTCTGGGCAGGCATTTAAATTGTCCAAGCACCAAGTACTGTCAGGTTCTAGGATCTGGATCCCAGCACCTCGATGCCCCACCCAAAGCCATTCTCGATCTCATCATCCTCGCACTTAGGTTAGTTGGATGGTCCCACTTCGACTCCTCTCCAAATCGCTCACTCCATCTCTGGTAGTGATACGAGCTCAGTCCCCAAACCCGGCAGCTTGAACAAGTTTTGCCTCGCAATGTCCCAGCATAGTTCATCCTCTGAACCAGCCTCACCTCTGCTCGCCTCCTTACTGTCTGCAGCAAGAGTTCACCATGATTTGCTTCATGAAAAACGTTATAAGTAATGTTTTTAGTTGATTCTCTTGTCTTATGATTTACCAGTAAGCTGTCGCACATCTTCAGTAGTAACGCCATCTTAAACTGGAAACGTTATGACCATGTTGACCACTTTGACCTAAAATGGCCTTTTTTCCATTCTAATTGTGTTCTGTCCTGTATAATTTATACATGGCTTATGTTTTGTTACTGCTTTTCTTTTGAACACTGTGTCTAAGCTCTGATGCTGCTGATTGTTAGTTTATCATTGAATCTGTACATACATGTGTATATGACAATAAACCCAACATGACCCCATTCAAGCAACACACACAAAATGCTGGTGGAACACAGCAGGTCAGGCAGCATCTATAGGGAGAAGCACTGTCGATGTTTCGGGCCGACAGTGCTTCTCCCTATAGATGCTGCCTGACCTGCTGTGTTCCACCAGCATTTTGTGTGTGTTGCTTGAATTTCCAGCATCTGCAGATTTCCTTGTGATGACCCCATTCAATTCAATTTGAAGAGTGGGATATGGTTTGTGTTCAGAAGGAAGCGATTTAGTTTAATTTGACATCGTGTTCAGCGCAAACATCGAGCACTTAACTAAATGCTTCTTAATTTCACTATCATTTGTTTCCAACACTTTCCCTAGCAGTGTGCTCCAGGTACTTATCACGTTCCATGTTTAAAAAAATTGCCTCATAAATCACCTATAAATTCCCCCCCCCCACCTTAAATCTATGCCCTCTAGTAATTGACCTGGGAAAGAAGCTGTCCACCTTGTCTATGACTCTGATAATTTAGAAAAAAAAAACTTCCATCCGGCTTCCAATGCTCCAGAGGAAATGATCCACTTTTCCCAACCTCTTCTTGTAGCCAATACTCTCTAACCCAGGCAACATCCTGCTGAATCTTTTGTGCACCCTCTCCAAAGCCTCCACATCCTTCCTATAATGAGGCCGAGCTGAAGTAGCTGAAGCTTTATACAGATGCAGAACTCAGACGAGTTGGGTCAAGGGGTGAACCCACCAGCTGATAAAGGTAAGTGTTTTAATCAATTTTGGCATTATGACAATTTGATTTAAGAACATAAGAAGCAGGAATAGATCCTAGAACAGAGAACTAAACAGCACAGAACAGAACATCTGGACCATAATGTTGCACCAACCTCTTCACCTACTCCAAGGCCAAGGTAGCGTGTCCCTCCCAGATGCCCCACATTCTTCTTTTATCCATGTGCCTATCTAAGAGTCTCATAAATGAGCCTAATGTATCTGCCTCTACCACCAGCCCTGTCAGGGTTTTCTATACACCCACCACTCTCTGTGTAAAAACCTACCTCTAACATACCCCAACCTCTCTCCAATCACCTTAGCCTTCCATTTTTCTATCATATATATAACACAGGTCATTCACACAGGTTACTTTACCATTCAATTAGATCATGGTTTCCCAACCTTTTTTAGCCCAATGCCCCCCTGAAGCACCTTCATACTTGCCAACGCCCCTCTTACACACCATGTACTTTCCAGTGCCCCCATAGTGTAAAAACATGTCTACCATGTGCTAACATGAGAAAAATGATTCTGCTTTAATTTTTTTTTTGTTTTTTAACCTAACTTACACAGTACCTGTGCATTATACAGCAGCTTCGATATCAATGTGATCCTTGAGCTTGGTGGTTTTTAGCAAGAGTTGAAATATCTGGTTCAAATTGTGACAGAAAAAGCCTTGTCTCCACGTGTAACAATGTCCAAGTGGTTTCTGTTTTTTCTGAGTATGTGGTTCACTGCACTGAATCTTCTTTCAATAAGGTAGTAGGGTGGAAATGCAATGAAGAGCAGTTAGGCTCTTCTCCAAAAACCAGGAAACCTTGCATGACAATATAGCCACATACCACAAAGCCCACATTTTTGAAAAGCATTTTAGCTTCTTCATCATTCTGAATTTTGATAATTTCTTCTTGCAAGCTCTCTTCCTGTTCTTCCACCTCACAAAGAAATAGGTCAATTACCCAGTCCGGAATTTCCAGATCATTCAAATCCTTGAATCAATTCTTCTTCAGTGACTGCAGGTGTAGGCAGTCACTTGCAAATCACCTTCTGTGAAAGAGAGTGCCATGCTCTCCATGCAGGGAAACTGTGAGAACATTATTCTCCCAATGATTTGCTTATATATTTCCAATTTTCCATAAAAGTGGACACTGCATTTTTTGCCTGGTTTGAATGAAAATTCATATGTAGAATGTTCATTTTGTCATACCAATCAGCTAGGTATTCCACATCTTCATGTAGAAGTTCAATCTTGCGGATTGGTGATAACATATCCTCCTTGCTGACAATCAACACTGGAGCACCTCAGGGGTGTGTGCTTCACCCACTCCTCTACTCTCTGTATGCACATGACTGTGTGGCTAGGCATAGCTCAAAAGCCATCTACAAATTTGCTGACAATACAACCATTGTTGGTAGAATCTCAGGTAGGGATGAGAGGGCATACAGGAGTGAGATATGCCAATTAGTGGGATGGTGCCGCAGCAACAACCTGGCACAATGTCAATAATACAAAAGAGCTGACTATGGACTTCAGGAAGGGTAAGACAAAGGAACACATACCAATCCTCATAGAGGTATCAGAAGTGGAGATAGTGAGCAGCTTCAAGTTCCTGTGTGTCAAGATCTCTAAGGATCTAACCTGGTCCCAACATAATGATGTAGTCATAAAGAAGGCAAGACAGCAGCTATACTTTATTAGGAGCTTGAAGAGATTTGGCATGTCAACAAATACATCCAAAAACTTCTGTAGTTGTACGGAGGAGAGCATTCTGACAGGCTGCATCACTGTCTGGTATGGGGGGGCTACTGCACAGAACCGAAAGAAGCTGCAGAAGGTTGTAAATCTAGTCAGCTCCATCTTAGGCACTAGCCTACAAAGTACCCAGGACATCTTCAGGGAGCGGTGTCTCAGAAAGGCAGCATCCATTATTAAGGATCTCCAGCACACAGGGCATGCCCTTTTCTCACTGTTACCATCAGGTAGGAGGTACAGAAGCCTGAAGGCACACACTCAGCAATTCAGGAACAGCTTCTTCCCCTCTGCCATCCGATTCCTAAATGGACGTTGAAGCTTTGGGCACTAACTCACTTTTTTTAATATAGAGTAATTCTGTTTTTGCACATTAAAAAAAATCTTTTCCATATACATAATTGATTTACTTGTTTATTATTGTTATGTTTTATTTTATTTGTTATTTTTATTATTTTTTCTCTCTCTGCTAGATATGTATTGCATTGAACTGCTGCTGCTAAGTTAATAAATTTCACTTCACATGCTGGTGATAATAAACTTGATTCTGATTCTGATATTGATTCTGATTCTGAAAAGCTTTTGCTGAGTTTGAGTAAAAATTCAACCATCAAAAAGATCAAAGGAATGTTTTAAGCAGCAGCCTTTTGACAGCCAGTGCACTTCAGTGTGAAGAAGCAAGCGTTGAATCTCTTCATTGTTATCTTGGTATAGCTGGCAAAATATTCTGCTATTTAATGGATGAGATTTAATTTTGTTGATAGCAAGTATTACAAGAGTCATGCTTCAAAAAGTCGCTGACTGAGGTTTTTGGCTGTGAGACGTTGACGATGAATTACACAATGGATTACAAACAGATTTGGAATGTCTTTTTTCATGAAAACCACTAAACCTGTATGGTGACCTGTCATATATGGTGCTCCATCCGTTGCACAAGAAATCATGTTCCTAAATGGAATACTTTTATCCTCAACATACATTCTGATCACATCGTAGATTGATTCTCTTTTGATGTTTGTTTTTAACTTTCTACAAAAGAGAATCTGTTCATAAACTTTTCCATTTTTGATAAACCATACATATTGCCATTATCAATGCTTCATTGTCTTGCACAGTTGACTCATCCAGTTGTATTCCAAATTCTGTTTTTTGTAGCCCTGTGTATAGTTAACACTCGATGTTTTCACTCATTTCATCAATACGATGAGCTACAGAGTTATTACTCAGAGGAATTGATTTTAAAATACTGGGATCCATTTTGAGAACAGTGGTGAGCACCTCTGATACAGCAGGCGTTATTAATCTTTCACCAATTGTATGAAGTTTTCCACACTTCAGTATCAGTTTGGAAATTTTATAAGAACAATGAGACCACTATCGAGGTCATTTTTAGCTTTCTTGGCAAATGACTCAACTGTGCAATGCTTTTCAAATGCTTCTTTCATCTTCTAAAACTGAGTAATACCATAAGCAGCCTTTTCAGGATATCTTTTACAGAAGTGCTCCTGTAAGCTTGATGGTTCCATGGCTTCATTAGACAGTACAGTATTACAAATAAGACACATGGGGCGTCACTGATCTGACGAGAACAGAATAATGCCATACTCCAAGTATGTAACATTGTATTGATGCACTTTCCGTAGCTTCTGTTTCTTAGCAGGATTAGAATACAAGGCTTCACTGCCTCCAGACTCATAGAGGTTGCACCGTACGTATTTATCGATCATTAATGGGGCTAAATTAAAATTAAAAATTAGCACAAACTGGATGTTGATGATGGCAGAAAGTTGACTCAGTCCATCAGGTCTCATGCCTCAAGTTAGGGTGCCGTTTACCGAACTGCACCCCACCCCCAAGAATCTCGAACGCCTCCCCCAACTACCTCTATTTCCCCTAATGCCCACTTAGGACACATAACCGCCCCTGTTGGGAATCACTGAATTAGATCATCATCTTCTTGCTCAGTGTCAATTTAACATAAGAACATATAAGAACATAGGAGCAGGAGTAGGCCATCTGGCCCATCGAGCCTGCTCCGCCAGTCAATAAGATCATGGCTGATCTGGCCATGGACTCATCTCCACCTACCTACCTTTTCCCCTTAAACCGTAATTCCCCTACAATTGAAAAATCTATCCATCCTTGTCTTAAATATATTTACTGAGGTGGCCTCCACTGCTTCATTGGGCAGAGAATTCCACAGATTCACCACTCTCTGGGAAAAGCAGTTCCTCCTCATTTCCATCTCAAATCTCCCCTGAATCTTGAGACTACGTCCCCTAGTTCTAGTCTCACCTACTAGTGGAAACAACTTTCTGGCCATTTCTTTCAGTACCCTGGGATTCATTCCATCAGGACCAGGAGACTTAACTATCTTCAGGCCCACAAGTTTGCTCAGCACTACCCCTTTAGTGATAGCTATTTTATCGAGGTCCTCACCTCCCATTGCATCCGTGACATTTCTCATTGGCACATTAGATGTGTCCTCCACAGTGAAGACCAAATGACAAATTAGTCATTCAAAGCCTCGGCCATTTCCTCATATATCAATTCCCCCTTCTTGTCCTCCAAGGGACATTCACTTTAGCCACCCTTTTCCACTTTAGATAATTATAAAAACTTATACTATCTGTTTTTATATTTTGGCCTAGTATATTTTCATAATCTAGCTTCCCCTTCTTTATTGCTCACCTAGTGGTACTTTGTTGTATTTTAAAGTTTTCCCAATCTTCCAGCTTCCCACTGCTCTTCGCAACTTTGTATGCAAGAGCTTTTAGTTTGATGCCTTGTTTTATTTCCTTAGCTCTCCCCACCTTTACTGTCCTTGCTTTTAACTGGAATATACTTTTGTTGAGCTCCATGAAAAATCTCTTTGAAAGTCTTCCACTGTTCCTCAACTATCCCACCATATAGCCTGTGTTCCCAGTCCACACTAGCCAAATCCTCCCTCATCCCATTGTAGTATCCATTGTTTAGGCATTATATATTGGTTTAGATTGAATTATTGCAGCCACCATGTGTATGAGAAAGTCAATCGTACTGTGATCACTCTTTCCAAAAGGATCTCTAACTGCAAGATCTCTAGTTTTACCTGTCTCATAGCAGAGGACTAGATCTAAGATAGCACATTCAGTAGGTTCAGTAACATGCTGTTCAAGAAAGCCATCACAGATGCATTCTATGAAGTCCTCCTCAAGACTCCATTGACCAACTTGATTCACACAATCTATGTGCACGTTAAAGTCCCCTATGAAAACTGCTATTCCATTCTTACATGCCTCAGATATTTCTATGTTTATTGCCTGTACCACTGCAATGTTATTATTTGGTGGTGGATAGACAACCTCCACCAGTGATTCTTTTCCCTTTACTATTCCTAATCTTTACCCAGATGGATTCCACATTCTGATCCTTAGACCTTATACTGTCTCTCACTATCGCCCTGATTTCATCTTTAATTAAGAGCGCTACTCTACCTCCCTTACCTTACTGCCTATCCTTACATATTACCTGATATCCTTAGATATTTAATTCCCAATCCTCTCTACCCTGCAACAACATCCCTCTGACAGCCACTAAATCATACCTCTTTGTACTGATTTGAGCCACAGGTTCACTGACCTTGCTTTGAATACTACAAGCATTCAACTAAATTGCCCTTACACTCATTGTGCTTTTAAAATCTTGTAATATTTTAACCTTTTGGACTTGGCTTTTCTTCATTTTTATTCCTACTTTTCTCCTTTTTATCTTTTCTTTTTCTTTATCTTTATCCAGACTTAACCCACCCCTCTACTATTTAGTTTAAAGCCCTATCCACAGTCCTAGTTGTGCAATTCGCTAGGATCCAGGTCCCATCATGGTTCAGGTGGAGCCCATCCCAGTGGAACAGCTCCCTCCTTCCCCAATACTGGTGCCAATTTCCCATGAATTCAAACCAACTTCTCTCACACCAATCCTTGAACCATGGATTTAAAGCTCTAATCTTCTTGACCCTATGGCAATCTGCACATGGCTCAGGTAGTAACCCAGAGATTACTATATTTTTGGTTGTGCTTTTTAATTTAATCCCTAACTGCTCAAATTCCCTCAGCAGAACCCCTTTCCTCATTCTTCCTGTGTCATTGGTACCCACATGGACCACGACAACTGGATCCTTCCCCTCCCTCTGCAAATTCCTCTGCAGGTCAGATAAGCTGTCCTAAACACAGGCACCAGGCAGGCAACACAGCCTTCGGGATGTTCTATCCTCGCAACAGAGAACTCTGTCTATTCCGCTGAGTATACTATCCTCAATTACCATTGCATTTTTCTTTCCCCATTCTTGAATGGTTCCCTGAACCACGGTGCCACAGTTAGGTTGCTCATCCTTCCTACAGCCCCCTCTCTCATCCACACAGGGAGCAAGAATCTCAGACCTGTTGGACCAACTCAAGGGCTGAGGCTCCTCCAGTACTGTCTCTCGGATTCCTCTACCCACCTCACTCGCAGGCACACCCTCTTGTCCCTGACCACAGACTGAATTTGAGGCAGCAAATCTAACGGGTGTGACTACCTCCTGAAACAGAGAATCCAGGTGACTCTCCCCCTCCCTGATGTGCCGCAGTGTTTGAAACTCAGATTCCAGGTCATCAACTTTGAACCCGAGTTCCTCGAGCAGCCAACACTTGCTGCAGATGTGGTTACCAGGAACCACGGTGGGGTCCACCAACTAGGGCACATCACCGGATCCTGCTTCATCCCTTTACTTAATTAGCTGTAATTTAGCGACTTTTTATTTAACCACTACAAAAGCCTTACCTGCTACTTACTTGGGACTTACTTTGGCCTCCTCATCAAAACCTCAAGTTCCCACTCCTGCACCGGTCCCCTCACTCAGTAGCCACTCCACTTTGACCCTTCTTTACTCTTATTTGCTCCTACTAATAGATTGTGAATCAATTGGTCTGCCACTAATGCGCCGACCCCACAAAATGCTTCTTTTTTATACTCTTCAATGGATGACAGCACCGGGGGTGCCTAGGTGCAGGCCGAGTAGCAGCCATACTCCTGATTCTCTTCTCCCCGCCATGTGCGAAGCTCTCTCTCTCTTTGAATCAATTGGTCTGCTGTTAATGCACCAAGCCTTGTGAAATGCTTCTTTTTTAAAATTTTCCTCCCTGACCTGTGCGAAGCTCCCTCTCTCTGCGAATTGATTGGTCCACCACTAATTTCCTAATATTCATACCCAAAAATATCAAATCCACTGCGGAAGGTCCCCACTGACTGGGCAACCACAACCCTCATGTGGTGAGGATTCCTCTCAGTGAAAAGTTTTCTTCTTTCCTGAGTGGCTCATGAGAGACAGTGGCCAGTGGTCCTCAGTGGCCCAGCCAGGGTAAACATCCAGCTCAGAACTATTTTGTGCCCTCTAGTGAGATCGGCACTCTTTCTCCCAGACAGGACCAGTCTATTATCTCTCTCCTAATGGGGCAACCCTCCCCACCCCCAGAAGCGAGCCAGGGAAACCATCGTCACACTCACCCTATCACAACTCTACCTTTATGCGTGAAGCCCGGTGTTAGAACATTGAATACAGAAAAGCACAGCGCAGGAACAGGCTGTGTGCTGAACTAATTAAACTAGGAATTAAATTCCTAGTTAATCCCTTCTGCCTGCACAAAGTCCACATCTCTCCGTTCTCTATGCCTATCTTAGACCCATTTAAATGCCTCTATCCTATCTGCCTGCTCCACCACCCTGGCAGTACATTCCAGGCTCTGAGTAAAACACTTGGCCTGCACATCTCCTGTGAATTTACCCACCCACCTGAAACACCTGATCTCTGGTGTAGGACATTTCAGC
The DNA here is from genome assembly GCF_048418815.1 of Hemitrygon akajei. NCBI lineage: Eukaryota > Metazoa > Chordata > Chondrichthyes > Myliobatiformes > Dasyatidae > Hemitrygon > Hemitrygon akajei. The sequence continues at coordinate 37,310,183 of NC_133127.1, forward strand.
CCTGAGAGAAAGCTACTGGCTGCCCACTCTACCTATGCCTTGTAAAGCTGACCCAAAAGCTCAACACTATTTCTCCCTGACTTGATGAATGTTTCCAGAATTACTTGTTGTTATTTTATTCCCTCAGATTAAGGGTCCAGACTTGTACACGGTATCCCAGGTGCAGCCACACTCTGTACCATCAGAATGGGCCTGACAGTGGATTCTGAGCCTTAAACTCTACAAAGCTTGCTCCTGTTGTGCCCAAGATGAGCGGCACTGAGGTACAGCGGTTAGAGCTACTGCCTCAGGGCCTGCAGAGACCTGGGTTCGATCCTGACTGTGGGGCGTTGGCTGAGGGGAGATTGCATGTTCTCCCTGTGACCACACACGTACCCTAGGTTCTCTGGCTTCCTCCCCTGCCCCAAAGACGAGCAGGTTGGTAGGTGAACTCTCTGCTGAAAATGACCCTCGGTGAGTGGTGGATCAGAGGGGAGTTGACAGGCAGGTGGGGAGAACAAAATGAGGTGAGTGTAAGATTATGTGCTTGATGGTTAATACAGATTAGGTGGCTGAAGGGTCTGTTCCACTCCAACAAACTGCAACATGACCATGGCCATGGCCAGATAATCCCTATTTTAGTGATGCTGGTTGAAAGACAAGATATTGTCCCAGAGCACAGGGCAGCCTCCCACCTGGTACGTCAGAGGTAAGAGAGAGACGGTGTTCTGTCTGAGACAGGCAATTCTTGCTCAACTCTCAGTTTCTCCCTGGAGTGAGCCCTTGATAAAATGACGTCACAGGGCAGGGTGAGGTTTTATCACCTTATCTGCAGTTTTTTCCTTATCATCCAATCAACTGTTACTACAACAAGCGTGGCCATCCAAAACAAACCTGGCAAAGATGTCTCGGTGTGTGGGGATTGGCCCTCCACACAGCCAAGGTTGTCCTTTAGATAATGAAAGGAAGCATTGCCTGCTCTAATTTCAATTCCAAACCATAACGAGTCAACCAGGGGTATTTGTCCAGGTGTCCTCTGAGCTAGAAAATGGCTTCTGATGCTAGAGGATCTCCTGATGCTGACCCAGTGTGACGTGCATTTGTCATTGTTGAAAGCTGTTGAGGTGGGACTATCACACTCCAATGTCGGCCCTACCAGACATTTCACTTCTGCCATGATTCTTTGTGCTGTCAGCAAGTTGTCAGACAATCCTCCTCAGCCCAGTCGCTGCACGTTTCCAGCTGAGACCAGGAATACATGAACACGAGGAGCAACGCACGCACACAAAATGTTATAGGAACTCAGCAGGTCAGGCAGCATCTATGGAGGGGAATAACTAGTCAAATACTCTTCATCGGGACTGGAAAGGAAGGGGCAGAAGCCAGAATAAGGAGGTGAGGTGGGGAGGGGAAGACGTATAGGCTGACAGGCGATTCATGAGACCAGGTGAAGAGGAACGTGGGTGGAGGAGCTGAAGTAGAAGCTGGCTTCCCTCTCGACTCCTCTTCTCCTCACCTGCCCATTACTTCTCTCTGGTGTCCCCTCTTTCTTCTGTGCTCCACTGTTCCCTGGTTTATTAGATTCCTCCTTCTTCAGCCCTTCACGTTTTCCACCTGTCACCTCCCAGCTTCTCACTTCAGATGTCCTCACGCACCCACCCACCTTCCCCATTACCTGGTCTCTGGAATAACTAGTCTCCTTCCCCTTCCCCCTTCTTGCTCTGGCTTCTAGCCGCTCTTCTTCCAGTCCTGTTGCAGTGCCTCAGCCTGAAACACCAACTATTACTCCCCTCTATAGATGCTGCCTAACTTGCTGAGCACTTCCATGATTTTGTGTGTGTTTTGCTGAGACAAGAAATACGTTGAAGAGCCACTTGACCCTCTGATGACGGAGAGGGCGATCTGTAGTGAGGAAGATCACATCTGTATACACCACAGTGGCCTTTATCGGTCAGGGCACTGAATATATAAATCTGGAAATCTGCTTCTCGATTCTTAAATAAAATAGTGTTTAATAGATTAAACCACTCACCTTCGTCAGCCAATGGGTTCATCCCTTGGCACTGCAGTTATAAAGCTTTGGCTATGTCACATTTGGATTATGACGTGCATTTGTGGTGACTATACTACAAGAAGGATGTGGAAGCTCTGGCAAGGGTGTAGAAAAGGTTCTTCAGGACGTTGCCCTGATTAGAGTATTCATTATAAGAGTTAAACAAATTTGGATTATTTTCTCTGGAATATCAGAGGCTGAGGGATAACCTGATAGAACTTTATACAATTACGAGAGGCACAGACAGAATAGACAGTCAGAGTCTCTTTCCCAGGGTGGAAATATCACACAGCAGAGGGCAAACATTTTTCGTCAGATGGGGGAAGTTTAAAGGAAATAAAGAACGCAATTTTTTACACAGTATATGGTAGGTGTCTGGAATCTGCTGCTGGGGAACTGGTGTAGACAACATTTAAGACATTTAAGCAACATCTAAAGTCATAGAGAAGTACAACACAGAAACAGGCCCTTCAGCCCATCTGGTTCATGCTGAAGCCATTTAAACTGCCTACTTCCATCGATCTGCACCAGGTCCATATTCATGTACCTATCCAAACTTTTCTTAAATATTGAAATCAATCTTGCATGCACAACTTGTGCTGGCAGCTTGTTCGACACTCTCACCACCCCCTAAGTGAAAAGATTTCCCCTCATGTTCCCCTTAAACTTTTTACCTTTCACTCTTAACCCATGAGTTCTGGTTGTAGTCCCACGCACCTCAGTGGAAAAAGCCTGCTTGTATTTACCCTATCTATACCCCTCATAATTTTGTATACCTCTTCAAATCTCCCCTTAATCTTCTATGTTCCAAGGAATACAGTCCTAACCTATTCAAGAAGCATCTTGCCAGGCACATGAATAGGCAGATTAGAGGGATATAGTTCTCACATTCTTTTCTTCTCATCCATGTTCTTCCAGTCACCACGCATCAGTGGTAACTTATAGTGACCAATTAACCCTCTAACCCCAGACATCTATGGCACGTGGGATGTGGGACATGGTGGGGGGGGGGGGGGGGAGAAACAAGAGTACTCAGGGGAAACTCATCCTGCCATTGGGAGGATGCAAAAACACCTAGACAGTACCAGAGGTTGGCATTGAACTTGGATCTCTGGTGCTATGAGATAGCAGGAACTCAGCTCGAAGATTGAGGGGGTTATTTTGTCTGGTCAACAGTTCTGGTTTCCTTGGAGCATCTCTGGAAGCTAAGATAACGGAAGTGGGGGGGGGGGGGGGGTTGGTATGATAGAAACAAAACTCCTGCTCAGCCGAAGATACACCCAACCAATCACAGGCCTTCCCCTCAGCTCTCTGCCCCTCCTTCCTCTGCATCATGAAACCAGATTCATTCCTCTCTTTCCCAGCTCTGACATGAACCATTAGCTCTGCTCCTTCCACAGACTCTGCCTGACGTGCTGAGAGTTTCCAACACTCCCTGGGTTACTTCTAGGTAACAGGAGTAGCGATCTTTTGTTTTTGAAGTTTACTCAGAAGTGATCACTGTAACATCCCAAATAGGGAATGTTCAGACAGCAAGATCCCACAAACAGTGACCACATTTATCAGGCTGAATCTGTTCCAGAAAGATAACTTGTAAGCCTCGGGACAAGAGGGATAGATCCCCATTCTTCATTCCAACATTAAACAAGTGACCAAGGAATTTCTGGTGGAATTAGCAACATTGAGAGTGATTTAAAAAATGGCAGTCAGCTGAATATCCATAAGTTTTGCCCCAACCAGGAGGAAAGAAAGGTTCTTCCATTAGTGTGACATTCCCTCAGCACTGCCCCTCCCGTTGTGTGACATCCCCTTAGTACTACCCCTCTGACAATCTCTCAACACTACTCCAAATCAGTTGATACTAAAACAGTCATCAGTGTTTCTCTCCATGTTTCAAAGTGTCTTTAAAACAAAATAGTAGTTTAATAATTAGCTGAATTCTGTAAAATTAGTGTTAGTTTTATATAAAAAAAGTATAAAATCCTTGGAGTGTAACAGTATCATAGTAAAGGATAATGATCAGTGATTAACCATTCCACCCACCTGGCTAAACACATAATTAAACCAGATTTCACTTGATAAATGCCTTTTATTTCTTACTCAAGTGAGTCTTTAGCAATGTTTGGCTGATTTAAACAAAACTGAAAGACCATATTTCCAAATACACATTTTACAGTGGGATTAGTCAGAATACATTCAAAATGTTTCCTGCCTTCACTACACAATATGAATGAATGATTGAGCCAGGAGTTTGTAGTCATACATTCCTGTTTTCTGGAAAAGATTCAGCTTTTGTTATCCTTTATTGCAAAGTGGGGGTAGTGCCTGTCTTGGCTCGTGCATAATGACTCAAGCATCAAATCAAAGGAACACCTTGAAAAACTTCTTTGGAAGAGAAGGTGGAGAGATTAAGAGAGAACTTTCCAGAGCTGAGGAAAGGCGACTTAACCAGAATCACACACAAAGTGCTGGAGGAACTCAGCAGGACAGGCAGCAGCTATGGAAAAGAGTACAATCGATGTTTCGGGCTGAGATCCTTCAGCAGGACCTACCAAAGGGTCTCAGCCTGAAACATCAACTGTACATTTTTCCAAAGATGCTGTCTTCCCTGCTGAGCTCCTGCAGCATTTTGTGAGTGTTGCCTGGATTTCCAGCATCTGCAGATTTCCTCTTGTTTTTAATCAGAATCAGATTTATTATCATTGACTTATATGGCAAGAAATTTACTGTTTTGGGACAGCAGCACAGTGCAAAGATATAAAATATGTCTTGCAAAAGGTGCAGGATCTTGAAGTACCATTGCAAGTGGTTAAGAGCAACTATTTCCCTTCAACCATTTGACTGGTCAATGGTAAATGCCTCAGTACAGCGAAACTATGGCCAGTTCAATCACTTGCCATTAATACTTGCTCTAATTATACTCTTACTTGTAAAAGTTGTATATAATTTATGTTTTCCTGGTAAATGCTGCTGAAGTGTTGTTATGCACCTGTGATCTGCTGCAAGTTTATATTTCTCCTGTTCACACACGTGACAATAAACTTGACCTTGACCTCGACTTTGCTGGTTCACAATTTGCAACACACCTTGGAAGTGGTCACTTCATTCAAGCCAACTCTTGTAGCCAGACTGCATGTCATCTCCCAATGGCCACCTGTTTTTGATCCCTTCCCACTACCCTGTGGGAGCCTGTAAAAGTGTCATCGATGGACAAAATGTTCAAGGATTTTGGAGTTTTGCCAGAATTTATGGGAAAATGACTCGACAGAAATATAAGAACCTGCTCATTTATAAATGTGTCTGTTGAAGAGGTTCACATGGGGAAAAGACTGGGATTACCATATTGGAAAGATTTGGGTAATTGTAGAGTTGTCATAGAATGAGGCAATTTGGCCCATTGAGTCTATATGAGCTCCAAGCAGAGTAATCCACCAACTCTCAGACCCTGTACTCTCCTCATGTTCCTTCTTTGGATCTATCCAATTTCCCGATTAACTGTCTCTACCTGCTCCAGCTCAGCACCACTCTTTACATAAAATCATCTCTCTATTTCTTCTGTCTAATATTTTAAATGCATTCACCAGTCCTTGAAGCATCTGTTACTGGAAAAGTGTTTTTCTTCATCTGCATCAGATCCACCTTCATTAAACCTCCACTCAGTTTCTTCTGTTCCAAGGAGAAGCTGCTGCCCCTCCATTCTAACCCTTCCACCTTCTGCACTTCCTTTAGAATCTTGCTGAAGAGAGAATGGGTGGAGAATTCCAACTGTGATTTAGTCACTGTCTTGAGTGATTCAACATAACTTTCTCTCCCTCTGTAACTGGAACATAGCGGAATGAGGAGTGATCCTACGGAGGCATATAAAATCATGAGAGGTATAGATAGGGTGAATACACGCAATTGTTGTCTCAAGATTGGGGAGTGGTGAACTAAATGGCATGGGTTTAGAGTGAGAGGGGAGAGATTTAATAGGAAACTGGGGGGGCAGGTTTTTCACTCGGAGTGGTGGGTATATGGAAGTGGTTTAAGCAGGTACAATAATAACATTTAAAAGGCACTAGGACAGATACATAGATAAGGAAGGCTTAGCGAGATTTAGGGCAAATATAGAAAATTAGTTCTAATTATTTTTTAAGCCTTCCTTGAGTGATCCAATTTTTTTACTTTGGAAAAATAAAGGTATGAATTCTTTTTTGGATCTATTTAAAGAAGATAGACTGATCTTTTGAACAATTAGTTGATAAATATTCTCTTTTATACTCACACTTTTTACAATATCTTTAAGTTAGACATTTCTTACAAAAATATTTAAGTAATTTTCCTTACATATTGGATGCCGACCTGTTAGATACTATTACGAGTATGAACCCTTTGATGAAGGGTTCCATTGGAAGAATTTATAATTTACTATTACAATGGGATAAGCGTCCTTTATTTAAAATTAAACAAGATTGGAAAAAGGAACTTAATTTGACTTTTATGACGGAGGACTGGATGCGGATTCTGAAGTTGGTTAACTCTTCTTCGATCTGCGCTAGTCATTCACTGATTCAATTTTAGATTGTACATTGTTACTATTTGATGAAGGAGAGTTTGTCTAAAATCTTTCCTAATGTTGATAGTTATTGTGATAGATGTAAAACTGAGACAGCTACACTGACACATGTTTTGGTCTTGTTCTATACTGGAACAGTTCTGGAAGTCAGTTTTTCTACAATTTCTAAAGCACTTAAAATTAATTTACAACCTAACAAATTAACTGTGCTCTTTGGAATAATTCCTCAAAATATCCCTGGTATTTCTTTGTCTGACCAACATGTTATTGTGTTTGTTACATTGATAACTAGGAGAGCCATTCTGTTGAAGTGGAAGGATACATCGGCTCCCATTCTGTCACAATGGTTCTCTCAAGTGATGCTATGTCTTAGTTTGGAGAAAATTAGAAGTTGAACCTTCGAACCTATGTTTGATTTTGAGAAAAGATGGGTTCATTTGCTCGTTACTATCATTTGAGTTAATTGGTAGATTTCCTCCGCGATCTAATTGTAAATTTTGGTATTTTTTTTGCTGGCAGTTTGATGTTTATCTTTAGAAGCTTTTTGTATGATGCATGGCTCCGGGGTTGAACACCTAATGGGTTTTTTTCCCTCACTTTGCTTCAGTAGGGTTTTTTTTTCTTTTTTTTTGTGTCACCGTATTTTTCAATCTTTAAAACAATCTTTTTTCCCTTTGAGTCATTGTAAGTGTTACCTACTTCGATATACTCTTGCTATTTTGGATAATAATAATAAAAAGATTTGAAAAGAAAGAAAATTAGTTCTAGGTTGGCATGAGCCTTTTGGGCTGAAGGGCCTCTTTCTGTGCTGTATCATTCTACTGATCTGACCTTGGGATCCCCACAGTTTACTAATCTCTCTCAACACACACTGCCTCTTCCACACACAGGCACACTCTGGTTCCTTGTTCCTGCACACCATTCAGAACTCCATTTTTCTACAGCATCTATCTGTTCCTTCTGCCAAACTGTATCATCTAACCAGCTGTGGCAGTGGCTGTGAATCTACAGCCCGTAGCCACCATCCTGAGGCAGCAGTGAGGGATTCCCAGAGGAGCCTGGTACAAGCTACCTTCGCTGCCCTTCAATTGCTCTTCATAACTTCTTTGCAAGGGACATTGCTGGTACTGACCGGACTTCAGACAACCTCAAGGTGGCAACAACCACTTCTCATGTTTGGCACAGTGAGACAGCTGGCAAGGACACTCCCTCACACTCCAGAAACCCGGGTTCAATCCTGACCTCAGGAACAGACTTTGTGGAGTTTGCATGCTCTCCCTGTGACCGTGTGGGTTACCTCTGGGTGTTCTGGTTTCCTCCCACAATGGAAAAACATGCAGATCGATCAAGTAACTGGCTGTTGTAAATGACCCCTGCTCTGTAGGTAGGTGAGTGGTTGAATCGGTGGAGGATGGGGGAGATGTCATTGATGAGTCGTTGTCATTGGTGGTGAAGAAAGCTTTTGGTATGCTGGCCTTTATAAATCAGAGCATTGAGTATAGGAGTTGGGATGTAATGTTAAAATTGTACAAGGCATTGGTGAGGCCAAATTTGGAGTATTGTGTACAGTTTTGGTCACTGAATTATAGGAGAGATGTCAACAAAATAGAGAGAGTACAGAGGAGATTTACTAGAATGTTACCTGGGTTTCTGCACCTAAGTTACAGAGAAAGGTTGAACAAGTTAGGTCTTTATTCTTCGGAGCGTAGAAGGTTGAGGGGGGACTTGATAGAGGTATTTAAAATAATGAGGGGAATAGATAGAGTTGATGTGGATAGGCTTTTTCCATTGAGAGTAGGGGAGATTCAAACAAGAGGACATGAGTTGAGAGTTAAGGGGCAAAAGTTTAGGGGTAACATGAGGGGGAACTTCTTTACTCAGAGAGTGGTAGCTGTGTGGAACGAGCTTCCAGTAGAAGTGGTAGAGGCAGGTTCGATTTTGTCATTTAAAAAATAATTGGATAGGTATATGGACAGGAAAGGAATGGAGGGTTATGGGCTGAATGCAGGTAGGTGGGACTAGGTGAGAGTAAGCGTTCGTCACGGACTAGAAGGGCCGAGATGGCCTGTTTCCGTGCTGTAATTATTATATGGTTATATATGGTATGTGGGGAGAATACAACAGGATTACTATGTGTGTGGGTGGGTGGTGGTTAGTGCAGACTCAATGCACTGGAAGACCTGGTTTCGTATGGTACGAGTCGATGTCTGTCAAACATACATCTACCATGCACAATCCTGGTGTTCCTGCCCCCACCCCCCAAGCATTTACTCTTGTGAAAGGTTTCCCAGTATTCTACAGGAATGCTGTATAACAACTGTGATACTGAAGGGCACCAAACATCAGTCACAGTTCACAGTTCAAACTAAGTTTGGTATTTAAGTACATATATGTCACCATATACAACCCTGAGATTCATTTTCTTTTTGGCATACTCAATAACTCCAATAATCATAATGAAAGACCAGGCCAACAGGGCTGACAGCCACCATGCAAATGCCAAAAGAAAGAAATAGTAATAGTAACAATAAACATCGAGAATGTGAGACGAAGAGATCCTTGGAAGTGAGTCCATGGACTGTGGGAACAGGTCGGTGACGGGGCAAGTGAAGTTGAGTTTTTTACAGAACATCACAGAGGAGGAGAGAGTTTAGAGAGAGGATTTCTGGAGGGTGGGAGCTGAGCCCCTGAACGTGGAGCTGAGCTGACTGCCATCCATAGAGTGAATCAAAGCCAACAGGGACACAGGAAAGTGGAACATGTGTGAACGTGAGGCAGAGGGGAGTGTGATAGAGATAAGAAGGAGAGTGAGGGTGGAGCAGAACTGAATCAGCAGGATATGAATACCAAGCAGGAGTGGCATTGTAAGGATTCGCTTTCATGGAATTTAAAAGAAGAAAAGTATTTTCTGTTGGCTGTCATATTGAAAGCACCTACCTCTAGGACAGCTCACCTGTTTAAATGTCAAAGCAGGAGGCAGTTGTGACAGCTCATTAGCTGGGCTGTGAGCTGTTGCAGGTCAGGAATGTACAGCTGCTGTTTCTGACCGTGACCTGATGCAGACTATACTAAATACAGCAAACCCTTTCTGCAAAGACTGACAAAGGCAAAAATATAATTTGATAATTTACTAATAAATTACCTGGAATCATAGAGTTGTACAGCACAGAAACAAGCCTTCAGCTCATCTCAAACCCTGCAGATCAAGATGTCCATTTTAGCTAGTCCCATCACTAACAACAGAAAATTTGCAGATGCATGAAATCCAAGCAACACACACAAAATGCTGGAGGAATTCAGCAGTCCAGACAGCATCAATGCAAAAGAGTAAACAGTTGACGTTTCGATCTGAGACCCTTCATCAGTCCTGATGAAGGGTCTCGGCCCAAAATGTCAACTGTACTCTTTTTCATGGATGCTATCTGGACTGCTGAGCTCCTCCAGCATTTTGTGTGTGTTGCTTAGCAAGCCCCATCTGCCTGTGCTTGTCCCAAAAAACCTCTAAACCTTTCTTACCCCTGTATTAGCCCAACTGTCTTCTGAAAATTGTGATTGCACCTGCCTCTAGCACCTCTCCCACTTGCTTTGGCAGCAACATCAACAAACAATCATTCAAGTCACCAGTACTCTGATCAACCAGTTGCATGTCTGGAGAAAGGTCCTGTGTGTTTCTAACCCCACCTCCCCACCAGTGTGACCCATTAACTGTCTCCTCCCCTCACCTGGAAGAAGGGTTGGGAGGTCCCCTGACTCACCTCCCCTTTGCTTAATGCTATGGCCGTCCAGCCTCTGTCTTGTTCCTCATGGAGTCAGGTCTCCCCACCGGTCACTCTCTGGCACTGGATGCCATCTCCGGATCACAGCCTGGGCTCTTTACCTGCTGGGCATACACCGTCACAGAGTGAGGCTGATCGCACCCTCAGGAGACCGACATTATCCCCCACCTGCACCCATAATTCAGTGGTTCTCATCGTATCTACCTCATGCTGTGGTGGAAGGGCAGTGCACTGGTGTGAGAGGACGGGGGAGAGGGGCCACCCCCCCCCCCCCCGTACCCCAATCCATCCTTCCCACTCTCTCAGGAAGAGACACCTTTTATATTAGATTCATTTACTTATCACAAGTACAGTGCTGTGCAAAAGTCTTAGACACATACATATCCATTTAGGGTGCCTCCGACCTTTGCACAGAACTGTATTTGTCAACGTAGAGCGGGGAGTGAGTTTGTAGATCTGCGGGAGCAAAGGAGGTTGGGAATAGCGAGTGGAGCACAGCAGGAGAGGTGTGGGTCAGGTGGCAGAGAAGGAATGCCGGGGCAGGGGATGGTGTGGGTGTAGATATCCCCAGCCATGAGACACCAGGCAAGGTCATTTGATTCCAAATATTTATCTTATTGATCGTTACAGAATGTCTCTCTAGTACTTTCTGCTCCCTCCCCTCTCCCTTCCCCTTTTCCCAACCACGATTCCCTTCTCCCTGCCCCCTTCCCACTCTCAGTCTACAATAGAGACCAATATCAGAATCAGGTTTGTCATCACTTACATATGTCATGAAGTTTGCTATTTTTGCGGCCTCAGTACAGTGCAATATATAAAATCACTACAGTACTGTGCAGAAGTTTTAGGCACTCTAGCTATATATACGTGCACAGTATTGTACATTGAAACGTGCAGTGAAATGCATTGTTTGCAGTAACAAGCAACAAAATCTGAGGATGTGCTGGGGGCAGCCCACTAGTGTTACGGTGCCCACAATGTTCAGCAGAGCAACATGCAACGAGTAACTTTAGCAAAACAAACCCCTTTCCCAATCCCCACCCACGTCTACAGACAGACCTCCAACCCCAGGACAGGTAGACTTAAGGCTTCTGACCTCAACCATGGCCCTGGACTCACACACATCTGGCCTCTGACCTCTGGACTTGCCGACCTATGGGCTTTGGCCTTCGGGCTTCAACCACCAGAATCACCCATCCTGGTTTCATTTACTTTATTTATTGAAGATAGCATTTAATTGCCTGTCTCTAGTTGCCCTTGAGAGGTATCGGTAGTGGCTGCCTTCTTGAACCTCTGCAGTCCTGGAGTTGTGGGTGTACTCACAATGCGGTTGGGGGGGTGTCCCAGAATTTTGACCCAGTGATGGTGATATATTTCCAAATCCGGACAGTGTGTGCCTGGGAGGGCAATTTCCAGCTGATGATGATCCCTGTGCCTTGTCCTGCTAGCTGGTGGAGGTGATGGGGTGGGAAGGTGCTGTCTAGAGAGTCTCGGAGCTGCTGCAGTGGACGGTACACACTGCTGGTACTGTGCATCCCTGGTGGGGTGAGTGAATGGCTGTACATGAGGAGTGTCTATCAAGTGGACTGCAAGCTTCTTGGGTGCCATTGATGCTGGACTCATTCAGCCAAGCAGAAGACATTTCTAACTCAAAGCTTGTGCAGGGTGGACAGACTTTGGGGAGTTAGGAGTTGAGTTACTTACCGTAGCATTCCTATCCTCTGAACTGTGGTCATGGCCACATTGTGTATGTGGTTATTCCAGTCCGATTTCTGATCATATGTGACTACCCCCTTCCCACCACCACATAGAGAGAGTGGACAAAGGGATCTAGATCATTAATGGGAGGGGGCTAATGATGAATAGATGCCCACACACGTGGGAAGCAGCAACACTGGCGAATCCCAATGGCATCTGCTGTTCACTCGTATTGTCCGATGAAACCTTCTCTCTGCGAGTACAGCACACAGATCCTCTCTGGTGTAGAACAAGCTGTGGGTTGGGAGGCACTGTGCCAGCAGGGAAGGGCTTGTCAGGTTTTATATCCACAAACCCATGAATACTATTTTGCTCTTTGTTTGTACTGCTTATGTATTTATTATATCTCCTTACTGCAGCTTATAGGTTTGTTATATATTACACTGTACTGCTGTCGCAAAGCAACAGGTTTCATAACATATGTCAGTGTTCCTGATTCCAATTCCCCTGGTTCCATGGAGACCTTGCTGATGTGGACTCTGAGCTCCGGCTTATGCTGGACTAGATAGGAGCCAGGCTTACACAAGTGGTGGTGTCACTTGGTATACACCTGCCGCCAGGAGAAAGGCTAACTCGAAGAGTGCACAGAAATATCTGATCTAGTTTTATACCCCATGCAGTTTTACATAGGGATGATTGCCAGAAATCTGCTCCTAAACTGGACCTGAACTTGGATATAATGTGATCCACATCCTGGGGTGATGGGGCTTAGTGGAATGTACTGTCGACCAAATGCAGGATTAGCTGGGACTAGCTGGTGGGCACTATAGCCAACATAGACTAGTTGGGCGGATAGGACTTTGTGCTGTATCACTCTATGTAATAGCTGATGACATTGCCTGTTCTGTCTATAGCTTTGTCCAGTTCTGATAAAGGCTCTCAGACCAGAAACATTTGCTCTCTTCTCTCTACACAATTGCTGCCTGACCTGCTGAGTGTTTCCTGAATTACTTTGGTTCAGCAGACACAGAGCGGTAACCTGTAATTAATGAACAGAATGTGACAATGGCAATTGCTTCACACCATCAGGTGCACCTGCTTGGCATTCCAGTAAAACACCACACATTCTTCAGTGCCTTTCCCACGCATCTCCTTTTACAGAGTGCCGTGAAGAGGCCTGACACCAGACTGAGGGACAACCCCACTCCCTTGTCACTGGGGGATGGAGCTCCACCAATTCAGTCCCAGCCCCTGGGGAAGCAAAGTTAACAGAAGATTAGAGACACAGACAAATTGGCTCAAGTAAGGAGTTTAGAGTGATACAGGTCAGGGGGATCACAACCAAACGATGGCATCTTCTCCTCTTCTCCTGCAGCCCTTTATCCCTCCCTTGTGACATAAGACAGATCTGGTGAAAGATGGAGCGCTTTCCCTAGGATGACATCCAAAGGACGGTCTCTTTGCTGTTTAGATAATAGCTTGTTTATATACTGACTCATTTCCAGCACTAGCCCTATGGGCATTGTCTTGTTGGTGATTAACGTTAATCAAACTGTTGACACAGAGCTATCAGTATCCTGTGTTTCAATCAAATTTACTTTGTGGTTTAATTCCTTCCTCTGTAAATTCCAATGGTGCTACTAGTGAAGAGATCAGAAATCCAGGCACAGAAGTTATATGGAAGGGCTCAGTACTTATAGCACAGAATCTGCCCCATGCCCCATTTCTGCCAACCTATCACACTCCTTTCATTCCTTCAAATCAACATCCCCAGTTCCCCTGTAAAGCCCTCTCCATCCCACACACCCTTCCATCTCTTTATCTAAAATTTATGAATGAAGCATCTCCTATACCTCATTAGAAGATTTGGTACGTAACCAAAGATTCTAGCAAATCTCTACAGATGTGCCATGGAGAGCTTTCTGACTAGTTGCATCATCATCTGGTATGGAGGCTCCACAGGGTTGTAGATCCAGCCAGTTCCACCATGGGAACAACCCTGCCCACCATCAAAGACTGTACCTCAAGAAAGCAGCATCCATCATTAAGGAACCTCACCTAGTGGGAGATGCCTCTTCTCATTATTATCATCGGGCTGGAGGTAAAGGAGTCTGAAGACACAGACTCAGTGTTTAAGGAACAGCCTCTTCTCCTCTGTCATTAGATTTCTGAGCAGGCCATGATCACTACCATGTGTGGTCCCAGTACCCAAGAAGGGCCGACTGAAAATCTTGAATGACCAGTGGTCTGACCTCACACATCATGAAGTCCCTGGAGACGCTGGTCTTGGATCCCCTGTCCTTGATCCCCTGCAGTTTGTCTATCAGGAGCACATTGGCGTCGATGATCCTGTCATCTACCTGCTGAACAGGGCCCTACTCCCATTTGAAAAACCAGGGCAGTTCTGTGAGGGTCATGTTTTTTAATTTCTCAAGTTCCTTCAACACCATACAGCCCTCATTGCTGGGGAAAAACTTCATTCAATGCAGGTAGGCTCTTCCACTGTATCCTGGATAATAGACGACCTGACTGGCAGATCACAGTTTGTGCAGCTTCAGACCTGTTTGTCAGACACGGCTATATGCAGTACTGGGGCCCCACAGGGGACTGTATTGGCTCCCTTCATGTTTACCCTGTATACCTCAGATTTTAGATACAAAAATGTCATCTGCCGAAATTCTCTGATAACTCAGCAGTCATTGGATGCATAAAGGGAGGACAGGAAGATGAACAGAGGGCCCTGGTGGAGGACTTAGTCGAATGGTGCAAGCTGAATCGTCTGCAACTCAGCATCAGTAAAACAAAGGCGATGATGATGGACTTTAGGAGGACTAATTCTGCACTGCTCCCTGTTACAATTGATGGTGAGGATGTGGATGTGGTGAGGACCTACAAGTACCTGGGGGTGCAACTGGATGACAGACTTGAGTGGAGCACCAACGCAGAGGCTGTGTTCAAGAAGGGGTAAAATCACCTCAATGTCCTGAGGAGACTGAGGTCCTCTGGAGTGTGCAGGCCCTTCCTTCACATGTTCTACTGGTCTGTTATCGCCAATACAATTTTCTATGCGGTGGTGTGCTGGGGCAATGGCATCAACAGGGGTGATGCCAACAGGCTCGATAAACTGATTGGAAAGGCTGGCTCTGTTATGGGAGTCAAACTGGACACACTGGAGGCTGTGGTAGAACAAAGGACCCTACGGAAAATCCTGGCAATTCTGGACAAAATTCTGCATGCCACCTCGGCTGAACAGAGGAGCACATTCAGTAATAGACTAAGACAACTACGCTGCTCCAAAGAGCGCTATATGAGGTCGTTCTTACCCTCAGCCGTTAGACTCTAGAGTGAGTCAACCTATAGCCGAGGGAAGTGATGAACCCCCCCCCCCCTCATTAGACTGTTATTAACCTCTGTTTACCAGAGCTCTGTTTAAGCTCTGTTTACCACACCCTGCTATCGCAGACACCTTGTGCAACACCATCATTTCTTATCTGGATGGTGTGAATGTGCACCTATTACTGTATAATATTATGGTAATTCTTGCACTGTCATCTTCTCAGTGTGAACTTGTAAATCTTGTAAATCTTGTACATCTTATTTTTAGGTAACTTTTTTTATTCTTTCTTACCTTTCTAATATTTATATCTGTGCACTTGTAATCCTACTGTAAAGTATTGCCCAGAATTCCATTTCTACACTATCTTGCACCAGGGTGATGAAGCAAGATTTGCAAGAATGGTGCCAGTAATGTTAATCTGAAATGAGTGGGAATAACTGACCATGTAGAGACACATTTACCTTGCAGAGAGACAGTCAATGAGCAGCCTAAAAGAGGAGTTTAAGATCTTGTAGATGCTCCATTGAACTCTGCCCTGGAGATCCCAAGCCCAGCTGAAAATGGAGGTGGGATGGACATGGGGCTAGCAACCCCATCCCATAAAAATCTAGAGCTATGTAAATGCCAACAGAAACTCCAAAAGACTTCCTTTCTGGAAGAGGGAAGATCTCTTGTCTGGAAAACGTATGAAGTTGTGTGGTGATAATGGAAGCCAGAGGACTGATCGACCTTCTATCGGCCCAGGACAGAGGACTCTGATGAGCTGCTGTTGGCGGCCTATGCCTCAGTAGGGGTGATGGGCATAAGAAGAAGAAAAAGATGCTTCACTTGGAGGTTAGACTCATAGAGCACAGCACCCTTCAGCCCAATTGTCTCACATTGATCAGGTTGCCCATCTAGGCTGGTCCCATTTGCCCGCCTTTGGCTTTCTAAATCTGTCCTATCCACTCTGCTCCCAGCAGTGAGAGAGCAAAGTGATCAATGTTAACAGTCTTGAATAAATCCAATTGGCATGTGGGAGATATTGCTGGAAATAGTAGATTTAGGCAGATAGGTGTAAAAGGGGAGGAGAAGTAGAGGGACTGTTAAATTATTGGCAGTGTGTTGAAATGATTATGGAGATAATTGTGAGAAGCAGTGACTCAGAATGCAGATTAAACACAGGATGCTTGAGGGAATGTGCGTTCCTATCTTGAGGGCGTACTCTATGAAGTTGAGGGTCTACCCTATGAAACCTGTCCTCATAATTTAATTCTTTCAGTTCCTATGACAGGAAATGGCAATAGCTTGAGAACTAATCCCAGGCAGAGACAGTATTTTGAGAACTTAATGGCAGCAAGCCATGTCCTTTGGATCTATCAAACCCTCTGTTGACAATATCTATCAGAACTCTGGCTAATTGTTAGAGCTTCTTCCTTCAACCTCTCGCCCACCCACCCACTCACCTGCATCTTGTATTCCCTCCCTTCCTCCTTCCACCTGCTTATTCTGGCCTCTGTCTCCTTCTTGACCAGTCCTGATGAAGGGCCTTGGCCTGAAATGTTCACCATTTATTCCCCTCCATAGATGCTGCCTGACTTGCTGACTTCCTCCAGCACTTTGCGTGTTGCTCAAGATTTTCAGATATTGCAAAATCTCTCGTGTTTATGACCAGCTAATTGATTTTGCCCAACTCAGTCTAGTCACAATTTACGATTATAGGGATTAAATGTGATTATTTATTTCAACAGAAGAACAAACATAAAGGTACATTCTTCTGAACTTCAGGGGCATTACTGTTGCTGGGCAGTGTTCATCACTTCTTCAATAAGCACCACCAACTAGATCCAGTTTCGTTCTAGGTTTCCAATCTTGTCCAGAGCACACATGGTTAATATCCAAAAATACATTTCCATTATTTCAGGATGAATTGTTTAAAAGGTGGGTAACTGGCCTAGGAGTTAATTGGACTGATTGGATAATAACTACAAAACTATTCATTGCTGAATTTAGAAATGTAAAATAGAAATAGCATCCTGGAGATACTGAAGAGTCTGAGGGTTTGCTGGGGCAGTCCACAAGTGTCACCCTCAACGTTCCCACTAATTTTTGTTTTTCAGTTACGCGGACCAACCATTGCTCTGAGCAGGTAGTTTATTCATGGCCTGAAAACTGCATGACACCCGAAATGTTCAAATGTTAAAAAAATTCCATCTGTGCCACAACAAAGGCTACGAGCACGGCAGCATTTCAGTTACTACGTGGCCATGCACCCACACAGCTTAGAGGGAACACTGGTCACCAGACAGTTTGGCACCAAAGTAGCATGCCCACCTTGGCAGAACATCACAGAACACGACAAGCGACAAAGCAACAACAGCAAAACAAGCCCCTTTCATCCCACTCACGCACATAGTACTACAATCCCAGGGCAGGTCTTCTTGGGCCTCCAGCCTCCAGTGGGCTCAGATGCACAGATGTTTGTGGCTTCAACTTCCCCAGCGGACTCGCTGAAATTCACAAACCTAGGGCTTCAGCCATCAGGCCTTGACTTCTGAACTTCTGATCAACCTTAGCTCTTTGGTGAGGACCCCAGAACTCAACAATGAGGACTCTGGATGGCGGCCTGAACTCCAGGCCTCAAAGTCTAGACTCACTGATGATGGGACTGTGAACAGTGGGCCTCAAACTTGGGTCTTATTCATATAGACATTGACTCTTTTAATTATCTTTGTCCCTAGGAGTTTTATAAGAAACTGGAGAAACAAGCAAATTATTGATTAGTCAATGCGAGGACTCACATTCTCAAGGTGGAGAATTATAAGGAAGAGCATTAGTGCAAAGAGTGAGAGGTTTATAATCAACCAGACTTTCAAGAATATGGGAGTCCAGTTAGCGAGGAGGCCATACTATGGGATGCAACCTGTTGTACTGATCATCTGTCTCCATTATGCCTAAATGGGCTGGGAAGGTACAGTGGGAATCCTATACAGATAGTATAAATGGGACACGGTCATACAGCAGAGTAACCTTGGGATAGTCCGGCAGGAAGGCAAGGGAGTTGGACATAGAAATATAGAAAACCTACAGCACAATACAGGCCCTTCGGCCCACAAAGTTGTGCTGAAAATGTCCCTACCTTAGAAATTACTAGGGTTACCCATAGCCCTCTATTTTTCTAAGCTCCATGAACCTATCTTTCTTCTTCTTCGGCTGTCCATCGATTTCGATGTTGACTGTGCTGAGAGGTTAGTCTGTGCAGGCACGTTCATGGGCCACAAGACCAGCATTGGATCGGCACTGTCTCCCACATCGGTTGCATTTGTGATTTGACTGGTCTAGCATCGAATGTCTGCATTCATGACCTGCTTCATACTTCTTCTGCCTTTTCTCCTCGATGGCTGGGATTGACTTCTCGGCAATGCAGCACCAACCTCTTCAGTCCAAAGCATCTTTCCCCCAGGTGTTGACATTCATGTCAGTGTTGGTGCTTGAGCACATCTTTGTAGTGCAGCTTCTGACCACCATGCTTCCTCGTTCCTTCATGTAGCTCGCCATAGAAAACAGCTTTGGGTAAACGATCATCGTTCATTCTTGTGACATGACCAATCCAACGCAGCTGAGAAGCTGTGATGAGCGATTCTGCACCGACTGTCCCAGCACGTTTGAGCACCTTCACATCTGGTACCCTCTCTTGCCACTTGATGTGTACACACAGGTTAGAGGAACAACACCTTATATTCCGTCTGGGTAGTCTCCAACCTGATGGCATGAACATTGATTTCTCTAACTTCCGTTAATGCCCCTCCTCCCCTTCTTACCCCATCCCTGATTTATTTATTTTCCCCCCTCTCCTTTTTTTTCTCTCTCTACCCATCACTCTTTGCCTGTTCTGCATCTCCCTCTGGTGCTCCCTCCCCCTTTCTTTCTCCCTAGGCCTCCCATCCCATGATCCTTTCCCTTCTCCAGCTCTGCATCCCTTTTGCCAATCACCTTTCCAGCTCTCAGCTTCACCCCACCCCCTCCTGTCTTCTCCTATCATTTCAGATCTCCCCCTCACCCTCCTACTTTCAAATCTCTTACTATCTTCTCTTTCAATTAGTCCTGATGAAGGGTCTTGGCCCAAAACATCGACAGTGCTTCTTCCTATAGATGCTGCCTGGCCTGCTGCGTTCCACCAGCGTTTTGTGTGTGTTGCTTGAATTTCCAGCATCTGCAGATTTCCTCATGTTAGCATCAGCAGCTACCAGGGCTGAGTCGTCTGCATACAGAAGCTCTCTGACACATACTGTATCTCTCTTGATTTGGTTGAGGCTTTGAGTCTTGACAGGTTGAACAATTTTCCATCTGAGCGAGTCCTGATGTACACACCTTTGTCCAAATTATGGTCCATTATTTCCAAAACTGCAGCAAAATATAGTGTGAACAAAGTTGGAGCAAGAACGCATCCTTGTTTTACCCCGTGGTTGATGGTGAAGGCTTCGCTGATGTCTCCTCCAATAGATACTTTGCCAGACATGTTCTCATGAAACAACTTGATCATCGTAACCAGCCTGTCTGGACAGCCAGAAGTTTTGAGCACTTCCCAGTGTGTTTCTCTGTCCACCGTATCAAATGCTTGTGAGAAATCAACAAAGACAATGTACAATAGTTACTGCTGTTCCACCACCTTCTCCTGGAGTTGCCTAAAAGTAAAATCATGTCAGTGGTTGCTCTTCCAGCCCTAAAGCCACATTGGCTTTCAGGAAACAAAAGTTCTGAAATGATCTGAGCTGGTTGAGCAGTATCTTCGCCATAATCGTACCAACTGTGGACAGAAGGGAGATCCCTCGGTGGTTTCCACAAACACTACGGTCACCTTTCTTCATGTAGATGATGACTATCAGTGCATCTTTGAAGTCCTGAGGGAGACGCTGATTCTGCCAACAAGCATTATATAAGTTCAACATATCAGTCTTCAGATCAGGACCACCTTGCTTCAGTACATCTGATGGAATGCCGTCTTGCCCGGGTGCTTTCCCACTTCTGGTATCTTTTAAAGCCTTACTAAGTTCTGTCATAGTGATGAGTCCACATAGCTCTTCTCTAGAAGTATGTACCTATCCAAAAGTCTCTTCAAAGACCCTATCGTATCTGCCTCCACCACCATTGCCGGCAGCCCATTGCATGTACTCACCACTCTCTGAGTAAAAAACTTACCCCTGACATCTCCACTGTACCTACTCCCCAGCACCTTAAACCTGTGTCCTCTTGTGGCAGCCATTTCAGCCCTGGGAAAAAGCCTCTGACTATCCACATGATCAATGCCTCTCATCATCTTATACACCTCTATTAGGTCATCTCTCATCCTCCGTTTCTCCAAGGAGAAAAGGCCGAGTTCACTCAACCTGTTTTCATAAGGCATGCTCCCCAATCCAGGCAACATCCTTGTAAATCTCCTCTGCACCCTTTCTGTGGTTTCCACATCCTTTCTGTAGTGAGGTGACCAGAACTGACCACGATACTCCAAGTGGGGTCTGACCAGGGTCTTATATAACTGAACATTACCTCTCGGCTCCTAAATTCAATTCCACAATTGATGAAGGCCAATATACCATATGCCTTCTTAACCACAGAGTCAACCTGCACAGCAGCTTTGAGTGTCCTATGGACTCGGACCCTAAGATCCCACTGATCCTCCACACTACCAAGAGTCTTACCATTAATGCTATATTCTGCTATCATATTTGACCTACCTGGTAATGTTCAGACATTTTCTTTAACAAACAGACCTTTCAAATTTAGTCAGATACCGATACAAGAACACAATTGTTCCGGGATTGCTCTGCAGGCATGGAGGTGTTCAAAGAAGTTGGTCTTCTTGTAACTAGATGTGTGAGCCATGAGGATTAACTACTTCTGTGATCTAATGGGGATCTACTATCAGACTGGAAATATATGGTCTAATGATTTACCTCTGTGAAAGCTTTAATGATACATATATTTGTGGTTAGTCACTGCAGTGTTATGAAATACTTCCACATAAAAAATGTTGTCCCTATAAAAAATTTTAGAGTTGAAGGTAGTAGTATATGTGCAAGTAGGAAATGGTGATGTGTTTGTCTCCTCAGGATCAAGGGTGACTTGCTTGCACTGTGGAGCCGAGGGTCTGAGAATGTGATGACGGAACCTCAGAATCTCATCCACGAGGGGAGGGGAGCTGTGTAGGAGATGGCATCACTGCATGTGTGGGTGGTGGGCGAGGTGGTGGGAATGGTGTTGGTGAGGACCTGGATGAGACCGTGTGTGAGGAGGTGGGTGGGGAGTTGAGTGAGGAGATGAGTGAAGAGTGTGAGTGATGGTTTGAGATGGGGGTGAGTGAAGGGGGTGGAGGATGGTTTGGGTGGGGGGTGAGTGATGGGGGTGGGTGAGCGTGGTGTGTGACAGGGTGGGTGAGGTTTTGGGTGGGGGGGATGTGGGTGAGGGGGTGAGTGATGGGGGTGGGTGAGCGTGGTATGTAACAGGGTGGGTGAGGTTTTGGGTGATGGTTTGGGTGAGGGGGTGAATGATGGGGTGGGTGAGTGTGGTGTGTGACAGGGTGAGGGGAGTAAGTGAAGGGGATGGGTGAGGAGGGTGAGTGTAGGGGATGGTGAGGGGATGAGTGAGGGATGTTTGAGTCCATGATGGAGTTGGTGAGTCTACTACCATCAGACTATATGATCTGCAATGCAGTGCAAACGTCTTGGACACATATACAGGCTAGGGTGCCAAAGACTTTTGCCCTGTTCTGGATATTATGTCTTTCCAGTTACCAAACAAAACTTAATACTACTAAGCTAATACAAAGCTAAGTACTCTTCATCCCTGAAGAAGATGGCAGAGTTTATCATCGAAACGTTGATTATAATCAATACCTGTACCTGCTTGAAGCCCTAGAAGAGTTTATTCGTCATAAACGCTGGAAAGCTCTAGATCCTTTTTCACTAAGTACTCTTATTTTTATTTCCCACCCACCTTCCTATTTTAACCAACATACAGTATTTTGCAAAAGTTTTAGGCACTCTAGCTGTATGTATATGTGACTAAGACTTTTGCATAATACTGTAGATCACCGTGTCTTTGGAATTATTAGTGTTCAGTCTGACTACCGCATGTCTAATTCATCATTCCCGGGTTATGTACAA
Organism: Hemitrygon akajei; assembly: GCF_048418815.1. Classification (NCBI taxonomy): domain Eukaryota; kingdom Metazoa; phylum Chordata; class Chondrichthyes; order Myliobatiformes; family Dasyatidae; genus Hemitrygon; species Hemitrygon akajei. The sequence continues at coordinate 37,332,723 of NC_133127.1, forward strand.
GATAAGTTCCTGAGCACCATCTGGCAGGTGATCACTTCATAAATCAGAAACGTCTGTTTTTGACAGCTAGTTATATCCTGTTACTCTACATGCATTTGTTTAATCTTTTAGTTCATAGAATAATCATCTAAACATTAACCTTAATTAAACCAAAGAAATATATACAGATATCACTTGTTATGAATGCCGTGAACCAATTGATTAAATTATAATATCATCTCAAAAAAAATCTTTAACATTTTTGGGGAGAATTTGCATAATGCCAGCATTACTTAAGTCAGTTCTACTGTAACCTGTGTACAGACAAACCCCCCCCCCACCAATTAAGGGGCAGGGAGGGAGGTGTGCATTGCTAGAAAAGTGGTTTTCTGTAATACAATTTCACATTACCAGCACGTTCATCAGGAAAGCAACTTGTAAAAAGACTAAATCTTAGAACATAGAACATAGAATAGTACAGCACATTACAGGCCCTTCCGCCCACAATGTTGTGCCGACCCTCAAAACCTGCCTCCCATATAACCCCCCACCTTAAACTCCTCCATATACTTGTCTAGTAGTCTCTTAAACTTCTCTTAACTCTTAAACTTAATCTGCCTCCACCACTGACTCAGGCAGTGCATTCCACACACCAACCACTCTCTGAGTGAAAAACATTCCTCTAATATCCCCCTTGAACTTCCCTCCCCTTACCTTAAAGCCATGTCCTCTTGTACTGAGCAGTGGTGCCCTGGAGAAGAGGCGCTGGCTGTCCACTCTGTCTATTCCTCTTAATATCTTGTACACCTCTATCATGTCTCCTCTAATCCTCCTTCTCTCCAAAGAATAAAGCCCTAGCTCCCTTAATCTCTGATCATAATCCATACTCTCTAAACCAGGCAGCATCCTGGTAAATCTCCTCTGTACCCTTTCCAATGCTTCCACATCCTTTCTATACTGAGGTGACCAGAACGGGACACAGTACTCCAAGTGTGGCCTAACCAGAGTTTTACAGAGCTGCATCATTACACCTCATCTCTTAAACTCTATCCCTCGATTTATGAAAGCTAACACCCCTTAAGCTTTCTTAACTACCCTATCTACCTGTGAGGCAACTTTCAGGAATCTGTGGATATGTACCCCCAGATCCCTCTGCTCCTCCACAATACCAAGTATTCTGCCATTTACTTTGTAATCTGCCTTGGAGTTTGTCCTTCCAAAGTGTACCACCTCACACTTCTCCGGGTTGAACTCCATCTGCCACTTCTCAGCCCACTTCTGCATCCTATCAATGTCTCTCTGCAATCTTCAACAATCATCTACACTATCTACAACACCACCAACCTTTGTGTCATCTGCAAACTTGCCAACCCACCCTTCTACCCCCACATCCAGGTCGTTAATAAAAATCACAAAAAGTAGAGGTCCCAGAACAGATCCTTGTGGGACACCACTAGTCACAACCCTCCAATCTGAATGTACTCCCTCCACCATGACCCTCTACCTTCTGCAGGCAAGCCATTTCTGAATCCACCTGGCCAAACTTCCCTGGATCCCATGCCTTCTGACTTTCTGAATAAGCCTACCGTGTGGAACCTTGTCAAATGCCTTACTAAAATCCATGTAGATCACATCCACTGCACTACCCTCATCTATATGCCTGGTCACCTCCTCAAAGAACTCTATCAGGCTTGTTAGACACGAATAGCCCTTCACAAAGCCATGCTGACTGTCCCTGATCAGACCATGATTCTCTAAATGCCCATAGATCCTATCTCTAAAAATCTTTTCCAACAGCTTTCCCACCACAGACATAAGGCTCACTGGTCTATAATTACCTGGACTATCCCTACTACCTTTTTTGAACAAGGGGACAACATTTGCCTCCCTCCAATCCTCCGGTACCATTCCTGTGGACAACGAGGACATAAAGCTCCTAGCCAGAGGCTCAGCAATCTCTTCCCTCACCTCATGGAGCAGCCTGGGGAATATTCCGTCAGGCCTTGGGGACTTGTCCATCCTAATGTATTTTAACAACTAATTTTTAAAACAAATCTTGTGTTGATTTATTTATTTTTTCACCTAAGCTCTATTAGAGCAAATTCTATTCCATCTTTCAAGTTTTTTCTGCCATGATTTGGGAATTCTGTAATAGGGAATTTGCAGAAGCTGGGACAGAGGCCACCTGAACTAATTTTGTTCCATCCCTCACCCTTGGTGAATCTGCGATTATCCGGTGTTTCACACCGCTTTATTACATCTTCAGTGAGTTCAGACACGAAGTGTTTGATTACTTTCCTTGCCACTTCCTTATTCCACTCTTTAAGCTATTACATTTCATTAGAAGATATGACACAAGAAGAAACTGTAGAGCAGAGCCCAACTATGGCCAATCAACTCCCCTGTCATTATCAGTTCCAGGCTTTCGCAAGCTCACCCAGCTATGATTAAAATGTGATAAAGACTTCCTCCTGCGCTACCCTTTCAGGCCAAAGTTCAGACTCCCAATTCCATTTGGATGAACAAAAAATCCTCACCTCTCCTCTACCCCTCCTGTAGTTGTTAAATCTCTGACCCCCCCCCCCCCCCCCTGTTGACGACCATTTCTATCCCTCTTAATCCTGTCTGGACTTCCCATTACTTTCATCACCTGCTCTGTGTATTTTCATTCCTATCTGCCGACAAGACATCAATGGTCTCGACTTCACCACTTCTGCCTCTAATTCCAACCTCACTCTTTCTGAATGCACTGCTTTCCTTTCTCTCTGCACTAATCCTAATTTCACCATCAAACCCACAGATAAGGGGGTGCTGTAGTCGTCTGGCAGACTGACCTCTACTTTGCTGAGGCCAGACGACAACTGTCAGACACCTCCTCTTACTTACCCCTCGAACAGGGCCCCACTAAGGAGAACCAGGCCATTGTCTCCCACGCCATCACCCACCTTATTAACTGGGGATCTCCAATCCACTGCCATCAACCCCAAAGATCCCTCATCCCACACATCCCATTTCTACCTCCTAAACAAGATCCACAAATTGGTCTGCCCAGGTAGACCCATTGTTTCTGCTTGTTCCTGCCCCACCAAACTTATATCTGCATACCTTGACTCAGTTTTATCCCCCCGGTTCAGTCCCTTCCTACCTATATCCGTGACATTTCACAAGCTCTTGATCTTTTCAATGATTTCAAGTTCCCTGGCCCCCATCATTTCATTTTCTCAATAGACACTCCGACCCTATACACCTCCATCTCCCACCAGGAAGGCCTCAAAGCTCTCCATTTCTTTCTGGACACCAAACCCAACTAATTCCCCTCCACCACTACTCTCCTCCATCTAGTGGAACATCCTCACTTTCAATAGTTTCTCCTTCAGCTCCTCCCTTTTCTTCCAAACAAAAGATGTAGCCTCACGTGGGTCCCAGCTATGCCTTCCTTTTTGTCGTCCATGTTCCAAGCCTATAATTGTATCACTCCCCAACTTTTCCTACATTACATCGATGATTACACTGGTGCTGCTTCCTGCACTCATGTAGAGCTCGTCAACTTCATCAACCTTACCTCCAACTTCAATCCTGCCCTCAAAGTTACCTGGTCCATTTCTGACAGCTCCCTCCCTTCTCTTGATTTCTCTGTCTCTATCTCTGGAATCATTTTACCTACTGGTGTCTTTTATAAATCCACTGATTCTCATGGCTACCTGGACCATACATCTTCCCATCTTGTTAATTGTAAAAATACCATTCCCATCTTTCAATTCCTCCATCTCCACTGCATCTGCTCTCAAGAAGAAGCTTTTCATTCCAGAACTAAGGAGATGACCTCCTTCCTCAAAGAAAGGGGCTTCCCTTCCTCCACCATCAACGCTGCCCTCAACAACATCTCTTCCATTTCTCACACATCTGCCCTCACTCCATCCTCCATCACCCCACCAGGTGTAGGGTTCCTCTTTTCCTCACCTACCGCTCTACCAGCCTTGGTGTCCAGCACATAATTCTCCATAACTTCCGCCATATCCAACAGGATTCTACCACAAAGCGTATCTTTCCCTCCCCACCCTACCCCACCCCCCACTTTCTGCTTTATGTAGAGATCACTCCCTTGTCCATTCGTCCTTTTCCACTGATCTCCCTCTTGGCACTTGCAAACAGAATAAGTGCTACACCCGTCCCTATGCCTCCTCCCTCACTATTATTCAGGGACCCAAACAGTCGAGGGGAGACTTCATCTGTGAGTCTGTTGAGGTCATCTATTGTATCTGCTGCTCCCAGTGTGACCTCCTGTACATCAGTGAGACCCAACATAGACTGGGAGACCGCTTCACTGAGCATCTATGCTCCACCCACCAGGAAAAGTGGGATACCCCATTTTAATTCTGTTTCCCATTCCCATTCCGATATGTCTATCCACGGCCTCCTCTACTGCCGTGATGAGGCCACGCTCAGGTTGGAGGAGCAACAGCATATGGGTAGGCTCCAACCTGATGGCATGAACATTGACTTCACGAACTTCTGGTAATAGATTCCCCCCCCCACTTCCTTCACCGTTCCCCATTCCCATTCCCCTCTCTCACCTTATCTCCTTGTCTGCCCATCACCTCCCTGTGGTGCTCCTCTCCATTCCCTTTCTCCCATGGCCTTCTGTTCTCTCCTATCAGATTCCCCCTTCTCCAGCCCCACACCTCTTTCACCAGCTCTTTACCACCCCTCCCCCTCTCCCAGTTTCATCTATCACCTACAACCTTGTATGCCTTCCTCCCCTCCCCCTGCCTTCTTACTCTGACCTCATTTTTTTTATCCAGTTCTGATGAAGGGTCTGTGTCCTAAACATTGATTGTTTACTCCTTTCCATAGATGCAGCCTGGCCTGCTGTGTTCCTCCAGCATTTTGTGTGTGTTACTTTCCATACAGTACTGTTCAGAAGTCTTCAGGGATGCCTAAGACTTTTGCACGGTGCTGTATATTATGTCTTTCCAGTTACCTAATGCTACTAAGTTAATAAAAAGCTAACTACTCGTACTTCTATTTCCAATCCACCTTTCTAGTTTAACCAATATACGGTTCTGTATAGGAGTCCTAGGCATCCTAGCTATATATAGCAAACACGAGGAAATCTGCAGATGCTGGAAATTCAAACAACACACACAAAATGCTGGTGGAACACAGCAGGCCAGGCAGCATCTATAGGGAGAAGTGCTGTCGACGTTCAGGGGTGAGAGCCTTCGTCAGGACTAACTGAAAGGAAAGATAGTAAGAGATTTGAAAGTAGTGGGGGGAGGGGGAAATGCAAAATGATAGGAGAAGACCGGAGGGGGTGGGATGAAGCTAAGAGCTGGAAAGGTGATTGGCGAAAGTGATACAGAGCTGGAGAACGGAAAGGATCATGGGACAGGAGGCCTCAGGAGAAAGAATGGGAGGGGGAGCACCAGAGGGAGATGGAGAACAGGCAAACAACTAAATATATCAGGGATGGGGTAAGAAGGGGAGGAGGGGCATTAACAGAAGTTAGAGAAGTGGGAGACCGACGCAGACTGGGAGACCGTTTCGCGGAACACCTACGCTCGGTCCGCCAGAAAAAGCAGGATCTCCCAGTGGCCACACATTTTAATTCCACGTCCCATTCCCATTCTGATATGTCTATCCATGGCCTCCTCTATTGTCAAAATGAATCCAAACTCAGGTTGGAGGAACAACACCTTATATACTGGCTGGGTAGCCTCCAACCTGATGGCATGAACATTGACTTCTCTAACTTCCGTTAATGCCCCTCCTCCCCTTCTTACCCCATCTCTGACATATTTAGTTGTTTGCCTGTTCTCCATCTCCCTCTGGTGCTCTCCCCACCTCCTTTCTTTCTCCTGAGGCCTCCCGTCCCATGATCCTTTCCCTTCTCCAGCTCTGTATCACTTTTGCCAATCACCTTTCCAGCTCTTAGCTTCATCCCACCCCCTCCGGTCTTCTCCTATCATTTTGCATTTCCCCCTCCCCCCACTACTTTCAAATCTCTTACTATCTTTTCTTTCAGTTAGTCCTGATGAAGGGTCTCGGCCCGAAAAGTCAACAGTGCTTCTCCCTATAGATGCTGCCTGGCCTGCTGTGTTCCACCAGCATTTTGTGTGTCTAGCTATATATATATGTGCCTAAGACTTTTATCCGGTGCACCACATCCCACTGTCTCCTTTGTTCCAATGGAAATAACACCAGCCTTGCCAATCTTTCCTCTGAACAACCACCCTCCAGTGTGATAGATACCAGCTTGACCAGGGCAGATTTAACTTCTAATCCTGACATTGCTCCAACATATCTCATGTATCCAGGGAAGAACTGACTGCAAGTTAGTGAAAGATTCAATGGAAGGAGCAAAATCTTCCCACCAAAGGTGGTGCGTATATAGAATGAGCTGCCAGACAAAGTGTTTGAGCTAGCACAATAATTGTATTTAAGAGATATTTGGATAAGGACATGGGCAAATGGTACTAGCTTAAGTGGACGTCTTGGTCAGAATGGACCAGTTAGGCCAAAGGCCTGTTTATATGCTGTTTTACTCTGTGATTCAATGACCCAAATTCACACAGAACTCCACAGGCTGGAAACAGAGGAGCCGCCTCCCCTGCCTGCAGGCTGAGACTAGAACATAGAACATGGAATGTAACAGCACAATTTAGGCCCTTCAGCCCATGATGTTGTGCCAACCTTTTAGCCTGCTATTAAGATCTATCTAACCCTTCCTCCTACATAACCCTCCATTTTCCCTTAACCATGTGCCCATCTAAGTGTTTCTTACATGTCCCTAATGTATCTGCCTCCATCACCTGGTAGTGCGTTCCATGCACCTACCACTCTGTGTAAAAAATCTTTCATTATGCTTTCTTCCATTACCTTCCCGGGGAAAAAGACTGGCTATCCACTCGACCTACGCCTCTTATCATCTTGTACATTTCTATCTAGTGGCCTCTCATCCTCCTGCACTCCTAGCTCACTCAACCTAGCCTCTATAAGTCTAGAATGAGGGGTGACACACTCGGGACAGAGGTGAGAAGAAATTCTTCACTCACTGTGAAAGGTAGTGGTGGCCAAGCCTTCGAGTATTCTTGAGATTTTGGGATACAGAAGGCATCAAGATGAGTGGGGAAAGACGCGAACACGGTATTGCAAGTAGAGGATCATCTGCGATCATATCAAAAAACAGCACCCTTGTAGGGCAGTCATCTACTTATAGAGCCATCGATATGGCCCAGAAACAGGCCCTTAGGTCCATTGAGTTCAAGCTAGTGATCATTTCATTCTCCTCATACTCCCTTCGCCACCCCTCCCTCAGATTCCTCAACTCACCCCACACAGAGACAATCTAAAGCAACCTACACATCTTCGGCATGTGAGAGGAACCCAGAGCCCCCTGGAGAAACTAGTGTTCACAGGGAGAACATGCAAACTCCTCACAGAGATTGGGATTCAACTCAGGTCTCTTGCACCAGAGGCTGTGGCTCTACCAGCTACAACACTGCGCTGTTCCTGTTGAGATTTGTTTTATTTCCATTCCCAAATATAATAAAAATAATTTCTGCAACAACTCTCCTTTGGTTTATTTGATCCTCCAACTACAGGTTTACGAGATTGATCCCAGGGATTAAAGAGAGGAGTGTTTGATAGCTCTGGCCTGTACACACTGGAGTTTAGAAGGATGGGGGGGGGGGGGGGGGGGATCTCACTGAAACCTACCAAAATATCAAAGGCTTGGATAGAGTGGACGTGAACATATTTCCTGTAAAGGGAAAGTCTAGCACCAGACGGCACAACCTCAGAATAAAAGGACATCTGTTTAGAACAGCAGTAAAGAGGAAGTTCTTTAACCAGAGGGTGGTGAATCTGTGGAATTCTTTGCTACAGACGGCCGTGGAGGCAAAGTCATTAGGTATATTTAAACTGAAGGCTGATAAGTTCCTGATCAGTAATAATGTCGAAGGATATGGGGAGAAGGCAGGAGATTGGGGTTGAGAGAGAAAATAAATCAGCGGTGATCAACCAGTTGAGCAAACTTGATGGGTCAGATAGCTAAACCTATTCTTAGGTCTTATGATAATAAATTCCTGTCATTTTTCTGTGACATCTTTGGTTAGAACCTGTTACACTTTGATTGCAAAATTAAACTATGTATAAAATGTTCCAGGAAGTTGTTTATATGTGAGTCTAAAGTTGCCCAGCATGTGTTTCTTTTCCCAAGTCCGATAGATTACCTGACCATAATTCTTCAACAAAAACTTCTTCATCTTTTAAAATACTAAAAATCCAAGATGCTGAAATCTCTGATTTCAGATTAATTTGATATTTTTATTGTCTAAGTTTTTAGTAGGGTGTGGCAAAAATTACTGGAAGCTTTTCTTTTAACCTTTCAGTGGTATACATGTCCCAAGCTGGGAGTGAATGTCATTCGGTTTAGTTCACAATGATAAGTACGCTTTCTTCTTTCCCGACAGAGGAAGTGTCTCTATTTGGATGGTGTTGGTGCTTGCAGGTAGGGTTGCAGAAATTCAAGGTGACTCAACGACTGTTTCCAGACTGGACCTGTCGACCCTTCACATGAGCTCATCACAGTCCACCGTAGCGTGCTTCTCCTCGCCTCCCCACGTTGCCCATGTCTCTTTCTTCTCTTCCCTTCTCATTAGATAGCTCTCCTTAAACTTACCTGTAGCGTTAAGTGCCATCCACTCCTGGTGAGAACCCTCTAACTTACCACTGAGTTCTCTTTCAGATTTAGTGATGGCTGAGATAGATTGACAGCCCCAAGTTAATGCTTCCTCACGGACAGAATCATCAGCTCTACCACTACCCCAACTCTTTCATCACGTGTTCTCTATTTCTATCCTTCACTTTCCACAACTGCCACTGTCAGCATACCCACCCAACACATTTCACTTGCTTTCACAACCCAGTTCAGTCTCTGCTAATTTGCACCAACCTTCACTTCCATTCTCTACACTCCCTGAACTCTTGCTCTGCAATTTGATTTATTTCTAATTTTCCCAGTTTAGCAAAATGACCTTTTCTCTCTCTCACTCTCTCCCCACAGGTGACACCTGACCTGTTGAGTATCAAAAGCATTATTTTGATTTTATTTCAGCTTTCCAACATCTGTGTTAGTTTAGACCATAAGACAGAGGAGCAGAATTAGGCCACTCTGCCCATTGAGTCTGCTCTGCTATTCAATCAGGGCTGATTTATTGAGCTTCTTATCAACCCCATTCTCCTGCCTCACCCATAACCATTAACGCACTTACTAATCAAGAACTTATCAACATATTTTTGCATTTAGAATTGTATTTATTAGTGTTTAAAACCTATTTTGCATTTATAATCACAAACTCACACAGTGGTCGAGCACAGAAATAAGCCCATGGCGCACCATGTCTATGCTGGCCTTTGGGTCCGCCTACACCAATCACATTTGCTCACATTAGATCCATATCCTTCTCTGATTTACCCATTTATATTCCCCCACTAAGTTCCTCCAGCGTTTTGTGTGTTGTCCACTTAAGTGTCTGACAAAATGTCTCTTAAATACAGATTTCAGGTATCAAACATTCTGCGTAAAAGCTTACCCGTCAGATCCCCTTGAAAATTTCTTCCACATCTGAAACCTAATCCTTGCAGGAGTTTTTGATACTCTTACCATGGGAAAAAGATTTCGACCATCTATCCTCTGTATATACAGTATCCCTCTCATTATCTAATATTTATCAGATCACACTTCAGCCTCCTTCACATCAAGGAAAGCAACCTATTCAATCTCTCTCCATAACTAGGTCCTCAATCCTAGGCTACACCTTGATGAGTCCCTCCGGATCTTCTCCAGGGCAGCCACGTCCTCCTTTAGGGTGAGGACCAGAACTGTACACAATACACCAAGTGTGGCCAAACCAGAGTTTTGTAAAGTTGCAACAGAATGCCTGAACTCTATTGTTCTCTGCCCTGACTTATAAGCCAAACATGCCATATACCTTCTTCACCACTGTATCTATTTATGTTGCCTCTGGACAATCCTGAAAATAAACTAGGATTGGAATTGAAGTTTCTGGTTTCAGGTTCCTGGGCATCAACATCCTGGGTCCGCCATCTTGATGAAGGCTATACTTCATTAGGAATTTGAGGAGATTTAGTTTATCACCAAAGATGCCAAGGAAACTTCTACAGATGTACGTATGAAGGCCAGCAGCCTGGCTGGTTGCATCACCACCTGGTACGGAGGCGCCAATGCACAGGATCATAAGAGGCTTCAGACGGTTGTGGACTCAGCCAGCTCTGTCGTGGGCACAAGCCTTTTCCCCTAGTGAGGACACCTTCAAAAGGTGCTGCCTCAAGAAGGTGGCATCCATCATTACGGACCTTCACCACCAGGGACATGCCCTCTTCTCGTTACTACCACCAGAGAGGAGGTACAGGAATCTGAAAACCCACACTCAGTGTTTAGGAACAACTTCTTCCCCTCTGCCATCAGGTTTCTGAACGGTCTCTGAACACAACCCCACTATTCCTCTTTTGCACTTCTTTTTGTAATTCATAGTAATTTGTTCTGCTTGCACTGTACTGCTGCCACTAAACAACGAGGTTCATGACCAATGCCAGTGACAATAAATACAATTTTCACTCTGATTCTGAATTAAGGAATTAGTGCAGAAAGCTGCTGGGGTTACCTGTTCGCTTATTGGCAGCATTTGGTCATTGATTTGACCTTTTATTAAAGAAATACTGAACGTTCCTAATATTCTCTTTGTAACATGAGGAGCAGACAGGTGTAAGGGTGTTGAGGGTGTGGGGTGCAGCGGGGAATTGCAGCAACCGCCCAGCGAGTAGCAGTTGATACTTGAGCTTTGCACTTCAAGAAAACTTTACTTCTTCAGGACCTGCCAGAGTGATTCACAGCCAGTTAAGTGCTAATGAACACTGGTCACCATGCGCAGTTAGCACCCACAAAGATCATTGTGGCTATACCCCAACAGTCTGATTGATATGCCTTACTTGGTCTCTGATAAGGTGGTAAGCCATCTGGAGGACAGGCCAATCTACAAGGCACCTCTCTCATGTACCATCCCTTCAAAGTGAAGGGCTGTGTCTGCACCTTTCAAAATGCAGGAAGTGGCTGAGGCATTTTGGGGAAAGTTTGATGACAAGAATCCTGGAAGATTAGTCATTTCCCAGAAAGGTGCCAGCACTTCCTTCTTGCCATTAAGTAATTGTCATCAACAAATCACTTATAGTACCAGAGGAAACTGGACCACTGTTAGACCACCATCAAGACTGCTTACTGTGTTACTCCACGCCCACACTTCAGAATTTCACTACCAGATGAGCTCAATGCTTTCTACGCCTGTTTTGAAAAGGAGAATACAACTACAGCTGTGAAGATCCCTGCTGCAGCCAGTGACCCTGTGATCAATGTCTCAAAGGCCGGTCAGACTGTCTTTCAGGAGGGTGAACACTAGCAAGGGGTCCCAATGGAGTATCCGGTAAGGCTCTAAAAACTTGTGCCAACCAACTGACAGGAGCATTCAAGAAAATTTTCAACCTCTCACTGCTAAGGTCAGAAATTCCAACCTACTTCTAAGAGGCGACAATTGTACCAGTGCCTAAGAAAAGTAGTTTGAGCTGCCTTAATGACTATAGTCCAGTAGCACTCACATTTACGGTGCTGAAATGCTTTGAGAGTTTGGTCACATCCAGAATCAATTCATGCCTCAGCCAGGACCTGGACCCACTGCCATCTGCCAATCACCACAATAAGTCTATGGCAGATGCAATCTCAATGGCTCTTCACATGGCTTTAGGTCACCTGGGCAACACAATGCTGCAGGATGTCAGGGTGCTGTTCGTTGACTATAGCTCAGCGTTTAACACCATCATTCATACAGAGGATTGATAACCTACAGAACTTGGGTCTCTGTACCTCCTTCTGCAACTGGATCCTTGACTTCCTAACCAGAAGACCACAATTTGCGCAGATTAGTGATAATATCTCCTCCTCACTGATGATCAACACTGGCGCACCTCAGGGGTGTGTGCTTAGCCCACTGCTCTACTCTCTATATACCCATGACTGTGTGGCTAGGCATAGCTCAAATACAATCTACAAATTTGCTGATGATATAACCATTATTGGTAGAATCTTAGGTGGTGACAAGAAGGCGTACAGAAGTGAGATATGCCAACTAGTGGAGTGGTGTCGCAGAAACAACCTTGCACTCAATGTCAGTAAGACCAAAAAGCTGATTGTGGACTTCAGGAAGGCTAAGACAAGGGAACGTGAACCAATCTTCATAGAAGGATCAGAAGTGGAGGGAGTGAGCAATTTCAAGTTCCTGAATGTCAATATCAATGCAGCTATAAAGAAGGCAAGACAGTGGCTATATTTCATTAGAACTTTGAAGAGATTTGGTTTGTCATCTAGAACACTCAAAAACTTCTATAGATGTACCGTGGAGAGCATTCTGTCAGGGTGTATCAATGTCTGGTTTGGGGGGAGGGGGAGGCTACTGCACAGGACTGAAAGAAGCCACAGAAAGTTGTAAAATTAGTCAGCTCCATCTTGGGTACTGGCCTCCGTTGTATCCAAGACATCTCCAAGGATCGATGCCTCAGAAAGGTGATGTCCATTGTTAAGGAGCCCCATCACCCAGGGCATGTTCTCTTCTCAATGTTACCGTCAGGGAAGAGGTGCAGAAGCAGGCCAGCACACACTCAGTAAACTTTTGGTAATTTGTTTGTCCCAAACTGCCCTCTTTCACCTTCCCCCATTTATATTACCCCAATCGGCTGCAGTTAACGACCATTCATTTCCTTTTGTAAGGTGGCACTGAGAGCAACTGAGGAACAGAAATAACCTTAGTCTCAGCTTGTCACTGTCCTTGCCCCCTGACCTTCCGCTCCACAACATAAACCTCATTTGCCTGGTGTCTTTTTTAACCGCGTTTGTATGGACATTTTTATCTTTAATTTGTCATGTAAGTTACATGTAATTAATGTTAATTTATGTTTATGTACTTTATGTTTGTCATGTTTTCATTTACTGAGCTGCTGCTGCAGCAACAAGCTCACTTCCTTGGCATTTGTACTCTGGGCATGCGTGCCAATAACAATAAACTAGATCTTGAACTCTTTTCCAGTTCTATAGTAAATGACCAGCACCTCTGCTCTGTTCCACAGATATTGTTCTGCATCCCCGGTGTTCTCGTGTAATTAAAATCCAAAATCAAGAAACTATATTGGAAAGTATCCTGGCAGGTGACAAGAAGAAATGTGGCCAAATATTACGTTGAATATAGGAGGACAAAAGATATAGAGATTGAGAAAGTGAGGACACATTCCAGAGATTGGGCCTGGCAGCTGGAGGCTAAGCTGTTAGTTGTGGGTCAGACTAGAGGACAATATAGGAGGGATGCAGGGAACTCATTGTGAGGCTGGAGGAGGAAGCAAGAGTTGGAGACACACAGGATTTTCACATTAGTGAGGGACTTTAAAAGCTCAACTGGGAGCTTTGCTTAAGTAGGAACAAGTCCTGATGCAAGGTTCAATCCCAAATATCAACAATTGCTTCCCCCCTCAGGTGCAGCTTGACTAACTGAGTTCCTCCAGCAGATAATTGGTTGCTCCAGATTCCACTATCTGCAGTCTCCTGTGTCTCCTCCAATGCTGCTCCATTTGGTAAAAAGCTTTAGCTGTTGTGTCTGCAATGGGAGGATTTCACTGTGGCCAACCATTTCAATTTCACTTCCATTCCCATTCTGACATATATCTCCATGGCCTGCGCTGCTAGGATGAGGCACTCTCAGATTGGAGGAGCAACACCTCATACTCCACCTGGGTAGCCTCCAACTGCCTCGATGGCATAAGCCATCGATTTCTCCAACTACTGGTAATTTCACCCCCTTCTCCCTTCCCTTCTTTTCCATTTCCCATTCTGGCTATCCTCTTGCCCCTTCTCTTCTCTTCAGCTGCCAATCACCCCCCTCTGCTGTCACCCCCTTCCCTTTCTCTCATGGTCCACTCTCCTCTCTTATCTTATTCCTTCTTCTTCAGCCTTGACCTTTTCCACTTGTCACCTCCCAGCTTCTCACTTCATCTTCCTCCCTCACCCACTCACCTTCCCCCCTCACCTGGTTTCACCAATCACCTTCCAGCTTTTTCTCCTTCCCTCAACCATCTCCTCCCCAACCTTCTCATTCTGGCTTCTTCCCCCTTCTTTTCCGGTCCTGACGAAGGGTCTCAACCCAGAAACATCTACTGTTCATTCCTCTCCATAAATACTGCCTGGCCTGCTCAGTTCTTCCAGAATTTTGTGCTTGTTAATTATGAGGCTGGTGGAGAATCTGGTGATGTGAACCAAGGTCAGGGAGGGACATGAGAACAGGCATGAACGTCACTTTGAATCAAGACCCTGGGTAACACCATGTTACAGTGGGTCAGTGAGCAACAGGACAGAAACTCACTGGGTGAGGAAAAGATTAAGCTAACTACTAACTGCCAGAATTGCTAAGAATAAACATGGGCAAATTAATGTTCTATTTTTAACATTTCCCTTAGATATGACAATGACCCCATTAACCCCCGTGCTATTTCCAATTTGCAGTTTGAATTTTAATAAGCTATAAACAGGAGCATTAAGGTCCTTTAGAGACCAAATTCCCAACTTGTGGTGTTAATGACCTGGATCGATGGCAGAAATAGTCACACTCAGATACTAGTGTGTGGTAAAGGTCTAATAATTCGCTGCCCGCAAAACCGTTCACACTGTGCAAACAGCAGCAGCTGGAGACATTGTCAGAAATGAAATGTAACACAATTAATTCTAAACAGTAAACTATAATTCTCCCAGAATCAGAATCAGATTTATTATCTCAGACACATATGATGCAACTTGTTGTTTTATGGCAGCAGTAAGTATTATTATAAATTACAAAATAAATGGTGCAAAGGAAAGAAGAACGAGGTGGTGCTCGTGGGATCATGGCAGTGGAGAGAAAACTGTTCTTGAATCGTTAAGCTTGAGTTTCCAGACTGCACCTTCTTGTGGTTGCATTTCAAATCTTTTCCCTCTCATCTCAAACCTAACCCCTTTAATCTTTGATTCCCCTTCCCTGCACCTCAGTCTTCTATGGTCCACGACATAAAGTCTTAGCCTGCCTATCCTTTCCCTGCAACTCAAACACTTGAGCCTGGCAACATTCTTGTCAATCCTTTCTAGCTTAATGGCTACGTTCCTATAACATGATAACCCACACTGCAAATAATTCTTCAGCCACAGTCTCGCCAAGGTGCAGAAAGCTGAAGTCCCACACCACCAGCTTTAAGAGCAGCTTCTTTCCTTCCACCATCCAGTTCTTGAACCATCCTGCACAACTATCATCACTATCTCAGAAAAGCAACACTATGACCAATTTGTTCTACAATGGACTTGTTCCTCATTGTTCTAATTTTGTTCTTTCTTGTATAATTCACATTTTTTTGTGAAATTTGTGTCTTGCTGCTATGAAAAGCAGTTACAAGACTCAGACACTTTAGTCTGCTATGGTCCATGGAGTGAAGTCCTAGCTTGCCCAGCCTCTCCCTATGAGTCTATTATCTTATAATCTGTTCACCCTTTGCGTTCACTCCCTCTTCCAACCTTCCTTATTTACAGAGACCAAACATGTCACTATATTACCAAGCTTTCTCGCCAGGACTTTTCTGTTTCTGTCATTATTTCACTGACTTTGTCACAAGAGTTGCTGTATTCAGATAAAGAGCCTTTGCCTGCCAAGGCTCTGACAAATACACCCCTATGTTTGCATGTTCCGAATCTTCCTGATATTTAATACTGGATCAGACACGGTATTCCATACCCATTCCCCAACCCTGCACTACACCCTTGTCCTTTCACTTTAACTTTCTAAATTTCGCCTGACGAGAATCCCCTGCCTACACTTATGTCCCTCCTTGTCTGCATTCCACATTTCAGCTTGTTTGGCCTCTAATCCAAGAACAATTCACAAAGCCCACACAAATGCATCAGTACTGGTGAATTCAAAGTGAATTTATTTTCAAAGTACACATATTTCACTGTATAATACTCTGAGATTTGTTTTCTTGCAGGCATTCACAGTAGAACCAAGTACAATAGAATCAATCGAAAACTACAAAGACTGGCGAACAACCAACGAGTAAAAGAAGACAAACTGTGCAGATACAACTAATAAATAAATAAACAAATAAATACATTAATTAATTAATGTTGTAGAGTCCTTGAAAGTGAGAGTTCAGTGTTGACGTGAGTGAAGTTATCCACGCTGTTTCAGAAACCTGATGGTTGCAAGGTAATAACTGCTCCTGAACCTGGTGGTGTGGGATCTAAGCCTTCAATAGAACCATAGAAACACAGAACATTACAGCACAGATACAGGCCTTCTGGCCCTTCTTGACTGTGCCTAGTCCCACTAACCTGCACCTGGACCATATCCCTCCATACACCTCTCATTCATGTACCTGTCCAAGATTTTCTTAAATATTATGTGAGCCTGCATTCACCACTTCAACTGGCAGCTTATTCCTCACTCCCACCGCTCTCTGTGTGAAGAAGCGCCCCCCAATGTTCCCTTTAAACTTTTCCCCCTTCACCCTTAATCCATGTCCTCTGTTTTTTTTCTCCCCTAGCCTCAGTGGAAAAAATACCTTCCTGATAGCAGCTGTGTGGGAAAGTTGTAACTTGTTGCTGTTCCTTTCTGCACCTTTGGCGCATCAGGTGGCAACCTTGTAATTTCTTCAGCATTTTTGTCTGTTTTTTCACAAGGCCAAATTGCTAGCTTGACGCTCAACCCTCCATGGATGGAAAGTGTGCAAGGGGCCACCTGGAGCACTCACCTGGAAGTCTGGTGTGGGTGCCACTACACTACCGGCTCATTGTTGAACGTTAAAGCAAACCTAACAGAATACGTCCAACTAACAGTGGGACCAAGGGAAAATGGTAGAAGTCTGAAAGCTCTTTATCCAAGTACAGAAAGCATTCATAACAGAGTGGGTGAATTACTGGGTCAAGTAAAACAAACGGTTGTGATATAGTCATACTGGAGGTATGGTTCCTGGTGAAAGAGAGGAGGAATGAGATCAGACATCGCCGATTTAAAGACAGAATGAAATTGAGGGACTGCGTCACTATTAGAGGCTTTATATTCTGGTGCTGAAGGTGTTTATTAAGATGCTGCATGGATCAGAGAGTGGATCCTAAAAAGGAGAGGATGGACAAACTTGGACTGTTTTCTCTGGAGCAGCAGAGGCCGAGAGGAGATCTAGTAGAAGTTTAAAAGATTTTGAAAGGCATAGATGGACTAAAGAGCCAGTATCTATTTTTCCTCAGGGACAAAATGTTTAACTGGAGGGCATGCATTTAAAGTGAGAGAGAGAGAGTGAGTGAGTGTGTGAGTGTGTGTGTGTGTGTGTCCGCCCGCCCAGAATTTGCTGCCAGGGATGATCATGGAGGCAAGTACAACAAAGGCATTTAAGAGGCTCTCTTAAATAGGCACATCAATGTGCGAAGAACAGAGGGATATGGACTTTCTGTACGCAGAAGGAATTAGTTGGGCATTGAACTGTGCTGTACCATTCTGGGTTTTTTTGTTCCTAAAGTATAACGATATCTTGTCTCAACAAGGAGTAATTAGACAAAGGAAATTATGTTAAAACAGGGAAAGCTTGGCATCGATGTCAAACATTTGACTCTAACTCTAAGGCATTGTGGACGGTGGTAGAAGAACAGCAAGTTATTGAACCTCTGGCTGCACCCACAGGGCGTGAGTGGTGAAAAGGCTGAAATAAGGCAAGAAATTTAAAATAGTTGAAGACGGTGATACAGGCCAGCAAGTAGAGACAGAAGTTAAAGTCGACTCACATCCGGACAAGAGCAAGTGAGGATTACTAGAGTTTACCAGCTGAAAAAGGAGCAAAGGAAGGAGCCACCATCACACTTACAGCCCTGATTTACAAGCTGAACTTTCATCAAGTACTGGGAAGTGAGAAAAGTCTGGTCTACTTCTGGCTAGCATGGTTCAATGGGCCAAACGGTCTCCTCCTGTACCACAGATGTCTAGTTATTCTGGGGAAGGGAATGGACTGGTCTCTGCTGCTAATGGAAAATGACAAGAAATTTGGAAGTGAAGAGGGTGAGACATGGAGAATGCCAAACCTATAGGCAACACCTTGTCACCATAAACGAGAAGGCTCACATCAACCACAGTTTGCTTTGTTGGGCTTTAATCTACACAAAAATGAACTCTGACAAACGGATCTCAATAAGAAACTCAATAAGCACTCAATTTTGTAACCCTTTTAACACAGGTCACTAAAGGGACTTTCAAAACTTCAAAAAGTCCCCAAGAGGTTTAGGTTCCACAAAGGTATTTGTAGAAAAGGAATAGTTTCCATTTTTAAAAAATGTTCTTTAAATAGACTGGATTCCTTCAGCCTAAAGAATGAAGAGCATTGTTCAGTTTATTTCTCAGAAGTATAAGTGTTGAAATGCCATATCCCTCATCAACACCAAGACAATGATAGAGATTCATTCAACTTTTTTTTAAATTGCAGAATATTTTAAATTTCAATACCATCTGTTTATTTGTAAAAATACACCATATATTTAAATAAATTTTAAATAACAAATAAATACTGATATATTAAGAAACCTTTGACAATTCCTGCACTCAAACTTTACATATTCCACTGATTTGAAGGCTGTAGAGAGAAGGCAGTGTTGGGAGCTTCACTGAGTGACCAACCCCCCCAATAGGGCAGTAGGGTTACTAAATTTCACAATTGCTGGCATGCAAGAGAGAAAGATTACTGATGAAGAAGCCTCATAGGATTCCTGGATCACAGCTACAATCCTAATTGAGTAATCCCTACTGATTGTGCCCATCCCAGCAATAAGCCTCAGTCTCTGGTGTCTCACATGAAATACCTACAGATTGTAAAAAGTTGTTTACATGAGTCAGATCCAGCACCTTTGCAGGTGAAATTTTATCCAACATATGGAGTAAGGTGGCCCACCTCCACACTGTGTGATCATAGGGAAGATGGGTGCCACTGGTCAGCATGGACCTGGTGGAGTGAACGATCTGTTTTCATGATGGTCTGCTTGTGGCTGCTCCACTGTGAGTCCTGCCCTGTGAACCTGCTCCTGGGAGGCAACAGCGTGGAGGAAAGCCTTTTCAGCAGGATGTTCTTCTGGCCAGTTTCTTCACCACCCATTTAATCTCCCTTTCTCCTTTAATCTCTCTGCCCTTGGAGAGCACCATGTTCAGCCACCTCCATGCCCATTCTGCATTTTCTCGCCAAACCTTCCTGCACCCTTTGATACATTACAAAATGCCAAAGATCTTTGTCTCCCTCTTTAGCTCAGTGTCAACTGTTGTCCACCAATATTTTGAGACACTAGTTTTTTTTTAAACTACATTATAGGCACTATAAGTTACAGACAGCTGAGCTTTAAAGTTTATAATTATTGCATACATCAAAAACAGTGACAGATACGAAGTAACTGGAGGGAGAGGTGGGCAGAAGTTGGATACATTGGTCTTCATTTTTCAGATGTCCAAAGTAGACCTTCCTGCAGAAACAAATTCATCATGAATTAACACCGTTTGAACCAACGGTAAGCATTCCATTCGCAATATATTAATAGATTCAGAGTCTGCGACCCATACAGTATGGGAACAAACCCTCAACCCACCAAGTCCATGGTAACCACTAAATACCCATTTTATACTAATCCCATGTCGTATTCTCTTCCCCCCACCGCACCCAGGTACCACCGCCCCCCCCCCCCCCCCCCCCACCTACACATCTAGGGCAATTTACAACAGCCAATTAACCAATTTTTCACATATCCCTAGCTATATACTGTGGCAAGCAAATTTTCAAAGAAAATTTGAAATCTTCCACCCCCCCCCACGTACACACACACACCTCAAGGATGTCATAGAGTACTGCAGAAAAGAGGCTCTTTAACCCATCTATTCAATGCTGAACTATTATTCTGCCTAGTCCCATTGACCTGCACGCAGACCATAGCACTCTATAACATCATCCAAATTTCACATAAGTGTTGAAATCAACCCCACATCTCCCACTTACACTAGCAGCTCATTCCACCCTCATGCTCCCCTTAAGCATTTCACTTTTCACCCATAACCCATGACTTCCATCCAACCTCAGTGGAAAAAGCCTGCTTGCATTACTCTATCTATACCCCTCATAATTCTGCATACCTCTATCAGAGACTGGGAAACTTTGGAGTGATCTAGAAGGATTTATGCAAGTAAATCAGGCAAAGATCTGATCCTCTTCACGTGATGAAAGAGAATTGCTGCCGCCCAGCTCAAACTGGAGGCAGAGAATGATCCTGATGAGGAACAGGCTACCTTCTAAAGAAACTTCTGACCAACTGACTTCCTTCAAAACCCCTCAACTTAAAATTTCCTTTGAAAATCATTCCTTCCAGAATTAATTCTTATTTTTGTCCTTTTGCTGAAGCTCAGAGCCCACAGACTAACCTGCGCAGGTCTGGTGATCAAACACTGCAAGGTTCACTTTATAGACCGGCTTGGCATCTAACTATCCTCTGTCACTGAACCTACCAGGAAAGTTACTTACATTTCTAAACCACAATTCCATTTTCAGATCTCAGTTTCTGCTTCTCCTCATTCGTGGTTTCACCTTCAACTCTCATTTTTCTTCTTAAACTGCAACAAAAAAAAAAGTCAAGTTACAGAAACCGGAATGAAAGCATAACAACTCAGCACGAGGCAAAAAGGAATCTGTTGCTAGGGAGAGGGACATGATCGGGCTTGCGAAGAGGATGAAAGCCAGTTGGAACAGATGGAACAAGCAGCCTGTTTCTGTGTATTTTAAAGAAGATTATTTTTATTTGTCACATGAACACCGAAACATACAGTGAAATGTGCCATTTGTGTCAACAGGCAACACAGTCTGAATGTGCGCTGGGGGCAGCCTGCAAATGTCGCCATGTTTCTGGCGCCAAAACATCGTGCCCACAATTTACAAACCCTAACTCATACGTATTTGGAATTTGGGAGGAAACCGGAGCACTTGGAAGAAACCCAAGTGGTCACAGGGAGAATTACGGTGACCAGTGGTGTGCCTCAGGGATCTGTTCTGGGACCCCTACACTTTGTGATTTTTATAAATGACCTGGAAGAGGAAGTGGAGGGATGGGTTCGTAAATTTACTGATGACACAAAGGTTGGGGGTGTTGTGGATAGTGTGGAGGGCTGTCAGAGGTTACAAAGGGACATTGATAGGATGCAAAACTGGGCTGAGAAGTGGCAGATGAAGTTCAACCCAGATAAGTGTGAGGTGGTTCATTTTAGTAGGTCAAATATGATGGCAGAATATAGCATTAATGGCAGTGTGGAGGATCAGAGGGATCTTGGGGTCCGTATCCAAAGCTGCTACACAGGTTGACTCTGTGGTTAAGACATACAGTGTATTGGCCTTCATCAATCATGAGTTTAAGAGCCGAGAAGTAATGTTGCAGCTATATAAGACCCTGGTCAGACCCCACTTTGAGTACTGGGCTCAGTTCTGGTCGCCTCACTACAGGAAGGATGTGGAAACCATAGAAAGGGTGCAGAGGAGATTTACAAGGATGTTGCCTGGATTGGGGAGCATGCCTTATGAGAATAGGTTGAATGAACTTGGCCTTTTCTCCTTGGAGCGATGGAGGATGAGAGGTAACCTGATAGAGGTATACTAGATATTGAGAGGCATTGATGGTGTGGATAGTCAGAGGCTTTTCCCCAGGATTGAAATGGCTAGCACGAGGGCACAGTTTTAAGGGGCTTGGAAGTAGGTACAGAGGAGATGTCAGAGGTAAGTGTTTTTTGAAAACAGAGAGTGGTGAGTACATGGAAAGGGTCTTGGAGCTTACATGGAGCTTAGAAAAATAGAGGGCTATGAGTAAGCCTAGGTAGTTCTAAGGCAGGGACATGTTTGGCACAGCTTTGTGGGCTGAAGGGCCTGTATGGTGCTGTGGGTTTTCTATGTTTCTATATAATTAGAAACTCCTTATTAGATGGCAGCTGAAAGTGAACTACAGTCACCAGCACTGCAAAGCTTTACCCTAGTGCGCTGCCCATTTGATGCAATGGTCTGGTTTCAGAACTCTTGTGACATTATAGAAAACAGCCCAGAGGTGCTGCAGTTGTTTCCTGAAAAATTTTCACTCCAGGAATATGTTTCAACAGGTTCCAGAGACAGAACATAAGGTAATTTGAATGTTCCAACCATGATTGACATCCCCACCACAAAAGTGCAGATCTGTCCAATAATAACTTCAACAATAAAGTTAACAATTTTGAAGTTGCCAGTTATAGCTTCTTGCATGCTTTATTTTGCCACTCCTCACTGGTTGACAGTTCATGAAGAAGCACCAAAAGACAAAGGTAAAATAATAATTAGAGTCATACACTTAGAAACAGGCCCTTTGGTCTGTTCTAGCCTTCTTCAGGCCCCTTTGATGGAAGGAAGCTTACTGATGAAAACAAAAGTTTTGTTTGTTGAGCCCAGGATATGCCCTATGGAATTAGAGTAATGATCTGAGGCTGGGGTGATTGACATCCAACAACAATTTTCTGTGTGACACGATCACTGGAGTTTCCCCTCGATATCCAGGGGATTCAGTTGTACAGGATTTCCTGAGGCTGCGCCTCATTGCCTTGTCGAAGGCAGTCACAGGCACCTCACCTCTGGAGTTCAGCTCTTAGGTCCACATTTGGACCAAGGCTATGATGAGGCTCTGGAGGAAGAGATGCTGGTGAAGACCACACTGTGCATTGACAACAGGCTATGATGAGTCATTGATGGTTAATAGCATTGTCATCCCTATGCTGAGAATTGAGAGCAGATATTAAACAGGTTGGAGATTGTTGCTGTTTTTGGCAAGCAGGACATACCCAACAATATGGAAAATTACGCAGGTAGTTGCCAGAGTTGTGATTGTATGAACACAATTTGGCTAGGAGCACAGTCCTTACTGGGGGAGGTGCAGGTTCACATCACACAGCTGGAATGTTGTCTGCTCCCTTGCCCTATCCATACTCTCAGCCATTTATCAATACCATGGAATAAATGGGAATGTGTGAAGGCTGCAGTGCCTGAGATCTCAGGAGGAAAGCGGAGGTGGATCACTCTCCTCAGCACTTGTGACCGAACACACTTGTGAGTGCTTCAGCCTTGGCTCCAGCTCCCACAGGCTGGATCCTGTGTCGTTGAGGATGGGGATGCTCTTGGAACCTCCTCCTCCTCCTCCTCCTCCCATTAGTGGAGGAATTGTCCAGCACAATTCATAACCAGATGTGGTGGGGCTGCAGAGCTGCAGTCCACCCTATTGGCTATATGACATTTAGCAAAGCAAGCTACACTTACACAGCCTTATTCAGCATATCCAGCAGACACATGTGCAGGGCAGATTTGAGATGTAGGAGTTTCTAGCGCACAAGTTCAATAAAGCTTCTCGGGTTATACTTACAGCAATGTCACGGCAACTGTCACAGTGGTTAGTGTGAAGATGGCCAGAGCAACACCTACAACTATCAGCGTAACGGAGAGACCATGGAACTGCTTCTTGTTTTTGCTGGTGTGCAATGCTTGTATCCCACAGCGCTCGTTCTGATATCCAGGAAGACATCTGCACAGGAGGGACAGCAATCAGAATTTTTTAAAAGTCAGCAGGGATGAAAATGGAAATGATGAAATGACCATTATTTAGTGTGGAGCTAAGATTTACAAGTCTAGAGTACTAACAGAGTTCTAGCCTCCATATTACAAAAGCATCCAAGTTGGTTTACAAGTATTTTTACCAGTATAAGAGACCTTATGATAATCAGTAAGAGATCAATGCCTGGGAGTTCAATATTTAGAAGTGAGAGGTGGACTGGGGGGGGATCTTAAGGGCTTCAGTAGAATAGATGTGGAGAAAATATTTCCGTATGTGGAAGAGCAAACCTAGGGTAATGAGTACAAGATACTAATAAATGCAGCAGGGAACTCAGAGCCTAGAGGGCTGAGAATGACCCCACAGCAAAGAGTTGATGTGAATAGTAATCAATCATATTAACAGCGTTTAGGATCAACAGAATTTGGAGACACTGATAGATGTCACCTTTGGGTCATTGTAGAGGGGTGTGGGAGAATATTGTTGTCGAGCAGAACCAGTAAAGCAGAGGACTGAACACAATCTTATTCTTTAGTATTTCCCAGTATTTAATAAACTCATTTTGGACAGTAAACCCTGCATAACTCTTCCACTGCACACCAAAGCTACCTGCACGCGCAGAGAGACATGTGGAGATAAGAGGATTTTAACTGGAGGCTCTTTGAAAAAGGGTCAATAAAACTCTGGCTTGAAAAAGAAGAATACCAAAGTTTGGTGAGTAAAAGGCAAAAAGTTGGTGGAACAGCAGTTTGTCTTCTTCCCAGTAATAGCTGAGGACCACATCCCAGTCATCAGCACAGGGTAGCCCACATTGGCTGTAGAAACACCATAATACTGTGAGTGTTAAATATCACACCCCACTCCCTGGTCCTACTGTAGCAGAGGCATGCATTAAACCAAAGCAGATACTTTTCAGGGAATGTATTGCAATATCAGAAACATAACGGATTCATTTTTGCACATCAGGCGTGTCCAGAGAGAGAAAAAAAAATCAACTTCTCAAGCCTTTGAGGCCACAATTGAAAACATTAAGGCAGATCAACAAACCAAAGCCAACAAGGATTAAGAGCTTAAAGGGAGAGTGGATGTGTGGAGTTCAAACATCAGTCATGAAATAATGAGATAGCAGTACAAGCTCAAGGGCCAAATGGCCTTCTCTGTTTTAATATTACAACATACAAGGTTGCCAGCCATCTTCAATCACAATTGGATTGGCAAAGCTCCCTGACAAACCATGCTTGACATCAAGCCCTGGGCAGTGAGGACCAAAGCTTGATGCAATAGACAGGAAATGGGGAGGCAGTAGTATAGGGAGGAAATTCCTAGGCAGCAGGCCAAACACAGCACTAAATTTTTAACTATTCTGTAAAACACACTTCCTGCATTTAAAAGGGACTGCTAGCCACCCTTATATAGAAGCAGAATATAAACTCATGATTTAGTATGTGCCCTAATGCGGGGTTTCACTTACATACAAGAGGGCTTATTCAGTTCTTTCAGGTATTTGCACTTTCCATGGATGCAGTAATCCTTGTAAATGGTTTTGCAGGGATTTCGCTTCCTTTTTCCATTTTTATTTTTCTTCCTCTTGCCCTTAAGATTTTTTGAGTTATTTTTCTTTTGGTCTTTGCCTTCGGGCTTCACAACAGCTTGAACTGCAAGCACAAGTCAACAGATGTTATTGAAAAGTGGTCCACAAACTCTTCTCATATACCAACAACGTAAAACACAGAATAAATTTCCCTCTGTGCATTATATCACAAACACGCACACAAGCAAACACAGATCAATTACATTTCTAGATTTTATACAAATCATCCGTCCCCAGTAACATTCTCCGTAACTTCTACAGCACCAGAGGCCATTCTGCCCATTTTTTCCATCACAACAAAAAAAAAACAGACTTGGAGACCAACCCTACCTCCTGATCCATAACCCTCGAAGGTGGCAAGGACCTGGGCAGGGACTTCCAAACAACCTCTGCCACACATTAGCCAAACAAAAAAAAACTTTCCTTAAATCCCTTCCTATATGCTTTGCTATCTTGGTAAAGATAATCAGAAGCCCCCACACATCCCTGGAATTCTCCTTTCTCCCACCTCCCAGCAGGCAGAAGGTACAGAAGCCTGAAAGGCTGTACCACCAGGCTGAAGGACAACTGTTATCAGACTGTTGAACTTGTAGGATAAGATGGACTTTTGACCTCACAATCTACCTAATGCACCTAATTTTCTGCCTGTCTTTTCTCTGTAACTATAACACAATATTCTGTTATTCTGTTATCAATATGCCTCAACATCACTTCCCTAATCTCTCCTCATGTCACTTGTAGTTCAAATGCCTGTCTATCTCTAATCATTCCCTCCAGCTGCCGATGGGCCAGATATGCTTAAGTGAGTCAGAGTTTTATTCTGAATGCATAAAGCATCCTGCCTAGCTTCAGCATGCATGGAAGTTTGATTGGCACAAATCGGACTAATGCATCCTGGCAGATTGGGATGGTGGAAAGAGGGGACAATTTAAGCACATACCAACAACTAACAAGACTTTAATTTCAAAATTCTACCTCCTGCGGAATTTGGGTATTACTTTTCATCTCAATAGGGTAAGTAACAGTAGATTCACTTGCGGATTTGTTCTGAAAACCGGTCCAAGAGCTACAATGCCAAATTCTAGCACAACACCTCCTTACACTCGCTCCAGGTAAAATCAGGTGCACCGTTTATTCCTTGCAACCAGTTTAGTTAATGATTTTACAAGTTGGCCAGCAATTGTCTATTGCCCGTCCCAACCTACCCGGAGGGAAATGGCAAGGAGTTAAGCTCTGGGTGCTTCGAACCAATCAACAGTTATCTTAAACATCAAACATAGACGGTAAAGGTACTCTGAAACTGACGGAACGTCCTGCTTTAAAACAATGCGCTGAAGGTAATATTATTGAGAGCTTATTGACCTTTTGCTGATGACGTTACGTCGTAAAGCTCTTCCGACCCCGAGAGCTCATAGTCTTCTGAATAATCCTCCTCATCATCCTCCTCCGCCTCCTCTTCCTCAGAGTCCGTAAATCGCTCAGGGACGAGTTGCGGGGTCACACCATGGCTGATGGTGGAGACACTGGAATCTGGAACCCCCAACGCCGGCACTGCTTTACTTTCCTCCTCGTCCCGAGGAGATCCCCTAACTGTGCAACCTAAATACAGAAGCGATCAGGATTTTTAAAAATCAAAAATTTGAAACATTTAGCGAACACAACGCGACAATCCTGGCGCGAGGCATAAGTCCGTGGAAAAAGCAAAATGCTTTTTAGGAGACCCTCAGGATCTCCTAACCTCTAGCCAGAGAGAGTGCAAGGCGGTGAACCTTTCCTATTAACAGTTGGGTTTGACAGCCCCAAATTCTCTTTACCTCGCATGAAGATTGCAAAGATCAAATAGGCGAGCGTTGTGCTTTTACCTGCAGTTAGCAGCAGAGCGAACAGCGTGATGTGCAGCCTGCCCATATTCAGCAGCGAGCGAGGATCAGCCAGGTGTGCGGAATACCTGCCCTTATTCACCCGCTATAAGCGCGCATTCACACCCTGTGACGTCACCGCCCCGCCCCCGCGCCCTCGGGCGACGCCGTCACCGCAGAGCGGAGAAAGTTTGTGAATGAATCCTAAACCGAGAGATTGAGCAAAGCAGCTGGGGCAGGGCAGTGGAGTTGGAGTGCCGTTACTGAGGGAACGACACTGTTTGTGAGGGGCGGTACTGAGGGAGCGCCGCGCTGTGGGGGGGGGGGGGGGCATGAGGAAGGATCGCCGCACGGTGGGAGGCGCAGTACTGAGGGAATGCCACACTGTAGGAGAGGCGGTACTGAGGGAGCGCCACAATGTCAGAGGAGTAAGTTTCTCCAGATGAGCTGTTTTACTTCTCAGGGGGAGAGGTTCTATTAGACACAGCTAACCTTCAAAATCAGACCCTGAGACAGATATTCTGGTGAACATAGCAAATGCCTATTATGGAATCTTTCTGCACATTGACAGGTCACTTCTTTGGCTATGGACACCACAAAAGTCATCAACTAGTTGTAATGTACTCTGGGATTGCCAGTTGATGGAGCTGGCTACAAGAGGGCAATCAGCTTGTTTGTTGAGGTATATATTTGTCTAGGTTATCTGCACAGTGCGTGCAAACAATCCAGAGTGTTCTGTTGCTATCTAGGGGCCAGATGGGTGAGGGGTGAGAACAGCCTGCCTGCAGTTGGCCTTAATCACCACAGGAGCCAATGACTGCGCCCAATGAACACACAGTGTGCAGCCAACCCAGAGTGGTGGTCTGTTGGCCTCCTCTTGTGGCAAGAGGTGGTGTTCTAGGGGTTACACAAATCTCAACAGGCTCTCTGGAGGCATAGTGCTACGGGAGGGTCACACTGCTGGCTGTCCTATCTTTCAGACTGAATGGTGGTGGTGGGTTTAACATGTTCCGGCACCAGTTCAAGCCTGTTGCCCAGCTCTGGTCTCTCAATACACATCACTGAAATGTGCTGTCATGCCATAATCACGTTGTGGGTTATTTCTCAGCAAAAAAAAAGCTGCTTTGTACAGTGACCACACTTCACAGATAACTTCCTGTCTGTGGGGATCTAATTAGCAGTGTGAACCTTGTCCCCATCCTGTCAAAGGATGAGAACACATGTCAGTTCAGGTCAGTGGATGACTTTTATGACTTGTATTAATCATTAACCATTGTGGCCGTGACTAATTGTAATATTGATTCTCTATGGTTACAGAATCTCTGAAACACATGGAAGGAGGTTGTTCATAAAGACCATTTTAAGGGAGCAAACATCAAACTGCTGGTAGAACTGAGGGGTCAGGAAGCAACTGATGAGACAAAGTGGTAGTCAACGTTTTAGGTCCTACCAGGAGGATCTAGACCAGTAATAATACTCTTAAATGCTGCAGGAACTCACCAGGTCAGGCAGCAAGCTATGAGGGGGAATGTTGAAGAGTCATACAGCACAGAAACTTCAGATGTGGTCTCCTCATTATTGGAAGGATATGGGAGCTTCAAAGAGAGGGCAGAGGAGATTTACCAGGATGCTGCCTGGTTTAGAGCGCATGTCTTATGAGGAAAGGTTGAGCGAGTAAGACTTTTCTCTTTGGAGTGAAGGTAGATGAGAGGTGACTTGATAGAGGTGTGTAAGTTGAAAAGAGACATAGACAGAGTGGACAGTCAGCACATTTTTCCCAGGTTGGCAATGGCCCATATGACAGGGCATAATTTAAAGGTGATTGGAGAAAAGTATAAGGGGGGGGGGGGGTATCAGAGATAAGCTTTTTACACAGAGTGATAATTACATGGAACACACTGCCAGGGGTTATGGTAGAGGCTGATACATTAGGGACATTTAAGAGACTCTTAAGAGACATTTAGGATGAAAGAAAAATGGAGGACTATGTGGGAAGAAAGGTTAGATGATCTTGGAATAAGTTAAAAGGTTGATACAACATTGTGAGCCAAAGGGCCAGTACTGTGCTGTACCATTCAATGTTCTGTATTCTATGTAATAAGGCTTTTGACCCAACTTGTCCATCCTTACCCAAAAGCTAGTCCCATTTGCCTGCACTTGGCCCATAATCTTCTAATGTACATCAAATGCAAGTTGAAACTTGCCGAATATTGAGACCTGGAGGAGATACTTCCATTAATGTGAGAAATTAGGATCCGAGGGCAGAGCCTCAGAAGAAAGGGGCTTCCCTTTGAAATTGAGATGAGAAGGAACTTCCTCAGCTAGAGGGCGAGGAATCTGTGGAATTTGGTACCACAGAGGGCTGTAGAGGCTAAGTCATTGAATATATTTGAGTAGGAAAAAAATTGGCCATAATGGAATGGCAGCGCAGACTGAGACTGGTCTAATTCATCTGCCATGTCACATGGTCTTATTGACTATCTTCTAATAAATATCAACTGTCTCTCTCCCTCTACAGATCCTGAGTTCCTCCAGCAGTGTTTATTTGCTCCAGATCCCAGCATCATTGACAAAGTGCTCTGGTCTCCAGCGGACTGAGCTCTTTTCAGATGGATGAGAGAGAACCCTTAGCCTGACTCAGGACAATGCATCACATCCAAGGCAATTCATTCCTCAGCAACCAATATTTACTGCTATTCTGTGATTGAACAAAGCAAAATCACCCGAAGGTTCTTTATATAAAATTTTACAAATAAAACTTGACACCAAACTACAAGAGAGTTGAGCAATCACTCAAAGAATGATATAGATCTTAGGAAGAAGCTGTGTTAGAGAGGTGGAGAGGTTTGGTGCAGAGGAGGGGATTCCCAAAGTTTGTGCCAGAAGTGGTAGAGTGAAGGGAATTTGTGATGTTAAAAATAGAGAATTGGAGGTGGACCCAGTGGGTTGTAGAGTGGGAGGAGGTTACAGAAGCCAGGTAAGAGCCAGTCCCACATAACTTGAACGACACCCACTGTACCATTCCATGACACAGGCAGGCAGTTCCTATACGGCTTACTGCTACACTTCCTTGCCTTCATTCACTGTCCAGACACTCTGTGGTGGTCGGTTTTTCCATCTGGTAGTGACAAGGCTCCTCAATGGAGTCCTTCTATGTGAGGGTTCATCCCATTCATACAATGGACCTGGACTGGAGGGTGTTACATAGACAGGAGCCCTAAAACAAGTTTTTAGTTCTCTGCACAGATCTCCCAGCTGCTTGTCACTACTGTGAGCTGGAAGAGACCGTGTACCACATGAACGTAGAATGTACGAGACTGCAGCCCCCATTCACATATCCAAACTGACTGATCTTCTGGTCACGTTTTAGACCCACCCTCTTAATATTTGGTCACCAAGTGCGGAGGGCTGTGGGATAGGGGGCGGATGTCCTGTCTTGCGATCACAAGAAAAGCAACAAAAACAATCACTCGCTGTTAAACTGCACACCGCCTTTGTGGACCCACTCTAACGTCTCTCTGGCACAGGCAGCAGCACAATCTGTACCAAATCCAGCTTCTCAAGTTTCTCCGTCAACGTGCAACTCGCTGATGGGATAAACCTACAGTATCTTAAGTCTTAAGGTCCAGCTTGGGGTTGCAGTTGCAAAGACATGCGTTTAAAGAAGACAATAACTCCAGAGTTTTTGAGTAGGGGTTACTGAATCATAGTATTGTGTGGATGGGGATATGGGGATGGCACAGTGTGTGGTCAGAAAGTTATCTCCACTATCTCCTGCGAATGTTCCCTTTCAGACCATTTCTTGGGGGAGAAATGGAGCCGGTGGGAAAGGAATGGAGACTGCAACCAGATTGGACTAGGAATGGCAGCTCTTACATCCACCCAGGAGAAACCAATTTCAGGAATTTACACTCTGCCCCCAAAAGTAGCTGTGAGGAAATATAACCCAGTATCAGATTAATTCTAGATTATATATTGCACATTGTTTCAGGAAATGGACCAGTTTCCTGGAGTAGTTCACACTTTTAGCTTGTTGAGTATTTTCCTGTCATTAATTGCTTCCCCGAGGAAACTTAGGTAATTTATGAGACCATTACAACTGCCAGCATTTCATGGTCCAATGGGTAGTTACATCAGGGACTGAACAGCCTTTTTCATTCCCCTTTCACCATCTTTGAGCTTTAGAATGTGACACCAAAAGAATGAAGAAGTGATATTTTTTGTCTGACAGACTCACCAAGGTGAATTATCTCCAGTCATGCAGGTAGCTTTCCTGTACCTACACCAAGATTAAGAGTTTGCCTTCTAGCTAGCTTCTTTCCCCACCTCCCACACTTCTATTCTGGTGTTTACCGCCTTCCTTTCCAGTCCTGAAGCAGGGTCTCAGCCTGAAACATGGACTCTTTATTCATTTCCATAGATGCTGCCTGACCTACTGGATTTTGTGTGTAGCTTTGGATTTCCAGCATTGGCAGATTTTATCTTCTTTAAGGTTAAGGATTTGGCTGATTTGACCTCAGTCCTTTGGAGGACACTTTGCCATGTGTAAAATTAAAGAGATTAAATTATTGCCGTAATCATGATGGCATCCTCATAATGAGCTATACACAGCCCTAGAAGGATGTAGAAGGCAATTAAAATGGAAGGTTAATTGGTTTATGGATTAGCTGGAAATTAAAGGGTATGTTTTATGAGACCCTGAACATTGCCATTGAAACTTTATAGAAGTTTCACTTAGTTATAATAGCAGCATTCCTGTTGAATCAGCTTCCCAGCCTGGTGCTGTGCACCTTTGACAGCCTAAAACAGGACTGAAACTTATTCCACTCAGAGCTACCCAAGTGTCACTAATGTGGAGATGGCACCTATTCACTGAAGCAATTAAACATTGTGAGCCTCAAGAAGCAACGTCAGCTCCTTGTTGAAAATGCCCGTGGGCTTAGTGGTGTGGTTCCCAGGGTTGGGCAGTCATAGTTGGTTTCCTGACCTGAACTTCCTTCACAAGAAAGAGTACCAGCTGTTGCATCTTCTCATGGAAATCATGGGAACTCATCTGAATGGGGATAGAGGTGTAAAACCCCAACGGGTTACAGATATTGATTTAGAAAAGACAGTTTTGTGGTCGATTTTTACATGGATAAGATATTGCACTCTATGTGTACACAAGTATATGCAAACATTCATGTGTGTGTGTGTGTGTGTCTGTATCTGTGTGTCTGTGTATGTGTGTGTGCACGTGCATGTGTGTGTATGTGTGTGTGCATCTGTGTATGTATGCATGTGTGTGTCTGTATCTGTGTGTCTGTGTATGTGTGTGTGTCTGTATCTGTGTGTGTGTCTGTATGTGTGTGCGCGTGTGTCTGTGTATGTGTGCGTGTGTGTGTGTATGCTCGCATTGATTTCTGCATGTTTGACTGTGTGAGTAACTGTGTACACGTATTTGTGCCTTTGAGGGTGTGTGTGTGTGTGTGTGTGTGTGTGTGTGTGTGTGTGTGTGTGTGTGTGTGTGTGTGTGTGTGTGTGTGTGTGTGTGTGTGTGTGTGTGTGTGAGCCCAATCCAGATCACCACAGCTCATTCCACATGAACAATTCTTCACCCTTCCTCGTATGGTTCTCCAGATTCTCCTTAGCTGCATTTGTGCAGTTTCTCGTTAATTGTTGCGTTATCTGGCAAGTTCCTCTGTTCCTAACCCCCTCCCCAACCCCCACCATTATCTGTGTGTATCAGTGGGGCACTGGCATACACGCTCCTGCGATTCCGATTTATTCATTGCTACTCGAAAGGAGAAAGCAGGTAAAGAAATCTGACAAAACGGGAAATCCCATGGATTCCATTTGTTTGGTGGTAATAGACACTAATGGTGCTTTTCAACCTACGTATGGTGCAGGAGGTTCACAATAGATCCAGGCAGCTGTTGGTTTATTGTCCAACTCATGTTTCCTTAAAGAATAACTTTTCATGAGAGTGATAGAATTTCATCATGAGCACAACTGGTAAAGATTGAAAAGATAAGGAATTTGTTTCAGTGTGGGAGGGAGGTTTGGTTGTTATGGAGATATATAAATATGCAGATACAAAAGTTCTGGCATTTTTTTCAAATCCACAGTTTCATTGCTTTAAGTATTTTGAACTGTTGAGATGCTGTTAAGTTTTAACGTTATGTTTGTAATAAGATCTTTCGGAAAGGAAAGATAGTAAAGGAAAGAAAGGAAAGATACTATCTTTCCTTTAGGTTAGTCCTGACGAAGGGTCTCAGCCCGAAACGTCGACAGCGCTCCTCCCTATCGATGCTGCCTGGCCTGCTGTGTTCCACCAGCATTTTGTGTGTGTAGTTGGATGAAGATTCTGGTGTTTTTCTCATCCTAATATTTCAGGTTCAAGTTTAAGTCAGAGGCATACATACCAAGGGCATAAATTAGCATTTTGCTACAGCAGCACAGTACATTACAGATATAAGTTAATATAAACTTAAATTAACATAAATTACACATAGCCTACATGATAAAATAAACATGACAGCAATAGTGCAAGTTGAAAGAGTGAGAGAGAGAGAGAGAGAGAGAGAGAGAGAGAGAGAGAGAGAGAGAAATATAGTCTGAGGTACTGAATAGTGTTAGGGTTTTTCATTTTGCAGACTCCTATTGAGCTTGCTCCCAACAACTTCCCCAGGTCACAGCAAAAATCCATTTCCACACCACTCACGCCCCCCCCCAAACCTTTTAACAAGCCCCTTCACCCTGTGTCCTCTGGCTAGGTATCCTGCTGATGGAAACTCTTGCTTCTTACTTACCCTAGTGAAACCTGTCCTCTACTCCAAGGAGAACCGCCCCTAGCTATAGTTTTTACTACTTCGGTTAAGTAGCCAGTATAATTAAAAACATCACCCACCCCTGATGTGCTCTCTTCAACCCCACCCATCAGGCAGAAGATACAAAAGTCTGACAGATGTACCATCAGCCTCAATTCTGCTGTTATAGACTACTGAATGGTCTGCTAGTATATCAAGATGGATTCTTGACCTCACAATGTACCTCAGTATGACCTTGCACCTTCCCCTCCCCCACCCCTTGATCTTTCCTCTGATTGGTTTTCCACCCTCCCCCCACCATCTTTATAGAGCCCCTGCCCCCTCCTTCTTTAGTCCTGATGAAGGGTCTCAACCCGAAACGTTGACTGCTTCTTTCAACGGATGCTGCCCGACCTGCTGAGTTCATCCAGCTTTTTTGTACGTCTTGACCTTGCACCTTATTGTCCACCTGCACTGCACTTTCTCTGAAACTGCAACACTTTATTCCGAATCTCTTCTTGTTTTCCCAAGTACTGCCTCAATGCTCAGTTGTCATGAATTAATCTGTATAAACCGATTTTTCAGCTTACTCCATCTTCCCCAGTCATTCCACAGAACTGAAACACTTCAGCCTGGGACCCATCCATTAAAATCCACCCAACTCTTCCACATCAGTATCTGCATGTTCTGCTATTGTCAAGGTGTTCTGCATAGATTCTCCCAGTTCTTCATTCCTCCCTCCACTCTGTAAAATCTGGACATTGGAAAAAAAGTTGAATTTCCCCATGGGGATGAATAAAGTAACTATCTATCTATCTATCTATCTAAAGAATGTGAAGTTTTTGCAGCTGAGCTATGTTTTTCTTTCCAAAATGCTCCTTTCATTAGTAAAAACATAGAATTTTATTTTCAATTGTCAATTTTTCCATTTATTCACTCATATAAACTAGCCCAAGTAATAGACAAACTTCCTCCTGTGAAGGGACGTGTCCTCATGACAAATGCTGCAGACTTTAAACTCCACAGCAGCTAGTGGGATTTGAACTCACACATCTGAATTATTAGTCGATGGTCTTGACCTTCTAACCTAGTAATTCAACCGTTGCACCACCACAATGAATGCACACTGAACTCTGCTGCTGAAATCATGTTCTGTTCACTTCAATGGAAGGGAAATTCTGATGGAGCAACAATCTGCTGGAAGTGCTCAGCAGGCTGAGCAGCTTCTGTGGCAGGAAGGAGCTGTCAGCATTTCTGAAAGAACTTTGCATCAGGATGAACCCATACTCTCCTCACCCCCCAGTGATTCTGCTCGACCTGCCTTTCTTCCAACAGATTGTTTGTTGTTCCAAATTTCAGCATCTGCAGTCTCTAGCCTTATGAATTTCTGAAAGGAATTCACCCATTATCCCATACAATGCACACAAAATGCTGGAAAAACTCAGCAAGTTAGGCAGCATGTATGGAGGAGAATCATTTATTCCCTTCCATCGTGTGTGTCGCTGAAGGTTTCCAGCATCTGCAGAATCTCTTGTATTTAACATTCATTCTCCTACCTCCATAGTTACATTCACAAGCAAATTCTGATTATTCCTCCTGTTTATGGGGACAGTATACTAGCATTTGAGATCTGCGGCTGGTTAAGGACCAGATTCTGAAACGTGCTGCTGAAGTTGTGTGATAGCCATTGTCAAATCCTCTCCCAGGGTCAAAGAAACATTGCCCTCTGCTGGTCCCTCAGACACCTTCTTCACACTTTACACGGGTAACTGCGGCACAACTGTCACACGTACCAAGGTCTCACAGAGGTGGATGGAATCACACAGACACTCACCTACATCAATTTCCACAACACTACCTCCCTCTCAGCTCTGATTTTCCCTTGTCCTTTCAGTTCTTCTCCCACTCTCCAAGTGTACCCTTTAATCCCTCCCCCACCAATGCTGCTCTCTACCTTCATATATCCCTAAAAGTAGGACATTTAGCTCATCAGATCTATGCTGGCTGTCATCACATTCCCATCAGTCCCTTTTCTCTCTCACATGCCCCTCGGCTGTCCGATCCCTATACACACCAGGGGTTATTTACAACAGTTAATTATCCCAGCTCATTGGGACATGGGAGGAAACTGGAACAGGGGAAACCCACCCAAACTCAGGGACAACTTAGACAGCATCTATGGCTGAACTTGTGTCCCTGGAGTAGCAGGGCAGCAGCACTATTACCCCTATTTTACCTCCTCTCTGTAGATGCCAGCTGTCCAGTCTATAGGGATGAACCACTTTTTCTCCTTCCACCATTCACACCGCTGCCCACTCTCCAAAAACCAGCGTTCAGTGCCTACTTTAGTCTGAGGACCAGGACTGACTCACAGGACATGTCCTTGGTTACTTAAAAAGAGAGGCCCTTGCTCCCCTCTTGCGGACACCGTGAAAAACCTCAGTGTGAGTCCAGCACCCATCATTGCAGGAAGTTCTGCTCACCCAGCTACAGGAAGGATGTCATTAAGCTGGAAAAGGTGCAGAAAAGATTCATTTTCTGAATCAATGCTGACCTTGAGGTGTGGATGTACTCTCATTGTTGGTAGGAAGGGAGTTCCGGGATTGAGTGATAAAGGAATGCAGATATATTGTATTTCCAAGTCAGGGTGGTGTGTAGCTGAAAGAGGAGTGTATAACTGGTGGTGTTTCCCATGCTTTTGCTGTTTTTGTCCTGCTGGCTGGTGGACACGGTGGGATTGGAAAGTGCTGTCTGAGTTGCTGCAGTGCATACTGTAGATGGTACGCACTGCTTCCACTGTCCATCAGTGGTGAGGTGAGTGAGTGATTGTGCATGGGGTGTCAATCAAGCAGCTGTGTCCTGTAAGATGATGAGTGTCGTTACAGTCAGAGTCAGCTATGTCCTTACAAAATGGTAGGGCAGGGTCCAGGGGCTGAGTGGCCTCAACTTGTTTCTTATGTATTTTTTTCCTGTCTAAATAGAAATGGTTCTTTAATAAATAGTGGGCTTCTAAATAGCATGCTTTAGATCGTGACACAAAGCACAGAGCACTTACGTCTCGAGCTGCTGGAGTGTTAGTCTATTGAAAACTTTCGCCGAGAAAAGTTTGTAGAATTGAATGGCAAAACTCAACCAGCAGATTAGATCCAGTCTACACTGAGTCTGTCAGGAATTCTCCCAGAGTCCTCGGGCCTTACTGAAGGTTGAAGAAAGTGCATTTCCATGAAAATTGACCTCACCTATTCATCTTCCCTCCCACCATTCCCAACCACACACAATCTTCTTCTTCTTCTTTCATCTTTCTTCCTCTTCTTCTTCTTCTTTCTTTGTCTTCTTCTTCCTTCTTCTTCTTCTTCTTCAGCCCAATAGCCCCTACGGAGGCAGAGGTCACCAACAGCAGCTCACTGAAGTCCTCTGTCCCGAGCCGATAGAAGTTTGATGGGCACTGTTGCTTTCACCACATAACGTCATACATCTTCTAAGTGAAGATTCTTCCTCTCCAGGAAATGAGTTCTTTGAAGCTTCTGTTGGTATTTGTGTAGCTCCAGGTTTTTATATGATGGGGTTACTAATCCCATGCCCAGCCCTCCTCCTTTTGCAGTTGGGACGGGGACTGTCCATGGCATAGTTTCCAGTTCCTCCTACTAGACATTTAACCCTGCCTGGTTTTGTCTGTTCTCTTGCATGAAGAAAGACAGTCCTGTCTCTATCAAGGGCCCACAATTGCCCTGACTAACCTTTTCCCTTTTACACCCCAACCTTTCTCTCCAGTCTACTCACACATCCTGTCTTGCACTTACTTATCAATTCCTTGGTGTTCATTTGTCACGTGTGGCTGTCGGACATAGAAAAGCTATAGCATAGCAGTTAGTGGAATGCTATTTCAGTGCTAGTGACCTGGGTTCAATTCCTACCATTGTCTGGAAGGAGCATGCGAGTTCTCACCGTGACTGCGTGGGTTTCCTCCGGGTACTCCGCTTTCCTCTCACATTCCAATGACTTACAGGTTAGTAAGCTAATTGGTCACACGAGTTGGAAGGGCCTGTTACTCTGCTATATCTCTAAATAAAAATAAAATAAATAAAGATGCTATTTAGGATAATCCTGGAGAAATCTCCCCCATTTTCAGGAAAGGGGGTAAATAGTCTAAATGATCCTCAAAAATTCTCGGAAGGATTCAGCATCCTCAGTGGAGCAAGGTTTCTGGGAAAATATCCATGAAACTCAAGGGGCTCACAGAAGAGACAAAATTATTCAGGATGAATTGCTTTGTCTTCAGGAAGTGAAGCTGTGGTTCCACGGGTATTTAAGACAGAACAGATGCTAAGCAGAAAATACTGGAAACACTCAGCAGGTTAGCAGACGTTGATCTTGGACCCTTCCTCAGAACTGGGGAAGGGAGAGGCACACACACAAGTGTTTGACACCAATGCACCTTCAGGTAAAGGCAGCCCATAATGTCACCAGCATTATTACCTCCGAGAGCATTTCCTGACTGTATTTAGCAATATTGAAAGTTGTGGAATAGCACGTTCTGATGCTAATGTGTTCTGGATCAATGCCTTCCTTTCATGAGTATGCAGAATAAGTTACTGCATTGACATCCTAAGGTTATTTTTGCATCTGTTTTTCCTTGAACAGGAAAATAAATGTATTTGTATAGCATTAATAATGATGTTTAGCATTCTACACTGCCACTGTGCTTCTGACGAGAGGTTAACAGGGCAGTTCTCCCTGATACTTGGGCTATCTCCTATCCTCACGTCAACATGCTGACACCGATTTTCTGAATACCTCATCTCTCCAATGGTTAGAAGTTGTTGAGTACAAATTGGCACCCACTATGCAGCACTAACTACCTCAAAACCCCATCATGGGGTGCAGAATGCTGTGGGATCTCCTGAGAAAGAGAAAAAGTTTTACAGAAGAATGTAGTAACAGAAAACCTTGAAAAGGAAATCAGGTTTGTACAGTCAACATGGATTTAGAATTAGAACAAGAATTAGGTTTATTATCAGTCTTCTATTCCATAAAACTCCCTGTTTTGTGGCAGCAGCACAGTCCAAAGATATAAATTTGCTATAAATTGCAAAGATACAGAAATAGCACCAAAAAAATTGGAGTGAGGTAGTGTTTGTGGGTTCATGAACTGTTCAGAAACCTGATGATGGAAGGGAAGAAGCTGATCCTATACCATTGAGTGTGGGTCTGCAGGCTCCTGTACCTCTCCCTCGATGATAGTAACGAGAAGAGGGGCTATTGCAGATAGTGAGATGCAGTATTAGTAGCAGTAGTGCAATCACTCGAGTTGAGTCTGATGTTCTCCTAAGGAGTTGTCTATTGATGTGTTCTCAAGTGGCTGCAAGGACCAGACCGGGATCTACATATTCTGGTGCAGTGTGGGCAAGAGGTAAATAGTGGCTGTGGGTGGTGGTTGGATCTTTTGGTTGTTCAATCACTTGTTCTCTGTGGCACAGTGAAAGTCGATCTCATGTAGCGTCGCTCCCTCTTGAACAGATTTCCTCCAGTGAGGGCAATGTCATTC
Organism: Hemitrygon akajei; assembly: GCF_048418815.1. Classification (NCBI taxonomy): domain Eukaryota; kingdom Metazoa; phylum Chordata; class Chondrichthyes; order Myliobatiformes; family Dasyatidae; genus Hemitrygon; species Hemitrygon akajei. The sequence goes on from NC_133127.1 coordinate 37,372,234, forward strand.
TAGGGTTTAGATGTAATGCTGAATTTCTTCAGACTGATTGAGGAGTTTTCTTTTCCCACCAGGGACTCACTCACCTTCATTCAACTGGGAGTAAAGAATCTGTTTGGGAAGACATGAATCTGGATGACATGACCTATCGATCGGAGTTGGTGTTGCGTAATCATGATGGAGATGCTCCTCCAGTACGCTGCTGTTAGTGCATGTGTCCTTCCAGCTGGTCCTCAAATTATTTCATAAGTATCTTGGTATTGTTCCAAGGCTTTCGGGTGCCTAATGGACAGAGAGCCAGTGATAGATGCAGCTTCCTTGTGGCACCACCTCTTGGATGTCATTGATGGTGGGGAGAGTTGTGTGCCTGTGATGATGCTGACCGAGTCCAGAACCTTCTGTAGTTTTCTACAATCCTGTGCTTCGGAGCCTCCACACCAGACTGTGATGCAACCTGTCAGAATGCTCTCCGTTGAAATTTGCAAGTTTTTGTGACCTGCCAAATCTCCACAAATCCCTAACAGAGTGGAACCACTGGCATGCCTTCCTCATAATCGTATCAATGTGTTGGGCCCAGGATGGATCGTCCGAGACGGTAACAACAATGAACTGCTTGCTCTTTCCACCGCGTACTCCTCAATGTGGCACGGTATGTGTTCTCCTGACTTGCCCTTCCTGAAGTCCACAATCAAAATTTACTAACATTGAATGTGAGTTTGTTGTTCTGACACCATTGAACCAATTGATTCATCTTGCTCCTGCCTCCCTTCAGCCGACACCGTTCACGAGAAAACATTCCTAGCTTGTCCAAATTCTTCTTTCAGCCTGCCCCTACACCTTCCTCTTTACCACCATTTAGGGCCACAAGCACTGCTTCTGGGTGAGGCAACACATCAATGGGACAGTCAGGGGAAGGTCTCCATCACAGAGACAGTCATCGATTATATCCAGTGCCCCCAGTGCAGCCTCTTCTAGATTGAAGGATCACTTTGTCAAGCAAGTCCGCTATATAAGGCAGGATCTCTCGATGGCTAGCCATTTCAATTCAACTTCCCATTCCCATTCCGACATGTCTGTCAATGGCCTCCTCGACTGTGACATTGAGGCCAACTCAAGTTGGAGGGGCAAATGCAAACAATCAATCTGTGTAGCCTCCAACCTGATGGCATGAACATTGATTTTTTCTGATCTCCTGTAATTACTCCCACCTCTGCATTCTCTCTTTCTCCATTCCCCATTCTGATTACCCTCTCACCCCTTCTCTTCTCCTCACCTGCCCATTTCTTCCCTTAGTGCCCCTCCTCCTTCCCTTTCTTTCATGGTCCACTATCCTCTCCTATCAGACGACTTCTTCTTTAATCTTTTACCTCTTCCACCTATCACGTAGAAACATAGAAAACCTACGGCACAATACAGGCCCTTCAGCCCACAAAGTTGTGCCGAATGTGTCCCTACCTTAGAAATTACTAGGCTTACCTATAGCCCTCTATTTTTCTAAGCTCCATGTACCTATCTAAAAGTCTCTTAAAAGACCCTCTCATATCCTCCTCCACCACCATTGCTGGCAGCCCATTCCACGCACTCACCACTCTCGGAGTAAAAACCTTACCCCTGACATCTCCTCTGTACCTACTCCCCAGCACCTAAAACCTGTGTCCTCTTGTGGCAACCCTTTCAGCCCTGGGGAAAAGCTTCTGACTATCCACACAATCAATGCACATTGCACAATCATCTTATATAAATCTATCAGGTCACTTCTCATCCTCCTTCGCTCCAAGGAGAAAAGGCCAAGTTCACTCAACCTCACTCTCCTCTGCACCCTTTCTATGGTTTCCACATCCTTCCTGTAGTGAGGCAACCAGAACTGAGCACAGTACTCCAAGTGGGGTCTGATTAGGGTCTTATACAGCTGCAACATTACCTCTCAGCTCCCAAATTCAATTCCATGATTGATGAAGGCCAATACACTAAACACCTTCTTAACCACAGAGTCAACCTGTGCAGCCTCTTTGAGCGTCCTATGGACTCGGACCCCAAGATCCCTCTGATCCTCCACACTACCAAGAGTCTTACCATTAATACTATATTCTGCTATCATATTTGACCTACAAAATGAACCACTTCACACTTATCTGGGTTGAACTCCATCTGCCACTTCTCAGCCCAGTTTTGCATCCTATCAATGTCCTGCTGTAACTTTTGACAGTACCTTATCAAATGCCTAGCTGAAATCCATATACACTATATTTACTGCTCTTCCTTTATCAATGTGTTTAGTCACATCCTCAAAAAATTCAATCAGGCTCGTAAGGCATGACCTGCCCTTGACAAAGCCATGCTGACTACTCCTAATCATATTATACCTCTCCTAATGTTCATAAATCCTGCCTCTCAGGATCTTCTCCATCAACTTACGAACCACTGATGTAAGACTCACTGGTCTATAATTAACTGGGATATCTCTACTCCCTTTCTTGAATAAAGTAACAACATCCACAACCCTCCAATCCTCTGGAACCTCTCCTGTCCCCATTGATGATGCAAAGATCATCGCCAGAGGCTCAGCAATCTCCTCCCTCACCTCCCCCAGTAGCCTGGGATACATTTCATCCAGTCCCGGCGACTTATCCAACTTGATGCTTTCCAAAAGCTCCAGCACATCCACTCTCTTAATATCTACATGCTCAAGTTTATCAGTCTGCTGCAAGTCATCTCTACAATCGCCAAGATCATTTTCCATAGTGAATACTGAAGTAAAGTATTCATTAAGTACCTCTACTATTTCCTCCAGTTCCATACACACTTACCCACTGTCACACTTGATAGGTCCTATTCTTTCATGTCTTTTCCTCTTGCTCTTCACATACTTGTAGAATGCCTTGGGGTTTTCCTTAATTTTGCTCACCAAGGCCTTCTCATGGCCCCTTCTGGCTCTCCTAATTTCCTTCTTAAGCTCCTTCCTAGTAGCCTTATAATCTTCTAGATCTCTAACATTACCTAGCTCTCTGAACCTTTTGTAAGCTTTTCTTTTCTTCTTGACTAGATTTATTACAGCCTTTGTACACCACAGTCTCCTACCATAACTTCCCTGTCTCATTGGAATGTACCTATACAGAAATCTACACAAATATCCCCTGAATATTTGCCACATTTCTTCCATACTTATCCCTGAGAACATCTGTTTCCAATTTAAGCCTCCAATTCCCTGCCCAATAGCCTCATAGTTCCCCTTACTCCAATTAAACCCTTTTCTAACTTGTCTGTTCCTATCTCTCTCCAATGCTATTGTAAAGGAGATAGAATTATGATCACCATCTCCAAAATGCTCTCCCACTGAGAGATCTGACACCTGACCAGGTTCATTTCCCAATACCAAATCTGACCTGCTAGCTTCTTACTTCATCCACCCCACTTTCTCCCTCACCTGGTTTCACCTATCACCTGACAACTTGTACTCCTTCCCCTCCTCCAGCTGTTTTATTCTGGCTTCTGTCACCTTCCTTTCTAGTTCTGACGAAGGTTGTTGGCCCAAAACATTGACTGTTACTTCCCTTCCACTGATGCTGCCCGACTTGCTGAGTTGCTCCAGCATTTTGGGCATGTTGCTCAAGAATTCCAGCAACTGCAGTATCTCTTTTGTTTCCCATTTGCCCTTTTTATTCTTTCATTTTCTTTTTTTTCTTCACTTGGGTTTTTGGGTTTCTTGCTCTGTGGCTACGTGAGAGCAAGCGGATCTCAAGGTTGAATAGTTTATACATTCTTTGATAATAAATGGATATTAAAATCTTGAATCTTCAAATCTTGAAACCCTATTTATCTATGTACCTGTCCAAATGTCCTTTAATTGTTGTTACTAAATCTGCTTTAATCACTTCCTCTGGCAACTGGCTCCATATACGTTCCTGCAGGGTAGAGGAAATGAGGGTATCTTGCAGGTCCCTGAGGCCACAACTGTGGGTAGTGTGTTCATCTGCAGCTGCTGCATGGCCAGTCAAAGGAATGACCACACAATGCACTAGATACACTGAGAACCATCAGGGATGCTGAGAGCATCACAGGTAGGAATTTTAGGTGAACATGCACAAACAAGCCAGAGGAACTCAGCAGGTCGGGCAGCATCCGTGGTAACAAGCAGTCAACGTTTCGGGCCAAGACCCTTCGTCAGGACTGAAGAAGGAGAGGGCAGGGGCCCCTATAAAGAAAGTAGGGGGCGGGGGGAAGGTGCCAGGTGAAAAACCAATGAGAGGAAAGATTAAGGGGTGGGTGAGGGGAAGCAGGGAGGGGATAGGCAGGAGAGGTGAAGGAGGAATGTAAGGGGAAAGCAGTATGGGTAGTAGAAGGCAGAATCATGAGAGAGGTGATAGGCAGCTGGAAGAGGAGGCAGAGTGAAAGTGGGATGGGGGAAGGGAGAGGGAGGGAATTACCAGAAGTTGGAGGATTCGATGTTCATACCAAGGGGCTGGAGACTACCCAGACGGTATATGAGGTGTTGCTCCTCCAACCTGAGTTTGGCCTCATCATGGCAGTGGAGGAGGCCATGTTAGGTGCCCTTGTAAGCTAGCCCCATTTACGCATGTTTGGCCAATTTCCCTCTAAACCTTCCCTATCCATTACGCTGATAAAGAAATGCAATTCTTTCATTCTTTTAATGGGCAGATCCACCTGTTCCATTGTTGCGCGTGTGCATATTTAACATCAGAATTATTTCCTGCCAGAGCTGGATTCCTTTTGCAGACGTAATCCCTGTCCCTTCACTTCCAAGTATGTGTGTGCACATTGCAGGATGTGCAACCAGACTCTCAGCCTCTCCTCCGTGTTTATATTGGAGATGCAAATAATCCAGTGAGGAAATGTACGTGCGTCCCCATTGACCTCGTAGAAACAGAGAGAAGACAGTCTTTGCACAGGCGTAATGCACACAGCAACAAGACCACTGCTTACAGTAAACACCACAGCAAAATCTGATCGATTAATTTTGGAACTAACTAGTAAAACCCTGGTGAGCTGCATCTGGGTGTGGACCAGTCACTTCATTCACCCTACAGTCAGGCAGCTCCCAGACACTTGATTCACTCCAATGGATTCAATGACTCCCAGATGATCCTATTATTATTATCCACAGCCTCCCAAGAAGAGAAGAAAATAGGAGCAGGAGGTAGTAGGTCATTCAACCCTTCATTCTAGCCCACCAGTTTCATCATTGCTTACCTTGTAATCTCCAGCCTTACCTGCTGTGAATCCAGCTCCTCTGGTCATGGTGTGCACCTCCAATTCTCATCACTACCATTGACAGCTCCAGGAATTCCCTCCCAAAGTCACCCACATATCTCTCTCTCTCTCTCTCTCTCTCTCTCTCTCTCTCTCTCTCTCTCTCTCTCTCTCTCTCTCTCTCTCTCTCTCTCTCAATCTCTCTCTCTCTTGTTCTCTCTCACTCTCTCTCTCTCTCTCAAAAAACTGCGGAGGGATGTGAACACAGCCTATTCTATTGCAGAAACCAACGTTCCCTCCATTACCTCCATCACATTTTCTGCTGCTGTTCAAAAGCAGACAATGTCATCAAGGACCCCTTACACTCTGGTTATTCTTTCTTCTCTCCTCTCCCATCCAACAGAAGATAAAAGAACTTGAAAACACTTTTACCAGGCTCAAGGACAGCCTCTATCCCACTGTTATCAGACTCCTGAACTAACACTTCATATGCTGGAAGATGTATAGTTGACCTTCCAGCCTACCTCAACATGGCCCTTGGCATTTGTGCCCCTGCACTGACCAATCTCTGGATTTTGCATTCTGCTTTTCTTTTTTATTATTTCCGTATACTCATGTATGGAATCATCTGTCTGAATGGCATGCAAATAAAAAAGTATCTTGGTACGTGTGACAATAATAAACCAATACCAATTCCTTAAGGCCTCCCTTTTGGTCCAAGACCAAGCAAGATGGTGCAGGAGTGTGGTCATTTGTTGCACACTGCTTTCTGCATATCTACTCATCATCTCTATTGTTTTTGTTGTTCAGTCATTGTTGAGTCCAACTCTTCATGACCTCATGGACTCCTGCACACCGAGCCTTCTTGTTGGAAACTGTCTCTCTAAGATCCCCCAAGGTCATAAGCATTGTCTGAGTAATATTATCAATCTATCAAAGCCTATCGTCCTCTCCTTCTTTTACCTTTGCTTTTACCTAACATGAGAGTCTTCTCCAAGGAATCCTGTCTTCTAATGATGTGGCCAAAATATCTGAGCTTTTTTCTCATAATCAAGCCTCCTAGAGAGCAGTCTGGCTGTATTTCTTCAAGTATTGACTTGTTGGATTTCCTTGCTGTTCAACGAACTCTTAACATTTAACACTTCTATTATACCCCATTAAATTCTATTTCTCCAAGAATTAATAATAATGAGCTCTTTAAATCTACTTACAGGTCTATTGATCTTTCCACCTCCAGGACCCACAGGGAAGGCTATTGAATGGTTCCCTAATGCGATAAGATGGACTCTTGACCTCACAGTCTACCTTGTTATGGCCTTGCATCTCATCGTCTGTCTGCACTGCACTTTCTCTGTGACTGTAACTCTTTATTCTGTTGTTGTTTCCCCTTGTACTGCCTCAATGCACTCGTGTAATGATTGATCTGCATGGATGGCATGCAAAACATATTTGTTCATTGTACTTCGGTATTTCTGACTATAATAAACCAATTTACAGTTCACAATTGAATGTATTTGATTACCTCCTTATGTGGATCACCATGAAAGATTCTTTGACATGATTAACTTGACCCACCAATATTATGGGTGCTATATAAATGCAAAATGTTGCTATGGCTACCTATTATGTCAGGAATGTTGTCCCTCTGGTGCAACGTGCCCAGTGGAGGAGGCTGGGTGTTGGTGAGGGGTAGTGGTGGTGATGAAATAGCTCACTCTGTAGACAATGCATGCCTGACTAGTGAAAAGCATCTCCCCTCAGGTGCCTTGGCAATATAGGTGATGGTAAAGAATGCTTCTGATCATGAAATATCCGCTGTAATGTAATATCCGTGGTGCAGTGATTGTAAATCAGGTTACAGTAGGCTGCATTCCTCAGAAACACGACCTGTTCCATCAACTGCTTCCACATTCCTCCACCTCTGCCTCAGCTCAACTAGGCAGCAGATCCCAAAGGTTCTGGCAAAATCCCAGCGGGAAACACCGTGCCCCTTGTTTAAACACACATCAGCAACAAGATTGCACATATAGAAGTACCAACAGCGAGAAGGAAGACCACTGTGTTGGATGGTTGAGTTGAGCTGAAAGATCCCACGCTGTATTGACACAACACAAAACAGGCCGTTCAGTTCACAATGCCCGTACCAAACTCAATATCAAATTACATAAATGATTTCTACCTGCACATTATACATGTCCCTCAACTGCCTGCATATTTATGCGTCAACCGTAACGTCTCCTAAATGCAATTTTGTATCTGTTTCTACCACCACCAAGACTTTCTGTTCCATGTAAAACACTTGCCCCACACGTCCGCCTTAAACTTTCCCCCTCTTCCCTTAAATGCATTACTCTAGTATGTGACAACTCCACCCTGGGAAATTGCTGTGCCTGTCTACCCTTTCCATGCCTCTCGTAATATTCAAAACATCTGTCAGGTCTCCCCTCAGCCTCTGACACTCCAAGGTTATCCAGTCTCTCCTTTGAGCTCATTTCCTCCAATCCAGGCTACATCTTGATCAACCTCTTCTATACCCTTTCCAAAACCTCAACATCATTCCTGTAAATCGGACGTCCAGAATTGCACGCAAATATGATCTAACGAGATTTAGATCTCTATAACAGGGTGATTAGAACTACACCCAGTACTCCTGATGCAGCCTCAGCAATGGCCTTTACCACTAACTCTGAGTAATTGGAGAAGTTGGAATCATTCTCCTTGGACCACAGAGGTGATAAGGGAGTTTAACATCTCAGAGAGATGTGAATTCATAGGATCATAACAACAGGTCCAGGCTGTCCAAATGCCCAAATATACTAATCCCAGGTGATCCACTCAGGTCATCTGGATACTGTGTGAGTATCTGCCTCTGCAGAGTCACTCAGGCAGTGTGTTCCAGATGAAACTGACTGGACCTACTCTGCAGAAGAATGAGAGGCGAAGCAGACAATTTTCTATGGAGCTTCAACACGACAAATACTGGGATCGCATTTCCCCTGACTAGGAAGTCCAGAATCAGGATCCACCACCTAAAAATGAAGGATCAGCCATTCAGAACAGGGCTAACAGGCTCCTATCCCAGAGAGCTGCAAGGGACCAGTCAGTGAGTGCATTCAGTATAAGAGGGCAAACAGGTAGGAACTAGACCTCAAATAAAAACAGTGACTGATGGAGACACTTGGCAGGCACCAGCATCTGTGGTGGCAGAAGTGGTTTATGTTTCAAGCTAAAGATCTTCAGTCATGATATCTACCTGAGGTGGACAATGATTGATGATGCGTTGAAGTCCAAATTGACTGAGCCAAATGAAATTGTATTGATTTTATAATTCTTCTTCATCCTTAAAATCCTTTTCACTTCTTCACGCTATCTGTGGTCCACCCTTTGCAGCATAGAAAGCATCCTATCCAGATATATGGTGACACAGGAGAAGGCAGGTGCTGCAACAGTGAAAATGCTGGAGGATCTCAATTGGTCAGGGAGCATTTGTGGAGAGAAATGGAAAGTCGACATTTCCGGTCGAGACCTTTCATTGGAACTGGCTGTCCAGGTGCATCATATCTCTGACCAAGGTGGCCAGAAACTGCAGAGAGTTGTGTGTGATGAACTACATGTACCTGTCTGGACACGCCCCCCCCCCCCCCCGCTGACTGCTCCTGTGGCCCCTCCCACTGACTGTGGCTCCTCCCACGGACCCCGGTATAAAGGCGATTGGAGACAGAGCCCCGGCCTCAGTCTCCAGGATGTAGTGTGGTAGTCAATTGCTGCTTGTTCTTTCTTCCAGCCAATAAAAGCCTATATCTCGCCTCACGTCTCAGAGAGTTATTGATGGTGCATCATTGTGGTCATAGCACAGCATCTCGCAGGGATCAGCCTCCTCTCCATGGGCTCTATCTACACATCCCGATGCCTCAGTAAGCAGTCGACAATCCCTCCCACCCCAGAGATCCCTCCTCCCCCCTCCAGGGGATACAAAAACATGTGAAAGTCTGGCTCAAGGCGAGTTTCTATTCTGCTAAAAGACTATCGAATGGTCCCTTTGTGTGATAAGATGGACTCTTGACCTCATAATCTCCCTCGTTACATCCTAGCATCTTCTTGTCTACCTGTGCTGCACTTTCTCTATATTCTGCATTCTGTTATCGTTTTCCTCTGCACTTTGATGCACTGGTGTCATACAGAAATACAATACAGAAACAAACCCTTCGGCCCACCTGGTCTGTCAAACTATTAATCTGCCTAGTCCCTGATCTTGTGAGATAATCTATACAGGTTGCATGTAAAGACAAAGTTTTTCATTGCAGATGTGACAATAATGAGCCAAGTTTACAGATTTCACCCACCCTAGTACAACAAGGCATCAGTAGAATCAAAGATGAGTTCAAATAACCATCACTCTAAACTGTGCTTCAAGCTGGAATCATTTCAGCTGAAGTAACTTAATCATTAGTGAGTCACTGCATATCAAGAATCTTTAAACCTTGTAACATGCTGCTCTCAATCATCCTGTAATGGGGTGTGTGAGGCAAATGACTGCTGTCTGGTATAACTACAGGAAAGTGCTTTGTGGCCTAGTTAGTCATTTTAAAATGCTCCTAATTGATCTTTATGGTTGTGTACATTACAACATCACAACTTTATACACCGCAGTCAGACCAACCTGCTTAAGATGACTCCAATATAGAGCCATAGAATACTACAGCATAGAAGCAGGCAGTTCACCCCAACTAGATAGTGCCAAACTGTTATTCTGTCTAGTTCCATCCAAGTACCTATCCAAACTTCTCTTAAATGTTTCAATCCAAACCACATCCACAATTTCTGCTAGCAGCTCATTTCACACTTGCACCATCCTCTGAATAAAGAAGTTTCCCCCTCAGATTCCCATTAAATATTTCAGCTTTCACATTTAACCTATGACTTCTAGTTCTAGTTTCACCCAACTTCAGTGGAAAAAGCCTGCTTGCATTTACCCTAACTATCACCCCCTCATTAATTTGTGTACCTGTATCAAATCTCCCCTCATTTTCCAGGGAATAAAGCTGGAACTCAGTCAACCTTTCTCTATAACTCAGCTCCACCAGTCCCAGCAACATCCTTGTAAATTTCCTCTGTACTTTTTCAGTCTTATGATATCTTTCCTGTAGATAGATGACCAAAACTGGATGCAATTAGGCCTCATCAACATCTTATACAATTTCAACATAACATCCCAACTCCTGTACTCAATATTTTGATTTAGGAAGGCCAATATACCAAAAACTTTCTTTGTGATCTATAATGCCTCTTCCAAAGAATTATGGGCCTGTATTCCAAGATCCCTTTGTTCTACTACACTCCTCAGTGCCCTACTATTCATTGTCTAAGTCCGACCCTGGCTTCTCCTGCCAAAGTGCAACACTTTACACATGTCTGCATTAAATTCCATTGGCCATTTCCCAGCCCATTTTTCCAGCTGGTCCAGATCCCACTGTAAGCATTGATAGACTTCCTCGCTGTGCCCCCAAACTTGGTGTCATCTGTAAACTTGCTGATCCAGTTTACTACATTATCATCCAAATGATTAATATAGATGAAAAACAGAAACAGTCCCAGCACTGATCCCTACAGCACACCACTGGTCGTGGGACCCCAGTCAGAGAGACAACCATCTACTATCACTTTCTGGCTTCTTTCATAAAGCCAATGTCGAACCCAAATTACTACCTCATCCTGAATGCCAAGTGCGTGAACCTTCTGGACCAACCTCCCATACAGGTCTTTCTCAAAGGCATTGCTAAAGCAACATCTTGCTCACTCTCCCCTCAAGATCTGCAAGCATTTTAATTTTCAAGTGAAAATTCTGTTCCTCTTTGACCTTTTCTATTAAATCTGCTTCCACGCCCTTTAAGATCACAAGATGTAAGACAGAGGAGCTGAATTAGGCCATGCGGCCTCTCCAGCATTCCATCATGAGTGACTCACTATCCATCTCATTCTCCTGCCTTCTCCCCATAACCTTTGACACCCTTACTAATCAAAAACCTATCAGCCTCCACTTTAAATATACCCAATGATTTGTCCTCCACAGTTGTCTGTGGTATTGAATTCCACAGATTAACCACCCTTTGGCCAAAGAAGTTCCTCCCTCCCTCTGTTCTAAAGGGACTTGTTTCTATTCTGAAGCTGTGCTTTCTGGCCCTAGACTCCCCACTATACAAAGCATTTTCTCCATGTCTATTCTATCCAGTCCTTTCAATATTCAATAAGTTTCAATGAGAACCCCCTTATTCTTCTAAACTCCAGCGAGTTCAGGCCCAGAGCCATCAACCGCTCCACATATGAAAGTTCTTTCATTCCCACAAGTATTCATGTGACCCTCCTCTAGACCCTCTCCCTCCTAAGGCAGCAAATTCCTGATCAACTTAAGGTAATGAATTCCTGATGATAACAACTTACTGTTGAGTCATATATTCTGCTCTGTCTTCATTTCTTCTGGTCATTGCTTATTTATTGCAATACAGAGGGAGGCCATGCTCAGGAGGATAGTTCATTCAATCCCATTCCCACTCTCTTTACTTCCCAGGATTCTACATCACATTTTCTCTCTCTCACATGCTGATGCACCATCAATAACTCTCGGAGACGAGAGGCGAACGATAGGCTTTTATTAGCTGCAAGAGACCACGATTAGCAGCAAGAGACCACCACACAAGATCCTGGAGACTGAGGGAGGAGCAGTGCCTCCAATCGCCTTTATACAGGGGTCTGTGGGAGGAGCCACAGGAGCAGTCAGCAGAGGGGCGTGTCCAGACAGGTATATGTAGTTCACGACACATCCCCCACCAACTTCCCTTTGAATCTTAAAGTCTGTAGCGGCCAAACCAAAGCCAAAAAATTGCCACAGCTGGCAACCCCCCGGTTTTGATACTCTTGCATGAGGCACCCTCACCCCAATAATGCTGCTCCAAAAGTCCTTCATTAGCATTTAGCAAACATACAATCTTGAAGTGATGAAACTTAAGTGTACCCAAGTGTAAGCTAAGTGTAATCGAACATTATTGAGTGAAAGATATGACATCTGCCAGTCCCCAGCTACTACAAACTGCGGATGTAGCTTACTCCCTTCGCTTTTGTGACTAGTTACCATAATAAACACACAACACAGAATACAATGCGGATATAGAACAGATACATGGTGCCTACAAAGACTTAAGCTAAGAGATGACTTTCAGCAGGCATTTAACTAATGCACTCATCTTTGTGATGTGGGAGGAAAGCAGAGTCCTGGGGGTGTAGGATCCTGATGAATTTACAATCCAAAGATTCTTCGAAATTCAAGAATGAGGCATAAAACTTGGTGGTTACAGCTGTTTATTAGAACATAGAAAACCTACAGCACAATACAAGCCCTTCAGTCCACAATGCTGTGCCGAACATGTACTTACTTTAGAATTTACCTAGGGTTACCCATAGCCCTCTATTTTTCTCAGCTTCATGTACCTATCCAGGAGTCTCTTAAAAGACCATATTGTATCCGCCTCCACCAGCGTTGCCAGCAGCCCATTCCACACACTCACCACTCTCTGTGTAAAAAACTTACCCCTTATACCTCCTCTGTACCTATTCCCCAGCACCTTAAACCTGTGTCCTCTCGTGTTCTGCTCTCCAGAAGAACGAAAGGTGATCTCACTGAAGTTCGCACAATTCTTATAAAGATTAAATCAGGTAGATATGGGGAATTACATTTCCCCTGCCTGGGAGGTCTAAAATCAGAGGCCACTGTCTCAAAATAAGGGATCAGCCAATAAAGACAAAGATAAACAGATTTCCTTTCCAGAGTATGGTGAATCTTTAGTATTCTCTACCCAGAGAGATGAGGCGTCACAGAGTATATTTAGGATGGAGGTTAATACATTTTTGGAATATCTAAAAAACTACCGATGCTGGAAGTTCAAAAGAAAAACAGGAAATGCTCAAAATAGTGAGCAGGCTGAGTCGGGCCTGGAGGAAGCAAAAAGGATTAAAATTTTCATGTTAGATACCTCTCATCAAAACTGAAAAGGAGAGTTAAAAAAACCTATTAACCTACAGATAGGAGTTATATCTCCAATACGGTAAAAGCAGGGATAAGCTTTAAACAAGGTTACCTAGTTAATGAGTGAGGGAATCAGTAGTAAGTGAGAACATAAGTTAATGTAGGAGTCGGGACATGTAGAGCAGGAGGACATGCTCGGCAGATCAGGATATGTCTGTCTTCCAATCCTGGAGGAAAGGAAAAGCTGGGGGAGAAAAGGTTGAGTTAATATCACAGATGGAGACTGTTAGAGAACTGAAAAAAAAATTAAATTACCTAAAGCTATACTGAGTCCAGAATGCTGCAACACGCTCAGATGGGAGATGAGGTGTTGTTCCTCAAACTTGAATTGAGCCTTATTGTGAGAGTGCTGGAGGTACAAACCATTAGGACAGAGAAACCTGTGTTTGTTTTCTTCAGTGTGAAGGACACCACATTGTGAACACCAGACCCAGTTCACTGGTTTGGAAGAAGTGGGAAGACACATTAGGGACATTTAAGAGTTGATTAGATAGGCATGTGGATGAAAGAAAATTGGAGGAGTTTCTGGGAGGGAAGCATTAGAATGATGTACACAACGCTGGAAGAACTCAGCAGGCCAGGCAGCATCCGTGAGAAAAGAGTAGCCAACGTTTCAGGCCGAAACCCTTCATCAGGAATGGGGGTAAGAGAGGCCGAAGCCCAGTAATAGAGATAGGGGAGGGGGTAGGGCCTAGAGGCGCCAGGTGGAAAACCAATCAGAGGAAAGATAAAGGGGGGAGGGAGAGGGGATAAGCATGAAAGAACTGCAGAGATAAAGAAGCAGAAAGTTGAAAGGGGAGAGAGGCAGAGAGGGACCTGGGATAGGGGAAGGGGGAGGGGGAGGGAATTACTGGAAATTGGAGAATTCAATGTTCATACCACCAGGCTGGAGGCTACCCAGACGGTAGATGAGGTGTTGCTCCTCCAACCTGAGTTTGGCCTCATCATGGCAGTAGAGGAGGCCATGTATGGACATATCTAGATGGGAATGTGAAGCAGAGTTGAAGTGGGTGGCAACCGGGAGGTCCTGTCTATTGTGACGGACGGAGCGTAGGTGCTCAACGAAGCGGTCCCCCAATCTGCATTGGGTCTTGCCAATGTAGAGGAGGCCGCACCAGGAGCACCAGATGCAATAGACGACTCCAGCAGACTCGCAGGTGAAGTGTTGCCTCACCTGGAAGGACTGTCTGGGGCCTGGAATGGTGGTAAGGGGGGAGGTGTGGGGACAGGTGTAGCATTTGTGCTTACGGGGATAAGTGCCAGGTGGGAGTTCTGTTGGGAGGGACGTGTGGACCAGGTAGTTGCGGATGGAACGATCCCTGCGGAAAGCTGAGAGGGGTAGGGAGGGAAAGATGTGCTTGGTGGTGGGGTCCTGTTGAAGGTGGCGGAAGTTGTGGAGGATAATGTGTTGGATCCAGAGGCTGGTGGGGTGGTAGGTGAGGACAAGGGGAACCCGGTCCCTGTTGTGGTGACAGGAGGATGGGTTAAGGGCTGAAGTGCGGGAAGTGGAGGAGATGCGGGTGAGGGCATCTTTGATGACACCAGAAGGGAAATCATGATCCTGAAAGAAAGAGGACATTTGAGAAGTCCTGGAACGGAAAGCCTCATCCTGGGAGCAGATGCGGCGGAGACAGAGGAACTGGGAATAGGGAATGGCATTTTTGCATTGGGCAGGGTGGGAAGAGGTATAGTCAAGATAGTTATGGGAGTCAGTGGATTTGTAGAAGATGTCAGTTGTATTTTTGTGTTTTGAAGCGTTAGATTGATTTTGGAGTGGTTTAAAGTGTTGACAAATTGGGTCAAAGGGCTGTACTGTGCTTTACTGTTCCATGTTTTAAGTATCAGTGAACTGCTGCTCCACCTGAGAAAACGTCTGAATGGATGGATGAGGGGAAGAGCAGAGATGACAAACGAGTGTTGCAGGAAACATGGTAAGATGGGGAATGTTTGATGGGAATGTTACTAAGGGAGTTGCCAGGTGAAATGTCGAAAGGTGAAGAGAGGAGTAGGTGTGTCTGGTGGCAGAATCCCTTCAAGGACATTTCAAAGTGAGTATGGACACTAATGAAGATGAGGGAATCCTTTCCTTGCTTGGTTCCAGAGGAGAAGAGCTGAGACCAGAGGGACAGGAAGTGTTCACCCTCAAGCAACTCCCATTCACTCATTGACTAGATCGCCTATTCACAGCCTGTCCCCAGTTCATTGTTCCCTCCTTGACAAATACGGTCAAGATGGCACCAGCATACAACCCTCCCACGGTCGACATCTTCTAGATAGCAAACGAAAATAGGTGTAAACACATCTGTTTTCACCTTAAATGTGTTTCTGGGACTGTTAGAGGCTGTGATTTATAGTTTGGAGATCATTTGAGTGATCCAGGGCCTTCCTGGCTCCAAGAAGATTCTGGGAAGCGAGTGCATACTCGGACGGCCTTGATATGAAGAAACTTTGAGACAGGACGTGAGCCGATACTCAGCTCCATTTCACCATTTAAAGCCCCTATTAATCACTGATTAAAGCTTTGAGGAAGAAGAGACATTGAGGCGAATGCAGAAGGCGAGCGAGAGTTCAGTGCTGACTGCCTGCCATTTGATCACTGCCGGATAAGGAGTCTGTGAGCGGGTAGGCCTCGCTGCCTCATGTGGTGTCCTTCTCTTTTGATGAATGCCGGTGACATTGTAAGATGGTATTGCGGTTCTGTGTTCATGGATTGGACTAAAGCGTTTATGGACTGTGGAATTTTTCAGACTGATGGCTTTTATACTCTGTATATTTATTGCCCGTTCCTTTTCGTTTTGTTGTGCGAGGACAGGGTGTTTGGGGTTGATGTTTTTTGTGCAGGGAGGGGTTTTTTTTTGAAGTGGGGTCAACGTTCCTGTTCTGTTTTGTGCAGAGAGAGGGTTTTTTTTCAGGGGGGGTGTTGGTGATCGAGATGCCATTCATTTATGTATTGTGTGGAGGGAGGGGGCTTTTGGGGGGGGGGTTGGTGATCGAGACGCCATTTATTTTTGTACAGCGAGGAGATAAGTGTGATGTTTCTCTGAATGATTTTCATATTCTTTCTTGTTTCGTGGCTACTTGGAAAAATACAGACTTTGGGGTTGTATATGGAGACATGCTTTGATAACAAATGAATCTTTGATCCTTTGAACCTCTAAGCTGTGTGGGTGCACAGCCATGCAGTAACTGAAATGCCCCCCTGCGCACAACCTTTGTTGCCACACAGTTGGAATTTTCTTTTATGTATGAACGATGATGAAAGTGCTGTTGTAAAACTATCACAGTACTACTGAGGTCTCAATTTTGTCGTTTCTGAGAAAGTTAAGACTGCTTCACTGATACAATGTACTACGTGCTTAGAAACAAAGAATTCGAAGAACTATCGATTCTTGTTGACATCGCTGGAACATTTGAAGCTTCTAGTGCTGACTGTGAACATGGATTCAGTGTTATGAACTCAGTCAAATGTAAGTCCAGGAACAGACTAGAAGTGGGGCATATGTGTGATCCAATAAGGATTGAGATGTACCTTTCAACAAGGGATATAGTGAGAGGGCAGGTGTATGGGACTGTAAGGGATCTGGGATCAGCCATGATGAAATGACGGAGCGGACTCAATGGGATGAATGGCCTGATTCTGTTCCTATATCTTATGGTCTTCATCTGAATGCAAAATTAATCTGGACCATGTTTATAGACAATGGATTTGTAATAAAGACAGATGAGAAAAAGTTTACAAAATATGAAAGGTTTTCTTTGTTATACTGTATTTCATTATACCTTACAATTAATGAATAAAATCAAAAGTATGTGATTTTTCCATTTCATTCTAAATATTCTTAGCATGCAAATTACAAAAAAAATACCGTGCTGTGCGGTTTTCAGGCCGTGTACAAATTTCTGCTCAGAGCAATAGTTGGTCTGCACAGCTGTGAAAAATATTAGAGGCAATGTTGCCCGTTTCTATCCAATAGAAGACATCACCATCCCCTGACCCTTCTGCAGGCCAGTGGGCATCTTTTATCTAAACTAAACACATTGATGATGAAAGAGCAGTAAATGTAGTGTATATGGATTTCAGCAAGGCACTTGATAAGGTACCCCATGCAAGACTCATTGAAAAAGTGAGGAGGCATGGGATCCAAGGGGACATTGCTTTGTGGATCCAGAACTGGCTTGCCCACAGAAGGCAAAGAGTGGTTATAGACGGGTCATATTCTGCATGGAGGTCGGTGACCAGTAATGTGCCTCAGGGATCTGTTCTGGGATCCTTATTCTTTGTGATTTTTATAAATGACCTGGATAAGGTAGTGGAGGGATGGGTTAGTAAGTTTCCTGATGACACAAAGGTTGGAGGTGTTGTGGATAGTGTGGAGGGCTGTCAGAGGTTACAGCGGGATGTTGATAGGATGCAAAACTGGGCTGAGAAGTGGCAGATGGAGTTCAACCCAGATAAGTGTGAAGTGATTCATTTTGGTAGGTCAAATATAATGGCAGAATATAGTATTAATGGTAAGACTTTTGGCAGTGTGGAGGATCAGAGGGATCTTGGGGTCCGAGTCCATAGGACACTCAAAGCAGCTGCGCAGGTTGACTCTATGGTTTGAAGGCATATGGTGTATTGGCCTTCATCAATCATGGAATTGAATTTAGGAGCCAAGAGGTAATGTTGCAGCTGTATAGGACCCTGATCAGACCCCACTTGCTCAGTTCTGGTCGCCTCATTACAGGAAGGATGTGGAAACCATGGAAAGAATGCAGAGGATATTTACAAATTGCCTGGATTGGGGAGCATGCCTTATGAAAACAGGTTGCGTGAACTCGGCCTTTTCTCCTTGAACTGACGGAGGATGAGAGGTGACCTGATAGAGGTGTATAAGATGATGAGAGGCATTGATTGTGTGGATAGTCAGAGGCTTTTTCCCAGGGCTGAAATGGTTGCCACTATAGGACACAGGTTTAAAGTGCTGGGGAGCAGGTACAGAGGAGATGTCAGGTTAAGTTTTTACTCAGAGAGTGGTAAGTGTGTGGAATGGGCTGTTTGCAATGGTAGTGGAGGCGGACACGATAAGGTCTTTTAAGAGACTTTTGGATAGGTACATGGAGCTTAGAAAAATAGAGGGCAATGTGTAAGCCTAGTCATTTCTAATGTAGAGACACATTCAGCACAACTTTGTGGACTGAAGGGCCTGTATTGTGCTGTAGGTTTTCTGTGTTTCTATGTTTTATCTCTTTTTCTGTTCTGAATAAAGGTCTCAAAGCTGAAATGTTAACTCTGTTTCTCTTGTCACAGGTGCTGCCTGACCTGCTGTGTATTTCTAGCATTTTATGCTTTTGAAATGGATTTTTGGATATTGAAGGAGACAATGGTTATGGGGTTAGTTCGGAGACTGATAAAGAGGTAAACAATTGGCACTGTTTCTACTGAAGAGTAAAGCAGGGAGGAGGCTGACACCTCCCCCTTCTGCATATGACAGGGACCACTGACTTAGTGATTCCATAAATAGATGTATAAGACTGAGGAATTGAGGGCTATGAGTAACTGGCACAGACTAGAGGAGCAGGCTTGAGGGGTCGAATGGCCCACTCCTGTTCCTATTTTCTTGCGTTAACTTTGTCTCCCTATGCGTTCTTGGTTTGCTCCTCTGTACTCACCATTCATTCACCCTCCTGCGGTATCTCCCCATGCATCTGGAGGAGTCGCCACAACCCCCCATCTGGAGACCCATACGGTCACTCCAGGTGAAGCAACAATCACTTCCATGAGTGACCGACATTCGGAGTTCACAGTGTGTCTCCGCTACGCCTGGAGAAGCCAAAGGCAAATCGAGGGGCAATCTGTTCTCCATCCACTGAAGTGACCTGGAGTTGCCTTCCACTTTAATTTGCAATCCCACCCCTTTCCTCATGGCCCACCTATGTCCTCCTTCACTGCCATAGTGAGACCGCAGCAGCAATATCTTATTTTCCAAATGGGCACTTTGCAACCTTCAGGAAAGAAACTTCAACATCAGATCACCTACTCTCTCATTGTTTTTATTATCCTGCTAATGTCCTTTCTCACCTTTCTTTTTAATTGCTTTACTCATGCTCTTATCATCTGGTCTGACTTTACCCACCTCTATGTGGTCCTTTGTCCCACACTTCACTCCTCCTTCCAGCTCTTCTTTGGAAATGGCAACCCTTCCACAGTTCTGAGAAAGGGTTTCTCACCTAAAGCACTAACCAGTTTCACTGCTTGACTGGCTGAGTTCGTCCAGCATTTCTGGTTTTGTTTCAGACTTCAGCGTCTGCAATTTTATTCATTTTCCATTATTAAAAATATCCCAGATTATGTAGTCACTATCATATTACTGTTTGTGGAAGCTTACTATGCATTTCTTAAATTACAGCTGTGCTAGACATCACCAAGTCCTTCTCTGGTCATAAGCCCTCCCTCAGGAAGTCTGCAGAATGTGCAAGGGCCCTCAATTTTCACTGGTTCACTGAAACATTACACATTAGGTTAAAAAATAATTTATTTGCGTTAACAAATAAATACTGACAGTGTATAATAATTGTTTTTCAGCTTACAAAGCAATTACAGGCAAACAGTTTACACAATCACAGGATGTTTATAGCACCAAAAGAGACCAGTTGGCCCATTGGGTCAATACTAGCTCTATGTATGAGCAATCCAGCCAGTCCCACTCCCACACCTCTGTCCCCCAGCCCTGCTCATTCCTCCACTCACATACTAGTCCAGCTCCCTTTTGATGCTACTGTTGTATCCCTCTCCACTACTGCCCAGCGTGTTCCAAACCCCTAACTCTTGCTACATAAAGAAAATGTTCCCTCTCGTCATTTTTGTTTTTCAGCCAGTCACCTTCTTCCTGTTCCCCCAGATCTTGATCCTACACCAATGGGAGCAGTCTCTCTCTGTCTGCACCCTGAATGACTTTAAATACTATTGGTTCTATTCACAACCTCCTCTGTTCCTAGAGGACAACCCCACTTTCTCCAGTCTATCCATAGTACTGAAGATGCTGATACCTGAATTATTTTGGTGAGCCTCATCTGCACCCTCTCCAAAGCCTTCACATTTTCACTAAGTATGGTACCTAACATTGGACATAATATTCTAGAAATGGCTGAAGTTGTCTTGTGGTACAGTCTCAACAAGGACCCAGTAAATGCATTGACATCTTCATTTCTGAATTAACATCTTCTTATAATAAAGGCCATCATACCATTAACTTCCTAATCACCTGGCTTCTAGTGGCTTGTGCGTTAGGACACCCAGCTCCCTTTGAATGTCAAGTTTTTGCAATCCCTTCCCATTGAAAGAACATTCCACTTTTGTGTTACATTCTACGCAGTGGATCATCTCACCATCTTCCACATTACATTCCATCCACCGGATTCTTCCTCACTCATTCAGTTTGTGTGTTTCCTCTTGAAGCTTCTCCATCCTCTTCCCTCCTCATAACCTCACCAAGTGTTGTAGCATCATCAAACTTGGGAATGTGATATTTGGTTCCCTCATCCAAATTATTAATCTAGATCACAAAGGGATGAGTCCAGTAATATATTCTAACTGAGCACAGAATGTTACTGTTAAATACATATTTACTTATTAGCTTATAAAACTCTATAGTATTGAACTGAAAATGTCCTGTGCTATAGCAAGTGTTCAGTACTGAGTTCCAAAATCGTCTTTAAATATAATGTACAATAGCAGAGTTCACTTCAGTTCTGGGCACGTTGGTTTCACTAATGGATGAGATGGATGGTATCAGACCATGGGAGGAAGGACATCAGCCTGAGTCACAGTACAAGTCAAACTCTTGCCATGCTTGAGCATGCACTGTACGTTGTTTTAGATTTCTGGCATCTAGGAACAAGCAGAACTGCTGTTAGAATATTTACATTTCTACCTGACGTGAGTAGAGAAACCAATTGGCCAATCCCGTACATGTCAGCTTTTGTCCATGCCCGGGAAACTGCCAAAAATGAATCACCCATCTCACAAACTGCCTAAAATCCAGCCACTGCCCCTCAATTTCACATACACATCCAGTTCTCTTCCTCTGACTGCAACTGAGCTCTGAAACTTTTCCCAGACCTCCCATCCCGTGTCCCCTCCCCATAACCTTCTCTCCTAATCTATTGTGACCAACTGTAATGATTGTCCACCTCTCAACAGGAGGAAAGGAAAAGGTTTACTCCATCCAAAAAAGATTAACACTTGCCTGCTGAGTTTTCCTGATAATAATTTCACTTATTGAACAAGTGAATATAACAAATATAGCAATGTAAATTTAGAAATATAAGAGATTCTGCAGATGCTGCAATTCTTGAGCAACACACACAAAATGGTGGAGGAGCTCAGCAGATCAGGCAGCATCTGTGGAGAGAAACAAACATTCCATGTTACAGGCCAAGACTCTTCATCTATGCTGAAGGGTTCTCGGCCCATAAGGTCGACTGTTTATCTCTCTCCATAGATGCTGCCTGGCCTGCTGAGTTCCTTCTGAATGTTATAAATGTGAATTTATGTTGCCTTTCTCTTAGTGAAAGCATTTCAACTTGCCTTACAAGAGTATTTATTGGCCAAGCTGTGCCAGAGGGGATATTCAAGATACTCATTTTTTTTTTTAAGAAACATCTCATAGGGGTTTTGGGAAAGGAATCTCAGAGTCAAAGATGCAGCCATGAGTGATGGTCTATAGGGATCTCAGAGAGTTTGTTAATTTGGGCCTTGTCCATGCTCTCAGATGGACACAAAAGATTGTATTGTACTATTCCAAAGAAGAGGGGAGGGCTCTCCCTTGTGAGCTGAGTCAGCGTTACCTAACCAGTATCTCATCAAAACCCAAAATACAGAAAATGCAGGGGTCCTGAAATAATTTTTTTAAAAACAGGAAATACTGGAAATCCTCTACAGCCCAAGCAGCGTCAAGGGAGAAACAAAACTGTTCTGATGAAAGATCATTAACCATAAACATTAATTCTGTTTCTCCTTCCGGGTCAAAATTACATTTCAGGCTGGTGACCTTTCATTGGAATGGAAAGGGAAAATATGGATTAGAACCAAGTCAAATCGGTTGAGCTGATATAATCCTTTGGTTTAAATAGCTGCCTCATTAAAGGATTAATGGGGGGGGTGGGAGAGAGAGAGAGAGATTATAGGTACAGGGAGATGTTAAAACTATGAGACATAGGTCAAAGGTGTGGCTGAGTCCTGACATCGGAGTGAGAATGCTGGAAACCATTGACAGGTTCTACCTGGCCAGCATTTTCTGGTTCATTTCAGATTTCCAGCACCTGCAATGTTCCGATCTTCAATCCACCCCTTGCCTGTTGCATGGATTCAATCACGATCCAGTCATGTAGTTGTAATCACAGTGTGAGGATGCAATGTTTTCTTTGTGTGGCATTGGTGGTTATTACTCAAGATGGCATCTAATTGGCTGTGAAATCCTTTTAAGATGTTAAGAGATCATTCCAAGTTCCAGTTTACTGACAACAGAACAGGCACTTCTGCCCACAATGTTTTGCTAAACTAATTAAACTTGGAATTAAAAACTTAACTGAACTAATCCCCTCTACCTACACAACATCCATATCCCTTTATTCTCTGCACACTCGCACACCTATCTAAGAATCTCTCAAATGCCTCTATCGTACTTTCCTCCACTGCCACACCAGGCATCCACTACTCTCTGTGTAAAAAACTTGGCCAACACATCCCTTTTCAATTTATTCCCCCATTCACTTAAATGCATGCCTTCTGGTATTAGATATTTCATCTTGGGAAAAGATAGCAGCTGTCTACCTATGCCTCTATTAATCTTATAACCTTCTATCAGTTCTCCCATCACCCACTGATGCTCCAGAGAAAACAACCTGTACCATACTACTGTACTCTCTTATAGAGAATATCCCCTCCATCTATCCTGATAAACTTCTTCTGCACCCTCTCCAAAGCTTATAATGAGAACGGAGTACTCCTGAAGCGGCCCAACCAAAACTTTATAGCTCCTTTACTCTGAGATTTTTTTCCACCTCTGAACTTACCTGCTTCGGAAGTAGTAAAAGAACAGGACAGCAAGCCCACTGAGCAGCAATCCAATCCCCATGCCAACTGCAATGTACAGATAGCGTTCTGACTTTTCAACCCCTTGGGAAGTTAAGAGCGCATGCTGGCATCTTGTTCCGGTGTATCCTGGGTCACAGCTGGTGAGAAAATTCCATAAAGGATTACACTTACAATCTGAGAACTGAAGGCTGCTTTCTGGAAGTAGGTCTTGCTGTTTTGCGGGCAATAGCTAATGCACAAATTCAGGAACTCCAACAACACACTAATTAAATAATTCCCCTCTTCTCTCCTCTGAAATTTTAACTAGAACTGAGAACATAGAACAGTATAGCTCAGGAACAAGCCCTTCGGTTCACCATAACTGTGCCGATCATGATGATAATTCTAACTAATCCCATCCACCTGCACATGCAGTGGAGATTTATGGCTGGGGGAGGTACTGATCTGACTATTACAGCATTAAAACTGCTGGGGCAGCTCAATATGTGAAGGTCTCATTATGTGCCTGGGTAAAAGCTAAACATTTACCTATAATCTTATAGGTGCTAATCTCAGTTTAGTCCCAATATCAGCATTAACCTTGTGATTATCACACATCAATACATCAGCAGCCATTCAAGACCTACCATTGCCACTTGACCTCTTCACACAAACATCTGCCCCACCCCCAATTCCTGCCATTGGTCGGACTGCATGTCCATCCTAACAGCTGGTTGGAAGTCAACGGGCTCTTTTTGAATACTTCCGTCAGACAGAAATGTTTCTCTCTATTCTGGATAATTTTTCGGTAAATTAATCTCCAATTCCTGAAGAGTCGGGCCATTTCAAGGGGGTTTATAGCCAAAAAGCAAAAATAAACTCCAGATGCAAGCAGAGACTTAAGAGAGAAGAAAAGGGTTGGCATTTTAGTTTGAATATCTTCCACTGAAATGGGAAAAGGTTAGAAATAGAAGGACTGGGAATTATAAAAGGGAGGGTCTTGTCCCTGGAGGCAAGTCCAGAAGGATCTGAATTACATTCATGATCCATGATGCTGGTTGAGAGGGAGATTTGAAGGATTGCAGGAGGTATGAAAGGTGGGATTGGGGAGAAAATATTTTTGAATTCTTTGTTAGGTTCAAAGAGCTGTAACTCAAGAGAGAAGATGCCTCAAGTTTGCTTTGAGTTTTGCTTGAAGAGTGTAGAAAGTCAAAGGCTGAGAGATCAGTGGGATGGAGAATCCCATTGGCGGGAGACAGAACGGAGGTGCTTCATAAAATGGTTACCCAACCTCATTTGGTTTCTCCCCATCATGAACACCAAAAAAAATGGTCAAATCTTCCTATTGATGCTCAGTTCAAACATTTTAAAGGAAAATGACTTACATGCAGATGCGATGTCTGGTAACCTGGTCATGGTCTTCATGGTATTGGCAAATACCATTCATACAATAATCTTGGTCATTTTGGTGACAGTTTTGTTTTAATTTCAGAGCCATGAAGCGACTGGAATTTCCTGTCAAGTGAATTAAAATCAGGTTCAGGCATCAGATATACTTTTGCAGACACCATATACACCAAACCTCAGCTTTAAGAGGGCCTACTCATGCTCCGGAGAAAATCTATGCCATCATACACACAGAGCAACCAGCCTATCAAGCATTAAATGAGTGTGCCTCTGGTTTCTGATCTTCTTGCTTCTGGTAACAGTTTCTCCCTATTCTCTATCAGAACCTTTCTTAGTTTTGAACTTAATCTCCTCTGCACTGGTTCTATCCCAGAGGTTTACATAAAGGCTCGAGTGCAACACTGAATGGAGGCCACATTGTCTCAGGTGCTGCCTCTTAGACGACACTTTAAACTGAGGTCAGACCTGCCTTTTTATGACAGTGAGCGATGTGATGGCATTATTTTGAAGAGAAGAGGTATTTTCTGTTCTGTACTTGACCGGTATCAAAGTACAAAGTAAGTGTATTATCGTAGTATTTATATGTCACCATACACTGCCCTGCGATTCAGCTTCTTGCAGGCATTCACAGTAGATCAAAGAAATACAATAGAATCAATAAAAAAGCTACACACAAAGACGGACAAAGAACCAATGTGCAAATGAAGCCAGTCTGTGCAAATACAAAAAAATGACAATAAACAATTAAATATTATTGAGAAAATGAGCTGACGTGTCCTTAAAGTGAGGAGCAGATCTTCTGACCATTCGGGTCCCCGCCCTAAACAATGACGTAATCACATGGAGTGGGTGCAAAGCGATTCACAAGAACATTGCCGGGACGAACGTGCTTGAGTTTTCCCTGGAGTGAAGGAAGTGAGGGATGACCTTATAGAAGTTTAAATAGGTAAATTGGTTTATTATTGTCACGTGTACCATGGTACAGTGAAAAACTTGTTTTGCATATCCTTCATACTGATTAATTCATTACCACGGTGCATTGAGGTAGTGCAGGATAAAACAATAACGGAGTGTTACAGTTAACAGAGAAAGTGCAGGGAAGTCAGGGTCAAGGTCAAAACAAGGTAGATTGCGGGGCCAAGGGCCCACCTTATCATACTAGGGAACCGTTCAATAGCCTTATAACAGCAGGACAGATGTTGTCCTTGAGCCTGGTGGTATGTACATTCAGACTTTAATATCTACGGCCTGGATTGAAGGGGAGGGGAGAGAGAATATCTGGGATGGGTGATGGGTGGGTCTATGATTATGACTGTTGCTTTACCAAAGCAGTGAGAAGTGCAGACAGGGGCAATAGAGAGGAGGCTGGTTTCTGTGATGATCTCTGAGACACATCTACGTCCCACTGCAGTTTCTTGCAATCACGGGCAGAGCAGTTGCCAAACCAAACCATGGTGTATAGGAATAGGATCCTTTCTATGGTGCATCACTGAAAATTGGCAAGGATCGAAGGGAACCTGCCCAATGATTTAGCTTCCTGAGGAAGTAGGGTAAAATCAATAAGTAGACCGAGCCCATCAGTTTTCCAGGTTAGGGGAGTCTAAAACTAGAGGACATAGATTTTAAGTTGCAAGAGGAAAGTTTTAAAGGGAACTCAAGTGGCAACATTTTCACACAGAGGATGGTGGCATATGGATCATGTTGAGGCAGGTACAGGTGCGATGTTTAAAAGACATTTGGACAACTACACAGATGGGAAAAGCTTAGAAGGATACAGAACAAATATCTGCAAATGGGCTTAGGTAGAGAGGTTCTTCGTTCATTGGACCAAAGGGCCAGTATCCATGCTGTATTGCTCTATGACTCTATGGCCTGTAAAATACAGTCTTTGAAGTAAATGGACAAAAGATCAGGAAGCACACACAAAATGCTGGAGGAACTCAGCAGGCCAGGCAGCATCTGTGGAAAAAAAGCACAGTCGACATTTCAGGCCAAGTCCTGCCGAAAATCTCAGCCCGAAACATTGGCTGTACTTTTCCCATAGACGCTGCCTGGCCTGCTGCGTTCCTTCGGCATTTTGTGTGCGTTGCTGGATTTCCAGCATCTGCAGATTTTCTCTTGTTGGTGGAAAGATCAGGGAGCGTTGACTCAGAATTTCCCTTCACTCTGAAGTTCTTCCTCTTTAGCGAACATAATGTGGTGGAGCAACATCACCTCTGCCCAACTCATCCTGACAACACTGGCTATAATTAAAGTTCAAGAGAATTCCTGAAGCATGAGGTGTGATACCACATCTTTCTGCAACAGTTTACCAGGTATGACGCGCAACACACAACTGTAATCATGGATTCAAATCACAGTTGGGCTTGGACCTAAGGCAAGTATTTCTGGTGCCTGTGAAGATGACTGACTAACTGGAAAGGTGCAGTTTGAACAGACGGTCAGCTGGCTGAAGATTTCTGCACACTTGGGCACTGTCCCATACTCCGCATCGTTCGGGTCCTTGGCCCCGCATCACAAAATGTAACCCATCTCCAAATGCATTCAACTTCCTGGTTTGGCACTGAGCTTGAAGTAATCAGTCAAGACAATTACTTCTCATCATCTCAAAATAACTACTCCCACTCGCTTACTCAATGAGAGAATGGCATGTTCCAGACAGACAATGATACTGTATACTGCCAGGGGCACTTAACTTGACTTTGAACTAAATACGGAGCAGAATTCCAGAGCTGTGGTGGGAGTAACTTCCCTCAACGTCAAGACTGCAGTTGACAACTGCGACATCAAGGATCACCGGTAAACTGAACTTAACGGGCATTACTGTACATGTAATAAATAAATTAACCTGAACGAAGGGGAAAACCCTTTCACTGTTGTAGTTACATTTCACACAAAGGAAAATACGTGTGGTTTCATCGCCATGGCATTTCTGCTGGGGTTCCTCATTGCTTCATCAATGACCTTCCCTCCACTAAGGTCAGAACCGATGTTCACATAATGGAGCAGCCCGCGCCTATGTGAGACAAAGTCTTGAAACCACACAAGCAGGGATGCAGGAAGCATCTGCAGAATCGTTAGGTAGCAATTCTAGCCACCTCTGTATACTCTTTGGCACTACCATCTACAAGGGCTCCACCATCAGTATCCTGAGGGTCAGGATACTGAACCATCCGCAAACATCCCACGGCTTCAGGCCGTGGCATCGCGTGACTCGCCTCCTCACACCCCAAAAGCCTTTCCACCATCGGCGAAGCTTTACAGCCACTCACTCCAGCTTCTTCAATGACAAAGTGACACAAGCTAAATGCTGAAGGAGCTCAGCAGGCCAAGCAGCACCTGTGGGAAGGCGTAAACAGTCGCCATTTCTAAGGGTCTCGGCCCAAAGCTTCGACTCTTTCCCGTAGATGCGGCCTGTCTTGTTGAGTTCCTCCAGCACTTTGTGCATGCTACTTTGGATTTCCAGCCTCTGCCGATTTTCTCGTGTCTGTGGTTCTTCAGTTGCACCTCTCAGTCCAGCCCCCAAGAAGGACTGGGATAGAAGGCGCAAGGGGAATACCATCACCTGTGGGTTCCCCTCTGAGTCAGACTCTACCCCAATTTGAAATACGTCACTGTTGTTTCATATCGACTCCTCACCCAGAAATATTGTAAGGTAGAGATTGCACCACCTTCTCAAGCAATGAGAGGTGGCCAATAAGCTCTGCCATCGCTGGTGACCATTATCTTGTATTTATTCTTTCACAGACGTGGACATCACTGCCGATGTCAATTTTGATCTTCCATCGCTAATTGCTGGTAAACGTAGGTAATTAAAAGGTAACCACATTGTGGGTCTGGAGTCACCAGCTAGGTGTAGAAGACGGCTTTCTCTAAAGGGCATCAGTGAACCAGGTGTGTTTGTACATCAGGTAGTCTCACAGCATAGGTTGCATTTTCATTCCCCTATTGCCCCGGCGGGATCCAAACTCCCATCCCCGACCAATGGCCACTAGAACAGTAAGTTTAGCATGATACTACAGCTGTGAATTCATTCAAAATCAACTGCTAGATTAAAATAATTGAGCTTTGAAAGCAAGCGGGAGATGTAGAGGAGGAGGCCATCTTCAAAGGCGGTGCCTCAAAAAGGACCCTCATTGAGGACACACACTATACCCTCTTTCCATCACTACCAACAGGGAGGAGATACAGGAGCTGGAAAACCCTCGTTCAACATTTTAGCCACAGCCTCTTTCCCCTCACCATCATATTTCAGAATGGTCCATGATCACCACCTTGCTGTTCATCTTTTGTATTTTTATATACTGTAACTTATAATAACTTTGTAAGTGCCGCACTGCTCTGCTGTCAGTGATAATACACCTGGTTCTGACTCTGCCTGCCACTCGCTATTTCGTATGTCCTCCAGCATGACAACCCTTTGAGGTATTTGTTCTCGTTCACTTCTGGAGCATTGCATCATCTCTGGTGTCTATTTTGAGTACTCCAGGCTCCTGTGTACTGAAGTCACATCTCCAACTCTATCTGCTTCTCAGCCACTCACTGCTGATCTACAACCGTCCCCAGCGCCCGGGCTCGCCCTGACACCTCCTTCGACAGCATGGTGTCGCAGACCGTTCCTCCTGCTGCATTGCCAGCACTGCTGCTCAGGGAACTGGAAGATATAAGGCCACCCAGAGGTTGGAATGGGCAGCCTGTGGAAGTAGTAGGTATAGGCAAATTAGAATGCTTAACGGATCTTTGGATAAGTACATGGTTAGGAAAGCTTCAGAGGGGCATGGGCCAAGTGCAGGTAAATGGGACCAGCTCAGCTGGGTATTTTGGTTGGCATGCATGAGTTGGTCCACTCTGTGCTGCATAGCTCTATGGATCTATATACTCCTCTCAAAATTACATTGATTTTCAAGTCTATAAATTTTAAAAGTTAATTTATAAACTTGGTCTTGCTTTCTATCAGTGAAGATTTTTCAGCGCCATTGTACACTGCTGAGGGTGCCAGAGGCTCCTTTATACTGAGGCCGCCAAGGATGGCCTTCTGGGGGCTGTCTGCAACCAGCTTCCACCATGGCAGACAGCCACCAGCGTAGAAATGTCGGTATCAGCCACGTGCCCTCACCTCGGACTGCTGGAGCCGTTGTTTCTGGGCCACTCAACTCACGTCCCGATATGCTGGAAGCTGGAGTCTGTTCACTGAGAGCCACAGCCAGAGCCAAAGCTGCAGGAGAAAGCACAGAGACTGAGTTTAGTGGCTTGAGGGAACAGGGTGTGTGCGCTATATCCACCAGCACACCAGGACTGTGTTAGACATGCGAGCACACCGGGACTGTGTTATATCCGTGAGCACACCGGGGCTGTGTTATATCCGTGAGCACACCGGGGCTGTGTTAGGTTCACATCAGGACTGTGTTAATTCCACATCAGTCTGTGTTAGAGCCACATCAGTCTGTGTTAGAGCCACATCAGGAATGTTTTAAGACCACACAGTGACTGGGCAGTGAAACTGTGCTAACACTACAGAGACACTGGGACTTTGGACCCACAGCAGCTCCAGCTTGGTGGGAGGGCTGCCTTTTCCAAAACCTCCCTGGCTTGGCTCACCAGCTTTGCCTTAACCCTAGCTGGCCTAGCTGTTTACTTTTGTTTGGTCTGTGTTGTTCATCTTTCATCCCTTGACCCTTCACACTCTCACTCCTTGACTCAGCTTGACCCTTGACCCCATGCCCCGACCCCACTGACACACCAATTCTCTGTCCAACAATCTCTCAAAATTCTCATCTACGTGTTTAAATGCTTAACTGATCTAATTTCATTCTGATCTTCATCAAGTTCTCCAAAAGCATTACAAGAACTCGAGGCAAGAACTCCCACAATGTGACACTCCCTCAGTACCGCCCCTCCCACAGTGTGTTGCTCCCTCACTACCACCCCTCCCACAGTGTAGTGCTCCCTCAGTACTGCCCCTCCCACAGTGTAGTGCTCCCTCACTACTGCCCCCCCACAGTGAGGCGCTTCCTCACAACCACCCCTCCCACAGTGTGTTGCTCCCTCAGTACCACCCCTCCCACAATGTGTTGCTCCCTCAGTACTGCCCCTCCCACAGTGTAGTGCTCCCTCAGTACCACCCCTTCCACAATGTGTTGCTCCCTCAGTACCACCCCTCCCACAGTGTGTTGCTCCCTCAGTACCACTCCTCCCACAGTGTGACGCTCCCTCAGTACCGTCCCTCCCACAGTGTAGTGCTCCCTCAGTACCACCCTCCCCCACAGTGTGACGCTCCCTCAGTACCGTCCCTCCCACAATGTGACGCTCCCTCAGTGCCAACCCTCCCACAATGTGACTCTCCTCAGTACCAACCCCTCCCACAGTGTGACTCTCCACAGTGCCGACCCTCCCACAGTGTGATGCTCCCTCAGTACCGTCCCTCCCACAATGTGACGCTCCCTCAGTGCCGACCCTCCCACAGTGTGACTCTCCTCAGTACCAACCCCTCCCACAGTGTGATGCTCCCTCAGTACTGCCCCTCCCACAGTGTGACTCTCCACAGTGCCGTGCCCCTGGTGCTGATCACCTTGTGCTGTGGGTTGGCAGATTCCGTCAATCTGTGAGATACAAGCAAGGGATTAAATTCCTGCAATGTTCGAATGTAGACAGGTAGTGTTGTTGCCTGGACAACCTGCCCCTATTGCTGACCTGTGTTGTCCCTGCATTGCCTTAGCGTCATACAGCTGCGGAGCACTCTAGCACAGAAACAGCCCATTTGGCCAGTCTAGTATGTACTGAACTGTCGCTGAAATTTACCTATCTCGTTCCCTTTGGTAGGTTCCTGCTGTCTTTTCTCTGCACCAGATATTCACCGAGAGGTATTCTCCACTCCCTGAATCTCCTTTACCCAACTCATACAGGACGACAGCAGGTGCTTTGGCCCATGTAGTGTGTGCCAAACTGTTGTTTAAACTTACTTACCTCACTCCCTTTGAACATTTTTCCCTCTGCACCAAGTAGGAGCTGCTCACTACTTGCAGATCCTCAGCTCCCTCAATCTCCTCCACCCAGCTCTGCCGACCCCTTCACTCTCCACAGTCTGACTCCTATCCCCCATCACAGGAAACATCCTACCTGGACTTGAACTCTTTCCATTAAAACTCCACTTAACCTCCTCCTCCGAACTGAGGAGACTAGACCCAGCTTTATTCACCTCACTGAGTAACTGAATCGCATAACCAACATTTATTTCCAAATATAATGAAAACAGAAAAGGCTGGAAATACTCAGCAGGTCAGGCATAAAAATCGTTAGCTCTGGTTCCCTTTCTACCTTACCAGCTGAGTGCTTTCTGCACTTTCTGTTTTTATTTTGGATGTCCAACGTCATCTTTCGTTTTCAGTCGATAGTTTCGGGATCTTCTTTCTAGCGAGAGCTAAAGCAGTGAAAGCGTCTGGACTGACATCACAGTCAGTCTCCAAAACATAAACTATGGGTCAGATGGGGTTCCACAGATGAGAACACAGCTTATTTCTTCTGTGAAGTTTTGGCAGGCAGCTGGGAATCAGGTTGACAGGCAGTGTAGTACAATTACAGAGGAGTTTAAAAGTATTTGCAAAGAGTCTTACCACTTAATATGTAGACACTTGCCCTGGATTCCATTCTCAAGCGCAGTATGTGCATACACTCCCACTCGACCTGCACAATGCTGCTCGCCTCGTTGCTGTGTACGGACCAGCTGATCTACCTGTACTTAAACTTGCTGAAAGAGGTGAGTCACTGCTACGTCAGGGAGTTGGAGTTCAGCCCACATTCTGATCTTAAGGAGCTTCACAGCAGATCCAGTCTTAGCAGCTCGTACTGAGCTCCAGCTGCCCTGGGGCAGGATCTATCATGCAGGTGGTACAGAACAGTTCTTCTGTGCCTTTCACCAGAACCAGGGCAACTCCCAAAGCAAGTCCATAGATGACCACAGGAAAGTGGTCTTAGCAAAGATATGTCTGAATCATTTCCTACAACCACCTATGCTCCAACTTGCACCATCTCCTAATGCCTGGTGTTTATGATCGGAAACCAACTTCCTGCACCGACTTAACACATCAGTTTGCAATTCTCCGGAAGCATTAAACCCTGTTACCTTTGACAGCCTCATCCAGTGATCATTTGTTAAGCACAGATTGAGACACAGCAGTTTAGGATCCTGGCAGCAGAGTTCTGGACTAGTTCAAGTTTACAGAGAGAGAAATAGATCGGTCTGGGGGAACGCAAGTACGAAGTAGAGTTATTAGAACAGCCTGCAGAGCCACAGTCATGAACTTCTACAATGTAGGGACAGGCCCTTTGGTCCAGTTCATCCTCTCCAAGCAAGTTACCTGCCTGAGCTAGTCCACTTGCCTACAGTTGGCCCATATTCTTCTCGGCCTTTTCTATCCATGAACCTGTTTAAATGACCTTTAAAGATTGTAATTGTATCTTCCTCTACCAGTTTCTATGGCAACTCACCACCCTCCTTGTGAAAAACCTGCGTTCTCACCTTCAGTCTATGCTGCCTCGCTTTGGACTCCCCCACCCCGGGAAAAGAGTGTGACCGTTGACTGTAACACTGGAACAGTCGCAGTTACCTGTAGTGACCCACAACAGTCCTTCACCTCCAAACCCTAAACAACCCAATTCCTTGCTTTGTTTGAACATAAGTAGTGACTTTCTGTTTTTGAGCTTAAGGACTGATCGGCTATCTCAGCTCCACTTTCCTGAACTATACACCTATCCCTTCATTCCATTAACATCCATAAATCTATTGATCTCTGCTTTAAATTAATTCATTTCTATTTGGGTAGAGAGTACCAAATATTCATCTCTCTGAGTGGAGAAATTTCTCCTCATCTAGTCCGAAATGGCTGAACCCTTTATCTGAAACTGTGACCCCTGATCCTAGTTTCTTCAGCCTGGGAAACATTCGCCCTGCTTCCACCTGTTTCAAACCCTCTGAGAATTTTGTTTTGTTCATGTGAGATCGCTCCACATTCTTCTAAACTCTGGAGAGTATAGTAACTCTAAAGATACTCCTTAATCTTTCTACCATTCCTGGAAACAATTTGGTGAACCTTTGCTTTACTCCTTCTGTGCTAAGTATATTGTTTCTTAGGTAGGGAGATAAACACAATGAGTCTGGTCTCACCTTCACTCTTTTCCCATTTCCCACTCTGGTTTACCCTCTCACCCCTTCTCTTTCCCTCACCTGCCCATCACTTCCCTTTAGTTCCGCTACTTCCCTTCAAGATGGCGCCAGCAAACAATGATTCCTCGGGTGACATCTTCCAGATAGTCAATAATTTCAGTTTTTCTACATCTTCTACTTATTCTTCTTACCTCAGTATTGTGTTTGGAACTGTTGGGGCCTGTGACGTACGGTCTGTAGTTTGATTGAGTGAGCCAGCGCTCTGCTGTCCTCAAGGAAACCGCAGGAGAGAAATGTGAGCACTAGCTGCTATGAGAAGAAGCTCAGAGACAAAGCAAGGGACCAGGATCAACTGCATTTCTCACCGATTAAAGCATCAGGGAAAATTGAAACATTGAGGCAAATGCGGAGGAGAGAGAGGCTTGGGGTTTGCTGGTTTCAGTCGCTTCCCTGGCTCGAGTTGCTGCCCTCAAAGGGGCCCCTGGGTCCCAGTGGTCTTGGAGACATTATTGAAATTCTGAGATTGATGGATCGGACTGTAGTTCAAACTAACTGCAGTTCGCATTGGCCTCTTTCAGTTCTATGTTCTTTTTCTGTTCTTGTCCATTCTTTCTTGTTGCCGATTGGTGGGGCTGGGGGTTTGGTTCTTGATGTTCTTCTTGTTGTTTCTCCACGTGGGGGGTAACCTGTTCATTCTTTGTGTGCCTGATGGGTGGAGAGGGGTGTGGGGGTTTGCAAGTTATTGTTTCTTACTCTTTTCATGTGGGGGGGGGTGGAATGATGTCTTTCTTTCAACTACTTCTACGGCTTTCTGTACTTTTTGGCTATCTGGAGAAGGCAAATCTCAGGGTTGTATTCTGCATACACACTTTGATAATAAAAAGAACCTTTGGCTCCCCCCTTCCTTTTCTTCCATGCTTCACTGTCAGATTCCTTCTTCTTCAGCCCTTTACACCTTCCACCTATTCACCCTCTCATCTTCTTACTTCAAACCCCCTCCTTCACCCACCCACGTTCCTTCTCGCCTATTACCTGCTAGCTTGTTCTCCTGTCCATCTCCCCAGCTTCTTATTCTGGTTACTATCCCTTCCTCCACAGTCCTCATGAAGGGTCTCGGCTGGAATATTGACTTTTTTTCCTCTCCATGTCTGTGCTACAATGGGGCCACCCTCAGGGTGGAGGAGCAACACCTTATATTCCGTCTGGGTAGGTACCCTCCAACCTGATGGCATGATTATTGTTTTTTCTTTCTGGTGAACAAATTTCTCACCCCCTTTCTCTATCCCTCATTCTTTTTCTCACCTACCAATTACTTTCCCCTGGATCCCCTCCTCCTTCCCTTTCTCCTATTGTCCACCTTCCTCTAGTATCAGATTCTTTGTTCGCCAGCCTTTAACCTCTGATGCCACTTGGCATCACCCATCACCTTCCAGCTAGCCTCTTCCCCTTACCCCTACCTTTTTATTCTGACATCTTCCCCCTTCCTTCGCAGCCCTGAAGAAGGGTCTCAGTCCAAAACATTGACTGTGTACTCTTTTCCGTCGATGGTGCCTGACATGCTGAGTTCCTCCAGCATTGTGTGTGTGTTGCTTTGGGTTTCCAGCATCTGCAGACGTTCTCACGTTATGATTGACCCATCCACAAGAGCTGCCTGATTTGCTGAGCTCCTCCAGCATTTCATGTGCATAACAAATCACTTGTTCTATTAATGTTCATTGCATTTGCATATTGTCTTTTAGTGACTGATGTACAAGCACTTCCCTTTGAACATTGACACTACCGAATCTCTCATCATTTAACCAACACTCTGTTTTTCTGTATTGTGCTCCATGTTGAATGGCCTCACAGTTTCCCCACACTATATTCCATCTGCTCTGTTCTCACCCACTCACACAATTTGTCCATGTCCCTTGATGTCTCTCTACGTCACCTTCCGCACTCACAGTCCCAGCTAGTTTTGAATGATCAACAGATTTGGTAATTTGATATTTGGTCCCCTCAGATGAATTATTGATACACAGTAGATTGGGAATAGCTGGGGTCAACAGCACCGATCTCCACTACACATGGCTGTCAACCTAAGAAACATCTTTTTTTTATTCTTTCATTTCTATTGAACAACCAGCTCTCTCTCAGTCCATATCAGTATCTGAGTGTTCTAATCTTCCTGACCAACTTCTTGTGCATGGCTTCAAGAATAACCTTTGGAAAGTCCAGATAAATGTTCATCACTTTATTATTCCATGACCTTGAAGAACTCCAGCAGATCAGTCAAACATGATCCTCCTGACACAAATCCATGTTCAATCCTATTATTTTTTTCAGGACACTCTGCTATTACATTACCGATTCCAGCATGTTTCCTACTATTTATGTTAAAATAACAGTTTCTGTTTTCTGTCACTCTCTCTTTTCTTATAACGAATTCATGTTTGCTGCCCTACAATCCACAGGATCAATTCTAGAACCTATAGAGACTTTGTACTATGCTCTCTTCTTATTTCTACCATCTGAGAAGACATGCAAGAGCCTGAACACACACTCAACATTTTAGAAACAGCTTCTTCCCCTCCGTCAACAGATTGCTGAATGGACAATGAACCCATGAACACTACCTCACATTTTGCTCTCTGTTTGCACTACTTATTTAAGTATATATATACACACACACTATATTCCTTAAGGTAATCTATATTATTTTTATGTATTACACTGCACTACTGCAGCAAATTAACAAACTTCATGACATACAGTGTTCCTCCCTCCCTTGGAAGTTGTCATGTTTTATTGTTTTGCAACATTGAATCACAGTGGATTTAATTCGGCTCTTCATACACTGATAAACAGAGAAGAGTCTTCTGTGTCAAAATGAAAACAAATTTTTACAAATTGGTCTAAATTTATTATAATTATTAAACACAAAATAATTGATTGCATAATAACACACCCCGCACAAGTCAGTATTTAGTAGATGCACCTTTGGCTAGGTCTCTATCAGCTTCGCACATCTGAATACTGCAATTTTTCCTCCATTTTTCTTTACAAAACTGCTCAAGTTCAATCAGATTGCACGAGGATCGTGAGTGAACAGCCCTTTTCAAGTCCAGCCACAAATTCTTAATTGGATTGAAGTCTGGACTCAATCCAGACTTTCGTTGACTTCTCTTCTAAGTCATGGATGACTACATTTTCATGTTTATTCATTATTCCCTTAAATGGTAACTCTTAGCTCCCCACCCTCATGTTAAATCTGTTCTGCCACTTGTCCTCTTACATGTTCGTGCATTTCTTTGCTTGGATCAAAGTAAACACTGAACTCTTATCACTTTAAACTCAATTCCATCATGTTATAGTCACTTATCTCAAAAGCCCCTTGACAACAAGATTATCAGTTAACGCTGTCCACTTGCACCACAGTATCTTTGTAAATGCAACACTGTACTCTAAATTCTGTTTTCTTGTAACCACCTCAATGTACTTACGTATGGAATGATCTTTCTGAAGGATTGTATCTTGGTACATATGATAATAACAATAGAAATAACATTGAACAGAAGAAGAGAAAAACAGCATTTTGCCCAGTTGCTTCCTTGCCATGTTGATCTAGAAAACCATCTATCTCATCCACTTCCATCAATTCATCTTCCATCTTATTACAGAAATGTTGATTGGTCCAGACTATATGGAAATTAAAGTTTCTACATTTATCTCTGTCACATGCACCGCTAATTTCCTGATTTAATCTATATCAATGTTACAACTGGTTTCTTAAGGTTATTAAGGTCAGGAGTGGTAATGGAGATAAGCTCTCACCATCTATTAAATGATTTCAATGGTGTGCTTCTCAGATAGCCTCTGACAGCCAAGTCCAGCTCCTGGCTTTCACGTGTGCCCGGTTGGAACCATTTCTACTGATGGGAGAAGGGCAAAGGTGGGTTGCTGGCGTCTTAATACCAGGAGCTTTGGGCAGATGGGGCTCATCAGTCATAGTTGGAAGGAAAAGTCTGATCTCAATCCTCCACTGCCTTGTGGCTATACCCACTCATGGGGAAGACTTTGGGAGCAAGTCCCTAAGTCCTATGTTGAGTTCAGCACTGAGTGGCAGCTCCTGCAATGCTGCTGTTGCTAAATTCTATCGGTCTCTGCCGTTCCTTTGGGTTCACCAGATTCATGGAGAGGGGGAGCTTGCTGCACGGACAACAGCTTGTTCTCCATATTGTACTGCCCAGGCTTGCTTAACTTGTAGACAGTTGGGATGCAACGTCCATGGCTAACCCCCACCAGCGGAGGGTCTCAAATGCTACAACTACTCTTGCAGCTGTCGGTAACCAAACTCCAGTTTCCTTGCCCTTTGTTATTTCTTAGCTTGAACAAAACTGATTCTATTCTGCATCATGATCTCAAACCAAGATAATTCTCATCATTCCCTTCCTTACTAACAGGGCTACACCACCCCTCTTTCCCTAATTGTCTGCTCTTCCTGCATGCTAGGTCCACTGGAATATTTTTTGCCCAGTTTTGGTTGCCCTGAACCCACACCTGTGTAACAGTAGTGAGATCAAATCACTATCAGTGCACGAACTCACACATTTTCAAATGATGTGAATATTCTGATGTCATGTCTTCATTAGGGTGATTCTATCATATCTATCACAGCATTTAAAAAAACAGACCCTTCGGCCCATCTGTTCCATGCTGTTGACTCTGACACCCCCATTGCTTAACTTTATTTTTGCAGCTACTTTACTTTTGACTGTTTTTAACTTTCTTTCTGTTTTGTCTCTCTCCTTCCTTAATTCCTTTTCAGATCCCAAATCCTTGCCAAGCTACCTGAAACCATGCTCAATACCAGCAGTGAAACACGCCTCCCCTTTCGAAATGTTGCCCACATGGTAGGGTGATCCCATCCACGCTTCCACCTGAGCTACGGGTGAGTCAGCATCATTGTCCTGACTCTGCTAAAGAAACCTGGTAGTAAACCGTGTCTCCCTGGCTGCGAAAGGTTGTAGGGACTGAGACTATGAAATGAACTATCAGAATTCATCTCTACTGCCATTCCTTGAAAAGCAAACCCGCTCAAGCAAAAACTCAGTGGTTTCCCCACATTATTTAATTTAAAGTTTAATTTAACTGAAAATTCCACTTCCTTCATTGCATCTGCCAAGAAAAACTCAGGGCTAAAGAATCTCTGTTATACCAACAGTTAACACGATGAAACTTGTTAAACTGTGGGCTGAAACTGGTTATGAAATGCCAGAACTTCAGTAATAAACAGCTAGTGATTTGAAACACTCACAAACCCCGCAAACGTCATAGCTGTTGGCAAGGGAGTTTCGCCAGCATGACCCTGCAGTGAATGAAGGAATGGTGATTCTTTCCCAGGACAGGGTGGGAAAGGGGAACCAGCAGGTGGTGGTGTTCCACTACACTGGCTGCACTTGTCCACCTTGTCGGGAAAGATCTGGAACTGCCTGGGTAAGTATCTGCTGGACTTTAAATGGATAGTTCAACTTTGGCCATATCCCACCATACATGCAAGGTTTTAAAAATTATTTTCGGGCTGTGACTTTTAATATCGATCCCTAGCTGTTCCTTGAGAAGATGTCCAAGATCGATCATGCCAGAGAGTCTATGGTAGACTGTGGATCAAAAACAGTACAGAAGTTCAGTACCAAGGTACAACACACAAACTCTGCAACATCACATTTACAGTGAGGGGCGTAAGGTTGAATATTTGTCCAAATTTTGCTCCAAGCTCTCTTTGATTTTGCTGTTGGTGATACAGAGGTTTTATTTCTAGTCTGAGTTTAGATTTCAGTCAGATGGGGATCAGTGAATTCAGCAAACCATCAGAATGTAGCCCATGTTAAAATGGCACAGGTCAAAAGCCCCAGTAAGTGTTGGTCTCAGTAAGGGCCTACCCAATACCCTTGTCCCATCAAGCCTCAGACTTACCGATTAGATTAATCTTTCGAAATCCAGTGGTCACTGTTACAGGCACCCTTCCTATAGCCTCTGTCCAGAATCCTATATGGAACTGTGAAATGTCCAAAGGATGAGAAGGAACAGTTGAGGAGTTATTCCTCGAGTTCTGAGAGTAGTTACCCTTCAAGCCACATCACTTGATCCAGTCATTATCACCATGTTGCTTGTAGAATCTTGCTGTGCAAGGATGACCACTATGTGACCACGCATGATTGATACACGTGCATTATAATCACACAAAGTTGCATGAAGCACAGTAGGAAATTCATTTACAATGGTGTGGATGTTGGGCCCATCAAACTGTCTGCACTTCCAGACTTGCCCACTGTCCCTCCCCATCTCCTCTCCTCTTCCACTCCGTTCCATTGTGATACTGTGGTAAACCATGTATACCTGTCTGGATACGCCCCTCTGCTGACTGCTCCTGTGGCTCCTCCCACAGACCCCTGTATAAAGGTGATTGGGGCACTGCTCCTCCCTCAGTCTTCAACATGGTTGTGCTCCCTTTTCGATGTTAATAAAAGCCTATCGTTCATTTCCAGTCTCCTAGAGTTATTGATGGTGCATCAGATACCTCACCGCCTTTGCACCTCTAGGTGTTCCCCAACTTTGTGTGATTATAATGCGCGTGTATCAATCACGTTCAGCTGTGTTTCCATCCTCCAGCCTATGGACATAGTCATTGAGAATAGAAACAGGCCCTTCAGGGGATCTCCTTCAGGGTCCCATTTTCCTGTTTGGCTCATATACCTCGACACCTTTCAAGTACCTATCTAAATGTCCTTTAAATGTCATAGCCCCCTCTACCATTTCCTCTGGCAGCTTGTTCCATATATCTGCTGCCCCCTGTGCACAAGAGATTCTCCTCAGGTCCCTTTAAATTTTTCCCCTCTCACCTTAAATCTATGTCTTTTACTTTGAAACTGCCCTATTCTGGGGGAAAAGATTGTGACCACACACTTATCTGTGCCCTTTGTGATTTTATAAACCTCTATAAAATCACTCCTCAACTCCAGGGAAGACAGCCCCAACCAATCTAAATTATTTTGGTTTTCTGCACTCCCTTGTAAATCTTTCCCACCTCACCCTAAATGATGCCCCAGGGTTTGGACTCCCCTGCCCTGGAGAAATAACTGCTGCAGTCCACCTGATATCGCTCATAATTCCTTAAGGTCACCTCTGTGCACCAAGAAATAAATAACCAGCCAGGCCAACCTGTCCCTATAAATTAGGCTGTTAGTCCTGGCAACATCCTTGCTAATATTTTCTGTACCCTCTCCAGCTTAATGTTAAAGGTGTAGTGGTTCTGCAGTTGTAAAATGACCTCCCAACCCATGTACTCCGTGCCCTCACTGAGATAAGTGGGCCAAAGACATTCAGCCACGCTGCATTAAGTGAGAGTTCAGGCACCCTATACATCACCGGCTGCGCCTGATCTTATCAAGCACCTCTCCTGATTTTCCAGTGAGCATGGAATGAGTTCTGTGCGTCCTAGAGGGTACAACACAAGCCTAACATTCCTTTGACCTTGTAAGCTTAAGGGAAGTTCAACTGAGGTGTAGGATACTTAAAAGATTTAATTGGGTCAAGAGGAACTACAGTGCCTATAAAAACTATTTACTCCCCTTGGAAGTTTTCATGTTTTATTGTTTTACAACATTAAATCAGGGTGGATTTAATTTGGCTTTTGTTGATACTGATCAACAGGAAAAAAAATTCTCACTTCAAAGTGAAAACAGATCCCTACAGTGATCTGAATTAATTACGAATATAAAACACAAAGTAAATGATTGCATTAAGTATCCACCCCCTTTAATATGACACACCAAATCATCACTGGTGCAGCCAACTGGTTTTAGAAGTCACATAATTAGTTAAATGGAGATCACCTGTGTGCAGTCAAGGGGTTTCAACTGATTGTAGTAAAAATACACCTGTGTCAGAAATTGAGTGACAGTGCAAGAAGGGGACTCGTGAGGGAGGCCACCAACAGACCTATGACAACTCTGGAGAAGTTACAAGCTTCAGTGTCTGACATG
Source organism: Hemitrygon akajei (assembly GCF_048418815.1). Taxonomy (NCBI): domain Eukaryota; kingdom Metazoa; phylum Chordata; class Chondrichthyes; order Myliobatiformes; family Dasyatidae; genus Hemitrygon; species Hemitrygon akajei. The sequence goes on from NC_133127.1 coordinate 37,414,158, forward strand.
GGAATGACTGTGCATACAACTGTTGCCCGGGTGCTTCACCAGTCACAGCCTTATGGGAGAGTGGCAAAGAGAAAGCCACTGTTGAGGAAAATCTTGGCTAGAGATTGCCAAAAGGCATATGGAAGAAGGTTCTAGGGTTTGATGAAACCAACATTGAGCTTTTTAGTGATCAGACTGGACGCTATGTTTGCCGTAAGCCAAACCCCACACATCATTAAGACACACCATCCCTACTGTGAAGCACGGTGGTGGCTGCATCGTGCTGTGGGGATGCTTCACTGCATCAGGCCTTGAAAGGCTTGCGAAGGTAGAGGGTAAAATGAATGCAGCAAAATACAGGGAAATCCTGGAGGAAAACCTGATGCAATCTGCAAAAGAACTGTGACTTGGGAGATTTGTTTTCCAGCAAGACGATGAACCCAAGTATAAACCCAAAGCCACACAGGAATGGCTTAAAACAACAAAGTTAATGTCCTGCAATGGCCAAGTCAGAGTCCAGACCTCAATCCAATTGAAAATTTGTGGTGGGGCTTGAAAAGGGGTGTTCACTCACTACCCCCATGCAATCTGACAGAGCTTGAGCAGTTTTGTAAAGAAGAAAAGGAGAAAATTGCAGTGTCCAGATGTGCAAAGCTGATAGAGGCCTATCCACACAGACTCAAAAATGTAATTGCTGCCAAAGGTGCATCTACTAAATACTGACTTGAAAGGGATGAACACTTATGCAATCAGTTATTTTGTGTTTTATAGTTGTAATTAATTTAGATCTCTTTGTAGTGATCTGTTTTCACTTCGACACGAAAGTCTTTTACTGTTGATCAGTGTCAAAAAAAGCCAAATTATATCCACAATAAAACATGAAACTCCCAAGGGGAGTGAATACTTTTCATAGGCACTGTAGACTCACTGATTAGTGACTCCACTTGCACTTGTGATGGATCAGCTACTCCGTGACATCACTAGTGATCCAGACCTTGGCCCAGGAAGCTGTTAAGTTTGGAAACTATTTGGTGGACCAGAAGACTTTCGTTTTGTAGATGTGATGGGATATTTAAGGATTACAGAATAGAGGCAGGTCGATGTAGATATACGAACTTTTGTTAATGCTACAAGTGTAAGCAGATAAACCGAATGCAAGAGAGCGTCATTGGGTAACTGTGTACAACAACTGTAATGTTACTTTAAATGGACACCATGTTCTGGGTTTAACATTGCATAGATGACTTTAATCAATGATTATCAGATGAAGATCAACGATTCGACAAAACTGATCCAATTGTCCATTGCCCAATACTCAGGAAGATTACTAAAGGCCAACATTTGGTGATCTGCTCCTATGGGAATTAGACCCATTGATGATGAAAGACTGGCAGACTATTTTCGGTGCAGGATGGTATACATCTGTTGGTAGTGGTGTTCCCCTTCACCTGCTGCCCCTGCCCTGCCACAGAGGTGTGGGAGGTTTTGTCAGAACAGCCTGGACAAGTACCATTATTGGTGCTGTTATTTGCCAATTAATGAACAACTCTGTTTCAACATTTAACTCTCTGAGGACACTTAACATCTGCAATGCACGAAGGTCAGGAAAATAGTGTACTGTGAGTTCAAAGGGTTCTAGAGCTGGAGGTGATCACAGGGGTGGGGACAGGAGAGGACATAGAGCTCTGTGAATGGCTGGGGCACAGACAAAAGTTGAAATGACTTCATATGTAAAGGAGAAAAAGGTGAGAAGTTGGTCAGCAGACTACTCGAATGGTTCCCTAAAACCTAAACAGAAACCTGTTCCTGTGTTCATTAGAAATTTGTGGCAGATTGTGTTTTTGTTCAGTCTATCCTCAGAGTATGCCTATCAGATCAATACCAGCTCTTCAAGCGATCTATGTAGTCTCTCTCCCTAACATATCCTTAACACCTTGCAAATATTTCTGTTTCTCACAACAGTAAAGGTCAGTCTGGCGATCAAGCCTATACTACCTCCTAGAATATTCCAATTTCCCTCTTACTGCTTTCCCTGTAACCCCATCAATTCCCTATCACCTACCTGCACTAGGGAATAACTTACAGCAGGTCAACCTATCTGATCGTCTTTAGGACTTGGGAGGAAATGCAGAGCATCCAGGGAAGCTCATGTCACAGGGAGAACGTGCAAGCTGCACAGAGACAGAATCAGAGGGCAGTATGAACCCGGATCATTGGAGTGGTGAGGTAGCCACCATCACCTGCTGCACCACTGCTCTGCCCTTCAAATACTTACAAAAATGTTTTCTGGAGGGTTCGGTTGAACCTGTTTCCACCCTCTCAGGATAAAGACATTAGCCTCTCTCCTCTGGTCCTCCCTCTGATCAATTACTCCTTGGCTTCTCTCCCTCTCAACAGCTTCTCCTCGCTTATTAACAGCAAACTGTTTCAGAGTTGACCATCAGCATCACATCTCCTGACCTCCTCTGCTCTAAGGAGAACAACCCACCTTCTCCAATCTCTCCAAGGAACCTCACTGTCCTCAATGTCAGACACTTGCATAAATACAGGAGGTTCTGATACTCTGTAACTATCCAGAACCATTCTATCTAAACTACCAATCACTCAATCACAATACCACAAGCTTTAGGGAAACCACAAACCCCCATAGCTAAGATGGTTTATAAACACACTCTTCCCCAGATTTATCTTCTCAGTGACCCCTGAATTTAATCAGTGGCAGCCACTGCGAAGCCCACAGCTGAGCATTCCCTCCTGAAATCTCTCCATCAGTGTCCCTGTCTCCTCGAACAAGATTTTGTTTATTTGTCCAAATATCTCTTTCTGTAGCCCTTGCCAAACATTTAAAATAACATTCCTGTGACGTCTTACCAGGCTAAAGGAGCTTTATAAATGCTAAGAGTTAGAATTAATGTCACAGCAACTTCAACTAAACAACAAGAAAACAGGCCCTTCAGCCCATCGCCTGGGCCAACCATCAACTACCTATTTACACCCACCCTATTTTACTCTCCCATATTCCTACCAACGACCCCAAGTTCTGCCCCTCGCTCACACCAGGGACAAGATACCACGCCCAATGAACCTACCAACCCACACCGCTCTGGGATGTTGAGGGAAACTGGTGCCATCACGCAGAGTCGAGGAGGTGGCCACCTTGTGAACGACAACGCTGGCATGAATGACCGGGCCCAACATGCGGAAGGATGCAGTGACCCGGAGTAGGGTGGTGGCTGTCGCTATGCGTCCTCAGCTCCAGAAGACAACATGTGACAGCTTGCAGCAAATATAGATAAATACAGTTAACAAAAATATCTCTTGTATAATAAATTAAACTGTGCTCCACAGAGGGAGAGGGGCTGCTCGAGCTGATGACGTGGGTTCATCCTCAGTAGCTTACTGACTTCTTGGCCACAATCAGAGTGTTCTTCATGAGCATTGCTACGGTCATCGGGCCCACTCCTCCAGGGACAGGGGTGATGTAACTGGCCTTCGTCTTGATCTCTGCAAGGAGGACACAACATCTTTACTGTTTCAAAGATCGGCAGACAAAGCAAAAGGACAATGAAAGGCAGATGGGGCGACGCTCACTAAATGCTGGAGAAACTCAGCAGGTCAGGCAGCGTCTATGGAGGGGAATAAACAGTCGATGTTTCAGACAGAGAATCTTCATCAGGATGGAGCGGGGTGGAGAGATGGGAGGATGAAGGTTGGGGACAGCTGCTAGAGGGAGATAACCAGGAACACAAAGGACTACAGGCACCTCAGCCTCCATATGAAGGGCCTCAACACACAATGGTGGCTCCTCATTTCTATTGTTTACTTCTATTTATTTAGAGATACAGCACGGTAACAGGCCTTTCTGGCCTAATGTGCTGGGCCACCCAACTACACCTATGTAGCCAATTAACCTACTAACCTGCATGCCTTAGGAATGTGGACGGGAAACAAAGCACCCAAAAGAATCTCATGTGGCAATGGGGAATATACAAATTCCTTACAGCCAGCGGCAGAGTTGAACCAGGGTCACATGTACTGTCACAGCGTTACACTAACCACTAGGCTACCGTGTCACCCTAAGTTCCCACCACAGATACCGTCCTCACTGCTGAGTTCCGCCAAGCATCTTGCCTTTTGCATCATTCTTACAGACGTCCATCAGTCAATTTTGTCCATAAATTGGAAAATGCATAGAAGTCACTCGATATATTTGCCATACCTCCGCAGTTGTGTAACAGATGGAATTAAAAACACATTATGCTCACAATTAAGAACAATTTAAAAAAACAGGGTGAAAGAGGAAACCTATTCTTTTGTTAGTAGGAACGGACATATGTACAGTACATCCAGCAATGAATTTAATATTTTGCGAGCTTGTTTGTACAGTGGTGCAGAAAGTTTGCGAACCTGTAGAATTTTCTCTATTTCTACATAAATATTACCTAAAATGTGATTAGATCTTCATCCAAGTCCTAAAACTAGATATAAAGAGAACCCAATTAAATAAATAACACAAAAACATTATACTTGTTCATTTGTTTATTGAGAAAAATGATTCAATATTACATGTATTTGTTGGATAAAGTATGTGAACCTTTGCTTTCAGTAACTGATGTGACCTCGTTGTACAGCATTTCCGGTAACTGTTGATCAGTCCTGCACATCGGCTTGGAGGAATTTTAGTCCATTCCTCCTTACAAAACTGCTTCAACTCTGGGATGTTGGTGGGCTTCTTTCCGTGAACTGTTTGCTTCAGGTCCTTCCGAAACATTTCTATAGGGTTGAGGTCAGGACTTTGACTCAGCCATTCCAAAACACAAATTTGCTTCTTTTTAAACCTTTCCGTTGTTGGCCTTCACATCCTTGTCTTGTTGCATTGTCCAACTTATATTAAGCTTCATGTGACAGACTGTTACCCTGACATTCTCCAATAAAATGTCTTGATATAATTTTGGATTAATTATTCCCTCAATAATTGCAAGCCGTCCAGGCCCTGAGATAGCAAAGCAGCCTCAAACCATGATGCTCCTTCTACCACGCTTCATAGTTGGGATGAGGTTTTGGTGTTGGTGTGTAGTGCCCTTTTTACTCCAAACATAGCAATGTGTATTTCTGCCAAAAAGTACAACTTTAGTCTCATCTGTCCATAGAACATTATCCTAGAAGCATTGTAGAACATCCAGGTGGTCTTTTGCTAACTTAAAACATGCAGCAATTTTTATTTTTGGAGAGCAGTGGTTACCTATGTGGTGCCCTTCCTTGTTCAGTGTTTTTCTTACAGTGGACACACGAACAGAGACTTTAGCAAGTTCTAGAGATTTCTGGTTCTTTTTCACCTCCTTCAGCATTGCACCCTGTGCTCTTGGTGTGATCTTTGCAGGATGCCCATTCCTAGGGAGAGTAGCAACAGTGCTGAGTTTCCTCTGCTTGATGATAAATTCTTACTGTGGACTGCTGAACACCCAGGTATTTGGAAATAGCCTTTTCCAGCTTCATGCATCTCTACAACTCTTCTTCATAGGTCCTCTGAAAGTTGTTTTGAACGAGACATGGTGCACATAAACAGATCTTTCTTGAGAAGAGCAGGCTCAGTCAGTAACCTGACTTTGTGTGTCTTTTTTATAGGGCAGGGCATCTCTACAACCCACACCTCCAATTTCACCTCATTGATTGGAACACTGACGCCAAATAGCTTTTGCAGAAGGCATCACCCCAGAGGCGCACATACCTTTTTCCAACAAAGACATGTAATATTGGATCATTTTCCTCAATAAGTAAATGAGCAAGAATAATGTTTTTCTGTTATTTATTTAATTGGGTTCTCTTTATCTGGTTTTAGAACTCATCTGATCACATTTTAGGTCATATTTATGCAGAAACAGAGAAAATTCTACAGGGTTCACAAACGTTCTAACATCACAATATGTAGGGATCACCAAGAGTCAGGTGTTAATAACCTGGGTACAGTCTCTACATAAATACATTGGCTTTTAATCATATGAGGGACTTTATTACAATCCTTTAAAAGTGTCAGATATAGGAACAGAATTAGGCCATTTGGCCCACTGTCTGCTCGCCATCTCATCATAGCGGATCCGTCTTCTATCTCGGCCCCAATCTTCTGCCTTCTTGTATACCTTCACGCCCTGACTAATCAAGAATCTATCGACCTCTGCCTTAAATATACATAAAGACTTGTCTCCCACAGCCACCTGTGACACAGATCACTACCCTCTGGCCCTCCTCAACTCTGCTCTAAAAGGATGCCCCTCTATTCTGAGGCTGTGTCCTCTGGTCTCAGATGCTCTCACCATAGGAAACATCCTCTCCACATCCACTCTATCAAGACCTTTCACCCTTTGAAAGGTTTCAATTAAGTCACCCCTCATTCTTCTGAATTCCAGTGAGCAGAGGCCCAGAGACATGAAACGCTCCTCATATGACAAGCCATTCAATCCTGGAATCGTGTTCGAGAACCTCCTTTGAACCCTCTCTAATGTCAGCACGTCGTTTCTTAGCTGAGGGGCACAAAGCTGCTCACAATACTCCAAGTGAGGCCTCGCCAGTGCTTTATAAAGCCCCAACATTACACCTTTGCTTTTATATTCTAAGCATCTAAGATCTAGGACAATCAGGATGCTGTACAAGTGCTGTCTGAACCAGGATCATTGATCAAGTGGGGTGCCATTAATTACAGGGAAATGGGAACGAGCAGAGAAATGGGAATGATGAATTAGCTCTGGGAGTCAGGATAGGCTCAATGGGCCGAGTGGCAGGAGACAATATGGAAGTTTAAAATGGGGCAAGAATGGAATGCATTCCATTGACTGTTCTCAGAGAGAGGGATAGAACAAGGTCACCTTTTAATGAAAGGTTCTATTAAACATTCCTCAAAGTTCAGTGAACACACCTAGTTCAAAGTAGTCAGGTCAGTTCTCAGAGTTCAAGCAGAGGGCAAGAATCTGAAGCCTGTGCAAGAACTGCTTTCCCTCCCTCCATCATGTGCTGTTGATGAAACCTGTGCTTTTCATAAACCTGAAAAAGTTTTATGAAAGCAAATGACAGTCTGAACTAAAAAAATCAACACAAGATAAAGATCCTGCAGCTGAGGGAGTCTGGATATCTGGGACTCTATCAGATACAGTAACCTCACAACATCTGATTCTTCTCCGGTTCCTCCTTACATACTGCATATTATGGTGTAGTTTTAATGATGGTTGCTCTGTGATAGTAGAACCCAGACAGCTGCACACGATCAATGCACACACTGTCTAGAAGTAGAGAGGTATTGAGCTGGCCAATTAGAACTGGGAGAAGAAACTCGCTCATTCAGGGGGGGTCAGAGTATTGGAGCACGGAAAGATGTCCTTCAGCCAACTACCTGAGTTAGTCCCATGTAACTGCATTTGGTCTAATCCCCCTAAACCTTTCCTATTCACGTACTTTCTGACACTTTCTACACTGTGTTTTCTGACACAGTGGTGTCAAGAAAACGACCTCTCCCTCAATGTCGCAACAACAAAGGAGCTGGTTGTGGATTACAGGAGGAATGGAGATGGGCTAGACCCTATTGACATCAATGGATCTGGGGTTGAGAGGGTGAACAGCTTTAAGTTCCTCAGCATACACATCACCGAGGACCTCACGTGGTCTGTACATACTGGCTGTGTGGTGAAAAAAGCACAACAGTGCCTCTTTCACCTCAGACAGTTGAGGAAGTTTGGTACGGGCCCCTAAACTCTAAGAACTTTCTACAGGGGCACGATTGAGAACATCCTGACTGGCTGCATCACTGCCTGGTATGGGAACTGTACTTCCTTCAATCGTAGGATTCTGCAGAGCATCTACAGCCCAGCGCATCTGTAGATGTGAACTTCACACTATTCAGAACATATACAAAGACAGGTGTGTAAAAAAGGCCAGAAGGATCATTGGGGACCCGAGTCACCTCAACTACAACCTGTTCCAGCTGCTACCATCTGGGAAGCAGCCGAAATGAGCTTTGCTGATAGCGTGAAAATAGTACAGGAACATTTAGAACCAAAACCATTGTTGATTGCAAAACACTTTAGGTTTCATAAGTGAAATCAAAAGGAATTGGGAGTCCATTTCAGCATTCAGCAAATGGCTTAATGATGCACTGAGAGATTAATGATGCACTGAGCTTGTGGAATCTTACAAGAAAGCATTCAAAAGCAGCTCCTAACTGAAGCACAACTTACACTTAAAAGAGCAGTTGAAATAGCTGTATCAATAGAAACAGCAGACAGAGATGCATTCAGGAATGAAAGTGAACGTGAACAAAATTGCAACGTCTAAACAGGAACCAGCCTGGTTGAACAAATTGTGTTACCGTTGGAACAGAGCTCACACACACCAGGCTAACGCAAGTTTAAATGCAGAGCTTGCAGAAAAGTAGGACACATACAAAGTGCATGTTGGGCAGATAAAAATAAATGGACTGCACAGGGAAGAGAAAAAGCTAAAAAGTAAAGCTACAATTTCAAAAAGAGCATTAATCAGCAAGCTATTGATGAAAAATCTGATAATGATGAAAGTGACACAGGACCAAGTAGCCTTGAGATTTATAATGTGAAAACTAACAATAGATAAGCAATCTGGCTTACACTAGAAGTAAACAGCAAATTAATTAAAATGGAATTGGACACTAGCTCGGTTGTTTCAATCATTGCACAAAATGAGTTTGAACAGCATTTCAAAGATACCAAACTGAAGCCAGCAGATAATCCAATTAAAACTTATACTGGAGAAAAGAAAACTCCCATGGGAATGACATTCGGAACAGTGAGATACAACAACCAACAAGACAGTTTGGGCTTGCAGCAGTATGTAGCAAAAACAGGAAGCCAACATTGTGAAGGCATGATTGCCTGAGACAACTACAACTTGATTGGAGATCAACCCATCATTTACATGTCACATCCCCTGCAACAGAGTCAACTGAGAGCAAATTAAGAAAGGCACTGGATGATGGCATTAGAAAACTCAAACACATCAAAGGTAAAATAGTGTTAAATGAAAATGCCACACACAAGTTTTATAAAACCTGTTCGGTTCCTTATACCATCTGTGATGAAGTAGCAGTGAGCCAGATCGCATGGAGGCTGAAGGAATTCTTTCCAAGGTTGAGTGGAGCCCATGGACAATGCCAGTGGACCCAGTAGCCAAGAAGGATGGGTCTGTCAGGATCTGTGGTGATTTTAAGGTCACCATCAGCCCAGTATTGAAAGTAGACCAATGCCCTTTGCCCAGGATACAGAATATTTTTGCAAACCTTTCAGGAGGAAAACACCAGCAAAGTGGACTTTGCTACGGCCTACATGCAGATGGAGATGGAAGAATAGTCCAAAGAATTTTCTCACTATCAACATTCACAAAGGGCTTTATCTCTATAATAGGGTTATTTTTGGAGTGGCATCTGCACCTGCAACCCAGCAGAAAGCGATGGAACAAGGGCTCCAAGGCTGCCCGATACTCAGTGTTACCTGGATGGCATCGTTGTTACCAATAAGGAAATCTCAAAAATCTCAAGACAGCATTAAAAAGATTAGAAGATAATGGGCTCAGAGCACATCACAACAAATGTGAATTCTTTATACCAAGCATCATTAATTGTGGTCACACCATTGACATGCAGGAATTACAAGACGTTTTCTAAGAAAATTCAAACAGTAGTGGATGCCCCAAAGCCAAAGGATTTGTCACAGTTGCGGCCTCTTTTAGATTTGTCAATTTCTCTAACAGATTCTTCCCAAAATGACTACTGTGCACCATCCCTTGAACTCAATACTACAGGTGGGAAGAAACAGCAATGGACGGAACAGTGTGAGGTGACAAATGAAATGGTGACGTCAGACCTGTACTCACACAGAATGATCCACTTCATCCAGTGAAGCTTATCATGCACCATTTGGGATGATAACACATCCAGCAAAAAGGTATTCAGAGCTGTCAGAACCGCTTCCTGCAGTCCCAGACTCAAATCCTACAACCACCACGGAGGAGGTCCCAGAACTTGAGATTGTTTCACAGCCACAAGTCTCACTTGCCAGGCAGAGTGATCCCCTTTGTCAGGAAAGACATTATCTCACAAGAGTAAGAAATCCTCCATAGTAATTAAATCTTTAGGCCTGAATGGGACAATATATGAGCGATTTGAGTTGAGACACATTATACATTATATGTATAAAAGATATTAAGAGGAATAGATAGAGTGGACAGCCAGCACCTCTTCCCAGGGCACCACTGCTCAATACAAGAGGACATGGCTCTAAGGTAAGGGGAGGAAAGTTCAAGGGGGATATTAGAGGAAGGTTTTTTACTCAGAGAGTGGTTGGTTCATGGAATGCACTGCCTGAGTCAGTGGTGGAGGCAGATGCACTAGTGAAATTTAAGAGACTGTTAGACAGGTATATGGAGGAATTAAGGTGGAGGGTTATATGGGAGGCAAGGTTTAAGGGTCGGCACAACATTGTGGGCCGAAGGGTCTGTACTGTGCTGTATTGTTCTATGTTCTATATTGAGTTGGAGTTTATAACTAAGCAGAGATGAGTCTTGTGCATTTAGTATTTCAGCAATATTTGAGTAATATTGTAAATATATTATCTAATTAAGAAGTCCTTGTTTAAATAATTCATTACAGGATATACCTAACAGTACATGAATGGCATATATCACCAAGCCACTATGTCATACGTATGTGCCTCATTAAAGTAAAAACAAAACTAAGACCTGTTATCATAGGCTCCCATCTTTTTCGCGTAATTAGTTTTATGTTCTGGAGTTATAAAACACAACACCTGAAGGAAAGATGAGAATGATTGTGGGGAGAGGGTAGGGGAGTAGTTGGAGGCTCACTCAAAGAGCTGGCACAGGCATAAACAATGCAAAACTATCCAATCCATCAAAGTTTGTGACAAATCAGCATATAAGAGAAAGATTGAAAATCAGGCTGAGTGGTGCCACAACAACTTCTTACACAATGTCAGCAACACCAAGGAGTTGATTGTTAACTTCAGGAGAAGGAAACATGAGGTCCATGAGCCGGTCCTAATTGGGAAATCAGAAGTGGAAAGCATCGGCAACTTTAAATTGCTCGGCGTTACCCTTTCAGAGGACCCAGCACGTTAAGTGCAATTACAAAGGAAGCACGGCAGCTCCTCTACTTCCTTAGAAGTTTGCAAAGCTTCGGCATGACATCTAAAACTCTGACAAACTTCTACAGGCGTGTGGTGGCATCACAGCCTGGTCTGAAAACACCAACACCCTCCCTGCCAGTTGAGGGGTAATAACTGTTCCTGAACCTGACGGAGTGAGTCCTGAAGCTCCTGTACCTTCGTCCTGATGGCAGCAGCGAGAAGAGAGAATGACCTGGGTTTGAAGGTCCCTGCTTTCCTGTGGCACTGCTCCATAGGGATGTGCTGAATGGTGGGGAGCACTCATCTCATGCTCTCAATATTTATTGTTTGTTTTTTTTATTTATTTCTTCTTGTACTTGCACAGTCTGTTGGCTTTTACAGTGGCTGGTGCAGCCTTGCTTTGATTCTGTTACGGTTATGCCCACAAGAGAACGAGTCTCAGGATAATCAATTTACTTTGAACTTCCTTCCATCCATTCCAGCTTCACAGCGTGTTACTTCAGGAAGGAAGCCTGCCACCCTGCCCATTCCCTTTTCTCTCCTCAGCCTTCTGGAAGAAGACACAGGAGCTTGAAATTCTAGATGACCAGTCTCAAGAACAGCTTCTTCCCCACTGCTACTGGATTTCTCAACCAATCACAGCCTTCCCAGTGGTGCTGTTACATTTTTGCACCCTCGCCCATTGTCACTTTAGGATTTTTTAACTACTTCAGTTTGCACTACTGTTCTTGGTGCTGTTTTGTATTTATTGTGTTTATTATTACCATGTATACTTTTACTCTGTAAGATTTACATGAGCAAAGTATTTCATTTCACCCTGGTGTACATGAGAATGCACTGATCTGGACAAGTCCAAATCAGCAGCCCTCATACATCTCTTGTATATCCTCTCTCCAGTATGCTTGCATGCTTCCCTAGTGCAGTGACCAGAACTGTCCTATTACTCCAGTGTGTTCCCAGTATCACCTCTCTGCTCACCTGTTCTGTGCGTCAGTCTGTCTGGGAGAATATCCCACAGGACTTCTTACCCACCTGTGTGCCTACTCTGCGCTCTTCAGGAGGTGTGGAAAGGACTCCGATGTCCTCAGCACTTCGGCACGTTGCAGAGTGCTTCGCTTTCTTGGCCTTCTCTGCACAAGTCACCTCACTCGGCTCCACCACGAGTTCTGTTTGCCACTTCCCAACCCGATTAGATCGCTAATGGATCCCTGACAAATTCAGTGCCTCCCATGCACACCACCACCGATTGCACCATCTGCAAACTCCTGATCCATGGGCCCTCAGCTTGTACTCACTGGGTTCCCCACCGTCCATACCATGCCATCCCCTCACTGGTACCATCCGACAAGAGGTACAGAAGCTTCACACCACCAAGTTCACGAAAAGTTACTTCCCTTCAGCCATTCAGTTCTTGAATCAACCAGTACAACCCTAATCAGTAAACAAAACTATGTTCACTTTAATGCAAAGTAATTAGTTTTCTCCTTTGTGTTCTTTCTTGTAACAATTGTGTATAATCTTGTTTAGTTTATATTTTCTTCATGAATGCTGCTAATATAGTGCATTTATCTGTGAAGCTGCTGCAAGCAGGTTTTTCAATGTAGCTGGTCATACATGTACTTGTGTATATGTCAATTAGCTTTGATTTTTCACTTCTTTACCGTCAAAGTCAGCATCTCCCACCAACTTGGTCTTTCCTGTTACAGGATCCTGTACACGATTGATGCCAACATCTATTACGACTGTTCCCTCTTTGATCATATCAGCAGTAATCAGTTTCGGAATTCCTGGAAGAAAGCAACAATTTATGTATCACTGTAGGGTCTCAGGCAGTGAGTTTCGAAGCAAATCACCTTACCCAGGCAGAAATGGATGATAGGAACCTCCCTCAAAATTTCAGTCTTACCTAATAAAGACATAAATAAGCTATAAATATCAAGAACATGAGATGAAGAGTCCTTGAAAGTATGTCCATTGGTTGTGGGAAGATTTCACTGATGGGGCAAATGAAATTATCCTCTTTGGTTCAAGACCCTGATAGTTGCGGGGTAGCAACAGTTCCTGAACCAGGTGGTGTGATTCCTGAAGCTCTTGTACCTTCTATCTGAAAGAAGAGAACAAGTTCTGGGTGGTGGGGGTCCCTGAACAGGAATGCTGCTTTCCTACAACAACATTTCATGTATAGAGCCAATTAAAATATTCACCCCACCCCCTTGGAAGTTTTCATGTTTTATCGTTTTACAACGTTGAATCACAGTGGATTTAATTTGGCTTTTTTTGACACTGATCAACAGAAAAAGACTTGTGTCAAAGTGAAAACAGATCTCTACAAAGTGATCTAAATTAATTACAAATATAAAACACAAAATAATCAATTACATGAGAATTCATCCACTTCAAGTCAGTATTTAGTAAATTCACCTTTGGCAGCAATTACAGATCTGAGTCTGTGTGGACGGGTCTCTATCAGCTTTGCACATCTGGACACTGCAATTTTTCCCCATTCTTTTTTTTACAAAACTGCTCAAGCTCTGTCAGGTTGCATGGGGATCATGAGTGAACAGCCTTTTTCAAGTCCAGCTACAAATTCTTAATTGGAGTTGAGGTCTGGATTCCGACTTGGCCACTCCAGGACATTAACTTTGTTGTTCTTAAGGCATTCCTGTATATGGAAGACTTTATACTTGGGGGTCATTATTTTGCTGAAAAACAAATTTTCTCCTGAGTCACAGTTCTCTTGCAGACTACACCGGGTTTTTCTCCAGGACGTCCCTGTATTTTGCATTCATTTTACCCTCTACTTTCACAAGCCTTCCAGGGCCTGCCACAGTGAAGCATCCCCACAACATGATGCAGCCACCACCATGCTTCACAGTAGGGATGGTGTGTTGTTGATGACCTGTGGTGTTTGGCTTACGCCAACCATAGTGTTTAGTCTGATGGCTAAAAAGCTCAATTTTGGTTTCATCAGACCATAGAACCTCCTTCCAGCTGACTTCAGTCTCCCACATGCCTTCTGGCAAACTCTAGTGGAGATTTCATGTGAATTGTTTTAAACAGAGGCTTTCTTTTTGTCATTCTCCCATAAAACTGTGACTGGTGAAGCACCCGGGCAACAGTTGTTGTATGCACAGTCTCTCCCATCTCAGCCACTGAAGCTTGTAACCCCTCCAGAGTTGTCACAGGTCTCTTGGTGGCCTCCCTCACTCGTCCTATTCTTGCACGGTCACTCAGTTTTGGGGAGAGCCTATTCTAGACAGATTCACAGCTGTACCATATTCTTTCCATTTCTTGATGATTGACTTAACTGTACTCCAGGGGATATTCAGTGACTTGGAAATGTTCTTGTATCCATCTCCCGACTTGTGCTTTTCAACAACCTTTTCACGGAGTTGCCTGTAGTGTTCTTTTGTCTTCATGGTGTAGTTTTTGACAGGATACTGACTCACAGGCAGATGGACACAGGTGTATTTTTACTACAATCAGTTGAAACACCTTGTCGGCACACAGGTGATCTCCATTTAACTAATTATGTGACTTCTAAAACCAATTGGCTGCACCAGTGATAATTTTGGTGTGTCATATTAAGAGGGTGAATACCTATGCAATCAATTATTTTGTGTTTTATATTTGTAATTAATTTAGTTCTCTTTGTAGAGATCTGTTTTCACTTTGACACGAAAGAGTCTTTTTTTTGTTGATCAATGGCAAAAAAGCCAAATTAAATCCACTGTGATTCAATATTGTAAAACAATAAAACATGAAAACTTCCGGGGGGGGGGGGTGAATACGTTTTATAGGCACTGTAGATGTGCACAATGGTTGGGAGGGGCTTATTCGTGTTGGAATGGGCCACATCCACTACTTCTTGTCAGATTTTTCTCTCAAGGGCATTGGTGTTTCCATACCAGGCTGTGATGCCATCTGGTCAATATACCAGATACATCACAGCCGGTTAATGCATTAAGAAAAGTTAATGAATGAATGGGGCAGTGCAAATTTGGACAAATCGCTCTATATGTGAATTAGAAGAAGGGTTGACTATTTGTCTCCCTCAACCTGCCCCCCATTCATCAAGATTATGGCCTATCTTCTACTTCAACACCCACAGTTCCCACATTCTTTAAATTCCTTTAATATACAGCCTCCACAATCATAATTCATGATCTTATGACTGCAGAAGTTTCTCCTGAAACATCTACCCTGTATTCTGATTCTCAGCCAGGGAAAGCAACCCATCTGTCTATCTGCCAAGCCCTTTCAGAATTCTGTATGTTCTGATGAGATCCCCTCTCGCTCTTCTAGAGAATACGGCTAGTCGACTCGATCTCTCCTCATAAAGCAATAAAGCAAACCCCATTCCACCCCCCACCCCCCACATGCTGGGAACTAGTCTGGTGAAACTTTACCACACTCCCTCTATGGTAGGTACATCTTTCCTAGGGTGAGAAGACCAGAACTGTACACAATACTCCAGGTGAGATCTCACTAACACCATATACAATTTCAATGTCTTTATTACACAGGGACTAAAGACCTGAGAGTAGTTAATCAAATTAATGGGAACCGTAGAAAAGGTAGAGAATCATCAGAGTAGAAATTAAAGTCAAACACTAAAGGATACACCTGTACACTTAAAGTGAGAAGGGAGTAAGTTCAAACGAGATGTGTGAAGCAAGTTTTTTGTTACAGGGAATGGTGGATGCCTGAAGCACACTGTTGCGGTTAGTGGTGAAAACAGGTATGATAGTTAATGATTCCCAGGCTGTTAGAAAGACACATGAGTATGCAGGGACTAGAGGGAAATGGATCACATTTAGGCAGAAGAGGTTTAGTTTATGTCAACATTGCGTTCGGCACAAACATGGTGGGCCAAATGGCCTCTTCCTGTGCTGTGTAGTTCCACTGTTGTGTGTTGGTGTTAATCCAAACAACGCATTTCTCTGTAAGTTTCAATGGACACAGTATAAGAAGTTCTGCAGATGCTGGAAATCCAGAGCTACTCATAGAAAATGCTGGAAGAACTCAGTAGGTCTAGGCAGCATCTATGGAAATGAACAAAAAGTCAACGTTTCGGGCCAAGACCCTTCTTCATGATAAATAAATTCATAGGTTGAATTTCACTGCTGCAAACCAATAAATTTTGCATCATTTAAATCAGTGATTAATAGACCTAACTCTGAATCCAAGTCTCCTGTAGGCACATGTCCCATACAACGGGTGCAGGTGTTGAGGAACCAGAGGAAGATGAAGTGGGCAAACCCTCTTACAAGCCATAGATTGGACGGATGAGGAGTGAGATGTTACCATCACACACAGGATGTCACTTTAACATGGATTATTTCTGAGCTGTCACAGAAGCGGGAAGGTAATGCTATGTGTCAAAGACTCAACACAAAAGCAACCCACAACAATAAGACTGCAGTAAAATCACCCAAGAGTTGGTTGAATGACAGAGCAGGCTCAATGGGCTGAATGGCTTACCCCTGCTTCTAATCCACACTGAGCTGAAGACAATGGGTACACACTTAATGTGAGCCGCACCCTATGAAACTGGATCAGTTCACATTAGGTAACAGTAACACCTTCCAGACAATGACAACAAACTTGGCAAAGATCAGTTAACTTGTGGTTCACCACTGGATAGGTCACGGTTTCAACACATCACACATAGCAACAGTGTTTACTGACATTTTAACAAAGTTAAAGTTCCCAACAAACTTCATAAAAACAGAGCCAAAACTCTCCTTGTGACTAAATGCTTTTCAAAGTGGGTGGGACTCAGAGAGGGTCTTTCTCTCAGGTTTTGGGGCGAGCAGCTGCCCAGAAGACCAAAGCTGGACGGGTCCGGAGGCACCAAGTGGTGAGACTGAGGTGAGGATGGACACAGGGTCGATCAAGCAGTGTGTTCAAGGTGTGGATAAGGATTTTTAAACCAAGTTGCAGTCGCTCCATACGGTTCAGATGGGTAAGCAAAGGGGCCCAACAAGGGGTTTCAAGGGAAATGATATTTCAGAGGCAGTTGCTACAATCAACAGCTTGATTAAGTTTGACCAACTTGTATGAACCTTGGTCAAACTACACGCAGAGTACCGCTAACAGTTCTGATCTCTGTATCAAAGAAAGTCACAGAGACATAGTGAGCTACACTATGGAAACAGATCCTACACTCCACACAGTATGTGCTGAATGTGAACTAATCATTTACACTAATCCCATTTGATTTTCCCAACTCCTCCTGGATTCTACCCCTCACCTACATGTGGGGGGGGGGGGGGGGAATTTACAGTGGCCAATTAACCTGTGGGATGTGGTAGGAAACCGGAGCACCCTGGGAAAACGTAAGTGGTTAAAGAGAAAACGAGGAAACTCCACACAGACAGCACCAGCGGTCAGCATTGAACCTGATCTCTGGTGCTGTAAGGCAGTGTTTCTGCCGCAGCGAACAGTACAGCACAGGAAAAGGCCCTTCAGCCCACGACGTCTGTGCTGAACCTGATGCCAATCCACCGCCCTCCTAGTCATGTGCCTGAATGAATGCCAGTGGTGCCTGAATGGACGATGCACGTCAACGGTCCCGAGCTTTTACAGATGCAGAGTAGAGAGCATCCTAACATGCTGCATCACTGCACAGCACAAAAACCGCAATGCAGCGGACAGAATGGCTTCATAACCAGTAGCCAAAACTGCCCAATGCATCACTGGCACCAAGCTACACATCACCAAGGACATATATACAGAAAGGTGCCAGCAACATCATGAAGGATCCCATCCACACTGCTCATGGACTGTATGTCCCACTCCCATCAGGAATGAGGCTACCAGGCATCCATGCCAGGACCACCAGACCCACAAATAGTTACTTTCCCCAAGCAGTACGGCTAATCAACACCTCCACCCACTAACCCACCCCACCACCACCACTTTATCATTTCCTGTCAGTCACCTTATATACAGACATTCCTAATCCTAGCATCACTTTATGTATCAATCAATCTATGTATAATCTTATGTTTTTTTTATTATGTTCTTTATCTTAGTGTGTTTTCTATATGCTGCATCGGATCCGGAGTAACAATTATTTAATTCTCCTTTACACCTGTGTACTGGAAATGACATTAAACAATCTTGAGCTTAAACGTTGCAATTGTAGTTGCTTCCATTACCTGCCCTGACAGAAACTTTCGGATCCCCTCTGCTCTCTGTGGGAAAGATTTCCTTTGCACATCCCACATCTCACTTTAAAGCTTTGACCTCCACTATCTGGCACTCTACCCTGAGAAAGCAGCTCGTGACTGTCTACTTATCAATGCTGATCAAAGTTTTTTGAATTTTTACCAGGCCGCCCCCTCAGGTTCTGATGCTCCAGAGCTTGCCCGAACTCTCCTCTTTGAAAACAGCTCACTGCACCGCTCAGCTACACCGGAGAATCCCTGGAGGAAATGGAAGATATCCAAGGACGATACCAACACTGAGAGGATGTGAGTATCGAGACAGATCAAAGAGACAGAGTCTCTCCTCTGGAAGGCAGAAGTGTTGAGGAACTGCCTAATCGAGCTCATTAGTACAACAAGATCTGACTGGCAGCTGTAAAAAGGAAGGCAAGAATCACCACTGGAAGCTGATCACTAATCTATCCAAATGGGAACCCAGGGAAGTCTTTTTCCTCAGGAAGGGGGGAGATTGTGGAGCACATTCCCACAGAGAGTTAGTAGGATGGATTTCAGGAGAGAACGGACAAGCAGAAGGAGGACGATGAAAACAGAGACTGTTGGAAACACCCTGTGGGCCAGACAGTGTCTGTGGAGAGAGGAAAACCAGTGTTAATGTTTCAGGGAGATGACCTTTCATCCTGAAATGTTAAGTCTGTTCCTCCACAGATGCTGCCTGGCCTGGCAATACTTTCTGTGCTTATTTTGAATGGGCAGCGTTTTCAGGTTTGTGCTGGAGGAGTAGAAGGAGAAGGTAATGGGAAATATGAAGAGAAGATTCCTGTGGACTAGAAACTCAGTCATGAATCAGATGGGCCGAGTGGACCGGCCCTTAAAATAGATGCATTGAGTTCTACAGATCAGAAATCAACCATTCAGCCCAACTCAACCATGCCAACCAAGATGTCTACCTCACTGATCCCATCTGCCTGCGTTTGTCTCACATCCCTCTAAACCTTTCCTGTTCATGTACCTGTCCAAATGCCTTCAAACACCCACCTCTACCACAGCCTCTGATAGCTCGTTCCAGTTACCCACTATCCTCTGTGTGAAGAAGATGCCCCTTAGGTTTCCTTTAAATCTGTTCCTTCTAACTCAAAACCTATGCCTTCTAGTTTTAGACTCCCCTTTCCCGGAAAAGGTCTGTGACCATTCACGTTATCTATGTCTCTTATGATTTTGTAAGGTTAACCTTCACTCTCCTGTGCTCCAGGGGAAAACAGCCCCAACCTACCCCGTCTCAAGCCCTTCCGTCCTGGTGCCTCTCGTCAGGAAACAGTGGCACGAGATGAGGCGACGAGTCACTATAACATTTAAGCAGTGGGATTGGGGATGGGGATGAACTTGCCTGCACCCACGATGACGATATCTGCCAGAAGCGTGTGAGCCATCAGTTGCTCCTTGGGTGTGAACCTGTGGGTGATGGTCACTGTGGCATCGCCTGCAATTCACAAACAACAGCCTGGATTAGCAGAGCACCTCCGACCAACTAGATCTCCACCAGGCACTAACTCAAGAAGGCAACATCCATCATCAAAGATCCCCACCACCAAGGACACATCATCTCCCGCAGCTATCATTGGGTAGGAGGTACAGAAGTCTGAAGTCCCACACCAGCAGGTTTGAGAACAGTTACTTCCCATCAGCCATTCAGTCCTTAAACCAAGCAGCACAAAGCTGATCATTTCCCCATGTTGAATTTCCCCATGGGGATGAATAAAGTATCTATCTATCTATCTAACATTATGACCACCGACCATTTTGCACTAAAATAGACTGCTTTTTTGTTCTAATTGTGTCAGAGTAGTGCATAATTTAAGTTTTTCTTGTAAATAGTACTTGAGGAAGGACATTTTAGCTATTGAGGGAGTGCAGCGTAGGTTCACGAGGTTAATTCCCGAGATGACGGGACTGTCATATGTTGGAAGATTGGAGTGACTGGGCTTATACACACCAGAATTTAGAAGGATGAGAGGGGATCTGATTGAAACATTTAAGACTATTAAGGGATTGGACACACTAGAGGCAGGAAACATGTTCCCGATGTTGGGGGAGTCCAGAACCAGAGGCCACAGTTTAAGAATAAGGGGTAAGCCATTTAGAACGGAGCTGAGGAAAAACTTTTTCACCCAGAGAGTTGTGGATCTATGGAATGCTCTGCCTCAGAAGGCAGTGGAGGCCAATTCTCTGGATGCTTTCAAGAAAGAGTTAGATAGAGCTCTTAAAGATAGCGGAGTCAAGGGATACGGGGAGAAGGCAGGAACAGGGTACTGACTATGGATGATCAGCCATGATCACAGTGAATGGCGGTGCTGGCTCAAAGGGCCGAATGGCCTACTCCTGCACCTATTGTCTATCTGATGTTACGTCCCTGTGACACTGCGCAAGATTTTTCACTCTAGTTGAGCATAAATGTACATGTTCACATGACTAGAAACTCGACTTTGGTTTTAGAGATTCCACCCCAGCTACTCACAATTAACAATGGGCAATCAGCCTGCCAAGAGCAATAATGATGCAGATGTACAAAGGCCACGGGTAACACTGGGAAGGGTCAAGAGGAAACAAGTTACAAGGAAATGGCTATATGTGACCAAGAAAATTTTAATAAGGAATCACTGATAGCCCAACTTCTTGAAAAGGATGAGTTATTACATGGTTATTACAAGCAATTGGCACACCAGGTGAAGAAAGTCCAGGTGAAACAAGACTATGCTTGTGCTGTGGGCTTACGACTACCGGCGTGAGGCACGTGGCTCTAACCTCAATCGGGAGGAGCCTCACGCAAGGGACCTAGCAAAGGAATTCTGCTTTCTTCACCTTGTCTCTACACGCTAATAACCTCACGACACATTCCTGATCTCCTGGGTGTAGAATTTCCTCATAGCCTCTGGTATTGTGCTTTGCCCACCCATTCATTCCTGAGAGGTAGTGGATTAGAAAATCAAAGCTCAAGACGTAGGTTCAGATGCAATCGCCGCTGTAGGCGAATTCAAATTCATTCATTAAATTAAAATTAAATGAAAAGGTACAATAAACAGAAAGTAAGGGCTGTGTATAACACGTTGCCGGGGCAGTGGCACAGGCAGACACATTGGGGACATTTAAGAAACTCTCACATGGGTGATAGAAAAATGGAAGGCTATATGGGAGGGAAGAGTTAGATTTTTAGAGTAGAATAAAAGATCAGCACAATATCATGGCCAAAGGACCCGGACTGTACGACATGTTCTGTGTTCCATTCAAATTATTGCATACAGCCACAAAAGCCAGATAAACATAGTTTGTGTGTGCACTTTGGATATTTTGTTACACCAGTTACTATACTTCCCCTTGACCTTGAGACGCGGTCCCCATTGTGAAGTTGGGGATGGAATTCCCATGATTTAAACCCTTTGAGGATGAAAAAATAGCAATGCTGTGTGTATTGTGGAGAGGAACGTGCAAGCAGTGGAGTTTGCCTGTGCCTACAGCCATTCCGCACCTTGTGGTAGAAATGGAGGGTTTGGGGGGACACTGTCCAAGGAGCCAGTCCAGTAGCTGCGGTACACATTACAGAGGGGGCGCACTACATACTGTGTGCTGGAGGCGGAGGGAAGGAGTGTTTCGGGAGACAGTCAGGGTGCCATTCAAGTGGGCTGCTTCATCCTGCGTTCAGAATCCTGCGATGATATTCGTGGCTGTTGTTACACTCGTCCAGGCAAGTGAGGAGTATTAAACACACACGAGAAAATCCGAAGATGCTGGAAATTCAAAGTAACACACACAAAACGGTGGAGGAACTCAGCAGGAAAAGAGTAAACTGTTGACGTTTCGGGCCAAGACCCTTCTTTATGACTGAGAGGAAAGGGAGGAGATGCCTGAACTAAAAGGTGAGGGGAGGGGAAAGAGGCCAGCTGGAAGCTGATAGGTGAAGCCAGGTGATTGGGAAAGGTCAAGGACTGAAGAAGAAAGAATCTGATAGGACAGGAGAGGGGACAATAAGAGAAAGGGAAAGAGGAGGGGTATCCATGATTGGCAGATGAGAAGTAAAAGTTCAGAATGGGGAATAGAGGAGGGGGGGGGGTTGGAAAATTTTGCTCACCGGAAGGAGAAATCAATATTCATGCTATCGGGTTGGAGGCTACCCAGATGGAGTATGAGGTGTTGCTCCTGCACCCTGAGGCTGGCCTCATCTTGGCACAAGAGGCGGCCATGGATCGACAGGTCGGAAGAGCATTTGCCACACCCCTGACTTGTGCTTCGTACTTGGTGGAAGGGCTTTGGGGTATCAGGAGATGAGTCTCTCACTGCAGGATGCCCAGTCTCTGACCTGCTCTCATTGCCATGAGGCCGGTCCCACTGAGATGCAGGTTAGCGATCCCCGGGGTGCTAGTGATGAGGATCTTGGTTGATACGAAGGGTAGGTTGCTGGACCTTCTCTCGTGGGAGGCAGTCACTGCCTGTCCTTCTCATGGTGCAAATGCTATTTACAGCTTATCAGCCGACATCTGAATGTGGTTCTGGGGCTGCTTCACTTGCTGAGCAGCTATGAACATGGTGCAGCCATCGACAGACATCCCCACTTCTGACCTCATGATGGATGAAGCAGATGATTGAGTTTGGAGCATTAACAGAGGGCAGGCTATTTGGAACAGAAAATAGGAGAAATCACTTCAAAGGATGAAGAAACTTTCGATTCATCTACCTTGGGGGCCATGGCGGCTCAGTCATTGACAGGAGATTCCGAGTTCTGGATTTTAAAGGTACTCACTTTTAAGATGATTGAAGGAAAATATAGTGGAGGACATCAGAGGTAATTTTATTTTACACGGAGAGTCTGGGTCCCTGGAATGCCCTGTGGGGGTTGTGATATATCAACATCATCATTATGTGCTTTGTCGCATGTTATGGGCAATCCAGGTCTCCATAACCATGATTGTCCTTGGCAAATCTTTCTATGCAAGTGGTTTGCCATTGCCTTCTAGGCAGTATCTTTACAAGATGGATGACTCCAGCTATTAACAACACACTTCAGAGGTTGTCTGTCTGATGTCAGTGGTCAGCATAGCCAGGACTTGTGATCTGCACCAGCTGCTCGTACGACCATCCATTTCCTGCCCCATGGCTTCACATGACCCTGGCTGGAGGGCTAAGCACCTTGCCCAAGGGTGACCTGCAGGCTAGTGAAGGGAAGGAGCGACCTACACCTCCTTTGGTCGAGACATATCTGCATCCAATGGCAGAGGCAGAAACATTAGGGACATTTGAGAAACTCTTAGATATGCACATGGATGACAGAAAAATGGAGGGCTATGTGGGAGGGAAGGGTTAGAATGATCCTAAGAGTAGGTTAAAAGGTCAGCACAACTTTGTGGGCCAAAGGGCCTGTACTGTGCAGAGCAGCGTACATCGGCACAGTGGAAAGCCCCATCAAGGAGCACAGGAGGTGTATCTGTTTGGGTTACCCACAGAAATCGGCGATAGCAGAATATTGCATCGCAATGGCCATAGGATTGACTTTGACGGCACAAAACTATTGGCTTTTGAGACCACGTGGTGAAGGAAGCCATTGGAATAAAACTAGAGGAAAAGAATTTTAACAAAGACAAAGGTCTTGCTCTAAGTAAGAACTGGAATACAAATGTAATCAAGGTGGGACAGTGGAAACCTGATTGGATGAGGACTAACCAATCAGGTGGGATGGACGATGGGGGTATAAATACCACCAGACCAGACATGTCCAGGCATCATCCCTGATGAAGATGGCAGAATTTGTCATCGAAACATCAGTTAAAATCGATACCTGTACTCAGCTGGAAGCCCAAGAAGAGGTTATTCAACTTTTAAAAAAACTTCTGTGATATTAAAAAGGACATTAAGCATATAGCAAAACATGACCACTGAGACAGATGCTAAAATATCATAACCTTTTCAATCAGAAATAATATCATTACTTCAAGTTACACTATGCTTTAAATACTAGCTGAATTACCATCCACATTACTGAAATCAGAGTTTAAGGGGCAGAGAGGTTGTTCAGCAGCAATTATAATTTGGCTAGCCATTAGACGTACAGCAACACTTTGCTCTGAGATGACTTTGGAAATATCTGATGCTCCTGAGAGGCATCAACCCAAGGTTTCTTGCCCTTTCTCAGGCAAATGCACAGCCGGGGTCTGAAAAGTTGGGCTGGCAAATATTCCTCAGACTGCTGTCAGCAGTCATTACTGCACTGTTGATTGTGGAATCCTACTGTGTACTGCCCCGCTGTATTTCCTACTTCACAACAGTGAGTGGACTCCGTATTAAACGCCAGGGCGCGTGATGTGAAAACGCGAGTTGCTTCTTCCACCTACCGCCGGGTCTCTCGTGTCTTCCGTCGGAGTGAAGGAGAACTGCAATGGGCATCCCCACGTTCTTTGACCTCCCCACGACCACCACGTTCTTACCAAATGTCTCGATCCCTGCAGGGGAACATTTTGTTAGACTTCAGCTGAAGTACAGTCATACAGTGCGGAAACAGGTGCTTAATTCCAACTGATGCATGTCGACTAAGATTTCCACCTAAGCTAGTTGCCCACGTCTTCCTAAAATCAATCTCTCTCTCTCTCTCTCCAAGTACTTTTTAAATTTTGCCTCAAGCACTTCCTCTGGCAGCTCACTCCATTTACTGACTACTCTCTAGGTGCAAAAGTTGTCCCTCGGGTTCCAGTGAAATCCCTCCCTTCTCACCTTAAACTAATGCCCTCTAGTTCTTGATTCACCGACATGGGAAAAAGACCTTGTGCATTCACCCTATCTATGGCCCTCTGATTTTACACACCTCTTTAAGATCACCCCACATTCTCCTGCACTGCAATGAAAAAAGACCCAACCTGCTCAACACCTTTCCATATCTCAGTCCCTTGAGTCCCAGCGAAGTCCTCCTCAACCACCTCTGCATTCTTTCCAGCTTGATGGCACCTTTCCTACATCAGAACTGACCAAACCTGAAAACAATATTCTAAATGCAGTCCCAACAATGTGTTCTAAAGGTTAATGTTATCATCACGGTTGCTCACACCCAGCGCAAGGCACTCACAGAATGTAGACTGGTTGTTACCCACTGAAGCAAACTGACTGAGGGGAGAAAACATTAACTGAACCAGCCTTGAAGCTTGATGCTGGAGAGATAATGATAACAGGATTCTTAAGAAAGAGGAGGAGGCCCTTCTTCCTTCACATGTGACTAGCCACTATGATCTACTGTATCCTTAAACTCTTTCTACCCCTGTATTCTGCAGATTGTGCCTCCCAAGCCAACTTAAATCTCTGATCTTTGTTCTGAAGTCTTTAGTTAATTTCATCCAAAAGCCTCAACCTCAGTATCTTGGTGGAGGTGGGGGGGGGGGGGGGCGGATTGAACCAGGTCGATCCAACTATTTGCCTGTGTCAATGAATTCAATTACCAAAGCCTGCACATTGTTCCAACTGTATCAGACACATCTCTGTACCTCAGGATCAGATCTATCTCACTCCTGTACGCCTCCTCATTGCCAAATGAGATTCCACCAGCAACGGTGGTGCCAATGGCAAAACTATAGATGACTTTTGAGCTGTGCTTAGCCACACAGTCAAGAGTGAAGAGACAGTACAGTAACAACCTCCTGTGGAAACAAGTTTCACATCACACTGTGGGCTCCAAAGTTCCCAAAGTCACCTTATGTCCATTTTGGTCTTGGTGATCAGCGACAGAAAGCGTTATTGGGAACAGAATATAGAACACTACAGTACAGAATAGGTCGTTTGGCCCATCGTGTTTGTGCTGACAATAACAGGCTGAGAATCAGCCAAACAGGAGTTAGAAGAGAGTTTTTCTCTCTCTGTTATTGTCAGGGGCGCCACCGGAAACATCTCTGAACTTAATCAATTAAAATCTTTCACAATCTTGAAGCTTTCATTGGACCTTCAGAAAAATCCACCATTAAGTTAGCAACCCATCCTTGCAGTGACTCAGTACCGACTCCTCAGCACCTTCATAAAGTGTACTGGGCTTGAGCTGAGCGTCAGCAGAAAGAGCTGCTGCTTGTGCTAAATATACCACATATTGCTTCCAGAATTAGGTTCCTCCAAGCACATAAGGACTAGATTCTGGATTTTAAGTTTTTGTGGTAGAATTTCTGAGATGTTGCTATACAGCATGGTGACAAAACAATGTTCTTGCACTCAATGTCAGCAAGACCAAGGAATGGATTGTGGACTTCAGGCTGGTGGATTTGGGAGAACATAGAGCTGTGTTGATCAAAGGGTCAACAGTGGAAAGGGTGAGGAGCTTCAAGTTCCTGAGGACCACCATCTCTGAGGATCTATCCTGAACCCAACACACTGATGCAATCACAAAGAAGACACATTTGTGGCTCTACTTCATTAGGAGTTTGAGGACATTTGATACGTCACGGAAAACTTTTGTAAACTTCTTCAGAGGTCTGGTGGAGTGTGTTGTGACCGTTTGTATCAAAGTCTGGTATGAAGCCTCCAATGTAGAGGCTACAGTGGGTTTTAGATTCTGCCAGTTCCATCGTGTGCACCATGCTCCTCACTATCAAAGACAACTTCAAGAGATGGTGCCTCACGAAGGCGGCATCCTTACCATCCAGGACATGTCCTCTTCTCGTTACTACCATCATTGAGGAGGTACAGTAAGCTAAAGTCCCACATTCAATGTTTTAAGAACAGCCTCTTCCCCTCCATCATCAGATTTCTGAACAGTTCATGAACCCATGAAGACTACCTCTTGTGTTTTGCTCTCGTTATGTATTTCAGTAACTTTCTACATCTTGCAATTCCACAACATATGTCAATGATAATAAACCTAACTCTGATCCTAATCTGCTCTGGTTATTTCAAGAGCTTTAAAGCAGCCTGGGTTTTATTTCTTTTAAATGCCCCAGAGCAAGTAACAAGACTCCAAGGTGAAGAGGAATCTTTGATTCAAATCTCTCCTAGGTCAAACTTGGGAACAAACTCCAAACTGTTTTGCTGAAAGTTACTGAGCCATTATGTAATCTTTGAAATGACAACATCGCCCTCCAGAGGCGTCTGCAATTATTGTGCACAAACATTTTGAAAAAGGATTCCGCATTGAACATTCAGCCCATTGTAATTATGCAAGCTTTCTGAAGGTACCCTCCTCCTCTCTACTGCCCAACTTTTCCCTTCAAAAGCAGATACAACATTCCCTTCGGAAAGTTCTATCTACTTCCAAGCACATTTTTCCCAGGGTTGGGGAACCAAGAACTAGAGGGCATCAGTTTAGGTTGAGAGGAAAGAGATTTAGTAAGAACTTGTGGGGCAACTACCAGTAGGTAGTCAGTAAATGGAATGAGCTGCCAGAGGAAGTAATTGAGACAGGTGCAATTAGAATATTTAAATGACATTTGTATAGCTACATGGGTAAGAAAGATTTAGAGGCATGGGCCTGGTGGATGTACATGGACTAGCTCAGATGGGATTATTGGCTGGCATGGATGTGTTGGGCTGAAAAGCTTTTTTCAATACCGTGTGACTTTTTCCCAGATTGTATAAAGCATTGTATGAAACCACTTCCTACACCTGAGCCCTTTCACCAATCTCTTCACTCCACATGTTCTACTCACTGATCTCAAGTCTATTAAGACTGATCCTGAGAACGAAAGACTGAAAGCAACGTTTGATGTCTCTGGGCCGGTACTCAATGGAGATCAGAAGGATGAGGAGGGCGGACCTCAGTGAAGTCTGAAAATACAACGATCATGGAGGGAATATTTCCATTAGAAGAGTCTAGGATCCAAAGACTCAGCCTCAGAATTAAGGAAGGTCTCATTAAAACTGGGATAGGGAGGAATTTCATCAGCCAGTGAGTGATGAATCTGTGGGAATCCATTGCCAAGTCATTCAGTGTATTTGAGGCAGAGATGATAGGTTCTCAATTGTTAAGAGGGTTAAGGTTGTGGAGAGAATGAGGTAAAAAAAACAAACATGATTGAACAGCAAAACAGATTCAATGGGTTGTATGGTCTAAATCTGTTCCTATATCTAATGACCTGGTGTTTCTAACTTGTAGTGCTTTACCTAATCTCCCTAACCTTCTTGTCTGCAAATGGAGCAATCCCAGCTCCCCCGATCTGTCTGTATCATAACTGAGTAAAATTCACTCTCTTGGCTTTGGTCACTTCTGAAAGGAGCCACTTTCACTATTCACGTGCTGTTCACATACCTGTCCTTTTAATCATCTCCCAGACCCCTGCGGGGGTGGCTGGGAGAATCGTCTGCTGATCCAAGCAGAGCCTTCCAACGTTGACCACGTGAAACCCATCCACGTCCTTCTCCGGAGCGACAGCGTTGCAGACGGAACGCTCGTCAATGTGGTCTGCAAGTCAAACAGTAAAGGGTTTTGGTAAAAAAGCATTAGCATTCATCATCTTCTTTGCCTCGCCTCCATTTCCCCAAATCCCACCATTTTAACAGCACCCAAGTACCTTACCTGTTTTCACTCATCACATACCAGCCCGTCTCTCTACTCACCCCCTCAGCTGAATCCGCCACATACATTCCCTTCTTATCTGGTTCCAGTTATCATCTCCTCTTCTGCCTCCACCTTCCTCCTCTGATTTCTACATCTAGGTATGTGCCCATCAGTCCCCACTTCACCTATCACCCACCCAGCTCCAACTGTCCATCATCAGCCACCTCACCCGGTTCCACCTATCACCTGCCAGCTCCTGCCTCACCCCTCCCTCTCACCTCTCTGTATCACCTGGTTTCCTTCTACACACCGGTCCTCATGCAGGGCCTCAGCCAGAAACACTGACCACCCCTCTGCCTCCAGACGCTGTCTGACCCGCGGCCGTTTGATCTTTGCGTTCAGATCCTGCTCCTGCTCCGTGTCCAGCTCACTGATTTCCAAGATTTAAGTCTCACGCCAGACCCTCCAGTACAAAGGCTGATGGTGCACAGTAGCGTGACATTTCCCTGGCTTCATCTCTTTCTTCAGCAACACCCGCCCACCCACCCTCTTCACTCCTTACGCAGTCACTGTGGGCAACACCACATCAGCCAGTGTCAGACAGGTCACAGAACACAGAAACAGGCTTCACAGAGTGAAGAACACCAAGTTATCCAGGTTTAAGTGGTAGAAGACAAGGAACTTGAAAGAAACTGCAGCAACATCTCCAAATTTGAGAAGGTACTTCACCTCAAATGTAGGTGCTAGAGGATGATTCTGCATGAATGATCTGCTCCAGCTCAAGGTCGGACACACGGAGTTATAGAATCACTGGTCCATACCAAACAAGCTGGTCCCATTCATCAATGTAAGATTAACTGGCAGTGAAATGATCTAACCACACTCACTTTGTCTTAAAATAGCTGCAATTGCTGCAATCCCTACGTGTGTCCCACCAGTGGCATAAGGGTGGGAGGGAGTAACACTGGGAGTCCTCATCACCAGCTCCAGATGCCATGAAGCTTTGTGGTATCAATAGACAATAGACAGTAGGTGCAGGAGTAGGCCATTCTGCCCTTCTAGCCAGCACCACCATTCACTGTGATCATGGCTGATCATACACAATCAGTACCCTGTTCCTGCCCTCTCCCCATATCCCTTGAACCCGCTATCTATAAGAGCTCTATCTAACTCTCTCTTGAATGCATCCAGAGACTTGGCCTCCACTGCCTTCTGGGGCAGAGCATTCCACATATCCACCACTCCCTGGGTGAAAAAGTTTTTTCGCATCTCTGTTCTAAATGGCCTACCCCTTATTCTTAAACTGTGGCCTCTAGTTCTGGACTCACCCATCAGCAGGAACATGCTTCCTGCCTCCAGCGTGCCCAATCCCTTAATAATCTTATATGTTTCAATCAGATCCCCTCTCATCCTTCTAAATTCCAGTGTATACAAGCCCAGTCGCTCCAATCTTTCAACATATGACAGTCCCGCCATTCTGGGAATTAACCTTGTGAACCTATGCTGCACTCCCTCAATAGCAAGAATGTCCTTCCTCAAATTTGGAGACCAAAACTGCACACAATACTCCAGGTGGGGTCTCACCAGGGCCCTGTACAGCTGCAGAAGGACCTCTTTACTCCTATACTCAATTCCTCTTGTTATAAAGGCCAGCATGCCATTAGCTTTCTTCACTGCCTGCTGTACCTGCATGCTTGCTTTCATTGACTGATGTACAAGAGCACCTAGATCTCGTTGTACTTCCCCTTTTCCTAACTTGACTCCATTTAGATCACCAATGGCAAGGAAACCCCTCCTGATCGCTACCCACCGCCATCCCTCAGCTGACGCACCTGGACTCCTCCCTGTTGAACACTCGGAAGAAACACTGAGAACAGCAGGGACTCAGAAAGTCCCCTTGGTCGGGACCTCAGTGTTCGTTACTGAGTGGGGAAGTCCACCACTACTGACCAAAGTGCCCTAGTCCAGGAGGATGGAGGTCGCAGACTGTGGTGCAGCAGGTAGTGAGGACCAACACCAGGGACAAATCCACTGGGCCCTGACCTCAGCGGTCTCCCTGTGGTAGGTACACCCGACCTGGGAGTACTGGTAGGTGACCACAGCATTACCGTACAGCCGTTTCAGGTGGTGATGAGAAGGCATACAAGAGCAAGATAGGTCAGCTGGGTGAGTGATGTCACAGTAACAACTTTGCACTCAACGTCAGTAAGACCAAAGAATTGAGGTCAGCGGGAGACGCTCATGGAGTGAGTACTGTTTCAGATCCGCTCCATAACCTTTACTTTTTTTAACCTTTGATCACCCTTATTCAACTTATTGTTACCTACACCAAAAGATTCTTGCTACTTTCTCGGGCTTATCGTTAAGATTTTATTGTGAATTTTTGAAGATATGCAATCAGAAATGGCTCTTAGATCTAAAGGACGAGAACCGGGGCGCAACCCGAACGGTAATGGAAAGAAGCAAGCTCAACCGCAACGCACTGAGTTAACTTATGAACTGTTTATGGAGGTTTTGGATAGAAAATTTGATGAACAACATCAAGTTTTTAAACAAGATATAAAGGCTTTTCAAGATTATATGACTAAGACGGATTCAGTAATTAACCAGCAGCAAGTTCTTATCGCGTCTCTGCAAGAAGAAGCTCGGAAACGAGATTGGACAATTGAAAAATTGCAACAGGATTTAATTTCGACCATTAAACTGGTGGAAACACTTAAAGCCAAGAGTGTCGACTTGGAGAATCGGTCCAGAAGACAGAACCTACGCATACTTGGTCTCCCAGACGGCATAGAAAAAGGCGATCCTTCGAAATATTTTGCTCAATTTTTAAAAGATGCGTTTCCGTCGGTCTTTCCAGAGAACCCCCCGTTACTTGACCGAGCACATAGAATTTGGAGTCGTTCATCGAGTGCTTCAGCTAAACCCCCGGTGGTAATTGTCCGGTTTCACTATGTACACGACAAAGAACAACTCATTCGTGAGGCTCGGAGGGCTGGGATGATTAAATTTCAAAATTACTACTTCCGTTTGGTGGAAGGTTTTAGTCCTGAAGTTATGAAAAAAAGGCTTCTTTTTAAACCTCTGATGTCTGAATGTTATGAGAAAAATCTAAAACCTGCGCTCTTATACCCGGCGAAGCTTAGAATCTCTCCCTTGAATGCTCCACGCCAGGTTTTTCTTTCTACTTTTGAAGCGAAAAAGTATTTGGTGGAGAACTTCCCTACTGTTATAGACACTACTCTCTAATAAATGAGTGATTCTCATCGTGTAAGATGGTTTTCGATTCTTCAAACCAGGGTTAGTCTCTGGCTATTGGTGTAGGTTTATCCTATATTTCATATTTAAGTTAAAGTGTGCTTTTGTTATATTAATCGCTGTCTTATACACTTTAACCACTATACTATATTTTTGACTATTATTTTTGTTCCCTTGAAGGTATATTTTTAACCTTTCGAAGGGAATTTTTTTTTATTATCAAGTTGGTGGTTTTTTGCAAAATATTCTTGGTTTTGTTTAAGATGGCGTTATTGTTTCTTTTTTCGTCGTCTTCCTATAATGCATCGCTTATCATAGTTTAAATACTTCTTGATTTGTTTGGGTTATAACCCGATTTATAAACTTTTAGCAATTATATTCTCTTTTTTTACAACTAAGCATATTAAGAAGCGTAGATTTTAGTATTGTGACCATAATTTTTAAAGTTGGGGTGGTTTTTTTCCATATATCCTTTATATACGGAGTGGTCTTCCGCTGATATGGGGGTAGAATTAGTCTCATTTTTTCCTTTTTCTAGCCATATTTTGGCTTTCTTTCTTCTTCTTGTGGGGGTGGAGGATGGTCTGTTTTCCTTTTTTATTTTTCTTTTATCAGTTTGTTTTAGTTTTTTCACTCGGGCTGTTCTTGAACTACAAATATGTCTACGATGTCGTCACTTCCGGGTCCGCTCTTTATTTTTGTTCATCTTCCGGGTGCATGAGTTTATAATATGGTTAACCCTTTCTATACCAAAGGGATGACTTTAGAAGCATGGCTCAAACCATTAACTTTGTGTCTTGGAATACTAATGGTTTAAACCATCCGATTAAACGAAAGAAGATTTTCAAAGTATTCCAAAGACTTAATGCTCATATCATTTTTGTACAAGAAACTCATGTGAGGAAGGAGGACAAATATCGCTTTTTTAGGTCTTGGCGGGGTCAACAGTATCATTCGAATTCGAATGCCAAAGTTAATGGAGTTTCAATTTTTATTGACTCCTCTATTGCATTTGTTCAACTCGATATCCTTTCGGATCCGAATGGTAGATTTTTGTTAATTACGGGTTTACTCTGTAATAAAAAGGTTGCTATGGTTAATGTTTATGCTCCAAATGTGGATTGTTCTGATTTTTTTAAGTCCTTATTTACTTCTTTACCTAATTTAAATGAATATAAGTTAATAATGGGTGGTGACTTTAATTGTTGTCTAAATCCTTTGATGGACAAATCTATATCTATTCAGACTTTACACAATAAGTCGGCCACTTGTATTAACTCCTTTTTGACTGATAATGGAGTTTTTGATATTTGGAGATTTCGACTTCCTAATGACAAAGAGTTTTCTTTTTTCTCACATGTTTATCATTCCTATTCGAGAATTGATTATTTTTTTTATTGACTCTTGTTTTATTCCATCGGTAATTGGTTGTAATTATGATATTATAGCTATTTCAGACCATGCTCCATTAAAACTTTCTATTAATTTCACGGATACAGCTTTAAGTGCTAGACAATGGCGATTTGACTCTACCTTATTGCAAGAGCCGGACTTTATTAAATTTATGAAGGAGCAGATCGATTTCTTCTTTTCAACTAATTCCACAGAAGATATCTCTTGCGGAATACTTTGGGACACCTTTAAAGCGTATATATGTGGACAGATTATCTCTTACTCTGTTGGTCTGAGAAAACGCATTAAGAAGGAAACTCTTTTATTGGTTGATAAAATTAAAGAGATTGACAAGAAATATTCGACTACTCCTAGTAAGGAGCTTTACAAACAAAGGGTTGAACTTCAAATGGAACATAGTTTATTACTTACATCTCCGATTGAAAATCAATTAATGAAAACCAGATCTGATTTCTATATACATAGTGATAAATCGGGAAAACTGTTAGCTAGTCAGCTGAAGAATGTTTGGGTTAAACGTCAAATCACTAAGGTTCGTCAGCAGAATGGGGATTTGACAGTTAACCATGATGAGATAAATAAGTCTTTTCAAGACTTTTATACCTCCCTGTATCAATCTGAATTCCCTCAGGATCATAATACCATGTGTGATTTTCTTGGGAAATTGAATTTTCCAAAATTATCATCCGATGATCTTTCAGTATTAGATACTCCATTCACGGATGCGGAAATTAAAGGGGTTATTTCCTCAATGAATTCTGGGAAAGCACCAGGTCCAGATGGGTATACAGCAGAATTTTTTAAATGTTTTTCTGCTACTCTCTCTCCCTGGCTATGCAAAGTTTTTGAAGAAGCAATTAGATTGGGGAATTTGCCACAATCTTTTTATAGAGCTTCCATTTCCTTAATACTGAAGAAAGATAAAGACCCTACTGACTGTGCATCTTATAGACCAATATCTTTATTGAATGTGGATTCTAAGATCTTTTCCAAGTTACTGGCTTCCAGGCTGGAGAAGGTATAACCCCAAATTATTTCGGAAGATCAAACTGGTTTTATTAAAAATCGCTATTCTTTTTTCAATGTTAGGAGATTACTGAATATTGTTTATACTCCTTCACATAACACTTCAGAATGTGTTATTTCATTAGATGCGGAGAAAGCATTTGATAGAGTTGAATGGCCTTACTTATTTTATGTGCTGGAGAAGTTTAATTTCAGTCCGACCTTTATTTCTTGGATTAAACTGATTTATCAAACTCCAGTAGCCTCGGTGTTTACTAATAATCAAATATCTCCATTTTTTTGTTTATTTCAGGGCACTAGACAAGGTTGTCCTCTTAGCCCATTACTATTTAACATTGCTTTAGAACCTTTGGCAATTGCCATCAGAGAATCACAGAATATTTTGGGTATTAATCGTGGAACAGATATTCATAAGGTATCTTTGTATGCAGATGATTTATTATTATTCATTTCTAACCCTGAGAAATCTATTCCAGCAGTCTTATCATTGTTGGCTCAATTTAGTGAGTTTTCTGGGTATGTCAAATCTTAATAAGAGTGAATTGTTTCCTTTGAATAGACAGGTCCCAAGCTATGGTATTTTACCTTTTAAATTAGTTAATGACTCTTTTACTTACTTAGGGATTAAAATCACAAAAAACCATAAAGAATTATTTAGGTTTAATTTTCTACCCTTAATTGATCAGATTAAAGGCTTGTTTACTAAGTGGTAAATTATCTTTATCTCTGATAGGTAGGATTAATGCTATTAAGATGGTTATTTTACCTAAATTTTTATATATTTTTCAAGCGGGTACCAGTTTTTATTCCGAAATCCTTTTTTACTAATGTTGATTCAAAAATTTCCTCATATATATGGCAGAATAAAAATCCCAGATTAGGTAAAACATACTTACAGAAGACAAAGAAGGAAGGTGGGTTGGCATTACCCAATTTCAGATTTTATTATTGGGCAGTTAATATTAGATATTTGTTATGTTGGTTGAAAGAATGGGATGTATTAGATATTTGTTATGTTGGTTGAAAGAATGGAATGGTCCTTTTGGCCCTCATTGGGTGAGTTTGGAAACTAAATCGGTACCAGGTTATGCTCTGGGTTCTATTTTAGGGACATCTCTCCCTTTTGCTCTTTCTAAATTGCCGAAACGAATTGACAGCCCGATAGTTAAATATACCTTACGTATATGGTTTCAATTTCGGAAATTTTTCGGGTTGACTCAATTCGTTTTAAATAGTCCTATTGTATCTAATTGTTTTTTCCACCCCTCAATTATAGATCAAGCTTTTTTGGCTTGGAAAACTAAGGGTTTATTAAGATTTTCCGATTTATTTTCGGACAACTGTTTTATGTCTTTTGAGCAATTATCTAATAAATATAATTTGCCTAAATTTCATTTTTTTAGATACTTACAGGTTAGGCATTTTTTAAGTATGGTACTTCCTACGTTTCCAAATTTTGTGTCTTCAGATATCTTGGAGAGTTTGTTTGAATTAAACCCTTCTCAAAAAGGGATTATATCAAAACTTTATAATATAATTATGAAGATACGTTCAGTGCCCTTTGATAAGACCAAAAATAATTGGGAAAGAGAGCTCAATCTTATTATTCCTACTGAGAATTGGGATAGAATTCTTCAATTAGTTAATACATCATCTATATGTGCCAAACATTCATTAATACAATTCAAGGTTGTACATAGGGCCCATATGTCCAAGGATAAATTAGCTCATTTTTATTCTTATATAAACCCTATTTGTGACAGATGTCAATTAGAAATCGCACCTTTAACTCATATGTTTTGGTCATGTCCGCTTTTGAAGAAATATTGGAAAGATATTTTTGATATTATCTCTGCGGTATTGAACATCGATTTACAACCCCATCCTATTACCGCAATTTTTGGTTTACCGATGATGGACTCACTCCATTTATCTCCTTCCGCCTGTCGAATGATTGCTTTTCTCACTTTGATGGCTAGAAGATCTATTTTGTTGAATTGGAAGGAAATTAATCCTCCGACGGTATTTCATTGGCTTTTATGTTAGAAATTAGAAGTGCTGTATTTGATACTTCTATTAAATTTGAAAAGATATGGAGACCATTTATTCAATATTTTCATATGATGTAATGGCCCTGTGCCAAGCTTATTGGTTTTTTCAGCTTTAATTGTATGTATGTTGAGAGGATCGGAGTTGACGACATTGATGTTTATGTACTCTTGTGAGATACTATAAACAGCCCTTTTTTTTCTCTTTTTTTTAGTTTTTTTTTCTTTTTTTGCTTCCTTTTTGTTTCCTTAGATACTAGATTAGTAGTTAGTCAACTTTGCATATTTTTTTTCTTTTTTTTATATTATATATTATGAAATATCTAGATTTACCTTGTTCATATATATACTATATGGTTCATGTTTCGGGAAAACTTACTTATACTGTATTCATTGCTTATGTATTCCTTCATGTGTAATGGGAATTTGTATGTTTGTAATCCCTTTATTAATATATTAATTGTATTTTGTTCATAATATTATTAATACTAATAAAAAAATTGAAAAAGAAAAAGGAAAAAAAAAGAATTGATTGAGGACTTCAGAAAGGGGAGGTCGAAGGAACACACACCAGGCCTCGTTGAGGAATCGAAAGTGAAAAGGGTGAGCAATTTCAAGTTCCTGGCTATCAACATTCCTGAGGATCTATCCTGGGCCCAGCATATCGATGCAATTACAATTACAACAGCAGCTATATTTCATTGAGTTTGAGGAGATTTGGTATGTCAACAAAGACGCTTGTAAATTTCTACAGATGTACTATAGAGAGCATTCAAACATATATAGACTTCTAACTGTAACTTACAGATTTTATTATAATGAGGTACAATGTACTGCTGCTGCATAATAACACATTTCACGACGTATGCCAGTGATATTAAACCCAATTCTGATTCTGAACCATAAAGTTACACAGCATGGAGACAGATCCTTCAGCCCAGTTCACCCAGGCCAACCAAGGTGCCTTGGTCTGAGTTCTGCTTGCCCGTGTTTGGCCCATATATTTCTAAACCATTCCTGTCCATGTATCTGTCGAACGCTCTTTAGACATTGCAATTGTACTCATCTCTGCAGCTTCCTCTGGCAGCTCATTCTATGTGTCGACAAACCCCGTGTGAAAACGCTTCTCCATTAGATCTTCCCCTCACCTGAAAGCAGGGCCCTCTAATTTTGGATTCCCCTACTCTGGAGAAAAAGTCTGGGACCATTCACCCGCTCCACGGCTTTATAAACCTCTTTACGGTCACCCCTCAGCCTCCTCTGCTCCAGCCTACCCAGTCTCTCCATAGAACTCAAGCCCTCCAGTCGCACCAGCATCCCCGTGTATCTGTTCCGCACCAGCTTACTGGCAAACTTCTCCTAGCACCAACAAAATGATGCCCTGTACTCGAGACGCAATCCTTCACAGTGCGAACATCCTTCACAGTGCCGTGTGACACCGCAGCCCTGCTCAATGGGAGACACTCAGAACAGATCCGGGAGTCCATGAGGCCCTGTCCATCACTACCACGCACCCCGTGGCCACGTGGCCGGACATGTTGCTGGGTGAATCCCAGTTTACTGGGAGGCACAGAGGATCGTGCCAGGGGCAGCAAACAGACAAGCCTTAAGGTGATAACCTGAAGCCCCAACATAGGGTGGCAGGCAAAAAAGATCAGCGGTCCACTCACCTACCACATACAGGTGAGAGTGGTGGAAAATGAATGCTAACTGGAGATAGAGGCTCCAAAACAGCTTCCCCCTCAACAATGGCAGAACCAGCCTGTGAGTGCTAAAGAAGTGTGAAGTAGGTGATCTATGTTGGCTCCTGAGAGTCTCACCGTCACAGAAACCAGTTTTCAGTCCGTTCCGTTCACTCCACATCGAGAAATGGCTGAGAGAACTGGTCGCAGCAAAGGCCAAGGGACCAGACAACATACTGAGGACCTGCTCTCCAGAACAAACTGTGCCTCTAGCCAAGCTGTTTCAATCCTTTGTAGTAGGCCAAATCACAAATAATTATGAGTTAGTGTGCAGGAGGGAGATAGAGAGCCTAGTGGCATGGTGTCATGACAATAATCTTTCTCTCGATCTTTGAAAAAGAGCTGTTCATTGATTTCGGGGGGGGGTAGTGTACAGGCTCCTGTTTACATTAATGATCCTGAGGTCAAGAGGGTTGAGAACTTCAAGCTTCTAGCAATGAACATCACCAACAGCTTGTCCTGGTCCAATTACGCTGATGCCATGGCCAAGAAAACTCGCTAATGCCTCTACTTCCTCAGAAGACTATGGAAATTTGGCACATCACCCTTGACCCTCACCAAATTTTATTCATGCACCACATCCAGGAGCATCACAGCTTGCTATGGCAACTGCTTTGCCATCGACCGCGAGAAACCGCAGGGTTGTGGGCACAGCTCAGGAAATAACTTCCCCTCCTTGTACTACCCTCCTCAGGGCCTTGGTAAAGCAGCCAGCAAAATTAGAGGCACCACCCACCTCGAACATTTTCTCTTCTCCCCCTTTTGCTGACTGCAGAAGATACAAAAGCCTGAAAGCACATAGCACCATGCTCAAGGGCAGCTTTGATCCCACTGCTATGAGGCCATTGAATGGTCCCCCAGAACAATAAAATGGACTTTGATCTCATAATATCTCTTGTTATGATCTTGTACCCTACTGTCCACCTGGACTGCACCTTCTGTTAACTGCAACATTTTATTCCGTACTCTGTTATTGTTTTACTTTGTGCAGTGTTGTAGTGAATTGATCTGCATAAACGACATGCAAGACAAGTTTTTCACCGAACCTCAGTAGATGTGACAATAATAGACAAATTTACCAGTTACTTCACTTACATCAGTCTGACAATGTGGAGAACTGCCCGTGCCTGTTGTGTTCACAAAAAGCTAGACAAATCCAGTCCACTCATTTCTGTCAATGGAATTGATACAGCAAAGAAGACCATTCAGCACATCTAATCTATACTGGATCACCGTAGAGCAATCCAGTTAATCCCAGTCCTCATGGCTCTGCAAATTATCCTCCTTTGATCAGCAAAGCGCTGGAAGATATGATCAATGCAGCCGTCAGTGGTGCTTACCAAACACCTGCTCACTTTACCCTGAACCACCAAACTCGAGTCTCGTCCAAAATTACACCATGAAGCTGAGGTGAGAGAGGCTGCCCTTGATATCAAGGCATCCCTTTGAAGGATGAAGGAAGAGGCTCGAAAGAATCATGAGGCCTGACACACTGGGGTCAGAGATCTGTGTGAGTCTGAAAGTCGAGGCCCAAAGATCAAGCCCATGATCGGCAAGTCCTGGGGCAAAGTCTGAAGTTGGGGCCCCGACGTCTGCGAGCCCAAGAGCCCAGGACCAAGGACTGGAGGCCCAGGAATGGCCTGTCCTTGTCTGTATATAAATGGGTGTGTGGGTGTGGGAAATGGGCCTGTTTTGCTGTTGTCTTGTTTTTTTTATTGCTGTTGCTTATGTTGTTCTGCAGAACGTGGCGCACATGCAACGCTGGCGCCAGAATGCGTGGCGACATTTGCGGGCTGCCCCCAACACATCATTGGGTGTGCTGGCTGTTTAACGCAAACAACTGCATGTTTCGATGTGCACGTGACAAGTAAATCTGAACCAGCATCACTTGACTGAGTGTAGCGTCAGGGAGCCCAGGTGAAACAAACTCTATAGACATCAAAGGGAGAGCATTCCAGTGCCTCGAGTTATCCCTCACACACACGTAGCTCATTATCTTCAGTGGTGGTCAATACCCTCATAGGGCTGTGTCCTCGGCCCAACCACCTTCCTTTCTCAGGATGGTCACCAATGACGGCACAATGCTCACTTCCACCTGCAGCTCTTCAGACGATGAAGGAGCCCCTGCAAAGGCAGTGGAGTACTGTGGCAGGTAACATCCATACCACAGCAGAAGTGCTATGCAATGGTCATCTCACCCAAGTGAGAGTCTCACCACCCACCCCTAACTCAGTGGCAACACCAATCACCAACACTCTGGGGGGTCAGATGGAGCAGAAACCCAGCCCACCTGAGTACTGCAGCTATAAGTACAAGTCAGAGCCCTGTGGCACATCTCCTGATACTCCAAGGCCTTTCCACAATCAACAAGGCACAATTCAGAACGAGTGCAGCTCCAGTATCACTCAAGATGATCGACATTATCCAGGACAAAGCAGCGTCTTGATTAGCAGCACCCAGCACACTCCTTCCCTCTGCCGGCACACGGGGGCTGCAGTCTCCACCATCTACAACACTACAATGCGTTTACTTGTCCAGGCTACTCTGATAGCACCTCCCAAACCCATCACCTCTCCCGCCAAGAAGGACCACCACCACCATCAGGTTTCCTTTCCAATCATGACTTGGAGTTGCATCGCTGTCCCTTCATCTCACTGGGTCTAAATCCTTCAACTCCCTCTCCAGCAGCACTGTGGGAACACCGATCAAGAAGGAGGCTCATCCCCCACCTCCTCAAGGGGCAGTTAGGGATGGGCAATAAATGTAATCTTAAGCTAGTCAGCAGTACCCAGAAACTATGAACTGAATTTGTAAAATCTTCCAACCTAACTAGTCCTATTTTAAAAGGACAGTACAGTGACACCTAACTGCTGCCTCACAGCCTCAGAGATCTGGACTCGATCGTGACCCTGAGTGCTGTCTGTCTGGAGTTCACGTTCTCCCTGTGACCGCGTGGGTTTCCTCTGGGTGCTCCCAAATCCCAAAGCTGTGTAGTTACCTTCTGTAAATTGTCTCTCGTGGGTGTCGGAATCATCAGGGAAGGTTGATGGGTGTTTGAGAGGAAATAGCTTACAGGGAAATGTGGGATAAAGGACTGGTGGGATTGCTTGGAGAGCCGACATAGACACAATGGGCTGAATGGCTGCCTTTTATTTCTCAGGAGAACACAAACAGTTCTTACTAAAGGGGCTTGACCTGGGTGTTTCTTCTCTGTTTTCCCAGTGTACTGGGTAAATGCCAGGAGGAAACTCACCAGGCAGAGGGAGCTGAACCAGCAGCCCAGTCACCTTCGGATCCCGGTTCAACCTCTCAATTAGTTCCAGAAGTTCTTCCTGTGACACACTGGCAGGTCGTAGAATGGTTTCACTGATGATGCCTGCAAGCAGAGTGAAGCCATACATCATTGTCCATAACGAGATTTGTCCCTTTTCAACAAGGAACCAACCAGAGCTGGCAAGAGAGGTAGAGCATTTAGTCAGAGGAAAGAGGGAGCATACTTAAGGTTTAGAAAGCCTGAAGATCAGACAGGACACTTGAAAGTTGTAAGGCAGGCAGGAAAGAGCTTAAGGATGGACAGGAAAGCTAGAAGGGGACATGAGATGCCTTGGTGAGCAAGACTGAGGAAAACTCTAAAGCATCTTACACATCTGTGAAGAACAGGATGACTAGTGAGGGTAGGATCAATCAGGGATTAAAGAGGAAATGTGCCTGGAATCAGCGGATGTTGGGGAAGTCCTTAATAAATATTTTACCTCAGTATTCATCAGAAAGAGGAACCTGGACGAATGTCAGGCAGCACAGAACAGAGTAACGTGCTGGAACATGTTGAGGTTAAGGAAAAGGCAGTGTTAGAAAAACATTAGGATAGGTAAATCCTGGGACTGGACGGGTTATACCCCAGGTTACTACGGGAAGCAAGGGAAGAGATCACTGTGCTATTGGCAATGATCTTTGTGTCCTCACTGACCACAGGAGTAGTACCAGAAGACTGGAGGATACAAAGTGCTATTCCTTTATTCAGGAAAGGCAGTAGGAATAATCATGGCTGTTACAGACCCTTACAAACAGAAGTGGCTGAGAGTGGCAGATGGAATTCAGTCCAGAAAAGTGCCAAGTGATAGAGTTTGGAAGGTCAAACTTTTAGGCAGAGTACAGGGTTAATGTCAGGATTCTGTGCGGAGGAACAAAGGGATCTTGGAGATCCCTCAAAGGTGCCACGCAATTTATGTCGGTCTTCATGTTCAAGAGCTGATGCAAGTTAATGTGCAGCTCTACAAAACTCTGGTTTGACTACACTTGGAGTATTGTCTCTGTAACTTTGCCTCTAACTCCCACCCTGCTCTCAAATTTACCTGGTCCATCTCTGACGCCTTCCTCCCCTTTCTCGATCTCTCTGTCTCTATCTCTGGAGATAGCTTATCTACTGATGTCTATTACAAACCCACTGACTCTCGCGGCTACCTGGACTATACCTCTTCCCATCCTGATACGTGAAAAAATGCCAGCCCCTTTACGCAATTCCTCCGTCTCCCCTGCATCGGCTTTCAGGATAAGGTTTTTCATTCCAGAACTAAGATGTCCTCCTTCTTCCACCTTCAACACTGCCCTGAAGCTTATCTCTTCCATCTCACGCACCTCTGCCCTCACCCCATCCTCTGCCACCCCACCAGGGATAGGGTTCCTCTTGTCCTCACCTACCACCCCACCAGCCTCCGCATCCAGCACATGCTGTAATTCTCCATAACTGCCACCACCTCCAACGGGATTCCACTACCAATCTCATCTTTCCCTCCCCTGCAGGGATCGCTCCGCAAGTGACTCCCTTGTCCATTCGTCCCTCCCACTGATCTCCATCCTGGCCCTTATCCATGCAGGCAGATTAAGTGGCACACCTGCCCTACACCTCCTCACTCACTACCATTCAGGGCCCCAAACAGTCCTTTCAAGTGAGGCAACATTTCACTCTGTGTCTGTATATATACTGTATATAATGCTCCCAGTGTGGCCTCTTGCATATCAGTGAGACCCGATGTAGATTGGGAGACCGCTTCACTGAGCACCTATACTCCAACCACCAGAAAAAGCAGGATCTTCCAGAGGCCACCCATTTTAATTCCACTTCCCATTCCCATTGCAGTATGTCAATCTATGGCCTTCTCTACAACCGTGATGAGGCCACGCTCAGGTTGGAGGAGCAACGCTTTGTATTATGTCTGTGTAGCCTCCAACTCAATGGCATGAACATCTATTTCTCAGTCTTCCAGTAATACCCTCCTTCCACCATTCCCTATTCCCCATTCCCATTCCTATCTCCTTACCCGTCCATCACCTCCCTCTGGTACTCCTCCCCCTTTCTTCCATGGTCTTCTGTCCTCTCCTATCAGATTCCCCCTCCTCCAGGCCCTTGTCTCTTTCCCCAATCGACTTCCCGGCTCTTTGCTTCCCCCCTCCCCTCACAGTTGCACCTATCACCTTCCGTCTCTTCCTTCCCACGCCCCACCTGCTAACTCTGACTTATCATCTTTTTTCTCCAGTCCCAATGAAGGGTCTCGGCCTAAAACGTTGACTGTTTACTCTTTTCCATAGATGCTGCCTGGCCTGCTGAGTTCCTTCAGCATTTTGTGTGTGTTGCTTGGAGTATTGAGTTCAGTTCTGGTCACCTCATTATAGGAAGGATGTAAACCTTTAGAGAGGGTAGGAAGAGATTTACCAGAATCCTGCCTGGATTAGAGAACATGTTTCATGAGGAAAGGTTGAGCAAGCGAGGACTTCTCTTTTTGTAGTGAAGAAGGATGACAGATGACCTGATAGGAGTATATGAGGGGTGATTGATAAGTTTGTGGCCTAAAGTAGAAGGAGTCAATTTTAGAAAACCTAGCACATTTGTTTTTCCTACATTTGCACTCTTAGTCCAGCCGTCATGGAGCATACGGATCCCTTCTTTGTAGAAGTCGGCATCTTGGACCTCCAGAAGTGGTCCACAGCAGGGCTGATTGATAAGTTCGTGGCCTAAGGTAGATGCGTTATTAACTTCAAACTTCCTGCATTTTCACTCAAAGAGTTGAACTGCATGTACGTGTAACAAGAGTTGTATAACTCATCTCCTTCTAGCTTAGGCCACGAATTTATCAATCGCCCGTGCTGTGGACCACCTGGAGGTCCAAGACACTCTCATTACATGCACGTGCAGTTCAACTCTTTGAGTGATAATGCAGAA
The DNA here is from genome assembly GCF_048418815.1 of Hemitrygon akajei. Lineage (NCBI taxonomy): Eukaryota > Metazoa > Chordata > Chondrichthyes > Myliobatiformes > Dasyatidae > Hemitrygon > Hemitrygon akajei. Next base: position 37,458,676 of record NC_133127.1, read on the forward strand.
AATTTGAAGTTAAAAACTCATCTCCTTCTACCTTAGGCCACAAACTTATCAATCACCCCTGCTGTGGGCCACTTCTACAAAGAAGGGATCTGTATGCTCCACGACCGCTGGACTAAGTGTGTACATATAGGAGGGGACTATGTTGAAAAATAAATGTGCTAGGTTTTCTAAAATGGACTCCTTCTACCTTAGGCCACAAACTTATCAATCACCCCTCATAACATGAGAAGAGGCATAGATAGGATGAACAACCAGAGCTTTTTTTCCCAGGGTGGCAATAACCAATATGAGAGGACATAGTTTTAAGGTGATTGGGGGGAAGTATAGGGGGATATCAAAGGTAGTTTTTTATTAACCAGAGAATGGTAAGTTCTTCCTTCCTGTAATGAAGCAACCAGAACGGAACCCAATACTCCAAGCGTGGTCTACAAGGGTACTGGGAGAAGCAGATGCAAATAGGCACATTCACAAGAATTTTAGCCAGGTGCGTGGATGATAGAAAAACTAAAGGCCATGTGAAAGGGAAGGGTTAGATTGATCTTAGAGTAGGTTAAAAGGTGGCACGATGTTGTGGGCCGAAGGGCCTGCGCTGTTGTGTAATGCTCTACGTTCTGTGATCTGTTCTTCAGATCTCGTATACCCTGAGACGAGGAAAACCAGGTGCATCTCTGTATCTCTCTCAGTGATGCTCTCCAACACCGCAACACTTCCCCAATAAAAGCCTGGGTTTCTGTGTCCAAGCCTCTGGACTGGGACCTGTATTCGGACATGGGAATGCTGGGTTAGTGACTCACAGCATCATCAAAAACCTGCAGACACTGGAAACCTGAAATACAGACAGAAAATGCCAGAAATACTCAACAAATCAGGCAGCAGCTGTGGAGAGAGGAGGCAGAAATGTTTCCTCTCAACGAAAGGTGATTAGCCTGAAATTGTTCTCTGATAGATGTGGCCTGAACTGGTCAGTGTTGCCAGCATTAGTGTAAGCAGGGTAAACGCAAGAGATCACCACTGATTGTTTGGGATTGGGGTGTGGAGTGCTCTGTGGGGAGGCGAGGGTTAACACGTACAGGGCAGTCCCTGTCCTCACCTACTGAGGCAGCAGCTCTGCTTTTATTCTTCACGTACGCATGGCTGCCAGGATCATCCCCCACCAGGACAACACTGAGCTGAGGGCGCATGTTCCCGAGAGACACCCACTCCACCAGCTCTCTCCGCACCTCATCACGAATCTGCTTGGCCAGGGCTGTTCCTGAGATGACCACGGCCGCCTGCCTGGGGACAAGGAAAGAACGGAAACTGTCAGAGCCAGTGAGGTTTTCAGTCCAGCTCCCTGTCAGCACCAGATCCCTACCAGGACCAGGTAATGAGGCCAACAGCATCAGGACTAGATCCGCACTGGGACCAGTTACCCATTAGGACCAGATCTCCATCAGGACCAGACAATCCAACCATCTCGGTATCAGAACAAGAAACTACCCCCAACCCCCGGCCAGGTCCATATCCCCGATCAGACCTCCGCCAGAACCAGATCTCCATCAGGTCCATATCCCCAATCAGACCTCCACCAGAACCAGATCTCCAGACAATTCAAACATTTCAGCATCAGAACCAGAACCCCCCTCCCCTACCAGGACTAGATCCCTATCAGGACCAGATCCCCAGCTAACCAGACCATCTCGACATCAGGACCAGCTCCAACCTAAGCATTCGATCTAATCCGTTATTATTTTGGTGTCACACAGTGTGGCACCAATCTGGATCTGCTACCCTACATTATTTCCTGCCATCTCCTAACCAAAACAAAGTTCCTCATCTCTGCCCTCAATTTACGAGGGGACCGGCAGTTTTAAGATGCTCTCGAAGAAGTGGAAAAGAACTCTGGGTCAACTTCCCAGTCCAGATGAAGGGTCTTGACCCAAAACATCAACTGTCCATTACTCTCTCTCTGTCCCTGACCTGCTGAGTTCCCAAGGCAGGTTGTTGGTTGCTCAGATTCCAGCATCTGCAGTCTCTTGTGACCTCTTTCCATCCTGCACATGGTTTAGCTAAACGTTCAGAACTTTGAAAACTGCACTGGATTAAAGCTTCCCCTAAAATCTGAGGCAATCTTTGCAACATTAGAGATTGGTCTATGATTCAAAACTAAAGCCTTTGGCCAGATTTAGAGACAAGATGCAGAAGTACTGGAAATGCTCAGAAGGTCAGGCAGCATCGCTTAAGTTTCAGGTCATCGGTCCTCCCGCTGAACATATTTTTGTTTCAAATGCTGAACTGATTGATCTTTACTGACCGGTCACTGCCGCATGCAGGCTCGCCACCAGGTGTCGCGCTTTGCCATTCCAAGCTTTTGCTTGACATTTGCAAAAAAATGAATCCTTTCACTAAACCCACTTGCAAACTCAGCTAATCCCAGATATGTTTGCGATCAGCAAAATCATTGCGTTCTTGGCGATTTATTTCTTTCAATTTTGCAAAAGAGAATTGTTTTTCAGATTGCCCGCATTGTTAAATTAACCTGCCTCCCTCCTATCTTGCACAGGACGGGTCAGCAGGGAGAGGCTGATGCCGCCGCAGTTCCAGCTATTGTTTGCGCCGGTTGCAGATGCCTGGGGCGCGCTCCTGGGGTCCCCGGTAGCTACCACACCTGGGGGGCACTCGGCCCGCTCACCTGCCGGCCAGGTGTGGCCTTACCTGCAGCCGCCAGCGTGCAGCCGTCTGGCCAGCATCGGCGGGTGCACCACGGGCGCCAGCTTCAGCACCGCCGCTCGGACGGGCAGCGAGAGGATGCAGAGAGAAGCCATGATGTGCAAAGGCAATGCCAGGGAGAGGGAGAGAGAAGGGGAGGAGCGGGTGTCCCCTATACTGAATGCAAGTTAGAAGCACTCCATTGGCTGCTCCCGAGTTCGTGACCGCGGCTAGAGAAATGCAAAATTCTTTCCGAAACCAGGGTTATAAAGTATGGACACAGTGTCCAGGGTACAGATCGTACATTGCACGTGGAACATGCTGCAAAGAACGGTTTGTATTTAAATCCCATTATAAATGCCTCAAGGGCAATGAAGTACAGTACCTTTGCAGATAATTCGCCTTTCTGTCATACGGGAGACTCAGCAGGTCATTTGTTCACGGCAAGCCCCCGTCCAGTAACTTTTTTTGCTGTGACGTGGGGTGAGTGTTGGATAGAGCGCTGTGAAAACTCCGCCGACCTGAAGTGATCCAGTTAATCTGCACCCACAGCCCTTTCGGCCCAACTTGTGCTTTCCAGTCAAGGTGCCTACCTCAGCTAGTCCCATTTGTCTGCATTGACTCGTATCCCTCGAATTCATTAGCTGTCTGGAATGTCTTATAAACATTGCATCTGTATCTACCTCTGGCAGTCATTCTAAATACCCACCACTCTCTGTGGGGGAAAAACCCTCAGTTCCCCTTTAAATCTTTCTCCTCGCACCCTAAACCTCTGCCATCTAGCTTTAGACTGCCATAGAATGTGACATTGTAAATGTCACTCCACTGGTCCCAGCCTATCCAATGTCCTTATGATTCAGTGCTCCTGTTCATTGAATTGCTACATCCGACAGATATACTGGTGGTACTGTGTTTTGGATCTGGACTTGGACTACAGACATTTTTCACTTTCATTGTTTTTTATGTTCAGTGTTTTACACCCAATCTTTATGTTTTTTTTGTGTGCTGGGAACAATAGACCTTTCTCAGTCTTACAGTTTTTATATATATGGTGTTTTTTCACCTGATCGTTCTCATTTTTTTGTGTGTGGGGCAGGGGGGATTTGGAAGTTGATGTGCCTGTTCCATAGAAACATAGAAAACCTACAGCACAATACAGACCCTTCAGCCCACAATGCTGTGCCGAACATGTACTTACTTTAGAAATTACCTAGGGTTACCCATAGCCCTCTACTTTTCTAAGCTCCATCTACCTATCCAGGAGCCTCTTAAGAGACCCTATCGTATCTACCTCCACCACCGTCACCGGCAGCCCATTCCATGCACTCACCACTCTCTGCATAAAAACTTACCCTAAAATCTCCTCTGTACCAACTTCCAAGCACCTTAAAACTGTGCCCTCTCGTGCTAGCCATTCCAGCCCTGGGAAAAAGCCTCTGACTATTGTTATGACTGTGCCCCAACTCTGAGGGGCCGAAGGGTACAAAGTAGCCCCCTCCTTTTTGAGTATCGCAAGATCGCTATTAATTCAGGTCAGGAGACCCAGGAAATGAGAGAGAGACGTTTGGAATGTGTCCTGGCCTCCGCGATACAAAGCCACGGATAACGGCCATTGTCTCTTGGAGACGGAATTGTGTATTGAGTACTGTACTATTCATTGAAGCCCTCGGGGAATGACCAGAGTGGGCTGGTTGAGGGATTGCATCATCCCAACCTGATTGACATCTGAGACCCCGTGAGTAAGGATAAAAGAGGGTCTGGGGAACAACCCCTTTAGACGCACCAGGAGAAACGCCAGAAATCCCGTGACAGCGTTTAATAGCGACAGCCGGTGGGGCCCGCGTGCGTCCTTTCCCGTTGCCTGGGATTGGCGGGACTGACCACGGAAGAACGGCTTAGCTAAAAGGAAAAGAACACCAACAACTCTGGAAGGATCGACATCATAAAAAGGAAACGCTGGCAAGTTCTAAAATCTGTCTCTTGACTCCAACCAAAGGCTGCAGCCTGAATGAACTAAAGTGACTTTTATATTTCCGTCGGACAATACATTATCCCCTAGACAACGATAGAGCTTATTTCTTATTGATTATTATTATACCCGCACGTTTAGAGTTAGTATTGACAACGTATATTATCTGTATGTTTGCATTGATATTATTTTTGTGTATTTTTACCAATAAATACTGTTAAAAATAGTACCATCAGACTTCAACGGACCTCTCTATCTTTGCTGGTAAGTGACCCAGTTACGGGGTATGTAACACTATCCACATGATCAATGCTTCTCATCCATTTTTGTTTGTTTTTTTATGGGGGAGGGGGGATTTGGAGCTCGATATGCCTGTTCCTGTTCCGTTTTTGTTTGTTTTTGTGAGGGGAGGGGGGATTTGGGGCTCGATATGCCTGTTCCTGTCACATTTTTGTTTGTTTTTGTGAGGGGAGGGGGGATTTGGTGGTTGGCAGATAAAGCAGATGACATGTGACCGCTAGATGTCCCAGGTCGGGTGAGCAGGATTGAGACAGTATCACTACGTCTGTGCATTACAATGAGTTAATCATAAAGCCTGCCCCACCCCCTCTATCTTTAACGGACTGGGTGCCCTGTCTCTGCAGAGAACGGTGAAGCCATCAGGCTGCAGGGCTGTGTCCGAGATGGCTTCAGTGAGCCATGGTCCTATGAAGCAAACTTCGGATTGATGTCACAGTCAGCACAGACACGATGGGCCAAAGGGTCTTCTAACAAGAGGGGCACAATTCCTGATTAAACACTGACCATGAACAAATAACTACAAGAACAGGCACCAGGTTGGCTCTCCAGTGCAGGACTATAAACGTCAGGGTAATGCCTGCCCGACGAGAGTGCTCTGTCAGCTTCAAACATCCTGCGACACCATCTGAAGAAGAGCTGGGGACACCATTTATATTTTTATTTCAACATACAGTACAGTACAGGCCCTTCTGGCCCACGAGCTTGTCCCGCCAAATTGCATCCATGTGACCAGTTATCCTCCTAACCAGAATGTGGGAGGAACCCAGAGCACCTGGAGGAAACTCTGTGCAGAACGTACAGACTTCTTATAGACAGCAGTGGGAACTAAACTCAGTTCGTTGGCACTGTCATAGCATCATGGTAACTGCTACGCTATCGTGCCACCCCTCATCCGGGGATCTAGACCAATACCCCACCCTCAGTCACCATCACTAAACAACTTGCCCGTCAGACAGCAACATAATCAGACAATAATGGGCAGAATCCCCATGCCTGCTCCACATTTAATCATGCCTAATTTTTTCTTAACCTCTTTCTCCCGCCTTGTTCCCTTGACCTGTAACCCATTTACCAGTCTAGAAGCTATCAATCCTGGCCTTTCCCCAAACAGCTTCCAGGTGAGGTTGCGTTCCACCAGTGAGACTATTGGTGTTCTGTGTTGCATTCAATGCTGCCGGTGCAGCCTTCTCTACATCAGGCTAAGGGTTCACTTCATCAAGTGTTTTTATTCAGTCTGCCTCGACAGCCAGGGTCTCATTTCAATTCCACTTCCCATTCCCACAGAGACATTTCAGTCCGTGACCTCCGTTACTGCCACATTAAGACCAGATGCAGTCTCCAACTTGTTGACATCAACATCGATTTCCAGTAACCACTCTCCCCAGTTTTCCTTACCATCCTCTCACTATTCTAGTGGCTCTCTCCCCCTTCTCTGACCCCTCCCCTGCCCTCATGACTTGCCCATCACCTCCCTCTCGTTTCCCTCCTCTTTCCCTTTATTCCATGGTCCACTGTCCTCTCCTGTCAGACTCCTAATTCTTCAGCCCTTTACCTCTTCCACCCATCACCTCCCAGTTTCTCACGTCATTCCCTATCATCTCCTCTTCCCCACCGACCTACTTTCCCCCTCCCACTTGCTAGCTTGTGTTCCTCTGCTTCCCGCTGTCTTTTCACTCTGGCTCTGCTCTCTTCTTTGCCAGTCCTGATGAAGGGTCTCATCCCGAAATGTCGGCCGCTCATTTCCCTCTGTAGACCATGCCTGACCGACTGAGTTCCTCCCGCATCTTATGTGTGTCTGCCTTAATTACTTGGTGGTCTCCACAGCCCTCCGTGGCAACAAATCCCACAGATTCAGCACCCTTTGGCTGAAGTAATTCCTCCTCGTCTCAGTTTAAAGAGATGTTCCTATATTCTCAGGCTGTGCCTGAAATCCTAAACTCTCCTACAAATATCTACTTGATCCAGGCCTTTCAGTATCTGCTAGGTTTCAATGTTTATTGAGTACATCAAATGTTAAGCCTGAATCTATTGGAGTATAAAAGTTGCATTGTTTGCTGTGTAGCCAAAGCTATGTAGTCAGCTTCGTGTTTGCTATTTGCTATGCATGTATCCAATTTAGTAGGAGAATGAAATCTTAAGAATGTAGAAGACAATGGTGTGTTAATGAGAGGTAGCTAAGAGATGTAGATTAGAACATGATTAAGTCAATGGGTAGAAACAATAGTGGCGGATGTACTAGTGATACGCAACTGTAGACCGATTGGATATGCTAATGCAACTAAACCAGGAGATTGCTATAAAAAATGCTATGTACAAGGATCGGTGGGCAATCAGCGACTAGCTCAATGAATGTCTCAGCTTTGATTTGCAAATTAAAGTTTAACCCTTCTTGAAGAATCTTCTGCGTCTCTTGGTCATTTGTGGGGCACGAGAAACCACGACAAAATTGGCGACCGTGGCAGGACCGGAAAGAGACCCGCGGAAAGGAAACGGCAGATTGGGGATGCTTCCCAGTCCTCTAGGGACCCCCACAAGGCTAACAGAATTAAGGGTGCACCCAAACAAAAGGTAAGCGCTTTTTGCGACAATTTGGACTAAGAATTCTGTTGGTTTTGGGGAGGTCTTGGAGTCTCAGAAGTGTGGAACCACTGCCGAAGGGTCTCTCCGGTCCAAAGAATCTGGCAGAATTGGGGGTTAACAGGAGGCTCAGAGGATTGATCAAGAACACTGCAGTGAGGGTAAGTACAAATAAGTTAATAAGAAGTTAAGTGAAGAAAAATTCCACGTGGTGTTGGTAAGTCCCTGTGGATACCGCTTCGTATGAAACGAAGGTCTGAACGGGCAGGGAAAGGAAAAATAGAGAAATTCCTCGTGGATACTGCCTTAAGAGATAAGGGTCTGAATAGATGAGGTGCATAGAGAAAATCCCTGTGGATACCACTTCGTATGAAACGAAGGTCTGAACGGGCAGGGAAAGGAAAATAGAGAAAATCCTCGTGGATACCGCCTTAAGAGATAAGGGTCTGAATAGACGAGGTGCAAAGAGGAAGTTCTGTGGATACCGCTCTGAATAGAGGTCTGTACGGGCAGAACAGAATAGGAAACAAGGACAGTCCAATATATAGTTTAAAGCGCTGGTAGATAGACGATAGATTAGGCATAGAATTAGAGTAAATAATATTATCCTGTAAACGAACTGTGAATCTCTGAAATACCTTAAAAAGAGAGAACAACATGACAGATAAAGGAACAGCAGTAGAGATTCTGAGCAAGAAATTCCCGGTAAATAAATATGAGATCACAAAAACCTGGGGAAAATGGGAAAAGGGCTATATTACCCAGGGCTGAAATGCCCAAATCTGAGCTACATTGTACAGTGATTTTTGACGAGACTCAGAACAGGGAGTTAGAGGAGAGATGGCACCTGGAGGCATGTACCCAACAGCACCTGGAAGGGGAGGCTGTGATAATTGGAAAGCAAGGGGCAGCTTTACAAGTTAAGTGGAACACCTTTTTAGAAAAATGGTACAGGATACCGGAGGCTGCGCCCCACGTAACGTTGTCAGTAAACAAGGGATATCAGTCTAAAGACTTAAGACCCTTAGTTAAAAGTGCTGAAACTGTAACAGTGTGGAGGAAAATCACGCCAGAGGTGTGGATATCAGAAGACAACAATTGCATTAAAATAATGGTAAGTGTAGATATGGTAGGGACAGTGAGAGAGGTCGAAATAACTCCCCAACCACACATGCCATTGCTGGGAAAGGAAAGAGGCCAGCAGAAAGATAGAAGGTTAGATGAGTTGCCATCTATTCTGTGGTCACAGCATGACACAGACTTAAGGAAAATAAAAACAGCTAGTCCGGTGGAAATAAGGCTGAAAAGGGGAGCAATTCCACCCAGGAGACCACAATACCCTCTAAGACCAGAAGCAGAAGAGGGAATAGCATCGACAGTGCAGGGGTTGCTTGAAATAGGAGTGCTTAAAAGAACAAACAGTCCATGCAATACCCCGTTGCTGCCGGTCTTAAAAGCAGATAAATCTAAGTGGAGATTGGTGCATGATTTGCGAGCGGTAAATGACGTGGTAGAGGACTGGCCAGCGGTAGTCCCCAACCCACACACGCTTTTGACTAATGTTCCACCAGAAGCAAGTTACTTTTCAGTGATTGATTTGTGTTCGGCTTTCTTCAGCATTCCTCTACCCGAGCAGTGTCAGTATCTGTTTGCATTTACTTACAGAGGTGCTCAGTATACCTATACCAGAATGCCGCAAGGATTTAAACATTCACCACATGTTTTTAATCAGGTGTTGAAGGCAGACCTAGAGGGCATGCCATTGGAAAGTACATTGTTACAGTATGTGGATGACCTGTTGATTAGCTCCCACAGCGAGGAACAGTGTGAGCAGGACACTATAACTCTGTTAGAGAAGCTGGCGCACGGAGGACATAAAGTATCCAAAAAGAAACTGCAATTTTGCACGCAGCAAGTGGAATACTTAGGCAGGGTAATATCCAAGGGAGTAAAGGCGATAGCACCAGATCAGATTGAGGCAATAACTAAGGCCCCAAAACCCCAGACTGTAGGGCAGATGATGACGTTTTTGGGAATGGCAGGATACAGCTCAGATTGGATAGGAGAATATGCTGAGATTGTGGCACCTTTGAGAAAGATAATGAGAGAAGCAGGACATACAAATTTGAAGAACGGCTTACAGTGGAATGAAAAGACGGAGATAGTTTTCAATACTATTAAGCAGGAATTGCAGTCAGCACTAGCATTAGATTTGCCTGACTACGAGAAGGTTTTTCATTTGTATGTATCAAACCGACAGGAGGGTTACGTCACAGCTGTTCTAACACAAGAGACAGGCACAGGAAAAGCAAAGCAGCCGATAGCATACTACAGTACGAGACTAGATGAGGTGGCTCAGGGGTATCCACCCTGTTATCAGGGATTGGCAGCGCTGTACCATGCATATGAAAAGGCATCATCTGTAACCCTGGGCTATCCTGTGACTCTGTACACACACCACAAAGTAACAGAATTGCTGGAAAGAGGGAAATTTGTGCTGACGCCAGCCAGGATAGCAGTGTATATATAGATAGATAGATAGATAGATACTTTATTCATCCCCATGGGGAAATTCAACTTTTTTCCAATGTCCCATACACTTGTTGTAGCAAAACTAATTACATACAATACTTAACTCAGTAAAAAATATGATATGCATCTAAATCACTATCTCAAAAAGCATTAATAATAGCTTTTAAAAAGTTCTTAAGTCCTGGCGGTAGAATTGTAAAGCCTAATGGCATTGGGGAGTATTGACCTCTTCATCCTGTCTGAGGAGCATTGCATCGATAGTAATCTGTCGCTGAAACTGCTTCTCTGTCTCTGGATGGTGCTATGTAGAGGATGTTCAGAGTTATCCATAATTGACCGTAGCCTACTCAGCGCCCTTCGCTCAGCTACCGATGTTAAACTCTCCAGTACTTTGCCCACGACAGAGCCCGCCTTCCTTACCAGCTTATTAAGACGTGAGGCGTCCCTCTTCTTAATGCTTCCTCCCCAACATGCCACCACAAAGAAGGGGGCGCTCTCCACAACTGACCTATAGAGCATCTTCAGCATCTCACTACAGACATTGAATGATGCCAACCTTCTAAGGAAGTACAGTCGACTCTGTGCCTTCCTGCACAAGGCATCTGTGTTGGCAGTCCAGTCTAGCTTCTCGTCTAACTGTACTCCCAGATACTTGTAGGTCTTAACCTGCTCCACACATTCTCCATTAATGATCACTGGCTCCATATGAGGCCTAGATATCTATCTAGAGGCCTATCAGATGCTATTGACATTTCCAGACATAACTATACAGAGATGCACTACCAGTAATATAGCCGATTTTGTCCCTTTGGGCTATGAAGGAGAACCCATGATTGTGTAGGGAAGACGATGGCATTTGCCAAATTGAGAGCAGATTTACAGTCAGAACCACTAGAGGATGCAGATAAAAAGGTTCTGTTCGTAGATGGCTCTTGTTATAGGGACTATGATGGAAATCATGCAGGGTTCTCAGTAGTGCAGCAGGATTAGTCAAGCTATAAGATTATTAGGATGGAGTCCTGTCCCCAACCGTGTTCCGCCCAACTAGCGGAAATCAAAGCCCTGACAGCTGCGTGTGAAATGATGGAAGGTGAGAAAGTAGACATCTATACTGATTCAGCATATGCTCATGGAGTATGCCATTTGTTCGGGGCAGTGTGGAAGCAGAGAGGTTTTAAAAAAAGTAATGGAAATTCCATACAACATTGTCAGCAAATTCTAGACTTAATAAAAGCCATAATGAAACCTAAAGCATTGGCTATAGTAAAATGCCAGGCACATAAAAAGGGAAATGATGTAATAACAAAGGGAAATCAAGCTGCGGACGAGGCAGCCAGAAAAGCGTCTGGATGTACATCAGCTGTCATTGCCCCCCAGGTAGGCCTAGCTCCAGAACCTGTGGTAGAGGACCTAATTGAAATACAAGGTAAGGCAACTTTGGCAGAACAGACAATGTGGAGAAAAAGGGGGACCAAGCAGAACCCGGAAGGCTTGTGGAGCACGGAAGATGGTTTGTTGGTAGCGCCCACCCCTCTGCTGACGATTCTGATTTCAGAAGCGCATGGGATGGACCACTGTGCAAGGGGGGGAAGTGATAAAGAAAATAAAGAAGGATGGTTTTTGGTCACTTTATTTACAGGCTTCAGTGGACTTTGTCTTGTCACAGTGCAAGGTATGCACACAGAATAATGTTCGGAAGGGAATTACAACCCCAATAGGTCACATTCCTGTACCTGAAGGACCATTTAAACATCTAGTGATCGATTACGTAGACATGATAAAGACAGTGAGAGGGAAAAGATACATGCTGGTAGTAATTGATCGATTTAGCAGATGGGCGGAGGCGGTACCTTCAAGAGATCAAGGGGCAAAGACAGTGGTAAAATTCCTGACAAATGAAGTGATCCCAAGGTTTGGAATACCTACAGAAGTTAGCTCAGACAATGGTTCAGCTTTTATCCAGAAAGTGGTCAAATTGGGACTACAAGCGCTGAGGATAAAGCAAAGATTTGGATGTGTATACCACCCTCAGTCGCAGGGCATGGTAGAGAGAATTAATGGAACCCTGAAAGCCAAACTGAACAAAATTTGTGCAGACACTAAACTTAATTGGGTCGATGCTTTACCGTTAGCATTGATGAGTTACCGCATGCAAACTAATCGAATGACATGCCTGACACCGCATGAAATGCTCACTGAGAGGCCCATGCCAGTGCCCCAGTGGAGAGGGCCGTATAAAGGACCTAGTTTGGAACAATTGGAAATAGAATTGAAACAATACATGCAGCAGCTAACTATGATACATAGGTCTATTTATGCACAGGAAGAACAGAAAGAGCCGGAGACCATACAAGGGGAAGGACCGATCAAACCAGGAGACCAGGTTTACGTGCGAGTTTTTCGGAGAAAGTGGAACGAGCCAAGAAGGGAAGGACCCTTTACGGTGACCAAGGCATCACCCACCGCAGTTCAGGTAGAAGGACGCTCCATCTGAACCACTGCACGAGGGCAGTCCCGCAAGGGCAATCAGGTGAGGTGTCCGAGGTAAGTGATGCGGAAGAGCAGTTAGCAGGAGACAGACAGGAGGAACAAGAAGCTGACACTGCACCTCAGGAGTTTGATCAATTGGTAAGGGAAATTTTTGGTCCTGAGGACGGGCCTGAAGACCCTCAGGATGTGGTGGTGGATAGTATAGAGCTTTTTCAGATAATGGGGATGAGCTGGGAACGACCAGTCGTGCCCCTGGGGACAAAGCACCCACATACTCCAGTGCAGACTTGGAAACCATTAGTGTGGCAGATAAGGAATGGGACTGTTAAGTCCCCACAGAACCTACAGAAAAGAAGTAAGAGGAGCACAACACTTACCTCCTCGCCATGGTTACAGACACGTACTAATCAGTGGTATCAATGGGCAACTTACACGGCAGGAATGATGAAGAGACAGAATTGTTACCTGTGCTCAAGGGAAAGCCCCACTCAGCATGTAGTTCCCATGCCTTATAACTCCTCCACTTGCACGCGGTGGCGAAGAGAGTATAGGGAGCAATGTGAACGACAGTGTCCAGGTTCGATTAAGGCTTGCTTCCTGAAGCTTTGTGTTGTAACAGATCCCTGCTATCAAAGCTGTATGAGAAATGCACCAATGTGCCCATATTGGTGTATGTTATATCAGGCTTCCCCGCAGTTTGATCAACGCAAGCTTGCCTCTGACTGCAACTACAGCAGACCATGGGCTGTAAACAAAAGGAGCAAGACTCCTACACTGGAACAGCTTATAATGCAGTATAAATTGAGCTATGAATGTTTTACGAGGAAAGGTGCTCGTCCAGTGGGTCATTTCAGAAGTAGCTGCACTCAGATGTGGGACACATAGTAGGTTCCCCTCCACCCGAAGGTGCATTGGACACCCAGACCATCCCCTTAGCGGACACCTGGTGGCTGTGTGGTGAGGAAGGGGGTCTGAGATCTACGCTCCCCCTCAATTGGGCAGGAACATGTACGCGTGTCATGCTGCTTCAGGAAGTTATAATGTCCCCTGAAGTACAGTCCAACGCTAACTCCCCTGAGCAGCGGACACTGCTACGGCGGAAGAGAAAATATGAACCTGACCCGATGATCCGGATTGACAGTATAGGACAGCCGGGAGGTATACCTAATGAATTCAAGGCACGGAATGAGATTGCTGCAGGCTAGGAAGCGATCATACCTGTGATAGGCGTAAGCAAAAATGTTGAATGGATAAACTATATATACTACAATCAACAGAGATTCATCAACTACACCGATGATGCACTGGAGGCCTTAGGGCAACAGCTGGATGCAACTAGCAGGATGGCGTGGCAGAATAGACAAGCATTGGACTGGCTGTTGACAGAAAAAGGAGGAGTTTGTGTGATGTTTGGAGAGAAGTGCTGTACTTTTATACCAAATAACACTAGTCCAGAAGGATCGTTTACTAAGCCAAAGTATAAGTTGAAAAGTCTAAGAAAGGAAGTTAAACAGAATGCAGGGTCCGGACATCAGTTATTTGACTGGTTAGAAAGTAGACTCGGAGGATGGGGAGCATGGCTGACTAAAATGGCAATAACTGTCCGTATTGTATTGTTGAGCTGTGCGCTTGTGCTGTGCTGTTTTCTTCCTTGTCTCAAGTCTCTTGTAGTGCGTGCTGCAACCAAACAATTTCCGATGCTCGTGGCAATTACTGAAGCAAGCTTAGTGGAGAAAGAAACACCGAAAATGTATCGTTACAACCTATAACACCTGCAGGATGAACAAGAGCAAAACGACAGTGTGGGAGTAGATTGGAAGGGCTTCTGAGTTTTTTTCCCTGTCTCAGGTACAAAGGGACAGGTTTTTGGCTCAGCGGCCCAGGGTAACAGGGAGAGAATACTTTTGAGGTCTTGGCGCAGAAAATTATAGTTTAACCCGAGATTTGGGAATAAGTGCTTGAGTTTATTGGGGCTTTTGTGCGCGGACTCTTAGTCTTCTTTCTCTGTGTGAGACCCTATGGGTCTCAAAGGGGGGATATATTGGAGTATAAAAGTTGCATTGTTTGCTGTGTAACCAGAACTATGTAGTCAGCTTTGAACTTGCTATTTGCTATGCATGTATCCAATTTAGTAGGAGAATGAAATCTTAAGAATGTAGAAGACAATGGTGTGTTAATGAGAGGTAGCTAAGAGATGTAGATTAGAACATGATTAAGTCAATGGGTAGAAACAATAGTGGCGGATGTACTTGTGATACGCAACTGTAGACGATTGGATATGCTAATGCAACTAAACCAGGAGATTGCTATAAAAAATGGTATGTACAAGGATCGGTGGGCAATCAGCGACTAGCTCAAGGACTGTCTCAGCTTTGATTTGCAAATTAAAGTTTAACCCTTCTTGAAGAATCTTCTGCGTCTCCTGGTCGTTTGTGGGGCACGAGCAACCACGACAAATCCTGGGATTGTTATTGCATTGCCTGTTTATGGGACTGGACACTGTTGATTTGTTTGCTACATTGACAGCAGCTCAGACAAATCATCCGACTGGCAGTAAAACACTCCGGGGCAGACTGAGCTTGTTAGAAATGCTGCAGAAATACAATTACGTGAAGCTCAGTATCAGGGTCCACCTCCATTGTGAATTGCTCGCCTCTCAGTACTGACAGTGATGCAGGCAACATACTGCGCAAGGATCCTCGTAAATTTCATTTGCCCACTGAAAATGCCACGAGCTTGTTAATACGCTCCAAGCCACAGGTTAATGGGGGAATAATCACATCATCAGACGACGTGTGAGCAGCTATAATCTAGGAATCAGACCACTTCCACACCACAGCACACAAACAAAGACAGTAAATCTTGTCATTACCAAATGTTGTTTAGCCTCACTGGCCTCCTAAAACAAATGAACATTTCTTGACCACAAATGGTTTTGGAGCTGGTGCAGGAACACATTGATGCAATTACAAAGAAGGCACATCATCAGTTAAGCTTTATTAGGAGCCAGAGGTTATTTGGAGTGTCACCAAGGACTCTTACAAATTTCTACAGATATCCAAAGGTTCCCTTTACAGCGTTCCGGTTGCTTTACAGCCTGGTTCCAATGCACAACATTGCAAGAGGCTGGTCAACACATCCAGCTCTATCACAGGCACAACCTCCCCCAGCATCAAGGACATCTTCAAGAGATGCTGGCATCCATCACTAAGGACCCTGACTGTCCAGGACATGCCTTCTTCTAGTTGCTACCATCGGGGACAAGTTACAGGAGCTTGAAGACTCACACTCAATGATTCAGGAACAATTTCTTCCCCTCCGTGATCAGATATATAGTCTATGAACCCATTAACATTATCTTTTTTTGCATTATTCATTTATTTTGTAATTTATCATAATTTTTGTGTCTTGCATTGCACTGCTGCTCCAAAACAACAAATTTCACAATACATATCAGTGATAATAAACCTGACACTGATTTTGATTCTGAACCTGATAAGGCACAACTATAAAGAATGCAGAATATATTGTTACAGTCACAGAGAAAATGCAATACAGGTAAACAAAAAAAGTGCAAGGCCAGAACTGTAAGGTAAAAATTCCTCCTTATCATACCAGAGGCCATTCAATAGCCTTATTACAGCAGAACATTGTGATGAAGTGCTTTGAGAGGTTGGTGATGAAACACATCAACTCCGGCCTGAGATACGACTTAGATCCACTCCAATTTGCCTACCGTCACACCAGGTCAACAGTAGATGCCATTTCACTGGCTCTTCACTCAACCCTGGAACATCTGGAGAGCAAAGATACATACATCATGAAGCTCTTCATTGACTACAACTCAGCATTCAATACTATCATCCCCTAAGACTAATCAATAAGCTTCAAGTCCTAGTTGAGATTCTAAATCGGAGAAAGGCCAATTTCGATGGTTTCAGAAAGGATCTGGCAGCTGTGGATTGGGACAGGCTGATCTCAGGCAAAGGTGTGCTTGGTAAATGGAAGGCTTTCAAAAGTGAAATTTTGAGAGTATAGAGTTTTTATGTTCCTATCAGAATAAAAGGCAAAGATAACAGGTTTAGGGAAACTTGGTTTTCGAGAGATATTGAGGTCCGGCTTAAGAAGAAGAAGGTACATAGACAGGAAGGAACAAAGGAGGTACGTGAGGAGTATAAGAAATACAGAGAGTACTTAGGAAGGACATCAGGAGTGCTGAAAGAAGGCATCAGGTTGTCCTATCAGACAAGGTGAAGGAGAATCCCTCAGACTTCTACAGATACAGTATGCTAAGAGCAAAAGGATAGCTAGGGTTAAAATTGGTCCTCTGAAAGAACAAACACGGTTATCTATGCTTGGATCCGGGGGAAGATGTAAATCTGTATTTACTTGGGACAATACAACAGCAAGGTGCAGATTACAGAGCAGGAGGTGTTTTGCTGTCTTGAGGGTGGATAAATCCCCAGGGCCAGGTTAGGTGTTTCCAGGGACTTTGTGGGAGGCTAGTGTAAAAATTACGGGGGTCCTAGCAGAGATATTTAAAATGTCCTTAACAATGAGTGAGGTGCCGGAGGATCGGAGGATAGCTAATGTTGTTCCATTGTTTGAGAAAGAGTTTAAAAGCTAAACTGAGAAATTATGGGTCAGTGAGCCTGACATCAGTAGTGATACATTACTGGAAGGTATTCTAAGGGATGGGACAGATAAGATTGATTAGGGCTTTGTGCATGGTTGATCATGTGTAACCAATCTTACAGAGCTTTTCCAGGAAGTTTGAGGCAGCATGGATTCAACAAAGGCAGGTCCTGTTTGACAAACTTACTGGAGTTCTTTGAGGATATAATGAG
Source organism: Hemitrygon akajei (assembly GCF_048418815.1). Classification (NCBI taxonomy): domain Eukaryota; kingdom Metazoa; phylum Chordata; class Chondrichthyes; order Myliobatiformes; family Dasyatidae; genus Hemitrygon; species Hemitrygon akajei. The sequence continues at coordinate 37,476,079 of NC_133127.1, forward strand.
CGCAGTGGATAGAGGGGAACAGATGGACATTATTTACTTGGATTTCCAGAAGCCGTTTGATAAGGTGTCGCATAAAAGACTTAACCATGAGATATGGATGCATAGAGTTGGGAGTGATGTATTGGCATGGATAGAGAATTGGTTAACCAATAGAAAGCAAAGAGTTGGGATATATGGGTGTTTCTCTGGTTGGCAATCAGTGGTGAGTGGTGTGCCACAGGGGTTGTTGCTGGGCCCACAACCGTTCAAGATATACATTAACGACCTGGAAGAGGGGACCGAGTGCAGTGTATCTAAGTTTGCTGATGATACTAGATTGAGTGGAAAAGCAAATTGTGGAGAGGATACGGAGAGTCTGCAGAGAGATATAGATAGGTTAAGTGAGTGGGCAAGTGTCTGGCAGTACAATGTTGGTAAATGCAAGGTCATTCACTAAGGAAGGAAAAATGAAAGAGCAGGTTATTATTTAAATGGTAAAAGATTGCAGCATGCTGCTGTGCAGAGGGACTAGGGAGTGCTTGTGCATGAATCACAAAAGGTTGGTTTGCAGGTGCAGAAGGCTATCAAGAAGGGAAATGGAACATTGGCCTTCATTGCTAGAAGGATCGAATTTAAGAGCAGGGAGTTTATAGGGTACTGGTGAGGCTGTGTCTGGTGTACTGTGTGCAGTTCTGATCTCCTACTTGAGGAAGGATATACTTGGAGGCGGTGCAGAGGAGGTTCACCAGCTTGATTGCAGAGATGAATGGGTTAGATCAGGGGTCGGCAACCTTTTTGCCTCTGTGGGCCGGATCACATATTAATGAGCGGACGGTGGGCCAGATAAATGCCATAAAAAACTTGAAATATGGGAATTATCCATTTAAATACATCTAGTTACAAATGTTTTGCCTCAAGTTAATGAATAACACATGCTAGAAAATCATTTGTGCTTAACCAAGGATGCCAATTAGTAATCAAAGAACTCAGTTTAGTTGCAACTTATTTCAATCAAGGCATCTTTTGAATCTATTAAAAGGACACAAAGAATCTTTAAACATAAAACGTATGAACATGATGCATTGAATGGTGGTAAATTAAGTATAATAAAAAAGAAAATTTTAATGCAAACAGTTGATAAATCGATGTGAAACTTGATGCTGTTTGTTGCTTGAAAGCTTCTCAATATTGGGTTTCAGACTTGTTGATGCCAAGAGCAAGACATTATCCAGACGGGCATCAGTCAATCTTGTTCTCAAATGGTTCTTGGTGTGCTTCATTTTTGAAAATAATTGCTCGCACAGTTAAGTGCTGCCAAACAATGATGCCATCTTTTTTTGCATGGTCCACTAAGTTCAGATACTTCCCACTTGGAGGAATATATTTTCTATAGAAGTCAAGCACTGACACATCTTCAGAACGAAATTTCGATCTCAATATGTCATCACAATGCATCTCAATCAATTTCATTTGAAAACTTTCTGATACAGTGTCCACTTACACATCAAGTGGAGTAGCATGGGTATTTCCTTCATTTTCATTGCTTTTCTTGTCAAAAAATGACGTTTGTTTTCCTAACCTAGCCTTAATTCGTTCAACTTCATCCTTCCTTGCTTGCCCAGTAAACTTGTTAAAATTTCCACTATGGCGAGTCTTGTAATGTCGCCTGATATTTGCCACCTTCTTCACAGCGACATTTTCTAGGCAAATGAGACAGATTGGTTTCCCAGCTTGCTCGATGAGGAAGTAATCTAGTGTCCAAGTGTCTTGGAAATTTCGGCACTCAGTGTCTACCTTCCTGCGTTTTGCATTCATTGCCATTGGAATTTTTTCTTTGATTTTATTTCAAAACGCGAGTTATTCAACAAGTATCATGGCACATGTAAATATCTGGATATTTAGCATGGATTTCTTGTTAAAACACAGTGACGTTGTTTCTGTTTACAAATTTGAACGATCCCATTTGAAAATCTGTGCCTGCACGGAGAGCATCTAATACATATTAATAAGGTAGTCTGCCTTCCCGTCATTTGTATATACCAGTGTTTGGTTTGGAACAAAACAGAACCTGGGGCCAGTGTAACAAGGCGCCATGCATGTCCATCAGTGTGGTCGCGTGAAACACTCAGAATAAGGAAAAATCGCTCGCGGGCTGGATAAGCACAGTATCCCAATATTTGCTCGCGGGCCGGTCAAAATACCTTCACAGGCCGGATGTGGCCCGTGAGCCATAGGTTGCCTACCCCTGGTGTAGACTATGAGGAGAGATTGAGTCACCTAGGACTGTACTAGCTGGAATTCAGAAGAATGAGAGGAGATCTTATATAAATGTATAAAATTATGAAGGAGATAGATAAGATAGAGGCAGGAAAGTTGTTTCCACTGGTAGGTGAGACTAGAACTGGGGGACACAGCCTCAAGATTCAGGGGAGTAGATTTAGGACGGAGATGAGGAGGATCTGCTTTTCCCAGAGAGTGGTGAATCTGTGGAATTCTCTGCCTGATGAGGCAGAGGAGGCTACCTCAATAAATATATTTAAGACAAGGTTGGATAGATTTTTGCATAGGAGGGGAATTGAGGGTTACAGGAAAAAGGCAGGTAGTTGGAGATGAGTACATGGCCAGATCAGCCATGATCTTATTAAATAGCAGAGCAGGCTCGATGGGCCAAATGGCCTTCTCCTGCTCCTATTTCATATGTTTCTTATGTCACCAGGAAAGTTGAATGAAGGCAAGGCAGTGGATATTGCCTGCATGGGCTTTAGCAAGGCATTTGATAAAGTTCTGAATAGGAAATTGGTCAGAAAGGTTCAGTCACTTGGTATTCAGAATGATGTAGTAAATTGGATTAGACAGTGCCTTCAAGAGAGAAGCCAGAGAGTGGCAGTAGATGGTCGCCCCTATGTATGACAAGTGGTGTATCACAGGGATCTGTGCTGGATCTACTGTTGTTCATCATCTATATCAATGATCTGGCTGATAATGTGCTTAACTGGACCAGCAAATTTGCAGATGACACCAAGATTAGGGGTGTAGTGGATAATGAGGAAGGCTATCAAAGCTTACAGTGGGACCTGGACCAGCTGGGAAAAACGGCAGATAGAATTTAATGCAGACAAGTGTGAGGTGTTGCACTTTGGGAGGGAAAACCAGGTTTGTCCTTACACAGTGGACGGTAGGGCACTGAAGAATTCAATAGAACAGAGCGATCTGGGAATACAGATCCATAATTCATTGAAAGTGGCATCATCAGTAGATAGAGTTGTAAAGAAAGCTTTTGGCTGGTTGGCCTTCATAAATCTGAGTACTGAATACAGCAGTTTGGATGTCATGTTGGCGAGACCTAACTTGGAGTGTTGTGTACATTTCTGGCCACCTTCCTGCGGGAAAGATATCAACAAGACTGAAAAAGTACAGAGATAATTTACAAGGATGTTGCCAGAACTTGAGGAACTGAGTTATAGGGAAAGGTTGAATCAGTTAGGACTTAATTCCCCAGAGCATAGGAGAATGAAGGGAGATTTGATTGAGGTATACAGAATTATGAGGGGTATAGATTGAGTAAATGCAAGCAGTCTTTTTCCCCTGAGGGAGGGTGACACTAGGACTAGAGGTCATGGGTTACGAGTGAAAGGTGAAATTTTAAGGGGGAGCTTCTTCACTCAGACGATGGTGACTGTGAAATGAGCTGCCAGAAGAAGTGATGGGTTTGGGTGCTATTTCAACATTGAAGTGAAATTTGGATAGGTAAATGGATGGGAGAGGTATGGAGTGGTATGGTCAGGGTGTAGGTTGATGGGACTAGGCAGATTAATAATTCGGCAAATTAGATGGGCTTGAAGTCCTTTTTCTGTGGCTGTTGTGTTCTATGACTCCATGACTCTAGGAAGCAAAGAGTGATGGTTGAAGATTGTTTCCTGGACTGGGGGGGTGGGGGGGGGGAGGGGGTCAGTGAATGTTGGTGTGCTGCAGGGGTCAGTGCTAGAACCCTTGTTATTCGTTAGTTATAAAAATGATTTGGATTTGAATGCAGAGGACCTGATCAATAAGTTTGCAAATGCACCAAATTAGGATGTGTCGTTGATAGTGAAAGAGATTTAGAAGGCACCTGAGGGACCGTTTCACAGAGCATTGTGAGTATGTGGAACGAGCTGCCTGAAGAAGTGGTTGAGGCAGGTACAATAGTATAAGTTAAGTTTGAATGTTATGAGTATTTCTAAGATTTAGTAACTTTAATTGTGGTCACATGGTCAGCAACCATGTGATACAGTAGGTACATGGAGAGACAGAGGTGTGGGGGAAGTTAGAGAGATATGGGCCAAGCACAGGAAATTGGGACTAGCTGAGTGGGCACATGAATTTGTGGGGCCAGAGGGCCTGTATCTGGGCTGTATTGCTCACTGACCTGTGCAACTCTATAATGTAGGCAAATGAAATGAACTCATATAGACACCAACAAACACAATGGAGGAATGTGTTGGAGGAACACAACGAGTCAAGCGGCACCTGTGTGAGAAGGAGAAATTGTCAACGTCTCGGATTGAAACCTTGTGTCGATGCACTGCTTAATTCCATTCTACCCCTAGATGCTGGTGGACCTGCTGTGTCCCTGCAGTTCCTGTAGGTTCCTCTAGATGTCAGCATCTGCAGTCGCTTGTGTCTATCTCAGGTCGGCATCTTGGTTTGCAAGAATAAACTGGGTTGAAGAGCTTGTTTCCCCCTACGATTCTGTGACACCTACACTGTAGATAAACTCACAGTAACTCACCAACCCGCACGTTTTGAGCTGTGGCAGGAAACCAGAGAACCTGGAGCCCCTGCAAACTCCACATGGTCAGCGCTGGAGGCCAGGATCAAATTCAGATGCTGAAGCTGTGAGGCAGTAGCACTACTTGCTGTGTCACTCTGACGCTTCACCACGACATCAGGACAATGATTAGACATCTGTTTTAATGGTGATCTGAGCGCTAGATATTGGCCAGAGACTTTGGAAAACTACTCTCCTCATTCTCCTTCAAATGCTGTCGTGGGATCTTACATACCCACCTGAGAGAGCGACAATGGTCTGTCGGAGAGGGTGAGCCAGCGGCAATGCTGCTCTGAAGCACTGGCATGGAACCACATCCCCTCCCCTTTGAAGTCAAACTGGGACTAAAAAGCTTTGATTACTGAAGGGTTTTGATTGAGTAAATGTTTGTGTGGCAAGAGTGTGGGTGGACATAAACCATGGTGTGAAGGGGTCAGCAAAATTTTGGGGTGGGGGTGGGGATATGTTTTACTTTGCAGGTGGTTATAATCTTGAGCTTCCTCAAGGGGCAGTCAGGCAGCTTCAATAGGAGAAACATGTTGGGTGTAGGGAGAGAGTAGGGATCAACTGGACAATCGGTCAAAGAGTTGGCATGGGGGCAATGGGCCAAATGGTCTCACTCGGCACCATGTGCCGTGAAAAGTCCTTGCTGAAGGAAAAGCTGCAGAGATCTCCCAGCTGACACGGGCGATACTTACTCCCCAGTCATCAGCTCCAGAACAGGTCACAGGTCATCAATACCAGGAGAGGTCACAGGTCATCAGCACTGTGACAGGTCACAGGTCATCATTACTGGGACAGATCATTGGGTCATTGATAACTTCCGATACTACTTGTGAGATAACTGAACACAATAGAAGCGGGAGCAAGCCATTCCACCCCTCATCCTTGCTTCCCCTTATCAATAAGACCACTACTGATTCCTCACCTCAGCACTGCATTCCTGCACAAACACCATTTCCCCCAATTCCTTGAAAGTGTCTCTTGAATTCCAGCTACTATCCTTCCCTACATTATTGGTGATTTAATCGGTAAAAGGCTGCTGTTGCCACACGTCCTGAGATACAGTGCGAAGCAGTACATATCAGTAACGGAATGCAGAATATAGTGTTACAGTTACAGAGTACGTGCAGTGCAGTGCAGGCAGGTGCAAGGGCCATGACGAGGCCGAGTCCATCCTCTCGTACAAGATGCCCATTCAAAGATCTTATAACAATCTCCTCGAGCTCAGTGATACGTCTTGCCCGACAGGAATGGGGAGAAGAGAGAAGAGAGTGGGCTGCTTCACCAAGGCGGTGGGAAGTGTACTCATAGTCCGTGGAGGGGAAGCTGGTTTCTGTGATGTGTTGAGCTGTGTCCACAGCTCTTGTAGTCTCAGGCGGAGTCGTTGCCATGCCATGATGCATCTGGATAAGATTATTTCTAATAATAGGCATCCGTCGGTCTCGTGAGACCATGGATCTGCGCCTTGGAAGGCTTCCAGGGCGCAGGCCTGGGCAGGGTTGTATGGGAGACTGGCAGTTGCCCAAGCTGCAGGCCTTCCCCTCTACACGCCACCGATGTTGTCCAAGGGAAGGGCACTAGGAGCTTGTGCACCGGTGACGTCACAGAGCAATGTGTGGTTAAGTGCCTTGCTCAAGGACACAACACGCTGCCTCAGCTGAGGCTCGAACCAGTGACCTTCAGATCACTAGGCTGATGCCTTATCCACTAGGTCACGCACCAGATTATTTCTATGGTACATATATTAAACAGTGATCACAGTTTAAAAGTACAGTACATACTTATTAGAAGAGCACTCAGAATGTGTGAAGTTTGCAACAGAAATGCAGATTACTGGACCTCAGTCCAAAACGTGTCCTGCTTATTCCTTTCCACAGTTGCTGCCTGACCTGCTGAGTTTCCTCCACCATTTTGTATTTGATCGAATAGGAATTCAAGTTCTTTCTCTCTGTTGCAGTTGGCAGAAATATAATAGCAAATAAGCAGATTGTGACTCAATTACCTTCACAAAAGCACAACAGGGAGGAAGATTTCTGTGGGAATTAAGTGGTGGATCCTCTGCCAGGTACAATATACTGCAGTTCACAGATTGCCACCTGAGGGTGCATGTGTGCTTTTCAATTAATACAATTTGGTAACTGCCAAGTGAAAGCTCGCACGGTTATCAAGTGGAAACTAGATGATAAACAACAAAGACAGGCTTGCGTCGGTCACGAGCAAGTGTTTCATGGCCAATGAAACAATGAAGGAAGGCAGAAGCCAATTTGCACGCAGTAAGCCCCCACAATGTGGCAGTGACCAATAGTATGCTTTGGAGACAAAAGAGACGCAGATGCTGTGATCTGGAGTAACAGACAGGGTGCTGGAAGAACACAGTGAGTCAGGCAGCATCTGTGTATGGAAACAGGCAGTCAACGTTTTGAATCGAGGCACTTAATGGTGACTGAGAAATAAACAGTAGACAGAGGATCAGGGTGAGAGTCTGGACACAAAATGTTCAACAGTTCATTTCCCATCATAGGTGCTGCCTGACTGGTTGAATCCACCCAGCTCCTTTGTGTGAGCTCATGTTCTTCTTTGAAATGGGCCATGGGATCTTTCACACCCTACCAGGACCTAGTAGTAAGTCAAATGAAAAATGGCCCCTCAGGCTGTATGGAAATCCCTCAGTACTGTCATCTTAAGAGTCCCTGTAGTGCCATCTGAAACCAGAAGGCCCACACAACAACCGGCAGGCAGAGGGTCAAAGTGGTGGAATGCTCATGAACAACACCAAAGTTCAAAGTAAAATTTATTATCAGACCACATACAACCCTGGGATTCTTTTTCTGCGGGCATCCTTAGCAAATCTATAGAACAGTAACTGTAAACTGCAAACATCAGGAACTATAAACTGTAAACAAACTGGTATAAATAAATAGCTGTAAGTAACGAGTATGAAATAACAATATAACAGAGTCCTTAAATGAGTGTGGATATCCCCTTTTGTTCAACAGCCTGCTGGTTGAGGGGTAGTAATGTTCTTGAACCTGCTGGTGCGAGTCCTGAGGCATTTGTACCTTCTACCTGATGGCAGCAGCGAGAAAAGAGCATGGCCTGGGAGTTGAGGATCTTTGATGATGGACAGTGCTTTCCTGCGGCAATGTTTCATGTAGATGTGCTCAATAGTTGGGAGGACTTTACTCACGAGGTACTGGGCTGAATCCACTCCTTTTGAGGGATTTTCCACTCATTGATGTTCCCATACCAGGCTGTAATGCAGCCGGTCAGCACACTTTCCACCATGTATCTATAGAAGTTCGCCAAGGTTTGTGATGACATGCCAGACCTCCACGGACTCCTGAGGAAGTAGAGGTGTTATCTTGCTTTCTTCACAATAATATTTATATGATGGGTCCAGGACAGGTCCTCTGAAAAAGTGACATCCAGGAATTTAAAATTACTAACCCACTCCACCTCTGATCCTCTGGTGATTACTGGCTCATGGATCTCTGGTTTCCCTCTCCTGAAATCTACAATCAGGTCCTTGGCCTTATTAACATTGAGTGAAAGGTTGTTGTTATTTCATAACTCAGCCAAGTATCCAATCTCCCTCCTATATGCTGATTCATCAGCCCCTTTGATACAACCCACAACAGTGGTGTCATCAGCAAACTTGTATGTGATGTTGGAGCTGTACTTAGCCTCACAGTCAGTGGTGTAAAGCAAGCAGAGCAGGGAGCTAATCACACATCCCCGTGGTGCTCCTGTGCTGATGGAGATTGTGGAGGAGCTGTTTTTGCCAATCCGAACTGACTGGCATCTACAAGTGAGGAAATTCAAGATCGAATTACACAAGGGGGTATTGAGGCCCAGGTCTTGGAGTTTGCTGATTAGTTTTGAGGGGATGATGGTGTTAAATGCCAAGCTGTAATCGATAAAGAGCATCCAGATGTTTGCATCTTTGCTGTCCAGATGTTCCAGAGTTGTGTGAAGAGCCAATGAGATGGCATCTGCTGTAGACTTGTTGCTTCAGTAGACAAATTGGAGTGGATGTAAGTCACCATTCAGACAGGAGTTGATACGCTTCAACACCAACCTCTCAAAACACTCCATCACTGTGGACGCAAGTGCCACTGGGCGACAGTCATTGAGACAGGTTACCATGCTCTTCTTGGGCACCAGTACAACTGAAGCCTGCTTGAAGCAGGTGGGTACCACACACTGCCAGAGCGAGAGATTGAAGATCTCCGTGAATACACCAGCCAGTTGGTCTTTAGTACTTGGCCAGATACTTCGATTGGACTGGATGCTTTCTTTGGATTCACTCTCTTGAAGGCAGCCAGCACGTCATCTTCAGATACTGAGGCCAAAGGATCATCGGGTGACATGGGGGTGCACAATGGTTCCCCGTGTACTGGTGGTCAAAGCGAGCATAGAAGGCATTGAGCTCATCTGGAAATGAACCTCTTCTGTCCCCTATGTCGCAAGATTTAACTTTGTAGGAGTTTATGGTATTCAAACCCTGCCACAGTTGTCGAACATCCCTTGTTGCTTCCAGTCTAGTTGGGAATCTCCACTTTACCTAAGAGATGGTTTTCCAGAGATCATACCCTCACCTCTTGTAGCATTCTTGATCTCCAGACTTGAGTGCCTCTGATCAGGCTCTCAGCAGGTTCCAGATTTCATTGTTCATCCAGGGCTTCTGATTGGGGAAACCGCTGAACGATTATGTGGGTACACTCTCATCCACAGCTGTTTTAATGAAGTCTGTAATGACCCTGCTGTAGTCATTCGGGTCCTCAGATGAGTTCTTAAATACGGCCCAGTCCACTGACACATCCTATAGCCGTTCCTCAGCCTCCTGTGACAACCACTTGGTCGTCTTGATCTCTTGACCCTTGCTCTTTAGGCTCTGTCCGTATGAAGGTAACAGGAGTTCAGCCAAATGATCTGACTTGCCAAAATGTGGTCTCGGGTAGGAACGATAGGCATTCTTTTATCATGGTGTAGCAGTGGTCTGTGTTGGGACCTCTGCTGCAACAGGTTATGTGCTCATTAGGCAGGGTTTTCTTCAAACAGGCCTACCTAGTTAAAGTTGCCGACTATAATTTGAAATGTGTTGGGATGGGGCATTTCTTGTTTACAGACAGCATCGTGCAGTTCAGTGAGTGCTTGCTTATAATTGGCCACTGGTGGTATGTAAGCTGCAGTCAGGATCATGGATGAGAACTCCCAAGCCAAGTAGAATGGTCTACCTCTAATTGTAAGTCAGGGGGACAAGAAGCTGACATAAACCCAACATCCATGCACCAATGACAATTGACTAAAGAGCATATACACCTCCGCCTTTATCCTTACCAGAATTCCAGGTTTGATTCATTCTGAAAATTGTAAAACCTTCTGGTCAGATAGCTGCTTCCGATATGTTCGCTGTTAACCACGTCTCAACGCAACTAACAATTGAGATCTGTCTCACCTGCCTCTGATAGAGCAGCCTTGCCCCAAGATCGTCAATCTTATTTTCAAGTGACTGTGTTATGTTCTTCCATAAGACCAGAAGACATAGGAGTAAAATTTGGCCATTTGGCCCATTGAGTCTGCTCCGCCATTCAGTCATGGCTGACTCTCCCTCATCCCACTAGAGGTCCAGTCTAGTAATTTTAGCCCCCCCCCCCCCCCACTTCATCCTTGCATACAGCAGCACCAGTGGAAGGTTAAAATGGACAGAACAGGACAAGGCAGACCTTGCAACAGCCAGTAACTGATGGAGCCGTCTCAGACAGTTACCTCCAATAAGCAGCTGAGAGTAATTCAGGATCAGAGGTCAGTTTTATTTACCCCAGCACAGTTTAGTAGAGCCTTATACAGTCAAAAGTAGAACTGGAAAGTCAGAATACACATCAGTCCTCATCAAGGGATCAGCAGTGGAAAGGTGAGCAGTTTCAAGTTTCTGGGTGTCAACATCTCTGAACATCTATTCTAGGCCCAACATACTGATACATTTACAAAGAAGGCATGCCAGCGGCTATATCTCACTAAGAGTTTGAGGAGATTCAGTGTGTCACTGAAGACTGCAGCAAATTTCTGCAGGTGTAACGTGGAGAGCATCCTAACTGCTTGCTACACCATCTGATATGGTGGATGGGAGGTGCCACTGCACAAGAACAGAAAAATCTGCAGAGGGCTGTAGGCTAAGCAGCTCCATCACGGACACTAGCTTCCCCGCCATCAAGGATGTCTTCAAAAGGTGATGCCTCGAAAGGGCGGCATCCAACATTAAGGACCCCCAACATCCAGGACATACCCTCTTCTCATTGCTACCATCAGTGAGGAGATACAAGAGCCTGAAGACACACACTCAACACTTTAGGAACAGCTTTTTCTTCTCATCAATCAGATTTCTGAACAGTCTATGAACCACGAACACTTCCTCACCATTTTGCTCTCTATCTGCACTATTTTTTATATATCCTTATTGTAATTTATAGGATATTTTAAGTATTGCACTCTACTGCTGTCACAAGATAACAGATCTCATGACGTATTCAAGATCGTTAAATGTCATTTCCAGTACACAAGTGTAAAGGAGAATTAAATAATTGCTATGCCGGATCTGATGCAGCACAAAAAAAACACAATAAAATAAAGTGCACAATAATAAAAAACACAACAAATATAAATACCTAAGATAGCTTATATCCATAGATTGATTATATACACATAAAGTGACACCAGGTAGAGGAGTGTCTGTATGTAAGGTGACTGATGGGAAATGATGAAGTAGTGGTGTTGGGGTTGTGGAATGGTGGGTTAGTGGGTGGAGGTGTTGATCAGCCATACTGCTTGGGGAATGTAGCTGTTTTGGGGTCTGGTGGCTGTAAAGTAGATGCTACGTAGCCTCCTCCCTGATGGGAGTGAGACAAGCAGTCCATGAGCAGGGTGGGTGGGCGGGATACTGCAGGCTCTTTTCCAGCACCTTTCTTTGATGGTGGGGAGGCTGGTGTCAGTGATACATTGGCCAGTTTTGACTAGCCATTGTAATGCTTCCTCTCCACCACAGTCCAGATTCCATACCACACGGCACGGTGACATAGCATGTTAGGAAGTTCTCTACCGCGCATCTGTAGAAGGCTGTGAATATGATTTGTGCAAAGTCCGGCTCTCTTCAGCCTCCTCGGAAAGTAGAGATGTTGGTGAGCTTTCCTGGTTGTGTAGGACGTGTCCTGGGACCGTCAGGGTTTGTGTGTGATGTGGACTCCCAGGAGTTTGAAACTGCTCACAGTTTCCACTGCTGTGCCGCCGATGGAAAGAGGGGTGTGGGTGGTGAGAGCTAAACCTGATCCTGATTCCGAGTTTTAACCAGAATCGCTCCTCAAGCTTCGGGTTAGGCCTGAAAGATGTGAGAGCGCAGAGGGGATTCAGCAGGATGTTGCCTGGGTTTCAGTGACGAGGAGAGATGGCTCTATTCTCACTGAGGTTGAGAGAGGACGTAAATGAGGTATCTAAATTATGAAGGGTATAGACAGGAGCCTTTCTCCTTTCAGAATTAAATAAAACTAGAAGCATAGGTTTTAGGTAAAGGGGTGGGGGGTAAAAGATTAGGAGGGGATCTGAGGGGTTGTTCATCATCCAGAGAATGGTGAGTACCTAGAACATATTGCTGGAGTAGTGGAAATAGAGTCACTGGGAGTGTATAGATGAGCACTCCGATCACCCAGGAACAGAGGACTGCGGCTCGAGTGCTGAAGGATGGGGTTAATACTGGTGGGTATCCACTGGTCCATATGGAATTAGTGGGCCGAATGGCCTGTCTCCCTGCTCTATGACTCACTTTGATGGCAGTCGACCGGATAACTCAACACAAAACATTTAGGGGGGGGGGGGGGTTAGTTACCGGAGAGAACACATCTCAGGATCCCACCACAGATCAGGCAATGAAACAGTTAAATCAGCCAGTGCATCGTAAATAAATTAGAAAATAGTAGCACTAAACAAACAGTAAGAACCACTCCACTCAACCTTCCAATGATACTGCCAATCAGTTCCGGAATCCTAGCTTCACAGGGTGCGGTTTGAAAGGGTACGTGACAAATTAGTGCTTGAACTAAACTGATCTATCCTGTTGGCTGGTGCATCCAAAGAGCAATCAGCTCGCAAAACTATGAGAAAGGGTCGAAGAGTAATTTATGATCAGCCTAAACAAAGTCGCTTGCAATTGGATTACACTCTGGGTACATGAATTGGATGTTTTTCAGGAAACAGACTAGTGGTTATACTTAATCATAGACCATTTGGCAAGCTGCAAGAACCAATCCCTCACAAGATCTGATCACAGCCAATGGAAGTATTGATTTTGTCAATAATAAATACACCCTGAACCAAATGCTGAGGAATAAATTTCACAATTCTGAGGCCTTTGTTGATCAGGGTTGACCGTAGATGTTGTGTCCTGATTGTCTAGATCATATATGTCAAACTCAAGGCCCGCGGGCCGGATTTGGCCCGCGGTGGAATTATCTTTGGCCCGCGAGATAATGTCTAATTACTATTAAAGCTGGCCCCAGTAATCGAAGCGCCTATGGCGTATGATATGGCTAATGCTGAGTTTATTCAGGTACCAGGTTTTCAGGGTTTTTAGTGTTTATTCGGCAGTCTTCTTCATAAAAAACGGAATTTGTAAAGTGAAACACTTTGTAGTTATAGCAGAGACTGAGACACATGAGAGCAGGCTGAAAAAACGGAGGCAACGAAAGCTGCGTTCGCACGCGTCCGACTGATCTGGACTGCATGAAGCTGCATTTTGCTCAATCCGGCCCGTGACCTAAAATGAGTTTGACACCCCTGGTCTAGATAGACAAGCCTGATCAGTACAACATGGAGAACAAGCTGTTGCCCATGTAGCAAGCTCCCCCCTCTCCATGCATCTGATGAACCCAAAGGGACAGCAGAGACCAATGCAGGTGTTGTCGGTCAGTGTCGAACTTGACACAAGACTGCCTTAGGGACTCCAGCTCTGGATTTTCCCCTCAAAGTTTACTCCTGAAACCTACCCCATGAGTGGGTATAGCCACAAGGCAGCAGAGGTTTGAGATCACAGTTTTCCTTCTGAGATGAGCTGCCAATATGGCTGATGAGCCCAACCAGCCTGACTGGTTGTAAGGTGCCAGTAACCCACCTTCACCCCTTCTCCTGTCAGTAGAAATGGTTGCACCGAGCTTAGTATCTAAGCCACACCTGAAGGCCAGGAGCTGGACTTGATTGTCAGAGACTATTTGAGGCGCACGCCATTGGGAGCATTTAATAGGTAGTGGGAGCATGTCCCCATTACCATTCCCCCCCCCCCCCCCCCACTGGCTACAACAACCTTAAGGAAACAAATTCCCCAATAAATGACAAATAACAGTGTAAAACCCAGAACTGCTAATAGGTAACATATGGAACTGACCTAGTGCTCTCATTACAAATTCAACATAGGTATCAGAAGGACTTTATGAAAACACATTAAATATAACTTTATATTTAACACCATATTTGACAGCTCTTCTCATCTCCTCTATTTCCTGGGCCTTTTCTCTTGGCTCCCTCTCCTACTGAGCGAGGCAAAGATCGAGTTTCCCTCAGCCCCTGTATCCAAAGCATTGTCCTTTGCTGTTTCTGTTTCTGCCACGTTCAATGTGATTCCACCGCCCGGCACATAATTTCCTCTCCTTTCAGAGAACGGACTGGCCTCTTCTTTGGTCTCCATCAACCACATCTACTGATGGTCCAGCAGCATCACAGGCACACAGCATTAAATAACCAGCAATCACGAGAAAAACATAAATTATACACAATTTTTACAAGAAAGGACACCATTAGAACAAAAATACAAAGTCTATTTTAGTGCCAAGCGGCCCTAGTGTTGATAAACTGTGGTGATTATGGTTGTGCCAGTTGGTTCAAGAACCAAACAGTCAGAATTGGAATCAGAACCAGGTTTATTATCACTGTTTTATATGACATGTCTTGATGAAGGGTTTCAGCCTGAAAAGTCAACTGTTTGTTCCTCTCCATAAACCAAGGTAGAACATACACTGAGGAGTGCAGTAGAACAGAGGGACCTGGGAATACAGATACAAAATTCCCTAAAAATGGCATCACAGGTAGATAGGGACGCAAAGAGAGCTTTTGGTACATTGGCCTTTATAAATCAAAGTATTGAGTTGGAATGTTACAGTGAGGGTGTATAAGGCATTGGTGAGGCGGAATTTGGAATATTGTGTGCAGTTTTGGTCACCAAATTACAGGAAGAATATTAATATGATTGAAAAAGTGCAGAGAAGGCTTACAAGGATGTTGCCGGGACTTGAGAAACTGAGTTACAGAGAAAGGTTGAATAGGTTAGGACTTTATTCCCTGGAGCGTAGAAGAATGAGGGGAGATTTGATAGAGTTATATAAAATTATGATGGGTATAGATAGAGTAAATGCAAGCAGTCTTTTTCCACTGAGGCTAGGGGAGGAAAAAACCAGAGGACATGGGTTAAGGGTGAAGGGGGAAAGTTTAAAGGAAACATTGGGGGGGGGGGGGCTTCTTCACACAGAGAGTGGTGGGAGTGTGGAATGAGCTGCCAGATGAAGTGGGCTCACTTTTAACATTTAAGAAAAACCTGGATAGGTACATGGATGAGAGGTGTATGGAGGGATATGGTCCAGGTGCAGGTCAGTGGGACTAGGCAGAAAAATGGTTCAGCACAGCCAAGAAGGGCCAAAAGGGCTGTTTCTGTGCTGTAATGTTCTATGGTTCTATGGTGCTGCCTGACCTGCTGAATTCCTCCAGCATTTTTTGTGTGCTGACATGAAATTTGTTGCTTTCCAGCAACAGTACAGTGCAAAGACATAAAATTACTATAAATTATACAAAAAATAAATACTGCCAAAGAACAAAGGACGAGGTAGTGTTCATGGACCTTTCAGAAATCTGATGGCAGAGGGGAAGAAGCTGCTTCTGAATCTGTGAGTTTGGGTCTTCGGGCTAATGATAGTATGTCAAAAACAGGAAGAGGGCCTGTACCGGATAGTGAGGGTCCTCAGTAATGAGTGCTACCTTCTTGAGTCACTGCCTCTTGAAGATATCCTCAAAGGTGAGGAGAGGGGTGTGCTTGTGATGAAGACAATGAAGTCTACAAACCTCTGCAGCCTCGTGTTCCTTCATAGCTGGCTGTGATGCAACCAGTCAAAAAGCTATCTACAATACATCTGTAGAAATCTGGTGACGTAATGAAGTGACATGCCTTCTTTGTGGTTGCACGGGAGGGTTGAGGGAGAGAAGCTGTTCTGGAATCTGGTGAAACAAACACAACATGCTGAAGGAACTCAGCATCTATGAAAAAGAGTACAGTCGACATTTTGGCCGAGACCCTTCGGCAGGACTGGAGAAAAAAAAGATGAGGAGTCAGAGTTAGAAGGTTTGGGGGGGGGGGGGGAAACGCAAGGGGATGGGTGAAACCAGGAGGAGGAAGGGGTGAAATAAAGAGCTGGGAAGTTGATTGGTGAAGGAGGTACAGGGCTGGAGAAGGGGGAATCTGACAGGAGAGGGCAAAGACCATGGGAGAAAGAAAAGGGGAAGGAGCACCAGAGGGAGGTGATGGGCAAGCAGGGAGATAAGGTGAGAGAGGGGAAAGGGGGGGGGGGGCATTATCAGAAGTTCGAGAAATCGATGTTCATGCCATCAGGTTGGAGGCTACCCAGACAGAGTATAAGGTGTTGTTCCTCCAACCTGAGTGTGTCCTTATCTAGTGGAGTGGGACTTCAGGCTTCTATACTTCCTGCTTGATGAAACTTTGATTCCACATCCTACAGACTCACTTTCAAGAATTCTACCACGCATGCTTTCAGTACTATTTACTTATTTGCACAATTTGACTTCTTTTGCCCATTGGTCATTTGTCAGTCATTATGTATAGTTTTCATAAAATCTGCTGTTTTTTTAAATTTTCCTGTAAACGCCTGCAAGGAAATGCATCTCAAGGTGCATTTATATATGGTGCTATGGCAGTGTAATGGTTAGCGCGACACTATTACAGCTCAGGACGCCAACAGTTCAGCGTTCCGTTCTGCCACTGTCTGTATGTTCTCCCCATGGATTATGGGTTTCTTCCCACAGTTCAAAGATGGACCGGTTGGTAGGTTAATTAGGCATTGTAAATTGTCCAGTGATTAGTCTAGGGTTAAATTGGGAATTGATGAAGGTGTGGCTCGAATGGCTGCCTGGAAGGGCCCACCCCGCACTGTATCTAAATAAAATAGAAGTTTTTAAAAAGTAGATGTCGTCGGCTCATTCCACTATTCTGGGACTCTGATATTTGTTCCGAGCCGCCTATCTTCTCCTGTGTTTTGACACATTTCCTGGGACACGGATACATCCCCCGGGACGTAGAACACAGAATGCTACAGTACAGGACCGGGCCTTTCTGTCCACGTTGTCGAATTAAACTAAATGTCTGGACATCATCTATCTTCCTCCATCCCTGCAGATTCACCTGCCTAATAGCTTGGCAAACAGTATCTTGTCCACTTCTGCTATTGTCCCTGGCAGCCCATTCCAGCACTCACCAATCTGTAAAAAGAAATGCACAGCACATCTCCTTTAAACTTTTCCTCCTCACCTTAAATACATATCCTCTACTATATGACATTTCCACTCTTGGAAAATAATTCTCACTTTTATAAATTTCTCCTGGTCTTCCCTCAGGCTCTGACCCTCCAGAAGAAAAAAAAACAATCCGTTTGGTTTCTAACTATAGATCATACTCTCGAATCCAAGCAGCATCCTGGTAAACATCTTCTGTATCCTTTCTAAAGCCTTCACATCCTTCCTCTAATCGAGTGACCAGAACTGCAGACATTGCTACAAGTGTGACCTAACCAAAGTTTATATTTAACTTCCTTACTCTTAGACTCTAAGCCCTGTCTAATGAGGGCAAACATGCGGTAGGCAATCTTCGCCACCCTGTCACACATCTGTGGCTACATTCAATGAGCTGTGGACTTCGATTCCGAGAGCCCTCTCTATATCAGTGCTGTGGGCATTCTGCCAGTAACTGTGTACTTCTCATAAACACTGGACCCGGCAAAGTGCGACACCTCACTCTTGTTTGGATTGAGAGCCAGCTGCAGTTTCTCCGCCCACACCTGTAATAAATCTATATCCTATTTCACAGCCTTTCACGCTGAGCACGGCCCAGCAATCCTTATATGCAAAACTATTGACTCGCTTATTTACATTTTCATCCAAGTCAGTTATATACCCGGAATGCGATATATTTCCCCGGGACGCTGATACATTCCAGGGACACTAATCGATTTCCCCGGGACGTTGATACATCCCCAGGGACACTAATTGATTTCCCCGGGACGTTGATACATTGCCCGGGGACACCAGTAGATTTCCCCGGGCCGTTGATACATTGCCCGGGCCGCTGAGACATTTCCCCGGGACGTTGATACATTGCCCGGGCCGCTGAGACATTTCCCCGGGACGTTGATACATTGCCCGGGCCGCTGAGACATTTCCCCGGGACGTTGATACATTGCCCGGGACGCTGAGACATTTTCCCGGGCCGTTGATACATTGCCCGGGGACACCAATAGATTTCCCCGGGCCGCTGAGACATTTCCCCGGGCCGTTGATACATTGCCCGGGCCGCTGAGACATTTTCCCGGGCCGTTGATACTTTGCCCGGGGACACCAGTAGATTTCCCCGGGCCGTTGATACATTGCCCGGGGACACCAATAGATTTCCCCGGGCCGCTGAGACATTTCCCCGGGCCGTTGATACATTGCCCGGGCCGCTGAGACATTTTCCCGGGCCGTTGATACTTTGCCCGGGGACACCAGTAGATTTCCCCGGGCCGTTGATACATTGCCCGGGGACACCAATAGATTTCCCCGGGCCGCTGAGACATTTCCCCGGGCCGTTGATACATTGCCCGGGCCGCTGAGACATTTCCCCGGGACGCTGAGACATTGCCCGGGGACACCAGTAGATTTCCCCGGGACGCTGAGACATTGCCCGGGGACACCAGTAGATTTCCCCGGGACACTGAGACATTTCCCCGGGCCGCTGAGACATTTCCCCGGGCCGCTGAGACATTTCCCCGGGCCGCTGAGACATTTCCCCGGGCCGCTGAGACATTGCCCGGGGACGTTGATACATTGCCCGGGGACGCTGAGACATTGCCCGGGGACGCCAGTAGATTTCCCCGGGACACTGAGACATTTCCCCGGGCCGCTGTCCGTGGTTCGGCCCCGGACCGTCTGGCAGTCACGCGCTCCGGGGGCAGGACCTGCCGTTGCTACGCCGATCATGGCGGAGCAGTTTGCTGCGACCGTGGGGTTGCAGCAAGTTGTGGAAACGGCGGCCGTGGACTGGGGCTCGACCACCGACTCCAGGGCGCCTGCCAGCAACGGGGAAGCGCGCCCTATCTCCCGCAGCCTGGCCGACACAGACCCGGTCATTTATTTCGTGAAGAAAACGTCGCCTTCCACCGTCGACATCTGCGATGGCGTCGGTCTGGTGCAGCTCGAATCCTCTCCTGCCGCTTCTCCCATCAAAGTCCGCGGCAAGAGTAAGTACTGTACACCCGTCGGGCCGCTGCGTGAACTGACCTGTTTGCATTCAGGACAAACAAGAGTTGGGCAAACTCTACCGCAGCCCGCGGAACTCTTGTCTTCATTCAGCAAGACGTACTGGGCCGGACGAAGCAGGGACCTGGTGCTAGAGTCCGACGCCGGGCTGTGTGTGTGCTGGGAATGTGCCGCTTTAATTTACAAACTGGTTTAAAGTCATTTGCGTTTTAACCTGCCCAGCCACTTGACACGCAGTCCGAGAGACTGCCGGTTTGTTCTGAGGTTGGAGTCAGCTGGTGAAGCGAGAGAAACACGAAAATGTTGCGGTGCGGTGACTGGAGGGCTTGAGCTGTTTAGAAAAGACGGGATAGGCTGGGGCTGGTGAAGGAGATTGGGGGGTGATTGTATAGAGGGTTATAAAATCACGAGGGGCATAGATGAGTGGACGGCCACTGTCTTTTTCCCAGGTTAGGGAGAGCTAAAACTAAAGGACGCCTGAAGGTGACCTGAGTGGAAAGTTTTGCTCCCAGAGGGTGGTGAATATATGGAACGTGCTTGCCAGAGGAAGCGGCAGAGGTGGATGCAATTTGCGTTTAAAATGCGCTGGGGTCCTGGAGTCATACAGCACCAAAACTGACCCTTCAGCCTAGATTGTCCAGTCAACCAAGATGCCCATCTGAGTTGGTCCCATTTGCCCACATCCCCCGAGCCCCCTTATCCATGTCTCTGTGTCCCAAGTGCCGTTTAATGGATAGGAATCCAGTTCTGGGGATCTGAAAGGTTTAGAGAGAGATGGGTCAAATGTAGGAAAGTAGGACTAGCTCAGGGAGGCAATTTGGCTGGAGGTCGGGCCAAAAGGCCTGCTTTTGTGCGGTATGGCTGCATGACTCTGCTGCTTCACACCCAGGCGGCGAGAGGACAGCTCATGTGAAGGACACTCGGGCAGCAACCTCTGTCCTCGGAATGGACCCCCCCCCCCCTTTCCACTCCAGTTCTGTGACCCCTGAGGTGACTTGTTCAGGAACCCACTGCCCCTGCCACAGGTGGGGCAGGAGAGGGCTGTTGGGTCAGATGGGTGGACCGCTGCTTATGTCTGTACGGTCCCGGTCCATGGATCTGAGATGGGAGAGGCACTGAGGCCAGCTTAGATTATCCATCATCATATTAAATAAAATGGTGCGATTGAGGAGCGAGCTCCCCACTCTTGCTGCTATTGTATTGTGTTTCTGTGTATAAAACTTTGGTTGGGCTGCTCTGGAAGTGTTGCCTGTGTTTCTGGTCACCCCATTACATCATAAGCTTTACAAAGGGGGCAGAAGAGGTTTAGAAGGCATGTGCTATAAGGAGAAATTAGACGAACTTGGATTGTTTCTTTGGAGTATTTGGAGGCTAAAAGGTGACCTTACTGAAGTTTATAAAATTATGACACGAATACATGGGGTATATAGTCAGAGTGCCTTTTCCTAGGTGGGTATGTAGATGCTAGAGTGCATGCATTTCAGGTTAGAGGGAAAAGTTTACAGGAGATGTGTAAGGTAACTTTTTTCAACGCAGAGAGTAATAGGTGTCTAGAACCTGACACACTCTGTGTAGGTTCCAGTCCTGTTCAGGATAGCAGATAGGATAATGGTGTTTAAGAGACTGCCAAATGTATGACTATGGAGGGATATAGGCCCTGTGCTCTACTGTTCTCTGTTCTAGAAGGGAATTAGTTTAATTTAGCATCATGTTTTGCACAGGCCCAGTGGGCTGGAGGGCCTGTCCCCTCCTGTACTGATCTAGTGTTCATGCTGAATGCTCCCTCAGCACTTTCAGCAGTCATGGAGTGCAGACGTCCCCAAGACTCAGCGGGGAGGTTGCTTATCTTCAGTCTCGGTGAAGAGTCTCGATCCGAAATGCCGACTGTTTATTCCTCTCCATAGATGCTGCCTGACCTGCTGAGTTCCTAACAGAGTCAGAATCGGGTTTATTATCACTGTCTTGTATCATGTGAAATCTGTTGCTTTGAGGCAGCAGCCCACTGCAAAGATATAAAGTTACTATAAACTACAAAATAAATTGTGCATTGAAATGGAATAATGAGGTAGTGTTCATGGACTGTTCAGAAATATGATAGTGGAGGGGAAGAAGCTATTCCTGAATTGTTGAGTGCAGGTCTTTAGGCTCCAGTAGTAACAACAATGTGACAGTCTGTTTACATTTGCCTGGTTGAATAGGTGTGAAGCTCTCCTATCTTGGCAGTCACCTGAGCAGGTTGCTGGGCCTCAGTTTAACACTGAGGTAGCAGATTGTATTGGGCAATCACTCCCATTTGTAAAACAACTTTAAAATAGGTTGAAGGAAGAGAAAGGAGGTGAGGTGTTTGGAAGGGAATTTCAAACCTCAGTGCCCAGGCAGCTAAAGGCAAGGGGCTGGAAATGGAGAAGTGCAGAGGTTTTGGGGATTTGGTGAAAGTTACAGAGATGAGAGAGAATGGCTGGATTGATATCAAGGCTTTATTGACCAGCAGTCAATGGAGGTCAGCAAGGGCAAGGGTGATGTGTGAAGGGGACTTGGTGTGACTTGGGTCATGGCATTAGAGGGTTAGATCAACCAAGGGAAACAGGGCCAAGTGGACTAATCACCTGTAGCATCCTCTCAGTATGGTTTTCAGCGTGTCTGCATGCATTTTGATTGGGATTTGATTTATTATTGTCGTGTGTATGGTGAAAAACATTGCTTTGCATTCTGTACAGATCATTTCATCACATCAGTGCATTAAGAATGCAGAATAGTGTTACAGTTACAGAGAGAGTACAGTGAAGGAAGACGAGAAGGTGCAGGGCCATAATAAGGTAGATTGTAAAGTCATGACTCCATCTTATTATGCCAGGGGACTGTTCTATAGTCCTATAACAGTGGGATAGAAGCTGTCCTTGATCCTGGTGGTAATTGCTCTTCGTCGACTTTTGTATCTTCTGCCCGGAAGAGAGGGGGAGCAGGGAGAATGTCCAGGGTGCTTGATTATGCTGTTTGCTTTACCAAGGCACCAAGAATGTGAACAGGATCCGTGAGAGGAGGCTGGTTTCCATGATGTGCTGAGCTGCCCCACGGGTCTGCAGTTTCTGGCGGTCTTGGTGCCAAGCCGAGCTGTGATGTATCTGAAATGGGATGCTTTCTGTAGTGCACCAATGACAGCGAGGGTCAAAGGGAACATGCCAAATTTCTTTAGCCTCCTAAGGAAGTGTGGGTACAGATGAGTTTTCCTGGGCATGGCATCTAACTTGAACGCAAAAGCTTCCGATGAAGGCTGGAGAGTTGCCTTGGCTGGGGATGGCCTCTGTTCCTGTAACACTGAAGCTGCAGCACTTAACCCACACTGAAAGTCTAATCATATGAACATGAGCTGAACTGTGAATTTTTTCTGCTGGAAATCATTTTGTGGATCAGATGGTCTGATCCACAAAATGAACCTGACAGGAGTTGCTTGTTAAACTGTACATTAATACCTAGGAGCATTGAGTCTTGTTAATTTGTTTATGGATGTGGGCATTGCTGTAAGACCAGCAATTATTACCCATCCTGAACTGCCTTTAATAACATGGCGTTGAGCTTCTTTCTTTAACGACTGCAGTCCTTCTGATGAAGGTACTTCCACCGTGGTTTTGGGATGAGCATCATAATATTTAGACCCAATGTCAATGAAGGAGCAGTGGTATATATTCAAATCAGTATGGTGTGTCACCTGTAAGTGACGATGTCCTCTGTAACTGCTGCCTTGCGTTTCTGGTGTGGGAGGTGCTGAATGATCGTCAATGCTATGAGCTAATCTGTCAACTGCACACAGAGACTGGTGCTGGGCTCTGAGTGTACTGCCCAGCATCAGACCACTTGGTGATTCTATCTCACATCTCTGTCCATCTTTCCCCCTTGACCCATCCTTCCTGTCCTCTCTCCCTTGGTCTCTTCAGCAGGTAGACAAATCAAATGTAGGATCTATATGAGGTAGATTGGGAGATCAAGAATTCAGCTTCAGCATATGAAAAGTTTCACTCAAGAGTCTAACAGCAGGATAGAAGCTCTCCTGGAGCCTGGTGGTCCATGCTTTCAAGCCTTTCTATATTCTGCTTGTAGGTGAGGCTGATTTGTCTTGGGCTGAGCTGTGGGCACAACACTCTGCAGTTTTTTTGTGGTCTTGGGTGAAGCAGTTGCCTTACCAAGCTGTGATGGGATGTTTTATATGATGCATTTGTAAAAGTTGGCAAGAGTCATCGGGGACAAATTTCTTTATTGTTCTAATGAAAGAGAAGTGTTGGTGTGCTTTCGTCGCCATAGTGTCAAATGTGATTGAATTGCACCAGTTACTGCATAGGACGGAGAGTTTGGAGCCTTGGTTGATTACACCCCTTGTGTCTGGTGAAAGGTTGTTGGGTCATATGATGTCCATCCCAGCTTCTGTACTGGGGTTCATATCTAAGGGAGTTAGACAGGAATATCCCAGTGTCTTCATTCCCCTTCTAGTCTAGTTTTTTTTCCTCCTCTTTAGGCCTAGAGGATTAGAACCAGCCAGAGGGTTTGGGATTCAGGGAATTGGGTGGGACAACTGAGGGTTGTTTGGTGCGGAGGGCAGAAGTGACGTGGAGGAGGGAGAGACATGTGAGGGAATTGGCCAGAAGGGCTCAGCTCACTTCTCTTGGGCACACTAGAACAGACTGAAGTGGTAATGATTTATGCATGAGCATCTTTAGTGCTGGTAACCAAAGCTGACTATCTACTCCAGTAATATCACTCCAACGTTGCCTGTGTGGGAGTCCTCCGTGCACCTGCAGTTCATATCCTGCCGGTAGATTTGTCTCACTAGACATCCTGTTGCTTTGGGCAATTTAGTACTGTGGTAACAGATGGCAGACATTTACGTTGCATTGCTGTAGTTGATGTTGGATCTTAACAAAAAAGCCCTTTACACTTTTGTTTTACAAAATTAGTTGTTTCAGGAAAGTATAACAGGAAGCAAATCACTGTTAAAGGAAGTAAATCTGTAAACTACCTTTTCATACTTCACTAAAGACATAAAATATTTTATTTCAAACAAAGAATAATTACTGAAATACTGAGCTGGTTAGGCACATTTGTGGAAAGAGAAACCATTGATGTTTCAGGTTTTGATCTGTATTTACTTCAGAATTACAGTATCTCTTTTTTCAATATTAATTTGATATTAAGGGTTAGACAGTGATTTGTGAAGAATGTTTTTCTTCAGTAACAGTGGTCTCAGCTCCTTTGTTTCCGCCATATCTGTTCCCGGGATGAGGCTCTCCTTTCCAGGACATCTGAGATGTCCTCCATTTTCAAAGAACGGGAACACCATTGATGCTGCTCTCACCCACATCTCCATTTCCTGGACATCCATGCTCACCCCATCTTCCCACTGCCTTAACAGGGTTAGAGTTTCTCTTATCTGCACCTACCACCCCATGAGTGATGATCCACATCCAACACATCATTCACCACAACTTCTGCCATCTTCAGTGGAATCCAAACATACCTTCCGGTCAAGATAGAGCCTGTGTACAATGCTCCTACAGTCAATATCTTCTGTCTAGATCATGAAACCGTATATTTCACTTCCTTTGTCCTTTGCATTTGTTTTTTTTCCATCTTGAATGTGATTCTGGAACTGTTGGAGTCTGTGGTTTGCTGTTTGGAGATTATTTGGGTTCCAGCGCTCTGTAGTCTGTGAGAGGATTCGGGGAGGCAGCGTGCGTGAACCTCATGGCGCCAAGGCTTTGAGCCAATGTTCGACTCCATTTCGCCAACTAAAGCTTCCATTGTTCGCCGATTAAAGCAACAAGGGAGATTAAAACATCGAGGCAAATGAGGAAGCTTGGGGATCATTTGGGATCTTCATCACTCTGTAGTCTCCAAAAAGATTCCAGGAGGCAGCATGTGTGGACTTCATGGTGAGAAGGCTACGGGACGTGGCGCAGGCTGTTGTTCGACTCCATTTTGCTGATTGAAACATCAAGGCAAGTGTGGAAAGTGAGCGCAGGCTGCTTGTGTTTTTATCAATCTGCTACAGAGATGGAAAGGTCTGCCGCTGGCCCCGGAGAGTGTTGCTCAGGTTTTCTGCATTTTGGAAATGGACTTGGACTATAGACTTTTTTTTTCAGTCTTATAGTCTTTTTATAAGACTGTGTTTTTCACCTGATTTTTTTTGTGTGGGCTGAGAGATTTGGGGGTTGATATGCCTGTTCTGTTTTGGGTTTTTTTCGCGTGGTATGAGAGATTTGGGGGTTAGTGTGTCTGTTCTGTTTTTGTTTGTCTATTTTGTGCAGGAAGGGGGATTTGATGACTGATGATCATGCTGCCTTTCTTTTCCCTCTTGGTTTCATGGTTACCTGGAGAAGAAGATTTTCAAGTTGCCTACTTTGATAATAAATGAATCTTTGAACCCTTACCTTCGCCCCACTATCCTCTTTCTGCAAGGATTGTTCTCTCCGTAATTTCCTTGTCCATTTGTCCCTCCCCACTAATCACCCCTTTGGCAAGTGACAGAAATACCACACCTGCCCATTCACCTCCACCCTCACTCCATTCAGGGCCCCTTCCAGGTGAGGCAAAACTTCACCTGCAAATCTATTGGAGTTGTCTACTTTGCGGCCTTCTCTACATTGGTGTAACAGGTACTTCCCCCAAGCTATCAGACTCCTCAATACCCAGAGCCTGGACTGACACCAACTTACTGCCCTATTGTCCTGTTTATTATTTGTTGTAATGCCTGCACTGTTCTGTGCACATTATGCTGTCCTGGGTAGGTCTGTAGTCTAGTGTAGTTTTTTTTGGTGTTGTTTTTTACGTAGTTCAGTCTAGTTTTTGTACTGTGTCATGTAACACCATGGTCCTGAAAAACGTTGTCTCATTTTTACTATGCACTGTACCAGCAGTTATGGTCGAAGTGACAATAAAAGTGACTTGACTTGACTTGGTGAGACCCAGCGTAAAGTGTGGGATCACTTTCTTGAACACCTCCATTCCATCCATAATAAGTGGAATTTCCCAATGGACAACCATTTTAATTCCTCTCACCATTTCCATTTTGCCATGTGGGTCCAAGATCTCCTCTTCTGCCAGGATAAGGCCACACTCAGGTTGGAGGAGCAACACCTCATATTCTGTCTAGGCAGCCTCCAACCCAATAGCATGAACATCAATTTCTTCAGGTAAAATGCTTTTTTTCCCCTCTACCCTTCCCTCTTCTATTCCCTGCTCTGGTGTCTTACCACTTCTCCTCACCTGCCTGTCATCTCCCCCTAGTGCCCCACTGTCCCACTTCTCCCTTGGTCCACTCTCTTCTTTCAGAATTCCTTCTTCCTTGCCTTTTTCACTTGCCACCTCCGAGTCTTTTTCTTCATATCCCCTCCCTCACCCACCTGGCATCACCTATTGCCTTCTAGCTTGTTCTCCATCCCCTCTCCCCACCTTTTTATTCGGGCATCTTTCCCCTTTGCACTCCTGGTGAAGCGCCTTGGCCTGAAAAGTCAACTGTTTATTTGTTCCATAAATGCTGCCTGATCTGCTGAATTTCTCCAGCGTTTTGTGTGTGGCAGTTCTAAAATAGTTTGTCCCCTAAAACAATTTCAAAGTTCAAAAGTTCAAGGTACATCTATTATCAAAGTGTGTATACTACGTACAGCCTCAAGATTTGTCTCCTTACACACACAGCCACTAAACAAAGAAACCCAATATAACCAATTAAAAAAGGTCGTTAAACGCCCAATTTGAAAACAATAAAAGTAAGCAAATTGCATTTGGAACTGAAGTTCAGAGCCACGAAGCCAGTCATCACTGCAGCTGATTCAGGAGCTCAATAGTTGCAGGCCACAGCCTCGGTTCAGCGCAGAGGTGAGTAAACCTCACGGAACAGTGAGCTGAAACGGCCTGCCCTGACACCCTGACCTTTTTAATCTGGACCGGCACTCTTAAATCGTCCAAACCTCGGACCATTCCTCACTCTCCTGCTCTTCAGTTTGGCCTGTACCCAACCTTTCCAATTCGGCCTGGCACTTAAATCGATCAAACACTGGGTCTTCCCTTGCTCTCAGGCCTGGGCCTGGGCCCCACCACCTCAACTCTGCCTCGCCTTGGCTCTGCTGCATTGAATTGCCTTCAAGTTGGCTCCAGCACTGGCTAAACAGTGGCACGTTCCCTGGTCCCCAGGAGCTTGGTTTGCAACCAGGGTAGAATGTTGGTTGCTTATTGTGGAGCATGCAGATTGTATCTACACAATATGGTCCCACAAACAAAATGATGTAAGTGGCAAATTTAAGTGGTTCAGTTGTGGTTGAAGGAAGAGCCGATGTCCTCTGGAATTCTGGATGTTGACCTTACTTGTGGAGTGAAGAGATCAGGCAGAGTGGCTGACCTCTCCATTCCCTGCCGGGATCTTGGACTGTCCGTCCTACCCTCCAAGTACCGTAGACAAGTGTGTGTCAACAACCATACCCAATTGGCGCTCAAGATTCTCTGCACTTTAGAGCCTTCCACAACCTCTGGACTAGCCAAGGCTCCTTTCGCCCAATGAGCATTTCGTATCTCTGTAACAGTTACTCAGCCGGTGCACGGTGAGAGCCCGCAGGCAGCAATATGCAGAGAGTGTGATGTTGGTGCAGGTTATATGTTGGATGTCTGTGAGTCAGAGGTAATGCTGTTTATAATGATAGCAACCCTGGGCACGGCACCACTCGGTGTGCAAGAGTTAATGAGCTGTATGGTGACTGGGATCCACTGGTTTATGTTGCATTGGTCACTCTTGTTTATTTTCCACTCCTCCTCCTGTTTCAGGTTTCTGTCACACTGCTCCTTCACATCTTGTGACACACCGCCTCTCCCCACTGTGTAACATCCCAACCCTTCCAGACATTGAATGTCAACCATACCCCTCCCTGCACTGTGACACTCCACTCCCCTCCCCTACATCTCCTGACACCTGCTCCTCTGCACTGTGACACCCCCTACTCAAAATATAATTTAGCCCCAGTGACGTTGTCATTCTTGGAGGGAGAAATGTGCAAAATATTCCTTCATCCAGTGTATATATTCACTCGAGTTATGTGGCTTTGTAGGCGAAGCCAGCATCTAATTGCTCTTGGAAACGGATGCTGAAATCTGTAGCAACACACAATCTGCTGGAGGAACTCAGCATCTGTGGAAGGAAAGGAATCATCAACATTTCGGCTCGAAGCTCTTCATCACGACTGTTACTGATGCAGGGTTTTGAACCAAAATTTCGACAATTGCCTCTCTCCTCCGCCACCCCCCACCACAAATGCTGCTTGACCCAATAAGTTCCACAGATTGTCTGCTGCATTCATTTGCCCATCCCTGATTGTCACTGAGAAGGTGGTGGTGAGTTGCTATCCTGAACTGCTGCAGTCCTTGAGCACAATGTAGTTAGGGAGAGAACTACAGGATTTTCTGACCCAGCAACGTTCAGTGATCAGCGATATATTCCCAAGTCAGGAATTAAAACCAGAATCATTATCATTGGCTTCTATGACATGAAAAATGTTGTTTTATTTTGTCATTCAGGGATACAGCACAGTGATGGGCACTTCCAGCCGTAAGATCCCATATCACCCAGTTACACCCATGTGACCAATTAATCTACTCACCCAAGGGCTCCCAACCTTTTTGACGTCATCATTAAGCAAGGGGTCTGTGGACCCCAGGTTGGGAACCTCTGTACTACCCATACGTCTTTGGAATGTGGGAGGAAACCGGAGCTCCTGGAGGAAGTCCAAGTGGTCAAGGGAAGAACGTACAAACTCAGGAATTGCCATTTTGCTGCAGCAGTACATTGCAAAGACATAAAATTACTATAAATTACAGAACTAAATATTGCAGAAAAGGCAAATGAGGTTCATGGACTGTTCAGAAATCTGAAGGCAGGTGCAAGTAGCTATTCCTGAGTTATTAAGAGTGACTTTTGCAGCTCCTGTACCTCCCTTCCAATGGTAGTACTGAGAAGAGGGTATGTTCTCAATGCTGAGGGTCCTTAGTGATGGATTCCACCTACCTGAGGCACAGCTTTTTGAAGATCTCCTTAATGGTAGGAAGGGTTGTTCCTGTGATGGAACTGGGTGAGTCCACAACCCATTGCAATGAGATAGAAGGGCTGGTTGAGTGGTGTCACAGCAACAATCTTGTACTTAGCCATGAGGCCGAGGAACTCATTGTGGACTTGAGGAAGAGGGAAGTTGTCATTGAGTGAGCGGCTTCCCATTTCCGGGCATTAACACCTCAGAGGATCTATCCTGTGGCCAACACATTAATGCAGTCATGAAGAAGGCATGCCAGTACTCTACTTCATTTGAAGTTTGAGGAGATATAGTATGTCATAAAAGACTTGCAAATTTCTATAGGTGTATGTTGGAGAGCATTCTGACAGGTTGCATCACAGTCTGATGTGGAGGCTCCAATGCACAGGATTGCACAAGACATGGACCTCCCCAATATTGAGGTCATTTTCAAGGGGTAGTACCTCAAGGGGGCAGTATCCTTCACTTAAGATCCTCACCATCCAGGACATGGTCTCTTCTCATTTCTACCAAAGGGAAGGGATTACAGGAGCTCAATGATTTAGGAACAGCTTCTTCCCCTCCACCATCAGGTTACTGAATGGTCCATGAACTCTATGTCAGTGATACAGTTCTATTTGCTTCTGTGATTTATAAATTTTTGCCTTGCTGTCACAAATCAACAAATTTCACGTCACACGTCAGTGATGCTGATTCTTGTTCATCCTTTTCCTGCTCTTGTCTCTGGTTGGTAAAGGTTACGGTTGTGGGTCTGGGTTTGGAAGTTATTGTCTGTCTAAATCCTGGATCTCCTCCCCAGCTGCACCGTGGGAGCACCATTACCAGAAAGACCACAGCGGTTCAAGAAGGTGGCTTGCTCCCCCCCTTCTTGAGGATGATTCCAGATGGGTCACAAATAGTGGCCTTGCCAGCAGGTCTTGTGGACCTGGGAGCACAGCAAAATTTAAAGGCCGGTGATCCTGGAAGTGACACATTCCCATGAGTTAAGTAAATCACAAAAAAAACTGCGCTAGAAACCTGAAAAACATGAATATCAGGTGCCACAGCAGAGTGAGTCACATTTGTTGGGAAAAGAAGGCCAAGCAACTTTCAGAATGTGTCATATGGCCTAGATATTTAGGTGAAGCCATTGTAACCCAGCAGGAGGTTATGTGAGGCTCCTGTTGACAGTGGTCTGATTACACTTTTTCCTCAATCTTTCTCGCTGTAATGCCGTATCTCACTCTCCCCCCCACCCAACAAGCTGCTCACAGGAGTGGAGCTGGCCCTTAGAGCTGATAGGGAAACTGAAACTGTTCAACCCATGGTAACTCCATGGCCATAGTCTCCTGGGTCTCAGTGTTGGAGCTGTAACAGCAAGCAGATGATACTTGTGTTTGCCCCACCATGGTCTCCTTACCATCATCAACCATTTCACTGCAGTATATGCATGAGGGAACGGGGCATACACTCAACATCTGAATCCTTCTTCAAGACAAATAGGTTATTTCAGGGAACAGTCTGTTGAATCTTCACTGCATGCCCACTATAGCAATTCTATCCATTTTAAACTTGGTTGGAGATTTCTTATTAATCTCTCATTCAGAAGATGGCACTGATGACGTGGCAGCCTTCCCTTGGTACAGTCCTGGAATACCAGCTGGAACTGTGGTCTTGAGGTGTGTTAAGTGGGACTTGATCTCTCAATATTGTGACTCTGCTAAGTGTCTGATCCACCATTGCCTTGTTTGTCAAGAGTACTGGTAATTGTTCCCTGCACTCAGAGTTTGGATATTGGTCCTTTAGCTGCATATTCACTCAGGAAGATGAAGGACTTCAGCCCATTAAGCCCCTGCTGTTCCTTTGAAAGTGTTTTCCCAATAAGTCCCACTCTCCTGCTCATTTTCTCTCTCTATTTCAGTCCCTTTGGAGCATTCCTGTTGAACATGCCCCCACCACCCTTCCAGACAGTGCACCCGAGACCAGAGCGCCTACTGCTGAAAAAGATTCTCCCAGTGCAGGGTTTCGACCTGAAACATTGACGGGTCTGCAATCCTCCCACAGTTACTGTTCAATCTGCTGACTTCCTCCAGCAGATCTCCTCCACTGACCTCTGGTTCAGTTGACAATACAGTATTGTGCAATAGTCTTGGGTAGGTGTATTTATTATTTATATATAAAAATAAATTATAAATATATATATATTTATAATTTTTATATATATAGTGCTTAAGACTTTTGCAAAGAACTGTATAATTTTATGAGATTAGTGTGCAAACTTAAAGCACATGGTATTGGGGGTATGCTATTGATGTGGATAGAGAATTGGTTGGCAGACAGGAAGCAAAGAGTGGGAGTAAACGGGACCTTTTCAGAATGGCAGGCAGTGACTAGTGGGGTACCGCAAGGCTCAGTGCTGGGACCCCAGTTGTTTACAATATATATTAATGATTTAGAGGAGGGAATTAAATGCAGCATCTCCAAGTTTGCGGATGACACGAAGCTGGGCGGCGGTGTTAGCTGTGAGGAGGATGCTAAGAGGATGCAGGGTGACTTGGATAGGTTAGGTGAGTGGGCAAGTTCATGGCAGATGCAATTTAATGTGGATAAATGTGAGGTTATCCACTTTGGTTGCAAGAACAGGAAAACAGATTATTATCTGAATGGTGGCCGATTAGGAAAAGGGGAGGTGCAACGAGACCTGGGTATCATTGTACACCAGTCATTGAAGGTGGGCATGCAGGTACAGCAGGCGGTGAAAAAGGCAAATGGTATGTTGGCATTCATAGCAAAAGGATTTGAGTACAAGAGTAGGGAGGTTCTACTGCAGTTGTACAAGGCCTTGGTGAGACCGCACCTAGAGTATTGTGTGCAGTTTTGGTCCCCTAATCTGAGGAAAGACATTCTTGCCATAGAGGGAGTACAAAGAAGGTTCACCAGATTGATTCCTGGGATGGCTGGACTTTCATATGAAGAAAGACTGGATCAACTAGGCTTATACTCACTGGAATTTAGAAGATTGAGGGGGGATCTTATTGAAACGTATAAAATTCTAAAGGGATTGGACAGGTTAGATGCAGGAAGATTGTTTCCGATGTTGGGGAAGTCCAGAACGAGGGGTCACAGTTTAAGGATAAAGAGGAAGCCTTTTGGGACTGAGATGAGGAAAAACTTCTTCACACAGAGAGTGGTCAATCTGTGGAATTCTCTGCCACAGGAAACAGTTGAGGCCGGTTCATTGGCTATATTTAAGAGGAAGTTAGATATGGCCCTTGTGGCTAAAGGGATCAGGGGGTATGGAGAGAAAGCAGGTACAGGGTTCTGAGTTGGATGATCAGCCATGATCATACTGAATGGCGGTGCAGGCTCGAAGGGCCGAATGGCCTACTCCTGCGCCTATTTTCTATGTTTCTATGTTCTGTACTGGTGCCATAAAAAAGAAACAAATTTCATGATATATGTGAGTGATGATATGAGTCTGTATTGTGGGCTGAGAGTGGGAAGCGAGCAGTGAGAGGAGAATCACAGTTGGGAAGATGGGAAGGGAGAGGGGTGGGAGCAGGAAGCTCCAGAGAGACATTCTGTAATGATGAATAAACCAATTGTTTGGAATCAAATGACCTTGCCTGGTGTCTTGGAGCTGGGTGTGTGTGCACCCACGCTACCCCCTGTCCAGGCACTCCTTCTCTGCTACCTGTCCGACCCACCACCTGCAGTGCTCCCCCTCGCCATTCGAACATCCTTTGCTCCCGCCAGACTCCTTTACTTCCTGCTCCGCATTGGCAAATACAGTACTGTGTAAAAGTCTTAGACACCCTAGCTATATATATGTGCCCAAGACCTTTGCACAGTCCTGAAGGTAAAACCTGTTTCCCTCGCTTCTTTTTCCTGAAACTGGAACCTTTCTTTTGTCGGCACCCTTCATGTTGAACTATATTTAATAGACACCCTTCTTCAGCCTCTCATTCTGGTAAACTTCTCCAAGATCTCCCCCCCACAATGTGGGATCAGAATTGGACTCAATACTCCAACAAAGCTACATAGCTTAATCTTGCTTAGTGTTCAAGTTTACTGTCCTCTGACTGTGTGTACACAGACAAGACACACACACATGCTGACGAGCACAGGCAGAAACACAGACAGGCACCCCCCCCCCCCCCAAAGTGAAACAACATTCCTCCCAGACCACAGTGCTCCCACAAACTATATACTGTATAACACACGGCACATAAACTAAAATGTTGCCATAAATAAGTTCATAAGATGTAATTCAAAATGCACGTAGGGCGCAGCACGGGTAAACAGTGAACAGCTCACTGTCCTAGTGACGAGACCCCAGTGGTGGCAGGGTATTCATTAGTCTCTCAGCCTGAGGGAAGAAGGTTTTACCCAGTCTGGCAGTCCTAGTTCGAATACTCCTGTACCTTTACCTTGACGGTATTGTGTTAAGGAGATGCTCGGAATTGGTAGGGATCCTCAACATTGCTTCTGGCCCTTTGCCTGCAATACTCCTGGTAGATATCACAAACAGAGGGGAGGGAGACCCTGCTGATCCACCTGGCAGTTTTCACTATCCTCCGTAGGGTCTCGCCGTGCAGTTTCTGTACCACACAATGAGGCAGCCGGGCAGGACTTGTTGGTACTTGTGTAGAAAGTTGTTAGAATGGGGTTGGGGAGCCTTGCAAGCCTCAATCTCCTCAGGGTACTGTGCCTGTGATCTGTCTGTGTTGTTCTAAACATCTTTATCATCTTGCCTCATCTGAAGCTCTATATATCCTGTCAGTTCATGGTCCTGCTGTTTGCCTGATGTTACAGTGTGAATTGGGGTTCAGTGTTTTGGCTTTCCCCACTCAAAGGCAGAGGTAGGTTTGCTTCACCATGGTAAA
Organism: Hemitrygon akajei; assembly: GCF_048418815.1. NCBI lineage: Eukaryota > Metazoa > Chordata > Chondrichthyes > Myliobatiformes > Dasyatidae > Hemitrygon > Hemitrygon akajei. Next base: position 37,510,401 of record NC_133127.1, read on the forward strand.
TGCCAGTTCGGTGGGATCTCTCTCTCGTCCTAGGGAGCATGGCAGGTAGAGTTCCTGCCTCACAGCTGTGGTAACCTGGTTCTGGTACTGTCTCTGTGGAGTTTGCATGTTCTCCCTGTGACTGTGGGAGATTCCCCTAAGTGCTCCAATTTCCTCCTACATCCCAAAGATGTTTGGGTTAGGGGTTACAAACAAGAGAAAATCTGCAGATGCTGGAAACCCGAGCAACACACACTAAATGCTGGAGGAACTCAGCAGGCCTGGCAGCATCTACGGAAAAAAGCACAGTCGACCTTTCGGACCGAAGTGAAATGCAGGGAGAATAGGTTTCGGGGAATAATTCTTGTGAGCCAAAAGAACAAAATGGGCTAAATGGCCTCCTCCTATGTCATAAGGGAATATGGAACTTCCCATTAACCTTCAAACTTGTTCTAGAATTGCAAAGGTATGGAAGTCATGTAGTGTGGATACAATATGCAGCATGAGTCTGGTGGGCTGAAGAGTAAGATTCTGAGAGTAAAATTCTGTGACACAGCACAGAAACAGGCCCTGTGGCCCACATGTTCCCTCCGACTTCCAGCCCATCTGCTCTAATCCCATTTTCCAGGATCGGATGCAGAGCATCCAATACTTTGCCTTTTTAAGTTGTCTAAATGTTCCTATGTAGGGCAATTGTATTGGCACTGAGTTCTAATATCAACCACCCTCTGTATGTGGGGGGTGGGGTGGGGGGGAGTACCCCTTGAGTGGCCTTCCTCTCACCTTAAGCCATTCCGTCATGTTTTTCATACCCCTACTATGGGAAAAAGGTTCTGACTCTTTATACTGGCCTTCTCCTGTCTTGCATTCTCGGTCCTGATGCAGGGTTTCAACCTGAAACATCAACAATTCCTTCCCCTCCCCCAGTAGAATCTGCAGTGTTCTTCCAGCAGATTGTTTGTTACTAAAGATTCTGACAGACTATCTCTGTCTTTTATAAGTTTATCTCCCCCCACAGTTCTCCCCTCTCCAATCTCTCTCCACATCAGTCCAGGCAGCGTTCTGGCAAAACTGCTTTGCACTCTCAGCAGTGTAACCACATCCTTCTTATAATGTGGTGACCCAATCTACACACATCTTTCCTATAATGCGGTGACCCGAACTACACACATCTGTCCTACAGTGCGGTGACCCAAACTACACACATCTGTCCTACAGTGCGGTGACCCGAACTACACACATCTGTCCTACAGTGCGGTGACCCAAACTACACACATCTGTCCTACAGTGCGGTGACCCAAACTACACACATCTTTCCTACAGTGCGGTGACCCAAACTACACACATCTTTCCTACAGTGCGGTGACACGAACTACACACATCTTTCCTACAGTGTGGTGACCCAAACTACACACATCTTTCCTATAATGCGGTGACCCAAACTACACACATCTTTCCTACAGTGCGGTGACCCGAACTACACACATCTTTCCTATAATGCGGTGACCCAAACTACACACATCTTTCCTATAATGCGGTGACCCAAACTACTCACATCTTTCCTACAGTGCGGTGACCCAAACTACACACATCTTTCCTACAGTGTGGTGACCCAAACTACACACATCTTTCCTACAGTGCGGTGACCCGAACTACACACATCTTTCCTACAGTGCGGTGACCCGAACTACACACATCTTTCCTATAATGCGGTGACCCAAACTACTCACATCTTTCCTACAGTGCGGTGACCCGAACTACACACAACTTTCCTACAGTGCGGTGACCCGAACTACACACATCTTTCCTACAGTGCGGTGACCCAAACTACTCACATCTGTCCTACAGTGCGGTGACCCAAATTACTCACATCTTTCCTACAGTGCGGTGACCCAAAGTACACACATCTTTCCTACAGTGCGGTGACCCAAACTACTCACATCTTTCCTACAGTGCGGTGACCCAAACTACTCACATCTTTCCTACAGTGCGGTGACCCAAACTACACACATCTTTCCTACAGTGCGGTGACCCGAACTACACACATCTTTCCTACAGTGCGGTGACCCGAACTACACACATCTTTCCTACAGTGCGGTGACCCGAACTACTCACATCTGTCCTACAGTGCGGTGACCCGAACTACACACATCTTTCCTACAGTGCGGTGACCCGAACTACACACATCTTTCCTACAGTGCGGTGACCCGAACTACACACATCTTTCCTATAATGCGGTGATCCGAACTACACACATCTTTCCTATAATGCGGTGATCCGAACTACAAACATCTTTCCTATAATGTGGTGACCCAAACTACTCACATCTTTCCTACAGTGCGGTGACCCAAACTACACACATCTTTCCTATAATGCGGTGACCCAAACTACTCACATCTTTCCTACAGTGCGGTGACCCAAACTACACACATCTGTCCTACAGTGCGGTGACCCGAACTACACACATCTTTCCTATAATGCGGTGACCCAAACTACACACATCTGTCCTACAGTGCGGTGACCCAAACTACACACATCTGTCCTACAGTGCGGTGACCCGAACTACACACATCTTTCCTATAATGCGGTGACCCAAACTACACACATCTGTCCTACAGTGCGGTGACCCAAATTACACACATCTTTCCTATAATGCGGTGACCCAAACTACAAACATCTGTCCTACAGTGTGGTGACCCAAACTACTCACATCTTTCCTATAATGTGGTGACCCAAACTACTCACATCTTTCCTATAATGTGGTGACCCAAACTACTCACATCTTTCCTACAGTGTGGTGACCCAAACTACTCACATCTTTCCTACAGTGCGGTGACCCAAACTACTCACATCTTTCCTACAGTGCGGTGACCCAAACTACACACATCTTTCCTACAGTGCGGTGACCCAAACTACACACATCTTTCCTACAGTGCGGTGACCCAAACTACTCACATCTTTCCTACAGTGCGGTGACCCAAACTACACACATCTTTCCTACAGTGCGGTGACCCAAACTACACACATCTGTCCTACAGTGCGGTGACCCAAACTACTCACATCTTTCCTACAGTGCGGTGACCCAAACTACTCTCATCTTTCCTATAATGTGGTGACCAGAACTACACACATCTGTCCTACAGTGCGGTGACCCGAACTACACACATCTTTCCTACAGTGCGGTGACCCGAACTACACACATCTTTCCTATAATGTGGTGACCCAAACTACTCACATCTTTCCTATAGTACAGTGACCCAAACTACACACATCTGTCCTACAGTGCGGTGACCCAAACTACACACATCTTTCCTATAGTACAGTGACCCAAACTACACACATCTGTCCTACAGTGCGGTGACCCAAACTACTCACATCTTTCCTATAATGTGGTGACCCAAACTACTCACATCTTTCCTACAGTGCGGTGACCCGAACTACTCACATCTTTCCTACAGTGCGGTGACCCAAACTACACACATCTGTCCTACAGTGCGGTGACCCGAACTACACACATCTTTCCTATAATGTGGTGACCCAAACTACTCACATCTTTCCTATAGTACAGTGACCCAAACTACACACATCTGTCCTACAGTGCGGTGACCCAAACTACACACATCTTTCCTATAATGTGGTGACCCAAACTACAAACATCTTTCCTATAGTACAGTGACCCAAACTACACACATCTGTCCTACAGTGCGGTGACCCAAACTACACACATCTTTCCTATAATGTGGTGACCCAAACTACTCACATCTTTCCTATAGTACAGTGACCCAAACTACACACATCTGTCCTACAGTGCGGTGACCCAAACTACTCACATCTTTCCTATAGTACAGTGACCCAAACTACACACATCTGTCCTACAGTGCGGTGACCCAAACTACTCACATCTTTCCTATAGTACAGTGACCCAAACTACACACATCTGTCCTACAGTGCGGTGACCCAAACTACTCACATCTTTCCTATAGTACAGTGACCCAAACTACACACATCTGTCCTACAGTGCGGTGACCCAAACTACTCACATCTTTCCTACAGTGCGGTGACCCGAACTACACACATCTTTCCTATAATGTGGTGACCCAAACTACTCACATCTTTCCTATAGTACAGTGACCCAAACTACACACATCTGTCCTACAGTGCGGTGACCCAAACTACTCACATCTTTCCTACAGTGCGGTGACCCGAACTACACACATCTTTCCTATAATGTGGTGACCCAAACTACTCACATCTTTCCTATAGTACAGTGACCCAAACTACACACATCTGTCCTACAGTGCGGTGACCCAAACTACTCACATCTTTCCTACAGTGCGGTGACCCGAACTACACACATCTTTCCTATAATGTGGTGACCCAAACTACACACATCTGTCCTACAGTGCGGTGACCCGAACTACTCACATCTTTCCTATAGTACAGTGACCCAAACTACACACATCTGTCCTACAGTGCGGTGACCCAAACTACTCACATCTTTCCTACAGTGCGGTGACCCGAACTACACACATCTTTCCTATAATGTGGTGACCCAAACTACTCACATCTTTCCTATAGTACAGTGACCCAAACTACACACATCTGTCCTACAGTGCGGTGACCCGAACTACACACATCTTTCCTATAATGTGGTGACCCAAACTACTCACATCTTTCCTATAGTACAGTGACCCAAACTACACACATCTTTCCTACAGTGCGGTGACACGAACTACACACATCTTTCCTACAGTGCGGTGACCCAAACTACTCACATCTTTCCTACAGTGCGGTGACCCGAACTACACACATCTTTCCTATAGTACAGTGACCCAAACTACACACATCTGTCCTACAGTGCGGTGACCCAAACTACACACATCTTTCCTATAATGTGGTGACCCAAACTACTCACATCTTTCCTATAGTACAGTGACCCAAACTACACACATCTGTCCTACAGTGCGGTGACCCAAACTACACACATCTTTCCTACAGTGCGGTGACCCAAACTACTCACATCTTTCCTATAATGTGGTGACCCAAACTACACACATCTGTCCTACAGTGCGGTGACCCAAACTACTCACATCTTTCCTATAATGTGGTGACCCAAACTACTCACATCTTTCCTATAGTACAGTGACCCAAACTACACACATCTGTCCTACAGTGCGGTGACCCAAACTACACACATCTGTCCTACAGTGCGGTGACCCGAACTACTCACATCTTTCCTATAATGCGGTGACCCCAACTACACACATCTGTCCTACAGTGCGGTGACACGAACTACACACATCTTATAGTGTGGTGAGCTGAACTACACACTTTACTTGCTATGTGGTCTAACCAGAGCTTTGTAAAATTGCATCATAACGCCCCAACTCTTATACTGTGCCCTGACCTATGCATTCTTCACCAGCTTGTTTAGCCATGTTCCTGTTTTCAGGGAAGTATGAATGTGGACCCCTAGTTCTCACTGTTCAACACCACACCACTTATGTGTATGTTATCTGACTTCCTAAAATACCTCACTCCCACTTGTTGAGGTGAAATTCCATTGATCAATAAATACACTGTCTCAATTTACCAACTGATCTGCATTCTGCTGTAGCCTAGACAACCTTTCCTCCGCATCAGCAGCACCACCAGCTTTAGTGCCATCTGCACACTAATTAAACATGCCTCCTACATTCCCGTCCAAGTCTTCAAACCTGCGCTCAATATTATCACAACTCCTTTCCCTCCTGCTTATTGTACCTTGCCTCCCAATTCCACTGGTTTTTCCGGCGTTAAGTATAAGCTGAGTTGCGTGTGTTTCCAGTTTTTCCCTCTGGATGCAGCTGTTGGAATTGACGGTGTTTATTTGCGAACGCTATTGTGAGGTACGAGTGCATTGCCTGATGTGCGCTGCCAGATGGATGAATGAGTGTGCAGTTACTTGTGCCTGGGACCAGGAGGCAGGCAGCACCAATTAGACTCGCCGCCGCAGCATCCACGAAGCATCTCGGGAATTGTTTATGGATAAGGATCAAAGTCAGGTGGTGCTCAATGTTCAGCCCAGGGTTCGGCTAAGCCAGCCATTTTAGTTTATCCGGAATCCGCGAGGAGACAAGTGGTTTTCCTGGCATCGTGGTCCAGAGCATGCTCTGTGGAGTCGCTGAAGCGGATATCTGAGCATCCGCCTTTGCTCTGATTTGGCAGCGCTGCCGGAGGATTGCAGTCGTGCAGACGGGCAGGGGCTTTGGCGGAGTTGTGCTGAGTCACCCTGCACCGCCTCACTGGTGGTGGTAACGAGGCATCCGTCCCGTCGCTGCACGTTTCACGCCGCCCCCTCGCAAGGGAAGGGGGTAACTGGCCGGCGGCGGCGGCAACAACAACAACACCACCACCACACACAAAAAAAAAAGAAATCGCATCTCTGTTCTTGCAGCAGCCGAGTCATCATGTCTGACCTGACTCCTCAGAGTGACGCCCCGACTCCGACCACAGACAAGATCACCCAAGCCGCCAGGGAGACCATCTACCTGTGCAACTTCCGAGTGTCGGTGGACGGAGAGTGGCTGTGTCTGCGGGAACTCAACGACATCTCCCTAACACCTGACCCAGAGCCCAGCCACGAAGGTACGCTCGTCGCGACCGGCACAGGGAGGCTAGATTTTCAGCCCACCCATTAGACACGGCGCTAAATGAGCGGGCCCACGGGGATGCCATGATTGCAAATCTTATTTTGACTGACGCCCTGAAATCTGCTCCCTGTCTGCATTGATGCCGCTGTCCCGTTTTTAAAATGAGATTTATATTTTAACCTCAGTTGTAAACCTAACCGTTATGCATCACATTAAAAGCCCGTTCAGACATTTTGAATAAATATGTAGGCTGAGATCTGTTGAATCTGGTCATTGTTAGATTAGTCTCACCTCGCCCCTCGGAGATTACCAGCCTCCTTGCGAATTGACAGCTGTTGCTATTGGGATTTTTAAAAAATAAAACGTAGTGTGGCCTTTTTTATTAAGATGCCCATTGAAAGCGATGATGCAAATAATACATTTTGTACATTTTTAAAAAATCAAGTTTGCGACGGCCGATTGGATTTCCTGCGGCAGGCGATTTGGGAATACACAAGCGACAATGCAAAGGCGCTTTCATCTTTTGTATTTGGGAGGGGCAGAGGCGAGAGGGACGCAATTGCTCCTAATCTGGCAGTCAGCGTCAATCATCTCTTTAGGTCTAGATATCTCGCCACCATCAGCATTAACCCTTTCACCCCCGAGTCCCTGCACACATCCCACAGTCGAAAGCGCGACGTGTCTAGTATGCGAACCCTGAGTACACTTCACAAAGGCTTCACTCGCGGTTTAGCATTTTTTTAAATTACAATGAGACGGGGTTGAATTAAGTTTCCTTGATTAAAAGCCCCACCCGTCAGGGTTGTCAATTTGCAAAGCCAAGTTGTGTAAAAAAAACTAGTTAATAAAATCTTCCAAGATACCATGTCATGTTAATTAGATGCTGTTTTTTTTAAAAAAGAAGAAAAACAGGTTTTAGGACCTGGAGACATCTTGTTCAATTACATCAGATATCAGCTTAGTGTCAGTGCTGTATGATCTCAGAAGCTGTATCCCAGGAAGGATCTGAAGATTGCTAAACTGGTTTATTGTTGTCATGTGTCCCAGGGTAGAGTGGACATCTGTACAGGCAATTCATCACATCAGTACACTGAGAGGCAGAGCAGGTAATAGAGTGCAGAATAAAGTGTTACAGTTACAGAGAAATATCAGTGCAGGCAGACAATAGGTGCCAAGCCTTGATGAGGTAGATGGTGAAGTTAAGGGTACATGTTATTGTACAAAATGGGATATGATGAGGGCAGCTGTGTTCAGTAAAATGGACCCAGGAATTTACATTTATGGAGAGGCTGGGTCTAGGGGTAACACCTGGGGTGGGGGTGGGGGGGTTATTCAGTCACGAGTGATTAAAGAAAATAGATCTATGTTCTTAGAAGAATGGAGGATGCTTCTCATTAAAAAGAATAGATGGAATACGATGGAATAGATGCTTTCCCCAACGGTAGAATTTTGAAAGAGCAGACGAGGGGTGGTGATATAAAGCCGAGGGATGTAGGAACAGTACAGTAGGAGGTACATCCTCTGCCCTGGAGGGTTGTAGAGTCTGGATCATTGGGGAAAGATAAATTTGTGAAAGCTGAGGGATGAAGGGTGATGAACTGGCGATGAAGCCTGGGGTCAGTCAGCCATTGTTGTATTCAGTGGTGAGATAGGTTTGAGAGGCTATTTCTGTTCTTTATGTAGAACAGAGAAGGTTAAGAGGAGCTTTAATGGAGAAACTAACACCAGTAGCGGAGGGGGGGGGGGGTCAGTGACCAGAGGGGGCTTACTGTTTATTTTTATAGTGAATGATTTTGACTGAGGTCACTGAAGGGGTGATGAGAGCAGGTTGAACAGGAACTTTCTATGGAGAAATTGTTGAGGACAATTTGTAGGGTCATGAAGACAGAACAGGGGTCTTAGACTATTGGGGAGTTCTTTCAAAGAACGAGCACTGGCTTCATGGGCTTGAAAGTCTTTGCCCTGCGCTGGGTCAGCACACTGCTGTCTCTCCTTGTCTGCTTGGGTTGATAGCAGAAAGAGCTCTTATTTGATTTTACTTCCCACCCTTTTGTGCTCTCACCCACTTCATTTCTTTTTCACTTAATAAAACCTTGGTCCCTCCCCGCCTTCAGTGCCTTGGGGTGATTGGAGAATGTGTTCTGGTGTAATGTGGATGCATTAACTTTCCACAGAAGGGGAGGCTGAGGAAAAGTTGCCCCCTACTCCAATGCTTCCCTCCCCCCTTTCCTCCTCCCCTCCCCCTTCTGGCCCTTCTATTTTTGCCTCATTTCCACTCCCCCCACTCCCTATTACCCATCTTTGTCTTTCTCCCCCATCTGTTTCTGGTTCCATCTGCCATCCACCTCTCCCCTAAGTTCCCATTATCATCTCCTTATCGGATTCCTGCATAATCCTCATCCCCCCCCCCCCACCTCACCCTCTTTTTTTGTCTGTATCTGTCTGTCATCCACCTGCCTCTCCCCACGAACCTGCCTGTTAGCTTTCACCATTTCACCAATCACCTAGGGCCTCTCTCTCTTTTGTTGGCTATCTCCCCCTCTCCCATATATTGCTGATGCAGGATTTTGACCTGAAATGTTCACAGTACCACAGGTGCTGCTCGACCTGTTGAGTTCCTCCAATGGGCTGTTCATTGCTCGATGCCATCCAATCTATGCTTGCCTGTGTCTACTGCAACCCCTCCCTAAACTCCCTCCACCCCTCATGTTCATGGGGATGCCACAGATTGTTAGTGGAGAGGGTGTTTCCAATGGAGGGAGTGTCTAGAGCCAGAGGGGACCAACTCAGAATACAGGGACAACCTTGAGGTCAGAGATGAGGAGGAATTTCTATAGACAGAGGATGGTGAATCTGTGGAATTCATTGGCTCAGACTGCTGTGATGGCTAAGACATTGGGTATATTCAAAGTGGGTTCTTGATTAGTAAGGGCATCAAAGGGTACAGGGAGAAGGCATGAGAATAGAGTTAAGGGGGAAAATAGGTCAACCATGATCAGTTGGTGGACCAGACTCAATGGGCTGAATGGCTTCACTCTGCTCCTATGCCTTAGTTTGATTTCTAACCTTAGTTGAACCCAGGGGCCTTCCCCAAGTTTATAAGCAAATATACTTTCAGTAGAGACTTTCCAGTAGAAGGTAAGTTGTTTATTTGTATCAGCTATTGGAGGCAGATGTGATAGAGGTTCTTAGATAGGCACATGAATATGTGAATGAAGGGAAATGGACCACATGCAGGAAGAAGGTATTAGTAAAATCAAGTATCATTTCATTGAATTAGCTTGGCAGAATATCATGGGCTGAAGGACATTTCTTGTGCAGTATAAGGACAGGAAAGACCCTGCAGGCTTTGCCATTTATCCAGACTGGTGTGACTTTTAACTCTAATTAACCTCCCTTCATCACTCTTCATCCTCTTGACCAACCAGGACTACTCAAATATTTCAGTCATGTTTCACCTTCCCAGCCGAGTCCGGCAGAGATTTCAGTGGTGCAGGGTGGAGGGTTCCAGATCCCCCTAATGAGGAAAATTCCTGATGTCATCCCCCCCAACCTAATCATGCTTTGAGGTTAAGGTTAAATCCATTATCATGGACATACCTATGGGAGACAATACTGAGTCTGATTTGAGTCACTTAATTACTCATATTTTAATTGCTTTTCATCAGTGAGGTAGTAACTTGCTGTCTCAGGCAAAGGTAGTCACAGTAATACGTACAGATTGGGAACAGGGAGGCCACTCAGCCCCTTGAGCCTACTCTCATTTAATGAGATCATACTTGGTCTAAGTGTAACCTCACTCTACATTCCCATTCTTCCTTTCACTCCATTGCTTCAGGAACCTAGTTAGCTCAAAAAATTTTAAAGTCCTTGCTTCCGATGCTTTTGAGAAAAAGAGTTCCAAAGACACTTGACCCTAGTGTGGAAATTTAGTCTCCTCCTTGTCTTAAGTGGCTGATCTATTTTTAAATCTGGATTCCACACAAGAAGAATTATTCTCCCCACAGCCTCTCCCAGACAGGATCCATTAGATCTTTCCTGAATCATAGAGCACAGAAATAGACCCTTTTAGGCCACCATGTGCATGCTGACTATAATCCCTCTCCTTTTTGCCTTCATTAGGCTCACATTCTTCCACGGATTTTTATCCAGTCGCATGTCCAAGCACCCTTTTCTTAAATATTGTAGTTGTATTTTCCTCTACTACCTCCTCTGCCTCAGCGTGGGAAAACTTAACCCTCAGATCTCCTCCACTTGCACCTTAAACCTATGTCCTCTAGATCTAGACTCTTCACCCTGAGAAGAAAAGAACTCTTTCAATCCATTACTTTTCCAAACTCTTACAGGTACGAGCTTAACCTGTGCTGTTGCAAGTTGCCTGAAATAGCTGTGGAATGGTGGATGTTGTGCATTTCCACATTGGGGGTTTGCTGTCTGACTCTTGGTGAGAGGATGTAGTAGACGGGGCCAGCCTCTGATTCTGGGTGGCTGGAACGTCAAGTTGGGTCCCTGACATCCAGCAACACCTGGTGGCTGTTCAGCACCTTCCCCTGTTGCACCTCCCTACAAAGAGCTTCACAGGAGACCTGCTGTAGAGGGGCCGGGAGATGTAGACAAAGAGCATCCTGAAGGGGGAGGGCGGGAGAAGTGGAAGGAACACTTCTGGGAGGAGTTCTGGAGTTTTGGATGGGGGCCTCTGAAGGCATAGCCGCCAGTGAGAGCACGAAGTGAATACCAGAAGGCCCTCCTCTTTTGGATGCAGGCTAGTATGTCAGGACTGGCACTGAGAAGTCAGCATGGTGGAGGTGGACAGATGAGAAGAAGGAAAATTAAGAAAGAGGCAAAATGGAGGACAAAAGCCAGTCTTTGTTTCTTCTCCTACAATCCTTAGTATTTGTCTCCCACCACGTGAGTCCAGAGTCCAACATGAGGTAGCTTGATGAGCCTACATCTAGGCTGGAGGGAGTTGAGAGTGGGTGATACCAGCCATTTGAATTTCCCACCACCTCAAGGATGAACAGTGGGGATTTGCTATGTCCGGTGTCGACATGGGCCTGCAGCTTGCTGGGCGCCACACCTCTGTGGTACCTGGCCGGGGAAGGCGACAACTTCAAATTGTGGTTACTGTGACACTGATGCAAGGGTCATCCTCATTGTCCTGAGAGCCCCTCCCACTCTGGGAACTATGAACGTGACGGTGCATGGAACGGTTTCATCTTTGTCGATTCTCTTGGTGTCAACCCTTTTGCTGACAGGGCGCGTTGCCGGGATGCTGTAAGTCGAATCCATGGTTACCGAGGCAAGACCACTATTCTTAAACCTAATGCTGCAACTTTACCGAAAACTGGTTATGGAAGCAGGCCGTTGGGCCAGTCAGTCTCTGCTAGACAAAATCCCAGGAAGTATTGCAGGTCTTGTAGTTTCTGCAGCATTAATAATACATAGAACAGCATAGTAGAGGTCCTTCGGTCCACGATGTTGTGCTAGTGTTTTGATGTACTCTTAAGATCAATCTAACCCTTTCCTGCTACACAGCCTGCAGTTTTTCTATCATCCACGTGCCTATCTGAGAGACTCTTAAATGCTCCTCATGTATTTGCCTCAAGTACTACCCCTGGCAGGGCAATGCACGCACCCACCACTCTGTGTTTAAAAAAAAAACTTACCTCTGTTTTAGCCTTTGTTTTCCTCAACGGCTGTTCTTTATGGTTGTTTTATTTGCATGACATTATCCCTTTTTTTCTTTTTATTTTTTGCTGCTCTTTGAAAGGCTCTTGGGAGGATTTAACAGTGTGGGTGGATCAGATGGAAAAGCTTGATGGGGCTGAAGGTGCGTAACAGCGTTGCTTCTCAGATCCTATCCTGTACCTCGTTTGGGGCCCCTGTCGTCGTCACATTCGCTAACCTCCTGTTGTATTGTTGGACAGACCTTTCAACAGTGCTTCTTCACAAATGTTGCACACTACATCACAGTCAATTTAAAAAAAAACCTTGTGAGGTAGCGTCTACTATCGGGAGCCTGACACCTATTATACTGTGATGATAAGCAGGTACCTAATTCCAGGATGGGGACTTGGGGGTGGCTGTTTGCCTCAGGACTGGACATAATTCCCTGCACTCTGGAAAAAGCAGCTGACAGATCTCTCATGTCAGCTTTGGAGATCTTGTTGCTTAGTTTAAAGCCGCGGTCTCAGAGATCCCTTTCTTGTGGCACCACATGCCATGTTCACAGAACATACAGCTCAGTCAACTCACGTGTGTTTGTAACATATAATGTTTATCCTGTGTTCTCCGGAGACCCCTGGCACTTCTTTCCAGTGACAGCCCAACCCCCAGAGAGGCTGGTGGCTGGGTTTTGGTATGGTTTAGAGATTCCAGGCAAGAGCTGTGTGCAAACAGGTATAGACCTGTATAGTACAGCACAAACAGAATGCTGGAGGAACTCAACAGGTCAGGCAGCATCTGTAGAGAGAAGCGGGCAGTCAATGCTTTGAATCGAGATCTGAATCAGGGGTGGAGCTTGTTACAAAAGGAAACAGTTTTAGCAGATCCTTGGGTTTTGTTAGGTGTTGTTAGGTTAGGTGTTGTTGCCCTTCACTTTGACTTGTACGATGTTATCTTTCTTCAGGTGAAATATTTGGGCCGCGTTGGAAAAATAACTCCCAACATTAAAACTGGGATATTTTAGACATGCAGGTTTTTCGGATGGAATGTTTTATTTCAATGAACTCTGATTCTAAAGCATGTGACCAGAGCACCAAAACGCAGCTCTCTGAGAGTTCTACACCCCCTTGGCATTACTCTGGCAGTATTGCCTTGTACTTGGGGTGAAGCTCTGGAGTTGGACTTGACCCTGGAACCTTGGGACCCAAAATTGAGAGTAGACCATTTCCCTTTTGTGTAGGGCCAAGATCCAGGCAAACTACCAGTTTCTGCTCCCTTCCTCACTACCATCATTTGAGCTTCCCAGGTCTCAGTTCAAGGAATTCGTGATCTCTCCTCAACATCCTCCTCTTTCACCACATCTTTGGTCATCTTCCAACAGACTTGTTATCAAGTTTTGTTGACACCCTGCTGGGCCACCCTGGTACGTGTTGCCCTTAATGTCATTGTACAATTAATGTCATTATTACAGTTTTGACAGTGCCCTGAGGAAATACCTTTTGGTGAGCTGCAGTCCCAAGAGATGGCCACTGGTAAAATTAGTCAAGCCACTCTGTTGATCGAAGCAGATCTGTGCTTTGGTAGCACAAGACTTTCTTGGTCTTCTGACCCTTATCACTCACTGATGAAAACACTGGCTATTGTTGCTTTCTCAGGGAAGGAATTCCAGCTTTAATTTGGGAAGAGTCAGAGAACTACAGCACAGAAAAACAGGCCGTTCTGCCCAAATCATTCATGCCAACCAAGGTGCCCATCTAATCTAGTCCCATTTGCCCCCATTTATCCCATATCCCTCTCTCCACGTACCTGTCCAAATGTCATAGAGTGTGGGAACAGGCCCTTCGTCCCAACTGGTCTATACTCACCAAGGTGCCTACGTGAGCTGGGCTAATTGCTGCATTTGTCCCATTTCCCTTTGAACCTTTCGTATCCATTATTAAGGAAGTCCATTCAGGGCATGCCCTTTTCTCACTGTTACACAGAAAACCCACAGCACAATACAGGTCCTTCAGCCCACAAAGCTGTGCCGAACATGTCCCTACCTTAGAACTACCTAGGCTTTACCCATAGCCCTCTATTTTTCTAAGCTCCATATAGCCATCCAGGAGACTCTTAAAAGACCCTATCGTTTCTGCCTCCATCGCCACCACTGGCAGCCCATTCCACGCGCTCACCACTCTCTGCGTTTAAAAAAAAACACCCCTGACATCTCCTCTGTACCTACTTCCAAGCACCTTAAAACTGTGCTCTCTCATGCCAGCCGTTTCAGCCCTGGGTAAAAGCCTCTGACTATCCACACAATCAATGCCTCTCATTATCTTGAACACCTCTAACAGGTCACCTCTCATCCTCCATCGCTCCAAGGAGAAAAGGCCGAGTTCACTCAACCTATTCTCATAAAGCATGCTCCCCACTCCAGGCAACATCCTTGTAAATCTCCTCTGCACCCTTTCTATGGTTTCTACATCCTTCCTGTAGTGAGGCAACCAGAACTGAGCACAGTACTGCAAGTGGGGTCTGACCAGGGTCCTATATATCTGCAACATTACCTTTCGGCTCTTAAACTCAATCCCACAATTGATGAAGGCCAATGCACTGTATGCTTTCTGAACCACAGAGTCAGCCTGCGCAGCAGCTTTGAGTGTCCTATGGACTCGGACCCCAAGATCCCTCTGATCCTCCACACTGCCAAGAGTCTTACCATTAATACTATATTCAGCCATCATATTTGACCTACCAAAATGAACCACCTCACACTTATCTGGGTTGAACTCCATCTGCCACTTCTCAGCCCAGTTTTTCATCCTATCAATGTCTCGTTGTAACCTCTGACAGCCCTCCACACTATCCACAGCACAGCAGGCAGGAGGTACAGAAGACTGAAGGTACACACTCAGTGATTCAGGAACAGCTTCTTCCCCTCTGCCATTCGATTCCTAAATGGACATTGAACCCTTGAACACTACCTCACTTTATTAATATATATAATTTTTTTTGCTTAATTTTAATCTCTTCAATATACATATACTGTAATTGATTTATATGTTATTGTTTTTTTCTTCTAGATTATGTATTGCATTGAACTGCTTCTGCTAAGATAACAAATTTCACGTCACATGCCGGTGATAATAAACCGGATTTTGATTCTAAAGTTGCTCAAATGGCTTTTAAACATAATTATACCTGCCTCTGCCAGTTTTCTCCTCTGTCATTTCTGATCTCACCAGCAGAGCAGGCGTCCCAGCAATAAGACACTACCAGAACAGGACGATATAATTTCTTATGACAATGTTAGCCTTGCTACTGCCTGGTACAAAGGGGGCATCTTTTAATGTTGTTATTGTACCTGCCTTAACCACTTCCTCTGACAACTCTTTCCGGGGAGGGGGAAGGGGAGCATTATCCCTCGGGTTCCTATTAAAACTCTCCCCCTCACTTTAAATCTCTGCCCTCTAGTTTTTGATTTCCTTTTCCTGGGGAAAAAGACCCAGCCTGTCCATCCTCTCTGTGTAACTCAGTAAATCCTGGCAGCATCCTTGTAAATCTTCCTGACATCATCCTGGAACCATTTGGTTGTCATTTAACGTTCCGGTGCAATTCCTGTACCTTTGGGTAAAATAGTCTCTCTCTATCCAACCGCCTGAATTCAGTTCCCTGCTGCTTCTCTTCATCCTAACCAGTTAACATTAACCTTCCTCTCAGTCACTCCGTGTACCTGTAACTTGGCTGCTGTTCGTCCGTTCTTCCCCTGGTCTCTCCGCCCGCTATGTGGAGGAGTGACTCCATGTGTGTCATCTCTGCCCCTGTCCTTTTGCAACTTTTGAGGAGATGAGACCCTTATCAGAGCATCCTAAAAGCATCCCTTGGTGTGGCTACCATCTGCCTCAGCTTGAGTTCCATGGTCAGAAGCTGAAACTGAATGAGACAAGCACAAATATGCCAGAGGGGCCTGGGTGCTTGGAAATATTTACAGATGCCAGCTGCGTAATCCTGGTCAGCGTGGGTTTAACTCTTACGTGATGTGTGCAAGGCTCGAGATTTCTTTTCATTCTCTGAACCTAAAACTACAACAGCTTGCTAGATTAAATAATTGGTCAATTAAGAGTTAACTGTTGGGGTGGGATGGTGTTTCACCAAGGACAGTGCAAGCCAGGTGGATGTCACAACAATCCTGTAACCTCATGATCCACTGCTAGTGCTCTGAATGAGTAAATGTAAATTCCTTCACTGTCACTGGCATTTGAACTTTGGCTTGTGAGTCAGTGGTCTGCGCTTCCCAGTCACCTAGTGAAGTAACTTTATTGACATCCTCTGAAATATGTGCCAAATATCTTTTTAAGATCTACATACCTGAAGCTTCTCTGTGAAAATCTACCCGCTTTTATGCTTGGGATGCTTTTTTTATTTTAAGTACTGCAAAGCTTTGGTTTTATTTTTTTTTAAAAAAAGTTCTGCTGTTAAGTTTCACACCTCAGACATTTTGAGGTTGAGCTGTTTCTGTGTAAAAGTAATTGTAAACCACAGCTAAATATGGATGGTTGTCTGTTACACAGATAAGTATGTTTCACCCTTCACTTTCACTTCTGCAATTCATAGGAGTTCTATAGCACTGATATAGGCCCTTTGGCCCATTGACTCCATGCTAGTTATCACCATCCATTACTGTAATGTTATCCACTCCCTATGTTCCCATCAGCATCCTTCACATTGTATGACCCACTTGCACACTGACCTACACCTCTGTAGGATGTGGGAGGAAAGAAGAGTACCCACAGGAAATCCAGGTGCTGTAGTCATAGGGAGGACTCCACAAAGACAGCACCAGAGGCCATGATTAAACCAGGACTCTAGCACTGTGTGGCAGTGGCTCTATCAGTTGTTCCACTATGCTGCCCAGTTCTTGAGCACTTAAATCAAAGTCAGTTTAATCAATTATGTAATTAATGGCTAATAAACCCTCCAGCAAATTTGGGAGGAAATTCCTCTTTGAGATGTAGTGGAAAATGAAGGAATCTCGGCCGTGATGTAAACCCCTCCTCCAGTCCATCCTCTTGCAGCCTCGGTGTTGTGAGCTCAAGAATCCACAACCTAACCATCTCCTTATTTTAAAACCCTTTCCAAAATTTACTGAGCTGGCTTTCAGTGACGTCCCTTCTTCGTTTGATTGGTCAAAGTGAGTTTGATACTGCTCTGATAAGGACAGAAGCAGAATTCGGCAATTCGGCCCATAGAGTCTGCTCTGCCATTCCATTTAATTAATTAATTTATTGATTGAGGTTCAGTGTGGACTAGGCTCCTCCAGCCCTTTGAGCCTCACCACCCAGCAATCCCCCATTTAACCCTAGCCTAACCATGGGACAATTTACAATGACCAGTTAACCTACCAACTGCTACATCTTTAGACTATGGGAGGAAACCCATGCCATCACGAGGAGGACGTGCAAACTCATTACAGGCAGCAGTGGGAATTGAACACGTATCACCTCTTCCATTGTGCTAACCACTACATCAGCGTTTATTATCCCTCTCAATCCCATTCTCCTGCCTTCCCCCTCTAACTTTTGATGTTGTTACTCCATTATAAATGTATTCAGTGACTTCGTTTCCACGGCTGTCTGCAGCAATAAATTCCACGGATTCAGCATACTCTGGCTAAAGAAATTCCTCCTCATCTTTGTTCTAAATGGACATTTCTCTATTCTGTAGCTGTGCCCTTTGGTCCTAGACTCCCCCACTATATGAAACGTCCTCTCCATGTGCAATCTGTCAAGGCTTTTCAATATTTTATGCGTTTCACTGATATCCACCCCCCCCCTTCCCATTCCTCTAAACTCCAGGGAGCACGTCTAGAGGCATTAAATGCTCCACACACATTAACCCTTTCGTTCTCAGAATCATTCTCGTGAACCTCCTCAGGACCCTCTCCAATGCCAAAACATCCTTCTGCCGAGGGATTGTACGCTTTTGTTTAAGGATTCTCTTCAGAGCTCGACGGCAATAGTAGCAATCTCTCGGAAACACATCCAGCAGCAACTACTTTCCAGAATACTGGAAACTTGTAAGAAATTTAGACGAGTTTTGAGATTGGATGCATGGAATTGAACTGGGTGATTAGAATAAGCAACTCCCAGTCTTGGCAGCTAGGCTTTGGTTAAGAGGAGATCACGGGAGGATTCTGGTAGAAGATGGAGGGGGTTGTGTTTCTCTGTCAGTGACCAGGGCAGCACAACTGTGTTCAATGGTGTGAAGACTTTCATAAAGTCCTAATTGTCTTCAGATGAAAATCAAAGTTGCTGGAAATCTGAAATGTGAACAGGAAATGCTGGTAACACTCAGTGGGTCACAGACCTGAGATGTTAACAACTCCCCTCTACAGATGCTGCCTGAGCTGCTGAGAATTTCCAGCAATCTGCTTTCCTTTATGCACTTTACATGATGTGAAGATTGAGAGCGGGCAGTTTGTATACAGTGAGCTCCCACAAACAGCCATGTGATAGCGAGCACACAGTCTGTGGTGAGGTTGACTGCATTGAGAGAGTTTAATTGGACTTGTGCTTGGGGCCATGGAGCAATCTGAACACAGTCCCTTTGCCCAACCAGTTCATGCCAACCACAGTGTTCACTCAGCTGGTCCCAATTTCCTAAAATGATATGTGTTTTCCCCATATCCATCCAAGGCGCACCCTCCATCTACCTGAAGTGCTTCCTAGATTATACATTCGTGCCTCCTCAATCAGTTTCTCGGGTTCACTATGTTCGCCATCCTCTACACGGTAAATATTGCACTTCAGATTCCATTTAAATCTATTCCCCCTTGCACTATGTCTTATTTCTCGTAACTTTGGACACCCTTTCTGGGGTAAGGACTGTTATCTATGCCTATTAATTTTAACCATTTTTATAAGGACATCCCTGCAAGCATGACGTCCCTGCATCATGCACTACGTCTACCCTCACCATTATCCTGGACCACACACACAAACAACACTTCACTTGTCTGTCGGGTTCATCTACTGTAGCCGGTCGGTGCTCCTGGTGCGGCCTTCTCTACCCAATACAGATTGGAAGGCTGCTTTGGAGACGTTTGCCAGTCTGCCTTAAAAAGCAGGATTTCTGGTGGCTACCCATTTCGATTCAACTTTGCTTTCCAGTTCTGATATGTCTGATAATGAGGCCAAACTGAAGTTTGAGTAGCAGTGCCTTGTATTCATCTGGGTAGCATTCAGTCTGATGGCATGAACATCAATTTCTCAAACATCCAGCGTTTACTCCTTTCTTTATCTATTCCCTATTCTGGTTACCTCGTTATCCCTTCTCAGCTCCTCTTTCTCTTTATTTCATGGTCCACTTTCCTCTCCTATTGGATTCCTTCTTCAGCCCTGTATCTCTTCCATCTATCTCCTCCCAGTTTCTTACCTCATCACCCCTCCGCCAGCCACACTCCTTCCCCATGTACCTGGTCTCACCTATCAGCTGCCAGCTTGTGCTCCTTCCCCTCCCCACCCCCCACGTTATTCTGGCCTCTGCCTCTTGCTAATCCAGTCCGGATGAAGGGTTTTGGCCTGAAAAGTTGACTGTTTATTCCCTTCCATAGATGCTCCCTGACCTTTTGAGTTCCTCCAGCATTTTGTGTGTTGTTCATGATTTCCATCATCTGTGGAATCTCTTGTGTTTATTACGTGGTCAGCCTACATTTTCCTGCACTCCAAGGAGCAATGTGCTAGTCTGGCCCATTTCTCTCAATGACTCGGACTCTCTAGTCCTGGCAACATCCTGGTAAATCTTTTCTGCACATTTTCCAATGTATCCATGTCTTGTGTGCAGCAAAACTGTATACAGTACTCCCAGTGTGCTCTGACCAAGAGCTTGTACAACTGCACCAGGATGTCCCAACTCTATATAGATCACGGGTGTCAGACACAACTAATCTTGTCTTGTTCCTACAGCACAAACGTTAATCTTTAAGTCAAAGCCGTGCAAACCTGAATGGGCAGGTTCACTGCTAGCCTCCAAAAGAGGATTGCATGAAAGCTTGACAGATTTGAGGGGCCTGGGGTAATAGTTGGGAGTGTGGGAGGATTGGAGAAGCACAACGAATTGTTAAGGTTCTCAGAAGTAGGAATGAGTGTAGGTGTGTCAGAATGAGGGGCTGTTGGAGGTTTTCTCTTCTCCCCTTTGAGGGGTGGGGGGGGGTAACTGCATTTGGTCAGTTGAGTAAATTGTAATTAATGTACTGAGATACCGTGAAAAACTCAAACGAGAAAATCTGCAGATGCTGGAAATCCGAGCAACACACACAAAATGCTGGAGGATCTCAGCAGGCCAGGCAGCATCTATGGGGGACAAAGTACAGTCAACATTTCGTATACTGGAGGGAAAAAAAGGATGAGTAGCTTTAAAAGGTGGGGGGGGGGGACGGAGAGAGAGAAACACAAGGTGATAGGTGAAACCTGAAGGGGAGGGGTGAAGTAAAGAGCTGGGAAGTTGATTGGTGAATGAGATACAGGGCTGGAGAAGGGGGAATCTGATAGAAGAGGATGGAAGACTATGGAAGAAAGAAAAAGGGGGAGGAGCACCAGAGGGAGGCAATGGGCAGGCAAGGAGATGAGGTGAGAGAGAGATGGGGAGTAGTGAAAGGGGGGTGCATTACTGGAAGTTCGAGAAATCGCCGTTCATGCCATCAATTTGGAGGCTACCCAGACGGAAAATAAGGTGTTGTTCCTCCAACCTGAGTGTGGCCTCATTGTGACAGTAGAGGAGGCCATGGATTGATGTATCAGAATGGGAAGTGGAATTGAAATGGGTAACCACTGGGAGATCCCCGTCCGCTGTAGATGCTGCCTGGCCTGCTGAGTTCCTCCAGCATTTTGAGCGTGTTGCTTCCATAGTGAAAGACTGTTTTGCATGCCATCTGTGCAGATCATTTTACAGCATCAGTTCATTGAGATAGTAAAAGTGAAAAGCAGAAACTGAATTTTTAAATTTTTTTATTCATTTACGGAATGTGGGTGTCGCCAGCACTTATTGCCCGTCCCTAGTTGTCCTTGAGAAGGTGGTGATGAGCTGCCTTCTTGAACCGCTGCAGCCCCTGAGGTGTAAGTACATCCACAGTGCTGTTAGGGAGGGAATTCCATGATTCTGACCCAGCAACAATGAAGGAACGGTGATATGTTTCCAGATCAGGGTGGTGAGTGACTTGGAGGGAGATTTCTAAGTGGTGTGTTCCCAGGTATCTGCTGTACTTGTCCCTCCAGATGGTCGTGATCGTGGGTCTGGAAGGTGCTGCCTTAGGAACTTTGATGTGTTGTTGCAGCGCATCTTGTAGATAGTACACACTGCTGTAACTGTTTGTTGAATGCACAATAAAGTGTTACAGCTCCTGAAACAGTGCCCACAGAGAATAGAGTGCAAGGGTCATGGTGAGATAGAGAGATCGAGGTCTGTTCAAAGCTCTTATAACAATGGGATAGAAGCTGTCCTTGAGCCTGGTCATGTGCGTTTTCAAGTTTTTGTATCTCCTCCCTATTGGGAGGGTTTAAAAGAGAGAAAGCCTAGGGTTGGCGGGGTCTTTGATTATGTTAGCTGCCTTTCCAAAGTAATGGCAAGTGTAGGTGACGTCATTGGAGGAGAGGCTGGTTTTCATGATGGACTGAGCTGTGTACACAACTCTGCAATTTTTTTGAGGTGTTGGGCAGAGCAGAAACATTCTTTGTACATTCTGTGGGCCCCAGACTTAAATCAAAGAGTGGGATTCAGGACACTCTAGGGGGTTTGGGGTATCTCTACTGGAGATGCAGGAGAACTCTGGAGATATTGGGGATGAAGTTCCTTGGCAAAAGATGAACAGTCAACTCGGGTGGATTGAGCCAGTTTGTAACATGTGGACAGGAAGAAGTTGTTCAACTCCGAGTTGGATCAGTTGGTCTGCGACTCAACTCCATCCTAACTGTTAGTAACCTTGAAGAAGAAAAACCTGCCACACCTTATCTTAACCCAGCCTCCAGCTGCTTGGGGATGAGCTCACCCCTCCCTCGGGTCACTCCCACACATCCAGGTCAAGGTGACCTCCTCTGGCTGCATTGGTTTGAAAGTTATCCAGAAGTTAACCTAAGATCCGTAGGCTTTTGCC
This sequence comes from Hemitrygon akajei, assembly GCF_048418815.1. Lineage (NCBI taxonomy): Eukaryota > Metazoa > Chordata > Chondrichthyes > Myliobatiformes > Dasyatidae > Hemitrygon > Hemitrygon akajei. Next base: position 37,532,805 of record NC_133127.1, read on the forward strand.
CAGAGGAGGTTTGCGAGAGTCAGGGGCACAGACAAAGGCACCATATCAGGAAACAGCTGGAGGGACAGAATGGCCTTTTCTTTCCCACTGTTGAAGGATGGGTGAAGTAACTGAGGATTTGAAAAGAGGGTATCTGATCTGTAACCCTTCAGGTAAATAGGATGGGCGTGAGGTTTGCTGGTGTTCATGGAGGGTTGGGCTTGAGTCTGGACTCTTGCAGTGAAAACCAAAGTTGTTGTGGCCATTAGCCAAGAACCGATCATTTGCGATTGATGTAGACATCATGATGGTTACCATAGGAAGCACCAAATCCTGCTGGGAAGTTGAAGTTTGGAAAGGAGTCGGTGGGCTGAAAAGCCCTCTCCTCTTCCTTCTAAACTTCAACCTACCGCTTTTGAAGGGTTGTCGACCTAGGACACTGACCCCTTTGCACAGATGCTACTTGACCTGTTGAGTGCCCCAACATTCTGTTTTTATTCCAGGTTTCCAGCTGTCCTGTCAGGAGCAATATGGGTCACCAAAGAGGAGAGGATGAAGGTTTTGTAATGGATTATGATGCTCCTAGTGACATTACCATTGCCCACCAGACTTTTCCAACCATTCAGGAGTTGACATGATTTTGTGATTTGAGTTTCATTCAGAACTCCACCTCTGCAGGTGCAAGATTGAACTCATCTGGGCCTCATTTTACTGTAGTTCCAATAATAAAAACCAAGCTAGCTACTGAGGCGTTAGCCAGTTGGAATATCTGGCTTTGACATGTTGGCTTACGTTTCAGTAGATGTGCCTTTCAACCCATCGAACATGTTATGTCATTTGGTGAGATCATGGCCAATCTGCCTCCTGGCTCCATGCACCCACCTTGGTCCGTTTCCCTCTGCAGTCTCATCTCGAGGGGCTCCGCGCAAGCTGTGGTGATGCCGGAGAAATGGCAGCAGATTGGCACCTGTGACAGTGGCCCAATTGGTTTTATTGGTGCCACCAGCTGAGCTAAATGCATTGGCCCACCTCCTCCTAACATCACCAGTGGAGCTGCCCGAGAGCTCAGGGAAGCGTGTCTCATGGAAGCACCAGCCCTCGGATTTGGTTTGGTGTGGTGAGAGGCCTCCGCCGGAGAGGTTGGGCCTTTCTCAGTCCCGTTGCTGGAGTATTTGCTGAGGTTATTAACGGTGAAGTTCAGGAAGAGGCTGGAACCCCCCACGACTGATGTGTGAGTCTGTTCTGTTCCCTGATGCGTGGGTAACAAGAGGCCTAGATTTGGGTGAGATGTTGTCGAGACTGTACCTGGGGCCATGGGTCTAATTTACATTTTGGGTTTACTTTGTTCCAGAGTTGGGTGGTTTTCAGTGAGTGAGAACTGCACCGGTTTCTTAGAAACCTTTAGAAGTTTCTGATAATAAATATTGCTAACTCCAGGAGTTCTGAGTTAGTTAGTTGTACCTGCTGAATATCTTCCAGTGCTTCAATCCTGATTCTGTTTTGATTTGTCTGTGTGATTACTGTGTCTGAAACTGGCGAGATTATTTGCATTTTATCTGTGTGATCTGCTGCTGGAGGCAGACAGATGGAGGAAGTACTGGGACTGTGAAGGGGAAGAACACTGGGATTTTTTTTACTCTGACCCCCTCAGACAGTGCCAGGGGTTTCCCAAAACCAGTTGTGATCCAACAGCCCCTGAGAGAGGAGAACTGAGACCTTACACACACCAGTCACTGCCACATCCCAGACAGCCCCAACCCTGGACAAAGTAGAGCTGTTCCTGTTCTTGAGGTTTAAGCTTCTGTGTGACGTTTGTCCGCTTATGTTGAGGGAGCAGGTTTATGGACCTTGGGAACCAAAACACACTTGAAACTCTGGTCAGGCTACTCTGGAGTATCCCAATGAGAGATTAATTTTAGGGCAGGTTATGCACAAAACTCAGGGAGAAACCGTGGCATTTACTCATCGTTTTCTTTTCAATAGTGAAGTTATGGACATGGTTAAGAATCATTTGTATGTGAACAGTCTGTTTGCAATTGGCTGTAGAAACTAAGAGTACATATGAATAGGAGTGCTCAGTAACCAATGGGAGGTGTAACTTCTGATCATGTGATAGGCCATGGGTTATGTGATGTCACCACCAGGACTGGTCACTGCATTAATGTACTGACGCTGTTCAGTAACAGAGAGTGTTACTGAGCTCTCTGATATTCTGATCGAGTTCTCTCAGTATCTGCTGCCCTGTGCTCACGATGTAAACTTTTCATAACTTATCCAATTTTTTCAGACCCCAAGGACCCCATTGCAATCGAACGGCTCAACTTGATGAACATGGCAAAGCTGAGCATAAAGGGTCTGATTGAATCGGCCTTGAACTTGGGCAGGTCCCTGGACTCGGACTATGCCCCTCTCCAGCAGTTCTTTGTGGTGATGGAGCATTGCCTCAAGCACGGCCTTAAAGGTGAGGTCCTCTGTATCGGCTGCTTGTCGAGGGCGATGTTTGTATATTCGTCATGGAAAGGGGATAGACAGATCAGTTAATCTCACTTTGCCTGGGTGGAGGTATGAGTGGGAGGGAGCAAGCGATGGAATGGAAGCACAGGTTGGGATGGTTGGTGCTTGAGGTTACTGCAGAGTTCAAGTTTCACATTATAGGTGTGTATATATACAGGGTGTAAATGCCATGAAAATTAGTTTTTTCAGCAACAGAGTCAGAATTACACTGCATAGAATCGGGCTGTATGGCCCAGCTGGCCCATACTGTCCAAGAAGCCCCAACTAATCTGGTTCCATTTGCCCATAACCTTTCATAAGGAATAGGAGCAGGAGTCGGCCATCTGGCCTGTCGAGCCTGCTCTGCCATTCAATAAGATCATGACCAATCATGACTCACCTTCACCTGCCTGCCTTTTCCCCATAACCCTTAATTTCCCTGGTATGTAAAAGCCTAACTAATTATGTCTTAAATATATTTAAAGAGGAAGTCCAGTAAACCTGAGTAACCGGGTTACTGGAAGTGGGGAATGTCAGCTGCTCCCCCGAGGTGAATGAGAGAAGATGGTGATTCTGGCGTTATCCTCAAGCATTGTGTGAGGTCTGCACTGTTAGAGAGGTCAAAGGAAGCCTTTTTCAGGGGTGGGTGGGTTACCAGAGGACACAGCCAAGGGATTGGCAGAAGAGCCAAAGGGGAGAGGTGGGAATGTTTCCACAAGGAACTACTGGGGACTTGGAATGTACTGTCAGTGGGAGCAGATTCGGCGGGAACTTTGGAGAAAAGAGTTGGATAAGGTGGGGTATCTGTGAATCAGAGGAGTGGGATATGCTGGTTCTTCCTTTCAGGGGGAGGTCATAAGCATGATGGGCTGATGGCCTACAGTTCATTGTGGTGGAGAAGACCATTAGAACGTAGAACATATCTACAGCACATTACAGGCCCTTCAGCCCACATACTGACCATGTAACCTGGTCTAGAAACTGCCTAGAATTTTCCTACCACATAGCCCTCTTTTTTTTTAAGCTCCATGTACCTATCTAAGAATCTTTTAAGACCTTATTGTATCTGTCTCGACCACCATCGCAGGCAGTGCATTTCCACACACCCACAACTTGCTGTGTGGAAAGACTTACCCCGGACATCTCCTCTGTACCTACTTCCAAGCACTTTAAAACTATGCCCCCTCATGTTAGCCATTTCAGCCCTGGGAGAAAGCCTCTGACTATCCACACGATCAATGCCTCTCATCATCTTGTACACCTCTATCAGGTCACCTCTCATCCTCCATTGCTCCAAGGAGAAAAGGCCAAGTTCACTCGACCTATTATCATAAAACACGCTCTCCAATCCAGGCAACATCCTTGTAAACCATCCACTGTGTTCTGTTTGGGATGGGATTGTCATGTCAGCTCCTGATGAGAGCTAAATCTCTGCCTCTGTGATTGCCTCCTCACCCATTTTACTGCTCACAGGGATGAGATTTGATGCGTGTCCACAACTTCCTCCATGATTAACTTCCTCCATGGAGGGGTTAACTTCCTCCATGATCTGCCTCGCTCTGTCCTGTGAAGCTGCAGATGCTGGGAATCTGAAATAAAACAGAAAGCCAACAACATTCTGTAAGTCAGGCAGCATCTATGGGGAGGGGAATAGAGTCCATGTTTCAGAGATTAAAGGTCTTCCGTTAAGAACCCTCTGGAGTGCCATGGACCCATACACCAGAGAAACAGCCCATCAAGTTGCCCACTGCAGCTTGATTTCATGTTAAACAGGATGCTTTAAATCAAAGTGATGCACAGTATCTTCCAGTGGCAGAGTGGATTTGTTAATGCTTAGGGGGTACAGAATCAGCAATGGATTCAGAGACAGGTCAGCAGGTGAAGAAATTAAACTTATTAAGTAAAGCCAAGTGATAAAGCTGGTGTTGGTTATAGTGACGAAGATACTTTGTATTCTCAGTTCACTGAGGAATCTCAGGGAGGAAATCTGCTCTTTCTTGGCCCGTGTCTGACTCCAGACTCACTGCCTTATCCACTCTCTGATACAGAGAGGCAGGATGGAGGGTGAGAGATGAACACAGGAGTAGGCCTCTTGGCCCTGCAATTCCACCCCACCGTTCAGTGTAATCACAGCAGTTCTACACAGGCTGCAAATCCTTCTCTGTACCCGTTCCCCTCAATTTCCTCCTCTTCCCTTTATTTGTCACCACCCTTAAATATATCCAACAATCCATCCAGCCTCCACCATCCTCCGGGGCAGAGATTCACTTCCCTCTGCACCTCGGTTTAAAATGACTGGAGCCTTCTCCTGTAATGTGCCATTGTTCCCGACTCTCCCTTACCGCTGATGTACCCGTCTCATGAATTAATATATATTTTTTAAAAGATTCAATCCAGTGGTATAGCAAAGGACTGGCTATTTATCTCACTATTTCTGCACTGAACACTAGGCATTTAAATCAGTTCTCTTCACTCTGCATGTGATCCATACCCACTACCTGCATATTCATGTGTAAAAACTTCTTAAAAATCACTATTGTGTGTGCTACCTCTACCACTGACAGCGTATTCCAGGCATCTACCACTTCCTGTCCAAAGAAAATGCTGCCCCATTTTAAACCCATTTTAAAACTTTTCCCCTCTCACCTAAAATAAAGGTTCCCTAATATTTGACATTTTACCCTACCTATATCCTTCATAATGTAATAAACTTCAATAGGGTTTCCTCTCCGCCTCCAACATTCCAGTGAAAACAAAAGAAGTCTGTCCAATTTCCCCTAGCTCGTACCTGCTAATCCAGGCAGCATCCTGTTCAACAAGCTTAACTGGCTGGTGTTTCCTCTAACGACTTTCCTTTTTATAAACTAGTTAAGAAAACGTTCCTTGGGCAAAACAAGTCGTTCTGGGGGGCGCTGGAGCTGGTAGAGAAGCTGTGTCCAGAAGCCGGAGAGATCACCGTCAGCGTCAAGGACCTCCCGGGACTCAAGTGAGTAACTAACGGCTCCAAGTGGCTGTTGGATGTACTGGTACAGAGAGCCGTATGTTTTGTGACCCTCACTGCAACTTGTGCATTTATCTAACGCGGCTGATGCTGTAGTCTCCCAAAATGCCTGGTGTGTGTTTTTTTTGTGTGGTGACTGACTCTCTGTCGTTGTAGGACAGCGGTTGGGAGAGGGAGGGCGTGGCTCCGCCTGGCTCTGATGCAGAAGAAGCTCTCCGATTACATGAAGGCACTGATTAATCGGAAGGATTTGCTGAGGTAAGTGACTAATTGCGCTGCGAGTCTCAGAGATGCACGCACTGGGTAAGGGGCTTCCCGCTGACCTTTCAGAATCTCGGCCTTTGCCAGTCTAGCAAGCTGGTCCCCTTCGGATTTACTAAACGGGAACGAACTTTGCGATCTTCCTATTCATCAAAACATGGGGATGGGATGGGGCCATTTGCCCTTTGAGTGTGTTGTGCTGTTCAGTACAACCATGGCTCATCTCCTCTCCCCCCACTCAATGGTTCCTCATGGAGAAATCTCCGTCTCTTTAAACATGTTCATCAGATTTAGTTATTCACTCACTTCAGCACTGATGCACAGTACCAGCAGTGTGTACCATCCACAGGATGCACTGCAGCAGCTCACTGAGACTCTTTAGACAGCACCTTCCAAAACCAGGGGCAAGGGCAGTAAAAAGCACAGGGAGACCACCAGCTGGACACTGCCCTTCAAGCCCCACACCACCCCGTTCCTTCACTGGCGCTGGGTTGAACTCCCTCCCTAACACCTCAAGGAGTGCAGTGGTCCAACACGACAGCTTACCACCAGCTTCTCAGGGGCAACCAGGATCGGGTAATAAACAGCTGTCTCTGCCTGTGAAGCCCACATCCCTTTGAATTATAAAAGAACATTGACCTGCTTCCTTCTGGGGGGGAGAATTCCACAGGTTCACCACTCCTGGGTGAAGAACTTTCTCCTCGTCTCAGCTCTAAACATTTTGGCCCATATCCTGAGCCTGTGACCCTGTGCTCTAGACCTCTCAGCCAGGCTGAACGCCACTCCTGCAGACAGGCATTGAGTCTGTAAGGATTTGATATGCGTCGGTGAGATTTGTCTCGTTCCTCAGCACTCTGGTGAACGCAGATCTAGCTGACTCCATTTCTCCTCTTACGGATGTCTTCCCAGTGCATAAATTTTAGATTCAGGTTTATTTATCACGTGTGTGAGGAAGGATTTGGTGAAATGCCTGGTTTAATGTTAACACCTAACTGAGGATGTGCTGGGGCAGCCTGCACGTGTTGCTACACAGCCTTGCACCAACGTAACACGGCTGCAATACTCAGCAGCACAACACGCAGCGCAGCAAAACTGAACGCCAGCAACGAAACAACATCAGCAAAGTAAGCCCCTTTCCTCCCTCCCACCCACCACACACGGACAGTCCTCCAACTCCAGGCCTCCTGCGTCCTGACTTTAGCCACTGGGCTTTGACTTCCGGATTTCCGATTGACCTCTGGGCTTTCAACTTTGGTATTGGACTCTAGATTAGCTGCTGACAGGACCCCAGACTTCAGGATCGAACTCTGGGCTTGCCAACTGACCGTCTTGCATGCCTCCTACCCGCGTGGGCATCTGATCCCGGGACAGCTTGACATCTACGGATGTCTTTCATCTCCTGTCTGTGTTGCTGGACTTCGAGTGTGGAGCTGAGACCTGACCTCTAACTCCTCCACATCCCACATCCCTGTCCCTGAACCTTAACCTGACCCCTTAACTCCCTTCTCTGACTCCAAAACTATTGAACAAAAAAGAGTTTGAGCCATGGTCTCGGCTGAGAACACAGTTCAGCGCCATCCTGAGGGGAAGTTGTCCTGGTGAACCTTTGCGGCACTCATTTTTCTGACTGGCAGATCACTTTCTTAGGTAAGGAGTCTCGTGTGTTCTCACCAAGGCCCTCGAAGTGCAGCAAGTCATCCTTGTTCCTTGTGTTAGGGGTCTTAACCTAGAGGGCATGGGTTTCAGGTGAAAGGGAACCTAGGGTCAGGATTTTTCACAGAGGTGGTGGGCACAAGGAATGAGCTGCCAGAGGTGGAGGTGAGTACACTTACAACACTTAAAACTAGAGGGATGTAGGCCAGACCCAGGCAAGTGGATCCAGCTCAGGTGGGCAACTTGGTCACTATGGGTGAGTTGGCTGAAGGACCTGTTTCTGGGCTGTAATACTCTGACATGAAGACCATGGTGCTATTCGCTGCCTGAACTGCTTGCTGTTCCTACATGTTCCCTTTCAGTGAGCAAGTGGGGAAGAGATCACTGGTTACCAAAGCCTGTGGGGCTGCTGTGGGGAAACTGATGTTCAGATGGACGATTAGGCCATATCTGGTTGAATGGCGGAACAGACTCAATGAGCTGAACAGCCTCCTCCTCCTCCTGCTCCTTGTGATCACTCTTTTGACAGGTGGACGGGGAAGAGGGTCTTCACCTGCTCTTGAGGTATTTCGAGGATGTGGCCAATGGGTCTTTATTGGAACAAGCCCATTCCCCCCACTCCCTGGGACTGGTGGGAGCTGGATTTCTGGGGAAGAGTTCCGCTGCCACTACTGCTGTGGGAGTGCACAGGGAGGTTCGGGCCAGAGTGAAGCAGCTTACCCCAGGGGTTTGCATGCGGCTCCTATGTGCTGTCTGTGCATGGAGGGAGTGGAAGGAGTGTCACCCTCATTGTTATTTGTGACACGTTTCATTGTGGCCTGATATCCTTAATTGCCCTTAAATTAGTGCAAGCTTGCAGTTGTAAAGCGTGTCACAGACTGTCAGCGATACAGCATGAAAACAGGCCCTTCGACCCACCGGGTGCTGCTAACCGTCTCCCACCCATTTACTGTAACTCTACATCTATCCTCGCTTTTATTCTGCACGCCCACGCGGAGTTTCCAACGTGAAGCTTCAGTAAGTGTCCAAGGAGCATAGAAGTTCTGGAAATGTTCGGCAGGTCAGGAATCCCCATGGCGATATGTTGGATAGGTGCTTGGATGTCAGGGATACAGAGGTCTGTAGTCTGCAGGTCGATGGGACTAGGCCGATTAATAGTTCAGCACGGAGCAGATGGGCCGAAGGGCCTGTTTCTGTGTGGTAGGGTTCTGTAATATTTATGACTATGGTAACCCTTTTATGAGAACTTAAGGGCCATAGTCTGAGTTACTGTGACGTGTACGAGGAGCAGTACAGAGACTGTTCCCTGGAGCAAGAGGGTACTTCAACTTCGAAGATTTGTCCCCCAAAGCTTACGGGGATTCAAAGGAATGAGCGACAATATGATACTGGTGAGAGGCTCGAGTTACCTCTAAAGCAAGGCCATGTTCCTGGATGCAGGTCAAGTGGGGTGAAGGCGTATAATCCCTTTATTCGAGGTGGAGAAGCTTTGAGCCCTGAGTGGGCTTTCAGTTGCTGAGTCTGAGATCGTTAGCCTATTGGTCAGTGAGCGAAGGGCAAGGATGTGGGGATTGATGTGAATTAAGGGTAGGTTGGAGAGGGTGAACCTAACGTGTCAACTCTTTGACCTTTCAGTGAGTTCTATGAGCCAAATGCTCTGATGATGGAAGAGGAAGGGGCGGTGATCGCTGGGCTCCTGGTTGGACTCAATGTGATTGACGTCAACCTGTGTATGAAGGGAGAGGACTTGGATACCCAGGTAGGAGAGAGGGACACCCACTTACCTCTGTCCCAATGGCTGCGATTGCTTCTTATCTGTACTCCAAAGTCCTGTCTTAATCCCTCTTCAAAGCAGACCTTTTGTAAACAATATAAAAGCAATTCAATGAGTTTGGGAACTGTGTACCTTGACCCAGGGACTATCTGTTCTGCAGTACACAAGGGCACGCTCATTCAAGTGGTTAGCACAGACACTTGATAGCGGCAGGAATCAAACTTCAGTTAGTGTTCACTGGTGCTGTTATCCCCGTGACTGCGTGGTTTCCTTCACGTGCTCCAGCTCCCTCCCATGTTCTAAAGACGTACAGATAGGTTGTGGGCATGCTGTGCTGGTGCCAGAAGCATGGTATTCCCTGTCAGCTGTCCCCAACTCGTCTGTAGACTGTGATGCAGAATGACGCATTTCAGTCTATGTTTTGATGTACATGTGACAAAGTTAATCTTTTTAAAAAAATCTTTATAATTCACTGGTGATCCGGCTGACTTAATTCGTGTTCTGTTTGCATTTCAGGTTGGTGTGATCGACTTCTCTCTCTACTTGAAAGACGGTGGGCACAGCAGTAAAAGCTCGGAAGGGTGAGTACCTTTCCGTGCCGTTAGTGTCAGAACCCTCGCTCTGATCCTGGGTCCGGGAGACTATCAGACTCCCCACCACAGCAGTAAAAGCTCGGAGGGGTGAGTACCTTTCCGTGCCGTTAGTGTCAGAACCCTCGCTCTGATCCGGGGTCCGGGAGACTATCAGACTCCCCACCACAGCAGTAAAAGCTCGGAGGGGTGAGTACCTTTCCGTGCCGTTAGTGTCAGAACCCTTGCTCTGATCCTGGGTCCGGGAGACTATCAGACTCCCCACCACAGCAGTAAAAGCTCGGAAGGGTGAGTACCTTTCCGTGCCGTTAGTGTCAGAACCTTCGCTCTGATCTGGGGTCCGGGAGACTATCAGACTCCCCACCACAGCAGTAAAAGCTCGGAAGGGTGAGTACCTTTCCGTGCCGTTAGTGTCAGAACCCTTGCTCTGATCCTGGGTCCGGGAGACTATCAGACTCCCCACCACAGCAGTAAAAGCTCGGAAGGGTGAGTACCTTTCCGTGCCGTTAGTGTCAGAACCTTCGCTCTGATCTGGGGTCCGGGAGACTATCAGACTCCCCACCGTAACCGCTGGGCTGTGCCTGTACCGTTGCAATGCAGGCAGATGCACAGGGCGATCCCAGAACAACAGTAACTGTGTGGTGATGCTCACTGAAAGAGACAAAGTGGCCAAAAGCGATGAAAATTCTGATCATGCCGAACGCTAGTGCTTGCATTAGTTCCTTTTCAATACTCTTTGGATTGTTTCATGAATTCTTAGAGCTAGAAGTTGTTGATATCTGTAAACCTTTGTACCCGGTGTGGAAAGGACTTGCCCTGTGAGAGCACCTCTCATCCCGCTGGGATGTGAAATTGCTTTACCAGAATGAGCCACTTTTGATGGGTAGTGTGGACGATCATTACAAGCTCCCAAAGATCTGTGACATCAGTTTATTGTAGGACTGCAGGCAGACTTTCTACCCCACCCTATCCCACTCCACCAGTAGGTGTACAGTGAAGCCACTGTGTGGCAGTGGTGGAGGGAATTAATGCTTACGGTGGCGGATAGGATGCCGGTCAGTCATCTGTGTGAATCATCCCTGCACTTATCCACGCCAGTGGAGAGTATACCATCACAGTCCCAAACTTGTGCCTCATAGGTGGTGGAAAGATCCTGAGCATTGGTGAGTCACTCACTGCAGGTCGCCCAGTTGCCGATGAACTTGCCACGTATTTCTGTCTTAAACTGATTAGCTTTCTACCTGTTAAAACAGCAAGTGCTCTTGTTTCTGCAACAGGGACGGGCAGATTACTGCCATTTTGGACCAAAAGAATTACGTGGAAGAGTTGAACAGGCACCTGAGGTAGGAAGCTGAGGGATGAGAGGACAAAGCTGAAGCTTGTTGAGTTCCTTTTCTCTGCACGGACTTGAGTGGTTTAAAAATAATAATCCTTCAGTGTGTCTGTGAAGATGGCAGGTGGTGATAGACCCCGTCTTCCCAGTTTAACCGAGCTGCCGGAGAGGGTGTGGGAGGACTGGGGAGTGTGCAGACTCTGGGGACAAGAGGTGACATGGTTTAGAAAAGAGATTTGGGGAGCAGCCTCAGAATTCTTTGTTTGTGGAGGAGTTTTATTAGAATTTGACGTCTGTAGAGGAGAAAATGCACGTCAGATAGAGTTAAATTCCACAGCAAATACAGGAGAAGGATCTTTGTTAAGGAAGTTGTGGACAGGGGAAGGGTTGTGACCCCCTTCCAGTGGGAGAGTTGTGGGGAACAGCAGAGGCAAGCAGATGGGGGAAAGAGGAGACTGTGGGAGGGGTCTGGGGTGGAGCCATTATGGAGAAGGGTGAAATAGTCTTTATACATATTGAATGATGTTTACATGGAGAGTGTTTATCGCAGGAGGGACAGGAAAGATTAGAACAGTTCCATGGATGAGGGTTTTCAGGGAAAGTGTTGTATCTTGTGTTTTCATTGGATATAAGCAGGCTGTTTGGCCCATCAAGTCTCTGCTTGTTCTCAGACCCTGACTGACTTCCCTGTCACTTGTTTTCTCTCTCTCTTACACATCTGTCAAGACCACCACTGGAGCAGTTTACGGCAGCCAGTTAATTCACTAGCCCGTACCTCTTTGGGATGTGGGCAGAAACCAGAGCACCCATTGTGTCATAGGACAGAACATTGTAAACTCCACACGGACACCAGTGGAGGTTGGAACTGAACAGGTTCACGGAAGCTGTGAGCACCTCCAACTGCACCAGTCCTACCATTGTTCTCCACAAAGCAAAATAGCTTCGGGCTTCACAACCATAGGACCAGACCTCTCTCTCGGCCCAGCTGGCCTATGCTGACCAACATGTCCCATTTGTAAGTGTTTAGTCCATAAGCTCTTAAACCTTTCCAATCCATGTACCTGTCCTGCTGTTCTTTTAGAACTTGTTATTGTACCTGCCTCAACCACTTTCTCCTGCAGCTGACTTCACATAGGTACCACCGTTAATGTAAAAGTAATGTGCCACCCAGGTTCCTATTAAATCTTTACTCTCTCCCTTTACACCTGTACCCTCTTGATAATCCCAGCCATGGGAAATAGACTGGGTGCATTCACCCTGTCTGTGCCCCTGATAATTTTGTACATCTCTGTACGATCATCTCTCAGTCCCCAACACTCTATCCTGTCCAACAGCTCCGTAAAGACATGAAGGCAGCTTTGTGTTGAGTAGACGGTAGACAAAGACTAATAGTTGGAGCACTGGGGAACATGGTTTCCCCGTTCTGGGTAACGCTACGTGGAGGTGTGAGGGAAAAATGTTGTTAACACTGAGGCATGGTGGAATTGATGGCACTGCATACAGGGGCCGTGTTGCGAGCTCCGTTCCAACTTTACAGTATATTTTTGATTTTGATTCAAATTTGATTCTTAAGCCTGGAGTTGGTTCACTCAGGACTTAGATAAGGAATTAGGTTGGCAAAGGAGGAGTAACTTGCTTGGATCTGGGGCTAGAGCAAGGGAATTACTGTCCTAGGGGCTATCACACACCCCATGGGCTGAATGGCCTGTACTGTAATCATTCTATAATTTTATTCCTCTTGTTTTTGTAGTTCCACTGTAAATAATCTCCAAGCAAAAGTGGATGCACTGGAAAAATCAAACACAAAGCTTACTGAAGAGGTTAGTGCTCTCAGTCCTTGACCCTCCACCAATGATGAATCACAGACTGTCCCTGAGGTGACTCTCGAGGAACTGACAGTTCTGGCGGGCGGGTGGATGGGTGGATCGTGAATCGGGGACTGCAATGGTGATTTTGAGAGCAGCTGGCATTTGTCAGTCAGCAAGTAACACCATCCTCGAGATCCAACTTGTCCTGGGACACCGAGCTCCCCGTTTCTATGGAACCCCTGCGTCTGACAAGTGTCATTGGCCTGGCGTAGTAGCAAGTCACACGGGACAGTCCTGTCAGGCAGCAAACCAGGAAGAAGGTGGCATTGTCTTTAATATTTCAACCTTTTTATTGAATTTATAAGCCGTTCATGGTGATTGTTTTATTCTTGTCACATGACCCTAGATAGCATGAAAAGCTTTGTTGATTTTCCATCCACACAGATCATTCTGTACACTTGCCTCGAGGTAATTCCAGTTTCTATGTTGACGTGGTACAAAGGGAAGGTGATGACAAAATTCAGAGAAAGTGTAGGGCAGCTGGTTAAATAAGGTGCAAAATCTTCAAACACATTTTTGTGGCCCGATCTCCATGTTCTTTGATTTTGTAATTTCCAAAAATCTACCAATCTCAGTTCTGAACACATTCAGCTCCCCAGAGTCAAGAATTCCAAAGATTCACCACCTTGGTGAAGAAATGTCTCCTTATTTCTGCCCTTATTTTTCTTCCCTGCTTGCTCTATAAGTGAGCTATGGTCTTGTGCTCCTGGGCTATATGAATTGTCCTCCTCCTGTTGAGCTCTTTAATTGTACGTCTCAGTGAGGTCACTCTTCTAAAATTTTGAGAAAAGAAACCTAATTGATTCCATCTCTCCTCGTATAACAGACCCACCATCACAGGAGCTGGTCTGGCAAATATTCGCTGCGCTTCTTTGATCCCAAGTATATTCTTTGGTTTGGGGGATCAAAACTGTGCACAGTCCTGCTGGTGTGGTTCCACCAGGGCTATGTATAGTTGTTATAGGACAGACCTATTCTTGCTCTCATATCATCTTATAACAAGGGTCCCCTAATTACTCACTACATCTACTATACATTTGCTTTCAGTGGTCCAGGTTATATTTGAGGTAACATTCCAAATTCATCTCCGAGTGAAGAATATGTTGCATTTTGATTTTTCACATTTGAAATGTATCACCACATATTCTCAACACTGCTTTTTGCCCAGTAGCTGGCGTCATCAACTCCCTCACCACCATTTGCAATCCCACTTAGAAATAAAGTTTGAATAGTGTGCAAATAAATCAGAAACTAAAATAGAAAAGTTTCAAAGTAAAATGTTTTGAAACAAAACTCTGAGGAAATGCCGATCTGTGTAAAAATTCCACTTTCTTCACTAATTCCCCACAAGTCTTTAACTCCTCTGGAAAGCCTAATTGGTGTCTTCAACCCCATGCGCTTCTCAAACTCCTTGCTGGGCAAGAACAGCCCAGGAGGTTGGTCTTTGGCCATGAATTTGTTATTGATCTTTGGGGTTAAGAGAGAGAAACATTTCAGTGGCTTTCAAGGCCCCACTGTCCCTTTACAGTGTTGAGAGATAACGTGTTGTCTGTTTGATTTGGTGCAAGGTCAAGGCTAGGGTAGGTTTAGATTTGGGGGTAGGAGCCTCTCTCCACTGATGTGGGCAGTCTCCAGAAGTGTGTCCCCAACTGACCATCATGAGTGATGAGGCCAAATTCTGAGCTTCACTTAGGAGGGGAGAGGGTGTGTGTGGATGTGCCTAGCCCATCATCATGATCCTGCCCAATTCAGTGGCCAAGTTTCCTCTTGTAGCTTCTCCCAGATCCCTTTGTTAGAGCTGTGGAAACGTAGCTGTCTGGCCATGGACTCATCTCCACCTTCCTGCCTTGTCCCCATAACCCTTAGTTCCCCTACTATGTAAAAATCTATCCAACTTTGTCTTAAATATATTTACTGAGGTAGCCTCCACTGCTTCTTTGGGCAGAGAATTGCACAGATTCACCACCCTTTGCAGTTCCTCCTCATCTCCGTCCTAAATCTACTCCCCTAGTTCTAGTCTCGTGTGCCAGTGGAAACAACTTTCCTACCTCTATCCATCATTAAAAAAAAACCTGTTGTTTAATTGTTTTCTCTCTCTACCCTCCCAGCTGGCAGTGGCCAACAACCGTATCATCACCCTCCAGGAAGAGACGGAACGGATAAAGCAGGAGAGTGTACTCCAGCTGGAATCTACCTGGAAGAAGATGGAGGTGGGTCGAGTGTGGAACTGCTGAGCTTCAGAGACTAAAAGGCATGAGTGGTAGATGCAGAACAAAAACCAGTCCTATCCAGTGACTGAAACATTGGCTGTCCATCTCCCCTCATAGATGCTGCTTGGCCTGCTGTGTAATCCCACTCTCTCCCAATTTATTCTCCCTCATGTTCCCTTTAATTCCCTACAGACTCTAGGGGCTCCCCACACACTGGGGTCACTTCACGTCGGCCTGTTAACCCGCTAATTCTGCATGTCTTTGGGATGTTGGAGGATAGCGGATGCTGCAAGCTTAACTCAGACAGTGGTGCAGTTCGGGATCAAGCCTGGGCCTCTGGAGATGTGAGGCAGTGGCCCTATCAGCTGTAACTTTGTGATGTCCCTCTTCGCAGGTGTCGAAGGCGGATGGAAACGCCGAGGGACTGGGACAGAGACAGGGCCGGCAGGTTATGGAGGACGTGGATACTGAGACCAGGAAGCAGCTCAAAGAGGAGACACAGCTCAGGCTGGTAGGTCCTGGTGGAAACCCGCTCTCCCAACTCTTTTCTTGAAGCACAGCCGCTTTGTTCACCACGTTGTGGAGTGTGATTGGTTTCAGAAGCTGACATGCCAGTGGTATAGGAGTGCTGGCTTCATCTGCAGAAACCTATCCTTCAAAATTACAGTAAAACTCCCATTAATCCTGCACCCTCAACGAGCAGATTTTGCGAACCATCCAATATTAGCTTGTTAATAGTCTAACACTTTTAAACGGCATTTATAGAGGTGGTGCACGGTAGTATATCGGTGAGTTTAAAGGGAGTGCGGGAAATGGGGGCAGACCAGGAGTGCAGGAACTGGAGCCCAGTCAGAGGGAAGTGGAAAGCGAGTCTGGTGTTGAATCACTGGGATTTCCACATGGTTAAACAGCAGATTATTAGATAGTGATCTAATAAAGTTGAATTACAGAGTCATACAGCATGGAATCAGGCCCTTTGGTCCATCTGCTCCGTGCTGACCAAGATGCTCAACCACATCAGTCCCATTTGCCAGAATTTGGCCCATAATCCATCTAAATCTTTTCAATCCTTGTTCCTTTGAGTTGTTGTTACTGTGCCTGCACAAACCATTTTGTCTGGCAGTTCGTTCCACTTGATTTAAAAAAAAAAACAATGTTGACCCTTAAGTTCCTATTAATTTTCTCCCCTCTCACCTTGTATACATGTGCCCCCTTGTTCTTGATTCCCCAACGCAGGGAGAAGGATCGTGCATTCATCCTTTCTATGCCTAATAGTTGCCCAGTGCATCATAGTTCAATGTATTAATACATGCTCCAAGTTCACCTCCCTTACCCTTCATACTCCTTACATTAAAATAAACACTTTTCATCCCTTCCATCCTGTTGTGTCTGTTGTTTTGCCCCTGCCTGTTCTTTCTTGCAGACTTAGCTAGTCATGACATTTACCTTCCCCTCAATCCCTCCAGTTTCTAACCTGGTTTCTCTTGTACCCATTCAACTCGGTATCAATTTCCTGCCAACCTGGTGGGATCCTTAGTAGCAGTGAGCAGACTAGTGGCAAATACCCCTGAATTCTGCAGCTTTACTATTGCGCAGTCCCTCGCCTGCAGTAACTGGGGTCGCCAATCAAAAGGTTCAATAGAAACACCCGTCAAAGCAGGTCAGAGGCTAGCTAGCTTACAGCAAGTGACTCAGCAGCTGACACCCCACGGTCTGTCCACCACTGGAGTGCTGTCCCCTTGCTTGGGTGAGGGCAGCTTCATCAGAACCCAAGGAGCTCCAGGCCAGGGGGCAAAGACAGCTGCAAGCACCCCCTACACCTCCCTCAGCATTCATCCGGGTGAACGATTTCTGTTTTCTTTAACGATTTGCGTTTTGTCATGCAGGTTAGAATGTGAAAAGTATTTCTGCCATGGTCTCGTACGTAGTCTGAGACCCACAATCTGGTTAATATTCAGGAGTTATTTCAGGAATATAATTACCACAGTGTTCCCTGATAATTACAAGGTGGCAGGTTTTTGACTTGGACGTTGCAGAGACGCTGTCTCCACTGCAGAGATTGGTTGGCAGTTGGTAAGCAAGCTTAAGAATTGTGCATTCACATTGAGTTGTAATCTGGAGTGTGTTGGCCAAAAAGAAGATAGAAGCAGATTTAGAAGGAAATTTGATAACTAAATAGGCTCAGGGGATGCAGGGAAAGTGGGAATGATTGGGACCTCTCAGAGGGCTAGCATGGCTCGATAGGCTGAATGGAATGGAAGTGCTGGAGACCACAATTCCAGTGCAGTTCTGGTAGCTGTGCTCTTTTCTCGGACTCTGGTTTGGAAAGTGTGCGTGTCACGGTGAATGGTCTCATTGTGGCTGTTGTGTGGTCCAGGACGTTGAGAAGGAGTTGGAGGTGCAGATTGGGATGAAGCAGGAGATGGAACTGGCCATGAAGATGCTGGAGAAGGACATCTGTGACAAGCAGGACGTGCTGGTGACGTTCCGACAGCAGCTGGATGAGGTGCAGGCTCTTAACCAGGAGCTCTGCCAGAAGGTTCAGGTGAGGAGGGGAATGAGGCAGGAGGGTGGGTGCCAAGCGATGAGGAATCAGTCCAACCATCCACACTGAATCCCAGTGTCTAGAGCAGGGGCTGTGGACCCCTACCGTTAACAGGGGAATCCCTGGTCTAGAGGAACGACACCTTGTAATCTACCTGGGTAGTCTACAGCCTAATGGCGTGAATGTGATTGCTCCTATTTTAAATAACTCTGGTATGTTCTGACTCCCCCTTCCTCTTGCCCCTGTTATCCCTTTCCCATTTCAGATAGTATAAAATCACCTGCCTCTACCAGCAGCAGCTCCTTCCATATATAACCACTGTGGAAAAGATTACCTTTCGAGTCCCCTTTCAGGCTCGCCCCCTCTCACCATCAGTTGTGCTGCCTGGCTTTAGACTTCCCTCCCCGGCGGAAAAGCTCATTCCTCGCCCTTTTGCAAACCACGGTTTATTCACACAGGGCTCTGACAACGTGATCCGACAGAAGAATGAAATCATTGCCCGCCTGGAGGAGAAAACTAATCAGATGAACTCCACCATCAAACAGTTGGAACTGAGGTAAACGGGCAGCCGTGCCTTTGGTGGAGGGGGGAGGTAGATGGGGCTTCAGCACTGGCTAATTGAGTGAGTAGTCCCTATGTTCCATGTGTAGCCAGAGTGACAGCAGTTTCTTTTTTTGTAATTTATTTTTTATTGAATTTCATCATCAAACAAACATTTCCATAAGACGTATTTCAGACAGTGTACATATATATCATATAATCATATATATCACAAATCTCCACAAAGTATTTATCTGAGGTACACACTTATAGAAAAGAGTGGAAAGAAAAAACAAGCAAAAGGAAAGAACTATGTACAAGTAGGGAGTGATTTTTTTTTACAACAGATTCATTGATTTGTGAGAATAAAATCAGGCCTATGAGGCATTATATAGTTAAACCATTTTTCCCAGTATGAATCAAATTGTCCCAAATTGGATAAAATTCACTTACATTTGATTGGATTTAATAGCCCATTGGCATTAAAAGAAATGAATTTTACCTTGTCCTTAGCCATCTGTATTTATCTGTCAATGTATCATTGAAATTAGAATAAAACTTAATCGATCTACTCCCTGAACAAATAGGAACCAAGAAACGCAAATAATAACAAAAATGGCAACGAAAGTGTGATTCCAAGGCTGAGGTCACTAGTAGATGACCCTGCGTTGAGCTAGAGGAAATGTCTAGCTGTGGGGGATAACCCCTCCTACTTGTGAGTTGAGGGCCCCTATTGCAGTACTCATAAAAGTCAGTGACCAAATCCATTACACAGAAAAGATTGCCCTGTGTACTCCTTTTTTATATATATATAATACACACACACACATACACTACATATATATACTCATTTTGGTGGGGAAAAAGGAGTAAGTGAGCGAATAAAGAATAACAACTAAGTAATATAAAATCTACATTATAATAAGTATTTCTCGAGATAGGTATATCACCGTCTACTTTTGCTTCAGTTTAGCTTCTCAACAGTTTTAAAGTTAGCCAAACCTTATGCTCTTCTGAAGGGGGTGAGGACTGTCTTTGGGAAACTCATGGTCTCTTCCTGATATATTTGAGTGACAGCAGTTTCATCCACACTTGGTCTGTTCCCTTGCCTCTTGTCTTAGTAAACCTCCCCCCTCCCTTCGCCCCTCATTACTCTCTATAGAACAGTGAAGAGCATTTGGAGGCACGGGTGCTTTCAGCTGCAGCACAGGTTCAATATGAACCAGACTTTCCAAAGAAACCTTTCTGTGTCCCAGAGTGCTGTATCATAAATCCCTTCTTCCCCCGTGGAGCATCGCCCACGTGAGATGGTGCCGAAGAGAATTTACTTAAAAGGATGAAGCAAGAAGCTGTCAGCGAGCGAGGGCAGAGTATCATAGAGTTATAGAGCAATACAGCACCAACACAGGCCTTTCAGCCCAGCAAGTCCATGCCGACCCAGCTACTCCCAATTTCCTGCTTTCTGCCCTTATCCCTGCAAGCCCCACTGCTCCCTGTGCCTATCCAACAGCTTCCTAAGTAACGCTAATATACTTGTCTCAACCATTTTCACTGGTAACTCGTTTAATGTGCTCACCACACTCTGCACGGAACAGTTGTCCCTCAGACACCTTTTAACTATTTTGCCTCTCACAGTAAATCTATGCCCTTGCTTTCATACTTCCCAACCCTTGGGAAGAGACTGCTACCATTCACCTTGTCTGTGCCACTAATGATTTTTTAAACTTCCGTAAGGTTTATGGATTAGCCTCATTCTGTGCTCCAAGGAATAACGACCTAGTCTGGCCAACCTCTCCCTATATCCCAGTCTCTCCAGTCCTGGCAAAACCCTTATAAAATGTTGCTATGATAAAGTTAGCTGCATTTGATAAATGATAAGTTGTCCCTTAATTCTTATATTTTATACCTACAACAGTACAGAAGCAGGGCACTTGGTTCATCAGCCTCCTGCCAGCCGTTTCAAAGTTCAAAATAAATTTATTATCAAAGTACATATATGTCACCACATACAACCCTGAGATTCCTTTTCTTGAGGGCATACGGAATAAATCCAATAACCATAACAGAATCAATGAAAAACCACACCAGCTGGGTGTACAACCAGTGTGAAAATGACAACAAACTATGCAAGTACAAGAAGAAAGAAATAATAATAAAATAAGGAATAAATATTGAAAATGTGAGATGAGGAGTCTGCGAAAGTGAGTCCATAGGTTGTGGGGACATTACGATGATAGTGCAAGTGAAGTTGAGTGAAGTTATCCCCTCTGGTTCAAGAACCTGATAGTTGAAGGATAATAACTTCCTGAACCTGGTGGTGTGGGTCCTGAGGCTCCTGTACCACTTTCCTGATGGTAGCAGTGAGAAGAGAGCATGTCCTGCGTGGTGGGGCCCATGATGATAGATGCTGCTTTGCTGCGACTGTGCTCTGTGTAGGTCCTCTCAGTTGTGGGGAGGGCTTTACCTGTGGTGGAATGGGTCATATCCACTCCTTTTTGCAGGATTTTCTATTCAAGGGCATTGGTGTTTCCATACCAGGCTGTGATGCAGCCAGTCAATATACTCTCCACCGCACATCTGTAGAAGTTTGTCAAAGTTTTAGATGTCATGCCAGATCTTTGCAAACTCCTAAGGAAGTAGAGGTGCTGCCGTGCTTTCTTCGTAATTGCACTTACATGCTGGGCCCAGGACAGGTCCTCTGAAATGATAACACTGAGGAATTTAAAGTTGCTGACCGTCTCAGTCCCCCCTCCCCCTCCCGCTGTTTCCCTGTGGTCCCGTGACTTATCTCACCGCCCCAGCAGTTTGTTTGACTCTCAGCCGATGTCAGGAGACGATCAGCATCCTTGTGGGAGGAAACAGGAGCACCCAAGGAAACCCATGTAGTCACAAGGACGACGTGCAAACTCCACACAGACAACACCAGGGGTTGGGATTGAACCCAGGTCTCTGCCACGGTGAAGGGGTGGATTCACTAGCTCTGCCACTGCCCTGGCCTCCCCCGCTGTCTCCAGTAATCAGTCCGCTGCTAGAGTGCAGTCGGATTGTTAATTTTAATCCTGCTGGGAGCTTTGCTGGCATTGGTGTCCAGATGATCACTTGCACTTTGTTTAAAAAGCAAACAAGCTTAAGTGTTTGTTCAAGATGCACATCATCAGGACAGCGCTACAGCATTTCTTGACAAACAGGCTGGCTTTGTTGGAACCCTGTGCTGAATTTCTCTGAGATGATGTGTGTAATCACTGGTGCTGTAGCATGGCAACGTACAGTTGGATGAGTGAGGGGGAGGCTTCCCAGTTGCCTTCATTCTGACCGAGTCACGGCCTCAGTGCAGGTGGTGCTCTGTCTGTTTCATTCCTGGGATGCAGAGGAGGTTGAGTATTTCCCAACTCTAATGGTTCTTTCCTATTCCTGATGCCTTGGTTCTGGGAGAAAGGGACAGGTGACTCGGGAGCTTCTGAAGATGGTGGGGACAGAAGCACATTGGTTTTAATTGACAGACTTTCAGAGCTCCTGTAGGCAAGTGCTTCTGTGTGGGATTGTATGTACACATGCAGTATATGTACAGGTGTTCATGGATTTCTATGCTTTAAAAATAATGGAAAGAATATTTTGGCTTGCCAATTGTAATGAACTAATAGAACTGCTGTTCACTTTTTCCCCCCTTTTTCCATCCCTTTTTCCTTTTCTTTCATCATTGTCTCCCCCTTTTTGAACTTGTCCAACGTCTTCACCCCGCCTGCTTTCTTCTTCTGACTGACCCTGACACGTACTTCTAATAAAAAGTGAAAATGATTTGGTAAAACAAGCTAAGTGTCTAAACATTGCAGCTGGGAAACTTGTCCAGAGACAATAGGCATCGAGTGAAGAAAACCTCAAGTTTGGCCTTGGTTTTTACCATCGGAAAACCTTTAAAAGTTGTGGTTACAGTTTGCAGTGAAGCATGTAGCTTTTTTCCCAATTAAAAGTCAGCTACAGAAGTTGATTTTTTTATTATAATATTTGAATAATTCATGTTTCACTTGTGGCGCTTTCAGCCACTATTTCCACGGGCTGGTTTGTCTCTACTGGAATGAGCAGTGTGCATTCCTCAAGAATTCCTTGTGACCTTTAAATAGGAAGCTTCCTTTTAATGTCCTTGTCACTTTGGTTGGTTTAAAGTGAGCCAGTTTGAAGATTGATTCTGATTGGGTCACCTTAGGCAATTTAATACATTTAAAAATATTACAGACACAAAGATTCTAGAATTAACCCAAGATATTTGAGAAGGATGTACATAGTGGAATCTTCTTACCTTCATATACCTGTTTGTTCTTGAAAGAGATTCACCCACTTAGAGTTTAAAACAATCTCTTCTGCTTTGAGTTTGTGTTGGAAACTTGACGGCTTATGGCCATAAGTACAATGGGTGCAAAGCTGTTGGCTTTGGGTAAGAGGTTGGGCAGGTTGGAGTTGATTGCAGGGGGTTGGCAGAGTCTGGACAAGTTGTATGGCAAATTGCAGAGATGACTGATATTCCTGTTCGTGTGTGTGTGCTCTGCACTTAAGCAGGGCTGCAATATTAGATGCTACTGGTGTGGATAGGATAGCATTCAGAAAGTGTAAAAACATGAAGAGGGAGTTGAGTGTTGTAGGAGTGAGAAAATTCAGCTAAATCAGTTTTAAGAATGTTGTAGGCAAGGTAAGGGGAATGAAGATCAGGATACCGGTGGACCTTGGTGGTTTACTCTAAGTACAGGGCTGTGGAGGAGTTTAATACCTGGAGCTAGGGGTGATTTGCATTGAATGGTTTCCCACTCCAGCATCCCTTGTTTGTCTGGAAGTGGTGTGATGATAAGCAGATCTCACATGTGCTGAATACTGCAAATGAAAAGCTGTTTGAACTTGGCTCTCTGGGGAAGTGGCCCACTGCCCCAGAGCTTCTCCTGGTTAATTCAGTGGGAAAAGGTGCCCAAACAGCAGTGTGAAATCTGGCCCCCAGCTCCTGGGTGCTCCGCCATCGTCAGCTGCTCAACGAGAGCTCATGGTGGCCTGATGCAAAAATGTAACCCCGATTTTTAGCAAGGATCCAGAAGTAAGTAGCATTAGTGGAATGAATTGTGAAGGGCATAGGGGATTGAAAGATATTGGCTTTTGAGGAAAACCAATTGTCTGCTAACTAGGAATACATTGTGCAGCCAATGTATGCTTTTGCACTATGCTGTTCGCAGTTATATTTTATTTAGATTGAATGTTTTAATGGGAAGATCTTAGAGTTAATTCCAGTGCAATGATATGTTTTTGGTGGGGTTGGGGAGAAGATGTTGAAGATAAATTTTGTTAATTAACCATCAATATTGTGAAATGTGTAGTAATAAATCAAAATAAAACACTTGGAAAGAAAGCCATCTCTCTGCCTCGATTCCCCATTTCTCAGCATGTCTATCACTGGTTTTATTTTGTGTTTGATTTGGGCCATCATTGAGTTGTGTGTTTGCTTTAGTTGATCTTCCTCCATCCTTGCCCAGCCCTACCCTCTGTTCCCCTCCACCGTGGCTTTTTGTTGCTATCACAAACTCGTCTGGCTCACACCCAGATTGCGACGGGCACAGGAGAGCTGTCACTCGGCGGAGGAAGCAAACCGACTCTTCAAGCAGGAGTTCGGGGAGAAGATTGCCAGCTTGCAGCAAGAGGTGGACACCCTGAAAAGACAACGGTGGGTGCCCTTGGGAATGGGCGTCTCGAGGGTCACTGGGTTCTTAGCTTAGTGCAAGTGGATGGGTTTGTTACATGGACCGAATGGCAATAAAGCACAAATCAAATTAAATCTCCTTTCTGCCAGTCATCTCCTCTCGATCTTGACCTTTGGTACTGTCTAGGTGAAGTGTACATGTTCTCCATGTGCCCTCGCACATCCCAAAGACGTGCAGGTGGCTCCAGGGAGATTTATTAAGAAAAGTTTGGATAGTGATGGTTTCCACTAAATGGCTAGTTATTAGAGTGAAGCCCAGTTTCTGAGGCTCGATGATCAGAATACAAGAATTCGCATCATACCGTGACAGAGAATGGTGAGTGGCTGGAAGTTGCTGCCAGTGTGGTAGCAGAGGCACTGGCATGTTGCCTGCATTAAAGGACTTTAGTTATGGGGAGAGATCAGAGAGACTGGGCTTGTTTTCCATGGAGCAGAGGGATGGCTTGTGATGAATATACAAGCTAGAGAGGCACAGATAGGGTAGGTAAAACCTTTCTCCCCACTGCGGATCCAGAACGAGGGAGCCAAGATTTAAGGTGAGAGGAAGGAGAGGTATGAGTACTACACGGAGTGGTTCATATTTAGAACTCACTGCCAAAGGAGGTGGGGGAATGGGATACAATCACTGATAAACAGGCAAGGTGTCGAAACGTAGGTGAATGGGATTAGTGTAGATGGGCAAAAATGGTGAGCTGAAGATCCTACAGGTGTACGAGTCAGACTCGATGGCGCGGTCAGACACCCACGTCTGGGCAGTGCTTCATCACTTTAACCCTTCTAGTCACCAGATGCAAAGACCAACGCTCCTTTGCTTTGGACAAGTGATGGGTAACCAGTGCCGATGGCCTTTATGACCCCGTCTGATCCTGTCGTTCTCTCCTCAGTGCCCAGTTACAGATGAGCTTAAAGGAGCGCAAGCTAAGCTCACCCGTTGACTACAGCCGAGATCACAGCTTGGAGGCACAAGTAAAGAACAGCCAGCAAGAAATGGCGGATATCAGGAGGGTGAGTGAACAAGCTTGATCATTGGTCCACTGGGCCGCGGGCAGAGGCTCCACTCCTCCTGGTGTAGAGATTAACGAGAGTTGTTCCACGTTTTCTCTTGGTGTGGAGGTGGAAGGAATTTTTGTAGATAGGGTAGGTCGAATCCGTGGTAGTGGGGACCAAAAACAACAGGGCAAGATTTAAGGTGAGAGGGACTTGCATTATAGGTCCATCATAGGTGGAAGGACAACCAGAAGACCAAACACCCCCTCAAGCCTGCTCCACCAATCAGATATCATCTGATTCCACAAGTCCACGTCCCTGCCTTTCTCCAAAAATCTTTAATTCTGACAGTAAACAATAGAGGCATAAATACGATAACTCTGTGTTCAATCTTCTCAACTTGTGCAAAGAAAGGGAGAACTTCCTACGCCTCCCCAGTCCCTCCTCACTGGCTTCACCAGAAACATGTGAGATGTAGAAACAGTTTCTCGGTACCTGGGACACCACAGAGAAGGGTCTAGCTGCAGCAAGATTGTGCCTTTTTATTCTGTTTTAAAGCATTGCTAAATGCAGGGCCATGTCCAGGACCTCAGTGTAAAGACCAAACCTCAGAGTGCTGCTCTTTCTTGTACCGCACAGAATGAAGGTTTTAATTTAGTCGCAGTGGAATTTAAACCCATAAACATTGAACTCTTGAGGAAAGAGCACAACTAGCGGAGACACAGCTGAAGTTGTCTCTCCGTGTGCACTCTCACAATTACAGGCTAATCATGCATAGCCTTGTTGCATTCCATAAAACCATAAGATATAGGAGCTGAATTAGGCCATCCAGCCCAACATATCTGCTCCAGCATTCCATCACGGCTAACTTATTTTCCCCCTCAATTCCATTCTCCTACCTTCTCCCCGTAACCTTTGACACACTTACAAATCAAGAACCTTTCAACTTCTGCTTTAAATATACCCAATGACTTGGTCTCCACAGCCGTCTGAGGCACAGAATTCCACAGATTCACTACCGTCTGGCTACAGATATTCCTCCTCTACTCTGTTCTTGTGGTTGTGCCCTCTGCTCCTAGACTCCCCTACTATAGGAGGCATTCTTCACGTCCACTCTATCTAGCCCTTTCAATATTCAGTAGGGTTCAATGAGATCATCACTCATTCTTCTAAACTCCAGTGGTACAGGCCCAGAGCTGTACCTTCACCAGGAGTCAGTGCACCTGGTACTCTAGTTTGTAGTGCAATTCGGTTTACTATTAATTTTTTGTATGAAGTGGGGTCTCTGTGGTAACATTACAGGAGCTGGAGAGGCTTCGAGAAGAAAACCTTCGACTCCATCAAGCAGAAGAAGGGAGAACTCCTAATGGATCCCACAAATCAGACAGGTATTTTTATATTCGTGTCAAATGTTTGGGATTAATTCTGTGTAGCAGGTAGAACATAGAACAGCACAGCTCAAGAACAGGCTCTTCGACCTACCATGTCCGTGCTGACCATGGTGCTTAACTAAACTCATCCCAACATTCTCTGCCTGTTCATGTGTCTGTGTAAATGCATCTGCTTCCTCCACCTACCTGGCAGCTCGTTCCAGCCACTGTGTGTAAAGAAGCTTTTCTCATACATCTCATAGAACGGAACATTTTTGGCGCACGAGTGCTGAACTAATTAAACTAGTAATTAAGACAAAGTAAATTCAACCCCGATGCCTGCACAATGTCCTTATCCCTCGGTTTGATGCATGATCGTGTCTAAATGCCTCTCAAGTGTTACTACTGCTTCCAGCTCTGTTCCAGGCACCCACCAACACAACTTACCCCACACATCTCCTTTAAGCTTTCCTCTTCTCACCTTAAATGCACATCCTACAGCATTTGACAAATCCATTTGGGGGTGGGAAAGACTCTTATCATCTATCTCACATAATTTTAAACTTCTATCTGCTCTTCCCTCAGTCTCCACTGCTCCAGGAAAATCAATCCAACCGCTCCTTGTAGCTCGTTCTCTCCAATGCGGGCAGAATCGTGTCTGCCATTACAATTCAATGCCTGAACCTATTATTTTCAGTGCAGGTCATCTTTTGGAACTGTTGGGAGGGGGGGGGGGGGGTGGAATTACTGAGCAATGAGTACAGAGGGAGTATAGATAACTTGTTAAATGAATATGTTCTCTCCTATAAGTGCCATGTGAGCTGCCAGTTAAAATTAATGTATTTACCAAAATCCAAAGATGGCGAAAGAAAGTATTTTGCTAAATTATTACGGAGCTTTTCTGTGCACGCACACAAAAGCCTAGAAATGGAATCTATTGGTGGAGTGGAGGCTGGAAGTTCTGGGTGGAATGTTAAAGGGTCTCGACCCAAAACTTCGACTGTCCATTTCAGAATCAGGGTTATTATCACCGGCATGTGACATGAAATTTGTTAACTTAGCAACAGCAGTTCAATGCAATACATAATCGAGGAGAGAGGGAGAGGGAGGGAGGGAGGGAGGGAGGGAGGGAGGGAGGGAGGGAGGGAGAGAGGGAGAGAGGGAGAGAGGGAGAGAGGGAGGGAGGGAGGGAGGGAGAGAGAGAGAGAGAGAGAGAGAGAGAGAATATAGATGAATAAAACATAATAAATGAACAAGTCCGGCAGCGCCTTGGAAATCCATAGCGGGGGTATTCCCTTCTGCCGCCTGTGTGGGATGACGAGTCTGTCGGGACCCTGAGGACTTGTGGAAACCGTGTGGTGGTTTCTTTCGAACTTAGAGTCTTTTAACATCTTTGGACTATTTTTACTATGCCCATGGTCTGTTTTTTTTAATCAAATATGGTATTGTCTGCACTTTTGTAACTATAACTATATGTAACTATGTGGTTTTGTGTAGGTCTTGTAGCTTTAGTTTTTGGTCTGTTGGGTGGTAGAGTTGGTCTCCTGACTTGTTGTGTCTGGGTAGTCTTGTTTTGTCTGGTGGATATGGAGCTCCTTTCCGGGGAACATGATAAGATGGTAGCGCGATATCAATACGCAGCAGCCTCTCTGGACTCTGGATTTGGGGATTGCCAAATGTTATGTGGATTTTCTGGTGTAGTCTGTTTTGTCGTGTGCTTTTGTGATATCATTCTGGAGGAACTTTGTCTCATTTTTTAACTGCATTGCATTTGTGGTTTCTAAATGACAATAAACTGAAATTCAATTCAAGTAAATCAATTACATGTATTGATTAGATTATTAAAACGTGGAAAAAACAGAAATACTGTATATTTTTTTTTAAAGTGAGGTAGTGTCCAAAGCTTCAAAGTCCATTCAGGAATCGGATGGCAGAGGGGAAGAAGCTGTTCCTGAATCACTGAGTGTGTGCCTTCAGGCCTCTGTACCTCCTACCTGATGGTAACAGTGAGAAAAGGGTTTGCCCTGGGTGTTGGAGTTCCTTAATAATGGACCCTGCCTTCCTGAAACACCGCTCCCTAAAGATGTCCTGGGTACTTTGTAGACTAGTGCTCAAGATGGAGCTGACTAGATTTACAACCTTCTGCAGCTTCTTTCGGTCCTGTGCAGTAGCCTCTCCGTACCAGACAGTGATGCAGCCTGACAGAATGCTCTCCACAGTACAACTATGGAAGTTTTTGATATGCCAAATTGCTTCAAACTTCTAATAAAGTATAGCCACTATCTTGCCTTCTTTATGACTAAATCAATGTGTTGGGACCAGGTTAGATCCTCAGAGATCTTGACACCCAGGAACTTGAAGCTGCTCACTCTCTCCACTTCTGATCCCTCTATGAGGATTGGTATGTGTTCCTTCGTCTTACCCTTCCTGAAGTCCACAATCAGCTCTTTCGTCTTACTGATGTTGAGTGCCAGGTTGTTGATGTGGCACCATTCCACTAGTTGGCATATCTCACTCCTGTACGCCCTCTTGTCACCACCTGCGATTCTACCAACAATGGTTGTATCGTCAGCAAATGCATAGATGGTATTTGAGCTATGCCTAGTCACAGTCATGTGTATACAGAGAGTAGAGCAGTGGGCTAAGCACCTACCCCTGAGGAGTGCAGTGTTGTTCGTCAGCGAAGAGGATATGTTATCACCAATCCACACAGACTGTGGTCTTCCGGTTAGGAAGTCAAGGATCCAATTGCAGAGGGAGGAACAGAGGCCCAGGTTCTGCAACTTCTCAATCAGGATTGTGGGAGTGATGGTATTAAATGCTGAGCTAAAGTCGGTGAACAGCATCCTGACAGTGTTTGTGTTGTCCAGGTGGTCTAAAGCCGTGTGAAGAGCCATTGAAATTGCATCTGCCGTTGACCTATTGTGGCAATAGGCAAATTGCAATGGGTCCAGGTCCTTGCTGAGGCAGGAGTTCAGTCTCGTCATAACCAACCTCTTAAAGCATTTCATCACTGTCGATGTGAGTGCTACCGGGCGATAGTCATTAAGGCAGCCCGCATTATTCTTCTTTGGCACTGGTATATAATTGTTGCCTTTTTGAAGCAAGTGGAAACTTCTGCCCGTAGCAGTGAGAGGTTGAAAACGTCCTTGAATACTCCTGCGAGGTGGTTGGCACAGGTTTTCAGAGCCTTACCGTATCCCATCAGGACCTTCTGCCTTGCGAGGGTTCACTTTCCTTCCATAGTTGCTACCTGACTCAGAGTTTCTTCAGCAGATTCCAGCACCTGCGGTTTCTTGTGTCTCTGGAATGTTCTTCCTGGCTGGTTGGTGCATGGTTTTGTCTTTGTACTAAGGACCCTGTGTAGAATAAAGCTGTCCTGCTTCACAACTGACAAGAGGTACCTCCCAAGCACAGCCAATTGTACCTCCTCTTTCTCTGCCCGACCCTCTACCCTGCTGTCTCTTTTTCTCCTCCCCTTCCTGCTTCTTTCCCTTCCTCACTACACTTTCAATAGTTCAGCATACATCAACTATTTCACAGAAGTTCATTTGTCAAAAACAAAACTGAAATATTTTCTTTTGAAATTTTTAGGTCAAATTCAGAAACACAAGTAGAAACTGTAAGTACATATTGTTTCTTTTAAATAATTTAACATTGTTATAAACACAAAGCTACAGTTTTTAACTTTTGTGTTTCTTGTCACAGGGACCCAGTGGCTCCAGACTGGAATGTGAAGAGAATGTGATTTGCAAACTCTGTCAAGAGGAAGCTTCACTGAACAGGCCCAAGGTACAAAACTGATTTGCAATCCATCCGCAACTCTGCCAGTCTGTTAAGTTCTGATCATAACCTCTATCGTTACTATCCACATGCAGGATATGCATTTACAATAAGAGGGGAAAAGCTTAAAGGAGTATTTAATGATTACTTTTCTTCACTACTTACCAAGAGAAAAATAATGGAGGACCAGCAGATCAGTGCTGAGTGTATAAATACGTTTGGGTGTTTAGAGGACAAGGAGGAGGAAGAGTTGGGCCTCCTCATGAGTATTAAGGTGGATAAGTTGGAAGACTGGCGAGTGTCGAATGTTTATCTCTATTTAAGAAATGAACAAGGGAAAATTCTGGGAACTATAGACCATGAGTCTCATGTCAGTTGTAGGGAAATTGCTGAAGAAAATTCTTAGGGATAGGATATACGAGCCTTTGGAAACCCATGAACTAACTGGGGACAGTCAGCACGGCTTTGTGTGTGGCAGGTTGTGCTTTGCTGACTCGATTGAGTGTTTTGACAAGATGATGAGAGAGATTGATGGGGATAGGGCAGTGGATGTTGTCCACATGATTTTAGTAAGACGTTCGACAAAGTCCCTCATGGGAGGCTAATCCAGAAGATTAGGATGCATGGGATCCATGGCAAATTGGCTGTTTAGATTCAGAACTGGCTTGCGTATAGAAGACAGAGGGTAGTGGTTGGAGGGACTTAAGCTGATGGTCTGTAATTAGTGGTGTTCCACAGGGATCTGTGCTGGGACTTGTGCTATTTGTGTTGTATATAAATGACCTGGATGAAAATGTAGATAGGTAGGTTAGTAAGTTTGTGGATGATGCCAAGATTGGTGGAATTGTGGATAGTGTAGAAGATTGGCAAAGAATACAGCACAATGTAGACCAGTTGCAGATAAGGGCTAAGAAATGGCAGATGGAGTTTAACCCAGATAAAAGTGAGGTGTTGCACCTCAGTAGGGCACGTACAGAGACAGTACACTGTTAACGGCAAGATCCTTAAATGTTGCTGAGCAGTGAGATCTTGGGATTCAAGTTCATAGAGCCTTGAAAGTGGCTACACAGGTCAATAAGGTGGTTAAGAAGGCTTACGTAATGCTTGCTTTTATTATTTGAGGCACTTGAGTTCAAAAGTCAAGAGGTTATATTGCAACTTTATAAAGCTCTGGTTAGGCCACATTTAGAGTAATGCATTCAGTTCCAGTTGCTCCACTAGAGGAAGGGTGTTGAGACTTTGGAGAGGGTGCAGAAGAGGTTTACCAAGATGCTGCCTGGTCTAAGAAGGCATATGCTATCACAAAAGGCTGGCTAAACTTGCATTGTTTTCTCTGGAGCACCGGGTGCTAAAGGGAGATTTAATAGAGCTTTAGAAGATTGAGGCATAGATAAAGTGGACAGAGAATATCGGTTTCCCAGGATTAAAATGTCTAATACCAGTGAACATGCATTGAAGGTGATGTGAGGGTTAAGTTCTTCACTCAGAGTCATAGATGTCTGGAATGTGTTGTCTGGTATGGTGGTAGAAACAAATATATTGGAAGTTTTTGATATGTTTGTCTAAGCACACGGATGTAAGGAAGATGGAGGGACATGGACATGATGCAGGTAGGAGGGATTAGTGAGTGGGTGTTTTTGATTTGGCACATTTTATTATGCTGTAAATGAAGGATTCTTTTTTTGGCGTATAGTAGGTGCCTGAGGTGGTAGTGATAGAAGCAGATACAATAGGAGCAATTGAGAGGCTAAAGTGGATATGTTGCTCCATAATTATATGGATCATGTACAGGAAGAAGATACTCAGTTTAATTTGGAATTTTTTTTTTGCAGACATGGTATGATATACTGTACTGTTCTATGCTCCGTCTCCTTCAAGCCCACCGTCATCTCTTTACCATCACACCTTTAATATGCTTGGTTATAGGAGTGGGGGAAATGTGACATCCAAGCTTGACTCCTAAGCAGTCTCTACACCACTCTTTACTGCTGGTATAAACAGTGGCTTTCCCTCTCTTTCAGAAGCAATGCAAAAGCTGTCAAGGAACCTTCTGCAGTGCGTGTGCTGTAAATGAGCTGCCTCTCCCGTCCTCCCTGGAGCCCGTGTGTGTGTGTAATCCCTGCCACGTGATGCTGTTACAACAGTACTCAACACCACCCTGACAGACTACCACGTGGAGTGCGCAGAGAACCACTCTGTCCTCAATGTGAAGTGTTGGATAAATCAGCGTGCCATTCCTACTATGCACACTTCCCCTTGAAAAAGGAACTACTGTTTTGATACGTCTTTGGGAACCTTGGTAATATTGTTTGTAACTTTCAGGAAGACATCCACCTGGACTCCTGCCACATCAAATGGTTGTTTTCTGGGCCATGAATGGTGTAACCAAAAAACGTATCAGCTGAGGGGGCTGAAAAACAGATTAAATCAGTGTGGTAAAACTCTGAGACATGTTTTAAAAATCATCTTTGAATTCTGGTAATGCTATTTAACAATTCTAATCCCTACCAGATGAGGCCAGATTTCCTATCCAATGTGGCAGACACATGGGGATGTAGTCAAGATGACCATGCCAACCTTGGATGTTCTCTAGTTTCCTACATCCATCCCTCTCACTGAGGGTATTGTTATTTTGACTTTTCATTCTTTGACCAAATGTGAATTTCAGTTGTGCGCCATTATGTATTTGAACCACCTCTCCATAGGCTGGACTGAGCTGGAATTGTCTGTTGTTAAAAGAATCTGGATCTTGTCCTTGTGTCAGTGGACAGTTCACTTTGTAAACCAGAATAAACATGTGACCCACTGAGAACAGAACACTGCTGGAGAGAAACAGTTAAAAGTCAGATGTGTTTTCTGTCTGACCTGAGTATTGTCAGCTTTTTTGTTTTTGAATTTCAGCATCTGTAATATTTAGCTATCTTTTCAGTCAAAGCACTGATCAAAGATGACTTCTGTGATGGTGATCAAAGTGAGGTTCAAAGCTGTATGGTATACACTACCTCATACTACAGTGTAGTTTAGATAAGCAAAGAAGTTTTCTTGACAAGTTCCTCATTTCACAGGACTTAAAAAATGAATGTACAAAGGTATTTAGTGACCAAATGAATTTTATAGCCAGCTATTTTTCTTATTTGATTCAACAATAGTAGCATTTGTAAACTCCTTTATACAAAACTGGACAATTGTTGTAAGAAATTTTGCACTGCATTGGGGAGGGAGCAGGGACTAGAATATCTCTGAAGGAGTACTTGTTTGCTGCCTGTTCTCCCATTGCCTGGGTACAACTGGATAGCCTGTTTGTTGTATGAATAAACATTTGCTTTGTACGTATGCACCTGTGATTGATTTCCCTCCAAAGTTGAAGTGTCAGGTATTCCATTCCCAATACTGCCACACTTTGATATTAAGGGCACAGTAAAACCACCTGTCTGTTAAATACAAACTAATTTGGTATTTTTAGCCTGGTATCTCCTCGGGAGGCATGCTGACCTAGCGGCTACCACAATGATCACTAATTGCTGTTACCTGTAAGGAGTTTGTACATTCTCCACCCACATTGCAAAGATGTACAGGGTTAGGAAGTCGTGGGAATGCTATGTTGGCGACACTTGCACAAGTCTAATCTGTAATGTTTAGCTATCTTTTCGGTCAAAGCACTGACCAGAGATGACTTCTGTGATGATCAAGGTGAAGTTCAAAGCTGTATGGTATACACTACCTCATACTACAATGTAGTTTAGATATAAATGTGAGACAAGTCTGATCTACATACTCCAGGATTTGGTCAGAAATGCAATCTCCTGGGTTACAGATTGTGTGGGTATTCTAAACAAACAGAACACAACCCAGTGACCAGCTTATAACTTTCCAGTTCCCTTTATTTTTTTTTAAAAAAGGGAACTATTTTTGTTAACATTGATTGTCTAAGATGATTTTTATTGTGGCTGCACTGCACATATGTTCAACCCATTTAATTATACTGTGAGGAAAAACTCCATGTATATAGCAAAGGATATCCTCTGCAGGTTACTGCAAACTTACATTTTTAAATCAATGCTACTAAACAATACAAACTGTTGTAAAGCAATGTAAACTTGTTAAAATGCCTGGATTTATTTTATCAAGTAATGTAACATTAAAACGTGTTACAAGAGGCATAATTTGTAATACAGGCTACTTGGAATACCAAAACAAAAATCAATTTCCTCTGTTAATGATATCAATGAGTAGGTCACAGTTGCTTCAACTGG
Source organism: Hemitrygon akajei (assembly GCF_048418815.1). NCBI lineage: Eukaryota > Metazoa > Chordata > Chondrichthyes > Myliobatiformes > Dasyatidae > Hemitrygon > Hemitrygon akajei. The sequence continues at coordinate 37,567,176 of NC_133127.1, forward strand.
TTTCGATACAACTTCAAGCTCCAAAACCAGGTTTGTTAGTTTTGCCTAGTGTTTAGGTATCCGCTCAAGTGGAAAGCTTCACTACCAAAGGCAGAGCCATTTCCAAATCAGTGATCGTTTACCTCTCTTCAGTACCTGAAACAAAATAAATGATCAGTTAGTGAATTATCTCACTTTAGGGTCACAGATCTGCAAATGAGATCAACAGATCTCAGACAACAGGTGATAAGCGGTAACAGCGGAGACTACAGCATGGAGTATCTCTGGGTTTTGTGGACATGAAACAATGCAAAGTCAATCCCATCCAGTAGGATTGCAGCTGATAATTCATCTCAGCACCATGTTCCTCCACTAACCCATCATGCAAAGGTATATTCATGGTTTTGAAGGAAATCAAAACTCCACTAATCTGCTATCCAACCATTTGGAAATTCTGGTGGCTCAAGTAAGATTTGCTGTACTCCTTTGTATTTTATCATAAAGACTAAGTTAGTGAATTAAAAGTTTTTAAAAATCTGTTCGTCAGGCACTAGAAAACTCAAGTCTGCTGCTTTATTGGAGTTTTATTGTTGCTCAGTCTCCATAGCACACTGGGGTAGTGAATTCTGAAGATTCACTGAGTAAAAAAAATTATTCCCCATCTGCATGGCCAACACTTGAAATTCTGATGCTAGATTCACTGCCCCTCAATATCCTGTGTTGTGCCCTTTTTGGATTACAACAATGTAATTTTTCCAAACTCCACCTGCTTAACTGCTCATCAGCAAGCCACTCATCCCAGCAATCAATCTGGTCAGTCCTTGTTGCGCTGCCTCTATTTAAAGGCAGTCCTTCCATAGGTAGTCACTAATATTCCTGGTGCAGTCTGCTCTTTACAGCAAGATCTCTATTTCTGTATATATTTGGTACGTGACAGGCTGAATTGCAGTATCTGCTGGACATTATCGCAGAGTCCTGGCCTATACAGTATATATTTTCTTTGAGAGAACATGCTTCTTTGCTCCCTATTTTTGAATGTTTTGCATCTTCGGCCCACAGGAACACTGTCTTGTTCAGCTGTATCTATGTACGGTTTGAATGATAATTAAACTTGATTTTGATATCTTGTTGCAACAAAATCATTGTACTAACTGCTTTAGATAGAAAACCTACAGCACAATACAGGCCCTTCGGCCCACAAAGCTGTGCCAAACATGTCCTTAGAAATTACCTAGGGTTACCCATAGCCCCTCTATTTTTCTGAGCTCCATGTACCTGTCCAGGAGTCTCTTAGAAGACCCTATCGTATCCGTCTCCACCACTGTTGCCAGCAGCCCATTGCACTCACTCACCATTCTGAGTTGAAAAACTTACCAGACATCTCCTTTGTACTCATTTCCAAGCGTCATAAAACTGTGCCCTCTCGTGCTGGCCATCTCAGCCCTGGGAAAATGCCTCTGACCATCCACACAATCAATGCCTCTCATCTTATACACCTCTATCAGGTCACCTCTTATCCTCCGTCACTCCGAGGATAAAAGGACGAGTTCACTAAACCTATTCTTATAAGGCATGCTCCCCAATCCAGGCAACATCCTTGTAAATCTCCTCTGCACCCTTCCTATGGTTACTCCAAATGGGGTCTGACCAGGGTCCTATATAGCTGCAACATTACCTCTCAGCTCTTAAAACTCAATCCCACGATTGATGAAGGCCAATGCACTGTATGCCTTCTTAACCAGAGTCAACCTGCACAGCAGCTTTAAGTGTCCTGTGGACTCGGACCCCAAGATCCCTCTGATCCTCCACACTGCCAAGAGTCTTACCATTAATACTATATTCTGCCATCATATTTGACCTACCAAAATGAACCACAATCACTTAACTGCGTTGAACTCCATCTGCCACTTCTCAGCCCAGGTTTGTATCCTATCGACATCCTGCTGTAACCTCTGACAGCCCTCCACACTATACACAACACCCCCCAACCTTTGTGTCATCAGCAAATTTACTAACCCATCCTTGCACAACCTCATCCAGGTCATTTATAAAAATTGCTAAGAGTAAGGGTCCCAGAACAGATCCCTGAGGCACTCCACTGGTTACAACCTCAATACAGAATATGACCCATCTATAACCACTCTTTCCCTTCTGTGGGCAAGCCAGTTCTCGATCCACAAAGCAATGTCCCCTTGGATCCCATGCCTCCTTACTTTCTCAATAAGCCTTGCATGAGGTACCTATCAAATGCCTTGCTGAATCCATATACACTACATCTACAGCTCTAACTTCAATGTGTCTAGTCACATCCTCAAAATTCATTCAGGCTCATAAGGCACAACCTGCCTTTGACAAAGCCATGCTGGCTCTTCCTGCCTCTCCAAATGTTCATAAAACCTGACTCTCAGGATCTTCTCCATCAACTTACCAATCACTGAAGTAAGACTCACTAGTCTATAATTTCCTGGGCTATCTCTACTCCCTTTCTTGAATAAGGGAAGAATATCCACAACCCTCTAATCTGCTGGAATCTCTCTTGTCCCCATTGATGATGCAAAGATCATTGCCAGAGGCTCAGCAATCTCCTCCTTCGCCTCCCACAGGAGCCTGGGGTACATCTCGTATGGTCCCAGTGACATAACCAACTTGATGCTTTCCAAAAGCTCCAGCACATCCTCTTCCTTAATATCTACATGCTCAAGCTTTTCAGTCCACTGCAAGTCATCCCTACAATTGCCAAGGTCCTTTTCCATAGTGAATCTGAAGCAAAGTATTCATTAAGTACCTCTGCTACTTCCTCCGGTTCCACTGTCACATTTGATAAGTCCTATTCTCTCATGTCTTATTCTCTTGCTCTTCACATACTTATAGAATGCCTTGGGGTTTTCCTTAATCCTGCTTGCCAAGGCCTTCTTATGGCCCCTTCTGGCTCTCCTAATTTCTTTCTTAAGCTCCTTCCTGCTAACTGCATAATGATAGATAATCTATCATCTAGTTTTTTGAACCTTTTGTAAGGTTTTGTTTTCTTCTTGACTAGATTTACAACAGCCTTTGTACACCACAGTTCCTCTACCCTACCATCCTTTCCCTGTCTCATTGGAACGTATACCTATGCAGAACTCCATGCAAATATCACCTGAACATTTGCCACATTTCTTCTATACATTTCCCTGAGAACATGTTTCCAATTTATGCTTCCAAGTTCCTGCTGAATATCCTCATTTTCCCTTACTCCAATTAAACACTTTCCTAACTTGTCTGTTCCTATCCCTCTCCAATGCTATGGTAAAGGACATAGAATTGTGACACTATCTCCAAATGCTCTCCCACTGAGAGATCTGGCACCTGACCAGGTTCATTTCCCAATACCAGATCAAGTACAGCCTCTCCTCCTGTAGTCTTATCTACACATTGTGTCAGGAAACCTTCCTGAACACACCTAATAAACTCCACCCCATCTAAACCCCTCACCCTAAGGACATACCAATCAATATTTGGGAAACTAAAATCTCCCACCACAACAACCCTGTTATTATTATACCTATCCAGGATCTGTCTCCCTATCTGCTCCTCGATGGCCCTGTTACTAGTGGGTGGTCTATAAAAAACACCCAGTAGTTATTGACCCCTTCCTGTCCTTAACTTCCACCCACAGAGACTCCGTAGACAATCCCTCCATGACTTCCTCCTTTTCTGCAGCTGTGACACTATCTCTGATCAACTGTTTCCTCTTTTACCTCCCTCCGTCCTTCTGCAAGTGCACTTCATCAGATACCCAGGTGTCTCTGAATGCAAATATTTCCCAATCTCTTCAACATTAAAAACAACTTTTCTATTTTTCCTACTAGTATAGAACCTCACATTTTTCCCCACAATGCATTCAATCCTTACCCATTCCTTAGTAAACTGGTTTACTGTTGTGATTTGTACTGAAGTGCAGTGAAAACCCTTAGTTTTGCCTGCTATCCATAATCTCATTAGAGCAGTATATTGAGGCAGTAGAGTAAAAAAAAATGCTGAATAAAGTGTGACAGAGAAAGTGCAGTAAGGTAAAAGAACATTATTATTGATTCCTGGTTGATCAAGAGTTTAGATTTGAGAGTAGAACCCTTATAAAAGTAATGAGTAGATCTGCATAAAGTACCGGTACTTGCAAGGGGTCGCCATGCTTAATATAACCCTGAAACTATCACCTTCAACAAATTACAACTAGTTTTTCATTAATCTCTCATTGATAGATTCCTGGGGCTCCAGAAGTTAGCACTGTCCCTGTGGCACCCCTAAACATAGCCTCCCAACCCAAAATGACTCCCTAATTTGTTTCCGCCTTTAACTAAGCCCCATTACCATGCAAAACTCAATACACACTATATTCTAATTTTCATTAGTAACTTGCTATATGTTACCTTGCAAAAAAAGGTCCTAAAATCCCAAAATACACTACATCCATTGGTTCCCTTTATACACTTAGGGGTTGCAACCAGCTGTGGTACCACTGTTGGGAAGAAACAGACAACACCAACCAGTGCTTTCCTCCCCACTGGCTCTCAACTCTACCAGAATGATTTCATTCCTCGACTTTCAAAGCCACATTTCTTTCTGTGTTGGTGCTCCCTCCTCAATTTTCCCTCTATCTGAAAGTAACCTGGAATACCTAACTCAATGTGGTTACTTTGCAACAATAGCTTCTAACTAAACTGCATCCTACTACTACACTCCCAACTTGGGGTCAGTTAGCTGGCTCACTAGCACTACAGTCCCTGCTCTTATTAACACAGCCTGCAATATCCAGTACCTGTAGCATATATCTGCCAAACTTGTAATCACACCCTCTTGCTGAGCGATTCTCCAGTTCCTTATCAATAAGGTTATGATTGCCTCCGGAACAACACACCCAGATCTTAACCCCACGCCCAGATCTTGATGCAATATTTAAATCTTGGTCCCCAGTAATGAATTAAACACAGTTCAAGTTGTAAATATTTAAAATGCCATGGATTGCAGTGGTCTCCATCAACTTGAGCACACTGCATTGGCATCATATTACCTGTCCTCACTTGCCAACTGCAATTATCGTATGTACAATACAATAAGCTCATTCAAAACACTTGGTAGACATTGCACTCAATGGGCCCCACACCCCATACTGCTGTGCTCACCACAAAGAACAGCCCATTTAGCCCAACAGGTCCATGCCCATAATACCAGCACAAGTACTCCACCAGCAAATCCTTCTATTTCTCCCTCTCCCTCCTCTCTAATTCTTGCAGATCTTCCTCTTTTGAAGACCTCTGATATTTACATTGTCCCTTCCCTAAGATTACAGCTGTACAGAGTAGTGAAGAGTTACTCACCACAAGGTGAGATTTAAAAACTCTATCAAGTTATTCCTCAGTCTACTTTAGGAAGACAAAGCCCATTCAATTGCTCCAGTATAAACTAGTGGATAGCTTGTGTGGACACCATTGTAGCTTTCTGCATGAATACAAAACACACTGCAGTGTCAACCTTCTGTTCTACCGGCATGCACACTTGTACAGATGAAATGCTGCACATAATGAATGCTTGACATCAACTCGATTGGCTGCAGGTACCAATCAGGTATGAAGGATTAACAGTTAGCCCACCCAAGAAAACTGCATTGTTAAACAGCAACAGAGCCCCATGAGCCCCTACCCACAGGAATGCAAAATGCTGCACAGTAGTGGACTCAGCCCAGATCATGGGAGAACACCTCCGTCCACCATTATTGCTATCTATTTGAGGTGGCAACAGCTATCATCTAAGATCCCCACTATGCCATCCACAGCTACCACTGGGCAGGAAGCACAGAAGCCTAAAGTCCCACACCACTAGGTTCACGAACAGCTACAAGAATTTAGTTCTTGAACCAACTGGCAAAACCCTAATTATCATCTCAGTACTGACACATTGACCATGTTGCATAGAATGGAATGTTTTAATTAAAAAATGTATATAATTGACATTTTTGTTGTGTGTTGTATCTCTAATACCGTGTGTCTGTGACATTGCTGCTGCAAGCTTTTTTTTGCACTTCTGCATACGTGTATGTTCATTTGACAATAAAGTTGAATTTGGAGAGTTCCCAGTGTTTGTCCAAACCTGCTCTTGGTACATCAGGGTTGGGAAGAAATTAATCAAACAATTCACAGACAAAACCACTTGTCTAAAAAGGAAAGCCACACGCTGAATCAAACTAATCCAGCAACAACTCCTTGCAGTCTCTTTTTGTACCAAAATCTTGGCATAGAGATTGTAGCTCTAAAGACATTACCTTTCTCTTGATTTCCTTGATCATTATGTCTGACAGGAATCCCCGAGCAAAACGAGTTCAGGTAGAGTTCTATGTAGCGATGTTCTGCATCAAAGAGAATCAGAAGCCAACAGCTGCAGTAAATGAACCCAGTAGTTATTAAGTTAATGCCTGAGCAACATCCAGCATGACCAAGTACAGTAAGCATGCTGTTAAGACTCAACACCTTACTGATGACATAACACTCCCTCTTAACAATCCCTACTCCATCATCAAAAATGAAACCAAAAGATGGGGGTGGGGGAAAGCTATGGCCAGTTTCAGTGATCATAGCACCAAATATAGAAAATAATAATTACATGGTTTTGTGTATATTACTAAAACCCCTCCAGGGAATATAGGGACAATCAAAACCTATCCATTTTGAGGAGAGTGCAGAAGCCCCTGTAACACAGCAGGAATCATCTCATTTGTGTGAAATGGGACAATTCTTTTCCCCAGGATGGAGAGAGAAGGCAGCTAGAAAGAATTGGGATACTGATCAGTTCCACTCTATGGACTCTGGGCACAAATTCCCTGCCACACTGTCACATCTTTCCTGTGATGAGTTTTTTCTTACCAGACTGAGTGTAGCATGTACAGATTTTCTAGTTTCACATAAACGAGAAATGATCCTTGGCAGGATTAGGTGCTGAGAAGAGAGTATATCTAGAAGTTGATCATGGGGAGCTCATGTAGGATTGAGATAAGAAGAAATTTCTTCACTTGGAGGCTCGAATTTTCTGAATTCTTTACTCAAGGGCAATGGACACAGTCATTGAGTATAGATAAGGCTGAGATCAAGAGTTTGTTGGGAATCTAAACAATGTGGAGGTTCAGAAGGGTTACAGTGTGGATGATGGTCATTCAACAGCTGTTTTAGGTCACAGCATTCCAGCTAGGTCCATCCAACTATCCTGTCCTACAAATTCTCTCCAATCAGAATGCTACAACTGAACCCATTAACCCTCATTACGCAGAATTATTTTCCTCATTCCCATTTTGGTTTTCTTGCCAATCATTTTTATTCCCCATCTCTTGAATCTTTGTTCCTGTACCAATGGGGATCAGTTTCAATTATCATTTTACCTACATGATTTTAAATGCTTTATCAGATCCTCTCAACCCAAACTTTCCACCAGCCATTTCAGGTCCACCACATTCCCACACCGACATGCCTGTGAAGATTCCTCTTCTCCTGGCTCTCAAAGGTAGAGGACCACCTCATAATTCACATGTGTCAAACCTGGTGGCATGAACAAGCTCCATTTCCCCCAATTTTTCACTCTTTCCCCTTCCATAATCTTTCCGACTGCCCAAGACACTCACACTCCTCCCCACCTGTTACCCCCTCGACCTCCTTCCTTTTATTCCATGTTCCATCATCCTCTCCTATCAGATTCTATCTTCTTCAGCCCTTTGCCACTTCCACCTACCCATTCACTTCCTACATCACCTCCATTCAGGGCCCCAAACAGTCTTTCCAGGTGAGGCAACACTTCACCTGTGAAACTGTTGAGGTCGACTATTCTATCTGGTGATCTTGGCAGCCACCTCTACATTGGTGAGAACTAACAAATTGGCGGACCACTTTATTGAGCACCTCTGTTCCATCCATCAACAGCAGAATTTCTTTGTGGCCAACCATTTTAAATTCCCATCCCCATTCTGACACATCAGTCCATAGCCTCCTCTTTTGCTAAATAGAGGACATTCTCAGGGTGAAGAGGCAACACCTCATATTCCGTTTGGGTAGCCTCCAACCTCATGACACTTCTTCCTTAATCTCCACAGGCCTATTCTATTTCAACCTCACCCTGATCAAGGTCCTTTTCACTTGTGAATACTGAAGCAAAGTATTCATTTAGGACCTCCCCAACCTCCTCCACCTCCAGATATACGTTGCCTTTATTCTTTAGCGGCCCCACCTTCCTTCTTGTCATCCTTCTGTTCTTCACATACACATAGAACTTGGGATTCTCCTTAATCCTACATGCTGAGGCCTTCTCATGCCCCCTTCGAGCTCTCCTAAGTCCTTTCTTAAGCTCCTTCCTGCTACCCTATATTTCTCATGAGCCCCAGTATACAAGGTATTGTCTAATCACAATGGTCTGGGCACCTTGGCACAGTGCTGATATACTGGTTAATAAATTTCTGTCTTTTAGTTTGTCAGAAAAAAAATTTAGAACTATTTTGATGTATTAAGGGCTCTGATAGAGAACACAGGAGGGAAACAGATTAGCAAAATGAGCAATTGGCAGAGGAAGAGCACTTATTTTTTTGAAATGCAGTGAGCTGTTGTAATCTGGAACACGTTGCCTGAAAGACCAGTGAAAGGAGATTCAAAAGGAACTTTCAAAAGAGAACTGCTGAAGTTATTGCAGTTGAAAACCTAGCATGCTGCAGAGACAGATCAGAGGAGGGGGATGATCGGATGAACACTTTCAAAGCAGCTGGGACAATGGGCTGAATACTGCTGTGAATGATCATGTGAAATAAATGGTCTGCACAAGACAGTCCATTTCAGACTTGAGATGCAGTAAAGTTCTTACGCATGTGCGATTTATCTTTTGTCATGGCAGCAACAGCATCTTCATGTGTGGCAAAATGTACATCTGCTTCTCCAGTGGCTTTTCCGTCAGGTCCGTACTCCACAATAATCCGCACTGGCTTCAAGGGCTGGAAGAACTAGAAGACAAAAGATGTTTCACAGCAACACCTCACAAGGGACTTGGTGGCACAAGATTGAAAATATGGCTTTCTGTTTCTTGCATTAAAAATATAACAGAACACGAAACTAATAATCCTGTAGCCTCCCTGCAATTCATTACCCCTGAGCAGGACTCTGCAGATTTTTCCAGTATTTGCAGTCTTACTTACTTCACTACACTGTACACTACCTTCTTACCATTACACTGTTAAAGTGCTATAGGGCTATTAAAACAAAACTTCATGCCAGTTAAAAGTTTCTTCCCCCAGGCAGTTAATCTGATCAACCATTCTAGTTAGCCCGCTGCCCCCATACCCCTCTATTACCCCAATCACTATTGTATATGCTTTACACTGTAAATGTGTGCTGGAATTTAAGTATTTCTGCACACTTTATTCCAATCTGTACATATTTTTATATAATTCTTTATTCTTTTGAATGCTGTCTCTTGTATGCGACGCAACACACCTCAACAATTTCCTAATACATGTAAATAATGAATAAAGTTGATCCTTGACCTGTGTTATCATTCAAAACATTTTAATAAAGAATGGCATCTAGTGCAGTGCTCATTTAACTTTCACAACAGATCAGCCTTTTCAAACAAATAAGCTCCTTTTCAATGAGTAGCACACATGCCACTAAGTCAAGTTGTTGGCTTGAAGCCCACACACATCAATGTGTTACTAGCACTGCAGTAGTGGATGACCAGTGATGAAATAGCAGGTGTAAGAATGCAGAACAACTCCAGTTAATGTGTAGCTAAAGATGACCAGATCCACATCTAGTAACCAAAGGATGCAGCTGTGGCAGAGGGTTGAGGGATGGTTAGGAGTTAAAGCCACAAAATGTAATCGTCACAGAGTTCAAGAAACAGTTGATAAGTGTGGAATAGTTGCAGCGGTGTCTATTATTGATACTTGTGATGACTAACTGCTGGCAGTACTCACAGGCAGCAGACTGTTAAGAGTTTAAGTGTATAATATAGGTGCTGGGCTGTACCAGTAGTTTTTCGAAATTAATCTGAGATAACACTGGCAGATCTGCACCTGACGTACACAGTGAAAATACTGAGTACAGCAAAGGAACAGGCGCTTAGCTCAATTGTGCTGAAGTTAGAAATCAAATGTCCAACCGGACTACCGTAGATTCCGGATTATAAGCCGCTACTTTTTTCCCACATTTTGAACAGCTTTGAACTCTGCGGCCTTTAATCCAGAGCGGCTAATACATGGTTTTTTTTCATGCCGCCTCGTAAACATTTTGCCTCATAACAGTAGACCAATAAAATTGATGAGTAGTTCACAGAGGTCCAATGAAATTGTACGATAAATCAAGCGCACTTTCACAATTAAATTATTGTAAATCAGTCATTTGTACTCACCCTCATCAACATGGAAAATACTCGAAGAAAAGCAAGACCCGAGCGCATCAGACCCGATTAGACCCGATTGCGTTACGCAAGCGCGTCAGACCCGATTAGACCCGATCGCGTTACGCAAGCGCGTCAGACCCGAGCGCATCAGACCCGATTAGACCCGATCACGTTACGCAAGCGCGTCAGACCCGATTAGACCCGATCGCGTTACGCAAGCGCGTCAGACCCGAGCGAAAACGCTGCTTTTAAGTTAAAGGCGATCAATAACTTTTCCTGGTAGGCTGCAGTCTATATATTTTTACCAGTCGCTAGGAGATATTGGAATGTTGTTCGTGCTGTTCAGTAAAAAAGTATATGCAACGTAATTTGTGTTACCGATACGTATGTATATTTAAAAGTAGCGGTGCGGCCTAAAATCCGGTGCGGCCTTTACAATTAAAAAATTGATTTTATTTCTAAAATTAGAGCCAGCGGCTTTTAATCAGGTGCGCTCTGTAGTCCGGAATCTACGGTAATTCCTTCTACCTACCATGTGCATACACTTCTACTCCTGCACATTCATAAGCTTATCTAAGAGCCTTTGGAATAGCTCTATCATACTTGTCTCCACCAGCACATTCCAGCCATCCACCACACTGCAAAAAAAACTTGACTGACATCTCTGAACTTATCCCCTCTCACCTTAAACACATGCCCTCTAATACTAGACATTTCAATGGGGAAAGGATACTGACCGTCTACTCTAAATTGCTCCTTGTCAATTTGAAAACTTACGATGGGGCACGTGTTACAGATAATTTGTTTGAAAATATGAACAAGGCAAACACTTACTTTAACAACATCCTGTCCATTAACCCGAAATGGTAGGCCCCTCATATGCACATTATGTACATCAGATCTTTGAATACAGTGATTAGATTCCAAATCATTTTTTGGCAGCTGCACTATTAACCAAAAAAAAAGAAATCACAATTTGAGAAAAGAGTACAAGTTGTTCCTTTACATTAAAATATCAAATATTTTGGTCATGCACTACGAACTATGCACATCAGTTTACATGGCAGTGTACCAATATAGTCAAGTCTTTGTGCAGTCTTAAAATTGCACACATTTGAATCTTATGCAAAATTTCACAGCTGTAGAACTGCTTTGAGGCACACTTTATAAAGCATATCAAGAAGTGAAAGTCAGGCTCATATTTATAACAAGTCAGAACAAATGCAGAAATAGTGGCCTATTCAGCACCTATAAACTGTCAACATTTTATGAAACCTGAGCAAATCTGTCTTAATTTTAATTACTTGCTTCGATTTCATATCCCTTAATATTCTTGCCTAATAATAGAAACAGGTAATAGAATATGGACTTTTTAAAACTTAAAACATTTCAGTGTTAATTAATTCACCAACATTAATTCCACAATTACAATAAAGTCTTTACTAACTAATCAAATTACACACACGATTTTAAAAAAGTCTTGCCGGAACTGCAATTCAATCAACCTTGCAGATAGCAGGAGGCTCTGCTTGTGAGTGGTATCCTTACTGAATCAACAGCTTTCACAACATGTGTCCTTCATTCCAGTTAGGCAACAAGGTGCCTTACCATTCTGGACTCTACCATCTCTCTCCATCATATCTCCATTATCACTGTTACTGTTTACCACAGTACAGCTCTCATTGTCAGTTGCAATTTCCTGTGCAGTAGGACAGCGAGGCATTTTCTTCGAGGGACGGATGTATAAACGAAGATCACTCTTGGTGCTTCGAAATATTTCAATGTACCTAGCCAAAAAACAAAACTGATTGTCAGTGCTCTTTGCTGGATGGTTATTTTCTGGTTTGACATCATCCCAAGTAGAAATTGTTGACTGCATGCCCTTGACAAGCTTTCCACAGATTGAGTGAAAATAGCTTGGTACTATAGAACTAGTGAAACAGGCTATTGGAAAATTTGGACAGAATTTACAGAACATCACACTATTAGAATAACTAATTCAAATGTAGGTTTTATTCCAAGAATATTAAGACTCAACAGCTAATGTTGCAACTATGCAGACTTAAGGTCTTGATTAGTATAATGAGCTCAGTAGTGGCTCAGGAAAAAATAATGAGGTAGTTCAGCTGTCTGGTTTGAAATATGAAGGAATATAAGAAAAAAACAATTCAGATTACCAGTAATTTACTAGAACTCACAGAATGATTGCTTACACAAATTGGTGCTAATAAATATGGTCCACACAAGCCTTACCCACCCTTTTAAATTATACTCATACTGTACTTACACAAATGCATCAATTGGTTCCTTTACTGAATTCATTGACACCCCCTTTCCTGTCTTCTCTTTGTCCTTCAATCTTCCCGTTTTTCACCTCAAATTAGCTTCATCTTTTCTTCCCTGCTCATTTTCCCCACCTCTGTACTTTCTTTGAATGGTAATTAAAATTTCTTGCATCCCTAACTTCTCTGTCAGGGTAAGAGATATTCAACCTGTCCCCTCGCTACCAATCTGAGGTACTGAGCATTTCCAGCATTTTCTGATTTTATTTTCTATTTCCAACATCTATGTGCAGAAACACAGGTCACTTGGCCATTTAAGCTTGTTCTGCCATTCAATTCAATACCACATTCTACTCTCTCCACATCCTATGATTTATTTTTGTATCTAGAAATTCTCCTCAAACTTGCAGCATCTCAGTCTTCACTATTTTTCATATTCAAAAGTTCAATTCACCATCTTCTAAGTGAAGAAGTTTCTTTGCATCTCTGTCCTAAATGTCTTATCCTCCATTTAACCTTTATACCCAAGGGTGACCAATCAGACTGCAAGAATTTTGCTTGAGAAACAAAGTACTGGAGGAACTCAGCAAGTCAGGCAACATCTATGATCTTTTCCTATCTCATTCTGCATACATTGACCGATGTTTTGTCTCAGCAATTTAATCAGAATAGTTACTCCCACCAGCCATTTCCTAAACCAACTGCAGCACTTAAATTGTTAATTAAGTACATACCTGGATCCTATCATTTCTCGGTCTTTTGCCAGGGCTCTCTCCGCCATTTCCTGAGATGCAAACTGAACAAAAGCATCCCCAGTGTTTCTGCCACGGTGATCCCTGGTTAGAGTCACACCATCTTCTACGATCTCCAAACCTGCAGTTAATGATGTTCAGGAAAGAAAACAAGTTTCAACAACAGCTGTTGTCAAAGTGCTCACAACATTCTCCCTTCCTTGGGTGGCCCAGAATTTGAAGATCTCTCTTCTCTGCTGGCTGCAAAAGGAGTTAATCTGAACTTCAATTCCTGATGAAATCACAACCCAGAACCCAATTCAGCTCAGTTGGCAATGTATACTGAGATGCATGCTCACAGACCTTAACAATTCTTGCAGGTGTACTGCTGAAGCTAAACCTAGATGTGTAAGAGCTTGTTGAAGGGAGTCTTGGGGGGAGAGGGGAAGCGCTAAACACTATAATCAAAGTGCAATGAGAAACTGGTTGTCAGCAGAACAATGTCAAAACAAGACAACCATTTTCCAAGATCAATTCAGTTGAAAGTACAGAGGGACAATTAGAATGTCTTTACTGGTGAAACTGTTTAATAAAACCATAATTAATTACTATAGCAACTTGGGACTTCCTTCTATGTTTTCCATTCCCTCTCACAGGGAAAATACACAAATTTACAAATGCTTTTTTTGAAGCTCCAACCATTTTTCCTCTGCACCCACTGTCCCCAAACTCTTTTCCCAGACAAGATAAATAAAACTGTGTAGATATATATTGATTTAAAAATTCTTGGATGGTAGGATGGAGATGTGCCTCTACAAAAGGAAATGTAAGGTGCTCCATCTCTCTGCCAGCCTGCAGGTCACCCTTGGACAATGTGTAGTACCTACTTAGCCCCTGATCAGTGTCATGTGAAGCCATGTGAGCAGCTAGAGCATATCACAAGTCCTGAGTATGCAACCACCGATGCCAGGCAATCTCTGAATAGATAATGGCTGGGGTCACCCGTCCCGTAAAGACACTGCCCAGAAGACGGCAATGACAAACCACTTCCGTAGAAAAATTTGCCAAGAGCAATCATGGTCATGGAAAAACCATAATTGCCCACGTCATGTGACACGGCACATAACAAACAAATGCAATATAAACAGTTTGGTACTTTAAATAAGAACAAAGAATCAGAGAATCACACGTTAGGTTAGATCAAAGTCTCCTCACAGGTGACAACCAGTACTGTTGAAGGTCACTGATTTGAAATGTCATCTATTTTCCTCCTCAGGTGCTGTGTGACCTTCTTGATGTCTGCAGTGTTTTCAGTTTTTAACTTGTGAAAACATACTATTACAGGTAGTTTAAAAAAAAACACAACAGTTCAAGAGACTACACTTGGATTATTTCATGTATTATAGGAAGATGTGATTAAGCCAAACTGGGTGCAGAAAAAAAATTGACAAGTATATTCCTATGAGTGCAGGGTTTCAGTGATAAAGAGAAATTGAATATCCAAGACTCTTTTCACTGGACTGATGGAGGCTGAGAGGTGACCTTGTTAAGATTTATGAGCTCATGAGAGGCATAAATAAAATGGATATTCCTTTTTTTTTGCTGTGTAGAGGCATAGGATTAAAGTGAGGGAAAAGATTTAAAGGGCACCTAAGGGCAATTTTTTCCATACAGAAAGTGGTTGGCATATGAAACAAGCTGCCAAATGAAGTTGTAAAGGCAGATTGTAAAGGCAATTACAATGACAGGTTCACGGACATGAAAAGTTTAGAGGAATGTAGACCAAACAGACAAATGAGACTAGTTCTGAGAGTTTTGGTCAACATGGAAGAGATGTGCCAAAAGGCTTGTTCATGTGCTATATAACTCTATGACATTAAAAGAACTAAGATTTACTGTGGAGAAAGATGGCTTTGATGTCTTTAGAGCATTGCTTTGTACTGACCAAGCAGCAGCAGCCACAGTTATTCTAACACTGAAAAATGTCAATGTCTGCCCCTCTGATGTTGAACAAACCATCTGGAAGAGTTCAACAAAAATTCTGATATTTTTCAGTGATATAGAAATAAGTGGAAACATTTAAGGGAGTAAGGGAAGAAATTGGAAGGAGCTGCATCGTAATATGGACACTTGTCAATGTTTCTGAACCAAAGGAACGATAATGCGTAGAAGGTATCAACAAACCAGCAAAGAAGCGAGTGATATCCTCCATTGTGCAACTATATGGAAGGCCTCTCAGGCGCACGGTACTACCATCGATCAGCTCTTTACCACTGGAGTGCAGTCGCTTCAGAAGGAAGTCCACATCACTGTTGGTTAGTTCAAACACTAAGGCAATTAAGAAAAAAAGTTAAGTCATTATCCAATTCCTTCCACACAACCTTCTCCCACCCTCTTCTCAGTAAATCCTTCTGTTCCTTTCTCAAGCCCAAATGCTAAAAAGGCTTTCACCATTGGGAGAATTCTCCATAATCTCACTAATCTCTCTGTATCAAACTTTCTCCCAAATTTGTTACTATATTTATTAGAGTCTACTTTTCAATTTGGTGTTAGTTCCAGATTACCCTACAAACATTGAACAGTTCAGCGCAGGAACATGCCCATGATATGACAAAACTAAGCTAATGATATCTAAATCCCTTTTGTCTACACATTAACCATATTGCTCCATTCTTGGCATTATCTAAGAGTCTCTTAAACACTACTAATATATGTGCTTCCACTATTACCCCTGGTAGTGCATCTCAAACACCCACCACTGTGTAAAATAAAACTATGCGTCACACATCTCTTTTGAGCTTCCATTGTCACCTTACATGGATAAATTTGCATTGCCTAGTTAATTCAGCACTGATCTTAATTTTAAATGGGGCATCATATATAACCATCTCTTACCTTTCTCTACTGTAGAGATAATACCACAACCTGCACATCCCTTCCCATGAACTGTAATCTTTCAATGCTGCTGCCCTGTTTGTGGCCATTTGTGAGCACTGGACTGGGTAATTATATAAAACCACCATTGCTGTCAGCAAGTTAACAATGAACTGCTTAAATACAGACAATGCACTGGGCTCACTCGAGACAATGTAATACTGTAACATTGCAATTATCATTGCCTTTATATGTCTGAAGCAAACGGTTTGGTGTTTGACAGAATTACAACCATATTCAGGTTCATTGAATAACATACACAACATCCAGGTTATTCATCCCATCAGCTCTCCGATTACCATATCACTAGCCTTCGAACCTCGTCAATACTGTGTTATCAAGCAACTATTTAACTTCCCTTGTCGTGGGATTGCTGAATTCTGGTTTACACAGGACTCCTCATCCTTTGCAAAAGGGAACACTTTCTCCTTCGCTGTTCATTTCCACACTTCTACTTCCAATTTATTGCAATGCAGCCAGTAAGAACAAGTCCATGAGATCTTTCCTCTGTGTAGGGCCTCGGGTATGGTCACACTTGGCAAGATTCCTTTACCCAACCCCAATTCAAGGGAGAGGAGAACAATATTTATATTAGAAATTAGTGACTTCACATTAGATGCCAACACTACCTCTGGACTAGCTGTTCAGAACTGCAGTGTACAAGGGCATTACATAGTCTGGACTGCCCTTTGGGGTAGAACATAGAACAGTACAGCACATTACAGGCCCTTCGGCCCACAATGTTGTGCCGACCCTCAAACCCTGCCTCCCATATAACGCCCCCCCACCTTAAATTCCTCCATATACCTGTCTAGTAGTCTCTTAAACTTCACTAGTGTATCTGCCTCCACCACTGACTCAGGCAGTGCATTCCATGCACCAACCACTCTCTGAGTGAAAAGCCTTCCTCTAATATCCCCCTTGAACTTCCCTCCCCTTACCTTAAAGCCATGTCCTCTTGTACTGAGCAGTGGTGCCCTGGGGAAGAGGTGCTGGCTGTCCACTCTGTCTATTCCTCTGAATATCTTGTACACCTTTATTATGTCTCCTCTCATCCTCCTTCTCTCCAAAGAGTAAAGCCCTAGCTCTCTTAATCTCTGATCATAATCCATACTCTCTAAACCAGGCAGCATCCTGGTAAATCTCCTCTGTACCCTTTCCAATACTTCCACATCCTTCCTATAATGAGGCGACCAAACTGGACACAGTACTCTAAGTGTGGCCTAACCAGAGTTTTATAGAGCTGCATCATTACATCGCGACTCTTAAACTCTATCCCTCGACTTATGAAAGCGAACACCCCATAAGCTTTCTTAACTACCCTATCTAACTGTGAGGCAACTTACAGGGATCTGTTACAGACATGTACCACCCAGATCCCTCTGCTCCTCCACACTACCAAGTATCCTGCCATTTACTTTGTACTCTACCTTGGAGTTTGTCCTTCCAAAGTTTACCACCTCACACTTCTCCGGGTTGAACTCCATCTGCCACTTCTCAGCCCACTTCTGCATCCTATCAATGTCTCTCTGCAATCTTCGACAATCATCTACACTATCTACAACACCACCAACCTTTGTGTCGTCTGCAAACTTGCCAACCCACCCTTCTACCCCCGCATCCAGGTTGTTAATAAAAATCATGAAAAGTAGAGGTCCCAGAACAGATCCTCGTGGGACACCACTAGTCACAACCCTCCAATCTGAATGTACTCCTTCCACCACAACCCTCTGCCTTCTTCAGGCAAGCCAATTCTGAACCTATCTGGCCAAACTTCCCTGGATCCCATGCCTTCTGACTTTCTGAATAAGCCTACCATGTGGAACCTTGTCAAATGCCTTACTAAAATCAATGTAGATCACATCCACTGCACTACCCTCATCTATATGCCTGGTCAACTCCTCAAAGAACTCTATCAGGCTCACACTTCAGGGCCTCATCCCTCTTCCTGCCTATGTCGTTGGTACCAACGTGTATCACAACTTCTGGTTACTTTCCCTCTTGTACCAGGATGTTGTGCACCCGGTCAGACATCCCGGACCCTGGCACCCGGGAGGCAACAAACCACGCTGATGTTCTTCTCACATCCACAAGATCTCCAGTCTGCTCCCCTGACTATAGAGTTTCCAATGACGACAGCTCTCCTCTTCTCTGTCCCATCCTTCTGCACCACAGGGTCAGACTCAGTGCCAGAGGCCCTGCCACCGAGGCTCACACCTGGTCAGTTGTCCTCGCCAACAGCATCCAGGACGGTAAACTTATTATTCAGGGGAATGGCTACAGGGGTGCTCTGCACTGCCTGTCTACTCTCCCTTCGCTTTCCCCCTCTGACTGTCACGCAACGACCTGCTTCCGGCAGCCTAGGTGTGACTACCTCCCTGTAGCTCTCATCAATGACTGCCTCATTCTCCCTCATGAGTTGAAGGTCAACCAGCTGCTGCTCCAGATTCCTCACACGGTCTTCCAGATTGCCCAGCCGCATGCAATTCTGGCAGATGTGACTCTGCGGGAGAGGGGAGTTCCCCCAAGACTGCCACATCTCACAGGAGAGGCACATCACCGTCTCAGGAGGCACTGTAAAGACAAACTGGGAACAAGCTCGTCCTCCGCCTCTTCTCGTCAAAGCTCCACTCTTTCACTGGCCCACTCACTCACTGGCTGCTCCACTTGAGCTACCCCTCTATTTATTTGTCCGAGCTTTTCAAACTGCTTGGTCACCTGACCTCGATTGCCCAATCAGCTGCTTTCTGCTGAGTCTGAGCTATTCAAATCTTGATTGACTTGACTGCACAGTCCAACTGCCAAAACTGCCAGAATCTCTTGAGTCAAAGCCTCAAAGCTCCAATCCTTCACTGGCCCACTCACTCACTGGCCGTTTGTGGAAGAAAAGATTCAACATCAAAACCAATCAGGGAGTTTGCTATTGTTTACCTTGCAATAGTTATCCCTGAACCTTTATCGTTTAAAATAAAAATGACTTTCTATGAAATCTGAAGCACTTAGGCCAGAACCACAGAAATGCAAAACACAAGAGCTTCTGCAGATGCTGGAACTACAGAGCAACATACAGAAAATGCTGGAGGAACTCAGCAAGTTAGAGAGCATCCATGAAAATGAATTAACTGTCGACTTTTCAGGCAGAGACCCTTCAACAGGCCTGGAAAAGGGGGATGATGCCAGAAGGAGGAGTACAAACTGGCAAGTGATAGGTAGAGCCATGTGGATGGGGAGGGAGGGGGATGAAGCAAGAAGCTGTGAGGTGATAGGTGGAAAAGATAAAGGGCTGAAGGAGGAATCTATTAGGAGAGGAGAGGAGAGTAGACCATAGAAGAAAGGGAAGGAAGAGGGGTACTAGAGGGAGGTGATAGGCAGGAGGGAAGAGTTAAGAAGCCACTGGGGAATAGAAGAACATAAATCAAGTCTTCCTGTAACTATCACCCTCACTATATAACAAATGCTTCAAAATATTTGCATGCAGTTCTTAGAGCTTGACCACGCCTGTAAATGCAGAACCTAATATGATACAGACACATCTTCAAGACTGTTACTTATTATAAACAGACAAGTCAGAACCCGCAAGCACACATCTTCCAATTCCCTCTTTTTTCAACAGCAACCACACACTGCTTTAAAGATCCAGCAGCGCCCTCTCAAATCCCAGGCACCCAGTTCCCCGGCATTGGTATAATAAATGCTGACAAAATCTTCCTATAGATTGTCATTATTCTACAACCTCACGCTATGACATCTGACTGTCATAGGGAGGAAACTCTCCAAACTATACAAGGGCTTAGACTGCACCACATAGTGGGATATTATAGTCACCCAATCAGGACTATGTCACTCCTTGGAGACACAAGGTGAACATCAAAGGACAAGAGACGACATGAGGGGAACACTGCTATGATCTGGAACACTATTATAAATACTAGAAGGCGCAACAGAAACTTTCAACAAGGAACAGAATAAATACTTGAAGCATCATTAAAACTTCAGTGATTCTAAAGAAAGTGGGAGCGAGCTTTGGAAAAATTTTATACAAAGCTTATACAGCAATGTATAGAATGGCCTCTCTGCACAATGAATCATTCTACACAGGTCCTCAGATGCAGAGTTCTGGAGTTGATTCAACTTGCCTTCAATGTAACGTTGTCCCAGGTACTTTCTGTGCTTCTCCAAAGCCTTCCGAACATCTTCGGCAGACTGGAGTTCAATAATTGCTTCTCCACTTGGCTTGCCAGCTCTGTTACACAGGAAGTGCACACCTCCAACGCCATTCACCACACCGCAATCTGAGACAAGAAACAGGCAGTGTAAAAACCACGTTCACATTCTCTACCAACATTAGATTCCGCACAAGTCCGGAGATCTACAAATGCCTTTCATGAACAGAATGGAATTTAGTCACATACAAACATGCACAGAAAACCACCTCCCTCCCTCACAGATATGCAAAATGCATTAATGACAGAATCTGGAAATACAAAGTTGGCCAGGAATTGTCAGTGGAGGAACAGGGTGTCCATTCATCAGATCAATGAGCATTCACTAGAAGATTATGGTCGGCTGAAGGGATCTAATGCCGATGGGCTGATGAGGTAATACGAAGTCCAGCTGCAGCAATAATTGCAGCATGGATCAGTTGGTTGAACAGCTTGTTTCCGTTCTGGTGATCCCATTCTGCCCTTGAATCTCTGATGAACCTTTTAAAAATTACCAGACTGGTTCCACAATCTTCTCAGTCTTTTTCATGCTTGCTCGTTTGGTATGTTTCACAAAAAAAATGAAACAATACAAGAAGCTCAGTGCAGCCTTTGAGAAAGACCTTGAAAAGCTTTTCCACCTCCCATCCTAGATCTCTGTAATTTACTTCAGCTGCAGCTGAGACAGATTTAGTGCAGATAATATCGCCTCAATTCACACTGGTTGCATGTGTTTTAGCTGGAGTGTTAAACAAGCTCTCTGGTCTGTATGGTGGTAAGTGTCCCTCTGATCCAACCCGACGAAAGTATCCCAGCTTCCTGTCCCAGACTAATGTCAAAGGTTTGATTAAACCATTCACTATCTCAATGTCCTGCTTAACTCCATGTTGGGCTTCAGACCACATATCCTTCCCATTACTATGGCAGTCAACTTCAACCTCCAATAATATCTGTGCCTCAGCTCAGCTCTCCATTAGCTCAAGTAACCATCAAATCTGACCATTCCTCTAACTCATTTAACCCACTCTTCACCCTCTGGGAACCGGAATTCATCAATAACACATCTCTTACTCTACTAAGTTTGGACAATGCCTTGATTTTAAATATCTCCATGGTTCTCCCTTGGCCTGATGTCTAATCACCTCCAGACAACAATTCTACCAGTACCAGATTTACCCCTCCTTTTTCCACTTTTGGATCTCACTGGCTAGAGAGGTGCCAGCCCCAGTTCTCAGTGAGGAGCCCAATGTTCACTTCCTTGAGACACAGTCTTACTGTTGGCAAATAACAAAGGAGACCTTCAAAACTGGGCTGTGAACATATCGCAAGTGCAGAAAATATTCTGCTATGAAAAGGCAGTATACAGCCAACAAGAATGCTGAGGTTACTGGTCTCCCTGCAAGCTAATATGGGGATATGTACAGGGGATAAAATCCCTGTAGTTTGAGTGCCCTACAGAACCAAATACCAGACTCCACCTTCTGCCTCCATTACAACAACTTACATTTATTAAAAACAGAAACAGCAAAAGCTCAAATATTCAGCAGGTCAGGTAGTATCTGTGGGGAAAGAAACAAAGTTATCATTTCTGGTCAACACCTTTCCATCGGGACTGGGAAAAGTTACAGAAACAAGTTTTACAATTCTGGCAAGAGGAAACAAAAGGTGAGGTCTATGATGGGATGGCAAGAGATCGGCAGAAAGGAGAATTGGGTAAGGCAAAGAAATCGAGTTTACTGTCATCTACCCAAGTACATATATGCACAGGTGCGATGAAAAACTTACCTGCAACAGCATCACAGACACATAGTGTTAAGAGACACAAGGAAAACAAATTACACATAAAACAAAGGTAAAAATAAACAGCATTTTCATGAGGAGTGCGCACTTTGAAACCAGTGTGAACACCAGGTAAATTGCTTTCTGGGGTTATAGTGGAGCTGAGCGTTGTCATTGCACTCATCACCCTGACCAGTGGTGAAGAACAAGTTTCCTGTGCCTTCTCAGCAGCCAGGCTTCTGCCTGCTGAAACTACATCAGCTGTAACCTTGTGCAGATGCAGCAATGTCTTTCATTACACCCAAGAAGAACATCTATGAAGGAGAAACCTAGGCAAACACTAGAGAAATTTTATTCTAATGAGGTGAATTTACTTAAGTTTTTAATTGTTTTAGTCTGCTATTAAATCTTATTCAGCAGAAGTACAGCGAGTTTGTTGTGACCATACCAGGTAATGGGATGGCTTTAGTGAGGAAACTAGCGCTGGGGAATCCACACAAGGTACACCTGGACTTGGTGAGTGATGTGCAGCCGGAGTCCAGACAGGAAATTTGGGGCCGAAGGACCTGTCTGGAGGAAGTGTAAGCAGAGTGAAAACCAAAATTAAAAGAGAAAATAACAAAAACGCTGATTTGAAATTTCTGAACCTAGTTCCAAAGGTTGTAACATGCCAAGATGGAAACTGATGTTATTCCTGGAGCTTTGTTGAATACATTCAGGAGCCAAATACAGAAGGTTCAGAGTGGGAATGAGATGAAGAATTAAAGTAACAGGCAACTGAAAACTCAGGGTGATCCTCACGGAGCTGAAGGTGAGTTGCAAAGTTGTCCAATGTGTATTTAGACTCCTCATAGTAGGGCAGAGTGAGCAGCAAGTATAGCACACAAAACTGGATGCAGTATCACTAAATTACTGTTTTACCAATCAGTATTTCAAAGTCACGGTAAATTTATTGTCAAAGAACATATATATTACCACATACAACCTTAAGATTCATTTTCTTGCAGGCATTCACAGCATGTACAAGAAACAAAACAAAAATATTAATAATAAATAAACAAACATTGAGAACATGAGATGAAGAGTCCTTGAAAGTGAATCCACAGCTTGTGGGAACAGTTCAATGCTCAGGCATGTGAGTGAAGTTATCCCCCTGGTAATAACTACTCCTGCCATGTTGGTGCAAGTCCTGAGACTCCTGTAACTCCTTCCTCATGGCAGCAGCAAGAAGAGAGCATGACCCGGATAGTGGGGACAGTGATAATGGATGCCTCTTTCCTGCAACACCACTCCATGTAGATGTGCTCAATAATGGGGAGGGCTTTATCCATGATGGATTGGGCTGTATCTACTACTTTTTGCAGGATTTTCTGTCAAAGAGCATTTGTGTTTTCATACCAAGCTGTGATGCAACCAGTCAACAGACTCTCCACCACATGTCTACAGAAGTCTATCAAAGCTTTCAGGTGACATGCTGAATCTTCAAAAGCTTTGAAGAAAGTAGAGGCGCTTCAGTGCTTTCTTCTATAATAGCACTTATGTACTGGACCCAGGTTAGATCCTCTGAAATGCTAACACTAAGGAATTTAAAGTTGCTGACCCTCTCCACCTGGACTGTAGAAGTCGAATCCAGATAAAATCACTCAGAGACTGTATAAGTACAAACTCTTTATTCAAAGGACTCAGGACTTACTCAGTTAGTTGCTTAAATAGGAACACTCTCTGACTGTTCCTGCCCAGTCCACCAACTAACTCATAATTCCCCTTACAAAATGGATATAGTTGTTCAGCTACCCCCCACACGTACCAAGCTGGTGTCAGACTTATCTATTGCTTGACAGTACTGAGAGACAAATTACAGAATAGGTATAATGGCCCCATACACAAACAGGCCAGAATGGTCCTATCTCTGTGCATGAGTGCACAAAGAAACAAGGATCTTGAAACACTGTCTAACTCCGAGAAGAAATATGGCTCAGCATGGCTTAGCACATCTGTTGATCATCAGCGATTTCTTTCAGAAAAACAACCTGCTATGTTTAACTGTCCATGTTAACCCTTTACATACTTTATCAGGACTGGCTCATGGATCTCTGGTTTCCTCCTCCTGAAATCAATATCATCTCCTTGGTCTTGCTCACATTGAGTGAAAGGTTGTTGTTGTGCCACTACTCAGCCAGATTTTCAATCTCCCTCCTAAATGCTGATTTGTCACTAACTTTCATTGAGTCAACAACAGTAGTGTCATCAGCAAATGTAAATATAGCAGTGGAGTCGTGCTTAGCCTCAGTCATAAAGTGAGTAGGGCAGGGGGCTAAGCACACAGCCTTGTGGTGCACCTGTGCTGATGGAGATCAGGGAGGAGATGTTGTTGCCAATCCGAACTGACTAGGGTCTAGGGTCTGCAAATGAGGAAATAGAGGACTGTAAACACAAAATACTCTGCAGATGCTGGGGTAAAAGCAACACACACAACACGCTGGAGGAACTCAGCAGGTCGGGCAGCATCCATGGAAACAAACGATCAACTTTGTTCATTGCCACGGATGCTGCCCGACCTTGAGTTCCTCCAGTGTGTTGTGAGGAAATAGAGGATCCAGTTGGATAAGTATTGAGGCCTAGGTCTTGGAGCTTATTGAATAGTTTTAAGGGGATGATAGTAGTGAATGCTGAGCTGTAGTCAATAAAGAGCATCTTGATGTATGCACTTTCATTGTCCACATGTTCCAGGATTGAGCGCAGAGCCAATGAAATGGCATCTGCTGTCGACCTATTGTGACAGTAAGCAAATCAGAGTGGACCCAAGTCACTTTACACTTCTCAGACAGGAGTTGATGTGTTCCATCACCAACATCTCAAAGTATTTCAACACAGTAGATGTAACTTCTACTGGATGATAGTCACTGAGACAGGTTACCACATTCTTCTTAGGCACTACTATAATTGACGCCTACGTGGCTGGGGTGGGCACCTCAGACTGCCGAAGTGAGAGGTTAAATATTTCAATGGTCACATCAGCCAATTGATCGGCACAGGTCTTCAGTACTCAGTGAGGTACCCCATCTCGGCTGAATGCTTTCACTCTCCTAAAGGATGCTCTCATGTTGGCCTCAGTATTTCTATGCAAGGTATAACCTAGTATCTCATGGAAACAGTATCATCAAAACTTGACAACGAACCTCAAAAGATAATTATTAGGAAAGATTGAAAGGAATCATGAAGTAGGAAAGGGCAGTTTTTATCCCATGCATTATTTGGAATCATTTACACCATGTGATCATGGAGGCAGGTACTGCTCTCCATTACTAAGAAGCATACAAATACAAAAATCACCAAGGTACAGATCAAAAGAAAGTAAACTGGATTAGTATAGGAAAGTAGTGGTCCATATGGACATGTTAGATCAAAAGGCTTGTTTCTGTGACTTTCAATGGATGTAGAGGTTCATGCTATTTCAGGGAAGACAGGGCAGCTATCGCTGTGTGGTATCACCATTAACACAGAAATCATTGCAGCCAATGTGTACACAGGAAGCAGACTGATATTAATTGTGTGTAAACACTGGCTCCAAGTCAGTTTGCACACACAGGTACCTGCACATACACTTCTCAGCCAAATACTCTAACATCAAACACATTGCTGACCACATAACAGGAACACATCCCTTTATAAACTAGCTGTAGGAGAGATAAAGGTGAATCAAAACCACATCTAGATTTCAGTAAATCCCTTACCTGAGAAAAAGTCCAGCACATCCTCCGCAGAGCAAGACCAGGGCAAACCACGAGCCTTCACAACAAACACATTTTGATCCATTTCTAATAGAGAGGGCTCATAGTCAGGAAGTGGGGGATACTCCTCGTCTTGGAAAGGCTGCTGCGACTCCTGTGAGGCATTAAGAATTAATGACCAAGACATTTCAAACAACTACCATCAACACAGTAAAAGGCCACCATCCAGGCCATGCCATTTTTTCATAGCTACCATCAAGCAAGATGTACAGAAGCCCTAAGTCCCACACCAAAAGGTTCAAGAACAGCTACTTCCTTTCAACCATTTGGTTCTTGAAGCAATCGGCAAAAACCTAAATCAATCACTACAGTTTACAAAACTATGACCACTTTGCATTAAAATGGACTTTTGGTTCTGTGTTTCTTTGTAAAATAAAATGTGTATGAAGTTTTTGTTATGAATGCTGCTTATATAATATCATGTGCCTGAAATACTGCTACAAGTTTTTCATTGCACCTGGGCATACAAGAACTTGTGCATGTGACAACACACTTGACCTTTACTGAAGTGGGAATGTATTGCCACACTGCCAGATTCCTTCCATCAGGATCTTTTTAAAACTTTTCAGTATATAGGCACTGCTGACAATGTCAACATATACAATGTACAGCAAGTTGGTTTTATTATTGTCACATGTACCAGAGTTCAGTGGAAAAAATGTTTTGAATTGAGTTAGTACAAGAGAAAACAACAGTAGAATGCAGAATAAAATATTGTAGTTTGAGAGAAAGTAAAGCATAAGCAGGCAATAAGGTGCAAGGCCATGAGGAACATTGCACGGTCAGAGTCCATTCTACTATACTGGGGAGATGCTCAATAGTGTTATAACAGTACAACAGCTGTCCTTGCACCTTGTGGCACATGTTGTTGTGCTGTATAATTTTTTTCCCCGGGGGGGCGGGGGGGATTGAAGAGAAATTGCCAAAAGTGGGTGGATTTTTTTGATTATGCTGGTGCAGATCCTCGGGCATGATGTCTACTTGATTGGACCAGGACAGGCTATCGTTAGGAACTTGAGGCTCAGATTCAGAACCATCAATGCAAATAGGAGCATGTGCATCAACATTCTACTCAAAGTCAATGACCAGCTCTTTTGTTTTGCTGTCATTGAGGGAGAAGTTGTTATCCTGATGCCGTAACACTAGGCTCCCAGTATTGTACATCCCTCACTGGGTCAGAGGTGGTAGTGAACAATCTTCTCAAGCCGTTGCAGTCCCTCTAATCAAAGTGCTCCCAACATGCTGTTGGGGAGGAAGCTCTGGGGGTTAGATCCAGTGATGATGACAAGTGACATATTTCTAAGCCAGGATGATGTACAATCTACAGAGAAATCTGTGGGTGATGGTGTTCCCATACACGTGTTGCCCTACTATCTGTGAGAAAGGCTGCCGAGAAGAAGCCCGTAAGACTGACGAGCAATGCACTGTAGTATATTTTATTGTGCACCCGCTCTAGGATAGTGTTAGAGAGAGTGAACATTTATCATGGTAAAATGGTACCAGTCAATTGGGCTGTTTTGTCCTGATTCATGCTGAACTTGTCGTCAAGGTACATTCATCCAGGCAAGCAGAGAGTGCTCCATCACACTACTGACTCGTGCCCTGTGGCTGCAGGACAGGCTTTTGGGTGCCAGGAGATAGAAACATAGAAAACCTACAGCACAATACAGGCCCTTCGGCCCACAAAGCTCTGCCGAACATGTCCCTACTTCAGAAATTACTAGGCTTGCCTATAGCCCTCTATTTTAGTAAGCTCCATATACCTATCTAAAAGCCTCTTAAAAGACCCTATCGTATCTGCCTGCACCACCATTGCTGGCAGCCCATTCCACGCACTGACCACTCTCTGCGTAAAAAAATTACCCCAACATCTCCTCTGTACTTACTTCCTAGCACCTTAAACCTGTGTCCTCTTGTGGCAACCATTTCAGCCCTGGGAAAAAAACTCTGACTATCCACATGATCAATGCATCTCATCATCTTGTACACCTCTATCAGGTCACCTCTCATCCTCAGTCACTCCAAGGAGAGAAGGCCAAGTTCACTCAACCTGTTTTCATAAGGCATGCTCCCCAATCCAGACAACATCCTTGTAAATCTTCTCTGCACCCTTTCTATGGTTTCCACATTCTTCCTGTAGTGAGGCAACCAGAATTAAGCACAGTTCTCCAAGTGGGGTCTGACCACGGCCCTATACAGCTGCAACGTTACCTCTTAAACTCAATCCTACGATTGACAAAGGCCATTGTACTGTATGCCGAGTTCACTCAATCTGTTTTCATAAGGCATGCTCCCCAATCCAGGCAATATCCTTGTAAATCTCCTCTGCACCCTTACTATGACTTCCACATCCTTCCTGTAGTGAGATGACCAGAACTGAGCACAGTACTCCGAGTGGGGCCTGACCAGGGTCCTATATAGCTGCAACATTACCTCTCAGCTCCTAAATTCAATTCCACGATTGATGAAGGCCAATACACCGTATGCCTTCTTAACCACAGAGTCAACCTGCACAGCTGCTTTGAGCGTCCTATGGACTCAGACCCCAGGCTTCCTCTGATCCTCCACACTGCCAAGAGTCTTACCATTAATACTATATTAGGCCATTATATTTGACCTACCAAAATGAACCACTTCACACTTAGCCGTGTTGAACTCCATCTGCCACTTCTCAGCCCAGTTTTGCATCCTATTGATGTCCCGCTGTAACCTCTGACAGCCCTCCACACTATCCACAACACCCCCAACCTTTGTGTCGTCAGCAAATTTACTAACCCATCCCTCCACTTTTTCATCCAGGTCATTTATAAAAATCGCGGAGAAGGGGTCCCAGAACAGATCCGAGGCACACCAATGATCACTAACCTCCATGCAGAATATGACTTGCCTACAGCCACTCTTTGCCTTCTGTGGTCAAGCCAGTTCTGGATCCACAAAGCAATGTCCTCTTAGACCCCAATGCTCCTTACTTTCTCAATAAACCTTGCATGGGGTACATTATCAAATACTTACAGAAAAGATGTAATTAAGTTTGAGAGAATACAGACAACATTTACAAGGATGTTGCCGGGTCTGGAGGACCTGAGTTGTTAGGAAAGATTAAATAGGTTAGGACTTTATTCCTTGAAACACAGAAGATTGAACGGTGATTTGATAAAGGTATCCAAAATTATGAGGGGGTATTATTGGGGTAAATACAAACAGACTTTTCCCCACAGAGATTGGGTGGGACTACAACCAGAGGTCATGGGTTAAGGGTGAAAGGTGAAACATTTAAGGGGAAATGGAGGAAAATTCTTCACTAAGATGTCATGAGAATGTGGAACGAGCTGCCAGCACAAGTGGTGCATGTGAGCTCGATTTCAAAGTTCAAACGAAGTTTGGATAGGTGCATTGATGGTCAAGGTATGGAGGGCTATGGTGTTGGTGCAGGTTGATGTTGTTGGCATGGACTAGATGGGCAAAAAGGCCTGTTTCTGTGCTGTATTTTTCTATGACTCTATAACTTATGAGTTCTGTGTGCAGTTCTAGTTGCTGTAATACAGGAAGGATTGTATGGGAGAGAGTGCAGAGAAGGTAAGCCTAGTAATTTCTAGGGTAGGGACATGTTCAGCACAACCTTGTGGACCGAAGGACCTGTATTGTGCTGTAGGTTTTATATGTTTCTAAATTCCATCTGCCATTTTTCAGCCCATTTTTCCAGCTGGAGCAGATCCCTCTGCAAGTCATGATAGGCATCCCCGCTGTCCACTACACCTCCAATCTTGGTGCCAACAGCGAATCTGCTGATCCAGTTAACCACATTATCATCTAGATCATTGATATAGATAATAAACAACGAACCCAGCACAGATCACTGAGGTATTCCACGAGTCACAGGCCTCCACTCAGAGGCAACCATTTACTACCACTCTGGCTTCTCCTGCAAAGCCAGTGTGTAATCTCATTTACTACTTCATTTTGTTGTAACATAAAATCCCAATTTTTATATTCAATGCTCCAACTATGAAGGCAAGCATGCCATTTGTCTCTTCACCACCCTATACACCTGCTTTGCCACTTTCCTGGAACTATGAACTTGAACCCCAAGGTGTCCCCATTCATCAACATCCTACCATTTACTGTGTATGTCCCACTCCTACTGAACTTCTCAAAATGCACAACCTTGAAGGGATGAAATTCCATTTGTCAATGCTCTGCCCAACTTTCCAAATGATCCATATCCCACCGTATCTTCAGACAACCTTTATTACAATCCCAATGCCAAAGTTTACATCACCCACAAAGTTACAGATCATACCTTCTACATTCACACCCATCACCTGCTTTTCCGCTATGTGTTGTTCGTTGCTGTTGACTGTATATTGCTGCAGGGGCACAGACTGCTTCACAAACACGCTACCCGTTTCCACCACTCCTTCACATGCCTGATCCTTCAACTGTTTGACTGTTCACACAGTCAGAGGGTGTGAAAAGCTGTGAGCGGTAGCAGATTTTAACAGAATGCTGCCCCCTACTGCATCAGGTCTGTCTATTTGCTGTGCAGCTTCCTTCAATTCAACATTTCATTTAGTTCTCAAATGCACGTGGCACAGCAATCGTGTTTTAACACTAAAAGTAAAGCAGAACTGAATTTGCAACGAACTCTGTAATTCATATATTTCATTCATATAAAAATCGCAGAGGGTAATGGCTGGGAATAGTGGACAGGTTTGGGAAGTGGAACAGAGATTTGCAGATGAGGCAGAGGGTATTAAATTCAAACTAACTCAAAGTGCTTAATGAACACAATAGTTCAGGCAGCATCTATGGTGAGGCAAAAAAGAGTCGATGTTTCATGCCAAGACCCTTCATCTGGACTGGAAAGGAAGGGGGAAAGAAGCCAGAATAAGGTGGTGAAGAGAAGGGAAGGAGTACAAGCTGGCAAGTGAGAGGACGGGGTGAACTGGAGCCAGGAAGTGAGATGTAAAAGGTAAAGGGCTGAAAGAGG
The DNA here is from genome assembly GCF_048418815.1 of Hemitrygon akajei. Classification (NCBI taxonomy): domain Eukaryota; kingdom Metazoa; phylum Chordata; class Chondrichthyes; order Myliobatiformes; family Dasyatidae; genus Hemitrygon; species Hemitrygon akajei. The sequence continues at coordinate 37,598,262 of NC_133127.1, forward strand.
AATCTGATAGGAGAGTGGACAATGGGAAGCTTCTCACTTCAACCCCTCTCCCCAACTGACCCATCTTCCCCTCACCTGATTTCACCCATTACCTTTCAGCTTGTATGCCTACCCCTCTCCCCAACTTCTTATTCCGGCTTCTTCTCCCTTTCTTTCCAGTCCCGATCAAGGGTCTCAGCCCAAAACACTGACTCTTTATTTACTTTCCATAGATGCTGAGTTCCTCCAGTATTGTGTGTGTTACTCTGGATTTCCGGCAGATGTAGAATTTCTTGCATTTAAAAGTCAAACTGGTGGGAAACAGAGTAAAATACTGAAGGCCATTAAATCTATTGCAGAGTAAGTTGTAGGGAGCAAATATTGGGAAGTCTGGACAGCAAAGGGATAGTCAGGGCAGATAATCTGTTTCATGATGGACATTACACACTTAGGAAGTATTAGGGATAAGGCAAAGCAGAAGATAGCAACAGAAATCAGGTAGGAGTGATGGAGATGCTGTACATTTTGGCTGTGAAGCTTGTTTCGTGATCAAAGAAATTAGGAAATTTCTAAAGTAATGTTGTAAGAAAAAGATTTCATCTCAAGACCAAAACAAAAAACTGCAATCAAACAGTACATGAAATAGAGCAATACACAAAAATCTGAAGGAACTCAGGTCAGAAGAATCTATAATTCAGTCAATATTTTGGCTTGAGACCCTTTTTCAAAACACTGTTTGATCTGCCATTATATTCCACAATAAGCTAGTTAGATGTGGTAGCAGAATACAGAACGATCAGCTGATTATGTGACAAATGATCACTGCCCTGGTAGCAGTGGAAACACACACACAAGTGCATCAGGATGATAGGTGGTAGAGCGAGTTACACAGAACAGTACAAGCCTTTCGGCCCACAATGTCGTGCCAGCCTTCTACCTACTAGAAGATCAATCAAACCCTTCCTTCCTACATAGCCTTCCATATTTCTAATATCCATCTCTTTTCTTAAAAATTTCTAAAATATCTCCAATGCATCTACTTAGAAACATAGAAAACCTACAGCACAATACAGGCCCTTTAGCCTGCAAAGTTGTGCCGAACATGACCCGACCTTATAAATTACTAGACTTCCTCATAGCCCTCTATTATTCTAAGTACCTATCCAAAAGTCTCTTAAAAGACCCTATCGTGTCCGCCTCCACCACCATTGCCGGCAGCCCATTCCAAACATTCACCGCTTTCTATGTAAAAAACTTAGCCGACATCACCTCTGTACCTACTCCCCAGCACCTTAAACCTGTGTCCTCTTGTGGCAACCATTTCAGCCCTGGGAAAAAGCCTCTGACTATCCACACAATCAATGCCTCTCATCATCTTATACACCTCTACTCAGGTCACCTCTCATCCGCTGTCACTCCAAGGAGAAAAGGCTGAGTTCACTCAACCTATTCTCATAAGGCATGCTCCCCAATCCAGGCAACATCCTTGTAAATCTCCTCTGCACCCTATCTAATGGCTTCCACATCCTTCCTGTAGTGAAGCAACCAGAACTGAGCACAGTACCCCAAGTGGGGTCTGACCAGGGTCCTATATAGTGGCAACATTACCTCTCGGCTCCTAAATTCAATACCACGATTGATGAAGTCCAATACACCGTATGCCTTCTTAACCACAGAGTCAACCTGTGCAGCTGCTTTGAGCGTCCTATGGACTCGGACCCCAAGATCCCTCTGATCCTCCACACTGCCAAGAGTCTTACCATTAATACTATATTCTGCCATCATATTTGTCCTACCAAAATGAATCACTTCACACTTAGCCATGTTGAACTCCATCTGCCACTTCTCAGCCCAGTTTTGCATCCTATCAATGTTCCGCTGTAACCTATTACAGCCCTCCACACTATCCACAACACCTCCAACCTTTGTGTCATCAGGAAACTTACTAACCCATCCCTCCACTTCCTCATCCAGGTCATTTATAAAAATTACTAAGAGTAAGGGTCCCAGAACAGATCCCTGAGGCACTCCACTGGTAACCGACCTCCATGCAGAATATGACCTGTCTACAACCACTCTTTGCCTTCTGCGGGCAAACAGTTCTGGACTCACAAAGCAATGTCCCCTTGGATCCCATGCCTCCTTATTTTCTCAATGAGTCTTGCATGGGGTACCCTATCAAGTGCCTTGCTGAAATCCATATACACTACATTTACTGCTTTTTCTTCATCAATGTGTTTAGTCACATTCTCAAAAAATTCTATCAGGATCATAAGGCTTGACTTGCCCTTGACAAAGTCATGCTGACTACTCCTAATCATATTATACCTCTCCTAATGTTCATAAATCCTGCCTCTCAGGATCTTCTCCATCAACTTACGAACCACTGAAGTCAGACTCACTGGTCTATAATTTCCTGGGCTATCTCCACTCCCTTTCAGATTCAGATTCAGTTTATTGTCATTTAGAAACCACAAATGCAATGCAGTTAAAAAATGAGACAACGTTCCTCCAGAATATCACAAAAGCATATGACAAAACAGACTACACCAGAAAATCCACATAACATTTGGCAATCCCCAATCCAGAGTCCGGAGAGGCTGCTGCGTATTAATATCGCACTACCGTCTTAGCGTGTTCCATTCTTTCTTGAATAAAGGAACAATATCCACAACCCTCCAACCCTCTGGAACCTCTCCTGTCTTCATTGATGATTCAAAGATCATCGCCAGAGGCTCAGCAATCTCCTCCCTCGCCTCCCACAGTAGCCTGGGGTACATCTCATCCAGTCCCGGCGACTTATCCAACTTGATGCTTTCCAAAAGCTCCAACACATCCTCTTTCTTAATATCTACATGCTCAAGCTTTGCAGTCTGCTGCAAGTCATCACTACAATCACTGAGATCCTTTTCCATAATGAATACTGAAGTAAACAATACATTAAGTACCCCTGCTATTTCCTCCGGTTCCATACACACTTTCCCACTGTCACACTTGATAGGTCCTATTCTTTCACGTCTTATACTCGTGCTCTTGATATACTTGTAGAATGCCTTGGGGTTTTCCTTAATCCTGCCCGCCAAGGCCTTCTCATGGCCCCTTCTGGCTCTCCTAATTTCCTTTTTAAGCTCCTTCCTGTTAGCCTTATAATCTAGATGCCTAATATTACTTAACTCTCTGAACCTTTTGTAAGCTTTTCTTTTCTTCTTGACTGGATTACAGCTTTTGTACACCACGGTTCCTGTACCCTACCATAACTTCCCTGTCCCATTGGAACGTACCTATGCAGAACTCCACACAAATATCCCCTGAACATTTGCCACATTTCTTCCGTTCTTTTCCGAGAACATCTGATCCCAATTTAAGCTTCCAATTTCCTGCCTGATAATTCCCCTTACTCCAATTAAACGCTTTTCTAACTTGTCTGTTCCTATCCCTCTCCAATGCTACTGTAAAGGAGATAGAATTATGATGATTATCTCAAAATGCTCTCCCACTGAGAGATATGACACCTGACCAAGTTCATTTCCCAATACCAGATCAAGTACAGCCCCTCCTCTTGCAGGCTTATCTACATATTGTGATAAGAAACCCTCCTGAACACACCTAACAAACTCCACCCCATCTAAACCCCTTGCTCTAGGGAGGTGCCTATCGATATTTGGGAAATTAAAATCTCTCATCATGACAACTGTGTTATCATTACACTTTTCCATGGTCTGGTTTCCTATCTGCTCCTCGATATCCCTGTTACTATTGGGCGGCCTACAGAAAACACCCCAGTAAAGTTACTGACCCCTTCCTGTTCCTAACCTCCACCCACAGAGACTCCGCAGACAATCCCTCCATAACGTCCACCTTTTCTGCAGCCGTGACACTATCTCTGATCAAGAGACCCATGCCCCCACCTCTTTTGCCTCCCTCCCTGTTCTTTCTGAAACATCTAAAACCCAGCACTTGAAGTAACCATTCCTGTCCCTGAGCCATCCAAGTCTCTGTAATGGCCACCACATCATAGCTCCAAGTACTGATCCATGCTCTAAGCTCATCCGCTTTGTTCGCAATATTCTTTGCGTTAAAATAGACACATCTCAAACCGTCCATCTGAGAGCGTCCCTTCTCTATCACCTGTCTATCCTCCCTCCCACACTGTCTCCAAGCTTTCTCTATTTGTGAGCTAACCTCCTCTTCCCCAGTCTCTTCAGTTTGGTTCCCACCCCCCCCAACAATTCCAGTTTAAACTCTCCCCAGTAGTCTTAGCAAAATTGGTCCCTCTAGGATTCAAGTGCACCCTGTCCTTTTTGTATAGGTCACTCCTGCTCCAAAAGAGGTCCCAATGATCCAGAGATCTGAATCACTGTCCCCGCTCCAATCCCTCAGCCATGCATTTATCCTCCACCTCATTCTATTCCTATACTCACTGTCGCAAGGCACAGGCAGTAATCCCGAGATTACTACCTTTGCAGTCCTGCTTCTCAACTTCCTTCCTAACTCCCTGTAGTCTTTTTTTCAGGACCTCTTCCCTTTTCCTACGTATGTCATTGGTACCAATATGTGCCACGACATCTGGCTGTTCTCCCTCCCACTGCAGGATATCTTGGATGCAATCTGAAACATCCCGGACTCTGGCACCTGGGAGGCAAACAACCATCTGAGTTTCTTTCCTGCGTCCACAGAATCGCCTGTCTGACCCCCTAACTATAGAATCCTTTACGCTTGGTAGAGCAACCTATGCACCTAAAAATACCATCTGTGTAAAAAAAAAGACCAATCTCCCACCCCTATATTTCCCTCCAATTCCCTTAAAATTATGCCCACTGATAATTGTCATTTCCACCTTGGGAAAAAGTCTCTGGCTATCCACTTGGTTTATGCCTCTTATTATCATGTACACCTCTAACAAGTCATCTTTCATTCTCTTTAGCTCCAAAGAGAAAAGCCCTAGCTTGCAACCTAGCAGAATAAGACATGCTCTCTAATCCAGGCAGCATCCTGGCAGATCTAATCTGCACCCACTCTAAAGCTATATATTTCTTTTTGCTGTATTGGACAGCGTTGAAGGCTATCAAAGCTTTCAGTAGAATGTGGACCAGCTGGAAAACTAGGCTGAAAATGGCAGAAGGAATTCAATGCAGTCAATGTTGCACTTTGGGAGAACAAACCAAGGAAGGGCTTACGCAGAGAATGGTAGGGCACTAAGGAGTACAGTAGAACAAAGGGATCTGGAAATACAAATCCATAGTGCTTTCACAGTGGCAGCAAAAGTAGACAAAGAGAGCTTTTGGCACAATGGCTTGCATAAGTCAAAGTTTTGAGTACAGGAGTTGGGGTGTTATGTAGAAATTGTAGAAGACATCGGTGAGGCCAAATATGAAGTTTTGTGTGCAGATCTGGTCACTAACTGACAGGAAAACTATGGAAGTGAAAGAGTATAGAGAAAATTTACGAGGATACTGCCGGAATTTTAGGATCCAAATAATAGGGACAGGTTGAACATGCAGGGATGGAGGGGGGAGGTGGAGGTGAGAGGAATTGTCAACTTTGCTGGTCAAAACCCAGTATCAATCTCCACAGATGCCCCTCAACCTGTTGACTTTGTCCACAAGACTGTTCTTTGCTCTACATTAAAGTATTTTAAATTCCTTTTTCCATTTTATTCATCAATACTGATCATGGTGCCCCTCTACACCAGTCTATTTGCTTGTATTTTTGTTCTACTGTTCAACCAATGTTGTCATTAAGACTTCATCCACCTATCAGCCCATCTCAACTCTTTATATTATCCCCTCCTACTCTCAGTCCAGATGCAGGGTTCGACCTGAAATGTTGGATGATTTGGATACAAATGTTCTGCAGGAAATTGCAGAGTTGTGGACACCTGTCAGTTCATTTCAAAAATCTGCCTCATCTTCATGACCCATCCACAAATCCCGCTACCTCAGTAAAGCAGTCAAAATCAAAGACCCCTCCCCCCCAGTCATTCTAACTTCCATCCTACCATGGAGCAGTAGATTTTAAAAAAATCGTGAGAACACTACTAGACTAAGGACAGCGTCTACCCCGCTGTCATTAGACTCCTGAACGGTCCTCTTTTATGATAAAGAATTCGGTCTCTCCATCTGGTCATGGCCGTTCCGCCTTATTGTTTGCTGTCACTGCACTTTCTCTGCAACTGTAACACTGTATTGTGCATTCTGTTATTGCGTTTCCTTTGTACTACCACAATGCTCTGATGGGATGAAATGATTTATATGGATAGCATATTAAACATAGGAGGCAGGGCCTGAGGCGCCCGGCCACCGAGTGACCGTACATGTCAGAATATTAAATCTATTTACCAATGATAATACCTTTGCCCCCTCGAGTGCTACTCGACCCGCTGAGTTCTTCCAGCAGATTGTTGCTCCAGATCCCAGTATCTGCAGTCTCTTGGGACTCCAACACCCCGGTGAACCTTTCTGCATCTTCTCCAGCTTCACACTAGATCCGCTCCCATTCCGTCTCAGACCCTCCCAGTCTCCCTCGCCCCACCCCATGGTCCCAATCTCTGGGGTCGCCCCCGCCCCCAAACCCTTGGCCTTCAGTCCTTCTTCAGGCCTGTGAGCTCCATTAACAGCGAACAACCCCCGGGTGGGCACTGGGGCCGACCGTCCCGCTTGCCCTTCCCTCCGCTCTCCCGGCAAGTAAGCGCTCCGTCTTGTTCGCAGCCCCTCCTCACCTGCTGCGTGTATGAACGCTGCGGCCCGACACTCGCTCTACTCCAGCCCGCGGCCCAGCCTCGGGCCTGCGGCTCCCTCAGCGACGGCAGAGGGAAGCAGGGCCTGAGGCGTCCGGCCACCGAGTGACCGTAAGCTCGCGACACGGCACGAAGGTTGAGAAAGGCGCCGAGTCTGCAGCTGACGGCCATGGAGACCGGGTCACACCTCGTAGCCGGATCTCTCGCCGCCAGCAGTCCTGCTCCTCCCTCACGTCGACCGGCCCGGCACTGCGGCAGCAGACCTCCAGCGACAGCGCTCCCTGTGCGGACCTCCGGACACAGCGCCTCCTGTAGTATGGGTGTCCAACGACAAGGCAGCGTCGCACACATGCATTGGCATGGCTTTATTATAGTGAAATCTACTTGGTTAACTTGAAAAAGATTTGCATGCCATCCATGTACGTTGATTACTGATGCACAACCACAGCTCCGCCTCCATTCGGAGTTCTGCGATAGTAACCTGCATAAACAGCGCCACCTACAGTGGCAGTCGAGAGACGGCGGACCTCAACACACAAGCAGAGAGAGGGTGGACCTCCAAGCACAGCGTCGCCTGCAGTGGTGGAGGTAGAGGTACGGCGGATCGCCACGGACGGCACCTCCTTTTGTACTCCCCCGTAAGGGCGCCCACATTCAGATGCGGATAGACTGCGCCATCTGATAGCAAGTGGTGGTGGTGGTTGCATGTTCCATTGTTCACGTATTCCTGCAAAATCTCAGCTTCCGGTGACAAAGCTTGGAGGCAGTCAATACACTATAAGCTATTCGCTTCCGCTCCTGTGTCAGAGGGAGCCGCTGAGTCCACAGTCTCCCCTGAAATCTGCGCAATGCTAATACTGAATCCTACCGGATTGCTCTAAACTTCGGCTCTTATTCTCTGACTTTACTGCACTTTCTCTGTAACTCGTCATGCTGTTTTTTGTTTTCCTTTATAGTACTTTAATGCACATTTGTACTAAACCGTGTGAACGGTATACAAGGAAAGTTTTCTGAGACAATAATAAATCTGTTTGCCAATTTAACTGTGCCTGCAATGGTGAATCTGACAGATCATATGACAATTATTTTTCCAAGTGCCCCCTTTATCCTTGAGGTCTCAAAATTTAAACCTGTTGGTGAAACATTTTGCATCATTTGTGTTCCCCCCCCCCGTAAATTATCGTTATTTCAATTGGCGCAGCATCAGCGATTGCATTTCTAAAGCAACCACTTGTGTATGAAATAGTTTGAAATGCCAAGAGTTCATTGTTAACAGCTTTGTAAAAATAAATGCAACAGAACATCAAACTCAGCGGGCCAGACAGCACTTTGCGTCGGGAGAAGGACCATGTTTCGGGTCGAGACCCTGTTTGATTGTTGATCGACCCCGCTGCGTTCCTGCAACAATCTGTTTTCATTTGCTCCAGCATCCAGCGCCTTGCACACCCTACTTGTGCTTCCGTTTGGGAATGCAGACTTTGTGGAGCGAATGAGAAACATGCCGACAGTTAAACTTTTTGACACGAGAAACTGCAGCCGCCGGAATCCGGAGAAATGTCAAGAGAAGTCCTCTGCCATGTCCCTCCCCGATGCACTTCGCTTACGAACACGAGATTCTGGCGCACAAAACGCCGGAGGAACTCGGCAGATCAGGCAGCATTTATGGAAATGAATAATGAGTGGACGTTTCGGGTCGGGACCCTGCATTGGGACTGTGCGTGTTGCCCTGTAGTTTATTGTTGTTTGCATTTTCAAAACCGTTAATCACAGCCTCTGCGCATTTCAAACTAGTCAACCCCCAGTGGGTTGCTTTAGAAATGTATTCCCTGATGCAGAATTAAAAGTTTGAACGCAGAACGAGAAAAAAAATCTCAAAATACACTTACCAAATGCTGGGGGAACTCAGTAGGCCAGGCAGCATCCGAGGTGAGGGTTCTGATGAAGGGTCTTGGCCCGAATGTCGACTGTTTACTCTTGCCCATTGATGCTGCCTGGGCTGCTGAGTTCCCCAGCATTTCGTGTGTGTTGCTCGGATTTTAAGCTTCTGCAGATTTATTTTTTCTCTTTCTCGTTTCAAAATGCACTCTGCAGAATGCAACGGGCAGGTCAACATCTGTGAAGGTGGAGGTGGAAAAGCTTGCAGAGGGGCGCGGGTGGTTAGCAGACTTCGGGGGCTGTAGACGACTGTGGGGAGGTCCATCCGGCCGTATTGCGCGCTGTCATCCACATGTTGCAGGCAGGGCCGGCTTCCAACGAGAGAGCAAGTCATCTGACTCGGGCAGGGGAGGTCAGGCGGCAGCCGAGGAGCGGGGTGCAATCTCGCGAGTGTCGGAGAGGAACCCGCTGCAACAGCGCCGGGCTCCGTTCCACCCGTTACTGCCGGCTGCGAGGGAGTCCAGGCGGGGAGAATGAGCTTTTTATTGTGAGTACGGTGACTGGACTGCAGGTTCCACCCCGAGCGAGTCTCCTCACTGCCCACCACGTTGCGAGACGCTGGTTTCGAGTGCAGCGGAGCGAGCTGGAAAAGCACTGGTGTGTGTCCGCACCGGAGACTGCCAGGACGGTGGAGGATTTAGGAACTGTGTGAGCGAGATTGGCAGGCTGGGCTGTTTCAGACTGGAATGTGTGTCCGAAGGGAATGTGTCAGATTTCGAGTTAGAAATGCATCAGGTTGGAACGAGTCGGCGTCCAACAGTGTCAGATCTACAATATGGCACGCTGCGATGTTTGAGGCCGGCATGCAACATGTATCTGACTGGAATGTGGTGGGAGGTACAGGGTAGGACTAGGATTGGATTGAATGCATCGTAATTGAATATTTAATTGATTAGGATGTATCCAGTTGGAATGAATTGAATTCGAAGATGTCAGTATGGAATGTTTGGTGTCAGATTGGAATGCATTAGATATAAATGTATCTAATCGATTGGAAGGTATCCTATTGGAATAAATTCAAATGGATTGAAATGTGTGAGATTAGAATGTATCTGGAAATCTATCCATTCATAATATATCGGTTTGGAATATCTTGGACTGGAATATATCTGATTAGAATCAGAATCAAAATCGGGTTATCAGTGACATGTCGAGGAGTTTGATAAAGGGAAGTGCAAAATTAACTGTAAAATATATAGAAAATAATTAAGAGCGAAACGTGGGGTAGTGTCCAGGTGTTCACGGTCTGCTCAACGATTTGATGGCAGAGGGGAGGAAGCTGGTCTTACAACACTGAGTGAGTGTCTTCAGCCTCCTGTACCTCCTCCCTGATGGTAGCAATAAGAGAGGGCATATCCCTGATGATGATGGATGTTGCCTTTTTGAGGCATTGCCTATTGAAGGCGTCCTCAGTGGTGGGGAGACTAGTGCCCACGATGGAACTGGCTGAGTTTGCAGCCCTCTACAGCTCCCCCCACCCAACAGAATGTGTCTTTCAGTTATGTGTCCGACTGGAATGATTTGGATTGGAACGTGTCAGTATAGAATGTGACAGATTAGAATGTATCAGATTGGATTGTCAGGATGAAATTGGCGGGTTGAAGTAGAGTAGAATTAGAATGGATTGGATCAATTGCAGTGTGTTAGGTTCGAATCTGTGGCATTATTTGACATCTTCGCATACAGTCACAGTTGTATCATATATAATTTTTGCATAATTTCTCATCTTGGAATATGCTGTAGAATTCAGTCAATAATTTGGGATTTGGGGAACAACTAGATGTAGAAATGTGGACTAGAGAACTCAGGAATGTCAGAAAGGCCCAGGGTGTTCACTGATGGCCTTCAGGGAGGGAGTCTGATCTCTGTGTGAGATGAGACTCGCCCCATGTGGGTGACCGTTAAGTAGCCCCCTGAAGTGTTCCAACTGGTTATAGATGCTTCCACGGACTTTCTCATGGGCTCTGGGGCTGGCCTCGTCAATGGTCCCCAGGTTCCCAAACATGAATAAGCAAATTTAAGAAATGCCTCATTCTATTTCTGTCAGTGTGGTGCAGAGTGAGGTTTATTGCATGTGAATGCCTGACTCGATCTCTGAGAACATGTAGAGTGAGGCTTACCTCTGAGTTACAGAGGACTGCGTTCCATCACATCCCCCCCAGTTTACAATTCCCAGCTTCCACAGTCTGATGGAATTCTGGAAGCACTCGGCAGCTTTGTGACGTCAGTTGGAAGTAATAATATTTCAGGTTGGGGGCTCTTTTCTCAGAGCCGGGAAAGTGAGAAACACAGGATTGGTATCTGGAGCAGTAAGCAAGATGTGGAGGAATTCTGAAAGTCAGGCAGTATCTCAGAAACCGCTTGCTCTGAAACGTTCACAGTGTATTTCCCTCCACGGACGCTGCCTGGCCTACTGAGTTCCTCCAGCATCTTGTGTGAAAAATGAGAAAACAAGTATAAATTGCAAAGAGCTTGGGGGAGATTGAATTAGAATCAAGTTTATTATCATTGATTTATATGGTCTGAGAATAGTACAATGCAAAGGTATAAAAATTACTATAAATTACCAAATAAATAAATAGTGCAATTAAAAAGAATTTGTGTTGTTCAGAAATTTGATGGCAGAGGGGGACAAACAGATCCTGAGTCGTTCAGTGTTGGTCCTATGCAGGCTGACCTTGAGCCTGGCGGTAGAGTATGCGCTGTCGGGCTTGTGTGTCTTCAGCCCAGTGGAAGGGGGATGACTGGAGTGGGTTTTTTGATTATACTGACATGGAGAGACACATGCCAAAGGACTGCAGATGCTGTAATCTGGAGTAATTCACAAAATGCTGGAGAAGCTCAGTGGATCTGGCAGCCTCTGTGGAGGTAAATGAGGAAAATGGATAGACAATCAATATTTCAGATGGAGACGCTTCATCCGGACTGATGTTGGCTGCTTTCTCAAAGCAGGCTGAAGTCAGTCAGAATCAAAATCAGAGTCAGGTTTATTATCACTGACACATTATGAAATTTGTTGTTTTGTAACATCAGTACAGTGCAAGGCATAAAAATATTGTAAGTTAGTTAAATACAGAGGTGGCTCATTTTGCTAGGTCAAATTTGATGGCAGAATACAGTATTAATGGTAAGACTCTTGGTAGTGTGGAGGATCAGAGGGATCTTGGGGTCTGAGTCCGTAGGACGCTCAAAGCTGCTACGCAGGTTGACTCTGTGGTTAAGAAGGCATACGGTGTATTGGCCTTTGTCAATCGTAGGATTGAGTTTATGAGCCAAGAGGTAATGTTGCAGCTATATAGGACCCTGGTCAGACCCCACTTGGAGAACTGTGCTTAATTCTGGTTGCCTCACTACAGGAAGAATGTGGAAACCATAGAAAGGATGCAGAGAAGATTTACAAGGATGTTGCCTGGATTGGGGAGCATGCCTTATGAGAATAGGTTAAATGAACTTGGCCTTTTCTCTTTGGAGTGACAGAGGGTGACAGGTGACCTGACAGAGGTGTATAAGATGATGAGAGGCATTGATCGTGTGGATGGTCAGAGGCTTTTTCCCAGGGCTGAAATGACTAGTATGAGAGGGCATAGTTTTAAGGTGCTTGGAAGTAGGTACAGAGGAGATGTCAGGGGTAAGTTCTTTACTCAGAGAATGGTGAGTGAGTGGAATGGGCTGCTGGTGACGGTGATGGAGACAGATACGATAGGGTCTTTGAAGAGGCTTCTGGATAGATACATGGAGCTTAGAAAAGTAGAGGGCTATGGGTGAGCCTAGTAATTTCTAAGGTAGGGACATGTTCGTCACAGCTTTGTGGGCTGAAGGGTTTGTATTGTGCTGTAGAGTTTCTACGTTTCTGTAAATGAATGAATAATTAATTAATTAATGCAAAAGAATAGTGAGGTAGATTTAATGGAGAGTTTAGAAATCAAATGGCAGAGAGGAAGTAGGTGTTCCTAAATTGCTGAGTTTGGCTGCTCGGGCTTCTGTACCTCTTCCTTGGTAGTAATGAGAAGAGGGCACGTCGGGGATCGAGAGCTGGCCCAGTCTAGACAGAGTCAGTGTTGGAGTTGGCCCAGTCTAGACGGAGTCAGTGGAAGGAAGGCTGGGTTTCATGTAGGTGGATATATTCTGGCAGATTTTCCTCCCCGCTTGTGGATTTGGGGGTGGAAGTGGCACATGGTGTATGGTGGGTAGGCGGCTGGAACAATCATTGTAAAAGGTTTAAATCAGCAATGCCAGTGCTACAACTATACTGCAAGTAATTAGCGTTACCTTCTCCGCTGGATGCCTTGCTTTGAACAATGACTAACCCTCCCAGTGGAGGGCGGTTAAGATTGGGGACTGGTGGAATCTCTGCAAAGCACAAGAGAGAGGAATGATGTGAAGTGAGAAAGTTAAATTGAGGCATTGTCAGTTCACGTTAGCATCTGTGGTTCTTGTTTTTCAGCGGGAGTCGTTCCTCCCGGACGTTCAAACCAAAGAAGAACATTCCAGAAGGGTCTCACCAGTATAAATTGCTGAAGCATGCTGAGGCCACACTGGGCAGTGGCAATCTGCGATTGGCTGTTATGTTACCGGACGGTGAAGATCTGAATGAGTGGATCGCCGTCAACAGTGAGTGATGCTGCCACACCAGAGCTCAGCAAGGCTGGGGAGAGGCCGGGGTTGGGTGGCAAGGGGAGGGGTCCTCTAGCTGGAAGTGAGGGCCGTACTGGAGGCTGTAGCAGCTTAGCTTTGGGTGGGTGCACACTGGTATGCAGCGGGAGAAGGGTGGGCGGAGGGGATGGGTGCTGAGCTTGGCCTCAGCTTGATGTGGCTAGTTGTTTCTGTACGGTTTCCGGTAGTATAATTATTTCTCAAGTGACATCATTAAAAGAAAAATCATAATACATTGGTGTTGATGGGAGCTTGTTGTGTGCCAAATGGTGGCTGTGTTAGCCAGCTCGTGGGGTAGTGGCATCAGCACCATACTTCTAAACAAATGGTCACAAGTTCGAATCCCGCTGGCTCCTTGCACGCTTTCCATCCATGCTGGGTTGAGCACCAAGCTAGCAACTAGGCCTTGTAAAAATAACAGACTAATGCCATGGAAACAGCAAAAATGCCACCCAATGCACCCAAAGTGCAAAAAGGAACAACGGATGGTGGCTGTGATTCCTGAATTGCAATTGGGTCTACACATCCACAAATGTTGCTTTGGGTGGAAAACATGTTAATGACACCCTCAGGTTGTAAAAGTTGTTGCATCCATCCCTCTTTCTCTACTCCTCTTCATTTCCTCCCCACCTTCCTCCCGTCCACGTTCAGAAGCTTGTAGTCACCGTTCTCCTTCTCACCTTGCAAGCTTTTAAAATGAGATGAAAGTTTCTTAGTATCTCCTGGAGTTTATTTTGAAACGTGGGCAATCTATGTCCACATTTGAGACACACCAAGATCCTAAATGTAGGCGTCAAAGAAGCGGGCAGTTGTTTGTTATCTCTTGATAGTCTTGCCTGAGGGAAGGGCATCTGTGGACAACAAAAGCTTTATAAAGGTGCAAGACAGGGTTTGCTGATTTATTCATGGTGGCCAGAGCAGATTATGTGATATCTTTCAAAGGAAACAGGATTAATACACGGAGAAGGAATATATACAACATTCTAAGCATGAGACAAGAAGAAGACTAACACAGGCTCAAAGACTAAGGGCAATCTGACATTTGGCTCTGATTATTGAATGTTTCAGAGGTCAGGCAGCATCCATGGAGAAAAAATAAAGCTGGTAATGTTTCAGGTCAAGGGCCCTTCATCAGAGCCTGCTTAAAGCATGTGGAAGCTAGCTAAACTGACAAGTATTAACTGAAGTAATCTTTGTCTTTTATCCAACCAATGAAAACCCAGCGGTGGACTTCTTCAACCAGATCAACATGCTGTACGGCACAATAACAGACTTCTGCAGTGAGGAGAGCTGTCCGGTTATGTCGGCTGGTCCCAAGTATGTTACCGCTTTAAAGCCCTGATACTTCGTGTACTCTTCCAGCACGTCACTTTTTCTGGGGTTTAATTAGGCAGCTGTCTTGAGCAGATAGTTCATATTTCAATGGTAAAAGTGAATTTATTATCAAAGTACATATTTGTCACCATACACATGATTCATTCTCTAGCGGGCATTATCAGTAAGTACAAGAAACACAATATAATCAATTAAAGACCACCCCCCAACAGTACAGGCAATCAGTGTACAAATACAAATAGATAAAAAAATCGTAATAGTAAGTAAACAAATAAGCAATAAATATCGAGAACGTGAGATGAAGATTTATTGAAAGTGAGTCTATAGATTGTGGGAACAGTTCAGTGATGAGGCAAGTGAAGTTGAGTAAAATTATCCCCCTTTGGTTCAAGAGCCTGAGGGTTAAGGGGTAATAACTCTTCCTGAACCTGGTGGTGTAGGTCCTGAGACTCCAGTGCCTTCTTCCAGTGAGAAGAGAGCATGGCCTCGACAGTGGGGGTCTCTGATGATGGATGCTGCACTCCTGCGACAGCACTCCATGTAGATGTGCTCACTGGTGGAGAAGGCTCTATCCATGATGGACTTGGCTACATCCACTACTTATTGAAGGCTTTTCTGTTCAAGGGCATTGGTGTTTCCATACCAGGCTGCGATGCAGCCAGTCAATATATTCTCCTCCACATATCATTAGAAGTGAGTCAGAATTTTAAATGACATGCTGAATTTTCACAAACTTCTAAAAAGAGAGAGGTGCCGGAGTCTCTGTGGGATTCAGACATCATCTATTCTACTGTGCTGCGAAAAACTAGTTTCCAAAGTCTGGTCAAACTCGCTTTATTTTGAGAGGAAGGAATTGGAATTGGAAGACCATTAGACATAAGAGCAAAATTAGGCCATTCTGTCCATCTGGTCTACTCTGCTATTCCATCACGGCTGATTTGTTATTCCCTCAGCCTCATTCACCTTCCTTCTCCCCATAACCTCTGACACCCTAACTAATCAAGAAGCTATCAACCTTCTCTTCAAATATACCCAATGACCTGGTCTCCACAGCCATCTGTGGCAATGAATTCCAAAGATTAACCACCCTGTGGCTAAAGAAATTCCTCCTTATCTCTGTACTAAATGGACGTTCCTTTATTCTGAAGCGACGCCCTCTTGTCTCGGACTCCCTGGATATATGAAACATCCTCTCCACATCCACTGTATCTAGTAGGCCTTTGAAGATTTGTTAAGTTTCATTGTGATCTTCCTCCTCCTCATTCTTCTAAACTCCAGTGAGTACAGGCCCAGAGCCATCAAACGCTCCTCGTTCATAACCTTTCCTTGCTGAAATCATTCTTATGAATCTCCTCTGGACACTCTCCAATATCAGCACATTGTTTCTTAGATAAGAGGCCCAAATCGGCACATAATACTCCCAAGTATGGTCTAACCAATGCCTTATTACATCCTTGCTGTTATTTTCTAGTCCTCTTGAAATGAATGCTATCATTGAATTTGGCTTCCTTACCACTGACTCATCCTGCACGTTAACCTTTAGGGAATCCTGCACAAGGACTCCCAAATCCCTTTGCACCTCTGACTTTTGAATTTTCTTCTTGTTTAGGAAATAAGAGGTCTGTAAACAATTCTTGTAACTGTGGGATAGAACCTGTCCTGGAATCTGCTGTTGCTTGTTTTCAAGCTTCTGTATCTTCTCCCCGATGGGAGGGGGAGAGGAGGGAGTGGACATTGCTGACAAAACTCGGCAACCTCCACTTCCTGAACGGCAGTGGACAATTGGGACCAACGTTTAGTGATCAGACAATGTGGGTCTTAGACTGGGAAAGTGTGGGCTGATGTACTGTTGTCAGGTGGGTCATGACCCAGTCACTGGGGGGGTCGGGTGAGATTGCCGCAGCGAGCAGACGCCTGCGCTCTCTGAGCTGTCGGGGTTGTGTGGTAGGAGGGTCTGGAGTGGGCCAGGGGCTTTGCATGAGCTGTGTTGAAGATGGTAGAGCGAGAGTCCAGAATCAGTTATATGACTTGAAATTTGATGTTTTCTGGCAGCAGGAAAGTGCAAAGTCAGATTACAAATATCAAAAAGGGAGTGGACTGGGAGAGTGTTGGACTGCCTCAGCCGGAAAGCAGTGATGAGCCCAGCCCGTGTCTATTTGTTTTCACTGGCTGAGGTTCTGAATCCCAGATCGTCCCTTTCCCGATCACTGACTTGAGGCAAACTGAGCTCTGAATCCATCCTCCCCGCCCTGACCTTACCCCAGTTACCCCACCAAAACTTCGGGACACAATCCTGCTTTGACACCATCCCTTCCCCCGATTGCCTCAATTCCCTAAATCCACCCCAGCTGCTTCCCTCTCCACTCTCACAGGCACTCTCCCCGACACCCCTCCACTCTCATTGTGACTGTCCGTAGCCCTCACGCCCTACAGTGGCTCCCTGTACATCTCGTTGCAGGTTGCTCCATGCACTGTGAGATCAGATTTCAACCAGTGAATCTGTGCACAATTCAGGCACCCTCAGCTCATCCAGTAAAATGAAAGCTTCCGTACTAAAGCCAGATGCTATTTCTGGAGGTCAATGCCACTATTCGTCCACTGGCAAGACTGTGGGGGTGGGGGGGGGTGAGGTTTTTCTCTCAGCAGATTGAGCCTCAATGCACGCAGTTGGGAACTTGAGTTCAAGTCTCAGCTTTCACATCCTGAAAAGTATTGAGTCATTTGGGGAAGCAGAGATCTTGCAGGGAGGCTGCGTGTCCAATCCCACACTAAAGACCGACAGCAGAAATCCAGGCTGATGGTACGTGGAGGAAGGGGGTGTTGTCCTGTCAGAGGAGGTGGGGGTCCTGCAGCTCAGTGAGGTTCCCTTATCTCCTTCCCAGTTCTAATGAAGGGTCGAGGCACAAGAGACTGCAGATGCTGGAATCAGGAACAACACACAAAGCATGGAAGAACTCAGTGGGTCAGGCAGCATCTACAGAGGGATATGGGCAGTCTGTATTTCAGCTGAGATCTGAACTGTTGGCTCTATTCCTCTTTTCACAGATACAGACTGACCCTCTGAGTGTTTCCAGCTAATTTTTGTTCTTGTGGTGGAAAAGCAGAAGTGTGTCCTCTGTGTTTCAGACAACTGCAAGCAGCTGTCAGCACATTTGCAGTCCGTTAGCAGGCAGCATTGTGATCAGGAGTGTCACGAGAGTGCCCAGAGTTACTTCAGACTTTGCTAATAATGCAGCTGATTTCCCCAGTCCGTAGATCTCAGCTGACTACACAGACCCAAGTCGCATGGTCACCAGCAGGGCCAAAGATTTGCACGTACATTTTGTTCAAAGTCAAATTTCGAGTACAGTCAGCAGACTTGACGTGAAGTGTCAACTATCCCTTTGTCACAGATGCTGCCCGACCCACTGAGTTTGTCCAGCTGTTTACCTGTTGCTTCAGCAGACTGTGCCGTTTCATGGAGGATGGGTTGAGGAGCTGGGCCTTCAGACATTCTGTGCTGCGTTATCTGATTCAATTGTCGCGATTAATGGAGCTTGAAGCAGGCTCGGCCCTGGGTCCTAAGGTCCACCTCCCATCCAGCACCATAGCGAGGCAGGCGTTCTGATATTGTGCAGCTGGAGGGATTCCTTATCCGGGGTCTGTTCCTCGCCTGAAGCAGCAGTCCAGACGCTGTCCGAACCACTGAGTTCCTCCAGCAGTTTGCTTTATAGCCCAGATCCCAGCCTCTGCGGTCAGAATCACCGAGTCGTACAGCGCAGAAACCGAACCTTCAGCCCAACTCGTCCCTGCGGAAAAATTCCCAGCAGAGCTAGGTGCATTTTTCCGCATTTGACCCATATCTTTCCTATCCATGTACCTGTCCAGTTATCTTTTATATGTTAATGTTCCTGCCTCAACTCTTTCTTTAGTAGCACTTTCCATATGCTGACTTCTCAGTTCATGATTTCCAGGTGCAGACTCCTGTGTCTCTCAGGAAACAGCACCCTTCATCTCCCCTCTTACTACTGTGGAGTGCACCAACTAATTCCCATGTTTGCCTCAAATACAGCAGTGGCCACACAGCCACAGTACTCTGCTGCCTGTAAAGTACAGCTACAGATATCAAAGGTGCTCTGGAAATCCAAGTCTTTGGGTTAGCTTTCTCAGTTTGGATGTGAGCCAGGAACATCCAAAGTGAATGGGATAGACCAGGCAGGATGCATGTTTTTCCTGATGCTGATTGAGGGACAGCTGTTCAATTGGGACACTACAGAGAATGGAGACAGGCACACCCCTATTGACATCAATGGATCTGGGGTTGAGAGTGTGAACAACTTTAAGTTCCTCAGCATCCACATCACCGAGGATCTCACGTGGTCTGTACATATCGGCTGTGTAGTGAAAAAAGCACAACAGTGCCTCGTTCACTTCAGGCAGTTGAAGAAGTTTGGTATAGGCCCCCAAATCCTGAGAACTTTCTACAGGGGCACAATTGAGAGCATCCTGACTGGCTGCATTACTCTGCCTGGTATGGGAACTGTACTTCCCTCAATTGCAGGACTCTGCAGAGAGTGGTGCGGACAGCCCAGCGCATCTGTAGATGTGAACTTCCCATATTCAGGACATTTACAGAGACAGGTGTGTAAAAAGGGCCCGAAGGATCATTGGGTACCTGAGTCACCCCAACCACAAACTGTTCCAGCTGCTACCATCTGAAAAAAGGGTACCGCGGTATAAAAGCCAGGACCAACAGGCTTCGGGACAGCTTCTTCCACCAGGCCATCAGACTGATTAATTCATGCCCAAAGAATTCAGATCTCTGGGCACACAGCCAGCAGCCAGCTTGCTGCTTTCGATCAACACACACAAAATGCTGGTGGAACGCAGCAGGCCAGGCAGCATCTATAGGGAGAAGTACCGCCGACATTTCGGGCCGAGACCCTTCGTCAGGACTAACTGAAAGGAAAGATAGTAAGAGATTTGAAAGTAGGAGGGGGAGGGGGAAATGCAAAATGATAGGAGAAGACCGGAGGGGGGTGGGGTGAAGCTAAGAGCTGGAAAGGTGATTGGCAAAACTTTTTTGCCAAAACTGCTGCCAAAACAAAAATTGGCAGCAGCAACCATAATTGCTGGAAAATTCATGTATATAGATAATTGTATAAAAATAGAAGTGAGCATAGGAAAGTTAAACTACAAGGAAATTAAAAGGAAAAGAAGAGTTCTACACCCTAATCCAACACTATAATTTCTCTCTCTGTTGACGATCCCTGAGCAGATGCATGTTTCTAGCACTTGCTGTTTTATTTCATGTTTCCAGCATCTGCAGCAACCTCTTTTTGTAAGCACACATGATGTGTAAACCTGTGGTTGATCAGTAATTGCACCAGAAACAATGTAATTGACTGTCCTCCTGAGGGTGCACTCAGATACTTATTCATTTTAAAAATAGATATTATAAATATGCCATGTCAGTACTGGTATATATCTCTTCCAATGCTGACATGTATTTGGCTGTTGATGTGAGCTGGGAGATATTTTACGCTTGCATTTGGCTGTGGTTAAATTGGAAATATTCTCTGATTTTGAAGGTTGAATCAAGTCCCACTCTAGGCAACTGAGCACAATAACCTGAAGAGAACACACTGCAGTCCTTAATTCCACTCTCTGATGTTCCTCAATAGTCCCCAAGTCCCTACCATTCATGGTCAATGTCCTTGCCTCATTACGATTCCCAAAATGCATTATTTCATATCTCTCTGCCATCTCTCAGCCCATTTCAGCAAACATGGAATATAGAAATCTACAGCACATTACAGGCCCTTCAGCCCACAGTGTTGTGCCGACCATGTAACCTTCAGAATCACTCTGTAGTCTAAGAATGTCCTTGCACATCCCTACCAATCTTGGTGTCATTTATTTGTGTTCCAGCCATTTTCATCTGGTGATAACACTTTGCTCTATAGAAAGCTGACCTGTACTATCCCCCGCCACTCTCCATGGGAGCAACGTCAGTGTTCAACCCTCAGCGGACATTGGCCAGGCTGGCTTCATTCCAATGGAAAAATGAGGATGGGAACTTGAACAATGTAGCAATCTAGGGCAGCCTGGTGCAGAGATGTTCCTGTTTGCAGGTGAGATAAGACCTGGGGGCCATTAATGTCAGACAGACGCATAAGGAATTTAGAAGAAAGCTCTTTATCTAGAGTCCTGCTTGGTGGCGCAATAATATCAGCGCCGGACTCTGGAGCAAATGTTCCCGAGTTCGAATCCAAGTTGGGTTGAGCGTCGAGCTAGCAACTCAGCCTTGTGAAAACAAGAATAGCTTGCTACAGACATCATGGCGATGCCCCGATAACTCCACTGCCGAGTTAAGGGCAATTCTTCTTTTTCTTCTTCTTTATCTAGAACACAGGAGAAATGGAATCCTGTCCCACAGGGAGTGAATGACATGAACAGCAAGGAACAAGGAGAAGCTGTGTAAATACACAAGGAACAGAGACTCACACTAGTGAATTGAGGCCTAACTGGCGCTTAAGTGTTAACTAGATTCTTGCTGTGCTTTCCATTCCTTATATAATTGTAGTTTCTCCTGTTTACCCTGGATAATCTACAGATATGAATATCACTGGGCTGATGGAACCAATGTTAAGAAGCCAATTAAATGTTCAGCCCCAAAGTACATCGATTACCTGATGACCTGGGTTCAAGAGCAGCTGGATGATGAGACCCTTTTCCCGTCAAAAATAGGTAAATATTTGACCATGCCAAATATTGTTGCAATGAATTAAAGTCATAGAGTAATATATAGCACAGTATCCATGCCAACCAAAGTGCTAGTCAGATTTACCTGCCTTTGGCCCATCTCCCTCTGAACCTTTCCTCTCCATATACTTATCCAACTGTCTATTAAATGTTGTTAATGTAGAGTGTATACATCAACCACTTCCTCTGGCAACTCAATTTATACTAACCACCCTCTGTGTGAAAAAACTGCCCCTCAGATCGCCTTTAAATCTTTCTGCTCTTGCCCTAAAGCTGTGCCCTCTAGTTTAGGTTCCATTTCCCTAGAGAAAACGTTGTGTGCATTTACCCAATCTATGCCTCTCATGATTTTATGTATCTCTGTAATTTTTTCCCCCAGATTCATGTTGAAAGGTCACATGACATTTGTTCTCAAGCTGACCAAGTTATATTGGTAATAATGTGAGAACCTGAAAGGCCTTCCTGGCCCTCTAGGTGACCCTATCAGTGAATCATATCTGACCTTTGTGCCATGCCTGTGATTCCTGTTGTTCCTTCTCCTAAGATCAGGATGTCACTGATTAGGCCAGGATTTATTGCACACCCCTCTTTGGTTTTGGATTGACTGACTTGTTGGGCCATTTCAGAGAGTATGTAAGAGTAACTACATGCTTTAGGTCTGGAGTCACATATGGGCTCAGACAGGGAAAAACCAGCAGGTTTCTTCTACCTACTGAAGGACATCGTGGACCAGATGGGTTTTATACCAATTCTGTAGTTCTTGAGCAAATACCATTTGATAATTGAGATTAAACTGCAGTTGCCACTGTGTGATTTGTACTCAGCTCTCTGGATTGTTGCTCCAAGTCTCTGGGCTTCTAGTCTGGAAAGCTAATTACTAAGATTTTCCATTGATCTGTGAACATCTCGCTTGTGCATACTCAGTGCCTAAGTGACCACAGCACTCTGGATGAGGGAATTCAAAGGGTTTGCACTATCTTCATAAAATACTTCTCATCTTGGCCTTATCCTCAGGCATTGTGCCACTCTGTCAAACCTTCACAGAACCATTATTAACCTCACCTCTTCTAACCTCCAGGCCCATTACTCAAGTCCTCTTTATGGGTCAGCCCTCCCATACCAGGAATCTAGTGTTCCAGAGATCCATAAATCCAGTATTACAGGAGTCCAGAGAGCAGTATTCCAAGAACTTTGTCCAAGGTCCTTGTGTTCCAGTATTCCATGTAATACATGTAAAAAGTTTCTGAGGGCAGAAGCATTCATCTCTCAGACAAAACTATAGACCCTTGTCAACCTGATGCTTGCAACTCTAGTGATGCTTGATGCTCTTATCTGATGCCTAGTAGCTCGCATTGGGGATGTTTCTCATCACCCACATCCAACCAGTTCCACTGAGGTGCATGGTACCTGATTCTCTGTCCAAGAACTTAGCCAGCAAACATTTCTGGAGATCTAAACAGTAGTGCAAGCATGGTGGGATGAAGCAGCAATGTCAGAATCTAGCAGCAGGAGAGATCATTCAGCCTCTCCCATTTATTATCTTCATTCCAAGGCAGGAGTTTTGGACAATAATGATTGAGGAATGATTTGGTGGCTCCTTGGTGTACCCGAGTATTGTGCTGTTCACTGCTGGTCAGGGGTTGTTCAGCGTGGCCCACCTGGCCTTCAGATGGAAGTTTGTAGCTTTGACTCCCTCACTGAATATCTGAGCATAAAATCTGAAGGAGAACCATACTGTGGGCTGAGATGTCCTGCAGAGAAGAGAGTTATCTGGGGCACCTTCAGTCTGTAAATTATCCCAAGGCAACATTCAATAAAAAATAGAGTGCCTGGCCAATGTTTATTCACCAAAATCATCACACCATGATCTTGTAAATGTCACATCGCTGTACCTGGGAGCTTGCTGTGTAGACATTGAATGCTGCAACACCTGTGTGACAACACTAGCTACAAACTAGGATTTCATCAGCATTAAGTTACTGTGGGGAATCACAGGGAACATGAAGGTCTTGTGGGAGTGCATGTATTTTTAATATCACTGCAGTTGAATTAAAAATCTTTCCCCCCTCTCTCTCTCCCCCTCTCCTGCTTCCTACTCTGTCTCACTGTCTCACTCTGTTTCTATCTACCTTTCAATTTATCTCTCTCTTTCATTGTATCACTCACTATTTCTCTCTGACCTGTTTGCATCCTCTTTCTGGATCAATGTTTCTCTTTAAATCTCTGTTCCTCTCTGACTCCCTCTCCCTCCCCCTCTCTTGGCCTTTCTCTCCCTGTCTCTCACCCCTGCCTCTCCCTCTCTCTCACCCCTGCCTCTCCCTCCCCCTCTCTTGGCCTTTCTCTCCCTCTCTCTCACCCCTGCCTCTCCCTGCCCCTCTCTTGGCCTTTCTCTCCCTGTCTCTCCCTCTCTCCAGGTGTTCCTTTTCCCAGGAATTTCATATCTGTTGCAAAAGCCATCCTGAAGCGCCTGTTCCGGGTCTATGCCCACATTTACCATCAGCACTTTGAGTCTGTCATCCAGCTCCAGGAGGAAGCCCACCTCAATACTTCCTTCAAACACTTCATCTTCTTCGTTCAGGTAGGCCCTCCAGCTCTCTCCCAGGTTCATCACATCGATCACTGCCCAGTTGTTACTGGGTCCACTCACCTCTCTGTCAGCCCTGACTCAGCTGTGGGTTCTTGCACTCCTTCCTCCACACCCCACTCATTCTCCTCATACCCCTCATCCCCTAAGTCTCCAACACCACACCTCACACCACCTTCCCCACACTCCATATCACTTCCCTCAAACCCCCTATCCATGACTCCCACACCCCTCCCTCACACCCCAACCCCTTTTGCACGCTTCACATACCACGCTGCCGGCTTCACGTTACCCCGTCACCCTCTCTGCTCACATCCCACACCTCTCAAATCCCAGCCCTCACATCTCACATTCTCCCCCAACACCCCCAGATTACACCCCACGCCTCCCACATACACACTTCACAACCACGTGCCACACCAACACACCACATCTACATCCCACACCTCTCACACTTCCCACATCCCACACCTCTCAAATCCCAGCCCTCACATCTCACATTCTCCCCCAACACCCCCAGATTACACCCCACGCCTCCCACATACACACTCCACAACCACGTGCCACACCAACGCACCACATCTACACCCTGCACCTTTCACACTTCCCACATCACACACAGAAGTATATCCCAACACAGGTCCACAGGTTAAAGCCCTGCAATGGAGCAGGGCCAACTTTGAGGGCATTAGGATCTAGTGGGGGTTGACAAGGCAAAGGGATAGTTGGCAAGTGGGAGGCTTTTAAATAGGTACCATCCAGAGAGCAGGGCTGCAGGTTCCTACTGGGGTGAAGGGTAGGCATACAAGCTTCTTGGAAACCTGGCTGTTAAGAGATGTCCAGGCTCTGTTAAGGAAAAAGAAAGAAGCATGCATTGAGTTTAGGCAGCTGGGTATGAGTGAATCCCTCGATGAATATAACAAGTTTAAGGGGTAAGTCAGGAGGGCAAAAAGAAGGAGATGGACTTGGCAGGCAGGGTTAAAGATAATCCCAAGAGGATCTGCAGTTATATTTATAGTAAAAGAGTGACTAGGGAGAGCATAGGTCCTTTTAAAGACCATCAGGACCTCTAATATGTGGAGATGGTTGAGATTTTTAATGTCTATTTCTTCTCAATGTTTACTAAAAAGAATATCATAGGTAATGAAGTAATGAAGGTAGTAAATACTGAGGCCTTAGATCATTTACATCTTGCAAGGAAGGATGTATTTGCAGCCTTGAAGCACATTAAGGTGGGCTGATCTGTAGTGCCTGACCAGGTCTTTCCCCGGACCTTATGGGAAAGCAGGGAAGAAACTGCAGAGGCCCTTGCAGAGATATTCACTTCACCATTAGCCACTGACAAAATTCCTGAAGCCTGGAGGGTGGCTAATGTTGTTCCATTGTTCGAGAAGGGTAGCAAAGACAGACCAGGGAACTACAGGCTAGTGCAACTGATTTAATTTGTAGAGAAGTACTGGAGGGAATTCTGAGAGACAAGATCTACCATCACTTGGATAGGCAAGGCCTGATCAAGAATAGTCAGTATGGCTTTGTGTGTGGGAGGTTGTGTATGATAAATCTTTTGGAGTTTTTCCAAAGAGGATAGATGAAGGTAAGCCAGTGGATGTTTAGTAAGGCCTTTGGCAGGGTCCCGCATTGCAGGCTGATAGGAAAGATTAAGATGCATGGGAATCAAGAGTAGCTTCAAGGCTGAGTCAAAATTGGCTTGATGATTGAAAGCAGAGTGTGTTGGTTGAAGGTCAAATCTCCAGCTGGAGGCCTGTGACGGGTGAAGTGACCCAGAGTCAGTGTTGTTATCCATTGTTTATATATATGATTTGAATATAAATGTACATGACATAATTAGCAAGTCTGCTAATGGAATTTGATAGGGAAGCAGTAATTGCAAAAGGAACTTGGTCACTTAGGGAGATGGGCTGAGGAAAAGTAAAACGGATTTCAACTTAGATATTCTAAGTGTGAGGTGACGTACTTCGGACATTCAAACCAGGAAAGGACTGTTAAAGTGAATGGAGGGTACAGATGAGTGCTGTGGAATGGAGGGACCTGGAATACAAGTGTACAGTTCGCTGAAAGTGGCAGAGTGGCGACGAAAGCGTTTAGCCTTTGTCAGTTAAGGCAGTGAGTTTAGGATTAGGGACATATAGCTGTTACATAAGTCATTGGTGAGGCTTCATGGGGAGTATTGTGTACAGTTCCTGTTATAGGAAAGACATTGTCAAGTTGCACAGGGTGCACAAGAGATTTAAAAGGATGCTGCCTGCACTAGAGAGTCTGACTTATAGGTAGTTGCCCACAGTGGATATTTATTCCCTGAAGCATAGGAAAATTAGGGTAACCACATAGAGATTTATAAAATCATGAGGGTATGGATAAGTAGAAAGTCAGGGTTGGGGGGTCTAAAACTAGAGGGCACAGATACAAGATAAGAGGCGGGTGAGGAGGAGATTTAAAGGAGACCCGAGAGGTAACTTTTTTAGATGAGGGGAGTGAGTACCGGAATGAGCTGTCAGGGGAAATGGCTGAGGCAGGTACAATAACTGGGGTGGGAGGGATCCTTGATTATATTGGCTGTGGGAAGTGTAAACAGAGTCAATGGAAGAGAGGAGGCTGGTTTCAGTAATGTGCTGAGCTGTATCCACAACTCTTTGCAATTTCTTGTGGTCTCGTGCAGAGCAATTGCCTCATCAATCTCTGATGCATCTGCAAAGGATGCTTTCTGTGGAGTGGCAGTAAAAAATGGTGGGGGTCATTGAGGACATGCCATCTTTCCTCAGCCGTTTGAGGAAGTAGAGGTGTCTTGACGTGAAAGAATCCAGAACTGTGTCCGATAGAGATTGCAGATAAATCTGAGTAGGTTTGGGATAGCCAGGGAGTGGGGAGAAAGTGTAACTCTCCACTACTGGTTGAGGGGAAGAGCGGAGCGGCATTAAGGGCATGTGGAGAAGCAGAAGGATGAGGGGAATGCAATAGGGGGTGTAGCTGGAGACGGAAGGAGACACATGGAGGAGGAACACTAACTCATAGCAGCTAGATCAAATGTCCAGTTTCTACATACGCTCGACGTGCCGAGTATTGGCACAACTGACACCACACAGCCCATGTCGTCCGTCCTGACCATCTCCACCAAATCACTAAACCAGCATCTCTCCCACCATGCAGGAATTTAATCTCATCGATCGACGGGAGCTGGCTCCATTGCAGGAACTGATCGAGAAGCTGACCACCAAGGACAGATAGAAGCCCCTCTTTGTCGTTAGCACCTTGCACACCGCTGGTCGGAGTCCTGCAGAGTGCACCCTGGGCAGGCATCGATGGAGACAGGACAATTATGCACGCTACCAGATTTGATTTAAGCCTTTGCTATTTGTCGCATAACAAAGGACATAAACCCCTCATTACGTTCTGCGATGTAATCCATTGGATCTGTTGGAGGATGAATAGCTTTACCCGTGTGTTGCATTGGTTTATAATCTGAATGCTCTTACCAACCTTTCGCTCATGTACCCTGGGCTGAAGTCTAACTGGGAAAGGAAGCTTAACTGGCTCAAGCTCCTCTTAAAAATAGGCTGTCGCAGACCAATATGCACAGCACAGATTGGCCGTGGTTTGTGCTTTATGATTGCTAACGGTTTCTACTGTTCCAATTCAAGGTCATCACCGCTCGGTGATGAGCACTGCCCCTTCCTACAGATCCATGTGGAGTCGAGATAGAGGGGCAGTCTGGCTCCAACTTGTAAATAGGCACATCACACAAAGAAGTTGTTTTGCAGACCTTTATAGGTTAGACCTCAGCTGGAGCACTGTGCCCATCTCCGAGGGCCACACTTTAACACAGGGCCCAGCCACTGGGAGGGGGTCTGTGGAAGAGACTTCAGCTTTGTGGAGAGATCAGGGAAGCTAGAGGGCGGTGCTTGGGCAACCTCTTCTGACATCCACTACTCGACACCGGGTGTATTTAAGGCAGAGATTGAAGGAGCTAAAGGGAGAATGAGGTGAGAAAAAGAAGTCAGCCATGACTGAATTGTGGAGGGGTCTGATGACCAAATCCTGATTCTATATCTTGTGGTGTTAGTGTTGGTTCCTGTATCTTGTGGTATTAATATAAACAAGATCTGAGGTTTGCTAGGGATCTGCAATTCTTGTATCTGAACTGCCATGTAGCTCAGTAGTACGTGCAATAGTTCAGCCTCCACAAATACCATTTACACAATAAGGTGTCAGACAATGACTGTCTCCTAACAGGGAATCCATTGACTTATCCTTGACGTTCAATGGTATCACAATTATTGAATTCCCACTGGAAACTTAACTAGACCCACCACATGAATAGTATAATAGAGTCATACAATATGGAAACAGGCCTTTCAGCCCAATTTGTCAATGCCCACTTAAGATGGTCTCATTTGGCCCATATTGCTATATTTCCTATCCATGTACCTATCCAAATATCTTTTAAAAGTTGTTATGGTAATCTGCCAGATTACCTTCTCTGCAGCTTGTCCCATATACTGAGGAAGTACTGTGTGAAGAAGTTGCCCCTCAGCTTCCTTTTCCCCTCTCACCTTAAGCCTATGCCCGGACTTGGATAAAAGACTGAGTGCATTTACCGTGTCTGTGCTTCTTCGAGACTTTGCCCTTCTAGACTTCAGTGTTTAAATGAATAAAGTTGTAGCCTGCCCAACCTCTCCCTGTACATCAGGCCCTCAAGTCCTGGCAATATTCACACAAGTCCCTTGGGTCTTGTATAGAACCCTGCCTGAACGAGTGCATCTCCAACAACACTCTATAGGAAAAAGCAGCCTGCTTCATTATTATCCAATCCACTGCCCAAAGAGTTTACTCTCCTCACACGTGCACCCAGAAGCAACGGTGTAAAGGACAAAACGTTACTCACACAGGCTACTCTGAGACCTCCCAACCCCTGAGCTCCGTCATCCCGAGTGGCGAGGTCAGCAGGCACGGTGGAACGCCACCACCTGTAGGTTCCTCTTCAAGTCACACATCAACCTGTCTCGGAAATATCTTGCTGCTCCTTCACTTTCACAGGATCTAAACTCTAACTCCCTCCCTAACAGCACCCTCACCAGGTAAGAAGGTGGTTCACTCCCACCTTCCCAGGGCCGCGAGGGATGTGCAATAGATACTGGCCCTGTCAGTGATACCCGCAGCTCAGAAATAAACAACAAAAAACCAAAACATGATTCTCCCTGCATCTGAAAAAATGACAAACTATGCAACTGACAACTCACTAATGAGTACTGTATATGTGCGAATAATTCAAAACAAATGAAAGCTTTGCGCAACTCTAATTCGGCTGCATCTGGCATATTGCATTCAATTCTGGTTGCCCCCTTATAGGAAGCATATGGAGACTTTGGAGAGGGAGCAGAAGAGTTTTACCGCAACGCTGTCCAGATTAGAGGGCATGTTCTGAAAGCAGAGGCTGGACAAATGTGGGTTGCTTTGCCTGGAGGGTGAGGGGAGCACTGAGAAGTTTATAAAATTATGAGGGGCATGGATAGATTAGACATTTGGAATTGAAATGTCCAATATGAGAGGGCTTACAATTAATGTGACGAGCAAGTTGAAAGGAGGTGCAGAGCAAGTTTTCTACAGGGTTCGAGGTGGGTGGCTGGAAGGCTCATAGTTGAGGCAAGTACAGTACAACAGGGGCATTTAAGAAGATCTCAGATGGTGGAGGCAGATGAGATTGGTTGAGTTAGGCATTTAATAACCAGTTAATTAGCCTGGCAGAACATGCTGAGCTGAAGGGACTGTTCTGTGCAGTACTGTTCTATGATCTATGCACCATCTTTTCTGACCTCAGGACTGCCAAAAGCACTTTATAGCCAATGAAATACCTATGGAAATGTGGGCGGTGTGATAATGCAGGAAACACAGCTGCCTACTAACACACAGTGAGATCCCACAAATAGTAATGTGGTAAACAACCAAATGACCAGCTGGTTGTAGAATAAACTGGTCCCAGGATGCTAGAGGGTGCTCATCTGTTGCTTAATATGAGAGGGACAATGAGGCCTCAGTTTAATGTTGGATCCAAATAACAATTCCTCCTTGACAATGCAGCAATCCCTTTATTCATTTTCACTTCCTCTATCCCCTCTCTCTCTCTCTCTGTCTGCCTCCAACTATCATTCATTTCTCTCTTGTATCCCAACTCCAGCTCTGCTCCCCTCCCTTATCTGGCACTTCCTGCCTGTCATCTTACATCTCTCCTCAGTTCACCTATCACCTCAGAATCCTTTCTCACCCCTCCCATTCTCCTCTTTATACTGGCCACCTTGCCCCTCCACTCTCAGTACTGACACGGGGTTTCTGCGCGAAACGTGGACAATTCTTTCTCCACAGATGCTGTGTGACCCGCTAAGTTCCTCCAGCGGTTCTTTAGTCCGTCAGCACTGCAGACTCAGACTGCTTTTTGGATGTTGGGCATCATTTGTTAAACTTTACGTGCTTGCTTAATTATCTTAAATTTCTGCATAATTAACAGCACCTAACTGAAATGTTGATGTTTAACCTCAAAGTCACTTCCACTCAGGAAAATAAACCACATTTGCTGCTGTAAGATTTTAATTTGATGTGGTCAGTGTTGTTCAGCAGATACTAAAGTTCCAATCCACAAGGCAGTTACAAGAATGTTTACTTCAAAATAAACTTAGATGGTTAAATGTACAAGCAGCCAGAAGACCACAGATTTCTGTTGTAGTATTTCAGTTCCAACAAAACAGGAAGGTGAACAAACATAAAAAAAATTTTAAATGCCTTCCCATTTCCAAAGAATTTCATTTTAAAACATTTTTGGCACAATCTTAAACTACAAAAGGGATTATCCTGTATATGGGATTTTTTTTTTCTGAATTGATTTACTGAATTTTAGGTTTTTTTCCAAGAAATTATGTAATTGTCATGTTAAGTTTGAAGATGAAAAGGACTTTCGAAAGTCAGAAACACTGCAGGTGTTGGAAGTGTACAGTTAATTTGAAAATGTTGGAAACACTTAACAGGCCAGGCAGTGCCTGTATCGAGACAGAGCCAGAATTAATATATTAGCTTGATGCTCCTTCGTCAGAACCAGCAACTTTCAATTGGCCCATACAGTGGAAATATGGACTACTTTTACCTGGGAATAAATAAATTAGTCCGTGGATCAAGAGACTGCAGAGGGCTGTAGATTCAGTCAAATCCATCATGGGCACAACCCTCCCCACCACTGAAATTAACTTCAAGATGTGAAACTTCAAGAAGCTTGCATCCACCACGAAAGGCCAGTAACATCCAGGACGTGCCCTCTTCTTATTACTACCATTGGGGAGGAGGAACAGAGGAAGCCCACTCAATGACTCAAACAGCTTCTTCCCCTCCACCATCAAATCTCTGAATGTTCTCATGAACACAATTTCGCTATTCCTTTATTTCCTGTCTATTGATTTATTTTTTATAACTTACAGTATTTTTTTTATCATTACTCTGCCACAAAACAACACATCACATTATATATGTCAGTGATATTCTGATTCTGATTCTACAAGATAAATACCATCATCGATTTTTATTTCCATCTATGCTTTGTCAAATCATATGGGATATGGGATATGATGTTAGAATCCATGGCCAGCCTGTTTGGGAAATGATCCAAGGCCAGAGTGACCTTTAAGCAGCTGCCGTTCTCTCTGCCACACGGCCGGAGTCTAATGAGGTGATGAACTCGCTCAGGCAGCAAGGTTCACAACTGGACTTTGAAGGATCACAAGACTGTGTCATGTGTCTGCACTTGTAATAACATTCCTCTGGCCATCAAATTAATAAAATCCGTAAACTGATAAATTGGCTTATTATTGGCACATATTGAGTTACAGTGAAAAAACTTACCTTGCATACCATTCATACAGATTATTTCATTACAACAGTACATCAAAGTAGTACAAGGTAAGATAATAAAATTCATAATAAGGTGTTTCAAACAACATGTATTGCAGACAGACAATAAGGTGCAAGGTAGATTATGAGGTCAAGAGTCCATCTTATACTAGGGGACTGTTCGATAGTCTTATAACAGCAGGATGGCAGTTGTCATTGAACACTGTTGGGACAGTATTTTGGAGCTATACAAACTATAAATATATTCCTATATAGCTGAGCTTTTCCTGAACTGCTTTCAATGCTTGTTTACCATATGTCAATAAAACCCGAGCCTGTTGTTATGTGATGGGTTTGAGGATATAAAATCAATGTTGTGATTCTGTTTATGCTTTTTTTTTTACAGTTGAAACTCTCCATATTTTATCTGAATGGACCTCTAAATGATTTCAGAAACAGCTTCCACTTATTTAACACAGGGTCATGGTCCAGTACTGGACCTCAGGAGAGAATTTGTAGAATGTCTAAGGGATGGCTTTTTAGAACAGCTTATTTTTGAGCCCACTAGAGGATCAGTTGTGCTGTATTGGGAGTTGTGTAATGATCCAGAGGTGATCAGAGAGCTTAAGGTTAAGGAACCCCTAGGAAACAGTGATCACAATATGATCGAGTTCACTTTGAAATTTGAGGAGGAGAAACAATTCCAATGTGTTGGTATTTCAGTGGAATAAAGGAAATTACAATGACATGACAGGGGAACTGGTCAAAGTTGACTGGAAAGGGACACTAGCAGGAAGGACAGCAGAGCCAGCAATGGCTGGAATTACTGTGAAAAATGAGGAAAGTACAATACAGATATATTCCAAATAAGACACTACTATGGCTGATAAGTGAAGTCAGAGCCAAAGTAAAAGCAAAAGAGAGGGCATACAAGGAAGCCAAAGCTAGTGGAAAGATAGAGGATTTGGAAGCTTTTACAAATTTTCAGAAGGAAACTAAGAAGGTCATTAGGAAGGAAAAGATGACTTATGAAAGGAAGCTGGTGGCTAGTATCAAAGAAGATACTGAAAGATTTTCTTAAGTATATAAAGGGTAAAAGAGTTGAGGGTAGATATAGGACCAATAGAAAGTAACACTGGAGATATTGTAATGAGAGAAGCAGAGATGACAGGAACTGAATGCATATTTTGCATTACTGGACATTCGAGAGTGTCAGGGAGTGAAGTTTGTGCAGTGAAAATTACGCCTGAGAAGATGCTCAGGAAGCTTAATGGTCTGAGGATGGATATAGCTCTTGGACCTGATGGAATGCACCCTCGGGTTCTGAAGGAAATAGCTGGAGAAATTGTGGAGACATTAACAATGATCTTTTTGCCAGATGACTGGAAAATTGCAAATGTTACTCCACTATTTAAGAAGGGTGGGAGACAGCAGAAAGGAAACTATAGACCTGTTAGCCTGACATCAGTGGTTGGAAAGTTGTTGGAATTGATTGTTAAGGATGAGATCATGGAGTACCTGGAGACACATGACAAGATAGGCCAAAGCCAGCATGGTTTCCTGAAAGGAAAATCCTGCCTGACAAACTTATTGCAGTTTTTTGAGGAAATTACAAGCAGGGTAGACAAAGGAGATGCAGTAGATGTGGTGTACTTGGATTTTCAGAAGGCCTTTGACAAGATGCTGCACATGAGGCTGCTTAGCAAGATAAGAGCCCATGGAATTACAGGGAAGTTACTAGTGTGGGTGGAGCATTGGCTGATCGGCGGAAAACAGACAGTGGGAGTAAAGGGATCTTATTCTGGCTGGCTGCCGGTTACCAGTGGAGTTCCACAGGGGTCGGTGTTTGGATTGCTGCTTTTTACGATGTATGTCAATGATTTGGACTATGGGATTAATGGATTTGTAGCTAAATTTGCTGATGATACAAAGATAGGTGGAGGAGCGGGTAGTGCTGAGGAAACAGAGAGCCTGCAGAGAATCTTTGATATTTTAGGCAATGGGCAAAGAAGTGGTAAATGAAATACAAAGTACAATGGTGGAAGAAATAAACAGGCAGACTATTATTTAGATGGGGAGAGAATTCAAAATGCAGAGGTACAAAGGGACTTGGGAATCTTTGTGCAGGATAACCTAAAGGTTACCCTCCAAGTTGAGTCATTGGTGAAGAAGGCGAATGTAATGTTGGCATTCATTTCTAGAGGTATAGAATACAAGAGCAGGGATGTGATGTTAAGGCTCTATAAGGCACTCGTGAGATCGTACTTGGAGTATTGTGTGTAGTTTTGGGCTTCTTATTTTAGAAAAGGATATACTGACATTAGAGAGGGTTCAGAGAAGATTCACGAGAGTGATTCCAGGAATGAAAGGGTCACCGTATGAGGAACGTCTGGCAGCTCTTGGACTATATTCCCAGGAGTTCAGGAAAATGAGAGGGGATCTCATAGAAACATTCTAAACGTTAAAAGGCCTGAACAGATTAGATATGACAAAGTTATTTCCCATGGTAGGGGAGTCTAGGACAAGAGGGCATGACCAAGACTGAAGGACGTCCATTTAGAACAGAGATGTGGAGAAATTACTTTAGTCAGGGGTGGTAAATCTGTGGAATTTGTTGCCACGAGTGGCTGTGAAGGCCAAATCATTGGGTACATTTGAGGCAGAGATAGATTGGTTCTTGGTTAGGCAGGTTATCAAAGGGTATGGAGAGAAGGCAGGGGTCTGAGGATGACCAGAAGAATTGGATCAGCCCATGATTGGCGGAGCAGACTCGATGGGCTGAATGGCCTACTTCTGTTCCTATATCTTATGGTCTTATTATCAAAGTCTGTTTCATAGCAAAGTTCAGAGATTAGCACAGGTGACTAAAGGTCAAAGAGGTGACCTCATGACTGTGTGGCTAAGCATAGCTTCAATGCCATATTTAAGTTTAGACATACAAAAAAGCTGGATGAACTCAGCAGGTCGGGCAGCATCCATTGAAAGAAGCAGTCAACGTTTCAGGCCGAGACCCTTCGTCAGGACTAAAGAAGGAGGGGGCAGGGGCCCCATAAAGAAGGTGGGGGGAGGGTGGAATATTTAAGTTTACTGTCATTGGCTAAATCAAAAGTGGTGACAAATCAGTGTATAAGAGGAAGATTGAAAATCTGGATAAGCGGTGCCATGACAGCAGCCGCTTACTCAACGTCAGCAAGACCAGGGAGCTGATTAATGACCTCATGAGGAGAAACTGGAGGTTGACGAGCCAGTCCTCACTGGGGGATCAGATGTGGAGAGGGTCAGCAACATTAGATTTCTCAGTGTTATCATTTCAGAGGACCTGTCCTGGGCCCAGAGCGTAAGTGTAATTATGAAGAAAGCACAGCAGCACCTCTACTTCCTTAGCAGTTTGTGAAGATTCAGCGTGACATCTAAAACTCTGACAAACTTCTATAGATGTGTAGTGAAGAGTGTATTGACTGGCTGCATCATAGCCTGGTATGGAAACACCAATGCTCGTGAATGAAAAATCTTACTGAAAGTAATGGATACGGTCTTGTCCATCACGGGTAAAGTCCTGCTCACCATTGAGCACATCTACATGAAGCATTGTCACAGGAAAGCAGCATCCATCATCAGACATGCTCTCTTCTCACTGCTGCCGTCAGGAGCTTCAAGACTCACATCACAAGGTTCAGGAATAGTCATTTAACCTCAACCATCAGTTTCTTGAACCAGAGAGGATAACTTCACTTGATACATCACCTAACTATTCCCACAAACTATAGACTTACTTTCAAGAAATCTTCATCTCATGTTCTCAGTATTTACTGCCTATGTATTTATTATTATTAGTTCTTCACCTGTACATGATCCATATCTCACCATAATAATATAAAAACTTCTGAGATGCCCCTATTATGTCTGTTTCCATCACTGCCCCGAGCAACATGTTCCAGGTATTCACCACCCTTCATGTGAAAAAACTTGCACACATCTCCTTTCAACTTTCCCCTCTCATCTTAAGTCCATATCCTGTAGTACTTGATATCTCTACCTTGGGGAAGAGATTTTGACTGTCCTTCTATGCCCCCCATAATCTTAACTTCTATTGGGTCTCCCCTCAGCCACTGATACTCCGGAGAAAACAGCCCACGTCTGTCCACCTCTCATATAACTGATAATGGCTACATCTCCTTAGGAGTTCGAGAAGATTTAGTATGTTTCCAAAAACACTCGAAAATTTCTACAGATGAATTGTGGGGAGCTTTC
Source organism: Hemitrygon akajei (assembly GCF_048418815.1). NCBI lineage: Eukaryota > Metazoa > Chordata > Chondrichthyes > Myliobatiformes > Dasyatidae > Hemitrygon > Hemitrygon akajei. The sequence continues at coordinate 37,634,363 of NC_133127.1, forward strand.
TAACTGGCTGCAACACTGACTGGTATGGGGGGAGAGGGGCAACTGCACAGGGTCGAAGTAAGCTGCAGAGAGTTGTCAGCTCCATCATGAGCACCAGCCTCTGTACTGTCCAGGACATCCTCAAGCAGTGATGCCTCAAGAAAGGTGGCAGCCATCGTTCAAGACCCTCATCACCCAGCCCATGCTCTGCTCTCATTGCTGCCATCAGGAAGCAGGTACAGAAGCCAGAAGGCACACTCAACGATTCAGGAACAGCTTCTTCCCCTCTGCCATCTGCTTTCTGAATGGACCTTGAACCCATGAACACTGCCTCACTACTTTTTTTATTTCTATTTTTGCACCACTTATTTAACTATTTAATATACTTGCTGTAATTCACAGCTAATTTTCTCTATTATTGTGTATTGCATTGTACTGCAGAGTCAACAAATTTCACAGCATGTGCCGGTGCTGTTAAATGTGATTCTGATTATAGCTCACACGGTACCTTCTAATCTGAGCAGCATCCAGGACAAGCTCAACAAAGCCTCCACATCCTCCTTAGAGCGGGCTGACCAAAATAAACCTGAAATTAAAGATTTGGTAGCAGTGAAACAACAGATTGTTGCTTTAAATCCCACCTACTCCCTGAGGTCATGATACTGTAGCTGTGATTATAGTCCTGTGCCAATACAGTTAACACTTCAGTGATGAAGGGAAAGGAAACTGCAGAAGCTGGAGTCCAGAACACCACACCACAAGCAGCATCTGTAGAGGCGAAATGTCCAAGTCAATGTTTCAAGTCAAGACTGAAAGGGAAGGGGAAATAATTGCCAATATTTGTGGCTTGAAAATGGTGGGATTGAGGCTGCTGGATGATAGGTTTCAGTATTTGAGGAAGGGATGATGGGTAATTAGAAGAAGGTGAGGGGAGGGATGATAAAAGGGAATAGAAAACCAGTTGGACAGCTGAGTTTTTGTTACAACCACAGATTCTGCCAGGGGATCTGGGCACCCATGCAGGTGGGGAACTATCACACTCACGAGTATGCACTTTCCAGCCAATTCGGTTTCCTTTGAGGTCATATTTAACCTTACGTTTCAGTCTTATCGAGTCTTAACTGAAGCTTAGCCATAGCAACGCTCCCTGTTTAGTCCTTGATCTAGGAAAGAAAATTACAATTTAGATTGCTACTCTAAAGGACAGTGTTAGTTTAGTACTAAACTACTGCTTCTTAGCCACAGTAACAGTGTTAAATTTTAGTGTTTTAGTTAGTGGTCCTGTTGGCTTAGCAATTATTATTTTTCCTTCTTTCTGTACAGGTCTAATTAAAACTCAGTGAACTGTTCACTCTGTTGCAGTGTCTCTCCCTCAGCACTTGGGCCATCACTGAACAGTGTGCTAGCAAGACTCAAGCATTAAAATGGACCCAGTGGACAGAGAACAGCTGATCTCAGCCCCGTATTTCTTTGGGCAGGTAGGAGAGAAATTAAAGTCGGCGGAGGCTTGGTTGGCAGAAGTGGCTCATGCAGTGCGACAGCTATTTGCAAAATGGTGAGCCCAGGACAAACTGAAGTTTGTTGGTCAGGTAGAGGAGAAGTTAAAGTCAGTGGAGGCTAGGTTGGTAGAAATGGCTCGCGCAGTGCAACAACTACCTTCAGAGCCACAAGCCCAGTCCAAGCAGGAAGAGCGGGTGTCAGTGCTCACACCAACAGTTCAGCAACTCGCCGCAGGCAACCAGAATCAGGTGGCAGCCATTACTGCTCTCACTGCTGCTGTTCAGCAGCCTTCTGCCAGGACAGTCCCACTCCCAACATCTCCCGCATCCTCCTCAATAACAGTCTCATAAGCCTCAGCCAGTAATGCCCCAATTCCCTTGGCATCTTCCAGATCAGAACAAAGTATTTCTCCACCAGGCAGATGCTCCGGTGACCCCAATGGCTGCAGCAACTTTATTACCCAATGTGAGCTGACTTTCCAAGCCCAGCCAGGTCCCTCCAGTGATAATGTGTGTAAACTGGCATACATGGTGATTCTCTTAGACCAGGGGTTCCCAACTATTTTTATGCCATAGACCCCTACGATCAACCAAGAAGTCAGTAGACCCCTCATTGGGAGCACCTGGCTTAGATGGACCCCCGCTTAGCCTGTTCAAAGCTCCTTGAGAACAAGATGCCCTGCAGCCCAGTCTTTCAAGCAATTTGTAGCTGAGTTCCAGAGAGTGTTTGATCTTCCAGTACGGGGTCAGGAGGCTGCCCAGCAACTCCTGAACCTGCATCAAGGGAAAGGGACAGCAAGGGTCTATGTAGTAAAGTTCCACACACTTGTGGGTGAGATGAGGTGGAACAAGAAATCCTTCATCACTGCTTTTCAGTGTAAACTGAGCACAAGGTCTGGCATAAGATAGCAGTGAGTGATGATCAGGACAACCTGGATGACCTGATATTTCTGGCATTTGAATAGAAAACCGGGCAACTGAGTGGTGCAGGAAGAGAATGCCCTGACCCTCCTACAGTTAGATCACGTTCTGTCTTCATTCTCTCTCTCTCATTACCTAGTATGCTGTCCATCAAGGAGCCTATACAGGTGAGGCATGCACCTATTTCAAGAACGAGATCAGTTCAAGAGAACAAGTTACTGCCTCCACTGTGGTGCTCCAGGATGTTTTTGGGCATCATGTCCCAAGCATCCAGTTAAAGACGATACCCATCAGCAGGAAGGGGAATTCTGACGGGTTGATCCTCCCTGCAAGCCTCTTTCTCTAGTCATGTAATTCTCTCAGCTTCCTTGTCCTTGGGTTCTCAGAGCCTTGAGCTTCAGGCATTTATGGACTCCATGAACCTCATGGATATCTTTCTGGCTCAAAGATGGGGAGTTGAGAGAAAAGTTTGATATAAAAGCTCAGGATGATCGGCCTCTGGGCGCTGGCAAGATCTACCTTTCCACCATACCCCTCCAATTTGTGCAGGAAGACAACCAGCTCTCCTTCTATCTTAACCATATAACAATTACAGCACAGAAACAGGCCATCTTGGCCCTTCTAGTCCGTGCCAAACGCTTACTCTCACCTAGTCCCACCTACCTGCACTCAGCCCATATCCCTCCATTCTTTTCCTGTCCATATACCTATACAATTTTTTAAAAATGACAATATCAAACCTGCCTCTACCACTTCTACTGGAAGCTCGTTCCACACAGCTACCACTCTCTGAGTAAAGAAGTTCCCCCTCGTGTTACCCCTAAACTTTTGCCCCTTAACTCTCAACTCATGTCCTCTTGTTTGAATCTCCCCTACTCTCAATGGAAAAAGCCTATCCACGTCAACTCTGTCTATCCCCCTCATAATTTTAAATACCTCTATCAAGTCCCCCCTCAACCTTCTACGCTCCAAAGAATAAAGACCTAATTTGTTCAACCTTTCCCTGTAACTCAGGTGCTGAAACCCAGGCAACATTCTAGTAAATCTCCTCTGTACTCCCTCTATTTTGTTGACATCTTTCCTATAATTTGGTGATCAGAACTGTACACAATACTCCAAATTTGGCCTCACCAATGCCTTGTACAATTTTAACATTACATCCCAACTCCTATACTCAATCCTCTGATTTATAAAGGCCAGCATACCAAAAGCTTTTTTCACCACCCTATCCACATGAGATTCAATCTTCAAGGAACTATGCACCATTATTCCTAGATCACTCTGTTCTACTGCATTCCTCAATGCCCTACTATTTACCATGTATGTCCTATTTTGATTAGTCCTACTAAAATGTAGCACCTCACACTTATCAGCATTAAACTCCATCTGCCATCTTTCAGCCCACTCTTCTGACTGGCCTAAATCTCTCTGCAAGCTTTGAAAACCTACTTCATTATCCACAAAGCCACCTATCTTAGTATCATCTGCATACTTACTAATCCAATTTACCACCCCATCATCCAGATCATTAATATATACGACAAACAACACTGGATCCAGTACAGATCCCTGAGGCACACCACTAGTCACCGGCCTCCAACCTGACAAACAGTTATCCACCACTATTCTCTGGCATCTCCCATCCAGCCACTGTTGAATCCATTTTACTACTTCAATATTGATACCTAATGATTGAACCTTCCTAACTAACCTTCCGTGTGGAACCTTGTCAAAGGCCTTACTGAAGTCCATATAGACACCATTCACTGCTTTACCCTTGTCAATTTTCCTAGTAACTTCTTCAAAAAATTCAATAAGATTTGTCAAACATTACCTTCCACACACAAATCCATGTTGACTGTTCCTATCTTGTTGATTGGACTGAACTGCCGGTGCTTGGTCATCCCTGGCTATCTCAGCACAACTCACAGATCGATTGGTGCCTGAAAGCAGTCTGGATGTGGGTACTGGCATGCCTGTCTGGGTCCAACTCAAGCCCCTGTCAACCTATCTCCTCCTGTGCCAACTGCTAGTGTGGACCTGTCCAGAGTTGCAGTGAATAGTTGAAATTCTTGAGGTCTTCAGTAAGAAGACAGCCACCTTCCTGCCTCCACACTGGCCATACGACCGGGCCATTGACCGCTTACCTGGTACTCGACCTCCCTGAGGGCAGCTCTTTACCGTGCCTCGATCCAAAACGGTGGCCATGGCGGAATACATCAAGGAGGCATTGGCCTCGGGAATTATCCATCCATCAACTTCGCCAGCAAGGGTCAGGCTTCATTTTGGTGGGTAAGAAGGACGGCATACTCCGTCCCTGCATTGATTATAGGCCCTTCAACAACATCATGATGAACAATGGCTACCCTCTTCCCCTGCTCACCTCTGCATGTGAAAATCTCCAATAAGCAACCATATTCTCCAAGATAGATTTGTGCAATGCTTACAAACTGGTTCCCATCTGAGAAGGGGATGAGGTGATGACTACTCCACTGGCCACTATGAGTACCTCATGATGCCATTTGGTCTGGCCGATGAGCCGGCTATTTTTCTTGCTCTGGTCACAATAATATGATCCAGAATGTGTTGAAGCAGTTTGTTTTTTGTGTACTTGGACAGCATTCTTATCTTGCCAGGAGCACGTCCGGTATGTTCAGATGACTCTCAGACTTTTCCTTCAGAATAACCTTTATGCTAAGTCAGTTAAGTGTGACTTCCATAAAGAGTAGGTATTGTTCTTGGGCTATATCCTCACCCACTTCCAGTGTTCAAATCGACCCATGTAAAGTTCAGAGCGGCCCAAAACATCTACCATCAAACAGGTGAGACACTTCATGGGGTTTGCCAACTTCTATCACCACTTCATCAGAAACTTCTGTTCCATCGTGGCTCCCAAACTGACCTCTGCAGGATTCCTATGGGCAAGTGATTCATATAGACCAAGCATTCTCTGAACTGAAGTAATGCTTCATCACTGCCCCAGTCCCACAACATTCAGATCCATCATCCTGTCCAATCATGGTCAAGGTTGATGCAGCTGATGTTGGCATTAGGGTTGTACTCTCCCAGTACTCTTCTGTAGATAATCGGCTGCAGCCCTGTGCTTTTCTTTCCTGTGTCCTGACTCCTGCAGAGTGTAACTATGAGGCTGAGAACTGAGAACTTCTGCCTGTCGAGGAGGCCCTGGAGGCATGGCCGCACTGGCTAGAGGAGGAAGAGTGCCGACAGATCACAAAAGCCTTTCCTATATTCAGGACACCAAGAGACTCACCTCCCCTCAAGACCATTGGGCTCTCTTATTAACCAGTTTAACTTCACCCTCACCTATCATCCTGGCAGCAAGAATACCAAAGCCATTGTTCTCCCACACCACTTTGACATGTCAAAGAAACACAGAAAATCTACAGCACAATACAGGCCCTTTGGCCCACAAAGTTGTGCCGAACTTGTCCCTAACTTAGAAATTACTAGGCTTACCCATAGCCCTCTATTTTTCTAAGCTCCATGTACCTATACAAAAGACTCTTAAAAGACCCTATCGTATCCGCCTCCACCACTGTTGCCGGCAGCCCATTCCACACACTCACCACTCTGTGTAAAAAACTTACCACTGACATCTCCTCTGCACCTACTCCCCAGTGCCTTCAGCCCTGGGAAAAAGCCTCAGATTATCCACATGATCAATCCCTCTCATCATCTTATACACCTCTATCAGGTCACCTCTCATCCTTTGTCACTCCAAGAAGGAAAGGCCGAGTTCACTTAACCTGTTTTCATAAGGCATGCTCCCCAATCCAGACAGCATCCTTGTAAATCTCCTCTGCACCCTTTCTATGGCTTCCACATCCTTCCTGTAGTGAGATGACCAGAACTGAGCACAGTACTCCAAGTGGGGTCTGACCAGGGTCCTATATAGCTGCAACATTACCTCTCGGCTCCTAAATTCAATTCCACGATTAATGAAGGCCAATACACCGTATGCCTTCTTAACCACAGAGTCAACCTGCGCAGCTGCTTTGAGCGTCCTAAGGATTCGGACCCCAAGATCCTTCTGATCCTCCACGCTGTCAAGAGTCTTACCATTAATACTATATTCTGCCATCATATTTGACCTACCAAAATGAACCATCTCACACTTATCTGGGTTGAACTCCATCTGCCACTTCTCAGCCCAGTTTTTTATCCTATCGACATCCCGCTGTAACCTCTGACAGCCCTCCACACTATGCACAACACCTCCAACCTTTGTGTCATCAGCAAACTTACTAACCCATCCCTCCACTTCCTCATCCAGGTCATTTATAAAAATCACGAAGAGAAAGGATCCCAGAACAGATCCCTGAGGCACACCACTGGTGACCGACCTCCATGCAGAATATGACCCGTCTACAACCACTCTTTGCCTTCTGTGGGCAAGCCAGTTCTCAATCCACAAAGCAATGTCCCCTTGGATCTCATGCCTCTTTACTTTCTCCATAAGCCTTGCATGAGGTACCTTATCAAATGCCTTGCTGAAATCCATATACACTACATCTACTGCTCTACCTCCATCAATGTGTTTAGTCACATCTGAGTACAATGCCAATCCAAAGCCCATCCTTCCTTTCTCATGCTTTGCTGCCCCGGTGATTTGGAGAAGAGAAGCAGAGGTGAGGGCTGCCCTGCAGTCAGATCTCTCAACAGGCTGTCTGTCCCTACCACCGTGCACTTCAGAGTGTTGGAATGGGTTCACTCTTTCCATCTGATTGGCCTTCTGGGGATTCAGTTGACCCTGGAATTTATAGAGAGATGATTTTGGTCTGCTCTGCCCGCTGCCTGAGCCTCCTGCCCCTCTCAGTGGATTTCATCACTGTCCTGCCTCCGTCAGACGGAAGCACTACTGGTTTTCCAATTCTGTCCACTCCATTGCTCTCCCCAAGCTCCTGCCAGCTCATAATACCATCTTTATGGTTCAGTACACGTTCAGGCTATGCGACTTCCCTCAGGACATATATTTCATGTCCAGTTTTTTGGAAGGCTTTCTGTTCTCTTTTGGGAACCTCAACCAGCCTCTCATCTGGTTCCCACCCCAATCTAATGGCCAGACAGAGAGTGAATCTGCGCTGCCTGGTCTCTTCCAGTCCTATGAACTGGAGCTCCCAAATGGTTTGGGCAGATATTGCTCACAAAAACCCCCAGTCATCCTCCATTGGTGTCCCTCTCTTTATATACCAAAAGGGAGTCCAGCCACCAAAATTCCCTGACCAGGAAATTGACACGGGAGTTCAAGCTGCTGAACAGTTGGCCCAACACTACAAGCACATGTAAAGACGAGCCAGGGCTTCTCCACCTCACAGTCAGAAACAATATGCCCAGCAGGCTGATCAGCTCTGCTAACAGGTCAAGCCACTCAAACCAAGGGAGAGAGTCTGGCTGGTGTCTAGAAACGTTCCTTTGGAAGTTGGGAGCTACAAGTTGGCCCCACACTACATGGGACCATTCTTAGTGGAGAACACTATCAACAGTGCTTCCTGTAGACTGTGTCTACCATCATTGATGAAGATCCTCCCAGGGCTCTGTATTTCCCCTCTCAAGCTGGTGACTTCCTCCCCCTCCTTCCCACTTAGTGGATGGGTTCCTGCTCTATTCTTTATGGCACTGCGTGCGGGGCAGGGTCCAGTATCTCGTGGATCGGGAGGGGTATGGCTCTGAGGAACGTCCTTAGGTTCCAGCTCATGACATCCTGGACAAGTCTCCCATCAAGAACTTCCAGCAGACACGGGTCTCTGGCGCCTCTGGAGCTGCGTCTAGAGAGGAGGACACTGTCACAACCACGACTCTGGGCACCTTCACAGGCAGGCATTTGAAAGGGGTCGGAAATCCTGCTCATGAGTATGCTTGTTCCAGACAATTAGGGTTTCTTTGTGGTTTTATTTAACTCCCCTCTTTCTCTTGTTGTGCCTTGTCCGAAGCACAGTGATGGTGATGCTCCCTGTTTACTTCAGTACACGTTCTGGGAAAGATCACAACTTAGATTGATACTGCAAAGGTGAAGTATTAGTTTAGTACTACGTTACTGCTTCTGAACCACAGTGACAGTTAGATTTTAGTTTGAGAGTTTTAGTCAGTGGCCCTGTTGGCATAGCTGTTATTATATTCCCCTTTGTCCTGCACAGTTTTTATTAAAGCTCAGTGAACTGTTTGTTCCACTGCAGTGTCTCTCCCTCAGCACTTAGACCACCATTAAACAACGTGTCAGGTTTTCTTTTGAAGAAACAGTGAGGACATGGTGGTAGATATTTTCTACATGGATTTTGGAAGTCATAGAGTCATAGAAAAGTACAGCACAGAAACAGGTCCTTCAGCCCATCTAGTCCATGCTGAAACCATTTAAACTGCCTACTCCCGTTGATCTGCAGTGGGACCACAGCCCTCCATACCCCAACTATCCATGTACCTATCCAAACTTCTCTTAAACATTGAAATCGAGCTCGCATGCACCACTTGTGCTGGCAGCTCATTCCACACTCTCACCAGCCTCTGAGTGAAGAAGTTTCCCCTATCTATACCCCTCATAATTTTGTAAACCTCCTTCAAATCTTTCCTCTATCTTCTACATTCCAAGGAATACAGTCCTAGCCTATTCAAGCTTTCCTTATAAATCAGATCCTCCAGTACCAGCAACATCCTTGCAAATTTTCTCTGCACTCTTTCAACTTACTTACATCTTTCCTGTAGGTAGGTGACCAAAACTGCACACAGTACCCCAAATTAGGCCTCACCAACATCTTATACAACTTCAACAAAAAATCCCATCTCCTGTACTTTGATTTATGAAGGCTAATATGCCTTCATATGTCTTTATGACCCCATCTACCTGTGACACCTCTTTCCTTTGACAAGGTCCCACCTGGATGAAGGTGAGATCACATGGGATCCAGGGTGATACAGAATTGACTCATTGGAAGGAGGCAGTGTGGTAGTGGGGGCCTGTTTTTCCATTTGGTGATTTCCTGCAAGGGTTGCTGCTGGCTCTACTGTTGTTTGCTACAGACAAAAAAAAACTCATCAATGCTTCTCCTTTCTCAAGAGGCTAAAGAAATTTGGCACACCCCCTTCTACTGTTTCCAGTTTTTATTGGGACACCAGAGAAAGCATTCTACCTGGATGCATAAGAGCTTGGTTTGGGCAATGGCTCTGCCTGTGACCCCAAAGACCTGCAGAGAGTTGTGGACACAGCTCAGCACATCACAGAAGCCAGTCTCCCCTCCATGGATTCTGTCTATGCGTCTCACTGCCTCAGTAAAGCAGCCAGAACAGTCAAAGAGCCCACCCACCCTGGACATTTTCTCTCTTCCCCTCTCCCATTGGGCAGAAGATGGCAAAAGCCTGAAATTACATACCACCAGGCTAAAGGTCAGCTTCTATGTCACACACTGACTCATGAATGGCCCTCTTGTATCCCCTTGACCTCACAGTATACATGACCTCGTTACGATCGTGCATCTTATTGTTATCTGCACTGCACTTTCTCTGTAGCTTTCATTATTGTTTTACCTGGTTGTACCTCAATGCACTGTGTAATGATTTGATCTGTGTGCAGGACAAGCTTTTCACTACACCTGTATTACAAAAACAAACCAATATGAGCAAATGTATTAATGATTTAGATGAAAGTATAGGTGGCATGATTGCTTAGTTTGCAGGTGACGCCAAACTGGCAGGTAAGTGGGATAAGTATAGACAGGCAAGGTGGTTAGCAAAAGACGTGGGGGCCGAATGGCCTGTTTCTATGCTGTACAACCCCTTGGTTCTAGTGGCAGGCAGCCAAGGAATCCATGAACTACATCAAAACCCTATTGCACTGTTCAGATCAGTGCAGGCTCAGAGTGCACCTGTTATTTAAATACAAGTCGTTAAGACAGGCTGCATTAAGCACACCGTGACCAACGTCTGCAGCTCCCTGAGCTTACTTCCCATGCAGATGGAGACTCTCATTCCTTCTGGGGTTGTTTGTCGTTTACCTTATCTCCGTACGAACCCACACCACCTCCAGCGCCCTCAGAACCACCACAGCCCGGGGTTTCACTGCTCCCAGAGGACAGCGCCAGATGTCAGTGTGGCTTGCTGCAGTTTCTAGAAATGACTGGTGTCGAACATCTGTGACCCAACTTCAGATGAGGCCAATAATAGAGGTGTGGTTTGCGAAGCTAGTAAGTTAATTTTCTCACATGACAATTATTGAAGCGCGCGGTATGAAAGCGAGAGAAAGTGAGAGAATCGCTTGTTGCCAGCGATTCACTTTTCCAGAGAGGGAGCGGGAAAAAGAGTCTTCCATTAATCCCTGCCTGACTCCACACCATGGAACTGCCTCCCAGCAAACGGAGCCGTGCTAACTCTTGCAGCAACGTCCCCAGGAGGGTCTCCATCGAGGGGAATATAGGTGAGTGAACTTCCTGACTGGGCGGAGAGCAGGGGCTGCCCTGAAGTGGGGGAAGAGCCTCTACCTGATCCTTTCTCTCACTGATTTCACAAACCTGCTCTTGCTCCACCGAGCATTTCTTCTGGCCTTGATTTCAACCTTCCACCCTGGTCCAGTTTCTCTTCCCACCGATATCTGTTCTCTCTGTGACTCCTTCCCTCAATCTGACCATTTCCAGGTTTCCACCAGTGTAAGAGACTGTACCTTCTCCCTGTGACCACGTGAATTTCTTCCAGGTGCTCCTTTCCCCGCCCACGTTCCCAGGACATACAGTCGGCGTTCGTGAGTTGTGGGCATGCTATGTGGGTGCCGGAAGTGGGGTAACACCTATGGGCTGCTCAGCAGAATCCTTGCCGATCTGATCTGGCAAAAATAATTCATTTCTCTGTATGTTTCGATGTTTAAACTTAAATGTCACAAATAAAGCTAATCTTTAACCTTTGTCCTTTGCCCATGTCCCCTGTGCACATCGATCTTGAACGTTGACCCTGGGAAAGTTGAATTTCACCTTTGGCCTTCACATTTGACCCCCAGGTTCATTGACATTCATTATGTTGCTGAGGATTGTTCCAACCCTGCATTCATTGACCTTTGCCCTTGACCCCTGAATTCATTTGACTTTCACTGATGGTCTCCAAAATTGCTGATTTGATCCTTGACCCCTGAGCTTACAGTCCTTCGCTGATGGTCACTGGGATAATTGACCATCACCTTTGACCCCTGGCCTCATTGACCTTCACCCATGGATACTGGATATGTTGCTCTTCACCAATCCCAATTCAGCAACATCTTCATTTTGAAATTGATTCCACTCTGGTCCTCAGTTCTCTCCATGATCTGGCCACCATGTCCTCTCCTCACCTGCTGCCTCTGTCAGTAAAGTTGTAACTTGCCCTCTGCCTTCACTTTCTCGAATGGAATCTCTGATTTCACCAGTGCCCGAAGTTGAACCAGCTTTGACCATCCTCAACACAAAACCTGCACAGCTCTTAACCAACCTTCCCCCCCCCCCCACCCCCCAACCCATATTCCAGGGACTGAGCAAAGATCAGGCTTTGGGGGAACCTTATCTGCAGTGTTCCATGTATCAGTTTACTGAAGCTGGATTCGGACCATTCCTGGAGTCAATCTACCCTGGATTTACCATCCTGTAACCAGTAGAGATTAAGTCAGACTGGCTCACTGGACTGTAGAGGAAGGAGAGAAGATCCTACAGTGACGTCCAGGATTTGGAGGAGGGTTGATGGGATAAATTCCAGGAGACTTTTCCCAATTAATTGGAGAATCTAGAGTCAGAGGCCACAGTCTCGGGAAAAGGAGGAAGAAGTTACTTTACAGAGAATGACATGAAGTCTAGGGGTGTCCTCCTTTAATGGACAATGGGTATTCAGTCACTGAGTACAAATTTCTTATTGGACCATTTTACTCATGGATAGACTGCCCAGTTTCCTGTGAAAATTTTATCTCAGATCCTGGAAATCAGTGTAATTCAAAGCTAGAAACTGAGAGAAGGGTTGTCTTTCTCCCTCTTGATCACACTGTCACACCACAACAGCTTTTATGTAAATGTTCACTCACTATCAGGTTGTGAACTAATTCTGGTTCATAGATTATTAAATAGAATATTGATTGGCCTTTTTTTAAACTCTGGTGTTCTGATGACCCTGTGGAGGGCTGTGTAACTTCTGAATTAATTTCAACAAAAGTCCCTGGCCTAGTAGAATCACTGGCTCATAGCGACAGGGACCTCAGTCCAGTCCTGACCTTGGGTGCAATCTGAATGAAGTTGGCTTGGTCACCCTGTGATTGTATGAGATCTCCTGAGTGCTCCAGTTCAGAGACTGGTGGGTTAATTGGTTGTTGTAAATTGTCCCCAGTGTGTGAGTGAGGGGTAAAATCTGGGGGGTGGGGAGTTGAGGGGAATGTGAGGAGAATAAAATGGGATTAATGTAGGATTAGTGTAAATGGGGGTCTGATGATCAGCACAGACTCAGTGGGCTGAAGGGCCCACTGTATCTCTCTATGACCCTCCATCCAGAAAGAAGCCATTTGACCCATCGTGCTGTTGTCCAAACAATCGTACGTGTTCTCATTTCCAAAGGACCAGGTCTGAATCCTTTTGCCCCTTGGACCTACCACATTATTCAGTTACATCTTACCTCAGATTTGCTTCTTTAAACAAAGTGTTACTTCACCAAAGGTAATTTTACAGCTGCAGGAAAATCAACGCTGATTCAGATTCTAGCAGAAGCAAGCCAGGACTGGGACGTGGTGCTGGAACCAATCGCCCGTTGGTGTTGCAGTATTCAAACTGACACAGAAGACTCCGAGGTATCAGAGACTTCAAAATTGCATTTTATTTTGAGGTGGATCAACTTGAGACGAGGTGGGAAGAGGGTTCTTCATTGGCAGGGTTCTCCACCTTTAGAAGGCTTGTCCTTGAGCTGACTGTCAGAGATTTTCATGCCTGAGATTGTTTGATTCCTGAGAGCTATGGGTGGGAGAACTTGAGAGTTGGGTGTAGGTGCAGGGGATTTGAAAGAGATTGGTCATAGTCACAGGCTTGATGGGTTGAATATCCTTCTCTTGATTTGTGACACAGAAGGAAGCTATTCCTTCAAACCCCACCTTCCCGCACGAGGTCTGGAGTCCTGTAGGTCCCTAATCTCCAAGCACACATCCAGGTACTGTTTAAATGTGATGGAGGTTCCTGCCTATCTCACATCCTCACGCTGACTCATCATCCTCATTCATTTCAGGCTCAGATTTTAATCATTGGAGTGAAGGGTGATGTTATAGACAAAACCATGAGGGGTATAGATAGAATGAATGGTGACAGACTTTTTCCCAGAGTTGGGGTATCAAGAATTTGAGGGCATATATTTAACATAATAGGGGAAGATTTAAAAGGGACGTGAGAGCAACCTTTTCACCCATAGGGTGATCTATATACGGAATGAGCTGGCAGAGGAAATGGTTGAGGTGGTACCATATTGATACTGAAAAGGCACTTGGACAGGTACATGGATAGGAAAGGTTTAGACAGTTATGGGCCAAACATAGACTAGCTTAGATGGGTAACACATTTCAAAATTCTGGAGGAACTCAGCAAGTCAGACAGTACCTACGGAGGGGAATAAACAATTGATGTTTTGGGCTGAGACCCTTCATCTTAGATGGGTATCTTTGTCGACGTGGATTAGTTAGGCTGAAGGTCCTACTTCTATGCTGTGTGACTTCATGAAACTATGACTCTGAGGGAAAACTTCCCTCATCTCCTCTCCAATCCTCCATCAATCTACTTAACAAGCCCCGAATATTTTCTCAGACTGCTCTGGTTGGCTAAGGACTGGATCTCACAAGGGCGTTAACTTTGAGGATGCTAGGACCCAACGATTCAACTGTTACACTGTGTAATCTAATTAGAATGGATCCACTAGCTGTGACGAGGAATAAAATATAACAAGAGGTTGACAGATCTTTTGCTGGAGCATTCACAGTATAAGGGCTATTTAAGGAATTGATCAAATTAAAATATTAAAGTTACTTAAAGCTTTTGATTGGGTGAAGATGGAAAATGACTCCCTCTGGTGGAGATGTATGGAATAGAGGGGCAGAGCCTTAAAGGTGTCCAGTATACACAAGAGATTCTGCAGTTGCTGGAAATATGGAGCAACACGCAAAATGCTGGAGGAACTCAGTAGGTCAATTGAATCTCCAACAGTATACAGTGACTACACTTCACAATGGAATTCCTTCTCTGTAAAGTTTGCTGGGCTATCTAATGGTCATGAATGGCACTATATAAATGTAGGTTCCTTTGTCCCTCCCCAGTAAGGAACAATACCAACAAAAGCAGCTAAGTGATCATCTAGATCAGATCAAATCCACAACTTCAACTGCCATCAAAGAACAGAATGCTGGAGGATCTCAATGGGTCAAAGTTCAAAATAAATCTATTATCAAAGTACATATATGTCATCATATACAACACTGAGGTTCATTTTCTTCCAGGCATACTCAATAAATCCATAATAGAATAGTAACCACAATAGAATAAATGAAAGACCGTGCCGACTTGGGTGTGCAACCAGTATGCAGAACACAACAAGCAACAATATACAAAAAGAAAGAAATAATAATTAAAAAAAAGCAATAACCACCAAGAACATGAGATGAAGTGTCCTTGAAAGTGCGTCCATAAATTGTAGGGACATTTCAAAGATGGGGCAAGTGAAGTTATCCCCTTTGGTTCAGGAACCTGATGTTTGAGGGGTTTTGAGGGGTAATAACTGCTCCTGAACCTGGTAGTGTGAGTCCTAAGGCTTCTGTACCATCTTCTTGATGTCAGCAGCGAGAAGAGAGCATGGCCTATGTGGTGGGATCCATAAGACATGCTCAACGGTGGGTCATATCCACTACTTTTTGTAGGATTTCCCTTCAAGGGCATTGGTGTTTCCATACCAGGCTGTGATGCAGCCAGTCAATATACTCTCCACTACACGTCTATAGAAGCTTGTCAAAGTTTTAAATGTCATGCCGAATCTTTGCAAACTTCTAAGGAAGTAGACATGTTACCATGCTTTCTTCATAATTGCACATGTGCTGGGCCCAGGACAGATCATAAGACATAGGAGAAGAATTAGGCCATTCAGCCCATCAAGTCTTCTCCGCCATTCCATTATGGCTGGTCCTGGATCCCACTCAACCCCATTCATCTGCCTTCTCGCCATGTCCTTTGATGACCTGACCAATCAGGAAACAGTCAACTTCTGCATTAAATATACTCATGGACTTGGGCTCCACCACAGTCTGTGGCAGAGCTTTCCACAGATTCACCACTCTCTGGCTAAAAAAAAATTCCTCCTTACTTCTGTTCTAAATGGTTGTCCCTCAGTTTTGAGGCTGTGCCCTCTAGTTCTGGATAACCCCAACATAGGAAACATCCTCTCCACATCCACCCTATCTAGTCATTTCGACATCCGGTAAGTTTCATTGAGAGGATCCTCCAAAATAATAACATGAGAAATTTAGAGTTTCTGACCCTCCGATGAGGACTGGCCCATGGACCTCTGGATTCTTCCTCCTGAAGCCAATAATCAGCTGCACAAGGAGGTATCGACGCCAAGGTCCTGAAGCTTATTGATTAGTTTTGAGTGGGTGATGGTATTGAATGCTGAGCTGTTGTTGACAAGAGCATCCTGATTCATCTTTGCTGTTGACCTGAAGCAACGACTGTCCATTTCCCTCCATAGACACTGTTGACCTAATGAGTTCCACCTGGTGGACCGAGGAGGGATAAAATAGTTTGATGCTGAGTTCAACCTGAAATATTGATAGCTCCTTCCCATCCCCTACAGATCATTTGTTGCTCCAGATTCCAAGATCTGCAGTCTCCTGTGTGAGCAGAGTTGCAAACTGACGGGCAGCTTGTGCTAGTAATGGGAGCTGAGCAGGGATGGAGCTGAGAGGCGGGGCAGGGGAATAATCGATGGAGACAGACAGTGAAAAAGAGAGCTGGGAGAAGCAAACAAATGGAGTGAGGGGAAAGGACGAAGGTTTGAGACAGCTGCTGGAGGGAGATAGACAGGAACATAGAGAGCTACCAAAGCTGGATTCTAATAAGTACAGGGCACAGGGGGTGATAATAGGAACCATTAGGGAGGAGAGCATAGCAGTTGGAACCAGGTAGGGGTGGGGGGGGGAGGGGGAATCTGTGTACAAAGAGGGTGGGTGGAACCAGGAGAGGGTGCTGGACAAACATGGATGAAGGGAGGTTGGGGTTTTGTGAGCATATCTTATCTATGTTGTGGTGTTGGTTAAACATTGGTCTGGACTGTGGGGTGAAGTTCCCTTTACATCTCGGAGAGCAGTAGGGGAGAGAATATTGTATGTACGCTAGGATCCCATCTCTTGATGAGCCACCCTGCCCCCCCCCCTTTGTATGGGGTAGCTGTATGGGAACTGACGAGATGGGAGGTGCCTGGCGGATTCTACAGCTCCATTGCTTTGCAGAGTAGTTCCTGTCCCTACAGTATGTGTCTGTGATACTGTTGCTGGCAAGTTCTCATTGTACCCCTACCACACTGTACATGTGCACTTGACAGGAAACCCAACTTGACTTAAAGCTTCTGCTTTCTTTTGCTTCCTCTGCTGGTGGCTCGAACTGTCGCCCCGTGTGCTGAAGGAGCTGACAGCATCTCAGAAGTGCGGAGGCAACCTCCTGCAGATGATGTACAAGAAGCCAGAGCGATGGTCCTACACCTTCCAGAACTACGCCTGCCTGAGCAGGACCCGCTCGCAGCTCAGGTCCCTCAGCGACAAGCTGAAGGACTCAGCCAACCCGGTTCAGTTCTTCGAGCGGTCTCTCTATAGTGACAGGTACTGACGGTGCTAGGATTCCTTGGTTCTCCTCGGACTGAGGACGTTGGTGAACAGTGCTCGGAGTTGCTCAGTGATCACAGCCCCATCTCTCAGTCAGAAGGTTACAAGGTCCCCCTACGTTCTTCTAAATTCCAGTGAGTACAGGCCCAAAGCTGCCAAACGCTCCTCATATGTTAACCCCTTCGTTCCCAGAATCATCCTTGTGAACCTCCTCTGGATTCTCTCCAATGATAACACATCCCTTCTGAGATAGGGGCCCAAAACTGTTGACAGTACTCCATGTACGGCCTGATTCGTTTTCTTATAAAGCCTCAGCATTATCTCCTTGCTTTTACATTCTATTCCCCTTAAAATAAATGCCAACATTGCATTTCCCTTTCTTTACCACAGACGCAACCTGTGAATTAACCTCCTGGGAGTCTTGCTTGAGGACTCCCAAGTCCCTCTGCACCTCTGATGTTTGAACCTTCTCCCCATTTAGATAATAGTCTGCACTATTGTTCCTTTTACCAAAATGAATTATCATACATTTCCCAACATGGTATTCCATCTGTCACTTATTTGCTCATTCTTCCAACTTGTCTGAGTCCTGCTGCAATTGTGTTGCTTCCTCAGCCCTACCTACCCCTCCTCCCATCTTCGTATCATCTGCAAACTTTGCCACAAAGGAGGGGTGGTACTGAGGGAGTAGTGATTGCTGAGGGTAATCTGCTCTCTGAACTGCAGTGCACATTGTGGGAGGGGTGGTACTGGGGGAGAGCCGCACTGTTAGAGGGATAGTACTGAGGGAGTGCCCCTCTTTTGGAGGAGTGGAAGAGAGGTAGTGCCTCACTATGGGAGGGGTGATACTGAGGGAGGACCTCACTTGGGAGGGATGTTACTGAGGGAGTGCTACACTATGGAAGGGTTGTTACTGAGGGAGTGCCACACTGTGAGAGGAGTGACACTGAGGGAGCGCTGTACCTTGAGATGAGTGATACTGAGGGAACTCTGCTCTGTGGGAGGGGCCGTACTACATTGTCAGAATCCTTTCTACGCCTCTCCTTATTCTTCAAATTGCTTGATTTCTAACTTTTCCCTGTCTTGATGAAAAGTCATCAGCCTGAAATGTTCTCTTTGTTTCTCTCTCCACAGATGCTGCTTGACCAGCTGAGCTTTTCCGGCATTTTCTATTTATAATTCAGATTTCCAGCACCTGCAGGTTTATGATATTCAACAACCACTTATTAATATTGTCCTTGGGCCTTCGGGTAACTCTTCTCTCGAAGGTAATCCCTGAGACCCATATCTCTCACACAAGTAAACAACGAGCCCTATATCTCTCACACATGTAAACAATGAGAACCATATCTCTCACACAAGTGATCCTAAGACCCATATCTCTCACACAAGTGATCCTAAGACCCATATCTCTCACACAGGAGGTGCGACTTCTAGTAACTGTTCCCTGAACTACTCAACAGGTGGAAGCTCGACTAAGCACCATGTACCTTTACTTCTTTTAACCGCAGGTATGTCTTTGCAACTAACCTGTACGAATCCCATTGCATCAACAAGATGGAGTGGATTATCTACCAGGACTGGCATGGCTGGATACACAACTGGTTTGGAAATCAGCTCAAACTTGATGGCATCATCTACCTCCGAGCGACCCCTGAGGTGAGGCTCTTGTCTGGTCATTCCAGGCCTTTCTGCAGTTACTCACCCAGGATACTCCAGCAGTGTTCACAAAACGTGAAGCTCGATAACATTTGCCACCAAGAAGTGCAAGAGCAACAGGTGTAGGGGGACACCGCCACCTGCAGGTTCCCCTTTAAGTCGCTTGGAAAATATATTGTGAGTCCCTGGTACCTGCTGGAACACCCTCCCCAACAGCGCTGTGAGGGCACCTTCACCAGAAGGACTGCAGCGGTTCAAGGAAGTACCTCATAAATGAAATGGGTGATGCCAGATCCTGAAAATAAATTAAAAAAGAGGCAGTATTGTTGACAGTGCAACAGGCCCTCGGTAGTACTGGAATAAAAATGCCAGATCTGGTAGTCATAAAGTCAGGGCGTCATAGAGCACGAAAGTGGACCCTTTGGCCCTTCAGATCCATGCTAGCCATCTAAGCTAGTCCAATTTGTTGTGTTCAGTCCAAAACCTCTAAACCTTTTCTATCCGTGTACCTGTAGGAGTATCACTTAAATATTGTTAATGTGGCTGCCTCAACCACTTCCTCTGGCAACTTATTCCATGTACCGACCATCCTCTGGATGAAAAAGTTTCCCATCAGGTCCTTATTAAGTTTCTCCCCGCTTGCCTTAAATTTATGCCCTCTAGTTCTTGATTCCCCAACACTGGGAAAAAGTCTATCACCCTATCTATACACAACACAGACACAAGTGATTTTGCAGATGCTGGAAATGTTGAACAACCCCCTCCATAGATGCTCCCTGATCTGCTGAGTCCCTCCAGCATTTTGTGCGTGTATAATCCCTCTATATCCCTCATGATTTTATACACCTCTATTAGGTCACCCCTATTCTCCTACTATCCATCTTTTCTATTGCAGTATGACCAAATTTGAACACCATATTCCAAATGCAACCTCGCCAGCGTGTTAGTATTTTTGAAGTGATGCTTGAATGGCAGCTCTGGGGCGGGGGGGGGGGGTGGTTGTTGCTGAGCTGGTTAGGAATAGGCTGAGAGTTCTGGTTGTAATGTAATTTGGGAAAGGCTGGGGCAGTCTGTTCCCTTACCAACACAACACAGGGAGCATGGCCAGAGAGCTTGGATGTACTTCTCTAAGTGAGGATACTGCCTCTCTCTCTCTCTCTCTCTCTCTCTCTCTCTCTCTCTTCTCCTCATCAGGTCTGTATGAAGAGGCTGATTATGAGGGGACGGGAGGAGGAGCAGGAAATTTCGACGGAGTACCTGGAGAGGCTTCACTCCAAGCACGAGGACTGGCTGCATCAAAGGACAATGCAGTGAGTACACATGGGAGCTTGCTTCCAGTTTTACTCAGCATCTACTTTTCTGGCCAAAGTTGATGGGAACGTGGGGACATAGTGTTAGTGTAATGGTGTGAACTTGACCATTCATATCTCATGGTTGGGACTGAGATTTATGGGAATGGAACTCCTGCACAGAGAGTCGTGTCTGTGCAACAACTCTCCAGTTAGCCCCAGTTCCCTGTCTTTGCCCGCACTCCTGTAATTTTTATTCCAGCTTGAGAGTTCAAATTGAATCGCCTTCCATTACAGTGAATCAGGGAGCACCACAGCACAGAAAGAGGCCCTAGGCCTACCTGGTCTGTGATGAACATTATTCTGCCTAGTCCCATCAACCTGCACTCAGACCATAACCATTCATACCCTCCCCATCCATGTACCTATCCAAATTTCTCTTAAATGTTGAAATTGAACCCAAATCAAACACTTCTGCTTGTTCCACACTCTCACCACCCTCTGAGTGAAGTTCCCCCTCAGATTCCCCTTAGATTTTCACCTTTCACTTTTAACCTTTGACTTCTAGTTCTATTTTCACCCACTTCATCTTGAATACACTTACCCTAACTATACCGCCCATAATTTTGTATGCTTTTGTATCAAATCTCCTCTCATTTTCATACACTCCAGGCAATAAAGTCCTAACCTATTCAACCCTTCCCTATAACTCAGGTCAAGTCTTGGCAACATCCTTGTAAATTTTCTCTGCACTCCTTCAAACTTGCTGATATATTTCCTGTACACAGGTGACCAGAATTGCACGCTATACTCTAAATTAGGTCTCATCAATGCCTTATACCATTTCAACATAACATCCCAATTCCAAAAGCTTTCTTGATGACCCCATCTATCTGTGATGCCACTTTCAAGGCATTATGGATCAGTATTCCCAGATCCTTCTGTTCGACAGAACTTCTCAGTGCCTTACTGTATATGTCCTACCCTGTTTAGCCCTCCCAAAGTGTTCCATATCATAGCTCTGCCTCAGAAGTAAAATTATGCTCCTGTGCCCTCTGGTTCTTTTGCTATTGACCTCCAGACTGCGCCCTCAAATCACCTGCCCTCCTGCCAAGCTCAATAGTAAAGAAAAGGGGAAATCCAGGAGTTCTCTGCATTTTTGTGGGTATTGATGTAACATCTTAGCAGATCATCAGAGCAACTCATTATACCACCATTGATAATGTTAAAGTTCAGTGAATGTGCTCAGCAAAGTGTATCTATGTGGAATGACTTCCAGAGGAAGTGGTTGAAGCAGGTACAATATCAACTTTTAGATGACAGGTGCATGGATAGGAAAGGTTTAGAGGATTATGGACCAAACATTGGCAAATGAGACAAGCTTGAATGGGGCATACAGGTCAGAATGGACCAGCTGGGCCGAAAGGCCTAATTCCATATTGTTTGACTGGAGTATAAAAACAAGGATGTAATGCTGAGACTGAATACGTACTGGGGCGGTCTCACTTGGACTATTGTGAGCAGTTTGGGTTCCTTATTTAAGAAAGAATGTGCTGACACTTGGTTGATTTGGGGATTGAAAAGGTTTTCATATGAGCAGCAATTGAAGGCTCTGGGCATGTACCCACTGGAATTTAGAAGATTGAGGGGCAATCTCATTGAAACCTTTCGAAGGTTGAAAAGCCTCAGCAAAGCGGACGTGAAGAGAAAGAAGTGGTACTGTGCCCCTCTGTTCTACGGTCTAAAGGATATGCCTTCACTGGATGCAGTCCAAATGATTGTTCACCAGGCTAATTCTTGGAGTGTCTAATCACTGGCAGCTAACACAGCTGAATCCTTATTCGATGGAGTTTAGTTGAATGAGAGATAGTCCAATTGAAACATATTAGATCTTTAGGGAGCATGAAGCGGATAGAAATTCAATAGTATCTGGCAATCAGAATGGGATGAGTATTCAGCCAGAAAAGAAAGGCAAGTTAGGAGTATCAGGAAAAGGAAGAAGAGTCATCTTGTTGGCTTCTTGAGGGAATTACTTTGATTTCATGTGCTCAATGGCTTCCATCTTGTATTGTGGAATTCAACAAAATGGGTTCAACCACCATTCCTTCCCTAAGCAACAGCAGCAGCACAAACCCTAGAAATGGTTATTAGTCATTAATTCCTGTGGACAAATAGCATTGGAAAGAAATTTTAGGAGCAATCACCTGTGTGGCACTGGTTTCATGTTGGTCACCTTGGAGATTATCCAGACTGTTACTGAGACTAAATGCTTGAAAAATGGGGAAGACAGCACAGACTAGGCCACTGCTTCCTTGAATACTGAGTGCTGATTAAGAGGTGATCCGATGAAGATTCTTCAGGTGATCTGATAGGCTTGAGACAGAAACTATTTCTCCTAGTGCCAGGAGTCTAACACAACACAGTCACAAAGCCAGAGGCAGCCATTTAGGAGTTAGTTCAGGAAGCTTGTTACCATACAAAGGGCAGTGGAAATCTGGAACTGTCTCCATCAAGGGTGTGCTGTAGCCAGGGGTAACATAAGATAATGGGAGTTTTCCAATGGAAAACAGTTGGCCTTTCAAGCCTGGCCCATCCTTGAATATGATTATAGCTAATTAAATTCCTCTTCTGCGTTTATTCCCCCTAACCCTCAATCGTTCAAGGATTTATTTACTTCCTCTTTAAACACCCCAGCTGATCCAGCCTCCACAGCCCTCTCGTTCACAATGAACCATGTTGCATGACATGGGTGATCATGCTCTTTCTATGACCATGATTGTTCTTGCCAAATTTTTCTACAGAAGTGATTTGCCATTGCCTTTTTCTGGACAGTGTCTTTACAAGGCAGATGATCCCAGCCATTATCAATACTCTTCTGAGATTGTCTGCCTGGCATCAGTGGTCACATAACCAGGATTTGTGATATGCACCGGCTGCTGATACAACCATCCACCATCTACTCCCATGGCTTCATGTAACCATGATCATGGGGCTAAGCAGATGCCCAAGGGTGACATGCAGGATTACGGAGGGAAGGGGTACCTTACACCTCCTTTGGTAGGGATGTATCTCCACCCCACCACACAACAGCCCTCTAAAGCAGAGACTTCCAGAGATTAACCACCCTCCGTAAGAGGATGGAAAGTCAGTGAAAATTGAGGTGTGTAGGAACCCCTCCATAAGAGTTTTCACTGACTGCCCTTTTGCCTTATAACCACGTCCCCTCATCAGGACGCTCCCACTGGTGAAAGCATCTCGACATCTAGCCTATCGTACTCCCGAAAATTCTATCATATTTCAACCAGATCATCCCTCGTTCAAAACTCCATAGAATACAGATTCAACTCCTGATTGGATTAGCCTGGTTCAGTCTGCCTCCCCAGTGTTGGTGTTTCATTTCTTCAACAATGGGACTGGAACTGTGCAGGTGAGAGCTTACCCTCACCCTGCACAATTGTAAGAATCACTCCCTGTTTCTAATCCACATCACCCTTGCAGTGAAGGACCATGAGGCAGTTACCTTCCAAACTACTTGCTGTGGTGTGAAGGAGAGAAATCGAACGTCAGAGCTGTGATGGTGCTTTGCTTTATGGTAGGATATTAAGTATAATGGAGCCAACTTCTTAAAATGATTTCAAAAATGTATTTTATTCATAATATGAACAAAAATATAATCTACATTCATTGGACCATCAATACAACCCATTTTATTACATTATGTTAATACTTTAACAGGAACTATTTATTCTGAATTAAACTACACTTCAGCCAAGATCAAGTTGAATAGAAAGTTAAGTGCAAAAGTCTGAAAGGCCTTCTCCTGCTCCCATATAAAGCTACAGAGAGGATTGAATCAATTAAACCAGGGATGTGAGACTGGAGTAAAAAGTTTTGCTCAGAAATTTCCGAGTAACTCAGAAAATACTTACTGCAGGTCCTCCACAGCTTATAAACTCTCAACTTGGGTGCAGCCTGGATAAACATTCCAGAGACTGGTGGGATGGATTTGCTTTCTGCCATGGATTCAGCTTCTGCTGAGTGGGAACTTGGTTTGGTTTGCAGGTGCATTTCCAATTTGTGAACTGTTCAGGTTACAAACAGTTCATAGGACAACCTGTCTGCCCACACAAAATACCGCTGTGGAATGTCAGTTCTGGCAATCTCTCATGTAAAGGTCTGGTGAAAGTCCCATTATTGATTTTGGTTACTTATAAAGAGAAACTGTTGGCCTGTTTGACTTATGGTTTAATGTGTTTAATTACAGCTTGCACTTTGATTATCTGAATGAAATTCCAGTTTTGACACTGGACGCCAATGAGGATTTCAAGCAGAATGAAGCCAAATGTCAAAAGATGATTGAGAAGGTATGGGAATATTGATAAGTACAAATCTCACAAATGCAGCTGACCCATTACGGATAAAAGGTTTTGTAAATGTTGTGTGATATCGTTGATTGAATTAAGATGGATAGAACTGGGAACTGGGCCACAGCTTCACAGAGTGAAGGATTCTCTGTCTGTTTTGGTTCGCTAGAAGGAATGTAAATGTATTTTAATCACACCTTTCAGACGCACCAGCCATGTCCAACCACTGTGGTAGAGTCATAGCCCTCCATACCCCTCCCATTCATGTACTTACCCAAACTTATCTTAAATGTTGAAGCTGAACCCACAGCCACCGCTTTCACTGGCAGCCCGTTCCACCGTCTCACCACACTCTGAATGAAGATGTTCCCCTTTAACATTTCACCTTTCACCCTTAACCCACGACCTCTAGTTCCAGTCTCACCCAACCTCTATGGAAAAAAGCCTGCTTGCATTTACCCTTTCAAAACCCCTTATACCTTTGTATACCTCTATCAAATCTCCCCTCATTCTCCCATGTTCTGGGAATAAAGTCCTAACCTATTCAACCTTTCCCTATAACGGGCGCTGCAGTAGCAAAGTGGTTAGTGTGCTGCTATTACAGCTCGGGGCATTCTCGAGTTTGGAGATCAATTCCAGCGCCACTCTGTAAGGAGTCAATGTACATTCTCCTCGTGGAACGCATGTGTTTCCCCCTGGGTCCTCTGGTTTCCTCCCATAGTCCAAAGATCTATCGGGGAGGTTAGTTGGTCACTGTAAATTGTCCTGTGACTAGGCTGGGATATATCAGGGTTGTGGGGATGCTGAGGTGGCCTGACTCAGCAAAGGAAGGGCCTACTTTGCGCTTTCGCTAAATAAAATACATAAATATTATAAATAAAATAAAGTCAGGTCCTCAAGTCCTGGCAACATCCTTGTAAATGTATATATGACACAGAGAGTGTAGCAGCCAATCTATACACGGAGAGCTCCCACAAACAACAGGGAGGAGAACAGACGGTAGAGAGTAGGAGACTATTGACTCTCTCAAGCTTACTCTGCCATGCCAATCTGATCCGACATCCGGTGCAGTACCACTCTCCCCCCCTCACCTCATGCCTCTGTTCAAATGCCACTCATTTTTCACCTCACTGACTCAGCCACCGCATCTGTCTGGATTAAAGAAATTCATAGTCATGGTTCCAGCCTCCATTTTAATACTCTGAAGGTGGGCCCTCCAGTACCAGATACCCACAGTAGAGGAAACATCCTCTCCGCACCCACCCTCTCGGTCCCCCTCAAATTCTTGTGCATTTCAATAAGATCACCAGAACATCTTTCATTCTGCATTGAGTACAGGCTCAACCTTTCTTCGAGTGTTAAATTCTTCATCCCAGGAACTAACCCAGTGAGCCCAGTCTCTACTGACAGCTCATCTATCGTTAAACGGAAATAAAAAAAACAAAAAGGCTGGGAACACTCAGCAGCTCAGGCGGCATCAGCGGAGAGTGAAACAGACAGTGTTTCAGACTGAGGACTCCTCAGCGTCAGTTCAGATTTCCTATTCCAGATTTCCAGTGCCTGCATTTCTCTGATCTGCCTTCAAACTGTAGAGAGGTCTCCCTGACACTTACCCCTGCAAGTGGAAGAAGTGGTACACCTGCCCATTCACCTCCTCCCTCACCTCAATTCAGGTCCCCGAGCAGTCCTTCCGGATGAGGCAACACTTCACCTGCGAATCAGTCCAGGTCTACTGGATCTGGTGCTCCTGATGCAGTCTCCTCTACTCTGGTGAGACTCGACGTAGATTGGGGGACTGGTTCCTCGAGCTTCTTCGCCTCATCCACAAAAAGCAGGATTTCCTGGTGGCCAGCCATTTTAACTTCAATCTTCATTCCCATTCCAACACGTCAGTCCATGGCTTCCTCCACTGCCATGATGAGGCCACTCTAAGGCTGGAGGAGCAACACCTCATATTCCATCTGGGTAGCCTCCAACCTGATGAACATCACTTTCTTTAACCTCTGATAATATTTCCCCCTACCCCTTCCCTCTTCTTCCAATCCCCACTCTGGCTGCCCTCTCAGCTCACCTCACCTGCCTATCACCTCCCCCGATACACTTCCTCCTTCCCTTTCTCCCATAGTTCACTCTCCTCTCCTATCAGATTCATTTTCTCCAGCCATTTACCTTTTCTACCCGTCACCTCCCAACTTCTAATTTCCTCCCTCACCCACCTATCACCTTCACCTATCTGCCTTCTAGTTCCTCTCCCCCCACCTTCCTTTTCTGGCTTCATTCCCCTTCCTTTCCAATCCTGATGAAGGGTCTCGGCCTAAAACGTTGACTGTTCATTCTGTTTCATAGATGCTGCCCGGCCTGCTGAGTTCCTCTGGCATTGCTCTGGAGTTCTCCCCATGTGGTCTCATCTGTTCCCTATACAGCTGTATCAAACTGCTTTTATATTTCATAGACCATCCACCTCAGTAATGTCCGTCGAGGGGCAAAGCTCTTAAACTATTCCTGTTTCAAAACATGCTACATCCCCAAACACCATCCTCACAATAGAGGCCTCGTCTCACACTCCTTTTCCCCCTCTCAGTAAATTCAGTGACATAATGTTCACCCACCATAATGTTGAGCTACACACAAAGTGCTGGAGAAGCTCTGTGGGTCGAGCAGCATCGATGGACAGTTAACGTTTTGGGTCGAGGCTCTTTGCCCGGATGGAAAGTGGGGAGAAAGCCAGTATAAAAAGGAAAATGGAATGGGTGGAGGAAGAACTGGCAGAAGATAGGTGGAACACATACACACAAAGTGCTGGAGGAACTCGACAAGTCTGGCAGCTTCTATGGAGAGGCACAAATGGTTAATTTACTGCACCCCACCCCCACCCCCACTCCCACCCTCACCCTCACCCTCACCCCCACTCCCACTCCCACCCTCACCCTCACCCCCACCCCCACCCCCACTCCCATCCCCACCCCCACCCCCACCCTCACCCCCACTCCCACTCCCACCTTCACCCTCACCCTCACCCCCACCCTCACCCCCACTCCCACTCCCACTCCCACCCTCACCCTCACCCTCACTCCCACTCCCACCCTCACCCTCACCCTCACCCTCACCCTCACCCTCACTCCCACTCCCACCCTCACCCCCACCCTCACCCTCACCCTCACCCTCACCCCCACTCCCACCCTCACCCTCACCCTCACCCTCACCCTCACTCCCACTCCCACTCCCACCCTCACCCCCACCCTCACCCTCACCCTCACCCTCACCCCCACTCCCACCCTCACCCTCACCCTCACCCTCACCCTCACTCCCACTCCCACCCTCACCCCCACTCCCACCCTCACCCTCACCCTCACCCTCACCCTCACTCCCACTCCCACTCCCACCCTCACTCCCACCCCCACCCCCACCCCCACCACCTATGGATGCTGCTTGACTTACTAGTTCCTCCAGCACTTTGTGTGTGTGTTGCTCAAGATTTCCTGCAACTGAAGAATATCTTGTGTAGGTCTCAGGTGGAACCAGCAAAGGGGACTGACAGGCAGATGAGGAGAGTTGGAATGATGTCAGATTACATCATTTTCAGCTCTTTGCCACTTCCACTTATCATCTCCCAGCTTCTGATGTCATTCCCAATCTCCCTCTCCCTCACCTGCCTATTTACTCCTGGACCCACCTATCACAAGCAAGGTCTTTCTCCACCTCTCACCCTGTCTCTCAGTTGATGCTGACTATCTCACCCCTGACTCTCAGTTCAGAAGAAGAGTCTCAATCTTAAATGTCAACTGTCCATTTCTTTCCATTGATATTAATCGATCTGCTGAGTTCCTCCAGCATTTTCTGTGTTCTTTCAGATTCCAGCATTTGCAGTCTCCTCTAGTTTGGGCTCTTTACTCACCCCCTTCACCTCTGTCTCGTTTCTTTGGTCAGGAGTGATCTGACCAGACTGCAGATCCTTTGTCTTGTCTTTAAACTTCCCAATCTACTGTACCCCCTCCCTCTCGCCTGTTAACCCCTCTTGATACATTCATTGCCGACTGCCAAGATAACATTGGTTGTATCAATGTATCATTATCAATAAACAGCCCATATTCACTCTAACTTATCCTCTCTAAACTGTAGCATTTTGCCCAAGGGAAATTGGTGAAGCATTAACCCTGCTCCTCTCTCCACAGATGCCGCCTGACCTGTTAAGTGTTTCTAGAATTTTCTATTCTTAGTTCCATAATACCATAAGACATATGAGCAGAATTAGGACATTCAGCCATAAATGAGTCTGCTCCACCATTCAATCATGGCTGATTTATTATTTCTTTCAATTCCATTCTCTTGCCTTCTCCCCGTAACTTTTGATGCCCTTATTAATCAATAACTATCAATCTCTGCTTTAAATATACCTTATTCTTATTTCTTCTCTAAAGAGATGTCGTATTCTGAAGCTATGCCCTCTGGTTCTAGACTGCCCTACTATCGGAAACATTTCTACACATCCACTCTGTCTAAGCCTGTCAATACTTGGTAGGTTTCCCTCTTGTTCTTCTAAACTTCCAGAGGCCCAGAGCTATGAAATGGTCCTCCTATGGTATCCCTTCCATTCCTGCGATCATTCTCATAAACTTCCTCAGGACCCTCTCCAAAGCCAGCTCATTGGTTCTTAGATAAGGGGCCCAAAACTGCTCACAATACTCCAAGGGCCTATTCCACACCATATCGCAGCATAAATTACAGAAAGAAAGAAAGTGTGGTCTGACCAATGCCTTATAAAGCCTCAGAGCATTTCAGAGCAGTTGTGGGTCAGAAACTCCCAGGAGTTTGTGAGAATAATGCATTTCTTAAAGGAGAAAATCCTCGAAACCCAGATCCAATAAAATGCTATTTGCAATCACTCTCTGACTTCTGGGCAAAAGCACTAAAATGCTCGCTGTCTTTCCTTCTCCAGATCAAAGACTTTCTACATTTGTTGTAACCCGGGTGAATCCCATGGAGTGAGGAACTGGGAATCTATAGGCCAACGCGAGTGAATAGTGAATTTGCTGACATGTTTTATTTTACTGTGTGATTGCTGTGTGTTTGTCTGCCATCATATGAGCTTCAGTTACCAACTGAACTTCTTCAAGGTATTGTAAAATAGCAATTGTCTTTGTTAAGTATTTTAATAAGAAACAAAGGATGAATAAATATGGTCTTGCATCAAAGTCTGGCTTCAGTGTGGATTGAGGAAGTGATTCTTTATGCAATAAAATAAAGGACAATTTAAAATGGCAAATTTCTGCAGATTACACGTTTAGTAGTGTTTTCTCTCTGCTGGAAGTACTGGGCTCTCATCCTTGACTCACCACATCACAGCTAACTTTGCCACATATTAACAATTACCAATCACACATCACTCACACACACTGAATCAATCAATCTCTCTCTCCCTCTCTCCCCCTCTCCCCCCCTCCCTCCCTCTCTCTCTTTTTCTGTCTGTCACACACGCTCTCTGTTACATACAATCTCTCTTTCTATTGCACACTGACTCTCTATCAGATGGGATATCCTAACCCTCTCTGTTACACACATAAAATGCTGGAGGAACTCAGCAGGCAAAGCAGTATCTATGGAAAAGGGTCCAGTCGACGTTTCGGGCCAAGACCTATCATCAGGGCTGGAATTTTTTTTGGGTGGAGTCAGAGTGAGAATGTGGGGGTGGGTGAGGGGAGGAAGATTCACAAGGTGAGAGGTGAAACCGGGAGGTGGGGGAGAGGGATGAAGTAAAGAGCTGGTGAAAGAGATAAGGGCTGAAGAAGGGGGAGTCTAATAGGAGAGGACAGAAGACCATGGAAGAAAGTAAAGGGGGAGGAGATGGGCACGCAAGGAGATAAGGTGAGAGAGGGGAATGGGAATGGGGAATGGAGAAGGGGGGCATTACTGGAGTTTGAGAAATCAATGTTCATACCATCAGGTTGGAGGCTACCCAGAAGGAATATAAGGTGTTGCTCTTCGATCCTGAGTGTGGCCTCACCACTACAATAGAGGAAGCCATGGACTGACATGTTGGAACGGGAATGGGAAGCAGAATTAAAATAGGTGGCCACTGCGAGATCCCACTTCTTCTGGCAGGTGGAGTGCAGCTGCTCGGTGAAGCGGTCTTCCAATCTGCATCAGGTCTCTCTGATATACAGGGGGCCACCCTGGGAGCACCGGATACATTAAATGACCCCAACAGACTCACAGACTCACACCTGGAAGGACTGCTTGGGGCCCTGAATGGTAGTGAGGGAGGAGGTGTAGGGGCAAGTGTAACACCTGTTCCTCTTGCAAGGATAAGTGCCAGGAGGGAGATCAGTGGGGAGGGACGAATGGACAAAGGGAATTGCATAGAGAGTGATCCCTGTAGTAAGTAGAATGTGGAATGGCGGGGGGGAGATGTGACTGGTTGTGGGATCCCTTTCTTTCCCAATCCTGTTGAAGGGTTTTCAGTGAGAATTGTTCTGTTCCCCTTCTGTTGTTATATTTCCGGTTTTTATTTCTGACCTGCTCCTGTCACTCAGTATACATGTGGCCGGTGAAGTTAAGTTTTTGCACATTGATGAGGCTCAATATACGGATTATTTCAGACCAATTAATTAACCTTCTGATTAGTGGGCAGCCCACAATGAATGTTATTCTGATACAAGAACTGATTTGATTATTGCAATTAGAGAAACCCAGGGATTTAAAAAGAATTGTCTTGTCAGTGAATGTATTTGAGGTATAAATGACAACTTGACAAAGTGGGTCTGCATACGGGTCTATATTTTACCCATCATTTGCATGCAAACTCTAATTATCCTCACTTCTCTGCTCCTTGCATGCAACCATGCAAACATTTGCTTAAGAAGAATATAGAATGAGTTCCTGCCACCCTTCCAGGCCTCATGTCCCAAAACACAGCAATCATCTTTCCCATAATAGTGTGTTCTCCTTCCATGTGGTCCTTTGGTGATGTCCTCCACGACCCACCTTCCTGGCCCTGAAAACAGCTTCTCATTCACCACTGTACCTTAATCCTTCGTAATTCTGAGCAGCGCAATTAAAACTCCCCTTCATCTTCTTGAAACTGAGGCATTGGTCAGACCAAACCTCAAGACTTGTGAGTGGTTTTGGGATGTCCTGGCACTGTAGAGGGTTCAGAGGAATTGTATGAGGAAGATGCTGGGAATGAAAGGGTGAATGTTTGAGGAGTGTTTGATGGCTCTGGACCTGTACTTACTGGAGTGTAGAATAATGAAGGGGGGGGGGGAGGAAACTCATTGAAACCTAACAAATATTATAAGAGAGAGTGGATGTTGAGAGGATATTTCCAAATGTGGGAGAATCGAGGACCAGAGGGCGCAGCCTCAAAATAGGAGGACATCGCTTTACAACAGAGATGAGGAGGAATTCATTTTGCCAGAGGGTGATGAAATTCATTGTTACAGATGGCTGTGGAGGCCAAGTCATTGGGTATACTTAAAGCAGAGGTTGATAGGTTCTTGATTAGCAAGTGTGTCAAAGGTTATGGGGGAAGGAAGGAGAATGGGGTTGAGAGGGAAAATAAATCTGCCATAGTTAAATAACGGAGCAAACTCAATGAGGTGAGAGGCCCAATTCTGCTCCTGTGCCTTATGATTTTATGGTTTTATTTGTTTGAGATTATAAGCACTTCAATTTCCTTCTTACGTTGAGGTCAGTTTCTACCCGACTTGCCGGTGGTATCAGTAAGAGCTGTTCAGAATTCCTCAGCTGGGGACAGTATTTCTTGCTGTCAGAATATTAACTGTTGCCACTGAATTGGCAACAGTTCCGGGAAGGCTGGAGCAATATTCAGACTCAAGCAAATGCAGGTTGGATCAATCTTTCTCCTGAGACGATCTTACCTCCACCCATCTGCCGATGAAGCCTGTGTGCTAGAGTAGATGTCACTTGATGCTATTCCTCACAGATGGCAGAGTACCTCCACAGACATTCTTGGCAATGAATTCAACAAATTCACCACCCTCTGGCTAAAGAAATTCCTCCTCATCTCTGTTCTAAATGGACTTTGCTCTATTCTGAGGCTGTGCCCCCAGTCCTAGACTCCCCCTCTATAGAAAACATCCTCTCCACATTCAATCTATCTGGGCTTTTCAACATTAATTTATTGATTGAATTGAATTGAATGACCTTTATTGTCATTATACATCGGTACAATGAAACTCTGTTTAGCTTCCTCTCAGGCAATCATACAAAGCGGCAGATAAAAACAAGACAGTAATAGAAAAACAGTATTAAATAGATAAGTAGCAGAAAAAAAGTTGCAGCAGCACCAGAATATCACAGTAATGCACAAAGTCCGTTAGTGCAAGTATTTGAGTCCTTGTGTGTGCTCACAGTTTCAGTCATTGTTCTGTGGGAGTGGTGTGATGGAGGCCACAGCTCTGGGGTAGAAGCTGTTCCTCAGTCTATTTGTTCTGGTTTTTAGTGTCCTGAACCTTTTGCTGAACGGCAGCAGGTCAAACAGGGAGTGGCCGGGGTGTGTGGTGTCTCTGGTTATGCTGATTGCTTTCCTCCTGAGTCAGCTGGAATAGATGGTGTCCAGTCCTGGGAGATCCATCCTGACAATTCGCTGGGCCGCCTTCACCACGCGATGCAGGTCTTGTCGCTCAGCGACTGTGCAGCTGGCATACCACACTGTGGCGCTGTTGGTCAGGATGGTTTCAGTTGTGCTTCTGTAAAAGTTAAGCAACAGCTTTTGTGGGAGTTTGGCTTGTTTCAGCTTTCTGAGGAAGAAGAGTCTTTGTTGTGCCTTTTTTACAAGCAGTGGGGTGTTGGTGGTCCATGTTAGCTGTTTTGACAACATAACGCCAAGGAACTTTAGGTTTTTCACACTTTCCACTACCTCTCCATGTATATGGAGGGGTGTGTGTACTCTGTCCTTTGATTGCAAGATGGCGGCGCGACGCAGTGCGCAGTGGCCACTCCAGGAATGAATATCCGTTATCTGTAAGTAGGGGCCATGTACAATCCTGATTTGATGGAGACGGACGTGTGAAGCACGGAGGAACATCTGGTGAAACTTTTGAAATGGCTGTTTCGCTGCCGCTGCTACTGTGCAATCGGAAAATTCTCCGGGAGGAAGGCCCCAAATCCTCGGCTTTGCCTGTTGCTTGGCGGCTGATGCCAGGGTCGAAGTGCTCGGCAGAGATGGTGCTCGGTGCTCAGTGTCGGAGGGCTGGTCGGAGGCTCGAAGTTTTCGGACGGACTCGGAGTTGGCTGTGGTCGGGGCTCCCAGAGTGCTGTATCGGCAAGCTGCGGCGCTGGAGGTTCATGACAGGAAGAGTTTTTCTTCCTTCTACCGTCTGCGTGAGATGATGGGCTGTCGGGACTTTAAGAGACTTTCTTTTAAACCGTGCCATGGACTGCTCTTTATCAGATTACGGTATTGCTTTGCACTGTTGAAACTATGTGTTATAATTATGTGGTCTTTGTCAGTTAGTCTTTTATCAATTATGGTATTGTCTGCACTGTTGAAACTATATGTTAACTATAACTATATGTAACTATGTGGTTTTGTGTAGGTCTTGTAGCTTTAGGTTTGTCTGATGGGTTTGTAGTTCCTTTCTGGGGAACGTGCTAAGACGGTAGCGCGATATCGATACGCAGCAGCCTCTCCGCACTCTGGATTGGGGATTACCAAACGTTATGTGGTTTTTCTTGTGTGGTCTGTTTTGTGCTTTTTCATGATATCATTCCGCAGAACGTTGTCTCATTTTTTAACTGCATTGTATTTGTGGTTATAAATGACAATAAACTGAATCTGAATCTGAATCTGAATCAATGATCATCTCTGTTGATTTAGAAGTGTTAAGGACCAGGTCGTTGTCTTTACACCGCTCCATCAGATGATCCACCTCGAACCTGTAGGCTGTTTCATCCTCGTCCGAGATCAGGCCAACCAGATACAGCACAGAGAAGGCCCTTCTGGCCCTTCAAGCCATGCCACCCGGCAATGTCTCAATTTAACCCTAGCCTAATCATGGGACAATTGACAATGACAAATTAACCTACCAACTGGTACGTCTTTGGACTGTGGGAGGAAACCGGAGCAACCAGAGGAAACCCACGCGGTCATGAGGAGAACGTACAAACTCCTTAAAGGCAGCAGCGGGAATTAAACCCGGACCGCCAGTACTGTAAAGCATTGTGCTAGCCACTACACTGTAGCACCACCCTAATATTTGATAGGTTTCAGTGAGATCCCTCATCATTCTTTTAAACTCCAAGCCCAGAGCCACCAAACACTCCTCACAGGTTAACTCTTCCATTCCCAGAATCCTTCTCTTGAACTTCCTCTGGACTTTCTCCAATGCCAGAGTATCTTTTCTTAGACAAGGGGCCCAAAACTGCTCACAATAGTCCAAGTGTGGTCTGCCCAATACCTTATAAAGCTTCAGCATTATATCCTTGCTCTTATATTCTAGTTCTCTCGAAATTAATGTGAACATTTCGTTTGACTTCCTTACCATTGACTCAACCTGCAAGTTAACCTATAGGGAATCCTGTAAAAGAACTCGCAAATCCCTCTGCATCTCTGATTTTTGAATCTTTTCCTTGTTTAGAAAATAGTCTATGCCTTTATTCCTTCTCCCAAATTGCGTGACCAATCATTTCCCTACGCTATATTCCACCTGCCATCTCTTTGCTCATCTGCCTAATCTGTCTCGGTTTTTCCACAGACTCCCTGCTTCCTCAACACTGTGCTCCTCCGCCTATCTTCATATCATCGACAAAGCCATCAATTCTTTAATCCAAATCATTGACACGTACTGTGAAAAGAAGCTGTCCCAGTATCGATCTCTGTGGAACACCACTAGTCACTGACAGCCAACCAGAAAAGGATCCTTTTATTCCCAATCTTTGCCTCCTGCCAGGCAGCAAATCATCGATCCATTATGGCATATCAAGTGGTTTCCAAGTTCTTTTGAATTAAAGTGGTAAATTGATTTATTATTGCCACATGTACTGAGATAGCTCAAGAAAAAACAGTAACCGAGTGCAGAATGTAATGTTACAGACATAGAGAATGTGCTGTGCAGGAAGACAATACCAAAACTTTATTCATAATGTTATGCAAGGCCACAATGAAGTACTGTGTATTTTGAGGCCAAGATCCATCTTATTGTAATAGGGAAGCATCACCAATCCTTCAAAATCAAAGTGCTGCAGCTGGTGGAAATGTGGAAACACTCAATAGAGGGCTAAACAGAGTCAGCATTTCTGAGGTGAGGGAAGGAGGGCTGGCTGGCAGGGTGGAAAACACAAGTGGTTAAACAGCAAGAGGACGTTGGCAAAGGGGGGTGATGGCAGCTGTGAGGGATGTAGAGGAACAAAGGTGGGCTGGAGGTCAGAGATGCAGTGTTTCCTCAGCCTCTTGATCTACATGCTGAATTGGAAGATGAGTATGGGTTGGAAACTGGACCCTGGCCATTTTATCTCAGTGAGATCAAAGATGACACAACTCCTCCCATTCCACCCCATCCAAAGTCTCATACATTTTATACACTTCATAAATAAACAACTTGGCTTATCTAATTTCTGATGATTAGAATTCCCCAGATCTGGCAACAGCCCTGCATATCTCCTCCGCGTTATCACAACCTTCCTGTAAAGTGTTCTGATACTAGCAAATTAAAGCTATTTCACATTCATTAGTATTTTAAAGTGGTAGGACAACTTGATAAACTGTTTTATTTAAATAAAAGCACAGATTCATTACTGGAGGCTGAGTGAGAAGAAAGAGGAGGCTGGGAAGCGTATGGAAACTCGTCGGAGAGTGCTATGATGAGCAGCTGGAATGGGTCCAGGCACAGGGAACTTCAGTAGGAGAAGCTGGCCTTATTCTTCAAGGAGCAAATGAGTTTGTTGAGAAAGAAGTGGACATGATTATGACTGGAGCAGGTTAGGTAAACAAAGAAAAATTCTTCCCGTTAGCTTCTCAGCAATTTTTATAAATGCACCACAGAAAGCATTTGTCTGGGTGCATCACAGCTTGTGGACACCGCTCTGCCCATGGTAGCAGGAAAATGCAGAATTGTGAATGTAGTCCATCATGCAAGACAGCCTCCTCTCCACTGCCTCTGTCACACTTCCCACTGACTCTGTCTACACTTCCCACTGCCTGTCTACACTTCCCACTGACTCTGTCTACACTTTCCACTGACTCTGTCTACACTTCCCACTGCCTCTGTCTACACTTCCCACTGACTCTGTCTACAATTCCCACTGACTCTGTCACACTTCCCACTGACTCTGTCTACACTTTCCACTGACTCTGTCTACACTTCCCACTGACTCTGTCTACACTTTTCACTGCCTCTGTCTACACTTCCCACTGCCTCTGTCACACTTCCCACTGACTCTGTCTACACTTCCCACTGACTCTGTCACACTTCCCATTGACTCTGTCTACACTTCCCACTGACTCTGTCTACACTTCCCATTGACTCTGTCTACACTTTCCACTGACTCTGTCTACACTTCCCACTGACTCTGTCACACTTCCCACTGACTCTGTCTACACTTCCCAGTGACTCTGTCTACACTTCCCACTGACTCTGTCACACTTCCCACTGACTCTGTCTACACTTCCCAGTGACTCTGTCTACACTTCCCACTGACTCTGTCACACTTCCCACTGCCTCTGTCTACACTTCCCACTGACTCTGTCTACACTTCCCACTGACTCTGTCTACACTTCCCACTAACTCTGTCACACTTCCCACTGCCTCTGTCTACACTTCCCACTGACCCTGTCACACTTCCCACTGCCTCTGTCTACACTTCCCACTGACCCTGTCACACTTCCCACTGACTCTGTCTACACTTCCCACTAACTCTGTCACACTTCCCACTGCCTCTGTCTACACTTCCCACTGACTCTGTCTACACTTCCCAGTGACTCTGTCTACACTTCCCACTGACTCTGTCTACACTTTCCACTGACTCTGTCTACACTTCCCACTAACTCTGTCACACTTCCCACTGCCTCTGTCTACACTTCCCACTGACTCTGTCACACTTCCCACTGACTCTGTCTACACTTCCCACTGACTCTGTCTACGCTTCCCACTGCCTCTGTCAACACTTCCCACTGCCTCTGTCTACACTTCCCACTGACTCTGTCTACGCTTCCCACTGCCTCTGTCTACACTTCCCACTGACTCTGTCACACTTCCCACTGCCTCTGTCACACTTCCCACTGACTCTGTCTACGCTTCCCACTGCCTCTGTCTACACTTCCCACTGACTCTGTCACACTTCCCACTGCCTCTGTCACACTTCCCACTGACTCT
Source organism: Hemitrygon akajei (assembly GCF_048418815.1). NCBI lineage: Eukaryota > Metazoa > Chordata > Chondrichthyes > Myliobatiformes > Dasyatidae > Hemitrygon > Hemitrygon akajei. The sequence goes on from NC_133127.1 coordinate 37,672,250, forward strand.
GTCTACGCTTCCCACTGACTCTGTCTACACTTCCCAGTGACTCTGTCTACACTTCCCACTGACTCTGTCTACGCTTCCCACTGACTCTGTCTACACTTCCCAGTGACTCTGTCTACACTTCCCACTGACTCTGTCTACACTTTCCACTGCCTCTGTCTACACTTCCCACTGACTCTGTCACACTTCCCACTGCCTCTGTCACACTTCCCACTGACTCTGTCTACGCTTCCCACTGACTCTGTCTACACTTCCCACTGCCTCTGTCTACACTTCCCACTGCCTCTGTCTACACTTTCCACTGCCTCTGTCTACACTTCCCACTGACTCTGTCTACACTTTCCACTGCCTCTGTCACACTTCCCACTGACTCTGTCTACACGTCCCACTGACTCTGTCTACACTTTCCACTGCCTCTGTCTGCACTTCCCACTGACTCTGTCACACTTCCCACTGCCTCTGTCACACTTCCCACTGACTCTGTCACACTTCCCACTGACTCTGTCTACACTTCCCACTGACTCTGTCACACTTCCCACTAACTCTGTCTACACTTCCCACTGACTCTGTCTACACTTCCCACTGACTCTGTCACACTTCCCACTGACTCTGTCACACTTCCCACTGACTCTGTCTACACTTCCCACTGACTCTGTCTACACTTCCCACTGACTCTGTCACACTTCCCACTGACTCTGTCACACTTCCCACTGACTCTGTCTACACTTCCCACTGACTCTGTCACACTTCCCACTGACTCTGTCTACACTTCCCACTGACTCTGTCACACTTCCCACTGACTCGTCTACACTTTCCACTGCCTCTGTCACACTTCCCACTGACTCTGTCTACACTTCCCACTGACTCTGTCTACACTTCCCACTGACTCTGTCTACACTTTCCACTGCCTCTGTCACACTTCCCACTGCCTCTGTCACACTTTCCACTGACTCTGTCTACACTTCCCACTGACTCTGTCTACACTTCCCACTGACTCTGTCACACTTCCCACTGACTCTGTCTACACTTCCCACTGACTCTGTCTACACTTCCCAGTGACTCTGTCACACTTCCCACTGACTCTGTCTACACTTCCCACTGACTCTGTCACACTTCCCACTGACTCTGTCTACACTTCCCACTGACTCTGTCACAATTCCCACTGACTCTGTCTACACTTCCCACTGACTCTGTCTACACTTCCCACTGACTCTGTCTACACTTTCCACTGCCTCTGTCACACTTCCCACTGACTCTGTCTACACTTCCCACTGACTCTGTCTACAATTCCCACTGACTCTGTCTACAATTCCCACTGACTCTGTCTACACTTTCCACTGCCTCTGTCACACTTCCCACTGCCTCTGTCTACACTTCCCACTGACTCTGTCTACACTTCCCACTGACTCTGTCACACTTCCCACTGACTCTGTCACACTTCCCACTGCCTCTGTCTACACTTCCCACTGACTCTGTCTACACTTCCCACTGACTCTGTCACACTTCCCACTGACTCTGTCTACACTTCCCACTGACTCTGTCTACACTTCCCACTGACTCTGTCTACACTTCCCACTGACTCTGTCACACTTCCCACTGCCTCTGTCTACACTTCCCACTGACTCTGTCACACTTCCCACTGACTCTGTCTACACTTCCCACTGACTCTGTCTACACTTCCCACTGACTCTGTCTACACTTCCCACTGACTCTGTCACACTTCCCACTGACTCTGTCTACACTTCCCACTGCCTCTGTCTACACTTCCCACTGACTCTGTCTACAATTCCCACTGACTCTGTCTACACTTCCCACTGCCTCTGTCTACAATTCCCACTGACTCTGTCTACACTTCCCACTGACTCTGTCTACAATTCCCACTGACTCTGTCTACACTTCCCACTGACTCTGTCTACAATTCCCACTGACTCTGTCTACACTTCCCACTGACTCTGTCTACACTTCCCACTGACTCTGTCTACAATTCCCACTGACTCTGTCTACACTTCCCACTGCCTCTGTCTACAATTCCCACTGACTCTGTCTACACTTCCCACTGACTCTGTCTACAATTCCCACTGACTCTGTCTACACTTCCCACTGCCTCTGTCTACAATTCCCACTGACTCTGTCTACAATTCCCACTGACTCTGTCTACACTTCCCACTGACTCTGTCTACACTTCCCACTGACTCTGTCTACACTTTCCACTGCCTCTGTCACACTTCCCACTGACTCTGTCTACACTTCCCACTGACTCTGTCACACTTCCCACTGCCTCTGTCTACACTTCCCACTGACTCTGTCACACTTCCCACTGACTCTGTCTACACTTCCCACTGACTCTGTCTACACTTCCCACTGACTCTGTCTACACTTCCCACTGACTCTGTCACACTTCCCACTGACTCTGTCTACACTTCCCAGTGACTCTGTCTACACTTCCCACTGACTCTGTCTACACTTCCCACTGACTCTGTCACACTTACAACTGACTCTGTCACACTTCCCACTGCCTCTGTCTACACTTCCCACTGACTCTGTCTACACTTCCCACTGCCTCTGTCTACACTTCCCACTGACTCTGTCTACACTTCCCACTGCCTCTGTCTACACTTCCCACTGCCTCTATCACACTTCCCACTGACCCTGTCTACACTTCCCACTGACTCTGTCTACACTTCCCACTGCCTCTGTCTACACTTCCCACTGACCCTGTCTACACTTCCCACTGCCTCTATCACACTTCCCACTGACCCTGTCTACACTTCCCACTGACCCTGTCTACACTTCCCACTGACTCTGTCTACACTTCCCACTGACTCTGTCACACTTCCCACTGACTCTGTCTACACTTCCCACTGACTCTGTCTACACTTCCCACTGACTCTGTCACACTTTCCACTGACTCTGTCTACACTTCCCACTGCCTCTGTCTACACTTCCCATTGACTCTGTCACACTTCCCACTGACTCTGTCACACTTCCCACTGACTCTGTCTACACTTCCCACTGACTCTGTCTACACTTTACACTGACTCTGTCACACTTCCCACTGACTCTGTCTACACTTCCCACTGACTCTGTCTACACTTTCCACTGACTCTGTCTACACTTCCCACTGCCTCTGTCACACTTCCCACTGCCTCTGTCACACTTCCCACTGACTCTGTCACACTTCCCACTGCCTGTCTACACTTCCCACTGCCTCTGTCTACACTTCCCACTGACTCTGTCTACACTTCCCACTGACTCTGTCTACACTTCCCACTGACTCTGTCACACTTCCCATTGACTCTGTCTACACTTCCCACTGACCCTGTCTACACTTTCCACTGACTCTGTCTACACTTCCCACTGACTCTGTCTACACTTCCCACTGACTCTGTCTACACTTCCCACTGACTCTGTCACACTTCCCACTGCCTCTGTCACACTTCCCACTGACTCTGTCTACACTTTCCACTGACTCTGTCTACACTTCCCACTAACTCTGTCACACTTCCCACTGCCTCTGTCTACACTTCCCACTGACTCTGTCACACTTCCCACTGACTCTGTCTACACTTCCCACTGACTCTGTCTACGCTTCCCACTGCCTCTGTCAACACTTCCCACTGCCTCTGTCTACACTTCCCACTGACTCTGTCTACGCTTCCCACTGCCTCTGTCTACACTTCCCACTGACTCTGTCACACTTCCCACTGCCTCTGTCACACTTCCCACTGACTCTGTCTACGCTTCCCACTGCCTCTGTCTACACTTCCCACTGACTCTGTCACACTTCCCACTGCCTCTGTCACACTTCTCACTGACTCTGTCTACACTTTCCACTGCCTCTGTCACACTTCCCACTGACTCTGTCTACACTTCCCACTGACTCTGTCTACACTTCCCACTGACTCTGTCTACACTTCCCACTGACTCTGTCTACACTTCCCACTGACTCTGTCTACGCTTCCCACTGACTCTGTCTACACTTCCCAGTGACTCTGTCTACACTTCCCACTGACTCTGTCTACGCTTCCCACTGACTCTGTCTACACTTCCCAGTGACTCTGTCTACACTTCCCACTGACTCTGTCTACACTTTCCACTGCCTCTGTCTACACTTCCCACTGACTCTGTCACACTTCCCACTGCCTCTGTCACACTTCCCACTGACTCTGTCTACGCTTCCCACTGACTCTGTCTACACTTCCCACTGCCTCTGTCTACACTTCCCACTGCCTCTGTCTACACTTTCCACTGCCTCTGTCTACACTTCCCACTGACTCTGTCTACACTTTCCACTGCCTCTGTCACACTTCCCACTGACTCTGTCTACACGTCCCACTGACTCTGTCTACACTTTCCACTGCCTCTGTCTACACTTCCCACTGACTCTGTCACACTTCCCACTGCCTCTGTCACACTTCCCACTGACTCTGTCACACTTCCCACTGACTCTGTCTACACTTCCCACTGACTCTGTCACACTTCCCACTAACTCTGTCTACACTTCCCACTGACTCTGTCTACACTTCCCACTGACTCTGTCACACTTCCCACTGACTCTGTCACACTTCCCACTGACTCTGTCTACACTTCCCACTGACTCTGTCACACTTCCCACTGACTCTGTCACACTTCCCACTGACTCTGTCTACACTTCCCACTGACTCTGTCACACTTCCCACTGACTCTGTCTACACTTCCCACTGACTCTGTCACACTTCCCACTGACTCGTCTACACTTTCCACTGCCTCTGTCACACTTCCCACTGACTCTGTCTACACTTCCCACTGACTCTGTCTACACTTCCCACTGACTCTGTCTACACTTTCCACTGCCTCTGTCACACTTCCCACTGCCTCTGTCACACTTTCCACTGACTCTGTCTACACTTCCCACTGACTCTGTCTACACTTCCCACTGACTCTGTCACACTTCCCACTGACTCTGTCTACACTTCCCACTGACTCTGTCTACACTTTCCACTGACTCTGTCTACACTTCCCACTGACTCTGTCTACACTTCCCAGTGACTCTGTCACACTTCCCACTGACTCTGTCTACACTTCCCACTGACTCTGTCACACTTCCCAGTGACTCTGTCTACACTTCCCACTGACTCTGTCTACACTTCCCACTGACTCTGTCTACACTTCCCACTGATTCTGTCTACACTTCCCACTGACTCTGTCACACTTCCCACTGCCTCTGTCTACACTTCCCACTGACTCTGTCTACACTTTCCACTGCCTCTGTCACAATTCCCACTGACTCTGTCTACACTTCCCACTGACTCTGTCTACACTTCCCACTGCCTCTGTCACAATTCCCACTGACTCTGTCTACACTTCCCACTGACTCTGTCTACACTTCCCACTGACTCTGTCTACACTTTCCACTGCCTCTGTCACACTTCCCACTGACTCTGTCTACACTTCCCACTGACTCTGTCTACAATTCCCACTGACTCTGTCTACAATTCCCACTGACTCTGTCTACACTTTCCACTGCCTCTGTCACACTTCCCACTGCCTCTGTCTACACTTCCCACTGACTCTGTCTACACTTCCCACTGACTCTGTCACACTTCCCACTGACTCTGTCACACTTCCCACTGCCTCTGTCTACACTTCCCACTGACTCTGTCTACACTTCCCACTGACTCTGTCACACTTCCCACTGACTCTGTCTACACTTCCCACTGACTCTGTCTACACTTCCCACTGACTCTGTCTACACTTCCCACTGACTCTGTCACACTTCCCACTGACTCTGTCACACTTCCCACTGCCTCTGTCACACTTCCCACTGCCTCTGTCTACACTTCCCACTGACTCTGTCTACAATTCCCACTGACTCTGTCTACACTTCCCACTGCCTCTGTCTACAATTCCCACTGACTCTGTCTACACTTCCCACTGACTCTGTCTACACTTTCCACTGCCTCTGTCACACTTCCCACTGACTCTGTCTACACTTCCCACTGACTCTGTCACACTTCCCACTGCCTCTGTCTACACTTCCCACTGACTCTGTCACACTTCCCACTGACTCTGTCTACACTTCCCACTGACTCTGTCTACACTTCCCACTGACTCTGTCTACACTTCCCACTGACTCTGTCTACACTTCCCACTGACTCTGTCACACTTCCCACTGACTCTGTCTACACTTCCCAGTGACTCTGTCTACACTTCCCACTGACTCTGTCTACACTTCCCACTGACTCTGTCACACTTACAACTGACTCTGTCACACTTCCCACTGCCTCTGTCTACACTTCCCACTGACTCTGTCTACACTTCCCACTGCCTCTGTCTACACTTCCCACTGACTCTGTCTACACTTCCCACTGCCTCTGTCTACACTTCCCACTGCCTCTATCACACTTCCCACTGACCCTGTCTACACTTCCCACTGACTCTGTCTACACTTCCCACTGACTCTGTCTACACTTCCCACTGCCTCTGTCTACACTTCCCACTGACCCTGTCTACACTTCCCACTGCCTCTATCACACTTCCCACTGACCCTGTCTACACTTCCCACTGACCCTGTCTACACTTCCCACTGACTCTGTCTACACTTCCCACTGACTCTGTCACACTTCCCACTGACTCTGTCTACACTTCCCACTGACTCTGTCTACACTTCCCACTGACTCTGTCACACTTTCCACTGACTCTGTCTACACTTCCCACTGCCTCTGTCTACACTTCCCATTGACTCTGTCACACTTCCCACTGACTCTGTCACACTTCCCACTGACTCTGTCTACACTTCCCACTGACTCTGTCTACACTTTACACTGACTCTGTCACACTTCCCACTGACTCTGTCTACACTTCCCACTGACTCTGTCTACACTTTCCACTGACTCTGTCTACACTTCCCACTGCCTCTGTCACACTTCCCACTGCCTCTGTCACACTTCCCACTGACTCTGTCACACTTCCCACTGCCTGTCTACACTTCCCACTGCCTCTGTCTACACTTCCCACTGACTCTGTCTACACTTCCCACTGACTCTGTCTACACTTCCCACTGACTCTGTCACACTTCCCATTGACTCTGTCTACACTTCCCACTGACCCTGTCTACACTTTCCACTGACTCTGTCTACACTTCCCACTGACTCTGTCTACACTTCCCACTGACTCTGTCTACACTTCCCACTGCCTCTGTCACACTTCCCACTGACTCTGTCTACACTTTCCACTGACTCTGTCTACACTTCCCACTGACTCTGTCTACACTTCCCACTGACTCTGTCTACACTTCCCACTGCCTCTGTCACACTTCCCACTGACTCTGTCTACACTTCCCACTGACTCTGTCTACACTTCCCACTGACTCTGTCTACACTTCCCACTGCCTCTGTCTACACTTCCCAGTGACTCTGTCTACACTTCCCACTGACTCTGTCTACACTTCCCACTGCCTCTGTCTACACTTCCCACTGCCTCTGTCACACTTCTCACTGACTCTGTCTACACTTTCCACTGCCTCTGTCTACACTTCCCACTGCCTCTGTCACACTTCCCACTGACTCTGTCTACACTTCCCACTGACTCTGTCACACTTCCCACTGCCTCTGTCACACTTCTCACTGACTCTGTCTACACTTTCCACTGCCTCTGTCACACTTCCCACTGACTCTGTCTACACTTCCCACTGACTCTGTCTACACTTCCCACTGCCTCTGTCACACTTTCCACTGCCTCTATCACACTTCCCACTGACTCTGTCTACACTTCCCACTGCCTCTGTCTACACTTTCCACTGCCTCTGTCACACTTCCCACTGCCTCTGTCTACACTTCCCACTGACTCTGTCACACTTTCCACTGCCTCTATCACACTTCCCACTGACTCTGTCTACACTTCCCACTGACTCTGTCTACACTTCCCACTGACTCTGTCACACTTCCCACTGACTCTGTCTACACTTCCCACTGACTCTGTCACACTTCCCACTGACTCTGTCTACACTTCCCACTGACTCTGTCTACACTTCCCACTGACTCTGTCACACTTCCCACTGCCTCTGTCTACACTTCCCACTGACTCTGTCACACTTCCCACTGACTCTGTCTACACTTCCCACTGACTCTGTCACACTTCCCACTGACTCTGTCACACTTCCCACTGACTCTGTCTACACTTCCCACTGACTCTGTCTACACTTCCCACTGACTCTGTCACACTTCCCACTGACTCTGTCACACTTCCCACTGCCTCTGTCTACACTTCCCACTGACTCTGTCACACTTCCCACTGACTCTGTCTACACTTCCCACTGACTCTGTCACACTTCCCACTGACTCTGTCACACTTCCCACTGACTCTGTCTACACTTCCCACTGACTCTGTCTACACTTCCCACTGACTCTGTCACACTTCCCACTGACTCTGTCTACACTTCCCACTGACTCTGTCTACACTTCCCACTGACTCTGTCTACACTTCCCACTGCCTCTGTCACACTTCCCACTGCCTCTGTCACACTTCCCACTGCCTCTGTCTACACTTCCCACTGACTCTGTCACACTTCCCACTGACTCTGTCACACTTCACACTGCCTCTGTCTACACTTCCCACTGACTCTGTCACACTTCCCACTGACTCTGTCACACTTCCCACTGACTCTGTCTACACTTCCCACTGACTCTGTCACACTTCCCACTGCCTCTGTCTACACTTCCCACTGACTCTGTCACACTTCCCACTGACTCTGTCTACACTTCCCACTGACTCTGTCTACACTTTCCACTGCCTCTGTCTACACTTCCCACTGACTCTGTCACACTTCCCACTGACTCTGTCACACTTCCCACTGACTCTGTCTACACTTTCCACTGACTCTGTCACACTTCCCACTGACTCTGTCTACACTTCCCACTGACTCTGTCTACACTTTCCACTGACTCTGTCTACACTTCCCACTGACTCTGTCTACACTTCCCACTGACTCTGTCTACACTTCCCACTGACTCTGTCACACTTCCCACTGCCTCTGTCACACTTCCCACTGCCTCTGTCTACACTTCCCACTGACTCTGTCTACACTTCCCACTGACTCTGTCTACACTTTCCACTGACTCTGTCTACACTTCCCATTGACTCTGTCTACACTTTCCACTGCCTCTGTCACACTTCCCACTGACTCTGTCTACACTTCCCACTGACTCTGTCTACACTTCCCATTGACTCTGTCTACACTTTCCACTGCCTCTGTCACACTTCCCACTGACTCTGTCTACACTTCCCACTGACTCTGTCTACACTTTCCACTGCCTCTGTCTACACTTCCTACTGACTCTGTCTACACTTCCCACTGACTCTGTCTACACTTCCCAGTGACTCTGTCTACACTTCCCACTGACTCTGTCTACACTTCCCACTGCCTCTGTCTACACTTCCCACTGACTCTGTCTACACTTCCCACTGACTCTGTCACACTTCCCACTGACTCTGTCTACACTTCCCACTGACTCTGTCTACACTTCCCACTGACTCTGTCTACACTTCCCAGTGACTCTGTCTACACTTCCCACTGACTCTGTCTACACTTCCCACTGACTCTGTCTACACTTCCCACTGACTCTGTCTACACTTTCCACTGACTCTGTCTACACTTCCCACTGACTCTGTCTACACTTCCCACTGACTCTGTCTACACTTCCCACTGACTCTGTCTACACTTCCCACTGACTCTGTCACACTTCCCACTGCCTCTGTCACACTTCCCACTGCCTCTGTCTACACTTCCCACTGACTCTGTCTACACTTCCCACTGACTCTGTCTACACTTCCCACTGACTCTGTCACACTTCCCACTGCCTCTGTCACACTTCCCACTGCCTCTGTCTACACTTCCCACTGACTCTGTCTACACTTCCCACTGACTCTGTCTACACTTCCCACTGACTCTGTCTACACTTCCCATTGACTCTGTCTACACTTTCCACTGCCTCTGTCACACTTCCCACTGACTCTGTCTACACTTCCCACTGACTCTGTCTACACTTCCCATTGACTCTGTCTACACTTCCCACTGACTCTGTCTACACTTCCCACTGCCTCTGTCACACTTCCCACTGACTCTGTCTACACTTCCCACTGACTCTGTCTACACTTCCCACTGACTCTGTCTACACTTTCCACTGCCTCTGTCTACACTTCCCACTGACTCTGTCACACTTCCCACTGCCTCTGTCTACACTTCCCACTGACTCTGTCTACACTTCCCACTGACTCTGTCTACACTTTCCACTGCCTCTGTCTACACTTCCTACTGACTCTGTCTACACTTCCCACTGACTCTGTCTACACTTCCCACTGACTCTGTCTACACTTCCTACTGACTCTGTCTACACTTCCCACTGACTCTGTCTACACTTCCCACTGACTCTGTCTACACTTCCCATTGACTCTGTCTACACTTTCCACTGCCTCTGTCACACTTCCCACTGACTCTGTCTACACTTCCCACTGACTCTGTCTACACTTCCCACTGACTCTGTCACACTTCCCACTGCCTCTGTCACACTTCCCACTGCCTCTGTCTACACTTCCCACTGACTCTGTCTACACTTCCCACTGACTCTGTCTACACTTCCCAGTGACTCTGTCACACTTCCCACTGACTCTGTCTACACTTCCCACTGACTCTGTCTACACTTCCCACTGACTCTGTCTACACTTTCCACTGCCTCTGTCACACTTCCCACTGCCTCTGTCTACACTTCCCACTGACTCTGTCTACACTTCCCACTGACTCTGTCTACACTTCCCACTGACTCTGTCACACTTCCCACTGACTCTGTCTACACTTCCCACTGCCTCTGTCTACACTTCCCACTGACTCTGTCTACACTTCCCACTGCCTCTGTCACACTTTCCACTGCCTCTATCACACTTCCCACTGACTCTGTCTACACTTCCCACTGCCTCTGTCTACACTTTCCACTGCCTCTGTCACACTTCCCACTGCCTCTGTCTACACTTCCCACTGACTCTGTCACACTTTCCACTGCCTCTATCACACTTCCCACTGACTCTGTCTACACTTCCCACTGACTCTGTCTACACTTCCCACTGACTCTGTCACACTTCCCACTGACTCTGTCTACACTTCCCACTGACTCTGTCACACTTCCCACTGACTCTGTCTACACTTCCCACTGACTCTGTCTACACTTCCCACTGACTCTGTCACACTTCCCACTGCCTCTGTCTACACTTCCCACTGACTCTGTCACACTTCCCACTGACTCTGTCTACACTTCCCACTGACTCTGTCACACTTCCCACTGACTCTGTCACACTTCCCACTGACTCTGTCTACACTTCCCACTGACTCTGTCTACACTTCCCACTGACTCTGTCACACTTCCCACTGACTCTGTCACACTTCCCACTGACTCTGTCTACACTTCCCACTGACTCTGTCTACACTTCCCACTGACTCTGTCTACACTTCCCACTGCCTCTGTCACACTTCCCACTGCCTCTGTCACACTTCCCACTGCCTCTGTCTACACTTCCCACTGACTCTGTCACACTTCCCACTGACTCTGTCACACTTCACACTGCCTCTGTCTACACTTCCCACTGACTCTGTCACACTTCCCACTGACTCTGTCACACTTCCCACTGACTCTGTCTACACTTCCCACTGACTCTGTCACACTTCCCACTGCCTCTGTCTACACTTCCCACTGACTCTGTCACACTTCCCACTGACTCTGTCTACACTTCCCACTGACTCTGTCTACACTTTCCACTGCCTCTGTCTACACTTCCCACTGACTCTGTCACACTTCCCACTGACTCTGTCACACTTCCCACTGACTCTGTCTACACTTTCCACTGACTCTGTCACACTTCCCACTGACTCTGTCTACACTTCCCACTGACTCTGTCTACACTTTCCACTGACTCTGTCTACACTTCCCACTGACTCTGTCTACACTTCCCACTGACTCTGTCTACACTTCCCACTGACTCTGTCACACTTCCCACTGCCTCTGTCACACTTCCCACTGCCTCTGTCTACACTTCCCACTGACTCTGTCTACACTTCCCACTGACTCTGTCTACACTTTCCACTGACTCTGTCTACACTTCCCATTGACTCTGTCTACACTTTCCACTGCCTCTGTCACACTTCCCACTGACTCTGTCTACACTTCCCACTGACTCTGTCTACACTTCCCATTGACTCTGTCTACACTTTCCACTGCCTCTGTCACACTTCCCACTGACTCTGTCTACACTTCCCACTGACTCTGTCTACACTTTCCACTGCCTCTGTCTACACTTCCTACTGACTCTGTCTACACTTCCCACTGACTCTGTCTACACTTCCCAGTGACTCTGTCTACACTTCCCACTGACTCTGTCTACACTTCCCACTGCCTCTGTCTACACTTCCCATTGACTCTGTCTACACTTCCCACTGCCTCTGTCACACTTCCCACTGCCTCTGTCTACACTTTCCACTGACTCTGTCTACACTTCCCACTGACTCTGTCTACACTTCCCACTGACTCTGCCTACACTTCCCAGTGACTCTGTCTACACTTCCCACTGACTCTGTCTACACTTCCCACTGACTCTGCCTACACTTCCCAGTGACTCTGTCTACACTTTCCACTGACTCTGTCACACTTCCCACTGACTCTGTCTACACTTCCCACTGACTCTGTCACACTTCCCACTGACTCTGTCTACACTTCCCACTGACTCTGTCACACTTCCCACTGACTCTGTCTACACTTCCCACTGACTCTGTCTACACTTCCCACTGCCTCTGTCACACTTCCCACTGACTCTGTCTACACTTTCCACTGACTCTGTCACACTTCCCACTGACTCTGTCTACACTTCCCACTGACTCTGTCTACACTTTCCACTGACTCTGTCTACACTTCCCACTGACTCTGTCTACACTTCCCACTGACTCTGTCTACACTTCCCACTGACTCTGTCACACTTCCCACTGCCTCTGTCACACTTCCCACTGCCTCTGTCTACACTTCCCACTGACTCTGTCTACACTTCCCACTGACTCTGTCACACTTCCCACTGCCTCTGTCACACTTCCCACTGCCTCTGTCTACACTTCCCACTGACTCTGTCTACACTTCCCACTGACTCTGTCTACACTTCCCACTGACTCTGTCTACACTTCCCATTGACTCTGTCTACACTTTCCACTGCCTCTGTCACACTTCCCACTGACTCTGTCTACACTTCCCACTGACTCTGTCTACACTTCCCATTGACTCTGTCTACACTTCCCACTGACTCTGTCTACACTTCCCACTGCCTCTGTCACACTTCCCACTGACTCTGTCTACACTTCCCACTGACTCTGTCTACACTTCCCACTGACTCTGTCTACACTTTCCACTGCCTCTGTCACACTTCCCACTGACTCTGTCTACACTTCCCACTGACTCTGTCTACACTTTCCACTGCCTCTGTCTACACTTCCTACTGACTCTGTCTACACTTCCCACTGACTCTGTCTACACTTCCCACTGACTCTGTCTACACTTCCTACTGACTCTGTCTACACTTCCCACTGACTCTGTCTACACTTTCCACTGCCTCTGTCACACTTCCCACTGACTCTGTCTACACTTCCCACTGACTCTGTCTACAATTCCCACTGACTCTGTCTACAATTCCCACTGACTCTCTCTACACTTCCCACTGACTCTGTCTACACTTCCCACTGACTCTGTCTACACTTCCCACTGACTCTGTCACACTTCCCACTGACTCTGTCTACACTTCCCACTGCCTCTGTCTACACTTCCCACTGACTCTGTCTACACTTTCCACTGACTCTGTCTACACTTCCCACTGACTCTGTCTACACTTCCCACTGACTCTGTCTACACTTCCCACTGACTCTGTCACACTTCCCACTGACTCTGGCTACACTTTCCACTGACTCTGTCTACACTTCCCACTGACTCTGTCTACACTTTCCACTGCCTCTGTCACACTTCCCACTGACTCTGTCTACACTTCCCACTGACTCTGTCTACAATTCCCACTGACTCTGTCTACAATTCCCACTGACTCTCTCTACACTTCCCACTGACTCTGTCTACACTTCCCACTGACTCTGTCTACACTTCCCACTGACTCTCTCTACACTTCCCACTGACTCTGTCTACACTTCCCACTGACTCTGTCTACACTTCCCATTGACTCTGTCTACACTTTCCACTGCCTCTGTCACACTTCCCACTGACTCTGTCTACACTTCCCACTGACTCTGTCTACACTTCCCACTGACTCTGTCACACTTCCCACTGCCTCTGTCACACTTCCCACTGCCTCTGTCTACACTTCCCACTGACTCTGTCTACACTTCCCACTGACTCTGTCTACACTTCCCAGTGACTCTGTCACACTTCCCACTGACTCTGTCTACACTTCCCACTGACTCTGTCTACACTTCCCACTGACTCTGTCTACACTTTCCACTGCCTCTGTCACACTTCCCACTGCCTCTGTCTACACTTCCCACTGACTCTGTCTACACTTCCCACTGACTCTGTCTACACTTCCCAGTGACTCTGTCACACTTCCCACTGACTCTGTCTACACTTCCCACTGCCTCTGTCTACACTTCCCACTGACTCTGTCTACACTTCCCACTGACTCTGTCTACACTTTCCACTGCCTCTGTCTACACTTCCCACTGACTCTGTCACACTTCCCAGTGACTCTGTCTACACTTCCCACTGACTCTGTCTACACTTCCCACTGACTCTGTCTACACTTCCCACTGCCTCTGTCTACACTTCCCACTGACTCTGTCTACACTTCCCACTGACTCTGTCTACACTTCCCACTGACTCTGTCTACACTTCCCAGTGACTCTGTCTACACTTCCCACTGACTCTGTCTACACTTCCCACTGACTCTGTCTACACTTCCCACTGACTCTGTCTACACTTCCCACTGCCTCTGTCTACACTTCCCACTGACTCTGTCTACACTTCCCACTGACTCTGTCTACACTTTCCACTGCCTCTATCACACTTCCCACTGACCCTGTCTACACTTTCCACTGACTCTGTCTACACTTCCCACTGACTCTGTCTACACTTCCCACTGACTCTGTCTACACTTCCCACTGACTCTGTCTACACTTTCCACTGACTCTGTCTACACTTCCCACTGACTCTGTCACACTTCCCACTGACTCTGTCTACACTTCCCACTGCCTCTGTCTACACTTCCCACTGACTCTGTCTACACTTTCCACTGCCTCTGTCTACACTTCCCACTGATTCTGTCTACACTTTCCACTGACTCTGTCACACTTCCCACTGACTCTGTCTACACTTCCCACTGACTCTGTCACACTTCCCACTGCCTCTGTCTACACTTCCCACTGCCTCTGTCACACTTCCCACTGACCCTGTCTACACTTTCCACTGACTCTGTCTACACTTCCCACTGACTCTGTCTACACTTCCCACTGACTCTGTCTACACTTCCCACTGACTCTGTCTACACTTTCCACTGACTCTGTCTACACTTCCCACTGACTCTGTCACACTTCCCACTGACTCTGTCTACACTTCCCACTGCCTCTGTCTACACTTCCCACTGACTCTGTCTACACTTTCCACTGCCTCTGTCTACACTTCCCACTGATTCTGTCTACACTTTCCACTGACTCTGTCACACTTCCCACTGACTCTGTCTACACTTCCCACTGATTCTGTCACACTTCCCACTGCCTCTGTCTACACTTCCCACTGACTCTGTCTACACTTCCCACTGACTCTGTCTACACTTTCCACTGCCTCTGTCTACACTTCCCACTGCCTCTGTCACACTTCCCACTGACTCTGTCTACACTTTCCACTGACTCTGTCACACTTCCCACTGCCTCTGTCACACTTCCCACTGACTCTGTCTACACTTCCCACTGACTGTCACACTTCCCACTGACCCTGTCTACACTTCCCAGTGACTCTGTCTACACTTCCCACTGACTCTGTCTACACTTTCCACTGACTCTGTCACACTTCCCACTGACTCTGTCACACTTCCCATTGACTCTGTCTACACTTCCCACTGACTCTGTCTACACTTTCCACTGCCTCTGTCACACTTCCCACTGACTCTGTCACACTTCCCACTGACTCTGTCACACTTCCCACTGCCTCGGTCACACTTCCCACTGACTCTGTCTACACTTCCCACTGACTCTGTCACACTTTCCACTGACTCTGTCTACACTTCCCACTGACTCTGTCTACACTTCCCACTGACTCTGTCTACACTTCCCACTGACTCTGTCACACTTCCCATTGACTCTGTCTACACTTCCCACTGACTCTGTCACACTTCCCACTGACTCTGTCTACACTTCCCACTGACTCTGTCACACTTCCCACTGACTCTGTCTACACTTCCCACTGACTCTGTCTACACTTCCCACTGACTCTGTCTACACTTCCCACTGACTCTGTCTACACTTCCCACTGACTCTGTCACACTTCCCACTGACTCTGTCTACACTTCCCACTGACTCTGTCTACACTTCCCACTGACTCTGTCTACACTTCCCACTGACTCTGTCTACACTTCCCATTGACTCTGTCTACACTTCCCACTGACTCTGTCTACACTTCCCACTGACTCTGTCTACACTTCCCACTGACTCTGTCACACTTCCCACTGACTCTGTCTACACTTCCCACTGACTCTGTCTACACTTCCCACTGACTCTGTCACACTTCCCATTGACTCTGTCTACACTTCCCACTGACTCTGTCACACTTCCCACTGACTCTGTCTACACTTCCCACTGACTCTGTCTACACTTCCCACTGCCTCTGTCACACTTCCCACTGCCTCTGTCACACTTCCCACTGACTCTGTCTACACTTCCCACTGACTCTGTCTACACTTCCCATTGACTCTGTCTACACTTCCCACTGACTCTGTCACACTTCCCACTGACTCTGTCACACTTCCTACTGACTCTGTCACACTTCCCACTGCCTCTGTCACACTTCTCACTGACCCTGTCTACACTTCCCACTGACTCTGTCTACACTTCCCACTGCCTCTGTCTACACTTTCCACTGACTCTGTCACACTTCCCACTGACTCTGTCTACACTTCCCACTGCCTCTGTCTACACTTCCCACTGACTCTGTCTACACTTCCCATTGACTCTGTCTACACTTCCCACTGCCTCTGTCACACTTCCCACTGCCTCTATCACACTTCCCACTGACTCTGTCTACACTTCCCACTGACTCTGTCACACTTCCCACTGCCTCTGTCTACACTTCCCACTGCCTCTATCACACTTCCCACTGACTCTGTCTACACTTCCCACTGACTCTGTCACACTTCCCACTGCCTCTGTCTACACTTCCCACTGACTCTGTCTACACTTCCCACTGCCTCTGTCACACTTCCCACTGCCTCTGTCTACACTTCCCACTGACTCTGTCACACTTCCCACTGCCTCTGTCTACACTTCCCACTGACTCTGTCTACACTTCCCACTGACTCTGTCACACTTCCCACTGCCTCTGTCTACACTTCACACTGACTCTGTCTACACTTCCCACTGCCTCTTCACACTTCCCACTGACTCTGTCTACACTTTCCATTGCCTCTGTCACACTTCCCACTGACTCTGTCACACTTCCCACTGACTCTGTCTACACTTCCCACTGCCTCTGTCACACTTCCCACTGACTCTGTCACACTTCCCACTGACTCTGTCTACACTTTCCATTCCTCGGGAAGGCGGCAAACACAATCAAGGATCCTTCCCACCCTAGTCATTCTCTCTTTTTCCTTTCCCATTCTGCAGAAGCTTGAGAACACATGCCAGTAGAATGAAGGACTGCTTCTCCTCTAGTGGCACGCACAAAATGCTGGAGGAACTCAGCAGGCCAGGCAGGATCTATGGAAAAGAGTACAGTCGCTGTTTCGAGCCAAGATCCTTCATCAGGACTGGAGAGAAAGAAAAGATGAATAGACATAGTAAGAAAGTTGGAGGAGGGGAGGAAGAACCACGAGGTGAAAGATGAAATGGGGAGCTGGAGGGGGAGGGGTGAAGTAAAGAGCTGGGAAGTTGATTGCTGAAAGAGATACAGGGCTGGAGAAAGGAGAATCTAATAGGAGAGGACTGAAGGCCATGGAAGAAAGGGAAGGGGGAGGAGCACCAGAAGGGGGTGATGGGCAGGCAAGGAGATAAGGTGAGAGAGGAAAATGGGGATGGTGTTGGGGAATGGTGAAAGGGGGTGGGGTGGGGGGTGAGGCATTACTGGAAGTTTGAGAAATTGATGTTCATGCCATCAGGTTGTCGGCTACCCAGGCGGAATATAAAGTGTCGCTCCTCCAACCTGAGCGTGGGCTCATCACTGCTGTAGAGGAGGTTATAGACAGCTTCTACTCTACCCAAATAAGACTCTTGAAATGACAAAGGTGAAATCTTCATCTCTCAGTCTACCTTGTGATAGCCCTCGAACTTTATTGATCTCCCTGGACCACACTTTTGCTGTATCTGTGAAGCTATATTCTGCCTTCTGTAAATTTTTATTCTCTTAATGTACTTTTGTCTGGACTGATCTGTCTGGATGGCCTGCAATCAAAAGTTGTTCGCTAGATTGTGTTTACTCCAGACAATATTAAACCAGCTACCACTGATGGTCCGGAGTGTTGGGGACACAGGTTGAAAACACTGGGGAAGGGGTGATGTGAGGAGGGTTTATCTTAGATGGCTTTTGACTGGGAACCCATTATCTGTGAGGGTGGAGTAGGCTTATCAATGATAAGAAGGATATTGGATCAGAAGTTGAGGGGAAAAAAACTTGCAGGGATGGGGAAGTAGGGTTAAACCCAGAGGGGCAAATATCCTGCTTTGTGCTGTAATATATCTACATTGCCACGTTCTGCCAAGTTGTTATAAACCCCTGGTCCATCCCAACATGGACATGGCATCCAATTCTGGGTCCCACACTGTGGAATGGATTCACAGCTCATGGAGAAGGTGCAGAGGATATCTATAGGAAAATGCCAGTAATGTGGAGGAACTAGAGGTGCTGAGGGACTGCTCCTCAGAACAAAGAAAGTTAATGGGAGATGACAAACTTGTCATTTCAATAGAGTGAATCAGGAGTAGCTGCATCCAGGGACAGGAAGGAAAGGGATCTCGGAAAAGGAGTGAGGGACTTGGCAGAGGGACCTGAGGACAAGGAGTATTGGTAGAGGGACCTGAGGACAAGGAGTGAGGGACTTGGCAGAGGGACCTGAGGACAAGGAGTATTGGCAGAGGGACCTGAGGACAAGGAGTGAGGGGCTTGGTAGAGGGACCTGAGGACAAGGAGTGAGGGGCTTGGTAGAGGGACCTGAGGACAAGGAGTATTGGTAGAGGGACCAGAGGACAAGGAGTATTGGCAGAGGGACCTGAGGACAAGGAGTGAGGGGCTTGGTAGAGGGACCTGAGGACAAGGAGTATTGGCAGAGGGACCTGAGGACAAGGAGTGAGGGACTTGGTAGAGGGACCTGAGGACAAGGAGTATTGGCAGAGGGACCTGAGGACAAGGAGTGAGGGGCTTGGCAGAGGGACCTGAGGACAAGGAGTGAGGACATCAGCACAGGGACTGAAGTGGGGGAGGAAGAGAGCAAATGGCTTTGACTGGGGGATATGCTGTCTGAAAGGGCACTGGTGATTGTTCAAACAAAGTTGAAGAAAGAGTTGAAGCAGGGAATTCAAAGTTCAAAGCTCAAAGTAAATTTATTGTCAAATTACATCTATTACATATCCAACCCTGAGATTTATTTTCTTGTGGGTTTTCACCGTAAGTACAAGAAACACAATAAAATCAATGAAAGACCATATCCAACAGGATGAACCAGTGTGCAAAAAAAAACTGTGCAAGTACAAAAAGTAAGAGAAGAAAAACAAAGAAAATAATAATAATAATAATAATAATAATAATAATATATAAACAATAAATATAGAGAACATGAGAAGAAAAATCCTTGAAGGTGTGTCCATAGGTTGTGGGAACAGTTCAGTGACAGGGTGAGTGAAGTTGAGTGAAGTTATCCCCTCTGGTTCAAGATCTTGACAGTTGAGGGGTAATAGCTGTTCCTGAACCTGGTGCTGCGGGTCCTGAGGCTCCTGTACCTTCTCCTTGATGGCAGCAGCGAGAAGAGAGCATGAACTGGGTGATGGATGTTGATGGATGTTGCTTTCCTGTGACAGTGCTCCATATAGATGTGCTCAACGGAGGGGATGATGCACCATCAATAACTCTGAGACGTGGGTTAAGGTAGGCTTTTATTGGCTGGAAGAAAGCACAAGCAGCAAGTGACCACCACACAACATCCTGGAGACTGAGGCCGGGGCTGTGCCTCCAATCGCCTTTATACCGGGGTCTTTGGGAGGAGCCACAGGAGCAGTCAGCAGAGGGGTGTGTCCAGACAGGTATATGTAGTTCACCACAGGGGAGGGCTTTATCCATAATAGACTGGGCTGTATCCATTACTTTTTAGGCTTTTCTATACAAAGGCATTGATGTTTCCATACCAGACCATGATGCAATCGGCCAATATACTTCCCACCACACACCTATATAACTTTGTCAGCATTTTAGATGACATGCCAAGTCCTTTTGCAAACTTCTAGGAAGGTTGAGTCACTGCCGTGCTTTCTTCATAATGGCACTTATGTGTTGGACCCAGATCAGATCTTCTTAAATGATAACACCGAGGCATTTGAAGTTGCTGACCCTCGCCATCTCTAAACCCCCAATGAGGACTGACTCATGGACCGCCATTTTCCTCCTCCTGAAGTCAATAATCAGCTCCTTGGTCTTGCTGACTTTGAATGATAAAGCCAGACATTGCTGTGACAGCACTCAGCCAGATTTTCAGCCTCCCATCCTACATGATGATTTGTCACCACCTTCGATTTGGTCAATGACTGTGGTATCATTGGCAAACTTAAATATGGCATTGGAGCTGTGCTTAGCCACACAATTGTAGGTGTAAAGTGAATAGGGCGGGGGGCTATGGACACATAGCTGAGGGAGATTGTGGAGTAAATGTTGTTGCCAATCTGAACTGACTGGTCAGCAAGTGGTGAAATCAAAGATCCAGCTACACAGGGGGTTTTGAGGCCTAGGTCTTGAAGCTTATTGATTAATTTTAAGAGAATGATAGTATTGAATGCTCAGCTTGAATTTATAGGATTGTGAGGAGACAGCAGGGACTAGTGGGGTTGACTAAAGAGATTTAAAACAAAAACGAAGAGCGGGCAAAAATTGCTCCTTGTCTCTCTGAACAAGGGCAACGCAGAAAGAGACCGAGAATGAAGACTGTTTCAGAGGCAGTTATGGGGTCTCAATTTGTTTAAAGGAATATATCAGAAATGGAGCAACAAATAATCTACTGGAGGAACCAACAGTTGATCAGCATCTGTTGGAGTAAAGGAATTGTCAACATTTCCCCCCACAAATGCTGCTTAACCCCCTGAGATCCTCCAGTAGATTATTTGTTGTTTCAGATTCCAGCACATGTAGTCTCGTGTCTCTCTTTTTATTAAAACTGTTGTGCTGAATATTGATCAACTCAAAATGTTAATTTTAGAATCATGGACAGAAGAAGGCCATTCACTCCAACATGTTTGGGCTAGTAAAAAGAGAATTTTCCAGCTTCATCCCATCTTCTTATACTGGGCTGATAGTTTGGGAGATCCCAGCACTTATAGTGCATACTGAAGGACTGTTTCACTGTGGTGAGAGTTTATGCCTTGATCACACCTTCAGCCAGTGAATTTCAGGCTCCCATCACTGCTGGGACAAAAACAAATCCCTTCTCTTCTTCTTTTGCACGATCAATTAAGTAATTTATTGTAAGTTACAGTAATTTTAATGCATGTCACTGTACTGCAGCCGTGAAACAACAAATTTCATTCTGTACAATAAACCTGATTCCTAATTCTGATTCTGATTCTGCCGATGATCTCACTGGTTTGTGACTCGTCTGCTAAGGCCAACAGATCCTTCCTTTCTGCTTGAACCTGGTCCTCAGGACTTTGACCTAGATTATTAATCCAGTGATAATACCTCTCAGTCATCATCTCCCTATAATGTGGAGCCAGAAAGAGTTAACATTTCAGGTCTGTTCTGAAGGGCCCCAGAATGTAATCATTACCTGTTTGTCTTCCCACAGTTGCTGCCTGACGTGCAGAGTATTTCCAACATGACCTGCTTTTATTTCAGATTTTCAGCATTTACCGTTTGATTATCAATCACGTAAATGAGAGTGGTTCAATAATAAATTGTAGCTTTAAGACTTTCTGTGTTACACCCGACAACTGGAGCAGCGATCCGAGAAATCATGGTTAACATCTATCAAAGGGTTTTTGATGGATTGCAATGTTGTCCAGGTTTAACATCCCCCGCTGTGGACCAGTGACGCTGTACTGCCTGGGATTTTGTGTCTAAGCGCTTGGAGAAAGCGTGTAGCCCAGATTTCATCAACCTCCTCTCCACGGACAGTTGGGAATCTCTGGAATATGTTGTTGGCTGAGTCACTGGATCTGTGAGGTAGCAACACAACATACCGCCACAACCATTTACATACAATAGATCAATACAGAACAGGAACAGATACTTCGGCTTCTGATGCCCAGTTACACTAATCCCTTCATCCTGCGCATGGTCCAGATCCCTCCATTCTCTGCACATTGATGTAAACTGGTGAATTGGTGAATCAATTTATCATTGTCACATGTACTGAGGTGTTGTAAAAAACTGTCTTGCATGCCTTTCATACTGGCCAACTCATTACAACAGTACACTGAGGTACTTTGTACAGGGTAAAACAATAACAGAATGCAGTATAATGTGTTTTAGTTACAAAGAAAGTGCAGTACAGCAGACAAATAGGCGAAAGGTCATAGACATAAGAATTGATATTTCAAGGAGTATAATGATTATAATAGGAGAAATGAGTGAATCTGCAGAGATCAGCTTGTAACAAGGTGCCCTGATCTAATGCCATTACATGTGCCTATCTAAGAACTTCTTAAAAAGCTCTATCACATTTGCCTCCTCCACCACCCTCTGTGTAAAAACCTACCCTGCACATCTCCTTTGACCTCTTCCCCTCTCACCTTAAATGTATGCCCTAGGAAAAGGGTACCAGATGTCAACTATAACTATCTAGTATTTCAGGTGCCTTGCCGTTCGGCATGGGCAATCATGTCTCTCCATCCATCACGGTCCCTGACCCTCCGAATTGCCTCCCCTGTTTCTAACCGTGATGTTAATCCATCTCTCATTTTCATTCTCTGACTGCCTCTGCTTCTTTTTCCTTCCAGCTTTCCAGCTGTAACTAAATGTCCTAATGTCTCTCTTCACATGATGTGTCCAAAGAATTTTGATTGCTGTTTTCTGATTTTTTAAAGTAATGTACGTTTTGTTTTCATTCTCTATAGAACTTCTTCGTTGGTTATCCAGTCTGTATATGATATACATAGCATTCTTCTAAGAAACTACATCTCTGCTGCATTGATTCTTTTTTCCATTGCATTTGTGATGGTCCATGACTCGCAGCCATACATCAGTATAGGAAGAATATAGCAGCTGAGAGTTCTAAGGTGGGTGTCAATTGGTATTTTCTTGTTCGTTAGGATGGTTTTCATTTCTGTAAATGCTGTTCTTGCTTTTATGTCTGTTTCGCATTTGCCATCAGATGTTACCCATGACCGAAGGTACTTGAAGTTGTGAATTTGTTTCAGGATTTCATTTCACAATACGATCCTACAGTTTGGGATACGTATCAGGTTTCTTTGATACTGCCATTACTTCATTTTTCTTTCTGTTTAAGGTTAGGCCACGTCTTTCGCTCTCTGTGTTGATGATAGATACTAGTTTCTGTAAATTTACTTCACTGTTTGCTATCAGTACTGTATCAGTCACATAGCGGAGGTTATTGATATTGTATCCTCCTATACTTATTTCAAGTAGGTCTTGGATGGTTCTCATGATGTTTTCACTGTACAGGGAGAACAGGTCTGGTGATAGAACACAACCCTGTCTGAATCCTCGCTTTATTGGCTGATATTCACCAATCTCGTTGTCTATCCATATGGCTGCACTTTGTTGCCAGTGGAGATTCCTGATTATTCTTAGATCTTTTAGGTCGATATCAATATCTCTAAGCATTTTCACGATGACTTGGTGTTTCACTGTGTCAAAGGCTTTTGTGTAGTCAATGAAACAGAAGTATAGGTTTTTTTTGTACTTCTATTGACCTTTCGATAATATTCCTGAGAATACAAGTTGTGTTTGATGTTCCCTTGCCATCGACAAAACCGCACTGTTCTTCACTGATCTCTGGGTTAATTTTGTTTCTTATTCTCAGCGTGATGATTCTCAGTAGAATTTTTGTGGGGTGGCTCTATGCCTCTCATAATTTTACGAAGTTCTGTCAGATCTCCCCTCAGCCTCTGGCACTCCAGAGGGGGGAAATATCAAATATGTCTAACCTTCCCTTACGGCACATGCCCTCAAATCCAGGCAGCGTTCTCGTCTACAGCTTCTCCAAACCCTCAACATCCTTCCTACAATGGGCCGAAACAGAATTGAATGCAATACTGTAGATGCAGCCTTACTAGAGTTTTATAAACATCTCAGCTGGTGAAAGTTTATCCTTTTCTTTCCAAGTAAATGTGTAACTTGAGTCATTGTTAAAATGCAAAGCAAGTGAATTAATTCAGAGTACATTGGACGGGCACCTACATTCCATATGTGCCCACCAGAGGGCACCACAGCCCCAGTGTTTGGATTCAGGATGAACCCTTCCCAGGGAGATCTGGATTTCAATTCTCCATCTTCCACAGGTGCGTGTGCAATTCTGAAAACACGTTCATAAAGAGATGGGTGGCTCCCATCACATCTGTAATACTCTGCTGGTGCTGTAGGTAAGAAGGAAACAAGAGCCAGAGCCCAGTTCAGGAGAAGGCCATTTAGCCCATCGAACTCAGGAATGATAGTCATAGAGCAACACAACAAAGTAGATAGGTCCTTCTGCCCAATCAGTTCATGCCAACCCCATTGTCATTGAGCTAATCCCAATTTCCTGCACTCGGCCTATATCCTTCCAGGCCCCTCCCGTCCATGTACCTAGTCAAGTGCTTCTTAACTGATACAATTTTACCTGCTGCAACCACTCCTTCATCAGCTTGTTCATACACTCACCATCTTGTGCATGAAAACTCACCTTGTAAATCTTCCTGCTTTCACCCTAAATCTATGCCCTCTTCTTTTGGACTCCCATACCTTGGGGAAAAGACTTGTAATATTCATCTTATCTATGCCTTTCAGATTTTTAAACCGCTTCTATCCTTCTTTTTCAAGGAATAAAGACCTAACCTGTCCAATCTCGCCCTTTAACTCAGGCCCCGTAGAACTGGCAATATCTTCATCATTTTCTTCTGCAAGTTTTCCTGTTGAACCTCAAGTGTGATCCTGAGCGCTTCCCCATCTGTCCCCGTTCTCTCAGTTTCTCTCGGTGTCTCTGAGTCCATCTCTCCCTCGACTGTATCCAGTGACTTCTTCTCCAGCGTGAGTAGTTCCAGAGTCTTCTGTGAGAAATTCTCCTGATCTCCCCCTTATTTTGAATCGGGATCAGATGCAGGTTCATTATCACTGATATATGTTTTGTGACAGCAGTACAGTTTGTCGTTAACAATTACTGTAAATTACAATAAGAAATAAAATAAATAAGAAATGTAAAAAAAGGAATAGTGGGGTAGGGTACATGAGTTCACGGGCTGTTCAGAAATCTAATGGCAGAGGGGAAGAAGCTGTTCCTAAAACACCGAGCGTGGGTCTTCGGGCTCCTGTGCCTTCTGCCCGATGGTGGTAATGAGAGGGTGGCATACCCTGGGTGATAAGGATCCTTTATGGCAGATGCCAGTTTCCTTGCTACTGTTAATTGCTTTCCTTCATCTGCCCAACACATCAGGTGACTGAGGGGTTATATTGCGTTGTTCTGAGGTGAATGATAGCAGGGCAAAAATAAAAAAATAAAGTGTGTGAAAGTAAGGATAGGATCAGGGTGGTCGGGAAGGTTCCCGAACTTTGTCCGTTCACATTCAGTCAGATGGTGTCAGAGCTTTGGCCTCAGCTCCCTCCATTTCCAAGACGTAGTGGTTCAGGTGGGCAGCAAGAGGCTGTTTCTGAACCCCTCGCGGGCTGGAGCTTACGGGGTTGGCAGATCGAGGTGTTCAACATGAAAGGTCTCTTCTGGTGGGAGGAGACATTTTGAGAACAAGAGAGCAGAGGCCGATGTTTGGAGCCGTGACATTTGGCTGTTCGGTTAGAGCTTCCATCTACTGAGGGCAAACAAGGAGTGAAAACACTCTCGGCCAACTTGTTGGGGCTGATCACCACAAAGCTCACAGTACATTTTTGTCGGGGGGGTTTCTAAGGAGCTTGAAAGGGGGTGAGTTGGTGCTGAGGTGTTCAACCTGCTAGCACAGGCTTGGGGAGGTAGCTGGTCTTCCACAGCAATCTTTGGAAAATATTGTAGAAGAAATGATTGTGAAACTGTACATTTATAGTCAATGATAGCTTCTGGTTTCATTGTCATGTCTAACAATTGTTAGTTTGCCAGCAGGAAGCCTCAATCATCTCTCTCTCTCAGAGCCCATCTCAACTTGGAGATTACTTGGGATGTTGCATTCTGCCCTGGTCATCTCACCATAGGAAGGAGGAGAGACCATGCAGAGGAGATTTACTGGGATGCTGTCTGCTTTAGAGAACACGAGGAAAGGTAGAAACCAGCAACTCACCAGGCATTGACCACTGTTGTGAAGAACGCTTCTGTCTTCCTCCATCCTCTGCATGTGGGAGTCTTTCTAATTCCACTTCAGAATGGCTGTGTCCCCGATCCCAGACAACCTGCAGGATGGATTCGCCTCTTCTGATCCATGTATGTACAAATCTGAGAAAGTCCGTCTAAAAAACTCTCAGAATTCCAAACTCCAGAAAACACAACCCTGGTTTATGCAAACCCCTACAGCACATTTCACAGTGTTCATCCCTTCCTGTGCCTGTAACCCCCTCCATCCACTACATCACTCTAGCCCCTCTACCTCTCCCTGCCTCTATAGCCACATCTGGCCCACTATATCGCTCCCTGTATCTGTAACACAACCGGCCCCTACACCCCTTCCAATCTCTGCATCCCCCTCCAGCCCCTACACCCCTTCCCATCTCTGCATCCCTTCCCATCTCTGCATCCCCCTCCAGCCTCTACACCCCTCCCCATCTCTTCAGCCCCCTCCAGCCTCTACACCCCTTCCCATCTCTGCAGCCCCCTCCAGCCCCTACACCCCTTCCCATCTCTGCATCCCCTCCAGCCCCTACACCCCTTCCCATCTCTGCATCCCCCTCCAGCCTCTACACCCCTTCCCATCACTGCAACCCCCTCCAGCCCTTACACCCCTTCCCATCTCTGCATCCCCCTCCAGCCCTTACACCCCTTCCCATCTCTGCATCCCCCTCCAGCCCCTACACCCCTTCCCATCTCTGAATCCTCCTCCAGCCTCTACACCCCTCCCTATCTCTTCAGCCCCCTCCAGCCTCTACACCCCTTCCCATCTCTGCAGCCCCCTCCAGCCCCTACACCCCTTCCCATCACTGCATCCCCTCCAGCCCCTACACCCCTTCCCATCTCTGCATCCCCCTCCACCCCTACACCCCTTCCCATCACTGCATTCCCCTCCAGCCCCTACACCCCTTCCCATCTCTTCAGCCCCCCTCCAGCCCCTACACCCCTTCCCATCTCTGCATCCCCCTCCAGCCCCTACACCCCCTGCCATCTCTGCATCCCCCTCTAGCCCCTACACCCCTTCCCATCTCTGCATCCCCCTCCAGCCCCTACATCCCTTCCCATCTCTGCATCCCCCTCTAGCCCCTACACCCCTTCCCATCTCTGCAACCCCCTCCATCCCTACACCCCTTCCCATCTCTGCAGCCCCCTCCAGCCCTTACACCCCTTCCCATCTCTGCATCCCCCTCCAGCCCTTACACCCCTTCTCATCTCTGAATCCCCCTCCAGCCCCTACACCCCTTCCCATCTCTGCATCCCCCTCCAGCCCCTACACCCCTTCCCATCTCTGTAATGCACTCCAGTCCTCAGAACCTTCCTGTTGTACCCCCCTCCATTTGCTGCAGGGAGCAGGTTGTGCAATATCGTCAGGGTGCTTGGAAATGTCCTGAATGGAGGAATCCTCTTTTGTGTTTGAGAAAGACATTGATGAGGATGAGTTATAAGCAGTGTTCGAGGTGCAGGTGTATCCACCAAAAACGGAGGGGCTGCCAGCCCTTCCTCATTCTGCCTTGTCCCAACACAGCCACTGTGAAATGTGACAATTGTTTAACAGGTCAAGTTGATTCATAAAACTCAGTGGTGTCATAAAACACATCGAGAGATTGTGCTTTATTGTACAACACCACAGGTCACCCTGACCGGAACCACAGTCAGAGATTCTGGGTTTGTGAGCTCTACTG
Organism: Hemitrygon akajei; assembly: GCF_048418815.1. NCBI lineage: Eukaryota > Metazoa > Chordata > Chondrichthyes > Myliobatiformes > Dasyatidae > Hemitrygon > Hemitrygon akajei. The sequence goes on from NC_133127.1 coordinate 37,700,851, forward strand.
TGAACTCCCTGCTCTAGACTGAGATCCAGAAGCTACAAAGGGCTGAGAACGCACACCACCAGACTCAAGAACAGCTTCTATACCACTGTTATCTGACTTTTTATTCAGCTGTTGTCTAATTCCAGAGACACTTGTTCAAGGAGGCAACAACCCATCATCAAAGTTCCCCACTGTCTGGACCATGCTATCTCTCACAGAAACCTGAAGTCCCTCACTACCAGATTTACGACCAGCAACAATCATTCAGCTCTTGAACTGACCAGCATAACTTAGACCTTGAGACATAGGAGCAGAATTCGGCCGGTCAGCCCACCGAATCTGTTCTGCCATTTCACCATGGCCTACCCATTTTCCCTCTCTTAATTCTCTAAAGTTCAGCAACACGATGACTGCTTTACACTACTCGATAGTATTTTTCACCATAGATGCTGCCTGGCCCGCTGAGTTCCTCCAGCATTTTGTGTGTGTTCCTTACACTAAGACTAGGTTTCTTATTTTTCTTCTAACTGTGTTCTTTCTGGTAAAGTTTGTGTTTGAGATTTTAAATTTATCTTCTTCCTGTGAATGCTGTTTATCTGATGCTCTGAGCCTGTGACACTGCAGCAGGTAAGTTTTCCGTTGCACCCGTGCACACATGGACTTGTGCAGATGACAATAAACTGAATTTTGGCTTTGAGTCTTGAATGGATCTCTTGTTTGCTGAAGATGAGCTTTTGATCTTCCAATCGTTATTTCAGTTTGTCAATCCTCACTGCATCAGTATCATTATTCTGCATTCTGTTTTTATCTACCTTTTGTACTCGCTGGATGTGCTTGTTTATGGAATGATCTGACAGGACGGCACAGAAACAAAAGCAAGCGTTCCACTGCATCTTGGTAATTATACGCCAATTACAAATTGCCTACTCCATTTTGTCTTACTCTTTGCTTACTGCTGGTACATGGAACTCAGGGCCAGGGGTTGTGTCTGCCAGCAATAGCCCACCCTCTGCGGGTGAAACTCTCCGCTCCTGTGGCAGCCACAGGTACAATACCACAGCTGCAATCACTTCCTGCCACACTCAGTGTCAAAGGAAGTGGATTTTGCTGATGATGGCAAATTACAATTTATAACACCTCAGTCAAGAAAACAATGCAAAACTTTAACCTGGAATTATGCAGTGCGGCAGAGTCTCTTTCGCCATTGTGTCTGTACCAGATTTGACATCCCAGTGTAGGTTGGGAGCATTATGACAGGCCACTGGATAGAGGGAGTGAGTTAATCCCAAAGTTAGCCCATCTCACCTTTTCCCAATTTTACTCAACCCCCTTTTAAGAACTCCTATTGAATCTGCCCTCACCAAAGGGAACAAGTGGCTGTGTAAGAGAAAAGGTCTCAAACCTACATGTACAGAGACTCTGTTTTACTTTTTTTCCTGTGTTCACATATCAGGAATAAAGAAGATCTGGGTTTACATTCACATCCCTTTTAGTAAAGGCACTTTACCAAACTTAGTTTAGTTGGGTGTTTGATGGTCAGTTTTAACACAACGGGCCGAACAGCCTGTTTCTGTGCCCTTCCCTCTCTGCTGATCGCTTCATTCTATATCCCTCTGCTTACTCGCCCTCCCACCACCAGAATTATTTGCTCCTCATTTCAGTAAAATTCATCATGTTAAACACCTCCATCCAATCTCTGCTGTAAGGAGAGCAACTCTGGATTCTCGAGAACCTCTTCAGATCTATCTAGCGGCTCTTCTCCCCGTCCACCACGAGCGTTGGACACCCAGAATGGGACGTGGTGTTCTAGTAGGGATCTGTCGACGTTTGACATAACCCTCCTGACTTTGACAATTACAGTTCAACGTTAACCTACATGGAGGTAAATCCATAGCTATTTGTTAAGTGTTTTGAGCTGCAAAGACCACAACAACGTCATTGACAGTCTGTGGTGTACAACCCTCAGTAAGTAATAATGCTGCAAAGCACTCTGATATCAGTTGTTAAACATGGTTCAGCAAAGTGGCGGAAGTGTGTTGTAGCACAGAGTGGTGGGGCACATTCACAGTGGAACTTGATTAACAGCTCTCACGTGGTTAATGTCACGCAAACTGCCGGCTCGGTTTTATCAAGTCATTGCGTGATAGGGCGTGGAAACTGGCCCTTCTGCCCATTGAGCTGATGCTGATTAGACTGATTCAACCCAGCCCCATTCTACTCTCCCCAATCAGAATCAGATTTATTATTAGTGACTTAGATGACATGAACTGTGCTGATTTGCGGCAGCAACACAGTGCGAAGACATTAAGCTACTATAGATTGCAAAAATGAATAAATTATGCAAAAATATAAGGAATACACAGTTAGTGTTCATGGGTTTGTGAACTCCCCTCCCCCCCCCCACCCCCACCAAACCTACCACCCACTCACACACTAGGGGCGATATACAGAGGCCCAGCTGACATGCCTTTGGGATCTGGGAGGAAATTGGGTGCGGGGGTGGGTAGCCCATGTACTCACAGGGAAAACGTGCAGACTCCATACAGACAACACCAGAAGGCAAGTTGAAGCCTGCTCTCGTGCTGAGAAGCACCAGCTGTACGAGCTTTACTACTACGTTCTTAAAAGTAGTAAGACCTCTCTGATGAACAGCTTGGATTCTTCTGGAAGTTGCTGGAAACTCCATTCTTAAATGCTGGTGCCAGCTGGTGAATTCTGAGAAGTCCTGGATTTTCTGAGTGAGCACCAGTGCTCAGCTCCTACCGCTGGAGACCACAGAGGGTCCCGTGCTGGGGCAGGAAGATTCCCTGGTATTTACCACTCTTGGGCCCTGCTCCATCTCTGCACCAGGTTCCATTAAAAATAGGTTCTCTGCTCCCAAAGGGAATTGGAGGCGAGCAGTGGAGGGAGTTTTCCCTAATTAAAAAGCTTCCAATAGTTTTCTATTTGGAATTATTTATTGCATTTTAGCTTGTCGTTAATGGTGTGTGAATGCAGAAGCCAGTCTAGTACACAGAGCACAGTCTAGTGCAACAGAGCATAGGGCCCTACAAACCACAACGCTTGTGCCGAACATGATGCCAAATTAAATTAATTCTCTCCTGCACATGCTTCTGAATTGCCACTATTGTATCTGTTTCCATCAACACACGAGGCAGCTCGTTTCAGGCACTTTAACATTTTCTGTGTAAAATAAAACCTTGCCTCATAAATCTCCTTTAAACCTCCCCTGTCTCTCCTTAAAACTATGCCCTCTAGTATTTGACATTTCACCCTGCAAAGAAAATGCTAATTTATCCTAAGTACGTCCCTCACAATTATACATGCCTCTATCAAGTCTCCTCTCAACTTCCGCCATTCCAGAGAAAGCAACCCAAGTTTGTCCAAGCAATAGGTCAAACACACGGCCTGGTAAATCTGTCCAAAGGCTCCCCAGACCCTTCCTATAATGAGGCGACCAGAACTGCACATAATGCTCCAAGTAGCTTTATATTGCTGCTATGCTTCATTTGATCTACACAGTTCAGTGTATGAAGCATATTTCAAGCAAAAGAAGATCTGCAGATGCTGGAAATCCGAGCAACGCACACACACAGAGCTGGAGGAGCTCAGCAGACCAGGCCACATCGACAGAGAAGAGAACAAAGAGGACAGGCAGCATCTATGGCAAAGGGTCTCGGCCCGAAACATCGACTGTACTCTTCTCCATAGATGCTGCCTGGCCTGGTGAGTTCCTTCAGCACTTTGTGTGGAACATATTTAGTAGAAATAGGATTCTGTCACGTTTTCCTTCCCCTCAAGCTTGCTGTGTCATTTAATGAGATCATAGCTCATCCGAGTCTGGTCTCAGCTCCAATGTTTTACCAATTTCCTACACCTTGACTCTCCAAAAATCTGTCTCATACATTCATTGACTTCACCTCCATATTTTCTGGCAGAGAGGCTTCCAAAGATCCACGACTCTGAGAGAACAAATTTCCTCTCATCGTCATATTAAATGGGTGACCCCCTCCCCTTATTCAAACTCCTGAATATTTCCACTCAAAGAAACATCCTCTCAGCATCCTCCCTATCAATTCACCCCCCAGGATCTGACATCTTTCACTAAAGTGGGCTCTAATTGTTCCAAACTTCAAGTGACTGAAGATACTGGAATCTGGAGCAACATACAGAAGGAACACAGTAGGCTGAGCAGCACCTATGGGGGGGGGGGGGGGGCGGAGAGGAACTGTCGATGCTTCAGGTTGAAACCCTGCATCAGGACTGAGAGTGGAGGGAGATATAACGAGTATGAGGTGGTGAAGGGGATGGTGAGACAGAGGTCAAAAGGTGATCGGGTTGTTGAGGGTAAGTGAGGGATAAAGGTCAGATGGAGTTGGATGGGGTAGGGAATTGGTGAAATAGAGGCCCGCATGGGCCCAGTCTGTTTAACCTTTCTTCATTAAACAATAGCTACACCCAGGAACCATCCTGGCAAACCTTCTTCTACAGCCTCCTGTGTAATGCATCCTTCCTTAAATATGGAGACAGAACTGTTCACACACTACCAGTTCATTGATCTTTGGCAATGTGGTTATGAAAAAAAGTGCATAGAGGCTACAGTAGGATGCAAGAGGAGAGGCTGGGAATGTCAGTAGGTTGGAAAGAGATCAGAAAAGTGGTATTGAAATCAATTTGGACCATTGTGATATTATAAAATGGTAGAGTAGGCTCAACAGGCATACAACTGTTTCTCTTTCTTATGCATATTCTATAGGCAGACTAAGAGAGTGGGCAGGACTTGGTAGACGTGGAAAAGTGCAAGGTCAATTACTTTGTGGAAGTAAAAAAGCGGAGGATCTTTTACCTGGAGATTGAAAGCTGTTGGAGTTTGGAGGAACCCAGCTGTCACAGCACATGAATCATTGAAAGTGAACAGCCAGAAACAGCAAGCAATTAAGATGGTAAACAATCCCCGTTGGGAAGTGGCCTGGTCGAGGGAAGTGCCTGGTGTGAAAAGTGCTAGTCTTTGGCTCGAGAGTCTTCGGCGAGGAGACTACGCCAGGCACAATTGCAGAGGGTGAAGACATGACCGCTAAGCTGATTCAGTGTGCTACGCGCATGATGTGGGAGGTCAGGGACACAGATGGTGCCCCCGGCTGCTACAGCCGTGGAAAGTGTGTCCAGATTCAGCTTCTGAAGGAGCATGTTGCAGCACTGAAGAAAGAACTGGTTGACCTCAGGTTTATCCGTGAAAACGAGGGTTTTCTGGACAGGACCTACAGTGAGGTTGTTACACCGAGGATACCAGAAGAGAGAAAGGGGGCGATGATGAGGAAGGAAAGGATGCTTGAAGTACAGGAGACCCCAGGGGATGTACCTCGTAAACAGGTTCACCTTCTTGGAAGCTGTCAGGACAGAAGATACTGCCAGTCTGAGAGGCGGACAGGTCTGCGAGCCGAAAATTGGTGCAGAAGCAGAGCCGAGGAGTCAGACATCAGGAAGAGCCGTGGTAGTAGGGGACTCCATAGTGAGAGGTACGGAAAGGGGTTTCTGCGGCAACAGGCGAGATTTAAGGATGGTGTGTTGCCTCCCTGGTGCCAGGATCCAGGACGTCATGGACCAATTGCAGGGAATCCTCAGGGGTGAAGGTGAACAGCGGAAGTGGTAGTGCATATCGGCACAAATGACATCGGGAAGAAGAGGAAGGACATTCTGCAGCGGGACTTCAGAGAACTCGGAAGAAGGCTGAAAAGCAGGACTTCCAGGGTGGTTTTCTCTGGTTTGCTTCCAGTTCCTCATGCTGGAGAGGGCAGGAACAGGGAGATAATGGATCTGAATGTGTGGCTGAGGAACTGGTGCAGGAAGCAAGAATTTACATTCTTGGACCACTGGGATCTGTTTTGGGGTAGGGATGAATTGTACAAAAGGGACAGGTTGCACCTTAATAGGCAGGGGACCAGCATTCTGGCAGACAGGTTTGCCACTGCAACACGGATGTGTTTAAACTAAGTAGTGGGGGGGAGGGGAAGAACTGGAAATTTAAGGATGGAGTTAAAGGGAAAGTGAAAATAAGAAAAGTTAAAAGGGACAACAGAATCAATGGAGTAGAAAGCTCAAGAAGAGATCATACAGTATAGCCAAGTGAAATAGGAATTGATATGAAAGGAGAGGGGAGTACTGAATTAAAAGTATTATATATGAATGCACAAAGTATAAGGAATAAAGTAGATGAGCTTGAGGCTCAGTTGGAAATTGGCAAGTACGATGTTGTGGGAATAACTGAGACATGGCTTCAAGCGGACAGGGCCTGGGAAATGAATATTCAAGGATATACATCTTATCGAAAGGTCAGACTGACTGGCAGAGGGAGTGGGGTGGCTCTGTTGGTGAGGAATGATATTCAGTCCCTTGCGAGGGGGGACATAGAATCTGGGGATGTAGAGTCAGTATGGATAGAACTGAGAAATTCTAAGGGTAGAAAGACCCTAATGGGAGTTATCTACAGGCCCCCAAACAGCAGTCTGGATGTAGGGTGTAAGTTGAATGAAGGGTTAAAATTGGCATGTCGCAAAGGTAATGATACAGTTGTCATGGGGGATTTCAACATGCAGGTAGACTGGGAGAATCAGAATGGTACTGGACCCCAAGAAAGGGAATTTGTGGAGTGCCTCCAAGATGGATTCTTAGAACAGCTTGTACTGGAGCCTACCAGGGAGAAGGCAATTCTAGATTTAGTGTTGTGCAATGAACCGGATTTGATCAGGGACCTCGAGGTAAAGGAACCATTAGGAGGTAGTGACCATAATATGATATGTTTTAACCTACAATTTGAGAAGGAGAAGGGAAAATCGGATGTGTCAATATTACAGTTGAACAAAGGGAACTATGGAGCTATGAGGGAGGAGCTGGCCAAAGTTCAATGGAACAATACCCTAGCAGGGAAGACAGTGGAACAAAAATGGCAGGTATTTCTGGGAATAATGCAGAAGGTGCAGGATCGGTTCATTCCAAAGAGGAAGAAAGATCCTAAGGGGAGTAAAGGGCGGCTGTGGCTGACAAGGGAAGTAAAGGGCAGTATAAAAATAAAAGAGAAGAAGTATAACATAGCAAAGATGAGCGGGAAACCGGAGGACTGGGAAGCTTTTAAAGAGCAACAGAAGATAACAAAAAAGGCAATATGCCAAGAAAATATGAGGTACAAAGGTAAACTAGCCAAGAATATAAAGGAGGATAGTAAAAGCTTCTTTAGGTATGTGATTAGCAAAAAAATAGTTAAGACCAAAATTGGGCCATTGAAGACAGAAACGGGTGAATTTATTATGGGAACAAAGAAATGGCAGATGAGTTGAACGGGTACTTTGGATCTGTCTTCACTAGGGAAGACAAAAACAATCTCCCAGATGTAATAGTGGCCAAAGGAACTAGGGTAAAGGATGAACTGAAGGAAATTTATATTAGGCAAGAAACGGTGTTGGATAGACTGTTGAGTCTGAAGGCTGATAAGTCCCCGAGACCTGATGGTCTGCATCCCAGGGTACTTAAAGAGGTGGCTCTAGAAATCGTGGATGCATTGGTAATCATTTTCCAATGTTCTATAGATTCAGAAACAGTTCCTGCTGATTGGAGGGTGGCTAATGTTGTCCCACTTTTCAAGAAAGGAGGGAGAGAGAAAACAGGGAATTATAGACCAGTTAGCCTGATGTCAGTGGTGGGAAAGATGCTGGAGTCAATTATAAAAGAGGAAATTACGACATACTTGGATAGCAGTAGAAGGATCAGTCCGAGTCAGCATGGATTTATGAAGGGAAAATCATGCTTGACTAATCTTCTGGAGTTTTTTGAGGATGTAAATATGAAAATGGACAAGGGAGAGCCAGTGGATGTAGTGTACCTGGACTTCCAGAAAGCTTTTGATAAAGTCCCACATAGGAGATTAGTGGGCAAAATTAGGGCACATGGTATTGGGGGCAGAGTACTGACATGGATTGAAAATTGGCTGGCTGACAGGAAACAAAGAGTAGCGATTAATGGGTCCCTTTCGGAATGGCAGGCTGTGACCAGTGGGGTACCGCAAGGTTCGGTGCTGGGACCGCAGCTGTTTATAATATACATTAATGATTTAGATGAAGGGATTAAAAGTAATATTAGCAAATTTGCTGATGACACAAAGCCGGGTGGCAGTGTGAAATGTCAGGAGGATGTTATGAGAATGCAGGGTGACTTGGACAGGTTGGGTGAGTGGGCAAATGTATGGCAGATGCAGTTTAATGTGGATAAATGTGAGGTTATCAACTTTGGTGGCAAGAACAGGAAGGCAGATTACTATCTAAATGGAGTCAAGTTGGGAAAAGGGGAAGTACAACGAGATCTAGGTGTTCTTGTACATCAGTCAATGAAAGCAAGCATGCAGGTACAGCAGGCAGTGAAGAAAGCTAATGGCATGCTGGCCTTTATAACAAGAGGAATTGAGTATAGGAGTAAAGAGGTCCTTCTGCAGCTGTACAGGGCCCTGGTGAGACCCCACCTAGAGTACTGTGTGCAGTTTTGGTGTCCAAATTTGAGGAAGGAGATTTTTGCTATTGAGGGAGCGCAGCGTAGGTTCACAAGGTTAATTCCCAGAATGGCGGGACTGTCATATGTTGAAAGATTGGAGCGACTGGGCTTACATACACTGGAATTTAGAAGGATGAGAGGGGATCTGATTGAAACATATAAGATTATTAAGGGATTGGACACACTGGAGGCAGGAAGCATGTTCCCGCTGATGGGTGAGTCCAGAACTAGAGGCCACAGTTTAAGAATAAGGGGTAAGCCATTTAGAACAGAGATGTGGAAAAACTTTTTCACCCAGAGACTGGTGGATATGTGGAATGCTCTGCCACAGAAGGCAGTGGAGGCCAAGTCTCTGGATGCATTCAAGAGAGAGTTAGATAGAGCTCTTATAGATAGCGGGTTCAAGGGATATGGGGAGAGGGCAGGAACAGGGTACTGATTGTGTATGATCAGCCATGATCACAGTGAATGGCGGTGCTGGCTAGAAGGGCAGAATGGCCTACTCCTTCACCTACTGTCTATTGTCTATTAATTCATTGGCCTTCATTTCAAGAAGGTACGTGTACACAAGGAGAGAAGTTTTACTCCAATAGTAAGAGCACTGGTGAAACCAGACATGGAATAATATGTACAAGCCTGCCCTGGGCTCTATACCTAAGGAAGGACAGACTAGTCATACAGACAGTGTAGATCTAGAGTTATAGGTTCAGTATGGAAATAGTCTCTCGGTTCCATTGAGTCTATGTGGGCCTTTAACTGTCCATTTAGACTGATCCAACACCTATATTACACAAATCCCGTTTTTATTCTCCTCATGTTCCCATCAGGTCTTCTCAGATTCTACCACTCACCTACTACAAGAGGCTAATTAGCCAATTAGGAAATGGGAAACTGTCCCTTTAGAACAGAGTAGAGAAGGAATTCCTTTAGTCAGAGGATGATGTATCTGCAGAATCCATTGCCACAGATGGTTGTGGAGGCCAAGTCATTGGGTGCATTTAAACTGGAGGTTGATGGGTTTATATTAGTAAGGCCGTCAGAAGATGCAGGTTGAGAGGGATACTAAATCAGCCATGATGGAATGGAGAGCAGATTTGATGGGTTGAGTGGCCTCATTCTGCTTGTGTGCCTTATGGATTAAACAGATCGGGTGTGTACTCTTGAGTTTAGAAGAGTGAGTGGCAGTTTCACGGATATATACAGAAGTCTTTTGGAGATGCTGTGTGGATATTGCCCCTGGCTGAGTATCTAGAACCAGGGGTCTCAGTCTCTAAGTATGGGCCAGATGTTCAGAACTGGTTCTGTATGCAGAGAGTTAAATCTTTAGGGCTGTGGAGGCTTTGTCATTCCGGTAAGTGTACTCAAGACTTGATTTTGAAAATGAAGAGAATGAAATGATATGGTAATACTGCAAAGGAGGGGCTGAGGTAAATGATCAGCAACCATTTTTATGACCAAATATTCCATTTCTCTGGTTTATCTTCATCCCAGTATTTGTGTTTCATATGTCATCAAATTTTCCAAATGCATCGTTAACTTGCTCAGAATTCTGAGATTAAATTCGCGCAATCGTGTCTCTACCCGTCACTCTCCTGTGCAATCCTTACCAATGTCACGGTGGCCTCCCGTGTTACCATTGCAGATTTTTATGCATGTGTGGTGGAGAGCACTCCCACTGATTGGATCACAGCCTGGTGTGGAGACCTCAGTGCTGAGAATCACAAAAGGCTGCAGAGAGCTGTAGATTCAGGCAGTCCATCATGGGCACAATGTTCCCCCTCCCCCCCCACATTATCGAGGCATCAAGAACATCTTCAACAGGAAGCACCTCAAGAAGCTTACATCCATCACTAAAGACCTTCACCATCCAGGACATGCCCTTCCATTACCACCATGGAGGAGGAGGTACAGGAGCCTGAAGACCCCCACTCAATGATTTAGGAACTACTCCTTCCCCTCAGCCATCAGATTTCTGAATGTCCAGGAACCAAGGAACACTATCATTATTTGGTCTTCTTTGCGTTATTTATTTATTTTTGTGATTTGTTGCAATTTTATTTCTTTGCCCTGCACTGCTGCCGCAAATCAACAAATTTAATGTCACGTAAGTCAGTGGTTGCCCACTTGGAGAAAGCAAATGCAGATCATGTGGCTGCAGAATATTTTCAATCTCCACATGGATGCTCCTGAGCTTCCAATTCTGACAATGGGTCTCTGACCTGAAATATTATCTTACTTTTCACAGATGCTGCCTGGCCTGCTGAATGTTTCCATCATTCTCTGTTTCTATTTCAGATTGCTAGCATTTGCAGTTCCTTTTGTTTTCATTCACTGAGCGTTTACTCTCAAATTATCTAATACCTTCAACTTCCTTTCACTCTGACAGTGACATCTAATGTAAGTTTGAGGAACAGCACCTTCCCTTCTGACTGGGTGCATCACAACTATTAGGGTTCAGTAATGAATTCATCACTTTTAGATAACCACTCCTTCCTTTTGATTAAAGATCATAAACCAGAATGAACAGTATCAGTTTAGTTGCGAGAATTACCGAGTGCACATGCAGCCAGTTTATCGCATGGTGAAGCGACTGGGCCTGCAATGCGTGGGAGGCACTGTCTTTTGGGTGTGGGCTTTCAAGTGTCCTTGACTAGACAGGCCCAGTTTGTGGCTCCCATACTAAGTCACCCAGCATGTACCATTGCTAACATGACTCAGTAAAAATGTGTAATTAAATGTTGTTATTCTTGCTCCATGCATACAGTACATAACAGAAAGGGGAAACTGGACAAGTTTGGATTGTTTTGTCTGGGACACTGGGAGATGAAGAGAAATTGGCTGACGATTGTTGGTAGAATCTCAGATGGAGACGAGAGGGCGCACAGGAGTGAGATGTATCAGCTTGTCGAGTGGTGTCGCAGTGACAACCTCGCATTCAACGTCAGTAAAACCAAAGAACTGATTGTGGGCCTCAGAAAGACAAGGGAACACGTACCTGTTTTCATAGAAGGATCAGAAGTGGAGAGAGGAGCAATTTCAAGTTCATAGATGTCGATATCTTTCAGTACCTAACCTAGACCCAACATATCGATGCAGCCATAAAGAGGGCAAGATGGTGGCTACATATCATCAGGAGTTTGAGGAGATTTGGCATGTCACCAGAAACACTCACAGATTTCTACAGATGTACAGTGGAGAGCATTCTAACTGGCTGTATCATCGTCTGGTATGGGGGTGGGAGGTGCTACTGCACAAGATTGAAGTAGGCTGTACACAATTGTAAAATTAGTCAGCTCCATCATGGGCACCAGCCTCCAGAGTATCCATAACATCTTCAATGAGTGCTGCCTCAAAAAGACAGCGTCCATCATTAAGGACCCCCACCACCCAGGCCATGCCCTCTTCTCATGCTACCATCAGGAAGGAGGTACAGAAGCCTGAAGGCACACACTCAACATTTCAACAACAGCTTCTTCTCTTCTGCCATCTGTTTTCTGAATGGACATTGAACCCGTGAACACGACCTCACTACTTCTTATTTCTATTTTTTGCACTACTTATTTAATTACTTTATATATATTTTTTCTTTAATTTACATTTTTTCTTTCTATTATTATGTATTGCATTTTACTACTGCCACGAAGTTAACAAATTTCACAACTTCCGCTGATGATATTAAACCTGTTTCTGATTCTGATCTGGTTGGTAGCTGGTGCCAGGTATGGACTTTTACAGGTAGTGGTGATAGGCTGTTAGCGGGACACAAGAACTGGCAGGGAGTGGAGGGATATAGACAATGTGCAGGCATGGTCTATATCCCTCACATGGGGTACAGACGGGATGAGTTTAATTTGGTGTTGTGGTCAGTACAGATATAGCGGGCCAAAGGCCTTTTTCTGCACAACACTCTTCTATGTTCTACATTAACTTCTTTTTGCTCTCTCTGCAGATGCTGCCGGTTCAGCTGAATATTTTCATGGTCTGCTGTTTTATTACAGAATTCAATAGACAATAGACAGTAGGTGAAGGAGTAGGCCATTCTGCCCTTCTAGCCAGCACTGCCATTCACTGTGATCATGGCTGATCATACACAATCAGTACCCCGTTCCTGCCCTCTCCCCATATCCCTTGAACCCGCTATCTATAAGAGCTCTATCTAACTCTCTCTTGAATGCATCCAGAGACTTGGCCTCCACTGCCTTCTGTGGCAGAGCATTCCACATATCCACCAGTCTCTGGGTGAAAAGGTTTTTCCACATCTCTGTTCTAAATGGCTTACCCCTTATTCTTAAACTGTGGCCTCTAGTTCTGGACTCACCCATCAGTGGGAACATGCTTCCTGCCTCCAGTGTGTCCAATCCCTTAATAATCTTATATGTTTCAATCAGATCCCCTCTCATCCTTCTAAATTCCAGTGTATACAAGCCCAGTCGCTCCAATCTTTCAACATATGACAGTCCTGCCATTCTGGGAATTAACCTTGTGAACCTTCGCTGCACTTCCTCAATAGCAAGAATGTCCTTCCTCAAATTTGGAGACCAAAACTGCACACAATACTCCAGGTGGAGTCTCACCAGGGCCCTGTACAGCTGCAGAAGGACCTCTTTACTCCTATACTCAATTCCTCTTGTTATAAAGGCCAGCATGCCATTAGCTTTCTTCACTGCCTGCTGTACCTGCATGCTTGCTTTCATTGACTGATGTACAAGAATACCTAGATCTCGTTGTACTTCCCCTTTTCCTAACTTGACTCCATTTAGATAGTAATCTGCCTTCCTGTTCTTACATTCCTACATCTATCGTATTTTGTTTGTCCATACTGACTCCATCCAGCCATAGGCAGAGGGTCTCAAGTTGTGGAGGCCCCCTCCTTGGTGACAGATACCCCAGGGGTACTCAGGGATCAATCATTCAATCCCTCCTGCGCTGGAATTTGCCTTGGCAAATTCATGCGCTCACGGCTGAAAATGTTGCACGTACCCACACTCTCTCCTCCGCTAATACCTCTTCATTATCAGACAAATTCTCAGAATCAGAATGAGAATTGTAATCATGTTTATTATCACAGACTTGTGTGACAGGCTGCAGCAGTACAATGCAAAGTTGCAAAGATGTAAAATCACTCGAAGTTACAGAATAAATAATAGTGCAAGAGAAGAGGACTAGCGAGTTATTGTCATGGGTTCATGGACCATTCAGAAAGCTGGTGCTGGTGCGACAGAAGCTGACCCTGAATTGTTGAGTGTATCTCATCTCTGATGGTAGTAACAAGAAGAGGGCATGCCTAGGGTTCTTAGTGACAGATGCCGCCTGCTTGAAGCACTGTATGGTGAAGATACCTTTGATGTTGGGGAGGGATGTATCCATGGTGGAGCTGGTTGAGTTAACAAGCTTCTTGTGATCCTGTGCATTGGAGCCTCCATTGCCAGACTGTGATGCAACCACTCAGAACGCATCTATAGAAACTTGCAAGAGTTTATGGAGAAGGTTAAAAGATCAGCACAAGTCATAGGCCAAAAGGACTGTACTGCGCTGTAGTGTTCCTCAGACTTATAACTAAGCAGAGCCACTGGCTTGCCTTCTTCGAGATTATGTCAAAGTATTATCAATCAATTCTCTGACATCCAGCACTTAAAGAGATTAATTTCCACCAAGGCCATGTTGGAGACCCAACCATTGTGAATGCGCCCACCACAAACTATGTTTACCAACACTGAGTCAAATCTCCCCACTGGTTAAACCCAGCTGAGCCGTTCCCAGCCTGGTTTGATGTCATGTTTGATCAGGTGTGGTACTGATCGTACATCAGCTCTCCTTGCTTCCAGCCCTGCACTGCTTCAACATGCTTCACAGAACTGGCCTCTAAGAATCTTGTACTGCACCTGGACTTAACTCCACAGCCCACTGCAGTTTCACCCCTTCTGTGCATCATAGCCTGAGGGTGACTCGGAGAGATGCAGTTGCCCCTTAGCTCCTGTGATTCAGGTTCGATCCTGTCCACTGCTGTCTGCATGGAATTTGCACGTTCTCCCTGTGACCTCATGGGTACTCTGGTTTCTTCTCACACCCCAAGGATGTGCTTGGAGGTTAACTGGCTGCTGGAAATTACCCTTAGCCTGGGCAAGTGACAAGAGAATCAAGGGAGATTTGATAGATACATGAAAGAGAACAAGTCGCAAGGAGACAAGCAAACCTGAAAGCAGGATACAATAAATAGCATTGTCCTTTGAGAAGGCAGCAATGGATCTGAGTTTAAGGAAGGTTATTTGCATTTCTGCTGTCCAGCCTTAGCTGAACTATCACATGCCATTCCATTAATTCTAAATATCTCATTTTTTAGCTGTTCCTGAAGTATTTCCTTCCTGGACTGGTCCTCCTCATGATTCTCCCCTGTTAGAAGCAACAAACTCAACCCTTTTCTCACCTTCTCCACATGATCCTACAGCAACTTTACCAATAAGATCCTACCAATCTCTGCCCTAAGTATGCCCAAAGCACAAACCAAGGAGGAAGGCTGTTGGGAAATAAGAAGAGAAATCTAATGATTCCAACAGATAGTAGGAGAAAAAAAGTTTAGATAAACAATCACAATCTGCAAAAATTATTGTATGCAGAATTATTTAAGGAATAAACAGTCATTTAGGGGCACAGGGAATACTTCAGGCAAAATGTCCAAATGTAGAATTTGCTGATGAATTGTTATAATTACATTGCTAATTAACTGGCTGGGAAATCAAACCTTGTTGTGAATGGAAACCATGGAGAGTTGAGAGTGTGAGTCATGTCCAGAGATCCTCTGTCTGCTTTTAGTCCTTTCTCAAAGGAGACGAAGGCAATCAATAATTTAATTTACAAGCAGACTTCTCGTGAGTTGTCTTTAGAACCTTTTGCAGCAAACTTGAAAGTCACGGTGCAGATCCCTAAAATTGGATATTTGTCTTCTCGTTAATGTTCTCCTGAAGTTGATTAACCCAACTCCTGTTTCTGATTAGCCATATCTCCTCACCCCTAGTCAGTGAGGGAACAGGAGCTACAGCTGCTGGAATCTGGAGTGGTAAACAACCTGCTGGAGGAAAACAGTGGGTCTGGCAGCATTTGTGGGGCAGGGCACTGGCACTTCAAAACCAGTTGCCTCGGGCAGGTGGGGCTTGTCAGCCTCGGATGGCAGCCCGCCTAGGAGACGGAAATCTGATTTTAAACCTCCACTGCCTTGTGGTTATACCCACCCATGGGAAAGGCTTCAGGAGTAAAGCCTGAGGAAGAAATCTGGAATCGGGGTCACTAAGGCGGTTTGATGTTGTGTATAAATTCACTCTGGCAACCTCTGCGATGACACTGGTGCCAAGCTGTATCAGAGCTTGTCCTTCCCTTGGACTACATCAGTGACGTGGAGAGAGGGAACCCACTGCATGGGCAAGAGCCGGTTCTTCAAATCTTCCTGCCCAGGCTTGTGCCCATGGGATTGATGACTGCCTACTGCTATAAGTTCAAAAGTCAGGAAGTTACGTTGCAGCTTTATGAAACTTTACTTAGGCCACATCTGAAGTATTGCATACAGTTTTGGTCACCCCATTCTAGGAAGAATGTCAAGGCTTTGAAGAGGGTGCACACAAGGTTTACCGGGATGCTTTCTGGATTAGATTGCTATAATGAGAGAGTGGACAAACTTAGGTTATTTTCTGTGGAAAGGCAGAGCCTGAGGGGAGATCTGAGAGAGGTTTATAAGATCATGGGAAGCACAGATAAAGTAGACAGACAGTATTTTTTTCCCAGGGTTGAAATGTCCAGTACCAAAGGGCATGCATTTAAGGAGAGGGGGGCTATGTGCAGAGCAGATGTGTGGGGCAAGTTTTTTACACAGAGAGTAGTGGGTGTCTGAAATGTACTTCCTGGGGTGGTGATAGAGGCAGATACATTGGGAATTTTAAGAGACATTTAGGGAGGCACACAAACGTGAGGGAATTGGAAGGATATGGACATTGTGTAGGCAGAAGGGATTAGTTTAGTTGGTCATTTGATTGAGCTACTAAATTAATTGTTCTGGCATCACACTGTGGACTGTGTTCCTGTGCTGCACTGTTCCATGTTCTATGATCTACCTACAACATCTGGAGCAGCACACAATCAACGTTCCCGCTGATTTGTTTTCACAGCTGTGCGGACCAACCATTGCTCTGAGTAGGTAATTTTCACATGGCCTGAAAACTGCGTGGCATTTTAAATGAACATTATATGAAGGAAAATTTCAGCTGCGAGGCACCGAAGGCTGCCTACATGGGGGCATTCCAGTTACGGGTGGCTGTGCACCCGTGCAGCTTAGCGGGAACCATGCATGCAGTCTGCTGGAGGTACTCAGTGGGTTGAGCCGCATCTGTGGGAGGAAAGGAATTATTGATGATTCTACTTGAAACCCTGCATTGGATTTTGAATCAAAATGTCATCAATTTACAGTTCTATGTTTGATGTTCTACCCTAATCTTAGTTTATTCTCCAACACTCCTATGAAATACCCCAGATTCTACCCCTGACAAACACTCTGACATCCTGAAGTCCCACACCACTAGGTTCAAGAACAACTACTTCCCTTCAACCATTTCGCTTTTGAACAAATTGGCACAACACCAATCATTACTGTTTAGCAAAGTATGACTACTCTGATCACTTTGCACTATAGCGACTTGATTTCCTTTGTTCTTATTATGCCCTTTCTTGTAAACATTGTGTATAATTTATGTTTGTGTTTTTCTTGTGAATGCTGCTTATCTGATGCTATGTTCCTGTGATGCTGTTGCATGTAAGTCTTTCACTGACCTGAGCATACACATACTCAAGTGATAATGTGATAAAAAACTTGACTTTGACTAGGACAATTGATCTACCAATTGATCAGGGATGCAGAAGAAGCCAGTACAGTCACAGGGAGAACAGATTGCACCCAAGATCAGAATTGAACCCAAAACAATCTTCAAGGATGCGTCAAAGAGGCAGTGTCCATCATTAAGGACAACACTCACCCAGGTCATGCCTCGTTCTCATTGCTACCATGAGGAAGGAGGTACAGGACCCTGAAGGCACACACTCAATGATTCAGGAATAGCTTCTTCCCCTCTGCCATCCGATTTCTGAATGGACATTGAACCCATGAACATGAGAAAATCTACAGATGCTGGGAACCCATGAACACTACCTTACTACTTTTTTATTTCAATTTTTGCATTATTTATTTATTTTTAACTATTGAATATATATACAGTATAGCAGAGCCAGAGGACCAGAGGCCATGTCAGGACAAGCCACTGCACGGGATGTACCATCGCCAGGTATCAGAGGTGGCTGACATCAGAAAGTCCTACCCATGGGTGGAAGTGGCAGGGCTGAGGGACAGCACAGAGTCACTGCTCATGGCTGCACATGAACAGGTGCTGAGCTCAAGAGCAATAGAGGCAGGGGTCTCTCACCCCAGACAAGACCCAAGATACAGACTGTGCAGGGAATCCACTGAAACCATCCAGCACATGGTAGCAGGGTGCAAGATGCAGGCAGGGACAGCATACACCGAACGGCACAACCGAGTTGCAGGAATTGTGTACAGGAACACCAGCACTGAGTATGGATTGGACACTCCCATGTCCAAATGGGAAACACCGAGAACTTAGTGGAGAATGACAGAGCCAAGGTCCTGTGGGTAAGTGGGTAAGCAGGTACTGGCCAACCAGCCAGAGAAAGTATTGGACAAGGAAGAGAAGAAAGCGATAGTAATAGATGTGGCCATCCTGAAAGACAGTAACATCGGGAAGGAAGAATACGAGAAGCTGAAGAAATGCCAGGCCTTGAAAGAGCAGATAGAAAGGATGTGGAAGGTTAAAGCCAGAGTAAATCCAGTGGTGATAGGAGCACTTGGAGTGTGATACCTGGACTGGGAGAGTGGCTCCAACAAATCCCCGGAACATTGTCTGAGATCTCGATCCAGAGAAGTTCAGTACTAGGAGCAGCAAGGATACTGTGCCGATCCCTCAAGCTCCCGGGCCTTTGGTAGAGGACCCGAGACTGAGGGAAAAATACACATACACACCATCCATAAGGAGTGAGAAAAAAATATATAGATACTTACTGCAATTCACAGTTTTTCCCCCTATTATTGTGTATTGCATTGTACTGCTGAAGACAACGAATTTCATGACATATGCTGGTGATATTAAACCTAATTCTGATTCTGATCTCTGTTGTTATCAGATTGTAGATCTACCAACTGGGTGGTTGTGCCTCTCTAACCCAGGGTCCGTTGCCATCCCAGGTGGACTTTGATGTTACAGCACAACTTCAGATATGAGGATTCTTCCCAACAGCCTGGACAACACATCCTCTAGAAATCCTCAGACAGAAAAAAAATACCATTATATCACCAGAATGCAGAGGGGAGCTGAGTATAGGGTTGTTCATCTTAACTGGAAAGCATGTTGGCCACACACAGCAAGAGGAATGTCTGCCTGTGTTTTGTATGAGAATCTGTTTCTGTCTGCATTTGTGTGTATATGTACCTGTGTGACAAACTATGTTTGAGTATCTTAATTTTTGTGTATTTGTCTAAATGTGTGTGTGTGTGAGAGAGTGTATGAGAGAGTGTGTGTATGAGTGTGTGTGTGTGTGTGTGTGAGAGAGAGAGAGTGTGTGTGTGTGTGTGTGTGTGTGAGAGAGTGTGTGTGTGTGAGTGTGTGTATGAGTGTGTGTGTGTGTGTGTGTGTGTGTGTGTGTGTGTGTGTGTGTGTGTGTGTGTGTGAGAGAGTGTGTGTGTGTGTGTGTGTGTGTGTGTGTGTGTGTGTGTGTTAGTTAGAGACCACAAGGGAGCGCCTTCTCCGCGGGCTGCAGCCGCTGCACATTTCTGGATGAAATTCGCGTATCTGAACAAAACCGCACAGCGAAAGCAAACCCTGGTTCTGGACAGTGATCACAAACAATCTCGTTTACTTGAACTTTTGGAAAAGTCAGATTGAATGCTTTAATTTCAACCTGCTGTTCATTAACTAAATATATATATATATAAACTGAAACGTAGAAGGAAATTACAGTAAAGGAAGAGAAACTCTCGGGGCAGGAAAATAAATATCCGAACTGGAAACCAGAGTTTTTTTTGGCTCCTTAAAACGTCGCAGTTGACGATGTGAATTATTCCATTATTTTACCAATTGTGATTTCCTCTATGTGAGCAGCTTCAGCAGGTGGGTCCAGATAGATCTGAGGCATTTACCAGACAAAGCGTTGCCACGGAGCAAGTGCTGAGGATGTGAAGTTAGTTTGCAAGGATCGGATTTCAAAACAATGTAACGCCCAACGCGAAAGTTCCTTCGAGAGCGGTGGGCACTTTGACCCTTATGAGATCTTGCCTCCCACTTTGCACAGTGACGTGTTAACGCTTTAAATATGGAAATAAAATTGCCCGGCGAGTTCCTCGGGTAGAGAGAGGTACTCGCGTACACAGCCAGTCTCTGACTCACAGGTTGTGTTACCTTACCCCCGGCGTGGTCGCAGCCAACAGAGAAAGAGCGAGAGGAAATCCCCCGGCTGTGTGTTTCGTGGTGCCTGTTCTGAGGCAGGGACAGTGAGAAGGCTCCCAAACCCCCCTGTCTCCGGATATTACTGCAAAGTGGAACTCGAGCACCCAGCTTCGAGGTAGGGAGAGTTCGGGCTCTGTTTGGTGTCTTTGTGTGGGGAATTAAACCAGCCGGTGTGGGAATCGGTGTGAGCTTGTTTGTATATGACACTGTGTGTGCAGAAGAGTGTGAATTTGTGCGTATGATAATGTGTGTAAGGTGAGAGTGTGTGGACTTGTGAGTGTGCATGTGGATCTAAGTGTGTATACCGGTGTACCCCCGGCGAGTGTACTCGACTGTACTGTATTGTAGGTCTGGGTGAACCGTGTGCCCGGGTGTACTGTACTGTTATCGGGGCGGCAGGCATCACCCAGAATGCGCCGTTCCGCTCGCTGCCGCCGGGACAAAGGAATCTCCAGAGCAGCCCCGGCCGTTCGTCTGGGAGAGCTGCGGGGCTCAGTCTGGGCTGCAAAGCCGGCGCAGGTCAGAAGTTTGCCTCTTCTGTTGGCCGTGTTTGGTTTTAGGACGGAGCCGATTCGATGAGGCGCGGGACAGCGTTCGGAGACGCCACGTGCTTTCGGAAAGCACTGGACTAACCCGGCTCAGGAAGAGTGTGAGGGTGCAGGCGACAGCCCACCCTTGGTAACTGCCTTCTCCAGGTGGGATCGAACTGTGCACCAGCTGCCCTCTCGCCTTCCGAGGGGCAGGGAAACGCGGAGTATTGTCCGGTCGGTCGTGGACAACCCTGACCGAGACAATATCCTTGTACCCCCCACTCCCCCCATTACCTCAGCTGCTTGTTCTGGTCGCCAGCATTGGCTTGTAACCGTGAGAGGTGGCCGGGAATGGACGCTTTCTTAGCAACGGCGGAGGCTGAGGGGACAGTAGTGGAAGTTTGTGAGATTATGTGAGGCATTGATAGGACAGACAATCAGTCTACTTGGGGTGGAGATGTCAAAAACCCGAGGACGTGCATTTCAGGCGAAAATTGGAAAGCTTAAAGAAGGTGTGCAGGTCGGATGATTCTAATATAGATTGTGGCGGGGGCCTGGAATAGGCTCCGAGGCTGGTGGTAGAGTCAGATACCATGGTGGCGCTTGAGGCTGTTAGACACAGGGGTATGCGAGGAACGGAGGGATAGGTAAATACATGGATAGAAGATGTGTAGTGGGTTATGGGCCAAACACAGGCAGGTGGGACTAACTTGCTGAGCTGGGATGGCACGGACAAGTTGGGCCAAAGGGCCTGTTTTCGTGCTGTATGACTGTTAGTCATATGAGATTTAGTTTAGTTTGACATAGCGTTCAGCAGAGCTGACGGGCTTGTCCCTGTGCGCTGTGGTTTTTGTGTTCCCCGTTTTCTGGCTTTGTCATGTAGAGGCCAAGTCGCCTGCCTTGTCCAGTTCTTCCAGCAGGGCTGGTGGGTTGGGGGTTGGGGGAGGAAATCGGCTGGTAACGCTCGGTCTGGGACTCCCTTCACTTTCCCAGTGTCAGATCCAAACCCAGTATACTCCTCTGTCTAGCAGTGTGAGAAAGAAATTCACCATGGACAACGGCTCATTGATCTGCGGTGACTAAAGCGCAGATAGTGGAAATTTGAAATAGAAATCAGAAACAGCCTGTGTGCTGGTCAGGCGGCCCCACCAGCTGGGTGCTCTGTCTCATGCTATCCTTGCTGAAGTAATTTAGAGTGCGGCTGGGTTCACACGGTGCACGGCAAACTCCACAAAGAGCAGTGTGATTCCAGCCTTGCCCCATGAACCCTGGTTCCACTCCAAGGGAACAGACACAGCCTCCTCTGACTGAATCACAGGGCTCCCAAGTTGCCTAACTGAGCCAGTCCCACTTGCCTGTATTTGGCACCATCCTATTCCTGTACTTGTCTAAATATCTAATAGAGATCTTTGGCAGCACTTTCCACTGCCCCCTGTGACAAAGTTGCCCCTGGGGTCCCTTTCAAATCTTTCTGCTCTCCCTTTAAACCTTTGCCCTTTTGTTTTGGATTTGTTCAGCCGGAGGGAAAGACTGAGTGTTCTCTGGCCATCATGACTATAATTGTGATGCCTGCCGCTCTGATACTGCAGCACTCCCGCTGGGAGATTAGATTGTGAGCACGACTGTATAACCAGTAAGGTAAGCCTTGTTGGCACCAGAGGCAGGCTGACACTTGTAGAGTGCTCCTAGTATGCTGATCTTTGATGCAAATGACACATTTCACTGTATGTTTCGATGTTTGTGTGACAAACAATCTTTGACCAGTAGCCCTTAAGTTGCCTGGAGGTTGGGAATGGGCTGCTGTTAGTGAACTGCCAAGGAACTGGTTCACAGGTCCATTGTTTCTATCGGGGCAGCTCGCCAGAGTCCTCTGTCCTGGTTCAGTCTTCCAAGTTGTCCCCAGATGTAACCCATCTTGAAGGATCCTTCCTCTCCCAAGGGATGAGGTCTTCGGAGTTTCTGTTGGCATTTCTGTAGCTCTGGGTCATTATGGGATGGGATTGCTAGCCCCATGCCCAACCCTCTCCTTTCGCAGCTTGGGTTAGGACCATCCATGGTGGTGTTACAAGTGTTTATGTCCAGGCCGAATTCATTAATAGCAGGTTTTGTTTATTATTCTCGTCACCCAGTGTAAGCTGCCATGGCTGGCTTTGTCCTGGAGCAGTTACTAAAAGCTGTCCCATCACCAGTGCAGGAACTGTCATGGATAATGGGAAGCACAGAGTGAATCTTAATCAAGATCCACAGGAAAGAAACTTGCAATGTTCTTTATTATTGGGATGCAATGGTTTAAGCAAAGCTTTGCCTGCAGTCTGCTGGCTGCCAAAGATTCCATGGTCATCACTTAAAAGAAGAGCAAGCCGTTTTCCCCGGAGTCCCAGCTGAAATCTGTCCCTCATCAGCATTCCTGAAAACTTGGTCGTCTGTTGTCCACAAATCACTTGCAAGGCTTCCTACCTTCCCGTAGCGACTACTCTTTGCAAGGTACTTCATTGGTTGTAGAGTGCATTGGGATATCCTGTGTTGTCGAAAACTGGTGCAGAAGTGCAGAGCATTGCTTACAGATAACCTCTCTCAATAACCCCCTCTTCGCGTAGTCAACAAAGCAGATCCTTCCTTTCTACTGCAGCTAATGGTGGTCACTGTGATGAAAAACCCTGCTGACTCCCTACTCGCTCTCTCCCTAAGATCTGAGTCACAGCTTCAGCAGTGGAGTCACTGCTGTGCCGTGTTAGAATGACTCCGGTTATTCATCCATAGTTAACTTGAAGGGATATTGGGCCAGCTTCCAAATGTGGGAGCCCCCGCAATACTTTAATTGTTGCTGATGTGAGAAGCACAGCATCAGGACACAGTCATGCTGCTGCTTGTGGGATCTTACTGTGTGTCAATTAACTATCCTGTCTCTGCATAAGGCTGTACCGAGCTTCCGACAGGTGCTAAAGTTATATGGCTCAGGCAGAGTGGTTGCACAGGGGAGATGACAACCAATACTTCTTTCCCCACTTCTTGTCTTCCTGCCACCCCTCCCTCTCGTCCATACCCTCCTTTCTCCATAATCTGCCATTCACTGCATGTGTCCTGATGGATAAGTTATTGTGATTTCCTTTAGTTCAGCAATTTCATTTATGCTTTATTCATTTGTGAACTTTTTGATTGTAATTGGTGTTTCAAGTAGCTTAAGTTGAGGTGAAGTGTTACTGGCCGGTGTGGGAATACAGTGTTCGGTTTCACATCGACCAGATACCTTCACACCCTGGTGGAGGAGACCCCGTGCACTTTGGTTGCGAATGGAGACTCGGCCACTGAATACTGAGAGAGGCCGCACCAGGAGAAGGCATTTTGTGTCTGCGGTTGAATCGGGCTTCAAGTATGTGCTTTATTTAACTGTCTAGTAAAGAGACAGAGCCCTCCAATCAACAGAGGAGTTAGGGAGGAGGGACATGCTGTGGGAAAGAGAGAGAGAGAGTAGTAGATCGAGAGTTAGAGAGATGCAGAGAGAGAGTAAAAAAGACAGGGAGACAATGATAAAGAGAAACAGGACGGGGGGAGACAGAGAAGCAGAGAAAGGGGAACGGAGAGAGAGGGAGACCGAGAAACAGAGAGAACAGCATGAGAGAGACTGAGACAATTAGAGCACACAGAGAGAGGGGGAGAGAGAGAGCAAAATAAAAGGAGAGTGAAACACTGAGATAGACAAACAGCAGCAGAGAGATGCACAAGAAAGAGGGCAAGGTAAAGTGTGAGACAGGGAAATGGGAAGAAACGGGGGGGGGGGGAAGGAACAGTCATGGCTCTGCTAACAGTGAGCTGAGGTGAGGTGAGCTTGTGTAGAGCAGCAAGGGGTCAGACCCGAGGAGCAGTGAGAAAACCGAACAGAGAAGGAGAGGATGGCATCTTCCTGTGTGTGTATTTATGTATCTGTGCACCTGTTTCTGTTTGTAGGGAGAGGGTAGTGAGGAGGTGGGAGGAGTGTGTTGATTGATGGAGGGGAGGGCAGGCTGGGTCTTTGTATGAACTCTTTGTAAATGCTGACCAGGTGTTCATATGGTCTCCAGCCTCTGCTTTGCTGCAGAGCGTGTGGACCAGGGGCAGTGTTATGAGAGTGTTACCCTAGGGCTAATCTCATTGTGCGACTTTGGGCCATTCACTGTCCTCTACATGGATGGGTGGGTGGGGGTGGGGGGAGAATATCAGAATGTTTCATGATCGGGACAATTAAAGTGCAGGCACATCTGGTTCTGTGCTTTCTGAGAGGGTCTGATAGAGTGAATCAGGAGAGACTGCAGGATGTGGAGTGACAGTGTGAGTGGGATGGAGGAGGGCTGCAGGGGTTGGGGGAAGAGGGGGAAGGGCACTGAACGGGAAAGGATGAAGAATGGGGTGGTCTACCCCTGTGAGGGCCACTTGGCCAGGGTTCACCAGGAGCTGGAAAGGTATGCAGGTCACTGGATTGGGGACTGATTAAAGGGCTCATTCAGATCCAGCACTGCACAGTGGGCTGAATGGCCTTCTGATGGGCCCAAGGAAGGTGTGACCCTGGGGGCACAGGAACTGGTGATGAGGTGTACCGTGGAGAGGGTGGGCACATTGTTGATTACCTGGGCCAAATGCTTAACAGCTCTCGTTGGGATCGATAGTTTGCAGATAGCACTGACCGCCAGATGCACCTCCCGTGTGTTTGATTAAGTTCTCTTTCGTCTTCAGGCCAGCAATGTCTGAGCTGATAACACCATCTAAGCTCACATAAATAGCATAACTATTAATACCTTTGTTGCTAATCTAACAATCACACCCAGCTGGGAGTGTCATTTGCCATTATTTCGTATTTGGCAATAGAATAACCTGGCAAATGCCTGCACTTTAAGTTTAATGATCTTACACCTCCCACAGTTACATGTTAGTGATAAGGCTTCATTTATCAACCTCAGGTCAAGGTCAAGCAGAAACGAGCAAAAACTTTGGGGTTGTTAGAATTATAGTGCAATACAGCACAGAAATAGGGTCTTTGGCCCAACTTGTCTGTGTCAACCACGGTGCCCACCAAGCTGGCCCCATTGTATTTGTGTGACCCATATCTCTCTCAGCCCCTCCTGCCCATGTAATTACCCAAATGTCTTTTGAATATTGTTATTGTACCTCCCTGAATCGCTTTGGCCGGTAGGCTGTTCCACCACCCTCTACGTGAAGAAGGTGTCCTTCAGGCCCATCTTGAATCTCCCTCTCACTTGACACCTCAGCCCTCTAGTTTTTAGTTCTCCTTCCCCATGAAAACAACTATCTGCATTCACCCTGTCTAAGCCCCTCGTGATTTTATACACATCTATCAGGCTAGGCCCCCCCCCCACCCAACCCCAGTCTCCTACATTCCCAAGAATAAAGTCCTAGACTGCCAACCTCCCTCTATAATCCAGGCCCTTGAGTCATGGGAACATTCCTGTAGATTTTCTTTGTACTCTTTCCTGCTTAAGGATGTCCTTCCTTTAACAGGGTACTGTACACAATACTCAGCATGCAGTCTCACCAGTGTTTTATACAACTGCAACATAATATTCCTACCCCTGTACTCAGTGCCCTAATTGATGATGGTCAATGTGCTAAAACCCTTCTTTACCACCCTGTCAACCTGTGATGTCTCTCTCAAGGAACTGTGTACTTGTACTCCTAGATTTTGCTGTTCTACAACACTCACGATCCAACCTTTCACTATGAAAAGTCCTACCCTAGTCTGACTTTCCAGAGTGCAACACCTATCTGAGTTGAAAGCCATCAACATTACCCTGTAACTATTGATAAAGTTCTTCATTATCATTATACGATACCGCCTATTTCAGTGTCATCTGCAAACCTCATCAATTATCTCGGTTACCTCTTCAAAAAAACTTTTAACAGATTTCTGAGACGTAATTTCCTATGCTGTCTAGTTGATCCCTGTCTATCCAAATGTTGTTAGAACGTGTCCCTCAGAATCCCCTCCAGTAACTTATTCATCACTGAAGTCAGGATCACTGGGCTGTGGATCCATGGCTTCTCTTCGCTGCCTTTCCTAAATAACAGTAGTCACCCTCTGGTCTTCCAGAAATTCACTTGTGAATTGAATTGAATTTATTTACATCTTGCATCCATCCCACTGCGTGAGGGAGTACAAATCTTTGCCTTATAATTCTGTCGCAATGTACAGGCAT
The DNA here is from genome assembly GCF_048418815.1 of Hemitrygon akajei. Taxonomy (NCBI): domain Eukaryota; kingdom Metazoa; phylum Chordata; class Chondrichthyes; order Myliobatiformes; family Dasyatidae; genus Hemitrygon; species Hemitrygon akajei. The sequence continues at coordinate 37,727,632 of NC_133127.1, forward strand.
GTGAATTTAAAAGTCTAATGTCCTGTAGAAAGAAGCTGCCCATAGCTTGTTGGTCCCGGCATTAATGCTGCGGTACAGTTTGCCAGACGGAAACAGTTTATGGGTTGGGGTGGCTGGTTTCTGCGATGATCTTCCAGGCCTTCTTTACGCACCTGCTGCTGTAAATGCTCTCAGTGGAGGGCAGTTCACATTCACAGATGTGCTGGGCTGTCCGTACCACTCTCTTGCACTGCCCAGCGATCAAGGTTGGTGCAGTTCCCGTACCAGGCGGTGATAGAGCCAGTCAGGATGCTCTCAGTAGTGCCCCTGTAGAAGGTCTTGAGGATCTGGGGGCTCATGCCGAATTTCTTCAGTCGTCTGAGGTGGAAGAGATGCTGTTGTGCTTTTTTTTCCACACAGCCGGTGTATAAAATGCCTGTGGGTAAAAATAATGCAAGTATCTGTGCAAGGGCATCAGCAATTTCTTCCCTAGTGTCCCACACAGAATGAGACCCTGGGGATTTATCTACTTTAATGTACTTTCAGCTGCCAATAACTCCTCTTTGCTTATCACTCATTTGCCTCAACCTCTCGGCTTCTATGACATTCTCCACAGTAAAAATTGGTGAGAAGTTTTCATTTAAAAATTGCACTCATCTCCTGCTGCTCCACACACTCTCGCACACAGCAATGCTGATACTTAAGGAGTCCTACTCTCTCCATAACCGCACATTTACTCTTAATATACATGTAGAATGTCTTGGGATTTTCCTTAAGCTTGCCTGCCATATGCATCTCATGACCTTTTTCTGCCCTGTGTCCAATCAGAGCCTTTCTGTTTCCATCCTGTCATTATTAGCATTTTAGTAACTGATTATAGTTCATACCATTTAGTTATGAATTGCTCATTGTTGTGCCAATGGTCTGGTGCAGCAGGTTGGGAAACAGACATAGAGGTATAAGAATGACAAAATCACAAGTTAGTAGGGTTTACCGATTAGGGAGGACAAAGAGCACCCAACAATTTTAACCTTTTTACCTTTTTTTGTTAATATTTGTTGATGTGTGTTAATATTGAGAGATGAGGGCTTTTTCTCTGTTACCCTATTAAAGAGGTAAATAAGAGATTTGTAATCATAATTATTTTGTGAAGGTGTTATCTAGAAGTATTTTCTCTGTACAAAGGTTTTTCTTTTCAACTTTCACTCTATAGCAGTAACATAAATGATTGGATTTTATTCTGTCATCTTTGCCATTTGCTGTGATTACACCATAAATACTTTATCGATAAAAGCTGGAGGTAGAGGTTCAGGAGGATGGAGAAACAAAGTTAAGGTGTTGGGTCAAAGATCTGTTCCAGGACTTTATAATGCGGGTTGTTTTCATATCCAGCGTTTACAACAGAGATCTGTTTTCAGAGTTAGTATTCATGCATGAAAAAATATTATTTTGAATTTAATAATCAGATTGTGTGTTGGATTAAAGGATGTATGAAGATAAACTGGAGATGTTTATGTTTTATGCGTCCTTTAAATATGATAGCTTTATTTCCCAGTCAATGTATTCCCCTTAAATTTCTTGGGACACCTTACCATCCAACATGTTGGTCATGGAAGAGTGGCTCTTTACTAGGTTGGAACTGATCCAGTGAGAAGTTTTGGTTGCAGTGGATCCCGGTTACTGTGATGTCAGGTGGTCAATGATGGGAAGGGGAGGAGGAGGAATTGCAAGTTGGTATTGGATAGGTTACAAAACATCATGTCCACACTCGCTATCTGCTAGTTCTATTTTACTGAAGCCATTCTCTGAGCCATTGAAAATTTTCCTTCCTATCTATTGATCTAACTCCCTCTTAAAAACCATAGTGGAACCCCTCTCCATCACATCCCCACCCACTGCACAAGAGCATTTCTCTTCAAATCAAAATCAGGTTTATTATCACTGATTTGTTGTTTTGTGGCAACAGTACCCTACAAAAACATTAAATTCCTATAACTTACAAAAATAATTAAGTAGAAGAAAAGACATTAAGTGGTAATTTTAATAGATTCATGAACCATTTAGAAATCTAATGGCAGAGGGTGAAAGCTATTTCTGATTGTTGAGTGTGTGTCTTCAGGATCCTGTACCTCCTCGATGGTAGTAATGAGAAGAAAACATGTCTTGGATGGTGAGGGTCCTTGTGATGGGTTTCACTTCCTTGAGGGACCATTTCTTGAAGATTTCATCAATGATGGGGAGTGTTGTGCCCATAGAGTGATTAATTCTCTTTGATCTCCAGTCCTTAACCCTTTTCCTCCTGCCCTCTTTCCTTTCTTTTTTCCTCTTTCTTTATCTGTATTATCAACCATCAGCTGTTATCCTCCAATTCCATATCTCCACCTCCAGCACTTGGTTGTCTGTTCATCAACTATTTCCTCACCTGGTTCCACTTATCGCCTTCCAGCCTCTGACTCGAACTGAAATGACTTTATTTCTTTCATCCCTCACGTGCATGAGGAGTAAAAATCTTTATGTTGCGTCTCCGTCTAAATGTGCAATCATAGTAGTTTATAATTTATAATCAACTCTTTATACTAGGCATGTCCCCTCTACTGTCTTAGTCCTGATGCAGGGGTCTTGACCTGAAGCATTGACCATACCCTGCCTCTACAGATCCACCAGTTTATAGCTTGCTCTGTCTCAGGCCTCTCAACCAATGGGAAGGGTCTCCAAATATACCCCGTCCAGACTCATCATTTAAGTATACTTCTATTAAATCTCGCTCAGCCTTCTCTGAAGAAAACAGTTGTAGCCTCTCCAATCTATCCTAGAGGGCTATAGTCCCTCAGTCCATGAGCCATTCTCATGAGACTTATCTGGACCCTCTCTGATGCCCTCACTTCCTTCTCTTATCAAGATGCTCAGAAATGAATAATACTCTAGTTGAGGAAGGCCCACTGTTTTGTAAATGTTTAACCTGACATGGTGTGCTAACATTATATACTCTTCCTAAGTTGATAAAGCCCAGAGCCACGTGTGTTCATTCACCTGCTCTTCCAGCCTGCCCTGTCACTTTCAATGTTTCGTGAACACTTGCCCCTTCGTTTGCTCCCCATTTTGAACAGCATCTGTTGTTGCATTTTGCTGCTGCTTGTTTGGATCATGATCCATTAAGTAACATTTCTCCGCAGTGAACTGCACCTGGCCACTCCACCAGGCTGTTCATAGCCATGTCGCTGCAGTCTAGGACTCTCCTCTTTGCACTGTGAAGTTTGATGCCATTGGCAAGTTTAGACGTTTTGATATCATCACCAAGCTTGTGTCAATCACACAGATCAATTTAAAAAAAACACAGAATTTAAAGATAAAGATTTGTCACGTTTACACTGAAATGCATCATGTGTCAAACCAATGGAGATGGTGCTGGCCAGCCACTCAAGCGTCACCACGTTTCTGATGCCAATATAGCATTCCCACAGCTCACTAACCCTAACCCACCAATGTGGGAGGGAACTGGAGCACCTGGAGGAAACACACATGAACACAGGGAGAACATACAAACTCCTTACAGACATCAGCGGGGGTTGGACCTGGGTCTCACTGGTGCTGTAAAGCATTATGCTGACCACAATGATATCATGCTATTCACACAAAATGCTGGAGGAACTCAGAAATTCAGGCAGCATGTAGGGAAAAGAGTTCCTCCAGCATTTTGTGTGTGTTGCATTGGATTTCCAGCATCTGCAGATTTTCTTGTTTATCATGCTAGTCACCTTCCTCCAGTCTGAAATACAACCATCTCATCTTTTAACTTTAGCTCTGTGTCCTCAGCGTCCACTGCAGCTTCCCACTAGTTCCATCCTATCCAGGCCCTTCTCTGAGGCCTGTATGGGTCTATTTCCCTCTTGAGTTCCACAGTGGAGTCCGCCTCCACCCGCAGCCCTTTCTTTGCCAACGTGCACGACTTTACAGATAACCCTGTTATGTGGCACCCTGTCAGAACCCATCCATTACAATACCTTCATAAACGTTTTCCCGCATCTCATCAAACTATTCTATCAAACTTGAAGAAATGCAAATCTGAATAGAAAATGGTGGAAATACTCAGCAGGTCAGGTCTCAATGGTGTCTGTAATTTGTCAGCACTTCTTCCAATCTAATAAACTGCAACAGTTCACAATGTGGTCTCTACATTGGAGAAATGAAACCAGATGCTGGCACCCACATTCAGTCCTTACCCCACTCCCTGACATTTCAATTTTCTACTCTGACCTCCTGCAGTGTTACAGTGAGGCCTAATGCAAGCATTGGGGACAGCACCTCACCCTCTACCTGGACACATCACAGCCTACTAGAGTCAGTACTGAATTCGCCAGCTTCAGTTGTCTTGCTTTCTATCTGTATGAGCCGTCCACCTGTGATATTGGCTCAGAATGTTTGTTTCTCTGGGAGTACAGTGCAGCCTGACATGCTGGGCATAACCCCATGCTCTGCATTTCACAATTCTAACATTTTTTGTAACTCTGTATCTTCATTCCCTAATGGCTCCCATTGACTAGATAGCCTGTTTACAGTTTACCCCCATTGTCACCCAGGCTTTTCCCTCTACCACTCTCCCTGTGGTTTAACAAGCTTATTTTGTCTCCTTTCCAATTATGACAAAGGGTCTTCAATCTGAAATATTAACTCTGTTTCTCCTCCCAAAGCTGTAACCTGTCCTACTTGGAATCACCAGCATTTTCTGCATGTGTCTTGGACTTCAGCATCTACAGTTTTTAAAAATTTTGGATAAACACAATTTGCCCCAAATAGGTAGACCCTGTCTTGCTTTCATCAATCCATTTTCCTCCAAGTGATTATTAACCCTGACCAGGATTAATGTTATGAACGTCTTCTCACACTGTGGTTAAACTAGCTAGTCTGTAGTTGGTGAGTTTCTTTTTGAATATTAGTGCAGTGTCCATCACTCTACAACCTTCCTGCACCATCTCCTGTAATATTACCAGCTGTACCCCCATGACTTCCTCCTGTGCTTCCCTCAGAGTCCTAGGATGCATCCCATCTGATCAGGTGACTTAACTAGTTTCACTGCATGCAATGTTTCTTCAACCTCCATGCTACAATATTGAACATATCCAATGCCTCAATGATCTCCTAGTTCACCATTACACTGGAAGCACCATCTTTCTCGGTGAAGACAGATGCAAAGCACTCATTTATTTCCTTAACAGTGCTATCAGCATCCATGGGCCAGCTCCCAGTTTAGTTCTCAATAGGTCTTACTCCACCATGTCTATTTATGTGCCCATAGAACACTTGTGGGTTTCCGCTTATTTATCCTCTCTTGGCCTACCTGATTTTACTTTTCATTTCTCTCTATTTCTTTAGTAATCTAGTTTTTTTGTTGGCATTCACAAACCCCACACTTGTGACACACAGCTTTGTCTTCCTCTATCTTCACCTGCATGTTTTTGTTATTGAAGAAGCTTTCTTTACTCAAAGACAGCCCACCATTCTGCTACAGTTTTGCCTGTCAACTTCTGTTTCTAGTTCACTCAATTCTCATTCCATTGAAGTTATCTCCCTCCAATTAATTACTTTTATTTTGGGTTGCTCCTTGTCATTTTCTATTGCTACCTAAACCTTATAATGTTATGATCACTGTCACCCAAATGCTCCCCTACCAAAATCCGCTTGTCCCACTTCATTCCCCAGAACCAAATCCTGAATGCCTCCCTCCTCAGCCTGGAAACATACTACTCCAGGAAATTGTTCTGGACACAGTTTTGAAACTCCCTGTCTTACCACTATGCTCCATTATAATTGCCCTGTAGTTTTTCACATACCTCTGTCGGTATATTTTCTGCTCTATCAATCTCCCCATCAGTGACCTGTATGACGCACCCGAATGTGTAACGTTCCTTCTACTGCTTCTTAGGCCTAACCAATTAGATTCAGTCATTTGATCTCTCAGTGCCATCTTCTTTCCACCGCTGTAATATCTTCCTTTCTTTCCTTTCCTCTCCTTCCTGAGCACTTTACACCCAGTAGTACTTAATGCCCTATCCTGCCATTATTTAGCCAAGTTTCTGTTATCATCATCGCGTCATATGCCACACTGTGTGCCAAAAATTACAAGAATATGAACAACCAGAGCTAGCAAACCTAGGCACAGGAAATCTGCTGTTCTTTTGGGTTCCTGTGCTGATAGCTGTTCTCAATGCAACATGACTCATTATTTTCTATAAATTAACCATTGATGTTGATCTTGAGAAGGGTGAATGTTGTGGTCCAACTTGTGTCGAATTTGTCCCTGTAGAAGTCAGTCAACAGAACAGTATTCATAAGAAGACAAAAGGAAGTCTACAGAGTCTGGAGACACAAGAGTCTGCAGGTGCTGGAATCTGGAGCAGTAAACAATCTGCTGGAGGAACTCAGCAGGTCTACAAAATTGGGGTGTATATATATCAAAAAAGTTACGGGGCCCCAAATTTCAGAGTGTTACCACGGCCAACCAAAAAGAGAGTCCAGACAGATTATGAGGGATGGGCATGATTTGATGTGCCAATCTTAAATGGTTGGAGTTTGACTGTTGCGAAGATATCTTTTGAACATTTGGGTTCTCACCTTGAGCTTGTTATTTTGTGTTTGAACATATGGGTGGGCTGTGATGAACTGTGTGATTGATTCAAATTTAATTTTTAAATCTTTGGATCAACTAGCATTTGATGAAGAGTTTGCTTAAGACCACACTGCGCCTTGAGGGAAGATCAGGGGACTAGCTGGGAAGGTTTTTCAAAGATGGCCTGAATGTTCTCACATGTACAGCATGATTTCATATGAAAGCTGAAGCCGAAATGCCATGCTAACATTGACATGCTCTGCCCAACTTGCATAGCAAAAGATAGTGGGAGCAAGTGTAGGCTACTTGGTTCCTCTCGCTGCTGTATCATTTAGTATGATCTCGGCCATATTCCACTTCTGTGCCAGTTCTCCACAGGTCTTGTAAAAATTTCTTCACCTCCTCATTAAACAGCCCCATATCCACAAATCTCAAGGGTACAGAACTCCAGTGACTCGCCAACCTCTGCGTGAAGAAATTGGTAAATTGGTTTATATTGTTACATGTATAGAGGCAGCAGTGAAAAACATGATTTTGCATCGAGTCCATGCAGATTATTTCTTGCGACAGTGTACTGAGGGAGTACATGGGAAATCAGAAATAACAATGCAGAATAAAGTGTTACAGTTGAAGAGAAAGTGCAGTATAGGTGGTCAATAAGGTACAAGATCACAATGACGTAGATTATGAGGTTAAGAGTCTATTCTATTGTACTATGGGACCATTCAGTAACCTTATAATGGTAGGGTAGGAGCTGTCTTTAAGCCTGGTGGTATATACTTTAAGGCTTTTGTATCATCTGCTTAATATACCTGAGTTTTAAAGGATCTTCCCCTTGTAACCATGTCGCTGTGTTCGAGGATTTGCCACTAATGGAAACACCTGACCTTCTATTCTGTCAATATCCCTTAGGACTTAAGGTTTCAACAAAATCACCCTGGTTCTTCCAAACTCCAAGGAATACAGATCCACCAACTTCAAAGACAGTAAAATGTATTATCAAAATGCATATACGTTACCATATACTACCTTGAGATTCATTTTTTTAGCTGCTTGAGATAGGTCATCCTCATCTCAGGAATTAATCTTGTAAATCTCTGGACTGCCCCTGTGTTACTAAAGTCTTTCTTGAACAAGTGGACTGAAATTGTGTGGAGTAGCTGGAGCTGCTGATGGTGGTTTATTGTCACATGTACTGAGGTAGAGTCAAAAGCTTTGTCAGCGTGGCAGATCGTTCTAGACACAAGTACTTCGGGGTAGTACGAAGGGAGACGCAATGAGAAAGTGCGGAATATAGTGTTAGTCACAGAGACAGTGAAGTGCAGGTGGACAATAAGGTGTAAGGGCAACAAGAAGATTGAGAAACTAAGAGCAAGTCTCTAGGAGGTCTGAAAATTGCCAGACCTGTAAACAGATTTACAAGTCTGGCAATTCTTGAAGTCAAAGAATTTAGATTTAAAAGAGTAGATCAGTTATAGTAGAAGTAAAGTACCACTTTCAGGGGCATGAGGGCATGCAGCATTGGCAAAAGTCAACTGGAGACTAGAAATGTTGGAATTGGAATAACAGTGAAAACTCTGGAGGATTTCGGCAGGTAAGGGAGCATCTTTGGCTAGAAATAGACCATTGATGTTTTTGGTCAAAAACCTTCACTTGCACTCAAATTGACTGACATGTAACCTAAATATTGACTGTCATTTCTCTTCTTGGAAGCTACCTGACCTACTGAGTTCCTCTTTTGCCTTTTTTGTTGCTTGGAAAGGATTCTTGCTATCTGGCTGACAAATGCAGAATGCTATGACCTGTCCCTTCTTCAGTGAATGCAGCTGATTGGATTAAACAGTAATAGACAAGTGAAATATGGAAGACTGAAGGAAGGAGAACCCTGGGAAACACTCTGCATGTTGGCCGGCATCTACAGAGAGAGGGGCAGAGTTAACTTACAGGCGATGATGTTCCAGCTGTGTTTCTTGAAACACAGCTGACCTGAATCATTAGCTCCGAGCTTATAACACTTGGCAAGTCAGCCATTTGTGGGGCAGGAGAATGCCATTCACCCCATCCTGCCTGTGCCAGTCGGGAATGAAAGTGCCTGCTGCTGTTCCATATTCCCACAGGTTGTTGCTATACAGCTGCTCGTTCAACTGGTGTTTAAATGTGGTGAGGTTTTCATGCAGTCTGTTTACAGCTGCTGCCCCCACCCCACCCCGTCTGGGGTTCCCACTTCCCCATCTGTACCTCCACCTACCCCTGTCTAAGTATCACACTGCCTTGAGACAGCAGTCAACATAATCAAAGGCTCTAGCCATCTTTCCATTGGACAAAAGGTAGGGCATGAGACCACGTACCACCAGGCTCCAGGACAGCTGCTGGTACAAGAAGATACAATAATGATGATGTTATTCTACATTCTGTCAATGTTTTCCTTTTCCACTACCTCAATGTACTTGCACAGAGTGGCCACTTTATTAGGTACCTCCCCTATCTCATAAAGTGGCCATTGAGTGTATGCTCGTGGTCTTCTGCTGCTGTAGTCGATCCACATCAAGGTTCGATGTGTTGTGCATTCAGAGACGCTCTTCAGACACTACTGTTGTAACGCATGCTTATTTGAGTTACTGTCACCTTCTTGTCAGCTTGAACCAGTCTAGCCGTTCTCTGCTCTGCTCTGACCTCTCTCATTAACAAGGCATTAGAACTGGATGTTTTAGCATTTCTCGCACCATTCACTGTAAACTCTGGAGACTGTTGTGTGTGAAAATCCCAGGAGAGCAGCAGTTTCTGAGATCCTCAAACCACCCCATCTGGCACCAACAATCACTGCACAATCAAAGTTGCTTAGATCACATTTCTTACCCATTCTGATGTTTGGTCTGAACAACAATTGAAACTGTTTTACCTTGTTCTTGTGCATTGAGTTGCTGCCACACGATTGGCTTGTGAGTTAGTTTCATTTACAGGCTGGTGTATCTAATAAAGTGGCCACTGAGTGTGTGTCTGTATGCCATGCAGACATAGTTTTGTCACTGTATCTCAGTACATGTGACAATAGTAAGCCTATTACCAGTGAGTTCCAGATCTCCACCACCTTCTAAATAGCCGGAAAGCTCAAGGTGCCTATTTTACTTTGCAGGAGATGGTTTGTACTGGGTATTGAACTGAAGGCTTGTGAGTAAGGCTGACACAATAAAACGATGGAATTTTGATCTGATCAAAATATTGATGCAATCACATCTCCATTTCCTTCCCATGAATCTTCATTCTTCACATTGGTGAATCAAATGTTCTGTCACATCTCGCATGTTTCACCCCTCTTGCAATGATTTGTCTTCCTCTGATTCAGTAGAATCCGATTTAATGTCATTGGCATATGTCAAGAAATGTGTTGTTTTATCACATCAGTACATTGCAATGGATAATTTTAAAATAAATCACAATTGGAAATGTATTTAAAATTAAAGTGGAGCAAAAAAAAAAGTGAGGTAGTGTTCATGGGTTCACAGCCCATGAAGAAATCTGATGGCAGAGGGGAAGAAGCTGTTCCGGAAACATTGAGTATGTGTCTTTAGGCTGCTGTGTTTTCTCCTTGATGGTAGCAATGAGAAGGGGTTATGTCCAAGGTGATTTTTTGGTTTGGTGGAGGTTATTTAATGATGGATGCCGCCTTTTTGAGGTATCGACTTTGAAGGTGTTCTTGATGATGGATAGGTTAGTGACAGTGACGGAGCTGGCTGAGTTTACAACTTCTGAGCTTTTTTCCGATCCTGTGCAGTAGCCCCTCCGTACCAGATAGTGGTGCCATCACAGTACACCTGTACAAATTTGCGACAATCTTTGCTGACACATCAAGTCTCCTCAAACTCCTAATGAATTATAGTGGCTGTAATGCACACAAAATGCTGGAGGAACTCAGCAGGCCAGGCAGTATCTGTGGAAAAGAGTACAATCTACGTTTCAGGCCGAGGTCCGGTACTTTTTCCATAGATGCTGAGCTCCTGCAGCATTTTGTGTGTGTTGCTTGGATTTCTAGCATCTGCTGATTTTCTCTTGTTTGAAATATAGCTGCTGTTGTGCCTTCTTTGTAATTGCATCAGTAAGTCCAAATATTTCGTCCAGGTTTTTGTCCTCCAGCTTTTACCTGGGACGTTTTCATTCCTTGCCATCCCTTTCCAAAACAGACGTTGTACAGAGAAAGTTGTCACTGATAATAACTTGCTGTGTATCTGAAGAATGGCGAAAGGTTGCTTCAGGAGAGGGAGTGGCTGTGCTCTCTGACCAATGAGCTCCACGTGAGGCCCGGCTCATTGCGTCCCTCCCTGACCTTCCAAACAACCCTTATACTGCAGAAATTGTCACAGATAACCTTGAGGTGACTTACTTTGTATCTGAAGGCATGGCTCAGGGTTGCTTCAAGAGAAGGAGTGGCTGTGCTCTCTGGCCTCTGAGTCCCACGGGAGGCCTCTCTCCGGTCTCTCCCAGCCTATTGTGTCCCTCCCTGCGCTACGACTGTGTCGGCTGCCCGACCCCCATCACATCATGGCACGTCAAACTCAATCTGCTTTAAGTGGGCCAGTCTGGCTGGGATTAACTTGCTTATACCTTTCAAGACAGCGGTCCTTTGAAGGGCAGGATCTTCACTGTTGTAAGTTGCAGTCGACGGGGAATAATGAGCCGAGGTTCACATGTTGCCGGCTCCTGAAGCTAGAATTAGTGCAAACAGCACGCCTCAGGAAAAATGCGACCAATCTTTCTTTCTCTTCTATTACTACAGGATGGAAGACGAGGCGGTGTTGGATAGAGGAGCCTCCTTCGTTAAACATGTCTGTGATGCAGAGGAGGTAGAGGGTACGTGGAGCAAATTCCCTTTTGTATTTCTTAATGATGTCGACTGTGGCTCAGCAGGGTGAGCAGTGGTATGTGCCTTTGACATTGGAGCTCTTTGGGTTCAGGGATCCAGCCTCAGGTCAGGGTTGGCACGCCGCAGTTTTGGATGAAATATTGTGCCAGGGCTCCATCTGCTGTCTCAGGGAGAATGGACAAGATCCCAGGTCAAAGTCGTGGAGCAGGAGAGAAGAGCCATCTTCAGTGCCCCAACCAATATTGCCGTCACCACATACAAATGATCTGCTCTTTGATCTGATTGCTAATTCCGGGATCTTACTGCACTGTTACTGGTCAGAATACAACACTTAAAAGGCACTGAAAAGTTTTGGAAGAGGTGAAAATTGCTAGAAAAACACACATTACTTTCTCTGAATGGAGGTACAAAGTTTCATGGGGTTGGGAGAGACTGGGAAACACTTGGCTATGGTTCTTGGATGATGTCCATTCCCCCCCTTCAGCATATTTACATTTAAATTCATTTATTTCCTATATTAATCACATGTACATGGGAATATACAGTGAAACACTTCCTTTGTATTAGCAGCTGATGCTGCGGGCAGCCTGCGGTTGTCTGGTGCCCACATAACATGCCCACGATGTTCAGCAGAAAGAATGACCAGTAATCACACACCGCTCCTAAATCTGTGTCGTGCTTGGTCAACATGAGATGCCTGTTGACAGAGAGCTACTCAGACACTGGGAATGGGTTTCAGGAGCGAGCTTTAGAATCTGTCTTAGAGGAGGTGATAAGGACAGGAATTCCAGAGTCTGGGGCCTTGGCAATGGAAGGAACTGCTGCCAAAATGGATTGGTGCGAGTAGGTGGTATTTGTGTATGTAGTGATTGGGGGTTGGGGGGGGGGGGGAAGGATTTCAGCTACGGAAAGATAGACAGAGACTGTAAGGGGAAGAGCATATTCACTGGAGTGGGGACAACAAAAGGGAGATATAGGGACTAGAGGGGGTTATAGAGAGCAGGAGGGATGTATGGGTTGAGGGTGATGCAAATAGTGAGGGGTATAAGGGCCAGAGGAGGTTTCCAGAGATAGGGAAGTCTGGAGAGAGTTGTTCAGAGGGAGGGGTATAGTGCCCTGAGTGGGTTAAACATAAAACATAGAAACATCGAAAACCTACAGCACAATACAGGCCCTTTTGGCCCACAATGCTGTGCTGAATGTGTACTTTAGAAATTACCTTGGCTTACCCATTGCCCTCTTTTTCTAAGGATTACAGAGATGGGGAAGTCTGTAGGGGCTGGAGGGAGTTGTACAGAGGGAGGGGTATAGATCCCTGAGTGGGTTACAGACATGGGGAAGGTTGAAGGGGCCAGGGCAGGTTAGAGACAAGGAATATGAATTCCACAAGGATTTTAAGCTTAACTTGAGAATTTTAGTGTGGTGAACTACATATACCTGTCTGGACACGCCCCCTGCTGACTGCTCCTGTGACTCCTCCCACAGACCCCGGTATAAAGGCGATTGAGGCCTGAGCCCGGCCTCATTCTCCAGGATGTAGTATGGTGGTCAACTACTGCTTGTTCTTTCTTCCAGTCAATAAAAGCCGATAACTCGACTTCATGTCTCAGAGAGAGTTATTGATGGTGCATCATTTAGTTTAAGTGGTATTGAGCCTGTGAGGGGACGAGTCACGAGCTCCAGGTGATGAGCAGTTTTCCAAGTTCTCATTAATTAATTGAAAACATTTATTTCTGAAGCCCCAAATCACTTCCAGGTTCTGACATTATTTGGCCCTGGCCTCCCTTTCTTTGGGTAATTACTATCTGTTTGGCTTTGAGAAATATTTTCAGTGTTCTACTCTTATAGTGAATGCATTAACCCCCTGTGCATCTCTGTGTGAGCTGTAGAGAAGTGGGGGTCAGTTAAAGACCTCCTGTCAGTAATTACATTTTCATCCAGCTGCCACACCTTGCCCCTCTCTGAATCTCCCCTACTCCCCTTCTCTCCACTCCTCTTTGCCTCTGTGTTCACCCACCTTCTTAAACTGCTGTTCAACCCAAACACTCACTGCCCATATTCCCACCCACTTTTGGGGGAAGGCAGTTTCTTCTGAATCCCACCTTCTATTCATGTCTGCTAGTTCTGGCTGTTTCTCAGAAGTGGGAACTTCTCTGCCTCCATTCAATCAAACCCTCCCATACAGTTAAGAGTTCCCTTTTCTAGTGAAACTTCTTCATCCTGTTCCTGCCTTTCCTCTCTGTTCATCTATTAGTTTTGTACTTTGGTTGTATTCCCTTTTGTAATGTGGTCACTGAGCTCTAAGTCTAATGTAATAAAGGTTTTAAAACCACCTTGTCATCTTTGCTATCCATTTCTATTTCTCTGCTATTTAAAATAGACCAATTTGCATTTCTGTGGAACCTTTCACAAATTCAGGGCATGCTAAAGCATTGGGGTTTTTCAACCAGTAACATAGAAAGTCTACAGCACAGTACAGGCCCTTTGGCCCACAAATCTGTACCTTAGAAATTACCTAGGGTTACCCATAGCCTTCTATTGTTCTGAGCTCCATGTACCTGTCCAGGAGTCTCTTAAAAGACCCTATCGTTTCCGCCTCCACCACTGTCGCCGGCAGCCCATTACGTGCACTCACCACTCTCTGCATATAAAACTTACTCCTGACATCTCCTCTATACCTAATTCCAAGTGCCTCAAAACTGTGTCCTCTTGTGCTAGCCATTTCAGCCCTGGGGAAAAAGCCTCTGACTATCCACAAGATCAATGCCTCTCATCTTGTACACCTCTATCAGGTCACCTCTCATCCTCCATCGCTCCAAGGAGAGAAGGCCAAGTTCACTCAACCTATTCTCATAAGGCATGCTCCCCAATCCAGACAACATCCTTGTAAATCTCCTCTGCACCCTTTCTATGGGTTCCACATCCTTCCTGTAGTGAGGTGACCAGAACTCAGCACAGTACTCCAAGTGGGGTCTGATCAGGGTCCTATATAGCTGCAACATTACCTCTCAGCTCCTAAACTCAATCCCGTGATTGAAGGCCAATGCACCATACGCCACCTTAACCAGAGTTAACCTGCACAGCTGCTTTGAGTGTCCTATGGACTCAGACCCCAAGATCCCTCTGATCCTCCCCACTGTCAAGAGTCTTACATTAATACTATATTCTGCCATCATATTTGTCCTACCAAAATAAATCACTTCACACTTGGGCATGTTGAACTCCATCTGCCACTTCTCAGCCCAGTTTTGCATCCTATCGATGTCCCGCTGTAACCTCTGACAGCCCTCCACACTATCCACAATACCCCCAACCATCAGCAAGTTTACTAACCCATCCCTCCACTTCCTCATCCACTTCTCCCTCCACATTAGTGTTTTGTAAAATCAGCATTTAAAAAGGTCAAATACTAAATATAATAGCAAAACAATACAAGAATTATCAAAAATGTTGGATGCTTTGAAAGGATGTTGCCAATTTAACATTAAAGTGGCAGTAACAATTTATATATATATTTTAAAAACTGGCAGCTTCAAAAACAATGTTTGTTGGGCACAAGTTAGTGCAGTGTTCCATTTCTATTATGGATTTAGGGAGTATGCCCACAAGAAAATGAATCTCAAAGAGTCACATATGGTGACATGTATGCACTTAGATAAAACAATTACTTTGAATTCAAAGCAATAGATAAACTTTTTTCACCAGAAGGGTCAATCAACACAGGGTGCAGATTGAAAATGACTGGAAAAAATCCAGTTGAAGTTCTTTTTCTAAATTGTTTGTTGCACTAATTTGGAATGTGTTGCCTGAAGTGAGATTTAATGAAATCCAACAATAGATGTTAAAGATGAGTTGAACAAATACTTGTTTTACAAAAGCATGTTATCACATTTTGGTGCCTTGGCACCCTCTAAACAGCAATTGGAAGCACAAATCAAAATGATCACTTTACACGTTGTTCAATGATGCAAGCGAACTTTCAGATTTAAAGCAGTAGGCAGTTAAGAACATTAAGCCAGATGTGCCCTTATTGTTTCATTTCAAGAAACCATTCACAAACAAGCTTGTGTAAAGAGACAAGGCCTGGCAGATATTTCATTGAGTGGATTGACCAACCTTAGCCCACTGAGAATCTCTTAGTGACGTCCGACTTCCAGTCTAGTGAAGTGGATCATACTTGGAGTCTCCTACTCCTACTCCTCCGAGGCAGTCCCTCGGGGTACCATAGCTCTCTTCCGCTGTTGCTCAGCTGTGCAATTAAATTCTTTTGGCAAAGTGGGTGGAGTTTGATGAGATGGATGAGTGAGATGGCCAGATTATTGTATGCACGTGCACGTGTGCGTGTGCATCCCACATGTTCCCGACTAGGGAAAACACTCCTAACTCCTAAATCCAGTAGTCAGGTTTGGCACAGCAAGCTCCGAAGATCTCATGGGAGATCACAAATCGAAGGGAGATCAGGCTGTGGCCGTTCATCAGATTGAACTTGGTGTAATCTGTGGAGGGCAATGGATGGTCAGCATTTTGGTTTGAGACCTTTCATCTGGACCTGTACTGGTGGGCAGTTGATGGACAGTTCGAGAGCAAGACGGTAGTGTAATGGTTAGCACAATGCTTTATAGAACAGGTGACCCAGGTTCAATTCCCACTGCTGCCTGTAAGGAGTTTGCACATTTTCCCTGTGACTGTGTCTTATTATAAAAGAGCACACCATATACAACCCTGAGATTCATTTTCTGGTGGGCATACTCAATAAATCTATAGATTAATAACCATAACAAGCAATGAAAGACCTCACCAACTGGACATTCAACCAGTGTGCAAAAGACAACAAACTGTGCAAATACAAAGAGAGAAATAATAATGATAATGGTAATAATAAATAAGTGATAAATATTGAGAACATGAGATGAAGCATCCTTGAAAGTGAGTCCATAGGTTGTGGGTGCATTTCAATGATTGGGCAAGTGAAGCTGACCGAAGTTATCCCCTCTGGTTTAAGAGCCTGATGGTTAAGAGGTAGTAACTGTACCTGATCCTGGTGGTGCAAGTCCTGAGGTTCCTGTGCCACCTTCCTGATGTCAGCAGCGAGAAGAGAGCGTGTTCTAGGTGGTAGACAGATACACTAATTTTTACTGAGGTTGATTTAAGAATAATTATTGACTGGCAGGCAAATGCAGTGCAATATGACAGTACTGTGCAACAGTCTGAGGCATAGCTAGGGTGCCCAACACTGTTGTGGAGTATATGGAGAAGAGAGACTTAGAGGCTGTAGGTCAAATGTGAGTAGTTGGGCTTAGCTTGCTGGGGAAAATAGTCGGCATGGACCAGATAATAACAATAATAGCTTTATATAGCACCTTTCATACATTAACCTGCAGGCTCAAAGTGATTGAAAAGGTAGATCAATATGGTCATAAAAATGAGACAAAATTAAAAATCATAAGTAAAGACAAACATTATATAAATCAACATCAACATTTATGAAGTAATCCTATAAATAGGCCTAATTTTTAAAAAAAAATAGAGTTTTAGAAGTATTTTGAAACCTAGCCTGGTGTATCTCGGTCAGCAGAGTATTCCAGGCGTGTAAGAGGAAAAGTTCTCATTTGCTTGGCTCTTGGAACACAAAGCAAACCGGTATTTGCAGATCTATGATTGCGATAGAGATGTAAGGGAATGAACACTCCAAAACTTACGGAGAAGCCAGATTATTCAGAGCCTTGTATACAATTAAGAGTATTTAAAAATTGATCCTAAAGAACATAGGCAGCCATTGTAACGATAACAAAACCAATGAAATGTGCTCAGATTTTCTTTGATTTTAATATGAGGCAAAGGGCCTGTTTGCAGGCTCTGTGACTCTGTAATTCTATTAATCAATTCAATAGATCGTGTACTAATCTCAGGGAGTTTGCAGAGTGCACTTCCTTTTTTTAAAATTTTTTTTATTAGTTTTTCAAAACATTTTACAAAATTAAAAACCCCAAATCCCAATGAGGAGCATTAATACAGAGCAAGGTTAAGCATACAATAACAATATGCTACACAGGAAGAGAATTTAACAAAAAAGCACCTAAATTAAAGACAAGTGAGCTTAGTGTCCTCCCCAAACCCCACAACACAAGAAAAAAAACAATTCCAGACCAACCACCACGCAGTATAGAGAGTATAAGTCCGGACAGTCAAACTCCCAGACTGTAAATACACTTAGCAACAGAGGATAATAATGCCTACTACCAGGAAAAAAAAGGGAGCTGAAAGCAAGGGACTGAAAAGAAAAAAAAACCCTAGTCAAGAGGAAGGTTATGAAAGTACTCGATAAAAGGCCCTCAGATCTTATGGAACTTTAAATCTGAATTGAGAACTGAATAATGAATTTTTTCGAGGTCCAAGCAGGCCATAATGTCGTTAAGCCATTGCGCATGAGTGGGCGGGCAACATCTCTACATCTAAGGAGGATCAAGCGTCTCGCCAGGAGAGAGGCAAAGAATAGTATTCGGCATTTGGTCGGACCCAGACATAAATCTGTCTCGCCCCAAAAACCGAACAGAGCAATTAAGGGGTTAGGTTCTAGGTGCTGATTCAGAATACCCGATAGTGTAGTGAAGACCTCTTTCCAGAATTTCTCCAAGCTAGGACAGAGCCAGTACATATGGATGAGAGAGGCCACGCCCCTCTTGCATTTATCACAGAGCGGACTAATGCCAGGGTAGAATCGAGATAGTTTAGATTTAGACATATGGGCTCTATGAACAATCTTAAACTGTAAGAGACAATGGCGAGCACAAAGAGAGGTTGAGTTAACCGATTTGAGAACTGAGTCCCAGCTCTCCTCGGATAAGGAGATATTTAAATCCTGCTCCCAGGCCATTTTAATTTTATCCACAGGGGCCCCTCGTAAGGCTGCTAGTTTATCTTGGATAATTGAAATTAAACCTTTACCTAGTGGATTAATGGAGAGAAATAGGTCCATAGCATTTTTCGCAGGCATTTCAGGAAAGTTAGGAATTAAAGGAGCAGTAAAGTGTCGGATTTGGAGATATCTGAAAAAGTGAGCGTTAGGCAGGTCGAACTTAACAGAGAGCTGTTGAAATGAAGCGAAGCGGTTATCAATGAAGAGATCTTCAAAATGTCTAATTCCCTTCCTGTACCAAACATGGAATGCTGAATCGAACGTGGTAGGTAAAAAAAAGGTGATTATGTGCGACAGGGCTAGAAATGGAAAACCCCTGGAAACTATAGCATTTCCTGAACTGAGCCCATATACGCAAAGTGTGTCTAACCAGAGGATTAGCTATTGATCTGGGCAGACTGCTAGGGAGTGCAGAGCCAAGAAGTGCAGATATAGATAATTCTTTAGTGGAGCTCAACTCCATTGCCACCCAGTTAGGGCACTCAGATTGACCGTGGAAGAAAGACCAGAAGGCAGCACAACGTATATTAGCTGCCCAGCAATATAAGCGAAAGTTAGGTAAAGCCATGCCACCCTCTTTTTTAGATTTTTGGAGGTGGATTTTATTAATTCTAGAGCGCTTATTCTGCCACAGATATGACAAAATAATAGAGTCTAAGGAATCAAAAAAAGATTTAGGAATAAAAATTGGGATAGATTGAAATAAGTATAAGAATTTGGGGAGAACGTACATTTTGATGACATTGATACGACCTACCAAGGACATAGATAGAGGTGACCATTGTGCCAGACTCTGTTTTGTAGCATATGAAAGGTTGACAAAGTTTTCACGAAAGAGATCTTTAAACTTCCTTGTGACTGTAATTCCAAGATAAGTAAATTGATTATGGACTACTTTAAAAGGGAGATCTCGAAATATTAGTTCTTGTGCTTCTTTATTAATTGGGAAAAGTTCACTCTTATGTAAGTTGAGTTTATAGCCAGAGATCTGGCTAAACTGGTCAAGAAGTGAAAACATTAGAGGTAAGGATGTAGACGGATATGAGAGAAAGAGTAGTAAGTCATCAGCATAGAGAGAGACTTTATGTTCAACACCCCCTCTCCAAATCCCGGTCAGTTCAGGACATTTTCGAAATGCTATCGCCAGAGGTTCCATAGCCAAATCAAAGAGAAAGGGACTTAAGGGGCATCCCTGACGGTATTGAGATTGAATACTTGGGATTTCTGAAAGTTAGTTAGAACAGAAGCAGTAGGACACAGGTACAGCAATTGGATCCAAGAGATGAAACTTTGGCCGAGGTCAAATTTTTCTAAGACTGCAAAAAGGTAGTTCCACTCTATACGATCAAATGCTTTCTCCGCATCAAGGGAGATAACACATTCTGGAGTCCCAGTTGGAACTGAGTATAAAATATTAAATAGACGCCGAATGTTAAAAAAAGGGAGACGGTTTTTAATAAAGCCTGTTTGGTCATCAGAGATAATGGAGGGAATAACGGTTTCTAATCTATGAGCCAACACTTTAGCTAAGATCTTTACATCAACATTGAGCAGAGAGATCGGCCTGTACGAGGAACACTCTGTTGGGTCTTTGCCCTTTTTTAAAAGAAGAATAATAGATGCCTCATTGAAAGAGGGTGGCAATTTGCTGTAATTAAACGAATCAGATAATACTGAAAGTAACTGAGGAGAAAGAAGTGAGGAGAATGATTTATAAAATTCTACAGGGAACCCATCAGGTCCAGGAGATTTCCCTGAGGACAGTGCAGAAATTGCAAAAGATATTTCTTCTAGTGATATAGGCGCATTAAGTTTGGCTTTGAAATCAGATGAAAGTGAGGGGATATTCAGATTCTGTAAAAATTGATCCACAGAGATATTGTCATTCAGGGATTCAGAGGAATAAAGCCGAGAATAAAATTTTTTAAATGCGTCATTAATTTCTAAATGATCCGATGTAAATTCTCCGTTCTCCTTCCGGATCTTTGTAATATGTTGTTTGGCTTTAGAACGCCTCAGCTGATTGGCTAGGAATTTACCAGACTTATCCCCATGAATGTAAAAGTGGCTCTTGCTTTCGAGAAGTTGGCGTTCGACAGGTTGAGTGGACAGAAGGTTAAATTTAGTTTGGAGTTCAACGCGCTTCTTGTATAATTCA
Organism: Hemitrygon akajei; assembly: GCF_048418815.1. Taxonomy (NCBI): domain Eukaryota; kingdom Metazoa; phylum Chordata; class Chondrichthyes; order Myliobatiformes; family Dasyatidae; genus Hemitrygon; species Hemitrygon akajei. Next base: position 37,748,147 of record NC_133127.1, read on the forward strand.
GGGTTCTTAGTTTGGGCATATAATTGATCCACATCTTTAATCTGGTTAATGAGGTCTGCTCGATCTGCACGGGATCTTCTATTGAGATTTGCTGTGTAAGAGATTATTTGACCCCTCAAATATGCTTTCATGGCATCCCAGACAATCTGGGATGGCACTTCAGGTGATGTATTAGTGTTAAGATAGAAGGTTATCTGGTCTTTAATAAATTTTACGAAATCATCATCCGATAATAAAGTTGAATCGAACCGCCAGTGTTTGTTCCTCTGAGGGAGACCGGGAAAGTTCAGAGAGAGGGTAATTGGGGCATGGTCAGAAATCAGTATACTCTGATAGTCACAAGTGTGGGCAAATGGGATAAGTTGGTTATCGAGTAGGAAATAGTCAATTCTAGTGAAGGTATGGTGAACATGTGAGAAAAAGGAATAATCTCTCTCCGTAGGATGGAGGAAACGCCATATATCAGAGATACCAAAATTAGAGAGAAACGACTGAATAGCTAAGGCAGATTTGGTAGGTGATCTGGTAACAGAGGATGATCGGTCCAGTTTAGGATCCAACCAACAGTTAAAGTCACCACCCAATATAAGAGAGTATGAGTTTAAGTCTGGTAGTGAGGAAAAAAACCGTTCAAAAAAGTTAACATCATCAAAGTTGGGGGCATACAGGTTTGCTAGTGCAACTTTAGTGTTATATAGTTTACCAGAAACAATAATAAAACGGCCATTTGTGTCCGATATTTTATTATGGAGTTCAAAAGGAATATTTGGGTTAATAAGAATGGAGACTCCCCTAGCTTTAGCGGCAAAGGATGAGTGCAAATGCTGACCCGCCCACTTGGACAGAAGCCGGGAGTTATCGAAACAACGAATATGAGTTTCTTGGAGGAAAGCAATGTCAGCTTTGAGTTGTTTAATATGTGAGAATACCTTCCTCCTTTTAACAGGGTGGTTCAGTCCCTTTACATTCCAGCTCACAAATTTAAGTGCACTAGCCATTATCAATTACTAATGCATAAAAGGCAGCAGGCATATAAAAAATCAAGCGGTACAATAGCAGTCTGGGAGTGGAGATGTAAACATAGATTCGTAAGGTCAAAATATAAACATGTCCTAAACAATAAAGAAATGTTGGAACTGGAAAACCCATCCCACCCACACAACCCAAACTAGACGGCTACCAAAACAAGTAGCTAGCTCTACCAGAAAAATTAACCCAAATACAACTTCCAGATCTGTGTCATTGACAGCAGTTCCGTATAAATGCTATAACAAACAGTAACTAGTTTATGCACTAGAAAACATAACTACAGATTAGAACACCTTCTGCCGAGATATACAACTTAATACAGAGCGAATCAGAAGAAAACCAAAACTAACCTACCCGCGAAATATTATAGAAGAATAAAGTAAGAGAAAGGGAAAAAAAAGGTAAGAAGGAAGAAGAAAAAAAAGAGGAAGGGGAAAATTATAAATTCAAGACGAGTATTTATCAACCGTTTACCGAGAAGGGAGAAAAAAAACATTCAGAGAATGGAAAAAAAAGGGGATGAAGAAAAGAAAAAGATAAAATAAATAAGTATTTAAAACAGAGGAAAAATAAATCAGCAGTTGAACTGTGAACCGACAAACAGGGAAGCCTTCACTAAAGACTTCAAACCTCCAAAACAGGTTAGATTTAGTTGTAGAACTCTGTAGGTAAAGTTATACAGAGGTAAAAATAGATTACACACACACCAAATCCCGGGAGAGATTGTCAACAGCCTTTAGAGTTTCAGTGAATAATGTCTGAGTGATTCAAGTGAATTCCGAGTCCAGAGAAAGTAATTTTACTACGAGGAGTACTTATCCACCATTTTAGGAGGTCCGATCAGATTCCGAAGATGACTGGATAGCCGGAAGACTTGCCACAAACGCTTCAGCTTCCCTCGCTGATTTGAACCACTTGAATTCCCCGGTATTAAACTTGATTCTTAGGTCAGCAAGATTACGAAAGGAAGGTTTGAAACCACGATCAAAAAGCACTTTCATTACGCCTTTATACTCAGCGCGCATCTTTAAGGTCTGGGGTGCAAAATCTTCCACAAAGCGAATGGTTGTATCCTGGAAAGAAAAAGAGCCTCTGCGACGTGCCTCCACAATCAGACTGTGTTTTACCTGGTATTGATGGAAACACAAGATTACTGGTCGTGGACGGGATCCCAGAATTCCGGGAGAGACATAGACTCTGTGTGCCCGTTCCAGCTCGGGCGGGTTTGGAAGCAGATCCTTCCCGAATATCTCACAGAGAAACTCGGCGAAAAACTTCACGGTTGGTCCCTTTTCAGTCGCCTCTGGTAATCCCAGAATTCTGATGTTGCAGCGTCTGCTGCGATTTTCGAGATCCACCATTTTGGAAAGAAGTTTATTAGATTTTTCCTCTAAGCTGGAACAGAGTCTCCAAGTATCGAACCCCACTTTCTAAAGCTTCAGAAGTCGAATCGATGTGAGATAAGTGTTCAGCATGTTTGTCCACTTTATCGTTGATCCGATCCAGTTTCTCTTCTAACTGTTTGAAAGCAGTTTTAATTTGCTTTAAGATTTCGTCTCGGAGATTTTCAAGCGCCTCCATCGTCACGTCCGACGAGGTCGTAGTTTCTTTTCTCCCGGATTTAGAACTCTTGCTAGACATTGTAGGTTAGATATATTCACAGGCAAGTAAGAGATACCGAAATAATTCCTAACTAAGCTTTATAAAATGGAGACATTTAGTGCAAAGGTAGCGACAGTAACGGAACAAAAGTTCGGAGCAGCTAAGCGATCGCCATCTTACCAGAAGTCCCCGTGCACTTCCTTTTTATCTGTTATTGTTTCCTGTATAAAGATTCGCATTGCCCTCATTCTCCTTTTCTATTATTTCACTATAGACTGTGAAGTTAGTTGGACATGAGTTGTCTTTCACGGTTCTCTTATTCATTAAGGAACTGCTAATTCTGCCCCTGATTACTGCTTCTAGAACTGTTCCCAGCACTGTTTACTTCCTACACCCCTTCTGAAAGTTTGTACGGTGTTTGCAATCCATATTTGCAGTCTGCCTGTTGTTTTGCACCTTCTCCCGACCTGTAGATTTTTGACCAGGGTCTCGTCTCTGTGATTTTTACAGGCTTCCATCACTCAGATTCCCACTAGCCCCACTTTGTACAGGCAGTCTATCCACCTTGAGACCACCCAGACTCCCACCATCACCTCCTGATTTTACAGAGGAAGTGCAGAGCAGGCCAGCAATAAGGTGCAAGGCCATGGTGAGGTCAAGAGTCCACCTTGTATGATAAGGTCGACTCTTGACCTCACAGTCTACCTTGTTATGGCTCTTGGACAGTACCTATCTACTGACATTGCATTTTCTCTGTGACTAATATTATACTCTGCATTCAGTTATTGCTTTTCCCTCGTACTATCTCACTGTGCTGATGTGATCTGTATGGATGGCATGCAAAACAAGGTTTCTCACTGCACCTCAGTACCCTTGGAACATTGCGTTCAATTCTGGTCCTTCTGCATTATAGGAAGGACATGAAGGCTTTGGACTGGGTGCAGAGGAGGTTTACCAGAATGCTGTCTGGTTTGCAGGAAATGTGCTCTGAGGAGAGGTTGGACAAGCTGTGGCAGTTTCCTCTGAGTACCAGAGGCTGAGGGGAGTTTTGATAGTTTATAAAAGTGAGGGAGATGGAAATGTGGAATTAAGGTTCTGGTTAGATCAGCCTTGGTCTTAAATGGTGGGGCAACACTTTAGAGATCATTGTGTCTCACAAACCAAAGTGCAGCATCAGAAGAGCCATTTGAGCAGTGACAAATCAGAGAGATTCAGAGTGGAAGCAACAAGTCCCGGAAACCCTCAGCAGGCCACTGTGGAGTGAGATGTGCCAAGTTATGATCTCAGCATTAGAGTTGTGACAGACTTTGAGGAAGTGCAGACTGAGGAAGGGTTGGGAGGAGAAGAGTATGAAATAGATCAAGGAAGCATGACTAAGAAATGAGGCAGCACAGTGGTGCAACCAGTAAAGTCACTGTCTTGTAGCACCAAGAGGCCCAAGTTTGATCCTGACCTTGGGTGGAGTTTGAACATGATCTCATGAGTTTCATCTAGGTGCTCCAATTTCCCGGGAGCAAGATGTGTGTTTGGCAAATTAACTGGCTGCTGTGAATTGCCCCTCGTGCAGAGGAGTGAATGGGAATGTGGAGGGGAATAAATAAAATAAGATTAATGTAGGAGGGTGGTCAGCATGGACTTGATGGGCTGAAGGGCCATTTCTTTTGCTGTTTTTCAATGAAGCTGTGATTCTAAGTGATAGCATGTGGAAATGGTATGAAGAAAGATGCAAGGAAAACGTTTGTGAACCTTTTGTAATTACCTGGTTTTCTGCATTAATTACTCACAAAACATGGTCTAGTGTTCATCCAAGTCACAATAATAGACAAACACAATCTGCCGAAGCTAATAGCACACAAACAATTGTACTTCCCATCAATACAGAGTATTCCATTTAAACAATCAGTCTAGATTCAGAAAAGTATTTGAACTTTTAGGGTAATGTCTTCTATAAAAGCTATTTGGAGTCGGGTGTTCCAATCAATGAGATGAGGTTGGAGGTGTGGGTTAGAGGTACCCTATAAAAAAGACACGTAAATTCAGGTTACTGACAGAGCCTGCTTTTCTCAAGAAAAATCTCTTTATGTGCACCCTGCCTCAATCAAAACAACTTTCAGAGGACCTTAGAGTTGTAGAGATGCATGGATTTGGAAAAGACTACGAAGGCATCCCTAAAGACCAGAGTGTTCATCAGTCCACAGTGAGAGAAATTGTCTCCAAATGGAGGCAATTCAGTGCTGTTGCTACTCTCCCTAGGAGTCGGTGTCCTGCAAAGATCACATCCAGAGCACAATGTACAATGCTGAAGGTGGTGATAACGAACCCAAGGGTAACAGCAAAAGACCTGCAGAAATCTCTGTTCATGTATAAAGGTATCAGAAAAACACTGAACAAGAACGGTGCTTGTGGAAGGACACCACGGAGAAAACAACTGCTCTCTGAAAATAAATAAATTGCTGCACAAGTTGTGCAGCAACTACCTGGGACAGTGTTCTGTGGACAGGTGAGACAAAAGTTGAACAGGAAAAAGGGCACTGCACAGCAACACCAAAACCTCATCCCAACTGTGAAGCATGGTGGAAGGAGCGTCATGGTTTAGGGTCGCTCTGCTGCCTCAGGGCCTGGACAGCTTACAATCGTTGAGGTAACAATGAATTCGAAATTGTATCAAGACATTTTGTAAGGGTAGTGGTCCATCACCTGAAGCTTAATAGAAATTGGATGATGCAACAAGGCAATGGTCTGAAAGACAAGAGTAGATCAATACCAGAATGGTTAAAAAGAAGATTTTTGTTTCAGAATGGCTTAGTCAGAGGCCAGACCTTAACCCAATTGAGGTGCTGTGGCATGATCTGAAGAGGGTCTGTTCATGGAAGGTATCCCAGAAATATTGATGAACTGAAACAGTTTTGTATGGAGGAATGGTCTAAAGTTCCTCCTCACCATTGTACAAGCCTGATTAGCAGCTACAGGAAGGTTATTGCTGCTAAAGGAAGTTCTACCAGTTATTAAATACAAGGGTACACGTACTTTTTCCAGCCTTGACTATGAATGATTAAACAATGTGTTCAATATAGACATGAAAAGTTCAATTCTTAGTTATTAGTTTATTAGTTTAGGCCGATTGCGTTTGTCCATCGTTATGACTTGGATGAAGATCAGAATACATTTTGGAGAGTGACTAATGCAGAAAACCAAGTAATTGCAAAGGGTTCACAAAGTTTTTCTTACAAATGTATATAGAGAAAAAAGGTCTCTGCAGGAATGATGCAGTGGTAGTGAGGGAGTCAGGTTGGCACATCTGGTGTTTATATATTTAAAAAAATTATAATATCCCTGGACAGAGATGAGAGGAGTGCCCATGGTATGAACTTCCCATCAAAGGTGTAGCCCATGGTGGGAGTGTATCCTTCCTTCCAGTTTGCTCTCATTGAATCCAAAGTAGCTATGCATGCTTGTTCCTAGGGGCAATTCACAGCATATTCAAGTAACACACACAAAATGCTGGAGGAACTCAGCAGGCCAGGCAGCATCTATGGAAAAGAGAGCAGTCGACTTTCTGGGACGAGACCCTTCATCAGGACTGGAGAAAAAAAGATGAGTCCTCAGCCCGAAACCTTGACTGTACTCTTTTCCATTTTTTTTTTGTGTGTGTGGGTTGCTTGGATTTCCAGCATCTGCAGATTTTGCCTTGTTTATCACAGCATATTCAATTGATCTACCAACTTGCATACCTTCGGGACATGGGAGGAGACCAGAACATCAGGGGAAAACTCCTGAGATCACCAGGAGAACATGCAAACAAAACTGGGCTGAGAAGTGGCAGATGGAGTTCAACACAGCTAAGTATGAGGTGGTTCATTTTGGTAGGTCATATATGATGGCAGAATATAGTATTAATGGTAAGGCTCTTGGCAGTGGGGAGGATCAGAGGGATCTTGGGGTCCGAGTCCATAGGACGCTCAAAGCAGCTGCGCAGGTTGACTCTGTGGTTAAGAAGGCATATGGTGTATTGGCCTTCATCAATCGTGGAATTTAATTTAGGAGCCGAGAGGTAATGTTGCAGCTGTATAGGACCCTGGTCAGACCCCACTTGGAGTACTGTGCTCAGTTCTGGTTGCCTCACTACAGGAAGGATGTGGAAGCTATAGAAAGGGTGCAGAGGAGATTTCCAAGGATGTTGCCTGGATTGGGGAGCGTGCCTTATGAGAATAGGTTGAGTGAACTCGGCCTTTTCTCCTTGGAGCAACAGTGGATGACAGGTGACCTGATAGAGGTGTATAAGATGATGAGAGGCATTGATTGTGTGGATAGTCAGAGGCTTTTTCCCAGGGCTGAAACAGTTGCCACAAGAGGACTGGGGAGTAGGTACAGAGGTGATGTCGGCTAAGTTTTTTACATAGAGAGCGGTGAATGTTTGGAATGGGCTGCCGGCAACGGTGGTGGAGGCAGATACGATAGGGTCTTTTAAGAGGCTTTTCGATAGGTACTTGGAGCATAGTAAAATAGAGGGCTATAGGTAAGTGTAGTAATTTTTAAGGTAGGGACATGTTTGGCACAACTTTGTGGGCTGAAGGGCCTGTATTGCGCTGTAGGTTTTCTATGTCTCTATTAAGAGGAGAACAGGGAGAGATGGACCTTGGGGGTAAAGTGGTATGCTGCCAAGTTAAGGACTAGCTCCCCAAATCTAGTTCCACTGCAAGCAGTGGCAGAGTGCAAGGTTATCCAAGATGGTGTGAATGTATTCACTAGTTGTTTAGATATTAAGGCAATCAAGAAAATGGGCAGGGAGGTAGTATTGAGATATTGAACTGATATCTCATTAATGCCTTTCTCATGGAAGAGAAGGGCTGACTGTTCCCTTTGCTGTCTGAAGGATCTCCAGGTGAATAATCTGACCATCTTCTGCTCTGGGATTGACCTGTGACCAAAGTTCAAAGTAACATTTATTATTAGAGTACAAACATGTCACCGCATACAGCCCTGAGACTCTGTTTCCTGCGGACATACTCAGCAAATCTATAGAACAGTAAACAGGATCAATAAGCATGGAGCTGTGCAAATGCAGAAACTGTATAAGTAAATAGCAACAAATAGCGAGAGCATGAGATAACAAGATGACAAGGCTTTGAACTGAGTATATTGGTTGTGGGAACACCAGAAATATAATGAGTGTAGTTATCCTCTGGTTCAAGAGCGTGATGGCTGAGGGGTAGTAACTGTCCTTGAATCTGGTGGTATGGATCCTGAGGCTCTAGTCCCTGCTACCTGATGGCAGCAGTGAGCATAGAGCATGGCCTGGGTGGTGAGGACCAAGGTTCGAGATATGCTGATCAAGGTGATAGGGAATTTCCTTCCATCCACTGTCGTATCTATGCATTGAAAGAGACAAGTTTCTTTGCCAGCCACGTGTTTCAGCATCAGTAGTGGTGTACAGAAGCCTGAAGTCCCACAGCACCAAGATCAAGAACAGCCACTTCCCTTCGACTGTTTGGTTCTTGAATCAACCCGTTCAATCGTAATCACTACAGTTTAGCAACACTGTACACCGTGCATGAAAATGAACCGCTTTTATGCTAATAGGTTTCCTCTTCATAAAAGTTGAATAGAATTTGTATTTAATTTGTGTTTTCTCTTGTGAGTGCTGCTTATTTGATGCTCTGTGCCTGTATTGCTACTGTAAATAAGTTTTTCATTGTACCTACGCATACATGGACTTGTGCAGATGACAAAAAACTGGACTTGGATTTTGAATGAATTCAGGCACATAGCTCATACCCTTAAATAATTAGTTGAGTCTGTTGTCTTGTGTGAAGGTGCAGGGAGGTACAGGTACAACAAACAGGCAAGTAGGTACAGACAACACACAGAATGTGAATGAAACATAAATTGTACAAGAGTTCTTTGAAGAAAAAGACTGTCAAAACAAGACAATAGTGCAAAAACAGAACACAAACAGGGACAAGTCCATGAGTGTACTGGGGTACACTACCGTACTCCATTGCTGCGTCAGTGTCGGAGTTGTGCAGGTTGCTTCAAGAACCGGAAAGTTGTAGGAAAGTGGCTGTTCCTGGAGTTTTACTTAAATTATCCACTTAATTTCCTGCCTCCTGACTTCCCAGAGCCTTTCTCCTTGGCAGAGCACGTTGGCAGTGTGACGGGATGCTCACCAGCGCGCTGGGTGAGTGCAGCTCCAACGCTTGAGGTGTTCACCCCATCCGGGACGGCCCCTGTGTCTCTCTTCGGGAGGCAAGCTTTTCCCTCAGCCACTTTTCCCTCCCCTCACCCCAGACACCATCATCCGAAAACCTACGTTACAAAGGATAATGGATTAAACTCATTCCTATCCCTGGATTAGCCTGTCAGTTGCCATGACAATATTTTTAGTACTGTCTGGGATTGTTTATGACTCAGGAGCTATTAACACCATTTAGCTTGGGGGGGGGGGGGATTATGACTTGAATAATGTGGGGGTGGGTGGAATCCTGGTCTATTCTTTGTGATCATCATATTGCACAGGAGGACATTCTATCCGTACAGAGTGGAAAAGAGCCATTCTGGCTTATCCCAGTTCCCAACTCCAGGTCCATGGTTCTGGAGTAATCCTGTTTAAATACGTGAGCCAAGAAGCAAACTTGATTCACACCCTACCTGCTATTTGAAGCACTCCTTCCCTCCACCACCAGTACTCTCTGTTTGCAGCATCGTCTACAAAATTGCCCAGGATACTTAAAACCTGTGATCTTCAAGGGCAAGAAAAAACAGGGCAGTGGATGCAGAAATCATTGGCATCTCCAACTTTCCCTTGGAATGAGATGTTATCCTGGTATAGAAGTAATTATTTCTTCAGTACTGCCAGAACTCCCAGACCTCACTGAAAGGCAGCAGCAGTCCAAAAGCAAAAATCTGCTGGAGTAACTCCGTGGGTTGAGCAGCATCTGTGGGGGGGGGGGGGGGGGGGAGTTGTTCATATTTTGACTCGAAACCTTGCAAGGTTCAGACCATAAAGAATGATGAATATTTTTCTCCCCCCACGGATGTCTGCTGAGTGTTTGTTGCTCCAGGTTCCAGTGTCTCCAGCAGTTCAACACGACTACTCACTACCACATTCTGGCCAGTAGATATGCACTTTATCAGGGATGCTCACACCCCATGAGTAGCTCACAGGCATTTTCCAATGAGTAATTTAATTTTTGTGGTGCAAGAACTGTGGATTTTCTGGATTTGAGTTCACAAAATTGTAGAATAATGATAGTATAAAAGGAGGTCTTTCAGCCCATTCAGTTTATACTGGCTCATGCGAGTGTAGTCCAGAGCTCACTCCTTTGGCCTCTCCTATACATCTATAATTCTTTTTCCTTTCAGAAGCTGATCCATCTCCCTTTGAACCCTACTCTACAATTCCCCATACTCTCCCTCTGACTTGGTGGGTTGGGATTCCAGATCCCACCCCTCTCTGTACTTAAGGCAAAATCCTTTTGCCACTTTTGGTTCAGAAGATGTGACAAGAAGATATTGGTACAACCATTCTACAAATTCTGTGAAGAGACTTTGAGACATAACTTCTTTACACAAAGCACAGTGAATACCTGGTATAAGCCAGAAGAAGTGGCTGAAGCAGGTACAATTATAACATTTAAGCAGATTTATATAGGTACATTGGGGAGAAGGGCTTAGAGGGTTTTAGGCTGAACTGGGACTATCAGGGAGCATGGTGTAGTCAGAATTGACCAGTTGGGCCAAAGGGCCAGTTTCTGTGCTATATTACTCTATGAACAACTTCTGCTTGTCCAGCCTGTCAACGCAGCTAAGCCCCTCATTCCTGGAATTATTTTCGTAGCCACCTCTGCACTTTGTCCAAAGCCCTCCAGTGTGGTGTCCAGAACTGGACACAGTAATCAGCTCTATCTGACCCAATCGTTCATAAAGGTCCAAGGTGATGGCTGTGGGTAGTTTTGTTCTGAATAGATGCGACACATAAACATTAGTCATACTTGGATAGTGTGAACTGGAAGGATTTTTCCCTTGGCAGAATTGTCAGTGACTAGGAGTGGGGAGTTGTATTCGGTCAGCAAGTGATTTCTTCCCCCCCCCCCCCCCCCCCACCAGAGGGTGGTGGGGTCTGTAAGGATGGAGAAGGTAGAAACAGCTGGGTTCTTCATGAAAACCTGCCTCCCCTCCATAGGTTCTGTCTATATTTCCCACTGTCCTATGTTAGCAGTGAAAATAATCAAGGTCCCTCCCACCACGGTCATTCTATATTCTTCCCCCTTCCATCGGACAAAAGATAGAAAAGCGTGAGAACATACTCCACCAGGCTCAAGAATAGCTTCTACTCGGCTGTTATAGGACGAGTGAACCATTGCCCGGTATAACAAGATGGACCCTTGATCTCACAATCTACCTCATTATGACTTTGCACTTGTTGTCTGACTGTATACAACTACAACACTTTGTATTCTCATATTTTATCTTGTATGACCTCAAAGTACTCATATAATGAATGGATCTGCATGAACAGAATGGAAATTTTTCACAGTATATGCAATAATAATAAACCAGTCTACCAGTTTAAACTATTTATTGTTTAAAAAATGCATTGACAAACTCTTCAAGACCCATGAACCCAAAACTGAGCCGGGAGATCATCTGGACTGGCTGTTTTCTGGCCTGTATGGACAATGTGGGCTGAACGGCCTCCTACTACAATACAGTGAGCTGGCTGGGATCCCCATAGCCCCAAGATAAACTGTAAATGGCTCTCAGACAATACTAAAACTATCGTCACAGCAACTGACAGGCTAATCCCTCCCTCACAGGGTTTGATCCATTATCCTTTGTGAGATGGCAGGTGTTCAGATTGTTGTGTTTGGGCCGTGCGGAGGGAGAGCAAGCTGGAAGGAAAATTTGTTCTGGGTGCACGTTCTCCTCTGGCAGATCCCATCAGGACGTCACCACTGGCACCAGGTCTTCCTGCCAGCTTGGCCGGTCATTGCTATACAGGTCCTGTTTCAGTTGTGGAACTGCACGCTTGGTTAAAGCTCCAGGACTGGAGGGAGTGTGGTAGGCTGTAAGGAAAAGCTGGACAGGCTGGGCTGCTTTCTGTAGCAAGTACTGCAGGAGACTGAGTGGTGACATGACAGAGGTTTATAAAATCATGGGGGGCAAACACTGGGTGAGTTAGTCTTTCTCTCAGGGCAGGGAAATCCAGAACTAGATGACATAGGTCTAAGCTGAGAGGGGAAGGATAAAGGGGGCTTGAGGGGCACATTTTTCAATGCAGAAGGTGGTGGATACATTGAACAAGATGTCTGAGGAAGTGGTAGAGGTGGGTATAATTATAACACTTAAAAGATATTTGGACAGGTTTAGCGTAAGGGGTTCCCAACCCTTTTTATGCAATGGGCCCCTGCCATTAACAGAGGGGGTCCAAGGACCTCTTTTAGAGGGGTATGGGCCAAACACGTGCAATTGGGTGTAACTCAGGTAGGCATTTTGGTCAGAGTGGACAAGTTATAAAGTCCAAGAGCCACAGAATCATACAGCATGGAATCAGGCTCTCCGGTCCGACTCATCCATACCAACCTGAGGGGATGTATGCTGAGGGGTGATATCCATACTGGGGGCATCTAGACTGGAGGCAGAGTCCCAGAATAAGGATCACCCATTTGAGCACAGCTTCCATCAACAAGCTGTTATCGAATTGAAGAAGTAACCTCACTGGGGTGTTCTGTATCGTGAGGGGAACTGATCCTGTTGGTGAAGAAAAGCTCTTTCCTCTTCTTGGGGAATGGCAGTGTCGGTGAGAGAGTTACTGCTGAGAGAGCTGCTGAGGTCAGAGTTAAATGAAAATTTCAAAACCCAGTTTGAAGGATTTTTCCAAAACCAAATGCCAAAAACTTAATGAGTAGCCGTCTACTGAAATATTAATTCTCTCTCTCTCTCTCCACAGACACTGCCTAATGAATATTTCCAGCATTTTCTATTATTATTGGTAAATTTTTGTCGGCTTAAGAGCCAAGATGAGGATTGAGATGTTAATGGGCCTGGATTAATCAAGTAATGGGGCTGGCTGGATTGTCTCCTCTTGATGCTAAATTGCTCTTCCTTGTTCTTCAGTGTGTGAGTGCAGAGAGTTGAAGCTGAGTAGGTGACTGAATGGAGATTAACCCTTTGTGTATTGACTTTCAGGCCATCACACGGTTTATATTGGGGTTCACGTGCCGAAGAGCTATCGGAGGAGGAGGCGACATCGGCGACGGGGAGTTGGCCAGAAGGAGAGGAACAAAGAGCGAGAAAGAACAGCCGAGGCTTTGGACCGCTCTGATACAGAAACTAATGAAGACCAGATAGGCGGGAGCCTGTTCAAACCCCACAGTGAGTGCGACACTAACCCATTTTCAAGTTTGGCTTTGTGGTGGCCCTCATCACGTATCCTAACCGTGGAGTGACGGTGTCCCCCTCCAGTCTATCAGACAGACAGACATACTTCATTGATCCCGAGGGAAATTGGGTTTCGTTACAGCTGCACCAACCAAGAATAGAGTAGAAATATAACAAAATAAAACCATAAATAATTAAATAATAATAAGTTAATCATGCCAAGTGGAAATAAGTCCAGGACCAGCCTATTGGCTCAGGGTGTCTGACACTCCAAGGGAGGAGTTGTAAAGTTTGATGGCCACAGGTAGGAATGACTTCCTATGACGCCTCAGTGTTACATCTCGGTGGAATGAGTCTCTGGCTGAATGTACTCCTGTGCCTAACCAGTGCATTATGGAGTGGATGGGAGTCATTGTCCAAGATGGCATACAACTTGGACAGCATCCTCTTTTCAGACATCACCTTCAGAGAGTCCATTTCCACCCCCACAACATCACTGGCCTTACGAATGAGTTTGTTGATTCTGTTGGTGTCTGCTACCCTCAGCCTGCTGCCCCAGCACACAACAGCAAATATGATAGCAAAGTTAGCAAGGAAGAGCAGGCACCTGTCACTAACTTCCTCATGTCAGAATGAGGTGCTGAGGGAGGTTTTTGCAAGGCTGAGGGTGCTGGAGAGGTGGACCACCCACTCTGTGTCTGGATGCGTGTAGATGTCAGAGTCATAGATTTTCCCCCAGAGGCACTTTATCAGGTACACTTGTGATTGGAGTGATTTTGAGCATCGGGAGATTGTTGGTGCCAGATGGGGTGGTTTGAGTATCTCAGGAACCACCCACCTCCTGGGATTTCCATGCAGAACAGGCTCTGGAGTTTACAGAAAATGGCGCAAAGACAAAAAGAAAACATCCAGTGAGTGGCAGTTGTGTGGTGGAAGATGTCTTATTAATGAGAGAGATCGGAGGAGAACGGCCAGACTGGTTTGAGCTGACAGGAGTGTGGAGGCGGTTCAGATAGCCACTCATTGCAACAATGGTGTGCAGAAGAGCATCTCCGAATACACAATAGGTCAAACCGTGAAGTGGGTGGGCCACAGCAGCAGAGGACCATGATCGTGTACTCAGTGACCACTTTACTGGGTACAAGGAGTATCAGCTAAAGTGGCCACTGAGCGAACGTGGATGCAGAGATCAGTTTCATTTGTCACGTGTACATGGAAACATCCGGTGAAATGCACGGTTTCCATTAACAACCAACGCAGCTGAGGATGTCCCACAAGTGTTGCTGCACATTCTGGCGCCAGAACTGCATTTCTGACAAGTGCAGCAGAACAGCCCACAACACAAAGAATCAGAACATACCTAGCAACAGAGTGAGCACTGTTCCCGCGCCCGCCACTCACTCACCCACCCACACACTTACACAGCAAGGAAACGAGCCCTTCGGCTCACAGTACTGGTTCTGTACTGCCACCCATTGATACCAATCGTATACTAATGCCATTGTATTTATTCTCTTCACATTTTCCATCAACTACTCCACCACCCCCCCCCACCCCTGCCAAGATTCTACCTCCCCCCTACACACCAGGGGCTATTATGCAGTGGCCAGTTGAACTGCCAGCCCGCTACCTCTCTGGGATCTTGTTTGCTGGCCTGTGGATCCGCTGAAAGGGCAGGCTCCTACAGCCACCTCACCTGGCAGTGTCCTGCACTTGACAGGAGCGTCAGTGGCCAAACCTTGGCATGGGGGCGGAGCAACTAACCACTGACTCCACCACAGGACGAGTGGAGGATTGCATGCAGAGTGATTCTGGGAGGGAATTCCAGAGGCTGGGGCTTCAGACTTGTCCCGTCCCAGGGATTTGGAGGGAGGGCTGCAAAAGCTACTCAGTGTTGTAGTTGCTGCCAGCTGCCACAGGTGGAATTGTTTGCTTGGCGAACTCAGTGTCAAGTTTCCCTGCAGGTCTGTGGCCTCTACCACATATTTCTTTTTCCACTTCGACTGCCTCTGGCAGGAGAGGGTAACTTAAGGGTTAGAATGTACCTGTTGTGAGTTCCAGTGGAAGATTACTCAAAAGCTTATTTCCACTGATGTTTAGCCCGCTCCCTGCCCGCTCTTCAAGCCAGGACCTCCTGTGCACAACAGCACCTGCGTACAGTTCAGACACTGATGTCTCCATGGAGATGCAACGGTTGGTCAGTGAAAAGGAAAGGACTTATTTTTAAGGTGCCAGGTTTCAGCTGAACAGGGTGTTGCAATCAGGAAAGAGCTAGCCCTTTCTCACCGACTGGCTTGATCACAGTGCAGAGACACACAAGCTGACTGTCCACCTTACTGCCCCCTATTGGAGGGGTGGCAAGACGTGGACCAGGAACCTGAGAGAACAAAGGCCCATCTTTTGTTCTGCTGCCATTCTGAAGCCAAGATACAGATCTCACTACTGATCCAACGATTCCAGCTACATTGTGGCTTCCGCACCCCTTTGAGTAAAGTTTTCCTTCCCATCCCACCTGCTTACCACCAGGGTCGGACTCCTGGACCACTCAAACTACACTTACTTCAGATGTAGTCAACGACTTCCTTTTCAGATGAGAGATGAAAGGTTAAAAAAGAACCCAAGAAGCAACTTTTATGAAGAGGATGGTGGGTCTGAACTGCTAGAGAAAGTGGTTGAGGCTGGTACAATAATGGCATTTTGAATCAGAATCCGGTTTGTTAACAGTAACTCGCACTCATAATAAAGTGGCCACTGAGTGTATGTTCATGGTCTTCTGCTGCTGTAGCCCGTTCACTTCAGAAATGCTGTTCTGCAAGGCGTGATTATTTGAGTTACTATGGCATTCCAATCAGCTTGAACCGCTAGTCATTCTCATCTGGCCTCATTAACAATACCCACAGAACTGTGGCTCACTGCAAGTTCTTTTGTTTTTCACACCATTCTCTGTAAACTTTAGTCCATGAAAATCCCAGATCAGCAGTTTCTGTGAAACTCAAACCGCCCCATCTGGCACCAATAATCATTCCACGGTTAAAATCACTTAGATCACATTTCTTCTCCATTCTGATGTTTGGTCTGAAAGACTGACACACTTGACTATGTCTGTATGCTTTTGTGCATTGAGCTGCTGCCACATGATTGGCAGATCAGGTATTTGCATTAACGAGCAGGTGTACTGGTGCACTGAATAAAGTGGCCATTGAGTGGGTGTTGCAAAATTTGTTGTTCTGTGGCAGCAGTACAAAGTTCAAAGTACCTGTATGCCACCCTGAGATTCATTTTCTGTGGGGATACTCTACAAATCCAAAACAGAATGTGAACCACGATAGAATCAGTGAAAGACCACTCCAACTTGAGGGTTCATCCAGTGCGTAAAGAACAACAAGCTGTGTAAATACAAAAAGAAAGGAAATGAGCAATAAATATTGAGAACATGAGATGGAGTCCTTGAAAGTGAGTCCATAGGTTGTGGGAATATTTCAATGATGGGGCAAGTGAAGTTGAAGGAAGTTATCCTCTCTGGTTCAAAAGTCTGATGGTCGAGGGGTAGATAACTGTTCCTGAACCTGGTGGTGTGAGTCCTGAGGCTCCCGTATCACCTTCCTGATGGCAGCAGTGAGAAGAGAGCGTATCCAGGGTGGTGGGATCCCGAATGAAGGATGCTGCCTTCTTAAGGTATTGCCTTTTTAAATTATCTTTGAAGGTGTGGATTGTGCCCATGATGGAGCTGGCTGAGTTTACGACCCCCGGCAGCCTTTCCTGATCCTCTGCACGTCAGGCGGCGATGCAACCAGTTTTAAATTTGTTAGAGTCTCTGGTGACATACCAAATCTCCTCAAGCTCCTAATGAAATGTAGCTGTTGGCATGCCTTCCTCGTATCAATATGTTTACATTGGCTAAGTACATGGATAGGAGGGTTTTAGAGGGATATAGGCCAAAGGCGGGCAGGTGGGACTGGTGTAGGTGAGCTCCATGGTCAGCATGAACAAAGGGCCCGTTTCTGTACTGTGATACTGTGACTCATGAACAAAGGTCCTGTTTCTGTACTTTGATACTGTGACTCATGCATCCCTGCGGCCTGCAATTCTTTCATGTTATCATCATTTCTGCTGTGCCTGTGGCCAGCAAGATTCCAAAATCTGCCAGGCACGAGACAGTGGGCTGTGACTGGATTATGGGTTCTGGATGTTGACCTCAAACACTGGGCACGAAGGGTCTGAGAGTCGGTACTGTCCTAGGATCATTTTGTGCAGGACTTGTGTTGGATTATGCTAGACTGGGGCTGTCTGGACTAATTGGGGACTCAAGGACACCATAAGAATGAAGCCATTCAGCCCCACAGCTCTTTGCTAGTGCTTATGCTTTCCACTCCTCTCAGTTTGTCTTCTTCCTTCTCTGTGGAGCCAATCTGCCTTTAACTACAAGCAAACCATGAGTGGAGCACAGCTGGTACAGCCGCTTCTTCCCAGCTCCAGTGACCTGGGTTTGATCCTGACCTCAGGTGCTGCCTGCTTGGAGTTGCACATTCTCCCTGTGACCATATGAGTTTCTCCCAGGCACTCTGGGTTCTGTCCACGTCCCAAAGGTGTGTAGTCAGGAGGGTTAATTAGCTGCTGTAAATCATCTGTAATGTGTGGGTGAGTAGGGTGTTCAAAGGCGTGTCAATAGAAAAGGTTTTAGAGAAAATTAGTGGGGTAATTCAATTAGTCTGTGAGATAGCATAGAGTAAATGGGCCAAATAGCTTTCTATACTGTAGAGAAATGCAGAGGAAAGCCACACCAGTGAGAGAGAGTTCCACATTTTCACTCTGCAGATTTCTGCTCGTTTCCTGAACGGATTGATTGGTATTGGTGTTGAATTGAATTGAAGGTATCAAATATTGTTGGTTGCTAGCTCTAGTCTCACCCAGGTAGAAACTTCTTTGTCCCTACACAGTAAAATCTTTTATTTTATGTATTTAGAGATGCAACATAAGAACAGGCCCTTATAGACCATGAGCGCACACTGTCCAATTACACCATGTGACCAATTAACCTACTAATTGTACATCTTTTGGAACATGGGATGAAACCGGAGCACCCAGAGGAAACCCACGTGGCCACAATATACAAACTCTTTACAGACCACGGTGGGAACTGAACCCAGGTCGCTGGAGCATGACTATTTGCTGTGCTACTGTGCCAGCCATTTTGTTTCTGTCAGCTCACGCTCGTGGACAAGGGCACAAGGAGAGTTGCAAGCAGAGCCAAGGTTCAGAGGGATGTGGGCCAAACGCAGGTAAATGGGACCATGGCACGGCAGCTTAGTGGTTAGCACAACGCTTTACAGAACAGGTGACCCGGGTTCAATTCCTGCCACTGTCTGTAAGGAATTTGTACATTCTCCCCGTCACTGCGTGGGTTTCCTCCGGGTGCTCTGGTTTCCTCCCACAGTCCAAAGACTTTCCGGTTGATAGGTTAGTTGGTCATTGTAAATTGTCCTGCCATTAGGCTAGGATTAAAAATCGAGGGATTACTGGGCGGCGTAGCTCAAAGGGCTGGAAAGGCCTATTCCACACTGTATCGCTATAAATAATCAGATTGGTTCCTTTGCCAACATGGACCAGTAGGATGAAAGGCCACAGATCTCCAAGGTTTATTTGTTCTGGGAGACAGATTCTTAGCCCATTCAGTGTCCCTGATCCCACTTCTCTCCCCCCCCCCCCCCCACCCTCTGATGGAATATACTGTAACTCTTGTAAACCCTTACTCCACCACCTCTCATATTCTCCCTATAGCAGAGAGAGCTGTAGTGTAGACCAGTCTTTAAATTTACAAAAGCACCATAGCTGAGGTTGGGAAAGGCTTTCACATGTTTTTAATAAGGATTTTGTACAACATACACAAGACCCACAGGGTCATCATGGCCTCATTAACTTGATGAGTTCACAGTGGAACCCAGCCTGACCAATGGAGAGACCAGCAGATTTTAATCCTTAGATCTCTGAGCCTGTGCTTTGATTATAATTAGCTAGGCCTTGTTAATACTTTGCCAAAGTCTGTCCACTCTGTATTCACATGCGTCAGCTACCGGACACTGGTTACCTGTGGCTGGGGAGCAGCGGTGTTTGCGGTGGGAGTTTGGGCAGGTGAGGTGGCCAGGCTGACATTCTGGGATGCGACTCATGTCCAAGAGCTGCTGAATGTGCTGCTGTCCTGCATCACCATGTAGAATGGCAGGGTATCACCACTCCGTCCCTGCCTCTAGCGATTGAGCTGACTGAGTCAGATTGTGTTTTTCACTTTACTGTTATTCCCCAACTGCCCTTTTCCTAAAATTCCTTATCAAGTCATACATAGGGTGATAGAGCAAAATATGATGGCTACAGGCCCTTCAATTCAATGAATCCATGGTGACCACTTTGCCCACCCATACTTCTGTTATTCAAATCATCTCATATCAGCAGCACATGTAAACCAAAGTATATTTAACATTTTTAGCTTGTATACAAGCCCCACATGAAGCAGGGCATCAAACAGTTGGTTAAAACTCTGAGTGATCTTACCTCGTTCCAACTTCCTGCATTTGGCCCATTGGGCTAAAGCCCCTCCCCTCCATGCATCTGTCCAAGTGCATCTTGCACCTGCCTCAACCAGCTCATTCCATGTACTCACCTCCCTATGTGTGGAAAAGGTAGCCCCTCAGGACACTTTTAAATCTTTCCCCTCGCACCTTAAATCGATGCCTCTAGTTTTGGACTCCCCTCCCCTGGGGAAAGTACTCTGGCCTTCGAGCTTGTAAGACCCTAAGCTATAGGATCAGGATCAGACTATTTGGCTTATTGAGTCTGCTCTGCCATTTAATCATGGATGATCCTTTCTTCCCCTCCTCAGCCCCACTTCCTGGCCTTCTCCCTGTGACCTTGGATGCCCTGAAAAATCAAGCACCCATCAATCTCCACCCTAAATACACCCAACAACCTGCCTCCACAGCTGCCTGTGGTAATGAATTCCACAAATTCATCACCCTCTGGCTAAAGAAATTTCTCTGCATCTCTGTTTTAAATGGATGCCCCTCTATCCTGAGACTGTGCCCTCTTATCCTAGAATACCCCATCATGGGAAACATCTACTCCACATCTACTCTGTCTAGGCCTATCAACATTTGAAAGATTTCAATGAAATCCTCCCTCATCCTTCTGAACTCCAGCGAGTACAGACCCAAAGCCATCAAAACGTCCCTTGTATGATAACCCTTTCAATCCTAGAATCATCCTTGTGAACCTCCTCTGAACTCTCTCCAATGCCAGCACACCTTATCTTATATAAGGAACCCAAAACTGTTCACAGTACTCAAGGTGAGGCCTCACCAGTGCCTTATAAAGCCTCAGCATCACATTCCTGCTCTTGTATTCAAGACCTCTTGAAATGAATACATTTGCCTGCCTTACCACTAACTCAACCTGCAAGTTAATCTTTAGGGTGTTCTGCACAGGACTCCACACATCTCTTTGCATTTCAAATTTTTGAAATTTTCTCCCCCGTTTAGAAAATAGTCTGCACATTTATTTCTTCAACCAAAGTGGATGACCATACATTTTCCAACATTGTATTTCATTTGCCACTTTCTTGCCCATTCTCCTAACTGTTTAAGCCCTTCTGCAGCCTTCCTGTTTCCTCAACACTGCCTGCCCTTCCACCAATCTTCGTATCATCTGCAAACTTGACAACAAAGCCATCTATTCCATCATCTAAATCATTGATATACAGCATAAAAAGAAACGGTCCCAACATTGACCCATGCAGAACACCATTAGTCACTGCAGCCAACCAGAAAAGGATCCTTTTATTCCCACTTGCTGCCTCCTACCAATCAGCCGATGCTCTAACCATGTTGGTAACTTTCCTGTAATACCATGGGCTCCGAACTTTGCAAGCAGCCTCATGTATGGCACCTTGTCAAAGGCCTTCTGAAAATCCAAATATACAACATACACTGCATCCCCTTTATCCATCTGACTTGTAGTTCCTCAAAGAACTCTAACAGATTTGTCAGGCAAGATTTTCCCTTAAGAAGACCATGCTGACTTTGTCCTATCTTGTCCTGTGTCACCAAGTACTCCATAACCTCATCCTTAACAATTGACTCCAACATCTTCCCAACCACTGAGGTCAGGCTAACTGGTCTATAATCTCCTTGCTGCTGCTTTCCTCCTTTCTTAAAGAGTGGAGTGACATTTGCAATTTTCCAGTCCTCCAGAACCATGCCAGAGTCCAATGATTCTTGAAAGATCATTACTAATGCCACCACAATCTCTCTGCTTCTCATTAAATATTTGCATTAGGTTCCTCCTCATTCTCTTATATCCCAAGGAATAAAGACCTAGGCTGGCCAACATCTCCCTGTAAATAGGGTCTTCCAGCATTGATATCATCCTTGTACATCTTGTTTGCACTCTTTGCAGTTTAACCACATCATTCCTGTAACAGGGTGATCAAATCTGTTCACAATACTCTTAACTTACATTGTGAAATGAGGCCATTTGAGCCATCAAGTCTATGCATGCTCTCTGAAAAATCAAATTCACCCACCTTTCCCTGTAATTAATTCTCCCTTACGCCCACCTAAACCAGGGTTAGTTTACAATATCCAGTTAGCGCACTAGTCTGTGTGTGATTGAGAGAAAACTAGAGTCCCCAAGGGTAACCCACGTGGTCACAGGCAGAGTGTGCAAACTCCACACATCTTAAACATGGTGAAGATGTTGGAGGTCCAGAACTCAAGCCACTGATGATGAAGCTACGATGATTTCAGCCTGGTGTGTGTTAGACCACCTTTACTGTAGCCTGTGTACCTCGGGCCTCAGCTGTTACTACAGGTGCATGGAGGAAGCATATGTGGTGGTTTGGGCAAGTTCTCGTCCAAATGTATACGTGGTTGTATCCCTGGTGTGACATAGTTGTGCAGCTCGTTGAGCTACTGCCTCACAAGTCCTGCGTCTGACCGACCCTTATGTCCGTGTGGAGTTTGCATGTTCCCTTAGGTGCTCTGATTTCGTCCTACATCTCCCAAAGACGTGGGCTGGTAAAGTTAATAGGCCAGTATAAATTGTCCCTAGTGTGTGGGTGAGGGTATAGAATATGGGGAGAATAAAATAGTGTGTGTTTGAGGGGTCTGGTTTCTGTTCTGAGTCTCTCTGTGACTCGTATCACATCATGGACACTGCATTAGTGGGGTGTTAAGTGAGAAACCAGCCTAACAACTGTAGGCTTTTGTGGGAAAGCAAATGCAATGTTAGCATTCGTTTTGAGAGCACTAGAGTATGAAGGCAAGGATATAATGCTAAGGCTTTATAAGGCACTGGTCAGATTGCGTTTGGACTAATGTAAGCAGTTATGGGCACCTTATCCAAGAAAGGATGTGCTGGCAATCGAGGGGATCTCGAGGAGGTTCACTAGAGTGATCCTGGGAATGAAAATGTTAACATATGAGGAGCATTTGATGGCTCTGGCCCTGTACTTGCTGGAGTTTACAGGAATGGGGTGGGGGGGAATCTTATTGAAACTTACCAAATTTTTGAAGGTCCAGATAGAATGAGAGCAGATTTCTAATAGAGGGGGAGTCTAGCACCAGAGGGCACAGACTCAGAATACAAGGATGTCTGTTTAGAGCAGAGATGAGAAAGAATTTCTTTAGCCACAAGGTGGTGAATCTGTGGAATTTATTTCCTCAGTCGGCTGTGGAGGGCAAGTCATTGGGTATCTTTAAAGTGGAGATTGACAGGTTCTTCAATTAGTCAAGTGTCAAAGGTTACAGAGAGAAGGCAGGAGAATGCGATTGAGAAGGGGATAATAAATCAGCCATGGTGGAATGGCGGAGCAGACTCAATGGGCTAAATGGCCTAATTCTGCTCCTATGTCTTGTGGATAAGCCTCAGGAGCTATTTGACCTCACAAGCTCCTGACACGGGTGAGGGTGGAGCCCGCTGAGGTGGTGGGTGCGCCAGTGTGCAGGAGACGAGCAGGTCATCAGGTATTAAATGTTTACTGAGGACGTGCACAGTAACATTTGAACTGCATTGTGCATTGAGCTTTCAGTGACCCGTCGGTTCAAAAGTGATGAGACTGCAGTAAGGACCCTAGGTTTCAGGAATGCTGAGATGTAGTGAAACCTGTTCAATGGTTTGAGGAATGTGCTTAAAATGTATTATCAAATTTCATTTTTGGCTTTCTGGCCGTGTGAGCCAGAACAGTAGATTACTGATGACCAGTTGGGCAGAATGTGCGTGACCTACCACCGACTCAACTTGCAATCTCTTTAAGGGATTAAGATGGGGGGGGGGGGGAGGGCGGGAAAAAGTTATGGTAATCTCCTATAATCATCCGAGCTCAGCCAAGTAAAATTAATAGTTTGTTAATTTAAAAGTAATCAGTTTAAAAGGAAAACGCCATCATTAAAATAGTCCCTAATCCTACCCGGATAATGTTACACCATTGAGCCAGTGAATGTGTGGCAGCTGAAGGTTTCATTCAGATCACAAAGAGTAGTGGTCAGAGACAAAGTTCTCATTGTAAGGGGTTGGTGCTTGGCTGGTTACTGTGTGCTCCCTGCTCTCACTGAAACATGCCACAGAGGGAGAGGGAGGAGGAGAATGAGAGAGAGAGAGTGTGTTTGTGTGTGAGAAAGATAAATGGAGACGGGGAGAGAGAGTGTCAGAGAAAAAGAAGAGGAGTGGACAAGGGTTATTCAAAATGGTTTAATGTAATTTCCTGTACACACACATAAAGGAGAACAAAATAGTGTCATGCCGGATCTGATGCAGTATTAAAAACCACACAAAAGATAAAGAACACAATGAATATGGATATATGTTAGCTTGTATACAGAGTTCAAAGTACATTTGCTATCAAAGTATACATTACACAGCCTTGAGATTCATCTCCTTACAGGCAGCCCCAAAACAAAGAAACTCAAAAGAACCCATTTTTTAAAAAAGACTCACGAACACCCAATGTGCAGAGAAGAAAAAAAAACAAATTGTGCAAGCAATAAAAGTAAGCAAATAGTATTTAGAAGGAAAGTGAGTCCTTGGGCACAAAGCCTCAGCCTTAGTCCAGCACATAGTGGAGTAAGTGTCGCAGAGCCTGCAGACATGGAGCCTGAAGCAGGCCGTAGCCTCGGCCTAACCCTCAGTGCAGCGAAGAGTAAATGTTGTGGCGCAGTGAGCAGAACCAGGCCGACCCTCACCTATGGTCCTGACATATTGCCTTTTCAATCCATCTGCCCAGGCGTTTAAGTCGTCCAAACATTAGGTCGTTCCTTGCTGTAGGACCTGGGGCCTGTCGCATTGATAGGCTGTGGGCCTGGACCCTGCTACCACATCTTGGCCTATACCCAACCTTTCCAAAACGGCCCAGGGCTTAGATCAATCAAACCTTGCACTTGGTTGAGGTGGACAGGCCTCAAATCTGCCTCTGCTCCACTTGCCTCAGCTTTGCCTTGATCTCGCTCCAACTTCACCTTGCACCCGCAAGCTTTGACCCTTGACTCAACCTTGGCTCGCTTCTCCATTGTTTGTGGTGATCATTTACCGTAGTTTTTTCTTTCACAGAAAAAGTGATAATAACAAAGTACTTAGTTGTATTCCTTGTTTTGGTAACCACCAGTAAGGAGTCACTTGCTCTCACCAGTGCCATCTTAAACTGTATGAGTAAACCTGATTGATTGTATGTCTATAAAGTGGCACTAGGTTGTACACAAGATAACTGACAGAAAATATTGAAGTAGTGGTGGAATTATTGATTGGAGGTGTTGATCAGTCTTACTGATTAGGGATAGTAACTGTTTTTGAGTCTGGCGGTCCTGGTGTGGATGCTACGTAGCCTCCGCCCTGATGGGAGTTGGACAAATAGTCTATGAGTAGAGTGGGTGGAATCCTTCATGATGTTACTGGACCTTTTCCAGCACCTTTCTGTACATATGTCCTTGAATCCAGGTAGGCTGATGCCAATGATGCATTGGGCAGTTTTGACTACTAGTGATGGAGCCTTCCTGTCTGCTTCAGTGCTGTTTCCAGCGATGCAGCTTGTCAGGATGCTCTCTACTGCAGAACCGTAAAATGACTTGAGTGTAGGTGAGCAAAGACCAGCTCACTTCATCCTCCTCTGAAAGTAGAGGTGTTGGTGAGTTTTCTTGACTGTGTAGGATGTGTTCTGGGACCATGAGAGGTTGTGTGTGATGTGGACTCCCAGGAGTTTGAAACTGCTTGCAGTTTCTATTACTGTGCCGCCGATGTAATGGGGGGAGGTGCTGAGTTCCTCTGAAGTTGATAACCATCTCCTTGGTCTTACTGACATTCAGAAAGAGATGATTTGCCTGCCACAAGGCCTCTTTCCTGTAAGCCGCTCATCATTGTTGATGATGAGCCCCATCACTTTCATATCATCGGCGAACTTGACAATGTGATTACTTGTGTGTTTGGCCGCGCAGTCATGTGTGAGCAGAGTGGAGAGCAATGGGCTCAGCGCACGGCCCTGTGGGGCACCTGTGTTGAAGAAGATGGGGAGGGAGGAGCGGTTGTGCATTTCGCTGATCTGAAGTCTGTTGGTTAGGAAGTCCAACCATTGCGTAGAGCTGTATTCAGACTGGGGAGTAGGAGTTTGTTCACCAAGGTCTGTGGGATGAGAGTGTTGAATGCTGTACTGGAATCCAAAAACAGCATCCTGACATAAGTGTCCTTGTTTTCTAGGTGTGTCAGGGCCAGGTGCATGACGGATGCTAGGGTATCTGTCATAGAGTGGTTCTGTCAGGAAGCATATTTGTGAGTGTCCCATGTGGCAGGAATGGAGTTTTTGATGTGCCCCATTATCAGCTGTTCAAAGCAGTTCATGATGATCGGTATCAGATGAAAGAACGGTAAAGAATAAGGCAGCACAAATTCTTCGTTTAGTTCCGAAGGTGCAGAGCTTTTTGGTACAGGGATGACAGTGGCTGATTTGGATCATGTCTGGATGAGTGGAGTGTTGAAGACGTCAGTGAGCGGGTGTGTACTCTGGCTGAGTACTCGGCCTGGCTGCTGTACAGGGGTTGACTCCCTGCAGAGTCACTCTCGTGTGTGCTGCTGTTACTCACCTGTGGGGTGGGTAGCTGGTGTTGTGCTGCATGCCTCAGAGCATGCATAAAAGTTGTTTAGTGCATCAGGGAGAGAGGCATTGCTGATACAGTCAACGCTGTTTTTCCTTGTGTAAACAGTAGTACCCTTGAAGCCCAGCCTCGTATGCTGGACGTAGTTCAGCCTGGGCTTCAGGTTGGGCCATGAGGTCATCATTCTTGTGGGACCAACATCATCTATACGCTTACTGAGGTAGCCAAATGGTGGCCTCTTTGAACATTTGCCTGGTAGTCCATTCGAAACAGTCCTGAAGCATAGAGATTGCCTCTTTGGGCCATAGAGTGATGGTCTTCATGAATGGTTTCTCCATTTCCAGCGCCGGTCGGTGTGCTGGGATTAGCATTGTGGAGATGGGGTCAGAGAGGCCAAGCTGAGGGCGTGGTGTGGCTTTGTAAGTTGGTGGAATTTGGTTAAAATGTCCTGCAGGTTAGCATAATTGACGTCTCCTGCAATTATGAAGAGACTGTCTGATTGCTTGTTTTTAGAGAGCTTACGATACTGTAAAGTTCTCCCAGTGCAACCCTGGTGTTCGCTTTGGGGAGGGGGTATGTAGACAGTGGTGGTGAATACACCAGTAAACTGCCTGTACAGGTAACATGGCTGGCATTTAATTGTAATATGAATTCCACCCCCCTTCCCAGACCAGTTACTGCTAACTACAGGTGAGTTTGTGTGAGGGATGATTGATATGTCCGTGGCCTAAGGTAGAAGGAGTCAATTTTAGAAAACCTAGCACATTTATTTTTCAACATAGTCCCCTCCTACACATTCAGTCCAGCGGTCATGGAGTATACAGATCTTGGACCTCCAGAAAGTGTCCACAGATGGGTGATTGATAAGTTTGTGACCTAAGGAAGAAGGAGATGAGTTATACAGCTCTCATTACATGCACATGCAGGACCACTCTGAGTGATTATGTAGAAAGCTTGAAGTTAATAACTCATCTCCATATGCTCCACAATCACTGGACTAAGTGTGTAAATGTAGGAGGGGACTATGTTGAAAAATAAGTGTGCTAGGTTTCCTAAAATTGACTCCTTCTACCTTAGGCCACGGACATATCAATCACCCCTCGTACATTAACCTTTGCTAATACACACACAGATTCCACCTCCCTTTGATTTCCCCGACAGGGAGTTCCTGTCTGCGCAGACACAGTTGAAGCGTTGAGTCGGGCATATTGTCGTTTTACCATGTTTTGGTGTAAACAGTTTCTCATCTCTCCTTCTGTGCATTCATTCTCAGTCCCAGTGAGTCCATTCTATTATCTAGCTAACGGAGGTTGGCAAGGGAAAGTGACGGTACTGCCGGTCTGGTCGGGTTAGCTCTCAGCCTAGCTACCACCAAAGCTCTCTAGCTGTGTTTCTGCTTCATCTCACAGCTCCTGCATCTGCTGCTTCCTCCAATCGCCGTCACCGGTTCCGGGTCCGTAGAATCATTAGTCCGTTGAGCACCAGCATTAACAGGGTGGAGGCAGATGAGTTTGGTAGGAGGAGATGATCAGAGATGAGGAGGTGGAGAGGGGTGAGGAATTGGAAGAGCTGACCATGAGAGGAACTCCTGAGTGCTGGTGGGAGATGCTGGGGAGGGGATTCCCAGGTACCTGTTGGACATCTGATAGCTGGAACTCAGACTGATCAGTGAGCGGCTGTGTAGGCACCTCGTTTTGTTCCCTGTGTAATGTTCAGATCTGCAGTTCCCACTCCCTAGGCAGCCAATCTGTGGCAATATTTCTCGCTCCTTCATGACCGCCCAGAACTCTACGTTATCAGGTGTTGCAGCCACCAGGTTTCCTGCCTGATTTCTGATGAATGAATTAACCCCAGCAGTAAAAGGCCAGGCAGTAAATTTCTGGGCAATCGTTTGCCATCAGATGAAAGAACAGTAAAGAATGAGGCAGCACAAATTCTTCACTGCTAGCACAGCAGCAGTTGCTCAACTGCAGTGACCAAGGTCTCTGTTTGTGTGGAGTCTGCACGATCTCCCTGTGGCTCCTGTGGGATTCGCTCCAGTGTTCTTTGGGGAGGTGCAATGGACGGATGCTGTAAATTACCACAAGTGTGAGAGTGACAGGTAAAGTCTGGGGGGAGTTAATAGAAATGTGGGCAAAATAAAAAGGTGGATTATTGTGTGGTTGGTGTCAACATGGACTTGGTAAACTGCAGGTGTATATGTCACTGACTTAGTGAATTCCCTGCACAGACGACCTCTGTTCTGTGCCAAGGTATTTGCTCCACTCAAGCATGTAGCTGCTGTCCATCACCCCAATTACCATTGTCTTCTGTCCCTCCCCACCCTTGAGATTAACCAACAAGCTCCCCACCCTCACAGTGCGTCTGTCTCATCCATTTCTGATGGGAGTGTGCTCCGTTCTCACTGCCTTCAGGTAAGGAGGATCGTCTGGATTCCTGACGAGGTTTATTCATCAAAGTGTTGCAATGGAAATGTCTACCCTGCAGCTACTCGCCAAACAGAGCTGAAGATCTCTTCCCCACTGCTGCCCAACCTTTGTTGTCATGGTGAAAAGTTCCTGGGCCAGACCAGAGTTAACCTGAGCTGAGACCCTGCAGCGGAGTCCTGATGAAGTATCTCGGCCCAAAATGTTGTCTCCCCACAAGTGCTGCCTAACCTTCTGAGTTCCTCCAGCATTTTGTGTGTTGCTCCAGAATTAAAATCTGTTGTGTCTTCTGATGCCTCTGCAAGTATCCCAAAGACTGAATGAGCTGCTGGGGGAGGTGGTAGGGGTAGGTGCACTTACAAACTTTAAAAGATATTTAGACAGGTGCATGGATAGGAAAGATTTAGAGTGATCTTAATCTATTGGACTAGCCCAGCAGGATCTCTCTTTCAGCCAGGACAAGTTGAGCCTGTTAATCTACTGTTTAACACTGGCTAGTCACGTTCCCATGGGACAAGTCCAAGGGGCTGACACCAGTCTTTGGGCTCTGTGAGCTGCACCCTGGGTATTATTTTTAGTGACTGACAACTGGTGTCACAGTTGGGCTGTGAGATAATCAGGGGATTGGTGTCAGTGGGCCCAACAAGCATTCACAATGGAATTTTAGGGGCTTAAGCCATTTGGAGTCAGAGGCAATCTCAGACTTCCTTCTATAATGCTGATTAATTTTTAATCACAACATTGCTGCACTGTAAATTAGATCACAGTATCTCCCATTCAATTCCCAGAGTGAAACGGTGATATCATTGAAGGGTACAACATTCTTACGGGGCCCAGTGGGTACGATGCAAAGATGATGTTTCTCCCTGGCTGGGCTGTGCTGAAACAGGGGTCAGGGCCTCAGAGTAAGTACTAAGCCGTTCACTGAGGCCAGATGTTCCTTCACCCAGAGCGTGGCGGACGTTTGAATGTGGAGAGTCAGTCATTCCAGACCAGATTTTTGCGTGTTTCTGAAATCGGGGAGTATGGGGGTTGGTGCCGGAAAGTGGTATTGATTTATTGATATTAGTTTATTATTGCCACATGTACCAAGGTACGGTGTAAAACTTTTGTTTGCATGCTATCCAGACAGATCATGTGAAATTAAGGTAGTAAAGTGAAATCAGAAATGTTGCAGAGAAAGTGTAGCATCGGTAGAAAGTGCCACAGTGAGGGATATTGGGAGATCAGGAATTCATCTTTTGGTGTACGGGAGGCCCATTTGAGAATCTGCTAGCACAGAACATTGAACAATGCAGTACCGCACAAGATCAGGCCCTTCAGCCCACAATGTTGTGCCGAACTAATTAATCTAGTAATTAAACAGCTAACTAAACTAATCGCTTATGCCTACACAGTATCTATGTTATTCCACTCTCTGGATATTCACGTGCCTGTCTAAGAGCCTCTAATATATTTCCCTTCACCATCACCCCTGGCAGTGCAGTTAAAAGCATCCAACACTTCTGGTGTAAAAAGAACTTGCCCTGCATATCTTCCTTGAAATTACTCCCTCATCTTAAATGCATGCCCTCTAGTATTAGATATTTAGACCCTTATCAAAGAAGGTACTAGTGTCTACTCTATCGATGCCCCTCATAACCTTATAAGTTTCTATCAGGTCTCCACTCGCCCTTCAAAGATTCAGAGAAAACAACCCTAGTTTGTCCCGTCTTTCAGTGACAGAGGAGCTGTCTTTGAGTCTGGCTGTCTGTGCTCTCAGACGGTGGTACCTTCTGCCCAACGGGTGGGGGAGAAGAGGAATGAGTGGGTGGGAAGAGCCCTTGATTATGTTGACTACTTTCCAGAGGCAGCAGGAAATGTAGACAGAGGTCACAGAGAGAAATTTGTAATTGGACTGGGCTATGTCCAAAACTGCAATTTCTTACATTCTTACCCAATACAAAGTCGTGATGCATCTGGATAGGACGCTTTCTATGGTGTGTCTGGTAAGAGTCAGTGGGTACATGCCAGATTTCCTTAGCCCTCTGACGTCGAGGCTCAATATCTGTGAGTCTGGACCGGGGATTGGAGGCCTGTCTGCATGTGTAGGTGGGTGGGAAGGAGGGAAAGAGGCTTGTTATTGTTGCATGTGTTGTTCTGCTGAGCATTATGGGCACGTTATGGGTGCCAGAATGTGTGGCACCCTTGCGGTCTGCCCCCAATGCATCCTTGGGTTGTATTGGTTATTCACAAAAACAACACGTTTCACTGTGTGTTTCAATGTACATGTGATAAATAAGTGAATCTGACAGTAGTGAGCTGAAAGCCGGAGACACAAGAGACTGCAGACACTGTAAACCGGAGCAACAAACAATCTGCTGGAGGAACTCTGCATGTTAGGCAGCATCTCTGGAGCAAAATGGACATGGGAGAGGGATTGCAGTGGGTTTGGGGAGCAGACTCAATGGACCGAATAGCCTAATTCTGCTCCTATGTATTATGGCCTTGTAGAAGAGTGTGTAGATAATGGGCAGGTGGGCATTACACTCCTCCCTTGCCCCCCCCACTGTTCCCATCTGCCTTCCCACATCCCTCACTTGATTCCATGCTTCACCTGCCTCTCCAATCAGATTTCATTATCTTTAGCCCTCTCGCCTCCTAGCTTCTGTTGCCTCTTCCCTCCACCATCTGCAGATCACCATTCCTCAGCTGGATCCACCTATCGCCTGCTAGCTCTCTCCCCACCTCTTCCCTCACTTCATTATCTCCCTCTGCACTTTCGTTCCTGATGAAAGATCTCGACCTGAAACGTCAGCTGTTCATTTCCCTCTGTAGACCCACAGAGTTCCTCCAGCATCTTGTATGCGGCCCAAAAACGGGATAGGGAAAGATCAGTACAGATATTCGGCCCATTGTCAGCATCATTGTCTTCATACTGGTGGCCAGTATGGAGACAATGGGCCAAAGGGCCTGTTACCTCATTCGATGACTCCAGGATCACCAGGAAGTTGGACAGGCTGGCTGGTTGTACTGGAATAAAGTCATTTCAAATGAAGTGTTCAAGGCAGTGCTGAGGGAGGGAGAGGCTGGGAGGGACATACAGAGACCGAAGTGGCTCAGCAGGTAGTACCATTGGCTCACAGCTCCCGAGTTCAGTTCTGACCCCCAATACTGTCTGGAGTTTGCTTTTTCTCCCTGGGATTGCATGGATTTCCCAGGTGCTCCAGCTTCCTTGCAATTCCCAAGGATCTGCTTTAATTGGCTGCTGTGTGGGTGAGGGGTAGAATCTGCGGGGTGTAGAATGGAGGTAGAACAGCCACAGGGAAAGTTGGTAAGTGGATGGAATTGCTCCGAAAGCTATCGAAGACTTGATGGCCTATGTTATAGGAGACGTGAAGAGGGACTGGATTAAAGGTGACAGGTCAGATTAGTGGGGGGAGTGGATTCTGAGAGGGTGAGTTCAGTTGGGCTTTCTGTGTTGTAAACTGAAGATGGAGTGGAATTGGTGTTCACCCCTCCTCTACACTCTATACCTCCCCTCACCCTCAGCAACCCTCCACTTGACTGATGGAACCTTGCCTGAAGAAACATCAGCAGCCCAGGCAGCATCTATGAAAAAGGATAAACAGATAAACAGTTGATGTTTCAGACCGAGACTCTTCTTCAGGACTGGAGAAGAAAAAAGAAGTCAGAGTAAGAAGGTGGGGGCGGAGAGGAAGTAGTTGGTGATGGGTGAAACCAGGACGGAGAGGTTCAAGTAAAGAGCTGGGAAGTCAATTGGTGAAAGAGATAAAGGGCTGGAGAAGGGGGAATCTGATAGAAGAGGACAAAAGGCCGTGGGTGAAAGGAAAGGGGGAGGAGCACCAGAGGGAGGTGATAGGTGGGGAAGGAGATGAGGTGAGGGAAGGAAATGGGAACGGTGAAGTGGTGGGGCATTACTAGAAGTTCGAGAAATAGATGTTCATGTCATCAGGTTGGAGAATATCCAAACGGAACATTAGGTGTTCTTCCATCAACCTAAGTGTATCCTCATCACGGCAGTAGAGGAGGCCATAGACTGACATGTCAGAATGGGAATAGGAAGTAGAATTAAAATGAGTAGCCACTGGGAGATCCTGCTTTTCTGGCAGACAGAATTTAGGTGTTCGTTGAAATGGTCTCCCAATCTACAAACCCCATTTCCAGAAAAGTTGGGATATTTTCCAAAATGCAATAAAAACAAAAATCTGTGATATGTTAATTCACATGAACCTTTATTTAACTGACAAAAGTACAAAGAAAAGATTTTCAATAGTTTTACTGACCAGCTTAATTGTATTTTGTAAATATATACAAATTTAGAATTTGATGGCTGCAACACACTCAACAAAAGTTGGGACAGAGTTAAAATAAGATTGAAAAGTGCACAGAATATTCAAATAACACTGGTTTGGAAGACTCCACATTAAGTAGGCTAATTGGTAGCGTCCATCAAAGGCTCAGTCTTTGCAAGCAAGGATGGGTCGTGGCTCACCCCTGTGTGCCAAAATTCGTGACAGAATTGTTAGTCAGTTCAAACGGAACATTTCTCATCGCAAGATTGCAGAGAATTTAGGTCTTTCAACATCTACAGTACATAATATTATGAAAAGATTCAGAGAATTCAGAGACATCTCAGTGCGTAAAGGGTAAGGTCGGAAACCACTGTTGAATGCGCGTGATCTTCGAGCCCTCAGGCGGCACTGCCTAAGAAACGGTCATGCTACTGTGACAATTATAGCCACCTGGGCTTGGGAGTACTTTGGAAAACCATTGTCACTTAACACAGTCCATTGCTGCATCCAGAAATGCAACTTGAAACTGTATTATGCAAGGAGGAAGCCATACATCAACTCTATGCAGAAACGCCAGCGAGTTCTCTGGGCCCGAGCTCATCTCAAATGGACCGAAAGACTGTGGAACCGTGTGCTGTGGTCAGATGAGTCCACATTTCAGCTAGTTTTCGGAAAAAACGGGTATCGAGTTCTCCGTGCCAAAGATGAAAACGACCATCCTGATAGTTATCAACGAAAGGTGCAAAAGCTAGCATCTGTGATGGTATGGGGGTGCATCAGTGCCCACGGCATGGGTGAGTTGCATGTATGTGAAGGTACCATTGACTCTGAGGCGTATATTAGGATTTTAGAGAGACATATGTTGCCATCAAGGCAACGTCTCTTCCCAGGACGTCCATGCTTATTTCAGCAGGACAATGCCAGACCACATTCTGTACAGGCTACAACAGCGTGGCTTTGTAGACACAGAGTGTGTGTGCTTGACTGGCCTGCTGCCAGTCCAGATCTATCTCCTATTGAAAATGTATGGCGCATCATGAAGAGGAGAATCAGACAACAGAGACCACGGACTGTTGAGCAGCTGAAGTCTTGTATCAAGCAAGAATGGTCAAAATTTCCAATTGCAAATCTACTACAATTAGTATCCTCGGTTTCAAAACGATTAAAAAGTGTTATTAAAAGGAAAGGTGATGTAACACAATGGTAAACATGCCTCTGTCCCAACTTTTGTTGAGTGTGTTGCAGCCATCAAATTCTAAATTTGTGTATATTTACAAAATACAATTAAGTTGGTCAGTAAAACTATTGAAAATCTTTTCTTTGTACTTTTGTCAGTTAAATAAAGGTTCACGTGAATTAACATATCACAGATTTTTGTTTTTATTGCATTTTGGAAAATATCCCAACTTTTCTGGAAATGGGGTTTGTACCTCGGGTCTCACCAATATACAGGAGGCCTCATCGAGAGCACCAGATACAGTAGATGACCCCAACAGACATGGAGGTGAAGTGTCACCTCACCTGGAAGGACTGTCTGGGGCACTGAATGATAGTGAGGGAGGAGGGGGATCAGTGGGGAGGGACAAATGGAAAAGAGGGTGATCCCTGTGGAAATTGTGGGGTAGGGAAAGACTTGCTTGGCAGTGAGATCCCATTGGCGATGGTGGAAGTTACGGAGAATTATGTGTTGGACGTGCAGGCTGGTGGGATGGTAGGTGAGGACAAGAGGAACCCTATCCCTGCTGGAGTGGTGGGAGGATGAGATAAGGGCAGATGAGTGTGAAATGGGAGAGATGCAGGTTAGTTTTGCAATGAAAAGCCTCACCTTGAGAGCAGATGCAGCTGAGACAACTATCTCTGGAGACAACTTATCTACTGACATCTTTTATAAACCCACTGATTCTCAAAACTACCGAGACCATACCTCTTTGCACCTTATTACTTGTAATCCCCTTCTCTGAATTCCTCTGTCTCCACTGCATCTGCTTTCAAGATGAGGCTTTTCATTCCAGTAAGATGTCCTCCTTCTTTCAAGAGAGGGGCTTCCCTTCCTCCACCATCAATACTGTCCTCAATTGCATCTCTTCCATTTCATGCACGTCTGCTCTCACCCATCCTCCCGCCACCCCAGCAGGGATAGGGTTCCTCTTGTTCTCACCTACCACTCCACCAACCTCTACTTCCAGCACATAATTCTCTGTAACCTCTGCCATCTCCAATGGAATCCCACCACGAAGCACATCTTTCCCTTCCCTACCACTCTCTGTTTCCATAGGGATTGCTCCCTATGCAATTCCATTGTCCATTCAACCCTCCCCACTGATCCCCCTCCTAACACTTATCCTTGCAAGTGGAACAAGTGCTACACCTCCTCCCTCACTACCATTCAGGGCCACAAACAGACCTTCCAGGTGAGGTGACACTTCACCTGTGAGTCTATTGGGGTGTTCTACTGTATCCAGTACTCCTGCTGTGGCCTTCTGCATTTCGGTGAGATCTCATGTAGGTTGAGAGACCGCTTTACCGAGCATCTACGCTCTGACTGCCGGAAAAAGCGGGATCTTCCCATTCCCATTCCAACATATCAGTCCAGCCTCCTCTACAGCTACGATGAGGCCACACTCAGGTTGGAGGAGCAACACCTTATATTCCGTCTGGGTATCCGACAACCTGATGGCATGAACATTGGTTTCTCGAACTCTTGGTAATGGCCTCCCTACCCCTTCACCATTCCCCATTCCCATTTCCCTCTCTCACCTTATCTCCTTACCTGTCCATCACCTCCCTCTGGTGCTCCTCCCCTTTTTCTTCCTTCCATGGCCTTCTGTCTCCTATCAGATTCCCATTCTCCAGTTCCTTATCTCTTTCACCAATTGACTGCCCAGCTCTTTACTTCACCCCTCCCCCTTTCCCGGTTTCACCTATCACCTGCTACCTTGTATTTCTTCCTCCCACCACCCCCCCCCCCCCTTCCAACCACCACTACTTTACTCTGACTTCTATCTTTTCCTCCAGTCCTGGTGAAGAGTCTCGGCCTGAAATGTCAACTCTTTACTTCGTAGATCCTGCCTGACCAGCATTTTGCGTGTGTTGCTTGGATTTCTAGCATCTGCAGATTTTCTCTTGCTAGAAGAAGGACTAGCCTCATTTCTGGTGAGTTTGAGCTGAAAGCACTGCCCACTTTGGGCTGCTCTGTGGAGAGGTCAGGGCAACTGCTGTCAACCGAATACTGCAGATGCTGGAAATCTGAGAGAAAAGGAGAATGCGGGAAGACCTCAGTAGGTGAGGTGGCAGCAGTGGAGAGGGAACCTGTTAACGTTTCTCTGGCTGACCTTCAGAAGCGGTTAGTCAGAAATGAACATGTTTGCAGATGCAAAGGAGAGGAGAGATCTGTGGGGACATGGCGATTGTGCAGGTAACTAAAAGGTAGAAAAGTTGAAATGCTGAATGAATGACAGTAATTACCAAAGGAATGTGGACGGAATGCTGAAAGTCTGGAATGAAAGATCCGGGAATGCTGATTATCTGTAAGTACTGAGGCTGACAGGCTAAAATGTCCCTGGCTGATGGATGAATCTGATCCATGATCTCAAGTGAGCCATAGAGGGGCTAGAATAGGGGCGGGGTGGAGCGTGGCAGCTGACTGGAACCTCAGGGCTGTCTTTGCAGACTGATCGGAGCTACTGTGCAAGGCAGAGTCACTTGAACTGTATTTGACCTCTCCAGTGAAGCAGAGAGCACTGGATCCATCCTCTAGACTGGAAGAGGTGATGATGAATTGCCGCTTCTTCTGGAAGGACTGGTTGAGTCTCTACATGGCGGGGAGAAAAGAAAAAGGACAACTGCAGGGGAAACAGCAGTAAGAAGGGGAGTGTTTGTATTCATAAAGTTAGGCAGCATGAAAGGGGACCTTCAGCCCAACGCACCCATGCTGACTTGAGCTGGTCCCGTTTGGTGGAAATGAAAAAGTGGATGCGAGGTTTGTGCAAGGAATAATCCGTCTGGAATGCTGAGTGAAGGGAGGCCATTTAGACTTAATTTCAATGTTGGCGATGGTCCTTAATAACATCAGCATTGGGGGTGGTCCTCATTCACATCGGTGTTGAGGGTGGCCCTGTCATCTTTGACAACAACTGGACCTTTGTTAAGTTGAGAATGTATAATCAGATAAAAAGAGTTTGTAAATCTGAGCCCCTTTCAATAAAATATTAAACCCCCTGTGTTTTCCTCATTTGCACTTACCCAGTCAGTAGGATGATAGGGAACTATAGAGTTTCTTCAGAACTTCAGTAATTAAAATCGGTCGGGTTTACCAATTCTGCAAACTCTTAACATCTGGAAATGTATCTGCAAGTTAAATTCTTGGCTCCATGATTCCACATGGTCAAAAGTGCCCGAACTCCTCCCATTCTATTTTCAATTTTTTAATCCTTATAAAGTAAATGCTTACAAAGAAGTAACAGTGTACTCTTCTCTCCCAGATGAATGAGTTCTATTTCCTCTATTGCGGGTATTCCCAAACTTTTTTATGCTATGGACCAATACCATTAAGCAAGAGGTCTGTGTAGCACACACAAAATGCTGGAGGAACTCAGCAGATCAGGTTGCATGTATGGAAAGGAGGTCTCTGCCCGAACATCGACTGTTTATTCCTTTTGATAGATGCTGCCAGACCTACTGAGTTCCTCCAACGTTTTGTGTGTGCTGCTCTGGATTTCCAGCATCTGCAGGATCTCCTGTGCTTACGATTTGCTGTTCCTTTAGTACCGGGTATCTAGTATCACATGACTTACTCCAGACTCGGTGGGTTTCTGTTTAGTTGTGATAGTAGGGTTTTAGCAGAAGTTGTAGTGGGCAGTGCAATCCTTTCTGCACTGATTAGACTTGGGACCAATGGTAGATTGATTGGGTATGATCACCCATCCATCTTAAAATGGTAATCACTGTTGCCATTTGTGTCACAAAGCAGTTCAGCTCACCTGGGCTTTAGATCTCGGTGTCTGTCATTTCAGTTTTTAATTCCTTGACTACTGGAGAGGCTGGTGGAGTTACATTTGATACTGGTTGTGACGTCGGAGCCTCCCTGGGTCTGCTTCCACAATTACAATTCTCTGAAGTGGGAGTGACCAGGCAAATCATTCTGCACGGAGCTCACAACGCACCCCCTGCACGCTTGTTGACAGTCTAAATTTTGCACAGATACTGAAATTGATTGTGGAAGGTATGAATTATTGATCTTTGTACATCTGGAGGTCTGTTGCAATAGGGAATTGTTAAGCATTCATGTGTGAAGGTTGAAAATCTAATTAACTCTTTCAGGGTGTTGCTGTCATTCCTGCACAGCTGCAGCTAAGATGCTAACAGCTACAATGCACCTTAATGACTGAGCAACACACACAGAAAGCTGGAGAAAAGCACGGTCGACGATTTGGGCTGAAACAACCGAGTTGGACAAGTTGACTTTGAGGTTTTTGAGCTGGCGAGGTCCAGTCCCACTTAGAGATAATAGCAGATGTTATGGTACTGCTCTGAATGAGCAGTGCTGTGTCATCCTTGGGACTGATTTGTGCTGTCCATTAGCACTGAGAGGGTGTTCTGGGTTACTGAGCACTGTTTGTGAAAGGTTTGCTGAGAACGCAATCAGATGCCAGATTTGCAGCGCAGTGGTGTTGGGTTTCTCTGTGCAGCAACAGTGCTGGATCTGTCAGAAATGTCCCCCAATGATTGTACAGCACAGGAATAGATCCTTCTAACCAACTCATCCATGCCGACTAATCACGTCAAGTAGTGGACCCAGGTATGTTCGAACCATGTTTGCAGTGGGGATGTGTCGTGATCTGTGTACGTGCTCCTTGCTTTGCCTTTCCATCTTTTGTCAGAGTAGTTTTCTAAATAATCTCTCCCTTGTCCTCTCCAGACCATGTTTGGTCTTCAGTAGTGCTCATGTCAGATTTGCACTGTTTGCAGTAAGGCTCCTCGATGATCAGCAAGAACCACTCTTTCTTGCAACCTCCTGTGGTGTTGATATCAGTGTATGCCATCAGCACAACTATAGAGCTGTTCAGGTCAATGGTGAGGTTGTGAGATTCGCCGTCTACATTTCCTTTACTTGACCTTTTCGTTTCACTCGTTTTCCTGTGGCAGCCATATGTAAACCCCGGCTCACATGAGGGGGGGGGGGGTGAGGGTAGAGTGCCTGTCGATGACTCAAAGTATACAGAAACAAGGCAGCATTAGTCTTTCCATGATGACTTAAAGCTCCCAAAACCATCCCTGGACACCTTCTTCTTGGAGATTTCCCACGTCCATCAATAGCACTCTTGCCATCGGACACAGAAAATGCTGGAAGCACTTTGGGGCAGCACATAGCAGTTAGTATAACGCGATTAGGCTTCAGTTCCTGCCGCTGTCTGTACCGAGTTTGTACATTCTCCCCGTGACTGCAACGGTTTCCTCCAGATGCTCTGGTTTCCTACCACATTCCAAATGGGCCAGGAGGTGTTAATTGGTTACATGGGTGTAATTGGGTGGCATGGGTTTGTGGGCGGGAAGTGCCTCTTTTTGTGCTCTGTCTCTAAATAAATAAAAACAAAATTACAACACTCAGCAGGGCAGGGAGCATCTGTGGAGGAAGAAACGGAGTTGACGTTTCACCCTTTGTCAGAACTGTCCTCCCAGATGTGAGGCATACAGATTCTCTGTGGTCTAAGTGGATGATTGGTAATAGAGGTCGGGGTTTGTGGTGATGGGGGACGTTCGTGCTGGCAGTCAATCATTGTCCTCTTTGTCCCAGGATTATAAAGCAATCAAGAAAAACTGGTCTGTCAATGGAAACCAGTCAAAACTTTCTAACACTCCTGTGGTGTTTCCTCTGGAATTTTTTCCCCTTGTGGTGTTCCTTTAGGGACTGATCTTCGTTTCGTGCTGATTCCAAGGTGCATCCATCATGTGGCTCTGGTATCACTCCTCTGGGAACGTCTGCAGTTCTGGTCAGAACATCGGTCTTTGAGATCTGCTGGTTATTGTAGCTCTTTCGAGGTGTCTAAATGCAAGGTGTGTGGAGCTAAGTGAAACATTTTGAGACATGTTATGTGAATGTTGACAGAAGAAAACAGCTACATGATTTTATGGATGTAAAATGATTCAGAAACACATTAGCAGCTTGCCAATCTTTCCTCTTGCTTGTCTTTGTGTACTATTTGAGTGACATGCACCTTACTGTGTCAGTGTTGCTAGGG
Organism: Hemitrygon akajei; assembly: GCF_048418815.1. Classification (NCBI taxonomy): domain Eukaryota; kingdom Metazoa; phylum Chordata; class Chondrichthyes; order Myliobatiformes; family Dasyatidae; genus Hemitrygon; species Hemitrygon akajei. The sequence continues at coordinate 37,788,241 of NC_133127.1, forward strand.
GCAACAGCACAAGGAAGAGGTCTGCATAATCAGAAAAGCTTTCTAACCTTTACAAAAATGACTTGCATAGCTGGCAGAGTAAATTCCTCCACTTGTGTTCTGGTTGATACTCTTGTGAGTGGCATCTATATTGAATCCAAAATTCACTCAGTCAGTCTCTTTATAATCCCTTCCTGGTGGTGCGTGAGCCTTGTCAGGATTTGCTGTTTAAGACAGGTTACAGCAGCATGCTGGGCCTTCTCTCTGGCTAGGCCAGGACAAAGCCTTGCACAGAGTGTCAACGTGGCCAAGTGCCACCCGGACATCTATTAGCCTGGCACACTCAGAAATGCTGAATGAGTGCATGTGAAACCACAAAAACAGATGAGGAGGGAACTCGTTCAGATCTACGAGTCAGGGGCTGGGTCACTTGGGCCTTGGATCGTGCTTTGACATTCAATAAAATCACGACCATCTGATGGTATTTCAAGCAGACCCGGTATCCTTTTTCTAGCTCAAATATCAAGAAGCTTGTTTGCTTGGCCTTGAAAATATAAAGTCATAGCTTAGAAGCAGGCCCTTCTGCCCAAATAGTTCATGCCAACCACTGTGCCCACTCGGTCCCAATTTCCTGCGTTCTGTTCCTATCCCTAAGCCCTGCCCCTCTATTTACCTATCCAAGTGAGCTGTTGTACCTCTTTTAACTACTTCCACTGGCAGCTCGTTCCATACACTCACCATCCTCAGTGTAGGAAAACGTTACCCCTCAAGCCCCTTTCAAGTCTTTCCCTTATTCTAAACATATGCCCCCTACTTTTGGACTCCTTTACACTGGGGGGGAAGACCGTAACCATCCACCTTATCTATGTCCCTCATGATTTTATAACCTCTAGATTTTTTCTCCTCATTCTCCTGCGTTCCAAGGAATCAAATTCTAGCCCTACCGTCCTCTCCCTATAACTCAGGCCGTCTTGTCCTGGCAACATTTTCTGGGTATGCTCCGGTTTCCTCCCACTGTCCGAAGATGTTCCAGTTAATTGGTCATTGCAAATTGTCCAGTGATTATGCTAGGATTAAATCGGGGGACTGCTGGGCGGCTCAAAGGATCTATTGTGTGATGAATCTGATTCAGAATCCAGTTTGTTATCACTGGCATGTGTCATGAAATTTGTTAACTTAGCAGCAGCAGTTCAATGCAATACATAATATAGAAGAGGAAAAATAATAATAGTATTAATGAATCAATCAATTACAGTATGCATATATTAAATAGATTAAAAATCATGCAAAACCCAGAAATAATAGATATTAAAAAAGTGAGGTAGTGTTCATGGGTTCAATGTCCATTTAGGAATCGGATGGCAGAGGGGAAGAAGCTGTTCCTGAATCATTGAGTGTCTGCCTTCAGGCTTCTGTACCTCCTACCTGATGGTAACTGTGAGAAAAGGGCATGCCCTGGGTGCTGGAGGTCCACCACTCCTTGAAATTATCATGGGAACTTTGTAGGCTAGTACCCAAGATGAAGCCAACTAAATTCTGTTGCTTCTCTTGGTCCTGTGCAGTAGCCTCTCCATACCAGACAGTGATGCACCCCATCAGAATGTTCTCCACAGTACAACTATAGAAGTTTTTGAGTGTATTTGATGACATGCCAAATCTTTTCAAACTCCTAATAAAGTATAACCGCTGTCTTGTCTTCTTTATAATACATCAATATATTGGGACCAGGTGAGATCTTCAGAGATTTGACACCCAGGAACTTGAAGCTGCTCACTCTCTCCACTTCTGATCCCTCTATGAAGATTGGTATGTGTTCCTTCATCTTACCCTTCCTGAAGCCCACTATCAGCTCTTTTGTCTTACTGCTGTTGAGTGCCAGGTTGTTGCTGTGGCACCACTCCACTAGTTGGCATATCTCACTCCTGTATGCCCTCTTGTCACCACCTGAGATTCTACCAACAATGGTTGTATTGTCAGCAAATTTATAGATGGCATTTGAGCTGTGCCTAGCCACACAGTCATGGGTATAGAGAGAATAGAACAGTGGGCTAAGCACAAACACTTGAGGTGCACCAGTACTGATCGTCAGTGAGGAGGATATGTTATCACCAATCTGCCCAGATTGTGGTCTTCCAGGTAGAAAGTCAAGGATCCAATTGCAGAGGGAGGTACGGAGGCCCAGGTTCTGCAACTCCTCAATCAGGATTGTGGGAATGATGATATTAAATGCTGAGCTATAGTCGGTGAACAGCATCCTGACATAATTGTTTGCATTGTCCAGGAGGTCTAAGTCCGTGTGAAGAGCCATTGAGATTGCGCTTGCCGTTGGCCTATTGTGGTGATAGGCAAATTGCAATGGGTCCAGGTCCTTGCTGAGGCAGGAGTTCAGTCTAGTCATGACCAAACTCTCAAAGCATTTCATCACTGTCGATGTGAGTGCTACTGGGAGATGGTCATTAAGGCAGCCCACATTATTCTTCTTGGGCACTTTGCCTTTTTGAAGCAAGTGGGAACACTCTGCCCATAGCAGTGAGAGGTTGAAAATGTCCTTGAATACTCCCGCTAGTTGGTTAGCGCAGGTTTTCAGAGCCTTACCAGGTACTCCATCAGGACTTTCTGCTTTGTGATGGTTCACCCGCTTTAATGATAGAGATCTCGGGGTCACCAGGTGCAACGGGTTTTCACAGCTGTGGTTGTGTTCTCCCTTTCAAAGCCGGTATAGAAGGTGTTGGATTCATCTGGTAGTGAAGCATCACTGCTATTCATGTTATTGGGTTTTACTTTGTAGGAAGTAATGTCTTGCAAACCCTGCCAGAGTTGTCGTGATGTCGCCTCCAACCACATTAAGAATTGTCTCTTTGCCCTTGAAATAGCCCTCCACAAATCATACCTTATTTTCTGGTACAGGCCTGGGTCACCAGACTTGAATGCTACAGATCTAGCCTTCAGCAGACAACATACCTTCTGGTTCATCCACGGGTTTTAGTTTGTGAATGTACAGTAAGTCTTTGTGGGCACACACTCATCCACACAGGTTTTAATGAAGTTGGTAACAACTAGATAAGTTGGTAACAATCTAGCATACTCATCTGGATTCGAAGATGAATCCCTGAATACAGTCCAGTCCACCGATTCAAAGCAGTCCTGTAGGTGCTCTTGTGCTTCCTTTATCCAAACCTTCTTGGTCCTCACTATTGATGCTAGAGTCTTCAGTCTCTGCGTATACTCAGGGAGTAGAAGTACAGCCAGGTGATCAGACTTCCTGAAGTGGAATAGCATGGCAGGCATTCTTAGTGGTGTAGCAATAGTCCAGTGTATTGTTTCCTCTAGTATTGCAAGTGATCTGTTGATGGTAATTGCTAGTGATTTTTTTCAGACTGGCCTGGTTAAAATCCCCCAGAACGATGGTGAAGGTGTTAGGGTGTGCTGTTTCGTGCATGTTGATCCCATTGCTCAGATCATCTAAAGCCTGATTAACACTGGCCTGAGGTGGAATATATACCGCTAACCAAAATGATTCCAGAAATCTCCCATGGTAGGTAAAATTGATTCCACTTAACTGCTAGATATTCCATGTCTGATGAGCAAAATTGGGACAGCACAGATATATTTGTGCACCGAGAAGAGTTGATGATGAGTCATACTCTGCTTTTGGGAGACTTTGTAGATCTATCCTGACAGTGTGTAGTAAACCCGTCAATCTGAATCACTGCACCCGGCACGGAAGGGGTTAACCAGGCTTCCATGAAACAAAGGGCACACGCAGTCCTAATGTCCCTAGCTGTGAGATAATTGATTTTATTCACCAGAGACTGCATGTTTGCCAGCAAGATGGTCGGTATTGGGTGTTTAAAATCCCGTTTCCTTAAACGCACTTGTATCCCTGACCTGCACCCATGTTTCCTCCATAGAATCCAGCGAGGAGTCCGTTCACAATCGCATTGTTTCCGTCAGTTTTAAGCAGTGATAGTTCGTTTAAACGCATTAAGACATCTTTGTTGACTATTGACCTTAGAAGCAGTTGTGATATTTAGCTGTATCAGGCTGAAACTAGAATATTTAATCATATCCATTGAGCGTTCTGCTGCCACTTGAGTCACCTTGAGGTGCCCAGGAGTGTATCTCAAATAAATAGAGAAAAATCCTCAAATCTTTTCTGCATTCTTTCCAGTTTAACTGCATATTTCATATAACAGGGCGACCAAAACTTACCACCAACTTGTAAGTTAACTGTGACTTGTACATCTATAACATTACATGGTCCTGGTCAGTCTAACGGCTTTTGGAAGCTGCCTGTGGATTCTGGTTTCACCACCTTCCCTGATGATGAGTCCTGGTGTTGAAGACATCCTAGATGCAAAATGTTCTCCTCAGTTCTCCCTTATTTGCCCGGACTTTCACCTAGTGAGTTCACTTTGAATCCCCTTCTGTCTTTGAACTCCTGTCAAATCACCTCTTGATCTTCTCTGTTCCTACAATAACAATCCCATTTCTCTAGTCTGTCCTTGCAGTCCGTGACAATGTTTCTGCTCTGTGATCTCCCTCCCGCTCTCTTTGTCCCACTGACACTGGCCGTACTTGGATAAGCCACTGCAATATAGCAAAAACACTCCCTGTGGGAGCACAGTTACCATTCCCACTGCAGAGAGGTTTCTCCTAAATATCGTACTGGATTTATTAGTTACTTATATTTGTGGACACATAATGGCAGAAGTACCTTGCTGACCCACACATCCCACACAAAACTTTAGGACAGTGTTTGAAATGAGATTCCTCTCTGGAGTCAGATGTGTAAACTTTGATCAGTAATGTTGTTACGTGTGTGTGTGTGTGTGTGTGTGTGTGTGTGTGTGTGTGTGTGTGTGTGTGTGTGTGTGTGTGTGTGTGTGTGTGTGTGTGTGTGTGTGTGTGTGTGTGTGTGTGTGTGTGTGTGTGTGTGTGTGTGTCGTCCCCCACTCTCCGTCTCTCATCTCCATTTAATTTTGTCAAACAACTTCCCCTCTTGAGCAGAAAAGCTCCAGATCATTTAACAGTCTGAGGCAAGAGAGCATTAAGCACAGCAGTGGCATTGGGGGCTAGAGATGAATGCTGAGTTATCCCCAAACCACCCACTTCCGTTCAGAAACTGTTACTTCCACTGCAAAGCAATGGAGCAACTTTGCTTTCTCTCAACCCACAGCAAACCAGTTAACACAGTAGTGAGGACGTGAGTGGGTCTCTTTATCTCAATTTCAAAATCTTTATTCTTGTTTTCAAATCCTTCCGTTACCTCTCCTCATCCCTGTAAACCCTTCCATTCCAACACAGCCTCCTAATTGTCTCAAAACTCCTGCAGCCCTTATATCCCTATCTGTGTACGTCCTTAATCTACATCTCCTCCCCCTATCTCTGTAAATTCTAGCTCCCAGATTCCTCACTCACGTAATTTCCATAACTGTAACCCTCTGGCCCCTACACCCCTCACCATTTCTGTAATCCCCTCCGGCCACTACATCCTCCCTATCTCTGTAACACCCTCTGGCCCCTACACCCTCCCTATCTCTGTAACACCCTCTGGCCCCTACACCCCTCACCATTTCTGTAATCCCCTCTGGCCCCTACACCCTTCACCATTTCTGTAACACCCTCTGGCCCCTACACCCTCCCTATCTCTGTAACACCCTCTGGCCCCTACACCCTCCCTATCTCTGTAACACCCTCTGGCCCCTACACCCTCCCTATCTTTGTAACACCCTCTGGCCCCTACACCCCTCACCATTTCTGTAATCCCCTCTGGCCCCTACACCCTTCACCATTTCTGTAATCCCCTCTGGCCCCTACACCCTCCCTATCTCTGTAACACCCTCTGGCCCCTACACCCTCCCTATCTTTGTAACACCCTCTGGCCCCTACACCCCTCACCATTTCTGTAATCCCCTCTGGCCCCTCACCCTTCACCATTTCTGTAATCCCCTCTGGCCCCTACACCCTCCCTATCTCTGTAACACCCTCTGGCCCCTACACCCTCCCTATCTCTGTAACACCCTCTGGCCCCTACACCCTCCCTATCTTTGTAACACCCTCTGGCCCCTACACCCCTCACCATTTCTGTAATCCCCTCTGGCCCCTACACCCTTCCTATCTCTGTAACACCCTCCGGCCCCTACACCCCTCACCATTTCTGTAATCCCCTCTGGTCCCTACACCCTTCCTATCTCTGTAACACCCTCCAGCCCCTACACCCCTCACCATTTCTGTAATCCCCTCTGGTCCCTACACCCTTCCTATCTCTGTAACACCCTCCAGCCCCTACACCCCTCACCATTTCTGTAATCCCCTCTGGTCCCTACACCCTTCCTATCTCTGTAACACCCTCCAGCCCCTACACCCCTCACCATTTCTGTAACACCCTGCAGCACCGTCACTCCTCCCTATCTCCGTGACCCTCTCTATCTCCCTCTCTATATTCCCCTCTATATCTCTAAACCCCTCCCTTTTCTCTGTAGCATCCTCTGGCCCCTACACAACTCCAATCCTAGAGAGGTTAGGGGCCCCTCTAACCCCCACTAACCCTAACCCCTCCCCATTTCTGTTATTCCTTCCAGCTCCTGTATTTCTCCCCGTCTCTGCAACCTTCCTCCGACCCATAAACATCTCCCTGTGTCTGTAACCTCCTCAACACCTGCTGCTCAAGATGGTGGCAGTGGCCAATGGCACTCTCCTGAACTGTGACTGATTGCAGCCTGTATTTTCCATTTTGATGGCGTATGTAATGTTGGTCCGCGTGAGCGATCTGGCGCTTTTGCTGTTGCCTGGGGAATTTGGCGAGATTGAGAACGGAGAGTGCAGCTGTCGTTTCCTGATGGCGGAACATGAACCCTCGGTTGGCTTCATTACTCCTCGCCCATTAAAGCGCCGAGCAAGATTGAAATCGCGGATGAGAGTGGAAGGCAAGCGGGTGTGTGCGTTTGACCACTCTTCCTCTTGCTGCTCCCTGGGAAAGAGCAGGAGTCTTTTGCCCCAAACTGGAAGGTTTGATCGCAGCTCATAGATGTGGGACTCTTTTTTTCGGCGGGGGGGGGGGAGCTCTGCAGTTTGATGTTTAATATCCCCAGTGCTGATGTACTCTGCGGCTGTGGACTCGTTTTTTGGAGGACTTTGTGGTTCATGTTCTGTGTATTTCTGGATACTCTTTTTTTGCTATTTGTGTGATTTGATCGAGGCGCTTTGGTGCGGAACTGTCTCTGTGACTGAGGCCTGCAGTCATCGACACAGCGCTAAACTGAACTGACTGGTGGCTGTCGCTCCTGGACCGTTTCTGGGACTCTGCGGTTTGACGTTTAATATTCTGTTTGTTATTTGCTGTTTGCGCGATTTGTTCTTTTTCTCGCACGTTGGGTGTTTGATATTTTCTCTAAACAGGTTCCACGTTGTTTCTTTGTTTCGTGGCTGTTTGTGGGAGGATGAGTATCGGTTGTTTACTGCAGACAAAATTTGATGATAATAAATATACTTTGAAACCCCTTCACCCCTCCCTATCTGTGTTACCTCTTTAACCCCTGACTTGCTCACAACCTCTTGGCCCTACACTTTCCATCTCTCTAATGCCTCTCCTACCATACACCCCTGTATAAAACCTGTGCTCTTCTATTCCTGTCATCTTGAACATCTCTCCACCATTCCAACTTCCATTCTTCCCCCATGGTGGTTGTGCCTTCAGCTGCCTGGGCCCTGAGCTCTGCAATTCCCTTTCCAATCCTCCTGGAGGGCAGTGCTTAAGGCTCCCCTCTCTGATCAAGCTTGTGGTCATCTGCCCTGACCATGGTGTGGCTCAGGGCTCAGTGTTTGACAATGGGTCTCAGGTACTGGAGCCTGGAGCTTGAGTAGTTGTACTTGTGCTGTACTTTGAATGATAACGAGCACCGTTTGTCTCCCTGTAGTTTCACCTGCAGCGGAGAGAATCCGTTTCATCCTCGGGGAAGATGACGAGAGCCCTGCGCCCCAGCTCTTCACGGAGATGGATGAACTTTTGGCTGTTGATGGGCAGGAGATGGAATGGAAGGAGACGGCCAGGTAGGAAAGCCATGTCACACATCTCACTCACTATGAGCTGTGACCCTTTCACAAACCTTGGTTGGTCCAAACACTTTTAGAACCAGGGGCTTGATGTCTGAAGTAGAGTCGCTGCTGTAATGTTGGGACAATGGCATTTTGAACAGCAAGATCTAACGGAGGTGAATGAGAAGGTGAATATTCCATTTCTGCTTCAGTCTCCAGTTGAACAAGTGTAAGCAGTCTCTAGTGTTTCTTTGCTACCTTGATCAAGAGCTGCATCAGTTACTCTTTCTCCTCTGCACCCTTTGCAAACCATGATTTCATTCCTACACCAAGCCCCCCCCACCACCCATCCCAGTGTCTCCATGCTCTACCCAAGATTATCTTGTCCAGGACTCCCATCTCTGGCTCCCTCAATCGTATTTCCACTAAGCCACTGACCATCAGGCCCACCTTCCTGCATCAGACACAATGGACCTGGGCAATGTGTCTCCAAGGAGCAGAATCTTCGTTAAACTTCCTTCTCAATGGACTTGCACCTTCCACAGCACCAGCTCCTTCCTCATTTTCCTCACTAACGTGTTTTAAAGGGCAAAGGAGATTACCCCAATGCCCTGGCTCATTAGTCCATTGGTTGACTTCACCAAGATTATCTGTTTGCATTGTTAGCGGGATCTTGCTATGTATAATTTGGCTGCCACCTTTCCTACATTGCAACAGTGACTGCACACCAAAGAGTACTTCATCAGCTTTGTGACACCTTGAGAGGTTTTTAGAAATGCCAAGAACTGCATTTAAAAGGACATCTAAGTTTGAAAGCAAGTGCTAAAATACTGCACTCAAGAAATTTATTTGGAAAACAATCTCTTCGTCATCACTAACTGAGTGTATTAATCTAATCAGCAGCATGTTGAATGTAAACAGTGAATAATGATGAAGAGCGACTCTCAGCTGAACTTTCAGTTGTCTCTTTATTTATGGAATAAATATTGACACTTTGAGTTCACCAATCCTTTGCACTTGAGGGCAAGGCTTGTGTGTTTAATTCATTCATAAGCTACAACAGAAGTGTATTGTCAGTGAGATGTCTCTGAATTCAACCGGGCCTACGGCATGTTCTCCTGATGAAAAGCAGGATTATTTAGCCTGCTAACCACAGTGGGTGGTAGTGATTTTAAATGATGCACGGCACATTAACTAGAACATGGGGAGTGATGCTCTGATACAAGATGTGGGGGTAACTGGTCATGCAAATGTTCATTGTTCACCACTAGTTACATTAAAGTGCAGAGGTGACTACATTTAGTGGGTCTGGAGCCATGTACTGATGTCTCCAGGTAACAATAGCCTTCTGTTTTTTCAGATGATTTTTGTTCATCTCAGAAAATAGACCCCAAAAAAAAAATCACTCTCTGGTAATCACACCTCTACAATATCATAATGAATGGCATCAAGAGCTGATGAGAATTACTAGATGTGGAGAGAGAGGGAGGAAACTCATTTCTGTCATTGGCAGAAACAAGCAAATGTACATAGATGGGCCTGTTCAATTTAATATTACAACAGGAGCTCTCTTGTATGTAGGGTGTCAATAAGTTGTGTGATCATAACCATTGTATGGGGTAAGGATAAAGGATTCCCTTTCCTGGATAACATTAATGAGCCAAATGGGTTTTTACAACATACCAGTCGTTTAATGTTCAACATTATTGAAATTAATTTCTTTATTAATTTCAGATGAATTTACTGAATTCCAAATTTGCTGTAGTGAGATTTGAACTCATGACTCTGGAGTCATGACCCAACACTCTAGCTGCTGCTCTAACAACTTAACCTCTACCCTGCTCTACCCACTCTGGCGGGGATGTGGTCACTTAAAAATCTCCTTCACTGTTCCTCAGGTGGATCAAGTTTGAGGAGAAGGTTGAAGAAGGGGGTGAGAGATGGAGCAAGCCACATGTGGCCACACTCTCCCTGCACAGCTTATTTGAACTCCGCACTTGTATAGAGAAGGGAACAGTCATGTTGGATTTGGAAGCTTCAACTCTCCCTCAGATTGTGGGTAAGCTGACTTTTCTTCTTCCCTGACCCAGGTCACTGGATCATATTTGGGATTGTTACTACAATGAAAGAAAGACCAGGTGACTTCTGAGATTTGCCTCACAACATGAGGGAGCGGAACTTCACACATGAACGTTTTCCCCCTGCTCCTCCCCCGCATCATCCTCCTTACCTATGCCATGTCCTGGCAGTGGAAAAGATACAGAGGGGAAAATCTCAGGGAGAAATAATAATCTGGGAAATTTCTCTCTGAGCTGCTGAGAAGATGGAAATTTATCCAGAGGATCACATAGACGCATTGTCGTGTCTGACAGCTCTGGCCTTCCATGAGATGAGGTTGTTGGTGTAATCACAACCAATCTATCTCCCTCTTAAAGAGTCAGTACTCATTCCACAAGCTCCCACTTCTCTGGGAAAGGGAATCATCTCCCTGTTCCCATCCGTACGAGATCGAGCCATGCTCTTTTACCTTACTGAAATCTGTGTGTTACAGGTGAGGCCGGTATATATTGCCCTTTCTTATTTGCCCCTGAGAAGGTGGTAATGAGCTAGCTTTTTGGACTACTGTAGTACGTCTGGTGAAGGTGCTTCCATAGTGCTACTGGGTGGAGTGGGGGGGAGCTTCAGGATTTTGACCTGGCGATGGTAGAGGTCCCGTGACACATTTTCAGATTAGGTTCACATATGGCTTGGAGGAGAAGCTGCTGGTGGATGGCCTTCTCTGTATCCCTGCTCCCACTGCAGAACTTCTAATCATTGAAGGTTACTTTGGGAACTGAGTGTGAGTAACAACACACGCCCTGAACACAGACTTTGTTCGTTGTACGCTGGGCTGTGCTCACATCACTGTGCCTGAAGGCCGCAGGTTCTGGAGGTGTGAGGACAAAGCTTCAGGCTGGCACTCAGTGCAGGACTGGGAGGAGCACCTTCCTGCAGATGAGTTGCGAGCTGAGGCAGTCCCTGCCCTCTCAGATAGATGTAGGAGGTTACATGATTTGATGCAGGGAGTTTTCCCAGTCTCCTGGCCAATATTTATGATTAGATCAATTTCACTGGGCTAAGCCACATTCTCAGAGTTTAGAGAACTTGCTGTGTACAGAATTGCACGTCTACCATAGTTTAATAGTGACAACCCTTCCAAAGTATTTCCCTGTCCGTTGCGTGTTTTGGGATGTTCTGAAGATGATGAAGATCGTAATGTTTATCGTGTCTCTAGCGGAGTGGCCCTCTGTGCGTTTCCTGCCAACCCTGCTGACCCTTTGTGTTCTGACAGAGATGATCATCGATGAGCAAGTTGCAAAAGGGCTGTTGAAAGCTGAGCTGAAGGAGAAGGTGACCTACACTCTGCTTCGGAAACACCGGCACCAGACCAAAAAATCCAACCTCCGCTCCCTGGCTGAAATTGGGAAGACGGTGTCCAGTGCAAGTAGGCTGTTTTCCACATCAGATAATGGTAATACAGGAGCCAATTTGCTGCAGTGTCCTCCCCTCTTACTACCACACCATCATTGTCCATTTCATTGCTAACATCCCCCCTTCCCTCCTTACATGTATGGCGTCATATCATAGAAAGCAAAATGCACTGCACCAATGGACAAAAACCAAAGCAGCCATCTCCTCAGTTGCCTATCCAGTCTCACAGTCCTTACAATTAATAGAGACAGCCATTGAATTAATTAACACCAGATTCCCCTAGGAACAGGAGGAGGCAAACTGCACATGAAAGCCACCCATCGTATAGTTAGATCGTGTTTAATCTGTAACTTAATGCCTCCTACCACCTTGGTTCCTATCCTGTAATTCTCTCGTCTATTAAAATAGAATTCCCCCATCGTCATCTGACCCTTATTCAGTCCTGGGCTTCACACCATCTGCGTGGAGTGAGCTTTGGGCTTCTGTTCCACTTTGTGTGAAGAAAGAATCAAGTGTTTAGGAAATGTTTTGGACAGAATCATTGAATGGATGTAACAAGAAGGGATGGCGTGTGGCCTGTGGAACCCATGCTGGTTCTATGCAAGAGCAACTCAGTCAGGCCCTTACCCCCATCCACATGGAACTCCTCACAGAAGCCATTGAAGAGCTGAATGTCTGTAGCTCCATGATATACATGTATATGGTGACTGCACTGCTACCTGTTCCCCCCCCTCCCCCCAGTGCAGTCTGTTCAACTCACTATGTTCCCCGTTCCTTTAAATGGGCAGCAATTAGGATTGATACAATTGTGCAATGTCACAGTGAACGAGACGGAGAGCTTTATCCAGGGAAGCACCTTGAATGGCCCAGCTCTGCACTTGGCTGTGGCAGGTTAAAGCCTGACAGTTGGCTCAGGCCCTTAATCGGTCCCTTGCCTCTGCTTCATTAGTGAGCCTCCTCCATGGACTTCTTATAAAGAGTTCTTCGCTATTGCTGCCCAGGAATAGGTCCCAGCTGCTCCCATTGACAACCTGTCATGGCATTGCTGTAATTTTACATGGGGAGGAATTTCCACCTATTACACGTAGTCCTTCTATCTTTATTCTTTGACTTTGAAACTGATTGGACCATGAGATGAAGTTCTGATTGACTGGCTAATTTATGATGTATTTTATTTCCTTCCAAAACAATCTGGAATCATAGAAACTTACAGCACAGGGGAGGCCATTAAACCCACTGGTGTAATGGCATCCCAGTACTAAACCTTCAGTAAGTTCCACTCACTGAAGTACTTGTGCAGTTCCTTTTCAAGCTTTCCTACTGATCTCCACACATCACACTCACCAGCAGTGATACACAGACATTTACTGTGTGAAATTGAATCTGTCCTGATGATTTGAAACCCTGAAATGTGCTGGAAAATCTTCTGAAAGCTATGAAAACATATACAATACTATTACATTATAATTGATCATCCCTTCTGATGATGTGGAACACTTGGGTATGTCTCCAATATTCTCCTAAACTCCAGATTAATATTGTTCACTTGTCTGCCACGGACAAGATCCAAGCCAATCAGTCACTACAACATCTTTTGGTATGAATGCCATACATGGAATCATTTGGAAAGTCAGTTGCCGTGTAGATTGGATCTTAGTTATTGCACCCTGGTGGACCTTGTGAGACTCTGATCCCATGGAAACACCTAGGTTATGGTCATGCATTGGAGGTGTGGAAGACATAATCAAACGTGGTCTTCCATCAGTAATATGAACCCTGCCCTCTTTCATCAGAGCTTAACCGAGATCCAACGTTGGGAAATCAGTCTCACAAACTTCACACAGTTGTGCTTTGATTATTTGCTCCAATGTTGTACATTAATCTGAAGTTTTAATAATTTCTGATATTGCATATCCATCTTAAAGCTGATGTTGGTTACAGTGGGTGAAATGCAACTGGATTGAATTCATTAATTCACCTCAATATTTATCAAAGTAAACACAATGGGACAGACTTTGTCCTCGAGAACTGATCCTGACCGCACAACATAGCTGTGGCAACACTCAAACAGTTGATCCCAGTAAGTTTAATCCAGTTGACTTGGAGTTAGCGAATCCACCAGTCACAACTATAGTGCATATTTAGTCCCAGTGATCGAGGGGGAAGTTTGAGTGTGCCATCTCTTTCTTTACAAAGTGAAGGATATGCAATAGATAGTCTCCATTTTAATTTGTTTGCTTGTTCAACTGTATTGACCAGGGCAATCAGAGCAGTGTCATTATAGGCAGACTTCAAATTTCCAATCCATCTTGCTAATGCATTGCTTGACGCATCCTTTGTGTGGTTTATATTCACCAGGTGTTGGATTTAAAATATTCATTGGCAAATTTAAAGCAGGAACTTTTGAAAGCTTGGGCTAAATCTTGCATATTTGGGGAGAAAAATTGGGATAAATATGCATAGACTTCTGAAGTAAAATCTCTTGCATCATTGCTCTGGTTGGTAAGTTTAACAGCAGCCTGATGACAGACATGTGATGTACTGGTTGTTCTCCTGGTAATTACTTGATGATAAGCTGCTATATACACATTTATTTCATTTTTCACCTTGGGCATTCTGCCTTCTTGCTGCAAGCCCAATCTGCCTTCGCTATTGCTGGATTTTTTTTTCTTTCTCTCTTGCCTTTTGCTTTGTGGCTCTAAACACTCCGCCTGCTCTCGATGGCCTGCGATAAGCTTGCATTCCGCTCGACAGCTCACTGCCGTGCCTTGCGTTCCGACGCTCAGATCAGGACCTGCGAGTCCCACGGAGCCAGAGCATGGCACTGCCCTGTAAGTCCAACCTGTGCCAACACACAGCGGTGGGGTGATGGCATGATGTGACCTGGTCCTCAGTAAAATCTCTGGGCAGATGGGACCTGGCTTCCCTAGAGAGCAGAAAGTTAACGGGTAACTCCCGGTGAACTGCTTCAAAGGAGATGCTGGTGGGAGAGAAAGGGGGAGAGAGAAAAACTTCTTTCTTCTGGTAGGGAAAGGGGAGACCAAGTAAGGGGACAGAGTCTGAAGCTCTGGGAACGCTCGTTCTGAAGGGAATGGGAATCTGGACTGCTGTCTCCCAGTATTGTTGAAGGTTGGGAGAGTTCACAAGGACAAGGGAGGAATCAGAGAGGGAATTGTTGTGTGGGGATAGCAAAGATTTTCAGCCCAAGGCAAGTACTGATATGTTTGAGTGGAAAGATGGGATTTAGGGGCTAAATGGCCTTCAAAGGGAATAATACTTTGCACTTTTGGATTGTTATTGGCAAAACCAGGAACTTCAGTCTGGGGGTGTTTGGAGGTCAAATTTATCCATTGTCGGGAGGTGATGGTGTAGTGGGTAAGTCGACTCTAATGTGGATGGTGATAAGACCCTTTACCTCAAAGCAGACCCTCACGTTCATCGCTGGCCAATAACAGTGAGTGAAACCTCCATGGAGCCTTCCATCAGCTGACATTTACCATTATGTACATCCGTCACAGCCCTGCCTCGTCCTCCCATTACCTTCACCCCCATTAACATCTGGCAGGTCATACTGTTGCATAATCCTTCAAATTATATGATCTGGAAGAATTTTGACACCACATTAAGTCTCTGGGCAGATCTCAAGACCCCAGGACTACTGTTCCTTTAAGAAGCAGTGGAGTGGAGAGACTGCAGCAAATAACATGTCACCAGCAATGTGGATTAATAGGCAGCATTAACCCCGTTGTGCTAACTCAGAGTAAGTATTATAAACACAAATTAGAGGGGATCTGTGTAGAATTTCATTTAATGGCTTTAAACCACTGAATCACTTTAGCATTCGGTCTCCTTGGAGACAATAGTAAGTGCAGACTTTTCTCGTGCCGGATCAGATGTGAATTAGCATAAATGGGTGCATTAAGGTTGGCATGGACTTGGTGGAGTGAAGGGCCTGTGCCCGTACTCTATCTGATGCTGAGAAATGCCACCTCCACTTCTGTAGTGAGGGACTCGGGGCAGTAATCAATGCTGGTGTTGGGGTGGGAGGGTGGGTGGTTGTGGATTTCTGAGAGAAACGATGATGCATTGGTCCAGAGTGTTCGCGACTAACAGCTTTATCTAACCCGCAGCTCCGCAGCCCTTAACTACTTTCCTTTCAGCTGGTACTAGGGTGGAAGGTGGGTGGGAAAGAGGGGCTAAAGGTGGGTATCGATGTCTGAGGCTCTCCATCATCACAGTGTTAGTGTGGCTCAGCACTCCATGTGTTCAAGCCCCTCTTCAGGGATTTGAACTCGTGCATTACTGAGAGAGCGCTCTACTGTGTGCTCTTTCAAATATTAAGGCCCTACCTGCTCTGATGGGTAGGTATATGGAACACCATTTCAAAAACCAAGGAGATTATTATATTAATTGAACAGCAAAAATATGATGGTGAAAATCTGAAATTTAAAAAAAAATGGTGGGAATACTCTGCAGGTCAAGCAGTATCCGTGGAGCTGAAAACAGAATTAATGTTTCATGTTTTGGACCTATCATCGGTAAGGTCAGACACAAGTTCACCAACCAGAGACATTAGCTCTATTTTCTGCTCCTGACCTGTTGAATATCCCCCACATTTCTGTTTTTACAGTGTCACTTGTGAGAGCTTTCAGCGTGCAAATTGTGGTATAAAACACTGTGCTATTCTATCGCACATGGGCGGGGCTAACCAGTCCCTTGCTGACTCCTCTGAAGCCAGGGGATACGAGCAGGCCACAGTCCTTGTTTCCTAAACAAGGTCCTGTAAAGGACACTGCCACAGGTTGCAGGTGTAAACCAAAAGTATCAAATTAGATGCTTATAAGAATGTAGGTTTCTTTCTTTCTGAATCTGTTCTCCCAATTGTATTCTTTCTGTCTGAGTTCTCAGGTGAGTTCAAGCTTCCCTGAACAGCTTGCTTTGTTCTGTTTGAATCCCCGCCATTGGTTCTCTCTTCCAGGTAGCCCAGCGTTAATGCATCACAACCTGACCACAACCAGCATGAATGACATCTCGGACAAACCAGACAAGGACCAGGTAAGAGGTTGGTCGTAGAGGAACACGACATAGGACTAAAGTCACCGCTGAGCGTCAGTGGTTCATTTATTCCCGTAGAGCCATAGAGATAGACGACACTGATATAGACCGCTTGGCCAACGAGTCCATGTTGACCGTGGTGCTCACCCAGCAAGGACCACTTTCCAGTGCTCGGCCCACATCCCAAGAACCATCCCGCCGTGTACCTGTCCAAGTGCTTCTTAATCGATATTACTGTACTTGCCTCAACCTCTTCTTCTGGCAGGCCATTCCATAGATCAACGCCCTTTGCATGGAAAAATTTACTCTCAACACCTGTTTAAACCTTACCCCTCTCACCCTAAATTTATGTGTCCTCTAGTTTTGGACTCCTCTAACCTGGGAAAACTACTGTTAATGTCTACCTTAACTATGCTTCTCATAATTAAAATTTTTTTATAATGCTTAATTTTAAACAATTTGATAATCTGACACTAATCCTGTTTTATCCCCTCTACATTCCCATCAACTCCCACCAGCTTTCGCCCCCCCCACCCCCCCCCACCCCGGCAACACACTGCAGTCAATTTGTTGCAGCCAGTTAATCGACCAACTTGCACGATTTTAGGATGTGGAACGAAACCGGAGTACCCAGGGGCAACCCACACATTTACAGGGAAAACCTACTAACTCCATGCAGGCAGTACCTGAGGTCAGGACTGAACTCTGATCTCTGGAGTTCAGAGGCAGCAAACTGCACCACTGAGCCACCCATTCTTCGGGCAGCTCGTTCCATGTACTCATCTCCCTCTGTGTGGAAGAAGTTGCCCCTCATGTCCCTTTTAGATACTCAACCTCTCACTTTAAATCTAGTTCTGGATCCCATACTTTGGGGGAAAAGACTGTGACCATTCACCTTACTGATACCCCCTCGTGATTTTATAAATCTCTAGTTGTCAGTTCAGCAGACAGCATGTCAATGCCACCTTCAGCTCATTTAGGGATGGACAATAAATACTGGTTTTGTCAGTGTTGCCAACAGCTCATGCATGTGAAAGAGAATATGTCATTATCAAGATAAGAAATTCCTTGAAAGTGTCATCACAGGTAGATGGGATTGTAAAGAGAACTTTTGGTAGATTGGCCTTCATAGATCTGGGTATTGAGGACAGCTGTTGGGATGTTGCGTTGAAGTTGTTTATGGCGTTGGTGAGTTGGGCAATTTTAGAGTATTGAGTGCAATTCTGGTCACCTACCTATAGGAAAAGTACCAATAAGCTTGAAAGAGTACAGAGAAAATTTGTATAGGTGTTGCCAGGACTTGAGGAGCTGAGTTTCAGAGATAGGTTGAATGTTAAAGGGAGGAAAGATTTAAAGTTGATCTGAGTGGCAACATTTCACATGAGGTGTCAAAGGAAGTGATAGAGGCAGGTACAATAACAGCATTTGGGCAAGTTCATGGACAGGAACAGTAGGGGTATGTCCCAAATACATCAAATGGGACTGTGTCGCAGTAACGACTGAACAACAGTGAGGAGGAACGACAGATTCCCATGTGGAGATAGAAGCATGAGTTCATACATGGAATTCCAATAGAGCGTTGGTGGATCAACCAAGCGACAACGTCAGACAAATCTTTCTCAAAGCAAGGACTCTGTGAAAAGCACTAATCGAGAGTCCACTTTAAATAACCACAGTGTGTGGGAAAACCCATGCCAGCCACAACTAACTTGGCAAGATTAACCAGAAAGCGCAAAGGTTGAACAACTCCCGTTAAGACAACAATTAACAAAAACCGGTTCTGTAGAAATCTCGGAGCCCAATGCTCTCTGGCTCACTGCACAGTTCAGTTGGGTATTTTGGTTGGCAAGGATGAGTTGGTCCGTGTTGTTCAGCTCTATGGCTCCATGACGAGATACTGAAGACAGTTGTCAGGTTATTACAAAGTGATAATCGAAGTTATAGCTATTATTTCCAATCATGTTTGTTGAGGGATAAGTATTAACTCTGGGGGATAACTACTGCTCCCCTTTGAATTTCCGCCACACCATCATTCACATCAGGGCAGCAGGGCCTTGATGGGTCTTAGCTGGTAGATGGCATTGTAGATAGTTGGCACTCCCTCAGTGCTGTTGTTGTGTCTGGAGTTATACTCAATTTGTGTTGCTTTAACTCAGTTTGTTTACAGTTGAGCAACAGCCAACCATTGACATTAGAGTGCAAAGCCAGCCTATTTGGCCCTCTGCTCCTCCCATGTGTTCATCAAACTTCCCCTTAAGGCTACGTCTGTGGGAGTGAGTTCCATTCTCTCTCCACTCCCCAGGGAAAGGATTTTGCTTGAGCTCCGTTTTTGAATTGCTAGTGACCGTTTGACCCCAGCTTTCCGGTTTTCCTGTACAGAGCCATCTCTGAGCCAAAGTACCACGTGGCCTTTTACTCACCAACTACCTTCCCTAACCACCACCTTTTGGTTTTCTCATTCCAGCTGAAGAACAAGTTCATGAAGAAGTTGCCTCGGGACGCCGAGGCCTCCAATGTGCTGGTGGGGGAAGTGGATTTCCTGGAGGCCCCCTTCATTGCCTTCGTGCGCCTGCAGCAGGCTGTGATGCTGGGGGCTCTGACGGAGGTCCCTGTGCCAACCAGGTGAGTGAATGCTGGGGGGTCTCACCAGCTTCCACAGGCCGGTCCCATCATCAGCTGGGGATCAGTGATGACTCTGGTCACTGATGGATAGAAGTTGTCCGGCACCTGAGAGAGGAGCTCAGATCCATAGGTACCAGCGCAGTGCTGAGGCCATGCAGCATTGACAGCTACCCTGCTGATAGATAAATTAAGTGACCTGTTCTGTATCTAGTTGTCATTAATCCAAAGAGGGTGCAGAAATCATTCAGAAGAATATTGCCTTGACTGGAAGGCTTGAGTTATAAACGAGAATCACAAAAGATTAGTATTGAGTTTCAGCAAGTAGTTAAGGGGTCAAATTGCATGTTAGGCTTTATTGCAACAGGTTTTTTAAATAGGGAAGTCCTGTAGTTTTGGAAATGGCCCAAATTCAATTCACCTTACTAATTCTTGGGATGAGAGGGAGCTCCTGGAACAGTCTGTACAGTTGTAGCTGACATACAATAGGAAGAATGTGATTAAGCTAGGGAAGGTGCAGAAAAGACTCTCATCAAAGTTGTTGAAGGGCTCGAGGTAGAAGGAAAAGCAATGACTGTATAACTTGGAGTGAAGGAGGCTGAGAGGTGACTGCGTAGAGGTTTATAACCTCATAAGGGGTATCAATAAAGTGCATTGTCACAGTCGTCTTCTCAGAGTAAGGGAGTCCATAACTGGAGGCCATCAGTTTAAGGAGAAAGATTTAAAGGGGACCCAAGTGGCAGGTTTTTCACACACAGGATGGTAGGTAATGTAGATTGTCAAGCTGCCAGAGGAAGTGGTGGTGTGGGAGGGTGGGTGCTGCATTTACAATGTTTAAAGGACATTTGGACAGGTGCTGTATGTGGATATGAAAGGTTTAGAGGGATATGGACCAAAAAGGATTGGCGAAGACAGGCATGGACAAGTTAGCCAAATGGCCTTGCTCTGTGCAGTATAACTCTTCGACTAAAGATGTACTTTGAATTTAATGTTATAAGTCAAGACAATTGCCCTGATTACAGAGAGATCGGTACAGAATGATTCATTATCTATCACAGATTCATGTGTTTCAGGTGAGATGACTGAATTCTTGGTGAAGGGAGACACTTCAAGGAATGAGTTAAAGGGAGAAGAGGGATAAGGAGGATTTCCCAGAACTTGGGACTTTGGCAGTAGAAGGCATGGTTACCATTGGGATGGCAATAGCTGGGGTGTTCCAGTCACTGGAATGGAGGAGAGCAGAGACCTTGGAGGGTGGCAGGGCTGGAGGAGTTACAGAGGCAGTGGGAGTGGGGTGGGGGAGGGATAAAGACGGTGAAGTTGGCATATTGGATTCCAAGGCAGGCCAATGAGTCCAGATGTGAGGTGGATATAATGTAATCATTAGACCTAGTGTGATTTTTAATGCGATTCTGTTTATCCAGATTCCTGTTTGTTCTGCTGGGACCGAAAGGCAAGGCTAAATCCTACCACGAGATCGGAAGGGCAATTGCTACACTCATGTCAGATGAGGTGAGACTGATGATCCTGTCACCACCTCGTGACACCAATATCGGAATTCCTGGGCTTCCCAGTCAGATGGAGTGGGTCACCGTGATCCCTTTGCCAGCCACCATTCCACACTCAGTAAAACGCGAGTTGCATAATATCTGACTATTCCAGAAATCCTTATGGTTCAGCAACTCAACCCCTGGCTCCCACTCTGCCTCAGACCCCGGTTCCTCACTGAGATCCCAGTTTCTACACTTCCAACAAATTGTACATGGTCCTGTTTTCCACACTCCATTTAACTTAGAAAAAAATTAGAAAGATTAACATCAAATGGTGAGATGTGTCATTTGCATCGGTCTGAGGGTGTGTGTACTTGGAGCCATGCTTCTGGTGCCAACGTAGCATGCTCCCAATTTTCTAACCCATTCAGCTTAAAAATGTGGGAGGAAACTGGAGCACATAGAGGAAACCCATGCAGTCACATGGAGAACATACTAACTCCTTACAGACAGTGCTGGGAATTGAACCTGGGTCAATGATGCTGTAAAGCATTACACTCACTGCTACGCTACTGTCCCCCACTAACTGGTCTTACTGGAAAATTTGTTATTCTCACAACATATAATATCTAAAAAAATATAGAATTTCAAATGTGTTGGGAGTTTTACTCAAGAATAATATCTAACAGGCTAACTTATTTGTCACATGGCATTGCCATAGTCTTGAGCATCCTACCGAAAGCTGAAAGTGGATATGGAGAGGCTGTTTGCATTAGTAGCTGAATCCAGGATCCAAGGCACAACCTCAAAATAAAGGACGGTCCTTTTACATCTGAGATCTGGAGGAATTTCTTCAGGCATAGAGCGGTGAATCTTAAGAATTCGTTGCCACAGAGGGAAGTGGAGGCCAAGTCTTCAAGCATTTTTAAGGCAGAGAGTGGTAGGTGCTTGATTAGTACTGGTGGTTGAAAGTTATGGAGAGAAGGCCAAAAAATGGGGTTGATAGAATGGCGGAGTAGACTTGAGCCGAGTGGCTTGTTTCTATTCCTTATGGTCTTATTCTGTTCCAAATGTGTTTTATGGCATTTTCTGAAGTCTAATTCATAGTCCTGCAGTTTCAATCAAATCCTGAATGAGAAGCTGATTACCTGGCTGGAGACTGGCAGTATCAAACTATATGTTTTTGTCTTGATCACATATATTTTCCCAAAAAGAAGCATGCAGAGTTAGATTGGGCTGTTTCAGCTCTGGACTTTATCCAGGAGAGGAAGATGTACTCAGTATTGTGACACCAGTAGTCTGAACTGGACCAGTATTTGGTGTTACTTCTACAACAGGTCAATGGCATTCTTGAGGTTGAAGGGAGTTAGGTGGGTCATCTGTTACAACCTTGGAACAGGAGACTGCAGATACCAGAATCTGGAGCACCAAACAGGCTGCTGGAAGAATTCGGCAGATTGAGCAGCATCGGTGGGGTAGGGTGGGTGGTGGTGGAGGTTGAAACGCTCCATCAGGACTGGGAATGGCCTTGGTGAGTCAGGGTATAGTGTAACAGAGCTTTGTATACAGTTCTGGTCCCCTCATTACAGAAAGGATATGGAGGCTTTGGAAAGGAGGTAGAAAAGGTTTACCGCAATTCAGATTCAGTTTATTGTCATTTATAAACCACAAATACAATGCAGTTAAAAAATGAGACAACGTTCTCCGGAATGATATCACAAAAAAGCACAAAATAGACCACACAAGAAAGACCACATAACGTTTGGTAATCCCCAATCCAGAGTGCGGAGAGGCTGCTGCATATCGATATCGCGCTACCGTCTTAGCACGTTCCCCGGAAAGGAACTACAAACCCATCAGACAAACCTAAAGCTACAAGACCTACACAAAACCACATAGTTACATATAGTTATAGTTAACATATAGTTTCAACAGTGCAGACAATACCATAATTGATAAAAGACTAACTGACAAAGACCACATAATTATAACACATAGTTTCAACAGTGCAAAGCAATACCATAATCTGATAAAGAGCAGTCCATGGCACGGTTTAAAAGAAAGGTCTGAAAGCTGCTGCCTGGATTAGAAGGCATGAGCTCCAAGGAGAGATTGATTGAGCTTGTGTTGTTTACTCTGGGGAGTCATAAGCTAGAACGTTTTTTAAAAAAAATTATGAACAGATAGAGTAGATAGTCTTTCTTTTAATCTCCCTGTGGTAGGAATGTCAAATATTGGAGGACATGCATTAAAGGTGAGAGGGGATGTGCATTTTTTTCACAGTCATAGGTGTCTGGAATGCGCCCTCTGGGTTGGTGGTGGAAACTGAAATGACAATGGTAGTTATGAGCCTCTTAGACACATGAATATTCAGGAATGTAGGGATATGGCTCAGGTGCAGGCAGAAGAGATCAGTTAACTTTGCAATGTGTTCAGCATAGATATTGTGGGCCAAAGAGCCTATGCCTGTGCTGTAATGTTCAACGTTCTCTGCTTTAATTTTGCACCGATCAGTTCTCTAATGAAAATTGGAGAGGGCTTTAGATCAGGAACTCTGCCCCTTCACCCTTGAATTCTGGACTGGTTGCTGCAGTTTCCAATTGGCCCCATGACAACACCAAAAGCCTGAGATCTGTCAACCCTCCTTGTCTATTTCCAACAATGTCCTGCTGAATGAGATCCCACCCCAAGTCACATCGATGTCTCTTGGCAGACAGCAGGGACACAGCAAATGTGCCAACTGGACACCCTCCTGAGCCTCTGGTTTCCTATGCAGGAAATGCAAAACGTGGAGTTGAATCATCCTTGAGATTGGCTCTTCCTTGTTCATTAGCTCACATGAAGTCCCCTTGCAAGCATCAGCAAAGACTCACTCGTTCACTCTCCCTCTGCTCCTGTCACAGACCAGTCCCACTGCTGCACACTTGTAAAGGGATTCCTGAAAAAACAACAATTTCATCATGCTCTCTGGGGTTGTCATCGAGTCACAGTGAGATATGGCACGGAAACAGGCCATTCAGCAGACACACCACTGCATTTTGACCAGAACTGGTGTTGTGAGAGGACTAAGAGTACAACACAATGTGCGTGACACAGTGGTGCAGATGGTAGAATCACTGCCTGCCAGCTTCAGAGACCCAGGTTTGATCCTGACCTTGGCCACTGACTATGTGGAGTTTGCATGTTCTCCCTGTGACCATGTGGGTTTCTTCTCACATCCCAAAGACGTGTGGGTTGGTGGGTTAATTAACTGCTGTAAATTACCACCAGTGTGTGGGTGAGGGAGAACAATAAGGGGATTTGTGTAGGATTACTGTAAATGGTTGGTTGGACATGATGGGCTGAATGGCCTGTTTCCATGCCATATCTCACTTGGCTAAAGTAATGTTTCCTCATCTCTGTTCTAAATGAATGTTCCTCAGTTCTGAGGCTGTGCCCTCTGGTCCTAGACTCCCCCACTATAGGGACATACTCTCCACATCCACTTTACCTAGGGTTTTCAATATTTGATAGGTTTCAATGAGGTTTCCCCCTTGTTCTTCTAAACTCCAGTGTGTACGGGCCCATAGCCATCAAATGTTCCTCATGTGTTAACCCTTTCATTCCTGGCATAATTCTTGTGGATCTCCTCTGAACCCTCTCCAATGCCAATGCACCTTTGGCACGTAGGGACCGAAAACTGCTCACAAAACTGATGCCTTATTAAACCTCAGCATTACATCTTTGCTCTAATATTCTAGTCCTCTCATAATGAAAGCTAACATTGCGTTTGTCTTCCTTACCACAGACACAACCTGCAAGTTAACCTTTAGGGAATCTTGCACAAGGACTCCTAACTCCCATTGTACTTCTGATTTTTGAATTTTCTCCCCATTTAGAAAATATTCCACACCTTTATTCCTTCTGCCAAAGTGCATGATCATGCACTTCCCTGCACTATATTCCACCTGCCAGTACCTTGCCTGTTCCTCCAATCTGTCTAAGTTCTTCTGAACACACCCTGCTTCCTAACACTACCTGCCCATCCCCCTATCATCATTTCATCGGCCAACTTGGCCACAAAGCCATCAATTCCTTCATCCGAATCATTGACATATATTGTGAAAAGAAGTGGCCCCAAACTGAACCCTGTGGCACACCACTAGTCACTGGCAACCAACCAGAAAAGGTCACCTTTATTCCCATTCTTTACCTCCTGCCACTCAGCCAATCTTCTATTCATCCTAGTACCTTTTCTGTCATATTTTCTGCTCTTATTTTGTTAAGTACGCTCGTGTGTGGCATCTTGTCAAAAGCCTTCTGAAAATCCAAATAAACAACATCTACTGACTTTCCTTTGTCTATCTTGCCTGTTATTTCCTCAAAAGAATTCCACTAGGTTTGTCAGGCAAGATTTCTTCATCAGAAAACCATACTGACTTTGGGCTAATTTATCATTACTCCGAAACCTAATCCTCAATAGTATTCTTCAACATCTTCCCGACCAGTGATGAAGTCAGGCTAACTGGCCTATAATTTCCTTTCTTCTACCTCTCCCCCTTCTTAAAGAGTGGAGTGACCTTTGCAATTTTCAAGTTCTCTGGAACCATTCCAGAATCTAGTCTAGATAAGTCTTGAAATCAAGAGTCCATCTTAACGTATTAGATGGCCATTCAATAGTCTGATACCAGCAGGATGGAAGCTGTCTTTGAGCCTGGTGGTATGTGATTTCTGGCTTTTGTATCTTCCGCCCGATGGGAGGGGTTGGAGAAGAGGGAAGGTATAGAGTGACTGGGGTCTTTGATTACACTGGCTGCTTTACTGAGGCAGTGAGAAGTGTAGAGGGGAGGCTGGATTATGTGTTGTGCTGAGCCGTGTCCATAACTCTGGAGTCTCTTACTGTCTCGGGCAGAGCACATACAACCTGTCCTCCCTGACCCAGGTGTCGTTAATGGTATCTGTTCATGCTTTTCTAGGGTTGAGACACTACACTGAATCATTTTTAATGGTCTCATTTCAAAATTGAGACTGCTAAAAAGGCATCAAACCTGAAACAATACCTCTGTTTCTGCTGCCTAACTTGCTGAGTGTTTCTAGTATTCTCTGTTATTATTTCAAATTTCTTGCACCTACAGTAGGGTTTTTGCTGAGAAAGGATTTAAGGGTTAAATCATGAAGATAAATATTCCCTATTCTGTCCCGAAGTCAGAACAGAGGAAAGCCATTTAACCCTTTGAATCTGTACCTGTCCTGCATTGGCTAAACTGGATTCAGTACAGGTTTGAAAGACTAAATGGCCTTATCCTGTTCTTACTCTCCCAGTTAGGACATGATCATGGAAGACTGTATTTTGTGGCATTTGTCACTGTTTACTGTTCGTTGAAAGGTTGCTTTTCTCTCTGTTGATCGATTTAGCTATTTCATGACATTGCTTACAAAGCCAAGGACAATGAAGATCTCTTGGCTGGAATCGACGAGTTCCTGGATGAAGTAATTGTCCTACCGCCAGGAGAGTGGGATCCTGACATCAGGATTGAGCCCCCAAAGTCGCTGCCTTCTTCTGATAAAAGGTAAACAGAGCTTTTATTTCTGTTGAATACTGGGTGCCACAGATGATCTGTGTTAGGGGAGCCAGACTGGTCAGCAGAAGCTCAGCAAATCCCCTGTCCTCGATTGGCCAGGCAGGCAGAAGAAGAAATCTCCCATTCTTTGGAGATGGTCCCATTTATCCATCTCGGATCAGGCAAGACTTTCAAAGAAAATCAGGGAAGTTCTCTTCAGTGTTCAGGCCCAAATTCTTGCTGTAAGTAGCATGATATAATTTATGAGGACATTGTCAAGATTTAAATTATAGAAAGAAATTGGGCAAGTTTGGTCTTTATTAATTGGAGTGCAGGAGAATGAGAGGTGATTTTATAGATGTGTATAAAATCATGAGGGCTATGGATAAGGTATACATCTTTTTCAGAGTTGAGGAATTAAGAACTAGAGGGCATGGGTTTAAGGTAAGGGGGAGAGATTTAATAGGAACCTCAAAGACAATTTTTTACAGAGCAGGTAGTCAAACGGTATATGGAATGAGCTACCAGAGGAACATTAAAGATTATCTTCATTCGTTGCATGAAACATTGAAACATATAGTGAAATGCATCATTTGCATCAACAACCAACACAGTCCAAGGATGTACAAACAAGCTGGAAGAACTCAGCAGGTCGGGCAGCATCCATTGAAATGAGCATTCAATGTTTTGGGCCAAGACCCTTCATCAGGACACAGTCCAAGGATGTGCTGGGGGCAGCCCACGTGTGTCGCTATGCTTCTGGCACCAACTTAGCATGCCCATATTGTACGTCGTTGGAATGCAGGAGGAAACCAGAGCACCTGGAGGAAACCCATGTGGTCACGGGGAGAATGTACAGACTCCTTACGGACAATGGTAGAAATTGAGTTTGGTTTGCTGGCAGTCTCTGTTATTGCATCGCCTTACTTCATGCTGCAGAGTGGTTGAGGCAAATACACTAACATTTAAAAGGCACTCGGACAGGTACGTGGAGGGGAAAGGTTTAGAAGAATAACTTAAATGGGAATCTTGGTCAGCCTGGATGAGTTGGACCGATTGGTCTGTTTTTGTGCTGAATTACGTTATGACTCCATTATCCAATGAGTTGTTTGTGTGAACTGGCGGCTGCCATTTTTAAACTACAGCAGTACTGGCACTGGATTGGCCTTGGGGCGTGCCAGGGTCAGGAGGTGTTGTGTGTAAGTGTGAGCCTTTAATTGTTCCCCTGACTGCAAGCTGTTGGCAGAATACAACGTGAATGGTGTTTGTCAGTCAGCACTGCCAACAGTGCGAGGAGAAGCAAGAAACCAATGCATTATTCAGTACGTTACTGTCTATTTACAAAACTTGGGCAGATTCTCGTGTCTCTATGCCAACAGGGAGGACAAACAAATGAATTATTTCTCTGCTTTCTATTGCAGAGAGTGTGAACAATGAACAAATTGCTGATCTCTTCCTGGATGGTGTCTTTCCAGTTTTAAATTCTTTAAAAGCTAAATGATATAAGGCACTGAGGTGTGAGTAAAGTAATTATAACATGAAGGTCATGGTCAAGTTTAGGCTAGGGGTTGTGAAGGAGCAAGCCGAAGTTCCCCTGCGGCTGATTAAAGACCGGAGCTCAAAATAGGTGGAAGATTACACACAGGTTTTCAGCAAAATGTCCATTGTACGGTGTGCTCCTACTCTTCACCAGTTCCAGCATTGACTCAGCGGGCTGAATGACCTCCCATTGTGTTGTAATGATGTGCTGATCAATGAGGCAGTGCCACCATTGCACTGGTGCTCACTGTGCCTATTGTATCCATGGCTTCACTCACACGTGAAAGCACAAAGATAGGGTTACAATTGTTTGATGGTCTTTAAAGCCTGGTCTATTTTCCTGTCTCCTCCCTCCGTCGCTAGTTCCCATGCCCCAACTTTTCTTTCTCTACCCCCTCTCACTCTTCTTCTCCCCTCCTCTTTCTCTGGGGGTAATTATAACCCAACTGGGAAGCAGATGGGATAAGCGGATTTCACATCTCACCTGGTATTGTCTTCGAGACTCTAAAATACCCCCCCCCCACACACACATTAAAACCTATTTCTGCAAGATCCAATCAATTTGCATCATTCCCCTATCCAATTATTTGCTGCAGCCTCTCAGGCAAGTAAGTTGTGACAACACATTCCCTCTCTCCAGCGGTCTCCAAATTACAAGGAACAAACTGCTGAAAGAACTCAGTGGGTCAGGCAGAATTGTGAAGCAGAGGAACAGCTAAGGTTTTGGGTTGAGGGCCTGCATCAGGACCTGCCCACATCCGTTCATTTGAAGGGTCTCCATCCCTTCTCCCCCACTGATGCTGTGCGACCCACAGAGTTCATCCAGAAGTTTGTGTTTTGCTCCAGATTCCAGCATCTGCAAATCACAGAGTGGTATCTCAATGAAACCAAGCAGCTTCGGGGCCTGTGAAGGAGCATGGCATGTGTTGGCTTCCATGGTAATTGCTGTCTTTGTGTACACAGTGAGCTCCCACCATCAGCAGCTGGAACATTGATGCAGTGGACACTTCAGACATCCCACCCTGCAAAAACTCATTGCAGGGAGGTAGCACCCCCGTGCCCCACAACCCCATATCCCCCCACTCCAAGGGTGTATGTAATACTTTGTTTAGTGATTTTGTCTAATCTGTAAGCCAAGTTGGGTATATGCAGAAAATGTGACATTGAAATATGTACTTATATTATCATGGAGTTATGTTTTTTTTATTACAACGTTAAGCAGGTCTACAGGGAGTTTGGCCTCATCACGTAGGACTTCAATAGAGTAGCTTCTTAGCTCTAGCCAGCTAGTTTAAGTAATGTTAGCTATGCTAATGAATGAATGACACCTGTTAAACTTACCTCAATATTCATTTAACCCACCATGGGCAATAGGTAAGTCACTGTTGCAAACAGTGCAGCGAGCAACACTGTCATTATTTTTGACCCCTATTAGGCAGGAATACACTTCAGTGTAGTCTGGGGTGAAGTACGTTTTATATTTTCTTTTTTTGGAACACTCTGCCATGGCGCAGCAGGACACTAAACTGAACTGATGGACAATGTGAGAGAGAGAGAGAGAGAGAGAGGTCGACTCTAAAGCCCACCCACAGAGAAAACTGATGGGTCTACTTAGCACAAAGAGAGACCAATCAGGATGCTCCCTCTCACTCTCGCTCTTCTTCTCCCTCTCCCTCTCAAAAAAATTGATTTCCAGGATATTGTATATAATTTGCGGGTGTCAGGGAGCCACTATCAATATGCAGGAGACTCCTGGAACTTCCGGGAGAGGTGGGATGTCTGACACTTGGAGAGAAGGAGGGAGGAAGGCAGGAATGGAGGGAAGGAGGAACATCTACTCAGGAACAATTTAGAAGAGTGGACTCTCCTTCCTCTTCTAAATGGAATACTATAGCACCTTGAAGTGTCTCATCCAAAATGCAGTTCCTCCTCCTGTGCTGCACTGCACTGTCAGCCTAGTTTTGTACTTCAGTAAGACTCAGACCCTGGTTTCGAGGTAACATGGGAAACCGATCTGACACAGAGATTGCAGGCTTGCGATCATGCAGGATAGACACTCATTTGTCAGCTTTCAGTCTTTGTTACCTTTGGTTGTGTGTTGGGGAGTGTGAAAGGGAAGAATGGGGAGGGTAAGATCATCGGATATTCCCCGAGGTGACAGCCTTCACTCACCAGGAGGTTGGTCTGATCTCCTGGGGCATTAGAAAGTAAGCTGAAAAGCAACAGGTAGACATTTGTTCAGGGAGCAGAGCACATGGGGTGGGGGGGGGGGGGTGCTGATGCCTCGACCTCCCCAGCCCAAGCAAACCTGAACCAGAAGCAGATGTTTGTGATTTGTTGTGAAGCTAACTAGGAATAACAAACAAGAGAGAATCTACACATGCTGGACATGTAAGCAACGCACACAAAATGCTGGAGGAATTCAGCAAGCCAGGCATCTCTTTTCCATAGGTGCTGCCTGGCCTGCTGAGTTCCTCCAGCATTTTGTGTGTGTTAACTAGGAATCAATTCTCATTGCTGAATGCAGATGGGATCCAATCAGAAGTCCAAGACAACAGAATGGTTAAGCCTTCAACTATATTCAAAATAATTCACGTGCCAAAATAGTAATGGCACCTTCATAGCAAAGGAAGATCAAACAAGGGAGATCAAGCAAAGGAAGACGACAGAGGTGAAAAGCAGATACAAAGACTGTAGATGCTGGAATCTGCAGCGATAAGCAATGTCCTGGTGGAAGTCAGCAGCATCTGTGGGGTGGGAGGGGAATTGTCAACGTTTTGGGTTGAAATTCTGTATTATGAGTCCCGATGCAGGTTTCAACCCGAAGCTTTAACCAGTCCTGTCCTCCCACAGATTCTGATCAACCTGTTAAGTTCCTCCACATGTTGCTTCAGATGTTAGCAATCTGAAAGAAAAACAGAAAATGCTGGAAAACCTCAGCAGGTCAAGCAGTGTCTGTGTAGAGAGAAAACGTTTATTCAGGCTATGAACACGCTTATTCTGCAATCGGGTATTTCACTGATTGCATTTTGAATGTTGTTTACCTCTGTGGTTTGTGTGAGTTAAGGTACTGACCGCTTCAGAGATGTGGCTTCAGCAGGAGTGGTTACTCGCCTGTTAGATTGCATTGAAGATTATTTCCAGGTCCATTAAAGACCAGTGGGATATTGTCCCAGTAATGTCCTGAGGTGGCATGGCTGATACCCGCTCCGAGTCAGTTGCACACAAAATGAACCCGTAGGTCACGTTCCTAATGATGTCCAGGTCATGCATGTAATGGAGTTCCTGGCCGTACAACACACAGTTCCTCTGTGGGTTGTGGGAAACGGACTTCTTTTGTTATTAGCAACAAACAAATTGCTGAAGGAACTCAGTGAGTCTGACAACATATGGACAATCGGTGTTTTGGGTCAAGACACACCAGCTGGATTGAAAGAGTAGAATTGAAATGTTGACCTGAAACGTTGATGCTCCATGTTCCTTCACAGACGCTACCTGACCCGCTGAGTTCCTCCAGCAGTTTTGTCTTTTTGTTTCACATTCCAGCATCTGGAGTCTCTTGTGTCTCTTCATTATTTACTCACTAGAACACCATGAGCTCATCACAAAAGAGATAGCAATTAAAGGGTGCACTCTGACTCCTGATTCCTGGCCTCAATGGTCAGGTGAATATTAAAGGGTGGAGAGGTTTACAACGGGACACAATGAGCTCGAGACTCCGTGGAGAAGCTCGGTCCGGGCCCATTGAAGTCGGCCTTGCAGTGTAATGTTTCAGAAAGAGTTGCTCCATCAACCAGCCAGACTGGACCTGCAGGGCAATAACTACATTAAACCGTAGATAAGATAAAAGAGCTGACTGATGATTGTCGGATTGCAAAAGATTTTGAATTGTTTCGCTTTTCTATAATAAGCAGGTTTTAATTTTGAACCCTTACAAGCAATTCCAGTTCCGACCAGTTTTAAAAAGCATACAGGTAGAATCATTGCAAGATAAGATAAAACACTTACTGGTACTTTCACCCTTAATAAAACCATTGCTTCCTCTCAGTAAACAGATACGGAAACGCCCAGCTCTTTAACTGTGACCCCATTAACTGAACACTCTCTGTAATGAGATAATTTGCTCAGGTGTAAACCTACCCACACACAATGCAAATGCTGATAAGAACTGTGGCTGCAGTTTCTAGTCCAGCCTGGTGGGTTTCTGGGAATACATACCGGATAACATGCAAAACTGTATCGTGTCTCAGGGGAATGTAAGTGATCTCTCAGTAGTGGTTAATTTGACCGATGTCATAGCAGTGACACCACTTCACAAGCACTTCATTGGTCATTAAGAGGTTTAAACATAACAAATGGGAACAGGAGTAGGCAGTTAGGCCCTTCACACCTGTCCCACCATTTGGCAAGGTCAGGGCTGATCTTCTGACTCAACTTCCTGATCGTGCAACATCCCCTGTTTCCTAGTGAATATGTAATGACATTAATTATGACACTGTTTTGGCTCGTGATGCCAATAGTACGAAGGTGACCGTGTATCATGAATGATAGGATGGTGACGAACTGGGACCAGGCTAGGGTAGGGCAACCCTCAACCAGATTCCCTCTGAGATCAATTCTAGAGACTCCTAGAGAGACACAGCATGGCAACAGGCATTTCAACCCACTGCCTCCATACTGAAAACCAACCAGCCGTTTGCATCGGTCATGTTTCATGCTCCCCACGTTCCCAGCAGCTCCACCCAGATTCTACCCCTTACCCTCACTCTGGCCAGTTAACCCACAGACCCATGCATCAGTGGGATGTGGGAGGAAACTGCAGGGCCTGGGGGGAAAGGCACACGGTCACAGGGAGAATGTGCCAACTCCATGGCACCTTGCAGAGCTGTGAGATAGTGGCTGTGCCACTGTGCCATTCTGGTCTGACTGTGGGATCCTCCTTACTGCTTTACCTGCGTGTTAATTTTAATGTAAATAGCAGCGCCTGTCGCGTGTTTGAAGCTGGGCTCCCCCACCTGATGTCCTCCCCACTGGCCTCAGTGGAGAGGGAGTTGGCACAATTCCATTTGCCCCCTGTGAACTTCTCTGTTACCAAAGGTCCTTGTATCAGAGAACTGTTGGTGTTCAGTTCTGGAGGGTGAATATTTCTCCTCTTGAGCTTCAGCAGAGCAGAAGATCCAACAGCAAGCAATTCCTTTCCTCATCGGTTAGAGGGGATGTTAATACCAAGGAGGACTGTGATGGGATACAAGACTTACAGAATGACTGTGTAAATGGTTAGGTCAAAGTCAGCAAGCTACTTGGGCAACATGAGCATAAGTTTCTTGGACAAAGGTTCACAAATAATTAAAGGTTATTAATGAGACTAATTATGTGAGAGACAAATAGCAAGTTGCAGCTAAGATGTTAAATGGTTACATGCCTTTGTTAGAATATAGATGACCCTGGCCTTAGCATACTGAAGAAGGTGTAAAAAGACTCTCAAAGTCAGTGCCAAGATTAAGGTTATACCTATCAGGCCATTAACCTGTTTCCTTCTGTACCTAGTCCATCACTTTTGTAAAATAAAGGACAGAGATTAGCTTCTGTTTCTCTGAGCATGAGTCTTTGGAAATCTCTTCCTGAAATGGTGGTGGAAGCAGTGGTTCCAATTATGTTTCAAGCAAAGCTTGACAGATTGTCAGTGACACACACAAGAAGCTGGAGGAACTCAGCAAGCTAGGCAGCATCTATGGAAAAGAGTACAGTGGATGTTCCAGTCCTGCTGAAGGGTCCTGGCCTGAAACAGCATCTGCAGATTTTCCCTTGTTTGTAAATAGAATTGTCAGTGAGTGACTGTGGGCCGAGCTAAGGTTATGCAGGCTAGATAGAGAGGTGGAGTTGAGGTTAGCCACATCTTGTTGAATGGTAGCGAAGGATTGACCTGCACCCACTTCTAATTTGTATGTTCCTAGATCAATCCAACTTGATAGATATGTGGGGGGGGGAAGGAGGTTTCTTTCCACGGTGATCTTGTCAAACATCTTGGCTGTTTGAATTAATTCTGGCTTACCCATAGAAGACAGAAGATGGTGGTCGATGGGACATATTCTAGCTGGAGGTCTGTGAATAGTGCTGTTCTTCAGAGGTGTGGACCTCTGCTGTTTGAGATGTCCTTTATGAAAATGTAGATAAGTAGGTTAGTAAGTTTGCAGATGATAGTGTCGTGGATAGCATAGAGCAGTAGTTCTCAGCGTGGGTCATATGGCTCCCCCAGGAGGCAATACTGCATTTTGAAGGGGCCACAAGTAAAACAAAAACAAGAAATTGAGGCCACAGGAGCTTCTGAATAGGCCATGATAAGTTTGCTGCTTTAATGGAATATTACTAAACTCTATAAATAAAAATAAATGAATGTATTTAATTTAATTGGAACCCTGAATGAAAAATATGCTAGATGATGCAAATGAGGCAGCAGAATAGCTGACGTATATTAGATATATTTGCAAAACTGAATTTATTAAACAAGCAGTTACAAGGGAAAAAACTGCAATCTCGTATGCAAAGAGGCTATTTCCACTTCCCTTGGAAAACTCGCGCAACTTCTCAGCAGCTGTATTGGATGTTGTGAGTTTATGTAATTTCCTTCAGTGGCCACTCTTAAAATAGAATCGTAAGATGATGATTTGATTGTATATCTTGAAACGACAACACAGTGATACAGAATTTCAGTCCCAGAGACCTGCTGGAGGTGCATACTCCAGATTGGGTGGTGGATCCATCTGGAGTGAACATGACTGATATTGACACCACATTGCATGAATGTCTTATTGAGCTGCAAAGTGATGGAACAAGCTCAAGCAAATTCAAATGCAGCAAGCAGAATTTCTGGATAACTAGTGATATTCAAAATAAGTTTCCATAGCTCTAGGACAAAGCAAAATTGTTTTTAATTGGGTTTTCCACCTCTTTACTAGCTGAATGTGGTTTCAGTCAAGCTCTTCACCTGCTATCAAAAGTTCATAACCGTCATGATGTTGTGAAAAAGAGGTGATCTTCAATTATCTTTAATCAAGTAGAAACTGGATATTCCAAAACTCACTAGTTGCAAGGATTTCACCAAATACCCTAAGCAACAATATTAAATGCTTTTTAATTGCTGGTTGGAAGAATATTATCTATATTATAAATAAAGTATCCTCTTCAGAGGTTTGAAATAGTTTTTCATATACACCTGTAACATTATGTTTAACATACAATATTTCCTATAACCTGTCAAAACATAAATATTTACTGTATATAAGAATAATTTTACAGTTGACCAAAAATAAACCATCAGCAACTAACACAGACTATGGAGGGTGGTAGGGCACAGGGATAAATGAAAGTCACAAGTGGTCCATGAGCAGAAGAAAGTTGAAAATTCCTGGCATAGAAGATTGTCAAAGAATACAGTTGCAGATATGGGAGGGAAAACTGCCAAATGTGAAGTAGCGCACCTTGGTAGGTCAAATGTAAAGAGATGGTGATAGGCAGAGATATCTTGGGGTCCAAGTTCATAGCTCCCTGAAAGATTGGTAGCCTGGTGAAGAAGGCAGATGACATGCTTGCCTTTATTAGTTGAGACACTGAGTTCAAAAGTCAGGAAGTTATGTTGCAACTTTATATAATTCTATTTAGGCTGCATCTGGAGTTCCGCATACAGTTCTGGTCACTCCGTTATAGGAAGGATGTTGAGGGTGTGGAAGAGGTTTACCAGGATGCTGCCTGGACTACAGGGAATGCGCTATAACGAGAGGTTGGACAAACTTGGGTTGTTTTCTCTGGAACAACAGAGGCTGAGGGAAAATCTGAGAGTAGATAGGCAGTATCCTTTTTCTTGGGGTTGCAATGTCTAATACCAGAGGCCATGCACTTAAGGTGAGAGGGAGTAAGTTCAAAGGAGATGGGAGGGGAAAGTTTTTTACACAGAGTGGTGGGTGCCTGGAATGTGGTGCCAGGGGTGGCAATGGAGGCAGATACGTTAGGGAATTTTAAGAGATGTTTAGACAGGCACGTGAATGTTAGGGAAATAGAAGGATATGAACATTGTGTAGGCAGAAGGGATTAGTTTAGTTGCCCATTTGATTACTAATTTAATTGGTTCAGCACCACTTTGTGGGCTGAAGGGCCTGTTCCTGTGCTGTACTGCTCTATGTTCTATCTAAGAAAAAAACTGCAGCAACACACAATCACACAATCTGCTGGAGGAACTCTTTGGGTTGAACAGCATCTGTGGAGGAAAGGAATTGTTGATGCTTCTGTTTGAAACTCTGCATCATATTTTGACCCAAAACGTTATCAATTTCTTCCCCCCCCCCTCCACAAAGGTTACTTGACCCTCCGAGTTCCTCCAGTAGTTCGTTTGTTGTTCCAGATTCCAGCATCTGCCCTATTGTGACTTTATCTACAAAATCCTAACTCTCCACATTCTCCTTTCTAAGGACCATGGAACACATTCATTCTAAGAATGTCATCAAAAATCCAGTAACAAAATTAGGGCAAATGCTAGCAGGATTTTTCCACTGAGGTTGGGTGGGACTACAACTAAAGGTCATGGGTTAAAGGATTAAGGGGAACATGAGGGGAAACTTCTTCACTCAGAGGGTCCTGAGAGAGTGTGGAATGAGCTGTTAGTACAAGTGGTGTATGCCAGCTCGATTTCAATGTTTAAGTGAAGTTTGGATAGGTACATGGATGGTAAGGGTATGGAGAGCTATGGTCCCGATGATGGGAATGGGCAGTTTAAATGGTTTTAACATGGACTAGATGGGCCAAAGGGCCTATTTCTGTGACTCTAATAAGGTATTCATGACTATCTCCTTTATCCAGAGAGCTATGAGATGTGGAAATCGCCCTCCAGGGAGATGGCATGGATGGATTTATGGGGATAACCATGCAGTGTGGAAAAATGTGAAGTTATTCACCATAAGCGTAAAGTGAAGCAGAGTGTCAGAGTCAGAATGGAAATCAGATTTATTCTGACTGACGTGGATTTGTTTTTTATGCAGCAGCAGCACAGTGCTAATGCTAAAAATACAACAATAGTCTGGAGAAAGGAATAATGAGAGCATTCATGGGTTCATGGTCCATTCAAGAATCTGATGGTGGAGGAGTAAAGGCTGAATTGTTGAACCTGGGTCTTCAGGTTCCTGAAGCTCCTCCTTGATGTGGTAATGAGAAGAGCACTTTCTGGGTAGTGAGGGCCCTGGCGGTGGATGCCGCCTTTTTGCACTGCTGCCTCATATAGTGATAGTGGGAGAGAAGTGCCTGTCATGGAGCTGGCTGAGCCTACAGCTTATGCAGCACTTAGCATGCATTACAGTCTGCTAACCAGGTTCTGATGCAACCTGTCAAAATGCTCTCCTTTGTACATCTCTGGAAACTTGTACCAGTCTTTGGTGACATACTGAACTTGCTCAAGCTCCTAATGAGGGCTGGTTCGCCTTCATGGTTGCACCAATGTGTTGGGCCCAGGAATATTTATTAAAATTTATTTGGGCACCATGGTACAAAAGTGATTAGTGTGACACTATTACAGCTCGGGGCATTCCAGAGTTTCAGAGTCGAATGCCGGTGCCGGTCTGTAAGGAGTCTCTGCTGAATGTGTGAGTTTTCCCTGGGTGTTCCTGTTTTGTCCCACAGTCCAAAGC
Organism: Hemitrygon akajei; assembly: GCF_048418815.1. Lineage (NCBI taxonomy): Eukaryota > Metazoa > Chordata > Chondrichthyes > Myliobatiformes > Dasyatidae > Hemitrygon > Hemitrygon akajei. The sequence goes on from NC_133127.1 coordinate 37,825,642, forward strand.
TGGACTAGGTTAATTGGTCATCGTAACTTGTTCTGTGATTAGATCAGAGTTGCTGGGGTGGCATGGCTCAAAGGGCCGAAAGGGTCCACTCCACATTGGATGGTTAAATGGGTAAATAAATGGGGACAGATTGGGTAGAGTTGATGTTCAGAGGCATCCGGATGTGTTTGTACACATGTCATCGAAAGCCAACAAGTAGGTGAGGCAAACGCAAGGAATGCAGTTGTTATAATGGCCATATTGAGAGGGTTTGAGAGCAGGAGTAAAGGAATCCTATTGCAATTCTCCTGGTCCTTGGTAAAACCTCATCTGGAATATTCTGTGCAGTTCTGGTCTTTTAACCCCAGGAAGGATGTACTTGCCACAGAGGGAGTGCAGTGAAGTTTCACCAGACTGGTTCCAGAGATGGTCGGTTTGTCATATGAAGAAAGATTTGTATTGTCATTTTTTTTAACGCGAGTGACGAGGTCAGAGACTGTTATTGTCGCTGTTTTTTTTACTGCGAGGAAGGGAGGGGATTTTTGGGGTCTGCAAGTATTGATTCTTTTTTGTGCCCGGGTGGAGAGTTGGTATCTTTTCTTTCATCAGCACCCATGGTCTTTCTGCATTTAATGGCTATCTGGAGAAGACAAAGATCAGAGTTGTATTAATAGTGCATACTTTGACAATAAAATGAACCTTTGAATAGATTTGGATTGTATTGTTTTCAGAATCAGAAACGGGTTTAATATTGGCATATATTGTGAAATTTGTTATTGTATAGTACATTCCAATACATAACAAAAACTGTAAATTACAGTAAATATATTATATTAACATTTAAATTTAATAAATAGTAAGGAGAAAAAGAGAGAGAGAAGAGAATAATAAGAAAAAAATGTAGTGAAGTAGTGTCCATGGGTTCAATTTCCATTCACAAGGGAAGAAGGATTCATTCAAAGGATGACAGATCTCTTTGAAACTTGCAATATTTGGAGAAGGTTCCTCAGGCTGGATACAGGGAGGAGTTACCCCTGACACAAGTGTTAGTAACTCGGGTAAGGCTGAGTTGAGAAATTTTGGACACTCAGATACTCATGGGACTTTAGAATTCTCTACCCTGTGAGACTGTAATAGTTCAGCAGTTGAGTTCATGCCAAACAGAGATGAATAGATCTTTTGGATATTGTTGGAATAGAAATAATACAGGGAAATGATGTTGATGTAAAAGATCAGCCAAGATCTTGGCAAATGATAGACTAGGTTTGAGGGGCCAAATGGCCTGTCCCATGCATTGCTACATTGACATGGATGGAGGAACAGAAGCTGATGGTGAATTGATGTCAGGTGATGGAGGAGGTTGAGGCTGGTGTGGAGCAGAAATGCCAACCAGGCGCTAAAGTGTTAATCCACTTTTTTCTGCAAAGAAGCGGAAGAGAGAGAGAGAGCCAAATGGTAAATCACTGTTGTCCTTTTGAACAGGAAGAACATGATTTCAGGAGGAGAAAGCATCCAGATGAACGGAGACATGCCTCATGACAGTGGTGCTGGGGGTGGGAGCCATGAGGTGCCGGATGAACTGAAGAAAACCGGAAGGTAAGACCAGAAATTTTGTGACATGAGTAAAGGTTACCATCAAATCTGCATTCTGGGCATTGTTGGGGCTAGAGTGGGTGGTGTTTTGTGAGAAAACACCAATGCTTTTGATATACTTTTTCCCTTTTCCAATATAGATTCATTGATTACCGGATCATATCATTACTGCTGTATTCTGCCATTCAGGCTATTTACAGTTAATTAAACTGGAACACAGTCAAACCTGTGTCACACCCATTATTCCTGGAAGCCCTGCATTGTATCAATGCATACAGAGTGCTCCTTCTCCAGGTACACATGGGCATAGGTGTAACCTTGGAAGAGGGGCAGAGCCCTTCAACTGCCCACCCACCTCTTAGAGCTGTGAATGACCACTTTGGCCAGGTCAAGGAGCAAACTGACCAGGAGGTCCCCCAGTTGACCCACCTGTTGACCAGAGATCAGGAGCATGAGGCTGAAGTGCAGTCTAAACTTGAGCACCCCCTTCTGGTATTCAAATGGAGGGTGCAGCTTCTCATATTCCATATATACCTGATACACTGTCCCATCCCAGCAGTAGAAATGACGAGCGCTGGAGAGCCTGTAAATCAACTTTAGAATCTTCTACTACATTGTGTTCAATAGATGAAATTACGCTTGGTAAAATTCAGTGATTATTTCCCAAAACATGGCTGTTTGATGTCCGTATTTATATGGGTTGTTCGGTTTCATTAAATCTTGAATCGTTGAAATTGTACCACATCATGTAGTCGGAAAGATTGGAGGGATAGGATCCAAATGCTGGCAAATGGGACTGGTTTAGATTGGCATGGGCGAGTTGGGGTGAAGGGCCTTTTTCCGTGCTGTATAACACTGTGACACGATGATGCATTACTCATGAAGAAAACGGAGTTTCAATGTTTATTTTTTCTTTATTATTATTGCCGTCAGGGGAAGTCTAACCCAAAGGAGGTGTTTTCCTAAAATCGAACTTCCCAGATGAATTATATTGCCATGGGCTCTACGGGAATGATCAATTCCTTTAACTGATAAATGGTAGATTGTTGAGAACGCCATCTTCAATTGCTTCGGACTTTTGTCCTTATCGGTGACCTATGGACCCTCAGAGCTAGGGTGGAAACAAATCGTCCTTGATTCCCAGCAAATGCAAATATAAATAAATAGCAATAAATAACAAATATGAAATAATACGATAAAGAGTCCTTGAAGTGAGACCATCAGTTGTGGGAGCACCATAAATAGAATGAGTTTATCTATCCCCTTTTGTTCAAGAGCCTGGTGGTTGAGGGGTAGTAACTGTTCTTGAACTTGGTGGTGAAAGTCTGGAGCAGTGTTCCCTCTAAGGTGTGTGCGTGTGTATGTGCTACGAGCGCACAAAGAAATTTAAACTGAGCACAAAATCACCTTCTCCCTCATTGGCATGTTACGTATACAACACAATCATACACAATCGCATTTCCTTTTCCGGTTTCTGACGCGAACGGTGTTGACAAATTGGAGTTGGTGATGATTTGTCTGCAGATTTTAGAACTGGCTTATTTATACTGTTTTTATTGATGAAATTATTCAGAGCGCACATGTTGTTGTCAATGGGGGAAAAGATTGCACTGCGCAAGAATTTTGTGCGCACTGGTCATAACAAATTAGAGGGAACATTGGTCCTGAGGCACACTATTCTCTGTGTGTAAAAATAAATAAAGTAAAAAATAATTTCTCTGCACATCTCCTTTAAATTTTCCTCTTCTCACTTTCAGTGAACGTCTCCTAACACTGGACATTCCCACCCTGATAGAAAGAATTTGACTGTCCACTGTCTGATTTTATTAAACTTTTCTTTTGTCTGACACCTTAGATTCTTCGGTGGTTTTGTGGCGGACATCAAGAGGAAAGTCCCGTGGTATGCCAGCGATTTTTATGACGCACTGAGCATCCAGTCTTTGTCTGCCATCATGTTCATCTACCTGGGGACCGTAACCAACGCCATCACCTTCGGAGGACTCCTCGGAGACGCGACGGACAACATGCAGGTTCGGGGCACTGGTGACTTGACAGATACACGTTCCGACCAGGGGCTCAGTGTGTTAATCACACGTAGGACTACATTGCAGATACTGCGGAGAATTTTCACTCCCCGGGATCGCAAGTGTGGTGGTCTCACATCACACTGTGTGTGAGGTGTCAGTGAGCAGAATGATTTGAGAGTATTGAGGTGCGTCCCCAGTGAACTATGGGGCTGGACAAGCCAGATGTAAAGTTAGTGGCTTCCCTGGCTGGTAATTGTACTTGGTTTATTATGGTCATGTAGCAAGTTACAGCAAAATGCTTTTGTTTGCAACTGTCCTGACAGTTCACAATTACATTGAGATAGTAAAAAGCAACACAGAACGCAGAGTAGTGTTACAGTTACAGAGAACCTGCAGTCCAGGCAAATAAAGTACGTGCCATGATGAGGTAGTTTGGGAGATCAGGAGTTCATCTTTAGCCAACAAGAAGTTGGTTCTACAGCCTTGTAGCATCAGGGTAGAAGCTGTGTTTAATGCTGGTGGTTTGTGTTTTCAAGCTTTTGTATGTTCTGACCAAAGGAAGTGGGGAGAAGAGAGAGTGTCCACGGTGAGAGCTGGTTGGATTGGGTTTTGAACCAGTCTCAAAATGAGTGGTCAGAACAACGCAGAACGGGAGCAGTCCTGTCAGCCCACGATGTTGTGCAACGTCATGTAGAGAGAAAAAAAACCCTCCTTCAGAGGACGGTGAATCTTTGAAGCTCTCCAAATTGTGCAGGCTCCGTCACTCAGTATGTTTGAGCTTCGGCGCTGTCTTTGTGGAGCTTACGTGATCTCCCTGTGACTCTGTGGGTTTCTTCCCATACACATAGAGAGATATGGCCCTTTGGCCCAATGAGTCCATGTTGGCCACAGTGTACAGCCTGTTAATCCCAGTTTCCTGCCTTCAGGCCGGATCCTTTTAGGCTCCTCCCGTCCATGTACCCAGCCAAATGCTTCTTAATGAAACAATTGTACCTGCCTCAACTGCTCTCCCTACCAGCTTGTTCCATATACTCACCACCCTCCGTATGAGAAAGTTCCTCTCAGGTGCCTTTTAAATCTTTTCCCTCTCAACTTAAAATTATGACCCTTTGTTTTTGATTCCCCAACCTTGGGGAAAAGACCAGCCACCTTATCTATGCCTATCGTGATTGGACATACATCTGTGAGGTTCTCCCTCATTCTCCTACGTTCTAAGGAATGAAGCCCTAGCCTTGCCAACTTCTCCCTATAACTCTGACCTCCAGTCCTACCAACATCTTTGTATATCTGTGCACACTTCCAGCTTAACTGCACCTTCCCTCCAAGCGCAACCTCACCAATAACTTGTACAGCTGCGACCTGATTTCAGGTTTCAGGTTTAGATTTATCTGCTACATGTACAGTGAAATGTGACATTTATGTTAACAACCAAAACACCCCAGAATGTGTTGAGGGCAGCCGGCAACCATCGCCACACATTCCGGTGCCAACAGTGTATGCCTACAATGCTTGGCAGAACAACACAGAACACAAGCAGCAACAGCAAAACCAACGCACATACACAGTCGTCAAACCCCAGGACAGGCCGCCGTCTTCAGCCTCCAGTGGACTCCAGGATTCGCAGGCAAGGGACTCCGACTTCCCCAATGAACTGTGCATCATCAGTGGGGACGGGAGAGGTTCCGGAGGATTGGAGGGTTGCAGATATTGTTCCCTTATTCAAGAAAGGGAGTAGAGATAGACCAGGAAATTATACACCAGTGAGTCTTACCTCAGTGGTTGGTAAGTTGATGGAGAAGATCCTGAGAGGCAAGATTTATGAATATTTGGAGAGGTACAATATGATTAGGAATAGTCAGCATGGCTTTGTCAAGGGCAGGTCGTGCCTTACGAGCCTGATTGATTTTTTTGAGGATGTGACTAAACATATTGATGAAGGAAGAGCAGTAGATGTAGTGTATATGGATTTCAGCAAGGCATTTGATAAGGTACCTCATGCAAGGTTTATTGAGAAAGTAAGGAAAAATGGGATCGAAGGGGACCTTGCTTTGTGGATCCAAAACTGGCTTGCCCACAGAAGGCAAAGAGTGGTTGTAGACGGTCATATTCTGCATGGAGGTCAGTGACCAGTCATGTGCCTCAGGGATCTGTTCTGGGACCCCTACTCTTTGTGATTTTTATAAATGACCTGGATGAGGAAATGGAGGGATGGGTTAGTAAATTTGCTGATGACACAAAGGTTGGAGGTGTTGTGGATAGTGTGGAGGGCTGTCAGAGGTAACAGCAGGACATTGATAGGATGGAAGACTGGGCTGAGAAATGGCAGATGGAGTTCAACCCAGATAAGTGTGAAGTGGTTCATTTTGGTAGGTCAAATATGATGGTAGAATATAGTATTAATGGTAAGACTCTTGGCAGTGTGGAGGATCAGAGGGATCTTGGGATCTGAGTCCATAGGACACTCAAAGCAGCTGCGCAGGTTGACTCTGGTTAAGAAGGCGTATGGTGTATTGGCCTTCATCAATCATGGAATTGAATTTAGGAGCCGAGAAGTAATGTTGCAGCTATATAGGACCCTGGTCAGACCCCACTTGGAGTACTGTGCTCAGTTCTGGTCACCTCACTAAGGATGTGGAAGCCATAGAAAGGGTGCAGAGGAGATTTCCAAGGATGTTGCCTGGATTGGGGAGCATGCCTTATGAGAATAGATTGAGTGAACTTGGCCTTTTCTCCTTGGGGTGACAGAGGATGAGAGGTGACCTGATAGAGGTGTATAAGATGATGAGAGGCATTGATCGTGTGGATAGACAGAGGCTTTTCCCCAGGGCTGAAATGGTTGCCACGAGGACACAGGTTTAAGGTGCTGGGGAGTAGGTACAAAGGAGATGTCAGGGGTAAGTTTTTTTTACTCAGAGTGGTGATTGCATGGAATGGGCTGCCGGCAATGGTGGTGCAGGCAGATACAATAGGGTCTTTTAAGAGGCTTTTAGATAGGTACATGGACCTTACTAAAATAGAAGGCTATAGGTAAACCTAGTAATTTCTGAGGTAGGGACGTGTTCGGCAGAACTTTGTGGGCCGAAGGGCCTGTATTGTGCACAGAGATTCTCAGAGGCTCCAGACATTGGGTCTCATCTACTGACCTTCAGGTTTTGATCTAAATGTCTAATTGACCTTTGGGCTTCGATCTGGACCTCCGATTGACCTTTGGGCTTCGATCTGGACCTCCGATTGACCTTTGGGCTTCGATCTGGACCTCCGATTGACCTTTGGGCTTCAATCTGGACCTCCGATTGACCTTCAGCCTTTGATCTGGACATCTAATCGACCTTGGGCCTTGATCTTCGGTATTGACCCAGGACTTTTGGATGATGACGAAGGACGATCATGGATCAGGGCCTGAAGTCCCGGCCTCGAATGCTGGAATTGTCGATGATGGGAGCCTGAAAACTAGGCCTCGAACTTCGGTCTCATTGATGATGGGTCACCGAACATCCTTGCTGGTCTGCGGGCCTGACGTCTGATCCCGACCTCACTGCTGCCTTTCGAACGCAGGGGCTTAGACTCTGGCCTGTCCTATAATTCCCCCACATTCCTGCCCCTAAGTCCTAACCTGACCTGTAACTCTCCTCGTGTCCCCAAAAGCATCCTTACAAACCAAAAATAATGAAGTCTGAGCTGATACCTCGATGGAGACCTCGGTGTCATCTTGAAAACTAACGTCCCTGCTCTTGCACACAATGCCCTCATTGCTGAAAGACTGAAGACATGCGGGGTGGCAGGTGAACTGGTTTGGGTACGTTGTCTAGTATGTAGGTGAGGGGGAGAATGTGCGGATAGTTCTTGGGAATAAGGATTAACGTGTATATAGATGCCTGAAGGTTGCCATAGACTGATGAGCTGAGGTGCTTTCTCCATATTGTATGATACCATGGCTCAAAAAGAGGGATTTTTAAAAAAAGACTTTTAAGGGAATCACAGGATTTGAGGCCAGTCACTGCCAGAAAGTGTGGTCTGGGTAATGAATAGAAGAACCTGTGTGAGGGGGTTTACTTCTGAAAGATCTATTCAATTTGTCAGTAACTTTCTTACACCAGTGGTCACTGGGTTTGGATTTGCACAATGTGGAAACACCTCAATCAGACCTTAGAAATTTTAAAGATCTTTATACTAGGATCATCATTATATAGATTTGTGATTGTATGCCTAAGCATTGTGACTAGGTCAGGCCAGAGCTGGTGATAGTTAGAATTAAGGTTTGACTTTAAAGGGCACAGTTGACTGGTTTCACTGCTCCTCAATTATCATTGTCTTTTTGATGGTATCTTGCACACTGACATTGACCTTGGGCATTAGATTAACTTAGAACCAGGAGGAAGGCACGTGATAATCACCACCCAACCACCATTCTCATCCTGCCCACCATTCCATAAGAACAATGGCCAATCTTCCGAATCATACCTAATTCAATTCCTCAAATTCTTCTGTGTGCACCAGTCAACAGATCTTGCTTTTGTACAAACTCGATGACCGTCAATTTACTTCATTCAGGGGTAGAAAATGCCGAAGATTCACACCTTTCGAGTAAAGACATTTCATTTCATCACATCCCTTATCCAGAGTTCTCCCACAATTCCTGTTGTAATACATGTATGCTCAGGTGCAATGAAAAATTTACTTGCAGTGGCATCACAGGAATATTGCACAGATGCAGCTTTCATAGAAAAACATAAATTAGATATAAAGTAGGCACAACTTTGACAAGAAAACACGATTAGAACTAAAAGAAGTTCATTTTAGTGCAAAGTGATTAAAGTGATGCTAAACTTGATGTTTGGTTGAAGAATTGAATGGTTAAAGGGAAGTAGCTGTTCTTGAACCAGGTGGTGTGGGATTTTGGGCTTCTGTACCTCCAGCTCAATGGTAGCTGTGAGAAGGTGGCTTGGCCTAGATAGTGGGAATCTTTGATAATGAAGCAGTGCCACTGATGGTTGAGCACAGATCTTGCTTTTGGCCTTATTCTTTTGCTTGCTTCTGCAAAGCAGCAAATGTAAAAACAGAAAAGAAATACAGAAAATGCTAGAGGTACTATGGCAGCATGTATAAAGAGAGGCAGAAATGGTACAGGCTGATGACCTTTCATCAGAACAGAACAATTCCCTCATAAACAGGAAAGACTGGTTATCGGAGGTCGTTGGTTCCGTGTTGAGTCCCAACTTCTGTAACACGCTGGATGGAAGACTAAGTGGAGTCCCTTGGGCTTCACTCGAATAACGTATGGGGCCAGAGACAGAGGTCACCATGGGAGTAAGAAAGAGAACTAAAGTCTCAGGAACACTTGTTGACTGAAGTGATAGGAACTGATGGTACTTTGCACATTTGCTGCCGGGGAATGTGAGCACAGGCAGTGGTTGATGTTCTACAGAAACTCAGTGGACAAGAGAGAGACAGGATGAGAAAGATGGGAAGATGCATTGGCCAGACAGGATCAAGTGGTCACTCGGTGTAATTCTACTGAACTTCCTCTGCCTTGGGGTGGAAGGCCGGCAAATGGAACTTCAAGGCCAGACATTTGTCAGTTTGTTAATTCAATTTCTGCTCTTCCTCAGGGCGTGCTGGAGAGTTTCCTGGGCACAGCCATCAGTGGAACCACCTTCTGTCTGTTTTCTGGACAGCCACTCACCATCCTGAGCAGCACGGGGCCAGTGCTCGTCTTCGAACGTCTCCTCTTCAGCTTCAGCAAGTAGGTTTGATGTCGATGTACACTGAGCATCGATGTTGGAGAAGGGATCAGAAGTAGGCGTGACCCATGGCAGCCGGGTGGGAAACTAGAGGGCATGGGGGCAGGTAAATTCTAGGCAGAGGCTTCATGATGAACTTCTAGGCAGAGGCTTCTTGAGAGGACAGAAGACCATGGGTGCAAGCTCTGAAAGTGTCGCCAATTAATTATCTTTCCCCTCATTTTCCCTACAGCAACCCTTTGCAAGTATTTATCAAATTTCCTTTTGATATTGTTTCCAGTATTCTGAATGGAGTTGCATTTCAAATCCACACATTCTCCTGCCTCACATCCTCCACCATATCCTTGGGCCTTCTGGCAATCGCCTTCACTCTGTGTCCTCTGGTCACTCACCCCTCCTGTCACTGAGCGCAATTACTCTGTCTAAAACTTTTATGATATTTAGACCTTGAGATTAATCTTGGCATTGATCAATTTCCAGCTGGACCTGCCTCAGTGAGCACTGAGACTCAGGTGATCAAAATCAGTCAGATGGTGAGTGTTTAAATTTAGATCTCTTTTTCCATGCTGTGACTGAAGTTGTTATGTCAGCATCTCCCACTGCCCTCTGCTAATTGGAAAGTGGTGTTAATTACAGCGGTGGGTGACAGAGTCCAAGGGTACAGTCCCTCATACAGTGCAGCACTCCCTCAGGGTGGCCCCTTGTACGGCCCCTCCCACAGTGGGACACTTCCCCCCCCCCCCACCCCCACCATCAGTGCGGTGATCCCACAATGCTGCCCCTCCAACAGTCGGGTATTCACACTGTACTACCCCTCCCATGATGCACTGATCCAGCGGTAATGATCCCCTAAATCCCTCCTCCTTCCTGCACCACCTGAAGGTTTCTCCAGAGAGGTGACGCGGGAGGAGTGGGTGATGTTTGGTGGTGACAGTTTACACTGAGCTCTGGGCACTGCTCTGAGCCAAACTTCATTTCCTGATATCTGCACCAGTCAGGGCGCATTGGCATCAGCGGCTTCATGTAGCCTCTACTGTCCCCTGATCAGATGCTCCTGGTGGGTAACTTGTTCTGTCCCATCACCTGTATCCGGCTGGTGCTGTGCATTGGCAGTAGTACCCTGTGCCAGGAACAGACGTTTTGTTCCTGTGTCAGCTGTTTCTCTGTGGGTGGCACTTTCTGTCACACTCACTCCAGCTCCCTCTCTCTAGTTCTCATACTTTCTCTCTCTTTCACATTCTCTCTCCATCACTGACCCACTCTATCTCATCCTCACTCATACTCTTTCTTCCTGTAGTCTGCCTGACTCTTTTACTGACTCTCTGCTCTATCTCCTTCTCTGTCCCTCTCTGTAAAATCATTTTCTCCATCTCTGTATGTCTCTTTGTCCTTAACCTTCTCTCTCTCTCCCTGTCTCTTTGTCTCTGTCTCTCTATCTCCCTCTGCCTTTTACACTATTTATATTTTTGTCCTTTTCTATCCTTACCTGACTCTCTCTATCTTTCAGTCTATTAATAATTTCTCAATCCTTTGCAATTATTTATCTATCTCTCTAGCTCTCTCTCTAACTCTAACTCTCTAGCTGTCTCTCTAGTTCTCTCTCTAGCTCTCTAACTCTCTAACTAGCTCTCTTTCTCTAACTTTTTTCCTCCCTCTCTAACTCTCCCATCACCCCTCCCCCCCCCCACCTATCCATTTGTCTGTTGCTGTCTCCAATACTATCCCTTTCTGTCTAGTTCTTTGTAATTATCTCTCTCTCACACACACACACACGCGCGCGCGCGCGCACACACGCACACACTCACTCACACTCACTCTCTAGAACTGAGTGTCAGGCTTCCGCACTGCCTCTCTGCTGCAGTAGTGAGAGATTGCTTCTCTGTTAAATATCACGTGTGATGTTGAAATCTGGATGTAGCTGCCTCTCAGGGACAGAGGAGATGTCGAGCGGTTTTGTGAAGAGAATAGTTGTCCTCTGTGTCGTGAGCTCAGTGAGAGAAGTGATTATTGAAACGAATTAGTATCATCGGGAAACCACTGACTGAGTGATGATGAAAGAGTGACCTGTGGAGGAGTGAACAATTGTGAACAGCAGGTAGTTTCCCAGGGAAAGATGATCCAAAACTAGAGGCCATCGGTTTAAAGTGAGAGGGGAGAGAATTAAAACTAACATGAGGATCAAATGTTTGAAACATGCATATGTAATTTTTCTTTTTTACACTATGTGGAGGATGCATGGAACACCCTGGCAGGGGTGGTGGTAAAGGTCAAAACATTAGGAACATTAAAGAAACCCTTAGATAGGCACATGGAAGAAAGAAAAATAGAGGGCTGTGTGGGAGGGAAGGGTTGGGTTGAACTTAGAGTATGTTAAAACAACAGCGCAACATTGTGGGCTGAAGGCCTGTATTGTGCTGTACTGTTCTATGTTCATATATGAAACATGCTACTAGAGGTATAATAGCAATATTTAAGGAACTTGAGCATGTATGTGGTTAGGAACAGTTTAGAGGGTAATGGGCCACACACTGACAAATGGAACTAGCTTAGATCAGGATCATTGTTGATGTGGGCGAATTGGGAGAATGCTGTAATTTGCCCCCAACCCCAAACCCTAACTTACCCACATCCTAACTAGAGCATGCAGTTGAGTGATAGAATCTGAGGGCAGATGATAGGAATGTGAGGAGAATAGCCAGCAGGGAGAATTAATGGGAGAATGGATTAGTCAGTGAGTTGGAATAGGCTTGATGGGACAAAATGGCTGCCTTCTATGCCAAAAGAGGTCATGCTACCTGAAGCAGGCATGTGACTTGGAGACAGGTCAGAGCTCCCTTCAGTGAGTTAGTGGCCCTGTTCCCACTGACGTATGAACACTGTGCAAAGGTTGTAGGGTTCAGAAAACTACTATCATCCTGATGTGTGATTTCAGAGCCAAAGGGACCTTTGATAAAGTTTAAAGGAGAACTGCATTATATTAGCAACTTTCACCAACTCAGTATGTCCAAGGCCACTTCTTGCTGAAGCATAGGCAACACTCAGGAGCTAGTTTGTGTATGGCAAGCTCCCACAGCTATATCAGTCTATGTTTATAAGGGGGTCATCAGTAACCAAGAAACTGCGATAACTGCTCTTCCTCAAGATGAAGCCACCGAATCATCACCGTACACCGGAGAGGGGATCAGGGGTAAAAGTAACTTGTATTCCTTATGAGTAAAGTTATATGGCTGATTCCTTATCAGCTTACTGTTAGAGTACATTCAACAAGGCAGCACTCCCCCAGTATTGCACTGGAGCATCAGACTAGATGTATGTAGTGACACATCGGGAATGGGGTTTGAATCCACCACCACCAACCTGGGGTCCACGGGCCCCTTGCTTAATGTCATTGATCCACGGTATAAAAAAATGGTTGGGAACCTCTGTTCTCTGGGTCGATTGATATATTATTGTCACATGTACTGAGATACAGTGTAAAACTTAGTCTTGCATGCCGTCCATACAGATTATGTCACCACATCCGTTCATTGAGATGCTACAAGGGAAAGCAAGAACAGAATGCAGAATTAGGGACTTGTTGGTTTTGGTTTATTATTGTCACATGAACTGAAATTCAGTGATAAGCTCGTCTCACAAACTGTTCTTACGGTTCAGATCAGTACACAGTGTGTTGAGGTAAATAAAGGTAAAGCAACGACTATGCAGAATAAAATGTAACCGCTTCAGAGAAAATGTAGTGAGGGTAAACAATGTGATAGGAACTCATGATGAGGTAGTTTGTAAGGTCAAGAGTCCATCATACTGGGAAACTGTTCATCGGTCTTGTAAGAGTGGGGTAGAAGCTGTCCTTGAGCCTGGTGGTTCCTGTGTTCAGGTTGTTGTATCTTCTGCTTGATGGTGGGGGTAGGGGGGTGGAGAAGAGAAGATGTCCAAGGTGGGAGGGGTCTTGGTCTTGATTCTCACCTTCTATTTGAGGATCAGGGATCCCAGAGGATGAGGATCTTTGGATTAGCCCGGGGGCTGTGTGAGGCCGAATCTGACGGAATCCTTTTGAAAACATGTTCCTGGCAGCTCTAATAAATAGTTCATGGGAGCGAGCTGAGAACGTTTTAATTGGGAGTCCCGTGACACGGCACAATCTTCACCATCACTGCTGATACAATGGCCCTCTCAGATGTGAGAAAATGCTGCCTTTGTCATCTCCAGTTTGGTCAGGATGGCGTTGCGTTCTCGCACTGAGATTGGATCTCTGAACAAACGTGATGAAAGGCCATCGTTGCAGGAAACAATGATTACAGGCGAAGCCACTTCCATGCGGAGAATGTTGAAGCCCCGATTCATGTGCTTCTGTTGACTTTAAAGAAATCCCACACAATTATATAATTGTGCTGTGTTTCCAGGCTGGACAGACTCACTTTACAGATCAGTGAACAATTATATTATCCACAGCATACTGAGAAATGTTTGCTTAGTGTTGAGAAGATAAGTGATTCATTGACTTCTTGTTTATTGCCCATCCCATAACCCCAATGGTCATTTGTACAGGTAGCCTTGGTGGGGACCTAAATATGAATCGGTCTAGATAGGGACACTAGATTTACTTTATATAAAAAAAATTTGTGATCACCATTAACAGATTTATTTAATTCTTTGAATTTAATCTCCCCAGCTGTTGTGTGGGATTTGAACTCTTGTCTCCTGTTCAGTCACCAGGCATATACTGTCTGTCCCCCGAGTGTTTATCAGTCAATGGTTGTTCCCTTTCACCAGCCTCGCCTTCTGATGAAGCAAAGCTTTGTATTAAAAGTTCTTATTCTTACGTTCAGTTCCTTCCAGGACCTTTTCCCTCCTGGTCTTAACAATCCCTTCAGCCCTATAACTGTGTTTCCCCAGTCCTAGTCCTAAATCTTTGATTTTAATTGTCCCATAAGACATAGGAGCATAACTAAGCCATTCAGTCCATTGAATCTGCTGCACCATTCGATCATGGCTGATATATTATTCGGTTCAACCCTATTCCCCTGCCTTCTCTCCATTCCCCTGCCTTCTCTCCATTCCCCTGCCTTCTCTCCATTCCCCTGCCTTCTCTCCATACCCCTTGACAATCTTACCAATCAAGAACCTATCAACCTTTGCTTTAAACAAGCCCAATGACTTGGCCTCCACAGCCATCTGTGGCAATGAATTCCATTGATTGTCCAACCTCTAGCTGAAGAAATTCCTCCTCATCCCGGTTTTAAAGAGATGTCCGTTTTATTCTGAGGCTGGACCCTTTGTTTCTAGAATCTCCCACTGCAGGAAATATCTTCTCACATCCACTCTACCCAAACCTTCAATATTTATTAGGTTTTAATGAGACATCCCTTCATGTTATGAAAATAGGCCCAGAGCCATCAAATGCTTCTTCGTCCCACCCACCTAGACCCTTCTCTGACTTTTTTCTCAAGGATGTACCTTAAAGCCTGCCCTAGTGGCTGTTTCTTGTATTTAATTTGATAACTACAACTGTGGTATGTTTTGCTCCATGAGTGGGACAATGCACAGTAGTGTAGTACTTTTATGTACTGCACTGTGCTGCTGCTGCAGCAAAAAAAACCACATTTCATGACATATGAGTGATGATCGTCCATGATGAGGTGGGTTGTAGCCAATACAAAACTTAATGAAATCTGTATGAGGATGGTTCCTAGGCTAGACAGGGAGGCTGGGAGGAACTATGTATAGAACATGGTATAAGGCTGGGGACTGAATCCACACTGCTTCCTCCATGAATGTGAATGTAGTAGGAATGAATAATAATCCCGTGGATGACGTATCAGTTGGTGGTACTGTGATTGGTAAGACAGGTTGCCTAAGGCTACGGCAGGATCAGATGAGAAGGTGGACAAAGCATTGGCAGATGGAATTTAATCCTAAATTCTGTTGTATTTGTTTTTTCCTTATAAATGTCTGCAAGAAAATGTATCTCAAGGTAGTATATGGTAATATATACATACTTAGATAATAAATTTACTTTGAAGTACAAGGTGGTGCATTTTGGGAGATCAACTGAGGGTAGAGCATCTGCAGTAAATAGTCGGGTACCAAGGAATATTTGTAAACATAAGAAACTTAAACTTCAAATCCATAGTTCCTTGCAAGTGACAACACGGGTAGATAGGGTTGTGAAGAAGACATATGACATGCGTGCCTTCGTAGATCAGGACATAGAAAATAAAATTTATAAAGTTATGCTGCAGTTTAACCAAATGCCTTCATCTTCCTTCACTTTATGACTCCATCAGGAGAGCATTTTCTGTCTGTTCACTCTGCGTATACATACTGTGATTTTTAGATATCTTCACCAGAGCTCTTCACTACCTTCCTTGTTCCAAGAACAACCCCAGATTTTCCTGCCTATCATCAAAGCTCCATCCCTCATCCTTGGAATTACTCCAGCAAATCTTTTGCATTCTCTCCAAACTTTTTCCCAAAATGTGGTGCTCATAATGAGATGCAGTTCTCCAGTTGTGACTGAACCAGGGTTTTATGAAGGGTCGTTGTGACTTCCTTGCTCTTTGTCTCTATTTATAATTTGTTTTGTGAATATCTAGCTGTTTAGTTATGCTTCTTAATGCTCAGCTGTTCCCTGAACAGATTCTCAGCATCAACTTTACCCTCCCAGAGTGGATTAGTCTGTTGAAGGCAGAAACAATGCCTTTGTGTTTAAATGGTTGTATCCCTATGGGGGTATCAAGCTGCAACGTACTGAAGACTAAGTCAGTGCAGTATTTACTAATGTTAATATTTCTTCCAGAGACAACGCTTTTGACTACCTAGAGTTCCGCCTTTGGATCGGGTTGTGGTCGTCCTTCTTGACCTTCATCCTCGTTGCCACTGACGCCAGTTTCCTGGTCCAGTACTTCACCCGTTTCACTGAAGAAGGGTTCTCATCATTGATCAGCTTCATCTTCATTTATGATGCCTTCAAGAAGATGATTAAACTGTCCCACTACTACCCCGTTAACGCAGACTTCAAGGTGGACTACATCACTCTGTTCGGCTGTACGTGCCTGCCACCTGAACAAGGTAGGAATGCTTAAGCAGTTTTGGCTAAATACATTGAGGTTTTATTGAAATGACCTGTGTCATCTGGGCATTACTGGCACTGTGCAAGGCATTGCTGAGAACACACTTGGAGTATGTGGTCAATTTAGAAGGCATAGAGCATTGCAGGCCCCTTGGCCCATCTAGTCTGTGCCAAACTATAATTCTGCTCAGTCCCATTGACCTCGACAGGGTCAGCCAGTTATAAAAGAGGTGCCGCTACGCTAGGAGGAATGCAGAAACATTTTACAAGATGTTGTCAGGACTTGAGCCACTGGGTTATAGAGAGAGCTTGAATAGGCTGGGACTTGCTTGAGACTGAGTGATCTCATGGAAATGTTATAAAATCACGAGGGGCATAGATAGGGTGAGGGCACTGTTTTTTTCCCCAGGGTTGGGGAATGAAGAGCTAGGGGACATGGGTATAAGGTGAGAGGGGAGGGATTCTATAAAAGCCTGAACTTTTTCACCCAGTGGGTGATACATAGACGGAGCAAGCTACCTGAAGAAGTGGCTGAGGCAGCTACAACATTTCAAAGACATTTGAATAGGAAACATCCCTGTGCATACATAGGAAAGGTTTAGTGAGATACGAGTCAAACATGGGCAAATGGGACCAGTTTATATCAGAATATTGGTTGGAATGGTCAAATTGGTCCAAAGGGCCTTTTTCTGTGACCTTTGACTCGATCACTCTCTGAGCGCACTTATTATCATTCTCAGTCTACCCTTGGGAAAACGGTGGGGTGGCGCCTCTTCAATCCCTGCAGTCCTTACGGTGAAGGTGCTTCCGCAGTGTTGCTGGAGTGGGAATTCCAGGAATTATTGGTGGTAGTATTTGCTGTAGCTGTGATATTTTCTTTGCTTCTGATAGCATGCTGCTTGAAAGTTGCACGGTGGTTAAAACGTATCTGGCCACGTCTAAGTAGCTTGCACTGTTGTCGGTGACTGAGGCTGATAAATTTCTTTATCATTCTCCTTTGTTCACTATATCTGTTCAGAAGTTAGCCTATAGTTTGTTCCCTCTTTAAATAGGCAGTTGACTGAGTGGTTGCTGTAGAATGTTTCTGTGGATCAAGGCAAATGCCCTGGCCCGACCCACTAGCTTACACCAGACTAAGCATGAGGCCAGTTGTGGTTTATGTGGATCTACCTCAGGCAGATTAGCTCATTTCATATCAGTTGAGTACTATCTAATCAGGGAAGCTTAGTGGTGTTAAATACCCTGCATTTAAATATATTTACTGAGATCAGAAGTATTCTGGGAACAGGAGGATGACTGAGGTGAGATGGCTCTTGGTTTCAGTGATGTCAGAGCAGGCCGAATGGCCTGATCTTGCTTCTATCTGCTGTGCTCTTAATTGAACTTTAAAGTCCTTCATGTTAAACAGGATGGCACATTTTTGGGAGGAAAGCCATGTTGATGTTTCAGGGCAGTGTGGTGTATTGCAACATGAAGTTGTTTCTTGAAGACGCAGCCGGGATGGGGTGTGGGGCATTCATCTGTTTGTAATTTCAACTCCACCTTACAAATATTCAAATACTCTGCTTCCGCAGCCCTTTGTGGAAGAGATTTCCAAAGACTCAGAACCCTCTGAGAGGAAGAGCTTTGCCTCATCTCTATTCTAAATGTTTGACACTTGATTTTAATGTAACCCCTCATTCTAGATTCTTCCAAAAGAGGAAACATCCTCTGTGTCCATCCTGACAAGATTCGTCAAGCTATAACACATTTCAGTCAAATCTAGTCCATCTTGTCTAACCTTTCCTCATAACACAACCTACCTATTTCAGATATTAGTTCCGTAAACCTTCTCTGAACTGTTCCAAATCATTACCGTCCTTTCTTAAATAAGGAGACCAACAATGAATGTGCTACTGCAGATGTTGTCTCACCAATGATCTATATAATTGAAGCATGATCTCCTACTTTTATATTCAATTCCAATAGCCACACTCTCTATAGGACCAATGCTCACTTACTAACACATTATTTAGACAGAAATCTACAGCACATTACAGGCCCTTCGTCCCACAATGTTGTGCCAACCATGTAACCTACTCTAGAAACTGCCTAGAATTTCCCTATTGCTTAGCCCTCTATTTTTCTAAGCTCCATGTACCTATCTAAAAGTCTCTTAAAAGACCCTATTGTATCTGCCTCTACCACCATCAATGGCAGTGCATTCCATATTTATAACATATCTGTAGAAACTCTTAGCATCTGCTTTTATATCTCTGGTTAATTTTACCTTTTACTTTTTTTCCCCTTTCGTAGTAAGGTTTGAATCATCAGTTGCTGTTTCTTTTTTGTAATATCCTGCCTAATCTTCTGACCTACCACCTGGCTCTGCACAGTTACATGGATTTTTCTTTTAGTTTAAGATTACATTTAACATTTTTAACAGATTGGTTTATTATTGTCATATGTACTGAGATAGATGAAAAATTTAGTTTTGCATGCCACCTACACAGATCATTTCATCATATCAGTGCTTTGAGGAGGTACAAGGGGAAAGCAATAACAGAATGCAGAATAAAGTGTTACAATTACATAGAAAGTGCACTGCAGGCAGGTAATAATGTGCAAGGCCATGACAAGCTAGATTGTGAGGTCAAGAGTCTAAATTATCATAGTAAGGAGCCATTCAATAGTTTTATAACAGCAAAATAGTGGCTGTCCTCGAGTCTGGTGGCATGTGCTTTGGGGCATTTGTATCTACAAATCCTACAATAGGTATTAAATATGGCCCAGTCCATCACAGGTAAAGCCCTCCCAACCATTGAGCACATTTACATGAGCCGCTGTTGCAGGAAAGCAGCATCAGTCATCAGGGGCCCCCACCACACCACAACACCCAACACCACCCCACCCCACCACATTCTCTCTTCTCACTGCTGACATCAGGAAGAAGGTACAACAGCCTCAGGATTCATATCGCCAGGTTCAGGAACAGTTATTATCTCCCCCCCCGCCCCCCCCCCCCCCCCAAAACATCAGATTTTAAACCAAAGGGGATAACTTCACTCAACTTCACTTGCCCCATCATTGAAATGCTCCTACAAACTACGGACTCACTTTCAAGGACTCTTCATCTCATGTTCTCCATATTTAGTGTTTATTTATTATTATTGTTTCTTCTTTTTGTACTTGTGCAGTTTTTTTGTCTCTTGGTCTCTTGTTGAAGACCCTGCTTGGGTGATCTTTCAGTGATTCTGTTATAGTTATTATTCTATAGATGTGTTGAGTAGGTCCACAAGAAAATGAATCTCAGGGTTGCATATGGCAACATGTATGTAATTTACTTTGAACTTTGAAATTTGGTGGGTGGTGGGAGAAGAGAGGTTGTTTGGGGTGGATGGTATCTTTGATTATGTTGAAAAGTAGATCATCTTAGACTGTGAATCCTGCTTTTAAAAATTTTCCTTCTCATAGGAGTGTATTTATTCTGTGTATTCTGAAATATCCTCCTAAATGCTGCACAGTGAGGTGCAGGTTCAATTTTAATCTGTGTGTGGTTTGCATGATCTCCCTGTGACCATGTGAGTTTCCCCCACATGTTCTGATTTCCTCCCACATCACAAAGGTGTCTGGCTTGGTGGGTTAGTTAGCTCCTGTAAGTTGCCCCGTGTGGGTATGGGGTAGAATCTTGGGGCAATTGATGGTTAGTGTGGTATTTGGGCTGCATCTCATTTGAATGATTCCTGAATTTATTTTGCCAGTTAACTTCATCTCTTGTCCTCATTGGTGTCTTTATTTAATTCTAAACACTTGCCATGAATAGATTCTTCTCCTCAGACAGAATGCTAAATTCCGTCGTTTTGTTTCTGTCTGTTACCTAGAGATGCTTTCACAATGAAGTTATCAGTTCATCCTGTCCATTTGCACAATGCCAAGTCTAGTGAAACGTGCTCCCTGTTTGGCACCACAACCCACTGTTCTAAACTCTTGTTCTGAGAGAGACCAGACAAACATAATTAACACTCAGTTGTCATTGTGGCTCAAAAATGAAGAGCATGAAGGTTCAGGAGAGGTTTAGCAGCCACAAATATTGAAAAGCCACTGCATCATTGGAGCCCAGGTCTATTCTCAGGGAGATGTATGATATCCTGGGGTACCTGCTTCAAGGAAGAGCAGGTTTCTTCCCCTGTGGAATTGCAATTAAAATTGGTTTATTTATAGTCACATATACCATGATACAGTGAAAAGTTTATGAGCTGTTCATAAAGATCGAATCATCATACAGTGCATTGAGGTAGAACAAGCTAAAACGATTACAATGGAGAATAAAGTGCACCAGCTACAGAGAATGTGCAGTGCAGGTAAACAATAAAGTGCAAGGCCATAATGAGGTAGATTGTGAGGTAGTGAGTTCATCTGATTGCTTTTTAAGACTATTAAATTGTTCTCTGATACAAAGTAGAAGCTGTCCATCTTCTATTTGATGGCTGGGAGGTGGGGCAGATAAGAGCATGTTTGGGGCAGGTGGTATCTTTGATTTGGCAGGCTGCTTTACTGAGACAGTGAGAAGTATAGAAAGAATCCATGGAGAAGAGGCTGCATTCCATGATGTGCTGAGATGTGTCCACAACTCTGTGGTTTCTTGTGGACTCGGGCAGAGCAAATGCCTGCTAATGCTGCCATGGAGAGAGTTCCAGTATTGTCTACCGGGGCAGTGAAGGAATAATGATATATTTCCATGCCAGGATGGTATGTAACTGAGTGGGCAAACTCCAGTTGCTGGTGTTCCCTGTGCTTTTGCTGCCCTTGTCCTTCTGGCTGGTAGAGGAGCTGGGTTTGGAATCTGCTATCAAAGGAATCGGTGAGATTTAGCAGTGCATCCTGTATTAATATCTGAGGGGGAATTGATTAGACTGGTTTCGGGATGTAAGTTTATGGACCATCACATCATTAGGGAAGGCCATTCAATCCAACATGCCTATACTAACTCTTTGATGGGCTGAGTCAGTCTTACTCTGCAGCCCTGAACATTTTTGTCCCAGTGTTTTACGGCTTTTGAAGGTTCCTGTTGGCCAGTCATTTCCAGATACCACAGTCTGCTATGTCAGAGCATTCCCACTTTCTCCCATCTGCTTATCCTGTCTGACCTCCTGCCATCCAGGTTCCTGAATGGCCCAATCCTTGCACCACTCCCCCACTGATCCCAGTATCCTGAGAAATATCGTGTGATATAGCTCGGTCAACGGACAGGAACTCTCTGCTGAGAGAAGTTTGGAGTTTCCAGCCCTCCCTGCCCTAACTTGTGAATAGGTCATAAATCTTGGACTAAAGTAATGGGATCTGGGTTGTAGAGGGTGAGGTGGGTCACTGGCTGCCCAGTTCTGAGAGTGTGTGTGAAAAGCTGCCAGTTTCAGACTGATATCAATCAGTAATACACGGCTCGAGAATACACGGAAACAAATCACTTCTAGCTGGAAGGTGATTCATTCTGTCTCCAAGCACTGGCAGAACCTTGACTTTCTAGGGCGTGATCACTCACCCCACTGATCTATCGTTTCCTCTAGCTCTTTCCCAGTCTGACCAATCGCACAGTGTCTCAACACTCATTGTTCCCCAGCAGAGTGCCAGACTGTTCGGTTTGGGCTGCCCATTGCCAGGATCACAGGGAGGGAGGCCATTCGGCCCTCAGCTTGGATACTCTCTGTTTACTTGCCTTCGCTGCAGCTCTGACCTGTCTTTACTTCAGTAAGACCCCCTGATCTTGGGTTTGCCCCATGGTGTCAGCAGCCCACGGGGGGGGGGGGGGGGGGGGCGGAGGGGGATATCCTATTGTGCTCGAGGGTCTAGGAACTGCTACTGGACATGATCCTAATGTTACCCTGCTCCTTTTTCTCAGGACTCCACTCTCTCTCTGCCAGAGGAAATCATTGCTCTTTCCAACCATAAAAGGAGAGGTCAGGATTAGGGGCAGTATGGTAGTGTAATACTGTCACGCACCAATGACCCGGGTTCAGTTCCGCCACTGTCTGTAAGGTCTGTGTACATTCTCCCCAGGACCACGTGAGTTTCCTCCGGGTACTCTGGTTTCCTCCCACAATCCAAAGACTTGCGGGTTAGTAGAAACATGGGTGTAAATGGAAGCGGGGGCTCAATGGGCTGGAGGGAACTGTTACCGTGTTGTACACAGAGACCGCGAGGGAGGGCAGAAGTGTGAGGCAGGTGGGGTGAGGTGTGGGGAAGGGTTGGAGGGAGATGAGCAGAGACACAAAGGGCTCCCAGTGCTGGACTCTGGTAAGTAAAGGATGTGACAATGGTGACCATTGGGGGAGAGGTGAGTGGCAGATAGAATCAGAACCAGATGGTGGTGGGGTTGAGGTGGGGGAAGCCGGTGGGTCAACTGTGTGTGTAGTGGGTGGATGGAACCAGGAGAAAGTTGTTGGAAAGCGTACATGACATCTTGTGGAACCTAGGGACCTCCCAGAGTACTTCGAAGACAGTCAAATTGCAGATTCTGTTGTGGGCTGCTGTTCAGCAAGGAGACCTATGAGATTAGAGGGTTTATCCACTGAGCCATGACCTTGCCTTTCAGAATAAATAGCACCTCTACTGCTGATTGCTCTCCGTACACCAAACTGGTTTGTGGAAAAACTTATAATATTCCATTTTGTGCCTCTCTTTCTCCACCCCCCCCCCCCCCAAATCACAGCCTATTTCAAAGCCTCAGAGGCATGCAGGGTAGAGATGTTACAGAGCCCAATCCAAGTGTCCCCAGCCCCAACAAATTCCACTTCTGAGGGGGTTGAGTCTTTGAAATTCTCTGCCCCAGAAGACTATGGCAGCTCAGTCATTGAGCTGATTGAAAACAGATCAATTAATTCCTGAACATTACAGGAATTGATGAATAAGGGGTCAGGCAGGAAATTTTTGGGAACAAAGATAATCTTGTATGGACAGCAGACACGTGGCCTGGATGACCCCCTGCCCCGTTCATCTCTATTTGCTTTCATGGATCGTGTGGGTTTTGGAAGTGGTTATTTATATCCTGCCACTCCCACATGCAGAACACTAAAACAGGACCTTATCTCAAAATTGTGGCTACAGATAAATTGAAGTAATGACATAAAATTCAATAGAACTAAAACAAAATTCTGCCATCAGTCATTTCTAAGAGGTTGGATAACAGAGTTAGAAGCTCAACATTATGGTGTGAGATGACATGAAGGAAAGCATATTAGCCTGGTCTCTGGAACTGCCCCCCTCTGATGCCCCCTCAGACACCCCCTACCGCCCCCTCTTTATCTCTCTGTCTTTCTTCTGCTTCGATTCCCACCTCTCCTCATATCTCCATCCCCTTCATCGTTATCTTTCTGGCCCTCTTCAATTTAAATATTAGATTAGAAATTTTTGAAGACAGCTACTCATGTGACTTGTGCTCAGTCTTCGACTTCTCATCTGTACCCCCACACTGATCATCTTCAGGCACAGTCCAAACCCCTTTCAGAAACTGGTTTTGGAATCAACCCACATCGTTGTTCCCAGCAGCGCATTCCACATTGTTCCATGGATCACTCCAGGGCATTGGGGATGACTAGAAGAATTGGATCAGCCTATGATTGAATGGCGGAGCAGACTCGATGGGCCAAATGGTTTGCTTCTGCTGCTATATCTTATGGTCCTATGAAAGATTTTCAGCAGATGGGGTTTTTCCAGTGATTTGTATCCCGGCCCTGAATGGCAGATCATTTAACTTGGAGACTCTGATCTCTGGTTCTAGATGCCCCAGGCAGGGGAGATCTCCTGGCATATCTCTGCTCTCATGTTCTAAGCCAGTGGTACTCAATGGGGGCCATGCTGCGTTTCATAGGGGCCACAAGAATAAAAACAAGAAACTAGGGCCATATGAGTTTCTGAATGGGCCATGATAAGTTTACTGTTTTAATGAAATATATCAATTAAAAAAAAAAGAAATGAAAATATGTCATTAATTTGGAACTAAATAAAATGAGTGGGGGAAAAAATGCCAAATGATGCAAATGAGCATGTAAAATAATTGGCCTGTATGGTGCTCCATATCCACCACCAAATCACACACTACAGATCGGGTGGCGCTATCTACAGTGAGGCCAGTCAGCGAGTTTGCAACAAGAAGCTGCTGCTGTTTGCCTTCCACTGAGTCATGCGTGTTATAATACTTATAAAACGTGACCTGTCCTCTTAAAAATCTAAATATTGACTGTGTGTTATAATAATTAGCACACTTAACCAAAACAAACTTTAGCAACTAATGGAGACTGCGCATGGTGAGGACACAGAATTAAGTGAAAGTCTCAAGTAGGCCGCGTGCAGATAAAAGTTGAGAACCGCTGGTCTGAGCTTTGATTAATGCACCCAAGTGCTCTTATCAACCAATTGCCATTGTGCTCAGCCAACTCAGTGTACGCAGACATCAAGGTGTTCCTTCATGTGTACTTCCCAGAACTATGCCATTAACAACAAGAAGTCTTTCCAGAATGTACTAGTGTGTTCCTCGCCCTAGGCTCCAGCCAGGCTGGATCTTGCTCAATCTAGGCATTCATTGTGTGGAGATAAACTTGACAGGTGTGGGTGCTGTGGTTTGCAATTGTGTTACCTGTGGTTTATGTGTCAGTATCTTGTATGTTGCGAATTGCTGGCAGTGTTCACTCTCAAAATTCAGTTAGCTCCATTAGAGCGCAGATTCTGCGCAGTTAAAGCCTGAAATAATTGCATTAATTTTTTTATTTTCGCCACATGCTTTCATTGCAAATTTGGAAACGGCATGAAGGTCAATGATTATAGAGGCACTTGAGTCTTTGTGAAACCCTTGCTTGGAATCCATTCCTAGGCGAACTCTTTTAGGGGCATATGCAGTAAAACTCCAATTATCCAGCACCTTCAGGACTGGCTGAGTGTCTGGAGTTATTTAGAGATACAGTGCAGAGTAGGCCCTTCAAGCTGCACACCTGGATTTAACCCTAGTCTAATCACAGGACCGTTCATGATAAACCTAATCAATACGTCTTTGGGATGTGGGAGGAAGCCGGAGGACCCACAGAAAACCCACACATTCCATGGGGAGGTGTACAGACTCCTCATAGAGGACACCAGGATTGAAGTCCAAACTCCAATGCCCCAAGCTGTAATAGTGTCCCACTAATCACTACCCTACCATGGACTATTGGATGTTAATCCTTAATATTCATACGCACTTTTACTTCACCTTTATTACATGTGAATTTTCTAGTGAACCCGATGAGCTAAAGGAGTGGGAGATGGGGATGCTGGCCCCGTCCACTCTCTCGGCCCACACTCCGGAGCCTACCCTTCAGCTCAGGCCACACAGCCCACTTGCACCCTGGACCCCTCGCTCACATTGCGGGTGAATGAGTGAGTCCGATTCCGGACCATCAGGCTTTGCATACCAAACAGATCCCATTGTCAGGGAGATTCGCTGGAGCAGATGCGGGAGGCTGGAGAAGCCAGGGTTGCTCTCTCAGGAGCAGAGCACGTTAAAGGGAGATTTAGTGGCGATGATCGGAATGAGAAGGAGTTTGATCGGGATAGAAACGTTCTGATAAGCAGGCAGCAGAGGTGGAGGTCACTTGGTCTATCACTTTGTGCCAGCTCCCAGCATTCCCGTTCAATCCCTGTCCAACCCTGTTTTTGCAACTTGTACTTCTTCT
Source organism: Hemitrygon akajei (assembly GCF_048418815.1). Classification (NCBI taxonomy): domain Eukaryota; kingdom Metazoa; phylum Chordata; class Chondrichthyes; order Myliobatiformes; family Dasyatidae; genus Hemitrygon; species Hemitrygon akajei. Next base: position 37,851,731 of record NC_133127.1, read on the forward strand.
CATTACTATCAAGTCCCCCTTGACTATTTTTCCACTTAGCTTAGATAGGGATAACTTACAGTGGCCAGTTAACCTTCCCGGTGGTCATTGGGATCTGGGAAATCCAAACAGTTACAGGGAGAACGCTGAAACTCTGCAGAGTCAGACCTGAGACCAGGACTGAGCAGCGGTCACTGGAGCTGTGAAACACTGGCGCTACCTGCTACACCCCCGTGGCCTGATGCCTTAAGGACTAAAGAAGGCAGGAGGAGGTTTTCACTAGAGGTTATTATAGGCCATGATCCGGGAGGTGGTGGAGGCTGAGTCGTGAAAGTAGCTTTTAGCAGAATTGGGAAACCAGTCAAAGAAGGAATTTTCCTTGGCCAGGGTGAGTATTTAGGGAGAGAACCCCAAATACACCCATACCATGAACTAAGACATACACTCAGTGGCCACTTTATTAGGTACACCTGTACACCTGCTCTTTAATACAAGTATCCACTCAACCAATCGTACGGCAACAACTCAGTGCTTGCAGACATGGTCAAAAGGTTCAGTTGTTGTTCAGACCAAATATCAGAATGGGGAAGAAATGTGATCTAAGTGCCTTTAACTGTGGAATGATTGTTGGTGTCAAACGGACTGGTTGAGTATCTCAGAAACTGCTGATGTCCTAGGAGTTTCACCCACAACAGTCTCTAGAGTTTACAGAGAATAGTGCAAAAAAAGAGTGAGCTGCAGGTCTTTGGGCAAAAATGCTTTGTGAATGAGAGTGGTCAGAGGAGAATGGCCAGACTTGTCCAAGCTGACAGGAAGGTGACAGTAACTCAAATAACCATGTGTTACAACAGTGGTGTGCAGAAGAGCATCTCTGAATGCACATGTCGAACCTTGAAGTGGATGGGCTACAACAGCAGAAAGCCACAAGCATATACTCTGTGTACAGTGTAAAGAGAAACAATGATAGACTCTGTGCTCCAGAAATCTGATGTGTTCTGGAAGACTTAAATAAAAGTTGGAGATGGTCTTGCCTCAGTAGAGTTGAGCATTGTAGTGTCTGGCCTGCTAATTTCTCAGGCCAGACCTCTCAATTTAGTTCCAATATCTGCCTAGAGAGCCACTGTAAAAAAAAAAGAAAATTAGCTACAGATGAAAAGATGTTTTACTGTTTGTTAAAGGTCTCTTGTGAAGAACAACACACACAAAATGCTGGTGGAACACAGCAGGCCAGGCAGCATCTATAAGGAGAAGCACTGTCGACGTTTCGGGCCGAGACCCTTCATCAGGACTAACTGAAAGGAAAGATAGTATCTGACGAAGGGTCTCGGCCTGAAACGTCGACAGTGCTTCTCCTTATAGATGCTGCCTGGCCTGTTGTGTTCCACCAGCATTTTGTGTGTGTTGTTTGAATTTCCAGCATCTGCAGATTTCCTCGTGTGAAAAATGTTGTTTTCCAAGTTATAACTGTGATGAGGTGGATTGATCCTTGAAACAAGGGTCACACCTTCCCTGCTTTGTTTGACAAACTATTTATGATTTGCTGACAGTGAGCCTCCGGACATCAGAGTGAACCAAGCAATCTGTGAAAACATGCCAGGAGCATTTTTTTTTGGTGCTCAGTAAGACTGCTCAGAATGTAGCAACTCTGTTTATCAAAATCAAAAACACTGCAGATGTTAGAGATCTGAAACAGAACGAGTCTCAGCAGCATCAGTGGATAAAGAAACTGTTGGCCTTTCAGCTCTGGGACACTTGATCATTTTGCTGGTTAGACAAGCCAGGGTGTCGCAGCCCTGACCATTCCTTGACACCATTGCCTCACTATTGGATATGTGTAAATGGCCAGCAGATTTCTTTTGCACCTTTTGATCTTGTTCCGATCAGGTCCTGTCTGTGTGGAGTTTGCATGCTCTCTTTGCCGCCACATGGGTATCCGCTGGAGGCCTTGATTTCCTGCAGCACATCCCGAAGATGAATGAGCCTCAGTGTTGCTTACCAATGTTCTGGTGACTTGTCAACTTTAGAGCGGTTAAATGTGTTCATAATTCTTCTTTACACTGAACAAGGAGAATTATTAATATGGACTTCAGATCATTCCTACCTACAGTTATACCAGAGTGGCAATAATCTGAATAGTAAATTACCCTTCATGTATGCGCTTAGCAAAAGAATCCAGGAGCAATTGATGTGCAAGTTGGATTGCAAGGCATGTTTCCATGCAGAACATTTAGTAACTCTATCACTTTAATAACCTTGTGAAACAACTGGCGACAATTTCATTGCATTAGCCTTGTTTTATAAATGCAGGTTATGTCTAGGTGGGAATGATCTGAAGTCCCTATTAATAATTCTCCTTGTTCACTGTTACGAAGAATTATGAATGCAATTTAACCTCATTAAAGTTGACAAGTCCCCAGAACATTGGTAAACAATGTTGAGGCTCATTCAGTCTGAAGGCTGCCCGATGATCGGGGTGAGCAAAGTCCACTTGTAATCTTGCTGATGACAGCTAATTGGACGACAGCCTTTCTCATGACGATGAGTTCATTGGCTACCTTTCTACACCGTATGTCCCAATCGCACCACTATGACCACCCCCTCCACCTCAACAAAGACCTTGACAGTGTTCACACAAGGTCCCTGTTACTTTGCTGATCCCTGAATTATAAAGAGTTTACAGCACAGAAAGAGGCTATTAGCCTATCTGGCCAATGCTATTACTGCTCTCTGCTCACTTCCCCTCCATCTTGCCTCTTGGCACTTGCTGGTGGAATATAAAAGTAGAGAAGTCTTGCCTCGGCGGTATAGGGTGGTGGTGAGAATGCATCACGGCTGCCATGTACAGTTGTGTTCACCTCAAATGAGAACAAATATTCTTGCACTGGTGTTTAGAGTAGCTTCACTAGGCTGACTTTTGAGATGAAAGATTGAGCAGGTGATGATAGATTGGACTAATACACTGCAATTGAAAAGATTCTGAGGGGGATTGATGTGATGGATGCTGAGGGGCTGCTTTCTCCAGTGAGGATGTATGGTACTAGGGAAAATTGTTTCAGAATAGGGACTGCCCTATTTAAGAAAGTGAGGGGAAATTTAATTCTCAGAGTCATGGATCTTTGGCATTTTCTAACCCCGAGAGATGTAGAGGCAGAATCATTGGATTTATCTGAAGCCAATAGAATCTTGGTGTCTCATGGGGTCAGAGATCATGGGAAATCAGCAGGAGAATAGACCTGAACAACACTCTAGATCTATAGCATCTGTAGGATCTCTTGTGAATAGATCCAAAGCCGAGCTTAGATTAGTTGTGATGTTATTGATTTTTGTGATCTGGTCTGATTCTGATTTTCAATCTCATTCTGATTGTGAGGCAGATTTGAGGGGCCATGGGCCAACTGCTGCTCCAATTTCTTTCTTTTCCCTTCTTTACCTTTCTACTTAGCTCCATCTCTGCTGTTCACCTCAACAACTCTCTGAGAGGGGGAATGCTCCACACTCTCCACTCTCCAGGTAGAAAAAACACTTTCCAGATCAGATTTACTTGTGACTCCATCACATCTGTGAACTCCACCATCTGAACTCCCCCACAGGTTGAAATATCTTTTCCACATGTACCCATTCAAGCTCAATCATTGAGACTATGCTCGCCTCATTCTCCTGATCTATCTCATTTATAGCTCAATATCTCAATTTATTTCAGTCTTTTGCCATCAGGGAGGAGATATGGGATCCTGAAGGGCCACACCGAACAAATTAGAAACAGCTTCTTCTCCTCCAACATCATATTTCTGAACAGTCCATGAAAATGTGAATGTAACCTCTATTCCTTTTTTTACAGTATTTATTTATTTTTGTACTTGATAGCAATTGTTTCTCTGTGCACTGTACTGCTGCCACAAACAAATTTCAGAACAGAAAAGTCAGTGATAAACTGATTCTGATTCAGATCCCTGGGTGATCCCGAGGTGAGATTTTCAACAGCCAAGGTGATGATTGGATAAGAATGCCAAGCAATCACTCCTTGGCCACAGAAAGATTGGTATCTACTCCTCCTGTCATTCAGCCTATTTAGTTTAATACTGTTTGCAATCCAGCTCCTCCACCTCGTTTGGCAGCTACTTCATTGGCCCTCAAATTTGTTGGGAAGCCAATATTACACAAATACTAGTTCCCTGTGCTACCAAAAACGCACAAAGATTAGAGGAACTCATCAGGTCAGGCAGCATCTATGGAAGGAAATGGATAGTTAATGCTTTGGGTCAAGACCCTTCTGTGACCTTTCTCCCTCTTCTACCTGACAGCGTTATACCCATAGACTCAAGTGACTGCAAATTCTGGAACGTGGAGTAGAAAATAAATTGTACTTTGGTGTATGTGCCAATAACAGACCGACGGCATTATCAATAAGCTGCTGGAGGAACTCAGTGGATGGCTGATGTTTTAGCCTGAGGGCACATCAGGACCGATTATACCTGAACTGATCATTGCTAATTGTTTTTGAGTGCTGAGAAGTCACCTCTTGCTAAACACATTGTCCATACGCAAGTGTCTGTTCAGACTGGCACATGTCGAGTTCAACAAAGTGATTCTCCCTCCAAAGGTTAGGTGCAATTTATATTGATCAGGCCTGTGTTCTTTTTGGGGAGATTGATCTAATCAAGGTGGTTAAAACAAATGAAGAGGTTTAGAATTATAGAGCACTACAGCACAGATAAAGGCCGTTCAGTCCAAGTGGCCCATACTGAACTGTTATCTGCCTAGTCCCAACCTCAGTGGAAAAAGCCACCTTGCATTATGCCCCTCATAGTTTTATATACCTCTATCAAATCTCCCCTCATTCTTCTGTGCTCCGGAAAATAAAGTATTCAAGCTTTTCCTATACCTCTTCTCCTCAAGACCCAGCAATATACTTGTAGATTTTCTGTATACTACATAGAGACCGGAATTGGCCTCACCAATCTCTTATACAACTTCAACATAACATTCCAACTCTGATGTAAGGTATGAAGGTCAATGTGCCAAAAGCTCTCTTTACGGCCCTACCTCTAATACTACTTCCGAGGAATTAAGGATTTGTATTCCCAGATCCCTTTGCACTCCTCTATGCCCTACCATTCACCAGGCAAATCCTATGCTGTCCTTCCAAAGTGCTACACTTCACACTTGTCTGCAATAAATTCCATCTGTAATTTTTCAACCCATTTTTCCAAATGTTTCCTCTAAACAATGGAGGGTAAATCTACAAGAGGTTCTTCCTTCCTGAAAGAGAGGGAAAATGCAAGGCAAAGAGGTGGAACAATCTCAGAGCTCAGGGTGATGCCAGGAAGCTCCTTCTAGCAGCAAGGGCAGCGGGTGTCTCAGATCTCTGCTCTGGGATGGCTGTTCAAATTTCAGAACTGAGGTCACTCAGTTTTCATGGTGTCAGAGAGTTTACAGGACCGAGAGTTAGGAAACAAGTCAGTCAGGTTCTAGCTGACTGGCAGGTCAGACTGGAGGGGGTTTTCCACATTCTTGACTATTAAAATTGACATAAAGGTCAGGTAGCATCTATCAAACACAGCTTACATCTCTGGACTATTGAATATTTCTTGCATTTCTGATTTTTTAAAAATTAATTTCCAGCTTTGGCAGCTTTAAATTTTCAATTAAAAAATCAAATGTGAAAATTAAAAATCTGATTAGGATGATGTGCACTGATAGGCGGTTGATTAGTGTGCACAGAGAGACCTGCAATCTGATTGATCACTGTATGACGAAAAATGACCCACTTCGTGTTTCTGGCTAGTTCCCAAGTTGGGAACAGCTTGAAGCTGTGGTGGTGGTGATCTCTGGACTGTAGGTGAACTGAAATGAACCAACTAGCCACTCCTCTTCCCCTGTCTTTTGCTTTAAGTGTAGAATGGTCATTAAGTCTTAGACCCATTGACATTTTTACATGCACAAAGCTAATTTGGTTGCTCCCTGCAGTGAAGATAGTTATGGGATGTGTGTCAGTAATGGTCCCTGTGTTGGGGAGTGAGGCTCAGGGCCATGTGAAAAGGGCTGCTCTCTGTGCCATAACTCAAACATTGGTCCTCCTTCACATCCACTCATGAACAAATTTACATTGGTCCCAACTTATCCAGTTAAACTTGGGCCTCTGGGCTACTCTATAAAGCTGAACAAAGGCAACAGGACACAGCTCAGCACATCACAGACACCAGCCTCTCCTCCATGGACTCTGTCTACACTTCCTGCTGCCTCAGTAAGATCGCATCCACTCCAGACATTCTGTCTTATCCCCAACCTCTCCCATTGGACAGAAGATACGAAAGCATGTACCACCGGGCTCAAGGACAGCTTCTATCCCACTCTTATCAGACGATTGAATAGTGCCCTTGTACAATAAGATGGACTTTTGACCTCACAATCTACACCATCATGGCCTGTACCTCATTGTCTGCCTGCACTGCACTTTCTCTGAAACTGCCACACTTCATTTGGCATTCTGTTATTACTTTCAGCTGTAGTCCTTTAATGCATTGACGTGTTGAAATGAACTGTACAGATGGTATGCAAAACAAAATTTTTCACTGTTTTATTGTACATAAGACAATAGTGAATCAAGTTACCAATTTATCGGTTTAATTTACCAATATTTAGGAAGTGACTAATAAATCTATTGAGGAATTCAGGGGAGTCTCGTTTCTGTAGAGAATGGAAGGAATGTGCGTAGGGAGAGATCGGTGTGAACAATTGGGATGACCTCAGTACCTGGCAATAATAAACCAATTTGCCACATAACCAAAGGTTCCAACCTTCGGTGCAGATACTGTATTCCTCGAAAAGATGTCTGTTATGGGGCAGTGTGTCTATTGGTGAAGCGGGACTCTCTGTGCAGAGAGAGAGAAAATATCTGGAACAGAGTTTCTACCCATCACTTTGACCATCTGAATAGGCATGCATGGTTAGTTGTAGTTGGACCGTAATCCAAAGATGAAGGACTGGTTGAATTGCTCTGATGAAGAGCTGCCTTGGACTCAACAATCAAGACTCTTTGTAAACCTCACCACCCACTGTTGGCCCTACTTACTTATCAGGAACTGTCAGTTGTCCCTCATAGTGTCCACAAATGAGCACTCTTTGAGTGGATCAGATACTGGGAGGATTGAATTTTCTTGACTTGGTAAGATTTCACCAAAAGCTTCCAGCTCTAGTTACTCTGGTCTTCAATTTGCCGACTCTATCTCACTTTTCCTCTGTTGCATTATTTATCTATCTGTTTATTGTAACAATGGTTCTGCCTGCACTGTACTGCTGCCAGAAAACATCATGACTAAACCTGATCCTGATGTTCATTTGAAGTTTCACACCTGACTGGCAGGGCTTAGGAAGAGTGTGTGCAGAACTCCACTGGTCTCTACGGCTGGGGCTCTGTGTGCAGCAAAGTCTATATAAAAAAAACCTGGTGAATAGCCTGAATCTGTAATTGAAAAGCGAGCAGGTTGAAAGCCTTCCGGTTCAGACCACTGACATACCAAAGGATAGGCATAAGGCCCCAATGTACTCTCTGTTTTCTAACAAGGTTGTCCTTGTTGATAATCCTGCCAATGTAACCCAAGTCTTTGTGCGATAGCGGATGCTTCCAAAACATGCCCCAACCGTTTTCCTTACTGGCATACTGAGGTAACACAACATATTGCACAGTCAGAATTTGGAACATGCTGACTGTGGTGGGTCCAAATGCAGCCCTCAACTTGGAATTGGAGAACTATTTTCAAAGGAGTAATTTCCAGGGCCCTAAGGAGAGTGCACTGTGAATATTTGAAGAATTCTTTCAAAGAACTAGCATAGGTACAATGGGCTGTTGTTTTGTGATCTGTGAATTGGCAGTTCCCATGGATCTGCGCCTTGTCTGTCAACTACCAGTAACCACTGACAATGTCTTTCCCCTCTGATAAGAAAGAGTTAACAGTTGGTTGTACCCTCTGTGACTGAGGACGTTCATATGTCCCTCCGGTTAACAAAAAAATTTGATTGATCGTTATTGTAATAGAGGGAAAGTGGTAGGCAATTTGCACACCACAGAGTCTCACAACTGAAGATGATGTTGGTTGATGGCTAGATTGTTGATCAGGACCCCAGAGAAAACTTTACTTACAACTGAGGGAACAGTTTAACATCTCACCTAGTTTCTGCCTCATGGACTCCCTGTACAGTGGTGTGTCTGGAACTTGGACAGAGGCAGGCAAAACATAATAGTCAAAACTTTAATTTCAATGACCAAAAATACCGTGACTTGTGGTGACAACAGCTAAGAATCTGTCTTATCAGCACTTTGCAAGATGAATATTTGACTGCCAGTCCCTTTAGTGTTGATTAAGTGAATAATGATTTATGTTATGCTTGAGGCATGCAAAGCATCTTGGGCGAATCTGGGAGAGGTCATTCCTTCAATTCTTCTTGAGTTGACTGACCCTTTCTCTCATGCTATTCTGCAGGTGTGAATTCAAGCCTTCTTTGGAATAGCTCTGACCTGGTGACTTCAGCCATTCCCAGGATATACAATGACACCATTCACAGAGTAAGTGCATATCATTCTGGGGCACAGCGACGGAGCTCATGATGCTGGGGCTAGGTTCCCTTTGCCCCTTCTCTGTGTGGGATGTGTTGCAGGGAGTTTACCTTGCTAAACAGCACAGAGCAATCCACAAATTCAGATAGAAATGGAGATCGAACCTATTAAGTTCTCTGGCTGCTCTTACAAGTGCGAGCAAGGGGAATGGGGAGCGATTGATCAGGCACAGACAGAAGATTCGGATTCAGATTAGTTCATTGTCACGTACACTGGGGTGCAATGAATTTCCGTACCTGCATGAAGGTCACAGAGTAAAGAGTATACATAGTAATAATAAATACCACAATAAATACAGTGACAGATTGGTGCAAAGTATACTACTTCAAGTCCAAGTTCAATTGTCGTTCAACCATACATGAATACAGGCAAGCAAAGCAGTGTTACTCTGGGCCAAGGTGCAAAGCACAGTGCCAACCCCACACACAGCACAAGGCACATAGAGCACATATAAGAGAAGTAAATCTACAGTCACACAAAATAAAACAATATAGCCCAAGTCCCTGAGTGTCATGTGTGTAGATTGATGGTGCATGAATGTTGTTGGCAAGAACAACATTCGTGGTCATACCCTTCTTATTTCTCAGTTCCACCCATAATGCCTCACTAGTTGAGTTCTCCAGTCCGTTCTGACAGAACAGAGCTGTGACATTTTCCCTCGCTAGTTTGACAAGGTCCCGCATGGGAGGCTGGTCAAGAAGGTTCAGTTGTTTGGTATTCAGGATGAGGTAGTAAACTGGATTAGACATTGGCTTTTTGGGATAAACCAGAGAGTGGTAGTAGATAGTTGCCTGTCTGACTGGAGGCCTGTGGCTAGTGATGTGCTGCAGGGATCGGTGCTAGGTCTATTGTTTGTCATCTATATCAATGGTCTGGATAACTGGATCAGCAGATTTGCAGATGACACCAAGATTGGAGAATGAAGAATGCTATCTTGGCTTGCAGAGGGATCTGCATCAGCTGGAAAAATGGGCTAAAAAATGGCAGATGGAATTTAATGCAGACAAATGTGAGGTTTTGCGCTTTGGTAGGGCCAACCAGGGTAGTTCTTACAGAGTGAATGGTAGGGCACTGAGGATTGTGGTAGAACAAAGGGTACATAATTTGTTAAAAGTGGTGTCCTCAGTTTGAGCTGCCCAGCTCTTTTTTGTTTTGTTTTTTTTTTGTTTTGGGGTTTTTCTGTGTACATTTTAATTATAAAAGTTTCCTTCTCTTTTTTCTTCTTTTTTGGATAAGAGGAGAATCAATTATCTTTTTCTTTATTATATACTATTTGATTAATACTATGTATGATCTTGATAATGTTTATTTTACCTTTTATATGAATTGTTATTGATACAGATATTTGAGATAATTCTCCTTTTGTTTATTTATATATATGTACCCTTTTATTTAACGAATAAAAAGATTGATAAAGAAAGTGGTGTCACTGGTAGATAGGGTTGTAAAGAAAGCTTTTGGCACTTTGGCCTTCATAAGTCAATATATTGAGTACAGGAGATGGGATGTTATGTTGAAGTCATACATGACGTTGGTGAGGCCTAATTTGGAGTATTTTGTGCAGTTTTGGTCACCTACCTACAGGAAAGATGTAAACAAGGTTGAAAGAGCATAATGAAATTTTACAAGGATGTTTCCGGGTCTGGTGAAGCTGAGTTATAAGGAACAATTGAATAGATTAGGACTGTATTCTTTAGAACATTGAAAATTGACAGGAGATTTGATAGGGGTATACTAAATTATGAGGGGTCTAGATAGGGTAAACGCAAGCAAGCTTTTTCCACTGAGGTTGTGTGGGACTACAACTGGAAGTCATGGGTTAAAAGTGAAAGGTGAGAAGTGTAAGGGGAACATGAGTGAACTGCCACCACAAGTGGTGCATGCGAGTTCAATTTCAGTGTTTAAGAGAAGTTTGGATAGGTACATGGATAGTAGGGATATGGAAGAGTTTGTCCCGATGCAGGTTGATGGGAGAAAGAAGTTTAAATGGTTTCAGCATAGACTAGATGGGCCAAAGGGTTGGTTTCTGTGCGGCACTTCTCTATACCTCTAATAAACCCAGTCCTCAGACGAATGCAGCTTGTCTTCCACTGAGCGAACACTGGAGGGCAGAACAGATGGGAGGGACAGGCCTTCTACCCAGCTAGTGGAAAGTGAGGTCTTGCAAAAGGAAATGTTAAACTGACAACAAGAGAAGAGATAAGAATTAAGGATTTGAAAACATAGCAGCACCACCAGGAAAGGGATGTGAAAGAGGTCATTGGTTCAGAAGTCTGATGGCAGTGGGAAAGAAGCTGTTGAGTCTAGACATTAAGCATTCAAGCTCCTGTCCGAGAAGGTACATTGACGAGTGAAAAAGGAATGGGCAGGGGGGCCGATGTTCTTGGCAATACTGTTGGCCTTCCTGGTTCCATGAACATGATGAGCCTGTACTCCAGTGTGGTTTTTGAGGGATTGGGCAGGAAGACTGAGCCTCTCCCTTTCATCCCTTCACTGATATTTGATATTGACTCCATTTAACAGGTTCCAGCCTTTGAAATATGTGCAGATTGTTATGCGTTTGTTAATGGCAGCTGCACATTTTACTTCAGACAGCAGTTGTCTTGGGCAGTTGATTCTGACCGGCTTGCTGGGGGTGTTTAAATGCCTAAGTCTACCTCTTTCTCACAGTGTGCCTCCGAACAGCTGTAGTCCAAGGCACTGGGATGGGAGGTCAGATGGACCTCACTGCTGGCATTCTGTACTGTCACTCCAGCTGCTAGCTCAGGTGGAGGTACTACCCAAATGAGATAAGGAGACGAAAGGTGGAGAGTGCTTGTCACCCAGGAGTAGCCTGTATCAGCCAGTTCTGTGCTGAGCGGTAGCACTTTACTCTGCTCTCTCACGTTCAGCTGCAGCTTTTGGCGGAGACTCAACAAAACAATGAATTGTGGTTACATGGTTATAAAGGCACAGGAGGAGGCCACTCAGATGAGTCAAGTTCAGTTGATGTTTTTATTGTCAGATGCACAAGTATGGTAAGGTACAACGGGAAAACTTGCTTACTGAAGTTTTATAAGCATGTAAGTACAGACAACACACACAACATTAAATTATACCATAAAGTGACAAAAAGAGGTGTGCAAGGACAACATGGTGTAAAAATAAAATAACAAACTCAAAGATTAGTCATAATCTTTGTTTATGACTAATAGGTGCCTGGAGTGGGTTACCAGGGGTATTGGCGGAAGCAGATAGTTGGTTGGAATTTAAGAGGCTTTTAGATAGACACATGAATCTGGAAGGATATGGGTGATACACAGGAGAAGGACATTTGGTATAAATTGGCATCAAGATCAGCACAACATTGTGGGCTGAATGGCCTATCAAGTGTTGTACTTTTCCATGTTCTATCAAAGATTTCCAGGATGATGGAAGATGTGGTCTGTGGTTTTCTGTTGCCTCTCAAACATGTTCCCCCACACAGGCAGATCAAGCTCCATCACCTCACCTTGTTATGTAACAGTCTCTAGAGTTTACAGAAAAGTGTGCAAAAAAACAAAAAAAAAATCCAGTGAGCAGCATGCCTTGTTAAAGAGAGAGGTCAGAAGAGAACGGCCAGACTGGTTCAAGCTAACAGGAAGGTGACAGTAACTCAAGTAGCCATGTGTTACAACAGTGGTGTACAGAAGAGCATCTCTGAAAGCACAACACATTGAACCTTGAAGTGGATGGACTACAGCAGCAGAAGACCACACTGAGTTTCACTCCTATACATAATAAAATGGCCACTGAGTTCATATTGTGTTGACCAGATCTGCACAAAGGATTGTAGGTTCAGCTTCACTAATGTTTTGCACAACTGCAACCTGACATCCTAACTCCAGTACCGAACGCCTCAACCAATGAAGGCAGGCATGCCAGATGTCTTCCTGTCTACCTGTGTTCCCATTTTCAGGGGAAACTCTTCGAACCTCTGTCTACAACACTGCCCAGGGCCCTGCCATTCACTGTGAATGCCCTACTCTGACAATTTCCCAAGAAGTGGCTCAAGTATCACCTTATGTGTCTTGGTGGAGTTCATTGTTTGGTAGTAACTTGTAGTGTACCCAAGAACATTTTCTTATTTAATTTACATATTTGCTCCTTTATAATTGGACGTTATTACTGAAGTAATTGACCCAAACGTACTTGATGGCAATATATACCAGGGCAGCTCTCAAGTATGGATTTGGGGTCTATACTTGTCTCATATTCAATCCTTTCATTCTCGGTTTTGTTTTGGTAAACTTGTTGTGATAACAGAATCAGGACCCAGCCAAGTTTGCTCTGAGACCTACCTGAAGGAAGCTATTTTTTGAATGGATTTGTGGATCCCATTCATAAATCAATGACTGTTGTGGCCGTAGGAATTGTTGGCTTGGCAGAGTTTCTGCTCAAAGCCCAAAATTAGATTGCTATCTGTTTGTTCATGTTATAGCAAATGCACACACAGGACGTTGCACAACAGAGCCTTGTTTGCAAACTTTGCAATAAATTCTAATTACCCTTGATACATGAGAGGTCCAGAGAGCAAAGATTTAATGTAATCACATAGATTGATCGTACCAATCTAAAGTATACATTCAGAAAACCAATCTCTGATTATTTATAGAGCTCAGCAAAAATTTGTGATATGAAAGAGTGATTTTTTTTTTAACTTTATGGAACGTAAACTTCACTTGAATTGCTGATATTTATTGTCCATCCCTTACTGCCCCTGGACTGAGGAGGTAGTTAAGAGTTAACCATGTTGGTGAGTCTGGAGTCACAGTTAGACCACGCTGGATAAGGACAGTATTTTAGCCAGCCAAATGGATTGTGTAACAACTGTTTCAATTCATTGCTTGAATTCTCAGCTGTTTATGTTGCATTTTGCACTGAGGTCTTGCTTTTGCAGTCTTTTTACCACCATGCAGTATAATTTATATCATTTATATTTTGCGTGTTGTCTGAAACTACATGCCTGCGATGCTGCCGCAAGTTTTTCATTGTGCCTATACCTCACTATATCTGTGTACATGACAATAGACTCGGCTCAGGCCCATGCACCTGATTCTAGAACACTGCCTGCTGGTCTCTAACCACCTCCAAACCAGAGGTACCACTCTAACAGTGGTTCTCTCCACCAGCCATCCGGCCCCACCATACTCACCTCCTGCTAACTTGTGAAGTGCCACCTGAAACATAGAATGTAGAAGAGTTCAGCACAGGAAAGAGCCCTTTGGCACACAATGTTGTGCTGAATCAATTAAATTAATTATCAAATGATCAACTAAACTAAACTCTTCAACCTACACAATGTCCACATCCTTCCATTTTCTTTGCATTCATATGTCTGTCTAAACGATCATTAATAGGCCCTAATATGTTTGCCTCTAGCACCACTGCAGGCAACACATTCCAGACACCTACCACTCTCTGTGTAAAGAACTTACCCCTCACATTTCCATTGAAATTACCCCCCTCTCACCTTAAATGCATGGACATTTCAATTCAGGGACCAAGGTACTGTCTGTCTACTCTTACCTATGCCTCTCATAATCTTATAAAACTCTATCAGATCTCCCATTAGTGCCTGCCACTCCAGAAGAAACAACCCAAGTTTGTCCAACCTTTTGTTATAGCACACGCCCTCTAATCCATGCACCCTCCTGGTAAACCTCTTCTACACCCTCTCCAAAGCCTCAACATCCTTCCCATAATGAGGCAACCAGAACTGTATGCATTAATCCAGATGCAGCCTAACTTGAGTTTTATAAAGCTGCATCGTAAATTCCTGACTTTTGAATTCAGTATGTCAACTAATAAAGACAAGCATACCATATGCCTTCTTCACCCGCCTATCAACCTGTGCAGCCTCTTTCAGGAAGCTATGAACTTTGATCCCAAGATCCCTCTGCTCACCAACACTGTTAGGGTCTTGCGCTTAACAGTGTCCTATCTCTTTGCATTTGACCTACCAAGGTGCAACACTTCACATTTGGCTGGGTTAAACTCCATCTGTCATTTCTCCACCCATATCTGCAACTGATCTATATCCTACTGTATTCTTTGCCAGTCTTCTACACTGTCCACAACACAACCATATCTTCTGCAAACTTACTAACCCACCCAACTACATTTTTATCCAGGTCATTTATATGTAGTGCATCACAAACAGCAGAGGTCCATGAAGAACATAACTAATCACAGACCTCCAGCTAGAATGAGTCCCTTTGATGCTACCCTCTGTCTTCACCATGGATCCCATGCACTTTAAACTTCTGGATGAGCCTCCCACTAGGGACTTTGTCAAACGCCTTCCATGTAGACAACATCTAAATCTCTACCTTCATCGATCACCCTCATCGCCTTGTCATAAAATTCAGTCAAGTTAAAAAGATCACATTCCGTTTGCTATGCACAAAGCCATACTGGCTCTCCTTAATTAAGCCATTGTTTTTCAAATGCTTATGAATCATATCACCAAGAATTCTCTCCAATAACTTCCCAACCACTATCGTGTGAGTCACCAGTCTATAGTTTCCAGTATTATCCCTGGTTTGGTTCTTGAATAATGGAACATGAGCTACTCATCTGTCCTCCAGGATCTTGCCTGTGGCTAAAGAGGACATGTAGACATTGGTCAAATCCCCAGCAATCTCTTGCCTCCCTCAATAATCAAGGGTATATCCCATCAGGCTCTGGGAACTTGTACATCTTCCTGCTCTTTAAGAGACCCAACACTGCCTCCTGCTCTATCTTGAAATGCCTGAGCATATCAATATGCTCAGCCATGATCCTTCAGTCCTCCATGTCCTTCTCTGTAAATAATGGTGGGAAGTGTCCATTACGGACCTCACCCACATCTTCCACATCCAAGCAAGTATTACCCCCTTTATCCTTGAGTAGTCCTACCTTCTCCCTGGTTATCCTCTTACTCCTCTACAAGGAACCATTTGATTTTCCAGCAAAATGATCCATGATCTTGCCTCTGATGGCTGGCGAAGTTCATAGGGCCCAATGATAAGACTCAAAGTAAGGCAGAATGTGGAAGGGTCGAGAATCATATGAAAGTTAACATTGCACTGTAACCCCTTGGAGTAAATGGGGTTTACTCCAAGTTTCCATAACTTGCCCCTGATGATTTCTTCATGAAAGTCACCTCCCTGATGCTTAAGCATTGCCCCTGCCCTGGGATTGCAGTGTGGGCCTGTGCCTGTGGTTTTATTCTCTGCTCTGAGGCGGTGCCACGGTACAGGGATATCAGTGCCATCTCCGGGTCAGGAGGAACGTGGTCTGAGCATGGTTGAACATCCAAGCCGGGGATGGTACCTGATTTTCAGAAAGTGGTTGCAATTTCAGAAGCATAAGGTTTGGCTGTGATGGTTTCTCCCCCAGGTGGGTGTACAGGGCACTGTGTTGAAGAAAGGTAGGGAGAATCCCTAGTGTGTCTGGTAAACAGTTGGCCTCACTCATCACAACGGAGTCATCTGGGGTTACTGGTTTATTATTGTCGCACGTACTGAGATACAATGAAAAGCTTTTGTCTGCATGCCATCCACACAGGTCATTCCATACAAAGGAGAACAAGAAATAAACAATACAGAATATAGAGATTTAGATGGCTACTTAGAGTGCCAGGCTTTAGATGTTTCAGAAAGGACAGGGAGGGAGGCAAAAGAGGTGGAGACCTGGCACTGCTGATCAGAGATGGTGTCACAGCTGCAGAAAAGGGGAAAGTCATGGAGGGATTGTCTATTGAGTCTCTGAGTGGTAGTTAGGAACAGGAAGGGGTCAATAGCTCTACTGTGATTTTTTTATAGACCACCCAATAGTAACAGGGACATCTAGGAGCAGACAGGGAGACAGATTCTTGAACGGTGCAATAATAATAGGGTTGTCATGATGGGAGATTCTAATTTCCCCAATATTGATTGGCATCTCCCCAGAGCAAGGGGTTTAGATGGGGTGGAGTTTGTTAGGTGTGTTCAGGAAGGTTTCATGACACAATATGGAGATAAGCCTACAAGAGGAGAGGCTGTACTTGATCTGGTATTGGGAAATTAACCTGGTCAGGTGTCAGGTCGCTTAATGGAGAGCATTTTGGAGATAGCAATCACAATTCTATCTCCTTTACCATAGTACTGGAGAGGGATAGGAACAGACAAGTTAGGAAAACATTTAAGTGGAGTAAGGGGAAATATGAAGCTATCAGGCAGGAACTTGGAAGCATAAATTGGGAGCAGATGTTCTTGGGGAAATGTACAGCAGAAATGTGGCAAATGTTCAGGAGATATTTATGTGACGTTTTGCGTAGGTATGTTCCAATGAGACAAGGAAAGGATGGTACAGGAGCCATGGTGTACAAAGGCTGTTGAAAATCTAGTCAAGAAGAAAAGAAAAGCTACGAAAGATTCAAAAAATGTAGGTAATGATAGAGAGCTAGAAGATTATAAGGCTAGCAGGAAGGAGGTTAAGAATGAAATTAGGAGAGCCAAAAGGGGCCATGAGAAGGCCTTGGCGGACAAGATTAAGGAAAACCCCAAGGCATTCTACAAGTATGTGAAAAGCAAGAGGAAGAGGCATGACAGAATAGAACTAATCAAGTGCAACAGTGGAAAAGTGGGTATGGAACCGGAGGAGGTAGCAGAGGTACTTAGGCTCAGTATTCACTATGAAAAAGGATCTTGGCGATTGTAGGGATAACTTCACAGCAGATTGAAAAGCTTGAGCACATAGACATTAAGAAAGAGGATGTGCTGGAGCTTTTGGAAAGCATCAAGTTGGATAAGTCACTGGGACCAGACGGGATGTACCCTAGGCTACTGTGGGAGACGAGGGAGGAGATTGCTGAGCCCCTGGCAATGATCTTTGCAACATCAATGGGGATGGGAGAGTTTCTGGAGGACTAGAGGGTTTCAGATGTTGTTCCCTTATTCAAGAGATGGGGTAGAAATAGCCCAGGAAATTATAGACCAGCGAGTCTTACTTCAGTGGTTGGTAAGTTGATGGATACGATCCTGAGAGGTAGGATTTATAAACATTTGGAGAGGCATAATATAATTAGGAATAGTCAGCATGGCTTTGTCAAAGGCAGGTCGTGCCTTACGAGCCTGATAGATATTTTTGAGGATGTGACTAAACACATTGATGAAAGTAGAGCAGTAGATGTAGTGTATATGGATTTCAGCAAAGCATTTGATAAGGTACCCCATGCAAGGCTTCTTGAGAAAGTAAGGAGGCATGGGATCCAAGGGGACCTTGCTTTGTGGATCCAGAATTGGCTTGTCCACAGAAGGCAAAGAGTGGTTGTAGATGGGTCATATTCTGCATGGAGGTCGGTGACCAGTGGTGTACCTCAGGGATCTGTTCTGGGACCCCTTCTCTTCATGATTTTTATAAATGACCTGGATGAGGAAGTGGAGGGATGGGTAAGTTAATTTGCTGATAACACAAAGGTTGGGGGTGTTCTGGATACTGTGGAGGGCTGTCAGAGGTTACAGCAGGACTTTGATAGGATGCAAAACTGGGCTGAGAAGTGGCAGATGGAGTTCAACCCAGATAAGTGTGAGGTTGTTCATTTTGGTAGGTTAAATATGATGGCAGAATATAGTATTAATGGTAAGACTCCTGGCAGTGTGGAGGGTCAAAGGGATCTTGGGGTCAGAGTCCAAGGGCACTCAAAGCTGCTACACAGGTTGACTGGTTCAGAAGTGATATGGTATATTGGCCTTCATCAATAATGGGAGTGAGTTTATGAGCCAAAAGGTAATGTTGCAGCTATATAGGACCCTGGTCAGACCCCACTTGGAGTACTGTGCTCAGTTCTAGTTACCTCACTACAGGAAGGATGTAGAAACCATAGAAAGGGTGCAGAGGAGATTTACAAGGATGTTGCCTGAATTGGGGAGCATGCCTTATGTAAACAGGTTGGGTGAACGCAACCTTTTCTCCGTGGAGCGACGGAGAATTAGAGATGACCTGATAGAGGAGTATGAAATGATGAGAGGCATTGATCGTTTGGATAGTCAGGGGCTTTTTCCCAGGGCTGGAATGGCAAGCACAAGAGGGCACAGTTCTAAGGTACTTGGAAGTAGGTGCAGAGGAGATGTTAGGGGTAAGTTTTTTACGCAGGGAGTGGTGAGTGCGTGGAATGGGCTGCTGGTGATGGTGGAGGCGGATACAATAGGATCTTTTAAGAGACTTTTGGATAGGTACATGGAGCTTAGAAAAATAGAGGGCTATTTAGAAAATCCAGAGTGTTTTATTTGTTTTGTGTGAAAGTATGTTTACTGCTATCTTATGTGCTTTGTGCAATGCATGACTGCTGGTACTGTATTTTGCACCTTGGCCCCAGAGGAACTCTGTTTCATTAGGTTCTATTCATGGGTGTTCATGTGTGGTTGAACGACAGTTAAACTTGAACTTAATTGAACTTGAGTTTTTAACCCTGGGGATTGAGCTTGGGATGGCTGGGTTTTATTCAGATGAACTCGGGTGTTAGGGTGATCTTCCACAATCCATTTACCCCTGACATGGATGGTGATAATGAAAACCTGCTTCATCAGACAACAACAGAAGGTGTTTGCTTTTTCTGTGCTGGACTTTTATAAATTAAGTACAACTCCAACACCTTACAATTCTTTCTCAATTGTAATTTTTGTATAACCTAGGACCACAGCGTGTAAATATGCAGGAACAACTGCTTGAGGATCTTTATTTTTAGCTGGTGGTTTAAGAGATTAAAAATTGTCCCACATCATGAGAAATAAGTACCCAAATATGTTTCAAAACAATGCCATTGGAATTTACTTTAGCTTAAGATGGCAGATGGTTTAACTTCGCATCCAAGGTGCAACATCTCTAAGAGTGCTGTCCTCCCCTTGTACTGCACCAGGTACTCATTCACTTGTTCATTATGTGCCATGTTTTATGACGAAGGTGATCTTGCTCTTTCCATAACCACAATTGTACTTGGCAAAGGTTTCTGCTGAAGTGGTTTGCCATTGCCACCTTCTTGGCAGTGTCTTTACGAGACGAGTGACCCCAGCCATTATCAATACTCTTCAAAGATTGAATGCCTGGTGTCTGTGGTCACATAACCAGTATTTGTGATGTGCACCAGCTGCTCATATAACCATCCACTACCTGCTCCCAGAGCTTCTCGTGACCCTGATCGTGTGGCTAAGCAGGTACTACACCTTGCTCAAGGGTGACCTGCAGGCTAGTGGAGGGAAAGAGCACTTGCACATACTTTGGTAGAGACATATGCCCACCCCACCACTCAACTTTATGATCCAGTTTCTGAGTAGGAAGAGCCTAGAATCATCTGACTCGAAGGGGGGAATGTGATACAGAGTGTGAATGAATTATACTGCCACGTGCCCATGTCTTTGTGGTTAAAAAACCAATTGCATTATCAAATTTCTGCTAAGCTTTTCTAATTGGGAAGAACTTATTCTGAAGAATAGGAGAATGTGCAAGTTTTCTCTGTTAACTGGAGAGATTTCGCACATCAGCTGCTTTTGTCAAATTGGTAGGGGCGCAGATAAAAGAATTGGCAAGCGTCAGTTAGTGAGTGGGAGGAAGAGAAGATGAGATTCATGACTGATAGAAGTTCCAAAACACACATTCTCCCTCAAAAATGATCTGTTCACACGGCACCTTTAGCCTGATCTTATCATTCTTAGTCCTGCTGGTCTGTCTGTGTCTCCTGTTATCTGGGTTCTGAATTGACTGGTGAAGCTGATGTGGAATTTAAAGACTAACATAGATGGGGTAAGAGGTGCCTGATGGGGTAAGTGTGTGGGTAGTTTGTGAAGTCATTCACCCATTCTGCTATGTATGCTGGACTTCTGTGTGCTTGGCCCTCGATATTCTCATCCCCATCCCAATCTCTCCTTTTCCATTTTGAGCGGTCACAGGTTGGGGATCCCAGGTGTCAGTAGAGATGTTGAATTTCTGTATCAAGTTTAGAGGACATTCTTGAATTGTTTCCCCTGCCTGTTGATAATCCTTTAATACATCAGAGCTTGGAATGGTGTTTGTTTTCAAGTTTGAAAATGCAAGTGATGAGGCCTGCCTAACGTAGCCAATCCAGTATTGGGAATGTTGACCTGGGAGAGGACACTGATGTAGAATCACTTGATTTTCCAGTGAAGCTGGAGAACTTTGTGACTGACAAAGAGGGTATTTGACGGGCCTAATACAAAGCTAGTGGTTTTAACCCAGTGAAAATCCTCTGTGAAGCCTCACCTGTCCTTAAACTTCTTCCATGCCCACCATTCAGGGGCACAGACAGCCTTTCCAAGTGATTCATTTGCACTTCTCTCAATGTGATCTCCTCCTCAAATGGTGATTGTATGACCACTTTGTTTTTTTTCTCTCGAGGCTCCCATTGCTGGCCACTTGAGTTCTCTAACCCACTCCCAATCTGAGCTATCTGCCTATGACATCCTGCACTGTTCTGATGAGGACCAATACAAGCCTGAGGAACGGCACTTCACAGTCCATCTGACTACTTAGTAATTTTCTGAATTCTATAACTTCAGATAATCACTTTCTCTGTCCATGTTTGAACTGGCTGCTTCAGAACTGTCATTCCATTGTGCTATGGATTCATTTGTTCCTTCTCCATTAAAACCAGCTTCGTTTGCATTCTCCAGGAGCCCTCATCTCTGCTTTCGGTGCATTTTCTCTCTCTAACTGCCCCTATTAATTCAGCAGCTAGGTGACCTCTGCCACTTACCCCATGGCAAACCTGACCTTACCCTATCAGTGGCATTCATCATCTATATCCCCCCCCCCCATCACCCTCTTTTGCAACTTAAAATTAACTTGTTTCTTTCTCTTAAACACAAGAGATTCTACGAATGCCATAAATCCAGAGCCACACACAAAATGCTGGAGGGGCCCAGCAGCTCAGGCAGTATCTCTGAATAAACATCCGACATTTTGGTCCGAGACCCTTCATCAGGTCTCAGTGCAAAACATCAACTGTTTATTCATTTCCATAGATGCTGCCTTACCTGCTGAGTTTCTCCAGCATTTTGTGTGGTGTTTTCTCTTGTCCCAATTCTATTGAGTCTTTGATCTGTTTCTCTTTCCACAGATACTGCCTGTCCTGCTGAGTATTTCCAGCATTTTGTCTTGTTTCAGATTTCCAAAATGTTCCGAAACAGATGTGTCCAAATTTTAGGTGGAATCAGAGATGATTGATCATCTAATCAGAGGATAACTGTTTAAAAAATGATGAAAGTATGGAGAGGACAGATGCAGGGAAGATGTTCCACCAGGCTCAAACACAACTCCATCCTGCTGTTATAAATCTTTCGAATGCTCCCCAGTACAAAAAGATGGACTCTTGACCTTGCAATCTAAGGCAAAGTTGCCACAACTTCACACCTTATTGTCTACTAGCACTGCACGCTCTCTGTAACTGTCTCACTTTATTAGGCATTCTGTTGTGCCTCAATGCACTGATGTGATGAAATTATCTGTGTGGATGGCATACAAAACAAAATTTCCCACTGTATCTCATGTACAGTGTGACAACATTGAACCAAGTTACCAATTTAATTTGCCATTATTGAGGTGCTTTCAATGTAAGAAGGTAACTAATAAATCCATTGGGGAATTCAGAGGAATCTCCTTTCTGCAGACAAAGGTCAATGGGGATAGGTCGATGTAAGCAATGGAGATGGGTTGTAGGAGGCTGGGTAAACACACAAGGAAAAAGGTACAGAAGCACAGGAAGACAGTGGAAGGTCCAGGGAGCTAGCAATAAGCAGAGGGGTAATATGGCTTTTTCTTGTGCTGTACACTTGACATCATAGAGCGAGGTTCATGTGAAACTGCTGGGTCTAGGGAGACTATTCAAATGTGCTGAAAGAACAAGGATGGTAAGCACCATTATACACACAGACTGTTCATCTAAAGATAATGACAAAGGTCTGACTGACAGCTAATGTGATTGCTGTGTATGTAAGGTACTGATGAAACAAACAAGGGAACTAAGGGCAAATTAGCTTAACATGGGTGGTAGTAACTAGATGTAATGGAAAGATAATCTCATTATTAGTGATATAATAAAGCACTCAGCATGAATTCTCAAGGAAGATTGTGCTCAGTGAAGAAGTGCCGTCAGAAATAGATAATGGTAATGAAGCAGACGAATGTATTTTAAGTTACAACAGACATTTGGTAAGGTGCTGCACAGAAAGCTCAGAGTGTCCGGAGCTGTTAGAGCCGAGGGTATCAGAATCACTGGGAGACTAACTGCTGAGCAGAACTCGGGAAGGAGAGGATAAGGCAGGGAAGCATTTATCGATACCAGGAGTAACTTGGACCTGAGAAATGAAGGGCAATTACAACGCTTTCGAATGAAGCTGATTGTTGATACGTGATTTATGCTGAAGAAGATGCAACACATAAACTTTTAGAATGCACCAGCACAAGAGTAACTAACTTCAGTGTATGCAGGTGTGGTGTTGCATGTTGGTGTGAAATGCAAAGATGTGCTGAACTTGAGAAATACTCTGAATGGGTTAATGATCCAACAGGCAACTGGGTTATTGCAGCCATCAAAACATCGATGTGGTTCATTTGCTGAAAGTTGAGTAACAAAGGGAAACCATTCAGTTTGTACAGAACCTTGATTAAACCTCAATCAAGTTCAAACAGATACAATGTAGTAAGGATTATAATCATTGTGTGGACTTCCAAGAAAGTGATTTTTGTTTTTCCTGTTCCCAGAACACAAGCATTGACTGGTCGTTACTGTCCAAGAAAGAATGCCTGAAATACGGAGGCCACATGGTTGGTGCAAGTTGTCACTATGTCCCAGATGTCACCCTGATGTCATTCATCCTTTTCCTCGGTACCTACAGCTGTTCAATGACACTAAAGAACTTCAAAACCAGCCCCTATTTCCCAACCAGGGTGAGTTATATAGATCAACACTTGGTGCCAGTCTACCAGAGGCTATTTAATTTGTATTACATGTTAAGCTACCAGCAAAGAGCATGAACTCAGAGGTGGACCTGTCACATGCAATGCTGGGAGCATTCTTATCCAATAAGTGGTAAATCCAGGGCAGAGGGCGAGGCATGGAAACTGGAGCCAGGGTTGGGGGAATGCAGAGGTCTCGCAGGGTGATGGGACTGGGAGAGGTCAGTGATTTGGGAAGGAACTACGGACACAGTTGGATTGGGAACACAGTTTGGTGATGGTGGAACGGGCTGGTGTGGGATACAGTATGACGGAGGTCTGAATGATGTGACAGTGGCAGGAGGGCATTGGGGTTATTGAGCAGATTGTATCAAGGTGAATGCTGCTGTCCCTTGCCAATAACCTATTGTTAACTGTCCCGCAAAACTTTGTTCTGGGAACTTCCTGAATATACTGATGGAACACACCACTGCTACCTACCTCCACTCAGATCCCCTTTAAATCTATTTCCTCTCAACCTCAAACCAAGGTCTCTAGTTCTGGACTCCCCTACACAAGGGGGAAGAAGACTGTATACATTCATCTTATCAATACCCCTCAACCTCCCTTATGCTGCCCCTCAGTCCCCCGTGCTCCAGGGAATACAATCGCAGCTATCCAGACAACTCAATGTTGGAGCACAGCTCTATAATATCAGAGAAACCCGGATACAGCCCAATGGCTACTGGAGCAAGCTGGTGGGTCGAGGAAGCAAACCCTTAGGTATCAAAAATATGGACCAATCAATAATTCTGGTCTCGGGCTTGCGCACAGGCCTTTTAGTCCACTGACTACCAAAATATGCATTTTATAGAAGGCAGAACCTCTCAGTAAACTTTGAAATTACTGTAAAGCAAGCCAGGAAACACTCAAGAAACATCATAATAATAAAAATATAGGAATCATTGTCACAATAGTAATATCTACAAGAGGTATCACAGGACCATAAGATATAGGAGCAGAATTAGGCCTCTTGGCCCATCAAGTCTGCTCCGTCATAGCTGAAACCATTTTTCCTCTCAGTCCCAATCTTCTGCCTTCTCCCTGTATCCTTTCATGCTCTGAGCAATCAAGAATCTATCTACCTCTGCCATAAATATACATAAAGACTTGACCTCCACAGCTGCTTGTGGCAACGAATTCCACAGATTCACCACTCTCTGGCGAAAGAAATTCCTCCTCACCTTCATTCTAAAAGGACACCCTTCTATTCTGAGGCTGTGTCCTCTGGTCCTAGACTCTCTCACCATAGGAAACGTCCCATCCACATCCACTCTATCAAGGCCTTTCACGATTCGATAGGCTTCAATAAAGTCACCCCTTGTTTTTTTGAATTCTAGTGAATACGGGTCCAGGACCACCAAACTCACAAGTGAGGACTCACCTGTGCTTTATAAAGCCTCAACATTCCTTCCTTGCTTTTATATTCTAGTCCTCTTGAAATGATTGCTAACATCGCATTTGCCTTCCTCACTACAGACTTACCCTGAAAATTAACCTTTAGGGAATCCTGCACAGGGACACCCAAGTCCTTTTACACCTCAGATTTTTGAGTTTTCTCTCCATTTAGAAAATAGTCTATGCTTTTATTTCTTCTACCATAGTGCATCACCATACATTTCCCAACACTGGGTTCCATCTGCTACTTCTTTGCCCATTCTCCTAATCTTTCTAAGTTCTTCTGTAGCCTCTCTACTTCCTCAAAACTACCTGCCCCTCCACCTATCTTCGTATAATCTGCAAGCTTCGTAACAAAGCCATCAATTCCATCATTCAAGTCATTGACATACAATGTAAAAAGAAGTGGTCCCAACACAAACCCCTGTAGAACACCACTAGTCACAGGTGGCCAACCAGAAAAGGCTCCCTCTGTTACAAGCAAGAGAAAGTCTACAGATGCTGGAAATCCAAGCAAGGCGCAGAAAATGCTGGAGGAACTCAGCAGGCCAGGCAGCATCGAAGGCAGTCCTGTTGAAGGGTCTCAGCCCAAAATATTGACTGTACTCTTTTCAATAGATGCTGCCTTGCCTGCTGAGTTCCTCCAGCATTTTGAGTGTGTTGCAAGACTCCTTCTATTCCCACTCTTTGCCTCCTGCCAATCAGCTACTGCTTTATCCATGCTAGTATCTTTCCTGTAACTTGTGCTTGGCTATTTCCGGACCTCGGGTTTTACCAGCTTGAGCTGAGAAAAAATAAACACACAACAATAATAATAATAATGATCCTGTTTTCCACTCACATCCCCATCCACTTACACCCCAGACTTCTCCCACCATTCACTGTACACTAGGATTAATTTGTACAACTTAAAGAAAATACTATTTATTACAATACAGTGGAAGGCCATTCAACCCATTGTGTCTCTGTTGGCTCACAGAGCAGTCCATTCCTCATTTCCTTTCTCTGTAACTTTAACTCCATATTAACACCTTCCAGATTCCACTACTTCTATTTATGGTGTGCAGTTAACCAACCAACCCACACAACTTTGTGCCACGTACTCCGGTTTCCTCCCACATCCCAAAAACCCACACAGGGAGAACGTGCAAACTCCACAAAGACAGCAAACGAGGTCCTGGACCCCTTAGAGCTGTGATACTACCTGCCGTAACTGGGTGAAGTGCAGTGCCTTAGATTTCTATGGTGCCTTTCACAAGTTCTGTGGAGCCACATGAGATTACGCTGTGGGTGTGTGGACTGGGAGGAGCTTTCTACAGCTGTCATGTCTGGTGTGGAGCAGAGGAACCTGGTTCAGTGACACATTCTGTACCACCTTCCACCCCATGCCTCTTATTCAGCCCAGACCAAGTGATTGTCGGTCTGTGGGATGCTGCTGTGCGGTGTTCAGTCTGTGCCTCCCTGCAACATCAGAGTGAGTTCGGCATGCAAGTGTCGTGGTAAAACCGGAGACACCAGTGAGAGATCAGCAGGCAAGGGAGCAAAGAGAAACATAATAAACTAGCTGCATTAAGGCAAAAGCAGCCGGTAACTCAAAACCAGAGTGGAAATCCTATTTGCCATCAGGTATCTGTTGTGAAGCCAAGAGGCTGCTTCCACAGCCAACAGGAGCTTTGTGAGCAGGGTGCCGCCTTGTGTGAGCTCTTACACTGCGTGACCAGCTGACTGTATGTCAGTGAGACCGCACTTTTTATGCCACTACACTATAGGAAGGAAGTGATTAAGCTAGTGAAAATGCAGATAAAGTTCCGAGGCATGTTGACACAAGAGTCGAAAGGTGCTGGATTCTGGAGCAACACACAATCTGCTGGAGGAACTCAGCCTGTCAAACAGCATCAGTGATGGGAAAGGAACTGTCAACACTCTGCATCAGGACCCAAAACATCAACCATTGCTTTTCCCCACAGATGCTGCTCAACCCGCTGAGGTCCTCCGGTAGTTTGCTTTTGACAAGGACAAGAGGGTTTGAGTTACGAGGATAGGATGGACAGGCTGGGGCTATTTCAAAGATTATTTTATTATCAAAGTGTGTATGCAGCATTCTACCCTGAGACTGGTCTTTCCAGGCCTCAAACTCTTCCACCTCCTCTTCTCATAGTTGACAGTGATGAGCCCCACTGTCATCATCGGTGAACTTGACAATCAGATCTGCCTGTGTTTGGCCTATTGACCTCTGGACTTCTCTTCCCCATATACTTACCTTGATGGCTTTTAAATGTTTCTAATGTTACTTGACTCAAAAATTCTTTCTTTCTATATAAACACCACCCTTTTCGAGAAGAAGCTGCTCCAATATCCCTTCTAAGTCCCTCACCTCTGAACCTATGCCCTCTGAATTTGAATGCTGTCAAATTCAAAACCTCTCAGAAACCTTTGAAATTGTGGTCTGGAGCAAATATGTAATGAGGCAAAACAAAATAATAGCTGTAATATTAAGCTGTTTGTGACATGATTGAGAGCTTAATAATAGCCAGGGATAGTTCCACCACGCTCCAACTGCTCAAGGGGACAGACAAATGAACAGAAGTACTTTGATTATCACTGACATGTCATCAAACGTTTTGTTTTGTGGAGCAGTACAATGCAATACATAAAAGTGCCATAAATTACAAAACATAAACAGTGCAAAAGAGGAACAGAAAATAGTGAAAAGGTTTACGTTCTGAGCAAGGTCTCAAAGGAGTATTTGATCCCAGGTTCAGCTGTGTCTTTCTAACTGGGTGAACCACTCAGGTTTGGGAGGAGAGTTCATCTTCTCAGGAGGACTCTCACTTGCTGAAAATTTCCCCAAACAATGCCTGGCTTAGCGGGGAGAAGACAGGTAGCTGGGTGGCATTATGCAGGATCCCCACTCACTGGTCTCTCCCTCTGTTTACAAACCCCCCCCCCATCAGATCCGGAAGCTAATCAGTGACTTTGCCATCATCCTGACCATCCTGATCTTCTGCGGCTTGGATGTCCTGGTTGGAGTCGACACACCAAAGCTAATCGTGCCAAGCGAGTTCAAGGTATGAATCTTTCTGTCTCCATCTCTGAAACATTTCCCAATGTGTATTCGGGAGCTTAAACTGATATTGGCTGCTGTGACTGACCACGGTTGATAAGACTCCTGAAGTTTCAGAACATCTCATTGTCTTTCTCATAAACAGCTGCATGAGGCTATTCTGCCCATTCCACCTTTCCTGACTCTTTCAAATTAGAATGAAATTAATGACACTACCAATTAGTGTTTTCCAGATGTTTATCTATTTCCCTTCAGAAATTTCCTATTGAATCTGTAACTGTTAATCATTGCTGGACACTTGTGCATAAGGGAGTCAGTCTCCTTCACATCCTTTGCTGATCCCCGTGACTTTGTCCCCTCTCATCTCCAGGATGGCAGAGTGGTGCAGTGGGTAATCCAGCTGACTCACAGCTCCAGAAATCCTGGATTAATCCTGACCTCAGATGCAATCTCTCCCTGCTACCTCCCGGGGCTAAATTTCATCCCACATCCCAAAGCTGTGAAGGATTCTCTTTGTCCAAGCGGCAGATCACGTGAAACCATTGGTCCGCAGACTGTGCCCACAGTGGTCGGCTCTCATGGAGTAACAGAGCTCTACAGCAGGGCAATAGACCTTTTGGCCTACCTGCCCTATGTAGACCATCAACCACCCCTCCACTACACGAGGGGCAATTTACAGTGGCCAGTTGACCCACCGACCCCCACATTTTTGAGTTGTGGGAGGAAACTGAAGCACCCAGGGGAAACCCAGGTGGTCACAGGGAGAACATCCAGTCTCCAAACAGACAATGCCGGAGGCCGGAATAGAACCTTCACTGCTGGGGCTGTCGGGCAGTGGCTCTGCTTGCTCCCCATTCCTCTTCAGAACACAGAACAAGTGGCAGGATTCGCACCAAGTCCTTGATGTATCCATTCTGAGCCATCAGCAGCTTTATCAGAAGGTAAAGCATTGAGATGGCATGGGGTTTGTTCAAGGAAAGACCTGGGGGACACATACAGTGTACAAGGAGGCTATTCCACAGTGCCTGTGCCAGCACTCCGAAGCAGATGTCTGGTACAATCCAATTCCCACTGCTCAGCAAACCTTTTCAAAACTTCCTGTTAAACCAGCCCTCTCAGGTTGAGCTGGAGGTGCCAGTGGTAGCAGTGTAGATGAGGTCAGCTGGTGTCACTCTGCATTTGCTGCTTTTCCATCAGCAATGCACACACACAAAAGCTGTCATACAGGTCACGTGTCAGGTGCAGTGTAAAGAAATTTAAACTGCTAGCTTTAGTTTCAATGAGCACCATGCCATCCGAGACAGATACAATTGGGATCAAATAGTCAGCGAGTCGGCCTTATATGTACAACCCTTCCTCAGTCACAGAGATGAAAGGGTGCTGATGAAGGGTCTCAGCCTGAAATGTCGACTGTTTATTCCCCTCCATAGGTGCTGAGTTTTGTGTGTGTTGCACAGGGGTGACTAAACCTCTTGCCCCTGAGGGAAGGCACTGGTCAGTCTGTCTATACCCAGAGTTAACGTGCTTGGAGAGAAGGAGAGGAAACGGGAAGGTCTCATCTCTGACTCTGGCCAACGAAAGATGATGGGCCTTCTGTCTTCCTCCTCCTTCGAGCGAGGGAGCCACATTGGCTATTTCCCAATCTAGTGATGACTCCTGCAATTTGAAAATTTTCAGCTGAGTGGCTTTGTCTCCTGGGTGCAGACAGTCAGATCCTGGTGACTTGACCACCTTTACAACCTGTGAGATTCTCTAATACTTCCTGCCTTGTGACTGGGATTTTTACAAACCTCCACATTAGTGATATTTGCTGTGAAGACTGGCATACCTGTTATTTCTTTGCTCCAGTTACTAATTCACCAACCTTATTCTTTAGAGCAGGGGCTCCCAACCCTTTTTATGCCGTGGACCCTTACCATTAATTGAGGGGTCCATGAACCCCAGGTGGGGAGATTCTATACCTGCCTTAGCCTCCTCCTTCCGATGTGTATATCCACAGGAATTCTCACTATTTGTTTTGGTCTTACACCCATACTTTCCTCTCCAAGTCAGTCCTCCTCCTCAAATCTCCACTCACTCTTCTGAATAAGGCACAGGCCAGTCCATTCCACCCTTTCTGGGTGTTGTAAATGTTCTGAACTGCTTCTAATGCATTAACATCCTTTCTTCAATGAGGAGTCAAAACGCCACAGTACACCAAAGAGCAAGTTGAGAAGATGGTGGCACACTTGGCTGCTGTGGCCACCTTGAGTTCATTCAAAGGTGTATTTATGTGTTCTGTACATCCTATTACGATTGCAAGTCACAACTGGATACATCAAATTCTGAAGGACTATCTCGTCAGTGAGTTGCTTAATAACGATGGAGCTGGACTTGCTTTGTTGTGTTGTCACCTGGACTTGTGTACCCGTTGTGTCAAGACGGAGCGTGATGCAACAAACAGAGCCAGTGATTGCCGTAGACATTTTTATTTTAATTGCAAGACCCTGTTGACCATTGGTAGTGTAGAATACTGCAAGTCCGGTTCTCTGGTTCATTGGCGAGACCGACAACGGGGAAGCTGAGCTGCCTCAGTTGGGGCGAGGACTAGGCCCATGCCGCAGGATCGCCTGTTGCATCAGTCCAGGGGAGAGATGCCAGAATTGGTGAGAGAGAGCAGAGGTGTGGTGGGCACACTAGAGTCCATGTTGGTTAGGGGTTGGTCTCTCCTGTTGGTGCTGCCCTCTAGTGTTTGCTCAGCACTGCTCTCTGGTGGGTTCACTCATTGCTGCCGCCAGTGTTAGCTGTGTGGAAGAACAAGCTGGACCAGGACAACTTACCATCAATTTACAGTCATTCTACTCTGGGACATGGGGCAAGTTTTTTTTCTTCTTTGTGACTACGTTTCTGAAATCATAGCCGTATGTGCTACTTGTGCAATGTGCAGTGCGCTGTTTGCTGTTGATAATGTGTATTGCACCTTGGCCCTGGAGGAACGCTGTTTCATTTGGCTATATTCATGTATGGTTGAATGATAATTAAACTTGATCTTGAATTTGAACTAAAACCAAATTTCCCTAACTTTCACCTTCAATTCCACCAGCAATAATTGGTAACATTTTATTAGAACATTGAACGTGAAAGAGGAGCAGGCCTTTTGGCCCATGATGTTGTGCTGAACTAATTAAATGAGTAATTAAACACCTGACAAAGCTGATCCCTTCTGCCTACACATGGCCCATATCCTTCCCTTCTTTGTACATTTATAAGAACAAAAGCAATAGGAACAGCAGTTGGCAAACTGTTAAGCCTGCTGTGCCATTCGATAAGATTATGACTGGTCTAGTTGTGGACTCCACCTACCCGCTCTTTCCCCATAACTCCTAATTTCCCTGCTATGTTAAGACCTAATTACCTTAAATATATTCAGTGGGGTAGCCTCTATTGTTTCCCTAGGCAGAGAATTCCACAGATTCACTCCACTCAAAAAAGCAGTTTCTCTTCATCTCTGTCCTAAATCTATTCCCCTGAATCTTGAGGCTATATTTCCTTAATTCTAGTCTCACTCACCAGTAGAAACACTTTTCCTGTCTGTATTTTATCTATCCCTTTCTTAATTTTATATGTTTCTATCAAGTACCTTCTGAATTGTAGACGACCCAATCTCTCCTCATAGGGTAACCCCCTCATCTCCGGAATCAACCAGGTGAACCTCCTCTGCACTGCCTCCAAAGCCAGTATATTCTTCCTCAAGTATAGAGACCAGAACTGCATCTGCTTACCTAGGAGCCTCTATTGTACTTGTCTCCACTCCCACCCCTGGCAACACATTTCAGGCACCCACCACTCTCTTTGGTTTAAAAAAACATTTGTCCTGCATATCACCTTTGAACTTACTCCCTCTCACATTAAATATATACTCTCTGGTATGAGCTATTTTGACACCGAGAAAAAGATACTAGCTGCCTAACCTATTTATTATTTTTCCTAAATACTTGCTGTACCTGCATCTGAGCCTTTAGTAAATCATGCTCAGATCCCTCAATAACTGTAATCTCTCACTATTTCAATAATATACCTCCTTTTAATTTTATCTACCAGAATGAGTAATTTCACATTTTCCCCACATTACACTCCCGTTACCTGGTCTTTACCCACACATTTGACTTATCCATAACTACCTGCAACCTCCAAGAGGCACAGAGTTAGCCAGCGTGGAAATGAGTCATTAGGCCCAATCTAGTCCACGCCGACTAAGATGCCCCGGTTCCACTGACGAACCAGGTGGTGGCGTGGTTTAGTATCGCCATCAAAAGAGGCAGCACGCACTCGAGCATTGGCGCAGGTGTTCTGCTGAGACATCCTGCATGGGAGGTTGAGCACATGATCTCCTGGGGGTGTCATCCAGCTACTGACGTGATCCACGTGGGTCCTCTGGCAAGGGTGATTGATCCTGGGGTTCTGTGCTTCATTGTTCTGTGATTTGGAGCATTGTCATCAGTTTTGATCACCCTTTTATAGGAAAGATGTTATTGAACTAGAAAGAGGGCAGAAAAAGGTATATTGGGATGCTGCCTGGACTTGGGGGTGCCTAAGTTACCAGAGAGGATTTTATTCTCTTGAATTTAGGGGGTGCCTGACAGAGGTATGTATGATCATGGGGGCATAGACAGCGTTAAAGCACATAACACGAGGAGATCTGCAGATGTTGGAAATTCAAACAACACACACAAAATGCTGGTGGAACACAGCAGGCCAGGCAGCATCTATAAGGACTGTCGACTTTTCGGGCCGAGACCCTTCGTCAGGACAAAGCATGTAGCCTTTTTCCCCAGGAAAGAGGTGCTGAAATAAAGTGGGAAAAGTTTAAGAGCAGAGGCAAGGAATTTATAAAGGACGTCAGGGACAGCTTTTTCATACGTAAGGTGGTGCATGTTCAGGATGAGCTGACAGAAATAGTGGTCGAGCCAGGCGCATAAGCTATGTTTAAAAGCCATTGAGATAAGTACATGGATAGAAGATGTTTAGAGAGCTATAGGCTAAATATGGGCAAATGGGACGAGCTCACAGGGAAACACAGTTGGCATGAGTTAGTCGGGCTGGAGGGTCTGCTCCCATTCTGTATGACTCTAATTCAAGTTAATGTGTTTTGGGGGTGGGGGGGAGGTGTTGACAGGAATGTGTGTTCCTGACAATGGTTATTGCCCTGTTGTTTAACTTGTTAACTTACTGTTCCTCCCTTAGCCAACCAACCCAAAGAGAGGATGGTTTGTGCCACCATTCGGAGGCAATCCATGGTGGGTGTGTCTGGCCGCTGGCCTCCCAGCTCTCCTTATCACCATCCTGATCTTCATGGACCAACAGATCACAGCCGTCATCGTCAACAGGAAGGAGCACAAACTGAAGGTCGGCATTTGAT
Organism: Hemitrygon akajei; assembly: GCF_048418815.1. Classification (NCBI taxonomy): domain Eukaryota; kingdom Metazoa; phylum Chordata; class Chondrichthyes; order Myliobatiformes; family Dasyatidae; genus Hemitrygon; species Hemitrygon akajei. The sequence continues at coordinate 37,885,175 of NC_133127.1, forward strand.
GTGTGTTAGTGATCTGATGGGGTTTGGTTCACTCATCGTCTCGTGCTGAGGGTTTTCAGTTGATCAGACCCCTCTGCTTTCTCCAGGGCCCTACAAAATTCCTGCCAATCATGAATGTTTTCCCTATTTCCAGTGGGTAAGTTCCCACTGACTCCCAGAGTTATATTGAATTACAGAAATGTTTCTACAATTTTCTGGGGGAACATTTACGCTGAGTTCCCATTGTTATAGTTGAATGCATGCAATATCTGAATAACGTGGGTGACTTTGTAGCACAGTTATAGATTGGCAGGCATTACTGAGTCATGGCTGAAATATGATCATAGTTGGGAGCTTAACATCCAAGGATACATGTTCTATCAAAAGGACAGACAGGTTGGCAGAAAGGATGGTGTTGCCCTGTTAGTAAAAAATTAAATCAGATCTTTAACAAAGGTGACGTAGGATTGGATGATGTAGAATCCATATGGATCAAGTTAAGAAGCAGGACCCTAATGGGGGTTGTATACAGCCCTCTGAACAATAGTCAGAATGTGGGTGACAAATTACAATGAGAGGCAGAAAAGGCATGTTAAAAGAGCAGTGTTATGGTAGTCATAGGGGATTTTCAATATACAAGTAGGTTGGTGCTGGATCCCATGAGAGGATTTTTAGAATGCTCCAAGATAGGTTTTTTAGAGCAGCTTATGGTTGAGCCTACTAGAGCATCAGCTATTCTGGATTGGGTGTTGCATAATGAACTGGATTTAATTAGAGCTTAGATAGATAGATAGATAGATAGATACTTTATTCATCCCCATGGGGAAATTCAACTTTTTTTCCAATGTCCCATACACTTGTTGTAGCAAAACTAATTACATACAATACTTAACTCAGTAAAAAAAATATGATATGCATCTAAATCACTATCTCAAAAAGCATTAATAATAGCTTTTAAAAAGTTCTTAAGTCCTGGCGGTTGAATTGTAAAGCCTAATGGCATTGGGGAGTATTGACCTCTTCATCCTGTCTGAGGAGCATTGCATTGATAGTAACCTGTCGCTGAAACTGCTTCTCTGTCTCTGGATGGTGCTATGTAGAGGATGTTCAGGGTTTTCCATAATTGACCGTAGCCTACTCAGCGCCCTTCGCTCAGCTACCGATGTTAAACTCTCCAGTACTTTGCCCACGACAGAGCCCGCCTTCCTTACCAGCTTATTAAGCTTAAGATAAAGGAACTCTTTGGGGAACATAGATCACAATATGATGGAATTCACCTTGCAATTTGAGAAGAAGCTGAACTCAGGTGTATGAATATTACAGTGGAGTAAAAGGAATTACAGAGGAATGAGAGAGGAGCTGGCCAATATTGATTGGAAGGGGGCACTAGCAGCGATGACGGCAGAACAGCAGTGGCTGGAGTGTCTGGTTCAATTCGGAAGGTGCAGGATAGATACATCCCAAAGAAGAAGTCATCTTCTAAAGGCAGGATGACACAACCGTGGCTGACAAGGGAAGTCAATGCCAAAATAAAAGCAAAAATAAGGCATATGATAGAGTAAAAATTAAGTTAGAGGATTGGGAAGCTTTTAAAAACCAACAGAAGGCAACTAAGAAAGCCATAAAAGTGGAAAAGATGAAATATCAACATAAGCTAGCCAACAACATTAAAGAGGATACCAAATGTTATTTTTTCAGATATATAAAGAGCAGAAGAGAAGTGAGTATAGACATTGGGCTGCTGGAAAATGGTTCTGGAGAGTTAGTAATGGGGGGATAAGGAAATAGCAGACAAACTGAATAAGCAGGATAGACAAAAGTGAATTGGTGGATGTTGTGTACTTGTACTTTAAGAAGGTCTTCAACAAGATGCTAACATGAGGCTGCTTCACAAGTTAAGAGTGCATGGTGTTACAGAAAAGATACTAGCATGGATAAATCATTGGCTGATTGGCAGGAGACAGAGAGTGGGAATACAGGGAGCCTTTTCTGAATAGCTGCCAGTGACTGTTGTTGTTCCACAGGGGTCAGTATTGGGACCACTTCTTTTTATGTTGTAGTTCAATGATTTGGATGATTGAGTTAATGGCTTTGTGTCCCAAAACACACTTCTTGTAAGATATTATCCTCTCTGGTACTTTCACAGAATATCTTAAATCTTTAAATTGGTATAATCCATGTTTTCTGACTCTATATGTTTCATTAACCTGAATCATATGTAATCCTGAAACTCCTATTAAATCTCCTTTTCCTTGGCCAACAACCCCTGGACAGCCCTGAAACCATTCAGTAGCCCCACTCCAATGTGTCTGGGCTCCAAATTATTGGTGTCATCAGCGGGCGACTTGGGTTTCTGAGGTCCAGGCATTTGGTTTTAGTGACCATAAGATCAGCTCGGCCATATGGGCTTCAGATGCTGACTGGAAGGATCATCCTGTGTCAGGATATAGGGTTATCTGTTGGCTCTGCCTTCACACACCTGTCTTTCCAGGAATTTTAATCACTTGATGCCAGGCCCTTCTTGGCAAGAGTTCCTGCTGACATTAATCACACAGAGGAACAAGTCTGGCAGTCCTTCTCTAACCCCACAGCGATGCAAGATCTCTGCTCCCTTTCAACCTAGAACGCAGGGCAGGAACAGCCCATTGGCCCACCATGACTGTGCCAACTGTGATACCAATCTAAGCAAATACTATCTGCTTGCATGTGGTCTATACCCCTTCATTCCCTGCCTGTTCATGTGTCTGTGCAGACTTTGGCCTCTTACTCTGCCCTTCATGCCATTGTTCAACCTCTGGTTGCCACACCTATGGACAGAGCACCAAATTCGGGATTTTCCTCCCATAGACCTCTGCTACTTTGAGATGTCCCTTGACCTTATCTCTTTGGCCATGTCTTTAGTTACTGCTGTGGTGTGGAATCAGCTTGATTTTGTTTGATAGTACTCCCCCGAAATATTTTGAGGTAATTTTTCCATGCATTTTATGTAAACGGAAGCTGCTGTTGCTGAGATGGTCCTTTACCAACTCAATGGACAGGGCAGCAGAACCATAGGGAAGTCCACCAACTGGGACTTGCCTTTCAAGCCTACACCATCCTGACTTGGAAATATCTGGCCATTCCTTCACTGTCTCCAGGATCAAAATCCTGGAACTCCCTTCCTAACAGTATTGTGGGTACACCCACACCTCAAGAAGTGCAGAACTTCAGTAGGGAAATTCCCCACCACCTTCTCGATGATGGGCAATTAAATGCTGGCTCAGCATGTGAAGCCCACGTTTTCATACAAAACGGGTGGTTGGATCGAACTTAGATGCCTAGAAAGAGAGAAAAAACAGAAATAGTTCTTGGGTGAACTCAGCTCATCGACATTCACCATCATAAATACTGATTGAATGGTGTCAATAACCTTTCCACCCTCCTGTGCCCCCACTCTCACGCCTGCCTCTTTCACACTTTCAGTATACCCCTCCCTTAGAACAAGCTGACTTTAAGCCGTTTCTGTCTTTTCTCTGAAACAATGAGTTAACTGGGGAGGTGGCTGTGTATCCAAGAGCAACTGGAGCGATAAAAGGCAAGAATATAGATTGCAGCCACTTAAAAACAATTCCTGTGGAACAAGAAAAAGAAACAAAAATATAAGGCGTTGCTAGTCCTGCTCTATTTTACACTAGTTCCGAAGCTGACTGCCAAGAACAGGTCAAGGCGGCTTCACACAGATCAGTGACGCTAAAAGAAGTTAACGGTGGATGATGCATCATCAATAAGCAAAGGAGGAAATGTCCCTGAGTCAGGCTGGTCACGTCCAGGCAGCGTGGACCTGGACTCCCGCTGGAACTCCCACTACCAATCACCGCTCCTCTTGCTACTCTACAACCTACAGACTCACTTTTCGGGAGTCTTTACAACTAGATGCGCTAGGGGCATTTAAGAAAAGCTTAGATAGGCACACGGATAGTAGAAGAGTGGAGGCCTGTGTAGGAGGGAAGCGTTACATTGATCTTAGTGTAGGTTAAAAAACTTTGGCATAACTCCATGAACTGAGCTGATCAGCCTGTACTGTGCTATTACTCTTAGTATTACTTTTTGTTTGCATTGTTCGTCTTCTTTTGCTCATTGGGTCTTTGTGTATTTATGTATAGTTTTCATGAATTTCTTTTCCCCATCGGTGGGGGAGAAGAGAGAGAAATTGCCTTTCAACTCATGAGAGAGCATAGGCCATCAACTTTTAGCTGTTGATGTTTCTATAGCAGGCAATTTCTTCTTTACAAGGTCGAGTTGCTAGCTCGGCGCTCAACCCAGCACGGATGGCAAGCGTGCATGGGAGCCGGCTGGGTTTGAACTCGGCACCTTCCGCCCCAAAGTCCAGCGCTGATGCCACTACGCCACCAGCCAGCTTTTCCCCATCAGTGCCTGCAAGAAAAAGAATCTCATCGTAGTATATGGTAACATATACTCTATGTTTTTTAAATACTAAATTTACTTTGAACTTTGGGTGGGGAGTTCAATAGCACCATGGGAGCACCTTCACTGGAAGGTGGTTCACCCCCCCCCCCCCCCCCCAACTTCTCAAGAGCACTTAGGGATGAGCAATAAATGCTGGTCGTGCAGGTAGTGCCCACCTCCTGGGAACTAATGATCAGATGTGTGGGAGGAAGGCAGGGTGTCTCTACCTGATGTGAGCCTCACGTAGAATCACAAGGAGGAACCACATCACTAACCTACCGTTTGGCTCAAGGAGCCTTTCTGTCAGCAGGTCTCTTCCTCCCACAGCCATTTGTCTTTACGCCTCCTCATTTAGTGTCGTACAGCACAGAAAGAGGCCCTTCAACACAACTCATCCATGACAACTAAGATGCTCATAGCTAGTCCCATTTGCCTAAGTTTGACTCAAATCTCTCTATCCTATCCATCTACCTGGTCAAATCTTTTTTTTAGTGTCTTAATCACTTCCTCTGGCCAAAAGACTTTGTACCATGATCCCTTACCTCGTTAGGTCATTCCATATATTGACCATACCCAGTGTAAAAAGTTACCCCTCACATTCCTATTAAATCTTAAAACCCCAACACTCTGGAAAAGCTGTGAAAAAGACTGTGCCTTCACCCTATCTGTGTCTCTCATGATTTTATAGACCTCTATAAGTTTACACATCCGTCTCCTATGCTCCAAGGAATAAAGTCCTACCCTACCCAACTTCTCCCTATAACCCAATCCCTTGAATCCTGGCAACATCCTTATAAATCTTTTCTATGCTCTTTCCAGCTTAATGCTATAATTCTTTTAACAGGATAACCAAATTGGTGCATGGAACTCTAGCTGTGGTCTCACCAGCGCCTTGCACAGCTGCAAAGTAGCAGACCAACTTCTATACCCAGTGCCCTGATCAATGGGGGCCCGTATGTCAGAAGCCTTTTTTCACCACCCTGCCTACCTGTGACATGTTTCCAGGGAACAATGAACTGTGTTTAATGCCACAACTGTGACATGGATTCTGCGTTCTCTGTTTTTACAGAAAGGGGCTGGCTATCACCTCGACCTCTTTTGGGTGGCAATCCTCATGGTTATCTGCTCCTTCATGGGGTTGCCATGGTACGTAGCAGCCACTGTCATCTCCATTGCCCACATCGACAGCTTGAAGATGGAGACTGAAACCTCAGCACCTGGGGAACTGCCCAAGTTCTTGGGAGTCAGGTAGGTGACATCTCGGGTGCTGGGCTGGGAAGCTGGGATTTATGCAACAAACGTGTGATACAATCTGCTTATCAAGGATAGAGATCAGTGCATAGGCAATCTACGCCACTATTCAGCAGGGTAACTTCTGAGCGTCCGTCTCAACCCGCTTTACTCTCCAATTCCCATATCCCTTTTTCTAAAATGCAGAGAGGATATGGGGAATATTGCCTCAATGGACAGTCACACAGCATGAAAACAGATCGTATGCCCATTTAGTCCATGCCATCAAGATCCTCCATCCAACTTAGTACCATTTGCCAGCATTTGGCCCATAACCTCCTACAAGTCCATGTACCTGTCCAACTGTCTTTTAAAGGTTGGTTATAGTACTTGTCTCATCCACTTCCTGGTAGCTTATTCTACACGGATTACCCCTCAGTCTCTTACACTCCAAGAAAAACAGATCTAGCTTGTACAACCTCTCCCTATAACTTAGTCCCACAAGGCCTAGCAACAACCTTGATATCTTCCCAGTTTAATAATCTCTTTCCTGCAGCAGTGTGACCAAAACTGAAAACAGGAATTCAAGTATAACATCACCACAGCATGATCTCCCAATTTCTGGACTCATTACCCTGACTTATGAAGACCAACCTTGTCAAGCCTCGTCAAACCAAGCCAATGAGACAACCAGAGCAGCAAGATAAGGAAGGCAGTGAGATAAGCAGGACACTGAACCAACCAGGGCTAAGAGTGTGTGACAACCAGGACAGTGAGATAACTAGCAGTCTGTCTATGTTCATGATGTTGGTGAGGAAACCAGGGACAGCTCCGGAGTTGACTTGGTGCCAGGGTCTTCCACAACTATCTGAGAGAGGAGGTGGGCTCTCAGTTCCTCTGGCAGTGCAACACTCCATCTGAGAGAACCTTTGTACCCAAATGCCTGAGTTCGTCAGCAGTGTTAGTACATCACTCCAAACTCCACCGTCACGCGCTGTAGGATGGGGATGCTCAGTCACCCATACAACCACAATTCCTGTTTTGTAAAGTTCTGTGAGTTTTAAGCTGACTTCCTTGTTGAGCTGCTGCTGTTTTGCTTTACGTCCAGGGAGCAACGAGTAACGGGCATTTTTGTCTTCATTCTGACTGGTGTCTCTGTCTTCTTGGCTCCCATTCTAAAGGTACCTCATTTAAGCATTTATTAATTTTTTTAAGAAGTAATGTTTTTATGTGTTGTAATTGACTGCACAGTTCAACACCATTGACCCACTGTGTTTCTCTTGTCTCTTTGTCGAAGTTTCAGTTTCCCTCTGGTAGGAGAACACCATTTAACCCGCTGTGTGTCTCATGATCGCAACAGGAAATTGGTAACACAAGCTAGGCACATGTCACGCACACATATACTCTCTCTCTCTCTCTCTCTCTCTCTCTCTCTCTCTCTCTCTCTCTCTCTCTCTCTCTCTCTCTCTCTCTCTCACTCACTCACTCACTCACTCACTCACTCACTCACTCACTCACTCACTCACTCACTCACTCACTCACTCACTCACTCACACACACACACACACACACACACACACACACACACACACACACACACACACACACACACACACACACACACACACACACAGGAATTGTGAGCTGCTGCTTTGTTTCACTGCTACAGCACACTTCTGCCTCCTTGTGACAATTGTGTGCCAGTGCTTCAAAGACATATTGTACAAATGGATTCATGCTATTAGTTGAGGCTTACTCATCCTCAAAATACTAAAAAGATTTATTTTCACTATGCAAAATCAACACTTTCCCCTGCTGTAAGTTAAGGTGAACGACGAGGTGTGGGATTCTCTGCCCACTGTGAGAGAAACTATGTTCATGCGTTTCCTAAGCCCTGAGAGTATTCTGATGGGGTGGGGAAGGTGAAGATGACCCTGGTTGGAGGTATGAGAATGATATTTATGATTTGGACCTTGTGCCATCTGGAAGGAGATCAGGAGGGCTGATGCACAAACATCTGTCCAGCACTGCTGGTGAAGCTTGCTTCCCCTACCAAACAAATAAACGCGCGCGTGTGCGCGCACACACACACAGACACACAGACACACAGACACACAGACACACAGACACACAGACACACAGACACACACACACACACTCACTCACACTGTTCTGTCTGATGGCTATAGATAAAGGAATTGGTTATTAAAATGGGTTTATTATTGCCATGTGTACCAAGATTATGTATTGCATTGAACTGCTGCTAAGTTAACAAATTTCACAACACATGCCGGTGATAATAAACCGGATTCTGAAGATACAGTCAATGCTTTGTTTTGAATGCCATCATAAGTTACATGAGTTTGGTACAAAGGATAAGCAATAACAACATTTAGATTATAATGTTACAATTAAAGAGAAATTTCAGTGCAAGCAGACCATAACGTGCAAGGGGCATGTCGAGGTAGATTGTGAGGTTAAGAGGTCCATTCCAGAACTTTATAGCAGTGGGATAAAACCTGTCCTTGACCCTGATGGTATGTGCTTTCAAGCTTTTGTATCTTCTCCCCAGTGGAAGTGGGAGAAGAGAGTGTGTCTCGGATGGGTAGAGACTTTGACTGTGCTGGCTGCTTTTCTAAGGTATGGAGAAGTTCAGACAGGGTCAATGGAAGTGAGTGAGGCTGGTTATCATGATGGACTGCGCTGTGTGCACCACTTTGTGGAATCTCCTGCGGTCTTGGGCAGAGCACATGCCGTACTAAGCTGCAATGCATCCAGACAGAATGCTTTCTATGGCGTATCTGAGGGTCTACAAGAGCGTGCTGATTTCTTTAGACTGCTGAGGAAGTTGAAGCACTGGTGAGCTTTCCTGGCCATTGTGTCTCCATAGTTGGACCAGGATAGGCTATTAGTGTTGTAATAGAAACATGAAGCTGGCAACCATCTCCAGCTCAGCATCACTGATGCATTGGGGGGGCATGTGTTCTGCCCCGATTCCTGAAGCCAATGACTAACTCTTTGGTTTTGCTGACTCTTGTCTGATCCCCTACCACTAGTCTGTCTTGTCATTATTGGAGATCCAGCCCACTAGAGTGGAGTCATTTGCAGGTGGAGTTAGATCAGAGTAACATGCATTTAGAAAGCACACCACAGCTTCTTACAGACATCTGAAACACTGCACAGCCAGTGAGATGTGTTAGGGGCTGTAATAATGAAGGAAAGGTGTAAACTGATTGTTCAAGGATAAACATTAGCCCAAACGTCAAGAAGACTCCCTTAGTGTAGTCTTTTTGTGTGCAGCTGGGAGCATTTGGAGCCTCCGTTTTAAACCAATGACAGCATCCAAAAGTCTTAAGAAGGTGGAATCCGGCATCAAGGGTCCCCTCCATCCAGATCATGACCTCTTCTTGCTGTTACCTTCAGGCAGGAGGTACAGAACCCAGAATCCCACACCACCACTTTCAGGAACAGCCACTTTCCTGCATCCATCAGGCTCTTGACCTGACCTGCACAAGTTCTAGCTCAGTAACAGAACACTATGGACCACGTATTGTCTCAGTTTGTGTCTCTGTATGATGGTCTTGCTTTTGCTCAGTCACTCTATGGTATCATTTTGAGTATAATTTATATTTTGTGTGTTGTCTGTCCTTAAATACTTATGATGCTGCTGTGAGCAAGTTTTTCATTGTACCTGTACCTCACCATACTTGAGCTTCTACTTGACCTGACAAACAGTGCCCATGACTGTACTGGAGTGTTTGTACCCCCACTCTGTTACTAAGACTTCTTTCTTGCTTCTAGTTCATCCCGATGCCAGTGCTGTATGGAGTATTTCTGTACATGGGTGTTGCTTCCCTGAATGGTGTACAGGTGAGTAGCGACTATTCCGAGTTCACAGTACTCCAGACAAACTCCCTTGTGATTATTAGGCCTTTGTTACAGTTGGAGTGAATACCTCTGGGGAGATTGTAATCAAAGAGGTGTACAAAATTATGTGTATCGCTAGGGTGACTGCACACAGGCTTCTTCCCCTCGTTTTGGGTGGGACTAGAGCAAGAGGTTTATAGTGAAAGGTGAAATATTTACAGGGAATCTGAGAGGAAACTTTACTCAGAGGGTGCGAGCTGCCGGTGGAATTGATAGATGCGGGTTCAATTGTAACAGTTGAGAGAAGCTTGTATAGGTACATGGACAGGAGGTGTTGGGAGGGATATAGTCCAGGTACAGGTAGATGGGACTAGGCAAAAGATCAAGTCAGCATGGACTAGATAGGTCAAAGGGTCTGTTTCTGTGTTGCAGTTCACTAAAGAGATTCTCCCTGAAACTCCCTGAGATTTCAGCCACCTTGAGCCAATTAATGGTGGTTCTCCTTCAAAACAGACGATGAGAGTTTCTAAAGTGGAAAAGCCACTGTACTGGGGCAGTTCCACTCTCTCAACCCCCAACGTCTGGGTCCAGTGGTTTGAGTAGTCGTCACAACCGGGGTCTTCCTTGGTTGCAGCGGATGACCGTGCCTCATCAGGCCCTTCGCTCTCCACGGAGCATTGCAGAAACCGCCTTCCTAGCTGCTGGGTCTCGTCCGCCCAGTCCATGAGAGCTGGCTTTGTGTGCTAGCACAGTCACTGGGATATGAGGCCAGGGTACCGGGGTTTGGCTGCTGTCACATGCAAACAGCTACTTGGAGCCTCAGAAGAGAGCTGAGTGTCCGGTAGGGACCAAAGATGAGTGAGCGGCCCCAGATTAGACACAATAAGCCTCTTCGCCAGAGGTGCTACCCCTCCCTGGACACCCCATATCTCCCCATTAATTGAGCCATAAAATTGTAGAATTATACAGTAAGGGAATAGGCTCCTCAGCCCAATTCATCTATGCCAAACAAGTTGCCTAACTCAACTATTCCAATTTGCCTGCATTTGCCCCATAATCCTCTAAGTCTTCCTTATCTGAACACATGTCCAGCTATCTTTTAAACATTGCAATTATATCCATCGCTCGTACTTCCTTGGGCAGCTTGTTCCATACACCCACCATCTTCTGTGTGGAAAAACTTGCTACTCCGGTCCATTTTAAACCTTTCCCCTCTTACCTTAAACCTGTACGCTTTGAGTGACAACTGAGGGGTCCTGGATCGTGCTCCATCACAACCCTGATGTGTCTCGTAATTGGTGAAGGGCTTTGAGGTGTCAGGGGGTAAGGATCCAGTGAGAGGACTTGTTCTTGAGGCTGAGGGAGCAGTGGATTGAGGGTGAAGGCTCCGCTTTATGGTTTCAGTTCATGGACCGGTTGAAGTTGCTGCTGATGCCTGCGAAACACCAACCAGACTTCATCTACCTGCGTCACGTCCCCCTGCGCAGAGTGCACCTCTTCACCTTCATTCAAGCAGTCTGTCTCACCATGCTGTGGATCTTGAAGTCAACTGTGGCAGCCATCATCTTTCCAGTCATGGTAGGTTGCCTCACTTCTTTACAGAGCTCACTGCAAGCCTTGGGTGCTGTTGGGCTGTTGGTGTGGAGTTTGCACGTTCTCTTTGTGACCACTTGGGTTTCCCCCAGGTGCTCTATCCCTACCTCTATATCTCTTCCCCACTCCCTCCCACCACGGATCCCTGTACTGATCTACATTTAAGGAAAAAAGTCTTTCCAAAGTTCTCAGCCTACAGTTAGGCCCTGGTTATGTTGGCAGTAGCAATGAAGCAATAGTTACACTAGGATTCCACTCAGCCTCCACAACTTCAGAGAAACCAACATAAGTTTCTCCAACCTCTCCTTATACTGTAGCTTATACCTTCTAATCCAGGCAGCATCCTGGTGAACCTTCCAAAACATACATCAGTACATACAAATGCCCCCAAATCCCTCTCCAGTAAAGTCACATTTGATTTACTCCAAAATTATGGTGAGTGGTAATGTTCCTGGTTGCTATTGGTAAATTCCAGGCTGCTCTAAATCAGCACAAGCAGGAGCGTGGTGAGGATGGTTATGAAGCCTAAATCCCTGGCCTTCCTGCTTATAGAGTGTCAGTTCTGGTGATCCTGGTGGATAGAATGTGACATTTGGGTTGGAATATGCTGGCTGTGTTTCATTTAACCACTGCAGCCTTGGAGTAATATAATGGATTCTCCTTGGTGCCTACAGATCTTGGCGCTGGTAGCCGTAAGGAGAGCAATGGACTACATCTTCACCCAACATGACCTTAGCTTCCTGGATGATGTCATCCCAGAGAAGGATAAGAAAAAGAAAGAGGATGACAAGAAGAAAAAGAAGAAGATGAGTGCAGACAGTGATAACGAAGATGTGAGGAATGGCTAAGTAATTTAGTAACTGGCTGTTAAATTAATCCTGCAGATCCGACCATAACTGAAACGTGTGACTAATAAATGGTAAAATATAGTTCCCACTTTAGGCAATAATCCATCAGAAATGAATTTCAAATTCTTTCCAGCACAGACGACTTTCGGCCAGTCAAACCTGTTACAGGCTCTCCCATTAGGCCTGCATATTTTTTTTAAATTGTTGCCAGTTTCCTTAAGAAAGGTCCCACTAAACCTGCTATTGAAGAATTTCTTTCTAAGTTCAAAGTAATTATATTATCAAAGTGTATATATCTGTTGCCATATACAATGACGAGATTCATTTTCTTGTGGGCATTCACAGCAGAGTAGAAAAAAACGCAATAGAGTCAATGAAAGACTGCCCCAACAGGACAGAGAGCAATCAGTTTGCAAAAAACAACAAATTCTGCACATATAAAAAAAGAGAAATAATAATAATAATAAATAAACAAGCAATAAATATCGAGAACATGAAATGAGGAGTCCTTGAAAGAGAGTCCCTGGGTTGTTGGAACAGTTCAGTGGTGGGGTGAATGAAGTTGAGTGAAGTTATCCCACCTGGTTCAAGAGCTTGATGGTTGAGGGGTAATAACTGTTCCTGAACTTGGTGGTGTGAGTCCTGAGGCTCCTGTACCACCACCTCATCAGCGAGAAGAGAGCGTGATCTGGATGGTGGGTGTCCTTAGAGATGGATGCTGCTTTCCTGCGATAGATGTGCTCAGTGATGGATTGGGCCAGATCCACTACTTTCTGTATGCCTTTTCATTCAATGGCATTGGTGTTTCCATACAGACCATGATGCAACCAGTCAGCATGCTCTCCACCTCACATCTATGGAAGTGTGTCAAAATTTTAGATGACATGCTGAATCTTTGTAAACTTCTGAGAAAGTAGAGTTGCTGCCGTGCTTTCTTCTTAATGCCACTTTCGAGCTGGATCCAGGACAGACCCTCTGAAATGATGACACTGAAGATTTTAAAGTTGCTAACAGTCTCCGACTCTGATCCCCTGATAAGAATTGTCTCATGCACCTCTGCTTTCCTCCTCCTAAAGTCAATCAGCTCCTTGGCCTTGCTGGCATTGAGTGAGAGGCTGTTGTGACACCACACAGCCAGATTTTCAGTCTCCCTCCTATATGCTGATTCATCACCACCTTTGATTCAGCCAGCGACAGTGGTGTCAGCGGCAAAGTTAAAATGGTGTTCGAGTTGTGCTTAGCCGCACAGTGATACGTATAAAGTCAGTAAAGCAGAGGCTGAGCACTGTGCTCTGATGCACCTGTGCTGATGGAGATGTTACCACGTTCTTTTTAGGCTCTGGTATAATTGAAGCCCACCTGAAGTAGGTAGGTACCTCAGACGGTCGAAGCAAGAGGTTAAAGATACTGGTGAATGTTCCAGCAAGTTGATACACACAAGTCTTTAGAACTCAGCCAGGTGCTCTGTCTGGTCCAGACGCTTTCCATGGGTTCACCCTCATGAAGGGAGCCCCACATCATCTTCAAAGACTGAAATCACAGCTTCATTGGAGACTGTGGGAGTTCATAAAGGTGCTGCCACATTTTGACTTTTGAAACTGAGCGTAAAAGGCATTGAGCTCATCTGGGAGCGAAGGCCTGTGGTCACCTATGTCGCTCGGTTTCATTTTGTAGGCGGTGATAGCATTTAAGCCCTGCCACAGCTGTCGAGCATCCTTCAGTGATTCAGGTTTGATCTGGGTTTGCCACTTTGCTCATGAGTTGGCTTTCCGGAGATCCTATCTGAACCTGTTTGATTTTACTTGGTCGCTAGACCTGAATACCAATGATCTGCCCCTCAGCAGGTTGTGCCTCCAGGGCTTCTGGTTAGGGAAGACTCTGAATGATATTATGGAGTTATACTCGTCTACAACTGTTTTTTATAAAGTCTGTGAAAACCATGGTGTATTGGTTCAGATCTTCTGACGAGTCCTTGAATATGGCCCAGTCCACTGACTAGAAACAGTCTCGTAGCTGCCCCTTTGCCTCTTGTGACCACCTCTCTGTTGTCCTTATCTTTGGAGGCTTGTTCTTTAGCCTCTACCTGTATGCAGGTCAGAGGAGGATAGCTGAGTGATCAGAGTTCCTGAACTGTGGTCTAAGCATGGAACGCTAGGCAGAGTGTTACAGTGGTCAAGTGTATTGGGACCCCTGGTGCTGCAGGTGATATGTTGATGATAATTGGGCAGAGATTGCTTCAAACAAACCTGACTGAAGTCCCTGACAATGATTTGAAAGACAGGGAGTAAGGCTGTTTCTTGTTTGCTGATGGCAGCATTCAGTACAGCGAGATTCTGTATAACCTTGCCCTTTGGCAGTTTGTGAACTGCGGTCAGGATCATGAGGAGAACCTCATGGTAAGTAGAATGGTTGCCACTTAATCATTAAATGCTCAAGGTCGGGGAACAAAGACTGAGCACCGCAAAGAGTTTAACATGAAATACAGACGCCACGTTTTTCCTTCTCTAAATCAGCAGTCCAATCCATCCTGTGTATCAAGAAGCCCTCGGGTCTTACCAAAGTATCCGGTGTGTCCAGAATGAGCCATGTCTCCATGAAACAGAGAAGGCAGCAATTTCTTATTTTAATCTTGTTCTTAGGTCCACAGTCATATTCTCCAGTGACTGTATGGTTGCTAACAAGATGCTGGGTAAAGTACGTTTGATGCTGCTTCATTTTAGCTGCTTGGGGGTCCCCCTTCCTACCTCTCTTTCAGCCCTGGTGATGTACCTTTGTCTCTCTCACCCCTGAGAGTTGTCTGCCGAGTCCATCAGAAGATCATGAAATTCCTAGTTTGCTACAAGACAGTTCAAAAGTATGTTACTTAAAGGGAAATGACAGGCTACAGACTGCAGTGAGAGCACTTCAAAAGAAGTGTATTTAGAAGTTTTGTAGGCTGCCCGCAACATGTTGCTATGGTTGGTTCGTGTGGTGCTTCAATTTATGTCATCTGGTTACCAATTCTCCCACTGCTTCTCCCCATTGAAGCTCTTCTGCATCACAGATGGTCCCTGTGACCTGCTTTGTTATCGGGCAACTCATCCAATCACAATTTGCCTTTTAAAACATGGAAACTGACCCAGGGAGGTGATCCCTGGCTGGGAGCGATGTTATCGGTGCTGTATCACTGCAGTAATATTGATTGCAGTTTATTTTAAGAAGACATCTTTTAAGAGAGAGGGTTTATATTGACCCTCTGGTTTGGGAGAAAGAGCTCAGTTCTCCTCTCACTGTTCCTAGTCTTTCTGAGGTCAACACTGAACTGCTGTGCTCTAAATTTCAGTGACTCTTTTGTCCAGGGCTCATCACAATCAATTATTCCAAAATTACCTTTCACTCCCATGATATGAACACATTATCACAGTGAACTATCTGCTGTCCAGGAACTGAAACCAACCCACATCGAAGATGAGATCATCCCTTTGCCCAGTTGGAACTCAACACAACCAAGTGTGTTATGAATAATTGATATGGAAATTGCTGGTTATTAAGCACTACCTTTGTCTATGACCAGAAGGGACAGGAAGACTTGAGGCTAAATGCAATTGTGTTTCCCATGACTCGAAGAGGAACCTCTTCATGTTTATGGGTCTTGGTGAGATGGTGGCAATTCCCTAAAAAACCTATCCATGTCAATATCATGGTCACTCCATTTGATGTAGGTCAGTGTGGGTATTGGGGTCTTGCTGTAATTAACAATGAAGAGGAGGAGCGGTCAACTAGTTCCCAGTGTTCCCAGTTGTTTTCCAGCATAAAGTCTGCACAACCTCATATGCACCATGACATTTGTTAGTGTGAACATAGTATAGTAAACAGAGGGATTTGCACTTCAATCCTTGATGTTGTGCCGAACTAGTAAACTTGTTTAACTATTAAAATGGTAATAAAATGCATAATTAAACTTGTCCCTGCTGCCAACACAATGTCCACATCCCTCCACTCTCTACGCATTCATGTACCTATTTAAGTATCAGTTAACTGCCTCAACCACCACATCTGGCAGAGTATTCCACAGACCCACCACAAAATGTGTTTTTTAAAAAAAATGCACCATACACCTCCTTTGTAATACCCACCCTCACCTTAAATAAATGTCCTCTAGTGTGGATGGTGTTGCAGTCAAAATTAACTCTCCACAATTTGGACAGTTAGGCTTGCCAGTTTGTTCCTGGAGATTTCATTGGATCGTCGCTGACTGCCGTCTTGCCATTGGTCATTGACATGCTTGTCCTTTCTGTTACCCGCTTTCCCCTCGTCAGTCAGAAAGCAAGCAATCAGTTGACTTCCTAATTGGATGCTTTGGATGTGGAAAACAAGTAGTTCATTTACCAGTTGTCTTGCAACCAACAAGACTTTAGTATTATTCACTCTTGGGTATTTCTGATGAGTGGCCAGAAGGTTATTTAAGTGAGAATAAACTTCAGTCCAAGGTTAGGAGCTCTGCTGGCTCTTGCTGAGGCTGTGTTGTTGGGAAGAGATCTTGATGCTGGCTCAGGTAATCTCAGTCTCTCTCTCTTCTGGCTTGGCTTTCTCCCAGCCTGAGGCCAAGACCGCCACCTTGATGTGATGTGTTGAAGACTGTTGACCATTGCTGAATCAGAATCAGGTTTATTATCACTGGCATATGTCACCAAAATTGTTAACTTTGTGGCAACAGTACAATGCAATACATGATAAATATAGAAATAAACTGAATTACTGTAAGTATATGTACTAGATATTAAATAGTTGGTTAAGTAGTGCAAAAACAAATTTTAAAATAATAGTGAGGTGGTATTCATGGGTTCAATATCCATTTAGAAATCATATGGCAGAGGGGAAGAAATTATATGTGTCTTCAGGCTTCTGTACCTCCTTCCTCTCAGTAATGGTCTGATTGTTATCATTGATAATCAAGGTTGCAATATCAAAACATCATGTAGTGTGAAGTTAAGCAACCAGCAATGGATGCCTTAACTAGCATGGTGTTTCTCCTGGTTGGGTCCAAGCAAGGCAAGCCAAGCCCAAATCCTGTTACATCGATCAAAATGTTTATGATAATACTTAACAGAGTTCATTATTTACATTTCTTATTGGCTGGGAGTAGCTTTTTTGTGTTTTGTGCATTGCTGTTGTCTTGTTTAAATACCTTCTGAAATGTTTTTCAGTACTGAATCACGTTTCTGCTCCTTTGTGAATATATCCCATGGAAAACTTTGTCCTTTGACCAGACGGACTGTGATGCTGCTACATGTCATGAATTATCTGTCTAACCCTCAATGCAATGCAACTGCCCTGGTGCCACACTGCCACATGCCCATGTCCTCTATGTCATGCCTCTTCCTGCCAGTATCTGTAAACTTCTCCACTTGTCCTTTAGGCATCTGTGAGTGAGTGTGTTTGTGTGTGTTGTGCATGTGTAGGAGAGAATGAGTGTGCATGTGAAAGAGTGTTTCTCGTGTGTGTGTGTGTATGAGCGTGTGGGAGGGTGAATGAGAGCATACTTCTATGATAGTCTGTATGTGCTGTGGGTGTGTCCATGCGCACGCTTCTGTGAGTGTGTACATGTGTGTTGCACTTGTGTGTAGAGCTTCTGTGAGTGTGTAAAGAGTCTGTGTGTTTGAGAGTGTGCTTCTATGAGTGTATACAAGTGTGTGTTTGTGTGCTTCTGTGAGTGTGTAAGGAGTGTGTGTGTATGTGTGTTTGAGAGTGTGCTTCCATATGTGTTTGTATACAAGTGTGTGTTTGTGTGCTTCTGTGAGTTTGTGTGTGTCTGTGAGACACCCTGCAGATCTAGTGGCATCTCTGAACAACATAGCTTTTGGACCCGTTCTGTTCATGCTGCAGAAACACCCGTGAAAGAGTGGAATTACAGGGGGCAGTCCCTCTTTTACCAGTGCAGTGGCATTGACGTAAACCCTTTGTTTTCAGTCAGTTAACCAGCTGACTGATGATCCTCTGCATTGTTGAGTATTCAGGTTACAGCCCTAACAACCATTGAAAGACAACAACATCTACTACAAGCAATTAATGCCATAACAAAGTCCACTCAGATCTTTTGTTTAAGAGTTGGTGCCCATTACCAGCACACACACAAACCCTCACCCATCCTCAGCAGTTGGTATGGTCATTTTCATTCATTAACTTTGAGCTCCAGTTTGTGATGTGCTGTTTTTAAGCATTGTAAACATTTCCTTCACAGTCTGATTACCCATACTCAGAAAAAGTTCCTGCAATTAAAATTTCAATGGACATGATGGAACGAGAACCCTTCCTAGGCAGTAACATATCTTCTGAGAGTGAGTAAAATCTTATGACTGCCACAATTCCATTCTGTCAATGGGATCATTTCACTCACACTTCTCACAATGTCCAATACCACCAACACTTATTTATTCCCCATTTCTACCATTTCCCACCTCCATCTCTCTGTCTCCCTCTCTTTCGCTCTCTGTCTCCGTCTCCTTCTCTCTCTCTGTCTCTTTCTTGCCACACTCCTGGACCTCACATGAACTGTGCTGTTAAAGCTCTGTGGCTAACAATCATCAGCTAACTGTGCTTCACTGGGAGCCATAACCAAATGTTAACCCTCCGTCTTTTGTCTCCCTTTTGCTGTCGTTTCCTTTGTGTTTCAGGTCAGTGAATTCTTTTGCTTTATCTGCACGCTCTTTCCCTTAATCAGCGCAGAGAATGTGATTGGGAGGTTGTGCTTACACCCTGTCCTTTGAAAGCAGTCACTGTTCAACTGCAACCAGCCCTTCGTTCATGTGTTTGTGACTGCATGGGTATGGATTTCTGCTTTGCAAAATCATTCTGAAAATTTGCCCTTCAGTATGTGACCCCTGCACACGGTAGGAGTAAAGGCAAACCATGTGCGTGTAAGAGACGGTATACTCCGCCCTGTCCCCACCCCTCATGGATCTGGACCACCATCTATTGCCCCGGTAAACAGTGAGCCAGTGCATCCCTTGGGGTGGAGGTAGTCCCACAGGGACAGGATATGGACCCTGTGACAGTGAGGGACAGTGATATATTTCCAAGATTTTGTTATTTATTTTTATTTGTTTAGGGGTACAGCAGGGTAACAGGCCCTTCTGGCCTAATGAGCACATGCCACCCAATTACACCCCTGTGGGCAATTAACCTAACAGCCCACACGTCTTTGGATTGTGAGAGGGAACCAGAGCATTCGGAGGAAACCCGTGCAGTCATGGGGAGAGTGTGCAAACTCCTTACAGTCAGCAGTGGAATTGAGCGCAGGTCGCTGGCGCTGTGGTAGCAGAGCAGTTAGTGCAACACTATTACAGCTTATGATGTCAGAGTTCAGTTCCGTCGTCATCTGTATGGAACCTGTATGTCTTCCTCATACAATGCATGGGTTTTCTCCGGGTGTTCGAGTTTCCACCCCCAGCCCAAAGATGTTCCGGTTGGTAGGTTAATTGGTCATTGTAAATTGATTAAATTTGGGTTAAATTGGGGGGGAGGTTGATGGGCGGTGTGGCTTGAAGGGTCAGAAGAGCCTATTCCACGCTGATTCTCAGTCTAAGTAAATAAAATAATAGCGTTACATTAACCGCTACCCTACAGTGCTACCCCTTGTCCTAGACAAGGTTGATGGATTCCCATGTTCCTGTTGTCCTTTGATATTTCTGAAGCATCCTGTCTCTTAAGAGGCCATTCTGATGACTTGCTACTAATAAAATTGACAATAGATGATAACACTGAACCTCCCTCGCTTCCCAGTCCTAGTCCCAGTACTGCCTTTAATACAGTGGATGTGGACCAAAAGTTTAATTTCTAGACCTTGTCCTTCGTGGGGTTAAAGGCCAGTTGGAACAGGATCGTTAGGGGTGACTTCCACTGTGTTCCTCAGATCCCAGGTAGGGGTCTGACCTTATGCAATTGGGAACTACCTCCATGAAGATGTTGGGCAATCAGTAGCCTTGTCTACATTTGTCCAGTT
The DNA here is from genome assembly GCF_048418815.1 of Hemitrygon akajei. Classification (NCBI taxonomy): domain Eukaryota; kingdom Metazoa; phylum Chordata; class Chondrichthyes; order Myliobatiformes; family Dasyatidae; genus Hemitrygon; species Hemitrygon akajei. The sequence goes on from NC_133127.1 coordinate 37,905,119, forward strand.
TTTTTTTTGTTATTGGCTACAGCTCAGTTTTTTATTGGGTGTCAGTCACTTGGAAATGTTTGGTGATTGGACCACAGGTAGATGCGAAGGCCCCCTGATCTAGCTGAGATGATCATCTTTTGTGAATGGAGTGGGCATCAAATACTACACCCCCATCTGGTGATGGTGGTGAAATGTATCCTTGCCTGCTGATCATAGATCCATAGGCTCTGCTATACTGCCGTCCAGTACAGACCCCCTGACCTTTTCTCTCTGGGTTCTGGGCAGTGATAAGCTAAGGGTGTCAACTTCCTTCCTTAGGTTAGAGTCTCACATCCCTGGCAGTAAATAGGCAAAGTTTTGAAAGAAGAATGAAATTCTTCCTAGTTACTTTTGCTGCCTTTCAATACCATCCTCACCAGCTTCTGCTAAACAGTAGTTTCAAACCCCATTCTCATCCCACTTCAGTCTATGTTTCCCAGCCTAGTTGCATTCAGGTTATTATGGGATGGGGTGGGAGTGGGGTTACAATTAGGCATGACTGTAGCACATGGTTTTCCAAACTCGTCCTACAGTGTGTGGGAGGAGTGCCTCTACAGCAGGAGGTTAAAGGTCATAGAGGTAGGCAATCTGTTCCAAATCATGCACATTGGAAGTGCTGGGTACTAATTGTCACTTCAAATCACTGTTCATGGTAATGATGTTCACACAACTTGTCTCGGGAGCTCAGTGCCTTCCAAAATATGCTACCACCCCGGGAACAAGTTTGTTGGACCACTGGTAAGTGAAAACTCCCACTCACTTTCCCATGTCATTGGTGTTAGTCAACCAATCACTCTCCATTCACTGTACCAATAACTGGTCTGGACAACAGCCCTTGGCAGATGAGATTAATTGGATATCCTGGGTTTCCCACCTGAATCTGATTTGGAGGGTACATTCCCACCACTTGGTTGTCTTTGGACCACATATGGCCTGACCTACTGCCCAGATGTGGATCACTTACCATCCAGTGGTGAACATTGAAGGAAACCTTGGTGGACATGAAGCTGGGACCTTTTGACCATGAACAGCGTATTTGTGGGTTCGTTTTGAACTTGAAGTAAATCATTGCTAGGCCTGAATCCCTGTGGCACAGGATGAGTGGGTAACGGTTCTAGCTTCTTGCATCTACTGAGGGAAATTTTCCTGCTTTTGGTTATATTAAGGGATCATGGACACAACACAAAGAAGAACTGAGGTAGAACAATCATGCTCTGGTAATCGTAGTGTGCACAAGAGGCCTTTCAACCCACTGCTATCCAGTTCATGACATTCTCACAGAGACCCATGACTGAAATTCCCTTGAAATCTCCATGGACCTGTCGGTCATCATGTTCCTAATCACAGCAGCCATACAAATATTTCCCTCTCCCCACACTCTGGTTCCTTTAATGGTTGTATTAAATCCATGTCCTTGTCACTGGTTCTGATTTACCCAATGGAAAATTCTCCATCATTTTGAACACTTGAATTAAATGAGATCAAAAGATATAGGAGCTGAATTAGGCCATCCGGCCGTTAAAGTCTGCTTTGCACTTCAGTCATGGCTGATTTATTTCCAACCCCAGCCTCCCACCTTTTCTCCTTAACCTTTAACCTCCTTACAAATTATAAACCTATCAATTTCTGCCTTAAATACACCCATTGACGTAGCCACTATAATCCTCCAAGACAACAAATTCAGCAGGCTCACCACCCTCTGCCTGAAGAAATTCCTCCTCCTCAGTTTTAGAGGGACGTCCTTTTATTTTGAAGCTGTGCTTTCAGGTCCCGGACTCTCCTTTTAATGGAACCATCCTATCCACATCCATTCAATCCTGGCTTTTCAACATGCAGTAAGTTTCAATGAGGTCCCCTCCCCACACTCCCATATCTCCTTAACATTCTCTATGCTGTGGAGAACAATCCCAACCTCCACCAACACCTCGTCCCTGTATCCCTGAAACAGTTCTGGTACATCCCTTCCATATTTCAAGGCCTTGGCATAATTCAGAAAGTGTGGAGCACAGTACAGCTGTTCACCCATTTCCAATAGCAGGAAGATCTCCCCTTTTGTGTCACTGTCCTGTGTGGAATGGTTGCCAAGTAAATTTAGTTTTAAACTGATGAAGTGACAAATTTTCCCCTTTTTCAATCCAGGAGAAAAGCCACCAGCATTCCTTGAACGACATACTTCGTGCTGATCCAATCCCTTTCTTCCAGTCAATCTCTATACCAAGGTAAGCCAGTCTCACTGTCAGTACTCGGGTACACTCCTGCAGTAATGACACCATCACAGTTCTGTGTTTATGCAAAAAGTTCTAGCAAAGTTTCGAGCACAGCTACAAAGTGTTTCAGACAGGTTTGATTGTACTCTTCCATTGTTCAAGCTTGCTTGCATTCTCTGGGCAACTAGAAGAAGGGAAAATATCTTACAGTGCTTTAAACAAGTGGACCAAGAATCTGAACCATTGATAAAGAGACACGAGCTCAAATCGAATCTTGGCATATCAATTCAATTGATCTGGAGCAAGAAGACCTTGTGTCAGTTATGGTCACAGCTAAACTAGTGGATTGTAGCAAAAACTCGTCCAATGTTCTTCCTTCCCTGGTCTGACCAACCTGTAACCAGGGAAACTAATGAGATTGATCCTAATTGCCCATGAAGTCCATGTTCCATGGACAGATAGAGACATTGAGTGACTAACAACACAACTCAACATATTGACATAAAACTGGTCTGCACAGTGGTGTGACTGATAAAGCAGCAGGCTTGCAGGCTTGCAGCTCCTGCGACCAGGGTTCAATCTGAGTTCAATCAGAAAGAGTAATTGAAACAAAAATTCTGCAGGCGCTGGAAATCTGAAATGGAAATGGAGTCGTAAAAGGCATCAGTAAGACTCCAGTTGGAGTGCAGTGTATAGTTTTGGTCATCCTGTTATAAGAAAGATGTCATTAAACTTGAAAGAGTGCAGAAAAGACATACAAGAAATGGAGTCTAGGACTAGGAGCAAAGGGCACAGCCTCAGAATAGAGGAATGTCCATTTAGAATGGAGATTAGGAATTTCTTTAGCCAGAGAGTGGTGAATCTGCAGAATTTGTTGCCACAGGTGGCTGTGGAGACGAAATGAATGGGTATATTTAAGGCAGAATATGATAGATTCTTAATTGGTCAGGGCACGAAGGGATACAGGGAGAAGGTAGGAGATTGGGGCTGAGAGGGAAAATGGATCAGCCGTGATGAAATGGCCTAATTCTGCTCCTATATTTTATGGGCTAATGTTGCCAGGACTCAAAGGCCTGAGTTTTAGGGAGAGGCTGGCAGGTGTAGAAGTGTAGGAGATTGAGGGCTGACATTATAGAAGTGTGTAAAATCATGAGGTGTATAGATATGGTAAAAGCACCAGCTTTTTTTTCCCTCGGGGAAGGGAATCAAAAACTAAAAGGCATAGGTTTTGGTGAGAGGTAAAAAAAACAAATTAAAAGGGGCATGAAGGGCAACTTCTTCACACAGAGGTGGGTGGGTTTGTGGAATGAGCTGCCAGAGGAAGTTGTTGAGGAACTACAATGACATTTTGACAGGTACGTGGATGATCGAGGGGTTTGAGCCAACACAGGCAAAGGGTCAGCATGGACAAGTTGGGCCAAAAGGCCTGTTTCCATGGTGTATTTCTCAATGACTCTATTACTCATCAAGTTAGGCAGCATCTGCGGAGAGAGAAGCTGTTTGATGATTTTTGATCAGAACTGGAAATGTGAGAAGTGAGGTTGTTTTATGTTCCAGAGAAGGGGGCAAGGTGGGAGAAGAGAGAGCATGTCAAAGATAGGGACGAGAGAGCAAGGTGACAACCCCAGCAGCTAGGGGAGAAAAGGCAAACCAAACAGAATTAGAATCAGGCTTAATATCAATGGCATATGTTGTGAAATTTGTTAAAATAGTGGCAGCAGTACAATGCAATACATGATAAACATTGAGAAAATAATAAATAATTTGCAGTGGGGTGTATTGATATAGCCCCCCCCCCCACCCATCCCAGAGACAACAATTAGAAGCCAAGATGAAAACCACAAGGGTGGAGGTCAGCACAGCAGACTAGCTGAGCTGCAGAAAGTAGGGAAGGCCAAAGACTCATCTCGGCTATTAAGGAAGTACAGAGATATGTCCATAGCTGAAGCCCTGGAAACTGCCAAGCAACAGCTAACAGCTCTGGCAACCAGACTACAGAGGTATACCAAGGACACAGAAGCCAAGCAAATAAATGCACTCTTCTCCAAAGAACCAGGAAAAGTATTTGCACAGTTCCAGAGCAACGACGTGCCAGTACCTAAAACAGCAACTGAGGAGCACTGGAAGAGTATGTGGGAGAAAGAAGCATCACGTAACGCCAGCGCCCAATGGCTGAAAAACCTAGAAGCAAGTCTCTGCAAGCTCCCAGAGGAAGAACCAGTCACCATCATAGCAGTAGATGTCCAACAATGGGTAGCAATTATGAAGACCTGGACAACACCAGGGCTTGACACGATCCATGCTTTTTGGCTGAAGAAACCAACAGCATTGCATACACGGCTGGCAGCTCAAAGAAGGGCAGTACTCGTTATGAAGGATCCTCACAAAGGAGCAACAACGTCGAACTACCAGCCTATCACCTGCCCGTCAACAACATGGAAACTCCTATCAGGGATCAGGCTGAAGAAACGTGTGTAAATTCCTGACCTGCTCAGAGGGGGATTGGTGATGGAACCAGAGACTCCAAGCACCAACTACTGATGGACAAAGCAGTCATGTGACTCCAAGACCAGGCAAACTGACCTAAACACGGCCTGGATCGATGACCAGAAAACATACGACTCAATGCCCCACACATGGATCATCCTGGAATGCCTGTCTCTGTACACGGTCAACAAGACACTAAGGACCTTCATCAAGAACTCAATGGGCTGTTGGAAGACAATGCTAGAAGTTACCTCAAAGCCAATATCACAAGTGACCATCAGACATGGAATATACCAGGTGATGCACTCTCCCCACTGCTGTTCTGCAAAGGCCTGACCCCCCTCAGCCAGATCATCTCAGAGAGTGGACATGTGTCCAGTTTCAGGAGTGGAGAGACCATCAGCCACCTCCTTTAATGGACGACATCAAGCTGTCTGCCAGAAGTGAGAGAGACATTGACTCACTAGTCCACCTGACAAGGGTGAACAGCGGAGACATCGGGATGTCATTTGGACTGGAAAAGTGCAGCCGGGTGGTAGTGAAAAGAGGCAAACTCATCCAGACTGAAGGAGCCGAGTCACCTGAAGGCCACGTACCAGATGTACAGGAAGCTACAGATACCTGGGGATCCTGTGGGTGCGTGGAAGCCGCGATGGGGACAAAGAGTGAGACAAGTCCTAAAAAGCCAGCTGAACAGGAAGAACAAGATCACAGCCATCAACACATTCACGCTACCAGTCATCAGATACCCAGCCACAATAGTGTGCTGGCTAAGGAACGAACTGGAAGCCGCTGACATTGATACCTGGAAACTACTAACCATACATGGAGGATTCAATCCAAAGTCCGACATTGAGCAACTGTACGCCAGCCGGAATCAAGAAGGACAGGGACTTGTCAAGGCCACAGTCCTGGAAGAAAAGTGAAATATCCATGAGTATGTCAGGAAGGTGGCCCCTAGGAACGACCTGCCAGGAGAAAACCTCGGACAACAGGCAGGGGACATGGAAGTGGACATGGGTTTTCCTTTTTCTTATTTCTTTTTATTTTATATTATGATACACCTAGGTTTGCCTTGTCTGTTTGTATATTGTATCATTTACGATGTGGGAATACTTATTTATACTGTAATCATTGTTCTTGGAATCTTTTATAGTTAGTTGAAATATGTACGTTTGTAATCCCATTATCTATGTACCAATTTTATTTTGTTGTTATTAATAATGATAATAAAAAGATGGAAAAAGAAAGAAGTGGACATGGGTGAAGCAGAGCCAGAGGACCAGAGGCCATGTCAGGACAAGCCACTGCACAGGATGTACCATCACCAGATATCAGAGGTGGCTGACATCAGAAAGTCCTACCCATGGGTGGAAGTGGCAGGGCTGAGGGACAGCACAGAGTCACTGCTCATGGCTGCACAACAACAGGTGCTGAGCTCAAGAGCAATAGAGGCAGGGGTCTCTCACCCCAGACAAGACCCAAGATACAGACTGTGCAGGGAATCCACTGAAACCATCCAGCACATGGTAGCGGGGTGCAAGATGCAGGCAGGGACAGCATACACCGAACGGCACAACCGAGTTGCAGGAATTGTGTACAGGAACATCAGTGCTGAGTATGGATTGGACACTCCCATGTCCAAATGGGAAACACTTGAGAAGGTAGCAGAGAATGACGGTTAAGATACTTTAGGACCTCCAAGTACAGACCGGTGAGCAGGTACTGGCCAACCAGCCAGACGTAGTAATACTGGACAAGGAACAGAAGAAAGCGATAGTAATAGATGCTGCAGTAACATCAGGAAGGAAGAATACGAGAAGCTGGAGAAATGCCAGGGCTTGAAACGATGTAGAAAGTTAAAGCGAGTAATCTCGGTGGTGACAGGAGCACTTGGAGGTGTGACACCTGGACTGGGAGAGTGGCTCCAACAAATCCTGGGAACAACATCTGAGATCTCAGTGCAGAAGAGCGCACTACTAGGAGCAGCAAGGATACTGTGTCGATCCCTCAATCTCCCGGGTCTCTGTTAGAGGACCCTAGTTTGACGGGAGAATATGCATACACATCACCCATAAGGGGTAAGAAATATACATCTGTAGAAATTTTCGAGTGTTTTAGGTGACAAACCAAATCTCCTCAAACTCCTAATGAAGTATAGCCACTGCTTGCCTTCTTTATAGCTGCATTGATATGTTGGAATCCTCAGAGATCTTGACACCCAGGTACTTGAAACTGCTCACTCTCTCCAACTTCTGATCCCTCTATGAGGATTGGTATGTGTTCCCTCGTCTTACCCTTTCTGAAGTCCACAATCAGCTCTTTCATCTTACTAATGTTGAGTGCATGGTTGTTGTGGTGACACCACTCCTCTAGTTAGTATATCTCACTCCTGTATGCCCTCTCATCCCCATCTGAGATTCTGCCAACAATGGTTGTATCATCAGCAAATTTATAGATGGCATTTCAGCTATGCCTAGCCACACAGACATGGATGTGGAGAGAGAAGAGCAGTGTGTTAAGCACACATTCCTGAGGTGCGCCAGTGTTGATCGTCAGTAAGGAGGAGAAGTTATTACCAATTGAAACCGATTGTGATCTTCTGGTTAGAAGTGTTAAGTGCAGAGAACAGCAGTTGGTGGAAACACCCAGAAAATCAGCCAGCATGTGTGGAGAGAGATCATCTGAGCTCGTGTTGCAGGAGGAAGAAATGAAGAAGGCTTGGAGACGGTGTGGAGAAAATCTATTGGGATGCTGCCTAGATTAGAGACCGTGCTTTATGAGTAAAGGTTGGGTGAGCTAAGTCATTGCTACCCTGCAGAAAAGGCACTGGCTGTCCACTCTATCTATACAACTTATCATCTTATTCACTTCTATCTAGTCACCTCTTATTCTCCTTTGCTCCAAAAAGAAAAGACCTAACTCATCTAGCCCTTACTCCCAAGACTCTTTGCACCTTGGATATTTGAATTTTCTTCCCGTTTGGAAAGTAGTCTACACTTCTATTCCTTCTACCAGAGTGCATAACCATGCAATTCCCAACAATGTATTCTACCTGCCACTCCTTTGCCCATTCTCCTAGTCCGTTTGTCCTCCTTCAAACTCCCTGCTTCCTCAGCACTACCTACCCCTCCACCTGCCGCCTTAACTTTCGCAAACTTTGCAATGAAGCCATTAATTCCGTCACCCAAGTCATTGGCATATAACGTAAAAGAATCAGTCCCAGCACAGACTCCTGAGGAACACCACTAGTCACTGGCAGCCAAGCAGAAAAGGCTCCCTTTATTCCCACTCTTGCCTGCAGACAGTCAGTCAATGCTCTGTTCTTTCTAGTATCTTTCCTGTACTACCATGGGCTCTTGTTAAGCAGCCTCATGTGCAGCACCTTGTCAAACACCTTCTGAAAATCCAAGTAAGTGACATTTGCCATTCTCCTTTGTCTATCCTATTTGTTATTTCCTCAAAGTATTCCAAAGGATTTGTCAGGCAAGATTTCCTGTTAAGGAAACCATGTTGATTTTGGCCTATTTTATGTGCCTCTAAGTACCCTGATGCCTCATCCTTAACAATTGACTCCAACATCTTCCCAACCACAGAGGTCAATCTCACTGGCCAATGATTTCTTTTCTTCTGCCTCCTCCCTTCTTCAAGTGACATTTGCTATTTTCCAGTCCTCCTGAACCATGCCAGAATCTAGTGATTCTTGAAAGATCATTAGTGATGCCTCCACGATCTCTTCAGCTTCCTCTTTCAGAACCCTGGGATACAGTTCATCTGGTCCAAGTGATTTGTCTATCTTCAGACCTTTCTGCGTCCTAAGCACCTTCTCCTTAATAATAGTATCTGCACTCACTTCTGCCCCTTGACACTCTCGAACCTCCAGCATACTGCTGGTGTCTTCCACAGTGAAGACTGATGCAAAATACTTATTTAGTTCGTCTGTCATTTCCTTGACTCCCCATTACTACCTCTCCAGCAAGATCATCTACCTTATTCCGTGCACTGTGTACATTCAATATAACACCTGCAGTCTTGGATTCATCATCCTTTTTGATTCTGTACCCATGCTATTGTGCAACTCATCCCACTGACTGCGATTTTGCCCTATTATCAGCTTGTCCTTCCTGACAGTCACACTACACACTGCATCTGCTTTTTATCAACTGGCCCATCCTCAGCCCTGTCACTCAGTTTTCCATCCCCCTTGCCAAATTAGTTTAAACCCTCCCCAAAAGTTCTTGCAAACCTGCCCACAAGGATATTGGTCGCCCTCGGGTTCAGGTGTAATCTGTCCCTTTTGTACAGGTCATACCTTCCCCAGAAGGGATCCCAATAATCCAAAAATCTGAAGCCCTGCCCCCTGCACCAATTCCTCAGCCATACATTCATCTGCCAAACCATTCTATTCTTAACCTTCACTGATATGTGACACAGGCAGCAACCCAGAGATTACTACCCTGGAGGTCCCACTTTTCCATTTTCTACTCCTTAACTCCTTAAATGCTCCCTTCAGGACATCCTCCCTTTATACCTATGACACAGTTGAATAGGAGATTGGTAAGACCACGGGGTGTTATGTGCAGTTTTTGTCTCCACATCTAAGGGAGGAAGGGTCTACTTACTGTAGAGTGAGTGCTGCAAGGGTTCACCAGATCGAGTTCTGGGATCACCGGAGAGACTGTGGGAGCTGGAACCGGGAGCAACCCGCGGTTCTCCGGAGGAACGTGGTGGATGGAGCAGCAGAGGAATAGTCAGAGATTCAGATTGAAACCTTGCATACGGCCTGGTGCTTTGTTACTGCGGCAAGGTTTAGTCATGATTGGTGCAGATCCTGGAGTAGGCTCATAGGGCCAGAAGGTCCGCTGCAGCATTCTGTGTTTCTCTGAGTGGCCTCTGCCTGTCCTGTTTAGCTCCAATTCCAAACCAGTGCTGTGGTGGAGAGGGGTTTGCTGATCTTCAATTACCCGCTCATTAAAGCTTCTTCCATTTGTTTTGCAGCCCTCCAACCACTCCATTGAGAACTGTGCCTCAGATAAGAATCGAACTTGAGCCCGACTACGAACCAGGCTCCTTATGGAGAAGCAAGGGAACAGAAACAGCGCTCTGAGCCAGCGACCCAGTGCAGATCGCACACGTTCTCACCCGCCAACGCTGCAAGGCAGACTCGCCTTGTGTTTGGGAATTGCAGTCTGGTCAGAAAGCTGGGGAAGGCCCGAGGCACTTTTCCTTTGCTCTCCATCTACGCAACCCACCCCACCTCACAAACTCTTCCAGAGAGCCCTCCAAACCCTTCCAGGACTAACGTCTTTCTCGAAGAATGTAAGAGGCAGGTGGGGAATTGAGGAGAGGCCAGTTTGGTACGCTACAGCAGCAAGATGCTCCTCTCCTCTTTTAACTACTCTGCCATGGCAGACCAGTCTAGCTCAGTTATTCCTTATGACCTTATTAAGAGCCAAAATGAAGGACTAGCGGGGAATTGCTGACTATGCAAAGGTTATTGTTCCAATGACACTTTTGCCCTGCTTGCTGGATAAACTAATTACAGATACATCATAGTCTCTTCACACCTGACGTCTTATATTGAACTCCTTTTATCATTTGATCCAGTAATTATCAGGTGGGATATATTATTATCTAGCAGCAGACACAGTCTGTAGTCAGACATAGCTCTACCTCTCATTTCTAGAGTGACAGAAATTCTGTACAAATGATTATTATTGTATGCCGCTGTGATTACTAATCTCAATCTGAAAGGTTAAAACTGGGGTCACTAGATCATTAACACTCTTGAACACATCTTTGAAGCCCTTTTTAAAGCATTGCGAGAGATTAAAACTATTATTTTATTTGTGACCAAGCAGTAATTTAAATAATTATTTTTAAATGACACTTTTTTTGTACAGTGCTTAGCCTTATTCTCCCACATGTAAAAATAGGATAATGATTTTAATTAATTTGGGGACCAAGATGCAAGCTCTTTCCTTTAATACCCTGCATGCTCTGTGCTCATGCGTACTTGCTGGTGGATAGCCCACTTGCTTCTGGGATTGAGCAGAGGTCAACTTCAGCACAGTGCTGATTTAGCCCGCAGGACTGGGCGAGGTGCTGATTTTAACCACCTTCTGTCACTCTCCGTTAATCTCAGTAGCTTTGGTCACGTTGGGTTAGAAGATTGCCCCTTGGTACAGAGGAACTAATTCAATTCATAAATCTTGGCTTGAACACAGAAGGCAGATTATTGTCGGAGTTGTGCTGCCCACCTGTGCTGTTGGAATGGCCACAGAGAAGGCTATGCTGAGTTCCGAGGTGGTGTCCTCCCAAGTGTGGGTCGGGTAGTGTTCTTCCTACCTTTCTGTTGGATCCGCAGTGCAGGTTCAGAAATTAACTACAACTGTCTTCAGTGTAATGAATACATTCGGCACAACCAGGCTCAGTCTCAGTCCGGGGAGGTGGGAACTGAAGCCCATTCGTCCACACGTGCAAACAGAATAGGAGCAGATGGCAGTCATTTGATCCTTCAAGTTTGTTCGTCGTTTTATCAAAATCATGGATGATTTCTGTACTGCTATATCCCTGTACTATCTCCCTGATTCCCTTGATATCCGGAAATCTACTGATTTCTGTGTTAAATGAACGGAGTGACTGAGCCTCCACAACACTTCAAGCTGATGTATTCCAAAGGCTCGTCACCTACTGAGTGCAGAACTTCCTTCTCAGTCATAAATGGCCGACCCCTTATGTCCCAGACACCTCAGCCAGGAATAGCAATCTCCCTGTCCAGCCCTTAAGAATTTTGTAAGTTTCAATAAGATCACTGATTCTTCTGGACTCTAGAGACTTCCACTCAGTCTCTCCTGATATAGTAAAGTCGTAGACTGGCAATCCTAGTGAATTCTTTCTGTATTCCTCCTATGGCATTTACTTCCTCCTGTAAGGGATTTAAAACTGTTTTCAATGCTCTAGATGCAGTCCCATCAAGGCTCAATGTGTTTGGGTAAGATATCTTTACCCCTCTCATACCCTATCATAATAAAGACTGATATACTATTTGCCACCCTAATCACATGTCAGATCTCAGTGACTTGTGTACTTGAATATTCAGGTCACTTTCAAATTCAAAACAATTTATTGTTTAAAAATGTTCCGTTTTTCTCTTTTACACAGTTTTCCACACTACATTCCATTTGCCATGTTCTTTCCCATTCATTCACTTGTCCATATTCCCTGGGTGCCTCTTTGAACCCTTCTCCTTATTCATAGTCCCACCTAAATTTGTAGCATTGGCAAACATGGAGATTTGATATTGGTCCCTTAGTCAATTTATTGAAAGACATCGTGAGTAACTGAGGTTCAAGCACTGGTCCCTATGGTGCCAAACTAAGAAAGATCTATTTATCCCCACTCTGCTTTATATCTGACAAATATTTCTCAACACAATAATGCTTTCCCCTCAGCTCCTTGTGGATGAACCTTGTTGACCACCCTCCTCCTTGGGACATTCTAGAAGGCCTGCTAATTCCAGTGCACCTATCTACCAGTTGCCTTTATCTATGTAGTCACATCCTCAAAATGCAAGCCTGGTCTATGATGTAATTAAACTCAGCCTGATCTTATCTCAAATTCCATCTCCCTGCCTTGGTTCCTTAATGTTTATTCCCTCATCCAGCAAAAGTCACCCTCAGTTTCAAAAAAATTCATTTGACCCTAGTCTTGGTTACTCTCTGGGCAAGAGGGGCCCAGACTGACCTTCATATGAGGAAGACAGTCCTGATATTACCCTTGAATGGACGCTGAGTTTAAGGTTCAGCCCCACCACGAATAGATACTCTCTGTCAGCCCTGTTAACCTCTTTATTCCTTTAAAGCTTTTAGTGATCTTGAATTGTTTCAGCTTCTCCTACACAGCACATGAAAGGGTGTACTATCCGTTATGTTAGAAGATTGGACTGACTCTGTTTAGAATACTTGAAGATGTTTGGGCTTATGCAGAGAGATACTCTGGGACTTGGGACTTGGGATCTTCCTGTGTGGAGAGATGAAGTTGGGTATTCCCTGGTTGAGGAGTGATCCCTCTGTGACCAAAAGGACCAAGAACCTGTTACCTCAGGCTGTGGAGCCTGGAGCTGGAGAAATTCTCTCAGTATAAGGGGCCGGCCAACTAATACAGATGTCCTCACTTGGAGGGCTGTGAATATTAGAATTTCTCTTCCCTTGAGAACTCTAGAGGTTCAGTCACTGGGAATGTACAAGCTTGGCTGATTGGTTACCCAGTGTTATTGGTCAAGTTTTGGATACCTGGAATCAGGGGCATAGGCTGGGTGGGGCTGCTGGTGGAGGAAAGTGGGTTTGAACCACAAAATCATATTGAATGTCATAACAGGTTGGAAGAGCTGAAAGACCTACTCCTGCTTCTACTCCTCGTGCTTCTTGCTGAAGCTCTTTAAGAATGTGCAGTTGAGATGCTCACCTACATTTCTTTGTCTCTCTCTCTCTATTCTAATCAAATGTTTACTTGCATCAATAATTCATATAACCGGAGTTGTGAATGACGTTTGCCCTGTCCAGTATTACCAATGTCAGTGAGAGGTGAGGTGGGCTCTGGGGTGGGGATGGTTTTCTCAGAGCTCACTATATGGTATTCTACTTGTTACATCCCCAATACCAGAGGGGGTAAGCATTGTCAAAGGGCCAATAGTTGTTGATGTGACTTCATCCGAGAAGTGGGTTCAGAGTGTCAAGGAGTATGTGCTTGTCGATGTGGATACAGGAAGAGGGATGGGCATCTTACCTAGCCTTGATCAATTGCACTCAGAGCAGATCATTGGCTAATTTTTACAGAGGGGTGGAAGTGATGGAAATGGGGAGTGGGAAATTGGGGAATTAGGTTGGTGATAGATTGGAAAATGTGGAAGTGGGAAGGGATAGGAACTTGTCAAAACAGGCAGTAGTAAAGGATGGGGAGATGGTATGGAGGGTTGTAAAATAGGGGTGGGAAAAAAACAGAAAAACAGCCCCACAAATCTAATACAGGTTTAATGTAATCCTGATATATGGTCATTTGAGCAATCCTGCAAGTTCATTGTAATATATACCCTGGGCCTCATGGAAAATTGAAGCGTTCTGCATCTCAGCAGTCACTGCTGTGTGGTGGATATGCTCTGCGTACTGTGACATCTGAAAGGGTGACTTTAGAACATGTCAACTCATGGCAACATTGGCACTTGTTACTGACTCTCTATTGCCCAGGAGGAGAGAGAGACAGTTATAACCTCCCATACCCATCAGGAAACTGGCTGCTGTTGGATACTCTAACACAGCGATCATGGATTAAAGCCACATGAGGTTTAACAAGCAGAAATTTGATAGGAGAGTTGTAATGTTGAACATTTCAAACCAAGTCTACACATACTTACGCAACATGAAGCACACACCCAGGACATTTAAGTCTACTTGGCAAATGATTGCAGTCTTTTGTAGAAAAGTATTACATTTAATCCATTCCTAAAATAGCAGTGTTGAAATTCCAGCTTTTACAGAGAGCAGCAGGGAACTGCAGCTTCTACCTACAGCCCCGCTAACACAAGCAAACCAAGCTGTGGACAGGACAAGACTGAGGAGGACAGGGAGCTGGGTATTAAAGGAGGAGAGAGAATCAGAGGTTCAGGAACGGTATTGGCAGGTGAAGACAGATTTGTCAGTGGGAGCAGGGGTGGGCCAGTGGACAGAGATGACAGAACACCAAGCCCATGAAGAGGATGAGAACTTTAAAGGCAAAGTGTTGCCAGGCAAGGAGCCGGTGTAGGTCTGTGAGTACAGGGCTGGGTTAACAGGACTCCAGGGATGTGACATAGTGTGTTTTTCTTCTACCCATCACTGCACACAAAGTCTTCCAATGTGATTATACTTGAAATGCATTTGACTACTGAATCACTTCAATCATTCACTGAAATACCAAACATTCATTACTTTGTGTTAATATTTTCATTACTGTAAATACTGGGAGCAGCGAAGGTTGAAGGGTGGACTACAAACCAGTGAAGGATGCACAGTATATGAACTCTGCCTTGCTACTCCCAGTCATAACCTCAGCCCATTCCTCCCCTCTGTGATAGACTGTGTACATTTGTAATCTCTCATATGCACCTTGAGCCACTTAAGTCACTAATAATCTCCGTAGGGCTGGTGATTGCCCTTGTGGGAGAAGTGTAAAGATGTTGCATTTAATTGTAGCTTGCCGAATAGGTAAAAATGGCAACATTATGAGATGTTGGATTAATATAAACAACTTTCTGTGCTAGCAATGATGATTTTTTTTATCAAATGATGTGGGATAAGAAAAAATTAGGGAGGTTTTTATGCATTTTTTTCAGATCAAGTATATGTGAAAATAAATAAAGCAATTTTATGCACTAATTTTGTGGCACTTTGTCTGTCTCCGCTGAAGGGGTGAATGAGTTTTGAAGTTGTTTGTCCTTTACACCTGTGCATACATGTACTTGTGCAATGAAAAACCTACTTGCAGCAGCATCGTAGGTACATGGCATCATGTAAGCAGCATTCACAAACAAAAAATATTAAATATATAATACACAAATTTTACAATAATAAAAGCATAATTAGAACAACAAGAAAACAAAGTCCATTTAGTGCAAAGTGATCAAAATGTCATAGTGTTTCTAAACTACTAAAAAGGGTTGTGCTGGTTGGTTCAAGAACCAAGTGGTTGAAGGAAAGGAAAAGTTCTTGAAATTGGTGATTTGGGACTTCAGGCTTGACCTCATGCCCAATGGTAGCTGTAAGAAGATGGCATAGCCCAGATGGTGAGGATCTTGAATGATAGATGTTACCTTCTTGAGGCAATGTCTCCTCTAGATACTACCAATGAGAATAGTACTGTGGGTAGCTCTGTCGGAGAAATAACGAAGAAACAATGGGCCAATTTGCTTTGAATGCTATAAAACACAGCATCAACCAGGTTGGGTAGTTTGGTGCTATGTTGCAAGCAGTGGGAATTTGTGCTGCTTAGCTCATTTTGGTAACCTTCACACTTCATTAGAGCTGCAAATTATCCAGGGTTGGCCCGGAATCTCCACAGATTAAAGACTAACCTACATGACATGAGAACAAGTAAAACCATGGATAAGATTTTGGAATACTTGGTTATTAAAATATTGGACCTGACAGTATGGGTAAAGTTCTGTTACGTAAGTAAATCTAAATTCAAAGCCTGCTATTAACAAAGGTGATGATGAATATACTGGATTATCATAAAACCCAATAAAGTTCTTCACAGAGGGAAAGTTTTGTCTTTCCCAATCTGGTCTATAATGCGCTCCAGGCCTCCTCATGTATCTAACTCTGACAAGGCCCAGCAAGCCATTCAGTTTTGGGACAATTAGGGATGGGAAATAAATACTGGTCTTGTCAATGGAACACACATCATGCAAAAGGTTAGATACATACAGCATGGAAACAGGTCTTTCAACAACTTGTCCAAACTGACCAAGGGGTCTTCCTGAGCTAGTCCCATTTACCTTTTATTTTGCCCATATTCCTCATAACTTTTCCTATCCATGTAATGGCCCCTGCCTCTACCATTTCCTCTGGCAGATCGTTCCATGTTCTCATTCTTTGTGTGAGAGACTTTTCCCTCGGGTCCCCTTTAAGTCTTTCTCTCTTTAAACCTACCCCCTCTAGTTTTGGATTTCCATTCTCTGGGGAAAAGACTATGACAACCCATCCAAATGATTTTTATAAACTTCTGTAAAGTCCACCTGTTGGTTCCTTTCACTCCAGGGAAAACAATCCCAGCCTATCCAGTATCTCCTTATAAATCAAACCATCCAGTCCCAGAAACACAGCGTGAATCTTTTCTGCACCCTCTTAGGCCATCCTTCTATGCTAGGCAACCAGAACTGTATACCATATTCCTGATGCGCTCTCACCAGCATCTTGTAGAGCTATAACGTGACGTACTTAATGCCCGGCCTGATGAAGGCAGATGTGCTGTACACCTTTAGAGCCTGCCTACAGTATGTCACTACTTGCAGAGAACTATAAGCTTGCACCCCTAGGTCTCCCTGTTCTCCAACACTCCTCAGAGCCCCGTCATTCACTAAAGTCCTGGACAGATTTAGCATCATACTTGTGCGAGTTAGATTCCAATTGTCATTCTTTGGCCCGCTTTTACAGTTGCTCTAAGTCCTGCTATATCCTAAAACAGCCTACACTATTAACCACACCTCCAAGTTTAGTGTCATCCACAAAGGCAGTCCATTCAGACATACAAACAGGTGTTGGGCTGTCAACAGTCGGTTCATCCTGAAGCTGTTAAAAAGCCCAATTGAAACTTCTCAATGGACGTGAGAGGTTTAAGGAAGAATTTCCAGAGCCTGGGAAACAAGATTGAGTTAAGCAAGAGGCTAGTTTTGGAGAAAGAAGTGTGGAGATCACAGGAGACAGTATGCCTGGAGTAAAGGATTGAGATGGGAAGACAGAAGGATCTGAATATAAGGATGGGATTGCAATAGAGAGCTACAGCACAAAACAAACTGCACTGGCCTTCATCCACCTTTTTACACTCATCCTCCTCATATTCCCATCGATGTCCCAGATTCTACCTCTCACCTTCATTTATAGCTGTCAATGAATCAATAATTCAGCACAACTTCGGGATGTGGGAGGAAACCAGAGCACCAAGAGGAAGCACTCTTGGCCACAGGGAGAACTTGCAAACTCCATATATCCCAATGTGAGGATTGAACCCGTATCTCTGAAACTGGGAGACAGTGGCTGCATCAACCACTGTTTAAAATGGAGGTGTTGCAGGACGGATGTCTTCAAAGCATTGGAGGGTCAAGATTGAGTTTATTGCCATACGCACAAGTGCATGTAGGCACCGGTGCAATGTAAAGCTTACTTGAGCAGCATTGATGACACTTTGCATTTCATTATCAGCATTCACAAAAAAAAACCCATAAACTCAATATTATTTATACACAATTCTTGCAAGGAAGAACACAATTTGAGCAAAAAGAAATGAAATCCATTCTTGCATCGGTTGGTGACCGCAGGATGATGGGTATGTGAGGACACGTGTTGTAACATCTCACTTGAGCTCTGATTTATAAAGGATGGAAGGAAGGAACATTGTTTTGTTTAACCCTCATAATTAACACCTCTTTCCTCATCGGTTAAATATAAACACTGCTTCTAAAAATTTCATTTGATGAATGCCTGTGCTTGTAATCACTGTACTGTTACTCCCACCTGAGAGATTAAAATTGTCTGCCGAAAACCTCAAGGAGAATCAGAATGGGTACAAGTCCATATATGGGTAAAAGAGGTAAAGACAGCTCTGATTGGTTGAAGGTGGATGATCTCATGGTCATGTGTTGACCCTTGTCTTTAAAGGGATGTGGGCTGGTGAACAATGGGAGCAGGGGGATGGAGGATTGTATAGCCTAGGCCCTAGAGAATTGTGAGCTATCTGCAAGGACTAGGTAATATCTATCTGTACTTTCTTTGTCCCCAGGCATGCTTAATTATTTAATTTGCTCCCCTGTTGCTTGGTTTGAGGGAATATCTCTGACCATTGGAGATAACAGTTCATTCTCCAGAAGCTGGACTTACTAGAATCCAAATATTTTGTTCTCAGCTAACCTCAGCAGCTAGAACTGAGGACTATGCTGATGCATACTGGAGTGGTTCTGTGTACTTCAATGGTGGCTTCAACAGCTTGCTCCTCATAGCGTACTGCCCTGGTTTACATATCATGTGGACAGCTGAGATGCAACATCCATAGTTGACCCCAACGGTCCTCACTGGAATGGTTATTTGCACCATGAGCATGGATTGACTGGTCAAGCTCCGATGAATGACTTTTTTTTTGTTGTGATGCGCCTGGTCTTGATTTGAGCATAACTAATGGAAGGGAACTTGTTCCTGTTATGCAAAAATACTTCTCAGTTGAAACTGGCCCATTTTTCTATACTGTAACAGTGGTCAAACAATATTGGCTGTAGAATGTCTTTGGGTGTATTAAAATAATGAAAGACAACTGAATGAGTGCAAATTCTTTCTTCAAATTGTCACCGAAATTAGAGTGATTGGGCTGTCATTCGTTAAGTACTTCACTCTATCTGAATCACTTGTGATTTGATGGGGAGGGGCCTGGTGGGATCTGAGCTCAATGCAGAAATGTTGGTAGACATCGTTGTTGGCATGAACTTGGGCCGGAAGTCCTACCTGCATCTGTGTTGTAATGCTCTTGGACTGTGTGATGGTATGTGATGAGGAGAAGAGGGTGAATCAAATCCCATTCATAAAACTCAATTACATATTTGTGTAATTCTTTTTCAACCCAGAATACACAGTGCATGTGACAAGGTATATAAACCATAACTGATTGCCCTGCGTGTCGATGACAGTGACACATCTCTTCCTGATAGGGTGAATGTATTTTCTGAATGATTTGACCAATTGAATGATGTGACATCGAGGAAAGTCCCCTTTCTTCCAGAGGAACAGGTTCCCTATCGAGCTGCAGCCAAGGTGAGGAGGACTCTAGCCAGGATAAACTGCCGCAAAACAGCAGGGCCGTACAATATGCTGGTCAGGTGCTGAGGGATTGTGCAGCCCAGTTCACAGTAGCCTTAATGACATCTTTAACATCTCACTGAAACAGTCCACTGACCCCACAGGCTTCAAGGCATCATACCGGTGCCCAAGTGAGCGATGGTAACTGGCCAAAATGATTACTTCAACAATCATGAAGTGCTTTGAGCAGCTGGTTATGGAGTGCATAACCTCCCACCTTCCTGCTGCATTGGACGCTTTCCAGTTCGTCTGCCGCTCGAACGGTCTACTGATGATGCCTCGGCCCTCCACAACACCCTGTCCCACCTGGAGAACAATGCCTCGAATGCCAGGGTGTTGTTCATTGATTTCAGCTCGGCATTTAACATGATCGTCCCTCAGAGGCTGGTGGGTAAACTCGCCTCGCTGGGACTCAACAGTCCTCTTTGTAAATGGACCTTGGACTTCTTGGCAGAAAGACCGCAGTCAGTCTGAGTTGGCAGCAACACCTCAAGCTCCATCACACTGAGCACTGGTGCCCCCAGGGTTGTGTGCGCAGTCCACTGCACTGCCTCATTCAGCTGAAAGCACTTCATCAAGTTCACTGTGATACGACAGTGCTTGGCCTCATCAGCAACAATGATGAGTCAGCATACAGAGAGGAGGTAGAGAGGCTCATCAAGTGGTACAAGAGCAACCTGTGTCTCAACGTGGACAAAAGAGGTGACTATGGGCTTCAGGAAGGCACAGATCGACCACTCTCTATTACACATCGATGGCTCTGCCGTGGAGAGAGTGAAGAGCACAAAGTTCCTTGGTGTGCAGATAATGGATGATCTCATCTGGACCCACAACAACTCCTCACTGAGGTGTTCAAGTCTCCCTCCCCAGTTCTAACAACTTTCTACAGGAGCACCATCGAGAGTATGCTGTCTGACTGCATCATTGTGTGGTGTGTAAGCTGCAAGGCATCGGACTGCTGACACTACAGAGGACAGTAAAACCCACCGAGAGGATCATCGGGGTCTCCTTTCCCCTATTTGTGACATTTTCCGGGAGCATTGCAGAAGGAGGGTCTGAAGCATTGCAAGGGGTCCCTGCCACACATCCTACAATCTCTTTGATTCACAGCCATCATGAGGGAGGTATAGAAGTACTAGGACTAGGACTGAAAGACTGGGTAACAGCTTCTTCCCTCGGGCTGTGACATTAATGAACACCCTGCCACTGAGGTCTCGTCACCAGGCCAGCGAGCGGTTTACTGTTTACCTGTGCTGGGCTTTTCTACATGCATTTTGAAGTATATTTTATTAACTTGTTTATAGCATGAGATTTTGGTTGTGGGTGCACTGTGGCCTGGAGGAACGCTGTTTTGTTTGGCTATAGATGACAATAAACTTGAACTTGACTTGAATAAACAGTGTCAGTGATTGTTTTGAGTAAAATTGGACTACACTTTTCTGGTCACAATCCATGTTAGTGTGTATGACATTTCCCTGTGTCACATCAGAGCAAAATCTAACATCTTGCTTGAGACAAAAATGCAAGATACTTTCTAAGCAAATGCTTTAAACACGTTAACTCTACTGGCATTTCAACATAGTATTGGGAACAACTCAGACATCCAAGGGAGTTTTGAAAACAATGGTTTGGTGGTTTGGTGCACTTTAGCTGGAACATTAATTCAAGTTCAGTGTCTATTCCCTGAAATCACCATGAAAAACCTCTTGGTGCTCTTCCAAGACTGAAAATGGGAGATTTTTCCCTAAGAATGGCCAACAATAATCTCTCAACCAATGTCAAAGAAGGAGATTAGTTGTTTTTTTAGCACCTTGTGTGAGCTTACTGTACAAAAATCGATTGCTGCATTTCCAACATCACAATGCTGACTAAAATTCCAATGTATTCAATTGGGTATGAAGAGATTTTGAAGGTCATGTTTCTGTAACAACAATTATCCAGAGATTATTCATTAATCATGACCAGAAAATGCTACGCTGCCTTTCAAGATAAATATTTGGTTTGATTGTGTTCAATTGTTGCAAATATATAAATAGTGGACAACATATTTTGAGGTTATGATTTTGAATTCAATTATTTACAGTGAGGCTAGAAGAGGCAACTTCAAAGTTAGGAGTGGACCTTCTACCCACTGAGTCAGGCATTCCAAGCTGATGGAATGGATGCCAAATCTCCCAAGACACTTCCAGCCAGTATCTACCATCCTGTGTGATGCTTGGTGTGAGTCCTCATGTTATGAAGTGTAAACTCCGGATTCACATTGTGCTTACATTTAAAGGTGAATTCAAAGGCTCAAAGGGAACTTAGTATCAACGTACATACTATATACGTTACCAAACACTACCTTGAAATTCATTTTCTTGCAGTTATCTACAGTGGAACAGTGTAATGGAATTCCATTCTCCTGGCTGTTTTCAACATTTTCATATCCAGATTGTATGTTTTTAGAAAATAGAACAGTATAATGCCCTGGGAGAGGCGCTTCTGCCCACAATATTGTGCTGAACTACATCCAATTCCTTCTATCTGCACGTGATTCCTTTCCCACCATTCTCTGTATATCCATAGGCTTGGCTAAGAGCCGATGTTGTTTCTGCCTTCACCAATGTCCCTGGCAGATTAATACAGGCACCCATCACTGCTTTTAAAATAAATTACCCTGCACATCTCCTATTGAACTTTTCACCCTCTCACTTTAAGATAATGCCTTCTTGTATTAGACATTTAGAACTTAGGCGAATGATACCAGCTGTCTAGTCCAATCTCTTTCATAATTTTATTAACTTTTATCAGGCTCCTTTGAGGTCTTCTGAATTTGGACAGGTGTGCAGGGAACAGCGTGCATATCTGCAGGTAAATCGTGTAGTGAGCTGTACATTTAAGGACATAGAAACAGGCTGGAGGAGTTGTGACGAGAGATGGCAAATGGAATTTAAGGCAGAGAAATGTGAAGTGTTGCAGAGTAGGCAGACTGAGTGTATGGGATCTAGGACCTTGCTGAAATGCAGAGTACAAGAATATGGGGAACCACAATGAAACTTTATGAAACACCTGTTTGGCCTCTACCCCTATGTTGTGTCCAGTTCTGAATCAGAATCAGGTTTAATGTTATTGGCAAACAGTATGTCGTGAACCTTGTTGCTTTGCGGCAGCAGCACAGTGGAATACATAAAAAATCTATGAATTACAATAAGAAGTATATGCAATATTTTAAAAATTAAATAAGTAGTGCAAAAAGAGAACAAAAATAGTGAGTAGTGTCCATGGGTTCATTGTTCATTCAGAAATCTGGTGGAAAGGAAGAAGCTGTTTTTAAAACATTGACAGTGTGTCCTGGGTGACTGGTGTCTTTAATAATGGATGTCATCTTTTTTTTGAGGAATTGCCTTTTGAACACTTCCACAATGCTGAGGAGGCTGGTGCCTTTGATGGAGTTGGCCGAGTTTAGAACCTTCTGTCGCTGTTTTCCTCCAATCTGATTCTGGGCATTGCACTTCAAGGTAGAGTTAGCTGCTCAGGAAACAGTGGCAGTGAGGTTTACCAAGATGATTCCATGAGGGATAGACTGAAGAAGCTGGGTCCTCCTTAGAATGGAGGAGGAGGTGGTGATGTGGTGTTTAAAATCATGAAGGACACAGACAGAACTATTCCTTGTTAGTAGGGGGGTCGAGAAGCAAGAGCCACTGAATCAAGGTAGCTGGCAATAGTAGCTCAACATGAGGATACATACAGTCCCATAGAGTTGGGGTCTGGAGCTCACTGCTGGAGCAAAGGAGGCTGGTTCATTTGTAGCATTCAAAAGAAAACGATTTACAGGATTATTCTTACTGAGAGCATGGTCTGAATGGCCTCCTTTTCTGCTCTAACAATCTTGTAATACTTTATTTGCTTGAGAGGGCAGGTAGGACTGTGGTTTAATGTCTGATTAAACCCAGGGAACACACTCGATCTTGCCAGCTTTGAGGATATCAACCCACATATCCCATCTCTCTCCTTATTTTCCTTCTCCTGCCATTTAGAAACATAGAAAACCTACAGCACAATACAGGCCCTTCAGCCCACTAAGTTGTGCCGAACATGTCCCTACCTTAGAAATTACTAGGCTTACTCATAGCTCTCTATTTTTCTAAGCTCCGTGTACCTATCCAAAAGTCTCTTTAAAGACCCTGATGTATCTGCCTCCACCACCAGCCCATTCCATGCACTCACCATTCTCTGAGTAAAAAAACTTACCCTTGACATCTCCTCTTTACCTACCCCCCAGCACCTTAAACATGTGCCTTCGTGTGGCAGCCATTTCAGCCCTGGGGAAAAGCCTCTGACTATCCACACGATCAATGCCTCTCATCATCTTATACACCTCTATCAGGTCACCTCTCATCATTGCTCAAAAGAGAAAAGGCTGAGTTCGCTCAACCTGTTTTCATAAGTCATGCTCCCCAATCCAGGCAACATCCTTGTAAATCTCCTCTGCACCCTTTCTATGGCTTCCACATCCTTAGTGAGGTGACCAGAACTGAGCACAGTACTCCAAGTGGGGTCTGACCAGGGTCCTATATAGTTGCAACATTACCTCTCGGCTCCTAAATTCAGTTCCATGATTAATGAAGGCCAAAACACCGTACACCTTCTTAACCACAGAGTCAACCTGCACAGCTGCTTTAAGCGTCCTATGGACTCGGACCCCAAGATCCCTCTGATCCTCCACGCTGTCAAGAGTCTTACCATTAATACTATATTCTGCCATCATATTTGACCTACAAAATGAACCACCTCACACTTATCTGGATTGAACTCCATCTGCCACTTCTCAGCCCAGTTTTGCATCCTATCAATGTCCCGTTGTAACCTCTGACAGCCCTCCACACTATCCACAACACCTCCAACCTTTGTGTCATCAGCAAACTTACTAACCCATCCCTCCACTTCCTCATCCAGGTCATTTATAAAAATCACAAAGAGTAAGGGTCCCAAAACAGATCCCTGAGTCACTAATCTCCATGCAGAATATGACCCATCTACAACCATTCTTTGCCTTCTGTGGGCAAGTCAGTCCTGGATCCTCAAAGCAATGTCCCCTTGGATCCCATGCCTCCTTACTTTCTCAATAAGCCTTGCATGGGGTACCCTGCTTGCTGAAATCCATATACACTACATCTACTGCTCTTCCTTCATCAGTGTGTTTAGCCACATCCTCAAAAAATTCAATGAGGCTCATAAGGCATGACCTGCCCTTGACAAAGCCATGCTGACTATTCCTAATCATATTATACCTCTCCAAATGTTCATAAAACCTGCCTCTCAGGATTTATTTTCATAAGTCCATCAATTCTACTTGGGTTTTTGTTTTTTTTTGCCATTAATTTCCACTGAGCAGTTTTCAAATGTCTGTTAACCTACCATTGTGCCTTTGGGATGTGGAAGGAAACTGGAGTTGTCGGGGGAAACTAATGTGGAAAGTCATGTGAGCTAATGCATCACCCGAGGTCAGGCTTGAACTCGGGATGCTGAAGATGTGAGGCAGCAGCTCTACCTGCGCTCCTCGGGGTTTTTCAAAAGCACTGTCAGCATACTCGGGCAGGTAACTTCAATGCATTTAGTAGCCTGCACAGACTGAAGCCGTATGTACTGGTGAAGGTGCAGAATTAATGAATAGTGCAGGAAGGGCAAGGTAAAACCAACTTGTTGGTTTATTGTTGTCATCTGTATCGAGATGCTGTGAAAAACTTTTGTTTTTTTTGTGCCATCCATACAGGTTGTTCCATACATATTTACAATGAGGAAGGAAAAAGAAAGCATTGCAGAATGTACAGAGAAAGTGTAGGTAGATAAATCAAATGCAAGATAGATTTGGAGGTCAGGAGTTCATCTCTGGTATACCGGAGGTCCATCCAAGATTATGATGAGTGATATAGAAGCCGACCTTGATATGTGTTCTCAAGCTTTTGATCTTCTGTCCAAATTAAAGTGGTTGAAGAAGGAATGATTGGAGTGTGAGGGTCCTTGATTGTGTTGGGTACTTTCGCAAGGCAGTGGGGATTGTAGGCAGAGTCAAGGGAGGGGAGGCTGGATTTTGTGTTGGAAATGGGCTGTGTCCACAACTCTCAGCAATTTCTTGCAATCTTTGGCAGAGCAATTGCCATACTAAGCTGTGTCTGTATCTAGACAGAATGCTTTCTTTGGTTCATCTGCTTTTTAAAAAAATGAAGGTCGAATTTCTTTAGTCTTTTGAGTAACTGGCCACCGATGCAGCAATCATTCCCTTCATTATCCTGAACAAGCACAGATGAAGCATTCACTCATCAGTAACATTATTGTCTCACATGGAAAGGTACAGAGAAAAGCTTTGGTGTACTGTTCATACAAATCATTTCTTTTCATTACAAGTGTGTTGAGGTAGTACAAGGGAAAACAATAACAGAATGCAAGATATAGTGTTACAGTTACAAAAAGCACAGTTTAGGCAGACAATAAGTGCAAGGTACATTTTAAGGCCAGAAGTTCATTTATTGTACTAGTCGTATAACAGCAGAGTATAAGCAGTTCATGAGCCCAATGGTGTATGTTTCCAGGATTGTGTATCTTCTGCACGATTGAGGGAGGAGAAGAGAGAATGACTGGGGCGGTTGGGGTCTTTGATTATGTTGGCTGCGTACATAAAGTGTACCTCTTAGTGTGGCAGCCACAGATCCCCACCCTGAAAGAGGTCATATTGCTACAACTCGGCTCTCTGCTGGAGAGCTAGCATCTCCCCAGGACGATCGACTCTTGCACTGCCAATAAGAATCGTGCCAAATTTTCAGAGGCTGGAAACATTTAAAATAAACGGTTTTACTGTTTGTCTTTAAGTTTATTTGTTGTTATGTGGTCAGAGATTTGGACTATGCTTTTCTCTTACTTTGTGCCAACTCAGTCTTGCTAAGACTGATAGGTCATTTGTTCTCCAGTCTTTTGATCAGATCACTCACAGTCATGGAGAGATACAGATGGGACATGCACTCCTCGGCCCATTGAGACTGCACTGACCTTCAAGCAACCATTTGCACTAACCCTATGTCGGTCCCATTTTATCCTGTCACACCCTCATCAACTACCCCTAGATTCTACACATAGTGTAGTGGTTAGCACAACACTTTGCAGTACCAGCAACAAGAGTTAAATTCCCATCGCTGCCTGTAAGGAGTTTGTACATTCTCCCCGTGACTGCGTGGGTTTCCTCCAGGTGCTCCGGTTTCCTCCCACAGTCCGAAGGCCTATCAGTTGGTAGGTTAACTGGTCAATTGTAACTTGTCCTGTGATTAGGCCGGGATTAAATTGGGGGATTGCTGGCTGGCACAGCCTGACGAGCCAGAAAGGCCTATTGTGCATTGGATCTCAATAAATAAGTTAACTAACCTACCAACCGGCATGCCTTTGGGATATGAGAGGAAAGCGGAGTGCCTGGGGAAACCCCACAGTCATTGGGAGAACATGCAGGCAGCACCCCAGGACTGAACTGTGGTGTCTGACACTGTGAAACAGTGGCTCTACCGTCTGTAATACTGAGCCAGCTAGCAATCCGATTTCCCCAGGAACTAACCTAACTAGAAATCTATCTGGGAGGAGACAGTGTCCAGAAGGAATAGGTCCCCTCAACAACTACATCAGGAAAATGAGTGAATTCCCGGCACATGGGCGAATGGATTGTTGACAAAGGGAGGCTTTTTCTTTACCGTGCGCTTCTGGTACACATTACTGCTCTGTGACTCTTTTCCCAAAGTGCTGAGTTAAATTGCATCATTACGAGGCAGCCAAACGGAGATAATCCGCTTATCAGAGCGTAAGACTCTGTTAATCCGGCATCCAGTGGTTCAGTAACCCTGATGGTCTGGCATCTGACTCGCTCATCAGCCCAGAAGGTGGGATGGTGGGCTGGTGAGCGAGGATTCCAAATGTGAGCAGTGTGTGTATCCAGAACAGAGGGGACACAGTCAGGAACATGAGATCCAAAGCACTTAGATACAGTACAGCCAGCTCTCTTTAAACTCTCCAGGTTCATTCAAATAAATATTCATACTACTGTAAAAGTGAAATAAAAGTTTATTGTAATTTTAATAATGAATATCCAATTATTTGGAAAATCCAACCAGGAGTGCTAGCCTGTTAAAATTTTACAGTATAATGGTAAACAACTTGCATTATTTGGCATTTTATATGACGGTGAAAATGTTCCATTGTCCTTCAGAGGAGTTTAATGTGTCTGGATCCACTGCAGGTCAAGTCAACAGTGGGACCACCACCACTACTGGCAGCTTCCCCTCTACAAGTCCCACATAATCCTCCTTTGTCACTGGGTCTACGCTCTGGAGTTCCCTCCAGAATAGTGCTATTAAAACACTATCACCAGAAGGGTCACGCACCCACTGCCTCAAGGGTAATCACTAAATTCCTCTGTTGCCACCTGCTGCATTTCACGAAGGGAATGAATCTGTGAGGTATAACTCTCAACCAGGTACGTGGTGAAGCAATTAGTGTGAGAGGCTGCCTGCCATGTGTGGAGGGTCTGGCTCACTCAGAAGGAGCTAAATCCTCTGTGGAGGAGGAGAGTTTCTAATCAGAAAGTGGAATGCCTGATTAATTAATCAGGACTGTGTTCAGTTGGCAAGCAGCTCCTCTCCCCGTGACTCCTACTCCTGGCAGTGAGTCACTGATAGAAAGGTTGGAATTTGAATACGCTGTACCTCCCGCCTTTTGCTACCTCGGTTCGTCCTCCTGAAGTCGCACAGCATGGGACTAGTCCCATCAGCCTATGCCAATCAAGATTCCCATCTAAGCTAGTCTCATTTGCCTGGATTTGGCCCATATCCCTCCAAAGCTTTCCTATCCGAATGTAGTCACAGTCATTAGCTCGTTATTGCTGTAATGCAGGGAAGTGTGGAAGCCACTTTGTGGCCAAGTAGCTCCCACTGACAAAAATGGATCAGATTGTGCATGATCCAGCCCGTGACTTGCTTTGGCCCCCAAACGCAGTCACATGAACTCTGCTGTCCTGCGGTTCAAACAGAGCTCAGAACCTACTGTTTCAGCTGTTCTGCCCTGCCGACTGTCCACGGCCAGAAACTAGGCTTCAGGTGCTGGAACATGAGGCTCTGGGACCCAGATACCCAAATGTCCTTGGAGAGTTAGCTGCCTCAGCTGTCTTCCAATGTCTCTCTGATGCTCAAAGTATTTTACATAAGATTGCACAGATATTTATTTAAAACACATTTAACTGAAATAAATAACTAATTTGAAAAAGACTCAAGCCACTTTACTGGATTTCTCACCATGCTGGTGCCCTGCCTTGTGAAGAACTTGTGTCGTACACACTCAGTGCAGAGTCCAGTGGCAGGATATGCTGGTATCAGCTCTCCAATGCATTCATGGTGGGGAAGCTGGAAATCCAGTGATTCATGAGGAGATCCTTGCCAGAGATTCTCTTCCAAACCATTGGCCAACAGTAGGTACGTTGGGCCCAATATTAGAATGATTCAGGCCATTTCATTCACTAAAGTTAAGTATTGGCCTCAGTAAGTAAGGGGGCAGATGAGTGCATTGATCCATATTATTGTAATGTTATAGAGTCAAGGCATTGTACAAAACAGAAAGAGGCCTTTGACCCATCACATCTTTCTTGCTACTACCATTGGGCAGGAAGTACAGGAGTCTTGGGTCACACAGCATCGGGTCCAAGAAAAGTTATTACCCTACAACCATCAGGTTCCTGAGCCAGTGTGATAACTTCACTCACCTTAACTCTAAACTCATTCCACAACCCACAGGCTCATTTTTAAACTCACTCCACAACTCACGTTCACAGTACTATTTATGTTTTTTATTTGCACAATTTGTCTTCTTTTGCACATTGGTTATTTGTCAGTCAGTTTCTCATAAATTCTATTGCATTTCTTTATTTTCCTGTAAATGCCTGCAAGAAAATAAACCTCAAGGTTCTATATGGTGACAGTTACATACTTCAGAAAGGCAGCATCCAACGTTGAGGACCTCATCACCCAGGACATGCCCAATTCTCACCCCATCCAGAATGCACTGGAACCTCTGTGACATCCATGGGTCTCAGTATTCCCCCCACTGTACCAGTGTCGTGCGTCGCATGCTCCTTCCCCAGGAACACAAGCAGGAGATGGTCACTTGCCCCTTGAGCCTGCTCCACCATTCAGCTGGATCGTCCTTTTCAGTATTTCCCTTCAACTTACACCTGCTAACACCCTCCCACCTACCTCCAAGAGCAGGGCTGCTGCTGTTGAGGAATTACCCATTTGTTGCTTATAAGCAGGAACATTTCCTCAGAATTTCCTTAGCCTGAGTGTGATGAATCTGTGGAATTCATTGCCACAGATTGTTGTGGAGGTCAGGTGTTTGGGCATATTTAAAGTAAAGGTGGATACGTTGATTATTAAGGGTGTCGATGGTTATGAGGCGAAGGCAGGAGACTGGGGTTGAAGGGGTTAATAAAGCAGCCATGATGAAATGGCTGAGCAGAGACTCAGAGTCGAATGGCCTAATTCTGTTCCTATGTCTTATGGTCTAACGTGTTGCACCGTTTGGTTTTCCAAGCTTACTGGGAGAGCTGCAAAAGAATGACTTTTTATAATTGATATTAGAGTTACTCATCACAGAATTAGGCACTTCAGTTTAACTAGCCCATGGGAACCAAGGAGCCTATTTTGAGCTAGTCCAATTTGCCTGCATTTTGCCCATATCCCTCTAAATCTTTCCCATCCATGTCCTTTCTCACATGTCATTTAAATATTGCAATTGTACCTGCCTCAAGCACTTCCGCTGGTATTACAGACCACACATTTACACAACACACTTTCAAGAGTCCCGATGAAGCAGTTTCAAAAGGAGGGAGCCACAGTGCCACCTAGTGCCATGATTGGTGTCTGCAGGACAGCCGTCTGCTTTCACCGGGATATGATTTCATCAGACTGAGCTCAAGGACATCAGAGCAGTTTGTGCCGGTTTCGTTTGGATGAGTATTTGAATGGTGCAGTAATGTGGTCAACACGAGTGCATTTCCTCACTCTAAACCCTCAATGTGTGTATACATTCCTCTCAGCCTAATGAAATCTCGTTCACCTTCCCTCTCCCTTCAACTGCCGACGCTGCTGCTTCTGAATTTCCCAAAGCAGAGATAAGCCATTACTTTCACATCTAGCAATTATTACCAGTCTCTGCGTGGAATTGTTTTCCTCAAAAATGACCAGGTAGCCATCCGCAGGTTATGACAGGGTTGGGTTCTTGGGAATTGTTCAAATGCTGGACAGCTTGCAAGTCCAAAGTCTGGCCTAGACCAAATTTCATCCCCCTCACCTCCCCCCCCCCCCCCCCCCCCCCCCCCCCCGGCAGAAGATGCCTGTGAGCGCCACATCGCTGGCAAATTCGTCCCATCAGTCAGATGTTCATAAACTGGCAAGGGCCTGTAAACTGTATTTTCTTTGCCATTGATTGAACTATCGGTCCAAGAGATCTGGTGCGATCTCTCCGGTTTTCCTCCAATCATGTCCTGTCCTTGGCGTTTGAAATATAGGTCCCAGAGATCTGATGAGGTCTCCCTGTTTCCCCCCAGGTCTCTGGGGAGAGAAATCTTCCATTTGAACCACAAGGTGCCACCTCCAGCTTCGTGACACTGTGTTAATGCTGCACTTGCATCTGGCTAGAGCAGGGGTCCCCAACCTTTTTTTAAGCGATGGACCCTTAACATTAACCGAAGGGTCCATGGGCTCCTCCATTGGGAACTCCTTTGCTCGAATTTGTACAAATATTTGGGATTCTCATGGTGTGATGCACAGAAGCTTGGATATTGGACTCAAAATGGACTGACTACGAGTCATAGCTTCCCAAGTGCAAGCCATGGATATCAAGGTCTCTCCCATTGAACAGCCAGCCACTGCTGCGAGCATCGTGTTCAGTTCTAGTCCCCTGGACGTAGGAAGGGTATAGAAGCATTAGAGAGGTTGCAGAGGAGATTTATCAGGATGGCACCTTGGTTAGAAAGCATGTCTTGTGAGGATAGATTGAAGCAAAGAAGGATGAGAAGTGACGTGAAAGAGGTATATGAGATGATAAAAGGCATGGATAGAGTGGACAGCTAGAGACTTTTCCCAGATCGGAACTAGCTAATACAAGGGGGCATAATTTTAAGGTAATTGGAGGGAAGGTAATGTCTGCGGTAGGTTTTTGTTACACCGGGTGGAGGGCCCACGCCAGGGTGGGGGTCGAGGCAAATACACTGGACACAATTAAGAGACTCTTAGACTGGCACATAGATGAAAGAGAAAAGGGGGGAAATGTGGGTCAGCGCAACATATTAGGCCAAAAGACCTGTACTGTGTTGTAATGTTCTGTGTTCTGATGGTTTATTATTGTCTCATTTACTGAAAATGCATACAGTCAAATCCATTCATACAGATTATTCCATACACAATGACACTGAAATAGTGAAAAAGGAACTGAATGCAGTGCAGGTAGTCAAATCGAGTGCAAGGTAGATTGGGAGATCGAGTTCATCTTTTAGCAGGTGAGGTCTTTTCAAAAGTCTGGCAATAGTGGGATAAGAACCATTCCTGCCCTTTCCACTCCATGTACAGGCCTGATGTGCCTCCGAGCTGTCAGCAGAAGAAGGAATGAATCATTTTGTGGTGATGCCACTGCATGGTGTGACCAGGCTGTGTTCTAGATAGATAGATAGATACTTTATTCATCCCCATGGGGAAATTCAACTTTTTTCCAATGTCCCATACACTTGTTGTAGCAAAACTAATTACATACAATACTTAACTCAGTAAAAAATATGATATGCATCTAAATCACTATCTCAAAAAGCATTAATAATAGCTTTTTAAAAGTTCTTAAGTCCTGGCGGTAGAATTGTAAAGCCTAATGGCATTGGGGAGTATTGACCTCTTCATCCTGTCTGAGGAGCATTGCATCGATAGTAACCTGTCGCTGAAACTGCTTCTCTGTCTCTGGATGGTGCTATGTAGAGGATGTTCAGAGTTTTCCATAATTGACCGTAGCCTACTCAGCGCCCTTCGCTCAGCTACCGATGTTAAACCCTCCAAGGTAGTTCTACCAAGTTTTATCCAATTGTTGTAACCTTAATTTTGTTCATCTATTTCTTATGTCATCAATTTGCTTTTCTCCTGAAAATCCTTTTATAATTTTTTAACTCTTTTATAATCACCCAAGACAACAGGCAATGAGGACAGTGTGGGGGCCTCCCTCAACCATGCCCCTCTAATGGCGCCGAGCTCCCTCATCCTGCTCTTCTGACGACACCAAACTCCCTCAGCCCGCCCTCCAGTGGCACTAGGCTCCTTCGGCCAACCCATCTGACTACTCTGAGCTCCCTCGCCCAGCCCCTCGACCGCTGCCGGGCTCCCTCAGGCCCATCCCTCTGATGGTGCTGGGTTCCCATGGTGCTCTCTGTTAGAGCGATCCGTCTAGTCACACTGCCACACCCTCTCCCCAGGGACCTGTAACTTCTCATTTTTCGGGCTGCAGTGCCCTCATGTTCGTTCTATTCACTTGTCATTCGATGTCTCCTTCTGCCCACGGGAATAGTCTCTCCCTACCCACTGAGCAGATTGGTGATGAATTGGAAAGGTAAAGGGCTGGAGAAGAAGGAATCTGATAGGAGAGGAGAGTGGACCGTAGGAGAAAGGGAAGGTGGAGGGGGAGGACGGAATATAAGGAGTTGCTCCTCCACCCTGACGGTGGCCTCATCTTGGCACATGAGGAGGTCATGGACCAACACATTGGAACAGGAACTGGAATTAAAACATTTGGCCACCAGGAAGTACCACTTGTGGCAGATGGAGCAGAGGTGCTTGATGAAGTGGTCACCAGTTTATGATGGGTCTCACTAAGATAGAGGAGGCCACATCAGGAGCACCGGATAACCCCAGCAGATTGGCAAGTGAAGTGTTGTCTCACCTGGAAGGACTGTTTGGGCCCTGAACGGAGATGAAGGAGGAGGTGTATTGGCAAGCGTAGCACTTAAACAGCTTGCAGGGATAGTGCCCTGAGGGATTTTAGCAGGGAGGGACGAATGGACAAGGGGATTATGGAAGGAGCAAATCCTGCAGAAAGCAAGGGGGTGTGTAAAGATATGTTTAGTGTTGGTATCTATTTGGAGATGGCAGAAATTGTGGAGGGTGATGTGTTGGATGCAGAGGCTGATTGGGTGGTACGAGAAGAACCCTTTCACTGTTAAGGCAACGGGAAGGTGGGGTGAGCAGGGATGTTCAGGAAATGGAGGAGATGCAGGCAAGAGAGAATCAATGGTGGAGGAAAGGAAATCCTGTTCTTTGAAGAAGGAGGATATCTCCTTGGTCTGCAGGTTTGATGGTGAGGTTGTTTCACCATGCTTGATTCCCCAAAGGAAAGTTCTCCTGTTGTGTCTGCCCACTGTAGAATTGGTTAATTAGAAACATAACAGACTGCAAAAGTTTCTGTGAAAAGGAAAAGATTTGATACTTATGGTGAGGGTCTCTTACAAACTGAAATAGGGAAAACTATGTTTGAGTGTAACGAAATGGCAAATGAATTAAACCACTGGTTTATCTTTCTTCAAGGACGAAGACACAGAAGATCTATGGAGGATACAGATGTAGAATGAACTAGGAACTTTAAGAAATTGTCATTAGCATAGAACAGTACAGCACAGGTACAGGTCCTTTGGCCACAATGTTTATGCCAACACGATGCCAGTTTAAACTAATCCTGTCTGCCTGTATGTGGTCCACATCCCTCATTCCCTGCCATTCTACATGTCCCATAAATTTTGCTATTGTGTGCTTCCACTACATCACCTGGCAGCCTGTTCCAGACACCTATGAATTTGTTTTTAAAAAAACTTGCATTTTAAAACTCCTGTAAGTTATCTCCCTCACAGCTGAAAGTTATGCCCTCTAGTATTTGGCATCCTGGGGAGAAAAAGATTATCTACCCCATCTATGCCTTTTATCACTTCATAAACCTCTATCAAATCTCCCCTCAGCCTCTGACACTCCAATGAAAACAACCCAAGTTTGTCCAGCCTTCCCTTATAGCGAATCCAGTAACACTGCGGTGATCCTCTTTCACACCCTTGCCAGAGGCCCCACATCTTCTGGTAGTGGGGTGACCAAACTATACACAACATGGCCTGACTATAGTTTCATAGGGCTGCTACTTTTACCCTATCCACTTGCTGGTGCCACTTTCATGGAGCTGTGGATTGGCTCCCCCTACCAAAAAAACTACTACCACTTGAGAAATTAATGGGATTGAAAAGAGAAAACTCATAGATTCTAAACCCATTTCCACAGATCATAAAAATGTCCATGTTAATTATGAAAGGGAGAAAATGGGGACTGTAGGCCAGTAGCCCTGATATAACTGAGGACACTTATTAAGCCTATGATTGAGGAAGTGGCAACTGCATTCCCAAAGCAATGATTGGGAAGAGTTGGTGTGGATTTGTGTCAAGAAAATCTGATTGTGATACACCTGTTAGATTTTTGAGATTGTAATTTGCAAAATAGATCAGGCTAAACAAGCTGATATGTGTTTGGACTTTCAGAAGACCTTTAAAGTGTCATACAAATATTATTAAACACAATTAGGTTTATGCAGTGTTGGAGGCAATTGTGGTGTGGTCTGATGTCTGGTTAAATGCAGAAAACAAATTTGGAATAGATTGGAAGGCTGTGGTTAGTTGGGTGTTTCAGGAAACAATTCTGGGGTCCTGACAAGAATTACCAGTGGTTTGCACCGACTGCAGTTTGTCCAGGTTAGCTCGGCTGAGTGGACTGTCAGCAGAATGCAAAAGGGCTTCAGTTCGAGACGGTGGGCAAAGACTGAAGTCTCACACCACCAGGTTTAAGACAGCTGCTTCCCTTCAACCATTCAGCCCTTGAACCATCTAACATAACCGTAACCACCACAGTGTCCACTTTGATCACTTTTACACTAAAATGGGCTTTGTTTATTTTTTGTTCTAATTGTGTTCCTTCTTGTAAAAAATTGCATACAATGTATGTTTTGTGAATGCTGCGTAAATGATGTTAAGTGCCTGTGATGGTGCTGCAGGTAGGTTTTACATTTGCATGTGTGTCCTTGTATGTATGGCAGCTAGCTAAACCTTGACAAATTGGATGGAACGTAAACCATGATTTAATTACAGGTGACCTGGGTTTAATTTCTGCCGCAGCTTGTAAGGAGTCTGTACATTCTCCCCGAGACCGCGTGGGTTTCCTCTGGGTGCTCCGGTTTCCCCCCACAGTTCAAAAGACATACTGGTTGGTAGGTTAATTGGTCATTGTAAATTGTCCCATGATTAGGCTAGGAATAAATTGGGAGACTGCTGGACGGTATGGCTCAAAGGGCCAGAAGGCCTTCTCCACATTGTATCTCAATAAATAAATTAATGTGTGAGCTATGCACCCTACCCTTCTAATTCAAAAATTTTGCAATGAACAATAATGTAAGATTGTCCCATTTGGCAGAAAACTAGAAAGATAGTACTTTTAATTGGTGGGATATTGAGGGGCCTCGGCATCCGCGTGCACCAATCGCTGAACGTGATTAACATGCAGGTACACCAAGCAGTTGGGAAGGCAAGAGGATTTGTTTACAAAAATGTAAACGCCCTTCTCATTTTACATCGTTTACATTTTTCACCAGTTATCTCGTGTTTGTTGAGATTGTATTTTGAAGATTATGTACAAGTTTAGTTCCTACCTAAGGGTGGATATATTTGCAATGGAGAGACAGTTGCCTGGAATGGAGTGTTTGTCGTGTGAGTAGAGATTAAGCAGTCTAGGTACAGATTTAGAGGAGAGGTCTGAATTAAACGGAATTTCAAAGAATGAGAGCAGATCAAATTGAAACATGCACAATTCTTACGGGGTTTGACAAGGTAGATGCAGCGTTGTTTCCCCTGGTCTGGGTGTGTAGAACCGGTCCCACAATAAAGGGTCAGTCATTCAGGACTCAAGAGAAAACAGCTTGTTAGCCTAAAGGATGGCGAATTTTTGGAATGACTTACTCGTGTGGAACTGTTGCTTAGTATATCCAAGACAAAGGTGAATGGATTTCTTTGATATTAATTGCTGTGGGTTCAGTTGAAGAAAGTGCCACTGAGATAAAAGATCAGTCAAGATCTTATTGATTATGGGAACAGACAGGAGGGCCAGATGGTGTCCAAGCAGCTCTATAGCCCTGTGCTGTGTACTGTCATTCGTAGATGAGAAAGTGGAGTGTTCCAACATTATTCCAGGGGGCTGTGCATCAAGTGACACTGAGCTGAGGGAAATAATGTTTACAACTTTCATTCTCTGCAAGTTGCAAAGTCAGATAGAACTTATCTTCATTCTTGCACAATAGGAATTACTGTCACCTTTGGCCACATCTTTATTGCCTTTTGTTCATAATCCCAGAGTTTACGTGAGCCATTCATAACTACTAGAGCAGGCCACGGGCCTTCTGTGACTCACTCTGATTCTTTAAAACTTCTGCACCGTCACCCCGCCAGGTGCACCACGCAGCTGGGATGAAGAGGAGCAGATAATGCGTGCCAGGTCAGGGTTTCAGCACGTCTGCACACCTGGTGGGCTTGTTGCCTAGGCTGAAGCTGCTGTACTGAGGCAATGGTGCACTGTAATGTGTTGTATTTCAGAGATGGGGCATAGGGCAACAGAGAAACAGGCCCTGTGGCCCATAATGACTGTACCAAGCATGTTGCTGGATTAAACTATCCCCTGCTGCCTGTGCATAACCCAATTTGTTTGTTTATTTATTTGTTTAGTGAAGCAGTGTGGAATAGGCCCTTACAGCCCTTTGAGCCTCAACCTCCAACAGCCCCGATTTAACCCCAGCCTAATCACGGGACAATTTGCAATGACCAATTAACCTGCCCAGCAAGTCTTTGCTCTGTGGAGGAAATCGCTCTATTCTCTGCATATTTATGTAAAGCTTCTTGAATGCAGCTATCATATCGGATTCCACCACTACACGAGGCAGCACATTCCAGGTACCCGCCACCCTGTATTTTTTTTAAAAAAGCTTGCCTTCCATATCCTTTTAACCCCCACCCCCTACCCTCCTTAAAACTACGCTCTCCAGTATTTGAATATGAAACTGAAGCCCACTCTCACATCGCTCCTGAATCTAAGTGATCTCCCATATTAGAAGAAGATCAAGGGTGGCTCCACGGTGCCTGGGACAGGCTTATCCTTCGGACAGCCAGCTGGTGCCCTCCTGCGAGGCAAGTGGTTGCTGTGCTCCCCACTTGTTCAGGAGGAGTGCCTGGAACAGGTCACGATCTAAACTCCTGGCTCAGTCCCTCCCAGAGCCACAGCTGACATCCCGAGGCAGAAGGTGGAACTTCTTAACGGACCCAACAAAACGAGGTGCCCTTCGGACTGTGGAGTGACTTTCTCCTGGAAGTGGTTCTTCCACATTGAATAATAATAATATTGACAGTGACCCTCGCTGTGAAGACCACTTCCATTCATTTGTCTTTGGATCCTGTTTTTCTAACTCCAAGGCATGCCTATGCAGACATCCTGCAGTCACCCATGTGCAGCCACTGACACACAGCTAACAAAACCTTCCAGTGCCCTGTGTAAACACTCGGTAAAGATCACTGCGCTGATTTCTTTACCGAGGGTATACCTGGATGAATGTAGAAAGAGCAGGCAGCTAGTTGGAATTCTCTGCCAAGCCAAGCCAAGTGTAGTGGTAAGTGCAAGCTTTGCAGCGCCAGCAGTTGGGGTTCAACTCCCACTGCTGTCTGTAAGGAGTCTGTACGTTCTCCCCGTGACCGCGTGGGTTTCCTCCGGGTGCTCCAGTTTCCTCCCACAGTCCAAAGACCCTACAGTTGGGGTTAATAAGTTGTGGGCATACTAAGTCAGTGTCGGAAGCATAGTGACGCTTGTGGGCTGCCCCCAGCACATCCTTGCACCGTGTTGGTCATTGACAGCAACGACACATTTCACTGGATGTTTCGATGTACGTGCTCATCTTATTTATCTTTATTGAGCAACACACACAAAATTCTGGGTGAACTCAGCAGGTCAGGCAGTGCCTATGGAAGGTTCAGGACTGAAGAAATGTCTCAGCCCAAACCCTCGCTGTTTATCTGCCTCCATCAACGCTGCCCGACATTATGAGTCCCTCCACTACTTTGTGTGTGTTGCTCCAGATTTCCAGCATCTAATTGAAAGTATTGCCTGCTTTATCGGAGTTTTTCCCTTGAACCTGAGCCTGCCCGTGGTGAAGATATCACTGCCCATAGCTGTAACTGATCTATATCCCATTGTATTCTCTGCCTGTCTTCCACGCTATCCACAACACCACCAATCCTCATATCATCTGCAAACTTACTAACCCACATCCTCATCCAGGTTATTTATATGCATCACAAACAGCAGAGGACCTGTGGAACACCACTAATGTCAGATCTTTATTTAAAATTAAGTCTCTTCAAACAGTACCCTCTGTCTATGGGCAAGCTAGTTCTGAATCCAAACAACTAGTTCACCACAGATCCCTTACATTTTAATCTTCTGGGTGAGCTTCCCATGAGGGACCTTGTCTAATGCCTTACAAAAATCCATGTAGACAATACCTACAGCTCTACAATCAATCACCCTCAATCACCTCATCAAAAAAACTGAATCAAGTTAGTAAGACATGTATTGTTCCATACAAAACTATGCTGACTCTCCATGACTAGACCATGGTTTTCCAAAAGATCATGTATCCTATTCCCGAGAATTCTCTCCAGTAGCTTCTCTACCACTGACGTGAAACTCATCGGTCTATGGTTTCCAGGATTTATCCCTAATTCCCCTCTTGAATAACAGAAGATCATTAGCTATTTGCCAATCCTCCAGAACCTCACCTGTGGCTAGAGAGGACACAAAGACGTTGGTCAAGGTCTCGGCAATCTCATCTCTTTGTTCTCTCAGTAACCTGGGGTATATGCTATCAGGCCCAGGGGACTTATCCACCTTAATGCTCTTTAGGAGAGCCAACACTACCTCCTCCTTTACTTCAAAATGCCATAGCATATTAATATACTCAGCACTGATCTCCCTACCCGCCACCTCCTTCTCCGTGGTAAATACTAGTGTAAAGTACTCTTGACCACATACTCTGCATCCTATCAAACGTACCCTCTTTATCCTTGAGAGGTCCTGTTCTCTCCCTAGTTTATAAATGGGGTAGGCTGAGGTTGGGTGAGACTAGAAATAGAGGCCGTAGGTTAAGGGTGAAAAGTGAAGTCACTGAGAGAGTGGTGTGAGTGTGGAATGAATTGCCAGCAGAAGTGGTGGATGTGGGTTTATGAGAAGTTTGGATAAGTTCATAGATGGGAGTAATATGGAGGGTTATGGTACCAATGGGACAAGCCAGAATGAAAGTTTGGAAAGCCCAGATGGGCCAAAGGGCCTGTTTCAGTGTAGTAGTGCTCTATGACTCTGAAATCAACAGAATCAGAATATTACTGGAGGGGTGGTGAGCACCATCAAATGAAATTCAACTTAACAAGTGCTATACTGATATTGTGTATATCAAAAAAAACTTCAAACAAGAGTATTGAGTAACAGATGGACCTTGGTGTGTAAGTCCAACAGTCATTGAAGATCACAACAGAGATTGAGAAGACATATGGATACTGGCCTTAATTAGTCAGGGCACTGAATGGCAGAGGAACAAGATAAAGTTCAAACTTTATAAAACTTTGGTTAGCTGGAGTACTGAGTACAACTCTGGTCACCATGCTGCAGGAAGGACGTGACAGCACTGGAGAAGGTGCAGAGGAGATTCACCAGGATATTGATGAATCTCCTCTGGTGAAACATTCACAGGATAGAATGACGTGGAGAGACCCAAACCCACCAATTCCCCTCCTCCCACAGATACTACTCAACCTGTGGAGCTGCCCCAGCAGATTGTTTGCTGCTCCAGATTCTTGTGTCTTTGTCTGGGCCCAGACTTACTGACAGTTTTCAGTGGACACCCCTTAAATAACATGCAATGTTTCACTTTTACCAACTAAAGTGGACAATTTCACTTTTAGTTGGATGAGTCTCCATCTGCTATGTTTTTGCCCACTCATTCATCCTGTTTCAGCTGCTTTGAAGCCTCTCCTGCATCCTCTGCGGACTGTGAATGCACTGATGCAAGGGCAGAAGCGCTTCACCTGGTTGCTCGGATTGGAGGACTTTAGATATGGGGAGAGATTGGGTGGACCGGGAGCAAATGAGGCCAAGGGCTGGCCTGAGAGAAGTATACAAGATTATGAACAGAATAGGGAGTAAAAATCTGTTCTGCTTTGTGGGTGGCATGATGGTGTAGTGGTTAGCACAATTGCTTTACAGTGCCAGAGATCACTGATCAGGGTTCAATTCCCACCACTGTCTGTGTGGAGTTTGTATGTTTCCTCCAGCTGCTCTGACTTCCCCCCGGGTCTCCCAACAGAGATGGGAGGGGGTTTATGAAATAAAATGAGAGACGGATGGAATAAGATGAGGTGGGCGTGTGAAGTTTGAAGGCAACTGCTGGGGGCGGAGCTCAGCCAGAACACCAAGTGCTACCAGTGCCCAAGCATAGAATATCATCCTAATGTAGGCCTCCATCCAGAGAAAGCCTTGTCTATTCTTTTCCTAGCAAACACGAGGAAGTCTGCAGATGCTGGAAATTCTGGATAGTAAGAGATCTCTTACTATCTTTTATTTCAGTTAGTCCTGACGAAGGGTCTCGGCCCAAAACATCGACAGTGCTTCTTCCTATAGATGCTGCCTGGCCTGCTGCGTTCCACCGGCATTTTGTGTGTGTTGCTCTATTCTTGTCCTGTTCAGTTCTCAATCCATTTAAATAAATTGCCTCAACCCTATGTGCTTCGGTCTTATATGCAACTGTTTTGCAAAGGACTTCTATCAAACGCTTTTTGAAATTCTAGGTACCACACATCTGCTCACTTTCATATATCTATTGGACATTCTCAAAAATATTTTAAAATATGATTTTCCTTCCAGAGATCCATGTTGACTTCATCTTTGCCCAATGATATGTTCAAGAATCATTTATAATAGCATTTCCCCAGTATTGATGTTAGTAGCATTTTCCCATCTATAATAGCATTTTTCCCCAGTATTGGTACTAAGCAATCCAGTCAATAGTTTTCATTTTTCTCTCACTCTCATTTTTAAATATTGAGATTGTGTTTACCACCCTCAAGACTGCAGAAGTCATTCTGTTATTATTGAATTCTGGAAAATGATAACTAAAGCATTCACTTTTTCTATTTTCAGTAGGCAGGAATGCAGATTGTCGGGCTCTGCTGTTTTATTAGTTGTTCGGGACCATTAATTTCTCCAGTGCTATTTTCTTCACTAACTCTAACTTCCTTTAGCTCCTTACCTTCATTAGATTCCAGGTTCTGTAACATTACTGGGAAGCTACGAGACAGAATGAATGAATTTGTTTAAAAGTTCAATCATTTCCTGTTGCCCATTATGAATGTTGGAGACTGGCCACTAATTTCACTAATTTTTTTTAAATTATTACTTTTTTAACAAAATTTTGCAGTTAATTTCTATGTTCCCTGCAAGTTTTGGGCACCACGCCTTATTAGGATAAATCCAGGGATGAGTGACTTTAATTATGTGGATACAGTGGGAAAGCTGAGGTTGTTCTCTTTAAAATAGAAGAGTTTACAGCACATCTGATTGAATAATTTAATATGAGATGTATAGAGACAGCAGATAGGAGTTTTTCCATTGACAAACTGTTCAGAGATGTAATGTGATCAACAAAACAAAAAGACATTATATGAGGAAAAATCTTTTTACCTCAGCAAATGTCCAGGGGAGTTACTGTAGGAGATTCAGTTCTATCGTTCAAAGGTGGCTGGAAAGCCTGAAAGTAACAAGAATTTGCAGGGCTGGGGGAGAGAGAGAGAGAGTAAGGGAGTCTGACTGGCTTGCACACGCTGAAATTGAGTGAGAATGGTCCCATTTCTATGATTCTGCATCTCCACTTCCAAATGCTGTTCAGTTCCAGGTTTTCTTCCCTTAACCTGTGGTGATCATGGCCCCAGATGTCTAGGCCCTAAGCCCTGGAACCCTCCAACACTGCAGCCCCCACTCCCACCGAAACCCCTGCCTCAGAAACTCTCTTTTTTTTCCTTCAAACAACTGAAGAAGCATCCCTGGCCCAATAAACAACTGAGAAAGCATCCTGACCCAATAAGTTACCTGGTTTTCCTTCCCACAGATGCTGCTTAACTGGTTGAGTTCTTGCTTTTGTTGTTAAAACCTTCCTCTTTTCTTCTCCAGCCTTTCAGACAAGCGCCTGAATATCACTTTTTTGGCTCAGTGTCAAATTTCATTCTGTGTCAGGAACCTGTTAATCCCAAATTATTAGTGTAGTTTATTCACAAATAAAAGCAAAGTTTGTGTTCCTATTGTTTTTCCAATGACCTTGGGATGTCACAAAATGCTGTACTCCACACTTGAGAAGCACTGTCCCCGTTATGATTAGGAAGCACAGCCGCCATTTGCTCAGTAAATGATAATGGCGAGATCATCTGGTTTTAGTGACCTTCATCCTCCTCTGCTCCTCCTCACATAATATCTTGAAATTATGTTCTGCTGAGGAAGTAGTTGGGCAGTGATTTAGAATGACACTGGAAATAAGGCAGCAACAAAGAAGGCATGAGAGTCAATGTCAAGTTTATTGTCATAGGCACAAGTCCATCTGTGTACTGGTGCAATGAAAAACCTGCTTGCAGGCATATCACAAGCACATAGTGTTTTAAGATTGAGTCACCAGAGGCTATACTCACTGGAATTCAGAAGAGCCAGAGGAGGTCTTACAGTAACAAAAAAGTTATGAAAGGGACGGATAAAGATAGAGGCAGGAAAGTTCTTTCCAATGGTATGTGAGACTAAAGCTAGAGGACATAGCCTCAAAATTTGTGGGAATAGATTTTCAAGTTCAAATTTCAAAGTAAACTTACTACCGAAGTTACAACCCTGAGATTCATTTTCTTTCTATGCTCAATAATTCCAATAACCATTATAAGAAAGAACATAAGAAATAGGAGCAGGAGGAGGCCATCTGGCCCATCGAGCTTACTCCGCCATTCAATAATATCATGACTGATCTGACCATGGACTCAACTCCACCTACCTGCCTTTTCCCCATAACCCTCAATTCCCCTTTTATGCAAAAATCTATCCAAACTTGTCTTAAATTTATTTGCTGAGGTAGCCTCCACTGCTTCATTGGGCAGAGAATTCCACAGATTCACCACTCTCTGGGAAAAGCAGTTCCTCCTCATCTCCATCCTAAATTTACTCCCCCAAATCTTGAGGCTATGTCCCCCAGTTCTAGTCTCACCTACCAGTGAAAACAACTTATCTATCTCTTTCATAATTTTATATGTTTCTATAAGATCTCCTCTCGTTCTTCTAAATTCCAGTGAGTACAGTCCCAGGCAACTCAATCTCTCCTCATATTTCCCTTAATTCTCATAATTCTCCTGATAGAATCAGTGAAAGACTGCACCAACAGGGTGGACAACCAGTGTGCAGAAGACAACAAGCTGTGCAAATACAAAAGAAAAAATAAATAAACAAATGACTAATAACTATCGAGAACATGAGATGAAGAAAGCTTGAAAGTCCATGGGTTGTGGGAACTGTTCCGTAATGGGGCAAATGAAGTTGAGTGATCACCTCCGGTTCAGGAACCTGATGGTTGAGGGGTAATAATTGTTCCTGAACCTGGTGGTGTAAGTCCTGAGGCTCCTCTACCTTCTTCCTGATAGCAGCAACAAGAAGAGAGCATGTCCTGGGTGGTGGGGGTCTCAAGATGCTGGATGCTGGTTTCCTATGACAACGCTCCATGTGCTCAATGATGGGGATGGCTTTACCTGTGATGACCTTGGTCATATCCACTACTATTGTAGGATTTTCATAGAAAAATAGAAAATCTACAGCATGATACAGACCCTTCGGCCCACAAAGTTGTGCCGAACATGTCCCTACCTTAGAAATTACTAGGGTTACCCATAGACCTCTATTTTTCTAAGCTCCATGTGCCTATCCAGGAGTCTCTTAAAAGACCCTATCGTTTCCACCTCCA
Organism: Hemitrygon akajei; assembly: GCF_048418815.1. Lineage (NCBI taxonomy): Eukaryota > Metazoa > Chordata > Chondrichthyes > Myliobatiformes > Dasyatidae > Hemitrygon > Hemitrygon akajei. The sequence goes on from NC_133127.1 coordinate 37,949,619, forward strand.
GCACCGCTGCCGGCAGCCCATTCCACTCACTCACCACTCACTGCATTAAAAAAAAACTTACCCCTGACATCTCCTTTGTATCTACTTCCAAGCACCTTAAAACTATGCCCCCTCATGTTAGCCATTTCAGCCCTGGGAAAAAGCCTCTGACTATCCACACGATCAATGCCTCCCACCATCTTGTACACCTCTATCAGGTCACCTCTCAGGGTCAGGACCAGGGTCCTATATAGCTGTTACCTCTCGGCTCTTAAACTCAGTCCCACAATTGATGAAGGCCAATGCACCGTATGCTTTCTTAACCACAGAGTCAACCTGCGCAGCAGCTTTGAGTGTCCTATGGACTCGGACCCCAAGATCCCTCTGATCCTCCCCACTGCCAAGAGTCTTACCATTAATACTGTATTCTGCCATCATATTTGACCTACCAGAATGAACCACCTCACACTTATCTGGTTTGAACTCCATACGCCACTTCTCAGTCCAGTTTTGCATCCTATCAATGTCCTGCTGTAATCTCTGACAGCCCTACACACTATCCACAAAACCCCCATCCCTTATGTCATCAGCAAATTTACTAACCCATCCCTCCACTTCCTCATCCAGGTCATTTTTAAAAATCACTAAGAGTAGGGGTCCCAGAACAGATCCCTGAGGCACACCACTGGTCACCGACCACCATACAGAATACAACCCATCTACAACCACTCTTTGCTTTCTGTGGGCAAGCCAGTTCTGGATCCACAAAGCAATGTCCTCTTGGATCCCATGCCTCCTTACTTTCTCAATAATCCTTGCATGGGGTACCTTATCAAATGCCTTGCTGAAATCCATATACACTACATCTACTGCTCTTCCTTCATCAATGTGTTCAGTCACATCCTCAAAAAAATTCAATGAGGTTCATAAGGCACGACCTCCCTAAAGCCTGGCACTTGAAATAGCCATTCCTGCCCCTGCACCATCCAAGCCTCTGTAATGGCCACAACATCATAGCTCCAAGTACTGATCCACGCTCTAAGCTCATCCGCTTTGTTCATAATACTCCTCTCATTAAAATAGATGCTTCTCAAACCATCAGTCTGAGAACATCCCTTTTCTATCACCTGCCTACCCTCCCTCTCGTACTGTCTCCAAGCTTTCTCTATTTGTGAGCCAACTGCCCCTTCCTCCCAGCAATTCTAGTTTAAACTCTCCCCAATAGCCTTTGCAAACCTCTCCACCAGGATATTGGTCCCCCTGGGATTCAAGAGCAACCCGTCCTTTTTGTACAGGTCACACCTTCCCCAAAAGAGGTCCCAGTGATCCAGAAAACTGAATCCCTGCCCCCTACTCCAATCCCTCAGCCATGCATTTATCCTCCACCTCATTCTTTTCCTATACTGACTGTCATGTGGCACAGGCAGTAATCCCGAGATTACTACCTTTGTGGTCCTACTTCTCAGCTTCTTTCCTAACTCCCTGTAGTCTGTTTTCAGGACCTCCTCCCTTTTCCTACCTGTGTTGTTGGTACCAATATGTACCATTACCTCTGGCTGTTCTCCTTCCCACTTCAGGATATTGTGGACATGATCAGAAACATCCTGGCACCTGAGAGGCAAACTACCATCCACGTTTCTTTCCTACATCCACAGAATTGCCTGTCTGACCCCCTAACTATCGACTCCCCTATCACTGCTGCCATCCTCTTCCTTTCCCTACCCTTCTGAGCCATAGGGCCAGATTCTGTGCCAGAGGTGCGACCACTGTTGCCTCCCCCAGGTAGGCCATCTCCCCCAACAGTACTCAAACAGGAGTACTTATTGTTAAGGGGGACAGTCACTGGGGTACTCTCTAGCATCTGCCTCTTGCCCTTCCCTCTTTCCATTCAAAGGCATTGGTGATTCCATACCAGGTTGTGATGCAGCCAGACAATATACTCTGTCACCACACATCCACAGAAGTTTGTCAGACTTTTAGGTGTCTTACCGATTCTTCACAAGCTCCTACGGAAAGAGACACTACTATCCTTTCTTCATAATTGCACTTACGTGCTAGGCCCAGGACAGGGTCCTCTAACATTATAACGGTGAAGAATTTAATGTTACTGAGTATGACCTTCTCCATCTCTGATACCCCAGTGAAGACCGGCTCATGGACCTCCGCTTTCCTCCTCCTGAAGACAATAGTCAGCTCTTTGGTCTAAGACAGAGATTTAACTCAGAGATGAGGAGAAACTGTTTTTCATAGAGGAGTGAACCTGTGTGATTCCCTGCCTAGGGAAGCAGTGAAGGCTACCTCATTAAATATATATAAGACACAATTAGATAGATTTTTGCACAGCCGAAGAATTAAATCCTTTGAGGAGAAGGGAAGTGGGTGGACCTGAGTCCATGGCCAGATCAGCTGTGATCTCATTGAATGGCGGAGCTCAGCAAGATAGCTGACTCCGGCCTCTATAGGCAGAATTCATAAGAAAAATGTCAATTTAACATACACTGTAGACATTCTTTGCAAGAAAGAACACAATTAGAACAAAATAACTTTTTGAGCAAAGTGATCAATGGTGTTGCTAGATCATTATGATCAGGTCGATTCAAGAGCCAGAACCAATTAGCATTGTTGGTGCTGAAATCTGAAGCAACACACAAAACACGGGAGAAGCTCAGCAAGTGGACGGCACCTGTAGGAGAAAAAGAACCGTCTGGATGAAAGGTGTCAGCCTGATACAGAGATTGTCCATTTCCCTCCATGGATGCTGCCTGACCAGTTGAATCCCTCCAGCGTTTTGTGTTGCTCCAGCACAAAATCTCTGGAATGAAACTTGAACTGTCGGCCTCCTGACTTGGATGAGTAAGTGTTTTCCACGTGGATAATGCAGTAGCTGGCACTGGCCTCGGTTTCCTGCATCAAGTGAATTCACTTGGAAGTCCAGTGAAATCTTCTGAGTGGCTGCTCACAATTGCTAACCTTTGGCCTGATTCAGTGAGGGTGACAATCAGAATCAGGTTTAATATCACCGGCGTACGCCGTGAAATTTGTTAGCTTTGCAGCAGCAGTGCAACGTAATACACGATCATATAGAAAAAAATAAATAAGTAAATCAATTACAGTCTGTGTGTGTGTGTGTGTATATATATATATATATAGTGCGGGTGTGTGTGTGTGTGTATATATATAATGTGTGTGTGTGTGTTTGTTAAATTAAAAATAGAGCAAAAGAGAATTTTTTTAATAAGTGAGGTAGGGTTCATGGGTTCAATGTCCTTTTAGGAACGGATGACAGAGGGGAAGAAACTGTTCCTGAACATGTTCTGCTATCCGAGGACTTTATTGTGCTCAGCACCGCAGCGAAGTTTGACCGGAGTTCATTCACTCAACAGAAGGCTCTGGCCACTTGCTGTAGTTGCAGGGTTTGTCCCTGCCTTAGTAGGCTGCAGGCTGGGATGTGTGCCAGCAGGTCAGACAGTTACGGGGCATCACAGCTAATCCCACCCTGTTCTCGCCCAGTGTCATATCTGTTCAACTGCATAACCATGGGAGTCAGCATCTCAACCGGTCTTCTCTGTAATGTGACAGTCATAGGGAGAGAGAGACAGAGTCAACACCAACTCTCCTTTACACGAATCCTAATTTATTCCCATTTTTCATTCTGCTCACATTCCTGTTAACTCCTCCCATATTCCACCCCTCATCTACATACTGGGCAATTTACAGTGGCTGATTAACCTGCTGAGTACCGTGAGCTCGGGACGTGGGAGGAAACTGGAGCACCTAGAGGAAACCCCAGGGGTCACAAGGAAAACGTGCAAACTCCACATAGACAGCACCTGAGGTGAGGATTGAACCTGAGTCTCTGGTGTTCTGAGGCGATGGCTCTACCTGCCTCAGCACTGGGGTATTTGTATTGGAGTATCACAGATGGCAAAAGGATCATTGGGAACTTACACCACAGGGTCTCAATCCAGCACTGCAACGTGAAAATCAAGCTTGAACAGGAGTACACAACCATAGCTGGTCACGAGGTTACAGGGTGACCACTCAGAAGCGTTCTCGTCTCTGAGACCGCACAGACGACCTGGAGCTGGTTGTTGTGGGCTTCACTCCAGATAAAGCCACTTTCAGGTTCTTGTAGGACTGGGAGTCCAGAATATAAAACTGTGGCCTGACGTAACCGGAGAGGCACTGAGAAGTTTTACATAAAATGTGGGAAACTGGGGCAGGGGTGTGTGTGTGTGTGTGTGTGTGTGTGTGTGTGTGTGTGTGTGTGTGTGTGTGTGTGTGTGTGTGTGTGTGTGTGTGTGTGTGTGTGTGTGTGTGTGTGTGTGTGTGTGTGTGTGTGTGTGTTTACATAAAATGTGGGAAACTGGGGCAGGGGTGTGTGTGTGTGTGTGTGTGTGTGTGTGTGTGTGTGTGTGTGTGTGTGTGTGTGTGTGTGTGTGTGTGTGTGTGTGTGTGTGTTTACATAAAATGTGGGAAACTGGGGCAGGGGTGTGTGTGTGTGTGTGTGTGTGTGTGTGTGTGTGTGTGTGTGTGTGTGTGTGTGTGTGTGTGTGTGTGTGTGTGTGTGTGTGTGTGTGTGTGTGTGTTTACATAAAATGTGGGAAACTGGGGCAGGGGTGTGTGTGTGTGTGTGTGTGTGTGTGTGTGTGTGTGTGTGTGTGTGTGTGTGTGTGTGTGTGTGTGTGTGTATATATATATATATATATATATATATATATATATATATATATCAGTCAGGTCCCCAACCCCAGCCTCTAGTCTTGGCTATCTACTCTTTTTTTAAGATGTCTTTTCTAATCACCTGTTAAACTTTAACAGCATCATGTTCATGAAAACTTCATAAATAGCAATTGGGCCATAAAACCTTCAGACACATTAACTAACACCCTTTGTCATTGTCCTCCAGAATTAAAACATGACCTTATAATTATCAAGAGGATTTAAACCAAAAATCAGAGGGTTTACATGGATTGCCATGTGCTATCCATAGTTTATCGGGGTGGAGTATTAACGAGTGATCTGGGCATGTTGTTCATCAAGTTGTATAGGCAAAAAGACTTTCCACTCATTTAACGCAATCTTATTGACAGATGCAGTAAAAATCCTTTTGCCAAAATAAACTAGAAAAATTTCCATTTACTGAGCTTATCTGAAAGGCAAGTGAGATATGTACAAGCCTTTCGATCAATGCACTCTTCAGCTACGTTGGTCCCAGTTCCAATCCGAGGCAATCAGGAACAGACTAGACTGGTGTAACTACCGTAAGTAGGCTTCTGCATATACCGCAATAGTCCCTGTGCTCTTGAACCCAGTCTATAAACAGATTTGCACTGCACTGTGTTTAAATGTAATCAGTGTTCAAAAGTACTCACAGGCCCTTGCTGTTAATTTGCCCTTTGCACGACCAAACCTCTCTGTATTTTATTTAGTCACATTGCTCTCACTATGGTTTCCATGCTATTTCATTCAGCTGAAATGTTTTTTTGAACGGAGCAGTTGAAATTATGAAAAGTGACAATTACTTTTCAATCCAAGATTGATAAGGAATGCTTGATAGTAAATATTATAGAAAGACAGCTTCTATTTCTTTAGATGGAGCTATACAGCCCAAAATTCCCATTCACTTGTATTTGGCTCATGTCTCTCTGAACCTTTCCCATCCACGTACCTACTCAAGTACCTTTTAAACGTTGTTAATGTACCTGCCTTAACCACTGCCCTTGGCCATTCATTCCATATACTGACCACCCTCTGGGTGAAGAAATTACCCCTCAATCTCTCCCCTCTCACCTTAAACCTATAACCTCTAGTTCTTGATTCCCTAACCCTCTGGATAAGATGTGTGCATGAACCCTATCTATATCTTCTCATGATTTCATACATCTCTGTAAAATCATCCCTCAGTCTCCTAAACACCTCAGTTTCCTATGCTTAAATGAATAAATTTCTAACCCGTAAGACTATAGGAGCAGAATTAGGCCATTCAGCCTACCAAGTCTGTTCCACTGTCTGATAACTGATTTATTTTCTCTCTCAACCCCTTTTCCTGCCTTCTCCCCATAACCATTGACACCCTTTCTAATCAAGAACCTATGAACGTCCACTTTAACTACTCCCAGAGATTTGGCCTCCACAGCTATCTATGGCAATGAATTACACAGAGTCACTACACTCTGGCTAAAGAAGTTTCTTCTCATCTCCGTTCCTTCTGTTCTGAGGCTGTGTCTGCTGATCCTAGACTCTCCCACTATTGGAAATGACTTTTTCACATCCACTCCATCTAGGCGCTTCAAATTTTGATAATCTGCTTAACCTATCTCCATAACTCAGTCCCTTGAGACCCTAAAACAGCCTTGGAAATTTCTCCTGTACTCTCTCCAGCTTAAATATGTGAACAAAGCAACCAATGTAAGTATGGAACAACTAAGAACGAGTTTTAAGTTCCATCAATTCAGTTTTATTCTTGGACACCATCCCACAACATAGATAGCTTCTCTGGAAAATTGTCAGGTGATTAAGTGAAAAGATGGGACCTTTTTTTCCCCATAGTGATAATGTAGATAGTGTTTATCTTTATAGATATCATATGATTGTGATAACTGTTTAAAAAAACTAAAACCTTCTGGGGTCATACTCAGGCAGAATTGTTTACACATTGTGCGGAAAATCACCGCTAAAATTTAAAAAACAAAACAACCATACATTTAGAACTCTTTCATTTAGTATATGGTGTTCATTGATCGAGATGTGGTCTCACTACATGTGTAACAGTTTAAAATCGGCCTGCTATTGAAAGTTCAAAGTAAATTTATTATAAGACCATAAGACATAGGAGCAAATTAGGCCATCCAGCCCGTCCAGTCCACTCCACCATTATCAAAGTATCTGTCATCATATACTATCTTGAGATTAATTTTCTTGCAGAAAAATAAAGAAATACAATAGAAAGTATAAAGACTATAAATAACAGACTGAAATAAAACCAATGTGCAAAAGCAGATACCGTGCACTGTGTAAGTACTGTGGATTATATTGAGTTGTAGACTCCTTGAAAGTGAGTTTAAATAGGTGTGGAGTCAGTTCAGCATTGAGGTGTGGAGTTGTCCACACTGGTTCAGGGGCCTGATGGTTGAAGGGTAATAATTGTTTCTGAACTTGGTGGTGTGGGACCTCCTGTCCGATGGTCGTACTGAGAAGAGAGCGTGGTCTGGATGATGGTCGATGCCGCCTTCTTGCAGCACTCTCCGTGTAACAGCGCTCAGTGATAGAGAGCACTTTGCCTGTGATCGACTAGGCTCTGTTATTGTCACCTATACCAAGGTACAGTAAAGATCTAGTCTGGCATGCCATTCATGCAGGTCTGTTCATTGCAACACTGCCAGGTAAAACAATAACAACGCAGAAGAAAGTGTTACAGCTACAGATCAGGTGCAAGTAGACAATAAGATGCAAGGTCACAGCGAGGTACTTTTCAAGTCCATCTTATTGTACCAGGGAACTGTTCAGTAGTTTTATAACAGCTGACAGAAGGTATCCTTGAGCCTGGTGACATGAACTTTCAGGGTTTTTTTTCTCTTTTGCCTGATGTCTCAGGTGAGTGTGGTTTTTGATCACATTGGCACCGTGAAGTGTAGATGACCTCAGTCCTCAAAGCTGCCAGTTTAACTCTATCAAATAGCTTGTGTAGGGCTATAAGGCTTTGGGTGGGCACTTACCACGAGTGGCACAGTGCTGCGGAGGGTAGTGCCGCTGCCTCACATCTCCAGAGGCTCATGTTCGACCCTGACCATGGGTATTGCCTCTGTGGGGTTTGTACGTTCTGCCTGTGAGCCAGGTGCTACCCATGCCCACAGGCCGTTGTTAACTGCTGTAATTAGTAGGGGTGGAGATGGTGGGCACATCGGAGAGAACAGCTTAGACAGAAATAAATTGGGAAACTGGATTGCTGGGTTTGAAGAGCCTGAGAGGATTGCTCTAAGGTCAGGCAGAGATTTAGTGGGCTGAATGGCCACCTTCACAAGGAAATATGAATCATAACTTACGTTCACACTATTGATTGGTTTTAGTTAATTATCTGTGGGCAGGGCAGGGACTATGCCACCAGTTTGTGTGGTTCACTGTTTTCACCCCACACCCACTTAGACCCCCCCAGTCCTGGCCTTCGTAGAAGTTCAGCGTTAGCTGGAGGAACGCCACCTCCTCTGCAGTCAAGATTTGTCAATATCTGAACAATTTCAAATGGTAAACTCGGCTTCTTCCTGTTTGCAGCTCCTCTGCACCCATTTTCTGTTTCATTACTTAACCGTTTCCACCCAATTTTCAGTTGCAGTCCTCTCATACACTCCGTCGCAGGCCTTTCCAATGTTTCTGCACCCCCACCTGTACCCCCTTTCCCCCTACATACCCTGTGCTTACTTAATCGTTGACTTTGGGGATCTGAGGGGTAAGTTTTTCACACAGAGGGTAGAGGGTACATGGAACAAGCTACCAGAGGAAGACGTTCAGGAGACAGCCTATGATAGGGTGAACGGAGAAGTGTTTGTCTGCACTCAAATCCAGAATTAGAAAGCCTAGCGGAGTGCAGTTGACTCTGAGGAACAAGGCCAAAGATGGGCTCATTATCATACGCACAAGTCCACGTACGCACAGGGTGCAAAGAGAAAGGTACTTCCAGCCGCAGCAGAGACTCATAGCAGCACTTCACAAGGAAAACATAAATTAACCATAAATAATCACACATTGTTTACAAGTAAAGTCACAATTAGAACAAAAAAATGTCTGTTTTAGTGCAAAGTGATCACAGTGTTGCTGAACTGAAGTGATTCGGGTTGTATTGAATGGTTCCCGAGCTCAGTGGTTGAAGGGTAATAGCTGTTCTTGAACTTGGTAATGTAGGACTTCAGTCCTCTGTACTGTTTGCCCAATAGCAGCTGCAAAAGGACAGATGGTGGGGACCTTTGATGGGTGCTACTTTTCTGAGGCATTGCTTCCTGTACACGTTAGTGAACGGTGGGGATGGACGTGCCTGTGCATTGGGCAGAGCCTCGGCTCCCTGCAGCTTCTTGTATTCCTGCTGTTCCAGACCAGTCGGGATATCTTCATCGGTGCATCTGTAGAAGTGCCTGTTAGGTTGTTCAGTAACAAGGCAAACCTCCTTAACCTCGTGAGAAAGAAATTGTGGATCAGAGTTGGAACATCAGCAGATACTGACTGTGTTAGGGCCAGGGGAGAGTCTCTTGCTGGACTGTACTTGTGAATTCACAAGCGAGAGATGGGAAAAGATTAAACACTAAGGGCAGCAGTTTGCTTTGAGTTGATAGCAAATGTCAGTGTTTCTGAGAAACTTTCTCATCGGCAAAGCCACAGGATTGAAATTTAGGAGAGCTCTCGCTGGTTGATTTGTGCACTGACCTTTCAATGTTTTGTACAGACCCAAAAGGCCTACTTTATTTAACATCAAGTTCGATTAAACTCATGCAGACGTGTTAAGAATATTTTTCTGACTAATTAATGCCTCTCTTCCCCAAATCCTCGACAGGCAAAGAGCAGCCAGGGGTCGCTCCATAGTTCAGTGAATCACCGAGTCAGTGGGAGAGTACGAAGTCCCATCCTGAATCAACCGAGCCAGACCCACATTCCATCACGTCAGATGACCTGTCAATTCACACTCCTCGGAACTCTGTGTGATGAGGCATTTTAATCCATCTCAAAGCTGAACAAAATGCCATCACCTGGCCAACATAAGATGCTTTTCTGAATTTCAAAAAGACTTTCTTTGGCAATGAGGGCTAATTAACAGATCCATGCAATAAATCAAACAGGTTCAAAGTCTTTTCCATTTCCCTCTGGTTTAAAGTGGATAAACCCAGCTCCTGCCTGAAGCTTTCTCTTAGTGCGTAATTAAGATCAGTGGCTCAAGCACAATCATTGCTGAAGATTTTGCCCAAAATATCACCAAGATAGCAAAATATCTGATAAAATAAAGAATAGCAACACGTCAAAATAATGTTCTATTCATGTCTATCTCTCGAGGATCAACTATATTCCCCATATACATGTACACGTATTAGGAATTTGCTGTGGTATGTTGGTCAGAGCACGGCGTGCAACAGAAAACAATATTCAACAATTATAAAGAATAAAATATTATCTAAAAATAAAATAAAATTAGAGGTTAAAGTACAGATTTGGAATAAAATGTGCTTAACTACATAAATGCCAGGATTATTTACAATGTAAGCAGCATGATGAAGTGTGGGTTAGAGTATTTACAGTGCAGTGGTGGGGGTCATAGGCAGAGTGAGGTGGGGAGTAACGGGAATGGTTGATCAGAGTAATGGGAATGGTTGATCAGATTAACTACCTGGGGAGCGGAAAAAACTTTTAAAATGGTGTGAACTTCTAGTTTTAATAGCCCTAAAGCTCTTTCCAGATGAGAGCTTTTGCAGGGTGACTAGTATCCACAATGATTCTACCTGCGCACTCTGTTGTCCTGGATACAGACCAGTCCTGCAGTGATGGCAGACTTGGCCAACAACCGTTTCTGCTGACCTGCCGGTTCGGTCTAGTTTCCGTATCTTGTGAAAGAATTCTGCACTAAGCCAGACAGTAATGATTGATGTGAGGATGCTCTCTATGATGGCAGTGTAGAATTGGACCAGTGTATTCTGGGAAGGTGGAATTTTACCAGCTGCCACAAGAAGTGCATCCTCTGCTAAGCCTTTTTGTTCATGAAGGAGATGTGGTTCTCCCATGTAAGTTGCTGCGAAGTAATGATGCCCAGGAATCTGAATGTTGAAACGGAGCTGACTGTAGAGTTGTGGAGAGGAGGCACATTACTCCAGGAGTTGATATGCATCTCCATGGTTCTGGGTGCATTCAGATCCAAGGTGTGATTGCAGCAGGGAACTGGATTTCTAGTGATAGCTCTTCAATGGATTCTAAATGTAAATACCGAATGCTGTTTTAAGATTCAGAGCAATCTGGTAGAGAAAGTTTTTTTCAGCTGTGAGACTATTGGAAATTTTAATCTAAATCATGTTCAACATCAATGGGTCTACACTCCCTGAAGAAAGGATGGAGACACAGGGGAATCTGGAGCAACAAGCATCATGCTGGAGGATCTCAACGGGTCAGCCAGGGGGGAAATGGACAGTAGATATTTCAGGTTAAGGCCCTTCATCTGGACCAGATTGGATGATCGAGATGAGGGGTCTCAACCAGAACTGTCCACTTAACTCCGCAGATGCTGTCCGATCTGCTGAGTTCCTTGAGCATTTTGTGTGGTATTGCCTTTAAGAATGGAGGAAACCAAGTCATTGGGGGTGCTTTTAAACAGCAGAAAAAACAAGAAGATTGGAAATGCTCCACAAGACAGGCTTTAACTGTGGAAAGAGAAACTGTGTTCAGGTTTCCCTTTCAAAAGGGCATACGATTGGGCCTCAATTTTTCTGTCATGCATGTAGTTACCTAAGAGTTTCTTAAATGTCCCTAATGTATCTCTTATCTATCTCCCCAAATTCTAAGAACTTTCTATAGGGTCACAATTGAGAGCATCCTGACTGGCTGCATCACTGCCTTGTATGGGAACTGTACTTCCTTTAATCTCAGGACTCTGCAGAGGGTGGTGTGGACAGCCCAGCACATCTGTAGATGTCAACTTTCCACTATTCAAGACATTTACAAAGACAGATGTGTAAAAAGGGCCCAAAGGATTATTGGAGACCCAAGTCACACCAACCACAAACTGTTCCAGCTGCTACCATCTGGGAAACGGTACCGCAGCATAAAAGCCAGGACCAACAGGCTCCGTCTTCCACCAGGCCATCAGACTGATTAATTCATGCTGACGCAACTGTATTTCTATGTTATATTAACTATCCTGTTGTACATAATATTTATTATAAATTACTATAATTGCACATTGCACATTTAGACGGAGACATAACATAAAGATTTTTACTCCTCATGTATATGAAGGATGTAATTAATAAAGTCAATTCAATTCAATTTAGTCTCTACCACCAGCCCTGGCAGGGCATTCCACACACCCACCATTGACCTCTGACATCCCCTGATACACCTTCCTTCAATCATCTTAAAATTATGCTCCCTTGCATAAGCCATTTCTGTCCTGGGAGTACGTCTCTTGCTATCTTCTCTATCTGTGCCTCTTATCATCTTGTCTACCTCTATCAAGTCATCAGTCATCCTCATTCACTCCAAAGCCCAAATTTTCTCAACCAATCTTCATAAGGCATGCTCTCTAGTCCAGGCACCATCCTGGTAGATCTCCTCTACACCCTCTGTAAAGCTTCCACAATCTAAATCATCCCATAATCTCAATAATCAGTAAATTAACAACTTTGTCCATTTACCTGAGGAAGTTTAGTGCAGTAAAACATGCCGAGATGCCTGGCAGAATTTTTATTAAGCAGGTCTATGAGGACCCAGTCAGAGAGGGACTCACCTCACCAGTTTGATTGAGTTTTTGAGGTGGTGAACCAGAAACCTGATGAAGGCAGGGTGGTAGATGTTGTCTACATGGACTTTAGTAAGGCATTTGACAAGGTTCCACATGGCAGGCTGGTCCAAAACATTAAGGCACATGGAATCAAAGATGGGCTGGCCAACTGGACTCAAGATTGGCCTGGTGATTGGAGGCAGAGGGTGGTGGTGACAGCAGGATGCTTTTCTGATTGGACAAGTGGTTTGCCACAGGGATAGGTGCTGCGAACATTATTGCTCATGATGTACATGAACCACTTTGATGTGAATGTAGGAGGTACGATTAAGACACTTGCAGCTGACGTATAAGTTGGTAGTTTTGTGGATAATAAGAGAGGTTGTCTCAGGCTGCTGCAGAATATGGATCAAATGGAAGGTTGAGTGGAGATTGGAGAATGGTATTTAATCCTAAACTGCAGGGTGAGTCATTTTGGGAAGTAAAATAGAGGGAGGACATATATAGTAAATGGTGGGACCTAAGGAATGTTGATTAACAGAGGGACCTTCAAGTACAAAGTTCCCTCAAAGCAGCAACACGGGTGGACAGGATAGTGAAGAAGGCATATGCCATGCTTGTCCTTAAAGGTCAGGGCATCAAATGTAAAAGTTGGGACATTACATTGTAATTTTACAAAATACCAGTTAGAACACCCTTGGAATATTGTGTGCAGTTGTGGCCTCCATACTAGAGAAAGAACGTGGACTAACTAGAGAGAGTGCAGAGGAGATTCACAAGGATGTTACCTTCATTGGAGTATTTTAGTAGTGAGAGGTTTGGTTAGTCAGGGCTTGCTTTCCCTGGAAGGACAGAGACAAGAAGACCATAAGGCATATGAGTCGGTCAAGTCTGCTCTGCCCATTGATCGTGGCTGATTTATTTTAAATGTACCGTATGGCTTTGACTCCACAACCATCTGTGGCAATGAATTCTACAGATTCACCACCCTCTGGCTAAAGAAATTCTTCCTCATCTCTGTCCTAAAGGGACATCTTTTTATTCTGTGGCTGTTCCCTCTGGTTCAAGATTCCCCTCTGTTGAAAACATCCTCTCTATGACTACCCTATTCAGGCACCTCAATATTTGGTAGATTTTACAGAGCCACCAAGTTACAGTACAAAACTAAGAGGTGACCTGAGAGAGGAATATAACATTTTAACAGGCATAGATAGAGTAGACGGTCAGAATCTTTTTTCCCATGGCTGGGGGTTGAAAGTAAAAGGACGCGGGTATAGAAACATAGAAACATAGAAAATAGGTGCAGGAGTAGGCCATTTGGCCCTTTGAGCCTGCACCGCCATTCAGTATGATCATGGCTGATCATCCAAATCAGAACCCTGTACCTGCTTTCTCTCCATACCCCCTGATCCCTTTAGCCACAAGGGCCATATCTAACTTCCTCTTAAATATAGCCAATGAACCGGCCTCAACTATTTCCTGTGGCAGAGAATTCCACAGATTCACCACTCTCTGAGTGAAGAAGTTTTTCCTCATCTCGGTCCTAAAAGGTTTCCCCATTATCCTTAAACTGTGACCCCTCGTTCTGGACTTCCCCAACATCGGAAACAATCTTCCTGCATCTAGCCTGTCCAATCCTTTTAGAATTTTATATGTTTCAATAAGATCCCCCCTCAATCTTCTAAATTCCAGTGAGTATAAGCCTAGTCGATCCAGTCTTTCTTCATATGAAAGTCCTGCCATCCCAGGAATCAATCTGGTGAACCTCCTCTGTACTCCCTCTATGGCAAGAATGTCTTTCCTCAGATTAGGGGACCAAAACTGCACACAATATTCTAGGTGCGGTCTCACCAAGGCCTTGTACAACTGCAGTAGAACCTCCCTGCTCCTGTACTCAAATCCTTTTGCTGTGAATGCCAACATACCATTTGCCTTTTTCACCGCCTGCTGTACCTGCATGCCCACCTTCAATGACTGGTGTACAATGACACCCAGGTCTCGTTGCACCTCCCCTTTTCCTAATCGGCCACCATTCAGATAATAATCTGTTTTCCTGTTCTTGCAACCAAAGTGGATAACCTCACATTTATCCACATTAAATTGCAACTGCCATGAATTTGCCCACTCACCTAACCTATCCAAGTCACCCTGCATCCTCTTAGCATCCTCCTCACAGCTAACACCGCCGCCCAGCTTTGTGTCATCTGCAAACTTGGAGATGCTGCATTTAATTCCCTCATCTAAATCATTAATATATATTGTAAACAACTGGGGTCCCAGCACTGAGCCTTGCGGTACCCCACTATTCACTGCCTGCCATTCTGAAAAGGTTCCGTTTACTCCCACTCTTTGCTTCCTGTCTGCCAACCAATTCTCTATCCACATCAATACCATACCCCCCCAATACCGTGTGCTTTAAGTTTGCACACTAATCTCCTGTGTGGGACCTTGTCAAAAACCTTTTGAAAATCTGAATATACCACATCCACTGGCTTTCCCCTATCCACTCTACTAGTTACATCTTCAAAAAATTCTATAAGATTCGTCAGACATGATTTTCCTTTCACAAATCCATGCTGACTTTGTCCGATGATTTCACCTCTTTCCAAATGTGCTCTTATCACATCTTTGATAACCGACTCTAGCATTTTCCCTACCACCGATGTCGGACTAACCAGTCTATAATTCCCAGGTTTTTCTCTCGCTCCTTTTTTAAAAAGTGGGGTTACATTAGCCACCCTCCAATCCTCAGGAACTAGTCCAGAATCTAAGGAGTTTTGAAAAATTATCACTAATGCGTCCACTATTTCTTGGGCTACCTCCTTAAGCACTCTGGGATGCAGACCATCTGGCCCTGGGGATTTATCTGCCTTTAATCCCTTCAATTTACCTAATACCACTTCCCTACTAACATGTATTTCCCTCAGTTCCTCCATCTCACTAGACCCTCGGTCCCCTACTATTTCCAGAAGATTATTTATGTCCTCCTTAGTGAAGACAGAACCAAAGTAGTTATTCAATTGGTCTACCATGTCCTTGTTCCCTATGATCAATTCACTTGTTTCTGACTGTAAGGGACGTACATTTGTTTTGACCAATCTTTTTCTTTTCACACATCTATAAAAGCTTTTACAGTCAGTTTTTATGTTCCCTGCCAGCTTTCTCTCATAATCTTTTTTCCCTTTCCTAATTAAGCCCTTTGTCCTCCTCTGCTGGACTCTGAATTTCTCCCAGTCCTCAGGTGTGCCGCTTTTTCTGGCTAATTTAAATGTTTCTTCTTTGGACTTGATACTATCCCTAATTTCCTTTGTCAGCCACGGGTGCACTACCTTCCTTGGTTTATTCTTTTGCCAAACTGGGATGAACAATTGTTGTAGTTCATCCATGCGATCTTTAAATGCTTGCCATTGCATATCCACCGTCAACCCTTTAAGTATCATTTGCCAGTCTATCTTAGCTAATTCATGTCTCATACCTTCAAAGTTACCCTTCTTTAAGTTCAGAACGTTTGTTTCTGAATTAACTATGTCACTCTCCATCTGAATGAAGAATTTCACCATATTATGGTCACTCTTACCCAAGGGGCCTTGCACGACAAGATTGCTAACTAACCCTTCCTCATTACTCAATACCCAATCTAGAATGGCCTGCTCTCCAGTTGCTTCCTCGACATGTTGGTTCAGAAAACCATCCCGCATACATTCCAAGAAATCTTCTTCCTCAGTACCCTTACCAATTTGGTTCACCCAATCTATATGTAGATTGAAGTCACCCATTATAACTACTGTTCCTTTATTGCATGCATTTCTAATTTCCTGTTTAATGCCATCCCCAACCTCACTACTACTGTTAGGTGGCCTGTACACAACTCCCACCAACATTTTCTTCCCTTTAATGTTATGCAGCTCTACCCAAATCGATTCCACATCCTCCAGGCTAATGTCCTTCCTTTCTATTGCGTTAATCTCCTCTCTAACCAGCAATCTCCTCTCTTATAAGGTAAGAGAAAAGACTTTTGGTGGGCAGCTGAGGGGGTAAGTTTTTTTTACACACAGATTGGTTGGTACTGGAATGTGTGGCCTGAGGAAGTGGTAGAATCAAATACATTTACTAAGTCTGAGAAATTTAGGCGGGCAGAAGACAGGAAAGGAGTAGAAGGATATGGACCCAAGTCTAAAAAAGGGGGAAAAGATCAATATGGTTGAATTGGGCCAAATGGCCTGTTTCTTTGTTGTACCTCTCTATGACAGCTATATAAATAAAATTATCATTATTAGTTATTAATCTAATAATGATAACTTTATTTATATAGCTCCCTTTGTACATTATGATGCAGGCTCAAAGTGCTTTATATACATTATAAAGATAATCAATGTAGTCATAAAAACAAGTGATAAAATAAAAAATCATAAGTAAAGACAAACGTTATATAGAATAAAATGTAATCGAATATACCAAATTATATAAATGTAAGTCAAAGTCAACAGGCATTAAGTGATCTTACAAGTTGGCCAATTTTTTTAAAAAGGTTTTTTTTTTAATCCAGTGGACCTGCCTGTGAATTCTAAATGTTGGTCTCTCACTTAAATACTTGGAAACATCCTTGGTTCCTCTCAGTGCTTTAAACAGCTGAAATTAAAGCAGATTATCAAAAGATACACTGGCCATTAGCAAAATGGCTCTGTGCTGTAATTCTTGGCTCTGTTTGTCCTCGTTTAGAAGGAGAAAAGTATAAAACATTCACAGCTTGGTGGAGGATAAATTGATTTTTGGAGAGGGAGTTTAAATGTCAGCCAAAGTGTCCATTGCTTCTGTGAGTCTGAAGCCCAAACCTGGCAACTGATAACATTATCACTGGATTCCCAGCTGAGCAGCGGCAGCTCCGTTACAAGCCTGGCATCCATCAGCAGACTGACTGATGGCCTGCTGTGGAAGGAGGCTGGGGAACGAGAAGGTCCCACGATGAGGCAAGTGTGAGCCAGCCGTTATTTATGGTTCGCCTCCCAGCTCTTTGTTATACCAAGAATTACTTCTTATTCACCCGATTGTTCCCAAGGACATCAATGGGATTTGCATAGAAATCAGTCTGTGTTTGAGTCAGAGGTACAGATTAATGCAGCACTGAAGCAAGCCCATCAGCTAACTTGTCTGTGTTGACCAAAATCAGGTCCCATTTCCTTGAGTTTGCTCCAGATCCCTCTAAACCTTTCGTATCCATTCACCTGACCAAACGTCTTTTAAACATTGCAATTGTACCCACCTCTCACAGTTTCTTGGCTGCTTGTTCCATAAACCCAGTGCCACTTGTATGAAAAGTTACCCTTCAGCTCCACTTTAAATCTTTCTCCTCTCACTTTAAATGTACACCCTGTAGTTTTGGATTCCACTACCCTGAGGAAAAAGACTGATCACCCACCTTATCAATGCCACTCATGATCTTATAATTCTCTTTTAAATAGAGCCAGTCTATCCAGTCTCTGCTTATAACTCAAGACCGCCAGTCACAGTAACATCCTTGTGCAAGAATGTTCTGCTGCCTGCTCGTCCTATCGCAGTCTGACAGGAGTTGATAGGTTTCCCAGTTTTGAATTAGCTTCACTTTGTATAATGAGGTTAATTTTGTTCTCATCATGAGGAATTCTTGAGATAAATCTGTTCATGGTTTTATTTCTGTGCCGTCAGTTCTCTTGGTCCACTGCCTTCCGAGAATAGGAATTAACGACCTTCGGGGATCAGGAGAATGATGCTGTCAGATCAAAGCCCCACTCTAAGATTTTCCTCTTGTCCTGCTTGGGACCTGGTGTTGCAAAACAATTCAGCTCAGGAGACCGGCCATTGTGTGTGCACTCTTGTTCAATTTCCGTTTGGAACTGATTTATTTTGTTATTTATTTGAACCTAACATTAGGTATTGCTGTTGGCATTAAGGCAGATTTGGACTAATGCATTGGTGACTGGTTAATTATTGCTACAGTACTGCCATACAGTGAAAACCTTTTGTTTGCATGCTATCCAGTCAGACTGTTCCATATTCAAGTACATTAAGAAATGCAGAATACAGTGTTCAGTTATAAACATAAAGATTAGTTTTATTTGTCACATACAGTGCAGTGCTACATTTCAATCAAGTCCTCCCTCACTCTTCTAAACTCCAGTGGATACAAACCCAGCTTAGGCAACATTTCCTCTTGGGACAACCCACCCATTCCAGGTATTCATGACTGAAACGCTCTCCAACACATTAACGTCCTTCTTCAGTAAGTAAACTGCTTCATGTATGGGCTCACCAGTTCCCTACAAAATGGAAACAGAATCTCCCTACTTTTGCAGTCGATTCCTCGGAAAACTATTGACAATATTCTGTTAAGCTTAATCATTTGGAATGCTCAGTATCCACATTAGCCGAACCTTTCATCGTTTTAAAGGCCCTATAATGACCTCTCAAGATTTAAACTCAGAATAGCATGCCTCTTTTAAATCTCCATTTCCTCTCCAGTCCCTCTTTATTTCAATGCTAATCGCAATCCATCTGTGCCACTTCATTCTGCCTTCTGTTGTTGTTTTCCCTTGCACTACCTCAATGCACTGTGGTAATGACATGATCTAACATAATCGAGTTATCAGATCATTGTCACGTGTGCCAAGATGCAGTGAAAAGCTTTTGTTTTGCATGCCCTGCAGATGGATCATGCCATACAGAATTTTATTAAGGCAGTATAAAAAACACAAAACAGTGTTGCATTTACAGAAGAAGTGCAGTGCAGGTAGACAATTAGAATGCAGGTGTGGCAACAAGTTAGATACAGAGTTCTAAAATTCATCTATTAGCAGATGAGTGGTTCATTCAAGGGGGATAGAAGCTATCCTTGCACCTGGTGATTTGTGCTCACAAACCTTTGTATCTTCTGTCTAATGGAAAGCTGAAGATGAGAGAATAACTAGGGTGAGAGGGGTTCTTGATCATGTCGGCTACTTTCCTGAGGCAGTGGGAGTGTAGATAAGAGTCGCTGGAGGGGTGGTGGTTTTCTTCTTGGACTGGGCTGTGTTCACAACTTCTTGCAGTCTTGGGCAGAGCAGTTGCCAACACGAGCAGTTGCCAACACATCCAGATAGGAAGATTTCTATGGTACAAAGATGAAAATCGTCAGGGATGTGGCGAATGTCCTTCTCCTTTGGAGGAAGTACAGATGTTTCTGTGTTTTCTTGGCTGTAGTGTCAATGTTGTTGAACCAAGGCAAGTTGTTGGTGATGTTTAAAGTTCTCAAACATCTCCACCTCAGACCATTGATATAGACAGGAGTGTGTGCTCTGTCCAATTCCAAAAGTCAATGACCAGCTCTTTTGTTTTGCTGTCACTGAGGGGAAGGATGTTGTCTTGATACCAAGCAGCCAGGCTCCATATTTCATTCTTGTACATACATAGGTGTAGGTGCTCAGCGAAGCGGTCTCCCAATCCGGCTCTCAGGAGGCCACGCCAGGAGCACCGGATACTGTAGATGACCCCAACAGACTCACAGGTGAAGTGTAGCCTCACCTGGAAGGATTGTTTGGGGCCCTGAATGGTAGTGAGGGAGGAGGTGTAGGGGCAGGTGTAGCATTTGTTCTGCTTGCAAGGATAAGTGATGGGACGGAGATCAGGAGCAGTCCTTGAGGAAAGCAGGATGTGGGAGGAGGGAGGAGGGAAAGATGTTCTTGGTGGTGGGATCTCATTGGAGATGGCGGAGGTCACATAGAACTATGTGCTGGACATGGAGGCTGGTGGGGTAGTAGGTGAGGAGAAGAGGAACTCTATCCCTGGGAGGATGGAGTGAGGGCAGACATGTGTGAAATGGAAGAGATGCGATTGAGGGCAGCAATGATGGTGGAGGAAGGGAAGCCCCTTTCTTTGAAGAAGGAGGACATCTCCTCAATTCTGGAATGAAAAGCTTCATCCTGAGAACAGATGTGGCAGAGACAGAGGAATTGAGCGAAGGGGATGGCATTTTTTACACAGCTACCTGAACTATACCTGAAGAGGTATAGTTCAGGTAGCTGTGAGAGTCAGTAGGTTTATAAAAGATAGCAGTTGATAAACTGTCTCCTGAGATAGAGACAGAGTGATTGAGAAAGGGAAAGGAGGTGTTGAAAATAAACCAGGTGGGGAAGTTGGAGGCCAAGTTAATGAAGTTGATGAGCTTAGCATGGGTGCAGGAAGCAGCACCAATGCAGTCATCAATGTAACATAGGAAAAGTTGGGGAGTGTTACCAGTGTAGGCTTGGAACTAAGACTGTTCATGTAGCCAACAAAAAGGCAGCCATAGCTGGGACCCGTGTGAGTACCCACGGCTACACCTTTTGTTCGAAGGAAGTGGGAGGAGCCAAAGGAGAAATTATTGAGTGCGAGGACCAGATCCGCCAGACGGAGGAGAGTGGGGGTAGAGCGGAACTGGTTGGGTCTC
Source organism: Hemitrygon akajei (assembly GCF_048418815.1). NCBI lineage: Eukaryota > Metazoa > Chordata > Chondrichthyes > Myliobatiformes > Dasyatidae > Hemitrygon > Hemitrygon akajei. The sequence goes on from NC_133127.1 coordinate 37,970,501, forward strand.
GTGTCCATAAAGAAACGGAGAGCTTTGAGACTTTCCTGGTGGGGGATGGAAGTGTATAGCAACGATCAGGACCAGGGAACTTGAAATCATTGAAAAGATCAACAGCGTGTGACTTAAAAAAGTGAGGCAGTGTTCATTAGTTCACTGTCCATTTAGGGATCGGATGGCAGAGGGGAAGAAGCTGTTCCTGAATCATTGAATGTGTGCCTTCAGGCTTCTATACCTACTTCCTGCCTCCTTACTCCCTTGTGTTCTTAACGACATTGTCTTTGATTGAATCTCTACACTCTACCTCAGCCAGTCCTGATGGAAATCATCTCCACCTTCTCCCCACTCTGAGTAAGTGTTTAGAATCAACTGACCAACATGTGGTATCATGGAGTTGCCTGGTCCCTGGTGAATACTTGTCTCTCATCTACCCAGGCCTCTTCTGACTCACTTTGTAGCACAGTTTGAGTCACGTGTATTAGACCTTGCTCACTTTAAATGCAGCTATGGCAAATAACATTAGAACTTGTACTCAGGACCATTAAAGAAATTTTAATGACTGCTGGCATTTATTAATTACTGTAGAAATCAGTTAAGATTTACTTTTAACTGTTGTAACTAAATTCAGTTTTAGTCCCACCCTTTGTACAAAAGAACATCGTGATTAGTGCACAAGTAAAAGGTCAAAATAATAAACTGAGTTGTTTGAATAAGGATTATAGGCTAAACCTTGATCTCTTACCAGTCTGATCAAACTTATAAAAGGGCTGGTGGGGCTAAGGAAGTGAAGTAAATCAGCATAATAGACCTGAACATTAAAATGAAAGCAGATCCTTCCTGTGTCAATTCTTTGTGAAGGGCAAGTGTAAGATAAAAGAACTGGTAATTCAGCCCAGTGCTTTCCTTTCCCAACTCTCTCTGCAGCACCTGTTCCATGTTTCCTTTAACTTTCTTCAAAAACTTCTGAAAATTATAACTATCAGCTTTCTCCACAACTCCAGCCAGTAAATTGTGGATCATAATTTCAGGGTGACAGAGTGGCACATTTAGCAGAGCTGCGATCTCACAGATCCAGAGATCTGGGTTCCATCCCAAGCCTGGGTGCTGTCTGTAAGGAGTTTACGTAATCTCATGTGTTCTGCCTGTGCCTCTGGGGATGTTTGGGTTATTTTCCACATCCCTATAACGAGTGAGTTGCTCGGTAAATGTGGTCACTCTAAATTAACGTTGTGTGTGGATGAGTGGTAAAAAGTTGGCAGAGCTGATGGGAATGTGGGATTAGTTTGACATTAGTACGGATGGATGGTTGATAGTTGGTGTGGATTCAGGGGGACAAAGGGATATCTTCAGGCCTTGTGTTTCTACGATCCTATGACGGGCATAGGAGCAGCACAGATAGGGTGACTGCACACAGTCTTTTTCCTGGGGTTGGACAATCAAGAACTAGAGGGCATAAGTTAGAAGTGAGGGGAGAAAGATTTAATAGTAACCTGAGGAGCAATTCTTTCACCTAGGTGGTGGTCAGTATGGGGTATGATTTGCCAGAGGAAGTGGTTGTGGTGGGTACACTAACAACACTGTACAGGTATATGGATAGGAAAGGCTTAGAGCAGGTTCTCCCAACCTTTCTAATGCCATGGACCTTTACCATTAACCGAGTGGGTCCATGGACCCCTGGTCAAAAACACCTGATTTAGAGGGATATGGGTCAAATGCAGGTATTGGGACTAAATTAGATGGGATGGGAATCTTTATCGACGTTAGACCAGTTGTGCGGAAAGACTTGCTTCTATGCTGTACGATTCTGACTCGATAACTCCGAAGGCATTATGCCCAGTTGTTGACTAAGACTGACAGAAAAATGACCTTTCATCCATACCAACCATGGTGCCTATCAATCTTACTTCCATTCTCCTGCATTAGACCCATTTTCCCATATGCCTTTCCAGTCTGAACACCTGTCTTAATGACCATTGCCCGGCAGCACTCACATTGAGAGCGATGAAAGGCTTTGAGAGGTTGGTCATGACTAGACTGAACTCCTGCCTCAGCAAGGACTTGGACCCATTGCAATTTGCCTATCGCCACAATAGGTCAACAGCAGATGCAATCTCAATGGCTCTCCACATGGCTTTAGACCACCTGGACAACACAAACACCTATGTCAGGCCGCTGTTCATTGACTATAGCACGGCATTTAATACCATTATTCCCACAATCCTGATTGAGAAGTTGCAGAACCTGGGCCTCTGTACCTCCCTCTGCAATTGGATCCTCAACTTCCTAACCGGAAGACCACAGTCTGTGTAGAGTAGTGATAACATATCCTCCTCGCTGACAATCAACACTGGCGCACCTCAGGGTGTGTGCTTCACCCACTCCTCTACTCTCTGTATACACCTGACTGTGTGGCTAGGCACAGCTCAAATACCATCTATAAATTTGCTGATGATACAACCATTGTTGGTAGAATCTCAGATGGAGTGAGAAGGCATACAGGAGTGAGATATGCCAACTAGTGGAGTGGTGTCACAACAACAACCTGGCACTCAACGTCAGTAAGATGAAAGAGCTGATTGTGAATTTCAGGAAGGGTAAGATGAAGGAACACATACCAATTCTCATAGAGGGATCAGAAGTAGAGAGAGTGAGCAGCTTCAAGTTCCTGGGTGTTAGGATCTCTGAGGACCTAACCTGGTCCCAACATATTGATGCAGTTATAAAGAAGGCAAGACAGTGACTATACTTCATTAGGAGTTTGAAGAGATTTGGTAAGTCAACAAATACACTCAGAAACCTCTATAGATGTACCGTGGAGAGCATTCTGACAGGCTGTGTCACTGTCTGTTATGGGGGATACTGCACAGGACAGAAACTGCAGTGGGTTGTAAATTTAGTCAGCTCCGTCTTGAGTGTTAGCTTACCAAGCATCCAGGACATCTTCAGGGAGCAGTGTCTCAGAAAAGTGGTGTCCATTATTAAGGACCTCCAGCACTCAGTGCATGCCCTTTTCTCACTGTTACCATTGGGAAGGAGGTACAGAAGCCTGAAGGCACACACTCAGAGATTCAGGATCAGCTTCTTCCCCTCTGCCATCCCATTTGTAAATGGACATTGAACCCATGAGCATTACCTCACTTTTTAAATATATATTATTTCTGTTTTTGCACAATTTTAAAATCTATTCAATATACGTATACTGCAATTTATTTATTTATTATTATTTTTCTCTCTCTCTCTCTCTCTCTCTGCTCGATTATATATTGCGTTGAACTGCTGCTGCTGAGTTAACAAATTTCACGTCACATGCCGGTGATAATAAACCTGATTCTGATTCCTTCCAAATGCCTTTTAAATGTAATTGTACCTCCTCCACCATTGCAGGTAATCACCACACTATTTGTGGAAAAGCTTGCTTCTCAGATCACCTTAAAATTCCCCCCCCCCCCCCCCACACTTTAAACCTGTGCCCTGTAGTTCTGGACTTGCTGCCCCAAGGAAAAAAACTATCCACCTTATCTATAAACTTTATATGGTTATTGCCTCAGTTACTGCCTTGTTCCAGTGAGAACAATCCAAACCTATCCTATCCCTCCCTAATATTTCCAGGCAATGTCCTGGTAGGTACATGGATTGGAAAGATTTGGGTCAAATGTGGGCAATAAATACTAGCCTTGTTAGGTGTTTTTGTCGTCATGGATGAGCTGGGCTGAAGACCCCGTTTACATGTTGCATAGCTCTGAAACCTGTTTTTGTTCTATCATCCTTTGCTGGCCTGTCATTAATTCTCACAATAGTATGTGCCTATTCTTTCATTCTGATTCCTTCCTTAATTCTATCAGTTAAGCATGGAAAGATAATATAAGCCTCCCCTTCTCCTCACTACGCAAGCCATCTTGCCTCACCACGCTCTGTCCTGATGCAGGGTTTAAACCCAAAACAGCACCAATTTCTTGCCTTCCACAGTTGCTGCTCAACCTACTGACTTCCTCCAGCAGATTGTATGTTGCTCCAGACTCCAGCATCTTCAGGCTCATGTCCACGTGGAGGGATAATGTTTCTCTCAGAATCCTATTTCTCAATGGAATATATCTTCACAGTCAGCTACTGTTTGATTTTCTCAGTCCCCTCTTGACAACTTTATCGTCATACCTTTGTAATCCCCTTCATTTAATTTTAAGACACTTGCTTCACACCTAAGTAGGACTGACTGTGGAGTTTATCAAATTATGGTCACTCTTTGCCTAAGGATACTTCATAAGATAATTGATTAATCCTTCCTCATTTAATATATCTGCATCTAAAATAGCCTGTTTTCTGGTTGGTTTAACAATGTATTGTTCCATGAGATTGTCCCAAATACATGCTCTGAACTTGACCTCAATTCTGACATTTTAGTTTGTCCAATTTGTATAAATACTAGAATTGCCCATGGTTACTGCTGTACCTTTCCTGCAAGCCCCCATTATTTCCTCATTTAGATAGGCAAGGTGCTGTGATAGCATTAGAGCTCTGAGGAGAAAATTATTCACTGTCAGGCCAAGAGTGAATTGAAATCACATTGCAATTGGAAGGGGACTTTGACCAAAATTCACCTAGTTAGAATGCTATTGTTATAAATCCTTAAAAACGTTATTGCACTACTGCAGAATAGGTACCATTAAGGTATGACAATCTTTTTCCAGAAGAGAAAGTTGAGGGTCAGTGTTCAATGTCACCCTCTGAGATTGATCCAGACAGTTTGCGGTTAGGGCAATGCAATAGAAGAATTTATGAGTCTCTCTTCTTCATTCCAAGTACAATACAAACCATTCCAAAATTATCTCACAACCCATAAAGATGGGCAGCTTATCAGCTTCAATGTTGATTGAACCTCTTGATGGAATGACAGAAATAGATGAGAAAGAATTGCCAACCTGATTGAGGCCATTGTTTGTGAAATAAAATAGATCAAAATATGACAGGAAGGGGACTATTAGACGCAAGTTATATTTAACAATGCTGATTATGCTTATCGCATTAGGCTCATTAGAAGGAGATTTTGTTCCACATTTGATCCATAAAAATCAAATAATTTGTCTTTGATGATAGTCATCCTACCCAAGTGGAGTTAGTGTGCATTTGATTTTCATTCCTGGAGTAATCTTGGCCCTCAGACAGCAAGGAAATAGAAGCAGAAGAGGGCCACTTGGCTAATCAAGCCTGCCCACCATTCAGAATGATTAATGCTGGCTTCAGCACCTCCACGGTGCCGGTTCCCCATAACCCTCAATTCCTTGATCTTTCAAATATTTATCTATCTGCCCATCACGTACCCTGTCAAACTCTGTGAGAATTTGTACATTCCCATGAGATCACTCTTCCAAAGTAGTGGAAACGCATGTGGTCTGTTTAAAGTGTCCACATCGGAAAAATCTCATACCAGAAATCAGTCTGTCAGCCATCACTGTACATCCCCTTGAGAAGAATACGCTTCCACAGGAGGGAATTTTGATGTGCACAGCGTTCCAGATGCAGCCTTGGTGGGGCTCTCTATAACTAAGCCGACTTTCTTTCTGCACTTCAATCCTCTTGCAAAAAGACTAACATGTTGTTGCCTTCCCAACCACCTGCATATTAACTTAGCAGTGTGTGTACAAGAACAACAGACATTCAGTCTCATCATTTCAAAATCTCTCATCTTCAAAGTCAAAGTTAAGTTTATTGTCATATGCACAGGTGCAATGGGAAAGAGCTGGAGCAGCATAACAGGCACGTGCAATCAGTGACACAACATTTACAAGAAAAGCATAAATTAATGTACACAATTTTTACAAGAAAGGAAACAATTAAGAGCAAAAACAAAGTCGATTGTAGTGTAAAGTGGTAGTGTAGTGTAGTGTTGCTGTTCTGAGGTTGTGATTTGGATTACGCTGTGGCTTCAAACGTGAAATGTTTGAAGGGAAGTAGCTGTTCTTGAACTTGCTGGTATTGGGAATTCAGGGTTCTGTACTTGCCTGATGTGAGAAGATGACATGGCCCAGATGGCGAGCATTTTTGATGATGGATGTTGCTTTCTTGAGATGGCACCTCCTGGAGATACTACCAGTGTTTGGGAGAGATGTGCCAGTGATGTATTGGGGAGCGTCCACTACTCCCTGCGGCCGCTTACTTTCCTGAACACTGGAATTTCCATCCCAGACCACGAAGCACCAGTCAGCATACTCTCAATAGTACATCTGTAGAAGTTTGTTAAGAGTGGTGACAGGCCAAACCCAGTTAACTTCTGTATGGGGTTAGGGTTTGAGCAGAGACTGGCTGTGTTAGTGAAGATGGGGTGGGGGGGTGTTCGGGGGGAGAGAATCTCTTGCTGGGGTGGGACTTACAAAATCACAAGCAGGAAATGGTGGGAAGATCAAAAACCACATGCACATCTTTAGGTCAATACTGAATGAGGAGGTGCTTAGGAATACGCAGCTTGGTTCAAGAATCAAATAGTTGAAGGGAAGTAGTTATCCTTGAACTTGGTGATCTGTGACTTCTGCCAAAGGGATGAATTCCCTTTTTCTACACTGTATTCACCTATCATAGCCAGTCCTATCGTTTCATCTTCTCTCAAATTTTCTGTCCAATCAATGGTGTTGATTACTAATACAATGCATTCTATATTTTTAATAACATTGTACCAAAGTGTGGCATTTTACCAAAGTCTTTCTGACAGGCCACAAACTGTTCATTCACCAAGTTTCCAATTATTTCATCTGCTGGTTACAACCTCGACGGATATGGACATCACAAAATCGAAAAACTACAGATGATGGAAATCTGAAATAAAACCAGGAAGAGCTAGTTTGGATGTTCAGATGAAGGATCTCAAACCCAAATGAGAATGATTTCTCTCTCCACAGCCACTGTCCGACTAGCGGAGTGTTTCCAACATTTACTCTTTTTAATTTACAAACATCACTTCGTTTTCATAAATGCATTAAGTGAAGTGACTCTGTCACAGATCCACAAACTCATTGTCCACGGGAGAGAATACTAAGAGTGATTCTTGCAGCAATAGCACAAACGTGACCATTTTCAGTATCAGAATCAGAATCAGGCTTGCTATTACTGTCTTATATGATGTGAAATTTGTTGTTTTGAAGATGTAGTATAGTGCAAAGTCAAAAAATTACAATAAATTACAAGATAAATTAGTGAGAAACACGGAATAATGGGTTCATGGACTGTGCAGGAATCTGATGGTAGAGGGGAAAAAGCTGTTCCTAAATCATTGAGTGTGGGTCTTCAGGTTCCATGATGGTAGTAATGAGAAGAGAGCATGCCCCAGGTGGGGGGGGGGGCAATAATGATTGATGCCACCTTCTTGAGGGACTGCTTCTTGAAGATGTCCTTGATGGCGGGATGGGTGGGAGTTGTGCCCGTGATGAAGCTGGCTGGTTCTACAACACTGAACCTCCTTGCGATCCCAGGCATCTGAGCTTCAGGAAAGGAGATGAATCTGTGCATGAGAACCACAGCCTGCTTTTAGTCATTCAACACCGGGAAGGACCTCATCAGAGTCCTTTTCAACCCTCTCCTACAGTGACAAAAGAGCCATTCCCAAATCCTGGTGTGGATTACAGTGGACATGATCTTCATCACTTGACAATCCCAGAGCAGTGAATGGAGCAGCAACAGTGCTGTGTGTGATCTTTTTTCACCACACTGAAGCTTTTGACTCCATTACAACTAGGAGGGAGTGAAATGAGCGCAATACATCATGGGCACATCCCTCTCCACCACTTGTATTATCTGTATGAGGCACTGCCTCAAGAAGGCAACATTCATTTCAGAAATGCCCACCATCCAAGCCATGGCATCTTCTCACAGCTACCATCAGGCAGGAGGTACAGAAGCCTGAAATCCCACACCACCAGGTTCTTGAATCAATCAGTAAAAACTTAAAACACTTTGAGTAACACTTTGATCACTTCGCACTAAAATGGACTTCATTTTCTTTTGCTCTAGCTGTGTTCTTTTTTGTGAAAAGTGTGCATAATTTATGTTTAATTTATAATTTTCTTGTGAATGCTGCTTATATGGGCCTCTAATATTGCTGCAAGCAAATTTTACAATGCACCTCTACATATGTGGACTTGAACATATGACTTGACTTTGACATTGGCTTTGAACACGTTGCACAAGTTCAGCTGCAGGCGGAATTTCATCTCCAATAATGGCAGGTATGCATGATACAAATGAACGAGCCTACAACAGACCAATTTTAATGAATACTGGTGTCACACTTGTTCAACCTTTCCCATTCAGAGTCCAACTTCCGACAGGAATAAAGCTCATCTTCAAGACCGGTGGGGAACCATTCAGCTGACTGTCTACACTCCAGAACCATGCTTAGCCCAAACCTCAAGCTACAGTAAGCAGATGAACCTGGCATTCACATAAGTGCAGAGGCCAAGATCCAAAACACACATGCAGATGGGCCTTATACTCAATATTAGCCCGACAGAGGTCCCTTACCAACCTGGTCCCACTGAATCCCGCAGGATTCGAGTGGAAGCAAATCACCCTCATTCCCAAGGAAATGAGTAAGACTCTTTGTGGAGCAAAGAAAACAGGGATAACCTACCAGAAGCCTTTAAACTCCCTGATCTTGAAAATAATCCCCTCAAATATTTCCTCTCTCTTTCCCCACTCCCCTCTTCCTCCCTTCCCTCTAATCTCATTCTCACTTGTTTGCTCTCCCTCATCAATCTTCCAGCTGCACCTTATCAGCAGCTGTCAAGGGCATCTGACTCCTCACTGTGGAACTATTTCCAACCTCCTCCTCCTCCTTCCCACTTAGAATTATCCAAAGTCGTCTCTCTTTCTACAGCCACTGTTATTTTATCTGTGCTGCAGCACCATCTACTGTACAATTTAGAGAATGCAGCATTGTTCCTGGTAAGCCTTCCCAGGTTTCATTACCTCCAGTGAAGTTGATGCAGAGTTTAGACCAACACTTGGAGATATGAGGAGACCAAAGTGTCCGTAGTTAATTAAGGGATAGCCATGAAGATCAGTCGCAGTAGGGCTGAGAATTGGGAGCACGTCAGTACTCACCAGAGGCTAAATAAGTAATGGGTTATAAGCAGCTGAACAATATAACAGTTCTCAGAGTGTAAGGAATTGTTGACACTCCTGGTCAGAACCCTGCATCAGGACTGAGAGTGGAGGGTGTAAGTTTTATGGGTATGTAATTAGTAAAGGACTAGTGAGGAAGTTACAAGGGTTAGATCCCTCAAAGTTGCTGCAAAAGTTGATAGGGTTGTTAAGAAGACATAAGATGTGCTGGTCGTCATTAGTCACAGGACTGAATTCAGAAGCCAAGCTGTAATGTTGCAGCTCTATGAAACCCTGGCTGGACCACACTTGGAGTATTGTGTTCAGTTCCAGTTGCCTCAATATAGGCAGGATGTCACAAATACAAGAAAATCTGCAGGACAGGCATCATCAATAGAAAAGAGTAAACAGCCGATGTAAAACCCTTCTTCAGGACTGGAAAGGAAGGGGAGGAAGAAGTACAAAGTGGCAGGTGATGGGTGGAACTGACAGAGAGGAGGGGGTTGAACTAAAGAGCTGGGAAACTGATTGCTGAAAGAGTTAAAGGCTGGAGAAGGTGGATCTGATAGGAGAAGGTAGAAGACCATGGAAGAGGAGGAGGAGGAATGCCAGAGGGAGGTGATGGGCAAGTAAAAAGATGAGGTGAGAGAGGGAAGCAGGAGTGGGGAATGGTGAAGGAGAGGAGGGGAGCTCTTATCAGAAGTTTGAGAAATCGATGTTCATGCCATCAGGTGGAAAGCGACCCAGATGGAATATAAGGTGTTGCTCCTCCAACCTGAGTGTGGCCTCATCACAACAGTAGAGGAGGCCATGGATTGGCATTTTGGAACAGGAATGGGAAGTATAATTGAAACGGGTGGCTACCGGGAGATCCTGTTCTTTGCGTCGGATGGAGCGAAGGTGCACTGTGAAGTGGTCTCCCAATCCGGGTCTCAGGAGGCCACACCGGGAGCACCGGATACAGTAGATGACCCCAACAGACTTGCAGGTGAAGTGTCGCCTCACCTGGAAGGACTACTTGGGACCCTGAGTGGTAGTGAGGGAGGAGGTGTAGGGGCAGGTGTAGCACTTGTTCTGCTTGCAAAGATAAGTGCCGGGAGGGATATTAGTGCAGAAGGACGAATGGACAAGGGAGTCGTGTAGGGAGCCATCCCTGTGGGAAGTGAGGGAAGGGAATGGTGGTGGGAAAGGGAATGGTGGTGGGATCCCATTGGAGATGACAGAAGTTACAGAGAATTATCTGCTGGATATGGAGGCTAGTGGGGTGGTAGGTGAGGACAAGAGGAACCCTATTCTTGGTGTGGCAGCGGGAGGATGGGGTGAGGGCAGATGAGTGTGAAATGGAAAAGATGTGAGTAAGGACAGCAGTAATTGTGGAGGAAGGGAAGCTCCTTTCCGTGAAGAAAGAGGTTATCTCAGTTATTCTGGATTGAAAAGCCTTGTCCTGAGAGCAGATGCATTGGAGACAGAGGAACTGAGAGAATGGGATGGCATTTTTACAAGTGACAGGGTGGGAAGACATATAGTCCAGATTGCTGTGAGAGTCAGTGGGTTTATAAAAGGTAACAGTATCAAAGGTTTCAAAGGTACATTTAATGTCGGAAAACTGTATATCATATACATCCTGGAATACTTTTTCTTTGCAACCGTCCTCAAAAACAGAGGAGTGCCCCAAAATAATAAATGACAGTAAAATGTTAGAACCCCGAAGTCCCCCCCAGCTCCCCTCCCTCCCAAGTGTAAGTGGTAGCAAGCAACGATCCTCCCTCCCCCACCAGCAAAAAAAAAAGCATCGGCACCCGTCACCGAGCACTCAAGTGTGAGCAAAGACACAGACTTGCAGTTACCCCAAAGACGACTCGTTCACCTGGTATTTGACATACCACAGGCTCTCTCTCTCCCCCTAATAAGGGAGAAAGAGATGTCTCTGTTTCACACTGACAGGGGAGATATAACAAACAACTCACTGGTTTACAATGTTAAAAGTCGCTTTTTCCGAGCTCTGTGTCCAAAGATCTCAGGTCTCTGGGCACACAGCCAAAGATCTTCCGACCCCACAACATGCTGATCTCCTACCGGGACACCGACTTCCGATCCACCCGTCTCCAGAGCCATGAGATCTCGGACCCCCAAAGGCAAGCTAAGCTCTTCAGCCACGTCCTTGGCAAGGCAAATAACGGCCAGTCGTGAAACCCCGAAGTGGGTCCCATTCCCGCAAAGAACCAAAGTCGGAGTATAGCTCCAGGTCAGGGTCTTCAAAAGAACCCTGAAAGGGAAAAATAGAGTTATTAAAGATGGAACTAGAGCCGTTTCCAAAGATGCAAGCAAAGGAGTCGCCATTTAGCGCCAGTGGGTAGACTGTCTCCAGAGACTGAGACAGAGAGATTGAGAAAGGGAAGAGAGATGTCAGAATGGTGAGAAAGGGGAGAGAGGTGTCAGAATGGTGAGAAAGGGGAGAGAGATGTCGGAATGGTGAGAAAGGGGAGTGAGGTGTCAGAATGGTGAGAAAGGGGAGTGAGGTGTCAGAATGGTGAGAAAGGGGAGAGAGGTGTCAGAATGGTGAGAAAGGGGAGTGAGGTGTCAAAATGGTGAGAAAGGGGAGAGAGGTGTCAGAATGGTGAGAAAGGGGAGAGAGGTGTCAGAATGGTGAGAAAGGGGAGAGAGATGTCAGAATGGTGAGAAAGGGGAGAGAGGTGTCAGAATGGTGAGAAAGGGGAGAGAGATGTCGGAATGGTGAGAAAGGGGAGTGAGGTGTCAGAATGGTGAGAAAGGGGAGTGAGGTGTCAGAATGGTGAGAAAGGGGAGAGAGGTGTCAGAATGGTGAGAAAGGGGAGTGAGGTGTCAAAATGGTGAGAAAGGGGAGAGAGGTGTCAGAATGGTGAGAAAGGGGAGAGAGGTGTCAGAATGGTGAGAAAGGGGAGAGAGATGTCAGAATGGTGAGAAAGGGGAGAGAGGTGTCAGAATGGTGAGAAAGGGGAGAGAGATGTCGGAATGATGAGAAAGGGGAGTGAGGTGTCAGAATGGTGAGAAAGGGGAGAGAGGTGTCAGAATGGTGAGAAAGGGGAGAGAGATGTCAGAATGGTGAGAAAGGGGAGTGAGATGTCGGAATGGTGAGAAAGGGGAGAGAGGTGTCGGAATGGTGAGAAAGGGGAGTGAGGTGTCAGAATGGTGAGAAAGGGGAGTGAGGTGTCAAAATCGTGAGAAAGGGGAGAGAGGTGTCAGAATGGTGAGAAAGGGGAGAGAGGTGTCAGAATGGTGAGAAAGGGGAGAGAGATGTCAGAATGGTGAGAAAGGGGAGAGAGGTGTCAGAATGGTGAGAAAGGGGAGAGAGATGTCGGAATGGTGAGAAAGGGGAGTGAGGTGTCAGAATGGTGAGAAAAGGGAGAGAGGTGTCAGAATGGTGAGAAAGGGGAGAGAGATGTCAGAATGGTGAGAAAGGGGAGTGAGATGTCTGAATGGTGAGAAAGGGGAGAGAGGTGTCAGAATGGTGAGAAAGGGGAGTGAGATGTCAGAATGGTGAGAAAGGGGAGTGAGGTGTCAAAATGGTGAGAAAGGGGAGAGAGGTGTCAGAATGGTGAGAAAGGGGAGAGAGATGTCAGAATGGTGAGAAAGGGGAGTGAGATGTCGGAATGGTGAGAAAGGGGAGTGAGATGTCGGAATGGTGAGAAAGGGGAGAGAGATGTCAGAATGGTGAGAAAGGGGAGTGAGATGTCGGAATGGTGAGAAAGGGGAGTGAGATGTCGGAGTGGTGAGAAAGGGGAGAGAGGTGTCAAAATGGTGAGAAAGGGGAGAGAGGTGTCAGAATGGTGAGAAAGGGGAGAGAGATGTCAGAATGGTGAGAAAGGGGAGTGAGATGTTGGAATGGTGAGAAAGGGGAGTGAGATGTCGGAATGGTGAGAAAGGGGAGTGAGATGTCGGAATGGTGAGAAAGGGGAGAGAGATGTCAGAATGGTGAGAAAGGGGAGTGAGATGTCGGAATGGTGAGAAAGGGGAGTGAGATGTCGGAGTGGTGAGAAAGGGGAGAGAGGTGTCAGAATGGTGAGAAAGGGGAAGAGAGATGTCAGAATGGTGAGAAAGGGGAGTGAGGTGTCAGAATGGTGAGAAAGGGGAGTGAGGTGTCAGAATGGTGAGAAAGGGGAGTGAGATGTCAGAATGGTGAGAAAGGGGAGAGAGGTGTCAGAATGGTGAGAAAGGGGAGTGAGATGTTGAAATGGTGAGAAAGGGGAGAGAGATGTCAGAATGGTGAGAAAGGGGAGTGAGGTGTCAGAATGGTGAGAAAGGGGAGAGAAATGTCAGAATGGTGAGAAAGGGGAGTGAGGTGTCGGAATGGTGAGAAAGGGGAGAGAGGTGTCAGAATGGTGAGAAAGGGGAGAGAGGTGTCAGAATGGTGAGAAAGGGGAGAGAAATGTCAGAATGGTGAGAAAGGGGAGTGAGGTGTCAGAATGGTGAGAAAGGGGAGTGAGGTGTCAGAATGGTGAGAAAGGGGAGTGAGGTGTCAGAATGGTGAGAAAGGGGAGAGAGGTGTCGGAATGGTGAGAAAGGGGAGAGAGATGTCAGAATGGTGAGAAAGGGGAGAGAGGTGTCAGAATGGTGAGAAAGGGGAGTGAGGTGTCAGAATGGTGAGAAAGGGGAGAGAGATGTCAGAATGGTGAGAAAGGGGAGTGAGGTGTCAGAATGGTGAGAAAGGGGAGAGAGGTGTCAGAATGGTGAGAAAGGGGAGAGAGATGTCAGAATGGTGAGAAAGGGGAGAGAGGTGTCAGAATGGTGAGAAAGGGGAGAGAGATGTCAGAATGGTGAGAAAGGGGAGGTGTCAGAATGGTGAGAAAGGGGAGTGAGATGTCAGAATGGTGAGAAAGGGGAGTGAGGTGTCAGAATGGTGAGAAAGGGGAGTGAGATGTCGGAATGGTGAGAAAGGGGAGAGAGGTGTCAGAATGGTGAGAAAGGGGAGAGAGGTGTCAGAATGGTGAGAAAGGGGAGAGAGATGTCAGAATGGTGAGAAAGGGGAGAGAGGTGTCAGAATGGTGAGAAAGGGGAGAGAGGTGTCAGAATGGTGAGAAAGGGGAGAGAGATGTCAGAATGGTGAGAAAGGGGAGAGAGATGTCAAAAAGTGTCCCCCTCCTGTTAGGCAGGATATGGAAGCTTTAGAGAGGGTGCTGAGATTTACCAAGATGCTGCCTGGACTACAAATCACATTTTATGAGTAAAGGTTGAGTGAGCTAGGACTTCCCTCTTTGGAGTAAAGAGGATGAGAGGCAACGCAATAGAAATTTATAAGATTATGAGAGGCCTAGGTAGAGTAGGCAGCCAGCAACATTTTCAGGGTGCCAGTGCCAAATGCCAAAGGATATTTGTTTCAAGTGAGTGGAGGAAAGTTTTGGGGGGACGTCAGAGTTAGTTTTTTTTATAATGAAAGTGGTATATGCGTGGAATGCTCCACCAGGGGTGGTGCTAGAGGCTGCTCCAATAACAACATTGAAGAGGTGGGTAGGCACATTGGCGAAAGAAAACGGCGGGTTATGGGATGTGTAAAAGTAAAGGGTCAGACTGAAGTTAGAGTAGGTTAAAAGATCAGCTCAACATTGTGGGCCAGAAAACCCACGCGTTTGAACTGCAGATGCTGGAATGAGGAGCAACACACAAAAGCAGTGGAAGATCTCAACAGGTCAGGCAGCATCAACGGAGAGAAGTGCACAGTCGACGTTTCAGGTTGAGTCACTTCATCTGGACTGGAAAGATGGAGGGGAGGTAGCCAATTTGAAAAAGGTGAAGGGAGGGGCAGTGCAGAAGCTGACAGGTGGATCCGAGTGAAGGAGGGAGGAGAGTGGCAGTGATGTCAGAATTTGGAAGGTGTTTAGTGGAAGGGACAAAGGTGTGAAAATGTGGAACCTTGGGAGAGGACTGGGGAGCATGGAATAAAGGGAGAGAAGTAGGGAGTGGGGAGTAGTGGGAGGAGTGTGTGGGTGATGGGCAGGTAGAATGGCTGGGGGATGGGAAAGATAGTGAAAAGAATCACTTGGATCAGGGGGAGAGAGAAAAGAAAAAAAGGGAGAAAATGACAAAGGGGGGAGTGGTTACTGCAAGTTTGAGAACCCAGTGTTCGTGCCACCAGGCTGGAGACTGCCCAGGCAAAATATGAAGTGTAGTGAAGGAGCTTAGTACAGATAGAGACAAGGGAATCTCTAGAGGAGCTATAGAAAATGGCAGAGGAACTGTCTTTGTTGAAGGTAAAAAATAAAACTGGACAAAGGAGGTAAATAGCTTGAATCGGGCCCTTCAGCCCATCAAGTCTGCAATGCCCATCAAGCACCAATCCGCTTCTGAGGATGCCCTCCTCTCCACCATTGTCATCTCCATGATTTGGGTTTCATGTGTGTTGGGTCAACTCCTCCTTTGGCCATGATGGTCCAGTGTTGTTTCTTCCCTGAAGGGGCTAGGTCTTTGGTCCCTCAGTTACGTTGATGTGCCTGTCTCCTTTCAACCACCTCGCATTTTGCCCTTCTGGTTCCAGCAGCCTTTTATTGCCAGGAGTAAAGCCCTGGTGTGAATCTCATCAGCGACAGCGTACTACCCTGTTAGACTCGGCGTTCAGAACATCCGTTCACCATTTCCACCAGCTGCAATGAGATCCCGCCACTAGTCACATCTTCCCCTCCCTACCCCTTCCAGCCTGCCACAGACACCACTCTCTCCGTCGTTCCCTGGTCTACTCACTCCTCCCCTGCCTGGCCGCTGGAACTTCCTCTGCAGGTGAAACACTTAGCCTCACACCCCCTCCTTCACCAGCATCCAGGGACCTAAATGGCCAGCCCAGGCGCAGCAAAGGTTTCTGTGCGCCTCCTTCAAGCTGGTCTACAGGATTTAATGCTCCTGGTGTAACCTTCTCTACACAACCAAGGCCAAGTGCAGATGAGTCACCTGACCTGTAGAGCATCTGCAATGGCTGAGGTCATCCTACTTCCCACTCGTAGTCCAACTCAGCTCATCCTCCCAATCTCAAACCAACCTATCCAAACAACAACAACAGACAAAATGCTGGTGGAACACAGCAGGCCAGGCAGCATCTATAGGGAGAAGCGCTGTTGACGTTTCGGGCCGAGTCCCTTCGTCAGGACTAACCGAAAGGAAAGATAGTAAGAGATTTGAAAGTAGTGGGGGGAGGGGGAAATGTGAAATGATAGGAGAAGACCGGAGGGGGTGGGATGAAGCTAAGAGCTGGAAAGGTGATTGGCAAAAGTGATACAGAGCTGGAGAAGGGAAAGGATCATGGGATGGGACACCTCAGGAGAAAGAATGGGGGGGGGGGAGCACCAGAGGGAGATGGAGAACAGGCAAACAACTAAATATGTCAGAGATGGGGTAAGAAGGGGAGGAGGGGCATTAACGGAAGTTAGAGAAGTCAATGTTCAACTCATACTGTCTACATCCATATGGTATGAACCGATCAAACAACCTTTGCCCCCGTGGGTTCCTCCCACTCTCTCTGATCCCCTGTTTTTGCTCCCTTTCCCATACCTCCCTCCAGTTTCCCTCTCCCAATTTTGACCCCAGCCCCCTCCTAGTTCCTTCCACCTACCACCCACATAGTTCACCCACTGTATCCTATTTCCATCTGGTTCCATCCACCCTTCACCTCTCCCCTAATGGTCCCATGATCACTTTCCATTACTTATCAGTGTTTACTTGTGTTCCTGCTTATCTCCTCCCAGCAGCTGTCTCCAACCTCCCCTGGCCACCTTGTTCCATCTGCCTTTTTTTCTGTCTGCTTCCACCTATCACTCTCCTGCCTCTGTCTCCCAACTCTACCCCTTCCATTGCCCCTCCTGGCTCCTTCTGCCCATTACCCTTTACACCTTCTTGGTCCACCGATCACCTCTCACATTCCTCCTCTTCCCCTTTTTATACTGGCCATTGCCTCAGTCCTAAGGCAGGGTTTGCACCTGAAATGCTTCATCTCATTTCCCCAAGCTGAGACTGGAATACATTTCGCCAATCTCATTGTCTGTAGCTCACCATCCTCACCATCTGCTGTGTCCTCGAGATCAGCTGAGCTAAGCGTGTTGGGTGTCTGCATGCCCTGGCCCAGCAGGACCCAATGTTCACACTGTGTGTCTTCATCTCAAGTATCTCTGCAACCTCTTTGGTGTTTCCTCTATGTAATACTTTCATTAGGCCACTCCAAGTATTGTGTGCATTTCTGGCTGCCCGTTACAGGAAGGACGTGGAGGCTTAAGGTTCAGAAGAGGTTTATCTGAATTACAGAGTATGAGCTCTAAGGAGACATTTGGCAAACCTGGGTCATTTTCTTTGAAGTGTCAGAGGCTGAGTGGAAACCTAATAGAACTTCATAAAATTATAAGGCATAGAAAGTATTTTGGATATATGCCTCAAGAATGGTTGAAAAGAGATAAATATTTAATGAATATACTGTTGGTGGCTGGTAAAAAGACTCTTACTAGGAAATGGTTATCACAGGAGAGCCCAACTTTAAATACATGGATGGAAATTACAATGGACACTTACAAAATGGAGAAGATAACAGCATCTGTTAATCATAAGCTGGAACAATTTGATTCATACTGGGAAAAATGGTTTAACTACATAATGCCTCATAGGCCTGATTTTATTCTCACAAATCAATGAATCTGTTGTAAAAAAAAAGATCACTCCCTACCTGTACATAGTTCGTTCCTTTTGCTTGTTTTTTCTTTCCACTCTTTTCTATAAGTGTGTACCTCAGATAAATACTTTGTGGAGATTTGTGATATATATGATTATATGATATATATGTACAATGTCTGGAATACATATTATGGAAATATTTGTTTGATGATGAACATCAATAAAAAATAAATTACAAAAAAGAAATTAAAAGGAAGTGTAGATTGTCAATCTCTTTTTGGTGGAGTAGAAATGTTGAATACTAGAGGGCATGCATTTAAGGTAATAGAGGGGAATGTTTAAAGGAAATTGTGGGTAAGACTTTTTGCACAGAGAGTAGTTGGCACATGGAGCAGACTGTTTTTTTCTATACAAAATATCTTTATTACAAATTCTGTGTTATATATACAAAACAGTGACTAACACAATTAATTCACTACAAATACACAATACACATTAAACCAAAATGTTTCCATCTCTGTCAATGATGGCAATAACCCCCCATGGAGCCCAACAGTCCCAGAACGCCTCTAAGGTTGCTGTGGGCAGCATGTGTTCCTTTTCAATATTTACCCGGGCATGAACATACCCCCTAAACATTGCCAGGCAGTCCGCCTGGGCAGATCCTCCTGCCACCCTTTTCCATGACCCACGGATGGCTGTTTTTGCCAGCTCCAGGAGCAAGTTGACAAGGACATTCTCATCCCTCCATGCCCCCTCCTTACTGGATGGCCATATATAAATAGGGTGGGGCTAAAATGTAACCAGAAGGCGAGAAGCAGCCCATGCAGATATGTATAAAGGGGCTGCAGCCTCACACACTCCATGTACATGTGGTACACGGTCTCCTCCAGCCCGCAGAAGTGGCATGCAGCTGGGAGATCCGTGTACAAACTAAAGAATTTATTACAAGGCACCAGCCTCTACCCCAGATCCCCCAAGTGAATGGAAGGAACTCCCTCGTAAAGAGACTTCCACTGGGGACCCCCCACAACCTCCAGGTGGTAAGACCGACCGCCATACCATGTCGGGATGGTGGACAAGGGCTAGGAAGAGGAGGGTGTGGAGTAGCAGCCCATAGCGATGACTCCTACTTGCATTCCTGAATGGGATTGTGGGTGTCGAGAGGAGTCGGCTCAAGTTGTGTGGACTCGGCTCTCGGATAAGATTGCGAGGCCTGGGCCCAACAAGCAGCTCAGCCTGAGTCGTTCCACACACCTGAACCGCACTGATATCCGTTGAGGTAGGGCAAGTGTTGTCCAGGACTCCGCCCTCTGCCAGAGGAGGGGATTCCTGGCCTGAGGCAACCATGTTCCACACTCTTAGTAGGTCCTGATAGAAGCCAGGCAGACACCACAAAGCAGCACGGCTGACACCCGCTGGTGGAAGCCGCATCTCTTCATGAAGACAGCAGCCCCTCCGGAGGAAGAATGTCACCAACGCATGCCACCTGGGAGGCTGCTCGGCATACAGGAATCTCTGCAGGATCCTGAGGCAGAGAGCCGCCAGTCGCGTACGTACACATACCAGTGACTGCCTGCCCTCTCCCACTGGGAGACTCAAGACCGCTGCAGAGACCCAGTGTTTCCTGTTACCCCAGAAGAAGTCCACTAACTTCCTCTGCGTTCTTGCTACAAAGGGGGCAGGAAGGGCCAAAGTGATCATCTGATACCACAACATGGAGCCACCAGCTGGTTTATGACCACCACCCTGCCTCGATAGGAAAGCACCCTGAGAAGGCCTGAGAGACTCTTAGATATGCACGGAAGGGAGGGATAAGGATTGTATGCAGGCAGAAGAGACATCGTTTAATTTGGCGTCGTGTTTGATGCAGACAGTGTGGACTGTACTGTTCTGTGTTAATTAGAAGAGTTTATATCTCCAGTGGTCTGTGATACTATTCCTCTACATGTGTATCAGTGCGACTTCTCCAAAATAAACGCAGAGCAAGCAGTCACCACTGCTTGGAACTCTGCTCATCTCCTGCAAACTCATCGCTCCAGGACCCTGCAGTGTCAGTGACTCACCTTCGTTTGCTGTGACTGCCTCCTTGATTTGACTGACAGCTTGCTCATGAGCATTCAGCCAACTCCTTTCCAATTTTGAAGAATAAATCTCATGATGCTCTGAAAAAATCATCAGTGATGTAACCTGGGGTCATCGGGTGTTTCAGCTCTCCCAACATCAGACTCCCTCACCCAGGCAACCCGGCTGCGGTTGATCAAGCCGTGACTTGTGTTAAAAGACCAAAGGCATAGAAGCAGGATTAGGCCATTCAGCCCATCGAGTCTGCTCCACCATTGCATCATGGCTGATCCCGGATCCCATTCAACACCACCTTGATGCCCTGACCGATCAAGAATCTATCTACTTCCGTTTTGAATATACCCACGGATTTGGCCTTCACCGCAGTTCGTGGCAGAGCATTCCGCACGTTCACTACTCTTTGGCTAAAAAAATTCCTCCTACTTCTGTTCTAAAATATTGCCCCTCAATTTTGAGGCTGTGCCCTCTAGTTCTGGATATCCCCACCATAGGAAACATCCTCTCCACACCCACCCTATCTAGTCCTTTCAACATTCGGTAGGTTTCAATGAGATCCCTCCTCCCTCGCATTTTTCTAAATTCCAGTGAGTACAGGCCCAAAGCTGCCACTCACTCCTCATATATTAACCCCTTCATGCCCAAAATCAGCCTCATGAACCTCCACTGGACTCTCTCCAATGACAACACATCCTTTCTGAGAAAAGGGGCCTAAAACTGTTAACAATACTCCGTGCAGCCTGACTAATGTCTTATAAAGCTTCAGCATTATCTTCTTATTTTTATATTCTATTCCCCTTTAAATAAATGCCAACATTGCATTTGCCTTCTTTAGCACAGAGTCAACCTGTGAATTAATCTTTTGGGAGTTTTGCAAGAGGACTCCTATCCCTTTGCACCTCTGATATTTGAATTTTCTCCCCATTTAGATAATTGTCTGCACTATTGTTCCTTTTACCAAAATGCATTATCATACATTGTATTCCATTTGCCACTTTTTGCCCATTCTTCCAATTTGTCTAAGTCCTGCTGCAATCACATTGCTTCCTCAGCACTATCTACCCGTCCACCGATCTTCATATTATCCACAAACCATCAATTCCATTATCTAAATCATTGACAAACAATGTGAAAAGTAGCCGTCCCAATACTGACCCCTGAGGAACACCACTAGTCACAGGCAACTAACCAGAGAAGGCCCCCATATTCCCACTCGCTGCCTCCTGCCTGTCAGCCATTCCTCTATTTCAGTATATTTACTGTAACACCACAGGATTCTATCTTGTTAAGCAGCCTCATGTGAGGCACCTTTTTTCAATTTTCCAGTCCTCTGGGAACATGCCAGAATCAAGTGATTTTTGAAATATCATGACCAATGCATCCACTGTCTCATCACCAACCTCTCCTAGGCCTCTGGGATGTAGTCCACCTGGTCCAGGTGACTTCTCCACCTTAAGACCTTTCCGCTTGCCTAGCACTTTCCCTTTGTAATAGCAAAGGCACTCAGTCCTACTCCCTGAAACTCACGGATCTCTGACACGCTGCTAGTGTCTTCCACAGTGAAATCTGATGGAAAGTATTTATTAAGTTCATCTGCCATTTCTTTGTCCCCCATTACTACCTCACCAGTGTCATTTTCCAGTAGTCCAAGATCATCTCTCACCTCCCTTTTATTCTTAATATAACTGAAATATCTTTTAATATCCTGCTTTATATTATAGGCTAATTTGCCCTTATATTTCATCTTTTCCTTTCTTATAGCTTTTTTAGTTGCCTTTTGTTGGATTTTTAAATCTTCCCAATCATCCAGCTTCCAGGACATATATATCTTATATGCCCTTTCCTTGGCTTTTATGTAGTCCTTAACTTCCCTTGTCTGCCATGGTTACCCAGCCCTGCCATTTGAAAACTACTTCCTCTGTGGGACATATCCATCCTGCACCTTGTGAACTATTCCCAGAAACTCCAGCCACCTCTGCTCTGTTGTCATCCCCACCAGTATCTTCCTCCAATCCACCTGGGCAAGCTCCTCTCTCGTGCCTCTGTAATTCCCTTTATTCCACTGCTATACTGATACATGTGACTTATGCTTCTCCCTCTCACACTGCAGTCTGAATTCAATCATATTATGATCACTGCCTCCTAAGGGTTTCTTTATGTTAAACTGACTAATAAAATCTGGGTGATTACACAATCTAAGATAGCCCTTCTCCTAGTAGGCTCGAGCACAAGCTGCTCTAAAACAGCCATCTCGTTCGTAGGCATTCAATAAAATCTCTCTCTTGCGATCCACCATCAACCTGATTTTCCCAGTCCCCCTTATTGCATATTGAATTCCCCCATTAGAATTGTGACATTACCCTTATTACATGCCGTTTCCAGCTCCCTTTGCAATCTCAACCCCACATCTGAGCTACTATTTGGAGCCCTAGACATGAATCCCACAATGGTCATTTTACCCTTGCAGTTTCTTAACTCCACCCACAAGGACTTGGCATTCTCTGACCCTATGTCTCCTCTTTCTAACTATGTAATTCCATCTCTTACCAACAGAGCCACACCACCGCCTATGCCTTCCTGCCTGTCTGTCCGATACAAAATATATCCTTTGGTGTTAAGCTCCCAGCTATGGCCTCCTTTCAGCCACAGCTTAGTGATGTCCACAACATCATAATGACCAATGACTAACTGCGCCACGAGTTCATCCACCTTATTCCGAATGCTATGCACATTTAAATACAGCACCTTCACCCTAATAAATTTTGCCTCTGTGATACAACTTAACTCTTTGGGTACAACTGCAGACCGAGCAATCATTGGCTTGTCCTTCCTTACATTCACCTTGCCTACTTGCAAACCTGTTGGCTCATCCTCAGCTCTATCATACTGCCTCCCACCCTCCTGTTATATTAGTTTAAACCAATCCCAACAGCTCTAGTAAACCTGCCCACAAGAATATTGGTCCCTCTCCGATTCAAGTGCAACTTGTCCTTTTCGTACAGTTCACACCTGCCCCAGAAGTGGTCCCAATTATCCAGAAAGTGGTCCCAATTATCCCTGACCCCTGCTCCAATTCTTCAGCCACACATTTATCTGCCACCTCATTCTATTCCTCTCCTCACTGTCGCGTGGCACAGGCACTAATCCCGAGATTACTACCCTTGTGGTCCTGCTTCTCAACTTCCTTCCTAACTCCCTGTAGTCTGTTTTCAGGACCTCCTCCCTTTTCCTGCCTATGTCGTTGGTACCAATATGTACCAGAACTTCTGGCTGCTCACCCTCCCTTTTCAGGATATTGTGGATGCTTTCAGAAACATCGTAGCTCCTGGCACCTGGGAGGAAATCTACCATCCGTGTTTCCTTTTCACATCCACAGAATCGCCTCTCTGTCCCCCTGACTATAGAATCCCCTATAACTGCTGCCATCCTCTTCAGACCCCCCCCCCCCCCCACCGAGCCGCAGGGCCAGATGCACGGCCGCTGTTGCTTCCCCCGGCTAGATGTTCAGGCAGCAGATGCTTGCTGTCCTCGTCCAGAGCTATCCTGAGCCTTTCTCTGTTGCCTCAGTGATGTTGCTGATGGCTCTCTGCCTCCTTGTACCAGCGACGCCCAATGTGCTGACAGCTCAGTAAAGAGAGTGGCCGGCGAAGTCCTGGAAGCCCAAGGGCATGCACTTTGCCTCCCGACCCTGCCTCCGACTGTCGCTGATCAGTTCCCAGTATTTGGCAAACTTTTTCTCCTAGACCTCCTCCAGACGCTCCTCCCACGGCACTGTCAGCCCCAGCAGGACGATGTGTCCTCTGAGGCAGGAAGGGTGTCTGGTCTCAAGCTGGTCTTGACGATGTGCCGTGGCAACTTTAGCTGTTTCTCCTGCACAGTCCTGAGCTGCCAGTCACGAGCGGGTGCCCGAATCCCGGCGGGTGGCTGTGCTCCTGCCTCTGGTTGCTCTCCAGCTCAATAGGTACACTTAATGTCAGGGGAATGTATACCATACACATCCTGAAATTCTTTCTCTTCGCAAACATCCACAAAAACAGAGGAGTGCCCCAAAGAACGAATGACAGTTAAATGTTAGAACCCCAAAGACCCTCCCCCCCCAGCTCCCACGTGTAAGCAGCAGTAAAGCAATGATCCCCCCTCCCTCACCAGCAAAAAAGCCTTGGCACCCCCCCCCCCCCACCGAGCACTCAAGCATGCAGCAAAGCATCAATAAAGACACAGACTTGCAGTACCCCACAGACTACTCGTTCACCCGGTATTCGACATACCACAGGCTCTCTCTCTCCCCCTAATATGGGAAAGGGAGGTGTCCCCATTTCACAGCGAGACGGGAGACATAACAAAAAAACTCGCTGATTTATGGTATTAAAAGTCTGTTGTATCGCCTTTTCCGAGCCCTGTGCCCAAAGATCTCGGGTCTCTGGGCACACAGCCAGCAGCCAGCTTGCTGCTTCCGTGTACTCCCACGATGCATCAGTCAGTGGCGGCAACACCAGCCTCGGATTAGCCCGTCTCCAGAGACATGAAAATCCGGCACCCCGAAGGCACACTAGTCTCCCAGGCCGCATCCTTGGCATATCAAAAAATGGCTGGTCGTGAGGCCCTGAGAGAGGCTCCATTCCCGTAAAGAACTAAAGTCAGCGTGTAACTCCAGGTCAGGGTCTTCAAAAGAACCATGAAAGGGAAAAAAAAAGAGATACCAAAGATAGAAATAGAGCTGCTTCCGAAGATGCAAGTAAAGGAGTCGCAGTCAGGCACCATCGTCCTTAAGCCCTGCCCTCTTCACAAAGGTGATGGTTCAGTTGCAGGTTTGAGCTCATCTGCTATTACAGACTGTTAAGAAAATTGCTTCCATGAGGGCTTTCAATACTTGGTCATGTCTCCAGCAGTGTCAGCCCTCTCTGAGAGCTTTCAGGCAGCAGCTCAGGATATGCTTCAAGGTTCTTCTCCTGGAACACAACAGACAGTCTCCAGCCATGCAGGTTGGTTGGGCTGGGCAAGATGTCACACACCGCCTGGACGATGACCTTGATTTGGTGAGGCTCCACTCGTCAGAGATCAGTCCACATCACTCTCCTTTCCATGGCCTGCTCCCACCTGGTCCAAGCTCCCTTCTGCTTCACGCCCACTGTTTTGGTGGATCTCACTTCCTTCTGGATAAGCCTGCGCTCCTCCCTCCCATTATCCATGTCATAATCATGGACTGGGAAGCTTCCCTGGCCAGCTCTCCCTCGGGTCACCGCTCCCACCGGGACATTGTGACACAGCCGAGATTCGGCCTGCTGCACGGCTTCTTCCGCTCTCCACTTCCTCCCGATCTTCACAACGACCCGCACCTGGACCAGCTCTGAGCCGCTGGACTCCCTATACTGCATCACCTCTCTAGCGCATGTCACCTTGAACTTTCCTCCAGGGATTTCAAGGACAGCTGCAGTTTGGTGTTCCTTCCATGGGGGGCGCTGCTGCCGCACGTCCTGGGGAATCCCAGCCAACTCCGGAGAAAGCTGCCGACCATCTCGACAGTGGAAATTGGAACTTCACACACCAGCAGTGGCCAAAGAATCCATCCAACACCATTCCAACGTCCTTCTTGCCTGAGTGACTCACACACCTCAGAAACTGCTTGACTAGGAAAAGATGTTGCTTTACACTCGATTTTAACTGACCAGCCCCTTACTCTTGAAGCTATGTACCCTTGTACAAGATTTCCCCACAGAGTGATAGTAATTTATGACAGGCTGGTCACAAACATGAACTACAAAGGTTTTAAAGGTCTGTGCTGTATCACTGTGGTTCTGACAGGCTCAGTGACAATTAACATTTGTAACCAGTAGGTGTCCCTGCAGACACTGGTCCACAAATCTAACAGACAAAAACAATGGGAATTCCATCAGAGATAGAGGAGGTAGTCAAGGCTTCCTGAAGGGACACTTCAAAGAAATCATCAGTTACCCTAGACACAAATTCTTTTGACTCTTTCATCTGCTCCTCACTCACACCGTCCATCTCTGACAAGACTTCAGAAGAAGTCTTGGTTTCAGAAGAAACATAGATAGGTTTCAGAAGCAGACAGTATTTCAATGCAGATGCAAGAGTCTGCAGATATACAGTACTAGAATGTAGAAACATAGAAAACCTACAGCACAATACAGGCCCTTCGGCCCACAAAGCTGTGCCAAGCACGTCCCTACCTCAGAAATTACTAGGCTTACCCACAGCCCTCTATTTTTCTGAGCTCCATGTACCTGTCCAGGAGTCTCTTAAAAGACCCTATCATATCCGCCTCCGCCACCAGCAGCCCATTCCACGCACTCACCACTCGCTGTGTAAAAAACTTACCCCTGACATCTCCTCTGTA
Organism: Hemitrygon akajei; assembly: GCF_048418815.1. Taxonomy (NCBI): domain Eukaryota; kingdom Metazoa; phylum Chordata; class Chondrichthyes; order Myliobatiformes; family Dasyatidae; genus Hemitrygon; species Hemitrygon akajei. Next base: position 37,996,635 of record NC_133127.1, read on the forward strand.
CCTACTCCCCAGCACCTTAAACTATGGAGCAAGAAACTATCTGCTGGAGGAACTCAATATCAGAGGAGTGGGGGAATGGAACGCTCACTGTTTCAGGTTGAAGCCCTGCATCAACCTGATGCAATTTTCTGACGTAACATCGACAGTTCCTGACTGATGCTGCCCGACTTGCTGAGTGTGCACAGCAGATTGCTTGGCTTTGCAATGCATTTCTAAATGCTAATATACTTCACAACCTCATCAGAGGAGGACATGTCAAGGGACATTGGGGACACTGATTGTGCCCATTGTCAAGGTAGATGCTAAATCCATTTGTAGAGATGGGAGAATTACCCTGCTGACTGCGCGGGGCAGGTCAGTGCAGAGTCGCGATCAGCCGGATAATTCTGATGCCCAAATGGATGCTCCTTAGCACTGTAGATCCTGCTTATTTTACAAAGAAACATGCACCAGTCCCACCATGCTCCCAACCCCACCGCGTACCAGCCTCACCACACACCAGCCCCACCCAACAACACACCAGCCCCACCACACACCAGCCTCACCCAACAACACACCAGCCTTACCCAACAACACACCAGCCCCACCACACACCAGCCCCACCACACACCAGCCCCACCACACACCAGCCTCACCACACACCAGCCCCACCCAACAACACACCAGCCCCACCACACACCAGCCCCACTACACACCAGCCCCACCACACACCAGCCCCACCACACACCAGCCCCACCCAACAACACACCAGCCCCACCCAACAACACACCAGCCCCACCACACACCAGCCTCACCCAACAACACACCAGCCTTACCCAACAACACACCAGCCCCACCACACACCAGCCTCACCACACACCAGCCTCACCACACACCAGCCTCACCCAACAACACACCAGCCTTACCCAACAACACACCAGCCCCACCACACACCAGCCCCACCACACACCAGCCTCACCACACACCAGCCCCACCACACACCAGCCCCACACAACAACACACCAGCCCCACCACACACCAGCCCCACCACACACCAGCCCCACCCAACAACACACCAGCCCCACCCAACAACACACCAGCCCCACCCAACAACACACCAGCCTCACCACACACCAGCCTCACCACACACCAGCCTCACCCAACAACACACCAGCCTTACCCAACAACACACCAGCCCCACCACACACCAGCCTCACCACACACCAGCCCCACCACACACCAGCCCCACCCAACAACACACCAGCCCCACCCAACAACACACCAGCCCCACCCAACAACACACCAGCCTCACCACACACCAGCCCCACCCAACAACACACCAGCCTTACCCAACAACACACCAGCCCCACCACACACCAGCCTCACCACACACCAGCCCCACCACACACCAGCCCCACCCAACAACACACCAGCCCCACCACACACCAGCCCCACCCAACAACACACCAGCCCCACCACACACCAGCCCCACCACACACCAGCCTCACCACACACCAGCCTCACCACACACCAGCCCCACCACACACCAGCCCCACCACACACCAGCCTCACCACACACCAGCCCCACCACACACCAGCCCCACCCAACAACACACCAGCCCCACCACACACCAGCCCCACCACACACCAGCCCCACCCAACAACACACCAGCCCCACCACACACCAGCCCCACCACACACCAGCCCCACCCAACAACACACCAGCCCCACCCAACAACACACCAGCCTCACCACACACCAGCCCCACCACACACCAGCCCCACCACACACCAGCCTCACCACACACCAGCCCCACCACACACCAGCCCCACCCAACAACACACCAGCCCCACCACACACCAGCCCCACCACACACCAGCCCCACCCAACAACACACCAGCCCCACCACACACCAGCCCCACCACACACCAGCCCCACCCAACAACACACCAGCCCCACCACACACCAGCCCCACCACACACCAGCCCCACCCAACAACACACCAGCCCCACCACACACCAGCCCCACCACACACCAGCCCCACCCAACAACACACCAGCCCCACCACACACCAGCCCCACCACACACCAGCCCCACCACACACCAGCCTCACCACACACCAGCCCCACCCAACAACACACCAGCCTCACCACACACCAGCCCCACCCAACAACACACCAGCCCCACCACACACCAGCCTCACCACACACCAGCCTCACCACACACCCGCCCCACCCAACAACACACCAGCCCCACCACACACCAGCCCCACCCAACAACACACCAGCCCCACCCAACAACACACCAGCCCCACCACACACCAGCCCCACCACACACCAGCCTCACCACACACCAGCCTCACCCAACAACACACCAGCCCCACCCAACAACACACCAGCCCCACCACACACCAGCCCCACCACACACCAGCCCCACCACACACCAGCCTCACCACACACCTGCCCCACCCAACAACACACCAGCCCCACCACACACCAGCCCCACTACACACCAGCCCCACCCAACAACACACCAGCCCCACCACACACCAGCCCCACTACACACCAGCCCCACCCAACAACACACCAGCCCCACCACACATCAGCCCCACCACACACCAGCCTCACCACACACCAGCCTCACCACACACCAGCCTTACCACACACCTGCCCCACCCAACAACACACCAGCCCCACCACACACCAGCCCCACTACACACCAGCCCCACCCAACAACACACCAGCCCCACCACACACCAGCCCCACCACACACCAGCCCCACCTCACACCAGCCTCACCGCACACCAGCCCCACCACACACCAGCCTCACCACACACCAGCCCCACCACACACCAGCCTCACCACACACCAGCCCCACCCAACAAAACACCAGCCCCACCCAACAACACACCAGCCCCACCACACACCAGCCCCACCCAACAACACACCAGCCTCACCACACACCAGCCCCACCACACACCAGCCCCACCACACACCAGCCTCACCCAACAACACACCAGCCCCACCACACACCAGCCCCACCACACACCAGCCCCACCACACACCAGCCTCACCACACACCAGCCTCACCACACACCAGCCCCACCACACACCAGCCTCACCACACACCAGCCCCACCACACACCAGCCCCACCACACACCAGCCTCACCCAACAACACACCAGCCCCACCACACACCAGCCCCACCACACACCAGCCCCACCGCACACCAGCCCCACCCAACAACACACCAGCCCCACCCAACAACACACCAGCCCCAACACACACCAGCCTCACCCAACAACACACCAGCCCCACCCAACAACACACCAGCCCCACCGCACACCAGCCCCACCCAACAACACACCAGCCCCACCGCACACCAGCCCCACCCAACAACACACCAGCCCCACCGCACACCAGCCCCACCCCACCACACACCAGCCTCACCACACACCAGCCCCACCCAACAACACACCAGCCTCACCACACACCAGCCCCACCCAACAACACACCAGCCCCACCACACACCAGCCCCACCACACACCAGCCCCACCGCACACCAGCCCCACCCAACAACACACCAGCCCCACCACACACCAGCCCCAACACACACCAGCCCCACCGCACACCAGCCCCACCCAACAACACACCAGCCCCACCACACACCAGCCCCACCGCACACCAGCCCCACCCAACAACACACCAGCCCCACCACACACCAGCCCCACCACACACCAGCCCCACCGCACACCAGCCCCACCCAACAACACACCAGCCCCACCCAACAACACACCAGCCCCAACACACACCAGCCTCACCCAACAACACACCAGCCCCACCCAACAACACACCAGCCCCACCGCACACCAGCCCCACCCAACAACACACCAGCCCCACCGCACACCAGCCCCACCCAACAACACACCAGCCCCACCGCACACCAGCCCCACCCCACCACACACCAGCCTCACCACACACCAGCCCCACCCAACAACACACCAGCCTCACCACACACCAGCCCCACCCAACAACACACCAGCCTCACCACACACCAGCCCCACCCCACCACACACCAGCCTCACCACACACCAGCCCCACCCAACAACACACCAGCCTCACCACACACCAGCCCCACCCAACAACACACCAGCCCCACCACACACCAGCCTCACCACACACCAGCCTTACCACACACCTGCCCCACCCAACAACACACCAGCCCCACCACACACCAGCCCCACTACACACCAGCCCCACCACACACCAGCCACACCACACACCAGCCTCACCACACACCAGCCTCACCACACACCAGCCTTACCACACACCTGCCCCACCCAACAACACACCAGCCCCACCACACACCAGCCCCACCCAACAACACACCAGCCTCACCACACACCAGCCCCACCCAACAACACACCAGCCCCACCACACACCAGCCCCACCACACACCAGCCTCACCACACACCAGCCCCACCCAACAACACACCAGCCCCACCACACACCAGCCCCACCCAACAACACACCAGCCCCACCACACACCAGCCTCACCACACACCAGCCCCACCCAACAACACACCAGCCCCACCGCACACCAGCCCCACCCAACAACACACCAGCCCCACCACACACCAGCCCCACCACACACCAGCCTCACCACACACCAGCCTCACCACACACCAGCCCCACCACACACCAGCCTCACCACACACCAGCCCCACCACACACCAGCCCCACCCAACAACACACCAGCCCCACCACACACCAGCCCCACCACACACCAGCCCCACCCAACAACACACCAGCCCCACCACACACCAGCCCCACCACACACCAGCCCCACCCAACAACACACCAGCCCCACCCAACAACACACCAGCCCCACCCAACAACACACCAGCCCCACCACACACCAGCCCCACCACACACCAGCCTCACCACACACCAGCCCCACCACACACCAGCCCCACCCAACAACACACCAGCCCCACCACACACCAGCCCCACCACACACCAGCCCCACCCAACAACACACCAGCCCCACCACACACCAGCCCCACCACACACCAGCCCCACCCAACAACACACCAGCCCCACCACACACCAGCCCCACCACACACCAGCCCCACCCAACAACACACCAGCCCCACCACACACCAGCCCCACCACACACCAGCCCCACCCAACAACACACCAGCCCCACCACACACCAGCCCCACCACACACCAGCCTCACCACACACCAGCCCCACCCAACAACACACCAGCCTCACCACACACCAGCCCCACCCAACAACACACCAGCCCCACCACACACCAGCCTCACCACACACCAGCCTCACCACACACCCGCCCCACCCAACAACACACCAGCCCCACCACACACCAGCCCCACCCAACAACACACCAGCCCCACCCAACAACACACCAGCCCCACCACACACCAGCCCCACCACACACCAGCCTCACCACACACCAGCCTCACCCAACAACACACCAGCCCCACCCAACAACACACCAGCCCCACCACACACCAGCCCCACCACACACCAGCCCCACCACACACCAGCCTCACCACACACCTGCCCCACCCAACAACACACCAGCCCCACCACACACCAGCCCCACTACACACCAGCCCCACCCAACAACACACCAGCCCCACCACACACCAGCCCCACTACACACCAGCCCCACCCAACAACACACCAGCCCCACCACACACCAGCCCCACCACACACCAGCCCCACCCAACAACACACCAGCCCCACCACACACCAGCCCCACCACACACCAGCCCCACCCAACAACACACCAGCCCCACCACACACCAGCCCCACCACACACCAGCCCCACCCAACAACACACCAGCCCCACCACACACCAGCCCCACCACACACCAGCCCCACCACACACCAGCCTCACCACACACCAGCCCCACCCAACAACACACCAGCCTCACCACACACCAGCCCCACCCAACAACACACCAGCCCCACCACACACCAGCCTCACCACACACCAGCCTCACCACACACCCGCCCCACCCAACAACACACCAGCCCCACCACACACCAGCCCCACCCAACAACACACCAGCCCCACCCAACAACACACCAGCCCCACCACACACCAGCCCCACCACACACCAGCCTCACCACACACCAGCCTCACCCAACAACACACCAGCCCCACCCAACAACACACCAGCCCCACCACACACCAGCCCCACCACACACCAGCCCCACCACACACCAGCCTCACCACACACCTGCCCCACCCAACAACACACCAGCCCCACCACACACCAGCCCCACTACACACCAGCCCCACCCAACAACACACCAGCCCCACCACACACCAGCCCCACTACACACCAGCCCCACCCAACAACACACCAGCCCCACCACACATCAGCCCCACCACACACCAGCCTCACCACACACCAGCCTCACCACACACCAGCCTTACCACACACCTGCCCCACCCAACAACACACCAGCCCCACCACACACCAGCCCCACTACACACCAGCCCCACCCAACAACACACCAGCCCCACCACACACCAGCCCCACCACACACCAGCCCCACCACACACCAGCCTCACCACACACCAGCCTCACCACACACCAGCCCCACCTCACACCAGCCTCACCGCACACCAGCCCCACCACACACCAGCCTCACCACACACCAGCCCCACCACACACCAGCCTCACCACACACCAGCCCCACCCAACAAAACACCAGCCCCACCCAACAACACACCAGCCCCACCACACACCAGCCCCACCCAACAACACACCAGCCTCACCACACACCAGCCCCACCACACACCAGCCCCACCACACACCAGCCTCACCCAACAACACACCAGCCCCACCACACACCAGCCCCACCACACACCAGCCTCACCACACACCAGCCTCACCACACACCAGCCCCACCACACACCAGCCTCACCACACACCAGCCCCACCACACACCAGCCCCACCACACACCAGCCTCACCCAACAACACACCAGCCCCACCACACACCAGCCCCACCACACACCAGCCCCACCGCACACCAGCCCCACCCAACAACACACCAGCCCCACCCAACAACACACCAGCCCCAACACACACCAGCCTCACCCAACAACACACCAGCCCCACCCAACAACACACCAGCCCCACCGCACACCAGCCCCACCCAACAACACACCAGCCTCACCACACACCAGCCCCACCCAACAACACACCAGCCTCACCACACACCAGCCCCACCCAACAACACACCAGCCCCACCACACACCAGCCCCACCACACACCAGCCCCACCGCACACCAGCCCCACCCAACAACACACCAGCCCCACCCAACAACACACCAGCCCCAACACACACCAGCCCCACCGCACACCAGCCCCACCCAACAACACACCAGCCCCACCACACACCAGCCCCACCGCACACCAGCCCCACCCAACAACACACCAGCCCCACCACACACCAGCCCCACCACACACCAGCCCCACCGCACACCAGCCCCACCCAACAACACACCAGCCCCACCCAACAACACACCAGCCCCAACACACACCAGCCTCACCCAACAACACACCAGCCCCACCCAACAACACACCAGCCCCACCGCACACCAGCCCCACCCAACAACACACCAGCCCCACCGCACACCAGCCCCACCCAACAACACACCAGCCCCACCGCACACCAGCCCCACCCCACCACACACCAGCCTCACCACACACCAGCCCCACCCAACAACACACCAGCCTCACCACACACCAGCCCCACCCAACAACACACCAGCCTCACCACACACCAGCCCCACCCCACCACACACCAGCCTCACCACACACCAGCCCCACCCAACAACACACCAGCCTCACCACACACCAGCCCCACCCAACAACACACCAGCCCCACCACACACCAGCCTCACCACACACCAGCCTTACCACACACCTGCCCCACCCAACAACACACCAGCCCCACCACACACCAGCCCCACTACACACCAGCCCCACCACACACCAGCCACACCACACACCAGCCTCACCACACACCAGCCTCACCACACACCAGCCTTACCACACACCTGCCCCACCCAACAACACACCAGCCCCACCACACACCAGCCCCACCCAACAACACACCAGCCTCACCACACACCAGCCCCACCCAACAACACACCAGCCCCACCACACACCAGCCCCACCACACACCAGCCTCACCACACACCAGCCCCACCCAACAACACACCAGCCCCACCACACACCAGCCCCACCCAACAACACACCAGCCCCACCACACACCAGCCTCACCACACACCAGCCTTACCACACACCTGCCCCACCCAACAACACACCAGCCCCACCACACACCAGCCCCACTACACACCAGCCCCACCACACACCAGCCACACCACACACCAGCCTCACCACACACCAGCCCCACCACACACCAGCCTCACCACACACCAGCCTCACCGCACACCAGCCCCACCGCACACCAGCCCCACCGCACACCAGCCCCACCGCACACCAGCCCCACCCAACAACACACCAGCCCCACCACACACCAGCCCCACTACACACCAGCCCCACCACACACCAGCCACACCACACACCAGCCTCACCACAAACCAGCCCCACCACACACCAGCCTTACCACACACCTGCCCCACCCAACAACACACCAGCCCCACCACACACCAGCCCCACCACACACCAGCCTCACCCAACAACACACCAGCCCCACCACACACCAGCCCCACCACACACCAGCCCCACCACACACCAGCCTCACCCAACAACACACCAGCCCCACCACACACCAGCCCCACCATACACCAGCCCCACCGCACACCAGCCCCACCACACACCAGCCCCACCACACACCAGCCTCACCCAACAACACACCAGCCCCACCACACACCAGCCCCACCGCACACCAACCCCACCACACACCAGCCTCACCACACACCAGCCCCACCACACACCAGCCTCACCACACACCAGCCTCACCACACACCAACCTCACCGCACACCAGCCCCACCACACACCAGCCCCACCACACACCAGCCCCACCACACACCAGCCCCACCGCACACCAGCCTCAAAAACACACCAGCCTCACCCAACAACACACCAGCCCCACCACACACCAGCCCCACCACACACCAGCCCCACCGCACACCAGCCCCACCACACACCAGCCTCACCACACACCAGCCTCACCACACACCAGCCCCACCACACACCAGCCCCACCGCACACCAGCCTCACCACACACCAGCCTCACCCAACAACACACCAGCCCCACCACACACCAGCCTCACCACACACCAGCCCCACTACACACCAGCCCCACCACACACCAGCCTCACCACACACCAGCCTCACCACACACCAGCCCCACCCAACAACACACCAGCCTCACCACACACCAGCCCCACCACACACCAGCCCCACCACACATCAGCCCCACTACACACCAGCCCCACCACACACCAGCCCCACCGCACACCAGCCTCACCACACACCAGCCTCACCCAACAACACACCAGCCCCACCACACACCAGCCTCACCACACACCAGCCCCACCACACACCAGCCTCACCACACACCAGCCTCACCACACACCAGCCCCACCCAACAACACACCAGCCCCACCACACACCAGCCCCACCCAACAACACACCAGCCCCACCACACACCAGCCCCACCACACACCAGCCCCACCACACACCAGCCCCACCCAACAACACACCAGCCCCACCACACACCAGCCCCACCCTACAACACACCAGCCTCACCACACACCAGCCCCACCCAACAACACACCAGCCCCACCACACACCAGCCCCACCGCACACCAGCCCCACCACACACCAGCATCACCACACACCAGCCCCACCACACACCAGCCTCACCCAACAACACACCAGCCCCACCACACACCAGCCCCACCACACACCAGCCCCACCCAACAACACACCAGCCCCACCACACACCAGCCCCACCGCACACCAGCCTCACCACACACCAGCCCCACCACACACCAGCCCCACCACACACCAGCCTCACCACACACCAGCCCCACCACACACCAGCCCCACCCAACAACACACCAGCCCCACCCAACAACACACCAGCCCCACCACACACCAGCCCCACCGCACACCAGCCCCACCGCACACCAGCCCCACCGCACACCAGCCTCACCACACACCAGCCCCACCACACACCAGCCTCACCACACACCAGCCCCACCCAACAACACACCAGCCCCACCACACACCAGCCCCACCACACACCAGCCTCACCACACACCAGCCCCACCACACACCAGCCTTACCACACACCAGCCCCACCACACACCAGCCCCACCACACACCAGCCTCACCACACACCAGCCCCACCGCACACCAGCCTCACCACACACCAGCCCCACCACACACCAGCCCCACCACACACCAGCCCCACCGCACACCAGCCTCACCACACACCAGCCCCACCACACACCAGCCCCACCCAACAACACACCAGCCTCACCACACACCAGCCCCACCACACACCAGCCTCACCACACACCAGCCTCACCACACACCAGCCTCACCACACACCAGCCCCACCCAACAACACACCAGCCTCACCACACACCAGCCCCACCACACACCAGCCTCACCCAACAACACACCAGCCCCACCACACACCAGCCCCACCGCACACCAGCCCCACCGCACACCAGCCTCACCCAACAACACACCAGCCCCACCACACACCAGCCTCACCCAACAACACACCAGCCCCACCACACACCAGCCCCACCGCACACCAGCCCCACCGCACACCAGCCCCACCACACACCAGCCCCACCCAACACACCAGCCCCACCCAACAACACACCAGCCTCACCACACACCAGCCCCACTACACACCAGCCCCACCCAACAACACACCAGCCCCACCACACACCAGCCCCACCACACACCAGCCCCACCACACACCAGCCACACCACACACCAGCCTCACCACACACCAGCCTCACCCAACAACACACCAGCCCCACCACACACCAGCCCCACCACACACCAGCCCCACCACACACCAGCCTCACCCAACAACACACCAGCCTCACCACACACCAGCCCCACCACACACCAGCCTCACCCAACAACACACCAGCCTCACCACACACCAGCCTCACCCAACAACACACCAGCCTCACCACACACCAGCCCCACCACACACCAGCCTCACCCAACAACACACCAGCCCCACCACACACCAGCCTCACCACACACCAGCCTCACCACACACCAGCCCCACCACACACCAGCCTCACCACACACCAGCCCCACCCAACAACACACCAGCCCCACCACACACCAGCCTCACCACACACCAGCCCCACCACACACCAGCCCCACCACACACCAGCCCCACCGCACACCAGCCCCACCGCACACCAGCCACACCGCACACCAGCCCCACCACACACCAGCCTCACCACACACCAGCCCCACCCAACAACACACCAGCCCCACCACACACCAGCCTCACCACACACCAGCCCCACCACACACCAGCCCCACCGCACACCAGCCCCACCGCACACCAGCCACACCGCACACCAGCCCCACCACACACCAGCCTCACCACACACCAGCCCCACCGCACACCAGCCTCACCACACACCAGCCCCACCCAACAACACACCAGCCCCACCACACACCAGCCTCACCACACACCAGCCCCACCGCACACCAGCCTCACCACACACCAGCCTCACCACACACCAGCCCCACCACACACCAGCCCCACCGCACACCAGCCTCACCACACACCAGCCTCACCACACACCAGCCCCACCGCACACCAGCCCCACCGCACACCAGCCCCACCCAACAACACACCAGCCCCAGCCAACAACACACCAGCCCCACCACACACCAGCCCCACCCAACAACACACCAGCCCCACCACACACCAGCCTCACCACACACCAGCCCCACCGCACACCAGCCTCACCACACACCAGCCCCACCGCACACCAGCCCCACCCAACAACACACCAGCCCCACCACACACCAGCCCCACCACACACCAGCCCCACCCAACAACACACCAGCCCCACCACACACCAGCCCCACCGCACACCAGCCTCACCACACACCAGCCCCACCGCACACCAGCCCCACCACACACCAGCCCCACCACACACCAGCCTCACCACACACCAGCCCCACCACACACCAGCCCCACTACACACCAGCCCCACCACACACCAGCCCCACCACACACCAGCCCCACTACACACCAGCCCCACCACACACCAGCCCCACCGCACACCAGCCTCACCACACACCAGCCCCACCGCACACCAGCCCCACCACACACCAGCCCCACCGCACACCAGCCCCACCACACACCAGCCCCAACACAACAACACACCAGCCCCACCACACACCAGCCCCACCACACACCAGCCCCACCGCACACCAGCCTCACCACACACCAGCCCCACCACACACCAGCCCCACCACACACCAGCCCCACCACACACCAGCCTTACCACACACCAGCCCCACCGCACACCAGCCCCACCACACACCAGCCTCACCCAACAACACACCAGCCCCACCACACACCAGCCCCACCACACACCAGCCTCACCCAACAACACACCAGCCCCACCACACACCAGCCTCACCACACACCAGCCCCACCACACACCAGCCTCACCCAACAACACACCAGCCCCACCACACACCAGCCCCACCGCACACCAGCCCCACCGCACACCAGCCCCACCACACACCAGCCCCACCGCACACCAGCCCCACCACACACCAGCCTCACCACACACCAGCCCCACCACACACCAGCCCCACCCAACAACACACCAGCCCCACCACACACCAGCCCCACCACACACCAGCCCCACCCAACAACACACCAGCCTCACCACACACCAGCCCCACCCAACAACACACCAGCCCCACCGCACACCAGCCCCACTTAACAACACACCAGCCCCACCACACACCAGCCCCACCACACACCAGCCCCACTACACACCAGCCTCACCACACACCAGCCCCACTACACACCAGCCCCACCCAACAACACACCAGCCCCACCACACACCAGCCCCACCACACACCAGCCCCACCACACACCAGCCTCACCACACACCAGCCCCACCACACACCAGCCTCACCACACACCAGCCTCACCACACACCAGCCCCACCACACACCAGCCCCACCCAACAACACACCAGCCCCACCACACACCAGCCTCACCACACACCAGCCCCACCACACACCAGCCCCACCGCACACCAGCCCCACCGCACACCAGCCACACCGCACACCAGCCCCACCACACACCAGCCTCACCACACACCAGCCCCACCGCACACCAGCCTCACCACACACCAGCCCCACCCAACAACACACCAGCCCCACCACACACCAGCCTCACCACACACCAGCCCCACCGCACACCAGCCTCACCACACACCAGCCTCACCACACACCAGCCCCACCACACACCAGCCCCACCGCACACCAGCCTCACCACACACCAGCCTCACCACACACCAGCCCCACCGCACACCAGCCCCACCGCACACCAGCCCCACCCAACAACACACCAGCCCCACCCAACAACACACCAGCCCCACCACACACCAGCCCCACCCAACAACACACCAGCCCCACCACACACCAGCCTCACCACACACCAGCCCCACCGCACACCAGCCTCACCACACACCAGCCCCACCGCACACCAGCCCCACCCAACAACACACCAGCCCCACCACACACCAGCCCCACCCAACAACACACCAGCCCCACCACACACCAGCCCCACCGCACACCAGCCTCACCACACACCAGCCCCACCGCACACCAGCCCCACCACACACCAGCCCCACCCAACAACACACCAGCCCCACCCAACAACACACCAGCCCCACCACACACCAGCCCCACCACACACCAGCCTCACCACACACCAGCCCCACCCAACAACACACCAGCCCCACCACACACCAGCCCCACCCAACAACACACCAGCCCCACCACACACCAGCCTCACCACACACCAGCCTTACCACACACCTGCCCCACCCAACAACACACCAGCCCCACCACACACCAGCCCCACTACACACCAGCCCCACCACACACCAGCCACACCACACACCAGCCTCACCACACACCAGCCCCACCACACACCAGCCTCACCACACACCAGCCTCACCGCACACCAGCCCCACCGCACACCAGCCCCACCGCACACCAGCCCCACCGCACACCAGCCCCACCCAACAACACACCAGCCCCACCACACACCAGCCCCACTACACACCAGCCCCACCACACACCAGCCACACCACACACCAGCCTCACCACAAACCAGCCCCACCACACACCAGCCTTACCACACACCTGCCCCACCCAACAACACACCAGCCCCACCACACACCAGCCCCACCACACACCAGCCTCACCCAACAACACACCAGCCCCACCACACACCAGCCCCACCACACACCAGCCCCACCACACACCAGCCTCACCCAACAACACACCAGCCCCACCACACACCAGCCCCACCACACACCAGCCCCACCGCACACCAGCCCCACCACACACCAGCCCCACCACACACCAGCCTCACCCAACAACACACCAGCCCCACCACACACCAGCCCCACCGCACACCAACCCCACCACACACCAGCCTCACCACACACCAGCCCCACCACACACCAGCCTCACCACACACCAGCCTCACCACACACCAACCTCACCGCACACCAGCCCCACCACACACCAGCCCCACCACACACCAGCCCCACCACACACCAGCCCCACCGCACACCAGCCTCAAAAACACACCAGCCTCACCCAACAACACACCAGCCCCACCACACACCAGCCCCACCACACACCAGCCCCACCGCACACCAGCCCCACCACACACCAGCCTCACCACACACCAGCCTCACCACACACCAGCCCCACCACACACCAGCCCCACCGCACACCAGCCTCACCACACACCAGCCTCACCCAACAACACACCAGCCCCACCACACACCAGCCTCACCACACACCAGCCCCACTACACACCAGCCCCACCACACACCAGCCTCACCACACACCAGCCTCACCACACACCAGCCCCACCCAACAACACACCAGCCTCACCACACACCAGCCCCACCACACACCAGCCCCACCACACATCAGCCCCACTACACACCAGCCCCACCACACACCAGCCCCACCGCACACCAGCCTCACCACACACCAGCCTCACCCAACAACACACCAGCCCCACCACACACCAGCCTCACCACACACCAGCCCCACCACACACCAGCCTCACCACACACCAGCCTCACCACACACCAGCCCCACCCAACAACACACCAGCCCCACCACACACCAGCCCCACCCAACAACACACCAGCCCCACCACACACCAGCCCCACCACACACCAGCCCCACCACACACCAGCCCCACCCAACAACACACCAG
The DNA here is from genome assembly GCF_048418815.1 of Hemitrygon akajei. Lineage (NCBI taxonomy): Eukaryota > Metazoa > Chordata > Chondrichthyes > Myliobatiformes > Dasyatidae > Hemitrygon > Hemitrygon akajei. The sequence continues at coordinate 38,012,193 of NC_133127.1, forward strand.
CCCCACCACACACCAGCCCCACCCTACAACACACCAGCCTCACCACACACCAGCCCCACCCAACAACACACCAGCCCCACCGCACTCCAGCCCCACCGCACACCAGCCCCACCACACACCAGCCTCACCCAACAACACACCAGCCCCACCGCACACCAGCCCCACCGCACACCAGCCCCACCACACACCAGCATCACCACACACCAGCCCCACCACACACCAGCCTCACCCAACAACACACCAGCCCCACCACACACCAGCCCCACCACACACCAGCCCCACCCAACAACACACCAGCCCCACCACACACCAGCCCCACCGCACACCAGCCTCACCACACACCAGCCCCACCACACACCAGCCCCACCACACACCAGCCTCACCACACACCAGCCCCACCACACACCAGCCCCACCCAACAACACACCAGCCTTACCACACACCAGCCCCACCGCACACCAGCCCCACCGCACACCAGCCCCACCGCACACCAGCCTCACCACACACCAGCCCCACCACACACCAGCCTCACCACACACCAGCCCCACCCAACAACACACCAGCCCCACCACACACCAGCCCCACCACACACCAGCCTCACCACACACCAGCCCCACCACACACCAGCCTTACCACACACCAGCCCCACCACACACCAGCCCCACCACACACCAGCCTCACCACACACCAGCCCCACCGCACACCAGCCTCACCACACACCAGCCCCACCACACACCAGCCCCACCACACACCAGCCCCACCGCACACCAGCCTCACCACACACCAGCCCCACCACACACCAGCCCCACCCAACAACACACCAGCCTCACCACACACCAGCCCCACCACACACCAGCCTCACCACACACCAGCCTCACCACACACCAGCCCCACCCAACAACACACCAGCCCCACCACACACCAGCCTCACCCAACAACACACCAGCCCCACCACACACCAGCCCCACCGCACACCAGCCCCACCACACACCAGCCTCACCCAACAACACACCAGCCCCACCACACACCAGCCTCACCCAACAACACACCAGCCCCACCACACACCAGCCCCACCACACACCAGCCCCACCGCACACCAGCCCCACCGCACACCAGCCCCACCACACACCAGCCCCACCCAACACACCAGCCCCACCCAACAACACACCAGCCTCACCACACACCAGCCCCACTACACACCAGCCCCACCCAACAACACACCAGCCCCACCACACACCAGCCCCACCACACACCAGCCCCACCACACACCAGCCACACCACACACCAGCCTCACCACACACCAGCCTCACCCAACAACACACCAGCCCCACCACACACCAGCCCCACCACACACCAGCCTCACCCAACAACACACCAGCCTCACCACACACCAGCCCCACCACACACCAGCCTCACCCAACAACACACCAGCCTCACCACACACCAGCCTCACCCAACAACACACCAGCCTCACCACACACCAGCCCCACCACACACCAGCCTCACCCAACAACACACCAGCCCCACCACACACCAGCCTCACCACACACCAGCCTCACCACACACCAGCCCCACCACACACCAGCCTCACCACACACCAGCCCCACCCAACAACACACCAGCCCCACCACACACCAGCCTCACCACACACCAGCCCCACCACACACCAGCCCCACCACACACCAGCCCCACCGCACACCAGCCCCACCGCACACCAGCCACACCGCACACCAGCCCCACCACACACCAGCCTCACCACACACCAGCCCCACCCAACAACACACCAGCCCCACCACACACCAGCCTCACCACACACCAGCCCCACCACACACCAGCCCCACCGCACACCAGCCCCACCGCACACCAGCCACACCGCACACCAGCCCCACCACACACCAGCCTCACCACACACCAGCCCCACCGCACACCAGCCTCACCACACACCAGCCCCACCCAACAACACACCAGCCCCACCACACACCAGCCTCACCACACACCAGCCCCACCGCACACCAGCCTCACCACACACCAGCCTCACCACACACCAGCCCCACCACACACCAGCCCCACCGCACACCAGCCTCACCACACACCAGCCTCACCACACACCAGCCCCACCGCACACCAGCCCCACCGCACACCAGCCCCACCCAACAACACACCAGCCCCACCCAACAACACACCAGCCCCACCACACACCAGCCCCACCCAACAACACACCAGCCCCACCACACACCAGCCTCACCACACACCAGCCCCACCGCACACCAGCCTCACCACACACCAGCCCCACCGCACACCAGCCCCACCCAACAACACACCAGCCCCACCACACACCAGCCCCACCACACACCAGCCCCACCCAACAACACACCAGCCCCACCACACACCAGCCCCACCGCACACCAGCCTCACCACACACCAGCCCCACCGCACACCAGCCCCACCACACACCAGCCCCACCACACACCAGCCTCACCACACACCAGCCCCACCGCACACCAGCCTCACCACACACCAGCCCCACCGCACACCAGCCCCACCACACACCAGCCCCACCGCACACCAGCCCCACCACACACCAGCCCCAACACAACAACACACCAGCCCCACCACACACCAGCCCCACCACACACCAGCCCCACCGCACACCAGCCTCACCACACACCAGCCCCACCACACACCAGCCCCACCACACACCAGCCCCACCACACACCAGCCTTACCACACACCAGCCCCACCGCACACCAGCCCCACCACACACCAGCCTCACCCAACAACACACCAGCCCCACCACACACCAGCCCCACCACACACCAGCCTCACCCAACAACACACCAGCCCCACCACACACCAGCCTCACCACACACCAGCCCCACCACACACCAGCCTCACCCAACAACACACCAGCCCCACCACACACCAGCCCCACCGCACACCAGCCCCACCGCACACCAGCCCCACCACACACCAGCCCCACCGCACACCAGCCCCACCACACACCAGCCTCACCACACACCAGCCTCACCACACACCAGCCCCACCCAACAACACACCAGCCCCACCGCACACCAGCCCCACTTAACAACACACCAGCCCCACCACACACCAGCCCCACCACACACCAGCCCCACTACACACCAGCCTCACCACACACCAGCCCCACTACACACCAGCCCCACCCAACAACACACCAGCCCCACCACACACCAGCCCCACCACACACCAGCCCCACCACACACCAGCCTCACCACACACCAGCCCCACCACACACCAGCCTCACCACACACCAGCCTCACCACACACCAGCCCCACCACACACCAGCCCCACCCAACAACACACCAGCCCCACCACACACCAGCCTCACCACACACCAGCCCCACCACACACCAGCCCCACCGCACACCAGCCCCACCGCACACCAGCCACACCGCACACCAGCCCCACCACACACCAGCCTCACCACACACCAGCCCCACCGCACACCAGCCTCACCACACACCAGCCCCACCCAACAACACACCAGCCCCACCACACACCAGCCTCACCACACACCAGCCCCACCGCACACCAGCCTCACCACACACCAGCCTCACCACACACCAGCCCCACCACACACCAGCCCCACCGCACACCAGCCTCACCACACACCAGCCTCACCACACACCAGCCCCACCGCACACCAGCCCCACCGCACACCAGCCCCACCCAACAACACACCAGCCCCACCCAACAACACACCAGCCCCACCACACACCAGCCCCACCCAACAACACACCAGCCCCACCACACACCAGCCTCACCACACACCAGCCCCACCGCACACCAGCCTCACCACACACCAGCCCCACCGCACACCAGCCCCACCCAACAACACACCAGCCCCACCACACACCAGCCCCACCCAACAACACACCAGCCCCACCACACACCAGCCCCACCGCACACCAGCCTCACCACACACCAGCCCCACCGCACACCAGCCCCACCACACACCAGCCCCACCACACACCAGCCTCACCACACACCAGCCCCACCACACACCAGCCCCACTACACACCAGCCCCACCACACACCAGCCCCACCACACACCAGCCCCACTACACACCAGCCCCACCACACACCAGCCCCACCGCACACCAGCCTCACCACACACCAGCCCCACCGCACACCAGCCCCACCACACACCAGCCCCACCGCACACCAGCCCCACCACACACCAGCCCCAACACAACAACACACCAGCCCCACCACACACCAGCCCCACCACACACCAGCCCCACCGCACACCAGCCTCACCACACACCAGCCCCACCACACACCAGCCCCACCACACACCAGCCTTACCACACACCAGCCCCACCGCACACCAGCCCCACCACACACCAGCCTCACCCAACAACACACCAGCCCCACCACACACCAGCCCCACCACACACCAGCCTCACCCAACAACACACCAGCCCCACCACACACCAGCCTCACCACACACCAGCCCCACCACACACCAGCCTCACCCAACAACACACCAGCCCCACCACACACCAGCCCCACCGCACACCAGCCCCACCGCACACCAGCCCCACCACACACCAGCCCCACCACACACCAGCCTCACCACACACCAGCCCCACCCAACAACACACCAGCCCCACCGCACACCAGCCCCACTTAACAACACACCAGCCCCACCACACACCAGCCCCACCACACACCAGCCCCACTACACACCAGCCTCACCACACACCAGCCCCACTACACACCAGCCCCACCCAACAACACACCAGCCCCACCACACACCAGCCCCACCACACACCAGCCCCACCACACACCAGCCTCACCACACACCAGCCCCACCACACACCAGCCTCACCACACACCAGCCTCACCACACACCAGCCCCACCACACACCAGCCCCACCCAACAACACACCAGCCCCACCACACACCAGCCCCACCCAACAACACACCAGCCTCACCACACACCAGCCTCAGCACACACCAGCCCCACCACACACCAGCCCCACCCAACAACACACCAGCCCCAACACACACCAACCTCTCCCAACAACACACCAGCCCCACCACACACCAGCCTCACCCAACAACACACCAGCCCCACCCAACAACACACCAGCCCCACCCAACAACACACCAGCCCCAACACACACCAGCCTCACCCAACAACACACCAGCCCCACCACACACCAGCCTCACCCAACAACACACCAGCCCCACCCAACAACACACCAGCCCCACCCAACAACACACCAGCCCCAACACACACCAGCCTCACCCAACAACACACCAGCCCCACCACACACCAGCCTCACCCAACAACACACCAGCCCCACCACACACCAGCCACACCACACACCAGCCTCACCACACACCAGCCCCACTACACACCAGCCTCACCACACACCAGCCTCACCACACACCAGCCCCACCACACACCAGCCCCACCCAACAACACACCAGCCCCACCACACACCAGCCCCACCCAACAACACACCAGCCCCACCACACACCAGCCTCACCGCACACCAGCCCCACCACACACCAGCCTCACCACACACCAGCCTCACCACACACCAGCCTTACCACACACCAGCCTCACCCAACAACACACCAGCCTCACCCAACAACACACCAGCCCCACCCAACAACACACCAGCCTCACCCAACAACACACCAGCCCCACCACACACCAGCCTCACCACACACCAGCCCCACCACACACCAGCCCCACCCAACAACACACCAGCCCCACCACACACCAGCCCCACCCAACAACACACCAGCCCCACCACACACCAGCCCCACCGCACACCAGCCTCACCGCACACCAGCCCCACCACACACCAGCCACACCACACACCAGCCCCACCACACACCAGCCCCACCACACACCAGCCTCACCACACACCAGCCTCACCACACACCAGCCCCACCACACACCAGCCCCACCCAACAACACACCAGCCCCACCACACACCAGCCCCACCCAACAACACACCAGCCCCACCACACACCAGCCTCACCGCACACCAGCCCCACCACACACCAGCCTCACCGCACACCAGCCTCACCACACACCAGCCTCACCCAACAACACACCAGCCTTACCCAACAACACACCAGCCCCACCACACACCAGCCCCACCACACACCAGCCCCACCACACACCAGCCCCACCCAACAACACACCAGCCCCACCACACACCAGCCCCACCACACACCAGCCCCACCACACACCAGCCTCACCGCACACCAGCCCCACCACACACCAGCCACACCACACACCAGCCCCACCCAACAACACACCAGCCCCACCACACACCAGCCCCACCACACACCAGCCTCACCACACACCAGCCCCACCACACACCAGCCCCACCACACACCAGCCTCACCGCACACCAGCCTCACCACACACCAGCCTCACCCAACAACACACCAGCCTTACCCAACAACACACCAGCCCCACCACACACCAGCCCCACCACACACCAGCCCCACCACACACCAGCCCCACCCAACAACACACCAGCCCCACCACACACCAGCCCCACCACACACCAGCCCCACCACACACCAGCCTCACCGCACACCAGCCCCACCACACACCAGCCACACCACACACCAGCCCCACCCAACAACACACCAGCCCCACCACACACCAGCCCCACCACACACCAGCCTCACCACACACCAGCCCCACCACACACCAGCCTCACCACACACCAGCCCCACCACACACCAGCCCCACCACACACCAGCCTCACCGCACACCAGCCCCACCACACACCAGCCCCACCACACACCAGCCACACCACACACCAGCCCCACCCAACAACACACCAGCCCCACAACACACCAGCCCCACCACACACCAGTCCCACCACACACCAGCCCCACAACACACCAGCCCCACCACACACCAGTCCCACCACACACCAGCCCCACCACACACCAGCCCCACCACACACCAATTCCACCACACACCAGCCCCACCCAACAACACACCAGCCCCACCACACACCAGCCCCACCACACACCAGCCCCACCACACACCAGCCTCACCGCACACCAGCCCCACCACACACCAGCCACACCCAACAACACACCAGCCCCACCGCACACCAGCCCCACCACACACCAGCCCCACCACACACCAGCCTCACCACACACCATCCCCACCCAACAACACACCAGCCCCACCACACACCAGCCTTACCACACACCAGCCTCACCACACACCAGCCCCACCACACACCAGCCCCACCCAACAACACACCAGCCCCACCACACACCAGCCTTACCACACACCAGCCTCACCACACACCAGCCCCACCACACACCAGCCTCACCACACACCAGCCCCACCCAACAACACACCAGCCCCACCACACACCAGCCCCACCCAACAACACACCAGCCCCACCACACACCAGCCACACCCAACAACACACCAGCCCCACCACACACCAGCCCCACCACACACCAGCCCCACCCAACAACACACCAACCTCACCACACACCAGCCCCACCCAACAACACACCAACCTCACCACACACCAGCCCCACCCAACAACACACCAACCTCACCACACACCAGCCTCACCGCACACCAGCCCCACCACACACCAGCCTCACCGCACACCAGCCCCACCCAACAACACACCAGCCCCACCACACACCAGCCCCACCACACACCAGCCTCACCCAACAACACACCAGCCCCACCCAACAACACACCAGCCCCACCACACACCAGCCCCACCCAACAACACACCAGCCCCACCACACACCAGCCCCACCACACACCAGCCTCACCCAACAACACACCAGCCCCACCACACACCAGCCCCACCACACACCAGCCTCACCCAACAACACACCAGCCCCACCACACACCAGCCCCACCACACACCAGCCCCACCACACACCAGCCCCACCACACACCAGCCTCACCACACACCAGCCCCAACACACACCAGCCCCACCACACACCAGCCCCAACACACACCAGCCTCACCACACACCAGCCCCACTACACACCAGCCTTACCACACACCAGCCCCAACACACACCAGCCTTACCACACACCAGCCTCGCCCAACAGCACACCAGCTCAAGTGAAATGCAAAAAAGCAGCATCTTCCAATATTCATGGCCCTTTTTGACCTTACAAAAGCCTTTGATTCCCTCATTCAAGAAGTTATCTTCACAAATCTGGATGACCATAAACATAAGACCATAGAATTAGGAGCCCAGCCCCTCTCATTTGCTCTGTATTCATTTCTGACTATTTACCACCTCAGCTCAGTTTTAACATTCTCCTGCTTCTCAGGATTGCCTGAGATCTCAGCGTTCCAACAATGATACCCAAGGTATTCCGAATAGACGGTGGGCAGTTTGTTATTGAGTTATAGGGTCATTCAGTATGGAATCAGGTCCTTTGGCCCCTTGTGACAAAGCTGACTTTCAAATACCTTTCCATGCTAATCCTGTTTACCAGCATCCAGAATGTGGTCCTTAGCCTATGAAATCTTGGCAATTCCACGGCCTATCCAGATGCTTCTAAAATGTAGAGAGAGTCTGTGCCTCCATTACCACCTCAGGCAGGGTGTTCCAGATTTTAATAATCCTCTGGGTGAAGAAATTCTTCCTAGATCCCTCTAAACCTCTTAACTCCTCACCTTAAACCCAAGGCCTCTCATCCTAGTCACCTCTGTTGTCTGATGTATGAGAAGCGTTTGATAGCTCCAGGCCTGTACTCGCAGGAGTTTAGAAGAATGAGGAGGGAGCTCCTCGAAATCTCTTGAATAGTGGAAGGTCCAGATAGAGTAGATGTGGAGAGGATATTTCCAATAGTGAGAGAGTCTAGGACCAGAGTGCACAGCTTCAAAATGGAAGGGTGTCTCTTTAAATCAGAGATTGTGCTGAACTTTTTTAGCCAGAGAGTGGTGGAATCTTTCACAGGCAGCTGTGGAGGCCAAGTTGTTGGGTGTATTTAAAGCAGAGATTAATAGGTTCTTGATTGGTAAGGGTGTCAAAGGTTATGGGGAAAAGGCAGAGAATAGGGTTGAGAGGGAAAATACACCAGCATGATCAAATGGCAGAGCAAACTCGATGGGCTGAATGACCTAATTCTGCTCCCATGTCTAATGGTTTTATGATTCCCCTCCCCTAGCAATATGGTGGTGTTGAATGGTGTTCCCTGTTTGAATCTGAGAGTAGAGTTTGAAAATGACACCTGTGTGGTTGTTTTTCAGCCCGAGTCCACGCTATCAGATCAGGTGCACTTTAATTAAGCGGCAGTCCCACGAGCTCGGTGTGCAGGCGTTCCCAGTGCTCCACACTGTTCTGCTTCCATTGATTCCTTCTGATGCCTTGGAGCTGAGCCGCTGCTTCCTTGCCGGTGAACAACAGTGGCCCCATGAATACTGACAGTCAGCAGCAGCCAGTGTCGACTGGAGGGCTCGACTTATAAGGAAATTCTGCACCGTTTTCACTGGAATGAAGGAAGCTGAGGGGTAACATCAGAGAGGCTTATAAAATCATGAGGTGAATAGCCACCATCTTTCTCCCAAGGAAAGGACCCCTTAGTTAATGGTAATGATCCATGGTGTAAATAAGCTTGGGAACCCCTGCTTCAGAGGGGTATAGGCTAAACACTGTGATAGGCACTACCAACAAAATGGGAGAAGAATAGTCAATAGCACCACTTTATCCATGCGCTTGTCCAGACACAGAGTCCAGACAGATTGGGTATGTATCCCTTGGACTTTGGAAGAATGTGGGATGATAATCTAAGATCTTAAGAGGACTAAGTCAACTCATTTTCAAAGACTCTGGTTGAACAACCTAGTTGGGTGGTCTTTCAATAATTCTGTCATGGTTATTATTCTATAGATTAATCCCAGGGTTGTATATGGTGACATATATGTATTTTGATAATAAAATTTACTTTGAACTTAGACTTTTCATCTTAGGTTCTCGACATTATTTATTTATGTGTTTGTTTATTTATTATTTACTTTCTTTTTGTACTTGCACAGTTTGTTGTCTTTTGCACACTGGTTGTCCACATACTGGTGACAGTGTTCATTGATTTTATTCTGGTTATTAAATTTATTGAGTATGCCCACAAGAAAATGAATCTCAGGTTTATATATGATGACATAAGTGTACTTTGATAACAAAGATACTTTGAACTTTAAGCACTGAGGATTGGGCAGAGTAGATGTTGAGATGTTTTCACCCGTGGGAATGGTTTTCCAACAAAGGGATGGGGTTTTGAGTGCCAACCCTTCTTCACTCCGAACAGTCAGGGGCCAGGTGTTCCAGGTGCATCACAACCTGGTGTGGAAGTACCAATGCCCAAGAACGGAAAAGTCATGGATACAGCCCAGTCCGTCACAGGAAAATCCCTCCTGATCATTGAGCACATCTACAAGGAGCACTGCCACAAGAAAGCAGCACCCATGACCCAGGCCATGTTCTCTTCTCACTGCTGACATCAGGAAGGAGGTACAGAAGCCTTAAGTCCCACACCACCAGGTTCAGGAACAGTTATTACTCTTCAACCATCAGGCTTCTGAACCAGTGTGGATATCTTCATTTGGTTCAACACTGAACTGATTCCGCAAAAATAAGGACTCTACAATTCATGTTCTCAGTATTATGTGTGTATCTGTGTCTGTTTGCTTATTTATTTATTTGTTGTTTTTCTTTAGTATTTGCCGTTTGTCTTTCGCACATTGGATATCAGGCTTTGTGTGCAGTATTTCATTTCATTGATCTGTTATATTTGTTTGTTCTACTGTGAATGCCTGCAAGACAATGAATCTCAGGGTTATATATAGTGGCATATCCATACTTTGATAATAAAGTTACTTTGAACTTCCAACTCAACAGACTTTTAACACCATAAACCAGCGAGTTGTTTTGTTATGTCTCCCCTCTCGCTGTGAAAAGGGGCCATCTCCTTTTCCCTTATTAGGGAGAGGGGGGAGAGAGAGCCTGTGGTGTGTCGAATACCGGGTGAATGCGTAGTCTTTGGGGTACTGCAAGTCTGTGTCTTTGCAGTTGCTTTGCTGCACGCTTGAGTGTTCGGTGGTGGGTGCCGATGCTTTTTTTTTGCCAGTGGGGGGGGGATTGTTGCTCGCTGCCACTTACGTGTGGGAGGGAGGGGAGCTGGGGAGGACTTTGGGATTCTAACATTTAACGGTCGTTCATTCTTTGTGGTGTGGATGGTTGAGAAGGAGAAGCATTTCAGGGTGTATATTGTATACATTTCTCTGTACATTTTCATCTTACACTCCACATCAGCAAAACCAAGCAAATTGACTGTGGACCGTGGGGAGTCAGGCAAACGTCTCTGAAGGGTCTGATGTGGTGAGCAGCCTCAAGGTCCAGGGAGTCACCTACTCGAAGGACCTATCCTGCTCCCAGCACATAGCTGTGACCATGAATAAGGTGCACCAACGTCTCTACTTTCTCAGAAGTTTAAGGAGATTCAATATGTCTTTGATGACTCTGGCATACTTTGACAGGCATACAGCGTAAGGCATTCTGACTAGTTACATCACAGCCTGGTATGGAAACTCGCCAGTCAAAGTGAGTTTGAATGCACATTGAAAGTCCGATACACAGGAATGCATGAGACTACAGAGTGCTGGGTTCAGCCAGCTCCATTAGAGGCACAGCTCTCCCCACTTTTGAGGACATCTAGGAGAGTCGAAATGTCAGAGAGGCAACAGCCATCATCAGGGAGTCGGAAACAATCGGGTTAAGTAGACTGTTCACTCTTTTCCATAGATGATGTTCAGCCTGCTGAGTTCCTCCAGTATTTTGGGTGTGTGGCTTGGATTTCCAGCAGCTGCAGATTTCCTATTGTTTGTGATCAGGTTAAATATCACTGGCACAGGTCATGAAATTTGTTGTTTTGCACCAGGATTACAGTGCAAAACATTAACAAGCATAAATTTCAACGGGTAGGTTCATGGTCCATTCAAAGCTCTGATGGTGGAGGAGGAGAAGCTGTTCTTAGAACATGGAGTCTGTCTTGAGGCTCCTGTACATCCTGCCTGATGGTAGCAACGAGAAGAGAGTATGTTCTGGGTGAAGAGGGTCCTTAATGATGGGTGCCAACGTTTTGAGGCGTTGCCTTTTGAACATGTCCCTGGAGCTGGGAGGCCAGTGCCAGTGACGGAGCTGGCTGTGTTTGTGACTTTCTGCGGCTTCTTCCGAACCTGTGCCGTGGCCTCTCCACCATCTGAACCTCGCGTTTTTCTCTTTGCTGGCATCAGGCAGGAGGTACAGGAGCCTGAAGACACACACCGCAAAGTTCAACAGCAATTCCTTCTCCACTGCTATCAGGTCCTGAACCGACAATATGCCAAACACTGCTTTGGACGATATTTCTGTCTTTCAAAATGTAGTAGTGTCAATTTGCTTATTTTGTTGTGTAAGTTCAAAGTCAAACTCAAGTTCAAGTACATGTAAGCACAGGTGCAATAAAAAGCCTTAATTGCCATCAGTATCACAGGCACATACACCATAGACTCAGTGCATACAGTTTAAAGTACCACTTTGTTAGGTACACCTGTTCACCTGCTCGTTATTGTAAATATCTAATCAGCCAATCATGTGGCAGCAACTCAATGACTAAGAGAATGAACATATAGCCAAGAGGTTCAGTTGCTCAGACCAAACTTCGGAATGGGGGAGAAATGTGATTGAAGTGACTTTGACCGCCATTGTTGGTGCCAGACGGGGTGATTTGAGTATCTCAGAAACTGCTGATCTCTTGGGATTTTCATGCACAACACTCCTTGATTTTACAGAGAATGGTGAAAAAAGCAAAAAACATTTGGTGAGCGACAGTTCTGTTGGCCTTGATGAAAGAGGCCAGATGAGAACGTCCAGACTGCTTCAAGCTGACAGGAAGGTGACAGTAAGTCAAATAAAAACACCTTACAACAGTGGTGCACAGAAGAGCATCTCTGAACGCAATTCATGTCGAAGCATTAAGTGGACGGGCTACAGCTGCAGGATACTACCCCGCGGGGTCTCCACCTTCTGTGGCCACTTTATTGTGGTACATTCCTGTCTCTAATAAAGTGGGCACTGAGTGTATAAACAGCACTCAGAAAAAAAACATAAATTACACACAAGTTTTATAAGAGATAACCAAAAAATAAGTCCCCATTGTAGTGCAAAGAGATCAAAACGGTCACAGTGTTGCTAAACTGTAGTGATTAGGGATGTACAGGCTGATTCAAGAATGAATGGTTGAAGGGAAGTTCTTGTCTTTGAACCTGATTGTGTGGAACTTCAGGTTTGCATACTTCCTGCCTCATGGTAGCTATGTATAATTCATTAATTTAACATTATGTTAATTGGTATTCGTCATGTTTGTAATGTATTATGCTGCTGCTAGAAAATCTTTCATGGCATTTATACCCTATGTCAAAAGATTGCATTTGACAGGCACTTGTTTGGGAAGGATTAGGGAACATCCCTGAACGTTTCCTCTCTCCACCCAGTAGATGGAATCCGTAATGCACTTCCAACGACAGCTCTTCAGCCACTTGGAGGAGCTGGCTGAGTAACATCCTGGCAAAGGTTACAGAAAGCTCCCTGAAGTTAAAAACAAACTGCTGGAGGAGTTCATGAAGGAAAACTCCATGAAAGAAAATGGACAGTCAAGATTTTGCATCAGAATAAGCAATTTGTTGTTTTGTGGAAGTAGTGCAGTGCAAAACTCTAATTTACAAAAAATAACTAAATAAAAGTTCGAAGTAAATTTATTATCATAGTACATACAGTCACCATATACAACCCTGAGATTCAATTTCTTGCAGATATACCCAATAAATCCATAATAGAATCAGTGAAAGGCTACACCAGCTTGGGCATTCGACCAAGTCAAGTCAAGTTTATTGTCGTTTAAGTATAAACAAGTATATAGTGTATCTAGAAATGAAACAGCACGTCTCCAAACCAGGGTGTAAAGCCCAGTAGTACACATAACACACGATAATTTATAAAGGTAAGGATAAAACCCGCAGATGAATCACACACAAATAACAAGCTAAAGTGCATTAATATTAAATATCATAAAGTACGGAACAGTGACACTTCGAATATGATGTGGCAGGGAGTTCAGAAGCCTAGTGGCCTGGGGAAAGAAACTCTCATTCTAACCAGTCTTTTTGTTATGCATCGTGCATAACCAGTGTGCAAAAGACAACAAACTGTGTAAATACAATAATAATAAAATGAAGCAATAAATATCGAGAACAGGTGATGAAGAGTCCGTAGGTGGGGGGAACGTTTCAGTGATGGAGCAAGTGAAGCTGAACGAGGTTATCCCCTCTGGTTCAGGAGCCTGATGGTTGAGGAGTAACAACTGTTCCTAAAACTGGTGGTGTGAGTTCTGAGGCCCCTGTACCTTCTTCCTGATGGCAGCAGTGAGAAGGTAGCGTATCCTGGGTGGTGGGGGCCCACGACGATGGATGCTGCTTTCCTGCAACAATGCTCCGTGGAGAGGTGCTCAACAGTTGGGACGGCTTTATGTGTGATGGACTGCATCATATCCATTACTTTTTGTAGGATTTTCGGTTCATTTCAGGCGGTGATGCAGCCAGCCAATATACTCTCCACTACACGTCTATGTGTCTATAAACTGTTTCTTCTTCCTAGTGGCATTCTGGAGCCTCCCAGAAAGAATACCGTACATTTGTGGGTAATTATGTCCTGGACCCATTGGTTATTCTGATCAAAACAGTCTGAGCTTTTTTACATACAGAGACCAAGTGTCTCTTTCCATAGGTGCTCATCTCTGCTGGTTAGGTCTCATCAGCTTGTTTTGATGCTGATGCACCATCAATAACTCACTCTGAGATGTAGGAAGTGAGGTATCGGCTTTTATTGACTGGAAGAATGAACAACACTACATCCTGGGGAATGAGGCTGGGCAACAGGCCTCAGTCACCTTTATACAGGGGTCTGTGGGAGGAGCCACAGGAGCAGTCCAGACAGGTATATGTAGTTCACCACAGATGCCAATTGAGAGGATCTTCCTTTGAGGAAAAGGGACTTCTAGGACACTGTTACTAGAAAGCAGCTCCTTGCCTTGGACACCCAATTTTCTCTATGCTCTTCCAGCTTCAGAAAAATAAATCAGAACCAGAATCCGGTTTATTATCACCGGCATATGACGTGAAATTTGTTAACTTAGCAGCAGCAGTTCAATGCAATACGTATTATAGAATAAGTAAATAACAGTTTGTATATTGAATAGATTGAAAATCATGCAAAAACAGAAATAATATATATTTTAAAAAGCGAGGTAGTGTTCAAGGATTCAATGTCCATTCAAGAATCGGATGGCAGAGGGGAAGAAGTTGTTCCTGAATCACTGAGTGTGTGTCCTGAGGTGCCTTGTCTAATGTTTTTTTTAATAGGAAATGGGATGAAATGATCTCCTTTGCAAGCAGTAGGCTGATGGAGATGTTGCAATCTTTAACAATAATGTTATCATGGTGCAGTGGGTAGGACTGCTATCTCACTGCTCCAGTAACCCAGGTTCAGTCCTGACCTCTGTGCCTGTCGCTGTGTCCCACAAGGCTCTAACTTCCTCCCGCACCCCAGACAATGCTGCTTGTTCACTGGCAATGGAACAAAGGACAGGGAACTGATGAGCATGGTGAAGAGAATGGTTTGGCCCATATCCCTCACCAAGCGAGACGTTGTTTACCTGCCCCAATGTTGCATGGCTCAGGGTCAGATTTTGTTTGATAACACTTCTGAAAATGGCAAAATTCAAAGTAAATGCATAATGATCAAAGTAGGTACTATCTGTCACCATAAACTACCTTGAGATTCATTTTCTTGCCGGCATTCACAGCAGAACAAAGGACTACAGCGTGCAAAAGACAAACAGTGCAAGTACAAAGAAAATAAATAAATACGTAAATAATGCTGTGAGTAGTCCTTGAACGTGTGTAGCAGTAATGATCTTGTACAAGGGCAATTAGTTGTTGCTAAAAATGCCATTGTCATCACTGACATTTTAACAGTTTCTGAATCAACAGCCTCCCCTCTTTTAGATGCGCCTGGCTCAGTAACAGCCCTGGGTTTATAATTCCTTCCTGTTTTACTATGTAAATAACATTACTGCCTGATGCTCATACACTCTTTCGATTGCCTTAATCCTAAGAGTCAATTGTCAGCCCTGGACAAACAAGAGAAACCGCAGATGCCATAAATCCGAGCAACACACACAAAACGCTGGAGGAACTCAGCCGGCCAGGCAGCAACTATGGAAAAGGGTACAGTCGACGTTTCGGGCCGAGACCTATCATTAGGACTGGATTTTTTTTTGGTGGAGTCAGAGTAAGAATGTGGGGGGGGGGGGGGGGGGGGAGGAAGAACCACAAGGTAAGAGGTGGGGGGAAGGAGGTGAAGTGAAGAGCTGGGATGTTGATTAGTGAAAGAGACACAGGGATGGAGAAAGGGGAATCTGATAGGAGAGGACATAGGCCATGGAAGAAAGTAAAGGGAGGCGGGGGGGGGGGGTGTGGTCAGCCCTGGGCTGTTTTAGACTCAGCAGCCAGTGAGAAAGACCCTGGATGGAGTTTCGTCTGCAGCAGCTCCTCAGAGAATAAAACTTAACTCTCAAAGAATCGTAGAGACGTACGTCATGGTAACAGGCCTTTCAGCCAATCAACACCCAGTTACACTAATCCTACATTAAGCCCACATTCTCATCAACAACACCCAGAGCCTACCTACACAATAGGGGCAACATGGTATGGCAACTGCTCCAGCTGACACCATAACAAACTGCAGAGAGTTGTGGACACAAAAACTAGCCTCCCCTCCATGGAACCTGTCTGCACTTCCCGTTGCCTCGTTAATGCAGGCCGACGCAATTAAAATCCTGTGCCACTGTCTCTTCTTCCCACCCCTCTCCTTTTGGGCAGAAGGTTCAAAAGTTTGAAACATATACCGCCAGGCTCAAGAACAGCTTCCAATCCATGGTTACCTTTTGTATAATAAGATGGACTCATGACCTCACAATCTGTCTCATTACGTCCTTGCATCTTATTGTCTGCCTGCACTGCACTTCTTCTGTAAGTGTAAAACTGTATTCTGAATTCTGTTGTTGCTTTTCCCTTGGGCTGCCTCAAAGCATTGAAGTGATTAAATGATTTGTATGGATGGCATGCCAAGCAATGTTTTTTATGACATCTCAGTCCCTGTGAAAATGATAAAAACGATTTACCAACAGCCATCTTTGGGGTGTGTAAGGAATCTGGATCACTTAGGGGTACACACCTGTTCACAGAGGGAACACGTGCAAACTCCACACAGACAGCGGTGGAGGTGGGGATTGAACTTATCCAGCCAGCGCTCTGAGGCAGTGGCTTGAGCTGCTGCATCACTGTACCGCGGCCCAGCACTGGTGAACGTCTCCCTCGTGGGAGTGGAAGTTTGGGCAGACCCCTGGGAACATTGGAGCTTGATCTGGTTAAATTGGTAGTTGAGTTTTTATCATCACTAGTAGCAAGATAAAGTGAAAACTTTTGCTTTGCATGCCATCCAGTCAAATTACTCCAAACATTAAGATAATACCATAGGACCAGACTGGAAAACCAACACCAGGGCTGTTTACAAGAAGGGGGGTGAGCAGACTCTATTTTCCAAGGAAGCTGAGATCCTTCAATGTGTGCAGCAGGATGCTGGAGATCTTTTACCAGTCTGTTGCAGTGAGTGCAGTCTCCTTTGCTGCTTTATGTTGGGGAGCAGCATCAGTGCTGGTGATACGAAAAGACTAAATAAACTCATCAGAAAGGCTGGATCCGTCCTTGGCTACAACACGAACTCTTCTGAGTTAGTGGTGGAGAGGAAGTCACTAAACAAACTGTTATCCATTATGGACAATCAGGCACATCCTCTCCATGACCTACTGAATAAGCAGCGGAACCCCCCCCCCCCACCCCTTTCAAACAGGCTCATTCAGCTCCACCATCACAAGGATCGTTACAGAAAATCTTTCCTACCAAATGCAATAAGCACGTACAACAGTTCATCTCTGTGCAACAGGACACACTTCATAGTACAATAGTCTCTGTTTTATTATTTCATACATTATTATTGCGCATTGGTAAATTAATAATGTGCTTGTTATTATTCTGTGCTTCATTATTAGTTAGGTCTGTACACCACTAAGTGTGTTTTTAAATGTTGTTATTATTATTATTAATATTATTACAAGAGGAGAATTAGGCCATTTGGCCCATCAAGTCTGCTCTGCCATTTCAATATTGCCGTTCCATTTCCCTCCCAGCCGCAATCTCCTGTCTTCTCCCCGTATCCCTTCATGCCCTGACTAATCAAGAATCTATCAACTTCTGCCTTAAATATACCCAATAACTTGGCCTCTACAGGTGCCTGAGGCAATGAGTTCCACAGATTCACCACTATCGGGCTGAAGAAATTGTCCCTGTTCTCCATTCCAAATGGATGTCCATTCTGTTCATTCTATTCTGAGGCTGTGTCCTCTGGTCTTAGACCCCCCCCCCCCCCATCATAGCAAACATCCTCTTCACATCCACTCTATCGAGGCCTTTTGACAATCAATAGATTTCAATGAGATGACCCCACCCCCACACACATTCTTCTGAAATCCAATACAAAAGTAAAAGCAATACCAGAAGATCTGTTGGAAGTCTGGAAGTCGAGGCCTGGGATCCCTGAATCCGGAAATCAATGTCCGATGTCTGCAAATCCAGGCAGGGAGGAACAGGACTTCATTTGCTGCTGTTGTTTAGTTACTTATTGTGTTCTGGGTTGTTCTGTCGAGCATTTCTGGCACAGTGCATTGACGCCGGAATGTGAGGTGCCACTGGTGAGTTACCCCCAGCACATCCTTAGGTCGTGTTGGTTGTTACGCAAAAAAAACCCATTTTACTGTAATAAAAACAATGAATCTGAAGTGATACTGTGACAGAGAAAGTACAGTGGAGGCAGACAATAATGCACAACAGTGCAGGCCATATAGTGTGTTGTCAAGAGCCCACCTTTATTTTACGAGAGTTCTGTTCAGGAGTCTTGATATTGCAGTTCAGTGCATCACGGCGACCCTATGGATAGAGTAGTAAGATATGGAAGTAGATTTCCAGGTCTTTCTTCCGTGCTCCCAGGTTGGGACCTGGCCGGTCTTGAACTCAGGACCATCTGCCTCAAGGTCCAGTCCTGAGACCACTGCACCAGCGGCCGGCCCAAGCAGGATAAGACACCATAAACATCGATCACTATATCCAGATATGACCACTGATATAGAACTTGTTTCTAAAGGCCATTGCCTTTGATAAACAGAAAAAAACGTCACAGTTCCTGCTATTTGTTTACAAGAACAACACAATGACGTATGTGACTCCTTTGGACATTTACCGTGTACACATTATTAAAAGGCATATGACCCATTCCATCTGTCTTCTTTGCAAACACAATCAGTTTGCCATGCACGCATTTTCCACGAAGGTAGTTTTTTTTTTAACTTTAGTCATATTAAAAAAAATGATTTACAAGAATAAACTGTGCAATGCCTTTTCATCTTTTGCATTCACAGTCAATCCTTTCAGCACCATTCTATAACATTCCAACACATCAATAAACCATCAATGTTGTCCTCTGGCATGGTATACTGGTAGTGCCTTTAATTACATTTTCCATGGCATTAGGGGCTAAGTTTTTTTTATCCCCACCACCCCTCCAGGTGCTTCGCTCCTTCTGTTGCGGAGGAAGAGTTTGTTACACAGAGGTTTTATACAGAAGGAAGTTGTATCTCCGCAGCTCCTTTCAGAGCTTCAGGATGTCACAAAGAGATCTGCAGCCAGTGAAATGCTTATTAGGGACACATGATGTAATGAAAAGCTTTTGTTTGCGTGCCATCGAGAAAGATCATTCCATGAGTACGTCATGACAGTGAAAAACATAGAATACATCATGTAGCCTTGAAGTCATTCTGCAAAATGCACGGGACACCTGACCACTGTTGCGCAGGAACCTAGCAGACAATGTGTATAAAGCGAGATCCCAGAGACAACAAAGTGTGACGGACATTGTAGGATAAGCTGTCAGAATCTCTTAGAGATGTCAAACACCAGAGGACCTGTTTTTAAGTTTAGGATGGGAGGGAGAGAACTTTTTTTACACATGGAGAGTGCTAAATGCCTAGAATAAATTACCAGAGGTGGTCATGGAAGCAGGCAGTGTGGCGGAGTTTAAGAGGTTTTTAGAGAGACACATGCATATTAAGGGATAGATGGATATGGGCGATACACAGGAGGACATTTAGTATGAATTGGCATCAAGATTGGTACAATGTTGTGGGCCGAATGGCCTATGTTTTGTAGCTAACTCGGTGTTGATTGAAAAATAACTATTGGCCAGGACAGGGGAATCTCCCTGGCTATTCTTCACCCCACCGCTTCACTTAAAAAGATTCCTCTTCTCAACAATCCATTGGGCTTAGGGAGGAAATTTACTCCAGTTTGGCGGGTTCTGGAGTGGCTGGGAAGGCACTGCAGGGCCTTTCACAGATAAAGTGGGCAGGTGGACAGTTTATGTGCGAGGACACTGCTTTCAGTGATTATGAAGGGACTCAGTGTGATACCAGTACGTGGCCTTGACATTCTCAGAATCTTCCCAAATGCTGGGATAGCACAGCCGTGTTAGCCAGTAGAGCCGCTGCCTCTTAGCATGAAGACCCATATCCCAATGATGTACTAGTATTGGTTTATTATTGTCAGGGAGAAACTTGTTTGTATGCCATCCAAACAGATCGTTCCACACATGGGTACATTGAGGCAGTAGAAAGAAAACAATATATTATTACAGTTGGAGGGTAAGGTAATTGGGAGAAATGTACATAATTCACAACCACCGCCAGTGAGTTGAAGCTTCGGCAGGGTTGTCTACTGTTCATTACGGACACTCTTCCTGTGTGACACGGGTGCTGCCAGCAATGCCCATTGATGAGAAGGCAAAGAGCGATGGAACCTTGCTGGAGGCCACCAACCGAGCAGATTTACGGGACACGAAGGGCTTCAGTGAGTGACGTTACACATGGGACTTCGTCCTGACTAAAATGGCTAGGCCGCTGCTTGGTGCAGATTTCCTGCGTGCCCAGGCACTACTGGTCGATCTAATGAACTGCCAGCTGGTGGATGTCAAGGACTTTGGTCCCTGCTCCCAAGTAAGTTCCCCACAACGACTCTGTCAAACGCATGCACCACCGCATGTGAGCTTACTCGACTGCTGGGTGAATTCCCGAACCTCACCAAGCCCGCAGTCTCCACTACGTCACAAAACATGTGGCTGAGCATCACACTTCCACAGCTGGCCCGCCGGTCCATGCCCACACGCGTAGTCGGGACCCAGAGAAGCTGGCAACTGCAAGGCTGAGTTGCCAACATGGAAAGGCTTGGCATTGTACACCAGTCGAATAGCCCCTGGGCTTCACCCCTCCATATGGTCCCTCAGTCTGATGGTGGTTGCCACCCATGTGGTGATTAACTAGATCACCACCCTCAGTGGTTACCCTGTCCAACACATCCAAGACTTTTCAGCATGTTTAACCAGATAGTTAATTTTTTCCAAAGTTGATCTAGCTAAGGGCTACCATCAGGTGCCTGTGTGCTTGGAGACATTCCCAAAACGGCTGAGATAACCCCATTTTGAGTTTCTGTGCATACTGTTTGGACTGAAAAATTACAGCACAGACCTTCCAACGACTGATGGACTCTGTATCAAAAGAGTGAGATTTTCTTTTCATTTACCTGGGTGACATACTTGTTGCCAGTGTGTCCAAATCTGAACACCTTATCTCGTCTCTGCACACTTTCCAAGCGCTCCCCGTGTATAGTGCACTTAAAGGCAATACCCCTAATCATGCGCTTGACTTGTCAGCGGACATGACCAGGGCATTTGATGATACCAGACGAGCTCTTTCTAATACGACCCAACTGGCACACCCAGACCCACTTGTGAACTCTGACACGTAGGCTGGGTGGCGTTGCTGCCGTGTAGACCAAGGTTCTGATATTTTGGCCATTTCATGCATGGGGGGGTGGGGGGGGAGCAGTTTGTAGTCAACGAATGCTGCGAAATGGCGACTCTCTAGAAGGAAACAAAGATGGTGGACGGTCAGATAGAGACCAAGAAGCCCACAGTCAAAGCCCTTCGGGGGATCAGAGCATCTGTCGCAAGCCTCTGACCAGCTGTTCATGCACAGCACCCAGAGCCATTACCACTGACGCCTCCGATTATGTGCACTCAAGTTTATTTGGCACAGCCTCAGAAAGGATTGTGTGATTGGACTGCAACATCCTCTGTAGGGCGCCAGAGGGCAAAAATTAACCATCATGTCCGGGCACCATTGGCATCTTTCGATGTCCCTGAGCAATGGTTTGATCATGTCAACGTGGGCCCTGTTGGTCCTCTTCCCCCACACACCTCCTTACCATGGTGGACCGTACCACCAAGTGGGCAGAGGTTGCCCCTCTAGCATCCGCGACGGCCGCAGGCACGGTTCGGACGTTGATCAGAACCTGGCTGCTTGGTTTGCTATCCCATCTGATATTTCCTATGACTGCGGTCCCCAGTTCATTTCAGACCTCTGAGCTGCGATGGCCCAGAACTTCTGTGTTAGACCGCTTCTTAAAGGCTGTTCTGAGGGCTTCCCTGACTGATATGTGTTGGCACAATCGTCTCCCTTGGGTCCTGCTCCAAACGAGGGCCTGCAGTAATCCCTGCCAGAGTTGGTATACAGGCAGCCATTACGAGTGCCCGGTGATTTCATCCCTGATGCCACACCGCCTGGTTGGCCTCTCAACAGCGTCCCACCCTCCTCAGTAAACCCGTTTCTTTTGCACCTATTCCTACCTCCCATCACGGCGTACAGCATCTTGGGTCCCCGTTAACTTACATTCTGCCTTGCTTGTTTTCAGCCACCAGGATGCTAACCAACATCCCCTTAGGCCCCGCTTACGATGGCCCACTCTGTGTTTTGGAACAGGGAGAAAAGACTTTGAACGTAGATAAGCAGCGTAAACCTGAAGGTAGTTTGGAAGATCGCCTTAAACCGGCCCACCAAGACTCGGAGTATTCCACTGCCATGCCCCTGGCATCACAACATGACCATGAATATGTCAACGCACCTCTGGACGAGCCAGAGGCCTCTGCTGCTCCTCCACCGATGGAACACAGGACCCGAGCCGGGCAGCTTGTCCGTGCTCCAGACAGGCTCTCAGTGCTGGTTACAATGAATTCAAGGAGGGCCTGTGTAGGGTAAAGTAATTGGGAGAAATGTACATAATTCACCACCACCGACATTGATTCGGAGTTTCACTTTAAGAGGCTGGTCTGATGTGATGATGTTATTATGTAAAGACTTTCAGCGGCTTTTGTGTTTAAGGCTTTGGAGTTCAATAAAATGTGTTACAGATTTCATTAAACATAATCAGAATCAAGTTTATTATCATCGGCCTGCAACATGAAATTGGTTAAGTTAGCAGCAGCAGTTCAATGCAATACATAATCTAGCAGAGAAAAAATAGTAAGTAAAAATAATAATAATAAATAAGTGAATCAATTACGTATATTGAATAGATTTTTAAAAAGTGCACAAATACTGTATAGTAAAAAAAGTGAGGGAGTGGCCAAAGATTCAAAGTCCATTCAGGAATCGGATGGCAGAGGGGAAGAAGCTGTTCCTGAATCACTGAGTGTGTGCCTTCAGGCTTCTGTACCTCCTCCCTGGTGGTAACAGTGAGAAAAGGGCATGCCCTGGGTGCTGGAGGCCCTCAGTAATGGACGCTCCTTTTTGAGACATCGCTCCCTAAAGATGTCCTGGGTTCTTTGTAGGCTAGTGCCCAAGATGGCATGGGGCCTCACTTCATTTTATTTGTGAAAATCTACACAGTTACAGAGAAAGGGCAGTGCATGTGGTGAACTACATATACCTGTCTGGACACGCCCCCCCGCTGACTGCTCCTGTGGCTCCTCCCACAGACCCCTGTATAAAGGCGTTTGGAGGCACTGCTCTTCCCTCAGTCTCCAGGATGTTGTGTGGTGGTCTCTTGCAGCTAATAAAAGCCTATCGTTCACCTCCTATCTCCGAGAATTATTGATGGTGCATCAATTTTATTTGTTTTAAAAGAGAGTCCCCATGGGGTGAAGTTTCTTACAAGTATATTTACAGGTTAAGTCTATCAGGTGGTCAAATCTGTCGCTGCGATCTACGTAGCACCGGTGGTGATTGCACAGGTGCTGGTGGTGATTGCACCAGTGATGGTGGTTATGCTGGCTCTGGCCTGACTTGAGGTGCCAGCCTGTTGGGCGTCAGTAATCCCTCATGCGTGTGCGAGGCGCCCGGTATGGGAGCGTCGTGAGGAGTCTGTGTAGGGCTTGGTGTGCGCGGTGTCTCATGGGTATATACATCGGTGGGTACGGGGTTCATAGTCACCATGGAGTGTTCAGGGTAGGGGTCTGGTGCTCCTGCGGGCGCCAGGACGCGGACGGAGACCGTGTCCTCCCGCACATCAGGTAAGACCACGTAGGCATACTGGGGGTTCGCATGTAGTAGGTGAACCCTCTCGACCATCGGGGAGTATTTATTGCTCCTCACGTTTCCGGAGCAGCACTGGCCCTGGGGACGTCAGCCAAACCAGTAGAGTGGTCCCAGTCGCTGACTTCCTGGGAAAAGAAAAGAGTCGCTCATGAGGGGTGGCATTGGTGGACGTGCATAACAGGGAGCGGATGGAGTGGAGTGCCTCAGGGAGGACCTCCTGCCAGCGAGAGACCGGCAATCCCTTTGACCTAAGGGCTAAGAGTGTGGCCTTCCACACTGTGGCATTCTCCCTCTCCACCTGTCCATTTCCCCGGGGATTATAGCTCGTTGTCCTACTAGTAGCAATGCCCCTAGCCAGCAGGTACTGGCGCAGCTCATCACTCATAAAGGAGGACCCTCTATCACTGTGGATATAGCAGGGATATCCGAACAGAGTGAAGAGCTGTCGCAGGGCTTTTGTGACGGACGTGGCAGTGGTGTCGGGGCAGGGGTATGGCAAAGGGGAACCGTGAGTACTCGTCGATAATATTGAGAAAGTAGACATTGCGGTTGGTGGAGGGAAGGGGGCCCTTAATGTCGACACTCAGTTGCTCAAAGGGGCGGGTGGCCTTGATAAGTTGTGCCTTTTCAGGACGGTAGAAGTGCGGTTTGCACTCAGCGCAGACTTGGCAGTCCCTGGTCATCGTCCTGATGTCTTCAAGGGAGTAAGGCAGGTTCCAGGCTTTCACAAAATGGTAAAATCGGGTGACCCCCGGGTGGCAAAGATGTGTATGGAGGGCGTATAGCTGGTCGAGCTGCGCGCTGGCACACGCTCCCCGGGATAGGGCATCAGGGGGATCATTGAGCCTTCCAGGCCGGTACAGGATATCATAGTTGTAGGTGGAGAGTTCCATTCTCCACCACAAAATTTTATCATTTTTGATTTTGCCCCGCTGTTGATTGCTAAACATGAACACAACTGAGCGCTGGTCGGTCAGCAAGGTGAACCTTTTGCCGGCAAGATAGTGCCTCCAGTGCCTATTAGCTTTCACTATGGCCTGGGCTTCTTTCTCCACCGCTGAGTGCCGAATTTCAGGGCCTTGAAGAGTACGAGAAAAGAATGCTACTGGCCTGCCTGCCTGATTGAGGGTAGCAGCCAGCACGAAATCGGAGGCGTCACTCTCTACTTGGAAGGGAATGGTCTCGTCCTCCGCATGCATCGTTGCTTTGGCAATGTCCCCTTTAATGCGGCTGAAGGCCGCGCGGGCCTCGGCTGAGAGGGGAAATGCGGTGAACTGGACCGGGGGCGGGCCTTGTCTGCGTAGTGAGGGACCCATTGGGCGTAATAGGAAAAGAAGCCCAGGCACCGTTTGAGGGCTCTGAGGGTGGTGGGAAGAGGGAGTTCCAACAGGGGTCGGGGTCAGTGCAGGTAGACAAGTATAGTGCAAGGGACATGGTAAGATAGGTTGTGAGATCAAGAGTTCATCGTTAGTGTAGGAGAGGTCCATTCTGTGTGGGTTAGCAGATTAATTGGATGCTGCAAGTTGCCCTGGTGAGATCAGATCTGGCCTATGGGCCTGTTTCTCTGTTGTTTCCATGACTGTATGATCCTACACTTGCTCTTGCAAAAAGAAGACACAGCTCACTTGGCCTGGATTTTTTTTGCACTCACTGCCTGGGTAAGGATCCAACTCACAAACTCCTGACTCGGATAAGAAATCTGGGAAACATTTCCCTTCCCTGGACTGGTGAGAAGAGAGAGATTTAGTAGAAACATGAAGAGTAATATTTTTTAAATAGTCCAGAGGAAGCGGTTGAGACAGGAACTTGGACAGGTGCATAGATAGAATTAGGTTTAATATCACTGGCACATGTCATGAAATGTGTTAACTTTACAGCAGCAGTACAAGGAAATAGATGATAAATAAATATAGAGAAAAAATTAGTTATATTAAGTATATATATATGTATGTCTATTAAATGGTTAAGTTAAAATAGAGAAAGAATGAGTTATATTAAGTATATATATATATATGTATGTCTATTAAATGGTTAAGTTAAAATAGAGAAAGAATGAGTTATATTAAGTATATATATATGTATGTCTATTAAATGGTTAAGTTAAAATAGAGAAAGAATGAGTTATATTAAGTATATATATATATATGTATGTCTATTAAATGGTTAAGTTAAAATAAGTAGTGCAAAAAACCAGAAATAGAAAAGTAGTGAGGAAGTGTTCATGGAGACAATGTCCATTTAGGAATCGGATGGCAGAGGGGAAGACGCTGTTCCTGAATCACTGAGTGTGTGCCTTCGGGCTTCTGTACCTCCTTCCCAATGGTAACAGTGCGAAGAGGGCATGTCCTGGGTGGTGGGGATCATTACTGATCCTTCCTAAGGGATCGCTCGTTGAAGATGTCTTGAATACTACAGAGGCTGGTGCACATGATGGAGCTGACTAAGTTTTCAAGTTTCTGCAACTTACTTCGGTCCTGTGCAGTAGTCGCCCGACCCATACCAGACGGCGATGCAGCCAGTCAGATAGATAAGGTTTAGAGGATAGGAGCCAACTGTGGGCAAATGGAGCTAACTTTGAAGGGAATTTTGGTCGGCATGGATGTGTTGGGTTGAAGGGCCTGCTCCTGTTTTGTATGACTCCGTCGCTAGTGTACCTCTGTCAGGTACAGGGGCTGATATTTCACACCCCTGTCTGAACTGGGGTGTGGCAGGTGAGTGGGGGATTGAAGGCCTCCTTTACCCTAGATTGCCCTAACAGAATAGATGAGTGGTCGACTGTATGGGGGCAACTGTATGGGGATCCTGTTTGAACCTTAGTGCAAACATGCTTAAAATGTTCAGCTAAAGATTCCTTCCTCAAAACTTTGCAAATAAAATCAATATCATGATGTAATCGTGAGTGAGTCAGGAAGGTGAGGCAGCCTCTGGCACACTCAGTATAAATGCATTAAATGACCTGTTTCAGAAAGGAGTATGCTGCTCAGTGTTCACACGGGACTTTTTTTTTCAAAGTCATTTATGTGTTGCTAAAGAGTGGTGCCAGCTTTGGGTAAAAATTCAGTCCAAGAGGGGTCTTATCAAGTTTAAAATAAAACACTGCAGATGCTGGAAATCTGAAATAAAATCTGCAGCTGCCTAAAGTGCTTAGAGGTCAGGTAGTGTCTGTGCAGAAAGAAGGGGAAAGGAAATTAACTTTAATTCTGCTTCTCTCTCAGAGACACTGTCTGACTGTATGGGCTATCTTTGTTAGTCCTCATTATGATGTGTGTTGAAATTGGACCGGAAGCTGAGCTCGAATGACCCAGTCTAACAGTGCGGTGCAGTACCTATAGTGCTACAGTATCGACTTTTGGATAAGAGCTCGCAATTGTGAGTTGATGTTTAGTGATCCCATGGTCCTATCCGGAAGGAAAGTTGTCTTTGGTAGCCTGTCATACTGATATCCCATCATTGATATCACTTAAATAATCACAGAGTCACACCTGCAATCTCACAGCTCCAGAGAGCTGGGTTCAAACGCGACCTTGGGTGCTGTTGGCACGTTCTCCCTGTGATCGCAAGGGTTTCCCTCATGGGTTCCAGTTTCTTCCCACATCCCAAAGACCTGCAGGATCAGTAGATTAATTGCCCCAGGTTTACTGTTCCCAGTGTGTAGGTGAGTGCTAGAATTTGATGGGAATATAGGGATATAAAAAATGAGGTTAATATAGGAATAGTGTCGATGAGTGATTGATTAGTCAGCATGGATTTGATGGTCTGAAGGGCCTGTGACTCTACAACTGGTGATCTGGAACAACAAGTAATCTGCTGGGTGGAGGAACTCAGCAGGTCAAACAGCATCTGTGGAAGAACTGAGCACACCCCAAGTTTCTTCTCAGGAGTGTATTCAGATTGAAACTGCCACGTGACAGATCCAGGGGTTCCCAACCTTTTTTATGCCATGGAGCCTTCCTGTTAACCAAGGGGTCCATGGACCCCAGGTTGGGAAGCCCTGGGTTAGACTCAGCTATGCACAAGAAAGTCTGAGGATGCTTGAAATCTGAAGCAAAACAGAAAACATTGGAGGAACTCAGTGGGCCAGACAGTGTCCAGGGAGGGAAGTGGATAGTCAATATTATGGGTCAACAACCATTTGGGGCTAGAAAGGAAAGGGGAGAGAGCCGTATAAAAGGGTGAGGAAAAGTGTGGTACTAGTACTGGTGAATGATCCAGGTGTGGTGGAGCAAAGATAGACAAGTGATGAAGAATGAGAGTGGATAAAATGTAAGAAGCTGGGGGGAGGGAGGGTGATAGGTGGAAATGACAAAGGGCTGGAGAAAATGGAATATCATAGGAGAGGACAGTGGACCATGGAATGAAATGAAGGAGGAGAGGAAGGGAACTGGAAGAAGGAATGTGTCAGAAGGGATTCGTCTTCTGGCAAGACGGTGGCACATTCAGATGCAGCGGCCTATTGGGGGTCAACCAAAGGGGCTTCTTCATTTGTTAAATGTGCTTTTTATGATCGCAAGACTACACTGGACTTCAGGTACAGCAGGTCTGCCGCATCAGTGAGCTGCTTGTTGATTGGAGTAGCCAGCCGGGGTGTCAGACAAGCTGGCTGGGTAGCTCCGGACTGGGTTTGGAGGAGCTGGGTGCAGACCACGTTGATATCTGCTACTCGTAGGCATCAGAGCTGGTGTGCCAAGGTGAGATGCTGCGTAACCGTGGGTGATTGTCTTGGACATTTCTCTTGCGATCGCAAGGCCTTGTTGGACATTGATAATGTAAGTTGCCACAGGCCTGTTTCCCTTGCTTTGTGGTGTAACACGTGGCGTGGGAGCTGCATAGCTTCGGTTGTAGCATGGCCTCAAGCCGTGGGCTTGCCTGCTGCTGCAGTCCAGGTGAGGCAACACTGGAGGCTGGGTAGCATGGCGTCCGTGCTCAGTTGTGGGCTGGCCTCTCCTGCCGGTGCTGCCCTCCAGCGTCTGATCAGTGGAACGACAGGCTAGTTTTCCAGTAAGTGTACCATCAATTTGCGGGACGTTTTGCTCAGGATCTTGGACTACACATATGTTTCTTTGCATGACTATGTCTCTTTCTGCTTGCAATTTTGAATGTTTTGCACCTTGGCCCCAGAGGAACACTGTTTCATTTGGCTGTATCCGTGTATGGTTGAATGATAATTAAACCTGATTTGATTCGGTTTGCTTTGATTGATTTGATGTGAAAGTGAGATAGGAGCATGAGATAGAAATGGGGTAAAGTGGAATAAGGACAAAACAGGACAGAAGTATGTGATTAGTGGGATTTGAAGAAATCAATGTTCACGTTGACAGGTTGAAGGCTACCAAGGTAGAATGTGAGGTGCTGTTCTCTGATCTGTGTCTTAGCCTCAACTTGGCAGTAGAGCAGGGTGTGGCCACCAGATCCGGACTGTTACAGTGGATGGAGTGAAGGTGTCTGATGAGCTTTTGTGAACTTTAGTTCTGAACTTTATTTGCTTACTTTTTAAGAGCATGATTTGTTCTCATTTTTTGCACTTTGGGTGTTTGACAGTACTCTTTTTTAATGGGCTCAGTTGGTTTTCTATCGTGTGGCTGCCTGTAAGGAGACGATTCTCAAGATTGTATACACCATAAATACTTCAATCAATGCACTTCGAACTTCGAAGCAATTACCCATTCTGTGTCGGGTTTCACCAGGATACATTAAATCAAACAAAGTTATGGAGGTGAACAAAACCCTGGTCAGAGATTAGAAATTTTGCAGAAGTGTTTATGGAAGAAATTCTTGAGTGGATGCTAGGGAGCTGAAAGCATAGCATCAGTATTGGTGTGGTGAAGGTCAGTTATGTCCAGGAAGCCAGAACTGGAGAAGCCCAGAGATTGTCGAGGACAAACATGGTCTGTAGGAATCTAAAACCTATTTGAGGTCCCTCACCCTTTTTCCAAATATTCTCTCCTTGGTGTTCAGCGGACCAATCTGAGCAGAACCACTCTCTCGTTGTGCAGTGGCAAAGGAGCATGAGAGTGTAATCTAGTGCAACACAGCTCGAGAGAATATCGAGCGGGTAGAGGTTAAATCCATCCTGCCACTGACCTGCTTTCAGCCCATCTATCAACGTGCTCACTCAGGTGCTGGGAAATGAGTTAGAAAGAAGGATGTGCCAAGCTGAGGCCACCCTGAGGGTAAAAGAGCATCACCTTATATTCCGTCTGGATAGTCTCCAAGCTGAAAACATAAATACTGATTTCCCCTTCCAATAAACAAATATCCCCCCTCATCTATTACCCACTCCGACCTTTCATTATTCCCCACTCCTGCCTATTACTTCTGCTGGATCCTCTCCAGCTCCCCTTTTCCCTATGGTCCACTCTCCTCTCCTATCAGATTCCACCTTCTCCAGCCCTTGACATTTCACATTCACTTGGCATCACCTATCGCCTCCTTCCCCTCCCCTCATTGTTTTATTCTAACATCTTTCCCCTTCCTTCTCAGTCCTGAAGAAGGGCTCTCAGACCCCGAAACATCAACTATCTATTCATTTCCATAGATGCTATCTGATCTGCTGAGTTCCTCCAAAATTTTGCATGTGTTGTCATAAAATTTGTTGTTTTGTGGCAGTGGTACAGTGCAATGCGTAATAGTGAAAATATATTCTATAAGTTACAATAAGAAATAAAAAGTAATTAAGTAATGCGAAAAAAGAGCAAAATAATGATGTAGTGGAGCAGGAGTAGGCCACTCAGCCCCTTTAGTTTGTCCCTCCAATCAATATCACCATGGCCAAACTCCTCCTATGAACCAGATCCCCAACCTATTAAAAAAAATTCTACCTTCACTTTAAACACCTACTATCTAGCCCCCATAATCGTCTGGGTCAGAGGCTCACCGTCATCTGTGAGATGAGATTTCTATGTACTGTACCTCAGTTTCAAATATCTGGCCCTAATCTACTCTCTGCCCCGTCATGGAAAATTCTCCCACCCGTGGAAACATCTCCACATCTACTCTGTTGTTCTTCCTGAGAACCAAACATATTTCCATGAGATCTCACCTCATTTTTCTGGCCTGGGACATAAGGGAGAATTGCAGGACACAAGAAAGTGCAAATGCTGGAATCGGGAACAAAAAAACTGAAATTGCTCGAGGAACTCATTTGATCAGGTAGCACCTGTGGAGGCCGAGGAGTGGTCTATGTTTCAGGCCGAGATGCTGCATCAGGACAGAGTGTGCCAAGGAGCGATAATCAGTATAAAGTGGAACCGAGTGAGGTTGTAGGGTCATAGAACCATACAGTATGGAAACTTGTCCTTCGTCTTTCCCATCTATTGTTAGTCCATTTGCCCATATTTGATCCACAATCCCTTTCCTAACCATGTACCTGCCCAAGAGTCTTTTAGATATTGTTACTGTGCCTGCAAAATGTTGTTATCGTGTTGCTGTTGTGGGGAATGATGAGCAGTCGGAGCCAAGTGCGAGGAGGAGTATGTAAGTGGAGGAGAGCGAACGGTTAAGTGGAAATGGATAAAGGAAAAGTTGGACAGAGGGAGGCAAGTGGAGTAAGGGGAAGGTAAGATAGAGGCCAGAAGATAAGTGGACCGAGATAAAAGAAGGATGATAAATCCAGAGCGTAGGCAAAGGAAGAAGGAACCCAGGTGGATAGGTATGGAGGAGATGGGTAGGTGGAAATGGGAAAGATGAACAAAGGAATGCTGGGTGGACTGGTAGGGGAGGGAAAGGAACACTAGGGGTTACCTAAAATTGGAAATTCCAATGTTCATATCATTGGGTTGTAGACTACCCTAGTGGAATATGAGGTGTTGATTTTGGAGCTTGTGTTTGGACTCACTTGGCAGTGGAGAAGGCCAAGGACAGATTCAGAATCAGCTTCGTTATCACTGGCAGTTTGTGAAATGTGTTGCTTTGCAACACCAGTGCAGTGCAGTTGTGCAAAGGGTGAATAGGCAGTATTCATCGGTTCACAGGCTGTTCAGAAATCCGATGGTGAAGAGGAGGAAGCTGCTCTTAAAATGTTGAGTGTGGGTCTTCAGGCTGCTGTACCTCCTTCCTAATGGCAAGTATTGGAGTATAAAAGTTGCATTGTTTGCTGTGTAACCAAAACTATGTAGTCAGCTTTGAACTTGCTATTTGCTATGCATGTATCCAATTTAGTAGGAGAACAAAATCTTAACAATGTAGAAGACAATGGTGTGTTAATGAGAGGTAGCTAAGAGATGTAGATTATGTAGTCAGCTTCGTGTTTGCTATTTGCTATGCATGTATCCAATTTAGCAAGAGAATGAAATCTTAAGAATGTAGATTATAATGGTGTGTTAATGAGAGGTAGCTAAGAGATGTAGATTAGAACAGGATTAAGTCAATGGGTAGAAACAATAGTGGCGGATGTACTTGTGATACGCAACTGTAGACCCGATTGGATATGCTAATGTTACTAAACCAGGAGATTGCTATAAAAAATGCTATGTACAAGGATCGGTGGGCAATCAGCGACTAGCTCAATGACTATCTCAGCTTTGATTTGCAAATTAAAGTTTAACACATCTTGAAGAATCTTCTGCGTCTCCTGGTCATTTGTGGGGCACGAGAAACCACGACAAAATTGGTTGTCACGGTAGTACATCCGCCACTATTGTTTCTACCCATTGACTTAATCATGTTCTAATCTACATCTCTTAGCTACCTCTCATTAACACACCATTGTCTTCTACATTCTTAAGATTTCATTCTCCTACTAAATTGGATACATACATAGCAAATAGCAAACACGAAGCTGACTACATAATCTACATCTCTTAGCTACCTCTCATTAACACACCATTGTCTTCTACATTCTTAAGATTTCATTCTCCTACTAAATTGGATACATACATAGCAAATAGCAAACACGAAGCTGACTACATAATCTACATCTCTTAGCTACCTCTCATTAACACACCATTGTCTTCTACATTCTTAAGATTTTGTTCTCCTACTAAATTGGATACATGCATAGCAAATAGCAAGTTCAAAGCTGACTACATAGTTTTGGTTACACAGCAATCAATGCAACTTTTACACTCCAATATATCCCCCCTTTGAGACCCATAGGGTCTCACACAGAGAAAGACTAAGAGTCCGAGCACAAAAGCCCCAATAAACTCAAGCACTTATTCCCAAATCTTGGGTTAAACTATAATTTTCTGCGCCAAGACCTCAAAAGTATTCTCTTCCTGTTACCCTGGGTCGCTGAGCCAAAAACCTGTCCCTTTGTACCTGAGACAGGGAAAAAGACTCAGAAGCCCTTCCAATCTACTCCCACACTGTCGTTTTGCTCTTGTTCATCCTGCAGGTGTTATAGATTGTAACGATACATTTTCAGTGTTTCTTTCTCCACTAAGCTTGCTTCAGTAATTGCCACAAGCATCGGAAATTGTTTGGTTGCAGCACGCACTACAAGAGATTTGAGACAAGGAAGAAAACAGCACAGCACAAGCGCACAGCTCAACAATACAATACTGACAGTTATTGCCATTTTAATCAGCCATGCTCCCCATCCTCCGAGACTACTTTCTAACCAGTCAAATAACTGATGTCCGAACCCTGCATTCTGTGCGCATACCTCGCACTGTGACAAGACAAAGTCCACTGAAGCCTGTAAATAAGGTGACCAAAAACCATCCTTCTTTATTACTCCCCCCCCCCCCCCCGCACAATGGTCAATCCCATGCGCTTCTGAAATCAGAATCGTCAGTAGAGGGGTGGACGCTACCAACAAACCATCTTCCGTGCTCCACAAGCCTTCCAGGTTCCGCTTGGCCCTCCTTCGTCTCCACATTGTCTGTTCTGCCAAAGTTGCCTTACCTTGTATTTCAATTAGGTCCTCTACCCCAGGTTCTGGAGCTAGGCTTACCTGGGGGGCAATGACAGCTGATGTACACCCAGACGCTTTTCTGGCTGCCTCGTCCGCAGCTTTATTTCCCTTTGTTATTACATAATTTCCCTTTTTATGTGCCTGGCATTTTACTATAGCCAATGCTTTAGGTTTCATTATGGCTTTTATTAAGTCTAGAATTTGCTGACAATGTTGTATGGGATCTCCACTGCTTTTTTTAAAACCTCTGTTTCCACACTGCCCCAAACAAATGGCATACTCCATGAGCATATGCCGAATCAGTATAGATGTCTACTTTCTCACCTTTCATCATTTCACATGCAGCTGTCAGGGCTTTGATTTCTGCTAGTTGGGCGGAACACAGTTGGGGACAGGACTCCATCCTAATAATCTTATAGCTCGACTGATCCTGCTGCACTACTGAGAACCCTGCATGATTTCCATCATAATCCCTATAACAAGAGCCATCTACGAACAGAACCTTTTTATCTGCATCCTCTAGTGGTTCTGACCGTAAATCTGCTCTCAATTTGGCAAATGCCATCGTCTTCCCTACACAATCATGGGTTCTCCTTCATAGCCCAAAGGGACAAAATCGGCTATATTACTGGTAGTGCATCTCTGTATAGTTATGTCTGGAAATGTCAATAGCATCTGATACGCTGCTATCCTGGCTGGCATCAGCACAAATTTCCCTCTTTCTAGCAATTCTGCTACTTTGTGGTGTGTGTACAGTCACAGGATAGCCCAGGGTTACAGATGATGCCTTTTCATATGCATAGTACAGCGCCGCCAATCCCTGATAACAGGGTGGATACTCCTGAGCCACCTCATCTAGTCTCGTACTATAGTATGCTATTGGCTGCTTTGCTTTTCCTGTGCCTGTCTCTCGTGTTAGAACCGCTGTGACATAACCCTCCTGTCGGTTGGATACATACAAATGAAAAACCTTCTCGTAGTCAGGCAAATCTAATGCTGGTGCTGACTGCAATTCCTGCTTAATAGTATTGAAAGCTATCTCCGCCTCTTCATTCCACTGTAAGCCGTTCTTCAAATTTGTATGTCCTGCTTCTCTCATTATCTTTCTCAAAGGTGCCACAATCTCAGCATATTCTCCTATCCAATCTGAGCTGTACCCTGCCATTCCCAAAAACGTCATCATCTGCCCTACAGTCTGGGGCTTTGGGGCCTTAGTTATTGCCTCAATCTGATCTGGTGCTATCGCCTTCACTCTCTTGGATATTACCCTGCCTAAGTATTCCACTTGCTGCGTGCAAAATTGCAGTTTCTTTTTGGATACTTTATGTCCTCCGTGCGCCAGCTTCTCTAACAGAGTTATAGTGTCCTGCTCACACTGTTCCTTACTGTGGGAGCAAATCAACAGGTCATCCACATACTGTAACAATGTACTTTCCAATGGTATGCCCTCTAGGTCTGCCTTCAATACCTGATTAAAAACATGTGGTGAATGTTTAAACCCTTGCGACATTCTGGTATAGGTATACTGAGCATCTCTGTAAGTAAATGCAAACAGATACTGATGCTGGTCGGCCAGAGGAATGCTGAAGAAAGCCGAACACAAATCAATCACTGAAAAGTAACTTGCTTCTGGTGGAACATTAGTCAAAAGCGTGTGTGGGTTGGGGACTACCGCTGGCCAGTCCTCTACCACATCATTTACCGCTCGCAAATCATGCACCAATCTCCACTTAGATTTATCTGCTTTTAAGACCGGCAGCAACGGGGTATTGCATGGACTGTTTGTTCTTTTAAGCACTCCTATTTCAAGCAACCCCTGCACTGTCGATGCTATTCCCTCTTCTGCTTCTGGTCTTAGAGGGTATTGTGGTCTCCTGGGTGGAATTGCTCCCCTTTTCAGCCTTATTTCCACCAGACTAGCTGTTTTTATTTTCCCTACGTCCGTGTCATGCTGTGACCACAGAATAGATGGCAACTCATCTAACCTTCTATCTTTCTGCTGGCCTCTTTCCTTTCCCAGCAATGGCATGTGTGGTTGGGGAGTTATTTCGACCTCTCTCACTGTCCCTACCATATCTACACTTACCATTATTTTAATGCAATTGTTGTCTTCTGATATCCACACCTCTGGCGTGATTTTCCTCCACACTGTTACAGTTTCAGCACTCTTAACTAAGGGTCCTCAGTCTTTAGACTGATGTCCCTTGTTTACCAACAACATTACGTGGGGCGCAGCCTTCGATATCCTGTACCATTTTTCTAAAAAGGTGTTCCACTTAACTTGTAAAGCTGCCCCTTGCTTTCCAATTATCACAGCCTCCCCTTCCAGGTGCTGTTGGGTACATGCCTCCAGGTGCCATCTCTCCTCTAACTCCCTGTTCTGAGTCTCGTCAAAAATCACTGTACAATGTAGCTGAGATTTGGGCATTTCAGCCCTGGGTAATATAGCCTGCACGCCCTTTTTCCATTTTTCCCAGATTTCCTGAATCTGATCTGCGATGTCTCCTATCCAAAAGACATTAGCCTTCTTGTCTTCTCGCACTATCAATTGAACCCCTGCTCTTTCCACACTCAGCCCATTTCTGGTGCATTCTAATTTTAATTCCAGTTTCAATAAGGCATCTCTGCCTAACAAATTAATTAGAGTTCCTTTAAATACTAGCACTGGCAAAACAATTCCTTTATTTCCCATTCTCAACTGCACTGGAGCCATGCACTGTGTCAACTGTGTTTTCCCCGAGAACCCTACTGTCTTAATAAACTTTCCTGACATGGGAAGGTGAAGGGCATACTGTGGCTGTACACAAGTGTACGTGGCTCCAGTATCTATCATCATTGGTGTCAGTTGCCCTGCTAACATAACCTGAACAATGGGTTCCTCGTCTGCCTCCCTTGTTATCATTGGGTAATGTCCCTTCCCACTCGAGTTCTCGTGGCACCCCTAATACCTCGCATAGGGGTTCATAGGTCCACTTGGGCCTGTGGGGGCTGGTCCTTGGCTAAACTTTAGTTCCCTTCTTATCGGTTCCTGCTGGTGTGTGACAGGCCATGGTGTAAACAGACAATCTCTTCTCATGTGACCTGGCTGATTACATCCCCAGCACAATCTCTCTACCTCTCTTTCCCCCTGTTTCCTCACTGGTCCCCTCTGCCCATAGCTCCTCTGTCCCCCTCCTTGGGACTTCCAGTCCTGTCTGGGCTGTTTGAATTTAGTCTGTTCCTGATAGGGCATTTGTGGGAATGCTCCCCCAAAGACGATTATTGGCATGGGGTTTTCCGGCCCTTGTCTTACAGTATGATCAGTTCCTCCATATAGCAGTGCTTTGTCCAGTTCGATGGCTGTACTCGGACCGGTGGTTGCTGGCAGCATCTTTTTGCTTTTCTCTTTTTCCTTCTTTTTGAGTTCTTCGAGCTGCATTTGTATGAACTTTCTTTGCACCTCTTCCTGCTGCTCAGCCAACCTTCGTTTGTCTTTCCGGTATTTCTCAACCGCATGGACTA
Source organism: Hemitrygon akajei (assembly GCF_048418815.1). NCBI lineage: Eukaryota > Metazoa > Chordata > Chondrichthyes > Myliobatiformes > Dasyatidae > Hemitrygon > Hemitrygon akajei. Next base: position 38,050,209 of record NC_133127.1, read on the forward strand.
CGTGGTCTCTAAATTCTTGTGGGGTCATTGACGTCAGCCCAACCACTTCCTCCAGTTTGGATTTTATTTGCGGAGGCATTGCATCCAAAATGCTATGTCGGAACAGTGTGGTGATAAATAAGCTATTTTCCACCTCTTGTTCAGTCTCCAGTCTCCACCTTTTCAACTGGTTTTCTACGTAGGCTGCTGGGTTTTCAGTGTCTCCCAGTGGATCCCCCTTTAAGGCTTTGGGGTCCACTTTGGGTGGGTAAAGCTTCCTGAGGGCCTGCCATACCCTCTGCTTCACTCTGTCAAACCCATCCCCATCAGTTCTCGGGTCGTTCGAGTTTACTATGCCAGCCATTTCCATTAGTTCGTTAAATTTGGAGGTTCCCATCAACCTTATCAATAGTGCCTTCAAATCTCCCATAGCCAATAATCGTCCTGCCGTTTCTTCTTCAAAGGCTCTAATCCATTTCCCTGCTCCTTCATGTAGATTGGGCAGAGTGTTTTTCAGCCCTTCTAGGTCCTGGGATCCCCAAGGGATGTACTGCACTTGTCCTGATCCTTTAACAATGGCATCATTCTTCCTCCTTCTTCCCACCTGCCCTGGCTCTCCTCCTCACCTGACTCCCCATCTGTCTCAGGGTATGTCTTTACTGCCTCCCACACAAATGTCTCCGGGGTCCTCTTCTTCCCTCGGTCTCCCTGTGGAGTCCTTTCTTTCTGTCCTGATTCAATACTTGGTTGGCCCCTGGAGTATTTTTCGCATCTCCTCTAGCAATCCCCTCTCAGTAACTTATCTAGCTCTCTCTACTTCTGCAAGTCGCTTCCTTACCGCCTCCTTCTGCTCTTCTAGGTTTCTGCCTCCTACCTCTTCCCCACAAATTCTCGCATCCTCTCTCTCTCTCCACTTAACTCTTGCTCCTCCAATGAGTCACCTTCTCTTTCTTCCTGTCCGTGTCTGTACACCTGTGGCAGGAACTCCTCATGATCCTTACTCGTGCTTGATTCCCTTCTCTCTTGTGTTTCTCCAAGACTCTCGTCTGCTATCTTTTTTCCACTTCCTCTTGAATGCCTCAGCTCTTCCTGCCCTGATGAGCCACTTTCTTTTCTAGTCTGTTTATTTCTATGGTATAACTGATACTCCTCATACCCCTTTTCCTCTCTCAAGTATTTCATCCCTTCAATCTCTTATTTCATTTCTCTCTTTGCCTGTTCCACCTTTATTCTTTCTGCCTGTATCTCCTTCCATATCGCCGCTTTTTCCTTCTCGTATTGTCTTTTTTCCTCCTCATTATCCCAAACTTGTACTTCTCCCTGCATGTTTACTGTTCCCGTCAGCAGTGGGCACTGCTTAGGGGTTCCTTCCTCATTATAGGGAGGGGGCTTTTCTGTTTCTTTCGCATCCGGGTACGGAGCTGAAGCCAGCTTCTCACTGTACCTTCCTCTGTCTCTAACAGGCTGTTTCTCCAGCACCTTAGTGTCTTCCTCGCTTGTAATCAATATTCTACCTGTCCTCCTCAGCCTTTCTCCCTCTGTTCTGAAGAGTTTTAGCACTTACATTTCTCGTTCTCTTTTTTGCCCTCTTTTCTTAGATTTATCTTTTGGTTTGTAATTTTTAATTAGTGCCTCCATTTCTTCGCACAAGCTTACATCAAACGTTCCTTATCTTGGCCATTTTGTGACCAGGTTTTTGGTTCTCTTTTCCCATTTTTCTGAAGTTTTTGTGATCTCATATTTATTTACCGGGATTTTTTTGCTCAGAATCTCTACTGCCATTCCTTTACCTGTCATGTTGTTCTCTCTTTTTAAGGTATTTCAGAGATTCACAGTTCGTTTACTGGATAATATTATTTACTCTAATTCTATGCCTAGTCTATCGTCTATCTACCAGCGCTTTAAACTATATATTGGACTGTCCTTGTTTCCTATTCTGTTCTGCCCGTACAGACCTCTATTCAGAGCGGTATCCACAGAACTTTCTCTTTGCACCTCGTCTATTCAGACCCTTATCTCTTAAGGCGGTATCCACGAGGATTTTCTCTATTTTTCCTTTCCCTGCCCGTTCAGACCTTCGTTTCATACGAAGCGGTATCCACAGGGATTTTCTCTATGCACCTCGTCTATTCAGACCCTCATCTCTTAAGGCGGTATCCACGAGGATTTTCTCTATTTTTCCTTTCCCTGCCCGTTCAGACCTTCGTTTCATACGAAGCGGTATCCACAGGGATTTTCTCTATGCACCTCGTCTATTCAGACCCTTATCTCTTAAGGCGGTATCCACGAGGATTTTCTCTATTTTCCTTTCCCTGCCTGTTCAGACCTTCATTTTATACGAAGCGGTATCCACAGGGACTTACCAACACCACGTGGAATTTTTCTTAACTTCTTATTAGCTTATTTGTACTTACCCTCACTGCAGTGTTCTTGATCAATCCTCTGAGCCTCCTGTTAAGCCCCAATTCTGCCAGATTCTTTGGCCCGGAGAGACCCTTCGGCAGTGGTTCCACACTTCTGAGACTCCAAGACCTCCCCAAAACCAACAGAATTCTTAGTCCAAATTGTCGCAAAAAGCGCTTACCTTTTGTTTGGGCGCACCCTTAATTCTGTTAGCCTTGTGGGAGTCCCTAGAGGACTGGGAAGCTTCCCCAATCTGCCATTTCCTTTCCGCGGGTCTCTTTCTGGTCCTGCCGCGGTCGCCAATTTTGTCATGGTTTCCCGTGCCCCACAAACGACCAGGAGACGCAGAAGATTCTTCAAGATGTGTTAAACTTTAATTTGCAAATCAAAGCTGAGACAGTCATTGAGCTAGTCGCTGATTGCCCACCGATCCTTGTACATAGCATTTTTTATAGCAATCTCCTGGTTTAGTTGCATTAGCATATCCAATCGGTCTACAGTTGCGTATCACAAGTACATCCGCCACTATTGTTTCTACCCATTGACTTAATCCTGTTCTAATCTACATCTCTTAGCTACCTCACATTAACACACCATTGTCTTCTACATTCTTAAGTTTCATTCTCCTACTAAATTGGATACATACATAGCAAATAGCAAACACAAAGCTGACTACATAATCTACATCTCTTAGCTACCTCTCATTAACACACCATTGTCTTCTACATTCTTAAGATTTCATTCTCCTACTAAATTGGATACATGCATAGCAAATAGCAAGTTCAAAGCTGACTACATAGTTTTGGTTACACAGCAAACAATGCAACTTTTATACTCCAATATAAGAAGGTGAAGAGGATAGTATGGTGAAGATAGTATAGGAATGGGAAGGGGAGTTGATTGGAGAATTCTCTTTGAAATAGTGATCTGTGATCTTTTAAGATGGACTCTTGATTTCACAACCTACCTCATCACGGCTCTTGCAACTTATTATCTGCCTCTACTACACTTTCTCTCTTACCTAAACAATATTTTCTGCATTTTGTTATTGCTTATACTAGTGTACTGATGTGATGAAATGATCAAATGAGTGGCATTCTAAATGAGATTTTTCACTGTACCTCAGTATGCAGTACATGCTGACATCATCACATCATCATCCCTGAGGCCCGACATGGTCGTTCTGTCAGAAACATCGAAGAAGGTGGCCATGATAGAATTGACAGTGCCTTGGGAAGACCGGATTGAGAAAGCATCTGAGCGTAAGAAGTCCAAATATCAGGAGCTGGCAGAGCCGTGCCAGAGACAGGGGTGGAGGGCACGATGTGAGCCTATAGACCTACTCCCTTCTTGGCATTACAGGGACTGCAAAGAAAAGAGTCATCAGGAGCGTCACAGAGGCTGCTGAGCAAACCTCCAGGTGGCTAAGGGTCAAGCGGTGTGACCTGGACCAGTGCTGGTGGGACACAAGCCGGGGCTTGACCAACCTCGCCAGGGTCGACTCCCGATGACCCCAGGTTACAACGCTGATGATATGTTCCAGCACATCTTCAGATGTATCTCAGCATCATGTGATATTAATAAACCAATTTACCAATTTAAATATCAGATATATTTGTTATACAGTGAAATCCATCATTTTGTGTCAATGACCAACATTGTCCAAGGATGTGCTGGGGACCAGCCTACACTTCTGGCACTAACATAGCACATTCACAGATTGCTAATGCTAGCCCATGCACCTTTTGGTATAGAGTCACAAAGCATTGCAGAAATAAGCCCTTCAGCCCATCTAGTCTGTGCCAAACTATTCTAGCTAGTCCCACCCACCTGCATCTGGACCACAGCAAATATTCAATGACCAATGTCATGAAATGCGTGGCTTTGCAGCAAAAATCACAACATATGTCAGTGAATAGAACGTGGGAGGAATCCAGGACACCCAGAGGAAATGTACACGGTCACGGGGGGAACCTGGAAATTCCGTAACGACAGCGATAGGAGTTGATCTCCGATTTACTGCTGATGCTGTACAGCCTCAGGTGAACCTCTGGCACTATCGTGCTTCCAACTTGTAGCAGGACAGGTGGCATCTGGGATGAAAGTCTCCTTGGAAAGACAGAAGGTCTGATAGTAAAGCACTCTCTCAGTTGAGAGTGAGCAGCTTCAAGTTCCTGGATGTCACTGTCTCTGAGGATCTAACCTGGACCCAACATATCGATGCAGCTACAAAGAAGGCACACCAGTGGCTATATTTCACTGGAGTTTGAGGAGATTTGGTTTGTCAGCTTGCAAATTTCTATAGGTGCACTCAGGAGAGCATTCTAACTGGCTGCATCACGGTCTGGTGGGGGGGAGGTGGTCTTGCCTCTGCACAGGATTGAAGTAAGTCGCAGAGAGTATCTAGGGCATCTTCAAGGATTGAAGCCTCAAAAAGGCAGCAGCCATCATTAAAGACTCCCATCATCCAGGCCATGCCCTCTTTGCATTGCTACAGTCAGGAAGGAGGTACAGGAGACTGAAGACACACACTCAACAATTCAGGAATAGCTTCTTCCCATCGCCATCTGATTTCTGAATGGACACTGAACCCATGAACACCACCTCACTCTGCTTTTTTATTTCCATCTTTGCACTACTTATTTAATTTTTTATAGATATATCTTACTGTAATTCACAGTCTTTTTTCTCTGTTATTATGTATTGCGTTGTCCTGCTGCCACAAACTTAGCAAAGTTCACGACGTGTGCCGGTGATATTAAACCTGATTCTGTTCTACACTTCGGAACTTCCTAATGAGTCAAAGGCTGACACATCAACCAGCAACCATCTCAAAAGAGCCAGAGCTCTTCTCAAGCCATCAGCCCCAAGGCAGAGAGGAGTGAATGGTGATAAGGGTGGGGTTGGTTTTGTGATCTCTGAACCAATTGTGTAACACAAATTAACATTTATAAATCCAATCATTAACTCAACAATGTCTCAATTCCTGGGGAATGTTCAGATTACAACACTATTGGCCCTCTAATTCCTATCTACATTTGCACGTTAATTTATTGTTTCTTTAAGAAGCATTAAGATCATGGAATCTATTTTGCAGTCTAAACTTTGTCCTCTTCCCCCAAGACGCTACCTTCCCCCCCACACACTCCCCCCTCCGAAATGATACCTGATTTGCTGAGGTTGTCATTTACATTTCTATGGCAAATGAATTTCAAAAGCTCCCCACAGCCAACATATTTCTTTTAGAAACACAGTCACTGTTGTTATGCAGTAATTATTTTCACCTGTGCCCTTTTCACAGCGCGCGCACACACACACACACACACACACACACACACACACACACACACACACACACACACACACACACACACACACACACACACACACACACACACACACACACACACACACACACACACACACACACACACCTGATCAAGGTTCTCGGCACAAAATGTCATTTGTTCATTTCCCTCCATAGATGCTGCTTGACCTGCTGAGTTCCTTCAGCCCTTTGTGTGTTGCTTATACTAAAGAATCTGACCACTTGGCCCATCACCCCTCTCCTATCAGCGCCACTCCCTTTGTTCTTTCCTCACTGCCCTAGCAATGTTCCATCCCAATTCCCATGTAAAAGCTCCTGTTGAGCTTTCTCCCATCACCGTTCTAAACACCTTGCTTCTTTTGGAAACATTTTGGCTTTTCCACCATGATTTCTTACCCTCCCAACAAAGCAACAGGTTTTCCTTTTATGTAATCCCAGAATCATTTTCGATCATATGAGGGGCATTTGGCTCTCGGCCTGTACTCATTGGAATTTAGAAGACTGGGGGGGGGGGGGGAATCTCATTGAAGCCTATCAAGTGTTGAAAAGCCTGAATAGAGTGGATGTGGAGAGGATGTTTCCAATAGTGAGGCAGTGTAAAACCACAGGACACAGTCTCAGAATAGAGGGGTGTCCTTTTAGAATGGAGATGAGGAGGAATTTCTTTAGCCAGAGAGTGGTGAATCTGTGGAATTTGTTGCCTCAAACTGCTGTGGAGGCCAATTCAGTGGGTATATTTAAGGCAGAGGTTGTTAGATTCTTGATTGGTCAGGGCATGAAGGGATACGGGGAGAAGGCAGGAGATTGGGGCTGAGGGGGAAAGTAGATCAGCTATGATGAAATGGCACAGCAGACCCGATGGACCAAGTGGCCTGATTTGGTTCCTATATCTTTTGCTGTTATGGTGGTCAATCCCCTTCATGATTGCAAACTGCTTTAGCTCTGAACGAAAAAAGAGACTTGAGTTGCATTTCTGTAGCACCTTTCATCTTCACTTCAGCACATCCTAAAGTCAAAGGAGCACTTTCGGAGTGTAGACACTGTCATAATGCAGTCCGTTCACACGATCCCAGAAACAGGAATCTGACAACAAACTCTCTGTGATGTTCAATATTATCCAGGACACTGTACACCAAACCATGCCAAACCTCCCTCTCCCACCACCATTGCCTTTCTTCAAGATCCTATCCAGGGATTGACCTTGAGGCAGCAGACAGGGACACCTCTGACAGTGCAGCACTCCCCCAGCCCTGCAGCGAGATCCCAGCCGAGCTTCCCGTATGTACCTCTCTGGGGTGGATCTTGAACAACGTTCAACCGTCGCACAACCTTCCTCGTTCATTCAACAAGAGCCCACTGCCCATTCCTGAATGCTCTTTCAACACTTTGCTGAGACACTTTGGGGGTCAGTCAAGAGTCAACCCCCCGGCTGTGGGTCCAGAGCCACACCAGGGAAGGGGAAAGACTTGAAGCCCTGTGGTGGGTGGGTTTATAGGACTGTCTCTTCACAGTCTGGCAGTAGGGCAGCGGAGCGGCAGAACTGGTTGTGATTCTGATTCGGATTAGTTCGCTGTCATAGATGCAATGAAATTCCTTGCTTACATGCAGCTTACAGAGTAAACAATCTACGTGGTAGTAGTAATTACAAAGTCGAGCACAAAAAGCACAACTTTGCAACGATTGTACAGCAGTCTGAAGTAATGCAGACAGAAATGCTAAAGCAAATAACCAAGTAACCAAGAGCGGTAGAATGGCTGTCTCACAGCAGCAGAGACCCGGGTTCAGTGCTGAGCTCCGATGCTGTCTGTGCATTCTCCCTGTGACTGAGTGGGCTTCTCCCACAACCCAAAGGCGTGAAAGGTGGTAATTGGCTGCTACGCATCTTTCCCAGTGTGTGGGTCATGGGTGGAATCTGGAGGGGGGGGGGGTGATGAGGATGTGAGAAGAATGAAAATTAAATGGGTGGTGGATGGTCAGCAGCGGCTCAGTGGGCCGAATGCCCTGCTTCTCTGCTGCATGCCATCTACAAATTCACCAGTGACACAGCTATTGTTGGCAAAATCTCTGCTGGTGATGAGGCATACAGGAGAGGAGGAGGAGGAATGAGGACTGGTTGAATTATGTCGCAACAAGAACCTTGCACAAAGCCTCAGTGAGTCTCTGAGCCTCAGGAAGTTCCGTTGAGGGGACACACGGGCCCCCATTGAGGGATCAGCAGCAGAAAGTGTGAGCAGCTTCAAGTTCCTGGGTGTCAACACCTCAGAGGGTCTATACTGGTCCCAGCATATCGATGCAAATATGGCACACCGGTGGCTAAAATCCATTATGTCTCCAAATACTATCAAATTTCTACAGATGTACCATTCTGACTGACTGGGAAAAGCCTTAGAGGATTGCAGACTGGGCCATCTCCATCATGGGCTGGACCGAGGAGGATATCTTCAAAAGGCTAGGGAAGATGGCAAGCATAATGAAGGATCCTCACCTCCCAGGACATGCCCTCTTCCCATCACTACCATCATGGGAAGATACACAGACAGACCCACGGTCAACCACTAGGAACATTTTCTTCCCCTCCAACATCAGATTTCTGAATACTGACAATGCATCTGACTTTGATTCTGACCTTATAACTCTCAGAGTCTATAACTTCCAAGAAAATGTTTATCCCTTTAAATTTTAATTGTTTAGCCGTCTCGTTGGCTTTTTCTAGGAACACTTTTCTTACGCGTTGCATTCCTATTTAAATGAAACATCGTACGAGTGGAAGTTGAAGCCAGGAGCGGGGCTGAGACGTGACGTGTTGCAGGTGAAGTTAGCCGGAGTTGTGTGAGTGGGAGGAGCCGGGCGGGCAGCCGCCGAGTACGGGTGAAGGGAGGCATTCCTCTCCAACAGCGGGGCAATGGAGGGCGGCGCGGGTCCGAAGCGCAAGAACCTCGGCTTCTTCAAACCCAGGCTGTACATGCTGGAGCGGCGCCGCACCGACACCATCATCGCGCAGGCAGAGGAGGAGAAGAGCAGTAACCTGCGCAGGAGCCAGTCCGATCGCAGCGAGTACAGCCAGAAGCTGAAAGGTAGGAGGGGGAGACGGGGAGGGGGCAGAGAGCGATCCAAGAAGGGAGGTAAAGGAGAAAAGGGGGAAATGAGGGAGAACATGAGCAGGGAGATGGGGAGAGAAGGGACTGAGAAAAGTCAGGTGGGAGAGGAGGGGAGACCTTAGGGTGGGCGAGGAAGAAGGAAGAGAGGAGAGAATGTGTGGAGCAAAGATTGAGGAGAGAGAAATGAGAGTAAGGAAAGCAGAAGGGGAGAAAGGAGAGAGGAAGTGGATGAGAGGGATAGAAGGGCAGGGGAAAAGAATGGAGTTGATGAGAGCAGAGGGAAGAGAGAACGCGGGATAGAGAAGGGGACAGGAAATGAATGGGAAATGAAAAGGGTGAGGGAAAAGGAAGAGAGGGTTGAGGAGGAAGATTAAATCAGGGAGAAAAGACAGGAATGGAGAAGGGAGAGTGCTAGGAGAATGTAAATGACAGGCAGAGAGAAGCAAAGGGAGAAGGGGAGTGGATTAAAGTGAATCCAGGGAGAGAATAAACACAAGTTATTCCCGTCCAGCTCCCTAGGATGGCGTCTGCCAGCTCCCCAAGCTCCAAGGTTCTAGGGGTCCAGGGTTTGTGTGTTATGGAGGTTACAGCAGCGACGTCAGGTGCCAAGGGCAGTGCTCTGAGCCTCTTGTGGCTCTGTCTTACAGCAGGTTCACTGTTGTAATCAGAGGAAATAAATCTGTGTGTGTTTTACACAGGGCGTGAGTGGTGGTCACACTCCCATAGTAACTGAGCACTCTCTGCAGACTTGGGTCCAGTCCGTACTGGATCTTTCACGTTCTCATCTCTTTATCAGACCCCTCCTTATCCCCATCTCCACAACCTCCTTTTAAGATTTCTGCTCCCTTCTGATTCGAATCTCTTGGGATGTATTGATCCATTCAAAGTAGGTAGAGGACAATCCAACAGCTGCTAAAGAGTAAGGAGTTATTCCAGTTTCCTAGATAACATTTCTTCACACAGTGCAGAGACCCCAGAATAGCTTTTTTGTTGGTTATTGAGTTCCCAAAACATTAACAATACAGGGTTATTAATACAAACACTTACTTTAAAAACATAAATCTCTATTAGCACTATCCAAAGATGATCTTTTGCACAGAGATGCCTTGAGGATATGATTGTATGTACATGTAGGCCCAGTGGCACTTTTTGGGTACACATGTACACCTGCTCATTAATGCAAAGTATCTAATCAGCCAATCGTGTGGCAGCAACTCATTGCATAAAAGCATGCAGACATGGTCAAGAGGTTCAGTTGTTGCTCAGACCAAACGTCAGAATGGGGAAGAAATGTGATCTAAGTGGCTTTGGCCATGGAATGATTGTTGGTGCCAGATGGGGTGGTTTGAGTATCTCAGAAACTGCTGATTTCCTGGGATTTTCACATACAATGGTCTCAAGAGTTTACAGAGAATGGTGCAAAAAACAAAAGAAAATGTTCAGTGAGCAGCAGTTTTGGGGGCGAAAATGTTTTGTTAACGAGGGAGATCAGAGGAGAGTGGCCAAACTTGTTCAAGCAGACAGGAAGGCAACAGTAATTATAATCATGTGTTACAACAGTGGTGTCTGAAGAGCGTCTCTGAATGCACAACACATCGAACCATGAAGTGGATGGGCTACAGCAGCAGAAGTCCACGAGCACACACTCAGTGGCCACTTTATGAGGTAGAGGAGGTTCCTAATAAAGTGACGACTAAGTGTAGTTCGGGTATTGACTTAAGCTTTAACATCTCTTAAATTATTTTGGTGCACATTTTTAGAAAGTGGTTTAGTGATTTGGAAAGTAAATTTACAAGGATGATATTGGGACTTGAAGGCATGAGTTATAGGGAAATGTTGAATAGGTTAGGACTTCATTCCCTGGAGTGTAGGAGAATGAGGGAAGATTTGATAGAGGTATGCAAAATTATGGGGGGTATGGATTGGGTAAACGCATACAGGCTTTTTCCACTGAGCTTGGATGAGATAAGCAATAGAGATCATGGTTTAAGAGTGAAAGGTGAAATATTTAAGGGAAACATTAGGGGGAACTTCTTCACTCAGAGGTGGTGTGAGTGTGAAATGAGTTGCCAGTGGAAGTGTTGGATGCAAGTTTGACTGCAATATTTAAGAGAAATTTGGATAAGTACATGGATAGGAGAATTATGATCTCAGTGCTGAAAGATGGGACTGGGCAGACTTCGTCTATTTATTATTCAGACCTGTAGCCTGAACTACTTCTAAGACCATGAAACGTAGTAGAATTAGGCCATTTGGCCCATCAAGTCTGCTAGCCTTTACACCAAGGCTGATTTATTATCACACTCAACCCTGTTCTCCTGCTTTCTCCCCATAACTTTTGATGACCTGACTAATCAAGTGTCTCTGATCCTCTGTTTTAAATATACCCAATGACTTGGCCTCCATAGCTGTCTGTGCAAACGAATTCCACAGACTCACCAACCTCTGGCCAAAGAAATCTGTAGTTTGTTTGCTGTCAATATGTCAAGGATTTGGGTCCTGTTCAATGCTGTGAAGTGTAGCTCTGATCTTAAAGTAATTTCAGTTATTCATTGTATCTGGTCACTCTTCGTGCTTCTGGGTGTTGCCACCCGCACGCCTGTAAGTCTGGGCAAGTGATTCGGTGATGCATGGCTGAGGTGCAGCAGAGGGTTAAAGATGAGCTCATTCTCAAGTGAGTCACTGTGTAATCAGAGCCTGTTCCTTGTTCAGGTACAGCCCATATCATATGGACTCAGATTTACCTGAGCCAACAGGTGTATAGCAGAGTGCATGATGTAATGTGTGAATAGTTCCGAGGAACAGGTGCATTTTTCCAAAGCACAGACTTAACTGACCGACGGCAAAAATTCACAAATCACTATAGGCACCAGAGAAATGTCATGGTCATAGAGGGTTGATAATTATTTAGAATGTTTGCACTTTCCAGGAATTGCTCAGGGGGTTTATGCTGTTGGACTGCCTGCTTCAGTTTCTTAAACTTGTGTCCTTTAATTTAAAGTTTCGCTGCTTGTGAGCGGCATTTGTGTTTGCATTTGTGTCGTGCTCAAAACAAGGGTGAAACAGTAAACCGGCTGTCACAGTTCAACCAAATGATGCTGGTACCTGCTCGCCAAGGTGACCTACCTGGATGACCTACGGCCCAGATGCTTTGCACGGGAGGAGCACCACCGCATGCTCCTCCTGAGATGGTGTCAGGCCCATTGCAATACAAGGAATTGAGCTTTTGCTAAAGTTATTGGGACAAATTCACAACAATGAACAACGCAGCCCAGGAACAGGTCCGGTGGCTCACGGGTGCTATGTCAACCTAATTAAACTAGTAATTAAATACTGGACTAAACTAATCCCTTTCGCCTGCACTATGTTCTTATCTGTCCTTTCTCTGCACATTCATATGCCTAAGGGGCTTTTAAGCGCCTCTATTGTATTTGACTAGTACAATAAGATGGACTCATCCACAGAGAAGGTGCAGGGTGGATAGACAGTAAGGTGCAAGGTCACTACTTCAGTTTGACCCTGCGCCTTCTCTGCACTGTAACACTCCACACGGTGTATACTGCACACTGTTAGTTTTACCTTGTACTACCTCAGTGTTTCAGTCTGATAAGTTGATCAGTAAGGATGGTGTGCAAGACAAGCTTTTCACTGTAACTTGGTGCATGTGACAATAATATACCAATTTAGCCACCTACGGCCTCACATTCAAGGCAGCCAGCACTCTCTGGAGAAGAAAATAGGCTCTTCAAATCTCCTTTGAGCTTACCCCTCCTCGCCTTAAATGTATGCCCTCTAGAATTATACATTCTGACATGGGGAGAAAGACGCTGGCTGCCTACTCTATCTATCCCTCTCATAATCTTATACACCTCTGCCAGGTCTCCCCCCAGCCCGGATCTGCTGCTTCAGAGAAAACAACCCAAGCTTGTCAACCTTTCTTTACGTCACACTCTCCCCAGGGCAGCTCGATAGGGCAGTGGTTAGCACAATCGCTTTACAGCGGCATTGATCACCAATCTCAGTTCGATTCCCACTGTCATCTGTAAAGAGTGTGTACCTCATCGCTGTAACTTCCACCACGTTGTTTTCAAAACTAGGGTTAGTAAGTTGTGGGCATGTCACGTTGGCGCTGGAAGCATGCCAATACTTGTGGAATTCCCCCAGCACAATCCTCGCTAATTTTACAGTACTTGACATAACTCATTTCACTGCATGTTTCAATGTTTCGATGTACATGTGACAAATAAAGCTAATCTTTATCTATAATGCAGGCAGTAACCTCTCCTGCACCCTCTTACACATACTTCCTCTAATGACATAACCAGAAAAGTATACAATTCAAATTAAACTGCATTGCAAAAAATAGCTGATTTGCATTTATGTGGCATTTTTTACTGTGGTAACGCCCCCCCCCAGACACACTTATGAATTAGGTTCTGTCACTAAACCACGTACACAATATTAGACAGGTGATCAAGGAATGAGTGTGTGTTAAAGGGGAAGTGTAGAGTGTTTGGAATTTTGTCAAGAGAAGGTGTGGTTGTCATTGACGGGGAATTGGAATTTGGACGCTGGATCTGGAAGGGTGCCTGGTTCTCAGAAACAGGGAGGGATTTGTAGAGTGATACAGCGTGGAATCAGGCCCTTCAGCCAACTCATCTATGCCAGCTAAGTTACCCACTAAGATGGTTCCATATGCTCGCGTTACATCTGGCAGCTCTAAATGAAACTGCTCCACGGTTAGATTGTATGGAGGGATGACATGGTTAATGCTGGCATTATATAGGAACATATAGCTCATCAGTGACATTGTTTACAAATGATAGATGTTTGAGTGGAGAGCTGTCACAGATTCACGTGATGAGGAGTCAGAAGGCCATTGATTTTACTATTAATTACCCAGTGAAGGAGCAACAGTCAAAGAAATCACTCTTACAGTAAAGTTCAGAGTAAATTTGTTATCAATGTACATACCTGTTACCCTATACCACCCTGAGATTCATTTTCTTGCAGGCATTCACAGTAAATGCAAAGAATGGGAAAAAAATGGACAAACAGCCAACTGTGCGATACAAAAAAAAACGAACAACATAATAATAAATAATTAAGCTGTAAAGTCCTTGAAAGTGAGTCCATAGGTTGTGGAATCAGGTCAGTGTTGGAGTGAGTGAAGATGAGTGAAGTTATCCACACCGGTTCAATAGCCTGATGGTTGAGGGTAATACATGTTCCTGAGCCTGGTGATTTGGGATCTGAGTTTCCTCTGCCATTTTCCTGATGGTAGCAGTGAAAAGAGAGATGATAGGGGACCCTGCTGACCGGTGCTGCTTTCCCACGACAATGCGCTGTGTAAGTGTGCTCAGTGTGGGGAGGGCTTTACCCGTGACCCGTGATGTACTGAGTACTTTTTGGAGGGTTTTCCGTACAAGGGCATTGGTGTTTCCATACCAGGCTGTGATGCGACCACTTTCTGAAAACATCAAAACCAAGCTCATGACCTCTGCCAGATAAAAGCTGGGTGCTCTTTTAATAAATGCCTTCGATGATGTTTATAAGTTTATAGCCTTTTCTGTTTTTATGGAATGTCATTAAATTCCAGGATGCTGTCCAAGTTGCATGCCATCTTGGACAATGACTCCCATCCACTCCGTAATGTACTGGTTAGGCACAGGAGTACGTTCAGCCAGAGACTCATTCCACTGAGATGCAACACTGAGCGTCATAGGAAGTCATTCCTGCCTGTGGCCATCAAACTTTACAACTCCTCCCTTGGAGTGTAAGACACCCTGAGCCAATAGGCTGGTCCTGGACTTATTCCCACTCGGCATGATTAACTTATTATTTAATTATTTATGGTTTTATATTGCTATATTTCTACACTATTCTTGGTTGGTGCGGCTGTAACAAAACCCAATTTCCCTTGGGATCAATAAAGTATGTCTGTCTGTCTGTCTGTAAATTCCTGAAATATCCTCTTACAAACTTTATAACTTTCACTTAATAAAAGATCCCAGGTCCTTCAGAGAAGCAGAACCAAATCCACACCTGTAAGGTAATAAAGCACAGCTTCAATCAAAAATTTTGACAATTCCTTCACTCTTCTCCCCTCACAGATGCTAATCAACTCGCTTAGTTCTTCCGGCAGTGAGCTTTGAGAGAGATATTGATGACTGATGCCTAAATGCTCGCTGATATGCTACACTGTCCCAACTGTTTAGTGATGCCTGAACATACCAATAGGAATATGTTCTGCTGAGCCTCCTGATTGTTATTGAATTTAATGACATTATAACTGATCTGTGACACAACGCCTGTGTGTGAACCATTGCCACATAGCCGTCAATCCATTTCAGTAGTCAGAAGTACGTCAGGCTCAGATTTAAAATCAACCAAAATTAAAGGTGGGTCCATTGCATTCTGCACAAGTCCATGTGTGCACAGGTGCAACGGAAAACTTACCTGCAGCAGTGTCACAGGCTCAGAGCATCAGATAAACAGAGAAACGGAAATTATACATTAAGTGTTACAAGAAGGAATACAATTAAACAAATTGTTTCATTAGTTCAATTAGAACAAAAAAGTTGATGAATTTATTAGTCACGTACTGAGGTACAGCATAAAGCTTCACACCATTCATACTGATCAATTCATTACTGGAGTGCATTGAGGTAATAAAAGAGAAAAACAAAACAGTGCAAAGCAAAGTGATATATCTGCAGTGCAGGTAAACAATAAAGTGCTGGGTGCTTAGTGAGGTCTCACGTCCATCTTATCATGTATTCTTATAAGCGTGGGGCGGAAGCTGTCCCCAAACCCAGTGGAACTTGCTTTCAGGTTTTTCTACCTTCTGCCCAGTGGGAGCGGGGAGAAGCGAGAATGTCTGGAGTGACTGGGGTCTCTGTTTATTCTGGCAGCAGGAAGTGTAGGTAGATCGCATGGAGGAGACTGGTTTCTATGATATGCTGAGCTGTGACCACAGCTCTGCAATTTCTCGCAGCCACATGGTCAGTGTGGTAGGGACCATTGGCAACGGATATGGCCGCCTTGATGCAGTGCCTCCTGTAGGTACTACTAAATGTCCACGAGTCCTCTCCATTTCTTCTTATGTTCCTGACATTTAAATTGTTATATCAGAATCGGGCTTAATATCACTGGCATATGTCATGAAATACCAGACCATGACACCAGCATTCAGGATGCTTTCAACAGGAGGTTTACAGAAGTTTTTAGAGTACTCACTGACATGCCTGAATCTCTTTAGCTTTCTATGAAAGTAAAGACACTTGGTGCATCTTGTGGTCCCAGCACAGGACATTAGTTTGTTGACATCTGACCTTCTTGCTGCAGAGTTCTGAGCCTTTCCTGCTGTCTGTATTGAGTGTTTTCCAATTCCACCCTGGTTTGAGCATTTGGATCCACTCGCAGATTCAAACTTTTGAACTTAAGACCACAAGGCAAAGGAGCAGAAGTCGGCCATTCGGCCCATCGAGTCTGCTCCGCCATTTCATCATGAGCTGATCCAATCTCCCCTTTAGTCCCATTGCCCTGCCTTCTCACCATAACCTTTGATGCCCTGACTACTCAGATACCTATCAATCTCTGCCTTAAATACACCCAATGACTTGACCTCCACTGCCGCCCATGGCAACAAATTCCATTGATTTTTTATGGCTAAAAAATTTTTTTCGCATCTCTGTTCTGAATGGGTGCCCTGCAGTCCTCAAGTCATGTCCTCTCGTACTAGACTCCCCCACCATGGGAAACAACTTTTCCACATCCACTCTGTCCATGCCTTTCAACATTCAAAATGTTTCTATGAGGTCCCCCCTCATTCTTCTAAACTCCAAGGAGTACAGTCCAAGAGTGATCAAACGTTCCTCATATGTTAACCCTTTCATTCCCAGAATCATTCTAGTAAATCGTCTCTGAACCCTCTCCAATGTCAGCACATCCCTTCTTAAATAAGGAGTCCAAATCTGCACACAGTATTCCAAGGGAGGTCTTACCAGTGCCTTATAGAGCCTCAACATCACATCCCTGCTCCTATACTCTATTCCTCTAGAAATGAATGCCAACATTGCATTCGCCTTCTTCACCACCGACTCAACCTGTGGAAATAGCTTCTCTCCATCTGCCCCACTAATTCCCCTTAATATCTTCAGCTTCAATCACAAGACAATTTCTTAAATACTAGAACCCAGTGGTATTGTAGCTCAGGAAGATGACCCAAACATTGGACTCTGACATAGCAAGAGGTGAGAGTATTTGCCCCAGAATTGTTTACATCACCTGAGAGTATGCCTCTTATTGAACAAAGAGAGATTGCTTTCTTAAAGCAGCTTGTTTGATGGAAAGTGAAGTGGAAACAACGGTGTGATCAAGGTAGTGAAGCAAGTCCCTGTAACTCCCTTACTGCAGAACTCCATCAATATGACATCCTGGATCAGAGATAAGGGGTTTTTACATATCCAAAGTGGATGCCTTAAAGAGTTTGTACTTACGCAAAGCTGATGATGATCTCAGACTTGAATTGTAGTGGTGACTATTTTATATATATTTAATATTTTATTATTTGTTAATTTATTAATGGTAATGTTACTTTATGTGTTGAGTTGTGAGTTATATGTACTGTGTTGTGCACCTTGGTCCAGTGCAACATTGTTTAGTTTGGCTGTATACAGGTATATGTTTGCATGCCAATACACTTGAACTTGAAAAGACAAGTGAAGTTGAACCTATTGTCATGTACATAAACATACTGATGTACAGGTACATTGACAAAGTTACCTGCAGCAGCACCACGTGCATGCAGGTATAGACAATAAGCTGAATATAAACTATACATAAATTATCCAAGACAATGAAGAGAAAGAGGAAAATAGATACCGTAGTTCAGTAAACAAGACATTAGTGCAAAAGCAGACACTGAAACAGTACTAAGTGATGCATAGTACAACAAAATAGACTCTTGACCTCAGAACTGACCTTGTTCCAGCCCTGCAGCATGACATCCAGCTGCTCTGCACTTTCTCTGTAACTGCAATACTTGTAAATCTGCCCACTGATATTATTTTACCTTGCACTGTTGTAATGAAATAATCTGTATGGATGTCATACAAAAGTTTTTCACTGTACCTTAGTACCTGTGACAATAGTAAACCAATCTGCAACTCCGTAACATTTGTAAATCACAACTAGTTAACAGCAGATGATATTTGATTGGCTCCTCGCTCAACCCTGGAACACGTAGACAGTGAAGATGTATACTTCAGGATGCTCTTCATTGACTACAGCTCAGTATTAAATACTAACATCCCCTCAAACCTAAACCTAAGCTTCAAGACTTTGGCCTCAATACCACCTTGTGCAATTGGATCCTTGATTTTGTCACTTGCAGACTCCAGATAGTTCGGATTCTCAACAGCATCTCCTCCATGATCTCCATCAGCACAGGTACACCACAAGGCTGTGTGTTTCCCACTCTGCTCTCCTCCCTTTACTCTGTGACTGTGTGACCAAGCACAACTCCAATCCAATATTTAGGTTTGCAGACTACATTACTGTCGTTGGCCGAATCAAAAGTGGTGACGAATCAGCATATAGGAGGGAGATTTGAAAATCTAGCTTGCAATAGCAACAACCTCTCACTCAATGTCAACAAGATCAAGAGCTAATTATTGACAAAAGGAGATCCACAAGCTAGTCCTCATCGATGGATCAGAGGTGGAGAAGGTCAACAACTTTAACTTCCTCAGTGTTACCACTACAGAGGATCTGTCCAGGGTCCAGCACATAAGTGCCATTATGAAGAAAGCATGACAACATTTCTACTTTCTTAGAAGCAATGACTCAGCATATCATCTAATATTTTGACAAACTGCTATAACTGTGCGGTGGCAAGTATATTGGCTGATTGCATCATGGCCTGATATGGAAACACCAATACCATTGAATGGGAAAGCCTGCGGAGAGTAGTTGGTACAGCAAAGTCCATCATGGGTAAAGTCCTCCCCACCATTGAGCACATCTAAACAGGATGCTGTTGCAGTAAAGCAACGACCATTATCAAGGACCCCGACCATCCAGCCCATGCTCTCTTTTCACTGCTGCCATCAGGAAGAAGGTGTAAGAGCCTCAGGACCCACACCACCAGTTCAGGAACAGTCATTACCCCTCAACTATCAAGCTTTTGAACCAGAGAGGATAACTTCACCCACCCCATCACTGACCTGTTCCCACAACCTATGGACTCACTTTCAAGGACTCTGCATCACATGTTCTTGATATATATTGCTTATTTATTATTATCATTGTTATTAACTGTACTATTGTTGTATTTTTATTTTTTCACAGCTCAAGCTGGTCTGTAATACAGGCATAGCCAAGTACACTCATTTCTCGATTACTAGGAACTTTCAGATCATTCTAGTGGTGTTTAGCATTGTGGTTTTCTGAAGATTTGCATAACTATTGCTGTGTAGGCCTAATTGTTTAATGCTATTGTGTAGTGACTTTGGGATGATATCAGTTACAGTCATTTCTATTGGGACAGTGTATATTTTGCCCTTTTCATGTTCCATAGTCTTTCCTCTTTCAATTTCCTCTTTTAATTCAGCATATTTCTGGTGTTTTTCGCTTATTGATTTCTGTATGTTATGTGTGTTTGGGATGGCGATATCTAAGTCGTTCTTGCTTGTTTATTCTGTGATATATCCAGCCGGTTATCATGGATTGTCCTATCAGTAATAATTGATAGTCAGAATATAATTTGTAGTACTCTGACTGTAAGCTGGATCAGGCTTTAACTTATAGTAAGGTATGGTGTCTTTTATGAGTTTATATTTTAAAGCAAATTTTTGGTAAATGATGCTTGGCACTTGATTGTGCCTGTGTAAATAATCAGGTTGAGTTAAACTGCTGCAAGATCCTGTAATGTGTGGGATTGTTTCTGGTTTCTCTTGTCATTTTCTACATTTATCATCATGAATTAGTTGGTCTTTTGTTTTGTGTTCACCACCGGGGCCAGTACTGGCAAAAGGAACCCTTCTGTTTCTGGAAGGAGGTCTCCGACTCTGAGCCAGGTCTTGATGCTTCCTGGTCAACATCTAGTCTGCTCAGACAGTGAGTTGCCTTCCATGGAGGATCATGCTCTTCCACTGGTTAACTTTTGCTTCTGTAGTGATGATTTCTTCATTTTTGTGTGTTGACCTTTATTTTAAGTGTTGTGGTGTGTACTTACCAGAATTGCGTACACTCACGTGGAGTACTGAATCCTGTTTTCGTTGATGAAGATGTATCCTTAGAAGTTTTATCTGACTGTTGTGTAATTTTTTTATGTTTGTTATTCCTCTTTATCCTTCTGTCCTAGGCAGTGCTAACCTAAGTGTATTTGGGTATGCATAGTGTTTTCTAAAATTTGTCATTTCAGTTCTTATTTTTCTTTGTAATTTTTCCAGATCGGTTTCAGAGCAAGATATTATACCAAAAGAATATGGATATAACAAAAGTGTTATGGCCTTTGTTATATTTTCACTGTTGAATCAAAATCCGGTTAATATCACTGGCATATGTAATGAAATTTGTTGTTTTTGTGGCAGCAGTACAGTGCAAAGCATAATCATAGAAAACAACTGAATTACAGCAAATGTATAATATCAAATAGCTGCATTAAATAAGTAGTGCAAAAATAGGAATAAAGAAGTTGTGAGGTTGAGTTCAATCTCCATTCAGAAGTTGGATGGCAGAGGGGAAGAAGCTGTCCCTGTATCATTGAGCATGTACTTCCTTCCTGATGGTAGCAACGAGAACAAGGCATGACCTGGTTGAGACTTTTTTAAGCCTAAAAGTAAATTCTGTTGGAAGTTTTCTTTTTATCACACTATGGTCTATTTTCTTTGCTTGTTGATATCCCAGATACTTCTATGCTTCATACTCATCCGTCGGTTGTATTGTATCCGCTGCTCTCTTTTGTATTCTACTAGTTCTGTTGCACCTTTCTTTATGTTTAATGTTCTGCACTTATCCAGTCCAAAGTTCATGTTTATATCTTTAGAAAATAGTTCTACTATTTGAATTAATCGCCTTAGCTTTGTAGATGAAGGAGCGTATAATTTCCAAATCAAGGTATAATTCGTATAGTTGTCTCTGATTTGATACCGGAATTTTGCCTGATTCAGTAAATTTGAGAGCGGGTTTAAAGCTAAACAAAACCATAGTGGGCTTAGAGAGTCGCCTTCGGTTTATTTTGATGTCACTGGCTGTTCTTTTTAGTTTGCTAATAGGGTGGTTTTAGTAAGCCAATGCTTCATCAGGTGTTGCAGGAATTTCACAAGTATTGGGTATAGTTTATATACATTAGGAGTTACTAACCATGAGTGTGGGACAGGTCAAATGCTTTTTGTAGTCAATATAACAATGTGGAAGATTTCTGCTTTTCCACCGGGTTTGATTTAGAAAGAATCTATTATCAGTTGTTCTTTACATCCTTTCATACCCTTATGGCATCCTTTCTGTCTTCTGCAAGAATATTGTGGTTATCTAAGTGAGTGGTGATTAGTTGTGAGATACACGGTACTACAATTTATAGATAGTTTGTAAGCGTAGTTTGATGGGCCATTTGTGATTCAGGATTTTTAATAATACTTATTACTTTCTTTTGCTTTCTGTATTTGCACATTGTTTGTCTGTACTGTTGGGTGCGGTCTTTCTTTGATTCTATTGTGTTTCTTGTATTTACTGTCAATAAGAAAATGAATCTGAGTTGTATATAGTGATATATGACCTACTTTGATAATAAATTTACTTTGCACTTTGAACATGGCTCCGGAGATGGTCTGCTTGGTACTTTTCCAGCTATTGCCCTCTTTGTAAAGCACAAAGGTTCAGCCAGCAAGCAGTTTTCTGTTCCCCGTGCTGTTTCTCCTGGTCTCTGGAGAAACCGGAGACTCCAACTTCTCCTTTCAAACTCTGGACACACTCCTGGAATGTCACTGTCTAATCCTCTCCTCTCTCTATCTTCACACATCTTCATTATTTTGGAATTACTGGATACTATCAGGAGCGGGAAGTCCAGTTTAGCTAGCTTTGGCTGTGCTCAGAAACTCTAGACTCCACCACTCAACCAGCCCCCATTTTGCAGGAAGAAGGTTGAGTCTCTTGTGAGACTTCAGTAGCCATTGATGAGATGTAGGCCTTGCTGGTAAGGCTCATCCCTACTCGCTGAGTTCCCAGGGACAACGAGTCATCCACATTGCTGTGTGTGAATTCACATACTGGGTTTTCAAGGCAGTTAGTGTTCAGTGCCCACCAGACTTTTCTGCAGATTAGGTAGCTATTTAAATCTCCAGTTAGCATGAATCTGTGTCTATAGTTCAGGCCTCTGGATTACTAATTACTGTTAGAACCAGAGAACATGGTTTTAAGGTAAGACGAGAAGCAGTTAATAGAAACCTGAGGGGAAACTTTTCCACACGAAGGATGGTATGTGTTTGGAACATGCTGCCAGAGGAGTGGTTAGAACTTGGGAAATTGGTTTATCATTGTCACATGTACTGAGGTTAAGGTGAAAAGCTTTGTTTTATGTACTGGCTGTACCATAGTAACATATTATCATAGTTTCATTGCAATAGTGCAGGAGAAAAGTACAGAATACAGACTAAAGAGTTACAGGAACAATGAGAGTGCAGTGCGGGATAACAATAAGGTGCAAGGCCATGGCAGTGTAGATTGTGAGGTCAAGAGTCCATCTTGTCGTACTAGGGGACCATTCAATAACAGTTTTATAACAGTAGGGGCAAGGTTCGCTTTTAACTTGGTGGCATGTGCTTTTAGGTAAGACACATGGACAGGAAAGACTTAGAGGGATGTGGGCCAAGTTTTATTTTATTTACTTGTTTAGAGATACAGGAAATTAACAGGTCCAATGAGCCAACGCCACCCAATTACACCCACGTGACTAATTAATCTGCTAACCCATACGTCTTTGGAATCTGGGAGGAAATCCACACAGTCACAGGGAGAGCATGCAAACCCCTTACAGACAGCGGCGTTAATTGAATTTGTGCCGCAGATGCCATAACAACGTTGTGCTACTGTGCTGCCCCAAGGGACCAGCTTTAATGGGTATGGGTGCACTGGATGGAAGGGCCTGTCACATGCTCAATGGACATATGAATACACTGCTATCATACTATAACCATATTCAGTCTGATATTGGAATGTCAGGTTTTGCTAGGCACCCACCCTCCCTATCCCGGAGGATCCAGGAAGCTGATTTGGCACGGGGAGTGCTACTCTGTCAACGGTGCGCTCTTTCAGATGAACCTTTACAAATGAGCTCAGATGGCATGACATATAAGGCCACAAGACATAGGAGCAGAATTAGGCCACTCAGCCCATCCAGTCTGCTCCACTATTCTATCACGGCTGATTTATTATCCCTCTCAACCCCATTCTTCTGCCTTCCCCGCATAAGCTTTGACACTCTGACAATTGAAGAAACTGTCATCTTCCACTTTAAATACACCCAGTGACTTGGCCGGCACAGCCGTATGTGGCAATGGAATCCACTGATTCACCACCCTCTGGCTAAAGGAACTCCTTACCTCTGTTCTAAATGTGCATTCCTCTATTCTGAGGCTGTGCCCTCTGGGCCTAGACTCCATCATTATAGAAAACATCCTCTCCAAATCCACTCTAGGCCTTTCAATATTCGACAGGTTTTGATGAGATGCCCCCAGCATTCTTCTAAACTCCAGTGTGTACAGGGCCAGAGTTATCAAATGCACTTCGTACGTTAACCCTTTTATTCCCGGAATCATGAACCTTCTCTGGTCCATCTCCAATGCTAGTACTTCCTTTGTTAGACAAGGGGCCTAAAACTGCTTACACTATTCCAAGTGTGGTCTGACCAATGCCTTATAAAGCCTTAGCGTTACATCCTCGCTTTCGTATTCTAATTCTCCAAAATGAATGCTAACATTGCATTTTCCTTCGTTACCACTGACTCAACCTGCTAGTTAATCTTTAGGGAATCTTGCACAAGGATTCCCAAGTTCCTTTGCACCACTGATATTTGAATTTTCTGCCTATTTTGAAAATAGTTATCACATTTATTCCTTCTACCAAAGCCCATGACCACACACTTCTCTACACTATTTTCCACCTGCCTCTTCTTTGCACATTCTCCTAATCTGTCTAAGTCCATCTGCAGACTCCCTGCAACCTCAACACCACCAGCCCCTCCAGTTATCTTCATATAATCTGCAAACTTGGCCACAAAGCCATCAATTCTGTCATCCAAATTGTTGACATATAACATGAAAATAAATCGTCCCAACACCAAACAAGACATCTTCAAAGATGCCCGTAGTATCTATGACATCTTCAAGGAGCAGTGCCTCAGAAAGGCGGCATCCATTATTAAGGACCCCCATCACCCAGGATGTGCCCTGTTCTCACTGTTACCATCAGGTAGGAAGTAGAGAAGCCTGAAGGCACACGCTCAATGATTCTGGAAAAGCTTCTTCCCCTCTGTGCCATTGATTCCTAAATGGACATAGAACCCAGGAAACTACCTCACTTTTTAAAAAATATTATTTCTGTTTTGCACTATTTTTAATTTGACTATTTAATATACACTCCTGCACTCAGACACATGCACTAAGTTAATAAATTTCACGACATATACCGGTGATATTAAACCCAATCCTGATTCTGTTTCTGAACCCCTGCGGAACACCAGCGGCTAAACAGAAAAGGCCCCTTTATCCCTTTATTCCCATTCTTTGCCTCCTGCCAATCAGGCAATTTAGTTCTTTCCTGTAAAACCATGGGCTCTTGTTAAGCAACCTCATGCGTGGCACCTTGTCAAAGGCCTTCTGAAAATCCAAGTAAATAACATCACTCACTTATTTGTTAGGCAAGATTTCGCCTTGAGGAAACTATGCTGACTTTAATATCCATCAGCACTCTTTGAAGAGTAAGGAAGGTGACTCCAACCACCCATCCTCCCTCCTCCACCCCTCATGTCCTGGTCAATAATTGTCCTTCTATAACGTCACTGGAAGTACACTGTGTGTCTCAACACTCTGTCATCATTGCCTGTAGCACAATAGTGTGTATGTACACTTTACCTGCTTTGGCATATCTTGGAGTTACTGACTTGCACTACGGAACTGATTATTGTGCGCCTCCTTCCTCATACCTGTGGTTTCCTCACCTAGGTGATGATGAGAAAAACCTGACAGCTGTTTCCTTGAAGCCTTTTGTCATGTACAATAGAAAGTGTGGAGTGAAGCCTCTTCAGTTCAGTGTGTGATGAGCTGCTCTCTGTTTTTCTTTACAGTACTGTGAAATGCGGTCTCTGACTTCAGTCCTGGCACAGCACCAAAATGCTGCTGGGTCTTGAAGTCCAAGTTGTACAGTGTGTGTTTTTGAACACAAGGATGGCCTTGTGCCAGAATGTCACTAACTGTTTCCCTCCGTAGATTCTGCCTGACCTCTTCCAGAATTTTGGGTGTGGCTACAGTTCATCTTGAGGAAGGTCAGCCAGAGGATCTGAGATCTTCCAAAATAATGTTTATGTTGTGTCTTAAGGAGTCTTTGAACTACGATGTGACACTGAGCAGGAAATAGGGCAGTCAAGCTTGGATTTAAGGAAGCTGTTGTGTATTTACTATTTGAGTAATATTGTAAATATATTGTTTGATTAAGCATTCTTTGATGTTTACATAATTCACTACTGATTATATGTAAAAATGTGTAACTGGCATATTTGTTGTGCCTGCTCAGCATATGTGTGTGTCTCACTAAAAGCAGGATGAAGCACACATGAGTTATAAGACATAGGAGCAGAATTAGGCCATTTGGCCCATCGAGTCTGCTCCACCATTTCATCATGACTAACTCATTCTTCCTCAGCCCCAATCTCCTGCCTTCTCTCCATATCCCTTCATGCCCTGACCAATCAAGAATCTATCGACCTCTGCTTTAAATATACACAAAGGCTTGGCCTCCACAGCTGTCTGTGATAACAATTTCCACAGATTCACCACTCTCTGGCTAAAAAAATTCCTGCTCATCTCTGGCCTAAAAGGACATCCCTCTGTTCTGAGGCTGTGTCCTCTGATCTTAGACTCTCCCACCACAGGAAACATCCTCTCTACATCCACTCTATCAAGGCCTTTCACCATTCGATAAGTTTCACTGAGGTAAACCCTCATTTTTCTTAATTCCAGTAAATACATGCCCAGAGCTATCAAAGACTCTTCATAAGACAAGCCATTCAAACCTGGAATCATTTTTGTGAACCTCCTTTGAACCTTCTCCAGTTTCAGCACATCCTTTGTAAGATGAGTGGCTCAAAACTTCTCACATTACTCCATGTGAGGCCTTGCTGGTGTCATATAAGGTCTCTACATTACATCCTTGTGTTTTATATACTAGTCCTCTTGAAATAATTGCTAACATTCCATTTGCCTCACTCACCATAGATTCGACCTGCAAATTAACCTTTAGGGAATCCTGCACAAGGACTCCCAAGTCCCTTTGCACCTCAGTTTTTTTTGTATTTTCTCTCCATTTAGAAAATAGTCAACCCCTTCATTTTTTCTATCTAAATGCATGACCCTACACTTCCTGACACTATACTCTATCTTCCACTTCTTTGCCCATTCTCCTAATCGGCCCAAGTCCTTCTGTCACCTCTCTACTTCCTCATAACTACCCGGCTCTCCACCTGTCTTCGTATCATCTGCAAACTTTGCAGCGAAGCCATCGATTCCATCATCCAAATCATTAACATAACGTAAAAATGCTCAGTTCTAACACAGACCCCCGTGGAACACTAATAGTCAGCAGCAGCCAAATGGGAAAGACTCCCTTTATTCCCACTCTTTGCCTCCTGCCAATCAGCCACCGCTTTATCCATGCTAGAATCATTCCTGGAATACCTTGGGCTCACAGCTTGTTAAGCAGCCTCATGTGTGGCATCTTGTCAAAGCCTTTTGTAAATCCAAAAACAGAACTTTAACCAATAATCCTTTGTCTAACCTGCTTGTTATTTCTTGAAAGGATTCCAACAGATTTGTCAGGTAAGATTTCCCTTGAGGAAGCCATGCTGACTAAGGCCTATTTTATCAGGTGCCTTCAAGTACATCAAAACCACATCCTTAACAATTGACTCCAACATCAGACTAGCTGGCCTATAATTTCATTTCTTCTGCCTCTCTCCGTTCTTGAATAGTGGAGTTATATTTTCAAATTTTCCAGTTTTCTGGAACCATTCCAGAATCTAGTGATTCTTGAAAGATCATTACTAATGCCTCCACAATCTCTTCAGCTACTTCTTTCAGAAGCCTGGGGTGTACACCATCTGATCCAGGTGACTTGTGTACCTTTCAGTTTCCCAAGAACCTCTCTAGTTATGGTAACTTCACACACTTCATGGCCCTGACACCTAAAACATGCACCCTACTGTTAGTGTCTTCCACATTGAAGACTGATGCAAAATACTTATTCAGTTCATCCTTCATTTCATTGTCCCCTCATCACTACCTCTCCAGCATCATTTTCCAGTGGTCTGATATCCACTCTTTTACACTTTATGTATCTGAAGAAACTTTTGGTATCCTCTTTAATATTATTGGCTAGCCTATTTCTGTATTTCGTCTTTACCTTAATGAATTTTTAATTGTCTTCTGTTGGTTTTTAAAAGCTTCCCAAACCTCTAACTTTCCACTAATCTTTGCTTTATTATATGCCCTTCCTTTGGGTTTTATGTTGGCTTTGACTTCTCTTGTTAGCAATAATTGTGTCGTCTTGCCTTCAGAATACTTCTCCCTCTTTGGGATGTATGTATCCTGTGCCTTCCGAATTGCTTTTTGGAAACTCCAGCCATTGCTGCTCTGCCATCATCCCTGCCAGTGTTATTCCAGGCTCCCATGTTTTTCTTTTAATTAATTTCCAGAGTTACAAAATGTAACAGTGGCCAGAAATTTTTTAAACACAAATCCATGATATTTACCTACCTGTTAAAGAACGTTTAAGTTTTTTAAAAAAACGCACAGCACAGTTTTTCAGAAGGGGAAAAAGACATTCTAATTGGGGAGAAAAGGCAGAAAGTAGACAGAATTCATGGTGAGTACCGGATGATCATAATAATAAATTTTAAAAAGCAGAAATGGCTGGCTACATCAGAAAGATAGAGGTGTTTCATTGCAACAGTTATCTACGGGATGTATGCTGAATGAATTGAGCAGTAATTTAAATCAAAATGAAAGATGAGTGTCAGTTTTGCTGAGTGTGATATGTGGAAAAGTATATAGTTTGCTTAGAAATTTGACTGCTCCAACCAAACCATCTGAACAACACAGACACACAAAGTGCTGGAGGGACTCAGCAGGGCAGGCAGCAT
Source organism: Hemitrygon akajei (assembly GCF_048418815.1). Taxonomy (NCBI): domain Eukaryota; kingdom Metazoa; phylum Chordata; class Chondrichthyes; order Myliobatiformes; family Dasyatidae; genus Hemitrygon; species Hemitrygon akajei. The sequence continues at coordinate 38,078,431 of NC_133127.1, forward strand.
CTATGGAAAAAAGCACAGTTGACATTTTCAGGCCAAATCCCTTCGGCAGGACTGGAGGAAAAAAGCTGAGTAGATTTGGATGTTCATCCAAGTGAGCTTTCCTGATTTCATAAAAGTAATGAAGGAACATTTAGAACCAAAGCCTTTGTTGATTGTAGAACACTTTAGGTTTTGTAAGCAGAATCAAAAGGAAGGGGAGTCCATTTCAACTAACATGGCTGAATTGAAGAAGCCATTTAAGCATTGTCAGTTCAGTGATGGGCTTAACAATGCACTAAGAGACCATATAGTTTGAGGAGTCTTACCAGAAAGCTTTCAAAAATGGCTCCTAACTGAAGCACAGCTCACGTTTAAAAGAGCAGTTGAAATCACTGTGTCAATGGAAACAGCAGCTAGAGATGCATTCAGAAATGAAAGTGAGAATGAACAAAATTGCAACATCTCAATAGAAACCTGCCTGGCCAAACAAATTCTGTTGCCATCATGGCAGGAGCTCTCATACACCAGACCAATGCAAGTTTAAAGGTGAAACTTGCAAAAAGTGCAACAAAGTACGACATATACAGAGAGCATGTCAGGCAGCCAAAAATAAAAGGACTGTTCAGGGAAGAGAAAAAGTTAAGTCAAGTCGTAGTTTCAAAAAGACCACTAATTTGCATGCTTTTGAAGAAAAATCTGAGAATAGTGACTGAGTATCCTTGAGATTTACCATGTGAAAACTAACAAGAGACGAGCAATATGCTTACACCAGAAGTGAACAGCCAATCAATAAAATGGAATTGGACTCCGCCTCGACTGTTTCAGTCATTTTACAAAATAAGTTAAATGGCATTTTGAAGGTGCTAAACTGAAACCTGCAGATATCTAACTAAGAACTAATACTGGAGAAAATATAACTCCTGTTGGAATGACATTCGTGCCAGTGAAATACAACAACCACCAGCCACGTTGGGCTTGTATATGGGGAAAACAGGAAAGCCAGAATTGGGGGCCATTGATTGGTTGAGACAACTGCAACGTGATTGGAGCTCCATCCACTATTTGCATGCCACATCCCTGGCAGTAGAGTCAACTGAAAGCAAATTAAGAAAGGTACTGGGTGATTCAGCAGTGTTCAAGGATGACACTGGAAAATTCAAGCATATCAAGGGTAAATTAGTGTGAAATGAAAATGCCCCACTCAAGTTTTACAAGCCTGTCCGGTTCCTTATTCCATCCGTGATAAAGTCACCAGGGAGCTAGATTGCATGGAGGCTGAAGGAATTATTTCTGAGGCTGAGTGGAGCCCATGGACAATGCCAGTGGTCCCAGTGGCCAAGAAGGATGGGTCTGTCAGGATCTGTGGTGATTTTAAAGTCTCCATCAACGGTACTGAAATTTAATCAATATCCTCTGCCCAGGATAGAGGATACCCTTGCACAACTTTCTGCGTGATGTACTTGGCTGAGGCCTACCTACAGATGGAGATGGAAGAAGAGTCCAAAGTGTTTCTCACCATGAATACTCACGAAGGGCTTTATCACTATACAACAAAGTGCCTGCTGGTGATGATAAACCTGATTCTGATTTTTTTTGGAGTAGCATCTGCACCTGCACTTTGGCAAAAAGACTCTAAGATATATGGGCAGAATTAGGCCATTTGGCCCATTGCCTCAGCTCCGCCATTTCATTATGGATGATCCAAATTTCCTCTCCGCCCCAATGTCCTGCCTTCTCCCCATATCCCTTCATGCCCTGACCAATCAAGAATCTATCAGCCTCAGAAAGCTATGGACCAGGTGCTCCAAGGCTGTCCAGACACTCAGTGTTATCTCGATGACATCATTGTTACCAGTAAGGATGCAAGGAACATCTCCAAAATGTTAAAAAGATTATAGGCTCATGTGAAATTTAAAAATTAGCAAAATTTATTGTGATCACACCATTGATGTAGAAGAATTACAAAAGTGTTCTGAGAAAATCCAGGCAGTGGTGGATGCCCCAAGGCCAAAGGAAGTGTTGCAGTTGCAATGTTTTAGAATATGTCAATTACAGTAACAGGTCCCTGCCAAACCTGGCTACCGTGCTCCACCACTTGAACTCATTGCTACAGATCGGGAAGAAATGGCAAATCACAAAGCAGTGTGAGGTGGCTTTCCAAAAGACAAAGGAAACAGTGATGTCAGATTATTGTACTCACACATTACAATCCACATTGTCCAGTGAAGCTTGCCCGTGCCACCTCGCCTAATGCAGTTCTGTCAGATGTTATGAGTGATGGAAGTGAATGCCCATAGCCCTTGAATCCCATTCCCTTACTGCTGCAGAGAAAAATTATGCACAGATTGACAAAGGCCTTGATTCTGCTCTGGGGTGTAAATGTTTCACCCAGTACTTGTACAGGAGAGAGTTTACTCTCATTACTGATCATCAGCCTCCAGTGTCCATTTTCAATCCACAGAAGGGTTTTCCACTGACAACAGCAGCATGAATGCAGACATGGACCCTGTTTCTTACAAGATCGAATTCAAGAGGACCACTCATCAGCAGAGATGATCCAAAGGGAAGCCAGAAAAGGCCCCATACTGTCTTGGGTCTACATAGCCACCCAAAGTGGCTGAAATGTGGAGCAGAAGTTCCAGTTTCCCCATTTTTACCAGCGCCAGGATGAAGTTGACTGGGGTTTCCTTATGTGTGAATTGAGAGTTGTTATACCATTAAGCTGAGAGCTAAAGTCTTGTAGTAGCTGCGTCATGCCAGTCATCTAGGATCAAAAGTGTCGGCTGGAAGCTTTGTCTGGTGTCCTGGGATAGATCAACAGATCAAGTTGCTTGCCATGCACTGTTTGGGATGCCAACACGTCCAGAAGATGCCAAGAGCAGTGCCTCTCCATCCCTGGGAATGGCCTGCATTGCCCCGACAGAGGATCCACGTGGATTTTATCAGATCATTCGTGGGCAGACATTTCTTGGTAGTAGTGGATGCAGTTGCAAAGTGACCAGAAGAGTTTCCAATAGCTTCCACTGCATCCTTGTTGATGTGTTGAGAAACCTCTTCTCAAGAACTGGTGTTAAAGAACAATTTCAATCTTTCCTGCAAATAAATCCCATTACACCTATACCATGCCACCCAGCTACAAGTGGCTTGGTGGAAAGGTTTGTCCAGGGACTAAAGAACACACCACGAACAATGTCAGTAGTACACAATAAACTGACACTGAGTCAGAAGCTCGCCAATCTCCTGCTTGCATATCGCGATACAGCGCACTCCATCCACAACCATCAGCTCACTAGCTGGGTCGTCCCGTGTGCTCATGCTTGGATCTCCTCAGTCCCACTCTCAGAAGGAGCATGCAGGATGAAGAGCCGAGACAAATTGAGGGCTCCTCAAACAAGGTTTGATGTTTCACTCCTGAACAAGCAGTCCTGGCAAGGGACTGCAGAGGTGATGAAAAGTGGGTACTTGGCAAGGTTAAGGACAGAACTGAACCCCTCTCCTATCAATGGAAGTTGCATTTGATGTCATCTGGAGACGAGACATCGATCAGTTGGGAAGAACAGAGTCCACTGTTAGGGAAGAAAGGTGTCCAGAGCTGTCAGAACCACTTGCTGCGGTTTCAGAATCTATATCGATGTAGATGCATTCAATATTGAGTTGGAGTTTATAGTTAAGCGGCAAGGAGTGCATTTAATATTTCAGTAATATTTGATTAATATTGTAAATATATTACTTCGTTAAGCATTCTTTGTTTACATAATTCATTCTGGGTTACATGTAAATATATGAAATGCATATGTTATTAAGGCACCGCATCATATGTGCTTGCCTCACCACAGTAAAACGAAGCGTACACGAGTTATCCCAGGTCCTGTGTTTCTCTTTTGGTTAGTTTCTGGAGTTACAACATATACCAGACGCCTTCAGAGGGGGAAAAAAAAAGAATGGATTAAGGAGAACACTCCAGGACATGACCATTTGGAGAAGGATATCAAGGGCTTTATGAAGAATGAATCAGACCGCATTTGGAGTATTGTGAGCAGTTTGGGATCTCATATCTAGAAAAGCATGGACTGGCATTGGAGAGAGTCCAGAGGAAGTTTACAGGAATGATCCCATGGATAAAAGGCATAATGTATGAAAAGCGTTTGATGACTCTAGGCCTGCACTCGTTGGAGTTTAGAAGAATGAGTGGGATCTCATTGAAACCTGACGAAAATTGAAGTGCATGTGGGGATGATGTTTCCAAAAGTGGGAGAGTTTAAGACCAAAGGGCACAGCCTCAGAATTGGAGAATGTCCCTTTAGAACAGAGATTAGGAGAAATTTCTTCAGCCAGGGATGGTGAAATTGTGGAATTCATTGTCACAGACTGCTATGGAGGCCAAGTCCCTAGGTAATATATAAAAAGAGTGTCAAAGGTTATGTGGAGAAGGCAGGAGAATGTGGTTGTGAGGGAGAATAAATCAGCCATGATGGAATGATGGAGGAAACTTGATTGGCCAAAGGACCCAATTCTACTCCTGTGTCTTATGATGTTACCTTTAAAACCTGGTGCCTCAAGGAGGCGGCGTCCCCTACCAGGACATGCCCTCTACTTATTACTACCATCGAGGAGGAGTTACAGGAGCCTGAAGACCCATATTCAATATTTTAGGAACAGCTTCTTCCCCTCTAGATTTTTGAACGGCCTGTGAATACTAATTCATTATTCCTCCTGTTGCACTTTTCTGTAGCTTATGGTAATTTTTATGTATTGTGCTGTACTGCTACCAAAAAACACAAATTTCACGATGTATGTCAGTGATAATAAACCAGATTCTGATTTCTCCAAGGCGATTGAATAGATAAGACTTGGAGTGCCAGAAAAATATCAGCCAATTTATATAAAACCTTTTTAGAATGGCCAGGGGGATTGGAGATATTAAAGAGCAGTAGTAACACTAAACATAAGACCAGAGCATGTGTAGACCGTTTGGCCCATCGAGCCTGCTCTGCTGTTTGCTAATCTGATGAAGCCACATATATGGAGAGGGTTCAAAAGAGGTTCACCAGGATGCTGTCCTGGATAAGGAGAGGTTGGAAAAACTTGGATTGTTGTCTCTGAAGTGTTGGAGATGAGGGGAGATTTGATAGAAGCGTATAAAGTTAAGAGAGGGATAGATAGTGTAGAAAGTCAGGCTAGAATTGTCAAACACTAGAGGACAGACCCTTGATGAGAGGGGGAAAGTTTAAGGGAGATGTGCGGGGCAAGTGTTTTTTTCCTTTACACGGAGAATGCCAGCTGCCCAGAACAGACTGTTGGGGTAGTTTCACCTCATATTACAAGGATGTCGCTTTAGAACAGAGATAAGGAAGAATTTCTTTAACCAGATGATTTATAATAAATAGTATGTACAACAGCACAGTCAATATAGCATAGAAATACAGTTGTGTCAGCATGAGTTAATCAGTCTGATGGCCTGATGGAAGAAGCTGTCCCAGAGCCTGTTGGTCCTGGCTTTTATGCTGCAGTACTGTTTCCCAGATGGTTTCCCAGGTGGGGTGACTCGGGTCCCAATGATCCTTTGTGTCCTTTTTACACACCTGTCTTTGTAAATGTCCTGAATATGGGAAGTTTGCATCTACAGATGTGCTGGGCTGTCCGCATCACTCACTGCAGAGTCCTGGGATTGAGGGAAGTACAGTTCCCATACCAGGCAGTGATGCAGCCAATCAGAAACTTCTTAAGATTTGAGGACTCATGCCAAATTTCTTCAACCGTCTGAGGTGAAAGAGGTTCTGTTGTGCTTTTTTCACCACACAGCCGATATGTAGAGATCACGTGAGATCCTCGGTGATGTTTATGCCGAGGAACTTAAAGCTGTTCACCCTCTCAACCCCAGGTCCATTGATGTCAATAGGGTCTAGCCCATCTCCATTCCTCCTGTAGTCCACAACCAGTTCCTTTGTTTTTGCGACATTGAGGGAGAGGCTTTTTTGACACCACTGTGTCAGGGTGATGAATTCTTCCCTGTTGTTATTTGAGATGAGGCCAATCAATGCAGTATTGTCAGCAAATTTAATTAGCAGATTGGAGCTGTGGGTGGCAACACAGTCATGGATATACAGAGAGTAAAGGAGGGGTCTTAGTACACAGCCCTGAGGGGCACCTGTATTGAGAGCCAGAGGGGTGGAGGTGAGGGAGCCCACTCTTACCACCTGCCGGCGATCTGACAGGAAGTCCAGGATCCAGCTGCACAAGTCAGGGTGAAGGGCCACAATGACTTGTCACTGTGTCTTTGCAACCTCTTTGTTTACTATGAACATGCGATCAGGATGTGCACAGACTTCTGACTGCATTTTATTTGCATGTATTTGTTAAAGTTACCTTACCTCCCAAAGCCAGAGAACAGGATGCACTAGAAACAGTTTACATTGTGGCCTGTGCCTTGTGTATGCAGGATTATAATGCGCTGATGTCATAGATTTGGAGAGTTATGCATGGAAGCAGACTCTTAGCACCAACCAGCCCATGTCAACCGCTTCCTTGCCCTCGTCCACCGTCCCAACATGCCATGGCGGTCGGTCTTCCCACCTGGAGGTGAGGAGGGTCCCCACTGGAAGTCCCTTTATGAGGGGGTTCTTCCCATGCATCTGGGGGATCTCGGCTGAAGGGTACTGCATAGAGCGGTGTCCTGCAATAAGTTCTTTAGTTTGTACATGAATCTCCCACCGGCATGTCATTTCTGTGGGCTGGAGGAGACCGTGTACCACGTGTACCTGGAGTGTGCAAGGCTGCAGCCCCTTTTTGCGTATTTGTGTGGGCTGCTTCTCGCCTTTTGGTTGCACGTTAGCCCCACCCTATTTATATATGGTCATTCAGTAAGGAGGGGAGCATGGAGGGATGAGGATGTCCTTGTTAACTTGCTCCTGGGGCTGGCGAAAATAGCCATCTGAGGGTCTTGGAAATGGGTGGCGGGAGGATCTACCCAGGCAGTCTGCCTGGCAATGTTTAGGGGGTATGTTCGTGCCTAGGTAAATATTGAAAAGGAACACACACAGTCCACAGCGACTTTAGAGGTGTTCCGGGACCATTGGGCTCCGTGGGGTGTAAATGCCATCATTGATAGAGACGGGAACATTTTGGTTTAATGTGTATTGTGTATTTGTAGTGGAGTAATTGTGTTAGTCACTGTTTTGTATATATTGTATAGCACCGATATTTGTAATAAAGAAATTTTGTTTAAAAAAAAGATTCCCTTTTAAGCTGGCCGCACTTGTCTGCATTTGGCCCATATCCCTCTAAGCTTTTCCTAATCCAGGTACCTGTCCAAATGTCTTAAAATGTTGTGATTGGATCCACAAGTACCCCTTCTGTCAGCTCTTTCCATGCAATGGGAACTCCCGCATGTATGGTTCTTGTATATTTGGGCATTAATGGCTCTTTGCCACCTTCACATCACTTTCCCACTGAGCCCAGAATCTCGATGGAATTTTGTCCCCACCAGTTCCCAGTTCTTAAGGACATGTAAGTACCAACAGATCCGGTGTTAGCCAGTGCAACAGCGTCCTAAAATTAATTACACCCATTGACACAAAATCTTTCAGTAACACCGACTGAGAATCAAATAAGATGTGGAGTGCTGGTGTGGCGGGGTGACTCATGCTGGAGTTGTTGATGCCTCCCACTCACTTGTGTTCGCTCCGCAGAAGACAAGCTGTACTGTACTTCGACTACAGACTGCTGCAACCTGCATGAACTCAGGGACTTGACGATATATCTTCTGTGTGACTGTATTTTCCTGCTATCTTATACGTGCTCTGTGTCTGGTGCAGTGTACGACTGTTAGCACTACGTTTTGCACCTTGGCCCCGGAGTGACGCTGTTTCGTTTCGCTGTATTCATAGATATTCTTGTATGGTTGAATGGGAATTAAACTTGAACCTGAATAACAAGAGAAGCAATGAATTGTATCAGAATGCGGAAGAACCTTGTAATGAGAAACAACAGCTGGTTGTTTGGTGAGGTGTTTCGTTTAACTGGTTGGATGACTCTCTAAAGCCTGATTTTTGAAATACTGCATCCAATCATTTACAGATTTAACTTTGATATCTTAGTCATTTAAATAAACATTACTGGCTGTCTAGCCTGAATGAAAGCACCCAGGTAATCTTCCCTGTTGTTCACACCAGAGTTTACATTGGTCTGTGTAACAGGGAGTCATTTTGAGTTACATTACTGTCCTCCATTCACTGCCTATTACTGGAGAAAATCAGCCTGCTCTTGGTCCAAATTATTTGATCCACACATCAAGGACCGGAATGGTTTGAGAGCGCAGCTCACCAGCACCTTCTCAAGAGCCATTAGGGATGGGCAATTAAATGCCTGCTCAGTCTGTAAAGCCCACATCCTTGGCTAGGGAAAGAAATTAGAACCACATGTTTCCCTCTTAAATCCATTTCCTGTTACTTCAACTTTCAATCCAACGTTATGGTCCACTGGGAAACTCTTTGCTGTTTTCCCAAATAACTTCATACAACCTTTGTGAAGTGCACCCCGAGAACTACAAGGAATTCTCGGGAATTTCTGGAACTGATTTTCCACAGCCTCATGCCCTTGCCACTACCTTTCCCTCTTGGTCTGGGGATTGTCCATTCCTGGATTTCTGGAGCTGGGACACCAAGCGTTGATCCATCTCCTGCCTACACACCTGGTTGTCACAGTTTGTTGGAGACACAAGAGTCTGTAGATGCTGGAAACAGGAACAAAACAAAATTGTTGGACAAACTTGTTTGAGCAGCATCTAAGGCATCAAAGGGACTGTTGCTGTTTTAGGTTGAACCCCTACATCAGGACCAAATTGGGGGAGGGGAGGGGAGTATAACGTGTCCAGTGTTGCCACTTCCTTATTTCTATTATTATTTTGTATTTGTACAGGCAATCAGTCAGTCATTCTTTGTGTGGAATTGTCATTGATTATTTTGTATTTCCTTGTTCTACTGTGAATGCTGCTAGAAAATGAATCTTAAGGTGATATATGGTAAGATACATGTACTTTGATAATAAGTTTACTTTGGTCTTTGAATTCCCCCTACCCCATACTCCAAATCTTCTGGGCATGAGGGAAAGGTTGAAACTTGAAGAAAGTCCCAGCAGGGACTGGGGCCTAGTTCCACTTGGATCTCCTCTACACATCACAGTGATACTGCACTGGGTTGGTGTTGCATGATCCCGCTTTCTGGCGTACACATTCTGTATAAACACCAAGCTTCTCCAGGGGGAAGTCCCTATTGTATTTCTTCTTGAGCTGTTTCATTAAGCTGTTGCTGAGCAACTTGGCAAAAACCTAGAAGAGGTGATCACTTGGGAAGTGTGCAGATGGGGATTGGAAAATGTAAGCTTTAAAGGGAGCTTGACACAGTGTAATTCCCAATCCAGGAGTGTCCGACCCTACAAGGTGTTCACAAATATTCCATTCATAGTGTCCATGAACCTAAGAACACTATCCATTTTAGTCTCTCTTTTGTACTATTTATTTATCTTTAATATATTTGTTATTGGAACTCATAGTAGTTTGTTATGTATTACACAGTACTGCTGCCGCAAAACAACAAATTCTGATTGATACCTGTTCCCTCTATTCCTGTGAAAGAAACGAGGTCTTCTGACAAACATGGCATCCATTTTCTGTCTTAGTTCTACAACCTTTGATGTGCTCAGCAGGCATCTGATCACGGATGATCGAAAAATGTTAAATGTAGGGTAACACATTAGCTAAAATGGGGTGAAACAGCACAAGACACCTGGGGGATAAAACAAGTAAATGGAACTCTCAGGGTAGAAGGTTGGAACCCACCCATGCTAACTCAAAGCCCATAGGACATTATACACATGGTGTTCTCTCTATTTAAAGAAGCCAGTGTTTACGCTCGGTTTGCTTCATTAACTAAAAGGATCAAAAAAGCAAACAGTCAGTACCACGGCCACAGAGTAGAGGATCCAGTGTATGCATAAAGAATGGTTAGACCAGCTGGAGTTAGGAACCACAGGGGTCAGTGCTAGGCCATTAGGTTCTATGTACACTAACTATTTGTTACTTCACAGAGTTCAGAGGGTGCCACCGTGGCAGAGCCCCAGAGACCAGGTTCGATCCTGACCTCTGGTGCTGTCCATGTGGAGTTTGCACGGTCTTCCTGTGACTGTGTGGGTTTCCGCTGGGTATTCCAGATTCCTCCTAAATCTCCAAGAGTGTACAGAGGAGGTTCACTAGAACGATCCCTGGAATGAAAGGCTTAACATACAAGATCATAAGACATAGGAGCAGAATTAGGCCATCTGGCCCATCGAGTCTGCTCCACCTTCAATCATGGCTGATCCTTTCTTTTTCTCCCCCCTCATCCTTCTGAGTTCTAGTGAGTACAGACCCAGAGCTATCAAATGTTCCTCGTATGATAACCCTTTCATTCCTGAAATCATCCTTGTGAACCTCCTCTGGACCCTCTCCAATGCCAGCACGTCTTAGATGAGGGGCCTGAAGCTGTTTACAATATTCGAAGTGAACTTCACCAGTGCCTTAGAAAGCCTCAGCATCACACCCCTGCTCTTGTATTCTAGACCTCTTGAAATGAATGCTAACATGGCATTTGCCTTCCTTACCACCGACTCAACCTGCAATTAACCTTCAGGGTGTTCTGCACAAGGACTCACAAATCCCTTTGCATCCCAGATTTTTGGATTTTCTCCTCATTTAGAAAAAAGTCTACATATTTATTTCTACTACCAAAGTGCATGACCATGCATTTTCCAATGTTGTATTTCATTTGCCACTTTCTTGCCCATTCTCTTAATCTGTCTAAGTCCTTCTGCATCCTACCTGTTTCCTCAACACTATCTGCCCCTCCACCAATCTTCGTATCATCTGCAAACTTGGCAACAAAGCCATCAAAGCCATTCGTTACCACAGGGGGCTTTAGAGGCCAAGTCATTGTATTTAAGGGAAAGACTGATAGGTTCTTGATTGGTAAGGAGGTTACCAAAACGTTGCAGAGAGAAGGTGAAAGAAGGGGTTGAAAATTAGTGTCTGAAGTTCCTCTCCATCAAGGTTTGAAACTTCAGTAACATTGTCTGCTCCCCTGGCAGGTTGTTCTTCATTTGGCATGTGGCCTCTTTGACTCCTGATTCTTCAGTGGTCGTGCTGAGTTTAAGTTAGATCACGTGTGGTGGAAGGGAGTCGAGGGCCATTGTTTCAACACCAGAGTTGCTCCAAGTGCTCCCTCCATGGGTGCTGACTGCCTCTCTGCCCTTCATGACTTTTTCTCCTTCTGGCTTCAGCTGAATGGGCTTTTGGCTGTTTGGGCCGTGGATCACATTGACAACCCAGACATTAATCAGTTTCATTACTGACGGAGGGATGCACTGTCAGAGGCACTTTCTGCTGGGTGAGCCATTAAAGCAAGACTTCATTGGTTCTCTTGGGTGGATGTAAAAGATTCTTACAAAAAATAAAAGATTACTACAAAGAGGAATGGAGGACTAACCTCAACATCCTCTACATAGCACCATCCAGAGACAGAGAAGCAGTTTCAGCGACAGGTTATTATCGATGCAATGCTCCTCAGACAGGATGAAGAGGTCAATACTCCCCAATGCCATTAGGCTTTACAATTCAACCGCCAGGACTTAAGAACTTTTTAAAAGCTATTATTAATGCTTTTTGAGATAGTGATTTACTGAGTTTTTTTTACTGAGTTAAGTATTGTATGTAATTAGTTTTGCTACAACAAGTGTATGGGACGGAAAAAAAAGTTGAATTTCCCCATGGGGATGAATAAAGTATCTATCTATCTATCTATCTATCTATCTATCTATCACTGTTCAGGTCTGTTGGAAAATCATTAGCTGTTTCCCTACTGACACTACCTGATCTGAGGATTTCCTGTGGTTTTTTTCATTCTTATTTCATGAAACAAGATTATCTGATCTTAATTTCACTGGCATTAGTGTTAAGAATATAGCCTGTGATGTTGTGCCAAACTTGTAATTAAATGCCTAACTAAACTAACCACTTCTTCCAGCAGATGGTCCATACCGCTCCATTCTCTGTGCATTCATGTGTCTCTTAAAATGCCTTTATTATATCTGTCTCCACTACCACCTGGGCACCATCCACTGCTCTGTGTAGAAGAATCTGCCCCACACCTCTGCTTTCAACTTTTGCCCTTTACTGTGGCCGGTAACAATCGCCTCTTGCCTCAGTACTAAACTGTGGACTCACTTTTGGTGACTCTATGGGTTATGATACCGGTCCCCTCTATGAATGTTTGTTGTTTGTTTACATTTTTATTGTTTACATGACTTGGTCTTTGTTGTGTGGATTTCCCCCCATAGTTCTATTGGGTGTCTTTGTTTTGTGGTTGCCTGCAAAAAGACAAATCTCAAGGTTGTCTAGAGTGTTCATACTTTGATCATAAATGTACTTTGAACTTTTAACTCTAGTATTAGACATTTCAATCCTGGAAAAAAGATACTGGATGTTCACTCTTATCAAAAGTATGCCGCTGAGAATCTTATAAACTGATATCAGGTCTCCCCCCCAGCCTCAACGGCTCCAAAGAAAACAGCCAAACCTCTGCTTGTAGCACTTGCCTTCTACTCCAGGCTGCATCCTGGTGAACCTCTGCAAAGCCTCTAGTCCTTCCTGTAATGCACGACCAGAATGGGACACAGTAGCTTAACTAGAGTTTTATATTGTTGAATTCAGTGCTTCGATGAATAAACGCCATAATCATTTTCTGACAGTCAATCAAACAATGGTACTACTTGCATGGAGCTATGAACGTGGACCCCAATATCTCTCTGTATGTCAAATTTATTAAGTGTCCTGCCTTTAGCGGCGCTCTTTCCTTTTACATTTGATCTCCCAAAGTGCACTACATCACACATGCAAGGATCAACGTCCATCTGCCATTTCTCCTCCCATAACTGCAACTTGCATATATCCCACTGCATCCTTTGACAATCTTCTGCACTATCCATAGCTTCACCATTTATTCTGTGGTCTGGGACCTTACCCACTGATCCAGATCATTTATATATTGTGCATATCACAACAGCAGAGGTCCCAGTACAGATCTGTGCAGAGCACCACTCGTCATGAACGTCCAGCCAGCACAAGTCCCATCAACCACTACCTTGGTCCCATGCATCTTAAGTCTTCTGGATGGGCTTACCATGTGGGATTATTTTGTTTTGAAACTTGGCACCAATATTTCCAGTGTCACCTGGGCAAACCTGTCAGCCAGATGTTGCTCTGGAGGTACTGATGGGCCCAAAGGCAATTAGAATAATGCATCTTACTTTAATTTTCCAACACTATCGTTTTTCAACTTCCACTGTAGTTATAGTAATGACCTTCCTAAAGTTCAAAGTAAATTTATTATCAAATTACATATACTGTGTGTCACCATATACAACCCTGAAATTCTTTTCTCTTCTGGGGATACTCAATAAATCTATAATAGAATAATAATCATTTAGAAGCAATGAAGGACCACACCAACTTGGGCAGTCAACCTGTGTGCAAAAGACAACAAGTCAGGCAAATACAAATAGAAAGAATAGCGTGCCTTCAGGGTGTCAGATTTCCGTGGCTGATTCGGGGCTGGTGCCGCCGACTGATGCGTTGCGGGAGAACAGGGAAGGTCGGAAGCAGCGGGATTGCTGTTGACTGTGTGCCCAGAGGTACAGAGCTCGGATAAAGCGACGCAACTAACTTCTAACACCATTTAAAGACCACAAAATAAGTGGCGAGTTGTTTTGGTTATGTCTCTCCTCTCGCTGTGAAATAGGAACACCTCTTTTTCCCTTATTAGGGAGAGAGAGAGAGAGAGCGCCTGTGGTATGTCGAATACCGGGTGAACGAGTAGTCTTTGGGGTACTGCAAGTCTGTGTCTTTATTGATGCTTTGCTGCACAATTGCTTTGTGGGGGGGGGGGAACCGATGCTTTTTTTGCTGGTGGGGGGTGGGGAATCATTGCCTTGTTGCTGCTTGTGAGTGGGTGAGGGAGCTGGGAGGGGTCTTTGGGGTTCTAACATTTAACTCTCATTCATTCTTTGGGGCACTTCTCTGTTTTCATGGATGTTTGAGAAGAAAAAGAATTTCAGGATATATATTGTATACATTTCCCTGACATTAAATGTACCTATTGACCCATTAAATATCAAGAACATGAGATGAAGAGTCCTTCAAAGTGTTCATAGAAAAGAAGAATATTTCAATGATGGGGCAAGTGGAGTTGGATGAAATTATCCCCTTTGCTTCTGACCCTAATGGTTGAGGGGTAGTAACTGTTCCTGAACCTGGTGGTGTGAGTCCTGAGGCTCCTGTACATTCTTCCTGATGGCAGCAGCAAGAAGAGAGGATGTCCAGGTGGAGAGAGTCCCTGATGACGCATGCTGCTTTTCTGTGACAATGTTTTGTGTAGATGAGCTCAATACCCATGATGGATGGGGCCATATCCATTACTTTTTGTAGGATTTTCCACTTAAAGGCATTGGTGTTTCCAGACCAGGCTATGATGCAGCCAGTCAATATACTCTCCACTACAGGTCTATAGAAGTTTGTCACAGATTTATATGTCATGCTGAATCTTCGCAAACTCCTAATGAACTAGAGGCATTGCCATGCTTTCTGTTAAAGTGCTGAATTATTGCTTTCTCCTATGACTCCTTTCCATTGACAGCTCTGTCTTATTTTATCCAACTGGGAGAAATGTGGACTTTCATCCTAAGTCAGACTAGAATTTATGTTTGGGATCTGATGAGGACAGAACTGAGTTCAAAGCTCAGTACATAAGTTGTTCCCCTATCTATATAGTCATGGTTACAGGAAGCCTATGATCTTCACAGGTTCTCTTTGAGCACGTTGTTTGGTCATTGTATCCACCAGTAATAGAAAACAGGATCAAATAACATTTGTTGTTGATTTACCACTTCCTCATTAAATATTTGTTCTTCCATTTTTTTTACAATGGAAGATTTATTCACAGGACAACAGGGTAAATAGAGATCTGAATAGCCATTCAATAAATCATTCCATCATCTCTACACTAATCTTTTACAGGCAATGTCTTTCTATATTTTTATATTTCAGGAGGCCATTGAGCCCATCAAGTCTGTGTAGCTCAAGATTCATTTAATGTTATTTCCAGACACAAATGTAAAGGAAAACAAAATAATTGTTGTTCCAGATCCAATGCAGCACAAAAAAACACAATATGATAAAGAGCACAATAATAAAAACAGAATAAGTATAAATACATAAGATAGGTTATATACAGACAATGATTGTATGTCCATAAAGTAATGCTAGGCACAGGAGTGTGTGCAAAGGAGACAGACAGGAAATGATTAAGTAGTAGTGATGAGTGGGGTGTGGAGGGATGGGTCCATGGATGGAGGTGTTGACCAGCCTCATTGCTTGGGCAAAGTAACTGTTTTTGAGTTTTGTAGTTCTAGCATGGATGCTTCATAGCCCCTTGATGGAAGTGAGACAGAGTCCACGAGCAGGGTGGGTAGGATCCTTCATGATGTTACTGACCCTTTTCCAGGAACTTCCTACTATATGTCCTTGATGGTGGATGGCTGGTGCCAGTGATGCAGTGGAAAGTTTGACTACCCATTGTACAGCCTTCCTGTCTACCACAGTGCGATTTCTAAACCGCGCAGTGGTGCAGCATGTTAGGATGCTCTCGACTGCACATCTGTAGAACGATGTGAGTATAGATGTGCATAGTCCAGCTCTCTTCAGCCTCCTCAGAAAGTAGAGGCATCAGTGAGCTTTCCTAGTTGTGTAGGATGTGTTCTGGGACCATGAGAGTTTGGGTGAGATGTGGACTCCCAGGAGTATGAACCTGTTCACAGTTTCCACTGTTGTGCCGCCAGTGTAAAGAGGCGTGTGAGTTCTCCTGAACTTGATTACCATCTCCTCTGTCTCGTAGACATCGAGGAAGAGGTTATACGCCCGGCACCAGGCCCCAAGCTCTTCTACCTGCTCTCTGTAGGCCATTTCATCGTTGTTGGTGATGAGCCCCCCCACCGGTGAACTTGACAATGTGATTTACTTGGGTGTTTGACCATGCCGTCATGTGTGGCGATGTGGAGAGTGATGGGCTCACCGCACGGCCTTGGGTGCATCTGTGTTGAAGAAGGTGTGGAGGGAGGAGCGGTTGTGCATCCGGACTATGAGATCTGTCGGTTAGGAAATCCAACCATTGCATAGTGGTGTACTTAGACTTAAGAATGAGAGTTTGTTCACCAGAATTGTTGGGACAATAGTATTGAATGCCGAACTGAAATCCAGTAAAAGCATTCTGATATGTGTCCTTGTTTTTTTAGGTATGTCAGGGCCAGGTGATTGACAGATGCCACGGTATCTGTCATAGAGCAGTTCTGTTGGTGAGTGTCCAGTGTGGCAGGAAGGGAGACTTTGAGATGTGGCAGTATCAGCCGTTCAAACCACTTCATGATGATCGGCATCAGTGCCACTGGGCGGCGGTTGTTTTGTTCCGAAGGCGCAGAGTTCTTTGCTACAGGGATGATGGTGACTGATTTGAAGCATATGGGGACAGCAGCCTGGATGAGTGGAGTGTCTCTGATGTCAATGAGCTGATGTTCACAGTCCCTGAGTACTCAGCCTGTTCGGCACCGGAAGCGGGTTGATTCTCACTCCTGCTGGCTGCTCACCTGTGAAAGGGGTAACTTTTGTGGCCGGTGTTGTGTTGCAGTCCTCGAAGTGTGCATAAAAGTTGTTTAGTGTGTCAGGGAGAGAGGCATCGCTGATACAGTTGACGCTGTTTTTCCTTGTGTAGTCGGTAATGCCCTTGATGCCAGCTATGTACACCGGGGACCATGATTAGACAGGTGTTCCTGAATATTTCGTGCATAGGCAGTCTTTGCTCTCTTGATGCCTAAGATGAGATTTCTCCTGGCTGCTCTGAGAGCTGGTCTGTTACCTGACTTGAAGGCAGCGTCCCAAGCTTTTAGTAAGGAGCGCACCTTTGCATTCAGCCAGGGCTTCTGGTTGGTCTGTGAAGTGATTGCTCTTGAGGTACCAATGTAGCCCGCGATGGATGAGACGTATTCCTTTGACGTTTGTGTCTTCTCCGCTTTGTGGCAGCCACCAGTTCGTCCGTTCAGGGCAGTGGTGAACACAACAGTAAACTCCCTCGGCAAGTAATGTGGCTGGCAATTAATTGTGAAATGTTCAATTGCCCAGAAACAGTGACTTCAGATAAATTTGTGCACCAACCTCTGTTAATGTACATGCAGATTCCACCTTCTTTGGAGTTCCCCGACAGGAAGTTTTTGTCTGTGCAGAACAGAGTTGAATCACTGAGTTGGGTACGTCGTTGTTTAGCCATGTTATGGTGAAAACCAGACTGTAGCAGTTTCTCATCTCCACCTGTGCATTCAGAACACAGAGAAATCTCCTGTGTCTTGTCGTTTTATTTATTTCTCTGTTGTCTCCCACATCCCCATCAACTACCCCGTCCCCGTTTCTCCTATCACCCCCCCCCCCCCAGACTAGGGGTTGATTTGCAGTGACCAATTAAACTACAATCAGAACATCTTTGGGATGTGGGAGGAAAACAGAGCACCATGAGGAAACACCATGGTCATGGGATAGCATACAATGTCCACACAGCAGCACCAGAGGTTGCAATCAAACCCAGGTCTCTGAAGTTGTGAATCAACAGCTCTACCTTCCATACTGCTGTAACAATCTTGCATTAGACCCTGGACACCCATTCCTTGTTAAAGCAAGACTTGCATTTCTATAATGTCCTTGTGAAACATAGTATTTTGTAGCTACTGAAATATAGTCACTGTTATGATATAGCTATCGAGACCAGGGTCCAAAGCTGATCTCAGGCACACTTTGTGAGGAGTTTGCACATACTCCCTATGACCACACAGGTTCCAGTTCCCTCACACATCACAGAGATATGCTGGTAGGTTAACTGGCCAGTGTAAATTGTCCCTTGGTAGATGATGGTGGAATAAACAGATGGGAGATGATTGATTATGAAGAGGACAGTTCAAAGGGAAAAGGGGACAGAGGGTGGGGACCTGATGGCCTGAATGGGGTCCTTCTGAGCCATAAATATCTAAATAATCTAGAAAACATCCATTAGCACCACAGCAAGCTCTATCTAAGGCCATGAGATATAGGAGCAGAATTAGGCCATCTGGCCCATTGACTCTGCACTGCTATTTCATCATGGCTGATCCAACTTTCTTCTTGGCCTCAATCTCCTGCCTACTCTCTGTATCCCTTCATGTCCTGACCAATCAGGAATCTATCAACCTCTGTCTTAAGTATACATACAGTCTTGGCATCCATAGCTGCCTGTAGCAACAAATTCCATATTCCATAGAAAGAGCCAGGGATCAATTGGCAAAACAATCTTTATGTATAATACAGGCCAAGATAATCTCTCTGCTTTCCAGGTGGGGTTGTGGGATCTTTTAAGTCCATCTGAGGGAGGAGACAGCCCATGATAGTTTTGGCATCTCTAATGGTGCAATATGCCCTCAGTACAGTTTTCAGACTAAATTAGAAGTAGAAAGCTGGAAGAACTCATCAGGTTGGGCAGCATCTGGGGAGGGAAAGGGTGTAAACTTGATGTTTTGGGTGAGAACTTGCATCAGGACAGTAGAAAAGATTGCCATTACACAGCAGTATGAAGTGGGCTAGGTGGGATGGAGAGGTGATGATGGGCAGATGGAACTAGGGATAGTGAGGGGTGGGTGAAATGAAGTAAACTAAGTAGTCAGATGAGTGTATGCATGTCAGTGTGTGTGCCCTGGAGCAACTGGGAAAAGTCTGGGCAAGGGGAGACGGCATGGAGCCCAGGCACGAAGATCTGAGTTCAGTGGGGCAAGAGCAAGCAGAAGCAATGGGTCTTTAAGAAATAAGCTTTTGTGTTCAGGTCGTGGTGTAGGCGGGACTTGCCAAATTATGACTTGGGAGCAGTCCACTGAGACAGAACTAACAAGAACAGAGATGCTTGTTATTATCCAATGAACTCTTGTGTTTACGCTTCCACTAAATCCCTGATCACCTTGATTGCTTCTTTATGTTTCTTTGGTCCTCCTTAAGATCATTCCTTAAATCTCCTTAAAATCATTCTAACAAACACAGGGTTATCAGCAGGCCCTATGGTTCAACCTGCTTGTTCAGTGACACAAAATTATCTTCAGAACTTTAAACCCCTCCATCAATGAATCTCTAACTTTTTGCACCTTGTTGTATTTTATAATGTGGGGACCAGAACTGAGCATCATGCTCTGTGTAGGGTCTAACCAAGTCTTTGTATAAATAATGACCCATGTCCAACTGATACACTTTATCCTGAAATAATGGTTTTAATTTTTTCCCATATTTTACACTTTAAGGGATTGTCTCAGAAGCTTTCTTTTAAGAACGACAGTTTTTCTTGCATTATTTTGAGAGGTATGTCTGGGCAAGTGAAGAGGTAATTGAGAGGAGCTACTGGAAAGTGGTCACCCCAAGGCTACAGGAGAGACATAAATGGGTGACTTGTCTGGAGAAGGAAGGGAGAACATCAGATAGTGGAGTGCACCCCTGTGGCCTTTCCCCTCAACAATAAGTACTCCACTTTGAATGCTGTTGTGGAGAACGGCCTACCTGGGGGAAGCAAGAGTGGCCGTGCCTCTGGCACTGAGTCTGGCCCTGTGGCCCATAAGGCTAGGAAACTGAAGAGCATGGCAGCAGTAACAGTGGACTGTATTGTCGGGGGACAGAGAGGCGATTCTGTGGATGCGAAAAAGAGACACGAATGGTGGTTTGCCTCCCAGGTGCCAGGGTTCGTGATGTTTCTGAACATGTCCACAGTATCCTGAAAAGAGAGGGTGAGCTGCCAGAAGTCGTGGTACACATTGATACCAACCACATGGGTAGAAAAAAGGAGGAGGGCCTGAAAAAAGAACACAGGGAGTTAGGAAGGAAACTGAGAAGCAGGGCCTCAAGGGTAATAATCTCGAGATTGTTGCCTGTGCCACGCAACGGTGAGGATAGGAATAGAATGAGGTGGCAGATGAATGTGTGGCTGAAGAATTGGAGCAGGGGTCGGAGATTCAGATTTCTGGATAATTGGGACCTCTTCTGGGGCAGGTGTGACCTGTACAAAAATGTTCGGGTTGCACTTGAATCCGAGGAGGACCAATATTCTTGTGGGCAGGTTTACTGGAGCTGTTGGGAGTGGTTTAAACTAATATGGCAGGGGGCTGGGAACCAGGATGGAAGAACTGAGGATGAGCAGCAGATGATGGACGTAACATGAATGTAAGGAAGGACAAGCCAAAGATTGGGTACAAATGCAGACAGAACAAAGAATTAAATTGTACCACAGAGGCAAAATTCAAAAGGACGAGAAATGCAGGACTGAAGGTACTGTGTTTAAATGTGTGTAGCATCTGGAATAAAGTGAATGAACGTGGTGCAATTAGTGATTGGTTATTATGATGTTGTGGGCATCACTGAGTTGTGGCTGGAAGGAGGCCGTAGTTGGGAGCTTAACATTAAAGGATATATTTTGTGTTGAAAGGATAGGCGGTGGTGTGGTTCTGTTGGTAAGAGATGGAATTACATAGTTAGAAAGAGGTGACATAGGGTCGGAGAAAGTTGTAGAGTTAAGAAATTGCAAGGGTTAAAATAAAACATTATGGGAATCATATCTAGGGATCCAAATAGTAGCCAAGATGTGGGGTTGAGATTGGAAAAGGCATGTAATAAGGGTAATGTCATAATTGTAACGGGGGACTTCTATATACAAGGGGATTGGAAAAATCAGGTTTGTGTCAGATCACAAGAGGGGGAATTTGTTGAATGCCTACAAGAGGGCTTTTTAGAGGAGCTTGTGCTTGAGACTACTTGGGGAAAGACAATCTTAAATTGGGTGTGGTGTAATAACCCAAATTTTATCAGTCAACTTAACAGAAAGGAACTCTTAGGAGGCAGTGATCATAATCTGATATAATTCATACTGCAGTTTGAGAGGGAGAAGCACAATTCACATATTTCAATATCACAATGGAATTAAGGGAGTTACAGAGGCATGAGAAAAGCCCTTACTCTCTAGATTGGAGGAGGATACTGGCGGGGATGACAGCAGAACAGAGATGGCTGATGTTTCTGGGAATAGTTCACAAGGTGCAGGATGGATATATCTGCAGAAGAAGTAGTTCTCAAATGGCAGGAGGTAGGCAACTGTGGCTGACAAGGGAAGTTAATATAAAAGCCAAGGGAAGGGCATATAAGGTATAAAAAGTGAGTGGATAGTTGGATGATTGGGAAGCTTTTAAAATTCAACAAAAGACAACTAAAAAGCTATAAGAAGGGAAAAGATGAAATATGAAGGTAAACTAGCCAATAATATAAAGCAAGATTCTAAAAGTTTTTTTTCAGTTATAAAAAGAGTAAAAGGGAGGTGAGAGTTGATCAGCAGGCCAGGCAGCATCTGTGGGGAAGAAGTACAGTCGGTGCTGCCTGGCCTGCTGAGTTCCTTCAGCATTTTGTGTGTGTTGCTCGGATTGCCAGCATCTGCAGATTCTCTCTTGTTTGAGATGAGAGTTGATATTGGACCACCGGAAAATTATACTGGTGAGGTAGTAATGGGGGACAAAGAAATGGAAGATGAACTCAGTGAGTACGTACAAACAAGCTGGAGGAACTCAGCAAGTCGGGCAGCATCCGTGGAAATGAGCAGTCAACGTTTCGGGCCGAGACCCTTCGTCAAGACGTCCTGACCTGCTGAGTTCCTCCAGCTTGTTTGTACGTGTTGATTTGACCACAGCATCTGCAGTGTACTTTGTGTGAACTCAATGAGTGCTTTGCATCAGTTTTCACTGTGGAAGACACTAGCAGTGTGCCAGAGGTCTGTGAGTGTCAGGGAGCAGGAGTGAGTGCCATTACAAAGGGAAAATGTGCTAGACAAGCTCAAAGATCTTAAGGTGGATAAGTCACCTGGGCCAGATGGACTACCTCCCAGCGTCCTGAAAGTGGTTGCCGAAGAGGTGAAGGACGCTTTGGTCAAGATCTTTCAAGAATCTCTTGATTCTATCATGGTGTCAGAGGGTTGGAAGATAGCAAATCTCACTCTGTGGCGACCCACTTCCCAGCGCACTCGAACCAGCTCACACAGTGGCGTGCGCCAGCATTGAGGCCGGTCCCAAAAAGGGCGCCAAGTCTGCTTCACCAGCAAGGGGAAAAGCCCGCGCGCGGGACGGGACTGTGAATACGCAGTATTGTGAATACTGTGAATACAGTATTCCCACCCGGGGAGGGCGGGATCAGGAAGGCTTTAAAGCGAAGCCGCGAAGTTTGAATAAATCTCTTTTGCAACTGCAGCTCATCAACTCCGTGTCGTTATTTCAGCGCTGCGTGTAACACACCGCTACAACTCCACTCTTTAAGAAGGGAGGAAGGAAAAAGAAAGGAAATTATAGGCCAGTTAGCCCAACCTCAGTGGTTGGGAAAGTGTTGGAGTCTATTTTTGAGGATGAGGCTTTGGGGTACTTGGAGACTAATGATAAAATAAGTCAAAGTCAGCATGGTTTCAGTAAAGGGAAATCTTGCCTGACAAATCTGTTAGAGTTCTTTGAGGAAGTAACAAGCAAAGTGGACAAAGGAGAGGCAGTGGATGTCATTTAGATAGCTAGATAGATAGATACTTTATTTATCCCCATGGGGAAATTCAACATTTTTTCCAATGTCCCATACACTTATTGTAGCAAAACTAATTACATACAATACTTAACTCAGTAAAAAATATGATATGCATCTAAAATCACCCTCTCAAAAAGCATTAATAATAGCTTTTAAAAAGTTCTTAAGTAGTTTACTTAAATACATTGAGTCCTAACCCCGGCACTTTAACATATCTTACTCCTGGCGGTTGAATTGTAAAGCCTAATGGCATTGGGGAGTATTGATCTCTTCATCCTGTCTGAGGAGCATTGCATCGATAGCAACCTGGCGCTGAAACTGCTTCTCTGTCTCTGGATGGTGCTATGTAGAGGATGTTCAGAGTTTTCCATAATTGACCGTAGCCTACTCAGCGCCCTTCGCTCTGCTACCGATGTTATACTCTCCAGTACTTTGCCCACGACAGAGCCCGCCTTCCTTGCCAGCTTATTAAGACGTGAGGCATCCCTCTTCTTAATGCTGCCTCCCCAACACGCCACCACAAAGAAGAGGGCGCTCTCCACAACTGACCTATAGAACATCTTCAGCACCTCACTGCAGACATTGAATGACACCAACCTTCTAAGGAAGTACAGTCGACTTTGTGCCTTCCTGCACAAGGCATCTGTGTTGGCAGTCCAGTCTAGCTTCTCGTCTAACTGTACTCCCAGATACTTGTAGGTCTTAACCTGCTCCACACATTCTCCATTAATGATCACTGGCTCCATATGAGGCCTAGATCTCCTAAAGTCCACCACCATCTCCTTGGTCTTGGTGATATTGAGACGCAGGTAGTTTGAGTTGCACCATATCACAAAGTCCTGTATCAGTTTCCTATACTCTTCCTCCTGTCCATTCCTGACACACCCCACTATGGCCGTGTCATCAGCGAACTTCTGCACATGGCAGGACTCCGAGTTATATTGGAAGTCTGATGTGTACAGGGTGAACAGGACCGGAGACAGCACGGTCCCCTGCGGCGCTCCTGTGCTGCTGACCACTGTGTCAGACCTACAGTCTCCCAACCGCACATACTGAGGTCTATCTGTCAAGTAGTCCACTATCCAATCCACCATGTGAGAGTCTACTCCCATCTCCGTTAGTTTGTGCCTTAAGATCTTGGGCTGGATGGTGTTAAAGGCACTAGAGAAGTCCAGGAATGTAATCCTCACAGCACCACTGACCCCATCCAGGTGAGAGAGGGATTTGTGCAGCAAATACGTGATAGCATCCTCCACTCCCACCTTCTCCTTATACGCAAACTGAAGAGGATCCTGGATTTTCAGAAGGCATTTGATAAAGTGCCTCACGTGAGGCTGCTTAACAAGATAAATTCCTATTGCATTAAAGGGAAGATACAGACATGCATAGCGGAATGGCAGACGGACAGGAGGCAGTGAATGGGAATAAAGAGAGCCTTCTCTGGTTGGCTGCCAGTGCCAGTGATGTTCCTTAGGGGTCAGTATTGGGACCGCTACTTTTCACGTTGTTTGTCAATGATTTAGATAATGGAATTGATGGCTTTGTGGCAAAGTTTGCCGATGATACAAAGATAGGTGGAGGTGCTGAGGAAGCAATGTGATTGCAGCAGGATTTAGACAGATTGAGAGAATGGGCAGAAAAGTGGCAGACGGAATATGGTGTTGGGAAATGTACGATAATGCATCTTGGTAAAAGGAACAATAGTGCAGACAATTATCTAAATGGGGAGAAAATTTCAAACATTGGAGGTGCAGAGGGACTTGGGAGGCCTCATGCAAGACTCCCAAAAGGTAAATTCACAGGCTGAGTCTGTGTTAAAGAAGGCAAATGTAATGTTGGTGTTTATTTCAAGGGGAATAGAATATAAAAACAAGGAGATGACACTAAGCCTTCATAGACACTAATCACTTCACACTTGGAAGATTGTCAACAGTTTAGGGCCACATATCTCAGAAAGGATGTGTTATCATTGGAGCGAGTCCGGAGGAGATTCACGAGGATGATTCCAGAAATTAAGGTGTTAACATAGAGGAGCATTTGTCATTTTTGGGCCCGTACTCATTTAGAAGAATGTGAGGGGATCTCATTGAAACCTACCAAATGTTGAAAGGACTAGAGTGGTTGTGGAGAGGATGTTTCCTGTGGTGGGGGTATCCAGAACTAGAGGGCACAGACTCAAAATTGAGGGGTGACCTTTTAGAACAGAGATAAGGAGAATTTTTTTTTAAGCCAGAGAGTAGTGAATCTATGGAATGCTCTGCCACAGACTGTGGTCAAGCCCAAGGCAGGTGTATGAGTGGGATCCAGGATCAGCCGTGATGGAATGGCGGAACAGACTCGATGGGCTGAAAGGCCTAATTCTGCTCTTCTGTTTTATGGTCTAACCCACTGATGGTTTGCATGATAGTGGCACACTGGGTCTCTATAGTCATTTATTGAAGAAGCTATGCCTAACGCATAACCAACTTTTCTTTACTCCAGGTTTGCTCATTAAGGTTGCATTGACCCTGTAATCCGGATTTTTTTAGCAGCTTTTTTAATGCAGTAAAATAGACCAGGTTTTTCCCAACGGGAAGCGCAGGAAGTGATGGAGATCGCTGTTACTGGGTACGAATTTTATGGGGGCATTGATGGAACAGAGAGGGCGTGAACATGTAATGGAATAAGAACAGGCAGTACACGTTAGGACAGAGCAAGGTTGGTATCTTTCAGTGGGTGAAAGCTGAGGTATTTTTAAATCTTGGGAAGCTTTGACATGCTTCTGTTGTCTCAGTGGAGAAGGAATGGGGAACTGTTCATCTACTGGTGAGGAAATGTGTAGGGGAGGCTTATCAGCTCCTTCTGCATTCTCCCAGAACAGCAACTGCATTTGCCGAGCAAGGGGTGGCTTTGATATGTCCTGAGGTTATAATTCTTTCTTTTGAAATCTCTTCTTGCAATCCAAGTAAATTACACTCAGTGGAATTCTGGTTATTCCCAGGCAACGTCAATTAGAAGGGTTTAAAGGGAGTGTGTCCCGGGAGACATACACACTTAACTCTTTGGCTTATTACTAAATTTGATATCATCCAGCACCTTTACTGATTCCTGAGCAAGTTGCTGGAGAAAACGGTCCAGAAATTCACTCTTTTTCTAATGAGTCCCTTTCTGCTTATCTCAGTCCAGTTCAGGAACAATTGTCCATGAATCATCAGGCTTCTGAACGAGAGGGGAGTACTTCACTCAACTTCACTTGCGCCATCACTGTTCCCACAACCTATAGACTCAATTTCAAGGACTTTTTGATATTTATTTATTTTTATTTTTTTTCTATTTGCATGGCTTGTTGTCTTTTGCACACTGGTTGTCTGCCGTTAGTACTGTCTTTCATCAAATCTGTTATGGTTATTGGATTTATTGAGAATGCCCACAAGAAAATGAACCTTAAGGTTGTATATGGTGACAACCTTATAGGTGATAATAAATAATTTGGGAAGAAATTTACTGTGAACTTTGAAGTTAATGCAGTACTCCTTGTTCATAGGGTCTCAGTTTTAACAAAATCAGCTCATTATGATGCAGAAAGATCTACATTCCTTTCTCACAATCCATGGCCTGAAGACATCCCAAACACGTCTGAGCTGTGCACTCTCCATAGCTTCAAGATGTCCCAAAACACATCCCGACTGTGCACAGCAAGCTCCCCCAAATAACATCATCAAAGTACCACCCCTGTTGGTCAGAACACAGTATTGCCCCAGTTGTCTTAAACTTTCAGGGGATCATAGAAATCACTTATTCACACAAGGGGAAATGGGAAACTGGAGCTTTTGATTCCCCCAATCCCCTTCCCCTCCCCGCTCAATTAAAAACTGTCAAAACTTGAGGATAGAACATGGAACAGTACAGCACAGAAGCAGGCCTTCAGCCTACAATGTTGCACTGAATTAATTATACTAATGGCACCTATTGTCTTCTACCTGCACATCCCTCCATTCTCTGCACATTTGTGTGTCTGTCATTAAATGACTGTTTTATTTACCTCCAGCATCACCTCTGGCAGTGCATTCTGGTCTCCTTCCACTCTCTGCGTTTAAAAATATCTTGCCCCACACATCTCATTTTTCCCTCTCACCCTAAAGCAATCCTGTAGTATTTGACATTTCTACCCCAAGAAAAAGATAACAGCTCTCTATCAATCTGCTCTCATAATTTTATAAACATCCACGAGGTCTCCCCTCAGCTTCCGTTAATCCAAAGACAATAAATCAAGTTGTCCAGCCGTTCCTCACAGCTCATGCCTCTAATCCAGGCAGGAACCTTGTAAACCTAACAGGAGCAAACCTGCAGATGCTGGAAATCCGAAGGAACACCCACAAAATAGAACATAGCACAATACAGACCCTACAAGTACTGTGTGTAAACCTATTCTACAGCTCTCCAAAGCCTCAACATGGGGCAACCAAAACTGAATCCAGTCCCTCAGATTCAGACTAACTAAAGTGTTGATAAGAATTGTGGGTCAGGATATTCAAATACTGACCAGCCATGGCTTAACTGATTGGTGGAAGAGACTAGAGAACTAAGTGGCCTGCTATTCTTCAGAAAGGCGCCTTCAGCTTTCTCTTCATTCAAATCTTTCTCCCTTTTCTTCCCCCACTCAACCAACATCCCCACAGCTAAGATGACTCCCCACGCAATTCCTGAAGCCTCAGCAACCCCAGCACTGGACCCAAAGGAACAGAGAGAGCAAATGATGCGCAGGAGGTTAAAGGTCATCGAGGAGCTAGTACAGACCGAGAGAGATCACTACAAGGACCTGGATCTGTGTATCACGCATGTCGTGCAACCTCTCCGGCAGAAACAGGTAATCTTTTTGTACCTAGTCGAGCCACTCTGTGCTGTGATCCTATTGCTCAGCTCCCTCTGCTGGTTAACGTACGGAACGTGCTGCCAGAGGAGATGGCGTCAAAGCGTGATTAGTGCCATTTTGACAGGCACTTAAATGGGGGTAAGGTATAGAAAGACAGAGGTTCAGTGCTGGAACAAGGGATTAGTTTAGTGGATGAGCTTCACGTTCCTGGGTTTAAACACCCTGGAGTATCTATCCTGCGTCCAGATGCAGCCATACTGCCAATGTTCAATAGTGCCCTTTGACATCAGAGAATGCATACAGTATACAACCTGAAATTCTTGCTCTTCACAGACATCTACAAAAACAGTAGCATATTCCAAAGAATGAATGACGGTAAAATCATTTGAACCCAAAGCCCTCTTCTCCCCTGAGTCCCACGCACAAGCGTCAACCTCCAACAGCTGATCCGCTGTTCCTGATATTCCCTCTTCTCCAGCGACGCTTCAGGCACTGGCATAGAATCGGCTCATCCAAAGGCCTGCAAAGTTTAGGGCCCCCGAAGGCCCTCTTGGCTTCTTGGCTGTGCCCTTGGGATATCGAAAAACGGCCTGGTCAGTGAACCCTGAGAGCGGGAACCATTACCATAAAGAACCACAGTTTGAGTGCTGGCGCAGGTCAAAGGCACTGACAGAACCCATCCTTGAAAAGGGGAAAAAAACAGACATTCAAGGTAGTAATTAAGCTTTTTCCACAGATGAGCTCAAAGAAGCTACTGTCTAGCGCCATCATAGCTCCGCCCCAAAGTCTCCATTTTCTTAGAAGTTTAAGACAATTCAGTATGTCATCAAAAACTGACAAATTTGTCTACGGTGGAAGTCAATCTGACTGGTTGTGTCATGGCCTGGTAAGGGAATTCCAGTGCGCAGAAATTCAAGAGGCTACAGAGAGAGGCGAACTCCTCCATTTCCATCGTGGGCACAGCTCTCCCCACCATTGAGGGCATCCATGTACCGATGACTCAGCAGAGTATAGCATCTATCATCAGGGTCCCCCACCTTTAGGGGGAGGGGAATGGCCGACCTCTTCTTGATGCTGCAGTCAGACAGGAGGTACAGGACCTCAAAGACCCACATCCCAAGGTTCAACAACAGATTGTATCAGGTTCTTGAGCTTACTTGTGTTTACAACTCAATTCTACCTCAGATCATGTCTCCCTCATCTTGCACTAATGTGACTATGTTTCTTTCCTTGTTATTTTGTCCCGTAAGTTGTACGTGATTTAGGTGGCAGACCAGCTGCTGGGGATTGGGGAAAAAACATCCTCGTCGTGGAGAAAGGTCTCAGCCTGAAACGTCGAGTTGTTTATTCGTTTCCATAAACGCTGCTGGACCTGCTGAGTTCCTCTGGCATTCTGTGTGTGTTGTCTTGGATTTCCACATCTGCAAACTTTCTCATGTTTATTATTGCTACTCCTGTGTTTTGTATCATTAAATGTTCTCTTTGTGATTTATATAAATGACCTGGATGAGGAAGTGGAGGGATGAGTTACTAAATTTACTGATGACACTAAGGTTGGAGGTGTTGTGGATGGTGTGGAAGGCTGTCAGAGGTTACAACGGGACATTGATAGGATGCCAAACTGTGCTGAGAAGTGACAGATGGAGTTCAACCCAGAGAAGTGTGAGGTGGTTCATTTTGGTAGGTCAAAGATGATGGCAGAATATAGTATTAATGGTAAGGCTGTTGGCATTGTGGAGGATCAGAGGGATCTTGGGGTCTGAGTCCATAGGACACTCAAAGCTGCTGCGCAGGTTGACTCTGTGGTTAAGAAGGCATATGGTGCATTGGCCTTCATCAATCGTGGGGTTGATTTTAAGAGCCAAGAGGTAATGTTGCAGCTATATCGGACCCTGGTCAGACCCTACTTGGAGTACTGTGCTCAGTTCTGGTCACCTCACTACAGGAAGGATGTGGAAACCATAGAAAGGGTGCAGAGGAGATTTACAAGGATGTTTCTTGGATTGGGGAGCATCCCTTATGAGAATAGGTTGAGTGAACTCGGCCTTTTCTACTTGGAGCGATGGAGGATGAGAGGTGACCTGATAGAGGTGTACAAGATGATGAGAGGCATTGATCATGTGGATAGTCAGAGGCTTTTTCCCAGGGCTGAAATGGCTAGCATGAAAGAGCACAGTTTTAAGGTGCTTGGAAGTAGGTACAGAGGAGATGTCAGGGGGTAAGTTTTTTACACAGCGAATGGTGAGTGCGTGGAATGGGCTGCCGGCGACAGTGGTGGAGGTGGATACAATAGGGTCTTATAAGAGGCTCCTCGATATGTACATGGAGCTTAGAAAAATAGAGGGCTATGGGTAACCTTAAGTAATTTCTAAAGTAAGTACATGTTCGGCACAGCATTGTGGGCTGTATTGCCTGTATTGTGTTATAGGTTTTCTAAAAGAGGGCAACCTAATCATGATAGGCAAGAAGTGGCAAGGTTTTGGGACTGGTGGAGAGACCAAACAATGGAGTAATAATGTAAGAACAACTGATGGATCAATAGGGTCTGTAGCAGAAAGTTCCACAGCAAGGCAGCAGTGAGAATGTAGGAGTTGAGTGGCAAAGGGCAGAGATGGGTTTCAGTGGAAGCCATATTAACACGAGTGTGAAAGGAACTGAGTGAGGTGGTGAAGGGAGAAGATTAGAAGGAATGGAAGCAGGCAGGAGTTAAATCCAAGCACCAGAATGAAGCAGGTGGACCGAATGGCCTGGCCCCTGCTGTGGGCTTAATGCAGTTTAGTTGCTGCTGCCCAGGTATTTCAATCTGAAGAAAGTACAAAGAAGATCTCAAATACCTAATGACAGACAGAAATCTAATCACAGTCTACATGTCTCTACTTTCTGTGAAGGCTGAGGAAAGTCCATCTCCCACACCCCATCCTCATCACATTCCACAGAGGTTGTATTGAGAGTATCCCGAGCAGCTGCATCACTGCCTGGTTCAGAAATTGCACCATCTCGGATCGCAAGACTCTGCAGCGGATAGTGAGGTCAGCTGAGAAGATCATCGGGGTCTCTCTTCCCGCCATCACGGACATTTACACTACACGCTGCATCCGCAAAGGAAACAGCATTATGAAGGACCCCACGCACCCCTCATACAAACTCTTCTCCCTCCTGCCGTCTGGGAAAAGGCACTGAAGCATTCGGGCTCTCACGACCAGACTATGTAACAGTTTCTTCCCCAAACCTATCAGACTCCTCAATACCCGAAGCCCAGACTGACACCTTGCCCTACTGTCCTGTTTATTATTTATTGTAATGTCTGCACTGTTTTTGTGCACTTCATGCAGTCCTGTGTAGCTTTCTCTGTGTTGTTTTTTTACGTAGTTCATTCCAGTTTTTGTACTGTGTCATGTAACACCATGGTCCTGAAAAACATTGTCTCATTTTTACTATGTACTGTACCAGTAGTCATGGTTGAAATGACAATAAAAGTGACTTGACTTGACTTAATGTTGATTACAGACAGATGCAGATAGTTTGGATACATTCTATGAACCAAATCCCATGGGACACTAAAGTCGGAGGATGTTAATTGCCACACAAAATGCTGGAGGAACTCAGCAGGTCAGGCAGCATCGAAGGAGAGGAATAAACAATTGACATTTTGGCCTCAGATCCTTCATCAAGACTAAAGGAATGGGGAAGAAAACAGAAGCCATGTTGGCTCCTTCCTCATTCCTTTCCAGTCCTGAGGAAGGGTTTCAGAATGAAACATTGATTGTTTATTCCTCTCTGTAGATGCTGTCTAAGCTGCTGAGGAGTTCCTCCAGCATTTTTTGTTTACTCTGGACTTCCAGCATCTGCAGTATCTCTTGTGTTTATGTTAATTTCCTGTTGGACTAAAACTATATTGCCTGATGTTTGAAGTGACGAATCTTTATAAATTAATTCAGCTTTCTCTCTGCAGATAGAGTGTCTCGATGTGGACGGGTTGTTCAGTAACATCGAATCAGTCCATCAGATATCTGCCAAGCTCTTGTCAATGCTGGAATACACAGTCACCGAGGATGAGCAAGAAACACAGATGATCGGTATGGAAGCAATGACCTGGAATATATTTGTATTTAACAGTTGGAGATCCCAGAAATCCATATAGATTTCTACAGAGATCTAAGTGGAGGAGTTGTAAAAGTAGAGGAAACCTATTCAACATGTTCATAATGTAATTTTTTTTAATGATTGGGTGGGTTGAAAGCTAGGATAATAAATAGGGAGAAAGGAAAGCCTTGAGGTTGTGCATAAAACCTAGAAAATTTAATTAATGTATTTCAGAGTGCTGCCCTGCTGTGAAGGGAACAATATAAAATGAAGCTCAGCAGAGGTCGGAAAAAATGGGGTTGCCTCTAGATGTAATACAGTTAAGACAACATTACTGGGTAAAAACATACTGAGGCCAAAGGAAGTCACATCCAATGCACACCGTTTAAGGGAATACAAAATACTTAGGGGAACAAAATTAGGAAATCAAAAAGGAACTGTGAAATTGAATCTTGAAGGAAAAATGTCGTAAATTATGGGAGATGCAAATTGTAAAAAAAAAAGGATGATGGTGAAATAGGGTAGACAGTCGAGAGTCAGAATCATTGCCCAGGTAGAAATATCAAGTACTGGAGGACACGCATTTATGGTAAGAGGGGAAATATTTGAAGGGATGCGTAAGACAATTTTTTTTACAGAGTGGTGGGTGCCTGGAACAGGTGCCGGTGGAAGCCGATACAGTAGTGGTCTTTATACGTATCAACAAGCAGGAAGGATCTGGTTCAATTCAGCATCATGTTCGGCACAGACATGATGGGCTGTAGGGCCTGCTCCTGTGCTGTGCTCTTCTATGTTTTATGAATATAAAACAAAATGGGATAGGTTCCCACATATAAATAATAAAAAGAAAAATTGGGATTATTATTGGCATATTCACCGGAGAGAGTAAAGCCATCATAGTCTTTGAGTTATACAGTACAGTGCAGAAGCTTAGGCACACATACAGTTGGCCCTCCTTATCCGCGGGTTCTGCATGCGCGGATTCAATCAACCGTGGATCAGGAAATCCCGGAAGTTCCCTCTCTAGCACTTCTTGTTTGAGCGTGTACAGACTTTTTTCTTGTCATTATTCCCTACACAATACAGTATAAAAACTATTTACATAGCATTTACATTTTTATTAGGTATTATAAGTAATTTAGAGATGATTTAAAGTATACAGGAGGATGTGCATAGGTTACCGCGGATCGGGAATCAAAAAAACGGAAATTCTCTGAGTTGGAACAGATACATCTGGTATTATTTAGTGTCAGTTAGTCAAAAATTTGTCTTAGTATATAGTATATATTTTACCTTTCTACGCATATAAAATACTTAAGAAACTTTATCCTTTAAAATTGTTCCAATCGTTGACCAACTGTAGCCTAATGTTTTTCCAGTGATCGATGGCGTTTCACCTCTTTCTGATCACTTTACTATTTCCACTTTATTTTCAATCGTGATCGTTTTCCGGAACAGAAACACTGCGGGCGGCGGGTCCTGAGCTCTGCCGGGTCTTAAAGTCCACCGACTTGAGCATCCAACCCCCCGCAGATAAGGAGGGTCGACTGTATATAGCTAGGGTGCCTGAGACTTTTTCACAGTACTGTATTTGTCAACATGAAGCAGAGAGCAAGTTTGTAGATCTGGTGGGAGTAATGTTGGGAATGGCGACAGTTATGCGCCGTGGGAGGGGTAAGGGACAAGTGGCAGAGGAGTGCCAGGAGCGGAAGGAGGGGTGGTACAGGTGCAGACACACCCAGCCCTGAGACACCAGGCAAGGTAATTTAATTCCAAACAATTGGTTTTATTGATCATTACAGAATGTATCTCTGGTGGTGCTTGCTTCCCTTCCCGTTTCCCAACCGTGATTCTCCTTTCCCTGCCCCCTTCCCCCTCAGTCCACAGTAGAGACTCGTATCCGAGTCAGGTTTATCATCACTCACATACGTCATGAAATTAGCATTTTGCCACAGCAGTGCCGTGCAGTGCATAAAATTACAACAGTACTGTGCAAGAGTCTTAGGCACCCCAGCTACATAGGTATATGTGCTCTAGACTTCTGCACAGTACTATACATGGAAATGGGCCTTTACTGTAATTTATCCATGTGTTGCTCAGTAATCTAGTTCCCATGACCAACTGATCCATGCCAACCAATGTACTCATCTCACCGACTCCCATTTGCCCCCATTGGGCCAATACCCCTCTAAACCTTTCCAATCCATGTACCTGTTGAACTGTCTTTTAAAAGTTATTTTTGTGTCTGACTCAACCACTTCCTCTGGCAGCTCATTCCACCACATCCACCCTTTATATAAAAAAAACTTGCCTTTCAAGTTCCTGTTAAATCTTCCCCCTCTCACCTTAAGCCTATTTCCTCCAGTTATTGCAAATACATGTTAACTGTCTGTACACTGGTCTTTGGAATCAAAATTACAATTTCTACATTTGAAATCAGAAAACAAGTTACAGTAGCAGTAGTCAATAGTAAAGAGGTGGTCATAGAGTCCTACACCTTGAAAACAGGCTATTTGGCCCAACTTGTCAATGCTGACCAGTGGAGACCCATCTGTATTAATTCCATCTTACATCATGTGGCCTGTAGCCTTCTATGCGTGGGTCATTCATAGAAACAGCCCTTAAATGCTGGCAGAGAGTCTGCTTCCATTACTCTCTCCAGCAGTGTGTTCCAGATATCACCACCCTGGGTGAAAATATCCCCCTCAGGTTTCCTATGAATGTCTCCCCACCCCCTTACTCTAAATCTCTGTCCTCTCCTGTTATCTACTCTTACACGGGGAAAAGTTTCCTGTGGTCTACTCTATCTAACACTTGCCTATATGCTCTCCATCCTGTAGCCAGGTGGCCACCCAGTTCTAGCATTTGATAATGAAAATTCCTATCCAACCAGTCAATGAAGATCTTTTCACTTTCCTTCTCTTACCCCATATGCCCTTCAATTTTAAAAAATCTATCAACTTCTCTCAAGTACATTGACTAAAGACCTCAATCATGTCCTTTTTGAACCTCCTTTACTCCAGGCAAAACAGACCCAGCCTCTGCATTCTCATCTCTGAAATGCTCCATCAACCAACAACCTGGTGAATCTTCTCTGTGCTCTCTCCAGCGCGCTCACACTTTGTCTAAAGCAATTAAACAGGACACGTTTCTAACGTACTAATAGTTCATTAATACATTTCATCATTGTGTCTTATTATTTTATCCCTATTTTGGGGTCAGGTGTCACTGGGGAGGGCAGCAGTTATTGCTCACTCTCAGCTGTCCTCGAGAGCGTTTTGATGAGCCTCTTTGAACCTCTGCGGTCCTTCCAGTGAATCTTTTCCCACTGTGCTTTTGGGAAAATTAAGGACTGATATTTTATTGTCAAAATGGTATGAAACATTACCCAGAAAATAAGGAACTGAGATCCTAATCTATGGCGGAATAGTATATTCTTGTATTTTCAGCAATATTAGAAATCTTCTCAAGTCTGTGCCATAGTCATAGTTATTAATATAAACTTATTGTTGAATTAATCTCTGTTGCTCTCTGTGACTTTAATGTCTGCTCTTTAACCTTTGAGCCCAAAACTGCACAAATAATTCCTCATGTCATCTACACAAATAAAATCAAAAAGCTGCCCATGTTGGAAAATTGAAGCACAAATAGGAAATGCTGGACATACTAAGCAGATCAGACTGCAGCAGTTAACATTTCAGACCTGCTTCCGTCCTGCCCTTTGGCCACCCCTCACCGCCTTCTCACCTTGCAGCTCCTGTTACAATCTTCCCTCTCACTGATTTACCCTGACTCGCTCCCCTCCAGTGTCTCCGTCCAGGTGAAATGACTCAACCCAAAGCATCAACTTGTACATTCCCCTCCATGGATGCTGCCCAACCTGCTGAGTTCCTCCAGGTTCCAGCACCTGTAGTGTTTTCATTCTCCATTTAACCCCTACATTGCCAACTTCTCCACTTTGAAGGAGTTCTCCTCTCTTCGACAGGAATTTCTGTGAGACCCCCTCTCACCGCTCCTTCTCTGATTTCTGCTCTTCCACCACGTTCTCACCTAGACTCACTCCCACAGCTGCTTGTCCTTCCGTTCTACTACACTCTCTCCACCTCCATCGGCCTGTCACCCCTTCTCCCTCTCTCTCCTTATACTGCCCTTTATCCGCAGCTACAGAGAAAGCGCAGTGCAGGCAGAGAGTAAGGTGTAAGGCCATAACGAGGTGGGTTGTGATATCAGAAGACCACCTTAGAACAAAGAATATAGAACAGTACAGTCTCGGTGTTGGGCTATGTTGAAAGCACAGTCAGGGGAGATGTTCCAGAGGCCAGAGTACTCAGACGTGCTCTGACTGAATCCATCCTTGTAAATTCATGAGTGAAGGCTTCGGCCTGTTTCCACTGATGCTTCGGTCTAATGTGTATTTTCTTCAACAGGTGAAATATTTTTGCAGATTAAAGCTCCTTTAGAGGAAGTCTATAAAATCTATTGTTATCACCATGACGACGCCAATAATTTGTTGGCAGTGTATGACAAAGATGAAGACATTCGGCAGCATATAAGAACCCAAGTTGATATTCTGAAGTAAGTGAGCTGTTGTTTTTGTTTTAATGAACATGTTAGCCACATCTAAGTGAGCATCACTATCAGCTCTGGGTCTGACAAGTCTCAGTCCTGATAACTGGGACATACATGTCTGAGCAGTTCTGAAGGAGTGACTTTTCAAGGAAACATTTACCCAGCCTGTCAGGAGTGAAGCCAAAACTTGAGGGAATTCTGCCAGTCGTGACCAATGTGTATTCCTCAACCACAACACGAGTGGTCAGGTGTAACGTGGTTGGACGTCAACGAGGTGCAGCAGGTCCGGAGACATGGGTTCAGTCCTGAGCCCCTGTGCTGCCCGTGTGGAGTTTGCCATTTCTGTGTTGGCATAGCTTTCCCCCTGAGTGCCCTGCTTTCCTCCCTCGTCCCAAAAACGTACCGGGAGATTAACTGGCCACAGTAACTTCCTCCAAGCTTTGGGAATTGGGGTGGTGAGGAACAAGAGAGCGTGGGTTAGGAATGCTCTGAATCAACAGAGATTCGATGGGCCAGACAGGTTCCTTCTGTGTTGTGAGGAATGTCTCTAAAGCTGAGCCTAAGGAGTACAGAGTGTTCTAACTCCCCACCGGCCTCAAAGGGTGAAGGCCACGGGAGCATCAGGGACAGTTTCTTTACTCAAAGGGTGGTGTGCATTTGGAATGAACTGCCAGAAACACTGGCTGAGGTGGGCACGTCAGCAACATTTAAAAGGCATCTGGATAAATGTACAGATAGGAGAGGTTTCGAAGTCGACGGGCTGAACATGGGAAGATGGGACTAGCTTGCTGAGTAACACATTTAGGGTGGACAATTTGGGCCAAGGGGCCTGTTTCAGTGCTCTATGAACTATTGAATTGTGAGGGGAGACCGGATGGGCTGGAAGCCAAGGGGGACCTGGGGTATATAATTGTGTGGGACACAGTGAGGGTTAGAGGAACATTGCCCCAATAATGCAGTAGTTGTAACTAACTTTAGTTTTTGCTTCAACATATTTTAATTTTTATCTGTTTCTTTTTTTAAAT
Organism: Hemitrygon akajei; assembly: GCF_048418815.1. NCBI lineage: Eukaryota > Metazoa > Chordata > Chondrichthyes > Myliobatiformes > Dasyatidae > Hemitrygon > Hemitrygon akajei. The sequence goes on from NC_133127.1 coordinate 38,115,668, forward strand.
TAGGAAAATATATCAAGAGCAGTAAGTATAGATTTTATTTCAAAATTTTGATTCCTTGTTTGGCCTCTCCTCTCTGAGCAAACTGTTTTATAATGTAGTCCTTTCATTAACAACAGCCTCTTTATTGTGTGTGTGTGTGTGTGTGTGTGTGTGTGTGTGTGTGTGTGTGTGTGTGTGTGTGTGTGTGTGTGTGTGTGTGTGTGTGTGTGTGTGTGTGTGTGTGTGTGTGTGTGTGTGTGTGTGTGTGTGTGTGTCCTTATCTGATTAGGCATTCCTGTTTGTTTAAATAATTCATTATGGGTTATATGTAAAATACATTAATTGCAAATGTTATCACACTACCATGTGATACATATGCGCCTCGCTAAAGTAAGCTCAAAGTCAGACCCCCATTCACGGACTCTCATGTCTTCCTTGGGATTAGTTTAAAGTTTTGAAGTTACAAAACGTAACAGGAAGGAATTGCTGATGCAGGGCTTTGACCCAAAGCCTTGACAGTTTCTTCCCCACAGATACTGCTCGGCCTACTAGGCTCTTCCAGCAAATCATTTGCTGCACCAGATTCCAGCAACTGTCGTCCCTTGTGTGTCTGTAACTTGGGCGCGTTACCAAATCATTCATCTGAAATGGATTGCAGTTACCTTTTTAATAATAGCAGGAAGGTTTAAATCCTTTTGAAACTGCTTACCAGCCTAGGGTGCAAAGCCTGAGTTACAGCGTGTGAAAATGTGAGATGTTTTAAAAGGAAGCCAAGAATAAACCGAGGGTGGGGATGCACTGGTGGTAGGGTCAGACAGATTCGTTTTTGCATCCATATTAAAGTGCTTTGCAATGCTGTAGCAGTAGTGCAAACCAACCTACTTAACACAAAGTCTGAAGCACAAGAAGCACTGTGTTGCTCCTTGGGCCAGGTCACCGTGGTTACCCTCCCCTCTAAATGTAGCAATAACTGCACCTGTGTTGTAACCACAACCTCATTACTTGTTTCCCTCTGCTTCTTTGTCAGTTGTGTCTCTGTGTCTCAAAAGGCACTCACTGCCTGGGTAAGCCTTTGAATTGTCTCCATTTCCAACATCTGGTCCCAATTACCAAAGATTTCTCCATTATACAAAGGTTAATTTTTACACCTGCACTTGTATGAATGTCTCACTTGTGGGCTCTGAGCGTCAATATAGGACTTGGAACAAAGAGCATTATAGCACAGTACAGGCCCTTTGGCCCACAGTTCTGTGTTGACCTTTTAATCTACTCTAAGGTCAATCTTACCCTGCCCTCCATTTTTCTATCATCCACGTGTTGTCAGAAAGACCGGCAGTTATAGAACATAGAACATAGAATAGTACAGCACATTACAGGCCCTTCAGCCCACAATGTTGTGCCGACCCTCAAACCCTGCCTCCCATATAACCCCCCACCTTAAATTCCTCCATATACCTGTCTAGTAGTCTCTTAAACTTCACTAGTGTATCTGCCTCCACCACTAACTCAGGCAGTGCATTCCACGCACAACCACTCTCTGAGTGAAAAGCCTTCCTCTAATATCCCCCTTGAACTTCCCTCCCCGTACCTTAAAGCCATGTCCTCTTGTACTGAGCAGTGGTGCCCTGGGGAAGAGGCGCTGGCTGTCCACTCTGTCTATTCCTCTTAATATCTTGTACACCTCTATCATGTCTCCTCTCATCCTCCTTCTCTCCAAAGAGTAAAGCCCTAGCTCCCTTAATCTCTGATCATAATCCATACTCTCTAAACCAGGCAGCATCCTGGTAAATCTCCTCTGTACCCTTTCCAATGCTTCCACATCCTTCCTATACTGAGGCAACCAGAACTGGACACAGTACTCCAAGTGTGGCCTAACCAGAGTTTTATAGAGCTGCATCATTACATCGCATCTCTTAAACTCTATCCCTCAACTTATGAAAGCAAACACCCCATAAGTTTTCTTAACTACCCTATCTACCTGTGAGGCAACTTTCAGGGATCTGTGGACATGTACCCCCAGATCCCTCTGCTCCTCCAAACTACCAAGTATCCTGCCATTTACTTTGTACTCTGCCTTGGAGTTTGTCCTTCCAAAGTGTACCACCTCACACTTCTCCAGGTAGAACTCCATCCGCCACTTCTCAGCCCACTTCTGCATCCTATCAATGTCTCTCTGCAATCTTCTACAATCCTCTACACTATCTACAACACCACCAACCTTTGTGTCGTCTGCAAACTTGCCAACCCACCCTTCTACCCCCACATCCAGGTCATTAATAAAATTCACAAAAAGTTAAGGTCCCAGAACAGATCCTTGTGGGACACCACTAGTCACAACTCTCCAATCTGAATGTACTCCCTCCACCACGACCCTCTGCCTTCTGCAGGCAAGCCATTTCTGAATCCACCTGGCCAAACTTCCCTGGATCCCATACCTTCTGACTTTCTGAATAAGCCTACCGTGTGGAACCTTGTCAAATGCCTTACTAAAATCCATGTAGATCCACATCCACTGCACTACCCTCATCTATATGCCTGGTCACCTCCTCAAAGAACTCTATCAGGCTTGTTAGGCACGATCTGCCCTTCACAAAGCCATGCTGACTGACACTGATCAGACCACGATTCTCTAAATGCCCATAGATCCTATCTCTAAGAATCTTTTCCAACAGCTTTCCCACCACAGACGTAAGGCTCACTGGTCTATAATTACCTGGACTATCCCTACTACCTTTTTTGAACAAGGGGACAACATTCGCCTCCCTCCAATCCTCCAGTACCATTCCCGTGGACAACAAGGACATAAAGATCCTAGCCAGAGTTTCAGCAATCTCTTTCCTTGCCTCGTGGAGCAGCCTGGGGAATATTCCATCAGGCCCCAGGGACTTACCCGTCCTAATGTGTTTTAACAACTCCAACACCACCTCTCCCTTAATATCAACATGCTCCAGAACATCAACCTCACTCATATTCTCCTCACCGTCATCAAGTTCCCTCTCAGTGGTGAATACCGAAGAGAAGTATTCATTGAGGACCTCGCTCACTTCCACAGCCTCCAGGCACATCTTCCCACTTTTATCTCTAATCGGTCCTACCTTTACTCCTGTCAACCTTTTGTTCTTCACATAATTGAAGAATGCCTTAGGGTTTTCCTTTACCCTACTCACCAAGGCCTTCTCATGCCCCCTACTTGCTCTTCTCAGCCCCTTCTTAAGCTTTCTTGCTACCCTATATTCCTCAATAGACCCATCTGATCCTTGCTTCCTAAACCTCATGTATGCTGTCTTCTTCCACCTGACTAGATTTTCAACTTCACTTGTCACCCATGGTTCCTTCACCCTACCATTCTTTATCTTCCTCACCGGGACAAGTTTATCCCTAACATCCTGCAAGAGATCCTTAAACATCAACCACATGTCCATAGTACATTTCCCTGCAAAAACATCATCCCAGTTCACACCCGCAAGTTCTAGCCTTATAGCCTCATAATTTGCCCTTTCCCAATTAAAATTTTCCTGTCCTCTCTGATTCTGTCCTTCTCCATGATAATGCTAAAGGCCAGGGAGCGGTGATCACTGTCCCCCAGATGCTCACCCACTGACAGATCTGTGACCTGACCCGGTTCGTTACCTAATACTAGATCTAGTATGGCATTCCCCCTAGTCGGCCTGTCAACATACTGTGACAGGAATCCATCCTGGACACACTTAACCAACTCTGCCCCATCTAAACCCTTGGAACTAATCAAGAGCCAATCAATATTAGGGAAGTTAAAGTCACCCATGATAACAACCCTGTTATCTTTGCACCTTTCCAAAATCTGCCTCCCAATCTGCTCCTCGGTATCTCGGCTGCTACCAGGGGGTCTATAGAATACCCCCAGTAGAGTAACTGCTCCCTTCCTGTTCTTGACTTCCACCCATACTGACCCATATTGTCCATCCCTATTGACCCTTGAAAAGGTGGGGCAAGCCAGCTCCTTGAACCACTGCAGTCATACCGGGGAAGGTACTCCCACAGGGCTGTTGGGGAAGGACTTCAAGGATCTGGGCCTATTGAAGATGAAAGGGCAATATCTCAACAAGCTTGTTCTTTTTATGAAAGTGTCATTAGCTCTTATGCAATTGAACATTTCCGCTGACTCCAGCTGCAGCAGCTTCGTAAAAACTTACAGCACAGAAACAGGCCTATTTGACTCAACCTGTCCATGCCTACATTGATATCCCTCTGTGCCTTTCCTATCCAAGTACCTGTCCAAAAATGGAATTGTATGTGCCTGCACCATTTCCTCTGCCACCTTGTTCCAGATTTTCACCACCCCCTATGTGGAAAATTTTCTCCCCTTTCACTTCAAACCTGCACCCTGTAGTTCTACACTCCCGTAACCTGGGGAAAAAGCTATCTTATCTACAACCCTCAGAATGTTTTAAATCTCCAAAAGGTTACCCCTCTGTCTCCTACATTCCAGTGGGAATAAACCCATCGTATGCAACCTCTCCCATCGAGGCAACATTCTGGTAAATCTCTTCTGTATGCTCCCTATTGCTACCTCTGCGTCTGCCCTGTAGTGTGTGGCCAAAAGTGCTCTGAAATGTAATCTAAATAACGTCTCGTACAGCAGTAACATGACAACCCAATTCATATACCAGTCAATGAGGCAAGCATGCCAAATGCTTTCCTTGCTACTCTAGCCACCCGCGTTGGCACTTTGAGGGAGTTATGTTCTTGTATCCCAATCTGTAATCAATGTCCCTAAGGTCCCTGCCTTTTGCACTATATTTCTACCAGAATTCGACTTCCGATCTATCATCAGGTCATGGAGTCGTACAGCACAGAAATGGGCATTTCAGCCCAACCAGTCCGTGCTGACCAGGATGTCCATAAACTTCTAAACCTTACCGATCCACGTACCTATACAATTGCCTTTTAAAGTTATTGTATCCGTCTCAACTACTTTCCCTGACAGCATGTTGTATTAAATCTTTTCCATCTTGTCTTAAACCTTTGCCTTCTGTTCTGTGATTTCTGCAGCTCTGCGGGGGCGGAGTGGAAAGATTGAGTGCCTTCGCCCTCATGATTACCTCCCAGTTCCCTACACTCCAAGGAGGAAAGTCCTAACCTGGTCCAACCTGTGCCACAGTCACTCAGACCCTAGCAACATCCTCCTAAATCTTTCCTGCACTCTTTCCAATTTATTAACATCTTTCCTATAACAGGACAACCAAAACTGAACTCATTACTCCAAATGTGGCCTCACTGGCACCTTCGTGCCTTGGCCTCCCAGCTTCTACACTCAGTGCCCTGGCTGACGGAGCCCAGCGTGCTAAAAGCCTTCTTCAGCACCCTTTCTACCTGTGACTCCTCTTCCATTGAACCATCTGCTTGTATTCTTATGTCCCTTTATCCCTCAGCACTCCACAGGGCACTGTCAATCCTTGCTCCTGCCTGGAACACAGCTCACGTATCCAAATTAAGCTCCATTTGCCATTCCTTGGCCCACTTTCTCTGCCATGCGAGGAAATGTTCCTTAACATCACCCTTCAACATCCTTGCTCTGAGCTCTCCACTCGTCCTTGCCACGAAGGTCTCTGTATTGTAGGAAGAAGCATGTCTTGTCTACACAACATGTTCTCTGCCTCTCTACCCAGGGGGAAGTCTACCCTGTTAGAAATGGGATCACTGCTCATTAAACCTGTGCAGAGAGTAATGAAATACCCGCTGCTGCTGAATGAGCTTCTCAAGTCCACACCGGAGCTACATGCCGACCACAGGCCTGTCGAAGAGGCTTTGCTTGCGGTGATGCAGATCAACACCAACATCAATGAGTTCAAGAGGAGGAAGGATCTGGGTAAGAAGTAAATTCAGATTCAGATTCAAAACGTCAGCCTGTTACTTAAATATATAGTGGCCTCACCAACTCTTCATCGAGCATTGGGACATGCTGTGTTGGTGCTGGAAAGTGTGACACACATGCGAGTCCCCGGCACCTCCTTGCATGTGTTGGTTGTTAATGCAAGTGACGCAGTTCACTGAATGTTTTGTGACGTGGTAAATAAATCTAAATCCAAAACCTAAAAGTTCCCTGCAATCTGAAGCAGATCTTCCAGTTGTTGCCCGGGTGACTGAGGCATTCACTCAGAGGCCAGACGTAATGGACCAAGGATTTATTAGTGGGATGTGGGCTTCACAAGCCCAGTTGGCATTTAATTGTTTACCCTGAATTGTCCTGGAGGAGGTGGCAGCGAGCAGCCTCTTTGGGGTCCCAGACCAATTTAGGTAGCAGGGGTTGCTGAAGCCCTTGGAAATGATGATCTTGTGCCTGGAGATGGAGTCAAGGCAAAGCAAAGTTCAGAACTAGGACGTGGGCAAACCCTCCACTCTTTACAGTAGCAGCCGGAGGGGTCATTATCTCCTACTGGGAGGGGCACACTCTCCACATTCCCACCCCACTGTGGGAGTTCGGTGCCAGATTGGAAATTTGCAAGGTTCATCATTGAGGTTTGTTTAGAAATTTGGAACCATTGTCCCTTACTTATAAATTTGCACCAAAATATAAAGTTTATATTGATGCCTTAGATTTTGGGATGAATTGGAGAGTGTATAGTTCCGCTAGTTGTGGATCTGGGGACCTTGATATTCCTGACAGTCTGACCAGTGAAGAACAAGTTTCTGGAACAGGCTCTGTTTGAATTTTATGTGTCTAGCAATTCACTGAAAGTGTGCCAGGTATCCACCCCTCTGTAACTTGAGCTCTAACCAAGTATGAGAAACGAGCAATTAAGCCTTGTTGTGGTTCCAAAGGCCACGCATCTGGATGTTAAACAGACCACAAGTGCCCTTGGAAACCCGCACCTTCCATAGAATTAGCTTGGCTCCTCCCTTCCAGTGATCAGGTTAATACAGGGTAAAGCAATTAACTCATGACAGTCAAATTAAGCAGGAAATTCCTGCTGCCCCTATTCCTCCTACTGAATCCTGTCACAGATTCAAGGGCAGCCACTTTCCTGCAACCATCAGGCTATTAAACTGACCTGCACAGCCCTAACCTTGCCTCAGTAACAGAACGCCACCGAGACGACTTCTTGCACTACCGTGGACTTGTCTCTGATTATGTCTTCTTATTCTGCACTGTCTTGTTTTTCATTTTGTTTCTCTTCGCAATCTTGTATGATTGGCATTGTGCGTTTTCTGTACCTACATAAGCTGCTGGGGGCAAGTTTTTCATTGCACCTGCCCCTCACTGTAATTTCCTTTGGGATCTATAAAGTATCTACTATCTATCTCATGGTGCTTGTACATGTGGAACTATACTTGGTCTGACCTGACTTGACTCATGACTGGAAGAATTGGATCAGCCCATGACTGAATGGCAGGAGCAGACTCAAAGGGCCAAATGGCCTACGTCTGCTCCTATATCTTATGGACTCTAGGTGAACAATTAAGACTCTTGGCAGTGTGCTGATTAATTTCACTTGCAACGCGTTCCTCAGTGATGAAGTACAAGCGGAGTGACGAAGACGAGTCTCTCAGGGACAAGCTGACTAAGGTGAACATTCGTTCGATCAGGAAGAAGTCGAACCGTGTCACCAGCCACCTGAAGATCCTCACTGGAGGAGAGCTCCAGGTGAGTGCACATTATATCTGCACTAACGTCCACGAGCTGAGATCCTAATTCCAAGTCCTTCAATCGCCACAAATGTCGACTTCACATCACCCTGCCCCAATCTCCCAGACTCTATTCCATTGTCAACAACAGGCTTAGATGTTCCAACGCTCCCCACCACCCCCACACAGTAAAACATCCTTCATCCATCAGTCTGTCACCCATATCACAACTTTTACCCAGACCATTCATCCACCACTGGCAAACAGCTATGTCATGAAGTCTGTTGTTTTAAAACATAAGCAATACTATGAATTATATATAAATATTGATACAAAACAATGACTTATTGTTCATGGGTTCATGGCCCATTCAGAAATCTGATGGTGGAAGGGAAGAAGCTGTTTTATGAATCATTGAGTGTGGGTCTTTCGGCTCCTGTACCGCACCCCCGACATTAGTAATGAGAGAAGTGAGCATATCCCGGATGTGAGGCTCCTTCATGACGGAAGCTGTCTGCTTCTTGAGGGACCTCCTCTTGAGGATGTCCTCGGTGGTGGGGAGGCTTGTGTACATGGTGGATCTAGCTGAGCCTACAACCCTCTGCAGTCTTTTGCAATCGAGTCACTGCTCATTCGCTGACTTTGCAATATAGAAAGTGTGCACAGCCAGCACTGTGCTCTTCAGAATAGCAATCCAAAGATCTTTCATCTTCACCTGAGACAGCGGGCATCACTCGGATTTGATATTGTGTTGCTCAGTACAATGCGTACACCTATAGAGCATAGTACAGTAGAGGAAGAGGTCTTTCAGTCCATAATGTCTGTGCTGACCAATCCAAACTAACCCCTCTGTCCCCACTTGATCTATATCCCTCCACCCTTTATCAGTTTATGTGCCTGAATAAAGGCCTCTTAAATGTCATTACGCCTGGCCAGCAGTTCCAAACAGTATATTTTTACAAGCACTACTCTCCTATAAAAGCTTTCCTCAGGTCTTCTTTAAACTTTTCCCCCTCACCTTAAAACTAAGTCCTCCAGTATTTGATATTTCAACGGTGGGAGAACAACTCTCACGATCTATCTATGTTGTCAATGCAGTACGTAGGGCCGACGTTCAGCTCAGCTCATATTGGACTCTGCGCTGAACTGAGGCTGCAGCCTGCAGCTAGTGGGCTCCTGGATCGGCTGTGACAGGCTGCACGGCTGTGAACTCACTTTCCTGAACTTTAGACCTAAATGTTATTTGCTTGCTTTTAATTGTTTGTGTGATTTGGTTTTTTTTGGACATTGGTTGTTTGACAGTCTTTTTTAATGGGTTTCTATTGGGTTTCTTTGCTTTGTGGCTGCCTGTAAGGAGACAAACTCAGAAGGTCATGCAGTATATCTTTGTAGTACTTACTACAAAGCGAAACCCAATAGCATCAATGGCAGCGATGTTTCACTACCAGATGAACTCAACGCCTTCTATGCACGCTTGGAAAGGGAGAACACAACTACAGCTGTGAAGGTCCCTGCTGCACCTGGTGACCCTGTGATCTCTGTCTTGAAGGCAGATGTTAGGCTGTCTTTAAAGAGGGTGAACACTCGCAAGGCAAAAGGCTCTGACAGTGTACATGATAAGGCTCTGAAAACTTGTGCCAACCAACTGGCAGGAGTATTGAAGGATATTTTTAACCTCTCACTGATATGGGTGGAAGTTCTCACTTGCTTCAGAAAGGCAACAATTATACCAGTGCCTAAGAAGAATAATGCAAGCTGCCTTAATGACTATCACCCGATAGCACTCACATCGACAGTGATGAAATGCTTTAAGAGGTTGGTCATGACTAGACCGAACTCCTGCCTCAGCAAGGACCTGGACCCATTGCAATTTGCCTATCGCCACAATAGGTCAACAGCAGATGCAATCTCAATGGCTCTTCACATGGACTACTGCACGAGACCGAACAAAGCTATAGAGAGTTGTAAATTTAGTCGGCTCCATCTTGGGTACTATCCTACAAAGTACCCAGGGCACCTTCAAGGAGCAGTGTCTCAGAAAGGCAGCGTCCATTATCAAGCACCCCAGCACCCAGGGCATGTCCTGACGAAGGGTCTCGGCCCAAAACGTCGACAGCGCTTCTCCCTGTAGATGCTGCCTGACCTGCTGTGCTCCACCAGCATTTTGTGTGTGTCGATTGTCCTTTTCTCACTGTTACCATCAGTTAGGTGGTACAGAAGTCTGAAGGCAATTCAGGAACAGCTTCTTCCCCTCTGCCAAACGACCCTAAATGGACATTGAACCCATGAACTCAACCTCGCTTTTTAAGTATATATTATTTATGTTTTTGTATGATTTTTAATCTATTCAATAGACAGATACTATAATTGATTTACTTATTTATTATTTTTTTTCTTCTATATTATGTATTGCATTGAACTGCTGCTGCTAAGTTAACAAATTTCATGACACATGCCGGTGATAATAAACCTGATTCTCATTCTGCCTGTGGAGAGAGAATGACTATCTTTTCACTAGCACCCCTGCACTTCAGGATCTGTGCTGTTGGTAGTGAGGTGGCCCTGAGATGTCCTCCCATGGATAGACTTACTTAACTTCTTGATTCCAGGTCAAGGATGAGACATTCGACCAAGAAGAGAAACTGTTCCGAAACTTGGAGAGGGCTGTGAGACTTACTGTGAAGAACATATCATCCTATGTTCAGAATATTCAGGTGGGTGCCTGTAGATCCTGAGCCGTTCACTAACATCGGGCTGGTCGGTTCTGTCTGGGTGATGGGACTTGCTCTATATTCACAGCCAGCTGCCACTCTCTTTATTGGCAAATTGATTTATTATTGTCACACGTATCAAGATACAATAATAAAATCTTGTCTTGTTTGCCATCCCCACAGATCATTTCTTTTCAGCAGTGCACTGAGGGTGCAAGGGAAAACAATAACAGAAAGCAGAATAAAGTGTTGCCAAACAACCTTTCATATCCTGATGAAGGGTTCCAACCCAAAACGTAGACTGTCCACTGAGTTCCTCCATCATCTTTTGGTTGTTCCAGATTCCAGCATCTCTCAATCTCTCAGATTCTATCTCTCAATCTTTCATATCTGTCTGAAGGAGCAAACCTCATGCTCAGAGCTGTACACAATGTGTTAGTCTAGCATTCCTGGAGCAGAGCTTGAACCTGTAGTCACCTGGCTCCTGGATGTGATGCTAACAATTTTGGCTTCTACCAGGGTGTTTAACTTGCCAATGAGACTTGAGAACAGGGAACACGTTGTTGAACTTACACTCTACTCATCTGCGACATTCTGGCATTTAATACAACTCTGAGGTTTATGTTTATAATGTCAAACTATCCGTGAGAAAGAAGATAATTGCAGGTTATAGAAACATGCATTACATTCGTACATCAGAAATGGAAGAATTTGCTTTACTCATCGTTGATTGGGAGTGGTAATTAATGCCCAAAAGGGCTGGAAGTACTCAGCAAGTCAGACAGGAACTGCTGAAAGAAAAAACAAGTTAACGTTGGGTTATTGAGCATCAAAGATAATGACATATGTTGGGAAACTGAAATAACAACCAAAAAGTTGACTCTTTCTCTCTCCACTGTTGTTGCCTGACTTGCTGAGATTTTCCCAGAACTTTCTGACTTAATACCATGTCATCAGCATTTCAAGTTCAAGGACTTGTCAAAAATAGTTAAAATTAAAGTTAAGGTCAATCCTGAGCCTTATAGGCTCAGCAGGCCAGTGCTAATGCTGGTGAAGTGACTGAGAGGATGAGAACCCCCCCCCCCGATAAGACGCCAGTCTATCGCAGTGTTGACCCCCAGCATTTTGCCAGTACCCATTTTCAGCTGGGTAGATGGGAGCAATGTGTGGTCAAGTGCCTTGCTCAAGGACACAACACGCTACCTTGGCTGAGGCTTGAACTCACAACCTTCAGATCACTAGTCCAATGCCTTAACCACTTGGCCACATGCCACAATCAAAAATAGTGTGTTTGTTTAATTTATGTTTTCCTTGTGCATGCTGCTTGTATGATGCTTTGTGACTGTGATATTGCTGCATTTAAGTTCTTCATTGCACCTATGCATACATAAAAGCTTGGCTTTGACCTTTCCAGTTTCCACCCTCTGTTAAACTGTACACAGAGTCATAGAGCAATACAAAATGGAGACAGACTCAACTAACCTATGCCAACCATGGTGCCCATCCAGCTGGTCCTAATTCCCTGCATTCCTTTGTCCCACCCCTACACATACCTATATTCAAGTGCTTCTTAAATAATACTATTGTAACTGCCTTAACCACTTCTGGCAGATCATTCCATATACTCACCACCCTCTGTGTGAAAGAGTTGCCCTCTCACCCTAAATATCTGCCTCCTGATTTTAGACTCCCTTGCCCTGAGGAAAAAAGACTATTGCTTTTTCCATGCCTCTCCTAATTTTATCAACTTGTGTAATGTCACCCTCACTCCCCTACGTATGCTCCGAGGAACAAAGACCTAGTAACTTGTGCCGTCCAGTCCTGGCAGCATCCTCATTCATCGATTCTGTGCCCTTTCCAGTTTAACTACTTCTTTCTTATGACAGCGTGGCTGAAATTGTACACAGTACTCCAAGTGTATCCTCACCAATGACTTATATAACCACAACATCTGTACTCACTACCCCGACTGACGAAGGCTAGCCTGCTAAGGGCCTTTTTCTCCACCCTGTTTATCCCTGATGCCACTTTCAATGATATTCCTATCATTTATTTCACTTATATTCCTAATTCCTTCTGTTCCATTACACTCCCTACTGCCCTACCATTCAATGCACAAGTTCTGCCCTGGTTTGACTTTCCAAAATGCATCACCTTACCTGCATTGAAATTTATTTGCCACCCCTCAGCCCACTTCCCTAGGTGATCAAAATACACTTGAAATTGATAATATCTTTCATAATTATCAACAGTAACTAATTTTGTGTCATCTGCAAGTTTATTTATCAAGCCTTGTGCATTTGCATGCAAATGGATGATAAAGATGAACTCTTCATCTCTATGTCTACCTCATCACGGGCCTTGTATTTTTTTAATATATATTCACCATGCACTTTCTCTGTAACTGTACCACTGTTCTGAATTCTGTTGTTTTCCTTCTGTGGTATCTTCATGTACTGATATCTGGAATGATTTAACAAGGGAAAATCTGCAGATGCTGGAAATCTAATGGTTGTAAAAATTAGGAGCAAATGTGAGTGACCTGTTTAGTTTCTGAGCTTCAACCTCCTAAGACAGACCATCGACAATGACTTTATTGCTCCAATCACATAGACACTAAACCAAGGAAGCTCATTAGAGCCTCTATTTCTTCAGGTGGCTAAATAAATTCGACGTGTCCCCTTTGACTTCACCAATGTTTATCAGTGCCCCTTTGAAAGCATCCTACCCAGCTGCATCACGGTTTGGTTTGGCAACCACTCTACCTGAGATCGCAAGAAACCGCGGAGAGCTGTGGACACAGTTCAGCACGTCGCAAAACCCAGCCTCCCCTCCGTAGATTCCATCTACGGATTTCACTGCCTCAGAGAAGCATCCCCATCCTCCCTAGACATACTCTATTCCCCCTCCCAAGCCCCCTATCAGGCCTGACAAAAAGTAGCACAAGCCTCAATGCTCAGTGACATCTTCTAACCAGTTGTTAAACAGTCTCCTCGTACAATACGATGGACTCTGAACCTCTGAATCTACCTCATTATGGCCTTACACTTTATCATCTACTGCACTACACTTTCCCTGCAACTGTAACACCTCTGTTATTGTTCTCCCTTGTACGACCTCAATGATCTGTGTGGATGGAATGCAAACAACATTCTTAACTGTTGCTTGGTACATGTAACAATAATAAATTCAAGTTACAATTTACCAATTTGCTTATTGTAACACAGAAGGATGCTCAATCTTGTCCGTGTTATCTCCCAGCAGTCCCATCCTCACCACGCCTGTCTCTGTGACCTATTCCCTCTCTCAAACCTGTCAACTTCCTCCAACTTTCCTGCCATGCACCTGCACTAATATTGGTCATACTTTTCAGCCAATATTTGACCATCTGCTTATGTTCTTGTTCAGGAAGGTATGCTATTGGCCGTTCAAAATGTTCACGGACTTCAAAGTACTTTCCAAGACTCGCACCAGACCAATGGCAACTCTCTAGACGGACTCAGAAACTATCAAAACTCTTTTGAAAGTTTTGTAAGTACTTATCAGTATAGTCCTCTTTGTTTAGTGGCCTAATCCTTGCGGTATAAAGAAATGAAAGCTTAATCTGGGTGCTGTAATGAGCCAAGAGTAAGATGATACTGGAATTAAAGTAGTTCAAGTTTATTATCATGGACATTCATACGCAGGGTATAAATGACATGAAAGTTACCATTTCTTCAGCCACAGCAGAGTTCATTATAAACATGACAAACATAAATGACATAAAAAACAAATTAACATAGATTATACATAATTTGCCCAACAAAATTCAGAAAAATAAAGTTAATGGTGTTAGTAGAAGTTGAGAGAAATTTGGTCCATTGTAGTGTGAGGGTTTTTCAGGTTGGTTCAAGAACCTGATGGCAGTAGGGAAGAAGCTGTTGTTGAACCTCGAGGTGTGGGTCTTCTGGCTGCTGTATCTCGTGCCTGATGGTAGCATTGAGATGCGGGCAAGACTCAGTAGTAGGCTTCCTGAGACATCGCTTGTTGTAGGTGTTCTCGAAGGTGGGGAGAGCTGTAGCCATGACAGATCTACCGAGCTCTCCACACTCGTCCTGTGCAATGGCATTACCATACCAGGCCATGTCTGGCACCAGAGGCTGCCGTTGTCTGTGTCTGGCACAAGACTAACATTTTGCAATGGTTTGTCTTCATTGACAGAGAGACCAGTTGGAGAGGGCAGTGGTCCTGCCGCTCGGCACGTTACAGGTCCTCTTCTCGGCTCCGCAGAAGCTGATACAGAAGCGCTACGACAAGCTGCTTGACTACATCAGCTGCCTCAAGCAGTCAGAGAGCGTGAAGGAGAGGAAGGCCGCAGAGGAGCTGAACCAGGCAAAGAGGGATTACGAAGCTCTGAATGGACAGCTGGTCGAGGAGCTGCAGAAGTTTAACAAAGTGGCAACAAAAGTTCTGATCAACTGCATTTACTGTTTTATGGCCATCTTCAGGGATCTCATGACCTCTGCACTGGAGGCATCTCCGTCCATCAAAAACATACCGGTAGGTTCAAGCTGTGGAGGAATTGGACTGGCTGCTCTGCTTCCCTTATTGCTAAAATTCTGCACAGGGCAGATCACCCTGCAGAAATATAGATCCACAGGGTAACCCACCCGAGGCAAATCATCCTGGTATTTCCTCCACCTTCACTTACTCCACAACAAACATTGTCAATAGCAGACAGCAAAAGCCCTTGTTCACTTTTGTGTCTGTGATATATTGTCGCACACAGATAGATGGCTGAGATTTCCTACACTGTAATCTTCACAATGCTTCAAAGCTAGAACCTCAAGGTGCAGTTCTCCACATTGTCTGGGTCAATATCGAGTTGTACAGTGCAGAAACAAACTCTTCAGCTCACCAAGTCTATGCTAGCCCACCTGCAGGAAATTTATTCTCCCTCAACACACCCGGGGCAATTTTAGCCCTCACCCGGGGCAATTTACAGCAGTCTATTAATCTCCCAACCTACAGGTTTCTGGGCCATGGGAGGAAACTGGATCACCCACACAGTCACAGGGAGTACCAGTGGTTGGAAATCAAACGACAACTGTTTATTCCCCTCCATAGATGCTGCCTGACCTGCTGAGTCCCTCCAGCATATTGTGTGCGTTTTGTTCTCAAGATTTCTAGCATCTGCAGGGTCGTGTGTGTTTGGGAGCAAGCCCAGGTTTCTGGAACTGAGAGGCATCAGCTTTACCCACTGCAGCCACAGCATCACAAGATTATCTTATGGAATCTTGCTGTGTAGAAAAGGGCTTATCTAATGTCCACATTACAATTAGTTAAAAGACTGGTTTATTGGCTGTGAATCCCGTTGGGATGCCGTGTAGATACAAGGCAGGCCACTTTGCACTAGGTGGCAGCATTGGCCTGATCTCAATGCCCTCACGTCCTTGGCTGCTTCATATGGAAACCATTCAACCTTGCACAGTAAAAGGCCAGTATTCACTCGTCTGTTCCAACTTTCACCACTCTCTACATCCATCGTTTCATATTCCTTAATAGCTTAGCCCGCTGCTTTAAAATCAGAGGTAGCTCAATTTTAACATTAAACCAGAAAATACGTGTAAAAGACTCTGGATTAGGTAGATGGATAGGAAAGGCTTAGAGGAATTTGGGCCTAACACAGGCGGTTGGGACTTGCTTAGACATGCATCACCTCCAAATGCTGAGGTACTTTAGCCAGAGGAAGGAGAGCAGTCTCTTTCATGTCCTGAGACCCACTTTGAATGGCGACTGAACACAAGCCTATACATACAGTAGTTCTGGAGAGAGACATGGCATGAAGACAGGCCCTTCCACCCACTAATGTAAAGACTCATAGGGTCCTGATTAGTTAGAGAAGTACCCTGAATTAGGTACAAGTAGGTAGGGTGGTAACAAAGGTGCATGACATGTGTGCCTTCATTGGTTAGAGTATTACGTATAAGAGTCAGGAAGTCGTGATGCAGCTGTGTAAGGCTTCATTTAGGCCACATCTGGAGTGGTGTGTGCAGTTCTAGTCAGTCAATTACAGGAAGGGTGTTGAAGCTTTGGAGAGGGTGCAGAAGTAGGAAAGAAGCCAAAATAAGGAGGTAGGGGGAAGGGAAAAATCAAGTCAGCAGGTGATAGAGGAAACCAGGTGAGGAGGAGGGGAATGAAGTGAGCAGCTGGGAGGTGATAGGCAGAAGAAGTAAAGGGCTGAAGAAGAATGTCTCTTATGGGAGCGGAGAGTAGACCATGGGAGAAAGGGGAAGAGGAGAAGCACCAGAGGGAGGTAATAGGTAGGTGAGGAGAAGAGAAGGGGTAAGAGGGGAGCCAGAATGGGGATTGGAAAAAGAGAGGAGGGAGTAATTGCCAGAAGTTAGAAAAATCTATGTTCATGCTGTCTGGTAGAACATGAGATGTTGCCCAGGTAGAATATGAGATGTTGCTCCTCCAACCTGAGAGAGTGCTCATTATGGTAATAGAGGAAGCCATGGACCTACATGTCAGAGTGGGAATGAGAGGTAGAATTAAAATGGGTGGCCAGTGGGAAAACCTGCCTTTTGTGGCAGACAGAATGAAGGTGCTCAAGGCAGCCCTAACTCAGTAGCATTCTGTTTGGATTCCTGATGTTAAATGTGGTAATCATTGGTGATGGGAGATAGATGTTCCCTATGTAGACTTTAGTAAGTTATTAGCCAAAATCCCACATGGTCCAGAAGACACTTGGGATCCAGGCAAGCTAGTTAACTGGATAGTTCGGTATTAGGAGGCAAAGTTAATAGGAAATGTTTCAGATTGGAAGTCTGTGACCAGGGACTGGGGCTGGGACCCTTGTATAATAACTCGGATGAGAATGTAGGAGGAACACTTAGTATGTTTGCCATGGCATGAAAGTTGGTGTTGTTACCAATAATGAGGAGGTTGTCTAAAGCAAGATATTCACTCAGTGGCAATTTTATTTACATCTGTACATCTGCTCAATAATGCAATATCTGATCAGCCAATCATTTGTCAGCAACTCAATGCATAAAAGCATGCAGGCATGGTCAAGAGGTTCAGCTGTTGTTCGGGTCAAACATCAGAATGGGGAAGAAATGTGACTGCAGAAGGATTGTTGGTGCCAGACAGGGTGGATTGAGTATCCCAGAAACTTCTGATCTCCTGGGGTTTTCACACATGACAGTCTCTAGAGTTTACAGAGAATAATGTGAAAAACAGAAAACATCCAATGAATGGGGGTTCTGTGAGCAAACACGCTTTGGTAATGAGAGAGGTCGGAGGAGAATGGCCAGACTGGTTCAAGCTGACAGGAAGGCGACAGTAACACAAATAACCCTGTGTTACAACAGTGGTGTGCAGGAGAGCATCTCTGAACTCACAACACCTCAGTCCGTGAAGTGGATGGGCTGCAGCAGCAGAAGACCACAAACATACACTCAGTGGCCACTTTATGAGGTACAGGAGGTACCTAATAACGGGGCACTGAGCATATATCAAATTGGACATTGCTGGAGAATTGGCAGATTCAATTTAATCCCGACAATTGTAAAGTGATGCATTGTGATGCACTGATTTCAGTAGATGAAGTGTCACCTCACCTGGAAGGACTATTTATGGCTCTGACCAGTGATGAGGGAGGAGGTGTAGGGGCAGGTGCAGCACTTGTCCTGCTTGCAGGGATAAACACCAGGAGGAAGATCAGAGGGGAAATTGCTGATTGGATTCAGAATTAGCTCAGTACTAGGAAGCAGTGAGCAGTAGTCGAGAATCTTTTCTTGGACTAAAGGCTTGTGTCCAGTGCCAATGCTGGCACCTTTGTAATTTACACAAATGATTTGGATATGAATGTACAAGGCATGATTAGTAAAATAGTTGATGTTGTAGACACTTCGAAACAGGCCAGAAATAGGCCCTTTGGTCCATCTAGTCCATGCCAAAACCATTTAATCAGCCTACACCGGGACCATAACCTGCCATACCCCTACCATCCATGTACCTATCCAAACTTCGCTTAAATGTTGAAGCTTTAATCCTTAAGGTTATGAAAAATTACAGAGTGATTTTGATCAGCTAGACACTGCCTTCAGTCCAGAAAAATATGAGGTATTGCATTTTGTGAGGTCAAATCAGGGTAGAACTTGTACGTTGTAGGGCCCTGAGGTGTGGTATGAAACAGGGAGATATATGAGTGCATGTGTATAGTTTGCTGTCTCAGGTGGCCATGGTGGTGAAGACGGTGTTTGGCACACAAGAACATAAGAAATAGGAGCAGGAGTCGGCCATCTGTCCCGTCGAGCCTGCTGCACCATTCAATAAGATCATAGCTGATCTAACCATGGACTCAACTCCACCTACCTGCCTTTTCCCCATAAACCTTAATTCCCCTACTATGCAAACATTTATCCAACCTTGTCTTAAATATATTTGCTGAGGTAGCTTCCACTGCTTCATTGGGCAGAGAATTCCACAGATTCACCACTCTCTGGGAAAAGCAGTTCCTCCTCATCTCCGTCCTAAATTTACTCCTCTGAATCTTGAGGCTATGTCCCCTAGTTCTAGTCTCACCTGTAGAAACAACTTTCCTTCCTGTATCTTATCTATCCCTTTTATAATTTTATATGTTTCTATAAGATTTCCTCGCATTCTTCTGAATTCCAGTGAGTACAGACACAGGCGACTCAATCTCTCCTCATAGCCTAACCCCCTCATCTTTGGAATCAACTTGATGAATTTTCTCTGCACCGCCTCCAAAGCCAGTATATCCTTCCTCAACTGCAGAACCAGACCAGAACTACACAGAGTACTCGTAGGTGCGATCTCACCAGTTCCCTATACAGTTGCAACATAACCTCCCTGCTCTTAAATTCAATCCCTTTAGTAATGAAGGCCAACATTCCACTTGCCTTCTTGATAGCCTGCTTCACCTGCAAACCAACCTTTTGTGATTCATGCACAAGCACTCCCAAGTCCCTCTGCACAGCAGCATGCTGCAATCTTTTACCATTTAAATAATCATCTGATCTTCCATTTTCCCTTCCAAAGTGGATGACCTCACATTTACCAACATTGTACTCCGTACTGGTCTTCAATGGTCAGGACAGTATAGGAGTTGGAAAGTATATGTACGTCATTAGTGAGGGCTATCTTGGAGTCTTGTGCACAGTTTTGGTCGCCCCATTATAGGAAGGATGAGAAGAGATTTACAGGATGTTGCCTGGACTTGGGGATCTGAATTACCGTAGATTCCGGATTATAAGCCGCTACTTTTTCCCCACATTTTGAACAGCTTTGAACTCTGCGGCCTTTAATCCAGAGCGGCTAATACATGGTTTTTTTTCATGCCGCCTCGTAAACATTTTGCCTCATAACAGTAGACCAATAAAATTGATGAGTAGTTCACAGAGGTCCAATGAAATTGTACGATAAATCAAGCGCACTTTCACAATTAAATTATTGTAAATCAGTCATTTGTACTCACCCTCATCAACATGGAAAATACTCGAAGAAAAGCAAGACCCGAGTGCGTCAGACCCGAGCGCATCAGACCCGATTAGACCCGATCGCGTTACGCAAGCGCGTCAGACCCGAGCGCGTCAGACCCGATTAGACCCGATCGCGTTACGCAAGCGCGTCAGACCCGATTAGACCCGATCGCGTTACGCAAGCGCGTCAGACCCGAGCGAAAACGCTGCTTTTAAGTTAAAGGCGATCAATAACTTTTCCTGGTAGGCTGCAGTATATATATTTTTACCAGTCGCTAGGAGATATTGGAATGTTGTTCGTGCTGTTCAGTAAAAAAGTATATGCAACGTAATTTGTGTTACCGATACGTATGTATATTTAAAAGTAGCGGTGCGGCCTAAAATCCGGTGCGGCCTTTACAATTAAAAAATTGATTTTATTTCTAAAATTAGAGCCAGCGGCTTTTAATCAGGTGCGCTCTGTAGTCCGGAATCTACGGTACAAGGAGTGGTTTCACAGACTAGGACTTTACTCTCTGGAAAGTAGCAGATTGAAGGGTGATCTAAAAGAGATATACAAGATCATGGAGGACATAGACAGGGAGAAAGCACATGTGAGGAGATGCTGAAAACGATCAAAGACAAGAGATATAAAATGAATATCTGGGCAGCGTCTGCATGCAAATAGTACTGCATATTTGGAATGAACTGCCCAAAATAGTGGTTGAGGGATGTACATTAGCAACATTTCAAAGCCATCCAGATAAGTACATGGATAGGAGAGGTTGAGAGAGCCGTGGGCCGAACGCAGGCAGGTTGAACGAGTTCATTGAGCAGTGCAGTTAGCCAAAGGGCTTGTGCGACTCCGTGTTTCCGTGAGAAGAGTGTTTTATCTGCGTTGCGTGCAGTGGGAGGAAAAAATGTAAATAAACAAAAACTACCTGCAGCTACTAATCATTCTTGTTCCATTCCTTCAGCTCTTAACTGACATTTTACAGGCATGCTCAGGGGCACGTATTCCCTTTTTTTCATTTAGGAAAATAGATCATATCTCGTGCAGGCGCATAAAGGCAGCAGTAGAAGAAGGGGATTTGTTTGGCATAAAAACAAATTTGCAAATCTACGTGAGGGTGATGGAACTTTTTTAGTGAGAACTTCAGTGACAAATGTAGTGATAACTTTTAAGGATATTTGCAGAGGTAGAGGGGAGCAAGGTTTGTTTGGAGGGTGACAGAGGAGATGAGAAGGGGCTTGCTCAGACATGGTGGGCCTCCGGTAAAGTTTGAATACTGAGCATCTGTTTTAACTTTTAAGATTACCTCCACAAGGAATGTCCAAGACAAGCAAAAACAAGTCATTGAAGAAATATGCAAGCTCTCCTTTGGTAAGGAGTTCAGCAATGGATCTCAGAGGGTGCTGGAGAGAAGGAACAGCTCAGAAGAAAGGTCAAAGAAAAGGCTGTCAGCTTCCTTGGTTAGTGACCATTTGATACGGTTCCATACGAAATATACTGTGCACCCTGCTACACTGTACTGCTGCCACAAAACAACGTATTTCATGACATATATCAGTGAGAGTAAATGTGACTGATTCAGATTCTGTTTCTGATCTGAGATGCACATGTGACTCTGTAAAGGAACGTCCTGCAATCTCCTTCTGTGTGCTAATCTCGATTTAACCATAAAACAACGGCCTGGATAATAGAGGTGTACAGATAGTGGCCAACTCACTGATGCATCTGCTTACAACCATTCACCTTTTGGGGCCTGAGATGGGAATTATCCAGCTAAGTAATAATTGACAGGGCACCCGCTGGTACCAAGCGGGTTCTTCTACAGACAGCCATAGCCAATGTTGTCTGTAGATTAGAAAATACACAAAAATCACTTGATATGGTAACCAGCATTATAATGAATGGCACCACAGATACATAAGACTGATAAGAAGGCACAATTGCTAAGAGTAGAGAGAAGGAGAAGAAACTAGTTCTACCATTCATGAATGTTTGTACATACATTTTAGTTTAATAATATTAAGTCAATATCAAGTTTATTGTAACGTGCACAAGTACAGTTATGGGATCAGCCATGATGGATTGGCAGAGCAGACTCAATGGGCTGAATGGCCTAATTCTCTCCTACATCTTACGTATACACAGGTGCAATGAAAAACCTGTTTGTAGCAGCATCACAGGCGCATAGCATCAGATAAGCAGCATTCACAAGGGGCAGGTACAATATTCAAAAGGCATTTGGACAGGTACCTGGAGTTGAGGGATTCAGGCTTAATGAGAACAATGGGGATTGGTGTTGGTAGACATCCCAGTTTGCAAGAATGAGGTGGACAGTATAGGCCTGTTTCCATGATGTACATATTTATAATTCTATAGAGGACTGGACTATTTGAGAGACACGAGTTCAAAGCCCACCTTGACAGCTGGGGAACTTAAAACTCATTTAATTAATTAGGTCTGAAATTAGAATACTCCTCTCTGTAACAGGACCTATTGAAGTACCAGATGCTGGTAAAATACCTGGGCTTCACTAACATTCTTCAGTGCCATCATTGCAAGGTTTGCCCTCTGTATGTTTGTCTTATCCATGCAGCTGAATGCGAATGCTCAGATAGATGACAGTAAATATTGAAACATGCCTATAAGAACTATTCACCTCCCCCCTTGGAAGTTCTCATGTTTTATTGTTTTACAACATTGAATCACAGTGGATTTAATTTGGCTTTTTTGACACTGATCAACAGAAAAATACTCTTTCATGTTGAAGTGAAAACGCATCTCCACTACGCGATCTAAATTAATTACAAATATAAAACACAAAATAATTGATTTCATAAGTATTCACCCCTTTAATATAACACAGGAAATCATCACTGGTGCAGCCTATTAGTTTTAGAAGTCACATAACTAAATGGAGACCTGTGTGCAGACAAGGTGTTTCTCTCAATTGTAATAAAAATACACCTGTGTTTGGAAAGTCCAGCTGCTGGTGAGTCAGTATCCTGTCAAAAACTACACCGTGAAGACAAAAGAACAATCCAAGCAACTCCACAAAAAGGTTATTGAAAAGCACAAGTCTGGAGACAATACAAGAAAATTTCCAAGTCACTGAATATCCCTGGAGTATAGTTAAGTCAATCATCAAGAAATGGAAAGAATATGGCACAGCTGTAAATCTGTCTAGAGTAGGCCGTCCCCAAAAACTGAGTGACCATGCAAGAAAGCGTCTAGAGAGGGAGGCCACCAAGAAACCTATGACAACTCTGGAGGAGTGACAAGCTTCAGTGGCTGAGACGGGAGAGACTACACGTACAACTGTTGCCCGGTTGCTTCACCATTTGCAGCTTTATGGGAGAGTGGCAAAGAGAAAGGCATTGTTGGGGAAAAAAAATCTCACATGGAATCTCGGTTAGAGTTTGCCAGAAGGCATGTGGGAGACTCTGCAATCAATAGGAAGAAGGTTCTATGGACTGATGAAACCAAATTTGAGTTTTTTGGCCATCAGACTGGACGCTATGTTTGCCATAAGCCAAACACCGCACATCATCAAAAACACACCATCGCTACCGTGAAGCATGGTGTTGGCTGCATCATGCTGTGGGGATGCTTCACTGCTGCAGGCCCTGGAAGGCTTGTGAAGGCAGAGGGTAAAATGAATGCAGTAAAATACAGGGAAATCCTGGAAGAAAATCTGATGCAGTCTGCAAGAGAAATGTGACTTGGAAGAAGATTTGTTTTCCAGCAAGACAATGATACCAAGCGTAGAGCCAAAGCTAAACAGGAATGGCTTAAAAACAACAAAGGTAATGTCCTGGAGTGGTCAAATCAGATCTGTTTTCACTTTGACACATCAGTCTTTTTCTGTTAATCAGTGTCAAAAAAGTCAAATTAAATAAATCCATTGTGATTCAATGTTGTAAAACATGAGAACTTCCCGGGGGGGGGGGGGGGGGAGGTGAATACCTTTTATAGGCACTGTATGTCCTGTAATAAAATGGGAAAGAATTGACTGAGGGCAAAGAACAAATCTTACAGTTGAAACCATTATGTAGTGAGGCAGAAAGCATATTTTCCCCTTGATTTTGGGTTATCTTATTTTCAGGAACCAGTTGTCTTTTGGTTCTAGTTTCACTTCAACCTGTGACTTAACTTTTCTAATCTTAGTTCTATCTAATGGGTTTGTTCAGCAAGACAGTCTCTCAGCAGATTTCCTGAATAAGAGGTCAATAAATGTGAGTGGGGAGTTACTGAACTTTGATCCAGTTCTTCTTTCCACTCCTTACCCCATTGTTTTGTAAAGCTGGGAGTAACTAAAACTTTTAGTAACGGGGGTAGGTGAATCTTTGGTGAATGAGATACTTAGTTATGGGATGAAAGTAGATGTGTGGAGCTGTAGGGCCTGATGGAATGGAATCATGGGAGGTACAACACATAGACAAGCCATTCAGCCCACTGAGTCCACACTGATCATCGAACACACACTTGCATGTCTCCCATTTTTCATTCTACACACATTCTCATCTGTTTCTCCCTCCAGATTCTATCACACACTTACACACTGGGGGTAATTTCCGGTGGCAAGTGACTGACCTGTCTTTGGGATGTGGGAGGAAACCAGAGAACGTGGATTAAATTCATGTAGTCACAGGGAGAAGGTGCAGACTCCACACAAGGCAGCAGCCAAGGGGCCAGGTGTAAGCCAGGTCTTTGATACTGCAAGGAAACTGCCCTCCCAGCCGTGCACAATGAACTCAGAAGATTGACTGCCCTCGTCATCTTCCATGTTCCTTCTAACTCAATGATTATTATCACATGTACAGAGATGCAGTGAAAATCTTTTGTTTTTGCGTGCTGTCCAGACCGATCGTTCATATATAATTGCACTTTGTTCGTCTGTTATGTGCCGTGTTGTATGATGTGGGTGATCATAGTCTTTCCATGACCATGATTGTTCCTGGCAAATCTTTCTATTGTCTTTGCCATTGCTGCCGTCTGGGCAGTGTCTTTACAAGACGGGCGACCCCAGCCATTATCAATACTTTTCAGAGATTGTCTGCCTGGCATCAGTGGTCACATAACCAGGACTTGTGATACGACCATGCATCGCCTGCTCCCATGGCTTTATGTGACCCTGTTTGAGGGGCTAAGCAGGTGCTACACCTTGCCCAAAGGTGACCTGCAGGCTTGCAGAGGGAAGGAACACCTTACACCTCCTTTGGTATAGAGTTGTATCTCCACCCCGCCACCCAAATTACACTGAGGTAGTTAAAAAAGATACAGAATATACTGTTTCAGTTTCAGAGAAAGTGCTGTACAGGCAGGTAGGTAACGTATAACATGACATGATGAGGTAGACTGGGGATCAAGTGTTTATCTTCTAGCCTAAGAAAGATCTATTCAACAGACTGACTGACAACAGCAGGACAGAAGCTGTTTTTGAGTCTCGTGGTTAAAGCTCTTGGGCATTTGCATGTTCTGCCCAATGGGAGGTGGGAGAAAAAAGAATAGCCGGGGTGGGAGGGGTCTATGATTACTTTGGCTGCTTTCCCAAGTTAGTGCGAAGTGTGGAAGGTTTGCACGATGGACTGAGCTGAGTTCACAGCTCCGCAATTTCTTGATATCTTGGGTAGACCAACTGCCAAACCAGGTGGTGATGCATCAGGATAGGATGCATCTATAACTATTACTCTGGCCAATGGATAATTACATGCTATTATCCTGAACTATGTTCTAAATGTACTTTTTATATTGTTTCCATTCTCGTGTCTCAGATGGTTGATTAGTATAGACTTTCCAAGGTCCACCATTCCAAGATGGAGTGTGAAAAATGTTTATGTATATGGTTTAAGAGTATGCGAAGGACTTGAGGATTTATTCTAGGCAGAACTTAGGGAAACCTCAAACCCAACGTCATATGTATGCACAGATGTAGCAGCATCACAGGCACATAGCATCATATAAGCAGCATTCACAAAGAAAAACTACTTGTCAACATCTTTACAAAAAAACACAATTAAAACAAAGGAAAACGAAGTTGACTTTCATATGAAGTGATCAAAGTGGTCACAGTTTGCCTAAATTGCGGTGATTTGGGAGCAATGTCCAGCACCAAATAGTTGAAGGGAAGTAACTGTTGTTGAGGCTAATGGTTTGGGATTTCAAGCTTCTGTACCTCCTGCCCAATGGAAGCTGTGAAAAGATGGTATGACCTGGAAGGTGGGGGATCTTTGATGATGGATGCTGCATTCTTAAGGCAGCACATCTTGTAGACACCACTGATGACGAGAGGGATGTGCCCGTCGTATATTGGGCAGGCTCCAGTACTCCCTGCAATGTTTTTTTCCCTTTTTTGAGAAATATAGCACAGAAGCAGGCCCTTTGTCCCATCTAGTCCATGCCAAAACCATTTAACCTGCCTACACCCAATGACTTAACACCTGGACCATAGCCCTCCATATCCCTACTATCCATGTACCTATCTAAACTTCTCTTAAACGTTGAAATCAAGCTCGCATGGGACATTTGTGCTGGCAGCTCATTCTACTCTCTCATGACCCTCTGAGTGAAGAAGTCGCCTTTCATGTTCCCCTTAAACTTTTTACCCTTTTACTCCTAAGCTTATCTTAAGCTTACCTTAACCCTATCTATTCTCCTCATAATGTTGTATACCTCTATCAATCTCTCAATCTTCTATGTTCTAAAGAATATAGTCAATCTTTCCTTATAACTCAGGTCCTCCAGACCTAGCAACAACCTTGTAAATTTTCTCTGTACTATTTCAACCTTGTTTACATCTTTCCTGTAGTTAGGTGACCAAAACTGCACACAATACTCCCAATTGGGTCTCAATAATGTCTTATACAACTTCAGCATAACATCCCAACTCCTGTACTCAATACATTGATTTATGAAGGCCAATGTGCCAAAAGCTTCCTTTACAACCCTTTCCTCCTGTGTTGCCACTTTTAAAAACTTACGTGCCTGTATTCCCACATCCCTTTGTTCTACTGCACTCATCAGTGCCCTACTATTCACTATGCTAGACCTACCCTGGTTGGTCCTTCCAAAGTGCACAACTTCGCACTTGTCTGCATTAAATTCCTTCTGCCGTTTTTTTCAGCTAATCCAGATGCCTCTGCAAGTCACGATAGCCTTCCTCACCGTCCACTACACCCCTAATCTTGGTGTCATCTGCAAATTTGCTGATCCAGTTAAGCACATTATTATTCAGATCATTGATATAGATGACAAACAATAAAGGACCAAGCACACCACTAGTCACAGGCCTCCAGTCAGACAGGCAATCCTCTACTACCACTCTCTGGCTTCTCCCACAAAGCCAGTGTCTAATCCAGCTGAACGACTGAACCTTCTTGACCAGCTTCCCATGCGGGACCTTGTCAAATGCCTTGTGCATCATTGTGCAGACTATGATGCAACCAGTCAGAATACTTTGGCTTGTGACCCAGTGAATGATGTCTGTGGGTTATTTCAGTGGAGTGAGTGACAATTTTAAAAGGAATCGATTGAGTCAATAGAAGTGATATCCTGGTAAAGAGTCGAGGGACCAATGCATCAAAATCAAATCCATGTCATTCAGACACATTTCTCATTAAAGGTTTAGAACAATTCCCACAAAAAAGGGCGGTTGTTGGGACTTGTTCAAGAGCATTAAATCTAAGTTTGATTTTCGGGAACGGTGTAAATGGATTTGGAACTGAAATGAATGAATGCCATTACACTGATCTCTTATACACATCTCCTCTTGTCAACATCTGCTTTGTCAATTTATCCATTACTTTAGGACTTTAGCTTCCTGACAGGGCTGTATCTCAGCCTTGTCAAAGGGTGCCTTCATCTTCCCTCAGTATTGTTATCTTCCCACCTTGAAGGTCACTGGCAAACAGGCGAATGGGGACCTCACCACCAAGTTGCCCATTATACTGGCTGGGAAACATATTCATCCATTATCGCTGGGACAGAGCTCTGTAACTCCCTGCCCACCAACTCTTCTCCTCTTCTACTGAAGTGGATTCAGAAGGTAGTTCACCTTCACCTTAAGGCCATCAGAAATGGGGTGGACATTTGCAAAGCCTACCAACTCAGTAGGTCAGGCAATGTCTATGGAAAGAAATAGACAGTCAGCATTTGGGTTTGAGACCTTTCATCTTGACTTGAAAAGTAGGACGGAGACACCCAGGATAAAAAGGCTGGCGGCATCAATATCAAATTCTTAAACTTCTGGTAATCTCTCCCCCATTCCTATTTCCCCTGTTTTTCTTCCTCTCTCTATCTAGCCTCCATCGCCATAACCCTTCCCCCCACCCCTCTCCCTCTTCCCTCCTCCACTTCCTTTCTCTCCATTCTGCCCATTACCTGCACACTGGCCTCACTGGATCACTCCCCATCTCCATTCCATTTTCCTCCTACCAGGTTCCATCATCTTCAGCCCTTTGACTCATTCACCTTCCAACTTCTGACATTGTGCCTACTCTCTCCCTCCCACATCTGCCTATCATCCCATTCATCTGGATCCACCAATCGCCTGCCCGCTCTTGCTCCCCCCCTCCCCCCCACACCTCCTGATGCCTTTGGTAGCAGCTATGTTATGTGAACCTAGTTGTTCAATACTCCTTTGATACATAAAACTGTACAATATGAACAGGCCATTCAGTCTATGACTTTATGCCAATCTCAATGCCAATTTATACTGTTGTTCCTCCTCCTGTATATCATCAAGATCCTTCCATTCCCTTCTACATAAAAGCCTGTTAAACACCAATTTGTCAGTTTCAACTGCTAGCTCTGGCAACCCATCCTAGGAACCTACCACTCTCTGCATAAAAAAAATTATTCCTCATATCAACTTTAAAATTCTCCCCTTTAACCTTAAATACCTGTTCTCTGGTGTTTGATATTTCCAGCCTAGGGAAGAGATCCTGACCATCTACCCTGTCTATGCTTCTCATAATTATGAAAACCTCTGTCATATCTCCCCTTCAGCCTCCATCATTCTAGGGAGAACAACCCAAGGATGTCCAAACTTTCCTTAAAGAAAGTCCTTAGATACTTGTCTACAAAGAATATGGAGTTTTCCTGAGGTATTGATTGCTATGTTCTATTTTCTCTGAAGCCCAAAGCTCCCCATCAGACTGAAGACCACCGGGCTAAACTCCTGTCGACGTACAGTCCTGACAAGCTGTTTCAGGCAAAGCGGAAATTCAACGCCACCCAAGAGTTAGACGCGTCTCTTCACGAGGGTGAAATCGTGGCCGTTCTTGAGAAGCAGGATCCTATGGGCAGTTTGAGCAGGTGGCTCGTTGACACTGGAGGTTGGTTTGCCCCTTCTGTCTTTAGAATATGGACAAAGCTATTTTTTATCTTGTTGTTGGAAGAGCTATCGGATTTGTTCCCGAGAACTTGCCTCTGACAGACAGCATCTGTGGAAGCAGGGGTCTAAAGCAGGTCTTGACCTGAAACATTGACAACCCTTTGCCTCCACAGTTGCACCCTGACCTGCTGAGTTCCACCAGTAGCTGATTTGTAGACTAGTCAGATGTTTGGACTTCGATCACACTTCATAAATTTAAGCATAAAATCTAATTCCAGTCAACTTGTAAGCAGCATGGAATTGTTAAAGAGGCTGGTGCTGAGGGACTGCTTCACTCTCTGAGCTGGTATCAAGGGACTGGCTTCTTCTTGGAGTAGGGGTACGAATAATTTGTTGCAGTATCGAGGATAGGACATTGGAGGGCTGATCCTGAGGGAGTGCCATATTGCTATATGCACGGTACTGAGAGCACTGTAATGTTGCAGAGGGCACTGAGGGAGGGCTGTACAGTTGCAGGAGAAATATTGAGGAAGTACTCATGGGTTAGCATCGAGGGAGAGGCTTATTGTCGGAGGGACAGTACTGAGGGAGTGTGTTATTGTCAGAGGGACAGTACTGAGGGAGTGCGTTATTGACAGAAGGACGTACTGAGGGAGTGTGTTGTCAGAGGGACAGTACTGAGGGAGTGCGTTATTGTCAGAGGGACAGTACTGAGGGAGTGCGTTATTGACAGAGGGACAGTACTGAGGGAGTGCGTTATTGACAGAGGGACAGTACTGAGGGAGTACATTGTTGTCAGAGGGACAGTACTGAGGGAGTGCATTATTGACAGAGGGACAGTACTGAGGGAGCGTGTTGTCAGAGGGACAGTACTGAGGGAGTGTGTTATTGACAGAGGGACAGTACTGAGGGAGTGTGTTATTGACAGAGGGACAGTACTGAGGGAGTGTGTTGTCAGAGGGACAGTACTGAGGGAGTGTGTTATTGTCAGAGGGACAGTACTGAGGGAGTGTGTTGTCAGAGGGACAGTACTGAGGGAGTGCGTTGTCAGAGGGACAGTACTGAGGGAGTGCGTTATTGTCAGAGGGACAGTACTGAGGGAGTGTGTTGTCAGAGGGACAGTACTGAGGGAGTGTGTTGTCAGAGGGACAGTACTGAGGGAGTGCGTTATTGTCAGAGGGACAGTACTGAGGGAGTGTGTTGTCAGAGGGACAGTACTGAGGGAGTGCGTTATTGACAGAGGGACAGTACTGAGGGAGTGCGTTATTGACAGAGGGACAGTACTGAGGGAGTACATTGTTGTCAGAGGGACAGTACTGAGGGAGTGCATTATTGACAGAGGGACAGTACTGAGGGAGCGTGTTGTCAGAGGGACAGTACTGAGGGAGTGTGTTATTGACAGAGGGACAGTACTGAGGGAGTGTGTTATTGACAGAGGGACAGTACTGAGGGAGTGTGTTGTCAGAGGGACAGTACTGAGGGAGTGTGTTATTGTCAGAGGGACAGTACTGAGGGAGTGTGTTGTCAGAGGGACAGTACTGAGGGAGTGCGTTGTCAGAGGGACAGTACTGAGGGAGTGCGTTATTGTCAGAGGGACAGTACTGAGGGAGTGTGTTGTCAGAGGGACAGTACTGAGGGAGTGTGTTGTCAGAGGGACAGTACTGAGGGAGTGCGTTATTGTCAGAGGGACAGTACTGAGGGAGTGTGTTGTCAGAGGGACAGTACTGAGGGAGTGTGTTGTCAGAGGGACAGTACTGAGGGAGTGCGTTATTGACAGAGGGACAGTACTGAGGGAGTACATTGTTGTCAGAGGGACAGTACTGAGGGAGTGCATTATTGACAGAGGGACAGTACTGAGGGAGCGTGTTGTCAGAGGGACAGTACTGAGGGAGTGTGTTATTGACAGAGGGACAGTACTGAGGGAGTGTGTTATTGACAGAGGGACAGTACTGAGGGAGTGTGTTGTCAGAGGGACAGTACTGAGGGAGTGTGTTGTCAGAGGGACAGTACTGAGGGAGTGCGTTATTGACAGAGGGACAGTACTGAGGGAGTGTGTTGTCAGAGGGACAGTACTGAGGGAGTGCGCTATTGACAGAGGGACAATACTGATGGAAAACTGGAGCAACAAAGATTCCAGCATCCTAAGTTTCTTGTGTCTACAGTCGGAGGGGGCCATTCTGAGGAAAATGTACTTTGTTGAGGAACACTCTCCCTGGGAGGTGGTGACACAAGAAAGTACAGATGCTAGAATCCGGAGTAACAAACAATCTGGTGGCGGAACTCGGTGGGACGAGCAGCGTCTGTGGGAGAGAAAGGAATTGTTGACACTTTGGTGAAAATCCTGCAGCAGTGCTGATGCAGGGTTTTGACTCAAACGTTGACAATCCCTTCCTCTCACTCAGATGCTTCTCGACGCATCGCGTTCCTCCAGCAGATTGTTTGGATCCGCTAAATATCAAGAATATTGGTTTGTTGGAAAATTGATTTATTTTCAATATTATTCTCAATATCACCAAGACCAAGGAGATAGTGGTGGACCTTTAGGAGACCTAGGCCTCATATGGAGCCAGTGATCATTAATGGAGAATGTGTGGAGCAGGTTAAGACCTACAAATATCTGGGAGTACAGTTAGACGAGAAGCTAGACTGGACTGCCAACACAGATGCCTTGTGCAGGAAGGCACAGAGTCGACTGTACTTCCTAAGAAGGTTGGGCGTCATTCAATGTCTGTAGTGAGATGCTGAAGATGTCTATAGGTCAGTTGTGGAGAGCGCCCTCTTCTTTGTGGTGGCGTGTTGGGGAGGAAGCATTAAGAAGAGGGACGCCTCACGTCTTAATAAGCTGGTAAGGAAGGCGGGCTCTGTCGTGGGCAAAGTACTGGAGAGTTTAACATCGGTAGCTGAGCGAAGGGCGCTGAGTAGGCTACGGTCAATTATGGAAAACTCTGAACATCCTCTACATAGCACCATCCAGAGACAGAGAAGCAGTTTCAGCGACAGGTTACTATCGATGCAATGCTCCTCAGACAGGATGAAGAGGTCAATACTCCCCAATGCCATTAGGCTTTACAATTCAACCACCAGGACTTAAGAACCTTTTAAAAGCTATTATTAATGCTTTTTGAGATAGTGATTTAGATGCATATCATATTTTTTACTGAGTTAAGTATTGTATGTAATTAGTTTTGCTACAACAAGTGTATGGGACATTGGAAAAAAAGTGAATTTCCCCATGGGGATGAATAAAGTATCTATCTATCTATCTATCTATCTATCTATCTAGTTGTTTGTACCAAATTGCATGAAAATTGTTTTGCATCCTATCGATACAGATAATTTCATTATATCAGTACGTCAAGAGAAGCAACATATAATAAAAATAATGCAGAACAAAGTGTACTACAATAAAGTGCAAAGTCATAGTGAGGTAGATTGTGAAGTCTACGGTTCATTCATCGTACCATTCAATAGCTTTCTAACAGCAGGAATGAGGCTGAGAGTACATGCTTTCAGGCTTTGATATTTGAAGGGAGGGGGAGAGAAGACAGAATGTCTGGGATGGGTGGGGTCTTTGATTATGCTGGCTGTTTTACCAAGATAAAAATAAATGTATTTGATGTAGTTTTAAAAATTGATGAGTGACTCGTCTTTTGATTCCATGTAGTGACACAGGGCTATGTGTACTCCTCATTCCTGAGGCCGTACAACCCTGCGGTTGGACAGAACGGCCAGTCGAGTGAAGGACCTGCTATGGACAGCGATTTTGATGACATTACTCTATTCGTAACTTCGTACTCTGACATCATGAAGACTTCACACTTCAGCACCAGTGACAGTGACACTACTCTGAACAGTTCTCGGGAGGTTAGTCCGTGCAGCGCAGAAACAGCGTCGTTCAGTGGAAGTGACGACAACTCAAGTGACCTGGGAGAGCAGCAGGTAAACCAAGTGGCTGTTACCCAGTCAGTGCTAACTGATTGGTATGGTAACCATCCAACCCACCTAAACTTCTAGTCATCGTCATCATCATAGCTTGTTGCACCAGACAGCCAGCCGCTCTAGTACTGTTTGGTTGATGTTGAGCAGGTCAGTGTCAGCTGAATCAGGTGCGCAGAACGTGTTGAATATTCTGCACCCTTTCGCCACACTCACAGGATTCACTGGTCCTTAAACCCCACTTCACCATATTGTCTCCCGTCCCACAAACTTCCGCTCTCGCTCTGTTAAGAGTGCACCACTTACGTCTGGTAAAGCAGTGCCTCGTCTGGCAACGTTTCTGTGGGTCTTGCACTGTTTTGTTTGGTGGGGTTCTGGCTTCTGTTTGTTGTCAGAGGTCAATCCTGTGTGTTTGGGGGGGATGTTCCATACTGTAGTTCCTCCACTGTAGCAAAGCTTTTTCTCAATTTTAGGCAGTTGGAAACTGGCACATGATGATGTAGTGGGTGCCGTGGATCTGAGTTCTGTTTACCTTTTTCAATTTTTGTTGTAGTGTGTTTTGGGATCTCTGGGGGAGCAATGCCTACAAGTCTGTAAATGATGTTAGTGGGTGTGGAGCGCAGTGTGCCCGTGATTATTCGGCAGGCTTCGTTAAGCAACGGGTCTATTTTCTTCACATGGACTGATCTGCCCCCACACAGGTGCACAGTATTCTGCAGGTGCATAGCAGACTGCTAGGGCAGTTGATCTAAGTGTGTGAGCATTAGCTCCCCACTTTGTGCCTGCTAATTTTTTCAATAGAGAATTGCGAGGGCCAACTTCCCCTCAGAGTTTTTGTACGTGGGTAGCAAATGAGAGTGTCCAATTCAGTATCACGCCCAGGTAAATTGGAGTCGAATGGTGTTCGAGCTCCTTCCCACACCAGAAGATCTTGAGTTTCCGAGCTGCTTCTTGATTCCTCAGGTGGAATGCACACACTTGAGTTTTTGATGGATTTGGGTTCAGAGACCATTTTTCATAATACTGCTTCATTGCTTCGAGGGCTGCTGTAAGTCGTACTTCAACTTCGTGGAAGGAGTTAGCTTGTGTTGCTATGCATAGATTGTCTGCAAAGATAAACCTGCGTGTGTTAGGAAAGATTGGTTGGCCATTTGTGTAAACATTAAATAGTAGAGGTGCCAGGACTGATCCCTGTGGTAGTCTGCTCTTTTGTGGACGCCACCTACTCTTAATTCCATTCATTTCTAAATAAAATCTACCGTTTCCTAGGAGGCTTCTTATTACTTTGACTGTGGTTTCGTTATTTAACACGTTAGATAATTTCAGTAGAAGGCCTCTGATTCACAGTATCGTATGCTGCTGTTAAGTCAACGAATACTGCCCCTGTAATTTGTCACATTTCAAAGCTATCCTCAATATACCGGTTTAAGTTCAGGACTTGACTGCAGCAAGAGCGGCCTGGCCTGAACCTGGCTCGGTCTGGTGTTGGAAGATCTTTGACTAAGGGGATATTCTTTTCCGTATGAATCTCTCGTAGAGTTTATAGAGGGTGCAGAGCAAGGAAATCGGTCTGTAGTTTTTAGGAATGATGGGGTCTTTACTGGGTTTTACGAGAGCAACAACTTTGGCTCTTCTCCACTTTTTAGATATTTTTAATGATCTTAGGCAACAGTTAAAAAGGGACAGAAGCCAATGGAATGTTTTAGGTCCAAGATGTTTAAGGACCAGGTTTTGAGAAAACATGGCATTGTTTTCAACAAGATGTTAAATTGAGATGTAGGGTGAAGCTGATTAAATATCAAAGGTTCCCCCCGCCTTGTTTGAAAGAAAACAAGGGCAGAGGACTCTGACTCTTTGCCTAGTTTTTACATCATAACCAATTACTTTAGAGCGGACAACCCGTCATTATCACATCACTGCTTGTGAGTTACAGCAGTGATAACGATTCAGAAGCATTTAATTTTACGATCCAGAGGCAATGAAAAAATATGCAACTCCAAGACTTTTATTAGTTTGTGGTTTCCAATACTATCTTTATCAGGGACCAGTTCTGTATTCCAGTAAAGATATTGTGGAAAGTTTTGGATGTTTGTAACCTCAGTCATTTGGTTTTTATTGGATGCATGGCCTGCTATTTTAATGCCAACAGATTACCCTCATGCTTTGTGTGTTTTTTTCCCATAATGTGAATCCCAAGGAACAAAGTTGCACAGATGCTAAACCAGTGTTAGCTCCAAACTGTGTTGGTCATTGTTTCAATGATAGAACTTTTCTGGTAAGGATTTCACTCCAGATATAAAACATTAACCTGACTGGTCCCTTCAGCCCAGTATATTGCATTCATAGAAAAAATGTCAGCGTGAGTCAGATATGACACCGAGTCCCCACGGTGGAGGAAGTGGGTGTAATAGATGCCATAGTCACACTCAAAGAAGAGCAGTGTAACTATTTTGGAAATTTGCCCCTTGCCACAGTGTCAGCTGTGCCCCAGTGGGAAGCCCTAATATGCTAAGTCAGATTGCAGGAAGACTAGGCCCAAATTCAGACTTTAGACAAGTAGTTCAGCATGAGATTCTGGAGCAGTGCTGCATTATCAGAGACTCCATCTCCCTGATAAAATGTAACACAACAGGCCTGTTAGAGTAAAATCGCGCAGTGATACTTTGAGAAGAGGCATGGCTGGTGGCTTTGTGGAAATAGTTTTTCCTTCTGTATATCCAATTGAAAATTTGGGTGAAATTTCTTTACCCAGAGAGAAGTGAGAATGTGGAACTTGTTCCCTCAAGGAGAGGTAAGATAAACAGGGGAAGTTGGATAAGTATATGACAGAGAAAGGACTAGAAGATGACAATGGGGGAGGTGGAAGAATTGGAAGTATAAATACCAGCTTGGTGCAGTGGGGCCTATAGTAATGATTTCAAGCCAGATATGAAAGTCGAGCAAAGGCCTTGTGCTGGATTCTCACCCAAGCCCACTGTTTTATTCTTTACAGATCTTCTATGCTGTGTACCCATTTCATGCAAGGAGTGACTACGAACTCAGCCTCCAGGAGTACGAGCGAGTGAAGATAGTCAAATCCAGTGACTTGAGCGGCAACAAAGACTGGTGGTTGGCGGAGGTCAATGGCAAAAGGGGCTATGTCCCTGCAAACTACTTGGGAAGAATGACTTATGCATGAAGACCCAACACGTTAAAACCTTTGAGATCCATGAATGGACCTTCATTATCCTGCGGTTGCTGACCTAGTTTTGGGCATCATGTTGAAGGAGCAAGGCCTTTTTAATTGGATGTGGAGAATAGTAACGGGAAGCTGTGGCTGCAGCAACTGAGACTGTCTCGTTGTCAATTTTAAATCTAGTGCTCCAAATGCTCCATTAAAACCAACACAAAAATAAACCTGGAGACACAAGAGATGGCAGGTGCTAGAATCTGGAGCAGAAATGTAAGCTGCTGGAAGATCTCAGCAGGTCAGGCAGCACCATGGAGGGAAATGAACAGTTGACATTTCAGGTTGAGACCCAAAATGTCAACTGTTCAAAATCAGGTTTATCATTACTGATATATATCATGAAATTTGTTGTTTTGCAACAGCAGTATTGTGCAAAACATGAACATTACTCTAAGTTGCAAACATAAATAAATAGTGCACAGCAAGAATCATGAGGCAGTGTTCATGGGTTTCAAACCCTACATTGATGTTGCTTGACCTGCTGGGTTCTTCCAGCAGTTCTTCTTTAGTTCCATAAAACAATTTCTTGTGTCTCCATACACTTTCCAAAGAAATTGACTCATTTTCCATGAGGATAGGACACTACTGCCTTGAAGCAACTGTGTAGTGAAATGTTCAGTTGTGTGCATGTGTATGTGTGTCTGTGTGTAAAAGTGAGCACTATATGAAGGATATGGTACCAATGACCCAGATACCAAGGCTGTGTGTGAGTGGGAGTGAACACTATATGAAGGATATGGTATCAATGATCCAAATACCAAGGCCACAAAATCTAGATGTTGCTATTAAACGTACTCCTGTGGAGTAGAGACTTCATTAAAAAATCCTCTTGGGATATGAAGGTATACACTAATTCAAAGCTACCGGGAATATGCAGAATATTTAACATGAATCTTTTCTTCTATTAGAATTTCAATTATTAAGTATCACAGAAGATGAAGCCAAAGAATACATCAAGTTTTATTTCATTGTGGGACAGCATTTATCTTCCATCCCAGAGGATGGAAGATAAATGCTGTCAATTAAGAGCCAACTGTGGAGTTGCACAGAGACCAGAATGGATAAGCTAACAAACAAGAGAAAATCTGCGGATGCTGGAAATCCAAGCAACACACGCAAAATTCTGGAGGAACTCAGCAGGCCAGGCAGCATCTATGGAAAAAGGTACAGGCGACATTTCAGGCCGAGAACTACCGAAGGGTCTTGGCCCAAAACATTGACTGTACTTTTTACCATAGATACTGCCAGGCCTGCTGAGTCCTCCAGCATTTTGTATGTGTTGCTGGGATAAGCTAACATTTTTTCTCCCTGTAAACATTAATAAAACAGCTCCCCCTGCATTAATCCAGCAGTTCTATAATTGCAAGATTGTAAATTCCAAGATTTTATTTACTGAAGTAAGTATAAAAATCCTCAAAATTCATAGTAAATTTATTATCAAGGTACATATATGTCATCTGAAATTCATTTTCTTGCAAGCATACTCAATAAATCCATAGAGTAATAACCACAATAGAATCTATAAAAGGCTGCACCAACTTGGGCGTTTAACCAGTTGTCAAAAGAAAACAAAATGCAAATACAAAAAGAAATAGTAATAATAATAAATAAATAAGCAATAAGTATCGGGAACGTGAGATGAAGAGTGCTAGTTTGTGCAGTGGAATTTAAACTTGTGCCTCCAGATTATGAGTGTAGCATTATGGATAAGTTGTGTATTAAAGTATCTCCTAAGTTATTGTTGCCCTTAGAAAGATGCAGCACAGTGGAATGCTTTTTGTTTTGCTACACCTGCACCAACCTATTGAAAGTCTATTGATAGTGTACATGGACAGCCCTTACATTAAACAAGCCAGGGATGCAGAGATGAACAGGTAGCAGATCTTCTAGAATGCAAGCAAAGATGATTTCCTGATTAATTATGATGACAGCGGGCAGTGCTCCCAGTCTTTCAAATATTTGAACTCTGTGAAAGGCTTTTGCTAATAATTATCTTCTGCCTGTAAAGTTCTGCATGGGAGAGACCACCTTGACAGATCCTGCCTGCGGTGTTTGCATTGGGTTTGTGGAGCTAATTCTCACTTTTTTTCCCCCAAATCCATAACTTCTGCAAAATATGATAGATTTTTCAATTGATCATATTTCACAAGGGTTACAAAATACTACACATTCTGATTCAAATTCCTGATTATCCTCCCTCAGTAAAGAGCGTAAATATGTAAATATTATTGTGCCTTGAAATCCCCAGTGTTACGATTAGATGAGATGTTTTCCTTGTGAGGTTGTTGAGGTACTTGTTATTGTTCAAGTACGCTACTTGTGCCTGTTTGTTAAAAGTGGAATAATCTTATTATTTATGCTTTGTATTTGAACAACATCACTATCACTGGTAGATACAGCAGGATAGTGACCATGAATTTCAGCAAGCTGAATAGTGCTCTCTGTAACCCAAGTTTCACTGGGTTCAGGCACAAATGTTTTGGTGCTGCAGTAACACCTCAGAAATGTTAAGAGCTTACTGTTGAAACCGAGAGCAAACACAGGAAGAGTTAGTGCCAGATCTAGCTACTCTCCCAATTGCCTCTGAAGCTGTCTTCAAAGCTACATGGCTCTTAATACAATTCAAGTAAAAAGGAAGTAGTATTTTGGATCCAAGTGCTGTCATCAGTTTCTTCTAGGGAGTTGGCCCCGGTGACCTAGTCAAAAGTTTTCCCTCGATCAATGTCACAGGGATTATCTGGTCATTACCACATTCCTGTTTGTGGGAGCTTTCAGTGCACAAATTGTACAACAGTGAAACCGCTACAGGAAGTTTAATTGGCTGGAAAGAGCTATAGATGTCCTGAGTTCATTTTATAAATGCACATATTTATTTTAGACAGACTGCCAGACTAATGTACGAAAACTAATTATTTTGGATGAATTTTATTACCAATTCTTTTATTAAGTTGTCCAAACACATCACTTTTTTTAAAAATCTGGCTTTTATCAACAACATTTTTCCTGTGAGCAGAACCAAAAGCCTATCGTATGAAACCACTGAATCCTGGTTTGAGGAGACATGCCTTCTGTTAACTTTTCTATTGAGGCCAGTTAATGTGTAGCTTGGGCTGGAAGATATGAACAGCCTTCACATTAAAATGGTTATGAGATGGAAAAGCGACTTGGCTGCTGAATAAATTGAGTTAAAGCCTTAACTCGTGAAAAACTGTGAATTCTAGCCAGTTTCTTTTGAGGCAACTTTCTTATTTTTTTGCCCATTTCTGTGCAGGGACTTTATACACTTTTGTGGTACACACTTTAAAGTACAGGACCTGATGTGAAGTGCAATACTTGTAGCTTTACCATGAAGGTGATGTGGAATTCAGGAGCTTTCAATTCTGGGTTGGGATGATGAATGATAAGACTGACCCTGTTTCAGAGTGAGTGCATACGTGTGTAAAATAAAGATTGCTGAAGCTTTTCCTTGCTGCCACCCATTTTGTTTTGATCTAGCTCTTAGACTACATGACAGTCGAGTACTTTGACTAGTGGAGTGCCTTGTTCCGTCTGTACTTAAAGAAACAGCCTTTGAAGAGATGCAAACGATTTATCATAACTATGCAGTATGGAAAGAGATCCTTAGGCCCAGTGTCCATGTATAGCTTTCTATACTAACCTTTTACCTAATGGTCAACCCTTCCAGGGACTCCATGTGAAGGATATTGTGTACCCCTCCATTAATTTCACCAATGATTTCTCCAGCGCATTCAAACCCATTAAGAGATTTAGCCAGTTCTTTGGTCATGAGGTTCATTTGGAGAAACCTCGTGGTTTTTCAGTTAGCCAGATATACAAAGCACATTATTGGTTTTGATATGACTTGGCTTGCCAAATTATCCTGTGCAATTTTGTAGAATTTGTTTTGTTTTTGTAAAAATGTCACACATTTCTTGTGCTCAGCATTTTAAACACTAGCACAATGTGTGTGTGTGTGTGTGTGTGTGTGTTTCTGAAAGGAAATAACTTTCTCTTATCAACTTGTAGCTGCACTATATGATTCATGAGCTGTATAAGTGATGATTTGTTTTGGATAATCTTGCACAATAAATTATTTTTAGACGTTAAGTGGCAAAGGTAAAATTTCTTAAAACAGCAGAGGAAATCTAGGTGTAAGGATAATTGTGGCTGGCTGTATGAAGAGGTGTAGGTTATGTTCAGGCTCCCATCGTGATCGTGCACCTTGCTTTCTGGGAACACAGCTGCTCTTGGCATTAACAGCAGCTTTCCTGCAATCTCTGACAGGTCTTCTATTTACCCCAGCTCTGCTTCAACCCTTCTTTTTACAAAACTATAACAGTTTCTTTACATCACAAGGTACAGACAATCAGTATTTGCAAGATGGTGCGCACACTCAGATTAAAATATGGTTACTACGATCTATTAGACAATCAATACCCCAGGGGGGCCCACCGCACTTGGAAGTCCCCCAGTGTGCCCATTGAGACCAGATGCTCCCTCTCCAAGGACAGCCGGGACCCTCCATCTTTGTTGCCCAAGCAACAAAAGGTGTCAGTCCATTTCCTACAATGAGTTCAACTTAAATTTTAAAACTTACTGGCACATTGCCAGCCTTTAGAATTCAATGCTCACATCAGGAATTTCTGATAATTGTGTCACATGTTTTTTTCTAATCACGTTTTTTAAACCTTTCCATCTGGTCTGTCAGTTCACTTACCTCCTTTTCCTCCTAATCACTCTCTGTCAGCTAATGTCACTCACCCATTCTTCTCTTTCTCTCTTCATTCATCTGCCTCTGTCCTTCTGTATCTTGGGTGCTCTCTCTCTGTATCTGTAACTCTAGCTTCTCGTTCTCTATAATATATCACTCTCTAGTTCTCTCTCTCTGTCCCCCCCTCCCTCTCTCTGTCTGTCTGTCCCCCATTCTCTCTCTCCCTGTCCCTCTCCCTCTCTCTCTCCCTGTCCCTCTCCCTCTCTCTGTCTGTCCCCCCTCTCTCTCTCCCTGTCCCTCTCCCTCTCTCTGTCCCCCTCCCTCTCTCTGTCTATCTGTCCCCCATTCTCTCTCCCTGTCCCTCTCCCTCTCTCTCTCCCTGTCCCTCTCCCTCTCTCTGTCTGTCTGTCCCCCCTCTCTCTCTCTGTCCCCCCTCTCTCTCTCCCTCTCTCTCCCTCTCTCTCTCCCTGTCCCTCTCCCTCTCTCTCTCTGTCCCTCCCCCTCTCTCTCTCTGTCCCGCCTCTCTCTGTCTGTCTGTCCCCCCTCTCTCTCTCTGTCCCCCCCCTCTCTCTCTCTCTCTCTCTGTCCCCCCCTCTCTCTCTCTCTGTCCCCCCTCTCTCCCTCTCTGTCCCCCCCTCTCTCTCTCTCTGTCCCCCCTCTCTCCCTCTCTGTCCCCCCCTCTCCCTCTCTGTCCCCCACTCTCCCTCTCTCTGTCCCCCCACTCTCTCTCTCTGTCCCCCCTCTCTCTCTCTGTCCCCTCTCTCTCTCTCTGTCCCCCCCTCTCTCTCTCTCTCTCTCTCCTGTCCCCCCTCTCCCCCATCCCCCATTCTCTCTCTCTCTAGTTCAACTTAAATTTTAAAACTTACTGGCACATTGCCAGCCTTTAGAATTCAATGCTCACATCAGGAATTTCTGATAATTGTGTCACATGTTTTTGTAATCATGTTTTTTAAACCTTTCCATCTGGTTTGTCAGTTCACTTACCTCCTTTTCCTCCTAATCACTCTCTGTCAGCTAATGTCACTCACCCATTCTTCTCTTTCTCTCTTCATTCATCTGCCTCTGTCCTTCTGTATCTTGGGTGCTCTCTCTCTGTATCTGTAACTCTCTAGCTTCTCGTTCTCTATAATATATCACTCCCTAGTTCTCTCTCCCTGTCCCTCTCTCTGTCCCCCCCCTCTCTCTCTCTGTCCCTCTCTGCCCCACTCTCTCTCTCTGTCCCCCACTCTCTCTCTCCCTCTCTCTCTCTCTCTCTCTCTGCCCCCCCCACTCTCGGCCCCCCTCTCTCTGTCACCCCCTTCTCTCTCTCTGTCCCCCCCACTCTCTCTCTCCTTGTCCCCCTCCCTCTCTCTGCTCCCTCCCTCTCTCTCCCCCTGTATCCTTCTCTCTCTCTGACCCCTCTCTCCCTTTCTCTGCCCCCTTTGTCCTCCCCCTCTCTCTCTGTTCCCCCTCTGCCCCTCTCTCTCTCTGACCCCCATCACCCCTCTCTCTCCCCCTGTCACCCCTCTCTCTCTCTGACCCCCATCACCCCTCTCTCTCCCCCTGTCACCCCTCTCTCTCTCTTCCCCCTCGCTCTCTCTCTGTCCCCCACTCTCCCTCTCTCTGTCCCCCCTCTCTCTCTGTGCCCTCTCTGTCCCCCCCTCTCTCTCTCTGTCCCCCACTCTCTCCCTGTTCCCCCTCTCTGCCCCTCTCTCTCTCTCTCTGTGACCCCTCATCACCACTCTCTCTCCCCCTGTCACCCCTCTCTCTCTGTCCCCCCTTCTCTCTCTCTCTGCCCCCCTCTCTCTCTGTCCCCCCTCTCTCCCTCTGTCCCCCCTCTCTCCCTCTCTGTCCCCCCCTCTCTCTCTCTCTCTGTCCCCCTCTCTCTTTGTCCCCCCCTCACTCTCTGTTTCTCTCTCTCTGTCCCCCTCCCTCTCTCTCTCTGTCCCCCACTCTCTCTCTCTATCTCTGTCCCCCCTCTTTCTCTCTCTGTCCCCCACTCTCTCCTACAGTCTATCTCCCACTCTCTGTATCTTTCTCTTCCTCTGTTCCCCCCTCTGTCCACAACTGTCCCCTCTCTCTTCCTCCTCTCTTTCCTCTCCCTCCCGTCTTTCCCGCTCCCCCTCCCCTCTTTCTCTCTCTTCTCTCATCTCTCTCATCTCACCCCCTTCTCTTTTGAGCTCTTTGCCTGTTTTCCTGTCTCTGAAGCTTCAGTTATCTCATTTCTGGCATCTCCCATCACCAGAGGAAAAAGCCTTTCCCTCCACTGTTGCTGCCTGACCTGCTCAGTATTTCCACCACATGTCTGCCTTACGCATACAAATTGGGGTGGGGGGGGGGTCCAGGGTCCCTGTACACTTGTCCTGTGCACAGTATCTCCCCACCATCGTGAACATTGTTGCAATACGCGGAGCACGCCTCACCTGACTGAGTGTGAAGTAACAAGTCGTGTTTTCAGTTTAAAGAGTTCGCTCTGGAAACATGAAGCCTGACCCATTCAACAAGGTGCCAATAGTCACTGCAACCTCTTTCGTAATCCTCAGCCATCGAGACTTCTCTGAGATCTTTTAACTTCCTCAATGAGCCAGTCAGTGCCTGGTGATCTTTTTCTTAAACTTGCTTAAGTTTAAACTGCCGTTCCACCGATAACAGTAAGAACATTGAAGCCGGAGATCATTTATAGATGGACCGTAGAAAGCAGATTATCATAGACTGGGATTGCAACTGCAAGATGTGACACGAGTACCAGCCTCCCCACTCCACTGACTCAGAACCAACATAATCAAAGACCCCTCCCATTCTGGTCATTCTCTCTTCTCCCCATTTCCATCATAGAAACAGAAAACATACAGCACAATACAGGGCCTTCGGCCCACAAAGCTGTGCCGAACATGTCCCTACCTTAGGACTACCTAGGCTTTATCCATAGCCCTCTATTTTTCTAAGCTCCATGTAGCCATCCAGGAGACTCTTAAAAGACCCCATTGTTTCCGCCTGCACTACCGCCGCCGGCAGCCCATTCCACGCACTCACCACTCTGCGTAAAAAAACTTCCCTGACACCTCCTCTGCATCTACTTCCAGGCACCTTAAAACTATGCCCTCTCATGCTAGCCATTTCAGCCCTGGGGGGAAGCCTCTGACTATCCA
The DNA here is from genome assembly GCF_048418815.1 of Hemitrygon akajei. Lineage (NCBI taxonomy): Eukaryota > Metazoa > Chordata > Chondrichthyes > Myliobatiformes > Dasyatidae > Hemitrygon > Hemitrygon akajei. The sequence continues at coordinate 38,159,778 of NC_133127.1, forward strand.
CATGATCAATGCCTCTCATTAACTTGTACACCTCTATCAGGTCACCTCTCATCCTCCACTGCTCCAAGAAGAAAAGGCCAAGTTCACTCAACCTATTCTCATAAGGCGTGCTCCCCAATCCAGGCAGCATCCTTGTAAATCTCCTCTGCACCCTTTCTATGGTTTCCACGCCATTCCTATAGTGAGGCAACCAGAACTGAACACAGTACTCCAAATGGGGTCTGATCAGGATCCTATGTAGCTGCAACATTACCTCTCGGCTCTTAAACTCAGTCCTATGATCGATGAAGGCCAATGCACCACAGAGTCAACCTGCGCAGCAGCTTTGAGTGAAGGCAGAAGATACAAAAATGTGAAGACATGCACCATCCAACTCAAGGAGAGCTTCCACCTGCTAATCTGACTCGTGAACAGTCCACTCACACGATAACGATAAACTTTTGATCTAATCAATCTCGTTGTAGCCCTTATACCTTACTGTCTATCTGAAATGTAAATTCTCTGTAACGAATTCTGCACTCTGTTATTGCTTCTTCCTTGCACCCACCTCCATGCACTGATGATTTGAAATGATCTGTATGGATGGCATGCTAAAAATAGTTTTTCACTGTACCTCAGTACACGTGACAATAATAATGAAGTCAGTGAAGTTTGAGCATCAATTTTCATTTTGACTTTAGAATGCCGTATTTTCCCAAAGCACAATACCTGGGGGGGGGGGGGCATACCTGAAGTGAAATTGGACATTCTCAATGGGCAGAACATAAAAAGAGCAAAGTTTAGCATTTCAGGTCAATGATCTTTTATCAGAACTGTCCAAATAAACTAAAATGCAGATGTTGACAAACATCTTCCTTAGTTGAGCAGTATCCCTTTGTTGAACTCTGACAAATGAGAATTGCTTGAAAGACTCAACCTGGTTGGGTAAATTATGACCATGGAAACAACCAAGATGAGATCCTGCTAAAACTATAAACAAAATAAAATCTACAGATGCTGGAAAGCCGAGCAAAATGCTGGAGGAACTCAGCAGGCCAGGTAGCATCTATGGAAAAGAATATTGAAGCTCTTCGGAGTCTTGCTGAAGGGTTTCAGCTCAAAACCTCGACAGTATTCTTTTCCATAATGATGCCTGGTCAGCTGAGTTCCTCCTGCATTTTGTGTGTGTGCCGCTAAGATAACCTCAGATCTGAGCTCCTGCTTCATCCTTTGTAAATAGACTTTGCTTAAGAAAGTTTTCATAATTGTCTCTTGGTGAACTTTCCTATCTGAATCTGAGGTTTATGAAACACAAAGAATCTATTTCACCCACATTGCCTGGGCTGACAGAAAAGGGGCTATCTGGACTCACTCCCACTTGGATGCTGCATTGAGAGCACATCTATGGCCTTTTTAACTGTGATGCAGATTTTTGTTTCTATCACTCTTTTAATTTTTTGTTATATATTCCCACCTCCCTTTTTACTTGAAAAGCTTTCTCTTAAAGCCTTCAGTCACTTCTTGTTATTGACCTCCCTGTTAAAGGAAATTTGTCCTATTTGTTCATGCTATCTAAAGCTCTGGTAATTTTATGTACAGTATGTCACTTAAGCCACCCCTCTATCTCCTCTGACCTAGAGGAAATTGCTGGCGATAATATTCTTCTCCTACACCCAAGGTTCTCAGTCCTGGCAACAGCTTTTCTGCAGGACTCTGGAATGGGGACACTCATGGAAGGGGAAATTAAACACAAAAAAAATGGGAAGTTAATCATTTTCGAATAAGTATGAGAAAGGTGATATCACACAAATGATACAAAGGGCCTGTAGGAATAGAGACCAGTGGGATGGGGACACACGTGTTATGTATCCATCAACCAGCACTGCTGATAAATAACTGATCTATTTGTTAGGAGATAGAGCATCTGCAGAAACTCTGTGTCTGTGAGAAATTTGTAACCCTTAACGTGATGAAACGGGTATGAACTGCATAGTGTCCGTGCCACCAATTACACCCCTGGGTTGTGATTTGCCAAGCTTTCAGGAATGCTCTGTGATACAAAGAAATGAAATGTTAATCTCCAAGGCACTATCTGAGCAAACCTCAGGAGGAAAACCATAAAGATCATGACAATATCATAAAATTATGTTCTTTTGCTTGTTTCCATGAGCCCTCCAACTGCAGGAAGACTGCAGATTGTGGACAGACGTAGTTGTCACTTCAGTGATTACTCAGAAGGGTAATAGAGGAGCTTAATTTTTAATTGGCTGTGGTGTCCTGGGTACCGTGAGAATGGATGTGGAGAGTCATTGAGAGAAGCACCATAGAAACAGGCCCTTCGGTCCACCAAGTCCGTGCTGACCATCAACCAAGAAATGTCACCCTAACCCCTTTTCACCTTCTTCACATTCCCAGTGGATGTTTGGTCAGTTCACGGCAGGAGGGCAAGGGTTTTGCTGTGTTTACATCGGGGCAGAAAAATGCACACTCCCCCTCTCCCAGCAGGAATGCACGCAGAGTCATAGGAGGAAAGTGTGCAGCAAGTTGATTATTAACTGATGTGTTGGCTTGATGCTGTCCTCACCTTAGCCCTACAAACAGTTAATGATAAACCATGTCCGAGTGTTATCATGCCTTATGATATGCTCCTTATCACAAGGGTATAGCAGGTGAAAGGGAGTGTTGCTATGTGTTTAGTATAGAGCATGACAGCACAGGAATGGGATCTTTAACCCACAGTGTTGTGCTGAACTAGCAAACCTAATGACGCCTAATTATACTAATCCCATCTCTTTGTACATTATCCATAATCCCTGCATATTCACAAGCCTATCTAAGAGCCTCTCAGCCATCTCCATCACATCTGACTCCACCACCTCTGGCAGCTCACTCCAGACACCCATCACTCTGTGTAAAAAAAAACTCAACTTGCCCCCCCCACCTTAACTGCATGCCGTGTAGTATCAGACATTTATTCAGATTCCTCTCAGCCTCTGACGCTCCAGGGAAAACAACCCAAATTTGTCAGACCTTTCCTTATAGTATTTGCCCCCTAATGCATGCAGCACCCTCTTCTGAGTTCAAAGCCTGATTCAGTATGCATTTGTGAACATGAGCTGTACAGCCCACTGATAAGTGTGAGCTCACACGGACGTCGAGCGACCCTGTTGTTGAGCGGATGTCACTTCACACCATTGTATTTGCCGTTGGTGCAGGAGTGTGAATTCACATTGTGTGCTGGCTGGAATTAGTGACCGGGTTCACAATAGTTGTGCGTGTTCTGGGTAGGGGAGTACAAGTTTGCATTGATACCATCAGTGAGTGTGAGCTTGCACGGAGTCTATGGATAACACAGAACATTACAGCACAGTACAGGCCCTTCAGCCCACTAAGTTGTAACCACCCTTTAACCTACTGTAAGATCAATCTCATCTTTCTCTCCCTCATAGCCCTCCATATTTCTATCATCCGTGTGTGCATTCACACTGGATTTGATGGGGGTGAACTCACACTGGATGAATGTGAGTTCAAACTGGGTTTGGTGAATGAGTGTGAGCTCACACTGGGTCTGGCTAAGGATGTTAACATTGGGTCTGTGATGAGTGTGAGTTTGGTGAATCAGTGTGCCTTTGGTTGTGGGTGAGTGTGCGCTCACACCGGGCCTGGACTGTTCCTCCGGCTGTGATGAGACGCTGAGTGTGAGTGTGAGTGTGAGCGAGTTTCAGAGGAAGGGGCGGTGCCGCGCAGGACGGGGCGGCGCCTCCCCAGGAAAGCGCGCACTCGATGCCCTCTCGTCCCATCCCATGCCGGAGTGGGAAGGAGGGGAGCGGACCGAGGCTGGGGATTTCTGCGGAGTGCAGCCGGCACTGCTGAGGCCTGAGCGTTGCTACTGACAGGTGAGCGAGAGAAAAACGTTACGTTAATTCCAGGAAGGCAAATTGATGCGTTTTAGGGGGGGGGGGGAGAAGAGACAGAGAGGGAGCAATCCGTTATTGGGGCGTAAATGAGATTAGTACCTTATTGGAGGAAGCGTGAGAGAAATTACTGCAACTCCGGGAGAGTGCGAGAGCTTGATGCAACAGTGAGGAAGCTGGGATAACAGTGGTGTAACGCTGGGGAGAAAGATAGAAATGCATCACTGGGGTATATTAATGCAATACAGAAGGAGTCCCCAGTGCATCGGGTTAATGCAATGCTGGTGTGTGTCTGTGTGTGAAGTGGCAAAGGCGGAGGGGTATGGGCGAAGAGTAGTGTACTGAACAAAATGGTCTGAGCTTAGAATCTGTGTTTTAGGAGCTGGTTATTTCATGCTGCAGAAACCTCAGTGGCCAACTTCACACAGTTTTGTTGGGGAGGGGGGGGGGGTGTCTGCGATCTTCACTGAAGTTTTGGTTAGTGAACAAACTGAGTTACAGAGTTGAGTTTATCTCTGTGAGTGACGGTCTTCAGCTGGTGAATCAGATGTTAAAAATAGACGATCAGAAATAATCATGTATAATTACTGTTATGTAACTTTTACATTCCGGGGGACGGTGTCACTGGATAGTTCTCTGGCACCCAGGCTAGAGGGCTGGGAGGCTGAGACCCCAATCCAAAGACTGAAATTATTGAATGGTTCCAGCAAAGTTGGCCATTTGGCCCATCACGTTCATGCTGGCTTTTTACTGCAGTACAGTACCACGCTGAGGGTGTGCTGCTCAGTTAGATGAAGCAATGAGCAGAGGTCCCAGTTTGCTCGGTCCCATGGTTTGACTTTGCAAGCTCCAGGGATGTTGGTGTTGCTGAATATGTCACATTCCACCAGTGAGTTTTCTTATTTGAACTTAGTCAGTTCTGTGTCATTGCAGTGCCGAAATTTACAAACAAATTATGTTCAGTTTATTAAATGTATTTAACAAAGAGCAGTTCCTTAAGGACATTATAGCCGGGGGTGGTAATGGGAACAATCTCCCACTGCGGATTAAATGCTCCCAATGGCCTCCGCCTCAAATAGCCTCTGACAACCAAGTCCAGTTCCTGGCCTTCACGTGTGGTTTAGCTACTAAGCCCGTGGAACCATTTCTCCTGACAGGAGGAGGGGCGAAGGTGGGTTACTGGCGCCTTAAAACCAATCGGTTCGGGCAGACGGTGCTCGTGGGCCGTGCTTGGCAGCTGATCTAGGAGAAGGAAAACTCTGATCTCAAACCTCTGCTGCCTTGTGGCTGCACCCACTCGTAGGAAGACTTTGGGAGTAAAACTGAGAGAAAACCTGGAGCTGGAGTCCCTAAGGCAGTCCTACGTTGAGTTCAGCGCTGACTGACAACTCCTGCGACGCTGGTGGTACCAAACTGTATCGGTCTCTGCCGTTCCTTTGGGTTCATCAGATGTGCGGAGAGGGGGAGGCTGCTATATGGGCAACAGCTTGCACTCCTTATTGTACTGGCCTGGCTTGTGTATCTGGACAGCTAGCACGCAGTATCATCATCCATGGTTGACCCTGACCGACGGAGGCCTCATCCTCTTAACAAGGAGCACTAGAAATTCCGTTGTGTAAATCTTCGCCACTCTCCCTCTTCATGCAGGACAGGATTGCAACCTGATCCAAATCTGTGTGAGTTATCTTCACGATTTAACTCCCTTATCCCAGCTGCACTGCATTGCGTCCCTCTCAGCCTGATCTCGCCTTCCTGACTTCAGTCTATAGAAAATGCTTTTAACAATTCTAAATTTAGTATAGAGTATTATCTTTCAGAGTCACAATTTTCATCACTGCCTTTCTGGACTGAGTTATTTGTCAGACACACACTCACTCACACTCTAAACTTTGCCTTAATCTGTGTTAAAGTCATTATTATCTCACACTGACACCCTACCTAGGAGGGCGCACATCTCCGCTCAATGGAACTGAAGTAATTTGTCTGTCTCCTTTGAGCCTCACTAATTTTTAGTCGGTGCACCATAAAAGATGTCCTTTCGGAATGCATTATGGCTTGCTCTGCCTGTGACCAAAAGAAACTGCACAGAATTTGGACGCCGCTCAGCACACCACAGACACCAGTGTCCCATTCATTTGACTCCGTCTACACTTCTCGTTGCCTCAGTAAAGCAGCCAGCATAATCAAAGACCCCAGTCACAACAAACATTCGCTCTTTCTTTCCCTTCCATTGGGCAGGATTTCAAAAGCCTGGAAGCACATACCACCAGGCTCAAGGAAGCCTTCTACCCTGCTGTTGTAAGACTATATAATAACATCACAAAGTTATTATAACCTTGCACCATACTCTCTACCTGCACCGCATTTTACTTATTTACTCATTTACAGGATGTGGGCATTGTCAGCTAAGTCAGCATTTATTGTCCCATCACAAGCTGACCTTGAGAAGGTGGTGATGAGCTGCCTCCTTGAACCGCTGCACCCCTGAGGTGCAGGAACACCCACAGTGCTGTTAGGGAGGGAATTCCATGATTTTGACAATGAAGGAACGGTGATATGTTTCCAGATCAGGGTGGTGAGTGACTTGGAGGGGGATTTCCAAGTGGTAGTGTTCCAGGTATCTGCTGTTCTTGTCCTTCTAGATGGTAGTGGTTGTGGGTCTGGAAGGTGCTGCCTTAGGAACTTTGGTGTGGTGTTGCAGTGCATCTTGTAGATAGTACACACTGCTGTAACTGTTCATCGATGGTGGAGGGATTGGATTCTTATGGAAGGGGTACAAACCAAGTGGGCTGCCTTGTACTGGATGGTGTCAAGCTTCTTGAGTGTTGATAGAGCCGCACTCATCCAGGCGAGTGGCGAGTATTCCGTTACACTCCTGATCTGAGCCTTGTAGGTGGTGGACAGGCTTTGGGGAATCAGGAGGTGAGCTACATGCTGCAGGGCGCCTAGCCTTTGACCTGCTCTGGTAGCCATGGTGTTTATAGGGCTGGACTAGTTCAGTTTCAGTTGCTCTGTGCAGGATGTTGATAGTTGGGGATTCAGTGTTGGTGATGCCACCGAATGTCAAGGGATGATGGTTGGAGCCTTTCTTGTTGGAGATGGGCATTGCCTGGCACTTGCATGGCTCGAATGTTACTTGCCACTTGTCAGTCCAACCTTGGACATTGTCCAGGTCCTGCTACATTTGGGTATGAACTGCTTCACTAATAACAAACACTTTTGTTATTATTTTACCTTGTACTACAGTACCTCATAGAGTCATAGAGCACGACAGCATAGAAACAGGCCCATCTAGTCCACGCTGAACTATTATGCTGCCTAGTCCCATCGACTTGCACCTGGACCATACCCTACAATCCCATCGCATCCACGTACCTCTCCAGATTTCTCTTAAACATTGACATTGATCTCACATCTACACTTGCCCCAGCATCTCGTTCCACTCTTTCATCACCCTCTAAGTGAAGAAGTTCCCCTTCATTGTCCTTAAATATTACACATTTCACACCAACCCAACACCTCTATCTCTAGTTCTCACCCAACCTCAGTGTAAAAAAACTGTACCTCTCTCAAATTTGTCCTCATTTTCCTACACTTCGGAAATAAAACCGTAACCTATTCAATCTTTCTCTGTAACTCGGGTTCTCAAGTCCAGTCAATGTACTGTGTATTTAATTGATCGGTATGAATGGTATGCACTACTACTTTAGTCTAGAGACAGAAATTTACATAACTTTACAAACACGAGATAATCTGAGATGCTGGAAATCCAAACAACACAAACAAAATGCTGGAGGAACTCCACAGGCCAAGCAGCATCTGTAGAAAAGACTAAACGGTCAACATTTCGGGCTGAGACCCTTCACGAGGAGGAGAATGAAGATGGGGTAAGGGAAGGAAGAAGTACGAGGTAGCAGGAGGGAAGAGTGAAGTAAAGAGCTGGGAAGTTGATCGGTGAAAGAGACGAAGGGCTGGAGAAGGGGGAATCTGATGGGAGAGGGTAGAAAACCACGGAAGAAAGGGAAGCACCAGAGGGAGGCGATGGGCAGGGAAGGAAACAGGAATGGGGTCATGGTGAAGCTGGGGGGGGGGGGGAGGGGGCGGCGGGGGGTAGTTTATATAACTTTAGCTGGTTTACGTAACCAGAGCATATTTGGAAAAAATTGTGTCCTGCCAAACCTGTTTAGCTTTGCTGAATAAATCTGGAAAGATTTATTCATTGGTTTAACCCAAGATTGGTATTTGCTAGAGCTTAGCATTTCCTGCACCACTGTATTCCCCCGACTCTTTCACTCACGTTTCCAACTACACTGTGAGAGAGCCTCCGCTGTGAGGAGCTTGCATGTCCTCTGGGTGCTCGGTTTCCTCCTACAATCTTAAGACCTCCTGTTTAGTAGTTTAATTGGTATTGTAAATTGTCCTGTGATTAGGCCAGGGTTAAATTGGTGGGTTGCTGGGTGGTGCCAGAAGGGCCTGTTGCATTCTGTCTGACAGACAGATAGACATACTTTATTGATCCCGAGGGAAATTGGGTTTCATTACAATCGCACCAACCAAGAATAGTGTAGAAATATAGCAATATAAAACCATAAATAATTATAATAATAAGTTAATTATGCCAAGTGGAAAAAAGTCCAGGACCAGCCTATTGGCTCAGGGTGTCCGACACTCTGAGGGAGGAATTGTAAAGTTTGATGGCCACAGGCGGGAATGACTTCCTATGACGCTCAGTGTTACATCTCGGTGGAATGAGTCTCCGGCTGAATGTACTCCTGTGCCTAACCAGTACATTATGGAGTGGATGGGAGTCATTGTCCAAGATGGCATGCAACTTGGACAGCATCCTCTTTTCAGACACCACCGTCAGAGAGTCCAGTTCCACCCCCACAACATCACTGGCCTTACGAATGAGTTTGTTGATTCTGTTGGTGTCTGCTACCCTCAGCCTGCTACCCCAGCACACAACAGCAAACATGATAGCACTGGCCACCACAGCCTCGTAGAACATCCTCAGCATCGTCCGGCAGATGTTAAAGGACCTCAGTCTCCTCAGGAAATAGAGATGGCTCTGACCCTTCTTGTAGACAGCCTCGGTGTTCTTTGACCAGTCCAGTTTATTGTCAGTTCGTATCCCCAGGTATTTGTAATCCTCCTCCATGTCCACACTGACCCCTTGGATGGAAACAGGGGTCACCGGTGCCTTCGCCCTCCTCAGGTCCACCACCAGCTCCTTAGTCTTTTTCACATTAGGCTGCAGATGATTTTGCTCACACCATGTGACAAAGTTTCCCACCGTAGCCCTGTACTCAGCCTCATCCCCCTTGCTGATGCATCCAACTATGGCTGAGTCATCAGAAAACTTCTGAAGATGGCAAGACTCTGTGCAGTAGTTGAAGTCTGAGGTGTAGATGGTGAAGAGAAAGGGAGACAGGACAGCCCCCTGTGGAGCCCCAGTGCTGCTGACCACTCTGTCTGACACACAGTGTTGCAGGCGTACGTACTGTGGTCTGCCAGTCAGGTAATCAATAATCCATGACACCAGGGAAGCATCCACCTGCATCACTGTCAGCTCCTCACCAGCAGAGCTGGGCGGATGGTGTTGAACGCACTGGAGAAGTCAAAAAACATGACCCTCACCGTGCTCGCCGGCTTGTCCAGGTGGGCGTAGACACGGTTCAGCAGGTAGATGATGGTATCCTCAACTCCTAGTCGGGGCTGATAGGCGAACTGGAGGGGGTCTAAGTGTGGCCTAACCATAGGCCGGAGCTGCTCTAGAACAAGTCTCTCCAGGGTCTTCATGATGTGGGAAGTCAATGCCACCAACCTGTAGCCATTGGAGCCACTGGGGCACGGCGTCTTCGGTACAGGAACGAGGCAGGACGTCTTCCACAGCACAGGAACCCTCTGGAGACTCAGGCTCAGGTCGAAGACATGGTGAAGTACTCCACATAGCTGGGGGGCACAGGCCTTGAGCACCCTGGGGCTGACACTATCCGGGCCTGCAGCCTTGCTTGGATGGAGATGATTCAGCTGTCTTCTCACCTGTTCAGCTGTGAAGCCCACCGTGGTGGTTTCAGGTGTGGGAGGGGTGTAGTCGCGAGAGCAGGGTGGGGTCTGTGAGGAGGGGTAGGAGGGGAGAGTGGAGTATGTGTTGGTTGGGGGCTGACAACAGATGAATCATGTGGGAGGGGCCACAGTGTCAAATCTGTTGAAGAACAGGTTAAGTTCATTGGCCCTGTCCACACTGCCTTCAGCTCCTCTGTTGCTAGTTTGCCAGAACGCAGTGATGGTCCTCATCCCACTCCAGACCTCTCTCATGTTGTTCTGCTGGAGTTTCCACTCAAGCTTCCTCCTATACCCGTCTTTAGCCTCCCTGATCTTGGCTTTCAGGTCCCTCTGTATTGTCCTCAGCTCCTCCCTATTTCCATCTCTAAACGCCCTCTTTTTAGCGTTCAGGATGTCCTTAATGTCCTTTGTTACCCATGGCTTGTTATTTGAATAACAAAGAACAGTTCTTGCTGGAACACTGCAGTCCACACAGAAGTTGATATAACCAGTGATGCACTCTGTGAACCCATCAATGTCCTCTCCATGTGGCTCACAGCCAGTCTGTCGCCTCAAAACAACGCTGGAGTGCCTCATAAGCCTCCCCCGACCACTTCCTCACTGCCCTCGAGGTTGCAGGTTTACTCTTCACCAGAGGCACTTAGCAGCGATTCTCTCTGTATAAAGAATATAAAATAAATTAAAGCTGTGAACATCTTGGAGTGTGGTTATCTGTCCGACTTCCTGCTGCCAGTTCCTTTCTTCCCCAAGGCCACTCAATCCATGGACCTCCACTGATTCCCCTTCTCTCCAACCTGCTTCAACTCCAGACCCACCAAACTGCTGACCAGACAAATTCCCCCTTCTCCCGAAACAAACCTGCAAATGTTGGTAACCTAAAATAAAAGCAGAATATGTTGGAAACTCTCGGCCTATCAGGCAGCATCCATGGAGAGAAACATGAGTTAGAGGTATCAGGTCGAAAGTGCTTTATCGGAACTGAGAAGGAGAGAGGACAAGTTGGTGTCAAGCTGTTAAAAGCGGTTAGGGAAAAGGGATGTCCCTCATGGGGTGAGGCCAGGGTTGTGCTGTGGATAAGCTGTAAAAAGGGCAGTCTGTTTGATGGGTTAGTGGGAACAGTCAGAGGGAGAGAGCATGGCCCTAAAGAAAGGGTTAACTAACAGGTCCATTAACCTACCAGCACCTCTGAGAGGTGGGAGTTAACTGGAGGAACTGGAGTGCCAGGGGGAAACTCAGTAGGAGAACGTGCAAAATCCATGTGGGAGAAGTTTAACGTGGATTTCTTCATTTGTGAATCAGCAACTCTAATTGCTGCCGAGCTGCTTATTAATTGCTCACTTCCGAGAATAAAAATCCAGTGGATTCTGGTTAATTGGGACCAGTACGTTTTGGCCCAATTAGCTGAAATTTCATGGAGATAGTTAAAGTTATAACTGAGTAGCGAATTATGTACAGAGCAAATGAGAACACTATAAATAATCCTCCAAGTCTTCATTTTCATTGTAACACTCAATATGATTGTTGATACTTTCAAATTCTTCAGAAGTCCTAAGTTGTTGAACCAGGGAAATTGTTTCATTTTCACACCTAGCCATTTAAGCCTGAATGTTGAAAACCACAGTGAGCAAAACAGTTCTGAATTGCCTTTCTGCTTATTTCTGGTCAACCATCAGTGACTGAAGTCAGTACTTTTTCAAAGGAAGTGCACGCAGCTGATGCTGTTTCAAAATTGTCCCCTCTAACAGCCACACACGTACACATGTCTGACACTAGTTAGAATCTGTTCGGCAACGGTCTCCTGCCCCAATTAAGTGGCATGGTGTCCCAAATAAACAAAGGGAATCTTGGCTATTTTCCTCATTAGTTTCAACTCTTTATTTAGGAATTGTCCCAAATAAGTGGTGGCCCCGATTAACCAACAGCCCAATTAACTGTAGTCCACTGTATACTCTATGTCGGACTTCGATAAAAAGATTTGCTTGTATAGATGTGGAAGTAGAAATGTGTTTCATAGGGGATGGTAATTCCACAAAGCTGGTCACTAGTAGGTTTGTGGTGAGTGTGGTTGGAGGTGGATGGATAACTGCAGCTGTTCATTCACATCAACCCCAGGACATCACCACAAGAGTTCCTCAGGGCAACATCCTTGGTCGTCGTTCTTCAGATGCTTCATTAATCGCTTTCATTCTGCCATAAAGCAAAAAGGGATGTTCTGGATCTGATTGCACAGTGTTGATTGGTGTAGGCAAACCCTCAGCAAATGTATCAGCCCATCCCCGCATGTACCAAGCCCAAGACAACAATCAGAATCAGATTGAATATCACCGGCATTTGCCGTGAAATGTGTTAACTTTACAGCAGCAGTACAGTGAAATACACGATAAGTAAAAATAGAGAAAAAACTGAATCTATAATATGTGTCCATTAAATAGTTAAATTAAAATAATTAGTTCAAAATAACAGAAAAAAAAAGTAGTGAGGTCGTGTTCATGGATTTAACGCCCATTTAGCAATCGGATGGCAAAGGGGAAGAAGCTGTTCCTGAATGCTGAGTGTGTGCCTTCAGGCTTCTGTACCTCCTTCCCAGTGCTAACTGTGTGAGAGGGCATGTCCTGGGTGGTGGGACCCTGCCTTCCTAAGGCCCCACTCCTTCAAGCTGTCTTGGATCCTACAGAGCCCATGATGGAACTGACTTATTTCAATCCTGTGTAGTAGAACCCTACCCAATGGTGATGCAGCCAATCAGAGTGCTCTCCACTGTACATCTATTGAAGTTTTTGAGTTCTAGGTGACAAACCTAATCTCCTCAAACGTCTGTTTGTGGGAGCATGTGTTTGCAGCTTAAATTGTTACGTTGTCTACATTTTTAACAATACCTCATTGGCTCTAAAACATTGTATAATTGACTAAGTTTGTGCAAAGATTACACTAAGCAATTTTTAAAGTTAGATTTGTATTATCCTTCTTGATAAACAAATATCTTGATTCAACTGCAGGCCTGTTGTCCATTGAGCTGGTTTCCCAGGCACGTTGTCCTTTGAGCTGGTTTCCCAGGCCCGTTGTCCGTTGAGCTGGTTTCCCAGGCCCGTTGTCCATTGAGCTGGTTTCCCAGGCCCGTTGTCCATTGAGCTGGTTTCCCAGGCCCGTTGTCCATTGAGCTGGTTTCTCAGGCCCGTTGTCCATTGAGCTGGTTTCCCAGGCCCGTTGTCCATTGAGCTGGTTTCCCAGGCCCGTTGTCCATTGAGCTGGTTTCCCAGGCCCGTTGTCCGTTGAGCTGGTTTCCCAGGCCCGTTGTCCATTGAGCTGGTTTCCCAGGCCCGTTGTCCGTTGAGCTGGTTTCCCAGGCCCGTTGTCCGTTGAGCTGGTTTCTCAGGCCCGTTGTCCATTGAGCTGGTTTCTCAGGCCCGTTGTCCATTGAGCTGGTTTCTCAGGCCCGTTGTCCATTGAGCTGGTTTCTCAGGCCCGTTGTCCATTGAGCTGGTTTCTCAGGCCCGTTTATTTTGCAGCATAGCAACGGTCTAGTGAATCCCAAAGCTTCCACCAGTTCCATAACTCTTCACATCGTTTGTAAAATTAATGGGTTCGAGACATGAGGTAGCAGTGAGATTGGGAGTGAGATATGTAGATCACATCAGCTACCACCTCACATTCAGTTCCATTGATCCCGACACAACTGAATATTGGATCAAGTGGCATCTGTAGAGAAAGAGAAACAGACAATTTTGTATCAATAACTCTTGATTTGACTAGTAAATCTAATATGGAATTCAAAACAAAATGCCCCTGAGTATATGGTATATACTGTTGGATTAAACAGCCCAATGTTGTTTTGCACATTCACTGCTAATTAATAGTCTGCGGCAGGGGGGCAGAAACCTGAAGTCCCACACCATCCAGTTCTAGAACAGCTGCTTCTCTTCAGCTGTTTGGCTCTCGATCTAACCTAAGCAACACGCACGCATGCACAATGCTGGAGGAACTCAGCAGGTCAGGTAGCATCTGTGGAAGTGAATAGAGAGTGGATGTTTCGGGTCGAGACTCTACTTCAGGACTGAGAAGGAAGGGGGAAAGTTGTCAGAATAAAAAGGTGGTTGGAGGGGCAGGTGATAAGTGAAGTGAAGCCAGGTGTGTGGGAAAGGTCGAGGGCTGGAGAAGAAGGAATCTGATAGGAGAGGAGGGTGGACCATTGGAGAAAGGGAAGGAGGTGGGGACCCAGGGGGAAATAATAGGTGAGAAGAGTTAAAAGGGCAGGCTGGAGAGTACAACCCTAAGTTCCCCCTCAGTATAGCGACAGTGAATACTTTACACTGCCATGGTCTTTGTTTTATATTTGTTTTTGTTATAGTTGTTCTTGCTTGTATCATTCATGTTTAACTGAATTTTTTTTCTTGGTGAATGTTTTTTTCTAAAGCTATATGCCTGTGATACTGCTGCAAGTAAGTTTTCACGGCGTTTGTGTATAAGTGTGCAGTACTGTACAATAGTCTTTATATACCCTAGCTTCATGTACAGTAAGTGCCTAAGAGTTTTGCACGGTACTGTACTTCTGCATATGACATTAAGTGTGACTTGACTTGCTATTTGTATTGATGAATATAATGACTCTTGTCCCTACAATGAATTTTTAGCAGATTTGGTACACTGGTTGTAAATCTTAGAAGTGTCAAATGCAATTGAGCCAGAGACTCAGCCATCCCAACCACAAACCGTTTCAGCTGCTTAATTCTGGCAAATGGCACCGCAGCATTAAGGCCAGGACCAACAGGCTATGGGACATCTGCTTTCACCAGACCATCAGATTTATCAATACACATTGACCTGGTTACATATCTGACTGCAAACATGGATACAACCTTAGTGTTTGGGCAGTATCCTCCCACATTTCCCTCCCTTATTGCTTGTACACAGCAGCGGAGATGCAACATGAAGAGTTTTACTCCCTCATGTTGTAAGATGGATGTAAGATAGAAAATTCTAAATCTATATGACGTGAAATTTGTTGTTTTGCAGCGCAGTACCGTGCAAAGGCAAGCAGGACTATAAATTGCAAATATGAATACTGCAAGAGAAAAGGAATAAAGAGATCGTGGTCACGGACCATTCAGAAATCATTGAGGCACAAAGCTGGAAATCTTGAGCAACACATACAAAATGCTAGCAGAATTCAGCAGGTCAGGCAGCATCTACGCAGGAAAAGAAACGGTCAGTGTTTCAAGCCGGGGTTCTTGGGTCTCATGCTGAAACATCAGCTGTTTATTTCCCTCCATGGGATTTGCCTGACCTGCTGAGTTCCTCTAGCATTTGTGTCTTCATCATTAAGTCTTCAGGCTTCAGGCTCCTCCCTTACGGTACTGACACGAGGACATTTCCGGGATGGTGAAGGTCCTTGATGATGGATATCACTGTCTTGAAGCACTACTTGTTGAGGATGCCCTCAATGGTGGGGAGGGCTGTGCTCATGATGGTGGTGGAGGAGTCCATAACACTCTGCAGTCCTGTATGTTTTGGAGCCTCTGGTCCTGGCTGTGATGCAACCAGTCAGAATGGTCTCCATCTGTAGTCATTGGTAAGAGAGAGAGATAGATTAAGGATTAATTTACAGGACTTTTAAATCTAACAAATGGTTGTGTTTTCCCCCTCAGGCGATGGTAACGTGCTAACATGGAGGAGACCGGACACAACAGTGACGTGCAGCTCAATAATGTGTACTCCAATGTGGAACCCCACCGTTCTGACTCGTACAATCACGGAACGTTCAGTGGATCAACAGTGACTTTCAACAATATCTGCTACCAAGTGAAAGTCAAGACGGGCTTTCCATGCAAACGGCAAACTGTTGTGCGGGAAATTCTCAGTAATATCAAGTAAGTGTTAGCGGGCTGTGGCTGCAGTATCTGTAGTTTGACTCTGAATGTTAGCCGCAGCAATGGTGATGATGTGGGGTGGGGGGGAACGGAGTGAAGAGAGAAAAGACAAGAGGGAGTGTGGAGGGGTACGTGTTGGTGTGTCTCCTTATACTATGAGGAGATTCATTTTTTTGGCTGGCATTAACAGTTGAAGAATTAGAATAAAAGTTAATGGAAAATCTACAGATGAACAAAGACTGACAAACAATGAGTGTGCAAAAGAAGACAGATTGTGCAAACAAAAAAATTACTGTTTAATAGTAAGCAAGTGTGCAGTCTACGGGAAATCCTAGCACAGCCTCTGGATCTCAATGGCATCATCTTTTTTTTAAAAAAATGCATGGCAATCTCCAAACTGATAATATGCCAGAATAGCCATTGACCTGGAAGACTTGTGGGCTTGCCTGTAATTTCTCTGCAGTTATTCAGAGGAGGAGACAAAAGAAGGAAGTGTTTGTTTGACTGAGGCGTAATGTATGTCAGGCACTCTGAAAGACGTGTTTGTCAACAATTCACTATCTGAACCTTTGCCTCCATCAAATGTTCCAAGGTCAGCCTGCTGGACTGATAGCCTGCCAAAGGAAGGAAATTGATTAATAAATAATTTAGTTCATAGTAGTGAAATTAATGGTAAAGATAATTCCCTCTTCATGTGTAAGTAGCAAATCAAAGGTCAAAGTAAATTTATTATCAAAGTACATATTTGTCACCATATTCTTCCTTGAGATTCATTTTCCTGCGGGCATATTCAATAAATCAATAATAGAATAATAACCCCAGTAGAATCAGTGAAAGACTGCACCAACTTGGGTGTTCAACCAGTGTGCAAAAGTCAACAAACTGTGTAAATAGAAAGAAATAATAGTAATAAATATATGACCAATCGGTTTAATATCACCGGCATATGTCATGAAATTTGTTCTTAGCGACATTGGAAAAAAAGTTGAATTTCCCCATGGGGATGAATAAAGTATCTATCTATCTATCTATCTATCTATCTATCTATCTATCTATCTATCTATCTATCTATCTATCTATCTATCTATCTATCTATCTATCTATCTATCTATCTATCTATCTATCTATCTATCTATCTATCTATCTATCTATCTATCTGTACCATGCAATATATCATAAAATATAGAGAAATAATAAAATAAAATGAATGACAGTATAGATGTATTCTAAATAAATACATTAAAAATAATAGTGTAAAAGTAGAAATAAGGTTTAAAAAGTGAGGTAGTGTTCATGGGTTCAGTGTCTGTTTAGGAATCGGATGGCAGAGGGGAAGAAGTTGTTTCTGTATTGCTGAGTGTGTGCCTTCAGGCATCTGTACCTCCTTCCTGATGGTAACACTGATAAGAGGGCATGTCCTGGTGATGGGGGTCCTTAATAATGGATGCCACTGTTCCGACGCACCATTCTTTGAAGATGTCGTGGATACAACAGAGGCCAGTACCTAAGATGGAGCTGACTAATTTTACAACTTCCTGTAGCTTCTTTCGATCCTGTGCAGTAACCCCCCCCATGCCAGACAGTGATTCACCCTGTCAGGATGTTCTCCACAGTACATCTGTAGAAGTTTTTGAGTGTTTTGGGTGACAAATCTCCCTAAACTCGTAATGTAGTATAGCTGCTGTCATGCTACCTTTATAGCTGCATCAATATGTTGGGGTCCTCAGAGATATTGACGCCCAGGAACTTGAAATTGCTCACACTCTCCAACGTCTGATCCCTCTATGAGGATTGGTTCACATTAACCTCGTCTTACCCTTCCTGAAGTCCACAATCAGCTCTTTGGTTTTTCTGACGTTGAGTGCAATGTTGTTTGCTGCGACACCACTCAACTAGCTGGTATATCTCGCTCCTGTACGCCCTCTCATCTCCATCTGAGCTTCCACTAACAATGGTTGTATCATCAACAAAGTTATAGATGATATTTCAGCTATGCCTTGCCACACAATCATGGGTATAAAGAGAGCAGAGCAGTGGGCTAAGCACACATCCCTGAAGTGCGCCATTGTTGATCGTCAGCGAGGAGATGTTATTACCAACCTGCACAGATTGTGTTCTTCCAGTTAGGAAGTCAAGGGTCCAATTGCAGAGGGAGGTACAGAGGCCCAGGTTCTGGTAGCTTCCCAATCAGGATTGAAGGAATGATGGTGTTAAGAATAGCATCCTGACATGGGTGTTTGTATAGTCCAGATGATCTAAGGCTACATGAAGAGCCATTGAGGTTGCATCTGCTGTAGACCTATTGTGGCAATAGGCAAATTGTAGTGGGTCCAGGTCCTTGCTGAGACAGGTGTTGATTCTAGCCATGACCAAACTCTCAAATGATTTCATCACCATAGATGTGAGTGCTACTTGACAATAGTCGTTCAGGCAACTCGCACTACTCTTCTTGGGCACTGGTATGATTGTTGCCCTTTTAAAGCAGGTGGGAACTTCTGACCATAGCAGTGAGAGATTGAAAATGCCTTCGACTGAATATTGAGAATGTGAGATGAAGTGAGTCCATAGGTTGTGGGAACATTTCAGTGATGGGGCAAGTAAAGTTAAGTGAAGTTATCCCCTTTGGTTCGGGGCAATAACTGTTTCTGAACTTGATGGTGTGAGTTCTGAGGCAGTGAGAAGAGAGCAACACCTGGGTCCTTGATGATGGACAGTTCAGTAACTTTAGTTCTTGTACGTCTTGTTTTCAGAATTTTTGGACAATCTCTCTGTTGCAAATCATTAAATGCTTAGCAATGCACACAAGATCCTGGAAAAACTCAGCAGGTCAGGCAGCATCTATGGAAATGAATAAACAGTCAATGTTTCAGGCCGAGATCCTTCTTCTGGACTGGAAAGGAAGGGGGAAGATGCTAGAATAAGTAGGTGGGGGAGGGAAAGGAGGACAAGCTAGAAGGTGATAAGTGAAGCCAGGTGGGTGGAGAAAGTTGATGAAATAAGAAGCTGGGAGGTGATAGGTGGAAAAGGTAATAGGCTGGAGAATAAAGAATCTGATATTAAAGGATAATAGACCATGGGGGGAAAAAGGAAGGAGGGCACCAGTGGGAGGTGGTAGGCTGGGGTAGAGAATTGCAGAAGAGGGAAGGGGGAGGGTGAAAAGCTACCAGAAGGTGGAGAAATTGATGTTGATGCCATCAAGTTGGAGGCTACGTAGATGGAATATAAGGTGGTGTTTTTCCAACTTGAGAGTGGTCTTATCGTGGTTGAAAAGGAGACCATGGACCAACATGTCAGAATGGAATTAAAAGTGGTTGGCCATTGGGAAATCCTCCTTTTTGCAGATGGGGTAGAGGTGCTCGACAAGGCAGTCCCTCAATCTACTTCTGAGTCTCACCAATGTAGAGGAGGCTGTTTTGGGAGCACTGGATACAGTAGATGACTCCAACAAATTCACAGGTGAAGTGTTGCCTCACCTGGAAGGACTGTTTGGGGCCCTGAAAGAAAGTGAGGGAGGAGATGGATGGACAGGTGTGGCACTTGTTCTGCTTGCAGGGATAAGTGCCAGGAGGGAGATTAGAAGGAAGGGATGAATAGACAAGGAAATCACATAGAGAGTGATCCCCACAGAAAGCAGAAGGTGGGGGTGAGGGAGTGTGGTGAACTACATATACCTGTCTGGACACCCCCCCCCCCCCCCCCCCCCGCTGACTGCTCCTGTGGCTCCTCCCACAGACCCCGGTATAAAGGCGATTGGGGCCTGAGCCCGGCCTCATTCTCCAGGATGTAGTGTTGTTCATTCTTCCAGTCAATAAAAGCCGATATCTCGCTTCTTACGTCTCAGAGTGAGTTATTGATGGTGCATCAGGGAGGTAAAGAATTAAATGCTTAAGTTAAAAACACAAAATGCTGGCAGAACTCAGCAGGCCAGACAGTATCTATGGGAGGAGGTAGTGACGACGTTTCGGGCCGAAACCCTTCATCAGGAGTGAAGTAACATGGGAGCATTTTGTGTTTTTGTTTATTTCCAGCATCTGCAGATTCACTCGTGTTGCCTTTAAATGCTTAAGTTCTTGCTTAACAAGGGGCCCTCATTTGAAGCCAGCGTGTAAATAATCACTGTTACGTGTTGCGTGAGGATCTTGGTGGCCAAGAGTGATGCTCCCACTAGAGGCTTTGGCCTTTCTTCAAGGACATCACAGAGCAGCCTGCTTCCTATGACTACCTTTGTGTCTGATAAAGAGGGAGTGCCTTGCACTTTATAATTCCGTACCAATTCCACCCCTACCTGACTCACTCTGCTCGTCATCCTTCGAGTCTTTTCCTCCTGTCCTCTTTATACCGATCATCTCCCCTCGTCACTCGTGGTCCTGATAGAACCATAGAACATTACAGCACAGAAACAGGCCTTTTGGCCCTTCTTGGCTGTGCTGAACCATTTTTCTGCCTAGTCCCACTGACCTGCACCTAGACCATATCCCTCCATACACCTCTCATCCATGTACCTGTCCAAGCTTTTCTTAAATGTTAAAAGTGAGCCCACTTCATCTGGCAGCTCATTCCACACTCCCACCACTCTCTGTGTGAAGAAGCCCCCCGCAATGTTCCCTTTAAACTTTTCCCCTTTCACCCTTAACCCATGTCCTCTGGTTTTTTTCTCCCCTAGCCTCAGTGGAAAAAGCCTGCTTGCATTCGCTCTATCTATACCCATCATAATTTTATATACCCCTATCAAATCACCCCTCAATCTCCTATGCTCCAGGGAATAATGTAGCTCAGTTTCTCAAGTCCCGGCAACATTCTTGTAAACCTTCTCTGCACTCTTTCAACCTTATTAATATCCTTCCTGTAATTAGGTGACCAAAACTGCTCACAAAACTCCAAATTCGGTCTCACCAATGTCTTATACAACCTCACCATAACATTCCAACTCCTATACTCAATACTTTGATTTATAAAGGCCAATGTACCAAAAGCTCTCTTTATGACCCTATCTACCTGTGATGCCACCTTTAGGGAATTTTGTATCTGTATTCCCAGATCCCTCTGTTCTACTGCACTCCTCAGTGTCCTACCATTTACCTTGTATGTTCTACCTTGGTTTGTCCTTCCAAAGTGCAATACCTCACACATGTCTGTATTAAACTCCATCTGCCATTTGTCAGCCCACCTTTCCAGCTGGTCCAATTCCCTCTGCAAGCTTTGAAAACCTTCCTCACTGTAGGGTTTTGACCTGAAACATCACAGTTCCTTCGCTCCTTCCCCCACAGACCTCCAGCAGACTGTTTTCCACTCCACCTTCCAGCATCTGCAGTCTCTTGTGTCTCCACTGTCAATGACCTCTCTCCCAGTCAACATCCCGGGTGCTGTAACCCTGGCCACACTTGGTCCACTACATTCGAAGCCATGTTGCTTGCATCATCTGCAGTTGAAGCAGATACTCCACACCAGGCTCTGCCAGGAGAATATTAAAACCGGGCAGTACCAGATGTGTGGAACTTCACAAAGGAAGTTGGAGACTCAGGAGAGCGGCGATGTTCTTTTGCTGAGTGATGAGAGGTGAATTATTCAGTTTAATCACTGCGCCATTTTGCAAATTAAATAACCCAGCTGCCAAGTAACATCGCAGACAACTGTAGATAGATAGATAGATAGATAGATACTTTATTCATCCCCATGGGGAAATTCAACTTTTTTTCCAATGTCCCATACACTTGTTGTAGCAAAACTAATTACATACAATACTTAACTCAGTAAAAAAATATGATATGCATCTAAATCACTATCTCAAAAAGCATTAATAATAGCTTTTAAAAAGTTCTTAAGTCAGTCTCTCTTTGTGATCGGTATGGATACTCCTCAGAACCCAGTTGATAAATGCAGCCTCATGTACTGGTCAAGGGCAGGCTGGGCCAGCAGACTGTGTGGTACCCTTGCAGCACCCTGGCAGAGAGGGCTGATGTTATCAGAAGGTAACACCTTGTGTCTTCCCATGAGGACAAGGCTACCACCCTTGGGATTAGCATTTGTATGGCTCTACAGAGCAGCAGCATTTGGGAGTAATACAGAGCAGTGGAGGATGAATTTCTATAGTACAGGGTATTGGAGTATCACCACTCTGAAGTTCCCTTGGGCACTGCACATTATCCCTGTTTGGAAGTACTTTGGTTAAACTTGTCATCTCTTCCTGAAAATCCTGCAGCATTTTCCTTAACTGTGCACGTTCCCCACACGGACTCAGTGCATCACGAAGGCAGCTCCACCTCTTCGGAAGCACAGTCCCAGCGATGAGCCATCCCTCAACTCATCACGCTTTCTTTTCTCCCCTTCCGCATTGGGTCCTGCAAAAACAAGATGGTAGCTTACCGAGCTTCCATGGATGCAGTGCAAGGTTGAATTTCTGGGTTATGCTTTGCCCTCACAATAATTCTATACACTGTGGCGACCCACTTCCCAGCGCACTCGAACCGGCTCACAAATCGGCGCGTGCCGGCATTGAGGCCGGTCCCAAAAAGGGCGCCAAGTCTGCTTCACCAGCAAGGGGAAAAGCCCGCACGCGGGACGGGACTGTGAATACGCGCCCCCTACAGCATTCCCGCCCAGGGAGGGCGGGATCAGGAAGGCTTTAAAGCGAGGCCGCGAAGTTTGAATAAATCTCTTTTGCAACTGCAGCTCATCGACTACGTGTCGTTATTTCAGCGCTGCGTGTAGCACACCACTACAATTGGTGACCCCGACGGCCCAAACGATATTTGGGCCGAAAGTGAACGACGCCGCATCTGTTCATGCAGTTTCGTTAAAACTGCCAAGTTTCTGGACGCTGCGACCTCACCTCTGGTTCCAGCAAGCAGAAGCCCAATTCCACATTCGGCAGGTAACCTCGGAGGACACACGTTACTACTACGTGGTAAGCTCCCTCAACCAGGAAACAGCGGCCCAGTTTGAGGAGTTCATACAGTCTCCCCCAGCGGACGGCAAGCACACGGAATTCAAAGCCCTGCTCCAAAGGAGTTTCGGACTCTCACGGTGTGAGCGGGCTGCCCGCTTACTGCACCTGGATGTTTGGAAGACAGACTGCCATCGGCTTTAATGAATGAGATGCTGTCTCTGGCCAGAGGACACAAGCCCTGCCTCATGTTTGAGCAGGCATTCCTGGAGCAGCTGCCCGAGGACATACGCCTGCTGCTGTCCGACGTGGATTTCAGCGACCCCCAGAAGGTGGCAGCCCGGGCAGACGTGCTGTGGAAAGCCAAGAAGGAGAGCGGGGCGTCCGTCACACAGATCACCAGGCCACGCTCGCAGCAGCAAACCAGTCCAGGCCCGGCCACAGAGCCCACTAACCCCAGAGGCAGGGGTGAGGAGACCAACGAACAATGGTGCTTCTACCACCAGCGGTGGGGCGCAGAAGCCCGCTGTTGTCGCCCACCCTGCAAGTTCCCGGGAAACGCCAGGGCCAGCTGCCGCTGATGGCTACGGCGGCTGGCCATCGGGATAGCCTCCTGTATGTGTGGAACAAGCGGTCGGGACGCTGTTTTTTGGTCGACACCGGAGCCGAGATCAGTGTCTTACCTCCGACGAGTTATGACACCCGCAACAGGGCACCGGGTCCCACCCTGAGGGCCGCGAACGGCAGCACAGTAAGGACCTAAGGCACCCGTACGGTGCAGCTACAGTTCGGCTCCAGCCGGTTCACGTGGGACTTCACACTGGCCGCCGTAGCCCAACTGCTCCTGGGCGTGGATTTTTTGTGGGCTCACAGCCTACTGGTCGACCTGCCAAGGAAGAGACTAGTCCACGCCAAGACCTTTCAAACGTTCTCCCTGGGTGAAGCCCAGTTGCCGGCCCCGACTCCATCACGCTGTCCGACAACGACTTCACCAGAGTCCTGGCGGATTTCCCATCAGTTCTGGTACCGCAGTTCACAGCAGCCATGCCCCGACACGGCGTACAGCACCACATCCCGACCCAGGGACCACCCCTCCACGCCCGTGCTCGAAGGCTTCCCCCGGACAAGCTCCGACTGGCGAAGGAGGAGTTCCAAGAGGATGGAGGAATTGGGGATCATACGGCGGTCCGACAGCCCATGGGCCTCCCCCCTGCACATGGTGCCCAAAGCAACAGGGGGCTGGAGACCATGTGGCGTCTACCGCAGGCTGAACGAGGCTACAACACCGGACCGCTACCCTGTGCTGCACATACAAGATTTTGCAGCAAACCTGCATGGCGCACGGATCTTCTCCAAGGTAGACCTCGTCCGGGGATACCATCAAATCCCGATGCATCCGGACGACGTCCCCAAAACGGCTCTCATCACCCCGTTCGGCCTTTTCGAGTTCCTCCGCATGCCATTCGGCCTAAAGAATGCCGCACAGATGTTTCAGCGGTTAATGGACACGGTGGGACGCAACCTGGACTTCGCTTTCATCTATTTGGACAACATCCTCATAGCCAGCAGCAGTCGTCAGGAGCATGTGTCCCACCTCTGTCAACTCTACACCCGACTGAGTGAATACGGTCTAACAATCAACCCGGCCAAATGCCAGTTCGGGCTCGACACCATCGACTTCCTGGGCCACAGGATTACTAAAGACGGGGCAACCCCTCTGCCTGCTAAGGTAGACACAGTCCGCCATTTCCCCCGACCCACCACAATCAAAGGCCTTCAGGAATTCGTGGGTATGGTAAATTTCTACCACCGCTTCCTCCCTTCAGCTGCCCGAATCATGCGCCCCCTGTTCGCCCTGATGTCGGGTAAGGGCAAAGACATTACCTGGGACGAGGAGTCCGCCGCCGCTTTCATTAAAACAAAAGAAGCCTTAGCAAACGCCGCGACGCTAGTGCACCCCAGAATGGACGTCCCTACCGCCCTCACAGTGGACGCATCTAACACGGCAGTTGGTGGAGTGCTGGAACAACTCATCGAGGGTCGCTGGCAACCCCTGGCGTTTTTCAGCAAACACCTGCGACCACCCGAGCTCAAATACAGTGCTTTCGACCGGGAACTGTTGGCGCTATACCTGGCAATCCGGCATTTCAAGTACTCCTTGGAAGGTAGGCCCTTCACCGCGTTCACGGACCACAAACCGCTTACCTTTGCGTTCACGGTGTCCGATCCCTGGTCGTCCCGCCAGCAGCGACATCTGTCCTACATCTCTGAATACACAACGGATGTCCGGCATGTCTCGGGAAAGGACAATGTCGTGGCGGACACTCTCTCTCGCCCTACCATTCAAGCCCTGTCCCAAGGGGTAGACTATGAAGCTTTGGCGCAGGCAGACGAGGAGATCCCAAGTTACAGAACCGCAGTCTCCGGTTTGCAGTTCCAGGACCTCCCCATAGGCCCAGGTGAGAGGACCCTACTCTGTGACGTCACCACCGGCCAACCCCGCCCCGTCGTCCCGGCAGCCTGGCGGTGGCGCGTTTTCAACTCCATTCACAACTTAGCGCACCCCTCCATCAGGACAACCGTCCGGATGGTAGCCAACAGGTTCGTTTGGCACGGACTCTGCAAGCAGGTCAGTGAATGGGCCAAAACGTGCATGCACTGCCAAACAGCCAAGGTGCAGCGGCACACCAAAGCCCTGCCGCAGCAGTTCCACCCCACCAGCCGGCGTTTCGACCACATTCATGTGGATATCGTGGGCCCCCTGCCAGTGTCACGAGGAGCGCGGCACCTCCTGACTATCGTGGACCGGTTCACAAGATGGCCAGAGGCGATCCCGCTCACCGACACCACCTCCGAATCTTGCGCCCGGGCACTGATCGTCACCTGGGTATCTCGCTTTGGTGTACCGGCCCACATTACCTCTGACAGAGGTGCCCAGTTCACCTCCAGCCTGTGGTCAGCTATGGCCAGCCTTTTGGGGACACAGCTGCACCACACAACTGCCTACCACCCACAGTCGAACGGCCTGGTGGAGCGTTTCCACCGTCACCTAAAGTCGGCTCTCATGGCCCGCCTCAAAGGGCCTAACTGGGTGGACGAGCTCCCCTGGGTCCTGCTCGGAATCCGCACGGCGCCCAAAGAAGATCTGCACACCTCGTCGGCCGAGTTGGTGTATGGCGCACCCCTGTTGTCCCAGGGGAGTTCATACCAGCCCCATGGGGGCAAGAGGAAGAACCCGCAGCAGTCCTGGGCTGACTACGCGAGAGGCTCGGTAACCTGGCCCCCATACCCACTTCACATCATGGGCAGAACCCGACCTGCGTACCCAAAGACCTCCAGAACTGTAAGTTCGTTTTTGTACGACGGGGCGGACATCGGGCACCGCTACAGCGGCCCTACGAGGGGCCGTTTACGGTGCTCAGGAACAACGGGTCCACGTTCGTGCTGGACGTTGGGGGGAGAGAGGAGGTTTTCACGGTGGACCGACTCAAACTGGCCCATGTGGACGTGGCGCAGCCGGTCGAGATTCCTGCACCGCGGCGCAGAGGCAGACCTCCCAAACAGAGTCCGACCCAGACTGTGGACATTGGGGGGTGTATCGCCGGTTCTGGGGGGGGCGGGGTTATGTGGCGACCCACTTCTCAGCGCACTCGAACCGGCTCACAAATCGGCGCGCGCCGGCATTGAGGCCGGTCCCAAAGAGGGCGCCAAGCCTGCTTCACCAGCAAGGGGAAAAGCCCGCGCGCGGGACGGGACTGTGAATACGTGCCCCCTACAGCATTCCCGCCCAGGGAGGGTGGGATCAGGAAGGGTTTAAAGCGAAGCCGCGAAGTTCGAATAAATCTCTTTTGCAACTGCTGCTCATCGACTGCGTGTCATTATTTCAGCGTTGCGTGTAGCACACTGCTACAACATCTCCCTTTCCATCTGTACAAAGTATATGATGGTGCTTTATTGTTGTGTTTGTGGTTATTGAACCCAGTCCGTAAATTGCTGACATGTAATCAGTTCAGAATTTTTACTAGCCATTACTAAGCAGTATTTTATTGGGAGGTAATTTATTAGTTGCACCTTGAACTTTAGTTACCGTAACCTTTCCTGATGAGGTATTTTTTGGGTGAACCAGCTTTAGCATGCGACTGAGACTGTAATCAGTTGTTTCTGAACCAGAACCAATAGAAGCCGCTATCTTTTCGGATCAGCATGTGCAATTATGACACTGTAGCCATTTGAGAGTTTTGATTGCAGGAGAGGCAGGACAGGCAGCTTAATGTTCAGAGGTTCTGTTGTTTTACACGCAAGAGAGCGGTGGGGGGGGGGTGGGATTAAAGGGGGAGGGGTGGTAATACTAGTCAGGAAAAATGTCACAGCAGGGCTCAGTCAGGACAGACTGGAGAGCTTGAATAATGAGGCTTTATGGGTAGAACTGAGGGATAACAAAAGCATGACCATGTTAACAGGATTATATTATAGACCACCCATCAGTCCACAGGATTTGGAGAAGCAACTATGTAGAGAGATCGCAGACTGTTGCAAGAAGCACGAGGTTGTGACAGGTGATTTTAATCTTCCACATATTGACCTGGATTCCCATACTGTAAAAGGGCTGGATGGGAAAGAGTTTGTCGAATGTGACCAGGAAAGTTTCCTGAATAAATACATGGATGTCCCAACTAGAGAGAGTGCGAGACTATATCTTCTATTAGGGAATGAGAAAGGGCAGGTGATAGGTTTGTATCGGGAAACACTTTTCATGTAGTGATCATAAAACCATAAGAGCAGAATTAGGCCGTTTGACCCATTGAGTCTGTTCCGCCATTTTATCATGTCTGATCCATTTTCCCTCTCAGCCCCAATCTCCTGCCTTCTCCCCTTATCCCTTCATGCATTGACTAATCAAAATTCTATCAACCTCTGCCTTAAGAACCCTATGACTTGGCCTTCACAGCCGCCTATGGCAGATTCACCACTTTGGTTAAATAAATTCCTCCTTATCTCTGTTCTAAAAGGACACCCCTCTATTCTGAGGCTGTGTCCTGTGATCATATCCTTTCCCAGCATAGGAAACATCCTCTGCACATCCACTGTATTGAGGCCTTTCAATATTCGATAGGTTTCAATGAGGTCAACCCTCGTCCTTCTGAATTCCAGTGAGTCAAGGTCCATCAAACACTCCTCATATGACAAGCCATTCAATCCCGGAATCATTTTTGTGCACCTCCTTTGAACTCTCCCCCATGTCAGCATATCTTTTCTTAGATAAGAGACCCAAAATTGCTCAATACTGCAAGTGAGGTCACATCAGTGCTTCATAAAGCCTCAGCTTTGCATCCTTGCTTTTATATACTAGTCATCTCGATATGAATACTAACATTGAATTTGCCTTCCTCACCACTCCCTAAACCTTTAGGCAGTCCTGCACGATGATACCCAAGTCCTTTTGCACCTCAGGTTTTTGAATTTTCTATCCATTTAGAAAGTAGTCTTGTGTTTTTATTTCTTTTACCAAAGTACATGACCATACACTTCCCGACACTGTATTCCATCTGCCACCTCATTGCCATTCTCCTCATCTGTCCAAGTCTGTCTGCAAGCCCCCCCCCCCCGCTTTCTCAACACTACCTGCCCCTCCACCTATCTTCATACCATCCACAAACTTGGCCACAAGGCCGTCAATTCCATCATTGAATTATTACGCAAAAAGAAGCGGCCCAACACAGACCTCTGTGGAACACCACTAGTCACCGGCAGCCAACCAGAAAAGGCTCCCTTTATTCCCACTCTTTGCCTCCTGCCACTCAGCCCATGCTAGCATCTTTCCTGTAATACCATGTGCTAAGCAGCCTCATGTGTGGCACATTATCAAAGGCCTTATGAAAATCCTAGTGCGCAACTGATTCTCCTTTGCCTATCCTGCCATTAGTTTCAAGGTAATTTTGGTGGTATCAAAGGATTTGGCAAGTGTGAATTGGGACAAGTTGTTTTCCTGTGAAGGCTTAGTTGGTAAGTGGGAGGCCTTCACAAGTGAAATTTTAAGAGTACAGACTTTATATGTTCCTGCCAGAATAAAAGGCAAGGATAACAAGTTAGAAAGCTTTGATTTTCAAGAGATATTGAGGCCCTGCTTAAGGAGTAAAGGGTGCATAGCAGGTATAGGCAGGCAGGAACAGTTGAGGTACTTGAGGAGAATACTTCAGAAGGAAATCAGGAGTTCTGAAAGAAGGCGTGAGGTTGTCCTACCAGACAAGGAGAAGGAAAATCCCTAGAGCTTTTACAGATTCAGTATGTTAAGAGCAAAAGGATAGCAGGAGACACAATTAGTCCTCTGGAATATTACAATAGTAATCCATGGGGGGGAGCCAAACGAGATGCAGAAGATTTTAATTTGGATATTTTTGCATCTGTATCTGATTGGGAGACAGATGCAGAGCATAAAGGAGTGAGGCAAGGCAGCAGTGAAGCCATGGACATGGTGTAGATTACAGTGGAGGAGATGTTTGCTGTCTTGAGGCAAATTAAAGTGTACAAGTCCCCAGGGACTGACAAGGTGAACCCTCGGACCCTGCGGGATGCAAGTGCATGAGCAGAGATATTTAAAACATCCTCGGTCACGGGTGAGGTTCAATGGCTTCATGTAATATCAGAGAATGTATACAATATACAGCCTGAAATTCTTACTCTCCACAGACAGCCATGAAACAAGAAAAACCCCAAAGAATGAATGACAGAAAAAACGTAAGAACCTGAAAGCCCCCAACCCCCTCCCACACACAAGCACCATCAAACCTGCCCTCCCCCATTCGTTCCAGCAGAGAGCCCCAGTACCCTCACCACCCACCGTGCAGGCAACAGGAAAGTGCCAAACAGAGACCGTGGTCCATCAAAAGCAACAGTTCGACATCCCACAGGCTCTCTCTCCCACAAACAAGGGAGAAAGAAAGATAATCACTCCTCCTACAGCGAGAGGGGAGACAAACCGTCACTGTTACGATGTTGCAGTCTGCAACGCTGCTTTTATTTCCTGTTTCCCCGACTCAAGAATGGGCTGCAAACTCACTCACCATCGAGAGAGGGAGAGTGATCGCCATAGCGAAGAGGCCTCCAACAGCTGCTGTCTCCGTGTCCCGGTTCCGCACGGTGCTTCAGTTCATGACGCCGGCAAGAAGTTGGGTCCACAGGGCAGCACAAGACCCCAGAGGTGCCCCATCTTCCAAGCCGCACCTGGAGATAATGGAAAATGCGGCCAATTGGCAAGCTCCAAGAACGGGAACACACCACAGTTTGAATGCAGGTGTGAATCATGGACTCCAACAGGACCCCAGCCACCTTGAAAAGGGGAAAAAGAGGCATTAGAAAGAAGAAGAATTTAAATTGTTCCACTGATGGGCTGGGGGAAGTTGCCTTCTGATGCCATCTTTAGCTCCAAGGATGCCAGAGGATTGGAGGATGTGATTCCATTGTTTAAGAAAGGCTCTAAGGGTAAGCCAGGATATTATAGGCTGCTGAGCCTGACGTCAGTAGTAGAAAAGTTATTGGAGGGTATTCTAAGGGAATGGATATATCAGTATTTGGATAGATAGGGATTGATTAAGGATATTCAACATGGCTTTGTGCATGGTAGGTTGTGTCTAACCAGTCTTAGAGTTTTTTGAGGAGGTTACCAGGAAAGTGATGAAGGCAAGGCAGTGGACGTTGTCTACATGGAGTTTAGTAAGGCATTTGACAAGGTCCCACGTGGGAGGTTGGTCAGGAAGGTTCAGTCACTTGACATTCAGGATGAGATAGTAAATTGGATTAGATATTGGCTTTGTGGGAGAAGCCGGAGAATGGTAGTAGAAGGTTGCCCCTCTGACTGGAGGCCTGTGACTAATGGAGGGCCACAGGGATCGGTTCTGGGTTCATTGTTGTTTTTCATTTATATCAACGATCTGGATCAATGTGGTTAACTGGATCAGGAACTTTGCAGGTGACACCAAGATTCGGGGTCTAGTGGACAGCAAGGAAGACCATCAAAGCTTGCAGCAGGATCTGGACCAGCTGGAACAATGGGTGGAAAAATGGCAGATGGGATTTAATACAGACAAGTGCAAGCTTGTGCACTTTAGAAGGACCAACCTGGGAATTTGTTCATACTTTGTTGAAAGTGGCATCACAGGTAGGTAGGGTCATACAGGAAGCTTTTGGCACATTGGCCTTCATAAATCTGTGTGTTGAGTACAGGAGATGGGATGTTATGTTGAAATTTGTACAACATGTTGGTGAGGTCTAATTTGGAATATTGTGTGAAGTTTTGGTCACCCACCTACAGGAAAGATGCCAGTAGGATTGAAAGAAAATTTAAAAATATGTTGCCAATACTTAAGGATCTGAGTTACAGGGAAAGGTTGAATAGGTTAGTACTTTATATCCTAAAGCATAGAAGTGAGATGGTGGTGCGTTCGATTGCAGCAGCTTCCACTGAGTCAACGAAGGATGTTACTGTCTTTTTAAAATATTTTTTATGATTGCAGGGTCTGGCTAGACATTAAGAGCTTAAAGTACTGCAGTATAAGTTGTCAGCTGGATATCTGCAGGCTGCAGTTCAGTATCTTAGAAATGCCTATCAGGCTGGTCTTGTGGAATGACTGAAACAGCTGAACTAGTATGAACATTGATTTTAATTAATTTGCTGTTCACTTCTGGAGTAAGCAAGCTGCTTATTTGTTGTTAGTTTTCACTTTGTAAATCTCAAGGCTATCCAGTTCTGTGTCACTCTCATCATTATCATATTTTTCATCAACAGTGTGCAGATTAGTGCTCTTTTCAGAACTGTACCTTTTTATCTTTTTCTCTATGAGGCGTGCACTTATGAAGCAGTGGTGTAATGACACGCACGTGATGTGGTGGAGTAATGAAGTATGCCATTCACCTGCTTTTATATAGGACCGATAATTAATTATGTAAACAACAAAAGAATGTTGAATCAAACAATATACTTACAATATTACTCTAATGTTACTGAAATATTAAATACACAACAGTAAGAGTTTGGGATGAGCTGCCAGCACAAAGGATTGATTTCAACATTTAAGAGAAATTTGGATAGGTACATGGATGGGAGGGGTATGGAGCACTGTGGTCCAGGTACAGGTCGATGAACTAGATGGGCTGAGGGGCCTGTTTCTATGCTGTAGTGTTGTATGATTGTATTTTACTGGGTACCATTTATCTTTTATGACTATTAAATAGCTTAAGTTCTTTGTGCAGTTTTTGAAACTATGAAGCAAGATTTTTGAATGGCAGGATTTTTGTGGTTCTTTGTGACAATTAACATCCCAAGCCAGAGTTCAATGTAGTTTCACAATATTTCACTCCTGTTTTCTTTTGCAGTGGCATCATGAGACCTGGTATGAATGCTATTATGGGTCCCACTGGTAGTGGCAAGTCATCGTGAGTATTGTAATAAGACAAGACTACAGTACAAACTCCAAATGCTCCAGCTGAGCTTGTTATTCCAAGTCAGTCTCTTCCCATCCTCATGTATCGCGACATCATAACGTAGCCTTTTATCTCCAGTTCACACTTATTTATACATGTTCACACTGATTTAAATGCCCTCACTATTTTTCTTGAATACTCCTTGAGGGGATGAATTTTGCAGAGCAGTGGCGGTTTGGAGCTCTGACCACACACAAAAAAACACCACTAAGGTTAGGAGTGTAAGTTATTTTAGTACTGGGATAATTTCAGTAATTGCAACACAGAAGGAGACCGTATGGGGCATCGTATCAGCTCACTGTAAGAGCTCTCCAATTAAATGCATTCCACTGCAAATTCCCACAGGCTTGAAAATTCCTGAAACTCACTTCCGAAGTAACTGAAAATTGGAGATGAAAGAAATAGTCTTAAACACAAAATCAGGTCCATTGACCCAGCTTGTCCTTGTCCACCAAGGTGCCTAACCAAGCTAGTCCCATTTGCCTGCTTTTGGCCTATATCCCTCCATACCTTTCCTATCCATGTGCCTGTCCAAGTGTCTTTTAAATATTGTTAATGTACCTACCTCAACCATTTCATCAGCAGCTCATTACAGACCAAACTCTGGGTGGAGAAATTTGCCCCTCAGGTTTCTAATAAATCTCTCTCCTCTCAACTTAAACCCATGCCCTCTAGTTTATGATTCCGCAGCCCTGGAAAAGAGGCCGAATGCATTTACCCTGTTTGTGCCCCTCATGATTTTATACACCTCTATAAGGTCACCCCTCAGTCTTGAATGCTGTAATGAATAAAGTCCTAGCCTGCTCAGTCTCTCTCCAGAACTCAATCCCTCAGGACATGGTAACGCTCTTTTCAGAAAAGCATTCTATCAACCACTAGTACTTCGATTACAGGTGCTACAGTGCTTTGTAGGGGAGGCATGCATAAGGACTTGCTTCCCACCATTAGTAAGGAACTTGAGGTAATGATGTTTTCAGGTTATAGAGGTGTTGTTTTGTGTTGGCAGCTACGCTCCAGAGTATGCTTAAACATTTTGTACCAAAGAAATACCAATGTAATAATATGATTGGATATCGATCTTGTTAAAGTTTTACAAAACGGTGATTTGGCTACACTTGGAATATTATGTTCAGTTCTGGTCACTCATTATAGGAAGGATATGAGAAGGTGTAGGAGAGAATTGTAAGGACGTGGCCTGGATTGGTGGACTGAGGAGAGGTGAAGGTTACGGGCAGATAGAGTAAGGTGGGGGAGGGGTAGAGTAGAGAGCCAGAAGCAGGTAGATGCAAGACGAAGAAAATATGGGCAGGGGTGGCTAAATGTACGGGTTCAGTGCAGTAAATGACACGCTATGATCTCTTATTTATCCAAGTGAAGAAGTGGGTAAATATTCAGTAATAATGGACACAGGGCATTTTTTTGGGCTGGAGCAGCATGTAGGCAGACCATACCTTCAAGCCATTCATTAAGATCTTGGCTTGTTTTCCACTTCAACTTTAATATGTAGCTCTCTACCCACACTCCTTAGCTATCTTCATATGTCTGGCAATGTTCTGATCTCTGAATCAACCTCCCTCCAAGTTAAGGAAATGTCTTCTTTTCAGAGTCATAAACAGCCGACTGCTTATTCTGAAACTGTACCAGGTCCTAGATTCTTCTTCCAGGCGACACATCCTCTCTGGATTGAATTATCAAATTCCTTAGGAAAGACCCCATCTACCCTGCACACTCTCTCTTCTCCCCTCTTCCATCAAGCAGATAGAAAAACCCGAAAGCTCTTACCAGCAGGCTCAAAGATGATTTCTGTCCTGTTCTTATAACAATATTCAGTGGTCCCCTAGTATGATGAAACAGACCCTTAACTTCATAATCTACTTCGTTATGGCCTTGCACCTTATTGTCTACCTTTGCTATAGATTCTCTGTAACCGTAACACTTTTATTCTGCATTCAATTATTGCTTCGCTTGTACTCACAATGCACTGTTATAGTGAGATAATCTGTCTCACGATAATAGTGCATTGAGATAGTGAGGAAAAGGTAGTGAGAAATACAACGGTGCATTGTGATAGTACAAAGGAAAAGCAATAACAATGCAGATTAAAGTGTTAACAGTTACAGAAAAGGTACTGTTTTTCACTGCACCTCGGAACACGCAACAAAAGTAAACACATTTATCAGCTTTTTTTGTATGTATAGACAAAATCTCCTTTCATTCTTCTAAACACTAGAGGTTACAGCCCCATTCTACTTGATCTCAGATCACACAGCAGCCCTGATGCCCTTGAGTCAATCTGGTGAATCTTTGTTCCTTTCCCTCTGCACCAAGTGCATCTTTCCCTTGGTAAGGAGACCAAAACTATGTGCAGTACTTCAGATGTAGACTCACCAAGACCCTTTAGACAAACAAGGGAAGATCTGCAGATGTTGGAAATCCAAGCAACACACACACAAAATGCTGGAGGAACTCAGCAGGCCAAGCAGCATCAGTGGGAAAGAGTACAGTCGGCGTTTCGGGCCAGGACCCTTCATCAGGACTCAAACCCTATAAAACTGCAATGAGACTTACTCAAATCCTCTTGTAATATAAACTAACAGACTATTTGCCTTCCTAATCACTTGTTACACTTGTGTTGAAGTACACTTTGATCCCTTTGAACATCACTGCCAGCCAGTCTCTTGCTATTTGGGTGTAGACGCAATTTGCTATTATGAGATAAACAATAGGCAATAGACAGTAGGTGCAGGAGTAGGCCATTCGGCCCTTCTAGCCAGCACCGCCATTAACTGTGATCATGGCTGATCATACACAATCAGTACCCTGTTCCTGCCCTCTTCCCATATCCCTTGACCCCGCTATCTATAAGAGCTCTATCTAACTCTCTCTTGAAAGCATCCAGAGACTTGGCCTCCACTGCCTTCTGGGGCAGAGCATTCCACATATCCACCACTCTGGGTGAAAAAGTTTTTCCACATTTCTGTTCTAAATGGCCTACCCCTTATTCTTAAACTGTGGCTTCTAGTCTGGACTCACCCATCAGCGGGAAAATGCTTCCTGCCTCCAGTGTGTCCAATCCCTTAATAATCTTATATGTTTCAATCAGATCCCCTCTCATCCTTCTAAATTCCAGTGTATACAAGCCCAGTCGCACCAATCTTTCAACATATGACAGTCCCGCCATTCCGGGAATTAACCTTGTGAACCTACGCTGCACTCCCTCAATAGCAAGAATGTCCTTCCTCAAATTTGGAGACCAAAACTGCACACAATACTCCAGGTGGGGTCTCACCAGGGCCCTGTACAGCTGCAGAAGGACCTCTTTACTCCTATACTCAATTCCTCTTGTTATAAAGGCCAGCATGCCATTAGCTTTCTTCACTGCCTGCTGTACCTGCATGCTTGCTTTCATTGACTGATGTACAAGAACACCTAGGTCTTGTTGTACTTCCCCTCTTCCTAACTTGACTCCATTTAGATAGTAATCTGCCTTCCTGTTCTTTCCACCAAAGTGGATAACCTCACATATATCCACATTAAACTGCATCTGCCATACATTTGCCCACTCACCTATCCTGTCCAAGTCACCCTGCATTCTCATAACATCCTCCTGATATTTCACACTGCCACCCAGCTTTGTGTCATCGGCAAATTTGCTAATGTTACTAATCCCTTCATCTAAATCATTAACGTATAATGTAAATAGCTGCGGTCCCTACACCAAACCTTGCGGTACCCCACTGGTCACAGCCTGCCATTCCGAAAGGGACCTGTTAATCACTGCTCTTTCTTTCCTGTCAGCCAGCCAACTTTCAGTCCATGTCAGTACTCTGCCCCCAATACCATGTGCCCTAATTTTGCCCACTAATCTCCTATGTGGGACTTTATCAAAGGCGTTCCGAAAGTCTAGGTACACGACATCCACTGGCTCTCCCTTGTCCATTTTCATAGTTACATCCTCAAAAAACTCCAGAAGATTAGTCAAGCATGATTTTCCCTTCATAAATCCTTGCCGACTCGGACTGATTCTTCTACTGCTATTCAAATGTGTCGTAATTTCCTCTTTAATAATTGACTCCAGTATCTTTCCCACCACTGACGTCAGGCTAAACGGTCTATAATTCCCTGTTTTCTCTCTCCCTCCTTTCTTGAGAAGTGGGACAACATTAGCCACCCTCCAATCAGTAGGAACTGTTCCTGAATCTATAGAAAATTGGAAAATGATTACTAATGCGTCCACGATTTCTAGAGCCACCTCCTTAAGTACCCTGGGATGCAGACCATCAGGTCCTGGGAACTTATCAGCCTTCAGACTCAACAGACTACCCAACACCGTTTCTTGCCTAATATAAATTTCCTTCATTTCACCCATTACCCTAGTTCCTTTGGCCACTATTACATCTGGGAGATTGTTTGTGTCTTCCCTTGTGAAGACAGATCCAAAGTACCTGTTCAACTCATCTGCCATTTCCTTGTTCCCCATAATAAATTCACCCGTTTCTGTCTTCATTGGCCCAATTTTGGTCTTAACTATTTTTTTGCTATTCACATACTTCCTTTTGAAGAGTGGATCAATGATTTTATGAGAAAATTCAGATTTCTTTAGAACTTTAATTAGGGGTTTTACAACACCAGTGCTATATAATATAAAGATTAGTTTTATCTGTCTCACGTACATTAAAAGATACAGCGAAATGTGACAACGACCGACGCAATCCAAGGATGTGCTGGGGGGGCAGCCTACAAGTGCCATCCTGCTTCTGGCGCAAACAAAGCATACCCCAATTTATTTACCCTACTCCGCGTGTCTTTTGAATGTGAAAGGAAAATGGATCACTTGGAGGAAACCAATGCAGTCAGAGACAGCAGCGGGAAAAGAACCCCGATTTTTGGATTGCTGGCACTGTAATGAGTTATGCTAACCACTAAGACACGGTGCTGCCCTCCCTTTAAGCTTATGCAACAGTTTTTGAGTAACAGTACTCTCCATGGATTAACCCAAACTATTGACTTTGTTTTCCTCTCTCCGTACTGTACACTCAGTGGGCACTTTATTAGGTGCAGGTGTGACCTACCGATGTTGCAGCCCGCTCACTTCAGAGTTTGACATGCACATTCAGAGATGCTCGTCTGCACACCGCTGTTGTAACTCATGCTTATGTGAGCTGCTCTGTCTTTCCTGTCAGCTTGAACCAGTCTGGCCATTCTCCCCCGGCCTCTCTCAATAACAAGGCATTTTCACCCACAGAACTGCTGTT
Organism: Hemitrygon akajei; assembly: GCF_048418815.1. Lineage (NCBI taxonomy): Eukaryota > Metazoa > Chordata > Chondrichthyes > Myliobatiformes > Dasyatidae > Hemitrygon > Hemitrygon akajei. The sequence continues at coordinate 38,197,216 of NC_133127.1, forward strand.
CACTGGATGTTGTGTGTTTTCTTCCCCCCCCACACCATTCTCTGTAAACTCTAGAGGCTGTTGTATGTGATCAGCAGTTCAAACCACCCTGTCTGGCACCAACAATAATTTCCCTGTCAAAGTCACTTAGATCACATTTCTTCCCCATTCTGACATTTAGTCTAAACAACAACTGAACCTCTTGACCTTGCCTGCATGCTTTTACACATTGAGTTGCTGCTACATGATTGGCTGATTAGATATTTGCACTAATGATCAGGCATATCTAATAAAGTGGCCACTGAGTGTATGTTCCTGCTTCGGACATTCTCTTGTGTCTCCAATATATAAGTGTTATCCAACTGTCGGAAGTGGCTGACTGGCTAGGATGACCCTGTGCTTCCGTTGCGTGTCACTTTGATTTTCGACTTAGCCCTTACACAATTCCAGCAAAGCCCAGCACAGGCTCAGGGCAAAGTTCCTCTCATAGTTTTGATCTAATACACTTCAGGGCTTAATTGCCGTAACCAGCCTTTCAGGTTGTTTTGAGTCAGCAACCCAAAGCATCCACTTGCCCCTCTGCACGTGCCTCCTAACTTTCATGCTGCCACTAAATGGATATGTAAGTTTTTCACTGTACCTCCGTTCATGTGACTTTATTAAACCAATTTACTAATGTTTAACCCGGTAATGGTTTGGTTTTTCTGATTAAATGGATCACTGTATCAGTTTCTGAGCCATGCCACAAATGATGCTGTGTGACTCCAATTCAGATTTTGATGTTTAAGTGGGTGTTGCTACAATATTATTCAGTGCTAGATTTAAAAGCCCTCCAGCCAGGGTGTCACTGAAGTTGCAGCTCACGTGTCACTCTGATCCTCCGTGTCAGGCCACGCTTAGTCAATTGTTGGTCTGTGGCATTGTTTTAAAAAAAAGGCCAATTGCAAGTTTGAGGAACAAACGTCTCATGGAGCCATAGATTTGTATAACTGAGAAACAGGCTCTTCCATCCACCACATCCATGCCTATCTATACCATCCCACTCACCTGCATTAGTTCCATACCCCTCGGAGCCCTGCTCGTTCAAGTACTTTCCAGGTACCTCTTGAACAGTGTTACTGTTTCTGCCACCAGCTCCTCTGGCAGCTGATTCCCGACCATCTATAAACCTCCCCCCTTTCACCTTGCGTGTATGGGATTATATATCTGCACAGTGGCTCCAGAAGAGCGAGAATTTGTTTAGCTACATGTACACATGTGCATGGTAAAATGACAATAATCAAACAAATGCCTGCTGTCTAGTTTTAGAAACTCCCTACCATGAAAAACATTGGCAATTCCCCCTATCTATGCCTATTATAATATTACACACATGCGTCATGTCTCCTGTCTTCCGATCCAGGCAATATCCTTGTGCCCTCTCTTGATCGCATCTTTCCTGTAATGTGATGACCAGAAAAGGCACACAAGATCCATAGTGCAACCTAACCAATGTTTTGTACAATATGATATATGTTTAATCATATTCTTACCTTAGTATTTATTTGATACAAAGTGTTTAAACATAGTTGCCAGTACAAAATCCAACTTCTGTAGCTTGCAGATATTTTTACCTCCAGTTCCTTTCGAGAGGTGTGAGTCCTTCAGCACGTCTCACCCACAAAACCTCGCAGCATCTGCAAAGACTGTTGGAGTTTTGCTTTTGGACAGGTACATGGATAGGAAGGATTAGATCTAATAATATAGTACATAATTGTCCTTGTGAAGTGACACTGTAGTCTCATATTTCAAATAATGAGATTTTCCATTAACTCAAAATATTGATCTTGTTTTCAATTTACTTATGTTCCTCCTCTTGGTACTTTCCTTTTTTCATATTTCTGGCATCTGCAATGTTTTTTATTCCAAATGTTTTGGGATCTCCTGGCTCTGTCAATGTACTTATCACTCCCTTTGCTTTCATAGTTCACCAATTCACACCTCCTGCAGGTTTATCTGCTGCAGTTAACAAGCCCACACTGCTATGTTCCCTCAGTCTCTTTTTCACCCTATCGTACACATTCCCTTTTGTCCTCTCCACCTTACACCTTTCTCTGTGCTTTGTGTTTGAACACCACCCTTTCTCATTCATCAAACAAAAATGTTCAACCCGTTTCTCACTGCAGGCTCTGGCTGACGTGCTGAAAGTTTCCGTCTTCACTCCAGAAGACGTAGGAGCAGAGTTAACCCATTCAGTCTGCTCTGCTGGGCAATCATGGCTGATTTATTCTTCCCTCTCAACCCCATTCCTGTGCCTTTGCATCCTTACTAATCAAGAACCTATCAACCTCCACTTAAAACTAACTAATGACTTGGTCTTCTCAGCTGTCTGCAACAATACATTTCATAGAGTCACACCCGCTGACTAAAGAATTTCCCCCTTCATCTCTCTTCCAAAAGGATGTTCTTCTATTCTGAGGTTGTGCTCGCTGATCCTAGACTCTCCCTCGAGTGAAAACAACCTTTCCATGTCCATTCTGTCCAGGGCTTTCAATATTCAGTAGGTTTCAATGAGATCCTCCCAATCGTTCTAAACTCAATTTACTATGTGCTTCAAAGTATCTCAGGATCTCATCTTTCAGTAGATAATGGACTCTGAAGTACAAGCAACCAGTGAAGTTAAGCTAACAATCTGTAATTTATTGCTTTGCTTCCCTTGCTTCTTAAAGAATGGAGCGACATTAAGATTTTCCAGTCCTCTGGAACAATTCCAAAATCTAATAATTCTTGTAAGATCATTACTAATGCCTCTCCAATCTCTTCAGCTACCTGTTTCAGAACCCTGGGGTGTATAGTCCATCTGGTCCAGGTGACCTAGACACCTTTAGACTTTTCAGCTTCCCAAGCACCATCTCCTCAATAAGTGTGACTACATTCACTTCTGCTCCCTGACCCTCGCAACTTTCTGGCATGTTCCACAATGCAGATCGACTCAAAATACTTAGTTCACCCACCTTTTCTTTGTTCCCCATTACAACTTCTCCAGTGTCATTTTCCTGTGGTCCACTCTTGCCTCTCTTTCACTCTTTATATATCTGGGAAAAAAACTTTTGGTGTACTCTTTAATACTATTAGCTAACTTGCTTACATATTTCATCTTTTCTCCTAGCATTGCTTTTTTTTTAAAGTTGCCTTTGCTTAGTTTTTTGAAAGCTGCCCAGTCCACTAACTTCCTGCTAGTCTTTGCAATATTGTATACCTTCTTTGTGTATTCCTTTTGGTTCTTTTCTCAGCTCCCTTATCTTGTTGTCCCAGTTCCAGTTTCCCATTTCCTCTATATCTATTTCATTGTGGTCTAGCTAATTCCTTTGGGAGGAGTTACGTCAGTTCACACAAGCTCACAATGATTTTGTCAGTGAACTATTGAGCCAGACAAGCCCACGTGGATAGAAGTTTTGGGTTAAACACATGTAATGGGACTAGTTTAGATGGGTGCCTGGTCAGCGTGGATGAGTTGGACCAAAGTATCTTTCTATTCTGTTGTACTGTTTGGCTCTATCTGCTATCATAGGAGTATCCACCTATGCTAATATTTACCAGCATTCAGTCCGTCACCTTCTACACTTGATAATTCAAGCGTTGGTCCAGGTACTGCTTAAACATGGTGAAAGTACTTGTCTCCGTTGTCTGCTCAGGTAAATGTGTTCCAGGTTCCAGCCATCCTTAAGGTAAAAAAAACTTCCTCCCCCCCATCATATTTTAACCCTTCACTCTGTTATCTTGTATTCTCTGCTTGTAGACACCCCTGCCATAGGAAAGGCTTTACAGTGACTCACATAATTTCATCAGGTTCCCCTTAATCTCCTCCGGTGCAAGAAAAACACACTTAGCCTGTCCAGTAACTCACCAACCAAAACTCTTCATTCCCACAATGTCCCAGTTCTGCTCCATGCCACAGCTATTGGAGGTACATAAATATCCCAAATGCCTTCTTCATTCCCTTCCCTACTTGTGTTGTCACCAACACAGATTCTTGGACTTGTACACCGAGGTCCCCAAAACTCCTCGGTTCATTGTGAATGTCCTCGGCAGTCCAGCTGCACCACGGGAAGCGGAAAGGGGTTGCTTTTTGAGTGGAAACCCTTAGTCAGGAGTGTGCAGCTGATTGTGTAACTCGGCATTGACCATGGGGATAAACTGTACAATAGGTTATCTGAACACTGATGAATGGGAGCAGTTAGAGGTGAGAACATAGGGCAATCCCCCTCCACTTCCCCTTCCTCCCCTGCCATTTCCCATTCGTCACCCTCCACTTCCCTCTCACCCTCACCCTAACCCTCCCCTTCCTCCCCATCCTCTTCCTCCACACTCCCCCACCACTCCCCCATCACTTCCCCACATCGTCCCCCCTCCACTGCCCCCTTCCTAACCCCTCCCCTTCCCCATCATCCCATTCCCAATCCTCCCCCTCCCTTCCCCATCCTACCTCTCCCCTTCCCCACACTCCCCTCCACCTTCATCCTCCCCTTCTCCACCCCCCCCAGCTTGCCACCCCACTCTCCCTGCCCTCCACTGCTGCCGACCTGCTTCCTCCCTCTCACCACCATGCCCCCTCGCTCTCCCCTCCTCTTCTTTCCCTCTACTCACTCACATCATTATGGTGGTGCCTTATCGAGGCGTTTTTCTCTTTATATTTCCAGTAACTGCAGATTGAAAAACTTTTCATTGTGAGGTGGCTGTTCAACTCAGTCACCCCAAAGTGCCTCACCTCACACTTCAGTAGATTTAATTCCCTGTGGCCTACTGATCAATATCTCATCCTCTTCACTATCAACACCGCCAAGCATTGTTATGTCAGCTGTCAAATTACTAATTGTACCTCTGTGGTGTTGTGACAGTAAGATGAGATGGTATGTCCGATAAAATTGGTTAGACCAGCTGCTCAGTAAATTGTCATCTTCCAACCTATTTCACAACTTAACACTTTTCTTACCCAAAGCCAGCAAGCATAAGTCCACAATTCAAAGAGTCTATGTATTTGGTTACTGGGATTAGCAGATTTGTCTACAATTGGCTTCACATTTCTTGAGCCAGGTTTTGAATGCCATGATCTATCTTGGCTCTTTGCAACTTTGCTCCTGCCTCAGGCTATCTATTCCTGATTCGTACCACTAGCAGCTTAGAGACCAGTGATTCCAATGTTTTTTTCCCCTGGTGTTTCATTCTGCAAACATAAATGTTCTACTGCCTGTTCTAATAGTGACTCACTTCTACATTCCCAGTCCCTGGCGGTGGGCAGTGATAGTTCAGTGGACAGCACTCTCATCTCTCACTCAGGAGGATCTAGCTTCAAGTTTCACTCCAGAAAGGCAGGGACGAAGTCCAAGTTGATGCCCTCGTGGGAGGACTGAGGAAAAACGGTAGCCTCCGTGGTGCCGCCTTTCTGATGAGATGAGAAACTGAGGCACTGTCAGTGGAGTGGGTTTAGGAATACCTGAAGAAACTTGGGAGTGGAAATGGTTGTCCACTATATGCCGGCCAAAATTAGTTTGATCAGCTGCTCAGAACATTTTCTCTTTGTAACTTATTTCACATCTTAACACTTTTCTAACCCAAAGCTAACAAGCGCAAATCCATAATTTAAAGAGTCCATGTATTTTGGTTATTTTGATTAGCAGATTTGTCTACAGTTAACTTCACATCTCTTGAACAAGAGAAAATCTGCAGATACGTTGCTCACATTTCTTGAGCCAGGTTTTGAATGCCAAAATCAGTCTTTGCTCTTCAAGAATATCTCTTGATATTCATTATTTAAACAGATTATGCAGTAATTACTGTATTTCTGTATGTGAGTGCTTCCAAAATCAAATACCATATTTTCTATAGTACAGCAGTAGCAACACTTCAGAGTTGACAGTAAGGCCCATTGAGACAATCTGATGTAATGAAATATATAATGGCTGAGAAACCCGTACTCCTACCTCTTCCTTTGATTTCCAAATTCTTTTTTAAGTTAACTGCAAAGGACACAATATTTTATAAACTAGTAAGTGATTTTGGCAGATGATTGGTTCTTGCTGGTGGACACTGACAATTTGCCATTTCTCTTTGCCCACCAGCGTCTGGTGGGTTACACTCTCTGATTCCCGTGTACAATACTGTCAGACGCCAAGCAATGTTTTTTTGTGGATAGATTTTTTCCCCCCTATTAAATAACAAGTGCATGTTACTTCCTAGCTTACTGGATATCTTGGCTGCCAGGAAAGAGCCTACTGGTTTGAAAGGACAAGTGCTGGTAGATGGTGTTCCACAGCCTGCCGACTTTAAATGTATCTCCGGTTATGTTGTGCAGGTGAGAATGTTTACTTTCTGAAAAAATGACACTTGAAATATTTTTCAAACACAGCACCATTCTGTCCATTATACCAGCCAGTGGTCAGCTATTTTAATTCCAGTTTCCATTTCCACACCGACACGTCTGTCTACAGCCTCCTCTGCTGCCAAGTTGAGGCTGGATGCAGATTGGAGAAACAGCATCTCATATTCTGCCTTGATAGTCTCCAACCTGATAGCATGAACGTTAATTTCTCCAACCTCCTTTTCCTTTTTGCCCCTTATCTCACTGGCCCCGTCTCCCTCTCCTCCCCAGCACTTTTGATCTGCCCATCACTGACACATTCCTCCCACCACTTCACCTCCATCCCTTTATTCCACGGTCTACCCTCCTTTCCTGTGAGATTCCATCTTCTTCAGTCCTTTGTCAATTCCACCTACCACCTCCCTGCTTCTTATATCAAATGCTCACCTCCTTCACCCGCCTATCACCTCCACCCCGTCCTCCCATTTTTTATACTGGTTACAGTCCAGATGAAGGTCTTGACCCAAAATGTCGACTGCCTGTTCCCCTTCATAGATGCTGCCTGACCTGCTGAGATCCTCCAGCACTTCGTGTGTTACTCCTGATTTTCAGCATCTGCAGGCTCTTGTGTTCTCATTTTGATGTATCTTGAATGCCACATGTGACTCGTTCTTTTCATTGCAAAGATTGTCTTGACTATCCTGATGGGTTCCCTGTGGAATTTTATAAATCATTCTCCTCACTTCTTTCCCCTCAGTTACTTTCAGTATTATCTGACTCGTTTAACTACGGCAAATTGCCACCCTCTTTCAATGAGGCATCTATTATTCTTCTTTTAAAAAAGGGCAAAGACCCAACAGAGTGTTCCTCGTACAGGCCGATCTCTCTGCTCAATGTTGATGTAAAGATCTTAGCTAACGTGTTGGCTCATAGATTAGAAACCGTTATTCCCTCCATTATCTCTGATGACCAAACAGGCTTTATTAAAAACCGTCTCCCTTTTTTTAACATTCGGCGTCTATTTAATATTTTATACTCAGTTCCAACTGGGACTCCTGAATGTGTTATCTCCCTTGATGCGGAGAAAGCATTTGATCGTATAGAGTGGAACTAACTTTTTGCAGTCTTAGTAAAATTTGACCTTGGCCAAAGTTTCATCTCTTGGATCCAATTGCTGTACCTGTGTCTTACTGCTTCTGTTCTAACTAACTTTCAGAAATCCCAAGTATTCAATCTCAAACGTGGCACCCGTCAGGGATGCCCCTTAAGTCCCTTTCTCTTTGATTTGGCTATAGAACCTCTGGCGATAGCATTTCGAAAATGTCCTGAACTGACCGGGATTTGGAGAGGGGGTGTTGAGCATAAAGTCTCTCTCTATGCTGATGACTTACTACTCTTTCTCTCATATCCGTCTACATCCTTACCTCTAATGTTTTCACTTCTTGACCAGTTTAGCCAGATCTCTGGCTATAAACTCAACTTACATAAGAGTGAACTTTTCCCAATTAATAAAGAAGCACAAGAACTAATATTTCGTGATCTCCCTTTTAAAGTAGTCCATAATCAATTTACTTATCTTGGAATTACAGTCACAAGGAAGTTTAAAGATCTCTTTCGTGAAAACTTTGTCAATCTTTCATATGCTACAAAACAGAGTCTGGTACAATGGTCACCTCTATCTATGTCCTTGGTAGGTCGTATCAATGTTGTCAAAATGTATGTTCTCCCCAAATTTTTATACTTATTTCAATCTATCCCAATTTTTATTCCTAAATCTTTTTTTGATTCCTTAGATTCTATTATTTTGTCATATCTGTGGCAGAATAAGCGCTCTAGAATTAATAAAATCCACCTCCAAAAATCTAAAAAAGAGGGTGGCATGGCTTTACCTAACTTTCGCTTATATTACTGGGCAGCTAATATACGTTGTGCTGCCTTCTGGTCTTTCTTCCACGGTCAACCTGAGTGCCCTAACTGGGTGGCAATGGAGTTGAGCTCCACTAAAGAATTATCTATATCTGCACTTCTTGGCTCTGCACTCCCTAGCAGTCTGCCCAGATCAATAGCTAATCCTCTGGTTAGACACACTTTGCGTATATGGGCTCAGTTCAGGAAATGCTATGGTTTCCAGGGGTTTTCCATTTCTAGCCCTGTGGCACATAATCACCTTTTTTTACCTACCACGTTCGATTCAGCATTCCATGTTTGGTACAGGAAGGGCATCAGACATTTTGAAGATCTCTTCATTGATAACCGCTTCGCTTCTGAACATCCTCTACATAGCACCATCCAGAGACAGAGAAGCAGTTTCAGCGACAGGTTACTATCGATGCAATGCTCCTCAGACAGGATGAAGAGGTCAATACTCCCCAATGCCATTAGGCTTTACAATTCTACCGCCAGGACTTAAGAACTTTTTAAAAGCTATTATTAATGCTTTTTGAGATAGTGATTTAGATGCATATCATATTTTTTTACTGAGTTAAGTATTGTATGTAATTAGTTTTGCTACAACAAGTGTATGGGACATTGGAAAAAAGTTGAATTTCCCCATGGGGATGAATAAAGTATCTATCTATCTATCTATCTATCTATCTTTTCAACAGCTCTCTGTTAAGTTCAACCTGCCTAACGCTCACTTTTTCAGATATCTCCAAATCCGACACTTTACTGCTCCTTTAATTCCTAACTTTCCTGAAATGCCTGCGAAAAATGCTATGGACTTATTTCTCTCCATTAATCCACTAGATAAAGGTTTAATTTCAATTATCCAAGATAAACTAGCAGCCTTACGACGGGCCCCTGTGGATAAAATTAAAATGGCCTGGGAGCAGGATTTAAATATCTCCTTATCCGAGGAGAGCTGGGACTCAGTTCTCAAATCGGTTAACTCAACCTCTCTTTGTGCTCGCCATTGTCTCTTACAGTTTAAGATTGTTCATAGAGCCCGTATGTCTAAATCTAAACTATCTCGATTCTACCCTGGCATTAGTCCGCTCTGTGATAAATGCAAGAGGGGCGTGGCCTCTCTCATCCATATGTACTGGCTCTGTCCTAGCTTGGAGAAATTCTGGAAAGATGTCTTCACTACACTATCGGGTATTCTGAATCAGCACCTAGAACCTTACCCCTTAATTGCTCTGTTCGGTTTTTGGGGCGAGACAGATTTATGTCTGGGTCCGACCAAATGCCGAATACTATCCTTTGCCTCTCTCCTGGAGAGACGCTTGATCCTCCTTAGATGGAGAGATGTTGCCCCGCCCACTCATGCACAATGGCTTAACGACATTATGGCCTGCTTGGACCTCGAAAAAATTCATTATTCAGTTCTCAATTCGGATTTAAAGTTCCATAAGATCTGGGGGCCTTTTATCGAGTACTTTCATAACCTTCCTCTTGACTAGGGTTTTTTTTTTTCTTTTCGGTCCCTTGCTTTCAGTTCCCTTTTTTTTTCTGGTAGTAGGCATTATTATCCTCTGTTGCTAAGTGTATTCACAGTCTGGGAGTTTAACTGTCCGGACTTATACTCTCTATATTGTGTGGTGGTTGGTCTGGAATTGTTTTTTTTTCTTGTGTTGTGGGGTTTGGGAGGACACTAAGCTCACTTGTCTTTAATTTAGGTGCTTTTTTGTTAAATTCTCTTCCTTTGTAGCATATTGTTATTGTATGCTTAACCTTGCTCTGTATTAATGCTCCTCATTGGGATTTGGGGTTTTTAATTTTGTAAAATGTTTTGAAAAACTAATAAAAAAATTAAAAAAAAAAGATTGTCTTGACTATTATGGAATAGTGGGGGGGGGGGTAGGGGAGCTGGTGCAGAATTGGCCATTTGAGGTCTGGATGAGGTGCTTAGATCTGAATTCTTCCACTGTTGTGAGAAGCTGGCAAATACAAGTGTGATGATAGTAGCTACCATTCGCAGAAGGAAGTCCCTCATTTCTACCTGTAGTGATACTTCCTGGTCATTCCTGGAGAGGGTGGCCTAACTTTTAAGCTAGTTCCAGACCAGCAAAATAGTTTTGCTCTGTCTGCTCCGTGAACTTCATTCGAGAAACATTTTTGCTGCAAAGCTTGCCGTGACATTGTGAAGATGCATGGGATGCTCTGTAGTTATCCAAGTCTTCATTTCTGAGTGATTGAAATGTCAGTGTTCCGTGTGTTATTTTGGGCTTGATGGTGATTTTTCTATTCTGGTGCGTGTTGGCTTATTGTTACTGTTCGCTTTGTCTTCCAGGATGATGTGGTGATGGGAACACTGACGGTGAGAGAGAATTTGCAATTTTCAGCTGCTCTGCGTTTACCGACTAGTATTCGCAATAAAGAAAAGAATGAAAGGATTAACCAGGTCATTAAAGAGTTGGGACTGTCCAAAGTAGCAGACACCAAGGTACATCACCATCTTTGTTTGTCCAATATGTAAAGTGCCCTTTTTGCCATTTTAATCTGCAAGACTTAAGGAACCAGAATTTGCTGTTAGACAAGTGTTAAGAATAAGAGTGTTTAGAACATAGTAATTGCACGACAGTAGTAGAATTGTGTGTGAAAGAGATTGTGATGTGTCATGGAATGGTGGACAGTTTCTCTCATCGATCCTCACAAAAGAAGCCAAATATATTACCGTCTGCCGGCAAGTCCTTGACGATATACTGTATTGTTGTATTTCCACCTTCAAAATTAATTAATTACGTGGCCTCTATTAAGTGTGGCCAATCTGAGTCAAAAACATCCTGTTAGAATTGTGTTATTTTCCGGCATGGAAAACTAACCTCAGGTGATCTGGAAAGGGACACTGAATCTGTGTAGACGCGAATTCATCACAGAGATTTTTCTAACACACCCCAAATAGCTCAGTTGGTAGAGAATTAGACTTTTGGGTCACCATGGGGGCATGGCGGTTAGCGTGAGGCTATTACAGCTCTGGAGATGTTTGGAGTTCAATTGTGACTGTATGGAATTTGTACATCCTCCCCATTCAATGCGTGGGTTTCCTCCCACATTCCAGAGAAGCACCGGTTAGTAAGTTAATTGGCCATTCTAAATTGTCAAGTGATTAAGCTAGGATTAAATTAGTGGGTTGTTGGGTGGTGCAGCTTATTGGACCAGAAAGGTCTGTTCCACACTGTATCTCTAAATAAATAAAGTGAAATATATGTTGAATTAGGTTTTGTGAAACAAATGTTGAATTAGGTTTTATCTTTTCCATTGTCTTCCATCTTCCCATATCTCATTCTCTTTTCTCTGTCCAATTTGATTCCCGTTTTTTATTTCTTCATCTTATTTCTAAATCCTTAACTCTCGACAGCTATGAGGATACATTATTATTCACAATGTTTGGGGGGCCCCAGTGTCCTGCTGCCCTCTTTCTGTTGTTAGCAGTTAGACTTTCAGCAAATACGATAATCTGAAGGGTTGACCCGGTACACAGCAAGGTGGAGCCCTCAAAAAAAAGTGTTCAAGAGTTAGTTTTTGAAAGCAGAGTTACTTTCATGTTAAGCCATATGTAGCAGCAGGGATGTATAATCCTCTCCCCTCCAACAAGTTCACCCCATATATATTTGTTGATGGGACAACTGGTCCTCAGATCTACCTGTGTCTCTAGTGACCACAATCATAACTTCCTTTCCGCATTATCATCCAGAATATGTAACTATAACTTTGTCCCATTCCATTTGGTGATGGTCAGAATCTGTTTGCGTTGCCTGCATTTCTTGTTTCTTCCTGATGGACATAATTACCATGGGCTCTGCAATTCCCCGTTAGTGGGACGTGATGTTATGGTTTTGTTGAAACACAGCTTCACCCTTACGAAAGTGGGGAACAGCCCTATTTAAAAACTCTTTGCAAGGACTTGGGTGCATCCTTTCTGATAACCAGACCAAAATCTTTCACATGCCTCCCCACCATAGTGGACCTCTTCAGGAGGTGGTGCGTGAAGAAGGTGCCATTATCACTGAGGACCTTCGCCAACTTGGACATGCCCCCTTCGTCTTACTGCCATCAGGGAGCCTGAAAGCACACATTCAATGAGTCAGGAATAGCTTCTTCCCCACTGGCATCAGATTTCTCAACCACCTCTTTATTCTTTTTATTTTGCACTATTTGCTTTTTTCGGTAATTTATAGTAATTATTATGTCTTTTCACTGTTCTGTTGCTGCACAGCAATGATTCTCATATAATCTAAGTCAGTTATATTATTATAGCAAAATAGTTGGTGGAACGGATAATGAGAAACATTACGTTCAGATTACGGATGATAAGGGATTTCAGGATGATCACAATCCTCTCACTTCAAAAGTAGTCAAGAAATTTCTAATGTCTCCTAAAGTTTTTTTCCAGCCTGAAACGTTCTAAATCCTTTCGTTATCCAATTAAGATATTATCCAGCCTTCCCTTTATTAGCCATCAGTCACCAATTCAGACCAAATTAATTTGTACTCCATTCGTTCTCTTTGCACCCACTGCAGAAATCATTCCTGAATCTAAAGAGCTTTATTTTCCTAAGTAATTATTTTGGGTTTCAATTATCTTAAAGATTTTCCAGTTTATAGTTTCAGCCTCTGTTTATTGAAGCTATCTTGAAACTGCTTTTTGACTGATGTCTGATGGTCTAAAAGTAAAGGACTTGCAGATAGAACATAGAAGAGTACAACACAGGAACAGCCCCTTTGGCTGCACAGATATCAGTCTCTTCTGCCTGCATGTGATCTGTGTCCCTCCATTCCTGCATATGCATGTGCTTTTCTAAAAGCCTCTGAAACACCACTATCATATCTGCTATCATCATTTCCTCCAGTCATCCATTCCTGGCACCAGTCACTCCCTGTGCTTTTTAAAATAAAACTTGCCCTGCATGTCTCCTTTAAGTTTCCTCCCCTCCGCTTAGCTGCACGTTCTCCAGTATTTACTACTGTGTTTAGTTCTGGTCACCTCACTACAGGAAGGATGTAGATACTATAGAGAGAGTGCAGAGGAGATTTACAAGGATGTTGCCTGGATTGGAGAGCATGTCTTATGAGAATAAGTTGAGTGAACTTGGCCTTTTCTCCTTGGAGCAACAGTGAAAGAGAGGTGTCCTGATAGAGGTGTATAAGATGATGAGAGGCATTGATCGTGTGGGTAGCCAGAGGCTTTTACCCAGGGCTGAAATGGCTAACACAAGAGGGCATAATTTTAAGGTGCTTGGAAGTAGGTACAGAGGGGATGTCAGGGATAAGTTTCACACGGAGAGTGGTGAGTGCATGGAATGGGCTGCCGGCGACGGTGGTAGAGTTGATTACAATAGGGTCTTTTAAGAGTCTTTTACATGGAGCTTCGAAAAATAGAGGGCTATTCAATAAGGAAATTCTAGGCAGCTTCTAGAGCAGGTTACATGGTCGGCACAACATTGTGGGCCGAAGGGCCTGTAATGTGCTGTAGATTTCTATGTTCTATGGACTGCTCTGGAAAAGTGTCTGTCCTATCTACCCATCTCATAATCTTACAAATTTTTGTCAGTAGTTTGAGAAGCTTATCCTGAAAACACTTGAGATACAGAGAGTACAACAGACTCTCTGTAACAGGATGTAAAATATCAGAAAATACCTAAAATGCTCAGTAAGTTGGTCAGCATCTTTGGAGAGAGGAAGAGTTGATGTTCCGATGGATTTGTTTGTTAGACGATGTTTTGCATTTTGCATCTGTATGAAGCAAGGAACATCTGATCAACCAGTCTATGCCATCGTGGTCCTTGCACCATATAAACACTTTATTCTGCACTTTTTAATAGTTTTATCTAGTTCAGCTACGTCACTACACCATTAGTCTGCATGAACAAAGGTGAGCCTTTCTCTGTGCTGCAGTAGATGTAACAAAAATAAACCAATTACCTCTCCCCCAGATGCAGTAGAGTTAACATCAAAGGGTTTTTAACATTAAAGACAACATCAGCATTAACATCAAATGCATCCTAAACCCAACAGAGTTAACATCAGAGCATTCTAACCTCAGTCGTTATTGCAAAGCGAGTTAAAACTGCATTTCACTGGATAGAAACATAGAAAACCTACAGTGCATCACAGGCCCTTCGGCCCACAATGTTGCGCAGACCAGGTAACCTACTCTAGAAGCTATCTAGAGTGTTCCTGCTGCATAGCCCTCTATTGCTGCTTTTAAAATCAGAATATGGAGCATTCAAGCCCTTCCCCCCCCCCCCCCCCAATCTGATCAGACTGCCGCTTGCAGTTCAAGGCGATACATTTCCAAGTCAGAATGGTACAGAATCAGAAAGAGATTTATTATTTTGATTTAGATTATGTGAATTTTTTTGTTTTGTGGAGCATTACAGTGCAAAGACTTAAAAGAGCAATAATATCATAAGCAACAAGGAATGACTCGGTAGTGTTTGTAGGTTCTTGGATAATTAAGATATTCAATAGTTTTGGAATCGCTGAGTGTGACTGAGAGGAATCTGCTGGTAGTGGTGTTCTCGTACATCTGCTCATCTTTTTCCTCTTGGTGAAAGTAACTAGCACAATTTGTAGGTGTGCACACTCTAACCATCCGTGCTTGTGCTAGAGCAAATGAATATTTAGGGTGTTTGATGGAATAGTTGCTTTGTACTGAATGGAGTTGAGTTTTTTTATCACTATCATTATCATTAAAGATGTTGAATAAAAACAGGCTTGTTCTTCCTTGCTAGACACTTTTCCTACAGGATCTCTTGGGCTGTAATTCCCAATTGTTGCCAATTTTCTGTTTCATTAAATGAATTTGTTTCTAACGTGGGACCTCAGTGTCAGAACTACCAACAAGTCTTCAGGTAGGTGGAGATGAGTCGATGGCCAGAGCAGCCGTGATCTAATTGAATGGTGGAGCAGGCTCGATGGGTCAGATGGCCTCCTCCTGCTGCTCTTTATTGTGTTCATTTGGTTTCCCTTTTAATGATTGAAACAGGTCGGAACTCCATTTATTCGGGGAGTGTCTGGTGGAGAAAGAAAGAGGACAAACATTGGAATGGAGTTGATTATTGATCCATCCGTCTTGTTTTTGGACGAACCCACCACTGGATTGGACGCCAGCACAGCACTTGCTGTGCTACGCTTGCTACAAAGGTGCCTAGCTGTGCCACTGCGAGGGCGAGGGGTGGGAGCGGGAGAGGGGGGTAAATATACTACTTAAAGTAGAAATTTGAAATGGGTATACAGGCGAAGGTTTGTATTAATGTGGAAAGTAGGAGTAGATTAAATAACAAAACTGGCTCAAGGTGGCAAAGTGGATTGCAATGAGACAAAAAATGAACTTGGCCTGGAGGAGGAGAGATTACTTGCCTCCGATTCAGTACCAAGTCTTGTTGCCATTGAGAAATAAAGAAAATATTGACATCTTTGTTAATTCATTCAGGTTGTAAAATGTGTGAAGATTTTAATTGGATAATTCTTAACATATTTCCTCAAAAATATTTAATTGGGAAAAGTGAGCACTTAAGACTGAGGAGAAAACTAACAAATGTCAGGGCGTTAGGAAAAAGCAGGAAAGCTCTAAGAGGACCTATCTTAGAATAAAGTGAGTGGCTGGTCTGTAATGCTGTAACAGTCATGTGCTATCTCAACTTGCTCACGGTGTTTAAGGCTACAACAACAGGGTATACACTCAGTGACCATACATTTATATACTTTGGGGTGTATGGGATGGTTTGATCCTGACTAAATATCAGGAAATGCCAATAGCTATTATATAGCTTCTCCCACCCAAGACAATATATATGTTTAATGGCATATATAAATCTGATGTAATGCCCGACGATCTCTTGAAATCAGTAATTATAACTCTGCCAAAAATTCCTGGAACTATTGACTGCAAAAATTATAGAACGATCAGTCTTATGAGTCACATAATAGAGATTTTGTTGAGAATTGTTCTTAGTTGAATTAAAAACAAGTTAAGGTCAGAAACTTCTAAACTGCATTATGGGTTTATTGAGGATAGTGGAACTAGGAACGCAATTTTCATACTATGAATGCTTTCAGAAAGGGCAATTGAATATAAAAATGATGTCTTTTTATGTTTTATTGATTTCACTAAAGCATTCGACAAAGTGCAAAATGAAAAATTATTTCAAATTCTCGCTAAACTAAACATTGACGGAAGGGTCCAACAACTGCTTCAAAATTTATATTGGAATCAAATGGTGGCAGTAAAAATTGATGATTTTAAGCAGGTGGACTAAAATTCAAAGAGGAGTTAGACAGGGATGCGTTGCCTCACCAGAATTATTTAATATCCATAGTGAAATGATTCTCAGAGAAATAGAAGACCCGGATGGCATAAAAACACAAATTACACTGCAGATGCCATGGTCAAATCAACACATACAAACACGCTGGAGGAATGTCCTGACGAAGGGTCTCGGCCCGAAATGTTGACCGCTCGTTTCCACGGATGCTGCCCGACCTGCTGAGTTCCTCCAGCATGTTTGTACGTCTAGATGGGATAAAAATTGGAGGTGTTAACATCAACAATATAAGATATGCAGACGATACCACCCTCATAGCAAGTGCTACAGAAGACCTACAAATCCTCCTAGACAAAGTAGTACAAATAAGTGCAGATTTTGGTCTAACCATCAACTGTAAAAAAAAACAAATGTATGGTAATATCAAAACAGCAGGATGCTCCCAACTGCCAATTGTACATTGGTAACCAAGAGATTGAACAAAAGACCAGCTTTAATTATCTAGCTAGCTTTATATCACAAGATGCTAGAAGTAAAGTAGATAGATAGATAGATAGATACTTTATTCATCCCCATGGGGAAATTCAACTTTTTTCCAATGTCCCATACACTTCTTGTAGCAAAACTAATTACATACAATACTTAACTCAGTAAAAAAAAATATGATATGCATCTAAATCACTATCTCAAAAAGCATTAATAATAGCTTTAAAAAGTTCTTAAGTCCTGGCGGTAGAATTGTAAAGCCTAATGGCATTGGGGAGTATTGACCTCTTCATCCTGTCTGAGGAGCATTGCATCGATAGTAACCTGTCGCTGAAACTGCTTCTCTGTCTCTGGATGGTAGAAGTAAAAAGAAGAATTGCCATTGCCAAAACCAACTTCCAAAACATGAAACCCATTTTTACCAACAGGCACATTTCTATGACAACAAGGCTGAGGCTACTAAAATGTTACATCTGGTCAATCTTGCTGTAAGCTTCTGAAACATGGACTATAATACCAGAACTCCAAAGAAACTTAGAAGCAACAGAAATGTGGTTTCTTGGAAGAATGCTAAAAATATCGTGCCACACTAAAAGCTTTTTAATGAGAACGTTAAATGAGAGGAAACTTAATTTCCTGTGCCATGTCATCAGAAAGGGAGAAATAGAATGCCTTACATTGCAAGGCCGTATGCCTGGGAAACGCGGAAGAGGAGGGCAAAGAAGGAAATATACGGACACTGTGAAAGAACTAACAAATCTAAATGTGCGAGAGATCATTGCCTCTGCGAGGGATTGTTTGATGTGGAGAGCTATGATCGCCCAAGCATGTAACGCGCAAGGCATGTGAAGAAGAAGATATACTTACTGCTGATCTCCTGGGATTTTCACACACGACAGTTTCTAGAGTTTACAGAGAATGGTGCGAAAAACAAAAGATCATCCAATGAGCAATAGGAAGGCAACAGGAACTCAGATAACCACGTGTTACAACAGTGGTGTGCAGAAGAGCATCTCCGAATGCACAATGCGTCAAACCCTGAAGTGGATGGGCTACAGCAGAGGAAGGCCATGAACTTGCACTCAGCGGCCACTTTGTTGGGTACAGGATATAAAGCGGCCACTGAGAATAGATCAGTAGATCAACTGGGAAAGTGGGCCAAGGAACAGCAAATGGAATTCAACACAGACGGGTGCAAAGTGATGTATTTTGGGAAGTTGAGCCAGGGCAGGATATATACATTGAATGGCAGGGCCTTGGGCAGTGTTATAGACAGTAAATCACAAACCCCTGAATGTGACAACACTGGTGGACAAGGTGGTGAATAGGGCATGTAGCACATTTGCTGGTCAGTCAGTCGGTCAGGCCACTGAATAATAGAATTGGGCTGTTATGTTACAGCAGTGTGAGACATCATTGAGACCCTACCTGGATTAGTGTGTGCAGTTCTGGTTTTCACACTCTAGGAAGGGTGTGATTAAGCTCGAGAGAATGCAGATATTCACAAGGTTGGGCTTGAAACTGGATGGACTGGCCCCTATTCTCTGGAGTGAAGGAGGCTGAGTGGTGGTCTTTGGTGACATAGCCGGTCATTCGCTCAGAGTAAGAGAGTCTGGAGGTGGAGGGCCCAGGTTGTGGATGAGAAGGGAGAAAGTGAAACATGGTCTCAGAGTCAAGTCTCTGACATGGGTTGGTAGATGTATGGAAAGAGCAGCCAGAGGACGTGGTAGAAACAGGTGCCCTTACGATGACTGTAAGATACTTAGACAAGTACATGGATGGGAAAGGTTTAGAAAGACAAGGTTCAAGTTCAGGCAAATGGGACTAGCTCAGTGGGGCCTGTTTCTCATATGACTTCTTTGCCCACTCTCCTAACCTGCCCAGGTCCTTCGGCAGACTCCCTGCCTCTGCAACACTACCTGCCCCTCCACCTACCTTTGTATCGCCTTTACACTTGGCCGCAATGCCCTCATCCAGGTGATTAACAATAGGGACAATTAAGAGGCTCTTATTTAGCACACGGGTGTAAGAAAAATGGGTTATGGGCTGTGTAGGAGGGAGGGGTTAGATTGATCACAGAATAGGTTTATATAGGTCACCACAGCTTTGCGGGCTGTAGGACCTGTGCGGTACTGTTCTGTTGTTTTCCTTATCTGATCTCAGTCCTGCTGCAGGGTTTTGAATTGAAAAGTTGAAAGCTTTGCAGACGTCTGTCGTGAGAACTTACTCTGTTCACTTCTGACTTTCCCTAGGATGTCAAGGAAAGGTAGAACTATTATCTTCTCAATACATCAGCCGAGGTATGCTATCTTTAAGCTGTTCGGCAGTTTGACTCTTCTGGCCAATGGCAGACTGGTTTACCACGGCCCATCCAAAAAGGCACTGGACTATTTTTCTTCAGTTGGTGAGTTGCTTGTTAATTGACCAATGGTTTACTACTGAGATTTTAGGTTAACCAGATTAATGAGATCTCATTCCACTTTAGTTTTGTTATAAAGTTCAGCTCAATTACTAACAGTGCAGATGCGCTCAGTGCTCAGGGTACACCTGTACCATGACTTAAGCTCATCACCCCTACTGAGGCACGGGCCACCAACAGCGGCTCGCCAGAGGCCTCTGTCTTGGGCTAAAGGTTGATCGGCCCTGTGGCTTCCGCTTTTACTACATCATACATCTTCCAGGCAAAGATCGTTCCTCTCCCAGGGATGAGGTCTTTGGAGCTCCTGTTGGCATATCTGTAGCTCTGGGTTTTTACGGGTGGGGTTACTAGCCAGGATACCCAACCCTCCTCCATTTGCAGCCGGGCTTTGAGTTGTCCACCTGCTTGTTAATGCAAATGGGCAAATGCAGGAGGCACCTAATAAAGTGGCCACTGAGTGTATAGTGGATCTGAATTTCCTGGGGACATTATTCCAAGAGGAGGTGTTTACAGACTGTTAGTTCTGTATTAGTCCCTGGATAACCCCAGGAGCCTGTGAGCAGGAGGGATACTGCACCCATTATAACGTCAAACACAAGGAAATCTGCAGATGCTGGAAATTCAAGCAACACACACAAAATGCTGGTGGAACACAGCAGGCCAGGCAGCATCTATAGGGAGAAGGGGAGGACCCTCCTGACGAAGGGTCTCGGCCCGAAACGTCAACAGTGTTTCTCCCTATAGATGCTGCCTGGCCTGCTGCGTTCCACCGGCATTTTGTGTGTGTCGATTGTAACGTCAGACTGATTTGATGGTTCATAGACCTATTAGTCATTGAGAAGTTGGCATGCGGTAAAGTGGTTAAGGGGTTTGTCTAGTTATCTGAAGTAATCGCTAGTTCAAGCCTTGGCTGAGGCTTGCGCGTGTGTCCTTGAGCAAGGCACTTAACCACACATTGCTCTGCAACGACACCGCTGCCAAGCTGTATGGGTCATAATGCCCTTCCCTTGGACAACATCGGTGGCATGGAGAGGGGAGACTTGCAGCTTGGGCAACTGCCGGTCTTCCACAAAAAAAACCTTGCCCAGGCTTGCGCCCTGGAAACTTTCCAAGGAGCAAATCCATGGTCTATTGAGACTAACGGAAGCCTACACTACACAGTCACTGAGAAGTATTATCTGCCAGCAGTGACTAGTCAGATTAAAGAAGCAGTTTTATTTTATGGGTGAGCATGTTCTCTTATTTTAATTTACTCTTCCTCCTGTAATATTAAACAGGATACAGTTGTGAGTCATTTAACAACCCTGCTGATTTTTTTCTGGACATCATCAATGGAGACTCAACTGCGGTGAGCGTACAACCTCTTACAGAAGTTGATCCAGGTACGGTTGCCTTAATATTAGCTGGTTGTCTAAAGTACTTTATTTCCCACACTGCTGTCTTTCAGGTGTTTAGCTCCTTTTCTCTTTTAAAGTCATGTCCTTGCCTACAATAAAAATGCCTAATTAGCAGTATGAAGCATTCTGACCCAGCTTTATCCAATACTGGGTGAAGGTAAAGAAGCATCCATCTTGTCGGATCAGAAAGGCTCCACGGCCCGGATAAATTGTTTAAAATTTATTTGCGAGATGCAGGCATCATTGAAAAATTTGGCATTTTAATGTGTACACTCAGTTGTCAGAAAAGATGGGCTGGGAACCCCTATCGAACTACTGTAGAAAAAGCTTGATATAACTCACAACATTGCTGGACCACTTCAAAGAACAGTTAAGTGTCAACAGCACTAGCTTAGTTTAATG
Organism: Hemitrygon akajei; assembly: GCF_048418815.1. Taxonomy (NCBI): domain Eukaryota; kingdom Metazoa; phylum Chordata; class Chondrichthyes; order Myliobatiformes; family Dasyatidae; genus Hemitrygon; species Hemitrygon akajei. The sequence goes on from NC_133127.1 coordinate 38,218,447, forward strand.
TAAGGTTTAATGAAGCAGTTACTTTTTGAAAAATGTCTTATTTTATTCATTGTGTAGATATGGCCTTCATAGACAACATCAACATTTAATGCTGTCCAATTTGCCCTTGATATCAGTGCTTCTTTAGCACAGGAACAGGCCCTTCGGCCCACAATGTCTGCGCTGAGTATGAAGCCCTGCACATCCCTTTAAGCTTTCTCCCCTCATCCTCTAAGATCGGATGTTTCCATGCTGGGAAAAAGTCTCTAACTATCCATCTTCTCTGTGCCTCTCATTATTTTATAAACCTCTGTCAGGTTTCCCCTCAGCCTCTGATGCTCCAGAAAGAACAACCCAAGCTCATCCCCTCCAATCCATGCAGCATCCCAGTGAACCTCTCCCAAGGCTTGCTGTAATGCAGTGACCAGAACCCCATACACTACTCCAAATGTGATTTAACCAACGTTTTATACGGTGGGAAAGTTGTATGTTAGGTCATTGTAGAGGGAAGCTCAGGAATGATCACATTGCTCCTTGCGTGTGTGTGTGGAGACACCTACTGACCAGGTAGTGTAAGGACACCAGATGGTCTTCTCTCAAAAAGCCAGTCAACAAGATTGGGTATTTTAGGTTTCCAATCACCTTCAAATGTTGCTGATATTTTCTTTTGGAGCAGTTTATCAGTATAAAACTTGTGCCAACTAAAGAAGTTTTTCATAAGGAAGCCAAGGGATTGTAACTTTTGATCAAGACAAAACAAGTTAGGGCTATTTCTCTAAAACTAGTAAATTGGTTTATTGTTGTCACGTGTACCAAGACACAGTGATACACTTTGTATTACATGCCATTCATACGGATCATTTCATCACATCGGTGCATTGAGGGAGTACGGGGCAGCAAATATCAGACTGCAGAGTAAAGTGCAAGGCCAGAATGAGGTTGTGTCCACTCGTTTCATACTGGGGATTGTGGAACAGCAGGATAGGAGCTGTTCATGAGACCGTGGTGACTGAGAGATGACGTGGTGCTTTGCTTTATGAGTATAGGATGGTTTAGCAGGGCTGACGTTGGAATTCGTTTATTATCATCACATGAACCAGGGTACAATGAAAAACCAGGGACAGTATTGAAATAAAGGCATTGAGAAGGTGGTGTGGGAGTCTGAGCTAACAGATTGTTATTAATAAATCCATCGGAAATTCAGGACAAACTGTGAATGTGGGACTCACTGTCACCCGCACAGGGATCTGCTCAGACAAACCAGACTTGCTTTTAGGACGAAGCTATTAAGTGAAATTCAGTATTTCTGTGATATATACAAAAATCACAACTGACTACATTAGGGTTGCTAATTCCCTGTGCCAGACGGGATATATCCCATCTTCCTTGCTATGGGAAGCGAGGGAAGAGATTACTGCTCCTTTGGCGATAATCTTTGTGTCTTCACTGGACACAAGATTATTACCACGTGATTGGTGACAAATGTCATTCCTTTGTTCTAGAAGGGGAGTAGGGATAACCCTGATAATTATAGATTAATGAGTCTTAAGTTATTGGAGAATAATTTTAGAGCCAGGATTTATGGACATTTAGAGAAGCATAGTCTGATTAGGGATGGTCAGCATGGCTCTGTGAGGGGCAGGTCATACCTCACGGGCCTGATTGAGTTCCTCGAGGATGTGACAAAACACATTGAAGGTAGAGCAGTGCATTGGGTGTATATGGATTTTAGTCAGGAGCATGGTAATGTTGCCCGTGGAAGGCTCATTCGGAAAGTCAGGAGGCATGGAATTTAGAGAAACTCGGCGGTGTGGACTCGGCATTGACTTGCCCGTTGAAAGTGGACATTGGCTGTGGATGGAGCATGCATGGATTTGATGCAGAAAGAGAAACAGAGGGCAAGGATGACTGGATTGTTATAGAGCAAAAAAAAGATGAAAAGTTTAAAAATGTAAATTTGTCGACTTTACCATTAGTGGATCATACGTACTTCTCACTACCTCAGCAAAATAGCCGACATAATCAAAGACTCCACTTACCCCAGACAATCTCCTCACCCTCCCATTGGGCAGAAGATACAAATGGCTGAAAGCACGTAGCACCGGGCACAAAGTAGCTTTAATCCTGCTGTTATAAGACTATCGGACTGGCCCCAGTATGATAAAATGAACTTGACCTCACAGTGTTCCTTGTTATGACCTTGCACCTTATTGTCTACTTGCATTGCATGTTCTCTGTAACCACAACACTTTATTCTGCATTCTGGTATTACTGTCTCAATGCACTGTTGTAATTCGATTGTTTAATGTCATTTCCAGTACACTAGTGTAAAGGAGAACAAAATAATTGTTACTCCGAATCTGATGCAGCACAAAAAATAACCACAATAAGGTAAAGAACACAATAATTAAAATACATGATCAATGTAAATACATAAGATAGCTTTATATAGACTGGTTGTATGTACATAAAGTGATGTTAGATACAAGGATGTCTATATATATATATATGATGACAGACAGGAAATGATAAAGTAGCGGTGGTTGGTTTGGGGTAACTATTTTTGAGTCTGGTGACCCTGGGGTGCATGCAGTGTAGCCTCCTCCCCTCCCTGAAGGAAGTGGGACTAACAGCCCAGGAGCAGGGTGGGTGGGATCCTTTGTAATATCACTGGCCTTTCTGTATATATGTCCTTGATGGTGCTGGTGATGTGTTGGGTAGTTTTAACTGAAGAGCCTCCCTACCCACCGCAGTGCAGTTTCCATACCATGAACTGCAGGAGTGCAGGTATACCTTCCTTAAGGATCTCTGCTGGGATCCAGTCCGGATCAGTGACACTGTTGCCTTTCAAGCTCCTGAAGACATCATGGTCCCTTTTCATACTGGGAGATTCTCCCATGTCTTCTCTCACAGGTCTCTGGAAAATTTGGTTAGTAACCTCTAGTTCGGAGTGCTGCCGTGGTTAAAAAACTCTTGAAAGTGCTCTCTCCATCGATCCTTTAACAAGTTCTCCCCATCCTTTGAACACGGGGAGATTAATCCACAGGAACCTGGACCATAGACTTCTTTAGTGGGACTGAAGAAGCCATTCATTTCACCACAGTTTGTCAGTCTCTAGATTTCTAGGGCTTTCTTAGCCCACCAGAATTATTTGGCCTCCTCACCCTGCGCTGAACATTTGCCTTGGTTCTGGAGTAAGCTTCTCGTTTGGCCTTGCTGCCATTGTCGTTCTGCCAGGCACCAATGGCTTTCCTTTACTTGGAGATAAATTGTACTGTCTCTATGCCGTTATCATCAAACCAGTCTTGATGTTTTCTGGACCCAGGATGTTCTTGCAGGTATAGAGGATGGTGATCTAAGCAGACTCCAGTGTTCTTCAGTATCTTCCAGATGTTCCCGTTGGAAGTTTTCCCCTAACAAGGTCTGAAGGTTCTGTTGGGTGGCGGTGTCAAGCAAGCTCTCGAGTTTTAGTCTTGGCCTGGTCTGCTGCTTATGAACCCCCCTCTTTTTCATGAGGGTAATGGACATGGTTGTGCAGATCAGGTGATGATTTGACCAGCTGTCATCCATGTCAATCAGGCCCTTTCAATGTCAATCAGGCCCTCAGTCACTTCATGGTGGTCCCTCGCTCGTACAATGACATAGTCAATGAGATGCCACCATTTAGATCGGGGGTGTTTGCAAGATGCCTTGAATTTATTGTTTGGGTGGAAGAGAGTGTTTGTGATGATAAAATTATACTCAGCACATGTGATTAGAAGTGGTACCCCATTTGACTGATGTCATCAAGGCCTTCCTTTCCTATTGTACCCTTCCAAAGGATGAAGTCCTGACCAACCCTGTTATTGAAGTCCCCCAAGAGAATTATCTTGTTGTCCTTGGGGAAGCCTCTTCTTCATACTCATGTGAGTCTAGAGTTGGTGTATAAGCACTCACAACGGTTGTCAAGCACCAAACGGATCAACATGAGATGTTGAGTAGACCCCACGGGAAGTTCAGAAAGTTGACTGACAAGGTGATTCTTATTGCAAACCCAACACCATGGATCCTGGGCTTGTCAGCTGCCTTCCCTGTCCAGAAGAAGATGTTAACCATGCTTTTCCTCCTTCAATTGTCCTGCACTCTTGAAGCACCCACGTTCCTTGCTCCTGAAGGTCTGGGGAAAGGAACACCGGGATGCCCTGTAGCGCTACCAGGGGCTCTGCGTGGTTCAAAGAGCCTAATCCACACGAAATCGGTGGGTCGCTGTCAGCGTGGTTCACAGAGCCGGGAGGGTCTACTCCGCGCTGTATCCTTAAATTCCCGCCCGCTGCCTGTAAGGAGTTTGTTCATTCTCCCCTTGATCACACGGATTCCCTCCCATAGTCCAAAGACATACTGGTTGGTAGGTTAATTATTCATTGTAAATTGTCCCGTGATTAAATCAGGGATTGCCATATGGCACGGTTCAAAAGGCCCGAAGGGGCCTGTTCCGAGCTGTATCTCAATAAAGTTAAAGTAAAATATATCTACTAAATGTTTACCAATATTAATAAAAACTTAAGACTCTCAGATATTGCTGTTTAAAGGCCAGTTAATGAGAGGATGAAGATGCATCTCTTTTTGCTTTTCATGTTCTCGTTATCTATTGCGATGTATTTATACTTTCACTTGCACCCTTTGTTGTCTTTTATGCTCTGGTTGATCTCTCAATGATCCTGTTTACAGTTAGTATTCTATAGATCTGCTGAGTTTGCCCACAGGAACAAGTACAGTGGCATGCAAAAGTTTGGGCACCCCTGGTGTAAATTTCTGTTACTGTGAATAGAACGTAGAACATAGAATAGTACAGCACAGTACAGGCCCTTCGGCCCACAATGTTGTGCCAAGCCTTAAACCCCCACCTTAAATTCCTCCAATAGCTAAGTGAGTAAAAGATGATCTGATTTCCAAAAGGCATAAAGTTAAAGATGACACATTTCTTTAATATTTTAAGCAAGATTACTATTTTTTCCCATCTTTTACAGTTTCAAAGTAACAAAAAGGAGCAAAGGTTTGGGCACCCTGCATGGCAGTACTTAGTAACACCCCCTTTGGCAAGTATCACAGCTTGTAAACGCTTTCTGTAGCCAGCTAAGAGTTTTTCAATTCTTGTTTGGGGGATTTTCGCTCATTCTTCCTTGCAAAAGGCTTCTAGTTCTGTCAGATTCTTGGGCCATCTTGCATGCACTGCTCTTTTGAGGTCTATCCATGGATTTTCGATGATGTTTAGGTTGGGGGACTGTGATGGCCATTGCAAAACCTTCAGCTTGTGCCTCTTGAGATAGTCCATTGTGGATTTTGAGGTGTGTTTAAGATCATTATCCTGTTGTAGAAGATCATCATCCTCTTTTCATCTTCAGCTTTTCTACAGACAGTGTGATGTTTGCTTCCAGAATTTGCTGGTATTTAATTGAATTCATTCTTCACTCTACCAGTGAAATGTTCCCCGTGCCACTGGCTGCAACACAAGCCCAAAGCATGATCGATCCACCCCCATGCTTAACTGTTGGAGAGGTATTCTTTTCATGAAATTCTGCACCCTTTTTTCTCCAAACATACCTTTACTCATTGCGGCCAAAAAGTTTGATTTTAACTTCATCAGTCCACAGGACTTGTTTCCAAAATGCACCAGGCTTATTTAGATGTTGTTTTGCAAACTTCTGACACTGAATTTTGTGGTGAGGACGCAGGAAAGGTTTTCTTCTGATGACTCTTCCACGAAGGTCATATTTGTGCAGGTGTTACTGCACAGTTCAAGTAGATGGAGCTCATCAGCCTGGGTTTCAACTGATTTCAAACCTCCACTGCCTTGTGGCCATACCCACTCATGGGAAAGGCTTCGGGTGTAAACCCTGAGGACAAATCCGGAGCTGGAGTCCCTAAGGCAGTCCTGGCAACTCCTGTGACAACACTGGTGCCAAGCTGTATTGGCCCTTGCCCTTCCCTTGGACAACATCGGTGGCGTGGAGAGGGAGACTTGCTGCATGGGCAACTGCCGGTCTTCCATACAACCTTGTCCAGGACTGCACCCTGGTGAAGACTTTCCAGGCGCAGATCCATGGTCTCGCGAGACTAACGGATGCCATACATACACTGCACAGTAGAACAGTGCACCACCACTCTAGAGTCTGCTAAATCTTCCTGAAGGTATTTTGCAGTCAAATGGGGGTTTTGATTTGATCTTTCTAGCAATCCTACGAGCAGTTCTCTCGGAAAGTTTTCTTGGTCTTCCAGAACTCAGCTTGACTTCCGCCATTCCTGTTAACCATCATTTCTTAATTACATTATGAACTGAGGAAACAGCTACCTGAAAACATTTTGCTATCTTCTTATAGCCTTCTCCTGCTTTGTGAAGAAGAAGAAGAAAGCCCTTAACTCTGAGTAGAGTCATCGGGACGCCGTCGTGACGGCGGTTTTTTTAATCAGGCTTTCTTGTTTTTACGAGGCCGGGTTGCTAGCTCGATGCTCAACCCAGCACGGATGGAAAGTGTGCAAGGGAGCCGGCTGGATTCGAACTCGGGAGCCGTCGGTCTGAAGTCCAGCGCTGTTGCCGCTGTGCCACCAGCTGGCACTCCTGCTTTGTGGGTATCATTTATTTTAATTTTCAGAGTGCTAGGCAGCTGCTTAGAGGAGCCCATGGCTGTTGATTGTTGGGACAGGGATTGATAAAGCTTTGAAATTTGCATCACCTGGCCTTTCCTAACGATGACTGTGAACAAGCCATAGCCCTAATAAGCCAAATAAGGTCTGAGACCTTGGTAAGAGTTATCTGAGAGCTCAAATCTCTTGGGGTGCCCAAACTTTTGCATGGTTTTCCTTTCCTTTTTCCCACTCTGAAATTGGACAAAACAAAAATAATACACTAATCTTGCTTAAAATGTTGAAAAGAATGTTTTATCTTCAACTTTATGACTTTTGGAGATCAGTTCGTCTTCTACTCACTTAACTATTCACAGTAACAAATTTTGACCAGGGGTGCCCAGAAATTTGCATGCCACCGCACCTTCAGGTTATACATGGTGACATGTACGTACTCTGATAATAAATTCGCTTTGTACTTTGGTGTTCATACAAAACAGACTGAGTCTGCAGAGGCCAGAACTCGACCCACCTGGCATTCAGGATTGTTTAATGTCATTTCCAGTACACGAGTGTAAAGAGAACAAAATAATTATTCCTCCAGATCCGATGCAGCACCAAAAAACAGAAAAGATGAAGAACACAATAATAGTACTAAAAAAACACTGTAATTGCATAAGGTAGCTTATTGAATGTCATTAAAGTGCTGCTAGGCTGTATAGAAGGTGACTGATGGGAAATAATGAAGTAGTGGTGGAGTTAGTTGGTGGGGGTGTGGATCAGTTTTACTGCTTGGGGAAAGTAACTGCTTTTGAGTCTGGTAGTCCTGGTGCGGATGCTGCGTAGCCTCCTCCCTGATGGAACAAACGGCCCATGAGCAGGGTGGGTGGGATCCTTCATGATGTCACTGGCCCTTTTCCAGCACCTTTCTGTATATACGTCCTTGAGTCCGGGTAGGCTGGTGCAGGTGATGCATTGGACAGTTTTGACTGCCCATTGTTGGGCTTTCCTGTCGGCGCAGTGATGCAGCCTGTTAGGATGCTCTGTACTGCACGCCTGTGGAGTAACGTGAGTATGGATGTGCAAAGTCCAGCCTCCTCAGAAAGTGGAGGTGTTGGTGAGCTTACTTGACTGTGTTCTGAGAGGCTGTGTGTGATGCGCACTCCCAAGAGCTTGAAACTGCTCGCAGTCTCCACTGCTGTGCTGCCGGGTTAAAGGAGGAATGAGTGATGTGCATTCTCCTGAAGGTGATGACCTTCTCCTTTGTCTTGTTGACATTTAGGAAGAGGTGATTTGCCCAGCGCCAGGCCTCAAGTTCACCGCCACCTCTCCATAGGCTGGCTCATCGTTGTTGGTGATGAGCCCCAGCACCGTGTGCAGTCAGCGAACCTGACAATGTGATTACTCGTGTGCAGTCACGTGTGAGCAGAGTGTACAGTGAAGGGTTCAGTGCACAGCCCTGGGGTCACCTGTGTTGAGGATGATGGGGAGGGGGGAGCAGTTGTGCCTGTTGGTTACCCAGTTGCACGGTGGTGTGTTTAGACCAAGAAGTAGGAGTTTGTTGACCGAGGTCTGTGGGACAATACTGTTGAATCGCGAGCTGAAATCCAGGAACAACATTCTAACATAAATATACTTGTTTCCTTGGAACATCAGGGCGTGGTGAATGACTGATGCTATGGCATCTGTCGTAGAGTGGTTCTTTCAGTAAGCATATTGGTGAGTGTCCATTGTGGAGTGTCTGGTATGTACCATTATCAGCCTTCAAAGCACTGATTGGCATCAGTGCTACTGGGTAGCTGTCATGTAGTTCTGAAGGTGCAGAGTTCGTTGGTACAGGGATGACGGTGGCATGTGGGGACAGCCGCCTAGGTGAGTGGAGTGTTGAAGATGCCAGTGAGCTGCTGTGCACACTCCGAGTCCTCGGCCTGGCCTGTTGTCTGGCCTGGCTGCCTTGCAGGGGTTGGCTCTGCAGAGTCTTTCTCACGTTTGCTACTTTTTCAGACAGTGGCTGCTCACTTGGGAAGGGGGTAGCATTCGTGGCTGGCGTTGTGCTCCATGCCTCGTAGAGATTGTTTAGAGCACCAGGGAGAGAGGTGTCACTGGTACAGTCAACACGTTTTTCCCTTACAGCAATGCCCTTGATGCCAGCCACGTATGCAGGGATTGTTCAGACAGGTGTTCCTGGACTTTTTTTCCTCTGTTGTCAGTCTTTGCCCTCTTGAGGCTTAAGATGAGGTTTCTCCTGGCATCCATAAGATGTCAAACTTAACTACTGGCAATAGAAAGATGGTTTCAGAGACTAGTCTTAATTTTAAGTGGACAAAGGTTCATCACCATGGCCAGAAATGAGGTGGGGGGTGGTGAGACTTCAAGCCAAGCTGAAGCAGAGGGGGATGAGGCCACTCTGCCCGGCACCATGTTAGCAAATGTGCAGTTGTTGGAGAACAAAATTGAGGACCAGAGGGTAAGATTGCTGTATCGAAGGGAAATGAGAAATTGTTGTGTCTACGTTTTACCGAGAGGTGGCTTACTCAGAGTATGCTAGATAAAGCAATCAAACTTGAAAGCTTCGTGATGGACAGGATGAACTAAACTGCCGATTCAGCGAAGGCAACAGGTGGAAGTGTGTGTTTCATAATACACTCCCTGTGGTGCTCGTCTGTTGTTGAACTCGTCTTCCCACAACCTTGAACACCTAACGATCCAAGGCCGATCATTCTATTTACCAAGAGTTCTCCTCCATGATCCTGACTGCAATTTAAATAAAACCATCGGCTGACTGCAGTCAGACACTTGAGATGCTGCACAATGCCATCACCAAACAAGAAACCGTCCACCCCGATGCATTTCAAACCATAGTCGGGGATTCCAGTCAGGCTTGTGTGAAGAAATCCTTGCCTAATTACCATCAGCATATAACCTGTAGCATCAGAGGTCCCAACACACGAGACCACTGTTATCACGAGGAAATCTGCAGATGCTGGAAATTCAAACAACAACACACACAAAATGCTGGTGGAACACAGCGGGCCAGGCAGCATCTATAGGGAGAAGCGCTGTCGACGTTTCGGGCCGAGACCCTTCGTCAGGACCACTGTTATACTAAGATACGGAATACCTACTGTTTTCTGCCCGGGCCACACTTCGGAAAATCTGATCACTTGGCTATCCGTCTCCTACCTGCATACAGGTGGAGGGTAAAGAGCAAAGCTCCAGGGACTAGGACAAACAAGAAGTGGTTGCAGGAGGCAGAGGAGTGGCTACAGGGCTGCTTCAGATCAGTGGACTGGGCCGTGTGCAAGGAACTCATCTGTGCATCTGAATGAATACACCATGATGGTCACGGACTTTACAAAACAACTGTTGTAGACGAGTGTGTTCGCACAAAATCATTCAGAGTTTTCCCCAAAGAGAAGTCCTAGCTGACCATAAGAGCCACAGTTTGCTGAGAGTGAGGTTGGAGGCATTCAAATCTGTTAAGCAAGTAAGTTACAAGAGGTCCAGGTACGATCTCTGAAAAGCCACATCACAAATGAAGTGGCAATTCTGGACTAAACGTGAGTCACTGAAGGATGCTTGACAGCTGTGACAGGGCTTGAGGGCTATCTCCTCTTACAAAGTGAAACCAGGCGACATAGGTGACAGCAGTGCTTCGCTTCAGGATGAGCTCGATGCCGTCGATGCTTGTTTTCACTGTCAGAACATGGAGCAACCATCACAAGCTCCCACAGCCCCAATGATCATGTGACTTCAGTCCCTGATGCCGACGTGAGAAGGTCCTTCAGGAGTGTGAACCCAGTGAAAGCATCCAGCCCGGTCAGGAACCCGACCAACCTGCTCACTGAGATCTTTAACCTCTTACTTCAGCAGTTTGTGGTACCCATCTGCTCTAAGCAGGCTTCAATTATACCAGTGCCTAAGGAGGACATGGTAACCTGTCTCAATGACAATTGTCCACAGTGATGAGGCATTGAGAGGCTGGTGATGAAGCATATCAACTCCTACCTGAGAAGCAACTTGGATCCGCTCCAGTTTGCCTCCTGGCACAACAGCTCCACAGCAGATGCCATTTAATTGGTTTTTCACTCAACCCTGGAATATCTGGACAGCTCCAATGACGTATTTAAGTTTGCTGACAACACCACTGTCACAGGCTGAATCAAAGGTGTTGATGAATCAGCATATAAGAGGGAGATTAAAAACCTGGCTGAGCGGTGTCACAACAACAACCTCGCACTCAGTGTCAGCAAGACCAAGGAGATGATTATTGACTTCAGGAGGAGGAAAGTGGAGGTCCATGAGCCAGTGCCCAGAGGTGGAGAGGGTCAGCAACAATTCCTTGGTGTTACCATTTCAGAGGATCTGCCCTGGGCCCAGCCCAAGTGTAATTACAAAGGAAGCACGGCAGCACCTCTACTTTCTTGGAAGTCTGCGAAGATTCGGCATGACATCTAAAACTTTGACAAACTTCCGTAGATGTGTGGTGGAGAGTATATTGACTGGCCTGGTATGAGAACACCAATGCCTTTGAATGGAAAATCCTGCAAAAAGTAGTGGATACAGTCTAGTCCTTCACGGGTAAGGCCATCCCTGCCACTATCTTGTCTCACCACACATTATCTTTAAAAAAGCTGTGCTGTTCCACACAGGTAACAAGCTAGCACCATTGAGAGCTGAACCTGCACTAATACTTTTGTGCATTATTATATGTTCTGGATTTACTTGTCCAGGTACATGTGAAAAATGATTACATTATGTCTTTCCCAAGTACAAATAAATCCAACCAAATTAAAATCCATCATTTTAAATTCTTGTTCTTTAATTAAAGTAACTGCAAGTGATTACTTAAAGAGTTCTGATTACAAATTTGGATAATAGTACAATTAAAATTTTGTTCTTTACCAAAGTAATAGATGCTTTTTAAAGCAAAGTTAAATTTAAATTCGAGGTCTCAAGATGGCGCTCATGGAGTAAACCGCATCTAGGCTTTGCTCCAAACCTTTTACGTTTTTTTAACCTACAAACACCCCTTAAACTTATTTTAAAGGGGTCTAAACATATAGAATTTTTAAAAAACTATCTGAATTACTCTCAACTTGCTGAAATGTCTAAAGCAAAAGAACCGAAACAGACGAGAGAACCGTTAACTTTAGAAGTTGTTGTGAAGTTTATAGAAGCTAAATTTGATGAGCTGGAGAAAAAATTACTTGGAAGATTCTCACAGTATGACGATCGTTTGAGATCACTCGAAGATAAGTTCCTGACCCTTTCACGGGAATCAAAAGAACAACAAGCAAGCATTTTGGTTCTTGAAGAAGCTGCTCGTAAGAAGGATCGTATAATCGAAAAAATGCAAGAAGAGCAAACTTCGACGATCCAACAGATGGATCGCTATAAAGTTAAAATTACTGATTTGGAAAATCGTTCTCGAAGACAAAATCTTCGGTTAATTGGGATCCCGGAAAAATTTGAAAGCGGTGATCTGACCGTTTTCTTCTCCAAATTTCTAGTGGATGTCCTGGGCGAAGAAGTCCTGGATAACCCCCCGATAATCGATCAGGCTCACAGAGTATCCAGATATCGGGCAGATTCAAGTCTGAAACCACGGCACATAATTCTCAGGATCCATTATCCTCATATCAAAGAACGGCTGATTCGTGCGGCTCGTAAAAAAGGTATGATAACCTATCAAAATTTTAATTTTCGCATTCTGGAGGACTATAGCCCCGAAGTACTACGGGCTAGGCTGGCTTTCAGATCGGTTATGTCGAATTTTCACCAGAAAGGCTACAAGCAAGCGTTGCTGTTTCCAGCACACCTGAGAGTCACCCTTCAAGATGGATCTTTTCGGCTGTTTAAATCGCCAGCGGATGCTCAAGGTTTCCTGGAACAATGACATTTGATCGGGCTGATCAATGTAATTTAGCCTATAGATTTGGATCTGTTATAGATTGACGTTTGGGTTTTTTTTTTGATACGGTTCACATGTATTTCTTATATACGGTTAAAGCTCTCTTTTTTCTACCGGGCTTATTCTGATTTTATATTTTTATATATTATTAATCGATTAGTGTTGAAGATGACCCATTAGGGTTATTTTTTTTTCTTTTTTTTAATCGATATACGCTCTTTTTTTTACATTTTTAGCATTTGAATATTAAGATTTGGAAAAAATAAAATGGCGTTTCTTCTTCCCGACAGACTCCAGTGTTTGTAGCGTCATAACTGTTTTGATCTGTTTGAAAGTGTTAAACCTTCATTTATTGTTTTAATTTTTTTTAACCCTTTTGTTTATATACATTTATAACATTAATTTTATATTTTAATTTTTGCTATATCAACCCTTTTTTTATAATGTGGGTTGTTTGTATTTTTTTTAACTTTGTTACGTTTGAGTTGCCGTCTTGAGACAAGGGGGTAATTTTAGTATTAGATCGCTCGCTTGCCTCTGGCTTTTTTCCTGGGGTCTTGAGGGTGGTGGGAGGGAGATTTTTCTTTTTTTTTCTTTTCTGCTTGCTTTTTGCTTAGTTTTACTTCATGGGCTTATATGAAACTACAAAAATGGCTGCGGTGCTGTGACTTCCGGCTTCCCTTTGAACTTACTTCCCCCTTCCGGGTTCATGAGTTCACTTTTCTTTCAAACCTATATGTTAACTGTAATATGTATTGTCAATATGGATAAGACTATTAACTTTGTTTCTTGGAATACTAATGGTTTAAATCATCCGATCAAACGGAAAAAAGTATTCAAAGTATTCCATAGAATGAATGCGAATGTTATTTTTGTACAAGAGACTCATGTAAGGAAGGTGGATAGTCAGCGGTTGTTTAGGTTTTGGAAGGGCCAACAGTATCACTCAAATTCGCAAGCCAAAGTGAGAGGTGTTTCTATTTTTATAGACTCATCAACTGCTTTTATACATCATGAAACAATTTCAGACCCGCAAGGTAGATTTTTGCTTATTACTGGTTTGCTTTTTAATCAAAAAGTTGTTTTAGTTAATGTTTATGCTCCAAATACTGACTGTCCTGAATTTTTTAAATGCTTATTTACATCCTTTCCTAATCTGAATCAATACAGATTGATAATGGGCGGGGATTTTAATTGTTGTTTAAACACTTTGATGGATAGATCCAAGCCCATTCAAACTTTTCCGAACAAATCGGCTTCTCTTATTAATTCTTTTATGATTGATTCAGCTATCTGTGAAATCTGGCGTTTTCTACACCCTAATGATAAAGAGTTCTCATACTTTTCCCATGTGCATCATAATTACTCAAGGATTGATTACTTTTTCATTGATCAGCATTTACTTACAGATGTTATGGATTGCAAATATGACTCTATTGCTATATCTGATCATGCACCTTTGAAGTTATCTATTAAGGTGACGGATTCATATATTAGTACTAAAAGTTGGAGGTTTAATCCTGTTTTACTGCAGGACTCTGACTTTGTTAACTTTATTAAACAGCAAATTGATTTGTTTTTTTCAATAAATTCTACAGCAGACATCTCTAGTGGAATTCTGTGGGATACTTTTAAGGCATATATTCGTGGACAGATTATTTCATATTCTGCCGGAGTTAGGAAACGAACTAATTCTAAAATATCAACATTAGTTGATAAAATTAAGGCAATTGATAAGATTTACGCATTGACCCCTAGTAAAGAACTTTATAAAGAAAGGGTGGAACTTCAAATGGAGCATAGTTTATTATTAACCTCTTCGATTGAAAGTCAGTTAATTAAATCGAAAGCTCAATTTTATACATATGGAGATAAGTCTGGTAAATTACTAGCTAACCAATTGAAAATTGTTTCGGATAAGCGACAAATTACTAAGATTCGTAAACAAGATGGTACTCTGACGATTGATCATAAAGAGATAAATAAAGCCTTTCAAGATTTTTATAATTCTTTATATCAATCAGAATGTACTAAAGACTCTTCTATAATAAGTGAATTTTTAAGGAAATTGAATATTCCAAAAGTAACTGTTGAGGATAGTGTATTTTTGGATACACCTATTACGGAGTCTGAAATAGAAAAGGCTATTTTCTTAATGAACTCGGGTAAAGCTTCGGGCCCAGATGGTTTTTCTGCAGAATTTTTTAAATCCTTTTCTTCTATACTTTCTCCTTGGCTTTGTAAAATTTTTAAAGATGCATTAAGTATAGGTAAATTACCACAATCTTTTTATGAAGCTTCTATTTCCTTAATTCTTAAAAAAGATAAAGACCCCACTGAATGTGCATCTTATCGGCCTATATCTTTGCTGAATATGGATTTTAAGATTTTTAGTAAAATCTTGGCTATTAGATTAGAAAATATATTGCCTCGGATTATTTCTGAGGATCAGACTGGATTTATTAAAAATCGTTATTCATCCTTTAATATTAGAAAATTAATTAATATTGCTTATACTTCTTCATCTAAAATCCCAGAATGTGTCATTTCCTTAGATGCCGAAAAAGCATTTGATAGAGTCGAATGGTCATATTTATTTAATACTTTGCAACATTTTAACTTTAGTTCAAAATTTATATCATGGATTAAATTAATATATCAGAAACCTTTAGCTTCGGTTTTCACTAATAATCAAAGATCCCCTTTTTTTCAGTTATTTCGGGGTACAAGGCAAGGTTGTCCTTTAAGCCCTTTATTATTTGACATTGCTTTGGAACCCTTGGCTATAGCTATTCGTGAATCACCCAATATTTTAGGTATTACCCGTGGGGAGACGATGTATAAGGTATCATTATATGCAGATGATTTGTTATTATATATATATCTGATCCTGAAAGATCTATTCCTGCTATTTCTTCTTTGCTTGCTCAATTTAGTAACTTTTCTGGGTATAAATTGAATTTTAATAAGAGTGAACTTTTTCCATTAAATATGCACACTTCAATTTATAATCGGGTACCATATAGAATTGTCACAGACTATTTTACTTATTTAGGTATTAAAATTACTAAAAAACATAAAGATTTATTTAAAACTAATTTTTTGCCTTTAATAGATCAAATTAAGCAACTTGCTAATAGGTGGTCTCCACTATCTTTGTCTTTGGTAGGTAGAATTAATGCCATTAAGATGATGATACTACCTAAATTTTTATATCTATTTCAAGCATTACCAATTTTTATTCCTAAATCTTTCTTTGATATAGTTGATTCTAAAATATCTTCGTATTTGTGGCAGAACAAAAATCCTAGGTTAGCTAAAAAATATTTACAGAAGCCTAAGAAGGAGGGCGGCTTGGCTCTACCAAATTTAAGATTTTACTATTGGGCAGTTAATATACGGTATTTGATATTTTGGATACAAGATTTGACTACAGTTGCTGGCCCACAATGGGTAAATTTGGAATGTAAATCTGTGCAAGATTTCTCATTGATTTCAATCTTAGGATCTTCACTTCCCTTTTCGTTATTTAAAATGAATAAACAGATAACTAATCCTATAGTCAAGTATACATTACGAATCTGGTTTCAATTTCGTAAATTTTTTGGTTTGAATAAGTTTATACTGTCAAGTCCTATAACATCTAATTACTTTTTTCGACCATCTTCCATAGATCAAGCCTTTTATTTATGGAAAACAAAAGGTATAACATGTTTTCGTGATCTGTTTTTGGATGATAACATTATGTCCTTCGAACAGTTATCTAATAAATATAATTTATCTAAAACCCATTTTTTTAGATATCTACAAGTTAGAAATTTTTTATATAATGAACTAAAGTCTTTTTCGAAAGAATGTCCATTGGACATTACAGAAAGAATTTTAGCTCTTAATCCTTGTCAAAAGGGCTTAGTTGCTATCATTTATAATATGATTATGAATCTACAACCAGATATATCTGAAAAAATTAAGAAGGAATGGCAGGAAGAACTGCATTGCCCTATATCTGCTGAGCAATGGGAAAAAATTTTATTATTGGTAAACTCATCCTCTATCTGTGCTAAACATGCTCTAATACAATTTAAGGTTGTACATAGAGCTCACATGTCTAAAGATAAACTTGCTCGATTTTATTCGTATGTTAATCCAACCTGTGATAGATGTCATTCTGATATAGCTTCGTTGACTCATATGTTTTGGTCTTGTCCTTGTTTACAAAACTATTGGAAAGATATTTTTAATATTATTTCAAGAGTTTTAAATATTAATCTCCAACCACATCCTTTTACTGCAATTTTTGGCCTACCAATGATAGATAATAAGTGTTTATCCGCTTCATCCCAACGAATGATTGCATTTATTACACTAATGGCTAGAAGATCCATTTTACTGAATTGGAAAGAAACTAATCCTCCAACTGTATTTCAGTGGTTTTCCCAAACTATTTCCTGTTTAAGTTTAGAAAAAATTAGAAGTGTGGTTTTTGATTCTTCAGTTAAATTTGAGGAAACTTGGAGACCATTTATTCAGCATTTTCATATGAATTAAACGGTCTGATCCTGAACCTTATTGCCACTATCCTGAATTGTGTGGATGGAGGTTGGGAGTCATAGGCACTACTGTATATATATAACATTATGCGATTGCCCATGTTGGTTAGTTTTTTTTTATTTAGTTGTTGTTGTTTTCTTTTGGGGTTTTTTTTTTCTCTTAAATCATTTATATTATAATATGAGTTTGAGAGATTCTATGTATGGATCAATATATATTTGAATGTCAATCAATCTATTATGTACTCTCAAATGTCTTGTAATAATATTTTTCTTCTGTTTTTTTTTTAAATTAATAAAAAGATTTGAAAAGAAAGAAAATTTAAATTCTGTGGGTTTCATTTGAGCAACTAAAGTATTTTCTTTTTTTCTTCATCATAGAAAAGGCTCTTGATGAATCTGATTTAAGCAAGGAAATTTCCATAGCAGAGAACTTGGAAGAAGAATTCTCCAAATCCAACTACTACACGGAGATGATGTCTGAATTAAAAAAGGCTGCTCGGGAAGAAATTGCAAACTCGACTTCAGTTTCGAGAAAGATCACCTATGCAACTTCATTCTTTCATCAAATCAAATGGGTGGCTAGACGATCGTACAAAAATCTCTTGAGGAACCCCCAGGCCTCTGTTGCTCAGGTAAGGTTGAAACTTCATGGTTTTAATTGTGACTTCAGAAATTCAAAACCAGGGACACACAAATAAAAATCCAGTGCTGTATAAAGGCTGCCATAATGGTGTTATAACAAACAAAATGCTGGAGGAACACAGGCTGCAACTGTGGTCCAAAATACAGCAGATATTTTGGGTGGAAACTCTTCACTTGGACTGGAAGATGGAGGTGGAGGGAAGGGGTAGAGCAAGAATTGTAAAGTGATATTTGGGTACAGGTGATGAGGCAGATGGAGGAGGGGAGAGAGAGAGCAGGGAGGTGAAGGTGGAGTCAACAAAGGGATGCGGTTGATGGAATCTGATGAGGGAGGAAGGCAGAGAGCATAGAATCAGATGAAGGAGGTGGGGAGAGCAAATGGAAACAGTAGGGAGGGGAGCCATTGGGAGGAGTGTGTGGGTTAGAGGCAGATGGATTGGGTGGAGAGAAGGAAAAGTTCAAAGTGAATTTATTATCAAAGTTCATAAATGTCACCATATACAACCCTGAGAATCATTCCCTTGCAGCACACTCAATAAATCCATAGAAGAATATTAACCATTAACAGAATCAATGAAAGACCAGACCAAGTTGGGCATTCAACCAGTGTGCAAAAGACAACAAACTGTCTAAATACAAAAAAGAAATAATAATAATAATAATAATAATAATAATAATAATAATAATAATAATAATAATAAATTAAATAAACAAACAATAGATATCAAGAGCATGAGATGAAGAGTCTTTGAAAGTGACCACAGATTGTGGGAACATTAGAGTGATGAGGCAATTGAAGTTGAGTGAAGTTATCCCTTTTGGTTCAAGACCCTGATAACTGAGGGGTATTAACTGTTCCTGAACCTGGTGATGTGAGTCCTGAAGCTCCTGTACCTTCTTCCTGATGGCAGCAGAAAGGAGAGAACATGGCCTGGTTGATGGGGGTCCCTGATGATGGATGCTGCTTTCCTGCAACAACACTTTGTGTAGACGTGCTCCATTGTGGGGAAGACTTTACGTGTGATATGTTGACTTTACGTGGGGGCCATATCCACTACTTTTTGTAGGATTTTCCATCCAAGGGCATTGGTGTTTGAAAACCAGGCTGTGATACAGCCAGTCAGTATACCACATGTCTATAGAAGTTTACAACATGTGATTTAGTTGTAAACTTCTCAGGAAGTAGAGGCACCATGTTGCTTTCTTTGTAGTTGCACTTGTGTGCTGGGCCCAGCACAGTCTCCTGAGTGATAAGATAGAGGAATTTAAAGTTGCTGACCCTCTCTACCTCTGATCCTCCAAATAAGACTGACTGATGAAGCTCTGATTTCCTCCTCCTGAAGTCAGTAATCAACTCCTTGGTCTTACTGACACTGAGTGCAAGGTTGTTGTGGCATCACTCAGCCAGATTTTCAATCGCCTTCTTAGAAACATAGAAAACCTACAGCACAATACACCTACAGTAAACCTACAGCAAAACCTACAGCACCCTTTGGCCCACAAAGCTGTGCCGAACATGTCCCTACCTTAGAACTACCTACTTGAAAGAGGGTGAAGATGGGCTGGGAGTGGAGTGTAGAAGAACTGGGTAGGTCTGGAAGGGAGAAAAGGGACAGAGGGGAACAGGTTACTTGAACTGGAGAACACAGATGGAGGAGGGGTGTGAAAATGGGAGGGGGCTGCTGGTGAGAGAGACACACGGGAGCACAAAGTGCTGCCATTGCTGGATTTGGAGAAGTGAAGGAGGTGAGAATGGGCATCATTAGGGAGGAGTGAATGACAGTTACTTCCCTGTAATTGGTGCTTAGGACATGGCTTTCAGGTGAGTTCTGGCAAGAGTTAATAGGAGTGTACTACCTGAGTCTATTATGTATTGCCTGTATCTGGAGCAAGCGAGCTACTTCCTTGTGGCTGTGCTGCAAGATGGTGACCTTTGTCCTACCAATTCTTACCCCAGAAATGATATTTCTAAATGTCTTGAACATTACAAGACCATAAGATACAGCAGCAGAATTAGGCCATTTGGCCCATTGAGTCGGCTCTACCATTTCATCGTGGTTGATCCAATTTTCCTCTCAGCCCCAAATCTCCTGCCTTCTTCTGGTATCCCTTAATGCCTTGTCCAATCAAGAATCTATCAACCTCTGCCTTAAATATACGTAAAGACTTGGCCTCCACAGCTGCTTGTGGCAAAATAGTCCACAGATTCACCACTCTTTGGCTAAAGAAATACCTCATCACCTTCATTCCAAAAGGACAGTCCTCTATTCTGAGGCTGTGTCCACTGGTCTTAGACTCTCCCACCATAGGAAACGTCCTCTCCACATCCACATCCACTCTATCAAGGCCTTTCACCATTCAATAGTGTCGCCCCTCATTCTTTTGAATTCTAGTGAATACAGGCCCAGAGCCATTAAGTGCTCTTCGTATGACAAGCCATTCAAGCCTGAAATAATTTTCATGACCCTCCTTTGAATGCTGTCCAGTTTCAGCACATCTTTTCCAAGATTAGGGGCGCAACCCTGTTCACAATACTCCCAAGTGAGGGCTCACCAGAGCTTTATAAAGTTTCCTTGCTTTTGTATTCCAGTCCTCTTGAAATGGATGTTATCATCGCATTTGCCTTCCTCACCACAGTCTCAGCCTGCAAATTAATCTTTAGGGAATCCTGCACAAGGACTCCCAAGTCCCTTTGCACTTCCATTTTTTGTATTTTCACTCCATTTAGAAAATAATAAACCCTTTAATTTCTTTTACCAAAGTGCATGACCATACACTTCCCGACATCGTTTTCCACCTGTCATTTCTTTGCCCATTCTCCTAATCTGTTTTAAATTCTTCTGTAGTCTCTCTACTTCCTCAAAACAACCCACCTCTCCACCTATCTTCATATTGGCTGCAAACTTTGCAACAAAGCCATTCAAATCATTGACGTACATTGTAAAAATAATTGGTCCCAACATAGACTGATGTGGAACACCATTAATCACTGGCAGCCCTTTATTCCCACTCTTTGCCTCTTACCAATTAGCCACTGTTTTATCCATGCTAGAATCTTTCCTGTAATACCGTGGGCCTGTAGCTTGTTAAGCAGCCTCACGTGTGGCACCTTGTCAAAGGCTTTCTGAGAATCCAAGCACACAACATCAACAAATTCTCCTTTGTCTGTGCTGCTTGTTATTTCTTCATAGAATTCCAACAGGTTTGTCCAGCAGGACCTTCCCTTGAGGAAACCATGCTGACTACACATATTTTATCATGTGCTTCCAATTACCTTGAGACCTCATCCTTGATAATCATCTCCAACACCTTCCCAACCACTGAGGTAAGTCGGGCCTATAGTTTCCTTACTTCTGCCTCTCAAATGTGGAGTTACATTTGCAATTTTCCAATCTTCCAGAACCATTTCAGAATCTAGTGATTCTTGAAAGATCATTACTAATGCCTCCACAATCTCTTCAGCCACCTCTTTCAGAACTCTTGAGTGTACACCATCTGGTCCAGGTGACTTATCTACCTTCAGACCTTTCAGTTTCCCAAGAACCTTCTCTCTAGTTATGGTAACTGCACACACTTCATGGCCTGGAACCTCGTCCATACTGCTGGTGTCTTCCACAGTGAAGACTGATGCAAAATACTTATTCAGTTTGTCTGTTATTTCCTGGCCCCCATTACTACCTCTCCAGCATAATTTTCCAGCATCCAATATCCACTCTCATATCTATTCTTGTATCCAAAGAAACTTTTGGTATCTTCTTTAATATTATTGGCTAGCTTACTTTCATAATCCATCTTTACTTTAATGACTTTTTTAGCTGCCTTTTGTTGGTTTTTAAAAACTTCCCAAACCTCTAACTTCCCAGAATCAGACTCAGGTTTATTATCACCAGCATGTGACGTGAAATTTGTTAACTTAGCAGCAGTTCAATGTAATACAAAATCTAGCAGAAAAAAAAATAATAAATAAAAATGATATTAATAATAAATAAACAAGTAAATCTATTACGTATGTTGAATAGATTAAAAAGAAGTAAGAACAGAAATATAGTTTTTTTTAAAGTGAGGTAGTGTCAGAAGATTCAATGTCCATTTTGGAAATCGGATGGCAGAGGGGAAGAAGCTATACCTGAATTACTGAGTGTGTGCCTGCAGGCTTCTGTACCTCCTACCTGACAGTAACAGTGAGAAAAGGGCATGCCCTGGGTGCTGGAGGTCCTTAATAATGGACACTGCCTTTCTGAGACACCGCTCCCTAAAGATGTCCTGGGTACTTTGTAGGCTAGAACCCGAGATGGAGCTGACTAGATTTACAACCTCTGCAGCTTCTTTCGGTCCTGTGCAGTAGCCCCTCCATACCAGATAGTGATGCAGCCTGTCAAAATGCTCTCCACAGTACAAGTAGAGAAGTTTTTGAGTGTATTTGTTGACATGCCAAAACTCTTCAAACTCCTAATAAAGTATAGCCGCTGTCTTGCCTTCTTTATAACTACATTGATATGTTAGGACCAGGTTAGATCCTCAGAGATCTTGACACCCAGGAACTTGAAACTGCTTACTCTCTCCACTTCTGATCCCTCTATGAGGATTGGTATGTGCTCCTTCATCTTACCCTTCCTGAAGTCCACAATCAGCTCTTTCGTCTTACTGACGTTGAGTGCCAGGTTGTTGCTGCGGCACCACTCCACTAGTTGGCATATCTCACTTCTGTACGCCCTCTTGTCACCACCTAAGATTCTACCAATAATGGTTGTATCGTCAGCAAATTTGTAGATTGTATTTGAGCTATGCCTAGCCACACAGTCATATGTATGTAGATCAGTGGGCTAAGCACACACCCCTGAGGTGCGCCAGTGTTGATCATCAGTGAGGAGGATACGTTATCACCAATCCGCACAGATTGTGATCTTATGGTTAGGAAGTCGAGGATCCAGTTACAGAGGGAGGAACAGAGGCCCAGGTTCTGCAACTTCTCAATCAGGATTGTGGGAATGATGGTGTTAAATGCTGAACTACAGCTGATGAACAGCATCTTGACGTAGGTGTTTGTGTTGTTCAGGTGGTCTAAAGCCGTGTGGAGAGCCATTGAGATTGCGTCTGCCGTTGATCTATTGTGGTGAAAGGCAAATTGCAGTGGGTCAGATCCTTGCTGAGGCAGGAGTTCAGTTTAGGCATGACCAGCCTCACAAAACATTTCATTGCTGTTATATGAGTGCTACCAAGTGATAGTTATTAAGACAGTCTACTAATATTTGACTGACTGACAGACAGACGTATTTTATTGATCCCGAGGGAAATTGGGTTTCGTTACAGCCGCACCAACCAAGAATAGTGAAGAAATATAGCAATGTCAAACCATAAATAATTAAATAAAAATAAGTTAATCATGCCAAGCGGAAATGAGTCCAGGACCAGCCTATTGGCTCAGGGTGTCTGACACTCCGAGGGAGGAGTTCTAGAGTTTGATGGCCACAGGTAGGAATGACTTCCTGTGACGCTCAGTGTTATATCTCGGTGGAGTGAGTCTCTGGCTGAATGTACTCCTGTGCCTAACCAGTACATTATGGAGTGGATGGGAGACATTGTCCAAGATGGCATGCAACTTGGACAGCATCCTCTTTTCAGACACCACCGTCAGAGAGTCCAGTTCCACCCCCACAACATCACTGGCCTTACAAATGAGTTTGTTGATTCTGTTGGTGTCTGCTACCCTCAGCCTGCTGCCCCTGCACACAACAGCAAACATGATAGCACTGGCCACCACAGCCTCGTAGAACATCCTCAGCATCGTCCGGCAGATGTTAAAGGACCTCAGTCTCCTCGGGAAATAGAGACAGCACTGACCCTTTGCTCTATTATATGCCTTCTCTTTGGCTTTTATGTTGGCTTGGACTTTCTTTTAGAATACTTCCTCTTTGGGATGTATTTATCCTGTGCCTTCCGAATTGCTTCCAGAAATTCCAGCCATTGGTGCTCTGCAGTCAACCCTGCCAGTGTTCTTTTCCAATTAATTCTGGTGAACTCCTCTCTCATGCCTCTGTAATTCCCTTTACTCTACTGTAATACTGATGCATCTGACTTTAGCTTCTCCTTTTCAAATTTCAGAGTGAATTTGATCAAATTATGATCACTTGCCACTAAGGGTTCTTTTACCTTAAGGTCTCGAGTCAACTCTGGTTCATTGCACAACACCCAGTCTAAAATAGCTGATCCCCCAGAGTGTTCAACCACGAGCTGCTCTAAAAAGTCATTTTACAGGCACTCTAGAAACTCCCCCAACTGTAATCCAGCACCAACCTGATTTTCCCAATCTACCTGCATTTTGAAGTCCCCCATGACTATGGTAGCATTGCCCTTTTGGCAACATACCGTCCAGGAATCTCATTCTCACCCACAGAATCTTCTGCCCTTTCCCCTAACCAGTGAATTCTCTATCACTACAGCTTGCCTCTTCTCTCCCTTCTGAGTCACAGAGGCAGACTCAGTGCCAGAGACCCGACCACTGCAACTCTCCTCTGTTCAGTCACTCCACTCCTCCTCCCCCGACAGTATCCAAAGTGGTATACTGCTGTTAAAATAGTTGATGATAGGTGCAGAAGTAGGCCATTCGGCTCTTCGAGCCAGCACTGCCATTCACTGTGATCATCCACAATCAGTACCCCGTTCCTGCTTTCTCCCCATATCCCTTGACTCTACTATCTTTAAGAGCTCTGTCTAACTCTTTCTTGAAAGCATCCAGAGAATTGGCCTCCACTGCCTTCTGAGGCAGAGCATTCCACAGATCCACAACTCTCTGGGTGAAGAAGTTTTTCCTCAACTCCGTTCTAAATGGCCTATCCCTTATTCTTAAACTGTGGCCTCTGGGTCTGGACTCTCCCAACATCAGGAACATGTTTCCTGCCTCCAGCGTGTCCAATCCCTTAATAATCTTATATGTTTCAATCAGATCCCCCTCATACTTCTAAATTCCAGTGTATACAAGCCCAGTCGCTCCAATCTTTCAACATGTGACAGTCCTGCCATCCCGGGAATTAACCTCATGAACTGCCTCAATAGCAAGAATGTCCTTCCTCAAATTTGGAGACCACGGGGCTATATCGTTATTTTTTTGAGTGACTTATTGTGCGTGCATATTGGTTGGTTGTGCTTCACTGTGACTGCATTTCAAAGTGTATTTCATAGATAATAAAGAGTGGTGAGGTGTCCTCGGTGGAAGCTGCTATATAAATGCACCTGTCTTGAATTTGGTATTCCACTTGCACCTGATGTTAACTGAGCTTGATAGGCTTTAACTTCTGCAAATGATCTCTCTTGCTTGAATTTTAGTTTCCCAGACTGGTGTGTAACACTATCTTAATATGTTAATGAGTGAAATATGATGCTGTATCAGTTGCTGAAGAACTGCAGTGTACTATAAAGCTGTTGCTGTGTGGCCTGATGAAGGTTCAGTGAATGCATTTTCAGAAACTAATGTTTTCACACACCTCACCTTTTCAGTGGGATCTCCTGATGGTTCATTGGGTCATGCATCACAGAACAGGCCCTTTGTCCCAACAGGGCCATGCTGAGCAAGATTCCCACTTGGCCCATATCCCTCTAAACTTTCCTATCCCATGTACCAGCTCATCTGGTTTAAGTAATGGTAACCAGGTCATGGGGTCCAGGAAGTTTTCAGTCTCTGTTTAGTTAAATTGCACGGTTATGGTTGGGGGAAATGGGAATTCTACTGCTGACATTTGCTGCCCCCCCCCCCACCCCTTTCTGTTAAAGGGCGAATTCACTGGAGTTGTTCCTCCTGGTGGAATATCCATTGGGAACGGTTTGAGCTGCCTGGGAGTGGGCTTCCAGTAAAAGTGGAATGAGCATCATTTGTGGTTCTCTACCCAGATGAAGCCCAGGGGCAGCAGGAGGTCTATCTCCATGGCACATCAATGAATCCATGAGCTTCCAGAGAAAAAATGCATAGAAGAGTAAGAAAAGGGAGAACTGAGGAGATCATCTGGAAGTGTTTCATTGATTATATTCTATTTTATTGATTTTTTTTATTATTAGGTAATGGTTTCAGCTGTACTTGGACTGATTGTTGGAGCCATATTCTTTGGAGTGGAAAATAACCTGTCAGGAATTCAAAACAGGTTGGTCAAAGATTTTCACGCTTGGGACATAGAACAGTGCAGCACCATATGGACCCTTCAGCCCACAATGATGTACCAACCTTTTAACCTACTCCACAATCAACCTTACCCTTTATCTTACACAGCCCACAATCCTCAATTTTCCTTTCATCTATGTGTCTAAGACTCTCTTAAATGTCCCTGATGTATCAGCCTCTATCACCACCCACAGCAGTGTTTTCCAGGTAATTATGGCTCTTTATGTAAATAAAGCACTTCCTCTGACATCTCTTCTAAATTTTCTTCCAGATGTCCTTTGATATTAGCCATTGCTCCTCTGGGGAAAGTAACTGGCCGCCCAGTTTATCTATGCCTTCTATAATTTTACACACCTCCATCAAGTCACCTCTCATCCTCCTTTGTTACAAAGAGAAAAGCCTTAGCTCAGTCAACCTTTTCTCATAAGACGTGCTCTCTAATCCGGGCAGCATCCTGGTAGAACTCTGCACCTTCTCAAACGCTTCCACTTCTGTCCGAAAATGAGGTGATCAGAACTGAACACAGGTCTAACGAGAGTTTTATAGAGCTGTAACATTACCTTGCAGCTCTTGAACTCAGTCCTCTGACTAATGAGGACTAACGTATCATATACCTTCTTAACCACCCTATTAGCTTGTGAGGCAGCCTTGAGAAAATTAAATGGAAAATCTAAGACGAGAAAAACATCATGGACAACTGTTAGTGTGACAATATAATGCATTTATATAAACAAGTAAATGAAGAAAAAGGTCATCGATGGGTCTCAGAAAATCTGTCACTCAGCCCCTTAATTATTTAGCAGCTTAATATTGAATAAATTAATCCTATCATTTGTATTATTATTGCTTGTAAAATGTATTACATGTGATCAAAATACAAAACTTCAGATACTGGAGATCTGAAATAAAAATCAAAATGCTAAAGAAACACTATGAACATTTCAGGTTGATGATTTTAATCAGAACTGAAAATATAATAAAATAATTGTTTTAAGTTGCAGAGAGGAGGGAAGTAGTGATAATGTCCATTATAGGACAGTTTGGTTGTCCAAAGGACACAGGTAGTGTTGATATTGTCCAAGCGAGTGGTTGAGTGCTTGTTAATCATGGAGAAGAGTAAACAGATGACGTTTCAGGCTGAAGGGTCTCAGCCCAAAATGTCGTCTGTTTATTCTTCCATAGATGTTGTCTGACCTGCTGAGTTCCTCCAGCATTTTGTGTGGGTTGCTTTGGATTTCCAGATCTACAGACATTTTCATGTTTGTTAATCATAACTGGCTTCTGGAAAAGTACAGATGGGAGGGGGGAATGGATGAGGCCACATGGGGGTGGGGGGGAGGGGGAGAGAGCAGAAAGCTGGGACTTTGAGATGTCCAGCATAGAGGCTGATGTAGATTTGAAGAATATCGGAAAACTGGAAATGCAAGCAGCCAGGTAGCATTAGTAAAGAAACTGAGTTCACGTTCACACCCGGCATCAGATCTGGCTGGTATCTGAATCATTGAATTCAGTGTTGAATCCTGAGAAGTATCCCTCACTCTTCTAAACTCCAAAGCCTGTAAACCCAAACTATCTGCTCCCCTTTAATACTTTGCGTTCGCTTGGGTGCTGCATGGTGTGAGGAAGTATTGTGAAGAAGGTGTTTTAAACTTGGGCCCTTTTTTTGTTTGAGCAACACCAACGTATGGATATATAGTTCATGGTAGATTGCATCAATTGACTTTATTTATTTATTTAGAGATACGCCCCAGAACAGGCTGTTACCACACCACCAGCAACCCACCTCTTTAACTCTAACCTAATCACAGGGCAGTTTACAATGACTAACTGGCCACACTCCAAAGACTGAATGTTAAAGTGCAAGCTACTTCAGCAAACATACAGGACTACTTTGGTGGGTACCGAGATTGGCATTGAGGGCCATTTTCTATACTGTATTATCCTATGACTCTATGTGCAATGTGCCTGCATGGAAGATGAGCTCCTGTTCCTCGAGCTTATTTTGGACTTTACTGGATATTGTATGAGGACAAAGACGTAGATGTCAGAGTGGGATGGAGAATTAAAATGACAGGAGACTGGAAGTTAACAATTTCCTTCCGGAAGGTGCCATATTGTTAGAACCAAATGCACTGCACGAAACTGGAAGAAGAGTTTCCCAGCCTCCAAATTATTTTTCTGTAATTTCTGCCTCTTTCCACTCACTGTCATTTCATCTTTCAAAGGGACTGTTACTCTCCACAACTTTGTTCCTCCATCCCTTACAACCACTCTCCTTCTCATTTGTGCTTTCCCACGCAATGTCCGGAGATGCAGCGTCGCTCTGCTGCTTTCTCTCCTCCCTGCTGGCCACCCAGGATTCAGGCAGACCTTCCAGGTAAAGCAGCAGTCCAGGTGCATTTCCATCAATTCAGCTCTCTCAAAGTGACAGCACAGGGATAAAGGTGGCATAAGGCATAACTGCATTCAAAGGTTAGGTCTTGACTTTTTAGAGTTGTGTTACAATTTTATAGAGCATTGATTAAGCTGTTGTGTGGAGTTCTGGTTGACAACACTAAAGGAAGCATGTGATTGTACTGAAGAGGGTGTAGGGGAGATTATTCAGGGTGTTGTCTTGGAGAATTTTGGTTAATGAATAAGTCTGTGTTTCCTGGAGGTTGAGGTGTCAACTGATTTTTTAAAAAAAAATATAAGCTTACAAGAAGACTTAGATGGTTAGAAGGTTTTTCCTATGGTCGGTGTATCGAAAACATGAGGACATTAGCTTGAGGTGAGAGGAAGCAGTGTTAAAAGGGGACAAGTTTTTTTTGTGTGTAGCCGATACCTAAAATAGACTGTCAGAGGAGGTGAGGAAATTGGATGCATTTATTATATTTAAGAAACATTTAAATAGACAAGACATGGTCCGAACGTGGGCAAATGGGATTTGTGTAGATGGGCAAAAGGCTTAATGGGCCAAAGGGCAGTTCTGCACTTATGACTGTATGACACTAATTCAAAGAGTATTATCCTCATATACTGGCCTGGATTTATCCTTGCAATCAACATCCTTTAAAAAAAAATGAATCATTATTATGTTGCTTCTGTATTTCTAGATCTTAGGATGATTGCACTTCTATAAGCATTTCATCAGTCATATGACACTTTATAATGCCCTCTTCTTTCTCATCTCTTCTCTCCTTTTCCTCTCTTCTAACCAGATTTTAAACCACATGATTTTCTCCCTAACTTCACAGAAGATGAGGTAGCTTCAGTTTGTTTCAAACAAAATGAGGGAACCTGGAGTAGACCCAACAGTCCCATTATTCCATTGGCTGCTTTCCCAAATAGTGTTCTCTGTAAATGAGAGCTCATAAGATTTAGTTCATCCACCACACTTTGTATCATCAGCTGACCTTCATTGCCTCCGGGTCTGCCAATGCTTTGATTTTAAAGTCAATGCCT
This sequence comes from Hemitrygon akajei, assembly GCF_048418815.1. Classification (NCBI taxonomy): domain Eukaryota; kingdom Metazoa; phylum Chordata; class Chondrichthyes; order Myliobatiformes; family Dasyatidae; genus Hemitrygon; species Hemitrygon akajei. The sequence goes on from NC_133127.1 coordinate 38,247,728, forward strand.
TCAGATCTTTGTGTAGTCCTGTCCCTTCCTTTCTCCAAAACCAAGGCTGCTTGTGCCTCATATTTCCAAATGGCTTGTATGATTTTAGCTGCAGAATCCACAAAATCCCTTCCTGTTTGTCTCCTCTCTCTCTCTCTTCTATGATGCTTTCTAAAACCTTCCTCTTGGTTTATTCCGTCATCCTCAACACCACTATGTGGCTCAGTGTCATTTTGTTGGATGAAATTGCTGTGAAGCATTTTGCAATGTTGCCTGTGTTAGATGTGTTGAAGTGCTTGATGCTTATTGGTCAAGTATGGTGTAAAAACATCTGATAATTTCTGTTTTCCTTTTCAGAGTGGGTTCAATGTTCTTCCTGACCACTAACCTGTGTTTTACCAGCATCTCTGTAATTGAATTATTTGTCATAGAAAAGAAGATTTTCATGTAAGTGCTTTTAAATTTTTGCAGTTATATTGAACATTTTTGTTTCCCTATAACTAAAATACAAAACCATTTATAGTCAATAAGCATTTAGTGATTGGAAACTTTCAGTGATGGAAATGTACAGTTAAATTGATAGCCTGAAGGTATCTGAAGGGATGGGGGTGGGAAATATGGCAGGAAGTAATTGGGGGCAGTGGCAATAATTGTTCCATGCTCTTTGCATTATCCAGATTGTCCCTGATGTCTGGAGAGTGGGGAAAGTTACTGCCTTGTTCAATAAAGGGAGCTGGGTTAAGCAAGTAACTAGAGGCCAACCAATTTAAAATAAATTTCTAAAATTGGTTTATGATTGTCACATGTACCAAGGTACAAAGGAAATCTGTTTTCTGAATGTCATCTATACAGATCATTTTATTAGCACAGTGACAGTAGTACAAGGGAAAATGGAAACAATGCAGAATATAGTGTTACAGTTCAAGAAAACACAGTGCAGACAGATAAACTTGTGCAAGAGCCATGACAAGGGAGACTGAGAGATCAAAACGTCATCTTTATCATATAAAAGGTCCATTTAAGAATCTCAAAACAGTGGGATGGAAGCTGTGAGCCTGGTGATAGTGTTTTCAAGCTTTTCTGCAATGCCTCTGCCATTCAACAAGGTATCTGATCTTTTATATTGGTTTGGCTTTCCTGCACAACTCTGTTCTCCTAATACCTGAAAATCTCTCTGTCATGAACATACTTGGAGACTGAGCTTCCATAGTGCTCTTGGCTAATGAATTCCAAAGATTTACCACCCTCCTGGGTGAATAGGTTTCTGCTTATCTTCATCCAGAGTGGCCAGCCCTTTACTTTGAGGCTGCAGTTCTACACACCCTCAGGCAAGGGGAAACATTAACTCTGCCATCTACTCTGTCAAGCTATGTTTGAATGAGATCTCAATGGCAGATAACCCAGACTACTTGTGTTCCTTTCCCACTTCCCTCTCCCTTTGTTCACCTTTTCCATCTCAACCCCTCCACCCATTATCCAAACCCCATTCCCGACCCTCACTTGGTTTGATCTGCCCATCACCCAAAAACCTATCTGCCGAGGTTTCTTTTCCCTTGCTTCCCTTTCCCGTTTTCCATCTGCCCATCATTCCTCCCTTATCTGATTCAACATCTCTTGTGCGGACCTAGTAGATCTAATCTGCTTAAACGCTGCCCTCCCAGGAATCAGGCTGGAGAACCTTGACTCCATTCCCTTTATCATAAGTAATTCTTAGCTTGGGAGTCTAGACCTGTACACAATATTCAAGATGAAATCTCACTAGAAGCCTCTACATTTGGATCAAATGTCCTTCTTCCTGTATTCAGATCCTCTTCCATTGAATGCCAACACACTATTAGCCTTTTCTATGCTTAGTGAATCTGAATATTCACTTTCAGTAATTTGCGTACAAGGACATCAAGATTCAGTTGAAGAACAATGTTGTAAATCTCTTACCACTGAAGGAATACTCTTGACTTACTACTTTTACAACCCCCCGCCACCCCATCTGACTCCATCTTCTGTCTGATTCCACCTAGCACACGTGGGCCAAACATCTTAGCCTGTACATGGTGAATCACTGAAAAGTAGAGTCCAAATGCCCATTGTCTTTCGAAGAGCAATATAGTTAGTACTTCTTCTCTTTCACCATATTCCTCTAAGTGTTGTGCAGTTTTGTTTTGAAAAAAAACCCACAAATAGGCTGTGGATTGTAAACCCTAACCACTTAGTGAGTAAGAAAATTCTATATGTTGCCTGTGTGTTTTTGGCAGTCACCTTAAATCTCTGTCCTCTCCTTACCAACACTTCAACCACTAGAAACTTCATTAGTCTTCAACAAAGACTTTTGCTAACAACGAGTTCTTTGCAGGCACTGGAATCTCCAGTACATCAATAACTTTCATGGTCTTTCTGTTTTCACATTGTGGAAATCAGATTTGAAGGATGGCATTCAAAGATCCAGAAAAGGAGAGCAACAACACAATGTACTGATCATTTCAAAAACTGCACACAGATCTGAAGTGCAGGCAATCCATGGGCGAAGCTTCTGTGCTGCACAAAATTGATACATTTGCAGATACTTAACAGAGTGATCGGCATATCATTTCTCACAAGTATATGCTAAATACGATATTTGTCTACCTCCAATATTACATAGTAATTTGATAATAGTACTGTTATCTTTAATCACAGCCACGAGTATATCAGTGGATACTACATGATAATATCCTACTTCTTTGCAAAGTTATTTGTTGATCTGATACCCATGAGAGCAGTACCATCCATCGTATTTACAGTCATCACCTACTTCTTGATAGGTAAGCAGCAGGTTCCATTATCCTCGTTATTGAGTTTCCAGAGCTATAATTCATTGAAGAGCATGAAATGAAATTAGCATCGATAGATATTTCACGACACTTCAGTGTACAGATTTGAGGATTGATCGAATTTGAACAGATTTGAGACAAGGCGATAGACTCTTTAGGGATGATATCACAATTGTACAAGATGGGGTGGGGATATCCAGTTAAGAGGCAAGAATATTAAAGAACCAAGACAGATAAATGGAGTCAGCCACAAACTTCTGGAATGGCAATATACTGTATATAGAGTTTCCATTAGTAGGAGATTCTAAAATCTGAGGGCATAGCCTTAGAATAAAGGGATGTCCCTTTAAAACTGAGATAGGAGGAATTCTTCAGCTAGATGGTGGTGCATCTGTGGAATCCATTGCCATAGTGTGCTGTGGAGGCCAAGTCATTTGGTTCGTTTGTAAGTCATAACTTGATAAGTTCTTGATTAAGGGGATTAAACTTTACAAGGAGAAGACAGGAGAATGGGGTTAAAAATATAACATCCATGTTTGAATGGTGGAGCAGACTCAATGGGCTAAATCATGTAATTCTGCTCCTATATCTCACTGTTTTGTATCTGAGGGGGTGAGTAACCTCACCATGACAAAAATTAAGGTGAGCAGTAAAAAGATATCTCTGCAGTGGAGAGGTCAATGGGTTGTTCAAAGTTGGAGCTCCTGTGTCTTTTTCGTTAGTGAAATAGATCATGAGAAGTGAAAAGGAGAATGAGATTCATGTGTACTGTTAATGATGGAAAATGTAAAACTTAAAATAGTGAGTCTAAAGCTGTACAAATTGACCAGTTCAAAACAATAATTGCATCAAGAATGTCTTGTATCTGCCACTAGATTTAACTTTTAGTAATATCTCCAGTAGCTACTGATACAGGAATGTTGACCCTCTACATAGTGCAAACAGTGGTAATTAAGTTTTCTTTAGGAAAAGCTATGCAAAAGTATGAATGTGAATTGGGTGTGAAATCCAGTTCTTAAAAAAGAAATTCTGAATACATTTGTTCATGAGCATTTTAAAATAATATTTAGAAGATGAGATTCAAAGTAACATGTTAGTGTGCCGTAATTATAAGAAATTTCTATCTTTTATAAAATGACTTGCACAGAATGCATCAACCTCAAAAATCCAACATGTACATTTTTAAATGTTAAGTAAAATTGTTTGTTGCACTGTGCAGTGTGTTAGGGTCTACTTTCTGATACAAGGAACAGAACAAAGATAATACTTTAATTGGGCTGATGTTTAATTGGTTGTCTCTTTGAAAATTAGAAGTGTTTTGTTTAATTTTTCAGGCTTCAAGTTGGATCCTGGCGCCTTTTTCTTCGCATTGCTGACATTAGTCCAAGTCTCCATCACAGCCACATCTCTGGGATTGGCCGTAGCAACTGGACAAAGTATCATTGGCATTGCAAATCTCCTTATTAGTGTAATATTTGTCATCATGATCGTAAGTCACATTTACCTGATTGCTTACTGTTTCTCCAATGTGTCAGTTACGTTCCCTAGCCTAGTACACTCCTTTCACCCTAAAGCCTACTCAGCAACTAGTCCTGATCTTCTGTACATATTGTATTTTCATTTATCGCACTGTAACTGCTAGTGGTGTCTTTGCGTGAGCACTTGAATTACTTCTCTTCATTCCCTCTTAAAGGCTCCTTACTATCTACAAAATGCAGTCATAGAAATAAAATACGGAAGTAAATTTGCTTCTTTGGTGGAAAAGTTGGAAGAAATTATAACAAGGAACATTATTCTCAGAAGGGTATAAGTGTAGTGTTGGAATTAATAGAAAGTAGAGCAGCAATGAATCTAAATGTTCAAAAATTGTCGTTGATGCAATGCTCATATTGCAGAGTAGATTTTCAGATTAATTCAGGAATGTTTCCCATGATTAATAGTTATGTTTTATCATCACATTCTAATCCCTTTTTTTTTTTTGGAGCACATTTATTTCTCTCTATCTTTTTTTGGATGAGAGCTTTGCTAGCAAGGCTATAATGTATTACCCGGCTCTAATTGAACTTAGAAGGTGCCATTGAATGGCTTCTCGAACCACTGCTGTCTTTTTGGTGGAAAAAGTTCCCTTTGGGAGGCGATTTCAGTATTTAAACTCAATGAACTGGAAGTATATTTTGAAATTGGGGAAGTGTGTGACTGCTGTGTGAATGTACTGCGCCCCTTTTTCCTTCCAGCTGTGAGGAGGTGCTGTCACAGTAGCTGAAGCAAGGGCTGTGGTGCACCTGGCAACCTTGGTGAAATGGTGGTGGAGGGAAATGTCACAACAGAGCACAGTGAGAGATGATATTATTATAGCCTTGGGCTGCTAACTCTTTGCATTTGTTTTCAGATATTCTCCGGCCTCTTAGTAAATCTGCCAAGCGTTGTAAGTTGGTTATCCTGGCTGCACTATTTAAGTATCCCGTATTATGGCTTCACAGTAAGTACCAAGTAGGCTAATATACCCTAAAGATCTTTCCTACAGGTTTCATCACCAAGCTTTTCCGTGCCAAACCCTACCTGTACTAAAGTTGTTATTGAATCTGCTAACTGGTAAATTGGAAGTCATTCACTATAAGTACATAAAAATTCCAACATTTTCAAGACAAATTACCTAGATTAAATCTAAACAGTGTAAATTCAAAGTGGCAAGAGAAACAATAAATGAAATGGAATGCTGTTCAGATGTTACCATGATTAAGGTCTTGGTTAGACCATATCTGGAGTTCTATAAGCTGTCCTTTTGGAAGGATACGGTGTAGATTTGCCAGAATAAGAATAGGTTGAGTGAACTCGGCCTCTTCTCCTTGGAGCGATGGAGGATGAGAGGTGACCTGATAGAGGTGTACAAGATGATGAAAGGCATTGATCGTGTAGATAGTCAGAGGCTTTTTCCCAGGGCTCAAATGGCTAGCACAAGAGAGCATAGTTTTAAGGTGCTTGGAAGAAGGTACAGAGGAGATGTCAGAGGTAAGTTTTTTTACACAAGAGATTGGTGAGTGCGTGGAATGGGCTGCCGGAGGTTGTGGAGGCAGAAAAAATAGGGTCTTTTAAGAGATTCCTGGATAGGTACATGGAGCTTAGAAAAACAGTGGGCTATGGGTAAGCCTAGGTAGTTCTAAGGTAAGGACATGTTCGGCACAGTTTTGTGGGCCGAAGGGCCTGTATTGTGCTGTAGATTTTCTGTTTCTAATGATAGATGGATTTCTAGATTTAAGTTAAAAAGTGATGTTTGAATAACAAGCAACACACACAAAATGCTGGTGGAACACAGCAGGCCAGACAGCATCTATAAGGAGAAGCACTGTCGACATTTCGGGCCAAGACCCTTCATCAGGACTAACTGAAAGGAAAGGTAGTAAGAGATTTGAAAGTAGGAGGAGGAGGGGGAAATGCGAAATGATAGGAGAAGACTGGAGGGGGTGAGGTGAAGCTGAGAGCCAGACAGGTGATTGGCAAAAGAGATACAGAGCTAGAGAAGGGAAAGGATCATGGAACAGGAGGCCTAGGGAGAAAGAAAGGGGGAGGGGAGCACCAGAGGGAGATGGAGAACAGGCAATAATGTTTGAATAATGTTACTTAGAATTTCAAAGAGTTAACCTAAATATTTTTCTATTATTAATTGGAACTGTTAAGGTCGAGAATAAATCTGTATCTGCTGATGGGAAGTTGAGAATTTGGTGGAAGAGCCAAGATATTAAATCTAGGCCTTTAAAGAATGACGAGGGGTAAGAGCTATATGGTTTAAGGTGAAAGGGGAAAGATTTAAAAGGGGCCTGGGGGGCTGCGACTTTATGCAGTGGATACCGTACACATGGACAGCCTGCTAATAACAACATTGTAAAGAGATTTGGTAAGAATATGGACAGGGTTCGGAGGAGACTCACAAGGATGCAAGGCTCAACCTATGAGTAGCGTTTAAAGTCTCAGAATCAGGTTTATTATCACTGGCATTTGTCATGAAATTTGTGGTTTTGCAGCAGCAGTACAGTGAAATACATAAAATTACTACTTTGCAATAAGAAATACACAAATTAACTAAATGAGAGCAAAGTAGTGAGTTCATGGACCTTTCCAAAATTTGATGGCGGAGGGGAAGAAGCTGTTTCTAAACCATTGAATGTACGTCCTCAGCGTATGTTGACAGGGTGACTGTCAGGAAGGGGAAAGGAGTTAAGGAGCCAGTGCAGAATGCCCCTGTGATAGGTATATCACTTCAGATACTGTCGGGGTTGTGGGTGGGGGTGGTGACCTAACACAGAACAGTCACAGTGGTGGGGTCTCTGGCATTGAGTCTGCCTCTGTGACTCGGAAGGGAAGGGGGAAGAAGGGGTGATGGGGGATTTGTTAGTTAGGGGAACAAATAGGAAGTTCTGTGGGAGAGAACGAGACTCCTGGATGGTATGTTGCTTCCTGGGTACCAGGATCAGGGATATCTCAGATGGAGTCCTCAGCATTCTTAAGTGGGAGAGTGAACAGCCAGAAGTTGTGGCCCACGAAGGTACCAAAGGCATGAGTAGGACAAGTGATGAGGTTCTCCATAGGGAGTTCAGGAGGTTAGGGGTTAAGTTAAAGGGCAGGATCTCCAGGGTTGTGAACTGAGGATTGATACCCATGTCACGTGCTAGTGAGCACAGGATTAGGAGGATTATACAGTTTAATACGTAACTAAGGAGCTGGTGCAGGAGGGATCATTGGGCTCTTTTCCAGGGAAGGTGGGACCTGTAAAGAAGGGATGGTTTGCACCTGAACTGGAGGGTGACTAATAACACAGCAGGAAGGTTTGTTAATGCTGCACAGTGGGGTTTAAACTAGAGTTGCTGGGAGATAGGAACCATAGTGCCAGAACAGTTAGTGGAGAGGTTGTGAAGGCAGATGTTCATAAGATCTCAGAACAAAGTTAGGAATCTAAAGTTTGTGCATGGTGTGACAAATTGAAAGGGTGAATACAGGACTGAAGGCTTAGTATCTGAATGCGCACAGTATACAGAATAAGGTCGATGAACTTGCAGCACAGTTGCAGATTGACAGCTATGACGTTATAGGCATCACTGAATCATGGCTGAAAGGTTATAGCTGGGAGAAGTTCACATTGTATCTAGAGGATAGGCTGGAAGGCGGAGTGGGCGGTGTAGCTCTGTTGGTAAAAAATGAAATCAAATCATTAGAAAAAGGTGACATGGGGTTGGAAAGTGGTGAATCATTGTGTTGATCTAAGGAACTGCAAGGGTAAGAAGACCCTGATGGGAGTTGTATACAGATCCCCAAACAGCAGTAAGGATGTGGCCATCAAATACAACGGGAGATAGAAAATACATGCCAAAAGGGCAATGTTACAATAGTCATGGGGGACTTAAGTATGCAGGTAGATTTGGAAAATCAGGTTTGTGTTAGGTTACAGGAGGAGTAATTTCTAGAGTGCCTATGAGATAGCTTTATAGAGCATTTTGTGGTTGAGCCCTCTAGGGAATCAGCTATTCTGGATTGGGTGTTGTGCAGTGAAACAGAATTCCAGGCTGCTCCTGGAGATACTAAAAACGCTAGGCCACTCGGTGAGCTCTGGAAACAGGAATCCAGTGCCGTGTGGAACCGCAGTTTGAGTGCAGCTGTAGATCATGGACTCTTAACAGGACCCCAGCCACTCTGAAAAGTAAAAAGAGGCATTAAAGATAAGAATTTAAGCTCTTTCACAGATTAACTCAAAGAAGTCTCCTGGCACCATTTTAGCTGAGGGGAGTCTCACATTGAAGCTTACTGGATACTGAAAGGCCTGGATAGAGTGGACATGGAGCGGATGCTTCCATTAGTAGGATAATCTAGAATCCAACCACAGCCTCAGAATAAAACAACGTCCTTTTAAAACTGAGATGAGGGGGGATTTCTTCAGCAGAAGTTGGTGAATCTGGAATTTATTGCCACACAGGGCTGTGGAGGTGAAGTTTATATTTAAAGCAGAGATTAATAGGTTGGTAAGGCAGCTAATGGTTACTGGAAGAATGGAGCTGAAAAAAAACAGCCATGATTGGATGGCAGAGCAGACTCAGGGTTGAGTGATCTAATTCTGCTCTTGTGGATAGGAAACTTTCAGAGGGATATGGGCCAAATGAGGGCAAGTAGGTGAGCACCTTGGTTGGCATGAATGAGTTGGCCCAAAGGGCCTTTTCCACACTCTATAATTTTATGACTCTCTCTAATTGAATGGCATAACTAGACTTAAAGGGCTAAGTTGACTCCTATTCCTATGTGTACTAACAATTTGCAGTACACTGCACAAAAGTATGCCCAAAATCTCTCAAAAGTCATTTGGATAAATACTTAAGTGGAAAATATTTTCTGGGCTATGGGGAAAGAATGATCGAGGGGGATAAATGCATTAAGTACAGGCATGGTGGGCCATATATCTTCTTTCTGAATACTGTTAGTCATTGATTTAATGATATGGCCATAAATAATAAGTTGTGTATTTTTAAACTGTTTCAGAGACATTCTGGACTGCAGAGGAAATGCAGTCTCTTTTGCTTTTAGTGCTTATGGCATTGTTTCTGTTACCATATGCATCACTTTGGTTTTGCACAGGCTCTGGAGATAAATGAATTTGTTGGTCTGATCTTCTGTAATGGTTCTGAATTGGTATCTGCTCCAAATACTGGAAGTGTATCTCCTGAAGTAATGTAAGTACAAACAAAGAAAACACAACTATAGAATAAATTGTGAATACCAGTTTCATTTCTCAAAGAGCTGATGCACCCTATCACTTTCTAACACATCTTTGCCTGCAAACCCATGACATTACTTCTCCATTTCAGTAGTCCACAGATGAGTTTATTTAATAGAAAAGTGGAAGGTAGTGGGGAACGGGGAGAAAGTCGGAGAGGAAACTATGTGGCGTGCAAGTCTGAGGGGATTGTATTTTTACTCAAAGTTGTCAGACTCTGAGCGCTTCAAAATGTGGTGGGAGTTGATTCCATAAATAAGTTTAGAAGGATATCGAAAAGCTAATTAAAGATGAGGCTAAGAACAAAAATAAGGAATACAGGACTTTTTTTAAAACATCAACATATCTAAGTGTTTGGCCACCTTTACAGTTTACTGTGTTCACAACTGACATTCTATTCCATTTTGTTTGATTCAGTGGAGGCTGGGGGAGGAGGGGTGGGTAGTAGTGCAGAATGGTGGTGGGAGGTTAGAAGTTTGTTTGAACACCAACAGATGAACTAGAAACCTTGTGGTTTCTTTGAGGACAATTTAATGAATTGGTGAAACTAGAGAAGTTGAGTTACTTCCTGCCTGTCTTAAGGCTGATTTATACTTGTGCGTCATATCTACGCAGTAGGTGCTGCGTACCCTACGCTGTAGGGTGACATGCACCTCCCCAAAAAAGTAACTCCCGCATCGCGGCAACGCAGACCGCAACAACTGTGATTGGTCCACTTGGTCGCATCGCATTTCCGGTTGCTTCTTCTCCACCGTGTCTGTACAACAATGCGAAATAGATGAACCAAGTCGTTAAATCTACCTGCTGACATGCAAAAATGTTTGAAATGCATTTCCTCATCCATGTCTCTCACGAAGAAACTCAACACAGTGACATAGAAACCCCACCGCCAACTACTGTTTTGGCGCACACCAGCGCATGCTCGCAACGGCGTAGAGCGACGCAGAAGTGAAAATCAGGGCTAGGGCGTAGCCCGTACGCACAAGTATAAAGCAGCCTTTAGACCACATTGGTAGAGGGAGTCAGTAGGGATATCTAAAATTGTAAGAGTTATTGATAGTAAAAGTGAAGGAGAAAGACTTCCCAATTGTGGAATGGTGACTAACCAGAGGAAATGATTAATGGAGCAAATAACAGAGACCAGACATTCAGAGCAATACATACAAAATTCTGGATGAACTCAGTAGGTCAGCATCTTTGGAGAGTAATAAACAATCGACTGTGGTCCTGATGAAAGGTTTTGGCCTGAAACATCAACCATTTATTCATTTCCATAGATGCTGCTTGACCTGCTGAGTTCCTCCGGCATTTTCTATATGTTGCTCTGGATTTCCAGGATCTGCAAAATCACGTGTTCCATATGTTCATAATTGAGGTGTGATTATCTGGGAAATGCTGTTAGATCGGGCACTGGAATCAGAGGCAGAGTGATTTTCAGAGGATGTGAATAAATACTGGAAAAAGCCAAATTGCAGTTTTTGAGGAAAGACAAGGGGAATGGAACTATATTCCATTTATATTCCACACAACCCACCTCTCACCTCTTATTTAACTCTGAATATATTATTTACCTTTCTCCCTCGTATGTTTATGTTGCTTTCTAAAATGCATCTATTCTGTATCTTCTTAGCCATTCCTATGTTAGTGTACTCCACGTACTTCCCATGCTCGGGATAAAATTTCCTTAGTTCCCAGTTGTAGTAATTAATAATATTCCTACATTACAACAGTGATAGCACTTTTAAAAAGTTTCATCATCTTTGTAAGCTTGGTGTTTGATTTTTGAACTCCTATCGATGTTAAAAATCACATATATATAATAGAAATAGGACATAAATAAGGATCTGAAAGGTTAGATTGAAGGACCCAAGCATGTATGAATAACATCTTCAAAATGATTTATTTCTTACTTGCAAAATAGACTTTTAAATGTAGAAATATAAACACTAAGCCCCGACAGGATGGGAGTGGTGGGGGGGGGGGGGGGGGTGGGGGTTGTTGCTGGAAATCCGTAGGTATTCACCTTGTTTAAAAAAGTTCTCAATCATGTCTTTGGTGTTTTTAGACTCAGTTGTTCTAGTCTTATTGAAAGCTCAGCTCGCATCAAATAACGTTCACTGTCAATATTACCACCTGATCTGCAACACCTCTACTGGACTTTTTGGTATCAAATCCCTGATGAATTCCATCCATCTATCCAATCAGATAATTCAGTCCAATCCAGTAACATGCTCTTTTGGTCCAGCGAGTCCATGCTGCCCAATTATACCCTGTGTTTGGAATGTGGAAGGAAACCAAGGGACATAGAAGAATCCCACACAGTCACAGGGGGAATGTATAAACTTTCAGAGAGCAGCAGAATTGTCTGCACTCTATTCACTCCCATCACCCTTACTGATCTCTGCTGAATTCCAATCCTGGATTCTTGCATGTCCCCAAATCCTTTTCCTCCACCATTGAAGAGCATTTTCAAAATCCTAAACTTCCAAAGTTCCTTCCCTCAACCTCAGCCTTTATATTCCTTTAAGACTCCAATATCAGCCAAGCATTTCATAGCCCACCCCAATCTTTTTTTTTGCGGTTCGATATCACATTTTATTGAATTCCCCTCCTCTTCACGCGCCTATTAGGATGAACTGAAATAAGGGTGCAATGAAATTGAAGTAGCTGTTGTAATGATGGTGACTGTTGGCAAATAAGTTGGTAATTTTTTGCCAGCTAACCAATTATATGTAGTAAAAATGCATCTGTTGTAAATAAAAATGCTTTGTGTTTTAGATGTACTGGAGAGCAATATCTTGAGAGACAAGGAGTTGAAGCAACTAATTGGGGCTTGTGGAAAAATAATCTGGCAATGGCATTGATGATGACCATTTTGTTTACAATTGCTTACTTAAAACTTCAATTTATGAAGAAATTTTCATAGTGTTATTGTACAAGAAGGTGATATTACATTCCATGATTCATACCATGGATGTTTTCTAAATTGTGTTGTTCAGACAGTGTCACTGATTCTACATTTTCTATATTCTGGTGAATGATTTGTTACTCTACATTAACTGAGAAAATTCCATTTAACAGTCTGTGCATAGTTTTGTGCTTATCACAAACTTTGCTACTCAGAAGCTTCATGCTACCTCAATCAAGAATAAAGAAATGTTTATTAGTTCTTCAAAAAAATTGCCTTTATCTGAAACTGGACTCCACTGCTGGACATATTCCCAGAGTTTCCATGAAATGATGACCAACTTACAATTTGCCACCTGATCATCTAATCTGGCGATGCATTTTCTCCATTCAGCCAATCCAAAATCAGTTACTTGAAAACTGAAAATGCGGGAAACAATGGTCCACAGCATCTGTGGAGAGAGACAGAAACTGAGTTACTATTTCAAGACAGTGATCAGGCCTGAACTCCTGAGTGTCTCCATCAATTTCTGTTCTTGTTTCAGGTTTCCTCCTTTTTTTATTATTCTTTTCATTATTAATACAAATAGAAACAGGAGTGAGCTATATGACCCAATGAGCCTATTATGTCATTCAAGACCTTGACTGATCCTCTACTATGCCTGCATTCCTGCTTGATTATTGCATCCTTCAAGCCCCTAAATGTCTAAAAATCTGTTGACTTGTTTATCAATAGTCACAGCCTCTGGAGTTGCAAATCCCAACAATTTATAGTCTTCTGCAGAAACAATTTTCTCTGTGTCACCTACTGTAGTTCTATGGTTTTCAGCTAATTTCTCAGAATCTACCCAGTCAGACAATACCTACCACTCCACCCCCCCCCCATATATTTTGTTTTCCCTCTCACTTTTCTGAACTCCAGAATCTATGCCCATTTTACTTAATTCATTTGTAAGGTAAACCCCTCATCCCAGATCTCAATCTAACAGAATCTGTTCTGCCCACCCTCCATGGTAGGTTTATCTAACCTTCTTATGACACGGGATTGTCAGACCTGTAAAATAATAAACCTGTAAAATGAACAATGCTGTTCACCCCAATGTTGACATTTAATTGTGAGTAAAAATGCTGTTTTCTTTCTTGTGTACCTTTGAAATTTAAGCTGTTGTATTTGAAAATGAAGAACCATGATGAAGAGGACAAAAGTTCAATAATGTGTTTTATACGATTCTTTGAAATTATATATTGCTAATTATTTTAATAAAGTGGTTTTCTTTGAATGAGGTTATCAGATTGAATGGGTGCTTGCAGTTTAAAAATGAAACCTACTCTGGCTTTTCATGGCTTTTATTAATTGTACACAGTTAGAGGTGCTACAACATTCCTGCCTTCTGAACTGATTTATTTTTATGTCTGTCCTGTTTGGTACCACATCACTCTGCTGGCATTGAAGCATCCCAGCACTATTATATTCCCAGTATTTCTACCAGATTTATAAGAACAGTTGAAAAAGGAGCAGGAATAGGCCAGCCAGCTCTTTGAGCCTGCTCCATATTTCATCCCGATCATGACACATATTCTCTTCAGTTCAATTTTGTAGCATTTCCCATCTACTTTTGATTTCCCACTATTTTGAACGAACACAGCAACCAAGACTTCACACATTTCCAGGTTAGAGAATTCCATCCATCTGTCATTTTTAAATTATGGACTGGTCCCAGAACGCTTCAGACAAGGGAACATCAATCCTGTCAACCCTTTAGGTATGTTTCCATGAGATCTATCATTCTTCTGCACTCCAAAGAATATAGGCCTGCCTGGTTTACTCGATTTCTTACTGTAAGCTAACCTGTAATCCCTGGAACCTCTCTAATGAATCTTAGTTCGCTCCTTCTGTGACAAGTGCATTCTTTCTTAGATATGAAGACCAAAACTGTATCTGATACTCTCAGATACAATTGCAGTAAGACTTCCTTACTCGTTTATTCAAATCCTCCCATGATAAAGGTTAACATTCCACTTATCTTCCTAATTGTCTTCATTTTGGTCTTCAGTGACTACCATTGAACATCAACATTACCCAATCCCTCCCCATTCCTTTGGTATTTACAGTGAATTGTTCTGCATTTTTGTTGACTGAAGCTGCTTTTTTTTTTGCTATTTTCCACCTCCTTTTAATATACATGTAATCATTTTGGCTGCCACTGGCATCATAGATTGATCTTTTTCTTTTCCCCTCCCCACTTTCTCTATATTTTAAAACCTATTTATCTGTAACAATTCACAGTGGTAATGAAAAGTCATTGACTTGTAGCATTAACTTTTTTTTTGTTTTTCCATAAACGTTGCAGCGTTTGTTGTGTATTTTCAGCATTTTCTGTCTTTTGGCTTCAAGGCTGGTACTCTCTTTCAGTTCTGACTTGAAAAGCTCTCTCTCCCATTTTTAATAGGAGTACCAATGGTACCTTCAGTTTTCAAAACTAACTCTAAAATTGCTTCCCTAAACCTTCCTTCAGCTTGTTCTCCTTCAATAAATTAGTTAATTATGATTTTTCATCGAACTGTGTTTGAAACTAAATCTTATTTCAACTTCAAATGTCCTATTATAACATCTGTATTGATAATTTCTAACATTTTCCTATGGCAGATAGCTAGCTTGTCATTTTCATTTTCATTTTCAGTGTGTCTAGCTGAAGGCTCTTGACCTGACTGTTGACTGTCCATTTTCCTCTATAGATACTGTCTGAACTGCTGAGTTCCTCCAGTGTTTTGGTTTTCTTGCTCCAGATTTCAACATCTACAGTGTCTTGTGCCTCCCAAGGGTTACATTTTGTGTTTCTAATCTAATGGAACCTTGCCTGAATGTAGAGGATTTTGTAAAATTGTAACCCAATGTGTCATCTACAACCAATTACCGTAGATTTCGCACTACAGAGCGCACCTGATTAAAAGCCGCTGGCTCTAATTTTAGAAAGAAAATCAATTTTGTACTTGTACAGGCCGCACCGGATTTTAGGCCGCAGGTGTCCCACGTTGTAATATGAGATATTTACACAGAAAGATATTACACGTGAGGATTTTTTAACTTTTAATTAAATCCATATGGTAACAAACAAATACATATTGCAAATGCTTTTTTTCGAACCGTGCCTGTAATACGGCTACTTTTAAATATACTTTTAAGTATCGGTAACACACAAATTACGTTGCATATACATTCCAATATCTCCTAGCGACTGGTAAAAATATATATACTGCAGCCTACCAGGAAAAGTTATGGATCGCCTTTAACTTAAAAGCAGCGTTTTGGCTCCGCCGCTCCCCCCACCTTCCCGTTTATCGCAAACCGGTATTTCCCACAAGACGCAGCGAAACCGGATGTAACGTCTAGCACATTCTGTACTAGGCTGTAGTACAGAAAACACACTAACAAATGAATTACTAAGCGAAAATATTATAAACTAAATAACTGCCATAAAGGCAGCACAATGCTTTTCTTCGAGTGTTTTCCATGTTGATGAGGGTGAGTACAAATGACTGATTTACAATAATTTAATTGTGAAAGTGCGCTTGATTTATCGTACAATTTCATTGGACCTCTGTGAACTACTCATCAATTTTATTGGTCTACTGTTACGAGGCAAAATGTTTTTGGCGGCATGAAAAAAAATCATGCATTAGCCGCACCGTAGTAAAGGCCGCAGTGTTCAAAGCTGATCAAAATGTGGGAAAAAAGTAGCGGCTTAAAATCCGGAATCTACGGTATTTTAAAACCTTGAGAGGAGGTTAGTCAGGACTGAAGATTTCTCAGCAATTCTCCAACAATTAGCTTAATACTACTTTCCTCGTGATTGTAAATTTCTCAAGTTCCTCCCTCCCTTCCAATTCCCAATACAGGGAATATTTGAAAACATAGCTACTTGCCTCTACTATCATGGTCAGAAATGCATTGCAACATCACTTTGCATCCTGTAGTCACTGAGATAAGCACCTATGATGTTTTATCTTTCTCAAAATGTCTTTGCTTTATTCCATCTCCAAAGTGAAGTTTGTCTGGATTCTATTTGCCATTGTTGGAGACCAGTCAGACAAGGTTAAATTACCTGAGATTGCATTTATGCAGATTTCTCTATTACATATGCTAAATAAGTCGTGAAGTTTATTGTCATTTAAAGACATATGTAATATATATAAAAACAAGACATTTCTTTGATTTTGATTTTTATATCGTGTTTTATGTAAAGCACTTTGAATTGCCTTGTGTTTGAAAAGTGCTATACAAATAAACTTTCCTTGCCTTGTCCTTGAACCAGGGTGTAAAGCACATAACACATGATAACATACAAAGGTAAGGATAAAAATCTACAGATGAAACACACATAAATAACAAACTAAAGTGCATTAATATTAAATATTGTAAGGTACAGAACATATTAAGCAGTGACACTTCGAATACGATGCAGCTGGAAGTTCAAAAGCCTCATGGCCTAGGGGAAGAAAATGGTTCTCATCCTGACCACTCTTGTCTTTATGCATCGTAGTCCCCTGCCTGATGGTAGAAAGTCAAAAAATAAATATCACTTATCACTTGGTCTAAATGAAGAGCCACCAATCCATTTTTCAATTTTATTCAAGGCCTTTTGGCATTCATAGGTGGGATTTAGTGATAATGTTAACCATTTTCAAAGAATATTCTGTCAGAAGGGAAGCCGATCATGGTGTGCTGTCTTGTTCAGAATCAGATTTATCACCACTGACATGGAAAATCTGTTGTTTTGTAGCAGCAGTGCATGACATAAAATTACTATAAATTACAAAATCAATAGTGCACAAAAAAGGAATAATGAAGTAGTGTTTATGGACTGTTCTTAAATCTAATAGTAGAGGGGAAGAAGCTGTTTCTAAATCATCCAATCCAATTGCCATCCAATTAGATTATAGCAGACCTGTATGGTATATTCTTCCCACATTGATTCCAAAACCCTTCATAACCTTTAATATTGATTTTTTTTACCTCATGAGACACGGGTAGGCCATGAAAGGTGATCTTATAGAGGTATATCAAACCAAGGGGCATAAAAATGAGTTGTATAACAATAAGGGACATAGAGTGAATGCAATCAGGGTGGGGGAATCAAGAACTAGAGGGTATACAGTCAGTGAAAGGAGAAGATTTAAAAGGAGCTGAAGGGGCAACATTTTTTTACACATAGGATCGATTGACCTACCCTGTGGTTGAGGCAAGTATAATAAAATATTTTAAAAGGCATTTGGACAGGTACATGGTAAGGTTAGAAGGCTATGGGCTAAACACTGGCAAATGGAACTAGCTTAAAAAGGGCATCTTGATTGGCATGGATCAGTTGAACCAAAGAGTCTGCCTGCTGTATAACTGTACAATGCTGCCACACTGAATGCAAGTCATTCTTAATTGTGTTTATGCATGTCAGTCCTTATCTACTCAGCAGTCAGTTCCAGTCCAGCTAGCAGAATTCTGATGTGTTTCCTCAAGAGGGTCTGGAACTTCTAATTTATGGCATTGTTGGATCTGGATTAGTTACGTGTACTGTAAGATAATGTGTACTGCATTATTGCACCTACTGCTTCCTGACTAATGGTGTCCACTTTCCTGTTGAGAGATCCAACACATATCAACCAAGCTCTCCTCTGAAATTTTCAATCAATCCTGAATTTCTTGGGAAAGACATGTTCCAGATTATTTCTTGTTCTGGACTGTTCCCCATCAGAGGAAACAGTTGTGCTCTATCCAACTTATCAACAGCTGTAAGCATAATTAGATCAGTGTTTACTTCGACCTAGCCAGTCCATCCTCATTGTTTAACCCCTTTAACTTTGTGTTATGCTATGAATCTACACTGCACAGTTTCCAAGATTAATTGTATCCTTCCTGTAGTGGTAAAACTCAATGCAAAACTTTAAGTAGGGCCTAAAAGAGTACTGTACAGCCATAATATAATTTCCAGTTTATTGTGCTCCAGTACTCTTAAGATAAAAGCCAACATCTCATTAGCTTTAGATGGGCTCTTAATTTTTTCTGCTCCTTCACTTTTCCTAACCTCATAACAATGTAGGAATATATTAAGGTAAGGCAGATATTATACCTGCAAACAGCTATGCTATCATACAATTGATTTATAAAGTGTTGTTGGACTGTATTTACCCACAATTGGTTGCTGGCTGTGACTACAATTTAACATGCCCCTTCTCATTGCTACCATCAAGGAAGAGGTACAAGACCCTGAAGAAACACACTCAACATTTTAGGAACAGTTTGTTCCTCATTGGCATCATATTTCTGAATGGATAATGAATCCATGTACACTACCTCAGCTTTTTCCCTTTTTACTCTCTCTCTATATATATATGTACAGTATATGTGTTTGTGTGTATATAGTAATTTATTCTTTATTATATTATGTATTACAATGTACTGCTGCTGCAAAACCACCAATTTCATGACAAATGCCAGAGATATTAAATCTGATTCTGACAGAGGTGTGGCTATTTCATTCTATGACTCATTTATTATTACAAAAATAATTATCACCAGTACCCAGCTGACACTGAAAATTAACAATTGGAAATGTTGAGTCTTGTTTCTCCAGTGTTCATATTTATTGAAGATTTAAAGGGAATGTGTTTTAATCTCAAACAAGATATATTTCTTTCTGTACATTTTTCTCTTCGTGTAATCTTTCTTATCTTTCTCTGTGTATCATTTTGCACTGAATTCACCCATCATAATTTCCCACTTTAATTTTTCTCTGTGTGGGAAGTATTCTTTTCAAATCTTTTTATAATTATCCAAAATAACAAGAGTACATCAAAGTAGGTAACACTTACAATGTCTCAAGGGAAAAAAATATTGTTTTAAAGATTGAAAAATATGGTGACAGAAAAAAAAGAAAAAAAAAACTCTACTAAAGCAAAGAAGAGTGAGGGGAAAAAACCCATTAGGTGTTCAACCCCGGAGCCATGCGTCATACAAAAAGCTTCTAAAGATAAACATCAAACCGCCAGCAAGAAAAAAAAGTACCAAAATTTACAATTAGATCGTGGAGGAAATCTATCAATTAACTGAAATGATAGCAACGAGCAAATGAACCCCATCTTTTCTCAAAATCAAACAGGTTCAAAGGTTGGACTTCTGATTTTCTCCAAACTAACACATAGCATCACTTGAGAGAACCATTGTGACAGAGTGGGAGCCGACGTATCCTTCCACTTCAACAGAATGGCTCTCCTAGCTATCAATGTAATAAACAATAACATGTTGGTCAGACAAAGAAATACTACAGATATTTTGAGGAATTATTCTAAAAAGCACAGTTAATTTGTTAGGTTGTAAACTGATTTTAAATTCTTTAGAAATTGTAGAAAAAACTGACTTCCAGAACTGTTACATTATAGAACAAGACCAAAATGTGTGTCAGTGTAGCTGTCTCAGTTTTACATCTATCACAATAACTATCAATATTAGGAAAGATTTTAGACAATCTTTCCTTTGTCAAATAGTAACGATGTACAATTTTAAATTGAATCCGTGAATGACTAGCACAAATCGAAGAAGAGTTAACCAACTTCAGAATCCGCATCCAGTCCTCCGTCATAAAAGTCAAATTAAGTTCCTTTTCCCAATCTTGTTTAATCTTAAATAAAGGACGCTTATCCCATTGTAATAGTAAATTATAAATTCTTCCAATGGAACCCTTCATCAAAGGGTTCATACTCGTAATAGTATCTAACAGGTCGGCATCCAATATGTAAAGAAAATTACTTAAATATTTTTGTAAGAAATGTCTGTGTGGGAAGTATGTATCAGTCCTTGCAATTCTTCATTCTAATGGGTTAAAGAGTCAATTCTATCGCCAGTTCTGTTCATCCAGCTGACAGGAGCTATTTATTCACGCAGCGACCGGGGCAAGCATCGATAACCTTGCCTTTTAATTTCTAAAATAAATATGCGTTATTAATAAAAATATAAAATATATACAGTACATGTGCAAAGACCATGGATTATTTTTTTAAGTTTAGTCACCTTGTAGTCACAGTTGACAAGTCGACATTTTCAAAACAAGGAATTTTTGTTATCCACTGTTCAACTTTCACACATCTTCATTATCATTCATTTTACTGCAGGAGTTGTCTGTCTTTTACTGGGACCTTTTCAGAGTCTGAGATATTGTCACCTCTAGTCAGAGTGGCCAGATGGTGGATGAGCAAGCTATACATCATGGGTAAACAAAGCGTCCAGGAGTTCTATCGCAAAGGGTGCCAAGAAGCCTAGGAGTTAATCCCTTCTTGGCCAGAAATGCTTATCAGGACCAGGTCTCTAAAGAGCTCTTCAGGAGAGCCACAGCAATGTTATCTGTCCTGATCTACACAATGCAGAGGCATTTCCTATATGGACACTATACACACTCCATTTCCTCACCCTGACATACCATGATGGCCTATTCTGCCATTGAGAACCCAGTGGAGATCTTGTTACTCAGGAGCACCCTCTCTTCGTACTGGAGGCCTGGGCTGGAGGATCTGTGTAGAGCAGTCCCATGCAACATATTATTAAGTTGATTCATAGACTCATGAACTGCCTGCTATTTCTGCAGGTGGAGGAGTCCTGATGAAGGGTCTTGACTCAAAACATGGAACAGAAGGATCAGTTGATTGAAAGCAGCAACACGAGTAGACAGGGTAAAGAAAAATATATTTAGCACACTGGCTTTCATCAGTCAGGACACTGAGTATAGAAGTTGAGACATTATGAGGGTCTTGGGTAGGTTATGACGTCTTGCTGATAGTGAAGCAGGTTGCAATGAAATGAAAGATCTTAATTAAGGAGGTGGGCTGAGGAATGGCAAAATGGATTTGAACTTAGCTAAGTGTGAGGTGATGCACTTAGGACAGTCAAGCCATGATAGGACTTGTACAGTGAATCAGAAGGACGTGGGAGTACAAGTTGGCTGATAATGACAGTGCAAATAGACTGAGCGGTGAAGAAGGTGCTTGGGGTGCTGGCCTTCATCAGTCAGAGCATCTTGTTTAGGAGAAGGGACATTATGTTACAGTTATTAGGATGCATTTTGGAGTATTGTACACAGTTTTGGTTACCCTGCTGTCAAGCTGAGAGGATGCTGGCTGGACTAGAGGACTGAGTTATAGGGAGAGGTTGGTCACACTGAAAATGGGTGACCTCACAGAAACATATAAAATCATGAGGGATTTGAATAAGATGCACTGCCATAGTCTTTTCCCCAGGGATTGAGAGTCTAAAATTAGAGAGCACAGACAAAAGAGGGAGGAGCTTCAAAAGATATTTAGGAGGTAATTTTTTTGCAAAAAAGGTCAGTGAATACCTGGAATGAGCTGATAGAGGAAATGGTCGAGATGGGTATTGCAACATTGAAGAGACATTTGGATAGGTATATGGGGGGTGGGGGGGGGGAAGAGGCTTGAAGGGTACAGGCCAAACACAGGCAACCAGTGGGGAGGATCCTGTGGTCAGCATGGGCTAGTTGAGCTGAAAGGCTTATTTCCATACTTTATTACTCCATGATGCTCTGACTCTATTACATTGCAGTTATATAAGTTGTTGGTGAGGCTACACTTAAAATATTCCATGTACAGTTTTGATCCTGTTATAGGAAAATATGGTTAAAATGAAAACTGTGCAGAAAGATTTACAACAATGTTGTCAAGACTAAAAGGCCTGAGTTATAGATAGAGGTTGGCTAGGCTAGACTAGCTTTATTCTTTAAAACATAGGAGAATGTGGGATGAGCTTACAAGAATGTTTGACATGAGAGGCATAGATGAGGTGGATGATAACTGTCTTTTCTCCAAGGTAAGGTAGTACAAAATGAGGAAAAATAGATTTAACATGAGAGGGGACGGATTTAAAAGTGACCTGATGAGCAACTTTACCTCATAGAGGGTGGTGAATGTATAGAATGAGCTGCCCAAGTAAGTGGTTGATAGATAGATAGATACTTTATTCATCCCCATGGGGAAATTCAACATTTTTTCCAATGTCCCATACACTTGTTGTAGCAAAACTAATTACATACAATACTTAACTCAGTAAAAATATGATATGCATCTAAATCACTCTCTCAAAAAGCATTAATAATAGCTTTTAAAAAGTTCTTAAGTAGTTTACTTAAATACATTAAATACAATCAACCCCAGCACTTTAACATATCTTACTCCTGGCGGTTGAATTGTAAAGCCTAATGGCATTGGGGAGTATTGACCTCTTCATCCTGTCTGAGGAGCATTGCATCGATAGCAGCCTGTCGCTGAAACTGCTTCTCTGTCTCTGGATGGTGCTATGTAGAGGATGTTCAGGGTTTTCCATAATTGACCGTAGCCTACTCAGCGCCCTTCGCTCAACTACCAATGTTATACTCTCCAGTACTTTGCCCACGACAGAGCCCGCCTTCCTTACCAGCTTATTAAGATGTGAGGCATCCCTCTTCTTAATGCTGCCTCCCCAACACGCCACCACAAAGAAGAGGGCGCTCTCCACAACTGACCTATAGAACATCTTCAGCACCTCACTGCAGACATTGAATGACGCCAACCTTCTTAGGAAGTACAGTCGACTCTGTGCCTTCCTGCACAAGGCATCTGTGTTGGCAGTCCAGTCTAGCTTCTCGTCCAACTGTACTCCCAGATACTTGTAGGTCTTAACCTGCTCCACACATTCTCCATTAATGATCACTGGCTCCATATGAGGCCTAGATCTCCTAAAGTCCACCACCATCTCCTTGGTCTTGGTGATATTGAGACGCAGGTAGTTTGAGTTGCACCATATCACAAAGTCCTGTATCAGTTTCCTAAACTCCTCCTCCTGTCCATTCCTGACACACCCCACTATGGCCGTGTCGTCAGCGAACTTCTGCACATGGCAGGACTCCGAGTTATATTGGAATTCTGATGTGTACAGGGTGAACAGGACCGGAGAGAGCACGGTCCCCTGCGACACTCCTGTGCTGCTGACCACCGTGTCAGACCTACAGTCTCCCAACCGCACATACTGAGGTCTATCTGTCAAGTAGTCCACTATCCAATCCACCATGTGAGAGTCTACTCCCATCTCCGTTAGTTTGTGCCTTAAGATCTTGGGCTGGATGGTGTTAAAGGCACTAGAGAAGTCAAGGAATGTAATCCTCACAGCACCACTGACCCCATCTAGGTGAGAGAGGGATTTGTGCAGCAAATACGTGATAGCATCCTCCACTCCCACCTTCTCCTTATACGCAAACTGAAGAGGATCCCGGGCGTGCCTGGTTTGTGGCCTCAGATTCTGTATTATCAGCCGCTCCATGGTCTTCATCACGTGCGACGTCAAGGCAACAGGTCTGAAGTCATTCAACTCCTTTGGTTGTGGTTTCTTCGGTACCGGGACAATACAGGATGTTTTCCACTGTCTGGGTACTCTTCTCTGCTCCAGGCTCATGTTGAAGATGCGCTGTAGTGGTTCTCCCAGCTCAGTCGCACAGGCCCTCAGTAATCGTGGGGAAACTCCATCCGGTCCCGCCGCCTTGCTGGTACAGATCTTCCTCAGTTGACCTTCCACCTGTGCAGCCGTAATCCTGGGCATGGGCAAGGTCTCCTGTGAGTGGCTATTTTCCTGTGAGGGAAGTAAGCCTGGTGTGGAGTTCTGCGGTGAGGATGAGATTGTGCTGTCGAAACTATTGAAGAAGTTGTTCAGCTGGTTCGCTTTCTCCACATTTGAGTCATGTACAATAGTATCAATTAAGAAGCACTTAGATAGGTACATGGAGGGAAGGGGCTTAAATGTATATGAGCTGAACACAGGAAATTGAAACTAACTAGGTGGGCACCATGCTTTCATTGGGCCAAAGGACCTACATCTATCCTGTATTGCTCTATGAATCTATGACTCCATAAATCTATAACTGGTTGGTGGTACTCTCACTAAACTCCAGAACCAGTTCAGACCCCAAACTAGAGATTTGATTTCAAAAATCCAGACTGATAGTTGAATATCATGCTGCAAGAATACTGCACCGTCGGTGACATCATCTTTCAGATGATTTGTTAAATCAAGGGCTGTTCAATTCTCTCAATACATATGAAAAGCCTGAAGGCATTGAATCAAAGAAGAAAAGAATTTTTTCCAGGTATCTATTGATAGCTCTAAGAAAACACTTACCTAAAGATTCCACAAAACTAATTTCCTATTTAAGTATGGAAGTGGAAGTCTCAGTTCACTTCTACCTTTCAGTGTCTTCAACGCTATGGAATGACTGTGGAGCAGTTCCAGATAGATGGATACTTTATTGATCCCAAAGGAAATTACAGTGTCACAGTCGCATTACAAATGTACAGATATACAAATATTAGAAGAAACATAAGAAAGAATGAAAAATAAGTTACCTCCAATAGTCTATCAGGAGAGGGGGTTCATCACTTCCCTGACTATAGATTGACTCATTATAGAACCAAGGGTAAGAATGACCTTATATAGTTCTCTGGAGCAGTGCAGTTGTCTTAGTCTATTACTAAAAGTGCTCCTCTGTTCAGTAAAGGCGGCATGCAGAGGGTGGGAAATATTGTCCAGAATTGTCAGGATTTTCTGTAGGGTCCTTTGTTCTACCACAGCCTCTGGTGTGTATAGTTTGACTCCGATAACAGAACCAGCCTTTCCAATCAGTTTATTGAGCCATTTAGCATCATCAGTGTTGATGTCGTTGCCCCAGCACGCCACCGCATAGAAAATTTTATTGGTAACAATAGACTGGTAGAACATGTGAAGGAGAGGCCTGCATACTCTAAAAGACCTGTTTCCTCAGGAAGTAGAGGCAACTCTGGCCCTTCTTGTATACAGCCTCTGTGTTGGTGCTCCACCTCAAGTCTGCCATCCAAGTGGCACCTCCAGGTACTTGTAGGTCCTTACCACATCCACTTCCTTGCCACCAATAGTAACGGAGCAATGCAGGCTTAGTCGTCCTAAAGTCCATCACCTTCTCCTTTGTCTTACGGATGATTCAGCTTGCAGCATTTGACACAGTCCTCCACCAGGGCCCTGTATTCATCATCCCATCCTCCCTTTATATACCCAGCTATTGTTGAGTCATCAGAGAATTTCTGCAGATGACATGACTCAGTGTTTTATCTAAAGTCCGAGGTATGCAAGGTAAACAGTAAGAGAGCCAATGCAGTTCACTGTGGGGCCCCAGTGCTGCTTATAGCCATGACTGGCACACAGCTCTGAAGCTGCACGAACTGTGGTCTGCCGGTCAGGTCGTTAATTATCCAGGATACAACGTAACAGCCTACCTGCACTGAATGGAGTTTTTCCCCAGCAATGAGGGCTATATGGTAATGTTTTTGAATTCATTTATAAACTTAAATATATTTAATGCTTTGTGTTTTCCAATATTTTACTTGTTAATATTTGATTATTTTAACTTTTAGTTATTAATAATATGTTTACTCTTTAATAGCTTAAAATGTTGAATATTTGTGAATATCAGACAGATTCACAAATATTTAGGTTTTTTTACAGACAGTTTGGTCTGGGGTGTGACTTAACCAGCTGTTGAGATATTTCCATGAGTTTATCCTCTGCCAGTCCATGTAAATCATGTTACAGCCAGCTCTTCCTTGAGTAAATTCTCACTGGGGACCCACTCAAGTTTAAGAGCAGGGAAGACAAGGAAATTCCTGGCCATTATATGGTCATTATCTCTGTTTTTTTGCAGAGGCCTGCGGGGCACAAATTGGCAACAGCCTTTACTTCAGGACAGCAAAGATGACAATTTTAGAAAGGTCTTTATTGGGTTTGGATATCCTGAAAACATGAGTGTCTATAGTCTTTCTCTAGTCTTCCAGTCTTTCTTTACAGTGATTGAGACATAGAAATAGCAGTAACTCTCTAAAGTATTAGCAATTAAGCAATTTAACTCAATTCCATAATTATTTTAAGTAGTTCTAATGAATCATTTCTCAGTTTCCTTCTCTGACCATTCTACCATTCATTCTCTCTAGCTAGTGATGGTGTTCCTAGCTTGTTCCTCTCTTTCTAATTTACTGACATGTCCATATACTTTGCACTCATGCCATACATTTGGGCCATTTGTTTACCTCTCCCAATTCTTACTGGAACTGTCTTCCTTTGTTTCTGAAATTATTCATATTTATCTTCACTGGATTTGATTTTGCACCTGTTGAATGATGCAGCGTGATGCAGTAAATAACACATATGGCCTGATTCTTCTCCTGCATCTATATTTTATGTTACCACTAGATTTGACTATTCTGAAGTACACCTTGTTAGTCTCTCTGACACTAGCAACCTAATCCCATCTTCCAGTACTAGTGCCTTAGCCCTGAAGGTATTATCTCAACTATACAACCAAGAACTGTTTAAATAAGGGAAGAGCTTCTGCCTCTGTTGTCATTTCAGGCACTGAGATCCAGAACAGAATCTGAATTTATTATCACTAACTTATATGGCATGAAATTTGTTGTTTTGTGACAGCAGTACAGTGCAAAGATATAAACATTACTATAAATGACCAAAAAAGTGTAAATAATAAAGAATAATGAGAAAGTATTCATGGGTTAATGAATCTTTCAGAAATCTGATGATGGAGGGAAAGAAGGTGTTTCTAAATTGTTAAGTGTGTGTTGGTAAAGATTTTTTTTTACCAACAGTGCTACGCCACACCCACTGCCTACCTGCTTGTCCTTTCCATACAATGCGTACCTTTGGATGTTAAGCTCCCAACTATAATCTTCTTTCAGCCACAACTGATGCCCACAATGTTCCAGATAGTGAGGGTCTTTAGTGATAGATGCTGCCTTCTTGATTTTTCTTGATTAAAAAAAATTCTGGATCAAAACATTTTTAACTCCCTCTAATTCTTCTGACAATTACTTCATATCTATGGCTCCTAGTTCTTGGCTCCTCTATGAAGAGAATTAGATCCTACTTACTCTATTCCAGGCTATTCCTAGTTTTATAGACCTCGATTGTCTCCCTGTAACTCTCTGTTCCAAATAAACTACCCCGGGCCTAATCCATTTCTTGTCACAGCTAAAATTTTACATCAGTAACATTACTGTAAATTTCCTCTTCAACTTGTAATAAGAAAGTATGTTTTTGCTTTGTTATGTATGTATGTATGTATGTATGGTGTTCAAGAAGAAATTGAACAACAATGTAGCCTTTAATTCATTTCAGTTTGCAAGTTTTCAACAGCAATGGAATAAAGCACCACTTCACTTTTCCTTACTATCTTCAAATTGCATAGAAGGCATTGAAGAAATAAGACAAGTATTACTCTCTGATGTGAGTCTTACTGTATGTAGACAATAAATTTTACTTACCATGTGTTTGTTGTGGCTTCCCCTAAGATAATTTTGATAGAGTATTGAAGCAGGAGTATAGCTCAGCTCTGTATTATACGTACTGAATAGCAGACTTCTTTCCAAAATGGGTAACAAAGGAACTACAAAAGGATCAGTAACTACTGGGAATGTTCTTCCTATGAATTAGGGAAACCTTGTAGTTACTGCCGATGCCTCTTTCTCCACTTAAGGATAGGCCATACAGTATCACTTTTCATTAGTGTGGGACTGGGTAATGACATGGGAAATCACTTACCCAAACTCCATTTTTGCCAGCTATTTGTTGTCACATGATCGATGTTATCATACATCATTCTGAGGCTTTTCTTGCACATTTTTTATTTTTGCTGATCTTTTCCTCACCATCATTTTTAAAATATAATCTATGGAATTAATGTCTTGGCAATGTTGGTTATATGAGCATAAAGGCATAGGAATAGAATTAGGCCATTCGGTTCAATAAGTCAGCTCTGCCATTGAACCATGCTAATTTATATTCACTCTCAACCCCATTCTCCTGCCTTCTTCCCATGACCTTTGATGCCCTTACTTATCAAGAACCACCATTTAAAATACCCCCAATGAATTGGCCTCCACAGCCATCAGTGGTATAAATTGTGTAAAACTGGATCATACCCACAGATGATTGCAACTCAGTGATGTTTTCAGATTCTAGGCAGCATCTATGGAAATGAATAAAGAGTCGATATTTCAGGCCAAGACCCTTCATCCAGACTGGAAAGGAAGGGGGAACAAGCCAGAATAAAAAGACAGGAGTGGGAGAAGTAGTACAAACTGACAGGTGACAAGTGATAGGTGATGCCAGGTGGTTGGAATGAATTAGAAGCTAACAGGTGATAGGTGGAAAAGATAAAGGGGTAAAGGGCTGGAGAAAAAGGAATCTGATAGGAGAGGAGAGTAGACCATGGCAGAAGGGAAGAAGGATGAGCATAAGAGGTAGGTGATAGGCCGGTGAGGAGAAGAGGTAAGGGGGCAGGGGCAGGGGCAGGGGCCAATATGGGTAATTGAAGAAGAGGAAAGGGGAGGGGAGAAATTATTGTAAGTTGGAGAAATCATTGATCATGCCATCAGGTTGGAAGCTACCCATACAGAATATGAAGTGTTGCACCCCAACCTGAGTGGCCTCATTGTGGCAGTAGAGGAAGCCATGGATTGACATGTCAGAATTGGAGTGGGAGTTGAAATTAAAATTGGTACCAAGAAATCCTGTGTGTTGTGGATGGAGGAAAGGTGACAAAATGGTCCCCAAATCTGTAGTATGCAACATGTCACCAATGTATTGTAGGCCACATTGGAAGCACCGGATACAGTAGATGGGCCCAACAGATTCACAGGTGAATATTGCCTCACCTGGAAGGACTGCTTGGGGTCCTGAATAGAGGTGAAGGAAGAGATTAATGGGCAGCTGTAGCACTTCTTCCACTTGCAGGGTTAAGTGCCAGGATGGAGATTAGCTTGAAGGGATAAATGAATATGGAGAGAATGATCTCTGAGGAAAGTGTGGAGTGGGAGGGGGGGGGCAGTGTTTGGTGGTATTGTCCTGTTGAAGATGGCAGAAATGAGGCCATTCTCAGGCTGGAAAAGCAACACCTCATATTCCATATGAGTAACCTCCAACTTTGGCATGAACATCAAACACAAAGTAAACTGCAGATGCTGTGGTCAAATCAAGATGTACAAAAAAGCTGGATGAACTCAGCAGGTCGGGCAGCATCGAATTCTCCAACTTCCGCTAATTCCCTCCCTCTCCCTTCCCCCATCCCACCTTCACTCTGTCTCCTCTTCTAGCTGCCTATCACCTCTCATGACTCTGCCTTCTTCTACTACCCATAGTGCTTTCCCCTTAGATTCCTTCTTCACCTCTCCTGCCTATCCCCTCCTTGCTTCCCCTCCCCCACCCCTCGATCTTTCCTCTGATTGGTTTTCCACCCACCCCCCAACTTCTTTATAGGGCCCCTGCCCCCTCCTTCTTTAGTCCTGATGAAGGCTCTTGACCCGAAAGGTTGACTGCTTCTTTAAACGGATGCTGCCCAACCTGCTGAGTTCATCCAGCTTTTTTGTATGTCCTGGCATGAACATTGATTTCTCCAACTTCAGGGAAGTTTCCCCCATCCTTCAATTCCCCACTCTGGCCCCCCCTTACCTCTTTCCCTTCCCCTCCTTCCCTTTCTCCCATGGTCCACTCTCCTCTCCCATCAAATTTCTTCTTCTCCAGCCCATTACCTTTTCCACTTATCACCTCCCTGCTTCTTCCTTCATCTCCCCTCACCCACCACCTGGCTTCATCTATCACGTTCTAGCTTCACACCTTACCCTCTCTCATCTTTTTATTCTGGCTTCATCCCCTTTCTTTTCCAGTTATGAAGAAGGGCCTTGGCCAAAATGTCAACTCTTTATTCATTTCCATAGATGCTGCCTGACCTGCTAAGTTCCTCCAGCATTTTGTGTGTGTTGCTCTGTATTTCCAGCACCTGCAGAATCTCTTGTGTTTATGATTTCAGATTTTCTGTCTCTGATGATGGCCTCAATATTCTCTTTAACTGGCTGAAGCCCATTTTCTCACCTGCTTGCAGACCTAAATAAATCAGTTCCTCCTGTTCTTTGGCACACTTCCATTTTATTTTAGGTTGACATTACTTGACGAAGTCTTCCAAACACTGACTCAAATATCCAAAGGCTTTCTTCTGAAGTGGTACTAACAATTGCAACGTTAACATGACTGCAATACTTTTTGTAATAAAAGGAGGGATAACCCTGGTGAAACAGAGTATGATAAAGGCTGCAGACATAAAAGAATTAGCTTGGAGAAGACAGACAGACAGACAGACAGATAGACATACTTTATTGATCCCGAGGGAAATTAGGTTTCGTTACAGCCGCACCAACCAAGAATAGTGAAGAAATATAGCAATATAAAACCATAAATAATTAAATAATAAGTTAATCATGCCAAGTGGGGGTAAGTCCAGGACCAGCCTATTGGCTCAGGGTGTCCGACACTCTGAGGGAGGAGTTGTAAAGTTTGATGGCCACAGGTAGGAATGACTTCCTATGATGCTCAGTGTTACATCTCGGTGGAATGAGTCTCTGGCTGAATGTACTCCTGTGCCTAACCAGTACATTATGGAGTGGATGGGAGTCATTGTCCAAGATGGCATGCAACTTAGACAGCATCCTCTTTTCAGACACCACCATCAGAGAGTCCAGTTCCACTCCCACAACATCACTGGCCTTACAAATAAGTTTGTTGATTCTGTTGGTGTCTGCTACCCTCAGCCTGCTGCCCCAGCATACAACAGCAAACATGATAGCACTGGCCAGCACAGACTCCTAGAACATCTTCAGCATCATCCGGCAGATGTTAAAGGACCTCAGTCTCCTCAGGAAATAGAGACGGCACTGACCCTTCTTGTAGACAGCCTCAGTGTTCTTTGACCAGTCCGGTTTATTGTCCATTCGTATCCCCAGGTATTTGTAATCCTCCACCATGTCCACACTGACCCCTTGGATGGAAACAGGGGTCACTGGTGCCTTCGCCCTCCTCAGGTCCACCACCAGCTCCTTAGTCTTTTTCACATTAGGCTGCAGATGATTCTGCTCGCACCATGTGACAGTTTCCCACCATAGCCCTGTACTCAGCCTCATCTCCCTTGCTGATGCATCCAACTATGGCTGAGCCATCAGAAAACTTCTGAAGATGGCAAGACTCTGTGCAGTAGTTGAAGTCTGAGGTGTAGATGGTGAAGAGAAAGGGAGACAGGACAGTCCCCTGTGGAGCCCCAGTGCTGCTGACCACTGTGTCTGACACACAGTGTTGCAAGCGCACATACAGTGGTCTGCCAGTCAGGTAATCAATAATCCATGACACCAGGGAAGCATCCACTTGCATCACTGTCAGCTCCTCACCAGCAGAGCTGGGCGGATGGTGTTGAACGCATTGGAGAAGTCAAGAAACATGACCCTCACAGTGCTTGCCAGCTTGTTCAGGTGGGTGTTGACATGGTTCAGCAGGTAGACGATGGTATCCTCAACTCCTAGTCGGGGCTGATAGGCAAACTGGAGGGGAGTCTAAATGTGGTCTAACCATAGGCCGGAGCTGCTCTAGAACAAGTCTCTCCAGGGTCTTCATGATGTGGGAAGTCAATGCCACCAATCTGTAGTCATTGAGCCACTGGGGCACGGCGTCTTCGGTACAGGAACGAGGCAGGACGTCTTACACAGCACAGGAGCCCTCTGGAGACTCAGGCTCAGGTCGAAGACATGGTGCAGTACTCCACATAGCTGGGGGGCACAGGCTTTGAGCACCCTGGGGCTGACACTATCCGGGCCTGCAGCCTTGCTTGGGTGGAGACGTTTCAGCTGTGTTCTCACCTGTTCAGCTGTGAAGCCTACCGTGGTGGTTTCAGGTGTGGGAAGGGTGTAGTCACGAGAGCAGCGTGGGGGGCTGTGAGGAGGGGTAGGAGGGGAGAGTGGAGTATGTGTTGGTTGGGGGCTGACAACAGATGAATCATGTGGGGGATGGGCAGGGGTCAGGGGCCAGTAAGTATTAGAATAGGTTTGGGTGGAGTGAAGAAACAGCAGAGAGCAGAAAACATTCAACAAGTTTTCCAAACAGTGATGGTAATATTAGGCATTATATAAATCAGGAAATAAGTAATGTTTGCAACAAGGGTAACATAACAATCCTGGCACGTATCATTAATTGGTTAATTAATTAATTGAGGAAACCAAATAAGTGTGGAGAACAAATTCATATTGAGAAATAAACAAGGCAACTGGTATTTTAGATTTAGTATTATGCAAGGAAAACTGGTCAATTAATTTTCTATTAAAGGGGCCTTTTGAGAACAATGATCAAATACGACAGAGTTTTATATCAAGATTTAATGTGAATTAGCATTCTTAATTTAAACAAACAAGTACAATGAGTTATCAGTGACACCTTACTCAAAACATATAGGGACATAGTGAGAGTAGAGATGGAATGCTGGAGTTCACATTTGGAGTACTAATCTGGTCTGGTCTCCTATATTCAGGAAAAATATACTGTACTGCATTTCCAATAGAGCAAACGTTATGGGAGTAGACAAAATGAAATATCACCAGATTGATTCTTGGGATAGAAAAATTGTGAAGACCTATCTTCTCTAGAGTTTAGAAGAATGAAAAGTATCGCATTGAGCCACACAAACTTAATTAAGGTTGTTTCCTCTGACTTCTGTCTCTAGAACCAGGGGTCATGGTTCCAAAAAAAGGAGATAAACATTAAGATCTGGAATGAGAAAAAATTTCTTCACCTAAAGGGCAGTGAATTTTTGGAATTCATTATCCAAAAGGTCTACAGTGAGTTGGGGGAAGGGGGAAAGTTGATGCTCAGTCACTAATTATATTCAACTGAAAACTGATAGGATTTATTTAAATATGAATGATACCAGTGGATACAGAATTAGTACATGAAAGTTGCACTAAGGCAAAACATGAGCAGCAGCCAATCGGAGATCTGAAGCCTGAGAAGACATAGCTCACTCAGGTTTGCATAGAAAAGGCCGCAACTTGTGGCAGTTTAGTGCTTGAGCAGCGGCCAACCAACATTTAGGATTGATTGGCAAAAACAAATTAAAGTAAGGCAGGGGGAAGAGGAACTGCTATTCTCAGAGTGGTCACTGTTGGAATGGCCAGAGTTAGAGTAGGGTTTTTGAAGCTTTAGCTCTGCAAGGCAAGGTGAGGCTTGAGTGAGAGAAAGCAAAATAGCTGTAGGTAAAGGTAAAGTTTTATTCTCCCCCACAGTTTATTGTTTTTCCTTCTTTATATTTTCTCAGTTTGAACAGTAGAGATGCCAGGTCAGACAGTGAAATGTTCCTCTTGCGGTATGTGGGAAGGTAGGGAAACTTCCAGTGTTCCTGACGACCACACCAGTGAGAAATACATCCAGCTGCAGCTTTAAAACTCAGGGTCAAGGAGTTAAGGCTGGAACTAGATGAATTCCAGATCACTTGGGAGGCTGAGGAGGTGATAGATAGAATATATAGAGGGGTAGTTCAACCCAAGGTGCAAGACACAGGGAACTGGATGACAGTCAGAAAGGGGAAAGGGATTAAACAGCCAGTACCCCTGTGGCCATCTCCCTAAACCACAGGTATACCATTTTGGATACCGTTTGGGGAATGACCTAGCAGAGGAAAGTCACAGCAGTCAGGTCTCTGGCATTGGCTGGCTCTGTGTCTTAGAAGAGAGGGGGGGTAGGAAGAAGAGATGATAGGGGTTTTATTAGTTAGGGGAACAGAAAGGAGGTTCTGTGGACAAGTACAAGGTTCCCAGTTAGTACGTTGTCTCAAAAGTGCCAGGGTATGGGACGTCTCGGATCGAGACTTCAGCATGCTTAAGTGGAAGGGTGAACAGCCAGAGGTCGTAGTCCATGTAGACACCAATGACATAGGTAGGAAAAGTAACAAAGTTCTGCAAAGTGAGTTCATGGAGTTAGGTGCTAAGTTAAAGGGCACGATCTCCAGGGTAAGATCTCAAGATTGCTACCCGTGCTACAAGCTAGTGAGGCCACAAATAGGAAGATTACAGTTTAACACATGGCTAAGGAGTTGGTGCAGGAGGGAGAGCATAAGATTTTTGGACCATTGGCTCTCTTCCAGGGAAGTTGGGGTTTGTTCAGAAGAGACTATTTTCACCTGAACTGGAAGGAGACCAATTTCATAGCAGGAAGGTTTGCTAATACTGCATAGGGGAGGGGAGTTTTAAACTAGAGTTGCAGAGGAGTGGGAATCAGAATGCTAGAAGAGATAGTGGAGAGGCTGTGTAGATAGATGTTAAGACCTCAGACAAAGTCAGGAATCAAAAGATTGAACATGGTGTAACTAATGTCCTGAACTGTGTATATTTCAATGCAAGAAGTATCAAAGGAAAAGAGGATCAGCTCAAGGCATGGATCAACACCTGGAATTATGATATTAGTTGCAGGAGGGGCAGGACTGGCAGCTCAATATTTTGGGGTTCTGTTGTTTTAGACACGATGGAGTGGGAGGGATTAAAGGAGAAGTGGCATTATTAGTCACAGAAAATGTCACAGCAGTGCTCAATTGGGACAGACTGGAGAACCCATCTAGTGAGGCATTATGTGTGGAACTGAGTAATAAGAAAAGTATGGCCACATTAATGGGGCTATATTACAGACTACCCAACAGTCCAAGAGATTTAGAGGAACAAATTTATATAAAGATCACAGACTGTTGAAGAAACATTAGTGATTTTAACTTTCCACATATTGACTGGGACTCCCATACTGTAAAAGGATAGATGGAATAGTGTTTGTCAAGTGTGTTCAGGAAAGTTTCCTTAATCAGTACATAGAAGTAAACATTGAGAGAGTAAGCGAAACTTGATCTGCTATTAGGGAACAAGGCAGGGCAGGTAACAGAAGTTTGTGTAAGGGAACACTTTGCATCTAGTCATCACAATGCTATTAGTTTCAAACATGCAAAAAGATAGGTCTGGACTGCGGGTTGAGATTCTAAATTGGAGAAAGGCCCATTTTGATGGTATCAGAAAGGATCTGGTAAGTATGGATTGGAACAGGCTGTTTTCTGGCAAAGGTATATTTGATAAGTGGGAGGCCTTCAAAAGTGAAATTTTGAGAGTACAAAATTTGTATGTGTCTGTCAGAATCAACAGTAAAGATAACAAGTGTATGGAACCTTGGTTTTAAAGAGATATTGAGGTCCTAATTAAAAAGAAAAAGGTGTATTGCAGGTATAGGTAGGTAGGAACAAATGAGATGCTTATGAAGCATAAGAAATACAAGAAAACACTTAAGAAAGATATCAGGAGGGCTAAAAGAAGGCATGAGGTTGCCTTAGCAGACAAGGTGAAAGAGAATCCTAAGGGATTCTACAGATATATTAAGAGCAAAAGGATCACATAGGACAAAACTGGTCCTCTGGAAGGTCAAAATGGTAACCCACACATAGAGCCAAAAGAGATGGGGATGATCTTAAATGATCTTTTTTGCATCTGTATTTACTCAGGAAGTGGATACAGAGGCTATAGAAGTGAGGCGAAATGGATCCTATACAGATTACAGAGTAGGTATTTTGAGGCAAATTAGGGTGGATAAAGTCCCAGGAACTGACAACGTGTTGTGTCAAACCCTGCAGGAGGCAAGTGCTGTGGCCATAGCAGAGATATTCAAATTGTCCTTAGTGACAGGTGAGGTACCAGAGGATTGGGGATTAGCCAATATTGGTCTGCTGTTTAAGAAGGCTCTAAAAATAAACCAGGAATTATAGGCCAATGAGCCTGACATCAGTAGTGGGAAAGTTATTGGAAGGTATTCTAAGGGACTGAATATATGAGTATTTGGATAGACGTGGACTGATTAAGGATAGTCAGCAGAGTTTTGTGCATGGTAGGCCGCCACTAACGAATCTTATGTTCTTCAAAGAAATTACCAGGAAAGTTGATCAAGGCAAGGCATGGATGTTATCTACATGGACTTTAGCAAAGAATTGAACATGGGTCCGCATAGGAGGTTGGTCAAGAAGGTTCAGTTGTTCGGCATTCAAGATGAGATAATAAACTGATTTAGACAGTGGCTTTGTGGGAGAAGTCCAGAGAGTAGTAGTACATGGTTGCTTCTCTGAATGGAAGCCTGTGACGGATGGAGTGCTGGATCTGTTGTTGTTTGTCATCTATATCAACAACCTGGATGATAACTGGATCAGCAAATCTGTGGATGACTTCAAGATTAGGTGTATGGTGGACAGTGAGGAAGATTATTATGGTTTGCAGTGGGATATGGATCAGCTGGAAGAATGAGCTGAAAAATGGCAGATGGAATTTAATGTAGACAAGTTTGAGGTGTTGCACTTCAGTGGAACTAACCAGGATAGGTCTTACATAATGAATGGTGGGGCACTGAGAAGTATGGTAGAAGAAAGAGGTCTGGGTCTACAGGTCCAAAATTCATTGAAAGTGGTATTATAGGTAGATAGGGTTGTAAGGAAAGCTTTTCACATATTGGTCTTCATAAATCAAAGTATTGAGTACATGAGATACGATGTTATGTTGAAGTTGTATAAGACATTGGTGAGGCCTAATTTGGAGTATTACGTGCAGTTTTGGTCATCTAACTACAGGAAGGATATAAGTAAGGTTAGAAGAGTACAGAGAAAATTTACAAGGAAATTGCCAGTTCTGGAGAACCTGATTTATGTGGAAAGATTGATTAGGTTGAGGAAGTTTGGTATGGGCCCCCCAATCCTAAGAACTTTCTACAGAGGCACAACTGAGAGCATCCTGACTGGCTGCATCACTGCCTGGTATGGGAACTGTATCTTCCTTAACTGCAGGACTCTACAGAGAGTGGTACAGATGGCCCAGTGCATCTGTAGTTGTGAACTTCCCATGATTCAGTATAAGGACAGGTGTGTAAAAAGGGCCCATTGGATCATCGGGGATTCTAGTCACCCAAACCACAATCTATTCCAGCTGCTACCATCTGAGAAACGGTACCGCAGCACAAAAGCCAGGACCAACAGGCTCTGGGACAGCTTCTTCCACCAGGCCATCAAACTGATTAACTCACGCTGATTTGAGTGTACTCTATATTACATTGACTGTTCTATTTATTATAAATTACTATGATTGCACATTTAGATGGAGACGTAATGTAAAGATTTTTACTCTTAATGTATGTGAAGGATGTAAGAAATAAAGTCAATTCAATTCAACTTTATTCCTTGGAACATAGAAGACTGAGAGGAGATTTGAGAGGTATACAAAATTATGAGGGGTATAGATAGGGTAAATGCAAGTAGGCTTTTCCCACTGAGGTTGGGAGGTCATAAGAGTAAAAGGTAAAAAGTTTAAGGGGAACATGAGCAGAAATTTCTTCACTCAGAGAGCATGAGAGTGTGGAACAAGCTGCCAGCACAAGTGGTGTATGTGAGCCCAATTTCAAACTTCAAGAGAGGTTTGTATAGGTACATAGATGGTAGGGGTATTGAGGCCTATGGTCCCGGTGCAGGTCATTGGAAATAGGCAGTTTAAATGGTTTGGCACAGACTGGATGGGCCAAAGTACCTTTTTCTGTGCTGTACTCTATCACTCATGATCTTAGTGAATGGCAGAGGATGCTCAAGTTGTCTAAATTACACACATATTTTTATATAGTGGCCTTTCAGAATCAGAATCAGGTTTATTATCACCAACATGTGACGTGAAATTTGTTAACTTAGTAGCAGCAGTTCGATGCAATAAATAATCTAGCGCAGAGAGAGAAAATAATAATAAATGAAATAAAACATAATACATAAACAAGTAAATCAATTACGTATATTGAATAGATTATTTTTTTTAATGTGCAAAAACTGAAATACTGTATATTAAAAAAGTGAGGTAGTGTCCAAAGCTTCAAAATCCATTTAGGAATCGGATGGCAGAGGGGAAGAAGCTGTTCCTGAATCACTGAGTGTGTGCCTTCAGGCCTCTGTACCTCCTACCTGATGGTAACAGTGAGAACAGTGCATGCCCTGGGTGCTGGAGGTCTTTAATAATGGACGCTTTGTACACAGTGCAACCCCTTGTGGGCACTAATTGTTAGACACCGTTGAAGCAGACCTAATCCTATAAAGACATCCCCCCTCCCATCAATTCAGCATACATTTTTACAGGGGGGGGAGCAGGTGATATTAATAATTTTCCACCATTTTATCTCTGCATTGTCCAACCATTAAGACTCATCACTGTGGAATCATACAATCGCTCTTACCCAGTCACCAAAGTTCAAAGTAAATTTAGTATCACAATACATTTAAATCAATATATGTTATGCTGAGATTCATTTTTTGCAGGTATTCACAGTAGAACAAAAAATACAATGGAATCAATGGAAGAACTACGCGCAAAGACTGACAAGACAACAAATGTGCAAAAGAAGAAAAACTGTGTAAATACAATAGTAATGATAATGAAATAAGTGAATAAATAATACTATGAACATGAGTTGTAGAGTCCTTGAAAGTGAGTACATAGGTTGTGGAATCAGTTCAGAGTTGAGATGAGTGAAGTTACCCAGGCTGGTTCAGGAGCCTGATGAATAACTGTTCCTAAAATCTGATGATGTAGGACCTAAGACTTCTGTATCTCCTTCTCGATGGCAGCAGCAAAAAGAGAGCATGGGCTGGGTGGTGGGAGTCCTTGATGATAGATGTGGCAGTGCTCCATGTAGATGTACTCGGTGGTGGGGAGGGCTTTACTTGTGATGGACTGGGTTGTATCCATCACCTTTTTGTTGGTTTTTTCATTCTTGGACATTGGTATTTCCATACTAGGCCGTGATGCAGCTAATCAGGATATTCTCCACTGTACATATGTAGAGGTTTGTCAAAGATTTACATGCTGAATCTGCAAAATTCTAAGAGAAGTCACCGGTGCCTTGTGCCGCTCCAGTTCAGCTTGGCTTTTCTTACTAAGTTTCCAATACATAAAGATGATACCTAGGTTTATAATAGATTATGTAGGCATTTTGTTTGATATTCATATGATGCCCTATAAAAATCCTTGAATGTAGATTCATATTATTCCAGAAGTATTTTTAAACATGTCTATAAATATATTCACAGCAAATATGCTATTTCAGTCCATACTCAACACCTTCAGCTAGTCACTCCCAAGAAAAGTTAATTTATTCACAAAATCAGCCAGTATAATTGGTAGCGACAAAAATGATGTTGGAAGAAATCAGTGGGCCAAACAGCATGTGGGGAGAGAAATGGACAGTTGATTTTTGAGTCAAGGCTCTTTATCTAGACTGGCAGGCTTCCCTTTCGTCCATAATGGAGGATCAGAGATTTCATTGATTCAATGTTTTCGGGACCCACATAATGCTTCTCAGCTTTAAAGTGATTTTTGCTAATTGTATTTTACTAAACTTGTGGTCATACATATCTCCTTCCATGACAAAACAGTCAGTGGCTGTATCAACAATTAAATTAACTTATTAACTGCTCCAATAATTTAGCTTATTTCAAGTTTTCATGCTTGTGTTAAATGTATGCTAAATGTTGTTTTTCCTCTTCAAATTCATTTAAACCTTTCTTCTGTGATTTGCTGCTAGAAATGTTTTCTTTCTGTTGGGACAATGTTAAACTGCCACTATTTTGCCTTGTCCTGTTTCGCTCTGCACATGGACTATTTCCCTCATTTTCTACAATTAAACCATCACGATGCTCTAATTATAAACACAATAGATTCAGCAGATCTGGAAATTCAGAGTAACACACAAAAGATGCAGGAGGAATTCAGCAGGTCAGGCAGCATTTATAGAAATTAATACACAGTTGGTATTTTGGGCCAAGACCCTTCTGCAGGACCAGAAAGAAAGTGGCAAAGATGCCCTAATAAAAAGAATGGGGAGAGGGGAAGGAGGACTAGCTAGGTGACAGGTGAAGTCAGGCATGTGGGAAAGGGAAATGGCTGGAGAAGAAGGAATCTGAGAGGAGAGTAGATCATAGGAGAAAGAGAAGAAGTAAAGGCACCAAGAGGAGGTGCTAGGCAAGTGATGAAAAGAGGTAAAAGGCCAGAGTGGGGAATAGAAGAAGAGGGAAGGGTGAGGGTAAAATACAGAAGGAGAAATTGATATTAACGCCATCAGGTTGGAGGCGAAAGAAGACATGTCAGAAGGGAATGGGGAATGGAATTAAAATGGTTGGCCACTGGTAAATTTTGCTTTTGGCAGATGGAGCGGAGGTGCTCAAGAAAGCTGTCCCGCCATTTACATTGTTTCTCAGCATTGCAGAGGAGGCCACATCAGGAGCACCAGATGCAACAGGTGACACCAATAGATTCACAGGTGAAATGTTGCCTCACCTGGAAGGACTGTTTGGGGCCCTGAATGGAGGCAAGGTTAGGGGTGAATGGAGCTCTAATTTGTTGCATTAAATGATTCCAATTTAAATGTTAACAGCTTCCCATTAGTTCCATTTTAACACCATTCAACTTAACTCACCTGACTCGAAATCAAGGCTCCCATAATCACTACTGGTGTTGATCCATATACAACATTTATACTTACATTTAGTGGCAACCATTTTTAGAGTTCATTTCTATATTGCCATTTTTTGCAGCGACATCTTTCTTCTTTCCCAAGTCTTCATTTAAGACTTGCTGTGATTAATCATGAGCTTCTCAAACTTGCTCTCACTACAATCTCAAAGTTACTCAATATCCTTGAAAGCTTTGTCACTTTTGATGATTGTGACTGTGTATCCCATCTTGTTTCCAATGTAAATCAGTCACAATCTCCAGTGAAGTATTTTACTGAACAGACTTAACACACTTGAGACACAAGGGGTAAAATAAAGTGTAAAATATTTACACAAAGATCTTATTCGGTCAGCATCTGTGCACAATGTTACATGTGAAACATACACATAATAAATTATGTATATATGGTATGAAATCTTTATTAATTTTCAAAACGATAAATTTTGGACTGCTGAAGTTCATTTAGATTTACTGGGCGATTGGGTAAGATGATCACACACTTAACTGTTTTATGAAGGTAAAATAAAATTTATTCCAGAAGAACATTCTTGACATTAAACCTTTCAAAACAATGTAAAAAGCCCTTTGGCATTATTTTGGAGTGTAGCAATAGAGTTGCCTCTGGAACTCGGTTGGCCAATATTTATCTCTCAACTAGTATAGGTACAAACGCAGATTATAGGGTTTTTATCATGCTACTTTGGGAGCATGTTATGCGTAAACTGCCGTATGCCCTACATTATAAACACGATTACTCTTTAGAAAGTACTTGGCTAATGTGTAAATCACGCGTCAGCTGTACACTGAAATGGTTAAGGATGCTAAGGAAATGTAAGTCTTCCTTCCTATATCTTTAACCCAGTTTGCTTCCCTGCACCGATCCAGGAGAATACTCTTTTCTCACAAGATTTTCAATGCATAAATTTTTAGCAATGTATTTTATGTTCTTGTCCTTCTTTATTTAGTGCAGGCTATATTCTGCAAATTATTCCCCCCTTTTCCTTCACAGTTTAATTTTTCATTCAAGTTATCCCACCACCATTCCCACGTCATTTGACTCTTTGCAATTAAGACATGCACTTCTATGTGAGAAGGAACGTACTTGCATGCATACTTGCCCCAGTTGTATTAAAATTCAGAGAGTCTTTACAGTTTTCATTTGCAGGTTTGGCGCGCATCGCCACGTGCACTCTTCGGGGCCGCGCCATGCGACCTCGCGAACGCGCGCGTGCACATTCCTTCCCGCCCATCCCCCAGCTACCGTCCCGCGCACGCCGCATTGTCCCTCCCCAACCGCCGGCTTCTTCGCTTCCGATTGGCTCATCCCCGATAACTGCGCAGCCATTGATTGGTGGTT
This sequence comes from Hemitrygon akajei, assembly GCF_048418815.1. Lineage (NCBI taxonomy): Eukaryota > Metazoa > Chordata > Chondrichthyes > Myliobatiformes > Dasyatidae > Hemitrygon > Hemitrygon akajei. The sequence continues at coordinate 38,290,011 of NC_133127.1, forward strand.
AGTCCTGATTCCATTGGCCCGGATGTCGGCCGGGCTGACTATAAATAAGACGGCCAACGCAGAGGCGGGAGCGCAGAGTGTTTAAAAAAAACGGCTGGGTACTGTTGACACGCGGCGGCAATGGTGAGCGCCACAAGGCCGCAGGCCCACCTGCATTAACCGCTCCCGCAGGAAAATTCCTCCGCGTATTTTCGCCTTCCTCACGTTTACCATTAGCTACCTTTATAACTATTTTTTCTCTCTTTCCTTCCTTGGCAGGCTGGCGGAAAAGCGGGTAAAGACTCTGGCAAGGCGAAAACCAAAGCGGTTTCCCGCTCACAGCGAGCCGGGTTGCAGGTCAGTGCCGGGCGCTGCGCGCTGACCCCGTGATCTTGGCTCGAGCGGCGGGCTGCTGGCGGGCGCGCGGGCGGGCACCGCCCACCAAACAATTAAACCGAAAAAAAAAACACGGCGGCCGTGTGGGGGAGGGGGAAGGGAGCGAGTGCGCGGCTCGGGCAAGTAAATCTGCTGTTTCTCCTTCCGCGGCAGTTTCCGGTAGGTCGCATCCATCGGCATCTCAAGTCGAGGACGACGAGTCACGGCCGAGTGGGCGCTACGGCGGCGGTTTACAGCGCGGCTATTCTGGAGTACCTGACCGCCGAGGTAAGAGGGGGATGGGGCGGTGTTGGGCAGCCGGCGCAGACCGGTGTGTGAGGGAACTCGGTCGTGAGTAGGAGTGTAGTCTCCCGGGATATGGGAGACTGATCTTCGGCCCGTGGGTCGATATTTGGTGGGTAGTTTTAGCAATCGTTTGAGTAGTTGAGGCCCAGGATAGACCAAGTTTGAGGAGCTGAGTGGCCTATCTCCGTGCTAGCCCTTATGGCGATCTAAGCTTTAGTAATCAATGCTGGAGGAGCTCCGGGTTGTGGAGGTATAAGTATGGCAGATGTTTTCGGTTGAGAGCGTGTATTAGCCTACATTGGGTCGTATACTGCATGCCTTGTTTTGTATCCGGCCTGCCATCACTGACTGGGGTGATGTGAAAACTGTTTTGCAGTGGTTGCACAGTGCAATAAGTTAATTACAAAAATCCTGTGCTAAAGGAATTGCATTAACTAACAAAATAGAGCACTCAGAAATCTGATGGAGGAAAGATACTGAATATATAGTGAATATGGTTCCCCACCTGACAGTACATTATTTATCAACGTCTGTCTATAATAAAACTCCTTACTGTTCCTTTAATCCTATACAATGTTTTTGATATGCATAGACTCTAATTTATAATGCTTTTATTCTCAGTATTTCCCTGGACCTCCTTTGCTCCAGGGATAGCAAACCTAGTCTTTACCCATAAAGATCTCCAATCCAGGCAACATCCTGGTGAATTTCCTCTACCTGGCAAAGTGTGGACTAATCAGTGTTCTGAAGTTTCAATGAATCAATCCTTGTATTAGCTTGTGCATTTGTCATGCTGGCTCTTCATGATATCTGGTTATGGCTTGCTAGGCTTTAGGGGTGGGTGGTGGGGTTGTATTATCTGCCCATGCTTAATTTGCCCATATTCCCTCAGGTGCTGGAGCTGGCAGGAAATGCATCCAAAGATTTAAAGGTGAAGCGTATTACCCCTCGTCATTTGCAGCTTGCTATCCGTGGTGATGAAGAGTTGGATTCTTTAATCAAGGCCACCATTGCAGGGGGTGGTAAGTACATTGTTGTGTTTGGCTACATATTGCAGAAGTGGATTTGTTGCACAAGGTTGACTTGTCTAGCAGCATGATTCTGTTTGTTAGAAAAAACTAATCTGCATGCTCCTGTATGCATACTCAGATTTTCAATGGGCAAATAGGATAGGTAGATGAGGCCAAATTTATGGGGTTTTGAGTAAATTGGGAATGTGGCTAAACGTAACTGTTTTGAAGTTGTTATGGAAGTAACAAGTTGCTTGCTGGTTACATGTTCTTCTCACTCAGTGGGTTTGGTATTGGTGTCTAATGACTGTGTTTGTTTTCTAGGTGTCATTCCACACATCCACAAATCTCTAATTGGCAAGAAGGGACAGCAGAAGACTGTTTGAGGATTAAATGTCATTTTTATTTTTTAGTTCATTATCTCAGGACTCCATTTTTGTTTAATCAGCTGTAGAAATTTTGGAGGATCTGGCTGAACAGACACTGGACTTCTGAAATGTGATTAGAAAAATCTTTTTATCTCCATATATGGGGGGGAGGGGTCATTTTAAAATAAAGCTAAAAGTAATAGTTCCCTGTGCAATGGTATTGGGAAGCAAAGTCTTGACTGGTGGAACTGAGTGAGCTGGAGATGTTCTCTGGTTCCTGCCTTTTTAATGAGGCCCTAATGCAATGTTTTAAATGCAGGAAGAGCTTATTGCTTGTATAACTTTATTTTTGGAGTGAAATCGAATCTGAATGGGTTGTCTGACTGTCTCCTTTGGGTGAAGTTTTCAATAAAATGCATTCAAAAACATCTGTCTGTAATCTGTTTGGAAGTAGTTGCCTTGAGCAGGAATTGTACTATTGCTGTAATTGTCAACATTGAATGCCAATAGCTAACTAGTTCTACAGTTAATGAACCATCAAGAAGCACTTCAGCCTGTACTGAAGGGACTATCAATAGCACTTCCAGTTGGAGGATTTGGATTCTGGTCAGGTTAACAATGAAATTCTGCAATACCTGTTACTCCAACCATAGGTTATGATTGAGTTGTCCTTTACACATCTTGATGTAACAAGGGGAAGAGACCTAAATTGACAGGACGATCAAGACACTTGAGTTAAGTGTCAATAACATAGCTAAAGGATCCAAGAGTAGGAAGCTGTCTGAATTTGAAGTTGGACCACAGCTGACACTTCTCCGCTTTGGTATTGCAAACACTGGGTTGCAGGTTGAGCAATTATTTGGCCAAAGAAAAAACAGGCTGAGGTTACATTCCCTGTCTGAAAAGGGAAACGATAGTTGGAATCTGGCATTTGCTCCTAGATAGGATGACATTTAATATATGCATTCAGGAATTGACTTACAGGTGGGATTTGGCTTTGTGTTGGCTGCCACAGATCTGAATAAGGTGCTCCTGCATCTAGTTATAATTCTAGTGCCAGTGTTCAATCATTCGCCCATTTAAGTTGTGTTTTAAAACCAGGTGTTTAGTATGGTGGTTTGAGAGTTCTGGCCTTCTGTATAATCAGAGCAAAAAGTTGAATTGGCAGTAAAGATTATTGGGTTGCTCAAAAGGTTGGTTGTGGTATGTGGTTCTGTGCAATTGTCCTGTGCTGGTGTTTTCAGGCTAAGAAGCCCTAGGCTTGAACACTTAATTTTACAGCAGCACTGAGTGAAGACATGGTGAATCTGCTTTTCCTTGACAAGATGGTTTTTTTATAGAAAGCCCTTTTGTTCTGGTAGAGCAATGCTAGCTATGACATTTGAGCATATCTTCAATGTTTAAAATGGCTGCATGTACATTGAACCTGAATGGATTTGAAGTTTTGTCTTTTGAAACTAAGATTTTGTTTGCAGTCACCAGCACAAGCAGCTGCTCCATCTAAACTGTTCACCTTTATTAGGCCTGTAGCCTTGTGCTTTGGTGATTCAAGTACTTGTACAGATACTTGAATGTCATGTCAATCTGTCTCCATTTTGTGCAGTACATTTGTGAAGAATATTTTACCCCTAATTTCCTGTGAACATTCGATGCTCCATGGGGGGCTTTTTATAACAACTGGTGTGTGTGTATATTTATAAAGGATCTCCTGATATATTTCTGCACTTAATGAATTTTGTAGAATCACATTGTATCTGAGCTAGTGAAAGTCATCTTTCAGAAATGAAATTTGTAATCTAGGAAATTGCATGTTGCTTTCAGATTTTCAATGATCAGAAACAATGTGCTATGCCCAGTAATCCCTTTTTGACTGTAGCCTAATCATAAGACAATTTATAATGACCAATTAACCTACAAACTGTTCCTCTGGACTGGGAGGAAACTGGAGTACCTAGAGGAAACGTATACAGTCATGGGGAGACCATATCTCCTTGCCAGTAGTGGTGAGAATTGTTCCCAGTTTGTTGGAACTAAACCACTGCTGCCATGCCATTCAAAAAAAGTCAACTAACATTTCAGTCTAACTAGAACATTTTGGGTCCTGGGGAAGTGGAGAAGAATGAACTAAAAATTTGGCCATGAGGCTACTACAAGGAACTGAATGCTTCCTGTATGCATTCTCCAATAATTGTAAATACTACTGATACCATTAATTTTCCTTTAATGGCTGGTAACAAGAATCTAACTTTAAGAGCTACTGAGTAGAGGTCTTATTTCATGAATTGCTTTGACCAGCTGGTACTTTGTTGACAATCTACAAACGTGGTTTCCATGGTGTAGATAAATGATTGATTAAAGATTAGCTGTAAGTACATCAAAAGTGAAATGTGTCAACAAGTGCAGTCCTTGGATGTGCTGCTATGCTTCTACTAAGGTATGTTTGAGTATGACTAAGTTGGGAAATGGGGTTAATAAAACAAGTGCAAAATCTATTAAAGTACTGAAATATTTGAAATACAAAGGTTGTTCTTGGAAGGACTGAATTGAAATATTTGTAAGGCAAGTAATACATGAATTTAATTGCTAGGTGGGGCCCTGGTGAGACCAAATTTCAAAAACTCGAATAGAATATTGATAATGGATTTACTTGATGTATCAAGGATAAATTTGCAATAGAGGGAGGGCAATGAAGATTCTTGAGTTGATTCCAGAGATGTTTTTGTACAATGAAAAACTTGGCACATTAGAAATAATATCACTGAAATGTACAAAATTCATACAGGGCTTTAAAGGATGAATGTTGGGTATAGTGTTTGTATAGAGCCAGAAGTCATCCATTCAGGATGACTGAGTGCTGAGAGAATTTTCTCAATGGGCAGAGAATCTTGGAATTTTTTCTAACCAAGTGGTAGGTGGAGGCTAGTTGAGTACATTTGCTTAATTGATCAATTAAGCAATAGATGGTAAGTGCTGAAATAAGATAATTTTGTTAAATGGATCAGGCTTGAAAGGGTGAGTGGATAATTCTGCCCTCAAGCCTGCTCTATCATTCAGTTGGACTTTAGTCAATCCTGTCTCACTATTATAATAGGATTTTGCATGTTATCACTAGTCGTTTAGGTTTCCTCAATTCTCCACAATCTGAATCTTACCACATTCTGGAAGTGTGCTAGTTAGTTAAACTGGCCACTAGATTTCCCTTCAGATCAATAGCAAACAAAAGACAATGTATAGATAGGCATGTATGAGACAGTTTCAGGGTTGCAAGAAAATTGACTGCCCTGCTAAGAACTAGTGTGGAACCAAGTGGTTTTCTGGCATAATGATCATACTATATTCTCCCTAACCATCCATTTGTTTATATCAATCCCCTTAAGTGTAGTCAGAGATGACATTACTATCTCCTGGGTTAGAAAATATAACAAGTTCACATTCTCTTGAATATTTCTTAGTCTTAAATGCCCTGCCCTGCAGCTTCAGACAAGGACTTTGTTGTAGCCCATCCAGCCTAACATTTTCCACATCACCAGCTTGTCCTTCCGTATCAGGATTTTTATACATTACTCCCCAGGGCTCTGAATACAAGCTTAGTGAACTTCTGCTTATGCAGAAGTCCTGCTATCTCGGGGAATCAGGTGGTGAACTTCAGTTCATTTTAACTTAAGGCAAGTATGCCCTTAAAGGCATGGACATTGATACTGCAGAAGATGAGTGTGGATTGGGTTTAGATAACACTTGGAAATCCTAGGTAGTTGTCTGATTTTTGTCCTTTTTATAAAAAAAAACTTTGTATCTGCCTCCACTAACTTCTCTGCAACATTACAGATATCTGCCACTGCATGAAAAACTTAGTGGTGCTAGAAAGTTTGTGAACCCTGTAGAATTTCCTCTGCTTAAATATGACTTAAATTCTAACCAGATCTTCATACTTTCTCATTGAGAAAAATGATCCAATATTGCATGTATTTGTTGGAAAAAGTATGAACTTTTGCTTTCAGTAACTGAGGCCCCCACCCCCAGTAAAGCAATACTTCAACCAAGTGTTTCTGGTAACTTGGTCAGGCCTGCACATCAGCTTGGATGAATTTTAGGCTATTGCTCGCAGAACTGCTTCAACTCTGGGATGCTGGTGGGCTTCCTTGTATGAACTGCTTGCTTCAGGCCCTTCCACAACATTTCTATCAGATTTAAGGCCAGGATTTTGACTTCAGTCATTTCAAAACATTAATTTTATTTTTAAACCATTGTTGATTCTTATCTTTAGGATGATTGTCTTGTTGCATTATCTAACTTCTATTAAATTTCAGGTGAGAGGTACCCTGACATTCTCCTGTAAAATGTCTTGATACAATTTTGAATTCATTGTTCCCTGAATGATTGCAAGCTCGAGGCAGCAAAGCACCCCCAAACCATAATGCTTGTTCCACCATGCTTCACAGTTGGGATGAGGCTTTGGTGTTGGTGTGTAGTGCTCTCTCCTTCAAACATAGCAATCTGAATTTCTGCCAAAAAGTTAAATTTTTGTCTCGTCCACAGAACATTATCCCAGAAGTATTGTAGAACATCCAGGTGGTCTGCAAACTTGAGACAAGCACCAGTGTTTTGTTTTGGAGGGTAATGGGTTCCTCCACAGTATCCCTCCATGAAACACCATTCATGTTCAGTGTTTTTATAGTGAACATCTGAGCAGAGACCAGGTAGTTTGAAAGATTTCTGCAGGTCTTTTGCTATTGCCCTTGGGTTCACTTTCACTTTGTTCAGCATTGCATCTTGTGCTTTTGGTGTGATCTTTACAGGATGCACACTCCTAGAGACACTCAACATACTGAGTTTCCTCTACAGACAATTTCTCTTACTGTGGACTGATGAACACATGTCTTAAATGTTTTTTATAGCCTTCCCCAGCTTCATGCATTGCTACAATTCTTAAGATGCTCTGAAAGCAGTTTTGATCAATGTATGATGTGCATAAACAGATTCTTCTTGAAGAGCAGTTGCTATCAGTAACCTGACTGCATTTTTTAGAGGGCAGGGCACCTCAAGTGAAGAAAAGTTAGTAAATATTTTCTAAAAACGACATCTAAACTACTCAGGATTTTCCTTAGACATGCTTTCTAAACAGACAAAGAAGAAAGCTTCTACTTTGAAGATAGTACAAGCTGAGCTGGCCACCATGAAGAAGCCTCGGACTCACGTGCATCTTACCTCCGGCGATACAGAACAGAAATCGGTGGCAACATCAACAGTCTCCAAGAAGGAACAGGAACTGTGCGTGCGCGCAGGAAAGGGCATGCGTAAATGAGCAATTTGAACTACAAATCCCAGCTACGATTGGAAGTGGAAGTGAAAATGAACCCGAGGTGGATTTGGATTCTCTGGAACATACAGATGAAGATGAGGTAAAAGAACAGGAAGAGGTTGGAGGTGGAAGATATTCTGGAAACATAAGAGAAGCTTTGGTGCAAATAATGCATGAATTAAATGACAAAAACATTAAAATAATAAAAGATATTAAAAATATGAAGACTGATAAAATGGTGAAAAAACAGGAGAAAATGGACAAGAAAGTTAAAAAGCTAGAAGAAATAACGGGAGACACTATTGAAAGAGTGAATAAAATGGAAGATAATATTCTTGCCTGGACATCAGAAAGAAAATGACTGTTGGAAAAAATAGACGTGCTTGAAAATTTTAGTAGATGAAATAATAAAATTGTTGGTCTTAAAGAAGGGATAGAGGGAAAGGATCCAATTAATTTTTTTTAATGGATCCTGGAAAATTTGGAAATGGAAGAGGGAACCCAGTTGATTGAAATCAAAAGGGTCCACAGAGCCTTAAGACCAAAACCCACGACCAATCTTGATAAAATACTTAAGATATCAAGATAAAGAAAAGATCCTGAAGGCGGCTGCCCAATGTGCCAGAAAGAGAAATGAGCCATTGATGATAGAAGAGAAAGCAGTTCTTTTCTATCCTGATAAGTTATGACCTTTTGAAGAGAAAGAAGGAATTTAACCCAGCGAAAAATTTTTTTATGGGGAAAAGGGTTATAAATTTATATTGTGCCACTGGCAACACTGATAATTTTTTTGGTTGACAGAAAAAGGATTTTTTACTGATCATCGGGATGCAGAGGAGTTTGCACAAGAACTCCCAAATATTCGCTAGACACAGTAAAGATTTAAAAGTGAAACAGATTAAAGATGAAGATGGGGACACTGAAGTGAGTTGATGGACATTAAGGATAGAAGAATATTTAAATATACTTTTGATATGGGAGAAAGGTAAAAATTTGAGAAATATTAATTGAGAGTAGTGATATTATTTTTTCTCATATATACTTTTTTCATGTTATGGGGAGCTGGGGGAATTTCGGATCGATCGCTACGGGATTCACGTGTGTAATCATGGCGTTTGCCATGACCTCACAACGGAGGGGGGGTAATGTGTTTTTTTCATTCACAACATTAGCAGGGGGTTTTTTGTTTTTTATCTTTATAATCTATTTTTATCTTTCTTTGCCTGGATGATTGGAGGGGAGACGCATAGCAACATGGAGAATTTTAAAATAATTCCCCAAGGTACTATGAGAGTTGAAATATGTATTATTATAGACTGGAGTAACCCCATTAAAAATAATGACTAATTTACTGAATTTTTAAAGTTTTAATGTTAATGGGCTTAATGGACTGGTGAAAAGAAAAAGAATTTTAACATGCATTAAGAAAATGAAAATAGATATAGGTTTTATACAAGAAACAAATTTAACAGATAGAACATCAGAAATTAAAGAGAGATTGGGTTGGAAATGTTATAGCAGCTTCATTTAATTCAAAAGCGAGGGGAGTTGCAATTTTGGTCAACATAACTTTACCAATTAAAATACAAAATGTATTAATTGATTCTGCGGGAAGATACATTGTCAAATCTTTTCAGAACTACGGACTCTTATGAATATTTATGCACCAAATGAAAATGATGTAAAATTTATACAAGAGGCTTTTTTTGAATTTGGCTGACGCACACAATAAAATATTAATAGGTGGAGACTTTAACTTTTGTCTAGACCCAGTTTTAGATAGGTCAACAAGGGTTGTTACAAAACCAAAAGTAGGAAAATTAACTATCATTGATGAAAGATTTAAATTTGATATATGGAGAAGAATTAACCCAAGAGAGAGAATATTCATTTTCTTCAAATAGACATAAAACTTATTCAAGGATAGATTTTTTCCTATTATCAGTGAATATTCAAGACAGTGAAAAATATGGAATATAAAGCAAGAATATTGTCAGATCATTCCCCCTTGATGATAATGATGGATAAGGAGGAATCGGTTTACAGATGGAGATTTAATTCAATATTAAAACATCAAGATTTTTGTGATTTTATGAAAAAACATTTTTTTAGATACAAACTCACATTCAGTTGATGATAAATTTATATTATGGGAAGCGATGAAGGCATATTTGAGAGGCCAGATAATAAGTTATACTTCTAAAATTAAGAAGGAATATATGGTAGAAATAGATCAATTGGAAAATATTACAAAATTAGAAAAAGAATCTCAAAGATATACGACAGAAGAAAAACAGACAACTTGATAATAAGAAGCTACAATATAATACACTTCAGACATACCGAACAGAAAAAGCAATTATGAGAACTAAACAGAGATATTATGAACTAGGTGAAAGATCACACAAGATTCTTGCTTGGCAGTTAAAAACAGACCAGGCTTCCAAAACGATAAATGCAATTAGAACAAGTGCAAATAAAATTACTTATAAACCTTTAGAAATCAATTTATTGGAACATCTGACTCCAAATGCATTTTGTAGAAGGCATTACCCCAGAGGGTCAAATAATTCCAAGGTCTTGTGTGAAGAGCTGATCACAGTTTAGGTCACATTTATGCAGAAATAGAGAAAACTTCCAGCACCACCATACCTCTCAATTTTCTTTAAATTTCTCAACCCTCCCCTCTAGTACTAAACTCTCTGAGCCGGGGGGGGGGGGGGGGGAAGAGAGAAGACTATTGATGATACAATATACTGTCTGTATCATTTACAAGCCCTTCAGTTTACAAACCTGTAAAGGGTCATGGTTCAGTCTTATACTACCTGCTCAACAGGCAACAAACTGGTGAATCTATTATGCTCTTCATTTTTACTGCATTTGATGGTATGGCTATAGTTTTCTACATTCGCAACAAGATGACTCAACTTCATGCTCATTTCTCCGTCTATGAAAGCAAGCATACCATATGACTTAACTACCCTTTCAACCTGTATCACTTTAAGAAAGTATCCCAAGGCCATTGTACATCAATGCTCCTAAGATCAGTTCCATGTATTCTATACGTCCTATCAGAATTTGAACTCTCATATCGTAATACCCCACACACGGATTAAATTTCACCTAGTACTGTTCCATTCCCACCTGATCTACGTCTATGTCCTTAAACAACCGTCTTCAACATCACTTATTTTCTTGTCCAAAACTACCAATTGTCAAACTGAGGAGGGATGTAACATGCTGGAATTCTAGTAACCCAGACAGCTTGGAATGGTGATTCTGAATAGTTATTTTCCACTCTTCGGTGGAACACAGCGGACCACCAAAACATTTATAATCTACAATGAAGGAAGAGCTTTGGTCTCCAAATGTAACTCTCACCAGCTGCAGCAGTTCGGTGAACAGTAGCGATGAGTTCAACTGGTCGAGATTATGCCGATACGGAAAGATGTAGATGCTGTGGATTTGAGCGTGGAAATGAATAATGTTGGACGCCCTCAGGTGAAAACACAAGTACCGCAGATTCTGGAAATCTGAAGTAAAAACAAAATGCTGGAAACGCTCAGCTCGTTGGTAGCATGTGTGCGGACAGAAACAGTGTCATTTTGAAGACCCTTCATTACAACTGGGAATAGGGTTCAACAGAGTCTAAAACCCGTTTTAACTTCCACTTCATCGACGCTGCCTTACCCGTTGAGTTTTTAACAGCATTTTGTACGGTTACTTTATCGGCTAGAGTACAAAAGGCGCTGTTTCACGATTGAGCTTGAGAAAGAAACATTTCCCAATCACCATTGCAACAGGACCAGTCTTTCCGGCAAGGAGAAAAGTATATTGCTCACATCAATAACACACAAGCCAGACACCAATAAGGCGGGGACTGGAAAATCTGGTACAGCCTGATCTCATTGGTGCAGCTTGCGGGCCAGAGGGCAACTACTCGACGATTCGGAACCTATATTTCGCCTCTAACAAAAGCAAATGTTTTTAAAAACAATTTTGCAATAAGTCAGAGAAGCAAGTATATTTCAGCAGCGGGTACACCTTTTGTTAGGGGTGACCTGCTGAGCCGGATTGCTATCTAATGGTGCGTTGCTGGCTTGTGTGCGTGTGTGGAATCTGCTTATTTCCTGGTTGAGTCGCCGGGCGAGGCGGAGGGGTTTAAAAGATGGAAGGAAACAGAGACGAAGCGGAGAAGTGCTTGAGGATAGCCCGTAAGGCGCTGCAGGATGGTGACCAAGACAAAGCGCTGAAATTCCTAAACAAGGCGGAGAAGCTGTACCCATCTGCCGAGGCGAAAGGTGAGTTTGCAGAATCTACAAAGATAAAACGGGGTTGTACTTCGAAGGAAAAGGCCGAGGCTCTTTGGTGTTGGAGTTCCACGGCAAGCCCCGGTTCCAGTTTCGCGGATCGGGGCCGAACGCAGCGGTAAATCATTCGGGCTCGGTAAATCAGTCCCGTGTGTCTGGGCTCGGCACGGCTGTCAGTGAAGCCCGGGAGCCGGTGAGGTGATCCTGCATTGTGCACCGTCATCTCTACCCAATTCTTGTTGTTTTAATTAGGACATCGACGATCGCAGCTGAAAACAGGCTTGTAGGCCGGTATGTTGTAAATTAACTGGTCGGGTTGAGTGCAGTTTAGATTATTAAAAAAAAGCCTGGCTGGATTTCGTCAGAAGAATCCACGTGATATCACGGCAAATGGAAGTTTTTTTTACCCTGATAAATGCGGATTCGAAAATCGAAGATACTCAGTGGTATGCAGAGGAGTGCAATAGACGTCCAGAGACAGGTTTAAATTTTGCTTCAACGTTTGTTTCTCTTTAAGAAACTAATATCAGAAACAATTTCGAACAAGCAATTAAATTGTTATAAAAAAAACCCTCTGCTTCACCAGTCCGATTCGGGGAAAGAAAACGGCCGTCCCTTACCTGGTCAGGTCTATTTTTGACTCCAGTCCCGCCAGCGTAATTGATTTCTTATTTTTTCCTGAAATGATTCAGCAAGTCATAATGTACGTGGCATTAGGAAAAGCTTAAAAATGCCTTCCTGAAAACGAATAAATACTTGCAGTGTTGAAAAGGTGATACCTGCAATGCAACAAGGTTTTGTTCATATCTTTGGATCGAATCTCCCGCAGTCCTGTTCAGCAAGAGTCATACCACATAGAACCTTTTAATCAATAAGGCGACTTTGGACAAACTGGGATTGGAGACTGAAGACAAAGTTTATGAGGCATAGATTGATTTTTGACTATCTGCCGTTTTTTTAAAAAGTAGAAATGTCAACACTAGTGGACATGCATTTGGGGGGGCAGATTTTTATTACAAAGTGGTGGATGGCTGAAAAGGTCTGCTGGGCTGGATGTAAAATTAAAATTAGTGGTGTTTTGAGGTTGTTGGGTAGATACAAATATAGAGGGATATGGATCATGTATAGGCAGAAGAGATTTAGAGTAATTTGGCATTATATTTGTCACACTGGGTGAAGGGCCTGTTCTTGTGTTGTACTGGCAGACTGTGGGCCTTCGTTGCCGTTGAGTTGTCGTCGACTCAGGGCAACTCTGTGGATAATGTAGTTGGGGTTTTCGTGATTATGCAGGCAGTGGGAAGATCAACCCTTTTGTGCTTCTTGATCTTGTCACTCAAGATTCAGTATCACGCAACCCTGCCGCTTTGCTTTGGGCCAGACTTTCATTAACACTTGCCTTTATTGTGATCTTCCTCCTGGCACAAATGTTAAGGTTTATGGTTATGTGTATGCTAAAGTGATGGGGTTACTGCTTATGATTGATGTGGGAGTGATGTTGGATTGCAGGGAATGAGTGCTGAGGTGTAAGTTAGTGTTTATGGGGGTATGTAGGAGGGGTGTAGGTGTTGGGTTTAGGGTAGGGTTGGGAGATGGAGATGCAGGCCTCCCCATGGGGAGAGACATGGGATGATGGGACCTGGTGTTGTCAGCTCATTTGTGGGGGTGTGACTAGGGTTATTTGGGATGTGTGGGCCCTTGAACATTAGGGTTAGGGTTTATGTGGGGCTGGGGGGGGGACAAAGGGTCAGGAGGTAAAGGTTAGGGTTGTGCAGCCGCTTTAATCTGGCTCATGCCTTTCATTAACTTGCTCCAACAACACGGCTTAATTAACCAGGTGTGCACTGGGACACATCATCATTCATGTAACCTGGGGTCTTCAAGTGTTTCATGTCTTTAATCACTAAACAGCCTCACCTAGGCAACCCAGTCAGGATTGATCAGGCCCGACTTGTTTTATTCCTATGGACCAAAATAATGAAAGCCATACAATTTCGAGGGTTAGGGTATTTTGGACTTCTTTATTTGGGCCATTTGAGGAGTAGAATGTTTTGAGCTTAGTTATTAGGGTTCATCTCAAAGTAACTTCCCTACTTTAAATTTACACTTGGATCGCATGATTTAAATTAACAGGGTGTACTGGAGGTTCAGTGTCACTCCATCCTGTCTTGTTTTCTGTGGTCCCAGCTTGGGTTACAGGTTCTTCTGGTACTTGCCTTCTTGGTATCTCACCTTTTTTTTATTGACCTCTTCGTGGCAAGTTACATAAGTAACCAGTTTGGCACCTGGCTTGAACTTTGAACTCGGGACCATCTGACCAGTGCTGATGCCACTACACCACTGACCAACTCAGACCTTTGTTACCGAGCCTGGAATTTGGTATTCTGGTGCATGTGTATAGCTCCCAGGTTCTATTGCACAGAATTTTGCTGCCATATCCTTTCATACAGTATGCTTTTCACCCATAACCTCTTACCCCGTACATGCCCAAACTTCAATGACTCCTGAATCAGTAGTGGTTACAAATCAGCTTATAGGAGAAAGGTTGAAAATCTGGCTGAGTGGTGCCATAACAACTACTCAATGTCAGCAAGACCAAGGAGCTGATTATTGACTTCAGGAGGAAGAAATCAGAATTCCAAGAGCTAGTCCTTATCGGAGGATCAGAGGTGGAGAGGGTCAGCAACTTGAAATTGCTCGGTGTTATTATTTCAGAGGACCTGTCCTGGGCCCAGCATATTAAGTACAATTACAAAGAAAGCACGACAGTGCCTCTTTTTCCATAAGAGTTTGTGAAGATTCAGCATGACATCTAAAACTTTGACAAACTTCTATAGATGTATGATGTAGAGTATATTGACTGGCTGCAACTCAGCCTTGTATGGAAACTCCAGTGCCCTTGAATGGAAAATCCTACAAAAAGTAATGGATACGGCCTAGTCCATCACAGATAAAGCTCACCCCACCATTAAGTACATCTACATGGAGCATTGTTGCAGGGAACTGCATCCATCATTAGGGACACCCAACACTCATGTCATGCTATCTTCTCAGGTACAGGAGCCTCAGGACTCTCACTACCAGGTTCAGGAACTTTTATTACCCCTCAACCATCAAGTTCTTGAATCAAAGGGGATAACTTCACTGAACTTCACTTGACCCATCATTGAAATTTTCCCACACCTATGGACTCACTTTCAAGGACTCCATCTCATGTTCTTGATACTTATTGCTTACTTATTTATTTTTATTAATTGTTTTTGTATTTGTAGAGTTTGTTACCTTTTGCACACTGGTTTCAACACCGAAGTTGCTGTGGTCTTTCATTGATTCTGTGCTGGTTATTATTCTATTATGGATTTACTGAGTATACCTGCAAGTAAATGGATCTCAGGGTTGTATATAGTGACATATATAGGTTCTTTGAAAAAGAATTTTACTTTGAACTTTGGCCAGCCATGCCTCTTTCGTAATCCCTCTGAGATTTTGACATCTTGTCTCAGTAGCCTCCTAGGTAACTTGCTAGATACCAAATGTAGCAGATTGTCAGCCCAGCAGGTAGAGCTGCTGCCTCATGGTTCCAATGACCCAAATTTGACTCTGACATCTAATGCTGTCTGTGTGGAGTTTTCATGTTCTGCCTGTAGCTACGTGAGTTTCCTCCTGCAACCCATGGTTTGCTGTGGATTGCCCCTAGGGTAGATATTTGGTAGAACTGGCATGTATATGTATGAGTTGGCCAAAGGGCTTGTTAAGCACTGCATGATTCCAGTCTGGGAGAAGTTAATGAGAATGTGGGGACAATAGGTTACAAGGGGGAAAATGGGGGAATGGATTAGGTGAGCTCGTTTTGGAAACCCACATAGAGTTATTGGGTTGAGTGGCCTCTTCCTGTGCTTCCAGAGAAGATGGCCTTGACTTTAATCTGTCCCTGCCTTCAACCCTCAAGGATATAAGATCTGTGGTTTTCTCCTTGAACATTTCTTGCCGATCCTTAATTATTTTTTTTGTAAAATGAGACCTTCTGCACTGAGTGAGCTTTTGGTCACTTGACTTAGTAGCTTGAGTGAATCTCTGTCAAGTTCTATTTGATAATCCTCCAATGTAGTAAGCATTAGACAGATCATTATTACCCTTTGGACAAGTATATGAATAGAAAGGTTTTTTTTTGTTTTTTTTCTTTTATAAACCTTTTTTATTGAGTTTTCAAATAATTACAGGAATAAAAGAAAATATATGAAAAAAAATGTATATACCCTTCCCCCCTCCCCTTAACCCCTCCCCCCCCCAACCCCCCTATAGAAAAAAGAAAGAGTGCCTGGATATCGGAAGATCCCCACATGCTCCATGGAGTTCGTAATAACTTTAGTATATATATTTCTTTCCCCAAATAACCAATTATTTCATCTTCGGAACACCTATATATTTAATCCTGTCTTTTGTAAATAAGGGCGCCAAATTTTCAAAAATGTTTCATATTTATCTCTTAAATTATAAGTAATTTTTTCAAATGGAATACAGCTATAAATTTCCTTCTTCCAATGATCTATACTTAAATATGTATCCGATTTCCAAGTAACTGCAATAGCCTTTTTGGCTACTGCCAGTGCAATTTTTATAAATTCTTTCTGATATTTATTCAATTTGGGTTTCGGTTTTATCCCTTCAATATCGCCTAGTAAAAATAATATTGGATTATGTGGAAGTTGTGTTCCAATAATTTGTTCCAATAAAACTCTTAAATTTGTCCAAAAAGGTTGAATTTTAGAACAAGACCAAGTAGAATGTAAAAAAGTACCGATTTCTTGGTTACATCAGAAACACTGATCGGACAAATTTGGGTTTAATTTATTTATTTTTTGTGGTGTAATATATAATTGATGTAAAAAATTATATTGCACTAATCTTAACCAGACATTTATTGTATTTGTCATACTATCAAGACATAGTCTTGACCAATTTGTTTCTTCAATTTTAATATTCAAGTCACTTTCCCATTTTTGTCTTGACTTAATGGACTCCTTGTTTAATTGCCTGTTTTTGAATCAAGTTATACATACAAGAAATAAATTTTTTAATCTTTCCTTTTTGAATTAAAGTTTCTATTTCATTAGATTTCGGCAATAACATTGTTTGACCTAATTTTTCTCTTAAATAAGCCCTTAGTTGGAAGTAACAAAAAAGAGTGTTGTTTGATACTTTATATTTATTCTTTAATTGGTCAAATGACATTAATATACCTCCTTCAAAACAATCTCCTATATATCTAATCCCTTTTTGAAACCAATTATATAAAAGTTGATTATCCATTGTAAAAGGATTAAGTCTATTTTGAATTAAAGATCTCTTTGCTAATAAAGATTTCTTTGTCTCATCATCAACATTTATCTTATTCCATAAGTCAATCAAATGTTTTAATATAGGAGATTCTTTCTTTTCCTATATCAATTTAGATTCCCATTTATATATAAAATCTTCTGGTGTATTTTCTCCTATTTTATCTAGTTCTATTCTAATCCATGCCGGACTGTCTTTCTCAAAAAAAGATGCAATAAATCTAAGTTGATTTGCTTTATAATAATTCTTAAAATTTGGAAGTTGTAACCCTCCTAGATCAAATTTCCATGTCAATTTTTCCAACGATATTCTTGACATCTTACCTTTCCAAAGAAACTTCCTCACATATTTGTTTAACTCTTGAAAAAACTTATGGGGTAGTTGTATTGGTAGTGATTGAAATAAGTATTGTAGTCTAGGGAATATATTCATTTTTATGGTATTTACTCTACCTACTAATGTTATTGGTAATACCATCCATTTATCAAGATCTTCTTGAATTTTTTTCAATAATGGTAAGTAATTTAATTTATATAAGTTCTTTATATCATTATCAACTCTTATACCTAAATATTTTATACCATTTGCCGGCCATCTAAATTGAGTTATTAATCGACATTGACTATAATCTCCTTTAGTAAGAGGTAAAATTTCACTTTTATCCCAATTTATTTTGTAACCTGATATTTTCCCATATTCTTCTAATCTATAGGATAATTTACGCAATGAGTGCAATGGGTTTGTTAAATAAAGCAGAACATCATCAGCAAATAAGTTAATCTTGTATTCTTCCTGATTAACTCTGAAACCCTTAATATCTGGGTCCATTCTAATTAATTCAGCTAATGGTTCTATCGCCAACACGAATAAAGCAGGTGATAATGGACAACTTTGCCTAGTTGACCTTGTTAACTGAAATGGTGTTGAAATTTGACCATTTGTCACTACTTTAGCTTTGGGATTAGTATTTAAGGTTTTAATCCATTTTATAAAAGATACTCCTAATCCATATTTTTCCAATACCTTAAATAAAAAATCCCATTCCAATCTATCAAATGCTTTTTCTGCATCTAAAGCAACTGCCACACTCATTTCCTCCCTCTTTTGCACCAAATGAATTATACTAAATAACCGAGTTACATTATCTGCCGATTGTCTATTTTTAATAAATCCTGTTTGATCCATATGTACTAATTTTGGTAAGTATTTAGATAATCTGTTAGATAAGATTTTTGCTATTATTTTATAATCAGTGTTTAATAAAGAAATAGGTCTATATGATGCTGGCTTTAAAAGATCTCTATCTTTTTTTGGCAATACTATTAAAATAGCTGTCGAAAAAGATTCTGGAAGTTTATGCGTTCTTTCCGCTTGAGGTATTAACTCCATAAAAGGAGGAATTAATAAGTCTTTAAACTTTTTATAAAATTCAGGCGGAAAACCATCTTCTCCTGGAGATTTATTACTTTGAAGTGATCCTAGAGCTTCTTCGACCTCTTTCAATGTAAAAGACATATCTAATCCCTTCTGTTCTTCCATATTTAATTTTGGAAGAGTTATTTGTGATAAAAACCTTTCTATCTTGACATTATCATTTTGTGATTCTGATTTATACAACTCAGAATAAAAATTCTTAAAAGTTTCATTAATTTCTAAAGGTTTATAAGTAATTTTATTTACTCTTGTTCAAATTGCATTTATTGTTTTAGAAGTCTGGTCTGTTTTTAACTGCCATGCAAGGACCTTATGTGATCTTTCACCTAGTTCATAATATCTCTGTTTAGTTCTCATAATTGCTTTTTCTGTTTGATATGTCTGGAGTGTATTATATTGTAACTTCTTATTAATAAGTTGTCTTCATTTTTCTTCTGTCATATTTCTTTGAGTTTCTTTTTCTAATTTTGTAATCTCTTTTTCCAATTGATCTATTTCTATCATATATGAATAGAAAGGTTTAAAGGGACTTGGTGTAAATGAGACTAGCTTAGACACTGTAGTCAGCACGGGCCAGTTGGGCCATTGGACTTGTGTTTGAATTGAATTTAGTTGACTTTATTTTTTACATCCTTCACATACATGAGGGATAAAAATCTTTACATTTCATCTGTAAATGTGCAATTATAGTAATTTATAATAAATAGAACAGTCCATTTAACATAGAAATGCACTCAAATCAGCATGAGGTAATCTGGTGGAGGAAGCTGTCCTGGAGCCTGTTGGTCCTGGCTTTTATGCTGCAGTGCCGTTTCCCGGATGGTAGCAGCTGCAGTAGATTGTGGTTGGGGTGACTCATGTCCCCAATGATCCTTTGGGCCCTTTTCTCACACCTGTCTTTGTAAATGTCTTGAGTCACGGGAAGTTCACAATTACAGATGCGCTGGGCTGTCTGCACCACTCTCTGCAGAATCCTGCGATTAAGGGAGGTACAGTTCCCATACCAGGCAGTGATGCAGCCAGTCAGGATGCTCTCAATTGTGCCCTGTAGAAAGTTCTTATGATTTTGGCGCCCGTACCAAACTTCCTCAATTGTCTGAGGTGGAAGAGGGTGCTGTTGTGCCTTTTTCACCACACAGCTGGTATGTACAGACCACGTGAGGTCCTCGGTGACGTGGATGCCGAGGAACTTGAAGCTGTTTACCCTCTGAACCCCAGATCCATTGATGTCAATAGGGGTTAGCCCGTCTCCATTCCTCCTGTAGTCCACAACCAGCTCCTTTGTTGTTGCGACATTGAGGGAGAGGTTGTTTTCTTGACACCACTGTGTCAGGGTGATGACTTCTTCCCTGTAGGCCACCTCGTTATTGTTTGAGATTAGGTCAATCATCGGCAAATTTAATTAGCAGATCAGAGCTGTGGGTGGCAACACAGTAATGGGTATACAGAGAGTAAAGGAGGGGACTTAGTACACAGCCCTGAGGGGCTCCTGTGTTGAGAGTCAGAGGGTTGGAGGTGAGGGAGCCCCCTCTTACCACCTGCTGGCGATCTGACAGGAAGTCCAGAATCCAGCTGCACAAGGCAGGGTCAAGGCCAAGGTCTCTGAGCTTCTTGTTGAGCCTGGATGAAATTATCGAGTTGAATGCTGAACCCTAGTCCAAGAACAGCATTCTCATATCAGCATCCTTCTCCAGATGTGCAAGGACGGCATGTAGAGCTGTGGCTATTGCGTCATCTGTCAATCGCTTGTGTCGGTAGGCGAATTGTGCGGGGTCCGGTTTGGGTGGGAGCAAGCTGCAGATGTAATCCTTGATCAGCCTCTCAAAGCATTTGCTTATTATTCAGGTGAATGTGACAGTTCAGACATGTTACCTTGGTCTTTTTTGGTTCGGGGACAGTGGTGGATATTTTGAAGCAGGAAGGCATTCTACAAAGTGCTACATTGTCCTGTGACTCTTAGTACAATTTAATGTTTTACAAGGAAGTTCCTGCATCAATCTGTAAGGGTGCTGAGCGTTAAAAGCAATACCATAATTTGGATTTATTGCTTAAACATTTTTTTAATTTAAAGCTCTAAACTACAAGTACCAAGGATTTATGAATGGAGTTTTGAAAGTAGAGGCATGAACTTGATCATTTGGGTCCAGTGGCCTTTATTAGCTTGATCTCCCAGTGATGTTTTGCGTGCCTGATGCAGTTTAATTTAAACAGGACCTGCAACAACAAAACATTTAGATAAGAGGAATTTAGAGGGGAAAAAGGGCCAAATGCAGGCAAATATAACTATCTTGATGGTCATCATGGACAAGTTAGACCGAAGGCTTTTTTTAAATGGTGCATTACCATGACTAAGCAGCAAATAGATTTATTTTAAACAAGGAGTTGATTAGGTATAGGTTAGACAGTTTTGAAATCTTTTGAAAACTTTTGCCACAATCTCAAAGGGCAGGCACGATGATCTGAAACCCTCAAAAATGGTTGGACATTAACTGAACTGTCTGGAGTTTGCACAAACTTTGTGTGATTGGATTGGACCCTCTGGTTTCCTCCCATGTCACAAAGATGCATGGGGTGGTTGATTAGTTATTGTATGTTACCCCTAGTGGGAGGGATGGAAACTGAGCACCTGGGGAAGAAAAAGTTGCTGTTAAATAAGTGGGTCAGTAAGATTACTGCGAGAACAGCATTTATCTGATTGGACTAATGGCCTCTATATCATAAGGCAATATACACATTTGACTGAACAGTTTGACCAATGAGGCTGAATGGAAATTCTTGTAAGGCTGCACTAGACTTCATGCCTAGTAACACTGACGTATTTGTCCCGTTAATGTAATATATTGGGAGTGACAGAGGTGTGATAGGAATAAACTGCAGATTCTGGAAATGTAGATCAACACCCAAAGGAGTTGGAGGAACTTGGCTGGTCAGTCAGCATCTATGGAGGAAAATGGACAGTTGACATTTCAGGACCCTTCTGCTTGACATGCTGCCTAGGATGGTGTTCCTCCAGCTCCTTTGTGCGTTGCTTTGGATTATCAAAGGATTGCTTTGACTCTGTGTACTCAGTATGCTGCAGAGAAGCAGGACATTTGGTCCACCCACTCCAGTGAGATCCTGTTTGAGGATTTTTGCTATTCTGTGGCCAGACGGCATCAGCACATGCTTGGTGTGTTGGTTGTTAATGTAAATGACACATTTCACTGTATGTTTTGATGTAGATGTGATAAATAAATCTGACTCTTGATGCCCTGCTGCCTTCGAGTTCATGGTTGTCGTTGTTCTCTGGAAAAGAATCACGTTGCAGATATTGGACAAGGAAATTGAAAGCCCTCCTGCTGTAGATGGAGGTGTGGTAGGATGGGGTCTGAGTGTTTTTGTGTCCATGTATGTTTGCTAAGTCTGTGCAACATTGTCTGGTCTCCAATAATCTTGGACTTCCTTGCCTCTGCACCAGGACTTGCTCTGTGGTAGTTGGTGTGTAGCAGCTGCCCCTTGCTACAATGTGCCTCTGTCATCTCCCACTCCTTGAACTGGGGTAGGAGCAAGTTCTCTCCTCCCTGATGCAGTAGTTTGAACTTTGAATGAGTCCATAAGTTTGAGTTTGTTATAACCAGCTTCTGAGTGATAATGAACATAGAACATTATGTACCACAGCACTGACTTGCTCAGCACTCGGGAACCAGAATGAGAATGGAACTGGTGCTGAAATGATTCATTTTATCATTCCATGTCTGCGTACATCACTGACAGTGCTATGAACCTCTGCTCTCCTGCAGCTGAATCGTGAGCCTGATGAACTTGGATCACAGCCATAAAATGATCTCCACCACATGCCTTGCCTTATCGCAGAGGCGGCCTGTGAGGGCTGGTGTTTGGCAGGGTTGAAAGAGAGAGACGCTCACTTAATGCTGAGGTTTGGCACCTAGGCTTTACACTGTAACTGCAGGGTTATGGATGTAGCACATCATGGAAAGCAACCAATATAATCAAAGACCTCACCCAACCTGGACATTCTCTCTTCTTCCCTTGCTCATTGGGCAGAATATACAAAAGCCTGAAAGCACATACCACCAGGCTCAAGGACAGCTTCTATCCTCCTGAAGTAAGACAGTCCTCTAGTACGATAAGATGGGCCTTTGATCTCACAGTCTACCTTGCGATGACGATGCACCTTATTGCCTACCTGCACTACACTTTCTCACTAACTAACAATATTCTGCATTCTGTTGTTGGTTTTCCCTTGTACTGTATGGATGGCATCCAAATGTTTTTCACTGGACCTTGGTACATGTGATAATGATAAACTAGTTTACTCCTCTAGAGTGCTGCCAGTGCCAAGCTGGGGAAGTGCCTGTCCATGTGCTGACAGATCTCCCAGATCTTATTCAGTCTTGTTGGATGTGATGGAATCTTACACCCCCACTGATTGGCTCTGCAGTGCTCCACAGTTGGAAGATTTCTTCCGTCGCCAGCAACCATCAATTTCATAAAAATTTCACATGGGGAGTACCCACTGTCTGACGAGGTTTCTTTACTGTTGGTCTGAACACCAGGAGGCTAGAACTCCATGCTGATATTTTCTTTCCACACAGGTACAATGTAAACATCACAGTATCACGGGCACATAGCATCATATGCACAAAACACAAATGTAAATTATCAAATTTTTTTTACAGGAAAGAACAGAACAAAAATGTCCATTTTAGGTCAAGGTGGTCATAGCATTGCTAATCTGTAGTGGTTAGACTTCTGACGTTTCATTCAAGAACTGAATGTTGAAAGGAATTAGCTGTTCTTGAACCTAGCGGTGTGGGCCGTCAAACTTCTCTACCTCCTGGCCAATGGTAGCTGTGAGAAGATGGCATAGACTGGATAGTGGTGGTCCTTGATGGATGGTTTTTTTTTTCTTGAGGCCATGCCCCCTGTTAATATTACTAGTGGTGGGCAGGGATGTATCCTTGATGTGTTGGGTTGAGTCCAGGACTCTCTGTAGCTTGTGTTCCTGCGCGTTGAATTGCGGCATTAATCCATGATGTAACCAGTCATGATACTTTTAACGGTGCTGTTTTCTCTGGACAACTTGATCTCAGACCCCAGCCAAGTTTTTCCACTGATAAAATCTGAGGAACTTGCTATCAAAACTTAACTCATTCTTGGTATTGGCTTATGATATGGAAGCTAAGTTCATCAGTCAGAGATCCTTCTGCATTTCCTTCTGTAATTTGATAAGACATTAAGCTGATATAGCCTGTCCTTGTATAGAAGAATGTTAAAATTCCCTTAATGTGATTTTGAAGAGCAAGAGAGTTCTCCCCAGTACCTCGAAGTGGGTACTTTTTCTGAAGATAGTATTACTGTAATGAGATTGCCTGCTGACTTTCATGTGGATCTTACTGTTCACAAAATTGATCCTTGGGACAGGGATGTGAGGTAAGGGTCAAATAATATAGAGTAGGGGTTACTGGCTGCGATTTTTTTTGGGGGTAAGTCAGTTTGTGGGTAGTGCAGGTGTATGGCTGTGTTAGTGGCTTGTACTTGAAGACCTCCCATTTTGGACAGTTGGATTATGACTGTTGTGCTCTCAGAGTGGCCATTGATGATGCACACACTCTCCAGTATGCTGCCCTCCAAATAAGCCCAAGTTGCTCCTAATGGAGGATTGAATAAAGGGGATGACGCATGGTGTCTACTAAATAATGTGGAATAACCTGGAGATGGCTTGAAGGAGGGAGAGAGTATGGCTCCATTAAAACAATTCAGAGCCATTCTATTGCCATCTGACTAAACAGTGAAGGGTAGTGCGCTGTAAATTATTCCAGAGTTGGCAGCTTTGCCACTGCTGATTGAGCACCGCTGTGTCTTTGGGGACGCTGATGTTGTGGTGGGAACTCCTGGGGATTCAGGAAGCTGCAGCTGCACACTGGGGTTGGAGAGGTATCTGTTCCTCTGGCACTTTTTCCCTTCAGCTTTAGAACGTGACAAAACAGAATCAGGACTAGGCCATTTGTGCCCGATCCTCTAATCCATCTTTTGCAAATACTGGAGGAAGACAGCACGTCAGGCAGCGAAGTCGACGCCTCGAGTTGTGAATCTTCATCTGGACTAGGATGGGAGATAGTGGGTGTAAAATGGGTGGGGCTAGAGCAAGAGCTGGCTGGTGATTGATGAATCCAAGTGATGGGGGCGATAGGATGGAGGGAGGGAGGAAGAGAATGGGGATGTTGTACAAAGCTGGGAGGTGATAGGTGGAAGAGGCTGAGCTGAAGAAGATGGAATTTAATAGGAGAGGACAGTGAGCCATGGAATAAAGAGAGAGAGGGAACTTAGTAGGAATATGTGGGAATGGGCAGAACGAGAGGGCGGAGCGGTGGAAAGGGGAGATGGGGGCTGGGGTGAAAGTGGGTGAGGGGAGTGATTACCAGAAGTTGGAAAAATCAACATTCATTCTGTTAGCTTGCAGACTAGCAAGGTAGTGTGTATGAGGCAGTGGAGGACGTCATGGCCTAACCTGTTGTTGGGGGAATTAAAATGCTGGCTACTAAGAGATACTGGATAATCTTTTCCCTCCATCCTAACCCTATTGTTTCTCATTATCTAAAAAATCTATTGATCTCTGATCTGAAAATACTTGAGCCTCCGCAGCCTTGATAGGTGGTAGCAAATTCTAACAATTGAACTCTCTGTTTGGCTGAAGAAATTTCTCCTCATCTCAGTCTGAAAGGTTGAGCCTTTGGACTGAAGTGTCACCTCCAACTCTGGATGCTCGGTACTGTATCACTCTGTCAATCCTGTAGGTTCTGTAATGAAGATTTACACCAGTTAGATCATCGCTTATATTCAGAAAGGTTATGCTTTTCCCAGGGCGGAAGTGGTTATTATGCATGGACATAATTTTAAGGTGATTGGAAGAAAGTATAGGGGAGGGATGTGAGAGGTAGGTTTTGTTACCTTGAGTGTGTTCGGTGCCCAGAATGCACTGCAGGGATTGCTGGTGGAGGCAGAATCATTAGTGAAACTTAGAGACTTGGATGAAAGAAAAACGGAAGGAAGCATTAGATTGATCTTGGAGTAGGTTAAGAGGTCAACATTACACCGAGTCAAAGGACCCCACAGATTTGGGCCCAGGCTGCTTTATCTCTCGGTTTTCACCATCCCAGAATCAATCTGTACTCCCTCTGCCCTAACCATGTCCTTTATTTATCTCCTTGCTCCTTTTAGCACTAATAGATGCTATCACTAAGAATGGAAGTGCAGCTGGTGGTCCACGACAGCGCCCTGAATCGGGCAAACCTAACCAGGCAAAGTCTACGGGCCCAACTGAAAACGGGGCCATGCCAGAGAAGGAGAAGAAAACGGAGACAGCAAAGGCCTACACGAGTGACCAGTTGGAAGGAGTTCAGAGGTATGGATGGCAGGCGGTAAAGGAGTTGTCAGTGAAACCGTGATAGGCTGGACTTCCTTCCATCCTCACTACAGGAATGAAGGCCCGGTGCGGGGGAGTGGGATGGAAGGAGTGAGACACCCACTGATTGAAAAGCTCACAACAAAATAGGAGTAGGCCACTCAAGCCTGCCCCATCATTCAGTATGATCAGAGCTGATCTATACTGGCCTCAGTTCCTTTTCTGTGCCAGTTCACTACAGTCCTCAATTCCTTGATCTTCCAAATTTGTCTGTCTCCACCTTAAATATCTAATGATCTGACCTCCACTGCACTTGGCAGAGAATTCCAGATTTTCAAAACCATCAAAGAGAGAAATTTCTAAACGCCTCTATTTTAAATGATCAGCTACCTGTCTTGCCGTTTTGTCCCCTTGTTCATGACCCTACCACTCGTGAGAATGTAGAACAGTATAGCACAGGAACATGCCCTTTGACCCACCATGTTTATACCGAAGATGACATTGAAATAAGCTTATTGTCTGCTGCCTGCAAGTGAACCATATTGCTCCATTCCATGCATATTCATATGCCTTTATCATCATAACTGAAAATAAACATCTCAACTCTGTCCCGTCAAGCCCCTTTGGGATCTAGTATATTTGAGTAAGGTTGCACCTCATACTTCTGAACTCCAATGAACACATCTCATTAAAGTTGATAGCCAGGCAATCTCATATGCCGTGTCTTCCTAATTAAATGGAAAAAGTGATGATATGTCCTCTTTTGGAAGAGGACAGCGAGGCTGAGAAGAAGTGCGGCGGCGGCCATTTTCAAATTGCTTCTCAGATCGGAGTTCTGAGAGGCGGGACTGCGCAGGCGCGTGAAGGAGGCCTGGGAAGGAGGGAAGATATAAAAAGGAGAGGAGGAGTGAGGCAGTTCTCTTTTGGAAGAGGACAGCGAGGCTGAGAAGAAGTGCGGCGGCGGCCATTTTCAAATTGCTTCTCAGATCGGAGTTCTGAGAGGCGGGACTGCGCAGGTGCGTGAAGGAGGCCTGGGAAGGAGGGAAGATATAAAAAGAACGCAGCCTTAAGCAGCGGGCAGCTTCGTTTGCGGGCAGCGGAGTGAGTCGGGAGCAGAGTGTAGGGCTTGGGCTCAGAGGGCTTAGGCGGAAGAGGGCACAGTAGGCTTATCTTTTAGTTCTTGTTATTTTCAGTTATTCGGGAAGTATGAGTGTGAGGGCAGCTTGTTGTTCTCGGTGTCGGATGTGGGAGATTCTGGAGTCTCCGAGCCTCCCGGACGTCCACATCTGCGCCAGGTGCGCCGAACTGCAGCTCCTGAGGGACCGAATTAGGGAACTGGAGCTGCAGCTCGATGACCTTCGCCTGGTCAGGGAGAGTGAGGAGGTGATAGAGAGGAGTTACAGGCAGGTGGTCACTCCGGGGCCACGGGAGGCAGATAGGTGGGTCACGGTCAGGAAGGGGAAGGGGCAGGTACTAGAGAGTACCCCAGTGGCTGTACCCCTTGACAATAAGTACTCATGTTTGAGTACTGTTGGGGGGGACAGCCTACCTGGAGGAAGTGACAGTGGCCGGGCCTCCGGCACAGAGGACGGCCCTGTAGCTCAGAAGGGTAGGGATAGAAGAAAGAGGACCATAGTAATAGGGGACTCGATAGTCAGGGGTTCAGACAGGCGGTTCTGTGGAGGTGATCGGGAGTCCCGGATGGTAGTTTGCCTCCCTGGTGCCAGGGTCCGGGACGTTTCTGATCGCGTCCAAGATATCCTGAAGTGGGAGGGTGAGGAGCTAGAGGTCGTGGTACATGTAGGTACCAATGACATAGGTAGGAAAGGGGAAGAGGTCCTGAAACGAGAGTATAAGGAGTTAGGAAGGCAGTTAAGAAGAAGGACCGCAAAGGTAGTAATCTCGGGATTACTGCCTGTGCCACGCGACAGTGAGAGTAGGAATGGAATTAGGTGGAGGATGAATGCGTGGTTGAGGGATTGGAGCAGGGGGCAGGGATTCAAGTTTCTGGATCATTGGGACCTCTTCTGGGGCAGGCGTGACCTGTTCAAGAAGGACGGGTTACACTTGAATCCTGGGGGGACCAATATCCTAGCGGGGAGGTTTGCTAGGGCTACGGGGCAGACTTTAAACTAGTAAGATGGGGGGGCGGAAATCAATTTGAGGAAACTATGGGAGAGGAGGTTAGTTCACCAGTAGAGCAAGTAAGTAGACCGTGTGTGAGGGAGGACAGGCAGGTGATGGAGGAGGGATGCGCTCAGCCCGAAGTTGTAGGGGAGAAGAAAGAAAAGGATAATAAATTTGAATGCATTGCTAGGGATGAAAAGAGAGGAGGAGGTGGAGAGTATCTTAAATGTATCTATTTTAATGCTAGGAGCATTGTAAGAAAGGTGGATGAGCTTAAAGTGTGGATTGATACCTGGAATTATGATGTTGTAGCTATTAGTGAAACATGGTTGCAGGAAGGGTGTGATGGGCAACTAAATATTCCTGGATTTAGTTGCTTCAGGTGTGATAGAGTAGGAGGGGCCAGAGGAGGAGGTGTTGCATTGCTTGTCCGAGAAAATCTTATGGCGGTGCTTTGGAAGGATAGATTACAGAGCTCCTCTAGGGAGGCTATTTGGGTGGAATTGAGGAATGGGAAAGGTGTAGTAACACTGATAGGAGTGTATTATAGGCCACCTAATGGGGAGCGTGAGTTGGAAGAGCAAATGTGTAAGGAGATAGCAGATATTTGTAGTAAACACAAGGTGGTG
The DNA here is from genome assembly GCF_048418815.1 of Hemitrygon akajei. NCBI lineage: Eukaryota > Metazoa > Chordata > Chondrichthyes > Myliobatiformes > Dasyatidae > Hemitrygon > Hemitrygon akajei. Next base: position 38,318,587 of record NC_133127.1, read on the forward strand.
ATTGTGGGAGATTTTAATTTTCCACACATAGATTGGGAAGCTCATTCTGTAAAAGGGCTGGATGGTTTAGAGTTTGTGAAATGTGTGCAGGATAGCTTTTTGCAACAATACATAGAAGTACCGACTAGAGATGGGGCAGTGTTGGATCTCCTGTTAGGGAATGCGATAGGTCAGCTGACAGATGTATGTGTTGGGGAGCACTTCGGGTCCAGTGATCACAATAGCATTAGCTTCAATATAATTATGGAGAAGGACAGGACTGGACCTAGAGTTGAGATTTTTGATTGGAGAAAGGCTAACTTTGAGGAGATGCGCAGGGATTTAGAGAGAGTGGAATGGGTCAAGTTGTTTTATGGGAAGGATGTAATAGAGAAATGGAGGTCATTTAAGGGTGAAATTATGAGGGTACAGAATCTTTATGTTCCTGTTCGGTTGAAAGGAAAGGTTAAAGGTTTGAAAGCGCCATGGTTTTCAAGGGATATTAGAAACTTGGTTCGAAAAAAGAGGGATGTCTACAATAGATATAGGCAGCATGGAGTAAAGGAATTGCTCGAGGAATATAAAGAATGTAAAAGGAAACTTAAGAAAGAGATTAGAAAAGCTAAAAGAAGTTACGAGTTTGGTTTGGCAAATAAGGTGGAAGTAAATCCGAAAGGCTTCTACAGTTATATTAAAAGCAAGAGGATAGTGAGGGATAAAATTGGTCCCTTAGAGAATCAGGGTGGTCAGCTATGTGTGGAGCCGAGGGAGATGGGAGAGATTTTGAACGATTTCTTCTCTTCGGTATTCACTAAGGAGAAGGATATTGAATGGTGTAAGGTGTGGGAAACAAGTAAGGAAGTTATGGAACCTATGACAATTAAAGAGGTGGAAGTACTGGCGCTTTTAAGAAATTTAAAAGTGGATAAATCTCCGGGTCCTGACCGGATATTCCCCAGGACCTTGAGGGAAGTTTGTGTAGAGATAGCAGGAGCTCTGACGGAGATCTTTCAGATGTCATTAGAAACAGGGATTGTGCCGGAGGATTGGCGTATTGCTCATGTGGTTCCATTGTTTAAAAAGGGTTCTAGAAGTAAGCCTGGCAATTATAGACCTGTCAGTTTGACATCAGTGGTGGGTAAATTAATGGAAAGTATTCTTAGAGATAGTATTTATAATTATCTGGATAGACAGGATCTGATTAGGAGTAGCCAGCATGGATTTGTGCGTGGAAGGTCATGTTTGACAAACCTTATTGAATTTTTTGAAGTAGTTACGAGGAATGTTGACGAGGGTAAGGCAGTGGATGTAGTCTATATGGACTTCAGCAAGGCCTTTGACAAAGTTCCACATGGAAGGTTAGTTAAGAAGGTTCAGTCGTTAGGTATTAATGCTGGAGTAATAAAATGGATTCAACAGTGGCTAGATGGGAGATGCCAGAGAGTAGTGGTGGATAATTGTTTATCGGGATGGAGGCCGGTGACTAGCGGGGTGCCTCAGGGATCTGTTTTGGGCCCAATGTTGTTTGTAATATACATAAATGATCTGGATGATGGGGTGGTAAATTGGATTAGTAAGTATGCTGATGATACTAAGGTAGGAGGTGTTGTGGATAATGAGGTGGGTTTTCAAAGCTTGCAGGGAGATTTATGCCGGTTAGAAGAATGGGCTGAACGTTGGCAGATGGAGTTTAATGCTGAGAAGTGTGAGGTTCTACATTTTGGCAGGAATAATCCAAATAGAACATACAGGGTAAATGGTAGGGCATTGAGGAATGCAGTGGAACAGAGAGATCTAGGAATAACAGTGCATAGTTCCCTGAAGGTGGAGTCTCATGTAGATAGGGTGGTGAAGAAGGCTTTTGGAACGCTGGCCTTTATAAATCAGAGCATTGAGTACAGAAGTTGGGATGTAATGTTAAAATTGTACAAGGCATTGGTAAGGCCAAATTTGGAATATTGTGTACAGTTCTGGTCACCGAATTATAGGAAAGATATCAATAAATTAGAGAGAGTGCAGAGACGATTTACTAGGATGTTACCTGGGTTTCAGCACTTAAGTTACAGAGAAAGGTTGAACAAGTTAGGTCTCTATTCATTGGAGCGTAGAAGGTTGAGGGGGGATTTGATCGAGGTATTTAAAATGTTGAGAGGGATAGATAGAGTTGACGTGAATAGGCTGTTTCCATTGAGAGTAGGGGAGATTCAAACGAGAGGACATGATTTGAGAGTTAGGGGGCAAAAGTTTAAGGGAAACACGAGGGGGTATTTCTTTACTCAGAGAGTGATAGCTGTGTGGAATGAGCTTCCTGTAGAAGTAGTAGAGGCCAGTTCAGTTGTGTCATTTAAGGTAAAATTGGATAGGTATATGGATAGGAAAGGAGTGGAGGGTTATGGGCTGAGTGCGGGTAGGTGGGACTAGGTGAGATTAAGAGTTTGGCACGGACTAGGAGGGCCGGAATGGCCTGTTTCCGTGCTGTGATTGTTATATGGTTATATAATGACCTCTTCTGTTCCCTGTACGAAGGGATCTCGGTGTTGTGTGCATGAATCACAAATGATAGCAGGCAGGTGCATTGAATGCTTAGGAAGGTAAATGGCTCCTTGGCCGTTACAGGGGATTGGAGTTTAGAAATGAGGAAATAGTGTTTCAATTGTATAGACGTGCTGAGGCCACAGCTGGGATATTGTACAAAGTTTGAGGCCTGGGGGAGAGCAGCCATGTTCACATTAAATGCTGGGGCAGGGTTTCAGGAGCCAAGTGGCCTTCTCCTGTTTTGTCTACTTGTATTTCCACTCTGCAGCCCTCTTTCTGCCAATGGGTGATGATGTTAGTAGGTGTTTTAGTAATGACAGTCAGTTTAAAAAAAAAAAAAATCCATTTAGGCTTGAATTCCTCAGTCGGCATTAGATTTTGTACTTTGCAGACTTCTGGGGACCCCGCTGGAAGAACAGGGGGTTTCAGCGTTGTCATGACCAGGAGATGGTGGTGGAGTACTTCACCAGATCTCCAGCCTTGGTTTTTCTGTCTCAACCCTGAAATGGAACTCAAACCTACATATCTTTCTCTTTCAAAATGTGGTGGTGCAGAAACAATGTGAAGAATTCGATTTCACATTCCAAATTGTATGAATATTGGCTCTGATCTCATCCCATTCAGTGGCTCTGGACCAATGGATTACAGTTTTGAATGACCATTCACTCTTCTCCCATTGACTGTTGGAAATCTGTTTGCTTGAACTTTGTTCTGATCCTTCCCTTCCCTTCCCCTGTTACTGCCTGCAAAAGTGTAGGAGTAGAATTAGGCCATTTAGCCATTCTAATCAAGGCTGATTTATTAATCCTCTCAACCCCATTCTACTGCGTTCTTCCCTTAACCTTTGACACCCTGAGTAATAAAGAACCTATCAACCTTCACTTTAAATATATTCAATGACTTGGCCTCCACAGCCGTACATGGCAATGAATTCCACAGATTCACCACCCCCTGACTAAAGAAATTCTTCCTCATCTCGGTTCTAAATGGGCATCCCTATATTCTGCTATTTTGATGCTGTGTCTTCTAGATCTAGTCTCACCCACTGTAGGAAACATCCTCTCCACATCCACTCCATTTAGGCCTTTCAATATGTAATGGGTTTCAATGAGATTCCTTCCTCCCACCCCCCCCCCCCCCCCCCCCAACAGTTTAAACTCCAGCAAGTACAGGCCCAGAGTCATCAAAAGTTTCTCATATGTTAACTCTCTCATTCTCGGAATAATGCTCGTGAATCTCTCTCTGGACGCTGTCCAACGCCAGTACATCTTGTCTTAGATAAGGGGCGCAAGACTGTTCACAATACTTAAAGTGTAGTCTGACCACTGCCTTATAAAGCCTCAGCACTACATCCTTGCTCTTATATTCTAGTCCTCTCAAAATGAATGTTAACATTGCAATCACCCTCCTCCTGCAAGTTAACCTTTAGGGAATCCTGCACAAGGATTCCCACATCCCTTTGCACCTCAGAGTTTAAAAAAAAATTCTCCATGTTTAGAAAGTAATCTCTGCCTTTTTTCCTTCTACCAAAGCACATGACCATACACTATATACCATCTGCCACTTTGACCATTCTCCCAATTTGGCTAGGTCCTTTTGCAGACTCTCTGGTTCTTCAGCACTATCTGATCCTCCAGTTTCAAGCTTTTAAAATAAAATCGTTCCACCATTGTTCACTGCCTCTTTTGTCATTTTTACTTAGTCATCTGCAGGATATGGGCATCGTTGGCAAGGCCAGCAATATTGCCCTTCCCTCTGAGGTGTGTGTGGTGCGCTCAGCCACTGCAGCCATTCTTGTGAAGGATTTCCCACAGTGCTGTTCCAGTGAGGATGATGGGCTGGTGATATACATTCTGTATTTCCATATCGGGATGGTGAGTGATTTGAAGGGGCCCTGCAGGGGGTTGGTGCTAAAGCATATCTGCTGATGTTGGCTACAGCCCAAGCTCTGGAATTCCCACACTCAGTGTTTCTACTCCCTTAGATGCTTTTGAAATCCTTGTTCCTTGAATTTGCCTTTGATCACTTGTCCCTCTGTAACATGACGTCAGGCCCTGCTTCCACTGCCGTGAATCCTCTTGGGATGTTTTGCCACATTATAGGTGCTATATAAATGCAGTCAGTTGTTAAATGGTGAAATCTGTGGTCTGCAGAAATTTTTTGAAGAATAAAAAGGTTGAGACCTTTGCAGTATGAGCAATGTTACAACTTGGTGAACTTTGCTGTTGGGATTTTGATTTTTGGCTACCTGGTCTGGAATACTACAGGCTAACTTCAAGATTGTTTAATGTAATTTCCAGAGGATGTGTAAAGGAGAACAAAATAATTGTTTCTGTGGATCAGATGTAGCACAAAAAGAACACAATAATAAAAAAAACACAATAAATATCTATACGTAAACTAGATTATATACATAGACTGATTGCATCTACGTAAATTGATGCTAGGTGCAGGTCTGCCCATACTTAACTCTGACAGGAAATGATAAAGTAGTAGTGGGGGGGGATGCTTTGTGAGGTGGGTTAGTGGGTGTAAGTATTGATTAGCCTTGCCATGGGGGTAAGTAACTCTCTTTGAGTCTCGTGGTCTTGAAGTGGATACTACTAGCATCCTCCCTGATGGGAACGGGACAAACAATCCATGAGCAGTGCATGTGGGATCCTTCATGATATTGTTGGCATTTTTCTGGCACCGTTCTGTATATAGGTCCTTGACGGTGTGTAGACTGGTGCCAGTGTTGCTTTGGATAGTCTGGACTACCTGTTGCAAGTCTTCCTGTCTGCCGGATTGCAGTTTCTGTACAATGCATTGATGCTGCATGTTTGGATGCTCCCTACTGCGCATCTATAGAAGGTTGTAAGTATAGATGTGCGTAACAGAGGTCTTGGTGAGTTTTCCTGGTTGTGTAGGATGTGTTCTGGGGCCACGAGAGGTTGTGCGAGGTATGCACTCCAAGGTGTTTGAAACTGCTCGCAGTTTCCACTGCTATGCTGCCGATGTAAAGAAGGGTGTGAGTTATCCAGAAGCTGATAACCATCCCCTTGGTCTGTTGACATTGCGGAAGAGGTTATATGCCTGGCACCAGGCCTTGATCTCTTCCCCTCTGTGCATTAGCATGCTAGTAATGGTGATTTGACTATTCCAACCCAGGATAAAGAAATGTAAAGATTACTATGAGATCCTTGGGGTCAGCAAGGAGGCATCTGACGAGGATCTGAAGAAAGCTTACAGGAAACTGGCGCTGAAGTTTCATCCTGATAAAAACCATGCACCTGGAGCAACTGAGGCATTTAAAGGTGAGCTGAGAGATTTTCTCTTTGATCTGCCTGTGGTGTGATTTCTGCCCTGTGTCTTTGCAAGTACATTCCACTCAGTGCACGAAGCCTTCCTCTTCCTGTGGTGCAGAGGCCGTCCAGTAACTCCGTAATAATTGAAAATTAAAACACAGAAGGTGATGGAAATTGAAAATAAGGTGCAGGAAGTACTCAGCAGGTTGGTCTGTATATATGGGAAGAGACTTCTCACAGACATGAACAGACAGGGAATGGAGGGAGATAGACCTTGTGCAGCTACATGGGTTTAGATTAGATTGGCATTGTGGTTGGCACAGAAACTGGTCAAAGGGTTTGTTCCTGTTACCTATTACAGGCTGAGTTCCCTTCAGAACTGGGAAGGGGAGAGAAATTTAAGGGGTAGGGAGGGTGGGAGTAGACTATGTCTGTGAAAGTGTAACCATGGGGATAATCTGTAAACCAAATGATGTAGTCAGTGAGAGAATGGGAGCAGTTAGAGAGTGAGACTGTGAACAGTGGAGTGTAGGAGTTGAGAATTGCAGAGCTGGAGGGAATGACTGGCTGGGCACATCCTCCAGACCCGGGGGGAAAATCTCAGAGAAGCTGGGCACCGTAGTGGATGTAGACAAGTTGGGCCGACGGGCCTGTATTCATGCTGTATTACTTATGATTTTTTAAAAACTGTCCCAATATCACAAATAACTGACGCAGACCAAGAAATCAATTTAACCTGAAGTTGTAGAATTCAGTGTCGAGTCCAGAAAACTGCGGTGTGCAGGGAGAAGATGAGGCACTGTTTTCCAAGCCTGCATTGCACAGTTTTGAGCCAATAACTCCCCACAGCCCCATCTTTTACAAAGTTCTTGAATCAAACCTTTGTTTTACCCCTTATGGCTACTGACACCAAGTGACCAGAAGAAATTCCTTCACACAGGATGGCGAACCTTTGTGAATCTTTACCCCAAAGGGCTATGAGGGATTAGTCCTTCACAGAGAATATGGAGGTTGATAGGAACTAGGAATTCAAGACAGGAAGCTTATGGAGGAACATAATGCTGAGGTAATAGACCTTATTGAATAAGACCTTAGGAGCAAAATTAGGCTATTTGGTGCATCAAGTCTGCTTCACCATTCGATCATAGCTGATTTAGTTTCCTACTCAACCCTCTGCCTTCTCCCCATAACCCTTACTAATCAAGAACCTATAAACCTCTACTTTAAATCTGCCCAAAGTCTTGGCCTCCACAGCCATTTGTGGCAATGAATTCCACTGTTTCACAGCCCTCTGGCTAATGATATTCCTCCACATTTCTGTTCCAATACTGTTCCAAAGGGATATCCTTCTGAGGCTGTGCCAGATATCCTTCTGAGGTCCCAGATGCTCCCATTATTGGAAACGATCTCTCCGCTTTCACTCTGACAAGTCCTTTCAATATTTGACAGGTTTCAATGAAATCCTTCTTATTCTTCTAAATTCTGGTGAGTATAGGCCCAGAGAGATCAAAAGCTCCTAATTAGTTAATTTCCTTTCATTTACAGAATCATTCTTCCTAATCTCCTCCAGACCCTCTATAATACCAGAATATTAGTCAAAATATTGGATATGGGGCCGAAAACTGCTCACACTACTCAAACTGTGGTCTGACCAACACCTTGTAATGTGCTGTCTTTATCACTCTGCTTTTACATTCTAGTCATCTTGAAATGAATGCTAACATTGCGTTTACCTTCCTTATTACTGGCTCGACCTACAAGTTAACCTTCAAGGAACCCTGCACTAGGACTCCCAAGACCCTTTGAACTTCCAATCTCTGAATTTGTTCCCCTTTTAGAAAATAGTTTATGCCTTTATTCCTCCTACCAAAGTGCATGACCATACACTTCGCTAAACTGTATTCTATCTCTCAATACTTTTCTTATTTTCCTAATCTGTCCAAGTCCATCAGAAAATTCAGTTTCCTCAACACCTATCTTTGTATCATCAACAAACCTGACCACAAAACCACCAATTCCATCATCCAGATCAGTAACATATAATTTGAAAAGTAGTCGACCCAACACTGAGGCCGGCGGAATACCACTAGTCACTGGTAGCCATCCAGAAAATCATCTTTTATTCCCACTCTTTGACCCAATCTTGTATCCATCCTTCTGAAGTGTGGTCATTGTTATAATTGCATGGTAAACTCCCACACGTAGCAATGAGCAGATAAGTTTTAAGTAGTTGAGGGTTCAATAATGGCTGCAGGAGCTGGAACGAGCTCCCTCTCTATTGTGCTGTGGGAGCTTTATGCATTTGGGGAAACAGACAGTATCTCACCAGTAGTTTTATATGTCACAATGTTTTTTTTAATTCAGCAATTGGAAATGCCTATGCTGTGCTCAGTAACCCAGTGAAACGAAAGGATTATGATCAGTATGGTGAAAGCCAGTCCCCTGGGAATTACCAGCATGGAGGCTTTGAATTTCATCGAAATTATGAAGCTGATATTACTCCAGAAGATTTATTTAACATGTTCTTTGGCGGAGGATTTCCTGCAGGTATGTTGAAAATACTTCATAAATGTCAGTGTTGCTCTTTCCATGCGTAGAGGTTCCAAGTGCATTGGCCGATGTTCCAACGTGGCTCGTTTTCCCAAACATTGCATTAACCTTCTAAAAGGGAGAGGCTCTTCTAAAGGAGAGGATGGACAAACAGTAGTTTTCTCAGGAGCGGTGGAGGCTGAGAGTTTATGAAATTATGAGAGTTGTAGATAGAAAGCCAGCAACTTTTATCCCAGAGTTGAAATAATTGATACTAGAGGGCAGGCATTCTAGGCGAGGGGTGGGGGGGAAGAGTTCAAAGGAAATAATGTGAGGCAGGTTTTTTCCTCCAGAGAGTAGTGGTGCCTGGAATGTGTTGCCAGGGATGGTGGTGGAGGCAGATTTAATAGTGGTGTTTAAGAGGCTTTTTGATAGGTATGTGGATGTGTAGAGAATGGAGGGATATGGACCACATGCAGGCTGAAGGGATTGGGTGTCATGGGTTTGGCACAGAACTGTGGACCAAAGAGATAATTCTTCTTTACTCTTCCTTATACCCATTGGATTTCCAAATATTGTAGTATTTAAGGATCTTGACTCAAAATGTCCACTCTCCGTTTTCCTCCATTAATGCTTCCTGACCCATCGAGTTTCTCCAGTGCCTTTGTGTTGCTCCTTTATTCAAAGGTGGTTTTTTGGGCGTCTGTGCTGGAGTCAGCACTTATTTCCCATTGCTAACTGCCCTTGAGAAGGTGGGAGTGATCCACTACTTTGAAATGCTGCCTCTTTTTCTGAATGTGGAGTCCCGTTGCTTTTGGGGCACCCGGTGGAGATGGTAGGGGATATGGAGGGAGTGGTGTTATACTCCTTCTGCCAAGACACCCCAGATCTCCAGTGAAATGTGAACTCTGATAAATGTCCAGCAGGCTGTACTTAAATAGGATGATGAATGGGCAACAGGACCCAGAGCAAGAATCAGGCCGTTCGGCCCATCGAGTCTCCTTGCCAATCCATCGTGGCTGAATAATTATCCTGTCAACTCCATTCTCCTGCCTCCCTTTGCTATTTTGCTACTCTTATTAACTGTTTTAAATGCACCCAATGACTTGGCCTCCACAGCCACCTGTGGCAATGAATTCCACAGATTCACCACCCTCTGGCTAAAGAAATTCTTCTCCTCTCTGTTCTAAAGAGACATCCTTATATTCTGAGGCTATGCCCTCAGATCCTAGGCTCCCTCACTATAGGAAACGTCCTTTGCACATCTCCCTTTCAATATTCAGTAAGTTTCAATGAGATCCCTCCTTCATTCTTCTAAACTCCAACCAGTACAGGCCCAGAGCCATCAAAAGCACCTCATATAACCAAACCTTTCATTCCCGGGGTCATTCTCGGGAGGTGGAAGATGCATTGGATACCACAAACAAGAGAAAATCTGCAGATGCTGTAAATCCAAGCAACACACACAAAATGCTGGAGCAACTCAGCCGGCCAGGCAGCATCTATGGAAAAAAGTAGAGTCAATATGCTGGTTTAGCCGATGTGATTGAAGGTAAGGTGGAGTCCTGGGTGGTAATTGGCTTATCATTGTCACATGTACAGAAATACAGTGAAAAGTTTTTATTTGCATACCATCCAAACAGATCAAAGTACATTAAGGTAGTAAAAAGGAAAACTGATTGCAGAATATAGTTTTACAACTATGGAGAAAGCGCACTGAAGGCAGATACAGGTGTCCCCGCTTTACGAATGTTCACTTTACGTCGCTTCGCTTTACAAAAGATCTACATTAGTAACCTATTTTCGCATTACAAAGAGGATTTTCACTTTTACGAAAATTTTTCCCATATAAATGAATGGTTTTTTGTTTATGCCATTTTGGCTTAAGAAAGGTTTCATAGGAACGCTCTACCTTTGTAAATGGGGTGGGGGGGGCACCTGTAAGGAGGTGCAAGGACCACAACAAGAGATCAAGAATTATGTTTAGCGTACAAGAGATGCATTCAGGTGTAGATGGAAGCTGTTCCTGAGCCGGCTGGTGTGTGTTCTCAAACTTCTGTATCTTCTGCCTAATGGGGAGGAGGTAAAGGAAGAGAGAATGACTAAGGCAGGAAAGGTCTTTGATTATGTTGCCTGATTTCCTGAGGTAGCAGGAAGTGTAGTCAGAGTTCACGGAGGGGTGGCTATAAAAACCATGTGGAAGAATTTGCCTGTTTCAGCATTTGACAAGAGGTAGACAGCACCTGACTTCAGTGTTGCCAGTAGTGGCCCTGATTTTATTACCTAGCCTGGATTGCCCCAACCTCGAGGCCTGTAGTTGAAGACCGGAGTGGTGTCTTGAATATTAATCGAGATTCCTGGGCAACTCCAACTTTATTTAGAGATGCAGCACAGTAACAGCTGGCACAATGACCCGTGTCACCTAATTATACCTGCGTGACCAATTAAATTACTAACCTATAAGTTTGGAATGTGGGAGGAAACTGGAGAACACCTGCTGGAATTGAACCTGGGACGCTGGCGTTGTAATAGTGTTATGCAAATCACTACACTGCTGTGCTGCCCCCATTAGAAGAAGTTGATTAGGAGTTGGGATCATGTGAAAAGCCTGCTGAAAGTGTGGGCGACATGAGCCTGCTGCCTTAGATTTGGTTAGAATAGCTTCCTCCCAATATGGATGGGACACCAGGTCATCATTCCCATGGACAGAAGAACTGTTATCCCTTTGATAACAACAATATGTACAAAGCACCAGGGCCACTGGAAATAACCTGTGTATGGATATAGTGAGTTCAGTGCAAGTTTCTGTTTCTGAAAGCTCTCCACCTCCATTCCCTGGACCTGGGCTCAGGACTATTGAGCTTGCAAGGACAGGTCTGTGATCCAAGTGTTTTGGTGCCTCCCAGGGCAAAACATTGAAGTGTGCCGTAGGTGAACCTTAAATTTGCAGATCCACGGTGGATAACAAAGTTATCCAAAAGGCCAGTGGATAACAAAGGTGTGCTGTACACAGAGCAGGGGCCTCAATTACAGAAGCATCACCTTGACTCTGTGTTAATAGAAAAACACATTCATGAGGTGTGGTGGTAGACTGATAATATTCCAAAACTAAGCCCACTGTGACAGCTGTGAATTTTTAAATTCAGCCAATTAATTAATTCTGCATTTAAAAAGGTTATTATTGTAAAAATCTAAGTTTCTTTATTTAAAGCCTGTGGGGGAAAGGGATTTGGTGTAAATCAGAACATGCTGTGAACATCCAGCATTTGCTAAGCATCCTTAGTGTTCTAACCCCATTTCATATCTCGGATACTGTTTTTTATACTATTAGTGGGATTTGTCACCATTATTCTGGTGGATCTAAGTGTAATACCAGAGCTAACTGGATTATGGTGTTAACTCGCTACAGATCCATATCGGATTATTATTGCCATATGTACTGAGATGCAGTGTAAGGCTTTTGCTTGTGTGCCATCCAGAGAGATCATTCTGTACATAAGTACATTTAGGTAGTAAATATAAAACAAAATGCAGAGCAGATAGACAGAGTTCAAGGGGCCTTGTCGAGGTAGGTTGGGAGATCAAGGCTTTATCTTTCAGTGTATGTGAGGACCGTTCAATAACAGATAAAAACTGTCCTTGAACCAGGTGGTACTTTTGTCTAATGAGCCGCTGTGTTCAAGGGCAAATGGAGAAGGACAGAAATCGTTGGCCTCCTGCCAGATCAAAGTTAAGGATGAAGCTGGTCTTGTCCTCTTAAAAGGAGTAATACCCAATGTTCTGTGAAATGATTTCAATGTAAACATTTTACTGCTGAATTTTGTTTCTGAGAGGGGGCATGAATACAATATTCAATAAATATGTTCCCTTAGGGGTGGGGCCTTCTTTGCTGGTGTGGTGTATATCATTGATTGACAGCTGGAGCAGGTCCGTATGTCTTCAGTTGTCAAGATCCTAGCTTTTTGTTTTAGAAAAAGGTCCCTGAGAGACTTAGATAAGGCTAGATAGTCAGTTTCTTTATCCCAGAAGTTCCAGAGGGTGTAGGTTTGAAGTGAGGGGGAGGGAGTTTAGAGGAGAATTACAAGGCCAGTTTTTATTACAATGGTTAGTAGCTACCTGACAGGGAAGGTGGTGGAAGTAGATACAGCAACAACCTTGAAGAGCCATTTAGACAAGCACATGAGTGGTCAGAAATGGAAGGGAAGTGCAGTCTGGCAGCACCCCCAACAACAGCCTATCCCCAGCCAATGAGTTTAATGCATTGTGTGCACGCTTTGAGCAGAAGAAGATTAGAATGTCATTGGTTGCATCTGTACGCGCAGTCACCGACGCGGATGTAAGGTCGATCTTGCGGAGAGTGAGCCCGCGGAAAGCATCGGCCCCAGATGGTGTCGTAGCTGTGTTGTTAGATGCTGCGCAGATCAGCTGGCAGGTGTATGCGCAGACATTTTTCACTGCTCCCTGCTTCAGTCTGAAGCTTCTACCTGCTTTATGGTGGCTACTATCATTCTGGTACCTGAGGCAAAACAAGGTAATGTGCCATGATGTCTCCTAGTTGATGGCTCTGCCTTCCACCATCATGCAGTGCTTCGAGAGGCTGGTCATTGCACATATTAGCTCCAGCCTTGACCTACTGCAATTCACCTGCTATGGCCACACTTGGGATACTGCAGACAATGTTGGTTACCTTAACTAAGGAAAAAGAGGCAGTCTGAAAGAAAAGAACTAGGTGACTTCCTGGGATAAGAGAGGCTAAGCAGCTGGTCTGCATTCTTTAGAGTTTGGCAGAATATGGAATGATTTTAATAACAGTAATAATAAGTATTGATCCGAAGTGGAAATTCTGTCATTACAGCATCAACATTTAAAATACGCTTTGTAGTGTGCAGACTTAACTAATAATGAAGTTCAGAATAATAATATACACAATATTAATTTACCAATGTGCAATAATGTACAAAATAATAAAACAGAGTTTCGTACTATGAAGTGTGTTCTCCTGTCACACAGAGATGAACTGCTGTATATGCTTACTGCATTTAGTAGGAAAGATCTTGTGTTATTGTTTTTCTCTCGTATACAAGGCTTTGATAGGCTAGATGCAAGGTGTTTTAGGTTCTCCTACTTGTGAAATACATTCAAAGTGAGGGGCCGATCATTTAAATCTGGGGTGTGCAGAAATTTCTTCTCAGAGAGTGGTGAATCTTTGGAATTTTCTGCCTCAGGAGTGTGGAAGTTGGGTTATTGGAGGGAGGTAAAGATTTAATAGATTGGGGAGCTGTCACAGAAGAGCAGATGAGGCCTTCAGCAGATCAGAAATGATCACATTGAATAGTGGAGCAGGCTCAAGTAGCCTACTGTTTTCCTGCTGTTCTTATTTTGATTTTGATGCTTTTTGTATGGGCTTAGATCATTTCTACTACATTTTTATCTTTGCAAAGTGACCACCTCTCTCTGTCCCAGGGTGTCAATGTGATAAATATGCAGTGTCTAATTGTTTGCTCGATTTTAGGTAGTGCACAGACGTACTCCAATGGAAGAGCGAGGTTTACAACGCACCAATCGTATCACCGAACTAATAGAGACAACGAGCGAGCAGACGTACGTAATTGCCCTGCGAGCAGGGCACTTATTAAAACCCTAACTGCTGATGATCTGACCTTGAGAGGCTCAGTGAAGTTCTTTCATTAAACTTCTCCCATTTGTAAACTTTCAGAATTTAAAAAAAATGATTTGGATGTTTTCTGTCTCTCAACATCAATCAGGGACATTGAGAAATCGTGGAGAAAGATGTTGCTACACGAAATGGCAGAGGCCACGGCAGCTTTCTGGTGGTGGTGGGGCATTAAAATTCACTGCAACACTCACTGCACCTCAAGGTAGCTCCATATGATTAGTACAGTTCACAGCAGGAAAACGTGAGGGTATAAGACCACAAGACCATATGATATAGGACCATTTGGCCCAACGAGTCTGCTCCGCTATTTCATTATGGCTGATCCAATTTTCCTCTTAGCCCTAATCCCCTGCTTCTCCCCATATCCCTCCATGCCCTGACTATCAATAATCTATCCTCAGTGTCAAGGTTCTAATTGCAGTCTAGTAGCTCAAACAAGTTTGCCACATTACTCAAGTACCCAACACCAGATTCCCAAAACAGGCAATTTTATACTAAGCTCCGTTATGGCAAGAGGTTACTTGGGAACACTTCAACAATGTTCACGAAAGTTCCTTAAAATGTAATGTTTCATCTGACTGATGGGAACCTCCAGCCGGTAAAAATCCAAATGGAGAATGGGCATCCAAAAAAAAAGTTTATTTGGATACCACCCCATCAAATACCTCCTGACCAACTTTGTATATTCAGGAAATATTGGGATAACATCTACATATCAATGTGTCAGTGCTACTTATTGATACGTGTATTGGCATGATGTATTTGCCAAGTTAGCCCATTGAGCCTCTTCCTTGCACAATTATTATCAAAGTTCAAAGTAAGTTTATTATTAAAGTATGTACACGTGTGGCCCAGCTGAACTTTGAAAACTTCCACAGTCAGACTCCATGGTTCGCCCGTTCTCCAGAATGTATCATTAGAGTTTTCTGTGAGGAAGTTGGTGCATAGGTAAGGTATTTATAATTTCTGTAAACTATTTGTGCTGTGCAAAATAGAATGTAATCATTAAAGTATGTTGTTTAAGGTGTAACAGAATACTAAACTATAATTACAGCAAATAAACTCTTTTTAGTATCTAAATATCTCTAATATGGAGGAACAGAGCACCAGTTTTTTTAAGTTGATATTTCAATTTGTAATCCATTATCCCTAATCTTGATACACTCCATGTACAAACTGGTTTGTTATCTGTCAGAATTATTAAATCTAATTGGATGATCACCTATGATAGGACTGATGAGGCGTTCCTGGATAGGCTGTGATTTCTGTTCATGGGAAAGGAGCAAGTCTACACAAGGGAGTGCGGTGAACTTCTATTGACAGCATTTATTTCCCAAGATTGCTGGCAACCGCCTTTCTGTCACTAGAGCATAATTTTTTCCCCCCAAGATTGCTGGCAAGCACCTTTCTATCAGTAGAACATTTTTTTTAATAGAAGGAAAGTATCATGAGTTGAACATTTCGTCCACAGTTTTTGCAACAATGCTGTCCAGTTTATCCAGTCAACAGCTTTTTTTTTCTCTTCCTTTGTTCTCAACTAGTTTATGGATCCTGCTTCCGTTGCTGCTTTTGGTTTAAAAACCACTTCTTTCCCTAACAAGTGGAATTTTCTTACTTAATAGTTGTGGTCTTCCCCTACTGAAAAATCCCCATTTTTCTTAACTAGGATCTATCAGTAAATTTGCCAGCTCTTAATCTTTAGGGCAGTGTTGCAAACATGATAAGTATCTCATAAAGTGAGTTGTGTAGACAGCTTGCCCTTCTTTCGAGCAACAAATAGGGAAGAATATGTGATGGCCAGATCCTAACTCCACCATACTGTAATCCCCCATTGCCTGTCTGATCTAAATGCAGCTTGATTTCTTTGCTATGAACTACTCTGGGTTCTTTTAAAGAAACGTGGTCAGGCAGAGTAACTGAAATTCACCTGGGAAAATGGTCTCTGCCGTAACGTGCTTCAACATCTGATTAAGGATTGTTTCAGCATTTGAGAGAGAACTTCTCCAAATCTATGTTGGAGCTGAACTATGGAAATTAATTACGTTATTCTTGTTACTTACAGGGAGGATTTTCGATGTTTTTACAGCTGTTACCTATAATTGTCTTGATCCTGGTGTCTGTTTTAAGCCAATTGATGGTATCATCTCCACCATATAGTCTCTACTATCGAGCGTAAGTATTACTGATATATATTCATATTCTCCTAATTCATTTTGCTAGGGTGAAACTCCATTTGTGTGGCATATTTGCATGTTAGCCGAATATGTAGCTGATGATAAGCAAAACCAATTATATTAATTATTCCTTGTGTTAATAGAGCTATAACAATACATTGTAGCATCAGTCCATGTAAGACTTGAGGGAACAGCCTTGTGTTCAAAGCAACAAAATGAAAATGACAATGACTTACAAACAGATTTATTTTAAAGAACTATAGATTTTTGATTTGGAGCATCTTCCATAGTGAATGCTGCTCTACCAATGGCGACAAGGAAGCAAAATAATCCTCTAGAGAATTGGTTGCATTTATGTTGGTGCCACCAATTTCTGGGTAGCTTGGTTGAAGTATACATTCATGGAATAGATTTCTGTTCATTGTTTTGGGTTTTTTTGCTCGTTGCTTAAATAATTCTGGTCGGAACATGATTGACATTTTGAATATGGTAGGAGACCAGTTGAGCAGTGACAAGATCTAAAATAATCAGTGATGGCCTGTGTTGATTATGGCTTCCATAACATCAAGGCTCTGGACTATGAGCAGATCATCTGACCTGTCCTTTCTACTCCTTGGAAGGTCATCAGCATTCCTGATCTTCTGCCCTCCTGCTCTCTGTTCTGCCTTCCATCAAAAGATGACTATACCTTTTTATACAAGACTGAAATCAACTTGCCATGGCTTTGTGTGCTGTATAAATGTAAGCTTGTATTTAATTGACTGGAAGAAATGAGCTGGGTTTTTTCAATGACTAACTTTTGCATTTGCAGTGCTGTGGGGCATACTGTCAAGAGGCAGACCAGCAACCTTAAAGTAGTTTATTTTGTCAGCAAAGACTTTGAGAAAGAATATACAGGTGTGATGGTACAAAAAGTGGAAAAAAGTGTTGAAGAAGATTATATAACCAACCTTCGAAATAACTGCTGGAAGGAACGGCAGGAGAGTAAGTTTCTTGTACTCAACTTTCTGAAATTTTAATCCTTTTCAGGAGTGATTTTAATGCAAAGCTTAAGATGATTCACTACATTTATTCAACCTGGACCAGGGATGGCCAACCTTTTACATTCTGTGTTTCAATTTTTTCAGATGCATCATGCAACTCTCGTACCCCCACAATTCTTGTAAAAATACGTTAATATAGAACTCGTGCGTGAAAAAATTGACACATGTAATATGGCCACCCCTGACCTAGACCCTAGCAGACTGATGTTAATAGGTTGACTAAATTAAGGGTTGGGAAATGGATGACCATCCTCCACTTTGGAGCACATATTTAGACAGAATTGATATGAGTTCTCCTCCTCCTTTCAGCCTAACGTTCAGATGGTGGTTGTTTGGCACTGTTCTCCTGTGAATGAGAAGGGTAGGATCATTTAATGTACCCTTCCACAGGAGAATCGCTTCTTTAGCTGCCCTGAGGTGAAGCAGGAATTCCCAGGGGATGACATTTTGGCTGAAGAAATCAGTTTACCCTCAGCCTGATGGGGAAAACGTGAAAATGTGTCAGTGACCAGAAGCCTGCAAATGCCGTGGTTCCAGGAACAACCTGAATAAAACAATTTGGTATAGGAACAAAGATAGGCCATTCAGCCCATCAAGTCTGTCCACCAAGGAACCATGTCTCTTTCCTTTTCTTAGCCAATCAAGAACCTATCAATCTTTGCTTAAACACATCCAATAACTTGGCCTCCACCACCTATATGGTAATAAATTCATTACTCTCTGGCTGAAGCAATTCCTTATCTTCTCGATTCCAAAGGGACACCCCTTTCATTCTGAGGTTATGCCATTGGATCCCAGACTCTGCTACCAATGGAAACATCCTTTCCATAGCCACAGGGATTTTATATCCAGTAGGTTTCAATCAGATCCCTTCTCCTGCTCCCCCGTCATATCTTTCTGAACTCCATCGAGTTTAAACCCAGAGACCTCAAACACTGCTGAAGATTTATTGGAAGTGATTTGTCTGAATCGGAATCTGGTCGGTTCCAATGAAAAGATGCATCTGGGAATGTACACAAGGTGTGAGGAATAGGGTAAAACTGGTTGGTTGGAATTTTTGGAGCTTGGTACTTTGATCCAGAGCAGCAAATTTTCTGGACAGAAGTTGAGTTGTGTGCATAGTGAAAATGAAAAATGTACTTGCAGCAGCACCACACACACATAACATCATGTACAAAGCATTCAGAAGAACTTAAGTTAAACATTAATTGTCCACAATTACTACAAGATAGGACACAATTGGAACAAGTAAGTCTATTTTTGAGCAAAGTCGTCATAGTGTTGCTGAACTCTAGTGATTAGGGTTTTGCTGGTTCATTTAAGAACCGAATAGCTGTTCTTGAACCTGGTGGCGTTGGACTTCTATACTTCCTGCTTGGTGGTACGGTAGCTGTGAGAAGATAGCATATCTGAATGGTGGGGATCTTCGGATACTACTCTCCTGAGACAGTGCCTCCCCTAGATAGCACCAGTGGTAGGGAGGGATGTGCCCGTAAAGAAACTGGTGAGTTTTTCTTATGACTGCCGGGCCCAGGGCAGGTCATCCAATTATGTTAATGCCCAGGAAATTCATGTTCACTTGTGCCCCGCATTATCCCTCTATCCCTGTTTCTCTCTTTGTGTGGAGTTGATTGGGGAGAGTAAACTGGTAACAATGCAACTGGGTGTCTGATGTAAAGGGGTCCTTGCTGAAAGGCCTGTTTCCTGACTCTAATTAATAGAGATATGTAAAACTGAGATTTGGATAGAGTATTTAACAGTTTAAGGTAAAGGGGAAGTTGGAAAATTTTTCTTTCTCTGCAAGTGGTAGTGGGAGTCTGCAACTTGCTGCTTGAAAAGGGGATGTTGAGGCAGAAACCCTTGCCATCCTCCTAAATGGTAGTGCGGAAAGAGCTGCCTATAGGGCAATAAACATCTGAATAATGAGATTACTCTGGATAGTTAGTCTTGGCCAGAGTAGATGGATGGGCTGAATGGCCTCCTGTGTGGCTCTCTCTTGATTCTGTGAATGGAAAGTAAATAGGAAAAAAAGGGGTTAAGATTAGCTTGACATGAATGTTATTTATTCAAGAAAATCCAGAAAGATTTTAATGGCAACAGGAATGAGCCACAGTGCTCTACTGGCCATTAAGATGGTGGTTAACACAACATTTTACAGTATCAGCGACCCAGGTTCAATTCCTGGTGCTGCCTGTAAGGAGTTTGTGTATTCTCCCCGTAGGTTTCCTCCGGGTGCTCCGGTTTCCTCCCATAGTCCAAAGACATACCAGTTGGTAATTTCATTGGGCATTGTAAATTGTCCTGTGATCAGGTCAAAATTAAATCCAGGGGATTGCTGGGCAGTGTAACTTGAAGGGCCTATTGCATGCTGTATCTCAATATATGAATATATAAATAATGTTGACAATCCTCAGTTCAAGTCCAGCTGCACCTGTCTGTACATCCCTTAGAGGCAAGTGATCATTTTTGCTTTTAATATTCAAGAATTTGGAAGTGGGGAAATCAGAGATTTGCAACTTCATGAATGAATGGTTAAGTTCTTCTTGTTTCACAGTCCCTGATACAAGGCTGTCCAACCACAAGTGAAAGTCTGGTATGTGTTAATGAGATCACACATCAGTCTCAGTTCCACAGAACATCCTATTTACTCACACCTTTTCATCATAGGAATTGTTCCAGTGGACCAAGGCTGCAGCCTCAGTAACAGTACACTTTGGGTACAGTCTAGAGGTGTATGCAGCATCTAGAACATACAGACACATTGATAAAATGCACTTTCTGTGTGTGGTTGAAGAGACTTTACTAATTCTGTTTAGATTTTGTACCTGTGAAACATTTAGTGACTCTTGACAAAGTAATGTAATTCTAGTGAGTTCTTGAGATGGACGTTAATGCATTCCTTGTTCATAATGTCCTGAAAGGATAGGTACATCCATTTTGGAGATGTGAAGATTTGGTACTTCAGTAATCTTTTCTTGTCCTCGTTGGTTTAAGCAGTGAGATGATTATAATGGCTTGTTCCTTTCCACACACCGGGTGTCAACCTTGCCACTTCACTAGCGCTTTTGCCTGTTTGGGGCCAAGTGGCTAGCTCAACACTCAAACCAGCACATGCAAGAAGCCGGCTAGATTTGAACTCGGGGCCACTTCTGCTACCCCACCGGCTGGCCGAATACCCCCATATACTACCCTGAGAATCAGTTTCTTGGGGGCATTCACGAAATGCACAAGAATCGATTAAACACTACTGACAAAGAAATAATGTGCAAAGGAAGACAAACTGTGCCGATATAAAAAAGCTAATAATAAATAGTACCGTAAACACAAGTTGTGGAGTCAAGTTGAAAGTGAGTCCATTATTGAAAGTGCATTATGTACGTGCTCCTGTGTGGAATTATAAGGCTGTGGTAAAGGGTTCGGATAAGGCAGAGGTAGAAAAAGAGTTGAATGAACATCCTGCTCTGTTCTATACACTGTTATCCAGACTCCAGAAATTTCTTCACCACATCACTCTACTCTTAATCATGAACATCTCGTGAAGAGTTTTCTCAATATCCATCATTGCTGGTCTTTGTACTAATTTTGTGCTATTTCTGTGAAAGGAAATGACTATCTTTATGCGGCCAAGGTGTACCGAGATGATCGCCTTCGAAAGAAAGCGGAGCTGATGAAGATGGAAAGTTGTGAGAAGCTAGCAAAACTAAATGATTTGTATCGAGGAGGCTGAGCTGGGCTACAGGGTCTTGCCTTTTAATTTAAATGTTTATTGTACAGGGAGACATTTCAATTTATCATTATTTTAAAAAGAATAAATCTAAGTCTTGTAACCTTGAAAGCCCTGCCCTTTGGACTGATTACATGAGTGTCTGATTATAGCCAAAGCAATCTGTGATGGCTGTGTGTGCATGTGACCCCCCTTCACTTTATTGTATACAATACAGTGTATTCTAGATTAGCTTTTTAAAAAAGCACATGACTATAGTCTATACAACTAATGTCAGCTAATATCATGGGTTTTATGAGCATTGGGTCTCCATTTTTAATTCAGCCGAGTGCTTGTGTTGATGTTCACACAAGTTGGACCCCATACACCAACTGAGCTAATGAACCCAATCCATAACTGTCTTTGTGTAGTTGAAAAGACTTTCCTGACTTTCGGTTTAGATTTTGTACTTTTGAAATATTTAGTGACTCTTGACAAAGTAATCTAATTCTGGTACGCATTCTTGATGGATTTTAATGCATTCCTTGGTTAAAATGTCCTGCAATTGTAGATAAATCCCTTTTTGAGACATGGAGATTTGTTTTGATGAGATGAATTCATTGACCAATTTTGTCACTTGCTAGTTTCAGTAAGCAATGAGGTGATTATAATGACGTACTCCTTATATTAAGGATTATGTAGATGTTCTTGAGAATAATGTCCACTGATGCATGTATAACAGTACATTAGCCTCTTGATTTGTGAATATTGTACAGTCGTGATGTATTCTTGAGAGCTGCCTTTTGTTTCTATTGAGCCGTGTCTAAAGATAACAGATGTATATAAATTCATGAAGGAAACTCCCTGTGCAAATTAGAATTTGTGCACTGTGTTGTGTGGGGGGGGGGGAGACTGAGCAAGGTGAGGGAACAGGACATGATTTCTGAAATGAAATATCTGACTGCCCCCTCTAATGGATTGACTTGCAGCTGGTAAATGTATCTCTCCTCTGCACTCCCAGTCTCAACATAACTCAATGGCCTATCATCACGTATAAAATTTTACACCTTTTTCATGCACAGCTAATGCTTTGCGGGTACTTTAATTCAGACCACAGAAGTACCGGAAGCTGGTGATAAATGGGAACAGGAGAAGGAGCAGCCTGTGGAGTCTGCTTCACTATTCGGTGAGACTGTGCCTGATCTTCTACCTCAACTGGCACACACTTGCCAGAGATAACCTTGGTGCCCTGAGGACATTCACCTGAGTGAGGGAATACCTTCGCACCTTGCGCCTAAATGGCTGAGCTTTTGAGGCTGTGACATTCTCTTGATCATTTCTGCCCAGAATAAGCCTTCGAGCATTTTAAGACCTCTTCCACGAACTTTTTGGTGCGGTGAGATCACCTCCCATTCTTTCAGTCTCTTTTGGAATATAGGTTTAGTCTTGCTATTCATTCCTCATGAGGGTGGGTGCATGGGCAAATCATTCTGGTTAATTGTTCCTGTAACAACATAGGGAATCCCCCACTCCAGGCTTCTCTTTGTTAAACGTTCATCACGCTCTCCACTAAGTCAAGTAGGCCCTTCCTCAGTTATAAGATCAGCTGCATGTAACTGCGGTGT
Organism: Hemitrygon akajei; assembly: GCF_048418815.1. Taxonomy (NCBI): domain Eukaryota; kingdom Metazoa; phylum Chordata; class Chondrichthyes; order Myliobatiformes; family Dasyatidae; genus Hemitrygon; species Hemitrygon akajei. The sequence continues at coordinate 38,341,139 of NC_133127.1, forward strand.
GGTCTTACCTGTGATTATTGTAATATATATATTTTATTCTTGTTCTTCCAATCACCTGCAATAGAAGTCCGACATCCATTGCCTTTCCAAATTACTTGTTACCCTGCATGTTAATTTTCCTGATGCAAGCTCGTGACCAGAAATGTTTATCGTTCCTTTGCTTCCACAGATGCTGCCTGACCCACTGAGATCTTCCCAACAGTGTTTTTTTTTGCCCCAGATACCAGTGTTGCAGTCTCTGGTATTTTTATTGTATCGAGAGTGTTGGTCCCTCTGAACACTCTCAGTTCCCAGCTTTGCTGTTTAAAGAAAAAAGAAAGAAAATCTGATGTGCTATTTTAACAGTGAAAGTGGAAAAGTTCATATTCCATTTGCCATCAACTTGTCCTTTGATATTGTTGCTATCTATTTAGAGTCAATGTATCCTTGGAGAATACGTTTTGGATTTGTATCATCGGACAATGTGGAGACTTTAGACAAAAAGCTGGAGAAACTCGGTCAGGTGGCGTCTGTGGAGGGAATTAGATGGTTGATGTTCCAAAAGGGTCTCCTCCTGAAACATTGGTTGTCAATTGTCTTCTCTCAGTTGCTGCGTGACTTGCTGAGTTCCTCCATCTTCTTGTTTATGGACATTGTGCCATAATCCAGCAATCTCTTGTTACCAAGGAGATATTACAATTAGTTGCTTCACCCAACTGATCCTGTAGATACTTGAGCTAAAGAACTGACATTTGCTGTACTGTACTCAAAATCAGACACTTAATCCTCTTGCTTTCCAAGTATTAACCAATTCTGAATCATTCCTAATCATTAGAAATTCTAAACAAACAAGGCCCCACTTCTTGTCTTAGTGAAATTAGTAGAAACGGCTGAGATTCTAATTGCACATTTGAATTGCTGATTGTAATATATATTTAATGTACCTTTCTCTTAACTGCATCAAATAAAAGTTATTTTAAGTGTGTAAACTGGATGGCTTTGAGTCTGGGCTTGTTTTGATGAGGGGGCACACAATCAATTTATCCTGGATCTTGCAAAATTCTTAGAATAACGTTAGGAGTAGTCAAATCAGCCAACTTCGCCATTCAGCAAGATCACTCTTGACCTCTGCATCACTCATCTTCCCCCTCCCCCCCCATCTTTTGACTCCTTTAGTGGAAATGCCTATTGACCCTCTGCATTTTGGGTCATGGAGCTCTGCAGCACGAGAAACAGGCCATTTGGCCTACCAGATCCTTGCTACCCCACAAAGTTACTAAGTGAAGGTGCTATACCCAGTGTCACAGCTACTGCCTGGATTGGAGAAAATTGAACAGTTTTCTCTGGGGTGTCAGAGGTTGAGGGGTGATGTGATAGAAGTTCATAAAGCCTGGAACACCTAGGTAGGAACAGAGTGTCTTTTTATTCCCCAGGGTGGAAATACATAATAGAGGGCATAGGTTTACGATGAGAGGGAGGCAGTTGAAGATTTATGAGGCTCTTTTTACACAGTTATAGGTACCTGGGGTGTGCTACCATGGGAGATGGTGGAAGCAATATGATAGTGTTACTTAAGAGACATTTAAACAGATGCAAACATGCAGTTAAACTTGGCATTATGGTCAGCACAGACGTGGTAGGTGGAAAGGCTATGTTTATGCACATTAGGGCTGTATCCTATGCTTTAGTTAAGCAAATGCCTGCCTAAATGTCTCTCTAATGTAGTGATTGTGTTTAATTCTACCACCTCTACTAAATCTAATTCTCACTGTTCTCTAGGGCAGTTGACCCTCGAAGGGGTAAAATCCTGTTGTAAATGGGTAGCCACTGATTCTGGCTCCAACAACATCATTATTCAGGGATTATGATAAACTGGGGAAAAGGGGTGATACATGAGACAGATTTCATTAAAATCCAGTCACTTAAAGCAAGTGTTCAGGTGAAGCAGGCAGTGAAGGAGAGGAGTGAAGAAACACTCTTGAAGGATCTCGAAGGTTGAACAGCACTGTGGAAGGTAGGGAATTTCCACTGATGGTGCTTGACCCACTGAGTTCCTCCGGCAGATTGTTTGTTGCTCCAAATTCCAGCATCTGTAGTCTCAGATCTCCATCGCAAGAGCAAAATATCGTGCTGCAGATGCACGGAGCATTTGTGACAACCACCCCACCCCACCCCCTCAGCGAACTGAAGTCTTGTGAGCAGCTTCGGTCTCAACCTAAGGATAAATGTTGGTGCCACAGGGTAATAGTGGAGATGGGGGCTTGATAAACACGAGATTCTGCAGGTGCTGCTAATCTGGAGCACCACACACAATCTGCTGAAGGAATTCAGGTCAGGCAGTGTACATGGAGATGAATAAACTCGCTTTATCAGGACTGCTTTATTTATAAAAGGAGTTAAGATTTGAAGAAGAGGGAAATGGGAGATTTGACAAGTCTTCACTGCTGGCAAAACGACCTGAGGCAGAAGCCAAGTATGCTGCCTAGTAGCACAGCCTCGATATCAGTGGCCAGTTGTTATCAGCAATGTGCAAATCTTTGGTAATAGTGTGTAGATATGGGAACACTCAACATACCAGGCAACGACGGCCAGATACTGACACCGATACGCAGACTCCGTCACGTGACGCATGGGAGCGTCCTACATCACCACGTGATATGGGAGTAATCCCGCCCTGTCACGTGACCCCTGGCCAATGCTGTGCCGAGAAGAGGCCGGGTGAGCAGTTCCGCTGTGAGAGATCGGTGGGAGGAGCCCGAGCGTTTGGATCTGCCTCAGGTAACCGGGAGGGCCGACCGGGGATAGACGGCCCGAGCGGCCGGAGCCAGGGACAACTTTCTGTCCCTGGGGTTCCATCCGAGAGTGAGCTGGGCGGGGGGTGGTAAGACAACCGGCTATTCAATAGAAACTTCCAGTAACCCCAGGCGATGATCAGCCGACTGGAGTCACGTGAGCGGCCGCTCAGCCCCGGCCTCAATGTCCGGGACCGGGACCACGACCGTCACTGCCACTCCCACCCTGTTCCGTGGGACCTGAGCCCCTTCTCTCCGCCTCCTCCCTCGGGGCTGCCTCCCCCAGCCCTACCACCCCATGAAGCAGCCTCTGAGAGGCGCTTTCCCATACACCCTCCTGCAAAAACTCAGCCCGGGACAACTCACCAGGATACCTCCCCTCCAGGATTTTCACTCATTTCTGTTTCCCCCAACTCCTATCCCACTGCACATCATCCAGTACATCTTATCCACGCCCTGTCCGCTCCCCCTTTCATCCCGGATAATCCCCTTCTCGTCAAGATCACCATTACAGAGTTTGTAGATAATTTGAATTTTGGAGCTAACTTTCCTTTCACTTTTTTCCCCAACGTAATTTGGGCCCGGGGCTGCAGAGATTCTTTTGTTAACCTAATTGTTGACCACCTATTTGATCACTTGCTTTTAGTCCTTGCGCGACACATTTTTCTGATACTAAAGTATGTGCCATGTAAATGCAAATTTTTGATATAATAATTTTAGTAGATTTTGTGATTGGTGATTCCAAACCCTCATTTATACTTTGGTTTAGCTATATTTTTTAGTATTATTACAAGGGGTTAATTTCCTCCTGAACTTGACTTTTCCTGTGCATTTTCCCAGCTTCTGAGCTTATCCAAAATGTCCTAACTTTGATAAGTCCTGTTCACGTGTTAATCCTGTGCTTACTCACCCATTTCATCTCCCTGAAATTCCCAGTATAAATACTTGATCTCCAATTGGGTTCTCCTATCTTGACCGCAGTCACTTACCCAGCCTCACAGTCTCTCAGCTTTATACATTCTTAGTTATGGCCTATTGCACTTTCACATTGTAGTTGCAGCAAAAATAGTAGAAACTAAGGGTTTCTGGAATTTCAACACCAAACTTCTGCTTTAAATCCTTCCCACTTGACCAAGCTTTACACAAGTCAGATTATTTCAGTGTCACTTGTTGGTTAATATTTTTAACAATCATTTTAAGTGTTTTGGGATGTTTACCATATTAATTCCTTTATATAAGTGTAAGTAATTGTCATAATGTATATTAAGTGTATGAAATGATATTTAATTCCTCACTTTCCTAGTATATTTATTGTGATACAGTGAGGAATATGTCCCTTTGAGCTGCGCCACCCATCAATCCCCCGATTTAATCCTAGCCTCATCGTGGGACACTTTACAATGACCAATTAACCTGCCAACTGGTAGTCTTTGGACTGTGGGAGGAAACCAAAGCACCCAGAGGAAACCCACACGCAGTTACGGGGAGAATGTCCAATCTCCTTACAGGCAGATGCAGGAATTGAACCTGGGTTGCTGGTGCTGCACTGTGCTAACCACTATGCTACTGTGTCACCATTTTGCAATACTGAAATGTTTCCAATTAATACATTTTGTGCATTATTTTTAAATTAGCAGTAGTGCACGTTCAGAGTTAGGCCAATTGGCTCACCAAGTCTGCTTTGCCTTTCTATCAGGACTAATTTATTATCCCTCTGAACCCCAATTTCCTGCATTCTCCCTGTAACCTTTGATGCCCTAATTAATCAAGAGCCAACAGTATCAAACTCCAGTTTAAATATACCCAATGACTTGGCCTCCATAGCCATCAGTGGCAATGGATTCCACAGATACAGCACAGGAGAAATTTGAAAGAAGTTGTGCTAAGATTAACCTATCCCAGCACTTCAGTAAGGTGGATGAATGAAAGGACAAGTGAACTGAGATGGGATAATCCTGGATCTTTTGCAGGAAACCTTGGCCATTGGCATAAAACCACCCTAATATGGGAGATAGCAGGAACAAGAAAGAAAATATATGACCCATTTGTGAGACTATGGCAACTTGCACTTATAATGTATGATTTTAAGGCACTTCTGTAGAAGGTGTTAGCAAATAAAATTTGACACTAAGATGGTTAGGCTTTTTCTGTATTTTTTCTAGTAGGCATTTATTCAGAACATCTAAAAGAAGTTTGGGAGGGCAGGAAAATTTCTAGAGCTTTGGGAAACAAGTTGGCTGAAATTGGAACTGAAGGAGCACATCTACAAGTGATTGAGCAGTGAGATGTTTGCAAGGTACATAGGCAACAAATCACAAGTAAACTATTCTGTTTTTCCAAACTTGCTTTCATTGCTGAACACAACATCAGAATATTGTTCCTTTGAAGTTAAGTTCTTGCACTGTTTCTGTGCTTATTGATTAGTTGATGAGTGAACATAGGTTATGTAATTCCAAGAAAGAAATATAGAAAATGCTCTTTTTGTTTCAGAATTGAGTTTACCGTGTGTGAATAAAGATGGCAGATGTAAGTAAAGTTTTATTAAATTGCTAAGAGAAAATTGCCTGAATTTATTGTCAGTTAAAATGTTTGATGATAATGCTTTGTCTCAGCACTTTGATGCAAACAAAGATTTCAGCTATTCTCTGATGTACACTTACTGCACTTTTACATGGAAGCTAAATGAAACAGTCATTGTCGCAAACAAGAGAAAATCTGCAGTTGCTGGAAGTCCAAGCAACACACACACAATACTAGAAGAATTCAGCGGGCTAGGCCACATTTATGTTAAAGAGTAAACAGTCAACTTTCCAGGCCGAGACCCTTCATCAGGACTGGAGGAAAAATGATGAAAAGTCAGAGTAAGAAGGTTGGAGGAGGTTGGGGGGGGGGGGGGGGAGAGAAATACAAGGTAGTACATGATAGGTGAAACCGGGAGAGGGGGAGGGGTGAAGTCGAGAATTTGATTGGTGAAAGAGACAAGAGCCCGGAGAAGGGGGAATCTGATAGGAGAAGACAGAAGGCCATGGAAGAAAGGGAAGGGGGAAGGGCACCAGAGGGAGATGATGGGCAGGTACGGAGATAAGGTGAGAGAGGGAAATGTGAATGGGGAATGGTGAAGGGAGGGGGGCAGTTATTGTTCCCAGTGCTGTAATCTACTTAGTCAAGTTGGACGTAGACAGAATTTGATGTTGTATTTTTTGGTGACATTTTTGAAGTACATTTGCAAGGCATACAGTTTTAATTTCTTATTCAGATCCAGAATTTGAATAATTTTACTGTTTTTATTTTATGATAATGATAGCTAGTTTCACTGTTAGGCTTAACTTTAAATTTCTTTGATGATGGATACAGTGTGCAAACAAAATATCTTTGGGATAAAATTTAATTGTTTTGTGCCATACCTGAAAGTTATTGATTTATTCCTTCTCACTCCCTTTCTGCTTATTTTGCATCCCCTCCTCAATCAGTCTTAATTTCATTCAGTTAAACATTGGGTAGATTGGACCTGATGCTTTGCTTGTTCTAGTTAACTCCATCCTTCTCAAGCTGTAGGTCTTAGCGTGGTCATACCTTTGTATACACTGTTGTTTGGAGTTTTCATGCTTGTCTTTCTAATCTTCACAATGAAGGGAATGAAACAATGTTTTTAGTTGCTGGTGTGAAACCCATAATAAAACCACAACTACACTGTGATGCCTTTTAAATATGTGGTCCATTGAAATTAGCGAATCACTTTTTGCAAGTAGAGAATGCTGAGAAATGGCTTCTGTATCATGGTGTGTAACACTTAACAGGAGATGCTCTTCCACCCATGGGTGGGTAGATAAAGTTAACTAAAGTTCTGCTGTTCCTGCCCCTCTGCACTGTTTACTCAGCTTAGTTCACCTGTTCATTGAGCACAATGTCTCCAGTTTTAAATTATGTGCAAATCCCTTCGCAGGTCAGTTCCCTTCTAAATCAAGTCACTTCCACTGTGACGACATGTGCAAAGTGAGAGAAGAATGAATGCAGCTGTCAGCCATATTCTGTGAAAAGCCAAAAGAGTCACAGCAACTGAATTGCAAACAAAAGATAGCAGAGTTTTCACATAGTTATGCTGTGTTTTTTTAAAATCTCATTTACTTACAAGGAAGAGGGTCAGAGTCACAGATTTGATCCATCATTTACCTCACCACAAATTTATCTAAAATACAAGCAATACCATTAAACTTGGAGCTCTAGGTTGTTGATGTTAATGCATAAAGAATATGCAGTCATGATTGCAAGTGTTTAAAACTGATTTTGCATAGTGTCTCCAAATAATTAACTAAGCTAACCATTTACTGTATATAAGAAATAAGGTCTTTGGTGGTTCTTCTAACACTTGAGCATTCTAAAATTTAAACTTGTTTCATTTTGAAAAATTGCTGTGTACTTGTATTATAAACAAACCAAAATAATTGTGGTTTTCTTTTCTACAGGACTTGAAGAGATACCTTTATAAACAGTTGCCTAGGTAAAAGCATAAATTTTCCTTAATCTGTAAATCTGTTTCTAAGTTACTATCATACTGATAATAATAGCAGATTGGATTTATTAAGTAGATCTTAACTGCTATTTTTGCATTAATTTTTAATTATTTTATAGAATAATTTGTTCTGTGAACTTGCTGTGAAGGAAGTAGCCGACTATTATGGATATAGATTTGTTGCTGTTCCCCATTTTTATTTAAAGTTTGTCAAGCTGCAATTTCCCCTCTGTCTCTCACTTCAGTCTGTCACCCACAATAGCCTAAATTTCATGAGCTAACTGATGATGCGCTCTTAGAGAAACTAGCTTGGATCTGTTGTCACTTTGTCTGTAATTATTCTGAACGGAAAGTCATTTTGCTATAAATATTCTAGAAAATTATACAGACATGACACACAGACTTGTTGGGTGCCTTAACATACAGGTGTTAAGTGTGACTGTGAGTTGATATCTCTTCATATTTTCTCTACTTTGTTGTTTTAAAACTGTCCTACAGGTTGTTTTACTATTTGAATTTTGTGGCTAACTTGCACGAGTTCAGTAACTTAGAGTGCAAGTTTTAATTAAAGCATTCCTATAAATGCAAAGAAGAAAGATAACTATCAGCTGTTGAAGGTGTAACTATTAACTCAGTACAATCATGGAGATTCCAGTTGGTTCCATACTTCATACCTTTTGACTGTTTCAGTAGATATTGTGGAAACAATCTAGAATGGAACTAGAAACATAGAAAACCTGCAGCACAATACAGGCTCTTCGGCCCACAAAGTTGTGCCGAACATGTCCCTACCTTAGAAATTACTAGGCTTAGCTATAGCCCTCTATTTTTCTAAGCTCCATGTACGTATCTAAAAGCCTCTTAAAAGACCCTATGGTATCCGCCTCCACCACTGCTGCCGGCAGCCCATTCCATGCACTCACCACTCTCTGAGTAAAAAACTTACCCCTGACATCTCCTCTGTACCTACTCCCCAGCACCTTAAACCTGTGTCCTCTTGTGGCAACCATTTCAGCCCTGGGAAAAAGCCTCTGACTATCCACATAATCAATGCCTCTCATCATCTTATACACCTCTATCAGGTCACCTCTCATCCTCTGTCGCTCCAAGGAGAAAAGGCCGAGTTCAGTCAACCTATTCTTATAAGGCATGCTCCCCAATCCAGGCAACATCCTTGTAAATCTCCTCTGCACCTTTACTATGACTTCCACATCCTTCCTGTAGTGAGGCGACCAGAACTGAGCACAGTACTCCAAATGAGGTCTGACCAGGGTCCTATATAGCTGCAATATTGCCTCTCGGCTCCTAAATTCAATTCCCCAATTGATGAAGGCCAATACACCATACACCTTCTTAACCACAGACTCAACCTGCGCAGCTGCTTTGAGCGTCCTATGGACTCGGAACCAAAGATTCCTCTGATCTTCCACACTGTCAAGAGTCTTACCATTAATACTATATTCTGCCATCATATTTGACCTACCAAAATGAACCACTTCACACTTATCTGGGTTGAACTCCACCTGCGACTTCTCAGCCCAGTTTTGCATCCTATCAGTGTCCCGCTGTAACCTCTGACAGCTCTCCACACTATCCACAACACCTCCAACCTTTGTGTCATCAGCAAACTTACTAATCCATCCTTCCACTTCTTCATCCAGGTCATTTATAAAAATCACGAAGAGTAAGGGTCCCAGAACAGATCCCCGAGGCACTCCACTAGTGACCGACCTCCATGCGGAATATGACCCGTCTACAACCACTCTTTGCCCTCTGTGGGCAAGCCAGTTCTGGATCCACAAAGCAATAACCCCTTGGATCCTGTGCCTCCTTACTTTCTCAATAAGCCTTGCATGGGGACCTTATCAAGTGCCTTGCTGAAATCCATATACACTACATCTACTGTGCTATCTTCATCAATGTGTTTAGTCACATCCTCAAAAAAGTCAATTAGGCTCGTGAGGCACGACCTGCCCTTTACATTATACCTCTCCAAATGTTCATAAATCCTGCCTCTCAGAATCTTCTCCATCAACTTACCAACCACTGAGGTAAAACTCACTGGTCTATAATTTCCGGGCTATCTCTACTCCCTTTCTTGAATAAAGGAACAACATCTGCAGCCCTCCAATCCTCGGGAACCTCTCCCGTCCCCATTGATGATGCAAAGATTATCGCCAGAGACTCAGCAATCTCCTCTCTCGCCTTCCACAGTAGCCTGGGGTACACCTCATCCGGGCCCAGCGACTTATCCAATTTGATGCTTTCCAAAAGCTCCAGCACATCCTCTTTCTTAATATCTACACGCTCAAGCTTTTCAGTCTGCTGCAAGTCATCACCACAATCACTAAGATCCTTTTCCATAGTGAATACTGAAGTAAAGTATTCATTACCTCTTCTGTTTCCTCCAGTTCCATACACACTTTCCCACTGTCACGTTTGATAGGTCCTATTCTTTCATGTCTTGTCCTCTTGCTCTTCACATTCTTGTAGAATGCCTTGGGGTTTTCCTTAATTCTGCTCGCCAAGGCCTTCTCATGGCCCCTTCTGGCTCTCCTAATTTCCTTCTTAAGCTCCTTCCTAGTAGCCTTATAATCTTCTAGATCTCTAACATTACCTAGCTCTCTGAACCTTTTGTATGCTTTTCTTCTTGACTAGATTTATTACAGCCTTTGTACACCACGGTTCCTGTACCCTACCATAACTTCCCTGTCTCATTGGAATGTACCTATGCAGAACTTCTCACAAATATTCCCTGAACATTTGCCACATTTCTTCCGTACTTTTCCCTGAGAACATCCATTTCCAATTTAAGCCTCCAATTTCCTGCCTGATAACCTCATAATTCCCCTTACTCCAATTAAACGCTTTTCTAACTTGTCTGTTCCTATCTCTGATCAACAGTGCCACGCCCCCACCTCTTGATTCTGAACATAAAATGGACTTTCTCGTTAACATTCATTTTTGCTCCCTTTCCTCTTGTGCTCCTATCTCCAGGGCCCTGTATTCTGCTACATACCTGTTGTTCCTGAGTAACTGCATTTTCTTTGTTGTTTTCTATCTTATTAATGATGATGAGTTATTTGGATGTTAGTTAGAAGGTTAACAGTTCCTCCTCTATTTTAGTTTTAATGAAATTTTCTAAACACTTGCATGGTAGGATGACCTTCATTTTGTACAGGCAGTTCCCGGGTTACGTACGAGTTCCATTCCTGAGTCCGTCTTTAAGTCGGATTCATATGTAAGTCGGAACAAGTACATCCGGTATTATTTAATGTCAGTTAGTCAAACATTTGTCTTAGTATATACAGTACGTAGTATATATATTACCTTTCTATGCATCTAAAACATTTAAGAAACGTATGTATTTCAATAATTAAACCACTGCGTTGCTTAGTAATAATTGTAGCTTTCATCGGGGCAGGGCTTTCACATGCTCCATTATTCTCACTTTATCCTTTAAAATTGTTCTGATTGTTGACCGACTATAGCCTAAGGACCACCGCACTGAATTCCCCGGGTCCGAAAGTCCAATACACTGAGACAGGTTAAATGGAACAAGTGGGTGCTGTGCTGGGTTTGGGTATTTGATCCTCCATAATATTCCGTGTGGGAATTTAAACTGGAGGTGGCGGTGTTTTGTTGCGAGCTCGACATCAACCTGGCACGGGAGCGGTCTGTCACTAAATCGAACTCTGGAACCTCTGTTCTCCAGCCCGGCGCTGATCTCACTGCGCCACCAGCCAACCGGAACGGGGGGAGGGGGGGGCGGGGTCAGGGTGAATCTTGCTAAGAGAAATTTCAGCCAAATACAAAGTTAAACACTCAACACAGTGTCAACGGCAACGACTTAAAATGGCGGACGGCGTCGCGATCTGACTTAAAATGGCAGACGACTGAGGAAAGTTAGATTTAGAACATCTATGAGAGGTGATTTGTAGATAGTTTTCTTCCATTCACTGTGGGAGCATCAGTGTTGGGTATATGTAGATCAAATGACCATTATTCATTTTAATTACATAGTATTGACAGATTGTTCAACGGTAGGGGCATCAAATCCAATTTTACTCTCGTCTATAATTCATCCTTGAATAATTCGCTTTGAAGTCTTTTGTACTGTGATCCAAAGGATTATAGAGGACCACCATTTCCTAACAGGAGAAGTGTTAAAATGTTGATATCCACGGGTCAGGTGCCAGAATATTGAAGGATAGCTCATGTAGTTCTGTTGTTTAAAAAAAGGCTCAAAAAGTAAGCCGGGAAATTATAGGCCGGTAAGTTTGACATCAGTAGTAGGTAAATTATTGGAAGGAATACTAAGAGATATGATCTACAAGTATTTGGATAGACAGAGACTTATTAGAAACAGTCAGCATGGCTTTGTGCGTGGTAGGTCATGTTTAACCAATCTATTAGAGTTCTTTGAGGAAGTTACCAGGAAAGTGGATGAAGGGACGGCAGTGGATATTGTATAGATGGACTCCAGTAAGGCCTTTGACAGGGTCCCGCATGGGAGGTTAGTTAGGAAGATTCAGTCGCTAGGTATACATGGAGAGTTAGTAAATTGGATTAGACATTGGCTCAATGGAAGAAGCCAGAGAGTGGTTGTGGAGGATTGCTACTCTGAGTGGAGGCCTGTGACTAGTGGTGTGCCACAGGGATCAGTGCTGGGTCCTTTGTTATTTGTCATCTATATCAATGATCTGGATGGTAATGTGGCAAATTGGATCAGCAAATTTGCTGACAATACAAAGATTGGAGGTGTAGTGGACAGTGAGGAAAGTTTTCAAAGCTTGCAGAGGGATTTGGACCAGTTGGAGGAATGGGCAGAAAAATGGCAGATGGAGTTTAATGCAGACAAGTGTGAGTAATTGCACTTCAGAAGGTCAAATCAAGGTAGAACATACAAGGTAAATGGTAGGACACTGAGGAGTGCAGCAGAACAGAGGGATCTGGGAGGACAGATACATAATTCCTTAAAAGTGGTGTCACAAGTAGATAGGGTTGTAAAGAGAGCTTTTGGTACATTGGCCCTTATAAATGAAAGTATTGAGTATGAGAGTTGGAATGTAATGGTGAGGTTGTACAAGACATTGGTGAGACTGAATTTGGAGTATTATGTGCAGTTTTGGTCACCTAATTACAGGAAGGATATTAATAAGGTTGAAAGAGTGCAGAGAAGTTTTACAAGGATGTTGCCGGGACTTGAGAAACTGAGTTATAGAGAAAGGTTGAATAGGTTAGGACTTTATTCCCTGGAGCGTAAGAGAATGAGGGGTGATTTGATAAAGGTGTATAAAATTATGAAGGGTATAGATAGAGTGAATGTAAGCATGCTTTTTCCATTGAGGCCAGGGGAGAAAAAAACTAGAGGTCATGGGTTAAGGGTGAAGGGGGAAAAGTTTAAAGGGAACATTAGCGGGGGCTTCTTCAGGCAGAGTGGTGGGAGTGTGGAATGAGCTACCAGATGAAGTGGTGAATGCAGGCTCACTTTTGACATTTAAGAAAAACTTGGACAGGTATGAGAGAGGTTTGGAGGGATATGGCCCAGGTGTAGGTCAGTGGGACTAGGCAGAAAAATGGTTCGGCACAGCCAAGAGGGGCCAAAAGGCCTGTTTCTGTGCTGTAATGTTCTGTGGTTCTAAGTGCTAGGGCTACAAATGGCAATTATTTGATCGTGGGTTAGTCATGAAGAAACGTAGTCTAGAAGAATGTAACTGGATCTTTAACAGCAAAAGGCAACCACGTTTTAATACTGCCATGCTTCTCGATCATTCTGTCATTTCTCAGCATGCCCTGAACTCTGTCCAGTCACTTTCTTACACGTGACATGTGATACCACCACATCTTCCTTTCCTTAAAAAGAAAAACAATTAGCAACATTAGTCAAAACAAATGCATAATTTAGTATGGCTCTATCATTCTCTCTGAGGGTTTACAAACTCAAGTAGACCTTCTAAGTGGTTCACACAGTTCTTGTGTTTCATTGTTGTTTTCATGTTTCATCTGGTCTGCATCAATTAACGGAAACTCTGAAGTTGGCTGTTTCTTGAGGTCTTTGTGAAGAAATCGCAATTTATTCATTAACTATAATCTCTTTTTTTTATGCTGAGACTTCATTTCAATACAACTTCCCTATTCCTTCTCTTGTGCTTTCACTTCTTCAATTGGATCCTGATTCTTGTCACTCTTTTGGCTTCAGATCCGTATTGTACTGTACCGGCAAGTTTGGTTTTGGTGGCAATGCTTTGTCAGATGCTGGTAACAAAGTGATGGGTCTGGGAGCTTTTTTTATGACTTCTTTCACTTTTGCTGCATTGGAATCAAATTCTGTTCTCTCTTGCTCTTTCATCAAGCCACTGTATTCTGACTCTGTGTCACTGTCCAGGACTAAGACTCTTTTCACCAAATTCAGTCTCTCACAGGCAGATAAACCTAGTATTGACTGTACATTTTTTGGCACTACCACAAATGAAAGCGTGTGCACAATATTTTTGTGTAATACTTTTGCCACACACGTTCCTTTAACTGGAATGTCTGCACCTGAATACCCAGTCACTTTTATATTTATCTGATGTAACTTTGGTCTTGGCTTTAATGCATTAAACTCAGATTCTGCAAGAACATTAACTTGTGCTCCAGTATCCAGTTTAAACAGAATATTATTTTGGTTCACTTGCAATGGAATATTTTCACAAAGCACGTCGATATAAATCTCCTCATGTTCATTTTCAAGCACTGCATTTACGTATTTTATTTCCTTTCTACTTCTGCAACAAGTGATTACTGCAGGGATTGTACATTTTTTCCATACACTGGACACTTTTTAGGTCGGTGCTCCCACCCACAGCGATCACAAAGATTTTCCTTTCAGATGTCATCTTGTTCTCTGTCGGTTTCATTGTCACTTCATTATTTTCTCTAATATGTTTGCGGTTATCCATAGAGTGTATGCTGCAGTTTTCAATAAAAAGCTCTTTAGCCTGCAACTTTATGGTTTCCAAAGTTTTGCAGAGAATCAAAGCTTTTTCCCAGATCTGCGTCTGTTTCTCTTAAGAGTCTTTCTCTCAGAGCGTTATCCAGAATGCCGCAAACATTTCTGTCTTTAATGAGAGAGTCTGTCAGCTCTGCAACTCACAAGTTTTACTGCAGTTTCTCCATTCTGTAACAAATCAATCAATCGTTTGTCCAGCTTTCTGCTTGCATGTAAAGAATTTATATCTTTCCTATGTCACATTGCGCTTTGGTATACAAAATGTGTCAAATTTGTCCATTATTGCTTTTAGATTAAATTATCTCCATTCTCAAAAGTAAAATGGTCATATACCTCAATTGACACACACAAAATGCTGGTGGAACACAGCAGGCCAGGCAGCATCTATAAGGAGAAGCACTGTCGACGTTTCGGGCCAAGACCCTTCATCAGGACTCCGTATATACCTCAATTGCGTCGTCCGCTATTATGTGGAGTAGAATCGCTGCTTTTGTTTTTTCTGATTTATTTTCAGCTCCGGTCACCGATAAATAGATTTCAAATCGCTGTTTAAATCTTCTCCAGTTTTCAGCAACATTTCCAATCAGCTGAAGCATCGATGGAGGCTGCAGAACTTCCGTTTTTAAAGCTGTTAGCAAACAACGAAAAAGTTCGCTCTTTTTTTTGATTATCTTCTCTTCCCGTGTTTAGCGAGCGTATTACTCTTCCAGACTGACTTCTGACACCATGTTGTGTTCTTTAAATGTACTGTGAGTTACTCGTAAAGAAACATTTTCTGGAAGAACATAACTAGAACTTTTATTTAACAGCAACTACGTTTTAACACTGCCATGCTTCTCGATCATTCTGTCATTTCTGCGCATGCTCTGAACCCTGTCCAGTCACCTTCTTACAAGTGACACATGCTATCACCACACTGTTGATAAATACTTTGCTTCTCTGAAAGAGCCTAATGAGCCTATCACCCTCCCAGCCTACAGATCCAACGTATAATCCTCCGTGACTTGCGCCACCTCCTACGTGATCCCACCACCAACCACATCTTCCCCTCCCCCCACTCTCGGGTTTCCGCAGGGATCGCTCCCTACGAGACTCCCTTGTCCATTCATCCCCCCCATCCCTCCCCATGGACCTCCCTCCGGGCACTCATCCCTGCAAACGGAAGAAGTGCTACACCTGCCCCCACACTTCTTCCCTCACCACCATCCCAGGCCCCAGACAGTCCTTTCAGGTGAGGCATCACTTCACCTGCGAGTCAACTGGGGTGATATACTGTATCCGGTGCTCCCGATGTGGCCATTTATACATTGGGGAGACCCGCCGCAGACTGGGAGACCGTTTCGCCGAACACCGGTGCTCGGTCCTCCAGCAGTGGCGGGATCTCCCTGTGGCCACACACTTCAATTCCACAGACCACTCCCACTCCGACATGTCTGTCCATGGCCTCCTCTACTGTCAAGATGAGGCCACACGCAGGTCGATGGAGCAATACCTTATCTCCCGTCTAGGTAGCCTCCTTCCTGCCGGCATGAACATCCAACTCACTGACCTCCGTTGATACCCCTGCCCCCCACCCTTACCCCCATCCCTATCTATTATTTTAGTCTGGTTCTCTTTCTCTCTCTTTTCCCCCCTCACTATAATCTCTCCCCCCAGCCCTACCTTTCTTTCTCTTTTATTTCCCATAATTCTCCACCTTCCCCCTAGCCCATTTCCCTCCAGCCTGTCACTTCCCAGCTCTCTACTTTATCCCTCCCCCCACTTCTTATCCCCCCTCGACCATCCCATGTTACTTCACTCCTGATGAAGGGTTTCGGCCAGAAACGTCGTTATTACCTCCTCCCATAGATGCTGTCTGGCCTGCTGAGTTCTGCCAGCATTTTGTGTTTTTTATTTATTTCCAGCATCTGCAGATTCACTCGTGTTGCTAATGAGGCAATTTTGTTTTTTTAAGTTTAAATTGACCACTACCTCTTGTAAGTTTATCAGTTTGGTAATATGCAAAACTAGAGTGACCAATAGCAAGTGTCAGGCCAGGTCATGGTCAACTATCTGGTCTCACATAAACTAACATAGCCTATTCCACAGTCAGCAGCTGGCATCTGAAGTGGTGGCATCACCTGGGCTAGTCAGGAATAGGAACACAAGTGGACAGATTGAAAAGGAGATCCATCAAAGGACTTTGAGTTCCTAGTGAGCCAATGCTGTCCATAGCTAAAGAGAGAATAGATTGAGCAACACACACAAATTACTGGAGGAACTTAGCCAACCAGGAGGTACATTTGATGTTTTAGCCCGAAATGTCAACTTTACATTTTTTCCATGGATGCTGTCTGGCCTGCTGAGTTCCTCCAGCATTTTGTGTGTGTTGCTCGGATTTCGAGCATCTGCAGATTTTCTCTTGTTTATGAGAGAATAGATTGCAGCAGTTTATTCTAAGAATAATCTGTGGTGGAAAGTTCTGTATCTAACCTCACACCAAGCTAGCTGATGTTAGAACCAACATAACGGGACAGGATGGAGGGCAGTTATAGCAAGGTCTAGGGGACCCACAACTATAGTAGTCTTAGGACAAGCAATGTGACCGCAATTCCATAATGGGCAACAGGAACAGTTCTTTAAACCAGCTTTGGGTGCAGTAGCTTGTGAGAAAGGAGATATCCAGGTAACTGTACTACAAAGTTAATTAAATTCATGAACACAAGAACCCCCAAATACGGCACATATATTGTGACCACAAAAATGTCAAGGTTTCTAAATACAGCTAAACTAAATTGCTGTACAGTTTCTGTAACTGCCAGTATAGTAGAGTCATGCATTAATACTGCATGGAAACAGATCCTTTGGCCCAGTTCAGCCGTGCTGACCCTGGTGCCCATCATTTCAGAATCGGGTTGATTATCACTGATGTGTCAGAAAATTTGTTGTTTTATGGCAATGGTATAGTGTGAAACATAAAAATTACTGTAAGTTACAAAATAAATAGTTTAAAAGAAGAAATTAGATATTAGGTTCATGGATGTTCTAAAATCTGATGACAGAGGAGAAGAAGCTGTTTTTGAACCATTGAGTGTGGGTCTTCAGGCTCTTGTGCCTCCTCCCCGTTTATTGTGAAGGCATGTCTCAGGTGGTAAGTTCTTTAGTGATTGATGATGCCTTTTTGAGCTACTATCTCTCGAAGATGTCCTCGATGCTGGACATCTAGGATTGGTTTGTGCCCAATAAAGAACTGGCTGGGTCTACAATCCTATATAGCCTGTTGGGATCCTGTGCTTCTATAACAGGCTGTGATGCAACCAGTAAGAAGGCTCCGAACCATGCATCTGTTTGCAAGTCTTTAGCGACATTTATCTGCTCTTGGTTCTGATCCCTTTGAACCCCTCTTACATACTGTACATATCCAGAAGTCTTTTAAATATTGCGATTGTACTGACCTCAACTACTTTCTCTGGTAAATCACAGCACCCTCTCTGTGAAGAAACCCTCAGGTCCCTTTTGAGTCTTTCATCTCTCACCTTAGACATATGCCCTCCCCTTGGCAAAAGACTATGCGTCTGTACCCCTTACAATTTTATACACCTCTATAGGGTTACCCTCAAAATCTGTATGTTCCAAGTGTGCCCAGCCTCTCCCTATAAGTCAGGCTTTCAGATCCTGGCGGGATCCTTGTGAGAACAAAAAAAACCTGTTAGAATTTTACTTATGAGCTACAATTTTGTTTTATAGAGTCACAGAATTGTACAGCTCAGAATTGGACACTTGGGGCTCACTTCATCCATGCTGATTATGATGGTTGTCTGCACTAATCCAGTTTGCCCTCCTTTGGTCCATATCCTTCTGCACTGATTCTATTCAAGTATTTGTTCGGATGCTTTTTATTTTTTCAAATCAAATCAAGTTTAATTGTCATTCAAACCATACATAGATACAACCAAATGAGACAGCGTTCCTCTGCAGCCAAGGTGCAAAAACATACACGCGCATTCAAAATAATGAGAAAGGAAAAAAAAGAACATAGTCACGTAAAAAAAAAACAAATTTTTGTCCATGTCCCCAAGCGACAAGTTCTGCAAATTGATGATCCCCTGAAGTCCTGCCTGTTGTTCCACCAGTCCAACACTGGAGGGCAGCACCGACAGGAGAGGCCGAGCCCAGATGCCAAGCTACAATGCAAGCTTGAGGATTGAGGCCTAATCCTAGCTACAACCAAGGCGACACTTCTGCATAGCTGACTGTCTCTCTCCACTAAACAAGGGAAGCAGGCCTGTGGCAATTAATGTCCAACAGGGTCTTGCAGTCGCAAAACAAATGTCCAAGACAGTCACTCGTTGTTTCATTGCACACCACCTTCATGCCAACTCGAAGGCACCAACTCTGATGCCCGAGTAGCTGCAGCAGCATGGGCTGCACCCAGGTCAGCACTTCCGAACCAATCCAGCTTCTGTGGCCCGATGGCCCGGCTTGAATCCCAGGTCTGATGGCCCAATTCAACCTCCCTGCCTTTGCCATCTCCTCTGGCAGTTCATTCCAGTATTCACTACCCTTTGTGTGTGTGTGTGGGCTGGGGGGGGTGGGGGGGAGACCCTTTAAAATTCTCCTATCTTACCTTACCCAAAGCTCCAATCTGCTAATTAAATTTGCTGACAACACTACACTGATTGGCCTAATCTCAATAATGAGGCAGCCTACAGAGAAGAAGTCATCACCCTGATACAGTGGTGTCAAGAAAACAACCTCTCCCTCAATGTTGCAAAAACAAAGGAGCTGATTGTGTACTACAGGAGGAATGGAGACAGGCTAACCCCTATTGACATCAATGGACCTGGGGTTGAACAGCTTTAGGTTCTTCGGCATGCACATCACCGAGGATCTCAGGTGGTTTGTGCATACTGGCTGTGCAGTGACAGCATCTCTTTCACCTCAAATGGTTGAAGAAGTTTGGTATGGGCCCTCAAATCCTAAAAACTTCCTACAGGGGTACAATTGAGAGCGTCCTGACTGTCTGCATTACTGAATTTTATGGGAACTGTACTTCCCTCAATCCCAGGACTCTGCAGTGAGTGGTGCGGACAGCCCAGCGCATCTGTAGATGTGAACTTCCCACTATTCAGGACTTTTACAAAGACAGGTGTGTAAAAAGGGCGTGAACGATCTTTGGGGACCTGAGTCACCCCAACCGTAAACTGTTCCAGCTGCTACCATCTGGGAAATGGTACCGCAACATAAAAGCCAGGGCTAACAGGCTTCGGGACAGCTTCTTCAACCAGGTCATCGGACTGATTAATTCATGCTGACACAACTGTATTTCTGCGTAATATTGACTGTCCTGTTGTACATACTATTTATTATGAATTACTTTATATTGCACATTGAACATTTAGACAGAGATGTACTTAAAGATTTTTACTCCTCGTGTACATAAAGGATGTAAGGAATAAAGTCAATTCAATTCATTTCAACCTGTACCCTATTGCTGTGGACTCCCTTGCCTGGGAAAATGACTATCAGTGCTCCTCAGAATTTTATAATCCTCTATGATAATCGTCCCTCAGCCCCTTGCCTTCCAGTGAGAATAAACCCAGCCTGTCCAATCTCTCCTTCCATTCTAGACAACATCCTGGTTCAATTTGGAATTTTCTGTTGTGAATGGTGTATGAACAAAAATATAAATATTTGTACGGAACAGAAAATGTTAGTTTTCATTAGTTTTGATGAATAAAATTCCATTGTGCTTTAGTTTTATGAATTTCATTGTTTTGAATTTTGTGGCTTATGTCTGAATTATTTTGATTATTTTGCAGTGTTGAGGGACTTCATGCTATTGTGGTGTCTGACAGGGATGGAGTTCCTGTGATTAAAGGTAATAAATATCTTCTGATTAAATCTGCATTTTTGTTATAATCTTCTGATAGTACAGAAATTAAAAATGATATATTCTCAGCAGTCTGGATGCACTACTGATCACAATCATGCAATTAGTATTACCACTGCTGCTTCAGACCCAACAATTTGGGTTAGATTCCAATCTCCAGAGCTGGCTGTATTGAACTTGCACACAAGTTCCTCCAGGTTTTCCAGTTTCCCCACCACATCTATGAACGTGTGTAAGGATAGGTTAATTGGCCACTAAATTCCTCCCCAGTGTAATAGTTGAATGGAGGAATCTAAGGGAAGCTGTTGGGAATGTGGGGAGAATAAAATGAGATCACTGAAGAATTGGTGTAAATGGGCACCTGATGCTGGTTCATATCACAGCGAGCTGACGGGCATGATTCTTTCCTGTATGACTTTGACTTTATAAATAAAAACTGCAAGGTAAAGTTCAGGGTGGTGGAGTGGAGATATGTCTCTACCAAAGGAGGTGTAAGGTCACCTTTGGACAGGGTATAGACCTGCTTAGCCCCGTCCCCCCACATCACCCACGTCAATCAACATGCCACATAATGATGTTGAATGCAAGTTTCAAATTGGGTTTTACAGATTGCCTCAGTCTCGTCCCAATTACAATATGTGGAATTAATTAGAATGTTGAAGAAAGATCTTTCTATCCAAATTATTAAAAGTCAACTTTATTATAGGGTAAAGGGCAGTAATATAAAACAAATTGTATTTTTCTATTTTGTTTAATTACTTTTGATATTTTTAATGTAGAATTCTAGTATGCTGTAACCAGCATATGAAGATGTAGTTGTTGGCTAAGGGAGAAATAGTGACCAGGACAGAGAAACTTTCTGGCCCTTCTATGATAATTAGTTGGACGTTTTGTATCTGAGATTATGTGAAACATCTATCTACAATGAGAGAAGGAAACAAGATTCTGGTGGATGGAGAAACAGAAAGTGTTGCTTATTTTTTTAAAAACAAGTGAATACTCCTGATCCAGCACTTGTTTAATTACGGTTCAGCATCTTTTAAAAGCAAGTGATTGATCTTTGTAAGAAATCAGTTTAATAGAAATTCTGGCATGCTGTCTTAAATGGTAAAAGCACTTGGCAAAGTGATTTGCTGATTTGATTTAAAAGAAATGTTCTGATTTCACAAATTAAGATACATTATTTTAACGCTCCACAATGGGACCTGACAGATGAGAAAGTTTTTGCAAGGAAGTGGAGTGACTGCTGATATCAGCTTGGCCATTCTGTCAGCCCTTTTGAGGTTACGCTGAAAGAATAATTCAAGTTCTTGTTTCCAGAACTTCTGAAGTTTCTTGCAATTTTCCCAGCACCCTGCCAGAAGGATCCTTTCTCTTGTTGCAGGAGACAGCAAGTGTTTGCTGCATTAGTGGTACCAAATTCAGAAATCTAAACATCTATTTTGATGGAGTGTATGAAGTGATACGATTATATAGCATCCTGTATGCCTGCACCAGCCTAAAGCCAATGCAGGACTGCACCCTTATTTAAATGAAGGGAAACAGTTGTGATGGAATTAGATCATTTACATTTTATTGAAATAAGTTTGTTAATAATTTTCAATTATTATTTTGTAAGTTACTTACATTTTTATCTTTTTGTAATAGTCTTTTAAATTTCTTGCTGCATTTTGTTCCAAACTTTGAATTGCACTGTAGTGCTGCAGGTAATGCAACTTTCTCAGAGGTTCCCTGGCCCGGATTTTGATCTCTGCTGTTCCTGTGGAGTTTGCATTTTCTCCCCGTGACTGTCAAAGTCAAGTTTATTGAGCACATACATATATGTACAGGTGCCATTAAAACCTACTTGCAGCAGCACCACAACATAACACACATCATATAAACATCATTCACAACAAAAACATAAATTAAGCATAAATTTCACACAATTTTTGCAACAAAAGAAAAGAGGTTCATTTTAGTGCAAAGTGATCAACATGGTCAGAGTGTTAAACTGTAGTGATTAAAGTTTTACTAATTGGTTGTGGAATCAAATGGTTGAAGGGAAATAGCTGTTCTTGAACTTGGTGGTGTGGGACTACAGGTTTCTATACTGTTTTGGTGTCCTCGTGTCCCAAAGTCATGCTTGTAGATTAATTGATTACTATAGATTATTCTGAGTGTCAGTGCTGGAAGAATCAGCAGGATATTAGTGAACACGTGAGAGAAAATGTGCAAGAAAGAAGTGGGGTAATGGGTTAAATGTTTCCTCTGAAAAACTGAGGTGAATGTCTTCCACTGTTTTAGGGAAACTTGAGAAATACAACACAGAGAAATGTGAAAGTTTTCTGTAGGGTTTTACAGTCTAACAACCTGGGTTAACTTGCTGTTAACTTTCTGTATGTTATTTCGTGGATGGAATTTGTTTGATTAATAGAGACATAGAAGGTACAGCATAAAAACAGGCCCCTCAGCCTAACTTGTCCATGCCATTTAAGGTGCTATCCTGATCTAGTTGCTTTTGCTTGCAATTGGACTTCTTTCTTTCCACGGTCTTGTCCAAATGTCTTTTAAATGTCGTAACTTCCATTGGCAGCTCATTCCATATACCTACCACTTTTGTGGAAAAACTTGCCCTTTCAGTCTTTTCTTTCTCACTCCTCTACCTTTACCCATGTAAGATGCTCATCACTGAGCAATAGATTAAAACTCAGGACAAAGATTTGATTTAGGGTGCTGTAGAGGTGAATTGAAAAAGCCATATTCAGCCTTTAATCATGCAAGAAGTGCAGACGACTAGCCACTGACACGCAAGCAGTTTCTGCTTTAAATATACTTCAAATTAAACTGCTACACCGGTGCTGTTGAAGTGTTTGAAATTAATTGTTCCCATGGGCTATTTTCTTCAGTTGCTAATGACAATGCGCCAGAACATGCCCTGAGACCTGGATTCCTCTCAACCTTTGCCTTAGCAACGGATCAAGGAAGCAAGCTAGGACTTTCCAAGAACAAGAGCATCATTTGCTATTACAATTCCTACCAGGTAAGTATTTTTGTTCTTTTTTCTATAGAGCATTGAAATAACCAATACTTGTCTTTCTAACCCCCACACCATTCTAAGCATCATTCTAAAATTTGAAAGTGAAAATGTAGAAATGTTCAGGAGGGAGGGCAGCTCCTGAATACAAGATCCAGGTTGCACCAATGCAAAAACTTGAACTTTGTTTCATCGGGCACCCCTGCATTTGTTAAATAATTTTTTTTATTTAGACGAACAGCACAGTAACAGGCCCTTCCAGCCCGATGAGCCCGTGCTGCTCAATTACACCCAAGTGACCAGTGTACGGTTTTGGAATGTGGGAGGAAACCGGAGCCCTCAGCGGAAACTCTCTCAGTCACGAGGAGAGCACACAGACTCCTTACAGTCAGGAATAGGAATTGAACTTGGGTCGTCGGCACTGTAAATCATTACGCTAGCCGCTATGCTACCGTGCTGCCTATACTTGAAGTGCTGAATGATAGAAATTTATGGCACAGGTTCAAAATAGTATTTAGTGCAAATTAGTAGCAGAAACAGTAACTTAATCTATTCTAGGTCAGGGTGGTTGCACACATGCAGGTTGTGTGGCTTTCTAATTTTGTATCTATCATCTTCTTGCTCCCCTCTCTGCAAAGGTTACACATTTAATAAAGTTTTATTTTCTCTTAGGAAGAGCAGGTATTTCTATATTGAATTAGGACCAGTAAGTTGTGCAGGAGAACCTTCTTAAATCTATAATAGAACATCAGCTCAGTGGCTACTTTATTAGGAACCTCCTCCACCTAATAAAGTGGCACTGAATGCACGTTGTGGTCTTCTGCTCACTCCATCCATTTCAAAGCCTGACATGTGCGTTCAGATGCTCTCTTCTACACACCACTGCTGGAACGCTAGTTAGTTTGAGTTCCTGTTGCCTTCCTCTCAGCTTGAACCAGTCTGGCCATTCTCCTCTGCCCTCTTTCGTTCTTTCTGCCCAGTGCGCATGCATGTAGCTCCCCCGCACTACACGGTGTACTTCAGTGGTCCCCAACCACCGGGCCGCAAGGAAACGATATGAGTCAGCTGCACCTTTCCTCATTCCCTGTCAGCCCACTGTTGAACTTGAACCCACATGAGGTCATCAGTTGCCTAACCGCAGTGATTCCCTCGCGTGGCCGGCGGGAAGTGCCGTTGCTACCGGCCTGGAGCGCAGACAGATGGGCGCCGCCTCTAAACCTGTTTAGCACTCCGAATGTTCGTGGGGAACCCAGTGCTAAAATATTCGCAGATGACCTAATTTGGGTTCAGCGTTTCGTAAGTATCAGAGCAGCTACTGCGCTGCGATCTACTGAAACAAACTTTTGTCGGCTGATAGCTCCTACAAGGGGGGCAGGGGCAGGTGCGGGCCTGTCGCTCTCCTCGCTCAGTCGGTTGTTCTCTCTGGACTGCGACCGCCACGGCCCCGGCATGGGGACCTCCAGCCCTTACCTTGTCCTCTCACCCCACCCACGACCAGCTGCACCTGCCCAAGGCTTCTTGAAACATAGAAACATAGAGTATAGGTGTAGGAGTAGGCCCTTCGAGCCTGCGCCATTCAGTATGATCATGGCTGATCATCCAACTCAGAACCCTGTACCTGCTTTCTCTCCATACCCCCTGATCCCTTTAGCCACAAGGGCCGTATCTAACTTCCTCTTAAATATAGCCAATGAACTGGCCTCAACTGTTTCCTGTGGCAGAGAATTCCACAGATTCACCACTGTCTGTGTGAAGAAGTTTTTCCACATCTCGGTCCTAAAAGGCTTCCCCTTTATCCTTAAACTGTGACCCCTCATTCTGGACTTCCCCAACATTGGAAACAATCTTCCTGCATCTAGCCTGTCCAATCCCTTTAGAATTTTATACGTTTCAATAAGATTCCCCCCTCAATCTTCTAAATTCCAGTGAGTATAAGCCTAGTCGATCCAGTCTTGCTTCATATGAAAGTCCTGCCATCCCAGGAATCAATCTGGTGAACCTTCTCTGTACTCCCTCTATGGCAAGAATATCTTTCCTCAGATTAGGGGACCAAAACTGCACACAATATTCTAGGTGTGGTCTCACCAAGGCCTTGTACAACTGCAGTAGAACCTCCCTGCTCCTGTACTCAAATCCTTTTGCTGTGAATGCCAATATACCATTTGCCTTTTTCACCGCCTGCTGTACCTGCATGCCCACCTTCAATGACTGGTGTACAATGACACCCAGGTCTCATTGCACCTCCCCTTTTCCTAATCAGCCACCATTCAGATAATAATATGTTTTCCTGTTCTTGCAACCAAAGTGGATAACCTCACATTTATCCACATTAAATTGCATCTGCCATGAATTTGCCCACTCACCTAACCTATCCAAGTCACCCTGCATCCTCTTAGCATCCTCCTCACAGCTAACACCGCCGCCCAGCTTCATGTCATCCGCAAACTTGGAGATGTTGCATTTAATTCCCTCGTCTAAATCATTAATATATATTGTAAACAACTGGGGTCCCAGCACTGAGCCTTGCAGTACCCCATTAGTCACTGCCTGCCATTCTGAAAAGGTCCCGTTTACTCCCACTCTTTGCTTCCTGTCTGCCAACCAATTCTCTATTCACATCAATACCATACCCCCAAAACCGTGTGCTTTAAGTTTGCACACTAATCTCCTGTGTGGGACCTTGTCAAAAGCCTTTTGAAAATCTAAATATACCACATCCACTGGCTCTCCCCTATCCACTCTACTAGTTACATCTTCAAAAAATTCTATAAGATTCATCAGACATGATTTTCCTTTCACAAATCCATACTGACTTTGTCCGATGATTTCACCTCTTTCCAAATGTGCTGTTATCACATCTTTGATAACCAACTCTAGCATTTTCCCCACCACTGATGTCAGACTAACTGGTCTATAATTCCCCGGTTTCTCTCTCCCTCCTTTTTTAAAAAGTGGAGTTACATTAGCCATCCTCCAATCCTCAGGAACTAATCCAGAACCTAAGGAGTTTTGAAAAATTATCACTAATGCATCCACTATTTCTTGGGCTAGTTCCTTAAGCACTGGCGGTGGGCGGGCGGCCGGCTGTCTAATGAGGCAATGAAGCCCTCAGAACTGCTTCGGTACCTTGAGTCTAAGCACCCTGCACTTAAAAACTCAGTAGGTTTGTCTTTTCGGCGGAAAAATACACGAGCAGCCCGGGACAGCAGCTAAGTGCCGAGAGCCGCGAAAACTAAATTGCAGAATAGACTGGACATAGGGAACCCCTTTCAAGTATCGCTGTATTCCCGTCGTGTTTATCACCCCCCCCCCCCCCAAGTCTGCCGGTCCACAAGAATATTGTCAATATTAAGCCGGTCCGCGGTGCAAAAAAAGGGCGGGTACCCCTGGTGCTTATACATTATTTCTACTTCTGGGTTGCGGGGTTTTACTTCCGGTCTTTTCTGCCCTGGTGCGCATGCGTGTAACTAGTCGATTTGGGGTCGATCTCGCCTTTCACTAAGGCTGAGGTGGGGGATCTTGGGCTTAGAAAGGTTGGTGACCACTACTCTAGAGACTGTTGTGCATGAAAATCCCAGGACATCAGCAGTTTCTGAGATAGTCAGCCACTTCGGTTGGCACCACAATCATTCTACGGTCAGAGTCACTTAGATCACATGTTTTACCTATTCCGATGTTTAGTCTGAACAACATCTTTACTTTATTGTCACCAAACAATTGATACTAGAGCATACAATCATCACAGTGATATTTGTTTCTTCATTTCACGCTCCCTGGAGTACAAATCGAAGTAAATATAATAAAAATTTAAATTATAAATCATAATTAGAAAATGGGAAAGGGAAAGTAAGGTAGTGCAAGTCAGGTCAGGATATTTGGAATGTACGGCCCAGATCCAGGTCAGGATCCATTCAGCAGTCTTATCACAGTTGGAAAGAAGCTGTTCCCAAATCTGGCCATACGAATCTTCAAGCTCCTGAACCTTCTCCTGGAGGGAAGAGGGACAGAAAGTGTGTTGGCTGGGTGGATCGTGTCCTCGATTATCCTGGCAGCACTGCTCCGACAGCATGAGGTGTAAAGTGAGTCCCGAAACGTCGACAGTGCTTCTCCTTATAGAAGCTGCCTGGCCTGCTGTGTTCCACCAGCATTTTGTGTGTGTTGTCCAAAGATGGAAGATTGGTTTGTGTGATGTGCTGGGCTATGTTCACGATCTTCTGTGGTTTCTTCTGGTCTTGGACAGAACATCTTCCATACCAAGTTGTGATGCACCCTAGAAGAATGCTTTCTACGATGGATCTATAAAAATTAGTGAGGGTTTTAAGGGACAGGCCAAATTTCTTCAGCTTTCTCAGGAAGTAAAGGCTCTGGTGGGCCTTCTTGGCAGTGGACTCTGCTTGGTTAGACCAAGTCAGGTCATTTGTGATATTCACCCCGAGGAACTTAAAGCTTTTGAACTGTTCCACCTGCGCACCACTGATGTAGATGGGGTTGTGCGGTCCGCTACTCCTTCTGAAGTCAACAACCAATTCCTTCGTCTTGCTGACGTTGAGGGATAGGTTATTGTCTTCGCACCATGCCACCAGTTTCTTAATTTCCTCTCTGTACTCAGACTCATCATTACCCAAGATACGGCCTACAATTGTGGTGTCATCAGCAAACTTGTATATTGAGTTGGATGGAAACTTGGCTACACAATCATGGGTGTACAGTGAGTACAGCAGGGGGCTGAATACACAGCCTTGTGGGGCACCGCTGCTCAGAGTGATTGTAGAGGAGAGCTTGTCTCTTATTTTCACAGCCTGGGTCCTGTCTGTGAGGAAGTTGAGGATCCAGCTGCAGATCTGAGTGCTAAGACCCAGGTTCCGGAGCTTAGGAATCAGTTTATTTGGAACGATGGTATTAAAGGCAGAGCTGTAGTCAATGAAAAGGAGCCTTACATATGCATCTTTATTCTTCAGGTGTTCTAAGGAGGAATGTAGTGCCAGAGAGGTGGCATTTGCTGTTGACCTGTTGCTCCGGTAGGCGAATTGCAAAGCATCGAGGTTGACCGGTAGGCTATGGCTGATGTGTGCCATAACTAATCGCTCGAAGCACTTCATAGCAATTGATGTCAGAGCCACAGGTCGGTAGTCATTCAGGCATGCCACCTTGCTTTTCTTCGGCACCGGGATTATCGTTGCCTTCTTAAAACACGAGGGGATCTTAGACTGAAGCAGGGAGCAGTTGAAGATGTCAGCCAACACTCCAGCTAGCTTGCTTGTACAGGCCTAGAGAACACACCCCAGGACGCCATCTGGGCCCGTCACCTTCCCTGGATTTATCTTCAGGAAGGCTCTTCTAACGCCTTCCTCGGTGACGATGAATCTGGATGTTACCAGGTCTGGTTCATCCGGAGGGGGCTGGACGTTCCTCTTCTGTTCGAATCTTGTGTAGAATACGTTAAGTCATATATGTCAAACTCAAGACCCGCGGGCCAAATCCGGCCCGCGGTGGAATTATCTTTGGCCCGCGAGATAATATCTAATTACTATTAAAGCTGGCCCCAGTAATCGAAGCGCCTATGGCGTATGATATGGCTAATGCTGAGTTTATTCAGGTACCAGGTTTTCAGGGTTTTTAGTGTTTATTCGGCAGTCTTCTTCATAAGAAACGGAATTTGTAAAGTGAAACACTTTGTAGTTATAGCAGAGACTGAGACACATGAGAACAGGCTGAAAAAACGGAGGCAACGTAAGCTGTGTTCGCAAGCGTCCGACTGATCCGGCCCGCATGAAGCTGCATTTTGCTCAATCCGGCCCGTGACCTAAAATGAGTTTGACACCCCTGCGTTAAGTTCATCAGGAAGAGAAGCGCTACAGTTATTGATATTCACAGCCTTTTCTTTGTGCCCAGTGATCTCATTTAGACCCTGCTATAGTCTAATGGCATCCCTCTGGTTAGCCTGGGCTTCCAACTTGGCTCGATATTGCCTCTTGGTGCCCTTAATGGCTTTCTGGAGTTCACACCTGAATTCCATGTAGCGATTGGTATCCCCAGACCTAAAAGCCACAGCTCTAGCCTTCAAAAGGGACTGGACCTCATAATTCATCCGAAGTTTCCTGTTAGGGAATACCTGGATCGTCTTGCGAGACACACAGTCCTCTGTGCATTTCCAGATAAAGTCCATGACAGCTGAGGCATACTCATCGAGGTTAGCTGCTGAGTCCTTGAATACTAACCAGTCCACCAATTCAAAGCAGTCATAGAGGACCTCATCCGTTTCCTCTGTCCAACGCGACAACACTTTTGACACTGTGACCTCCTGCTTCAGTTTCTGTTTGTAAGCTGGGAGGAGGAGTACGGCCTGATGTTCTGATTTTCCGAAGTGAGGTTGTGGGACGGAATGGTAGGCATCCTTGTCTGCTGTGTAGCAGTGGTCAAGTATATTCGGGCCTCTAGTGGAGCAGGAGACATGTTGGTATAACTTTGGCAGCGCTTTTCTGATGTTGGCCTGGTTAAAGTCCCCAGCTGTAATGAGCAAAGCCTCCGGATACCTGGTCTCAAGTTCACTGATGTTGACATACGGTGTATTCACAGCACACTCCACGTCCGCCTGGGAGGGTGGAATGTAGACTGCTGTCAGTATCACCGAGGTGAATTCCTGTGACAGATAATAGGGACGACACTTCACCGACAGATGTACCAGGTCCGGACTGCAGGAGCTTGTCAGTGCCACTGTGTCCGAGCACCACGCAGTGTTGATCAGTAGGCAGACACCACCTCCCTTCGTCTTGCCTGAAGATGCCGTGCGGTCCATCTGATGGATCGAAAATCCCTTTGGTCGGATGGCAGAGGAGAGCCAGGTCTCTGTGAAACAAAATACACAGCAGTTCTGCATCTCCCTGCAGTAGGTGAGTCTCCCTTTAAGGTTATCTACCTTGTTCTCTATGGCTTGCACATTAGCTATGATGGTGGGCAGAGGGACCCTAAAGCCCCTCCGCTTCAATCTGACCAGCAGCCCAGCTCTTTTTCCATGCTTCCTCGATAATTTGTGCATCTTTCCAGGTTTCCATCGATACAGTGTGTTGTTGGCAGCTCTTTGAGGTTGGTGGACGCGTCCCATAGGGATCGATTGGCGGGTCACATCGTCTGGCACTCCAGGTCAGGCCAAGTGACGGGGGAGGCTCTGCTGCCACTTCCAACTGCTGGGCTCCCGGGCTCTCAATGATGTTTGACAATGGTGCAGGCTTTTAGGCATTGAGTTGATTGGCTGATTAGATATTTGCATTAATGAGCAGGTATACAGGTGTACCTGTATAGTGGCCACTGTATGTGTGTAGCTTTTAAATCTGGGATCAGTACAAGTTTGGTTAAATAAAAGCATAAAAGGCCATAAAGCAATGTGGAAGGGTCATGGAATAGAGATGAATATAAGCCATGACCTCATTTAATGGTGTTTTTAAAAAAATGACTGAATGAGCTGTGATGCTGTATTCCTCTTGATGCAGTTCTGTGTTGCTTTCTGTTTGAGGTGCAGAGCTGGAAAGTTGGTCACTTTAACCTAAAGAACACGTGCACACTTTGTTTTAACCTACTAGCTGTTGGCATTCCATTATTAGTGTTCAGCCAGTTCCTCAAGCCTGTGTCTTGTCCACCTGATTGTTAATATTGAAACATTTTCCTTTGCTTTTAAGGTTGTGCAGTTTAATCGGTTGCCTTTGGTGGTCAGCTTCATAGCCAACAGTGATGCTAACACAGGTATGTTGTACACATTACTGTGATGTGGTTACTGTGAATGTTAGCTGTACATCTTGCTCCATCACTCCAAAGTATATTTGATTTCTACTTAGCACAAGGGTTGTTTTAATTTCCTAACCACAGAGTGCTGCTCCACAGAATATTTTATCAGAGGGCAGATGAACAGACTTTGTATAAACCTGCTGGATTTATTGAGAAAGAAAATTCTGCTATAGACATAGAAAAAACAAACTGCTGGAGGAACTCAGTAAGTCAGGCAGTATTTGGAGGGAATTAGACAGTCAATGTTTCTGTTTGAGATGCTCCACCTGACCCATTGCGTTCTTCCAGCAGTTGTTTATAGTTCCAGCATTTGCTGTGGGCATAATTGCCTGTCATACATGCAAGGTACTTTTAGTGGAATCAAGACAAAGTCCTTTCTACATACAAGTGTTATGATATGGCCTACATGCTTTGTATTTCTTTTTCTCTATAAAGTTACAGTAGGTTTATTGCTGAGATGACATTTTTTATGAAAGATGCAACTGTGAAAAGGGATACAACTGAAGAGCACTTGTGAGCCATAGAAATAAATGATAGTGATGGTGAACAGTACTTTGGCAGAATGATTTAGATTTCATCCTAAGATTCAACATGAATGTTTTTTATTAATAAGATTTGTATATATGGACAAACATAAAGGTTGTAGTAGATGTTTAAATTGGTTGAGTTAACTTTTTCATGTTCTGTTTTATATATTTTTTGAGAGGTGTTTCTTCTCAAGATACATCTGAGGTGGTCACTTGATAAAACTGACATAGACTGGAAGTATGATAACAGTCACCACGATAGCGTAGTGGTTAGTGCAATGCTATTACAGCTCAGGGCTTCAGATTTCGGAGTTCAGTCCTGGTGTTTTCTTTAAGGCGTTTGTTTGGCCTCCTCATGAAATGTGTGGATTTTCTCTGGGTGCTCCAGTTTCCTCACACAGTCCAAAGACGTACCAGTTAGTAGGTTAATTGGTAAATAGTCCTGTGATTAGGCTAGGCTTAAATTGGGGGTTGCTGGGTGCACAGCCCAAAGGGCTGGACGGGCTTATTATGTGCTGCATCTCTAAATAACAAATAAATAAATCATGGTTAAGGAAACAGGATATTGTGGGTATTGATGCTTTATGTAATGATTTCACTGGACTTTCAAATAACAAAGGGTTTTGTTGGATTAAATGAAGAACAAAACACAAGTAGAACCAGACCTGTGATAATAAATAATTATATCCTTAAACCATTTCTATCATTTATGAAGAAGCTTAATGACCAGGTTCATTGGCATTGTCCTTGCATGGTTTACGTTCATCTTTTTATGCTGTTGAAATATATTTTTAATACAGCTGACGGGGAAGACAAATGACACGAGTTTATTTTAGTAATTTTAAGCTTATTTATTGCCTCTACAATTTATTATTTCCAATACAGTTTTTTTTGTTACATGACTTCCAATTGTGCACCCTGCCAAGTGGACTTGGCCATTTCTGTTCCATTTCTTGATTTCCTGTAGTTTAACATTCAGCCTTGACACCTCATTTTCCAATATTTTGTAACTTTTGTCACCCACTTGCTAATGGTTGATGTTCTATAGCCTATTTTTAAATGTGTCTTATCAACTTTATGACTTTTGCTTTAGTTCATTATATTCATCGGGGGTGAATGGAGGTGTAATAACCCCAAGGGCAAAGAGAGGGGAAGGGGGGTTGTTAGTGGGTATAATTCCAGGGAGAGGAGATTAGTGGGAGTGTAACCCCAGGGTGGGGGTAGTAGGGGTGTAATCCTAAAGCAAGGAAGAAAGGGATTAGTGGAGCTCAAACCGCAGGGAGAGAGGGAAAAAAAAGAGTATCTGACCCCAGGGAGAGGAATAGGGGAGTTAGCGCACTTTAAGAATCTCTTTCATAAGTACAGGCAGTCCCCGGGTTACGAATGAGTTCCGTTCCTGAGTCCGTCTTTAAGTCGGATTTGTATGTACGTCAGAACAGGTACATCTGGTATTATATAGCATCAGTTAGTCAAATGTTTGTCTTAGTATATAGTATATATTTTACCTTTCCATGCATATAAAACACTTCAGAAACATATGTATTTCAATAATTAAACCACTGTGTTGCTTAGTAATAATTGTAGCTTTCATCGGGGCAGGGCCTTTCACATGCTCCATTATTCTCTCTTTATCCTTTACTTGTATCCTTTAAAGTTGTTCTGATCGTTGACCAACTGTAGCCTAACACTTTTCCAATGACTGATGGCATTTCACCTCTTTCCAGTCATTTTATTATTTCCACTTTATTTTCAATCACGATCACTGTGGATTTTATGTTCTATCGCTGAACAGCAGTGAATCTTCTGATTGGCCTATCAGAGTTCTCTTTAGGAACTAGTTGACTCGATCAGCATTTCTAATCTGGCTATTGTTCACGATTGCACTTAATAAAACAAATATAGCAGCAGCTGTGGGCGGCGGGTCGCTCCGGGTCCTAAAGTCCACCCACACTGAGACAGGTTAAATGGGACAAGTGGGGGTGGTGCTGACTGGAAAGTGGGGGAGATGGTCAGGGTGAATTTTGCTAAGAAATATTTAAGTCAAATACAAAGTTACACACTTAACACAGTGTTAACGGCAATGACTTAAAATGGTGGACGGTGTTCTTCTCCCTCTGTTCGTAAGTACGAGTTGTCCATAAGTTGGATATTCGTAACTCGGGGACTACCTGTACATGGAAGTGAGTGTCCTGGAGGGGTATGGGCCGAATACAGGAAACTGGGACCAGCTAGGTGGATATCATGGGCCCATTGGGCTGAAGGGCCTGTACTCGTGCTGCATTGCTCTGTGACTCTTCTCAATGATGCTAGATGATTTGAAATTCATTCTGTGTTTGAAAAGTGCCATTTTTTTTCAGTCTGCGTGCTTCTGTCTACTGAAACAGATGAAGTTAGTGAGTCTATGGTAGAGCTCACCTGCTGTGGGGTCAACTCTCAATCTAGTGACATTCAGCTGCTTGGTCTTGGTGAAAATGATTTTAGAACAGTCAGATTTGTGGTAGTGAGGACCTTTGGATGTTTATCTTGGTACTCTGTTCATCTTTAAAAAAGATACTATGGGTTTGGGTCAAAGAGAAGAAAATCAATGTGAAGGACAAGGGAATGGATAGGAAGTTGTAATGTGGATTGGAGGGTCAAATGAATTTTTCAATGTGTTGATGTGTAACTGTAAAATGATTAGCCACCGTTACACTGTTGTGTTGTGTCTTAAAGGATTAATCGTCAGTTTGGAGAAGGAGCTGGCACCATTGTTTGAAGAGCTGCGCCAAGCTGTGGAAGTTTCATGAACTGCAGACTCCAGAAAATACACCCATTGCCTTGAACATTGTGAACTTACTGGCAAGTTGTTAGGGAGCATAATTTACAAAATTTGTACATTATGATATCTTAAAAAGGTAACTTGTCGAGTTAATGCTGCTGCTGAAATTGAGTCTTGGATTGTGCATGGCTTTCCTGCAACATCGACAGTATTTGTCAGACTGGCTATTCCTTTGCTCAACAGCTGTGCCAGTGGTCAGAGTTCTGATTTCCTTTAGGTGCTCCCAGTCAATTTGTATATAAAATATAATTTGTGCAAGTTAATACTGCTTCTAGTCTCTGAATGTCATGATGCATTGGCTTATTTTTGGAGGCGCAGTGTAGGGAAGAGAGAACCAAGGCTGTATTTAAATTATTATGGTATATAAATTGCATTTGCTTTTCTAGATTTAATGTACAAAGTGAAGGTCTCAGTCATTTAAAACTGTTGGTATAATTTCAGACTTGTTCTTTTCTGATTCTGAGATCTCGTTATTAAATCCAGAATCGCAATCTGTAGGAGACCAGAGTCCAATACAGTTTTGAATTAAACAAAGTCATCAGATCTGTCCAGCTTGTTTTCTGTTAACGTGTACAGCACTTTGAAATAAGCCAGTATATTTATAATGTTGTCTTTGTAATCTCATTTATTTTAAAATGTTGTTAGCTAATCTCATTTTAAAGATGCATTTTTGTGTTCGTGGAGATTTCTCTGTCTCAAAGTGTTTGGGGGTGGGGGGCCATTGACTTGAGAGGACAAGACTCAGCCAGGCTGTAGCTGGTTCTGTCTTTCAGTTCTGAGATTCATCTGAGTTCTGAACCTGAAACACTTAACACTTGTTTCCACCTCATTTGGAACACCTGCTGAGAGTTTCCACATTTCGTTTCTATTTCATGTTTGCAACAATTACAGTTCTGTTTAAATTTTCTTTGATTTCACTTTTCTTGGCTGCAAGTTGACTGCTGAGTTTCTTCTGTTAACAGCGCTCTTAGCTATGAAGTTCTTTGGGTTCATTCTGAGCTTGTAAAATATCTGTTCTATTGAGTTAAAACTACATAATACTTCATTTAATGGAAAGGGTTTTCATTCAGCTGGTGATCATCTCTAACAAACACATTTGAGGTTTTAAAGTTTAGTGAAACTTTGACATGTTAAGAATTTCTAGATGGTCTAACTGTTTAAAGTGTGTGGCGTGACTGATTTGTTCTTTAAAAAAAATGTTAAAGATGTTTTAATTTGCATTCTGGAACAAAAACAACAGACAGACCTGATCTGGGACCTGTGTTTGAAGAATAAAGTTCCTATCAATCACAAACAAGAGAAAATCTGTGGATGCTGGAAATCCAAGCAACATACACAAAGTGTTGGAGGAACTCAGCAGGGCAGGCAGCATCTATTGAAAAAGAGTAAACAGTCGATGTACTCTTTCCATAGATGCTGCCTGGCCTGCTGAGTTCCTCCAAGTTTGTATCAACTTGTCTTCAGAACCTTTTCCACTATCTCTTATATCATAATGTACAAAATAAAAATAATGCTGCTGTTGTAGGAAAAAACCTTGTTTTTTTGTGCTATAATGTGATTATGATAACCACTATGCTACCATGTGGAGGGTGAGAGTATAGATGGAATGAGCTGTCAGAGGAAATGGTTGTGGCATTATTGTATAAGAGCACTTGGATGGGTACATGAAGGGGCAGGGCTTGGAGTGATATGGGCTGATTGCAGGAAAACTAGGGCTAGCTAGTTCAGTACCATAGTAGGGGTGGACTTAATGGGCTAAAGCGCTTGTATCTGTGTTGCATTTCTGTGACTTCCCAGTGAAATCAATTTGTTAGCAAGTATTTATATTAAAATTTAGTTGAATTTTTCATTCTATCAACATGTAGTAATTTTGTTATTATTCCTGTGCCACTTAGCTTGATTTAACAGGATTATTGTCATTCTTTTTCAGACTTACTAGCAAAATCTGAAGCTTAACCCAAAGTTCGGTTTTAAACTTGCCTTGACTCAAAAGGACAAACACAAGGAAATCTGCAGATGCTGGAAATTCAAACAACACACACAAAATTAGCAAATCTCTTACTATCTTTCCTTTCAGTTAGTTCTGACAAAGGGTCTCAGCCCAAAACATTGACAGTGCTTCTCCTTATAGATGCTGCCTGGCATGCTGCGCTCCACCAGCATTTTGTGTGTGTTGTTTGACTCAAAAGGAAGTGTTCTGTCCTGCTCTCTTGTTTTTGCCTTTAAAGGAGCATAAACCATATTGATAGTTTTGACATGGGTGGGTGTGCTGAAACTCCAATAATTCAACAGTACTGCTTGCTTGTTTATTAGTGTGGAGTGCAAGAAGTCCAGGCAGAGTGCGTGGCCAGAGCCAGTTGTGAGGGTGGGGTCAGCAAAGTTTGCACTGGCTTCCCTGGAAAATCACTACAGTATAGCATAATAAAAACAAGTGACATCCAATAGTCCAGAAAATTTGCCAGTCTCACAACACCAAAATCCTAAGCTGCAGTAAGGACAGAGTTTGGCAATAAGTCAATGGCCTTCTCAATGTGGTATGATACTTTGTAAATAAGGGCCTGGGATCAGACAATATCAAAAGCTGATTACAATTAATCAGGGCCTTTGCCAACTTTATTTATTTAGAGATAATTCACAGTAACAGGCCCTTCTGGCCCAACAAGCCCAGCCTATGCAATTATACCCATTGTGTGATCAATAAACTGGTTCAGTTCTCTGTGTGGGTATATGGTATGAAGAGAAAAATTCCATAAGAGCAAATTTTTATTTCATATCTCACATTTTACTAATCTAAAATTCTAATACAGCCATCCTGGTGCTGGATTCAAAGTATGCCCGACCACAGCATACAAGATGCGAGGGTCAAGCACATTCTTAACATTATTTGCAGATTTTGCATATCGGTTGATGAGATTAAATAATTTAAATTAAGAAACATTTATCAAGCTGACTCTGCAAAGGGTAAGAGTTATTGCTGGGTAACCTACTGTTCCATCTTTTCTCGGTTAACCAATGATATCTACATAACTTTACAGCTATAACATTTTGCTTATGCTTTACACAAGTTTTC
The DNA here is from genome assembly GCF_048418815.1 of Hemitrygon akajei. Taxonomy (NCBI): domain Eukaryota; kingdom Metazoa; phylum Chordata; class Chondrichthyes; order Myliobatiformes; family Dasyatidae; genus Hemitrygon; species Hemitrygon akajei. Next base: position 38,378,496 of record NC_133127.1, read on the forward strand.
TCCATGCACTCATCCTGTTTAACCACTATAACACACAGGTATTGTTATTTCCATTTTGTCAGAGTTTGAGGTACAAGCTCCAGTTTATATTATATTCCCCCAAAGTTATTGCATCCTTTTTGTAATACAGAAAAATGCATAAATGTAGGTTCCAAGTTTACCACCTGCTGTTGAATTCTATTCCTCCAGTAAAAGGACCCAATGTTTTTGATGGGCAAAGGATCTTGGTGTAACTTCATGAAAGTAAAACTATAGCAAGTTTTAGAAATTCTTCCAAATCTACATTTTTAAGTGAAGTTCATTAAAAGCTGCCTCTGTTCTGGAGGAAATTCTTGCTGGTTTAAGTTTTCGTAGCTTTCTTCATTTGAGACTGGAATAGGAAGAAGAAACACATTAGTTGTAGCAGAATAGCTGATCACCTCTGCACAGCAATAAACTCATTTGCTCTCCTCTACTCTCATTTGCTGTTGGTGCTGGACTGATTTGACCAGTTAAGGACAGATATATTTGGAGGGAGGTATGTGGATTAATCCCTTGAAAAATCATGCCAAGGATCAGCTTCAAGTATTAAAAACAACAAAGTTTAACATAATAGCAACACAAAAAAGAGCTGCAAGAACTCTTACACGTACAGGAAGGATGTGGATACTATAGAGAGAGTGCCGAGGAAAGTTACAAGATTGTTGCCTGGATTGGAGGGTACACCTTATGAGAATAGGTTGAGTGCGCTTGGCCTTTTCTCCTTGGAGCAACAGAGGATGAGAGGAGACCTGATAGACGTGTATAAGATGGTGAGGAGCATTGATCGTGTGGACAGCCAGAGGCTTTTTCTCAGGGCTGAAATGGTAACCACGAGGGGGCACAGTTTTAAGGTGCTTGGAAATAGGTACCGAGGGGATGTCAGGGGTCAGTTTTTCCACACAAAGTGGTGGGTGCGTGGAATGCACTGCTGGCAGCAGAAGCGAATACAATAGGGTCTTCTAAGAGCCTTGGGTAAGTACATGGAGCCTAGAAAAATAGAGGGCTATGCGCCATGGAAATTCTAGGCAGTCTCTAGAGTAGGTTACACGGTCAGCACAACATTGTGGGCCGAAGGACCTGTAAATTTCTATGTTCAATCAACAGTAAACATTTCAGGTCAAGTCCTATCATCAGGACCCGAAATGCCCGACTGTCCTTTTTCCTTCAGTGCTGCCTCTAGCTCCTTGGTGTGTTACTCCAGATTTCCACCATCTGCAGTCTTGTGTCTCCATTCTGAACACAATAGCACAGCTAACTGAGACGAGTTAACATACAGGGTAATTTACTGTTACAATGATCCAATTCATGTCATCCCAGGATAAAGGAGGAGATCCCATTGAAACTTTACTAGGGCTCGACTATATCCAGAAGATATTTCCCCGGCTGAGAAATCTTGTAGGGGGTTGGGAAAAGAATGTGGTCTCAGTGATAGGCCAGCTAGAGGTGAAATAAGAAACTCCTACACTCTGAGATGAAGAATCTTTAGAATTGTTTAGCCAGAGTTGTGGAGTTTCTGACATGATTGTCAAATGACAGAACAGGCTTGAAAGGCCAGATGGTATACTTCTATTTATGTTATTTTCTGCCCATCTTGTCCTTGGGGGGGGGGGGGAGGTAACATCAGTGGAAAACAGTTATGCTCTATATCCCCCGGAAAATGACTCCGCTTATACACAGTGGGTTTGGGGAAAGCATTTACAGCAATGGACGACTTCTGGTTCCTGCACAAATCTTGGTGATGCAAATGATGTTCTCCTTGTGAGGAGCAAATAGAAGTGGTAATGTAATGCAATGCCTACCACAGTAATTCCACTTTAACTTACTAACCTGTTTAGTAAGTTACTTACTGTTTCCCTTGTTACAGACTCTAGTCACTTATTTTACGGTAGATACATACCAGTTTCCACCGTATTAACTTGATCCATTCATCAGCTTCAATCCCCGTCTTTGTACACATATAATACGTTCTTTCAGGAAATACTAAGCTGTCAAGAGACGATTTACCCATTATGAGAGAAGGCATTTGGCTCATGTTAGACCCCAACATTCAGCCCCATTCCATCCAACTTATTCTCATTGCTCATCAAACTATCTTATGTATTTGTATTTGTTTTTTTTAAATATGCTGCTGCATGGAATCCAGAGTAACAATTATTTCGTTCTCCTTTACACTTGTGTACTGGAAATGACGTTAAATAATTTTGAGTCCTGAATCATAGATTCTTTGACCACTAGCCTGTAAAGGAGGTAATTTGCAGTAGCCAATTAATGTATCAGCATATCAATAGAGCAGCCCAGGGAGAACATGCAAGAATGCACCCAGGGTCAGGCTAGAACCCACATCCCTGGAGCTAAGAGGTCTGTTTGAACATTTTTAAGCAAAATTGTGATTGTTCATTGTAAACCTTCATGTTTAGATTACAACAAAGTTTCCTTGGATTCAATTCAGAGTAATTTCAGTACAGAAAACGTGGTGCTGTCAAGCTATTTGTTTCAAAGCTGTTCACTGCACACCCAATGGAACAACTGGCAGTGGCATTTAGTAACCTTTAAGGTATTGTACAGAAGCAGTCTGAGTGGATTAGATACACATTTCATTCCACTGGTTTTACATCCAGCCATGTTTTCTTTAAGAAAATATGGAACGGAATCATTCCCAACCAAGCCATTTTTATTTAAAGCCATGTTATTTTATTTCTTACCAGAAACAATTAATCCTCTCCTGTGAATAGTCAAATTGTACCCCAGTACATTCAGTTAGATCTAATGTCTTGATTGGTTCTGTAGACTGTAAAGGAAACATTTTACTTAATTTATCACTGAGACTTAAAGCATACAAGATTCTTAATTACAGATGATACAAGTCTGTGACTGCGGGGGGTGGGGGAGCATGGGAGGTCTGATCTACAGTTTAAAATGTTGCTGCTCTGCCTCAAAACATTGTGCTGAGTATAATTCTGAGTAATTAAGCAATTCTATAAAAGGGACTTGAGAAGCAACCTTTTCCACCCAGAGTGTGTTTAGTATATAGAATGAGCCACCCAGAGGAAGTGGTTTAGGCATGTACAATTCTGTAATTGATTTGCTACCAATAAAGAGAGGTAGTCAAAACAGTTTTAACTTCTGATACTCAATTCAGAATTAAAAACAGAGTTCCACTGGTATCCACCAAGATTGTTATACTGAAGCTGCTGGGGGAAAAAAAAACACAACGTTTTTCAAGGCCACTAGTGTCAGTGCTGATATTTCTCAATACGAGGTTAAACTGCAAGATCCCATTTAGTACTTTGAAGAATTCTTAGTTCTGCTTTCAGACAGCTCTTTCAAGTTGTCGTTATTCCTCTCTGCACCTTGTGGCACTTTGGAAGGCAACCTTGCCATTTCATTAGCATTTGACTTTTTTCTAAATGAGCTTGATGCTCAACCTAGCATGGATGGAAAGACCTTAAAAACATAAGATATAGGAGCAGAGTTAGGCCATTTGGCCCATTGAGTCTCCTCCACCATTTTATCAAGGCTGATCCAATTTTCCTCTCAGCCCAAATCTCTTAGCTTCTTCCTGTATCCTTTCATGCCCTGACCAATCAAGAATCTATCAACCTCTGCCTTAAATATAGATAAAGACTTGGCCTCCACAGCTACAAGTGGCAAAGAATTCCACAGATTCACCACATTCATCCCCATTCTGAAAGGATGCCTCTCTATTTTGAGGCTGTCCTCTATTCTTAGACTCTCCCACCATAGAAAACATCCTCTCCACATCCACTCTATCAAAGCTTTTCACCCTTTGATAGGTTTCAATGACATCAACCCTCATTCTTCTGAATTCCAACGAATACAGACCCAAAGCCATCTGACGCTCTTCATATGACAAGCCATTAAATCCTGGAATCCTTTTCATGAACCACCTTTGAACCTTTTCTAGTTTCAGCACATCCTTTTTAAGACAAGGAACCCAAACTGCCCACAATACTCCAAGTGAGGCCCCACCAGTGCTTTATAAAGTCTCAACATTAAAAGGATTAGAATATAAAAGCAAGGATGTAAAGTGAATGCTAACATTGCATTTGTCTTCCTCACCACAGACACAACCTGCAAATTAACCTTCAGGAAATCCTGCACAAGGACACCCAAGCCCCTTTGCACCTCATTTAAAAAAATATTTTTAAAATATTTTCTTTCCATTGAGAAAATAGTCAACTCTTTCATTTCTTCTACCAAAGTGCATGACCATACAATTCCTGACACTATTCCATTTCTTTGCCCAGTCTCCTAATATGTCCTATAGTCTCTCTACTTTCTCCAAACTACTTGCCCCTCCACCTATCTTCATATCATCTGCAAATACTGCAACAAAGCCATCAATTCCATCATCCAAATCATTGACATATAACGCAAAAAGAATCGGTTCCAACACAGACCCCTGTGGAACACCACTAGTCACTGGCAGCCAACCAGAAAAGGCTCCCCTTATTCCCACTCTTTCCCTCCTGCCAATCAGCCTCTGCTTTATCCATGCTAGAATCTTTCCTGTTATACCATGGGTTCGTAGCTTGTTAAGCAGCCTCGTGTGGCACCTTGTCAAAGACATTCTGAAAATCCAAGTACACAAAATCAACCAATTCTCCTTTGTCCATCCTGCTTATTATTTCTTCAAAGAATTCCAACAGATTTGTCAGGCAAGATTTCCCCCTGATGAAACCATGGTGACTATGGCCTATTGTACCATGTGCCTCCAAGTACCCCGAAACCACATCCTTAACAATAGACTCCAACATTTTCCCAGCTACTGACTGGCCTATAATTTAATTTCTTCTGCCTCTCTCCCTTCTTGAGTGGAGTTATATTTACAATTTTCCAGTCTTCCGGAACCATTTCATAAACTGGTGATTTTTGAAAGATCATTACTAATGCCTCCATGATCTCTTCAGCCACCTCCTTCAAACTCTGGGTGTACACCATCTGGTCCAGGTGACTTATCTACCTTCAGACCTTTCAGTTTCCCTAAGAACCTTCTCTCTAGTTACGGTAACTAGAGAGCAAGGAGCTGGCTGGACTTGAACCCAGGACCAGCTTAAAAGTCTAGTTCTGATGCCACTACACCACCAGGCAGCACTCATAGGAGTTAGTTAGGGGGTTAACACCAACTTTAACTCCTAACTAAGATAGAGTTGTAGAGCAATTCAGCATGGATACTGATCATTGACCCAACAAGTTCATGCTGACCAGTGTCCACCCAGCTATTCTCACTTTCCTGCATTTGGCCCATACCTCTTCCAAGCCCAACCCTCCATGTACCCATCCAAATGCTTCTTAAATGATATAATTGTACCTGCCTCAGCTACTATCTCTGGACAGCTCATTCCCTATACTTACCACTCTCTAAGTGAAAAAGTTGCTTCTCAGGTCCCTTTCGCACCAAATCTATACGCCCTAGTTTTGGACTTACCTACCCTGGGGAAAGGACTGTTACCATCCTCCTCATCAATGCCCCTGATAATCAGTCTGCGGTATACAAACAGGATGCTGATGTTGCCATGTTACAACTGTGACCACAGTTAGAGTTGGTTGCAAAGTACTTTGTGATGTTTTGAGTTTGTGAAAGGTGCTGAATGAATGCTTTTCTATATTTACCTGCATGTTGGTTGACAAATTTCCTATGTTAATACAAATACATATTGTTAATTGACTTCATACAGCTATAAAGGAATGTTCACTGTGACAGTTCTATGTGTTACATTTGCCTCAATAATTTTTTATATTTAAGAGACAACTGGGCAGGGCCCATTTCAGGGATGTGTGGGTAAGTTCCCATTGAACATTACTTCATAGAACTGATAAAGCTGTGAGGTGCTCCTTCAAGTCAATACGAGGGCCCTACAGTAGAGAAGTAGGCGATTCTGACACCTGGTTTGTCCTCCACCGAGGCTCTTGTAATCTCGCCAATCAGCACTCTCTTAAATCTCCTCTTCCAAACCATCAACTACTATTCACCCTGACAAAACCAGTAAGAGTAAAGAAATTACTTCCAAATTTCCTATTGCTTCAATGACTTAGTATGTATGGTTTTTGGTTTGGTTTCCTCACATGGGAGAAGAGTCACAGTTTGTAGAATAATTGATCCTTTCTGCTCTTTGCTCAGTTGCACTGTAGATTACATGCACAAGGAACCAGAATATCCACCCCACTCTGCTTTACAATCATAGTATTATACACTTTCATCCCACCCAGTCCACACTAATCACAATACTCATCTACACTAATCTCATTTGCCTGTATTAAGCCTGTAACCCTTTACATCTTTCCTATTTAAATACTTGTCCAAGTATCGTATCAGCCAAATAAAAGGCAGCTCTTTCCAGATTTTCAATACCTCCCCACCCTAAACCTGCATCTTCTCCTCCTAGACTCCTCTGTCCCAGGAAGAAGACTATACTATCTCTGCCCTTCATAATATAATCCTCTCCAAGGTCACCTCTCAGCCTCTTACTTCCTAATGCGAATAAACCCAGCCTGCCAAATGTCTCCTTTTAATTGCATCCCTTCTTTCTAGGCAACATCCTACTAAATCTCCTCTGCACTCTCCATTGTTACTACATCCTTTAGTGTAGCAACACGAATGGAACAAAGTCAGAGTTTAGTTCTCCTAAGTTCCAACAACAGCTGTATTAAGGTGATTTGTCCAGCCTGCAGCACCACATAGACAAGCTCAATAATCACTACCAGGAGAACCACTTGGGCAAAACATTGAAGGTAGTTGCATTGTGTGGTTTGGAGCCGCCACCAAGCAGGATAGAACCAGACTACAGCGCACAGTGAGGACTGCCGAGCGCATTATTGGAGCCTCCCTGCCCTCTATTGTGGACCTGTACTCTTCCAGGTTGAAGAAGAGGGCGGGGAACATCATAAAGGACTCCTCCCATTCTGCGCACGGACTGTTTGATCTGCTTCCGTCTGGTAGGCGCTTCAGATCCCTCCAGACTAAGACTAATAGGCACTGGAGAAGTTTTTTTCCTACTGTGGTCACTTTGCTGAACAGTTAACTGTCTGCTAACTATTACTTGGATTGCACTACCTGTATGTATAATCTATATTTTCATTTATATTTATCATTATTATTGTTATGAGCAGAGAGACAACATCTGCCAGAAGTAAATTCCTTGTATGTGCATAGGTACTTGGCGATTAAAGTCTGATTCTGATTCTGATTCACTGGAATAGGTGCAATGGAAGACTGTGCCAGCAGGGGGCAGCTGGTGTCAGGGACAGATCATTGAACTCAGGCAGCAGATATTTTATTTTTAAAATATTAATTAAGCTGCTCAAATGCAGTTTACTTAAATACTTACCATTTTGTCTTTGAAATACTTCAGTTCATTCCTATGTAAAATAAACCATCTGGTTTTCCAGGTCTGGAGAGATAAGAAATTGTACATTAATTGTTCAGAATAAAGCCACGCACCATGCTTCATGGTGGCTGAGCAATGCATGAGGTACAGAATAAGTATTAAAAATGTAATTATTTGACAGGTTAGACAGCATCAGTGGAGAGAGAGGTAGAGTTAATGTTTCATGACCATGATCTTTCATCCCAATTTAAATAACCTCTAGCAATACAGAAACTACAGATGCTGGAACCTGGAGCATAAAACAATCTGTCATAGAAACAGTGGGTCTAGCAGCATCTGTGGTGGCAGTGTGAAAGAATTATTGATGGTTCAGGTAAAGATTCTGCTTCCAGACACAGACCAAAAGTAATTGTTGATGGTTTGAAACCCGGTATCCGGAACTGATGTGTTTAAGCTTGAAATGTCAGTGATTCCTTTCTCCTATAGATGCAACTCGACCAGCCGAGTTCTTCCAGCAGATTGTTACAACAATCTGATTTCGTTTTTTCTTCCAGTCATCATTCTGAAACATCTCTCTTTGCCTCCACAGATGCTGCCTGACCTTTGAGTATTTTTCAACATTTTCTGATTAATTTTTAAAAATATTTTCAACATCTGCAATATTTTGCTTTTCAATTATGAATTTAAAATTGCTGTTAGTGACTGGCCAGCCTGTCAGACCAATGTGTTATTCAGGCAACATCGACCCGAAATACTCTGATAAAAAACATCTATCTTCTTTGCTCCACTATATTCATTTGCTGAATCCAAGCATCAATAAAGAAGTCATATTCTTTTGAGAATGTGATTATATGGCATCTTCTTGCACCACTCCAGTTCATGCAATTCAGTAAAATTAGCTTACTGGCCCATTTCAAAATTGCAAATCAATCATTATTTTCATCCAAAGTTAATCAGGAAAAACTTCCTGATTAACAAGTGAACCATTTTGTTTTTAGTTGTTTTAATCACTACTGATATCAGTTTATTTCCTGATTTATTTAATAAATTTAACTCCTGATTTCAGATTAGTAAATAGAGATGCAAAAGCAAAATGCTACAGATGCTGAAAATGATATTTAGAAGAGATATTTAGCAGTCATGCAGCTTACATAGAAATAGAAAAATGTCAGGCATTGTTTCAGGCTAATGAACTGTCTGATGAAAAGTCAACCACCTAATTTAACATTAACTGCTTCTTTCCACATGCTACCTGATTTAATGTGTATTTCCCTCTTTATACTAAGTTTTGGGATTATTAAACTATTACATTGTTGTCTTGCTTTAACAGTATAGTACATTTACAGATACTTGGGAGTGTGCAGGAATGGAGAGAGAATTTTATAAGGTTGGTGTGAACAGTCATGGCTGTATCCACTGGCAGACAGTAGAAGTGCTTTGACTTAACCATGATGTTTCTATTCCAGGAGTGTCAAAACCGCAGTCAACATTGTGAGTGGCCAATTCTGTCTCTTGAGCTTGTGCTGACTTTTTCAAGCCTGTTTGACACACTCCACGGATCTTTGCCCTTCATTTTTTTCTCCTTTTAAATCCCTTGCAAGCCCCTTTTTAATGGCTACTCATAAATTTGCATTCAGCATCCCATACAGATCCCAGTCACATTTTGCATCATCTCAGTTCCTCTTGTCAATCACTTTAAATCTGTGCCACTGGTTCCGCTTCACTCTGTTGATGAACAATCTGTACTTCCACAACCTTCAGCTATTGTAAGGGTCCAATACTACAACAGTCTTAACCTTGGGCATAATGTACTAAAAATATACCCATTTACCCTGTACCTAATCTTTTAAGGAGCTTGAAATAATTAACTTAAGTAAGCACATTGGAATGCAGACTGTGGTTAAATATTCAATAAAATCTAACCATTATAGCTCAAAATCCATTTAATTGTACATTTCCAAAGTGGTTGACTCTTGATTTAATCTTGCAAGCCGTAAAGTTCAAGGAGAAGCTGGAAATGAAGACCTTGACACCAACACCCAGATCAGGAAATATGAACGAATAAAGAAATCCTGGCACTTAATCATTAATGAAGGTACTCATTGAAAGAACATAGTCACCAACAGCTCTGTAAGCATGCTTTGTTTAAATCTAATTGTCTTTTGAGAGTTCAGAGTTTAGGTCAAGGTTTCCACCCCATAACCATCATTTCAGATGTGTATTGCAAATCACACATGCTTGCATACCTTCCTTGTGTTTCACCAATTAGTCAATGATCAAATTACCTTTATGCCAGTGAAAACAGAGTAACACAGCAAAATCAGGCCCTTCTGCCCAACTCATCCATGCTGACCAAGATGTCCATTTGCCCACATTTGGTCATAACCCTTCAGATCTATCAAACTGGAGTTAGTGGAAACCTCTAGTTGGATAATGCTCTTTACCCTCGGCTGCAAGGAGAACAACTCCAACATATCCTTTGCTTCCACACAACTGAAGTCCCTTATCCCCAAGTAAGTAAGCTGTAACCTTGTACGTGAATCACCAAGGTGGTCTGACTGCGGGTAAATGGTGGTAGGGTAGATAGATACAATAGGCGGTGTGGGCCAAAGGGCTTGTACTATGCTGCATAACTATGGCCTTGCCAGCTCTTCAACACCTTTCCTAAAATGTAGCACCTTTCTGTAATTGTGCACCAGCCACACATAGGGTCTTACCTTTACTCTGCCTCCTTGTTTTATAAGATAGCCTTCTTTGGTGCCCAGCTGAAAATTGAAAAGAACATGGTGAGTAACTGAATTGCTTGGAGTCTGAGGACAGTTGTGGGGGTTTAGTGTGGGGTGTAGGTGGGTAGCTGCATTACAGACATTGATGGAGAGGCAAGGGGAAACAGCACAGGAGGCAGCCATTCAGCTAGCCCAAAATGGGCTTTGATTGATGCCATTTCCCAGCTTTTGAACTGCGACCTGGGTAGCTCAGGGTTCATGAAGTACTTGTAAAACGTGGTGAGTGTCTGCCTGCCACATCCTTCAGCCAATGAAATTCTAGTTCTAGAGTGGTTCCAGAGTCCGTTGTGTGTTGAATATGTGTACTTCCTCAACCCACCCCATCCTTTGATCAATACATTTAAATCTAATAGGCATTGGAGAAGTTTTTTCCCTACTGCGGTCACTTTGCTGAACAGTTAACTGCCGGTTAACTGTCAGCTAACTATTACTTGGATTGCACTACCTGTATGTATAATCTATATTTTCATTTATATTTATCATTATTATTGTTATGAGCAGAGAGACAACATCTGCCGGAAGTAAATTCCTTGTATGTGCATAGGTACTTGGCGATTAAAGTCTGATTCGGATTCTGATTCTGATCTATGCTCCCCAGTTACCAACTTCTTTGCTGTAGGGAACATGTACTTGTCACATGCACTATCCAGGCTTCTCATAATTTTGTAAACCCTTGTTCCAGAGAAAACAACCTCAAATTTTGCCTTTTCTCAGTGGGTGTACAGCTGGGCTTTAATGACTTGGGTTTGATGCAGATCTACTGCACAGACTGTGACCACGTGTGTTTCCCCATGTGCTCCTGTTCCCTCCCACACCCCAAAGATCTGAGAGTTACTTCACCACGCAAGAAATGGTGTCTGGACTTCCTCCAGCAGTTTGCTTTTTGCTCTACATTATATAGCCACTATAAGTTTCTCCTTAGTAATGGGTTACTGACAGAAACAACAGGGAGCTGACTGGGATCTGTGTAAGAAGATAAGTTGTAGAGAGACAAGGAGAGGGAATGGGAGGAAGTGCATTGCCAGTGAAGGTGCTGGAAGCAGTTATGATAGCAACGTTTAAGGGGCAGACAGGCACATGAACAGGTAGAGAAAGGATATTGGAATATAGACAATGTGCAGTGAGATGGGATTACTTTAAAGTGGCAAAATGGTTGTCACAAGCATCGTATTCTATGCTCTATGTTATATATGTGGCTCTGGTGGAGGGGAAAAAAAAGTGAAATGGCAGAACTAGATTCAGGAAACAATCTTACTGTACATTTTGCTGTGGGAAATGAGTTTAACCTGTTCCATTTGACATCTACTCTAGTCAGCATTTTGTTTTTAAGAACAGTAAGTAATTACTTCTTGCAGACACCAAGGCATTGATACAAAATAATTTGCATTTCTGTGGTGCCAATCACAAGCTTCGAGTATCCCATAGAACATGGCATTAGACACGATATGAAGCTGGAAAGAAAACCCAACCATCAGTGTATGACTTAAGGCACTGGGAATCAAAAGACCCATCTAACATCAGAGGAGATTTTGAAATCCCACTATAGCAGCTGGAGAATTTAAATTCAGTTAACTAAGCCAATAAATCAATACAAAGTTAGCAGTGGTGGGGACCACAAAACCTCCTGTAGGCGAGTGAGTACTATCCCTTGGAGAAGAGGCAGTTCCAAGCCAACAACACATGGTCATCTTCACTGCCCTCTGAAACAGTCATACATATGGGAACAGGGCTGTCAGCCTAACCAGTGCATACCAATCAAAATTCCTTTTTAAGCTAGTCCCACTTGCCTGCATTTGGCTCATATCCCTCTAAATCAAGGGTTCCCAACCTTTTTATGCCATGGACCAATACCATCAAGCAAGGGGTATGTGGACCCCAGGTTGGGAGATTGTGCTCTAACCCTTTCCTATTTTTGTACCTGAACAAGTGTATTTTAAATAGTTACTGTACTTACCTCAACCACTTCCTCTGGCAGCTCATGCCAACATATTAACGCAGCTCTGGGTGAAAAAGTTGGTCCCAAGATTTCCTTTAGATCTTTCCCCTTTTACCTTAAGTCTCTAGTTCTTGATTCCCCAACCCTGGGGGATAAAAGATTGTGTGCATTCATCCCATCTACACCGCTAATCATTGTATATACCTGCACTCCAAGGAATAAAGTCCTAGACTTCAGTTTCTCTCTCTAACTCAGACCCTAGAAGTCTCATCAATGTCTTGTATAATTGCAACACGATATCCCAACTTCTATTATTCTGTAAACACAAGAAAATTTGCAGATGCTGGATATCAAAGCAATAAACACAAAATGCTGGAGGAACTCAGTAGACCAGGCTGCATTTATGGAAAAGTCAAAACATCCCAAAAAGTCAAATGTTTACTCTTTTCCATATGTAATGCCCTGGTTAAGATTTCTACTGCTGTGCTGTGAAGTATTTTATTTTAACAATTTTCGGTAAAAGCAGCATATCCTGCTGGTGAGAGTGTTTTGGTTTCAGCTAAGGATAAGGAGCCATGTTATCCTACGTAGGAATGTTGTGTCAGCCAATCAGGATGGTGGGATGAAGAGGAAGTTTTAGAGAGAGCTGGGTAGAGAGATTTCTGAAGGACGGTAGTCAGGTTCGTGGTCTTTTAGCGGGAGATGGGAAGAGGAGAGGATCAGGGAAAATGCCAGGAGGATCCTAGCCAAAGGGAAGACCTTAATGCAAGAAGCGCTTTGCGAGACAAAGGAATCCAAAAAAGGAAGTTCAACCTGTGATTGGTGATGAGAATTCAGTGCTGCAAGTAAAGTGTACACCCTTCCACTACTGAAACGAGCTCCAACGTTTATGCGCACATTTAGACTGGTTTAACTGTAATGGGCCCTTTTTTTAAACTTTTTTTTCGATTAAGATGAAATTGGTAAATATACTTTCTTTATAATTTTATACTGGTGTACGATCTGTTATTCCTTGGTGACCAATAATTGTATGGGCAATATTTAAACAGCATTCACTCAAATCAGAATCCCCAACATTCCTGTTTGGATGAACTCCAAATCATACCGACCCTGGATATTTATTGTTGAGAAAGGTGACCGGCTCACTGCTGAGTCACATAACTGCTAGCAGAGTTAGTTAACGAGCCAAGCTGACATTCGAGCTCTGGTGAGGTCCTCCAGCATTTTGCGTGTTCTGCTTCTATCATTCTATGACTGATAAAGGCCGGCATGCCTTTTTCATCAGCCTGTCTACCTGTGATGCCACTTCCAGCGAAAAAGATTACATTGCCCGGATCAGCAACCTTAAATGTTGGCTTAACTACCAAAATCTACATAACAAGAATGAACATCAAGTTGCCGAGGGTGCCACAGAAATGCAGGTCTTTTCGTTGATCTAACTGTTCATTCAGAAGGAAATCCCAGCTTTGAAAAGAAATCATTGTGTTCCCAACTAAGTCAGGAACAGGCACTGACGCACTTACCGAAGCAGCCTTGGAAACAAGGTCGTTCTCCGTGCGCCCCGTCTGCATGGCTGTATGAACCCGGACTGATTCGTAGATGGAAGGCTCTTCCACTTGCCGCGGATACGGACTTTTAAGCACAAGGAGCGTTCCTTCAGCAAACACATTTAATAAAAACAATCACCTTTCCAAACAGATAAACAGCTCATTTAGACACATCACAAGGAGCGTTCCTTCAGCAAATGCATTCAATAAAAACAAACACCTTTCCAAACAGATCAACCGCTCATTTAGACACATCACAAGGAGCGTTCCTTCAGCAAATGCATTCAATAAAAACAATCACCTTTCCAAACAGATCAACAGCTCACATCACGTACAAATGTACATTGGTGTACGCGTACATCTTTTTGTGCCCAAGCCAATGAATAATGTATCAAATGGAGATAGTCAGCACCATAGATAGCATTTGCAGAGAAAAACAATTCACATTTCAGAGTGACAAGCTTGCAACAGAACAGATTTGATGAACAGCTATTGAGCTGAAGTGTGTATCCCCTTTCTCTCCCCTTGTCTTTCAAACATGTTCTGCTTTTGTATCCAGAACAACTGCTTTTATGTGAACCTTAAACTATCTTGGGACATTTCTATGGTAATATTACACAATACAATTGCTGACATTTAAATAAATGCGACAGAATTAATACAAAATGTAATCTAGAGTCAGAAAACAGGAACAAGGACTTTCAACCCACTATTCTGACCATCAATCACCCATTTGCATTAATTGTTTTGTCCTCAAATTCTCATCAACCCCTCCTAAGACTCTATCACTCACCCAGAGGCATTTTACAGTGGCCAGTTAACCCACCAATCCTCACGCAATGGGAATGTGGGAGGAAACTGGTGCACCCAGGGGAAGGGAAAAGGAGGACATGCAAACTCCACACAGACTACATTCAAGGGGAGGACTGAACCTGACCCACTGGTATTGTGAGGTGGCGGCTCTAACGGCTGCTTGTGCACTATTGTGCTTGCCCATCTTTTATAGCCATGAGACTGCTAACAGCGGTCGCCAAAGTTGGCCAAACCTTAGGCACTGAAATTCTTTTCCAACCTTTCATTTATCATTGTGCATTCATTTAAAAAAAATCGTTCTAGGAACGTGGACACTGAAGCACGCTTTGGGGAGTTAACATTTTGCCAGACTGGTCCAATTCCACAGGAACTGGGTTCAATCCAGCAGTCTGGAATACAGAGACACAAGGTAGGTACATGGAGTTTAGAAAACTAGAGGGCTATGGGTACCCTAGGTAATTTCTAAGGTAAGGACATGTTTGACACAGCTTTGTGGGCTGAAGGGCCTGTATTGTGCTGTACTTTTTCTAAGTTTTTCTATGTTTCTAAGACATTCTGCAGATGCAGTAAAACTTGACCAACACACACAAAATGCCAGAGGAACTCAGCAGGAAAGACAGCATCTATGTTGGGGGGGGGGGGAGTACACAGTTGACATTTCCCCATAGATGATGCCTGACCGTTTCCCCAGAGATGCTACCTGACCTGTTAACTTCCTCCAGCAGTTTGTGCATATTGTCCAGATCACAGGTTCAGCAAGACACATTTACAATAACTGTAACTGGGATTCTTAAAATCTATAAAGATAAATGCTCTAATGAGAGTCTTCATCTAAAAGGATGGCCATAATAGAGCTACCATGGCAGGGTCATTATTTATTGCCATTTCTTAACTGCTGAAAGACATTAATAGTGAGCTATCCCTTTAAACTGGTAAAATTCACAACAGTGAAGGCATTCCCTCAAGATTTAACCCCTCACCTGGTTTCACCTATCACCTGCCAGTTTATTCATCCCCTGACCCACCCCCTCCCTACCAGTACCAATGAAGGGTTTGGGCTGTTTATTTCCCTCCACAATGCTGCCCGACTTGCTGAGCTCCTCCAGGATTTTGTGAGTGATTACACCATGTAGTCCCATCACTATTGATATTAGTTAATCACACACACACCAGGATACAATGAAAAACTTCTGCGTGCCACCCATACATCGAGGTAGTCAAAAGAACACTAACATATTTCCAAGTTAATAAGCTGGGAGACGAGGGGAATCTGCAGATAGTGACTTTCCCCACGAGTCTGCTGCCTTTGCCCTTCTCATTAGCACAGGATATGAGTTTGGAAGTTGGTGTTGAAAGATACACATATGGAATTTTACAACAATGAACATGCAAACTAATAATTTGCATTATTCAGAATTAATTCCCTCTGAAACATGACTCTCCACTCAAGTGATCAGGGAAAAAGTGAGCAATACACACAAAATGCAGGAGGAACTCGGCAGGACAGACAGAGAGGAATAACCAGTCAACATTTCGGGCCAGGACCCTTCATCAGTTCATAACCTTCACCTATCGTAACCAGGTGATAGATCAAACCAGGTGAGGAGTTAATTATTGAGGGAATGCCTTCACCGTTGGGGATTTACCAGCTTAAGTAGACCTTCATAAGTCAGTTTCCCACCATCATTTTCTCCCCCCCCCCCCCCCCTCCCCGTTAGTACATAGCTAGCACGCTGAGAATTGGTCCAGAGTCAGTCGTATGTTCCTTGTGAGAGATTTAGGAACTTAGGGAAACTTCCAATCTCCCTGATAGCTACACCTGCATGGTGCACTGAACTGCAAATCCTTAGAGACCACGTGACGGAACTGGAGTTGCAGCTGGATGACCTTCGGCTCATACAGGAAAATGAGGTGGTGACAGGAGCCCCCAAGTTGCAGGAGACAGGTACCTGAGTAACTGCCAAGAGAGGGAACGGGAGTAAACAGCCAGTGCCGAGCATCCCTGTGGCTGTTCCCCTTAACAAGTATACCACTTTGGATACTGTTCAGGGGCATGACCTATCGGAGTAAACTGCAGTGACATGACCTCAGGCACCGAGGCTGTGAGGCTCAAAAGGGAAGGGTGGGGGGGGGGGGGGGAGAAGAGGAGTGCAGTTGTGATATTCCACAATTAAAGGAATTAAAGGACTTGAAAAGAGACAGCTGGATGCTATGTTGCCTCCCAGGTGCCAGGATCAGTAACGTCTGGGATTGGGTCCACAGCCAGGGGGAGGGTGAACAGCCAGAAGTTGTGGTAACATTTTGGTACCAATGAGATAGATAGGAAAAGAGAGGAGGTCCTGAAGAAAGACTATAGGGAGTTCGATAGAAAGCTGAAAAGCAGAACCTCCAGGGTAGAGACCTCTGGATTGCTGTCTGGGTCACATGCCAGTGAGGATTAAAATGGGATGATTTGACAGGTGAATGTGTGACTGAACAATTGTTGCAGGGGAGAGTTTCAGATTTTGGATCTTTGGGATCTCTTCTGGGGAAGGAATGACCTGTACAAAAAGGACTGGTTACACCTATATAAAAAGGAGCAGTGATGGGAACCAGAGAAATAGGGCTGAGGATGGGGCAGTTGCTATAGAAATCGATGCAGTGTGCAGTAAGACTCGGAGGAAGGGCAGGCAGATGACAGGGAAAAATCTCACCTCCCTTTTGTTCTTTATATAACTGAGTCACAGCTGAAAGAAGATCATAGTTGGGAGTTAAACATCCAAGGACACACAATGCATCAAAAGGGCAGGCAGGTAGGCAGAGGTGGCTTTGTTGGTAAAAAAAAATGAAATCAAATCCTTAGAAAGAGGTTTCCTAGGATCAGAAGATGTTGGATCCAAAGCAAAAATTAGAAAGAAGATAGAGGATTAGTAAGTATTTAAAAAACAACAAAAAGGCAACTAAAAAGCTACAGGGAGAGAAAAGATTAAACGTAAAGGTTAAGCTACCCAATAATATAAAAGAAGATACAAATAGCTTTCTTTCAGCTATATTAAGAGTAAGAAAGGTGAGAGTGGATATTGGACTGCAGGAGAATGGTGCTGGAGAGGTAGTAATGTGGTCCAAAGAAATTGAGGACAAACATCATAAGTATTTTGTGGAAAACACTAGTAGGATGTCAGAAACCTGAGAGTGTCAGGGGTGGAAGTGAGTGGAGTTGCTGTTTCTATGAAGGTGATGCTTAGGAAGCTGATGGTAGATATAGCACCTGACCAGATGAACTACACCCCAGTCTTCTGAAAGAGGTGGCTGAAGAGATTGTGGAAGCATTATTAATGATCTTTCAAGAATCACTAACTTCTGGAATGATTCTGAAGGACTGGAAAATAGCAAATGTCACTCTACTTTTTAAGAAGGGAGGGAAGCAGAAGAAAGGAAATTATAGGCCAGTTAGCCTGACTTCAGTGGCTGAAAAAGATGTTGGAGTCCATTATTAAGGATGACATTTCAGGTACTTGGAGGAACATGACAAAATATACCTATGTTAGCATGGTTTCCTTGAGGGGAAATTTTACCTGAAAAATCTGTTGGAATTCTTTGAGGAAAAAACAGCCAGGATAAACAAAGCAGAATCGGTCTGTGTTGTATAATTGGATTTTCAGAAAGCCTTTGATAAGGTGCCCAGCATGAGGCTGCTTAACAAGATAAGAGGCCATGGTATTAAAGGAAAGAAACTAGCATGGACAGAAGACTGACTGATTGGTAGAAGGCAAAGAGTTGGAACAAAGGGGCCTTCTCTGGTTGGCTGCTGGTGACTAGTAGCATGCCACAGGGGTCAGAGTTGGGACCACTTCTTCTTACATTATATGTCAATGATTTAGATGAAGGAATTTATGGATTTGTGGCCAGGTTTTGAGACAATACAAAAATAGGTAGGGGGGCAGGTAGTGTTGAGTCTGCAGTATGCAAGAAGGCAGATTGGAAGAATGGGCAAAGAATTGGCAGGTGAAATATAGTGTGGGGATGTGCATGGTCATGCACTTTGGTAGAAGGAATAAAAGTGTGGACTATTTTCTAAATGGGAAGAAAATTCAAACAGGTGAAAAGAAACTTGTGAGTCCTTGTGTAGGATTCCCTAAAGGTTTATTTGTACGTTGAGTTGGTACCGGGTCAGAAAGGCAAATGCAATTCATTTCCAGAGGACTAGAATACAAAAGCAAGGATGTAATGCTGAGGCTTTACAACGCACTGGTCAGCAGTTTTGGGCCGCTTATTCAAGGAAATATGTACTGAGCAGAGGAGGTTCTCAAGAGTGATTCCAGGAATGAAAGGGTTAACACTGAGGCATCTTTCATGGCTCTGGACCTGTACTTGCTGGAGTTTAGAAGAATGAGGGGGACATCTCATTGAAGCCTGTTGAATTTTGATAGAATGGATGTGGAGAGGATGTTTCCTATAGTAGGGGAGTCTCAGAATAGAATAGGGATTCCCAAACTTTTTAATGTCATGGACCAAGGGGTCCATGGACCCCAGGCTGGGAGCCCCTGGAATAGAGGCACATCCACTTAGAACAGAGATGAGTAAACATGTCTTCAGCCAGAGTGTAGTGAATCTGTGGAATTAATTGCCACAGACAGCTGTGCAGGCCAAGTCATAGGTATATTTAAGGTGGAGGTCGATAGGTTTTTGATTAATCAGGGCATCAGAGGTTACAGGAAGAAGGCAGGAGAATGGGGTTGAGAAGGCTGATTAATAAATCAGCCATGATGGAATGATGGAGCAAAGTCAGTGGGTTGAATGGCCTAATTCTGCTCCTATGTCTTGTGGTCTTATCAGGAAGTTGAATAATTGAGTTCCTCCTGCATTTTGCATCTATGTGGGACAAGAGAATCAAAGCTTTATCATGGTAGAGTTAAATGGAATAAACACAGAAGAGCATGGTCTAGTTTGAGTACATTTTCAAATCTGCTGTGTGTTACATCAGGGTGTTCAAAAATCACAGTCAGCTGTGCTCTATATGGTTTAGAGAATCATCTATAAAAGACAAGGAAATAATATGCATAAATTTACCCATGAAACCTGATCCAATTTTGATCGGTATACCTGGCAAAATGTGAAATGATGCTGGATTACCTGTCTCGCTTCCAATCAGTGGCTGGTTGGCAAAGTGACTGACAAACTCTGATAGTGAATAGAACTCACTAAAACCAAATTTGATTGTGCCTTCACTCCACTCAATCTGGAAGTGTTTGACGGAATCTTTGCCTCTGCAAAGGAAAGTTTAGAGCTGTGAGTGAAGTTCAACATGAAACAAGGGACCACTTTCCAAAACAGTTCTTGGTTTTACAATTTCGCGATGTAGATATCACTAAGTTACTGGCTGATTAAGCTCCAGTTTGCTGTCACCTTCACAAGCGCCTGACTGAACTCTGCTGCAGTTTTTTCCCCAAGAACCAGTCTGAAATGTGTGCATAATGGATTAGATTTAGCACAGCTAGAATCAGAAGTCTCAGAATGCTGCTCAGACATGACTCTTACAGCAGCTGCAAAACTCCAGCACACATTTGAATATTTTATTAAATCACTGGGATATCTCACTGTGGTATGTCCAGATCACAAGGTGATTTGGCAAAGGCAGCTTCATAGATTCAGAACTTTAGGCATGAATCATCCATGCTGAGCAAGATATCCATTAGCTCACGTTGACAGCAGGAAGATGAAATGAGTGTAGGTGCACAGGAAATGGAGGAGATGCAGATGAGGGCAGCATCAATGGTGGAGGAAGGGAAACCCCATTCTTTGAAGGAGGAGGACATCACTGTCTTGAAAAGGAAAGCCTCACCCTGGCAACAGATACAACAGAGACAAAGGAACCGAGAAAAGGGAATGTCATTTCTATTTATTTATTTATTTATTTAAACACAGGAAATAGGGTGGTTAGAAGTATTGTCAAGATAGCTGTGGGAATCAGTAGGTTTATAAAAGATATCGGTAGACAACTAGTCTCCAGAGATGGAGGCAGAGATTAAGAAAGGGAAGAGAGCTGTCAAAAAATGGATCAAGTGAATAAGGGCATGGTGAAAGCTGGAGCAAAGTTCATGAAATTGATGAGCACAGGATGGGTGCATGAAGCACCAACAATGTAGCACAGAAAGAATTGGGGAGCATTGCTAGGGAAGGCTGGGAACACTGACAGCCAATAAGAAAAGCTGGGGCCCATGCAGGTGACATGGCTCCACTGACTTTGCAGATCCACATGCAACACATCAACTTCCCCGCAATTTCCACCAACAGGTCCCTACCACCAAACACATCTTTACCTCTCCCTTTGTGATTCCCTTTTCCATTGGACACTCCCCACTAACCTCCCTCCTGGCACTTATCCCCCTGCAAGTGGCAGAAGTGCTGTACCTGCCCATTCACCACCTTCCTCACCTCCATTCAGGGCCCCATACAGTTTTTCCAGGTGAGGCAACACTTCACCTGCAGACCTGTTGGGGTCATCTACTGTATCCAGTACTCCCAACGTGGCCTCCTCTACACTGGTGAGACCTGACGTTGATTAGAGAATCACTTTGACGAGCAACTCAGCAACATCTGCAAAAAGCAGAATTTTGCGGTGGCCAATCATTCCATTTCCTAACCTCGTTCCTATTCCAACATGTTGGTCCATGGCTTCCTCTGCTGCCACCGTGTGGCCACTCTCAGGTTGGAGGAGTGACACCTCATATTCAAAGTAAATTTCTTATCAAAGTACATATACGTCACCATATACAACCCTGAGATCCATTTTCTTGTGGGCGTACTCAATAAACCCATAATAGAATAATAATAATAACAGTATCAATGAAAGATCACACCAACCTGGGCCTTCAACCAGTGTGCAAACTGTCTAAATACAAAAGGAAAGAAATAATAATAATAAATACATAAGCAATAAATATCAGGAACACAAGTTGAAGAGAGCTTGAAAGTGAGTCCATAGGTGTGGGAATATTTCAGAAATAGGCAAGTGAAGTTGAGTGAAGATATTCCCTTTGGTTCAAGACCCTGATGGCTGAGGGATAATAACTGTTCCTGAACCTAGTAGAGAGAGTCTTGAAGCACCTGTACCTTCTTCCTGATGGCAGCAGTGAGAAGAGAGTGTGACCTGGCTGGTGGGGATCCCCGATGATGGATGCTCCTTTCCTGTGACAACGCTTTGTGTAGGTGTGCTCAGTGGTAGGGGTGGTTTTACCCATGCTGGACTGGGCCGGAATCACTACTTTGTGTAGGATTTTCCATTGCTGTTTCCATACTAGGCTGTAATAGAGCCAGTCAATATGCTTTCCACTACACATCTGTAGAAGTCTGTCAAAGCTTTAGATGTCAGGCCGAATCTTTGCAAACTCCTAAGGGAGTAGAGGCGCTGCTATGCTTTCTTTGCAATTGCACTTACGTGCTGGGCCCAGGACAGGTCCCCTGAAATAGTAACACCAAGGAATTTAAAGTTGCTGACATTCTCTACCTCTGATCTTCCGATGAGGATTGTCTCATGGGCCTCTGTTTTCCTCCTCCTGAAGTCAATAATCAACTCCTTGGTCTTGCTGACTGAGTTAAAGGTTGTTGTTGTGGCACCACTCAGCCAGATTTTCAATCTCTCTCCTATAAGCTCACCACCTTTAATTTGGCCTACGACAGCAGACTTGAATATGGCATTGGAGCTGTGCTTAGCCTTCAAGTCACAAGTGTAAAATGAGCAGAGCAGGGGCTGAGCGTTCAGCCTTGTGGTGTACCTGTGCTGATAGAATTAGTGGAGGGGATGTTGTTGCCAATCTGAACTGACCGGCATCTGCAAGTGAGGAAATAGAGGATCCATTTGCACAGAGAGGTATTGAGGCCAAGGTCTAGAAGCATATTGATTAGTTTTGAGGGGATGATGGCATTGAATGCCAAGCTGTAGTTGATAAAGAGCACCTTAATATATGCACCTTTGCTGTCCGGATGTTCCAGGGTTGAGTGAAGAGCCGATGAAATGGCATCTGCTGTGGACCTGCTCCTCCAGTAGGCAAATTGGAACAGATCCAAATCACTTCTCAGACAGGAGTTGATGTACTTTATTAAAAAACCTCTCAATACACTACTGGGGACAGTCATTGAGGCAGGTTACCACATTCTTCTTAGGCACTGGTATAATTGAAACCTGCTTGAAGCAGTTGGGTTTCTTAGACTGCCAAAGTGAGAGGTTTAAGATCTCGATAAACACTTGATCAGCACAGGTCTTTAGTATTTGGCCAGGTGCCCCGTCTGGGCCAGATGCTTTCCATGGGTTCACCCTCCTGAAGGCTGCTCATATGGAAAAAAAATGTGTCAGCACAGTGTCTAACTGTGTAATTGGTGAAATGTAGAGCAAAAGAGGGTGAATTTCAGTCACACAAGGCTGAACCAGAGAGCAACACAAGACCAGAGTGCCTTCACCATTCCGTTCAGTCTGATTTGTGGTGTTGAGCTTTTGTTAATTGTTTCTTGAACCAGAATTCAAGACTGCGTGAAGGAAAGTGGGAAAAAAGGGAAAAGCATTTGTTTTGTTAGGGCCGGATGGATAAGGAGAAAAGAATGGCTACACTTTAAAGTTCAATGTACACTCAGTGACCTCTTTATTAGGTACACCTGCTCGTAAATGCAACATCTAATCGGTCCATGATATCAACTCAATGCATAAGAACGTGTAGACATGGTCAAGCGGTTTGGTTGTTGTTCAGATCAGATATCAGAATGGGGAAGAAATGTGATCCAAGTGTCTTTGACCATGGAATGATTATTAGTGCCAGACGAATGTCTTGGAAACTACCGATCTCCTTTGATTTTCACACACGCATCTCTCGAGTTTACAGAAAAAGGTGTGAAAAACAAAACGAGCACCCTTCGAGCAGCAGTTCTGTGGGTGAAAATTCCTTGTTCATGAGCGGTCACAGGAGACTGGCCATACTGCTTCAAGCTGACAGGTAGGCAACAGCATCTCAAGTAGCCACGCGTTACAATAGTGGCGTCCAGAAGAGCAGCTCCGAATGTACAGCAGGCTGAATCTCGAAGCGGATGGGCGGGCTACAGCAGCAGAAGAACATGAACATACGTTCAGTGGCCACTTTACAGGAGGTACATACTGAAGTGGCCACTGAGTGTATATAATCTTAAAAATTAATAATTGGACAAGGCCATTGTGATTATAAGCAAAAAAGAAGAACAAACTGCTGGAGGAACTCAGCAGGTCAGGCAGCATCCATGGAGGGAAATGGAGAGTTGATTTTCATAAGAACCAGAAGACATTGGCCTAATTCTGCTCCTTTTAGCCTATTGACTCTGCTCTGCCATTTCATCATGGCTGATTTATTATCCCTCTCAACTCCATTCTCCTATCTTCTTCCCATAACCTTTGTCACCCTTACTAAACAAGAAAATGTCAACCACTGCTTTAGATATACGTAATAACTTGGCCTCCCCGGCTATCTGTGGCAATGAATTCCACCGATTCACAACCCTCTGGGTAAAGAAATTCCTCCTCATCTCTGTTCTAAGAGGTGCCCTTCCATTCTGTGGCTGTGCCCCCTAGTCCTAGAGTCATTCACTATAGGAAACACCCTCTCCACATCCACTACCTAGGCTTTTCAATATGTTTCAGTAAGATTCTTCCACAACCCCCCACCCCCACCCCACCCAATCCCATTCTTCTAAACTCCAGCAAATACAGACCCAGGACCATCAAATGCTCCTCTTGACCCTCTCCAAAGCCAGTATATCTTTCCTTAGATAAGGAGCCCAAAACTGCTCACAATATTCCAAGTGTGGTCTGCCCAATACCTTAAAAAGCCTCAGCATTACACCCTTGCTTTTGTATACTAGTCCTCACAAACATTGTGTTTGCTTTCCTTACCACCTGCAAGTTAACCTTCAGGGAATCCTGTACAAGGATGTTCAAGTCACTTTGTACCTCTGATTTCTGAATTTTCTTATGACTTCATTCCTTCAACCAAAGTGCATGACCATACACCTCCCTACACTATATTCTACCTGCCACTTCTTTGTCCATTCTCCTAATCTCCTAACCTGCTGAGTACCTCCAGCATTTTGCTTTTGCTCCAGATTCCAGCTTCTGTGGTCTCTTGTGACCACTCCAGATGTAATTGGATTGGACAACACATTGTTAATGTGCATAATTAGGTTTAACTGAATCCAGAGCTCTTGCTCGCACTACAAGTAAGATTGCTCACAATTAACACACTCCCATAAATGCGTTAGCTTCAGCAATTCCAGCAACCATTTCATTGTCTTTGCGACCAATAGGAAGTCTAATAACTGAGCAATTTTCTGCCCCCCGTCTGATCTGCTTACCTTACCGACAGTGCGTAAAAGTTTGGGGCATCGTGACTTTTCCTCAGAAGGTAGCTCCCGTCGTTGCCATTGGACAGGAGAAGGGCCTCAGCAGCG
The DNA here is from genome assembly GCF_048418815.1 of Hemitrygon akajei. Taxonomy (NCBI): domain Eukaryota; kingdom Metazoa; phylum Chordata; class Chondrichthyes; order Myliobatiformes; family Dasyatidae; genus Hemitrygon; species Hemitrygon akajei. The sequence continues at coordinate 38,403,391 of NC_133127.1, forward strand.
TGGCGAGACAGGTCGTAGTGATACCAGCTGTCCGAGGAGAAGCAAACAAGATTATTAGAAAGGGTATGAATTCTATATGGCTTTTTTTTAAATTTAGGAGAGCCTCAGTTGTTCTGAATTATCTTGGGAGGAGAGTGCCATAGTGATTGTTCATATAATCTGCATTTATTAAACTCGACACAGTCAGCTTGTTTGACTTTGCTTGGCAAATACCTGGTTTGCAGTCAGTTATACACTCAATCACCTACTCCAGAATTTATTTTTATGGAGACAAGTAGTACCTTATGCAGGGATTCAACCCAAAATCTCAATAATTCCTCTCCCCCTCCCCACAAACCACAGATGCATGTCCTGGGTGATGGGGGGTCCTTAATAATGGACATCACCCTTCTGAGGCACCACTCCTTTAGATGTCTTGGATACTACTGAGGCCAGATGGAGCTGACTAATTTTACCATTTTCTGTAGCTTCTTTTGATCCTGTACAATAATACTACTAAATAAAATAAAACATAATAATAAATAAACAAGTAAATCAATTACATACATTGAATAAATTTTTTTTTAATGTGCAAAAAACAGAAATACTGTATATTAAAAAAAGTGAGGTAGTGTCCAAAGCTTCAATGTCCATTCAGGGATCGGATGGCAGAGGGGAAGAAGCTGTTCCTGTATCGCTGAGTGTGTGCCTTCAGGCCTCTGTACCTCCTACCTGATGGTAACAGTGAGAAAAGGGCATGCTTTGGCTGCTGGAGGTCCTTAATAATGGACACTGCCTTTCTGAGACACCGCTCCCTAAAGATGTCCTGGGTACTTTGTAGGTTAGTGCCCAAGATGAAGCTGACTAGATTTACAACCTTCTGTAGCTTCTTTCAGTCCTGTACAGTAGCCCCTCCATACCAGACAGTGATGCAGTCTGTCAGAATGCTCTCCATAGTACAACTATAGAAGTTTCTGAGTGTATTTGTTGACATGTCAAATCTCTTCAAGCTCCTAATAAAGTATAGATGCCTTCTTGCCTTCTTTATGACTACACCAATATGTTGGGACCAGGTTGGGACCTCAGAGATCTTGACACCCAGGAACTTGAAGCTGCTCACTCTCTCCACTTCTGATCCCTCTATGAGGATTGGTATGTGTTCCTTCATCTTACCCTTCCTGAAATTCACAATCAGCTCTTTCAACTTACTGACATCGCGTGCCAGGCTGTTGCTGCGGAACCACTCCACTAGTTGGCATATCTCACTTCTGTTCACCCTCTCGTCACCACCTGAGATTCTACCAACAATGGTTGTATCATCAGCAGATTTGTAGATGGCATTTGAGCTATGCCTAGTCACACAGTCATGTGTATATACAGAGAGTAGAGCAGTGGGCTAAGCACACACCCCTGAGGTGCGCCAGTATTGATTGTCAGCGAGGAGGATATGTTATCACTACTCTACACAGACTGTGTTCGCACATACAGGCTGTACATAGGCAGGCGTTCATAAGCTGGGCAAGACGTAATTAATATTAACCTATCTTCAGTTAACATTTAATCACAACCTTGAAGTAAATAATTGAGAGGGTTTTAGTTAGTGTCAGGAGGGCCCTGAACCTTGGCCCTTCCCCAGACAGCTCCTACAATAGCTGCACCCAGATTCAGTGTCATCATCAGCACTGTCTTGTACCTGCGATGCCGCTACAAGTAAATTTTTCATTGCTCCTGTGCATACATGCCTATGACAATAAACTCTGCTTTGATTTTGGATCTTAGAACATGCCAGTCATTGGTAACACCTTCGTGAACCACATTGCCAGCACCTTCAGTACGGGCAAGGTGGCATAGTAGAGTAACAGTTCGTGTAATGTTTTACAACAAAGTTCAAAGTACATTTATTATCAAAGAATGCATACATTATACAGCATTGAGATTCATCTGCTTACGGGCAGCCACAGAGCTAGAAACGCAAAAGAACCCAATTTTAAAAAAAGGACCAACACCCACACCGCGGAGAAAGAGAAAACAAAAACAATAAAAGCAAGCAACAGCATTCCAAACCAAATGGAATCAGCAATCACGATTGGGGTTCAATACCCATCACATTCTCCCTGTGACAGTGTGGGTTTCCTCACACATTCCAAAGCAGTACAGGTTAGGGTAGTAAATTGTGGGCATGCTATATTGGTTCCAGAGGCACTTGGCCATTGGTTCCTTTGCAGGTGTGACCCCTGGACTGTGATGGCCCATTCACGGTATGTTTCAATGTACGTGTGATAAACAAAGCAAAAGCCAATTGAATGGGTCAAAAGTCAGGTGGTCCATTTGCCAATATGGCCTCAATTTTGCCCATGGGATAAATACCTACATTATTCAGCCAGCACCCCAAATTAACACTCAGCAGGTCTTGCTTCACTGCACCCACAGCTGTTGTGAACCACCAGTTAAAACTGGGTCTGGATACCCTTGGGACCCAGCAACAGAAAATGTCCCCAATCATCTTCAGTCGAGCAAAAGATCTGTTCTAACTGGTGGAACAGTTAGCTGGTCGGTGGTGTGATGACATCCGCGTTGGACTTCGAGGCCAGTAGTCCCGGGATCGAATCTGGCCGGCTCCTTGCGCCCATCCGTGTTGGGTTGAGCGTCGAGCTAACAACTCAGCCTCAGAAAAAAAAGACAAAGTGCTAAAGAAACGGCGAGGTTACTGCCAAAGCACCACAAGGCACAAAGGGGAACTCAGCAATGGTGGGATAGTCATGGAAAATGGAAGCCAGAGAGTTCAGAGAACTGTCTGTAACCAAGTTTCCACGTCGGAGAAACTGTCAGCTGAAAGAACAAAAGTCGCACTGTTTGGTTAATTAGCTGCAGGCTAGAGTAGATTTTAGCTCATTGCTCGTTGCTTAGAACTAGTGAATTGGTAAAGATTCACATTGATTTGCCCAGCTATGCTAGTTTCAGTCTGGGTTTAGAACAACAAGCACCATCTCACTGCACCATATCCTGCTGAGAGAATTTCCTGAAACTTAAATTACTAGCCTGTCCTACCAGCAGCAGGTCCAAACTCCAAGTTCAGCAAACTGAAGTGAGGGGCAGAGAAAGTTCATGCATCAAATTCAAAGTAAACAAGGCCCCCAGCTAGACAGATAGCTTGTTGTTGGAAGATATTAGTGTACCACAGCAAGTGATGGCATGGAAACCAATTACGGGAAATCCACAAACATAACTGAAAGTTACACCGACTGGCTCATTGGAAAAACTAACATTTCCTGATTACAAAACATCCAAATTTAACCAGAAAACTCAAATTTCTCCTCAGCCCCATCCTCTTTCATAACTTCTCCACCTCCCCCCCCCCCCACCCCACCAAGCACCTAGTATGGGTAGATTTTAAGTTATACTGTATCTATGTTCCATCAAATCAAATCAGGCGGCTTGAAGAATTGCAGAAGTTCACAAACTATCAAAACCAACATTTTAAATGTTGCTTCCTGTTATCTCTACAGATACATATTAATAACAAAAATGTCATTGGCAAAAGGGCTCTACTGATAAAGGGTCTTAGTCTGGAGTGTCGACTGTGTTCTTTTCCATAGATGCTGCCTGGCCTGCTGAGTCCCTCCAGCATTTTGTGTGTGTTGCTCTACAGGAAAGCTTGTTTACTTTAATTATTTAGAGATACAGCACAGAATAGGCCCTTCCAGCCCACCGCTCAGCAAGTCACTGATTTAACCCTAGCCTAATCACAGGACAATTTACAATGACCAATTAACCTACTAACCAGTAGGTCTTTGTTCTGTGGAGGAAACCAGAGCATCCGGAGGAAATCCGTGTGCACATAGGAAGAATGGACAAACTTTATTTTAAATATAAGAGGACACCGGAATTGAACTCCAAACTCTGACACCCTGAAATGTAGTATCACGCTAACCGATACGCTACTGTGATGCCCCAATTTCACATGTTTACATAAGCTAGACAGAGAAAAGCCGTTCCAATTGGCTGGAGTCATAGAAGAGTACAGCACAGAAATAGACCCTTCAGCCCATCTAGTCTGTGCCAAACTATCTAAACTGTCTAGTCCCATCGACCTGCACCTGAACCATAGCCCTCCATACCCCTCCCACCCATGTTCCGATCCAAACTTCTCTTAAATGTTGAAATTGAGCTTGCATGCACCACCTGCATTGGCAGCTCATTCCACACCCTCACGACCCTCTGAGTGAAGAATCCTCTCCTGGTCCCCTCAAATATTTCAACTTTCACCCTTAATCCATGACCGCTAGTGGTAGTCCCACCCAGCCTCAGTGGGAGAAGCCTGCTTGCATGTACCCTACACCCCCCATACTTTTGTATAACCCTATCAAATGCCCCCTTAATCTTCTGTGTTCCAAGGAATAAAGTCCTAGCCTATTCAATTTTTCCTCATAACTCAGGTCCTCCAGTCTTAACAAAATCCTTGTGAATTTTCTCTGTACTCTTTCAACCTTATTTACGTTTTTCTTGCAGGTAGGTGACCAAAACTGCATTCAGTGTTCCAGATTAAGCCTCACCAGTCTTATACAACTTCAACATAACATCCCACCTGCAATACTCAATACATTGATTTATGAAAGCCAATGTGCTAAAAGTTTTCTTACGACCCTATCACTTTCAATGAATTATGGGCCGGTATTCCCAGATCCCTCTGTTCTACCGCATTTCTCAGTGCCCTACCATTCACAATGCATGGCCTGCCCTGGTCAATCCTACCGAAGTGAAACACCTCACACTTGTCTGCGTAAAATTCTATCTGCCACTTTCCAGCTCATTTTTCCAGCTGGTCCAGATCCCTCTGCAATAGTCTTCCTTGCTGTCCATTACACCCCAAATCTTGGTGTCATCTGCAAATCTACCACACCAGTTAACCACATTGATCCAGATAATTGAAATAGGTAACAAACAATGGACCCAGCACTGATCCACTAGTCACAGGCCTCCAGTCAGAGAGGCAACCTTCTACTACCACTCTCTGGCTTCTCCCACAAAGCCAAATACCTAATCTAATTTACTACCTCATCCTGAATGGCAAGTGACTGAAGCATTTGACCAACTTGCCATGCAGGACCTTGCCAAAGGCCTTGTTAAAGTCCACGTAGACAGCATCCACTTTCCTGGTAACATCCTCGAAAAACACTTTAAGATTGGTTGGGCATGACCTGTCATGCACAAATCCATGCTGACTATCCCTATTAAGTACCTGTCTATCCAAATACTCATTTATTCAGTCCTTCCAATAACTTTGCCACAAGTGATGCCAGGCTCATTAACCTATAATTTCCTGGTTTATTTTTACAGCCTTTCTTGAACAGCAGAACAACATCAGCAATTGCCAGTCCTCCAGCACCTCATGTCAGTTATGTTGATGTAAATGTTTCTGCTAAGGCCACTACAATTTCTGTGCTTGCCTCCCACAGGGCCTCAGGGAACATCCTGTCAGGCCTCGGGGATTTATCCACCCTAATTTGCCTCAGGACAGCGAATACCTCCTCCTCTGTATGCTGTGTAGAGTCCACAACTCCAGTGCAGCTTTGCCTCACTTCTGAGTCCATCTCCTGAGTAAACAGAGATGCAACAATTCCATTTAAGATCTCCCCCATTTGTTTCCATACATAGATAACCATTCCAATCTTCCAGAGGACCAATTTTGTCCATTTTCTTCCTTTTGCTTTTAACATATCTGTATAATATCTTGGGATTCTCCTTCACCTTGTCTGCTAAGGCAACCTCATGCCTCCTGATTTCATCGAGTGTTCTCTTGCATTTCTTCTACTCCATAATCACCTCATCTGCCTCCACCTGCTATGCACTTCCTTTTCTCCCTCCCTCAGGTTCCATACACCTGTTATCTTTACTGTTTATTCTGACAGACATATACAAGCTTTGTACTCTCAAAATCTCACTTTTAAATGCCTCCCACTTACCAAGAACACCTTTGCCAGAAAACAGCCCATCTCAATCCACACATGCCAGATCCTTTCTGAGACCAAGTTTGACTGTATTTCTCCAATTTAGAATCTCAACCTGAAGACCAAACCTATCTTCTTTCCATATTTACTTTGAAACTAATGGCATTGTGGTCACTGGATGCAAAGTTTCCCTACACAAACTACAGTCACCTGCCCTGTCTCATTCCCTAATAGGAGATCAGGTATCACGCACTCTCTTGTTGGGACTTCTACATAACAATTTACAAAAATTATTGAACACATTTGACAAACACTATCCCATTTGTTCCTCTTACAATGGGAGTCCCAGTCAATGTGGACCCTACTATAACACCCTAATGTTTCTTGCAACAGTCTGTGATCTCTCAAAAAATTTATCCTTCCAAATCCTGCAGACTTTTGGGTGGTCTGGAAAAAAAAAACCATTAGCGTAGCCATAACTTTCTTATTCCTCATTTCTATCTCTAGAGCCTCACTAGACGAGTTCTCCAGTCTGTCCTGATTTAGGACTGCCGTGACTTTTTCCCTGACTAGTAACACCACCCCTCCCCCTTTAATCCCTCTCGCTCTGTATCTAATGGAACCCCAGAATATTGAGCTGCCAGTCCTATCCCTCCTGCAACCAAGTCTCACTAATGGTTACAGCACCATAATTTCATGTGCTGATCCATGTCCTGAGCTTACCTGCCTTTCCTACAATTCTAAAGATAGTATTAATGTTCTTGTATTGACAATAAGAAGAATGGGGGTTGGGTGTGTTGGGGGTGGGGGGTGAAGAGACAGAGCCAAGGTTAGTTAAGAGATTAGGCAAGAGATACAAGAGCATACGTATACATATAGTTACACAGCAAGGAAACAGGTCTTCAACCCAGCTTATCCAGGCCAACCACATTGTCTACTTGAACTGATGCCAACTTGCCCGCATTTGGCCTATATCAGCTAAAGCGTTTCTATCCATGTACCTGTCTAATATGCAACTGTTCCTCTATCATCTGTCTGTGTGATGACAGTACCCCTCAGGTCCCGTTTAAATCTTTCCCCTCTCACCATAGGCTTCTGGTCTCTAGTTTTAGTCTCCTTTACCCCAGGGTCAAAGACAGTGACTATTCATCTTGTCCATGCCCATCTTGATTTTAATAAACCTTTATAAAGGTCACTTCTGACCCTCCTACTCTCCAGAGGAAAAGATCTGCAACTTTTTCTTCCTGAAAACATCCTTGTGAATCATTTCTGTATCTTTTCCAGCTTACTGGCATCCTATAGTTGGATACTCGGAACTGCACACAGTACTCCAACAACTCGTTTCCCCTTTATGCAGAGAGTGACATGGGTCTGGAATTTACAGCCTGTAAGACTGGTGGAAGCAGAGTTGATGACATAATCTGGATGGGAATCTGCAGGGTACTAGGATAAAGTTGGGAAAATGAGACTGACTGGATTCCTCTCGAGAGAGAGCTAGCAAGACACAATGGGCCAAATAGCCTCTTCCTGTTCTGCAATGAGTCCATAACAAGCCCCAAACTTGCACTATCACAGCTTAGTTACAGGATCCTGTTAGGTCAAGGGATAACCAAACTAATGGTGGGATCAGCTACAGTGAAAACATTAGTCATTCAATGAACACCAGGGTGAATAAGCAGCCTGATCTATCCTCAACATTGAACCTGGCTGCACCCACACTTAGCAGGGATTGTTAAAAGCTGGAGAATTTGGCACCTAAAAATAGTTCCCTTCAATTTATTTACGGCTTAACACACCAGGAAATAATTTTAAAAAAGCAACTTAAAGTGAGCATATTCACAATTTAACAGCAAACCTGCACTATTAATAGCAAGTACATTTTATTGGTGTAACAATAATTGATTTCATGCAAACATATTCAACATTGGAATCTCAAAACTCGTGAATGCTTCTGACTCTATTTAAAAACTGTACAGACGGCACAGCCCACAGTAGCTAGCAATTTGCAGAATGACCAGACAGGTCACTAGTTCAATGACATGGTCAAAGATTCAGATGCAGAAGATCAAATCTTCTGTCGCGTGACACTGAGCCTAGGGTCAGATCTGTCACAATCCCACTGAATGGTTAATGGTCACAGGCTCTGTTTCTGTCACATCTACCCCCAGCCGGGAACCCATCACCCTTATCACCCTGACTAAACCCACACAGACTCAGTTTAGCAAATTGTAATGTCCAACATATCACTCAGAGAACAGTACTTGTCCGTAACCTCCTTGTTACACCACACAAAAGCTAGCACACATCTTTCCATAACCATCACAATTAACAACAAGGTGGCACATCTGTAAAAGGGATTCTTAAGCCTCATCTAAACTGCATCTGCTATATAAAACCAGCAATGCAACTGGAAGAGATTGATCAAAATGACTTCAAAAGATTATAATGGAGATAAAATATTTATTTAAATCTACCTCATTATGGCCTGGCATCGTACTGACTATCTACACTGCACTCTCTTTGTAACTGTAACACTTTATTCTGCATTTTGTTGTTGTTTACCCCTGTACCTCCTCGGTGTACCATTGTGAAGAAACGATCTGTATAAAAAGCAAGCCTTTCACTGTACATGATGATAGTAAACATATAACAAGATTCACAGAAAGCTGCAGATGCTGGAATTCTAAAATAAAAATAAGCAGCAAATGCTGGAAACACACAGCCAGTCAGGCAGCATCCATGGACAGAGAAACTGAATTTGTGGTGCTTCATCGTAACAGACACTGCACTGATGGAGGAATGGACAAGCACTGAGCACAGACTAAATCAGAATCAGATTTACAATCACCGGCATGTGTCATGAAATGTGTTAACTTTACGGCAGTAGTACAATGCGGTACACAGTAATAGAGGGAAAAAAAGAGGCAGACAGGATTAAAAAATAAAAGTGGATAGGGTTTTGAACAGATTCTAAGGCTGAAACAGCTTCATAACCCATTTTCTATAAGAAAGTATATAAATACATCAAAGGATATAAAAAAAATACAGGGCTACAAGAGAAAGAAAAGGCAGGGTCCGACTCCAGTGTTGCTTTAAAGAACCAATGTGGAGACTCAGTTTTTAGTGGGTTTCCTCCCTGTTACAGAAACCTGAGATACCAACTTACTTTCATTAACAGTTTAGTGACACCACTGCAGAGCGACTGAGAGAGGGGAGGGGGCCAGATTGCAAGGAAGGAGCCCCAACAAGCAGTGAATCGCTGAAGACCCACAAAATCCATTACAGGGTGGAAATTAAATTCTGACAACAGTAAGACAAAGAAGTTCATCACCCACCTCAGGTCAGGAGATTCTGATCGTTAGGTCTGGCAGAATCTGTACCCAGTGGTGGCTGAGAAACAAAACCTCAAAGAAACAAAGACTGAGGCAAGCAGCACTGTGCTGGCACTGAGTATCTTTCTGATTTTCAACAGGCAGAGAAAGAGGAAGCTGAGCCAAATATTTAAATACAGTCCGTGGAAAGGAGGGGAGGGCTGACTTCATCAGTTACAACAGCTTCACACAACAATTCCCCGATTCCCATTCACACCTTTCCAATATTCTTTGTCACTATTCCATTTCACCTTGTCCCACCTGGCTCCATCATTCAACCTCTTCCACTTCCTGTTCTCTCACCAGCCCTTCCCATCTTCTCTCCTCCCCATCCTTTCTTCCACTGCATCTGAAAACCCCACATCTCAAACCGTCTCCAATTTTATTTCTTTGATCTGGACTGTTAGGTATCCCACTGTAAGTGCTGTCTGTCCTGCTGATCAGTTCCAGCATTTTCCTCTATTTTAGCTTTTCGGTATCGGCCTGATCTTGCTTTTGAGAGGTTAAGGGGTGACTTATTATGAAAGATTTGGACAGGTTGTAATTATACAGATAGAATAATGTTGAAACAGAAGATCAGGTGCTAACTCAAAAGTTGAACTGCCACCTCTCAGTCCAAGAGAGGCGAGTTCAATCCTGATGTCAGAGTTTGCACATTCTCCCAGCAACCACGTGGGCCCCCATCTGGTTTCATCCCAAATCTCAAAGACGCGTAGGTTAAGCGGCCACTGTAAACCACCCCGCAGTGTAGCCAAGGGGTTGATTTTGGGGGGGGGGGGGTTTGAAGGGTTGATGAGAATAAGGGAAGGATAAAATGGGATTAGGGCAAATGGCAGCTTGACAGACAGCTTGGGGGGGTGTGAAGGGTCTGTTCTATATTGTATCTCTCTATGACCGGTAATATATAGGGAGAAAACACCTACAGTTCTCTGTTGCTGTAGATCCACAATTCTACACAACATCCTCTACCCTGAGATGCAACAGGAATCACTCCTGGTAACTAATATGACGTTTCCTCCCTTTACGCTGTCTTACAAAGGAATCATTAACATTTCCAATTTTTACAATTTTGTGGGTAAGAAAAGGTTCCCAACACCCCAGGTTCAGCTGCAGAATCTATCCTGGTAAAACTCTCAAGGTGTTTCTCTCCCACTGAGGACATCTCCAAGAGGGGGTGCCTCAGCCTTCACCATCCGGGACATGCCCTCTTCTCTTTACTACCATTGGGGAGGATGTACAAGGGCATGAAGACTCACACTCAACGATTCAAGGACAGCTCCTTCCTCCTGCATCAATTTCTGAATGGTCCACAAGCCCATGAGTATGGCCTCGCTATTTCTTTCTTTGTACAACTTAACTTTGTAATAATTTTGTGTCTTCGCAAGGTACTGCTGCCACAAACCATAAATTTCACGGCAGACAAGTCAGTGGCAATCAATCGGATTCTAAATGCATATGACTACAAAAACAGAGAAAATAAAACAACTATCTAACTTTCAACCTAGGCAGGTGAAAAATAAACAGGCTGTGGGAAAGGACAACATACAAAAAGTAGATTCAAATTGAATGGTGTAAAATGGAACTATTAAATTAGACCGATCATTTGATCAAACCTCCAGAACACATGGAGACACAAGACTGCAGATGCTTGAACCTGGAACAGCAAACAACCTGCTAGTGGAGCTCGATGGGTTTCTCTGGGGTGGGAGGAACAGTTGACATTTCCAGTTGAGATCCTGCATTAGCACTGAGTGGAGAGAGGAGATGGGAAGTGGAGAAATGGGTTAGAGGTGATTGATGGGGCAAAGAGGATGGTGAAGGATAAAGAATATGAGCGTTGTAGTGAGTGTGTCACAAGACTGGGTTGGATACCGTTTGAAAGCTGAGACCTTGGCAGATAATTAGGATGTACTCAACCATCCAGTGTGCAATGCTGAGGTTGGACATTACATTCCATCGGATTTAACCTTAATACAGAACATAAAATTACTGACTTTTATGTACAATCTCAGCACATCATAGTATCACAAAAACCAGCCCCCTCTAAGGCCTCGGTAAAGCAGACAGCATACTCAAAGACACCACCACCCCAGATATTCTGTCTTCTCCCCCCCCTCCATTCCTGATAAGGCAGAAGATACAAAAGCCTGAAGGCACCTACAATCAGGTTGAAGGACAGCTTCCGTCCCACTGAGCGATCCCTTCGTATGATGAGATGGACTGTTCACCTCGCAGTCTACCTTGTCTTGGCCTTTACACCTCATCGTCTACCTGCACTGTAATACTGTACTGGGCAGTTTGCTATTGTTTTCCCATGTACTACCCCAAATGCACTGTTGTGATGAAATGATCGATATGCATGGCATGCAGAACTGTTTTTCACTGACCCTCAGTGCATTTGACAATGATAAACCAAGATCGGTTAATTAGTAAACCCAGTTGACCAATACAAATGGTGGCAGATTAATTACATTAAAAACACCCAGTGGAAAATGCATCTCAGTTTTGGACCAACTATGAAAGAGGAAATAAGCAGTTATTTTAGTTTGTTAATCGAGTTGCAGCAACCGAGAGTTCCTTCCTTCTACTTAGTCATCTCGACTCACCCAAGTGCAGCAAGTTTTGACCCATAGCTCACATCAGACGCAGGTTTTACTTCTGTACAAATGATTTCTTTGCAACTTTTGCAGATCATATGTCCCCATGCCTCTGCGGGGAGATTCACAGCGAGGCTGTACCAAGTGGCTCCCTTGTGCTTCCCGCAAGTTGCACAAGTTAGATGAACCTGAAAGCAGAGGGGCCTTTTCAAAGTCAAGGAGAAAGGGGAAAAAGACTTAAAAGGGATCTGAGGGACAGCTTTCTTCATGCAGGGGATAGAGGATATATGAAATGAGCTGCTATAGGAAGGGGCAGAGTTGGATTCAATTACAATGTTTAAAAAATACTTGGGTGTAAATCTGATTCTGAAACATTATCACAGGCTTATATGACGTGACATTTATGGTTTTGCGGCAGCAGTACAGTACAAAGACAAAAATCACTGTCATGAAACGGAAGTAACAACATGACATTCATGGGTTCAGAAATATTATGGCTGAGGGGAAGAGGTCATTTCCCAGTCACTTCTGACTCCTGTACCTCCGTAAGGAGAGGAGGGCATGTCCAAAGTGCTGAGGGTCCTTAGTGCTACCTTCTTGAGGTGTCGGATCTTGAAGATACTCTTAGGGGCAGGGAGGGGTTACCGGTGATAGAGCTGACTGATTCTACAACCCGCTGCAACCTCCTGTAATCACGCACATTACAGCCCCTATACCAGGCTGTGATGCAACCAGTCAGATTGCTCTCCACTGGACAGTACAGAACTTTGTACGAGTCTTTGGTAACATATCAAATCTCTTCAGACTCCTGATGAAGTAGAGCCACTGGGGCACCTTCTTCATGATTGCATTTATGCATTGGGCCCAGGATGAGTCTTCTTAGACGCCCGTGCACAGGAGCTTGAAACTGCTGATCCTTTCCACCGCTGATCTCTCAGCAGTGTGTGTGCTCTCCCAACTTCCTTTTCATGAAGTTCCTTGGGCTCGCTGACACTGAGCACGAGGTTGCTGTTGCGACACTAATCAACCAGCTGAGCTATCCCACTCCTGTTCAGCTCCATGGAACAATCTGAGATTCTGCAGATGACAATAGCGTCATTGGCTATTTTGTAGCAATGAATACGGAGAGAGTGGAGCAGTGGGCTAAGCAGGCGTCCTTGAGGTGTGCCTGTATTGACTGTCCTGAGATGTTATTTCTGACCTACACTGACTGATCTCTGGATAAGGAAGACCAGAATCCAGGTACAGAGGCCCAGGTTTTTGAATCTTGGTCATCAGTACAGAGTAGATAATGAGATTGAATGCTGAGCTATGAACGATAAACAACAGTGATGCAGTAGAGAGCCAGTGCGATTATGTAGACTTTTATGGTGACAGACAAAACGAAGGGGGTCCAGGTCCTTGCTCAGCAAGAGTTAACTGAAGATGGAACTGACAAAGTATTTTGTTATGGCAGATCTGAATGCTGCTGGGCGACAGCTCACCCTGCTCTTTCTGGGCTCCAGTGTCATTGCTGCTCTTTCGACACGGCTGGAAATCCCAGACCACAGCAGAGAGAGCCGGAAGTTTTGAAACATTCCACCCAAGGCTGGCTTAAGGTTTCAGTACGTGGCAAGTACACCATTTTTATTCTGATGGTGGCCTTCCGTAGGATGTAACTGGGCTAAAATTGCCTGTCATGAACGCCACTGATCTATCCTTCAGTAAACTGTGGATCTCCTGGTTCATCCAGGGCTTCTGGCTTGAGAGGACTTGATATATCCAGCAGACACACACTCTTCCATATGCAGGTCTTGAAGTGGGTGACGGCTGTGGCATATTCATTTAGATCTGAAGACAAATCCCTTCCCGTGACCCAATCCACTGATTCAAGGCAGTCCTGTAAATGCTCCTCCACCTTCTTTGACCATACCCTTGCAGTTCTCACCACTGGTGCTCTGTCCTCAGTCCCTGCCTGGACGGCTGGAGTAGAATTACAACCAGGTGATTGGACTCACCAAAGTGCAAGCGCAGGGTTGCATGGCAAATGTTCTTGGTGGTGTAACAGTGATTGAGCGTGTTGTCTCCTCGGGATCTGCAGGTGAAGTCAGTCACCGAGTTCTTCAGGCTGGCCTGGTTAAGTTCCCCGTGATGACTTCTCCATGCCTACGAGCCACAATTTTTATGCTCTTGTTGAAGTATTACCTTTGGTCAGCAGGCAGGATATAACCAGGCAATGCTTCCAGATCATCTTTGGATATTTTGCATCCAGGTCAAAGAACCAGTCGGGGCCCAGATTAGATCTCATTGTTCCCTGTGGGACACCATCCCATTGGGCATCACCATGGTGCAGTTGCTACCTCAGCACCAGCAACCTAGATTCAATCCTGACCTGAAGTAAAGTAGCAGAGTTGGAACACCCAATCAGCTGGAGGAACTTCGCAGGTCGCGCAGAATCTGTGAGGGGTGGGGAGGACTTACCAGTGCTCCATACTGGCTCTATATCAGTAACCTCATTGAACACCGACCCAAAATGTGCGCCCAAATCTCTGAAAATGTACTGTGTCTACATAGGGTTCCTTTAAGAAATGGATTGCATCATCTTGATACACCATTGTATCCAAGCACTGCGGTTTAATCATGAGTCACTGCCTTCTGGTGGTTTCACTTGACTGTGAAAATAACACAAAAGGGAAAACAAAACAGGCATTACATAGATATCAAGCACGAGATAAGCTCAGGGGTGGGGGTGGGTGGGGGGGGTTGTATCATCGTGATCTGAAGAAATGAACAAGCCATAGCCAGCAAGATCAAGTGTAGGAATCATGGAGTGGCTCTGAGGACTGGGACATAGCCACTATGGGACCATAGCCGAGAGATGGGCAGGATTGGTCGCTCAGCAGTCTGGGGTACAGATGCTATGGGCGAGACAGAGGTGCAGGGAAGTGAGGAGGGCGGTAGCCTTTTTGATATGGGATGATGCAACAGCAGTATTTAGAGATGATATTCTTGGGTAATTGTCCAGCGAGGCCATATAGGTAGAAATTAGAAACAAGAAGTTGTTTCTAGTGGGGTGAATTATAGACTCCCCCCCTCAAATTCAACAGGAATGTAAGTAACAGGTATGTAGAGAAATTGCTCATTAGGTGTAATAATATCATACAAGAGGGAGATCTAAATTTCCTTGCTATTGACTGGACTACTCAGTGTTAAGGATCTGGATGGGGTGGAATTTGTGAAATGTGTGCAGGAAAGTAACTGAAAAGGTCAAGAAAATTCCAAAGAGGTTCTTTGGTTATATTAAGAGTAAATGAATGACTAGAGAGATCAGCAGGGCCACCTGTGACTTGAGCCACAGGGAATGGGTAGCACTTTGAAAGATTATTTCTCCTTGGTGTTTACCGAGGAGAAAATCAACTACAGGAGGAAGAAGTTGGAGGTTCATGAGCAAGTCCTCATTATGGGATCAGAGGTGGAGAGGATTAGTAGCTTTAATTCCTTGGCGTTAACACAACGGAGTATCGTTGCTGGCACCAGCATGTATGTGCCATCACAAAGAAAGCACGACAGTGCCTCTACTTCCTTAGAACTTTGCAGAGAGGTGGTATGTCACCAAGAACTTTGACAAATGTCTTTAGATGCACAGCAGAGAGTATCCTAAGTGATTGTACCATGGCCTGGTGTGGAAACACCAATGCCCAGGAATGGGAAGACTATAGAAAGTGGTGGACAGAGCCCAGTCCATCAAAGGCAAAGTCCTTCCCATCACTGAGTACATTTACATGGACAGCTGGCACAAGGAAACAGCACCCACCATACAAACCATGCTCTCTTCTCCTTATACCATTGGGCAAGTAGTACAGAAGCCTTGGGTCTCACACCACCCCTTCAGGAACAGTTACTCTACAACCATCATGCTTCAGAACTAATATAGATAACTTCACTGACCACAACTCTGAACTAATTCCATGACCTACAAATTCTCTTTCAAGGGCTCTTTTACAACTCACTTTCTCTGTATTTTTTTAAATTACACAATATATCTTCATTTGTAAATAGATTTCAGCCTTTCTTATGGCAGTTCCTACATTCTATTACATTTCTTTATTTTTCTTCAAATGCCTGATAATTAATCTCAGGGTTGGCACTTTGATAATAAATGTACTTTGAACATTGAATTCTGTTTGCTCTAGAGAAAAGGCAAACTAGTGAAGATGTTTTGCAGGATATTTGTATCAGCAGGGAGGAGATATTTGCAGCCTTTCAGCTGATAAAGTTGGATAAATCCCAAGGACCTCTCTGAGTGCAACCTTGGACTTTGTGGAAGGTTAGAGGAAACTGCAGAGGACCATGTGGATATTTTGCTTTGATTGCCACTGGTGAAGTTTCTGAAGACTAGAAGATGGTTAATGTTGTTCTGTTTAAAAAGTGTAGCAAGGACAAGTCCGGTTTGCTGTAAATATCTTACCACTCCCCTTCTCTACCTCCCTCTCTTATTCTATGGTCCACTGTCCTCTCCCATCAGATTCCATCTTCTTTAGGGCTTTGATCACTTCCACCTGTCACCTGGCAAGCTTCACACTTCTCCCTACCTCCCCCACCTGCCTATCATCCCTCACCCATCACCTGCCACCTTTTACTTAGTTTTTATTTAGTGATTACAGTGCTGAGTCAGCCCTTCGAGCCGCACAGCCCAACAACCCCCGATAAACCCCAACTTAACCCTAACCTAATCACGGGACAAATCCCAGCGACCAATTAGCCTACTAAGCAGCACACCTTTGAACTGTGGGAGAAACCTGAAGCACCCACGGAAAACCCACGCTTTCCACAGGGTGAACGTACAAGCTCATTACAAAGGATGCCGGGATTTAACTACCGACACCCCGATCTGTAACAGTGCCTTGCTAACCTCTACACTACTGTGGCTATGCTCTCCCTTCATGTTTTTCCTCCACTTCCTTTTTAAAAAAATATACCGGCCATCTCCCTGCTAGCTTTCCAGTTCTAATGGAGGGTCTTGACCCGAAATTTTGACTGTCCATTTCCTTTGCTAGATCGCAAGTTCCTCCAGAGTTTGTGTGTTGCAACTAATAGCCAGGTAATCTTAAAACTACTGATATAAATCTTAGCAGTAATCAATGGTCACAACAATGTGTCACACCATTCTCATACATCCAATAAATGGTAAGTTATGGATTGCAGGATGTAAAATTGCAAGGAGTTATAAACAATATTATATTCTGCTTCAGAATTAACCAGGGACCAAAAGTTCGTACGTGTACACACACGTACACACACACACACACAAAATAAAATTGCCAATTTCCATTATTCCTGCAGGCAATCCACGAGTGAAGCCTTTGACACTCACTAGCTCTGCTAGGGAAATCTTTACTACCTTTTCCTGGGCCGGACACTGTTTCCTACACTACTGAGATATGCTCCTCAATGAAACTACTCCTAACATGCAAAGAAGAATCACAGGTAGAAAAGAAAATGACAGATTATGGAACTAATAAATAACCGGGGAAAAGGGAATCAAATGAAACAGCAATCCAGAACTTCCCCTTTTATCTTCAGAATGTTTTTTTCCACTATGACACTTCCTCACATTCACTGAACATTATGCAGTTTCAGCTAAGTACATTGGAAAAGTGCCTGTTCAAATTCCCTTTGCAACAACAATGAACTACACATTAAAAAAACATGTACAAAATGGAACAACAAAGCTCTTGATATTTAGCGCCGAGTGGCATTTTAGATACTTGACAGCAAGGTACAAAATCTCCACAAGGGAAACAGAGGGACAGAAAGAGGCAGTCACACAAATTCTCAAAGTTCAGATTAATTTTATTATCAGAGGACTTGTATGTCACCACATACAACCCCGAGATCCATTTCTCTGCGGGATACTCAGCAAATATATGGAATAGTAACTATAACAGGATCAATGGAAGATCAGCAAGAACACGACAAGCTCTGGAAGTGCAAATATAAATAAATAGCAACAAATAACAAGAACATGATAAAGAGTCCTTAAAGTGATATCATTGGCTGGGGGAACATCTCAATGGATGGGAAAGTGAGTGTAGTTATTTCCTTTTGTTCAAGGGCCTGATGGTTGAGGGGTAGTAACTGTTCCTGAACTGGGTGGTGTGAGTCCTTAGGCTGCTGCACTTTCTACCTGATGGCAGCAGCAAGAACAGATTTATGGCTTAGGTAGCGAGGACATCTGACGATGGACGCTGCTTTCCTACAACAGCATTCCATGTAGATGTGCTCAATGGCTGGGAGAGCTTTACCCATGATGTACTGGGCTGAATCCACCACCGTTTGAATCCTGACGAAGGGTCTCGGCCCGAAACGTTGACTGTTCGTTTCCACTGATGCTGCCTGACCTGCTGAGTTCCTCCAGCTTGTTGTACGTGTTTATATAGAGTGCAAGTGAGGCAAGGCGTGGAGGGGGCAGGAATGAGAGTGGGGCAGAGTGTGAGAGCGAGGAAGAGGAGAAAGTAGGAGAGGGAGTAAGAAAGAAGGAAAAGCACCTGATCAAAAGGCTGGGACTGTTTCCCCAAGAGCAAAGATGGCTGAGGTTTATAAATCTTGAGGGCCAATAATAATATGGATGGTCAAAATCTTTCTTCCAGGATAGGAGAGTCTAAAGCTAGAGGGCTCAGGTTTAAGTTGAAAGGGGAAAGATTTAAAGAGGATCTGAAGGGGAGTTTTCCACAGAGAGACTGGTGTGTATATGGAGCAAGCTGCCAGAGGATGTGGCAGAGGTGGGTATAATTTCAATGAGATCAGAGTCCGGGTATAGGAAGCAAGTGGCAGACCCTGGGATCGGTCATCGGTGTCAGTGCAAGATTTCTGTGGTCGTGCAGCGATGAGCTACTTGGCCTGACATCCGAATTACAGATGCCTGAACTGTATTAGCTGTGGATATGTCACACATATAGCTTTGAGTCAAGCAGACTACAGAATAGTCCAGTGTACAGACACCACAGATGGACAGTGTGGCAAGACGGGGCAAAGGGCTGAGGTAAACTCCAGCTGCAAGAATGACTTCAACTTCTTCATTTTACTCTGAGCTGCTTTAACAGATTAGTTAACTAAGACCGTCCACTCAACTTCCCTTTCTGTACATATCCGCCCTCCTGCAACATTGGTCAAGAACTGTCTGGATTGCCATTTATTGTCTCAAGGCACTTATTCTTGCTTGCACCCCCATGGATTCTGCCTGACACACTGAGTATCACTGATACGCTCAGCTGTTCAAAAACCTTCATCTGCGGTTTTTATTCCCCTACAGTGTCCATCACTCTGCCATTGGGGGATGTGCCTTCACCTGCATGAACCCTTTAAGACAAGATGGTGTCACTGTAAGCCATGCAGCAGGTTAGCAGCACCACGGTCCCAGGTTCAAACCCACACTCAGGTGTTGTCTGTGTGGAGTCTTCACATTGTTTCTGTGCCCCCTCCCATCCCAAAGACCTGCTAGTGGTGTAACTTACCCCTAATGCAGATGACTGGTGAAAGGGCGGACAGGACTTTCGAGTTTATTGTCACCTGCGTACAACAAAATGAAATAATGTTCCTCTGGAACACGGTGCACCCACACAACATACATAACACACAGCACATAAACCAAAATATTATACTATAAACACATTCAAATATAGTTCAAAATGCACAAATAAAGTGCAGAACAGGTGAACAGTGAACAGCTCGCCATCCCAGTAATGGCAGAGTATTCATTAGTCTCGAAGTCTGAGGGAAGAAGCTGTACCTTGTCTCGCAATGCTAGTCCTGATGCTTCTGTACCTTCTTCCTGATGGTAGAGGGTCAAGGAGATTGTGGGATGAGTGATAGGGATCCTCAACAATGCTTTGGGCCCTTTGCCTGCAATGCTCCCAGTAAATGACACAAATAAGACCATAAGATACAAGAGAAGAATTAGGCCATTTGGCCCATCGAGTCTGCCCCGCCATTCCATCATGGCTGATCCATCTCCCTCTCAGCCCCAGTCTCCAGCCTTCTCCCCATATCCCTTCATGACCTGACCAATCAAGAATCCATCAATCTCTGCCATAAATATACATAAAGTCTTGGCTTCCACAGCTGGCTGTGGCAACAGATTTCACAGATTCACAACAATCTGGCTAAATAAAGTCCTCCTCAGCTCCATTCTAAAAGGGTGCCCCTCTATTTTGAGGTTGTGTCCTCTGGTCCTCGACTCTCCCATCATTGGAAATATCCTCTCTACATCCACTCTGTCAAGGCCTTTCACCATTCAATAGGTTACCCCTCATTCTTTTGAGTTCCACTGAATACAGGACCAGAGCTAGCAAACGCTCTTCATATGACAAGCCGTTCAATCCTGGAATCATTTTCGTAAACCTTCTTTGAACCTTCTCCAGTTTCAGCACATTCTTTCTAAGATAAGGGGCCCAAAACTGCTCACAATACTCCAAGTGAGGCCTCACCAATGTTTTATAAAGTCTCAACATTACATTCTTGCCTTTATATTCTAGTCCTCTTAAAATGAATGTCTATTCTCCTAGTCTATCTAAGTCCTTTCAGTTTCCCAAGAATTTTCTCTCTTGTAATGATAACTTCACACACTTCATGACTCCTGACACCTGGAACTTCCACCATACTGCTGGTGTCTTCCACAGTGAAGATTAATGCAAAATACTTATTCAGTTTGTCCGCCATTTCCATGTCTCCTATTACAACCTCTCCAGCATTGTTTTCCAGTGGTCCAATACACACTCTCGCCTCTCTTTTACAATTTATGTGTTTGAAGAAACTTTTGGTATCCTCTTTAACTTACCTTTGTATTGCATCTTGATAACTTTTCTAGTTGCCTTCTGTTGGTACTTAAATACTCTAACTTCCACTAATTTTTGCTGTATTATATACCCCCACTTTTTTTTAAAATGTTGGCTTTGAATTCCCTTGTTAGCCATGGTTGTGTCATCTTGCATTTAGAATACTTCTTCCTCTTTGGGATGTATATATCCTGTGCCTTCTGAATTGCTTTCAGAAATTCCAGCTATTGCTGCTCTGCTTTCAACCCTGCCAATTTTCCAATCAATTTTGGCCAACTCCTCTCTCATGCCTCTATAATTCCCTTTACTCCACTGCAATACTGATACATCTGACTTTAGCTTCTCCTTCTCAAATTTCCGGGTGAATTTGTCCATATCATGATCACTTGCCTCAAAGGGTTCTTTTACCTTAAGCTCTCTAATCAATTCTGATTCATTACACAACACCCAATCCAGAATAGCTGATCCCCTGGTGGGCTCAACCATGAGCTCCCCAAAAAAGCCATCTTATAGAAATTCCCCTCTTGGAATCCCACACTAACCTGATTTTCCCAACCTACCTGTTATACTGAAATCACCTCATGACTATTGTAACACTGCCCTTTTGGCATACATTTTCTATCTCCCATTGTAACTTGTAGACCACATCCTTACTACAGTTTGGGGTTCTGCATACAACTCCCACCACAGTCTTTTTACCCCTGCAGTTCTTCAGCTCTCTCCACAATAACCTTCCAACCCTATATCACTTCTTTCTAATGAATTGATTTCATTTTTTACTAACAGAGCCACACCACCCCCTCTGCCTTCCTGCCTATGCTTTTGATCCAATGTGTTTCCTTGGACATTAAGCTCCCAGCTATACTATTCTTTTGGCCATAATTCAGTGATGCCCACAACATCAGACTTACCCATCTGAAACTGTGCTACAATTTCATTGACCTTATTCTCTATACTGTGTGCATTCAAATATAATATCTTTAGTCCTGTGATCATCTTTTTTCGATTTTATCTGCCTTTTACATTGCATCTCATCCTGTTGACTGAGATGTTGCCCTATCATCAGCCTCTCCTTGCCAGGAGTCTCTCTACACATTGCCTCTGTTTGTAAACTAACTACCTCATCTTCAGCACTATCAGTCCGGTTCCCATCCCCCTGCCAAATTAGTTTAAACCCATTCAATCAATTCTAGTCAACCTGCCCACAAGGATATCGGACCCCCTTGGGTTCAGGTGTAAGCCATCTCTTTTGTACAGGTCATACCTTCCCCAGAAGAGGTCCCTGTCCCCTGCACCAGTTCCTCAGCCTGCCAAATCATTCTATTCTTACCCTCATGTGGTACAAATAGACCCCAATGATCCTCTTGGCAGTTTTTACTGTCCTCTGTAGGGTCTTGTGGTCTGATGCCTTGAATCTTCTGTACCACACAATGATGCAGCCAGACAGGACACTCTCAATGGTGCTCCTATAGAGAGTTGTTAGAATGGGAACAGGGAGCCTTGCATGTCTCAACCTCCTCAGAAAGTGTAGATGCTGCTCTGCATTCTTGACTAGTGAAGATGGTGTGGATCCAGGCTAGATCGTCCATTACCTGGGAGCTTTGTGCTCTTCAATCTTCATGGCAGAGCCATTGATGTGAAATGGAGAATGGTTAATGGTGCCTTCCTGAAGTCCACAACCATCTCTTTTGTCTCGGCCACGTTGAGACTCTCTCTGGCTGTTGTTCTCACACCGCTTGACAAACCTCTATTTCCCTCTGTATACCAACTCATCATCGTTGCTGATGAGGCTGACCACTGTAAATATCATCAGTGAACGTGGGAATGTGGTTTGAGCTGAATGAGTCAGCAGCGTGAACAGCGGATGACTGAGCACGCAACCCTTGGATAAGAGGCCGCAGCATTCAGCGTGACGGAGCTTGAGATGTTGCTGCCAACTCTGACAGAGGTCTTTCCATCCAGAAGTCCAAGATCCCGTTACAGAGAGGGGTGTTGAATCCCAATGAAGAGAGTTTACACATCATCCTCCGAGGCACAATCATGTTGAACACCGAGCTGAAGTTGATGAACAACAGAATGGACTCTTGACAGAGAACAGATTACAATGGGAAATACAATGATCCTTGTTTACTCTCTAATCCCTTCTGAAATTGAACATATTTATTAAAGCTCGTCTTACTATTTCCTGCTGAGGAAACCATCATGATTCCAGCTATCCACAGAATGGAGCGCCTCCTTCATATTATCTCTCATAGCATAGAAGCTGGTCATTAGGCCCATTGGCCCATTAATTCTATCCCAATTCTGTGAGCATTCCCTACAGTATCTGCCAACATTTCAGGATAAATCCTCCCCTCACTCTCAGCATTCCTAACATGTGTGTCCAGAATTGGACAAACTCCTCAGAACTACCCAGAGAATTTTGTATAAACAATATTAATCTTCCAGTAATCCTTTGTTTACTCAGTACCATAGCCTCATTGGAAGATTAGCCAATTACTCTATGATTATTTAAGGATTACTCATTTCTTCTCAGACCTTTGAGGAGTTGGATTTGTTATTTAAGAATTTTATCCTTATTTGCTGTTTTCCCAATGGTGTAAGCATTATAATTTATTGTTATTCTGTATGGTGTGATTAAATAAAATGTTGCATTATCAGTGTGAGTAAAATTGTCATGATCTTATTTCAGATTGCTCAAACTATGATTGGAGGATTATGCTTTGGATTATCCAATCAAATCAGTGCCAGTGTGATTACCTGCCACCACCTCCCCAGGTATATCATTACTATACGGTGCCAGCTGGGTCGAACCTGCGCTCAGTCGCTCTGCCTCAGAAGCCGATGGGTCAGAGACACAATTGGGCAAAAGCTTGGTTTAAGGCTGATGTTCCAAGGTGATATCCAAAGGAACCCTGCACATCTGGAGTGTCATGTGACACAAAACAGTGCTCTCTGTTCAGGTGAGCTATGGAACCGTTGAAAGAGGAATTAGAGACGGAGTTATACAGCACAGAAACAGGGTCTTCAGCCCAACTCATCCATACTGAACAAGATGCATCGACCCCACATCCCTGTATGGTTTATATCCCTCTGAACCGGGGTTCCCAATCTTTTTTATGCCATGGTTTAAACCAGCCTTATCAATATACCTATCCAAATGTCTTTTAAACACTAATTGTATCCACCTCTCTCACTTCCTCTGGCAGCTCATTCTATATACTTTCTATGTGAAAAAGTTACCCCTCATGTCTCTTTTTAATCTTTCCCTTCATACCTTAAACCCAAGCAGTCCAATTCTGGACTCCCACACCCTGGATTAGACTATGCCTGTCATGATTTTATAAACTTCTACACCACCCCCTCTGCCTCCTGCACTCGAGGGAAAATATCCTAACGTATCCAGCTTCTCCTTCTACCTCAAACCCTCCGGTGTCAGTAATATCCTTGTGAGCTTTTTGTACCCTCTCCGAATTAATGGCATCAGATCTGAACATGGCACTCAAAATGCAACCTAACCAATGTCTTCCAAGCAAGAAGAAAACCAATCTGCAGATGCTGGAAATCCAGAAAACACACACAAAATGCTGGAGGAACTCAGCAGGCCAGGCAGCATCTATGGAAAACAGAAAACAGTCAACGTTTTGGGTCAAGACCGTTCATCAGGACCAATGTCTTGTACAGCTGTTAACATGGCGTCCCACCTCCTGCACTCAATTCCTACACTGTTTCAGCACACTTAGCAACAAACAAACAACAAACTTCCAATCCCTCGGTTAATTTATTTCATAATGATTCTCCTACTTGTACCTGAACTTTGCCTGCACCAAAGTTCTGGCTCCGCTATCATCATCCCTCTGGACATTTACTCTCTCCTATCATGTATCTGCGAGTGCTTATACCTCAGCACAGAAACAGACCAGCTGTTCATTTTCCTTCATTGGTATCCATGGGAACTTGCTGTACAGAAAATGGCTTCCTCAACATAGCAGCACAATGAAAGCAATCAATAGGCTGTTTAGTGATGGTTTTGTGAAAACGTTGAAGCTCAACTCCAATCCTAGCTAGACCATCATATGTTCTTAGATGCCCCTCCATTCTAACAGTGACCAGTGATAGGGTCACCTGTAGTTCCTCACCTCTACACTGGGATTTGGATCTAATGGGCTGTGGAGGGGTTCAGTGTAGATAGCAAATCATGGGCATTTGTGGCCAGAGTTATAGCACAGAAACTGACCCTTCAGCCCATTTAGTATGCTTTGACCATCAGTGTAATCCTACACTAATCCCATTTTGAAAATATTCTCCCCACATTCTCAACAGCTCCTCTCAGATTCCACCACACATCCAGAGGCAATTTACAATGGCCAATCAATCCAGTAATCTGCATACCTTTGGGATGAGCGAGGAAACTGGAGCACCCAGAGCGGAACCCATTGTCATGGGGGGAATGTATGGACTCCATACGGAAAGGACCGCAGGTTAGGGTCGGTGGAGCTGGTCAAGCAAGGATCACAGTGCTAAGCTCTGGTTTCTTGGTGCACAAGTGGCATATTAAGGTGACACAGCCCGGAAGGGTGCTTACTTTTAAATACACCCCTCCTCTCAGATGGCGTAGGAACCCCTGGTGAGGTTTCTCAGCTGGGGAATGGAATGGTTATGGAGGCCCTTTCTGGGCTAAAATGTTTCACATCCCAAGGGTTTCTATTGCAATCAACCAGGAAACATAACTGTTGTCCATCATCTGGCCATATGAAAGGCAGGTCACATGGTCTCCCCATCCACAAAGATCAACTCGTGATGCTGAGCTCAAAGGCTCAGCCAGCCAATCTGCAGGCTCATTGCTGGAAAGTGGGGTGTCGAGGCCCAATCTCTCCCAGGTTGCCGTAGGTTTCCAATCAGACCAACAAACAATGAAGGTACTTAAAGAAGCTCAAGCTGTGAAAACAACCTCCTTTTAAAAAGAAAACAATTACCTATCCATATAGGAAAATGTATCTGTGAAGAAAACTCTTGCTTTAATAAACTTCCTCTTTCTGCTGCAGACAAATGTCTGCAAAAAACATAACCCTGTGCAAACCCTCATTCTGGAGGGGTGGTGCTTTCCTCTGTCTACCCGTGCTTACAATTCAATTCCGGCAGCTTTGCAAAATTGACTAGGGATTTATTAAGTACCAATAACCAGAATTCCTTACTTGGCTGTGAAACACCTTTATTTAAGGTTAACACGTGGTCCTAGTAACTTGACGACTGACACCAGTACATATACAGTATCCTTGTGTCTCTCTCTACCTCTATGCTGTGCTGAGCTCAATGTGGTCATGATCATTCCAGGGTTCAATCCAGTGTCAATCTGGTGAGACACGACTACCGGTGACTGAACAAGACCGACTGCAGCTTCTGTCTCCGGGGTCTACCTGCTGACATCTGCTGGTGACTGATCAGGTCACTCTTCCCTGAATGTAGAGTCCCTGAGGCTGATGGCCATTGATTGATAGCAGGTATTGCAGCTTTCCTTTTGCTCCAGATGTTATAATGTCACTCCCAAACCCCCACCTGAGCAAAAATGGCTCTGGGTGCCTGCATTTGATACAGTTTAAATATGTTAAACAAATTCTCAGGTAGTCAAAATACTGTTGCATATTCAAAATAGGGTTACTTTTCAAAGTGGGGAAAAACGGCTCTTTGTTGTTCAGACTAAGTGCATTATGATGCAAGATGTCATGAATCAGACAAGTCCAAGAAAATCTGCAGAAGCTGGAAATCTAAAGCAGCGCACACAAAATGCTGGAGGAAATCAGCAGGTTAGGCAGCATCTATGGAAAAAGAGTGAACAGTCGACGTTTCAGGCCAGGACCCTTCATCAGGACTGGACGGGAAGGTGGAGAAGTCAGAGTGGGAAGGTGGGGGTGGGGTGGGGGAGGGGAGAAAGAAGGACAAGGTGGCAGGTGATGGGTGAAACCGGGAGAGGTGGAGGGAGTGAAATAAAGAGCTGGAAAGTTGATTGATGTCAGAGATAAGGGGCTGGAAAAACATAGAAAATAGGTGCAGGAGTAGGCCATTCGGCCCTTCGAGCCTGCACCGCCATTCAGTAGAACCTCCCTGCTCCTGTACTCAAACCCTTTTTGCTGTGAATGCCAATATACCATTTGCCTTTTTCACCTTTTCAGCCTTTTTGCCTTTTCAGAAGGGAGAACAAGTCCTTCAGATACACAAAGAGTTTACATTTGTAGCCTCCTTTTATATTGTTCACTTAGAGGAAGTATCTTTTAAGATTTTTCATGCAACAGCTTCTGACAAATAGTATTTCTAAATTCTGTAAGTACTAAACTTAGCCAGAATTGTAAATATTGTAAACCCAGAGTGCTGAGAAGCCTCAGAGGGTCAGGGGAAGCTAACCTTGCCAAGTACATGTTTCTATTTGCCTATCCGTTCATACAGTGTACGCATTTACAGGGTAACTGGTCCGCTCATGGCACTCCAGATAATTACACTTAAAAACTTCTGCATACGTGAACCACAAACTGTCTCTCTACTATACAATTACCTGGTCCCATTAACAGAAATATGGGTGTCCATAGATGTGACTTCATTGCCACCTCAAGATTGTTTAATGTCATTTCCAGTGCACAAATATAAAAGAGAACAAAGTAATTGTTACTCCCAATCGAATGCAGCACAAAAAAACATAATATAAATACACAAGATAGCCTCATATCCATGAACTTATTGTAAGTACCGTACATAAAGTGACGCTTGGCACCGGAGTTTCTGTACACAAGGTGTATCTGACAGGAAGTGATAAGGTAGTGGTGGCGAGGGGGATTTAGGAAGGTGGAGGTGTTGATTAGCCGTACTGCTTGGAGAAAGTAACTGTTTTGAGTCTGGTATGCTGGCATGTTTTTCCGGCACCTTTCTACAGATGCCTTTAATGGCAGAGGTGGGCTGTGCCGGTGATGCGTTGGACAGTTTTAATTACCCCTTGTATAGTCTTCCTGTCCACTGCAGTGCAGTTTCCATTCTGTGCAGCGATGCAGC
Source organism: Hemitrygon akajei (assembly GCF_048418815.1). NCBI lineage: Eukaryota > Metazoa > Chordata > Chondrichthyes > Myliobatiformes > Dasyatidae > Hemitrygon > Hemitrygon akajei. The sequence continues at coordinate 38,431,137 of NC_133127.1, forward strand.
TTGTTGGGATGGCCTCCACCACGCACCGAGAATATAGTGTGTACTGATCTGTATGGCCCAGCTCTCTTCAGCCCTCTCAGAGGGCTGGTGGGCTTTCTCAATTGTGTTCTAGGACCATGAGAGGTTGTGGGGAGATGTACACTCCCTGGAATTTGAAACTGCTCACGGTTGCCACTGCTGAGTCACTAATGTAAAGAGTGATGTGAGTTCTCCTGAAATCGATAACCATCTTCTTTATCTTGTCGACATTAAGAGATTACTTGCTTCCGCGTCCTCTCAGGAGGCCACCTCATTGTTGTTGGTGATGAGCCCCATCGCTGTTGTGCTACCGGTGAACTTGACAATGTGATTGCTCAGGTGTTTGCCTCTGCGCCTGTGTGCGATCAGACTGTTTGGCAGTGGCCCCAGCACACAGACTTGGGGTATCTGTGTTGAGGATGATGAGCAAGGAGGAGCGGTTGAGGTTTGTTGGATTGGAAGTCCAACACACAGTTACTTCTATCACTTCACATTTCTAAAGATCAAACATTCAAACTTCTCAATTTGCCAATTGCTGTATATTTCACTTTTAAGAACCAGAGAAAAAAAAGCTATAACCTTTCAGAAATGCCGGGAGATCAGGATCATTGGCGTAGATAATGTTGTTAATGCATAAAAGATTTACTCTGAATTAAAAATGCTTTACCACCTCCATGGGGTTGAGTATTTTGAGATCTGTGCACCTGCAAACCCTTCTTATCTGCACAGGCAGACATCCTGTGGTTATGAGTATTGCAATATTGATATTTTGCAGAGAAGCAGGCCTTTGAGCCCAACATTCATGCGGACCAAAATGCTTTCCTGAACTAATCCCATTGGCCTATATCTCTCCATTTTTTTCTTTTTAAATTGGACCTTCAATTTTAAAGTATAATAGCCCATGGCAAATGTAAGCCTTTGCCAAAAGAAATGACTTAACTCCACAGTAACAGGACCAAAACTGCTCTTGCATTCATTTCCGGTCGTCGCCCCATTATAGGGAGGATGTCGAAGCTTTGGAGAGGACAGGAAAATGCTTTCCCAGGATGCTGTCTTGCATGTGCTACAAGGAGAGGTTAGACAAACTTGGGCTGTTTTTTTTCCTGGAATGGCAGAGGCGGAGGGGGAAATCTGATAAAGATTTAGAAGATAATGAGAGACACAGATAGAGTAGACAGTCGGCATTTTTTTCCCCAGGGTTGAAGTGTCTAACACCAGAGGGTATGCATTTAAAAGTAAAAGGGGTAACTTCAAAGGATGTGTGTGGGGCAAAGGTTTTTAAGGAAATATATAGTATGGCAAGTGCTAGAAATTCATTGCCAAGGGTGGCGATGGAGGGAAATTCAAGAGGCTTTTAGACAGGCACGTGAATCTGCAGAAATGGAAGGAAATGGACAATGCGTGGGCAGAAGGGGTAGAGTAGTTAGGCATTTGACTACTAATTTACTTTGACACACATCATGGGCCAAACAGCTTGTCCTGTCCTGTATTCTAAAAACACATATGTTAGCCTATTGTTTATTGACTACAGCTCCACCTTCACTACTATCATTCTAAGTAAACTCATCTCGAAACTTCTAAACCTGGGACTCACCATCTCTCTTTGCAATTGGATTCCTAACTTCCTGACCAACAAACTATAACCAATAATAAGGTTAGGCAGCAACATCTCTGCCATGATTATCCTCAACATTAGTGCCCCAAAGGGCTGCATCCTCAGCCCGATTCTACTCCCTGGTAACCTGTGTGGCCAGAATCTGCTTCAGCCCCATCTACAAGTTTGCAGATGATACTACCGCGGTGAGATGAATCTCAAGTATGATGAGCCAGAGTACAGAAGGAGATAGAGAGTCTAGGTAGTATGGTGTCATGACAGCAATCAACGTCAACCAAAAAAGAGCTAGTCATTGACTTCACAAAGGGGGATGAGTGCTGTGGTCTTCAATGTTGTTAAGATCAAGAGGGTTGAAAGTGTCAAGTTCCTATGAGTGATAGCCTGTCCTGACCCAACCAGGACACCATGGCCAAGAAAGCATAGCAGTGCATCTACTTCCGAAGGAAGTGAAAGAAATTTGGCAAGTTCCCTTTGACCCTCACTATTTAAAAAAAAATCAATGTACTATAGAAAGCATCCTATTCGAATGCATCACGTTTTGGTATGGCAACTGCTCTGTTTAAAACCTCAAAAAGCTGCACTGAGTTATGGACACAGCACATCATGGAAATTAACATCCTAATGGAATGTCTACACTTTGCTTCCACAGAAAAGCAGCTAGCATAATCAAGACCCAACTAATCAAGACGTTCTCTCTTCTTCCTCCTCCCCCTCACTGGGTAGAAGAGATAAAAGTCTGAAAACAGTTCAAGGATAGTTTCTATCCTGAAATTATAAGCCTATTGCAATTTGCCTTTCACCACAGTAGGTTTACAGCAGACACAATTTCAATGGCTCTTCACATGCCCTTGGATCACCTGGATAATACAAACACCTCTGTCAGGATGCCATTCGTTGATGAGAGCTCAGCATTTAACACCATCATTCCCACAGTCCTGATCGATAAGCAGCAGAACCTGGGCCTCTGTACCTCCCTCTGCAGCTGGATCCTAGACTTCCTAACCAGAAGACCACAATCTGTATGGATTGGTAATATCTCCTCCTATCCAATGAGTAACAATGGTGCACCTCAGGGCTGTGTGCTTAGCCCACTGCTCTACTCCCCCTATACCCTTGGTACAGCTCAAATACCATCTATAAATTTTCTAATGACACAACCGTTGTTGGCGGAACCTCAGATGGAAATGAGAGGGTGCACAGGAGCGAGATATACAGCAACAACCCTGTATTCAACATCAGAAAGATGAAAGAGCTGGTTGTGGACTTCAGGAAAGGTAAGACGAGGGACACGAACCAATCCTCCGAGGGCTCAGAGAGAGAGAGTGAGCAATTTCAAATTCCTGGGTGTCAAGATCTCTGAGGACCTAACCTGGTCCCAACATATCAATGCAGCTTTAAAGAAGGCAAGATAGCAGCTATGTTTCATTACAAGTTTGAAGATATTTGGTTTGTCACCTAAAAGACTCCAAAACCTCCATAGATGTAACGTGGAAAGTATTCTGACAGGCCACATCACTGTCTGGTACTGGGGGTGGGGAGTAGTGCTACTGCACAGGATTGAAAAAAAGCTACAGAAAGTTGCAAAATTAGTCAGCTCCATCTTGGGTACTAGCCTCCATTGTATCCAAGACATCTCCAGTATCTCAGAAAGGCAAAGTCCATCATCACCCAGGACATGCTCTCTTCTCACTGTTACCATCGGGTAAGAGGTACAGAAACCTGAAGGCACACACTCAATGATTCAGGAACAGCTTCTTCCCCTTGGTCATACGATTCCTAAATGGACATTGAACCCATGAACACTACCTCACTTTTCTTATATTATTTCTGCATTGCGCTGTTTTTAAAAAAATCTAACTATTTTACATATATATTTACTGTAATTGATCTACTTATTTTTTCTTTCAATCTTATCATGTATTACATTGAACTGCTGCTGCTAGGTTAATAAATTACACATCACATGCCGGTGATAATAAACCTGATTCTGATTCTATTTAATAGGCCTCTACGGTGATAAGACGGACACTTGACCTCACAATAAACACAAAGTACACTGCAGGTGCTGTGGTCAAATCAAGACGTACAAACAAGCTGGATGAACTCAGCAGGTCAGGCAGCACCCGTTGAAAGGAGCAGTCAACGTCTTGGCCCGAAACATTGACTGCTCCTTTCAACGGACGCTGCCTGACCTGCTGAGTTCATCCAGCTTGACCTCATAATATCTTGTTAAAGCCTTGCATCTCACTGCACCTTCTCTGTAACCGTAATACCTTGTTCTACATTTTGTTATTGTTTACCTTTACCTCAATGAACTGTTGTAATGAAATGATTGTGTGGATGACACACAAAGTTTTTTCACGGTACCTAAGCTTGATAGACTAATTTATCAATAACTGGCCTTGTTTTTCTCCCCACTGATGCTGCCCAAGGATATTTTATAGTCAATCTGGTGTTTGCATTTTTATTACTTTGGTCAATACCCTGAAGCCCTCAAGTGCTCCTGAACAGCTTGGGCTATCCAAGTTTTGTTGCAGTGCCTTAGTGTTTGCCAAGCACACAATTCCCTTGCTTACATCTATCGTTATCCAAAAAAACTCGTGTAGAATTCTGCTAATCTAACTCTCATATATGACGAATGATGGTTCTTTATAATTATTTGACAGTTGTCTTTGGGATTGATGGTTTCCAAAATCCTGAGAACTAAAATTTTACTCTCCCAGGGTGAGTTTTGAACATCAGCCTCTGGATTACAGGTCCTTATTCTAACTGCTGCACCACTGCTATAACCACACCTGCTGTTAGCATTCACCTCCAATTCCTCTGCCATGTAGCACAGGTGGCTGCACCAGTTCCTCCTCAAACAAAGGGACTTCCCAAACAAAGCTGGAGCTTAGTTGTGTTCCCGTTAGCAGTGAGCATTTATGCTAGCTGCACTTACTGTCTGACCAGAGACCAGGGTTGTGAGCTCCAGCAAGAATTAAGAAAAAATATTCTTCCTCTCAGCTGGGGGATGGGACTGGGAGGAGGTAACAGGTTCCTGGACAGGGAGAAGACATCAGACGTCTTGAAGAGCAGCCCCAGAGTGGGCCTTGGTCTTTTACACAGCTCACAGATCCATAGTGTTGTTTACTCAATGTCATAGAATCAGCACTGTCCAGCTCTTTGGCTCACAATGTCCATGCCAACCATTTTTTGCATTTCTAGCCTAAGCTCGTTTGCCCACCCATTTGTCCTCATTTCCTTCTGTACCTCACCTAATTAATTGTCTGTCTGATTGTCTCTTAAACATAGTAATTGCATCAGATTTAATCACCTCCTCTGGCACCATGTTCAGGATATATATTACATCTTCCTACCTTTAATCAGTCTCAAGTTCCAGCTGCTTTATTCTTCTCCTGTCTCTCCTTCACTGTTCTATTTCTCTTTATCCAGACTCACTCAACCTTCCATGATGAATAAAGCTCTTAAAAGTGGAAGGTATTTAATTTTCCCTCCTGGAAGTACCTGTAATATTGTTTACTTAGAGTACCGTGTAGCGTTTTGGTCACCTTGTTAAAGAAATGCGTCATTAATCTGGAAAGAGTTCAAAGATGATTATGAGAATGTTACCATTGGGAGAGAATGGGCAGGCAAGGACAATATTCATTGGAGACTGAAGAATAACTTTATAGAAGGGTATAAATCATGAGGGGTATAGAAAGAGTGAATGAGCAGTTCTTTCCCCCCCTCCCCCAAGGAAAGGAAACCAAGAACAAGGAGGCATAGATTGAAGGTAACACACACAAAATGCTGGAGGAACTCAGCAGGTCAGGCAGTACCAATGGGAAAGAATGGAACAGTCAATGTTTTGACCTGATACCCTTCTTCAGAAAGGGGAAAGGAAAAAAAAGGGGGGGGGGAAGAGGGTAAGAAAATAGAAAGTGATAGGTAAAGCCAGGTGGGTGGGAAAGGTAAAGGTCTGGAGAAGAAGGAATCTTACAGGAGGGGAGAGTGGACCATGGGAGATAAGGAAAAAAGAGGGAACGAGGAGGAGGGGCAAAGCAGGTGAGGGCAAGAGGCTAGAGTGAGGAATAGAAGAAGAGGGTGGGGGAGAGAAAATAAAATCAAAGTTCATGCCATCAGGTTGGAGGCTACCTAGACGCAATATGAAGTGTTGTTTTTCCGCCCTTTAAGTAGCCTCAACGTGGTAAAAGAGGCGGCCATGGATTGACATATCAGAATGAGAATGAGGAATGGAATTAAAATGGTCGGGCACTGGGAAATTCCACCTTTGACAACTGGTGCAGAAGTGCTCAACAAGCCAGTCATCACATCTACGTCCTAGCTATTTTCTCTTCTCCCCTCACCCATCGGCTGGAGATACAAAAGCCTGAGAGCACACACCACCAGCTTCTATCTCACTGTTAGCCGACTCCTGAAGAGACCTCTTGTATCGCAAGATGAACCCTTCACATTGCAAGCTACCTTGTTGTGGTCTTGCACTTCATTGCACTGCACTTTCTCTGTAGCCTTTACACTTTATTCCACTTTGTTATTGTTTATTCTAGCTCAATACACTGTGTAATAATTTGATCTGATTGAGCAGTATACAAGACAAGCTTTTCACTGTATCTTGGTACATGATAAATTTAAACCAACACATGGACAGGAACGATTTTGTGGGATTAGCTTAGGTGGACACCTTCTCGGCATGGATAAGTTGGACCAAAAGGCCTGTTTCCATCCTGTATTACTCTAGGACTCCAACTACTTCCATCCTTGCAGTCTGCAGGGACCATTGTCCAGCATAACCCTGGGAAGCTGCTAAGCTCACCTGCTAAAATAGCTAAAAACTGACATTGAAAATTCACTGTTCCAGGAAGTGTATCTGCACAAGAGAGCCAGATGATCAATGGACTCTTGCAGAAATGACATGATGTGGTTTCCTTCAAAGATGTATGAAAATATTAACTAACTTTTGAACCAACAGTTACGCAAGACTCCCTGCAGTTGAAAGCTGTGAACTCAAGTGACCTTGGGTAGAACATTATAGGATGTAGCTACAAGAGGCACCATATTGTACAAAGCCTGGTCACCACCCACATCCATCTCAAAAGCCTTTAACCAAACAGCGTCTCTGTAAGAGCAGAATGGGGCTGAGTGATACTTCTGCATGCCAATCTCCAACTTACAGAATTGCTTCATAAAACGCTTCCAGTAAAACACCACATGGCATCTGAGCATTACCAGTACCTGACAGGATCAAGAACAGTTACTAGCCCTCAACCATTAGACCCTTGAATGAAAGCAGGTAACTTTAGGGAGGACTATCCGGTGGGGAAATTCTGGGCAGTTTCTAGAGTAGGTTACATGGTCGGCACAACATTGTGGGCCGAAGGGCCTGTAATGTGCTGTAGATTTCTATGATTCTACGATACTAACTCCACTTACCTGCCCATCCAGTGAGATGTTCCCACAACCAATGATCTCACTTTATGTATTCTTTATCTTATTATCTAAGGTTCTCATTACTTATTTCTATTTATTTATATGTGCATTTACACAGTTTGTCATCTTCTGCACTGTAGCTGATCTTTCATTGATCCTGTTATAGTTATTATTCTATAGATTTATAGAGTACGCCCACAGAAAATGAATCTTAGGGTTGTATATGGTGACAAATACTGTATGGACTTTGATAATAAAATTTACTTTGAACTTTGGAAACATACCTTGGGGCAGTTTGGTTTATCCCATGAACCAAAGTACAAGTGTAAAACTGTTCTGTCTGCCATCCAGACATATTTCATCACACCAGTGCATTGAGGTAGTACATGGGAAAACTAACCGCATGCAAGACAAAGTGTTACTGTTAAAGAGAAGCAGCTCTTCTAATCATTAAGTGGAACATTTTATCAGGAATTCACTCGTTCTCGAAAACTATTCAGTCGTCTTATCACAGTGAGATAGAATGTGTCCTTGGACCTGTTGATACATGCTTTCAGGCTTTGTATCTTCTACGCAGTGACGGGGTGGGGGTGGTAGTGGAGAAAGAATATGCGGAATATGTGGGGCCGTTGGGTCTTTGATTCTTCTGGATGCATTACCCAGGAAACAAAACGTGCAGACAGAGTCCATGGAGGGAGGCTGGTTTCATGACGTGCTGAGCTATGCATCTGCCCAACTTTCTTGTGGACGCGGTTCAGAACAGCTGCCATACCATGTATCCAAATAGGTCACTTTCTAGGGTCCATCTATAAAAGCTGATGAGGGTCTAATACTCAATTTCTTTAGCCTCCTGAGGAAGTTGATCCACTAGTGAGCTCTTCTTGGTTGTGTTCTCTACATTGTGCTATGCTACTCTACGCTCCATGTTCCAAGGTATTCAACAAGGTGTCTCACAATAGATTCCCAGAAGAGCCCATGGCATTGGAAATAACATAGGGGCATAGCTGGAGGACTGGTTAACAGTCATGTAGCAGTGACAAGGAGTACAGAGATAATTTTCAAGTTTCTGACCAAGGAGATATGACAGGGATAAGTGCTGGATTCCCGGCTGTTTCCAATATACATTCATGACTTGGAGGAAGAAAACTAATGTAGAAAAGCCAAAAAAAACCCAGAAAGGCAAGTTGTGAGAGAGATACAGAGACTTTACAGGGAGATATTGATAGGTTGGCTGTGTAAGGGAAAGGTTGGTAAATGGAGTTTAATGTGGGAAAATGTAAAGCTGTTTACTTTGGGAGGAAGAGCAAAAGAAGTATGTTTAAATGAGGAATCACAGAAAGCAGCATACAGAGATGTGGGAGGTCCTTGCATATAGAGCATTGAAATAAGGCACAGATGTACAGCAGGTAATAGGAAGGGTACTAATCTGTCAAGAGGGGTGGAGTATGAAAATAGGGAAGTCAGTGCAACTGTGCAAGGCTCTAGTGAGACCACATCTAGAGAATGGTGAAATTAGAACTTCTCTGTAGGGACTGGAGCAGATTCGGAGCAGGTTTACTAGGATGACCCTGGGTACAGAATTGGGGGTTTAACAAGCTGGACTTTAGACTGAGAGCTGATATTACTAAAACACCAGATGAAGTGCCTAGACAAGGCAAGTGCTGAAAGCTTGTTTCTTCATGTTGTTCAGTCTGTCACTGGAGGGAATGGTCTCAGGATAAAGGGACAGTTACTGACGACAGTGAAAAGGATGTTTGAGTCTTTGGAACAAAGTCTCTCCATGCCCCAGAGAGCAGAAGGGGCAGAGTCTATTTACATAATTATGGCTGCGATAGGTTCCTAATCAATAATGGATCAATAATTGGGGTAAACGACAAAGTGATAACTGGTTTAATACAGTCACATGCACCGAGATACAGTAAAACTTCGGTTTGAGTGCCATCCATACAGATCACTCCAAAACATGCAGACAATGAATGTCAGGTATTTCATGATGTGATTGAATACTACGGCAATATCAAGGGGCCAAAAAGCCTCTCTCTGTTTCTACATTTTATGGCCTTCAATTCAAATACTGGCCAGGCTATAAATTATGATAAGATGGATCACACAATCTGCCTTGCTCTGATCCTGGCACCTTATTTTCTGCAGGTATTGCCCTTTATCTGTAACTATAATGCTTTATTTTGCATTCTGTTATTGTTTGTCCTTGTACTAATTCGATATACTGATATGGTGAAATTACCCATAGGGTGGACTGCATAAGAAAGTTTTTCACTGTATCTCAGAACAAGAAGATCAGAAGGGTAATCTATGCGTGGAGGCAAAAGAGATGGGCGAGGTCTTAAATGGATTTTTTTGCATCTTCATTTACTCAGGAAATGGGCACAGTCAATAGAAGTGAGGCAAAACAGCATCAAGGTCATGGACCCTGTACAGAATACAGAGGAGGTGGTATTTGCTGTCCTGAGGCAAATTAGTGCCTGACAAGGTGTTCCCACAGACCTGTCGGAGACAAGTGCAGAAATTGCAGGGACCCCAGCAGAGGTATTTAAGTCATCCTTAGTGACAGGTGGGGTACTGGAGGATTGGAGATAGCTAATGTTGTGCTGCTGTTTAAGAAGGGCTTAAAAAAAATAAACCAGGAAATTATAAGCCAGTGAGCCTGACATTAGTGGGAAAGTTATTGGAAGGTATTACAAGGGATTGGATATATGAGTATTTGGATAGACATGGAGTCAGCATGGCTTTGTGCGTGCTAGGTCGTGTCTAACCAATCTTAGAGTTTTGAGGAAGTTACTAGGAAAGAGGATGAAGGCAACACAGTGGATGTTGTCTACATGGATTTTAGCAAGACACTTAACAAAGTTCTGCATAGGAGGTTGATCAAGTAGGCATTCAAGATGAGGTAGTAGATTGGATTAGACATTGGCTTTGTGGAAGAGGTCAGAGAATGGTAGTTGATGATCACCTCTCTGGAGGCCACGGGAATTTGTGCTGGATCTGTCGGTGTTTGTCATCTATACTCAATGATCTGGATGATAATGCAATTGACTGGATCATCAAATTTGTGGATGACATCAAGTTTGGGGGCTATAGTGGACAATGAAGTAGTCTATCAAAGCTTGCAGCGGGTACTGGACTAGCTGGTGGAATTGGCTGAAAAATAGCAGATGGAATTTAATGCAGAGAAGTGTGAGGCGTTGCACTTTGAGAGGACCAACCAGGGTAGATCTTACACAGTGAACAGCAGAGCACTGGGGATTGTGGTAGAGCAAAGGGATCTGGGAATATAGGTCCATAATTTATTGAAAGTGGTTTCACAGGTAGATAAGGTTGTAAGGAAAGCTTTTGGCACATTGGTCATCATAAATCAATGTATTGAATTCAGGAGGTGGGTATTATGTTGAAGTTGTACAAGACATTGGTGAAGCCTAGTTTTGAGTATTGTGTGTAGTTTTGGTCATCAACCTACAGGAAAGATGCAAATAAGATTGAAAGTGTACAAAGAAAATTTGCAAGGATGTTGCCAGGACTGGAGGACTTGAGTTATAAGGAAAGATTGGACAGATTAGTACTTTATTCTTTGGAATGTAGAACACTGGAGGGAGATTTGATAGAGGTATACAAAGTTATAAGGGGTATATAGATAGGGTCAACACAAGCAGGCTTTTTCTGTTGAGGTTGCATGGGATTACAACTAGCAATTATGGATTAAGGGTGAAAGGTGAAAAGTTTCAGGGGAACAGGAGTGGAATCTTCTTCACTCCGAGGGTTGTGAGAGTGTAGAACGAGTGCCAATGCAAGTGGGGTGTGCAAGCTTTATTTCAATGTTTACAAGAAGTTTGGGTAGGTACGTGAATGGTAGGGGTATGGAGGGCTGTGATCTGGGTGCAGGTCAATGGAAGTAGGCAGATTAGATAGTTTGGCACAGACTAGATGGGCCAAAGGGCCTGTTTCTCTGCTGTACTCCTCTATGACTGTGCCTTGAAAGCTCCTGGACATTTGTTCCCCAGTCAACATCAGTAAACGATTAACAGGGCATTCTGACATAGCTGCTATGGGATTGTCATGTAGGGAAAGTGACCACTGCATTTCTCTCCATGAAGAGAGATTCTAAGCACTTACCCTTGACATTCAATGACATTAACATCAGTGAGTTCCCCACCATCAATGCTCTAGGGATTTTTGTTGAATAGTAACTCAACAGGACCAGACACAAGAGCAGTCAAGAGGCTAGGTATCTCGTGACTAGTGACTTACCATCAATTCCCCAGAGACTTTCATCATCTACAAGTCAAGACCGACTTGTCTTACAGATGACTGTCCTACAGATGTGGATGATTCTGTAGTTGACTGTTATGAAATTACCTGAATACATGCAACTTCAACTGTCTGTAGCCTTCCAGAGCCAATGCTGTATCCCAACTAACCCCCAAAACATTGACTCCTCCACCACCCTTCCACTACACAGTAGATGCAATGTGTTTGTTCATTTGCCATGTGCCATGTCGGATTACATGGTCAGTCATGGTCTTTCCATGACCCTGATTGTTCTTGGCAAACTTTTCTACAGAAGTGGTTTGCCATTGCCTTCTTCTGGACAGTGGCTTCACAAAATGGAAAGGTGTAGCACCTGCTTTGTAAAATCACCACCTCCCCCCCACCGCCGATCAGGATCACGTGAGGCTAAGAGAGCAGGTGGTGAATGGTCGAAAGACACATCAGAAGTCCTAATTTATGCAACCAATAACTCCTAGCAGACAATGCCTGAAGGGTACTGATAATAGCTCTTAATCAATAAACCTCCCTTAGTTTCATGTGATCCTGATCAGCTGGGGTGGGGTGGGGGCTAAGCAGATGCTACACCTTTCCCAAATGTGACCCGCAGGTTAGCAGATGGAAGCAGCACCTTCCACCTCCTTTGGTGGAGGCATATCCCCACTCCATCACAGTATATACCATCTACAAAATGCAATGCCGCTACTTGCCCAGGGTCTCCCAAACTTTCCACCTCTACCAGCCATAAGACAAGAGCAACAGGTGCGGTGGAATCTGTAGGTTCCCCTCCAACTCACACCACCATCACAATCTTACCACCAGTTCTTCATCCTCACTGAGCTGAAATCCTTGAACTCCCACCCCAACATCACCAATGAGCTTCTTCACCAGAAATGCACCACAGCAAGGTCAGTTACAGATGGTCAATCAATGTTGGTCTTCTCAAAGACCCTGTCACCTTCTCCACTTCTAACCTTCATCATCACCAATTTTAATTCTTCTACCATTAACAACTAAGCCTTTAACTATCAAAGCCCCAGTTCCCTTCCCAAACCTCTTGTATCTCTCAATGTTATTCACAATTCCTTAAGAGGCCATTCTGCCCATTAAATGGGCTAGCTTAGTCCTATTCCCCTATATCTTTTTTCTCCCACATGTCCATTAACTGCCCCGATTTTTCTGCAATCAACTTAAAACATGACCCACAGTGGCCAATTAACTTACCTGCTGGTCTTTGGGATGTGGATGGAAACTGGAGCACTTCAAGGAAAGCCACAAAGTTACTAGGGAACATGCAAATGCCACACAAACTGTGCTCGAGGTCAGGATTGAACCTGGGTCTTTGGAGACGTGTGGTAGGAGCACTGACCATTATATCACCCTACCCTCTTTCGCATGGTGCTCCTTAAAACCCACCTTAACCAGGCCTCTGGTCCCGTGTCCTAAAATATCAATCTATGTCAACATTTACTTTGCAAATACTCCAGTAATATTTTGTTAGTCTAAATGAAGTTCTTGTCTACTAAAATACAATAGTGACCACAGGCTAGAAGAGAAAGTCAGAGAGTAATACAGCATAGGAACATGCTGACTGAGCTATCCATTTTCAAGGGTTTGGCCTATTTCCCTCTAAATCTTTCCTATCAATATACTTACCCAATTATGTTTTAAATGTCTTTAATATACCTGCCTCAACTACTTCCTCCGGCAGCTCATTTCATGCACCCATCACCCCTGTGAATAAGTTGCTCTTCATGTCCCTGTTAAACATCTCTCCTCTCATCTTTACCCTGTCTATGCCCCTTATTATTTTATACATCTCTATAAGATTACAATACGGTCTCTGACATTCTAAGGGAATAAAGTCCTAACCTACCCAACCTTTCCCTATAACTAAATGATAAAAAAGATGGAGGGCTATGTCGGAGGGACAGGTTAGGTTGATCTTAGAGCAGGTTAAAAATTTGGTACAACATTGGGGGGCAAAGAGCCAATACTGCACTGTGCTGTTCTACTGTAGCGTATTTAATATTTCAGTAATATTTGAGTAATATTGCAAAACTATTGTTTGATTAAGGATTCTTATTCACTTAAATAATTCATTATGGGTTATATGTAAAAATATGTGAATTGCAGACATCATGACATCATACATGCACGCCTTGCTTAAAGTAAAAACAAAGTTAGATTCACATTCCAGATTCCTCTGCTTTCTCTCCAATTGGTTGTATGTTTTGGAGTTACTAAATATAACAGCCGTGAAGAGAACATTTGTAATGATCACTATTGACCTGCTGAAGTGCAGTTAGTTTTTTTTTTAAAAGCACAGCAAGACATTCAAGCTGAAAAGAAAACAAAATCATCATACACATTCTTCGGAAGGGACAGACATCGTTGAATTTTTTTTTAAAAGGCAGAAAATGGACAAATTTATGGGTTAAACAGTGAGTATAGGCTGAAAATAATCATAAATTTTTTTAAAAAGAGCAGAAATGATGGGCTATATCAGAAAGATTGATGTGTTTGATTGTGCAAAAGTTAACTGGATTTTGTACACCAGGAGACTCAAGAGCAGTATTTGAAAGCAAATGGAATAGCCAATGAGAAAGAGGTACCAATTTTGCTGAGTGCGCTGGGTTCAAAGCATACAGTCTGCTTAGAAGTTTGTCCGCTCCAATTAAACCAGCCAAATTGAGCACTGAATATATCGTGAAAGTAAAGTAGGAACATTTAAAACCAAAACTATTGTTAATTGCAGAACACTTCAGATTTCATAAACAGAATCAAAAGGGTGGGGAGTTTCTTTCTGTTGAATTGAAGTGATTCCATTGTCAGTTCAGTGATGGGCTTAATGAAGCACTGAGGAGATTGTTTAATTTGTGGAATCTTAAAAGAAAGCATTCAAAGTGACTCTTAATTGAAGCACAGCTTACATTGAAAAGAACAGTTGAAATTGCTGTATCAATGGAAACAGCAGACAGGGAAGCAATTGATTTGCGGTCAGGAACGTAAGTGAGCATAAACAAAATTGCAATGTTTAAACAGAAACCAGCCAGCCCAAACAAATTGTGTTACTGTTGTGGCAGAGACTTGCAGACCAATGCAGTTTTAAAGACAAAAATGCAACAAGTTAGAAAATGCAACAAAGTAGGACGCACACAAAGGGAATGTCGGGCAGCCAAAAATAAATGGAATGCACAGGGAAGAGATGAAGATTAAAAAGTCAAGTTGCAGTTTCAAAAACAGTACCAATCTGCATGTTGCTGATGAAAAATTTGATAGTGTTAAGTAATATAGGACTGAGTGGTCTTGAGATTTACATTGTGAAAACTAACCAGAAACAAGCAATATAGCTTACACCAGAAGTGAAGAGCAAATTAATTAAAATGGAATTGGACACTAGCTTTACTATTTCAGTTATTCCACAAAATGAGTTTGAACAGCATTTCAAAGATCTTGAACTGCAGATATCCAACTAAGAACTTGTATGGAGGAGAGGTAGTTCCTATGGGAATAACAAAGGAATTACAGTGAAATACAAACCAACAAGCCACTCTGGGCTTGTATGTTGTAAAAACAGGAGGGCTAGCATTGTGAGGCATGATGGCTGAAACAACTACAACCTGATCAAAGATCCATCCACTATTTGCATGCCACGTCCCCTGCAACAGAGTCAACTGAAAGTGAATTAAGAAGTTACTGGACGTTGCCACAGCAGTGTTCAAGGATGACATTGGAAAACTTCAGCATATCAAGGGTAAAATAGTGCTAAATTAAAACGACACACCCAAGTTATACAAAGCCCGTTCAGTTCCTTATACCATCTGTGATAACGTCGCCAGTGAGACAGTTCATAGGAAGGCTGAAAGAATTCTTTGCAAGTGTGACTGGAGCCCACGGCCAATGCCAGTGGTCTCAAAAGCAAAGACGAATAAGGTCACTATTAAACCAGTACTGAAAGTAGATCAATACCCTCTGTCCATGATAGAGGGTATTTAAGCAAACCTTTTCAGAGGAAAACACTTCAGCAAAGTGGACATAGCCGAGGCCTCCCTACAAATGAAGATGGAAGAAGAGTCTGAAGTTGTTCTCACCATAAGTACTCACAAAGGGCTTTATTGCTATAATAGGCTTATCTTTGGGGTAGCATCTGCACCTGCAGCAATGGATCAGGGGCTGCAAGACTGCCCAGGCACTCAGTGTTACCTGGATGACATCATTATTAATGGTAAAGATGATAAGGAACATCTCAAGACAGTGTTAAAAAGATTAGAAGGTTGTGGGCTCAGAGCATGACACACCAGGTGTGAATTGTTTAAACTAACCACTGTGGTCACACTATTGACACCATTACACAAATGTGCTGAGAAAATTCAAAATTCAAACCAAGACCACAGGATACATCGCAGTTGCAGTTATTTTTAAGATTTGTCAATTACTATAAGAGGTTCCTGCCAAACCTGACCACTGTGTGCCACCTCTTGAACTCATGACTGCAGATTGAGAAGAAATGGCAATGAACTAAGCAGTAAGAAAATTGTGGCATCAGACACCATTCAAAAGGTGGCGCGCATTATGATCCACATCGTCCATGCACTGTTTGGGATACCAACACCTGCAGAAGAAAGATGCCCAGAGCTGTCAGAACCACTTCCCGCATTCCCAGAGTCAACTCCTACAAACGCCACAGAGGAGGCTCTAGACCAGAGATAACTACACAACCATCAATCTCAATTGGCAAGCAGAGTGATGCCCCTCATCAGTAAAGATGTTATCCCACAAGAGTGAGAAAGCCTCCAATCTTTAGGCCTGAATGGGATAATATAAAATTTACTATGCTGTGAATGCTTATATTAGTAGTTGCTATATAAATTTAACATATATAATGTTGAAATGCTTTCTCTATTGAGTTGGAGTTTATAGCTAAGCAGGGAAGAGTGTTGTGTATTTAATATTCCAGTAATATTTGAGTAATATTGTAAACATATTGTTTTATTCAGCATTCCTGTTTGTTTAAATAACTCATTACAGATTTTATGTAAAAATAAGTGCGTTGCATACTTCATGACACCACCACGTCAAATGTGCACCTCACTTAAAGTAAAACTGAGGATCCTGGATTCCCTCGCTTTTCTTCCAATTGATTTTATGCTTTGGAATTATGAAACTTAGTACTACCTTCTATAATTAAAGCCTTTAAGTCCTGGCAAAAATCTCATAAATCATACTTTGCACTCCTTCCAGCTTAACTTCCCAAAAAGGGTTTTTTGAAAGAATTTAAAAATGCTTTTTAAAAGGGTATTGGAGGAATCCTACTCCTTCTCTGTTCACGCATAGACTTATCCATAACATACACATTCACAGCTCCCATCACCTGTGCTCATCAAGACGTTGATGTAAGAAGATTTTCTTCCCCCCCCCACCCCTCCCCCCATTAAGTGAGTTGCCATTGTCTATTTAAACAGGCATTTTTCCTGCACCGATTGCAAGCTCTAGCACTGGAAATCCCAAGATTTCGACAGGCGAAGCTCTCCTGTTGAACCCTTGCTTACCAGGTGTGCCAATTTCCCCCTTTGCTCTTGCAGCGCTGTCACATTGATGAGCAAACTACAGCTCCACCTGCCCCGCATCACACATGGTCACTGTGGCGCCTGCGGCCAGCTGGGACTTCAGGGGCTTTCAGTGCTGACTCATACAGATAATCAGTTAGATTTTCAGACAGTCTTCCTGGTTACAACATAACTTAGGAAATCTTTGTAAATGTCAATAAAATTTTTTAATCCCTCAAGGCTAGGAAGGGGCCTTAGTGGGCTGGCAATTTTTGTTTGACAGGGTTAAAAATGAGACAGGAGAGAGTACCATGATGAGGAAAAACAATGTCTTAGAAAGAAGCCTGAGACAACGTGTGAGCAGCCTTTACTATTTAAAAGACATATGTTAAGGCTTCACTAGACCTGTGACCTTTAATATGATATATATACCAATAGAACATATTGTCGACCCTCCTTATCCGTGCGGGATTGGTTCTGGAACACCCCGCAGATACCAAAAAATGCGGATGTTCAAGTCCCCTATTTAACCCGTCTTGGTGCGGTGGACTTTAGAACACAACGGAGTTCCAGACCTTATTTAACCGGTCTCATTGTGGTGGACTTTAGGACACAGCGGAGCTCCGGACCTTATTTAACCCGGCTCGGTGCGGTGGACAGAGAATTCAGGAGAACATCCTTTACGCAGAGTGGAGTGGATGTGAAATCTCCCCCACTGGGAAAGTCAAGGTTTAAGAGTAATATGGATGAAAAGAAAAAGTTATGAGTTAGAGGAGCTGAAGAGCAATAGAACTCTTCTGGAGTGGAAACATTGCACATGGCAGTTGGGCCAAATGGCCTGATTCTCTGTTGTAAATTGTCCATCATTCAATGGTTTTCAGTAGACTGAAATCTGCCTGCACTGCACTGTGTAGACATGAGTGGTATAGATTGTTCAATAATTATTGTGTTCTTAATGCTTCGTGTTACTTTTATTTCTGCATCAGATCTAGAGTAACAATCACTTTGCTCTCCTTTACACTGAAGAATGACAATGAACAATCTTGCATCTTCCTGGTTCAAGAACTTGCCAGTTTCCACCTCAAATCACCAGACACGTTTCCTGGTAGATAGCCTCATGAACAGTCTGCACTTTATGCAGTGTGGGGAAAGCACATGGGAGGGGTGCAGATTAAATAGCAACAAGCATTTCCTCACAGCCTATATTGCTTGAATCATATTTGGGTTTCTTCACTAGCAGAAACATGTTCTCCTTGTTTATTCCCTTCATAACTTTAAATACACTCCAAAACCCACAAGGAAACACAAAACGTCACAGCCTGCTCAATCTTTCCAAGTAAACTGTGCTCACTGTAACCACAGTTTGCTTCAGTGCCATTTTCAGACAAGAAACAAAAAAAAGAGGTTCCTGTGATTGCACAGGCCAAAAAACTGCTTACTTTCTCGGGCTAATATTTATCTTCAGCTATTGTTCCTCAAAAATAACTTCCCAGTCACTTGTTTTCTTTACTGTTTATGGGATCTTACTGTGTATGAATTGGCTGCATTGTTCCTACTGCTCTGTAAAGTGTACTCCATTTAAAGTGGAGGAAGATCAATTATCTTAAATATTGTTGAACTGTGCACAAAGGAGAGCTGCCACAAAGGAGCTGTTGAGCCCTGGGGTAGACCAGCCACGATCATATTAAATGGTGGAGCAGGTGAGAGGTCAAGTGGCCTATTTCTGTTTTTGTTTTCTTGTGGAAAACAAATTGGAACTTCCTAAGGTTCTGAAAAGATGACCAGTATTACTGGTCTTGGGGCAGGATGTCCAGACACATCCAACCCTGACGGATCAGGAGTGCCAGCCTCTGGACAAGCTGTCTCGACAAACCCAGCCCAAACCATGATTTTTGCTGCCACTCCCAGTGGACACTACACAGCCCAATGTATTCACACATTAGGAAAAATTTGAGTCTTTACCAAAGTGGTTTACCCAGTTGTAAATGTGCTCGCCAATCCATTTCAACTGGGGTAAAGAAAAATAAGGACGAAACCTTGGCCTTTATACTAGTGCAGGAACCTTCGATCCTTCCACTGAAGGCTCCAGAGTCAGAGAGCTACAACTCGCTGATTAAAAGGAAGATTTACCCTGACTTATCAAGTGACGAGCAGGGAACAAGAATGCAATCCTGCATCCAGATCAGTAAGGCTGTCTCCAGTGTAGACTGCTCCCACATAGCACCATTGTGTCAGCCTCCACACTATTCCGACTGCTTCTTCATAACTATCATTCCACTAATGCTTCCTACCACTGTTCTTAACTTACCTGCCCTTCTCCTGGGCGATTGTGTTAACACGACTACTTCATAAACACAAGAGATCCTGCAGATGCTGGAAATCCAGAGTAGCACAAACACAATGCTGGAGGAACACAGCACCTCCAGAAAGAAATAAACATTCGACAGATTGGGTCAAGACTCTTCATCAGGATTTGGCCCAAAACATTGACTGCCTATTCCTTTCCATAGATGCTGCCCACCTGCTGAGTTCCTCCAGCATTTTGTATGTGTTGCTCATCCTTCAGTTTTGAGGAGATGTATCCCAATGCTCAACTCAGCTCCCTTCCATCGACCTGTTATTGATTTCCAGTGCCTTTTCACCTTGTTACTATACATCACACCTGAGAAGACTGAGACCACAGATGTTGAGCACAGGACACGTATTTATCTGCCTCATCCACCAACTCATTCCATTTTTGCATCACCATAAATGAAGAGGTTACCTCTCAGGTCCCATTTCAATCTCTTCACTCAGCTTAAACTTATGCCCTCTAGTTTTTGGTTCCTTTTCCCTGGGAAAGAGAGACAACGTGCGCTCACCGTATCCATAACCCTCATGATTTTATAAACTCTAAGGTCTCCTACATTGTAAGGAATGCTGGCCAACCTCTTACAATAACTCAGGCCCTTTAGTCCTGACCATATTCTTGGAAATCTTCTTTTTACTCTTTCCAGCTTAAAGATGTATTTCCTCTAATGGAGTGAGCAAAACTACACACAATACTGCACATGCAGCCTCACCAACATCCTGTACAACTGCGACATAACATCCCAGCTCTTATCCTGAACACACTGACTAATGAAGGCCAGTATACCAAATGTCTTCTTCACAACCCTGTCTACCTGTGATGCTACTTATTGTAAACAATGCACTTTTAAGATATAGATTCAAATATATTACATGTACTTCAAAACATACAGTGAAACACATCATTTGCGTTAACTATCAACACAGCCAAGGGTATGCTGGGGGCTGCCTGCAAATATAACCATACAGCGCCAACACAGCATAACAACTCTGATGCACCATCAATAACTCTCGGAGACGTGAGGCGAGAGATAGGCTTTTATTAGCTGGAAGAGAGAGCACTATCAGCAGCAAGAGACCACCTCACAACATCCTGGAGACTGAGGGAGGAGCAGTGCCTCCAATCGCCTTTATACAGGGGTCTGTGGGAGGAGCCACAGGAGCAGTCAGCAGAGGGGCGTGTCCAGACAGCTATATGTAGTTCACCACAAACTCATAACACAGCACGCAGTAAAACAACAGCAAAATAAGCCCCGTTCCTCCTTCTCACCCACGCATATACAGTCCTCTACCCGAAGACATTCCATATTCCTTGGCCTCTAGCGGATTCAGATTAAGATGCATTGGGCCTTTGTCCACCCCAGTGGACTGCAGGAATTCACAGACCTAGAGCTCCGGCCAATGAGCCTAGAGTTCTGGACCTGTGATTCAATGCTTCTTTTTGTACTCTTCAATCACTCCCCAGTGTCCATCGTTTACTGTCCAAGCCCTCGGCTGTCTGGCTTCCCAAAATGCAACACTTTGCACTTGTACAAATTAAACAGTGTTTGCCAGCATTTTGTTCACCTATCTAGCTGATTGGGATCTGTTATGAGAAGATTTGACAGGACAGGGTTAATCCTTCAACACAGACAAAAGCAGGAAAATGTGTTTTATTTAGTGCTCAGTCATTACTAAATCCAAAAAGGAATTTGGGATAAACAACTGGTGGAAATCCCTCCCACACACGAATGAATGATAGAGGTAGCTTATGGGAAAACAAGATAACTAGAAGGGGGAAATGGTATTGTGGGTCAGGTTTAGAGAAGGGGAAGAGGGTTGGAATATTTTTATACACATCAACACCTTCACTGATCAGCTGGATGTCGATTCCTCTACAACAGAGCAACTAAGTGTAGATCTTGTACCTGGTGAGATCTTGCACACCCTCAGTTCAGTCTGCAAGGGTCACCCGGAACTTCCTCTTTCCTGTTACTATGCCCATCATCAAGGACATTCACAAGCGGCGTTGTCTAAAAAAGGTGACATCCGTCACCAAGAACCCTCTCCATCCAGAACATGCCCTCTTCTCGTTATTAGCATCAAGGAGGAGGTACAGGAGCCTAAGGACCACACTCAATTATCTAGGAACAACTTCTTCTCCTCCTCTATCAAATTTACAAATGGTCTACGTTACTCTTTTTTGCACTGATTACTTATTTTGTAATTTATAATCCTGCTGTTGCCTGTAACAAGTCTGTACGTTCTCCCCGTGACCGTGTGGGTTTCCTCCGGGTGCTCCAGTTCCCTCCCACAGTCCAAGGATGTATCAATTGGTAGGTTAATTGATCATTGCAAATTGTCCCGGGATTAGGCTACAGTTAAATTGGGGGTTGCTAGGTGGTGCGGCAGGAATAAACTTAAAATAAATCATTTTTTATGTCTTCACATGTTACTGCTCTTGTCAAGCACAAACTTAATGCCATACAAGCCTGTGACAATCAACCTGATTTTGATTCTGTCATACCAATCCCCATCTATGCCAGCAGTGGCTTCTGACTTTTACACTGTACCAGAGAAGCACAATACAAACTCAAGGAATGGCATCTCATCTTCTGATTACTGTCCCTAGGTCTCCACAATTAATTGAACAATTTCAGGTATGAATTGATATCAACTTGGACTGTTAACTCTATTCTCTCTCCCGACACTGTCAGAACTGCTGAGTATTTCCATCATATCCTTTACCTCAGCTATGGTATTTCATATTTCACTTTCCCCCATCATCTTCAGTCACAGCCATCTCTCAACACCCCACTAACGTCGCCTCTACCCTTCCCTCCTACAGAGTAAAGTGTGTTCGCTTTCTAACTTTTCCCACTTCTAATTGACGGCCATTGATTCTCCATGTGTTGCCTGACCCGATACTTCTAGCATTTTCAGTGTTAGTTACAGTAAATGAATAGTTGAGTCAAAGTGATAATTGCAACATAGGAGACACTCTTAACTAACCAGCAAGGAGACACAGAGGCAGCGGACTGGCTTTGCACGACTTTAGCTTCCAGTGGAGTTGGTGACTATATGGAAAGCTGTCCAGGCAAGTACAATAACAATACGTAAAAGACACCTGGGCAGATACAGTGTTAAGTTTTAAAGGGATATACTCAAATGGGACTAGCTTAGGTGTGCACCTTGGTCAGCATGGGTCAGTTGGGCTACAGGGCCTGTTCCCATACTTTGTTACGCTACGACTGTACGAAGGCTCCTGGAATGTGGGGGCAATACGTATAACGTGGATTCAGAATTGGTTAATGGACAGGGGACAAAAAAGGAACAATGGGCCCATCTGCTAGTCCCCCAGTGCTCACTGGGTTTTCCAAATGTACCTCCCGCAATACAGCCAGTGAGCGGGGGCTGGAGGCCTGATGCATTCCTGTGGAGGTGGAAGTCAGCAAGTAGGAAACAGACATTGATAAAAATGTTTCAGCTGCGAAGGAGTCAACAGGCATTGGGAGGAAAGTGTGGCACGGTGGAGTAGAGAATTAACTTTTAGAATATTGGAATAGACCTGGGGGGCGGCGGAAGCAGTTGGCCTCCTCCTGGTCCTACGTTATGCAAGTTGTGTTCTACTGTCTTTCTCATCGAACGGGCACATCCAAAGGCATTTATTGAGCCCAAAGCGGTACTCCACGGACAGTTTAACCAGCATCCCATAGAAAACTGCATCAAAACATCCAAATTTTTATACTGCGGATCACTTGCATTAAAAGGGTGATCCTAATTACTTGCACCTAAACATCAACTGTTCAGGAATTATGACCCAGCAGATCTCACTCCATTTAGTGGAGTCAAGTTTATTTTTATTTCACGTAGTATTGATGTTTTTAATCAAGTTACAGGTTTAATATATAGATTTTTAACTATCTTAAAAAGTCCATTTAAACATTATAGAATATCAACCATTTAAAAATGGTGAAAAAATATTTGAGAGCAGCAACTTGTGAAGGATGATGCCAGGAAATGCCTCAGGATCCACCACCTGAGGTCGAGTTTCCACTCACGTCAGGGCAGTGGAGGGAAAGCTTTCAACATCGTAGGCAAACGACGGGCTGAGCTGAGATCGAATACAACCCAGACCAACACGTCAGTTTTGGTTTGGCAAGAGAGGTTAAACAGTTTGGATTTGTATGTTCTGGGCTTCATTTTGGTTTTGGGGTTGTATACAAGATCCTGAGAGAGCTTGACAGGGAGGAAACTGAGAGGAGCAGTTCCAAAATGAGGGGCTGGTCATTTAAACTGAAGTGTATAATAATTTCATTTCATTGAGGTGCTCTCCGAATCTCTACTCCAGAGAGGAGTCTAGATCAGAAGGGTATTTAATGTGGAGGCAGATACTATATGAAACCTTGGGGAATTGAATGATTTGAGAATTTGGCACAGAAGAGGAGTTGAGGCCAGTACAGATGAGCCAAGATCATGTGGAGTAGTAGGACAGGCTTGAAGAGCTGAGGGGCCAAGCTCTGCTTCTATTTTGTTGTATTCAGGTGTAACTGGAGGAGTATCTAAAGATGCCAGCAAGCTTCAACAAGTCACACTCTGCATCAATGAGTCTGATAGATAGTGTACGATGTACTTACACATGGTGCAAAGGTGGGTGGAAAAGCAGGCCATGAGGTGGGAGCAGGTTAGATTTAAATTCAGGTATACTTATCAAATATACATCAAAATATAGAGTGAAACGTGTTGTTTGCATCAACAACCCCAACACACCCAAGGATGCGCCGGGGGCCGCCCACAAGTGGCTCACGGTGTTCAGAGGGAGAGAACTGACTCCAAGAATACAAGGATAAATATTATCACTTTCTTTTGTACAACAGAAAAGAAGATTTTTCCCCCCCTAAAGAGGAGATTGCTAAGAAGTGTTCTAAGAGAGCTGGGGTGTCCTTCCACACAACTCCGCAAAAGTTAAACTGCAAGTTCAGCTGTCAGTTATTGAGGCATGTGTAAACCTTTAGAGCAACGTTAGAGTACTAAAGCAAAGACTTACTACAATTATTAAAGGCTTTGGAAAGAGTGCACCTGCAATTGTGACGACCATTTCGCCACCCTTCTCAAATAATAGATTTGCCCTGGAGGGAGCTGGATTAAGACCGGTATGGTTCTGGGGAATGGGGATGGTATAATAAGTGATTGGGAACACTGGATCTTTATCCGTATATGGGTGAAACATTTTAAGCCAGGGGCTTGGCAAGAGATTCTACAACCAAATAGTCATAAGGAGTCATTTGCTTAGGATACTCTTTCATTCAAGACATTGAGACCTTTTGGAAAAACTTTTGGCACCAGGTGAATGGGTTAGTGATAGAGGTCAGCGGACTTCATGAAACCAATTGGCGGATCTGGAGGGCAAAGCAAGAGGCAAATAATGAACGATACAACTGAGTGTTAGAGTGGAGGGCAGGAGCCAAGCGCTCGTGCTTCACAATGACACCCAGCACATCAAAGTGGTCAGGAATCTGTAAACAGGCGGCACAGTTAGTGCAGCCTTACAACACCAGGTTCAATTCCTGCCTCTGTCTGAAAGAGTTTGTACATTCTCCCCGTGACTGTGTGGGTTTCCTCCCAGATTGCAAAAAGGCGTACAGGTTATGGTTAGGAAGTTGTGGGCATGCTATACCATGTAGGCACTGGAAGGCTTACCACACACTTGCAGGCTGCCCCCAACATATCCTCAGACCATGCTGGTCATGACACGAATTACACATTTTACTGTATGTTTCACTAAACATGACAAATAAAGGTAATCTTTAAATACAACAAATATAATTTAAGAATAGGCTTTGATTTCTACGCAGAAGTGGCACATGATACCTTGCAAGGGAACTGAGAAACTGGGTTACTTTTAAATTGCACTTGGGTAATTTTAAATCAGTGATTAGAATTGCTGCAGGCCAATTGGCAGGCAAAACTAAAATGCCGCAGATGTCAGAAAACTGAAATAAACAGACTTGCCAGCGTTTCCAGTCGGAAATAACTGCCTCTATTTCTCTGCACAGATGCTGCACGATATTTCTGGAATTAAAGCCAAACATTCGAGGTTTTAAAAAAAATTGTCGGATGGTTAATCTCTTTCCCTTGTTGGGAAAGATTAAGCGTTAATTAAACAGTTGGATAACGGCAGGTCAAAATGAAAAGGTGACGGCTCCTTTACAATTAAATATTCTCCGAGTTGACATCCCTCTCTCCTCTGGCCAGAAGGACTCTACCAACTATCTCATCAAAACGATTAATAGGCATGATCCCAAAAGCAGAATACTGTAGGTTAGAAGTCTCGGATAACCCCCGGGTTTTCAGCCTGAAACTTGGACTTTAAAAATAAGTGCAAATGAAGATAAAAGTACAAACGATGGAAATAAAACAACTAATAAAAAAGAGAAAATGCGATAGATAGGTACTCAGCCGGTCAGATCTCATCTGTGGGAAGAGAAACAGGTTAACGTTGCAGGTCCAGACACTTCAGTAGAACTTAAGCTTGTGCACTCACTCCAGTTCGGCCAGATTGTCAACGTCCTGCTGCCCGCCGCTCCTGCAGGTCCAGCCTGCGGACGAGTTGGTCATCTCCACGGCCGAGCGCAGGGGCACCCACTCTCCCCGTTGGGAAACTACCGACAGCCAAAGGACATTCCACTTGCCCGTTCCGACTCCCCGCCAGCTGCGGGGAAGTTACGGAAGTGTCTGCGCCCGGCAACCCCGCCCCGTTAACTACTTGTATGCTGCACGCCGGGAGCGGAGAACTTTCCTCGCCGCTTCCGTACGTTCAAACCGATTTCATCGAACATTAATCGAAAGAACATAGATAAGTCGGTGGGTATAATTAAAGCGGAGGATGACAGGTTCCTGATTAGTAAGAGCGCCAAAGAGAAGGCGGAAGAATGGGGTTGAGAGCGAAAACACATCAGACGTGTTCGAATGGCGGAGCAGATTCGATGGGCCAAACGGGCCAATTCGGCTCCTACGTCATATGGCATTACAAATGTTTAACAATTCATCCATACAATACAACTCAAAAGTGTATACATTGTATAATATATCACACACACACACGCACACGCACACACACACACACACACTGAGGCGAGCCTTTTATAGTTTCCAGCTTCAGTATCTAATTCTATGTGAGCAGTCGATATGTTCAAGGTGGGGAGCTTCTATCCTGATGTTCTAAAGGTTTTGCGAGGCTAGTTCACTGTAGATCAGTTTATGGATTGAGCTAGTGGAGACGCTGCAGACAGTTCTGCTGCTTGCTAGCTAATCCTCTACCTCACCTCTCCAATCTCTCTCTCTGCTGTGCCAGAAACCAAAAGTTCACTCTTCCCTACATGAATTTACTGTCACTAAAACAATAGGAAAGTAAATCTGACATTGAAAGCATGATTGGCGGTGGTGAACAACAGGTCTGACAGGGTGCTAATCCTCGGACCCAGCAACTCCATCTCCATATAGAGTGAGGCGACATAAACACTGGGCTCGTTGGTTCACAGAGGTGTATGTAAATCGGTTACAACACTAATGTTAAAATGCTTTTATTGACAAAGGCTGAATAAATCTGGTCAAGAAGAAAAGAAAAGCTTACAAAAGGTTCAGAGAGCTAGGTAATGTTAGAGATCTAGAAGATTATAAGGCTACTAGGAAGGAGCTTAAGAAGGGAATTAGGAGAGCCAGAAGGGACCGTGAGAAGGCCTTGGCGGGCAGGATTAAGGAAAATCCTAAGGCATTCTACAAGTATGTGAAGAGTAAGAGGATATGACGTGTAAGAATAGGACCTATCAAGTGTGACAGTGGGAAAGTGTGTATGGAACTGGAGGGAATAGCAGAGGTACTTAATGAATACTTTACACACACACGCAGTGCCTAAGACTGTAGCAGTATTGCATTGTACTGCTGTGGGAAAAAAACCATGAGCTAGCTGAGTGATGATAAACCTGATCTGATATGGGTCTCTACTGTGGGCTGAGAGTGGGAAGGGGGCAGGGGGAGGGAAATTGTGGTTGGGGAAATGGGAAAAGCAAGGGAAGCGAGTGGGAAGCACCGGAGAGACAATCTGTAATGATCAATAAACCACTTGTTTGTTATCAAATGACACTGCCTGGTATCTCGGGACTGGGTGTGGCTGCACCTGCGTCACCTCCTGCCCCTGGCACTTCTTCTCTGCCACCTGTCTCCCCCCACTCCCCCGCCATGGCACTCCACCCTCACTACTCCCAACATCCTTTGCTCCCACCAGATTTACACAGTCACTCTCCGCTCCAAGTTGACAAACACAGTACTGTGGAGAAGTCTTAGACACCCCAGCTAGATATAGGTGCCTAAGACTTTTGCACAGGTCTGTACGTGTTCGAGCACATATAAGAACACATGCAAGCATGTGAAATTACACATCAAATATATAAATAGATACAGCTTTGAGTTCCTGCCTCTTAATATCCTGGAGGATCTGTCTTGGGCCCAATGCACCAGGTGCATTCACAAAACTAGAGAAAGAATTTGTGCAGATTCGGTACCTTATAAAAGACCGTTACATTCTGTCTGGTATGCACAGGCTCACACGAGGCTGCAGAGGTGTATAGACTCAGCAATTCCATCATGGGCACAGCTCTATCACCCACTGAGGCCACCTTCAAGCAGCAGTGCCCCCAGAAGACAGCACTCATCGTTAAGGGTCATCACCGTCCGAGATCTGCCTTCTCATTTCATTTTTTAAACCCTTTTTATTAATTATTATTGAAGATTAACAAAAAATACATTCAGGTAATCAAGGCAGTATGTCATTATGTACAATGAAGAATTAAATTAGCAAATAACAAAGTTAAGCAATATATCAATAATAATAAGGAAAAATAAAATATTAAGAATTTTTTTGAAAGAAAGAAAAAAAAGTACCCCTACTAACTAAAAAAAAAGGAAAAAAAAATCCCCATTGGGAGCTCAACCCCAGAGCTATACATCATGCAAGCTTCCATCGAAGAAAGACATCAATCCGCCGACTCAAATCCACTTAAGCAAAAATCAGAAGGACGAGACCTGCCTTCTCATTACCACTGGGGGAGAAGGCACGGCCTGAAGACCCATACTCAACAATGCAGAAACAGTTTCTACCCCCCCCCCCCCAGTTATCCGATTTCTAAGTTCGAAGTTCAAAGTAGATTTTATTAGCAAAGTGCATCCTTTTGGAATGGAGATGAGGAGGAATTTCTTTTGCCAGAGAGTGGTGAATTTGTGGAATTCCTTGCCACTGGCAGCTGTGGAAGCCAAGTCTTTATGTATATTTAAGGCAGAGGTTTATAGATTCTTGATTGGTCAGGGCCTGAAGGGATATGGAGAGAAAGCAGGAGACTGATGAGAGGAAAATTGAATCAGCCATGATTGCAGACTCGATGGGCCAAATGGCCTAATTCTGCTCCTCTATCTTATGGTCTTATAACAGAATCAATGAAAGTACACCTAACTAGGGTGCAGAAGACAACAAATTCTGCAAATACCTAAAGAAGAAATGATAATAATAAATAAGTATTGAAAACATGAGATGAAGAGTCCTTGAAAATGAGTCCATTGGTTGTGGGAACATTTCAATGATGGGGCAAATGAAGTGAATGAAATAGTCCCCTTTGGTTCAAGAGCCTGAAGACTGAGGGGTAGTTACTGTTCCTGTACCTGGTGATGTGAGTCCTGAGGCTTTTGTACCTTCTTCCTGATGTCAGCAGCGAGAAGAGAGCATGGCCTGGGTGGTGGGGGTCTACGATGACAGATGCTGCATTCTTGCACCTGCATTTCATGTAGATGTGCTCAATGATTGGGAGGGCCTTACCTGTGATGAAATCTACTACTATCTATACCTGCTTCTTTTTGTAGGATTTTCTGTTCAAGGGCACTGGTGCTTCCATACCAGGCTGTGATGCAGCCGGTCAGTATGCTCTCTACTACGCATCTATAGAAGCTCGTTAAAGTTTTCGCTGTCACGCAGAACCTTTGCAAACTCCTAAGGAGGTAGAGATGCTACTGTGCTTTCTTCATAATTGCACCTGTGTGCTCCTCCGAAAAAAATGATGTCCAGGAATTTAAAGTTGCTAGCTTCTGACGAGGACTGACTCATGGACCTCTGCTTTCCTTCTCATGAGTCTAAATTCAGCTCTTTGGTCTTGCAGGTATTGAATAAGAGGTTGTTGTTATGACACCACTCAACCAGATTTTTAATTCCCTCCTGTATGCTGATTCATCACCACGACCTACAACAGTGGTTTCGCCAGCAAACATGACTGTGGCATTGGAGCTGTGCTTAGCCACACAGTTGTAAGTGTAAAGTTAGTAGAGCAGGGAGCTGAGCACACAGCTGACGGAGACTGTGGAGGAGATGTTGATGGAACTGGGGTCTGCAAGTGAGGAAGTTGAGGATTGAATTGCACAAGGAGGTATTGAGGCCGAGGTCTTGGAGCTTATTGATTAGTTTTGAGGGGATGATGGTATTGAGTGCCAAGCTGTAGTCGATAAAAAGCATCCTGATGTTTACACCTTTGCTGTCCAGATGTTCCAAGGTTGAGTGAAAAGCCCATGAGATGGCATCTGTTCTGGACCTGTTGCTTCTCAGGTGGGAGTTGCTATGTCGCATCACCAACCGCTCAAAACAATTCATCACTGAAATTGTAAGTGCTATTGGGAGATAATCATTGAGGTAGGTCACCATGCTTTTCTTGGGAACTGGTATAATTAAGGCCTGCTTGAAGTAGATGGGTGCTCCACACTGCTGAAGCAAAGGGTTAAATTTCTCAGTGAATGCACCAGCCAGTTGATCCGCACAGGTCTTTAGTTCTTGGCCAGGTACCCCGTCTGGTCTGGATGCTTTTCGTGGGTTCACCCTCCTGAAGGCTGCTCACACATCAACTTCAGAAACTGAAATCATAGGGTCATCGGGGGCTGTGGGAGTTCATGATGGTTCCTCTATGTTTTGTCAGTCAAAGCGAACATTGAAGTCATTGCACTCATCTGGAAGCGAAGCCCTTTTCTCTCATAGGTCGCTTGATTTAACTTTATAAGAGCTGATAGTATTTGAGTCCTACCACAACTGCTGACCGTTCTTCGTTGATTCAAGTTTGGTCCAGAATTGTCACTTTACCCGCGAGATGGCTTTCCAGGGATCAAGTCAAGTCAAGTCGAGTCAAGTCACTTTTTATTGTCATTTCAATACACAGTACACAGTAAAAACGAGACAACGTTTTTCAGGACCGTGGTGCTACATGAAACAATACATAAAAGTACAGTGAACTACGTAAAAACAACACAGGAAAAAACTGCACTAGACTACAGACCTACCCAGGACTGCATAAAGTGCACAAAACAGTGCAGGCATTACAATAAATAATAAACAAGGCAATAGGCACAGTAGAGGGCAGTAAGTTGGTGTCAGTCCGGACTCTGGGTATTGAGGGAAGTAACTGTTACATAGTCTGGTCGTGAGAGCCCGAATGCCTCAGTGCCTTTTCCCAGACAGCAGGAGGGAGAAGAGTTTGTGTGAGGGGTGCATGGGGTCCTTCGTAATGCTGTTTATGAAGATCATACCTGGACTTCTTGTAACTTTCTTGCTCACCAGGCCTGAATGCCTCTGACCTGACTCTCAGCAGATTTCAGATCTCGTGATTCATCCAGGGCTTCCGATTGGGGAAGACTGAATGGTTTAGTGGAGACACACTCATCTACAGCTGTTTTAATAAAGTCCATTACATTCCTACCTTCCTTGAACAGGGCTCAGTCCACCGACTCGGAGCAATCCCACAACTACCTGTCCATGAATGCCTGAAGACCTCCTCATTGTTCATTTTCTTTTGCACTATTCCTTTAATGTTGTAACAATTTTATGTCCTTGCACTGCACTTTTGCTGCAGGAGAGTAAGTTCCACGTTGGGTAATAAATCTGAAACAGGAGAAAATCTGCAGATGCTGGAAATCAAAGTAATACACACAAAATGTTGGAGGAACGCAGCAGGCCAGGCAGCGTCTATGGAAAAGAGTAAACAGGTGGCGTTTCGGGCTGAGACCCTTCATCAGGAGTGCAAAAAAGGTTAGGTCGGGGGGGGAGGGAGGGGAGGAGGAAGTACAAGTTAGTAGGTGGTAGATGAAACTGGAAGAGGGGGA
Source organism: Hemitrygon akajei (assembly GCF_048418815.1). NCBI lineage: Eukaryota > Metazoa > Chordata > Chondrichthyes > Myliobatiformes > Dasyatidae > Hemitrygon > Hemitrygon akajei. The sequence continues at coordinate 38,462,541 of NC_133127.1, forward strand.
GGGGTGAAGCAAAGCACTGGGAAGTCCGTTGGTGAAAGAGAAAAAGGGCCGGAGAAGGGGAAACCTGATAGGCGAGGACAGAAGGCCATGGAAGAAAGGGAAGAGGGAGGAGCACCAGAGGGAGGTGATGGGCAGGTAAGGAGATAAGGTGAGAGAGGGAAATGGGAATGGGAATCGGTGAAGGAGAAGTGGAGTGAGAAATATTACCAGAAGATCGAGTAATTGATGTTTATGCCATCAGGTTGGAGGCTACCCAGATGGAATATAAGGTTATTCTCCTCTAACTTGAGTGTGGCCTCACAATGGCAGTAGAAGCGATAATGGACTGACATGTCGGAATGGGAATGGGAAGTGGAATTGAATCCTGCTTTTTCTGGTGGAGCTGCTTGGTGAAACGGTCTCCCATTCTACATCGGGTCTTGCCACACTAGGAGCACTCCAGTAGATGACCCCAATGGGCTCACAGGTGAAGTGTCGCATCACGTGGAAGGACTGTTTGGGCCCTGAATGGTAGTGAAGGAGAAGGTGTAAGGCAGGTGTGGCACTTCTTCCGCTTGCAAGGATAATTGCCAGGAGGGAGATCAGTGGGGAGGGACAAATGGACAATGGAGTCGTGTGAGAAGCAATCATACGAAAGAGAAAAGTTGGGGGAGGGGAAGATGTGCTCAGTGATGGGATCCTGTTGGAGATGGTGGAAGTTACAGTGAATTATGTGCTGGATGCGGAGGCTGATGGGGTGGTAGTTGAGGACAAGAGGAACCTATTCCTGGCGGGGTGGCCGGTGAATGGGGTGAGGTCAGGTGCATGAAATGGAAGGGATGCAGTTGAGGCAGCGTTGATGCTGGAGGAAGGAAAGCCCCTTTCTTTGAAGAAGGAGGACATCTCATTAGTTCTGAAATGAAAAGTGTCATCGTGACTGCAGATGCGGTGGAGAAGGAGGAATTGAGAGAAGGGGATGGCATTTTTACAAGTGACAGGTTGGGAAGAGGTTTAGTCGGGGTAGCTGCCAGAATCAGTGGGTTTATAAACAATATAGTTGATAATAAATCTGTTTCTAATCCTAACAAAAGATGCAAATGTTTGTTCTGAAATATCTCTGGAAACATGCACATGGAAACAGGCAAACAAACACACAGGCAACATGGAGTACTGGAGTCAAACAGCATGGAAACTGGATTGTCAGCACAATCAATCCATGCCGACCAAAATGCCCATCTAACCTAGTACCAATTGCCCAAGTTTGGCTCATATCTAAATCAGGGGCTCCCAACCTTTTTACGCCATGGACTAATACCATTAAGCAAAGTGTTTGTGGAACCCAGGCTAGGAACTCCTGCTCTACTTCTTTCCCATCTATGTCCCTGTTCACATGTCTCTTAAATGTTGTTAACATACCTTCCCCAACCACTTCCTCTAGTAACTTGTTCCAAATACCGACCACCTTCTCTGTGAAAAAGTTGCCCCTCAGTTCCTTTTAAATGTTTCCGTTCTCACCTTAAACCTACGCTCTCTAGTTCTTCATTGCACAGCCTTGGGGAAAAACTGGAAGTATTCACCTCCATAAACATGGGTGTTCATATTCTCAAAGGTATTTCACAGGAGCCCTTGACAATGGTCGAAGTAGAAGAGCAGGGACCTATTAAGCAGGCAGAAAACAAGGAGGTTGTGGCTATTGTGGTAAAGGTGCTGGTGGAGTTATTGAATTTTAGTTCCTTCCACACAGCCCTACTGTAGGACAGACATTGCAGTACAAAACATTCAGTGGACTTTGGAAAGCCTGGGCAAAATATATAGTCTATAGTCAAATCTGGCTGAGATAATCTGCCCTATTGTAATGGCAGACAAAGGAGTAAGAACTCTTCTAAAATAACTCTTTTAAATAGGTCTGTACAGTTTCATAAATATATTGTGAAGTATGGTGAGGTAATGCTCAATAAACTTCCTCAACTTCTTTGAGGAAGTTACAAATAAATTTTCTATATTCACAATTCCAGCAAGTGTGAGGTGGTGTCTTATGAATTAAGCACACCATGTTGTATGACTTTAAACCTGCACTGTTTTAGTGGGGGTTGGCTGTCAAAATCTATTGCAATACCGTATAAAGCATAAGATTTCTTAAATCAGGAATCTTTGTATACATTATACTGTTCACTAGTCCCATACATGACTTACTGTGTAGAGGTATGGGGAAATACATACAAAACAAATACAAATTCAATTTTTCTACTCCAAAAGAAAGTTGTACAAATTGTAAATAAGACAAATTATTATGAGCCAATCAATCCACTGTTTATTCAACTAAACACTTAAAAATTCAGAGATTTTGTAGAGTTTAAAATAATACAAGTTATATATAAAGTAAAAAATGGACAGTTACCACAAAGTATCCAAAGGTTGTTTAAAATGAGAGAAAGTCAACATGATTTGAGAGGAACATGTATATTTCAAAAGCAAAGGATAAGAACAAATGTAAAAAAATCATTGTATTTTGGTCAGAGGGGTGAATCTATGGAACAGTTGTAGTGAGAATTTAAAAACATGCACTACACTTACCAAGTTTTAAAAATATTTAAAATTATTTAATAAACAAATATAAAACACATGATTTAAAATGAATGGGATTAATGTAAATAAATGATATTTGGAATTGGATTTTGTGTTAAAAGATCATGAAAATTTTTGTTTTTGATGTGCTGATTGACCCCAAATATGTTGTTGTATAAGTAAGAGGGGTGGGCGTAATAAGCTGTAGCTTCAGCCTACACCCTTTCGGTCTGTTTTAAAGAATATCTATGTTTTTTTGTTGTAATTTTGTCCTATGAAATCATCGTTGTAAATGATGCTTTTTGTTATGTTTGTACAGACAAAAATAAATCAATTTCATTCATTCATTTAATAATGGATTTTTAATGGCAAGTTACCTCTATAACCTGCTTTATAACATAGACATTGGAGAGAACAGCACAGGACTGGCCCTTTGGCCCATCATGTCTGTGCCCACCATGATGCAGATCTAACTCATTCCATTTGCCTGCACAAGGTCCATATTTCTCTGTTCCCTGCCAGTCTAAATGCTTAAGCACTACTGTTATATCTGCTACCATCACCTTCCTTGTCAATGTGTTCTAGAAACCCACGACTCTCTCTGTAAAAAAAGCTTGCCTTGAAGATTCCTTTAAAACCTTCTCCACTCACCCTAAAGCTCAAGTATTTGACGTTTCTACCCTGGACAAAAGACTCTGTCTAGCGAGCAGCACAGTGCTGTACAGCCATAACTTGTGAAAAGGTGAACTGCAATTGGTGGGAAGCCAGAGCAAAGATTTGGGACTGAGGCGCCAGGATTTAGGAGTGGCCCAGTACAAAGTATGACAAGGATGGTGTACCCCCAGCAAAGCGCTTAGCTGGACACACACTGCTTAAACATTCTGTTCTCATTAAGGCAACTCCCTGGAAGTAAGTCAAATTTTCCAGCCGCACTAAATGCTTTCTGTCTTTAAGTAACTAATTAAACTTATTTCAATACAAAGAAAGACTGGAGGTAGAGAGAGATGTGAAGGCAAGGAGCTTCTGGCTTTGCTCGGCTGGGGCTCTGAGTTGCTGTGAATGGTGAGTAAGAGTGAACAGAGAGCAAGAGTGAATAGTGTGCAAGAGTGAACAGATGGCAGAGTGAACAGAGAGCAAGAGTGAATAGTGTGCAAGAGTGAACAGGTGGCAGAGTGAACAGTGTGCAAGAGGGAATAGTGTGCAACAGTGAACAGGTGGCAGAGTGAACAGTGTGCAAGAGGGAACTGTGCAAAAGTGAACAGTGTGCAAGAGTGAATAGATGGCAGAGTGAACAGTGTGCAAGAGTGAGCAGAGAGCAAGAGTGAACAGCGTGCAATGTGAAGAGAGGGAGAGAGACTGAAAAAACTGTCAGACAGTTGAGAGTCTTGCTGGCAGTACATTGTGTAGTGTGGCTACCAGGTAAGTATTATTTTGTCACTTCTACTACTTCATAAACCATTTTTTCTTTCTTTCTGTATTTATTCTTTAAATAAATCTAATAATTTCTTATAACCTTGAATATGAGTACAGTGCCACCTTAGTTTGCATATGCTTCTTTCTACTGATTCCGAAAAGAACAAGAAATTAATTTTAAATTATTGCCATTACAGAGAGTTAGGTTTTGAGTTACTTGCTACAGGATTCCTAGCCTCTGATGTGTTCCAGTGCCCACATTGTGTAAACGATAATCCATTGATCAGTTTTTGGTCAATGGTAATGACTGGGATGTTGATAGTGAGGGAATTCACTAATGGTACTGCCATTGAATGTCAGGGGGTGATAGTTGGATTTTCCCCTGTTGTATGTAGTCATAGCATGGCACTTCCTTGGCACCTAGAAGCCCACGTGTGGAGATTGTCCAGATCCGGAGGTGGACTGCTGCATTACCTGAGAATGGTACTGAACGTTGTGCAGTTGTCCCTGCTTCCAACCTGATGACTGAAGAAGGTCATCGATGAAGTAGTGGAAAGCAGCCAGTGAAGGAGTGGAGCTTTGAGGCTTTGACTTGAGAGGCTTCGATGAGAAGAGGCAGAGGATGAGCTTGCTCCCAGTTAGGCTTTACAATGCCTCCTGAGATGGTGATGTGCCTCTCACTTGAGATGTGGCAGTCTTGGGGGAACTTCCCTCTCCCGCAGAGTCACATCTGCCAGAATTGCATGCGGCTGGGCGATCTGGAAGACCGTGCGAGGAATCTGGAGCAGCAGCTTCAACTCATAAGGGAGAATGAGACAGTCATAGATGAGAGCTACAGGGAGGTAGTCACACCTAGGCTGCTGGAAGCAGGTCGTTGGGTGACAGTCAGAGGGGGGAAGCAAAGGTGAGTAGACAGGTAGTGCAGAGCACCCCTGTAGCCATTCCCCTGAATAATAAGTTTACCGTTCCGGATACTGTTGGCAGGAACGACCGACCGGGGTGAGCCACAGTGGCAGGGCCTCTGGCACTGAGTCTGACCCTGTGGTGCAGAAGGATGGGACGGAGAAGAGGAGAGCTGTCGTCATTGGAGACTCTATAGTCAGGGGAGCAGGCAGGAGATCTTGTGGATGTGAGAAGGACACCTGCATGGTTTGTTGCCTCCCGGATGCCAGGGTCCGGGATGTCTCTGACCGGGTGCATGACATCCTGGTATGAGAGGGAAAGCAACCAGAAGTCGTGATACATGTTGGTATCAACGACATAGGCAGGAAGAGGGATGAGGTCCTGAAGTGTGAGTTTCGGGAACTAGGCAGAAGGCTGAAGAACAGGACCTCAAGGGTGGCGTTCTCAGGATTGCTGCCAGTGCTACGTGATAGTGATGGTAAAAATTGGAGGAGATGGCAGTTGAATGCGTGGCTGAGGAGTTGGTGCAGGGGGCAGGGTTTTAGATTTTTGGATCATTGGGATCTCTTCTAGGGAAGTGGAACCTGTACAGATTGGATGGGTTGCACCTGAACTCGAGGGGGAGCAATATCCTTGCAGGTAGGTTTGCTAGCATGGTTCGGGAGGGTTTAAACTAATTTGCAAGGTGGGGGGGGGGGGGGGGGGGAGACCCGGAGCAATACAGCAGTGAAAGAAGTGCATGGAGTAAAGCCAGATCTAACATATAGAGTGGCTTTGAGGAAAGAGAAGCAGAATAAAGGGTGTAAAGGTAGTAGGGCTAAAGTGCATGTACTTCAATGCAAGAAGCATCAGGAACAAAGGTGATGAACTGAGAGCTTGGATACATACATGGAATTATGATGTAGTGGCCATTATGGAGACTTGGCTAGCACCAGGGCAGGAATGGATTCTCAATATTCCTGGATTTCAGTGCTTTAAAAGGGATAGAGGGGGGGGGGGGAAGGGGAGGAGGGGTGGCATTACTGGTCAGGGATACTATTACAGCTGCAGAAAGGGAGGGTAATGTAGCAGGATCCTGCTTTGAATCAGTATGTGTGGAAGTCAGGAACAGGAAAGGAGCAGTTACTCTACTGGGGGTATTCTATAGGCCCCCTGGTAGCAGCAGAGATACCGAGGAGCAGATTGGGAGGCAGATTTTGAAAAGGTGCAAAAATAACAGGGTTGTTATCATGGGTGACTTTAACTTCCCTAATATTGATTGGCACCTGATTAGTTCCAATGGTTTAGACGGGGCAGAGTTTGTTAAGTGTGTCCAGGATGGATTCCTGTCACAGTATGTTGACCGGCAAACTAGGGGGAATGCCATACTAGATCTAGTATTAGGTAACAAACCGGGTCAGGTCACAGATCTCTCAGTGGGTGAGCATCTGGGGGACAGTGATCTCTGCTCCCTGACCTTTAACATTATCATATAAAAGGATAGAATCAGAGAGTACAGGAAAATTTTTAATTGGGGATTGGAGAATTATGAGGCTATAAGGCTCGAACTTGCAGCTGTGAATTGGGATGATGTTTTCGCAGGGAAATATACTATGGACGTGTGGTCAATGTTTAGGGATCTCTTGCAGGATGTTAGGGATAAATTTATCCTGGTGAGGAAGATAAAGAATCGTAAGGTGAAGGAACCATGGGTGACAAGTGAGGTGGAAAATCTAGTCAGGTGGAAGAAGGCAGCATACATGAGGTTTAGGAAGCAAGGATCAGATGGGTCTATTGAGGAATATAAGGTAGCAAGAAAGGAGCTTAAGAAGAGGCTGAGGAGAGCAAGAGGGGGCATGAGAAAGCCTTGGCGAGTAGGGTAAAGAAAAGCCCCAAGGTATTCTTCAATTATGTGAAGAACAAAAGGATGACAGGAGTGAAGGTAGGACCAATTAGAGATAAAAGTGGGAAGATGTGTCTGGAGGCTGTGGAAGTGAACAAGGTCCTCAGTGAATACTTCTCTTCGGTACTCACCAATGAGAGGGAACTTGATGACGGTGAGGAGAATATGAGTGAGGTTGATGTTCTGGAGCATGTTGATATTAAGGGAGAGGAGGTGTTGGATTGTTAAAACACATTAGGACGGATAAGTCCCCGGGGCCTGACGGAATATTCCCCAGGCTGCTCCACGAGGCAAGGGAAGAGATTGCTGAGCCTCTGGCTAAGATCTTTATATCCTCGTTGTCCAGGGGAATGGTACCGGAGGATTGGAGGGAGGCGAATGTTGTCCCCTTGTTCAAAAAAGGTAGTAGGGATAGTCCAAGTAATTGTAGACCAGTGAGCCTTATGTCTGTGGTGGGAAAGCTGTTGGAAAAGATTCTTAGAGATAGGATCTCTGGACATTTAGAGAATCGTGGTCTGATCAGGGACAGTCAGCATGGCTTTGTGAAGGGCAGATCATGCCTAACAAACCTTTTAGAGTTCTTTGAGGAGGTGACCAGGCATATAGATGAGGGTAGTGCAGTGGATGTGATCTACATGGATTTTAGTAAGGCATTTGACAAGGTTCCACACGGTAGGCTTATTCAGAAAGTCAGAAGGCATGGGATCCAGGGAAGTTTGGCCAGGTGGATTCAGAAATGACTTGCCTGCAGAAGGCAGAGGGTCGTGGTGGAGGGAGTACATTCAGATTGGTGGGTTGTGACTAGTGGTGACCCACAAGGATCGGGTCTGGGACCTCTACTTTTCGTGATTTTTATTAACGACCTGGATTTGAGGGTAGAAGGGTGGGTTGGCAAGTTTGCAGATGACACAAAAGTTGGTGGTGTTGTGGATAATGTAGAGGATTGTCGAAGATTGCAGAAAGTCATTGATAGGATGCAGAAGTGGACTGAGAAATGACAGATGGAGTTCAACCCGGAGAAGTGTGAGGTGGTACACTTTGGAAGGACAAACTCCAAGGCAGAGTACAAAGTAAATGGCAGGATACTTGGTAATGTGGAGGAGCAGAGGGATCTGGGGGTACATGTCCACAGATCCCTGAAAGTTGCCTCACAGGTAGATAGGGTAGTTAAGAAAGCTTATGGGGTGTTAGCTTTCATAAGTCGAGGGATAGAGTTTAAGAGTTGTGAGGTAACGATGCAGCTCTATAAAACTCTATTTAGACCACACTTGGAGTACTGTGTCCAGTTCTGGTTGCCTCATTATAGGAAAGAAGTGGAAGCACTGGAAAGGGTACTGAGGAGATTTACCAGGATGCTGCCTGGCTTAGAGAGTATGCATGATGATCAAAGATTAAGGGAGCTAAGGCTTTACTCTTTGGAGAGGAGGAGGATGAGAGGAGACATGATAGAGGTGTACAAGATATTAAGAGGAATAGTTAGAGTGGACAGCCAGCGCCTCTTTCCCAGGGCACCACTGTTCAATACAAGAGGACATAGCCTTAATGTAAGGGGTGGGAAGTTCAAGGGGGATATTAGAGGAAGGTTTTTTACTCAGAGAGTGGTTGGTGTGTGGAATGCATTACCTGAGTCAGTGGTGGAGGCTGATACACTAGTGAAATTTAAGAGACTACTAGACAGGTATATGGAGAAATTTAAGGTGGGGGTTATATGGGAGGCAGAGTTTAAGGGTTGGCACAACATTCTGGGCCGAAGGGCCTGTAATGTGCTGTATTATTCTACATTTTATGTTCTATAGTTGGATCTAGTACTCTTTCCCAAGGAATTCCTGTAGTGATGTCGTGTACCTGAGATGGTTGTCCTGCAACAACTTCAGTCATCTTCTTTTGTTATAGCTATGATTCCAACTCTTAGCTACACATGTGGCAAAAGAGTCAAAGAGGAATAGATGGATGTGGTGTCAAAATATAGGGGATTAAGAAGTTGTTCTGCTCTCAGCTGAAGGGCCAAATGGCCTCCCTTTGTGCTGCAGTAAGTAGCCAAAGAAGGAAATGATATTTTTGAGTGGAAATTGAATGAATAAATAAATAGATGAAAAAAGGGAACAGAGAAAAGAGGAAAGATCAGTAAGAGGTTAAATAATTGAAGACATCTTTTAAAGAGCTGGTTAAAGCACAAAAATAAAACTTGATGATTTCACAGTAAGACCAATGACTGAGAACCTAAACCACAACTTCCAGATTCAAGTCTCTTTTTTCTTAACATGTATTCAAGGCATGTGGGGTTTGCAGGCTGAGCCAGCAAATAATCACCATTCCACTGGTTGTTCTTGAGAAAGTGGTGATGAGCTGCTGCAGTCCATGAGGTGTGGTGGTAATCACAATTACCTTCGCCCAAAGGGACGCAGAATAAGAGGAACTCTGGGTAATATCGACTGAGGATGGCAATATGGGAAGAGCGGAAGAGTTGGTCCCTTTTGTCTGTCCTGCCATCCAGTCACGTCTCAGGCCTGTTTAAAGATCGCTCTCAGAGAGATGGGTAAAGAGCTATGATTAGTGTCATTGGTAATTGTTACACAATTACTCCGAGGTTGTAAAAAGAAAGCAGAATGCTGAATATTCTGTAGCAGCTACAAAGTGCAGGGCAAGTAGGCAAGGTGGCAGGGTCATGCCAAGATAGACTGGGAGATCCTGAGTTCAGAATCAGGTTTATTATCACCGGCATGTGCCATGAAATTAATTAACTTAGCAGCAGCAGTTCAATGCAATACATAATATAGCAGAGAAAATAAATAAATTAATTAAATTTTAAAAATATTAACATGTAAATCAATTATGTATATTGAATAGATTAAAAAACATGCAAAAACAAAAATACTGTATATTAAAATAAGTGAGTAGTGTCCAAAGATCCCATGTCCATTTAGGAATTGGATGACAGAAGGGAAGAAGCTGATCCTGAATCGCTGAGTTTGTGTCTTCAGGCTTCTGTATCTCCTACCTGATGGTAACAGTGAGAAAAGGGCATGCTTTGGCTGCTGGAGGTCCTTAATAATGGATGCTGCCTTTTTGAGACACCACTCCTTGAAGATGTCCTGGGTATTTTGTAGGCTAGTGCCTAAGATGGAGCTGACTAGATTTACAACCTTCTGCAGCTTCTTTCGGTCCTGTGCAGTAGCCCCTCCATACCAGACAGTGATGCGGCCTGTCTGAATGCTCTCCACAGTACAAGTAGATAAGTTTTTGAGTGTATTTGTTGACATCCCAAATCTCTTTAAACTCCTAATAAAGTATAGCCACTGTCTTGTAAACACAAAGTATACTGCAGAATGCTGTGGTCAAATAACACGTACAAATAAGCTGGATGAACTCAGCAGGTCGGGCAGCATCTGTTGAAAGGAGCAGTCAACGTTTTGGGCCGAGACCCTTCGTCAGTCCTGAAGGGTCTTGGCCCAAAACATTGACTGCTCCTTTCAACGGATGCTGCCCGACCTGCTGAGTTCATCCAGCTTATTTGTACGTGTTATATAGCCACTGTCTTGCCTTCTTTATAACTATATTGATATGTTGGGACCAGGTTAGAACCTCAGAGATCTTGACACCCAGGAACTTGAAACTGCTCACTCTCTCCACTTCTGATCCCTCTATGAGGATTGGTGTTCCTTCGTCTTACCCTTCTTGAATTCCACAATCAGCTCTTTCGTCTTACTGACGTTGAGTGCCAGGTTATTGCTACGGCACCACTCCATTGGTTGGCATATCCCACTCCTGTATGCCTTCTTGTCACCACCTGAGATTCTACCAACAATGGTTGTATCATCAGCAAATTTATATATGGTATTTGAGCTATGTCATGTGTATGTAGAGAGTGGAGCAGTGGGCTAAGCACACACCCCTAAGGTGCACCAGTGTTGATCATCAGCGAGGAGGATATGCTATCACCAATCTGCATAGATAGTGGTCTTCTGGTTAGGAAATCGAGGATCCAATTGCAGAGGGAGGTATAGAGGCCCAGGTTCTGCAACTTCTCAATCAGGATTTGGGAATTAAATGCTGAGCTAAAGTTGATGAACTGCATCCCGATGTAGTTCACCTTTTAACATATGAGAGGTCCATTCAAAAATCTGGGAACAGAGAGATAAAAGCTGCCCATGAGCCTGGTACCATGTGCTTTCAGACTTCAACATCTTTTGCCTGATGGAAAGGGGAAGAAAGATAACAAGGATAATGACACAATTGTAATGGAATATGGGATTGGGAAAATCAGGTTGGTATCAGATTGATAGAGAGGGAATTTGTTGAATGCCTATGAGAGGGCTTTTTAGAGCAGCTGGTGCTTGAGCCTACTCAGGGAAAGGCTATCTTAGATTGGGTGTTGTGTAATGACCCAAATCATATTAGGAAGCTTAATGTAAAGAAACCCTTAGGAGACAGTGAGCATAATGTGATTGAATTCATACTGCAATTTGAGAGGGAGAAGCGTAAGTCACAAGTATCAGTATTGCAATGGAATAAAAGGAATCACAGAGGCATGAGAGTGGATCTTGCCCAGGTGGACTGGAAGGGGATACTGGTGGGGATGACGGCAGAATAGAGGTGGCGGAAGTTTCTGGGAATAGTTCACAAGGGGTAGGATAGATATGTCCCACAGGGGAAGTAGCTCTCAAATGGCAGAGGTAGACAACTGTGGCTGACAAGGTAAGTTAAAGACTGCATAAAAGCCAAAGAAAAGGTTGGAAAGTTGGATGACTGGGAAGCTTTTAAAATCCAACAAAAGGTAACTAAAAGAAGAGAAAAGATGCAATATGAGGGTACACTAAGCAATAATATAAAGCAGGATACCAAAAGTTTTTTCAGTTATATAAAGAGTAAAAGGGAATAATAGGCCAATTAACCTAACCTTAGTGGTTGGGAAATTTTTGGTGTCTATTATTAGAGATGAAGTTCCGGGGTATTTGGAGACTAACGAGAAAATAAGTCAAAATCAGCGTGGTTTCTGTAAAGGGAAATCTTGCCTGACAAATCTGCTAAGAATTCTTTGAGGAAGTAACAAGCAGGTGGACAAAGGAGAGGTAGTGGATGTCATTTACCTGGATTTTCAGAAGGTATTTAATAAGGTGCAAAGCAAGGCTGCTTAACAAGATAAAATCCTATGACGTTACAGGAAAAATACTGGCATGGATAGAAGAATGGCTGACAGGCAGGAGGCAGTGAGTGGGAATCAAAGGGGTCTGATTGGTTGCTGGTGACTAGTGTTGTTCCACAGGAGTCAGTATTGGGACCGCTGCTTTTCACATTGTTTGTCAATGATTTAGATAATGGAATTGATGGTTTTGTGGCAAAGTTTGCAGATGATATAGGTGGAAGGGTAGATAGTGCTCAGGAAGTTATGCAATTGTGGATGAACTTACACACATTGGAAGAATGGGCAAAAAAGTGACAGGTGGAGTACAGTGTTGGGAAATGTACGATAATGCATTTTGGTGAAAGGAACAATAGTGCAGACTATTATCTAAATGGGGAGAAGATTCAAACATCAGAAGTGCAGAGGGACTTAGGAGTCCTTATGCAAGACTCCCAGAAGGTTAATTCACAGGTTGACTGTGTGGTAAAGAAAGCAAAAGCAATGTTGACATTTATTTCAAGGGGAATAGAATATAAAAGCAAGGAGATGACACTAAGACACTAGTTAGGCCGCACTTGGAGTATTGTCAACAGTTTTGGACCCCATATCTCAGAAAGGATGTGTTGTCATTCGAGAGAGTCTGGAGCAGGTTCACAAGGATAATTCTGGGAATGAAGGGCTTAACATATGTGGAGTGCTTGGCAGCTTTAGGCCTGTACTCACTGGAATTTAGAGGAATGCGGGGGGAATCTCATTGAAATCTATCGAATGTTGTAAGAACTAGATAGGGTGGATGTGGAGAGGACGTTTCCTCTGGTGGGGGTATCCAGAACTACAGGGCACAGCCTCAAAATTTTGGGGTGACCTTTTAGAACAGAAGCAAGAAGGAATTTTTTTAGCCAGAGAGTAGTGAATCTGTGGAATGCTCTGCTACAGACTGCAGTGGAGGTCAAGTCCATGGGTGTAATTAAGACAGAAGTTAATTGCTTCCTGATCGGTCACAGCATCAAAGGATATGGCTGAATGCTGGTGTAAGGAGTAGGATCCAGGATCAGCCATGATGGAATGGCAGGGAAGACTCGATGGGCTGAATGGCCTAGTTCTGCTCCTATGTTTTATGGTCTAAGAGAGATTGACATGGGGGAGGGGGGTCCTTGATTATGTTACCTGCTTTACCAATGCAGTAGAAAGTGAAATTCCTTGGTGATGGGGCACGGCCTCAAGATTAGGGGGAGTAGATTTAGCACGGAGATGAGGAGGAACTGCTTTTCTGAGAGGGTGGTGAACCTGTGGAATTCTCTGCCCAATGAAACAGTGGAGGCTACCTCAGTAGATATATTTAAGACAAGGTTGGATAGATTTTTGCATAGTAGGGTAATTAAGGGTTATGGGGAAAAGGCAGGTAGGTGGAGATGAGTCCATGGTTAGATCAGCTGTAATCTTATTGAATGGTGGAGCAGGCTTGACGGGACAGATGGCCGACTCCTGCTCCTATTTCTTACGTTCTTTTCTTATGAGAGGGTAAGTAGGGCACATCCATGTGGCTGACCGGTAGCCAGCTGATGGGCTCAGGTTAAAGGTAACTAACAGTAAATGCAGAAATGACAGAAGAAAAGTTTTGTTTTTGCAGTAACTTGTTAGGATTTGGAATGCATGACCTGATTCATCAGCACCCTTTAAAAAGCAATTGGATAACTAAGCTCAATGATTTTCAATCTTCAGTGATAAGGGACAAAATAAAAGTTGCATGGAGCTAACTGGATTGTTTTTCAAAAAGAATTTGCATTGGAGAGTGTGAGTTGATAGGCTGGGTCTGTCTTCTCGGGAGCGAAGGAGGCTGAGAGGAGACATGATATGGGGAAATAAATTTGTGCAAGGCATAGATCGCAGAGACAGCTTGAGTCAGCAGCTCTGAGTGCCATACCTTCATGTAAAGTGGGTCCAGATGTCATATAGAACATAGAAGGGTAGAGCACAGGAACAGGCACTTGAGCCCACAGTGTTAATTTAGCACAATTACAATTTGTTATCTTTTGCTTGTTGGTTGCTTGTTCTGTAAGTACGTTGATAATAAATGTACTTTGAACTTTGAGTCCTGCACTGCAGACCACATCATTTACAGTGGCATATTCACACTGCAACATCGCAACAATAACATTAATTAAGCTTTGCACGAGGTCTCTGATAGAATTCAGAAAACCTGCATGGATGTGAGATCAGTTTTCAGGAAAACGTACCATGATGCTGTGCGTAAAAATAAGATTCTACAGTATAGAATTTCTAGTCCACTTTTTTTGTAATTTATTTCTCATTGAAGATCATCATCAAACAAACATTTCCATAAGATCAATTTCAGATATTGTACATATATATCATATAATCACATTTGCCACAAATCTCCACATAATATTTATCTGAGGAATACACCTATTGAAAAGACAGGAAAGAATGAACAAGCCAAAGGAGAAAACTATGTACAAGTAGGGAGCAATCCTTGTTACAACAGATTGATTTGTGAGAATAACATCAGGCCTATGAGGTGTTATACAGTTAAACCATTTTCCCAGTATGAATCAAATTGTTCCAATTTAAGATTAACAGATGCTGTTATCTTCCCTATTTTGTAAATGTCCATTGTAATTTCCATCCATGAATTTAAGGTTGGGCTGTCCTGTGACAACCATCTCCTGGTAAGAGACTTTTTACCAGCCACCAGCAGTATATTCATTAAATATTTATCTCTTTTCAACTATTCTTGAGGTATATACCCAAAATATATGATCTTACTTTCTAAGGGTATTTCACATTTAAAGATGTCTTGTAGGGCATTGTGTATCCCACTCCAATAGTCTTTGATAACGGGGTATTCCCAGAAAATAGAATAATGGTTTGCATTTTGATTTCCACAATTTGTCCAGCAAACACGGAGGTTACTATCATAATGGGACTTCTGGGAGGGTGTAATAAAATATCTTATCAAGTTTTTCCATCCAAACTCCTTCCATTTCTGTGAACTGGTACACTTCCATTGATATCTCCATATTATTGTCCATTCTTCCTCAGATATAATTATCCCTCTTTCCTTCTCCCATTTTGTTTTAATGTATGAAGTCGAAAGTGTTTTAAGATTTGACAAACCCTTATACACGCTTGAAATGATCCTACTACTGTTATCTGAATTATATGCTTTTCTAAATAGCTCTATCAAACATGTACTTAATACACCAGTGGTAAAAATTGGACCAATGCAAATTTCATATATTTTGATGTATTTAATAATAGATTTGCCATATCTTGTTTAATGCTTCACTGAACAGTGCATGGGAAGGGTGTTGGTATGATTGCATAAACACAACCCATATTCTCTTATATTTTACTGCACACACATTCTACAAAATTGATTCCTCCAGGCAACTGCAGACACCCGTACACGAGCATACATGTATACACATACCACACCTGTACATGTACACACACACATGCACATATACGCATGTATGTGCATGCACACACACACACACACACACACACACACACACACACACACACACACACACACACACACACACACACACACACACACACACACACACGTTAATTTGTTGTTATTTTAATTCTGTCCTCATCTTGTGATGTACTGTGGTTTTGCTGCAAAAGGCTAATTCTCCTATGGATCTGTGCCTGTCACGGCAAAAGCAGCAAGACCTGGTCAATCTGTGCGTCTCATATGGCCAGTGCCGCATGAGGACTATAACAATACTAAGTTTGAACTTGAAATTGCAACGATCTAAAGACTAGTGTAAATCATGAGAGGGTAAATAGGGCACATCCAGTGGCTGAAAGGTGGGCAGTTGGTGGGTACAGGTTGAAAGTAGAAATGACCCAAGGGAAGTTTTGTTTTTGGAGCAACTTGTTCGGATTTGGAATGCATGACCTGATTCATCAGCACCCTTTAGAAAGCAATTGGATAAATAAGCTCAATGATTTTCAATCTTCAGTGATAGGGACAAAATAAAAGTTGCATGGGGCTAACTGGATTGTTTTTCAAAAAGAATTTGCATTGGAGAGTGTGAGTTGATAGGCTGGGTCTGTCTTCTTGGGAGCGAAGGAGGCTGAGAGGAGACATGATACAAGTAAATAAATCTGTGTGAGGCATAGATCGCAGAGACAGCTTGAGTCTGCTACTCACACTAGGGGTGTGTAAAACTAGAGACCATAGGTTTAAAGTGAGAGGAAAGAAATTTAAAGGGGATGGGGGGGGTTAAATTTTTCAAACAAAGAGTATTTGGAATGAGCTTACAGAGGAGATGGCAAAGGTAGGCATGATAGCAACATTTAAGAGGCACTTGCACAGGTACTTGACTGAGGGATATGGAATTAATGCAGGCAAGTGAGCTTAGTATAGATAGGTATGAGGATTGCAGTAATGTAGTGGGCCAAAAGGCCTGTTTCTATGAAGTACATGTCTACAATGCTATAAAAACAAAAAATGCACACACACACATACAAGGGATGCTAATTTGTTATCTTTACATTGTTCTCATCTTGTAATGTAAGGTGCTTATGTGGCAAAAGGCTAATTCTCCTGTGGATCTGTGCCTATAACAACAAAAGCAGCAAGACCTGGTCACTTTCCACACCTTACAAATGGCTAGTAACATTAGTACCACAGAAGTGTAACATAACGACCATAGCAATTATTTTGAACTTGAAATTTGAACTCACTCACTCACACACACACGCACGTGCACACACACACACACACACAATTTAAGATTGGTTTGTCTTCCGATCTGATCCTAAAACTGTTTGTTTCACCATTAACTTACCTTTGTCACTCAGCTACAAATCAAAAATATTAACCTGTTTGTTGACTATAAAGTATACTTCGGGGATCCGTGCTAGGATGAAAGAGGATGACCAGGACTAGGAAACACAGGCAGACTGATTAAACTGCACACATTGGATGTTTGAGTCCCCACTATTCAACCATACTTGGATTTCAAAAGTACTTCACAGGCCGTGAAGCTGTGGGTGTTTTATGATCAATGGAGCAGCTGCAGAGGTTAGTTCTTCATTTTAACTACTGCTGAGGTTACTATTGGATCATGCTGATAAACTGTGGTCTGTTCCAATGAAAGGTCAGCACTGAGGAAAAAAATATTGCCTAGAAGTTTATAAATGAAACTAAGATCAATGTTTCCTCTAAGGTGTCTTTTGCTACTGGCGCACAGAGAAATTTAAACTGCACACAAGATCTTCCAATCACAAACAGCGACGTGTGTATTTATCTGCGAGTTTGAAGTCATTCAGTTTGCTGGATGTGTGTTATTTTATTTCAACATTGAACTAGAAGCTAGACTCGGAATAGCTTCAGATTTACCTCTACCTAAAAATTCAGCGTGCACATCTTCTTGTCACTGGGCAAAAAATAGTACAGCACAAGATTTTGGTGCACACAGGTCAGTGCAAATTAGAGGGAACATTGACAGAGATTGCTGAAAATACTCAGCAGATCAAGTGGAATCTGTGGAGAGAAACACTCAATGTTTTAGGTCAAAAACCTTTCAGTTTTTATTTCAGATTTCTAGCATTTAGAGTTTTTAAAATTTTCACTGTCTAGTTCAACTGTGGTCAATTGGCCAGTGTCTTTCACTCTGGCCCCTGAAATTCTGTTCCGAATACAGAAAGGTGCCAGAAAAGGGCCCATCACATCCTGAAGGATCCCACCCACACTGCCAATGGACTGTCTGTCCCATTCCCATCAGGAAGAAGGTTATGTGGCATCTACATTAGGACCACCAGACTCAAAAACAGTTACTTTCCCCAAATAATAAGGCTGATCGACAACTCCACCTGCAAACCCATTCCTCCACAACCCAACCACGACTACCTTATCATTTCCTGTAAATCACTTTATGTAGATACTCCTGTACCTAGCATTACTTCATGGACATACAATCAATCTATTATATATATAAGCTATCACATGTATTTATATTCATTGTGCTTTTTATTAGTATTGTGCCATTTATCTTATTGTGTTCTTTGGTGTTGCATGGAATCCAGAGTAACATTTATTTTGTTCTCCTTTACACTTGCATACTGGGAATGACAATCTTGAGCATTCTTGAAAACAAAAAGGGTGGCAGACACAAAAGACTGCAGATGCTGGAATGCCCGCACAGTACTGCAGCCACAAAACAACAGATTTCTTGACTAATGTCAATGACAATGATTCTGATTCTGGAAATCTGGAGCAACACACGAAGGAGCTGGAGAAATTCAATGCATCATCTGTGGAGGGAGGTGATTAGCTGACATTTTGGGTTGAGACCCTTCACCAGTACCAGAAAGGAGTGATAGCCAGTGACAATGCAAACATACTGTGCTTGTGCTGGTGACTGGGCAGTTAACGTTTCATCTCCTGCCAAGTCTTGCTTTGCATTTTACATGATTTCCACTCGTTAACACATTAAGGAACACCATCTGATTCTGGCACCCATTCAATCCCAAATGATTTGCAGTTTCTGACTGCCCTGAGGAACCTCTCTCTCAGAACCTCCACACTGCTGTACCTGGGAAGGTCTAGCAGCTTGTTGCAGGTGTGGCCAGTTGGGAAGTACGAATCGGGATCATCCCTGAAATCTTCTCTAATGCCGATCTTAAGCATGTTCATACCTCCAACAGGAACCTTGTCACAACCTGTCAAGAAAACTAGGAACAATGGACATATATTATCATTTCTATATGGTAGGAACTGTACATTCAAAACAATATTGTAGCACTCATAAGACAATTTTACAGTGAAGCAGGCCATTTAGCCCTTCTGCTCCGTGCTAAAGCTGGTACTTCCCACTGTCCTCTTGCTCACTCCCTCTCTCTGTCTCCCATCATTGACATGTCCTTCCATTTGCTCTTCAGTATTTGCCATTTCCTCAACCATCCTCTACGTTTTTGTCATGATTTCCATTCTGAACTCTCCCCACTTCTAATGCGACAGTTGTTAAGGTACTTGTCCCTACCACTTCCTCTGGCAGCTCAGTCCATATTCTGGGTGAAAATATTGCCTGTCAGGTGCCTATTAAACCTGTCCCCTCTCATCTTAAACCTGAGCCCTTTAGCTCTTGATTCCTCAATTCTGCGAAAAATCCCATGTGTATTTGCTCTGTCTATGCCCCTCGTGATTTTATACAACTAGTAACTCCAGTGGGAGAATTTTACAAATGCTAGATGAGCGAGACCAAGCATGGGATGCCAGGTAAATTGGGCAGTGTGAACTTGGACCCAGGGCAGCAGCAGATTTTGTTGCTTCCAGATTCGAGCACAGCTAACCCGAGTTAACTGGGGTTGTATTCCTAGGAAATGACCCCTACTGTGACGTTCTGCAGTGCCAAGCTGTGTCATAGGCAAATATATCAAGACACAAGGTTGAAAAAATATATTCATCTATTTTACATAATTTCTGAGAGAATGGATTTAATTCTGTATCTCAATTTTTTTAGGCAGTGATTTGTGAATTCCGTAGCAGTGAATTTCTGTTACACAAATATCTGTAACATGGTGGTTCCTCATTGACAAATGTACTACTCATTTTCTCCTCTCTGCAAGATTTATAAAGTCATGAGGGGCATACAGTAGATAAGGTGATGGTCACTGTCTTTTTCTTGGTGTAGGGAGTCCAAAACTAAAAGGTATAGGTATAATGTGAGAGAGGAGAGGGTTAAAGGGACCTGAGAGATAAGTTTTTCACGGAGAAGGTGCTGGTTGTATGGAATGGCCTGCCAGAGAAAGTGGTGGATTTCATTGTTTTCAACCCACTTGCAGAGGTTCATGGAAAGATTTTTTAGAGGGCTACAGGTCAAATGCAGGCAGTGGAAGTAGTTCAGGAAGACAACTTGATTGGCATGGATGAATTGGCTGAAGGACCTGTTTCCCGTGCTGTAAACTCTATGATCAATAACTTTGATTAACTTGGCAGATGAAGGGATCTGCTGACAATTGTGTGCATCGTGAAGAGGATGAGGATGCAGAAAGACATCAGCGGGACAGAGAATGTTATCTGAGTGGGCAAGGATGTGTAGTTGGAATATAATGTAGAAAAATGTTTAAAAAATTCATCATAAAGGCGAAGTATGTCTTACTATATAACCATATAACAATTACAGCACGGAAACAGGCCATCTCAGCCTTTCTAGTCCATGCCGAACGCTTACTCTCACCTAGTCCCACCTACCTGCACTCAGCCCGTAACCCTCCATTTCTTTCCTGTCCATATACCTATCCAATTTTTTTTTAAATGACAATATCGAACCTGCCTCTATCACTTCTACTGGAAGCTCGTCCAACACAGCTACGACTCTCTGAGTAAAGAAGTTCCCCCTCGTGTTACCCCTAAACTTTTGCCCCCTAACTCTCAACTCATGTCCTCTTGTTTGAATCTCCCCTACTCTCAATGGAAAAAGCCTGTCCACGTCAACTCTATCTATCCCCCCTCATAATTTTAAATACCTCTATCAAGTTCCCCCTCAACCATCTACGCTCCAAAGAATAAAGACCTAACTTGTTCAACCTTTCTCTGTAACTTAGGTGCTGAAACCCAAGTAACATTCTAGTAAATCTTCTCTGTACTCTCTCTATTTTGTTGACACCTTTCCTATAATTCGGTGACTAGAACTGTACACAATACTCCAAATTTGGCCTTACCAATGCCTTGTACAATTTTATCATTACATCCCAACTCCTATATTCAATGCTCTGATTTATAAAGGCCAGCAGACCAAAAGCTTTCTTCACCACCCTATCCACATGAGATTCCACCTTCAGGGAACTATGCACCATTATTCATAGATCACTCTGTTCTACTGCATTCTTCAATGCCCTACCATTTACCATGTATGTCCTATTTTGATTAGTCCTACCAAAATGTAGCACCTCACACTTATCAGCATTAAACTCCATCTGCCATCTTTCAGCCCGCTCTTCTAACTGGCCTAAATCTCTGCAAGCTTTGAAAACCTACTTCATTATGCACAACACCATCTATCTTAGTATCATCTGCATACTTACTAATCCAATTTACCACCCCATCATCCAGATCATTAATGTATATGACAAACAACATTGGACCCAGTACAGATCCCTGAGGCACACCACTAGACACCGGCCTCCAAACTGACAAACAGCTATCCACCATTACTCTCTGGCATCTCCCATCCAACCACTGTTGAATCCATTTTACTACTTCAATATTAATACCTAACGATTGAACCTTCCTAACTAACCCTCCATGTGGAACCTTGTCAAAGGCCTTACTGAAGTTCATATAGACAACATCCACTGTTTTACCCTTGTCAACTTTCCTAGTAACCACTTCAAAAAATTCAGTAAGATTTGTCAAACATGACCTTCCACGCACAAATCCATGTTGTCTGTTCCTAATCAGACCCTGTCTATCCAGATAATTATAAATACCATCTCTAAGAATACTTTCCATTAATTTACCCACTACTGACATCAAACTTACAGGCCTATAATTGCTAGGTTTACTCTTAGAACCCTTCTTAAACAATGGAACAACATGAGCAATACGCCAATCCTCCGGCACCATCCCCGTTTCTAATGACATTTGAAATATTTCTGTCAGAGCCCCTGCTATTTCTACACTAACTTCCCTCAAGGTCCTCGGGAATATCCTGTCAGGATCCGGAGATTTATCCACTTATATATTCCTTAAAAGCGCCAGTACTTCCTCCTCTTTAATCATCATAGTTTCCATAACTTCCCTACTTGTTTCCCGTACTTTACACAGTTCACTATCTTTCTCCTTTGTGAATACCGAAGAAATTGTTCAAAATCGCCCCCATCTCTTTTGGCTCCACACACAGCTGTCCACTCTGATTCTCTAAGGGACCAAATTTATCCCTCACTATCCTTTTGCTATTAACATAACTGTAGAAACCCTTTGGATTTATTTTCACCTTACTTGCCAAAGCAACCTCGTATCTTCTTTTAGTTTTTCTAATTTCTTTCTTAAGATTCTTTTTACATTCTTTATATTCCTCAAGCACCTCATTTACTCCATGCTGCCTATATTTATTGTAGATATCTCTCTTTTTCTGAACCAAGTTTCCAATATCCCTTGAAAACCATGGCTCTCTCAAACTTTTAACCTTTCCTTTCAACCTAACAGATTCTGTACCCTCAAAATTTCATCTTTAAATGACCTCCATTTCTCTATTACATCCTTCCCACAAAACAAGTTGTCCCAATCCACTCCTTCTAAATCCTTTCGCATCTACTCAAAGTTAGCCTTTCTCCAATCAAAAATCTCAACCCTGGGTCCAGTCCTATCCTTCTCCATAATTATATTGAAACTAATGGCATTGTGATCACTGGACCCAAAGTGCTCCCCAACACATACCTCCGTCACCTGACCTATTTCATTCCCTAACAGGAGATCCAACACTGCCCCTTCTCTAGTTGGTACCTCTATGTATTGCTGCAAAAAACTATCCTGCAGACATTTTACAAACTCCAAACCATCCAGCCCTTTTACAGTATGGGCTTCCCAGTCTATGTGTGGAAAATTAAAATCTCCCACAATCACAACCCTGTGCTTACTACAAATATCTGCTATCTCCTTGCAAATTTGCTCCTCCAATTCTCGCTCCCCATTAGGTGGTCTATAATACACCCCTATAAGTGTTACTACACCTTTCCCATTCCTCAATTCCATCCAAATAGCCTCCCTAGATGAGCCCTCTGATCTATCCTGCCACAACACCGCTGTAATATTTTCTCTGACAAGCAATGCAACACCTCCCCCTCTTGTCCCTCCGATTCTATCACACCAGAAGAAATGAAATCCAGGAATATTTAGTTGCCAATCATACCCCTCCTGCAACCATATTTCACTAATAGCTACAACATCATATTTCCAGGTATCAATCCATTCTCTAAGCTCATCCACCTTTCTTACAATGCTCCTAGCATTGTGAGAAGAAATTGAAAGGTGTTGGTGTTCAGAGTGAGCTGGGTGTTCATGTATACAAGTCAATGAAAGTTAACATGCAGGTCCAGTAAACTGTTATGAAAGTCAATTGATAGAGTTGTAGAGTCACAGCCTGGATACAGGCCCTTCAGGCACCAACTCTGTACTAACCACCAATCATCTATTTACACTAATTCTCTCCCAATCCCATTTAATTCACTCCCTCCACCCCCCCTCATCAGTTTCCCTCAGATTTTCCCACTCACCTACACACTAGGGGCAATTACAGTGGTCACTTTAACCACCCACTTGAATGTCTATGGTTGTGGGACGAAACCAGAACACTTGGTAGACTGGGCTGTGTCAGATCTGGATCAGAACTTTACACTACGGCTGTCACAGACTTTATAAGAACAGTTGTAGACGAATCTGTCCCCACAAAATCATTCAGAGTCCGCCAACCAGAAGCCTTGCGTGAACCACAAGATCCACGATCTGCTGAGGGTCACAGCAGTGGCATTCAGCGAAGAAAGATACACAAGGTCCAGGTATGGTTTCTGGAAAGCTATCTCACACGTGAAGTGGCAATTCTGCACCAAACTTGCATCACTGAAGGATGCTTCAGAGCTTTGGCAGGGCTTGAATGCTATCGCCTCCTACAAATGGAAACCGAGCAGCCAATTGAGCTCCCCGATGAACTCAATGCCTTTTATGCTCACTTTTACCATCAAAACACGGAGGCACTTTTACAACCTCTCACAGCCCGATGATCCTGTGATTTCAGTCCCTGAGGCTGACGTGAGATAATCTGTCAGGAGGTGTACCCACAGAAAGCACCTGACCCGGATGGGGTACCTGGCCAAGTACTAAAAACCTGTGCTGAGCAACTGGCTGGAGTAGTCACTGTTATCTTTAACCTCTCTATTCAGCAGTCTGAGATACCACCCTGCTTCAAGCAGGCTTCGATTACACTAGTGCATAAGAGAACGTGGTAAACTGTCTCAATGCTTATCGTGTAGTAGCACTTACATCCACCGTGATGAAGTGTTTTTAGACACTGGTGATGAAACATATCAACTCCTGCCCGAAAAGTGACTTGGGTCCACTCCAATTTGCCTGTTATCACAACAGGTCAACAGCAGATGCCATTTCATTGGCTCTTCACTCAATCCTGGAGCACCTAGATTGTGAAGATGCTTACATCAGGATGCTCTTTACTGACTACAGCTTGGCATTCAATACTATCATCCCCTCAAAACTAATCAGTAAGCTTCAAGACCTTGGCCTCAATACCTCCATGAGCACGTGGATCCTCAATTTCCTCCCTTGCAGACACCAGTCAGTTCGGATTGGCAAGAACATTTCCTCCACAATCTCCATCTACACAGGTTCACCATAAAGCAGTGTGCTTAGCCCCCTGCTCTACTCACTTTGTACTCATGACTGTGAAGCTAAGCACAGCTTCAATGTCATATTTAAGTTCGCCAATGACAACAATGTCGTTGGCTGAATCAAAGGTGGTGAAATATTAACATAATAGAGGGAGACTGAAAATACTGGCTGAGTAGGTGACACAACAACCACTTACTCAACATCAGCAAAACCAAGGAGCTGACTATTGACTTCAAAAGGAGGAAAACAGAGGTCCATAAGCCAGTCCTCATCGGGGCATTACAGGTGGAGGGGGTCAATAACTTTAAATTCCTCAGTATTATCATTCCTGCACATGAGTGCCATTATGAAGAAAGCATGGCAGTGCCTCAACTTTATTAGAAGTTTGTGAAGACGTCTAAAACACTGACAAACTTCTGTAGATGTGTGGTGGAGAGTATATGAAGAAAGAAAATGAATCTCAGGGTTGTATGTGGTGAGATGTATGTAGCTTCATAATAAATTTACTTCAAACTTTGAATTTTTGAACTTTGAAACCCTTGTAACTCTCTGTGAACAAAAAGACCACTCACCAAGGAAATGCTTCTTGTCTTCTAGAGTTAGGTCATGGAACATCTGCCAGAAATTGACAATGGCTTCATCTGTCTTTGTGTATCCTTCACCATATCTCGTATTCTGTCAGAGGGTGCAGAAAAAGACATGAGGACACACACAACTTGGGAACTCTCTCTTACCGTTTGATGTGTGCTGTCTGCTGGGATTTTATCAAGACATTGATTAACTCAACATATTTGTGGATTTACTGTGTGCATCCAAATTGTTTCTAACACAGAAATGTGTAGGCACATGTAACGATGGCTCATGGATTCCACGCATGCTTTGACCTTGTGATCAAGATTACCCTTCCATGAAACAACACAAATGTGCAAAAATTTGGTTTCCATAGAGATGACGAGGCTGTTTGTTGGGACGGTGGCAGAACCAATCCTTTGCCACAGGTGCCAAAGCTTGTGTCTTGCTGCCAGCACCTACTGATCCTCATTTTGAGACCACCCCCAACACTGAGAAACATCCCCCATCACAAGTCCGACTGCTACGTCATCCCCAAGCTCACTGCACATTAGTACCCAAACATTGATCAACCCCCACAATGACCCAGCCACACAGATACTTTATTGATCCCAAAGAAAATTACAGTGCCACAGCAGTACTACAAGTGCAGAGATACATAAACATTAAAAGAGAAAAAGGAAAGAATAAAAATAAGTTACCTTTAACAGTCTAACAGGAGGGGAGTCATCACTCCCCCAGCTATAGGTTGACTCATTATAGACCCTAATGGCCGAGAGCAAAAATGACCACATATAGCGCTCTTTGGAGCAGCGTAGTTGTCTTAGTCTATTACTGAACGTGCTCCTCTGTTCAGCCAAGGTGGCATGCACAGGGTAAGAAACATTATCCAGAATTGCCAGGATTTTCCGGAGGGTCCTTTGTTCTACCACAGCCTCCAGTGTGTCTAGTTTGACTCCCATAACAGAGCCAGCCTTTCCAATCAGTTTATTGAACCTGTTGGCATCACCTGTCTTGATGACATTGCCCCAGCACACCACCACATAGACGACTGTATTGGCAACAACAGACTGGTAGGACATGTGAAGGAGAGACCTACATACTCCAAAGGACCTCAGTCTCCACAGGAAGTAGGGATGACTTTGGCCCTTCTTGAACAAAAGCCTCTGTGTTGGTGCTCCACTCAAGTGTATCATCCAGGAGCACTCTACTTGTAGGACCTCACCACATCACATCTTCACCATCACTAGTAACAGGGAGCAGTGCAGATTTAGTCTTCCTAAAGTCCATCACCATCTCCTTTGTCTTACTAATATTGAGCTGTAGATAATTCAGCTTGCACCATTTGACAAAGTCCTCCATCAGGGCGCTGTGTTCACCCTCCCACTCTCCCTTTATACACATAACTATTGCTGACTCATCAGAGAATTTCTGCAGATGACATGACTCAGTGTTGTACCTAAAGTCCAAGGTATTCAGGGTAAACAGGAAGGGAGCCAATACAGTCCCCTGTGGGGCCCCAGTGCTGCTTATAGCCTGATCCCCACATCACCCCTGATACATCAACCCCACCTCTATACCACTCCAATACTGACTACAACCTACCTTCACATCAACCTCCACTCCCACCTCACACCAACCCCTGCCCTACTGCCTTCACCATGACTCAAGCACCCTCTCCTCACATTGCACAGTGAGCTTCCTCACACACCATTGTCCTGGCCCCAACCCCAAAAGCCATTATAACTCTGATCTTTAGGTCTGATGCCCTATCCTTAACAATGTCTAACTTCCTCTGCCCCTCCCCTCAATCGATCCTGTATGAACCAACTTCCAGGCCAACTGGTTCAAGGTTGCTTCAAAACTGTCACTGCTGCATCACAACATATGCCTCAGCACCACTTCTCTGCAGCATTCCTTTAACTTTCTTAATACCTATAACTGCGCCCTACAACCCTGCTGGGTAGAGAGAGTTCCAAACATTCACCCTCTGAGCAAAGAAACATGCCCTTATCTCTGTCCAAAAGCGATGACCTTTCATTCTGTGACTAGGTTTCATTCTAGGTTTTTACGCCAGGGAAAACCTCAGCTCCATATTCCTTATGTTAAATCTTTTTTTCTGTCATTCAGTGAGGTTTCCTCTCATTCTTCTAAACTCTATAGGGTAAATGGTCTGTTTCATTAATGCCTCCTCTTATCACAAAGCTACCTTCCCAAAAATCAATCTGGTGAACCTACACTGTGCTCCCTCTGTCATTGTAATATAATCCCTTAGGTTGGAATCAGATCTCATAGACTCATAGACATAGAGAGAGATAAAGTGTAGAATCAGGACCTTCAGCCTACCAAGTCTGTACTGACCATTAACCATCCATTTACAATAATTCAACATTAATCCTATTTTTTCAGTCTTCCCACATCTTTGGCAGCCCCCCAACATTCCATCACTCACCCACTATTTATAATGGCCAAGTAACCTACCAACTTGCACCTGTTTGGGATAGGTAAGAAAACAAAGGTGGTGGGCAAAGCCTCAGAGTCACAGGAAGCATCTGAGGTCAGGATTGCACCCGAGTCTCTGGTGGTGTGAGGCACCAGCTCTACTCATTGTACTGCTGTATCACCCTGTTGGCAATGGTCCAGGCGTAGTCTCACAGAACCTTATGCATATCTCCACTCTTGTATTTAAAATTCCTCTTCACTGTGCTACCAGACTGGCTGAGTGTTTCTTGCAGTTTCTTTTTTTGTTTCGGATTTCTAGCATCTGCAGACTTTTTAAAATGTTTTGCCTCTGAACAGTGATATTTTCAACCTCTCCCTATTTTAAAACTACTCTGACTTGAAGGTTCCAGTTACTGAAAATCAACATCTCAAAGAATCTATTCTGGTTTCAACACATTCATGCAATCATGAGGGAGGCATTATTTCTCACACTATATCTGTCATTATCTTGCCCATTTACTCTCTCTGCATTCACTTTGCAGTTCACACTGCCACCTAGCTTTGTCTCATTGTCAACTCGAGTAAATGAAACTTAATCAAATCACTGTGTATAACTGAAACTCCAGCACAGATCCCTTCAGCACTACAGTCATCACAAACTCCCAACTCAGAAGGAACCCTTTTGCTCCTACTACAGCAACACACAAAGAAGCTGGAGGAACTCAGCGGGTTAAGCAGCATCTATAGATCTTTACAAAATGCTGGAAGAACTCAGCAGGTCAGGCAGCATCTATGGAAAGGAAAAACAGTCGATGTTTCAGCTGAGGCCCTTCGTCGGGACTGGACCTGATGACGAGTCTCAGCCTGAAACGTCAGCTGTTTACTCCTTTCCATAAATTCCACCTGACCTGCTGAGTTCATCCAGCATCTTGTAAGGATCTATATATGAGGGTTGTATGTGTTGCTTTGGATTTCCAGCATCTGCAGAAACTCTTTCGTTTATCTGTAGATCCTTTGTGTTTTGCTCCAGATCTCCACTATCTCCAGTCTCCTGTGTCTCCCTTTTATTCCTACTCTCTGATTTCTTTCTGTTGACCAATCCTCAATCCATGCTTGCACATTAACCCTAATACTGTCTCCATGGCATAACTTCACTTGTAGCATAGAATTTAGTGCCTTCTGGTCTAAAAAATCTAAAACTTACATAAATGTGTAGAGGAGAGCATAATGACTGCTTGCACCACTGCCCAGTATGGAAACACCAATGCCCTTGAATGGAAAATCCTACAAAAAGTAGAGGATTTGGCCCAGCACATCATGGGTAAAGCCCTCCCACCCCCACATCCAAGTGAAACCCTGTCACAGGAAAGCAGCATCCATCATTAGAGACCCCCATCACCCAGGTAACACTCTCTTCTTGCTGCTGTCATCAGGTAGAAGGTACAGGAGCCTGAGGACTCACTCCACCAGGTTCAAGAACAGTTACTATCCCTCAAACATCTGGCTCTTGAATAAAAGGGAACTACACTCACTTGCCTCATCATTGAAATGTTTCCCATAACTAATGATCTCATTTTAAGGACTCACTATCTCACGTTCTCGTTATTTATTGTTAGTTATTCATATTTGCAGTTGTACAATCTGTTGTCTTCTGCACTTCGGTTGATCTTTCATTGATCCTGTTATAGTTACTATTCTATAAATCTCTTGAGTATGCCCACAAGAAAATCTTAGGGTTGTATATGGTGACAGAATATGTACTTTGATAATAAAATTTACTTTGAACTTTAAACCCCTCACATCAGCTACCTCGCTCATATCTATTCTGCAGGTTAAAGTCTCAAAATATGATTTGTCAAATAGTTAATTTTGACCTTGAGCCACGTTAGCACTTTATAAGTAATAAAGCCCGACATTTCCCTATGATTAATTGGCCCCTTGTTTTCTCTTTTCTTTCTCTCCTCTTAAACACTGGAGTTGCATTGGCTACCTTCTAACCTCCTTTTCAATGCATTGTCACTGTCGCCATAGGCATCACTGTAGAAACCCCATGGTGCTGCCCATCAGTTTCTGGGGTTTTATCACTTGTTTGCCTCATCAGTTACTCTAGTACGACTTCTTTACTTGCTGCTTTTCTTGAGCTCCTCATTCACCCTAGACTTTTAATACTTAAATTCTTCCAGGAGGTTTATTTTATTTTATTTTGTGAGAAGGCAATCACAAAATGCATCCATTCTGATACAGAGTCTGGTCAAGTCAAGTCACTTTTATTGTCATTTCAACCATAACTGCTGGTACAGTACATAGTAAAAATGAAACAGCGTTCCTCCAGGACCATGGTGCTACATGAAGCAACACAAAACTACATTAGACTTCAGACTTACACTTGACTACATAAAATACACAAAACAGTGCAAGACAGTGCAATAATTAATAAACAAGACAACAGGCGATAGGCAATAGACAATTCCTTTCTCCCCAGAGTTTTTCCAGCAGACTTTATGTTGCTCCCCTTCTCCAACACTTGCACTCTCTTGCGTTTACAAAATAATTGTTGTCATTCACTGCCACTGCCTTATTCTCTAATATAATTTCTCCAAAGTCATTCTTTTAAAGTGGTAAATCGATTCACTATTGCCACACATACAATACAGTGAATAATCTGCCTTGCACACTGTTCATATAGATTATTTCATTACATCAATGCACTGAGGTAGTAGAAGGAAACACAGTAACAGAATGCAGAATAAAGAACCAATCAGAGAGAACCATAGAACATTACAGCACAGAAACAGGCCTTTTGGCCCTTCTTGGCTGTGCCGAACCATTTTTCTGCCTAGTCCCACTGACCTGCACCTGGACCATATCCCTCCATACACCTCTCATCTCCATACACCTCTCAGAAAAAGTGCAGTGCAGGTCAACAAAACGTCCAAGGCCATAACAAGTCAGATTGTGAGGTCAAGAGCCTATCCTGTCATACAAAGGGAACTGCTCAATAGTACAGCAATAGCAAGATAGTGGCTGTCCTTGAGCCTGGAGGTATATGCTTTCAGGATTTGGTATCTTCTGCCCAGTGGGAGGAGGGAGAAGAGGGAATGTGTGGTGTGGGTGATTAAGGGACCAAAATCATGTTTGTTCATTCTTTTTCTTTTCACATATTTATTACGATCTATTTTTTGTTTCCCCAGTTTTTAAATTCTATTTGAGTGTGGAATGTGTTGACAGTGGAGGCAGATACGCGTTAAATTTTTCAAGAACACACCGGATGTACCCAAACCAAAAGCCATGGATGAACCAGGAGATTCATAGTTTTCTGAGGGCTAGATATGGAGCATTCAACACTGATGATTCAAAACTATACAAGAAGCCCAAGCAAAACCTACCAAAGGCTATTTTAAGGGCAAAACAAAACAATTCCAATTGAGGTCAGAGACAAAATCAGGTGCACGTCACCTCTGACAGAGGGTGTAGGCCATTACTTCCCTCAAGGCAAAACCTAACATTATGATTGGCTGTGATGCTTCACTCCCAGATGAGTTCAACATCTTTCATGTATACCTTGGAAGAGAGAATAAAACTACACCTGTGTGAATCCCTGCTGCAACTGGGGACACTGCTCTCTGTCAATATCATAACATCTTTCAAGAGGGTGAACCCTCAAAAGACATCAGGTCCTGATAGTGTATCTGGAAGGGCTCTGAAAATCTGTGCCAACCAACTGGCGGGAGTGTTCAATCTCTCATTGGTGCAGGTGGTGGTTCCACCTGCTTCAAAAGAGTGAAAATCATACCAGTGCCCAAGAAGAGCAGGGTGAGCTGCCTCAATGACTATTGCCCAGTGGCACTCACACCTACTGTGATGAAGTGCTCTGAGAGGTTGGTCATTGCTACAATTAACTCCTGCCTATGCAAGGACCTGGACCCGCTGCAATTTACCTACTGCTACTACCGGCATACAGCAAGTGCAACCTCACTGGCTCTCCACTCGGCCTTGGATCCCCTGGACAACAGTAATACCTAAGCATACACGAGGAGATCTGCAGATGCTGGAAATTCAAACAACACACACAAAATGCTGGTGGAACACAGCAGGCCAGGCAGCATCTATAGGGAGAAGCGCTGTCGACGTTTTGGGCCGAGACCCTTCGTCAGGACTAACTGAAAGGAAAGATAGTAAGAGATTTGAAAGTAGGAGGGGGAGGGGAAATGCAAATTGATAGGAGAAGACCGGAGGGGGTGGGGTGAAGCTGAGAGCTGGAAAGGTGATGGCGAAAGGGATACAGAGCTAGAGAAGGGAAAGGATCATGGAACAGGAGGCCTAGGGAGAAAGAAAGGGGGAGGGGAGCACCAGAGGGAGATGGAAAACAGGCAGAGTGATGGGCAGAGAGAGAAAAAAGGGAGAGGGGAAAAAAAACTAAATATATCAGGGATGGGGTAAGAAGGGGAGGAGGGGCATTAATGGAAGTTAGAGAAGTCAATGTTCATGCCATCAGGTTGGAGGCTACCCAGCCGGTATATAAGGTGTTGTTCCTCCAACCTGAGTGTGGCTTCATCTTGACAGTAGAGGAGGCCATGGATAGACATATCAGAATGGGAATGAGACGTGGAATTAAAATGTGTGGCCACTGGGAGATCTTGCTTCCTCTGGCGGACCGAGCGTAGATGTTCAGCGAAACGGTCTCCCAGTCTGCGTTGGGTCTCACGAATATATAAAAGGCCACACCGGGAGAACCGGACGCAGTATACCACACCAGCCAACTCACAGGTGAAGTGTTGCTTCACCTGGAAGGACTGTCTGGGGCCCTGAATGGTGGTGAGGGTGGAAGTGTAAGGGCAGGTGTAGCACTGGTTCCGCTTGCAAGGATAAGTGCCAGGAGGGAAATCGGTGGGAAGGGATGGGGCGAACGAGTGGACAAGGGAGTCGCGTAGGGAGCGATCCCTGCGGAAAGCAGAAAGGGGTGGAGGGAAAGATGTGCTTGGTAGTGGGATCCCGTTGGAGGTGGCGGAAGTTATGGAGAATTATACGTTGGATCTGGAGGCTGGCAGGGTGGTAGGTGAGGACAAGGGGAACCCTATCCTGAGTGGGGTGGTGGGTGGATGGGGTGAGGGCAGATGTGCGGGAAATGGGAGAGATGCGTTTGAGAGCAGAGTTGATGGTGGATGAAGGGAAGCCTCTTTGTTTAAAAAAGGAAGACATCTCCTTCATCCTGGAATGAAAAGCCTCATCCTGAGAGCAGATGCGGTGGAGATGGAGGAATTGTGAGAAGGGGATAGTATCTTTGCAAGAGACAGGGTAGGGAGAGGAATAGTCCAGGTAGCTGTGAGAGTCTGTAGGCTTATAGTAGATATCAGTAGATAGGCCGTCTCCAGAGATGAAGACAGAAAGATCAAGAAAGGGGAAGGAGGTGTCAGAAATAGACCAGGTAAATTTGAGGGCAGGGTGAAAGTTGGAGGCAAAGTTAATGAAGTCAATGAGCTCAGCATGTGTGCAGGAGGCAGCACCAATGCAGTCATCGATGTAGCAAAGGAAAAGAGGGGGATGGATACCGGTATAGCCTTGGAACATGGACTATTCCACAAAGCCAACAAAAAGGCAGGCATAACTGGGACCCATGCGGGTGCCCATGCCTACACCTTTGGTTTGGAGGAAGTGGGAAGAGCCAAAGGAGAAATTATTGAGAGTAAGAACTAATTCCGCTAGACAGAAGAGAGTGGTGGTAGAGGGGAATTGGTTAGGTCTGGAATCCAAAAAGAAGCAGAGAGCTTTGAGACCTTCCTGGTGGGGGATGGAGGTATATAGGGACTGGACGTCCATGGTGAAAATAAGGTGGTGGGGGCCAGGGAACTTAAAATCATTGAAAAACTTCAAAGCGTGTGAAGTGTCACAAACATAGGTGGGAAGGGATTGAACAGGGGGGGGATAAAACAGTGTCAAGGTATGCAGAAATAAGTTCGGTGGGGTAGGAGCAAGCTGAGACAATAGGTCTACCTGGACAGGCAGGTTTGTGGATCTTGGGTAGGAGGTAGAAATGGGAAGTGCGGGGTGTGGAAACTATGAGGTTGGTGGCAGTGGATGGGAGATCCCCAGAGCTGGTAAGGTTGGTGATGGTATAGGAGACAATGGCCTGGTGCTCCTTAGTGGGGTCATGATCAAGGGGTAAATAAGAGGAGGTATCAGAGAGTTGTTGCTGTGCCTCGGCCAGGTAGAGGTAAGTACGCCAGACTACAACAGCTCCCCCCTTATCAGCAGGTTTTATAGTGAGGTTGGGATTGGTGCAGAGGGAGCGGAGAGCAGAGCGTTTGGAAGGCGTGAGGTTGGAATTGGAACAAGGTGTGGTGAAGTCGAGACAGTTGATGTCCCATCGGCAATTAGCAATAAAGAGATCCAGAGCAGGCAGAAGACCAGAGCAGGGTGTCTATGAAGAGGAGGAGGGTTGAAGATGGGAGAAGGGGTCATCAGAGGGGGTAGGAGAGTCCTTGCCAAAGAAGCAAGCTCGGAGACGGAGCCGGCGGAAGAAGAGTTCAACATCATGGCGTACGTGGAACTCGCTGAGGTGTGGGCAAAGGGGGACAAAGGTGAGCCCCTTACTGAGGACAGAGCGCTCTGCCTCAGAGAGTTGAAGGTCAGAGGGAATGGTAAAGACCCGGCACGGATGAGAGATGGGATCAGAGGGAGGAGGGAGGCTGGTGGTGTCGGTGGAAAGGGGAGGGTTGGGGTGAGAGGAAGATGAAGCCTCTGAGGGCCCAGGAGCTGACAATGTGGAACCAGCCTTGAACTCCAGGCCGGGTCTTCATATGCTGCGATTGTGACTCCCATCTCCCCTTCCCCCACCACCACTCTGCAATCCCCTCTCCCTCAGATCCCATCGTCAGCTTCAAGATCACTGACGAGTGCAGAACTCAACTATGTACAGATTGACCAAGAAGTCCTTAGTCTAGTATGGGGAGTAAATAAGTTTCACCACTATTTCTACGGACAAAAGTTTACTCTAGCAACAGACTTGCAAACAGACTACCAGCCCCTTGTGTCTGTTTTCAATCCCTGGAAGAGGATTCTCAAGTCTGCTACTTGGTTGTAACATTGGGCACTTTTCCTAGGAGCCAACTCTTATGACGAAGAGTTCAAGGGTACTAAGCAACACTGCAATGCTTGTCTTCCACTGCAGGCAACTGAAGAAGAAAAGTCTTCATTCTGTGACCCAGCAGAAGTGTTCCACACCACATTGATGGACCAGCTGCTGATAACAAATTCTGACATACAAAAAGAAACAAGGAATGACCCATCATTGTCAAGAGTCGATGACATCACCATGCAAGGATGGCCAGCTCATGGTAATCCTAATGTTCCTAGAGTTCTTAGTGAGACGAGACCCACTGTCTGTACATCAAAGAACCCTGATGTGTGGATCTCGTGTTGTGGTTTCCTCTAAACCGTGCACCAGCATGCTAGAGAATCTGCATGAAGGCTAGAGCCTTGCCTGGAGCTACGTGTGGTGGCCGGGAACAGATAAACAGATCCAAGACTTGACCAAAAGCTGTTCAAAATGCCACAAAGTTCAAAAGGCACCCCCACAGGCACCTTTACACCCATAGGAGTGGCCGTCTTCACTATGGCAAAGGGTGCATATTGATTCTGCTGGGCCACTTATGGACTCCATGTTTCTGATTGCTGTGGATGCTCATTCGAAGTGGCCTGAGGTCATACCAATGAAGTCAACCACGTCAGAAAAGACTGCTTCCGCTCTATCTTCTCCATAAATGGTTTGCCTGTACAAATTCTGAGTGACAACAGACCACAGAAAAGTTCAAACTATTTGTGAAGAAAAATGGCATCAAACATTTCAAGTCAGCTCCTCGCTGTCCAGCAATGAATGGGTTAACTGGAAGGTTTGTCCGAACCTTCAAGAAGTCCATTAAAGCAATGGACAAGGAGGACATTTCTCTTCAGCATAAGGTGGACAACTTCCTTTTTGTGTATCAGAACTCTTTTCAGACGACAACAAATCAAACACCTGCAATGCTGTCCATGAACAGGAATCTGAGATCTCCATAGACCTCCTGAAACCAGATCTATGGAGAGAAGTGCAGAGTAAAGAGTTCAGCCTGTTGCCAAGGAGATCAGCGAGGATCTTCAAGGTTAGACAGGAAGTCTTAGCGTGCGATTACTGAGAAGACAAGAGGACATCTGGTAGAATATCTACACTGATGTACACAATCTATGTTGGAGAGCAGGCATGGAGACATCATGTGGACCAGATACTGGATGCTTAGCCGAAGACACGCCTGGGCTGTCTGTGTCCAACATGATGGATATATTGCATCCACTTGTCTTACCTCTCAGTGATGATCATGTCACTAACAGCAATGTGACACCTGCAACAGAGAAAGTTCTTTGACAAGACACCTGCCACAGGTCCAGAGGCACTATCCTGAAAGAAACATCACACTACCCAAACGACTGGATCTTCAGTATAGAGAAGTTAGTTATGGACTGTTATTAAAAAAACAGAAAAAAATCAAGCAAACACTGTTTTGTGAAAGCATCACACTCAAATGCTGGTGGAACTCAGCAGACCAGGCAGCATCTATAGGGAGAAGCACCGTCGATGTTTCGGGCCGAGACCCTTTGTCAGGACTAACCGAAAGGAAAGATAGAAAGAGATTTGAAAGTAGGAGGGGGAGGGGAAAATGCGAAACGATAGGAGAAGACCGGAGGGGGTGGGGTGAAGCTGAGAGCCAGAAAGGTGATTGGCAAAAGGGATACTGTTAAAGGTAACTTGAATGTTTTGTTACGTATACAATTTTATGCTGCATAAATCTAAAGGAGGAGGAAGTGTAATGTATGGATCTATTTCTTTTAGTGCAATGATTCCCCTTAGCACTAATTAGTGACTGATAAGTTACCCATTCACTTTGGTATGTTGCTTTCTCTGCAAAGTGAATATACAAGTTAACTTTACCTCCGAGTGCATGCCTTTATTTACTTGACATGTAGTTGTACAGACATAACACTCAGCAGTTCAGGCAGTATCTATGAAGAGGAATAAATGATTGATGTTTAGGGCCAAGAACTTTCATTAGGATCTTCAACAAGGTTAGGTTGGCATGGATTAGAAGGCCCATTTCTGTGCAGTAGTACTTTATGACCCTATGACTATTAAGCAGTCCCCTTAGACGATAAGATGACCTCCTGACCTCACAATCTACTTCACATTGACCTTGTACCCTCCTGTCTGCCTGCCCTGCCCTCTCATTGTAACCATAACACCTTAACCTGGTTTCCTTTTATTGTGTTCCCTTGTACCTCAGTATTTGTGACAATAATAAACCAATTTACCAATGTACTTATCCAAGGAGAGCAGACCTTTACAATCACAACAACACTGAACTCATGACTCACCTCCTCCAGCTGGATCCAGTCGTACTCTGTGGTCCCATGGAGAAGAACCATCAGTTCACTTGGCAGGAACAAATCTACAACTGGCATTGGAATAACACTGCGGAATCCCTTGGAAAAGGCTTGAAAATGCTTCTCCACTGACGTGTTGAACACATAATCCACATATTTGTTAACAAATAACTTCCTGAGGAGAAAAACGTAGGTGTGAGACCAATAAAGATAGAAGGTTCGATGATTGCGGGTAGGGACTACAGAATTATGAGCCATAAATATAAGATGGTGTCTAATACATCTGATATTGCTCAGACTCTATTTCACTCTTCACTCTCAAAACTTGCTTTGATATCATTATGCTTATTGTGGCTTAAGAGTAATGTATAATTTATATTAGTCTAAGTTTAAATTCATTTCTGTTTGTCATATGCTTTGGAACGAAGGTGAATGATGGATAACCATTAGGATGGTGGTGAATATTCGTAGCTCGGGTTGAGGCATTTGATGTTGTGGTGTTTGCCAAGCTTGGCAGATGTTTCATCACCAAGCGAGGTGACTTTGTGATGAACACAACAACACCAAACACCATACAGGTATGTTCAACATTGTGAGAGGCATAGACAAGGTGGATATTAACAGCCTTTGCCCCCCAGGGTAGGGGGATTCCAGTACACTGGGTGTGAGGGGAATGAGTTAGAAGACCTGAGGGACATGCTTCTCAATCAGAGGAGGGGTTGAGGCAGGTATAATACAATCATTTAAGAAGCACTTGGATAGATACATTGAAGGACGGGGCTCACAGGGATATGGGCTGAATGCAGAAAGTCGAGACTAGCTGAAAAGGCACCATGGTCAGCAAGGACTCGTTGGGCTGAAGGGCCTGTATCCATTCTGTATTGTTCTATGACTTTATGTATATAATGTATTGTGCTGCCAAAAAGCTAATTTTATATCCTGGGTATGCACCTCCATGACAACAAAGGTGAACTTGAACTAAAAAATCTGGAAGTGAATTCAGGGTAAACCTTCTCCCCACCCCCCCGCCACTCCATAGTCATAACTCCCATTGCCTTTACTAAAGAGGTTTCCAGCACAGTCTTTAGGGTGGATGTGGAGAGGATGTTTCCTCTAGTGGGGGTATCCAGAAGTAGAGGGCATAGCCTCAAAATTGAGGGGTAATCTTTTAGAACAGAGGTATGAAGTAATTTTTTTTAGCCAGTGAGTCGTGAATTGGTGAAATGCTCTGCCACAGGCTGAGGTGGAGGCGAAGTCCGTGGGTATATTTAAGGCAGAAGTTGATTGTTCCCTGATTGGTCAGGGCATCAAAGGATAATGGCGAGAAGGCAGGTGTATGGGGTTGAGTGGGATCCGGGATCAGCCATGAAGGAATGACGGAACAGACTTGATGGGCTGAATAGCCTTGCAATTCCCAAACCGGAATGACCGGTCCATGGTGCTCCTGTAAAAACTGGTAGTTAAAATGGGGGGTGGGAGGGGGGAACAGATGAGAGCCTCATTCACCTCAATCTTTTCAGGAATGGAGACCCTGCTGTGCTTTTTTGACTAAAGGGGTGGTGTTGATGGACCAGGTGAGATCGTCCATTATGTGCACTCTTAGAAACTTGGTGCTCCTTACTTGTTCCACAGAGGATCCTATCATCACCACAGTACATCTGCTGTGGGAGCTTGTTGTGCCCAAAATCACAGTGATGTTCTTCAGTTAGCTACACTCAGGATGGAATACAGTTACTAAATCACAGAAAAATGTTTTCAAAAAAAGAAAAACACAGAAGTTTATAAATATCATTCTGATTTTACTTACAAATTTTGAAAAAGATCAATTTTAGGCCCCTCACCTCGAGCCCACCATTCAATATGAAGATGGCTGATCTTGCTGACCACAATTCCTGTTCTGTGCCTGATTTCCACAACCCTCAATCTTTCAACTGTTTATCTTTAGTTTAAATATATCTGATGATCTGACCTCCACCATCTTGGAAGCAGAACGATCTCCTACTCCCTGGGAGAAGAAATTTCTACAGATCTGGTTTCTGGAAGCTCCTGGATAATAAGACAGCAAGTCCCTACAAAGGATTGAGAGGGCTGTTGAGATGATCATCTGGGTCTCTCTTCCATCCAGCAGGGATATTTATCAGGAGTGCTGGCATTCTCAGGGCTCTTAGCATTGTCAGCGATCCCTCCCATCCATCCAACAATCTCTTTGACCCTCTACCATTAGGCAGGTACTGTAGCATTAGGACAAGAACTGCCAGGATGGGGAACAGCTTATTCCCCTAAGCCATAAGACTACTCCCTGTCACCACCCAGGTCTCATCATGTATGAAGTGCCAGTAATGTTGTACTGTTTACTTTTTAATGTATCATACATGCACCTTATTATTTCTTAATTTATTTGTGCTAATATAACTTTATGTGTCATGTGGGTGAGTTATATGTACAGTACTGTTTTGTGCACCTTGGTTCGGAGGACCATTGTCTCATTTGGCTGTATACATGTGTACAGTTGAATGACAATAAACTCGAACTTGAATATATTTATGTGAACCGAAGAGTCGTTGTTGCTAGGATACTGGAGATGGTGCCCCCTGGAGTCCAAACGGGGTCTTGGTTTAGTGTGTCATCTGAAAGAGGAACCAGCCCAGTAAACAGCTGTCTCCGTCCTGCTCTGTAAAATCAGCCAATGTTTTGTGCTCAAGTCTCTGATGTGTCCTGCGGTGCTATACAAATGCAATTCTTTGTTATTTATAATGAAGGGAGGAATTACCTGTTTTGGCTCCGTACCATAATGTTTCTACCATTGGGAATAAGTTCACGTTCGATTATTGATCCATCAGCCATCTCCGTTCCTACCTAAAGGACAAATTCATAAGAAGAAACAGAAGCTGCTAACAAATTTTTCTTTGTGTGTTTTGAAAATAATAGCAAGCAATTTAATTAATCAAACACTTAATAAATGTGTATTTTGTGCTGTTGAAAGTATCCTGACTGATGGCATCACTGTTTGGTTCACAATTTCAATATTCAGAGAGGTAAGAAGCTGCAGAGAGTGATGGACTCAATCTGACACAACACAGGTACATCCCTCCTCACAATTGATACTGTCCACAGGAGATGCTGCCTCAAGAAGGCAATATTCAAGATTAAAGTTCAATGTTTAGAGCTCAAAGTAAATTTATTGTCAAAGTATGCATATGTTACCTTGACATTCATTTTCTTGCAGACATTCACAGTAGAATAAAGAAAAATAATGGAGCAATGAAAAACTACACACAAGTATCTGACAACCAATGTGCAAAAGAAGATAAACAATGCAAATAAAATAAATAATATACAAACAAATAAATAAAATAATATTAAGAACATGAGTTGTAGAGTCCTTGAAAGTAAGTCCAAAGTTGGTGGAATCAGTGCAGAGTTCAGGTGAGTGAATTATTCACTCCAGTTCATTAAAGATCCCCACCATCTAGCAATGCCATCTTCTCACAGTTACCACCAGGAAGAAAGTACAGAACCTGAAGTCCCAACTTCTCTTCAACCGTTTGGTTCTTGAGCCAACCTGCACAACGCTAATCACTAGCAAGATACTGCGTATCAACACTATGACCACTTTGCATTATAATGGACTTGTTTTCTTTTTGTATTAGATGGGATCTTTCTGATAAAAATTGCATTTATGTTTAATTTGTTGTTTCTTGCGAATGCTGCTTATATGATGCCATGTGCCTGTGATGCTCTAGCAAGTAAGCATTTCATTGCATGTGTGCATACTCACACTTGTGCACATGACAATAAAATCGACTGACTTTGAATCCATATTTTCGCAGAGACATTAATTCAATGTGATCCTGGTTTGGTTAACATGGATGACATTGATATTTACACCTTTCTGTAGATCACAACCAGCAATGTAATCATTAACGGTCATCTGACACCATCAACCATATTCCCTTTAGTTCAAACACTCTCAGAGAGACTGCCGCTCTTCAGCTTATGAAACAGCACATGCCTGCCTGCAGCAAATCCTGGACAACATTGAGGCAGAGGTTGGTAACTGTTAAGTTACATATGCACCATACAAAGGCCAGGCAATAACCTTTTCCACTGGGAGGACCTAATCAGATATCTTTGATGTTCGAAAGCATTACCAACTCTGAGTGCCCCAACAACAACAGGTCAATGTTGACCAGAAACTCTGTTGGACCAGCCACATAGATAGTAAGGCCATAAGAGCAACTCAGATGCTGGCTCTCCTGCAGTGACTCACCCCCAGATATCCACAACCTCCAGAGATTGTGTGCTGCAGGGACACAATGGGATACACAGAACACGGAATAGTCCTCCATACTACTGACCTTTTGGCCATGATGTTATGCTGACTTTTGAACCTACTCTGAGATCAATCTAGCCTTCCCTGCCACATAGCCCTCAGATTTTCTTTCATCCATGTGCCTATCAAACAGTCTCTTAAATGTCCCTAATGTATCTGCCTCTACTCCTACCCCTGGCAGTGTGTTCCACACACCTACCACTGTGTGTAAAAAAAAAACTTACCTCTGACTCCACCTATACTCTCATCTAATCATCTTAAAACTATGCCCCCTCATATTAGCCAATTTCTGCCCTGGGGAAAAGGCTCTGGCTGTCCACTTACCAACAATTCCCAATGAGTATGCTATCAAGGTAGAGCAATGTGCTCAACTGGCTTCCCCTCCACCATCCTCAACGTTCAGCCCCGGCACCACTGCGCACAGTGGCTGCTGTGTGCACCATCTACAAAATACACTGCGGTCGCAGCTACTCGTCCAGCACCTCTCAAACCCATCACCTTTACCCCAGGGGAATCAAAGGCAGTATATCCAGTGAAACTGCACAGCTCTCTGACTTGACAAATCTGGCTGTCCCTCATGGTCATCAGGTATAAATACTGAATGGAAATTGCACCCCCTCTCCCCCTGCATAATATCACCATGAGAATACCTTCACCAGAAGGGCTGCAACACTTCAAGAACACTGGAATATCATGCATATTTTGGGTTTACAGGAAAGATGTCATTAAGAAGGAAGGCGTTCAAAGAAGAGCTACAAAAACGTCAGGATTTGAGGACCTGAGTTATAGAGAAAGGAGGGGGCAGGCTAGGACTTTAATTTTTGGAGTATAGGAAACTGAGGGGTGACTTTATAGAGGTGTGTAAAATCATGAGGGGGCATAGAAACAGTGATTGCACAAGGTCTTTGTTACAGGGAAAGGGAACCAAAAATTATGGAGCATAGCTTTATTATGAGAGCCAAAAGATTTAAAAGGGACCTCTGAGGTTGGGGATAAACTCTTCAAAGTTCAAATTTCAGTTTATTGTCATATGCACAAGTACATGTGTGTACAGGTGCAATGAAAAACTTACTTGCAGCAGCATAACAGACACATGGCGTCATTTTAGCAGCACTCAGAAGGAAAACATATATTACAATCAATTTTTACATGGAAGAACAAAAGCAATGATATCCATGTTGAAGGGAAGTAGCTGTTTTCGAACCTGGTGGCAGGGCACCCCAGGCTTCTCTACTCCATCCAAGCATAGCCCGGATGGTGGGGATCTCTGATGATGGATGTTGCCTTTTTAAGACTGTGCCTTCAACCGATGGTGGGGAGGAACGTGTCTGTGATGTACTGGGTAGAGTCCACTACTCTCTGCCGCTTCATGTGCTTTTGACTTGCTGTATCAGACTGTGGTGGACCCAGACAAAATGATTACCACAGAAGAGTTTGTTAGCGTGTTCGGTGACAAGCCAAACCTCCTAATCTCCCAAGAAAGTAATTATGTCTTAACACACAGCAGCTTGTATTATGAGAACCACAGACTCTGCCGTGACAGTTGCGAACCCTCGCAGGTGGGCCTCAGAACGTGCTAGGCAACCACACTTGTGAGTATGCACGTTCCAGTCGATTAGTGTTCATTGTGGTGGTGTTTAACTCCCTTCCTCTCATCCCAGTCTTGACAA
The DNA here is from genome assembly GCF_048418815.1 of Hemitrygon akajei. Lineage (NCBI taxonomy): Eukaryota > Metazoa > Chordata > Chondrichthyes > Myliobatiformes > Dasyatidae > Hemitrygon > Hemitrygon akajei. The sequence continues at coordinate 38,505,216 of NC_133127.1, forward strand.
AAATTGGCCAAAAGCACAGCAACATTTATGCTCCTGCTAACCTTCACCCTTGTTCTGGGAACAAAGACTACCATTTTGATTGAGGCTGTAAAGCAGCAGTATTTATTTAGAAATAAGTTGTTGCTTCCTAGCTACAGTGTTGGCATGAGCTTTCAGTTTGAGAGCTTTAGTTAACAGGTCTGATAGCCCAGCATTTATTGCTCTTCCTTTACCCTTCACAGTTCTTATTAAAAGTCAGTGAACTTCAGTGTCTCTCCCTCTTGTCCTTGGGACATAACCACACACTTTGTGGTAGAAAAGTAGGTAGAATCTACAGAGTGAAATGGACTGTCGACATTTTGGGTAGAGATTGTTCATCCAGACTGGATGAAGAATTTCATTTCTGAATGTTAACTGTCTATTTCTCTGTGTATATACTGCCTGTTCCAATGAGTTCCTCCAGCATTTTGTGTAATGCTCCAGATTCCAGTATCTAATTGTAAAACAGTGCATTAATACATAGAAGCATTAATATATGGAAAGTGTTGCAGCCTAAATTAAGTTTTTTGGAGACGTACATCAGACCTCTCTATATTACATTTTTATAACAAAGACCAATCAGTCCATTGCATGTATGCTAGCTCTCACATTAACTCCATTTCCCTGCAATTGATTTTCCATGATGCCCATCGATATCTGCAAGATTCTCCTACTACCCATCTGCACTCAAGAGGCAAGTTAATAGTGACCAATTAACCTGCCAACCTCATACCTTTGGGATGTGGGAGGAAACCCACACAGTCACAGCAGGAATGTGCAAACTCCACATAAAGACAACACTGGAAGTCAGGACTGAACCAGAGTCTCTGGAGCCGTGAGACAGTAGCTCTACTGCCACACCACTGCTCTGCCCATCCAGAAATCCATAAAATAGCCGAGGCAATCAGACATGGGAGCCGTTGGATCAAAGTCCAACCCATGCACAGTGAGGCAGAGTGTTTTCAAGAGAAGTATTCAGAGGCCAAAACTCCGGGTTGCTCCAAAAATCCCAGGAACTAAAGATTAACCTTTGGACACAACCAGCAAAACCGGCAAGAAAAATGTATCCTTTCAGTGCTTCTGTTGATGATTAATAAAAATGTATCAATGGGAATAAAGAACTGTCTGCAATTCAGTGGTTGGGAATAGGGGCTTGTAGAAGTACTCCAGGGGTTAACAATACAGCTGGCTGTGATCATGGAGTTGGGAAGGGTGTGGCTTAGACTCTGGAACACTGTACAGTTGCTCACATCTCTCCGCTCAAGCACAATGACACCCCAGCATTAATATCCAAAACAGCTGAACACCAAATTAGCTGGTGCTTGTTTAATAGGGCCTTGGCTTAGAGAAGGAGGGCAAAAATCAGAACAAGACTTTAACAAAATGCAAGTGTAACCTACCGTGAAATTTAGGCCAAATACTTCCTCAATGTCATCATCTTCATAATTGAGAAGTTCCTGAAGATTTCTGAAGAGAAAATTGGAGGTAAGTTATTGACCAACTGCTGTCGGAAACACCATTGAAACAAACGTGCTTATAAGTCACAGATATCTTCATTAGGCCCAACTTCGATGCTCCACCATGGTTATTATCTCTTCTCCTCTCTCCTGTCAGGCAGGAGGTACAAAGACTGAAAGCAAAGTATTATAAGACTTGAATGGACCTCACTTATGGTAAAGATGAACTCTTGGTCTTCCAGTCTACCACCAGGGCTCTTGCACTTTATATGTTGACTTGAACTGCACTTTCTCTCTACGTGCAGAAATTTCAGATGATCGTTTTCCTTCATTCTTTTACCTCAGGCAGAGGGGCCCGCTGATACTTTACACAGAAGTCTTCCTCTCAGGGTTATGCTGAAAGCACTTACCATCAGGTTTAAGGATTGCTTCTCACCCACTATTATCAGACTCTGGAATGAACCTTTCACATGCAAAAAGATGAGTTCTTGATCTCACAATCTACCTCATCATGGCTTTTGGACCTTATTCATCTGCCTGCACTTCCCTTTCTCTGTGACTGTAACACCATATCCTGCATTCTGTTTTCTTGATGCAGTCGTGTATGGAATGATCTATCTGGATGGGACGCAAACAAAAGTTTTTCGCTGTATCTTGGTACATGTGACAAAAATAATAATACCAACCACAAGGACGATCACCATAGAGGAAGGCTCTTGCTTTCAGCTTTAAAACCATGAAACTGATGGAGTATGAATATATTGAACAACTCCCTGCCACTCAGAATTCTGGGAACATTCAATTTCCATGTTGCCAGTAATAAGCCAGCTGACCCGTGAAAGAATGATGTGTCCACCTGGTCAACAAGTCTATTGTAGAATATAAATAATAATAATAATAATATCCTCCCGCACCTCACTAGCATATCGGGCAGAAACCTTGCCATTTCTCTAGCGTTTGTCTGTTTTATGAGGCCGAGTTGCTAGCTTGACATTCAGCCCAGCACGGATGAAAAGCGTGTAAGGAGTCAGCCAGATGCGAACCTTGTCCCAAAGTCCAGTTTAGATGCCACTACACCACCGGCTGGCTGTAGAATATAAATAGCCTCTAGTTAATGCAACTATGGCAATGATACCAGAGAACAGCAGTCAGCAAATGAGCTGCAATGTTGGTCATCTTCTTGTGGATTTAAAATTGAAGGATTCTAAAGTCTAGAGGTAGAAATTTGTTAAACTCCAAGGACTACAAGGACAACTAAGCCAAATGAAAGCCTCCATCAGGGTAGCACAGTAGCATAGCGGTTAGTGCGAGCTACTACAGCTCCAGTAATCACTAATCAAAGTTCGATTCCCATCACTATCTGTAAGGAGTTTCTATGTTCTCCCCATGACTGTGTGGGTTTCCTGTGGATGCTTTAGCTTCAAAGACGTATGGTTAGGGTTAGCACCCTCAGCCATTAGGCTCTATGATGAGTCAACCTATAGCTGGGGAAGTGATGACCCCCCCCCCCCCATCCCGTAAGACTGCTTGAGGTAACTTATTTTTTATTCTTTCTTACTACTCTTCTAATATTTGCATATTTGTATATCTGTGCACTTGTAATGCTACTGGGACACTGTAATTTCCTTTGGGATCAATAAAGTATCCACTTCTCTATCTGGTAAGTTGTGGCCACGGTATGTTGACACCAGAAGTGTGGCAGGACTTGCCGTCTGTCCAACATAATCCTCGCTGATCTGATTTGATACATTTCATGGTACGTTTCAATCTATGTACATGTGACAAATAAAGGGGATCTTTATTTGTGCAAGGGCAGCTCCTTGTATGCTTTCCATCTGTGTTGGGTTGAGCATCCAGCTAGTAACTTGGCCTCATAAAAAATAGACAAATGCAGGGTTGCTGCCCAGTGCACCACAAGGTGCAGAGAGGAACAATAATGATCTACAAACTGGAGTTAATCACCTCAATGGCTCTCAGTCACCCCACTACAGGAGTTAATGAAACATCTGAGGTTCACATGGCTTCCCATCTACCTTGGCTGATTGACCCCAGTCACTTTTTTGCCATTTCTGTTCTTACCCTCCCCTTGCCCCAGAGGGATGAGGACTGTTCCACCCAGCATTTTGTTAGCAAATGTGTAGTAGCTGGAGAACAAAACGGAGCACCTTGAAGGCAAGATTACTGTTATCAGAGAGAAATGAGAGATTGTTGTGTTCTATGATTGAATGAGACGTGGCTTAATCCCAGCAGACCAGATACGGTGATCAGACCCGTAGGCTTCTCAATTCAAAGGATGGACTGAACCACCGATCAGGAAAAAGCAAAAGCTGGAGGTGTGCATTTCATGATGAACTCTCGGTGGTGCTTTGATGTGGCTGTTTTGTTGAACTCATGTTCCCCCAATCTTGAACACTTAGTGGTCAAAAGCCGTCCGTTTTATTTAGCTAGGGAGTTTTCCTCCGTAATCTTGTCTGCAGTTTACATACCACCAGTGGGCGGCTATAATCATACACTTGAGATACTGCATGATACTGTTGCCAAACAAGAAACAGTCCATCCTGATGCATTTCAAATCATAGTCGGGAACTTCAACCAGGCTAGCTTGAAGAAAACCCTGCTCAATTACCATCAGCATATAACCTGTAGCACCAAAGATCTCTTCACAGTATCCATTGTACCAAGATAATAAATGCCTACTGTTTCATGTTCAGACCACATTTCAGGAAACCTGATCACTTGGCTGTCCTTCTCTCTACACACAGGCAGAGGCCAAAGAGCAAGGCTCCAGAGATTAGGACTACAAAGAGGTGGTCAAGAGAGGCAGAGGAGCAGCTATAGAATTGCTTCAAGTCAGTGGACCGGGCCATGTTCAAGGACTCATCTGTGGATCTGAATGAACACACCATAGTTGTCACAGAGTTTATTATAACACTTGTAGATGAGTGTGTCCCCACAAAATCATTCAGTGTCTTCCTCAACCAGAAGCCCTGGATGAACCATGAGATCCACAATCTGCTGAGGGCCAGGTCAGAGGTATTCAAGTCTGTACGATCTTCAGAAAGCCATCTCGTGGGCAAAGTGGCAATTCCAGATTAAGCCTGAATCAACGAAAGATGCTCCACAATTGTGGCAAGGTTTGAATACTATCACCTCTCATAAAGTTAAATCAAGCGACATAGGTGACAAGAGGGCTTCGCTTCCAGATGAGCTCAATGCCTTCTACACTCACTTTGATTGGCAAAGTGTGAAGGAACTCCCACAGCCCCAGATGATCCTGTGATTTCAGTCTCTGAGGCTGACTTGCAAGCAGGCTTCAGGAGGGTGAACCCATGGAAAGCATCTGGCCCAGACTGGCCAAGCACTAAAGAGCTGTGCTGATCAACTGACTGGTGTGTTCACAGAGATCTTTAACCCCTCACTTTGGCAGCCTGAGGTACTCACTCACCCACTTCAAGCAGGCCTAAGAAGAACATGGTAACTTGCCTCGATGACTATCATGCAGTAGCCCTTACATCCACAGTGATGAAGTGTTTTGTAAGGTGGATGATGAAACATATCAACTCCTGCCTTGGAAGCAACTTGGATCTGCTCCAATTAGCCTACTGGAGCCACAGGTCAACAGCAGATCCCAGATACCATTGAGTTGAGCTCTTCACTCAACTCTGGAACATCTGAACATACATAAAGATGTTCTTTATTGACTACAGCTTGGCATTCATTACCATCATCCCCTCAAAACTAATCAATACATTTCAAGACCTTGGTCTCAATACCTCCTTGTGCAATTAGATCCTCAATTTCTTCACTTGCTGACCCCAGTCAATGCAGATTGGCCACAATATCTTCTCCATTATCTCCATCAGCACCACAAGGCTGTCTGCTTAGTTCCCTTCTATACTCACTTTACACTTATGACTGTGTGGCTAAACACAGCTCCAATGTCATATTCAAGTTCACTAACGCCACCACTGTTGTAGACCAAATCAAAGGTGGTGAAGGATCAGCATATAGGAGGGAGATTGAAAATTTGGCTATGTGGTGCCACAACAACAACCTCTTACTCAATGTCAGCAAGAGAAAACCAGAGTAGTCCTCATCAGAGGATCAGAGGTAGAGCAGGTCAGGAACTTTATATTCCTCTGTGTTGTTATTTTGGCGGGCCTGTCCTCGGCCCAGCACATGTGCAATCATGAAGAAAGCACAGCAGCACCTCTACTTCCTCATAGGTTTGCTACGTTCAGCTTGACATCTAAAACTTTGACTAAATTCTATAAATGTGTAGTGGAGGGTATACTGACTGGCTGCATTACAACCTGGTATGGAAACACCAATGACCTTGAACGAAAAATCCTACAAATGTAGTGGATACAACCCTGTCCATTAAGGGTAAAGCCATCACCACCACTGAACACATCTACATGAAGCACTGTCACAGGAAGGTAGCATCCATCACCAGGACCCCCACCACCCAGGACATGCTCTCTTCTCACTTTTTCCATAAGGAAGGTGGTACAGGAGCCTCAGTACTCACACCACCATGTTCAGGAACAGTTATTACCCCTCAGCCATCAGGCTTCTGAAAAAAGATTAGCTTCACTCAACTTAACTTGCCCCATTATTGAGCTGTTCCCACAACGTATGGACTTACTTTCAGGGACTCTTCATCTCATGTTCTTTATATTTATTGCTTATTTATTGCTACTACTATTATTATTATTATTATTATTTATTTCTTTTCATACTTGCATAGTTTGTTGTTTTTTTGCACATTAGTGTGGTCTTTCATTAATTCTATTATAATTATAATTCTATTATGGCTTCATTGAGTATCCCTGCAAGAAAATGAATCTCAGGGTTGTATATGGTGACATATGTGTACATTGATAATAAACTTGCTTTGAACTTTGAACAAAACAGCAAGAGTTCCTTTGGTTCGTATCTTTCACCCTAACGTTCAACACATTATCTACTAAGTTACAATGGAATCTCACCACCCAGTACATTTTCTCTTCACAACACTATCTGTTTTCCACAGGGACCATTCTCTCTGTGACTCTCTGGTTCGGTAATCCCCATTCTCATCGCCCATCTCCTGGCACTTTTCCCTGCAAGTGTAGAAGGTCAAACACTTCCACACCCCCACCTACACCAACATCCAGGGGCTTAAACAGCTCCTCCAGGAGAGGGAGAGGTTCACATGTACCTCCTTTAAACTCATTCACTTCATTTGGTTCCCTTAGCTGTTTTCCTCTATATCTGGGGCTCCCAACCTTTTTTTATGCCATGGGCCAATACCATTAAGTAAGGGGACCATAGACCCCAGTGTGGGAACCCCTGCTCTATATTGATACGGTCAAGTGTAGGCTAGGTTGACCATTTTGTATAATAGTCTACATTCTGTCTGTAATGACTATCCTGAGCTCCCAGTTGCAAACTATTTTAACACTCCTCCCTATGCCCACACTGATCTGCCCGTCCTTGGCCTTCTCCACTGCCAAGATGAGGCCAAACACAAATCTGAAAAACGAAGCCTCATATTCCATCCCAGTAGTCTACAACCCAAAATTATGAGCACTAAATTTTCCAAATTCAAGTAACCCACACCCCTCATGTTCCTTCCCCTCTCTTCTGTACCAGGCTTCCTCAGCTGTTTTTTCCAAATAGCCACTCCCACCTCCCCTTTCCCTGTAACCCACTCTCATTCCCATCTCACCTGGTTCCCTCTGCCTACTACCCACATGCTCTATCTACCTGTTCTTCTAGCTCCTCCCCGACTGGTTCCATCTACTCACGACTCCTCCCTTATCTAGTTCTAATTAGCAATCTCTTTACTTATCATTCTCCTCAGATTCCAGCATTTGCAACCTCTTGCGTCTCAATCTATCTCCTCCAGCCTCTTTACCTCTACTCTCTTCTCCTCCAGCTGGTTCCATCCGTCCATCGTCTCCCTGCTAAACTGATTCTGACTATCACTTACCAGTTCCCACCTCACCCTTCCCTTTCACCTTTTTATACCAGCCATCACCCCCCTACATTCTCATTCAGGGTCTCAAACTGAAACGTTGACCAGCCTCCACCTGACCCACAGAGTTTTTCCAGATCCCAGCCACTGCAGTCCCTTATGCCTTCCATCTATGGTTCACTTACCGGCCTAGTGTTGGTGAGAGTTCCTTCAGGTCATCGAGAGTTGGCTGCTCGTGGAGCAGTTTCTTGTACAGGGCCAATGGGAAGTGGAAGTCTGCCACAAAGCCATGGTACAGAGCGAGCCAGCAGAGAATTCCCAGTAGCCAGAAGGCATCCTTGATTTTTGGGTCCTGTGTATTGAAGGTGGTATCATAAATCTTCCATGTGAAGCCTTAAGTCAACAATACCATCAGCCATATGGGAAATGGAAAGGGCAATCCTTTATTCAAAGCTGATGATCTAACTGCATGCCTTGGTTCCATTATCATCTACACCCTCCTTGTTCACTGATCTCAGGTTAAAATCAGCTTGTAACTTCTGAGCTGTTGCCTTCTGAACTAATTTCATGCTTACCTAGTTAGGGTTTCCAACGGCTCACAACTGCCTTTGATTGATCAGAGCAAGGCCTCGGTTTGGCCAGCTCTGAAACCTTTCGCTCAAGATTTCTGAATGGTTCTTAAATTAGTAAATATACAAAAGCTACACTGATGAACAACTGAATATTAATAATGAACAGCTAAAACATGTAAGAGAATTGAAGAGAGAGCTTCAGCAACACACGAGGTATTTAATTGCTAAACTAAAAATAATACCAAAGAATATTTAAGGTAAACAGGGTATCTTTTGCAACACACAGAATGCTGGAGGAACTCAACAGATCAGGCAAGATCTAAGGAGGGAAATGGACAGTGCATGTTTCAGTTTGAGACCCTTCATCAATAATGGAAAGAAAGAGAGGAGATAGCCAGTATAAAGAGGTGGGGGGAAGGAGCAGAGCAAGAGCTGGCAGATGATAGGTGGATCCAGCTGGGAAGGGGATGATAGGCAAGTGAAAGGAGGCTGGGAAAATGGGAATGAAGTGAGAGACAGAGAGGTGACAGGTGGAAGTGACAATGGGCTGAAGGAGATGATAGTTCAGGACAATGGACCACGGATCAATGGAGGGAGGAAAGGAGAGGAACCACAGGGAGGACCAAGTGGGTGATGAGAAGATTGAGAGGGTGGAGGACAGGAAAGAGAATGTGTGAGAGGTTGGTGGGACAAGGAAAAAAAAACATTGGTGAGAGGTTACCAGAAATTGAGAACTTGAAGCTCGTGCCATCAGGTTAGAGACTAACAAGGTGAAATATGAGGTAGTGTTCCTCTAATCTGTGTCTCACATCAATTTGACAGTAGAGGAGGCTGTGGATAGACATGTTGGTGTGGGAATGGAGAGTGCAATTAAAATCCAGGCTGTTATGACAGAGGGAACCAAGGTTCTCAGTATATAAATCTTTCTATACCATGAGAGACATTCTGTAGGATAACCCTGATTTTCTGTTACAGGCCATTTATTGTAACTTAAGAGCACCGCTTTCCATAATCTCTCCTATTTGGACTGATCTTTTGTTAAGTTTATTCTTACTCTGCCCTACCTGGGGTAATGATTTCACTCTGACCGTTCACTGGTTACATCAAAATGCTTCAATCAATCAATTAATCCTATTTATTCCAGGGGATGCAAGCCTAGTTTATAAAAACAGGTAGCACTAAATTATTTGGAATTGTTTAATAAAGACAGACTTCAGTTTGTACTCCATCTACAAGAAGCATTGGCACAAGAAAGGCCATCATCAAGGTCACCCACCATCCAGGCCATGCTCACTCCTTACTACTGCCATTGGGCAGGAAGTACATGAGTCTTAGGCCCCACACCACCAGGTTAAGGAACAGATGTTACTCCACAACCATCAGACTCCTGAATCAGGGTGGACAATTTCACTCACCTGAACATTGAACTGATTCCACAACCTACAGACTAACTTTCAAGACCTCTACCAGTAATGAGCTCTGTATTATTGATTTATTGATTGATTGATTGATTTATTATTTGCGCGATTTTATTTCCTGTTGCATATTGATTGTTTGTTGGTCTTTGATTGTATAGCTTTTCATAAATTCTATAGTATTTCTTTATTTTTCTGTAAATGGCTGCAAGAAGCTTAATCTCCCTGTAGTATATGGTGATATATACATAGTTTGACAATGCACCTACTTTGATATTGATATCTCCCTCACTCATATCCCATATTACTCACTTTATTTCTTCCCAGTACCTTCTCATTCCCCTCATGTTTCTCCAGATCCCTCCTAGGGCGCTGTTGGAGGGACAGGACGAGTGTGGCACTGTCAGAGGGGTACCACTGAGCAAACTCAGCAGTACTGAGGGAGTACTTCATGACACCTACCCATTCCGGGAACCAAAGAAGTCTGGATTCTTCATATTGTTTGAAAATCATTGGTTGATTGTATAACTCCTTGGTAATAACAGAGAAGAACTCCTGTGAAAGTCCTCTTTGATCAATACCTTCCTCTCCTTTAAAGACGACCTAAAATAGTTCGGATGAATGTAACAGAATTAAACATTTTAAAAATCTTAATTTTCCGTTCAGATTTTCAGCTTCCCAATTTTCCCCCTTTACAAAACATTCAAGATTCAAGATTGATTAATGTCATTTCCTGGAATAATTGTTGCTCTAGATCCAACGCAGCACAGAAAAAATACAAAAGGTAAAGAATAATGAACACAATAAATATACAGTAAATACATAAGATAACTCATATACATACATACATTGATTAATATGTCCATAGAGTGATGTTAGGCACTTGAATGCACATAACATTACTGGCAGAAATGAAAAGTAGTGACGATTGAGGATGTGGAGGGGTGGGTTAGTTGGCGGAGGTGTCGATCAGCCTTACTGCTTGGGGAAAGTAACTATTTTGAGTCTAGAGGTTCTGATGTGAATGTTATATGGATGGGCGTGGGACAAGCAGTCCATGAGCAGGGTGGGTGGGATCCTCACGATACTACTAGCCCCTTTTCCAGCACCTTTCTGTATATACGTCACTGATGGTGTGTAGGTTGATGCCAGAGATGCATTGCTTGTAGGGCCTTCCTGTTCATCGTGGTGCACATTCTGTATCATGCAGCATGTTAGGATGCTCTCTACTGTGCATCTGTAGAATGATGTGGGCATGGACGTGCAAAGTCCAGTTCCCTTCAGCCTCCTCAGACAGTAGAGGTGTTGGTGAGCCTTCCTGACCGGGGAGAATCGTTCTGGCACCATGAGAGGTGGTATGTAATGTGCACTCCAGGAGTTTGAAACTGTTATTCCACCGCGGTAGCACAAATTTAAAGGAAGATGTGAGTGGTGCAAGGTAACTACCTCCTTCATCTTGCTGACATCGAGGAAGAGGTCATTTGCCTGTCAACAGGCCTCAAGGTTCTCCACCTCCTCTCGGTAGGCTGTCTCATTGTTACTGGTGATGAGCCCCTCTGCTGCTGTGACATCAACTCACTTGACAATCTGATTACTCTGGCACTTGGCAGTGCATTCTTGTGTGAGCAGAGTGTACAGCAGTGGGCTCAGCACACTGCCCTGAGGGGCACCAGCGTTGAGGATGATGGGTAGGGAGGAACTTTTGTGCATCCTGACTATCTGAGGTCAGTTAGTGAGGAAGTCCAACACCAAATTGCACCATGGTGTATTTGGACTATAAGACAGTAAGTCATAGGAGCACAATCTGTTCTGGCATTTCATCATAACTGATTCTCAAGAACCTATCAACCTCTGCTTTAGATACACCCAATGACCTGGCCTCCACAGCCACATGTGGCAAGAAATTCCACAGATTCACTACCCTCTGGCTAAAGTAATTCTCCCTCTTCTCCATTTTAAATGGACGTCCCTCTATTCTAAGGTTGCACCATCTGGTCAGAGACTCCACAACTATAGGAAATACTCTCTCCACTGCCACTCTATCTAGGCCTTTCAACTTCCATAGGTTTCAATAGATCCCCCCTCCCTTCTAAATTCCAGTGAGTACAGACCCAGAGCCATCAAACGCTTTTCATATGATAAGCTTTTCATTCCTGGAATCATTTTCGTGAAACCTTCTTTGAATCCTCTCCAATGTCAGCACTTCCTTTCATAGATTTGGTGCCCAAAATTACCCACAATACCCCAATTGAGACTTTATCAATGCCTTTTAAAGCCTCAGCATTATATCCTTCTTTTTATATTCTAGTCCTCTCGAAATGAATACTAACTTTGCATTTGCCTTCCTTACCACCGACTCAACCACCAAGATAACCTTTAGGGAATCCTGCATGAGGACTCCCAAGTCCCTTTGCGCCTTAGATTTGTGTATTTCCTCCCTGTTTAGAAACTTTTATTTTTTCTACCAAAGTGCATGCACCATGCTGTCTACAGCCTATTTTATCATGTGCCTCCAAGTACCCCCAACCAATGAGGTCAAACTGGCTTCTAATTTCTTTGCTTCTGCCTCTCTACATTCTTGAAGAGTAAAGAGACATTTGCAATTTTCCAGTCTTTCAGAAGTAGTCCAGAATCTATCGATTCTTGTAAGATCATTACTAGTGCCTCTACAATCTCTTTGCTCGCCTCTTTCAGAACCCCAGGGCATTCATCATCAGGTCCTGGTGATTTATCTACCTTCAGACCCTTCAGTTTCCCAAAAACATTTTCCCTAATAATGGCAACTTCACACAGTTCTGCCCCAACACCTGGAACTTCCACCATACTGCTAATGTCTTCCACAGTGAGGACTGATGCAATATGCTTATTCAGTTTGACCGCCATTTCCTTGTCTGCATTACTACCACCCCAGCATAATTTTCCTGTGGTCCAATATCCACTCTCACCTCTCTTTTACACTTTATGTATCTGAACAAAATTTTGTATTTAGTATTATTGGCTAGCTTACCTTCATATTCCATCTTTTCCTTCTTAATGACTTTTTAGTTGCCTTTTGTTGATTTTTAAAAGCTTCCCCATCCTCTAACTTTCCATTAATTTTTGCTCTATTATATGCTGTCTTTTGGCTTTTATGTTGGCTTTGATTTCTCTTGTTAGCCATGGTTGTGTCATCTTGCTTTTAGAATTCACCTTCCTTTTCGGGATGTATTTATCCTGTGTGTTCCAATTTACATAGAACATTGAATAGTACAGCACATTACAGGCCCTTTGGCCCACAATGTTTTGTCAACCCTCAAACCCTGCCTCCCATATAACACCCCACCTTAAATTCCTCCATATACCTGTCTAGTAATCTCTTAAATTTCATTAGTGTATCTGCCTCCACCACTGACTCAGGCAGTGCATTCCATGTACCAACCACTCTCCGAGTGAAAAACCTTCCTCTAATATCCCCCTTGAACTTCTCTCCCTTTACCTTAAAGCCATGTCCTCTTGTACTGAGCAGTGGTTGCCCTGGGGAAGAGGCGCTGGCTGTCCACTCTGTCTATTCCTCTTAATATCTTGTACACCTTTATTATGTCTCCTCTCATCCTCCTTCTCTCCAAAGAGTAATGCCCTAGCTCCCTTAATCTCTGATCATAATCCATACTCTCTAAACCAGGCAGCATCCTGGTAAATCTCCTCTGTGCCCTTTCCAATGCTTCCACATCCTTCCTATACTGAGGCAACCAGAACTGGACACAGTACTCCAAGTGTGGCCTAACTAGAGTTTTATAACTCTATCCCTCGATTTATGAAAGCTAACACCCCATAAGCTTTCTTAACTACCCTATCTACCTGTGAGGCAACTTTCAGGGATCTGTGGACATGTACCCCCCAGATCCCTCTGCTCCTCCACACTACCAAGTATCCTGCCATTTACTTTGTACTCTACCTTGGAGTTTGTCCTTCCAAAGTGTACCACCTCACACTTCTCTGGGTTGAACTCCATCTGCCACTTCTCAGCCCACTTCTGCATCCTATCAATGTCTCTCTGCAATCTTCGACAATCCTCTACACTGTCTACAACACCACCAACCTTTGTGTCGTCTGCAAACTTGCCAACCCACCCTTCTACCCCCACATCCAGGTCGTTAATAAAAATCACAAAAAGTAGAGGTCCCAGAACAGATCCTTGTGGGACACCACTAGTCACAACCGTCCAATCTGAATGTACTCCCTCCACCACGACCCTCTGCCTTCTGCAGGCAAGCCAATTCTGAATTCACCTGGCCAAACTTCCCTGAATCCCATGCCTTCTGACTTTCTGAATAAGCCTGCCGTGTGGAACCTTGTCAAATGCCTTACTAAAATCCATGTAGATCACATCCACTGCACTACCCTCATCTATATGCCTGGTCACCTCCTCAAAGAACTCTATCAGGCTTGTTAGGCACAATCTGCTCTTCACAAAGCCATGCTGACTGTCCCTGATCAGACCATGATTCTCTAAATGCCCATAGATCCTATCTCTAAGAATCTTTTCCAACAGCTTTCCCACCACAGACATAAGGCTCACTGGTCTACAATTACTTGGACTATCCCTACTACCTTTTTTGAACAAGGGGACAACATTCGCCTCCCTCCAATCTTCCGGTACCATTCCCGTGGACAACGAGGATATAAAGATCTTAGCCAGAGGCTCAGCAATCTCTTCCCTTGCCTCGTGGAGCAGCCTGGGGAATATTCCATCAGGCCCTGGGGACTTATCCGTCCTAATGTATTTTAACAACTCCAACACCTCCTCTCCCTTAATATCAACATGCTCCAGAACATCAACCTCACTCATATTGTCCTCACCGTCATCAAGTTCCCTCTCAGTGGTGAATACTGAAGAGAAATATTCATTGAGGACCTCGCTCACTTCCACAGCCTCCAGGCACATCTTCCCACTTTTATCTCTAATCGGTCCTATCATCCTGTTATCCTTTTGTTCTTCACATAATTGAAGAATACCTTGGGGTTTTCCTTTACCCTACTCACCAAGGCCTTCTCATGCCCCCTTCTTGCTCTTCTCAGCCCCTTCTTAAGCTCCTTTCTTGCTACCCTATATTCCTCAATAGACCCATCTGATCCTTGCTTCTTAAACCTCATGTATGCTGCCTTCTTCCACCTGACTAGATTTTCCACTTCATTTGTCACCCATGGTTCCTTCACCCTACCATTCTTTATTTTCCTCACCGGGCAAATTTATCCCTAACATCCTGCAAGAGATCCCTAAACATTGACCACATGTCCATAGTACATTTCCCTGCAAAAACATCATCCCAGTTCACACCCGCAAGTTCTAGCCTTATAGCCTCATAATTTGCCCTTCCTCAATTAAAAATTTTCCTGTCCTCTCTGATTCTACCCTTTTCCATAATAATGCTAAAGGTCAGGGAGCGGTGATCACTGTCCCCCAGATGCTCACCCACTAACAGATCTGTGACCTGACCCGGTTCGTTACCTAATACTAGATCTAGTATGGCATTCCCCCTAGTCGGCCTGTCAACATACTGTGACAGGAATCCATCCTGGACACACTTAACCAACTCTGCCCCATCTAAACCTTTGGAACTAATCAAGTGCCAATCAATATTAGGGAAGTTAAAGTCACCCATGATAACAGCCCTGTTATTTTTGCACCTTTCCAAAATCTGCCTCCCAATCTGCTCCTCGGTATCTCTGCTGCTACCAGGGGGCCTATAGAATACCCCCAGTAGAGTAACTGCTCCTTTCCTGTTCCTGACTTCCACCCATACTGACTCAAAAGAGGATCCTGCTACATTACCCTCCCTTTCTGCAGCTGTAATAGTATCCCTGACCAGTAATGCCACCCCTCCTCCCCTTCCCCCCCCCCCCACCCCATCCCTTTTAAAGCACTGAAATCCAGGAATATTGAGAATCCATTCCTGCCCTGGTGCCAGCCAAGTCTCCATAATGGCCACTACATCATAATTCCATGTATGTATCCAAGCTCTCAGTTCATCACCTTTGTTCCTGATGCTTCTTGCATTGAAGTACACACACTTTAGCCCTTCTATCTTTACACCCTTTATTCTGCTGCTCTTTCCTCAAAGCCTCTCTATATGTTAGATCTGGCTTTACTCCATGCACTTCTTTCACTGCTCTATCGCTCCGGGTCCCATCCCCCTTGCAAATTAGTTTAAACCCTCCCGAACCATGCTAGCAAACCTACCTGCAAGGATATTGCTCCCCCTCGAGTTCAGGTGCAACCCATTCAATCTGTACAGGTTCCACTTCCCCAGAAGAGATCCCAATGGTCCAAAAAATGTAAAACCCTGCCCCCTGCACCAACTCCTCAGCCACGCATTCAACTGCCATCTCCTCCAATTCTTACCATCACTATCACGTAGTACTGGCAGCAATCCTGAGAACGCCACCCTTGAGGTCCTGTTCCTCAGCCTTCTGCCTAGTTCCCGAAACTCACACTTCAGGACCTCATCCCTCTTCCTGCCTATGTCATTGGTCCCAACATGTATCACGACTTCTGGTAGCTTTCCCTCTCGTACCAGGATGTCAGGCACCCGGTCAGAGACATTGCTTCCAGAAAGTTCAGCCATTGCTGCTCTGCCATCATCCCTACCAGTGTTCTTTTCTAATCAATTTTGGCCAACTCCTCCCTCATGCCTATGTAATTCCCTTCACTCCACTGTAATAGTGATACCTCTGACTTTAGATTTTCCTTCTCAAATTTCAGAGTGAATTTGATCATATTATGATCTCTTGTCTCTAAAGGTTCTTTTACCTGAAGCTCTCTAATCTATTCTGGTTCATTGCACCACACCCAATCCAGAATAGCTGACCCCTTAACCACAATCTGGTCTAAAAATCTGTCTCATAAGCATTCTAGAAATTCCTCCTCAGGGTGGATCCAGCACCAACCAGATTTTCCCGATCTGCCTACGTATTTAAATCCCCCATGACTGTTGTAACACTGTCCTTTTGGCATACATTTTCTATTTCCTGTTGTAATTTGTAGACCACATCTTTACTACTTTTTGGGGGTCTTTTACCTTTACAGTTCCTTAATTGATGGGGTTGCACTTGGACTATTGTGTACAGTTTTGGCCACCCTGGTATTGAAAAGACATGGTTAAACTGGAAAGAGTGCAGACAAGTTTCACAAAGATGTTGCCTGGACTAGAGTGTCTGAGTTGTTGAGAGAGGCTGGCCAGGCTAGGGCTTTACCCCTTGGAACAGGAGAATGAGGAGCAACCTTGCATAAGTATTTGAAACTATGAAAAACATAGATAAGGTGGATAGGAGCAGTTTTTTTTCCTCCCACGTTAGGCGAGTCCTAAATGAGGGAGCATAGATTTAGTGTGAGTGGAGAAGCTTAGAAAGGAAGTAAGGGCAGCTTTTTCATCCAGAGGATGGTATACAAGAAAAGAGCATGAGCTGACAGTGGAGGTGCCTGAGGCCAGTACAATAACAACATTTAAGAAGCACTTGGTTAACTGCTTGGAGGTGTGGGGTTTGGAGGGATATGAGCCAAATGTCATTAATTGGGACTAGCCGGGCTGGGCTGAAGGGCTGTAACTGTGCTGTATTGTTCGTACTGAGCTGGCAGCTGTCAGCAGGGCTCTCAGTGGTGGGAAAAAAGAAATGAGCGCAGGCAGAATTGGAGGGGGTACACAGATCTAAGTGCAGAACTTTCCATCTGTCTCCCTCTCAAGCTAAAAGCTCTATCCACTAAGCTACATTGAAGACCATAAAACCATAAGATATAGGAGCAGAAGTAGGCCATTCTGCCTATCGAGGCTGCTCCACCATTCAATCATGTACTGATCCAATTCTTCCAGTCATCCCCACTCCCCTGCTTTCACCCCATACCCTTTGATACTCTGGCTAATCAAGAACCTATCTATCTCTGCCTTAAATACACCCAGTGACTTGGCCTCCACAATCTCTTGTGGCAACAAATTCCACAGATTTACCACCCCCTGACTAAATTCTCCACATCTATGTTCTAAATGGACGTCCTTCAATCCTGAAGTCGTGCCCTAGACTCCTAGGATCCCCTACCGTGGGAAATAACTTTGCATTATCTGATCTGTTCAGCCCTTTTATCATTCAGAATGTTTGTATGAGATCCCCACTCATTCTCTTGAATTCTCCAGATGTTCCTCATATGGTAACCCTTCCATTCCTGGAATCATTCTTGTGAATCCTCCCTGAACCCTCTCCAATGTCAGTATATCTTTTCTAAAATAAGGAGCCCAACACTGCACACAATACTCCAAGTGTGGTCTCACTAGTGCCTTATAGAGCCTCAGCATCACATCCCTGCTCTAATATTCTATACGTCTAGAAATGATTGCTAACATTACATTTGCCTTCTTCACCACCAACTCAGCCTGGAGGTTAACCTTTAGGGTATCCTGTACAAGGACTCCCAAGTCCCTTTGCATCTCTGCAGTTTGAATTCTCTCCCCATTTAAATAATAGTCTGCCCGTTTATTTCTTCTACCAAAGTACATGACCATACACCTTCCAACATTGTATTTCATTTGCCACTTCTTTGCCCATTCACCTAAACGATCTAAGTCTCTCTGCAGGCTCTCTGTTTCCTCAACACTACCCCCTCCTCCACCTATCTTTGTATCATCGACAAATTTAGCCACAAATCCATTAATCCCATAGTCCACATCATTGACATATATCGTAAAAGGCAGTGGTCCTAACACTGGCCCCTGTGGAACTCCACTGGTAACCCGCAGCCAGCCAGAATAGGATCCCTTTATTCCCACTCTCTGTTTTCTGCCGATCAGCCAATGCTCCACTCAGGCTAGAAACTTCCCTGTAATTCCATGGGCTCTTATCTTGCTAAGCAGCCTCATGTGTAGCACCTTGTCAAAGGCCTTCTGAAAATCCAAGTACACCTACAGCATCTCCTTTGTCTACCCTGCTTGTAATTTCCTCAAAAAATTACAGTATGTTTGTTAGGCAGGATTTTACTTTCAGGAAACCATGCTATCTTTGGCCTATCTTGTCATGTGTCTCCAGGTACTCTGTAATCTCATCCCTAACATTCGATTCCAACAACTTCCCAACCACTGATGTCAGGCTAACAAGTCTATAGTTTCTTTTCTGCTGCATCCCACCCTTCTTAAATGACAGAGTGACATTTGCAATTTTCCAGTAACCCGGTACAATGCCAGAATCTATCAATTCTTGAAAGATCATTGTTAATACAGTCTCTCCAGCTACTTCCTTCAGAACCTGAGGTTGCATTCCGTCAGGTCCGGGAGATTTACTCACCCTCAGACCATTAAACTCCCTGAGCACCTTCTCAGTCATAATTTTCACTGTACATACTTCACTTCCCTGACACTCTTGAATGTCCAGTATACTACAGATATCTTCATCTGTCATCTCTGTGTCTCTCATTACAATATCTCCAGCATCATTTTCTATTGGTCCTATATCTACCCTCCACTCTCTTTTACCCTTTATATACTTAAAAAAGCTTTTAGTATCTTCTTTGATATTAGTCGCCAGATTCCTTTCATAATTCATCTTTTCCTTCCTAAACACCTACTCAGTTTTCTTCTGCAAGTTTTTAAAAGCTTCCCAATCCTCTATCTTCCCACTAGCTTCGGCTTCCTTTAATTCCCTCTCTTTTACTTTTACTTTGGCTCTGACTTCACTTGTCAGCCATGGTAGTGTCCTTCTATTCGAAAATTTCTTCTTATTTGGAATATATCTGTATTACACTTCTCTCATATTTTGCAGAAATTCCAGCCATTGCTGCTCTGCTGTCTGTTCTGCTGGTGTCCCGTTCCAGTCAACCTTGGCCAGTTGCCCTCTCATGCCTTTGTAATTTCCTTTATTCAACTGAAATACCAACACACTGGATTTTAGTTTCTCCTTCCCAAATTTCAAAGTGAACTTGATCATATTGTGATCACTGTTCTCTAAGGGTTTCTTAACCTTAAACTCTCTTTTCTCCTCTGGATCATTGCACAACATCCAATCCAGCACAGCCGATACCCTAGTGGGCTCAACAACAAGCTGTTCTAAAAAGCCATTCTACATTCTACAGACTTGCACATTCTGCTGTGCTTCTACATTACTGCTGTAACATGGAGACCAGAATTATGGGTTATAACCAAGCTAGGAGTAAATTAGAAAGTAATCTTTGTATATTAAGAAAGAGATATTGAATAGGTTAGAAAGAACAATATACTGAAGACAAAATCCCTTGTCGATTTAAGAAGAAAGATATGGTTTTGAGGTGAGGAAAGATTGTAGAATGTGAATGTGAATCACTGTGTGTCAGACAGAGTGGTCAGCAGCACTGGGGCTCCACAGGGGACTGTCCTGTCTCCCTTTCTCTTCACCATCTACACCTCGGACTTCAGCTACAACACAGAGTCTTGCCATCTTCAGAAGTTTTCTGATGACTCTGCCATAGTTGGATGCATCAGCAAGGGAGATGAGGCTGAGTACAGGGCTACGGTGGGAAACTTTGTCACATGGAGCGAGCAGAATCATCTGCAGCTTAATGTGAAAAAGACTAAGGAGCTGGTGGTGGACCTGAGGAGGGCTAAGGCACCGGTGACCCCCTTTCCATCCAAGGGGTCAGTGTGGACATGGTGGAGGATTACAAATACCTGGGGATACGAATTGACAATAAACCGGACTGGTCAAAGAACACTGAGGTTGTCTACAAGAAGGGTCAGAGCCGTCTCTATTTCCTGAAGAGACTGAGGTCCTTTAACATCTGCCAGATGATGCTGAGGATGTTCTACGAGGCTGTGGTGGCCAGTGCTATCATGTTTGCTGTTGTGTGCTGGGGCAGCAGACTGAGGATAGCAGACACCAACAGAATCAACAAACTCATTCGTAAGGCCAGTGATGTTGTGGGAGTGGAACTGGACTCTCTGACAGTGGTGTCTGAAAAGAGGATGCTGTCCAAGTTGCATGCCATCTTGGACAATGTCTCCTATCCACTCCGTAATGTACTGGTTAGGCACAGGAGTACATTCAGCCAGAGACTCGTTCCACCGAGATGTAACACTGAGCGTCATAGGAAGTCATTCCTGCCTGTGGCCATCAAACTTTACAACTCCTCCCTTGGAGTGACAGACACCCTGAGCCAATAGGCTGGTCCTGGACTTATTTCCACTTGGCATGATTAACTTATTATTATTTAATTATTTATGGTTTTATATTGCTATATTTCTACACTATTCTTGGTTGGCGCGGCTGTAACGAAACTCAATTTCCCTCAGGATCAATAAAGTATGTCTGTCTGTCTGTGAAGGCAAAGTTGTGCTATAGGTTGATATTAGTTCAAAGGAGATTGTTCTGTTGACCTAATTTCCTTTGACCTTGACAGAACACAGCTTGCAGGAGATTGAAACCGCAGCAACACTTGTATATCTATCTACCAATAGCAACAAAGAAATTAATCATTTATTTTGTTAATACTACAAGGAAGTTTAAAGTTAATTTTCAAAAAAAGCCAGTTATTATGTAAGCAGTAGAGAAGTCAACTTACACACATCAAGATCTTATACACAATAAAAAATATATATAATTTTACCTGTAATGCATCACGGAACGTGCTTGTATCATAGAGTCGTAATTGTGCCAAAGTGCTTTGAATGATATCTTCTCTGTTGATACGTAGAGCGTATTTTGGTTTGAAAATTGTGTATAACAATTCAATCAATAATGCAGTTTGAGAGTTAGAAATGCTCTCACCAAACATTTCAACCTCTTCATCAAACATTTCAACCTCTTCATCAAACATTTCAAAGTCTTCATCAAAAGTAAAAATAGATCCAGCAGATATTGCACTGTTCTCAGTAGGAACTTCCATGACTTCAGTGAATGTTTCAGTGTTCCTAGTAGGTCCAGCACTCAGTTCAAGGGATCCCATTTTATTCTCAGAAGGCACAACATTGATTTCAACAGCTGTTTCAACATTACCAGTCGGTCCATCAATCATCCCGGTAGATGTTTCAATATTCCCAGCAGATGCATCAATTTCAGTAGAAGTATCAGTGATCCTAGTAGATGGCTTGGAGATTGCAGGTGAACCATCAATGATCTGAATAATGTCCTCAGTGTTCCTGTTTGGGATATCAGCAGTTCCAGTTGGTGTGCAAGTTATAATGATAGAAGTATCAATGTCCAAACTATCAGTGACCTCAGTAAATACACTGATGTCTTGTCTAGAGGCCTCAGTGTTCACACTGGAAGCATCGACGATGCAAGTAGATGCATCACTGTTCTCAGTTGAGACATCAACAATCCCAGTAGATAAAACAGTATTCCAATTTGAGACACCAATATTCCCAGATGTTTCAGTGTTTCCAGCTGAGGCATCAATAATCCCAGTAGATGTTTCGGTGTTTCCAGCTGAGACATCAATAATCCCAGTAGATGTTTCGGTGTTTCCAGCTGAGACATCAATAATCCCAGTAGATGTTTCATTGTTTCCAGCTGAGACATCAATAATCCCAGTAGATGTTTCAGTGTTCCCAGTGAAGGCATCAATAATCCCAGTAGATGTTTCAGTGTTTCCAGCTGAGACATCAATAATCCCAGCAGATGTTTCAGTGTTTCCAGCTGAGACATCAATAATCCCAGTAGATGTTTCAGTGTTCCCAGTTGAGACATCAATAATCCCAGTAGATGTTTCAGTGTTCCCAGCTGAGGCATCAATAATCCCAGTAGATGTTTCAGTGTTCCCAGCTGAGGCATCAATAATCCCAGTAGATGTTTCAGTGTTCCCAGTGAAGGCATCAATAATCCCAGTAGATGTTTCAGTGTTCCCAGCTAAGGCATCAATAATCCCAGTAGATGCTTCAGTGTTTCCAGCTGAGCCATCAATAATCCCAGTAGATATATAATTGTCCCCAGCTGAGGCAACAATGTTCTCAGGGGATTCAAAGTTAAAACATTCATCAGATATATTGTTGGCCATAGTATTGTTAAATATAATACTCTCATCGATGAGTTCTCCATGCTGGAAGAAATAATGTACGATTTCACAACTTTTCCCAGGCTAACAAAAAAACTTTTATTATGTAACAAACCAGACCAATAAAATAAGACTTACACAAATTCTCAGGCGAGAAAGTCTCTGGAAAATGTTAATTTTGTTTTCCATAGTAAAAATACAAGAGTAGGGAATTAGTTCCAACAAAGCCTTCTGTGAAACAAAAAAATAACAAATTAATACTTGAGATTTAGACATCCAGTGGCCATTTTATTAGGTACACCTGCTTGTTAACACAAATATTTAATCAGCCAATCATGTCGCATCAACTCAATGCATTAGAACTTGCAGCCATGTTCAAGATGTTCAGCTGTTGTTCAGGCCGCACATCGGAACAAATTATGATCTAAATGACTCTGACCATGGAATAACTGTTGGTGCGAGATGGGGTGGTTTGAGTATCTCAGAAAGTGCTGATCTCCTGAGATCTTCAGACACAAAAGTATCTAGAGATTAGAGAGAATGGTGTGAAAACAAAAAAAAAATCCAGTGAGTGGCAGTTCTGTGGGTGAAAATGCCTTGATATGAGAGGTCAGAGGAGAATGCCCAGACAGGTTCAAGCTGACAGGAAGGCAAAGGTAACTCAAATTAACACACATTACAACAGTGATGTGCGAAAGAGCATCTCTGAGTGCACAACTATCAAACCTTGAAGTGGATGGGCTACAGCAGTTTAAGACCACGAGTGTACACTCAGTGGCCATTTTATTAGGCACACGATGTATATTCCCTTTGCTCTCTCTTTACCTCTTGCCATTCTTACTTATTATTGTTGTTATTATATTTTTCCTTTTGTATTTGCACAGTTGTTTGTCAGTCCTGTTGGGTGCAGCCTTTCACTGATTCTACTGTGTTTCCTGGATTTACTGTGTATGCCCGCATGAAAGCCAATCTCCGGGGTTGTACACGGTGATATATCTGTACTTTGATAATAAATTTACTTTGAATTTTGAACTTTAAGGCACACTTATTTTCTAACTTCTGATGAAAGGTCACTGGACCTAAATATTATCTCCATTTCTCTCGCCATGGAGACAGAGATTCATGCAACAAGCACTTCAACCCAACTGCCCCATGCCAACCAAGCTGCCAAATCAAGCTGGTCCTGTTTGCATTGGTCCTTATCCTTCCAAGCCTTCCCTATCCATTGTCTTATCCTATTCAATTGTCTTTTAAAAGTTGTTATCGTACCTGACTCAAACACTTCCTCTGGTGGCTCATTCCACACATGTACCGCTCACTTTTGTAAAAAAAAATGTTGCTCCACAAACTCCTGTTAAACAGCTCTCCTCTCACCTTAACTTTGCCCCCCACCCCTTGTTTTAATTCCCCAACCCTGGGAAAAAGACTGTCTAGCTATGCCGACTAACTTGCTGAGCATTTCCACCATTTTTTGTTGATATTACCTGAATCTATTCTTGTTAAATATTCATCTTAAACATTCACAGGGAATATTAGCAACATACACACAATGCTGGAGGAACTCAGGAGGCCAGGCAGCATCTATGGAAAAGAGTACAGTTGATGTTTCGGGCCGAGACCCTTCATCACGACTGGAGAAAAAAAGACAAGGAGTCAGAATTAGAAGGTGGGGCAGGGGAGGAAGAACCACAAGGTGATAAGTGAAACTGGGAGTGGGGGAGGGATGAAGTAAAGAGCTGGAAAGTTGATTGCTGGAAGAGATAAAGGGCTGGAGAAGGGGGAATCTGATAGGAGAGAACAGAAGGCCATGGAGGGAAGAAAAGGGGAGGAACACCAGTGGGAGGTGATGGGCAGGTAAGGAGATAAGGTGAGAGAGGGAAAAGGGAATGGGGAATGGAGGGGTTAAGCATTACATTTATAGGGAATATTATAGATCTACATCTAAGATGTAGGGAAAATCTACGGTGAAGTTTCACTAGCTGGATTCAATGATGCCAACACAGAGCTTCAGGAGTGACAGGTGTTGTTGTCTCCGTCACTGAAGTGTACTGGGGGCACTGGCTTGATCAGACTCAGAACAGGACCTGACACCATATTCATTTCAATTGGGATTACAGGCCTGAAAATTAGAAGGAAAACAAGAAGGCCAAAAAAAAATGGTTTTGTGGCGATGTGGCGACCCACTTCCTAGCGCACTCGAACCGGCTCACAAATAGCCAGCGCGCCGGCACAAAGGCCAGTCCCAAAAGGGCGCCAGGTCTGCTTCACCAACAAAGGGAAAAGCTCGCGCGGGACTGTGAATACGTGTCCCCTACAGCATCCACGCCCGGGGAGGGCGGGATCAGGGAGGCTTTAAAGCGAGGCCACAAAGTTTGAATAAAATCTTCTTTAACTGCAGTTTACCGACTCCGAGTCATTATTTTAGCGCTGCGTGTAGCACACCGCTACAATTGGTCACCCCGACGGTCCAAACGATATTTGGACTGGTGATGAACGACGCCGCATCTGTTCATGCAGTTTCGTTGAAACTGCCAAGCTTCTGGACGCTGCAACCTCACCTATTGTTCCAGCAAGCAGAAGCCCAATTCCACATTCGGCAGATAACCTCAGAGGACACACGTTACTACTACGTGGTGAGCTCCCTCGACCAGGAGACAGCCACCCAGGTTGAGGAGTTCATACAGTCGCCCCCGGAGGACGGCAAATACACGGACTTCAAAGCCCTACTCATAAGGACTTTCGGACTCTCACGGTGTGAGCGGGCTGCCCGTTTATTGCACCTGGATGGCTTGGTAGACAGACCTCCATCGGCTTTAATGAATGAGATGTTGTCTCTGGCCGGTGGACACACACCTGCCTCATGTTTGAGCAGGCATTCCTGGAGCAGCTGCCCGAGGACATACGCCTGCTGCTGTCCGACGCGGATTTCAGCAACCCCCGGAAGGTGGCAGCCCGGGCAGACTTGCTGTGGAACGCCGAGAAGGTGAGTGGGGCGTCCATCTCACTGATCACCCGGCCACGCTCCCAGCAGCAAACCAGTCCAGGCCCGGCCACAGAGCCCGCTAACCCCAGAGGCAGGGGTGAGGAGACCAACAAACAATGGTGCTTCTACCACCAGCGGTGGGGCGCAGAAGCCTGCTGCTGTAGCCCGCCCTGCAAGTTCCCGGGAAACGCCAGGGCCAGCTGCCGCTGATGGCTACGGCGTCTGGCCATCGGGATAGCCTCCTATATGTGTGGGACAAGAGGTCGGGACGCCGTTTTTTGGTCGACACCGGTGCCGAGATCAGCGTCTTACCTCCGACGAGTTATGACACCCGCAACAGGGCACCGGGTCCCCCCCTGAGGGCCGTGAACAGCAGCACAGTAAGGACCTACGGCACCCGTACGGTTTGGCTACAGTTCGGCTCCAGCCGGTTCACGTGGGACTTCACACTAGCCGCCATAGCCCAACTGCTCCTGGGAGCGGATTTTTTGCGGGCTCACAGCCTACTGGTTGACCTGCCAAGGAAGAGACTGGTCCACGCCGAGACCTTTCAGACGTTCTCCCTGGGAGAAGCCCAGTTGCCAGCCTCACACCTAGACTCCATCATGCTGTCCGACAATGACTTCACCAGGGTCCTGGCGGATTTCCCATCGGTTCTGGTACTGCAGTTCACGGCAGCCATGCCCAGACACGGCGTACAGCACCACATCCCGACACAAGGACCACCCTTCCACGCCCGTGCTCGAAGGCTTCCCCCGGACAAGCTCCGACTGGCGAAGGAGGAGTTCAAGAGGATGGAGGAATTGGGGATCATACGGAGGTCCAACAGCCCATGGGCCTCCCCCCTGCACATGGTGCCCAAAGCGACAGGGGGCTGGAGACCATGCAGCGACTACCGCAGGCCGAACGAGGCTACAACACCGGACCGCTACCTTGTGCCGCACATACAGGATTTTGCAGCAAACCTGCACGGCGCACGGATCTTCTCCAAGGTAGACCTCGTCCGAGGATACCATCAAATCCCGATGCATGCGGACGACGTCCCCAAAACGGCACTCATCACCCCGTTCGGCCTTTTTGAGTTCCTCCGCATGCCGTTCGGCCTGAAGAATGCCGCACAGACGTTTCAGCGGTTAATGGACGCGGTGGGACGTGACCTGGACTTCGCTTTCATCTATTTGGACGATATCCTCAAAGCCAGCAGCAGTCGTCAGGAGCATCTGTCCCACCTCCGACAACTCTTCGCCCGACTGAGTGAGTATGGTCTAACAATCAACCCGGCCAAATGCCAGTTCGGGCTCGACACCATCGACTTCCTGGGCCACAGGATTACTAAAGACGGGGCAACCCCTCTGCCCGCTAAGGTAGACGCAGTCCGCCATTTCCCCCGACCCACCACAATCAAAGGCCTGCAGGAATTCGTGGGTATGATGAATTTCTACCACCGCTTCCTCCCTTCAGCTGCCCGAATCATGCGCCCCCATTCGCCCTGATGTCGGGTCCGGGCAAGGACGTTACCTGGGACGAGGAGTCCGCCGCCGCTTTCATTCAAACGAAGGAAGCCTTGGCGAACGCAGCGAT
The DNA here is from genome assembly GCF_048418815.1 of Hemitrygon akajei. Classification (NCBI taxonomy): domain Eukaryota; kingdom Metazoa; phylum Chordata; class Chondrichthyes; order Myliobatiformes; family Dasyatidae; genus Hemitrygon; species Hemitrygon akajei. The sequence goes on from NC_133127.1 coordinate 38,532,186, forward strand.
GATAGTGCACCCCAGAATGGACGTCCCTACCGCCTTCACAGTGGACGCATCTAACACGGCAGTCGGTGGGGTACTGGAGCAACTCATCGAGGGTCGCTGGCAACCCCTGGCGTTTTTCAGCAAACACCTGCGACCACCCGAGCTCAAATACAGTGCTTTTGACCGGGAACTGTGGCGCTCTACCTGGCAATCCGGCATTTCAGGTAATTCTTAGAAGGTAGGCCCTTCACCGCGTTCACGGACCACAAACCGCTTACCTTTGCGTTCACGAAGGTGTCCGACCCCTGGTCGTCCCGCCAGCAGCAACATCTGTCCTACATCTCTGAATACACGACGGATGTCCGGCATGTCTCGGGAAAGGACAATGTTGTGGCGAACGCTCTCTCTCGCCCTAACATCCAAGCCCTGTCCCAGGGGGTAGACTATGAAGCACTGGCGGAGGCGCAGCAGGCAGACGAGGAGATCCCTAGTTACAGAACCGCAGTCTCCGGTTTGCAGCTCCAGGACCTCCCCGTAGGCCCAGGTGAGAGGACCCTACTCTGTGACGTCGCCACCGGCCAACCCCGCCCCATCGTCCCGGCAGCCTGGCGGTGGTGTGTTTTCAACTCCATTCATAACTTAGTGCACCCCTCCATCAGGACAACCGTCTGGATGGTCTCCAACAGGTTCGTTTGGCACGGACTCCGCAAGCAGGTCAGTGAATGGGCCAGAACATGCATGCACTGCCAGACGGCCAAGGTGCAGCGGCACACCAAAGCTCTGCCGCAGCAGTTCCACCCCACCCACCGGCATTTCGACCACATTCACGTGGATATCGTGGGCCCCCTGCCAGTGTCGCGAGGAGCGCAGCACCTACTCACTATCGTGGACCGGTTCACAAGATGGTCAGAGGTGGTCCCGCTCACCGACACCACTTCCGAATCTTGCGCCCGGGCACTGATTGCCAACTGGGTATCTCGCTTTGGTGTACCGGCCCACATTACCTCCGACAGAGGCGCCCAGTTCAACTCCAGCCTGTGGTCAGCTGTGGCCAGCCTTTTAGGAACACAAGCTGCACCACACAACTGCCTACCACCCACAGTCGAACGGACTGGTGGAGCGTTTCCACCGTCACCTGAAGTCGGCTCTCATGGCCCGCCTCAAAGGGCCTAACTGGGTGGACGAGCTTCCCTGGGTCCTACTCGGAATCCGCACGGTGCCCAAAGACGATCTGCATGCCTCGTCGGCCGAGTTGGTGTACGGCGCACCCCTGGTCGTCCCAGGGGAGTTCATACCAGCCCCATGGGGGCAAGAGGAAGAACCCGCAGCAGTCCTGGGCAGACTACGCGAGAGGCTCGGTAACCTGGCCCCCATACCCACTTCGCAGCATGGGCAGAACCCGACCTGCGTACCCAAAGACCTGCAGAACTGTAAGTTTGTGTTTGTACGAAGGGGCGGGCATCGGCCACCGCTGCAACGGCCCTACGAGGGGCCGTTTACGGTACTCAGAAACAACGGGTCCACATTTGTGCTGGACATTGGGGGGAGAGAGGAGGTTTTCACAGTGGACCGACTCAAACCAGCCCATGTGGACTTGGCGCAGCCGGTCGAGATTCAGGCACCGCGGCGCAGAGGCAGACCTCCCAAACAGAGTCCGACCCAGACTGTGGACATTGGGGGGTGTATCGCTGGTTCTGGGGGCGGGGTTATGTGGCGACCCACTTCCCAGCGCACTCGAACCGGCTCACAAAGCGGCGCGCGCCGGCATTGAGGCCGGTCCCAAAAAGGGCGCCAAGTCTGCTTCACCAGCAAGGGGAAAAGCCCGCACGTGGGACGGGACTGTGAATACGCGCCCCCTACAGCATTCCCACCCGGGGAGGGCGGGATCAGGAAGGCTTTAAAGTGAGGCCACGAAGTTCGAATAAATCTCTTTTGCAACTGCAGCTCACCGACTCCGTGACGTTATTTCACACCGCTACAATATGATGATTTTTTTGCTAACTTTTAATGATTTCAATTAATTCTAAGTACTCCATTGATGTGATCTGAAATAAATACTGGTCATAAATTTATCTGAAAACAAGACTCTTACAAATTTCACACACAAAATGCTGGTGGAACGCAGCAGGCCAGGCAGCATCTATAGGGAGAAGCACTGCCAACATTTCGGGCTGAGACCCTTGAGTCCTGACGAAGGGTCTTGGCCCAAAACATCAACAGTGCTTCTCCCTATAGATGCTGCCTGGCCTGCTACATTCCACCAGCATTTTGTGAGTGTTGCTTGAATTTCCAGCATCTGCAGATTTCCTCATGTTTGCCTCCTACAAATTTCTATGGATGTACGTTAGAGGGCATCACACCCTAGCATGTAGACTCCGATGTACAGGATCACAGGAAACTGCTGAGGATTGTAAACTCAGCCAGCTCCACCACAGGCATAACCTTCCCCATCTTTGAGGACAACCTCAAGAGGCAGTGCCTCAAGAGCGTGGCATCCATCACTAAGGTCTGTGAATGTCTAGAACATGCCTTCTTCTATCTGGGGGTGGGGGGAGGAGGCGGAGGTACAAGAACCTGAAGACCCACGCTCAATGATTCAGAAACAATTTCTTCCCCTCTGCCAACAGATTTTTGAATAGTCTATGAACCCCTGAATGCTACCTCATTATCATTTTTTGCACTACTTCTTAAATAATTTATAATAATTTTATGTCTATGCCTGTACTGCTGCTGCAAAACAACAAAATTCAAACTATGTAAGCCAATGATTATAAATCTGATTCTGAGTACATGCTACCAGTTTTCTGAACTCACACAGGAGATGCGCTTGCGACCAAAAACTTCTGCCGGAGAGATGTAGAAATTCTCCTCCTGGTATTTAGGTTTTCTAGAGGAATTTATCTGTGAATAGAGGGGAAAAAAGTCATAACACAATACTCCATTATTATATAGTATCTTCAAAAATATCCATTGAGTTCCCAAACCCAACACATAAACTCCCTTCAATGAAGGCTGTATAAACCACTTGATTAATTGAAGGGTCCGGTAATCTAGAGGCTAAGTTACTGGACTAGCATTCAGAGTTCTGCGCCATTGATTGAGAAATTCACACTCACTGGCACTTCACTAGGTACTTCCTAAAACAAATAAAATGGCCACCGAGTGTATGTTCATTCTTATGCCTTGCAAATTGCTCCTAGAAACTCAAGCCATTGCTGTTCTGTCCTCATCCTTGCTGGTGCCCCCTTCCAATCAACTTTGATCAGCTCCTCGCTCATGCCTCTATAATTCTCTTCACTCCACCTTAATACTGATACATCTGACTTTAGCTTCTCCCTCTCAAATTGCAGAGTGAAGTCTATCATATTATGATCACTGTCTCTTTATAGTTCCTTTACCTTAAGTTCCCTAATCAAATCCAGTTCATTGCACAACATTCAATCCAGAATAGCCTTTTCCCTAGTGGGCTCAACCACAGGCTGCTCTAAAAAGCCACCTTTCAGTCAGACTACACATTCTCTCTCTTGGGATCTAGTACCACCCTGATTTTCCCAATCTATCTGCATATTGAAATCCCCCATGATTATCGTAACATTTCCCTTTTGACATGCATTTTCTATCTCCCGCTGTAAGTTGTAGCCCACATCCTGGCTACTGTTTAGAGACCTGTATATACCTCCCATCAGGGTCTTTTTACCTTGCAGTTTCTTAACTCTACGCACAAGGATCCTCCCAATCCTATGTAAACTTTTTCTAAGGATTTGATTGCATTGTTTAACAACAGAGCCACCCCACTACCTCTGCCTACCTGCCTGCCCTTTTGATACATTTATTATTGGGAAAAAGGCACCTGGTTTACTAGTGTCTCTGGGGAGGGAAACTTGTTATCCTTACATACGTGAGGGTGATGAAGAGGATTTTGACACCCGGTACTTCATCAGTCAGGGCACTGAGTATAAATGTTGGCAGGTGATGGTTGATTGTACAAAATGCTGGTGAGGCTGCACTTGGAATATTGTGTTCAGTTTAATCTCCCCACTAAAGGAAAGATGTATAACTGGTACGAGTGCAGAAAAGATTTACAAAGATGCTGCTAGGACTTGAGGGTTGGAGTTATAAGAAGAGGTTGGACAGACTAGAATGTAATTCCTTAGAGGATAGAAGACAGAGATGTTTTCTTAAAGAAGAGTATAGAATCATGAGGGTAATATAACTCACAGAATGAAAGCACACTGTCTTTTCCCCAGGCTTGGGGAATCAACCCAGAGAGCATAGATTTAAGGAGAGGGGGGAAAGATTTAATAGGAACTTTTTTTTTACAAAGGGTGGTATCTATGCCAGAGTAAGTGGTTGAGGCAGGTACAATAACAACTTTGAAAAGACATTTATTTGGGCAACTACTTAGACAGGAAAGGCTTAGAAGGCGATGGCTTAACCGCTAGCAAATGGGTATGGGACTAGCATGGTCAGCATGGACCAATTGGGCCGAAGGTCCCATTTCCATGCTCTATGCCTCTGTGACTCTATGACTCCAGACCAACTAGTCTGACTGATTTCTTCCATTCTTGCATAGTAACAATAGATCATAAGATATAGGAGCAAAAGCAGGCCATTCAACGCATCGAGTCTGCTCCACCATTCAATCATGGGCTGATCCAATTCTTCCAGTCATCCCCACTCCCCTGCCTTCCCCCCATACCCTCTGAAGCCCTGGCTAATCAAGAACCTATCTCTGCCTTAAATACACCCAATGACATGGCCTCCGCAGCCCTTTGTGACAACAAATTCCACACTTTTACCACCCTCTGACTAAAGTAATTTCTCCACATCTCAATTCTAAAAGGATGTCCTTCAATCCTGAAGTCATGCCCTCATGTCCTAGAATCTCCTACCATGGGATACAACTGCCTCCATCCCCAGCGTCACCCTCAGACCATGACATGTATACAAAATAAGTGCTACACTATCTTAAGAGAGGGGAGGAGTGTCCTAGTTTAACGTTCAATCATCTTAACTAAAGCAGATCGCTTCCTCCATCCTTTCATTGCTGGTTGTGTGGTGGTGCACAGAAAGATCCCCAAAAAAGTGTAATGAAATAAAGTAATCTGCTAAAAGAGTGACCCAAGTACCTCTCTGACCTGGAATTACCTTGGAACAAGCTGTAAGCGGATACCTCCAACAACACCCCATTCCCTCACTGAACAGGGAGTAGTCTGCTCCCAACGGCAATCAGCTGCATGTATCGTGGGGATTTTCCATCCCGAGATAGGGGAGATTCTTCATTTGCTGGGCGTTACGTGGGATGAGGATGGAAAGATTTTTTTCTCATTTTGCATTGCGCATGCGATGTTAGTAGTTTTACAGCACGGACGGATACGGTTGCATTTAAGACACTTGCCACACTCAAGCTTACCTTGTAAAGACTCTGCAGAATGGAGAGACAACTGTGCAATTCCCCAGAAAATGCTGTTTGCATGTCCGAAGTCTCCAGAAGAAGGTGGTGAGATATATTTCTGTACAAGTTCACAAGTTTGTTGAAGAAAATCTCATCGAGGTCACTCCACCAAGATTCTGGTTTAAAGGAAAGCAACAAAAGAATGAGCAACACACACAAAATGCTGGAGGAACTAAGCAGGCAGGGAGTGTCGAAGGAAAAGAGTGAACTGTTGCCAATGTTGGTATCCAGACATAAGAATTTTCAGAAAAAGTTTTAGCAGATAATAACAAATGTGGGGAGGGCAATAAGTGCTACAGGTTGTTAAAAGCTGCAGGAGGATGTAGTAGATACAGGAAAATGGATATGTGCACGTTTGTGTGGATATTCAAACAGATATCAGAACCAGAAAAGCTGGACAAACTAGTCTTGTATCCACTGAAGTTCAGAAACCCAAGAGATATAAAATCCTGAAGGGTTTTGACAGGATGTGGAAGGAATGTTCCACATTTGGGAGAACCTGGAACCAGGAGTCAGGATCAGAATCAGCTTTATTATGACTAATCTGTGATGTGAAATTTATTGTTTTGTGGCAACTGTACAGTGCAAAGACAGAAAGTTACCATAAATCAGAAAAATAATTAAGTACAAAAAGGGACTAACAAAGTGGTGTTCAATGGTTCATGGACTGATCAGAAATCTGATGGCAGATGGGAAGAAGCTGTTCCTGAATCATTAGATCTGGGTCTTTAGACTTTGAATCTTCTCCCTGAGGAAGATGAAGTGGGCATGTCCTGAATGGTGAGGGTCTTTAGTGAAGGATGCTGCCTTCTTAAGGCATTGCTTTTTGGAGAAGTCTTGACAGCATGCTGTTTTAATAATAAGAGATCATACACTAGAGACTGAGAAGAGAGAAACTTTTCCTACTACGAGTCTTTGGAACTCTCATCCTTAAGAACTTTTGGAGACTTTTGAGTATTTTTAAGGCAGAGTGGATAGATGAGCAAAGGGGTTAAAGGTTACCCTGGGTAGATGGGAATGCAGAATTGGACCAGTCATGATTTTATGAATAGACAGAATGCTCGAGGGGCTGTGCTGTTCTCCATTCATGCATTCACTTGTCTGTGCATGGTCTCTCTAATACATGCCTGAATTGCAGAGTGCTTCCAGCACTTCTATTTTAATCTGACATTCCCAGCATCGACAAAATGTTGTTCTCACTTTAGAGTCCCCTGGATTGCTTGCAAAACCCCTTGTGTTCTTACCAAGGATCTTCAGTTGGCTTTCTTCCAGTGACGCAATAGCTGTACTCAGAAGAATTGTGAGTTTTGCTGAGCTTTTCCCCTCTCTCTGGACTTCGATGAGCTCTGGCAGAATGAGATAGACTTGAAGAACTTCCACACCAGCAGGGGACTTGCTTAAGGAGGGGATCAAATTTTCTATCACTGTGTCAGTAACCTATTGAGAAAATTCACTGAGTATGATTAACAGTTGAACTTTAACAATAATGCAATTTACATTTATATAGCAAATTTAATATGAGAACGGGGAGCGATTTAGGAAGAAGAGTTTAAAAGTATCCAAGGGGCAACTTTTTCCACACAAAGTATGTGGAATGTCCCATCAGAGGAAGTGGTTGAAGCAGGAAGGGATTCATAAAATTATGAAAGACATAGCTATGATAGACACTCAGAATCTTTTCTCCAGTGTAGAAACATCAAACACCAGAGGACATGCTTTTAAGCTTAGAGGGGGTAGGTTAAAGGCAACGTGAGGGGCAGGTTTTTAATTTTAATCAGAGAGTGGTAGTGCCTGGGATAGGTTACCATGGTAGCAGTGGAGCAGGTAGTTTAAGTAGTCTTAGGCACATAATTACATAGCTATGGTGCCTAAGATTTTTGCACAGAACTGCAGTAATTTATGTATTGTACTATGTTGCTGCAAAGAAAAAAACAAATTCCATGACATATGTGAGTGATAATAAATCTGATTCTGATATGGGTCTGTAGTGTGGATGGACAGAGGGAAAGGGGCAGGAAGAGGGGAATCATAGTTGGGAAAAGGGGAAGGGAGAGGGGAGGGAGTGGGAAGCACCAGAAGGACATTCTGCAAAACCAGTTGTTTGGAATCAAATAACCTTGCCTGCTGTCTCAGGGCTGGGTGTGTCTGCACCCACACTATCCCCTGCCCCTGGCATTCCCTCTCTGCCACCTGTTCCAAACCTCTCCCGCAGCACTCCACCCTCACCATCCTTTGCTCCAGCCAGATTTACAAACTAGCTCTCTGCTACACATTGAGAAATACAGTTCTGTGCAGCTATATATATATGCCTAAGACTTGTGCACAGTACTACAGATAGACACATGAATTGAAGGGAATGGAGGGATATATGTGATACATAGGAGGAATATATTTGGTGTCATTCAGCATCAAGGTCAGCACAAGTTTGTGGGCTGATTGGCCTGCCCAGTACTGTACTGTTCTATATGCAGGAAATGCAAGTATATGGTTCATATATAGGCAGATATTTTTAGTTTACTTTGGCATCATTCTTGGCATTGATGTTGTGAGCCGAAGCATCTGTTCCTGTGTTGTACTGCTTTATGTTCTATGTTCTGTGTACAACAGCATCATAGAAGCACTTGGATATGTCCAAGCAGAGGCAGGTCTTGGAGGTACATGGCCGAACACAGGAAATTGGGACTAGCTGGCTGGACAACGTGGTTGGCATGGACTGGCTGGGCTGAATGGCCTATGTCCATGTTGTATTTCTCTATGACTCTAATAAACTGTCCCAAAGCGCCTCATTGTGACCTCACTGCACAAAACAAAGGTGCAGACACAAATAATCAGTTGAGACCAAAATCTCCTCTACTAAAAGAAAACCTGGTACCATCTTGTATTTCTTGCATATAATTCCTTTATGAATGATGTTTTTTTTTAAATAAAAAAAATCCCAAAAGGTTTGCAGATCCTCACTCTGACATAGCAACTCCTGAGACCTGGGCTCCTTGTAGATACAGTAAAACTCTGAACATTCAGCAAGCTCAGGACACTGGTGGTGTTTGATTAGTAGATGTTATTCCCAATTAATATGTTATATGATAGTATGATACATTTTCCAGTGATCCCAGTAAGTTTAAGGGGAAGACAAAAAAGAAAACACAATTTTTATTCATTTGGATATGTACGTGGACAGGAAAAGTTTAAAGGGGCGTGGGCCAAATGCAGGCAAATGGGACCAGCTTAGGTAAGCACCTTGACTGGCATGGATTGAAGGATAAGTGACTGGCAAGGGAAGCTAGACACTGGTGAGTTTAAAAGGGGTATGGGAACTAGAGTCCAGGTTGTTAGAAGGCAGCATGGGAACCAGAGTCTTGGTGTGGTACAGGGATTGTAGAAGATGGGGCTCCAGTGAGTGAAATGGGAGCACGGGGACTGGAACATTAATATCTTAAAGAGTGCAGGAAACAAGGCACAGTGAGGTTAAAGGGAGTGAGGGAACTTGGGCCCATGTGTGGTAAATTAGTAAACTCCCCCCGTGAAGTCATGATGACTCTGATAAATTGATTTATTATTCTCACGAATACAAGTACCAACTATATGGGTGGCATGTAACCTCCTCCAAGTATGATTGGAAGCATACAAGCCAGTGTTCAAAGGCAAGAGCTGCTTCAGGGTCTTGGGGGGTCCAAATCTAAGCGTTCTGGGCGTAAAACGGTTTCCATGTGGCCGAAGCTTTGAACCTCACTTATAACAAGGACAAGTGTGTGTTCAGGACCACACGACTCGCTATCCTTGGGTATGTCGTGGAGAACGGGGTCATTGGCCCTGACCCCGACCGTATGCGCCCCCTGTTAGAACTCCCTCTTCCCACCACTCTCAAGGCCCTCCGGCGGTGCCTGGGATGCATCAGTGCATCTACATTGTAGAAGGGAAAAGAAATAACAGAACGGAGAATAAAGTGTTTCAGTTACAGAGAAAGAGCAGTACAGACAATAAGGTGCCAGTGAGATGATGAGGCAGAATGATGTCGAGACACCATTTTATCAAATGAGCACGTACCACCAGACTTAAGGACAGCTTCTATCCCGCTGTTCCAAGATCTGAAATAGTCTTAGAACAGCAGGGTAGAAACCGTTCTCGAGTCTGGTGGTACGTGCTTTCAGGTTTTGTATCTTCTGTGCAATGGCAAGGGGGAGAAGACAGAACGTTTTGGGGTGGGAGGGTTCCTCGTTTACGTTGGCTGCTTTACCGAGGCAGTGAGAATTGCAGACTCCATGGAAGTAAGGCTGGATCCTATGATGTGCTGAGCCGTGTCCACAACTCTCTGCAGTTTCGTTTGGTCTTGGGCAGAGCAGTTGCCACACCAATATGGATAGGATACTGTCTATGATGCATTAGTAACAATTGGTGAGGGCTAATGAAGACATGCAGAATCTCTTCAGCCTTCTGAAGTAGTAGAGTTTCTGGTGCGCGTCCCGTGTGTCAAAGAACCCAGTAAGCCAGGATATCCGAGTGATTGTATAGCAGATTATTGGAGTGTTACTGCAGTAACTTTCATCTTACAAATTGATATTAAGTTAAAAGGATCCTACTTTGATGCAATAAATCTTACAGTAGAAGAGATTCTCTGTACATCACGGAAACTAGCCTCCCCCTCCGTGGATTCTATGTACAATTCTCATTGCCTCAGTAAAACAGCCAGCATAATCAACTACTCCACCCACCCTAGACATTCTCTCTTCTCTCCCCTCCCACTGGCCAAAGATACCAAAGCCTGAAAGAACATACCACCAGACTGAAGGACAGATTTTATCCTGCTGTTACAAGATTATTGGACGGTTCCCAAGTATGACATAAAGGATTCTTCATCCTGTTTCCTGGGCCTGCTCACCAGGAGATCAATGACTGGCTCCCCCTCTCAGATCCTTACCCCTCGGCCAACAATTTTTTCATTACCTCTTGCAAAAGTGTGGAATTCTTCCCAAGTTTTTCAAGGCAGAGACTTGCTGCTGATAGGTCGATGCCCGGGGTTTCTCTGCTCGTTTTGAAATGATCATCCGCACTGCGTAAAAATATATGAAATTAACTTTACACTAGAGTCGATACCTCAGGATAGATATGTGCCACAGACAATACCTGACTCATCGTCAGAGTGTGATGGAGTATCACCCGACTTATACTGATGCCACAGGTGTAGCTACAGTGCAGCTCAATGGGTCACACTCTTGTCTTCAAACCTCGAGTTAGGCAGTTCACAGAACTAGTAGTGAGAGTAACATGGGAGTCTAAACTTACCACCATGCTCCTTCATTAACAAAAATGTTTCTTATTTTAATTTATAGTACTTTTTATGTATTGCATCGTTCTACAGATTTCATGCCATGCGTCAGTGGTACTAAAGCTGATTCTGATTCTGAAGGCTAGGCAGAGGATGTACTTGTGGCAAGTGGTAAAATTCCCGGTACAATCCCACACTGCCGTCCTCACATCAGCCCTTACTGTCTGGTTTAGTGCAGCATTCTTTCACAATATACAGGAACTAGAGCGAGCTGTCAGGTCAGCGGAAAAGCTCATTGGCTGCAGTCTAGCAACACTGCAGGACAAGACAAAGAAGTGGGTAGGAAATATCATTACGGGCACTACCCACCCTGCAAACTACCTTTTCAAAGTTCAAAAGTTCAACAGCGGATGCCATCTCATTGGCTCTTCACTCAACCCTGGAACATCTGGAGAGCAAAGATGCATACATCAGGATGCTCTTTATCGACTACAGCTCAGCATTTAACACCACCATCTGTTCAAAGCTAATCAGTAAACTCCAAAACCTGGCCTCAATAACCCCTTGTGCAATTTAATCCTGGATTTCCTCACTTGCAGACCCCAGTCAGCGAATTGGCAAAAACATCTCCTCCACAATCTCCATCAGCACAGGAGCACCGCAGGGATGTGTGCTTAGCCCCCTGCTCTACTTGCTTTACACCACTGACTGTGTGGCTAAATACAACTCCAACACCATATACAAGTTTGCTGATGACAGCACTGTTGTGGGTTGTATCAAAGGGGGTGATGAATCAGCATATAGGAGGGAGATTGGATACTTGGCTGAGTTATGAAATAACAACAACCTCGCACTTAATGTCACTAAGACCAAGGAACTGATTGTAGACTTTAGGAGAGGGAAACCAGAGATCCATGAGCCAGTAATCATCGGAGGATCAGAGATGGAGAGAATCAGTAACCTTAAATTCCTGTGTGTTACTTTCTTTGCAATTATATTTATATGATGGTGATACACTATTCCTATGTATCACCATCATATAAATATCATTGCAAAGAAAACTCAACAGTGCCTCTCCTTCCTCAGCAGTTTCCAGAGATGCGCAATGTCATCAAAAACCTTGGCAAGCTTCTGTAGTCGTGTGGTGTAAAGTGTACTGACTGGCTGCATTACAGCCTGGTATGGGAACACCAATGCCTTTGAGTGGAAAATCCTACATCACTGGTAAAGCCCTCCCCACCATTGAGCACATCTACATGAAACATTGCCGCAGGAAAGCAGCATCCATCATCAAAGATGCTCACCACCCAGGCCATGCTCTTTTCTCACTGCTGCCATCAGGTAGAAGTTACAAGTGCCTCAGGACTTGACCACCGGCTTCTTCGAGAACAGTTCCTACCCCTCAACCATCAGCACTTGAACAAAAGGGGATAACCACACTCATTCTATTTTTGGTGTTCCCACAATCGATGTCTTACTTTAAGGACTCTTTATCTTATTATTTCATGCTCTCATTATTTATTGCTAATTATTTATATCTGCATTTGCAGAGTTTGTTGTCCTTCAATCCTGTTTACAGTTACTGTTCTAAAGATTCACTAAGTATGCCTGTAGAAAAAGAATCTCAGGGTTATATGTGGATACATGTATGTACTCCGATAATACATTTTACTTTGAACTTTTAATGTATTTGTGTTCAAAGAGCAGTGATTTTTGTTACTCATAGTTGGTGAGAAATAAGCATTAAGACCATTCCGAACTGTTTTACATATTGTGGTTTCAAGCATTCTGACTTGGAGATGCCAGAAATGGCTGGGAATGAAAATGAAACAAATTCACTACTTTAACAAGTTAGGAACTACAGTACAAAGAATTTGAAGGTATAGACAATAGTCTTGAATGTTACAATTAAAATGAAGAGTTGGAGTATAGAACTGTTGGAAGCATTGTATGCAGACAGTATTATCTGTAGCAGGTGTCTGTGCTGACTTTGTTTATTTACAGTCAATCAAAAGAAGACAGGCAGCATACGCTGGATGAACTCCTTTTTTGATAACTAATACAGGGTTTTATAGTACTGCAGTAGCATTGATAGTGATCAGATTTGTTCTGCATTTCATTTAAATCCGTTATTACTCAGTTTGTCTTTTTTATACCTTTTTAACTATTCCCATGGAACTTTGGCTAATTGGAGCTGCTACTTAATTGGACCAAAATGTACAGGTCCCAATATGTCCCAATTAACTGCAACCCACTGAAAATAATTCTTTATTTTTCTATAGAATTTTTATTATTTGCAATTGTCAGAACTTTTTGTTGCATGTTTTGATACCTTCAAATTCGATGGGCCAAATGACCTAATTCTGCTCCTATGATTAATGGTCTTGTTGTACCCTGACCAACGCACCATAACAAATTCCTAATATATGTAAATGTACACTCAGTGGTCACTTTATTAGGTACACCCGGACACCTCCCTGTTAATGCAAATATCTAATCTGCTAATCATGTGGCAGCAACTCAATGTATAAAACTGTGCAGATACTATATGTCAAGAGGTTTAGTTGATGTTCTGACAAAACATCAGAATGGGGAAGAAACGTGATCCAAGTAACTGACCCTGGAATGATTGTCAGTGCCAGAGAGAATGTTTTTTCCTCAGGAACTGCTGATCTCCTGGGATTTTCACACACTTGTTTGCAGAGAATGGTGCAAAAAAACAAACAAAAAAAACCACAGTGGCAGTTCGGTGGGTGCAAACATCTTTTCATATTAGGTACTGTATCCAGAGATACCAACCACGTGACAGACGCACTGCCACCTGGCTGGTCGGAGGACACACCACACGCCAATCAACATTTGGTCCCTCCCAACTAATCAATGCACACCTAAATTATTGGTCACCTTAATTGGATTATCTCGCCCAGCCCCATGCTATAAAAGGTGAGACATGTGCCTGGCTCGCTCTCTCTTACAGACCACCTCATTGAAGGTAAGTGCATTGATTTATGTGTGGGAAGGTCTATCGTTTGTCCTGGTAAGGGAGCCGCAGCTATCCAAGGTCAAGGGGGATAGCTGTCATAGTGCTTTTCCCTTGTTCTTTGTATGTGTAACCGTACCCTGTCCCCACACCACTTTCTGTGTATTGTAGTTGCTTGTGTTAACCCAACTTACCCTTTAATAATAAATTCCTTATTATTAAAACTGTGTGTGTCCAGGCCTCTACTGTTGAGACTCAAAGAACCCATTATTTCCATCACAACAGGTACCTAATGGAGTAGCCAGTGAGTGTATATGATGAATATCTATGATTCTTGATCCTTAATAACTAGTTGGGGAATACTGCCACCTCTGCAGATGCTGACTGGAAAGCTTTAATTCTGCTCTTAGATTTGAGCACTAGATCACAAAAGTAAGAGTGATATTTAACTCCATTTAGTAATTTTCTGTTCCCAGCCTGTTCCCGTGATTCAGTTAGATCTTGGCGCTATCTGTGTCTAAACCCAAATAAAAGCAGGTGTGAAGCCATTCAGCCCCTCTGCTTTGAACCCGGCAGCCTGGAGGTGTAAGGCAGCAACACTACCTGCTGCACTCGAGCACTATCTCCGAGTCTTGCACTTGTCCTCAGGAACTTGATTGTTCTCCACCCTCTGTGACAATCACCCTTCACTTTGCCCTTACCTGGTTTCCAAAAAGCTTCCATTGAGGCATTCAACAGAGGAGAAAATAGAAATGATTTGCCTGCAGAGAAGTGAACACAGGTCATTGAAAAAAATCGTCTGATGAGATTACACTTTAGTCTTTCAAACAAGTTTGAAAGAAGACATTTAGAACAGAAAATATAACAGAGAACACAGATATTGCACCCCTTTCATGGGCAGCACAGTCCCTTTCACACCAGAAGTAGATGATAGAGTCCTAGAATTACTGTATACAGCATGGAGAACAGGTTCTTCAGCCCAACTTGTCCATGCTGACCAAATTTCCTAGCTGAGTTGTCCCACATCTCCGCATTTGTCCTGCGTCCCTCTCAACCTTTCCTATCTCTGTCCCTGTCCAAATGTTTTTTAACGTTATAATTGTACCTGCCTCAGCCACATCTTCTAGCAGCTCGTTCTACATGCCCATGATCCTGAGTGTGGAAACACTGCTCCTCGGGTCCACTTTAAATCCCTCCGCTTTCAGATTCCCTTACCTCGGGGAAAAAAGCTGATGACTTTATAAACGTCCATAAGGTCACCTCTAAATCCTGAGCTCTTGCACATCCTGAATATCCATCACTATACCACTGATCGGCCTTCAGCAGCCCCATGCTCTTTAAACCTCTCACCACCCTAAATATCTCTACCTTTGTCTCCTCTGTCAAGGCTGTCACTCTGTACATGTTTTTGATCACCTGTTCTGGTGGCTCCAAAGGTGGCTAGTGGCTTATTGATGAAGTCCCTTGTGCTGTCATCTAGGCTAAAGGAGGCAAATAAGAGTCATTGCTGTTTCCGTAAATGATGTGTTAATGAAGTGTCACAGTCACAGGCTGCCCTGACTAGATATAATGCCCATAAACCTACAATCTCAGGACTATAGTGGTGCTGGACTGACAGACTCCTACTGCACAGGTTTAGTTAACTTTCTCAGATCTGACACAGTCACACAATAAATTTTCCAGAGCTCTGGCGTTCTAAACACATGCTGGCTTTATGTACTTATGCACATTTTATTCCATATCCATATTTTAACTTGTTTCAGCCTGCAGTTTAAGAGGGAGAAGCTAAACTCAGATGTATCAGCATTCGAGTAAAGGGAATTACAGGGGCATGAGAGAGGAGCTGGCCAAAGTTGATTGGAAGGGGACATCAGCAGGGATGTTGGCAGAACAGCAATGGTTGGAGTTTCTGGGAGCAATTCGGAAGGTGCAGGATAGAAACATCCTGAAGATGAATAAGTATTCTAAAGGGAGGTTAAGGCAACCATGGCTGACAAGGGAAGTCAAAGCCAGCATTAAATCATATTTTTATATTATAGTAAAAATAGTGGGGAGTTAGAGGATTCGAAAGTTTTTAAAAACCAACAAAAGGCAACTAAAAAAGCCATTAGGAAAGAAAAGATGAAATATGAAGGTAAGCTAGCCAATAATATAAAAAGAGGATACCAAAAGCTTTTTCAAGTGTATAGTAAAGAAAGGAGGGAGTGGATATTAAATCACTGGAATATGACACTGGAGAGGGAGTACAGAGGGATAAAGAAATGGTGATGAACTTAATAAGTATTTTGTGTCAGTCTTCACTGTGGAAGACATGAGCAGTTTGCCAAAAATTCATAAATTTCAGGGGACAGAAGCCAGTGGTAGTTGCTAAGGAGAAGGTGCTTGGGAATTTGAACGGTCTGATGATGGAAGAGGTCGCTGAAGAGACTATGTTGTATTAGTAATGATCTTTCAAGAATCACTAGATTCTAGAATGGTTCCGGAAGAATGGAAATTTTAAACTGTTACTCCACTCTTTAAGAGGGGAGTAAGGCAGAAGAAAGGAAATTTTAGACTAGTTAGCCTGACTTCAGTGGTTGGGAAGATACTGCAGTCCATTATTAAGGATGTGGCCTCAGGGTACTCATAAGCAAAAGTCAGCATGATTTCCTTTAGCAGAAATCTTGCCTGACAAATTTGTACAAAATCACTGAGGAAATAACAGGCAAGATAGATAAAGGAGGGTCAGTGGATGTTGTTTATTTGGATTTTCAGAAGGCCTTTGACAAGGTGCCACACATGTGGCTCTTAACAAGAGCCCATGGTATTACAGGAAAGGTACTAGCATGGACTGAAGATTTGCTGACTAGCAGGAGGCAAAGAGTGGAATATTCTGGTTGGCTGCTGGTGTTCTGCAGGGGTTGGTGTTGGGACTGCTTTTTTCACATTATATGTCAATGATTTGGATGACAGAATTGATGGTTTTATGGCCAGGTTTGTGGACGATACAAAGGTAGGTGGAGGGGGAGAGAATGTTGAGGAAGCAAGGCATCTGCATAAGGACTTAGATAGGCTGGGAGACTGGGCAAAGAAGTAGCAGATAGAAAATAGCATAGAGAAGTGTATGGTCATGCACTTTGGAAGAAGGAATAAAGGCATAGACTATTTTCTAAACAGGGAGAAAATTCAAAATTGTTATGCAAAGGGACTTGGGAGTCCTTGTGCAGGAATTCCAAGATTAACTTGCAGGTTGAGTCAGTGGTGAGGAAGGCAAATGTAATGTTAGCATTCATTTCAAGAGGGCAAGAATATAAAAGTAATGATGTAATGTTGAGGCTTTATAAGGCATTGGTCAGGTCACACTTGGAGTATTGCGAGCAATTTTGGGCTCCTTATCTAAGAAAAGGTGTGCTGGCATTGGAGAGGGTCCAGAGGTGGTTCACGAGGATGACCAGAAATGAAAGCATTAACGTATGAGGAGTGTTTGATGGGCTTGTGCTCGCTAGAGTTTAGAAGAATGAGGGGGGATCTAATTGAAACCTATCAAATATTGAAAGGCTGAGATAGAGTAGATGTGGAGAGGATGTTTCCTATAGTGTTGAGAGTCTAGAACCAGAGGGCACAGCCTCAGAATAGAGGGATATCCATTTGGAGGAGAGATGAGAGGAATTTTGTTAGCGAGAGGTATGAATCTGTGGAATTCATTGCCACAGACGACTGTGTGAAGGCCCAAGTTATTTGGTATATTTAAAGTGGGTATTTAAATATATTTTATATATATTTAACTAGTATGTTTAAATTAGTATATTTAATTAGTCCTTGATTCATCAGGGTTACGAGTAGAAGGCAGCAGGATGGAGTTGATCAGGATAATTATCAGCCATGTTGGAATGGTGGAGCACACTCGATGGGCCAAATGGCCTAATTCTACTCCTATGTCTTGTGATCTTATTTTTATATTAATTCTTTATTTTATTTTTGGTGCCATGGTAGTGTAGCAGTTAGCACGACACTTTTACAGCTGGAGTTCAGAGTTCAATTCTGGCACATTCCGTAAGGAATTTGTGCTTTCTCCCCATGACTGCATGGGTTTCCTCTGGCTGTTTCGGTTTCCTTCCACTGTCCAAAGACAAACTGGTTCGTAGCTTAATCGGTCATTGTAAATTGTCCCGTGATTAGGCTAGGGTTAAATGGGTGGGTTGTGGAGCAAAGCGGCTTGTTGGGTCGGAAGGGTTTGTTCTGCACTGTACCTCTAAGTAAATAAATATTCCATATTTACTTTATGGAATCTAGCTTATTTTTATATAGTTCTTGAATGTTGCTTTTCGTTGCATGTCGCACCAGTACACAACAGTAAATTCCTAATAGATGTAAATGTATATGGCAAGTAAAATTGATTCTTGATCCTTGCTAAAATGAAGGACTAGAGACAGGGACCCAGTCAGTTTAAACGTGTGAAAAACAGAACTCCGTGATTTCTCAAATTAGATCATCATTACTGGAGACAAGAGGAAGTTGGAATCAGAAACAACAAACTGCTCAGGGGGGTCAGATATTCCCCCCACCACCACCATCTCAGGCCTGAACAAAGTCTCGACCTGACATGTTAGATGCTGCCTGACCCACTGAGTTCCTCCAGCAGCTCATTTTTTATACCAAACCACTGGAGCTTTACTCATCCACATTAGAGTTCAGGCTGGCTAAGCTGCTGTGAAAGTCCTCATTACTGTTCCAACGTGTTGACTCACAGTCTCGTCTTGTGGCAAGATGAGGCCACCCTCAGGGTGGAGGAGCAACACCTAATATTCTGTTTTGGTAGGTAGCCTCCAACCTGATAGCATGAATATTGATTTCTCCTTCCGGAAACCAATTTCCCCCCCCATTCATCTATTCCCCACTCTGACCTTTCATTTCTTCTCACCTATCCCCTGCATCCCCCCCTCCTTCCTTTTCTCCTCTCCTTTCCAATTCTTTCTTCTCCAACCTTCACCTTTCCCATCCACCTGGCTTCAGCTATCACCTTCCAGCTAGCTTCTTTCCCCTCACCCATCCCCCCACCTTCTGATTCTGACATTTCCACCCTTCCTTCTCAGACCTGAGCAAGTGTCTCGGTCTGAAATGTCAACTGTTTACTCCTTTCCATAGATGGTGCCTGAGCTGCTGAGTTCCTCCAGCATTTTATTCTTTGTGTTTTGTTTTGGATTTCCAGCATCTGTGAGCTTTCTTTTGTTTGTGAAGCTCCTCCATTTATCAGGAACACCAAATGGGAAACTGTGGATCATCAGAAGCAGACTGAGTGACTTCCCATTGCACACGTGCGGGGCACCAGCCCTACCCCTGTGGCATGAGGTGCTGATGAGCTCATCCAGCAGTTTGTTTGTGGCTCCAGGTTCCAACATCTGCAGGCTCTTGTGTCTCAGTCGCTGATTTGCAAAAGCATTTTGGCTTGGTAACAAGCTCACTGACTTCCATTTTTCACATCTTTTAAATTCAGTGCAACTCCATTTCCTGGGCTCCCTTCAAACACACAGGGACCCTGTTAGATTTATTATGTGACTGTAAAATCTGACAGAGGTGAACTCAAAGTGTGTTTGGTGATGTACAATAGCCTGGAAAACCTGTTGGTGCAGCATCATTGAAAAGACGTTCCGATACCCCTGATATATATTGATCTCTATTTCTATGGAGCTATGGTGGAACATATTGTAACTGGTTGCATTACAGTCTGGTGTGGAGGCTCCAAAACTCAGGATTGCAATATACTGAAGATACAGCCAGATCCATCATTAGTCCAACCCTCCCCACCATTGAGAACATCTTCAAGAAGCAATGCCTCAAGAAGGCAGCATCCATCACAAAGGACCCGCACTATCTGGAACATTACCTCTTCATTTGACTACCATTGGGGAGAAGGTACAGGAAGCTGAAGAATCATATTCAATGATCCAGGAACAGCTTCTTCCCCTCCAACATGAGATTTCTTAACAGATCAAAAATACCACCTCATTTATTTATTTTTGTAATTTATAATAATTTGATGTCTTTTGCACCGTACTGCTGGCACAAAACAACAAATCCCGTCATACAGGTCAATAGCAATCTGATTCTGATCCTCTGCAATTTGCCCTTTAATGGTTCTGTGTTTGAAAGCAGTGTGTGTGCCTACTTGGAGAATTCCTCAGTTCAATCCGAGAGAGCGAACCAGACCGTTGGCAATTCTCACCTCCTTTCTGCTTCTCTGCTGTAAATACTTACGCTTCCCAATACATGCCGATGCATCCACCTTCCCAACTTTGTTGTACACACTGTCACCCTTCCTCTTTTCCATGCCATTTTCTTCCTCTCCTATTTCTACTCTTTCCTTCCTGTCTTGGACTTCCCTCAAATCTGTTAAAGCCCAACACAAATTAAACAATGCAGATGCTAGAAATCTGAAGTAAAAAAGGAAATTCCTGAAACACTCAGCTGGTCAGGCAGCTTTTGTGGAAAGAAGGCTGAGTTAACATTTCAGACCAAAGACCGAGAGGACAACTTTGATATTGGCAACAACAACGAGGGCCCAGCAATACTGAAAGAAGAAGTGGAACATGCTATGAAGAAAATGCAAAAGGGGAAATCATCAGGACCAGATAACATTCTGGTTGAACTGTATGAAGCGCTAGAAGATTTTGGTGTAGAGAAATTAACAATCTTATTGAACAGAATATACAACAGTGGCAAAGTACCAGAAGATCTTTTAAAGGCAGTATTCATTGCACTGCCAAAGAAACCAGGTGTAACAGAGTGTGGACAATACAGAACAATTAGTTTAATGAGCCACCTCACAAAAATTCTACTGAGAATCATCACGCTGAGAATAAGAAACAAAATTAACCCAGAGATCAGTGAAGAACAGTGCGGTTTTGTCGACGGCAAGGGAACATCAAACACAACTTGTATTCTCAGGAATATTATCGAAACGTCAAAAGAAGTACAAAAAAAACCTATACTTCTGTTTCATTGACTACACAAAAGCCTTTGACACAGTGAAACACCAAGTCATCATGAAAATGCTTAGAGATATTAATATCGACGGAAAAGATCTAAGAATAATCAGGAATCTCCACTGGCAACAAAGTGCAGCCATACGGATAGACAACGAGATTGGTGAATATCAGCCAATAAAGCGAGGATTCAGACAGGGTTGTGTTCTATCACCAGACCTGTTCTCCCTGTACAGTGAAAACATCATGAGAACCATCCAAGACCTACCTAGAATAAGTATAGGAGGATACAATATCAATAACCTCCGCTATGTGACTGATACAGTACTGATAGCAAACAGTGAAGTAAATTTACAGAAACTAGTATCTACCATCAACACAGAGAGCGAAAGACTTGGCCTAACCTTAAACAGAAAGAAAACTGAAGTAATGGCAGTATCAAAGAAACCTGATACGTATCCCAAACTGTAGGATCGTATTGTGAAATGAAATCCTGAAACAAGTTCACAACTTCAAGTACCTTGGACCATGGGTAACATCTGATGGCAAATGTGAAACAGACATAAAAGCAAGAACAGCGTTTACAGAAATGAGAACCATCCTAACGAACAAGAAAATAGCAATTGACATCCGCCTTAGAACTCTCAGCTGCTACATTCTTCCTATACTGATGTATGGCTGCGAGTCATGGACCATCACAAATGCAATGGAAAAAAGAATCAATGCAGCAGAGATGTGGTTTCTTAGAAGAATGCTATGTATATCATATACAGACAGGATAACCAACAAAGAAGTTCTATAGAGAAGGAAAGCAAAACATACATTACTTTAAAAAATCAGAAAACAAAATTTTTTTGAACACATCATGTGAAGAGAGACATTAGAACGTTTAGTTACAGCTGGAAAGCTGGAAGGAAAAAGAAGCTGAGGCAGACCGAGAGTGAAAATGAGAGATGGATTAACATCACAGTTAGAAACAGGGGAGGCAATTCGGAGGGTCAGGGACCGTGATGTGTGGAGAGACATGATCGCCCATGCTGAACAGCAAGGCACCTGAATGAATGAATGACCTTTCATCAGAAACTCGAGGCTTAATCATTCTGATGAAAGAACATTGACTCTGTTTCTCCCTCCACTGATGCTGTCTGACTTGCTGAGTAATTCCAATATTTTTTTGTTTTCACTTCAGATATTCCGTCTCCACAGTTTTTTGCTTCTACCCACCTGAGTACAGGTGTCCAATCCTTGTTTAAATCAATGTGAGTCAAATTTAATCTGAAGAAAGTCACACATACTCTTTGATGTTCTCCTGGAGGTCTGTGTTTTCCATAGTCCTCCAGGCTTTCCAGAATGAATCTTCAGCCGTGACAATTTGCTTCAGATGAATGAATGCAGACTGGTCTTCAGCAGGAGGTAAAGCCTACAAAAAAACCAAGGAAGCTAGCTTACTCTTGGAACACTAATGTAAGACACAAAATAACAGCAGAAAATGGCACTCACCATTACTAATGTGCAAGTTGAGAAGACGTGGAGATATCCTTATGTTTCAAAATACAATAAATTGACAAATCCACCATAAAATATACAAAAAAAAAGGCAGCCAACTTTCAACCTCCCTGGGAGCTCATGAAATTGTTGATTCTCCACTTTAGTTTCTGATTTAACCTGCCACATAAAGTTAGGGGCCGCAGGTGTAATGCCTTCACATTGTACTTACAATATATGAAAAGAGATCATGGTTTATTTTCAAGGCAGATAACTCAAGTCACAGAGTAGTATTTGATGTCTCTGGGTCTGTACTCGATTGAGTTCAGAATAATGAGGGGGTTGGTCTCATTGAAACCCACTGGATACTGTAATAGAGTGGACATGCTTCCATTAGTAAGAGTCTAGGATCTGAGGGTTAATTCTCAGAATAAAGGGATACCCCATTAAAAGAGATAAGGAGGGATTTCTTCAGCCAAAGTGTGCTGAATCTGTGGAATTCATTGCCACAGAGGGCAGTGGAGGTGAAGTTATTGTGTGTATTCAAGGCAGAGATTGATAGGCTGATTGGTAAGGGGTATAAGGGTTATGGAGAGAAGGCAGGAAAATGGGTTGAAAAATATTCAGCCATCATTGAATGACCACATGACCATAAGATGTAGGAGCAGAATTAGGCCATTTGGCCCATCAGGTTGCTTCATTTCATTGTGGCTGATCCAGATTTGACAGGCCAGACGTATGCAGGCAACTCCTTAGCTACAGCAGTTCAGTTAACAGAAATTCACCATCACAGAATTCACAAATCACTACCAGAATATGTAGGATACAGAACAAAAAAACTTTCTCATGGAAGTTGCATGTCGGTTTTGACTTCATGTACAGCTCACATTTCCTGGCGCAGGGACAGATGACATGGCTTCAAGTTATGGAAAACCGCAACACAGATGGTTTCCTGGGAACGCAAGTCCCCTTAACACAGCATTGCCTGTACACCTGCTACAGTCTGAGTGTTTCAATCAATCCTACTGTTGGACAACAGGTGCACATAAGATCCCCACCGTGATAAAAAACATTTCAATGAGAGTATTTATATTCTTATAATAACACAACATTTTAGGTTCAAAAGGGTAACAAATGTAACCGTGAAAGTTCACTCCTACCTGTGATAAATTGTTCACGGGAAAATATTTGACATTTACTTTCTCTTAGTCCTTTCCCCCTCTATTTATTTTCCTTTCTGTATACGATGACTGAAATCTCATCTCTATATACAGACACATCACGTACATGCCTGCTCTCAAGGAAGTAAATTTTCCCACTTTCCTTCTATTTTTTAATAATAACATGAAAAAAACAATTGCTGGAGGTACTCAGCAGGTAAGGCAGTGGGTCTACGAAAGGAGGACTAGTTTTAATATTTCACCTCGATGATATATTGGTAAGTTCAAAGGTCAAGAAAGCATGTTGTGGCTGTATAGGTCACGTTTGGAGTGTTGTGTGCAGTTCTGGTTCCCTCAATACAGGGAGAACATAGAGGCTTTACAGAAGAGTTTCAGTAGGACGCTGTCTGGATTAGAGGGCACATTCCGCAAGGAGAGGTTGGACAAATTTGGATTGCATTGGAGGCTGAGGGCTGACCTGATACATATAGAATTATGAGAGGCATAGATAGGGTAGATAGTCAGAGACGTTTACCCCAGGATAGGAATGTCAAATGCCAGAGGTCACAGATTTAAGACAGGGGAGGAAAAATTTAAAGGAGAGTTGCAAGGTAGGTTTTATTTACACAGATATTGGGAGGTACCTGGAATGGGCTGCTAGGGGAAGTAAACTCAACAGCAATGTTTAAGAGGCATTTCAACAGACACATGATCAAATAGGAAATGAAGGGTTACTGACCATCTGTAGGCAAATGGGATTCATTTGGATTGGCATTCTCGTTGGCACAGACATGTGGGCTGAAGGGCCTGTTATTGTGTTGTACTGTTCTGTAAACCACCCTCTCCTTTCTCACCCCAGGCCTTACTGGTGGAGCTATGTAATGTGTTCTGAGTTCCCTAATCTCTAGATGAACTATTGCCCCCTTGCCAAAAATCACCTCCCATTGCCAGCAAGCGGCTACTCTCAAGATATCGCTCCGAAATCCAGCATCAGTGGTCTCTTGGGTCTCCAAGCTGCTACATGGGTTGTGCGGGGGGTGAGGGGATGTGGGATGTTCTAATTATTCAAGGCTCCAGCAATGCAGCAGTCACTACCTCTGATCTTTGTGGGGAAAAGCCTCAAGTGACATCACCTTCACCACTTGCAGCAGCTGTTATGACTTAAGGGCTTATCATAATTAAAAATCGTCTGCATGTAGGCAAGATCTATTTTAAAAAGAAGCAGAGCTAAAGCAGGAGAATAGGGTTTGAAGGGATAAACCAGCCACGGTGAAACAGCAGAATGGCCTAGTCCTGCTATGTCTTATGGTCTAATCGGTAAAACAAGTCGAGAATTACCTTGAATGGTTCAATAATATTGATCTAAGTGTAATCAATTCTTGGGTGTGCATAAATGAATGAAAACATAATTTATAACTAATATACAAGAACAAACACACACATGCACGTGTGTTCATCATTCTTATACTCTGTCGCCTCTCAGTATTGTGTTTCTCTAGCTAAAGATAATAAAAGATCTCAGTGCTTCTCTAATTTTGCTTTTTGCAATAGTCAGGAACAGGAATCCTGCCTCTTGAACCATCTGCGGTATTCACTGATATAGTGGAAGAGCACCTCCACTGATACGGTTTTCCTGCACTAACTCAATATCCCTTGTTTCCTGTAATACCATAAACCTATAGGCAAATGCACTGGAGGAACTCACCGGGTCAGGCAGCATCTATGAAGGGAAATAGATGGTCAACATTCTGAGTCGAGTCCAGATCAAGGGCCTCTAGCTGAAACGTTGGTTCCCCATTTTCCTCCTTAGATGCTGCCTGACTCACTGAGTTTTTCCAGCATCTTGGTACGTTGCTTCAGATTTCTAGCATCTAAAATCTCTCTTAAGTCTTTTTTTTTCTTATGTCTCTTATGTTTCTTATGTCTTCATAAGTCTACAGGTACGTATTTTTCTTGTCCAAATATTTGGCACATGCCTCCATTCCAAAGTTTGCTTGCCAACTCTCCTTGTGAAACACCTTTCAGCACGTTATCATGGTTTAAGGAGTTTGTACGTTCTCCCTGTGATGGCGTGGGATTCCTCTGGGGTGCTCCAGTTTCCTCCCACATTCCAAAGTTAACGGGTTAATTGGTCACACAGGCGTAATTGGGCAATGTGGGCTGGTTGAGCTGGAAGGGCCTGTCACCTTGCTGTACTGTTGAATAAGTAAATCATGTGGATGACTTTTTTTATATAACAGGTTACACCTGGGCTCCAAAACATTCACAGAGCAGCTTTATTAACCCAGAGATAGTATTATACGTATCAAACATGTTCTTGGTTCTATCTCAATCTTTTTTTATTAAGTTTCGAGTAGATAAACATAACAATGATAGTGATACAAAGAGATGGGGATTACATTAATAACGGTTAACGTATACGGAAACAGACTCCGACTGATGTGTAATCTAAGCCTCCCAATCTCTTAGTAACTAAACATGAAAAAGATTCAAATTTATTTATTTATTTATTTGTTTGTTTGTTTACAGACTAAACTAAAAAAAAAACAAAATAAAAACAAAACAAAAACTGGGCTGCCTTGTTTCATCAGTTAAAATCATTATTTGTCATTAACCCCGCTCCTCTATACACGGCCAAAAAGTTATTGCGAAGGATTCGGAAAAGGTCAGCTTACATCATATGAAAATGTTGAATAAGTGGCCTCCAAGTTTCTTCAAATTTAACCGAAGGGTCGATAGTGCCACTCCTAATTTTTTCTAAGTTTAAATATGTTACAGTTTAGGAAAGCCACTGAAATGTAGTAGGGGGATTAGATTCTTTCCATTTAAATAAAATGGATCTTCTGGCTATTAATGTAACAAATGCAATCAAACGGCAAGCTGAAGGGGATAATTGACTAGAGTCCATCACTGGTAATCCAAAAATTGCCGTAATAGGACGAGGTTGTAAATCAATATGCAAAACTGCTGAAATAATATCAAGAATATCTTTCCAATATTTTTCCAAAAGAGGACAAGATCAGAACATATGTGTCAAGGAGGCTACCTCAGAATTCGGAAGTGCATTTCTTACCTTGAGACCAAAGCACAATGCAAAACTTTGATCGGCACCTGCAAAAATCCTTTTCACGGCTGGTTGGAGCATACTGCCTGTGGAGAGCCAAAGGGAAGGAAAACATTTGCATGTTCACAGTACCTTTCACAAAGGCAGTTATTCATAGGAACTTCACAGACCAAGGAAAACTTCATCCATTACAGGAACTATGGTGGGGGGTGGGGTCAGAGCGGAGTGAGTGGGAGGCATGGGCAGGGGGCGGGACCCCAGTGAGAGATAAAGAAAGTGAAGTAGGAAGAAGGAGAGAAAGAGATTGGGAGGGAAAGAGAGAAAGATGGAGGAGAGAGGGGGAGATGGAAGAGTGACAGAAGGAGAGAGGGGAGGGGTGAGAGAGAAGGGGTGGGAAGAGGGAGTGATGGAGAGGGAGAAAGTCACAAAGAAGTCAATCTGTATACAGCAGGTTCCCACAAACAGCAAGGTGTTACTGATCAGATGATCTGTTTAACTTAGTCTTTAACTTGACAGATAAACATCAGTATGGGGAATTTCCTTCAATATTCTGCCCAGGAACGTTACTTACAGACCTGTAGGAGGGGTCCTGGGTTAAAATGGAGAGCCCTTTGACAGTTCAACACTCCCCCAGTAATTCACCTCCAACAGTGCACAGCTCCTTTAGTACTTCACCTCTAACGTATGGTGCTCCCTCCATACTGCCAATCCAATAATGCACCAATCTCCTTGGTAATATCTTTCCCAGTGTTGCCTCCCTGACTGTATAACACTCCCTCCGTTCTGGCCCACTTATACACAGTGAGGCATTGCCTCAGTACCACCCCTCCCACAACGCGACATTCTCTCAGTACCGGAGCTCCCTCAGTACCACCCCTCCCACAGTGTGACGCTCCCTCAGTACCGACCCTCCCACAGTGTGACGCTCCCT
This sequence comes from Hemitrygon akajei, assembly GCF_048418815.1. Classification (NCBI taxonomy): domain Eukaryota; kingdom Metazoa; phylum Chordata; class Chondrichthyes; order Myliobatiformes; family Dasyatidae; genus Hemitrygon; species Hemitrygon akajei. The sequence continues at coordinate 38,559,465 of NC_133127.1, forward strand.
CAGTACCACCCCTCCCACAGTGTGACGCTCCCTCAGTACCGACCCTCCCACAGTGTGACGCTCCCTCAGTACCACCCCTCCCACAGTGTGACGCTCCCTCAGTACCACCCCTCCCACAGTGTGACGCTCCCTCAGTACCACCCCTCCCACAGTGTGACTCTCCACAGTGCCAACCCTCCCAGAGTGTAGTGCTCCCTCAGTACCACCCCTCCCACAGTGTGATGCTCCCTCAGTACCACCCCTCCCACAGTGTGGCGCTCCCTCAGTACCACCCCTCCCAGAGTGTAGTGCTCCCTCAGTACCACCCCTCCCACAGTGTGATGCTCCCTCAGTACCACCCCTCCCACAGTGTGGCGCTCCCTCAGTACCACCCCTCCCACAGTGCGGCGCTCCCTCAGTACCACCCCTCCCAGAGTGTAGTGCTCCCTCAGTACCACCCCTCCCACAGTGTGATGCTCTCTCAGTACCACCCCTCCCACAGTGTGATGCTCCCTCAGTACCACCCCTCCCACAGTGTGATGCTCCCTCAGTACCACCCCTCCCACAGTGCAACGCTCCCTTAGTACCACCCCTCCCACAGTGCAACGCTCCCTCAGTACCACCCCTCCCACAGTGTGATGCTCCCTCAGTACCACCCCTCCCACAGTGCAACGCTCCCTCAGTACCACCCCTCCCAGAGTGTAGTGCTCCCTCAGTACCACCCCTCCCACAGTGTGATGCTCCCTCAGTACCACCCCTCCCAGAGTGTAGTGCTCCCTCAGTACCACCCCTCCCACAGTGTGATGCTCCCTCAGTACCACCCCTCCCACAGTGCAACGCTCCCTCAGTACCACCCCTCCCACAGTGTGATGCTCCCTCAGTACCACCCCTCCCACAGTGTGATGCTCCCTCAGTACCACCCCTCCCACAGTGCAACGCTCCCTCAGTACCACCCCTCCCACAGTGTGACGCTCCCTCTGTACCACCCCTCCCACAGTGTAGTGCTCCCTCAGTACCACCCCTCCCAGAGTGTAGTGCTCCCTCAGTACCACCCCTCCCACAGTGTGATGCTCCCTCAGTACCACCCCTCCCACAGTGTGGCGCTCCCTCAGTACCACCCCTCCCACAGTGCAACGCTCCCTCAGTACCACCCCTCCCACAGTGTGGCGCTCCCTCAGTACCACCCCTCCCACAGTGCAACGCTCCCTCAGTACCACCCCTCCCACAGTGTGATGCTCCCTCAGTACCACCCCTCCCACAGTGCAACGCTCCCTCAGTACCACCCCTCCCACAGTGCAACGCTCCCTCAGTACCACCCCTCCCACAGTGTGATGCTCCCTCAGTACCACCCCTCCCACAGTGCAATGCTCCCTCAGTACCACCCCTCCCAGAGTGTAGTGCTCCCTCAGTACCACCCCTCCCACAGTGTGATGCTCCCTCAGTACCACCCCTCCCAGAGTGTAGTGCTCCCTCAGTACCACCCCTCCCACAGTGTGATGCTCCCTCAGTACCACCCCTCCCACAGTGCAACGCTCCCTCAGTACCACCCCTCCCACAGTGTGATGCTCCCTCAGTACCACCCCTCCCAGAGTGTAGTGCTCCCTCAGTACCACCCCTCCCAGAGTGTAGTGCTCCCTCAGTACCACCCCTCCCACAGTGTGACGCTCCCTCAGTACCACCCCTCCCACAGTGTAGTGCTCCCTCAGTACCACCCCTCCCAGAGTGTAGTGCTCCCTCAGTACCACCCCTCCCACAGTGTGATGCTCCCTCAGTACCACCCCTCCCACAGTGTGGCGCTCCCTCAGTACCACCCCTCCCACAGTGCAACGCTCCCTCAGTACCACCCCTCCCACAGTGTGGCGCTCCCTCAGTACCACCCCTCCCACAGTGCAACGCTCCCTCAGTACCACCCCTCCCACAGTGTGATGCTCCCTCAGTACCACCCCTCCCACAGTGCAACGCTCCCTCAGTACCACCCCTCCCACAGTGTGATGCTCCCTCAGTACCACCCCTCCCACAGTGCAATGCTCCCTCAGTACCACCCCTCCCAGAGTGTAGTGCTCCCTCAGTACCACCCCTCCCACAGTGTGATGCTCCCTCAGTACCACCCCTCCCAGAGTGTAGTGCTCCCTCAGTACCACCCCTCCCACAGTGTGATGCTCCCTCAGTACCACCCCTCCCACAGTGCAACGCTCCCTCAGTACCACCCCTCCCACAGTGTGATGCTCCCTCAGTACCACCCCTCCCACAGTGCAACGCTCCCTCAGTACCACCCCTCCCACAGTGTGATGCTCCCTCAGTACCACCCCTCCCACAGTGCAACGCTCCCTCAGTACCACCCCTCCCACAGTGTGATGCTCCCTCAGTACCACCCCTCCCACAGTGCAACGCTCCCTCAGTACCACCCCTCCCACAGTGTGGTGCTCCTTCAGTATTGTCCCTCCCACAGTGCAGCATTCCCTCAGTACTGGCGCTCCCTCAATACCATCTCTCCCGCAGTGAGGCGATACCTCAGTCCCGCCCCTCCCGCAGTGAGGCGATACCTCAGTCCCGCCCCTCCCGCAGTGAGGCGATACCTCAGTCCCGCCCCTCCCGCAGTGAGGCGATACCTCAGTCCTGCCCCTCCCACAGTGAGGCGATACCTCAGTCCCACCCCTCCCACAGTGAGGAGCTCCCTCAGTGCAGCTAATGGAGCTGATGCCTCACAGCTCCTGTGTCCTATCCTGACCTGGGAGCTCTCAATGTGAGTTTGTGTGTTCTCACTGACCATATGGGTTTCCTCCAGTGTTTACTATCCTCCCGGAGACCAGCTGGCCACTGTACACAGCCCCTGCTGTGTGGGTGAGTGGTACAATAAGGCCAGGCATTGAGGGGAATGTGGTGAGAGGAAAATGGAATTGGTGTAAATGGGTGGTTAATGGTTAGCAGAGTCTCAGTGGGCTGAATGTCCTATTTCCATACCATATCACTCTGACAGCGCTCCCACAGTGTGTCTCTCTCAGTATTGACCTCTCTCACCAGTTGGTCAGTGCTGGAAAGTTGATGACTACCAGCAGGTGAATATTCAACAACAATGAGAAATAGCAAGGGCTGCTCTCCTACCTGGCTCAGCTACCACTGAGAATGGGACCAGACGAGGCTCAAACTGGTCACGGGCTCCTCCGCTTCCCAAATGCCCATTCTGCCCTTGGCCAAAGGAGTAGAGTTTCCTTGATCTGGCACTGTACACCAAAGTGTGGTAACTGCAAAACACATTCACCTTAAAAAAACAACTGGAAACCTAAAATCAAACACTACCTTATCCATGTGTAGAGCTACTCTCGCTGAACTATGGGCTTGGACCCCAAGACCTCTCTGTACCTCAGTGTTAATAAGTGGCCTACCATGAACTGCGAACTTTCCCCTACATTTGGTTGCCCAGGGGAGGAGTGTGGCAAAGAGCAGAGGCGCAGTGGGCACGCTGGAGCCCACACTCAGTCGGGGGCTGGGCCCTCCCGTCAGTGCTGCCCTCCAGAGTTCGCTCAGTGAAAGACAGGCTGGATTGAGTTTGTCCGCGGCTGCACTAACAAGAGTTGAGGAACCGCTGCGTGCTTGTCATTGCAGAAACATGATTCCAGACCGGTTGGCCCAGGAGGAACGCTGGCACGTTTGGCTATAGTAATGTGCACGGTTGAATGATAGTTGAACAAAGTGTAACACCTCAAACTTGTCTGCATTATACTCTATCTGCCACTTATCTACACATCCTGCATCTCTGTGATCTGATACAGATCTGTAAGTAATACAGACTGCTGTATTCTTTGATTGTCCTTTATGCTATACAATTCCACCAATCTCCGTGTCATCTACAAATTCGGTAATTGCCCCATCTACAATCCCATCCAAATCACAAACAAGAGGTCCTAGCACCGATCCTTGCAGAACACTGCGGGTCACGCACTTCCAGCCAAAACAACACCTTTGCATTTCTACTCTGTCTTCTATGGACAAGCCAATTCCAAATCTAAACCTGCAATTTTCCTTGGATCCCATGCATCTTTATCTTGTGAATAAATCTACAATGAGGACATTACGAAATGGATTACCACAGTCTCTGTAGATAACATCTACTGCTTCACCCTCATCAAGCTCCTTTGACACATCCTCAAAAAGCTCAAACAAGTCTGTGATTTTCCTTGTACAAAGCCATGCTGACTAAAGGCTAGGGTACGGCGTAGGGTGCGCGGTACCTACGGTGTAGATGCAATGCACAAGTATAAATCAGCCTTAAGCAGGCCACGCCTTCTGGAATGTATCCCTCTCCAAAAGCTTCCCTAGCACTGACGTGAGGCTCACTGGCCCACAACTACCTGGATTATCTCTATTTCTGTCCTTGAACAAAAGCAAGCATTTGTTACTCTCCAGTCCTCCCGAACATTGCCTGGAGCCAGTAAGGACTCAAACATCTTTGTCAAAGCCCCAGCAATCTCCTCACTTCCTTCTTTCAATAAATGCCATCAGGCCCTGAATATTGAAAGAAGCAAGTGAGGACATTGCTGGGGGCTTCGAAAAAGATCTTTGTGTCCTTTCAGGGTTAGCCTGAGGTACCTACCACCACGCTGAAGGACAACTTCCCAATTTCACCCACAGTCCTTTCTGGGTTCAGTGTCAAGTCCTGGTCATGGGAGATACACACTCAACCCCCTACCCCAACCACCACTCTCTCTTCTCTCCCCTCCCCTCCTGTCAGGCAGAAGATACAAAAGCTTGAAACATGCACAATCAGGCCCAAGGACAGCTTCTATCCCACTGTATCGATGCCTGACCTGCTGAGTTCCCCCAGCACTGTGTGTGTGTTACTTTGGATTTCCAGCATCTACAGAACCTCATGGTGTTTACATCGTGAAAACTGTTATTTTGCCACAGCAGAACAAAGCAAGACATAAAAATTAATGTACACTACAAAAATAAACAGTACAAAAGAGAAATAATGAGGTAGTGATCATGGGTTCATAAGTTAAAAATGAACTCTTAATGTCCCAGTCAGCCTCATCAAAGGCCTTGCACTGCATAAGTGTAACACTATCCTACGTTCTGTTTTCCTATTTACTACTCGATGTGTGGAACAATCTGTCTGATGGGATGTTTTCCACTATATCTCGGCACTTGTAAAATAATAAAGTGACAAAGGGCCCAGATACCCGGGCTCCATCCCAGATACCCAGGACAAAAACAAGGCCAACTTCAGACCTTCCACTATGTTTTAGCAGCAGTTTCCTAACACTCTGCCCATCATTGTCTCCGTCACCATTCCCATCATTCACCTGTTACTGCAAAAAGTGCATCCCCTGTACCCAGGCATTTTATCAGCTTACCTCCCACATGCAATCTGAGAGACTTTAATTCCACACAGACCATCAAGCAGGCGAGGTACCAGCTCGTCTGTCGTTGAGTTGTGCCCAAGTTGTCCATAATTCCCAGCTCCAAAGGTGAAAACAAGTCCATCCTGGAGAAGACACAACTTCCAGTTAACCGGTACCTCACATAGCTAGACAGTCCGAGTGTTACACAGGAACGTCAGTCAGCAAACTGCTGGTGTAAAGATACAGATAAGGTACAAGTGAACCCCTGTGTTATGGCAGTTTGGATCACAGCAATTCACCCACACAGAATTCACCAAACTCTGAGGTAAGGAATTAAAACTTTCAATTTGCATTTCTCGACACATGCTCAAATGAAGTGGCTTCACGCTTGGGGAAAATCCCAGTACAGATTTCTTGAAACACATCCCCTGTAACGTGGTGGGTTCCTGCAGAGGGCTGATCAAAGAGGAGGAGAAGGATGGCAAGAGATTGCGGGAGGGAATCCCAGAGCTAGGAGCCCACACAGCTGAAGATATGGTTTCCGGTGGTGGAGTGATGGGAACCAGGCAGTGTGAAAACCTAGAAGGACAGAGGGTTCCAATTATGAAGGAGCTTACAGAGTTCTGGTGGGAGGTTTAAAGAGTAGGATGAGTATTTTAAAATGAGGGCAAAGCTCGGCTGTGCATCAGGACAGATAGTAAGCACAGAGCAATGTGCAAAGTGGTCCAGGGGTGAGTCCAACTCACAGAGGTGAGAATACTGTATTAAACTCGACAGGGGTTCCCTAACAATTTGGTGTAGTATCCAAGTAGTCGAGCAGGATGAAACAATCGTTTCAGGATCCAGGGAGAGTCGGGTCTGGTTTGGTGGCTGTTGTAATCAGGTGAATGAACTCAGTGCTGTCCTGGGGTGGTGGTGGAGGGGAGAGGCGATGAGTCATTTGTAACATTCACCCGAGGCACAGTCTCTCCTCAAACGAAGGTAAAAAGTAGAATTATTTTAAGAACAAAAGGTGAGATTTGTATTCCTTGCAGTTTAGAAGAACAAGAGGTGACCTTGTAGATAAAGGTTAGTTTTATCTGTCACAGGTACATCAGAACATACAGTAAAATGCGTCATGTGTCAAATCAAATCAGCTGGTAAGTGTCACATGCTTGTGACGCCAACATAGCATTCCCGCAACTCACTGACACTTTGACCTGTACACTTTGGAATGTGGGAGGAAACCGGAGCACCTGGAGGAAACCCACGTGTTCACGAGAAGCATGAACAAGCTCCTTACAGACAGTGGGAGGGATTGAATCCTGATCTTACAGCCGGCGCTGTAAAGCGTTGTGCTAACCACTAGGCTACGGTGACGTTATACAAACATATAACTAGAGTTGCAGGAGGATGGGAACCAGAGTGCCAGAATAGATAGTGGAGAGGGTGCAGAGACAAATATTGGTAAAACCTCAGACAAAGTCAGGAATCAAAAAGGGTGAGCATGGTGCAACAGAAGTTCTAAGCTGCGTATATTTCAATGTAAGAAGCATTGTAGGAAAGGCAGATAAGCTCAGGGCATCAAGACATGAACTTATGATATTGCAGCCATTCGTGAGGCTTGGTTGCAGGAGGGGCAGGACTGACAGCTCAGTATTCGGGGGTTCCATGGTTTTAGATGTGACAGAGCGGGAGGGGTTAAAGGGGGATGGTGTTACTAGTCAGGGAAAATGTCATGGCAGACTGGAGAACTCCTCTAGTGAGGCATTATGGGTGGAATGGTGTAATAAGGAAGGTATAACCATGCTAATGGGGCTCTAGTACAGACCACCCAACAGTCTGCGGGATTCAGAGGAACAAGTTTGTAGAGAGGTCCAAGACTGTTGTAAGAAACGTAAGGTTGTTATAGTAGGTGATTTTAACTTTCCATATATTGATTGAGAGTTCCATACTGTAAAAGGCCTAGATGGGATAGTTTGTCAAATGTGTTCAGGAAAGTTTCCTTAAATCAATTCATGGAAGTCCCAGTGAGAGAGTGTGCGATACTTGATCACTATTAGGGAAAGAGACAGGAAACACGACAGAAATTTGTTAATCTAGTGACTATAATGCCATTAGTTTCAAGGTAATTATAGAAAGGTATAAGTATGGTCCTCGGGTTGAGATTCTAAATTGGAGAAAGGCCAATGTTGATGGTATCAGAAAGGATCTAGCAAGGGAGACTGGGACATGTTGTTTTCTGGCAAAGGTGTACTTGGTAAGTGAGAGGCTTTCATAAGTGAAGTTTTGAGTATACAGAACTTGTATGCCTCTGTCAGAATAAAAGGATGGCAGGTTTAGGAAACCTTGGTTTTAGAGAGAGATTAAGCAAAAGGAGGTGCATAACATGTATAGGCAGATAGGTACAAATGAGGTACTTGAAGAGTATAAGAAATGCAAGAGAACACTTAAGAAGTAAATCTAGAGAACTAAAACAGACAGACAGACATACTTTATTGATCCCGAGGGAAATTGGGTTTCGTTACAAAGAGGACATGAGGTTGCTCCAGCAGTTAAAGTGAAGGAGAATCCTAACGGCTTCACAGATATACTCTAGCAAGGGACAAAATTGGTCCTCTTGAGGATCAGAGTGGTAATCGATGCATAGAGACAAAAGAGATGGTGGAGACTTTAAATGGATTTTTTGCATTTGAGTTTACTCGGGCGACAGACACAGGGTCTATAGAAGTGAAGCTGTCGAGGCAAATTAGGGTAGATAAATCCCCGGGGTCTGACAAGGTGTTGCCTCAAACCCTGTGGGGGGCAGGTGCAGAAATTACATGGGCCTTTGCAGAGATATTTCAATCATCCTTAGTGACAGGTGAGATACCAGAGGACTGGAGGATAGCCAAAGTTGTTCCGCTGTTTGAAAAAGGCTCTAAAAATAAACCTGGAAATTATAGGCCGTGAGCCTAACATCAGTAGTGGGCAAGTTATTTGAAGGTATTCTAAGGGACCGGATATTTGAGTATTTGGATAGACAGGGACTGATCAGGGATGGTCAATATGGCTTCATGCGTGGTAGGTCATATCTAACCAATGTTATAGAGTTTTTCAAGGAAGTTACCAGGTAAGTTGATGAAGACAAGGCAGTTGATGGTGTCTACATGGATTCTAGCAAGGCTTTTGGCAAGGTCCTGCATGTGAGGTTGGTCAAGAAGGTTCAGTCGCTTGGCATTCAGGATGAGGTGGGAAATTAACTTCACAGGAAAATCCAGAGAGTGGTAGTAGATGATTGCCTCTCTGACTGGAGCCTGTAACTAGCGGAGTGCTGCAGGGATCGGTGCTGGGCCTATTGCTGTTTGTCATCTATAGCAACAATCTGGATGATAATGTAGTAAACTGGATCGGCAAATTTGCAGATGACCCCAAGATTGGGGCTGCTGTGGACAGTGATGAAGGCTATCATGGCTTGCAGCAGGATCTAGTCTAGCTGGAAAAATGAGCTGAAAAATGGCAGAGGGAACTTAATGCAGGAAAGTGTGAGGTGTTGTACTTTGGTACGATAAACCAGGGTCGGACTTACACAGTGAGTGACAGGGCACTGAAGAGTGCAGTAGAACAAAGGGATCTGGGAATACGTGCATAATTCATTGGAAGTAGATAAGGTTGTAAAGAAAGTTTTTGGCATATAGGGCTTCATAAATCAAAGCCTTGAATACAGGAGAAGGGCTGTTATGTTGAAGTTGTATAAGACGTTGGTGAGGTCTAACTTGGAGTATGGTGTACAGTTTGGCCATGAGCCTATAGGACAGATGTAAGTAAGTTTGAAAGGGTACGGAGAAATTTTATAAGGATGTTGCCCGGACTGCAGGACCAGAGCTATAAGGAAAGATTGAATAGATTAGTACTTTATTCCTTGGAATGTGGAAGATTGAGATGAGATTTGATAGAGGTATACAAGATTATGAGGGGTATAGATAGGGTAAATGCAAGCAGGCTTTTTCCACAGGGGTCGGGCAGATTACAACCAGAGGTCATGGGCTTACGGCGAGAAGTGAAAAGTTTAAGGGGAACGTGAGGGGAAACCTCTTCACTCAGAGGACTGTGAGACTGTGGTACGAGTTACCAGTGCAAGTGGTGCATGCAAGCTCAATTTCAATGTTTTAGGAGAGGTTTGGATAGGTACATGGATGGCTATGGACAGGGTGCAGGCCAGCGTAGATCAGCCAAGGTCCTATTAAAAGGTGGAAAAAGCTTGAGGGGCTGAGTGGCCTACTCCTACTCCTACCTTTTTGTGTGAGTGAGATGTTCCCAATACTCTGATAGTTGTTTCTCCCCCAACATCAGTAAAGCATAGGACAGAAATATAAACCTTGTAATGGTTACAATCTTAGCTTATGTAGGAACAAACCTTATTCAGCACAGCCGTGTGGTGGGCCCCACAGGACACATAGATGACTCCCTTAAGCTCCAGCAGCTTCACATAAGTGGGAAGATATCGAACTGTAACGAGAAAAGAGGCTCAGTCGAGAGTCTGCTTTCCCCAAGGTGTGCATCTGGGGCTCTGCACACACTGAGGAGTGATCAGACGCCGCAGATCAGGGTTTCTCAACCAGGGTTCTGCCAGAGGTCACAATTAAATAAAATAAACATTGTTTTTTGAACTTCATGAAATGCTAGCGCTCGCAGTGGTGGGCAGTGACCCCCTTAGCAATCTCGTTAAAGGTCTCAGCCCAGTATGGCAGTGTGCAGTTGGACCGTGTTTATTCTCAGTTTTTGACGTGAGATAGGGGAGGCCATTGATAACTGGTGAGCACTGTATTACACGGAGGGGAGGATGGTAGGCTGATAACTGGTGAGCACTGTATTACATGGAGGGGAGGATGGTAGGCTGATAACTGGTGAGCACTGTATTACACGGAGGGGAGGATGGTAGGCTGATAACTGGTGAGCACTGTATTACACGGAGGGGAGGATGGTAGGCTGATAACTGGTGAGCACTGTATTACATGGAGGGGAGGATGGTAGGCTGATAACTGGTGAGCACTGTATTACACGGAGGGGAGGATGGTAGGCTGATAACTGGTGAGCGCTGTATTACACGGAGGGGAGGATGGTAGGCTGATAACTGGTGAGCACTGTATTACACGGAGGGGAGGATGGTAGGCTGATAACTGGTGAGCACTGTATTACATGGAGGGGAGGATGGTAGGCTGATAACTGGTGAGCACTGTATTACACGGAGGGGAGGATGATAGGCTGATAACTGGTGAGCACTGTATTACACGGAGGGGAGGATGGTAGGCTGATAACTGGTGAGCACTGTATTACACGGAGGGGAGGATGGTAGGCTGATAACTGGTGAGCACTGTATTACACGGAGGGGAGGATGGTAGGCTGATAACTGGTGAGCACTGTATTACATGGAGGGGAGGATGGTAGGCTGATAACTGGTGATCACTGTATTACACGGAGGGGAGGATGGTAGGCTGATAACTGGTGAGCACTGTATTACACAGAGGGGAGGATGGTAGGCTGATAACTGGTGAGCACTGTATTACACGGAGGGGAGGATGGTAGGCTGATAACTGGTGAGCACTGTATTACATGGAGGGGAGGATGGTAGGCTGATAACTGGTGAGCACTGTATTACACGGAGGGGAGGACGGTAGACTGATAACTGGTGAGCACTGTATTACACAGAGGGGAGGATGGTAGGCTGATAACTGGTGAGCACTGTATTACACAGAGGGGAGGATGGTAGGCTGATAACTGGTGAGCACTGTATTACATGGAGGGGAGGATGGTCGGCTGATAACTGGTGAGCACTGTATTACACGGAGGGGAGGATGGTAGGCTGATAACTGGTGAGCACTGATTTACACGGAGGGGAGGATGGTAGGCTGATAACTGGTGAGCACTGTATTACATGGAGGGGAGGATGGTAGGCTGATAACTGGTGAGCACTGTATTACACGGAGGGGAGGACGGTAGACTGATAACTGGTGAGCACTGTATTACACAGAGGGGAGGATGGTCGGCTGATAACTGGTGAGCGCTGTATTACACGGAGGGGAGGACGGTAGGCTGATAACTGGTGAGCGCTGTATTACACGGAGGGGAGGATGGTAGGCTGATAACTGGCGAGTGCTGTATTACACGGAGGGGAGGATGGTAGGCTGATAACTGGTGAGTGCTGTATTACACGGAGGGGAGGATGGTAGGCTGATAACTGGTGAGCTCTGTATTACATGGAGGGGAGGATGGTAGGCTGATAACTGGTGAGCACTGTATTACACGGAGGGGAGGATGGTAGGCTGATAACTGGTGAGCACTGTATTACATGGAGGGGAGGATGGTAGGCTGATAACTGGTGAGCACTGTATTACACGGAGGGGAGGACGGTAGACTGATAACTGGTGAGCACTGTATTACACAGAGGGGAGGATGGTAGGCTGATAACTGGTGAGCACTGTATTACACGGAGGGGAGGATGGTCGGCTGATAACTGGTGAGCGCTGTATTACACGGAGGGGAGGACGGTAGGCTGACAACTGGTGAGTGCTGTATTACACGGAGGGGAGGACGGTAGGCTGATAACTGGTGAGCACTATTACATGGAGGGGAGGATGGTAGGCTGATAACTGGCGAGCACGGTATTACACGGAGGGGAGGATGGTAGGCTGATAACTGGTGAGCACTGTATTACATGGAGGGGAGAATGGTAGGCTGATAACTGGCGAGCACGGTATTACACAGAGGGGAGGATGGTAGGCTGATAACTGGTGAGCACTGTATTACACGGAGGGGAGGACGGTAGACTGATAACTGGTGAGCACTGTATTACACAGAGGGGAGGATGGTAGGCTGATAACTGGTGAGCACTGTATTACACGGAGGGGAGGATGGTCGGCTGATAACTGGTGAGCGCTGTATTACACGGAGGGGAGGACGGTAGGCTGACAACTGGTGAGTGCTGTATTACACGGAGGGGAGGACGGTAGGCTGATAACTGGTGAGCACTATTACACGGAGGGGAGGATGGTAGGCTGATAACTGGCGAGCACGGTATTACACGGAGGGGAGGATGGTAGGCTGATAACTGGTGAGCACTGTATTACATGGAGGGGAGAATGGTAGGCTGATAACTGGCGAGCACGGTATTACACGGAGGGGAGGATGGTAGGCTGATAACTGGTGAGCACTATTACACGGAGGGGAGGATGGTAGGCTGATAACTGGCGAGCACGGTATTACACGGAGGGGAGGATGGTAGGCTGATAACTGGTGAGCACTGTATTACACGGAGGGGAGGATGGTAGACTGATAACTGGTGAGCACGGTATTACACGGAGGGGAGGATGGTAGGCTGATAACTGGTGAGCACTGTATTACACGGAGGGGAGGATGGTAGGCTGATAACTGGTGAGCACTATTACACAGAGGGGAGGATGGTAGACTGATAACTGGTGAGCACTATTACATGGAGGGGAGGATGGTAGACTGATAACTGGTGAGCACTATTACATGGAGGGGAGGATGGTAGGCTGATAACTGGTGAGCACGGTATTACACGGAGGGGAGGATGGTAGGCTGATAACTGGTGAGCACTATTACATGGAGGGGAGGATGGTAGGCTGATAACTGGTGAGCACGGTATTACACGGAGGGGAGGATGGTAGGCTGATAACTGGTGAGCACTATTACATGGAGGGGAGGATGGTAGACTGATAACTGGTGAGCACTATTACATGGAGGGGAGGATGGTAGGCTGATAACTGGTGAGCACGGTATTACACGGAGGGGAGGATGGTAGGCTGATAACTGGTGAGCACTATTACACAGAGGGGAGGATGGTAGACTGATAACTGGTGAGCACTATTACATGGAGGGGAGGATGGTAGACTGATAACTGGTGAGCACTGTATTACACGGAGGGGAGGACAGTAAGCTGATAACTGGTGAGTGCCACGGAAGGGGAGGAGGGTAGGCTGATATCGAGTGAGAAGCGCGTTTTCTGAGCATTGAATGAACTCGCCCTACTTGGATTGTGACGTCAGCTCTCAACAGGGTGAGCAGAAAGGTGAATTGCTGCAGCACTTTCAAGAAAATAGTAGGCCAGATTTTTCTAAGTGCTTTGAAGATGAAGAATGGCTGCAGAAACTTAACAGACATTTTTCATCGTATGAACCAGCTGAACAAGTCTCTGCAAGGCCCTGGAGAAAATGTTTTGACTTCAAGTGACAAGACTCTTAGATTTAAAAGGAAACTGAATCTTTGGAAAAATCATGTTGCAAAAGGAAATCTTGAACTGTTTTCACTACTGCTTGGACATAAGAGTGAGGAAAAATAACAAAGTCTAAAGTCTTATTGAAAACCACCTGGAAGAACTGCAGAACAAAATTGAACAGTATTTTTCTTCCCTTTCAACACAAGTGTATGACTAGGTGAGGGACCCTTTCTCTGAATTTTCTGCTTAGCCTGAGATCTTGACTTTGAGAGAAGAGGAGGAACTTTGTGAGCTGCACTCTGATCGTGAACTCAAGATGAGATTTACTGACCTGCCCTGGACAAGTTCTGGATTTCTGTGAAAGAAGAGTATCTTGCCATTCATAGGAAAGCAATGAACATTGTGCCGCAGTTTTCAACTTCTTACATGTGTGAGCAAACGTTTTCTTGTTTAGCAAGCATCAAGAGCAAGGATAGGAATCGTTTCATTTCGGTTGAAGGTAAAATCTATGTGTGTTTATCTCAAGTTCAACCCAGAATTGAGACATTTATGTTTGCCTTATGAATTTTTAAAATTTATGAGAGAAAGAAAGAGTAATTTCAAGAAAGGTACGCTAAGCTTAACCATCTGTTTTTTTTTCAAGAAAGGTTGGTTAAAAATTCATTCTCTGCTGAAAAGAGCATTGACAATTATTTTTGGATTATTACTGATAATGCTAATCTTCCATGAGCTCTAGATATAATAATTTTTATGCAGGGATTCCATGACCTGAAAATTGTTTCAAGGGTTCCTTCAGGGCAAAAAGGTTGAGGAAGGCTGCTGTAGGTCAAACAATAGCAGTCCCAAACCTCACATGGAGATTCAATCATGACTTCCAATCTCCAATCATCCAGCTCCTCCACACTGAGTCTGTTCTGCTATTCCATTATGGCGATAGGCCAAAGACCCTGTTTCTGTAGTGTACAGATTGGATTGATAACTGCATGAAGAATGAGGTATAAATGTTGGCCTTATTAGTGACAGCCAGAGCTCATCAGAACATACATAGCTGGGATTTAGTCAGCAGCTTAAAGCCTGCAGTTCTGTTCCTATCACATCCAGTGCTCCTGGTACATCGATGAAACCCAACCCAAACTTGGGGGACACTTTGTTGAGCACCTTCGCTCTGTTCCCTACGAAAGACAAGATTTCCCCGTGGCCATCATTTCAATTTGACATCCAATGCTCATCCCCACATGTCAGTCCATGGCCTCTACTGCCATGATGAGGCCAAACTCAGGATGGAGGAGCAACACCTCACATTCCATCCAGGTGGCTTCCAATCTGATGACATGAACATCAATTTCTCTAACTTCCAGTAATTACTCCCTTCCATCTTCTCTTTCTCTCTTTTTCCATTTCTCATTCTGATTACCTTCTCTTCTCCTCACCTGCCCATCTCTCTGGTTTCCCTCCTCCTTCCCTTTCTTCCATGCTCTCCTATGAGATTCCTTCTTCTTCAACACCTTACCTCTTCCACGTATCATGTCCAAGCTTCTCACTTCATACCCTCGCCCTTCCCCACCCACCCACCTTCCCCCTCACCTGGTCTAACCTATCAACTACCAGCTGTATTCCTTCCCCTCCTCCCTACTTATTTATTCTGGCTTCTTCCCTCTTCCTTTCCAGTCCTGATGAAGGGTCTCAGCTGTTTATTTCCCCCTGTAGATCCTACCTGACTTGCTGAGTTACCCCAGCGTTTTGTACGTGTTGCTCAATATCTCCAGATTCTCAGGAATCCCTTGTATTTTGTCCCTCTTTTGTGCAGTTAGCTATAAGATCCCATCTTCAAAAATTTTTTTAAATGAGTTTAGTTACATTTTACAGAGTAAAAATGTCACTGCTTACGAGGGTGCCATAGTAGCATAGCAGTTAACACAACACTCTTACAGCTCAGAGTTCAGAGTTCAATTCCGGCAGCGTCTATAAGGAGCTTGTACGTCCTCCCTGTGAACCACGTGGATTTCTGCTGAGTGCTCCGGATCTTTCCTCAGGTCAAAGACTGTTAGGCATAACCTATGGTTAGTAGGTCAATGGGTCATTGTAAATTGTCCTGATTAGGCTAGTGTTAAATAGGTGGGTTGCTGAGGGAGTTGCGGCTTATTGTGATGGAAGGGACTGTTCTGTGCTATATTTATCTATCTAATAATATGTAATTATGGAGATCTAAAATGCATAATTCCACAGTTGGCATTGATTTGTTTAAACACTGAATTTTATCTAAATAACCCTCAGAGTTGAGTCTGTATTTCAGAGTTGTACCACCAGGGGGAGACCAGTTGTCGGGGTTGACACTGGAGTTGCTGGTCTCAAACAACAACAGCTGTGATTTCTTTCGCAGGTACCTAGTTCTTTTTAATTAAGGTACCTCAGAAGAGTACTGCGAGATAAAATCTAACACATAGTCACAAAAGCAGGTATCAGGTGGCATCACAAACTTGATGAAATAAGTGGTAATGAAAAGAGGAAATATGTGGGATAGTCTGTGAGTCAGGCAGCAGCCGTGGGGGGAGAGGAAGGGAGGGGGGAGGGAGAGAGAGAGAGAGAGTTAACGTCAAGAATGTTACTTCATCAGAGTAGGTAAAGTAGGAAATCAGTCTGCTTTAAATGCCAAAGAGGAGGCTGGAGAGAACAGGGAGAAATATATGTAATAGGATGGAGACCAAATGCTTTTGGTGGTGCCTTGTTAATCCATTGACCTGAAATGCTATTTCTGTTCCTCTCTCCACAGATGTTGTCCAACCTGCTGAGTGTTTTCCAGCACATCCTGCTTTCCGTTTAGATTTCTACAGTCTGTCTTATCTCTCTTCAAAAGTTTGAAAGAATTTTTAAAAGATAGGGAGAGTTTTTTGCGAGAGGTTTTCCACAGCTCAGAATAGGAGAGATAACATTACAAGGGGTTAAAGAGCTGAAGAATGTCATGGAGAGAATGCATAAGGTGAAGAGGTTGGACATCAGGATCAGAATTTTAATACTCAGGCCTTGTTTGATGAGGAACCAATCTGGTTTAAGGAATAAAGGTGTGAATAGCCCAGATGGCTGATTAGACAGAGGCAGCAGAGTTTCATAAATATAAAGACTGACTTTATTTGTCACACACACATCAAAACATACAATGAAATATCTCATTTGCGTCAACAGCCAACACAGTCCAAGGATTGTGCTGGCGACAGCCCACAAGTGTTGCCGCACTTTCCAGCACCAACGTGGCATGTCCACAATTTACTGGTCTTAACCCTAACCACAGGTCTTTGGAATGAAACCGGAGCACCTGGAGGAAATACACACAGTCACAGGGAGAGCGTACAAACTCCTTACAGACAGCGGCAGCAATTGAACCCTGATCGTTGATTGTTCATGGACCCTGAGCTCTAGAATTCACCCTCTAAACCTCTCCATCTCTCTCTCCTCCTGTAAGACTCTCCTTAAAGTCCACCTGTTCAACCAAAGTATGGATCACCTGGTCTGTATTGAAATTAGAATTAGAAATAGTATTGGTCTATTATTGTCATCCGTACTGAGATAGTGAGAATCTTTTTGCATGCTAATCAGATAGATGATCACATACATAACTACACAGAGCATATAAAAGGGAACAGAATTCAGTATACGTTACAGTTACGGAGAGTGCAGGGCAGGTAGACAAATAAAGTGCAAGCATAGATGGTCATAGATCACATAGGAGGTCTGTTCAAGAGACTTGTAACAGTGGGATAGAAGGTGTTCTTGAGTCTGATAATACATGTTCTCAAGCTTTTGTATCTTCTGCCCGATGGAGGAGGGAAGAAAAGAGAATTTCTGGGTGGGTGGTGTCCTGAATATGTTGGCTGCTTTCCAAAGGCAACAGGAAGGGTCCTTGACTATGTTGCTATCTCCCATGACCAGGGCAGGAAACAGAGTGCAGAACGGGAGAGATTGAGAAGAGCTTTCCCCATTCCCCTTACCTTTCACATCGTTCAGGCCCAGCTGTCCATGGCGATTTCCTCCCCATCCAAACACCACTCCCGAGCGAGACACAACGATGGTATGGGCTTTTCCGGCTGCAGCGTGAGCCAAGGGAATCCCTGCCAATGTTGTCACACACTCGGGACTCTGCACGGACTCTACAAAGTTCCCAATCCCCAGCTGCCCTTGGGAGTTCTGGCCCCACGTAAAGACTCGACCATCTTGTGGGAGAGATAAAAGAGAAAACCTTGTTAAAATTTACACTGTGGAAGACGGTTCTGTCACCTCTGCTCAAGTGAAAATGGTTTGTGCTACTAATTCCCATGAAATGGTATTGATCTGGTTATTACTGTCACATGTGAAGATAGAATGAAAAGCTTCTCTTGCACACTGTTCATACAGAACAATTCATTGCACATTGTGCTGAAGAACAAGGTAAAACAAGGCAGAATAAAGTGTAAGAGTTGCAGAGAAAGTGTAGAACAGGGAAACATTTGTTACGTACCCCGTAACTGGGTGTCTAACCAGCAAAGACAGAAGAATCCGTTGGAGTCTGGTGGTACTATATTCAAAAGTGTTTATTAATAAAATAAGCAAATCAATATCAAAAATGCAAATATACATATAAAACAAGTTAGCAGTAATAAACCTAAAAGTGTAGGAATAATAATAATCAATAATAAACAAGCTCTATCGATGTCTAGGGGTAAATAAATTGTCATAGAAAAGTATAAAGTTCAGTTCAGTTCATGAGTGCTGATGTAGCTATAGTTGTTGTATTGTAATCGTTGGGGAGAGAGAGAGAGAGAGCGAGCGAGCGAGCGAGATGTAACAGCTACAGTCAGGCAAACCTTCCTTTGCTTTCTTAATCCGTCGTATCGGTGTGGTCATTCAGTTATGACCTCTCCGTCCTTCTGCTAGACCGTTCTTCTGTGGTGGACTCGTCACTCTGGCATGAGTGGACACACACACAAGTCCCCACTGGCCCTGCTTTAACACTGATAGCCTTAATGACCGACCTCCTGGTTCGGTCTTCGAAGCCCCCACCTTTCTTGTGGGTTCCAACACTCAATCAGTGTCCACTGGCGTGTCTGGAGGGTGTCTCTCCAGACCTGTCTTTTTATCCCTACTAACGGGGTCTCAGCTATCCATCAATTTTGAATGACTGTGTCCATCAAATAAAGCCACTCCTTCAGTCCACTGAGGAATGTTTATGAGCAAACTATTGTCCTTGTAGCGAAACAGTAAATAATTCAAAAAGGAGTCACAATACGGTTAATCAGCAATTTCCCCCTCTCTCTTATCTGTCACTGATGTTCTTGCTTGTTTTTCTGTCTCTCTTTCTCATGGTCAGCATAGCAACAGTAATAGTTTGTGGTTCTCTGGAGGGGAATGGTTAACTCTGTACCCCATTGTCCATCAGGTCTGTTCATCACTCATAACACTGATCACAACCCTTTGGTATTTTTGGCTAACATGAAAAATAAAAATAGGAGGTTACTAAGTTGGAGTCTGATGCTACAGGAATTCGATATTAAAATACAACATATTAAGGGAAGTGACAATGTAATTGCTGACTGTTTATCTAGATGTTAATTTGAATGTGTATCTGTATTATTTTTGTAGTTAAGACCACTTCTGTATTTTGTTAAACTCTGTAATTCTGTAAGATGCTGTATTAGTTAATTTTCACCTTGGTGAAAATTCCCAGAAGGATGGGGGTGTTATGAAGGATGAACTGTTCTGATGGGCAGAAGGGTGCAGAGTTGCCCATATCGCCCCCCTGGGAGAATCACAAACCATTACTGTGGCTATGCTGCTCATGAGAGAGAGAGATGAAAAGAAAACATGCCAGAACATCTGCTACAGATAAGAGAGGGGAGAGAAACTTGTTGATTCACTGTATTATGACTTCTGAGAGGGTTATTTATCTTGTACCATCCTGTTCATTAACATTCCTCAGTGGACAGCCGGAGTGGGCTGGTTTGATGGACACAGCCATTCAAAATTGATTGACAACTGAGACCCCGTGGGTAGGGATAAAAGTGAGGTCTGGGGAGACACCCCTCAGACACACCAGGAGACACACTATTGAGCACTGATTGAGTGTTGGAACCCACGGGAAGGTGTGGGGCATCGGAGACCGAACAAGGAGATCGGTCAGTTAAACTCACAGTGTTATAGCAGGGCCGGTGGGGGCTTGTGTGTGTGTCCACTCATGCCAGAGTGACGACTCCACCACAGAACGGTCTAGCAGAAGGACAGAGGGGTCATAACTGAATGGCCACAACGACACGACGGATCAAGATTGCAAAGGAAGGTTTGACTGCTGTAGCTGTTACTTCTCGCTCGCTCTCTCTCTCTCTCTCCCTCACTCCAACGATTACAACACAACAACCATATCTACCTCAGCATGTATGAAATGAACTGAACTTTATACTTTTCTATGACAATTCATTCACCCCTAGACATCGATAGAGCTTGTTTATTATTGCTTATTATTATTCCTACACTTTTAGGTTTATTATTGCTAACTTGTGTTATCTATATATTAGCATTATTGATATTGATTTGCTTATTTTATTAATAAACACTTTTGAATATAGTACCACCAGACTCCAATGGACTCAATCCCACAGATGAAGGCTAACACACCAAATACCTTCTTAACAACATTGTCAACCTGCGCAGCAGCTTTGAGTGTCCTATGGACACTGACCCCAAGATCTCACTGATCCTCCACACTGCCAAAAGTCTTACCATTAAATTATATTCTGCCTTCAAATTTGACCTTCCAAAATGAACCACTTCACACTTATCAGGGTTGAACTCCATCTGCCACTTCTCTGCCCAGTTCTGCATCCTATCGATGTCATGCTATAGCCTCTGACAACCCTCCAGACTATCCACAATACCCCCAACTTCTGTGCCATCAGCAAACTTACTAACCCATCCCTCCACTTCCTCATCCAGGTCATTTATAAAAATCACAAAGAAGAGGGGTCCCAGAACAGACTCCTGTGGAACACCACTGGTCACTGACCTCCATGCAGAATACGAACCATCTACAACCCTTTGCCTTCTATAAGCCAATTCCGGATCCACAAAGCAAGGTCCCCTTGGATGCCATGCCTCTTTATTTTCTGAAGGAGCCTTGCATGGGGAACCTTATCAAATGCCTTACTGAAATCCATATACACTACATCCACTGCTCAACCTTCATCGATGTGTTTTGTTACATCCTCAAAGAATTCAATCAGGTTCATAAAGCATAACCTGCCCTTGACAAAACCATGCTGACTATCCCTAATCAGGTTACGTCTCTCCAAATGCTCATAAATCCTGCCTCTCAGGATCTTCTCCAACAACTTGCTCACCACTGAAGTAAAACTCACTGGTCTATAATTTCCTGGGTTATCTCTACTCTCTTTCTGGAACAAGGGAATGTCATTTGCTACCTTCTAGTCCTCTGATACATCTCCTATCTTTACTGATGATGCAAAGATCATCGCCAGAAGCTGAACAATCTCCTCCCTCGCTTCCCACAGTAGCCTGGGGTATATCTCTTACGGTTCTGGTGACTCCTAACTTAATATTTTTTAAAAGCTCCAGCACATCCTCCTTCTTAATGTCCATATGCTCAAGCATTTCAGTCCGCTGCAAGTCATCGCCACAACTGCCAAGGTCCTTTTCACTGGTGAATACTGAAGCAAAGTATTAAGTACCTCCACTACCTTCTCCAGCTCCATGTACGTTTCCACTCTCACTCCTGATTGGCCCTATTCTCACATGGCTCATCCTCTTGCTCTTCACATACTTGTAGAATGCCTTGGGGGTTTTCCTTACTCCTGCTCACCAAGGCCTTCTCATGGCCCCTTCTAGCCTTCCAGCTCTCCTAATTTCATTCCTGAGCTCCTTCCGGGCACCTTTGTAATTTTCTAGAGCTCTAACAGTACCTTGTCTCTTGAACCTTTCATACGCTTTTTTCTTCTTAACTAGATTCTCTACATCCTTTGTACACCATGGTTCTTTTATCCTACCATCCTTTCCTTGCCTACATACCTACATAGAACAACATACAAATGTTCCCTGAACATTTGCCACATTTCTGCTGTGCATTTCCCTGAGAACGTCTGCCCCCAATTTATGGTCCCAAGTTCCTGCCTAATAGCATCATTACTCCCCCTACCCCAATGACATGTTTTCCCAAATTGTCTTCTCCTATCCCTCTCCAGCACCATGGTAAAGGAGGTAGAGTTGTGATCACTAGTTTCAAAATGCTCTCCCATTGAGACATCTGACACCTGACCAGGTTCATTTCCCAAGTACAGCCTCTCCTCTTGTAGGCTTATCTACATATTGCGTCAGGAAACATTCCTGAACACACCTAACAAACTCCACCCCTTGCTCTAAGGAGATGCCAGTCAATATTAGAAAAGTTAAAATCACCCATCACAACAACCCTATTATTATTGCACTGTTCCAGAATCTGCTCAATGTCTCTGTTACTATTGGAGGGGCTATAAAAACCACCCAGTTGAGTTATTGCCCCTTCCTGTTTCTAACTTCCACCCACAATGACTCAGTAGATAATCTCTCCATGACTTCTTCCATTTCTGCAGCCGTGACACTATCCCTGATTAGCAGTGCCACATTCCCACCTCTTCTGCCTCCCTCCCTGTCCTTTTAGAAACATCTAAAGCCCGGCACACTCAGAAGCCATTCCTGCCCCTGAGTCATCCAAGTCCCTGTAATGGCCACAGCATCATAGTTGCATGTATTAATCCACATTCTATGTTCATCCACCTTGTTTATGATACTCCATGCATTAAAATTGAAACATCCCTAACCAACTGGCTGAGTGCATCTTTGCTCTATCATCTGCCCATCCTTCCTCACAAACTCTCTACAAGCTGTATCTACTTGAGGGCCAAGCACCCCCATCCTCTGCCTCCTCACTTCGGTTCCCACCCCACTGCAGCTCTGGACATTAGGGGAATCGAACAATACAGCATAGGTAGATCAGCTGTGATCTCGATGGATGGCAGGGCTCAGGAGGGCTGAATGGCCCTCTCCTGCTCCTATTCCTTATGTGCTGTAGAAATTAAGTCTTTGATTACACAACATCATTTGACTTTCCCCCTTACCTTCAAATAAACATTGAGCATAGTGCTGGAGACATCCCACTGCTCATCAGTACAGTAGTGAAATGCCCGCCTCACAAAGAAGGTAGTGCCTTCATTGAAGAGTTCATCAACATTTTCATCAGAGCACCCTCCATACCGCCTCTACCACAGCACAGGGCTCCCTCAGTACTACCTCTCCCACAGTACGTGGGGTCCCTCACTACTGCCTCTCCCATAGCGCAGGGCTCCCTCACTACCGCCCCTCCCATAGTGCGGGGCTCCCTCAGTACCGCCTCTCCCACAGCGCGGTGATCCCCCAATAACCCCCTTCCCACAGCACAGCACTCCCTCAGTACCACCCCTCCCACAGCGCGCAGTGCTCCCTCAGTACCACCCCTCCCACAGCGCGCAGTGCTCCCTCAGTACCACCTCTCCCACAGCACAGGACTCCCCCCGTACCACCTCTCCCAGTGTGTGACACACCCTTAGTACCATCCCTCCTACAATGTGACACTCCCTCAGTACCACCCCTCCCACACTCTGACACACCCTCAGTACCATCCCTCCTACAATGTGATATTCCCTCAGTACCACCCCTCCCACACTCTGACACACTCTCAGTACCATCCCTCCTACAATGTGATATTCCCTCAGTACCACCCCTCCTACAATGTGACACTCTCTCAGTACCACCCCTCCCACAGTGTGACACTCTCAGTACCATCCCTCCTACAATGTGATATTCCCTCAGTACCACCCCTCCCACAGTGTGACACTCCCTCAGTACCGCCCCTCCCACAGTGCAACAGCCCCTTGACACCACCCCTCCCACAATGTAGTTTCCTGCTTGTGATACCCCTTTACGGGATCGGGAATCAATCTGCCTTGAGTCTGATTGACACTTCCCAGAAGCGTTCTATCATCCAATGCGATCAGCAAGCCTCCCAGTTCCTTTCTGTATAACCTCCCTACCTTTGCAGAGAGCCAGCGAGTGACTGTTTCCACAGGCAACTTGAACAACGCACTTCTCTGCAAAGACGCTGAGTAACCTGTTGGACAGATAAGCCAGAAATTCATTTTAAAAGAACGTTAAGACCTAGGAACTCTCAATGTTAACTCCAGGTCCATTTCTTCCAGCCTGCACTCCAGCAGCAAGTTAACTCCACTGCACTGCAGTTCCCGTTGCACTCCCTGGAAGACTGCGTTCACTCTCAGGCATCATCATATTAAAAAAAAGTCTTCCTCTGTGTGTTGGGCATTCACTCTGTATTGTTTTGTCAGTCCTAATTGTGTTCTTATATATTTAAATATAGTTTATTTATATATTATTTTTATTTATTTCTTTTTGTATTTGCACACTCATTGTACACCCTGTTGGTGCAGTCTTTCATTGATTCTGTTATGGTTATTGGATTTATTGAGTATGCCCACAGAAAATGAATCTCAAGCTTGTATACGCTGACATATATGTACTTTTATAATAAATTTACTTTGAACTTTGATCATTTTGCATAACGGAGGTTTAATTTATATTTTATTTTGAAAATGTGTCTCTAGTCCTGTGTGAGGCTGCTAGAAGTAAGTTTCTCTTTGCACCTGTGCATACATGTATTTGTTCATATGACAATAAACTCAAATTTGACATTGACATTGACTTTGACAATGAAACGTGCCTCGATACTGCCCCATCTGCAGTGCAGCATTCCCTCAGTACTGCCCTTCCTATATCAAGGTGCTCCTTACACAGGATGGTGCTCCTTCAGTACCACATAGCCCTCACTGTACTGCCCCTCCCACACTGCAGACTACTCTGACTTGGAACTGCTAAACCCCTGACCATCAACAAGAACGTGAGCCACAGGTGAATGGGAACATCACTGCCCACAGTTCCCCCTCTAGGTCACACACCAGCTGACTTGGAAATATATCACCAGTCCTTCATCATCACTGGATCTAAATCGAGGAATTCCCTCCCCAACCACACTGTGGGAGCATCTTCACCAGTAGGACAGCAACGGTTCAAAAAGGTAGCTCACCCTGTCTTCTCAAGGACTATAGTGGCTTGTCAATAAATGCTGGCCTTGTCTAAATCCAGGAAACAAATTTAAGAAAGCACATTTAGTTTATAATCTGATTCAAAAGATGATGCGTCTGCCATCACATCTCCCCCTGAGTACAACTCAGTGCCAGCTTGTGTTGTTCTGCTTGGTCTTCTCAAACCTTAGCTCTTGGACTTCCAGGTGAGATTGAGCTACAAAGCTTCCCAACAATGCACATGATGGAAATTCAAAAATACACACCAGAAAACTTCATCAACACTCAGTCAGGCCACATCTATGGAGAGAGATTTTCTAAATGGAGAGAAAATACAAAACACTGAGATGGAAAGGGACTTGTGAGGCCTTGTGCAGGATTCCCTGAAGGTTAATTTGCAGGTTGGGTCGGTGGTGAGGAAGGCAAATGTGATGTCAGCATTCATTTCCAGAGGACTGGAATATAAAAGCAAGAATGTAATGTGAGGCTTTACAACGCACTGCTCAGGCCTCACTTGGAGTATGGTGAGCAATTTTGGGCCCTTTATCTTAGAAAGGATGTGCTGAAACTGGAGAGGGTTCCAAGGAGGTTCACGAAAATGATTCCAGGATTGAATGGCTTGTCATTTGAAGAACGTTTGATGGCTCTGGGCCTGTACTCACTAGAATGAGGAATGACCTCATTGAAATCTATTGAAAGGTGAAAGACCTTGATAGAGTGAATGTGGTGAGAAGACAGGAGATTGGGGCTGAGGGGAAAATTGGATCAGCCATGATGAAATGACGGAGCAGATTCAATGGGCCAAATGGCCTAATTCTGCTCCTATATCTTAAGGTATTAAATAAGGTTGATATTTCAGGCTGATGACTATTGAGAAAAATACCTGACATAATCACTATATATACCTGAAATATAACCACTATGTACTAGCTATTTACTACACTATGTAATCACTCCTATGTACTGAATATTACTATGTATTATTTTACTAGACACATTTTGCTATGTATTGTTTTACTAGATACCTTGTCTTCTCTTAGCTACATACTGTGGCAGTTAAAGAACACCTGTTTAGCTAGCAGCACTAATTAGCTGAAATGTACTCCATGTATTATACTCAGCCTTTGTTTAGTAAGAGATAACGGTGGCGGACAGGGTGGTACGAGCAGAAGATGTAATGTCAGGGAGGTTAAGGAGGCTGACTGAGAAACAACCTTGGCCAGGAATGAGGCCCAAGATGTGAACTAGAAAGAAATACCGCTGGCGCAAGAGCGATTGATTAGTTAATGTATAGATGATATGCAACTAAAAATTGATTGGGTATGGTGATGAAACCGAAATGTAACTGAGATAAGAAATTACTATAAAGAATGCTGTACACCGGAGCTCGGGGGGCTTTCGGTGACAAGTTCATTGATTGCCTCAGCCTTTGTTTGCAAATAAAGGTTTAAACTTCTCAAAGAATTGTCTGCGTCTCCTGGTCATTTCAAGTAACCACGACATGACCAGCACTGATAAGCACTGAAACATTAGCAGTTTCTCTCTCCATAGATGTTGCCTGACAGAAAGCAGCTGCCATTGTTTATCACTTGTTTATAAGGATCAAGATCATTCTTACTTTGGCTTTGTGATGTAGAAGGATTTAGCGGTACTCCTACGTTTATGGTTCTGAAGTTTACTAAAATAGACATTTCCTGCTTCAGAAAGGTAGAGGACGTTCGAACCCCTGCTGTCCACTGTGTGAATCTTGTCTTCCTGTAACACACTGACAAGCTCTGTGCGGGCAAGAGAACAGAAAAGATAGTATAATTTAATGCAACAATGATAAACATATTTGTCTTTATTGGGAATGTGAGCAAAAAGTTAATCAGAAATTGAATTCTCTTCAATTCCTGGTTAAGACTATCTTTTCATTTTGCACATTCATAAAGGAAGTTTCTAATTGATACAGAATTCAGAGAAAGCTGGTGAGCAATCTCATGGTGAATTAGAAGACATCTCATTAATCAGTTAAACAGATTCTGCAGAAGACTATATTCACAAAGTTATCTGTTTAAACAGGAAATTCTGACAACCCTGTATTCAACTCTAGAATTTACTTCCTCAGTCCCACTGTCTTTTTATTAAATTTCCTATGATATACTACTTAAAGCCCCTCTTCAGCTGAACCCTTAGCCTTCTGCTTTAATATTCCTTTATGTAGCTCAATATCCAAAAGCTTTCGCCCTTGTGAACTGCTATAACAAGTGTTGTAACAGTGTCGGTTGTGTTATTGGGACACAGCCCCATCAACTT
This sequence comes from Hemitrygon akajei, assembly GCF_048418815.1. Lineage (NCBI taxonomy): Eukaryota > Metazoa > Chordata > Chondrichthyes > Myliobatiformes > Dasyatidae > Hemitrygon > Hemitrygon akajei. Next base: position 38,586,419 of record NC_133127.1, read on the forward strand.
TCCAACAGAGCCCTTTCTATTCAGAGTAACAGCAGCAGGACCAGCAGAAATGAAAGTGAAAGTAAATTTGGAAGGCACTCATCGGTGTCAGTGAGAAGTTCTCTGAATAAATCCTTCAGCACAGTCTTGCCAGTTCTGCAAGTAAATAAAGGAGGGTTCCTTTTCTTAATTTTCTAGGAGCTACACAGGTATTTTGTTTGTCTTATACTATGAAATAGTATTTGCGACTTTGTAATATAAGAATTCCTCTGACATCATTACATGACTATTTCCTTTATAAGGATAATTCTTTATTACATGAAATGGAAAACTAAAACTTCAATAGCTTTAAAACCATTTTCCCCAAAACTATCCAATTTTGGGGGGGAAACAGTGGTGTGGCTCACCCAGTTCTGTTTCCCATTCCCTCTTTAAACTCACCAGAGCCTTGTACCTGTTCTCCCTTTCAACTCAAAGGAGTCCTGATATCCAAACTCTCTTTAAACCTGAGACTCAAAAGGCTGCAAATGCTGGAAATCCTGAACAATACACAAAATGCTGGAGGAGCACAGCAGGCCAGGCAGCATCTATGAAGAGAAATGGACAGTTGATGTTTCGGTTCAGGACCCTAAATCAGGTTGGACTGAGTAGAGGTGAGATAGCCAGTATACTGAGGTGGTGAGGAAGGGTGGATCAAGAGCTGGCAGATTATAGATAGAAACATGAGATGGGTGGGGGGGGGGGTATTGATAGGCAGGCATGCAAGGGGGAAGAGTGGGAATGGGAATGAAGTGAAAGGTCACCTGTCCATTCACCTTAACAGATGCTGAGTTCCTCAGTTGTTTTGTGTTTTGCTCTCTTTAAACCCACCCGATTCACTGGAGACCTTATTATACTGACATGAACTTCTTTTAAAAATTAGAAATGTGTTGGTGTATAAATAGGAAATAGCATTCAATAGTCCAGAAAATCTGCCATCTAGTATCACTAAAGTCTGAAGTGTACTCCTTCAGAACAATTAAACTGCAGAACGGGGAGTGTGATTAGTTTGGGGATTGCTGCAGCATCAAGTCTAGCATGGAGATGATGGGCCAAATGGTATCCTTTGGTCCCAGAAGCAAACATTGTTCTGCATCCATAAATTGATTAATGAATGAGGATTTTATTAATAATGGCTTTGGATATTTGATTTCTGTAACTTCCACACATTGTTGAGAATTACAAATGGAAAAGTTTGTTGAATTAATTTATCAGATTCCCAGTACATAAGAAATTCAGTCAATCATTCATTTAGTAATGGAGACAATCATTGCCATGCACTTTATTGAGTTTTTTAATGGATTCATAACTGAAGACCCTCACCATCCATGACAAGCTCTCTACTTGTTACTACTATGAGGGAGGAGGTACAGGAGTCTGAAGACCCATACTCAGTCATTCATAAACATTTCCCCCTCTTCCATCAGATATCTGGATGGTTCATTCATCGACAAAGACTGCCTCATTATTTTTCTATTTGTGTGCTATTTACTTATTGTTATAATTTATAGTAACGTTATATCTTCGCATTGTACTGCCATTGCAAAAGCCAGTGATTATCTCTTCCGATTCTGATCTTTATAAATTTCAAAGGACTGAATTTATGTAGCCATGCTTGCAATTTCAGGAGTCACCAACCACGACAAAGCTTAGGAAGACCACAAATAAATAAAACCTTTCATCTTAACTCGCTCACCTGGCCGACTTTTCCTCTTATGGTGGCTGTTCAAGGTATAAACCTTGCCGTTCTTCAGGACAAACAGATTTAAATGAGGAGTGCAGCAGATGTGGCTAACTTCTTCCTGGTCATCAAGGTGCTTCCAAGGGGTGGCTTGGACGAGTGTTTGGGGTTTGCTGGACTTTGTTGCCCTGTTTCTGCCAGCCAGATTTCCCCAGTGAAAGACGCAGCTCTCCGCACTCCGCTCCATACCGGCAGAGAGTGTCAGTGTCTGTATCTTTCAGTTTCATTTTCCGTGAGATCTGCACCGGGGAGGAGATTTCACGTCGATCGAGGTCCTTGGTCAGGCATTTATTGACCCGCCGCTTTTTAAACTTTCCGCCCCCTTACTCGCACGACGTGGTACACAGATGCAGATTATACTCGAGAACCAGTTCAGAAGGTCTCGACGGTACTCGTAGCGCATGAATTCGCGTTGAGTTTATTGCCAAAGCACAATCTGAGCGAGATACACGCACATTGAAAAATGCAAATTGCACTGAGATCTGCACACCACCGGCCAGTGGTTTCCCACAGAACAGCTGGCACTCCCACCGGCAAGTTTCAAACGCACACTCGAGGTTTTAAACCAGGATTTCAGGGCGGCGCAATGGTTCGATCCTGACCTCGGAAGCACGTTCTTCCTGTGATTCTAGGCTTCCCTTGGAGCTCCGGTTTGTTGGGAGTGTAAAACAGCTTAGCAAAAGGATGAGTGTAAAACAGGTGGTTGATGGTCTGTGGGCTGAAGGATCTGCTCCCAGTAACCTGGGTCTCACCGCCAGCAAATCTGCACAAATCATCACGATTCGAGCGTGCACGCTTCTCCAGCCCTCCAGACATCGGTACACCTGACCGCTTGCTCTGTCCCCAAAATCATGGCGAGACTGTGGGTGTTGGCTGAACGGCTCAGGATCTAATGCTGAGAGAGCTTTGGGTATTCTGCATCACTGATTACCTTCACACCAGCCCCAGCTGAATCATCCAGTGCCATCAAAACCACAACTCAATCACCCAGCACAGCCATCAAAACCACAGTCAATTCAAGTCTATCTGATTCTCAAGTTCAGCTTCTGTTTACTTTTATTTCAGTACACTTATGTTTGAAGTTAACCAACAGTACTTTGATTTGCTTTTATAAGACACAGGAGCAGAATTAGGCCATTTGGCCCATCGAGTCTGCTCCGCCATTCAATCATGGCCGATCTTTTATTTCGATCTCCGCCTCAACCCCAGTTCTCGGCCTCCTCCTCGTAATCGTAATCTTTGATGCCATATCCGATCAAAAACCTATCAATCTCTGCCTTAAATACACCCAACGACCTGGCCTCCACAGCTACATGTGGCAACAAATTCCACAAATTCACCACCCTTTGGCTAAAGAAATTTCTCCACATCTCTGTTTTGAAAGGGCACCCCTCTATCCTGAGGCTGTGGCCTCTTGTCCTAGACTCTCCCACCATGGGAAACATCCCTTTCACATCTACTTTCTCTAGGCCTTTCAACTTCTGAAATGTTTCAATGAGATCCCCCCTCATCCTCCTGAATTCCAGCGAGTACAGACCCAGAGCCATCTAACGTTTCTTGTATGATAACCCTTTCATTCCCGGAAACATCCTTGTGAATCTCCTCTGGACCCTCTCCAAAGCCAGCACATCTTTTCTAAGATGAGGGGCCCAAAACTGTTCACAATACTCAAGGTGAGGCCTCACCAGTGCCTTATAAAGCCTCAGCATCACATTCTTGCTCTTGTATTCTAGACCTCTTGAAATGAATGCTAACATGACATTTGCCTTCCTCACCACCAACTCTACCTGCAAGTTAACCTTCAGGGTGTTCTGCACAAGGACTCCCAAGTCCCTCTGCATCTCAGATTCCTGGATTTTCTCCCCATTTAGAAAATAGTCTTTATTATATAGAATAATGGAAATGTATAGCTCATAAGCTAACCCTTCTGGCCCTCCTCAAGGTCACCCTTTAATTGTTTTATATTGATATGATACATTTTTGTTGCTTTAACTATTAACTGTCAGGGTCCCTGTTTGTCGCGGTCTTTACATGCAATGAAGAAAGTCTGTGGGAGAGGCGAGAGTGGGTTGAGACTCAGTTGCCACTCATAGGATGCAGAAGAGCTGAGAAGCATTGGAGGTTTAGAGGGTTAGTGTGGATAGTAGGCATGGGGGTGCAGTCAAATCTCACTCAATTCATTGTGAAATCTGGTGCCCATTTTCTTGTGGATGATCCGACAGCCAAGGGTTCAATGACCCATGTTAAGTGTCTCGGTGTGTTCTGATCCATTTACAGAATTGCTCTCATTGCACCTCAGCAAATTCACTACAGTCCTATTGTCCTCACACCCCTCCAAGTCTGGTCCTTTATGCATTTCCAGTTTCCTTTGTCTCACGACTGGTATCCAATGTCAAGGTGATTGGTCAGGTTGACACTGGTGAAGACTATGGATGTGAAACTGTAAGACAAGGGAACCAGATGAGAAGGGAGACTGTAACAGAATGAGGGAGTGAGGGAGGTAAAAGAGAGTGAGGGAAAGAAGAGAGCTTGAAGAAGAAAGGAGAAGGTGAGAGAGAAAGAAAAGGGAAAGGGAGAGAGTAAGGAAGAGGAGAAGTGGAGACAGGGAGAAAACCGTAAATGAAGAGTAAAAGAGATGGGAGAGAGTGAGGGAGAGGGGTGAGAGTGACAGAAAGGAAAGTGAATGAGAATGAAGTGTGTGAAGAAAGTGGGAGAGTAGAGGGAGGAAGGCGAAGATTAAGAGGAAGAGGAAAAGAGTACAAAGAGAGGGAAAGAGAGTGAAGAGGGGATTGAGGGAGAGGAGGAAATGAGAAAGAGGGGTGCAGAAGAGAAAAGGGGGATGGGAGAGAGTGATGGAGCATGAGACAGATGAAGTGGAGAGAAGGGGGAGGATAAGAGAGTGAGGAAGAGGAAAGTTTGTGGGAGATGGGACAACGATAAGGCAGGGGCAATGATAAGGAAAGGGGAATGAGGAAGAGGGTGTAAGGGAGGGGAGAGAGATTGAGACTGGAGAGAGTGAGGGAAAGGGGAATGAAAGGTAGAGTGAGGGAGTGGGAGGAGATAAAAGGGGCAAGGGAGATTAAGAGGAGAGGAGAGATTAAGGGAGAGGGGAAAAGGCACCAACACCCCTACAGACCATCCCTCATTATTGGAGGAAGAAGAGGGAGATAACTTGGACTTCAGGATCCAGGAATATTTGCAGACATTTGGAACAGAGAGTGGTGGCAATCAATGGGGGGGGGGGCAGATGAGGAGGAGAAACCCTCTCCCCCCCGGCACTGTGCCGGATTGAAGACTATCTACCAACAGTTGCAGATATGGGCACAATTCAACCACAACAGCCAAATCACACACCACTGGAGCCAGAGGCTACTGACCTGAGAGTGGCAAAGACCCACAGATCTTCATCCCATGGAACAGCTGGTCCTCATCAGATACATTACTGAGATCAAGTTCACTGTTGTGGACTGGAACCAACAAGGATGGAGACAGACTCAGATTGAATCCTACTCCTTACCCCCCAGCCATACCATCAACACACTCTTGCTGTGCTCCCGCGGTGATGTATTAAAATGTATTAATATATATTAAGAATTAGGAATTTTTTGTCTGCATTGTAGGAGGGGTGACCTTTGGGCAGTTTAGAAAAAAGCTTGAGGGACATAGACACAGTGGATGGTCACAGTCTTTTTCCCAGGGCAGTGGAGTCTAAAAGAGAGCGGAAAGATTTTACACGGACCTGAGGGGCAACTATTTTACATACAGGGTGTTGGGTATAAGGAACAAACAGTCAAAAGAAGCAGTAAAAGTGGGTACAATTACAATGTTTAAAAGACCTTTGGGCAGGTACGTGGATAGAATTAGTAATATGGGCAAATGGAACTAGCTCAGAGGGTCATCTTGGTCAGTATGGTGGAACGAGTTGAGGGGCTTGACTCTGTGCTCATCTGCTCTAAGATTCTATGATCCTCATTTGATTTATCACTTCAGGAAGTGTAAACTTGCCCTCTACTTACACCTCTCTTTAGCCCATTCTGACCCTTGCATCTTCTACATCTTGCTTTGTTATACAAAAGCACAAGGAAGCAGGAGCAGGAGGAGGCCACTTGGCTCCTCAAACCTGGCCGTGATTAACCTGCCGATGAATGCCTCATCTGTATCAATCCCTGTCACCCTCAATTCCCTGATCTTTCAAACATTTATCCACTTCTGGAGGTATTTGAAGACCTCCAGTGATCGAGCCTCCACAGCCTCTGTGGTCGAGAATTTCAGCGATTCACTCCCCTCTCCAGGAAGCTATAAACATAGGAGGCGTCCCGCCAATTTGCACCTGGCAAACTCCCACAATCTGAAAGGTGCTAATAACCAGATAGGGCTTTTAACAGGGATAAATGCTGAACCTAGACATCAGAAATAATCCTCCCAAATATTCTTCAAAATGATTGCTTGGGTTCCTTAAGTCGACCTAAGAAAGTAGATTGGGAGTTAGTATCATGTCTCATCATTGAGGTGCAGAGCCCACCAGTGAAGTGCTCTCTCAGTACTGCTCTGGAGTTCCAGCCTAAGTTTCTTGGGCTCGGTACTCTGGAATAGCCTATACCTAAGCCCACAGTTCAGTAACTGGATTGTGTGTATGCAGTGGCTTCTGGAACAATAGACGTTTCAATGGTCATACATAAAAATGTTAGTTAATTATGTTGGATTTACTCCTGGAAACTAATTAATATATAAACCTGAGTGCCATGCAAGTTGCTAAAAACACATTGCCTGCAGTGTAAGTAAAGCTGGGTCTGAGTAACCAAATAGCGAAGACCTGCTTGTGCTCATCTGCTGTGCAGTCTCTGCCAATCCAGACTTGTCAGTCAAAGTAAATATAGTTTTTTTGAATTGGATTCTTGCCAGCACCAATGTTTGGCCTGGCTGTTCTCAGCACATGGACACCTAGAGAGGGAAGTCAGCGGTATGTTTTTTCACACAGAAAGAGGTGAGTGTGTGGAGCATTCTGCCAGGAATGGTGTTAGAGGCAGATACATCAGGGACATTTAAGAGACTCTTAGATAGGAACTTGGATTATAGAAAAATGGAGCGCTAGGTGAGATGGAAGGGTCATATTGATCTTAGAGAAGGCTAAAAATGTCAGCACAAGATTGTGGGTTGAAGGGCCCATACTGTGTTTAGTTATCAATCTTCTATGCCAAGAAATGGAGGGTACTTAATAATCCTTTTTCTGCAAAAATTGCATTCACTTCAGTCAGATCATGGGCTCCATTTCACTGGCTCTTGCTGGAGGATTTGATCTGCTGTTAACCTACAGGAAGTCCCATACTGAATTCAGTGGGAGTTATTGTATTACCTACCACCAGACAGGAGTCCATGGTGGGTTGTAGACTCCTATTCCCAGTCCAGGTGAAGGGTCTTGACCCGAAATGTCGACTATTTCTCTCCACCGATGTTGACTAACCCACTGAGTTCCTTCAGCAATGTGTTTGTGTCTCCTGATCCTAGCATTGGCAGTCCTTTGTGTATCCAATCCTATTCCCCAGTAATCTCTTTCCTCTCGCATGCTGTACTCTAATAATCTCACCACCTGCCCACCTGCTTGGGGCAATTTACAGTGGTCAATTAACCCCCCAATCTGTCCGTCTTTGGGACATGGGGAAGAAATCTGAGGAGCTGGAGGAAACCTTGCACAGTCATAGAGAGAACAGGCAACTCACACAGAGAGTGCCTAAGGTCAGGATCAAACCAGGGTTGTCACATGCCCACACCTTAGGGCAGGAGTTCCCAACTTCTTTTATGCCACGGATCGATGACATTGGGCAAGGGATCCATGGAGCCCAGGTTGAGAGCCCCTGCCTTAGGGTAAGAGGGACATTTCAAAACTTTTTTTTTACTTCATTGTAATATTTAAATATTGATGTGTTTTTGGGTGTTTTTAGAGGGGTTCTTTTCTTTGAGCATCCTTGGTATAGTTTGGTTTTAATTAATTTTGTATGCTTCCATGGCAAAGATCTGAAAAATTTTTAACTTCTGTATCTGGCAGGAGCTAGGCCCACAGCTTTGTCAGCTGTCAAATGGGCCTCCAGAATAGTGTCTAATAAAGGCCTTCCACCTGCATCAAAAGCAACATTCCGTTTATATTTTCTACACCCTCATTAGCTCAGTCACACACCTTCTGCGGTAGGAGAACCTTGAAGGTGGTGGCATTTGAGATGAGATGGGGTTGAGATGAGTGGGAACTTCTCACAGAGAATGGTGAATCTCTGGAATTATCTATTGCAGGAAGTTATGGAGGCTGGATCACGGGGGGGGAGGTTTAAATAAGAAGCAGATATGTTTTTGAATGATCATGTGATCTAAGGCTATGGAGAATTGATACAGAAGAGTTGAGATGTGAGGTAGATCAGCCATGATCATAGTGATTTTCTATACATGACAGATGTACAGAGAGTTTCTGACTGGTTGCATCACAGCTTGGTATGGAGGCTTTAACGAACAGGATCAGAAAAGACTCCAGATGGTTGTAGGCTCTGCCTGCTCCATCCCATGCACAACTCTCCACAGTGTCAGGGACATCTTCAAGAGGCAATACCTCAAGAAGGCAGTATCCATCAGAAAAGGCCCTCACCATCTGAAACATGACCTGTTCTTGTCACTACCATCAGAGAGAAGGTACAGGAGCCTGAAGCCCCACTCTCAATGACTTGGGAACAGTTTCTTCCCCTCTGCCATCAGATTTCTGAACGGACCATGAACACAACCTCATCACTCCTTTTGTTCTGTACCATTTATTTAGTAATTTATAGTATTTTTATGTAATTGTAGTTGTAATTTTATAGTAATTCCTGCTGCCGCAGAACAGCAGGTTTTAGGTCATGAAAGTCTGATGATAATAACTCTGATTCTGAACAAGAGGTCAGGCTTGAGGGGCTCAGTGGCCTATTCCTGCTCATATTTTCCTTTGTTCTTATTATGTTAGTTGTACACAGCAAAACGGATAACCTGAGGGAAAAGGATCTCTGAGATCTACTGTGAGAAATCTAGGAGCAGCATGCAGTTTACACAAATACCAAACACATTTCTGAGTTACTGATAACAGATCACTTGGCTCTTATTACATTTTTAGAAACAGCCCAGTAACATCAATTATCCAAAAAGTCATCTCATCTTCCACCACATTTATATGCATGTTAACCTGATTTTTAAAAATTCAAATATAATATAACTTGCTTTCCATGAAATTGAACATTAATAATGACCAGTGATGCGTTTTGTGACATGAATATGGGTTTGATGGCTCAATAGGTTGTTTACTAATCCGGCTGCCTGAACTAAGACTCAGGTTCAAATCTCACCACAGCATCTGTTCAGACTAATCAATAATTGTACCATGGAAAGCATTCTGACAGGCTGCATCACTGTCTGGTATCGTGAGGCTACTGCACAGGACCGAAAGAAGCTGCAGAGGGTTGTAAATTTAGTCGGCTCCATCTTGGGTACTAGCCTACAAAGTACCCAGGACATCTTCAAGGAGTGGTGTTTCAGAAAAGCAGTGTCTGTTATTAAGGACCTCCAGCACGCAGGGCATGTCCTTTTCTCACTGTTACCATCAGGTAGGAGGTACAGAAGCCTGAAGGCACACACTCAGCGATAAAGGAACAGCATCTTCCCTTCTTCCGATTCCTGAATGGACATTGAACCCTTGAACACTACCGGACTTTTTAAATATACATTATTTCTGTTTATGCACGATTTTTGATCTATTCAATATACATATACTGTAATTGATCTATCTATTTATTTATTATTATTGTTGTTATTTATTTATTTTCCTCTAGATTATGTATTGCATTGAACTGCTGCTGCTAAGTTAACAAACTTCACAACATATGCCGGTGATAATAAACCTGATTCTGATAATTTGGAATGAACTAGTCTTAGTAATGGCAATCTCAAAGAGAACCTGATTCTTGTACAATCCCATCTGATGGTCTTTAAGGGAAGAAATGTACCCTTCTTACCTGATCATAGAGTAACAAGGCACGGAAATAGGCCCTTTGTCCTAACATCCGTCTAACCAAGATGCCCGCAGCCTTTGTGTTGCTCTCTATGTATTGGTCTAAGAGTCTTTTAACTGTTATTTTACCTGCCTCAACCTCTACCTTTGGCAGCTTGTTCCATATATGTCCCACCCTCTGTATGAAAAGAGTTGCTCCTCTGATCTTTCCTCTATCACCCTAAACCTAAGCTCTCTCATTTTTAATTCCCTTTCCTTAGGAGAAAAAATGTGCATTCAGCCTATGCTTCTCATGACTTTATATACCTCTAGAAGGCCACCTGTTGCTCTCCTACATTCTAAAGAATAAAGTCCCAGCCTGTCCAACTTCTCCCACAGGTCCTCAAGGCATGGCAACGTTCTCATAAATCTGCTGTGCATTCTTTCCAGCTTAATGAGACCTTCTCTTTTATAGGGTGACCAAAATTGTACACAATATTCCAGGTGCAGTCCTGCACAACTGCAACATTCAAACTTCTATACTCAGTGTCCTGTTTGGTGGAGTGCCTTCTTCACCACCCTGCCTACCTGTGACAACCGGTGCAGTCTGGCCTTCCCACAACTCCGAATTATTGACTCTGAACTCTTGCTCTTGGTTCTTGCATGGCCTTACAACCTACTGTGTTGTCACCACCACTTTCTTAAGGAAAAATATAGGAGGGATGTGTGATAAGTACTGGTGTTGCCAGAGACAACCAGGTGCCAATAAATGTATCTTAATAAAGGTGCAGTCGGTGTGTTATTGAGATACCAGGGAACTACTGCACATGTAACCCATTGGGTGCACAGTGGGATAGCTCAGAGAGCTGATCAAGTCAAGTCAAGTCAAGTCAAGTCACTTTTTATTGTCATTTCGACCATAACTGCTGGTACAGTACACAGTAAAAACAAGACAATGTTTTTAAGGACCATGGTGTTACATGAAACAGTACAAAAACTAGACTGAACTATGTAAAATCAAAACAGAAAAAAACTACACTAGACTACAGACCTATCCAGGGGACTGCATAAAGTGCACAAAACAGTGCAGGCATTACAATAAATAATAAGCAAGACAATAGGCAGAGTAGAGGGCAGTAAATTGGTGTCAGTCCAGGCTCTGGGTATTGAGAAGTCTGATAGCTTTGGGGAAGAAACTGTTACATAGTCTGGTCGTGAGAGCCCGAATGCTTCGGTGCCTTTTTCCAGACAACAGGAGGGAGGAGAGTTTGTATAAGGGGTGTGTGGGGTCTTTCATAATGCTGTTTGCTTTGTGGATGCAGTATGTAGTGTAAATGTTCGTGATGGCGGGAACAGAGACCCCGATGATCTTCTCAGCTGACCTCACTATCCGGTGCAGGGTCTTGCGATCCGAGACGGTGCAATTTCTGAACCAGGCAGTGATGCAGCTGCTCAGGATGCTCTCAATACAACCCCTGTAGAATGTGATGAGGATGGGGGGTGGGAGATGGACGCAGTAAGTAGAGACGCTGCTGGGCTTTCTTTGCTATGGAGCTGGTGCTGAGCCGATGCCTCTCAGCTCCAGAGACCCACGTTTGATCCCAATCTCCAGTGCTGTCTGTGTGGAGTTTGCACATTCTCTCTGTGACCGTGTGCTCCAGTTCCATCCCACTTTCCAAAATGGATTGGTTGCTTAATTAGCCACTGCAGTTTAGATCTAGTGTAGATAGGTTGAGAGGGAATCAAGGTAGAGTTGATTGGAATGTGAGAGAGTTACCGGGAAATAAACGGGGAATGGGATTGCACTGTGAGGCAGCATAAGCTCAACGGGCTGAGTGACCTCTTTGCATTTTTTACAAGTAGATAGGATAATTACCTCATCTGTTATCCCCCCTTGTTTCCAGTCCTGATGAATTGTCTTAGCCTGAGATGTCGACTGTTTATTCCTCTGCAGAGATACTGCCTGACCTGTTGAGTTCCTCCAGTATTTTGAGTGAATTTGCTCTGGATTACCAGCATCTGCAGGATTTGTTGTGTTCTGAATAATTATAAACTGCTGTTGGCTTGTGTTGTGGTCAGTGAAACCATGTTGAAGCTGACGTCTAGACTGAAAATGGGAACATTTACAAATATATACCCCTAGTTAGTCAAATATTTGCACCTAGTTTATCTAATGCATATTTTTAAGCTCCCATCTCGGTTGTACGCGTAGCTGAAGAGCATCTGGCAGCATCTACCACTAGTTAAACTGAGCTCAAAACATTGGGCTGCTCACTTCACTGGGGGGAGTGACAGGAGTTGAAGAGTCAGCACAAAGCCAGTGGAATTTGGATGACCTCGCGTGTACAGAGAGTTCAGTGATGGTGACTGGCCAGTTTAAAGACAAGTCCAGTTTATTATAGGCACAAGTACAGTGAGGTACAGAGGCAATGCAAAACTTGCAGCAGCACCACAGTTATGTGGGTGCAGGCAATAAGGCACAGGATGCAAATTATACATCACAAAACAAACCAGGAAACTAGACGCTGGGGCAAAATAAAAAGACAGAGACAAGTCCACAATAATGCAAGAGGTGGCCCATCGTGTTCTACTGCTGACATAAGGTTAGGGTCGTGTAGGTCAGCTCAAGAACCTGATGGTTGTAGAAAGGTAGCTGTTCCTGAACCTGGTGAATAAACCTCAAAATGACAGACAGGCAGAGCGTCTCAACAGCAGGGTGGTTTTACAGTGATAGCAGCAACCAGTGTGATTATAAATTGCAAACCAGAATCTGGTCTCAAGTATAAACTCTGTCCTTCAGCTCCTACAGTATCATAGGAGGAGGAGGAGGAAGGGGTGTAGGGTTATGATGGAAGCTGAAGACATTCAATCTTCCTCATATTGGGGGAGATTTCTGAACTGGACCTTAGGCTGACAGTTTAGAGAGAGTGGACTTGCTGAAGTTAACGCTGACAGTCGTCAGGATAAAGATGGAAACTAACATCATGTTATTGCCCAGGGAGAGACTTGCAAGTTGAAAGTTTACAAGGTTTACTTGGAAAGATTTAGCTTTTGGTGAACCTGATCAAATGACAACTTACGTTGAAGATGTTGGTGAGGCCTAATTCAGAGTATGGTGTGCAGTTTCAGTTACCTACCTGCAGGAAAAATATAAATAAGCTTGAAAGGGTACAGAGAAAATTTACAAGGATGTTGCCAGGTCTGGAGAACTTGAGTTATAAGAAAAGATTGAATAGCTTAAGACTTTATTCTTTGGAACATAAAAGATAGAGGGGAGATTTGATAGAGGAATACAAAATTATAAGTGATATAAATAAGGTAAATGCAAGCAGGCTTTTTCTACTAAGGTTGGGTGGGACGACAACCAGAGATCATGGATTAAGGGTGAAAGGTGAAAAGTTTAAGGGGAACATGAGGGGAAACTTCTTCATTCAGAGAGTCGTGAGAGTGTGGAACAAGCTGCCAGCACAAGTGGTGTACATGAGCTTGATTTCAACGTTCAAGCAAAATTTGGATAGGTGCATGGATGGTAGGGGTATGAAGGGCTGCAGTGCCAGTGCAGGTCGATGGGAGTAAGTAGTTTAAATGGTTTTAGCATTGACTAGATGGGCTGAATGGCCTGTTTCTGTGCTGTGTTTTTCCATGAATCTATGACAGTCTGTGATTCCATTTCTGAATTACTTCTTCACTGGATTCAAGGACATTTTCAACTTCTCACTGCTACGGGTGTAAGTTCCCACTTGCTTCAAAAAGGCAACAATTATACCAGTGCCTAAGAAGAATAATGTGGGCTGCCTTAATGACTATCGCCCGGTAGCACTCACATCGACAGTGATGAAATGCTTTGAGAGGTTGGTCATGACTAGACTGAACTCCTGCCTCAGCGAGGACCTGGACCCATTGAAATTTGCTTATTGCCACAATAGGTCAAAGGCAGATGCAATCTCAATGGCTCTGCACACAGCTTTAGACCATCTGGACAACACAAACACCTACGTCAGGATACTGTTCATCGACTATAGCTCAGCATTTAATACCATCATTCCCACAGTCCTGATTGAGAAGTTTCAGAACCTGGACCTTTGTATCTCCATCTGCAATTGGTTCCTTGACTTCCTAACCAGAAAACCACAATCTGTGCAGATTGGTGATAACATATCTTCCTCGCTGATGATCAACATTGGTGCACCTCAGGGGTGTGTGCTTAGCCCACTGCTCTACTCTCTATATACATATGACTGTGTGACTAGGCATAGCTCAAATACCATCTATAAATTTGCTGATGATACAACCATTGTTGGTAGAATCTCAGACGGTGACGAGAGGGCATACAGGAGTGAGATATGCCAACTAGTGGAGTGGTGCCACAGCAACAACCTAGCACTCAACATCAGTAAGATGAAGCAGCTGATTGTGGACTTCAGGAAGGGTAAGACGAAGGAACACATACCAATCTTCATAGAGGGATCAGAAGTGGAGAGAATGAGCAGTTTCAAGTTCCTGGGTGTCAAAATCTCTGAGGATCTAACCTGGTCCCAACATATCGATGCAGTTATAAAGAAGGCAAGACAGCGGCTATACTTTATTAGGAGTTTGAGGAGGTTTGACATGTCAACAAATACACTCAAAAACTTCTATAGTTGTACCATGGAGAGTATTCTGACAGGCTGCATCACTGTCTGGTACGGAGGGGCTACTGCACAGGACTGAAAGAAGCTGCAGAAGGTTGTACATCTAGTCAGTTCCATGTTGGGCACTAGCTTACAAAGTACCCAGGACATCTTCAAGGAGCGGTGTCTCAGAAAGGCAACGTCTATTATTGAGGACCTCCAGCACCCAGGGCATGCCCTTTTCTCACTGTTACCATCAGGTAGGAGGTACAGAAGCCTGAAGGCACACAGTCAGCGATTCAGGAACAGCTTCTTCCCTTCTGCCATTCGATTCCTAAATGGACATTGAATCTTTGGACAGTATTTCTGTTTTTGCACGTTTTTTAAAAAATCGATTCAATACACGTAATTGATTTACTTGTTTATTTATTATTAATATTATTTTTATTTTATTTTTTTATTTTTTCTCTCTGCTAGATTATATATTGCATTGAACGGCTGCTGCTAAGTTAACAAATTTCATGTCACATGCCGGTGATAATAAACCTTTTTCTGATTCTGAATTCTCTTTGGCAAGGATGGCAATCATCACCTAGCCCTGGACACCATTTGCCCTAATACAGTACCATTTATTTCAATGGCGTGTTGCCACGTTAGACTTAAACCTGAACCTCGCAAAGAGACAGTCCAAAAAGATCCGTAGAAGTATTCCGAGGATTGATTGATGGGCATGGCCACGATTTAACATCTGCTACTTTACAGCTTGACGGGGGTAAATTGATCGCTCTGCAATGACAGGCCAGAGTGTTTAAAACCCAACTAAATTTAACCACTTTACAGAAGAATCTGAACCCTGATGGAAGAGGCAGCGATTAGCTTAGCTTATTCTTTGAGTTGCAGGCAAACAGTCATACGCCGTGAATCGAGGACAGCATGGATTGAAATTGGAGGGTTTACATGCCTTGATCCCAACCTCATGCACTGGAACGAGACCGAGTGTTGTCCCACATGTAATTGATATGCAGCCACATCCTGTTAGGGATTAAATTTGCATCTGAGTTCATGGGATATGAGATGCAAGAGTTGCTGTGACTTTCAGCCAAGGAATTACAGCTGAATGCATTACATGATGACAGACACGAGTACCTGGAGTGGAAAGGTTCCCTTCTGACTCCTCAATAAAAACAAAGACCCCTCATTTCTTTACTGTGGAGACAGGGAAAGAGCGGAGGATCATCTGGCAATGGATGGCTACTCAAGAGATTTCTGTCTGCCCTTACAGTTTGTGCTTGTAGAGGACAGTCTATCTGCCTCAGAAAAATATGTTTGTCAGGCCCAAGAAACTAAATTAGCAACAGAGCCAAGGCTAATTCTCACTGATTGATCTGTCAGCCACTGTCCCTTGGTTGCAGTTTTGCTGCTGAGTTTCCGAAACATGAAGCTGTAAACATTTCCAATATAGCGCTGCAGGGTGGCAGTACAGAGGGAGGATTGCACCGTTGGAACAGCAGTACTGAAGATGTGCTGTGGAAGGGATATTGCTGTGGGAGCCATACCCCCTCAGTAATACCAATCTTAAGGGCATCCCATCTTTAATGCTCATTCCCAGACAGTTGACACATTTGTCAATGGATTATGGTACTTGATATCAAAAGGGAGACATGAGACAATTACAAGTTGAAGAACCTTAGCAGCATAATCAACAAGTTGGAAGTCAAGAACTAATTGTGGGAGCTAATACATTAAGATAGGAGAGGGAAGGGATAAATAGGATTACTTTAATTACCAGTAATAATTAAAATGGGAGGACAGAATTGATATTCGTAAGTTTAAAGGGAAGTTTGAAGGAGAGAAGTGGTTTGAAGGTGGGCATTCCAGTGCACAGGACCTGGAGATAACTGAAACTCTGCAGTGGGGTGGAATGTGCAGGGCCGTGAGAAGCTACACGTGGGTGAGGCCCACAGAGTCAAGGGGATGACATGCAAACTCCACACATATGATACCTGAAGTCAAGATTGAATCTGAATGCCTGGGACTGTGCGTCAGCATTGCTGCCTGCTCCATTGCCATGTAAATCTGAGGTACACAAGGGGCCAGGATTGGATGAGCTCAGCATTCTCAAGGAGTCGCAGAGCTAGAGAGATGCAGAGGTTCAGTCCTTCTCAAAGAACAATTACCAGCTCTGTAAGCCAAATGGTCACAAAATTTGCCTCTAGAACTTCCAGCAGCTATGGTGAATCCACCCCCTGTCACTCTCGCTGTCTAATTGTAACAAAATGGTGTTGGTCAAGGAGCGGTGTCTGTAGCACCGAAGGTAGGATCACCTGTTTCCACAGATCAGCAACTACACAGATGTGATCATCCTTATACCGACTGCAGCCTTCCAACTGCACTGACAGGTGTTGGCTCTGTGGGTAGTCGCCTTGCCTCTGAGGCACAGGTTGTTGGCTGCATGGTCACCGAGAGAGTTCAGCACTGCTGGAGGTGCCATCGTTCACATATGTAGACATTAAACCAAATGGTCACTTGGCTCCTCTGTTGCCTCATAAACAACTCCATGGCGGTGCAGGCTCGAAGGGCCGAATGGCCTACTCCTGCACCTATTTTCTATGTTTCTATGGCACTATTTCAATAAATTCTCAACTGTGGTCTGTCCAATGTTCATCTTTCATTGTCCAGTCATGAATTCATTGCTGTTAGTGGGATCTTGCTGTGCAGGACCTGAGTGCCTGCTTCCTGCCTGACAGCACTTCTCAGCCTGATGTGCCTGGTGGTAGCCAGTGACCCAGAAAGGCTCATTCAGTCAACGGGGCCTGTGAAATGGCCATGGGGCTCAAATGTCAAGGCACAATCCGTGCAATCAACACACGACGCTCTTCCTCCCAGCCAGTCATCCGCGGCATTTGGAAGTGATGACAGACAGCAGAGCTGGGATTAAACTATGGCCTGGAAACATGCCCCCTACTGGCTCTTCAAACACTAGCAGAATAGGATTATGACACCAACGACGATGACATCTTCCATTGGGAAAGGCCTCTGAATCGTCACATGACCCCGCACCAGGGGGTTACTTGACGTCAGGACAGAGGAGGGCAGATGACCAATAACCTGGTCAGAGTGGCAGGTTTTAAGGAATGTCTTAGAGAGAAGCTGAGGGAGGGGATTTCAGAGCTTTCTATTTTAACAGCTCTACTCTGCCAATACTTGAAGTCATAGGTGCCAACAGCAGAGAAATTGCATTCAGGGGTGATCAAAGGGGTCAGACTTGGAGGAGAATGGAGGTTTGTGGGGCTGGAGGAGGTTAGAGAGGTAGGGAGAGAGAAGGCACTGTGGACATGTCTGAAAGCAAGGATGAGCATTTTAAGCTTGAGCCACAGTTAACTGGGAGCCAGTGTAAGTCAGTCAACATTGGGGTGATGAATGAGCTAGAGTTGAAGGTGGACAGCATGATCTGAGGTTTACGGCGAATAGAAAAATGGGAGAGAACTGGAGGTACCAGATACTCCAACCAGGGCCAGATTAAGCAAGTGTGGGGCCTGTAGCATATGTTATAAAAGGGCCCTAAATTTTAAAAACATGCATAAGTATTAAAACATAAATTATTTACTTGCATAGTAAAGTAATTCAATTTTTTCATTTGCTATACAGCCAGATAATACGACAAATGTCTGACACTTCAGTAATAGTATTACTTACATGTAGGTATCAATTTCAAATGTCAAAAGTAACAAAACTACAATTTAAAAGTTACATTTTCTAGATTTAGCATGAGCAAATTTGTTGATGATACTGGAAATGTCTATTTCACGCTGAAGTTTATGTTCAATGCTCATTAGAGTGAGATTGTTCAATTTGTTTTCTCATTGTGCTCCTTAGTTCATTTTTAAAATATTCTGTCAACTTACATGCTTTTGATATCACAAGTTGGTCTCTTCTTTCTTTTTCTTCCTTCACTTTACATTTTGCACTTCCAGAAGCATAATGACGAACAATATCTCTGGCTCTGTTGCTCATTGCAATCTGCAAAAAAAAATTAATGAAATATGCATTTAAAAACAAATAGTTTATGTTACAAAATCTAAGTAGCGGTATCAACAAAGACTAGTGAACAATAACAAATTTATGTGACTGTAGTGGCTATGAGCACGTGTGGATCACATGCACTCAACATGGGATCAGAACAACTAGGAATAGTGTTCTGAAAATTGTCTGTGTAGTTGTTTATTGAAACTTATTTCAATTGGGAAATACAGGTTGAAACTCACAGTCTAATCTGATCTTGTCTGTTCCTGAGCTGGTTCAGACTACCTAAAACCAGGAATACAATGAGGAATCATGAACTGGGTCACTTAAAACTGTTGAGTCGCACAACCCTTGTCGCAGGCTCACCGCGGCAGCGCACGCTGCAGCGGCTGGGGAGCGTGGGAGATAGTACAAAGGTCACCACGACACAGCGAGGAGCCAACACACGGGCCTGTGCACACATACCATGCAGCTCCCCTGACATGAAAACAACAGCGTTGCCAGATCGTCATGAGAATACGGTGAGATGCCGATTTCACCAGACTGCAGCTTGCAAGCATTTAGTGCGGGGCTCTCGAAAATGTGGGGCCCGTAGCATATGCTACTTTTGCTACTAGGTTAATCTGGCACTGACTCTAACCAATAGCAGATGGTTTAGGTTCTTAAATGAGTGTCATTGTGACTCTATATGGGAGGACAATGAAACCCAAGCACGTAGATTAAGTAATGCTGCTACACTACACCCTCAGGGTTGACCTGAAATCTTCAGAAACTATAGATGTATCTTCAGGACACCGTACCAAGCAAATTCTAGAAGAAAAATAATTGAAAGCATTCTGAAATAAGATTTTATTATTATATTTCACTAAGTTGGGTCATTAAGATCCCCTTGTGTTACCGTGGGTTTGTGAATGAGATGATGTGACATTGAACTTCAGTGGATAATCTCATGAGGATGGATGGACATCAATGGAAAGAGTGGGCCTGATGTGTGAAACCTGACTGCTGTCTGGTAGGATAATCTAAATAGAAATATACCCCAAGTATCCCTCTGAAAGAGACCCTGATGATCTTATAGATGATGATAAGTAATAATGGAATAATAAACACACTAGGAGAATGAGCATACTGTTCATTCATGGTCACAATGGACTCACCTTCCAACTCTCGTTCTCTGTGTTCGAGCACCTGAATGGAATGATACAGCGACAGGCTGAGAAGGACATTGGTCTCTGTTGTGAGGGTTCTCTCTTCTCCGAATGCTGCATCATCGTACAAGTGGCAGATGGGATCTAACATCCAGAATTGATGCTTGGTACTTGCTGACAGCTTCCAACATCATTTGCACTGAAAATCAAAAACTACATTCACTGTAAATCTGAAATAATGGCAAAAAAAAAAGACCTGGAACATACTCAGCAGGTCAGGTAGTATCTGTGGAGGAGAAACAGTTTACATTTCTATTGAAGACCTTCAGCAGAATATTAAGTCTACAACCTGAAATGTTGACTCTTTCACAGTGAATCTTTATTTTAATAAATCGTAAAGTTTCCAAATAATTTCTCTAAAACTTGTTTGAAGTAACAACGTTAACATCGGTTTAGTTTTTTTAAAAAAATGATTGAAATGTTTTCCCACTGTTTCTGAAGATCCTTAGAAACCCTAGCAGGAGAGCATGAGTGGAAAAGGTTATCGATAGCATTGGCTGTGAGACGGCCATTGGGGTAGTCTGAACTGTGGCTTTAGTAGCTTTTTGCTTCCCCACCAGCTTACAACAGTGTGGTGAACTACATATACCTGTCTGAACACCCCCCCCCCCCCCCGCTGACTGCTCCTGTGGCTCCTCCCACAGACCCCTGTATAAAGGCGATTGGAGGCACTGCTTCTCCCTCAGTCTCCAGGATGTTGTGTGATGGTCTCTAGCTACTGATAGTGTCTCTTCCAGCTAATAAAAGCCTATCTCTCGCCTCACATCTCCGAGAGTTATTGATGGTGCATCAAACAGAACCCCACCAGTGAAACCAGGCGGGTGTTAGCAACTGTACACTGGAACAGAGTAAGTTTATCCTTGGTTGGGTCAAGCAAGATCCAGCTCAGCAGCAAAATGCAAACTGCTGGAGGAACTCAGTGGGTCAGGCAGCATCTGTGGAGGAAAAGGGATGGTCAATGTTTCTGGGTGAGACCCTGCACCAGATCATTAGTCTTCGCAAATCCTGATGCAGCGTTTCAACCTGGAGTGTTCACTATACCTCTGCCTCTGCCTGTCAGGGATATCGGTCTGGGAGAGGATGCTCAGAGAGCGGTGTTGGTCACAAAGTGTGGGGAGCCTTTGAAAAGCTGCACTGTGCAGCTGCATTAGCCCTCTGCGAGGTGAAAATGTAGGTGACTGAGTTAATAAGTTTACAGATGACACAATGATCGATGAAGTTCTGGAGAGAGAGGAGGAAACTGGAATGTGGACTTAATTGGCTTATTATTTTTTACATGCACCAAGATAGAGTGAAAAGCTTTTCTTGTGTACTGTTTGTATAGGTCAGGCAAATTGCAGTGGGTCTAGGTACTTACTCGGGCAGGGGTTGATTCTAGCCACAGCCAATCTCTCAGAGCACTTCATCACAGTAGGTGTGAGTGCCACTGGGCAATAGTCATTGAGGCAGCTCACCCTGCTCTTCTTGGGCACTGGTATGATTGTCGCCCTTTTGGAGTGGGAGGAACCTCCAACTGCAGCAGTGAGAGATTGAAGATGTCCTTGAATACTCCCACCAGTTGGTTGGTACAGGTTTTCAGAGCCTAACTGGTTCACCATCAGGACCTAACTCTCAGCAAGGGTTTACCCTCTTGAAAGATGTTCTGATGTCAGCCTCCAAGACAGAGATCACCGGGTCACCACATGCTGCAGGGATCCACACAGGTGTAATTTTATTCTCCCTTTCAAAGAATACATAAAAGGCATTGAGCTCATCTGAGAGTGAAGCATCACAGACAATCACGATGCTATGTTCTGTTTAGTAGGAAGTAATGGCACGCAAACCCTACCAGAGCTGATGTGCATCCAATTCAGTCTCAAACCTCAATCGGAAATCTTTTTTTTTGCCCTTAAAATAGCCTTCCATAGGTTGTACTTGGACTTCTTGAATGGTTCTGGATCACCAGTCTTGAATGCCATAGGTGTGGCCCACAGCAGACTACAAATCTTCTGGTGGCTTTTGGTTTGGACGTCTGGTACGTTCTCAAAGGCTCACACTCATCCACGCAGATCTTGATGAAGTCAGTGACAACTGTGGCATATTCATTCAGATTTGGAGATGAATCCCTGAACATTGTCCAGACCACAGGTGATATAGTGGTGGTAGTTGTTCAGAGACTTTTTTTAAACTGGGCTGATTGAAATCTTCCACAATGATAGGGATCAGGTGTGTGGTTTCGTGCTTGCTGATTACGTTGCTCAGCTCCTTCAGTGCCTGCTCAGGGTTGTCCTGAGATGGAGTGTACACTGCGACCAGGACGATGGCAGAAACTCCTCAGCAGATAAAATGGATGAAATACGGCCACAAGATGCTCCATACTGGAGAAGCAGGACTGTGACAGAACCACTAGGTTTGTGCACCATGATGAGTTAATCATAAAGCGTACACCAGCTCCTCTACCTTTAAAAGACTCAGATGCCTGTCTTTGCAGAGAATCATGAAGCAATCAAGCTGCAGCGCTGTGTCCGAAATTACAGGAGATAGCCATGTTTCCATGAAGCAAAATACACAGCAGTCTCTGATGTCCCTCTGGTACAGCAATCTTGTTCTGAGGTCTTCAGTTTTACTTTCTAGGGACTGTACATTTACCAGCAGGATACTCAGGAGTGGGAGTCTAAAGCTTCTGCAGACTTTAGACCTGCAGACCAAAGCGCTGTGCCCAGTTCCGTTTGCTTAAAAGGGAACTGCACTCACAGCCCATATTTGCCATCTGAGGTTCATTGATTTTTGAGTATCGATAGATTTCTTAAATGCCTTACAACAATGCTGCTTACTGAGGTACGTACCTATGGCTGTGACTGTGGTTTTCAGCTGTAGTAGTCCTAAATGGGAATATCTAATGATTCTCATCGGAGCTGCATGCAAACTCTATAGACCTATAGAATTTGAGCAAGTGTGAGGTGTTATACATTGGGGAGTCAAACGTAAGGTGAAAGTATACAGTTAATGGCAGGACCGTTAGCGGCCTTAATGTACAGACAATTGATCTTGGGATCTTGGGTCCAAATCCGCAGCTCACTGAAAGTTAATGAGTAGATGAAGAAAGACTATGCCTTTGTAGTACAGGGCATTGAGCATCAGAGTCAAGAAGTCTTGATATATTTTGGTTAGGCTGCATTTGGAGTATTGTGGCAATTCTGTTTTGCCCGATCACAGGAAGGATATGGATGCTGTGGAAAGGGTGCAGAATAGGTTTACCAGGGTGTTGTCTATAAGGAGCGGTTAGACCAACTAGTGTTATTTTCCTTCTTGCATTGGAGGCTGACCATGTTTATAAGATATGAGAGGCATAGATAGAGTAAGTAGTCAGAATCTTTTCCCCAGGGTAGATATGTCTGTCATAAGGGGGGCGTTGGGAGCAGACCCAAATGCAAGACACAGACACTGAACTATCAGGAACAGAACTAGGTGTAAGAAGGAAGCAAGGAAAGTGGGGAAGAAAGGACGCTGGACATGACACAGGCCCTGGATGAGACAAGGATTCCGGGCCTGGGCTAGGACTTGACCAGGATAGCGGAACCAGGACATGGAACTGGGAACTAGGAGCCTGGACTTGGGCTCTGAGCCAGAGATTGGACAAGGTTCCAGAACCTGGGTCTTGACTCAAGCTCAGACCCCGGAACTAGGCAAGGACATGACGAGGCTAGGGTCTGGACTCCTGGACAGGACAAGGGAACCCCAGCACTAGGCTGGGCAAGGTACTCCTGGGCTGGGCAAGGCACATGGACAGGACGTGAACACAAAGCTGTGGATGGACAAGACTGGACAAGACCCCGAAGCCTTGACTTGGTCGAGGAAGAGACAGGAATGCAGAGCCTGGGTCGAGGGTGAGACAGGAACATGGAACACAGAGCTGGGACCCCTCCTTAGAAACAGGATGTAGGGCCAGGACTCACTACACAGAACACAGAGCCGGGAACCCTCCTTGGGTACAGGATGTGGGGCCAGGACTCATTACACAGCATGCAGAATACGACGAGACGGTTACCAACACTAGGTAGCGGCAAACAGCCGGACTTACCGAGTGAAGGCGTGGATACAGACAGTTCCCAACACTAGGTAGCGGCAGACAGCCGGACTTACCGAGCGAAGGCGTGGACACAGACAGTTACCAACACTAGGTAGCGGCAGACAGCCGGACTTACCGAGCGAAGGCCTGGACACAGACAGTTCCCAACACTAGGTAGCGGCAGACAGCCGGACCTACCGAGCGAAGGCGTGGACACAGACAGTTCCCAACACTAGGTAGCGGCAGACAGCCGGACTTACCGAGTGAAGACGTGGACACAGACAGTTCCCAACACTAGGTAGCGGCAGACAGCCGGACCTACCGAGCGAAGGCGTGGACACAGACAGTTCCCAACACTAGGTAGCGGCAGACAGCCGGACTTACCGAGTGAAGACGTGGACACAGACAGTTCCCAACACTAGGTAGCGGCAGACAGCCGGACCTACCGAGTGAAGACGTGGACACAGACAGTTCCGAACACTAGGTAGCGGCAGACAGCCGGACCTACCTAGCGAAGGCGTGGACACAGACAGTTCCCAACACTAGGTAGCGGCAGACAGCCGGACTTACCGAGTGAAGACGTGGACACAGACAGTTCCCAACACTAGGTAGCGGCAGACAGCCGGACCTACCGAGCGAAGGCGTGGACACAGACAGTTCCCAACACTAGGTAGCGGCAGACAGCCGGACTTACCGAGCGAAGGCGTGGACACAGACAGTTCCCAACACTAGGTAGCGGCAGACAGCCGGACTTACCGAGCGAAGGCGTGGACACAGACAGTTCCCAACACTAGGTAGCGGCAGACAGCCGGACTTACCGAGTGAAGACGTGGACACAGACAGTTCCCAACACTAGGTAGTGGCAAACAGCCAGACTTACTGAGTGAAGACGTGGACACAGACAGTTACCAACACTAGGTAGCGGCAGACAGCCGGACTTACCGAGTGAAGGCGTGGACACAGAGACAGTTCAAAACAATGAAAGACAGTTCTTTATTTTGCTCCAGTGGTTGAACTTCACAGCAGTGAAGGTAAGGCTCCAGGCGAGGCGAGGCGAAGGGAAGGGATACAGACAGGGGGTTTGGACAGGAACAATCCAGCCTCAGGGTAACAGCAAAGATGGCCTGGCTTACCCAATGGAGACAAGGACAGGAAGGGACAGATCCAACCACAGGGTAATAGCAAAGACGGCCTGACTTACCCCACAGAGGCGAGGACAGGATATTAACAAGACAAACCATCAACCACAATCGAACCCAGGGCCACTTATATTCCCGGCCCTAAGACGAGAATCAGGTGTCTGTGATTAAGCCCAAATGAAACAAGGGACAGCCGGAAGATCCGGAGTCTGGAGTTCGCGGACCGGACCGTGAACCAGAACGCGGACTTCACGGACCGGACCATGACAATGTCAATTATTAGAGGATATGTATTTAAGATGAGAGGGGGAAAGTTTAAAGGAGATGTGATGGGCAAGTTTTTTTTTGAACAGTGAGTGGAGGGTGCCTGGAATGGGCTACTGGATATAATGGTGGAAGCAGATATGACAGTGGTGCTTAGAGAGTGAATCTGTAGTGAACAGAAGAATATTAATCATGTAGAGGCAGAAAAGAATTAGTATGACACAGATGTTATGATCTGAAGGGTCTGCTCCTGTGCTGTACTTTTCTATGTTCTTCATAAATTGGGAACGTGGTGATTAGCCTGTATCCTCCTTCTGTAATTTAATGACTTTGTAAATATTGATTTGCTAATGAATACATTCCACAAGCTTCTTCAACTAGTTGGAACTGGGAACTTTACAATTTCAGCCCTGTCACAGGTACTCAAAGATACATTTCCTAAATGGAATAACCAATGTGATCCAGGCACAGAATTTCTTTAAGAGTTCTGGAGCTCATTCGCTTGTTCCACTGGGGCCTGTGGCCTGGACAACAGGGCAAGTGCCACATTGTTGAAGCTTGAACTCACACAGTCATTTCATTAGCCTTTGATCTTGTACCTTAAGTGCAGTTGGTGTTTCGTTAGCGGTTTCAGTTAATCATGAGACTGAGTCAGCATCAAAGCTAATGACGTTGAATTTAATCCTAGGTCTTTGTGGTTAAGGCATGATAATTTATATAATTTAAGGCTGCATATTCAACTTACTCAGTGCATTTGGTAATCATATACTTAGCCTGTGACTACACAACTGCAGTGGGCTGAAGATCACCTTCCATTTCAAGGACGGTATTTGAAACTTGAATGAGTCGAAACTTACACCAAGGCAACAACAACAGAAGAGGCAGCCCAAAGTCACGGAGTCATTTGGCCCATCTAGTCCATGCTGAAATATTGTTCTGCCTAGTCCCATTGACCTGCACCCAGACCATAGCACTCCAACTGTTTATCCGAATTTCCCTTAACCTGCATCCACCACTTCTGCTGGCAACTTGTTCGACACTCTCAAAATGTAACACCTCAAACTTGTCTGCATTGAATTTCATCTGACACTTTTCAGTGCATTCTTCCAGCTGGTCCAGATCCCCCTGTAAGCTTTGATAACCTTCCTCGCTGCCCACTACGCCCCCAATCTTGGTGTCATCCGCAAAGAGGGTCAAAGCTTTTCCCCCTGTGGATATTGGCTAGAGCAGGTAGATTCTCAAAGGGGAAGAACTGCATTTGTATAGAACCCTTTCCTTCCCTTTGAGAACATTCCAAACTACTTTATATAACCAATAGGGTACTTTTGAAGACAAGTTGCTGTTTTGATGTTGGGTAAGGAGAAGCCTATCTGCGTACAGCAAACTCCCACAAATAGGCATCTGATAATGACCGGGCAACTGGTTTATTCATAAATATGAAAGGAGGGGCCGTGTATTGACAAGAAATGAGGAGATCCTTTTGCCCTTGCACCAGAGAGTTGTGTGCGATCTTCTGGTGGGGCAGATGATGTTTCCCTGTAACACCTCATTGAAAATACAGCACTTCTGACAGTGCAGCACTCCCTCAGCCCTCAAATGGGGTATTAGTGGAGATGCTGGCTTCAGATCCCTGGTGTGGCTCTTGAATCTACAAAGCTACATAAAGAGAAGTGCTACATGGAGTATCACAGCTATTGCCTGTTTTAAATTGCAAAGAGAGGGAAGGATTGAGCAAATAGAGGTGTAACTGTAACTGGAGTAGGTAACATTGTTAAGGTAATCTTATTACTTTAAATACCACAAGCATAGATAATGAGACTCTTTTTCCCAAGAGGGAGAAATGAAATACTAGAGGGCTTAGGTTTAAGTTGAACAGGGGGAATTTTAAAGGAGTTTTTAGGTGTTCCATTACTTCGAATACACCGCCAGGGGAGGTAGTGGAAGCAAATATGGTAGCAATGTTTAAGAAGCGTTTAGACAGACACATGAACAGGTAGGGAATGGGGTAAGGTAGACCAGGTGGGGTTAATTTAGATTTGCATCATGGTTGGTACAGACAGTGTGGGCTGAAGGGCCTGTTACTACGCTGTTCTATGTAAAAGATACAAAGGAACGAATTGAAACTGAAACCTGGCTACCCATTCCCATTATTACTCTCTTCATTGCTGGGTTAAAGCACTGCTCCCCAGTGCAGTCCTGCACTAAAAGGCAATGCTGTTGCTGACGTACAAGAGTTTCGGATCCTGGTCATCAGCCATAAAATGATGTAGTCATGAGCTATTCCTCTCAGTAATCTAGCGTTGATTGTTATCAGACCACTGGACTGTCAAACACACCATTTTTGGACAAGACTTTTAAACCTTAAAACTAGTGCGTCTCATGGAAAAACAGGCCCTTTGGCCCACAATGTCTATGCTGACCATTGTGCTGATACCCACATTTTGTCCATAGCTCAGACACATTTGGTCCTTGTCTACTGAACATGAAAAATACAATAGCATTATTTCACAGTTATCTCCTGGTCAGCATTTATCTCTTGGTATCTGTGTGGTATCTTGCTAGGACTAAATCGACAGTAAGTTTCCAACACAGTGGCTGGGATGGTATTTCATTGCCTGTGAGGCGCTTTGAGGTGCTCAGGGATTCTGAAAAAAGGTTTAACTAGGTCAACTCCTACACTTTATATAAGATGTATATAAATACTGTTTCAGTCCCATTTGCTATAGCCAATGGAAGCAGACCATTGCCCTTCTTCTAAAGTCAGACAAGTTGGAAGGGGTATCATGGGTGGGAGGGAGGGGTTTGAAATTTGCGACATGCAATGCATTCATGTTAAAGTTGCAGGATAAAACTAGCTGGGAGTATTTCATTGGAAAATTCTATACGACAGAATTGGTCAGGGCACATTGCAGCACAAAAAAAAAAACCATTTGCCCAGCTCCTGACCCATATACATTTCCCCATAAATAACAGCTGGCCATAAATAGGGCCTGGTTGGGAAGTGCATGCAGACTGTTACTGAAGGTGAAACTGAAGCCGCCAGGACCGCCTTGTTGATGCATTACAGTGCAGCTCACACACTGCACCTTGTACTTTGTTTCTTTACTCTGTACGCAGAGCTATGTCTCTCAGACTGACAAGAAACAATATCCAGCAACACCTGGAGTCCCTTCAGTATTCTCTGTGGGTAGTGCCATGCCCATTTAGTTCATTTCAGAAGCTAACTCCTGAGATCTTGCAAATTGCAATATAAATGCAAGGTCATAAGACCAACATTTTTTCTTAAATCAAAAATGGTCCATCAAAAGAACTTACACTTGATAGAGTCATAGAGCACTAAAGCACAGAAACAGGCATTTTGGCCCATCTAGACCGTGTCATCTATTATTCTGCCTAGTCCCATCTACCTGCACCTGGACATTAGCTCTAGCTAAAATGATATGAATCTTATTGAAAATTCATTCTATCACACCTCTTATTTGTTTGTGCATACTAATTGATACTTTTGATTGCAGCCTTTTGTAATAGGTAGACAGACCTGAATTTTATTAATTTTACACTCAGCCAAATTGACTTCCACTGGGTATGGCATCTCTCTGACCTTCAGTAACTCTTTGACCTCCTTGCCTGCAAAGTGTAGCTAGGAAGTTAGAGATGACTTAGAGGTCAGATACAAGTGTATTAACCCCCTCACAGTGCCATGGCATTTATCTCTGAGTACACCATTTTATATCCGGCTCTAAGATTTACTTCAGCAACCTGCACCCCCTCAACCCCCTCATTTGGGTGGAATCACATACATTAGTTAGAGAGACAAATTCTGTAGCAATTGAAATTGGTTTATTATTGTCACGTACCAAGGTACAGTGAGAAATTTGTCCATACAGATCACTTTGTTACAACTATACATTGAGGTATTGTTACACAAGGTAAAAAGGTGCAGGGTCATAACAAGATAGATGGGGAGGTTGAGTCCATTTTATTATACTGGGGACAATTCAATAGTTTTATAACAGCAGGATAGAAGCAGCCCTTGAGCCTGATGGAACACACTTACAGTTTTTGCATCTTCTACCTGATGGGAGGAGGGAGAAGAGAGAATGTTTCTTGTGGGTGGGATGCTTGATTATGTTGGCTGCTTTACTGAGGCAACACGTGTAGATTGAGTCCAGGGAGGGGAGGCTGGTTTCCATGATGTATTTTGGAGGTGAAAGTGAGTTTTTTGGGGATTCTAGGTGGTGGAAGCTTAGACATCTCACTCCTAATGACAGTATATCTTTACTGTTTTTGAGTGTGCCTGATAAAGCCTTTTTAAAAATCTGAACACATTTAAGTCATCAAAATTATTCTTCAAATGGTGATAAAGAAACTGTTTTAAATGAACTCTGGTAGTTTAATTGAAACATAAATATGAAGTAAACTTGTAATCATTTAAGTTGGACATAGAAATAGGACGTAGGATAGAGAAAATGAATTTAATTTACAAACAATACTGTGCAAAAGTCTTGGCCCACAATGTTCTGCCGACCATTATATCCTGCTTCCATAATAAAACTCCACCTTAAATTCCCCCATATAGCTGTCTAGTAGTCTGTTAAATTTCACTAGTGTATGTGTCTCCACCGCTGACTCAGGCAGTGCATTCCACGCACCAACCACTCTCTGAGTAAAAAACCTTCCTCTAATATCTGCCTTTCACAAAGCCATGCTGACTATTCCTAATCATTTCATGCCTCTCCAAATGTTCATAAATCCTGCCTCTCAGGATCTTCTCCATCAACTCCAGCAACTGCTAGCCTTATAATCTTCTAGATCTCTATGTCATATATTTGGGATGAACACATTGATATTCCCACTACAAAGCAATTTTTTGTGTATATTAAGAGGAAAAGAATTTTTAAGAGTGCACATTCATTTTTTCTTACATTTGAGTTTACTAAGATTCCTTTTTAATCTGTGAAGTATCCCATATTCATTCATTCACGTATATATAGCTATGGTACTTAAGACCTTTACACAGTACTGTATTCGTCAACATAGAGCAGAGAGTGAGTTTGTAAATCTCACAGGAGCAAAGGATGTTGGGAATGGTGAGTGGAGCACCATGGGAGGGGTTGGCGGAGAAGGAGTGCCAGGGGCGGGGGGGGGGGTGGTGTGGATACAGACACACCCAGCCCTGAGGCACCAGGCAAGGTCATTTGATTCCAAACAATTGGCTTATTGATCATTACAGAATGTCTTCCCGGTGCTTCCCACTCCCTGCACTCTCCCTTCCCCTTTTCCCAACAATGATTCCCTTCTCCCTGCCCCCTTCCCACTGTCAGTCCACAATAGACACTCATATCAGAATCAGGTTTATCATCACTCAGATATTACATGCAAATTGTTTTTTTTGTGACAGCAGTACAATGCAATGCATAACATTACTGCAAGTACTGTGCAAAAGTCTTAGGCACCTAGCTGTATATGTGTGCCTATGAGTTTTGCACAGTACTGTAACTCTGAAACACATTGTTTATTCACTACTGCATTGTTGGGTATCAATTAAGTATTGCTAAGTATCAATTTTTCACGAAACAAGAAATTTCTATATATACTATTTTTGTACTGTTTTGAAACTTGCATGTTGCCTAATTTGTCACCTTCCTTTTATTTTTATCTCAGATCTGACTTGGCAGTTTGAGTTGTCCCCATAGTTAAATTTCAAGGTTAGCACAGCCCTTAACCCTTCCTGCATCACAGGCTGGAAGTCTGCTGTTAGACATGGGATTTTGAAGGTTTCAAGCCAGACTACTAAATATGCAAGGTATTTGGGAATAGTGTTACCTATTTCTGAATGTTTTGCTGATAATTTTTGGTAGGTCTAAGTTAACTGATGTTTATGACCATATGATTTTTTGAGATGTACTCTTAAGCCAATTTTAATCATTTCACCATTGATGGCAATGCCAAAGCCTCACACACTCTGGGAATTTCCCCGCTAATCCTCCCCACTGCTGCCATCAGGTAGAAGGTACAGGTGCCTCAGGACTCGCATCACCAGGTTCAAGAACAGTTGCATCCCCTCAACTATCAGGTTTTTAAACAAAAGTGGATAACTACACTCGTTCTATTTTCGGTGTTCCCACAACCAATGGCCTCTTGTTATTTCATGCTCATTATTTATTTATATTTGTATTTGCACAGTTTATTGTTCATTGAACAACAACACACAAAATGCTGGTGAAACACAGCAGACCACGCAGCATCTATAGGGAGAAGCGCTGTCGACGTTTCGGGCCGAGACCCTTCGTCAGGACTAACCAAAAGGAAAGATAGTAAGAGATTTGAAAGTAGTGGGGGGAGGGGGAAATGTGAAATGATAGGAGAAGACCGGAGGGGGTGGGATGAAGCTAAGAGCTGGAAAGGTGATTGGCGAAAGTGATACAGAGCTGGAGAAGGGAAAGGATCATGGGACGGGAGGCCTCAGGAGAAAGAAAGGAGGGGGGGAGCACCAGAGGGAGATGGAGAACAGACAAACAACTAAGTATGTCAGGGTTGGGGTAAGAAGGGGAGGAGGGGCATTAACGGAAGTTAGAGAAGTCAATGTTCATGCCATCAGGTTGGAGGCTACCCAGCCGGTATATAAGGTGTTGTTCCTCCAACCTGAGTTTGAACTCATTTTGACAATAGAGGAGGCCATGGATAGACATATCAGAATGGGAATGGGACGTGGAATTAAAATGTGTGGCCACTGGGAGATCCTGCTTTTTCTGGCGGACCAAGGAACAACACCTTATATACCGGCTGGGTAACCTCCAACCTGATGGCATGAACATTGACTTTTCTAACTTCCGTTAATGCCCCTCCTCCCCTTCTTACCCCATCCCTGACATATTTAGTTGTTTGCCTGTTCTCCATCTCCCTCTGGTGCTTCCCCCCCCTTTCTTTCTCCTGAGGCCTCCCGTCCCATGATCCTTTCCCTTCTCCAACTTGATATCACGTTCTCCAATCACCTTTCCAGCTCTTAGCTTCATCCCACCCCCCTCCAGTCTTCTCCTATTATTTTGCATTTCCCCCTCCCCCCACTACTTTCAAATCTCTTACTATCTTTCCTTTCAGTTAGTCCTGACGAAGGGTCTCGGCCCGAAACATCAACAGCGCTTCTCCCTATAGATGCTGCCCGGCCTGCTGTGTTCCATCAGCATTTTGTGTGTTGTTGTTGTTTGAATTTCCAGCATCTGCAGATTTCCTCGTGGTTGTTGTTCATTGATCCTGTTTACAGTTACTATTCAATAGATTTGCTGAGTATGCTCACAGGAAAAAAGAATCTCAGGGTTGTATGTGGTGACTCATATGTACTCTGATAAATTTTACTTTTGAACTTTTTTGAATCTGGACACTTTGATATTCTGATTAAGACCTTTATCTTCCCTGGGTTTTGTCTCCTGCCCTGTTTTCTCTTTCATGTCCTGCTATCAAATTTCTATTTGAGAATCATTTCTTTGAAGAACAATTTACTACATTGAAGACAGTTACTTTTGTTGTTGGAACACTCAAACATGATGTGAAGGACTGACAGATACTAATTATCACTGTGGTTCAAATAAACACAATACTGAACCAATCACTGCATGTGTTAAATTGACAACTATAAAAAGGTCACTTGTACTGCTTGCAATGGACAATAATGTTGTGTTTTGTCCTTCGCTATCTTTAGTTACCTAAGGCTTACCTGAACATGCCTCCAGCTTTCATCAACATCAACTGGAAAGTGCTTACTTTGGCTTCAAATCCCACGGCATAATTCCCGGTAGGATTTTACTTAATCAATTGGGCAGCTGACCGCCAAATCCCATGTAACCTGGTGGACAATTTTCAAACAGAGGTATTATTTTTCATTCTGTCCCTCTTGGCATATATGATGGGCAGGGGCTCAAAAACAATTGGTCTCTATTCCAGACATCAGGGATTTCATGCTCAAGTGTAAAAATATCTACAGCTGCATTAACTAATGCTAGCCAGCAGATACACACAAAACACCACCTTCCTCCAGTACTGGGAACTGTCAAACAGAACTTCTTCTGGACATAGAACGAATTTGAATCAACCCAAAGAGCCTGGCAGGAGACCCAAAGGTCAAGTTTTAGTAATAAATAAGACATTTTGGGCATAACCTGGTGTAAGCAGAAAAAAAAACAGTAAACAGATAGATAGATAGATAGATAGATAGATACTTTATTCATCCCCATGGGGAAATTCAACATTTTTTCCAATGTCCCATACACTTGTTGTAGCAAAACTAATTACATACAATACTTAACTCAGTAAAAATATGATATGCATCTAAAATCAGCCTCTCAAAAAGCATTAATAATAGCTTTTTAAAAGTTCTTAAGTAGTTTATTTAAATACATTGAGTCCTAACCCCGGCACTTTAACATATCTTACTCCTGGCGGTTGAATTGTAAAGCTGAATGGCATTGGGGAGTATTGATCTCTTCATCCTGTCTGAGGAGCATTGCATCGATAGCAACCTGTCGCTGAAACTGCTTCTCTGTCTCTGGATGGTGCTATGTAGAGGATGTTCAGGAACATTTTATTTTACTGCCCGTAACACCGCTGGTCTTTAGGACAGTAATGAAGGTCCTCCATCCCTGGCAGTGTTCAGGGCTGCCATCATCATGTCAGTTGCTTCCCCTCGGTTTTCGCTACTCTCAGCCATACAAGTCCTGCGTGGAGACTCAGAATACTGTCACACTCAGATGTAGAAAGATTCTTCATTGCCGTTTCCATAACAGTTCTGTTTTACCAGTGTGGGTTGTTAGCCCTGAGCCAAACCCCTTGATGCTGGAGGACCAGTGGACCACTATTAGTCTGTCCTCTACCCTTTGACCTGTTTGGCATGGGTGACCCTACCATAAAAAGAAAACATTAAGCCCTGACTCTAGCCAACGTAGCTCTCCGGGTCATTAAGACATGCAAGCTTCCAAACCACGACAAGTAGTGATCCTCTTGGAGGAGTAAGGAGTTAATCTTTTCAATATTCAGCTCTTGGCACCCAAGCTGCCATGCACAAGGTAGCTGAAGAAATATCCCTGCTTTTCTCTGAAGTTCCTGTAACTTGGGTCATGTCTTGCTTTCTGTAGTTTGTAGAGAAAAGTTGAAATAGACTCTGTAGATAGTCTGCTGTACAGGATTATCGAAATAGATTCCTCTTGTGTGCACTGGTCACCACACTATAGGAAGGAAGTGGAGGCTTTAGAGAGACTGCTGAAGAAGTCAACCGGGACATTGCCTGGATTAGAGTTTGAGCTATGAGAAGCTGGGCAAACTTGGATCATTTACTCTGGAGTATCAGAAGATGATGGGTAACCAGATAGAAATACATAAAATTATGAGAGGCATAGATAAGGCAGCTATTTTCCAAGGGCATAAACGACAAATACTAGAGAGCATAGCTTTAGGTGAGGGAGGTAAGCATGTGAGACAGGTTTTTTTTACACAGAGTGGTATGTACTGTACCTGGAGCATGCTGCAAGGGGAAGTCACAGAAGCAGACACAATGGTAATGTGTAAGATGCCTTTAGACAGGCACGTGAAGAGACAGGGAATGGGATGTAGACCATGTGTAGGCAGATTGATTTAGTTTGGACTGGGATTGTGGTCAGCACAGACACTGGGTTTATGGGCCTGTTCCAGTGCTCTACTACTCTGTCCTGAGTCAATAAAAGCAACCTTCTGTAAGATAGACCATTTACTGTGAGCCTTACAAATAGTCAGTTGTCTCTCCAACCCCCTCCACCCCACCCATGCAAACTCCAATTGCTTGGCTAACTCAATACTCCAGAGTCATTCCGTAAAGTAGCTCTTTATTACTGTTTTACAGGCGAGATTCTTACCATGTAAATTATTAATAACATTTTACTTTAATTTATAACACTAGGTCTGTAGATGTGTTTTTGCATCTGTCACGTGGACGCCACTTTGAACCAAGATTAAATTCACCTTCACAGATAAGTGTAAGATAACTCATAGAATCCCTTTAAAGGAGCGTATGGCAGTTAGCATTGGTGCCATAGCTAATATCCCTCACTCACCATCACTGAGGCAGGTCACTGGGGCTTAGGGATCTTACTGGTACAGATTGACTGCTTGCTTCTTGCATTACAATACAGACTACAGTATTAGTTGTAAGTACAATAGAATGCCCTGAAACATTGCCATGAATAATTAGAAGGTGTTTTTCTTAGCAAGAAGTGGAGCACAATTACTTAACATTGCATAACAAAACCACTAGGTAGGAACTCTGTAGTCAGTAGGTACACCTTGTCTGACATAGAGGGAAAATAAAGATCTTAATGATGTAAAGATCAGTCAGAAAGTTGCACAGGACTAGTCTAGCATTCAGTCCTCTTGTCCAATCAATACATAGTTGCCTACTTATTCTGGCTATTGAGAAGTGACAGTCACACCTGCCAAGGAGACTAGTCTCAGACCCAACTCCTGTCAACAGGAGACAACTGCAGAGCTACTTTCCCTCTCCCAGACTTTATGACAGCCAGTGTCACTGCCACATTTAACACTCCCCCCTCCCCCAAAGCTAGGGACAAGAGATTCCATTAACTTTAAATAGACACTAGTCCATCCAGAGGTTTCACCAAGTTAAATTTCAAAATTGTTTACCCAAACAAGATTTGCTGTGCAATCACTTTCAGTCCCGATCCCAATGCATCATCAAACAAACATGCAAACAATTCTTTATGTACCTATTGTGTACTTTTTAATCTTAACTTCTGTAGAGAACTTTAATACATTGACCTGTATAACAGCAAATTATGGGCAACTAATTTGAATGGACAGAATCTCCTAAATCAATCTGTGGGATTTTTTTCTAAATCCCATATTTTACTGGAGTGAAATAAAGTTCTGCTCTTTGTTACTGAGTCAAAAGCTGTGTGTAATTTCAACTTCAATGCAATGTATTCTCCTTTAGAAGCAATGGGTTAAGAGTAGACTTGCTGGTAGTCTAGATTGTGTAGGATTGAGGTCATAGGGCCGTAGAGTTATACAGCGCAGAAACCAGCCTTGCAGCCTAATGCCGACCAAGGTGCTTGCATTTGACGGAAATCCCTCTAAACCTTTCTCATCCATGCATCTTTTCAAGTGTCTTTTAAAGATTGTAATTGTGCCCATCTCTACCACTTCCTCAGGTAGCTCACTCCATTACATGCAATCACCCTCTGTATATAAAATCCCTTTAAACTTTTCCCCTCCCACCTTAAACCTATGTTCTTTAGTTTTAGACTTCTCTACCCTGGGAAAAAGACTGCAACTGTCTTTTCTCTCTATTTTCCTCATAATTCTATGAACATCTAGAAGGTTACTCCTCAGCTTCCTAAACTCCAAGGAAACCTGTCCCAACTTATCCAGCCTCTCCCAATAACTCACGGCCTCCGGTCCTGGCAACATCCTTGTGAATTTTTTTTCTGCACCCTCTCTGACTTAATTATCTCCTCCCTATAACTAGGCAACCAGGACTGCACACATTACTCCAAGAGCGGTCTCACCAATGTTTTGTAAAGCTGTAACATGCTTTCCCAATTGCTCTACTCAATACACTGATCAATGATGAAAAGGAGGCCAAGCACTTTCTTCACCATCTTGTCTACTTGCAGTGAACTTTTGGGGAACTATGTACTTGTTTGTACCCTTTGGTCTTTTAATTCCACAACAGGGTCCTGCCATTCATTGTGTATGTCCCGGTTTAACTTCCCAAAATGCATTAAAGTTAAGTTCCATGTCCTCCTCCTCCTTCCCTATCTCCCATTATCAATTCTCTTCTCTTATCAGTTTCCTCCTTCTCCAGCCCCTTACCTTTCCTACCTATCACTTCTCAGCTTCCTATTTCATCTACCCTTCCCCACCCACGTGGCTTCACCTTTCTAGCTTGTCCTACTTCCCCTGCCCCCAACCACCTTATTCTGGCACCTTCCCCCTTGCCTCCCAGTCCTGATTAAGGTTCTTGGTCTGAAATGCTGGCTGTTTATTCATTTCCATAGATGCTGCCTGACCTGCTGAGTTTCTCCAGCATTTTGTGTGCATTGCTCTGGATTTCCAGCATCTGCAAAATCTCTTGTATATAAATTACATCTGCCATTTTGGCCCACTTTCTCCAGTTGTTCTCAATCTTGATGTAACCTTACACAAGCTTCTTCACTGTCCACTATACCACCAATTTTGGTATCATCTACAAATGTACTCATCATGGCACCTACATTCTAATCCCATTTATATGACAATTTATATCTTACAGATAGCGGGGTCAAGGGATATGGGGAGAGGGCAGAAACGGGGTACTGATTGTGTATGATCAGCCATGATCACAGTGAATGGCGGTGCTGACTAGAAGGGCCGAATGGCCTACTCCTGCACCTATTGTCTATTGACAAACAGTCGGGAAATAGATTAAAATAAAGGAATGCATTTCCGATACACGAAGGATGAATGAGTGGATGGTACGGGTTAAAATAACCAATAAAAGAACCAGAGGTGATATGGGCAAATGGTCCGGATTGGAATGCCCCATCAGCTGGATCAGATTCAACAGCAGTCTTCAAAAGCAAGTTGAACAACGTGTAGGAGAAATAACCACCGATTAGCTGTACCAATTAAATGAATGGCTTCCTTGATGAATGAGGTGGCAGCGACTGCCTAACCCAATGTGGCATTCCAAAGGGTGGAAGAGGGAGGGTGAATGGACCTGATGTCTATTTGTAGTAAGATTGTAGTTAGCTGCAAGCAGTGAAGACAGGGTTGAAAATGATTCATGGACCATTGTTAAATTTTTCAAAGGATGATTAATATTGATTAAAAAGAACATAGATTGTGCTCTATGACCAAACAAGTAATGGTCTTGCCCTTCAGCCAGAAGGTTGTGGGTTCAAGTCCCACTCCAATGCCTTTGAGTTTTGATTGACATTGAATGCTGTACAGTGGCACAACTTGAGGCACAACATGTCTTAACCTCACGCTGCTTCCTGCTATAAATTAAAGGGACTATTTTAATAAAGAGCAGGGGAGCCCTCCTTGGCTCCTGGGGCCAAAGAAAGTAGCTTAACCCTTAATATCACTACAACCAATCAGCCACTATTTCAATTCTGCTTTCAGGCCAAAGTAGCTGCAAGGTTTCCTACTCTACAACATCTCATTGTCTGAAAAGACCTTTAGAGTGCCCTGATCTTGTGAAACGTTCAGTACAATTCAAGCAACACACACACAACGCTGGGGGAGCTCAGCAGGCCAGGTAGCATCTGCTGATTTTCTCTTGGTTGTGTTTGCAATACAGATTCAATTTTCTTTTGCCATCTTCTTCCAATGTAGATTTGGAAGTATTGTGTGCAGTTTTGGTTTTGAATTACAGGAAGCATATTAATAAGGTTGAAAGAGTGCAGAGAAGGTTTACAAGGATGTTGCTGGGACTTGAGAAACTGAGTTACAGAGAAAGGGTGAATAGGTTAGGACTTTATTCCCGGAGCGTAGAAGAATGAGGGGAGATTTAATAGAGGTATATAAAATTATGATGGGTATAAATTGAATGAATGCAAGCAGGCTTTTTCCACTGAGGTTAGGGGAGAAAAAAAACGAGAGGACATGGATTAAGGGTGAAGGGGGAAAAGTTTAAAGGGAACATTAGGGGGGGGGCTTCTTCACGCAGAGAGTGGTGGGAGTGTGGAATGAGCTGCCAGATGAAGTGGTGAATGCAGGCTCACTTTTAACATAGAAGAAAAACTTGGACAGGTACATGGATGAGAGGTGTATGGAGGAATATGATCCAGGTGCAGGTCAGTGGGACTAGGCAGAAAAATGGTTCAGCACAACCAAGGAGGGCCAGAAGTCCTGTTTCTGTGCTGTCATGTTCTGTGGTTCTATGGTTCTAGATAGAGTCCAAACAATTCTTACATCCTTAACCATGCCCAGTTCAGAACTGGGAAGGATGAAGGCAAAGTTACCAGGAATGTGCCAAGGGCCTTGACAAGATTCCAAACATCATATTCCTACTGAATTTTAACATGATTTCCAATGGAACAAGGTGGTGTTCCTTTTGATTTTATTGTCATCTCCTGGCCTTGGCCACAGATGAAAAACATGTTATCATAAAGACCCTGGATGGTCAACGTCCTTTGGTCTAAATAGAAAAGCTAAAACTACATCGTGTGCACAGCACAGAAACAGGCCATTCAGTCCAACAGGTCTGGGCTGGTGTTTATACCCCACAGAGAGCTCTTCCTCCCCACTTCACCCTAACCTTACATCTTATCCTTGCATTCCTTTCTCCTTCATGTTTCATGCTCCCCTACCCCACACTGCAATTCTGTATATTCTATGCAGTGTTCCATGTAGTCAGCACTCTCTGGGAATAAATATTTAACCTATTTGTCTAACAGAGTCATAGAGTCATACAGCAATACAGCACTGATACAAGTCCTTCAGCCCAATGCGTCCATGCCAACCATGGTACCCACACACCTAATTCCATTTCCTTGTGTTTGGCCCATACCCCTCTAAGCCCTGAGTAACACAAATGCTGGAAGAACTTGGCCAGTCAGGCAACATCTATGGAAAGAAATAAAGAGTCAACATTTCAGGCTGAGACCCTCTATGACCCATCTCCACACGTACCTATCCAAGTGCTTCTTAAATCATACTTATGGACCACTTCCTCTGGCAACTCATTGCATATATTCACCATTCTGTGCATGGATGAAGTTGCCTCTCAAGTCCCTTTTAAATCTTTCCCCTCTGACCTTAAATCTGTGCCCCCTAGGTTTGGACTCCCCAACACTAGGAAAAGGACTCCTACCATTAACCTTAAGATGTTTGGATAAGCACCTGAATGGAAGGGGTATGGGGGACTATGGTCCAGGTGCGGGCCAATGGAACTAGGCAGAAAAACAGTTTGGCATTAGTAGATGGACTGAATGACCTGTTTTTGGTGCAGTGGCGCTCTGAGACTCTGTGACCTTATCAATGTCCTTCATGATTTATAACGTCACCCCTCATTCTCCAAAGCACCAAGGAATCTTCAACTTCCATTTATGATAGCTGGGTCTGGATTCCCTCATCAGAGGTAACATTCAGTTGGGAATTTTCTCCAGCTTCTAACACTAAACATGGAATATGGTGCCAACTGCACACCAAACCCCAGAATTGTTACTATACAGATTTCTTCCTAGCCTCTCCTTGTCATACTTTACCAATCCCATTCCATCATTTAAATTATCTCTTTTGCATCACCCTCAATCTTCTCTTTTCCAGTAATGATTCCAACTTGCTTGTTGTTTCCTGTCAATTATTGTTTTTCTGTTCTTATATCTTCTAGTATTTTCATACCCTTTCCATTGTATAACGTATTCAACGTTTCCTTTACCTAGAGATACAAGAGACTGCAGATGCCAGAATCTGGAGCAACACACAATCTGCCGGAAGAACTCAGTGGGTCCAGCAGCATCTGTGGAATGAAAGAAACTGTTGACTTCTTGGGCCAATACCCTGCATCAGTACTGAAAATGGAGAGGCGAGATGGGAGGTTGCAAGAGGAGGGATGTAAGATGACAGGTAGCAGAGGGGGGAGAGGGGTAGAGTTGGACAACTGTGGCTAGCAAATGATAGTTGGAGGCAGAAAAAGAGCAAGGAAAAAGAAACAACAGATTGAGCAAGTGGAGGTTGGGGTGTAAAGATGGGAGACAGTTGCTGGACAGAGAGAAACAGAACCAGCAGTGCTGGATTTTGATAAATAAAGGAGGTGAGAATGGGGACCATTAGAGAAGAAGGGAGAAGTGAACAACAGTTGGAAACAGATGAGGGTGGGAGAGTGGGGAAAACCCAAGTGTGGTTGCTTTTGGAAGAAGGGGACAAAGATAGATGAAGCGTTTCTGGGGGAGGGTGTGAAGAGATTAGAAATGGGGCAACCAGAGAATTGGATGAAGAATTGGGTGGGGAGGGAAGGGGTGGAAAATGGGAAAAAGCAATGGGTACTTAACAAAATTGGAAAATTTAAAATCCATGTTGTAGATTACTCAGATGGAATATAAGGTACTGCTCCTCCAGTTTGTGTTGGACATTGTTTTGGCAGTAGAGAAGGCGAAGGATGGATAGGTTAGTGTGGGAATGGGGAGGGGAGTTGAAGTAGTCTGTAACTGGGGAGTTCAGTATGCTCGTTGTGTAGGTGCTCTGTGAAATGGTTGCCAAATTTTTGATGTAGAGGAGGCCCCATCAGGAGCACCAAAAGCAATAGAAAGATGGAGGAGAAATATGTGAACATTTACCTCACGTGGTGGGTGAGTTTAGGTCCCTAGACGGTGGTGAGGGAGGTGGTGCAAAGATAATGTTACATCTACTATGAGGGCAGGGGAAAGTGTCAGGGGTAAGGGAGGACTGGATGTGGTGAGCTGAGTGAACTAGGTAGTCTTGGAGGAAAAGACGTATCAGGTGGTATGATCTAGTTGCAGCTGGCAAAAATGACAAAATAGGGCATGCTGGATTTTGAGGTTTATGTGGTGAAAGATAAGGGTAAGGAGGACTCTGTCTTCTGTTCTGTCTCGGAGGAGGCGAGGTGAGAGCAGAAGTATGACAAACAGTGATAAACAGATTGCAATAGCAGCCAGAGCAGAAGGGAAGCCATGTTTCTTGGAAAAGGAAGACATTTCAGATGTCCTGGAAACAGAAAGCCTCATCTTGAGAGCGATACAGTGGAGATGGAGAGAGTAGCAGCAAGGAATGGGGTATCCTTACCACAGGCAGGATGGAAAGAAGTACAGTCTAAATAGGCGTGAGAATCATTGGTGCTGCTTCCTGCACCCGCGCAGAATTCATCGATTTTATTACCTTTGCCACCAAATTCTACCCTGCCATCAAGTTCATTTCAGAGACTTTGCTCGCTTTGCTAAATCTCAATTGTCTCCAATTCAGGAATCAATCTATCCACTGATATTTACAGTAAACCCACCAATCCTCACAGCTATTTTATCATTGTCACATGTACTGAGGTACAGTGAAAAACATTTCATTGCATGTCAAAGT
The DNA here is from genome assembly GCF_048418815.1 of Hemitrygon akajei. Taxonomy (NCBI): domain Eukaryota; kingdom Metazoa; phylum Chordata; class Chondrichthyes; order Myliobatiformes; family Dasyatidae; genus Hemitrygon; species Hemitrygon akajei. The sequence goes on from NC_133127.1 coordinate 38,628,527, forward strand.
GAATTTACTATCGAAGTACAGTACGTATATGCTGCTATATGAATCATTCTCTCGCAGGCATTCATCCATACCGATGATCTCATCACATTGGTACATCGAGGTAGTACATCGAGGAAAAGTACAAACAAAAAGCAGAATATTGTGTTACAATTACAGGGAAGGTGTAGAACAAACAGGCAATAAGGTGTAAGGTCATAACAAGGTCAAGAGTTCACCTTACTGTACAAGGGGGCTGTTCAATAGTCATATAACAATGGGATAGAAGCAGTCCTTGAGCCTGCTATGTGCTTTCAGGCTTTTCAATCTTCAGCCCAGAGGGAGGAGGAAGAAGAGAAAATGTCAAGAGTGGGTAGGGTCTTTGATTATGTTGGCTGCTTCACCAAGGGTAATGGGACTAGCATAGTTAAGGACAATGGTTGGCCAAAGGGCCTATTTCTCTGTAGTATAACATGGTTCTAGTTAACATCAATAAACAATCCTTGGTACCTGCTCTCATTCACTCACACCATGATGCTTCTCCCTTCAAATGCTATGCCATCGACAATAGTTAATCTCTTGATTCCTCGTCAGGTATGTGGGAGTTCACAGCCCAAATTCAGAGATTTGCATGCACGATCCAGATTGACCTCTAGTAAGGGAGAAATGGATTTAAAGCTAATACACTCCTGGGCTGAAAAAGAGATCAGTACACTCATATACTACCAATTAAACTTTCCATTAAGTATAATTCTCTAAGATTGCTTCCAGATAGTTTGATAATAAAACTCATATCAGTCCTGATTTGGTAGAGGGTCAGATGGGCTGTTACATAAGAAATAGGAGCAGGAATAGGCCATCTGGCCTGTCGAGCCTGCTCCGCCATTCAATAAGATCATGCCATGGACTCATCTCCACCCACCTGCCTTTTCCCCATAACTTTTAAGTTACTCAACTACGCAAAATTGTTACTTCTGGCTAAGATGAACTGGAGTTTGAATCAATTTTTACTCTTGGCAATCCAGATATATTTACAATCCATGGCTTGCTGAATACCTGACTAAGCAACAAGTTGCACGTTGTTGGAGCCAGTCATTTTTCATATGTTAGCATCTGTCACTTTAAGACAGTCATGTAATGTAATACAGTGCTATTAATGTGCTCGTGTGAATCTATCGCAAATGAATGTTTGCTTCCAAAGTTTTTTTGTTTATCTGTGTCCAATATTCAGAAAGGAGTCTTCCCGAAATCAGAAGCTGTCTGCAAGATACAAAGGATACTTCAAATAAAACGTTTGATAAGGTTCCCCATGCTAAGCTCATTCAGAAAGTAAGGAAGCATAGGATCCAAGACGACCTTATTTTGTGGATCCAGAACTGACGCCCACAGAAGGTAAAGGGTGTAGTGGATGGTTTGTATTCTGCATGGAGGACAGTGACTAGTGGTGTTCCACAGGGATCTGTTCTGGAATTCCCTCCTCTTTGTAATTTTTATAAATTACTTGGATGAAGAAGTAAAAGGGCGGGTTAGTAAGTTTGCTGATGAAAGAAAGGTTGGGGGTGTTGTGGATAGTCTGAAGGGTTGTCAGAGGTTTCAGCGGGACATCAATAGGATGCAGAACTGGGCTGAAAAGTGGCAGATGGAGTTCAACCCAGTTAAGTGTGAAGTGGTTCATTTTGGTAGGTCAAATCTGAAAATAGAATATAATATTAATGGTAAGATTCTTGGCAGTGTGGAGGATCTGAGAGATCTTGGGACCCATGTCCATAGGACACTCAAAGGTGCTGCACAGGTTGACAGTGTTGTTAAGAAGATGTATGATGTGTTGGCATTCATCAACTGTGCGACTGAATTTAAATGCCATGAGATAATATTACAGCTATATAAGACCTCAGTCAGACCCCACTTGGAGTACTGTGTTTGGTTCTGGTCACCTCACTACAAGAAGGATGTGGATACTATGGAAAGAGTGCAGAGGATATTTACAAGAATGTTACCCAAATTGGACAATGTGCCTTTGTAATTAGGTTGAGTGAACTTGGCCTTTTCTCCTCTGTGCAACAGAGGATGACAGGTGACCTGATGGAGGTGTATAAGATGATGAGAGGCATTGATTGTGTGGATAGTCAGAGGCTTTTTCTGAGGGCTGAAGTGGCTAACACAAGGAGGCATAGTTTTAAGGTGCTTGGAAGTAGGTACAGATAGTGATGGGTGCAAGAAATGCACTACCGACAACTGTGGTGGAGGTGGATACAATAGGGTCTTTTATATTACTCTTAGATAGGTACATGGAGCTTAGAAAAATAGGAGGCTATGCTGTAGGGTAATTCTAGGCAGTTTCTAGTGTAGGTTACATGGTCAGTACAACATTGTGGACCGAAGGGCCTGTAAAATGCTGTAGATGTCTGTTTTATGTTCTATGTTCTAAAACAGGCTGTAATTCTGGTACCCATCCCCATCCTGATGAGGGGTCTCAGCATGAAACGTCATTGCCATAGATGCTGCCTGACCTGCTGAGTTCCTCCAGCATTGTTTGTGTGTTGCTCTGGATTTCCAGCATCTGCAGAATCTCGTGTTTATGATAAGCTGTAGTTTGCTATAGTTGGCATTTAACAGTTGATTTGTTCTTGCATGTCTTTAATTTTATTTGGTTGTCATGAAGGAAAGTTGATAATGAAACAAAATGAACATTTGGGATTTGAGTCAACAGATCAAGCAACAGGGTACCTCCACAACAGAGGTGATTACACAATTATGAAAATAACAACACAAGAAATTGCAGTAGAAGAGCTGGCAAAGTCCCTGTCAAATCAGTGAGACTTAAATAAAAGTAGAAAGTGTTAGGTTGGAGAAAGATAAAAATTGGAGTAGAAAGGAAAAGATAAAAACGTTACATTTTTACTGAGTGAAGTCACAGCTACTATCCAGAAGTTGAACATCATTCAGAAAGAGTCCACTTGATACCCTCTACCACCCTAAACATTTTACTGGCTGCACTGTGTTCCACATGACAAAGGCACTACAGTTACTCAGGCTACCAAAACAACCCCCTTCCCCAACAAAAGACCTTACCCAAGAAAATAATCAAGAGTTGCAGCCAAGGCTTTGTCAACTATCCCATCTGGCTTTGGAAGAACACTGTGCTGCCTAGAGGAGAGATGTTAGTAACCACAGAACAAAAATGAACCGTGAAGGAAGCCTGGTCAGTCCCAATTGATAATATAACTGAGACAGCTGTACTGCCCTGTGGACTATCTCACTGTGAGCTACCTGAACTCAGGATAAGCAGCTAGTGGGATTTGAGACCTCACACCCTGTGGAAAAGAACTTCTGGGAGATTACAAATCTCAGATAACTAACTTGATAAGTTAGGAAATAAATGGTTAAAACGATTGTAGGACGGCACCAACAGCAATTTGAAGATGTTGCTTGTACGGATAAGAATCGGAATTAAGTTTCTGTAAAAACAACAAAGGACTAAGCAATGTAATATGAAGAAATGTGCAGAAAGTTGCATTATGAGATGTCAGCGGCAGTAACTCCAAAGACAAGCCACCTGTGCAACTAATAACATGAGACATGGGATAACTAATCCGCACACAGCAATTCACACAAACAGCAAACTATATTGCAACAGACACAGAATGCTGAAGGAACTCAGCAGGTCAGGCAGCATCTATGGAAATGAATAAACGGTCGATGTTTCGGGCAAAGACCCTTCTTCAGGACTGGAAAGGAAGGAGGAAGACACCAGAATAAAAAAGGTGGGGGGGGGGAGAGGACGAGGATAGCTAGAAGGTGATAGGTGAAGCCAGGTGGTTCAGAAAGATAAAAAGCTGGAGAGGAAGGGATCTGATAGGAGAGGAGAGTGGACCACAGGAGAAACAAAATGAGGGAGATCCAGGGGGAAGAGATAGGCAGGTGAGAAGAAGTAAGAGGCCAGGACAGGGAATAGAAGAAGAGGGGTGGGAAAGGGATTTTTTACCGGAAGGAGAAATCGATATTCATGCTATCAGGTTGGAGGCTACCCAGACAGAACAGAAGGTGTTGCTCCTCCACCCTGAGGAGCTATGAACTGACATGTCGGAAAGGGAATGAGAACTGGAATTAAAATATTTGGCCACCGGTAAGTGCCGCTTTGGGCAGATGGAGCTGAGGTGCCTGACAAAACAGGCCCCCAGTTTACGATGGGTCTCACCAATGGGGAGGAAGCCATATTGGGAGCACCGGAGACAATAGACGACCCCAGCAGATTTGCAGGTCAAGTGTTGCCTCATCTGGAAGAACTGTTTGTGGCAAACTGCATAACACCAGGTTCAGGAACAGCTACTTTCCTACAATCATCGGGTTCTTCATTCCCCCTCTCCCACTCCCCATTCCATCCCAGGTTTCTGTTAAATCGATGGAACAAAGAGTGTGTGTGTGTGTGTGTGTGTGTGTGTGTGTGTGTGTGTGTGTGTGTGTGTGTGTGTGTGTGTGTGTGTGTGTGTGTGTGTGTGTGTGTGTGTGTGTGTGTGTGTGTGTGTGTACACGCGCGTGCTATTTCAATGTCATTATATATTCGGCTGACTGGCTGGAAACTGGTCGCTGGTGGTGAGAGTCGGGTTGTCGTTCCATGTATAAAACACACCTGTTGTCAGCCTTGTTGCTAACCCATCAACCAGCAAGCAAAAAAACCCAGCTAACTTACATCTCGTGTCCACCCACAGTAATACTGAAAGAGGGGAGTGCAGATCCTTCTCCAGGTCAGATTTCTCCTTCATAACTGTGGCCCTTATTTTTAATCTGGTATGACGATTATGTGTCTGCAAATGCATCTATTGCTAGTGAAGTGAACTCTTCACTTGTTTAACACTGGGTCTAACTGATTTGAGTGGATGGGGTGTATTCTCGGCACCGGACAGTCTCTGTTCCCAATAAAACTGATCCCAAAACCCCATTAAATTATTTCTAATATATCTATTTAAGGAAATTATGTAGTTAATTCTAAAATTACATCGCTTAGTGCCCCAAAAATCACCTTAGTTCTGCAGACTTCCAACGCATAGTGTTATCTCAGGTGTTTTTTAAAAATAAAATTAGCATAAGATGGGTGTATCATGTATATATATATATATATATATAATTTGGCATGCATATATTTGATTACTGTATTATATCTCTGCATACTTACTTTCAATATTACTTTGACATCAACCATGAAGTTCTGTGGTTACATTACACAAAAAAAAACTGCTTCGTGGAAAGGTTTTATTTAAGTACAAAATATAACAATTCATGTATGACTTTTTGAATTTATTTCCCCCCATGTCACTTCTGGTTCAATGGGCAGTCCTGTCTTACATAAATCAAAGTCATGCCCTCACTGCGGGATCAGTGGTGGAAAGGGGTGAGTAGCTTCAAGTTTCTAGGCATCAACATCTCAGACGATCTATCTGGGCACAACACATGGTTGCAATCTCAAAAAAGGTCACACTAGTGGCTCTGCTTCATTAGGATTTGAGATTCGTTGTGCCATCAACGGCTTACAGTAGATCTAAAGGTTCAATAGATGTATGGTGGAGAGCATCCTGACTGGTGGCATCACAGCCTGGTATGGAGAGTCCAATGCACAGGGTGACAAGAGACTGTGGAAAGTTGTGGATTTAGAGAGCTCCATCAAGGGCGCAACACTTCCCACCATCAAGAAGACAGTATCCATCATTAAAGGCACTCACCACCCGGGACATTACTACCAACAGCAAGGAGGTACCAGGTCTGAAGACTAAACGACTCAGAAACAGCTTCTTCCCCTCCAACATCAGATTTCTGAAAGGTCCCGTGAACACTACCTTATTATTCCTTTATTTCACTAATTATTTTGTAATTTATAGATTGCTATGTCGTTGCACGACACGGTGCTACCGCAAAACAAAGAATTTCATAGAACCATAGAACATTACAGCACAGAAACAGGCCTTTTGGCCCTTCTTGGCTGTGCTGAACCATTTTTCTGCCTAGTCCCACTGACCTGCACCTGAACCATATCCCTCCATACACCTCTCATCCATGTACCTGTCCAGGTTTTTCTTCAATGTTAAAAGTGGCAGCTCATCCCACACACCCACCACTCTCTGTGTGAAGAAGCACCCCCACCCAATATTCCCTTTAAACTCCCCCCCCCTTCACCCTTAACCCATGTCCTCTGTTTTTTTTTCTCCCCTAACCTCAGTGGAAAAAACCTGCCTCTGATGAGGGTTGAAGTGAGGTGCGTGTATCTGACGTTCCCATGCAGCCCTGAGGGCGTGCCAAACAGTTGTCCTTTGATCCCAAGGCACTCTTTTGAAGATGGGGAAAGAGATTTCCTATTGTGCCATATCCAATCTTCCTTCACCCTCTTCAACCAACATCACTAAAAGAACGGTCTGGTTATTTCCCATTGCTGCGTATGGGCTTCTGTTTTACGCAAAGTGGCAATGTACTGTACCGGCACACCGGGCGCACCTCAAAAACACTGCTGGTTGTAAAGAGGTTTGGGATGTCCTCAGCCAGGACTGGAACTGAAGGCTGCATTTTCTGTCTGGTTTATTCTACCGATTTCAAACACTGATATCAGAAGCCTGTTTCATCCCGACTTAGTCTCCCATTGGCAGGACCCTCTCGACCACCCCTCCCTTCCCCATCTTATTCTCATAACGAACGAGTGTAATGGTTAGTTTAAAATAGTACTTTATTCAATCGGCATAACTGACGCATAGCCTATGAATAGTTTTGGTTCTGACCCAGTGAGAGTGTTCAATGAAGCGCCGCGAACAAAAACCAAGCGAAACTCCGAGTGGAACTTATTGGACTGTCCACCTCAGCTCGCATCCGCCGGAGGCAATGGACTCATGCCCAGCCACAAGCGAACGGCACTCAGTATTGGCACTGTGAGTTTTTCCCTCGATCAGACATGGTGTGTATTTCTGATTAGTATCATGTGTATCTGATTGATAGATGTCCAGGATAGCATTCCGTTGCTACTGTTAATCGAAGGTAAAATAACCTCTTGCTGTTCACAATTAGATAGTAATTGGCATTCACACTAGCTGAGTTGCGATTGCTGAAATCCGGGGGTTTAAATTGTATTATTGTAGTTTGCTGTTTAATAAAATGGATACCTTGAAACTAAATTGTATCAAATCGGAAACACATTTGATGCGGTATTGTGTTGGCAGACAATGAATTGCTTGGCCTGCAGAGGTCACGGATGTTATAATTAAGCCCGAATAGCATTTAGGCAATCAAAACTAGCCGCGGAGACAATTAATCGACAAATATCCGGCTATTTAAAACATGGTGAGCAAATAGATTCAATTTATTTTAATTTGTAGAAACGCTTTTGCTGTAACGCTTCGCTTGGGTCCAAGGCTTATTTTAGACACCCCTGAACTGCGCTTGCGGAGCATTGTTCCATTTGAAAGAGCCCGGAAAAAAAAGTTGCGATAGGACTTCAGCATCAGTTCCCCCTTGGATTCGAAACGATCAAACGAATCCTCAAGAGCACAGAGCGCCGGCGAGAGATTCAATTCGCACTAACGGAAGTTGAAGGCAGCGCCGGGGGAGGGACCAAAGAATTCGCCCCACCATTGTCACCGGACTCTAACTGTGTGTCCTGTCCAAATACTGAGCGGAAGACCCGATTGCTCCGAAATTTGAATTGCAATATTAGCTGTGCATGATCACAGGACGGAAGGCCATTCGGGCCATCCTGAATTGGCTGTCCAATTTCTCCCATTCAACAGAGACCAAACTGTACTATTCCAGGCGTGCCAAGGTAAAATGCAAAACTTCATTTTTTTGCACGACTCTGCACAGCTATCTAAAAACATATTTTTAAAGCCGAGTGCATCTAAGATTTTGGCATAAATTAACTCAGCAGGCGTTATTTTTGATCAGATCAGTATTCCAATAATTAAATTCTATTCTTTCTGCTTTCTTTAGGAAGACCTGTGCTCGGTGGGATGTCGGCTTGGGGAGTGGAGACATTTGACCAAATGTCCGGGCGGTGACCTGACTGTTGGGACTGTGCAGCCCGCGGCTGGCTCATGCTTCGCCTTCATTTCTCACTGGCGGCGGCTCGGAGCGCTCTCGTGAATGGCGCGGACACTAGCACCGGCAAGAGTCTGCCCCGGGCACTGGGAGCTCCGCTGCCCGCTCGTCCGAGCCCGACTTCTGGCGGCGTGACAGCAAAGGGTGGCGGCGAGCCAAGGCGGCGGCGGGAAGAAAGGGAGTGGCGAAAGGACACGGAGAACAGCGGAGGGGGCTCAGTGTCCGGAGCGAACTCAGAGGCGGGCAGCATGGTGAGGAAGGGGCAGAGCTCGGGCACCCCTCGCCGAATCTGCGCCGACGCAGAGGAAAATCAGGCGGACGAGAGCGACCATTCGGGTTACGACACGGCCGTCGGCTACTCAGATTTCTACGAGAGCTTCAGCGAATGTGCGGAATCTCCGCCGAGCAACGGCGATGCTGGCACGGAAGATTTGCGCTCGTGCCTGGGGTCGCAAGCGGGGTGTAAGGCACCGGTCTCGAACTCGGACCCAGCCGGCAGCTCCTCCTCCAGCGTGTTGCTGTGGGAGCATATGCAGCCGTGCAGCGGCGACGAAGCACATTACATCAGCACCCATGAGATTCAGCTCTATGAACTGGACCACGATGGCGAATGCGAGCTCGGTGCCGGCTGGGATGAGGAGGGGAGCAGCGCCAGTTACTCCTGCAGAAATAGCAGCTCCTTCGAGAGCGACACATCCGAGGGAAGTTGCCGGACCCCTCTGGGCACAAGTGGCGCCGGAGATCTGCCCCCGGCTTCTGAAGCCGTCTCCCCCATCCGGCCAGTTACCGGCGTCCGGGACACTAGTCCGCCGAAAAGCCGGTCTGAGAACGAAGATTCTGGCGAACGACTTCACTTGTCTATCCAGGCCGATTCTCACGCCGGAGGCGAACAGAATGCAGCCCAAGAAAAGAGAAACTCACCCGCCGCCAATTTCTTGGAATCGGGGAATCAGTGCAAGACCAAATCTCAAACAGTGGGAGATGACGCTAAGGATGTAAATTCTCACCGCAGTGCCCCTCCTAGCGCCGGGACAAAACCCTTTTGGAAAGCCTTTGGAAATTCCAGTGGAACTTCGAGTGTAGTCAGCGAGTTGGACGACGCGGATAAGGAAGTGCGCTCTCTGACGGCTCGGACTTTCCGCAGCCTTGCTTGCGCCGGTGACGAATATCTCGACACCTTCAGCGCCGATTGCAGGACATCAACCGAGCAGTCGTCGGACGATATCGTTGCGCTTAACCGCTGCGCCACTTACATCGACCTCAAGTGCCGCAACACTGCGGGCGAGAAAGGGCAGGTTGAATTTCCGACCAAAAATGCAAAATTAGGCGTTAGGCAAGGAAGCGGAAACCAACGTGAGGAATCAACGCACCTTCCTACTTCCGTTAACGCGAAGCATGGACACCCGGCGGACAAGCAAACCTCCAAAAAGCAACTGCATCTGTCCGGGAAATTTGAACAGATTGGATCCAGGGTTATAACTTTAACCGAGACCTTAAACTTCAGATACGATGTCAAGGAGCACATCTCAGGCAGGCGAGAGAGCGAAAGGCGAGTGGAGTTGGCCCGAGGTGTGGTCGGATCGCGTTGCGCCGATGAGGTTACCGAGTGCACGCCAAGGGAGGAGGGAGGCGAAAGCAGCAGGGGGATCAGCAAGACAGCGGAGGCAATGGATGGCGCGCAGAAGAAATCCAGGTTCGCCTCCAATCTCTTGCAAAATGTCATCTGGAAGAAAATGCAATTCGAACAGGAGCTCAAGATGGAGCGGGGGGAGATTACCGACACATCGTTCGCCGGTCGAACGAGTCCATCTGCCGCCGAATTTCCTAAGGCGCCTCCGTCGCAGCGTGAGGTGGAACCGAATTCCAACAGGCTTTCCGGCGGAAGCGTGGAAACTTCCCCCGTCCCGGGGGAGAGCGGCGGAGAAGCTGCGCCTTGTGACCACCCTTCTGCGCCAAGCAACGCCCGGCTGACGACAGGTGAGTCCGGGGACGGGTGCAAGGGCACATTGCAACGGAGTCAGCACAGCGCTTTCAGGTCGTGGAAGGAGGGTGAGCAGCGAACGCCCGGTCCCGGCAGCAAGCCGGCGCAGCGCGTCCGTGCGGAAATTGGTGGCCACCCGCACTGCAAAGATACCAAAATGTCTCACCTCTTTGTGCCCAGCATCCATAAGGCTCCCGGCAGCGGCAGAAGCGAACCGCTGGCGGCCAACGTCAAAAACACGGTGACGGAGGGTGAGCAAATCCGGGCGGCTGGTGGCGATGGATACATCCCTTCCAGGTCGCCCGAGATCAAGATCCGACTGAGGAACGTTAAGGGCGGAGGGCAGAGCCCGTTCAGCATCGCTAAGCTGCTGACGCCCAAGCTGACGGGCAGCACCGGCGGCCCAAGCAAGGGGACGAGCGATGGCAGGTGTCCGGCGGCGGGCGGGGAGCGCGCAGACGATGGCCGTGTGCGCGCGCCACCCTTTACAGTGCGCGATGTTCGCGACAACATCCACAAGCTGCAGGCGCCCATCCACCAGGTGAGGGACGTGAGGAAGCTGGTCAAGAGCTCCTACCATGTCATGACGCTAGACGGCGGTGGTCTGGGTCCGAGCCCAGGCGTCGAGCCGGCGGCCGAGCAGCGAGGGGGCGGGGGCGGTAGCGGTAGCGGAGCCCCACTGCCCATCGTCATCAAGTGTCAGGCAGTCAGCAGAAAGGAGCTGCCCGGGGTCCGGCCTGAGGTCGAGGACGCTGAGCCTGCCATGAAGAACGGTTCGGTCTTCGTGCACAGGGCGTCGGGGCGCCTTCCACTCCACGAGGCGGCGGGCAGCCGGGGTCCGGTCGGGAGTCCGCCGGCGGCAGAGAAACGAGGAGGAGGCGGCAGCGCCAGGGCGGCGAGCAGCAACCAGCTGGCGCTAGAGAAGCTGACAGCGGCCGTCCGGACCATGGAGCAGCTCTATGTCTTCGACAACAACGAATGGAGGCGCAAGAACGAGAAGGGCCCGGGGCCCGGGCCCCTGGCGGGCAGTCATGTGCTGTCACTAATTGCCAGCGAGGAGTCGTCGAGCTCGAGTGCGGTTGTCACGCCGGGCGGCGGTGGACCACCCCGGGCCGAGCAGGAACACCTTCCCTCCAAGGAGGCGACGCGCACGGCTGTCAAGCCACCGCCCGCCCCCGTCGTCACCGCCGCCCGATGTCACGACCGAGACCCACCCAAACCTCCGCCGACTCTCCCTTCCGTTCCGCCAGCGGCGGGCGGGGCCGCCCGGGGCGTCATGCCGCAACTCTTCGCCGTGGCGCCGGTAGCCCCGCAGCCCTCGCCGTTGGCCGCCGGCAAGAAGGCTGTGGTCGGGTCACCGCCGGATCTTCGCCCCTCGCATACGCTGCCACGTCCGGCTCAGGAGGAGAGCGAGAAGACCTGCAAGGCGGCATCCCAGCAGAAGCCGCCCCTTCCCCCGCCGCCGCCCGAACACGAGAACTACCTGACCATCCCGGTGAAGAAGCCACCCGTCGCCGCCCGGGAGCCGTCGCCTCCTGTTGTCTACCAGCATCAGCAGGCTCAGCTCGTTCGCCTCACGCCGCCGCTCAGCCCAGGCAAGGTACAACCGGTGCCGCCCGTTCTGATGGACAGCCCCTCGATGCCTTATTTCCCCATGCCGCAGACTCAGCGCAGGATGTTGCTGGACCCCGCCACCGGCCAGTACTACTTGGTGGATACGCCTGTACAGCCCGCCCGCAGGCGGCTCTACGACCCAGAGACCGGGCAATACGTGGACCTCCCGCTGCCTCAACAACCGGTGGCCCCTATGCCGGTGCCCATGTCACCTATTGCAATCAACCCTGGCACCTACGGACCCACCTACATGATCTACCCTGGTTTCCTGCCGCCGCCACCAACCATGCTGCCAACCCTTCCACCCGCCCCGGACACAGAGTACAGCGAGGCCGGCAAAGCCAGCAGCGCCCCGAAGCCTCAAACCGAGCCCCAATACTTGGAGAGTCCCTATTACTTCCCAACGGGGAAATCCATGACCAGCGGCCAGGCTACGACGGGCAGGGTTTGTAAGGGGCCGTCGGAGGCGAAACCCGTTATCAGCATCACTTCCCAGCAGGGACCTCGGATCATTGCCCCCCCTTCCTTTGATGGAACGACCATGAGTTTTGTAGTCGAGCACAGATGAGAGGACTCTTCCCATGCCCCATGTAAGTAGTCAGTTGGTTAGACAACCTTTCACCTTACCGAATGTTTTGTTTTTTGACTTTGAAACCTTTGACTAAACTAATTAATATATTTCAGTGGAAAAAATTCGCCCGGGGGAGGGGTTTATCAAAATAAATCTACCGGTAGTCTAGAAGTCAAGTAGTATTACTGAAGCCAGAATAAGCTCTCTTGCTGATGTGCTCTGAAACTTAACTCAGGGTGAGACAGTAAGTTTATGAACAATGTGATCCCGTTTCTCGAGAGGGATGGAGCTGGTAGCCAGGGAATTGTGACTGACACCGTAGAAAATCAGTTAAATTTCCCCATTATTTAATTGGAATTGGCTTTTCCTCACCCAGTAGACCAGGTTAATCCAGTAGCCTGAGATTTTGGATGTAATGGAAGCGGTCTACAATTGAGTATCAACAACCTGTATGTAGAAACTGAGCCTGTGTTTTAGGGTGATGGAGGGCAACTGCGCCTGACACAGGGTGGGTGACTGAGATCACTGCTCCAGAGATGAATACAGAACTCTAGGTGGTACTGAGAAAGTGCTGCATTGCCAGAGGTGCCATAACTTTGGTTGAGACAATAAACCGTGGTCTTGTCTGCTCACTCAGATATGAAAGGAGAGCTTTCTGATAGCTTTCAAAATGATGAGGCTCTTATTTTAAAGGGTTTGTCCCCTTTGCTCTGTCCATTCATCAGAAGAATTAGTCCCTTAATAGACGTGCCATAATATTTAATTACCTTTAACATATAAATTATATTTCCATTATCTTCTGAAGGGACCACACTTACATTTAAAGGGCAAATAATACCAGATGTTGAATTTTGATAAACTTGGCCGATGTGCTGCACAAGACTATGCTTGTTGCCCTTTTCCCATATTTTCCCCTGTCAAATGTTCTGATTTCACTCCTATTATCCCATTAAATCTTGCTTCTTTGCTTAGAACTTCTACAACTTTCCGTTACATATTGGACAGGAGCCATTACTGTGTGGACATTGTCAGTTCTCATGCAGGTAACCACAGGAAGTGATTAGTTAAATCAGGGCATGGCTTGTACAGTGAATGTGTGATCCCTGGGGAGTGTTGTGGAACAGAAGGATTTAAGTTCACGAAAATGATTCTGGGATTGAAAGGCTTATCATAGGAGGAACATTTAATGGCTCTGGGCCTGTACTCACTGGATTCCAGAAGAATAGGGAGTGGGGGAAGATCTCATGAAACCTATCGAATGTTGAAAGGCCTTGATAGAGTGGATGTGGAAAGGACGTTTCCTATCATGGAAGAGTATTGGTCCAGAGGGCACAGCCTCAGAATAGATTTAGCTGATTTAGAACAGAGCTGAGAGGAATTTCTTGAGCCAGAGAGTGGCAAATCTGTGGAATTTGTTGCCACAGGCAGTTGTGGATGCCAAGTCATTGGGTATATTTAAGTCAGAGTTTGAAAGATTCTTGATTAGTCGGGGCATGAAGGCAGGAGATTTGGGGCTGAGAGGAAAATTGATCAGCCATAATGAAATGGCGGAGCAGACTCAGTGGGCCAAATGGCCCAGTTCTGCTCCTATATCTTATGGTCTAATACAAGCATGCAGTTTGCTGACAGAAACATCACAAGTAGACAAGATGGTGACGCTGGCCTTCATTAGACAGCGCATTGAGTATAGAAGTTTGATTGTTTGGTGCGATTGTACAAAGCTGAGATTGCACCTGGAATATCATGCACAGCTTTTGTCACCCTGTTGTGAGAAAGAAATCTTTAACACTGGAGAGAGTGTGGAGAAGATTTATGAGGATGCTGCCAGATCTAGAGGGTCTGAGTTATGGGGAGAGGTTGGAAGAGTTTAAGGCTTGATTCCTGAATGTTGGAGATTGAGGGATAACCTAATAGAAGTGGCATGGATATGATGAATGTACACATTTCTTTTACCTAGGGTTGGAGAATTAAGAACTAGAGGGCATAGATTTAAGGCAAGAGGACAAAGATTTAAAAGGCTGCTGAAGAGTAATTTTGTCATGCCAAAGGTGGTGAGTAACTGGAACGAGCTGCCAGAGAAGGTGGATGAGGCAGATAGAATAACAACATTCAATACATTTAGATAAGGACATGGGTAGGAGGGACTTAAAGGAATATTGGTCAAGCACAGACAAACAGGAATAGCTTGCTGCTATACCATGGATGGCATGGACAAGTTGGGCCGAAGGGCCTGGTTTCATGCTGTATTACTTTTATGACTCCAGGAACAAAGCAAGAATCCCTCCAGGGTTTAGATCACTGTCACCACTAATGGGGTCTTGAACTAGCTAGCCATTGTAACTCCTAGCTTACAGTTTACAAAGACACTTCTCTGATTGTAATTCTGAAGTGTAGGTGATTGGATTTGCAACAGTGCCATGCTGTATACTTCCTTGAAGGAAGGGGTCAGCAGTATTTCAATGCCTCGCTTATTGCTAGTTCCTTGTGTGTGTTTTGTGCCTCTCTGTTTTGATGCCCCCCCCCCCCCAATCACACATTACTTTCTCTCTTCACCCATTTCAGTTCTAATGTGTGTGCTCCAACTAATATCGTTTGTTTTTCTCCTGGAGAACTGTTTCAGGAGCTTCACTTTTTACAGCCTTAGAATTGGTTCAAGTCTGAAGATGTTAATAACCTGCAGGAGGTTGTTACTCACCTGAGTCAAACATCCTGTGGCCTCTTAAAATTTAAAACCAACCCCAGAACATTAGCTCTGGGCTCCAAAGGTATTTTAATTCAATGTTGACTTTGCCTTCATCCTTTTCTATTGGAAATGCAGGGGAGTTAGAAATTGTATGATAATACAAAGCCCAGTTTTATTGTGGGTAGTGGGGGAGGAAGTTATAAAAGGGCTTCATGATGAAATAGACAAGCTGAATGAGTGGTAAGAACATGGCAGATGGAAACAATCTGAGATTGTCTATTTCATTGCACTTAGCAGAAAAGCAGGTTGTTAAATAGAGTTTGGACTATGCTTATGAATAGAATTTCCCTTTAGAACAGGGATGAGAAGGAATTTCTTTAGCTAGAGGGTGCTGAATATGAAATTCATTGCTATAGATGGCTGTGGAGGCCAAATAATTGGATATATTTAAAGTGGTGATTGATAGGTTCTTGATTAGTAGGGGTGTTAAAAGGCTGTTAAAGGTTACAGGAAGAAGGCTAGAGAATGGTGTAGAGAGGGATAGTAAAAGAGCCATGATGAAACGGTAGAGCAGACTTAATGGGCCACATGGCCTAATTCTTCTCCTATTTCTTAATAATTTCAGTTTATATTCACAAGGACCTAGTTTCCTATTACTGAAGGCAATGCACAGAAGAAGCAAACAAGTAGAAAGGTGAATGGGATGTTGGCTTTTATTATGGGAGTATTTAGATACAGGAGAAAATGTGCCTTAATGCAGTTGTGGGGGGTCCTGGCGAGACCATACCTAGACTATTGTGTTCAGTTTGGACATGCTGCAGAGAATGCAATGACAATTTCGCATGGCGATATGCGAAGGTATTGAGTAGACTAGAGCTGTATTTGATTTTTAGAAGAATGAGAGAGATTTCATTGAAATACAGCATTTATCTTATAAAGCTTTACATTCTGAAGACAGGAAGAATGTTAATCCTGGCTGAGAAGCCTAGAGCAGGAACTGAAGGGAGTGCAGGGACCTAGAAAGATGAAAAATGAAAAAAAGCTAGACATTAATATAAAAGAGGGTATTAAAAGCTTTTTCAAATAAGAGTGAAAGAGAGGTGAGAGTGGATATTGGACTGCTGGGAAATGATGCTGGAGAGATAGTAATGAGAGAATAAAGAAATAGCATCAGTCTTCATTGCTCCCTCTAATTTGTAATGATCAATGTGCGCAAAAATCTTATGCTGTGCAATTTTCTGCTCAGTGACAACAGCATGTATGCACTGAATTTTACACATAGAGGTATTTATTTTAACAGCTAGCAAAACGCTGTCAATTAGAACTTTAATCTCCTCTGGGTTTGATCCTTTTTGCTGTCATTCATCTGCACGCTCTCAAAACATATGTAGCAGGCCTGTAGCGGGTAGCGAAGGATTTTCTTGCCAGAGCTTTTGCACACTGTCGGTATGTGATTTGCTTGCTAAATGGCGCTTTAAAAAGTCAGATTTCCAAATATCACTCCACTTCTTCCCACTTGCAAATTCTCCAGCAACTTTTGCATCGCAAAAATTCACGACAGTTTCTGTATTGCACATAAACATTCCTTGTAGCTGCATGCTCCTGACCTCATGAGCTTTTGGTGTAGCAGTTTCCACTGTTTAATTAAGCCATTCTGCTTTAAAAGAACCAGCAGTTCTTTTGCGCTTCACGCCCTTTGCTTCTTTGGAATTCGAGATAGTGAATCAATAATTTCTTGAATAAAAACAGTATAAATTCGTCAGTTCTAAAATCTGCAGACAAATCATCGTAAACTCTACATAGTCCACATCAGAAACCAGAAAAGGAAATGTGTATTTTGTATGATCGTGAAATATACTTAAAATGCCAAAAAGGTAGAAAGTCAAGCTAGGATAGAACTTAAACTATGAATGGTAGGGTACTAGGGAGAGTAATGGAACAGAGGGCGTATGAGTATAATTGCATTGTTTGTTGAAAGTGGTGTCACAGGGTGGTGAAAAAGGCATCTAGTTTGCTGGCCTTCATCAGTCAGGGTATTGAGTATAAATGTTAAGGACATTGTATTGCAGCTGTGTAACTCGTTGGTGAGGCCACATTTGAGGTTTACAAAATTATGAGGTGTATAGGTAAGGTAAATGCAATCAGGCATTTTCTACTTAGGTTGGGTGACACTAAAACTACAGGTCATAGAGATTCAGGGTGAAAGATCAAATATTTAAGCTGAATCTGAGGGGGATCTTCTTCACTCAGAGGCTGGTGCAAGTGTGAAACAAGCTGCCAGCGGAAGTGGTGGATGTGGGTTCTATTGCATTGTTCAAGAGAAGGTTGGATAAGTGCATGATTGAGAAGGGTGTGGAGGGCAATAGTCCACTTGTCAGCCGATGGGACTAGACATTTTGGCACAGATGAGATGGGCCAAAGGGCCTGTTGCTCTATGACTATGAAGTACTGTCCATGGCTTTGTTCCTCCTGTTATCAGAAAGGTATAGTTGAATGGGAAAGAGTGCAGAAAAGACTTACAAGGGTGTTGTGAAGACTAGAGGGCCTGAGTTAAAGGGAGAGGTTTGCCAAGTTTTGTCTTCATTCCTTGAAATGTAGAAGAATGACGAATAGCATTATAAAGGCTTATAAAATCATGAAGGGTGGGGTGGTAGGTGTCTTTTTCCCAAAATAGGGAAGTCCAAAGCTAAGGGGAAGAGAAAGACTTAAAAGGGACTAGAGGAGCAACTTTTCCATGCAGAGGGTGGTAAGTATGTGGAGCTAATTTATGCCAGAAGGAGTGGTTGAGACAGGTGCAGTTGTGTCATTAAAAAATGTATTTGGACAGGGACATGCACAAATGGGCCTTAGAGGTGAATGGACCAAATGCAGGAAATTTGGACTACATGGGTAGGCACCATGGTTGTCATTGGGCTGAAGCACTGTATCCATTGTGAATTGTTTTAATTCTCCCCATCCTCAACAGCTTTGGGAGAAGAGAGTCACAGACTTAAAAGGCCAACAGAATCTTTGGTTTCAATCCAAGTGTCTTGGAATTTTAAAAGCAAATAAAGTTACATTACAATTTTGGAAAACCAAAATGTCTAGGAATCCAAAATAAAAATAAAAATTACTGGAAACAGCATTTGAGGAGAGAGAATGTTTCAGGTTGATTAACTATCTGGAGAATAATACATAAATTTAGATTATTAGAGCATTTGATAAGGTAGAAATAAGGAAAGTTTTCCCTCTTGTGGGAGAGATTACAACTAGAAAGCCATTAAAATACAACTATTACAAACAAATCTAGTTGGCAGTGGAGGATGTTAGTCCACGCTGAGGAGTCTAGGACCAGAAATACAATTTCAGATTAAGAGGCAAGTCTTCCTCCTGAAAAAAGGAGAAATTTGTTAATCAGAGACTTGGTGAACCTTTGACATTCTCTACCTCAAATATCCATGCGGCTCAGTTTGTTTTGTTTATTCAGTCTCGAGATCTATACATTTCTGAATACTGAGGAAATTGAGGGTTATGAGGATAGAGTAAGAAAATGATGCCAGGTAGACAATCAGCCGTGACCTTGAATGAATGAGTCCGTTGGAGGGCTGGATGTCCTCTTCCATTCTGCTCGTTCTTATCTGCTTCTGTGCTACAATTGCATGTAATGTGTGTAGCTTATTACCTCCCATCCAAAAGACGGGAAACTTGAGAAAGCTCCTTTGAAGCTGGAGAAATCCTGAAAGAGCAAACTTGGGAGATGTTCCAGCTTGTAATGAGGTACATCATTATGTGCTGTTCAGCAAGACAGTGCATCTCAGAATGTGCTTGTGCATTGGCATTGGGAGCAACTGTAATCTGATGTAAGTAAACCTGATGACAGCTAAGGTAAGGGAGAGGTAACGTGCTACAGATGGGAATGGTTTACGTAGTAATAACATATAACTGTATTTCAGAGGAAGAATACAATGCTATGGGATTACTATCTTGTTCTGCTAACTGGGTGAACTTTTAGGTATGTAACTTTACAGATGATGAGTCAAAGAACAGCTGGGACTTGCTGTTTGACTGTCACTTATATATGCACAGCTGCAGTCTGAAATGACTCACCTTTCCTATTTTTCATGTCAGTTTGAGGAGGGCCATTTGATGTTTAGCACTTTCACAAATAATGGATTGGTATAGTCCTGATTGATTTATTACCTGGGCTGGTTCACTGGTAGATCTGTTTATATTACCCCTACATACATCCCCACTTGTGTTGCTGCACACGATACATTAGTGTATTTTATTTTTGTGTAATTTAAGGCATGAGCTTGTTGTATATAATCTAAACCGAAAGTCATATTCAGGGCTGTTGTGTTGCTGAAAATAACTCCAAGCTATTTGCCCTTCTGAATATCATGTACATTGGAATATGTGCCAAGTATGCAGTTGTTGACATTTGAAATAAAGTTGTTGATCACTGTGTGAATAACAAAGTATTTACTGCATAGAAGCAGGCCATTCAACCCATGGAGCTTCTCCTGGATAAAAATGTTATTGTCCACGTGAGTTCATTGACAACATTTATAAGTACAAAAGGAGGCCATTTATCTCCACCTTTTACTAGCCCATCACCAATCCTTCATTGGCAGTGGGTCAAAGTGCAAAGTAAATTTATTATCGAAGAGTGTGTGTATATATATATATATATATATATATATGTCACCATGTACTATTCTGAGATTCATTTTCTTGCAGACATTCACAGTAAATACTAAGAAACATAATATAGACAGAAAGAAAAACTACACATAAAGACAAACAATGTACAAAAGACATCAAGTTGTGCAAATACAAAAATGAAAGAAACAAAATAATAGTAATAAGTAATCAATACTGAGGACATGATTAGAGAATCCTTAAAGGTGAGTCCATAGGTTGTGGAATCAGTTCAGTGATAAGGTGAGTGAAGTTATCCACTCTGGTTCAAGAGCCTGGGTAATAACTTTTCCTGAACCTGGTGGTGTGGGACCCAAGGTTCTTGTTGCTCCTTTCTAATAGCGGCAGTGAGAAAAGAGCATGGCCTGGATGGTGAGAGGTCCTTGATAATGGATGCTGCTTACTTTCAACAGTGCTGCGTATAGATGTGCTCTGTGGTGGGGAGAGCTTTACCTACGATGGGCTGGGCTGTGTCCACTACTTTTTCCGTTCAAGGGGATTCGTGTTTCTGAAACTCAGTCCTGGGCAAGACTGTGGGAGTATATTCACTAGAAGGACTGCAGCAGCCTGGACAATAAATGCTGATCTTGCCAGTAGCAATCATATCCAGGCAAAAGAAACAATGAAACAAATGATTGAACTGGTTGGACAGATGTTACACAGCCATTCCTGTAAGTCATGGAATCCGAAACTCTATTATTTAGCGAGCAAATCCAGAGCAGAAGGAACCATTTCCACAATCAGGCTACACAAGTGAGTGGAAATCAGGAACTGCCCCCAAAATTGCTGAGGTTGGACCCCAATGGAAGACGTTGGAGTTGTAAGTGATGGGGTTTGGTTAGAAGTTTTAAGGACTGGCAATATCTTTCCGGGTCAGGGTTGTGTGTGGTGACTCAAAGGGGAACCTGTAAGGCACTGACTGCCTTTGTCTCTACTGTTTTAGAGGTAGTGGATTTGAGAAGTGCTTGAGAGTAGTCTAGGGCAGTAACTGCAGCAGATTTTTGTAGATCGTATGTACTGCAGTCACAGTGTGCTAATGGTGAAAGGGATGAATGTTCAGAGTGGTGGATAGGTTGCAATTAAGTGTGCTGCTTTGTCCTAGATGATGTTGAGTTTTTTGAGTGCTGTTAGAGCTGTACTGATTCAGGCAAGTGGAAGATATTCCGTCGATTTTTCCTGGCAGATGGTGGAAAGGCTTTGGGATATTAGGAAGTGAGTCATTCGCCCTGAGAACATAGCTTCGGACTTTTTCTTGAAACCATATTTACCTAGCTGATGCAGGAGGATTTTCAATCAGGGAGGTGAGCCGCAGGATATTGATGGGAATGGGACTTGGTAATAACATTGAACAGCAACAGTGGTCAAATTTACTTTTTATGGAAAAGCTCACTTTGGGGCACTCTTAAGGCATGGATGTGACTTCCTGCTTCTCAACCATATCTGTAAGATGTCTAGGTCTTGTTGCTTGCGAGCGTGGCCTGCCTCATTTGCTGAAGAAATGCAAATAGAATTGAACAACATACATTTTTATCTTATAAACCTGTGATGGAAGGAAGAAGATCAAGGCAGATGAAGAAGCCTTAGACACTGCCCTGATGAACTCCTGAAGTGTTGTCCTGGGGGCTGTGATGCTTGACCTCTACCAAATGCACAGTCTTCTTCCTTTGCGTGTGATTCCTCCCTGATGCGTATTGGATTCAGTTTTTACCAGGACTCCTTGATGCCACACTTGGTGAAGTGTATCAAGAGCAGTCGCTCTCACCTAATCTCTGGATTTTAGTTCTTTGGTCCTCATCTGTGACGATGAGGGACAGAGCTGATGAAATCCAAACACTTCATTGGTAGTCAGGTTACTGGTGAGTAAATTCCACTTGAAAGCACTGTCAAAGCCATCTGCAGCCACAATACTGATGACTGATTGAGTGGTAGTTAACCTTATAGGATTTGTCCTGTTCTTTGTGAATAGGACATACCAGGGTAATTGCTGGGCAAATGCCAGTGTTGTAACTGTATTGAACCTACCTGGTAGGAGGCAGAGGTCATTACTTTATTGGGACGTCATCCTGCCCTGTACTCAGTACTGTCAGCTGTTTTTAGAAATCATATGGAGCCAGTCAAATTTGTTGAAAACTGACTTTCAGGATTGTGCACTCAGCACTTCTGCCCGATCATGATGTTCTTGACAAAAACACAAAATGCTGGCAGAACTCAGCAAGCCAGACAGCATCTATGGGAGGAGGTAGTGACGACGTTTCGGGCCAAAACCCTTCATCAGGACCTTGTCTTTAACACGTGCCTTCTGGGCTCCACCATCACGGTTCTTGCAGTCTCCTCCTGTTTGCTGATTAATTGTCCACTGCACTTCATGACCAGGTGTGGTTGGGTAGCAAAACTTTGACCTATCCTGTTGGTTGTGGAATCCTCATCTATCTTTATCACAATTTTGTTCATTCTGCTTGTGATAAAATGTTGCAGTTTCGGCTCATTTTTTGCTGTGCCTCCTGCTGCTGCTGACATGCCCTCCAGCACTTGGTGAACCAGGACTGCTCCTGGTCCTCCGGTGTGACAGTAACAGCAAGATGAGGCCATATGGCTGCACATTGTGGTACGGTGGATATCTGCTTGCGACAGACACTCAGATTGGAGTTGCAAGCTCTGTTCTGAATCTTTCCCAGTTAGCAGAATAGTGGCGGAACAGAATACCATAGAAAGTATGGAGGGGAATAAAGAGTTGACATTTCAGGCTGAAGGATCTTGGCCTCAGCTGCCTGACTTGCTGAGTTATTTTGTGCATGTGCGTTGCTCTAGATTTCCAGCATCTGCAGAATCTCGTGTGTTTCGAGAGTATCTTCAGTGTGAAGACAGGATGAGGTCTGTGCTGTGATGGCTTCCAGCAGCGTTATCAAGGACAGTTGCATTTGGCACAGAGGGATAGGTGATGCGTAGGCCAAGTTAAGTTTAGCCCATATCTCGGTTCCCTCACCACCTGTTGCAAACCCAAACCAGTTGCTCTGTCCTTCAGCTTGCCAGCTAATGGTGCTGCCAAGCATATTGGTCCACACCCAGAGTGCGTTCAGTGCTTTTCCAAGTGTCGCTCAATATAGAGGAGCATTACCTGAGGGAGGACAGTGAGGGGTGGTCAGCAGGGGGTTTCCTTAGCTACCTTTGACCTGATTCCAGGAGACTTCATTGAGTCCAGAGTCTATACTGAGAACACTCACAATGTCTTCTGCCCACTGCTCTGCACCTCACTGGTGAGTCAGTTCTGCTGGTTGGGCAAACGTTCCTGGGGATTGTGATATAGTCATGGAGTTTTTCAGCATGAAATCAGCCCCTTTGGTCCAATTCATACATGCCAATTATGATGTCTTCCTAGTAGTCCCATTTACCTGCATTTAGCCCATATTAAGAAATATAGAAAACCTACAGCACAATACAGGCCCTTCAGCCCACAAAGCTGTGCCAAACCTGTCCTTACCTTAGAAATTACCTAGGGTTACCCATAGCCCTCTACTTTTATGAGCTCCATGTAGCTGTCCAGGGGTCTCTTAAAAGACCTTATCGTATCTGCCTCCACCATCATTGCCAGCAGCCCGTTCCACTCACTCACCACTCTCTGTGTTAAAACATACTTCCCCCTGTCATCTCCTCTGTACCTACTTCCAAGTACCTTAAAACTGTGCCCTCTTGTGCTAGCTACTTCAGCCCTGGGGAAAAAGCCTCTGACTATCCACATGATCAATGCCTCCCATCATCTTATACACCTCTATCAGATCACCTCTCATTCTCCGTTGCTCGAAGGAAAAAAGGCCGAGTTCACTCAACCTATTCGTATAAGGCATGCTCCCCAATCCAGACAATATCCTTGTAAATCTCCTCTGCATCCTTTCTATGGTTTCCACATGCTTCCTATAGTAAGGTGACCAGAAATGAGCACAGTACTCCATGTGGAGGCTGATCAGAGTCCTATATAGCTGCAACATTACGTCTCAGCTCCTAACTTCAATCCTATGATTGATGAAGGCCAATGCACCATTTGCTTTTTTAACCACAGAGTCAACCTGCGCAGCAGCTTTGAGTGTCCTAT
Source organism: Hemitrygon akajei (assembly GCF_048418815.1). Taxonomy (NCBI): domain Eukaryota; kingdom Metazoa; phylum Chordata; class Chondrichthyes; order Myliobatiformes; family Dasyatidae; genus Hemitrygon; species Hemitrygon akajei. The sequence goes on from NC_133127.1 coordinate 38,652,189, forward strand.
GGACTCGGACCCCAATATCCCTCTTGATGTTTTCCAAAACTCCAGCACATTCTCTTTCTTAATATCTACATGCTGAAGCCTTTTGGTCTGCTGTAAGCCATGTTGACAATCGCCAAGATCCTTTTCCGTAGTGAATACTGAAGCAAGGTACTCATTAAGTACCTCTGCTATCTCCTCCGGTTCCATACACATTTTTCCACTGTCACACTTGATTGGTCCTATTCTCTGACATCTTATAGAATGCCTTGGAGTTTTCATTAATCCTGTCTGCCAAGGCCTTTTCATGGCCCCTTCTGGCTCTCCTAATTTCTTTCTTAAGCTCCTTCCTGCTAGCCTTATAATCTTCTAGGTCTGTATCATTACCTAGTGTTTTGAACCTTTCTTAAGCTCTTCTTCTTGACCAGATTTACAACAGCCTTTGTACACCGCGGTTCCTGTACCCTACCATCCTTTCCCTGTCTCATTGGAACGTACTTATGCAGAGCTCCATGCAAATATCCCTTGAACATTTGCCACATTTCTTCCGTACATTTCGCTGAGAACATCTGTTCCCAATTTATGCTTCTAAGATCCTGCCTGAGAGCCTCATGTCACCCCTTTCTCCAATTAAACACTTTCCTAACTTGTCTGTTCCTATCCCTCTCCAGTGCTACGGTGAAGGAGATAGAATTATGATCTTTATCTCCAAAATGCTCTCCCACTGAGAGATCTGACACCTGACTAGATTCATTTCCCAACACCAGATCAAGTACAGCTTCTCCTTTTGTAAGCTTATCTACATATTGTGTCAGGGAACCTTCCTGAACACACCAAACAAACTCCACCCCATCTAAACTCCTTGCTCTAGGGAGATGCCAATCAATATTTGGGAAATTAAAATCTCCCACCACAACAACCCTGTTATTATTACACCTTTCCAGAATCTGTCTCCCTATCTGCTCCTCGATATCCCTATTTATGTACCTCTCCAAATATTTTTTAAACTTTGTATTGTCTCTACAGTTGTGGCAGCTCATTCCCTCTGTGTGAAAAGGTTGCCCCTCATGTCCCCTTTTAAATTTTCCTTTCTTCCATCCATACCATATAATTTAAGACTCCCCAATTTGGGGACAAAGACTGTAACAATCATTTTGTCTACGTCATATATGTCAAACTCAAGGCCCGCGGGCCAAATTCAGCCCGCGGTGGAATTATCTTTGGCCCGCGAGATAATATCTAATTACTATTAAAGCTGGCCCCAGTAATCGAAGCGCCTATGGCGTATGACATGGCTAATGCTGAGTTTATTCAGGTACCAGGTTTTCAGGGTCTTTAGTGTTTATTCGGCAGTCTTGCTCGGCAGTCTTCTTCATAAGAAACGGAATTTGTAAAGTGAAACACTTTGTAGTTATAGCAGAGACTGAGACACATGAGAGCAGGCTGAAAAAACGGAGGCAACGAAAGCTGTGTTCGCACGCGTCCGACTGATCCGGCCGCATGAAGCTGCATTTTGCTCAATCCGGCCCGTGACCTAAAATGAGTTTGACACCCCTGGTCTACGTCCATTGTGATCCTAACTCTTGCACTCAGTGCCTTTAAGCAATGAAGAGTCCAGCACATCATTTGCAAGGTGTGATTCTGTGAGCACCGCTATGTCAGCCTATTTCTTGACAAGGCTGTGGGACACCTCCCCCAGTTAAGGAAAAAGTTTGGAAAAGTTTGCAAGATGAGCTTGGTTGGAGTGGGAAGGTTGAGAATGAATTAGCTGCCAGGTGATTCATCATTATTATCCTTTATCTGCTTTAATGTTATATTTATGACACAACAGGATGACTTGCTGGGACCATGTAGAGCACTTAACAATCAAACACATTGTTGTGCTCTGGAGTCATTTATAAAGCATACAGGTAAGTTTCCTTCCCTGAAGGACAGTAGTAAACCAGGTGGATTTTTACTATGATCTGGTAATTCTTTGGTTGGGTTTACTAAGGCCAATTGTTAGTTAGTAAAAGTTTCAGATTATTAGCCTAGAACAGACTGCCGGGGTAGTGGTGGAAGCTGATGTTTAAGAGGAGTTTGGATTGGAAGGGAGATGGATCATGTGTAGGTAGAAGAGGTTTAGTTTAATCTGGCATTGTGTTTGGCACAGTCATTGTGGGTCGAAGGCCTGTTCCTGTGCTGTACTGCTCTGTTCTCTATTACCTGAGTTCCAACTTTGCTAAGGTGAGATTTCAACTTTAATATCTGGATTGTCGATTCCCATTACTGCTTTATTACTTTGGTAACGTAACCACTTTAATGCAGGTCAGTTGAAAAATATCAAATGAACATATAACTTATCTGTTTTTTGAAAACTGAACACTTCATAAATACTGTGGATTCTGGATAATTGGGACACATCTGGACCAGTACATTTTGGCCCAATTAAGAGGCTGGCCCAATTAGCCAAAGTTTCAAGTAAATAGTTAAAAAGGTAGGAAAATGACAAACTGAGTAACAAATTATGTATTTAAATGAAATACAGAACAAGTTAAGAACCTTACCCATAGTAGTACAGTCCTCCAAGAGGTCCACAACCTTGTCATAGGGTTTGGAGGCTTGCATGCCTCAATGACCCAGAGACGTATATTGGCTGGAGTCAGCGCTTTATTAAGATTTGGCTCTTGGTATGGTCACCCATGCCAAACAGGTCAAAGCATAGAGACCACACACAGAGTGGCCCATCAGTCCTCCAGGTTTGGGGGTTCAGTTCAGGGCTAACAACCCTGACTGGTAAAGCAAAATTGTTACAGAAGCAGCAATGAAGAATACATCTGAGTGTGATGGTATTCCTGAGTCTCCAACTAGGATGTCTGACGGTAGTGAAGACAGAGAGGAACCTACTGACATAATGAAGGAAGCCCTGAGCACCGTCAGAGATAAGACCTTCATTGCTGCCCTAAATTCCAGCAGCATGACAGGCAATAAGTCGTAATAGTACCAATAGTTATCAATGGAGGAATTGTATGCAATGAACAAAATCAGTGCAGGCGCCTAGTGCTGATAATGGGCTGCCATCTTACAGTGCTATCGATGATTACATCCTCCTAATCTTCATTTTCATTTTAATATTCAAGATGATTGTCAATACCTTCAAAATCTTCGTTGTGCTCCTGGTTTTTTTGCAATGAGCAAAACAGTTCAGAATTGTCCTACTGCTGTTTCTTGCCAGCTATCAATGACAAAGATAACTGTGTATTGAATACAATCGCATGCAACACACTATTTAAATACTGTTCACTCTGAGCACAGTGTAGCATCTAACAGTACATTACTGGCACTAGTTAGAAACTGTTTGGCAACGGTCTCCTGTCCCAATTAAGCGGTATAATGTTCCAAATAAACAAAGGGAATCCTGGCAATTTTCTCGATTAGTTTTTATGCTTTAAGAGTCATCACAAATAAGTGGGTGCTTCAATTAAGTGGAATCCATTGTATATTTGTTGAAGTGGGCAATGTATGAAATAGGTTAGAACAAAATTAAATAAAATAGATCATTGACCTTAAGGAGTCTCATAGCTGGCAAAGCAGATGAAAAATAAGGAACTTGTCTTTAAAACTGTTTAAAATATTGTAAGGGTTTTCTGTAAACTTTCTTTCTCCAAAAGCCTTTCAAAATTTCTCTGCACCCAGTTATAAATTGTTATGTCAGCATTCCTCATTCGTGTCACTTGTCACAAGTAGCTGCATGTTCTAATGACAAGATTTTATAAAGCATTTGAGGTTTTTCTAAATTTTCCCATTTCTGCCATCTTGCCATCTTCAGCTTCAATTCAAATGACCCTGTGTGCAGTCTAAACAAAGGGCTTCACCAGAAAGATTACTCAATTTAACACGTTTCATTTTTATCTTTAATAATGGAGTTGTGATGCCCCGGCCAGTTTTCAGTGATCCAGCAGGTCGTAATCTGAGTGGCCGGAGTCAGAATCAGCTTTATTATTCCTGACATAGTAGTGAAATCTGTTGTTTTGTGGCAGCAGTGCAATGTCAGACATGAAAATTACTACAAGCAACACACACAAAATGCTGGAAGAACTCACAGCATCTGCGGAAGATAAAACAGTCGATGTTTCCCTCTCTCACCATTATATTGCAATGTACTGATGTCACAAGCAACAAATTTCACACCATATGCCAGTGACTGTCTTCTTGCTGCCGCCATCGGGAGGAAGGTGGTACAGGAGCCTCAGGACTCTCACCACCAGTTATAGGAACAGTTACCACCTCTCAACCATCAGGCTGTTGAAACGAAGGGGATAACTTCATTCAAATTCATTTGCCCCATCATTGAAATGTTCCCACAACCTACGAATTCACTTTCAAGAATCCTTCATCTCATGTTTTTGATATTTATTGCTTATTTTTTATTATTATTTCTTCTTTTTGTATTTGCACAGCTTGTTGTTTTCTGCGCTCTGGCTGAACGCCCTAGTTGGGAGTGGGGGGGGGGGGTCTTTATTTGATTCTGTTATGGATATTATTCTATAGATTATTGAGGATGCCCACAAGAAAATGAATCTTAGGGTTTGTATATGGTGACATATATATACTTTAATAGCAATTTATAGATTTTTAAAATTATATATTGCAGTGTACTTCTGCCACAAACAAGTTTCGTGACATATGCTAGTGATATTAAACCTGATTCTGATTCTTGGGATCCAAGTTCATAGCTCCCTGAAAGCAGATACGCAGGTTGATAGGATGGTTCAGAAAAGGCATATGGCATGCTCGCATTTATTAGTTGAGGCATTGAGTTCAAAAGTCAGGAAGTTACTGTAGGTTGCAGCTTCATAAAACTCTAATTGGACTGCATCTGGAATATTGCTTTCCTTTCTGGTCCTCCCATTGTTATGTAGAAGAGGTTTACCAGGATTAGAGGACATGTGCTAGAATGCGAGGTTGGACAAACATGGATTGTTTGATTGTTTTCTCTGGAGTGGTGGAGGCTGAGGGAAGATCTGATGGAAGTTTATATGTTTATGGGAGGCTTAGATGGAGTAGACCATCAGTATCTTTACCCCAGGGTGAAGGGTGTAATTGATGCCTATTGGAAGCAGGTGTGACCAGACCAAAAGAATGCGTGCATTGGTTTGTAATACTCTAGATGTAATAGAATGGAATGGGCTGCATCCAGGTGAACAGATTTGCCTCTCTGGGTGGATGCATATTTTTCTATACAATTTGCATCATTACACATGCATATAAACACACTCTAACAACAAATTGTAATGCGCACACTATTGCAAAATCAGGTCACACACACCTGACTTTGCGTTAGCTTTTCCATTATGCGTGTACATATATAAACCAGAATTGTTTTCCTTTTTCTAAATCCAATTCCTAAATAGTTATTGAACCCATGAACAAACCCTCAATTTTTAAAATATTATTTGTTTTTGCATTTTTTATTTAACTTTAATATATATACTTACTGTTATTGACTTATTTGTTTTTTTCTATATGATCATGTATTACATTGTACTGGTGCCGCTAAGTTAACAAACTTCATGACTTACGCTTGTGATATTACACCTGATTATGATTCTTGTGGCAAACATGATTGAGAGGGGTTTTGACAGGGGTGAAAATCATGCACAAGTACAGACATGCTCAGATGCAAAGAAAAACTTAGCTGCAGCAACATCACAAGAAAAGAACATTATTAGAACAAAAGAGTTTGTTTTAGTGCTAAGTGATCAATTTGGTTATAGTGTACAATAAAGACTGGGATAGATGAGATAAACAACAGAGTTCTTCTCATTAGTGAATGGTTCAATGACCAAGGGACACATACACAAAGTCCTGGGTAAAAGGACAGGAGAGGTGTGAGAAATAACATGTTAACTTAGGGATCGTAGAAACAGGTATTCAAAAGGAAAATCGTGAAGGGAAAGTAATTTAAAGGACACTAGGAAAGAACAGAATGTCAGATTATATTCCACTAAGGGCTAGTATAGAATGGATGGGACTAAATGACCTTCTTCCCTGCTCCAGGGAGATTCCAATTCTCTGCAGTTCACCAATTCTGCAGCTAACCACTGTATTGAGAGTTGGATCCAGTGACCTTTTGCTGCAATTGGGTTGGAATGAATCAACTGAAGGACAGAGATCCGAGTGCCACTCACAAAAAGCTCAGAATAATAAATTACTTAGTTCCTTTCCTGGATGTTCCTAGATATATTTATAGTCCGTTATCTTTTTTTGTATCATATTTTTGTTCTGATGTTGGAAATGAAATGCTTGTTTGAATCAGTACTCTTAAAAGGCCATGATGGTGTTGGGGGGGGGGTGTGGAATTTCAGGATATACTCAACCACAATGAAGGACTTGGTGATACATTTCCTGGTCAGGGTTGTGTGTAATAGGGACCCTGTGCTGTTCCCCTTTTTCTGATGCTCTTGTCTTTCTTGACTGGCTTTAGGAGGTACCAGTGGTGTAACCCAGGCAAGTACCTGCAGTGCATTTTATCAGCGGCACAGTTTGCAACCTCTGTTTACTGGCAGTGGAGAGAATGCATGTTCAGAGTGATAGATGAGGTGCTGATCTGTCCTGGGTACTGTTAAGTTTCCTGGATGTTGTTGGAGCTGCATTTACTCAGGCAAGGGGGGAGTATCACAAACAAGGGAAGATCTGCAGGTGTTGGGATCCAAGCACACACACAAAATGATGGAGGAACTCAGCAGGCCAGGCAGTATCTATGGAAAGGGTAAACAGTCGATGTCTTGGGCCGAGACCCTTCATCAGGACTGGAGAAAGAAGATGAGGTCAGAGTAAGGAGGTGGGCGGTGGGGAGGAAGAAATAGAAGGTGATGGGTGAAACCGGGTGAGGGAGGGGTGATGTAAAGAGCTGGGAAGTTGATTGGTGAAAGAGATAAAGGGCTGGAGAAACAGAGGAGAGAAGGCCATGGAAGAAAGGGAAGGGGGAGGAGCACCAAAGGGAGGTGATGGACAGGTAAGGAAATAAGGTGAGAGAGGAAAATGGAAATGTTGAAAGGAGGTAATTACCAAATATTCAAGAAATCGATGTTCATGCCGTCAGCTGTCCTACGCCTCCTCCCTCACTACCACTCAGGGCCCCAAACAGTTCTTACAATGAAGCGACACTTCACCTGTGAGGCTGTTGGGGTCATCTGGTGCTCCCAGTGTGGCTCCCTGTCTATCGGTGAGACCCGACGTAGATTGGGAGACTGCTTCACCAAGCACCTACGCTCCGTCCACCACATGAAGCAGGATCTACCAGTCGCCACCCATTTTATCTGTACTTCCCATTCCCATTCTGACATGTCTGGTCCAACACTGAGGTCATAAACACTTTCGGCATTTTCTACTGCTGCAATGAGGCCACAATCAGGTTGGAGGAGCAACACCTTATATTCTGTCTGGGTAGCCTCCAAACTGATGGCATGAATATCGATTTCCTCGAACTTCGGATAATTGACACCCCCCCCCCCCCCCACCCCACCTCTCCTTCATCATTCCCCATTCTAGTTTCCTCACCTGAACTTAACGCCTGCCCATCACCTCCCTCTGGTGCTCTTCCCACTTTTCTTTCTTCTATGGCCTTCTGTCCTCTCCTATCAGACTCTCCCTTCTCCAGCCCTGTATCTCTTTCACCAATTGACTTCCCAGCCCTTTGCCTGACCCCTCTCCCTCTCTCCCAGTACCATCCATCACCTGCCACCTTGTACTTCTTCCTGCCCTTCCCTCACCTTCTTACTCTGACTTCTCATCTTCTTTTCTCCAGTCCTGATGAAGGGCCGCGGCCTGAAATGTCGACTGTTTACATAGATGCTGCCCCGCCTGCTGAGTTCCTCCAGCATTTTGAATGTGTTAAGAGTATTCCACCACATTCCTAATGTAACTTGTTGGTGGAGCAAAGTCTTTGAGAAATCAGCTGTCTAGGCCCTAAGCTCTGGAATTCTTTTCCTAAACTGCTCTACTTCTCCTCTCTCTCTCTGACCAAGCCTTGGGTTATCTGAATCAACATCTCCTTCTGTGGACCACCGTCAGTTTCTGATGGCACACATAACTTTGTAGAACAATGGAACCTTTTTGTTCTACTAAAGGCACTGTGTTAATAGAAGGTGTTGTCTTTGTCTGAATGCCCAGCGAGGCTATCTTTATCCGCTCTCAGTTACAAAGTGAGATTTGTTTACTTTGCCATGGAAACCTGTGTCTCTGGCAGATCACTTGCTGACGATCATTCACCATTTAATGGACTTACTCAGCTTCCGAGTAAAGCATATGAAGGTCACTCCTCAGGACTATCACAGTCAAAGATATCTGCACCACATGCTGCAGCTCCAGGTCTCACCAGAGCAAGGAACGTTTATAATTAACAATGAGAACGGACAGACTCAGAAACATCTGCTCCTGAAAAACGAACAAAGAAACAAATGATCAAATTACAGGCAGATTTTTGAAGGGGGCAGGACAGGTTGCTGAGGGTATTTATTTTAAAGCACGTTGTGAATAGAGAACTTTATAAATAGACTACAAGTGGCAGTTCTAAACTTTATATATCAGACATTTGGCTCTGGCAAGATCACTTGCATCCAATTAGATGTATGTCATGTTATGAATCTCATCAAGGGTTTGGAATGTGGTGGAGACTTACTGGAATGGACTCAGGACTTCAGCTAATGAGAGGAGTGTGGGGAGAAGTTGGGGCAAGTAGAGATTAATGTTAAATATTTAGTGCACCTCATTAACACAAATCAGTCAGGTTGTACTAAATAAGTTTTTTGTAACAAATTCAAAAGTCTACAAATAGAAATCCAAAATAGAAGCAAAAATGCTGGCAACGTCCAGCAGATCATGGGACATAGAAATCTACAGCAATGTTACTGGCCCTTCGGCCCACAATGTTGTGCCAACTGTTTAACCTACTCTAGAAGCTGTCTAGAATTTCCCTACTGCATAGCCCTCTATTTTTCTAAGCTCCATGTACCTATCTAAAAGTCTCTTAAAAGACCCAGTTGTATCCGCCTCTGTCACTGTCGCTGGCAGTGCATTCCACACACCCACCGCTCTCTGTGTGGAAAAACTTACCTCTGACAATCCCCCCTGTACCTACTTGCAAACACCTTAAAACTATGTCCCCTCGTGCTAGCTATTTCTGCCCTGGGAAAAAGTCTCTGGTTATCCACACGATCAATGCCTCTCATCATCTTATACACCTCTATTGGTTTACCTCTCATCCTCCATCACTCCAAGGATTCTTATAAGGCATGTTCCCCAATCCAAGCAACATCCTTATAAATCTCCTCTGAACTCTCTCTATAGCATCCACATCCTTCCTGTAATGAGGGGACTAAAACTGAACACAGTACTCCAAGTGGGGTCTTGTATAGCTGTAACATTCCCTTACAGCTCTTGAACACAATTCCACAGTTGAAGGCCAACACACCATAAGCCTTCTTAACAACACTATCAACCTGTTCAGCAGGTTTGTGTGTCCTATGGACACAGACCCCAAGATCTCATTGATTCTCCACATTGGCAAGAGTCTTACCATTAATATTATATTCTGTCTTCAGATTTGATCTACCAAAATGAATCACTTCACACTTATCTGGGTTGAACACTATCTGCCACTTCTTTGCCCAGTTCTGCATCCTAGATCAAACAGTGTCTGTGGAGAAAGAGGCAGAGTTAATGTTCCGTTTCAGAGATCCTTCAACAGGACTGACCTTGAACCCCAAACATTAACTCTGTTTCCCTTTCCACGTGACCTTTTCCCAGCATTTCCTGTTTTCGTTACTCGTTTGCACTGGTTGGAGAATCTGAAACAGAACGCACAAGTGTTGGGTGAACACATTGAGTCAGGCAGCATCCATGAAGGGGATTGGACATCTGCTATTTTGGATCAAGCACTTCACCGGGACTGAGGGAGAAGGGTAAGGTGGCCAGTCTGAAGAGGTAAGGGGAAGGAGGGGGGTGATCGGCAGATGGAGAAGGGGAGAATGGAGATAGCTGGGAGGTGATAAGTGGATGCAGTAAAGGGCTGAAGATGAAGCAATCTGATGGGAGAGGAAAGTAGAGCATCAAACCAAGTGAGGGAGCTGGGGACATGAGGGGAAGAGGTCCCGGTGGGAGGAGTGTGTGGCTGATGGAGGAGCGAAAAAACTGGGTAATGGGAGCTGAGCTGTATAGGACAAACTGGTATACCAGGAGGAGAGAGAGAGAGAAAGGGGGCAGGTGGGGAGAGTTTACTGTACTTTGGAAAATTCAGTCTTCATGGCATCAGATTGTGGACTACCCAGGAGGAACATGAGGTACTGTTCCTCAAGCTTGCTTCAATCCAGCAGTGAGAAGTCCGAGGACAGACAGGCAGGTGTGGGAATGGGAAGGGTCATTAAAATGGCTGGCAACTGAAAGATCCACTCTCCATGGAGGCTGGAGCATGGGTGCTTGGCGATGCTGTCAGCTAGATAGCACCTGGTCATTTGGTGAGATGATTTTTCTTCACAATTAGAACTTTCAAAACAGTATTGGATAATTCACTGACAAAAAGTTAGTAAATTGGTTTATTATTGTCACAGGCGCCAGGTATAGTGAAAAACTTAGTTTTGCATGCCATCCATACAAATAGCTTCATCACATCAGTGTGTTGAGGTAGTAAAATGAAAAGGCAATGATAGAACGCGGGATAAAATGGTTATAGTCACAGGGAAAGTGAAGTGCAGGCAGGCAATAAGATGCAAGGCTATAACAAAGTAGATTGTGAGGTCAAGACTTCACCTTATCAAACAAGGAGAAATTCAATAGTCTTAAAATAGTGGGATAGAAGCTGTCCTTGAGGCTATTAGTATGGGCTTTCAGGCATTTGTATTTTCTGCTTGATGGGAGGGGGTAATAGGGAATGTCTGGAATAGGTGGGGTCTTTGGTTATGTTGGCTGCTTTACTGAGGAAGTACAAGACAATGAGGAACAAATTGATCACTTGGCCAAAGAGTTGTCCTGGCTGCACTGGACTGGATGATTTCTTCCTGTGGTATAATATTTGGCTATTCTTTATCATTTATGGCCTCATGGCGTCTATCTATTTATATCTTTTAAGTGGAATAACAGATTATGCATGTAGCTATGTAATTTTTGAGACTAATTCTGGTATTATCTATGTTTGTCTAGGAGGAGATGAGAATGAAGAAATTTGTAAGAAGATTGCTTTGCAAAGCAAGGAAACTTTTTTAAAACATCCTTAATATTTTCCTATTCTAAAATGTAGTTATGTGTGTTTACTATAATTGCATTACTGTTCAGAATAAAACCAAGCTCCCTTTTTTTTGGAAACATATACAAAGGTTATTTTATGCCAAATCATTGATGCTTACAACCAACACTGGCTATGTCTGAGTTTTCACTCAACACAGTTTTAAAAATGGCTTGTAAATGGAGTAAAGTTTGTGTGTTACAGCACTTGAGCTGTACAAGGGTCAATGCAGTGAGCACTTGATAAGCTAATGTCCTGCTTTTGAACATTCAGCAATACTCAGTGATCCTGCCCAAAAGTGTGCTTGTTCTGTATTTGCAATGCCAGAGGACTCAAGAAGATACTATTGCAGTCAAAACCTTATTTATTTTCTCTGATAAACTGTAAGAAACAAGAAAGTAAAGGATAATGTTGTCTGCTTGATAGTGATTCCCCAGGTCCATACCTCAACCGTGCAAACTTTTATAGAAGTTTCAAAGCATCAATCTTTAGCAAGAGAACTGTACAGAATGTGTCTCTGGTTCACAGAGTCCCTTGTCTGATTTTAGATTATTAAACTTTGATTCAAGTTCTCTGACCTTGTTCTAGAAATAACTAGATGCACATTTTATCACAACTTTGGCACTATTTGGGGATTACTTCACCTCATCGTATGGAAGTATTTTGCTTGAAGCTGCTTAACTTTATTTTAAGCAAAAAAGTCAATTGAGTTAGCATTTGGTTTCCATGAATGGTTCAGTGTTCATTTTCAAACGCTGAAATGGTGTAAACTGCATGGGTCCCAACCACAGATAAGAATAAAGTCAGACACATTAACCACAATAATAGTAACGATAGAAAATTGTAGCCTTGGTATTTTATTGCAAACCCTTTCCATTTTGCTCTTTATCATTATAGTCACTTATACAACTTGCTTTCTAACCAGGGAGTCAATCCTCTGGGTGCACTTATTAGGATATATTGCGATGATCTGTGCTGGAAGTGTAATATTATTATAACCAATCTCATTTACACATTTGCTTTAACCACCCAGCTGGAATCTACATTTAAGTTGCAGCCTGAAATCAGGATTTCCAAGCAATCAGCACAGAATACTGTGCATATAGAATACAGCTATATCTTAATGCTTGCATTTCAGGTTACAATTTCAGATTTCCTGGTTACTGTAGTCTCATAGTCCATAGTAGTATTTATGTATATGGATGATCCTCTCAGCTTGTCAGGGAATGTGTGGTCAGATACAGAGCCTTCCTGTTTACATCATTTCCAACGTTTCTCAGGGTTTCTATCAATGCTATTTGCACTACTGTTGTATCAGGTGAGAAATATCAGCTACATATTATGTCACCAGTAAGGCAATAACTTACTCAATTTTTTTAATGAATGTTGGAAATACTCAGATGCTTGGTGGCAATGAGAGGCTCTGTGTACCCCTTTCTGTAGCCAGTAATTCTCCAGCAGACATTTCATTTGTCCCCATGGTGACAATAATGACAGTCAGTGAGTGGTAGAGATTGTGTTGGGGCATTGCCTTTTAACAGGCACACCTGTTTCACTGCACACTTTGTGTAAAGCACTTTGCTGGGGCTCAGTTTCTTAGACAGACATTCCCAACGTTCATGTATGATTTGTCCGGAAGCCACCGCTCAGATTTGGGTGATTTCCAATTTGTTTATTAGGTTGGTTTCCAACTTCCCTTCCCAGGAACATCTGCAGGGAAATCCCACAAATTCAATGAATTTTCAAATGCTCTTGGCTGATCCCTAAAATCCCTCTGGCTATTTAACGCAAATCAACCTGTAACAATAAAACTGACCAGTCAGTCCATCTCCTGTATTTTTGCTGTGGTACTGAGAATTAGTCTCTCAAAAATGTCCAGCGGTTTCAGACACAGCATCAATGTTCAGAAAGGTGCTGTGGACAAGGGGCTTCAGCCTTGCAGAGACTGAAGCAGCTGTGTTTGGTCTTGGAAGAGAAGATAAGGGGGAGAGTTAATAGAGCTGCTCAGAAGTAGGAAGGGTTTTGATGGAATAAACCTGGAAACACTGTCCTGTGGTGTAAGAAGGATCAGTAAGCAGAGACCAAAGTTTAAAGGCATCAATTATACAGCCATGAGAAAACTGGAGATTTTTTTGTAGTGAGCTATGATCTGGAATGCATTGACTGAAATGTCAGAGGCTGAACATTCAATTGTAAACATCAACAGGGCATTGTAAAAATGCTTGAGGGGTAGGAGATACCCTGATAGGCCCAGTACCCTCTTTACATGTGGTAACATTTTAAGTGTTTCTCTCTAATCCACTCTTGTTCTGCGAGGCTCCAGGATCCTGCATACATCTTTCAGGCTAATTGATAATCCCTGATTGCAAATTCTTAACCACTGCTGGACTTGCCTTTGGCTCTCAAAGCCCTAAACTCTGGAATTTACTCCCTAACTTCTGTACCTGACTCTCCTCCTCCAAGATGCTTTTTCAACCTCCCTCTTTGACAGGCCCATAAGCAGTTGTTCCCTCTTTTGTCTGTGTTAGATAAACACAAATGTAGAACTGTGGTGTTATGGAACATAAATTGCTACCGTTTTAGCCCATAGTATATGCACTTTCAGATGAAGTAGTCCAAATGGCACAAAACAAACATTTTATGTACTTCAAAGTCACAAAGCAGAAATTTCAATATCCCACTCCATTTCAGATTCAGATTCAGTTTATTGTCATTTAAAAACCACAAATCCAATGCAGTTAAAAAATGAGACAACGTTCCTCCAGAATGCACTTAGCATTTAGCACTTAGTATAAAATGTGTGGCTCTAAAGTTAGGGCAAGGCCTTTTGGGGGAGATCAGGAAACATCTCTATGGATAAAGGGCAGTAAAAGTTAAGTGTTGGGTTTTACAGATCTTATTTACTGTTGTGTTTTTTTTAATGATAGGATTTGGCCAGTCTTCAAGTGGTTCCTGCTAACTAGTAATCAAGATAGTTTCTTGTCTAAAGTTTGGCTGTCACTCAACAATTTCTCTGATGGTTTTACTCCTTGAGATCCTCAGCAAGGGATTGAAAATTATGCAGTGACAGGTGCATGTCTCAGGCTAACATTACAGTGGTTGGGGATGAAATGAAATGTTGTGAATAAAAGGGAATTTCTTTCTCTATAATTACTGATTGCGAACATTTTTGGACTGCAAACATTGACAGAAAACAGACATTTTCCATGTAAACCCATGCTATCCATTGTCCTTATCTACACTATTTCCCATCTCTGAATGCCCTTAAGAAGATGTTGGTAGGTCACCTTCTTGAATTACCGCAATCCTTAAGTGCAGTTCAGAAAGGAACTCCTGGTATCTTTGATGGACCAGTGATAATTTTCCAAGTCTGGATGGTATGTGACTCGAGAACTTGTGGGTGCCTGACACCCTTCTGATTCACAGTGGTAGAGGTTGTGAGTTTGCAATGTGTATTTTTTAGCTGGTATGCACAACATCCACTATATGTTGGTGGTGGAGGGAACAAATGTTTAGCTTGGCAGAAAGACTCACCTGGATTAGTCTGTTTTATCTTGCATGGCGCTAAACTTCTGGAAATTTGTTGGAACTGCAGTCATCCAGGCAAGTGGAGGGAAAAGCTTAGGAGGTAAGTCATTCATCGTGGCCACTTGGTGACTATTTCAGTTGATTTTCTGGTTATTGGTGACATCCATATTGACGGTTGGAGACTGGGTGATGGAAATGTCACTGAGTGTCAATAGGAGGTGCTTGAGCTTTGCCTTCACCCCCAATTTACCTCCTTTGGAAAACTCATCACAGCTCAGGGCAAGCCAATGTTTTGTGTCTGGACTGCAGGAGATCCCTCAAGCCAAGTTGGACGAAGGTTGAACATTCATCTTCTATATCTACCTGAATTCCTTTTTTTTTTTGGTTTCAAATTCAATTTAGTAATCGTTTCTTTGAAAAGCACAGAAGGAAAAGGAACACCAGATCAACTTCTCTGCTCTGGGAAGTTCAAATAGAGGAGTTCTGACAAAAGGTCATCAGATCTTTTTCTCTCCACAGACATTGCCCGAGTATTACCAATGTTCATCATTTATAGTTAATATCTCCAGCATCTGCAGTTTTTCCTTTTTTTTTTTAGAGTAGTTCTTGGCTGACAGCGAAAACAGAAGAGGAATTTTCCTGGGTCCTTAGAAATCAGATGGGTAGGATGTTCCCTGTAATAAACCCATTCAATTTTCTAATTCAAAGCAAGGATGTTCTTTGGGAATTACCACCAGGGAAAGACTCCCATCTCTCCACGCCCCAATAATTATTAATGATACTATTCATCTATTTAAAGTATCTCTTAAAGCAGTGAAATTTGCATATATACCCATACTCCTTAAGAGAGAACATCACATCGGTGTTGTCATAGTTTGTGTCCTGACTTTCTGTATACTGACTTGCCCCTTGCAGTCTAGAAAACCTCAGCAGTGGAGCAGGAGAATGTCCCAACACTTCCTTGCAACTGAACTGGCTGTGAAAGAGTATACAGAAGTGAAAGTTTGCAATGTTACATCCTCAGGGAAAGATCTGCACAACACCAGGGGGAGAAAAAACACACATTGTTTTGGCCACAACGTTACTGCATTCCATTCCACATTTGTTGACACCACTCTGAAGTATTTGTAAACTGATAGGGCAAGCGGCTCAAATACCAGCTCAGTCAGTTGAACAAGGAGGGAGTTCCAAATCTGGCACTGCCCCTGTCTGGTTTAAGATGTTACATTATTTGTGTGGAATGTGAACTGTTCACAACTGTTGTCAAATTTCAGAAGCTGCTGAGGCTCAAAACTTTGTTAAAACTGCCTATGTTTTTCTTCTAATTCTTTTCCGTCACCTTGGTGCTTTCAGTGAATTACTTAAAACCTCAAGTACAAGACCACTGCCCTGGGTGGATTGTGATATACTTTTGTACACCCTCCCTCCACCCAGCTGAATTCTGTCATGTTTGCCTTCTGCAGTCGCACTGTTGAAGTTTGATATTGTCTAGTATTTTACATTGTTTCCCCAAGTATGCAAATTGTGTGAGAGCATGTGAGAAGGTGGTACGAGATGCGAGGAAGATGGCTGGTGCTGTGACCCAACTGTGAAGCCACCATAGTTTAACATGGGATGATTGAACACAAAGCAGCGGAGAGAGGAGCAGTTGGTTTGAGAGCACGAATGGGGTAGACATGAAAGGAAATGAAATTGAAGAGGAATTTAACTGCAAAAGTGGACAGAGGAAAATCAGCCTGAAAAGTTCTCATAATAAGGATGAAGCAACATAGACATTGTTACAAAACTGGAAATTGCACTAGTCCAGTGTTGCACAAAAGGAAAGTATTTTTAAAGTGTTAATAGATGGATTGTTTCATATCCCTTTATAAAGCCAATATGGAAACTAATGTATTAGCCAATGATTTGTATGTATTGGATTTGCCTAATAAAACTCATGTAATTTTCCAGTGACAGTTTATTTTGTTTGCTTCTTCTCTGCAGTTATTCATTAGGTTGATGGAATTATCAAGTCATAGAGTCATACCTCAAGGTAAATATTCTGGTAAATCAGTGCTGAATAAATTGATAATTTAACCAAGGAAATTAAAATTTTATGTATGCTAAAAAGTATAAAAAATGAACTATTAGATTATTTGTTTGGAACATTTAATTAACGCAGCAAAGTCATACAGTTTACCATTAACTCATAATTTTTCAAAGCACTTTACTGCTAATGAAGTAATTGTGAAGTAGGTCACTGTAAATTGTTATGCTGGACTTTTCTTTCTCAGGAGATCATTCTTAATGGGTTCTCTGCCGTACCAGAGTCCCTGCATTTCTATTTAGAACTTAAGTAGAAGGAGGAAAAGGACATTTGATCCAATGAACATATTAAATGAATGAGTATAATGAAGACTGAAAATTGACAGACTCCAATGAAAGATCCATGAACTGGGTGAAGAGATTTCTTATTGTCCCAGTGTTAATAGTCACCCTAAGATCATGTCCAATAGCTCCTGTTCCCAGGTAGAGAAACCAAGCTTCAACATCTTACTGCAGCTCTTGTGCAGGATTTGCCATAGTTAAAGAGAAATGAAAGCAAATTCCACGGTAAACCAAAGACATAAGATGAGCCTCAGTTATTAGGAGAAGCAAATAAAAACGTTCTCCCTGGAGTATTTATTTTGCAGTCCTGTTCCAAGTATCACAGTTTCAACAAGGTAAGCACAGAGAAACTGTTTCCAGTAGCAGAAGTGAAAACAGAAAACAATGAAAATGCACATAGGTCAGGCAGCATCTGGGGAGGGAATCGACATTCCAGAAGAGTCCATAACCAAAGGACAGTGCTGGAAGGGAAGTGGCTAAAAGGGTGGAGCAAGCAGATTTAGTGAGAGCATTCATAACTGTGGGTAGTTTTGGGCTCCTTATCAAAGAAAGACTGTGCTGGCATTGAAAAGGGTCCAGAAGAGATACATGAATGATTCCAGGAATTAAAGGGTTAACATGACATGAGTTGCACTTGAGGCTCTGGGCCTGTACTCGATGGAATTTAGAAGAATGAGGGGAGATCTCATTGAAGCCTATCAAATATTGAAAGGCTTAGATAAATGTGGAGAGGATGTTTTCTATAGTGGGGGAGTCTAGGGCCAGAGGGTGGTGAATCTGTGGAATTCATTGTCACGAGCTGCAGTAGGTATACTTAAAGCAAAAGTTCATTAGTAAGGGTGTCAAAGTTTACAGGGAGAAGGCAGGAGACTGGCAGAGGGATAATAAATCAGCCAAGATGGAATGGCAGATCAGATGCAATGGGCTGAATAGTCTAATTCTGCTGCTATGTTTTATGGTCTAAGAGTGGTAGATTTACACAGTCCAAGGAAGGATATTTGCAAGGCAGTAGGAAAAGAACAGGAGAATGAAACTAACATAAGGAGTCTATCAAAGTGTCAATACATTTTGGTTTTAGTTGAGTTTTAAGGGAATGGTCCTGCTGACGTTTTTTTTTGCTTCATCCTATCTTACATTCCTTCGTCAAGATGTTTTAGTGACACATGCCAACAAGTTGACCTGATTACAGTCAGTTCAACAAGGTTGATCTGTCTTTGAGCTTTTGATACAAAGCAGAAACCAAATGAACCAGTCATTGTGCACATGGAACAGAAAGGCTTCACTCTTTTGAGTAAAGCTAAGTGAATTACAGGAAGAATTAGCTGACAGTTCAAGCAGGCTGAAGATGATATTTAAGGTACTGAGCCGTGTTGCCAGCACTGGAATCCAGAGCAGGTGTTGGTGGAATTGACATGTAAACTGAAGTGAGTGACAGGAGAGCAAGATGAAACCTGAACTCACTGAACTACGATTTCTTCCTTGCAAGCAGTAGGCCTCTCAAACAATTATGCAGACAGATGAAAGGAAGTGATCAACGGAAGGCAAAATACCCCTGAATTTTGTAACATCCCTTTCAGACACCACAAGGTACTTTGCAGCCAAAACAAAAATACTCGAGGTACAATCACTGTTAACTTGCACTCAATGATTCAATTTCTTCCCTCCACCATGAGATTTCTGAACAGTCCATGCGCCAAAGGGACGGTTTCTGTGCTGTGCTGTTGTATGTCCCAGAGCTGCACACAACACTCCACTTACACAGAGTAAGTGCTTTATAAAAGTTCATCATGACTTCCTTGCTCTTTGAATTCTACTGTCTCGTTTTGTTTCATCCTGCCATTATTTAAATATACCCCCAGATGTCCCTCTTCCTGAATTCCTTTGGTGTGTATTGCCTCTTTTCATTTTCCCCAGAACTTCACTCTGCTCTGCTCACTATTGTGGCTGCATGTTTGGTTCAGTTAAATTTCTTGGTTGTTGTCAACTCCCCAAGATGTCTCAATACATACATTTAATGTCAGAGGAATGTATACGATATACATCCTGAAATTCTTTTGAGTTATTTCACATCCTAAGCTTCCCTTGAGAAATTTCAGGTTCATGCGATGAAGATTTTGTTCAAAGTTGTGTAAGGGCAAAAGCTCTGGGTTTTACACTGGATTGACAATGATGCAATGGCAGTGTCATGGCACTGTTGAGAATGGAAATTGGTCTTTCAATCCAGCTAGTCCAAACCAGCCAGGATTTCCATCTAAACTATTTTCATTTACCTGTGTTTGGCCCATATCCCTCTAAATCTATCCTATCCTGCACCTGTCCAAGTAGCTTTTAAATGTTTTTATCGTACCTGATACTTCCTCTGCAGCTTGTTCCATATTCTGACCACCCTTAGTGAAAAATTACCCCTCAAGTTCCTATTAAATCTTTCCCCTTTCACCTTAAATCTGTGTCCTCTAGTTTTAATTCCCAAGCCTGGGGGAAATAAAAGCTGTGTACATACTATGTATGCCCATCATGATCTTATACACCTCTATAAGCTCAACCTTCGTGATCCTATGCTCCAACGAGAAAGTCACACGCTGCTCTACTTCTCTCCGTAACTCAGTCCCTCGTAGATGAATAATGGAGTGGTTGCTCCGCATCCTGGTATGGAGGCTCTGAAGCACTGAATCACAAGAGGCTGCAACTCTATCACAGGCCCTGACCTCCCCGCCACTGAAGATGTTTTCAAAAGGTGGTGTCTCAAGAAAGTAGCACCATCACCATCTGGGACATGCCCTCTTCTCATTACCGCCATCGGGGAGGAGGTACAGGATCTTCATCCAATGATTAAGGAACAACTCCTTCCCCTCTGCCATGAGATTTCTGAAGTGTCTATGAACCATAAACACTACCTCATTATTATTCTTCTTTGCATTCTTAGTAATTTATAGTAATTTTATGCCTTTGCACTGCTGCCGCAGCAACAAATTTCACACCACATAAGTCAGTGATGATTATCCTAATTGCAATTCAAGTCTGCAACAGATTGGGTGAGCATGCAATTTGCAGAGGAACCTGTAGGTGGCAGCTTTCCTCGTGCCTGCTGCTGCTGTTCTTGCTGATATAGGCTGCAGGTTTGGGAGCTGCTGTAAATTTATGAATTATATATATCTTCCATTGAGCCCTCATATTTTTGATCCATGGGACAAATGCAGCAAATAACTTGGTTCAGCGCACAAACTGCCGGAGAAACTCAGCAAGTCAGGCAGCATCCGTGCAGGGAAATGGACAGTCATTTCAGGTCAGGATCTTTCATCAGGACGACAAAGAAAAAGGGGAGATAGCCAATATAAAATGGGGGTTGAGGGGTGGAGCAAGGACTTGCAGGATCCAGGTGAGAGTGATAATAGGGTTATGGAAAAGGGGAGAAGAGTGGAAATGATGTGAGAAGCTGTGTGGTGATAGGTGGATGTGAAGTAGATGGAATCTGATAGGATAGGACTTGATGGGCCAAATAGCCTAATCCTGCTTTGTGCAAATGAATCTGGATTTATTATGTCTTACGGTTTAGTAGAGAGGATAGTGAACCTTAGAATAAAGGGAAGGAAGTGAGGAGGGGAACTGGAGGGATATGTGGGTGGGCAGATTGAGGATGATGGGGTTGATGGGATAAGGGTAAAATGGGAACACAAAGGAGTGGTTACTTGAAGTTAGGGACTTGGATGTTCATGCTAGCAGGCTGGAGACTATCAACGTCCTTGGAGGCAACCTACGACATTGAGAAATCCAGCTACCAGTGCAAGAAAAAGATAATAGGTACTGTAAAACTTTCTGAACATCTGATCAGCAAACTGGTGTCCTCAGATGGCCAGTGGCAACAAGGATATTTAAGGCAATGGTATCTATGTCAGAACTCCTGGCACTGCTCTGTAACAGGAAACTTTCCCGTTAATGCCCTCAGCTCCACTGAAACATAATCTGGGTTAGAAGAGCCAAAGGTCTGAAGGAGTGGGAATATTTTAACCAGGCCAACCTTGGGGACCTCCTATCTCAAACATGAGAAAATAATTGTTGGAGCAGACCAAACTGATGCTCACAGTTAAGAATGAGTGCTTGTAATCAGGTGAGATTTCCGGAATTCATTAATTAACATGTATGGGTGCACTTTCACCATGTCCTTTATAGGGATGAAAAAGGAGGATAATCTCAGTTATGCTGCAGAGAAATAGACCTTGTGTCTATGCCAATCACCATGCCCATCCCTACTAATCCCACTTCAAAGTCAAAGTAAATTTATTATCAAAGTATGTACATGTCACCATATACTATCTTCTTGCAGGCACCCACAGGAAGATAAAGAAATACAGTAGTTTACTTAACATCAGTACTTACCAAGGAGAAGGGCATGGAGAATAGGGAGATCAGTACTGAGTTTATTGATATGCTAGGGCTTCTTGAGGTAAAGGAGAAGGTAGTGTTGGATCTCTTAAATAGCATTTAGGTGGAGAAGTCCCCAGGGACTAATGGGACATACCCCAGGTTATTCAGAGAGGCAAGAGATTGCTGGGGCCCTGACCAATATCTTCATGTCTTGTCTAGCCACAGGCAAAGTTCCGGAGAACTGGTGAGTAGCTAATGTTGTTCCATTATTCAAGAAGAGAACCAGCAATAACCCTGGAAACTATAGACTGGTAAGCCTCACACCAGTGGTAGGGAAGTTACAAGAAAGAATTCTTAGGGATCAGATTTATGAGCATCTGGAATACCATGGGAGAACCATGTAGTTTTGTGCAGGGCTGGGCGAGTCAAGTCTTACTAACTTAATTGAATTTTTTGACAAGGTGATGAGAATGATTGCTGAAGATAGAGATGAGTATGCTATCTACATGGGTTTTAGTAATGCATTTGACGAAATTCCCCATGGAAGGCTCATCCAGAAGATTAAGGTGCATGGGATCCATGGTGAATTGGCCTTTTGGATTCAGAACTAGTTTGTCCATAGAAGACAGAAGATAGTGGTCGAAAGTTACATCCTTCCTACAGCTAGGTGACTAGAACTGCACACGATACTCAAAGTGCAGCTTACCTAAAGTGCTATACATTTGTAACATGATGTCCTAACCCTCTGTTCTCAATGCTACAGCAGAGAAGAAAAGCATGCCAAGCACTTTCATCAGCACCCTACCTACCTGTGTTGCCACTTTTAGGGAATTATGTACTTGTATCCCTAGTTCAACAGCACTCCCCAGGGCCCTGGCATTTGCAATGTATTTCCCGTTCTGGATTAATTTGCCAAGAAGTAGCAGTTCACACCGGTCAGAATTAAACTCCATCTGTCATTTTTTGTCCCACTTTCCCAGATAATCAATATCACTAATAACTGTAATAAAGAGCTAGACAAAAATGTGAGTGATTGATGAAGTTGTTGATTTTATTGCCACACAGTAATTGTGAGCAACATTGAGCCACTAGGTAAAGAAGGATGTGCTACCCCTGGAGTGGGTCCAAAGGAGTTTCACATGGATAATCCCTTGAAAGAAAGGCTTAATCAATGAGGAGCATTTGACATCTCTAGAATGAGAAGGGATCCTATTGAAACCTACCTTCTGAAAAGCTGAGTCAAGTAGATGTGGAAAGGATATTTCCATCAAGAGAGTCTAGGTTCTGAATGAAGAGATGTCCCTTTAAATCAGAGCTGAGACAGAATTTTCTCAGTCAGAGGGTAGTGAGTCTGTGAAATCTGTTGCTACTGATAGCTATGGAGACCAAGTTATCGATAAGTCCATAACTGGTAAAGGATTAAGGGTATGGTGAGAAGGCTGGAGAATGGGATTGAAAAAACTAGCCATGACTGAATTGCAGAGCAGACTCGATGGGCTTAATCATCTAACTCCTTATGGAATATTGAATGGGAAGGCAGAATATATTTACAGGGAAGCGACTCAAACAAGAGGCAGAGAATGATATACAAGGCTCTGCTGATAGGAAGACCCCAATGAATAAACAGCCATTCTAAAGAAAGGACTATGCATTGCTGTACTAACACATCTGTTCTAACAGTTATCTGGATACTTTTCACACCAGTATGCCGTAATTGTAGTCATAGAGAACAAAAGCAGGCCCTTCGGCATAGCTCGTCCATCTTGGCCAGGATATCGATACAAACTAATCCCACTTGTCTGTTTAAATGTCTTAAACATTGTAATTGTACCTCTTGTCGTTACTACCATAGGGGAGGAGGTATGGATTCAGAAACACTCAATGATTCAGAAACAGCGTCTTCTCCTCTGCCATTAGATTTTCTGAATACTCCATGAACTGAAGAACACTACCTAGTTATTGTTTTTTTAAAGTATTTTTCTAACTTAAGGTAATTTTATGACTTTGCAGTACACTGCGACTGCAAAACAATAATTTTTACATCATATAATAAATCTGATTCTCTACCCACCTCGATTGCTTTCTCCGACAGCTTTTTCCACAGACCTACCACACACTGTAGAAAAACATCCCTCGCAGGTCCTCTTTAGACCTTTCCCCTTTCACCTTAAATGTATGCCCTCTAGTTTTACCTCCAATTTTGAAAGATTGCTACCAATTTCCAATTTCATTTTATCAGTTTACAAAGAAAATGTAAATATATATTACCTTAATCCTGTCTTTTGTATGCACCAAAATGCCATATTAAAACCATATTGTGTATAGTTTATGTTTAAGTTACAGTATGTTTTTGTAAATGCCATTCATATGATGCAATGTGGCTGTGATGCTGCTGCCAGTTTTTCAAGATCAGAATCAGGTTTAATATCAATAGCATATGTCATGAAATTTGTTAACTTAGCAGCAGCAGTTCAATGCAATACATGATAATATAAAAAAGTAGATCATTTACAGTAAGTATATATATGTATATTAATTAAAAATAGTGCAAAAACAAAAATAATAGAAAGGTGAAGTAGTGTTCATGGGTCAATGTCCATCTAGGAATTAGATGACAGAGGGGAAGAAGCTGTTCCTGCATCGCTGAGTGTGTGCCTTCAGGCTTCTGTACCTCCTTCTTGATGGTAACAATGAGAAGAAGACTTGTCCTGGGTGATGGGGGTCCTTAATAATGGACGCCGCCTTTCTGAGACACCGCTCCTTGAAGATGTCTTGGATACTGTGGAGGTTAGTACCCAAGATGGAGTTGACTAATTTTACAACTTTGCACTTGTGCACGAATGTACTTGTGCATGTGACCATAAACTCGACTTTAACGAGTTTGATTTCATAGGTTGACAGGAACAGGTGGAGGTGACTCAGCCTCAATGGCCCTGCTGTGGCTTGCTGTTGAATTATGCTAATACCTTACCCAATCTTTTTTATTTATCTCATTTTATTACAGTTAGCGTAGTTATAAAATAAAGTCCTGTGTATGCCATCCTTTATTGGAGTGAACAACCAGAGATGTTTCCCCAGGGTAGAAATGGCTAATAGGAGGGGGCATAATTTTAAGGTGACTGGAGGAAAGTATAGAGGAGAATGAGAGAAGTAAGATTTTTTTACACAGAGTGATGAGTGTGTGGAGGACCATCCAGGTTTGATGGTAAAGGCAGATACTTTGGGGACATTTAAGAAACTCTTACATAAATGGATAGAAGAAAAATGGAGGGCGATGTGGAAGGGAAATGTTAAATTGATCTTAGAGTAGGTTAAAAAGTTGGCACAACGTCAAGGGCCATAGGGACTGTACTGAGCTGTAATAGCCTATGTTCTGTGTTTAATTTTAATGTTTTATAGAGTGTTCTTCATTACCTATAGTTTTTGTTTCCCTGCTTTAATTCTAGCTATTTAAAGTTTACTGTTTTATTTTCAATATTATTGTTTAGGCTTCAGTCTTTGCTCACCTTTCAGAACAGACAAGAAATTTCAGAAGTAACTTGGGACTCATTGGCTAACTTGCATCTGTCTGCCTGCACTGCACTTTCTCTGTAACTGTAACACTTTATTCTACATTATGCTTTTGTTTTCCCTTGACATTCCCTCAAGAAGTTATTGTAATGAAATGATCTGTATGGTGGACAGTCGTCCTTCTTGATATAATATGACCATAATGTGATATTCCTTATATTAGTTGCCCAGTAATAGAATCTGAAATTAGGTAAAGCTAGACCACGATCTTTATTTTTCCTTTGAAGAAAGATTTTGTTCAGCCGGGGTTGTTTATTATTCCATATGTAAGAAGAGAGAATTGAGTCCAAAGAGTCGAAAAAACTCTTTGGAATAAAAATAGGCAAAGCTTGGAAAAGATATAAGAATTTAGGTAACACATTCATTTTAATAGAATTAATACGGCCTAACAAGGATAAAGAAAGAGGAGACCATTTACTAAATAGCAGTAATGGAATAAAATTAGCTTTATACAAATGTTTAAAATTTTTAGTAATAGTTATTCCAAGATAAGTAAACTGATTAGTCATAATTTTAAACGGAAGATTGGTGTTTATTGGTATCTGGTTGTTTAAAGGAAATAATTCGCTTTTATATAAATTCAACTTATAACCTGAGAATCAACTAAAATTGAGAGAATAAAGAAAGAGTGGAGGCTAAGGAGTCATTCACATTGGAAATAAAAAGTAAAATATCATCTGCATATAAAGAAATTTTATGAATAGTATTACCTCTGGTGATACCTGAAACATCCTTGGAATTACGGAGTGCTATGGCCAGAGGTTCTAGAGCCAAAGCAAACAACAGAGGACTAAGGGGACAGCCTTGTCTAGTACCTCGATATAGGTTAAATGGTTTAGAGAGTTGAGAATTAGTAAGAACCTGAGCTGTAGGTGAGAGATATAATAGTTTAACCCAATGAATAAAATTAGGTGCAAATTTAAATTTTTCTAAAGTCTTGAATAGATAATTCCATTCCACTCTATCGAAGGCTTTCTCTGCGTCTAAAGATAATATACATTCTGAAACCTTGTTAGAGGGGGAATACATCACATTTAATAAATGCCAAATGTTAAAATATGAATAGCGGTTTTTAATAAATCCAGTCTGATCCTCTTGTATAATGAACAGTAAAATATTTTCAAGCCTGCGGGCTAAAATTTTAGACAGAATTTTAGTATCTACATTAAGTAAGGAGATTGGTCTATAGGAGGAACATTCAGCAGGATTTTTATCTTTCTTCAAAATAAGCAAAATAGTTGCTTGATAAAAGGATTGCGGAAGTTTACCTAATTTAAAAGATTCAGAAAAAACAGCGGATAATTGAGGTATAAGTAGTTTAGAAAAGGTTTTATAAAATTCACAAGGAAAACCGTCTGGTCCTGGAGTTTTACCAGAGTGAAGAGCCGCAATAGCTTCGGCAATTTCGGCACATGAAATGGGTTGATCAAGTTGGGACAAGGTAGGATCAGAAAGTACTGGAATATCAATTTTACTAAAGAAGCTGTGCATTAATGTGTCATCTGAAAAGGAATCAGAACTATAAAGCCTTGAATAAAATTCTCTAAAAGTATCATTAATTTCAGAGAGATCCGAAGTCTTGAAGCCGTCAATCTTAAAAATCTCTGTAATTTGTCTGCTAACTATTGAAGACTTTAATTGATTGGCTAACAACTTACCTGATCTGTCTCCATGTATATAAAACTGACATGCTCAGAAGGGATGGTTTGCACCTGAACTGGAAGGGGACTAATATTCTAGCAGGAAGGTTTGCTAGTGCTGCATGAGTGGCTGGGGTGGTGTTAAACTAGAGTTGCAGGGAGATGGGAACCAGAGCACAAGAACAGATAGTGGAGTAGTTATGGAGAATGATGTTGTTAAGCCTACGTACAAAGCAATGCACACAAAATGCTGGAGGAACTCAGCAGGTGAGACAGCATCTATAGAAAAGAATAAACAGTTGACGTTTTGGTCCAAGACCCTTCTTCAGGTCTAACAGGTCAAGTATGGTGGGACTAATACTCTGAGCTGCAAATATTTCAATGCAAGGAATATTGAAGGAAAGGCAGAGACTTAAGGCATAGATCAGCATGTGCAATTATGACATGGTAGCCAATAGTGAGACTTATGGTGGGGCAGCTCAATGTTCCTGGGTTCTATTGTTTGAGGCTTGATAGACCAGCAGGGATTAAAGGAGGAGGGGTAGCATTACTAGTCAGGGAAAATGCCAAGGCAGTGCTCAGTTAGTACAGACTGGAGAGCTTGTCAAGTGAGAGATTATAGGTAGACCTGAGGCAGAAGGAAGGTATGACCACATTAATGGGGCAATATTATAGACTACCCAACAATCCGTGGGATTTAGAAGAGCAAATGTATAGAGAGATTGCAGACTGTTGCCAGAGACATAAGGTTGTGATAATAGGTGATTTTAACTTTACACCCATTGACTGGGACTCCCATACTGTAGAAGAGCTGTTCGTCAGCTGTGTTCAGGAAACTTTCCTTAATCAATATATAGAAGTCCCAATTAAGGAGAGTGTGATACTAGATCTCCTATTAGAGAATGAGACAGGCCAGGTGACATAAATTTGTGAATCTAGTGATTATAATGTCATTCATTTGAAGGTAATTATGGAAAAGGATAGGTCTGGTTCTCAGGTTGAGATTCTAAATTGGAGAAAGGCCAGTGTTGATGGTATCAGAAGGGATCTAGCAAGGTAAGTTGGGACACATTGTTTTCTTGCAAAGGTGTACTTGGTAAGTGAGAGGCTTTCATATGTAAAACATTGTGAGTACAGAACTTGTATGTCCCTGTCAGAATAAAAGGCAAGGATAAAACATTTAGAAAACCTTGGTTTTCAAGAGATATTGAGGTTAAGAAAAAGAAGGAGGTGCATAAAGAGAACACTTAAGAAGTAAATCTGGATGGCTAAGAGAAGACGTGAGGTTGCTCTAGCAGACAAAGTGAAGGAGAATCCTAATGGTTTCACAGACATACACTATTAAGAGCAAAAGGATAGCAAGGAACAAAATTGGTCCTCTTGAAGATCAGAATGGGAATCTATGCATGGAGCCAAAAGAGATGGTAGAGATCTTACATGGAATTTTTGCATCTGTATTTACTTAGGAGATGGATACAGAGTCTGTAGGTGTGAGCGGCAAGGTCATGGACCCTACTAGGTTACAGAGGAGAAGGTGTTTGCTGTCTTGAGGTAAATTAGGGTGGATAAATCCCCAGGCCCTTGTAAGGTGTTCTCTCAAACCTTGTAGGAGGCTAATGCAGAAATTTCAGGGGCCCTAGCAGAGATATTTAAAATGTTTCTTAGCTGTGGCTGAGGTGCCAGAGGAGTGGAGGATAGCTAATGTTCACTTGTTTAAGAAAGGCTCTAAGGATAAGTAGGGAAATTATAGATCAGTAATGCTAACAGTAGTAGTGGATAAATTATTGGAAGGTATTCTAAGGGATTGGAGATAAACATATTTGTATAGACAGGGACTGATTAACAGTAGTCAAAGGGGATTTGTGTAATAGGTCATGTCTAACCAATCCTATAAAATTTTTCAAGGCAGTTATCAAGAAAGGTGATGAAGGCAAGGCATTGGATGTTGTCTGCGTGGGCTTTAGAAAGACATTTGACAAGTTAAAGAAGGTTCAGTTGCTTGGCATTCAGGATGAGGTAGTAAATTGGATTAGGCATTGGTCTCACAGGAGAAGCCAGACAGCAGAGTAAATGACTGCCTCTCTGACTGGAGCCTGTGCCTAGTGGTGTGCCGCAGGCATTGGTGCTAGGTCATTTACTGTTCGTCATCTGTATCAACAACCTGGATGATAATATAGTAAACAGGATCATCAAATTTACAGATGACACCAGGATTGGGGGAAGGCGAGGAAGGCTATCAAAGTTTGCAGTGAGATCATGACCAGCTTGAAAACTGTCAGATGGAATTTATGGTAAGTGTGAGGTGGTGCACTTTGGGAGGAAAAACCGGGATAGGACTTGCATGGTGAACAGTAGGACCCTGAGGAGTGTGGTAGAATGGAAGGATCCGGGAACACAGATCCATAATTCCTTGAAAGTGGCATCATAGGTGCCTGTAGATAGGGTTGTAAAGAAAACTTTCGGCACACTGGCCTTCAAAAATCGAAGTATTGAGTACAGGAATTAGGATGTTATGTTGAAGTTGAAAAGACATTAGTGAGGTCTAATTGGTGTCCACCTACATGGACATTAGATTGGAAGAGTGCAGAGAAAATTTACAAGGATGTTGCTGGAACCTGAGGACCTGAGCTATAAGGGAAAGATTGAATAGGTTAGGATTTTATTCCCTAGAACATTGAAGATTGAAGGGAGATTTGATAGAGGAAGACAAAATTATGAGGGGGAACTTTTTCATTCAGGGGACAGTGAGAGTGTGGATCACGCTGCAAGTGGTGGGTATGAAGTTGATGTCAACAGTTAAGAGAAATTTGGATAGGTACGTGGATGTGAAGGTTATGGGACTCTATGGTACAGGTGGAGATTGATGGGACTATGCAGATTAATGGTTCAGTACAGACTATGTGGGCCGAAGGGCCTGTTTCTGTACAGTAGCGTTCTATGACTGTATGTGACAATGTTAAACCAAATCAGCAATAATAATTTTTAACAGCTATAAAAAAATTGCAAAGTACAAACTATTGAATTCTATTTAATTCTGGTTCACAGCTTATATTTTCCAAGTTCCATTCTGAGTCTTAGTGTGTGCATAACTATTATTCCTGACAACTTCAGGTGACCAAATGCTGTAGTTGCCAGCTCCAGGAATTAAAGGTGAATCTTCAGCCCTTTATTGGGACAGAAATCATACAGAGAATAAACAAATGATACTTTTATTTTCATTGTTTTTATTTGTTTATTAGGTTTTATTAGTTATAAAAACATTGGAGATGGGCTAGTTAAATGAGAATCACCCAATTGGATCAAAAGAGTCTGCTGTTTCCTGATTGGTCATGAACGATGATGAAAATGATGTCTCACCAATGGAAAGAGCATGAGTAAGACTGTGAAGTTTGAGATGCTTTAAAAATCCTTGAGGCACTTGCCCAGCTAAAGTCTGTCACGTCAATTAAAAGGCCCCAGATCGCTGATTGTGTCAGTTGTGTCCAATTGGAGAGGACAAGTGTTTCAGGAAATCCTGGTTCAGAAATCACCGGCTGTGATGGTTTTTAATTCCACAAAATGTCACTGGAATTGTAAATAACACTTCTGACACACGTTGCTACTGTAGACGAACCTAAATATTTCTTCTATGCTCATCCATGCTCCTTCTCCCACCCTCATTTACATCATTGGCTGTGTCGGAACTTACAACTGTTTTACCCTCTGGACTGTGAGCTGTTCAATCTCACCCTACATTTTAAAAAAACCTTTAAATACACATAAAAAAGTAAATATCACAAAGGTATTAAATTAACACACACAGCCATAAAGGGAAAGTGAATTGATCTGAATTGAACAAATAATTCTAAATGTCATTCTTGGAGTTATCAGTGTGTTTTACAGAAATTCTGTTCTCCCTCTAAGTCTTTGTCAACTTTGGATTCAAGTTACCTAGGAGAGAAGTGTGGATCAGGAAGGATCCACAGGCTTCATCCAGAACTGTACTTCACTATCACTTGTAGAGAGCCTGAGAAGGTCATCTCCACTCTCCAACAGGTGGTGGTAAAAAATATACTGGCCAATGGGTGCCACTACCACTTGGAAAGTGGACCATCTCCAGGTAACTGATCCCAGAGACTTTCAGGGTATCGTCTCTGACTGGACCCAAATTCATATGGACCTTTCTTTGTCCATGTTTGGGGTCTTGGCAATGTTCACCTTTTGCAAATGACCTTGGACGCAGTCCACATAGTACCTAGATGCACAGGAAAGGGAGGCTATTCCCTCTGGAAGGTAGTCCACTACTTCATCTTGGGTGATCCAATTGGTTGAATGAGTTTCCTTCCATGCTACTAAATCATACTGCATGAGCAGATGGCTCAGAAAGGTTTCCCCTGAAAAGAATCGAATATAATTTCCAATTCCTTTCTGTTTCAGGTAAAGTTTCACCTGCTTTTCACAGCTTCGCCATCTATCTCTGCTTGTTTTCTCTCTCTAACTGCTCATTAGTTAACCAGAAGGCTTTCTTTGTAAGCATGAGGATCACGTCTTTTCAAGCAATCCAAGTCTCTTCATATCAGAGATACTTCCTTTGTTACCCCCCACCGTTTTGCATAAGGTTAACCTTCTTTTCCCACTTCATCGGTTCTAATGAAGATCTTCAAACCCGTTTGTCTCTCTGGATGCTGCATGACTTGCTGAGTGATCCCAGCAGCGTTTTCTTCTCGGCCCACTGTCACTACTTGCTGAACTGCAGCTCTTCACAATCTGTTTGTTGCAGGGAGGGTTGGACAAAGGAATAATTTTAACCTGATACATCCAACAGGAAACTGAAGCAGAAACCATTTAACAGCAGTAAATGTGAGCTGTAAAAGAAACTAAGACTTGGCATGACCTAGCCGATATTTATGTCTCCTTCAGCATTTCTGAAGCAGATTATCAAGGTATTACCTTGTTGCTTTTTTTTTGGAAATTCTATGCATAAATTGGCAACTGTTTTTCCTATGTTTTAAGAGTGACTTAAATTGTTTCTTTGATTGTAAAGCACATCAGGATGTCCTGAAAGATAAGAACGCAAGGGGGTCTGTTTCCTGAAACTAACTTTTGTTAAAATTATTCACTTCATAAGGTTTTAAAGATCTCTGCAGCAGGCAGACAGAAGACCTCTTTCCACATTTAGAATCACTTAACAATTCAGACTCGTTTCCTCCTACTTGCTGGGCAGTTGGTGCCAGCTTCCTCCAATCTCTGGTTTTTATTTTATTTTTGCATCTTCCCCTTGTAGGGTCTGTCATAAGTGACAGATCACCCCTTCTCATCTTCCCCCCTTCCCACCTCTCTAATCTCAGAACCAGTCCGATGAGCTTGACTCTGTCGCAAAGACCCTTCTGCACATGTCGGAGTTTTCCTGGTGGAGAGGGAATTCTGATCCAGGTATCACAATTTTCCTGCCTTTCCGAGAGATGTATGATTGTCCTGATGATAGTCTTTCATACTTGGTCACAAATTGCCTGTAAAGTCAGACATACTGTATATTAGCAAAGCTCCTTGGTGCCCACATTTCAGAAGTGTATCTATACTCTTCAAAACATTCAATCAAGATCATGCATTTGGAAAGGTTATGTATCATAAAAGGTTATCGAACAAGAAACTAATTCTTTCTTTCTCCACAGATGCCATCTGGGCTGCTAACTACTTTCAGTATTTCTTGTTCTACTCTTAATATCCAGGACTTAATATTGTGATCCTTTCCTAAGAAAAGTGTGACCTCCATTTGCACCACACTCTACCATGGCAGCTATGGATCTACTACTCATGGTAATGGGCCAAACGCCAGGAAATGGGACTGGTGTGGTTAGGACATCTTTGGCATGGATCTGTAACACCAAAATGTCTGTTTCCATTCTGTATAACTCTGTGAAGCTCTGAGGCCTTGGATCGCAGAGGAAAGATTCTGCACAAAAGAGAGCCTCCTCTACAAGTCTGACAGACAATTGGATGAAAGAATAGGGCAACCAATTTTAATCAACAAATTAACCCCTTTCCTCCATCTACTGCATTCATCTGTGTTGTATATGGATGCTGTGTTTCCATCTAGTACAGAAACAGGCTATTCGGCCCAACTGGTCCATGCTGGTGTTTAATTAATTGGGACCTCCTTCTCCCTCTTTCTTCCCACCCAGCTGGCATTTGATTCTATTCCTTTCTGCTTCATGCATGGGGGTGAGTTCCACTTCCTCCCAACCCACTTATGAATTCTCTGTTGGACTCATCAGCAACTATTGGATATTTTTAGTACCTACATAATTCCAGTCCCACCTGCAAGTAAAGAAAACCCCCCTTTCAGCTACTATGCTGAACCCCTTCATAACTTTAGAACATCACTTAAGGTTATGCTCTAACCTTTTCTTTCATTGACAGAACGGAATTGGTTTGTTTCTCACCTGAAAGGAAACTGGTCTTTGACCATCTGCATACAGACAAGGAAGGGGTACTCAGAGAACTTCACAGTGGAGAGAAAATCGAGCAAAGCCTCCGATTCCACACTCACTTCCACCCCGCTCTGTACAAACAACGAGTCCACAGCGATGTTGCCGACTACGACCATTGCACCCCTTGAGGGTAAATACAAAAAGTCGGGTTTAGGCTGCTACAATGAACAATGAATGTGCACCATGTAATATTGGACTCAATAACATCTTATTCGTACTTAATACCAAATAATATTCTTTTATGTAAAGACTGGCTAAGCTCCTTGTGTTTCTGAGCTGAAAAGGTGTTTACTGTAGCATCTAAGAAGCAAGCGTAATAAAAAACGCAGAATTGTATACTATACATAAACACAAAAGCTTCTGTGGATGCTGGAAATTCAGGTGCTGATCCAGATCCAAACAAAATGCTAAAGGAACCCAGCAGGTCAGGCAACGTCTGTGGAGAGGAATAAAGAGCCAACATTTCAGGCCGAGACCTTTCATCAGTCCAGTCCAAATCCAACCCCATACGGAATTCCGTAGCGGAACTTAGACAAAAATTTATTTCAGCAATGTTCCAATTTGGTGGGCAGAGCTCCGGTAGTCCATCTCAGTCAGCAGAGCCCTCTAAATCCATCTTCATACAAGTCAAGTCAAGCTTATTGTCATTTCGACAATAATCTGCTGGTACAGTACACAGTAAAAAAGAAACAACATACCTCCAGGACCCGGGTGCTACATGAAACAACACAAAACTATACTAGACTATGGGAGACAGCACAAAGCTACACTAGACTACGTAAAACAACATAAAAACTGCACTAGACTACAGACCTGCACAGGACTACATTAAGTGCACAAAACAGTCCAGGGCAGTACAATAATTAATAAACAAGACAATAGGCACAGTAGAGGACAAATTACAATATAATAATAAATGATGTAGATGTCAGTCTAGACTCTGGGTATTGAGGAGTCTGATGGCTTGGGGAAAGAAATTGTTGCACAGTCTGGTCGAGAGAGCCTGAATGCTTCAGTACCTTTTGCCAGATGGCAGGAGGGAGAAGAATTTGTTTGAGGCGTGCGTGGGGTCCTTCACAATACTGTTAGCTTTGCAGGTGCAGCATGTGGAACTCCACTGTAGGTTTTTGTCAAAAAATTCACTTGGCCAGTATTCGCATTCAGCCTGATGAAGGGTCTCAGCCCGAAACATTGATTCTTTATTCATCACCATAGATGCTGCCTGACCTGCTGAGTTCCTTCAGATTGCTCAAGATTGTAGACTGCAAGATTAAACCATGCAGGGGTCCCAAAATGAGGATGAGAATTTTGAAACTGGCCTAACTTATCAGGAGCTAATAAATATGGTGCTCAGTGATGAGTGGGACGGACTTGGTATGAGGTAGAAAACTGAGATTCTGAGTTTGAATTTAAACTAGGGAAGAACTAAAGACGAGAATAGCAAGGAGAGTGTAATGAAGTCAAGTCTAGAGGTAACAAAACTAAGGAGTGAAGACAATGGTGTGAAGCTCATCTTAGAATCAAAGCAAGTCTAGGTGTTACAACCAGCCGCAAAAATTACAGCCCAGTGCTTGACAAAAACCAGCCTTCTCTCCATGGATTTTTTTTCAAAATTTCTTGCTGCCTCAGTAAAGCAGCTAACAAAACGAAGCTTTTCACTGCACCTTGTGCGTGTGACAATAAAAAAACCAATTTACCAATTTCTCACAAGGGAAACTGACATTGGTGCTGAGTCCAATAAAAAGTGAAGTGAGAACACTGATTCACACAGAAACCACGATACATCTGTTTTTTAATTCATCAGTTCCCTGTAAGATGAGGGAAACATACTCAAAAGAAACATACAGGTATAGAGGACAAACTCAAAATACGCTCTCCACCAAGCTCAACTACAAATTGGGTTAATTTATGAAAACACATTGGATAAACTAGACATGTATCCACTTGAGTGTATATAATGAGATGGTCTTATAAAAATAACTGAACGATTTGATAGACTAAACAGAACTCCTTGAATCACGATCTCTCGCAGAACCCTAAGGTTCCATGGAACCCTAGTTGAGAAACTATGGTCTAGACCAAGGAGGCAGAACCTCAAAATGAGAGCATTTGTGGCTGATATTTGGAACTTCTCCCACATATAAAGAAAAGGCAGCAGAAATCAGTGGAAATTAATGGAAATTTCAACAGTAAAGCAAATAGAATTTTGTTCAGCAAAAGGACTGAGTTAGGAAGATCAAGTTGATCAGCCAGATTACAATCTGAACGAGATCTCTGGTTTTATAAGCAGGGGAATTACAGTACATCACACCAAGTCCACAATGAGACCAGAATTCATTGGCTTCTGGTCTTTAATTGGGTCTCATCATTACTTTCAAATCCCTCCATGATTCTACCACTTACAACCTTTCTTAATATCTTAAGATCCTGTAGTAAATGCAGTCTGGATTGGCCTCAGCTAGAGGATTGTGTCTTGGCACTGAAGAGCGTGCAGAGGAGATTTACCGAGTTGGTGTCGAGGATGAGAGATCTCAGGTCAGTGGAAAAACTGTAGAATTTGGAGTTGTTCAGAGAAGGTTAAGGGCAGATTAACTCGAAATGATTTGTTTGGCAGATTCAGCAAGAATAAACTCTTTGCTCTCATAAATGGGTCAATAGCCAGAGATTGTGAATTTAAAATTATTGTTGTAAAAACTGGAAGAGTACTGGGGCGGAATTATATCACGTCAAATGCTGATGTTATTTCAAGAACACAACAGTTGAGAAAAAAAGCTTTCAAAGGATGGAGGATTTTATTAATCTTGCCTGGATTGGGGATTTTAGTTATGGGGAAAGTTTGGATAGGTTGGGCAAGTTTTCCCTGGAGTGAAGGAGCTGAGAGCTGATCTGATATTTAAAATTATAAGCTTAGATAGGGGAGCTAGAATTTTTTTCCCCCATGGTATTAGAAAGAAGAGGTCATAGCCTCAAAGTGAGAAGAAGGAGTTTTAAAGGGGTTCAGAGGGGAGGTTTTAATACTGGAATGAGCTGCCAGAGAAGATGGTGGAATCTGATGCAATTACCATGTTTAGAGACATTTAGATAGGCACTTGAATGGGCAAAGCATAGAATGGTATGGTGGCAAATGGGATTAGTGCAGATGATCCACAAAGGTTTGCACGGACTTGGTGGACTGAAGGGCCTGGTTTTATGCTGTTTGGCTCTTTGACAATTATATACACATTTGTCGAGAATTAATTTGTGCAGTTGTGGGTGAAAATCCTCTATAAGCTTTCTCCTCACAAGTATGTGTGGGACTAACCTGTACAAATCTTTCAAAAAGTCTGACAGTATGAATGGCCTTTTCAGTGCTATAAATTCTCTGAATTTCTGGATTACAGGTTTTATTAGAGTAAATGAAATTAAGACCATAAGACTATAAGAGATAGGAGCAGAATTAGACCATTTGGCCCATTGAGTCTGCTCTGCCATTTCCTCATGGATGATCCATTTTACCTCTCAGTGCCAATCTCCTGCCTTCCCCACCGTATCCTTTCATGCCCGCACCAATCAAGAATCTGTCAACTTCTGCCTTAAATATACCCAATGACTCGGCCTCCACAGCTGCCTGTGGTAAATAACTCCACAGATTCACCAATCCCTGGCTAAAGAAATTCCTCCTCATTTCCATTCTAAAAGGACACCCCTATATTCTGAGGCTGTATTGTCTGGTCTTAGACTCTCCCGCCATAGAAAACATCTTCTCCACATCTACTCTATCAAGGCCTTTCACCAATCAGCTGTGAAATGTTTGAAAGGTGAAACAAGGGACCAAACTGCTTTGTGTTCCTATGTCAATACAGTAAACCCTACTTGATGTAAAGCAGACCGCAGGGTACAGTGAAGCCTCATACCGGTTGCTGACAGTGGTTTTAGACTCCCGGTACCAGAGGCTGAATTCCATTCCACCCGAGATATCAATGGCCAAACCTCCTTGGAAGTCCACAGCTGCTCTCAGTCCTGACTGCAGTGGGAGAGCCTGAAATGAAAAGAAATTGAGGGGTTTCAATGTTGCTTCAAATTGACAAAGTGAACCTCACACTAGAGGTAATGATAAAATAGATTTTCACACCTTTGGTCAGTTGAAATGATATCAGAAGATGCTGTAGATTCTTAGCAGCTCAGGCAACATCCTGAACAGAGGAGTTAACATCGGCTGATGAAACGTCACCAAGCTGAAATATTTTTTCTCTCTCGCTTCCCCCAACCCCAGAACTATCTGGCATTACATTTTTGCCTGAACACACTCCTGTGAAGTGCTTGGAAATACCTTGCTCTGCTACAGTCACTACGGAAATGCAGGTCATTGTTATTCACAGGGCTTTTCCTACGTGTTGGAGGAGATTCATATAGAACGGGAGCATTTTCTCTCAATTATTGAATGATCTGTTTCCACACTGTAAGTTACACATAGTGCTTGATCACCATCCTGTCCACTTAAAAAAAACATTTCCTACACATTGAAGTTGCAGTGTATAAGACTATAGACCATAAGTCATAGGAACAGAATTAGACCATTCAGCCCATTGAGTCTGCTCCGACATTTATTCATGGTTAATTTACACTCCCTCTCAACCCCATTTTCCAACAACCTGAGTCTCAAAGTGGACAAGACAAAAGAGATGACTGTGAACTTCAGGAAGGCACAGGTCGACCTTTCTCCATTGCACACCGGTGGCTCTGCTGTGGAGAGAGCGAAGAGCACAAAGTTCCTGGAAGTGCACATAATGGGCGATCTAACCTGGACCCAAAATACCTCTTCATTCGTCAGGAAGTCAGAGCAGGGTCTACTCTCTTTGAGGAGATTGGGGCACGAAAGACTCCCCACCCTTGTTCTAACAACTTTCTACAGGAGCACTATCGAGAATCTTCAGTCTGACTGTGTCATTGTGTGATAGCCGCAAGGACGTGGCAGAGGATAGTAAGCCATGGTAGTGTAGCGGGTAGCGGTTAGAGCTCAGGGGCATCGAAGCTCAGAGTTCAATTCCAGCACTGTCTGCAAGGAGTTTGTATGTGCTCCTTGTGACCGCGTGGGTTTCCTCAGATGCTGTAGTTTCCACCTACATGTCAAAGACATACTGGTGTAATTGGTCATTCTAAGTTGTCCTGTGATTAGAGAAGGGTTAAATAGGTGGGTCACTGGGTAGAGCAGCTCTGAGCCAAATGCCATTGATGCACACATCCATTTAAATCTAAATTTTTAAAAAAATTATTAATTAAAGACAATGTTCTGGTTAAGACCTGTGACCTACGTATCGAAAGAAAATGTTAAGAATTTTTCTTGATTTTTAAACCAGAACTTTGTGAAGACTGACAGATACCTGGGAGTGATCGATGAGCAGAATGAGCCCTTTGACAACACTCATCGGATCACCAGTCGTGGTGAGCATCTTGGCCATCAAGTCACTGTAGCCTCGAAAGAAGGTGACGGGCCTGAGCTGGACATCAAACAACACTGCAGACATGCTGGCCAGGGACTCAAGGCTCTCCTCCCCTTCATCTGGTGATGCAGCTATTAAAGACTCTAATCCCTGAGCTTCAATGACAACCTGAGAAAGAAAGTGACAACAGACTCAGTAACCCAAGCTGTTCTAATGCAATGATGGCAAAATGTTCGCTTGTACAGACTGTCAAGTTCAAGGCAGCATCAAAGGTGAGCTGCATTTTCTTCTGTAAAAACAAGAGGTTTTTATGCAATAAACAAGAGGTTTATTATCATCATGTGTATCGAGATAAAACCTTTGCAGATTATTCCACACATAACCACAGAGGCATAGTACAGAAAGTTAAAAGCTCTAACAGTGTGCAGAATACAGTGTTACCATTGCAGAGGAAATGCAGTGCTGTGCAGGTGGACAGACAAGGTGCAAGGGCCGTAAAGAGCTAGATCGAGAGTTCATCTTCATTGTACAAGAAGTCCATTCAGGATTCGTGTAACACTGAGTTAGAATCTGTCCCTGAGACTGGTGCTGTGTTTTCTCAGGCTTTTTGTCTTCTGCCCAATGGAAGTGGGGAGAGGAGAGAAAGACGGGGTGGGGCGTGGTGAGGAGGAATCTGTTTTCCCAACACAGTTTAGACTTACAGATACAGCATGGTAACAAGCCCAGTGAGCCCACACTGCCCAAATATACCCATACGACCCACTAACCCACATGACTTTGGAATGTGGGAGGAAACTGGAGCATCCGGAGGGAACCTCCGCAGTCACAGGGAGAATGTGTAACACCTTAAAGACAGTGGTGGGAATTGAACCCAGGTCCCTGGTGCTGTAATAATGTTAACGCTAACCGTATGCTACCATGCCACTTTGGAAAGCAGTTATTGGGTGCTTTCCAAAGGCAGCAGAATGTGTGGACAGACTCAGTGAAATGCGTGGCTGGTTTTCATGATACAACTGGTTGCACTCAGAACTCTGCAATTTCATCCAGTCTTAGTCTGAGCAGTTGCCATACCAGGCCCTGATACATCTGGATAGAATGTGGTTTCCACCTCAGTTGCAACCACAGTATTCTATATACCTGGGTGGCATGCAGTTGTGATTCCTGGCTGAGTACATAGATGTTCATGTTGCTCTTTCTAAGGATGCCAGAGCCCGAGTACAGGATGTCCAGACTGTATGTGGATGTGGAGTCACTGCCCTCTGAAAAACACAAAGAAATCCATGGTAACTTGTCCTACAGCACAGACAATGTGCAAACTGCCACTGATCAATTATGTGTCATGCAACAGAATTTAGACAACCCAAGCAATGATTCCAGAAGATAATGTTCTTAAGTTGTTTACTAGATTCCACATCCCTTTCCTGTGACACTGACTTCTTCTGCTCCAAGGGTGATAACAGTCCCACCTTTTGCCCCAACCCAAACTGCTGATATTCTCCTGTGTGATTTAATGCGGTGATAGGCAAGAAACCATGATAAGTGTAGACATCACTTCCTCAGAGCAAACTCGCAGACACACCCATAAACACATACAGGCTATGTACACATACACTGCCACACAGATGCATACACAAATATGAAGACATAGAAGCATATGTGCTTACACACACACACACACACACACACTCACACACTCACACACTCACACACTCACACACTCACACACACACACACACACACACACCAGCTCATACATGAGCATGCATCATTACACACACGCACACGTGCGCGTGTGCGCTGTTACATCATTGCTTGCACACAAGTAAAACTGTGCCTGCAGGAGATGCACACAGATGCAGTTACACAGACATTGATGTCTCTCAGACACATGTACCTTTGCTTGTAGTGTTTATGAGACTTGGGGCTTCTCCTCTATCTCTTAATTTACTCAGTGCTGCTGGATCGAGGTTCAAAGGGATTAAGGATCCGGTGTTAATTGGTTATTTATTATTAAACCCACTAATCTACCAGGTGTGATCTCTGCTTTGTTTTTACATCCCTCCTTCAATTTTACAATTAGTTGAGGGCAGGGAACAGACTATTGTCATGTTCCCTCTGATGCAGTACTGCTACAGATCTTTTTACTTCTACACTCTGGTCACTGCATCAGTTTGGGCCATTTGTACACCCCAATGATAGGGAGCAAGCTCCTCCAAAGACAACTCTATACGTCTGATCTCTTGAATTCAGCTGACCTGAAAACCATGCAGCCTCCAGCATTCATAGCCACAACGTGGAATGAATGTTGACACAAGAGAGGGCAGGTGCTGCAATCTGGAGCACAAATCTGTTGGAGGAACTCAGTGGGTTAAGCAGTGTATGTGGGAGAAAGGAATCACCGATGTTTTGATTTGAAACTCTACACCTGGACTGAGAATGGAGAGAGAAGATAGTCGCTATAAAGAGAAAAGGGGGATAGGTGAGACGGGGCTAGTGGGTTATTGGCTATACTAGCAAGCTCTGGTAAGAGCATGGTTGAAAAGCAGGAGATTAGCAGAAACCACAGAGGAAACAGCAAAATTTATAACAAAATGGCATATTCACAGCTCTGGGGACAATAACTGCACTTCAAAAGTCCATGACCTTGAAAGGCAGTTTAATTAAAGTCTTTCTTACTTTATTTTGGTTTTAATTCCTAATACTAGTCTGACTGGGTTCCAAGGTTGTTTGTATATAATGATACTGTTGATTTCCAGTGCTAGGGAATCATCTCAATCTCCCGTCCTCTAAATCAGGCTCACCTTCTGCTTGGTGACCTACATTGAAGAGTTGCCTAACTAAAATTCAAAATTCTTATCCCCAATCCAAACCCTGCCGTGAACTTGTCCCTCCCTAGCATTACAATATCCTTGGTCCCATAACTCAACAAGATCTCCATTCTCCTGGTCTTTTTTATACTCTAAATTTAATGATTCCAAAGCAAAACACACAAAACCATGTTCTTATTGATTCCACTTACAATGGACAAGCTTTTAAGTGCCAAAGATATAATCCCCAAATTATCAACTTAACCTCTCAGTCTCCTTCCTTACACTCCTCTTTTAAGGGGGGGGGGTCATTAAACCGTTGCAGTTTGGTTTGGTTCTTGGGCGATACTAATGACAAGAATCCTGTTGAGCATCTGTGTTGAAGATGTTGTATAAATATTTTGACATACGTTTCATGTATCCTGAGTAGGCTGATGAGGAACCAATCCTGGAGAAACGGTCATAGTTGTGAACAATAGTGTCTTTCAGAACCTTACGCACCACCTCACTGCAAATGATAAAGTAAAGACAAAGTAAGTAAAACCTTTGCATTTCTACTAGTTGCAGGATCTCAAAAGGTCTGCAGAATTAGTTATACTGACCAAACCCACAAATAATCTATAAAACGTTTTGAGGAAAACTACTGTTCTCAAACACGTGAACCTTATGCAAAGATTTATTATTTTGAGTGTGCTCGAGGAGAATATCACTGCCTAGATCACACCAAGCCTCCTCCTTGCATCTTATTTACCATGTAAACTAGGCTCCTGATATCAACTCCTTCACTGTGGAGGATCTCACCACTATGAGGAATGATCAACGATGTCACTAGAAGACAATGTCTGTCTTATAGTGTCAAAGCAGCAGCAACTTTACTGCTGGCCTCAGACAAAGGTTACTAAAATGATTTGGATAGGATGTTCCTTCATACAAAGTCTATACTATATAAAAGCCTCCCAAGGTGCTTCATGGGGGTATAATAGGAGAGTACTTGT
Source organism: Hemitrygon akajei (assembly GCF_048418815.1). Lineage (NCBI taxonomy): Eukaryota > Metazoa > Chordata > Chondrichthyes > Myliobatiformes > Dasyatidae > Hemitrygon > Hemitrygon akajei. Next base: position 38,694,584 of record NC_133127.1, read on the forward strand.
CATGTCATGTTCCGCCCTTTGCAGGAGCTCTTTAATTAATCTTACTCCCCTGCACTTTCCCCAGGTCACCCTCCCCTCCACTGCCCCACCCTTCAGATGTTTATCCAATTCCCTCTTGAAAGAGTCTATTGAAGCCGTTTCCCTTTCAGTCTGCACAACTCAGATCACACAAACTTGTTGCCATGTTAAAACACAAATTACAAATCAATGGAATTCACATCTACCTTCCAGGAAGTTTAAAGCGGAGAACATCCTGAATCTTTGCGAGTAAATATTTGCTCATCTCAGGTGCCATTTCACCGATGGAGAGGAGAATATTTTTAACTTCCATGTACGAGGGGTTGTTGTTAAAGATGACATCTGCGGCAGCCACACGCACAGTCTTCTCATGGATCCCTTTGTTCTGATGGTAGATCCTGTTCATTACCTTTTTCACCTGGTTAGAAACAAGACTTGACAGAGAGCTCCTTCAATAACACCTCCCTAACACACAGCCTCTACCAGCCAAAAGGAGAAGGACAGCATGTATATGAAAATTTTACCACCTTAAAGGTCCTTTCTAACTCTTGAAACTCTTGACTTGGAAATACATCATCAATTTTTCAATATCGCCAGATCAAAATCCTTGGTTTATCTACCTTTACTTCAGGTGGTTCAAGATAGTAACTGTCCACCATTGTCTTAAGTGTAAGTCAGGAATGACCAATAAGTGCTGGGTTTGCATGAATCAAAAAAAATTGGCCTTTCATGAATATGCAGTGTTCTTTGTGATTGTCTGCTCAAGATGGGAAGGTGTCCTTTGAAGAACTGAGCTTCCAAGATGATCTCAAACCAGCCATGCAATGGATAGAGGGAGATAGTGTGCTTCACGGTGACAATTTGTAGTATCCTTACTTCAGGGTCAGGTTTGCATCATAAATGGTGAATGCAAGTTTGTGGATGATTAGAATTTGGTGTGCACAAGTAAATTGGACAGAGAATCTGAGACCATTTCCTGTGTAGCACAGAGAAGCAGGAATAAGGCAGTGAAGTAACAACTGCCGGAGGACCTCAACAGTTCAAGCAACATTGTTAGAGGCAGGGGGGGCGCTTGACATTTTGAGTTGAGACCCTTTAACTGGTGCAAAGTCTCCACCTGAAACATCGCTCATCCCTCTGCCTTCACGAATACTGCTTGACCCGCTGAGTTCCTCCAGCAGTCTGTGTTTGCTCATATTCCAGCAACTGCGTATCTTGTGCCTCCAAGATTAAGGGAGAGTTGAACAGGTGTTCAAAATAATGAGGTGCTTTAATGAACCAAGTAAAGAGAAATTGTTGGTGCTAATTGAGGTCTGGAAAGTGCTACCTGAAAGGATGGTGGCATCAGATCCCATAGGAACCTTAATAGACAATTGGGAGTTCATTTGGCATGCACAGATCTGCAGGGTAATGAGGATAAGGCTGGGATACTGGACAAAACGGGGTGGCACTTCCTTAGAACTAGCATTGGTTTGATGGCCCAAATGGTCCTCTAAGCATTACAATTCTATGATCATGAGAATGATGTGGAATCTCACCTCCTCTGTGATGAAAGCTTGCTCATATTTCTGTATAGTCGAGACTGCAATATTGCTGACGGGACCAGAGCCTGACTCTGCATGCGTCAGTAAAGTGGGAATTGCCTCGGGAAGGAGGGCGTTTTTCAAAGCAAGAAGATACATCACAATCTCAGCTTCCTTTGTTGCTTTCTCTGCCCCTTCCAGAATCATTTCCTTTGCTTTAATCACTGTCTGAAATGGAAAAAAAATCAATAACAGATAATGAAATTTAAAATACACAGTAATATAACTTTTGAATTATTTCCCACGTCAGAAGCTTAAGGAAGGTGTGGAATGGGTTCTGTTTTACAGAAAGCAGAAAGAGATGGGGGAGATCTTAAATAAATTTTTAGCATCTACATTTACTTGGAGATAGCATAGAGCTGATAGAACTGAAGCAAAACAGTACTGAGGTCATGGACCATATCCAGATCACAGTAGAGGTGGTACATGCTGTCTTGAGGCAAGGTAGGGTGGATAAGTCCCCTTGGCCTGACCAGGTATCCTTTGCTGGTGCTGAAATTGCAGGAGGCTTGGCAAAGCTATTTAAAACATACTTAGCTATGGGTGACGTGCTGGAGAACTGAAGTACAGTTAATGTTGTTCCATTGTTCAGGAAGGGCTGTAAGGATAAGCCCGGAAATCATTGGCTGTTGAGCCTGATGTAAATTCTTGGAAGGTATTCTAAAGGATTGAATATACTAGCAACACACACAAAAATGCTGGAGGAACTCAGCAGGCCAGGCAGCATCTAGGAAAAGAGTACAGCTGACATTTTGGGCCGAAACCCTTCAGCAGGGCTTGTTTGTGATGGAATATACTATATGTATGTGGATAGGCAAGGCTGGATTAGGGATAGTCATCTAGTTTTGTGCATGGTAATTTATACCTAAACAAACTTGTAGAGTTTTTCGAGGAAGTTTACCAGGTAAGTTGAAGTAAAAAAAACTGGATGTTATCAACAATTATTTCAACAAGACCTTTGACAAAGTCCTGCATGGAGGCTGGACCAAAAGGTTCAGTCATTGGGCATTCTGGGTGAGGTAGGAAATTGGATTCAACATAGACTTTGCAGGAGAAATCAGAGCGTGGTAGTAGACGGCTGCCTCTCTGACTGGAAGCATATGACTAGTGGTGTGCCGCAGGGATCTGTGCTGGGCCAGTTGTTGTCTGCCACCTTTGTTAATGACTTGGATGATAACGTGGTAAACTGGATCTGCAAATTTGTGGATGTCACCGAATGGGAGCATGATAGACAGTGAGGAAGACTATCAAAACTTGCATTGGGATCTGGACCTTTGGAATAATGGGCTGAAAAATGGCACATGGAATTTAATGCAGACAAGTGTGAGATGTTACACTTTGGAAAGACAAACTAGGGTTGTTCTTACACAGTGAATGATAGGGCACTGGGGAGTACGGTAGAACAAAAGACTCTGGGAATACAGATCCAAAGCTCCTTGAAAGTGGTGTCAGAGGTAGATAGGCTCATAAAGAATTTTTTTAATCACATTGGTTTTCATAAATCAGAGTATGAAGTACAGGAGTTAGGATGTTATGTTGAAGTTGTATAAGGTACATAGCACATATGGTTCTGAGAGCAGAAAAAAAGGGTCATAAAAATATATAGCCCATGTCTCTGAGGAGCATGGCCAGTAGATTGATGGTAGATGGGGTGTTGTCCTGGTCCAGCTTGTTCTTCCACTGAGCGAACTCTGGAGCAAATACCAAAGAGCAACACTGAGCAAACACTGGAGGGCAGTACAAACAGGAGGGAATTCCTCCAGCATTTTGTGTGTGTTGCTGGTACATGTACATAGTTCACTGAGTCAGGATGGTGAAGAAGCCGTTTGAAATGTACATGTACATAGTTCACTGAGTCAGGATGGTGAAGAAGCCGTTTGAAATGTACATGTACATAGTTCACTGAGTCAGGATGGTGAAGAAGCCGTTTGAAATGTACATGTACATAGTTCACTGAGTCAGGATGGTGAAGAAGCCGTTTGAAATGTACATGTACATAGTTCACTGAGTCAGGATGGTGAAGAAGCCGTTTGAAATGTACATGTACATAGTTCACTGAGTCAGGATGGTGAAGAAGCTGTTTGAAATGTACATGTACATAGTTCACTGAGTCAGGATGGTGAAGAAGCCGTTTGAAATGTACATGTACATAGTTCACTGAGTCAGGATGGTGAAGAAGCCGTTTGAAATGTACATGTACATAGTTCACTGAGTCAGGATGGTGAAGAAGCTGTTTGAAATGTACATGTACATAGTTCACTGAGTCAGGATGGTGAAGAAGCCGTTTGAAATGTACATGTACATAGTTCACTGAGTCAGGATGGTGAAGAAGCCGTTTGAAATGTACATGTACATAGTTCACTGAGTCAGGATGGTGAAGAAGCCGTTTGAAATGTACATGTACATAGTTCACTGAGTCAGGATGGTGAAGAAGCCGTTTGAAATGTACATGTACATAGTTCACTGAGTCAGGATGGTGAAGAAGCCGTTTGAAATGTACATGTACATAGTTCACTGAGTCAGGATGGTGAAGAAGCCGTTTGAAATGTACATGTACATAGTTCACTGAGTCAGGATGGTGAAGAAGCCGTTTGAAATGTACATGTACATAGTTCACTGAGTCAGGATGGTGAAGAAGCCGTTTGAAATGTACATGTACATAGTTCACTGAGTCAGGATGGTGAAGAAGCCGTTTGAAATGTACATGTACATAGTTCACTGAGTCAGGATGGTGAAGAAGCTGTTTGAAATGTACATGTACATAGTTCACTGAGTCAGGATGGTGAAGAAGCAGTTTGAAATGTACATGTACATAGTTCACTGAGTCAGGATGGTGAAGAAGCCGTTTGAAATGTACATGTACATAGTTCACTGAGTCAGGATGGTGAAGAAGCCGTTTGAAATGTACATGTACATAGTTCACTGAGTCAGGATGGTGAAGAAGCTGTTTGAAATGTACATGTACATAGTTCACTGAGTCAGGATGGTGAAGAAGCCGTTTGAAATGTACATGTACATAGTTCACTGAGTCAGGATGGTGAAGAAGCCGTTTGAAATGTACATGTACATAGTTCACTGAGTCAGGATGGTGAAGAAACCGTTTGAAATGCTACTCTTCTTTGGTCAGGGCATCCAATACAAGATTTGGGGTCGCATGTTACAGCTGTACAAGACATTGGTGAGACTGCACGTGGAATACTGTGTGCATTTCTGGTATTTAGCTATAGGAAGTATGTAATTAAACTGGAAAAATGCACAAAATATTCACAAAGATGTTACTAGAGGGATTGATTTATAAGGAGAGACACAAAAGATGGGGACCTTTTTCCCTGCACTATAGGAGGCTGAGAGATGACCTTATAAAGGTTTATAAATCATGAGAGGCATAGATAAGGTGAAAGGTCAGAGTCATTTTCCCTGTGTAGGGGGAGTACAACACTAGGGGGCATGGGTGAAAGAGGAAAGATGTTAAAAGGGATTGGAGGGGCAACATTTTCATCTCAAGGGTGTGTGTAAATTGTCAAGCTGCCAAAAAGAAGTGGTGAAGGTGGGTACGAATACACCATTTAAAAAACATTTAGCCAGATACATAGAAAAAAGGTTCACGGAAAAGTTTAGAGTGCTACGGGTCAAACGCACACAAATGGGACAAATGATAGCAACTTAGTCGGCATGGATGAGTTGGGACGAAGGCCTATTTCCATCTTATATAACTCCACGGTTCTACAACTCTCTCCAAATAATGAATTTACAAATATGCAAGAGAAATTCTCTTTGCTCACCGGTAGTTCACACTGTCCTTGCTTGCAGAATTTTCTGACAAGTGCCCCAGTGATGATAACAACAGTTTCTCGGATATCAGCACTCTTAATTTTTCCATCAAGTATACCCTGGGATTAAAAGAAAGACAAATAACTCTTAAGCATTAAAAGTGAAAATAGTAACTATTCAATAGAGAGTAGGTTAGAATAATGAATGCAGCACGCAGACTTTTAAATGTACAATATTAGAATGATTATTTGAGCACATGAACTTACTTGGAAATCAGGTTAGGTTTATGATGTCTATAACTTCTAGTTGTATTTGGTCAGGTATTAGGTTGCTGTGCTGGTCATAGCCATAGAACACTACAGCACAGAAACAAGCCCTTTGGCCCATCTAGTCCATGCTGAACTGTTATTCTTCCTAGTCCCATCAACATGCACCTGTACCATAGCCTTCCATACTCCTCATATCCATGTACCTATTCTTTAAATGTTAAATTCAAACCTGCATCCACCATTTCTGCTGGCAGCTTATTCCACAGTCTAACTACCCTTTGAGTGAAGAAATTCCCCCTCATTTTCCCTTAAACATTTCACCTTTCACCCTTAGTCCATGCCCTCTAGTTCTAGCCGCATCCAACCTCAGTGGAAAAAGCCTGCTTGCATTCACCTTATCTATACCACTCATAATTTTATATACCCCCCCATCAAATCTCACCTTATTCTCCTACACTCCAGTGAATAAGGTCCTAACCTATGCAAACTTGCCCTATAACTCAGCTCTTCAATCCCAGCAACATCTTTGTAAATTCTCTCTGCACTCCTCCAATCTTATTGAAACCTTTCCAGTACGTAGGTAACCAGGACAGTACACAGTGTTCCAAATTAGGCCACGTCAATGTCTTATACAACTTCAAAAGAATATCCCAACTCCTCTACTCAAAACTTCAACTTTTGAAGGCATTTATGAAGACTTTGATTTTGCACGTGCCTCTACACCCACCCCTGTGATTGATTAGTCACTGCTTCCTGAATTGATTGATCAAACCACAGGGATCAAGGAGGGTATTTGGGAATTTCAATTGATACCTGCCTTGTATGTGATTATAAACATATCTGATGAACAGGTAAAGGTCGATTTATAAAAGTAGATCCTGAATGATTATAAGATTGCAGCTATATAGGACCCTGGTAAGACCCCACTTGGAGTACTGTGCTCAGTTCTGGTCGCCTCACTACAGGAAGGATGTGGAAACCATAGAAAGGGTGCAGAGGAGATTTACAAGGATGTTGCCTGGATTGGGGAGCATGCCTTATGAGAATAGGTTGAGTGAACTCAGCCTTCTCTCCTTGGAGCGACGGAGGATGAGAGGTGACCTGATAGAGGTGTACAAGATAATGAGAGGCATTGATCATGTGGATAGTCAGAAGCTTTTTCCCAGGGCTGAAATGGTTGCCACAAGAGGACACAGGTTTAAGGTGCTGGGGGGTAGGTACAGAGGAGATGTCAGGGATAAGTTTCTTACTCAGAGAGTGGTGAGTACGTGGAATGGGCTGCTGGCAACGGTGGTGGAGGCGGATACGATAGGGTCTTTTAAGAGACTTTTGGATAGGTACATGGAGCTTAGAAAAATAGAGGGCTATGGGTAAGCCTAGTAATTTCTAAGGTAGGGACATGTTCGGCACAACTTTGTGTTCCGAAGGGCCTGTATTGTGCTGTAGGTTTTCTATGTTTCTATATTTCCTAAGATTGCAGATTCATACTATAAGGTGCTGATTGTTCTTCGGTAACATCAATTATTCAACTGGAATCATGTGGGATGTTTACTGAGGATATTGTCTAATTTATTCTGCATTTATTTTGATGCTTCGTGATGGTAGGGAGAAGCAAGCAGGAGTGTCTCATTTGCTGAGCCAACTCTTTGATACTCCACAACTTTGGTTAGCCATGCTGTCCAACTGAACAATGGACATAACTCCAGAGCACCCTCATCCTATAAACCATTGTTATCAAACAGAAGGAGATCATTCGAAGGCAAATTTAAAAGAGCATTCATGCTGATACCTTGATAATCTGACGATAAGCGATTGTTTGACTGAAACTACTAACCATTAAGGCTTTGAGCAATTCTTCTGTGGGATGAGAGGTGAATCCACAGGCATACAGGAACCTTTCCTGCAGGATGAAGCTGCTGTCATTTCGGAAATCCAGGAATTCCAACATTGCTGCCAAAGAAGCAACGGTGTGAGCAGAGGTCACAGCATCGACCAACGGTGGGCTGTAAGAGAGAGACACAAGAGGCAGCAGATGAATGAAGCTGCTTAAAGACCTTTGTTAGGAGAGGTATTGATAGTGAATTCCCTTTCTGGCACACCTTAATGTTATATCCAGCGTGAATAATCTGGAAGAAAATGAGTGTACTCTTAAGTTTAGTAAATGGCATTTGCCATATTGTAGAAACCAACCACAGGCCTGGTGATTACATTGCAGAACATTTCCATTCAATCTGTGACAGTTAAAGTCAAGTTTATTGTCATATACACACTGCACAAATGTAATGATAAACTCACCTGCAGCAACGTCACAGGCACATTCAAATAAGCAGCATTAAAAAGAAAAACAAAAATTAAACAATCTTTACAAGGAAGAACGCAAGTAGAAGTTTTTTAAAGTCCATTTTAATGCAAAGAGATCAAAAGTGGTCGTAGGCCAAATTAAAGGTGGTGTGAAATCAGCATATAGGAAGGAGACTGAAAATCTGGCTGAGTGGTGCAGCAATACTTTCTTACTCAATGTCAGCAAGAGCAAGGAGCTGATAACTGACTCCAGGAGGGGAAAACCGAAGTCCATGAGCCTGTGCTATCCGGGGATCAGAGGTGGAGTGGGTCAATTCAGTCCATTATGGGTGAAGCCCTCCCACCATTGAGCACATCTACACAGAGCGTTGTCACGGGAAATCAGCAGCCATCGTCAGGGTCCCCCACCATCCAGGCCATGCTCTCTTCTTGCTGCTGCCATCAGGAAGAAGGTACAGGAACCTCAGGACCCACACCTCCAGGTTAAGGAACAGATATTGCTCCTCAACCATCTGGCTCCTGAACCAGAGAGGATAACTTCACTCGCCCCATCACTGAACTGTTCCCACAATCTATGGACTCACTTTCAAGGACTCTTCATCTCATGTTATTTATATTCATTATTTATTTATTTGTTTGTTTTCTTTCTTTTTTGTATCTGCACAGTTTGTTGTCTTTTGCACACTGGCTGTCCACCCTGCTGGTGTGGTCTTGCATTGGTTCTATTATGGTTATTGGATTTATCGTGTATGCCCACAAGAAAATGAATCTCAGCGTTGCTTATGGTAACATATACTGTATGTACTTAGATAATAAATTTACTTTGAACTTTGTTCATGGTGCTTTAAGAACCAAATGGTTGTATTATCATAATTGTTGAGTTACAGTAAAAAAATTGTTTTGCAGATCAAGTTATTACAACAGTGACTCAAAGGTTTCAGATAATCAGTGATTCCTACCTTGCATCTCACATTTCCAACATTTAGGTGGTTCTAATTCATCCCATTTCCTCTGGTAATTTCAGATTTCATCCATCTCTTCCCAAACTAAGATTTGCTGTTTGCTGGTCTTTACCACACCACTATGTAAACCGTACAATCTCTCCTACCTCTCCACCTGCAACAGATATCTCCCCCCCCCCACTTATTTTTTCTGTCGTCCTCAACCTCTAACCTCCGCTAACCACCTTTCCCACAAGTTTACATTCTAACTTCCCCTAGTTCTGATGAACAGTGACAGTTTGTCACTCTGTGGATGTGCACAGTATTTCCAGTCCCCTCTTTGACTACCATTCCTGCACTTCTCTACTGCAGGACGAACCCAGGTCTTCGTTCCATATTGGACCCAACTCGTCCTTAGCCCGAGATACAAGGCCAGTAGGATAGAAATAGGTTACAAAAGAAGGAAGGGAGCTATGAGGCCTGCATGGGATTCCAATACAGTAATCAGGAGAAGATAGCTAAAGGAACTGCACAACACTCACACATGATTTGGATGTGATGAATTTACAATCTAAAACCTCAACATGCCAAATTCTGGAAGAGAAGCGCAAATTCATCACAATGCGTTTTGTTTTTATAAGAACATTAGCATCATCTGCATCAACAAAAGGAAATGTACAACTCACAGTCTGCTATCACTTTCACTTCTCAGAATTTGCAGGATCTCCTCCTTCTTAGCTTTCCTCAGAGCATGAACCAGAGATATGAAGTGCCTGGAGGCAGATGCTTTTGCAAGGTTGTCAGGCTCTAGTTCTTTACGAATAGTCTGCCAGTATTCAACAAGCTGCAAACACAGAGAGTGATGGATTGAATTAATCTTTTCCAATTAGACTAGTATCCTATTCAAGAGCTTTCTATATGAATTTGGCCAGCCGAAAAATACTTGTTTGGCAATTTCCCTGTTGAAAGCAGAAAATAATTTTAAGCCACAAGTACAGCTTCACCACTTACTGAAGGACATCCTTTGCATTTTGCTTTAACTACTCCAGAGATCAGAGAGATGGGGGCATATTCAGAATTCACTGAATTAACAACACTGCTAATCTGATCTCCTTGGATTTCTTTAGGTCCAGCTTCAGTTGTCAGAAACTCCAACTTCTGTCTGAAAGAAGAAAGAACTGGTTTTACTGCAGGTATGCCTACCGAACATTCTGACTACAGTACGTGAATAGAATTGCACTACTGCAATAGAACTAATGCTAGAAACACACAAGGTCAGGCAGCAGCTGCGCTGAGCGAAAAAGTGAAATCTTAGACTGTTCTCTTGATGACCACCTTTGTGCTTTCTGTTTTATGATCATCATGGTGTAATGGCTGATATGCATGTTCAGCTTTCCATTTTTTCAATATACAAAAATGACATAAAAGACTCTTTTTCATTTACCACAAGTAAGAGTTGTACAATGGTCAGAAATTTCTGGCCAATCTTGTATGGTAAGATGGATTCTTGACCTCACAATCTACCATATTATGGCCGTACACCTTATTATCTGCCTGCACGCACCTTTTCTGTAACCGAAACACCATATTCTGCAATCTCTTATTATTTTCCCCTTGTACTACCTTGATGCAATGATATGATGGAATGATCTATATGGATGGCATGCAAAACGAAGCTTTTCCCTGTACCTCAGTGCACATGTCAATAATAAACCAATTTACCAATCTAGACTTCATATAGCTTTACAAAACTTTTAGAATACATGAACCTAAATTCTGACACATATAGTAACCAACAGTGGTAACTCTGCAGAAGTGACTGCATTGGGTGTAAGTTGGGGTTTTGGACTGAGAATGATTCATTTGGGCAATATGGCAGCACCAGCAACCTGGGTTCAATTCCCACCGCTGTCTGTACATTCTCCCTGTGACTGTTTGGGTTTCATCCAGGTGCTCCAGTATCCTTCCAGATTCCAAAACACTTAGTAGGTTAATTGGGCAGCATGGGCTTGATAGGCTGGAAGTTACCAAACTATATCTCCGAATCATGGAAGAGACTACAGAAGTTCAAGTCTTTCTTTTTAATATTGACCATTTTTAATCTGAATTCCATGACTAAATATTAACAAAATGTACTTACATTGATGTAATTTTGGCTGCAAGTTCTTGTCGTAGATTTAGTGATATCAGGTGATGCTCCTCAGATAATACTGAATGAATTAAATTCTTCTTTAATACATACATGCTCACTGATTGTGATGTTGTGGTAACCCCTAAAACCTGGAAAACAAAATCAGTGCAGCATTATAATACAACTGTAAAGCTTTTCATGCTCTTGTCCTTAAGTGTTGCTTCAGATCATTCTCAAATGATGTAATTTCAAAATAACTGTATAATAATTCTTCAGGTCAAAGGCATTATTAACTAGAAATGTGCTAATTGCAATCAGATAAAAATAAATTTTCTTTCCTACACTCAAACCCACACATACGCCAAGTCCTACACCCCAACATAGAAGAAAGATTCTCCATGGAACTTACACTTTGCCTCTCACCTACAGCAGAAAATAACTGCCTTTACTTTACAAAGCTAAGGCCACCTTAACAATTCTCTGCCTGTATGACATTGGACGTTGACAGATAACTCCACTTTTACCTGCAATTTCTGCAGTTAATTTTTTTCAGTGTTGATTAAATTTCCCTGAGCTTCTTTGAAAACATTTAAAAAATCATGAAAGCAGAATTAAACAGCAAGGATAACACTTGGCACATTGTGCATCTGCCAGCTGCATCCTTTAACACACCCTTAAGACTACCTCTGCAATGGTACACTATAGGCCACCTCTTGCATTACTGTGACTTGCCTTTGGATTTTTTTTTTGCCGAAGTTCTTGCTTTCACACAGTACTGTATTCATGGTATGGCTCAGAGCACTCAGACCGATTACATCGCTGCCTGGCATGGAGGTTCCAACGACAGGACTGCAAGACACTGCAGAGTTTAGCCGGTTCTGTCACAGGTACACCCTCTCCGCCATCAAGGTCATGCTCAAGAGGAGGTGGTCTGCATCATTAAGGACCCTCACCGTCTAGGACATGCCCTTTTCTCACACTACCGTCGGGGAGGAAGTACAGGAGTCTGAAGAATAACGCTCAGTGATTCAAGTAGAGCTTTTTCCCCTCTGCCATCAGATTTCTGAGCAGTCCATGAGCACTATCTCATCATTCCTTCCTTTTATACAATTTATTTATTTTTTGTAATTTTATATCTTTGCGCTGCACTGCTGCTGCAAAACAACAATTTTCACAACATGTAAGCCAGTGATAATGATCTGATACTGATTCTGATTTAACCTATAATTTATGTTCTGTCTGTTGTCAATATCCATGTGCCTGCTGCCAATATGTTGCTGCAAGCAAGATTTTCATTGCACTTGTACTTCCCTGTACTTGTGTACATGACAATAATCTCAACTTACTAATAAGTAAAACAATGACTTCAAAGGAATTGTCTTTACCCTGAAAATGGTGGGAACCTGGGATTTGCAAACTCAAAAAAGCTGTTAAGGGGAAACTGAATAAATCCAAGAGGTAGAAAAGAATGGAAATGTCTGTTGATGTAAAGAGTGAGCTAGAGTGAGAGTGAATCAGAATCAAGTTTATTGGACTTGTGTGATATGAGTTTGTTGTTTTGCAACAGCAGTACAGTGCAAATACAAAATAAGTAAATAGTTGAACAAAAGGAATAATAAAGTGGTGTTCATGAGTTCATAGACCATTCAAAAATCCCAAGCAGAGAGGAAGAAACTCTCTGAATCACTGCGTGTGAACCTTCAGGCTTCTGTGCCTTGTCCCTGACGGTAGTAACAAGAAGAGGGCATGTTCCAGGTGGTGAGTGTCCCAGATGGGAATGAGCATATTATAGAATAAACATCAGTTTGATGTGCTGAATTTTAGTTCCTGTGTTCTAAATTTGACACTATTCTATATAAATTACTCCCAGCTTTTGTATCTGTACATACACCAGGTGTTATACTTAGATACCAAATCAAAAACACAAGAGACAGATAAAAACGCCTTCTCCCTCAGCTGGTCTCACCTATCAGCTGCCAGCTTGTACCCCTTCCCCACCTCCCACCTTCTTATTCTGGCTTCTTCCCTTCTAGTCCTGATGAAGAGTTTCAGCCAGAAACATTGACTGTTTCTTCACCTCTATAGATTCTGGCTGACCTACTGAGTTCCTCCAATGTTTTGTGTGTGTTGCTGAAGATTTCCAGCACCTGCAGAACCTCTCATGTTTATAGCCAGCAGATAGCTATGCTGTTGACACTGACCTTGCTGTGACTGGTGAATCCTCTCTGTGACGTCTTGCAGCTGTCCAGTTTCTTCACTTTGGTTACCTGGTCATCGCGTGCCTGGTAATCAACACTGCACTTTCCGGAGATATCAACCTGGAGATTGAGCAAGCAGAAACTGAAATGTGGATGACAATGAAACAAAGGGGAAAAGCTGTACACGAGGGAAAGTGCGTATTTTTTAAAAAGAGAAAGCCCAGGCATCATGAGTTCTTGTCTTTCAACAACCCAGTGTGGACTCTGTTATAGTTCAGCTAACGTGTACATTTTCAGTGTCAGAAAGTGAACGGATTTCCATTGAAGTATGGAAGCAGATTGCAATTGACAGCTGCTCTGCGTACCAGTAGAGTGATAGATGACGAATTTCTCCATACCACCTCCATTCCGTTCCCACCCCGTTTTCTTTTTCTATACGTTATTTGACATTGATTGTCCATTCTAATTCACCTACTAATCCTCATAAGATTTATCTCTCAAACCTTTAGACTTTACTTTCTTGGGAGGTAAAGCAGGTTTGACTTGTCATGTTTACAAATATCTACAGATATACAGTCAGCCCTCCTTATCCGCGGGGAATTGATTCCGGGATCCCCCGCGGATACCAAAATTTGCGGATGCTCAAGTCCCTTATTTAACATGTATCAGTGTGGTGGTTTTTAGGACCCAGCGGAACCCCGGACTTTATTTAACATGTCTCTGTGAGGTGGACATTAGGACCTGGCGTCACAGCACTGAATTCGCAGTGTTTCTGTTCACGAAAATAATCACGATCGCGATTGAAAACAAGGTGGAAGTAATAAAGCGATCAGAAAGAGGTGAAATGCCATCGGTCATTGGAAAAGCGTTAGGCTGCAGTCGGTCAACGATCGGAACAATTTTACCGGAGCATGTGAAAGGCCCTGCCCTGATGAAAGCTACAATTATTACTAAGCAATGCAGTGGTTAAATTATTGAAATACATATGTTTCTTAAGTGTTTTATATGCATAGAAAGGTAAAATATGTACTAAATACTAAGAAAAACGTTTGACTAACTGACGCTAAATATTACCGGATGTACCTGTTCTGACTTCAAATCCGACTTAGAAAGACGGACTCAGGAACAGAACTCATTCATAACCCAGGGTCTGCTTGTACTTTTAAGTCATTTCTAGATTACTTATAATACCTAATACAATGTAAATGCTATGTAAATAGTTGTTATACTGCATTGTTTAGGGAATAATGACAAGAAAAAATAGTCTGTACATGCTCAATCAATGAGTGCTGGAGAGAGAACTCCCGGGTTTTCCCGATCCGCGGTTGGTTGAATCCGCGCATATGGAATCCGTGGATAAGGAGGGCCGACTGTACTTCTGAAAGAATCCTGACGGGTTCATTGTCAATGTAAGAAGCTACACTCCTGTGCATTTGAATAGCTGTACCAGGGAGAGAGTAGTCGACCCCGTCCAGTATATCAAGGCACATCCCTCCCCATCATTGGTAGCATCTGTGGAAGACTATGCCTCAAGAAAGCAACACCTACCATCAAATGTCCCCAGTATCCAGACTATGCCATCTTTTTGTAGCTACTGTTGGGTAGGAGTGGAAGGTCCCACACCATCTGGGTTAAGAACAGCAATTTCCCTTCAACCATTTGGTCCTTGAACCAACTGGCAAAACCCTTATCACTACAGTTTAACAACACTATAAGCACTTTATCAATTTGCACTATAATGGACTTTGCTTTTTGTTCTAATTTGGTTTTCTTGTATAAAAATTTGTGTAAAATTTATGTTTTTCTTGCCAATGTTACTTATATGATGCTATGTAACTATGATGCTGCTCAAAGCAAGTTTTTTATTGCATCTACGCATACAAGTACCTTGTGTGTATGACAATAATCTCAAATTTAACTGACATTAATTGCTCAAGCATCCACAGACAATTAAGATTTCCTCCCATCTACTCCAACCCACAATTCCAAAAATATATAGAACATTGCATCAAATATTTACCTCAGTAACACTTCTAGACATGAATTGTACTTGGAACAAGCTGGCTAGACCTCTCTTGATATTTTGAAGCACCACAGGCTCATTTGAGAATGAGTAGAATGTTTTCACCTGGAGAATGAAAAAAATCGAAGAAGCAGTTAACCATAAAACCATAAGATATAGGAGCAGAATTAGGCCGTTTGGCCCATTGAGTCTGCTCTGCCATTTCATCATGGCTGATCCTCTCAGCCCCAATCTCCTGCCTTTTTCCCGTATCCCTCATGCCCTGTCTAATCAAGAATCAATCAACCTATCGATATACATAAAGACCAGGCCTCCACAGCTGCCTGAGGCTTCCACGGATTCACCACTGTCTAGCTAAAGAAATTCCTCCTCACTTCTGTTCTAAAAGGACGCCCCTCTATTCTGAGGCTGTATCCTCTGATCTTAGACTCTCCCACAATAGGAAACCAATGTCACAGCTGGATTTCATCTTGGAGAATTATGTAACAAAAGCCCATTTTTCTTTGTAATATCACCTCACATTGCTTCACTGAAGTGTTAACAAAACAATGAGAATTCTAGGGTCAGGCTAGCGTGAAAGGAGCGCCTTGCACCTCCTTTGGTAGAGACATATCTCCACCCTGCCACCCACTCTAGACTGTAATGAATTTTAAAATTTGATAACGTTTTGGTTACATAATTGTCTCACCAATTCCATCTCCACAAACGTGAGGAAAGACTGGGATCAAGCGGTAACTTCTTCCAGTGAATTCTGATTGGAATTAAGGTGGGAGTTTGCAAAAGGGACAATTCATAAAAAGACTTGAGGACAAACCCCCATTTACAGGGGTCTTTGATGTGACAACTAACAAGATGGACCTATCAGATATAATTGGGGCTACTAAAATGTAGCAGTAATATGATGTAACAGGAAGATGCCTGCTGTTTCACAGCTCCAGAAATCTGGGTTAAATCCTGACCTCTGGTGCTGTCCACGAGGGGTTTGCACATTCTTCCTCGGAGTGCTCCAGTTTCCTCCCACTTCCCAAAGTCATCATAGGTTAAAAGGCTACATTGCTTCGAGTACAGGCTGGTGGTTGTATGCGGGGGAAGTTGATGGGACTGTGGGGAGAATAGGTCACAGGCAAAATCAGTGGGAGAATGAGATTATTCTCTGACCTGTCAGGGATGTAATTGGTAGAAATGCCTCCGTCTATGTCTAAAGAAAATAAGGAAGAAAAGATACTTGTCTTTTGAACTTCCACGTTTGTCAATCTGCTATTAGCACACTCTAGGAGCCAAGACTTTGAACTTTAACCAACAATTCAGCTAAACCTTATTAAACGTGCAATTAACACCTTATCAAGCATTGCACCATTGTGTTAGAGTACAACCACCCAGGCGCTGAGTAAGCAATCCCACAAGGCACTGAGCTTGGTAAATCTCAGTTCCAAAACAGCCTCAAACAAGAGAAGATCTGCAGATGCTGCAATTCCAAGCAACACACATAAAATGCCGAAGGGTCTCAGCCTGAAACTGTGGTGAACTACATATACCTGTCTGGACTGCTCCTGTGGCTCCTCCCACAGACCCCTGTATAAAGGCGATTGAGGCCTGAGCCCGGCCTCATTCTCCAGGATGTAGTGTTGTTCATTCTTCCAGTCAATAAAAGCCGATATCTCGCTTCTTACGTCTCATAGTGAGTTATTGATGGTGCATCAGAAACGTCAACTGTACTCTTCACCATAGATGCTATCTGGCCTGCTGAGTTCCTCCAGCATTTTGTGTGTGCTACCAAAGCAGTCTGTTCACTACAGCTGGCACAATTATCTCAGAAATCCATTGAAGAATTATTTACTATTCAGAATGAAGTTCTTACAGGGGAACATAATAAATTTTAGTTGGAACAGGTTACACAGACCCTTGAGTACATGTGTCTGGCAAGCTGCTGAAAACCCTCAGTTTTCCTCTGTATAGCATGGACTCTGTATTTCTCACTTACTCAGTAAAACAGCCAACATAACCAAAGATCCATCCCACTTGGATATTCTCTTTTCTTCCCCCTCCTGTCAGACAGACAATACAAGGGTCTGAAAGCACATGCCGGCAGGCTCAAGGGCAGCTTCTGTACTGCTGTTGTAAGACTATTAAAGGCCCCCCTCATACAATGTACCTCATCAAGGCCTTCCACCTTATTGTCTGCCTGCACTGCACTTTCTCTGTAACTGTAATACTTTATTCTGCTTTCTCTTATTGTTTGACTGATGTGATGAAGTGATTTGTATGGATGGCACTTAAAACAAAGCTTTCACAGCCCCTTAATACATGTGACAATAATAAACTGATTTAGCAACTCACTTCTTCTACCATTAAACAAGATCATAAGTGCAGCCTGTCAAGTCACATAGGATCAGGTCGTTAGGAACACGACACTATACTCAAAATTAGCATCAAGCAATTTCACCTTGTGCAGTTCATGCATTAGCCAACCTGAATCTGGAATCGTGGGACAGGGGTAAGAGTCCTTGGATGAGGAAATTTAGATTGATCAGACCCCATCTTGACTCCTCTGTTGATTAATGTAATGGCAAAGCTGAAAGTTTTACTCCAGTGTTCGTCATGTTACCAACTCTAGTTGGCCACATCCCTAAAGCTTTCATTGGGAATTTAGTGGCACAGTGATAAACTAGCTTTGACACACTAATTCAAATCACATCAAAGCTGCTGGAGAAGTTAAACAAATCTGGAATAAAAAGATAACTTTAGTAATAGTGACAGTGGAAATATTGAAATGTCATAAAGAAAATCTGGTTCACTGAAATCCTTCAGGGAAGGAGATACGCTATCTCTATATGCTCAAAGCTGTAGGTGACTCTACACACAATTTTATGACTGACAAAATTTCAGTGCTTCTTCAGCTCAGGAGCAACTAGGGATGGAAAATAGATATGGACATTATCAGTAAGTGCCACTCTGTTGTTTGAATTGAGGTGAAAAGTCCCATGGCGCTAGCACATGTGACATTTGATGCTCAAAACTCCATCTTCCCATGCTACCTGGCAATAGAACCTTTATTGCCTACATCTCCTTTGGTCATATTTTTCTATTGTAACTGATGTGAAAGCATGCAGCATACAAATAAAATACATTTCTTTTTCTAATTGAAATAGTGTGCTGGGGTCAATTTTCAACACCAGAGAATCTAGAGTAACACTGAAGTCAAGGGATCAGTATATATTGAGAAATGTGGCCTAATGCACTGAAATAACCTTTAACACCACTAGTAACTGTACAGCTCATCCTTTACTGGCCACTGGCAGTAAATCTCAGAACGAAC
Organism: Hemitrygon akajei; assembly: GCF_048418815.1. Lineage (NCBI taxonomy): Eukaryota > Metazoa > Chordata > Chondrichthyes > Myliobatiformes > Dasyatidae > Hemitrygon > Hemitrygon akajei. The sequence goes on from NC_133127.1 coordinate 38,713,135, forward strand.
TTTGAATGCCTGAGTCTGCCAAATCCAGCTTGTCTTTGCTTTATGTGTCACAGTCTCATTGGTTTATTCTAAATTGAGATATTATTGCATCAACTCTCTGATCAGATTGGTGATGTAATGACCAGGAGATCAAGGTACTACTGGTTACCTAACAACAGTAAACAGCTCACTGATGACAGATTTCTAGTGAAACTGTTAAGAATTGATCCAAGGTCACCCCTCATTCTTCAGTGTTCCAAGGAATAAACACCTTGACTGGCAAACTCTCCCTATAACTCAGACTGTCTGGTCCTGGCAACATCCTCGTAGGTCTCTTCAGAACACCTTTCAGTGTAACCACATCTTTCCTGGAACAGGATGATAAAAACTACACAGTACTCCAAGTGTGGTCTCGCCAATGACTTACACAACTGCAACATAATGTCCCAACTCTGACACTTACTGTCCTGACTGATGAAAACTAGTATGCAAAATGTCTTTCACCATCTTGTCCACCTTTGATAACAATTTCAATGAACTGTGCACTTGTACTGTTAGATTCCTCTGTTCCATTACTTTCCCCAGTGTCCTACCATTCATGGTATAAGTTGTACATTGGTTTGACCTTCCAAAATGCATCACTTTATACTTATCTGTATTGAAATCTACTTGCCCATCCTCAGTCCACTTCCCAGACTGATCAAGATCCTCTTGTAACCCATGATAACCTTCTTCACTATCAACAACCCTACTTAATTTCATGTCATCCATAAACTTACTGATCAAGCCTTGTACATTTGCATCTAAATCATTTATATAACCAACAAATAATGAGGGCCCCAACACTGACCCCTGTGGCACACCACTAGTCACCAGCCTCCATTTCAAAAAACAACCTTCAACCACCAGCCTCTGCTTCCTCCCTCCGAGCCCATTTTGAATACACCTGACTAGCTCTCCCTGGATTCCATGGGCATAACCTTACAGGCTTGCAGACCACGTGGGGCCTTGTCAAGGGCCTTGCTAAAGTCCAAACAGAAAGCATCCACTGTCCTCCTCACATCTAGCTTTTTGGTTACTGCTTCAAAAAAACTCTAAAAAGTTTGTCAGGCATGACTTTGAACACAAATCCATGCTGACTTCTTCTAATTAGATACAGTCTATCTGAATGCTCATAAAACCTATCCCTCAGAATTCCCTCCTGTCTGGCTGACTGCCCTGTAATTTGCCGGCTGGTCTTTGCTACCCTTTTTTAAACAATGGAACAATATTAGCCACCTTCCAGTTTTTGGGAGCTTCACCAGAGTCTAACATTTAAGGAAGTGCATCACAGAAGCCTCTGCAGTTTCTTCCTTAGCCTCCCACAAAATTCCAAGAATGTACTTGGTCAGGTCCTGGGATTTATCCATCTTAATGCAGTTAGGCTGTAAATACCTTCTCACTGCTAAGATGAATGACCTTCCAAAACATCTCCATTTGTTTCCCTTAACTCTTGAGCAACCATAGTTTTCTCCTCAGTAAACACCAAAGAGAAATATTTGTCAAAAATTCCAACCAGCTCCTGCAGTTTGAGACGGACAGCCCTGCTGATCTCTAAGGGGATCTACTAACTCCCTGGCCAGCCTTTTACTCTTAACCACTCTCGTTACCCTGATGTTCTTCCTGACAGCTGGATTAAACTCCTCCTTTTTCATTCTTAATTATGACTTCAAGTTTCATGATTGTTTATTTCCAGTACACAAGTGTATAGAACAAAATAATTGTTACTCCAAATCGAATGCAACACAATAAGATAAAGAACACAACAGCAGAAAACACGATAAATATTAACACCTAAGATAGCTTATATACACAGGTAGATTGTATGGCTATAAAGTGATGCTAGGCACAGGAGTGTCTGTGTTCAAGGTGATTCTGGCAGGAAGTGATAAAGTAGTGATGGTGGGGATGTGGAGTGGTGAGTTAGTGGGCGATGGAGTTGACCGGCCTCACTGCTTGGGGGAAGTACCTTTTTCTGAGTTGGTGTTCCTGGCATGGATGCTACATAGCCTCCTTCCTGATGAGGCATCCTAGTAGATGTGCTCTATATTCCAAGGAGTAACATGAACTGTCTTATCCGCATTGTTTTGAATAACTCCTTCACAGATGTTCAAGACCTCTCGGTCCCAGCATTTTGTTCTCTGGGCATCCCTGACTCAGGATTGGTCTGGGAGCTGGCAAGGATGATGGGTGCTGCCTATGTCTCTTCTATGTCATAGCGAATACGAAAACCTGGACATAAATTGAAAAGTGTAACACTGATTTGGCATTTGGCATGAAATTTAAAGAAAAAGACCTTCTTTTGGATGGTACATTTTACAACCACAATAGATTCTCAAAATGCTCCTAGAGGGTGGTACAGAAGAGAAGGGTAACAGAGAGGCACTGTAGATATTGCAGTGGCTCAAAGATTCAGTGACCTATGTGAGATTCTGACTTTCTGCGCTGTCTGTATGGAGTCAGCCGATTCTGCATTGCTGTACAGGTTTCCTTCAAGTGCTTCATATTTCTCCATCCTTCAAAAGGTGTTTTAGTTATTAGTTCAATTGACTACTGTAAACTGTCCATAGAATAGGTGGGTAGTCGGAGGATGGGAGAGGGTGCAGAAAGGGGTAAGGAGGAGATGGGCATTAATAGGCACATGTGAAAGAATAGGCTATAGTGAAGTAAATAGAGAAATGGGATTTTTGCATTTGGACTTACAGATACAGAATGGAATCAGCCCCTTCAACCCTTCGAGTTGTCACTGACCATCAGGCACCCATATTTACATAAATCTTATCCTGACCCATTTTGATTAAATGATCTGCATGGATAGCAAAACAAAGTTTTTCAATGTACTTCCATACAGGTTCAAAGTTCAATGTTGAAAGCAAATTTATTGTCAAAGTACACATTTGTCACCATAAGCAATCCAGAGATTCATTTTCTTGCTTTTCTCAGTAAATCCAATAGCCGTATTCGAATCAATGAAAGTCAGAACCCAAAAAGGGCTGACAACCTGTCTGCAATAGACAACAAACTGTGCAAATACAAAAGTAAGTAAATAAACAAACAAACAAACAAACAGACAGGTAAATAAATCTTGAGAACATGAGTTGACAAGTCCTTGAAAGTGAATCCATAGACAGTGGGAACAGTTCAGTGATGGGCAAGTGAAATTGAGTGGTTATCCCCCTTGGTTCAAGAGCCGGATGGTTGAGAGATAATAACTGTTCCTGAACCTGGAGGTGTGAGTCCTGGGTCCACTGCACCTGCTTCCGAATGGCACAGCATAAAGAGAGCATCATCTGGGTCGTGGGGGTCCCTGAAGATGGATGCTGCCTTCCTCTCTATGAATGTGCTCAGTGGTGGGGAGGGCTTTAAAATGAAGGACTGGGCCGTATCCACCACTTTTTATAGGATTTCCCATTCTAGGACATTGGTGTTTCCATTCCAGGCTGTGATGCAACCAGTCAATATGCTCTCCACCACACATCTATAGAAGTTTGTCAAAGTTTTAGATGTCATGCCGAATCTTCACCAACTCCTGAGGAAGTAGAGGTATTGACGTGCTTTCTTTGTTACTGCTCTTATGTGCTAGCCTAGGACAGATCCTCTGAAATGATCACACCAAGGAATTTAAAGATGCTGGCTGTAATGTGTGGATCTATTTCTTTTAGAGTATGGGCTGATAACTTACCTATGAAGGGTGATTGATAAGTTTGTGGGCTAAGGTAGAAGGAGTCAATTTTAGAAACTTAGCACATTTATTTTTCAACATAGTTCCCTCCTACATTTACACACTTAGTCCAGCAGTCGTGGAACATACGGATCTTGGACCTCCAGAAAGTGTCCACAGTGGGGGGATTGATAAGTTTGTGGCCTAAAGTAGAAGGAGATGAGTTATACAGCTGTCTTTATATGCACATGCAGTTCAACTCTTTGAGTGATTATGAAGAAAGTTTGAAGTTAATAACTCATCAGGGATGATAGAAGGAGATGAGTTATTAACTTCAAACTTTCTAGGTTTTCTAAAATTGACTCCTTCTAACTTAGGCCACGAACATATCAATCACCCCTCGTATGCTGATTGATCTGTTGCCTACGCATGCGTATCGCTCTCTCACTCTCTCTCTCTTGCTGCGATGTGAATACACCAATTAAAGCCATCTCCCGCGTGCATGCTTTTATTTAATTGTTGTATAATTGCATAGACACAACACTGGCCCCCTGCTGAGGACTGGCTTATGGACCTCCAGCTTCTTCTTCCTGAAGTCAATAATCAGCTCCTTCATCTTGCTGACATTGAGTGAGAGATTGTTGTGACACTACTCTGCCAGATATCAATCTCCCTCCTTTATGCTAATTCGTCACCAGCTTTGATTCGGCCAATGATAGTGGTGTCGTCAGCAAACTTGAAAATGTAATTGGAGCTGTGTTTAGCCACATGGTCATTAGTGTAAAGTGAGTAGAGCAGGGGTCTAAGCACAAATCCCCGTGGTGCCCCTGTGCTGATGGAGATTGCGGAGGAGATGTTGTTGCCAATCCAAATTGACTGGGGTCTGCAAGTGACCATAACAAGAATCCAGTGGCACAAGCAGGTATTAAGGCCTAGGTTTTGAAGCTTATTGATTAGTTTTGAGGGGATGATAGTATTGAAGGCTGAGCTGTAATTGATAAAGAACACCCTGATGAATGCACCTTTGCTGTCCAAGGCTGGAGTTGATATGTGTCGTCAGCAACCTCTCAAAGCAGTTCATCGCTATAGATGTAAGTGCTATAGGACGATAGTCATTAAGGCAGGTTACCATGTATAACTGAAGCCTGCTAGAATAAGGTGGGTACTTCAGACTGCTGAAGTGAGAGGTTAAAGATCTCAGTGAACACTCCAGCCAGTCGGTCAGCATGGGTCTTTAGTACTTGGCCAGACACCCCATCTGGGCTGGATGCTTCACTTTCCCCAAGGATTCTCTCACAGACTAGATTCACTTTGTCATTGGGGGCTGTGGAAGTTTGTGATGGTTCATCCATGTTTTGACTGTCAAAGTGAGCGTAGAAGGCATTGAGTTGGTCTGGAAATGAAGCCTGGTTGTCACCTATATTGCTTGATTTTACTTTGTAAGAGGTGGTGGTGTTCAAGCCCTGCCATAGCCGTTGAGCATCCTGTTTTCATTCAAGTTTAGTCTGGAGTTGCCCCTTTGCCCTTGAAATGTCTTTCCGGAGATCGTACCTGGACCTCTTGTAACTTCCTTTGTCACCAGTCTTGAATGCCTCTGGCCCCCAACAGATTGTGGATCTCATGGTTCATACAGGGGTTCTGACTGGGGAAGACTCTGAATGATTTTGTGGGGACACACCCGTCTACAACTGTTTTTATAAAGTCCACGACAGCCGAGGTGTATTCATTCAGATCCACAGATGAGTCCTTGAACACAGCCCAGTCTACCCACTCGAAGCAATTCCATAGCCACTCCTGTGCCTCCCGCAACCATCTCTTTGTCATCCTAATCTCTGGAGCTTTGCCCTTTAGCCTCTGCCCGTGTGCAGGTAGGAGTAGGACAGCCAAGTGATCAGATTTCCTGAACAATGGTCTGAGCATGAAACAATAGGCATTCCTTATCTTAGTACAGCAGTGTTCTAGTGTGTTAGGAATTCTGGTGTTACAGGTTATATGCTGATTGTAATTGGCCAAGAAGTTCTTCAACAAGCCTGACGAAATCACCAACAATGATTTGAAATGCGCTGAGGTGGGCAGCTTCTTGTTTGGTGACGGCACCATGAGTATCTCACGTGCTTGATTAGAGTTGGCCTCTGGTGGTATGTAAACTGCAGCCGGGATCATGAAAGGGAGTTGTCTTGCTAAACGGAGCAGTCGGCATTTGATCAATAGATGTTCAAGATCGGGGGGATCATGAGTGCCACGTCGGAGCACCACGGAGAGTTTATCATGAAGCACACACAGCCCCACCTTTTGCTTTTTCCGACTCACCAGTTCAGTCCAACCAGTGTATCGAGAAGCCTTCTGGTCCGATCGGCATATCTGGCATCCTCATTCCTCATTTCCTCACAATGCAGTAACGTTGCCCTCAGGTCGTCAGTTTTGTTCTCCAGCGGCTCACGTTTGCTAACAAGATGCTGGGTAGAGGGGGCCTCATCACCCTGCGTTTCAGCCTGGCTTGGAGTCCCCCTCCCTCCCCCCCACCCCCAGCCTTGCTCTTGTCCATGTCGATGAACCTTCATCCGCTTAACGGTGCCGTACCTACTTGCTTGAGAGTTAAGTCTGCCAAGTCCTTCAAAAGATTGTGTAATCTGTACTTTGTTAAGTCAGTTCAAATGTACGTTGCTTAAAGAGAAACTACGTGCTGCAGATTTCAGTAAGAGTAATTCAAAAGGGTGCATTTCATAGTTTTGTACGTAGTTTGTACATCTTCGCCATGGTTCATCGGCACCATGTTGCACAGAGACAATAATAAACCAATTTACCAATTTATCTCTAATTTACCAATGTTATTCTCTCCACATTCCCAATGACTTCTGCAAGCTGCTCCCACCACACACCCCCCCCCCCACCATCCCAACCCTGCCTTAAATTTCACCACTTGCCTACAATCTAAGGAAAATTAATAGTTAAAAAATTAACATACAACTCACATGTCTTTGGATACGGGAAATAACCAAAGGACCCAGAGAAAACCAATTCAGAATGTGTAAACTCCGCATGGACAGGTCCGGAGGTTAGGGTTGAACTTGGCTCACTGGTGCTGAGCCACCATGCCACCCCTAACTCAGAACTGCTCTGGGAGCTGGCAAGGATGATGGACTTGGCTCTTCTGTGTCACAGAGAACATGAGAACCTGACAAACAGAAGGCTATTCAACCCATGGAACCTGAGCCCAACAAGCAATCCATTAGACTTGCTCCCTGCCCTTTCCCGATATCATTTCCTCCTTCAGCTTTTTATCCAATTAGTTTCGGAAGCTCGTGATTTTAGAGCCCATTAAGTACTCAATGAATGTGTCAGAGGTGTAATGTGGAAAATGTAGCACCCAAAATGCACATGATAAGTTCTCACAAACTGCAATATAATAATGAATTGATACAGATTGGCTTGAAGCTCCCCTGCCTTCGAGAATACCACAGCATTTTCACACTCACCTAAGTTGCTACCAGTTACTACAGTTACTACCAATCTAAATTTCTGTGCTCAAGCCTCTGGAGAAGGACTTGACTCCAGTATCTTCTAATTCCAAGGAGATGGTACAAAGATAAATCACTTTGCTGAACTTTGACCTACTTCTAAACATACACTGCAACACTCATAAAATGCTGGAGGAACTTGGCAGGTCAGCAGTATCTACGGAAATGCATAAACAGTCGATGTTTCAGGCCGAGAGCCTTCTTCAGGATAAAAGGAAGGAGGAAGATGCCAGAAAAAAAAGTGGGGTGGGGGGAGGGAAAGGAGGACCAGCCCTTCACCTTTCCTACCCACTTGTCTTCACCCATCTAGCTAGATGTCCTTTTCCTCCCCTCCCCCGCCAATCTCCCCATCTTTTTTATTCTAGCATCTTCCCGCAGTAGTAAAGAAGGGGCTCATCCTAAAATGTCAACTGTTTCATTTCCATAGATACTGCCTGACCTACTGAGTTCCTCCAACATTTTATGTGCGTTGCTCTGGATTTCCAGCATCTGCAGAACCCCCTGAATTCTCAGTATACATTGATATTCAACTTCTTAACAATATCTTTCATTCACCTCTAATAATCATAGAGCATAACAAGATATAATTCGGTGTCTGTTACTGAAGAGTTGATAACAGAGTCATGCATCATGGAAACAGGTCACTTGGGCCACCACATCCATGTGGACATGTGGGCACCCATCCTTCTTAGTCTGAACTTCCAGCACTTTGCCCGTAACCTTCTAGTGCTCATGTAAACAGTTCTTAAATGCTGACAGTGACTCTGCACTCTCTAGGGCATTGTAATCACCTGTCTGGGTGATAAAGGCCTCCTCAGATCCCTTTAAATCTCTAAACACCTACTCTGCTAATTCACTGCTCTCTATTTATATCCACCTCTGATAAGAGGAAATATTTCCTGCAGTCTACGCTATCCATACCGCTCAATTTTGTATATCTCAGTTATGTCATCTCTTAACCTTCTTTATTCCAAGGAAAGCAGATTTCGACTCTCCAGTCCCTCTGAAATTGCCAATAATTACCTTGCAAATAAGTGTTCTCACTGCAGAGAATAATTTTTGATTAATAAACTGTTGAGTGAAGAATATGAAGTGTTGGTAAGAGCCAGAAATACTACATAAGTCTTAACAGAATGCAATGAAGTAAGTAATACAAGTAAAACATTGCTATTTCATGCCCAAAGAGGAAGATCAGACTTGAAGGCAGGTATATCTGCTCAGGGTGATTCCAAAAAGTGACGTAGTGATTGTACCTTTCCATTGACCCAATGGACAAGGACTGGATTCTTCAAGGTGGCTAGGTCACTTTTTCCCAGGATTTCTTCTCCACTGGTGCCTTTAAAGATGTTTTTGTCATCTCTCCGTTCACTCACATTTTCAAGCTTGACATCAGTGACCTGGAAAAGGAAGCTTTATATCAGTTAAATTGAAGAAGACAAAGGGAGAATAAGTCACCCATAGTCCCTGGTACTAGTGCCAACAATCTCGTCTCCTGTATATCTGGCTCCACCACCCTCAAAAGAGAGCAGTTGATAGACCTGCACCATTAGAGACAAAAGGCGATTATCCCTTTTAAACTGAGAGTACTGGTAATGCAAAATCAAAATGCTTCACCAAAGCTTGGAGCTCCTGCAGTTTTTGATTGAGAGCATCAGAGGAAATAGGTTAATAGGTCCTTCATATAAGAAACTGGAATTGCTTTGATGAGGAAATATATTAGGGCAATGGGAAAACGACTAGCAAGTGCACCAAAATAGTTAGGGTTCCAAAGAACCACTAGTGGAAAGTATAACATCTTTATATTTCCAAGGTTAAGATTTTACAATTTTATGGTGTTTTTTTGTTCACTTGTAAGTTATCACAAACAGTATTTCATCTTGATTCTTTAGCATTTCTTGAAAGTTATTTGTGTAAAAACAGAATTAAAATACTGTTCAATGCCCTGCCATTTCTTTTTTCCCAATTATAATGTTTTCTGTAAAGGATCTACAGAAAATTGGTTAATGGATTGGAAATAGAGCAGAAATGAAAAAAATAATAAATAATTAGAAATAAATAAATAGGTAGATAGATAGGTTGACTCTGTGGTTAAGAAGGCATACGGTGCATTAGCCTTCATCAACTGTGGGGTTGATTTTAAAAGCCGAGAGGTAATGTTGCAGCTATAAAGGACCCTGGTCAGACTCCACTTGGAGAACTGTGCTCAATTCTGGTCGCCTCACTACAGGAAGGACGTGAAAACCATAGAAAGGATACAGAGGAGATTTACAAGGATGTTGCCTGGATTGGGGAGCATGCCTTATGAAAATTGGTTGAGTGAACTTGGCCTTTTCTCCTTGGAGCGACGGAGGATGAGAGGTGACCTGATAGAGGTGTACAAGATAATGAGAGGCATTAATCGTGTGGAGAGTCAGAGGCTTTTCCCCAGGGCTGAAATGGCTAGCATGAGAGGGCACAGTTTTAAGGTGCTGGGGAGCAGGTATAGAGGAGATGTCAGGGTTAAGTTTTTTACGCAGAGAGTGGTGAGTGCGTGGAATGGGCTGCCGGTGGTGGCAGAAACAATGGGGTCTTTTAAGAGACTCCTGGATGGCTACGTGGAGCTTAGAAAAATAGAGGGCTATGGGTAAAGCCTAGGTAGTTTTAAGGTAGGGACATGTTCGGCACAGCTTTGTGGGCCGAAGGGCCTGTATTATGCTGTATGTTTTCAATGTTTCTAACTTACTCAAATTAGTAGACAATGACTGCAGGGGTACAGCTATTGCAATATATCAGAATCAGGTTTAATATTAATGGCATATGTCATAAAATTTGTTAAATTTGTGGCAGCAGTACAATGCAATACATAATAATAGAAAAAATATGAACTACAGTAAATAAATAAATAAATAAATAAATAAATAAATAAATAAATAAATATAAAAAAATAGTTAATTAAGTAGTGCAACAAATAGAAATAAAAAAGTAGTGAGGTAATGTTCGTGGTTTCAACGTCCATTCCGAACTCAGATGGCAGATGGGAAGAAGCTGTTCCTGAATCGTTGAGTGTGTGCCTTCATGCTTCTGTACCTCCTCCCCGATGGTAGCAATAAGAAGAGGGTAGGTCCAGGGTGATGGGGGTCCTTAATTAAGGATGGCACCTTTTTGAGACATCAAGGGTGTCCTGGATACTACAGAGGACATATGTGAATGATATGGACAATAAAGAACATGCAAGATTCTAAGTTTAATTGCAACAAGCAATTAAGAAATAGTATGTTGCCCTTCATCACAAAAAGTACAGGAACAAGTCATCTTGCTACAATTATGCAGAGCTTTGATGAACCCATTCCTGGAATTGACCTCCCTACCTAAGAAATTATACATAGAAAGAGTTCAGCAGTGGTTTATCAGACTGATTTCTGGAATGACAAGACTGTCTGTCATTTGACAAGAGATTGGGCCAACTTGGCTTTCCAATTAAAGTTCATTTAAACAACTGATCTTGAGTTCTTTTGTGAATTGTTTTGGGCCTAGACTACCTGTCTTGTAACATAGAACTATGACATCTACCAAACCGAATCTGCCAAGAGAGAAAAGCTTTGGGATGAATTTGAAATTAATGGAAGTTATGTCAAGCTTAGGACAATGTTCAAAGAAACAAACAAAAAGCATTTATCCTGATTTGCATGCAATTGTCTTCACTAGAAAGAAGATTCCAGGGCACATGAATGATGCTGATGCCTTGGAAAACACTTGTTAATGGAATACTCTCACTCAATGTGATGGGGATAAATTTTCAAGAGGCTGTTGGAAAGGGAAAGTGGTGAAGATCAAGTACAGAAAAGGTGAAGTGAGTTTGGATTACAATATTCTTCACTCTCTTTCACAGCTGCCGTCTCCCCTATGTAAAGCCAATGAATGAATTGGCACGTCAGACTGAATTGCCTCCTTAAGAAGACATTAATTACTGATGAACAAAACATACCGCTATTTGAATAAGTTGGTCATCTTCATTGCTTGAGTTTCTCCAGAGCAAATTAACGTTGACTTTGGACAAAATCTTAAATCCTGCAGTCTCTTCAACAGCTCCTCCTCCTCTGTCTAACTGGAGTTCCATAGTGTAACGGTATTTGTACATCTTCCCTCCATTAAACCTTGGCCCACCTTGCTGCTCTGATTAAAAGAAAAAAATAAATTTAATTATACTGGATGATGGGGTTCCTAGCAGCACTGAAATGGTAGCAGAAGCAGATTCAACAGTAAAGAGATCAAAATTGGAGGAATTCCATAAAAATTGATAAGCTGTTGGAGGGTGTGGGTGTAGGGGTTGTAGGTATAATAAGTAAGACTAATTGCTCAGATCTTTCAACAGAGTTAGCACAGACACAATGGTCTTTTTCTGTGATGTGAGCTGATTCCATGGGTAGAACAAAGGAACACAAGCTAAAGCAGATAAAAGACAAATAAATGAAATCAGGGAGTTATTTACACCGTGATCATTGTACAAAGGTCAAGGATGAAATCGTGTTGTTGGGAGAGCACCAAGGTCTACCTGGAATGAGCTTAATGAACTTCCTCTTTCTTATTTATCTGCAACCAGAATACGAATTTATCCAAATTTACCAACTAGCTTCAGATTTAAACACCAAGGAATTAAGATTATTAAACTAAAAGCTGCTGTCATAATCACAATAATTACTTTCCTGGGAAGTAAAAACAAAGTGTGCATTTATGAGGAAACAGCTTCAGTGGCAGCAATTAAGCCATTTATCAGTAAAGTAATGGCTTTGGGTATCAGGCTGGTCTTGCACTGAGGCAATGTGAAACTCATTCTTTTTATACACTGACTTAACCACCAATGACCCGACCATTCCAGCACCTCCAATCCCTTCTGCCACCTACATGCTGATCTAAACTGACTCCAATTTACAACACATTGAACTTAAAATCCCCACCCTTATTTTCAAACTCCTCCGTGTCTCTATCCTTCCTACCTCTGCTGTATCCTCCAGCCCTTAAAATCCCTTGAACTATTGTGATTCTGACCTCTTGTGCACCTTGATTTTAAATCACTCCACCGCTGCTGGCACTGTCTTCAGCAGCCTGGATCTGAATTATTAAAATTTGTTCCTTGAAAACACTTGGTCACTTTATCTCTCCTGAAGACCCTACCTGCTTGACCAAGCTCTTTCTTCACTGCACTAAATTCCCATGTGATGTGGTGTTACATTTGTTCAAGGGAGCTTTTGGAAAGTACCTTCAAAAGGCTGAGGTTTAATGTCAGAGACAAGAGATTTAAAAGGGGCATCAGGGGTACCTTCTTCATGCAAAGGGTAGTGCATATTTGGAATAGGCTGCCAGAAGTAGTGGTTGAGGCAGGTATATTAACAATATTTAAAAGCTATCTAGATAAGTACATGGATAGAGCGATCTAGAGGCCTATGGACCAACGCAGGCAGGTGGGACTTGCTTACTGGGCAACACAATCGACATGGACTGGTTGAGCCTGTTCCCATGCAGTGTGACTCTAAGTTTTACTATGCTGGAGATGCTATAATGTTGCAAGTTGTTATATTTGGGACCTCCTCCACTAATCATCAGCCACACAGATCATTCTATAGGTAGACTGCATGTGTGGAAGATGTTAAATTCCATAGCTGCCTAGACATACCGCAATATTTCCAGAGCTCTTTTGCCTAAAGATGACTGAGCGAATCTGTTGTTTCAGGTAAAATATCAAACTTGTGATACTGTGAAATACTTATTCACCCAAATAAAACTGATTGTATTTAAAGCTAATATCTTCAGAATGGAACAATTGCCCCATTCAGCTCCTTATCAGAATGTCATGTTGTCACATACCATAAAAACCAGGTGCAAAGGTCAAACTTCTACACAAGATTAAAATTTTGGAATGAAATTTAGCACCACTGACTCATAATTACACTTACAAATCCACGTTTTAGTGGACAAGTTGAAGTGCAATGTTGAGACCCACCAGCACATATAGTGTATGTACTTGTACAAATGACAATAAACTCATTTTTGACTTCGGCTCTTGTGATTAAGGCTTATATACAGCTATAGTTTTCTGCATCATGTAATGTAGAAAGGTTTAAAATTACTTGTTAAAAAAAATTAAATTCAAAGTAAATCCAGGAAGTCTTGCTCCAACCACATTTGCCATTGAAATGGTTAAAGTGGGGAGTGTCCCTGCCCCTATTTTAGTAAATTTAATGCAGAATTCAGGAGAGAATTTTCCCCCAGCGACAGAGATGATGGGGTGAAATGAAGACTCAGTAAGAGGCTTGCACGGAGCATAAGCAACAGAACTAGGTATATGAGCCAAATGACCCTCTTCTTTGCATAAAATAGATTTTCAGTCCATAAAAAAATAAACCTGTAAATGAGACTCTGATCAAAGGCAAAAATTTTAAACTTAGTGGAAAAAAAGTTAGACTGAGGCTCTATCTTCCTTCAGCCCCACATCTACCCTGAAGCCAGTCTGCTCCCAATCAATATAATACACCAGAAAAAACAGAACACTTAAAGGGCTCAGGGTTCAAGCAACATCTGTAGAGACAAAAGTTGTTGGACCCCTAAGGGAAGAGGAAAGGTTTCCAGTTTGGCAGTGCAAGAAAGGGGTAGGACAAATTCCAGTAGGTGAAGCAGATAGGGATGGGGTAATGGGCAGAAGGATCCAGGTGGGAGAGGGGAAGAGCGAGGGAATGGTAAACAAAGGGAGAAGGAAACTAGATGGACAGGTGAGTGTTTGCAGCCAGAGAGGGTTGTCTGAAATTTCAAAATGTCGGTGCTTATTCCACCGAGTTGTAAGCTACCATGCACACACTGGTCTTATAAACTCAACCTGGCTGCTGGCATTGAGGGAGAGTGAGGGTGGAGGTTGGATGGTTACAGCAACACGTCTAAAAGCCAACTAAGTTCTGTAGAGGTAGGATAAAGAGAAGAAAGGCAAATAGTCCCAAACATGTCCCTAAATGTGTCTGCATTAATCCCAGCATTGGTATATGTCTAATTGGGCTCTGTGCAAGTGAAGAAAATTACTTCTTCATTAATGATTGAAATTTCTGCAAAAACGCCCAACCTACATTTTCAACCTGCAGCAAAACTGGGAGTGAACCCTACAACAAGTAATAGAACCTTTGAAAGATGCCATCCAAAAGAATGCTTGCTGGAGATTTAGGGCAGCTGAATATATACAAACGAGGAAAAACAATTGGCTTGGGTGTGAGGATAGAGCAGAGGAAAGGGACTGAACGGATAGCTTGTTCGAACAGGCTTGATGAGCTGAGTGGCTTCATTTTATCTGATGCCATGATTCTAAGGTCTTTTCAAGCTGTTAACAAGGAGAGCAAACCACATCTCCAACAAACTATTGAGATTGTTTCCGACACAAACTGGAGCAGTATCTATCTTACAGCAGTTTAAATATCTGACCATTGTTAAAGAAAGGAATGTCAGCATAACAAACTTATGAAATGTGTTTTACAATGGATGTGAACACAAGAAGACTCTGCCATGGATGGCCCCAGGTCCTGCTGTGAAAGGAGGAGGGTTGAGCATGAGGCTGACAACCCCATCCCATAAAAACCCAGTGTTATAGAAGCACCAACAGAAGGTCCAACGACCCATCCCTGGGAGAGGAAGGATCTGCATCTAGTCATAATTTGAAAGAATGGCCCAGGATAGAGGACTTTGTCGAGCTGTTTTCAGTGGCCCTTGTCCCAGTAGGGGTGACAGGCAAAAAAGAACAAGTGAACATAGGAAAGGATATAACCAAGATACACCTCAAAACTAGTCAGTCTATTAAATGTTAATTCAGTGCCTCCATGTTTTCTCAATATCTGTTTGCAAGGGCTATTCATTTCTAAGCAAATAAATCCACACACCCTGTGCATCTATTTTTCTCTAAATTCAAGTTTATCCATTTAATCTAGAGAGCGTGGCATTTGTTAGCAAATACAGAACATGGAATTCAATTCATTTACTTTCAAGAATCTTTTCTGTTTAAATAATTGAGCCTTTTCTTAGCCAGGACCATCCCAGGCTAATACATTTAAACTTTTTCTCTAGCACAGTCTTATACCAAATATTAAGTAAGTAATTTTCTTAGAAACATCTTAGAATCCTGGAACACCTAATTGGCATAAAAATGGAACCAATTTTAACACTCTATAATCTTAAATCATGTTTAAGTTCACTTTGCTTTAAATCATTATTGATTACTGTAGCCTCAAGTTAGAAGGAAAGGAAATTTAAAACATAATAATGACTGTTCATCTCGTGTAGACCCTTCACAGATATTACATAAAAGAACAGAGAATTTAGTATAAAACAACCCATTTGGCCCTATTAATCCATGCCAACATTTCTGCTCTAGATAAGAAATCTCCCACCTTATAACCCCACAATTACCTTATCCTTTTACTCTTTCCTCCATTAAGTGTTTATCCAGCTTTCCCTGAAATACATCTCTGTTGTTTGCTTCAACCTTTTGTATGGGAATAAGTCTGCATTCTCACCAGTTTTCAGGTAACGACATTTCAGAAAAATCCTAGTTAATTTATTGACCTTTTTCACTCCTATCTCAACACCAAATTACTTTTCAGTTCTTCCAAACTACAGATGGAATGTAGAAGGAGAGATGTACTTAACCAAGCTAGAAAGTCACCATACTTCAATAAATAAATTATTATTTGACCAACTTGCCTCTTTAGTTATTGAGACCAATTAAAGAATACACAGTTACATTCAGAACAAGTGTAGAGGACATGCAAAGAACCTTGTCATCGGCATGATGGGCACATACTTACTTTTTGCAGAGGTCAAAGAGGAAAAGACAATAAGGGTCAATAGTACCCAAAATGTAGACATCTTTCGACACAGCAGAACCTAGTAAACACGAATGCTTGGAATTTTCAACTTTAAAGATCCACAAAGATATAAAAAGAGGGAGAGAAAGAGAGATGTGTCCGGAGAAGAAGGCTGCTAGATGTAAAGTGTGTGAAGGCAGGTTTAACATTTATCTAGATGGAAGAGAGGTCAGATTCCAAACTCCACTTGAGTTTGGTTTTGAATGCCTAGGTTAAACATTAAACCGCTGTGATTTTATACTAATCCTGTCAGAGAAATCAGCTGGGACAGAACCACAGATAAACAGAACATGATGCCACACAGCCACTCCAGAGGAGATAGCTTGAAGTCTTCCACAGTAATAATTACTTTGTCCAGTTCTAAAGAAAGGGGAAATGGACTATTTGGAACTGACATCAAATCCCTCTTAATCCTTCTCCCTGGAATCTTAGTAACTAAGCAAGTTTATTAACAAACTCTGATGCATATCTGTCCTTAAAGTGTGGTTTAATCACATATCTGCACCCTCATTAGGATTCCTGTTTCCACCTTCATAATATTGCCCAACGCCAATAATATGTTCCAGATGCTGGGAGAGTCTAGTACCAGAGGGCATGGTTTGAGAATAAGGGGTAGGTCATTTAGGACAGAGTTAAGGAAAATCTTCTTCTCCCAGAGAGTTGTGGGGGTCTGGAATGCACTGCCTCGGAAGGCAGTGGAGGCCAATTCTCTGGATGCTTTCAAGAAGGAGCTAGATAGGTATCTTATGGATAGGGGAATCAAGGGATATGGAGACAAGGCAGGAACCGGGTATTGATAGTAGATGATCAACCATGATCTCAGAATGGCAGTGCAGGCTTGAAGGGCCAAATGGTCTACTTCTGCACCTATTGTCTATTGTCTATTACCACTCCTGCCTTAACTCATCCACCAGTAAAGCCTTCATCCATTTTTTTGCTACTTCTAGATATGACTATTCCAAAGCCTTATTCCTGCTTCTGTAGATATGAGATCAACAAGGTCTGCTGCTAAAGTTTTAACTTATAGCATGGCCTATTCACCCTATCAGTCCTGACTTTACTGATCTACATTATTTGACTCTGTCACACAAGAAGATAGGCATCTATCACCTTGGTCAAAGAAGCTGGTTTTAAGAAGTATCATAAAGAATGAACCCATGGCAGAGATGTTTAGGAAAAGGTCAGTAGAGTTTCAATAGCTTGTTGGTTTAAATAGAGATAAACAAATGTAGACAAATGGGAACTAGCTTAGATAGGCATCCTGACTAGCATGGACCAGTTGGACCTGAGCCTGTTTCCGTGACACTGAATGTATGGCTGTCAATGGTACTTAAACTCCAGGACTTCCAAGAGGCCAGATTTGAATAAACAAAGATCTTATTAAAAGCAGATATATGAATATGTCTTTTAGCTTCTTGTGTCTGTAACTAATAAATACGATCACATATTTTAATTTAACCTCAGCCTCACTTTCCAGAAGTGACCTTGCATCCATTAATTCCCTTGGTATCTAACAATCTGTTAATCCTTCTGGTATCCTTTTGGATACAATATTCCAGGGACTCATTCCCCTCTAGGTGATAGATCCTTTTTAAGGGTTTGTATTCTCTAGAGTTTAGATGAATGAAATAAGATCTTATAAAAACCTACACACTTCTTAAAAGGCTTGATAGGCTAGCTGCCAGGAAGATGCTTTTGCTGGTTGGAGTCCAACACAAAGTGGCATAGTTGCGGAATAAGGGATCAACCACTTAAGACTGAGATGAGGAGCAATTTCACCACTCACGGGGTGGTGAATCTTAGCAGCTGTTTACTTTGGAGAGCTGTGAAAGCTCATTGTTTTGTTGCATCACCATCTGGTATGAAGGGGCCACTGCACAGGATCAGAAAAAACTGCACAAAGTTGCAAACTCAGCCACCTCCATCATCGGCACCGGCCTCCCCAGTATCAAAGGCACAGTCAAAAGGTGACGTCTCAGAAAGGTGGCATCCATCATTAATGACCCCCCCATCGCACAGGACATGCCCTCTTCTCATTGTTACCTTCAAGGAGGAAGTACAGGAGCATGAAGAAAGACACTCCATATCTCAGGAACAGAGATGTACAGATAACTGGATATTAAGGGATTCAAGGGATACAGAGATTACGTAGAAAACAGCACTGAGGTAAACAAAACTTTAATAAATGGTAGAGCAGGCTTGAATGGTAGTATAGCCTAGCTTAGTGGACATACTGAACATGCAGCAACTGAAGCACATCAAAGAGAAGCAATTGGACGGAGTGTCAAGAGTTACAGTTTCATGATCTCTTAAAGAAATAACAGTCATAGAGTTACACAGCATGGAAGTATATATGGATATAGGCCAAACACAGGCAAATGGAACCAGCTTATATGGGCATGGACGAGTTGGACCAAATGGCTTGCTCCTGTGCTGGCTTATGCTATGACTCTATAACTTGTCCATGATGATGAAGGTGCTTTCCTCAGCTATTCCAAATTGTTAGCATTAGACCCATTTCCCTCTAAAACCTCCCTATCCTTTAAACTGTCCAAATGTCTTCTAAAGGTTGCAATTGTTGCCGCTTCTTCTATACCACTTGAAGTTTGTTCCATACTGTCATCACACTCCGTGTGAAAAGTTTACCCTTCAGGTCCCCTTTAAATATTTTCCCTTTTTAAACCTATGTCATCTAGTTTTAGACTCTACTATGAGACAAAGGAAGTGATCTTATCTATAGCCCCTATAATGTCACCCCTCATCCTCCTTCACTCCAGGGAAAGCAGTCCCAACCCATCTAATCTCTCATTATAATTCACGTCCTTCAGTCCCAGCAACACCTTTGTTACCAATGTCCTAACATGACGTCCTAATTCTTGTACTCAATGCCCATTTGATAAAAGCAAGTTTGGAATTCACTTTCTATACCACCTTGTCGAACTGTGTTGCCACTTTCAGGGAACTATTTATTTGTACCCCAAGTCCCTCTCGTCCAACAATGCTATTCACCATCATTTTACTCTCTGTGCAAGTCTTGTCCTGGTTTAACATCTGTGTGCAGATGATACATCAAAGCAAAGCACAGAAGAATTTATGCACAGGGTTATGGTCTAAAATTCATTACTTGAGGCTGGTGGAATCAGAGTCAAACAAAGATTTGAAAAGGAAGGCAAGCATTTGAAAGTAATTGCATGCTCTGGCAAAAGAATACAGATAAGAGTATAACCAGATTACAAGGAACTGGCAAAGGCTCAATGGATTGAATGGCTTCCTTCAATGTGACAATTCTATGAAATTTAGATTGCAGAACCAGTACAGGATAGCAATGTTTAAGAGGTATTTAGACAGGCATTTGAACAAGCCATTTGAAATGGAGGGACATAGACCATATACAGGCAACTGTATTAGCTTGGACTGGCATCATGGTCAACACAGACACTGTGGGCCAAAGGGCCTATTCCTGTGCTATACTGTCTGTGTTCTATGTTCACTGCCAGGTGTGTTTTCAGCTTCACCAGCTCTTAGCTAATTCAGATTTGGGAAATACCATCAGGTTAGACAACATGTATGGGGGAAAAAATGTCAACATTGCAGTTCATGTCAGGCCTGCACAGGCAGGCACTTCCCAGTCTTCACACAGCTAACAGGAATCACCAACTCGTGCGTTTCCAACTCATCACCTGCAGCCTACTTAAACCTAGCTCTCATCCACAGCCCTTCTTCACTCATAGAACCAGCTTAAAAGCCTCTTCACTCTGGCCCCCTGGAGTGTCAAGTATCTTATGCCTCAACCAGTTGCTCCTAGACATCAGTTACCTTGTTGCCTGTGGCGTTTAGTACCTCTTCTCTCTTGATCCATGGCCCCTCATGGCTTATTATTTTGCAGTTTATTATTAAAGTTATCACTCATCGCTAAATTATCTCCACTGCTCTGCTTTGGGCAAGCCTCCTCTACATTTCCTGACAGGCTGAGTGAATCAGTGATTGGCCCAGCAGAGTTTGTTGCCTAAAGGAATTCATCTGTCAAAATGAGCACAGATCCAGAAGCAGCAGGAAACTATTGACTATCTGCTACCCACTCTCAACCAGCTCTCCATCTCAATACAGCAACTGTGCTCCAGTCAACATTCTCCCTCACAGCCCTCAATTACAGTGCCCAAACACTTTGACCGATCCCAAACCTGATGCCACAACTTCCTACCCAGCCTGTCTTGCACTTCAAACTCAAACCGTCTGTGTATTTTATGGACTAAGCTAAGGTTGCCTTCATCATCTCGCTCTTGACTTGGTGAGCTCTGACTTGTGCCGCCACTAACTAGGACAGTAAGACCCTGTTTGTAACAGTTATGAGGATTTCACCACTGAGATGCACCTTTGTTTTCGACCATCCTGGAAGTAGAAGGGAGACAGCATTCAGATACTTTGCTGTGTCAAGGCTCACGCTCAGTGCAGCATGACTCTGTGGAATTCAAGACCCTTATGGCAGACTGCTGCTGGAATGTGAAAGTGCTGCTGTCCCATTACCATCACCGCCTCTCAGAGAGCTTGAAAGAGAAGCTGTCTACCCAGGATATGCTACTGACCTCAAAAGCCTCTTCACTCTGGCCCCCTGTATTGTCAAGTATCTTATGCAAGAACCCTCCAAATCATCAGCCACGTCCCCAGTTCCGTTCCCAGAACCATTTCAGGCTGCAGGAATCTCCTCAGCAATGCTCCAGAACCTAGGCAGCTTGGGAGAGCTCCCTTAACACCCCAAGGGCACGAGCATCGGTGGAGAAGCAACTTGTGAGCCTACTGTGGAACAGCCAACTCTCTCACGGACCTGCCAACTCAACTCATGTCAGGCTTGCTGGACTCTTTTGTAAAGTGCCGAAGGTGCGGGATGGTTACAGCATGGATTGTGTGGGCCAAATTGAGGTGGCGGGTCTGGGCCTGAGAGCGGGGAACGAGCCCATGTTTGGCCATTGCTGGAGCAGGCTTGGAGGCGATTTGATGCAGCAGAACCAAGGGAGGGTGAGCAGAGGTGAGGCAGAGGGGCAAGGGTCCGAGAGTGAGAAGCAACCCGAGGTTTGATCAATTTAAGTGCCAGGCTGAATTGAAAATGTCGGGTATGGGGCGGCAGGGCCCGGGCCAGAGAGCATAGTGAAGTGGCAGGGTCCAGATCCGAAAGCAAGGAATGACCCTAGGTCTGGACAATTTATGCGCTGGGTCAAATTGAAAAGATCGGGGCCAGAGGCGAGAGATGGGCCGGTTCAACTCGATACTCCATGAAGTTTACTCATCTCTGCGCTGAACCGAGGCTGTGGCCTGCAACTAACGAGCTACTGGATCAGCTGCAGTGGTGACTGGCTTCGAGGCGGTGGACTCATTTTCGTGATCTTCAGTTGCTTACTTGATTGCTTTTGTTGTTGGCACTATTTGTTTTTCTGAATACTGGGTGTTTGACAGCCTTTCCTTTTATGGGTTCTTTTGGGTTTCTTTCTAAAGGACAGAATCAGCTGGAACCAATTCTCATAGTTCAGCTTTTAAACAGGTTTCAGCTCCTCCAGCTGTGACTTGAGAAACAAATTTCATAATATAATAATGTAAAATCATCATATAGAATACCATAAAATACAGAATTTCAATCAATTTATTGATTTCAGCAGAAATATATTTTGTCATTTGCTGTGTATTGTTCGCACACTGATTTTACAATATTATGTAATGTTATAATGGAGATCTTTCACATCTTATCATTATTAGGGGTGTCACATGACTTGATAAATTGCAAATGATTGTGTGAATATTTTAAAGAATGAATTGAGGAGAAAAAGGAGATGAGTGAGAGAGACAGACAGACAGAGAAAAAGAAGAGAGTATTGCTGTATATAGAAATATTTCGTCATCTCTTCACAGAATGGTCAGCTCCTTACTTTGAGATTGCTATCCCTGGTTCTAGACACACCAGATTGGAAAAACGTCAGCGCAACAGATAATTCCAAGGGAATTATAGGTTTCAATATTGATTGCCTCTCCTTCTTCTAAACCTGAGAGTGCAAACTTTTGTACCAAACCCACCATGCCAGGAATCAGTCTGGTGAGCCAGACTACAATTCCTCAAACAGAAGTACAGCAAAGTTTCCTTAGGTTGAAAAACAAAAAAATAGATAGCACAGAGAAAAGGAATAACAAGGTAGTGTTCATGGGTTCTTGGACTATTCAAAAATCTGATGGCAGTGGGGAATAAGCTGTTCCTGAATTGTTAAATGTGGTCTTCAGACTCTTGTACCTCCTCCACGATGGTAGTAAAGAGAAGAGGGCATGTTCCAGATGATAAGGGTCCTTATTGATGGATGACACCTTCTTGAGGCAACACCTCTAGGAAATCCCCTCATTAGTGGGAAGGGTTGTAATTCCAACCTACAATTCTTAAGTCAAACTTTGTGAGACTTGTTAAGGATTCTTCAATCTGATTAAATAACACCAGGTTGGCACCTCAGTTTTAGATATGTCTGCTACTGCTCTCAGCCAACCCCCTCGCATTGTTCTTTAAAGCATGATTGATCTCCTGGTTTGATTGTGGCAGTAAAACAAGGAATCTGTTGCAAATGGTTTACTGATTGGGTATTGCTTTAATTACAGGCGGTTTGGAATTCAAGAAAATGGTGAAGAAAACTGGCTTTGTTCTGGATTATTTTATTCAACACTCCAGTGAAATAGTGCTGCTCCATATAACCAGTGTGTATTAACATCTGCAAGATCCATTCAACTCAATCTGCTGAGTGCAGAGAGATCATTAAATGTGAATTTTCATCTAACTTTTGATATAACTATTTGTATGCTGTCAATCATTTTGTAGAATTTGCAAACCAGTCATGTTTCCTTTATCATAATGGCTAAGGTTTGCATGACTTTCTGAGCCACAGGATCAAGGGAATGTCGTGATAGTTATAGTGTATTGTACTTGTATTTCTTTCAAAATTGTATAGTGATTCTCACTACCCAGTACCACTGTCAGAACTGATTCCGATAACTGTTTACAGTGTTAAGACCGTTGTCCTCTGATTCTGATTCTGAAATATCCACAACAGGCAGTGGTGATGCCTGCAGTAATTCTAATTTTCCAAGTTGTTAACTGACAACCATCCAGTTACAAGTATTAACTCTCAAGAATAATGACCCGTTAGGCACAGACAGAATCTGTATTTACTGACTCCTGTAGAATAAACTCCCACTACCTATTAAATGCTCCCAATGGTGTCCATCTCAAATAGCCTCTGATAACCAAGTCCAGCTCCTGGCCTTCACACATGGCTTAGCTATTAAGCCTGGCAGAACCATTTGAACTGACAGGAGAAGGGACAAAGGCAGGTTACAGGCGGCAAAAAACCAGTCACTCTGGGCAAATGGGGCTCGTCAGCCATGACAGGCAGCTCATCTAGGAGAAGGAACACTGTGGTATCAAACCCTTGTGGCTATACCCATTCATGGGGAAGGCTTTGGGAGTGAACCCCAAGGAAAGTCAGGAACTGAAGTCCCTAAGGCAGACGTATGTTGAGTTCAACACTGACTGGCAAGTCCTGTGAAGCCACTGGTGCCAAACTGTATTGGTTTCTGCCATTTCTTTGAATTCATCAGCTGCATGGAGAGGGGGAGCCTTCTACGTGGGCAACTGCTTGCTCTCCACGTTGTACTGCCCTGGCGTACGTATTGGTTTGCATTATCAGTTAGACAGCTGGGATGCAACATCCATTGTCGATCCCAACCAACGGAGGGCTTCAAGGAAAAATATCCCATTTGATGTACGTATTTTAAAGCCTCCAAAGTCCTTTGAAGTTTCTTCTAATTTGGTCATTGTGCTCATCAGTGTTTCCAACACATTATTTCTTGAGTCACTGGTCATCCGATATTGTACTGGCTACATAAGTTGGTAAAGAAGGCACATGGCATGCTTGCCTTTATTGGTGAGAGTAAGAAAGTCATGCTGCAGCTAAATAAAACTTTACTCAGACCACACTTGGAGTATTGTGTGCAGTTCTGGGCACCTCTTATAGGCAAGTTTGGAGACTGTGGAGAGAGCAGACTGTGAGAAAAGGTTTCCAGAATGCTGACTGGATTTGAGCATAAACTATAAGGAAAGTTTTGACAAACTTGGGTTGTTCTCTCTAGAGTGTTGGAGACTGAGGGAGACCTAATAGAGGTTTTTTTTTAAATTGAGAGACATATATGGGGTAGACAGTCATTATCTTCTCCCCAGGGTAGAAATGTCAAACATCAGCGGACACACTTTTAAGGTTAGAGAGGAGAAGTTTAAAGGTGACCTGAGGGGCAATTTTTTTTTTACAGTGTGTGGTAAATACCTGGGATGGGTTTTCAGGGTTAGTAGTGGAAGCAGACAGTTTGATGGAGCTTAAAGGCTTTTACAAAGACACATGAATATGAAGGGAATGGAGGGCTGTGGATAATGCAAATGAAGAAAACATTTAGTATGAAATGGAATCAAGATCAAATGAACCAAATGGCCTGTCCAGTGCCGTACTGTTGTGTATTCTATGTATTCAACCAATCAGAAATGGTATAGGTCTAGCAGAAGACGTACAACATTGTTAAGATTCCATTTCCATTCCCTTGCTTTTGATGGTGATAAAGAGAACATAATTTGTACTTGACAATCTTTACAGCAAGTTTAGTTTATTCTGTGTGACAGGTGAAATCTATTTATTTGAGTTGAGATCTGACATCTGTTCCTTCCCTGTTTGTCTATAGGGGTTTGCCTTCACCTCTTTTGCAATTGCTTCGAGTTGATGGACTGAGCCATGTCCAAGGACTCATCAGAGGATCTGAACAAGTTCACCAGAGTTGTCACTAACTTCATAAAAACAGTCATAGACAAGAGTGTCCCCACAAAATCATTCAGAATTTTCCCCAATCAGATGCCCTGAATGAACCACAAGTTCCCCAATGTGCTGAGGGCCAAATCAGAGGCACTCAAGTCTAACGACCAAGAAAGTTACCAGAGTTCCAGGTACAATCTCCAGAAAGTATTCTTCAGGAGGGTGAAACCACTGAAAGCATCTGGCCCGGATGGGATATCTGACCAAAAACTAAAGACCTGTGCTGATCAACTGCTGGAGTGTTCACTGAGATCTTTAACCTCTCCCTTTGGCTGTCTGACGTACCCACCTGTTCAAGCAGGCTTCAATTATACTGGTGCCCAAGAAAAACGTGGTAACCTGCCTCAATGACCATTGTCTTGTAGCACTTATTTCTGAAAGGCTGATAATAAAACATACCAACTCCTACCTGAGAAGCGAATTGGATGCTCTCCAATTTCTCTACTCGTTCAACAGATCCACAGCAGATGCTGTTTTAGTGGCTCTACACTCAACCCTGGAGCATCTGGACAGCAAAGATGCATACATCAGGATGCTCTTTATCAACTACAGCTTGGCATTCAGTACTATCGTTCCCTCAAAAATAATCAATAAGCTTCAAGACCTTGGCTTCAATAACTCCTTATGCAATTGAATCCTCGATTTCCTTACTTGCAGACTTCAGTCAGATTGGATTGGCAACATCTCCTCCACAATTTCCATCAGCACAGGTGCACCACACTGAGCCCCCTGCTCAACTCACTTTACACATATGACTATGTGGCTAAGTACAGCTCCAGTACCATATTTAAGTCATATCCCCTGTCATAGGCTGAATCAAAGATGGTGATGAATCAGTACATAAGGAGAGAGATTGAAAACCTGGTTCCAATGTTGCAAGACCACAGAATTGATTATTGACTGCAGGAAGTCATGAGCAAATTCTCTTCAGTGGATTAGAAATGGAGAGGGTCACCAACTTTAAATTCCTTGGTGCTATTAGTCAGAGGACCTACCCTGGGCCCAGCACTTAATTGCAATTATGAAGAAAGCATAGCAGCACCTCTGCTTCTTTAGGAGCTTGCGAAGATTCAGCATGACATCTAAAACTTTGACTAACTTCCAGTTATGTATGGTGGAGAGTATATTGACTGGCTGCATCACATCCTGGTATGGAAATACCAATAGTCTTTAACAGAAATCCTACAATAAGTAGTGGATATGAGTACAGGTAAAGCAACACCCCCCCACCCCCACACACACACACACACACACACACACACACACACACACACACACACACACACACACACACACACACACACACACACACACACACACACACACACACCATTGAGCACATCTGCATGAACCGTTCTTGCAGGAAAGTAGCATTCATCTTCAGAGACCCCTCCCTCCAACCACCCAGAACAAGCTCCCTTCTCACTGCTGCCATCAGGAGGTACAGGAGCCTTGGGACTCACGCCACCAGGTTCACAAACAGTTATTACCCTCAGCCATCAGCCACTTGAACCAAGGGGATAACTTCACTCACCTCATCATTGTAATGTTCCCACAATCTATAGACTCACTTTCAAGGGCTCTTCATCTCATGTTCTCAATATTCATCGCTTATTTATTATTTATTATTTCTTTTTCTTTCTTTTTGTATGTGCAGTTTGTTGTGTTCTGCACACTGGTTGTCCTCCCTGTTGGTATGGTCTTTCATTGATTCTATTAAGGTTATTGGCATAATAGCCTACAAGAAACTGAATCTCAGGGTTGTTTATAGTGGCATAAAAGTACTTTGATAATAAATTTGCTTTGAACGTTGAACTTATTAACTCCACTTCCTACCACAGATCTCTGATTTCTGAATGGTCCATGAACGCAAACTCATTATGCCTTTTGTAGTATTTAGTTTAATTTTATTTTATTGTTTAGAAATACAGCATGTTAACAGGCCCTTCCAGCCCAACGCCTCCACACCACCCACTTACATACATGCGACTAATTAAACTACTAAGCCGTACATCTCTGGAGTGTGGGAGGGAACCGGAGCACCAGGACGAAACCCACGTGGTAACAGGGAGAACATACAAACTCCTTACAGACAGCGGTGGAATTGAACCCGGATGGTTGGTGCTGTAATAGTTTTACAGTAATAGTAATTTATTTTGTTGCATTCCACTGCTGCTGCAAAATAAAACAAATTTATCATCAAAGTGCATATATGTCATATAAATTAGTGATAATAGATCTGATTCTGAGGTTACTGGTTCAATAATATTTTACCAAATCTGGATCCCTCTGCTGAATTTGGCACAGCATCAATAATTCCTCTTATAAACTGCACTTCCTGCATTCCTAGTTGCTTGTACATTGTGTTATTCTGAAGCTGTGATTACAGAAGGGTGACTTGTGGAGTAGAGGGTCACAAATATAAGCAGTGAATGCAGAAAGAGTAACTGCAACCACTCTGAGTTGCCCTAAGCAACCCCAGAGCACTTGTACTCGTGCAAACTCAGGTTTAGCGTGGACCCTCACTCAACACAATGCCATGCATTCAATGTCACACCACTCACATTTCAATCGGAATACCAAAGCCAAGTTCCCCAGACAATCACTCACATCATCCCCAGGTGACATGGGAGTTCTCCACCTCCTCATGGACACCCTGCTCTGGTCTTCTACCTGCTCTGGATCTCTTTATTGCTAATTGCCACTGGGACATCAACCGTCTCGACTTCACCGCACCCTGTTCCAATTCCAACCTCACTCCTTCCGAACGCTCTGCTCTCCACTCCCTCCGCACCAATCCCAACCTCACTATAAAACCTGCTGATAAGGGGGGAGCTGTTGTAGTCTGGTGTACTGACCTCTACCTGGCCGAGGCACAGCGGCAACTCTCTGATACCTCCTCTTGTTTACCCCGCGATCATGATCCCACTAAGGAGCACCAGGCCATTGTCTCCTATACCATCACCAACCTTATCAGCTGTGGGGATCTCCCATCCACTGCCACCAACCTCATAGTTCCCACACCCCACACTTCCCGTTTCTACCTCCTACCCAAGATCCACAAACCTGCCTGTCCAGGTAGACCTATTGTCTCAGCTTGCTCCTGCCCCACTGAACTCATTTCTGCATACCTTGACAATGTTTTATCCCCCCTTGTTCAATCTCTTCCCACCTATGTTCATGACACTTCTCATGCTTTGAAGTTTTTCAATGATTTTAAGTTCCCTGGCCCCCATCGTCTTATTTTCACCATGGACGTCCAGTCCCTATATACCTCCATCCCCCACCGAAGCTCTTCGCTTCTTTTTGGATTCCAGACCTAATCAATTCCCCTCTACCACCACTCTCCTCCGTCTAGCGGAATTAGTTCTTACTCTCAATAATTTCTCCTTTGGCTCCTCCCACTTCCTCCAAACCAAGGATGTAGCCATGGGCACCCGTATGGGTCCCAGTTATGCCTGCCTTTTTGTTGGCTTTGTGGAACAGTCCATGTTCCAAGTCTATACCGGAATCCATCCCCCTCTTTTCCTTCGCTACATCGACGACTGCATTGGCGCTGCCTCCTGCATGCATGCTGAGCTTGTCGACTTCATTAACTTTGCCTCCAACTTTCACCCTGCCCTCAAGTTTACCTGATCCATTTCTGACACCTCCCTCCCCTTACTTGATCTTTCTGTCTCCATCTCTGGAGACGGCCTATCTACTGATATCTACTATAAGCCTACAGATTCTCACAGCTACCTGGACTATTCCTCTTCCCACCCTGTCTCTTGCAAAGATGCTATCCCCTTCTCACAATTCCTCCATCTCCGCCGCATCTGCTCTCAGGATGAGGCTTTTCATTCCAGGACGAAGGAGATGTCTTCCTTTTTTAAACAAAGGGGCTTCCCTTCATCCACCATCAACTCTGCTCTCAAACGCATCTCTCCCATTTCCCTCACCCCATCCACCCGCCACCCCACTTGGAATAGGGTTTCCCTTGTCCTTACCTACCACCCTACCAGCCTCCAGGTCCAACGTATAATTCTCCGTAACTTCCGCCACCTCCAATGGGATCCCACTACCAAACACATTTTTCCCTCCCCCCCTTTCTGCTTTTCGCAGGGATCTCTATGCGACTCCCTTGTCCACTCGTCCCCTCTATCCCTTCCCACCGATCTCCCTCCTGGCACTTATCCTTGTAAACAGCACAAGTGCTACACCTGCCCTTACACTTCCTCCCTCACCACCATTCGGGGCCCCAGACAGTCCTTCCAGGTGAGGCGACACTTCACCTGTGAGTCGGCTGGTGTGGTATACTGCGTCCAGTGCTCCCGGTGTGGCCTTTTATATATTGGTGAGACCCGACAGACTGGGAGACCGTTTCGCTGAACATCTATGCTCGGTCCGCCAGAAAAAGCAGGAACTCCCAGTGGCCACACATTTTAATTCCATGTCCCATTCCCATTCTGATATGTCTATCCATGACCTCCTCTATTGTCAAATGAATCCAAACTCAGGTTGGAGGAACAACACCTTATATACCGGCTGGGTAGCCTCCAACCTGATGGCATGAACATTGACTTCTCTAACTTCCGCTAATGCCCCTCCTCCCTTTCCTACTCCATCCCTGACATATTTAGTTGTTTGCCTGTTCTCCATCTCCCTCTGGTGCTCCCCCCCCTCCTTTCTTTCTCCTGAGGCCTCCCGTCCCATGATCTTTTCCCTTCTCCAGCTCTGTATCACTTTCGCCAATCACCTTTCCAGCTCTTAGATTCATCCCACCCCTTCCAGTCTTCTCCTATCATTTCACATTTCCCCCTCCCCCCACTACTTTCAAATCTCTTACTATCTTTCCTTTAGGTTAGTCCTGACGAAGGGTCTCCGCCCAAAACGTCGACAGTGCTTCTCCCTATAGATGCTGCCTGGCCTGCTGTGTTCCACCAGCATTTTGTGTGTGTTGTTGTTTGAATTTCCAGCATCTGCAGATTTCCTCGTGACATGGGAGTTCTTGCAGCTTTGCCATATACACTTAAAAATGTAATACTTTTACAACTTACAGAAACTGGTTTCAAAAATTGGAACAACCCAATGTTTGTTTTCCTTTCTAAACCACGACATAGCAGCAGAATTAGGCTATTTGGCCCTTTGAGTCTGATTCGTCCTTCAATCATGACTGAATATTTTTCAACCCCATTTGCCCATCTTCTCCCTTTAACCCTAGTATGGTCAGGAGAATAGACAAAGTTCTCTGTCACAGGGGTAGAGCGTCCCGAAGGCTGTGTTGCCTGCCTGGTGCCCGGGTTTGGGACAGCTTATCTGACCTGCAGAGGAATTTGCAGTGGAGAGGAAAGATCCAGTTGTCATGGTCCATGTGGGTATCAACGATGTAGGCAGAACAAGAGGTTCCGCTGAGGGAATTTGAGCAGCTAGGGACTAAATTAAAAAGCAGAACCATAAAGGAGGTAATCTCTGGATTACTACCTGAGCCACATGCAAATTGGCACAGGGTTAAGAAGATTAGAGAGTTAAATGTGTGGTTCAAGGATTGGTGTGGGAGAAGTGGGTTTGAATTCACGGGAAACTGGCAGCGGTATCGGGGAAGGAGGGAGCTGTTCCATTGGGACAGACTCCACCTGAACCGTGATGGGACCTGGATCCCAGCGAATTGCATAACTAAGGCTGTGGATAGGGCTTTAACCTAAATAGTAGGGGAGGTGCATTCAACAGATTGGAGAAATATGGATAAAGTAAAAGTGTGGATAATGATAAAGTAAAGGCAGAAGTTAAAAAAGAGAAAAGTAAAGGTGGAGTACAGAAAAGTCAAATGCATAAGAGACAAAGGCTACTAGATTTTAAAGGCACAATGAGTGTAAGGGCACTTCATCTGAATGCCCGTAGTAATAACAGGTAATATGGAAGGATAGGCAGGAAGGTAGGGGAGGTGGGGTAACACTCTTAATTAAGGATGAGATCAGGGTGATAGTGAGAGATGGTATAAGGTCTAAGGAGCAGAATGTTGAATCCATCTGGGTAAAGATTAGGAATAGTAAAGGGAAAAAATCACTGCTGGGAGTTGTCAATAGGTTACAGACTAACAACATTACAGTGGCACAGGCAATAAACTGAGAACTGGCTGCCTTAAGGGCACCAAATGACTTGGCCTGCACAGCCCTCCTTGGCAATGAATTCTGCAGATTCACCACACTCGTTTAAATAATTTAATAGAGGTCAGCTTGTGGTGTTTTGAAATAATCAAAACCAGGGAAAGGGCTTGCTTTACTGTCGTTGTTGCTTATGTGACCTACAAACATGGTGGGTATGGTATTGGTGCTGGAATGTGTGGCAACACTCATGGGCTGCCCACAGCACTACTTGAGTTGTGTTGGCTGTTAACACAAATGCAGCGTTTCACTGTATGTTTCGATGCACATGTGATAAATCAATGAATCTGAACCAAGGCAGGGCAAAGGACTCAGCAGCAGTTGAACTGAGACAGAAATTGGTTGTCTCAGAGATGGCTAGGTATATAATTTTATCCTCGGACGCAGATATGCAATGATTACCGTTTTATGGCCTCATTCATATCTCACCCTACACATCCCAAACATAACATCACCCACGGTGACAACGTCTTTAGCGGGAGAAACGCAAGAGCTCCCTCTCTACACACTTTAAGGTTACCACTTGATTCAATTGCACTTTCCTCATTTTATCTAGAATCTTGAGTAACTCAGATTTTGCTTGGTTATGCTCCTAATGGCCCTCTTTGAAATTTTGGCAAGCCTGGAAAAATCTTTCCATTTATCATCAGCTGCACTGCCTGAACTGCAGTCCTCTGACTCCCTCGTGTGGTAGGGAGCATGTGACAGAGTGAGAAATTCTTCGACTATGAATAACCTGAAGACACTCCATGTCTCTTTATGCCATGAGAACAGTGTTAGGGGTCACCTTAAAGCTGTTGTGAAAGCAGTGTAAAGAGAAACAACTTGAGTTACAAGGCCGATAGGAAATCACCATAGGACATCTACTTATATGTTCCTAGTTCTCTTATCAGGTGGGACGTTGTCAGCCTACTCACGAAGGAGCATGCCACAACACAAACAGAACTCTTCCAGCTACTCTTTCATTCATTCATTAGGATGTGCGTATCACTGAAGATATGGTGAAGGGGAGGGGGAGGGGGAAGGGGAAAGGGAGAGAGAGAGTTAATGTCACAATCTACCTCATCATGGCTGGCCTGAACTGCACTTTCTCTGAAACTATTACTCCATAATCTGCATTCTGTTATTACTTTTTTTGTTGACCTAATGTGATGATATGACCTACTGTCTATGGATGGCATGCAAAGTAAAATTTTCCCTCTGTACGTTGGTACGTGACAACCACTTTACTAATTTACAGGCTTGTGCATGAAAGTTCAAAGTACATTTATTATATACTATATACAACCTTGAAATTCATCTTCTTACAGCCACAAAAAAAAAAGAAACTGAATTGAACCCATTAAAAACTGTCAAACACCCAATGTGTGGAAAGAAAGAACAAGTCGTGCAAACAATAAAAAGTAAACAAGTAAAACCCAGAACTAAAGTTCACGAAAGCATGTTCTTCCTGCAAGGTGCTCATGGAGATCTCCAGGACATAGCCTTGTGCCTTTGGAAGTAGCCAGAGAGATCTCTGTAAAGGTACATTATGTGCACAACTTCTGTGATCTATCTTCTGGGTAATGTCCATACTGTGGAAGTGGTAGAATCCCCCTGCTCTGCTCTCTCTGTACCTATGGCTGTTTCAGTAAGTACAGCTTCAACACCATCTAGAAATTCACCTGAGATTCCATATGTGAGATAGGTCAGCTGGTTGAGTGATGTCTAACAACTTTATTTGTTTAAACATGTTTATGTTTAACAATGTTTATTTTCCCTACATTCTCATCAGCTCATTCATATTCTGCCACTCACTTACACACTACAGGCAATTTATATTGGCTAATGAACCCACCAGGCCACACGCCTTTGGGATGTGGGAGGAAGCCTCATCTAAAAAATTGAAAAATTATGGAAGAATCAAGAGCAATTTCTCCCTATAAAAGCCAGGTGATTTGGCAATACTGAAGTCACTGAACTATCTTGACAATGGAATTAGCAAATCAACCTCACTCTGCCTCGAAATAACACTGTCATCTTGCAACCTAACTTACATCATTATAAACGTTAGTGATAGTACCGTGTTAAAGGGAATGAATCTAGCACCACATCTTTGTGTAATGTTCTGGTATCAGTCGCAGACCTAACTAAACAGAGGATATATCTGTTTATCACTTCCTTAATTCTTAAGTAATATGGCTAATGCTAACAGAATTAACTTAAAATAAGTGCCTCAAATTTGAACATCTTCGTATCAACTATTCCAGTATCCTAGGTTGTCCATTCGTGTTTAAATCATACCACTAGTTATTTTAATTTTGCCTCTCTAGGACAGAAAATGTTTTTATTGAATTACATTGATAAATTATTATTAGTATTGAGAAGATCTGCAGACATCACCTTGCAATAATTTGCGAAAAACTTCGTTCAAATCTCTGCGTGGGCAAAGTAATTTCTAGAATTCTTAAATATAAATTTAACTGATGCATTTCATCCTAATGACACTTTTTAGAGCCTTTTGGGGTAGGTAGGTAGGTCGCATCCAGAATTATTTCCAGGTAGCGGACGATTTTCTTCCACGGCGCTCTGACGTATTGGGAAATCACACGCATACTAGGCAAGTTACAGCAGTGGTTTGCCATTTCCTTCTGCCAAGTGAGGTTTTTTTAAAAGATCACCAGCTCTTAATGGGAGCCCGCTGGATTCAAACTTGGGACTTCTCACCCAGAAGTCCAGCGCTGATGCCACTACGCCACCAGCCTTTTGGAGTAGAATGTGCAATTGCAGTAAAGACTATTGGTTTTGTGTACCAAGATTTAATGACCTTTGATATCAGTCGGTCAGTACTTTTTTTTATCTGGTCAAAAAAATGCCAATGCTAAAAACTCGCTAGAGTTGTTAGCAGTTATAAGGCAAATACTCTGTTGGCCTTCAGATGCAGAAGGATTTGCGACTGCACAGGATCTTGGTAATACCCCTTCTGGAGTTTTGTGTAGATACAAGGGATTGTACCTGTTGCAATCCGGAGCAGTAAACGAAAAAGCTAGAAGAACTCCGTGGATCAGGCAGTATCTTTGGAGGGAAATGACAGTCGGCGTTTTTGTTAGAGTTTCTTCATCTGGACTGCGACAGTCAATATTTCAGGTCAAGACCTTCAAATGCAATTTTAGTTTTCTTACCAAGGGATGTTTTGTCACGGACGAAGGTGAAATGAGAAAAGGTTAGAGCAGATCTTGTGGCTAGTTCCTAGCTATCATTTCAGGGATGATTTCGTGTGAGGCCCTGGGCAATGATTTCTAGTATTACTTTACCCCTTAAATCTTATTCACTAGAATGTTCAAACACTGGCTTTCTGAGAAGGTCCCAAAACTAGGAATCCCGGGACATTGAGTATCACCTCAATCTGACCTCCGGCGAGTCTGAGTTGCGGAGGACCCGCCCCTGTGGGGGAGGGGGGAGGGGAGGGGCTGGGTGATGACGTCATAATGTGCGCCGGGCCTGGTAGTGACAGGCGAAGCCGCGGATTCGGCAGCTGTGATCTAGGTATTCTCGCCGACAGCAGAGCGGCCCTCTCATATAGAGTCAGGTGGGTCAGAAGACTCCCTGCCAGGGTGACCAGTGCCCCCAGGATTACGTCCAGGCGCCGTTTAGCCACCACAACGAGGTTTGAGCAGCGCTGGCGGGGTGATACAGCGGCGCGCGATGATTGGCTGAGGACGTTTCCATGGGAATAGGTTGTTTGGCGGCCCCTCGGCCCCTCTCCCTCTTCTGACCCTCCTCATAGCACAGTAGGGGAACAGGTTTTTTGGCCCATCATGTCGGTATTTACTACGATGCAAAATTTTAACTAATCCTATCTGCCTGCACGTGGTCCATATCTTCATTCTCTGTTGGTTCACGTGTCCATCTGAGAGCTTCTCAAACGTTATTATCATTATCTACTACCGTTAATTTCCCTGGCAGCGCGTTCCAGGCACCCACTGTAGTGTGTAAAAAACACACACACTTGCCCTACACATCTTTGAATTATCTTAAATACACGCCCTCTGTTGTTAGATATTTTTACCCTGGGGAAAAGAGGCCAAAAGCCTATCTATACCTCTGATAATCTTATAAACTTTCGTCATGTTTTCCTTCAGCTTCTGATACTCCAGAGAAAACAATACCAGTTTGTCCAGTCTCTCCTTGTAGTATATATCCTATAATCCAGGCAGCATCTTGGTAAATTTCCCTACCATCTGCAAATGTCACTCAAGAAAGTATCTTCAAGAAAGGAAGGAGGCAGAAGAAAGGAAACTGAAGGCCAGTTAGTCTGACCCCAGTGTTTGGGAAGACGTTGGAGTCAATTGTTAAGGACAAGGTCTCAGGATACTGGAGACACATAATAGGCCACAGTCAGCATGGTTTCCTCAGGGGAAATCTTGCCTGACAAATCTGATGGAATTCTGTTAAGAAATAGCAAGCAGGATAGACAAAGGAGAAGCAGTTGGTGTTGTGTACTGTATTTGGATTTTCAGGAGGCTTTTGACAAGGTGCTACCATAAGGCTGCTTAACAAGCTACGAGCCCTAGGTGTTACAGGATACTAGCAGGAGGCAAAGAGTGGGAATGAAGGGAGCCTTTTCTGGCTGGCTGCCAGTGACTATTGGTGTCCCACGGAGTTCTGTGTACTTTTTACATTATATCTCAATGATTTGGATAATGGTATTCATGACTTTGTTGTAAAGTTTGCAGATGATAGGAAGACAGGTACTTTTGAGGAAGCTGCCTCATTACAGGAAGGATGTGGATGCTATAGAGAGAGTGCAGAGGAGATTTACAAGGATGTTGCCTGGATTGGAGAGCATGCCTTATGAGAATAGATTGAATGAACTTGGCCTTTTCTCCTTGGAGCGACAGAGGATGAGAAGTGTCCTGATAGAGGTGTAGAAGATGATGAGAGGCAATGATCATGTGGATAGCCAGAGGCTTTTTCCCAGGGCTGAAATGGCTTAGCACAAGGGGGCATAGTTTTAAGGTGCCTGGAATTGGGTACAAGGGGAATGTCAGAGGTAAGTTTTTCACAGAGAGCAGTGGGTGCGTGGAATGCACTGCCAGCAAAGGTGGTAGAAGCGAATACAATAGGGTCTTTTAAGAGACTGTTAGATAGGTACATGGAGCTTAGAAAAATACAGGGCTATGCGGTAGAGAAATTCTAGGCAGCTTCTGTAGTAGGTTATATGGTTGGCACAACATTGTGGGCCGAAGGGCCTGTAACGTGCTGTAGATTTTCTATGTTCTAAGTAGAAAGGCTAAAGAAGGACTTAGAAATGTTAGGAGAATGGGCAAAGAAATAGCAGGTGGCATACAATGTTGTATGGTCATGCACTTTGGTAGGAGAAATGAAAGGGTTGACTATTTTCTAGATAGAGAGAAAATACCAAAACTGAGGTGCAAAGGGACCTGGGAGTCCTTGTGCAGGATTCCCTAAAAGTTAATTTGCAGGTTGAGTCTGTGGTGAGGAAGGTGAGTGCAATGTTAGCATTCATTTCAAGAGGACTAGAACATAAAAGCAAGGATGTAAGTTGAAACTTTATTAAGCACTGGTGAGGCCTCACTTGGAGTATCGTGAGCAGGTTTGGGCCCCTTATCGTAGAAAGGATGTGCTGAAACTGTAGAGAGTTCCAAGGTGGTTCACAAAAATGATTCCAGGATTGAATGACTTGTCATATGAAGAGCGTTCAATGATTCTGGGCCTGTATTCACTAGAATTCATAAGAAAGTGGTGATCTCATTGGTCAAATGGTTGCACTCTTTTGAATCACGGGGTTCACAAACATTTGAGGTAGCTCTCCAGTGCAGTGCTGAGAGTGTGTTGACCTGACGGAGAACCCAATTTTCTTAATGAAACTTCATCTGTTCACTCTTCAGCTGTGTGCAAAGAATCCTCAGTATAAATTAGAAAATTCTACATCTATTTCCATTTAATGGGGGGGGGGGGGGGAGAGAAGAATTTTTACTTTCCTGACTACAATAACTGCACTTCAGCATTACTTTGCATGTAAAGCAATTTGGGATGACCAGGTAATCATGGAATGATCTAGCTTTCCAAAGGTTAACAAGCAGATCGATCAAGTAATTAAGAGTGGATGTTCACAGCTTCCTGAAAGTGGTGGCACAGATGGACAGGTTGTAGACTGAGGCAGTGACTATAAAAGAGGAAATGCCATGTTATAGGTGTGCAAAACTTTCATTAGGCTAGGATTTTGTAGAACTGGAATAAATAAGTGATTGGAACAAAACTTCTTATAACTATAGCGTGGTTTATGTCTGTGCCATTTGCAGAGGCAATTTTCTCAGAAATTTTTAGAAAAGCTGCTGAAATTCTCAATCAATGTCTTTTCTTCACTGTATATTTGAAATTTTTATCATTTTAAACCAGAACTAATTTATTATTTTTCTCAAATTTTAGTGTGATGAGGTAGCATACTGTTTATAAAGTCCTGTCCACAATGGGATCTCAGGCATATGGTGAAGGGGCAGAACCTTCTGAAGCCTTCTTGAAAGATATGGATTCAAAGGATAAAAAAGTGGAACAGAGTGGAATCAGTGACTGTGAATCCAGGGATGAGAAAAATCAATCAAAGGAGAATGAATGGAATGTTGGCAGAAAGGAGCCCATATCAAAAAGACAGATGAAGAAGTTAATGAGGGAGAAACAATGGCAGGACCTAAAAGAGCAACGCAAGTATGTGTTATTGAATAAATATGTCCCCATTTTAATTTCCTTAGAGACATCATTTATATCATGAATAGAAGTCAAAATCTCTCTTGTCAAATGACATGATAACTTTTCTTGATATTTCACTATGATCTGCATTTTGATTTTTCTACCTTCTAATAGCCCCCAACATATCTTCTTTAGTTGTGAAATAGAAGCAAATGAAGCTGTATCCACAACTCTCTGCAGTTTCTTGTGATCATGTGCAAAGCAGTTGCCATACCAAACTCTTTGAAATGCCTACTGTACTCATTTCCATTGATGCTGCCTGGCCTGCTGAGTTCCTCCAGCATTTTGTGTGTGTTGCTTGCATCCAGATGTGATGTTTTCTATGGTTCACCAGTAAAAGTTGGTAAGGGTTGAGGGGATCAGTTCTTACGTTTTGCTGACATTAAGAGAAAGGTTGTTGTCATAACACCATGTCACTATGCTCTCTATCTTCTTCCTGTACTCCATAATGATTTGAGATATAGCCCACTATGGTGGTATCATTGCAACCTTACAGATGGGGTGAGAGCAGAATCTGGCCACGCAGTCAGGAGTAGAATAGGGGGCTAAGGACGCAACTTATGGAGCACCATGGTTTAGAATAACTCTGGCGGAAGTGCTGCCGCCGAACCTTACTGATTGAATCTGTTGGTCGGAAAGTCAGGCATCCAGTTGCAGAGGGAGGCATTGACTCCCAAGATCCAGAGTTTGTTAACGAGTTTGCTTGGAGTTTTAGTAATGAAGTATTATACTAGAATAGCCTAGTCATATGTAGATGGATAAGGGAACTTTTTTTAAAAAGTAAAGAACAGACTGGGGCTGTGAGAGACAGAATACAACGGATGCTAGAAAATGAATAAAAACGTATAATTCCCGGAAGGAAATCACCTTCTGTTTACCTCAGATTTCCAATAACCATTTTAATTTTTATGCTGCCCAATTGCCCTTGTGCTCTTCCTATGCATCCCATTTAGACCTGATAAGTGCAGCTAGTGCTTTTGATACCTCCTGTATATCAATGATTGGCACCTCTAGAATCTCAGTTATGCTTCAGTTAATTCACTGCCAAGTCATGCCCAGAATGCCAAAGTGTGTAAAGGAAAAACATGGATTAGGAGGGACTCCATCAGGTTTAGGAACGGTAATTACCCCTCAACCATCAGGCCCTTGAACGAGAGGGGATAACTTCACTCGCCCCATCATCGAACTGTTCCCACAACCTATGGACGCACTTTCAACAACTCTTCATCTCATGTTCTCAATATTTATTATTTATTTATTATTATTATTATTTTCTTTTTGCATTCGCAGTTTGTTGCCTTTTGGACATTGGTTGTTTGTCCATCCTCTTGGATGCAGTCTTTCATTAATTCTGTTGTGTTTGTATTTGCTGTGAGTGCCTGCAAGAAAGTGAATGTCAACGATGTAAATGGTGACATACTGTATGTACTTTGATCTCCATTAGAAGGATCGATAGTCCACACTGGTAAGAGTTCATTTCAGTTGCAGGAAAGGTTATTTGAAAGAGATTGAGGCATCACATACTGTATTAACTGTTCATGTACTGGGCCCTTTTTAAGAACTGTGATTTCAAGTTAATCAGTGTACCATATGCCATCTTGGGAAAATACCAGTGTGGCAAGTCACCTGAAACTAACCTTGTCCTTGTCCATTCAATGCCACCTTTGCAGTACCGTAGACACCAGTGAATGCAGTCCAGTTTAGTTCATAATAACAATGAGGACTTTTACATTGAATAGCTACAAACCTTTCACTCACCAATAGTAGAATTAAATTTCTAAACTAATCACTTTTTGACTAATATTTTTCTTCCTCTGGAGTCAGACAGAAACGTAAAGAGAAGAAACTTAAAAAGAAATTAGAACGTCAAACTCGGATCGAAGATGGGATTGAAGAGTCTACTAAAAAGCGCTTTAAGAAAGATATCATTCCAAGTAATGTTCGTGTGGCACTGGACTGCAGCTTTGATAGTTTAATGGTGCTGAAGGTGAGAAAGAGTGAAAATAGCATAGATAGAGTTCACAGCTGTCCTCAGCTAGAGACCTCCCCTTTATAACAAGTTTAAAAGTCAGCACCAGCATTGAACCTGTTAACATTGGGAAATCTCCAGGTTGGACGGACCTTCATGGACCACACAAAAAGATGGGGAGGCAGCAGATTGCATTGCATCCAACAGAGGTGATGGGATTGAACACAAAACCAGCAGATTGTCAGTACATGTAGTCAATAGCCTGGGCTCACCCCGTTGGGCAGGATGTACCCATGGATGCGGCATCTCAGCACTAAGAGGCTGCACTACTCACCTCAACCCACTAAACACCACTCCCACGGGCAACTGCTACACATAATCGTGGGTATTTTTCTCCTGCAGGAGTGCTAGCAGAGGTAGAGATTCATACCTGGTTCCAAAACTGGACAGTCAAAGCTGATGTCTTTTTGTTTTAAAATACAGATGTTGACATATCTGTAAATGACCAAACTGGAGGCCAAATAGTTATAATGAATCAGCAAGCAGTGGCATAGTGGTAAATGTTCTTCTGTGTGACCTCCCACAAAAATGTTTGATGTCTTTTAAAAATAAATACTCATAAATTTAAAAATATTACCCTCCACCTCTTTCTCTTTAATTATTCGAAGTTCAGTCTTCAGTTTCCTTCTCTCTTGAAAGTGATAATTACTCATAGCTGCCTTGATAGTGCACTATTTGTCTGAGTTTAAAAACAAAGTCGAAGTCACCTGACAATTGCAAGATTTACTGTGCTTATATTCTAAGTGTACCTCATGGTCTCATGCTGTTCTCCCATCGTTGAATGGGTTTTGGGCAATGCATTGATGAAAAATGCTGTTAAAACTGACCAGTAGTATGATTTTGTAAGTGTAAAGTGCATCCCTTGTTTGCATTATTTTGCTGTTCAACATTCACAAAGGTATAAAGTGTGTGCACAAGAGTAAAAATTGTTTTATTTAATTTAGGATGTCAAAAAGCTGCATAATCAGATTCAAAGGTGCTATGCGGAAAATCGAAGAGCAACACATCCTGTAAAGGTAAGGTCTCACATTCAGTTTCAGTTGCTTGTCTGCAGGTTGGAGAAATAAAAAGTTGAATTTTACTCCTGAATCCAATTGTTTTCAGTACTTGGTGGTCATTACAGGTAATTTTAAGTAAAACATATTAGGTTGTGAAAACACTTGAGAATAGAACTGTAATATCCCGAACAGTTTTATAGCCAATTAGACAGTGATGATTGTTGATATACAAGTGACACAGAAGCCAATTTAGTTTGTATAATAGACCACAGACAGCAAAGTGAAGAAGACTTGAAAATCTTTCTTAATTGTTTTGAAGGGTAAACATTGTGCTGATACCAGAGAGAATCTCCATGTTCTTCTTTGAAATATTACCAATGAAATATTACCGCTACTTTCTCTTGAGGACAGACAAAGTCACAGTTTAATGTCTCTAACATTTCTTCAGTGTGTACTGGAATCTGAATCTAGATTTGTATTCTTGGGTATCCAGAATGGTATTTGAATTGGTAATCATTTGTAAATAGAGATGAAAGTTACCAACTGAGTCTAATTTAGCACACATCAATGATGTTAAACTAAGACACTAATGTGATTGGTTAACAATCTTGCAATTTAACTATAAGGTATCAGAAACTGCTCTGCTGGGCTTTGACTATATAATCCATGGTTGATTTTCATCAGAGGGGGGGCTTAATTATCAGAGATGCCATCCAACATAACGTGAAATGAGGATATACCTTTCAATTCAGGTATATATCAAAGGTCCTAGAGCAGTATTTAATGAAAAATTAGTATTATTATTTGTGGTTGAAAAGGGATCGAGTACTTTCCTGGCATATATGACAAATAAACTCTTCATGGGCTTCCAACCTGGTACAGGCATTGATTTTAACCAATATTTTGATGACAAAAATGTCAAATTGTCGGTTAAAATCGATAATTACACCTGGCTGGAAGCCCAAGAACAGTTTTTACGCTATTATTTGTGTGCAAGGAGAACTACTTAATTTGATCTAAATAAGAAAGCGAGAATACAAAGTAATTCATGGATGAGGAGAACATGAATACCATAGTAAGTTGGTAGATACCATAGTAAATTGGTTTATTATTGTCACATGCATCGAGGTAGAGTGAAACTCTTTGTTTTGCATGCCATCCAAACAGATCAATTTATCACAGTGCTGAGATGGTACCAGAAAAACAATAATAGATTCTAGAATAAAGTGTTACGTTTACAGAGAAAGTGCAGAGCAGGTAGACAATAAGGTGCAAGGTCATGATGAGGTAGATTGTGAGGTCAAGAGTTCGTCTTATACTAAGGGACAGCGGGCAAAGTGAAGGAACTTCATGGAGATGCAAGAAACTGCAGATGCTGTAGCCTGAAGCAACAGACAATCTGGTGGAGGAACTCAGCTGTTGAGCAGCATCTGTGGGAGGAAAGGAATTGTTGATGATTTGCACTGAAACCGGGTCCTGATGCAGAATTTTGACAGGAAATGTTAATAATTGTTTTCCTCCC
Source organism: Hemitrygon akajei (assembly GCF_048418815.1). Taxonomy (NCBI): domain Eukaryota; kingdom Metazoa; phylum Chordata; class Chondrichthyes; order Myliobatiformes; family Dasyatidae; genus Hemitrygon; species Hemitrygon akajei. The sequence continues at coordinate 38,755,523 of NC_133127.1, forward strand.
ACAGATACTACTCAATCTGCAGCGTTCCTCTGGCACATTATTTGTTGCGCCTGATGGAACTTGAAAAATCTAGGTATCCCTGTATTATTTTTTTGTTTTCCAGTGTGGATGGTGGTTCAAAATGAAGAGAAAAGAGAAAAAGCTTCGGTTACAGATTTATCCGGTCTAGTGTGGATGTAGCCTATGTTTCACTGTTAAAATGTAGAACAGTACAGCATAGGAACAAGCCCTTTGTTACATCATGCCAGTGCCAACTGTTAACTAATCTAACCTGCCTACACATGATCCCAATCCCTCTTTCCCCCCACATGTTCACGTGTCTGTCTAAATGCCTCTTAAACATTAGTATCTTGTTTGCTTTCACTACTTCCCCTGGTAGCATGTTCCAGGCACCTACAATACTCTGTGGGGGAAAAAGCTTCCCTTGTACTGTAAATCTCCTTAAAGCTTTTCTCCTTTGTTGGAGTCTGTTGTTTTTTATACTTTTTATAAGATATTAGTTGAACTAATGCAAGATTAAAATCGTAGTTTTAATCATAGTTTCTTTTTGACTGACATAATTTGTAATTTTAGCAATTTGTATCTTCAACAAACTCATGTATTTTTCACAATGTGTGGTGTTTTGTCTCTACTTACTGGTAGAAAGCGGTATAGCAGTTACATAACGGTTTATCACCCCTTTTCACTTTTCATTGGCTAAGTTTTAATACATAACCCATGCAATATGGTTGTACAGCAGTTGATTTGGTTCGTTCTTATCTAAGGAATTTCTCTTATCTGGATTATAAAGATGATAGATTTTTTGTTAAAAATGCCATCTTTTTCTTTAATTTTGGTCCCTTGGTCCTCAGCTCCTCACTCAGTTTTAAATATACTTGTTTAAACCTTAAAATAAACGATCATGAAGAAACATGTTTTTTACTCTTATCGAACTCCTAAAAGAATGCAGGGATTGAAAATTACCAAGATTCAACATCTTATAGCTTCTACTCTGTACTCCAGGCCACACTTAGTGGAACTCTTCTGCAAACTTTCCAAAGCTTCCACATCTTCCTGTCATGTGGTGGACAGAACTACATGCAATACTCAATATGACTTGTCTAAAGTTGTACACAGCTGTTTTCTAGACATTGTTAAGTGTTCTACAGTGTTGAAAGTTTGAATGTAATTATGATAAACTCTGGAGCTTTTGAATAAGTATTAATTCTTATTTTACCTCCTTTTCTAGATGTTCTTGACCAGTCATAGTGGACAACTAAAGAAGAATATGGATGAAAATGACAAAGGATGGGTCAACTGGAAGGTATGAAGAAAGTATTTATGGAATAGTTTGATTGGGCAAATGACGATGAGTCTTTGCTTCTGTTGGACTGTGTTCTGGCTGAGCAGTTTACCAGAACTAATCAAATAGCCCTGAAAATAGTTAGAAATTCTCCAGCGTAGATTGATGTTCCTGTCGATTTCTCTTTTAAACTATTGGGTTTGGCCTTCACATGCTACCTCACTGACCTCGAATGATATTTTAGGATGTTTTGCAAAAACCGATCTATAAAAGGAAAAACAATGCTTGCTGTCCTACCTAAGTGGCTCCGAGTCCAGAAAAACATGTATTTTAAAAATGTATAAGCTCATAAGGCATAGGAGCAGAATTAGGCCATTCAGCCCATCGAGTCTGCTATGCCATTTCATTATGGCTGACCCATTTCCCTCTCAATTCCATTGTCCTGCCTTCTCCCGTAACCTTTCACACCATGACTAATAAAGAATCTATCAACTTATGACTTAAATACACCCAATAAGCTGGCCTCCAAAGCCACCTCTGGCTGTGAATTCCACAGATTCACCACCCTCTATCTAAAGAAATTTCTCTTCATCTCTTGATGAAGTCCTTCTATTCTATTCTGTGGCTGTGCTCACAGGGTTCAATGAAATCCCTCATCATTCTACTAAATTCCAGTGAGTACAAGCCCAGAGCCATTAAACATTCCTTATATGATAACCTTTTCGTTCTTGGAATCGTTCTCAAGAACCTTCTCTGAACTCTCTCTAATGTCAGCACATCATTTCTTAGATAAGGGGTAACGCCAAAATCTATTGATTCTTGAAATATCATCACTGATGCCTCCACAATTTCTTCAGCTACCTCTTTTAGAACCTTGGGATGTAGTCCATTGGACCATGTGACTTACCTACCTTCAGACCTTCCAGCTTCCCCCTGGTAATAGCAACTGCGCTCATTTCTGCCCCCCCCCCGATACTTATTCAGTTTGTCAGCCATTTTCTTGTCCCCCATTACTACCTCTCCAGCAACATTTTCCAGCAGTCCAAAATCTACTCTTACCTCTCTTTCACTCTTTATATATATATATGAAAAACTTCGGTATCCTCTCTGATATTATGGTTAACTTAACTTCATATTTCATCATTTCCCTCCTTAAGGTTTTTTTAGATGTCTTCTATTGGTTTTTTAAAGTTTCCCAATCGTTTAACTTACTCCTAATTTTTGATCCAGTTATGTGGCCACTCTTTTGCTTTTATGCTGGCTTTAAATTCCCCCGTCAGCCACGTTTGCATTATCCCGCCTTTGGAATACTGTTTCTTCTTTCGGATGCATCTATCCTGCGCCTTCAGAATTACTCCCAAAAATACCAGTCATTGCTGCTTTCCCATCATCCCTGTTAGTGTCCCCCTCCAATCAACTTTGGCCAGCTTCTCTCTCGTGTTTCTATTTCACTGTAATACTGATACATCTGACCTCAGCTTCTCCCTCTCAAATTGCAAGGTGTATTTATCATATTATGATCGCTGCCTCCTAAAGGTTCCTGAATCCCTTAAGCTCCCTAATCATTTCACAATACCCAATCCAAGATGGCAGATCCCCTTGTGGGCTCAACAACAAGCTACTCAAAAGCCATCTCTTAGGTATTCTACAAATTATCTCTTGGGATCCAGCACCAACCTGATTTTCCCAATCTACCTGCATATTGAAATCTCCCATTTCAACATCATTCGATTCTCTATCATAGCATTGCCCTTTTGACATGCCTTTTCTGTCTCCAATTGTAATTTGTAGCCCACATTCTGGTTACTGTTCAGAGGCCTGTACATAACTCCCTTCAGGGTAATTTTACCCTTGCAGTTTCTTAACTCTATCCGCAAAGATTCAACATCTTCTGATCCTATGTAATTTCTTCCTAAGGATTGATTTAATTTTTTAACAACAGAGCCACACCACCTCCTCTTCCTACCTGCCTGACCTTTCAATACCATGTGTACCCCTGATGTTAAGCTTCCAACTAAAATCTTCTTTCAGACATGACTTGGTGTTGCCCACAATGTCATACCTGTCAATCTCTAACTATGCTACACGTTCATCCACCTTATTCCATGTACTACATGCATTCAAATATAACACTCTTTTTGATTTTGTTCCTGTTGCACTGCAGCTCGTCCCACTGACTGCAATTTTGCCCTCTCATTTGCCTGCCCTATCTGACATTCTCACTACACACTGCCTCTGCTTGTATACCAACTGCCCCCATCCTCAGCCCTATCACTCTGGTTCCCATCCCCCTGCCAAATTGGTTTAAAACCCCCTTTCCAACAGTTCTAGCAAACCTGCCCGAGGATATTGGCCCTCCTCTGGTTCAGGTATAACTCAACTTTGTTTTCCCATCTTCATGATATTAACCCTTCTTTTTGTAATCCCTTCCAACTTTACAACTCTCCCAGATCTCTGCTCTAATGTACATTTTGATTTGAATCATTTTTTTTTTATTGTGTCTTGTGCCTGGAATTCTGACAACCTTCCATTCTTGTCAATCTCTTTGATCAAATCTTCTTTCAACTATCCTAATATATCATGCATGGTTTGGCTAAATTTTGCTTGATATCACTCCTGTGAAGTGCCTTGGCACATTTTAAAAGTAGTATTATTGCAAGTTGATGCTGATGAATTTCTAACAACACTGACCTGGTTTATTATCATTTAAACCTTTTAGGGAATCACTGTTACCTCAAATCATTTCAGTGAAATAATAAAGAAGGAAGACTTGATTTATCTTACGTCTGATTCCCCAAATGTGCTTAATGAGCTGGATGCAAGCAAAGCTTATGTCATTGGTGGCTTGGTGGATCATAATCACCACAAGGTATTCTGTAACTTCTATACCTTTACAGCTAGCAGTTTTTGACACTAGAGCAGTTTGCAGTTTTTATTTCAGTGTGGCGTAATATGAATGTTGAAAGTTATTCTTAATGTTGGAATCCCACAATTAGGAACTTTACGAAAACAAGCTAAACATTGCTTATTGTGTTTATGTGGCTGCTATTTCAGGGTTTAACATATGATAATGCACTGAAGCTAGGAATCGCACATGCCCAGCTTCCTCTTGGAAATTATGTGAAAATGAATAGCCGCAAAGTCTTAACAGTAAATCATGGTAAGTAGTAAAATGATCAGTTCCATTCTGTGAAAGCCCACATCAAATGTACTCTTTTTTTTTGGATAAAGCATGGGTGTTACATACGAATGATTTACAATAATATGATTAAATTGCATGACTCAATGAGATAACAAAGAGATATAACTAATGACCAACAGCAACAAAATACATCAGCTGTTTTGCAGAGGGATTTTCAACTCCTCTTGATGGTGTCAGTGGCTTGGAATTTAGACACAAAAATAATTGTCCATCCTATTGCCTGATTGTGAAATGGAACTATTTTCTTTCCTGCAGTATTTGAAATAATCCTGGCATATCTGGAGAAGCAAGATTGGGAGAAAGCTTTTTTCACAGTGCTGCCACAGCGCAAAGGAGCAGTTCCTGCAGGAGAGGTTGGTAACACCGAACAATACCATGCTGGTGCTGACTCGGACACTTGTGATTCTACAGAAACGGGGACAGCAACGTCAGCAGCTTGTGCACTAGAAGACAAAAAGCCTACTGACTTAAATTGTGAAGATAGAAGCATAGGGATCGAGGAAGAACTACACGGTGAAGTGTAGTCCTTTCTCAATTTGATTCAATACTTGACTGTTGCTTTGAAGTTTTATTTGTATGGCTTAAAGAAAGCAAAATCAAGTCTTTCCATTTGGCTTCATAGTTCTTGTATTCCTCATGTGATATTTAAGTCAGTGAATACAGAAAAAAATCATTTTTAATGAATGAATTGGATTTATTTAAAGAATTTTAGTCAAGATTGACAGCTGTTTCATTTTTTCAGCAGCTCCACTGTTACATTTATAATGTTAAAACTACACTCACCATAAGTGCCATTTTGCATTTCGGATGCTTTGAATTACTCCAGTTCATTATGACTGCATAATCTTAGCTCTTCTTTATTACTTTACAAAGGCACAACTATCGGAATCATATTTATTATCACTGACTGTATGATGTGAAATTTGTTTTGCAACATCAGTACACTCACAAAATTACCATAATTACAAAACTAAATAGTGTGAAAAAAAAAAGGAATAACGAAGTAATGTTCATGGACCATTCAGAAATCTGATTGCAGAGGGGAAGAAACTGCTTCTGAGTTATTGAGTGTGGGTCTTCAGGCTCCTGTATCTCCTCCCGGATGGTAGTAATAAGACAAGAGCATGTCATGTAACTCCCACAGACTAAACGCATTCTGTGATCATGATAAACTTGATTACACGTGATTCAAAGATGAATTCAATCCATTTTCTATTAGCAAGGAGGCCTTGTTTGCTTTAAATTTCAAATATATAGTATTTGATTTACAAGGGACCAAGCTGATATTTGCCAAATAACAGTAATTCAGACTTCAGCCTCAACTGCTCAACTGATGTGTAGTGGAATCAGCAACCAACCAGTTTGTCAAAATAACCCATAAAATATAATCTTCCACCTTAGTTTATAAGATAGAATTTACTACAGAAACCTCCAGGGCTGTCAATAAAGCATTAAACCAGAATTGAATATTACTATTGAACATTGAGATTTGGCAAAATCCTGAGAGTGACATCAAAAGTTCCTTTCTCAGGATTAATTATGATACTTGACTGTAAAAATATTTTAAAATCCCTTTTTGCATTGTTTCAGAACATTTTGAGAACAGCGTAAAATGGTTCAGATAATTAAAGTGTTTTTTGTGGTTCACAGGTAGCCATTTGTCCACTCATATCTATCGCACTTTCCAGTGAAAATCTGCTGGACTGAATTGCCTTTCTATATTTAACTATGTCTCGCTCATCAACAGTATCCTGTCCTCCTACCAAAGTAATTTAAACTTTCCCCAGCAAACTTCCCTGCAATGATGTTGGACCCTTTCCAGTTTAGATGAAACCTATGCAGCTTGTCACATCTTTCCCAGTGCCAGTCCTCCTTCCTGCTTCATCTCTGATCTATCCTCAGACCACATAGGACTGTAATCCATGGTTTAAAACCACGTGCATCCAACTCTTCAATTTGCTCTTTAGTGCCCTATATTCGGGTTGCAGGACATCATCACTCTTGCCTGTGTCATGAGTACCAATATGAACCACCTTTATCTGTTCATGCTCCCCTTCTTAAACAGTACTTTAAGAAATGGCACTTCTGGCATCTTAGTCATCCCCAGTGTTCGCACTCCACCACTGGATGAGAATCGGGTTTAATATGTCATGAAATGTGTTGTTTTGCAGCAGCAGTCCATTGCAAGACATTTACCACTCAGAGTTTTAAAAGTAACAAAAAAGAAATCTTTTAAGGACTATACATATTAAAATAACCTCCAAAAGGGCCACAACCTTGTCTTTGGATTTGGAGGCTTGCGTGCCTCAATGACCCAGAGAGCTATGGTTGCTGGCTTTATGCTTTGGCTCTTGGTAGGATCATCCATGCCAAACAGGTCAAAGGGTAGAGGCCAGACTAAAATGGTCCACTGGTCCTCCAGGTTCAGGGATTCAGCTCAGGGCTAACAACCTTGACTTGTAAAACAAAATTGTTATGGAAACAGCAATGAAGAATCCTTCTACACCTGAGTGTGACATTATCCTGAGCCTTCACCCAGGACTTGCATGTCTGACAGTGGTGAAAACCAGGGGAAGCTAAAGATATGATGATTGAAGAAGCTCTGAACATCACCAGAGATGGAGAACCTTCATTGCTGCACTAAACGCCAGTAATGTAAGTAGTAAGTATTTTATAATTTATAATCCTTATAAGATTCGTGACATTTGCACCATCTAACTAAGTTAACATTTTCAGGATTCCCTTAACTTTAACCACTATAACTCAAACCTGAAATTCTGTAAAAGTTTTTGCAGTCGATTGGGAATATCCTCCAGTAAGTTATTAATCATCAGTAATCAACACAGGACTGTTATTAATATTATTACTTTAACATTAATTAAATCAGTTAAAACACTAGTATTGCACTAACATCTTAGTAGAATTACTTCTATATGTGCATTTGTATATCTTAAGTGTAACTTCTTGGAACTAATTGAAGTGGTTAAAAAAGTTTCAAAGAAAATATAAATATTTACATGACGTGTTGTAAAATGGATTGGAACTGACAATAGGATGTCTTCTGCACTGCAAGAGAGACAGTTTTAAAGTTGTTAAGTTTAGACTAACTTGTATTGTGTCTACACAAAGTACACTGCAGATTCTGTGGTCAAATCAACACATACAAACAAGCTGGATGAACTCAGCAGGTCAGGCAGCATCCGTATTTCAACGGATGCTGCCCGACCTGCTGAGTTCATCTAGCTTGTTTGTATGTGTTGTATTGTGTCTCTCTGTTGCCTTATGACATGGGTTGATTTGCGTAAGTCCTTTTGTAGTGAGCTGCTGTAATTGGACCATGCTTAACAGAAAATCTTGACACCAACTGGCCTTTGTGCCCCTGACATCCAGTCAAGAAAAGCAAGAGATCTGAGGTGGTTTTCCAAATCAATGGGTATATGATTTTAGAAGAATTGACAAAAATGAAATAAGATTTTAAATTTGTATATAATTGGAAGAGATTTGGTCTACAAAAGATAATTTAAGAAACTGAATGACTATTAGGGTACAAAATCACACAGATATATAAAATAACCTGTAGTTAAGAATGCATATTTTGTACAACTGTACATCCTTACCTGAATGATGTTACAGTAATTATGGTTGACAGTCTTGACTGGTATTTCAGTGGAGGTACCACCATTTCAAATCATCCCTAATGTGATCAATCCATTTTCCAGGACCAGCTTTCAAACCAATCTGAAAGTAGTCTTACTGATTTGTATGAATACTGACTAACTTGTTCAAAGAGTCAATTTCCTCCACAAGTGCTCAATATTTAATTAATAAAATGATCATGTAAAATTCTTTGGAATCAGAAAGTGTGTGCATAAGGAGCCATTTATGATTACAGTAATAATCAAGTCTTACTATTAATTATTTGATTTCAAACCAATATGTTAAAGAATGTCCATAATAATCATAAACACATGTATTAGTTTAGTTGTAGCCTAATCAAAGGTTCTCTGTTAAACTTATCTTGTTTCAAACAGGATTATTCTAGAGGATGACAAATGCAAGAACTTCCAAAGTAATTCCTGTTAAATTATTCATTGTATTCATGTATTCAAACACATAGGAACACAAAGTAAAGTAAAAAATAAAAGAGAAATTAGAACCTTAAGGGATGTAGATAGTAATCTGAAATTGCTGTAATAGTTGGTTTCGCGTGGGTTAAGATATTTCTTGTTGAGGTTGGGTTAAGGAACACAAAATGTATTCAAGGATATACTAAGTTGCAGTCAACAGAATAATTATTTTGCTTTGTTGAGCTGTATTAAACGGAATAGAGTTGTTGGGCTTCCAGTCATCTGGAACACCTTCATATTCCAACGATGCAGTTGAGGGATCTAAATTCACTGAATGTTTGAGCTGCAAGCTATATTAGTCCTTCTGATTATAAAAATGATCTGATTGTCATAACAAAGGCACAGCAGATATGGAAGGGATGTCTCCCATGGTGGGGGAGTCTAGGACACAGCCTCAGGATGGGGGTGGGGGGGCGTCCATTTAAAAGAGATGCGGAGAAATTTCTTTAGCCAGGAATTGGTGTATTTGTGGAATTTGTTACAGCAGACAGCTGTGGAGGCCAGGTCGTTGGGTGTATTTAAGATAGAGATTGATTTGATGGGCCAAATGGCCTAATTCTGCTCCTATGTCTTATGGTCATGAATTTAAGGAAGAAATGTAATTGTCCTTATAGGTCTGGTCTATACATCGCTCCCATCCCATAACATAGAGGTCTCCAAATGATATATCTAAGTGAGTCACTGGGTTAATGGGTATTTAGAGTTGGGTAATAAATGCTGCCAGCAATATCTTGAAATAATTTGCAAGGAGAGACAACTAATATCAGCAATAACTTGTAATAATATATTAAAAGAACTTTTTAGATAAAATGCTTGTATTTTTTAGTTCTGTTGTGCAGTAAGAAAGACATGCCATCTTTAATGCCACAGTCACAGTACAAGTACATTCATAGGATAGTAGCCACATTGCTACGTTATAAAACTAGAATTGTGACTCTAAAGTTCCTTAAAATTACTGAATTTCCTTTGTGTAACAGAATGTGCTTGGACCAATCTGTAATTTAAATCAAGGAAGTTGGATGACATAATCTACACATTGATACTTCCATTAACTTCAAAAAAAATTTACTTCTAACAACTCTGCAAGCTCATTTGTTGCAAACTGCTGAAGGGGTGTGCAATTTTCTTTTAAATTTTATATAAATCACTCTCACTGTGACACAATTTCCCTTCCATTATAGGTGAAGAAGGCACATTGAAAATTTTCCTTATATCTCCAAGTGCTTTTGTCTTCTTTGCAGTTTTACTCTGTGAATTGTGTTGGCAAGAACGAGGCGACTTTGTGTTTTCCAGAACATTGAAATCTTTTTTATCTGAAACAGTAAAATTACGATAAATGTGATACATGCTTGATTAAAATCACAGAAAATTCATAGCACAGAATGAGGCCATTTGAGACAGCAAATCCTAGTTAAAGGATTACCCAGCCAAACCTCACCTTCCTGCACTGGATCCCATAATCCTTTAGGACATGGCTCTTTAAATACAAATTCATGTTTAAATTGGATGAAAATATGAAAGTTTTCAACATCCTTTCAGGCAAAGTAAGGAGAGGCTGGTCAAGGGCTGTGAGCAAACTAAACATTGTCATGTTGAACCTGTTGGGATCCATTCTAATCAAGTTAATCAGTGAATGACACAATCCCTTTAAATAGCAGCTCAGGGGTGTTCATTCATTTTAGAAATCGTTCAGCTATTAGAACGAGAGCCACATGCTTGTCAGTACTGAGACAGTGGTTCCACCATCCAGATGATAAGTGCAGAGGTCTCATTCGAAAGGAGAATTTTGTCACTGTGAGATACATCTTTGTCTCTTATAACTCAATGGCCTATAAACTAGTAGTATATCAAAAATCATGTCTCCAATATAGTTATTATTAAAATAACTATCATTTAAAAACATTAGACCTGAAGATTACCATTCAACCGTTGTGACTGTGTTGGAACTTTGAAAGAGTTTCCACTTAGCCCCCATTTCCTCTTACCCACCTCCACTGACCTGCGTATTCTCTGCTTACCTTAAATGCAATCATCTCAGCTCTGATCAACCCATGGTGCAGTCTTTCCCTCCATTAATGGTTTATTGAGTTGCTGCTTATTATAACTAACCCCTGTTTAGATTACTACAACAGGAAGAACCCATTGTTTGACACCTTGAATCAGAACTTGCATACCTGGCTCCTTCTCCAAGATTGCCTCCAATCTCTGCTGTTGGGACCTGTAACAGTAAATTCCTTTAGTTCTAATCTTTTGAAAAGAGAGCAATTTCACAGATCCTTTTATCCCCAGTGAATAACTTTTGCTTTAACTGTAAGTAATGCTATAATGTAAAAAAAAAATTGGTGAACAGCAAACTTCCACAAAACAGAAATGACCACTCTGTTTAAGTAGTTTTATGCTGGTTGATCAAAATTTAAAGTCTTATCTGTTTTTATGCCTGACTATCAGAAAGATTGCAAAGATGGAAAAATAGGGTCACAGTTGTACAGCACCGAAACAAGCCCTTTGGCTTGACTTGTCCATGCTGACCTTTATACACAGATACACCGATCCCCATGATCTCCACTAGGATCATTTCCTTTTATGCCTTACCATTTATGTTTCAAAAATCTTAAATACATGTGTAATCCTCCCACCACAGTTTGTAATAAACCATGCTCCTTAGCTGACACACACAAAATGCTGGAGGAACTCAGCAGGCTGGACAGCATCTATGGAAAAGAGTAGAGTCGATGTTTCGGGCTGAAACCCTTTGGGAGGACTGGTTAGTTCACTCTGGCTAACAGCCACAAAGCCCATCTTCAATAAGTAATGTGTCTAGAGTTGGTTTGATTCAGTTACAACTCAACAGGAAAGTTGGAATATTCGGATGAAGGAACAAAAATTAATTGTGAATGCTCTGTAAATGCTGCCCCATACAAAATTATCACTCGCCCAGAAATAACAGTCCTTACACCAGCATAAAATTAAAATGGAAGTATATTTACAGATATTTCAACTCTAACAGTTAATAGAGAAAAAGTAAAAGGGCCCAGTACGGATAAACTAGTCCAAATGTGCACATTTAAGTTGGAGCTCATTTCTGGTGTAGTCGGGTGCTTGCTTTGATTACTCACACGCTGAACCCAAGTTCTGCATGAAAGACACCAACCACAGTTCGAACTTCCCTCAAAGACCATTTCAAATGAACTGGGTAACTCAAGTATTGACACTTCCTCCTTAGAAGCATTTGTCTGCACAAATCACTTCTTACAACATGGTCTCTTCCGAGCGACATTCTGTGAGCATCTTCCCTTGTGCTCCACTCCATACCTCCTGCCAACAATGAACCCAAAAACCAGACCACTGTCCCCCAGAAATATGATGCCGGCCAGTTCTCTCGAATGTTCCATGGCATCCCACTGGACAGAATGTTACAGCACTTTAACATCAAACCCAACTGGTTGACACAACATTCCCAGGCTGAGCAAAGGACTCCTTATCTCAGCTGAAGCCAAAACACTAGTCTATGAAACTTAACTAACAGAACACACTGTATTAGCAGAAAAGCTGCTAAAAGCACTAAAATATATATCAGTAGAAATACAATAAACCATGTTCTGAACCAGGGCATTACATTCAATGCCCACCAAAAATAGTTATGTCCTCTTGACTTTGGAAGCCTTCGGAACTTATCAAACTATTATTAATAACCTGGTATTCAAATGAATTTTGTGATTTCAGGACCACCCCCCAATCCATTTGTAAATGGAAGTACTGTTTCTCACTATTGGGATTGACACAATACTCTGTTTCCCAGGTGCATCATATGCCAGCCTATCTGGACTCTCCTTACATCATCTTAAGCTTCTTCAGCCTCAGCCACACAACGTGACTGTTCCTGTTTACTCAGGGGTGCCTCCCCGTCTGTCATTTCTACTTTCTGGCAACTCAGTTCCTTCCAGCCCCTGACTGAACTCAGCTTCTTCCAGTTTAAGCAGGTGCTACTGAACATCTTCAACCTGCACTGGTGCTAACTGGCGAGACCTCTCTCGGAAAGGGGTTACTATGTCACTCTAGCTGCTCCTCCAGGATGTAACTTGACAGGTTTAGTCTGGGTGCACCGAACAGTTCCTTGTTATTGCTCATCATCCTGATTAGGAGGAACTTGCACCTCCTTGAAGCAGCTCTGAATACCGGGTGAATGGACAAGGTTTTCAAAAAATTCTGTCCATTTCTCTTCTTGCTTGCTTCCACGGGCCTTCTCACAATGGGAGTATTTGTTCCCACAAGAATGGAAACTTCACCCTTTTCAAACATATCTGGGCAGACCAACACCGGTGTGGCAATGGTCGCAGCTACTCCAACATCTGCTTCCGAAAACTCCAGTTACATTGACAAGTAACCATCATATGGGTAATGATCAGCACTAAGCCCCCAATTCTCAAGGGCACTGAGTGGTGTCAATGATAAATCTATCAAATGCTGGTTGTAAAAGGATCTACAGAGTAAAGTAACTTGAGAACCTGTGTCAAGTATGGCTCTAGCATAAATGCCTTCAATCCATATGGATACATCAGAGCTTGGTCCCACTGAACCTTAAGGAATAATGTTTTGAACTTTAGTATTTCTAGTGATACACTGATTGGAACGTATTTTCTTGGAGATTCCAGTCTGTTCCTTCACTGGATCCCTCCGTAGTTTTGCTTCATTTTTCTCTGTTTGATTAACCATGACTTACTTTTCAAAGTTTTTCCTGCCCCTCTCATTTTCATTTGAAATGTACATCATTTCCACGGTTTTAAATGAAAATACCGGTCATCACTCTAGTAAAAAAAAAAACCCTTTTCAGCAGCATTCCTCTTCCTAGTAAGTCCTACAGGAGGGTTGGTTTTCCTAACAGACATGTCACGTTTACTTGAAATAGCAGCAGACGTCCTGTGAGTCAGCTCAGCTCAAAGGTTTTTCACTCGATTCCTCAAAAGCTCTATCTCTGCGGCATCAGGGGCCACTGAAGTCATTACTCGGATTTTGGAAACATTCCGCTCCTCAATCCTATTTTCCTCCCCTCTAACTTCTTTGAGTAACTCAGTAAAAGATGGAGGAGGAAGCATCTTGTTGGTCATTGGAATGCGTAGAGCAATCATGTCGTGACAGCACACCCTTCACAACTTGCACCACCCTCAAGCAATTTCTCAGATAGTTGGATGCTCCCTTTGGCACAAACAGTGCAGCAGTTTCTCCAACCTGAAAAGGTAGGCAGAAAGCTTCTCTCCTTTTCTCCTGGAATGTGTGCCTAAACTTCATCATAAGACTAGCTGAACTTTCGGTAGTGCCAAAAGCGTTTTCCAGAGTTTACATATAGTTAGCTGACATGGCTAAAGGATTTTCTGCCTTTAGGAACCTCACTATATCAGCCGTTGGACCTTTTAAATTCTCTACCAGCCTCTGCTTTTTCATCTTATCTGAGCACTGCCATTCTTCCAGTAACTTGAGATGTCTGCTCAGCCCAAGCCCTATATTCTTCTTGCCCATCGGGTGTGGGCTTGACGCCAGAGAACATTCTCAGCCTATGATCACTTTGGCATTTATCGACCAGTGATTAATAGCTGAAACCAACTGCTGAAGGACCTATTAGACCTTTCACATCAAAAACTCCTTTCCTTCACGTCACAGAAAAGAGAACAACTTCTCGTTGAAATCTTCACTCTCAACTACATTCCTTCTGGCTATGGCTCTGTCTCTCCAAGTACCCTTATCCTATTGGGCAGTGTGACTTCAGTCACGTCATTGGTAGCTGTATTGAACCCAATCTTAATCTCCATGGCATCCATAATAAAGTACCTTAATTATGAAAGAACTCACTTTACACAAAACATTAGTTTAAACACTGACTCCAACACACAAATAAACAGCTTAATCAATCCTTATAAAGCATTGGATCACCAGACGAAGCCCCCAAAAATGTAATCCTCTCACTGCAGCTTGTAATAGACCAGAGTCTTTAGCTAAGTCTGACTAACAGCCATGTGACTCAGCATTGCATGAGTAACAGTGAGAAAGCCACCTTCAATAAGCAACACACATCTAGGATCAGTATGATTCAGGTTCAACCCAAGAGGAAAGTTGGAATGTTTCAATGAGGGAACGGAAATTATGGTGATTGCTGTGTAAATGCTGGCCCATACAAAGTTCTCACTCGCCCAGAAATAACAGTCCTTACACCAGCATAAAATTAAAATGGAAGTATATGTACGGATATTTCAACTCTAACAAACAGTTAATAGAGAAAAAAGTAAAAGGGCCCAGTACAGATAAATCAGTCTAAATGTGTACATTAACACTGGAGCTCATTTCTGGCATAGTCGGGTGCTTCTCTTTAATTACTCACATGCTGAACCCAAGTTCTGCATGAAAGACCCCAGCCACAGTTTGAACTTCCCTCGAAAACCATTTCGAACAAACTGGTTGACTCAGGAGTATTGACACTTCCTCCTCGGAACCATTCATCTGCACAAAGCACTTCTTACAATGGGGTCTCTCTTTCAAGTAGCATTCTGTGAACAATCTTTCCTTGTGCTCCGCTCTGCACCTCCTGTTAACAGCAAACTCAAACACTAGACCACTGTCCCCCAGAAATCTGATCCTGCCCAGTTCTCTCAAATGTTCCATGGCATCCCACTGGACAGAATGGTACAGCACGTTAACAAAACAAACCTAGCTGGCTGACACAACATTCCTAGACAGAGCAAACGACTCCTTATCTCAGCCAAAGCCAAAACATTAGTGTATGAAGCTTAACTAACAGGAGACACTGCGATGGCAGAAAAGCTGCTAAAAGCATCATGCCATAGTAGTAGAAATACAATAAAATAGGTTCTTAACCAGGGCATTACGTGTGAAAATGTGCAAGTATGGACCATGTAGCAAGATTTTATGGAACATAACAGTATAACACAAAGGATGATACTGACCGTGCACGCCGTCTCTCAGAGGCAGTTGGTGCTCGAAATATTGCTTCTGGGTCTTCAGCCATCTGGTGCAGGGCTGAACCTTCCTTCGACACAGTGCCGCCCAGCCCATTCAGATTTGCCGACCTCATATTCGCCACTGCCATACGAATCAAATCCAGCATCGCTTCTTTGTCTAAGGGAGGATGAAAAGTGGCAGGGAATGTAATTGACAGATAATGTGCTACTTTACAACTCAAACAGGCTGTGCTCAAAATTCTCTCATGGCAGATATTGGAAATAGCAGCTACATTGTTTAAACCAGGTAAGGAATATTACAATGTTTTTATTTAGAATGGTTTAAATGTAATAAAGCATCCCTGTTGCTTCACGGAGGTGTCACTGAAGAAAGATAAGTTTATGCCAGACAAAGGATGTGGAATTAGGGCAGAATGGCCAAAGATGGATCCAAGTTTCTTCCAGTGTTAGCGAGAAGCAGTTTGTAATTCTATGTTATTAAGGTCTAAATGGATGTTAGCATAATTGCTAGTGACAGGGTGAAGGACTTCTTTGTCCAGGATGGTGCCAAGCTGCAGGAAAGAAAGATCTTCAGGACATTTGACACCTAGAGCCAATGAGAGCCAATCTTGCTTCCATTGTGCAAACTTGCAGGGCATTTTCCACCCCTCCTCCCAATGATCACCACGTATGTAGTGTGTTATAACAAACATGTATTTAAGAAATATCTTAAATTCTGGTCTTCTATAAATGATGCTAATCAATTTCACCAACATACCCCACCAGCTCCCCTTTCAACATTCCAAAAGGAACTCTGCCCTCTGCAACTCCCTGACCCACTCCCATCACCCGCAGTGGCACCTTTTCTCACTCTTAGTTCCCTGTGCAGCTGCAGCACTTTTACCTCGTTACTCTGCACACTTCAGGACCCAAGCAGTCCTTCCAGGTGAAGGACCACTCAATCACACTTCGTCCAGTTTAGTGTACTATTCACGACGTGGTCTCTTCTACAGTGGGGAACTCTTAATACAGATTAGGTTACAGATTGTAGAATATCTTCATTCAGTTCAAGAGGGCGAACCAAGGCTTCCACCATCCCACTCCTACCATTACCTCAACAGTGCCTAACTTAAGCTTTGTCAAGGTGCACAACTTCATCTTCTGTCTGGCAACCCTCAAGATTTGATATTGAATTTCACATTTTCAGGTAACCTGGTCTTTTGCCTCTCCACAGATGTGATTCTACCTCTGGGTTTAAATTTTTTTTCTTGTTCTTTTCTGATACCACCTATCAATTTTTAAAATAAACACTCCCTCCAACAACCTTGGTCTGGATCCTATCACAGGTATTCCCTGTCCTTCCACACAAACTCTCTCTGCAACTTAAAATGTTTGTTTTCTCACTTTCCAGTTCAGATGAATGATCTTTGACCCAAATCATCAACACTGTTTCTCTCCCACTGCTTCCAGTAACTTTTGTTGTTAGTGTTAGGAAATAGCTTAGTGTAATTGTGAAAGCCACCTGGTGTTAAGGACAAAAAGATATGAATTTATTTAACATCTTTCATGAAGACATCCTGAAGTACTTTAGAGCAAATAAAGTATTTCAGGAGAGAAGTTTGTTGTACTTCATGAAACAAGTGTGGAAGTTTCAACAGAAAGATAATGTCTTACCAAGGTCACTAATATTCCTGGGTTATGTCACAAACCTTTTGGACTTGTCACAAGTAACCATTGCTGGACTGCTTGAAGTGAGTCAGTCTGCAGGATCTGAGATAGCAGTTCCATCACCTGTGAAGGGCAGTACATTACACAGAAATATTGTTTCACCAATCCCAATACACCTTCCTGTTGCCAGTACTATGATAGTTTGTTGTGGTGGGTCACGAGGGGCTGTGAATTGAGTATCCAAATGGAACACAGTCTCAGTGATACAGGGTAGCCATAATCCTTTACAACATCTACATTTAATCTTGTTTCTCTTGTCTCTCCGTACTGGGTTATCACAATGAATTAAAATGGGTGTGATGATTCTTTTAGTCATAGAGTAATAAAGTAGAGAAACAAGCCCTGTGCCCCACTTTTCTATACTGACTAAGGCCCACTCAGTCTTGTCCCATTTTCCCATATTTGACTTGTATCCCTCTAACATGTCCTTTCCATACAGAATACTTATCCAAAGGCCTCTTAAATATAGTTATTGAGCCTGACTCATCTACTCTTTCTAGAAGTTTGTCCCATATACACTACCCTCTGTGTGAAGTTGCCCCATAGGTCCCTTTTAAATCTTTCCCCTCTCACCTTAAATCTACAGCCTGTAGTTTTTGGCTCACTTTACCCGGGACTAAGACTATGCATTTAGCCTGTCTGTGCCCCTCATGAAATTTAAACTTGTATAGGATATCCCCTCAGTCTCCTACACTGCAAGGAATAAAGTCCTAGCCTGCCCAATCTCTCACTTTAACTCAGACCCTTAAGTCCTTGTAATATCTTTGTAAATTTTCTTAGCACTTGACACAGCTTTATGATGCCCCTCCTAAAAAAGGACAACCAGAATTATACACAATTGACTGAAACTATACACTTTTGAAAACAGTTATATGTTCTCCTATTATATTGGAGTTCACTTCAGAACTGGTCATTGTTTCTGAAGTAATCTAAAAAAAAAATTGTTTAACGACGAGGTAAGGCTTGGCTTGGCTGTTGAAGTCAAGTCAAATTCCCTGTCATATGCACAAGTACACGTACAGTATGTTCAGGTGTAATAAAGGCTTACTTGCATCAGCATCACAAACACATTGCATTAGATAAGCAGCATTCACAAGAAATTTACACACAAAATTAAATGCTACAATTTAGCAACACTATGACCACTTTGAACACTCTGTGCTAAAATGTTTTTTTTTGTTCTGATTGTCATTCTTTCTTGTAAAAAGTGTGTATATTAAACATAAAATATTCATTTTTTACAAGAAAGAACACATTCGTACAAGTTGGTACAAAGTGATCATAGTGTTGCTAAAATGTAATGATTGGGGTTTTGTCAGTTGGTTCAAGCAGAGAAGGGAAGCAACTGTTGTTGAACCTGGTGGTGTGGGACTTCAGGTGACTACTATGTATTGTTGCCAATGGACTCTAGAGATTCAGACAGATAACAGAACATTCAATTTGTGCCTGTGTTAAGTGGTGCATTACACCATACACATGTGCAGGTTTATCAGCTGAAGACTCTGATCACAACTGCTTGCATTTATATTCATGTCATCACATCTTTGTGACAGATGAATAGAGCCACTGATTAACACCACAGTAAATCATTGGTACTGTATATGCAAAGGTATAGCACTCCCTCAGTACTGTGCTGTGGATGTCAGCCTGAACCTCTGGATTTTTGAAACCACAGCATTATGAAGAAGTCACACTTCATAGCTGTACTTCAAGTTGTGATATTGGCAGGCAACACTTGTACCAATAAATTGCATAACACATTGTAGGAATACTCACAAGGATTTCACGTTCAGTCTCTGAGAGCACCAGTCTCGCACCTTTGTTGGTTCCAGTATGCGAGCTTGGTCTAGAGGAGTTCCGTGATACTGGCCGTGATGGTGAGAAACAAAGACTCCCCCTCTCACCAGAATACTGGCTGGCCCGTTTCTCTTCCTATTTTAAAAATAATTAAATTTTAAATCAGTTCAAAAATAATAGAGTGTATAACCATTCAACAAGACTAGCTTAGATGTTGAAAACCCTGATCATCCTAACTACTAAAGAATTCTTTGATTACAAGCTGAAAAGAGGAAGGTGTGATCAGTATCACTGAGATCATGGCTGACTTGTGATACAATTCCTTCTTGTTCTCTATACCCCTTTGGTCAACAAAAACTTAAATTACTCATGGATTTTAAATTATTAATTGATCAGTTGACTTAGAATCATAATTTCTAAACAGCTACCAACACCCCCCCACCCATACTAAAATGGAACCTGGCCACTCCTGGACATCCTCTGTTGTTTTCTCCCACCATGACCCCTAATCCTAGACTCCTCAAACCTGCAGGAAGCTTCTTTATATCAATTGTATCAAATTTCAACCTTTGTACACCTTATAGTTCTAAATTCTCAGGAAAAATGTGCATTGCTCAACATTCCTAGCCAAGGAAAATATATTGAAGTTTAACATTTCAATTGACTCGCATAAGGGCAACAAAATTCCAATTTTCCATGTGTCCTTTGTATGAAAAGGGTATCTTGATTTCACTGAGCTATCTGGACATTCCTTTGCTGTCCGTCCTCCCACCAGAGGAAATGGTTTATATGTAGCTATTACTTATTGCTTCACACTCCTCAAGCTGATCCTTCCTCAGCTTTCCAAACTCAAGTGAATAGAAGCCCAGCTTGTGCATCCTGCACAGAAAAACAACAAATTACAGATACTGCAAACTGAAGGAAGACAGAAGATGCTATAAGTACTCAGCAGCTCAGGAGAAAGAAGAACGGGTTAACATTTCAGGATTTGTTAGTACTGCAGTTCTTACTAAGCGATTTATTGTTATGAAACATTAACCTTGTAATTAATTTTTTCCAGCTCCTAATCACGCCCCAGCTGGGTACTGCATTAGTTTCCAGTCCCTATAATATGATATCATTTGTACTTGTTTTCCATTGCTACCACCATATTGATGAATCTTCTGTGCAGGGCACAAGTCTAAAGTCTTCTGAAAATATAAACACACCACACTGCTGGTTCTTTTCTTTCTTTATCTATGTCCACAATGAATTCCAGCAAATTAGTCCACCCTGACTTCCTTATATAAATTATACTGATTCTGCCCAATGCTGTTCTTGCTTTCTAAATGTTCTACAGAACAATGTTCATTGTGGAATCTTGTTAAATGTGAAGCTAGAAATCGCTGTTCAACTTTTAAAAAACCAATTTGTTTCTCAACGCACGCAGGGGTGAAAACCTGCTCATTAAAGTGAGGGACATCAATGCTGGAGATTGAACTTCCACCACAGGTACTATGGCTACCGACTCCATTTGGACTAAGTCTAAAGTTTTCATTACATGGCCTCCACTTTCCTATTGTTACCCACCTCCTAGTAGTCTCCCAAGGTCATTCAGAAAGCAAACATACTCTTCATTATCCAAATCATCCTCAAGCATATGGCCTTTTTATATCCATACTTTTTTATGCAAGTACAAGGAAGATTTATTTGTTTATAACAATGATCATTTTAATTTCTTGATTTTTTTTCTCATAGTACTTCCTTTGGATCAACGTAAAGCAATCTTTGAGTGTTGGCAAGCCCAATGTACATATTGGGTGATATTCCTCCTCTAGTTATATTTTACCAAATAGGTGACAGGATGAAACTAATTTAGATTTGTACAAATTCTTTGTTAATAACATTATTTTCAAAAGATGATTAATTATTTGACATTCACATATCCAGGGTTGATGCAGGGGGTAAAACCCAAAGCAGTTTCTCTCTTTTAAGAACGTGTTTCCAATCATTCTTATTTTGAATCTCAGACCCTCAATGTGCATATATTTTCTTAATGCCGCTAGAATTCCTTCAACAACATGCAAATCCATCAAGGAACTCCATGAATGACACAAGCACATTTAACAATATCATACAATATCAAATATTTTCCAAGAATCTTAACTTCTGCAATACCTTTCCCTATATCCAAATCCACCTTAAAACTCATAACGAATGTGGTTTTGAAGTGTAATTGGTGTGGTAAGCTCCCCATGTTTAAGACAGATATAAACATCAGGAAAGGAGGTAGATTTCAAGAAGGTCAAGTTTGTTTTTTTGGTTGATATTCGACAGATCAGTATTAGGTAAAAGCAGTGCAAATTACCTCTTTTGCTTCCATTCCTGGTTCAGCAACGAATTCCACTCTGGCAGTTAGGTCCTTCAGTGCTTCCTTCCAAGCCTGGGAGTCTGAACAAAAATATAGTCACATAAATAATACAAAAAAACAACAAGCCTTAAATTTCATTAAAGAAATTCCTTCACACTCAAAGAAACTGATTTTTGCGAAACAAAGCTGGCTCCTGTACAAAAATTGTGGTAGGATTAGGAACTCTGAAGGAAAGTCAAAAGGAACGCTGTCCCAGAAATAAAATACTGCAGATGCTGCATATCCAAACTGAAAACAAAATGCTGGGAATATTCAGCTGGTTAGACAGCATGTGTTTTAAGTCCATGACATTTCATCAGAATGATTCTGAAGGTTCTTAATGTCCAGCAGAGTCTCATTAGTACTTACATAATAATCCGATGTCAGGTTGTGATTCTTCTTTACACGGGAACAGTGGCAATCCCGTAATGAGGTGTGCCGGATACGGAGGTGTGATGGGAATATTGGCAGTGATTGGCCGCTTAGGTCGGAGGAGCTCTTGTTTAGGTGTTTGTGATCGGCCTGGCACTTTGGGGTAAACCGGATCATCATCCACCTTGCACACCAACGCGTTGTTCAGACCTGCAATACAGTCATAAAGTAATATAACATGAAAACAGGCCCTTCGGCCCAACCTGTCCATGCTGACCAAGATGCCCATCTGGGCTTGCCACATTTGCCTGCATTTGTCCCATGTTCATCAAAACTCCTCCCTTCCATGTACTTATCTAAGTGTCTTTTAAATGTTGTTATTGTATCTGCCTTTAACCACTTCCTCGGGCCTTTTACCAGCCTCTGCAACTTCGGGTCCCTTTTAAATCTTACACGTTACACCTTAAAACTAAACCCTCTAGTTTTACAAACCTAAGCCTCTAGTTTTAAGTTTCCCTTGCCTTGGAAAAAGCGTATGTATATTTACCCTGTCTATGCCCCCTCCTGTTTCTATCCACCTCTCATAATATCAGCACTCAATTTCCTACACATTAAAGGTGTCTGAAGAGATGTTTCAGCTGCTAAGAGTTTTGCTATTTATGAAGTCCACAGAGGCTAAATGTACCATCATTGTAGTTGGGTGACACAGACAAGCATGCAAAGCTGAAGGTCAAATAGACACCTGTTTCCCTGTAATTCTGCCCTACTATGATGAAGTGTTTTTAGAGTCAGAGTATACAGCCAGATACAAGTCCTTCAGCCCATTGATTCCTTGCTGACCATAGCACTCACCCAGCTAGTCCCAATTTCTTGTGTTCAGCCCATATCCCTCTAAGCCTCACCCCTCCATGTTCCTATCCAATTGTGTCTTAAATGATATTATTGTACTACCGACCTCAACCACTTCCTCTGGCAGCGTATTCCATTTACTCCCCATCCTCTGCGTGAGAAAGTTGCCCCTTAGGTCCCTTTTAAATTTATCCCCTCTCACTCTAAACCTCTGCCCCTGGTTTTAGTTTCCCCTAACCTTGGGAAAAGACTGTTACCATCCACCTTATCCATGCCATACATAATTTCAAACACTTTGGCAAGGCTATCTTCATCCTCCTATAGTCCATTTTATATTGACTTTTGCTGAATTATTCCACAGATTATACAAACAGCTGATCCCTTCACAATTCAGTCCATTATTTGTGTCATAGGAGGCTGCTCAGCCTACTTTACCTATGTCAGTTCTTTGCAAAAGCTCTTTTTCTGATATTTACTCCCTTCTTACATTTTTATCCAATTCTCTTTTGAAAGCTGCCCCTAAATCTACTTACACCACCTGTTCAGGCTGCGTATTGTAGCTCACAATAACCTGCTATATGTAAAGAAGCTTTCTGTATATGCCAGTGGCCGTAACCCAATGCTTACTAAACCCTCCCACTGCCAAATAGAATCATAGAGTTGTACAGCACTGTTTCCCTTCACCCCCCACGACAACCTTTGTGCCCATGTACACTCATCTCGTTTGCCTGCATTAGGCTTATAGTTCTATGTCTTGACTGTTTAAGCATTTCTCTAAATGTCTCTTAAGCATAGCGGTTAGTGCAACACTATTACAGCTCGGGCGTTCCAGAGTTCAGAGTTCAATTCCGGCATTATTCTGTTCACCTCCCCTGTGGAATGCATGGGTTTTCACCAGATCCTCTGATTTACTCCCACAGTCCAAAGACTTACTGGGCGGGGTAATTGGATTTGTTGGGTGCTGCTGGGGAGAGTGGCTCGAAGGGCCTACTCCATGCTGTATCGCTAAATAAAATAAAAAATAAAGATGAAATGTATCTGATTCCACCACCATCTCTGGCAGAACATTTCAGATATCAACCACTCTCTGCAAAAGAACAAAAATGTCCCCTCTCCTACCTCTCACCTTAAAGTTATGACCCCTCTTGCTTTACACCCTTTGACAGGAAATAGATTTTGACTATCTATGCCTCTCAGTCTGATTTACCTCTGCTAGGGGCCCATCTCTCAACCACACTTGCTCTGGGAAAAACAAGCCCAACCTATCCAATCTCCCCTTAACTGAAGTATTCCATCTAGCTGAATCTCCTCTGAACTCCTGCATCCTCCCTAGTGTGGTGACCAGAACTGCTGACACCACTCCAAGTGAGGAACCAATGGGCTGAGAAGCTGCAATAATATCCCAGCTCTTTTCACTACAAGGAGTTCTACTTTATCCAGTTGTCCCAAAAGTGTATTTTCAAAAACTTTGATAGCCCTGATGGGTTTTAATAATTAGTGTGTGGCAGCATGGGTTACCTCTGATGTGATAGACCCTTCTGGGATGAGGATTGTTACGGGAATAGAATGAAGTGTCGACATAGTACTTGCAGGTGTTGGATGTTGCAGGTCTGTTGTTGCCCAGCGACGGTAAGGGTAGCCCATTCCTGCTTTGTGCCAGCAGTGGTTCAATTTGAAACTCATTTGCAAAATTACTGAAAGATAAACCGTATCGTTAGCCACTAATGACAACACTCAGAAGATCTGACAGCGTCCGTGGAATAAGCAGTGATTCAGGTAAAAGATCCAGCATGGGAACACTGTCAGACTTAGTTTTGCAGCAACTAGTAATTAGTCATTGGCTTATTATTGTCACATGTATTGGGGGACGGGGGGGAGCTTTGTTTTGAATGCCATCAGACAGATCACCACAGCATTGCATTGAGGTAGTACAGGGAAAAGCAGCAACAGAATGAATGGAAAATGAAATGTTACAGTTACAGTGAAAATGCTGTTCAGGCAGATAATAAGGTGCAAGGCCATAACGAGATAGATTGTGAGGTAGAGAGTCAATTTATCATGCTAGACCTCCATTCAGTAGTCTTATAACAGTGGGAAAGAAGTATTAAATTTTACAACTATGTACCCTATAAAAGGCCTGTGTGCATTTATACAGAACAACACACAAAGAAGATGTAGGAACTCAGTAGGTCAGACTGTCGAGGGAATGGACATTGAATGTTTAAGTCAAGACCCTTCATCAGGATTTCCTGAAACATCAGCCATCCATTTCCCTCCATCGATGCTGCTGGAGTGGTTGAGATCGTCCAGTTCCTTTGTGTGTTGCTCCAGATTTCCAGCATCTGCAGTCTCTTGTGTGCATTTGTGCATTTTCAAGGGGGAAAAGATGTCCCCATGATCTTCACAGAGCATCGTCTTCAAATACAGAACATAGAATGGAACAGCACGGGAAATGGCCTGACAACAGATGACAGATGACCCACAAAATACCAGTCTCTCTCAGCAAATGTAGTCGTACTGACGGAGGTCCTATGAGATAACTCTAAATGTGATCTAATGTGTTCTTGAAAGTCAAGAGAAGAATTAAACAAAAAAAGAGGAAATTGTAAACCAGCTCATTAACAGTCCTGATAAAGGACTTGGCCTGAAATGTTAACTGATCGTGCAGGACCTGCTAAGTTCCTCCAGCATTTTGTGTGTGTTGCTCATTAACATTGGTGGGCCAAAGGGCTTTTTTCAATACTGACTCTGTAAAAAGGATTATGGTTTTTTTTTTAAAGGTAATGATATGCATGCAACCACTGCAACAAGTTGAAAACATACATCTAGGGCAAGAAAAAATGTTCATGTTGCTACAATTGCCAAGGAGATCTCTGGAGTTTCAAAGAAGAATCTGCTTACACAGATTCTTTGAGGGGGTAACTTAACAGTAACTGATTAATGTATTACTTAATTTCTATAAAGTTATGAGAAGGTCAGAAGAGTGGAATAGGAAGTAATTACTTTCTGAAGCAACAAGGTCAGTGACCAAAGGAAGTAAATGCAAAGCAACAGGTTCAAGAACAAGAGGAAAATTGCATTCCTCAATAATAACCTGCTATTCCCTGTGTGAAAAGGTGGTGGAGGAAGAAACACTAATAGCATTTAGGATGTGAGAACCCCTCACGTACGATACCCTACAAATGTGTGTGGCCTCCATAGGTTGTGGTCGACCATGGGTATTGCGCCTCTGGTAGTCACTGGGAGTGGCTTCTCCAGGACGCAAGCCAGGGCAGAGTTGTTATGGAGATCTATCTGTTGCCCACGCAGTGGGACCCCCCCCCCCCCCCCCCAAGCTGATGACAGGTCCAAAGGAACGACAAAAGTCAATACAGTTTGGTGCCAGCAGCATCGCAGGAGTTGCCGTGCCGGTGCTGGGTACAGCAGTCAGCCGCCTTCAGGACTCCAACTCCGGACTTTTCCTCGGGGTTTACTCCCAAAGCCTTCCCCGTGAGCGGGTATAGCCGCAAGGCAGCGGAGGTTTTAAATCAGAGTTTTCCCTCTCCCATACCCTACAAGGCTATAGACAACAAGGCAGAATGACAGCCAGTGCTCCTGCTCTCGGCTTCAGTGACTGGATTCACTCCTGCTAATTGTATGAAGTTTGTATACTTTCCCAATGGGTTTCCCCCCACTACTCCAGCCTCTTCCCACATCCCATAGACATGTGGGTTGGCAAGTTAATTATCTACTGTAAATTAGCTATAGTGTGTGGATGAGTGGTAAAATGAAGGTGAGGTTAATGGGAATGTAGGGGGAATAAGAAACTGCATTAATGTAGGATTAGGTGTAAATGGGTGGTTAACAGTCCAGAGGGGGCTGAAGAGCCTGTGTCCATGCCCTAACAGAGACAATTCTGGAATACCGACAGGGAAGATGTGGAGAAAGTATTTTATAGGTGAGACCAAAACTGGGGGCCATAATCATACAGGGTGACTAATTAATTTGATAAAATTTCTTTAACCAGAGAGCAAAAGAGTTAGAAACATAGAAAATAGGTGCAGGAGTAGGCCATTCGGCCCTTCGAGCCTGCACCACCATTCAGTATGATCATGGCTGATCATCCAACTCAGAACCCTGTACCTGCTTTCTCTCCATACCCCCTGATCCCTTTAGCCACAAGGGCCATATCTAAGTTGTATGACAGAAATATGTTTAAAAGGAAACTGAGCTAACACAGAGGGAAGAGAGGAATAGAATTGTAGGAAAAGGTAAAGAGAGAGGAGCCTTGCATGGAACACAAACACGAGCATGAAGAAGTTGGACCTAACCCAGGGTTGTACATTCAGTGACACTTTATATATAAAAAATATATAGATAGAAGATTCAGACTTACCTCATTTTGAAAATGGTAGGTCCTAATTGAAAATTCATTGCTGGTGTCATTATAGCCTCAGACATGATTCACAGCACTGCTGAGGCATAAGAGGAAACAGAAAATGAACTCAGAGTTAAAACACAATACAGAAATTTACCGTGTGCTAACCATGGCAACACTTGGTGTTAATGTATAATCTCCAGAGTTTATATTGTAATGCAAGTATCATACTTGACATTTGTCACTTTCCAACCTTATTGCTGAAGGAAGGACACGGCAGAGCAATGAGAACATTGGAGGATAAGGGCATTCCAATAACCTGGCAGCCTCTTCTTCAATACAGTTAGATGGTAGCTGATCTATTGTGCCAACCCAACCTTCAGAAAGCATGACTGTGGTGTCTTTACTTACTGATCTCCAGAAGGAAACTAAGAAGTGGTCCTCGACATCATGGTCATTTCTACTTCCCTTCAGCTGTATGAGTGAAGGTGAAATACACAAACTATCTCAGGGTTCAGAAGTGAGGACTACCAGAATTGACTGAAGGGGAGCTAGATGATATGGGTTAGGTACTAAATGAATATGTGTTATCTGTACTCATCATGAAGGACATAGACCCTAGTGGCATCTAACTACGGTCAAGTAAGGACACATAGGTAATTTGGAGCGGATTGGTATTGGGGAGGGAGATGTTAGATGCCATTGGACATGTGAAGGTAATAAAATCCCAGGGCCAGATGAGATCAATCAAATTGTGCATGAGAAGCTAAAGGGAAGACAGCTGGATCACTGAATGGATGTTTTTTCCATTGTCATTGGCCATAATGCGAGATGCAAGACTGGACAATAGCTAATGTTCTTCCTTCAATTAAAGAGCAGCTGGAATAAACCAGATAACCACAGGGACAGTGAACCTTATGTCTGTAGTGGAGAAAATTCTAGGGGACAGAAGTTACGTACATTTGGAAAGGCAGGGCTTTTCAGGGTGCTCAGCATGGCTGTGTGCAGGGGAAGTCATGTCTCACTATTTTAATTGCGTGTTTTAGGATATAACTAAGAAGATTCACAAAGCAGGGCATGAAGATTATCTGTTTGAACTGTAATAAAGCAGATGATTTATAACTATATATTTCCAATGCAGAGAGATAGATTCCTGCAGTTTTATCTTTGCTTGCTCAGTTTAGTAGCTTTTCTGGTTATAAACTAAATCTTAATAAGAGTGAACTATTCCCATTGAATATGCAAGTTCCAATTTACAAACATTTACCATTTAAATTGGTCACAGACAACTTTACTTACTTGGGTGTTAAAATTACTAAGAAACATAAGGACTTATTTAAGGTTAATTTTTTACCTTTAATTGATCAGGTTAAACAACTGTTTACTCAATGGTCCCCATTATCTCTATCATTGGTTGGTCGAATCAATGCTGTTAAGATGATTATTCTAGCTAAATTTTTATACTTATTTCAAGTGTTACCAATTTTTATTTCTAAATCCTTTGGTCGTATATATGGCAGAATAAAACTCCTAGATTAAGTAAAAAATATTTACAGAAGTCTAAAAAAGGTGGTTTGGCATTGTTATGGACAAAGTCTTTATGATATGGAAAACGAAGGGTATAACATGCTTTCGTGACTTATTCATGGATAACTGTTTCATGTCTTTTGAACAGTTGTCTAATAAATATAGTTTACCCAGATCCCATTTTTAGATACTTACAAATTAGAAATTTTTTGAATAATATGTTACAGTCTTTTCCCAACTGATATAATGGAAAAAATTTTAGGTTTAAACCCTTATCAGAAGGGCTTAATAGCAACCATTTATGATATGATCATGAAAATACAGCCAGACATATCAGATAAAATTAAGAATGAATGGGAAAAAGAACTTCAACTTCCGTTACCTACAAGAAATGGGAGAAAATTCTACATTTAGTTAACTCTTCCTCTACATGTGCTAAACACGCGTTGATACAATTTAAGGTGGTGCATAGGGCTCATATGTCTAAGGACAAACTTGCTCATTTTAACTCCCACATTAATCCTATCTGTGATAGATGCTATCCCGAAGTAGCCTCTTTGACTCACATGTTCTGGTCTTGCCCTCTTTTAGAGAAATATTGTAAAGATATTTTTGGTATTATTTCAACAGTTTTGAGTATAAATTTACATCCTCACCTTATTACTGCAATTTTTGGCTTACCAATGGTGGATAATAGTTATTTATCCCCATCAGCTCATCGGATGATTGCATTTGTTACATTAATGGCTAGAAGATCCATTCTATTGAATTGGAAAGAAACTAATCCTCCAACTACATTCCAATGGTTTTCCCAAACTACATCTTGTTTAAATTTAAAGAAAATCAGAAGTGTTATTTTTGACCCTTCGATTAAATTTGAAGAAACCTGGAGACTATTTATTCAACACTTTCATATGAGCTAAATCGATCTTTCCCGAACCTCTTTTATTACCTTTAAATATTTGGATAGAGGAGCGGAGTTATTGACACTACCGTTTATATCCGTTATAATATAATAGCCCAGCTTTTTTTTCTCAGTTCAGTCTGCAAGTTAGTTATTTTTTATATGTTTTTCAATTTGGGTTTTTTTTTCTTACTGTATAAATACAGGGTGAGTTTGGGAGATTTGTTATATTTGTGTTATCAATAGTTTATACTTGTATATACTGCCCTATTAACTTTGTATTCCCAATCTCTCTGTATTTCTATTGTTACTCTGTTTTGTTTGAAAATTAATAAAAAGATTTAAAAAGAAAATAAAAGAACTGTAATAAGACATTTCACAAAGTTCCACATGGTAGGTTGGTGTAGAAGTTTAATGATTGATAGATAGATAAGTGGATACTTTATTGTTCCTGAAGGAAATTACAGCATTACAAGTACACAGGTATAAATATTAGAAGAGAAGTAAAAAGAATAAAAAATAAGTTACCACAAACAGTCTAACAGGAGGGGGTCATCACTTCCCGGCTATAGGTTGACTCATTATAGAGCCTAATGGCCAAGGGTAAGCATATGGGATCTAAGGCAAGTTTCAGGGTCTTCACCTGAAAAGTCAACATCACTTTGCCACTAGGGACACTGCTTTCCCATCAACTTCCTCCAGCATTTGATTTTTCTTGCTCTCAGTTTCAGCCTCTCTTGTGGATCAAAAATTGGCTTGGTGATACACAACAGAGAGTAGTGGTGGAAGGATGCTGTTCTGATTGAAAATCTGTAACCAGGAGGTATACTACACAGATTTGTATCAACACCCTTGTTATTTGTGATACCCTGGGGTTTAGTCCATCTGGTCTACTTTCAGACCCTTCAAATTCCCAAGCACTTTCTCCTTAGTAATAGCAACTATATTCACTTCTGCCCTGATACGTTCAAATTTCTGGCATACTGCTAGTGTCTTCCACAGTAAAACTGACACAAAATACTTAATAAGTTCATCCACTAATTCTTTGCCCCCTATTACAACTCTCCTGTGTCATTTTCCAGCAGTCCAATATCTACTCTCGCCTCCCTTTTACTCTATATATTAAAAAGATCTTTTGGTATCCTTTTTGATATTTTTGACTAGCTTACCATCATATTTAATCTTTTCTCTCCTATTGTTTTAGTTGCCTTTTATTGATTTCTAAAAGCTCCCCAATCCTGTAACTTCCCACAATTTTTAAAAATATTATATGCCCTCTCTTTTCCTTTTATGCTGTCTTTGACTTCCCAGGTCAGACACATAAAAACATAAGAACATAAGAAATAGGAGCAGGAGTCAGCCATCTGGCTCATTGGGCCTGCTCTGCCATTCAATAAGATTACAGCTGATCTGACCATGGACTCATCTCCACCTACCTGCCTTTTCCCCATAACTCTTCATTCCCGTACTATGCAAAAATCTGATTCATTGGGCAGAGAAATCCACATATTCACCACTCTCTGGGAAAAGCAGTTCCTCCTCATCTCCATCCTAAACCTACTCCCCTGAATCTTGAGGCTATGTCTCCTAGTTCTAGTCTCACCAGTGGAAACAACTTTCCTGGTTCTATCTATCTGTCCCTTTATATATGTTTCTACAAGATCTCGTCTCATTATTCTGAATTCCAGCGAGTACAGTCCCAGGTGACTCAATCTCTCTTCATAGTCTAACCCCTTCATCTCCAGAATCTCTTAAATTCAATCCCTCTAGCAATGAAGGCCAACATTCCATTTGCCTTCTCGATAGCCTGCTGCATCTGAAGACCAACCTTTTGTGATTCATGCACAAGCCCTCCCAAGTCCCTCTGCACAGCAGCATGCTTCAATCTTTTATCATTTAAATAATAACCTGATCTTCCATTTTTTCTTTCAAAGTGGAGGACCTCACATTTACCAACATTGTACTCCATCTGCCAGACACTTGCCCACTCAATTGATCTATCTGTATCTCTTTGCAGACTCTCCGTATCCTCTCCACAATTTGCTTTTCCACTCACTTTAGTGTCATCAGCAAACTTAGACACATTATACTAGGTCCCGTCTTCCAGATCGTTAATGTATATCATGAACAGTTGCGGGCCCAGCACCAACCCCTGTGGCACACCACTCACCACTGATTGCCAACCAGAGAAACACCCATATATCCCAACTCTCTGCTTTCTATTGGTTAACCAATTCTCTATCCATACTAATACATCACTCCCAACTCTATGCATCCTTATCTAAAGGGTAAGTCTTTTATGTGGCACCCTACCGAATGCCTTCTGGAAATCCAAGTAAATAACGGTCATCTGTTCCCCTCTATCCACTGAGCTCATTATATCCACAAAGAACTCCAGTAAGTTAGTCAAACAGGACCTGCCTTTGCTGAATCCATGCTGTGTCTGCCTGATGGATCTATTTCTTTTCAGATGCCTTGCTATTTCTTCTTTAATGATAGCTTCAAGCATTTTCCCAACTACAGATTTTAAACTAACTGGCTTATAGTACCTGCCTTTTGCCTACATCCTTTTTTGAACACTGGTGTGACATTCGCCATCCTCCAATCCGCCAGGACCTGCCCAGAGTCCAGAGAATTTTGGTAAATTATCACCAAAGTTCTACCATAACCTCTGCCATTTCTTTCAGTGCCCTGGGATGCATTCCATCAGGACCAGGGGACTTGTCTATCTTTAGGCACACAAGCTTGCTCTGCACTACCTCTTTAGTGATAGCTATTGTATTGACGTCCTCACCTCCTATTGCATCCATATCATCTCTCTGTGGCATGTTAGATGTGTCCTCCACCATGAAAACCAACACAAAATAGTCATGCAAAGCCTTCACCATTTCCTCAATACCCAGTATCAATTCCCCCTTCTCATCCTCCAAGAGACCTACTTTAGCCTCCCTTTTCCGCTTTATATAATTATAAAAACTTTTACTGTCCATTTTTATATGTTGTGCTAGTTTATTTTCATAATCTATCTTCCCTTTATTGCTTGCTTAGTGGTTCGCTGTTGCTTTTAAAGTTTTCCCAATCTTCCAGTTTCTCTCTAATCTTGGCGACTTTGTACGCACAAGTATTTAGTTTGATGCCTTCCTTTATTTCCTTAGCTATCCACGGCTGGCTCTCCCCATCCTTACTGTCCTTGCTTTTAACTGGAATATACTTTGTTGAACACCATGAATAATCTTGATGAAAGTCTTCCACTGTTCCTCAACCGTCCCACCATATAGCCAGTGTTCCTAGTCTACCCTATCCAACTCCTCTCTCATCCTGTTGTAGTCTTCCTTGTTTAGGCATAATACACTGATTTTTAAACAAACTATTGCGCCCTCCACTTGTGTGAGAAACTCAGTCATACTGTGATCACTCTTTCCAAGAGGATCCCTAACTACAAGATCTCTAATTTTATCTATGTCATTGCACTGGGCCAGATCCAAGGTAGTACATTTCTTTGTAGGTTCATTAACATGCTGTTCAAGAAAGCTATCATATGTGCATTCTATGATGTCCTCTTCAAGACTACCTCGACCAGCTTGATTCATCCAATCTATGTGCAAGTTAAGGTCCCCCATGATATCTGCTGTTCCATTCTTACATGTCTCAGATATTTCTGTTTATTGCCTGTACCACTGTACTGTTATTATTCTGGCCAATAGACAACTCCCACCAGTGATTTTTTTACCTTTCTATTCCTAATCTTTACCTGGATGGATTGAATATTCTGCACCTTAGATCGTCTATCATCTCTTACTATTGCCTTGATCCCATCCTTAATTAAGAGCGCTACCCCACCTCCCTTACCTTCCTGCCTATCCTTCCATATTACCTGATATCCTTGGATATTTGATTCCCAATCCTCTCCACCTTGCAATCACGGTTCTGTAATGACTACTAGATCATACCCCTTTATACTGATTTGTGTCACAAGGTCACTGACCTAGTTTCGAATACTACGGGTATTCAGATAAAGTGCCCTTACACTCATTGTGCTTTTAAAATCTAGTAGCCTTTGTCTCTTATGCGTTTGACTTTTCTGCACTCCACCTTTACTTTTCTCTTTTTTAACTTTAACTTTTACTTTCTCCATACTTCTCCAATCTGTTGAATGCACCTCCTTGCTATTTAGTTTAAAACCCGATCCACAACCCTAGTTATGCAATTCACCAGGATCCAGGTCCCACCACGATTCAGGTGGAACCCATCCCATTTGATACAGCTCCCTCCTTCCCCAGTACTGGTGCCAATTTCCCATGAACTCAAATCCACTTCTCCCACACCAATCCTTGAGCCAATCATTTAATTCTCTAATCTTCTTGACCCATATGCCAGTTTGCATGTGGCTCAGGTAGTAATCCAGAGATTGGCACCGTTTTGGTTCTGCTTTTTAATTCAGTCCCTAGCTGCTCAAATTCCCTCAGCAGAACCTCTTTCCTCACTTTACCTATGTCATTGGATCTTTCCCCGCTCACTGCAAATTCCTCTGCAGGTCAGATAAGATGTGCTGAACCAGGCACCAGGCAGGCAACACAGCCTTTGGGATGCTCTATCCTCGCAACAGAGGACTCCGTCTATTACCCTGACCATACTATCCCCAATTACCACTACATTTCTCTTCTCTCCCCCTTCTTGAATGGCTCCCTGAACCACGGTGCCACAGTTAGGTTGCTCATCCTTCCTACAGTCCCCACTCTCATCCACACAGGGAGCAAGAATCTCAGACCTGTTGGACAAACTCAAGGGCTGAGACTCCTCCAGTACTGTCTCTCGGATTCCTCTACCCACCTCACTCGCAGTCACACCCTCTTGTCACAGACCGAATTTGAGGCAGCTAATCTAATGGGTGTGACTACCTCCTGAAACAGAGAATCCAGGTAACTCTCCCCCTCCCTGATGTGCTGCAGTGTTTGAAACTCAGATTCCAGGTCATCAGCTTCGAGCTTGAGTTCCTCGAGCAGCCAACACTTGCTGCAGATGTGGTCACCAGAAACCACGATGGGGTCCACCAGCTCCCACATCATGCAGCTACAACACATCACCTGGTCCTGCACTTTCCCTGCTTTATTTAATTAGTTATAGTATGGTGACTTCTTTTATTCAACCACTACAAAACCTTTACCCACTCCTCTCCGGTAACTCCTCACTGAAGCCTTGAGCAAAAGTTGGTAAACTCTGCTCTCTCCATTGGTAAGCTACACCGCGAAGCAACTCTTAGTCCCCCCTTGTTAGGCCTACCACAACTTCGCCACTATTCTAATTATCAGTTCATTTTTTTCTTTGAAGAGCATGCTAAGCACCTCTATTACCGCTAATGCTAGCAAACAGTTTATGCAAAGACGGAAAAAACGGCCGCACAAAACAAGGGATAAGCTGGAAAACAATTCCTTTGTGGCGACCAAACACGTTATATAAACAGCCATATCCAAAATTTAAAATAGAGTAAAAGAATGTTACAGGCCAAACAACCAAACCTCTTTCTAACACTCTCCAAAACAGCTCACACAGTCGGACCGGAGTCTACTGCACCATCCTCTTTTAGAATACTTCATCTTTGGGATGTATCTATGCTGCACCTTCTGAATTGCCCCTAGAAACTCCAGACTCTGATGTTTTGTGTCATCCCTGCTACTGTCCCTTCGAATCAACTTTGCCCAGCTCCTCTCTCATGCCTCTGTAATTCCATTTGCTCCACTGAAATATTGATACACCCGACATCAGCGTCTCCCTCTCAAACTGCAGGGTGAATTCCATCATATTATGATCGCTGCCTCCTAAGGGTTTCTTGACATTCAGGTCCCTAATCAAATCTGGTTCATTACACAACACCCAATACAGAATTGCCTTTCCTCTAGAGGACTCGACCACAAGCTGCTCTAAAAACCCTTCTCGTAGGCAATTTACAAATTCCCTCTCTTGGGATCCAGCACCAACCTGGTTTTCCCAATCTATTTGCATACTGAAATCCTGATGACTATCATAACATTACCCTTATTACATGCCTTTACTATCATAACATTACCCTTATTACATGCCTTTACATGACCAATGAAATTTATATCCCACATCACAGCTACTG
Source organism: Hemitrygon akajei (assembly GCF_048418815.1). Taxonomy (NCBI): domain Eukaryota; kingdom Metazoa; phylum Chordata; class Chondrichthyes; order Myliobatiformes; family Dasyatidae; genus Hemitrygon; species Hemitrygon akajei. The sequence continues at coordinate 38,791,125 of NC_133127.1, forward strand.
TTTGGGGACCATATATGACTCCCATCAGGGACTTTTTACACAATTTCTTAATTTTACCCTCAAGGATTCTCCATTTTCCAATCTTATGTCACCACTTTTCTAAGGATTTGATTTAATATTTTACCTACAGAGTCACCCCACCTCCTCTGCTTACCTGCCTGTCTTTTCAATACAATGTATATCCTTGTATGTTAAGCTCCCAACTGTGATCTTCTTTCAGCCATGTCTTAGTGATGCCCACAACGTCATACCTGCCAATTTCTATCTGCGCTAGAAGATCATCTACTGTACTCCAGTCAGAATTTGTGGTGCACTTGGGCATCAGTGACATAGGTAGAAAGGGGGAAGAGGTCCTACGCAGTGAACTTAGGACATTAGGGAAAAAGCTGAAAAACAGAACCAAGGTAGTAATCTCTGGATGTCTTCCAGTGCTGCGTGCTAGACAGGGCAGGAGCAGGATGATGGTACAGATGGTACAGTGGCTGAGGAAGTGGTGCAGAAGGCAGAGTTTCAGATTACTGCATCGTTGGGATCTCTTCTGAGGAAGGTATGCCTTGTACAAAAAGCATGGGTTACACCTGAAACCTGAGAGGAAACAGTATCCTTGTGGGCAGGTTTGTTAGAGCTGTTGAGGAGGGTTTAAACTAAGGTGATTGAGTAATGGGAACCAGAGTGATAGGGCTGAGGACGGGGCAGTTGGTATAGAAATCGATGCAGTGAGACTGTAATGAGGGACAGGCAGATGAAAGGGCAGAATTGTAGTTAGTGGGATGAGTTAAAGTGTAACATGGGGGCAAAGTCGAAAGGACTGATGAATACAGTACCGAAAGTGTTATGTATGAATCTCCTATCACCGCTCTGCCTGACTTTACCCTTTCCCGCTGAGCCTCAGAGCTGGCCACAGTACCACTGGCCTGGCTGCTCTGCTCTGCCCTGATAGTTCAAGTCCACCCAGTGGTATCCAAAGGTTACCACTTTTTGCTGAGGGGAATGGTCACAGGGGGACCCTGCACTCAGCATCATCAGCTAACACACGTAGTCGAGTATGATTCTTCTCCTGGAGGCTAATCTGGTCACTTGTGGGTCTTGAGATGACTGAAGAAGCTAATCCGTGATCTGCTACTCCCTTTACATCACCTGGTGGTCACCCATCTACTATCTGAAGCTTGCACCCTGGGTGTGATGACCTCAGTAAAAGACTCATCTTTGAAATTTCCAGCCTCCCGGATGGTCCCGAGTGCCTCCAGCTTCAGCTCCAGTTCCTTGACCTTGTCAGTCAGGAGCTGAATTTGGGTGCACTTCCTGCAGATGTAGTCATCAAGAAGCCCCTTGGGTACCCTAAGATCTCACATCTCCTTGCCTGAACTACCATCCTGCCCACACTTGTCAACATCACTAACACTATCAACTCCAGAAACTGAATAGCATTACGGACACTAAATTCCCCTACTATCAATATTTTACTATTGATCAGGAACTCGAGCAACATCCTACAGATGTACCGTGGAGATCATTCTGATTAGTTGGATGGCCACCTGGTATGGAGGCTACGATGCAGCTGCAGAGGGTAGTAGTCTCAGCAAGCTCTGTCATGGGCACTACCCTCCCCACCATTAAGAACACCCTCAGAAGGTAATGCCTCAGGAAGGTGGCACACACCATTAAGGACCCTCACCAACCAGGACGTGCCCTTGTCTCATTGCTACCATCGGGGAGCATGATGATGCACATGCAGCATTTTAGGAACAGCTTCTTCCCCTCCACCATCACACTTACGAATGGTCAATACTTCACTGTCTTTTTGCACTGTTTATTTAGCTTTCATATATTTCTTATTGGAACTTACAGTAACTTTTCAAGTATTGCACTGTACTGTTGCCACAAAACAGCAAATTTCACAATGTACGTCAGTGACAGTAAACCTGCTTCTGAAACTGAACTGGAATAGCCCTATACACAAGCACAAGAGATTCTGCAGATGTGGGAAACCCAGGGTAACACATCTAAAATGCTGGAGGAACTCAGCGGTTCAGACAGCATCTACTGAGGAGAATAAACAGTCAACGTTTCAGGCTAAAGCTTTTCATCAGGACTAGAAAGGAAGGGGGAAGAAGCCAGAATGAGAAGGTGCAGGGAGGGGAAGGAGGACAAGCTAGAAGGTGATAGGTGAAGCCATTTGGGTGGGGAGGGGGGATGAAGTGAGAAGCTGAGAGGTGATAGGTTGAAAAGGTAAAAGGCTGAAGAAGAAGGAATCCGATTGGAGAGGAGCGTGGACCATGGGAGAAAAGGAAGGAGGAGGGGCAGCAGGGGGAGGTGATAGGCAAGTGAAGAGGAGAGATAAGAGGGGAACCAGAGTGGGGAATTGAAGAAGCGGTAAGGGGGGGAGGCAGAAGGGGGAAGATTTTAATCAACATGGAATGCTGATTTGGACTCTCAGGTTTATAATGTGTTCCGGTTCTGGTCACTCCTTTTTGTTACTACTTTTGATCAATTTTTGAATTGGAACAGCCTGCAGATAATGAACGCTGAGCTGAACTGTACTGAAATATGCTTTGTGATTTTGTATCTTTTATCAGGCCAAGACCCTTTATCAGGTCTGGAAAGGAAGGGGGAAGGGGAAGGAGAGTAGTGGGAAGTTGATAGTTGAAGCCAGGTGGGTGGGAGAAGCAGACAGATGGAGAAGAAGGAATCTCATAGGAGAGGAGAATAGATCATGGGAGAAATGGAAGGAGGAGGGGCACCAGGGGGAGGCGATAGGCAGGTGAGGAGAAGAGGTCAGAGACCAGAGACCAGAGTGGGGAATTGTAGAAGAGGGAAGGGGAAAGGGGAAAAATTACTGGAGAAATCAATGTTCTTGCCATCAGGTTGGAGGCTCCCTAGACGGAATGTGAGGTGTCACTCCTCCAACCTCCGAGTAGCAGAAGAGGAGGTCATGGACCAACATGTCAGAATGGGAATGGAGATAGGAATTAAAATGGTTGGCCATAGGGAAATCCCACTTTTTGTGGATGGAGTGGAGGTGCTTGACAAAGCTATCCCCCAATCTACATCAGGTCTCACCAATGTAGAGGAGTCCACAATGGGAGATCTGGATATAGGAGACAACCCCAGCAGTATTGCAGGTGAAGTGTTGCCTCACCTGGGGCCCTGAATGGAGGTGAGGGAGAAATGTAGTACTTCTGCTGCTTGCAGGGCTAGTGCCAGGAGGGAGGTCAGTGCTCAGGGAGGAACGGACAAGGGAACCATGGAGGGAACAATCCCTGCAGGAAGTGGAGAGTGTGGGGGAGGGCGGAGGTAGAGATGTGTTTGGTGGTAGGATCCCGTTGAAGATGGTGGAAGTTGCTGTAGGATGTGGAGGCTCATGAGGAGAAGAGAAACTCTCTCCGTTAAGGCGGTGGGAAGATGGGTTGAGTGCGGATGTCTGGGAAATGGAGGGGATGCGGGTGAGGGCAGCAGCATATACATAGTGTGGTTAACAAGAGCTACTCAGAGGACAGGGATCCTGCAGTGAGTATCTCATATCCTAACTCTGCAAAGTCTGTCCATCATCTACAAGGCTCGAGTCAAGAGTGTGATAGAACACCCTCCATTTGCATGAACAAGTGTAACTTCAACATCACTGAAGAAGCTTGATAACATACAGGACACTTGTTAGGCAACCCATCCACTTACTCCACTACTACATGGACAGAGGCAGCATTTTGTACCATCTGCAGGATGCACTGCCCCAACTCACTGAGACCCCGTGAACAGCACCTTCTAAACCCACCACCTTTACCAGCTAGAAGGTCAAGGGAACTCCACCACCTGAATTTTGCCCTACAAGCCATCATGCTGAGTTGGAAATATATCCCTGTTCCTTCACCATCAAGGTCCTGAAAACCTCTCCCCAACAGTATCGTGTGTGCCCCCGATATTATCTCAAACCTCAAAGACTTCAAAGGTTCAAGAAAGCAGCTCAACACCAACTTCTCAGGAGAATTAGGGTTGGACAATTAAATTCTGGCTCACCCTGTAAAGCCCACATCTTTTGGATCAGTAAAAAAGTGGGCAAAAAGTTCAGCATGGTTGTCATGGGCTGGATGATGCTGCGCAACACTATGAATTCTGTTACTTGTTTCCAAAGTATCTTTGTAGAGATAAAGCCAAGGTTAGAGATAAGACTGCGAGAAACTCCAGCACATTTTATCAAACTGCTTATGTATTATCAAGGACGGTATGATATGAATTATAAGTCTGAGTAACAGACACTGCTAGTTTACCAACAATTTCAGGGCCCTTGTATTTGAAGGCTCTCAGTGCACTGGAGCTCTGCTCACAGAAGGCAAGCTTTTTCTAATGGTAGGGATATCAAAAATAAAAAAAATATATAGGTTTAAGGTGAGAGAAATTAGGTTTAAAGGGGATTTTATTTTTAAACAGCTAAGGTTGATATCTGGAGGGGAAGTGGTGGAATGAGATCGAGTACAATTATAACATTTTAGGGACATTTAAGCAGATATTGTGGATTGGAAACTGAAATATAAACCTTCTGATACAGAGATACAACATTTAAGATACTGGACCAACTTACAGAATCTTAGAGTCATAGAGCAATACCGCATGGGTACTGGCCCTTTAGCCCACCTAACTAATCCCAATTTCCAGGCCATCTGCTGTCAAGCCCTGCCACTCCAACATGCTTCTTAAATACTTCTAATTTACCTACCTCAAGCACTTTCTCTGACAGTTCTTTCCATCCTCTGCATGAAAAAGTTTCATAGAAACATAGAAAACATATAGCACAATACAGGCCCTTCGGCCCACAAAGCTGTGCCGAACTTGTCCCTACCTTAGAAGTACCAAGGCTTTACCCATAGCCCTCTATCCTTCAAAGCTCCAGTTAGCCATCCAGGAGTCTCTTAAAAGACCTTATCATTTCCGCCTCCACCACAGCCACCAGCAGCCCATTCCACGCACTCACCACTCTCTGCATAAAAAACCTACTCCTGACATCTCCTCTGTACCTACTTCCAAGCACCTTAAAACTATGCTCTCTCGTGCTAACCATTTCAGCCCTGGGGAAAAGCCTCTGACTATCCACACAATCAATTCCTCTCATTATCTTGTACACCTCTAATCAGGTCACCTCTCATCCTCTGTTGCTCCAAGCAGAAAAGGTAGAGATCACTCAACCTATTCTCATAAGGCATGCTCCCCAATCCAGGCAGCATCCTTGTAAATCTCCTCTGCACCCTTTCTATGGTTTTCACATCCTTCCTATAGTGAGGCGACCAGAACTGAGCACAGTACTCCAAGTGGGGTCTGACCTGGGTCCTATATATCTGCAACATTACCTTTCGGCTCTTAAACTCAATCCCACAATTGATGAAGGCCAATGCACCGTATGCCTTCTTAACCACAGAGTCAACCTGCGTAGCAGCTTTGAGCGTCCTATGGACTCAGACCCCAAGATCCCTCTGATCCTCCACACTGCCAAGAGTCTTACCATTAATACTATATTCTGCCGTCATATTTGACCTACCAAAATGAACCACTTCACATTTATATGGGTTGAACTCCATCTGCCACTTCTCAGCCCAGTTTTGCATCCTATCAATGTCCCGTTGTAACCTCTGACAACCCTCCACACTAGTTTCAGCGACAGGTTACTATCGATGCAATGCTCCTCAGACAGGATGATGAGGTCAATACTCCCCAATGCCATTAGGCTTTACAATTCAACCGCCAGGAGTAAGATATGTTAAAGTGCCGGGGTTGATTGTATTTAAGTAAACTACTTAAGAACTTTTTAAAAGCTATTATTAATGCTTTTTGAGAGAGTGATTTAGATGCATATCATATTTTTACTGAGTTAAGTATTGTATGTAATTAGTTTTGCTGCAAGTGTATGGGACATTGGAAAAAATGTTGAATTTCCCCATGGGGATGAATAAAGTATCTATCTATCTATCTATCTATCTATCCACAACACCTCCAACCTTTGTGTCATCAGCAAATTTACTAACCCATCCCTCCACTTCCTCATCCAGGTCATTTATAAAAATCACAAAGAGTAGGGGTCCCAGAACAGATCCCTGAGGCACACCACTGGTCACTGACCTCCATGCAGAATATGACCTGTCTGCAACCACTCTTTGCCTTCTGTGGGCAAGCCAGTTCTGGATACACAAAGCAAGGTACCCTTGGATCCCATGCCTCGTTATTTTCTCAATAAGCCTTGCATGGGGTACCTTATCAAATGCCTTGCTGAAATACATATACACTACATCTACTGCTCTTCCTTCATCAATGTGCTTAATCACATCCTTTAAATCTTTCCCCTCTCATCTTAAACTTATGCTCCCTAGTTTTGGACTCCCCTCCTCTGGGGGGGGGGGGGGTGGTGCAGAAAGACTATTACCATCCACCTAATCTATGCCTCTCACAATTTTAAACGTATCTGTAGATAGATAGATAGATAGATACTTTATTCATCCCCATGGGGAAATTCAACATTTTTTCCAATGTCCCATACACTTGTAGCAAAACTAATTACATACAATACTTAACTCAGTAAAAATATGATATGCATCTAAATCACTCTCTCAAAAAGCATTAATAATAGCTTTTAAAAAGTTAAGTAGTTTACTTAAATACATTAAATACAATCAACCCCGGCACTTTAACATATCTTACTCCTGGCGGTTGAATTGTAAAGCCTAATGGCATTGGGGAGTATTGACCTCTTCATCCTGTCTGAGGAGCATTGCATCGATAGCAACCTGTCGCTGAAACTGCTTCTCTGTCTCTGGATGGTGCTATGTAGAGGATGTTCAGGGTTTTCCATAATTGACCGTAGCCTACTCAGCGCCCTTCGCTCAGCTACCGATGTTATACTCTCCAGTACTTTGCTCACGACAGAGCCCGCCTTCCTTACCAGCTTATTAAGACGTGAGGCGTCCCTCTTCTTAATGCTGCCTCCCCAACACGCCACCACAAAGAAGAGGGCGCTCTCCACAACTGACCTATAGAACATCTTCAGCATCTCACTACAGACATTGAATGACGCCAACCTTCTAAGGAAGTACAGTCGACTCTGTGCCTTCCTGCACAAGGCATCTGTGTTGGCAGTCCAGTCTAGCTTCTCGTCTAACTGTACTCCCAGATACTTGTAGGTCTTAACCTGCTCCACACATTCTCCATTAATGATCACTGGCTCCATATGAGGCCTAGATCTCCTAAAGTCCACCACCATCTCCTTGGTCTTGGTGATATTGAGACGCAGGTAGTTTGAGTTGCACCATATCACAAAGTCCTGTATCAGTTTCCTAAACTCCTCCTCCTGTCCATTCCTGACACACCCCACTATGGCCGTGTCGTCAGCGAACTTCTGCACATGGCAGGACTCCGAGTTATATTGGAAGTCTGATGTGTACAGGGTGAACAGGACTGGAGAGAGCACGGTCCTCTGCGGCGCTCCTGTGCTGCTGACCACCGTGTCAGACCTACAGTCTCCCAACCGCACATACTGAGGTCTATCTGTCAAGTAGTCCACTATCCAATCCACCATGTGAGAGTCTACTCCCATCTCCGTTAGTTTGTGCCTTAAGATCTTGGGCTGGATGGTGTTAAAGGCACTAGAGAAGTCCAGGAATGTAATCCTCACAGCACCACTGACCCTATCTAGGTGAGAGAGGGATTTGTGCAGCAAATACGTGATAGCATCCTCCACTCCCACCTTCTCCTTATACGCAAACTGAAGAAAACTTGAACAATTCATCCAAATACGAACATGAATTTCGCCAGCACAACTGATGAATTTTAATTTGTGGTGGAATAAATATGGACTAAAAAGCCATAATTGGTATTGGTAAACATGAAACTACCAGACTGATTTAAAAATGACACTGGAACCATGGACATCCTTCAGGGAATGGAAACGGTACTCCAGACTCAATAGCTTGATTGACTCTCCACACACTCAGGTCTGGCAATATCTGCTGACAAAGTCCAGGTACCATGAATAGATACATCTTGTACTAGGAATGAAGCTGTCAGTGCTCCAACTTGCCCATTTATCTCAGGAAACACACCACATGAAGCATAATATCTCTCTTGCCTCAGGGTTCCTGTGCTAAAGTCTTACTGTCATGGTTTATGATGGAATTGAAACTGTTCGATAGATTTTATGCCCATTCCTGCACTTGGGTACTGTCCCCAACCCTCCTTCGTCCCCCCCGGAACACAAGTGCATTAGGATAAAGGTTCACCTCATTTCTGAGGAGATTTACAGATCTGACCATGAATATAATATTTGATTATAGAGTTACCGATAACCCTGGTCACGTGTTTTAACTGAAAATATGAAGAGGAAATGATAATTTTCGGTGTTAATATTTAGCCTTCAGCTAGCAAAAAAAAAATTACCTCAATACTCGCCTGAAACGACCTCTCTCGCCATTTTGCAGGTAACTGGAGTCCAACGTGAAGACTGCAGTGGCTACCGACCCCTGAGGCGCAAGATAGTTCAAGAAAGAGCGATTGTTACGAAATGAATATTGTTTGGGGAGGAGGGGGAGGGGGAATCCCTTTCATTATAGGTCATTATCCGTCTCCCCACATCGGCTGATTTATAATCATCAATGAAAAGTCAATGCTTTGGAACCTCTGCGCGATTTTCCAATCTAATCTTAGAAGAAACCCTATTCACTTTCATTCACATATTTTCAGCAGGATGCGTATTTGTGAAGACACCACATATTCCTGATGAAGGGTCCCGGCCAAACGTCGACAGTTTACTCTTTTCCATAGATGCTGCCTGGTCTGCTGAGTTCCTCCAGCATTTTGTGTGTTGCTATGGAATTCCAGCATCTGCAGATTTTCTTGTGTTTGTGATATTATTCAACTAATGTTTTCATCTACATAACTTTAATTACCTCCACTCACTTTATTACCACCAACTGGTGACAATGTTATCCGCAGTTCGGTATTAATTTTCACCAAACTGTTATTACCTCTGGTCTAAAAGACCCTTCTCTCGAAATCCCCCGCGCCTCCCGACTCGTTGTGTTTCCAGGGTTGCGTGAAAGGCCGTTGTTCGCCTTGTCTTACTAGCCCGTGAGGCACAACACGCACGCCAAACCTTTGCTCTCCTCGCTCTGAGCAAAAGCTCTGCTCTCGCCCCGAGTCCGAGACAATACCAAACCTGCCGAGTGTGGGATGAAACTTCTGAAGTATTAGCTTGTAATGAAGGTTTAAGTTTGTTGAGGCTGAAATCCCCCCCTACGCGCCCACTAATCAACATCACCACTCTCCACGTCTTAGCAACCTCACAATGACTTGAGCAACACCGAGCGGTAAGAAACATTCCTATTGCCGGTGCCCAAGACAATGGTGATCTTCAACAAACAAACTTCACAAAAGTCTGTAGCTACGAAACAAAAGGAAACCATGACAAATAGTGGGAAAAAAGTACAGTCAACGTTTCGGGTCGAGCCCTTCGGCAGGTCTCCGCCCGAAACGTCGACTGTACTTTTTTTCCACAGATGCTGCCTGACCTCCTGAGTTCCTCCAGCATTTTGTTTGTGTTGCTTGGGTTTCCAGCAACTGCAGATTTTCTCTTGTTCATGCCAAATAGTCCCCGACCTTGGACAACTACATGGATAGGAAACAAAGGATATGGGCCAGACTTAAGCAAATAGGACTGGCTTAGATTGGCATCTTGGCTGGCAAGAAACAGTTAGTCCAAAATATGTATTTTGTGACTATGACTTTATGACCATGGATGTTGCCTGTCACAGAGTCGTTTCAGCATTTTCTGTTTTTATTTCAGATTTCCAGCATGAGTTTTTAAAAATATTTTTTCATCTCCTACTTAAATTATTTTCTCCTCCACCTGGCTAGGCTTCTGTGGATAACAAACCTCACAAGCTTTGTTTACAGTGCCCGGGGCAATTAGGCGATAAACCAGTAAGAATCCTGGACACCATCTATTGCAAGGAAGAGCCTGGCCCTGGGGCAGGGAAAAGGACCAATCATTTGGCCAACTGGAGATCTCTTATCTCAGAGTTGTGAGAGTAGTTTGGGTGAGTACTGGTCCAAAAGGAATTATTGACTCCAGATCAACATAATTTACAGGGATATTTGCAATTGATATAATAAAGTGTTTCAATACCTTTGCAGGTAATTTTGATTAATTAGGATTTGTGTGGTCATACACTAAGTTAATTGATAAGGATAAGGGTCAGTACTGGGTTTGTTTTTCCAGGAGTAAAGGTGCTTAAGAGAGAATCTGATTGAGGTACATAAAATTATGAGGGGTGTAGATAGGGTAAACTGCAGGACCTAATCACCCATCCCAATGGACCCAATCTCAGTTGCCAGCCCAAAAGATCCATTTATTCCCACTTGTTGCTTTCTATCTCTTTAGCTATTTCTCAATCCATGCCAGATACTCTACTCCCAATTCTACGTGTTATCACTTCAAACATTTTTCCTCAACACCAATTAACATAGTACATATTTGGATGAAAGCAGTGTCATAGGTAGACAGGGTAATGAAGTTGGCATTTGGCATTCTGTCCTTCATCAGTCAGGACATTGAGTGTAAGTTGGGACATTATGTTGCAGTGGTACAAGACATTGGTGAGGTCAATTTGGAATTTTGTGTACAGCTTTGGTTATGCTGTTATAGGGAAAATGTCATTAAGCTGGAAAGAATGCAAAGAGGATTTACGAGAATGTTGGCAGGAATCAAGTCATAAGCAGAGGTTGGGCAGCCTAAGGCTTTATTTCATGGAGTGTTGAAGACTGAGACGTGATCTAAGAGAGATGTATGAGGGGACATAGATAGGGTGAATGCACACAGCTTTTTCGGCAAACCTAGAGGTCAGTGGTTTAAGGTGAGAGCAGAGTAATATTTAAATAGGCCTGAGTGAGAGAGTGGTGTGTAGCAATCATAAGACAGAGCAGAATTAAGTCATTCAGCCCATCGAGTCTGCTCTGTCATTCAATCTTTGCTGATTTTTTCAACCCAAAACGTTGACTGCTTCTTTCAACGGATGCTGCCCGACCTGCTGAGTTCATCCAGCTTTTTTGTACGTCTTGATAAGAACCTATCAACCACTGCCTTAAATACACACAATGACTTCACCCCCACCACCCTCTGTGGCAACAAATTCCACAGATTCATCACACTCTGGCTAAAGAAATTCTTCCACATCTCATTTTTAAGAGACATCCCCTTATTCTGAGGCTGTGTTCTAGACACCCCTATAATGAACCTATCCTCTCACATCCACAATATATAGGAGCTGGCAGGAGAAGTGCTTGAGGCAGGTTTAATAACAGCATTAAAAACATTTGGATAAGTACATGGATTGGAAAGGTTAGTGGGATACAGGTCAAATGCAGGAAAATAGGACTAGCTTAGATGGGCATCTTGGTTAGTGTGGGCAGGTTGGGCCAAAGGGCTGTTTTATTTTAAATCTCTACACCCCAAGAGGTCAACCTCACTGACAAATGAAAATGACCCTTTGTCTAAGTCCTTCATGACTTTACAGACCCAGATATGGACCACCGCCCTTCTCCAGATTAGTACTATGGGATCCTCTCTATCCATCAGAGCAGACGGGCTTTGGTTAAATCAATGCATGGCTGCAGAGGGTTGTAGACTCAGCTAGCTTCATTCCGAGCGCAACCCACCCCATCATCGAGCAAAGGCATTTTCAAAAGGCAATGCACCAAAAAGGCATCATTCGTCACTCTGGACCCACTGCAAGCCGGATATGCTCTCTACCATTTGGGAGAAAGTACAGGAGCCTGACGATGCACACACAACGATTCAGGAACAGCTTCTTCCCCTTCGCAATCAGTTTTCTGAATGGTCCGTGAACACAAACTCTTAATTGACTGTTTATCTATCACTTAATTTATTTATATGCCTTGGAATGTACTTCTTCTGAAAACAAATTTCACGACATATGTCAGCAATAATAAACCTGATTCTGATTTTGGTTCCTCCAACAGTGAGGCATTCCTGCACCAAGACGGATTTTGTGCATAAGATCCGGCCAAAGCTGCCCGACTCGACCAGACCGAAGCGCTTCCCATTGTCGACGGGAAACGCGACACGGTAACTTTGTCGGTCGGTCAGTCGGTCAGGAGGGGTCACGGCTCCTCACCCGCCCAGCCCATTGAGGGCAGACGTCGGTTTAGCCAACCAGAATCTGGGTGCCTATGATTGATATCTACTTTGACCATTCACAGATTAGATACGCGCCGCTTGGCGTTCCCTTGCTGCAGCTGCTTGGACGGTGAACTGCCTCGCTTCTGCAGCGCTGAGAAGATGGCGGGGACTGCAGGCCAGGTGAATTGGGAATCTTACAGCCCGGAGTGCCTTTGCTGGGGTCGGGGTCAGGTGGTAGGGAAGGCGGCTGTGCAAGGTGTCCTGATCGCAGGCCCGGCTGGTGTATCCAGTGTAACCCCTCACAGCAATGTTACAGGACGCAGCGTTGTGTTGGAGCGAGCCCAGGGCAGTCCGTCTACCCGAGGGTGCGGTGCGGTGCGGTTGTGTGTTGCTATTCCGGGGTGTTTGAAACAGGTTGGGTGTTGCCGGTTTGAGGATTTGGGGGGGGGGGGTTCCATTATCAGACTGGAGGGGGTTAAGGATTAAACAACATACAGTTAACAGCGAAGATTGAACTCGGGTTATTGACGGTCTTTTTCAGAGCGGAGTAGTGAACTAAGTTCATGTTTTCTTGTTCTAAGTCAGTCAATCAGCTGCGTTCTAATTTTAAGTACAAATGAAATATATCAAAAACACACAATTTCTAAATTAGTTGAATGTTTGTGGTACATTTTCAAAGGCCACAGTGCATATGGTGTACTGTTCTGGTCGTCCCATTGAATGATGTTGAGGCTTTGCAAAAAGGATGCAGAAGATGTTCATCAGGATGCTGTTCGGCTTAGAGGGTAGGACTTCTAAGGAGGGTTTGGGCAAACTTGAGTGGTTTTCTCTCCCATTTCTGAGGCTTGGGAGAGCCCTAATAGAATTTTATAAAACTATGAGAAGGGTACATCTTTTCCCCAGGGTACAACGGTCAAGTACTAAGAGACATGCATTTAAGATGGGGGAGAGGTTTAAAGGAGATGTGTGGGGTAAGTTATTTTAGACAGAGAACGGTAGGTGCCCAGAACAGGCTGCCAAGGGGTTTGTGGTGTTAGCAGATATGTTAGTGGTGTTAGCAGATATGTTAGTGGTGTTTTTTAAAATTCATTTATGGGATATGGTGTCGCCAGCTGAGCCAGCATTTATTGCTCATCCCTAGTTGCCCTTGAGAAGGTGTTTAAGAGGCTGTTAACTAGAGAGCCAGCTGGTGGCATAGTGGCATCAGCGTCGGATTTCAGAGTGAAGGTTCCGGAGTTTGAATCAGGCCAAGACTCTTAAAGGAAGAAGAACAAGCTGGCAGGTGATAGGTGAAACTGGGAGAGGGGGCGGAGTGAAGTAAAGAGCTGGGAAGTTGATTGGTGAAAGAAAGGGCTGGAGAAGGGTAGAAGACCATGGAAGAAAGTGAAGGGGGAGGAGCACAGGAGAGGTGTTGTTAAGATGAGAGAGGAAATGGGAATGGGGAATGGTAAAGGGGGGCAGTTACCAGATGTTTGAGAAATTGATGTTCTTGCTCTCAGGTTGGAGGCTACCCAGATGAAATATAAGGTGTTCTTCCTCCAACCTGACTATAGCCTCATTGCGACAGCAGAGAAGGCCATGGACTGACATATGGGAATGGGAGGTAGAATTAAAATGGGCGGCCACAAGGAGATCCTGCTTTTTTGGGCAGACGGAGCGTAGATGCTCGGTGAAGTGGTCTCCCAATCTACATCGGGTCTCACCAGAGCGCCATACTGGGAGCTCTGGGTACAGTCGATGACCCCAACAGAGTCATGAGTCGCCTCACCGAGGAGGACTGTTTGGGGCCCTGAAAGGAAGTGAGGGAGGAGGTGTAGGGGTAGGTGCAGCATTTGTTCCACTTGCAAGGACAAGTGGGGAGGGACAAATGAAGAAGGGAGTAGTGTAGGGAACAATTCCTGCGGAAAGTGGGAGGGAGGGAAAGATTTGTTCAGTGGTGTATCTAAGGTATGCCACGTGCCCTGGGCACCACTTGAAGGGGGGCACAACTGAGTATTTTCTATTAAAGTCAGACAAGCCATCCTCAGATAGTGAAAAAAGAATTTTCTTCAGATGTATGATCTGTCTTTGATTATCATGGGTGAGAAGCACTAGGATGGCCTTATTTCAGAGCATTGTGTAAGAAGACCATGAAATGTTTCTTCACGAAGAAGGGAAGTGGAGCTGAAGGACAGAAGAGACAAAAGTTGGAGATGGAGGAAGCTAAGAAGTCGAGCAAGTTCTTCATGCCCTTCTTTGAAAAGCCCGGAACAAGTAGTTCGACACGTTCCATGGAGTGGCCTGCACCCACTACAAGTTTGTTAGAATCAGAAGGTGGATCGAGTACAAGTGCATCACAAGCCGAGGAGGAAGTCAAGTCAGATAAATCCGAGTATGGCGAGATTAAGAGTGAGGCTGCCACAGAGAACGTGGACATGACAGGAGGGGAAGACGATGGTGGTGGTGGTGATGTTGAGTTTATTGACAAGATTGAACCTGACCACACTGAACCTAGTGAACTGGATGGTGTCAAAGAGCCTCGAACTGTCATACCAGAAGTGATTGAACAGCATGACATTGGACTTCTGAAGTTCGACAAGGATACTGGAAAAGCAATTCTGCCTGATGCGTTGAGAACAGAAATAATAAAGCTGGGTTCGAAGTATTTCCAGAACAGTAAGGGGCCTTTCCTACCAATAAATAACCACTCAATGAACAAAACTTGGTTCAAGAGGAAATTGGGAAATGGTCGTGGTGTGGAAGTGACTCACTCATGGCTGGTCTATTCCCCTTCTAAAACATCTGCATTTTGTATCCGTTGTCTTCTCTATTCCCAGTCAGATCATCAATCCTCATTGGAGCAGGAAAGTGGATTCAGCCAGTGAAAAGCACCTGAAAGGATTAGTGTTCATGAAAATGCCAAGAATCATCAGGAATGCTTCACACAGTGGAAAGAAATGGAAATAAATTTAGCTGGAAACAGAGGAGTTATTGACGTGGTATCTCAGTTACAGATTGAGAAGGAAAAGCAGAAGTGGCATGATATCTTGACGAGAATCCTTCACTGTATAAAATTCCTTGCGACTCAGAATCTGGCTTTGCAAGGACACAGGGAGTCACTTCAACTAGACGATGACTCCAATGTGGGAAATTTCCTTGGTTTACTGAAACTACTGGCCATCTTTGACCCTGTCATAAAAGAACACCTCACTCATTTGGAAAGTCATCCTGGATCCACGTCTTATTTTTCACCGGGTGTCCAGAACGAATTCATGCACATGATGGCATCCACTGTTCACCAGAGTTTACTGAGAAGCATTCATAAAGTCAAGGTGGTCTCATGTTTGACTTGACTCCTGATCAGGCGCACCGTGAGCAGATGTCAGAAGTAGTGAGGTATATGGAAGTTGATTTTGAGAGGAAAACAGTCCGTGTTAGAGAGTCCTTCCTTGGTTTTATCCAGATAAGCCAGAAGGATGCTGAGAGCTTGGTTGAAGACATCTTGAAACAGCTAGAGAAGGACGAAATGAAGCTATAAGATTGTTGGTCACAGTGCTATGACAACGCTGCTGTGATGGCTGGACACAAGTGATGTTTATCAATGAATAAGTGAGAAAAACAACCTGGCAGTGTTTGTGAATTGTGACAATCACTCACTCAACTTGGTGGGTGTACATGCAGCCAAGCAGGATACAATGATGGTCATGTTTTTTGGAACCTTCGAAGCTCTCTATGTGTTTTTCTTTCATTCAACACAGTGCTGGGAAAAACTCAAAAACGCCGTGCCTGTGATTGTTAAGTTGGAGTCCGAAACCAGGTGGAGTGCAAGGACAGAAGCAGTGAAGCCCGTCAACAAGTACCTTGAGGAGATACTTCAAGTCCTCCAGGACATGGTAGACAATGAAAACAAGGCCAGTGAAACAAGAAGTAACGCAAGGCAGCTGTACAACTGCACGTTGAGTTACGATTTTCTGATTTTGCTAGGATTTTGGAACAAAGTACTCATTCGCATTGTCCGTATTCAAAAGAGGCTGCAGGATCCTAGCATGATCTTCCACGATGCTGCCCTGGCTTTGAAAGGCCTCCGAGTTCACTTTTATGATGAAAGAGAAGTGTTGGTCAGTGAGTCAGTCGAAGAAGGAGTCAGCCTCTGTCAATAATGAAATATTGAAGTTGAAAGACGTCAGAGATGAAAGAAACGAATGGCTGATGAGAACTCGAGAGATGCTGGGTTAACAGCTAAGGAGGAAATGGAAAGAGTCATGAAGGGAATATTCGACCGCTTTCACAGAGAAATGGCCGAAAGGTTCGCTCGTTTGCATGACACTGACGCCAAGTTTGGGTTCCTTCTCGATGTCGAGGGACTGTGTTACGGTGCTGACAGTAACAGTCTAAAGCAGTGGTCCCCAACCACCAGGGCGCAAAGCATGTGCTGCCGGGCCACGAGGAAACGATATGATTTGGCGATATGAAATTATATGAGTCAGCTGTACCTTTCCTCATTCCTTGTCACACCCACTGTTGAAATTAAACGCACACGAGGTCATCAGTCGCCTAAACGCAGTGCTACCCTAGTGCCAGGGATCACTGGTTGGACTCGGGTAACTGGCCGCCTCGCACGGTCGGCGAGAAGTGCCGTTGATACTGGCCTGGAGCGCGGACAGATGGGCGCCGCCTCTAAACTTGTTTAGCACACTGAATGTTTGTGGGGAACCCGGTGCTAAAATATTCACAGACGACCTAATTGAGGCTCAGGGTCTCATAAGTAGCAGAGCAGCTACCTCGCTGCGATCTACTGAAAGTCATTCCTTGAGCCAAACTTTTGTCGGCCGATAGATTCTACCTGCCTACAAGGGCACACTTGTTGCACTCCTCGCTCGGTCAGTCGCTCTCTCTGGACTGTGACTGCCATGGCCCCCGGTACAGGGACCAACGGCCCTTACCTTGTCCTCTCACCCTGCCACCCCCCCACCCCCCACCATGACCAGCCACACCTGGCCAAGGTGTCTAGCGGCGGGCGGGCGGGAAGCTGGAGTTCGGGCCTGGAGGCTGTCTAAATGAGGTAATGAAGCCCTCAGAACAGCTTCGGCATCTTGAGTCGAAGCACCCTGCACTTAAAAACAAACCCATTGAGTTTCTTGAGCGGAAAAAACATGAGCAAGCGAGACAGAAGCAAGTGCTGAGAGCAGTGAAAACTAAATTGCGGAATAGGCTGGACATAAGGAACCACCTTCGAGTATCACTGTCTCCCATCACCCCTTGATGGGACTGTTTTGTTGCAGGGAAACAACGAATTCCCACTGATTCAGCGATATTGGTGTGCTGCAATGATTTTATATGTTCATACGAGGAAAATATGCGGTGTGTTTAATATCGAAAGGTTACTTAAAATGTTATGATGCTATTCACTTATAATTGACATCACTATATTCATGTGAGGAATATATGTGCTGTGGGTTTAATATTAAATCCATTAGATAAACCCTTTTAGAAATGAAATTGAATGTATTAGTCACTTATAAGTGACTTATAGTTGACTTACCACCCATATTCCGGTCGTGATTAACACCCCCCGTCGGCTGGTCAGCGAGAATATTGTCAATGTTAAACCGGTTTGTGGTGTAAAAAATGTTGGTGACCCCTGACTAAAGAAGAAGTGTGAAAATTTGGGCGAATTGTACAGCTCTGATGTTGATGGACAGCAATTATATAAAGAAATTTTGGATTGCAGATTGTTGCTATCAAGGTGGGTCAACATGAAAATATCAAGACCTGAAGAGCTTCTTGAATTATTGTTCAGTATGGAGATGAGAGCGTCTTTCCCAATCTTCGCATTGCTATTCAGATATTGCTAACCACCGCAGTTTTCATCACCAGCTTCAGCAAGTTAAAACTAATACTTCCATATTTAAGAGCCTCCATGGGTCTGTGATCTTGCTCTACTGAGTGTAGAAAGTGAAAAAACTGACTTTAATCACATCATAGACCAATTTGCATCAGTGAAAGCAAGGAAGGTGCAGTTATAATTTTCATGTAGTGCCATAATTTGTTAATTAAAAGATTAATGAGCTTGATTTGTATTTTTGAGCTGATACTATGGTAAAGTTATCTAAAAGATGGGTGTCAGATTTTTGGACAGGGGTGCAATTTCAGTGCTTGCCATTGGTGCTATTTTCCATAGGTATGCCTTTGGGTGGGATCCCATTGGAGATGGCAGAAGTTACAGAGAATTATCAGCCCTGATGAAGGGTCTTGGCCCGAAGCGATGTCTGTTTACTCTTTTCCATAGATGCTGCCTGGCCTGCTGAGTTCCTCCAATGTTTTGTGTGTGTTGCTCTGGATTTCCAGCATTTGCAGATTTTCTCATCACAGAGGATTATGTGCTGGACGCAGAGACTAGTGGGGTGATAGGTGAGGACAAGAGGAACCCTATCCCTGGTGGGGTGGCGGGAGGAAGGGGTGAGGGCAGGCGTGTACAAAATGCAAGAGATGTGGGCGAGGGCAGCATTGATGGTGGAGGAAGGAAAGCTCCTTTCTTTAAAGGAGGAGGGCATCTCATTAGCTCTGGAATGAAAAGCCTCATCCTGAGAGCAGATGTGGTGGAAATGGAGGAACTGAGAGATGCTTGGCATTTTAACAAGTGGCAGGGTGGGAAATTGAGAGAAGGGGATGTCATTTTAACAAGTGACAATGTGGGATTGTTTCTCTCACTGACTTCTGATGGTCATTGTCATCTTTGCTTCTACTATAGGTTTTAAACACTGGTCAGGACACATCTGGTCACCACACTACAGGAAGCATGGAATCAAATTGGAGAAATGAGTCACCAGGGTATTGCTGTGAATTAGAGGATTGAGTTATAAACAGATTGGATAGGCTGGGCCTGCTTTCCCTGGAGTGATGGAGGCAGAGAGATGACATGATGGAGATATATAAAATTATGAGATTCAGTGATAGGGTGGATAGTCAGTTGCCCTGTGGTAGTTGTGCCGAAACAGAGGGAAGAGGTTTAAAGAGGATTTGATGGGTTAATTTTCTTCACACAGAACAGTTGTTATCTGAAAAAGAGCTGCCAGGGGAGATGGGAGGAGGCAGGAACAGTAGCAACATTCGAAGGGCATCTGGTCGGGCAAGGTGTAGAAGGATATGGACTAACACAGGCAAGCTGGGTTACTGTTGGTAGGCACGAGGGTCAGCAGGTACACAGTGGGCCGAAGGGCCTGCTGTACAACTCTAAATCTGTTGAGTAACCATAGTACATTCAGAGACAAGTTCAGAAATTACATTTTTATCATTCTGTTGTTCAAGGAGTAGTTATGAGAGACAGTTTGTGATTTTAGTGTACATACCTTGTGGACTTTACACTTTTGGCACAACACCATTCAGCTTGCTCCATCTGTAGCCAGCAAGCCGTGACCCTCTTCATCAGCCAGAGGAACAGTTCAAAGTTTAGTACTTTATTTCCTTATTTAATTAAATATGGAATTGGCAACCCAGCACGCAGCTTATCCTTGGATCTCAGCTACATCTTCTGACTAGACAATTTATCTTGAATATCTCACAAACTACCACCACTCTGATCACTTTGAAATAAAATTGACATTTTTTGTCCTAATTGTGATCTTGTAAAAAAGATGTATAATTTCTGTTGTTGTTGTTTTTCTTGTGAATTCTGCTAAGAACCTGTGATGCCACTGTAAGTTGTTTTTTAATTGCATCGGAGCATACATATGCACATGCATATGATGGTAAGCTTGACTTTGACTCTGTCTTTGAATGGCCTGTAGTCCTTCTTCCTGGGGTCTCCAGCCTAGCTGTCTACCCCTCTGCCACAAAATTTAACCTTCAATGTTTATCAATCAGGGATGTGGATTTTTAGGACACCAGCTCTAATTCAAAGGGTAGCCTACAGTTGAGTCAGAAGGACAGGGTTTGAGACTTGAGTGCAAAATTTGTGCTGGGGTGCTAATTCATTATCTAAAATTTAATACTTTTTATCAGAATCAGACTTTAATCGCCAAGTACCTGTGCACATACAAGGAATTTACTTCCGGCAGATGTTGTCTCTCTGCTCATAACAATAATAATGATAAATATAAATGAAAATATAGATTATACATACAGGTAGTGCAATCTGTTTATCTGTTTATTATTTATCTGTTATTCCGTTAAATCATATATGTCAAACTCAAGGCCCGCGGTGGAATTATCTTTGGCCCGCGAGATAATATCAAATTACTATTAAAGCTGGCCCCAGTAATCGAAGCGCCTATGGCGTATGATATGGCTAATGCTGAGTTTATTCAGGTACCAGGTTTTCAGGTTTTTAGTGTTTATTCGGCAGTCTTGCTCGGCAGTCTTCTTCATAAGAAACGGAATTTGTAAAGTGAAACACTTTGTAGTTATAGCAGAGACTGAGACACATGAGAGCAGGCTGAAAAAACGGAGGCAACGAAAGCTGCGTTCGCACGCGTCCGACTGATCCGGCCCGCATGAAGCTGCATTTTGCTCAATCTGGCCCGTGACCTAAAATGAGTTTGACACCCCTGCGTTAAATAAAGGTACAAAAGAGGATGATGGAAGACATCAAGCAGATAAACTTCTAGCTGCTGTCTGCAGCCTGTGAAGACCTGCCACAGTGGGAATGAAAGATAAATCAAATATTGTTTTGTCAGTGAGAGATGCGCCTTGGTCTGCCTGAAGTGTGTTTGCCTTGCAGTGTCAGATGCTCAGGAGTGAATACTGTCAGCTGGCGTATTCCAGGGTGTAGGAGTACGTGCTGAGGGGCTGAAGCTCAGTGTAGCCAATTCAGAGGCTCTTGGGGAAACAACCACAGTCTTAAGTCCTGCAGCTGTGGTTGCTGAGGGACTGGGCTTGTGTAAAAGCCTCTCCAAAAGTTCATGGATACATTGAAAGAGAAACGTAAGGAAAATTAATGCATTGTAAGTGAAGGTATCTATTTCATAGAGCAATACAGCACGGGCTTGCAGGCCCTCTGGCCCAATGGGTCCACAGCCTGAAAAATCCAGTCATCCTCAACCTTTGGTCAATAAATGTGCTATCTTTATCTTCTGTCCAGTCCCGGTGTTTAGCTTCACTTACTCCACAGTCAGAGTTGGTTTATTACTGTCACATGTACCACGGTACAATTAAAAAATGAGGTGATGTTAAGGGTCCATTTTCTGGTACTAGGGAACCATCCAGTTGTCTTTTAACACCAGGGTGGAAGCTATCTTGAGCCTGGTAGCATGAGCTTTTGGGCTTTTAAAGATATAAAAGTCTGCCCGGTGGGAGGGGGAGTAGAAGAGTCCAGTGTTGGGTGGAACTTTGGTCATGCTGGCTGCTCCACTGAGGCAGTGAGAAGTGTAGTCAAGAGTCCATGGGCTGGAGAATAGTTTCCTCAATGTGCTGAGCTGTGTCCACAACTCTCAGTAGTTTCTTGTGGTCGTGGGCAGAGCAGTTGCTGTACCCAGCCTTGATACATTTGGATAGGATGCTTTCTATGGTGCATCAATTAAAAAAAAAACTAAGGGGTGATGCTAGATTTCTTCAGCTTCCTGAGGAAGAAGAGGTGCTGGTGAGTATTCTTCGCTCATGGTTGGAACAAGACAGGCTATTGGATGTTCACTCCAAGAAACTTGAAGGTTTCAACCCTCTCAGTCTCATCACGGTTGATGTAAAGCAGATTGTGTGTACTTCCCTAAAATCGATGACCAGCGGTTTGTTTTTTTGTTTGCTGACATTGAGGGAAAGGTGGAAAGGTTCTTGTCATGGCACCATGTCACTCGGCTCTCATCTCCTGGTTATTTCAGGTTTGGCCCACTGTGGTGGGATCATCTGCAAACTTGGAGCTAGAGGTGGAGCAGAATCTGCCCACAAAGTCATGAGTGTATAGGGAGTAGAGTAGGGGGTTGAGGATGTAACCTTGTAGTGCACCCGTGTTGAGAATAGCCATGGTGGAGGTGTTGCTGCTTATCCATACTGACTGTGGTCAATAGTTCAGGAGATTAAGGATCTACTTGCAAAGAAAAATGCTAAGTTCTATGTATAGGGGTTTGGGGATAGAGTCACCTCCCTCTCTCTTCTTTCTTGTTCCCCATTCTGGCTTACCTCTTATTCCTTCTCTTCTCCTCACCTGCTTATCACCTCCCTCTGGTGCCTCTCCTCCTTCCCTTTCTCCTGTAGTCCACTCTCCTCTCCTATTGGATTCCTTCTCCTTCAGCCCTTTACTTTTTCCATCTATCACTTCCACCTCTACCTTTGGCATCTTCAGAGGTGGTGGGGGGTGATTGAAAGAAGGGAAGAGTTCCAGGCTGAGAGGTGACCTGGTAGAAGCATGTATGTCAGCTATGTAGGTAGGTTAGGTGGTCTGAATTATTTCTCTAGGGTAGAAAACCAAATCAAATACTAGAGAGCATAGGTGTAAGGTGAGCAGAGGAAAGCTTAAAGGAGATTGACGGGGCAAATTTTTTTTAAGTTGAGGGTGCCTGGAATATGCTGTCAGGGGAAGTAGATGCAGAATCAGCATTTAACTGGCAATTAGACAGACACAGGAATAATGACCCTGTGAGGGCAGGTGGGATTGGTTTGTCGTCATGGTGGGTCGAAAGACTTGTTCCTGTGTTGTGCTACTTCTGTGTTCTCTAATCTTAGCTTGAGCTGCTTTCTGAACATCTGGGCTCTGATATGAAGGCGATCGCCCCTCCTGGCTTCCATCTTTTGCTGTTATTCACTGAAACCTTTTGTTTTGACAGGTTATCAAATGCAGAGCTGCTGTTGCCTGGGAAGCTGGAAAGCCCCTTTCTATTGAGGAAGTAGAAGTTGCTCCCCCAAAAGCTCATGAAGTTCGAATCCAGGTATGGAATAAAACCTGACCACTGTAGGCTTCAAACACCCAGGAGTTTGGTTAATCTTCTGAGTAACTTCTAACTTCTTTAAAATTCATTTCCAAATTCATTACGTTAAAATCACTGCTTCCAATAAATCACCGTACACTGGAGCTCTTCTGATGAATGGAGGTGTTTGTTTTAACTTGATAAACTAGATGCATAGTCTTGCAGCATGGAAACAGGCCCTTTGAGCCATTGAGTCCATGCCAACTACCAAGTGCCGATTTACACTAATCCCACTTTATTCTCTCCACATCTCCTGAACTACCCTGAGAATCCACCACACACCTACACCAGGGATGATTTAGAGTGACAAATTAACCCACCAACTAGCACATTTTTGGATGTGGAGGGCAATCCACAAAGTCACAGGATGAGCTTGCAGACTCCGCTCAGGTGGCACCAGAGAACAGGTTCAGATCGAGGTTGCTGGAGCCATGAGGCACAAGTTCTACTCAATGTACCGCAAGGCTCTGGAATACATTTAACAAGAAGTCTGATAGGAACCTAACTGGGTATGTTACACATTTGAAAAGGAAAGTTTTTCCAGGGCTGTGGGGAAAATGCTTTACTACTCCAGCTTTCGAACTATGTCAAAGTGGCCACAGCCCCAACTTTCCATCTGTCCGTTTCCTTAGACTTGATTCCTCATTATACTTTAAATAACTGAGAAAATTAGTTTTGTGTTTAACATTCATGCATTGGGTAAACAAATAGAGCTGTTGTCAGTTCTGATGTTCAGCGCCTGTGTTGCAAACAAGTTTTTCATTGCACCTGTGTATACTTGTGTTTATGATAATGAACTAAACTTTGACTGTTGGGTGTCTTAACAGAGACAGGACAGTAGAGCACAGGGACAGGCCCTTTGATCCATAATGACTGTGCCAAAAATGCCTAATTAAATTAATTTTCTTCTGTCTGCTATTTCCTCCATATTCATGGGTCTGTCTACCTGAAAGTCTATTAAACATCTCTACTGTGTTGCTTGCGCCATTCCCTCTTTGAGTAATGGATTCCAGGTACTTCCCACTCTTTGGCTGGAAATCTCTCAGCTCATTCCTAAACCTTTTGCTCCCTGCCCTAAATCAGTGTCCTGTAGTTTTATCCACCTTTGATGTGGGGGTTAAATTTCCTGCAGTCTACCTTATCTGCACACCTCATAATTTTATATATCACAATCCTGTCCTCTCAACTTTCTCCACTCAAGAGAAAACAGATCCAATCTCTCTAGTATCTCCCTAACTGAAATGCCCCATTCCAGGGAATATCCTGGTGAGTCTCCACTGTTCCCTCTGCTGCTGTCACATTCTGCCTATAGTATGGTGACCAGAGAAGCAGGCAGTACTCCTGCTGATGTCTGAATAATGATTTGTAAAGTCAGAAAGTAACCTTTGGAATCCCAGTGTTTCCCTCTAACCTTAAACAACCAGGTAGACAGATCTTTGATAACCATTCATTTAATATTAATAAGTGACTTTGGGTTGACTTTAACCTGCAGGACAAAGTTCCAAACTTCTACCATGCCTTGTAATTTCACTGTATTTGATTGCTCCCTTTTCCATGACATTTATCCCCAAAACTCCCTGGCAATAGTTTCTCCACTTCATGAAAATATATTTCTTGTTGGTTCATTTTGTCTTAGTGCTTGCAAAACACTGACTGGTCGTTAATATGAAAGGTTGAGATTGTTTCCTGTTTAATGAAGTTGTGATGTTTGCCTGTCAGATTGTGGCCACTGGTGTCTGCCACACCGATTCTTACACCCTGAGTGGTTCTGATCCAGAGGGGCTCTTCCCAGTTATTCTTGGCCATGAAGGAGCTGGCATTGTGGAGAGTGTTGGAGAAGGAGTGACCTCCTTCAAAGCAGGTAAAGAACTACGAAGGAAGCTTTAAAATCTCTCCAAAATGAATATAGGTTGCAAAATGTTTCTGTGTGTTTAGTCAATGGTGCGGTTGAATATGGTTGCATTGCTGACGGAGTGCTGGGATGTTGGATGAGGTGTTAACATTCCTGTCTCAAGTATGTGTACAAGATCCAAAAGCTGTATTTCAAAGAAATGTAGGTGAGCTGTACCAGGTGTTCTGCCCAGTTTTGTTTTCTCCCTACTGAATATTTACTGTGGTCTACACTGACCGCTATACCTCCTCTCTCACCCCCATACAGTCCTAAACATCCCTTCCTCTAGCCTTATTTGTTGCATCTGGTACTGCCGATGTGGCTTCCTTTACATTGGAGTGGTCTGAGAGACAGCTATGTCGAGCACGTGTTCTCTGCCTGCCGTCTCCGTTTACACCTCCCAGTTGCCAACCATTTCAAAGTTCAAGTAAGTTTATTATAAAAAGTACGTTCAGTATATACGACCTTCAGGTTCATTTTCTTGCAGGCTTTTACAGGGAAATGAAGAGATGCAATAGAATTTTATGAAAAACTATACATAACAGAAAAAGAGGAACAGACAGTCAATATGAAAAAGAAGACAAACTATGCAAATAAAAATAATACTGAGAACATGAGTCCTTGAAGGTTAGTCTTAGGTCGTAGAATCAGTTCAGAGTAACGGTGAATGAAGTTATCCAAGTCGTTTCAAGAGCCTGATGCTTGTAAGGTAATAGCTGCTCCTGAACCTGGTGATGAGGGACCTAAGGCTCCTGTACCTCCTGCCCAATGATAGTAGCAAGGAGGAGACATGGCCTGGATAATGGGAATCTTGATATATTCTGCTTTCTCTCTTTTGTCTTGTAGCTCATTGATCATTATCATGAGTGCTTTATGGTCCACCTGAGTCTACAGTCTGGAACCAGGACACTTGGGCAATAAGGGGGAAGGTTCTTTTGGTACAATAGAAATTAACAAGCTATAGTTGAGTTGAATACTGTTAGTTTAACTAAAGCCAATTGGAATTCAGTAAACTAAGGTTGATTACATTTGCATTAGATGGAGGTACAATCTAGACTGTTGGATAAAGTTCAGACATTGTGCAGCCATAACAATTGAATAGTAGTTTAGACCAGAGGGGCTGAATAGCCTTCTCCTGTTCTTATTTCTGACACTCCTGGAATGCAGTGTGGAATAATGAAGAAAAGAATACATTTCTGAAGCCCATCGCTTCTGTGCTAGATGGAAGAGCTGAAAGCTTTCATTTTGTCTGATGTATGTCCTCTTGTTTATAAGGTGATCGAGTGATTCCTCTGTACATACCACAGTGTGGGGAATGCAAGTTTTGCCTGAATCCCAAGACCAATCTCTGCCAGAAGATCAGGTAGACTCATTGTTCTTAATCATTCTACACACGAGACTGAAATATCTTGGTTTATCATGGTGATTTGAAATGTTTCTGCACCAGGAACACCATTTGAATATTAACATCTACCTCTGAGATTGCTTATAACTATGGCACACTTCGTGGTTATCCCTAGTTGAATGAGTGGTCTGATCCAAGGGACAGTCTCCACTAATAGTTCTTTGGCACAAGTGGTCAGGTCTGCTGTATTTGCTCTAAACCAGCAGTTCCCAACCTGGGGCCCAAGGACCCCTTGCCTTGTGGTATTAGTCCATGACATTAAAAAGGTTGGGAACCCCTGCTCTAAACAAACCCCCACTCTCTTTATGTTACTATGGAGTCTTTGTACAATAAAGACTTAAAAATAAAAAGAGACAGGTATGTGAATAGGAAAGGCTTAGAAGAAATGAGTCAAAAGCAGGCAAGTGGGACCAACTTAGAAGGACATCTTAGTTGGCATGGCCCATTTGGGCTGGAACACCTGTGTTTGTGCTGTATGATGTTATCGCATCCTAAAGATAAATCCTTCTGTTCTTCTCTCCTCAAAATATTACTTTAAGGATTTTTTTTCAAATGATGGGTGTAATCATGTCTTAGAGAAATTCATTAAAGAAATCTATATGCAAATTCTGGTGAATACTTTTATATTAGTGAAATTGATAGCTTTTATTGCTGAATATTTCATTGTCCTATCATTCTATAGGTTATTGGTAGTAAAATTAATGACTTTTTTTTGGTGGAATCTGTGTCTCATTAGGGTAACCCAAGGCCGGGGTCTGATGCCAGATAAGACCAGCAGATTCACCTGTAAAGGCCAGCAGCTTTACCACTACATGGGGACCAGTACCTTCTCCGAATACACAGTTGTTGCAGACATTTCTCTGGCAAAGATAGATGACGCAGCTCCACTAGATAAAGTTTGTTTGCTAGGCTGTGGTATTTCCACCGGCTATGGAGCTGCACTCAACACTGCCAAGGTATTTTTATATAAAGTTTTTAACCTTCCCTATCTTCAAGCCAATGTTACTGAATTGCTTCTATTCTGGCACAAAAAAAGAGCTATTGCTGAAATTGGACTGGACTTGTTGCCATATATAGTTTGTATCAAAGATGATGGACATTGTGAGCCTTCATCAGATTAATTCATTGGGTAGGAGCGTTGTCCTACGAGGAGAGAGCGAGTGGAGTTGGTTTATACTGAGTGGACCTTAGAAGAATGAGAGATCACTTGGACTTTGAGAGACTATTTCTTCAGGCTGGAAAGTCCAGAATGTAGGAACTTCCTCTCGTGATTTACTACCCTCTGGCTAAAGAAATTTCTCCTCATCTCTGTTCCAAATGGACATTCCTTTATTCTCAGGTTGTGCCCTTTGGTCCTACACTCCCCCACTACAAGAAACATCTCCACATCCACTCTATCTAGACCTTTCAATATTCCATAGAGTTCAATCAGATTCCCTCTAATTCTTCTAAAATCCAGCAAGTACAGGCCCAGAGCCATCAAGCATATAGAAACAGAGAAAACCTGCACAATACATGTTAACCCTTTCACAAGCAAGAGAAAATCTGCAGATTCTGGAAATGCCGGAGGAACTTAGGACAGGCAGCATCTATGGAAAAGAGTACAGTCGATGTTTTGGGTCGAGACCCTTTGGCAAGACTGGAGAAAAAAGATGAGTCAGAGTAAAAGGGTGGGGGGGGGGAGAAACACGAGGTGATAGGTGAAACTGGGAGGGGAGGGGTGAAGTAAAGAGCTGGGAATTTGGTTGGTAAAAGAGATACAGGGCTGGAGAAGGGGAAATCTGATAGAGGACAGAAGGCCATGGAAGAAAGAAAAAGGGGAGAGGAGCACCAGAGGGAGGTGATGGGCAGGCAGGAAGATGAAGTGAGAGGGGGGAATGGGGAGTGGGGGGGTGGCATTACCAGAAATTCGAAAAAGTGATGTCCATGCCTCCAGGTTGGAGGCTACCTAGGTGGAATATAAGGTGGAGCTCCTCCAACCTGAGTGTGGCCTCATCATGACAATAGAGGAAGCCCTGGGTGGATATGTGGGAATGGGAAGTAGAATTAAAATGGGTGGTCACTGGGAGATCTCTTTTTTCGATGGTTGGAGCTAGGTGCTCAGCGAAGCGGTCTCCCAATCTATGTTGGGTCTCACCAATATACAAGAAACCATACTGGGAGCACCGGATACAATTGATGACCCCAACAGACACATGGTGAAGTGCCGCCTCACCTGGAAGTACCTCCGGCAGCCAGGGCATGCCCTTTTCTCACTGTTACTATCAATTAGGAGGTACAGAAGCCTGAACGCACACACTCAGTGATTCAGGAACAGCTTCTTCCCCTCTGCCATCCAATTCCTAAATGGACATTGAACCCTTGAACACCACCTCACTTTTTAATATATATTTCTAGTTTTTTGCACGATTTTTAATCTATTCAATATACGTATACTGTAACTGATTATTCATTATTAATATTATTATTTTCTTTTATGTTATGTATTGCATTGAACTACTGCTGCTAAGTTAACAAATTTCACGACACATGCCGGTGATAATAAACCTGATTCCAGTTCTGTTTGGGTCCTAAATAGTAGTGAGGGAGGTAGTGTAGGGACAGGTGTAGCACTTGTTATGCTAACAAGGCTAAGTGCCAGGATGGAGATCAGTGGGGAGACCCTTTCATTTGGGTTCATTCTTGTGAATCTCCTCTGGATTTTCTTCAATGTAAGCACATCTTAGATAAAGGGCCCAAAACTGCTCACAATACTCCCAAGTGTGGTGTGACTAATCCCTTTCAAAGCTTCAGCATTATCTCCTTGCTTTTGTATTCTAGTCTTCTTGAAATGAAAGCTAACATCGCATTTGCCTTCCTTACACCGAATCGACCTGCAAGTTAACCTTTAGGGAATCCTGCACAGCACTCTCAAGTCCTTTTGCACCTTTCATTTTTGAATTTTCTCCCCATTTAGAAATTAGTCCATGATTTATTACTTCTTGCAAAGTGCAAGACCATGCAGTTCCCTACACTATATTCCATCTAGCATTTCTTTATCCATTCTCCCAATCTGTCGAGGCACCCTACTTCCTCAATGCTATCTGCCCCGCCACCAATCTTCAAACCTGGCCTTTTTCTATGCCTTTTGTATCCCTCTTTGTAATCTGTAACCCTCATCAGGGTCTTTTTACCATTGCAGTTTAATAAATCTACCCATAAGAATTTTACATCTTGTATCACCTCTTTCTAAGGATTTGACTTAATTTTTTTACCAACAGAGCCACTCCGTAGCCTCTGCCAACCTGCCTGTCCTTTCGATACAATGTGTGTCCTTGGATGTTAAGCTCCCAACTATGATCTTCTTTCGGCCACATCTCACTGATGCCCACAACATCACACCTGCCCATCTCTAACTGCGCTACAAGATCATCTACCTTATTCCGTATTCAGCGTGCATTGAAATATAATACTTCAATCCTGCATTCATCAGCCTTTTGGACCCCTGTTACACTTTTAGCTCATCCCACCGACTGCAATTTTGCCTTATCATCTGCCTGTGTTTCCGCAGTGTCACTACATATTGCCTCTGTTTGTAAATCAACTGCCCCATCATCAGCCTGACCACTCTGGTTCCCATCCCCCTACCAAATTAGTTTAACTGCTCTCCTACAACTCTAGCAAAACTGCCCTCAAGGATATCTGAACCCCTCGAGTTCAGGTGTAACTCGTCCATTTTAGATAGGTCATACCTTTCCCAGAAGAAATCCCAATGACAGAAATCTGAAACTCTTCCCCCATCACCAATTTCTCAGCCACATACCTATCTGCCAAATCACCTATTCTTACCCCCCTCGGGCATGTGACACAGGCCTGCAGTCCAGAGAGTCCCTGGACATCCTGCTTTTATAGCTTCCTGCCTGATTCTTAATATTCTCTCTTCAGGACCTCTTCCCTTTTCCTACCTACGTTATTGCTGCCAATATGTACCGGGACCTCTGGCTGCTCACCCTCCCTCTTTATAATGCTGTGGACACAATCTAAGATATCTCTGACCCTGGCACCCGGAAGGCAACATACTATCCTGGTGTTTCATGTCCACAAGATCTCCCATCTGCTCTTCTAATTATGGAATCCTCTATCACTAATGCTATCCTCTTCTTCCCCACAACTCCCCTTCTGAGACATGGAGCCAGAGTCCCAGTCGCTGCAGCTTCCCACTGCTACGTTGTTCTCCCCCCATCAACAGTATCCAAAGTGGTATACTTGTGTAACTTTCTAAGTGGGGCTCGTAACAAACTTGGCTCTTTAGCTAACTCTGCCCAACGGCCACATGATTCAGCATCTCATGGGTAACAGTAAGCAACACACGTCTAGGGTCGGGTTCAACCAAACGGGAAAGTTGGAATGTTCTGATGAGGGAACAAAAACTGTGGTGAATGCTGTGTAAATACTGCCCCATGCAAAGTTATCACTTGCCAGGAAATAAGTCCTTACACAGGCATAAAATTAAAGATAAGGGCCCGTTACAGTTAAACCAGTCTGAGTGTGCACATAAACATTGGAGCTCGTTTCTGCAGTAGTTGGGTGTATCACTTTACTCATGGTGCTGAACTCTCATCACCAGCCAAAGTTCAAACTTCCCTCGAAGAATGTCACAAACCAACTGGCACTTCCTCCTTAGAACCATTTGTCTGCACAAAGCACTCCTTGCACTGGGGTCTCCCCTTCAGGTGGAATCCTCCAAGTGTCATGTCTTGTCTTCTCCACACTTTCTCCCAGAAAACCCAAAGCCAGACTACTGTTCTTAAGAAATCTGATCCTGTCCCGGTTTCAAATATTCCAAGGCATCCCACTGGATGGAATGTTACAACACGTTTCCAAGACAAACCGGATTGGCTGACACAGCATTCTTAAGTTGAGCAAATGGCTCCTTATCCCAACTGAAACCAAAAAACTAGTCTACGAAGCTTGCTAACAGAACAGTGTTTGCAGAAAACTGCTATAATAAAATGCCTAACAGCGTAGCAGTAGAAATACAATAAAACGTGTCCTTAACCAGAGCATTACACTTATTATTGAGGGAAATGGCCACATGGATACTCTGCACTGGCTGCTTACTCCCTTTCCCTCTCCTGACAGTCACCCAGGTACCTGCTTCCTGCTACTTGTGATCTACAGTCACACCCATTTGTCATTCCTTATTCTCCTGTATGAGCCGAAGGTCATCCAGTTGCAGCTCTAGTTCCTTAACGTGGTCTCTAGGGAGCTGCAGCTCGATGCACTCTGTGCAGATGTCATTATTAGGGAGACAGAGTTACCACATCTCACACAATATTAACATACTACTTACACTGGATCCATTCTTAGCACACAAGGAAAGAGGGGAAAAAAAGTTTAGCAGAAACTTATTTAGATCCTCCACCAGTCTTCACCTAAGCCTGACCACTCCCAACACTGGCCCACTCCAACACTGACCCCTCCCACAATGGCCGCTCACTTACACCTCACTTCTTTACATAGGTCTTTGCTGAGTAATTGAAGCCAGAAGGCCCTGAACACTTTTTTAAACCTTGCGCTGCATCAGCTAAATGAGCAGCCCTAATTAAACTAATAGAATATATATTGCATCCAGATAATAATGAATGCCTTGAAATACTTTATTACTATTCGCTTGAAAAACACTTTAAAATTCATGAAAGAATTTGTGTAAAGTCGAATTTGTATAAAGTCAGATTTCTGTAAGTCGGGTTATTTGTAACTCAGGGAGCCCCTGTATATTCAATTTGGACATTAATAGTATTTTGTATACACAAGGATTCAAGCAATAAGGAGATAGTGCAAGACTGTAATGTGGAGGTGACGGATCAAACATGAAGGGGCGAGTGGCCTATAGTTCTTTCGTTTGCTTTATGCTCTTGTGATTACCTGAAGGGAATGTCACTGAGAAGGGCTGTTTGTTCTAGGGATGTATTGGAATCCTGGCTGAACTCTTCTCTGTTTGCCCGGCTGACTGTTTGTGCTCCCAAATCGCAGGTCGAACCGGGCTCCACCTGTGCTGTGTTTGGACTTGGCGGAGTGGGTCTCGCGGCCATCATGGGATGCAAGGTTGCAGGCGCCGTCCGGATCATTGGCGTCGATGTCAACAAGAGCAAGTTTGCAAAGGCTGTGGAGTTTGGTGCGACGGAATGTGTGAACCCCAAGGATCATAACAAACCTATTCAGGAAGTTTTGGTAGAACTAACTGATGGGGGAGTGGACTATTCTTTTGAGTGTATTGGCAACGTTGTTACTATGGTAAGTGAGAGACCATTCATTATCTACCCTTGTCTAATCATGATTGCTAAAGAAAAGAACTTGCTTTGCACCTGAGCAGAATTAGCGTTGGTTTATTTAAAGTCACTGGGTGAATAGGTATTTTTCAAAAAAATCATTCCTCTCTCTGAGTAAAGAGTCTATTCTACCCATCAGCTCTATTCTGCAATGGTGATATCATTGCTGTTTGTTATTTTCAATAACTTGCCCTAGTTCCATAATCCTTAATCTCTCTGTTTCATTAAAAACCTCTTAACACTTGGCTGTGGAAGTTTCAGCTGGTGTTTTATAAAATACAAAGCTGCAGATACAGGAAATATGAGATATAATGCTGGGTATAGTCAGTAGGTCGGGCGGCATCTTTGAAGAAAGGAAAGGAGTTGATGTTTCAGATCAGTGACCAAAATAGTTGTCAGTCATAACACTTTTTCAATTGTTTAGATTTAGTTTTGGAAAGTTCTGCCTCCTGCAATGTTTTAGGCACTCTTTGATGCATTTCAATAAACTTAAATTTATGAAGTCTCCAATCTCAATAGAGTTAAAAGGGGACTTTATATAAATCCAAGTTGATCTATAAATTGTCACAAGATGTTTTGCAACAGAGCTAGCAAGCAAACTTTGATGCTGAGCTTCTTCAAGGAATAGTAGGATTCCTTGAAGAAGCACAGCATCAAAGTTTGCTTGCTAGCTCTGTTGCAAAACATCTTGTTTTGCATTGATTTTTGCCCATTGCATTGTTTTGTCCATTGATCCAAAACTTTGCAAAGAGGTAGGTGGGTCTTGTGGAGCATATTAGAGAAATGAGAGGAAAGCAGTGAGGTTTTGGGGTATTGCAAAGCCTAAGCCCATGACAACCAAAGGGAAGGGTGCTTATGAGGGACAATGTTCAGAAATGATTGGTAGGCTGGAAGCAGCAGAGCACAATGTTGTTATACTGGATAAGTTTGCAAAGAGGGATGTGGGTGATCCCTGGAAACATTTAAAAATCAGAGCCTAACAGCATTTTGTGTGTTGCTGAGCCTTTTCAGGACTACTTGAGATTTTAATTGTTCTATCACTGGCAGCTGCCAAGACCCCTTACCTCTAGAATTCCCTCCATTGATGTACCACTGTCTCTGTTTTAAGATGTGTCTTAATACCTACCTCTCTAACCAAGCTTTTGACCACCTACTCTGGTTGACTTGGTGTGTAATTGGGTTGGATTTGCTCCTGAAAAAGCTCCAAGACCCAAAGATGCTTTCTAAATGGAAGTTGTCACTATTGTTGCTAAATCTTGTCATTTACAATAAACTATCCCTGTGACCTCTAAATTGTATTGCTTCCTGTTTGTCTCTTCCACCCTCTTTGTCACCTTTAACTTGCCCTCCAAAATAATTTTACAGAGAGCTGCCCTGGAGGCCTGCCACAAGGGCTGGGGAACCAGTGTCATCATTGGCGTGGCACCTGCAGGCCAGGAAATTGCAACACGTCCCTTCCAGCTGGTGACTGGTCGTGTCTGGAAAGGAACTGCGTTTGGAGGTAACACCTGTGCATTGTGACTCTCACTGTCTTCGATTATGGACTGACTGGACCTTGCTCTATTCTGGCCCTTTGAGTTGGGAACTGTCCTTCCCTTCTGAAAGTGGTAGGCTCCCATTTGGTAATGCTCTAGTTTCAGAAAGTGCGTACGTTTCTGCAGGAGAGAATGAGGAATGGGCATGAAGTCCAAGACCCAGCACCGAGCATTTACTTTATTTGTCTGATTAGTCACAGCTCCTGGCTTTAATTCCTCACCATTTCCAGTAGTTATAGAGTCATGTAGTAATACAGTATGGCCCAACTCATCCATGCTGACTAAAGTACCCCCTAAACTACCCTCTAAGCTAGTCTCATTCACCCATGTTTGGCTTATGTCCCTCTAAACCCCTGCTACCCATGTACCTACTTGCCTACCAAAATATCTTTTGAACGCCATTTAAGCACTTGCCTCAACCAGTTGTCTGGCAGCTCATTCCGTGTATGCATCGTGCTCTGCAAGAAGTTCCTTGTTAAGGTGCCAATTCTATGAGTGCAGGTAAATGAGAACAGTTGGTGGGACCTTCCCAAATTAGGGCAGAATCTTGCACCTCGGATTTTGCTGTGGCCTGCTACTGTGGTATTGAGATCGACTGGCAGGAATAAACAAACATGGATGCAGTATGAATGATTTGAGTAATAATGTGCTTAAAATTCTCCAGACTCTTGTGTTAATTTCTAACCATGTTGTTCTGATTTTATCTGAAAGAAACTCCACCATTTATTTAACATTGATAGGGTGCAAAACAGGGCTGAGAAGTGACAGATAGAGTTCAACCCAGAGAAGTGTGAGGTGATTCATTTTAGTAGGTCAAATATAATGACAGAATATAGCATTAATGGTAAGACTCTTAGTGTGGAAGATCAGTGGGATGTTGGGTCCAAGTCCATAGGACACTCAAAGCTGCTGTGCAGGTTGACTCTGTGGTTAAGAAGGCATACGGTGCATTGGCCTTCATCAACTGTGGGATTGAGTTTAAGAGCCGAGAGGTAATGTTGCAGCTATATAGGACCCTGGTCAGACCCCACTTGGAGTACTGTGCTCATTTCTGGTCGCTTCACTACAAGAAGGATGTGGAAACCATAGAAAGGGTGCAGAGGAGATTTACAAGGATGCTGCCTGGATTGGGGAGCAAGCCTTATGAGAATAGGTTGAGTGAACTTGACCTTTTCTCCTTGGAGCGACGGAGGATGAGAGGTGACCTGATAGAGGTGTACAAGATAGTGAGAGGCAATGATTGTGTGGATAGACAGAGGCCTTTTCCCAGGGCTGAAATGGCTAGCACGAAAGGGCATAGTTTTAAGGTGCTTGGAAATAGGTACAGAGGAGATGTCAGGGTAAGTTTTTTACGCAGAGTGGTGAGTGCATGGAATGGGCTGATGGTGGAGGCGGAAATGATAGGGTCTTTTGAGGAGCTCCTGGATAGGTACATGGAGCTTAGAAAAATAAATGGCTGTGCGTAAGCCTAGGCAGTTCTAAGGTAAGGACGTGTTCAGCACAGCTTTGTGGGCCAAAGGGCCTGTATTGTGCTGTAGGTTTTCTATGTTTCTATACCATTTGTATATGGTGGCACTGAGGGGCAGGACTTCATCTGTACTACAGCTATGGCTGGAACTGGAGACATCAGTTGTACCAAGCTGGTACTCAGTAGTAACATTGATCAGGATGATCCTTTAAATTGTAGTTTCATATTTTGTATAATAGTTTGGTTGTTTTTACTCTGTAGCTAATCAATAACCTGTTACAACTCTGCTTGTATTGCTTATCGTAGAGTCACTGGGTTGAGAAAGAGGCCCATCAACCTGCTGGGTCTGTGCCAGCCATTCACACCAATCCTATACACTTCCATTTTATTCTCCCCTCGCTCCTATCAGATTCTACTGCTTACCTATACACTCTGTAACATTGAGGGATTGGAGATGTCTCTCAAGAGACTTCTTTCAGGATTTTCTATAGAGACTTTCCCTATTGTCCTTTGCAGGAGTTTTCTGAATGGTTCGAGTCCCTACTCTTCACCTCTCTGGCTATCCATCCCATAGGATGATGATGGTTCCTTTCAGTCAGTTAGTGGGGTTTGATATGTGTGTCCTGCAGTGGCTGTACAGGCAGATCCTTGACGGGCACTGCTTGCCACATACTTGGCAGATGAGGCCTGGAGGGGCAGCAGGGGCAGAAGCTCTGTTGTGGCACTTCCTGTGCCTTTCCTCTGTTGCTTCTATGAGCTTGTTCTCAGCAGCGTCCACACCTTTTCTGATGGTGTCCCTCCACTGTGAGCGATCTTGAGCCAGATCCTCCCATGTTGATGGGGCAATGTCAGCTTTCTTGAGGCTCCCGTGCAGAACATCCTTGTACCATAATTGCTGGCCTCCTTGTTTTCGGGTAACACTGGACAGTTGGCCGTACAAGATGTCCTTGGGCAGTCTTCCTTCAGGCATTCTGACAACATGTCCTGCCCAGTGCAGCTGGGCTGACATCACCAAGGTTGAAACTGCTGGCATTCCGGCTCGAGAGAGAGGACCTCAGTATTGGAGACCTTGTCTCGCCAGGTGATCTTCATCAGAGAACGTAGGTGACGCTGCTGTAGTTCGTCAAGCTGGCTTAAGTGACTCTGATATGGGCACCACATCTCACATCTGTATAGCAAGGCTGATATGTCAGTGCCTGTATACCTTGCACTTGGTGGCCAACCTGATGTTCTGTGACCAAACTCGATCTTTCAGCTGACCAAAGGCAAAACAGGCTTTTCTGGTTCTTGAGTCAATCTCTCCATCCAGAGAAGCTGAGGATGTTATTATGCTGCCCAGGTAGCAAAACTTGTTGACAGCATTGAGACGAGTGTCATCAGTGAGGACAGTTGGTTCTTCGTAGCTTGAGCCAGGAGCCAGTTAGTACAAAACTTCTGTCTTTTTCAGGCTGATTGTCCGTCCGAAGCTTTTGGCTGCACTGGCAAAGCGACTGGTGATCTCCTCTAAGTCTTCGAGAGAGTGGGCAACCAGTGCACAGTCATCAGCAAACTGTAGCTCATGCGCCACAATGTCCCTGACTTTTGTTTTTGCCCTCAGTCTTGCAAGATAGAGGAGCCTGCCATCAACCCTCATTTGTAGGAAGACCCCTGACTTCAGGTCTGATGTGAAGAACAGCAGCGAAGAATAGTCCAAACAGAGTAGGAGCCAAAACACAGCCCTGTTTTACGCCGTTGCTGATGGGAAATGGGTCTGAAAAATACCACACACGTTGATGCGGCCTTCCTTGACTTCGTAGAACTGATGGATGATGTTGGTTAGGCATGGGGGGCAACAGAATTTTGGTAGGAGCTTCCACAGGCCATCTCTACCAACAGCATCAAGTGTTCTCTGATGGTGGTGTCTGAAAAGAGGATGCTGTCCAAGTTACATGCCATCTTGGACAATGTCTCCCATCGACTCCATAATGTACTGGTTAGGAACAGGAATACGTTCAGCCAGAGACTCATTCCACCGAGAATTAACACTGAGCATCATAGGAAGTCATTCCTGCCTGTGGCCATCAAACTTTACAACTCCTCCCTCGGAGTGTCAGACACCCTGAGCCAATAGGCTGGTCCTGGACTTATTTCCACTTGGCATAATTAACTTATAACCATATAACAATCACAGCAGGGAAACAGGCCATTCCGGCCCTCCTAGTCCGTGCCGAACTCTTAATCTCACCTAGTCCCACCTACCCGCACTCAGCCCATAACCCTCCACTCCTTTCCTGAAACTTATTATTATTTAATTATTTATGGTTGATATTGCTATATTTCTACACTATTCTTGGTTGGTCCGGCTGTAACGAAACCCAATTTCCCTCAGGATCAATAAAGTATGTCTGTCTGTCTGCTTTGGTTAGATCAACAAATGTGACATAGAGACTAATCTGCTGCTCAACACATTTATCTTGGAGCTGCCTCAGTAAGAAGATCATGTCCACTGTACTACAGCCTGTTTAAAAACCACACTGGCTTTCTGGAAGGATGTTGGACACCAAGCATCTAAGGATGATCTATGAGGCACTTTCCCGCAATTGACGGAAGAGAGATGCCACGGTATTTCAGGAAGGTGTTTCTGGTGTTCGTTGCAATGAATGCAAGGCTGGATAGTTTGCTGTCAGTCTCCACAACCCAGAAGGCTGTAGTCTCTGTTACTGCTCTGGTGTATCCAATTCCTGCTCAGAACTCCAAGGACTGGTCAGAGTTCCTGTAAGCACATCTTCCTAATGTATTGGTTTATTATTGTCATACGTACCAAGATGCAGTGAAAAGCTGTCTTGCACTGCACCCTCTTCTTACATCTGAAGTATTTACTCAGTGCATTGAGATAAAGCAAGGCAAAAGAATAGCAATGCAGAATAATCTGTAAAAGGTGCAGAGTAAGTACGGTGCAGGAAGACGGAAGTGCAAGAGCATAGCGATGGCAGGGTAGAAACTGTCCTTGAGCCTGCTTTCAGGCTTTTGTATCTTCTGCCCAGTCGGAAAAGGGAAGAGAGAACGTCTGAGGTGGGTGAGCTCTTTGGTTATGCTGGCTGACAGACCAGTGAAAGAAACAATTTTCAAAGATGCTTCTGCAAAGTGTCTAAACAATGGATAAAATGCTGGCTGTAAATATAAACGTAGTTTATCAGTATTTATGAATTAATTGGACTGAACAGAAAAGTAATGGAATCTCATTCATGAATATTACTGGGTATTATTGACTCTTCACCACAGCTCTGCAGATTATACCCTTGTTTCAGATTTGTTTTTCACTTTGAATTACACCTTCATCCACTTGCAGTCTTCAGGAGGAAGTGCATTGCTATCAGTTGATGTTGATCCGTCTGTCCTTGTGTTACGCAGGATGGAAGAGTGTAGAGAGCGTCCCCAAATTGGTGAAAGAGTACCTGGATAAGAAAATAAAGGTGGACGAGTTTGTGACTTTCACGCTCCCATTTAAGCAGATTAATGAGAGCTTTGAACTGATGCATTCTGGCAAGAGGTAATTTTTTTTTAAAACTTCTTATTGAAATGAAAAAGGATTGCTTACTTTCCTGGCATATATGAAGAATACTCTTTGGTTTCCAGGCAGGTACAGGTATTGATTTTAACCTGATGAAAATGGCAGAGTTTGTCATCAAAATGTGGGTTAAAATTAATACCTGTATGCGGTTGGAAGCCTGAGAAGAGTTTTGCTAAAATAATAGGTGTGGCTCTGGGAAGCTCACTTCTGACCAGGTGGTCCAAGGTCCTGAGCTAAAAAATCTAGTGTGCATATGTGAGAGCTGACGTGTAGTCTCTACATCAGCACCCCACCTCCACACTTGGATGCGTACAAAGCTATGGAACTGTGAAGAAAAGCTGGGAAGTTATCCATGGTGACCAATATTCTGATAAAGAAAGTGATCTGGTTAATGGTTTTGGAAGATAAATCTGGGCAGATTAACTTTATTTTTCCTCTGTTGTTGGTGACCACACTTAGTTTTATAGACTTAAGTATTTTCTAAACACATTGGAATATTTTGAAAGTGACATGAAATA
Source organism: Hemitrygon akajei (assembly GCF_048418815.1). NCBI lineage: Eukaryota > Metazoa > Chordata > Chondrichthyes > Myliobatiformes > Dasyatidae > Hemitrygon > Hemitrygon akajei. The sequence continues at coordinate 38,830,846 of NC_133127.1, forward strand.
CAAGTCTTATTTCAAAGCCAACCACCAAGGATTTTGTCTCAGCTTTTCCTGAATCAGAAGTCAGGCATCATCAGTGGAGAGGGAGACATGGTTAAAGCTTCAGGTTAAAGATCCTTTTTCAAAATCAACTTACTGTTATGTTGCATTGAAGGTGGGTATTGTGACTATTGAGTTACGGAGTGACACTGGAGCTGTGATATAAAAGTCTTTATTCAACACTGCAGATCTTCTGGAGAGAAGTTCCCCTCCTCATGCCAAGGAACTTTGTAGAATTACAATTAGCAGAACTGTTTTAAATATTAAAATATTTACTTAAAATATAAGTGGCTGGTCCAAAAGCTTTGAAGCAAAAACTACACACAAAATATACCTCTGCAATTAGTGTTGAGGAATAGCTACCAGAATATACAATTGGTGAGGATATTAATTGACATAACAGCCTTGTTCAGTGACAGAGGAACATTTTAGCAATGGTGAAAACCACGTAATGTGTTCCCTGATCTCATCCTGAAGTCTTCAGTGGTATAGAATCAGAATGTCCCCCATCTAATGAGCCTTAAAGAATCAGTTGAAATTAAATTGTGAACAGGGTTTATTTCCTGAAGACTGATCCTCATCTACTAGCCATAATTTCATAATTCCAGTGTTTACGGAGATGTCTGGTTAATGCACGAATGGGGGAAGCTGCAGAGCAAAAGCAGTAGGGCTGATCATTCAGCACAGGCACAGGGGATGGAAAGGTTTGTCCCAGTGCTGCGCTGTTCTATATTCTAGTCAAAGCTGCAAAATGTGCGTCATAGCGTTTGCCGAAAACTATAAGCAAAAGCAGAATGCTGAATATGACCGACAGATTGGGCAGAATCTGTGAAGAGAAGGAAAAAACCTGAGTTTTTATCTACAGATGAATAACTTTGTAGGTGAATTGTCAAGCTCTGGATAAACAAGAACTTGATATTCCAGTGGTCCAATATCAACTCTCACTTCCCTTTTACTCTTTATATAACTGAAAAAAAACTTTTATTATCCTGCTTTATATTATCAGTTAGTTTGCCCTCATCTTTTCCCTTATGGCTTTTTTTTGGTTGCCTTTTGTTGGATTTTAAAAACTTCTCAATTATCCAACTTCCCACTCTTTTGCTACATTATATGCCCGTTCCTTTGCCTTTATGCAGTCCTTAACTTCCCCTGTCAGCCATGACTGCCTACCCCTGCCATTTGAGAACTTCCTCCTCTGTGGGACATAACTGTCCTGTGCCTTATGAACTTTTCCCAGAAACTTCAAGAACGTCTGTTCTGCCGCCAATCTCACCAGTATCCCCCTCCAGTCTACCTGGTTAAACTCCTCTCTCCTGCCTCTACAATTCCCTTTATTCCATTCTGATACTGATACATGTGACTTGTGCTTCTCCCTCTCAAATTGCAATATGAATTCAATGTTTTATTTTGAGGAAATGACATTACAAATTAATTCAGGAGAACGGTGGATATGGTGTCTATGGAGCTTAAAGCTTTTTACAAGATTCAAAGGTGGGGATCAGAAAACGTGATCGTGCTCTCTCCATCCACTTCACAGAGCACTGTTTACATGGACATTCCCACCTTTTGCAATAAATATATTGTTTTGAGTTTGCATTGTTGTAATTATTCTCATCAGTCACTGGGGAACTCTCTCTCCTCACTAAATGAACCAAAAACCTTTCCACTCCTATTACTTTTCTAAAGAAACAACTTGCACTTTTAGCACCTTGCAATGTTGTGAAACTATTATATATTGCTGGTGAAGCACTAACTGTAATCACTTGTAAGCATCTGGCAGCCAGTTTGCAGTGACAATGACCAGATGCTCTAGATTAGTTGAGGGAGATTACTGGCCAGGATACAAGGTGATCTGCCATACTCTTCAAATAATGTTGAACTTGCGAGTGTATCCACCAAAAAAAAACTAGACTGCTGAGAAAGATGCACCACCTGAGCGTACAGATTTCTATCAACCATGTTTCAGTCAAGATTTCAGGCACAGTTCTCTTGATTGGGTGAGAATTAAGTGTTTTTAATTTGTTCACAGAATTTGGAAATGATTAGCAATTTTTAATTATCAGTTTTTAATAGTCTTTAGATCAATTCAGAGGGGTAGACTGACTGCATTTGACTGTTAACATGGCTCAGTTTGTTGGAAAGAGCTTTGGGGTGGGGATGAATTTGGTCTAAAGTCTTGTATCCATCAACCAAACCACTGCTTTAACCAAGAGAAATTTTGGAATGACTCAGCAGATCAGGCAACATCAGTGGAAAGAGAGATTTAATGATTCTGGTTGAAGAAACTTTGTCAGAACCACTATGAAATGATAAAAGGTTGAATGGCAAAATGATAATTTAAGAAAATGAAACTGGTTCACATATTATATTGTGCAAGACAAATCTTTACGTAGGTGAAAAATAGATACAGCTCACTGTGCCACAGTAATTCATGGTTCAATCCATTTAACTACATGATGTGTGCAAATAAACTTTTTAACCTTGAGCTTATATTTAAATTAATCCTTTTTCCTGTATGCTCTCTTTTAAAGCATTCGAAGTGTCCTCACGTTTTAAAGGTGGGCCAGGCAGGACCCATTTCTTCAGTATGGAAAGAAACATTTTGAAAATTTACTTTTGATACTTTTCAGCATATTTTAATATTGCTAAGTCATCTGTTTCAGAATGTCTGTATTGTTAACCGAAATGTTAACTGTTTAACTTTGATGGGCACTTTTCCAAATTAAACCAACTTGTCAAGATAATTCGTTGCCTATGTTCTGTGAGTTTTGAGTATATCAAATGCAACTAAGTTTCTGCCTAATTCCAATATTTGCCAAGTGTTACATATAGAGGTTCTCCATCAGTGCTAAATAGAACAGTACGACACAGAAATAGGCCTTTCAGCCCATCTAGTCTATGCTGAATTATTGATCTGCCTAGCCCTATCGACCCACACCAGGACCATAGCTCTCCGTACCCCAGATATCCATGTACTATCCACATTTCTTTAAATGTTGAAATAAAACTTGCATCCACCACTTCCGCTAGCAGCTCGTTCCACACTTTGTGTGAAGATGGCCCCTCTCATGTCCTCCTTCACCATTTTACCTTTCACCTTTAACCCATAACCTCTAGTTCTAGCCTTACTCAACCTCAGTAGAAAAAGCTTGCTTGCATTTACCCTATCTATGCCCATCAATCTTGTATACCTCTATCAAATCTCCCATCATTTTTCTACACTAGGAATAAAGTCCTAACCTATTTAACTTTTCCAAATGCCTCAGGTCAAGTCCTGGCACCAGCCTTGTAAATCTTCTCTGCACTCTTTCCTGAAGGTAGGGACCAAAATGCAAACAATTCTCTAAATTAGGTCTCACCAACATCTTATAACTTCAACATACCATCCCTACTCCTGTACTCTCCACTACATTGATTTACGAAGGCTAATGTGCCAAATCTGCACTCCTCAGTGCCCTTTAGCTCACTATCCTGGTCTGCCCTTCCAAAGTGCCACACCTCATACTGTTTGCATTAAATTCCATCTGCCGGTTTTTTCTGGTGACGTCATCGTTGAGAATGGCAGCTTAAGTCACTAGCTCCTCCAGAAAAACGCGTATTAAGCCCCGTTAACCCATCAAATATAATACTTTTTGAAAAATATTTGAACTGAAAAGAGGGGCAAGAATGGGGAAAAAGAATGGAAATTTAAAAAGTGACACTGCGGAGCCTGCGTCTGAAAGGAGTGCAGCGAGTGGCTCTCCTACCCGACTGCGTGCTAGCAAGGCAGACGCTGGGCCTCGCTCAGGCGAAGCGGCGAATATCTTCGAAATCCTGAAAGAAATAATGGAGGTCCAGAAAGATATAAAGCAGCAGCTCCGTGATATCAAGTCAGAGCTCGCCAGCGTCAATCAAAAAATAGCGGTGGCAGAGACTTGAATTGGGAAGGTGGAAGATCGCGTTCAAAGCTTCTCTCGGCTATGAAACTGGAAGTCGAAAGAGCCCACCGCACGTTAGTCCCGAAACCTACCCAGGATAGAAAGCCACGCTCAATTATAATTAAATTCCTTCGGTACAGCACCAAGGCGGAGATTCTACGAAGGGCCTGGGGTAGGAAGAGAGTGTTTTTAAGAGGATAAATTAATATATTTTGACCCCCCGCAGTCCTCCAGAAACGCAAAGAATACTCCAAAGTAAAGTGAGTACTAAAGCAAAATAAGATTAGATTTCAAACTCCATACCCTGCTAAACTTTGTGTTTTATGACAACGGGACGTGGTTGTACCAGACAGTGGAAGAGGTGACTACAGACATGAAGGCCAGAGGGTTGCCCGTCAGCATGACCAAAACGAAGGAAAGCCTGGCTGAGGAATTATCCCGCTTGGCTTGGGAAATAGTGTGAGAAACGAGAAGGCAGGAGATGGGAGGAGGCCAAGAGAAATATATCAGGAAGAGACCGGGAGTTTCCCAAAGACAGTCCTCACCCCCTTCAGAAGAGCCATAAGGTTTGGCTAACTTTTAAAATGTTGAGAAGCTAAACAGAAGCTAAAGTACACGGTGATATACCTATCTCAAGAAATACTTATTATAATGTGGATTTTATATTACTTAGTTGTTATTCTTTATTCGCTCACTTACTCCTTTTTCCCCACCAAAATGAGAACATATCTATGTGTATGTATGTAATGTGTGTGAGTATATGTATATATAGGAGTATGTATGTAATGTGTGTGAGTATATGTATATATAGGAGTACACAGGGTAATCTTTTCTGTGTAATGGATTTGTTCACTGACTTATGAATACTGCAATGGGGGCCCTCAACTCACAAGTAGGAGGGGTTATCTAGCTCAACACAGGGTCATCTACTAGAGACCTCAGCCTTGGAATCACACGTTCGTTGCCATTTTTGTTATTATTTGTGTTTCTTGGTTCTTATTTGTTCAGGGAGTAGATCGATTAAGTTTTATTCTAATTTCAATGATACATTGACAGATAAATACAGATGGCTAAGGACAAGGTAAAATTCATTTCTTTTAATGTCAATGGGCTATTAAATCCAATCAAACATGAGAATTTTATCCAAAATGAAAAAAGAACAAGCCCATGTAGTATATTTACAGGAAACTCATTTAAGTGATAATGAGCATAAAAAACTAAAGAGAATGGGCTTCATTAATCTGTTTTTCTCTTCATATAAATCAGGACATACGAGAGGAGTTGCTATTCTTATCTCAAGTAAGCTAAATTTTGAAAAAGTATTCAAAATGGGAGATAAAGAGGGCAGATATATTCTGGTAAGGGGGAATATAGACGGCAATTCAGTTACTCTATTGAATATATACGCACCCCCGGGAAGTGATATTGGTTTCTTTCAGAAAATTACTGATATTATGGTAACGGAAACAGAAGGTCTCCTGATATGTGGAGGAGACTTAAATTTACAATTACAACCAAACTTAGACTCTTCCAATAGAAAAACCTATGAAACAAAATCTTTACATAAGAAAGTTAATACACTTTTTGAGGATGTTGGTTTAATTGATATATGGAGGGACCTTTTCCCTGACAGAAGGGATTACACTCATTATTCTGCTCCCCATTCTGTATATTCAAGAATAGACTATTTCATAACATTTGGAAAAGACAAAGACAAAATAAACACCTGTGGAATTGGGACAATAGATGTAAGTGACCATGCACCTATATATTTATCTGTTGATTTTGACCTACAACCAAAGAATACTATTTGAAAACTAAATTCAAGTCTACTCAATGATCCATACTTTAAGGAACAAATTAAAAAAGAAATTGGTCTCTACTTAGAATTTAATGATAATGGAGAGGTTTCACCTCCCATTTTATAGGATACTCTGAAGGAGGTCGTAAGGGGGAAAATTATAGCGATATCTTCATATAAGAAAAAAATAAGGAATAAAACATTAGAGGAATTACAAAATAAGCTGAAGGAACTAGAGAAAAAGCACAAATTGAATTTGGCACAGGATACATTAGGGGAAAATAAAAGAATTAGGAATGAAATAAATAATTTGGCTATGCAAGAAATCAGGAAAAACAACGTTTCTGAAACAGAGACATTATGAAAGTGGATTGAAATCTATGAAAATACTGGCGTGGAAACTGTAAAAAAGATAGCAGAAAATACAATTCATAGAATTAGGGACCCAAGAACAAAAATGATTAAAAAAATAAGCTAAGTGAAATTCAAGAAGCTTTTGAAGTGTTTTACAAAACTCTATATTCCAAAGTTCCAGGGGGAAGCATAACCCAAATTGACACCTTCTCTAGAGTTACCCACTTTAAGTGAAGAACAAAATAGAACGATGACTGCTGACATAACTGAAGTTGAATTAAAAGCTGCAATTAGTAGGCTTAAATTAAGCAAGTCACCAGATCAGATGGGTATACGGCAGAGTGGTACAAAGAATTTAAAAAATGAGTTAATTCCTGTTTTACTCCCCACACTGAACTGGGCTCTAAAAAAGGCACAAATGCCACGCAGTTGGAAGGAAGCGATAATCTCAGCTATACCGAAAGAAGGCAAGGATAAAATGGAATGCAGGTCATTTAGATCAATATCTGTTCTTAATGTAGATTATAGGTTATTTACCTCCATCGTGGCCAAATGATTAGAGAAGTTTCTACCCATACTGATACGTAACAATCAGACAGGTTTTATACGACAACGCCAGACACAAGACAATATACGAAGGACACTTTCACATTATGGATCATATACAAAAAAATAAAATCGAAGCAATAGTGATAAGCGTAGACGCTGAAAAAGCATTTGATTCAGTTAATTGGAATTTTCTTTACAGAGTTTTACATAGATTTGGTTTCCAAGACACAACTATTAAAACTATACAGACACTATATGACAATACTACTGCTAGGATTAAAATCAATGGATATTTATCAAATAGTCTTACCCTAGACATGAGACAGGGTTGTGCATGGTCACCACTACTCTTCGCGTTATATCTAGAACCATTAGCTCAATACATCAGACAAAATGAAGATATCAGGGGAATTACTATTAAAGGGACAGAGCATAAATTGGCTTGTTATGCGGTTGACATTTTGATCTATCTAGGGCAACCAACATACTCTTTACCTAAATTGATGCAATCCTTTGAACAATATGGTCAATTATCAGGATACAAGATCAACATAGATAAAACCCAATTACTTTCATATTACTATAGCCCACCAGGAGAAACTGAAAGTCGATACCCCTGGGCATTGCACACACAGTCTTTCAAATATTTGGGCATCATTATGCCAAAAGATTTGGCAAAATAATCAGAATGTAATTATCAGCCTTTATATAAAAAAAAATTAAGGAAGATGTGGCAAGATGGAACCTGATTCCTTTTTTCAGTCTCAGTTCAAGGATTGAGTCTATTAAAATGAATATACTGTCCAGACTGTTAAATCTCTTTCAGACCCTACCAATAGAGATTAATCAAAATCAATTCAATGAACGAAACAAGATGCTATCAAGGTATATTTGGCAGGGTAAAAGGCCTAGAGTTCGTCTCAAAACTTTGCAATTAGCAAAGGAAAAGGGGGGGATGGGGCTTGCCTTCTCTTAGAGATTATTATTTTGCAGCACAGTTGAGAGCTGTGATATGTTGGTGCAACCCATCATATGACGCTCAATGGAAAAACATTGAGGAGCGGGTACTTCCCATTCCCATACAAGCAATTTGGGCTGATAACAACCTGCAAAGGTACATAAATACTATTGATAACCCATGGGTGAAATTGACTCTTAAAATATGGAAAACTACTATAAAAGAATATAATCTAGAGGGGGGTATAGCAATTCTTAAATGGTGTGCATATGACTCGGATTTTACACCAAATAAATTGGATGCTAGATTTAAGGACTGGGCAGCTAAAGGAATAACAGTTCTTTGCAACATAATGAAAGAAGGAACACTGTTCAGTTTTGAAATGCTTAAAGAGAAACACATTAGAAAAACAAGATTTTTTAAATCGGTATTTACAGATGCGACAATATGTTAATAAGACACTTAAAAATGTAACCAAGGCAAATACATGCTTGATAGAGCTCTTTAGAAAAGCATATAATTCAGATAATGGTAGTAGAATCATTTCAAGCATATATAAGGGGTTATCAAATCTTAAAACACATTCGACTTCATACATTAAAACAAAATGGGAGAAAGAAGGAGGGATAATTATATCTGAGGAAGAATGGACAACAATATGGAGATATCAATGGAAGTGCACCAGTTCACAGAAATGGAGAGAGTTTGGATGGAAAAACTTGATATTTTATTACACCCTCTCAGAAATCCCATTATGATAGTAACCTCCGTTTGCTGGAGAAATTGTGGAAATCAAAATGCAAATCATTATATTTCTTGGGACTGCCCTGTTATCAAAAACTATTGGAGGGGGATACACAATGCCCTACAAGACATCTTTAAATGTGAAATACTCTTGGAGAGTAAGACCATATATTTTGGGTATATACCTCAAGAATGGTTGAAAGGAGATAAATATTTAATGAATATCCTGTTGGTGGCTGGTAAAAAGACTCTTACTAGGAAATGGTTATCACAGGAGAGCCCAACTTTAAATACATGGATGGAAATTACAATGGACACTTACAAAATGGAGAAGATAACAGCATCTGTTCATCATAAGCTGGAACAATTTAATTCATACTGGGGAAAATGGTTTAACTACATAATGCCTCATAGGCCTGATTTTATTCTCACAAAGCAATGAATCTGTTGTAAAAAAAAATCATTCCCTACTTGTACATAGTTCTTTCCACTCTTTTCTATAAGTGTATACCCCAGATAAATACTTTGTGGAGATTTGTGATATATATGATTATATGATATATTTGTACAATGTCTGAAATACATCTTATGGAAATGTTTGTTTGATGAACTTAAATTTTAAAAAAAATTACAAAATTCCATCTGCCATATTTCATCCCATTTTCCCAGCTGGTCCAGATCCCACTGCAAGCTCTGATAGTCTTCCTCACTCTCCACTACACCCCCAATCTTGATGTCATTCACAAATTTGCTGCTCTAGTTTACCACATTATCATCCAGATCGTTAATATACAGTAGACAAAAAACAACAGAGCCAGCACTAATCTCTGTGGCACACCACTAGTCAGGCCTACAGTCAGAGAAGCAACTATGTACTACCACTTTCTGGTTTCTCCCACAAAACCAATATCTAATCAAGTCTCAACCTCATCCTGAATGCCAAGTGAATGAACCTTTTTGACCAGCCTCGTACACAGGACTTCGTCAAAGGCTTTGCTTGTGATTAAATGTGACCAATTTTACTCATAGGGTAATACATTATTCTAGAATGTGTGTTTAATTTCCAGCATTCCTCTGACCATCTGCTCCTCTTCTACAGATATATATTATTCATTTTAAGGCTTACATTGAGGTTTCCTGCAGTGAAAATTCTTGGTGAGGTCATCTTCATACTGTTTAAAGGAACTACCCCTTAGCAATGATGATCAGCGAGTATCTGCATTTACTGACAAGTAACTTTTATTGTCTCAAGAAGCGTGTGGGTTTACAAACTAACCAACTGTGTGTAGACCTACTAGGATTCCCTCACTCTCCATGAACAGTCAATGAAGAGAAAAGTTATTACCTGGGAAAGGAGTCCATGCTGGCCAGGTGTTTCTGTGGTTCTGATCTCCACATGCCTGTGGGGTCCTTCTCATCCATGATAATTGGCCTCTGGATAAGCTGAAGAATTATTGCTGCTTCGTATTTGAAGCTCCTAATTCTAAGAGTGTTCCTCATCATTCAAATGATGTAGCTCCACCCCATTGGCTCAAGGTCACCTGACGTACCTAGGTCACCTTCTCACTGGCTCTGGTCCAGGGTTAAAACCAGCATTGTATGGTTTCTAGCCCACTCCCACCAAGCCTCATGCCTTTGTCCCTTTCAACTCTGATTAGTTTTAAACCAGTTAAATTACGTGACCCAGATACAGAGTCTAACAAGATTATAGACTGCTTCTCTGGCAAGCCTGCCACTTTACATAATAAATATCTACTTATCTGAGAATGGTCTCAGGTTTGCAGGTCATTAGATTATCCTGGAGCAAGAATCAGTTCAGAGTTCACAGATGGTGAGGAGGGGAGGAAGGGAGAACTGCAAGGCTAGTCTCACAAAATGAACATCTCCATCTCCTTCAAGCACATGGCAAAATCAAAGATCTACTTCCACTCTCCTTGACTCATCCAAATCCATGATTTGTAGACTAGTTCTTTCTGGCCAACAATACAGAACAGCTTGGTCTCCATAGCCAAAGATGAATGCCTCTGCCTTGAAATCAGTGAAGCAAAAGTCTCTAATTGGGGGAAGAAATTGCCCAATGAGAAGTTGAATCAAACAAGCCCTATTGAGATTATTGGATTCAACTTTGTTTCATTGTGATTATTTTGAGTGATAAGATTGGGGTTGAGGTTTCTTCCAGGACTGAGGGCTTTCAGCTATGAGGAGAGGCAGAAAAAATGTGGGCATTTTCTATTAGCTGAGAATAATTAGAGATGTGAGAATGATGGACTTTGATGGATCTAAGTACCGGTAGATCTTTTCTCATGGGGAGATGGATTAAAGACAACAGAGCAGTGACTGGCAAAAGAGCACAGTGTAATATATGGAATTAATAGTTATAATTTGGAATAGTGGCTAAAACTAACCATCTCACCTGTATATGTAGGGCTGGGGATTGAGGGTGGAGACTGACAGAAAGATCTAAAGCAGAATATTTGTGGAGTCACAGTTTAATAGTTGCTGAGAGGCAGAGGTTGGTTCACCAAACCACAACAGCACTGCCTGTCAGCAGGGTTGAAGACAATGTTGGGGTTGATCCCAAGTATGTGGAGAGGTACAAGTTAAGGGCAGTGCTGAAGCTTACAGTGAGGGCGGTGCGCAGTGAATAGATCTGGAGAAGGTAAAAGTCCAATAAGTGAAGTACAGGTAAATAGACAACGCTGAAGACAATGAACTGTCTGTAGTACAAAGTCTAAGGAAATGGACTAAAGCAAGGGTGGCATAGAAAGCCCACTATCATATTAAGTTCTGAATTTGGCTGAGAATTGATCATTGAGAATTAGCAGATCAGAGCAGAAGAGATGGTGAACATGGCAAGGGGTGAAAGTCTGGAGGTCAATGGAGAGGGGGAAAAGTGGAAGGAAAATCAAGAGGAGTACCTGAATTCAAAAGATACTGAAATTTACAATCCCATTATATTTGAAGAGGAGGAGCTGGGAACCAGAAACAGGAAAAATGTAGCTGTGGAAGCAAATTTCAGTCATGACCTTATGGGGAGAAAACAGGGAAAAGAGAGTATTTATGGAGAGTAATCGACAAATTGTGGGAAGTAGAGCAACATTGTTCCAAAGCAGACACTCCTGTATGAGAAGCAGATGGAACAATCACCTACCAGTTTCTTTCTTCAGAGAGCATGGAGATTCAGAAAGTCATGTAGATATATCACTATCAACTGAGGAATTGATAACTTATGTGAACTGTGGAGTTTCAAACATGATATATGTTATTTGTAGTCAAATAGAATTGGTATTCAATTAGATCCATTACAAAGTTGAATACTGTTAAAATCCTAACTGGTCCTAAATTACTAAATGGTCCTTACTGTCTATATCATTGATTGGTCGAATTAATGCTATTAAAGTGATTATCTTACCTAATTTTTTTTTAATATCTTTTCCAAGCGGTACCAATCTTTATTCCTAAATCCATTTTTGATACTATTGATTCTAAAATGTTGTCATATATATGGCAAAATAAAAATCCTAGGCCAAGTAAAAAATAATTGCAGAAATAAAAAAATAAAGAACGGTGGCCTGGCACTGCCGAATTTAATATTTTATTATTGGGCAATTAATATTCGATATTTAATATTTTGGACACAATGTGGATATTAACATCAGTCCACAATGGGCTAATCTTGAATGTAATTCTGTACAAGAATTTTCATTGACTTCCATTTTAGGGACTTCGCTTCCTTTGGTTTTTTTCTATATTGAATAAACAAATGGTTAATCCAATAATTAAACATACATTTCGGATATGGTTTCAGTTTTGTAAATTTTTTGGCTTGAATAAATTTATTTTATCAAGTCCTATTATATCTAATTTTTTCTTTCAACCCTCTCTCATAGATCAAGCCTTTTTGATTTGGAAAACAAAGGGTATAATATGTTTTCGTGATTTATTTTTGGATAATTGTTTTATGTCTTTTGAACAATTATCTAATAAATACAACTTGCCCAGATCCCATTTTTTTGTTTTATGTACTTGCAGATTTTTAAAATACAATGTTACATACTTTTCCGATTTCATATCCAACTGATATCATGAAAAATCTTTTTAGGCTTAAACCCCTATCAAAAGGGTTTAATTGCAATCATCTATGATATGATTATGAATATAGTCAGATATATCTGATAAAATTAAAAATGAATGGGAGAAGGAACTTCAACTTTCTTAACCTTTAGAGAATTGGGGAAAAAAATTTCAATTAGTTAATTTTTCTTCTATGTGTGCTAGACATACGTTAATTCAATTTAAAGTGGTACATAGGGCACATATGTCTAAAGATAAATTAGCTCGTTTTTACTCACATAAATCAGAGTTGTGATAGATGTCAATCTGAGGTAGCCTCTCTGACTCATATGTTTTGGTCTTGTCCTCTATCGGAAAAATTTTTGCAAAGATATTCTTGATACATTCTCTGCAGCTTTGCATACTGATTTACAACCTCACCCTGTTACTGCAATTTTTAGCTTACCAATTATTGATCTGCCCTCTTCAGTTCGGCGGATGATTGCATTTGCTACTGATCTATTTTATTAAATTTGAAAGAGATAAATCCTCCAACTACATCTCAATAGTTTTCTCAAACCATATCCTGTTCCAAATTTAGAAAAAATTAGAAGTGGTACCTTTGATTCCTCGGTTAAATTAGAAGAAATTTGGAGGCCTTTTATTCAACTTTCACAGAATGTAATTTGACTTTTTTCGATTCCTTTATATTATTCATTAATTTGAGTAGAGGAGTGGAGTTGACGACACTAATAATCTTTTTTTTTGATGTAATAGAATAGCCCAGCTTGCTTTATTTTAAGTTTAGGTTTAGTTGTGTTTATTATATCTTGTTTTTTTTTTCAATGTGGGTTTTTTTCCAACTTTTTTTTTCTGGTATCCTGTTTATATTTAGGGTTTGGGAGGTCTATTATATGCTCTTACCTATAGTTTTTACTCATATGTTAACTGCCAACAATGTAATCTCACTCCCTTTGTACTATTATGACTGTTATGTATCTATTTTTGAAAAATTCAATAAAAAGATTGAAAAAGAAAGGAGATTCAGAAAGTCATGTAGATATATCACTATCAACTGAGGAATTGATAACCTATGTGAACTGTGGAGTTTCAAACATGATATGTTATTTGTAGTCAAATAGAATTGGTATTCAGTTAGATCCATTACAAAGTTGAATACTGTTAAAATCTGAAACATCACCTTCAAGCTCTTTGCCATCCATGTTAGTTCAGACACATCAGCTGAGACTAGAGAACTTATGTATCATTATCATCTTGGGGCAATTGTTAATGAGCAAATGACCATCCACACTGGTAGAAGATATTCAATTGGTCAATGACTGTAACTCTGTTCGGCTACCACTCGAGTCTGCATCCTATAATATACTGGTCTGTTGTTTTCCCATATCCACAGTAAAACCTCAAATGGCCAAAAAATAGGTTTGATATACTGTTTCTAACATTGTACTCTCAGATGAGCCATGAAAAATAATTCATGTATTTGACTAATTTATTGTGTGTTCATCATATAAAACTCAACATGACTTATTTCAGTGGCAATTTACTCAGACTGTTCCAATACGATTTCTGTATATTAATACATAAACTACCAATCTTGAACTTAAAGCCAGTCACATATTAAATACTGGCACCAAGAGTTAAATGCAGAGAAATTACAGATCAATTCCATTATTGCCGATGGATTGGTCCTGGAAGTGCTGAGAAACATTGTACTTAAGATTACAAAATAACGCTAAATTGTTGACTTGATGTAAACCTTCCAATGCATTTGGACAGAAGACTAAGTCAATGGTTAAGATTTAGTTAACTGTTACTTTTATGCATTGATGAGAATAGCCTAATATTTTAAATATGTTAAAAAAATCACTCCCATTTTGTACATTAAAAATCCAAATTCATTCTTTAAATCAATGCATCATGTAGAGGATTATTGCATCAGCTCAATACTGTTGTGCCAACTCTGATGAAAAAAAAAGTCTTCATCAAGAATTCATCATTAACTAAACCAAAATACAGGCATGACTAAATCAGTCATGGTTCAGTAAAGATTCAGAAGCCGCTCTCATTCCATTTTGGCTAATTTTCTTCACCAACGTCTATGATTAAATATAGTACATCTGTTAGTTTACAGCTTTTAGACAATTTTGCATTACAATTCAATTTTTATAGCTAGAAATTAGACAGGGACTCTGGCTCAATGTTAGAAAAGGACCATTCACTGTATCCTTGGCCTTCAGGAAGCAGTTAGCATTTCCTGACCTCATCAATGCTATCTTCACTAGAACCAAAACATTAAAGGCCAGAGACACTCTCGTATCCCGAGATCAATGCTGAGCTAGCTCCAACTCATTTTTAAGCTGTAAAGCAGTGTAATGTAGGGGCAGTGCCCAACCAATTACCGGATGTCCTGGATCTGAGTTAAAACTGAACTCAGGATATTAAAAATGGCCAAGGGAAAGAGAAATCATTCCCAGAACTAATTAATGAGCAAGACAAAAGATTAAACACTAAAGTCAATCACAAATACAGAAAAACACAATAGATTTGTCTGCTAATTTACAAACAGCAGCAAATCAACATGAATTCAAGACAAAGGAAGTTTCCAATTATTTGAGATTTATCTAGCTAGTCTTTCAGATACTTGTTCAACCACCCATACTGTGGTCTACAGTCCAGGAGTAAGGCTCGTCTCCACAGCTGTGGCTTTGCATGCTAGTATTGTTATCATTTTGTTTCTACTTCAGGATTTCAACATCTGCAGCATTTTATTTTTGCAATATACATGATTGATGAAAGCAAATGAAGTCATAATATTCTGGATCAGTGTAGATAAGGCACTTCATAATTATGTTGCAAAGTGACAGGAGGCTGAGATGTCAATCTGTCAAAGGCAAAGCCATCTTTTAAGGACCAACAAATCTATGACATTATTTAAAACAATCTAAGCAAGCACAAGGCCCTTTTCCTCTAAGCATTATGTACAAATTATACTTAACACACATATGGACGCAGTTGACATTTACCCTACATATTGAGCTGCATTTTGACATCTGGCAGTACTCAGGATTTTATTCATTTGGGAATCATTTGACAACATGCCAACATGTAGGTAATAATCACCTACTTTCCCTTCACACCACAATTCTTTGATTAAAAGCTTTCTAAACAAAAGCCACTTTATTGAAATCCTGTGAAACTAACTAGGATGTGGTTGACTTAAGCTAATTCAAACCAAATGTTTGTAGAAAGCACTAAAGTTTTAGTAGGCTTCACAGAACAGAAGAAATCTAAAACAGTCAGAACCAAAGAGAATGGAACATGCAGCAAACTCCATGGAAATTACCACATTCTGGACAGGAAGCAGTCAGACAGGAATTTTCAGTGTTTTTCCTCTACATCTGACATATCAGAGTTGTAACTAGCTTTTCCCCTTTCTCTGTCTGCCTTCATCTATTGTTCACCTCTAGCATCTTCCATCACACCACTCACATCATCGACCTAACACATCCTTCCTGTCACCTTTCATCCTCCTCAGCTCACCAATCACTTGGGAATCCTTTCTCACCATTCTTTATACTAGTTGACTTGTCTCTCTACTCAGTTCTGATGCAGGATTTCAACTTGAAACGTTGACAATTCCTTCCTCCCCCCCCCCCCCCCCCCCAAACATTGATGCTGCTTTACTCAGAGTTCTTCTAGCAATTTGGTTGTTGCTCCACATTCTAGCGTCTGTAGTGTCTTGTATCTCCTCATTACCAGTTTTCTAACTTTGGCCAGAAAGATTGCAAGAGATTGCAGGAAATTCAGGGTAATGCAAGGAACAGGAGCTTATCCCATCAACTGTTACATAAAAAAGTGGCTTTTCACATTAACTCACCATCTTCAAGTCAATATTTATAAATAACCACATCAGTTGTTTTAATCATTATAATTAGTCAGTTAACATGAGGTACAATGGGGAATATTGCTGTTTAATAATACTGTGCCATTTCTGCCTATGCCCAGTGAAGAAAACATTTGCAGGTAAGGGCCAGAGACTCTTTTATAACACTCCAGCTCAAAATGCCAACATGAAGAAATCTGCAGATGCTGGAAATTCAAGCAATACACACAAAATGCTGGTGGAATGCAGCAGGCCAGGCAGCATCTTTAGGGAGAAGTGCTGTCGACGTTTCAGGCCAAGACCCTTCGTCAGGACTAACTGAAAGGAAAGATACTAAGAGATTTGAAAGTAGGAGGGGGAGGGGAAAATGCAAAATGATAAGAAGAGACCGGAGGGGGTGGGGTGGAGCTGAGAGCCCGAAAGGTGATTAGCGAAAGGGATACAGAGCTGGAGAAGGGGAAGGATCATGGGAAGGGAGGCCTAGAGACCTATGCTCTGTCTGCCAGAGAAAGCAGGATCTCCCAGTGGGCCACACATTTTAATTCCACGTCCCATTCTCATTCTGCTATGTCTATCCATGGCCTCCTCTACTGTCAAGATGAAGCCACACTCAGGTTGGAGGAACACCACCTTATATACCGGCTGGGTAGCCTCCAACCTGATGGCATGAACATTGACTTATCTAACTTCCGTTAATGCCCCTCCTCCCCTTCTTACCCCATCCCTGATATATTTAGCTTTTCCCCCCCCTTTTTTTCTCTCTTTCTGCCCATCACTCTGCCTGTTCTCCATCTCCCTCTGGTGCTCCCCTCCCCCTTTCTTTCTCCATAGGCTTCCCGTCCCATGATTCTTTCCATTCTCCAGCTCTGTATCCCTTTTGCCAATCACCTTTCCGGCTCTCAGCTCCACCCCACCCCCTCCAGTCTTCTCCTATCATTTCACATTTTCCCCTCCCCCTCCTACTTTCAAATCTCTTACTATCTTTCCTTTTAGTTAGTCCTGACGAAAGGTCTCGGCCCGAAACATCAACAGTGCTTCTCCCTATAGATGCTGCCTGGCCTGCTGCGTTCCACCAGCATTGTGTGTGTGTAGCTCAAAATGCCACATTGTAAGGATACCACTAAGTAAACACAATAGTGTTAATCTCTTTAATAGTGCTTAAAATTCTGTGGCTTTACAAGGGATAGGTTTCTTTCCCCTGTGGTGAAAGGGCAATGTAAACAGCATATATCACATACAGCATATCATCATGTAATCTGATGTTTGAATTAACAATGGGGTTGCATTAAAAGTTTAAAAGGGACAAAATGTTACTCTGCCCCATTCCAAATTTCAATTTCCTAACAACAATATGACCAGCATTTAACTGTCAGAGGAAAAAAATAAATATCTAATTTAAACTAAACCTAATTTTGTCTTGATTAGACAAGCATAGCAACTTTTGCAATCTGGGCAAAAATAGTTTGCAAGTGTGTCGATATCAGTCAAACCCAAACATTCAGGATTTTAAAATTCATAGCTGATTAGAAAAAGATTTATCTGATTAACAAGATTACAACTAATTGGTTCCTTTTGTCACAGCTTTTGCTACCTTTTTCACAGAAGCACATTCACAGAACTAATAATTGGAGATTTACTAGCTAATCTTTTGGAAGCTGGCAACAACTTAAATTTCTTTTTAAACAATAGCCCACAATCTATGAATAGAGCCACAAATTTTATTCCATTAAGAAACATTTAAGATACAAGATTTAAGCGCAAGTGGTGGATGCAGGGTCAAATTCAATATTTAGGAGAAATTTGGATAGGTAATTGTATGAAAGGGGCATGGAGGGCAATGGTCCGGGTATAGGTTTGATGGGACTAGGCAGATTAATGGTTCGGCACAGACTAGATGCGCCGAAGGGCCTTTTCTGTGCTGTAGTGTTCTATGACTATACAGACAGTAGGAACCGATGTTCGGACCAGAGGCACTCTGGAAGAGTGGAAGAGAGGATGAGGGCAGAAGGTATGTTGCAAAAAGGTTGTTTGGGCATTCAGTGCTTTGCAGCATCTAAAGCCCACCAAAAAAAAACTAAACAACAAATGAATCAGTGCCTTAAGGCATTGGCTGATCATGAGGTGAAGACACTGAGGGACTGCCACTGAACAGCAGCAAAGGTGGCAGGCTACAACTGCGATGCAAAGTAAGGGCGACCATTATCCTCCAAGCGCCGTGTCAAGATCTCACAGCCAGTCTCTGTGACAAGAAGTGTGTGCTCAAACTGTGCCGAACGCTTGCCATCCTTTGTTACTGCAGTCCAGCTGTCTGGCCATGTTTCGTCATGCCAAGCCCCTACAGTGCAGGAAATACATCACAGGATTAGTGTTAAAAACTACATGGAAACCCACAGCAAAGAAAAAAACCATTCAGCCCATCATGCTTTGAGAGGCAATACTATAATTCAATCACCACCAGCTCCAGCCCTCAAACCCTCTCCCAGCTTTATTTTCTGAAAATCGAATTCCTTTGTCAAGGTTTCTATTGAACCCATTTGCACACCTTTCATGCAAGCACACTTGTTCAATAAAAGTACGCAGACTATGAGGGGCGTAGATAGAGTATATATTCCTAACCTGGGATAAAGACTATCAAATACTTCAAGCTGGGACGAGGAAGTTTAACAGACAGGTGCAAGATTCCAGCAACTCCTATCAGAATTATAAGGAACTGATTTCAAGTTACACCTCAATCTTTTCTAAGGATAGTCTCCCAAGCTGCTCAGTCCTGCCTGATAGTTCCAGCCCTGTCAGTCCTTTTTATGCACCTTCTTCTGTGCCCCTGTAGCCTCTTAATAATATGACGGCAAGATCCATAGGTTAAATTTTAAAACATTTTATCACCCATTTCATAGAAATGAATCCAGAGCCTGGATTGTATTTTTTTTCTTTGCCAAATGGTCTTATTGACATGCTCCAAATTATTTAAAAAATGTAACAGTAACAAAATTCACAATTTTTTTGCCAACTGAACTCAGAAGAGAGAAAAATGGTTTCAAATCAGTTTGCAGCCTTTTTACCAAGTGTACTGGAGGTTCTGACTAACTTTCTGTTCATTTCTAATGGGGGTTGTGTAAAAATTAAATAAATCTCAGACTTACCATCACAAATCATAGGCTCAATGGTAAACACGTGACCAGGTTTCATCACTCCAACAGCTTTATTTTCTACAATAACAAGGGCATGATTAAACTTTCGTTTTAAAACCTCGTTATTACAGCAAATATTGATCTCATAACATTTTACAGTAATTAACATATATATGTCAGTCTATGTTGCAGAAGGCAGGTACCTGGGTGACTGTCAGAAGAGGGAAAGGGAATAAGCAGCTCGTGCAGAATACCCCAGTGGCAGTTCCCCTCAGTAATACAGTGCTTTGAAAAAGCATTCAGCCCCCACAACTACTTTCACACTTTACTGTCTCATTTTCAACATTTAAAATAAATTGAAGTAGGATTTTTGAGCTATACTGAAAAATTCTAAACAACCTGTCAACAATTTACTAAAAATTGAAAACCAAAATTGTGAGGCTAAAAAGGTATTCATACCCTTTGGAATTACTACACTAACTTTTCTCAGGTGCAATACTATATGTCGTTACGCCTGTGCCCCCCCCCCCCCCCCCCACTTTTTGAGAATCGCAAGATTGCTATTAATTCAGGTCAGGAGACCCAGGAAATGAGAGAGAGTGACGTTTGGAATGTTTAGCCCCGCGGCGATACAAAGCTACGGGAAACGGCCATTGTCTCTTGGATACGGAATTGTGTATTAAAATACTGTGCTTCGTGGAAGCCCTCAGGCAAAGTGGGCTGGTTGGGGAATGGCATCATTCCCCCCCCCCCCCCCGATTGACATCTGAGACCCCGTGAGTGGGGATAAAAGAGGGTCTGTGGGAACAGCCCCACACACACACACACGCACCAGGAGAAACGCTAGGAGTTCCGTGACAGCATTTAATAGCAATAGCCAGTGGAGGGCCCACGTGTGTCCTTTCCCGTTGCCCCGGGATTGAGGCCCTACCACGGAAGGCGGCTTAGCTAAGGAAGAGATCACCACCGACGCCATTTCGAAGGATTGACATCATAAAATGGAAAACTGGGCAAGTTCTAAAAATCTCGTCTCTCTCTCCAACCAAAAGCTGCAGCTTGAATGAACTAAAGTGACTTTTATATTTCCATCGGACAATACATTATCCCCTAGACAACGATAGAGCTATTTCTTATTATTATTATACCCGCGCTTTTAGATTTAGTATTGACGACGTATATTATATGTATGTTTGCATTGATATTATTTTTATGTATTTTTATCAATAAATACCGTTAAAAATAGTACCATCAGACTTCAACGGACCTCTCTATCTTTGCTGGTAAGTGACCCAGTTACGGGGTACGTAACAATGTTAACTTACCAGCTCATTCAATTTGTTGATATAGAAAATTGGAAGGGTACAGACAATCTCAAAGGCACTGAACATAGGAGCTCAGTGCAGTCCTTTGTGGAAAAATAAACACTCCTTAGATCAGGCTGTCCCTCTAAATTTAGTCATTAGAGACAAATGACACTTCTGAAGAGAGGCTACTGTGATGGCAACAGTCACTCTGAGTGGGCTGCAGAAGTCAGTAGCTGCAAATGGAATTGAAGTTCATGGCTCCACAATCTCTAAAGCCTTACACAAAATGGGAAAAGTGGCATGAAAGAAGCCCTGGCCAAAAAAAAAAACACATCCTTGCCCATAAAGACTTTGCAAATACTATAAAGAAGTGGAAGAAGGTCTTATGGTTGATGACAATGAAGTGGAACTTTCTGGCCTCAACACCAAGCAGTAAGTGTGGTGTAAATTTAATACTGCACATCAGCCAGAATACTGCAAACACTGTAAAGTATGGTAGAGGTAGCATCATGATATGGGGATGTTTTTCAGCAGCAGGGACTGGAAATTGATGGGGAGATGAATACTGCTAAATACAGAGAGATCTGAACTAAACACCTGCTAGCCTCTGCCAGAAAGCTTAAACTGCAGAGGAAGTTCAACTTTCAGCAGGCTAGCAACCCAAAGCACACTGCTGTGGCTTCAAATGAAGAAAACTGATGTTCTTGAGTGGTCCAGTTAAGAGTCTTGACCTTAACCCTCACCTGCCTATCACCTCCTCTTGGTGACCCTCATTCTTCCCCATCTCCAATGGTCCACTCACCCCTCCTATCGGAATCCTCCTTATCCAGCCCTTTACCTTTTCTAGCTTCACCTATCACCTTCTAGTTGGTCCTCCTTTTTACTCTAGCATCTTTCCCCTTCCAGCCTTGAAAAAGGGTCTTGGCCCAAAAGGTCAACTGTTTATTCATTTCTATAGATGTTGCCTGATCTGCTGAGTTCCTCCACCGTTTTGTGTGTGTTAAACTGTGAAAAGCTTTTGTTTGCAAGTCTTCCAGATTGATCATTGCAAACAAATGCAGAATGCAGAGTAAAGTGCTACCATTACAGAAAAAGTGCAAGGACCACGAAAAGGAGGTAGACAGAGAAAAAGAGTTCATCTTTGTCATTTAAGGTCTGTTCAGGAGTCTCATTGCAGAGGGATAAAAGTTGCCAGTCCATGGTTATCAAAGATTGTAGTGGGAACTAGACCAGCTGGAAAAATGAGCTGAAAGTTCCAGATGGAATTTATTGCAGTCAAGTATGAGGTGCTGCACTTTGGGGGAGAAACCAGGATAGGACTTACAGTAGCGTAATGAGGAGTGTAGTAAAACCGAGGGATCTGGCAATACAGATCCATAATTCCTTCAAAGTGGTGTCATAGGTATAGTGGTGCTAGAAAGTTTGTGAACTCTGTAGAATTTTCTCTACTTCTGCATTAATATGACCTAAAATATGATCAGATCTTCATGTAAGTCCTAGAACTAGGTAAAGAGAACCCAATTAAATAAATAACAAAAAATTACACTTGCTTATTTGTTTAATGAGAAAAATCATCCAATATTACATGTATTTGTTAGAAAAAGTATGTGAATCTCTGGGGTAATGTCTTCTGCAAAAGCTATTTGGAGTCAGTTGTTCCAATCAATGAGATGAAATTGGAGGTGGAGGATGTAGAGGTGCCCTGCCCAGTAAAAAAAAAAGACACACAAAGTCAGGCTACTAACAGCCTGCTCTTATCAAGAAAGATCTATTTATGTGCACCAAGCCTTGATCAAAACAACTTTCTGAGGACATTAGAAGAATTGTAGAGATGCATGAAGCTGGAAAAGGCTACAAAAGCATTTCTAAATACCTGAAGTCCACAGTAAGAATTTATCATCAAGTGGAGGAAACTCAGCACTGTTGCTGCTCTCTCTAGGTTATGGGCATCCTGCAAAGATCACACCAAGAGCACAGGGTGCAATGCTGAAGGAGGTGAAAAAGAACCCAAGGATAACAGCAAAAGACCTGCAAAAATCTCTAGAACTTGCTAAAGTCTCTGTTCATGTGTCTACTACAAGAAAAAGAATGGTGTGCATAGAAGGGCACTACGGAAGAAATCACTGCTCTCCAAAAAAAAAAGCTGTACATCTCAAGTTTGCAAATGACCACCTGGATGTTCTACAATGTTTCTGGGACAATGTTCTGTAGACGGATGAGACAAAAGTTGAACTTTTTGGCAGAAATGCACATTGCTATGTTTGGAGGAAAAAGGGCAATGCACACCAACAGCAAAACCTCATCTCAATTGTGAAGCATGGTGGAAGGAGTATCATGGTTTTGGGCTGCTTTGCTGCCTCAAGATCTGGACAGCTTGTAATTGTTTTGAGGGGACAATGAATTCAAAATTGTGTCAGGAGAATGTCAGGTAGCGATCTGTCACCTGAAGCTTAATAGAAGTTGGAAAATGCAACAAGACGATGGTTTAAAAGATGAGAGTACATCATCTTTTATGATTAAAAAAAATAGAAAATTTGTGTTTTGAATGGCTGACTCAAAGTCCTGCCTTTAATCCTATAGAAATATCTTGGAAGGATCTGAAGCAAGCAATTAATGCATGGAAGCCCACCAACATTCCAGAGTTTTGAAGCAGTTTTGAAAAGAGGAATGGGCTAAAATTCCTGCCGATGTGCAGGACTGATCAACAGTTACCGGAAACGTTTGGTTGAAGTTATTGTTCTACAAGGGGATCACACCGATTACTGAAAGTAAAGGTTCACATACATTTTCCAACAAATACATGTAATATTGGATCATTTCAATAAATAAATGAACAAGTATGATGTTTTTGTCATATTTTAATTGGATTCTCTTTATCTAGTTTTAGGACTTACATGAAGATCTGATCACATTTTAAGTCATATTTATGCAGAATAGAGAAAATTCTACAGGTTCACAAACTTTCTAGAACCACTGTAGCTGTAGGTAGGGTTGTTAAGAAAGTTTTTGACATATTGTCCTTCATAAATCAAAGTACTGAGTACAGGAGTTGGGACGTAATGTTGCAGTTGTATAAGATGCTGGTGAGACCTAATTTAGAATATTGTGTTCATTTTGGTCAACTACCAACAGGAAAGATATCAATAAGATTGAAATCGTGCAGAGAAAATTTACAAGGATGTTGCCATGACTTAGGATCTGAGTTTATAGGGAAAGGTTAAATAGGTTAAGTGTAGCAGAATGAGGGGAGATTTGATAGTTGTATACAAAATTGAGGGGCATAAATAGGATAAATGCAAGCAGGCTTTTTCCACTGAGGTTGGGCGAGATCAGAACTAGTGGTCATGGGTAAAGGGTGAAAGGTGAAATATTTGGGGGACCATAAGGGGGAATTTTTTTACTCAGAGAGAGGCGAGAGTGTGGAATGAGCTGCCAAAAGAAGTGGTGGATGCAAGTTTGATTTCTAAATTTAAGAGAAGTTTGGATAGGTACATGAATGGAAGGTGAAGGGGTATGGAGGGGGATGGACTGGATGCAGGAAACTGGGACTAGTCAGATTAATGGTTCAGCACAGACTTGGCTGTAACATTTTATGACCCTAAGATGGTTCACGTTCTCCAGCTTTGTACCTTCTGCCTGACAGAAAGGAAAAGGGAGAATGTAAGGGATCTTTGATAATGTTACTAAGGATAAAGTGTAGTCAGAGTTGATGGAGGCGAGTCTGGTTTTCATAATATAGGGACAGTCACTTAAAATCATTCTGTGTAGAGCCTGCTTCTCACAGAGGGTTGTGAATCTTGGGAATTCTCCACACTGAATATTGTGGAAGCTAGAACATTGAAGGCATTTAAAAAGGAAGATAAACTTTTGAAGGATTGAGGAATTTGTAGAATGGGTGCAGAAGAAGTGTTGGGGGCTGGGGTAGATGAGCCATGGCTAAACTGAATGCCAGGCAGACTTGAGGGGCCTGGATGCCTTGTCATTCTCCTTTGTTTGAAAGGCTAACTTTGAGGAGATGCGCAGGGATTTAGAGAGAGTGGATTGGGTCAAGTTGTTTTATGGGAAGGATGTAATAGGGAAATGGAGGTCATTTAAGGGTGAAATTATGAGGGTACAGAATCTTTGTGTTCCTGTTAGGTTGAAAGGAAAGGTTAAAGGTTTGAAAGCACCATGGTTTTCAAGGGATATTAGAAACTTGGTTCGGAAAAAGAGGGATGTCTACAATAGATATAGGCAGCATGGAGTAAAGGAATTGCTCGAGGAATATAAAGAATGTAAAAGGAATCTTAAGAAAGAGATTAGAAAAGCTAAAAGAAGATACGAGTTTGGTTTGGCAAATAAGGTGGAAGTAAATCTGAAAGGTTTCTACAGTTATATTAAAAGCAAGAGGATAGTGAGGGATAAAATTGGTCCCTTAGAGAATCAGGGTGGTCAGCTATGTGTGGAGCTGAGGGAGATGGGAGAGATTTTGAACGATTTCTTCTCTTCGGTATTCACTAAGGAGAAGGATATTGAATTGGGTAAGGTGTGGGAAACAAGTAAGGAAGTTATGGAACCTATGACAATTAAAGAGGTGGAAGTACTGGTGCTTTTAAGAAATTTAAAAGTGGATAAATCTCCGGGTCCTGACAGGATATTCCCCAGGATCTTGAGGGAAGTTTGTGTAGAGATAGCAGGAGCTCTGACGGAGATCTTTCAGATGTCATTAGAAACGGGGATTGTGCCAGAGGATTGGTGTATTGCTCATGTGGTTCCATTGTTTAAAAAGGGTTCTAGAAGTAAGCCTGGCAATTATAGACCTGTCAGTTTGACATCAGTGGTGGGTAAATTAATGGAAAGTATTCTTAGAGATAGTATTTATAATTATCTGGATAGACAGGATCTGATTAGGAGTAGCCAGCATGGATTTGTGTGTGGAAGGTCATGTTTGACAAACCTTATTGAATTTTTTGAAGAAGTTACGAGGAACGTTGACGAGGGTAAGGCAGTGGATGTAGTCTATATGGACTTCAGCAAGGCCTTTGACAAAGTTCCACATGGAAGGTTAGTTAAGAAGGTTCAGTCGTTAGGTATTAATGCTGGAGTAATAAAATGGATTCAACAGTGGCTAGATGGGAGATGCCAGAGAGTAGTGGTGGATAATTGTTTATCGGGATGGAGGCCGGTGACTAGCGGGGTGCCTCAGGGATCTGTTTTGGGCCCAATGTTGTTTGTAATATACATAAATGATCTGGATGATGGGGTGGTAAATTGGATTAGTAAGTATGCCGATGATACTAAGGTAGGAGGTGTTGTGGATAATGAGGTGGGTTTTCAAAGCTTGCAGGGAGATTTATGCCGGTTAGAAGAATGGGCTGAACGTTGGCAGATGGAGTTTAATGCTGAGAAGTGTGAGGTTCTACATTTTGGCAGGAATAATCCAAATAGAACATACAGGGTAAATGGTAGGGCATTGAGGAATGCAGTGGAACAGAGAGATCTAGGAATAACAGTGCATAGTTCCCTGAAGGTGGAGTCTCATGTAGATAGGGTGGTGAAGAAGGTTTTTGGAACACTGGCCTTTATAAATCAGAGCATTGAGTACAGAAGTTGGGATGTAATGTTAAAATTGTACAAGGCATTGGTAAGGCCAAATTTGGAATATTGTGTACAGTTCTGGTCACCGAATTATAGGAAAGATATCAATAAATTAGAGAGGGTGCAGAGATGATTTACTAGGATGTTACCTGGGTTTCAGCACTTAAGTTACAGAGAAAGGTTGAACAAGTTAGGTCTCTATTCATTGGAGCGTAGAAGGTTGAGGGGGGATTTGATCGAGGTATTTAAAATTTTGAGAGGTATAGATAGAGTTGACGTGAATAGGCTGTTTCCATTGAGAGTAGGGGAGATTCAAACAAGAGGACATGATTTGAGAGTTAGGGGGCAAAAGTTTAAGGGAAACATGAGGGGGTATTTCTTTACTCAGAGAGTGATAGCTGTGTGGAATGAGCTTCCTGTAGAAGTAGTAGAGGCCAGTTCAGTTGTGTCATTTAAGGTAAAATTGGATAGGTATATGGACAGGAAAGGAGTGGAGGGTTATGGGCTGAGTGTGGGTAGGTGGGACTAGGTGAGATTAAGAGTTTGGCACGGACTAGGAGGGCCGGAATGGCCTGTTTCCGTACTGTGATTCTTATATGGTTTTTATGCATTTGTGTTTCCCCGAGTGGTCTCCTTCACCATCCCTGTGATGTCAGGTTAGGGTTTCAAGGGTACAGATAAGTTGCTTTCACCAGGAAATGAGAGTGAAGGTGGAAGAGTGGGGGAAAAGACTAACAGGGTTGAAAAGGGAGCTACAATTTGAATCAGAGCCGATTCATGGAGCAGCAGCACATTCTTCTGCAGTATTTTTACACGTTTCATTACAACATTTAAACTTAAACCTATTTAAACTTCTCCCTTGAACTGCAGACAGTACCAACTTTGTATATGTATGCTCCAGGAACAACAATAGACAATAGGTGCAGAAGTAGACCATTCGGCCCTTCGAGCCTGCACCGCCATTCTGAGATCATGGCTGATCATCTACTATCAATACCCGGTTCCTGCCTTGTCCCCATATCCCTTGATTCCCCTATCCATAAGATACCTATCTAGCTCCTTCTTGAAAGCATCCAGAGAATTGGCCTCCACTGCCTTCCGAGGCAGTGCATTCCAGACCCCCACAACTCTCTGGGAGAAGAAATTTTTCCTTAACTCTGTCCTAAATGACCTATCCCTTATTCTCAAACCATGCCCTCTGGTACTGGACTCTCCCAGCATCTGGAGCTTATTTCCTGCCTCTAACTTGTCCAATCCCTTAATAATCTTATATGTTGCAATCAGATCCCCTCTCAATCTCCTTAATTCCAGCGTGTACAAACCCAGTCTCTCTAACCTCTCTGCGTAAGACAGTCCGGACATCCCAGCAATTAACCTTGTGAATCTACGGTGCACTTCCTCTACAGCCAGGATGTCCTTCCTTAACCCTGGAGACCAAAACTGTACACAATACTCCAGGAGTGGTCTCATCAGGGCCCTGTACAAATGCAAAAGGATTTCCTTGCTCTTGTACTCAATTCCCTTTGTAATAAAGGCCAACATTCCATTAGCCTTCTTCACTGCCTGCTGCACTTGCTCATTCACCTTCAGTGACTGATGAACAAGGACTCCTAGATCTCTTTGTATTTCTCCCTTACTTAACTCTACACCGTTCAGATAATAATCTGCCTTCCTGTTCTTACTCCCAAAGTGGATAACCTCACACTTATTCACAATCAAACGTCATCTGCCAAGTATCTGCCCACTCACTCAGCCTATCCAAGTCACCCTGAATTCTAACATCCTCATCACATGTCACACTGCCACCCAGCTTAGTATCATCAGCAAACTTGCTGATGTTATTCTCAATGCCTTCATCTAAATCGTTGATGTAAATCGTAAACAGCTGTGGTCCCAATACCGAGCCCTGTGGCACCCCACTAGTCACCACCTGCCATTCCGAGAAACGCCCATTCACCGTTACTCTTTGTTTTCTATCTGCCAACCAGTTTTCTATCCATGTCAATATCTTCCCCCCAATGCCATGAGCTCTGATTTTACCCACCAATCTCCTATGTGGGACCTTATCAAATGCCTTCTGAAAATCGAGGTACACTACATCCACTGGATCTCCCTTGTCTAACTTCCTGGTTACATCCTCGAAAAACTCCAATAGATTAATCAAGCATAATTTGCCCTTGGTAAATCCATGCTAGCTCGGCCCAATCTTTAATAATGGACTCTAGCATCTTCCCCACTACTGATGTTAGGCTGACAGGACGATAGTTCTCTGTTTTCTCCCTCCCTCCTTTCTTAAAAAGTGGGATAACATTAGCCATTCTCCAATCCTCAGGAACCGATCCTGAATCTAAGGAACATTGGAAAATGATTACTAATGCATCCGCAATTTCCAAAGCCACCTCCTTTAGTACCCTAGGATGCAGACCATCTGGACCTGGGGAATTATCAGCCTTCAGTCCCATCAGTCTACTCATCACCGTTTCCTTCCTAATGTCAATCTGTTTCATTTCCTCTGTTACCCTATGTCCTTGGCCCATCCATACATCTGGGAGATTGCTTGTGTCTTCCCTAGTGAAGACAGATCTAAAGTACTTATTAAATTCTTCTGCCATTTCTCTGTTTCCCATAACAATTTCACCCAATTTATTCTTCAAGGGCCCAACATTGTTCTTAACTATCTTCTTTCTCTTCACATACCTAAAAAAGCTTTTGCTATCCTCCTTTATATTCCTGGCTAGCTTGCATTCGTACCTCATTTTTTCTCCCCGTATTGCCTTTTTAGTTAAGTTCTGTTGTTCCTTAAAAATTTCCCAATCATCTGTCCTCCCACTCACCTTAGCTCTGTCATACTTCCTTTTTTTTTAATGCTATGCAATCTCTGACTTCCTTTGTCAACCACTGTGGCCCCTTTCCCCCCTTTGAATCCTTTCTTCTCCGGGGGATGCATAAAAATATCACCTCTGTTTTGAATGTTACTTTAAAGTAACATGGACTCCAAGTAAGTGTAATTAGATTACACAAAAGAGGTAAAATGATCCTCATTGATTTTATCAATATTTGATATTATTCCTTATTTCCTTGCCCTTTGAGGCCATTCTGCCTACCAGTACTATGCAAGGTACTCAGATTAATGAGACTCTCTTGTCATAATAAAATGTACTAAATGCACAAGAATGAGCAGCTGAATCGTTAGTCAGCTGTGATTCACAATCAGAAATATTATCATTTACTTCTGTGACTTGAAATTTGTTGTTTTACAGCAGCAGATTAGTGCAAAGACAATTACTATAGGTTACAAAATAAACAAAAATTTCAATTGTGAAATTGGCCCTTTCAGCGCATTTCGTCATCCCCAATACTTGTTTGCCAGTAATTTATTTTCAGCCACACGTCGATCAATTCTCCTATCACCCACCAACATGAGGGGCGATTTACAGTGCCTAATTAATCTCCCCATCTGCACTTCTTTGGCAAGTGAGCGAAAACCAGAGCAATTGGGAGAAATCACAGAGAGAATGTTCTAACTTCACACAGACAACGAGTGAGGTCAGAACTGAACATAGGCCACTGGGGCTGAGAGGCCATAGCATTATCTACTACACCATTGTGCTATCCCTCATGAGTGAGAAGGATCAAGAGCAAATCACTAGCTTGAGCTGGCATTGGAACTGAAGGGAAAACAAAGCCAGAGTCTGGGAAATTCAATTGAAGATGGAATCTCCAGTCTGATAATGACCCAAAAGAATTTTAAATTAAGCTGCTGATGTAGAAGCAGCCAAGAAATACTCCTGATGAAGGGTCTTGGCCCAAAATGTCATCTCTCTATTTCCTTCCATATACTTTGCCTGGCCTGCTGAGTTCCTCCAGCACTTTCTGTGTTATTCTGGATTTCCAGTATTTGTAGAATCTCTTGTGTTTAAGTAATATTTCCTTGGCTTCTTTGGATTTAGCATTGTCACTAGGGGTAAATGTTACCAGATAAAGGCTCATTAATGTTTTACAACCTCGTTGTCTAGAAATGCTCTCTTGGGCACAATTGATATTTCTATGTCATTTTTGGATGGTTAAGTTTGTAATGTTTTAATTTATTTTTGGTTGTGTTTCATATTTCATATTGTGTTTCATGGTGATTTTGGAGCAGTATAGCAGTTAGCTATACTACAACTCAAGGCATTGGAGTTTGGAGTTCAAATCTGCCGCTGCCTGTAAGAAGTTTGTATGTTCTTCCCATGAGCACATGGTTTTCTACTGGGTGATCTGGTTTTCTTCCACATTCCAAAGATGTACCAGTTAGTAGGTTAACTGGTCATTGCAAACTGTCTTGTAACTAGCTGAGGGATAAATAGGTGGGTTGCTGGGTGATACCACTCATTAGGCTGGAAGGGCTTGCCCTATGCTGTATCACTAAATAAATATACAGTAAATCACCAAATCAAATCTCTAGAGATGGTTAAACATAGTAAATTAAGTATCACTCTTATAAAACAAGACACAACTTACTAGCGTAATGAGGCACGTTAGGTGCAGTGTGGAAAAGTCGGTGGATCCCGTGCCCACAATAACTTCGAACTACTGAAAAGCCACTCGCATGTGCGTGTTTCTGTATAATATTGCCCAACTCCCTGTACCGAACACCCGGCTTTACTGCAAGGAAAAGTAAAGAATGTTTATTCCAATAGAATGACTTAAAAATAGTTCAAACCAACACTTGATTGAAATTCTTATAGATCACAGATTTTTGAATAACCAGATCTAGTGTATGAAACATAAAGCAACACAAGCTTCTGTACTGCATGTTACATGATTTGAATAGTGTAAACAGTCTTTGAAGACTGTGACCTACAAGGCAAACAAAACTTTTGGTCTATAGAGCAGTCATTCTTCCTACATTACTGTATGGAGCTGAATCATGAACCACCTTTAGTACACACCTGAAAGCCCTGGAACAATACCACAAAGAACCTTATGAAAAATTTTGAGGATCAGCTGGAAGGTCAGATGTACTAACACCACTGTACAGGAGAAGGCCACCACAATAAAGCAATATTAAATCTGACAGATAGGCATCTGAATGACATAACCTAACTCATGTCTCCTCAAAAAGATTCTTTACTCCCAGTGAGGAAAGTCAGCGAGCCCTTGGTGAGCAAAGGAAAGGCTTTGAAGATGATATCAAAATCAGCCTGAAGAAATTCAACATTACATCTAAAAACTGGGAAGACATTGCACTCAGTAGATTTAGCTGGAGGAAATCTGTTCAAGAGGGAGATGTGCTACATGACAGTGACCTCTGCTGTGTCACAGAGAACAAGCAGCAGCTGTGAAATGAGATAATGAAGAACTAAAAGACCCAACCATGAACCACAGCCGTCACTTACTCGTGTCCACACTGCAACAGAATATGTGGATCCCTGATAGGCCTTTACAGCCATTTGAAGACCCACCAAAAGACCACCCCTTAGGTGAACATGGTAACCTGCCTCAAAGACTATTGTCCAACATCACTTACATCCCATGATGAAGTGTTTTGAGAGGTTGGTGATGAAACACATCAACTCCTGCCTGAGAAGCACCTTGGATCCACTGCAATTTGTTTACCGTCACAACAGGTCCACATCAAATGTCATTTTCTTGGCTCATCACTCAACCCTGGATCGTCTCAACTGCAAAGAGGCATACACCAAACTGCTCTTTATCGACTACAGCTAGTCAAATCTATCATCCCCTCAAAACTAATTAACAGCTTCAAGACCTTGGCCTCAATACCTCCTTGTGCAATTCGATCCTCGATTTCCTCACTTGCAGACCCCAGTCTGTTCCGATTGGCAACAGCATCTCCTCCACAATTTCCATCAGCACAGTTGCACCATTAGTCTGTGTGCTTGTTCCCCTGATCTACTCTCTTTATACTTATAACTGTGAAGCTAAGCAAAGCTCCAATTGTTTGCTGATGACACCATTGTTGCTGGCAAAATCGAATGTAGTGTTGAATTGGCATATGGGAGGAAGACTGAAAATCTGGCTGAGACATACCACAACAACCACCTCTTACTCAATGTCAGCAAGACCAAGGAGCTGATTACTGATTTCTAGAGAAGGAAACTGAAGGTCCATGGGCCAGTCTTCATCAGAGGAATCAGAGTTGGAGAGAATCATTATCATTTCAGAGGACCTGTCCTGGGCCCAGCAATTAGTGCAATTACGAAGAAAGCACGGCAGCATCTCTACTTTCTTAGGAGTTTGCAAAGACTTGACATGACATCTAAAACTTTGACAAACTTCTATAGATGTATGGCGGAGATTATATTGACTGTTTGCATCGCAGCCTAGTATGGAAGCACCAATGCCCTTGAACAGAAAATCCTACAAAAAGTAGTGGATATGGCCCAGTCCATCACAGGTAAACCCTCCCCTCCACGCAGTAAAACGGTATGCATCCTCAGGGACCCCACCATCCAAGTCATGCTCTCTTTTCATTGCTGCTATCAAGAATGAGGCACACAAGCATCAGGACCCACACCACCAGGTTCAGGGACAGTTATTATCCCTCCACAATCAGTCTCTTGAACCAGAGGGAATATCTTCACTTGCCTCATCACCAAGCTGTTCCTACAATCTATGGACTCACTTTCAAGGCTTCATCTCGTTCTCAATATTTATTGCTTATTTATTTATTATTTGGTTTTTTTTTCCTCTTTTGTACTTGCCCAGTTTGTTTTTTGCATATTGGTTGTTTGTCCACTCTTTCGAGTGCAGTCTTTCATTGATTCTATTATGACTCTTGGATTTACTGAGTATGCATGCAAGAAATTGAATTTCAGGGTTGTATATGGTGACATAGATGTACATTGATAATAAATTTACTTTGACCTTTGAGAACATTTTACTCGATTTGAGTATTTGCACTACTGAAGAACACAGTGATAACTCTACTGAACCAATTAATGTAGAAGTATAGCTTTCAAGAAAAACACGAACAGTTACAGTTTCAAAGGAAAAAGCTGGTAAATTCTTCATCATTTCATAGGTTATAGAACAATAAATCAAATATCCATGCTCTGGTCAGACAAAAGGCCATATTATCTGTAATAGTACAGATAGCTTTTCTGTAAGCTTCCTCTGGTCTAGTGTCAATGGCTGTGCTACAACCTGCAGGGTTCCAATGCTTGGACGGATTATGGTATAGCAAGTGGATTTCTTATTGAGCTTCAGTTAACTCCATCTTGACATTGTACTTTGTGTCACAAAGTCACTTTGTGACTGTGCCCCTAGTTGCTTAACTGTGAATTTAATTGGATGTGATAATCCTACCAAGCATTACACCCTTGTGGGAAGAATTCATTGGGACTTTCTCAATTTGAGATTGGCTAGTTAATCAAGACAGCCTGTTTTAAATGATGTTATGTTCTTGTGAGATAGCATATCTACAGCGTGGCTGTGGTGAGCTAATGATTGCAGGCACCTGCTGATGCTGCTAAGTGTCTCAGTGACAATTCTCAAATGATAGCAAAATTGGATACTGTCAAATGTGCATTGATGCACATTTAGCAAGTTGTTGCTTGAAGGGGTTGATTGCCAGCTCCCCATGACTCAGCCATTTCCAGCTTTGACTGACTATTAATCTTCTGCTTTCTCATGAGATTCTGCAGACAGGGATAGATAAGTTAGAGGCAGGAAAGTTGTTTAAGTTGTTTCCACTGATAGATGAGATTAGAAACCAGGGGGATATAGCATCAAGATTCGGGGGATGGAGATGAGGAGGAACTGCTTTTCCGAGAGGGTGGTGAACCTGTGGAATTCTCTGCCCAATGAAACAGTGGAGGCTACCTCAGTAGATATATTTAAGACAAGGTTGGATAGATTTTTGCATAGTAGGGTAATTAAGGGTTATGGGGAAAAGGCAGGTAGGTGGAGTTGAGTCCATGGTCAGATCAGTCATGATATTATTGAATGGTGGAGCAGGCTTGACAGGCCAGATGGCCTACTCCTGCTCCTATTTCTTACGTTCTTATCTGTATGTCCTGGTCTGATTCAGCATAATTCCTTAAAGTTTTTGGCTTAGCTTAGAAGCTTTTGGAGGTCATTTGGAGTGCCAAAGTAGTGTAGCAGTTAGTGGAACACCAGTACAGCTCAGGACATTGGAATTTGGGATCAATTGCAGCATCCTCTGTAAGCAAGTTTATATGTTTCTTCGTGTGTGCACATGGGTTTCCTCTGGGTGCTCCAGTTTCCTCCCACAGTCCAAAGACGTACAGGTTAGTAGGTAAATCGGGGGCTGTAGATCGTCCCATGATTAGGCTAGGGTTAAATCGGCACAACTTAAAAGGCCAGAAGGGCTCATTCTGCGCTGTATCACTAAATAAATAATAATAAAAGTAAACTCTTTTGGATGAGTGATATGGTGAAGTGTTGAAGCAAAAGTCCTCTCTTGACTTGGCATATCCTAGCCTCTCAAACTCTCTCAGTAAGGTCATGTTTATTGTTTAGTGAGGTGCGGTACAATATAAAAACTTGCTTATAGCAGCACAACAGGCAACCCATAAAGTATAAATTATACATAAATTACACAAGGCAATAAAGAGAAAATAAAGACTATGCAAAAATAAGACACTTGTGCATCAGAAATAGGCATATACCTAGATTAATGATCTTGACCAGAAACACCAGTTGCCCATTTCCCTCCATAGATGCTGCCTGACCAACTGAGCTCCTCCAATGCTTTGAGTGTTGCTACTATCATAGACAAGTCCATGGTGGTGCAAGGGGTGCTCCATTGTGCCCCGTTGCTGATGTAGAATTAGAGTTTTGCAATGTCAATTCAAGAACAAGATGGGTTTGGGAAATAGCTACTTCTGATCCTGGTGAGATGGGGCTTTAGTCTCCTGTAACCCCTACCCAAGGGTATTAGTGAGAAGGTGGCATGATTGGATTGTGGGGATCCTTGATATTAGGTGCTGCTTTCTTGAGCAACTTCATACTCTATGGCTAAACCACTGTCATAAGTGGTCACAAACTTCAAGACACCATTTTAGACAGATCATGAGGTAAATAAAATAATTAAAGGACAAATATAGAACCTTGTTGGAGCCTATTGCTCAGAGTTCCTTATCTTCCAAATGAAAATTGGTTGTTGAGAAAAGTGGATTTTCCTCTGCAAGATATAACAGTGGGCAGTCACTTGAACAGTCCATGAGTATCAACCTGGAGCAGGATGCTTAGTACTAAGCACTGGGTATGACTGTTCCAGGTAGCCTCTTACTCCTGAAGGTTGGTTGGTTTAGTAATGGGTGCTGGTCAATGGAATAGCAGGCTCTGCAGGATTCGTCTGGAGAGAAAAGTAAGGACATAGGGCATTTGGCAACAGGTAAGCAACACATAGAAATTTCTACTGCTTTTTTTTGATGGGGTTGGAGGAAGGAGTCCTTCAAAAAAAAAAATGTAAAATTTACTAGAAGCTAACATATCAGAAAAGAAAGACTTCTAAGAATTCTGCATAAATGTTGTCCAGACCTACAACATAACTAGATTGCATAGTTAACAATGCAAGAGCAGTGGAGGAGTGGGGGAATCTGGTAGTTGTTTTTAAGATGGTGAAAGGTTGTAGTAAAAACAGAAGAAAGAAAATGGGTAAAGTATGTCAGTTGGGCAGAAAATTTACAGCCATTTTTAGCCAGCATCAATTCTCAAAAGGTATTCATGAGAAACCATTTTACCTAGGGAAATAAAGTAAGGTAGAGAGAATAAATGTGGAATATTCATAACAAATCACAGAGAATAATGCTCATAAATTGTGGATTAAGTGCAGCAAAACATCTGCATAGGCTGGGTAGGCCAGAAGACCCATTTTTAATTTATCACATTCAGATTCTGGGCTACTGAGTAAAGTTATTAAGGATACTATAATTAAGAAGCATGCCTTACATATATTCTACTTCCACACTGCACCCATTATTGGTTGATGACAGAACCATTCTGTGCCATTTCCTCACCTGCATCTATAGCTTGCATTAGGCATTCATACGTTGTCTGCACCAACTTCTTCGATCCTTCATCAACATCACCCACAAAAAATGTCTCATTTAAATCACCATGGAAACCATTGTAGTAGACTGTAATATCAACTGTAAAAAGGAAAAAAAATCAGCTACAGAATTAAATTTTGAAGAGCTATCATTTGGTACATTTATAGCAAATCATAATTTCATATAATGACTGCAAATCCAGCATTTGAATACGTAGCTCCTTTGGTAAATGGCCCATTTCAGGGCAAGGCTGAATCCTCCACTATCAATGCAGAGTTCTTGGGTAATGAGTCACAGTAAGTATACTGCGGGGTGGGTGACTAAATACTTTTAGGAGCATCTTTAATAAGGAAAAGCACAGAATTTGGGGATGGGCGTAAGTTAGGCAACCAGTGACATAGTCACTGATGGTGAAACAATGGCAAGATGTTGGAGTTCACACAATGCAAAGATCTCTTTAGTGAAGCAGATAGGTGACGCCAAGCTTCACTGTAGTAGCAAGGCTTTGAACATTGGAATGGTCAAGTCAGAAATTAAGCACAACACAGATAGGGATTTAGCAGTAGATGGAGTGAAGCAGTAGTGATATTGAAAAGATACAAGGAGTCATGTGAGGGTGAGGTTTTAGGTTTGGAGGTTTAAAGCATTTCAATAGGACATACTAGGGGGAGTTTCTTATCTTTACTATTTATGCTCCATTGGACTGTAGATACTCAGTCATCCAGTACATTCAAGATAGAGAATGATAGTTTTTGTGCAGACTAGTATTTGGAAATCAGATGAAAGAAGATGGCTAGGTTAGAGGATCTGCTAAGATCTTACCAAATGGAAGTCCTTGCTCTATCTGCCACTTGGCCAACACTGCTCCTATTCTGTCCTGACTTTAGAACTGAGGATTCACTTGAGAATATTACCAAGGGAAGCAATGAGGCACTATGCTTGCCTGTTATAATGCCACAATTTTCTGCATCAATACTTACTGTTAACAATATCACCATCCTGTAATGGTCGTGCATCTGGAATTCCATGGCAGATCACCTCATTAACTGAGGTACAGCATGACTTTGGAAAATTGTAATAATTGAGTGGTGATGGATAACAGTTTCTTGCCAAGCAGGCCTAAATAAATCAAAGTGCCCATGATTAGCTTTTTTGAATCAAAGTGTAATTCTGCTGCTGATATACAGTTTAAAATGCCAGACTTCACATAGCAATTAAGGATAGTTATCTCTTGCTTCAGACTGTTTTGATGATCAAAAATAAGACATTTTATGATAATCCAATGATGTGGATAAAATGAATGGTAAAGCCAAAAACTGCAGATGCTGGAAATCAGAAATAAAAGCAACAAGTACTATAAATATTCGTATACAAGAAACAGTGCTAATGTTTCAATTCTGACGAAAGAGCTGATGAAGTGCCTAAGATTTAACTCTGCCTTTCTCCCTCCAAAGATGCTGCTGGCCTGCCGAATATTTTCTACACATTGTTCTAGTGTCTTGGTTGACATGGACTGATGTTTCTCAACCTTTTTTATGATAAATATCAGCTGGCTAATTTTCTAAACTCCCCTAAGATCCTAACCATTTTTGTCAATTTTTTTTACTGCTAGATTTGTGCATGAAAGCCTAAAATTAAGTGAAAATTATACACCATGTGTGCACTGTTAAATTAACTGAAACTTCCCCCCCTCCCCACCCCCGTTGCATGGTAAAGCAACCATTGACAGGCAATTGAGCATGCATGATCATTTATTTTAAAATGTAGACTCTCTCTCTGGTAGAGCTGGGGAGTATTTAATACTTATCCACACTCCATGCCAAAGTAAACTTCAAATGCCAGGACAATTTTATTTTTTCAAAAACATAATGAAAGATATCCAATTAAGACCAAGCTCTCATCTCTTGGACACATATACACATGGATTGGTAACAGGAACTCTTGCCCACTGCCTCCCTCGCTGCATCTCTTTTCTTCCCACACAGGGGGTTACGCACTGATCTCCAGTTCCCAGTACTGACTTGCACACCAAACTCACTTTCCTGACCCTTAGATTTAGCCACACACCTACCCATGTTCCTGAGCCCTGAACCTACCATATCTCCTTTCAAATTGCACAATTAAACTTGACTCAAAATAATTCTTATAATTTATATTTAAAGACAAAATGACTGACTACTGATAGAATTTTGATTTATCAGAGTAAACCTGGGTATGTATCTAGATATAAGGATTTATTTATTTACTGATTGAGTGTTAAGTAGACCCATCCGGCCATTCGAGCCATGCTGCCCAGCAATACTCCGATTTAATCCCAAACCTAATCACGGGACAATTTATAATGACAAATTAACCTATTAACAACCGTTACGTCTTTGGATTTTGGGAGGAAACCCATGCGGTCACGAGAACATACAAACTCCTTACAGGCAGCAGCAGGAATTGAACCTGGGTCACCTGTACTGTAAAGCATTGTGCTAACCACTAAGCTACCGTGCTATATTCAGCCAACTCTTTTCCAAAGAAACAAACTCAACTAATCAATATTTTAATATTTATGTGAATGCTTAAAGTCAGTATTACAGGTCCAAGCGAAGGACCAAAATTTAAGTTCAATGATCTTAAAGCAACTTATTAGGCTGATTAGAATAGTTATGAAGAAGACAAGTTATGATTCATAATTAAATCATCCACTCACAAGAGAGAACTATTCACCCACATTTACCAGCAGAATAAAGATTAGTGGCACACAACATAGACTGCAGCAGAATATATTAAGAGGCACTTTGCTCAATGGTTAAATTTTAAAACATAAAGCAAATATTTTGTTAAAGAAGGGTATATAAAAAAGAGCCAAGGTAAAGGGAATAAGGTTTCAGATTAACCATAAAGTCATAGAAATGAAGACTCAATTGTCTGCTCCTCTCTCAATACTTCCAAAACTATTAGTGGCAGTCTAAAGGTTACAGTTCCCTTCAGAAGGGCCCTCTCACACACCATTCTATCAGATGTTTATCCACCAAATATATTGAACAATGTAAGTGTTGTATGGCTGCCTCACCAAATTATCAAAAAACAGAATCAGAATTTTTGAATTACTTGCAGCTTTACACAACCGTGTCAATGTGGGTGTTTAAGAATAATACTATTAAAGATTAACGCTGACATCGTATTTCAAGTGGGTGTTCACGTGAACGAAATCTGCCCACTAAGCATGATGATGTGGGTAACACTAGCGATCGATAAGAACGTTCCTTATGCATAGCTCTATTGTACTACAGCCTATTTACAAACTGTAGCTCCACACCCACCTAGATGGTTCAGAAGATTTTGTACACAAAAGATTAAAACATCAATACACTGTTACCTTATGCACCTTATCCAAGTACTAAACAGGAGATTAAATACAAGTATATCTTTCCAAAAGGAGTGGAACACTGAAGATGCCAATAGTGACATTAGAATCAGAGAAAAATACAGCACAAACAGGCCCTTTGGCCCATCTAGTTTGTGTCAAAACATTTAAAATGCTTACTCCCATTGACCTGCACTCAGACCATACCCCAACCATCCATGTAACTATACAAACCTCTTAAAACGTTGAAACTGAGCTTGCATGAATCACTTGCACTGGCAGCTCGTTCAATACCCACAACCCCAAGTGAAGTAGTTTGCCCTCATGCACCCTTTCAATTTTTCACTTTTCACCCTTAACCCACAATGACCTTTAGTTGTAGTCGTACTGGCCTCAGTGGAAAAACGCAAACATAAGGAAATCTGCAGATGCTGGAAATTCAAGCAACACACACAAGCTGCTGGTGGAGCGCAGCAGGCCAGGCAGCATCTATAGGAAGAAGGCCTGAAATGTCGACTGTACTGCTTCCTATAGATGCTGCCTGACCTGCTGCATTCCACCAACATTTTACGTGTGTTTTTCACTGGAAAAAGCCTGTTCGTATTTACCCTATCTATACCACTCAATTTTCTATATCTCTATCAAATCTCCCCTCATTTTTTTACGTTCCAAGGAATAAAGTCCTAACCTATTCAATCCTTCCTTATAACTCCTACTTCCTTTGTTTTTATCAGAACAAAGCTTGCTCTCAAGTATTGACTGAAATGCAAGGCCTATGGGGGAAAAAACTCAAGATATTAACAGACAAGAGTTAGGGCAAAAGTTGGTGCAATTTTGGCCACTTTCTATATTTTTACCAAACATAAAAACTCTATACCATATGAACAGCACGATCAATTTCTTCAGTTGTTACTCCTGATCGAACCATCATCGAAGCAACATCTAGAACCTCTCGGGCAAGCTGCAACAAAAGGAAAATAAGTGAATTCCAACAGCACAAAAGCCCCATTAAGCCTCTTTGATGCTTTACTGCTTTAAGGCTCTAGTATATATGAAGTAGTGTGTAGAACCAGCTCACCTGATTCTTGCTTAGTATCACATATTAACTAACATTCATTTTTATGGAAAAAAATTATTTACTGATTAACCAGGAGTTTATGATATGCCAACATATATGCCATTTTATCTGATTTAGCTTTGGTAATGTAGAAACATGAACTGCCGAAAGGTCTCAGCCTGAAACGTCGACTGTACTCTTTTCCATAGATGCCGCCTGGCCTGCTGAGTTCCTCCAGCATTTTGTGTGTGTTAATTGGATTTCCAGCATCTGCAGATTTCTCATTTGTGAAACAAGAACTGAAATAACTTTTACACAACAACTTCGAAAAAATTCACATAACTCTAAAAACAATTTATCTGGGAGTTTCCATCTGCAGCAGCTTTCAAATAGGTGGACAGATGTAACAGGAGTAAAATTTGAAAATAACATGCATTGGCACAAAGACCACCAGGACAAAGTCAAAGACACTAATGCCTCTTGGAAGGGATGCCCTGCACATTGAGTGTCTGCATCTGGCTGCCATAATCAAAGTGAGGTTTCCAACGCTGGCTCAACCCTCTGAAGCTTTCAAAATCCTTCCTAAAACACTGACTCTCTGATCTTCTCTTCTCCTTTATCGTTACTACTTTGATCTAGCTTTTCACCACCCAATGGCTTCTTATGTAATTTAGTATCAAGTATTTTTAATAACATTTCCATTAATAGCCTTGGGCCCAATACAAAGTTAAAACTGCAAAAAAAAAAATGCTAGTGTAGATATAATTCATCATTGTCCAAGTCCCTCAAACTCTAGTTGAAGCACTTTACAACCCCTTCATGGTGTAATGTGAAGAATGCCAGCAGAGCATTAGACAATTAACTCAAATAGAGGATTCCACAAAACAGTGACCATACATGAATATATATTCTGAGTTAGAATTGAAGGACTGAACGGGACAGTGTAGTAATTATTCTGGAACACAAAAAAACATGAAACTTCACAACTTACTCGACATACTTCCCGCATTGCTTCTATGTCTTCTGGAGGTAAAATTTTGATTTGAGATGT
The DNA here is from genome assembly GCF_048418815.1 of Hemitrygon akajei. Lineage (NCBI taxonomy): Eukaryota > Metazoa > Chordata > Chondrichthyes > Myliobatiformes > Dasyatidae > Hemitrygon > Hemitrygon akajei. The sequence goes on from NC_133127.1 coordinate 38,872,656, forward strand.
TCCCTTTAAGGACTGCTCAGATTCAGAAACACCTTGAAAGATAGAGGGAACACAAATTAATATACATTCCAATAGACCCACTTTCATACCGCACACTAGCTTAAATAGTGTTCAAGGTTAGGCTGAGTGGAAAGCTGTAATGAAGATAAGAGAAACTGTTTTCAAACCCACTGCCAAGGCCACTTAAAAATGTAAACAAGCCACTGTTTTAACTGCTAGAGCATTAATGGAAATAGAATCTTTGTATGACCATGATTGGTGAATTGTGCATACTGCTGGTTGTCACATTATAGAAAGGATAGAGAGAGGTATTGGGGAAGATTTACAGAGGTATAACTGTTAATAAAACACAGCATATTCTCAAAGTTTAAAATACATTTATTTTCAGAGTATGTATACATTATACAACCTTGAGATTCGTCTCAACAGACAGCCACAAAACTAAGAAACCCAAAAGAAAAAAAGATGATCAAACACCCAAAGTGCAGGAAAAAAACATAGTGTAAACAATAAACACAAGCAAACAGCATTCTAAACTGAAGTCCACAAAGAGAGTCCACCCACAGATCCTTAGCTCAGCGTAAAGTGGAGTAGCAAGCCCCAACACCCTGACCTTTTCAATTGGACTGGTGCCTAAATCGACATCCAAACACTAGGTTCACTCACTTCGATACTTTCTGGGGACAGACCCAACCATCTCAATTTGGCCTGTACTCAACCTTTCCAATTCAGTCCGGTGCATAAATCGTTGTCCAAACATTAGGTTCAGTCACTTTGGTACATTCTGGGGCCTGGACTCTGTCACCTCCATTTGGCCTGGCACTTAAATCAATCGAACCTTGGGATTTCTTCGCTCTAGATGACAGGTCCACTGCCTTCCTTGGTTCTGCCACACTGCATTGCGTCAAAGTTCAAAGGGAAGTTACTGGCTATTGTTTGCAATTAATGTTTACCAGAAAAAGAGTGATCAACAAAGAGTTTTGTTGCTTTCCTTGTTTCATTGACTACCAGCCAAAAATTGCTGAGATTCACCAGCGATATCTTAAACAGGAAGGTTTTAAGTTTTCCTCTAACCTGACAAGAGACAGAGAGCTCTGGGATGCAGATTTGGTTGGGTGTCCTTTGAATAACTTGCAAAGGGCTGGCAAACAAGTACAGAAGAAATGATGAAAGTTAACATAATTCTATTATTTATCCCTGGTGGATCTGGACACTTAAAATAGAAAATTCTAGAAATACTCAGCAGAGCAGGCAATTCCTGTGGAAAGAGAAACAGGGTTAAAACTTCAGGTCAAAGATCATTTTTCAGAACTCTGAAATAACTGGATTAGAAAGTTCTTTGATAAGGAAGGGGTTAGGTTTGCATCTATTGTAATTTGAAAGAGAATGGTTCTTGAATTGAAACAAAGCCCATAGAGATCTCAGTAGGTTGGATGTGGAGAAATGTTTCCTCTCATAGGAAAAACTACATATTGGGGTCACTACTTAAAAATAAGGGATCACTCATTTCAGACAGAAATTAGCAATTCCTTCTCTCTCGGAAGTTAAAGACAGAGCACAGAAATAAGTACTTGAACTCATTACATCTATGTTGCGCGCACACACACACACACGCGCGCGCGAACAGAAGTCAGTTCGCTGGAACTGAGGCAGCAGTTCTACCAGATGCTCCACTCTAACACTCTATTATAAGAAGGGTCCAGAGCAGAATCTTTGGAATTTTTTTTCTTCAAAGGTCAGTGCTGGCCAAATCTTTGCAATAGTTATTAAACACAAGGGGAAGAAAGTTTATCCGAGGTTGAAAGGGTCGTGGAGTTGAGGTTACAATCAGAAGGGGTAAGGAAGAGCAGGCTTGAAAGGGGAGCACCCTGCTTCTACTTACAGCCAAGGACAGTTTACTGTTGGAAAATGCAGAAGGACGATTTAAGGAAAGTTAAAATTTCTGGAATTGGACATTAAAATATTTCAACAGCTGAGGAAGACCAAAATTAAGGATCACATGTATTATAACGACAATACCTCACTTTACATGGAATTTAGAACACTTTTACCAACAGAGCATGAAGGATGCACTGAGGCAAAAAGCAAAGATTCATTTAAGGCTTGATAAGGCTGACAAGGGAAAAGAAATTTTAAAATTACGCTTCTCCAGTGAGGTGATATCGTGTGGAAGAATCTCAAGTTTAAAGCTGAGCATAGATCAAAAGGGTTCTCACCCAACACAAATTGCTTCACTACAATATTTGGCAAAAAACAACTTCTGGAAGAACTCACAGGGTCACACAGCAACTCTGAAGGTAAAGGGGCAATTGACATTTTGGGTCCAGACACTTCATCAGAAACATCAACCTCCACAGATGTTGCTTGACCCACTGAGCTCTTCCAACAGTTTGTCTTTAACTCCAGATTCCAGTACCTGCACTACAATTTTCACCCTAACCTGTTCACCTGAACAATTGTTGTTACTGAGCCGTGATACACAAAATCTTCGGCTCAAGATAAAATCCGTAACCTTAATTAGAAGCAAAGCACACCAAAAAACTCTGAACAACTGTAGGATTCAGTCAAAGCAAGGTCTCATACAAATATTCACATATGATAGTGGCAAATGAATATCAGAATACCTAATGGATGATCAGCATAATCAGGTCCCTGGATATAACTGGGAACAGATCTCATGGGAGTCTATGAAGAACAAAATGCAAAACATTAGAGGTTCTTATAATTTTGAAAATGCTTACAAAAATTTTCTTTAACCAAAATGCTTCCAATGCTATCAAGAATAAAATGGAGTCCAGAACAACTGAATATTACCTGGAAAATTATATGAGACTGGCTGGATTGATGTGGAAAAGCATATCAAAGCATAGATATATACTATATTATATCATACTCTCTCTCTCTCTTTACGAGGAGGAAACTGGAAGTCCATGAGCCAGTCCTCATCAGGGGATCAGAGGTGTAGAGGGCCAACAACTTCAAATTCCTCGATGTTATCATTTCCTGGGTCCAGCACGTGTGCCATTACAGAGAAAGCAGAGCAGCACCTCCACTTTCTTAGAAGTTTGTGAAGATTCAGCATGTCATCTCTATGGATGTATGAGAGGTTGCATCTGGGAAACACGAATGCCTTCTTACAGAAATGCCCACAAAAAGTAGTGGATATTGCCCAGTCCATCATAGATAAAGCCCTCCCCACCAGTGAACATATCTACATGGAGCATTGTCACAGGACACCTAACACCTAGGCCATGCTCTCTTCTCACTGCTGCCATTAGGAAGGTGGTACAGGAGTCTCAGGACCCACACCAACAGGTTCAGGAACAGTTATTACCCCTCAATCAACAGGCTCTTAAACCAGAGGGGCTTAATTTTACTCAACTTCACTTACCCCATCATTGAACTGTTCCCACAACCTATGGACTCACTTTCAAGAACTCTTCATCTCATGTTCTCGATATTTATTGCTTATTTATTATTTTTTCTCTTTTTTTTATATTAGCAGAGTTGTCTTTTTTCACATTGGTTGTTGTCTGTCCTGTTGGGTGTGGCCTTTCATTGATTCTATTGTGTTTCTTGTATTTATTGACATTGCCAGCAAGAAAATGAATCTCAGGGTTGAATATGGTGACATATATGTACAGGTACTTTGATAACAAACTGACTTTGAACTTTTGAGAAAACAAGGAACTTTCTCTCCCAACAAGCTGAATGCATGCATATTGAGAGCAAGAGTGTGATATCCATGATCTAACAAGAAGGGGAATAAACTGAAGTGCTAAATGACATGAACTTGTTCATCACATCCTGACGGAGTTTACTGTGTGCTGTTCCAGTGTTTTACACAAAAAAAATGAGGGATATAAACCTATCAGGAGCCCATACAGCAGTTAGCAAGGCCTATTTTTCTGGCAGAGGGATTAAAATCCAGGGAAATAGATTTAACATAATTGACAGGAAGACTAGAAGAGGCAACCAGCAATTTTCCCATCAGCAGAGGTAGTGAGTGGCCTGGACATTGGTATTTCAAAATATGACAGGTATGAAAATATTTCAGAAATACTTGACTGCGTATGTAGGCTGTGAACTACAAGACCACAGACCAATCTTGGTAAGTGATATCAAGCTATGTTCTTTTTCAATTGAGAATAACACAATGGGCTAATTACTTATTTCAGTTGTAAACTTGCAATTTTATTGGTAAAGTTTTTTTTTGTCACATGTACCAAGCAACAATGAAAAGCTGTGTTTTGCATGCCTTCTGTATGGATCATTTCAATACATCAGTACATTGAAGTAGTACAGGGGAAGCTAACAGAATGCACAATTATTAAGTGTTACAATTATAGAGAAAGTGCAGTGCAAGCAGACAATAGTAATTATAATTCTGGGTGGGGAAACCATTCTAAAAAGAATTACTTAACCATGTGAAATGTGCTTGATCCAAACAGAATGCATAACTGTAGAAAGAGGCAACTGTACAGACAATGCTTGTAATCATTCAAACTCTTACTAACTAACACCATCTTCAAGTTTGCAGATGATATCACTGTAGCGGGCCAAATCTCAATAAAGATGAGTCAGAGTACAGGAAGGAAAGAGAGAGTCAAATGACATGATGTCGTGACAACAAAAGAGCTAGTCATTGACTTCAGAAGGGGGGCAGTGCACCTGCCCCTGTTTGCATCAGTGGTGCTGAGGTCAAGAGGGCTGAAAGTTTCATGTTTTCACCATCACCAACCACTGATGCCAAGGCCATGAAAGCTCACTAGCATCTCTACTTCCTTGGGAAGTTAAAGAAATTGCATGTGCCCTTTTTGGCTTCCACCAATTTTAAATGATGTATCACAGAAAACATCCTATGGCAAATACTCTGCCTGTGACCACAAGAAACTGCAGGGTTGTAGACAGAGCTCAGTACATCATGGGAAATGACCTCCCCTCTATGGACTCTGTCTATACTTCTCTTACTGTTGTAATGAGTTGATCTGTATGAACGGTGGCAAGTTTCTACTGTACCTTGGTACCTGTGACAATAATAAACCAACTTAGTAATTTATTAATTTCACTGTTCAGGAAAGGGTGCAGGGATTCATCTAAGTCAGGCAAATACTAGGGTAAAGAAGCTGTTGAGATACTTGCATGAGAGAAACAAACACATACTTTAAATTAAAGGATTTAAGGATAGCCTGGTTGGGTTTTTAAAAAAACATGCAAAATAACAGGATCACTTGATTAATTGTTCGTCAACAGGAAGTGTAATGGTTAAGCAATAGATATTAATTAAATGGACTTTTAGAAACTACATCAGAAAAGACAGGAAGATTCTTAAGAAAATAAAAGTCAATGGAAATAAAAATGATGATATGGAATTGAAATAGATTCAGCTGAAGAAGGTTCCAGGGGATATCTAGCATGCAATGGTGTTCCAAGAATCAGATTTAGGTTCTTTCCCCTTTGCAATCTGTAGCAAGGGAAACAGACAATGGAGTTGGTAAATGAGGTCAGAAGTCAATACCTAGGAGGGGGTACAGCAAGGTACATACTGACATTAATAATCTTGGCAAATGGCCTTACAAGTAACAAATTTCCTTGCATGGAAAGTAAGATTTGAAAAGTGAAATCTTAAAAGGCTTGAGAATAAAGGGGCAGAGTACAAATATATAAGTCATTAAACAACACACACAAAATACTGGAAAAACTCAGAAGGCCAGGCAGCATCTATGGTAAAAAGTAAACAGTCGACATTTTGGCTTAAGACCCTTCTTCAGTGGTAGTAAGGATAGTGCAATAAAGATTCACAAGCGTATTAGCAGAAAAGCATTAGAAATAGGCCCACCCTAATAATAAACCAATTCCAAAGTGTGGTTGTCAGTAAGGAACAAGCTAACATTTTTTGCATGATAGCAAATACTGAGAAATGACTGACTAGGTCTAAGGCTGGGCATGGCTTTGACAAGGGAACAGACAAGTAACTCCTATTGTGAGAGATTAGCAAAACCACAAGGTATTTTATAACATAGCCAAACAGGATATTTAGAAGTAGCCTCCTTACCTGAAGAGCGGCAAGAATTTGGAAGATGTTACAACAATAAAGCTTAGATATGTATTTGAAGGAGAGGGGAACTGAGAGTAGATGAAGCAAAGAGAGGAAGAATGAGTGAGGCATTAATGCCAGAATAAATCAATGTGGCCTTTTGCAGACGGAGGGTTATGGAATTTTCAATGGAATGGCACACTTGGAAAGATTTTAAAATCAATTGTAGAAGGGAATTAGACAGATACCCGAGTACAAGAGAATGGAAAATTAACCATAGCTGTACTTTCTTGGAGCCAACAAAATTAGCAATGCACCATATGCTCTCTCTTTATGTTCCAATGATGATCAAGTCCCAGAAGTCCTAAAGAGTACATCTTCCACTTTGAAGAGCCTTAATTTGTTAGATTAATTATACAATAAATGCCCCTTTCACTTCATTTTCTAATGATAAAGCCAGTAAAAGACATACCAAAGGGTAGTGCGGCCTCAATTTCCCCGTATATCGATATCCAGGCCAGGGATCTGTATTAATTTCACCTTTCTCAGATTTAGAAGATTCTTCTTTAGACTTTTCATTTTCTGAAGTGGAAACAAGTTACAATTTAGTGACTGGCTAGCTGCAATTCCCGACAGCCTATGAGAGACATTTTCTACGTCAATGCTTTTCACTGGTTAATTAAAGTAGTAATTTCAACTCCAAGGTTACCTTTTTTTTTTAAAAGAAACAAATATCAGCTATTACACTCTGCCCATAACTTCTAAAGGCACTGATGCTTGGTCTGACACTGCTAATGCAAGGAACAGAAGGCTTGCTTTTATTGCTCATTAAATATCTGCATCAGAAATTAGAGCAGCAAACTTAGCTAAGTTTGGTTATCTGACAAAAGGGACAACTGATTAGAATAGAAGTAGGCATTCTTGCTGACAAGATCACAAATTTTGAGAAATTGGTATACAGTTGAGAAAAATAAAATTCAATCTGTTGGGGTAAAGAAACACTTTCCATTTCAGGAATAGCTGGAAACACACAAAATAAAGATAGAACAAATGTGTTTCCTAAAAAAGTACCTCAAAACCAACCATTTGACTTGGAAACAAGCAGCATCTGTGGATGCTTCACTTTTCAGGTCAAGATCTTACATTACATTTAGTCCTTGTTATCTAACAATATGCTGTGTTCTTATAATTTCTGTCCCATGTCCCAGCTCAATTTTTTAATGAATAAATGCAACTACATGCATACACAGGTCGAAGAAACAAATTAGTCTGTACAAATACTAATAATCACTTTCCAGACTCTCTGCTGTGTGTTCTTCTAATACACAGTTGCATCTAGAATTTTTAAAACCTAGTATCACTTGTAGGTATCAGTACATTAAAAGGTACCAGCTTATTATTTAATAACATTTGTTGCTTCATATTTCAATATTTTAATATATTTATTAATTCACATTAATAGCTTTACAACATTATAAAGATATAAATGGGCTTGTTTTGTTGTATTCTTTGTTCTTTGTACAATTTATTATTTATTATTGTCACAGGTACCAAGGTACAGTGGAAACTTCCTGTGGGCATGGTATGTTGGTGCTGGAATGTGTGACGATACTTGTGGTCAGTCCCCAGCACACCTTAGGTGCATTGATTATTAATGCAATTGTCTCATGTCACTGTATGCTTCAAGTACATGTTATAACTAAATCTGAAACAGAATCTATATTAAAAAAAATGAGGGGAAGTGTACTGGGAACAAATGAGAATGTTTAGTGGCATACATGTCTTCTGTTTGCTGTGGGAAGACATAGCATGTTGTATTTTCAGCTGCATCTCCCTGACAATTTTTCCATTTGCCACAATTACCCATAGACCCTTAACAATGAATTAGAAGCAGCTGTATTTTAGGAATATATATCTATTATGAAGTAGACTGACACTACCTGGACAGGTTTCAAGAAAGAGCAGCCAAAAAGCAGCAGGACAACTAAGCTTCTAAAGTGTCCAATCAATGCAAATAATGCATTTCGCTGCAGGTACATGTGATAAATAAATGAATCCAAATCGGAATTGGATTGATTTCAACTTTCCGGCTACATGCCAAACATTAACCTGAATGGTAGATAAAGAGGAATTTTCACTGTAGCTTTTGGGTCAGCTCTAGAGTCAGCGTGATGCACTTTCACTTCAAAGGCAAAAATGTTGTAAAAAAGCGAAAATTTACAGATATAGGGAATCTGAAGTAAAAACAGAAAATGCTAAGAAAGCATGTCAACCCAGTGTTGATGAAGAGAGGGAGAGACAGCTAGACTTAGTCATTGATCTAGAAAATTTACTCTCTCTTCACATATGCTGTCATAAAGTCTTGGGTTCACCTGAGCCTTAAAAATAAAAACTACTCTGCAGTAACAGAGAGCCACAGTTAGGTGCAGGACTTCAGATGGGATGTTAAATAGAATCTCTGCCCACTGAATCAACATCTTTATCTTGTGGAATCTGCCTGGGATCAATATTTATTTTGCAACCAACACAAGTTAAAATTGCTATACACTTCATTTTTACTTTATCATAACCAGTAATTAAACTTGAAGAAATGTTTGACCACCTATCTTGACATATCCACAAATCATTTGCTTTGCTTTTCTTTCCCCTACCATGTTTTCAGTATTTTTCAATTAGGGCTTATCTATCTTTGCAATTGTTTCATTTCTGTTCCAGTTATGCAGTTGCAGCTTGAGACAAATGGAACCAAGCCGATGAAAACATGATTAAAAAAAGCTAACAAAGTACAAAGTTCAAAGCTTATGTGATGTTACAAATATGCCTCCAATTTAACAGAATTGTGCAGCATTATTATCGTCCCATGGGTTAGTCCCAGACAGTCCCTACAAAGTACTTACTGGCTTTCTTATGTAGCAGCTTATGAGTTGACCAACTTCCTTTGAAGCACTCCTGAAAAATTTGACAAATAAAGTCTAATTTCACATAAAAGCAAAATATACAGTCAGTTTGACATACAATGTAAACATGGTGTTATCTAGACCAGTAGCTACCGAGCTTATTGCTCACTCTTGGCTGTTCAGGCAATTAAATTCACAAACCAAACCTCTATGCATCTAAGTTGACTTTAAGCTAATTCCAAAAATTCCAGAAGGAGAAATCACTTTATTGAGAGCATTCTGCAGGTCTCACCAATATCAACAGGGACACTGAAAAGATAATTAGGCAGATTTTGTAGAGGTGCAAAAATAACAGGGCTATCATTATGGGCAACTTCAAATTCGCTAATATTGATTAGTACCTCCTTAGTGCAAATGATTTAGATGGGGCAGAGTTTGTTAGGTGTGTTCAGGAAGGATTACTGACAAAGTATGTGGACTGGCCAACTAGAGAAGAGGCCATACAGGATCTTATACTGGGCAATGAACCTTGTCAGGTGACAGATTTCTTGAGGCACAAGAATTTCAGAGATAGTCATAACTCTCTGAACTTTAGCATAAGTCGCAGATGATGAGGGAGCAGACAGTATGGGAAAGTATTTAATTGGGGAAAGGTAACTACGATGGGAAAATGAACTGGGAACAGATGTTCTCAGGAAAAGGCACAGCAGAAATGTAGAGGCTGCTTAGGGAGCACTTGCAATGGGGTTTCGTCCCATGGAGACAAAATGGTAGGGTGAATGAACCGTGGTTGACGAGAGGAAGAAGAAAGCATACTTAAGGCTTAGAAAACAAAATCAGACAGGACTCTTGACTTACCAGGAAGGGACTTAAGAGAGCTGGGACATGAGAAGGCCTTAGCAAGAGGATTACAGGACAGACATGGAGGCTCTGGAGAGGGTAAAGAGGTTCATCAGGATTCTGTCCAACTAATACTCTCCAATCCAGGCAGAGTCCTGGTGAACCTCTTTACCCTCTCCAAAGCCTCCACATCTCCTAAGTTTGTCCAACTAACACTCTCTAACCTAGGCATACTCGGGTTGTTTCCTCTACAGTGTTGGAGAACAAGGGGAGATCTGAAAGAAATTTATTAAATGATGAGAGCCACAGATACGGTAAATAGCCAGAGTCCTTTTCCAAGGGTAGAAAAGTCAAATACTGTAACTAGAGGATAGCTTTAAAGTGAGAGGAAGAAAGTTTAACAGATATGCTAATTTTTGTTACATGGAGAGTGTTAAGTGCCTGGAATGAACTGCTAGAAAGGGGTAGAAACAGACACACAATAACGTCACTGTGCAGTTGTGCACTATCCGCACAAGCTGATAGGGTGGAAGATTGTGTTCAAGAGCCGTGAGGTAGTGTTGCAGCTCCATAAAGCTCCAGTTATAACACACTTGGTGTTGTGTTCTCTTCTGGTTGCCTCATTATAGGAAGATTGTTGAAGCTTGAGAGAGGGTGCAGACAAGATTTACTAGGATGCTGTCTGGATTAGAGAACATGACTTATGAGAAAAGCTAGAGTGAGCTAAGGCTTTTCTCTTTGGAGTGAAGGAGCATAAGAAGTGTACAAGATTATGAGAAGCATAGATAGAGTGGGCAGCTGGCACCTTTTCCAAGGGTGGCAGTGGCCAGTACCAGAGGACAATCTTTTAATGCAAGTGGAAGTTTAAGGAAGACGTTAAGGTAGCTGTATATTACACGGAGAGGTATGTGCCTGGAACACATTGATGGAGTGGTGGTAGAGGCTGATACAATGGGGACATTTAAGAGACTTTTATATAAAAATACATGGATTTTTAAAAAAATGTTGGGTTATGGGCTATGTAGCAAAAAAGTCAACAACACAAAATGCTGAAGGAGCTCAGCAAATCAGGCAGCATCGATGGAGAGGAATAAGGAGTCAGCACTTGAGGCCAAGATCCTTCATCAGCACTGGAAAGGAAGGGGAAAAAATCCAGAATAAGGTGGTGGGGGAAGGGAAGGAGTACCAGCCAGCAGGTGATAGTGAAATCAGATGAGGGGGAAGGTGGAGGTGGATGAAGTGAAAAGCTGGGAGGTTATTGATATAAAATGTACAGGACTGAAGAAGGATTCTGATAGGACAGGACAGTGGACCATGGGAGAAAGGAAAGGAGGATCAGAGGGAGGTGATGGGCAGGTGAGTAGAGGAGAAGGGGCAAGAAGGGAGCCAGAATAGGAAATGGAAAAGGGGGGTGGGGAGAAATAACTGGAAGTTAGAGAAATTGATGTTTATCCAACCAGGTTGGAGGGTACCCAGACAGAATATGAGGCATTGATCCTCCAACCTGAGGAGGATATAGTGAACAGGTGCCTTCTATTAAGTGACCACAGAGGAGGCCATGGACCGAAATGTCAGAATGGGAATGGGAAGTAGAATTAAAATGGGTGGCAACTGGGAATCCTGTCCTTTGTGGCGGACTGGGTGCTCAACGAAGTGGTCCTCCCAATCTACATCAGGTATCGCCAATGCAGAGGAGGCTGCTCATGCAGCACTGGATACAGTAGATGACCACCAAAGGCTCCCAGGTGATGTGTTGCCTCACCTGAAAAAAACTGTTCAGACTCCTGAATGGTGGTGACTGAGGAGAGGTAGGGGCAGGTGTAGCACTTGGCCAGCTCACAGGGATAAGTGCCAAGGAGGAGGGACAAATGGACAAGGAAGTCATGCAGAGAGAAGTAGGGGGGTGTTGGGATGCAGGGGGCTGGAGGAGGGAAAGATGTGTTTAGTGGTAGGATGTCATTGAAGAAGCTCAAAGGGTGGGAGGTAAGAACACGGGGATCTCTATTCCTGTTATGCTAACAGGATGATGGGATGAGGGTGTAACTCCAGTAAATGGAGGAGATGCAGATGAAGGAAGGGTTAGATTGATTGTGGATTACATTTTTATCAGTTGGCACAACATTGTGGACTGAAGGGCAAATAATGCACTGTAATGTTCTCTGTTCTATTACACTTTTTAGAATTGATGTGCAAATTTCCATGTAGTCACTTAGAGTTCAAACTATAGCCAGGTTTTGAAACTATCAACATTTAATATATACTGGCTGATTTAATCTGATAACACCTGTTTGGGTTTATAATTAGCATTCATCAGATATGAAGGCAGCTTTGCACAAAATTATGGATAAAACATTGATAACTTTGAGCAAGGGAACTGCTCATTTTAGCATCAACTACTCTTAATAGCTGATTACCAAAAAGATCATATAAAGAGAACGATTCATGTATACAAAAATATTCTGTGAAAACTGAGCTGTATAAAGCTCTCAAAACAGTAACAATTTTAATTGAAATGCTGCTTTAATAAAGGTTAACTTAATCTGAAAGCTCTACCACACCAACAGTAAAGGCTTTAACAGCATTGTTAGTTTTGCAAATTAAGCACCTTTTCCTTCCCTGCATGGGGGCACTTAGTTCAAATGTCATCACTGCTATTTCCATGATGTAGTGAACAGGTGCCTTCTATTAATCACTGGGACAGCACTGCTGAAATCATATCATGCTGTAAGGTTTTTCAGCAGAGTACACATTATTCACTGATCTCTTGATGTACTAATTACCCAACGAGCACTACTGCAATTTACTTGACCCTTGTTTATACAAGGATTGTGAAGTCATTAATATTCAGATTAATTAGTATGGGACGAGGAATTCTGGAAATGAATTTCATTTATGAAGCAGTGTGGATTGATGTCAACAAATGCTTTAATAAACTGCACAAGAGCTGATCACATTTCCTACAATATTAGCACTGGCAATTGCTCATCAGGTTTATGGGTAGCACTGCTAAGTGCTAAATTGCATTATGCAATACTAAAATGGATTCTCAACCTTTGCAAAGGGCAAAAGAGTGCTTATTTCAGGAGAAAAAATGCTAGGTACAAAATTCAAAATAGGATGGCATGATGTTTGTACACAAATCCATCAAAATATTAATTTACAATCATGCATTTATAATTGTTTAGTTGTATTTTGTTAAAATGGACTATGTTACATTGATCAACCAAACATTTTGAAAAACAATTTAGTTCTTAACAGAATAAGTTGGATCAGAGTACCAATTAACTTTAGCAAACACCAGCTCCAAGAGAGTGTAAATTCTACTCGCAGTGTCAGCTGTGGCTCAGTGGGTAGCATTCTTGACAGTAAGCCAGGATACAGATTCAAGTCTCACTCCTAAAACCAAAGCTAACACTCCAAAAGCTAAGGGCATGCCGCAGCTGTATTGATATAAAACATTTAAACTGTGGCCACATCTGTTCTCTTAAGTAGATTCCAAAGATCCTATACTAATATTTTAAAGAGCAGAGAAGTTATTGCCCATCTTGGCCAATATTTATCAGAGTCATACAGCACAGAAACAGACCCTTCAGCAAAATTTGTCCATACTAAGATACCCATCTGATTTGATCCCACGTGCCTGTGTTAGGCCTACTCTAAACCAAGCGTTCCCAACCTGGGGTCCCTCAGTTAATGATAAGGGTCCATTGAATAAATAAGGTTGGGAACCCCTGCTCTCAACTGTTTTTATCCATGTACACGTCCAAATGCCTTTTAAATGCTGTTATCATACCAGTCGCAGACACTTCCTCTGGCAGATCATTCCATATACTGACCACTTTCTACATGAAGTTGCCCACTCAGGTTCCTTTTAAATCTTTCCCTTTCACCTTAAACCTATGTCTTTTTGATTCACTCTCCTTGGAGAAAAAGACTAGCGTATTAATTTTACCTATGAGCTTTATGATTTTATAAACCTGTATCACCCCTCAGTCTCCCAGCTCCAAGGAATGAAATCCTAACTCAACCAACCTTTCCCTCTAACTTGAGTCCAAGTCCTAGCAACATCATCTTAAATCTTTGCAGTCTTTCCAGCTTAATGATGTCTTCCCTATAACAGGGCAACCAAACCTGTACACGATACTCTAAGTGTGACTTCACCAATGTATTGTACAACTACGACATGTTGGAAGGGCCATATGGCCTGGTTCTGCTCCTATGTTTTATGGACATAGCACCACAATTCCTATACTTGTTGCCTTGCCTAAAGGGTTGCATACCAATGCCTGCTTCACCATCCTACCTGTGACATCACTTATACACTCCTTGGTCCCTCTATTCTGCAATACTCCCCCATTTAAAAAGATTATCTGGTCAATATGCAGAAAATTTTGAGACACCTTGCTGTGGACAAACATGATGCCACCTCCTCTAAGCTGTAACAGCGACCAAACTTCAGAGCACTGTGCTGGCTGCAAAGTAGCTTTGGACAGCTTAAGATGATGCATAGATAAGAGTTCTCTCAAGTTTTCGAGGTTATAAGAAATTTGAAATGGAAGAAATGTTATCTTCTCCAATGTGGTCAATGACTATAGATTCACAATCTCAGACCAGAGATCTAGAAGGGAAATGCAGAAATGTATTTAATTATGAAAGCTGTCAGGATTCAACTTCCAGAAACTTGTCACTTTGGTTGTGGCCATCAGTCCACAACTTTGTGCTCAGATTTACTGAGGGAATCTAACACAAACTCAGTTGTGTTATAACAGTATCATTCAATAAGCTGGCATTAATTATGATTAGTCGATCTATTTCAGATCAGAAACAATTCCTCGCCTGCATAACTAGTCTCTCTGTAAATCATACAGATACCCACAGTTTGCCTCACAAAGATCAATTAAATAGTACATGCTAATAATATGCAGTGATCCACTCCTCGTCCTTTTCCAGTTTTTACTGCACAAGTTGGTTTCTCGGATTTACATCTAATATTAGTGTAAAGTCTGCAATTATCTGAAATTCCTTATTTCTGTCTTTACAGCTGGTATCTCTGTATTCAATGCTGCATTAACCTACAACTGCAAAATTCACTTCCGCATCGCCAAAACACAAAAGGTGTTCTGGCAAAACTCCAAGCAGTTCAATTTCACAGATCTAGTCCAAGCTATACATTCCTATCTTTTCTCCCATCCCAAAAATGTTCCTAATCAAGTAAATTTAATAAATATATTATTGGTAACCAATAGATCAATGTATGAAAATGCTATTGCTCATCTAAGTACTAATGAAGGTACTACCTCAGTTTAGTTAATACTACATCTGTTGTCTACTTATTTTCTGATTCATTTATTTATTCTTCCAATGATGGACTTCAAGTCCATTACTGCTAGGCAATGATCAACTCCAATGAGAGAACTTAACCATCTTCCCTTGAAAATCAAAGGCATTAGCAAAATTGAATCTGACAAGTTAATATCCAGGGAGAGGAGAGCAGTCTTGGTTCCCCAAAGCTCTCCAGTATCTACAGGACAAGCAAAGAGGTAATAAAATGCTTCCCATTTGCTTTACAAGTGCTTCTCCACCAAACCTCAACAACTTCTTGGATAAAATAACCCACTGGAAAGTCATGCCTTGGCCACAAGCACATTGTGGTTGCAGTGTGTGTCATCAACAAAATGCACTGAAACAACATAGTAAGGCTTTTTCATCAATATCTTCCTACCCATTCTCTACCACCTAGATGCACAAGGTAACAACACAACTTGCAAGCTTCCCCACCTAAATAAAACATCATTCTGACTTGACAATTTGTCATTGCACAGAAAATGGGAGATAAAAGTTGACTTTAAATATACCCATGGACTTGGCCTCCACTGCAGTCTGTGGCAGAACATTCCACAGATTCACCACTCTTTGGCAAAAAGAATTCCTCCTTACTTCTGTTCTAAAAGGTCATCCCGCAATTTTGAGGCTGTCCTCTAGTTCTGGATACCCCCACCACAGGAAACATCCTCTCCACACCCACCCTATATAGTCCTTTCAACATTCAGTAGGTTTCAATGAGATCCCACCCACATTCTTCTAAATTCATTGAGTACAGGCCCAAAGCCGCCAAATGCTCCTCATATGTTAACCCTTCATTCCTGAAATCATCCTTGTGAACTTCTCTGGACTCTCTCCAATGACAATACATCCTGAGATAAGGGACCCAAAACTGTTGACAATACGCTGTGCGGCCTGACTAGTGTCTTATAAAGCTTCAGCATTATCTCCTTGTTTTTATATTCTATTCCCCTTGAAATAAATGCCAACATTGCATTTGCCTTCTTTACCACAGACCCAACCCGTGAATTAACCTTCTGGGAGCCTCTGCACCTCTGATGTTTGAATTTTCTCCCCATTTAGATAATAATCTTTTACGAAAATCCAATATAATACATTTCCCAACACTGTATTCCACCTGCCACTTTTTTGCCCATTCTTCCAATTTGTCTAAATCCTGCTGCAATCACACTGCTTCCTCAACACTACCTACCTCTCCATTTTTCTTCGTATCATTGGCAAACTTTGTTACAAAGCCATCAATTCCACTATCTAAATCATTGACAAACGACGTGAAAAGTAGTGGTTCCAATACTGGCCCCTGAGGAACACCACTTGTCACTGGCAGCCAGCCAAAAAAGCCCCCTTTATTGCCACTCACTGCCTCCTGCCTGTCAGCCATTCCTCTATACATTCCAGTATATTTCCTGTAACACCACAGGATTTTATCTTGTTAAGCAGCCTCATGTGAGGCACCTTATCAAATGCCTTCTGAAAACGTACTAAATGACATCCATTGCCTCTCTTTTGTCCACCCTGCTTGTTACTTCCTCAAAGAATTCTAACAGATTTTTTGGGCAAGATTTCCCTTTACAGAAATCATATTGACTTTACCTTATTTTATCATTAGTCTCAAAGTACCCCAAATCCTCATCCTTTATAATAGACTCCAATACTTCCCCAACCACTGAGGTTAGGCTAACTGGCCTATAATTTCCTGTCTTTTGTCTTCCTCCTTTCTTAAAGAGTAGGGCATGCTGACAGCAAGGAGTCATTCGAAGAACATTATGGTGAATATGTTTCTAGAAATTAATGGGATCTTTCCCAGAATGTTGAGGAAGGCAAGAGGGGAAATTGCTGGGGCCTTGACAGATTTCTGGCAGGTGAGGTCCCAGAGAACTGCAGAATAGCCAATGTTGTTCCTTTGATTAAGAAGAGCAAAAGAAAAAAAAACAGAAAATTACAGACCAGTGAGCCTTACATCAGAGGTTGGAAATTATTGGAGAAAATTCTTGGGGATGGGTTTACTCACATCTGGAAAAGCAGACTTATTAACGATAGTCAGCATGGAATTTTGCAAAGGAGTAACTTATTTATAGAAAATATTTCATAAAGGCAATGTAGTTCAAATTGCTTTACAATGGGATAAAATACAAACATGAAAATAAAAGATAAAGAGGTTAGTTAAAAGCTAAGTTAAACAAATAAGTTTTGAGCTAGCATTTAAAACTATCAACTAAGAATGCATCCCTTATCATTTTAGGTATTGAATTCCACAGTTTAAGAGCATATTTCAAAAAAGATTTTGAGGGAGGTTATTTAAATTTAAGAGACCTGTGGAAAAAGACCCGAAAGCTCATTCAGGATTATAAAACAAAAGTGATTCTGTGATGTAATCTGGTCTCAGACCATTGAGAGCTTTAAAAACAAATACAAGAAATTTAAAATCAATTCTATAAGATACAGGAAGCCAATTCAGAGTAGTTAAGACAGGAGTGATAAGTTTTCTCATCCTGGTTTTAGTCAAAAGTCTTGCAGCAGTGCTCTGAATGAGTTGAAGTTTGCCAACAAATTGCTTTGGAAGCCCAGTAAAATGTACTTTACAGTTATCTAGTCAATATAAAGCCACAAATTTGTTTTTCAGCATCATTATGTGACAGAGACAGATGTATCTTTGAAATATTTAAGTGTAGAAATACTGGTCACTTTCTCCAAGTGGGTTTTAAATTTCAAATTTGAATCAAGGATAGTGACACCCAAGCTTGTTACTTTTCATTTTATAACAATAACTTGATTGAGTTATTTTGAGCAGGTGACAAAGATAATAGTTTGAATGGACTTCAGTAAATAATTCATCGTGGTATGATCATCTGGATGATTAAAGCACATGGGAACCATGGAAACTTGATAAAGTGAATTTAAAACTGGCTTGGCATTAGAAAATAGAGGCTGTGGTGTGATTGAGATCAGTGATCAGTGGTGTTCTGCCAGAATTGGAAAAACGATGTAGGTGCACTGACTAGTAGGTTTGCATACAAAATTTGGCAGAGTTGAGGATAATAAGACCATAAGACATAGAAGCAAAATTAGGTCATTCAGCCTATTGTGTCTGCTCTGCCATTCGATCATAACTGGTTTATTTTCCCTCTCAACCCTGTTATCCTGTCTTCTCCCCATAATCTTTTGACGCCCTTACTGATCAAAGGCCTTCAACCTTGGCTTTAAACATACCCAATGGCTTAGCCTCCACAACCTCTTGTGACAATAGCACAGATTCACCACACTCTGGCTAAAGAATTTCCTCATCTCTGTTCTGAAGGGACATCCTTCTGTTCTGACACACTGCCCTTTGGTCCTCGACTCTACCACTATTGGAAACATTCTCTCCAGGTTCACTCTATCTAGCCCTTCCAGTATTCAATAAGTTTCAATGAAATACCCCTATTCTTCTAACATCCAGGGAGTACAGGCCCAAAGCCATCGAACACTACTCATACATTAACCCTTTCATTCACAGAATCAGGAATCAGAATCAGGCTTATTGTCACCGGCATGTGTCGTGAAATTTGTTAACTTAGCAGCAGCAGTTCAATACATAATATAGAAGGAAGAAATAAATAAATGAATAGATAAATATAGATAAATAAATAACAGAATATTCAATAGATTAAAAATTGTGCAAAAATCAGAAACAATATATATTAAAAAAGTGAGATGGTGTTCAAGGATTCAATGTCCATTTAGAAATCGGTGGCAAAGGGGAAGAAGCTGTTCCTGAATTGCTGAATATGTGCCTTTAGGCTTCTGTATTTCCCACCCGATGGTAACAGTGAGAAAAGGGCACGCCCTGGGAGCTGGACTTTGGCTTTCTGAGACACCGCTCCTCGAAGATGTCCTGGGTACATTGTAGGCTAGTACCCAAGATGGGTTCTTGCGAACCTCCTCTGGACCATCTCCAGCAAATTAGTGTTTGATATGGAGCCCAAAACTATGCACAATACTCCAAATGTGGTTTGACCAATGCCTTATAAAGCCTCAGTATTATATCCTTGCTTTTATATTCTAGCCTTCTCAAAATGAATATTAACTTTGCATTTGCCTTCCTTACAACTGATGCAACCTGCATGTTAATCTTAAGGGAATCCTACATTAGGTGTCCCAAGTCTCTTTGCATCTCTGACTACTGAAGTTGCTTCCCAATTTGAAAATAGTCTATACCTTTATTCCTTTGGCCAAACTTCATGACCATACACTTCCCTACACTGCATTCCATCTGCTCCTTCTTCGCCCATTCTCCTAATTCGTTCAAGTCCTTCTTTAGACTCCATTTCCTCAACATTACCTATCCTTGCAAATGGGGTCACAAAGACACCAATTCTGTCATTCAAATTGTTGACATACAACATTAAGAGTAGCGAACCCAACATCAAACTTCAGTAACTAGTAGCCAAACAAAAAAGGTCCCCTTGATTTTCACTCATTGCCTCCTGCCAGTCAAAATCTTCTGTGCATGCCAATATTTTTCCTGTAATATCATAGGTTCTTATCTTGTTTAGGCCTCATTGTGGCACCTTGTCAATGGCCTTCTGAGAATCCAAGTAAAGAACGTCCACTGACACTCCTTTGACTCTCCTGTTATTCCTCAAAGCGTCTTGGAATATATTTTATTTACTTCTTTGCATTAATGAGGTGGCACCTGTTGTCAAAAAACATGGAATAGATTGGTTGGAAATAAGAGTGGACAAATGGCAGATATTCATCTGGAGAAATGTGAAGTGGCGTACTTCACAAGAGGAATACAGTTAATGGCAGGACCCTTAAGAGCACTGATGTATAGATGAATCTTGGATGCAAGTCCATAAGTCCAAGGAAATAGCAACACATGTAGATAGGGTATTAAAGATCTATTGCATGCATAAAGGTCAGGACATTGAATATAAAAGTTAATAAGTTATATTATAGCTGTACAAAACTTTGGGCTGAACACATTTGGAGAATAATGTGCAGTTCTCAGTGCCGCATTCCAGGAAGGACATGGAGGCCTTGGAAAGGATGTAGAAATTCTCCAGTTAAGAGTAGTAATTGCAAGGAGAGCTTGGACAAATGTTCATTATTTATTTTCTTTAGAGCAGATTCTAAGGGACAACATGACATAAGTACATAAAGTTACGAAAGGCTTAGATAGGGTAGATAGCAAAGTCTTTTTCCCAGAACAGATATATCAAATACTGAAGGGTATAGCTTTAAGGTGAGGAGAAAAGATTAAAGGGGATTTACAAGACAAGTCTTTTTTTTTAAACATAAAAAGTGGTAGGTGTCTGGAACTCACTGCCAAAGAATTCAGTGGAAGCAGATAGAATGCAATATTTAAGAGGTATTTCGACAGGTACATGAACAGGGAGGGAGTAGAGGAATACAGACTACGTGCAGGTAGATGGAATTGATTTGCATTGGCATCGTGATCAGCAGCAATAATAGGCCACTTTCTGCCCTGTACTGATATAAATATATATAGTCTTAATTTGTTTAATAATATTCTTGTGAATTACTTGGTTACCTTCAGTTGCATTAAAAATTCTACATGATTCTAGGTATGCAGGTGGCCAGCACTACATTGTTAAGAAGGCCTGATCTTCTCAACACCCCAAAAGTAAAGCTGAATGTTTAATCAGAGAGGGAACACAATAAAGTATATGATAATAAATCAATAATACCATAAAAGTACATGTTTGCAGAAGGAAATCAATATTTATTGCAAGTCATTGTAACCAGAGATTTGTATTAGATTTAATCTAGTTAGAAGTTCAAGGTGCTTCATGGAGGCACTGACAAACAAAATACAACAAACTACAAGTAACTAAAAGCTTTGTTAATGAAAATCAGATTTCAATGCAGGCAATTCTATTATACAATTTGTGTAGGAAATGTGCAATTGAAGATACTCTGCTGAAATAAAATTGCAACTGAAAACTCTCAACTTAAACAATGATGATGGAGCCTGATATTTTCGAAAGGGGAAAGAGTCGCTAATGATCAAAAGGAAAGTGAAGGATAAAAATACAAGGATTTTCATTAGAAAGTGGAAATATTTGGTTACAAACAGCAAAGTGAAAAAAATATTCCACTCATTTAACCCAAGGGCACAGTTTAGGCATCTAGGAGTGCAGCCTCTAAGAAATTAGTGTAGTTAAATATTCAGAAATTAACAAATTTCATAACACATACTGGTCATATAACCCTGATTCTGAGAAAGTAGTTCAAGGACATCCGAAAGGAAAGGGGAAGATACAAATATTTCTCAAAAGATAAACAACTCATATGGCAATCTCAAAGTGGTGAGAATTTGTCAATGCAAAGCAAATGAAAAGGATATTCTTCTGGTAGACAGGTAATGATTACTGAGGGAACTGAGAAGTGGGTGATTGTGGATTGTGTGGGGGGGGGAATGAAATAAATACTGAGAGCAAAGCACTGATAGTATAACCCCCAAATCTATTTTAATACACTATTCTGATACTTCCCAAACAGTAAAAAAAAGTATAATGTATAAAGCTCATACGTTTGTGCTATAAATGTAATCTCTTACCAAGATAATTTATTCCGTCAATGCAAAACGAATAAAGCACAAATTTATTACTTATCACAGCTGCAAAATATTATATAGCAAAGTTACTCAAACATTTCTTTGTAATTATTAAAGAGAAGTGTTTCTTTACTTTGATATTAAACAACATGCATGCTCTACATACCTCTGTTCCTACACATTACTCACCCACATTACAATACTTCCATCAAGTTCACTGGGTAACTAAAACTTCAAGCTTTTAAAAGCAGAAATCATAAGACAGCCCAAACACTTGACAATCTGTTCAAGGCAGTACTTTAGCCTTTGAGCTTTGTTGATGTTGATACAATACATTAGATTATAAACAGTTTAAAGTGTGTATTGCATTACCCAATGAGCCAGGCAGAATGCAACTAGCCTTGGCGACTCCTGATGAAATGAAAATTGTCCTGCAGCCATGCTCCTTGTTGGTAAATATCTGATAATATGCAAACACGGGTGTCAGGAAAGGCAAAGATCAAGCTAAATCTTACCATGGTCACAGAGGAACATGAGGAGGCCAGCCAGTCTGTTCCATCAGTTAAAAAGATCACAGCATCTGCCTACATCATCACCTTACCAGTTGTGTTTCCTACTTCCCAATCCCTTTCTTTAACACAGATAATGCAACCTCGATGTTTAAAGTTTATGAGTTTCCTGAGCTTCATATGCTGTCGGGTGGAAAGGACTGTTGAAGACTAGCAGGGGATGATGCTTCACCACCACTAACTTTTTCTGTCATTTTCTGTCAGTCACCTTATGTTCAGACACCCTTGTGCCTTGCGTCACTTTATGGATATACAATCTACAAGCTATCTAATGTATTTATATTATGTTTTTTATTATTACGTTCTTTACCATATTGTTTTATTGTGCTAAGTTCGATCCGGAGAAATAATTATTTCCTTCTCTACACTTGTGTACTCGAAATAACATTAAGCAATCTTGAATGGTAGAAATTAGGGAGTGTGAATGAACGTTGAAGGGGAGTTGTGATTAATTTTACATGCCGGAGAGGCATGCAAGGTCTGGCACAAAACTTACGATAGACCAGGCAGCAGTTTGATACCCTCTTCTTTGCTTCTGAAATCTGGACTATCTACATGCCAAGATACTGTAAATGTACCACCAACCCTATCTCCATAAATTCGTCCAAATTCACTGGAATGTTAAGCAATCTAACATCATTGTCCAGTCACAGAAATATTACTATTTTCAAGACATTAACTACACACAGTTACCTTCACTTACATGCCCAATGTCAAACTCCCAAAACAAGCACCCAATTCCAAGCTCTGTCCCAGGATGGAATTACAAGGTGAACAGAAAAAGACTCAAGGATGTGCTCAAAGCCCCCTTGGAAAATAAATTAAATATATATACCAACTTATAGGGATTCCTGGCCCAAAACCCCTCAGAGGAGTGCAGTACAGTACCATAGCAGTTAGCATAATACTTTACAGCACTAGCTGCAAGATCAGGGTCCAATCTGCACTGCTATAAGGAGTTTGTACATTCTCCCTGTGACTGTACTAGTTTTCTCCAGGTGCTCCAGTTTCTTCCCACATCTCAAAGATGTACAAGTTAGGGCTACTAAGTTGTGGGCAAGCTATGTTGACACTAAAAGCATGGCAACACTTGTGGGGTGCACCCAGCACATCCTCAACACAAAAGACATTTTAATGTAAATGTGATAAATAAAGATCATCTTTAATTCTTTGGAAAGGTCATGTTGGCACCTATAGCCTTAAAACCAAATGTTTTAAGCACATGGAAGCCTCCATGAATGGCAGAAGGAAGTACCTGACATCACAAGCCAAATGCCCTATGAAGCACCTCTTACCCCTTTTTATGGAAGGATCTATAGCTTCCACACTAGCTTCATCAGTTTAACCAATGAACTAGAGTGGAAGCAAGTCAACCTCAAAAATGGAATGGCTACCTGAGCAAGCCAGCTGTATGAAAGGGGATATACGTGGGGAAAATGGGGTAGAAGATGCAGATGGGAGTGTTTTTGGTGTAATGGGGGGGGGGGGGCAGAGGCCGTGAAAGTACATAAATAGATCAGTGAACGATGTGGAATGGGGCTGTAGAGATGGGCATACAGAGTTGCAAGATAGGGTATAGTTAATCAGACAGTCAAGGAAAATAGTGGTGTCAGATGCATGAGAGCAGACGCCAGAGTACGGAAACTGTGAGGAATGGGAATGAGGGTGTAGAGTGGGGTACAGAATAGTGGTGCCAGCAGAGTTGTGTACCAGGTGGACAGTGGGACTTAGGGGCTGGGGTCCCAAGCCCTGGGAACGTGGACAGAGGGACAGGGTCACAGGTTCGGAAAGGGGATTGGGTTAAGGGGCTGGGTCCCAGATCCGGGTTTGGGAGTGGACTGAGGAGCAAGGACCCGGGTCCCGAGTGGGCTGAAGGGCAGGGTGCCGTGTCCGGAGATGGATGGGGGTGCTGAGCGCAGGGTCCCAAGTCTTGGAAGGGTGAGCTGTATGATTGGGTCCCTGTCCGGGATGGTGGGAGTCCGGGTTCATGGAGCTGAGGGCAAGTCCGGTGGCTGCCTTTAAGTACCATGCCATTCAAAGTGTTCTCTCCGAACCCCAAACTCGCCTCCTAGCAACGGGCTTGAGCCCCACGGTTTACCTGCGAGCAGAAGAAAGAGCCCTGAATGCCAAGTTTGATGCAGGTAGGACACTGCAGCCGTGCCTCCCGGTCACAACCGTCCGTCTCGCACACGCGCCTCACAATCTCCCCATCCGACGCCATGACAGTGTCCGAAAGGACGTCGGGAAGGAGGAGGAGCAGGGGAGCCGGTTTTAGGAGGACCGGGGAGCAGCAACTGCGCACTCTCCGGCTACCGATACGAGATAAGAGTCAACGCGACTGTGTATTTCTGTGTGGTGGAAAGTGTGTAAGTGAAAGTAAGTGTATGTTAAACGTAGTCCACTACTGACATTCAGAGAAAGTTAGTGGACCTCCTTTTGTTCAAAACAGTTTCGGTGTACCGGTGTCCAAGGTTGCTTTACCTCGGGGTTGCTCAAGCTGCCAGATTTATCTGAGGGCATTGCTCCGGATAACAGTCATTGAGGTTCAAAAGGACCTTGAATTATTTTTATTGATCTATTCTTATTAATAGTTTTAAATGCGGTAGAGTTCGGGGCAAGAGAAGTGCTGATCCGGCGTTCTATGCGAGTTCGAGTTCCTGTGGACGGGCAACTGGTTTGAGAGCTTTAGGCAAAAGTGGGTCCATGAGTTTGCTAAATTGTGCCAGCTTGGTCGTCAGAGTCAGCTTCTGGAACGTTGCCAGTTTAATACAATGTCAGCTTGTCAATGTTGATCAGTAGGTTTCTTAGACAGAGAGGAAGTAGCTCTTCCGTCTAGGTACGTTGCAGCCTTTGGAGCTCAATACTGAAGCTAACAATTTCTGATAACCCTGCTTGTGTTGGAATTGGATAAGTCTGATATATTAATATAAAACCTACAACACAGTTTCTCTTCCCTATTTGCTGGGTATTCATAACATTCTTTTATTTCAGTTTCAGTCCCAACAGTTTTTAGTCTCAACTGCCCTCATTCGTTTCTCTCTATTTACACCCACCAGCTCTGATCAACAAGCATTCATTACCCCTTCCCTTTTATTAGACAGAACCAGTCCTTTAAGGAAAATCCCAAAGCATCTCATAGGTATGAAGAGTCAATAATCTGAAACATTGAATAGATGCTGCCTGACCTGCTGTGTACCTACAGCAATGTAATGCAGACAAGTGTGGGAGAACAAAGTAGGGCACTCTAAGGCCACTGTAAGGCACTATGGAGTGCAGCAGAACAGAACAATCTGGGAGTACAGTTCCATATTCCTTGAAAGTGAAGTTACAGGTAGATAGGGTCATAAACAGAGCTTTTGGCACCTTGACTTCATAAGTCAAGATATCGAGTACTGGAGTTGGAATGCTATGTTGAAGTTGTATAAGTTGTTGCTGAAACCAAATTTGGAATATTGTGCACAGTTCTGATCACCTACTACAGGAAAAATGTCAATAAAATTGGAAGAGTACAGTGAAAATTTACAAGGATGTTGCTGGGACTTGATGATCTGAGTTATAGAGGAAGGTTGAATAGGTTAGGACTTTATTCCATGGAGCATAGGGGATATTTGAAAGAGATATACAAAATTATGAGGGGTATAGATAGGGTTAATGCAAGCAAGCTTTTTCTACTGAGGTTGGGTGAAACTAGAACTAGAGGTCATAGAGGGTGAAAAATGAAATACTTAAGAGGAATCTGAAGGGGAATTTCTTCACTCAGAGGCTGGTGCAATTGTGGAAAGACCTGCCAGAGAAAATAGTGGGTGCTGGTTTGATTTCAACATTTAAGAGAAGTTTGAATAGGTACATGAAGGGGAGAGGTAATTTATTTTGTGCGTTTTCTAAATAACTATTTCTAGTTAAAGAGCCACAGAAACCATTGTTTTGTTTTTGAGATTAATTTTATTGTACACACTGCAGTTACTGGAATCGGGAGCAACACACATTGTACCTTGTCATCTTGTCCAGAAAAGGAATAAGACATAAAGGAGCAAATGCAAAATGAAAGACAGCCATCAAAAGGAAAAAAAGATTCAGAACAATATATTCTGGTGGGTTCCTAAATGGCCTTCCTCTTAAACTTGAACTCATCCAAAATTTGTCACACATCAAATTTTGTTTACCTTTAAGTCCCATGTTCTGATTTGTACTAACTTTTGTCCAGAAACAATGTGAATTTAACTTTATGTCCTTTGCCAACCATATTATGCCCATCTATACTAATCCTGTTTACCATCACTTGACCTATAACCTTCAATACCTTGGCAATCCAAGTGCTCATCTAAATACTGATTAACTATTGTGCAAGTCTCTTGACTCACACCATTCACACAGACAATGTGTACCAGATTCAACCATCCTCTGGGTGAAACAATGTTCTCCCTCAGATCTCCTACCTATTATCATAACTAAGTTTCCAATTATCATCTCTATCTCTGCCCTTCATAATTTTCTATATCTCTGTCAGGTCCCTGCTTAGCCCCCTCCACTTCAAGAGAAATAAAACACAATTCAAACAGTCTCTAAATACCTGAAATAATCCATACTGGGCAGCATTCTGGTGAATCTCCCCTCCACACTCATTTCTCATTCTTGTTTTTAAATTCCTCTGTATCATTGTCCCTATATACCTCAAAAAACCCAATGGCATCTATGGAAAGCGAAACAGCATTAGCTTTTTGGGTTGAAGATCTTGCAACAGACCTGAAATCTCAACTCTGTCTCTCTTTCATGATGCTTAAACTGCTGAGAATTTCCAGTACTTTCTGTTTTAGTTCAGCTCTTCTGCTACAGACTATTTTTAGATTTCCATCTTTTTCCCTCTTTAAGATGGATGTTGAAAACTACCATCAGGCAGGAGGTACAGAAGCCTAAAGTCCCACAGCACTAGGTTCAAGAACAACTATTTCCCTTCAGCTATACTGTTCTTGAACCAACTGGCAAAACCCTAGTCATCACTACAGTTTAGCAACATGGCAACCTTTCTACCACTTTTGTACTAAAATAGATATTACTTTTTTCTTATAAATGTTTCTATCCTGTAAAAATATTGAATAATTTATGTTTTCCTTGTTTATGCTTTTCACACATATGCCAGTATTATTAAATCTGATTCTGATTATATGATGCCATGCACCTATGATGCTGCAGCAATTAAGTTTTTCATTGCACCTGTCCATATACAGTACATTTGCATATGACAGTAAACCTGACTTTGACTTTGATCAATGGGGCCATATCTTAAAATAAGGGTTGGCCATGTCTCAGTTATGGTGGAGGTACTGGAGCCTGAGGACCCACACTCACCAATTCAGAACCAGCTTCTTCCCCCCTGCCATCAGATTTCTGAATGGTCCATGAACCTATGGATACTGCCTCATTATTGCTTTTCTTTTACACTATTTATTTTGTAATTTTTAGTTACTTTATGTCTTTGCATTGTACTGCTGATACAAAAAATGAATTTCACATATAAATCAGTGCCGATAAACCTGATTCTGTGTGATAAGGTGGAGACCAAAGTTGTCCAACAATCTGGTCACATCTAGTGCTATTCAAAGAAGAAGTGAATGCTTGTTAATCTGAGTCAGTTTGTCTGAAGCACTGTAAATGAAAAATGAACGAGGAGAGCAGAGAGAAAAATGTATGCTGGAACTATAATGGTAGCAGAGTGGTTGGAACAACTCTTTTATGCTTGGACTTCGAAACCGGCCTCCTCTGTAAGGAGTCTCTGTGCGTTCTTCGCATGGAATGTCTGCGTTTTCATCAGGTGCTCTAATTTCCTCCCACAGTCAAAGATGCACCAGGTAGATTAATTGGTCATTGGAAATTGTCCTGTGATTAGGTTAGAGTTGAATCCAGGTTGTCAAGGGTTGCTGGGGGGTGGGGGGGGTGGCTCAAAGGGCTGGAATGGCCTCATACTCACTGTATCTCAAAATAAAAAAAATACATAAGCAGCAAATACTGCTGGAAACCTGAAATAAAGGAGAAGGCCAGGAAGACAGCAGAAGCTGCAGAGAGTAGTGGATGCTGCCCAAGACATAACCAACACATCCCCCCCCCCCCCCACCACTAGTAGTATCATTGATGCACCATCAATAACTCACTCTGAGACGTAAGAAGCGAGATATTGGCTTTTATTGACTGGAAGAATGAACAACACTACATCCTGGAGAATGAGGCTGGGCTCAGACCTCAATCGCCTTTATACGGGGGTCTGTGGGAGGAGCCACAGGAGCAGTCCAGACAGGTATATGTAGTTCACCACAATCTGCATCAGCTGCTGCCTCGAGAATGCAACGTTTAGATGGTAAACTACCATCTAAACGCCCCACCGTCTGGGCCATGCCAACTTCTTGCAGCTACCATCAGGTAGAAGGTACAGAAGCCTGAAGTCCTACACCACAAGGTTCAAGAACAGCTTCTACCCTTTGAACCAATTGGCCTACCCTTAATTGCTACCTCAGTACAGCAACATCATGGCCACTTTGTACTACAATGGACTTTGTTATTCCGTTGTTCTAAATGTATTCTTTCTTGGTTAATTTTATATAATTTATATTGATGTATGGTTTTCTTGTAAATATGTTTCCAATGCTATGTGCTTCTGAAGCTGCTGCAAGCAAGTTTTTCATTGCACCTTGCATACATGTACTTGTGCAAATGACAATAAACTTGACCTTGACGTGTTTGATTGCTTGTACTAATATGTGACTGTCAAATTATGTCAGATCTTTCTATTGTGAAAATTGGAATGAGAAATGCAGAAAATGGTATTAAATGGTATACAAGCTGTTACGGAAGTCATGTACTAAATTGATATTCATCAGCTTAGAATACTAAAGAAGACTCTTCCATTGGTAACACTCGTGCTTCTTTATTCAATGTGCTTTGAAAGGCTTTTATTTTTAAGTTAGAATGAAGAATTCTCTGCTCTGTGGATTGCACCACTTCCACAGGTCTATTGTCTGTCTCTATCACATGAGCATAATAGGACATATTCTCTGTTTAAAAACTGTTCTGCTTTGTTCCATTGAACAATGAATAACCCAGTAAATGTTTTGTTACCAAACACACTGTTATGAATGAACTGGAGCCTCATTGTAGCAGATTAGAATTTATATAAAACAAATCACTCTGGACGTAATGTACTGTGTAAAGGTCTGAGGCACCCTAAGATTTTTTGTATGGTTTCCGATGTTGTGGCTTCCACAGGGCTCAAATCTCAACATCTTTGAGGTTGTCTGGGATTACCTGGAGAGACAGAGCAAGGAGGACAGTCAAAGTCTGCAGAAGAACTGTGGCAAGTTCTCCAAGATGCTTGGAACAACCTACCAGTTGATTTTCTTGTAAAGTTGCTTGACAGTGTACCTAAGAGAATTTATGCAGTTTTAAAGGTGGTTGCACCAAATAATGATTTGATTTAGTGTTTTTTTTTTACTGTGTACTGTTCTTTATAGTAATTTTCCTGATATTTAGAAATTTTCCATTTCATTAGTTTTCAAAACAACTTAGCTTTACAGAATTTTTTTACATATGCCGAAGACTTTTGCATAGTCCTGTATAAACTGTAGTAATTTAAAGATGTGTTTTGCATAAAGAAGAATGAATGAACAAATGAACAAATATAAGTAGTGTTTTAACAGTTTTTTACAGAAAAAGTTGTAATGTGTGTAGTATATGAATTAGGAACAGCAAGTAACTGGCATCCTCAAGCTCATTCTATTACTTATTGAGAATGTGACCAATCAAGTTGTGACCACAATTCTGTGTTCTCTTTAGACCATTGTAATTTTTTTTCCCCACATACATGTCAAGTATCCAGATATTTGATATCTACCATGCTTTTGATTAAGGGAATTCCAAAAATTCACAGCCCTCCAAGTGGAAAAAACACACCTGTCACTTAAATAGATAACACCTTATTATCTAGCAAAATGACCCTCGTCCCTCACCCAACTCCTTATTAACATTCACAACATGCTGGAGGAACTGAGCAGGTCGGGCAGCATCCATGATAAAGAGCAGTCAATATTTCAGGCCGAGACCCTTCGTCAGGACTGAAGAGGGAGGGGGCAGAGACCCTATAAATAAGGTGGGGGGAGTGTGGGAAGGAGAAGGCTGGTAGGTGCCAGGTGAAAAACCAGTAAGGGGAAAGATCAAGGGGTGGGGGAGGGGAAGCAGGGAGGGGATAGGCAGGAAAGGTGAAGAAGGAATGTAAGGGGAAAGCACTATGGGTAGTAGAAGGAGGCAGAACCATGAGGGAGGTGATAGACAGCTGGAGGAGGAGGAGGCAGAGTGACACTGGGTTGGGGGAAGGGAGGGGGAGGGAATTACTGGAAGTTGGAGAATTCAATGTTCATGTCAAGGGGCTGAAGACTACCCAGACGGTATATGAGGTGTTGCTCCTCCAACCTGAGTTTGGCCTCATCATGGCAGTAGTGGAGGCCATGTATGGATATATCTGAATGGGAATGTGAAGCAGAGTTGAAGTGAGTAGCAACCAGGAGGTCCTGTCTGTTGTGGCGGACGGAGCGGAGGTGCTCGACGAAGCCGACTCCCAATCTGCGTCGGGTCTCACCGATGTAGAGGAGGCCGCACCGGGAGCACCAGATGCAATAGATAACCCCAACAGACTCACAGGTGAAATGTTGCCTCACCTGGGGCCCTGAATGGTGGACTTCACTTAGACTCCACCTGTAGTCATATTCCCATGAACCCATCCTCCATTTCTCCATTTATCTGATGGACTGCAGAATACAGGACTCTGGGATATTGTGACTGGTCTACCCTCCTTATCGATGGAAGGCTATGCTTGCGATTAAAGGAATGCATTGAATATTAGCTGGATTGATCTCTTGGATAGAGAATTGTCAATTGATTAATATTAGGCCAAAATGTTTTAGAATTTAGATGAGGTGATGTAATAGACACATAGAAAATCATCAAATAGATGTAGGGATGTTGCTCTTAGTCAGGAATTGGGGTCACAGGTTCAAAATAAGGGGTCAGCCAAAGAGAGGTTGTGAACCTCTGGCATTTTCTCCCTACAAGTTGTAGAGACTCAGTTTTTTTATGTACAAAATATTAGGTTTTGGGGTATTAAGGTAATCAAGTGATATGTGGTCAGTGCAGGATAAAGGGACTGAGTTGAAGGATCAATCACAATGAGGAGCCCTATTAGCCCTTTGCTATTTCTAGTTCTTAGTTCTTATTTCCTAACTGCAATGCAATACTGCTGGATCTTCACCCCATTCATGATGTTAAACATTCACTTCTTGCACCGTTGGTATACCAAGGCTGCAGAGTGGCTGCAATTACAGCAAGATGGAGAACAGCAAGCACCATTGCTTCTTAAGCAGGTCCTTCCCTATATTTCATTCATCTTAATTCTGGAATCAGTTTGGAAATATAGTAGTTTCCGGTTAATTGGGGCAGTTGCTTGTTTGGGCCTACTCTTAAAGAACAAGAACAAATCGAGAAAATTACCAGTATTCCCTTAGCTTATTTGGGACCCTGTGCTTCTTAATTGGGGCAGGAGACTTGCTGAACAGGTTCTAATTAGCATCAGTCATGTGCATATGTGTGGCAATTAGACACTACACAATGCTTAGAGA
This sequence comes from Hemitrygon akajei, assembly GCF_048418815.1. Lineage (NCBI taxonomy): Eukaryota > Metazoa > Chordata > Chondrichthyes > Myliobatiformes > Dasyatidae > Hemitrygon > Hemitrygon akajei. The sequence goes on from NC_133127.1 coordinate 38,904,560, forward strand.
GAGCAGTTTTTCAATAATGTCATTTGTGTGTGTTTGTGTTCAAAAATCAGTAAGACAATTTGGAACTGTTTAGCTCACTGTGCTTTCAAGCATTGAGGCTTGGAGATGCCAGAAATGGCCAGGAGTGAAAATGAAACGATTTCACTACTTCAGCAACTTAGGAACTGTGAATAATTTGAATGTAACGACAATCATCTTGAATGTTACCTTTTGTCCCCACTGGACACTCAGCTGTCACCTGTAGCTCCAAGTAGCTGCTTGCATGTAGCCACACCCCGGTACAGCATTTTGACCGGCAGGTTAAACCAGGGGTGGGTAGCCAGTGGGTCTTATTTCACTGTGAGATAGGGACATTCCTAGCATGCAAAGTCGGCTCTGGCAGACTGGGCGCTTGAGATCCCACGGCCAGGAAGGTAGTTCTGCAACTCTCCGTGGAGATTGAAGGGCATGACAAGGCACAGAAGAATCACGGTCATCCACTGCAACCAAGGAAGACCCCAGTTATGATGATTACTCAAACCACTGGACCCAGGCTTCTGAGATCGAAAGAATGGAACTGCCCCAGTGCAATGGCTTTTCCACTTCACAAACTCCCACACTGGTTTCCTGTCATCCACCCCTAGTATAGGTCTTATTCTAGTTTGTTCTGCATTTTCATTTAAGTGCATAAATTGTTACTCAGTTAAATGGTATCTTGTCATTTTTATACCTTTTTAACTATTTCCATGAAACTTCAGCTAATTACTTTAATGCAAACTGTTTGTAATTTTGAAGCAACCCCCCCCCCCACCAAGCCTGTACTACATTCAGTTACACCATGCCTCGTCTGCTGCTTATCTTAAAACTATAACTTCCAATATCCTTGTCAAATATCTGATATTCTTGTCTGCCAAACTTAATTGACATTTGGAATGGTCCTTTTCCTACCAATCTCACCTAAATTATAGTGGAACCATGCACTTCATGATTTCAGTTAAATGCATAGAGTAATCCAAAACTAAGCTTTGTCAAAAGGTACAAAAAGAAATTGCAAATTAAAATGAATCCAAGTTAAAAGTGTAGCATACTCCCTCCCCAACATCTCAATCCCATGTAATTCAAATGTCTGCCAGTCTCCTCCTCGAATAAATTTAATGATTGCTTTTACAGCCCTTGGTGTAAAGAATTCCATAAAAGTCACAACCCTCTGTATAAAATAGGTTGACTTCAGAAGGAGTAGTGGACCGCATGACCCCATCTACATTGGTGGTACGTAGGTGGAACAGGTCAAAAGCTTTAAGTTTCTCGGGGTGAATATCACAAATGACCTGACTTGGTCCAACCAAGCAGAGTCCACTGCCAAGAAAGCCCACCAGCGCCTTTACTTCCTGAGAAAGCTGAAGAAATTTGGCCTGTCCCCTAAAACCCTCACTAATTTTTATATGCGTACGTAGAAAGCATTCTTCTAGGGTGCATCACAACCTGGTATGGAAGTTGTCCTGTCCAAGACCGGAAGAAGCTGCAGAAGATCATGAACATAGCCCAGCACATCACACAAACCGATCTTCCATCCCTGGACTCACTTTACACCACACGCTGTCGGAGCAGTGCTGCCAGGATAATCAAGGATAAGTCCCATCCAGCTAACACACTTTTTGTCCCACTTCCCTCCAGGAGAAGGTTCAGGAGCATGAAGATACGTACGGCCAAATTTGGGAACAGCTTCTTTCCAACTGTGATAAGACTGCTGAACAGATCCTGACCCAGATCTGGGCCGTACCTTCCAAATATCTGGATCTGACATGCACTACCGTACTTTCCCTTTTCTATTTTCTAATTATGATTTATAATTGAAATTTTTATTATATTTACTGTGATTTGTACTTCAGGGAGCGCGAAGTGCAGAAACAAATATCACTGTGATGATTGTACGCTCTAGTATCAATCGTTTGGTGACAATAAAGTATTTCTATTTGTAATCTCTTACTCTGAAATTATTTTTCATAGTTTTAAATATGAACCCCCCCCCCCCCCACTATACCCAACAAGGAAAACATTCTTTCAGCAGCCCAGGAATTAATATTTAACAAAAATGCTGGAATTACTCAGCACGAGGTCTGTGGAAAGACAAACAATTGCTTCATGTCCAGGACCTTCGCCACAGATGCTGCCTGACCTGCTGAATGTTTTCAGCATTTTTAAAATAATGTTTGATTTCCAGCATCTGCTTGCTTTTTTTTTATTTTCATCATCCAACTGAACTTTCTCTGCATTGCCTCCATTGTAAGTATTTACTTCCTTAAATATGGAGACCAAAACATGCAATCTCAGCAGTAACATGTCAAGTTGCAGTTGCACTGTGGTGGACCGGAGAGCTCTACAAAGGGTCATTGAAACTGCCCAATGCATTACTGGCACCATCCTACCTGCCATCAAAGGTCAAATTACAAAGTAAATTTATTATCAAGGAACATGTCAATATTATCAAAGTAAATGTCGCCATATACAACCCTGAGATGTTTTCCTGTAGGCATACAGAATATATCCAAGAAACACAACAAAATGAATGAATGATCGCATCCAACAGGATGGACAAACAAAAGAGTAAACAGTCAATGTTTTGGGCAGAGACCCTTCATCAGGATTGCAAAGAAAGAGGAGAAGTAAGAGTAAGAAGATGAGGGGGTAATGAAGAAGTACAAGGTGGCAGGAGATAGGTGAAACTTGGAGAGAGGGTGGGTGTGAAGTAAAGAACTTGGAAGTTGATTGGTAAATGAGCTAAAGGGCTGGAGAAGGGGGAATCCAATAGGAGAGGATTGAAGAACAAAGAAGAATGGGAAGGAGGAGGAGCACCAGAGGGAAGTGATGGGTAGGTAAGGTGATAAAGTGAGAGAAGGAAACAGGAATGGTGAAGTGGGGGGGAGGGGGATTAGCGGAAGTTCGAGAAATCTATGTGCTCCTCCAACCTGAGTGTGGCCTCGTCGAGGCAGGAGAGGAGGCCATGGATTGACATGTCAGAATGGGAATGAGAAGTAGAATTAAAATAGTTGGCTGCCTGGAGATCCCGCTTTTTCTGGCGGACGGATCGTCGTGCTTGGTGAAGTGGTCTCCCAACCTATGTCAGGGGCCTCACCGCTATACAGGAGACCTTACCGGGAACAACGGCCACAGTAGATGACTCCAACAGATTCGCGGGTGAAGTGTCACCTCACCTGGAAAGACAGTTTGGGGCACTAAATGGTAGTGAGGGAGGAGGTGTGACACACGTTCCGCTTGCAAGGATGAGTACCAGGAGCGAGATCAGTGGGGAGGGACGAGTGGATGAGCGATGCCTGCAGAGAGCGGGAAGTAATGGAGGGGTGGAGATGGCAGAAGTTACGGAGAATTATGTGCCGGACACCAAGGCTGCCGGGGTGGTAGGTGACGGCAGATAGGCGCGAAATGGAAGAGACGCGGCTGAGGACAGCATTGATGGTGAACGTGGGGAGGCCCCTTTCTTTGAAGAAGGAGGACATTTCAGTAGTTCTGGAATGAAAAGCCTCATCCTGTGAGCAGCTGCAGACAGACTGTCTCCAGAGAGATGGAGAAAGGGGAGGGAGGTTTCGGAAATGGACCAAGTAATCTGAGGGCTGGGTGAAACGGGGAGGCAAAGTTGATGAAGTCGACGGGCTCAGCATGGGTGTAGGAAGCAGCATCAATGCAAGTCGTCGATGTAGCGTAGGAAAAGTATAGGATGGACGCTGGTGTAGGCTTGGGACATAGACTTCCACGTAGCCGACAAAAAGGCAGGCATTGCTGGGAACATGCGAGTCCCCATGGTTCACTTTTTGTTTGAAGGAAATGGGAGAAGCCGAAGGAGAAATTATTGAGGTTGAGGACCAGTCCCATCCGACGGAGGAGAGTGGTGGTGGATTGAAATGATCGGGTCTTTTGTCCAGAAAGAAGCGGAGAGGTTTAAGGCCCTCCCGATGCGAGGTGGAGTTGTACGGGGACTGGACGTCCATGGTAACAATGAGATGATCGGGGCCAGGAAACTTAAAGTAATTGAAAAGATCAAGAGCGTGTGAAGTGTCACGGATGTAGATAGGGAGGGACTGAACCGTGGAGAGGGCGGTGAAACAGAGTCGAGGTATGCAGATCTAAGTTCGGTAGGGCGGGAACAAGCAGAAACAAAGGGTCCATCTGGACAGGCAGGTTGATGGATCTTAGGTAGGAGGTAGAAACGGGAGGTGCAGGGTAAGGGAACTATGAAATTGATGGCAGTGGATGGGAGATCCCCTGAGTTGATAAGGTCGGTGATAGTGCGGATGACAATGGCCTGGTGCACCTTAGTGGGGTCCTGTTGGAGGGGTAAGTAAGAGGAGGTGTCTGAGTGAGAGTTGTCTGCTGGCTTCAGCAAGATAAGGGTTATTCCACCAGACTACTACAGCATCCCCTTTATCTCCGGGTTTGATGGTGAGGTTAGGATTAGTGCAGAGAGTGGAGAGCAGCGCGTTTGGAAGGAGTGAGGTTAGAATTGGAGCGAGGAGTGTTAAAGTAAATAAAGTTGATGCCTCGTCGGCAGTTAGCAATAAGAAGATCCAGAGCAGGCAGAAGACCAGCGTGGGTGTCCAGGAAGAGGAAGAGGGTTGAAGACGGGAGAAGGGGCCATCAGTGTGGGCTGGAGGTTCTTCGTATGTTGAGATATTCCAGCACAAATGTACATACAGTCTATAGGTATAAGCTAATTATGCGCACAGTCACACCCAACAGTCATTTTACATAGTATTTAATAGGATTGTGTTTATATTTCTACTTATTGTGTTTTATGCTGCTTTGAATCCAGAATAACACTTATTTCATTCTCATTTACATTTGTGTATTGAAGAATGACAACAAACAATTTCAAAAGGGATGGCCTGACAGATTAAAAAACCGTTTTGTATAATTTCTGTGTAGCCCAGGAACAGATAAACAAGGAACTCCATAAATAACATATTTCCCGTCATAATTTAGTGTTCTGAAACCAAGGGGTAATCCTCACCTCTGGTGTGTCATTCCCGCACTCTCCTGGTGAACCTCCTCTGGTTCCCCTATTGTTATCAGCTTTCGCATGAATGCATCACCCATTTACATTCCCCTCCTCCCCAGTTCCATCTATCCTGTCTCCACTTTGTTAACTCACCAGCACCCCCAACTCACAACTGCTCCCATCCCCATCTGGTTCTGCTTCTTTCAGCTCTTCCATAAAGATTACCTACTGCACTGGAGATCTTCATGTTGGGTCACCTCCTCACCCCCAGTCCCACCTTTCTGTTTATTTAATTTTGTTTTGATTCCGTCATTGAGCTGCCTCCCGACTTCATGCCGCCAGCTCCCCTCTTTGTCATCCTTCATCGTGTAAGGATGACAGGAGTGAAGGTAGGACTGATTAGAGATAAAAGTGGGAAGATGTGTCTGGAGGCTGTGGAAGTGAGCGAGGTCCTCAATGAATATTTCTCTTCGGTATTCACCACTGAGAGGGAACTTGATGATGGTGAGGACAATATGAGTGAGGTTGATTTTCTGGAGCATGTTGATATTAAGGGAGAGGAGGTGTTGGAGTTGTTAAAATACAATAGGACAGATAAGTCCCCAGGGCCTGATGGAATATTCCCCAGGCTGCTCCACGAGGCAAGGGAAGAGATTGCTGAACCTCTGGCTAGGATCTTTATGTCCTCATTGTCCACGGGAATGGTACCGGAGGATTGGAGGGCGGCAAATGTTGTCCCCTTGTTCAAAAAAGGTAGTAGGGATAGTCCAGGTAATTATAGACCAGTGAGCCTTATGTCTGTGGTGGGAAAGCTGTTGGAAAAGATTCTTAGAGATAGGATCTATGGGCATTTAGAGAATCATGGTCTGATCAGGGACAGTCAGCATGGCTTTATGAAGGGCAGATCATGCCTAACAAGCCTGATAGAATTCTTTGAGGAGGTGACCAGGCATATAGATGAGGGTAGTGCAGTGGATGTGATCTACATGGATTTTAGTAAGGCATTTGAAAAGGTTCCACACGGTACGCTTATTCAGAAAGTCAGAAGGCATGGGATCCAGGGAAGTTTGGCCAGGCGGATTCAGAATTGGCTTGCCTGCAGAAGGCAGAGGGTCGTGGTGGAGGGTGTACATTCAGATTGGAGGGTTGTGACTAGTGGTGACCCACAAGGATCTGTTCTGGGACCTCTACTTTTTGTGATTTTTATTAATGACCTGGATGTGGGGATAGAAGGGTGGGTTGGCGAGTTTGCAGACAACACAAAGGTTGGTGGTGTTGTAGATAGTGTAGAGGATTGTCGAAGATTGCAGAGAGACATTGATAGGATGCAGAAGTGGGCTGAGAAGTGGCAGATGGAGTTCAACCCAGAGAAGTGTGAGGTGGTACACTTTGGAAGGACAAACTCCAAGGCAGAGTACAAAGTAATTGGCAGGATACTTGGTAGTGTGGAGGAGCAGAGGGATCTGGGGGGTACATGTCCACAGATCCCTGAAAGTTGCCTCACAGGTAGATAGGGTAGTTAAGAAAGCTTATGGGGTGTTAGCTTTCATAAGTCGAGGGATAGAGTTTAAGAGATGCGATGTAATGATGCAGCTCTATAGGCCACACTTGGAGTACTGTGTCCAGTTCTGGTCGCCTCAGTATAGGAAGGATGTGGAAGCATTGGAAAGGGTACAGAGGAGATTTACCAGGATGCTGCCTGGTTTAGAGAGTATGGATTATGATCAGAGATTAAGGGAGCTAGGGCTTTACTCTTTGGAGAGAAGGAGGATGAGAGGAGACATAATAAAGGTGTACAAGATATTAAGAGGAATAGACGGAGTGGACAGCCAGCGCCTCTTCCCCAGGGCACCACTGCTCAGTACAAGAGGATATGGCTTTAAGGTAAGGGGAGGGAAGTTCAAGGGGGATATTAGAGGAAGGTTTTTCACTCAGAGAGTGGTTGGTGTGTGGAATGCACTGCCTGAGTCAGTGGTGGAGGCAGATACACTAGTGAAGTTTGAGAGACTACTAGACAGGTATATGGAGGAATTTAAGGTGGGGGGTTATATGGGAGGCAGGGTTTGAGGGTCGGCACAACATTGTGGGCCGAAGGGCCTGTAATGTGCTGTACTGTTCTATGTTCACTCGACCGTTTTCGGCCCTACAACCACCTCTGGCCATTGTCTCAGCACCCCACCTCTCCTCTTTGTACTGGGCAATCTCTGTCCTCCGCTCTAAATCCTGATGCGGGGCTTTAACTCGGAACATTGTCTTACTGCTTGACCCACCGAATGCTTCCAGTTCGTTGCCCGACTTAAGTTTTCTGGCATGGTTGATATGAGCAACATTTGGGATAGAGTGTTCTCTGAAATTGAGCATCATTAAGTAATATGAGTAAGCCTTTTAGCCTCTTTAACCGGTTCATGATCAATAAACAAAACTGAACATTGTTTGTTCGCCAGCCGGTTTGTTTTAATTTGGTGGAAACTTTGTTTATTCCCAAGTTATGAAATCCCCAACTTCTTGACATGCATTGGATAATTTTCACTTGCTGCGGGAGTGTGAATGAAAGGCAAAGAGTAAAACGTGATAAACGTGGCTCCCATGAGAAAAGGGGAGGTCACAAAAGGGCAGAACTTGCTCACGGAGGGAGAAGCCGCGCATGACGTAAGAGAGGCGGTGTCTTGGTATTGGAGAGGACGGTGAAAGAGGCGGGGCCTCGGCCACGATCCCCGCCCCGCTCCACGCCGTTTGAGCCTGTTTTTCAAACGTTGTGACGTCACGCCGGCTGGCGGGCGGGAGCGAGTATGCGTACACCCCGACCGGCACCACGTGACCCGAGCTGCTTCAATCGGCGGTGCGCTCGAGGGCTGGACTCATACACACAAGATGGCGACCGTGGAGTCGGTGAGTGACATTACCTCACGGCACTGGGACGTGGAGCTTTCACACGTTATATGGCCTGAGAGGCATAGTTAACGGCCGCTGACTGTCACCGTATGGCGGTGGGTGTAAAAGAGGCTGGGTTCAAGCCTCCGTAGAGGCTTGTTTGTATTATCCACACGGCTTGGGGACTGTGGCCCGATGAGCGGCCGGGAAGCAGCATGGCCCCATGACTTGAATCAGGCCCCTACGCTGAAAGGGGCCCGGCGTCGTTCATCTACTTTCCTCTCTTTTGCTCACGTGCTTTCCCGAGAAATGGGGAGGGATTTCTTTGCAGTTCTCTTTCACCCTCTTATTGCGGTACCTGTCCACCGTTCAACACTGGCACCATGAGGGAGCACTTGGGGGAGACCATCATCCCCCACTCTTCACCGCTCGCTGACCACGGCGAAATGCCCCTAAATGTACCTTCATGCCTTCTCTTAAAGTATTTTTTCTCCCGATAAAAACCCACAAAGTAACGGTAAACCAACGTCACCACACAATCCCTAAGGCGTTCGCAATTCGACCCTTGTTTGTCATTGTTTTCTTTTAAAATTAGTCAGGTTTCCTATAGCGTAATGATCACCCTTGCTTATAGGATTACTCTTCTAGTAAGTGAATAAAATGTGAATTTTACATTTTAATTTAATGGCTATGATGTAATGTTCTTCTCAAATCTGAATTTTGTTATGCTTTTCTTAAAACCGGCTGTTTCATTTCTGCACCTGTTCGCATTCTTTCCCCGTCGCCTCTTGTGTTGATTCTTCAAGCCAATCACTTGTTGCTGAAATAGGTATTGAGTATTTTCTCACGGGGGGGGGGGGGTTTCTTCTTTGCTCTCTTAGCTGTCCATCCCACCAACAGGCAGTTACAGTATGGTATTGACAGCTAATGAGGCAACGGTCCAGAATTAACAGATGGTTGAATGATCTCTGCCACTGGATTATTAACCTTTCTCTTTGATTTCTGTACATGGTCAACTGGCTTTCGCATAAGCCATGTGCAATTTTTGATCCTGTAACAGGTTTTCAAATAGTTTGAGTGTTTTCTTTGGTCTGCAAAGCATGATATGCAATGCATTTGACTCTTCAAAAGCAAATGATTTTGTAAACTATCTGGCCCGAATATTTAATGCTAATTTCTCAGTGGCACATGATGGGTGTACTGTTAATAATGAGGCAAAAGAAAGGGAGATCACGTAGTATAGATTTGGAAGTGATCTTAATTTGGGATCACAATTTTATATTGGTTATAAACTGCTCAGCAACTATCCTGAAATTAATTTTTCATTTGGTTTCTCTTAGTGCAAGTAGTGGTGTTTTGTTGCGGATTCTAAGTAGAAGATCTATTGCTGAAAGTGTTCAATATCTGTGCCAAACATTCACTTGTTAATGCAGTTGTTTGTTTTAACTGGTCCTGATTTTAACCACTGTGTCATATTCAATCTTCCATCTGTTAATGTCATTGAACCTTTTTCTTGAGTGCTCCTTAAAGCCCAACTCTTAGTCCAAGCCTTTGGTTATTTGCCTAATTGATCAGTTTCTGTTAAGTAAATGCAAGCTGAAGGAGATATATGGAGGTTTGAATGCAGTGCGGTAAGGAAAATACAATAATTGGTAACTAAGGTCATTGGAAGGGTGAGAAAATATGGACTAACTTTTGCACATGATTGATATCAAGTAGTTGCACATTTTTTTCCCCACAGCAAATCATACTTTACTCCAAGTGACTGCTTATGAAGATGTAGGGCAAAGGCAAAAGCAGAGTCTGTAATGATGCTCCTGCACAATTAATGATCTGCTAGTACTTGTTTTTGGGCTAACTCCTGATGAAAGCTTATTTGGCTGAGATTCTTCATATCTGAAACTGTATATCGACATGAACCATTATCACCTTCAGGGAGGAGATAAGGTTGGGGTGTAGATGGATTTCAAAATTATCTAATTAAGCTTCTTTATATAGGAATAACCACAAAGTAAGGAACTATTTCAATTCTGAGAAGTTTTAATTCAGCTGTAAACCACGCAAAATGCACTTGCCATGTCTCTTCTCCCTCCTCCCATTCTACTCTGCTCAATCTTCACTAGTTTCTTAATTGTTTGAATGTACTTGTGTTTGTAATTAAGCTGATTTAATAGGTTAATAGGTTACAGTTCAACAAGTTTAAGCATGAAGGAACTATTCGGTTTGCTTTTGACTTTAAGGCCAGTACATTATGAAGAAAACTTGTATTATTCCAGTATCAGTAAAGATGAACAAATGCAAATATAAAGTGGGATGAGCTGGGCTTTTAAGAGGAAAACCAATAAAATTGATATTGTAATTTCAGCCATTATAGCATTAACATTAATTCATGAAAAAGCAAGAAACTACCAGACTATGCAGAAATGGCATAGTACAATTTGTTACCAAGTTTTACAGTGTGGTCAAACAGATTTGCAGAAATGGGCAAAAGCCCGTTTGGGGAGGGAGAACTCTAGGAATTCCTCTCCACCTTCAAGCAACATAAGGTAACCCAATAATCTCTCTTTATTTCTGGCCATAGCACAGCCAACCTTGTAACTAGGAGTCCTCTTGTTCATTTCTTTGTGGACAGAAGAATTTCCTGTTAATACTCATCCCATCTTTATCCCAATGTTTTTAAATGTGTGTAATTTCTGCATTTTAATTTATTTATTTTTTTCCCTTTTATATTTCAAATAATCAATTTACTGGGCAAAATTCTTTTTTTTTCATTTTGTCGTTCTTGTATATATTCTAAGTCCATTTTTTAAAAAGAAGTGTTTAGCATTGCCAAAAAACTGGATTTTTCCTTGGGTAATGGATTCCTTCTGTATCTCACTTTTGTCAAGCTAGAGATTACAACTCCTTAGTTTAGCCTATATGCAAATTTAGGCTGATGCTTCATCAATATATATTGCTGAGTTGACTTCAGTACCGTTATTAAGGTTAAAGTCCATAGTAGAATGGTGGAGGAAGAAGCTGTGCATTAAGGATAGTTTCCTATTATTATCCAAAGGAGAAAAAAAAACTTCATATGTCCCATTTAATGTAATTTGGATTTAACTGTCAACTTGCTACTGTATTTATAGAGCAATTTATTGGCTTTGAAATATGCAAGGCACTGCATATAGAAGCTAGAAATAATTTACCATGTTAAAGGTAATTATTTTATACTGCCTCTTTGAAGAAAACAGTTTCTGAAAAACATTCCAATTGTACCGTGACTGCCAAAGAAATGGTAATTAAAAATAATGAATGTTATAATGTACAATTTCAATACTCTAATTACACATACAGTTGCTCCCTACTATCAAAGCTTGTGTTACTGTTATTAAGGATGCTTGTGATTCTTAGTGTTTGGGAACAGTTTGCTCTCTGGCTAGTTAACGTGTGTTTCATTTTTACTTTTCATCAACCATTTACTGTGTTACCGGAGTAATTTTCTGTTTTTAAAATTATGGTTACTCAACACTTTAAAAAATATTTAATATATGTAAACAAGATAGTATAATTTGCTAATAAACAGACTGAAAAGCTGCACCAAGTTGATAAGTAAACACGGGATGGATTTTTTAAATGATAGTACCATTGACTTCAAGTCAAGTCACTTGTATTGTCATTTCAACCATAACTGCTGGTACAGTACACAGTAAAAATGAAACAGCGTTCCTCCAGGACATTGGTGCTACATGAAACAACACAAAACTACATTAGACTTCAGACCTACATGGGACTACATAAAATGTGCAGGACAGTACAATAATTAATAAACAAGACAATGGCATAATAAAGGGTGAATTACAATATAATAATAAATGATAAATTATGTAAATGTAAACAATGTTTTAGCAGGAATTGAGAATGAAATGAGCAAAAATTGCAAAGGGAGTGGAGTGGTGTTCAGTTGAGTGTGTGTGTAAGTTGGTGTCAGACTAGATTCTGGGAATTGAGTGTAATGGCTTGGGGGAAGAAGCTGTTACACAGTCTAGTCGTGAGAGCCCAAATGCTTCAGTACCTTTTGCCAGATGGCAGGAGGGAGAAGAGTTTGTATGAGGAGTGCATGGGGTTCTTCACAATGCTGTTAGCTTTGCAGATGCAGCGTGTGGTGTAAATGTCTGTATTGGTGGGAAGAGAGACCCTAATGATCACTATCCACTCTAGGGTCTTACAATCCAAGGCAATGCAATTTCCGTACTAGGCAGTAATGCAGCTGCTCAGGATACTCTCTATATATCCTCTGTAGAATGTGGTGAGGGTGGGAGATGGACTTTTCTCAGCCTTCTCAGAAAGTAGAGACACTGCATTTTAAACTGTTCTGCATAGTAAGTGGGAGTGTGCAGATTCTTCAGATAGTGGATTTCAGTTTTACTATAAATGCAATTCTTTGAAAATAGGCATTTAATAAACATTAATTATTTTATTTTTACACCTGGTACTTAATGGACTTGAATGATGTCTTCAGTACAGTGTCACGTGGGAGATTGGTCCAGAGGTTTGGCCCATTATATCGAGGGCAAGTTGGCAAATTGGATCCAAAACTGGCTTGGTGATAGAAGAAAGGATAATTGTAGTGTTGCTTTTGTGATTGAATGCTTGTAACAAGTTCTGTTCCATTGGGATTGTTGCTGAGACCCTGTCTATTTTAATATGCGTGAATGATTTGGATATTGGGAACAATCATTAAGCTTGCAGGTGATGTGAAGATTGCTCAGTTGTTGACATTGTGGACTCTTAAGATAAAAAGTGGCATTGATGAGCTGGTGAAATGAGCTGGAAATGGCAGGTGGAGTTTAATCCTGATAAATGTGAGAACCATTTTAGGAACACTTGTGAGGCTAGGACATAGACCATGAAAGGTAAGGTTCTTGGACAGGTGTTCCCAACCTGGGTTCCAGGGACCCCTTGGTTAATGGTAGGAACCCTTGATCTGGGGAGAATTGAGGATCGGGGACTTTGGTGTGCAAGTCCAAAGATCCTTGAAGGTTGTGGCACAGGTGGATGTCTTCATTAAGAAGTTGTATGAGATGCTGGCCTTCATTAGTCAGGATAAGAGCAGCGAGGTTATGCTCCAATTTTACAAAACCTTGATCAGACCTCAGTTGGAGTACTTACTATGTGCATTTTGCTCACCACACAATAGGAAGGATGTGATGCTACAGAAGAGAGTCGTGATTCACTGGGGCATTCCTTAGGGTGGAGTGTTTCAGTAATGAGAAAAAACTGGAGGGGCTAGGTCTGTTCCTGTAGCAAGAGAAGTTAAGGGGATATGTTTGATGCCTACAAAATTGAGGGTTATTGGTAGGATTGACTAGGAGACTTTTCCTTATAACAAAGTTAGATAAACTAGATATTGATTCAGGGTAAGAGATTTAGAGGATATCTGAGAGAAACCCTTTCAACCAAAAAGTGATGAATATCTCCCTGAGAAATTGGTGGAAGCAGAGTCACTGGTAGTTCAGCAGTGCCCAGATGGGAATTCAAATCACTTGGGCCTGGAAGGCTATGGGCCAAATGCTGGACAAACTCAGCCAGTCAAGCATCATCTGTGGTGGCAAAGAATGGTTGGTGTTTTGAGTGGAAACGGAAAAGTTAATAGCATGGGCATAAGGAGCCAGATGGGGAAAGAAGGGTAGAAACAGAGTGGTATGCGATCCTCTTTCCCTCACCCAGCTCCACCTGTCAAACTCTTTTTTTTTCCTTGTGTTTTTCCGCTGTCATCCACCAGAATCTCTCCCCAATCTCCCCCCACTCCCCGCTCACTTATTAACTGGGTCTACTGTATCATTCCTGATACAGGGTTTCGGCCTGAAATATTGACCATTCCTTTGCCTCCATAGATACTGCTTGATTTGCTGAGTTCTTCCAGCAGTTTGTTTTTTTCTCCAGATTCCAACATTTGCAGTCTCTTGTCTCTTTGCTGGAAGATAGGATTAATACAGATGGATGCCTGTTGATGGTGAGGTGAGCCAAATGCCCTTTTCCATCCTGTATGACTCTCTGGTACATTATATTCAGTACTCATCTTTAAGTATGAGATATTGATTGGCTCAATGGTTTGAAAGTTCATTTGTTTCAGTCCAGCGACTGGAAGAACAAATCTGTGAGTGCTGAACATTTTATGCTCATGCTGTTTACTGGTTGAGCAGATGATAACAAAAACAATAACTACTTAAAGATGGCCAGTGATCTTTTTGTGTCTTGCCATATATATATATATATATGATATTTGATATATATCTCTCTCTCTCTCTCTCACTCTCTCAATGGATCAGCTTCTCTTTGGCTGTTCTTTTGTCAACTATCCAACAATCTTTATTTGTAACTGTATATCATATTTTGTTTGGAAAAGCTTCTGTAAAATGTCATGGAATGGTTTCCTACCTTAATGATGCTCTATGAATTCCAGTTTTTGTTTCTATTAATCTGTTGCTCCTAATGATCTGTCTCAAGTTTGCTAATGACAATTAAAATTATTAGACAATAGACAATAGGTGCAGAAGTAGACCATTCGGCCCTTCGAGCCTGCACCGCCATTTTGAGATCATGGGCTGATCAATTACTATCAATACCCGGTTCTTGCCTTGTCCCCATATCCCTTGATTCCCCTATCCATAAGATACCTATCTAGCTCCTTGAAAGCATCCAGAGAATTGGCCTCCACTACCTTTCGAGGCAGTGCATTCCAGACCCCCACAACTCTCTGGGAGAAGAAGTTTTTCCTTAACTCTGTCCTAAATGACCTACCCCTTATTCTCAAACCATGCCCTCTGGTACTGGACTCTCCCAGCATCTGGAACATATTTCCTGCCTCTACCTTGTCCAATCCCTTAATAATCTTATATGTTTCAATCAGATCCCCCCTCAATCTCCTTAATTCCAGCGTGTACAAGCCCAGTCTCTCTAACCTCTCTGCGTAAGACAGTCCAGACATCCCAGGAATTAACCTCGTGAATCTATGCTGCACTTCCTCTACAGCCAGGATGTTCTTCCTTAACCCTGGAGACCAAAACTGTACACAGTACTCCAGGTGTGGTCTCACCAGGGCTCTGTACAAATGCAAGAGGATTTCCTTGCTCTTGTACTCAATTCCGTTTGTAATAAAGGCCAACATTCCATTAGCCTTCTTCACTGCCTGCTGCACTTGCTCATTCACCTTCAGTGACTGATGAACAAGGACTCCGAGATCTCTTTGTATTTCTCCCTTACCCAACTCTACACCGTTCAGATAATAATCTGCCTTCCTGTTCTTACTCCCAAAGTGGATAACCTCACACTTATTCACATTAAACGCCATCTGCCAAGTATCTGCCCACTCACCCAGCCTATCCAAGTCACCCTGAATTCTCCTAACATCCTCATCACATGTCACACTGCCACCCAGCTTAGTATCATCAGCAAATTTGCTGATGTTATTTTCTATGCCTTCATCCAAATCGTTAACGTAAATGGTAAACAGCTGTGGTCCCAATACCGAGCCCTGTGGCACCCCACTAGTCACCACCTGCCATTCCGAGAAACACCCATTCACCGCTACCCTTTGCTTTCTACCTGCCAACCAGTTTTCTATCCATGTCAATGCCTTCCCCCCGATGCCCTGAGCTTTGATTTTACCCACCAATCTTCTATGTGGGACCTTATCAAATGCCTTCTGAAAATCGAGGTACACTACATCCACTGGATCTCCCCCGTCTAACTTCCTGGTTACATCCTCGAAAAACTCCAACAGATTAGTCAAGCATGATTTACCCTTGGTAAATCCATGCTGGCTCGGCCCAATCCTATCACTGCTATCTAGATATGCCACTATTTCATCCTTAATAATGGACTCTAGCATCTTTCCCACCACCGATGTCAGGCTGACAGGTCGATAGTTCTCTGTTTTCTCCCTCCCTCCTTTCTTAAAAAGTGGGATAACATTAGCCATTCTCCAATCCTCAGGGACTGATCCTGAATCTAAGGAACATTGGAAAATGATTACCAATGCATCCGCAATTTCCAGGGCCACCTCCTTTAGTACCCTAGGGTGCAGACCATCTGGACCTGGGGATTTGTCAGCCTTCAGTCCCATCAGTCTTCTCATCACCGTTTCCTTCCTAATGTCAATCTGTTTCATTTCCTCTGTTACCCTATGTCCTTGGCCCATCCATACATCTGAGAGATTGCTTGTGTCTTCCTGTTTTGTCCTGTTACAATTAGTGTATGTACCTACTATTGTTTAGCTTTAAAATATACTCTGATAACTGCCTAACTAATCCCAATTGTTACGAAATCTGTCTTGTTAAGCACATACAAAAGCTTCAATGCATTCTTGCTTCTTAAGTTTATTTTAACCTTTGTGCATTCATTTTGTAGTTGAGTACCCCATAAGTAAACAAGTAAAACATAACCAGCAATACAATGTTAATATCAAACTTAAGGTTCTCTGGTGTGAAACTGGATTGGGAGGGGAGATTATACGGCTTCAGACTCTTACCTGTTGTAGTTTAGAAGAATGGAAGGTGATCTTATTCAGATATAAAAGAATATTAGGGCTCTAGGCAGAGTAAATCCTGAAAAGATGTGTTTCCTTTCATCAGAAAGTGTAGGCCCAGAGAACACAGTCATAAACAAGGAAATTTAAGGCTGAGGTAAGAATTTCTTATGAAAATTGGGTTTTTGAAACTCCTTGCCCCAGTGTTGTGGGGTTGGATCCTTGTGTATATTTAAAAATGAGATGTATTTTAAATCAGTAAAGGAATCACAGAAGTGGGGAAGTGCAGGAAAGTAGATATGAGAACTATTGTAAAGGTCACAAGGGGATGAATGGCCTGTTCTTGCTAATCCTGATAGCCTTATGGTTTACTGAGATTGAAAATATTAAGTTGGACCTTGTGCAGATCTGAAATACTGTGATTGCACCTAGAAAAGTTGATGAATCTTTTCATTACTCTTGAATAATTTTGCTTCCTCATCTCTTGGCCCCCGAACCTTTGAAGTGTAATTGTGATGGTGAACGTTATTGTGAGCTGATTCTGATGAAAGCTGATGAAAGCTCATTGAAAAAAGTTTATCTCCATGGATGCTGTTTGACTGCAGTATTTTCAGCATTTGGTTCGGGGAGGAGTTAAGGGTTTATCGTAAAAATGATCCGAGTAAAACTGAGTGAAGCTACAATGCATGAAATTCAAACAATGAAAACAGTAGACAGCTAAATAATCCAGCAAATCAAATGAAAGTTCTGTAGTTCTACCATATCTAGTTATGGAGGTGGATACTTGAAGGATATTCCCATCTCAAAGGTAACAAAGCCCAGCATGAATTCTGAAGCTTTTGCAGCCTCATTCAGTTAGAAGTGTCTTATAACCAATCAATCTTGACTTCTTCCTGAGACTTCCATTTGTTAAAAGATGGTTTTCAACCAATTCACTCCACATGATATCAAGAATCTGCTCAGTGCATTAGGTACAGCAAAGGCTATGGGGCCAGGCAATATACCCGCTATAGATCTGAGCTCCCAAATTATTTGAACCTCTAGCCAAGCTATTCTTGTGCAATTGCAGCACTGATATCAAAGACTATTGCCCAAAAACATCCTGTTTATAAAAAAAAATTAGGACAATTTCAGTCTAGCTAGTTACCACACAATAAGTCTACTGTGAATCCTCAGTACATGATGCAAGGTGTCACTGACATTGTCAACACCCAGCAGCTGTTTGCCAAAATAATTTTTACAAATCCTCATTTTGGGATTTCCGAAGACTACCTGGCTTCAGGCATCATCATAAACTTGGTCCAAACATGAAGCATAGAACTGAATTCTAGAGGTGAAGTGAAAGTGACTGCTTTTCTCTTCAAGGCAGTATTTGGCTGAGTATGGCATCAAGATGCTTTGGTGAAACTGAAGATGATCATTAAAGAGAAAACATTCCTGAGGTTTCAGAAAGGAAGTTAGTTGTGTTTATAATAGGTAAATCGTCCCTTTCCCAAGATATCACTAGAAGTTCTTCAGGGTCTTATGGGCACTGCTGTCTTCAGCTGCTTTATCTTCCGTGCTAGTCTAAAGAAGAGATGTTTGTGTGACCCTGTATGCAGCAAGAAATTAGGCTACTGATGAGTGAGTGGTAAGTAAGATGTATCATTAAAATGTTGACGCTGATAAATTTTTTTAAATCAAGAATGGCACCCCATCAAGCACCCCAATTCTTTCTATTACTGATGTATTGTGGCAGTAGTGTCTACCATCTATAAAATACTCTCATCCAGGCTACTGCAAATGCATCCTTAATCTTTACCACCAAGACAGGCAAGAATGGCAGGTGTATGGGAACACCATCTGTAAATTGCATGCCATTCCTAATTATAAAAAAGTTGCTAGATGTTATTCACAGAATCTCAGTCCTTCAACTTTTGCCTAACAGTACCGTGCAAGTCATTCTGGTGAAGCTGATTCATTGATTCAAGGTGGTTTGCCGCTACCTTCTCGGGAGCAATTGGGGAAGGTCAACACTTACTGGCATTGCGAGTGATGCCCAATCCACAAAAATTAAGAAGCACTATTATTTCTTTTCTATTATAGATTTTTTCCCTACATGTTGGATTTCTGTGTCAAATTTAGAAAAGTTATTTATTTGCATCATCCTGTACTTGAATTCATGGTAAAGATAGCACAAACATTTACAATATTTAGACCTAACTTTTGCATGTATTTTAAATACATTGCAGCAAAAAGAAACAATGCCTCTGAGCTGGGCTAGAGCAAGGTGAGGCTGTTTTTGCTATGAATTTCTACTTGGCTCAAAGGTGAAGCTTATTTCATTAAAAATCTTTGCTATTTTCAAAAATAGAGTAGTTCTGCATTTTACCACTTTTCTATAAGATGACATACTATAAATTTAGTCAGAAGGTACAGATACTATCTGTTCCCACCATGAAAGTATTCGTACCTGGTGATTGGAGTTCTGATAAAATTCAAGACTCTTCTTTTTCCACTAGTTTGCATTAGTTTCTTGGAGTATGTACATTTTAAAGGAAACATCTGAATTTTAACCCTGTTCTGAGCTCAGGGCTACAGAGTTGCTGCCCTGCTGATTTCAGGGCATGTTGTATCCTCCAGTAGTTAAACATGAGACCAACAGGCATGGAAGGCATTCCATTTCATTGTTGTATTGCGGTACCATCAACAGAGTTATGCATGGATTTTTAATCTTGATGTAGGCAGTCAAGAACAGGTTCATTAATGCTGAAAAAACAAGAGAGGAATTCTATAATTTTATCTCTTTGGGAACCATTCATTTTAGATTCTTTTCAGCAATTGCTCCAAGTATACTGATCATGTCTGGATCTTGTTCTTATTTAATATTCCAGTAAAAGTTATAAACAATTATTTAAGCATTGAATTAAGTTATTAAGTTTGATGTCTAGCTAATCTATTACTGCTCAGTTTGTCACAAACTTTTTCAGTGATGTTAGTTGCACCTGTATTAAGAAGTGTTTACTTTTTTTTTGTCATTCTTTTTTCTGTGTAGGAAACCACCACACAACCCCAACCTTCAGAAGAAGAAGGTAAAACTGAAACAGCAACTCAAGAAATAGGAAAGCCTGAACACTACATAAAACATCCGTTACAGAATAGGTAAAGCAACAAGCATAAGATTTGACGCAAAAGTTCAAAGTGAGGACCAGTTTTGATGCAATTTATGAATTAATATCAATTACACTGAAATGCATCCCATCACATGGGTTGGATATATAAATGCCCATAGAGTAGATGCCTATGAATATTTTCTATATTCTATATTCATATGCCTATAAAAGCCATTTTCAGGCAATTTTTTTCTGTAATTTACCAGATTTATGGCTTATTACTTAAAATACCAATATTGAGGCAGAGAATTTTTCTGACAGGAAAAGTTTCTTCCTTATGGTCATTTAGGGCACCATAATACTTTGGCCACTTCATGGTAATCTGAGATGTTGTCTTCCATGGTCATGGGATCTGAAATACCGTATATTCCGGAGTATAAGCCGACCCCCCCCCCCCCCCCCCCCCCTTCCCCAGGTTAAAAAAGTGACTTTTTCATGTTACCTTTGTATAAGCCGACCCCTTTTGTAGAGGTTTTTGATTTAACCAGAAAAGATCACAAGATTTCACATGCTGGTACTCGGCTTTGCAGATCCGGACCCCGGAAATTTTGTGAACCTACGTATTGTAGAGCATTATAGGCGAATTCTTAATAAATAAATCAGGGAGAGAAATTTTGGATTAGGTTTCCAATGGAAAAGAATCCTCTGAAATGTAACCCCCGTGAAACAATTTAGCGCCCATTGCAATCTCGTTAAGACGTAACACAGGGTGGCGGGATCAGTACGTGTACTCAGTATTGAGTTTGCAACCACCATGTACAAAAGATTAAAACAAATGTGATATGATGCTGGCTTCAAGCTGAAAGTTGTTGATTTTGCTAAAGGAGCGAATAATTCTGCAGCTGCTAAGAAGTTTAGTGCAAACGAGAGAGGGTGGAGAAAGGTAGAGAACACTTTGAGGGAAATGCCAAAGACGAAATGTGCAAACCGCGGAAAAACATGCCAGTGGCCAGAACTGGAAGAAAAAGTTTTAGAGTGGGTGAATCACCAGTGATTGTCAGGATACATTGTTACCAGAGAATTGATTCGAGTTCAAGCGTTGAAATGGGACGAAAAACACCGTGAAGTCAGCGAAAATTTCAAAGCTACGCGAAGTTGGTGCACCCGATTTACGAATAGACATGATCTTGTGTTGAGATTAAAAAAAACAAAGATTGCTCAGAAAATTCCTGCGAGGTGTTGCTTATGTTCAAGAATGCTGCTGGATGGACGAAGCAGGTTACTTGAAGTCGGTTAAAGAGGTGTGGCGTCAATGTCCCGAAGGTGTCAGAAGGGAAAAGTCGCTACTTGTCTGGGACATTTTCAAAGCGCAGTTGTCAGGTGAGACAAAAGCAGCACTGAAAGCTGAAAATACGGACATTGCAGTCATCTCCGGTGGTTTGACATCCATGCTCCAGCCACGAGATGAGTTTAAACAAACCAAAGATTTCACGCGTCGACAGTGGAACCAATTTAACTCAAAAACAGCCAATAAATATGACCTGTCTTCAGTGTATTCATTTTTCCGAAGTTGGCACCCTCTGTGTAAGCTGACCCCCTAATTTTAGGACCAAACTTTAGGGCTTGGCTTATACACCGGAATTTATGGTATCCAAAAACATGATACAAATTAGATCACCTATTGGTGACCTTATTGCTGTAGCATGTGTTTGCCTAAATGTCATTTTGTTTAAAAATCCATTTGTTGTTTAACAAGAATATTGAGAAAGTGATATGTAACACACATTTATTTCTTCCTGCATTTTTCAGTGCTTTTTTTTGTGTGTCATCTGTATTACAATCTGCAAAATTTTAATCTATTCTCCAGCACTTCACTTACTCCAAATGTTTTCATGGAAGAAAACTACAAGGTGGAATCAGTTAAAACTAGTGCTCTCCAGGAATAGAACTATCCCATTAGTCCAGGATAATATGTATAATGAGTAATCCAAGACCTGAAAACTATTGGTATATTTATTTTTAACTTTCTATTTTAAAGCCTGATTGCAGAATTCTGGCCTTTTTTCATTTGATACTGACCTAATTTTGACTAGAGGCTAGGAGAGTTAACTCTAGCCAATCTGTCTTGGTTATCAGGCTGAAATACATTATGGCCATGTGTTCTCAGTCATGGCATCAGAAAATGATAATTGGTTGTTTTGATTTCCCCCGTTATGACTGTAGTCTTGTTGCCTCGGTTAAATTGGTTCTTATTTTTCCAGTCACAATCAATCTGAGACTCCTTCAAATTCTATTATGAAGGATCTTTCAAACAACAAACAAAATAGTTTTCATTTCCTAGTGCTTAGGCATTGATTTTTTATCAGAAGTTCTGGAATTAAGAAGAAACTGTCTCACTGCACCAAAGCTCAGTTTTCACATGAATGTTAAGGTTTTGAGAAGTTTTGAGGGCTGCTCTTTATAACTAATCTCATCTTTTAATTTTCTATAATATATCTCTAGATGGGCACTTTGGTTCTTCAAAAATGACAAAAACAAAACTTGGCAAGCAAATCTGCGTCTGATATCCAAATTTGATACAGTGGAAGACTTCTGGGCGTAAGTCAAAATATGAAAATGTATCTTTGAAGTTAGCAGAGGCGCATCAAGGCTATAAATTACTATAAAAGTTCAAAGAAATGTGCAGTATTAAATTGGAAAGGAAATAATTTTAAATGGCCATGTACATACAGATGCTGTTTTATGGAAAATACCATCAAAAGATAATCCATGACAGGGAGTGTGTTAGAGAGCTTTCTTTTAATCAGGACAGCAATTGAGATTTTAAAGGCAGACTTCCGCAGCAATTTACAAAAAAAAGCTTTGACCAGCGACCAGTCGGTGTTTGGGATTGATTAGCAAGAGCAAATTACAGGAAGGCAGTGGCAAGCACTGTGGACAGAGTCAGAGTGGTCATCTTGAGGCTTCAGTCAGAAAGCAAAAGAAAAGCTCTAGGTTAAGTTTGTTTTTTTTTTCCCTTCCCTTCTTTATATTTGCTCAACTAAAAGTGTGGAGGTGCCACACAGGAAAGATTCTAGCATGGATAAAGCAGTGGTTGATTGGCAGGAGGCAAAGAGTAGGAATAAAGGGAGCCTTTTCTGGTTAGGTGCTGGTGATTAGTGATGTTCCGTAGGTGTCTGTGTTGGGACTGATTCTTTTTACACTCTATGTCATAGGTGTCAAACACAAGGCCCGCGGGCCATATCCAGCCCGGCGTACAATTACATCCGGCCCGCGAGATCATTTTAGATAGATCTATTATTTTAATTATTAATGGCCCGGCGATATGAAACGCTGATAACACACCCCCCCCCCCCCCCGTCAAGCGTCTGTTGCTGTATACAACACTATTCTGAAGTCAAAGCTAACCCCTAACAATGGCGAAGAGAAAAGTTGATTCTGAAAAAAGAGTCTTTCAAAACCGATGGGTTGCTGAGTATAGTTTGTGAGATAGCCACTGATTTAAGAACACAGTTGATTGAAAGAAGCAACCCATTTATTGCATACTCGCTTGCTGTGGAAGAAAGTGCTGATATGACGGACACTGCACAGCTGGCTATCTTCATCTGAGGAGTGGACTCCAATTTGTGCGTTACAGAGGAAATATTGAACATTAAATCGATGCACGGGACGACGACAGGAAAAGACATTTTTGAAAATGTATGTCAAAGTGTAACCGACATGAAATTGCCCTGGGACAAACTTATTGGACTTACAACAGATGGAGCACCGGCGATGTGCAGTGAAAAAAGTGGACTAGTGGGAAGGATGCGGGTAAAGATGCAGGAGGAGAACTGTACTGGTGAGTTAACAACATATCACTGCATCATACACCAAGAAATGCTGTGTGGTAAAGTCCTAAAGATGGAACATGTAATGAGCACTGTAACACAAGCCGTAAACTTTATCCGAGCTAAAGGTTTAAATCACCGGCAATTTCAGTCTTTTATGCGGGAAATAGATTCAGAGTTTGCCAACATTCCTTATCATACAGAGGTGCGTTGGCTGAGTCGGGGAAAAGTCCTCAATAGAGTTTTTAAGCTCAACAAGGAAATCTGTCAGTTCACGGACATTAAAGGAAAAGACTCCACAGTTTTGCGGGATGAAAAGTGGAAATGTGAGTTGGCGTTTCTGGCTGACATAACAACACATCTCAGCGTCTTAAACCTTCAGCTCCAGGGACGTGACCGCATAATCACTGACATGTATGATGCAGTGAAGGCATTTCAAGTGAAGCTGCTCTTATGGGAGACACAAATGCACCAGTACAACTTGCCTCATTTTCCCTGTTGCCAAGTAATGTTGAACCAGGTCGGCGCAATGATGTTCCCAAATGCGCACTTTGCTGATAAACTGAGCGCACTTCGCACTGAGTTCGCATGGCGCTTTGGTGACTTTGAAGCACAAAAAATTAATTTCGAGCTGCTTCGCAACCCATTTGCCGTCGACGTGGAAACTGCACCTGTACAGATTCAGATGGAGCTGATAGAGCTGCAGTGTAATGGGACACTAACGGCAAAGTACTACACTGCAGGGCCCGTACAGTTTATTCGCTCCATTCCTGAAGCAATGCCTCAGCTCCGTCTACATGCAGCTCGAACCTTGTGCATGTTTGGTAGCACATATCTGTGTGAGAAGCTTTTCTCAGTAATGAAGATTAACAAAACATCACACAGGAGTCGTCTCACTGACGAACACCTGCAGTCCATCCTGAGAATCTCCACAACACAGAACCTTACACCAAACCTAAACGGACTTATTGCCAAGAAAAGATGCCAAGCATCCAGCTCTGACAAAACGGCATAAGAGCAAAGAAAACTGTGTTTTGATTTGTTGTTGTTTTAACTTTTGCTGAAAAGCACAAATTTTATTTATATTTTCAGGGTTTTTTTGCAGCATGCTCATATTTCTAACTTGTATAATACTGACAGGAGATATTTTTATGGAGAGCAAAATATTTAAGTTATTTAAAGTTTTAGTTTATTTTTTCTGGAATAATATTCCTGTCTGTTTTTATTCATATTTATGTTCAAAAAATGTTTGGTTTTAGTGTGTTCAATAAATGTTTATCCTGTTTGGCCCGTGACCTAAAGTGTGCTTTGAGTTTTGGCCCCATGTGCAATTGAGTTCGACACCTGTGCTCTTTGTCAATGACTTGGATGATGGAATTGATTGCTTTGATGCAAAGTTTGCAGACGATGTGAAGATAGTTAGAGGGGCAAGTGGTTTTGAGGAAGTAGAAGGGCTTTGATTAGGAGAATGGACAAATAAGTTGCAGATGGAATACAATGTCAGGAATTGTATGGTCAAGCACTTTGGTAGAAGAAATTGAAAGGTGACTATTTTCTAAATGGAGATAAAATACAATAAACCGAGTCCGTGTGCAGTATTCCCTCAAGCTTAATTTGCAGGTTGAGTCTGTGGTAAGGAAGGCAAATGTGATATTAGTATTTATTTCAAGAGGATGGAATATAAAAACAAGAATGTAACTTTGAGACTTTAAAAAGCACCCATGAGGCCTCACTTGGAGTATTATGAGCCCTTATCTTAGAAAAGATCTGTTGAAACTGGAGAGGGTTCAAAGGAAGTTCATGAAAATGATTCCAGTAATGAATAGCTTGTCATATGAAGAGAGTTTGATGGCTCTAGGCCAGTATTCAATGGAATTCAGAAGAATGCGGGGTGACCTCTTTGAAATCTAGCGAATGATGACAGGTTTCAGTAGAGTGGATGTGAAGAAGGTGTTTCCTGTCATGTGAGAATCTGAGACCAGAGGAGACCGTCTCTGAGTAGAGGGGTGTCCTTTTAGAATGGAGATGAGGAATTTTTTCAGCCAGAGAATGATGAGTCTCCGCAATTCTTTGCCACAAGCAGCTGTGGAGGCCAAGTCAATGCTTGATTGGTCAGGGTGTGAGGAGATGCAGGGAGAAGGCAGGAGATTGGGACTGAGAGGAAAATTAGATCAGTCCTGATGAAATGGCAGAGCAGACTCAATGGGCCAAATGGCCTATTTCTGCTCTCATATCTTATGGTCTTAAGAAAATCTTAAGAAATTATTTCTTTTGAATCTAATTGATCAAATTTTTTATGTTTTTACTTTGAACAAGAACAGTACGGATTTTAATGGAATGGTTAAAAAATAAAAGATTCTATTGCATGTATTTTAAACAAAATTGGAAGGCGATGCTGGTCTGTTATGCTTCCAAGCAGATGGAGTCAAGGGGCAAATAGTCATATGGCTGGGAAACCAGCCTGCAGAATATACATAATATGGGCATTAACTATTACAATTTTAACTGATGAAAGATGGGAAGTGATGCACTGCAAGGATTGAAGCTGGGATCATTGCTTTTTTATCTAATTACATTGATGATTTGGTGTCTTGAATCTGAAGTATTTATTAGAGATACTGATTTATCATGGAGATGGACTGGGAAATGGCAAATGGATTTCATTTTAGATAAGTGTGAGGTGATGCATTTTGGACAGTCCAACCAGGGTAGGGCTTGTACAGTGAATAGCAGGCGTTGACAAGTCCTGATGAAGGGTCTCGGCCCGAAACATTGACTGCTCCTTTCAACGGATGCTGCCCGACCTGCTGAGTTCATCCAGCTTTTTTGTACGTCTTGATTTGACCACAGCATCTGCAGCGTACTTTGTGTTTACTAGGCATTGACAAGTGCTGTGAAACAGAGAAACTTGGTAGTACGCAGTTTGCTGGAAGTAACCATGCAAATACACAAGATTGTGAAGAAGGCATTTAACATGCTGGCCTCCATAGGTCAGGATATCAAGTTAAGGAGTAGGGACGTTATGTTTCAGTTATATAAAATGAGGCCGCACATTTTTTGTCACCCCATTATAGTAAAAGATGCTATCAAGCTGGAGAGGATGCAGAAGAGATTTGAAGAAGCTACCTGGACTTTAGGCTCTGAGTTATAGTTAGTTTAACCACACTGGATTGTTATTCCTTGGATAGTTTGCTTGGACATAGGAGTTTGCTATGGATAATGTGGTGGGTCATAGTCTTTGCCTCAGTGTTGGGGAGGGTACAGATACAAGATAAGAGGGGAGAGATTTAAGTGACTTCTTTTCACAAAGAGTAATGAGTGCCTGGAATGAGCTGCCTGATGAAGTAGTCAGGATGGGTACAGTTGCAACATTTAAGAGGCATTTGGATGAGTATTTGGTGGGTTAATGGCTGAACAAGAGCAGCTAGGACTAACAGGGAGGATGCCATGGTTAGCATGGGCCAGTTGGGCTGAAGGGCAGGTTTCTGTGTTCTTTTACTCAGTCTTTGAAAATTTGCTGACAGCACCAAATTGGATAGAAGACAAGCAAATTACAAGATAATAATAAGTGTGTAGATTGAGCATGTGATTAAAATTTAGTATGGAAGTCTGAATTTGGTAAGAAGAGCAGGGAATCTACGTTCCTATTTTTTAAAAAAGCTGAAAAATAAGGATTTTTATTAAAGAGAAAATTAAGCTGTTGGTTTCAAGAATACAGAAAAATGGATAGTTGTTTGGAGGAGATGGGGGTTGATTGGAGCACCAAAAGCTGAAGACCAAGCAAATGTAATATGTAATTCAGAATAGTTATTTCATAGGAGTATATGGAATGCTGAACTTGATGAAATGTGTGGATGCATTTAAGGGGATGTCAGGCAAGCACATGAGGTGGAAAGAACTAGAAAGGTGCTACTTGCATGGTATTAGAGTTTGAGAGGTGTCTTATGTGTGGGGTGAGGGAAACACGTTCCTATTCCCTTCTGACTGTCATTGAGCTACATGCCTTTTGCAATTTAAGGGTGACTACCTCCCTGTAGTTCAGAGTATATTGACTAGCTACATTGCAGCCGGGTATGGAAACGGCAATGCCCTTGAATGGAAAATCCTACAGGAAAAAGTAGTGGATATAGCTTAGTTCATCATAGGTTAAGCCCTCCCCAACATTTAATACATCTACATGGAGTGTTGTCGCAGGAAAACAGCATCCATCATCAGGGACACCCACCACCCATGCTCTCTTCTCACTGTGCCATCAGGAGGAAGGTACAGGAGCCACCAAGTACAGGAACAGTTATTACCCCTCAACCTTCAGGCTTTTGAACCAAAGGGAGTAACTTCATTTCACTCCACTGCTCTTGCCCCATCACTGAACTGTTCCCACAACCTATGGGCTCACCTTCAAGGACACTTCATCGTATGTACTCTTTACTTACTGCTTATTTATTATTATTACTATCTACACAATTTTTTGTATTTTGTACACTGGTTGTTCACCCTGTTGGTATGGCTTTCATTGATTCTATTATGGTTATTTGATTTATTGAATATGCCTGCAAGAAAATGTATCTCAGGGTTGTATATGATGACATGTATGTACTTTGGTAATGAATTTCCTTTGAACTTTGAGACTGGAGGTCTTCTAGCTCTCCCACATTTGGCAAGAAGAACACGCCTCTGACCCCAAATCCATTCTCACTGCTCTAGCTTGGTACAAATAGACAAATTCACCAGAAACATATCTTAGCCTCTGCCTTTTGAGCTAAAGCCTCCATCTCCCCACTCAACATCTGTCCATTCCAACAACTGATGCTCCCACAATGGCTGCTCTGCTTAGACCTAACTACTTTTCATTGGCCCTTGCCAATACAATGATCTGAGTGTTACATTTCATGTCACACTATTGCCATAGCTCAACCAATTTTTTTTTAATCAAACATTCTTGTTGGAATTTCCTGGGAAACTATACTTCTAGTTCCTGATAGAAAGGAGAGAGTTGTGCTTCAATCTATTCCCATTTGAGTTTAAATTAACTTTTGAATAAATCTATTCTTAATTTTAAGCCTCTTAATATACATAATTCCATGTCTCTGGGTTTGAGCAATTTGAAGATTTTTGCTTTTGAGTTGTCTAATTCAGTCTTTTTTTTAAAGCAGAAATTTAGCTGTGATTAATCTGAGTAGATTGTACCATCCGGTTGCTGAGCTTCCTTTTCTTTCAGTTGCATTATTAGCTGTTGTCTTCGCTTTGAAGATCAGGCAACCATTTTTCCTTGTAGGCTGTCTTTCTGGCATGTAGATGGTAGTTGTCTGGCTGTCTTTTTTTTATTGCCTGTGATTGTATCCAATTGTCATTTTGCCTTGCTTTAAAATCACGGTGCCAAAATTTTGCAACTTGCACTTTTCCTTTGAAGGATGGTATAACTGTATGAACAAGATAAAGCCTTTGTATAAGTAGGGTGAGTGACTTTGGCTAATCTGGTTTGTGTTTTCTGAAAGATTAGTACTGAAGTTTAATAAATAAATCGGGCAGTAAACTAGATCACCTTGTAGTGTACTTGTAGGGCTTGCATGGATATTGAAGTGGCATTGACTTCAGTGATCAAATCCTAGATGTGGTAGTATGCTAATAGTGTCCACCTTTTTCAAGGATATGAACTGCTCTAATACTTGATTTGTTTTTTTAAAATATCTATTATCTGTGAATTACGTTTTTTTAAAGCTTCAATTCAGGACTGAAAGCTAAATCATTCAGTGTCCTCTGCACTGAGGAAATAACTGGGTTTAGTCCTTTTTAAAGGAAGTATGCGGAAAGTCAGCTAGCGTTTGTGGTAGCAAGACTGGTTACCTTTTCAGATGTGAGCTTATGAAGTTAGTTATGGCACAGAAGCAATGTTTTACATATAAAACATTATACATTATAAAACATGCTCACACCTCAACATGAGGAACATGTTTTTGTGGTAATTAGCTTGCCAAACTCAATAAAAATCCATGACGTTACAGGAAGAACATGTAAACTCCTTGCAGATAACACTTGGAAGTCAGAATTGAAGCTGCCTTTGGTACTGTGAAGCAGTGCCTGTGCTGGCTGTGGCACTGTGCTGTTCTTGTATGTTATTTGGCTATGAATTATTAACTTGACACCTCAGCGTAAATGGTTTGCTAGTGTGTTGAGTTGGGGCAGGTTTATATCTTCAGTTGATACTCACAGAGAAGATGTACAAAGAACCGAATACAGAATATGCTCCTGATCATCTATTTTAAATACATCAAAAGCATAAATGCTAATGATCAGGTTGTGGGGGGGGGGGGGGGGGCAGTTATAGTCCAAAAACCTCAGAATAACGTTGTGACTCTGGAAAACATGTTATTTGAGGGGGACATTGCATCAGGTGAATAGTACTTGAATATTAACGGAGTACTTGCTCTTGTTAGTCCAAGTTGAAAATCTTCATGAGTTTATTTATGACAATTTTAGTCATTGGAGGATAGAAATGGGAATTAAGGTCTTGCCCACAGGAGTTGTACAAATCAGGTTAATCACTAAAGTGTTGGCTTATGTGACAAATACATAAAGTCAGGAAATATGCATGGTTTGGTGATCTTCACACCGAAACACAACTGCAACATTTCTGTATCCTTTGTTCTGATTAATGTTTGTCTTTTCTCCATCTCACAGCCTTTATAATCATATCCAGCTTTGTAGTAATTTAATATCGGGCTGCGATTACTCTCTCTTCAAGGTAAGTAGATAGTTGTATCTTTAAAATTTCAGAGTTAACAATATATTTAGTGTTACCTAAACATGCTAATAACTTAATAATTAAGCATCACCTGGGTTTTTCTGTTGATTAATGACATTGCTCATCATTCAGTTTTGTAGCCTACACTGGCAGCAAGCTGAGCTCAATGCTCCCATATTTAATTATTGGGAAAAGGATTTCATTTACATTGACAACGCTTCCAGTGAAGAATGTTGATATCATATCTACCACTATGTTCTGTTATCAAAACAAGTGGCCCTTTGTA
This sequence comes from Hemitrygon akajei, assembly GCF_048418815.1. Taxonomy (NCBI): domain Eukaryota; kingdom Metazoa; phylum Chordata; class Chondrichthyes; order Myliobatiformes; family Dasyatidae; genus Hemitrygon; species Hemitrygon akajei. Next base: position 38,934,880 of record NC_133127.1, read on the forward strand.
AAAATTTTCTCTTCATTCTCAACTTTTATCATAGCATTACCTGAAGAATTATTTCTTACTTGCCATTAGTACTTTGACTGTTTGTGGTGAAGATGGTGCAAGAAAGGGAAAGAAATAAATGTGAATTTTAGAAATTAAAGAAATGGGCAGTAGCATCCTTGTGCTAAATTGTATATTTGAGTTAGCTTTTATTTTAATTTAACCACTTTTGACCATTTTATCTCAAACATGATCAGTTTTAGTACTTGATTCAGCATGAGTTCTAGTTGAAAGGTCACCTATAGTCAAGCTTCTGTTGAAATTATACTCACAGTAACAAGGCAGGTTCTTTAAGAAGCAAGTTTCCCTAGAAATGCATTGAAGTGAAATACATGGTGAGCTAAAGGACAAGTATTGCCTTTGAATCATAGAATATTGATTCCACCCTCTATGGTAGTGTCTTCTATGGAGTTAGAATCTAGCCTTGCAGTCATGAGTGTATAGGATGTAGGGGGCTGAGGATACAACCTTGTGAGATAGGATTTTCAGAGTGAATGACATGGCCCTGAGGAGTGTTGTGGTACAGAGGAACCTTAGAGTACAAGATGAAGAAGGCTTTTGGGCACTGGACTTCATAAGTCAGGGCATTGGTACACAACCCTGATAAGGTGGTCCTTGCAGTATTTTTTCAGGACCCTGCTCTAGGAATAATGTTATTAAACTGGAAAGAGTAGAAAAGATTTACAAGGATATTGACAGGACTTGGGACCGTGTTATTGGAAGAAGTTAAACAGGCTAGATCTTTTTTCCTTGGAGTGTAGGAGACTTGAGAGGTGGTATATAAAATCATGAGAGGCATAGTTAGAATGCACTGTCTTTTTCCCAGGATTGGGCAAATCATGAACTACAGAGCATAGATTTAAGGTGAGGAGGGAAATGGCAGGTTTTTCTACATAAATGGTGATTTCTGTAGAATGAACTGCCAGAGAAAATGGTTAAGGCAAGTACAGTAACTTTTAATGAACAGTCGGTTAGGTACGTAGATTGAGAAGGTTTAGAAGTGGGTTAAACCCTGGCAAATAGGACCAGTTTGGATAGGGCATCTTGATTACATGAAACAGTTAAAGCTAGAGAGTCTGTTTCCTTGCTGTATAACTCTGAGACCACATGCATTTCCACAAGATGGTATGTAACTTTTTGATTACCTGCCTCAATGCAAAAGTAGTAAGGAATAGAAAAGTACAAGTTATGCAGAGGTTTTTAACAAAATGAAAGTGGTGTTCCATAATAATCCAGAAAACCCTATTCTGTTTGTTTCTTAATGTGGAAGTTGTCTTTCAAAGGAATTGGAATGACCCATTGTTGTAAAAAATCAGCCTACAAAGTCCAAGAATCAATTCTGGAGGGTGGATTGAGATGTCTTTGTTTCTTTGTATGTACACATATTAATATCAATGTAGAGGTTATCAGTGGCATGTTATGCCATCCTAAAGGCTCCAAAATATAGTGCTAAGCATGAGGAGGAGGGACCTAGAAGGCGGTGCTGATCTGAGTAGTTGAAAAGTGCTGGGAAGCGGCTCCTGAGCTCTGACTTCAACCTGCTGGGTTAAATACATTGTTTCTGTGTTGTAAAAGCTTTTCTAATGAACAAATTAGCTAAAATTTAGGCCCTATTGAATGCTATAAATCATGTATCCAGTATCTCTTGCTTTTGCCTTCAGGGCGTAACATGCCTATAAGGTTGCAAGTTCGGAACCATTCTTGTTTCTGATCAGAATATTTTGGGATTAAACTGCAACATCTTTTACCTTTCAAAGAACTACCAATTTGTTCAACAAATAGAATATGAATTTCTAGATGATGTACAGTTAAAGAATGTTTTTATCCCCAAATATTAGTTATAGAAATATATTTTATGTAGATATTTTGCATGCATTTGTTGATTCACAGTTACAGTGAAAATATCACTTGCAATAATTAGATGTAACTGCATTGATTGCTGTTAGGCTGTTGATAACCAATAACAGGACATTAATGTCCAAGATACAAAAGACAGAACCTCTATATTTTCCCAATAAATAATATAGTTTAAATTGAAAATAAATTAAAAAAAATCAAAACTATAATTCTATCACTTATATTTAAGCTTCTACTTGACCTGATTTTAAAAAAAAAATATTTTCCATGTAGGATGGCATTGAACCTATGTGGGAGGATGAAAAAAACAAACGAGGTGGAAGATGGCTGCTGACTCTTTCCAAGCAACAAAGAAAGACAGATCTGGATCGCATTTGGTTAGAAACTGTAGGTATTCTTTCCTCAAAATGTTAGGTCCAATTAACTTTGTCAGTTCTGACTTCATATCTCATGAAAATCTGCCTACATTTAACCATTGATTGCTCTTGCAAAAGTTAAGGCATTAAATGAGTCCATTAGTTGGTATACTGCAAGGCATTAAACAAGTTTGATAATCAGATCTATTTTTACAATGTTGAGTTTTGAATAGTGATCAACCCCACCCCAAAAAAGTTGAGGGAGGATGCTGCTGTCCTTAAAAATAGTTGCAAGGCATAATTTTATTTATCTGATTCAGCCTCAGTTTAATGTCTTATCAAGAGGATGATTATTGATTGAATTTGGGGGTATGTTAGACCTGTACTTTGGTTTTTAATCTATCAAGCTTTAAGTTCTTAAAACTTATCACAGCAATTCACTAATTTATAATACTTTTTTATCTGTTCTATTTCTGCCTCCCCCACAAAAAAAGCTGTTGTGCCTTATAGGAGAAGCATTTGATGAGCATAGTGATGACGCTTGTGGTGCAGTAGTCAATGTTAGAAACAAAGGTGACAAAATAGCTATATGGACTACTGATTGTGAAAATAGAGAATCTATCACATATATAGGGTAAGTGAACATATGACATACCATTTTCCTTAGATTTGTCATATTCTCTTAAATGTTTACTACTAGATACTATGGATGTATACTGTGGCAAGTAAGAGGCTGTTTTGAACATTGTTGAACATATGAACATTTTCTTTTTCTTCAGCACTAGTTCATGTTGCAAACCAAAGCAAGTCCTTGAGGTCTAAATTAAATGTTTAATAGAGATGTCTTACAAACTTTCAGGGAACATAGAACAATCTAGCATAGGAGCAGGCTCTTCACCCCACGATGTCTGCGCTGAACACGAAGCTGATTTAAACTATATCTCTTCCACCTGTATGTGATTCACATTCCTCCATTTCTTGCATATTCACGTCTATACCTAACACCTTTATTGCATCTGCTTCCATCACTTCTCTGGCAGCCTGTTCCAAGCACCTAGTATTTTTTTTAAATGCATGTCCTCTAATACTTTCCTACCCTGAGAAAATGATTCTGTTACCTTTATGTATGCCTCTCATAATTTTATTAGCCTCCATCAGGTCTTCCTTCAGCTTCAAAGTTTGAACTAAGTTTATTATCATAGTACGTACATATATGTCACCATATACAACACAGAGATTCATTTTCTGGTGAGCAATCACAGTAAATACAAGAAACAATAGGATCAATGAAAGACCACAACCAGCAGGACAAACAACAACCACTGTGCAAATACAAAAAAGAGGGAAAAATAAGAAATATTAACAATAAATAAGCAATAAATATCAAGAACATGAGATGAAGGGTCATTGAAATTGAGTCCAGTTCAGTAGGAACAGTTCAGTGATGGGTAAGCGAAGTTGAGTTCAACACGCCAGAGAAACTTAGCCAACCTCTTCTTGTAGCTCATATCCTACACTCCAGGCAGCATATTGGTGAACATCTTCTATGCTCTTTTGAGCCTCCATGTCATATAATGGAGTAACCATTAATCATTGCAGAAAATTTATTTAGGTACTGAACTAGGAGATCAGTGTTTTCTCTGAAGTTTTCTACAATGTACGGAGGCTCAGTGTGAAGAGGGTAAGATAGAAAAGAACAAGTTGCTTGCAGCTGTTATTTGTGTAATGCATTCTGGATTGAGCTGATCTAATCCTTTGAATGTACGTCGTATTGAACATCACTTGCTTAAAATGATTTAGTAGCATACTTAGACATGCATCTCACTTGAATGTGTGTCATGAGATGTTTGGGGCTGAGCCTAGATGGTTCAAGAACCACCTTGTGTCACCCAGCCAAAGTCTGCACAAGGTCAGTGAGTATAACCTGGCCATGAGTTTGTTATATTGCGTGGCTGCCTCAAATCAAACAGTACCAATATTTTTGTTTGGAAGTAAAAGGCAGTGAGTTGGCAGTTTTGACCTTGAGGCATAAGGAAATTTTTATGTTATTTCCAAAGGATACCATAAAATTAGGATATGCAAGCTTAGTTTTTATGTGACCACAGAGACATTTATGCTAATTTCATCCTCAAGTGTTAAAATCTGGTGCATTTGAAAGTATTGAAGATTGAGTTGCAAAGTTTATCATAGAATGCAGTTACAAATTGGGGTGGGGGAGAGTGGTGGGGAATTATGTGAGTAAAACTGAATCTGATTTTGAACAGTTAACTGCACTTGTGGAATACTGCATGTGTATTTGTTACAGCTTCAAGAGAATCTAGCCATACCAATTTTGGCATTGTCTCCATAATGAAAGTTGCATTTGCTTTGTCCTAGAAAAAAGCTATAGGTGTTAGCCTTTTGAAAACTATTTGTGTGTGTGCTGGGCAAAACCAGTTTCTTTTAATGGGCTAATTAAACAGCTAAATACCTGTACTCTACTTTCTATAATGGGTGCCACATTTGTTATAGGTGCTTCTGTTAAAGTAAACCAACAATAATGGTTACCTAATAATGATTAGAGATGGTTAGTTACCTAGTACTTTTTAGCTGGGGTTTTCTCTTCACAGTAAAGGAGGATGAGAGGTGTCTTGATAGATCTGTATTACAAGTTAATAGGCATAGATAGAATGGATAGCCATAGACTTTCCCCCAGGCCAGAAATGGCTGATACAAAGGGTTGAAATTTTAAGGAGATTGGAGAAAAGTTTTGGGGATTGGAACATCCTTCTAGGGGTGGTGGTAGAGACAGATACATTTAAGAAACTCTTTGATTGGCATTTGGTAGGAAAATGGAAGGTTATGTAGGAGGGAATGGTTAGATTGATCTTAATGTAGGTTAAAAGCATGTCACAAGACTGGGGTCTGAAGGGCTTGTTCTGTGCTATAACATTCTATGATTTGTTAAAGAGGAGTCTAGCTTGGAATCTTAATTATTTATACTTTGCTTTGAAACAGGAGAATTTACAAAGAAAGATTAGGGCTTCCTCCTAAAGTAGTGATTGGCTATCAGTCCCATACAGATACTGCCACAAAAAGTGGATCAACAACCAAGAACAGGTATGTTGTTTGAGAAGGCACCAGTTGTATGCTCATCGCTAGAAGACTGGATACGTAAAGCAATCTACACTTCAAATTAAACCAAAGCTTCTAGTAAGCAGAATGGGACTGCATTCTAACATTACACAAGTGTGTGAGTTTTCAGTCATTTTTCTATCTTCGACTTTGTTCAGTATTCTGTGAAAATAACCCTTTCCCTTCAAAATATTTTATGAATCCATTTAGTTCCTGAAATTTTCCAAAAGTGTTAAAGATGGCTTGTAAAGTAAAATATTTTAAAAGTTGCAAGTTTTTAAAAAAATAATAGATTACCTTACACTAAATGTGACACAATTTAAATTTAGACTTTGGTAGGTTGGGGCTTGTTAGTAATTTTGAAAGGGAAAGGGTTAAGATCTTGTCCGAATGTTGTAGTCTTTAGCAGTTTAGTTCAGTTCTGACTTTTGTTTTGTACAGCAAACAAAAAGATTTGCTGTAATCCGTGCTTATTTGTTGGCTGTTAGATTTAATTTATTCATTGGTTTTAAATTTTAAACAAAAAGCTCTAATAACAGCTTGGTTAATTTAGATCATGAGATGTAATGCGTGTTTTGGGACTGGGCATATAATTTTAAATTGGTAGAATTCAAAAGTTGTCATATGCATTTCTTAAATCCTACATTAGTACAGAATTCACAGTTTGATTTAAACTTTAACTTTGAACAAGCTTTTGCAGTTTAGTGATTTATACTTTTTTGGGCAAGTGGGTTTCTCTTTTTAAAAAAAAGTGTATTTTGTTTTTTTTAATTGCAATATGATGATTACATTCCTTGCTCGAGATGTTGAAATATATTGAAATCCTCTATATGTTTTGTATTGTTCTGCTGTATTTTAAAACATGTATCCTTGGAAGAAACTCTATTTTGCATTGGTTATAAAGGCTGAATTAGGAAAATGGTCCCAAAAAGTATACGTATTAAAAGTGTAAAAACAAGAACTGTGTAAATAAAACTGTACAGTGAAATTTCTGGCATTCAGTAGCTGTGGTTTCATTTCATCAATTTCTTTACAACGTTAAGCTGCTTACCTGCCACTTATGGAAATATACCTGCATTTGCCTACAGAACTTACTTCAGTCTACACCACCAGTTTATTAATTGTGTCACTTGTCACTTGAAGCATTTTGCTGCCTCCAAGACTTGTTTATAATTTCTATTTTTGACTTTAATCTGAGGTGCTTGTTACCATTGCAGGTTTCCATTATCAAATCATACTAATTAGATTGGACACAACATAATTGAGTGGTGTGGGAGAAAAAAGATGCTACATTTTTTTAAAGGAATTACAACAATATGTATGTATATTTACATACGCAAGTTTCATGGCAGTAACAGGTCAGTTTAGAATGATGTGTTGTAAATTTTGTTCACGCAGTCAATATTCTGATATAATTTTGAGTGCTGGACCACAAATGTAGAATAGCTAAATCTGTTCACGTTATAATCAGTTCCTCTTGAATTTATCCACAACTAAAATACCTAATAGATTGTCTGCCATAACAACTTAAAGGTACCTCCAGTTTGCCTCCTCTTGCTGTTTCTAAACTCTTATTTTGTGTTTTCATCTGACATCTTACTTTCTCAATTTCAAAAGAATGTTAGCATGTGTATTTGCTCAACAGTACTGGAGTAGATTGGTTATTGGAGAACTGAGTGGGTAAATTCATAAGAGGTTGTGATCGAACCAGTCAGAATGCTCTCCATCATACTTTGATAGAAATTTGCAGAGTCCTCGGGGACATCATATCTTAAATTTCTCACTGGCATCCCTCCTGCATGATCGCATTAATGTGTTGTAACCTCGGTAGATCCTCTGATACGCTGATATCCAAAAGCATGAAGTTGGTCACCCTTTTCACTGCTGACCCATCAATGAGGACTGAAGATGTGTTCTCCCAGCCTCCCTTTTCTCAAATCCACAATCAATGTGTTGTTCTTGTTGATACTGAGTGCAAGATTGGTGTGATGCCACTCAACCAGCCGAACTATCTCACCCCTGTACACATCTGAAATTATCTTAGCACCCAAAGCCACTCCTTAACCCCACATTCTGAGGGACTTGCCCTTTGTTCCAGACTCCTGCAGAGGAATCAAATTCTTGATATCTTGTCTGTTTTTGTATTGAGTTTTTCCAAACTTATGCTAATTTTACTGTATCTCTCCGTGTAATACTCTGCTTTCTCTACAGAAATCTATAAAAGCCTTCTGATTATATCACCCTTGGTCATTTCCTTGGAGAAAAGAGCACCAGCCTGTACACATTTTTAAAAGTTTGTGATATTTACTCCTAGCAACTTAAAAGATCTCAACCCTCTGGATTTCAGCACTTAATGTAAACAGGAGTGTGTGCATAGCCTCCCTGAAGTCAATGGCCAGGTCTTTTTCTGAGATTAAGGGAAAGATTGTTATCATGTCACCATGCTGCTGTCTCTCAATCTCCTTCCTGGATGACTCATTGTTATTTAAGATTCAGTCCGTTGTTACTACCCTCATGGTCGTCAGGATATAAATGTAAACAAATGTTTTCCCAGTAAGTAGCTGGATCAAGCATTACTATAGAAAACACCAACAGAAAGCAGTGCACGCTGTAAACAGCAAGTTATAGTATACTGAAACACTGGAAAGACGGATCTTGAATGTTGACTAATGCTTCCAGTTGCTTCATGAGATCTTGTCTATGGAAATAAATAGTAGATGAATGGTCTTCATTAGGAAAGGTTTTGATAGAGTGGATCTGGTGATAATTCCATTTAATAATTGGATCAGAAGAAGGGGCTGTGAGTATGATATACTGATACCCAGTGGAACTATTGATGGTGTTCTTGCTTCTACAATTCCAGTGTTTATGGGTATATAGCCCCGTTCACTGAAAAGATACATCTGCTTTATGCAGTCTTGCAGGAACCTAGTAATAACCTTGACCTTCTCCAGTGCTGTGCTGGGAACCTTCCTTCAGGTGTTCTTGGAACAATGTTCTGAGGGCTGCTGGGTGGGGTGAATGGTGTGGCTGCTTAGCACTGGCGTGGGACTCGTGAACTGTACCATGGTGAGTTTGGTACATTACTGAGGAATGGCAGCACCCACACTGTATGTTGACAGGCTTCTTGGGTACTAGAGAGTTTGTCATCATTTTACAGGGATGTGATGGAAATCGCTGTGCTGCATCCTTGTAACATGCATATACATGTGTGTGCACACGCACATGCACCCTCATGGTACCAAACATCAGTACCCATCTCCAGATCATTATCCCTTTTAACATTGATTCCTTTGTGCTTTCCCTTCTGGGGATGCACCCTGGATGCCAAGCACAAGGTACAGTACAGTTGCTATAAGAAATTCATAATCCATCTGGAGAGGGATGAGAGTGTGAAACAGTGAGAGTATAAACATTAGAAGTCAGCTAGATATATAGATGAGGGAGAATCCAATGAGATATTTCAAATGAGTGGTTTGAATTTTATTTGGCCTGTTTCTGCGATCTAAATGGATTAAGAATAAGCATCTATTATTAGTTGTCATTTGCTTTCAATTGTGTGAGTGGTGAAAGTGTGCACAGCCCAGACAGAATCTCTAAAATCAGACACACAGGTCTGGCATATTTTTATCCAGCTATTCTTGTGAGGAAAGGTTGAGTGAGTTTGGGCTTTTCTCTTTGGGACAAAGGAGGATTAGAGGTGTACAAGATAAGAGATAGCCAGCAACTTCCCCAGCCCAGAAATGGCTAATACAGGGGGGCATAATTTTAAGGTGTTTGGTGGAAAGTATAGGGGGATGTCAGAGCCAGGTTTTTTTTAATGTAGGGAATGGTGGCACATGGATTGTGGTGCTAGGGGTGATGGTAGAGGCAAATACCTTGGGTTCATTTAAGAAACTCTTAGGTGCATGGATGAAAGAAAAGTGGAGGTGTACGTGGGAAGGAAGGGTTAGATTGATTTTAGAGTAGGTTAAAGGGTTGCCAAAACATTGTGGTCCAAAGGGCATGTACTCTGCTGTGTTGTGCTGCTTTGCATTTCAAGCAAGGTGGCTACTTGCACCTCTATAAAAAAATGATGACATTGGCTGTAAAGTGGGTTGTTCTTAGTTAAAATGATATAATGCAGGGTAGGAGGAATAAATGGGGTTAACATCAGGTTTTCTCACTATTTGGTTTGTTTGCTGGTTAGCAAACTTACAGAACTTGCTGAAAGTCAAGTTGGTAAAGATCAGCATTGCACATAATTTTTGTCAAATTTCTCATGACAAGATTAAATGCCCTCATCCTTGTCCAAGATCTGTGTTAAAGGTAGCATTGCAGTAGAACTTGGCTCTTCCTTAGCTTTGAACTTGTGCAGAAAGTTGTATGTGTACCATAAAAGCAAACTACTGGTTCAAACTAAAACGACTTGGTAAATTAGGTGTACTTTTATGTATGGGGTCCTTTCTTATAGTACAGCAAAGAACAGAGTTTTCGAAGCTGAGTAGTATCAACTAATCATTCGTGATGTGCTCACAGAGCCAAAAGGTAATTAGGCCATATCAGATTTGGACCTCGACTTGATAAAAGTCTCTAAGATTATGTAAATTTTGGGATTAATAAAGAATATATTCAGGTGCACAAGTCCAACATTCAGTATCAAATAGCCATTAAAGACATTTCTATATCTAGAGGGTAGTTGGAGTGTGGAACTTACTGGTGAGAGCACTAAAAGGATATGTTGAAAGGATTAATAAGAGATTGAGATGTGATGCAAAGGGTTCAGTTCAGCGTATACTTTTTAATATTTTTACTTTGTTACGAGGTTAAGCAGGTTTGACTTGTCCTCAAATACTCTAAAACTAATCTAATAATCTAATACTATAGATATACTATTGACAGTTTCTTGACTAGTTGCATCATAGTTTGGAACAGAAATTTGAATGTGCAGGAGTGTATAGAGCTGCAGAGAGTTGTGGACCCTCCCCTACAACATGGGCACATCCATCTCCACCAATGGTAGCATCTACTGGAGGTGCTGCCTCAAGACAACATCCATCAACTGGGCCATGACATCTTTTCAGTTACCATCTCATAGGAGGTACAGAAGAAACCTGAAGTCCCACATCACCAGGTTCAAGAATGGCTACTTCCTTTTAATCATTTGTTTCTTGAATCAACCAGCAAACCCTAACCACTATAGTTTAACAAGACTCTGATACTTTGATCGCTTTGCATTACAATGAGCTTTGTTTTGTTCTTAAGTGTGTTCTTGTAAAAATTGTGTACGATTTATGTTTAATTTTGTTTTCTTTGTTAATGCTGCTTGTGTGATGCTTTGTTTCTGTGAAGCTTTTGCAAGTAAGTTTTTTCATTGCACCTGTTCATACATGTAATTATGCATATGACTATGACTTTGACATTCAGAGCAGAGATGAGAAATGTGTTTACCAGAGCAAAGTGAATTTTAAGAATTTTTTATCCAGCAAAAGGATTGAACACTCAGTCATTCAATTTGTTTAAGAAGTAAATTGAGAGACAATTAGATATTAAGAAAACTCGGAGTTTCAGATTGGTGAAGGAGATTGATTGATCAGCTGAACGGGCACGAAGAGCTAAATGGCATCTACGTACATTCTTGCATTGCAACCACAAATATTGGAACCAGATCAGTTGGTCAGAGTGACCTGTTTACACACTCTGAATTCTATGAACGCTTGTACCCGACAGGTGCACTGACTCATTGTAATACTTTTGGACCCTGAGTCTGAACATATGCAGGTATGTATGCCTCATAAATTTAAATAAGACATTCAGTTGAGCTCCTGGAGCACAGGAGAATGAGGAGAGATAGAAACACAGAAAATCTAAGCACATTACTGGCCCTTTGGCGCACAATGTTGTGCTAACCATGTAACCTACTCGAGGCTGCCTAGAATTTCTGTATTGCATAACCCTCTATTTTTCTAAGATCCATATACCTATCTTAAGAGTCTCTGAAAAGATTATTATATCTGCATCTACCATCTTTGCAGGCAGTACATTCCACACACCCACCACTCTGGAAAAACTTACCTCTGACCTTTGTACTTATTTCCAAGCACCTTAAAACTATGCTCTCTCGTGTTAGCTGTTTCAGCCCTGGGAAAAAGCCTTTGGCTATCCACACGATTGATGCCTCTTATCATCTTATACACAATTATAAGGTCACCTGTCATCCTCCGTTGCTCCAAGTTCACTCTAACTATTCTCATAAGGCAAGCTCTCCAATCCAGGCAACATCCCTGTAAATCTCTGCACCCTCTCTATCCACATCCTTCCTGAAATTGGTGACCAGAACTAAACTCAGTGCTCTAAGTGGGGTCTAATCAAGGTCTTGTATAGCTGTAACATTGCCTCACAGCTCTTGAACTCAATCTCATGGTTGATGAAGGTCAATGTACCATACGCCTTCTTAACAACACTGTCAACCTGTGCAGTAGGTTTGAGTGTCCTATGGACATGAACCCAAGATCTTGCTGATCGTTCATACTGTCGAGTCTTTTACCATTAAAATTATATTCTGTCTTCAAATTTGACCTACCAAAATGAACCACTTCACACTTATCTCGGTTGAACTCCATCTGCCACTTCTCAGCCCAGATCTGCATCCTATCGATGCCCTGCTGTAACCTCTGACATCCCTCCAGATTATTCACAACACCCCAACTTTTGTATCATCAGCAAATTTACTAACCCACCCTTCTACTTCTACCATTTATAAAGATCACAAAGAGGGGGGGTTCCAGAAAAGATCCTGCAGAATATGAACCATCCACAACTACCCTTTGACTTCTGTGGTTAACAAAATTCTGGATCCATTTATAGGTCTCCTTGGATCCATGCCTCATTACTTTATGAATGAGTCTTGCATGGGGAAACTTACACTACATCCACTGGTCTAACTTAATCAATGTGTTTTGTTACATCCTCAAAGAATTCAATCAGGTTCGTAAAGCATGACCTGCCCTTGACAAAGCCATGCTGACTACCCCTAATCAGATTATGGCTCTCCAAATGCACATAAATCCTGCTTCTCAGGGTCTTCAACAACTTGCCCACTACTGAAGTAAGGCTCACTGGTCTATAATTTCCTGGGCTATCTCCCTTTCTTGAACAAGAGAATGATGTTTGCAACCTTCCAATCCTCTGGTATTTCTCCTGTCCCTATTGATGATGCAAAGATCATTGCCAGAGGCTCAGCAATCTGTTCCCTCACTTCCCACAGTAACCTGGGCTATATCTCTTCCAGTCCCAGTGAATTCTCTAACTTAATGCTTTTCAAAAGCACCAACATATCCTGTTTCTTAATGTCTTTACACTCAAGTGTTTCAGGTTGCTTTAAGTCATCCCCACAATTGCCACTGATGAGTACTGAAACAAAATATTCATTAAGTACCTTTGCTACCTCCTCTGACTCCATACACGTTTCCACTCACTCCTGGTTGGTCCTATTCTCACACAGCTTATCCTCTTGCTCTTCATACTTGTAGAATGCCTTGGGGGTTTTCCTTACTCCTGCTCACCAAGGCCTTTTCATGGCCCCTTCAAACTAGTTTCATTCTTGAACTCCTTTCTGGCACCCTTGTAATTTTTTAGAGCTCTAACTACCTAGTTTCTTGAACCTTTCGTAAGCTTTTCTTGTTAACTAGATTTTATACATACTTTATATACCATGGTTCTTTTACGCTACCACCCTTTCCCTGCCTCAATGGAACATACCTATGGAGAACACTATGCAAATGTTCCCTGAACATTTGCAGCATTTCTGCCATGCCTTCCAATGAGAAAATCTGCTCCCAATTTATGTTCCTAAGTTCTTGACTAATAGCATCATATTTTCCCCTACCCCAATTAAATGTTTTCCCAAATTTTCTGCTCCTTTCTCCAGTGCTATGGTAAAAGAGATGGAGTTGTGATCACGAGAGATCTGACATCTGACCAGGTCCATTTACTGACTGTACCAGATCAAGTACAGTCTCTAATTGGCTTATCTACTTATTGTGTCAGGAAACCTTCCTGAACGTACCTAACAAACTACACTCCATTTAAACTGCTTGCTCTTAGGAGATGCCAGTCAATATTAGGAAAGTTAAAATCACCCATCAGAACAACACTAGATCTATAAGATCTACTTATAGAAGTATAGAAAATAATGAGAGGTAAAGTTCTAACCCCTTGGGTGAGACGAGAACTAGAAGTCCTGTGTTTAGGGTGAAAGTGGATGGCCCAAAACATTGACTGTTAGTCTCCTCCATAGATGCTGTCTGACGTGCAGGGTTGCTTCAGCACTCTGCATTTTTTCCCCCCTCTTTGCTACGCTGTACGTGCCTGGGATGATGCTGCAAACAAGTTTTTCACTGTACTAATGCACATGACAATAAATTTGACTTCAACCTTTCATATATGAGGCTCAGTGTTCAATCTTGTGTGATCATCACAGCAGTGAAGCCTTCTGCGGCCCATGTATAACAACATTAAAGGTGCTCTATAATTGCAAGATGTTACAGTTGGTGGAAGCATAAGCAAATGATCAACTTAAAACTAGTTATGTTCTCCTGCTGCAGAAAATGCATTTCAACCCATATTTCCAATGTAGCAGAGTACATAGGGATGTTAGAAACATTTGGCTTAAAGCAATTGGCTAAAGTGGTTCCTCATGCCTGTTCTACTTATTGTTAATATTTTGGGTGGCCCTTTACTTTGACTTCTTTTCCTTCCAAGTCCAAACATCCTTTATTAACCTCAGACCTGAAATAAATCAGCAAGCATCTACTGCTCTCTGGGAGAGAAGGTGTGAATTCCAAGGGTTCATAACCTTGAAGAAATCTTGCTTCATCCGAGACTTAAATGATAGATAGATAGATAGATAGATAGATACTTTATTCATCCCCATGGGGAAATTCAACATTTTTTCCAATGTCCCATACACTTGTTGTAGCAAAAACTCATTAAATGAGAACCCTATCCACACCATCTACCAACACTAGACTCTCCAGCCTGAGGCAACTGCCTCAAGAAATAGCTATAATCTTCCTCAAATGTATGTTACAAAAAGATTTCTTCTCATTCATCTATACAACAGTGAATAAAGGACTATTTTACTATTCCTTCATCCTTTAAATGTAACAAATGAGATCTGTTGTCTTTGATCATGTGCTACATAAATTGTCACTGAAGATTCTCCCAACCTTGGACATTCAGTATAAAATAACTGCAAATTACCAAATGGAGAAACCTTGACCCTATGGCCATAATCATCATTGAACCTCTCATTTTCTGCTGTCATTCTTGTAAATAATGTTTCCAGTTTTTCTAATGCTTTTACATTTCCTTCTGATTATATAACCTGATATTTTTCTTCAGAAACATTGATGGCAGCCCTGAAATTCTTAAAGTTTATCCATTATTGGATGCTTTCCTCCCACCAGATGGTGCTGTGCTTCTCCTGATGCTAGACTCGCCAGAAGAACTGTACATCCTGATACACATTTTTGGACAACTGGAGGATTTAAGTCAACAGATATAAAGTGAAGAAGGGGCTATTCTCTATTACATAGCCTAAACTTTCCTGCTATGTAACAGATCCAGCACAAGCAAGTAACACAGATTTTGAGAGGGGTGAACAAGGTAGATTTTAAGAGGCCATTTTGCTGGCTGTGATAGGTCTGGAATAAACCCTCAGGCAACAGACTTTTAAAACTAGAGGGTAGAGGATTAAAACGAGAGGGTAAGGGGACCTGATGGGTAATCTTTTCACACAGAATGGTGAGTATATGGAATGAACTGCCAGAGGAAGTGTTGAGATGAGTATAATTGCAACACTCAAAAAACATATGGATAGGAAATGTTTAGAGGATATAAAAGCCAAATTCAAGCAGATAGTAACACACACAAAATGACGAAGGGTCTCGGCCCAAAACATCGACATTACTTCTCCCTATTGATGCTGTCTGGCCTGCTGCGTTCCACCAGCATTTTGTGTGTGTTGCTTGAATTTCCAGCACCTGCAGATTTCCTCGTGTTTGCTTTTCAAGCAGATTGTAATAGCTTAGATATACCTTATGGACGTGTTAGACCAACTTATCTACAATGTATACCTAAGCTATTCTGTATAAATCTATGACAGCATGACTAATTGGGATTGGCTATATGAGGACTACAGAAGGAGAAATATCTTCACTCAGGATCTTTGGAACTCCCTATGTTTGAGATGTGTCATTCATTCATAGAATGTATCTGACATTGATAGATAATTGAATATTAATGGAATTGGAGAACAGGTTGGAAATCAAGAGAATGATCTGTGATTTGACTGAACGACAGCAATGGAACACTACAAGTCAAGTGTATTGTCACTTAACTGTATATAGGTATACTGTCAAACGAGGCAACATTTTTCCAAACCAGTGTGTAAAGCACTGCAATACATATAACACACAACAACTTATGAAAGTAAGGTAAAATCTACAGATTGGTAAAATGCATAAAGAAACAAAGTAAAGTGCATACATTAAGTATTGTAAGGCACAGAACAGATTAACCAGTGGCACTGTGAATATGATGCAGCAGGGAGTTCAGAAGCCTAATGGTCTGAGGGAAGAAACTTTCCTCACCCTGATCATTCTTGTTTTTATGCAAGAGTCTCCTGCTTGATGGTAGAAAGTCAAAGAGGATGCTGGATGGATGGGTGGGATCCTTAATAATACTGAGGGCCCTAAGTACACAGTGCTTCTGATAAATGTCCTCGATGGATGGTAGGGAGATCCATATGATCCTCTCAGTCATTCTCCTTTGTAGGGACTTCTGGTCCGATGGACAACTGCTCATATACCAGATGGAGATGCAACTTTCAGGATACTTTCAATGGTGCTCCTATAAAATTCAGTTAAGATGGGATGGAGTTTGTCAAATGTGTTCAGGAAGGTTTCCTTAATCATTGCATAGAAGTCCCACTGAGAGAGTGTGCGAAACTTGATCTGCTATTAGGGAATGGGACAGGGCAGTTAAAAGTTTGTGTCAAGGAATGCTTTGCATTTAGTGACCATAATGCCATTGGTTTTAAAGTAAATATGTAAAAATATAGGTCTGGTCCACAGATTGAGATTCTAATTTGGAGAAAAGCCAATTTTGATGGTATTGTAAATTATCTGGTAAGTGAGAATTGAGACAATCTGTTTTCTGACAAAGGTGTACTTTGTAAGTGGGAGCCTTCAAAGGTGAAATTTTGAGAGTACAAAGCTTGTATGTGCCAGTCAGAATAAAAGGTAAAGATAATAGATTTAGGGAACGTTGGTTTTCAAGAGATAATGATGCCCTGGTTAAGAGAAAAAAGAGATGCATAGCAGATATAGGCAAGTAGAAATTGCCAGGGGCTGAGCAGAAATATTTAAATCATCCTCAGATACAGCAGAGGTATCAGAGGATCGGAGGATAGCCAACGTTGCTCTGCCATTTAAGAAAGGCTGTAAACATCAACCAGGAAATTATAGGCTGGTGAGTGTGACATCATTTGTGGGAAGTTATTAGAAGGTATTCTAAGGGACCAAATATATAAAAAAAATTTGGATAGATGTGAACTGATTAAGGATAGTCAGCATAGCTTTGTACTTGGTAGGTCATGTCTAACCAATCTTATAGAGTATTTTGAGGAAGTTACCAGGAGAGTGGATGAAGGCAGGGTAGTGGGTGTTGTCTACATGGACTTTAGCAAGGCATTTGACAAGGTCCCACATGGTAGGTTGGTTAAAAAGGTTCCAGAAGATTCAGTCGCTTGGCATTCAAGATGAGGTGGTAAATTGGATTAGACACTGGCTTTGTGGGAGAAGCCAGAGAGTGGTAGTAGATGGTTGCCTTTCTGACTGGAGGCCTGTGACTAGTGGTGTGCCGCAGCAATCAGTGCTGGATTTCTTGCCGTTTGTCATTTATATCAACAATCTGGATGATAATGTAGTTAAGTGGATCAGCAAATTTGCCAAAGACATCGAGATTAGGGGTGTAGTGGACAGAAAGGAAGGCTATCATGATTTGCAGTGGGATCTGGACCAGCTGGGAAAATAGACTGAAAAATGGCAGATGGAATTTAATGCAGACAAGTGCGAGGTATTGCACTTCGATTGGACCAACCAGAGTAGGTCTTACACTGTGAGTGGTAGAACAATGGGATCTGGGGATACAGGTCCATCATTCATTGAAAGTGACGTCACAGGCAGTTGGGTCATACAGAAAGCTTTTGGCACATTGGCCTTCATAAATCAATGTATTGAGCACAGGAGATGGGACGTTATGTTGGAGTTGTATAATACGTTGATGAGGCCTAATTTGGAGTATTGAGTGCAGTTTAGATCACCTAACTACAGGCAAGTTGTAAATAAGGTTGAAAGCGTACAGACAAAATTTACAAGAATGTTGCCAGGTTTGGAGGACCTGAGTTTTGAGGAAAGATTGAATAGGTTAGGACCCTATTCCTTAGAACGTAGAAGACTGAGAGGAGATTTGATAGGTTGACAAAATTTTGAAGGGTATAAAGAGGGTAAATGCAAGCAGGCTTTTCCCATGGAGGTTGGGTGGGATTACAACCAAAGGTCATGGGTTAAGGGTGAAAGGTGAAAAGTTCAAGGGGAACATGAGGAGAAACTTCTTCACTCAGAGGGTCGTGAGAGTGTGGAATGAGCTGCCAGCCCAAGTGGTGCATGCGAGCTCGATTTCAACGTTTAAGTGAAGTTCAGATGTCTGACTGCCTTGGATTTGTCTCTGCTTGTTATTTTTGCATCGATGTTTTTCTTTATGTCTGTATAATTTATATATAGCTTGTGTTTTGTGTGCTTTTGTCCTTATGTGCCCTGTGATACTACTGCAAGCGAGTTTTTCACTAAACCTTTACCTTGTTGTACTCGAGTACATGACAATAAACTCAACTTGTTTGCATATGGATTTAAATGTGACTGTTTAGAGATATACTGTAAATAAATAGACATTTAAGGTAATCTGCAAAAATAAGTCAAGCAGATATCTGGGGAGCTTGTGACCTGCATGTCACCCCTTTTACTTACAACCAGGTTTGCACGAAAATATTAACAAGTGACTTGAAGGCCCCACACAAACAGCAGAGGGAGCTAAACTGACCATAATCAGTGCATTCCTTCAGAATTGAAATTACTGAAATGGTTCTTAGTGATCTCAGATTATAATTTGATCAATGAAATGTCTGAGAAATTACTGACTATATTGTCCTCTCAGTAAAGGATCAATGTGCTATATTAGCTGTAATTGGATGCTTTTGTGGGCCCAAACACAATGAGGTGATTTCATGTGCATTTCTTTTCCTTCATTGCAGAAGCTGCTGATTCAATCTAGGGTATAATCAGTGAACCACAATGTGATCTATTTTCATGTACACGGATTATGAGTTCTTTGTGTGTGCCCAACTCTCCATAGTTGCCCTGGAGTTTCCAGGAATTTAACATTAATCTCCAGGATACTAGTTATAAATTCATAGTCACACAGCCCAACTTGACTATCCCAACTGTGTTAACCAGTGAACTAGTCCCATCTGCCCATGTTTGGCCCATAGTCCTCTAAATCTCTTCTGTCCATGTACTTATAGAGATGTCTTTTAAATGTTGCTACTGTGCCTGCATCAACTATTATTTCTGGCAGCTCATTCCAAACATAGACCACCAATTGCTTGAAGAAGCTGCTCCTGATATCCCTTTTGAATCTCTTGCCTCTGATCTTAAACCTATGCCCTCTTTTTTGTTAGTACCCACTCTCTGGGAAAATAACTATCTGCTTTCGTCCTGCCTATCAGCTTCATGATCTTATATATTTTTATCAAGTCACCCCTCAATCTCTTATGTTCTGGGAAATAAAACTCCAGTCTATGCAACCTCTCCTGTGATCCAGAACATCAAGACCAGGCATCCTTCTGGAGATCCCTTCTGATACAGTTACTTATAAGAATATTCAAATATGGGGAAATCAGACTGCTTTGACTCACAGTCCTGAACATTCAGTCAGGTAATAAATTCACTATGAAGACAGTTGAATGTGCCAAGTGGAATGAAAGGTTGGATGTTTCAGATAAAATGATATTAGTAGAGGCCTCCAGAACATGGCCAACCAGAAATTGGAAACCCTATTACACCCTTGGAAACTTTGATGGATCCATAAACACTTTTGCATGATGTGATAGGACCTGTAACTGCATGTTGTCTTCACATATCTCTCTGCTGGCTGAGTTGTTTTTTTTTCCAACAGTAATGGTTTCAAACTGAATGGCTTTTCAAAAAATCGCAGTCAAGGGACACTCATCTGATAGAGGTTTATAACATTACACAAGACACAGATAAAGTGTAGAGACCTTTTTCTGTCTCTGTGCTGTCCTACATTCTATGATCAAGGTCATCAACTACATGCTATAAGTTTTGTGACCACGTACCTATTCCCCAAAGGGAGTGATGTGTGCGTGTGAGAGAGGAAAATATGTTCCACTTAGGGAGTGTTTGTGTATGCGTGTGTGTGTGTCTGGCTGTGCGTGAGATAGAGCAAGATCTACAGAATATGTTAATATGTTCGTGTTTGCATTCTTGTGGCATGTGTATAATCCTGATCAATGAGTTCTTGGGAGTGTAGACCTGGCAGATGTACCATGGTACCATACCTTTTAAGAGTGAGATATATTAAAAAGGGTCATAGCTCCATCAAACGTTCTCAAACAACATTCAATCCCCCAAATCCAATAACTCTACCATTAATTAAATGGTATTAAAAGAAAATATGATAAACAATTTTGTTCAAAACTCCCTCTGATTCTTCTCCTGTGTTTGTCTGGAGATTAAGCCTGTGACTCCAGGGTAGGTCTGGAGGTTGCTTTCTCTCAGTCCAGCTCAATGGCAAAATGCCAGTACACCATCAAATTCTGTTTTGAAACCAAGGATCTGATGTTACTTGGTGTTTACTTCTTTCCACTTTTCCATCATTTTTTTTCATGGAAACTGCACCTGAAGGGATTTTTTTTTAAAAAAAGTGGATGAGGTCCATCTGCTTCCCAATCAATAAGGTTTATTTGATCATTATCAAACTGATATGTATGGGATCTTTCTGTGCACACCTGCTTGCTGTGTTTCCTACATTTACACAACGAAACTTCAGGAGTACTTCATTGGCTGTGAAATGATTTGGGACATGCTTGAACTGTGGAAGGCATCATACAAATGCAAATATTTGGATGCTTGGCTTTACTGAGGAAGTCTCACTCATGGTGTTCTGAAACTCTGCATCGATGAGCCATCCTCTGCCTAAGGTGTTTTTCAATTTCTTTCTGCTGTGTGTTATGTAATTTTCCCAACTGACTGCAGTCAGGTGAGTGAACCATCAGTTCCATAACCCAATAACATACCAAACAACAGGTAGTGGTTGCAGAATTTCATCTTCCTGGACAGGAGTCAGATCTGGAAAATGACAACTGATGAACTTACTTCACTAGGAAGTAAGGTTTTAATTGATAATGCACTGGAGTTAATTTCGATTTCATTTACTGAATAAGAAGTTCATAAACGTTAACTGCCACCACACAGGGTGAACTGAACTATTGGCAAAATGTCCTCTTTTCATTACTACTATCAGGAAGGTGGTACACGATTCTGATGACCCATACTCAAGGATTTAGAAACAGCTTCTTCCCCTTCACCATCAGATTCCATGAACAGCTTGTTATTCCTTCAATGTTCATGCCATTGGCAGTCTATGACCCTAATTCTCCAATTTCAGGTAACCTTCTTTCCCCATACCTTTTCTCTTTCCTCCTGATTTACCCAGTTTCTCCTACATCTACTCCAGCCCCCATCACCATGTTTCTTACCTCTCCTCCACCTACTTCTGCCCATCACCCAGCTACTTCTCCCACTGGTTCCCCTCCCCTACTGATCCCATCTGCCCTCCCCACCTCTCTTATCTGGTTTCATGTTCCACCTTCCTTTCCAATTGGGTTTCATTATTTACACCCCTTTGTTACCCCTTCCTAGCCTCTGTCAGTATCTCCACTCCCCCCATCTCCATCTGCCTTTCACCCCTCCTTACCTGGATCTGCCTCTCTCTGAGCTGTGCCTTGCCCTACAGTCATGAGCATAGAGTGAGTAGTGGGCTAAGCACGCATCTTTGAGATGCACCGTTTGATTGTGAGCGAGGAAATGTTATTACCTCCCAGTCAATTTCACTCATTCTGCATCCTGTTAACCCCAAATCTGTTGGGTTCCCTTCAACCAAAAAAAAAGCAGCAATCTGAACAAAGTTCAGCACACCA
Source organism: Hemitrygon akajei (assembly GCF_048418815.1). Lineage (NCBI taxonomy): Eukaryota > Metazoa > Chordata > Chondrichthyes > Myliobatiformes > Dasyatidae > Hemitrygon > Hemitrygon akajei. Next base: position 38,956,567 of record NC_133127.1, read on the forward strand.
CAGAAACAAGACTTCCCTCCATGGTCCACACTTCTCACTGCCTCAGTAAAGCAGCAAATGTAATCAAAGACCCCACTCATCCCAAACATTCTCCCTTCTGCCCCTTCTTATTGTGTAGCAGATACAAAAGCCTGAAAGCACATACCACCAGGCTCAAGGACAGCTTCTGTCCCAATGATTTCTGAATGGTCCCATAGTACGATAAGAGTCTTGACTTCATAATCTACCTCGTCATTCTCTTGCACTTTATTGTCTGCCAGCACTGCACTTAATAAAGTGACATTTTATTCTGCGCTCTGTTACTGCTTTCCCTTATAGTACCTCAATGCTCTGTTTTAATGAAATGATTTGTATGGAAGACATGCAGTGTTTTCACTGAATCTCAGCACATATGGCAACAATAAACAAATTTACCAATTTTCCATGTCCCATCAAACTATGTCCCTCTCATTGTTCCACAAAGAACAATCAGATAAATGGAAGACTGTTTTTAAGTATTAACATTAGCAATAAATATTGGCCAGCACACCAGGAGAAGGGCGTTGGTGTGTATGTGGATTATATTTTTATTTGGCTATGGGATTCAAGGGAGTAAATAGGATGTAATATTTCATCTGAAGGGACTCCAAGTACTGGAGCCTCCCATCGGTGATAAGAAGTACAGTGAAAGAAAATAAATGGAAGAAAAATAATAACCTGAAATTTAACAATTCCCCAGTGATATGTTTCAAATGTTGTACTTGAAACTCCTTTCAAACAAATGAAAGCATATTAAAAAAAAAGAACAAAGTGGTTTAATTAGTGAAAAGTGTATTATTAGGGAGGGAATAATGTATTCATTGTAAGAAGTTATGTAACTCACCAACTGGGATGGCAGCCAGAAAAGGAATCAGCAGTATTTGAAGATTAATCTGTGGGATAATAGTGTGAGCAACATCAGAGAAGCAATATAAGTATATTAAAACTTCGTTAAATTTCTCATTAACTTTTGTTCTTTAGTTATTGAAAATAATGAATATGAGATAAAGCTTTGATTTTCTACCAAGGATCAGGTACTGAAAGTTGGCATTTTGTTGGCCAAGAGAAGCTAATGTCATGGGTTAGTGGAACAATGACAAGAGTGTGGTTGTTGGGATTCACGTTCTGGGAAAAGAGCAATTAGGGTTGGCCAGGCTCTCTACATTGTAGGGATAGAGAAAAGAAGAGAAAGGCAAATGTAGTATTTAGTAAGTGTTTCAAAGCTTTCTGGGAACTTTCTTGGGATCAAAGAATGTTATTTCTGATGAAGTGATGTTACTCAGGTGACGACAATGAAAATAGAAGAAGGTTAAGTTGACCAATCTCAGATGAATCCACCTAACAATGATCATCCACTGTAATGGAAGATTATGAGTCCTCAGAGCCTAACGCTCCATGCAGACACTAAAGTCTTTCTCCAGCTGTTGAAGGATTGCTTCTGCTACCAAATATCTGACTGAGCTGTAAGATACTCTAGACATCAACTACTGCAGGTTGTACTGCAAGTGCAGTGCCTCAAGCAGATGTGTTTGAGATAGATAAATACAATGAAAATGTATGAAGGGGTACAACCCCAAGTCACAAAACTACTGGGTCTCAAAGAGGATGTAACAAATAAAGCCAAGGAAGCCATGAGTATAAGAAATTCTGCAGATACTGGAAATCCAAAGCAATACACACAAAATTCTGGAGGAACTCAATGGAACTGTATAAACAGTCAACACTTCGGGCAGAGATACTTCATCAGGAATGGAAAAGAAGGGGGAGATGCCAGAATAAGAAGATTTGGGTGAGGAGAAGGAGGACAGGCTAGAAGGTGATAGGTGAAGCCAGTTGGGTGGAGGAGGGGAATGAAGTAAGAAGCTGGGAGGTGATAAGCATAAAAGGCAAAGGGTTGGAGAAGAAGGAATCTGATAGAAGAGGAGAGTGGACCATAAGAGAAAGAGGAAGAGGAGGGACACCAGGAGGACATGGTAGGCAAGTGAAGAGAAGAGGCAGGAGGCCAGAGTGGAAATTAAGAAAAGGGAAGCATGAGGGAAATAATTACCTGGAAGTTGGAGAAGTCAATGTTCATGCCATCAGGTTAGAAACTACATAGATGGAATATGAGGTGTTGCTCCTTCAGACAGAAAGTGGCCTCATTGTGACAGAAACGAATGTGCCATAGGCCAACAAGTCGGAATGAGAATGGGGATAGGAATTAAAATGATTAGCCATCAGAAAATTCCACTTTTTGCAGATGGAGCAGAGGTGCTTGACAAACCAGTTCCCCAATCTACGTCAGAACTCAGCAAAGTAGAGAAGGGGTGCACCAGACACAGTAGGTGACCGCAACAGATTTGCAAGTGAAGTGTTGCCTCACCTAGAAGGACTGTTTGGAGCACTAAAGGAGGTGAATGGACAGGTGTAGCACTTCTGCTACTTGCAGGGATAGGTGCCAGGAGGGAGATTATTGGGATGGGACGAATGGACAAGGGAAATATGGAAATAACGATCCCAGTGGAAAGAGGAAAGTGGTGGCGGTGGGGGGAGGGGAGTTATAAATGTGTTTAGTGGTAGGATCCTGTTGAAGATGGCAGGAAGTTGTGGTGAATGATGTATTGGATGCAGAGCCTCATGGGATAGTAGATGAGGACAAAGGGAACTCTGTCCTTGTTAAGGCAGTAGAAAGATGGAGTGAGCGTGGATGTTCACGAAATGGAGAGGATGCGGGTGAGGGCAGCATCAATGATGGAGGAAGGGAAACCCCATTCTTTGAAGGAGGAACGTTGGGAACAGATACAGTGGAGGTGAAAGAACTGAGAAAGGGGAATGGCAGTTTACAGGAGACAGGATAGGAAGAGGTGTAGTCAAGTTAGCCATGGGAATTGGTAAATTTATAAAAGATAACCATGAGAACGTCATTTTGTGACTTGTGTTTGTAAATCCCCAGTATTTAATCAACCATAGTTCAATGAACTATGCTGGAACCCGAGTGCAAAATGGAAGCAGTACCCAGTGAACGTATTTGCACAGCATGTATTTGCAGTTGCACAAAGCAAATAAGGTGCACACTGGTATTAGCAGTGCAAATATAACATTCAGGTATTGTTGGGTAAATCCAGGTCTGATCCTAAGTAGAAAGTTTCAGTTGCCTATGTAGCAAGAAAATCAAAAATAATGGTAGCAGGAAAACTTTCAGTTGTAAGGACAAACTAAGGAAGTTGAAGGCACTCAGCCCAAAACATCAACTGTTTACTCTTCTATAGATGCTGTCTGGCCTGTTGAGTTCCTCCACCACTTTGTGTGTATTATTTTGGTTTCCAGCACCTGCAGATTTCTTCATCGTCGAGTTGGTGTAATTTTCTTGGCAGAGGAAGATTTGATGCAATTCATTTCAAGCTTCCAAAAAGCTACATGCCCAAAAATAAGTGTGGTGAACTACATATAGCTGTCTGGACACGCCCCCCTCCCCCCCACTGCTGACTGCTCCTGTGGCTCCTCCCACAGACCCCTGTATAAAGGCGATTGGAGACACTGCTCCTCCCTCAGTCTCCAGGATGTTGTGTGATGGTCTCTTGCTGCTGATAGTGCTCTCTTCCAGCTAATAAAAGCCTATCTCTCGCCTCACGTCTCCGAGAGTTATTGATGGTGCATCAATAAGCAAATTATCAGTTATAGGAAATAAACTGTGTGGAAGGTTTCTTTACTCATGGTGTATTAGAATTAGGGTAGGGGATTAGAGTTGGGGTTAGGATTGAGTTCAGGGTTAGTCCTCTTAATAGTGTCTTTTATTCATTTTCCAGTCCAGAAAGTAAAGCTGAAAAGTTCAGGTTGACATTTCCAGTGCTTCGGGATTCTGTACTGTTGGAGCTGCAAACTCTTGGATGAGATATTAAATTCCATAAAATAATTTTGAAGAGCGGCCAAGATTTTCACTGCATATTTTATGTATTGCACTGTACTGCTGCCACAAAACAACAGATTTGACAACAACGATGTCATTGCTAGTAACCCTGACTCTAGTGACCTGACAAATACTTATCCTTCAATCAATTTCAGGAAAAAATGGCTATCACATTGCTTACACAGAACTGGATGACACATTCCCTATCTTTGCCTGCCCTTCAAAAGTACTTCACCGGCTGTAAAACATGCACACAATGCTGGAGGAGCTCAGCAAGTCCTGTGGGGTGTACCAAGGCTGTGAAAGTTGCCACACAAGCAAAGTTATTCTGAGCGAACAACTACACAATGCCATTTGCGGATAAAGGAATGAAGTGGCAGTGGAGTTGATCTATAAAGTTTAGATAGTTTAAAGCTAAGAAATCATTGCTGTCCTATTAATTGATTTACATACTTGCATCTGTTAGGGCTCTGGGAGTTTCACTACTGATGCATAGTATATGTTCAGTTAGCTCTGAGAATTGATGCTGAGTAGTTCTCCTGTCCTAGGGGATTAAATATTTCTAAGGATGATGCATGACTCTTTCCCAGGGTGGAAATGACTAATACAATGACTAATACTTAAATACAATAATTTAAGTTTTTTCAAATTCAAGTTTATTGTCATCTGACTGTACCTATACACAATCCAATGAAATGTTTCTCCAGACTACAGTGCACCCTCAAAACATACATTACACACAATGTATAAATCAAAATATTAACATAAATAAGTTCATTAGATATAATTCAAAATACATGAAGTACACAGCATATGTAAACAGCGAACAGTAAACAGCTCACTGTCTCAGTGTCAAGACCTCAATGGTGGCTGGACGTTCATTAATCTCACAGTCCGAGGGAAGAAGTTGTTACCCAGTTGGGAGTCCTAGTCCTGATACTTCTGTACCTCCTTCCTGACGACAGTGGGTCAAAGAGATTGTGGGATGGGTGATATGGATCCTCAACAATGTTTTGTGCCCTTCGTTTGCAACATTCTCGGTAAATGTCGCAAAATAGGGGGGAGGGAGACCCTGGTGATCTTCTTGGCGGTTTTAACTATCTTCTTTGGGGGTCTTGTGGTCAACGGTCTTGCAGCTTCCGTACCACTTAATGATGCAGTTAGACAGGATGCTGTCAATGTTTCTCCTGTAGAAAGTTGTTAGAATGGGGGCGGGGAGCCTTCCTCAGAAAGTGTAGATGCCGCTATGCCTTCTTGACTAGTGAGGGGGTATTGTGGGTCTAAGTTAGATCATCCATTATCTGCTCACTAATAAACTTTGTGCCTTCATTCTCTCCACGGCAGAGCCATTGATGTACAATGAAGAGTGGTCGAACTGTGCTTTCCTGAAGTCCATAATCATCTCTTTCATCTTGTCCATGTTGAGGCTCAAGCTGTTGTTCTCGCACAACTTGTCAGACCTCTCTACTTCCTCTCTGAATGCTGACTCATCATTGTTGCTGATGAGGCCAACCTCTGTAGTATCATCAGCAAACTTGATGATTAAGATGATTGGAGGAAACTTTGGGGGAGGGGTAATGTCAGATGTATGTTCTTCAGTGATAGGTGTGTGAAATGCCCTGCCAGGGGCAGATACATTACGGGCATTTAAAAAGCACTTTAGGCACATTGATGACAGAAAGTTGTGGGGGGGGGGGGGCTATGTAGGAGGGAAGGATTAGATTGATTTTAGAGTAGGGTGGTTCGGTAACGTAGTGATTAGCACAATGCTTTACAGTACAGGTAACTTGGGTTCAATTCCCGCTGTAGCCTGTAAGGAATTAGTACGTTCTCCCAGTGACTGCATGTGTTTCTTCTGGGTGCTCCAGTTTCCTCCCACAGTCCAAAGTCATACTGGTTGGGTAGGTTAACTGGTTGTTTAAATTGTCTCATGATTAGGCTCAGATTAAATTGGGGCATTGCTGGGCTTGAAAGGCTGGAGGGGCCTGTGGGCCTGTTCCGCGTTGTATCTTAATAATAAACACATTAAAAAATTAAAAGATTGGACAGAATCATGGGCTAAAGGGCTCTGCTATAATGTTCTATGTTCTGTGTTCTATGGCATAGTAGATTTTACAGGACCATACTGATTTAGTTGTAATTTCCCAGTAAATATTTTAGGGAGATCAAATTCCATAACAGGCTCCTGTCTCCCCCAACATGGGTGGTACCTACAGGAGGCGCTACTTCATCAAAGATTCCCACCATGCCATTTTATCACATCTTCCATCGAGCAGAAGGGAAGGTTCAGAAGCCTGAAGTCTTGCACTACCAGAGTCAAGCACAGCTACACCCCTTCAACTATTGGGTTCTTGAACCAACCAGCAAAACCCAAATCACTACAGTTTAGCAACACTATAACCACTTTAATTACTTTGCGCTAACATGGACTTTATTTTTACTCTACTTGTGATTATTCTTTCAAAAATTGTATATAATTTGTGTTTTTTTGTTCTTATTGTGAATGTTGCTTATATGATGCTACGTGCCTGTGAAGCCAGTATAAGTAGGTTTTTCATTGCACCTGTGCAGATCCTCAATGCTAACTTTGAATTACTGAAGAAAAAGGCTTCCAGCTTTAGTTGAGACTTGGGTAATAATGGAGGCTATCGCAATTGTGTCTGGCAAGTCCAATCAAATTAGAAAGAATTTCATTATCCCAGAGGATTCATAGCAAAACATATTTACATGTTTCACTCTCCTCAGATTACAGAACTGTTTACAACACACCCAGGCTCTGATTAAGGGTTTCCTTTAGTCAGCTAGCTGGAAGTAGTCCAAGATGAATGTAGCTCCATCATTACAGAAACAGCAGGGAGTGTTTGCCTCAGCTCTAAATTCACAAGAAAACATAAATGAAAATGGTGTTTTTTTCCTCCTCTCTGTTCAACTGTTGGAGCTGCTAACTCTTAGATGAGATGTTGACCTTCACATTGTGAGATGGTGCTCCAGATTCCAGCATCTGCAATCTCTTGTGTCTCCTCCTTATACCAGCCATTTCACCTCTCTATTCTCAGTCCTGAAATACTAACAATTCTTTTTGTCCCACAGATGCCACCTGACCCCCTTAAGTTGCTCCAGCAGATTGTCTGTTGCTCCATGAACTAATTACATTAAAGAATATCACACAAATAGAAAGTATCACCAGTCTACAAGTTAATCTGTGCCATTTGATTCTGAGTGTGGCTATTTGATTCTGAAATTCTTTTCTTTTTTCCAATGCCTCCATTTGCTCTGTTTGTGGCCTCTGCTGGCCCTTAAAACTCTTTGAAGCTTTTGATTGTGGCCTCTGTTTGATTCTGGTGCTTTGCCATTGTTCCCATTGTTGGCTACACTTTCAGCTGTCCCAACCTAAATTCCTATATTTCCTTTAATTAACTTTTCTGCCTTCTAGCTTGCGTTCTTCTCTCTTAAAATACTACCTCAGCTCTACCAAACTGCTTGTCATGTGCTTTTTTTTAAGTTTTCTATATATTTTTATATAGCTCATGGCAAATGTTACTTTCTCAGTATTTTGGTAATGAGAGTTTTGGTATAATCCACCTTGTATTCTGCTTTGGTAGTCTCCATTCTGTCAGACTGAACATCCGTTTCTCTAACTTCTGGTAACCATTTCCTTCTGTTCCTGTCTCTCTTTATCCCATTTCTTTCCCCAACCCCGCCCTCTCATTCTGTCCATCACCCCCATATCCCTCCCTCTGTTTTACCTACTTACCTCCTTTCCTTTATTCCATTGTCCTCCCCTCTCTAATTCCATCTACTTCAACCCTTTGTCACTTTCATCAATCACCTCCCAGCTTCTTACTTCTGTCCCACCTCCTCCTCCTCCCCTTGCCTATCGTCCTCCTCACCTGGATTCACCTATCATCCGCCACCCCTTTCCCCCATCTTTTTAGACTGGCTATCTCCCCTCTTTTATTCTACTTTTGATGAAGGGTCTCAGCCTAGAATATAGATTGTCCATTTCTCTCCATGCATGCTGCCTGATTTGCTGAATTCCTTCAGCATTTTATATGTTTCCATATGTCCAACATCTACAGCTTCACTCGTGTCTACAGTATATTACTGATTTAAAGTTGCTATGGAAAAAAAAGATTTATATAACATTTTTTAGCAAAGCATACCAAAGAACAATACAAAGTATTGTAGCAGTAACATCCAAGGTTCAGCACTGAGTTACCTTTAGAGATATTTGTATGTGGGTGGAAATCTTCATGACAGAGGTAGATGCCGGAAAGGAATGAAGAGAAGGAGAGAGACGGAGATTTATGCTGTGATATGTAGAACCTGGTGCCTAGTCGTGGAGCAAATAAACCTGATGCTCTGGCAAAGACCAAAATTCCAGGAATGCAGCAATTGTGGAAGGTATATTGACTTCTTATTGTCATATGTACCAAGGTACAATGAAAAACTTTGTTTTGCAAGCTATTAAGTCAGATCATGTTATAGTGTATTGAGGTAGTTAGTGCAAGTAAAAACCAACAATAACAGAATGCAGAATAAAGTGTTACCATTACAGAGAAAGTATAGTTTAGGCAGACATAAGGTGCAAGGCACAATGTGGTAAGCTATGAGGTCAAGAGTCCATCTTATGGTATTAGGTGCTGTTCAATAATCTTACATTGAACTCTTACATGAGCTCTCCTTGAGACTGTGGGTGTGAGTTTTTAGAGTTTTTGTATCATCTGCCCTGTCAGAGGGAGGAGGAGAGAATGTGCGACTGGCTCTTTTGTTTTTGCTGACGTTGAGGGAAAGGCTCTCATGACATCGTGTCCCGAGGCTTTCTATCTCCTCCCCTCCCCATACTTGGACTCATCATTATTTGAGATATGGCGCACTACAATGGTGTGGTTTGCAAACTTGTAGATGGAAATAGGACAGAATATGAGTGTGAGTGTATAGGGGGCAGATTAGGGGTCTGAGGATGTAGTCTTGTGGGGGCACTGGTGTGGAGGTGTTGCTGCTTTTCCTTACAGACTGTGCTTTGTTGATCATGGATTGAATTGCAAAGGGAGGTGTTGTGTGCCAGGTCTATAAGTTGGAGGTGATTTTACTTGGAATTATAGAACTGAAGACGGAGCTGTAGTCAATAAAAATTATCTGACATAGGTGTTTTAACTGTTCAAGTTCAAGTGTAATTGTTATTCAACCATTCATGAATACCCATGGACAGATCCAAAAGAAGCAGTGTTACTCCAGGGGCAAGGTGCAAACCGCAGTGCTAATAATCATACTCAGTAGAAGGCACATACAGCTTAATATAAGATAGCAATAAAATATAATCACGCAGAGAAAATAACAGTCCAAGTCCTTGAGTCTATGAATGATGCAGCAGTCTGCAGTCAAACACAATACAGCTTTTCTTCTGCCAAGCCAACACTGGTGGGCAGCACCGACTTCGATACCTCTTCCCTAGATGGCCATAAACAGGCAACACCAAGGTCCAGATGCACCAGAGATGAGTGTAGTGCCAGAGAGATGGCATCTGGCATAGACTGTTTCGGGAGTAGGTGAATTGCAGTGGGCTGGGGTTGTCTGAGAGACTAGAACTAATGTGTGCCTTCACCAGCCTCTTGAAGCACTTCCTGATGGTAGGTATCAGAGCCACCGGGCAGAAGTCATTTGGGCACGTTACTTGATTTTTCTTAGGTACTGGAATGATAGCAAGCTTCTTAAAGCAAGTTGGAACCTCAGAATGAAGCAGGAAGAGGTTAACAACATCTGCAAATACACCCAGCAGCTGATCTGCATAGCATCAAAGGACACAGCTAGGGATATCACCTGTGGCAGATGCTTTCAGCAGGTTCACTTTCTGGAACACTGATCTTACATCCGCAGCAGTAACTGTAATCTGCAATCCCTTGGGTCTCCATTTGACGATCTCTGTCTCTGCCTTAGCTCAGCTACTGCTGAAACTCTCATTCACACCTTTATTACTTCTAGACTTGGCCACTCTCATAGATTGCTGCTAATGCTCCATCTTGGCATCCACCACAATCTGTCTTCCACACAGAGCACCATTCACCACTGATTCTTTGCTCAGTCTGCAGATCCTTTCATGATTTCTCCACAAACACATCCACAAATTTGGCATGCCCGTTTGATCCTCACCTATTTTATAGATGTAAAACATCCTATCCAGATGCATCATGGCTTGGTGCGGGAACTGCTCTGTCCGAAACCACAACAAACAGCCATTGTGTCCAGCATTCTGGACATAGCTTAGCTCACCTTGGAAGTCAGCCTCCCCTCCATGAATTCTGTCTATACTTCTTGTTGCCTTAGTAAATCAGCTAGCATAATCAAAGACCTCCCCCCAACCAAGGATTCTCTCCTCTCTCCCCCCATTGGACAGAAGATACAAAAGCCAGAAAGCATCTAACACTATGCTCAAAGACAGCTCCTACTCTGCTATTTTATGAATATTGAATGGTCCCCTGGTACAATAAGACAGAGTCTAGACCTCACAATCTATTTGTTATGATGTTTTACCTGCACTGCACTTCCTCAGTAACACCTTTTTCTGCACTCTTCTATTTTCCTTGGACTACCTCAGTTCAACTGATCTGTATGAACAGTATGCAAAACAAGTTTTCCACTACATGCGACAATAATAAATCAATTTATCAATATGTGAACTTATCAATTTACCTGCTACTGGAATCTGGAGCAAAAGACGAACCCTTGGATGAACCTATTGGGTCAGGCAACATCGGTGGGTGGAACTGGACTTAGAGGTTGTCTACGTCAATTAGACTGTGTGAAATATGAAGGTGAACCACATGGTCACCAAAATTCTGAATGTTCTGGTTTATTTTAAGATGGTGGTCAAGGAGCCAGTGTCCAGAGAAGAAAATCTGAGTTGTGATCTGAAGAGAGCAGCTTCATTTTCTGAGGACATTTTTGCTTCAACCAGTGTGGACATCGAACAAGCAGTATGACAAAGCTGAGATGAGATGTTGTCTTAGCACGGGCCTGGAGGGATATTTGGGTCTCTTTATCCTCTTGGGAACTGTGAAACTGGAATGCAATGAACTCTTCAAATTGGAAATTGCATTTCAGATTCTAGTGCTGAGCTCATGACACTCTGCAACATGGTTGAAACCATAACTGCCTGCAAGATACTGCCCCAACACCACTGAATCTAACAGCAAAAACGGTTGCACTAAGTGTAGCTGCTATATCCCTGCGCTTGACTGCCAGAGCCCCTCCCAAACACCTGACCTCTGCCACTGAAAAGGACTAGGAGCTTGACAATACCACAACCTACAGGTATCCCCTTCAAGGCATACACCATCCTGATTTGGGGTACATCACCAGGATTCAATTCTCATTCTCTCTCCACTGATGCTGCCTGAACTGCCAAGTACTTCCGACATTTTCTCCTTTTATTTCAGATTTCCAGCATCTGCCCTTTTTTTCCATTTTCAAACCACTGAGACTCCTTTAAGATTTAACCACAAACAAGCTATTTGTCAAGAGTGGGAAATTTTTTTGCGGGCATGTGCTTGGATTGGCAATAAATTCTGTTGCCTGCCATGGTAGCTTTGAGCAGAGATGATCATTTATTAATAAATCAGTATCAATAATTATGTACATTTTTAAGGAAAAAGGTCGAGTCCTATTGCTTATTTATCTGTATTCATTGTTTAAATATTAATGAGAGTATAACAGAGTTAGATTGGAATAAATTAAGCATATTAGAAAACCTGTTCAACATTATGAATATTAATCTTTTAAAAAAGACAATTAAAAATAAATATTCATGGAGGTGCTAAACTACATATGGTATTTATTATTATTATTATCACTGAATATTCAGTATTCACTCGCAAATGAGAGAAGAACAAATGAAAGCATAGTGAAGCCAATGCCAACTAGACCAACTGCATACTGTCTAAATACTGATGTTTTCACCTGGTCTGTGAGGATTTCAAAGCAGATCATCTAGTGTTCCATATTTTCACTGCTCTGAGGTTGTAAAGAATCATTTGCCGCTTCATTTGTCAGTAAAGATAATAATTAAGCACCTTTTTATTATGGATGAGGTTTAAAACATTAAGGGATGGCACTTCACCCCGTGTGACAATGAAAATGTTTTGCATGTGGCATCTTGGGCACGCGTGCCATAGTTTCGCCACCCCTGTATTCCATAACACTAAATAGGCAAAATATAAATGAATCATTTTAATTTAACCCTTTGTAGAACAGACAATGAAAAATCTATCCAACCCCATTATTGTTTGTGATCGGCTGGTAGAGCACAAGCACCCTGGTTCAGCGCTGACCTCAGAAATTGTCCATGTGGAGTTAGAACATTCTCCCTATGACCATGTGAGTTTGTACTGGATGCTCAGCTTTCCTCCTAAATTCCAAGAAGGCATGAGTTTTTGGATTAATTGGACACTGTAAGTTTCTTTTGGTGTGTGGGTGAGTTTTAGAATTTGGGCGGGGGGAATTAATGAAAATGTGAGAATACAAGAAATGGTATTTATATATTATGAGGTGTTGGCCAGACCATATTTGAAATATTCTGAGTAATTTTGGGCCCTGTACTTACTTTACTTTAACTTTACTTTATTGTCACCAAACAATTGATACTAGAGCGTACAATCATCACAGCGATATTTGATTCTGCGCTTCACGCTCCCTGAAGTACAAATTGTACCTAAGGAAAGTTGAGCCCGCCCTAAAAAGGGTCCAGATATGATCACAAGAATAATTCCAGGAATGAACATATGTGGAGTGTTTGATGCCTCTGGGCCTGTACTTGAGTCTAATTGAAACCTATTGGATACTGAAAGGTATGGGTAGATAAGATGTGCAAAGGATGTTTCCATTAGTAAGAGAGTCCAGGATCCAAGGGAACAGCCTCACAATAAAGGGAAGGCCCTTTAAATGTGAGATGAGGAGGAATTTATTTAGCCAAAGGGATAGCAGTGGAGGCTATCTGCCAGAGACCGATATGTTTTGAGTGGTAAAGGGGTTAAGGGTTATGGGGAGAAGGCAGAAGAATGGGGTTGAGATACAATACATTGAGATTCTTTAACTGAGGGGGAATAAATGATATTTAACAATCTTCAAATATTAAAATGTGATAATATTAATATGTAATAATATTAAAATTATTTCACCTACCTTGGTATCAAAATTACTAAAAATTTTAAAGACCTATATAAATATAATTTCCCCCTCTAATTGAATATACTCAACAAGCGCTTTCTAAATGGTCGCCTATGTCGATGTCATTGATAGGTCGAATTAATGCTATAAAAATGGTTATTTTACTGAAATTTTTATATATATTTCAAGCAGTTCCCTCTTTTGTTCCAAAAACATTTTTTGATAAAATAGATTCTATGATTTTGTCTTATATTTGGAATAACAAAAGCTCTAGAGTGAATAAACTTTTATTGCAAAAATCAAAAAAAGATGGAGGACTGGCCCAACCAAATTTTAGATTTTATTATTGGGCAATCAATATTTGTTATATTACTTTTTGGATTTATAATACAGATAACGTGGATCACCCTCCATGGTTACATTTGGAGAAAAATTCAGTAACGGGGTTTTCTTTAGCTTCTTTATTAGGAGTTCCCCTTCCTTTTTCATTCTCCAGAATAGGTAGACAAACTCTCAACCCTATCGTTAAACATACTTTAAAAATCTGGTTTCAGTTTCGTAGATTTTTTGAATTAAATAATTTTTTACTTTCTAGTAATATTTTTTTCTGATTTTTTTTAAACCATCAATTCTGGATAAAGCTTTTTTAATATGGAAAACTAAGGGAATAAAAACTTCTTTAGATTTGTTCTTACAGGATTGTTTAATGTCTTTTTCCCAGTTAATGAATAAATATGATATCTCTAACACACATTTTTTTTAGATATTTACAGGTTAGGAATTTTTTACTTGATTTTTTACTGAATTATCCCTTGGCCTGTTCCTCAAATAGCTTAATAGCTATCATTTATAAACAGTTAATGAATGCTCGCATGTCGCCTAATGATAAGGTTCAACGCATTTGGGAAACAGAACTTAAACATTCACTTTCAGATGATCAATGGGGTAAAATTTAATAATTCATCTATCTGTGCACGCCATTCCTTAATTCAGTTCAAGATAGTACATAGGGCCCATATATCTAAAGATAAATTGGCGCTATATATTGGCTAATATAAATTAGCTAATATAAGCCCTATTTGTGACAGATGTAATGTAGAGGTGGCTACTCTAACTCATATGCTTTGGTCCTATGTAAGTTTAACTAATTTTTGGAGAGATGTATTTAGAACACTATCTAAAGTTATAGATCTGGATGTTCAACCCAATTCACTTACGGCAATTTTTGGGATTATCCCAGAGGAAGGAAGTAGAGTATCTGCTTCGGCTCAACATGTGATAGCCTTTTCAACTTTACTGGTTAGGAGAGCTATCTTGTTACACTGGAAAGAATCTAATCCGCCTACTGTTTTCCATTGGCTCTCCTCCATTATCTCATGTTTAAGCTTGGAGAAAATTAGAAGCCGGACCTTTGATACATCTTTTAATTTTGAGCAAGTTTGGCGACCCTTTATTCAATATTTTCATATGATGTAATTTATTTTTATTTATTTATTTTTCTTTATTCTCTTTGGGAAAATCCTTATCCATGAAGGTTCAGAGGTGACTGGAAGGATGTTCTTTCTTTTTCCTTTAAAAAATTTTTTTTTTCCTCAAATGGACTGCCCAATCTTTCTTTTCTTTTCTTTTGCTTTTTTTCCCTCTTTTTTTTGTTCTTATTTAGTTTAGCGGGTTTTTTTCCTCATATAAATAAAACTTTCCAATTTTTTTTATGATCTGTTAAGAGGAGTTGTGGCTTTTTTTTATTATACTGTATATATAACAGCATAACATTATACCTATTTGATTTTGACAATATACACTTTTCTTTATTGCTGTTTATATGTCCTTTGCATTATCTGTTTCCTGAACTTCTCCTCTGATTTGTATATTGTTTTACTGGAAATCAATAGAAAGATTGAAAAATGAAATGAAATGAAATTGGGTTGTAGACCACCTAGGAGGAATTCAAGGTGCTGTTCCTCTAGTTTGCATTTAGCTTCATCCCCAGTAGTGGAGGAGTTGAAGGACAGGGAGGTCAGTGTTGGAAGGGGAACTAGAATGGCTAGCAGCAGAGAGATCCATAGGGAAATGGCAGTCAGAGTGCAGGTGATCGGTAAAGTGAATCCTGTGTTGATAATGAAGATTCGCTCTCACCATTTGTTCAGCACTTTTGAAACTTTGATCATTAATATTCCCTGATTTAAGGTGAAACAGTCATGAGCTTAAATACAACTAAGATTAAGGCCCCTATCTCAGCAAAACTTCACATTCTGCAAACATTAATAAATGACTTAGGAATTAACCAAACTGTTCACCAGGCTTCTGCAAAAGAATATTTAGAAACTGGGGCATGCCACAAGGGAACTTTACTCTTAAAGAAAACTTCCTTTTGGAGTATCATTACTTTTAAGAGTATTAATGAAAATCTAAAAATAAAACTGTAAAGATGAAAATCTGAAATTAAAATAGAAAACGCAAAAGGAGGCAAAATTTATGTCGTGTACCCAGGAGAGTCTTTGACATAGTGTGTAGATAACCAACAAAGGAAAGAGCATTATTGGACCTTATCTTGAGGGATGTAGCCAGTCAAGTCACTGGGAAGCATTTCAGTGATGGTGACTATAACTCAATATATTTCAAAGTGATTATTTAAAAGATGGGGATGAAAATGAATAGCGGTCTTAAACTGGGTAAATGCTAATTTTATTAAAATAAGACAGGACACGGCAAAGGTCAATTGGAAGCACTTTCTTGCAGATAAGTCTACATCTGCACAGTGAGAAGCATTCAAAGGAGAGATAGCAAGAGTTCCGGGCCAACAGGTCCTGGTAAAGGTGAATCCAAGGAGAAAAAAATACAGGAAGTTCTCACGATCGAAGGACATCAAGGGTTGGATAAAGAGAATAAAATAAGCATGTGGCAGGTATAGAAAACTAAATACCATTGAAGAGTATAAAAAGTAAGGAGACCTTAAAAATTAAATAAGAAGGCAAAGAAGGGTCACAAAATATCATTAGCAGACAAGTTGCCATCCTTGGACAACTCATTCAGTTGATTAATATCCCCATGTAATATTTGATAACTTTCTTCATTGTCCACTATACAACCTATTGAAATGTCATTTGCAGATTTACTAATCATGCTTTGTACTGTACATACATGTTCTGGATATCTATTGCCTATTTATTTGTTTAGTTATTCTTTCTTTTTGTATTAGCACATTTTGTTGTCTTTTGCACATTAGTTCTTTGTCTATCCTGTTGGCTGTGGTCTATCATTGACGTTAGTTTTTCTTGTATTTACTGTGAATGTCTGTAAGAAAATGAATCTCAGGTTTGTACATGGTGATATATATGTACTTTGATGAAAAATTTACTTTGAACATTGAGGTACAGGCCCATAGCTCCTCATACATTAACCCTTATTCTCAGAGTCCTCTCCAGTAACTTAACTACTAAAGGTGTTAGACCTACTGACCTATAGTTCTCAGATTTTTCTTTGAGCCCTTTGGGAATAAAGGAAGTAAAGGAATGCCATTTGCTATCATCCAGTCTCCTGACAGCTCACCTGTGGCTAATGATGAATCAAATCTTAGCCAAGATCCTGCAATTTCTTCTCTAGCCTCCCATAATGTTCTTGGATTTCAGTCAGGCCCTGGAGATTTGTCTACTTTCATATATTTTAAGACATCCAGCACCTTCTCAACTGTAATGCAGACTATCTCCAAGACCTCCCTATTGACTTTTCCTAGTTCTGAAGTCTTTACGTCTTCATCCACAGTAAAAAAACAAGAGAAATATTCATGAAGGACCTCGCCCATCTCCTGCAGCTCGACACAAAGGTCACCCCTTTGGCTTTGAGGGGCCCTTTTTTTCTCCTTAGTAACTCCCTTTCCCTTAATGTACTTATAAAGTCTCTTGACTTCCCGCAATCTTTTCTACCAAAGTTACCTCATGTCCCTTTTTGCCCTCGATTTATTTCTTTAATACATTGGTCCCATAGTGCTCAACCACTGGCACCTCTGTCACCATTACCCAAGGGTAGGTCGGAGGGGGGTCTCTATTTATTGCCAGGGAAACTTGAACGAACAAGTTCTGCTCCATCTAAGCCCTTAATAGTATGGCAGCCTATGTTTTGAAATGTAAAATCCTTCAACTAACCCTTTCTCCGACAGATGCTGCTCAATCCGCCGAGTTTCATCACCGAATTGTGTGTCGCTCCAGATCCCAGAATTTGCGGTCTCCGGACTCCTCGTTCCAATCCCCTCAATATCCTAACTTCTCTGCTCGTGACCGCAGAATAAAACTGCAGAGAGTCGTGGAGAAACGCAGAAAATGCTGGAGGAACTCAGCGGGTCAGGCGGTATCCACGGCGAGGAACAGTCAGTCAACATTTCGGGCCGACACACTTCAACAAGACCCTTCATCACGGCCCGAAACTGTTCATTCCTCTCCTGCCATGGATTCTGCTTGATCTGCTGAGTTCCTCCAGCATTTTGTGCGTGTTTCTCTGGATTTCCAACACCTGCAGAATCACTTGTGTTTAGAGAGCAGTCGGCACATCACGGAAAGCAGGCTCCGCTGCGTGGATTCTGCCGACACTTCGGTAAAGCAGCGATTGATAACACATTCTGTCTTCTCCCCCTCCCATCGGGCAGGAGATACAAACGCCTCACACCTCCAGGCTCAGGAATAGCTTCTATGCCGCTTTTGAACGCCTCCTTGCAAGATGGACTCTGAACATCACAATCTACCTCGTTATGACTTTATTCTGCATTCTGTTATTGTTTCCCCAGGTACTATCTCAGCGCACTGTTGCGATGAAATCAGAACAAAGTTTTTCACTGCCGCTCGCTACAAGTGACAATAAATAAACGAATTTGCCAATTTATCCCTTCGCCTTTCTCATTCCCCCACCCCGTTATTGCTCGCTCCATTCCCCCTCCTCTCATTCTCCCCCCACCCGCCTGCCTCTCCCTTTCAACCACGGTCTCTATCAATCTATCCCCATCCAGTGTTTGCTTCCAGCTCCCTCCCCCGGAAGTCCCGCCTTTGCTTATCCCGGAGATCCCGGGCTTTCCTGAGTCCTGCTCGCTCGCTCCCGGGGCAGTGGGCGCCGGAGATCGCTGACAAATCGTGCGGTACATCGCTCCTCTCCGCTACATTGTGTCAAGTTGCCGCCTTCATGAGCAACCCAAGATGTCAGGGAAACATTACAAAGGGCCTGAAGTCAGCTGCTGCATCAAGTACTTCATCTTCGGCTTCAACATTATATTCTGGGTGAGTGGTAGATCGCAACAGTGCTTGTATCTTGCAGCAACAGAGGGAAGTCTTTATGGTGTTGGGACGCTGGAGAGATGAACGGGTAGAGGCTAGGAAACACTGGAACTGACAGCAAAATTTACAGCAATTGTTCAGAGACGGAGAGAGGACAAGAGAGTCTTTGTGTATTTGTGTGTGTGTGGTGAGGAGAGAGAGGAACTCCGGGGCCTGGGAGTGAACAGAGACGGTTAGTCGCGTTGGCAGTTTTGCATGTAAAGAAAGTTAAGTTCTTTTTAAATTACCGTAATTTATCAGCTGACCCTCTACTGAATGTTAAAAGTGATTTTTAAAATCAATTACCACCATCGAGAACGCATACGGTGTTAGCCCACGCCACATTTTAGAAAGTCTGATCACCTGGCTGTACTTTCTACTCCCAGCTTATAGGCAGAGCACCAGTGGTGAGGACCAAAAAGGTATGGTCAAGGGAGGTGGAGGAGCTCTTACAGGTGAGCTTTAAGTCGGTGGACTGGACAATGTTCAGAGATTCATCTTCCAAATGAATATGCCACAGTTGTCACCGACTTCTTGTGTGGATGAGTGTGTGCCTTGTAGAACCTATAGACGAACCCAAATCAAAAGCCCTGGATGAACCAGGAGATTGGTAGTCTGCTGGGAGCTAGAATAGTGGTATTCAAAACCAGTGATCTAGAACTGTACAAGAAGTCCAGGTATGACTTATGAAAGGCTATCTCGAGTGAAAAAACAATTCTGATTGAGGTGAGACAGAATTGGATACACGTCAGCTCTGGCAGGGCTTGCAGGCCATTACCTCCTACAAAGAGAAACCTAACATCAGGAATGCCAGTGATGCTTCACTCCCCGCGGAGATCAGTGCCTTTTATGCACACTTTGAAAGGGAGAATAAAACGACATCTCTGCAAATCCGAGCAGCATCTTGCGACCCTGCAATCTCTGTCTTGGAAGTCGATGTCGGAGCATCTTTCAAGAGAGTGAACCCTTGCAAGGTGTCACGTCCTGATGAAGTGTCTCTGAAAACCTTTGCCAACCAACTGGTTGCAGTGTTCAAGGACATCTTCAAATTTTCAGTGCTGCAGTTGGAGGTTTCTACCTGCTTCAAAAGGGCAATAAAACGAGCAGGGTGAGCTGCCTCAACAACTGTCACCCATTGGCACTTGCCTCTACTCTGATGAAGTGCTTTGAGAGGTTGGCTATGACTAGAATCAACTCCTGCTTAAGCAAGGACCTGGATCTGCTGCAATTTGCCTATCGTCGCAGTAGGTCTACTGCGGGTGCAATCTCACTGGCACTTCACTTGGATCACTTGGACAATAGTGATACCTATGTCAGGCTGCTGTTTGTTGACTACAGCTCAGCATACGACACAATCATACCCTCTAATCAGCAAGCTCCAAAACTTGGTCCTCTGTTCCTCCCTCTTACTACTGGATCCTTGACTTCTTCAGCAGGAGACCACAGTCTGTGTGGGTCAGAAATAACATCACTTCCTCGCTGACAACCAACATAGACTGGCACAACTCAAAAGATGCACGCTTAGCCCACTGCTCCTCTCTCTGTACACCAATGACTGTGTGGCTTAGCCCACTGCTCCTCTCTCTGTACACCAATGACTGTGTGGCTTAGCCCACTGCTCCACTCTCTGTACACCAATGACTGTGTGGCTTAGCCCACTGCTCCTCTCTCTGTACACCAATGACTGTGTGGCTTAGCCCACTGCTCCTCTCTCTGTACACCAATGACTGTGTGGCTTAGCCCACTGCTCCTCTCTCTGTACACCAATGACTGTGTGGCTTAGCCCACTGCTCCTCTCTCTGTACACCAATGACTGTGTGGCTTAGCCCACTGCTCCTCTCTCTGTACACCAATGACTGTGTGGCTTAGCCCACTGCTCCTCTCTCTGTACACCAATGACTGTGTGGCTTAGCCCACTGCTCCACTCTCTGTACACCAATGACTGTGTGGCTTAGCCCACTGCTCCTCTCTCTGTACACCAGTGACTGTGTGGCTTAGCCCACTGCTCCTCTCTCTGTACACCAATGACTGTGTGGCTTAGCCCACTGCTCCTCTCTCTGTACACCAATGACTGTGTGGCTTAGCCCACTGCTCCTCTCTCTGTACACCAATGACTGTGTGGCTTAGCCCACTGCTCCTCTCTCTGTACACCAATGACTGTGTGGCTTAGCCCACTGCTCCACTCTCTGTACACCAATGACTGTGTGGCTTAGCCCACTGCTCCTCTCTCTGTACACCAATGACTGTGTGGCTTAGCCCACTGCTCCTCTCTCTGTACACCAATGACTGTGTGGCTTAGCCCACTGCTCCTCTCTCTGTACACCAATGACTGTGTGGCTTAGCCCACTGCTCCTCTCTCTGTACACCAATGACTGTGTGGCTTAGCCCACTGCTCCTCTCTCTGTACACCAATGACTGTGTGGCTTAGCCCACTGCTCCTCTCTCTGTACACCAATGACTGTGTGGCTTAGCCTACTGCTCCACTCTCTGTACACCAATGACTGTGTGGCTTAGCCCACTGCTCCACTCTCTGTACACCAATGACTGTGTGGCTTAGCCCACTGCTCCTCTCTCTGTACACCAATGACTGTGTGGCTTAGCCCACTGCTCCACTCTCTGTACACCAATGACTGTGTGGCTTAGCCCACTGCTCCTCTCTCTGTACACCAATGACTGTGTGGCTTAGCCCACTGCTCCACTCTCTGTACACCAATGACTGTGTGGCTTAGCCCACTGCTCCTCTCTCTGTACACCAATGACTGTGTGGCTTAGCCCACTGCTCCTCTCTCTGTACACCAATGACTGTGTGGCTTAGCCCACTGCTCCTCTCTCTCTACACCAATGACTGTGTGGCTAGCCACAGCTCAGATGACATCTATAATAGGTACATTTAATGTCAGAGAAATGTATACAATAAACATCCTGAAATTCTTTTTATTCGCAAACATCCATGAAAACAGAGGAGTGCCCCAAAGAATAATGACAGCTAAATGTTAGAACCCCAGAGCACCCCCAGCTCCCCCACCCACGCACAAGCAACAGCAAAGCTATGACCCCCCCACCAGCGAAAAAAGCAACAGCACCCCAGACCGAGCACTGAAGCGTGCAGCAAAACATCAATAAAGACACAGACTTGCAGTACCCCCCAAGACGACTCGTTCACCCAGTATTCGACATACCACAGGCTCTCTCTCTCTCTCTCTCTCTCTCTCTCTCTCTCTCTCTCTCTCTCTCTCTCTCTCTCTCTCTCTCTCTCTCTCTCTCTCTCTCTCTCTCTCTCTCTCTCTCTCTCTCTCTCTCTCTCTCTCCCCTCTCTCTCTCTCTCCCCTCTCTCTCTCTCTCTCCCCTCTCTCTCTCTCTCCCCTCTCTCCCCTCTCCCTCCCTCTCTCCCCTCTCCCTCCCTCTCCCTCCCCGTTTCACAGCAAGAGGGGAGACATAACAAAACAACTTGCTGATTTATGGTGTTAAAAGCCTACTGCATTGCTTCTTTGGAGCCTTGTGCCCAAAGAATTCGGGTCTCTGGGCACGCAGTCAGCAGCCAGCTCACTGCTTTTGATCTTCCATCTCCCACGACACACCAGCTTTCTGCGGTGGTGCCAACCTGTCGTCTGCCTGCTTCCAGAGCCACAAATTCCCGGAACCCTGAAGGTGTGCTTGTCTTCTAGGCCGCATTATCAAATAGTAGCCAGTCTCCCTGAGAGTGAGTCCCCTTTCAGCAATAGGTTTGCTGGAAGAACTTCAGATGGTGATGAGGAGGCATACAGGAGTGAGGCAGATCAGCTGGTTGAGTGGTGTCACAACAACAACCTTGCACTTAATGTCAGCATGATTGTTGACTTCAGGAAGGGGAAGTTGAGGAAACAAACACCAGTCCTGATCGAGGGATCAGAAGTGGAAAACGTGAGCAGATTCAAGTTCCTGGGTGTCAACATTCCTGAGGATTTTTCCTGAGCTCAACGTATTGAGCAATTACAAGAAGGCATGACAGCAACTATATTTCATTAGGAGTTTGAGGAGAATTGGTATGTTACATAGAACACTTGCAATTTTCTGCAGAAGTACCATGGAGAGCATTGTAACTTGTTGCATCACAGTTTGGTATAGAGGGGCACTGCACAGGATTGGAAAAAGCTGCTGAAAATTATAAACACAGCCAGCTCCATCATGGGCACCAGTCTCCCCAGCATCGGGGACACCTTCAAAAGGCGATGCCTCAAAAAGGCGGCATCCATCATTAAGGACCCCCGTCACCCAGGACATGCCCTCTTCTTATTGCTACCTTCAAAGAGGAGGTACAGAAGCTTGAAGGCACACACTCATCATTTTAGAAACAGCTTCTTCCCCTCTGCTATCAAATTTCTGAATGGACAGTGAGTCCTTGAACACATCCTCAGTATCTCTTCTTCCCCTCTATTTTCGCAATACTATTTAACTTTGTGTGTGTGTGTTTGTGTGTGTATAAGTACATATACTTATTGCAATTTATATTTTTATTATTTATATTGCAATGTACTGCTGTAAAACGACACATTTCACAACAATGCTATGCCGGTGATATTAAACTTGAATTCTGATACTTTTGCGGACTCTGAAATAAAACTAATCTGTAGTTTACCCATACTGTCTTGTACTTTTATATTAATTATGTGTGGTCAAACTCTATATCTTAACAGGAATTAATTCAGTGATAATCTAAAAGATAAATAATTTGTTGATATTATTTAGAATGATATAATTTATAATCATTCAATTATTTAGAAGATGGAGATTAGGTGGCAGTGTTTCCTGTTTGATGTGTCATTCTGAATGTGGGTGGCGGAGTGTGATTAACTAACGCAGAACTAAGTGGGTCTGATAGCACTCTTCTGAGAGCTGTTAATAAGTGACTGGGCTGAATGACCTATATCACCTTATAAGCTTGTCTGATCCCTTTAAACCTGTCTTTATAAATATGTCTGTGTGTCCACTTTTCCTGTGATGCTACTTTCTACAAGCCAGGTCGGGAGCTATAAGGAATCTAGTGTGTGTGGTTGTGTGTGTGTAGCTCTGAAGGCCAAAAACGTGAATGTTTCCTGGAATGAACGTGTTGATTTTATTATGGTTATTATTCTATTATGGATTTATTGAATATGGGCATAAGAAAATGAATCTCAAGGTTGTTTTTGGTAACATACTTAAACTTTGATATGGAGTAAGAGTCATTTTCCTTTTGACGCCTCAGTTACAAGTTTCTACAAGAATAAATGGGATATTCCTGGAAAGCTTGATCTGATTTTCAGCTGTAGGGGGTGGCTATAAGTGTTATAGTAGAGATGAGAATTGGCCTGTCAGTTTACAGTGCCTGAAAAAGTATTCAACCCCCACAACTAGTTTCACACTTTACTGTCCCATTCTCTAAATTTAATCTATATCAAAGTAAGATTTTTGAGCTAATCTATAGAACATGGTTTATCATGTCAAATAAAAAGTAAATTCCAAAACCTGTCAACAATCTACTAAAAATTAAAAACCAAAATTATGAGGCTGAAAACGTATTCATCCCTGTTGTAATTACTGTACTGCACTAATTTTCCTCAGGTTCAATACTGTATATTACCTCACTAATTCACTCAATTTATTGATGTAGAAAATTGGAGGATCACCTACTTTTGATGTCTTCATAAGAATAAACACCACCCTCTCTGTAAGATCCAAAAGAATGGTAGGTTTTCAACAGGCCAAACTAAAATGAAGATAAAAGAGCATTCAAGTCAAGTCAAGGAAATGGTAATAGGGAAACAAAAATCTGGGGAAGGGCACATGAACATCTCAGAGGTACTGAACGTACCTCAGAGCTCAGTGCAATCCATCGTGAAACAGTTGAAAAAGTATTTAGCCACAGCCACAATACTTAGGTCAGGCCGTCCCTTTAAACATAGTCACTGGAGAAGAATGGTACCTGTAAGAGAAGCTACTGTGATGCCAACAATCATTCTGAGTGAGCAGCAGAAGTCAGTGGCTGCAACTGGAGATGAAGTTCACGGCACCACAATCTCTAAGGCCTTGCACAAAAAGGATATTTATGGAAAAGTAGCAAGGAAGAAGCTCTGGCTTAAAAAAAACATACCCTTGCCTGTACACACTTGGAAAAGGTACTGTGAATATGTGGAAATAAGTCTTGTGGTCAGATGAGACTAAAGTGGAACTTTTTTACCTCAACACTAAGGGGAACATCTGGCGTAAATCTAATACTGTGCATCAGCCAGTTAACAGCATCCCTACCGTAAACTATGGTGGAGATAGCATGATGCTATGGGGACTCTTTTCAGCAGCAGGGATGGGAAATCTGATCAGGATTGATGGGAAGATGAATACAGAGAGATCCTAGTTTTAAAAAGCTGCTAATCTCTGCCAGGAAAATTAAACTAGGAGGTTAGTTGTCTTTCAGCTGGATAATGGCCCAAAGCACACTGCCAGAGCAACCATTGAGTGGCTTCAAATGAAGAAAATTGATGTCCTTGAGTGGCCCTGTCAGAGTCTTGACCTTAACCTGATCGATCATCTCTGGCAAGACTTCAAGAGTGCCCCACCACTCCCCAAATAAGCTGGCACAACTTGAGCAATTTTGCGAAGAGGAATGGGCAAATCTTGCTCCATCACGTTGTGCAAAGACTTATCCAAAAAGACAACTTGCTGTAATAGCTGCGAGAGGTGGTTCAACTTAGTGCTGGGCAAAGGAGAATGAATACTTTTGAGCTGCTGACACTCCAGGTTTTGAATTTTTAGTTTTTCATACATTACAATTTTCCCTGTTTTTTGGGTTCTACTGTGAAAAGTGGAGTATGTGATTCACAAATAAAATTCTCAGTTAAATTGATCAAAGTCCCTGGTTGAAATACTCACGTGAACAAAAGTTTGGGGGCTGAATACTTTCTCAAAGAGCTCTGTTATAAATTATTGGTGGTTTGGATGCAAGATTATGGCTTATTGCAGCTCTTTGAGAAATGCAAATAAGGATTAGGGCTGGAATTAGAATTCACTCAGACGGGAGAATGAGTTGAATTGAAACAATTGATGCTGTGCACTAAACTGTTCCCCAATGTGTGTGAAGGCATTTGTTATGTACTGCAGGTGTAAGTGAACAAAATAAATGTAGGAATACTGGAAGCACTCAGGTCAGGTGTTTCTGCAGAGACTGAAGAACAGTTGACGTTTCAGGTCATAGACTCTGTGGCTGCTCCATTTTCCACAGATGCTGCCTGACCTGTGCTTTGCTTTTATTCCAGACCCTTCTAATCTCTAAATTGTTTTTAATCACTTACTGCAAGTGAAGAAATACGACTGTATCTTAAAAAGGACAAGTATCTTCAGGGTAGAACTGTTAAAAGAAGAATTGATTGGCTGGTTCTTTGGAAGATCGAGGGTATACCAGTAGCGATTCATTAAGATACTGAAAGATGTTTGATCGGTTAGGCATGAGGAAAATTCTTCCACATCTCAGGGCACTTGATCCTTCCTAGACTGTCCTGTTCTTTGGAGACAGAAGAGACTGCAGATGCTGAAACCTGGAGCAAGAAACAAGTTGGTGGAGGAACTCAGTGGGCAACCAGGACCTGTGAAAGGAAATGGACAGTCAGCATTTCAGATGGAGGCCTTCATCTGGACCAAAATGTCAACAGTTTATTTCCCTCCACGGATGATGCTGGACTTGCTGAGTTCCTTTGCATCTTGTCCATTGTACTGGTCTATGCTCTATATTCTATATGCCGGTATCAGCAATCACAAACAAATCTTTTATGGGGAAGCAGGAGAGTGTTGTGAATGTGAGGTTCACTCCCACTCGGAGGGGTTGAGGAAATGCTGTTAAGGATAATATGGATGAACAGATGAGGGGAAAAAGGAATGAAGGGATCAAATATTTGGAAGATAAGTAGGGTTGGAGTATGCTTGAACTAAAAATATCAGCACAGACCACTTGGATTAACTACTTGTACTGTGTAAACAAATTCCTATGTTCATCAAGGATTCCTAGAATCCAGAATACTATCCATTGAAGTTTGTTATGTGTCACTGGAGTTCAGGTTTGAACTCTGGGCTAATGATTCATCTCCCCTCCTTCCAGCATAAATAAGCTTGGAGTTCAGGATATTGATCATTCCAGTTAATATTTACAAAAATGTTGCCAGGCATTGGAGTGTTATTTTATGCAGATATATGTTATTGTGTTCTGACAGAATACTTGAAGCAGTATTCATTTTGTGAAATGGTTTTGGAATGTCACAGTGATTTCTTAACATCATAAAGGTGGTTGGATTAGGCACCCTGTGACTCCACCTCACCAAATACTGACGCAAAAATGTTGAAAAGAAAGTTGATGGCATTTATTGCAGTAATTTAGAATTCAAAATGGTGTCAGTCTGATTGCTGATGTCTGTGTTGTCAAGAGGGTGTCCAATATCATGGTGAAATGCGGTTCATTTCCTGCAGTTCAGTGAGATGATCCAGCACCAGCGTGTAACACTTAACCTGTGAGAATATGTCTCAGGTGTGATTGTCACCACTGCTGAAACATTTGCCATCAGGGGCTGCCTGGCGCTTGAGGCTGTGGGAGGGAACTAGTTCCATTTTATGAATGGGCCCATTGTTAAGTTTACTTGGGAAGAGGAGCAGCTGAGATTGTTTTACTCAAGACTAGAGAAGTTTGTGGAGTCTCTAATATGTTGCAGGTGATAGGGCTGTGATAGTGAAAAGAATTTGTTCAGATGCAACACGAGGGCACGTGTTTAAGATGTGTCCTGAAGCTACTGGAACATTCCCTGGGTTCCCTTTCCCTTTAACGATGATGCTGTATGTCTTCTGCCACCTCACAAGGAATGTGCCATGGAATGCTTCCCTTGCTCTAGCAGCACGTGGAGTTCAACGCCATCCTGGACGATGTTTGATCGCGGCTCCATTCACCCTTTGAAGTCAGGCCCTCCTCTTTGGGATCACTGTGACTGCAGCATGAACCACCTGAAAATGCATCACAGCACTGGCCTGCAGCATCTCCCATTATTGATAACTGGTTTACTTCTGTCTCACATACCTAGAGTGAAGAGCTTCATTGGCATACCATCCTGACAGATTATTCAATACTTAAACACGTCAAGTTAATGCAAAAGGGGAAAGGACAATGACAATGCAGAATATAGTGTTACAGTGAAAGTGCAGTTCAGGTGAACAAATAAAGTTCATGGGCCCTGATGAGATAGGCTGGGAGATCAAGAGTTAATCATACAAGGGGCCCATTCAGGTGTCTGATAACAGCAGGGTAAAGGCTGCCCTGGAGTCTGGTGGTGTGTGTTCGCCAGCATTTATATCTGCTCGATGGGAGAGGGGAGAAGAGAGAATCACTTCCACCGCCCAGTAAGAATGGCTCGCATTTATATAGAATCTTATATTGATTTGGGTCAATAAATGCATTACAGCCAATAATCAGAGAAAAAGGGCTACCATCTTCGTGCACAGTTACATCCCACAGGCAGACGTGAGGTAACGGACCAGATAATCTTCCTTCAGTTAACTGAATGTTAAACTTAAACCCAGAAATAACTTCCCAACATTTCTTTAAATTCATGGGTGGACATTGATAAGGTGGATGGCCACAGATTTTTCCCCAGGGTAGGGAGTTTGTAACCAGAGGACACGGGTTTAAGGTGAGACATGAAAGATTTAAAGAGGATCTGATGGGCAACGTTTTCACACAAAGGATGGTGCGTATATGGAATGAGCTGCCAGAGGAAGTAGTAGAGGCGGGTATAATTACAACATTTAAAAGGCATTTGGAGAGGTACGTGGATGGGAAGGGCTTTGAGGGATATAAGCCAAATGCAGACATATGGGAGCAATTCAGTTAGGCATCTTGGTTGGTATGGACTAGTTAAACATAAGAGCCTGTTTACCATGCTGTACGTCTCTGACCTTGTTTTTACATCTTATCCTCAAGAACAATGATGACAACCAGCACTTGCAGGTTCTCTAACAATCCCCACAACACCCTGACTTGGAAATTATCCCTATTCCTTCATCACTGCGTCTAAATCCTGGAGTTTCCTCCCGGACAACAGTATAGGAGCATTTTCAACTGAAGGATTGCATTGATTCACAAAGGTAGCTCTCCACTATCTTCTCAATAGGGACTGAATAATAAACTTAGATCCCTGAAAATGAATAAAGGAAGCATTGCAGAATAGCACGGGCTGTGGAAATGTTGAAGAAGCCATTAGCCAAACCATGACTGGAGTATTTCTCTGATAATAAAAGACAAGTAGCGATGCATTTATCAGAGGAGACACTTCATTGTAAACTACTGATCCTTCAGCAGTTCAGTATGTGGCCAGCACTGGAATGGGAGGAGCAGTCTGACAGACTCAAGTACTTAAGATGCCACTGAGGTTGCGGCTCAGGCTTGGATCTAGAGGACTGCGTACGGGTGTGCGTGGGTAAGTGAGAGGGAGGAACGGGGCTTGCTTCACTGTTTTTTTTGCTTGGTACATTCTGTATTGTTGTGCCAAGCATTGTGGGCATGCTGTGTTGGCATTGGAAGGTATAATGGCACTTGCAGGCTGCCCTCTCCACATCCTTGTTGGCTGTTAACATAAATGACACATTTCGCTGTATGTTTTGATGTACATGTGATCAAGAAATGGATCTGACTATGAGGGAGTCAGGGAGAGAGGATGAGGATTGTAGCTTTATGAACTTCTGGTAAGGCCCCATCTGGTGCATGGGATTAAATTTTGGTTAGCCCATTCTAGGAAGGATGTGGAGGCTTTGGAGAGGGTGCAGAAGAGGTTTACCAGTCTGTGATATAAGGAGAGGTCAGATAAACCAGGGTTGTTTATCTGACCTCTGGAGTGGTGGAGGTTTAGGAGGGACCTCCTAGAAGTTTATAAAAAATTTTGAGAGGCAGAGATGGAGTAGACAGCCAATATCTTCTTCCCAGGGTAGAAATATCAAATATTAGAGGACATGCATTTAAGGTGAGAGAGGAGAAGTTCAAAGGAGGTGTTTACGTTGTTTGTATTTTACACGGAGAGTGGTGGGTGTCTGAAACGCACTTCCAGGGGCGGTGCTGGAGGCAGACATAATAGAGGCATTTAAAAGGCTCCTAAATAGGTCCATAAGTATAGAGAGAATGGCGATTCAGGGACCATATACAGGCAGAAAGTATTAGTGTAATTAGGCATCAGGAGTTTAATTAGTTTGCACAACATGTGGGCCAAAGGGCCTTCCTGTGTTGTCATAGAGCATACAGGTCAGTATACAGCCCATGATGTTTCCTGACCTTTTACCTTACTCCAAGATCTATTTGATGTTTTCCTCCCAATTGGCTTTCCGTTTTCTTTCATCCATGTGCCTATCTCGGAGTCTGTTAAATGTCCTTAATATATTTTCCTCTACCACCACACTTCGTAGCATGTTCCACATACCCACCTATCTTTGTTTATAAAAAAAACAAAAAATCCACCAGCATTTTGTGTGTGTTGTCTACACATCGTGTTATATGATTTTTAATTTGTCCTCCTTGGGAACAGCCTTTCTCCTCTGATCTCTCATTAACAAGGCATTTTCGCCCACGGAACTGCTGTTCACTGGATTTTTTTTGTGTGTGTTTTTCTTACCATTTTCTGTAAACTCTCAAGACTGTTGTGCATGAAAATCCCAGGAGATAGCAGTTGCTGAGATGCCCTGGCACCAACAATCATTTCACGGTCAAAGTTACGTACTGATGTTTGACCATGTCTGCACATGTTTTCATGCACTGAGTTGCTGCCACATGGTTGGCTGATTATGTACTTGCATTGATGAACTGGTGTCCCTAATAAAGTGGCTACTGAGTGTGTATTGGAAGTCAAAGAGGGAATTTCAGAACTTGGAGCCCAAGCAGGAGTTAGTAATGCTCTGGCTGCTCTGGTCTCTTTGCACTAAAGTGGACCTGTTTTTGTTCAAATTGCGTTTTTCCTCTTGTAAAAAATTGTGCATCATTTATATTTAATGCATGTTTTTTTCTTATGAATATTGCTTAGATGATGCTATGTGCCTGTTGCAAATAAGCTCTCATTGCGCCCGTGCGTATTTCAGTAAACTCCACTTTGACTTTAATCATGAGGGCCACTTCTCAAAATTCAGGACAAATTTGAGAAGAAATTTCTTCACCCGGAGAATGGTGAATGTTTGAGATTCTCCCCACAGGCAGGCTGTGGAGGATCAGATGCTGAGCGTATTCGAGATGGAAGTCGAAGAGTTTTTGGACATTAGAGATATCAAAATATATTGGGTTTGTACAGTAAAGGATTGGCCTTGAGGTTTAGGTTCCTGGGGTGCATATACCTCGGGGAGGGACTGGATCTGATGAGGATAAAGAAGTAGTGGGAAAACGAGGATAGGAATTTTAAGCTTCCTGTTATCCCATATTTGACTGTAAATGTGGGAGGCATTGGGGTTTCAGACAGCTCGCTTGTTACTGACTCAGCCCAGCACTGCCTTGTATGCAGCATAAGGATGGATTCAGGGTCTGGTAGTAGTTTGCAAGTGCATTGTGCTCTTGCATTAATGAGGATATTAGCAAAGCAAGCATGTACTCATTAACATTGGATTCAAGTCTGTGCCACTCTGTGGTGCCCTGCTGACTGGAACAACAACCTCTGCAGCAGTGGGAATTCAAATTCTGATTTAACTGTGAGGCTGGATAACAGGATACCAGTTGCACAATCTGCATCAGCAGCCCTGACCCTGTATGAGGTTGCAATCACTACTGCAGCTTGAGGACACGCATAAATAACACTGGTGCAGATGTTAAGTCAGAGCAGAAGAGGAGGTAGGCCATTTGGCTCCTTCAGCCTGTCAGTAGGTGCACAATCGTTTGCTTCAGCCTCTCTCTCAATGTCGCAAAAACAAAGGAGCTGGTTGTGGATTACAGGAGGAATGGAGACGGGCTAACCCCAGTGGCTATCAATGGATTTGGGGTTGAGAGGGTAAACAGCTTTAAGTTCCTCGGCATCCACATCACCAAGGACCTCACGTGGTCTGTACACTGCAACTGTGTGGTGAAAAAGGCACAACAGCACCTCTTTCACCTCAGACGGTTGAGGGAGTTTTGTATGGGCCCCCAACAGCTCACAGAGATTCTTAAAATGTATTCAACCTTTCTCCATAACTCAGGACCTTGATTCCCAGCAACGTCCTTGTGAATTTTCTCTGTACCCTTTCAATCTTATTGATATCTTTCCTATAGGTAGGTAAGCACACAATACTCCAAATTTGGTCCCACCAGTACCCTGTTCAACTTCAACGTAACATCCCAACTCCTGTACTCAGTACTTTGATTTAAAAAGGCCATTGTGCCAAAAGCTCTCTTTGTGACCCTATCTTCCTGTGACGCCACTTTCAAATAATTATGGACCTGTATTCCCAGATCCCTCTGTTCTACCACTCTCCTCAGTGCTCGACAGTTCACTTAATGTCCTACCCTAGTTTGTCCTCCCAAAGCGCAACACCTCACACTTGTCTGCACTAAATTTCATTTGTCATATTTCAGCCCATTTTTCCAGCTGGCCCAGCTCCTACTGCAAGCTCTGATAGCCTTCCTCGCTGTCCAGTACACCCCCAGTCTTGATGTCATGCACGAATATGCTGATCTAGTTTACAACATTATCATCCATATCATTGATGTAAATGACAAACAACAATGAAACCAGCACCACTTCCTTTGGCACGATGCTTATCACAGGCCTGCAGTCAGAGAGGCAACTATCTACTACCACTCCCTGGCTTCTTCCACGAAACCAATATCGAATCCAATTTACTGTCTCATCTTGAATGGCAAGTGACTGAACCTTCTTGACTAACTCCTTAGTGGAACTTTGTCAGAGTCTAATATTGGAAAAATTCCCTTTGTTCCATCTGCTCTGCTAGTTTTTTCAACTTGTTTTTCTACTCAGTTCCAAGAAACCTGAAATGTTAACAGACTCTCTTTTCACAGCCTGACCTGCTAAATGATTCTCTGTTTTTTTTAAAATTTCATATTTATAGCATTTACTTTTGTTTTTAATTCTTCCTTCACTGTTGAAAAGACAAAGCCTATAATTTCTCAGGCTTAGAATGACTGGGGATCCAATCGAACTTTGAGGCTGATGGGAGGATGTTTTCCCAGGCTGAAATCTCGCGAACCAGGAGTTACTATTGCAGAACAAAGGGCAAATCAGTTAGGACTGAGATGAGAAGGTATTTCTTCAATCAGTGGAGGCCTGTCTGTCTTAAGACCATGAGACCATAAAGTATAGGAGCAGAAGTAGGCCATTCAGCCCATCAAGTCTGCTCCACCATTCAATCATGGGCTGATCCAATTCTTCCAGTCATCCCCACTTCTCTGGCTTCTCCCCATACCCTTTGATGCCCTGGCTAAACAGGAACCTATTTATCTCTGCCTTAAGTGCACCTAATGACTTAGCCTCCACAGCCGCTCGTGACAACAAATTCCACAGATTTACTACCCTCTGACTAAAGTAATTTCTCCGCATCTCTGTTCTGAATTGACGTCCTTCAATCCTGAAGTCGTGCCCTCTTGTCCTGGACTCCCCTACCATGGGAAATAACTTTGTCGTATCTAATGCAAACATGAGGAAATCTGCATCTAATCTGTTCAAGCCTTTTAACATTCTGAATGTTTCTATGAGATACCCTGTCATTCTGCTGAAAGCTAGGGAATACAGCCCAAGAGCTGCCAAATGTTCCTCGTACAGTAAATCTTTTCATTCCTGGAATTATTCTCATGAATCTGTTCTGAACCCTTTCCAATGTCACTATATCCTTTCGAAAATAAGGAGCCCAAAACTGCACTCAGTTCTCCAAGTGTGGTCTCTCAAGTGCCTTATAGAGCCTCAACATCACATCTCTGCTCTTATATTCTATACCTCTAGAAATGAATGCCAACATTACATTCACCTTCTTCACCACTGGCTTAACCTGGAGGTTAACCTTTAGGGTATCCTGCACAAGGACTCCCAAGTCCCTTTGCATCTCTGCATTTTGAATTCTCCCCCCATCTAAATAATAGTCGGCCTGTTTATTTCTTCCACCAAAGTGCATGACTATACACTTTCCTACATTGTATTTCATTTGCCACTTCACCCCTGTGGAACTCCACTGGTAACTGGCAGCCAACCAGAATAGGATCCCTTTATTCCTACTCTCTGTTTTCTGCCGATCAGCCTATGCTCCACCCATGTTAGTAGCTTCTCTGTAGTTCCGTGGGCTCTTATCTTGCTAAGCAGCCTCATGTGCAGCACCTTGTCAAAGGCCTTCTGAAAATCCAATACACCTACTGCATCTCCTTTGTCTACCCTGCTTGTAATTTCCTCAAAAAACTGCAGTAGGTTAGTCAGGCAGGATTTTCCTTTCATGAAACCATGCTGGCTTTGGCCTATCTTGTCATGTGCCTCCCAGTACTGCATCATCTCATCCCTAACAATCGATTCCAACAACTTCCCAACCACTGATGTCAGGCTACCAGGTCTATAGTTTCCTCTCTGCTGCCTCCCACCCTTCTTAAGTAGTGGAGTAACATTTGCAATTTTCCAGTCATCTGGCACAATGCCAGAATCTATCAATTCTTGAAAGATCAATATAATGCCAGAGTCTATTGATTCTTGAAAGATCTCCTTTTTTCTAATCTGTCATTGAGTCAGTCAAGGGCATCACATGGGCCTACTAACCTATTAGAACTTCTGTATGCTGTGACCTCTGTCAGGACCTGTCCTGTTCCCCTGGAAACCCTGTTTTCCTGTACTCCTTGATTTGTTCAATTGGAATAATCCATCTTTGTGATCCGTTACCTGACATCAGGTAGAATGTACAAGTGCCCCAGGACTTGCACCACCAGTTTTTTCTTGATACTTTCTTCACTGTTGAATAGACTGAGCCTATAATTTCTCAGGCTTAGAATGACCGAGGATACTTTTGAACTTTGAGGCTGACGTGGGAGGATGTTTTCCCAGGACGGTTACCATCAGACTCTTGAACAGAAGTGGGTAGCCACATTCATTTAAGAACTGTTTTAAGGACTCTGTTATATTGTTATTTCATGCATGTTATTTATCGCTATTTATTTATTCTTCATTTGCACAGTTTGTTTACAGCTAACAGTTCCTGATTTTTACTGTTTACCATTACTGTTCTATAGATTTGCTAAGTATGACTGTAGAAAAGTTTCTCAGGGTGTCCCTGAGGTTTGGCAGGAGGTGGTATTCAGGCAGCACAGGACCCGGGGCAGCACGGTAGTGTATTGTTTTTTTCAATGCTCTGTAGTACCAACAGTTGGAAGATTGGGGATCAGTTCCTGCTGCTGCCTCTAAGGAGCTTGTACAGTATGTTCTTCCTGTGACCACGTAGATTTCCTCCGGGTGCTTCAGTTTGCTCCCATTCCAGAAGACTTGCGGGCCAGCGTTGGTAAATTGTGGGCATGCTACTTTGGCTCTGGAAGCGTGACAACACCTGCGGGCTGCCCCCAGCACTTCCTCGGACTTTGTTGGTTGTTGGTGCAAGCAGTGCATTTCACTGTGTGTTTCGATGTACATGTGACAAATAAAGCTAATCTTTAATTTTCACAAGAGTAGTTGGTTATCTATGATGCATTACATACACTGTCATGTACTAACGCAGGGGTGGGGGGGGCGGAGGGGATCATTTCAGGAGCTCACTGGAAAGTAAATGGTTGCTAGGGAAACCCGGCATATTGAATGTGGCCACATTGAGAATTTGGTTCCTAACAGAGTTATTTTCACTTCATTGAGTAGGTGATGGTAAATATTTCTAATTAATAAAGGCCTTGATGCCTCCAGATCTCATCGTCTTTGTTGCTATGACAATGAATTGCTAGGTCAGGTAAATATTTTTTTTCTGGAGGATTTCCTCTTTTCTATCCCGCAACTGGTGATCTTTGCTTGTGGTGCTGTGGACTGAATGGAGATTGGCTTGTAGTCAGATTCAGGAAGTATGTGGATAGTCCATTCATCCTCGAGCCAGTGTCCTCGAGCACAGCAAAGGCCCTTTGGCCCACTGTGTCTGTGCTGAACACAATGCACAATTAAAGGGGACAAATTAAAGGGGACAATTAAATGCACAAATAAGAGGGGACTCTCTGCCTGCAGATGCCTCTCGTAATCTTAAAAACATCTTCCAGGACTCCCATCGCTCCCTGACACTGCAGAGAAAACCCAAGTTTGCCCAACCTCTTTTTAGACTATACTCTAATCCAGGCCACATCGTGGTCAATTACTTTTGCACCCTTTCCAAAACGTCCACATCCTTCCTGTAATGGGGTAACCAGAATTTCACACAATACTCCAAGTGTGGCCTAACCAAAGTTTTATACAGCTGTAATATGACTTCCCAACATT
Organism: Hemitrygon akajei; assembly: GCF_048418815.1. Classification (NCBI taxonomy): domain Eukaryota; kingdom Metazoa; phylum Chordata; class Chondrichthyes; order Myliobatiformes; family Dasyatidae; genus Hemitrygon; species Hemitrygon akajei. Next base: position 38,992,347 of record NC_133127.1, read on the forward strand.
TACACTCCGCTCGCTGATTATTGAAGGCAAGCATATTGTACCCTGTTTCTCCAACCTACGTACTAGAGTGGCCACTTGGACCCCCAGATCTCTCAGTATTTCAGAGTTGTTAAAGATCCTGACATTAACTGTATGCTTTGCCCTTACATTGGACCTGCTGTAAACTAAAGTGGGAAAGGCATCTTGGAACAGCACCATCTATACGTTCCCTTCCAATGTGTGCTTTATCCTGACTCGGAAATGTATTGCCGTTCCTTTATCATCACTGGGTCTAAATCCTGGGACATCTTCCCCGTAGCATTGCGGGAGCACCTTCACCAGGAGGACTGCAGTGGTTTAGGGAGGCGGCAACCCCAGCTTCTCAAATGTGACAGTGGTAAACCTTGTCAGTGGTCCCCGATACCCTGCGATTGAATGAAACAAAAATCTGACCAGGGAGCGGAGCTTAACTGAACTAAGCTGTGCTGAACCCGAAGCCCAGTTAAACGGACTCTCTCTGCCTGCATGTGATCCATATCCCTCCATGTTCACATGTCTTAAATGCCACTGTCCAATCTGCTTCTACTATTAACCCCAGCAGCCCTTTCCAGGCACCCAGTGCTCTCTGTGTATATAAAAGCAATATTACCTGCACAACTTTCCTCCTTTCACCTTAAATACGTGTCCTCTCATATTTGACCCCACTACTCTGGGGAAAGGACTCTGACTGGCTACTTTATCGATGCCTCTCATAATCTTAAACACATCTCTCAGGTCACCCCTCACCCTCTGAAGTTGCAGAGTAAGCAATGTTCAACCTCTTTTTAATACTCGTACTCTAATTTGATCTGACGCCCGCCCATATTCTCTCCAGTGAAACATAGAAACCAGAAGTAGGATGACGAGTAGACCGTTTGGCACTTTGAGGCTCCTCTGCCTTTCATTGTGATTGTAGGTGATTGTTTGTCTTGGTCCCATTTTTCATCTCCACGCTATACCCTCGATGCCTCTTTGTGTTTGATCTGTTGCCAACCTCTTGACTCTGGCCGTTACTTAACTGTTAGCCTGCTGTACCCTAAACATGTGCAAGTGCATCACGAGATGCTGGAGGAATTCACCGTATTAGGTAGCAGTGATGGAAGGAACTGGACAGTTGACATTCCTCCACAGATACCGCCTGACTGGCTGATTTTCTCCAGCGTCTTGTTTGTTGCTGACGGTTCCAGTATCTGCAGTCTCTTGTGGCTCCATGTACAAATGCAGGATGTTTTTATCGTTGGGTCAAGCTTTTCCATTCCTTCTCCTGGTGCTCGTGCACACCGTCTGTTCCTCCTCTCTGATCTACGTGGGGACCTTCACCTTGTCAACCACATGCTCGTACCTCCACATTATGTTGCACAATGAGCCTTTAGCCTCACCTGGAAGCTGAATGAGAACGTGATGAGCCATTGTCGGGGAAAATCTACAGCCAAAATCTCTTGTTCAGGTTCTGTCAGGGCGAAGAGGTGGGGGATAGGAGGTGAGTGTCTGGACAAAGGGAGAGGCATAAAAATGTTTTTGAGCAAGCTGCAGCAAGATTGCCAAATGCTGTAACTGAATACTTTTGGGAGTTTAGGATGATGTGTAACTCACTCAGATAATCTGACATAGTTCCCTGTTGTTTGAAAGAATAGCCTTTGGGTGTGATGCAGATTTGTTTTGTCTCTTCAGAGTGAAGAAGAGCATTGGACTGTATAAAAAGATGGATTAACTTTCTGTCTTGGAGACCCGTAATAGTGGTTTAGGACAATTAATGTACTATATTGCACCGTGATAAATGTAGTGTGGTGCACACACACAATGGTGAGTCATCATGATTCAAAGAGAGCCCTTGGGGAATTGGATTCATTTCAACCACTTGACCAGCTTTATCTGAAGTGCCTTGGAGAGCCTTACAGAGAGAGATATTGTAGATTCTGTGCCAGCAAAACTTCCTGGTTTTGCACCTTCTGCGGAGTGAGATGTCGCTAAAAAATGTAATTTATTGTCATAATGCACTATATTTGTATGCGCAGGTGGCATTTAGCAGCAGCACCTTGGCACGTAACATCATAAAAGCAAAATTCACAAGAAAATCAGTCCAATTTAGAAGCACTGTAACCAGTTCGAGCACTTTGCACTAAAATGGAACTTTCTTTTTGTTTTTATTGTTATTTCAAAAATGGTGTTTAATTTTTGTTCACTAGTTAACAATAAACTCAACTTTGACAAAGCCTAAATTAAGCTTAAATTTGTCATACAGCTGTACACAATTAAACAAAAAATTAAGTTTGTTGTTCTAATTATGTTTTTTTCCCTCAAGCAAGAACAACAAAATGAAATTCCATTGTAATGCAAAGTGGTTAAGCGATCAAGGTGTTGCCATACTGAGTTAGTGATTAGAAAACTTCTAGTTCAAATCTGATTATGACTCAAAGTGTGTAATCCGTATTGACATTCCTGGCAATGATGCACTTGAATAAATAATTGGCTTCACTTTCTTGAGAAAGGAAAGTCAGTGTAAGGGTTTATTATTGTCATATATACAGTGAAAAGGTTTTGTTTGACTGACATCATTTCATTACAACAGTACATTGAGGTGCTAGAGAAGGAAAATAATAACAATGCAGAATGTAGTGTTTACATTTACAGAAAATGAAGTGCAGGTAGACAATAAGGTGCAAGGACAATGCTGAGGTAGATGGAGAAATACCACATCATCTTTATTGTGTTCTGTACTCTTATAAAATTGGGATAGAAACATGCTGACGTTTATTTTGAGACTTGCTTTGTGAATATTTTTCCTCTGCTCCCTTCTATTCTTTCCTTCAAGAATCAGTGTGCTCAAGTATAAAATGAATATCCAACCTCATAGAGTCATAGGTACAACATGGAAGCAGACCATTTGGCCCACCAAGACCATGCTTACCATCGACTAACCCATTTGCATTAAATCCTACTCTAATGTTACTTTCTATCAGCTTCTCTCCTTAAACCAGGGAGCCTAGTACAATGGAGCACTAACTGGTTGGTACTTGCAGAGCGAATATTGATTTCTTTTATTTGCCTCTTTCTTTATAAAGTTTTGGAATAAAGTCAGGCATGAAAAATTGGGTATTCCTTGATACAAAGGTGATGAAAAAGGCATACTGCGTGCTTGCCTTCATGAGTTAAGGAGCTGAATATAAAAGTTGGGAAGTTACATTACAGTTGTATAAAACTTGGTTAGGCCACATTTGGGAGTATTGTGGGCAGTTCTGGTCACCAGATTACAGGAAGGATATGCAGGCTTTGGAAAGGATGCAGAGGTAGTTCACTAGGATGCACTCTGGATCGGAGGGTACGATTTATGAGCAGAAGTTGGACGTGCTTAGATTGTTCTGTCTGGATGATTGGAGGCTGAGGGGAGAGGCATAGATAATAGACAACAGACAGTAGGTGCAGGAGTAGGCCATTCAGCCCTTCTAGCCAGCACTGCCATTCACTGTGATCATGGCTGATCATACACAATCAGTACCCTGTTCCTGCCCGCTCCCTATATCCCTTGACCCCGCTGTCTATAAGAGCTCTATCTAACTCTCTTTTGAATGCATCCAGAGACTTGGCCTCCACTGCCTTCTGGGGCAGAGCATTCCACATATCCACCACTCTCTGGGTGAAAAAGTTTTTCTGCATCTCTGTTCTAAATGGCCTTCCCCTTATTCTTAAACTGTGGCCTCCAGTTCTGGACTCACCCATCAGTGGGAACATGCTTCCTGCCTCCAGCATGTCCAATCCCTTAATAATCTTATATGTTTCAATCAGATCCCCTCGCATCCTTCTAAATTCCAGTGTATACAAGCCCAGTTGCTCCAATCTTTTAACATGACAGTCCTGCCATTCCAGGAATTAACCTTGTGAACCTATGCTGCGCTCCCTCAATAGCAAGAATGTCCTTCCTCAAATTTGGAGACCAAAACTGCACACAATACTCCAGGTGGGGTCTCACCAGGGCCCTCTACGGCTGCAGAAGGACCTCTTTACTCCTATACTCAATTCCTCTTGTTATAAAAGCCAGCATGCCATTAGCTTTCTTCACTGCCTGCTGTACCTGCATGCTTGCTTTCATTAACTGATGTACAAGAACACCTAGATCTCGTTGTACTTCCCCTTTTCCTAACTTGACTCCATTTAGATAGTACTCTGCCTTCCTGTTCTTGCCACCAAAGTGGATAACCTCACATTTATCCACATTAAACTGCATCTGCCATACATTTGCCCACTCACCCAACCCGTCCAAGTCACCCTGCATTCTCATAACATCCTCTTGATATTTCACACTGCCACCCAGCTTTGTGTCATCGGCAAATTTGCTTATGTTACTTTTAATCCCTTTATCTAAATCATTAATGTATATTGTAAACAGCTGTGGTCCCAGCACCGAACCTTGCGGTACCCCACTGGTCACAGCCTGCCATTCCGAAAGGGACCCGTTAATCGCTACTCTTTGTTTCCTGTCAGCCAGCCAATTTTCAATCCATGTCAGTACTCTGTCCCCAATACCATGTGCCCTAATTTTGCGCACTAATCTCCTATGTGGGACTTTATCAAAAGCTTTCTGGAAGTCCAGGTACACTGCATCCACTGGCTCTCCCTTGTCCATTTTCATAGTTACATCCTCAAAAAAACTCCAGAAGATTAGTCAAGCATGATTTTCCCTTCATAAATCCATGCTGACTCAGACTGATCCTTCTACTGCTATCCAAATGTGTCATAATTTCCTCTTTTATAATTGACTCCAGCATCTTTCCCACCACTGACGTCAGGCTAACCGGTCTATAATTCCCTGTTTTCTCTCTCCCTCCTTTCTTGAAAAGTGGGACAACATTAGCCACCCTCCAATCAGCAGGAACTGTTCCTGAATCTATAGAACATTGGAAAATGATTACCAATGCGTCCACGATTTCTAGAGCCACCTCTTTAAGTACCCTGGGATGCAGACCATCAGGTCCCGGGGACTTATTAGCCTTCAGACTCAACAGTCTATCCAACACCGTTTCTTGCCAAATATAAATTTCCTTCAGTTCATCCTTTACCCTAGTTCCTTTGGCCACTATTACATCTGGGAGGTTGTTTGTGTCTTCCCTAGTGAAGACAGATCCAAAGTACCTATTCAACTCATCTGCCATTTCCTTGTTCCCCATAATAAATTCACCCGTTTCTGTCTTCAATGGCCCAATTTTGGTCTTAACTATTTTTTTGCTATTCACATACCTAAAGAAGCTTTTACTATCCTCCTTTATATTCTTGGCTAGATGGAAGAGATCACCAGTGCGTGGGTGAAAATGTCAAATCATAGAGGGCATAGTTTTAATGGAGAGGCAGAAAGTTTATAGATTTATTAGGGAAAATTTCTTTTATATAGACAGTGGCAGGTGCCTGGAACAGCCTGGGGCAGTTGTGAAAACAGATTCAATGATTGAACCATGAACAGGCAGGGAATGGAGAGACAGAGACAATGTGCAAACAGATGGGATTAATTGTATGGCATCATGGTTGGCACAGACATCATCAGGGGCTGAAGAGCCTGTATCTGTGTTGTATTGTTCCAGGTTCTATGCAGAGGGAAGTGTTTTCCCACTAACTGTGTGTAGAAATGCAGAGCTGAATTCCTGAGTATTTTCTTGGGAACTGTATTTCCCAGAATTAGACTCCTAGCCTTAAGTCATATGATCCTTGCAAATCCAAGCAAGGTCCATATGTTTCTGATTTGACCAGCCAGCTGGGGCTGTAGATTCTTTTCCTGCCAAGAATTGAGAATGGAGCAAGTGGAAAGTTAATTTGCAGAGGTTGACAAATCATGCATAATCATAATCTCAATTCTCTCAGCATTGAACCATGAAATGGGATGTTTAAAACATGTGCTAATGAAATATTCAACCCAGGCACAAAGATTACTGAAGATTCAAAGATGAAATGAGCTAGTTCCAATAAGATGCTGACTGACAGGCTGAGTATTTTCAGAGTTTAGTGCAAAGGAGATGTGACATTTGAGAGGATGGTGCAGAGCGAGGATTATACTGTGAAAGGCATGGCCTGCTGGAAGAAATGGTAAACTGGTGCCACCTTTCAGACCGATGTGAATGATCCTATTGCAAAGAAAAGAGAGGCACTTCGGCTAAAAGTGATGCTTCAATCTGCACCTTGTTTGTCATGTTGTAATCTCAAAGTTGGTCGTGGCAGTTTGTTGTATGTCATGATCCCTGTGTTGCTTTGAAGTTCAAAGTCGAGTTTATTGTCAAAAGCACAAGCGCGTGTATGCATGTAATGAAAAACTTACTTGCAGAACCGTCAAGGGTACATAGCATCAGATAAACAGCTCTCACAAGGTAAACATAAATTCAGCAAACATTATACACAATTTTTACAAGAAAATAAAACCAGAATGAAGAAAAATAAAGTTAATTTTAGTGCAAAATGATCTAAGTGGCTATTGTGTTGCTAAATTGGAGTGATTTGAATTAGGCCACTTGATTCAAGAACCAAATGGTTGAAAGGAAGTAGCTGCTCTTGAATGTGGTAGTTTGGGACTTCAGTCTTCTGTACCTTGTACCTCCTGTCTGATGATAGTCATGTGAAGATGATGGCTGGGCAGGGGATCTTTGATTATGGATGTTTCTTCGAGGCGTTGCCTCCTGTTGCTGGGGAGAGATGTGTGCATGATGTATTAGACTGAGTTTACACAACTGTGCAGCTTCTCACATCCTACATGTTCAAATTACCAAACTAGTCCATGATACAACCAGCTGGGATACTTCCAACAGGGCATGACCTGTAGATCTGGGGCATCTCCTTGAATCTGGAAATTGTGAAAGGTTATCTTTATATTCCTTAGTGTTAACGTATCAGATGACCTGCCCAGCATACAGATGCAATTACAAGTGAGATTAAGGAAGCTCAGCTGGTCACTGAATACCCTGACACACTTCTACAGATGTACTGTTGAAAGTATCCTGACTGGTTGCGCTATGGTCTGGCGTGGCAATTCAAAAGCACAGGAACATAAGAAGGTGCAGAGAGAAATGGACTCAAGCCTCACCTCACCGGCACATTGCTGTCTACTGTCGGAAGCATCTCGATGGGGTATCCGTGAATTCTAGCTGAATCTGGAATTTGCCTCTCCTTTGGTTTGTTTCTGTGCTTCCCTTCAGCATGTCAGGGCCTGCCGTTAATGGAGGTAATGTGCAGCCATAAACTTGTTCCCTTCACTGTGTGTGATTGGGCTGGGTCTAGACTGTTAGTGTCTCAGGGAACCAAATGAGTGTGCATAGTGAATGATCCTGCTGGACTACCCTCGATGGTTGGAGTAGAGCAGTTCTGGGCAAGTTTGTACCTGAACTGGATCATCAGGTTACACAGACCTTGTCATAATCACACATGTTAACTAGGCTGCTGACAGATCTGAGGAGGAACGTTGTTCAGTTGGGTACCACTGGAACATCGGCATGGAGCGGAGTGCTGTGGATATTGCGTTCAGCAGCCCCACACTGATCCGGTGCCACCAATGGGGTTGATTCTTCGGTGTATTGGATCTGGGCTACAGCTTCCAGGTGGTATCACAGAGGGGCTGTTTTGTGTTCAGAAAGCAGAGTGACTGTCACTATCCCCTGTGGCTAATGGATGGAGACTGCTCAGGAGGCAGTGTGCCCCAGCGCGGAGCTACCACTGCCTCACAGTGCCAGAGACGTGGTTCTGTCTGCATAGAGTGTGCACGTTCTCTCTGTGGTGCTCCGGTTTGTGGAGTTGGTAGGTTAATTGCCAGTTGTGAATTGCCCCTAGAGTGTAGGAGAGTGGTGGAATCCGTGGGGAACTGCTGGAATGGAGGGAGATTAAAATGAAATAAATCTGGGGTTGGTCCAAATGGTTGGTTGATAGTAAGCAAGGCCTAAATGGGTCAAAGGGTCTGCTGTATATGAATCTCCGTTCAGTACCACGGGAACATCAGTATGGAGTGGAGTGCTGTGGATGCTGTGTTCAGCAGCTCGACACCAATCCGTGCCCAACAGCCATGCTTAATGGAAACTTCTGAAGCATTTCCTGTAATCCCCTGATCGCAGCTTGAACTTCCTTCTTTTGGGATCTTTATGAGGCTGGTTAATTTTATTTAGTTGCACTTCCTGAAATTTTGCACCCTTTAAGAATGAGTTTTGAAGTGGTCGTTCAGATTCAGAGCTTAGAAGCACAGAGCAAGGTCTTGGGCTGTGGGGTCAGCTATTTAGGTGTGAGTTGAGAATTTTCTTCAGTCAGAACTATTGCCATTCTCTATCTCTGATGGCTGGAGCAGCTTAGCTGGATCCACTTGAAGCTGGGATTGATGCTTCTGGACAGTAAAGGAATTGGGACATGAGTTTGGGTGAGAAATAGACAAACAGCCGATGGTGAAGAAGGCTTAAGGAGCCAAATGACCTTCCTTGCTGTTGGCTCCTGCATTTTATCTGTCATTATCCTTAACTGAGTAATTCCTGTGGATATTATGGTTACAGGTACATGCATCCAATCTGCTACTCTTGAGGCATAGTCATTGTTGAGATCTGGAAGCTAAGGGGTAAGTTGTCACCATAAGACATGGCAGAATTAGGGCATTTAGCCCACCAAGCCTGCTCCGCCATTCCATTATGGCTGGTCACAGATCCCACTCAACCCCATATATCTGCCTTCTTGCCATATCCTTTGATGCCCTGACCAACCAGGAAACGATGAACTTCCACCTTAAATATATGCACAGACTTGGCCTCCACCGCAGTCTGTGGCAGAACATTCCACAGATTTACCACTCTGGCTAAAAAAAAAATCCTTCTTACCTCAATTTTGAGGTTGTGCCCTCCAGTTCTGAATACCCCCACCATAGGAAGCAATCTCTCCACATCCAGATGATCCAGTCCTTTTAACATTCAGTAGGTTTCAATGAGATCCCCGCACATTCTTCTAAATTCCAGTGAGTACTGGCCCCAAACTGCCAAACGCTCCACATATGTTAACCCCTTCATTCCCAGAATCATCCTCATGAACCTCCTCTGGACTCTCTCCAAAGACAACACATCCTTTCTGAGCTATGGGGCCCAAAACTGTTGACAATACTCCCAAGTGCAGCCTGACTAGTTTCTTATAAAGGCTCAGCGTTATCTCCTTGCTTTTATATTCTATTCTCCTTGAAATAAATGCCAACTTTGCATTTGCCGCCTTTACCACAGACTCAACCTGTAAATTATTTCTCTGGGAGTCTTGCACGAGGACTCCTAAGTCCCTCAGCAGCTCTGATGTCATAGAGCAAGAGACTAAAATCTATGAAGTCGCAATAACCAGGTGATTTCCATCTTCCCCCAGGATATCCCAGAGTACATCCTTGTTATTTTTGTGGATTAGAGATCTGGGCTCTTTGACATACACCTGTTAGTTTGAGTCTGAGGCCTCTGTCAGTCAGAGTCGACCATGGGTATTGCATTGTAGCTGTCTAGCAAGCCTGGCAGTATGATATGGAGAGTGAGCTGTTGCCCACGTAGCAAGCTCCCCCTCTCCACGCATCTAATGAACCCAAGGAATGGCAGAGATTGATACACTTTGGTACCAGAAGTGTCACAGTAGTTGCCAGTCAGTGTTGAACTCAATGTAGGACTGCCTTAGGGACTGCAGCTCCGGATTTGTCCCTTGGAGCCTTCCCCATGAGTGGGTTTAACCACAAGGCAGCGGAGGTTTGAGATCAGAATTTTCCTTCTCTTAGCTGAGTTGCCAACCACTGCTGACAAGCCCCATCTGCCCGAAGCAGCTGGTTTTAAGACAGCGGTAACCCGCCTTCGCCCCGTCTCCTGTCAGTAGAAACGGTTCCGCTGGGCTTAGCAACTAAGCCACACATGAAGGCCAGGAGCTGGACTTGGTTGTCAGAGGCTATTTGAGGTGCACGCCAATATGAGCATTTAATAGGTAGTGGGAGCTTGTCCCCACTGTCACTCCCGGCTATAACAACCTGATAGGACTGACTGTCGGATGGGCCATTTGAAAAGTGGCAGGTTGAGAGCGCGGCATTCACAATGGAGTGTTGAGCAGTGTTTAGTGCTTGAGTCACTGGAGGTGAACATGAACCCACATCCTTCTCATGGGCCCCGACCCACTGATCCACATCTCTGTCAACTAGGATAGAAGGTATTGTAGCGGTGTGCTACACGCAGTGCTAAAATAACGACACGGAGTCGGTAAACTGCAGTTAAAGAAGATTTTATTTGAACTTCACAGCCTTGCTTTAAAGCCTCCCTCATCCCGCCCTCCCCGGGCGCGGATGCTGTAAGGGGCACGTACTCACAAACCCCCGCAGGCTTTTCCCTTTGTTGGTGAAGCAGACCTGGCCTTTGTGCCGGCGCACTGGCTATTTGTGAGCCGGTTCGAGTGCGCTAGGAAGTGGGTCGCCACATAACCCCCCCCCCCCCCCCCCCCCCCCAGAACCGGCGATACACCCCCCAATGTCCACAGTCTGGGCCGGACCCTGTTTGGGAGGTCGGCCTCTGCGCCGCGGTGCCGGAAACTCGACCGGTTGCGCCAGGTCCACATGGGCCGGTTTGAGTCGGTCCACCGTGAAAACCTCCTCTCTCCCCCCAACGTCCAGCACGAACGTGGACCCGTCGTTGCTGAGCACCGTAAACAGCTCCTCGTAGGGCCGTTGCAGCGGTGGCCGATGCCCGCCCCTTCGTACAAACACAAACTTACAGTTCTGCAGGTCTTTGGGTACGCAGGTCGGGTTCTGCCCATGCTGTGAAGTGGGTATGGGGGCCAGGTTGCCGAGCCTCTAGCGTAGTCAGCCCAGGACTGCTGCGGGTTCTTCGTTGTGCCCCCTTGGGGCTGGTATGAACTTCTCGGGGACGACCAGGGGTGCGCCATACACCAACTCGGCCGACGAGGTGTGCAGATCGTCTTTGGGCGCCGTGCGGATGCCGAGTAGGACCCAGGGAAGCTCGTCTGCCCAGTTTGCTCCTCGCAGGCGGGCCATGAGAGCCGACTTCAGGTGACGGTGGAAACGCTCCACTAGTCCGTTCGACTGTGGGTGGTAGGCAGTGGTGTGGTGCAGCTGTGTCCCCAAAAGGCTGGCCATAGCTGACCACAGGCCGGAGGTGAACTGGGCACCTCTGTCGGAGGTAACGTGGGCCGGTACACCAAAGCGGGACACCCAGGTGGCGATCAGTGCCCGGGCGCAAGATTTGGAGGTGGTGTCGGTGAGCGGGATCGCCTCTGGCCATCTTGTGAACTGGTCCACGATAGTCAGGAGTTGCCGCGCTCCTCGCGATACTAGCAGGGGGCCCACGATATCCACATGAATGTGGTCGAAACACCGGCGGGTGGGGTGGAACTGCTGCGGCAGAGCTTTGGTGTGCCGCTGCACCTTGGCCGTCTGGCAGTGCATGCACGTTCTGGCCCATTCACTGACCTGCTTGCGGAGTCCGTGCCAAACGAACCTGCTGGAGACCATCCAGACGGTGGTGCGGATGGAGGGGTGCGCCAAGTTATGAATGGAGTCGAAAACGCGTCGTCGCCAAGGTGCCGGGACGACGGGACGGGGCTGGCCGGTGGCGACGTCACAGAGTAGGGTCCTTTCACCTGGGCCTACGGGGAGGTCCTGGAGCTGCAAACTGGAGACTGCGGTTCTGTAACTCGGGATCTCCTCGTCTGCCTGCTGCGCCTCTACCAGCGCCTCAAAGTCTACCCCTTGGGAAAGGGCATGAACGTTAGGGCGAGAGAGCGCGTCTGCCACGACATTGTCCTTACCCGAGACGTGCTGGACATCCGTCGTGTATTCAGAGATGTAGGACAGATGGTGCTGCTGGCGGGACGACCAGGGATCGGACACCTTCGTGAACGCAAAGGTAAGCGGTTTGTGGTCCGTGAACGCGGTGAAGGGCCTACCTTCTAAGAAGTACCTGAAATGCCAGATTGCCAGGTATAGCGCCAACAGTTCCCGGTCGAAAGCACTGTATTTGAGCTCGGGTGGCCGCAGGTGTTTGCTGAAAAACACCAGGGGTTGTCAGCGACCCGCGATGAGCTGCTCCAGTACCCCACCGACTGCCATGTTAGATGCGTCCACTGTGAGGGCGGTAGGGACGTCCATTCTGGGGTGCACTAGCATCGCGGCGTTCGCCAAGGCTTCCTTCGTTTGAATGAAAGCGGCGGCGGACTCCTCGTCCCAGGTAATGTCCTTGCCCGGACCCGACAGCAGGGCGAACAGGGGGCGCAGGATTCAGGCAGCTGAAGGGAGGAAGCGGTGGTAGAAATTGACCATACCTATGAATTCCTGAAGGCCTTTGATCGTGCTGGGTCGGGGGAAATAGCGGACCACGTCTACCTTAGCGGGCAGAGGGGTTGCCCCGTCTTTAGTAATCCTGTGGCCCAGGAAGTCAATGGTGTCGAGCCCGAACTGGCATTTGGCCGGGTTGATTGTTAGACCGTATTCACTCAGTCGGGCATAGAGTTGACGGAGGTGGGACAGATGCTCCTGACGACTGCTGCTGGCTATGAGGATGTCGTCCAAGTAGATGAATACGAAGTCCAGGTTGCGTCCCACCGTGTCCATTAACTGCTGGAACGTCTGTGCGGCATTCTTCAGGCCGAACAGCATGCGGAGGAACTCGAAAAGGCCGAACGGGGTGATGAGTGCTGTTTTGGGAACGTCGTCCGGATGCATCGGGATTTGATGGTATCCCCGGTCGAGGTCTACCTTGGAGAAGATCCGTGCGCCGTGCAGGTTTGCTGCAAAGTCCTGAATGTACGGCACAGGGTAGCGGTCTGGTGTGGTAGCCTCGTTCAGCCTGCGGTAGTCGCCGCACGGTCTCCAGCCCCCTGTCGCTTTGGGCACCATGTGCAGGGGGGAGGCCCATGGGCTGTCGGACCGCCGGATGATACCCAATTCCTCCATCCTCTTGAACTCCTCCTTCGCCAGTCGGAGCTTGTCCGGGGGAAGCCGCCGAGCACGGGCGTGGAGGGGTGGTCCCTGGGTCAGGATGTGGTGCTGTACTCCGTGTCTTGGCATGGCTGCCGTGAACTGCGGTGCCAGAACCGATGGGAAATCCGCCAGGACTCTGGTGAAGTCGTTGTCGGACAGCGTGATGGAGTCGAGGTGTGGGGCTGGCAACTGGGCTTCTCCCAGGGAGAACGTCTGAAAGGTCTCAGCGTGGACCAGTCTCTGCCTCGGCAGGTCGACCAGCAGGCTGTGAGACTGCAAAAAATCCGCACCCAGAAGCGGTTGGGCTACAGCGGCCAGAGTGAAGTCCCACGTGAACCGGCTGGAGCCGAACTGTAGCTGCACCGTACGGGTGCCGTAGGTCCTTACCGTGCTGCCGTTCATGGCCCTCAGGGGGGTACCCGGTGCCCTGTTGCAGGTGTCGTAACTCGTCGGAGGTAAGATGCTGATCTCGGCACTGGTGTCGACCAAAAAACGGCGTCCCGACCTCTTGTCCCACACATACAGGAGGCTATCCCGATGGCCAGCCGCCGTAGCCATCAGCGGCAGCTGGCCCTGGCGTTTCCCGGGAACTTGCAGGGTGGGCGACAACGGCGGGCTTCTGCGCCCCACCGCTGGTGGTAGAAGCACCATTGTTCGTTGGTCTCCCCACCCCTGCCTCTGGGGTTAGCGGGCTCTGTGGCCGGGCCCGGACTGGTTTGCTGCTGGGAGCGTGGCCGGGTGATCAGTGAGATGGACGCCCCACTCACCTTCTTGGTGTTCCACAGCAAGTCCGCCCGGGCTGCCACCTTCCGGGGGTCGCTGAAATCCGCGTTGGACAGCAGCAGGTGTATGTCCTCGGGCAGCTGCTCTAGGAATGCCTGCTCAAACATGAGGCAGGGTTTGTGTCCGCCGGCCAGAGACAACATCTCATTCATTAAAGCCGATGGAGGTCTATCTCCCAAGCCATCCAGGTGCAGTAAACGGGCAGCTCGCTCGCAGCGGGAGAGCCCGAAAGTCCTTATGAGCAGGGCTTTGAATTCTGTGTACTTGCCGTCCGCTGGGGGAGACTGTACGAACTCCGCAACCTGGGCCGCTGTGTCCTGGTCGAGGGAGCTCACCACGTAGTAGTAACGTGTGTCCTCTGAGGTTATCTGCCGAACGTGGAATTGCACTTCTGCTTGCTGGAACCAGAGGTGAGGTCGCAGCGTCCAGAAGCTTGGCAGTTTCAACGAAACCGCATGAACAGATGCGGCGTCGTTCATCTCCAGTCCAAAAAACGTTTGGACCGTCAGGGTCACCAATTGTAGCGGTCTGCTGCACGCAGCGCTAAAATAACGAAACGGAGTCGGTAAACTGCAATTAAAGAAGATTTTATTCGAACTTCACAGCCTTGCTTTAAAGCCTCCCTGATCCCGCCCTCCCCGGGCGCGGATGCTGTAAGGGGCATGTACTCACAAACCCCCGCAGGCTTTTCCCTTTGTTGGTGAAGCAGACCTGGCCTTTGTGCCGGCGCGCTGGCTATTTGTGAGCCGGTTCGAGTGCGCTAGGAAGTGGGTCGCCACAGTATCATAGATACCATAGTGGCCTTTAAGAGGCTGTTAGACAGACACATGAATATGCAGGGAGGAAGGATACGAATTGCGTACAGGCAGGAGAGATTTAGTTTAATTTAGTGCTGACAATGTGGACCGAAGGGCTTATACCTATGCTGTACAGTTCTATGTTGTATCTAGTGCCAGTATTGTGTCAGATGTAGAGTACCAATGCAATATTTCATGATGCCTAAGCCCATCTGTAACTTTGACCCATCTGGTCATTATAACAATTAGTTATGATGCTAAATGACCTGATGCTGTAAAGCATGATTTGCAGAGCGTACGGCTGTTGAGGAAATGTGACTGAATTCCCCGGTGCCACTCTATAACTCTGCATAATATAGTTGAATAAAAACTGAATACATTTTATTCCAAATAATTTTAAAATCCCCAAACTAAGCATCAGTACAGCATTGTGGTCTGTGACATGGAGCAAGAAGGGAGAGGGGGTAGATTTATATTTAAATTTTACCACATTGCTTCGAACTATTGTGCGTTTTGTTTACATGCTTCTGTTGTCTAACTGCCCATTATTTCTTTAGGGCACACTCTCTCCAGAGGTCTTTTGGTAACGGTATATGTTCTAGCCTGAGGCTGATGAATATTTGTACCACTGGTGTTGAAAGTAGTGGAGTGGGTGGTGGTTGTGAATGGTTCAGGATAACTCTGTGTCTCTCAGTGATCTTCCTTTCTCTTTAACCGTAGCTTCCCTTTTACCGTCACCGATCGAGATCCCAACCATGCTTCATCCACTTTCCGCACCTTTATTTATTTTTATTAGCATTAATACTTATATGTACATTGAAACATAGAGTGAAATGTGTTGTTTGTGCCAATGACCACCACAGATCAAGGTAGTGCTCGGGACAGCCCACAGGCGTCTCTGTTTCCAGTGCAAGCATAGCATGCCCACTACTTATCAACCCTAACCGGTACATCATTGGACTGTGGGAGATAAATGAAGCACCTGGAGGAAGCCCCTGTGGCGGTGGGGAAAATGTACAACTCCTTACCTTCTCCTCTGCCTGAAAATGATGGTGCTTCCTTGGACCAGGTGGGCCTTGCTCCCATCAGCTTCTGAATTCAATGGGTGACCCCTTTCGCAACTTCTGCCACCTTCAAGGGATTTCACCACCAAACTTGTCTTCCTGATCCCTTTTGTCCAGCCCCCCAAAGGCTCCTTGCCCTTCGACGACTTAATCTGCTCCTCAAAGTGCTCTCCTCTTTGAGCACTCCCTGGGCAACCATAGGAGGTGCAACACTGCCTTTTCATCACTCCGCTACCCACCTCCCGGATAATTCAATAGTCATTCCTTACGAAACGATGATTCATCTGCATTTCCAATCTGATGTGATAAATCTGGTTTTCACATCCTGGCATCCTTTCCATTGCGACATCTGTGCTTGGGTTTGAAACATGTTTGAAATGACTGAGGCAAGGTTGGGTTGATCTATCACCTTGTACTTTTAGTTTCACCTCTCTAGTGCTTTGTCAGAATCTCACAACCCCTTTGAACTTTCCTTTGATCCATGTCCCTCTATGTGTGATTTTCACCCTGGCATCCATTGGGTCAGACAAGTCGAGCCAAGTTTATTGTCATCTGCACAAGTCCATGTATGCGTCAGTGCAATGAAAGCCTTGTCTGCAACAGCACTACAGGCACATAGCAGCTTTCACAAGAAACACATAAGTTAATCACAAATTATAAATGATTTTCTTTACAAGGAACAACACAATTTGAACCAAACAAAGCCCATTATAGTGAACAGTGATCAATAAGAACATAGAGCAGGAGTAGGCCATTTGACTCATTGAGCCTGCTCTACCGTACAATAAGATCATGGCTGATCTGGCGATGGACTCATCTTCACCTACCTGCCTTTTCCCCATAACTTAATTCTGCTACTATGCAAAATTTATTCAACCTTGTCTTCAAAATATTCACTGCATCATTAGGCAGAGAATTCCACAGATTCACCACTCACTGGGAAAAGCAGTTCCTCCTCATCTCCATTCCAAATCTTCTCCCCAGTACCTTGAGGCTATGTCCCGTAGTTCTAGTCTCATCAACCAGTAGAAACAACTTTCCTGCCTCTATCTTATCTATCCCTTTCATAATTTTAAATGGTTCTACAGGATCTCCTCTCATTTTATTTTGTCATCTTATTTCTAACTCATCTGATGTTCAAAGTGTTCATTGTGTTGGTAAACTTGAGTGATTAAGATTGTGCTGGCCACTCCAAGAACTGAATGGTTGATGGGACAAAGCTGTTCTTGAACCTGTTGGATTTCAGGAGTCTCTGCTTTCTACCTGATGGTAGCT
Organism: Hemitrygon akajei; assembly: GCF_048418815.1. Taxonomy (NCBI): domain Eukaryota; kingdom Metazoa; phylum Chordata; class Chondrichthyes; order Myliobatiformes; family Dasyatidae; genus Hemitrygon; species Hemitrygon akajei. Next base: position 39,009,221 of record NC_133127.1, read on the forward strand.
GTGAGAAGGTGATGTGGCCTGGGTGGTTGGGATCTTTGATGGTTGACCACCATGTTAGTGATGAAGACACTGAGTTTACTTCCAGCCCTTTGATGAGTTAGGGGAAGGCAAAGTTAACGAGGTAGATAGATAGATAGATAGATAGATAGATACTTTATTCATCCCCATGGGGAAATTCAACATTTTTTCCAATGTCCCATACACATGTTGTACATACAATACTTAACTCAGTAATAATATGATATGCATCTAAATCACTAACTCAAAAAGCATTAATAATAGCTTTAAAAAAAAAAAAAGTTCTTAAGTCCTGGCAGTTGAATTGTAAAGCCTAATGGCATTGGGGAGTATTGACCTCTTCATCCTGTCTGAGGAGCATTGCATCGACAGTAACCTGTCGCTGAAACTGCTTCTCTGTCTCTGGATGGTGCTATGTAGAGGATGTTCAGGGTTTTCCATAATTGACCGTAGCCTACTCAGCGCCCTTCGCTCAGCTACCGATGTTAAACTCTCCAGTACTTTGCCCACGACAGAGCCCGCCTTCCTTATCAGCTTATTAAGACGTGAGGCGTCCTTCTTCTTAATGCTTCCTCCCCAACACGCCACCACAAAGAAGAGGGCGCTCTCAACAACTGACCTATAGAACATCATCAGCATCTCACTGCAGACATTGAATGACGCCAACCTTCTAAGGAAGTACAGTCGACTCTGTGCCTTCCTGCACAAGGCATCTGTGTTGGCAGTCCAGTCTAGCTTCTCGTCCAACTGTACTCCCAGATACTTGTAGGTCTTAACCTGCTCCACACATTCTCCATTAATGATCACTGGCTCCATATGAGGCCTAGATCTCCTAAAGTCCACCACCATCTCCTTGGTCTTGGTGACATTGAGACGCAGGTAGTTTGAGTTGCACCATATCACAAAGTCCTGTATCAGTTTCCTATACTCCTCCTCCTGTCCATTCCTGACACACCCCACTATGGCCGTGTCATCAGCGAACTTCTGCACATGGCAGGACTCCGAGTTATATTGGAAGTCAGATGTGTACAGGGTGAACAGGACCGGAGAGAGTACGGTTCCCTGTGGCGCTCCTGTGCTGCTGACCACTGTGTCAGACCTACAGTCTCCCAACCGCACATACTGAGGTCTATCTGTCAAGTAGTCCACTATCCAATCCACCATGTGAGAGTCTACTCCCATCTCCGTTAGTTTGTGCTTTAAGATCTTGGGCTGGATGGTGTTAAAGGCACTAGAGAAGTCAAGGAATGTAATCCTCACAGCACAACTGACCCCATCTAGGTGAGAGAGTGATTTGTGCAGCAAATACGTGATAGCATCCTCCACTCCCACCTTCTCCTTATACGCAAACTGAAGCGGATCCCGGGCGTGCCTGGTTTGTGGCCTCAGATTCTGTATTATCAGCCGCTCCATGGTCTTCATCACGTGCGACGTCAAGGCAAGGCACTTCCCAGCCCTGACAATACGGGTGGTACTGTGACTGTGGCGCAGTGAACAGAGTTGCTACATCACAGTGCTGGAGACCCACGTTCAATCCTGACCTCGGGTGCTGTGTGTGAGGAACTTTCGTGTTCTCCCTGTGACTTCTGGGTTTCCCCAGGCAACTCCGGTTTCCTTCCACATCCCAAAGATGTGTGGATTGGAAGGTTAGCTGACTACAGTAAATTGTGCTTTGTGTGCAGGTGAATGCTGGAATTTGTGGGAAGAATAAATCAGATGAGATAGAAATGAGATGATAAATAAATTAAGATTAAAGTGGGGTTGTAAAGGGATGTTCACTGTTAACGGTGCGCTGAAGGGCTTGTATCTCTGTTATTTCTCTGTCTCTCGTGCTCTCTCTCATCTGCTTTCACTGCTTTAATCTTGTGCCATCATGGCTGAGTTATCTTGTGAATAATGTGTGATTTCCATCATTGAAAGTGTTAAGTAAGGAATTGTGTATAGGACTTGCCAATGCATAGCTTGTTTAAATCAGCGCTCTTTAGATAACAACCTGGCTAGAGTCTTAATCATTCTTGCTTTGTGATTTATTTGGTCAATCAGTGTCTTTGTAAACGTAGCTGAGCAAGTTGAAGCTATTCTGCTGTGTCTTGGGAGTGGGGATAAATCTGCACGAAGCGGGTCACTCTTATGAAAACAGTGCTGCTCCATGTTACACGTAGTTATAGAATCATACACCCCTTTGATCGAACTGGTCCCTGCTAACCAAGACAGGGACAAAACTGCAGGTGCTGGTATCTGGAGCAACACACAAACACTCAGCAGGTCAGACAGCATCTAAGGAGGGAAATGGGCTGTCGATATTTTGCGTTGAGACTCTTCATCTGACCTGAAACGTTGCCTGTCCACCTCCCTTCATGGATGCTGCTTGACCCACTAAGTTCTTCTAGAGTTTGGTGTGCCATGCCAATCAAGATGTCCATTAATTTAGTCCCACCCCCGTAGTTTCTGAGATGGTTACAGCTGGGAGCGGCTGTCCCATGTACTAATTCTGATTCATCCAACCAGCTCTACAGCACTCAGGATTGAATCCAAATGAGTCTATTCACCATCTTTCAGAAGATTGTTTCATGTTGGTCTTTGGCTCTGGTAGTTATGTCAGAGATCACTACTATGTGCTTTGTGCTTCTATAGCTGTGCTGCTATGTGATCAACCACTCTAACAAGGAAAAACCTCCCATAACAGCTGTTGATGGTGATCAGAGAGCTTTAGACATTGTAAATGTTGAGTAGAATAGTCCTGTTGTTTTGTTACAACAGCATGTGTAGGGTGCTGTGGAATAGGTGGTAATAGAGTCGATATTTACATCCATCCTTTGGGCATGTGTATCACATGAAGCGAACTGATTAGAACATAAAAGTGGGGTTAGCCATTTGGTCCCTTTTCATGCTTGGCTTTTCTGTTATTTTTAAATCTAGCTGCAATTTTCTGTCTTATCCCTGTATCTATTTCCTTGTTCTTCAAAAATCTATTGAACTTGAATATACTCAGCTAATCTAATTCAGATTCAGATTCAGTTTATTGTCATTTATAAACCACAAATACAATGCAGTTAAAAAATGAGACAACGTTCTCCAGAATGATATCACGAAAAAGCACAAAACAGACCACACAAGAAAAACCACATAACGTTTGGTAATCCCCAATCCAAAGTCCGGAGAGGCTGCTGCGTATCGATATCGCGCTACCGTCTTAGCACGTTCCCCGGAAAGGAACTAAAAACCCAACAGACAAACCTAAAGCTACAAGACCTACACAAAACCACATAGTTACATATAGTTATAGTTAACATATAGTTTCAACAGTGCAGACAATACCATAATTGATAAAAGTCTAACTGTGTCAATTATAACACATACAAACGTTTGCAGTCAACAGTGCAGAGCAATACCGTAATCTGATAAAGAGCAGTCCATGACACGGTTTAAAAGAAAGTCTCTTAAAGTCCCGACAGCCCATCATCTCACGCAGACGGTAGAAGGAAGAAAAACTCTTCCTGCCATGAACCTCCAGCGCTGCAGCTTGCCGATACAGCACTCTGGGAGCCCCGACCACAGGCAACACCGAGTCCGTCCGAAAATTTCGAGCCTCCGACCAGCCCTCCGACACCGAGCACCATCTCTGCCGAGCTCTTCGACCCTGGCACCGGCCGCCAAGCAACAGGCAAAGCCGAGGATTCGGGGCCTTCCTCCCGGAGATTTTTCCGATCGCACAGTAGCAGCGGCAGCGAAACAGGCATTTCAAAAGTTTCACCAGATGTTCCTCCGTGCTTCACACGTCCGTCTCCATCAAATCAGGATTGTACACAACATCCTACGTGACAGATTGCAGATATTCATTCCAAAGCCTCGTCCACATTCCTGTCTATCCCTAGTAACCTTTAACCCTATTGCTTTTCAAGAATCTATCTATTTTTGTGTAGGAAATATTCAAAGCCTCCACCATCTTTGATGAAGAGAATTAATACCCAGGACCTGGTCTTGTGACCTGACCTCTTCTACACTTGCTCTGTTGCAATCCTATCTTTCCTTGTGAAGGGAGACCAGGCCTATTCATTCTTGATCCTGAGGGACTATTGGACACAAAAGTGACCGTCCCTGAGAGCACTTCAGATGGTCAGTGAGGCACTTTGAGGTGGCCTGAGAGATGGATATCAGTGTGTTGCTGCTAGTTTGCTGCCTACCTGGTGTGATGGAACCAATACTCAACTCTCACGGTCAAAGACTCTACAATTCATGTTCTCAATATTATTTATTACTTATTTATTCAGTATTATTATTGTTTGATTTTTTTGTATTTGCTCAGTTTGTCTTTTGCCTTTGGTTGTTTGTCCGTCTTTGTGTATAGTTTTCAGTAATGCTATTGTGTTTCTTTGTATTTACTGTGAATGCCCGCAGGAAAATGAATCCCAGGGTGGTTTATGATGAAATATATGCACTTCGATAATAAATTTACTTTTAACTTTGAATACTGGCGAGCTAGCCGACACACTTAGGAAGCAAAAACTCCCGGCCTTGAGAAGGTCTTCATGCACAGTCAGGTCCGAATAACTGCTCAAAAGAACACACACGTTATCTGGTCTCCATTAATTGTATGAGAGGGAAAATGATTAGCGGTTTGTGGTAGGAGGAGGCTTGTTGGGTCAAATGATCTGTTTCTGAGCAATACGCAAAATGCTGGAGGAGCTCAACAACTTGGGCAGCATCTATGAAGGGAAAAATTGTCGCTATTTTTGGCCAAGGCCCTTCAGGACTGGATAGGAAGTTTGCAAATTCCAGAACAGAAAAGTTGAGGGAAGGAGTGTAAGTTGGCAGATGATTGGTGAGACCAGGTGAAGGGGAAGGCGGGTGAATGGGGGATAAAGTATGAAGCTGGGAGGTGATCTTTGAAAGAGGTAGAGGACTGAAGAAGGAATGATAATATGAGAGGATGGGAACCAGGTGGGAAAGGAGGAAGTGAGGAACCTGATGGGCAGATAGGAAGAGAAGGGGTGAGGGGGTAACCAGAATAAGGAATGGAAAAGGGAGAAGGACAGAGGATTTCTTACAATTCTGCATAGAGTAACAGTTTCTCATTCATCTCATGAATGTTAAATGGAATGAGGGGGCTGATGAAAGTTTTTGAGTATCTAGCTTTGTGTTAACCAGATAATATAGAGGATCATTTTTGGGATTGTTGCCAATGAGGGAAGCTTGAAGGAGCAAGAATCCTTCCTCATTTATTGTCGTTCTGGCTTTGGTCTAGACAGGAATTCATATTTTCTAAGTTCAAAGCTGTCCCTTGAGGATGTACAAGTTGGATACTCTTTGAGCTTGTTGTAAACTCGAGCTGACAAAATGCTAATCATCAGGGATGTGAGAGTCAGTGCTTTACTGAGAGCCTGAAGACCACTTTAGGCATCTCAGTGTCTACATTGCTATGTTGTGTGTGATTCAATGTCTACAGTGCCGTATTGTGTGTGAGATTAATCAAGTGTGCCTTTCATGTGCAGGGCAGGACAGAATGGAAGCCTGCAGATCTGTGTTTGCAGCCTTCACCGGTGAGATTTGCAGAGAGTTTCAAATGAATTTCTGAAGAAAGGAAGATTGTCCATCTAACAGAGGGTGCCTTGAGAAGCTGTAGACAATGTAGGAATAAAGTTTTTTAAAACAGTTTTCCATTACAGATGCTTTCGGGAAAATTCTGTGCACTGCCTTGTCCGCAAACATTTACTGCTGCGCCATTTACTAACCAATTCTGCAACTTATTAAAGGTAATTAGTTTGTAATAGCGACAGGAACTACATGGTTGGTTGTTTTGAGGTGATGTGTATCAGTGAAGTTCAACAGTGAGGAGGAGTACTTGGCCATTTGGTACAAATGTAATTAATTCCTAGGAACTATTTGTAACCCAAACAGTTTGTAAGTCCTCTTCGGATTGCTGTGGTGGGAAAGCAGTCGCCACCCACTTCTTTTCATGCGGTGGACTTGATAAGAGAATGCGGGGAAGGATGCAAGAGTCCAGTTCTTTGTTCATCCACAGCAGCTGTAGAACACTCTGATCAATGGGCTGCTCCCAGGGACACACTGAGATAACTAACAAATGTCGTTGGAAGATCATCATCTTAGCGAAGGACATCCTTTGGTCTGTTCAGCACAGTGAAATGTCCATCGGGGAATGCTGACTATTGACACGTTCCAGACTGCAGAAGCACGAGCTGTGGGACGTACTGAAACAGGGTCCAGCCATCGCAGAGGCTTTTTGGGGAAAGATCGCAGTCTAGGCCCCTTCTACTACTGCGTGTGAAGGAGCTGAGTCAGAAAGTGAAGCCTCTTAAACATTGAAGTTGTCCATCACCCTGGGTGGCCATACAAGCAGCAATTGTGCTTTGGTTTAAACAAAATGAGTTAACACCAATCAATGTATTGACTGTGAATGTAAAAGTTTTACATAGTTTCTTATTTTGTATGTATTTTTATTAAGATTAAAGTTTATTTTTGAATAAAATAGTTTATAAATCAGGAATGCAGCCACCTATTAATATATTTATCAGAATCAGGTTTATTATCACTAACATACGAGGGATGATTGTTAAGTTCGTGGCCTAAGGTAGAAGGAGTCAATTTTAGAAAACCTAGCATATTTATTTTTCAACATAGTCCCCTCCTACATTTACACACTTAGTCCAGCAGTTGTGGAGCATACGGATCTTGGTCCTCCAGAAAGTGTCCTTCTACCTTAGGCCACAAACTTATCAATCACCCCTGATGAGTTATTAACTGATGAGTTGTTAACTTCAAACTTTCAGCATAATCACTCAAAGACTTTAACTGCATGTGCATGTAATGGGAGCTGTATAACTCATCTCCTTCTACCTTAGGCCACAAGCTTATCAATTATCCCTGCTGTGGACACTTTCTGGAGGTCCAAGATCCGTATGCTCCACGACCGCTGGACTAAGTGTGTAAATGTAGGAGAGGACTATATTGAAAAATATATGTGCTAGGTTTTCTAAAATTGTCTCCTCCTTCCTTAAGCCACAAACTTATCAATCACCCTCGTATATCATAGAAATTGTTTGCAGCAGCAGTATTGTGCAAACAAAATATACTATAAATTACAATAAGAAATATATAAGTAAATAACTATCGACAAATGAGAGCAAACGGACCGTTCAGAAATCTGATGGCGGAAGGGAAGAACCTGTTCCTAAAACGTTGAATGTGCGCCTTCAGGCTTCTGTACCTGCGCCCTACAGCAGTAAGAGAAGAGGGCTGCTCCTAGATTTAACTAAAACCATAGGCCAGTCAAGGGCAAAGTATACTGAATCCAGGGCATTTAACTCAACCATTTAGCTATTGCCATGAACCCCGTTCTCACAGAGGAAACCCTGCAGTAGCTGGCAAATCCAACCCACCAGTCTCCCAAATACTCATTCGCATGAATTGCTTATATGTAAATTGTAACTGTGGAGGACTGATACAACAGTTTGTCTGTCTAAACAGATTCCACATACAGAGAGACTTCACTTTTCCAAGAAAGCATTTAATCATTACTAAGTAAGCAAGGAAGGAAATTAGTTGACAATTTGAATATCAGGCTGACAGGAAAGTTGCCAGTTGTGATGAATTATTAAGACTGAGTGGTGCCACAGCAACAATCTCTTACTCAGCACATACTCAATGCTGGAGGAAATCAGCTGGCCATCTATGGGGAAAAAGTACAGTCAATGTGTGGGGCTGAGACTCTTTGGCAGGATTGGAGAAAAAAAGATTTAAAAGATGAAGGAGGGGAGAGAGAAACTCATGGTGATAGGAGAAACTGGGAGGGGGAGGGACAAAGTAAAGAGCTGGGAAATTGATTGGTGAAAGAGATACAGATCTGGAGAAGGGGGAAATCTGATAGAGGACAGAAGAGCTTGGAAGAAAGAAAAGGGGGAGGAGCACCAGTGGGAGGTGATGGGCAGGCAAGGAGATAAGGTGAGAGAGGGAGAAGGGGATGGGGAATGGTGAAGGGGGGTGGAGGCATTACTGCAAGCAAATTGGACACATTTTAACACCATGGAACATGAGCTATTATGGTAGGTGAGGAAAATCATGGCTGTTGAGAGGGGATTTGAGGAGCACCTTAAAGAGGGGAGGGATGGACAGGGGTCTAAAGTTTGTCACCTACCTTGACATCCAAATTGTTGGTGGGCCGATTGCCCATTTATTATTAAGATTGATATTATAGCAGAGAATGAATAAAGCAGAGCTCATCCAACCCACAAATCCCCGCTCCGTTGGTCTTCTATGTTACATTACTGCTATCAGGGCATTCATAAACTACGAGAGAGACAGATGTCTTAAAATTAAATATTTGCCTTGCTTCATGTTGGGGATTCCAGGGATTGATCGCTCATCAAGTACTCCCTGATGGATGGAAAGATGACAAGTTTGGCAGCTACCATTGGAGATAACTGTTCATAATTAAAAATTCTCAACCCATCCAATTTTGTCTTACCCAAGCAAGAAGTGGATGAGACATAACTGCGTTGGCCTTTGGCAAGCTGACTGCATATGAGTTGATTTATGAGTCTCAACATTTGGCCTGCTTTTCTTTAAAGACTGTCTTGTTTCAGTGGAAGGGTGACTGAGCATTTCAGTATAAGGGGGACTTGCTGAGGAAGTTTCCATCTAACCATTTGCCTTTAGGTCTGTTTCCAACTCTGAAAACTGGGTATGGTGATTAAGCAGGGTGATATTAGCAGATACTGTAAAACACTAGCATGAGAATAACGAAGCACAAACTATCTGCTGTATTTCATAAGTACTGCTTTGAAAGCCTTTAATGTGATATTTTTCCTGTTTTTTTCCCAGCAATGCTGAACTTTTAGACGTGATGTTTAGTCAAACTCATTTTGAAAGCCCAGGAATGCGCTATCGATTGTGCTCTCTGCTTCAGTTGAATTTGGACAAGACATGCGCAGTCAGTTTCAATCCTTAACTTTGCAAGTTCCTCCCCAAAAGTACTGGGACTGGTGTATAAATTGTGAGAGGTCCCCTTGGACCAGTTGAACTCCAGCTAGGTTAGTCAGAGGAGACACAAGAAACTGCAGTTGTTGCAATCTAAAGCAAATTTATGTGCTGGAGGAACTCAGCAGGAAGTACAGCATCTGTGGGGGGAGGAGGCAAGGAGTTGTTGATGTTTTGGGTCCTGATGCAGGGTTTTTCACCAGGAATGTTGACAATTTCTTCTCCCGCCACTTGCTGTTGAGTTTCTCCTGCAGATTGTTTGTTGCAGTTGACCTGGTGATAATGTTGCTACCTCTTAGCTTTACAGATAATAATGAGTAGATTTCTCCTCCACAGTCCCTTGCATGTTTTGTCCCACCAGCACATTCACCAGAGGAGATTAGGCACAGTGGTGCACAAGTGGAGGAAGCCCTCTCTTAATTACTAAATCTTGCCCATCCTCAGATGTTCTGTTGGGGCTCCACCAAGTGTAGTAAAATCAAACAAAAGTTTGTTACGGAACTAAAACTCAAAATGTTGAACGTCAGAAGATGAAATTCTGGAGTTTATTGTCATATGCACACATACATACATGCACAGGTGCAATGATAAACTTACTAAGTGTCATTTACAAGAAAAATGTAAAAATTGTATATAATTTATACTTAATTTACACAAATAGAATAGAAACAAAGTCCATTTCAGTGCGTAGTGATTGAAATGGTCTTGGTGTTGCTAAGCTCTAGTGATTAGCATTGTGCTGGTTAGTTCAAGTACTGGATGATTGAAGGGAAACAGCTGTTCTTGAACGTGATGCTGTGAAATTTCAGGCTTTTGTACCTCCCTTCTGATGGCAGCTGTGAGTCGATGGTATGGCCTGGGTGGTGGGGATCTTTTGATGATGGATGTTGCGTTCTTGTGCAGAGTCCACTACTCTCTGCAGCTTCTTATGTTCCTGCATATTCGAATTGTCGTACCAGAATACAACGCCCAACAAGTGGGGCAGCGTCAGCAGAAAGAGAAAAGGAGTTGCCTTTGAAGATCCTTTGTCAGAACTGGGAAAGATGAGAACAGGTTGGTTTTAAGATGCAGATGCAGGATGGAGAGGACAAGATACTTCATAAGTTGGGGCCAGGGTTGTTGTGGTGAAAAGATGCCAATGAAGCCATCTCATTGACAAGTTGAAAGAGCAGGTAGTGTGACAGCAAAATAAGTGTGAAAGCTATTAAATGCAGAGCTCTCGGGATGGCCCACTTGTCCGGCCTTACCAGTGAAGAGAGAATAGTTGACCCAATGTTGCATGTGGGTGGCCTACAACAGATCTAGTCAGCTCCCTTACAGTCAGAAAAAACAAGTTATCAGAAATTGTTGCATTCAGTATCGAGTCTGAAAGACTGCAACGTGCCTAGAAGGAAGATGAGGTATTGTTCCTTGAACTTGCATTGGACCACGTAGAACAGTGTTGAGTCCCTGCTTGCTGCTTCTTAATCTATATACATTTAGTTCCTTAAAATGTTCATCTTTGGGTAATCCAAACTTTTCGCTGTACATATTAATGTACCCTTGTGTAGTTTGGTATCATAATTTGTTAAAATAAACACTTCTACAAAGTGCCATTGAATACTTTACTAAGTTAAAGGCTCTATGTAGCTGTAAGCTGTGGTATCATTCTTTAGGGTTATCCAAGAGATAACTGTGAAACTGCTCATGTTCTCTGTAATTAGACTGCAAAACTTAGTGATGTTTGTGTATGCATAACTTAGAAATCGCGAAGTTGCTTTTGTGACCGTTTTGTTACATGGAGTAAGTCTTTTGTAAAATGTCATAATTCACCAAATTATCCAATCCTAAAAATTTATATCAGTTATTAATAATTCCTTCAGATCAATCTTTAATTGTTTTCTTTCTTGTTGAAAAAAATATAAAGTTTATTTATATGCCATCCTCAGTGGGTTCCCACCAGCAAGCACATCTTTCCCTCAAACCACTTTCTGCTTTTCCACAGGGATCGCTCCCTATGGGACTCCCTTGTCCATTCATATTCACCGATCTCCCTCCTGGCACTTATCCTTGCAAGTGGAACAAGTGCTGCACCTGCCCCTACACCTCCTCCTTCACAACCATTCAGAGTTCCAAACAGTCCTTCCAGGTGAGGTGACACTTCACCTGTGAGTCTGTTGGGGTCATCTACTGTATCCAATGCTCCCAGTGCGGTATCCTGTACATCGGTGAGACCCGACGTGGATTGGGCGACCGCTTTGCTGAGTACCTATGCTCTGTCCCAGGATATCCCAGTAGCCACCCATTTTGTATCTACTTCCCATTCCCATTCCGACATGTCAGTCCAGACTCCTCCACTGTCGCGAAGAGGCCACACTCGGGTTGGAGGAGCAGCACCTCACATTCTGCTAGGTAACCTCCACCCTGGTGGCATGAACATCGGTTTCTCAAACTTCCAGTAATGCCCCCCTCACTTCACCATTCCAATTTCCCTCTCTCTCTCCTTATCTGTCTATCACTCCCCACTGGTGCTTCTTCCCCTTTTCTTTCTTCCATGGCCTTCTGTCCTCTCCTACCAGGTACTCCCTTCTCCAGCCCTGTATCTCTTTCACTAATCAACTTCCCAGCCCTTTATTTCACCCTTTCCCTCCCTTCCCGGTTTCACCTATCACCTTGAATTGACTTTATTACTTACATCCTTCATATACATGAGGTAGAAAAGTCTTTGTTACGCCTCCATCTAAATGTGCAATGTGCAATTTACAGTAACTTATAATAAATAGTATGTACCACGAGATACTCAATATAACATAGAAATGCAGTTGTGTCAGCATGAGTTCAAAAGTCTGATGGCCTGGTGGAAGATGGAGCCTGTTGGTCCTGGCTTTTATGCTGTGGTACCGTTTCCCGGCTGGTAGCAGCTGGAACAGTTTGTGGTTGGGTGACTCGGGTCCCCCATGATCCTTTGCGCCATTTTTACACACACCTGTGACTGTAAATACCCTGAATAGTGGGAAGCTCGCATTGACAGATGCGCTGGGCTGTCCGCACCACTCTCTGCAGTCTCTTCCTACCTTCCCCCCACTTTCTTACTCTGACTCCTCGTCTTTTTTTCCAGTCCAAGCCCTGATGAAGAAGAGTCTGGGCCCATAACATCAACAGTTTACTCTTTTTTCATGGATGCTGCCTGGCCTGCTGAGGTGTGTGTGTGTGCGTGCGTGCGTGCGTGTCTGTCTGTCTGTCTGTCTCTCGGTTGCTTGGATTACCAGCATCTGCAGATTTTCTCTTTGTGTGTGATTTATATTTAATTTGTTTTCTCGTGAATGCCAATGATCTGATGCTAAGTGCCCACGATGCTGCTGCAGATGAGATTTTCATTACATCTGTTCCTACATGTATTTGTACATATGACAGTAAGTTTGGCTATGACTACAAATCTATGTGGAGCTTTTCATCTTTCATCCAGCTAATTTATTATACAGCTTCTCTCATTGTATGCATTTATTTCGGGGCTTATTTTAAGACTGTATATTGTGTAAAATTGCATCCTCCAATGCTGACTGAGAATTCATTGATACACATTGCTGACCTGTTAGGTTGGTGATTTCAAAGCTACAGGGTGCCAGTGGTCCCTTTGAACTGAAGGCTACAACGTAAGGCATGGGAAATGGGGAAGTTCTCACCACAGAGATGACTACACCAATGTGGGGAGTTTTCTGCAAGGTTAGTGGCGACTGCCATCACTTCAACACTGATCAGAGCCTCTGCACTGTTGAGTTTAATGCAAGTCTAATAGCAAGAGGCCCTGGTTCAGTCCTCACGACAGAGTCTTCAATTCTCCCTTTGACTGTGCAAGTTTCCTCTGAGTGGCCCGATACACTTCCACATCTCAAAGACATATAGGTTGGTAGGTTAATTGGCCTGGACTGTGTATTTTATTACGAGATAGCCTTCCAGCCTAACAAGACTTGGCTGCCCGATTATACTCACATGATCACTTACTCTGCTAACCTGTATGTGTTTAGAACATGGAAGGAAACAGGAGAACTTGGAAGAAACATGTGGTCACAGGGAGAATGTACAAATTGCTTACAGACAGTGGTGGGATTGAATATGAGCCGCTGACACTGTAGTAGCTAATGTGCTGCTCCTCGGCAAGTGGTATAATTGGTTGAAATGGGGTGAGAATAAAAGTGAGATTTATCTAGTAGTGTGAATGGTTGTTTGATACTTGGCACAGACTTGATGGGCTGAAGGGCCTGTTTCAATTTCATACATACACTGATGGGAGACTGCATTGTGAATAAAATCACATTGCAACCTAGCACACCAAATTCAAAGTTATTAAGTTATTTTTTTGAAAATTTGTTATAAAATTGTGTAACGTTCTTAGAAAGCTTTGCAGATTACATGAGTATACCAAACAAACAGGGATTATTGCTATGTATATCCCATGAATTTTGGAATCACTAGGATATTATGATGTAGAAGGAAGTCATCTGGCCTATGGAGTTTGTACTAGCTTTCCCAAAGAGTGATCAAATCCATCTCCCTCTCCTTTTTCCTCATTTATCCTTTGTCCTCCTTATCTAAAATAAAGGCCACCATTGAGCCTGTATCCTACATCATACTAGACTTGCCTCCTATCCCTTAGTTGGTAGCCTTTTATCTTGGAGCAAGGAGGTTGTAACCCCTTTTATACCTTGTTGGGATTGAAAGGGAAATGGATCAACTATGATCAAATGGTGGAGCAGAGTCAATGGGCCAAAGGACTTAAATCTGTTCCATTGTCTCATGGTCTCACTCTGGTTTCTTTGGCCATAATCTTAACATGTATGCCTAAGGGATTCTGAACCCTTTGGTCTCCTTATTTACTCTATCTGAATCCTCATGAGTTTTGACAGTTTACTCAAATCCACTCTTAAAAGAGAACAATCTCAGAAACCATCTTAAACTGCTGTGAATTCCTTCATGTTCTTCAGACCAAATCAGATTTGCAACCTCCTCAGGGACTGAATTTTTGTTTTGTTTAGTTTTGGCATAATTTCTTGACTCTAACGATGTTTGTAAAGTTGAAGTTAAGTTTATTGTGGATTGAGCCTATGGGAATACTTAGGAAAAAAAAATTAAAACAGAGATCTGCTTAAAGCAGCAGAGTAGAAGAATTTCCTTGCCTTTCGTTCCCTGTATTTGCAGCAGTTTTTGCAGGAACATTATTTTTCTGCTGTATGCACATGACTCATCCTTTTATATGATCTTGGGTGTGTCAGCTCGTTCAGTTTTTTAACCTTTGAGTCACAGTTATGCCGGTTCAAGTCTCAGTCCACGTCTTTGAGCACAAATGTTTGGGTTGACATTCCAGAGGGTACGATGGAGAACTGCACTGTTGGACGAGGTGTAAAAATATCACCAATTTTTTTTTGCTTCAGATCAATATGAGATGCACAGATAATTGGATTTGCTTGAGTGATCTGACCTCACTGAACGGAAGTCAAAGTTAAATTTATTGTCATATACACAAGTACATGTATGCATAGATACAATGATAAGGCTGGGGTGGCTCTGTTCCTGAAAGTGAAATCAAATCATTAGAAAAAAACGACAAAGGATTGGAAGGTGTAGAACCGTTGTGGGTAGAGTTAAGAGACAACAAGGCTAATAAGACCCTGATGGGAGTTACGTACAGACCTCTGAACAGTAGCAAAGATGTATCTACAAATTACAATGGGAGTTAGAAAATGCATGTTGAAAGGGCAATGTTACGATCGTCATGGGGGATTTCAATATGCAGGTAGCTTGGGCAAATCAGGTTGATGCTGGATCCAAAGAGGGGGAATTTGTAGAGTGCCTACGAGTTGGCTTTTTAGAACAGCTTGCGATTGAGCCCAACAGGTGATCAGCTATTCTGGATTGGGTTTTGTGCAATGAACCAGAGTTGATCTTAAGGTCCAACAGATCTTAGGGTAAAGGAACCCTTAGGGGTGCAGTGATCATATTATGATAGAATTCACCCTGCAATTTGAGAAGGAGAAGCTAAAGTCAGTTGTATCTGTATTACTGTAGAGTAAAGGGAATTACAGAGGCATGAGAGAGGAGCTGGCCTAACATCGGTAGCTGAGCGAAGGGCGCTGAGTAGGCTACGGTCAATTATGGAAAACCCTGAACATCCTCTACATAGCACCATCCAGAGACAGAGAAGCAGTTTCAGCGACAGGCTGCTATCGATGCAATGCTCCTCAGACAGGATGAAGAGGTCAATACTCCCCAATGCCATTAGGCTTTACAATTCAACCGCCAGGAGTAAGATATGTTAAAGTGCCGGGGTTGATTGTATTTAATGTATTTAAGTAAACTACTTAAGAACTTTTTTTAAAAGCTATTATTAATGCTTTTATTAAAACTTTATTAAAGTTTTGCTACAACAAGTGTAAGGGACATTGGAAAAAATGTTGAATTTCCCCATGGGGATGAATAAAGTATCTATCTATCTAAATTGATAAGAAGGGAACTCAACCAGGGACGATGGCAGAGCAGTAATGGCTGGAATTTCTGGAAGTAATTTGGAAGGCACAGGATAGATACATCCCAGAGAAGAAGTAGTATTCTAAACACAAGAGAAGTCAAAGCCAACATAAAAGCCAAAGAGATAGCATATAAGAGAGCAAATATTAGTGGGAATTTAGAGGACTGGGAAGTTTTTAAAGACCAACACAAGGCAACTAAAAAGTCATAATAATGACTGAATGTAAGCTATTCAATATTATTAAAGAGGACACCAGAAGTTTTTTTCAGATATGTAAAGAGTAAAAGAGAGGCGAGCATGTGAATATCGGGCTGCTGGAAAATGATGCTGCGGAGATAGTAATGGGGGACAAGGAGCTAGCAGATGATCTGAATAAGTATTTTGCATCAGTCTTCACTGTGGAAAACACGAGGAGTATTCTGGAAGTTTGACAGTGTCAGTAGGCAGAAGTGAGTGAAGCTGCCATTATTAGAGAGAAGATGATTGGGAAACTGAAAGGTCTGAAGGTAGCTAAGACACCTGGACAAGTGGGGCACACCCCAGGTTCTGAAAAAGGAAGCTGAAGAGACTGTGGAAGCATTAGTAATGATCTTTCAAGAATCAGTGGATTCTGACATGGTTCTGGAGGACTGGAAAATTGCAAATACCACTCCACTTTTCAAGAAGAAGAGAGGCAGGAAAAAGGAAATTGTAGGCCAGTTAGTCTGGCCTCACTGGTTGGGAAGATGTTGGAATCAATAGTTAAGGATCTAGTTTCAGAGTACTTAAAGTTACATGATAAAATAGGCCATGGTTTCCTCAAGGAAATGTCTTGCCTGACAAATCTGTTGGAATTTTTTGAGGAAATAACAAGCAAGATAGACAAAGGAGAATCGGTGGATGTGGTGTACATGGATTTTCAGAAGGCCTTTGACAAGGTATCATACATGAAGCTGCTTGACATGTTCAGAGCCCATGGTATTACAGGAAAGATACTAGCATGGATAGAGCATTGGCTGATTGACAGGAGGCAAAGAGTGGGAATAAAGGGAATCATTTTTGGTTGGCTACTGGTGACTAGTGGTGTTCTACACTGGTCAGTTTTGGGACTATTTTTATGTTATATGTAAGTGATTGGATGCTGGAATTGGTGGCTTTGTGGCCAGGTTTGTGGACAATATGAAGGTCGGTGGAGGGGCAGGAGTGTTGAGAAAGCGGGCAGACTACTGAAGGATTTGGAGACAGATTCGGAGAATGGGCAAAGAAGTGACAGATGGAATAAAGTTTTAGGAAGTGTATGGTCATGCCCTTTGGTAGAAGAAATATCAGCATAGATTATTTTTTAAATGGA
Source organism: Hemitrygon akajei (assembly GCF_048418815.1). Lineage (NCBI taxonomy): Eukaryota > Metazoa > Chordata > Chondrichthyes > Myliobatiformes > Dasyatidae > Hemitrygon > Hemitrygon akajei. The sequence continues at coordinate 39,026,065 of NC_133127.1, forward strand.
AAGAAAATTCTAAAATCGGAGGTGCAAAGGAATTTGGGAGTCCTCGTGCAGGATTCTCTAAACATTAATATGCAGGTTGAGTCTGTGGTGAGGAAGGCAAATGCTATGTTAGCATTCATTTTGAGGGGACCAGAATATAAAAGCAAGGATGTAATGTTGGGGCTTTATAAAGCACTGGTGAGGCCTCACTTGGAGTATTGTGAGCTGTTTTGGGCCCCTTATCTAAGAAAGGATGTGCTGACATTGGAGAGGGTTCAAAGGAGGTTCATGAAAATTATTCAGGATTGAGAGGCTTATCATATGAGGAGCATTTGATGGCTCTGGGGCTGTGCTCACTGGAAATCAGAAGAATGAGGGGTGGATGTCATTGAAACCTATTGAATTTAAAATGCCTGAATAGAGTGGGTGTGGAGAGGATGTTTCCTATGGTGGGAAAGTCTAAGACCAGAGGACACAGCCTCAGAATAGAGGGGTGTCCTTTTAGAACCGAGATGAGAAGGAATTTCTTTATCCAGAGAGTGGTGAATCTGTGGAATTTGTTGCCACAGGTGGCTGTGGAGGCCAAGTCATTGGGTATACTTAAGGCAGAAGTTGATAAATTCTTGATTAGCCAGGGCATGATGGGAAATGGGGAGAAGGCCCGAAATTGGGGTTGAGGTGTTGGGTGTAGAAATGATACTGCAGATGCTGGAATCCAGAGCAACAAACAATCTGTTGGAGGAGTTCGGTGAGTCAGACAGTATCTGTGGAGGAAAAGGAATTGTCAACATCTTCCGATCCTATGTCACATCTTTGTAATGATTTGATGCCATTCTTTACCAGCAGAGCCACGCAACCCCCTCTGCCTACCTTCCTTTCCCTCTAATATAATGTGTAACCTTGTGGCTCCCTACAACCATCCTTCAGCCACGATTCAGTGATGGCCACAAATAACAATGTCATACCCAACAATCTTTAAAAGTGCAACATGCTCAGCTACCTTATTTCTTACACTCTGTGCATTGAGATATAACATTGAGTATTTGTCACCTTTTTGATTCTGTATCCCTAATGCACTGATACTCACCCTGCTGGCTGCAATTTTGTCCTATCATCCGCCTCCCGCTTGACAGTCTGACTACCTGCTATCTTTGCTTTTTTACCGTATGTCCTATCCTGAGTCCCTTCACTCCGGTTCTCAATCCCCTGTCAAATTAGTTTAAACCCTTTCCAACAGCTCCAACAAACCTGCCCGCAAAATATTGGTCCCTCTTGGGTTCAGATGCAATCTGTCCCTTATATACAGTTCATTCCTCCCCCAGAAGATATCCCAATGATCCAAGAACCTGAAGTCCTGCCCCTTGCACCAGCTTCTCAGCCACGCATTTATCTGCCAAATCATCCTTTTTCTACCCTCACTGGCATGTGGCACAGGTAGCAATCCAGAAATTACTACCCTGGAGGTCCTGCTTCTCGACATTCTGCCTAACTCTCTAAATTCTCTCTTCAGGAGCTCATCGCTTTTCCTTCCTTTGTCACTGGTACCAATATATGCTCTCCCTCCCCCTCCAAAGTGCTGCAGACGTGATCCGAGATATCCCTGACCCTGGCACCTGGGAGGCAGCTTGCCATCCGGGTGTCATGTTCACGTCCACAGAATTTCCTGTCTGTTCCTCTGACTATTGACTCCCCTATCACTACCACTCCCCACTTCTTCCCCTTTCCTTTCTGCACTACAAGCCTATGCTTAGTGCCAGTAACCTGGTCTCCGTGGCATTCTCCTGGGCGGTCATCCCCCACAATAGCATCCAAAACAGTATACTTATTATTGAGGGGAATGGCCACAGGGGTGCTCTGTGCTAACCGTCTATTCATATTTCCATTTCTTCTCCTGACAGTCACCCAGCTACCCACCTCCTGCAACTTGGAGGTATCTACTTCCCTATAACTTCAATCGATGATCTCCTCCCTCTCCTGTACAAGATGAAGGTCATCCAGCTGCTGCTCCAGATGCCTAACGCAGTCTTCAAGGAGCTGCAGCTGGGTGCACCACGCAGATATAGGGTTTCCCAGGTCTCCAACATCTGGTATGAAAAACACATAACAGCCATTTACACACAAAATGCCGGTGGAACACAGCAGGCCAGGCAGCATCTATAAGGAGAAGCACTATTGACGTTTCAGGCCAAGACCCTTTGTCAGGACCAACCGAAAGGAAAGATTAAGAGATTTGAAAGTAGGAGGGGGAGGGGGAAATGTGAAATGATAGGAGAAGACCGGAGGGGGTGGGGTGAAGCTGAGAGCTGGAAAGGTGATTGGCAAAATCGATACAGAGCTAGAGAAGAGAAAGGATCATGGGACGCGAGGCCTAGGGAGAAAGAAAGGGAGAGGGGGCACCAGAGGGAGATGGAGAACAGGCAGGGTGATGGGCAGAGAGAGAGAAAAAAAAGAGGAGGGGGAAAAAAAATCTAAATATATCAGGGATGGGGTAAGAAGGGAAGAGGGGCATTAACGGAAGTTAGAGAAGTCAATGTTCATGCCATCAGGTTGGAGGCTACCCAGCCAGATCTCCCAGTGGCCACACATTTTAATTCCACGTCCCACTCCCATTCTGATATGTCTATCCATGGCCTCCTCTACTGTCAAGATGAAGCCACACTCAGGTTGGAGGAACAACACCTTATATTCTGGCTGGGTAGCCTCCAACCTGATGGCATGAACATTGACTTCTCTAACTTCCGTTAATGCCCCTCCTCCCCTTCTTACCCCGTCCCCATCCCTGATATAGTTAGCTTTTTTCCCCCTCCTCTTTTTCCTCTCTCTGCCCATCACTCTGCCTGTTCTCCATCTCCCTCTGGTGCTCCCCTCCCCCTTTTTTTCTCCCTAGGCCTCCTGTCCCATGATCCTTTCCCTTCTCCAGCTCTGTATCCCTTTTGCCAATCACCTTTCTGGCTCTCAGCTTCACCCCACCCCCTCCAGTCTTCTCCTATCATTTCGCATTTCCCCCTCCCCCTCCTACTTTAAAATCTCTTACTATCTTTCCTTTCAGTTAGTCTTGACGAAGGGTTTCGGCCCGAAACATCGACAGTGCTTCTCCCTATAGATGCTGCCTGGCCTGCTGTGTTCCACCGGCATTTTGTGTGTGTTGCTTGAATTTCCAGCATCTGCAGAATTCTTTGTGTTAACAGCCATTTAAACAGGTTTAAGGTGCTTGGAAGTAGGTACAGAGGAAATGTCAGGGGTAAGTTTTTTACGCAGAGAGTGGTGAGTGCGTGGAAAGGGCTGCCGGCGACAGTGGTGGAGGCGGATATGATAGGGTCTTTTAAGAGTCTCCTAGACAGGTACATGGAGCTCAGAAAAATAGAGGGCTATGGGTAACCTTAGGTAATTTCTCAGGTAAGGACATGTTCGGCACAGCTTTGTGGGCCGAAGGGCCTGTATTGTGCTGTAGGTTTTCTACGTTTCTGTGTCTATGTTTACATTAAGTATCCCTGACACAGTAAGGAAAAAGGGAAACTTAACAGAAGTTAACAAAAGGGAAACTTAACAGAAACCTGGACAACTTATCCAGAGCCGATTCCTCTTCTGAGCCAAAGCCAGACTCTCCCACTCTCACCACTGACTCACTCCCAACAATGGCCGCTCCGCTTGAGCCTTCTGTACTTCTACTTACTCTTCTCTGCGCTGCTCCCGCCGACGTGTGAGAAACCTCACCGCGTGCCGCTCCTGCCACTGGTTTGGCAGCTGGAATGACACTGAGCGTCTGCAAAGCTGTCCTTTTAAATAAGCGCCGCTGACCTGCGGGAAACCTCCTCGCTGCTCCTGCCGCTGATTGGGCCCCCGGAATGACTCCCAATGCCCACTAAGCTCTCCTTTTCAAAGAGCACAGTTGATCTGCAAGAAGCCTCCTCAGTGCGCGCTGTTCCCACCGCTGACTGGGTGGCCGGAATGACAATCTTTTGCAAAACCATGGTAATCAAGATTATGCTCTCTAATGATGTCGCCTAAGAAGCAAATGTATAAGGAGAAGAGTAGGGGACCAAGACAGCTTCCCTGAGCAATGCCAAAAGGCATGTTGTATTGTTTAGAAAAATGGTCTCCAAGACAGACAAAAAATTTTCTCTCTAGGATATGTGAGTGAAAATAATTAAGTGTGCCTACCAGACGGGCGAATCTAGTTCTTAAGGCGATTTATGAGAATGTTGTGATTAATTGAATTGAAGGCAGCTCGTAGGTCTAAGGTAATTAAAATTCTATGTATCCCAGATACCATCCAAACAATATCTGAAGTAAGGATAGCTTTAAGACATTTTGGTATGTCTAAAATAATGCAAAACTTTGTTTTTTTTGACTCATTAAGACTTAAGCAAATACAATTGGAGTGTATTTTCACAGCACTCACAGTTCAACATTTCTTTTAAGTAGAAGGAAGCACGGGGTGGGGGGGGGGGCACGGTGAGAGGTTTGCCTTTGATGTGGTGGAGAGGTTTTGTGCCAGTTAGTTTGACCAAGGTTTTTCTTCAGGACTTTCCAGAAGGTGTTTGCTTGTGAACACTTGGTAGTGCAGTGAGAACCGAGTGGCATTTAGGGAATGCCTTGTACATTCAGAATCAGAGTTGCTACATCAATCCATTTCTGAAGAACAACAAGTGATAATCTGAAGATATTTGAAGCTATAAAAGTTTTTGGTAGGATAACATTGTAGTGGAGACAATATCCTTTAATACATCACTATTAAATCCAGTTGAAAATTTGCCATTCTACAGAAGGAATTTTGCCTACTGATTCAGAATATCATGGAGTCATAGAACACTACAGCACAGAAACAGATCATTCGGCCCATCTAGTCTGTGCCAGCCTGGTCTTCTGCCTCGTCCCATCTATCTACACCCAGACCATAGCCTTCTATACCTTTGTCATCCGCATACGTATTCAAACTTCACTTAAATGCCACAATTGACCTTTCATCTACCACTTCCTCTGGCAGCTCGTTCCACACTCACACCACCTCTGAGTGAAGAAGTTCCCCCTTGGAGTCCCCTTAAATAATATTCACCCTAAACCTATGACCTGTAGTTCTAGTCTCACCCAACCTGAAGGAAAAACGCCTGAAAGCATTCATCCTGTCTGTACCCTTCATAATTGTGTGTATCTCTATGAGATCTCCCCTCATTCTCCAGTAGATAAAGTTCTAACTTATTCAACCTTTCCCTATTACTCAGGTCCCCAATTCCCAGCAATGTCTGTGTAAATTTTCTCCTCCCATTCCTTTCTCTGGGACTAGCTCAAATTTAAACCCCAGGTGGGACCTAGATCATGGGAGTATTTCAAGAGGAGGGCCATAAATTTTTAATAGATCTTAGAAGTGAGGGCTGTGGGGATCTGGCACAGAAGAGGAGATGATTCAATCATGATCATATTAAATGCTGGGACAGATTTGAGGGTCTAAGTGTCCTACTCCTCCCCCTATTTCCTTCTTGCCTTGTGTATTTTCCCAAGTACTGGTGAAGATTTGAAACCCTCCCATACATAGAATGGTTGAAGTGAATTACGCAGATGTATTTCAGGGGTGGGAGAAGTCCTGGCAGAGGGAATGGGAAGATAAAGTGACAGGGTTCATGCAATCACCTGCCTGCTTTGCCATTGAATAAGATTATTGTAATTTCACCTCTCCATTTCCCCTCCGCCCCAGCATGTTGAGTTCAGTTTATTATCATGTGCACAAGAAAATGTATGCACAGGTGCAATGAAAAATTTTCTTGCAGCAGCATCGCAGGCCCAGAGCATCAGATGAGCAGCACTCACAATAAATGATACATGAATTATACACACGCTTACAAGAAAAAACACAATTAGAACAAAATCAAAGCAAAGTCCATCTTTAATACAAAATGATCATAGTGTTGCTGAACACCTGCGGTTAGGATTGTGATGGCTGGTTCAGGAACATAATGGTTGAAAGGGGGAAACTGTTCTTGAACCTGGTGGTGTGGGATTTCAGCTTCCTCCCCTCCTCCTCGATGGTAGCTGCGAGAAGCTGGTGTTCCCTGGATGGTGGGGGTCTTTGATGGGTGTTGCCTTCTTGAGGCACTGCCTCCTGTAGTTACCCCCGATGGTGGGGAGGGATGTGCCCAAGATGTATTGTGATGTGGCCAATGCCCTCTGCAACTTCTTGCACTCCTCTTCATTTGGATTGCCATAATGTGGGAGGGGATCATTTGAAACAATAACACCGCCTATCTGTTGAACACTATGTAGTAATCATTCTGTATCAGTACGCTCTCCCCAGCCCTTTAGCTACTGAATTATGTCTCCTTTCTCTGTTGTGAAGTCCCAGCAGTAGCCTGGATTGGAGAAGTACGTCCTATCTCCCGAGCCATACAGTGAGCTATACAGTGTTGAAAGATGGAGCGACTGGGCTTGTATACACTGGAATTTAGAAGGATGAGAGGGGATCTGATTGAAACATATAAGATTATTAAGGGATTGAACATGCTGGAGGCAGGAAGCATGTTCCCACTGATGGGTGAGTCCAGAACTAAAGACCACAGTTTAAGAATAAGGGGTAGGCCATTTAGAACAGAGATGCGGAAAAACTTTTTCACCCAGAGAGTGGTGGATATGTGGAATGCTCTGCCCCAGAAGGCAGTGGAGGCCAAGTCTCTGGATGCATTCAAGAGAGAGTTAGATAGAGCTCTTATGGATAGCGGGGTCAAGGGATATAGGGAGAGGGCAGGAACGGGGTACTGATTGTGTATGATCAGCCATGATCACAGTGAATGGCAGTGCTGGCTAGATGGGCCGAATGGCCTACTCCTGCATCTATTGTCTATTGTCTATCGTCTTTGACTCTTCTTTGCTTTGACTCCATCTGTTTGTTCTGTGACCAATTAATGTCATAGAGAGATGCAGCATGAAAACAGACCATCGGCCCACCAAGTAAGTGCTGACAATTATCCCCCCCCCAATTACACTAATCATACATTCATTGTATATATTTTAAATATTTTACTCACAATACCATCAATCATTAAAGACTCTCACTATCTGGGGCATGCCTTCTTTGTGTTACTAACATTAGGGAGAAGGTATAGGAGCCTGAAGAGCTACACAACAGGTTCTGCAGATGCTGGAAATTTTGAGCAACACACACAAAAATGCAGGAGGAACTCAGCAAGCCAGGCTGGAGCAGTGGGGTGGAATAATTAGCCGATGGTTTAGGCTGATACGTTTCATCAGGACTTGGAAGGGAAGGGGGAAGAAGCCAGATTAAGAAGGTGGGGAAGGGGTAGGAGTACAAGCTGGTGATGGTGAGACCAGCTGTGAGGGAAGCTTGGGTGAGGGGAATGAAGTAAGAAGCTGGGTGGAAGAGGTAAGGGGCTGAAAGTGACAGAATCTAATGAGAGAGAACAGTGGGCCGTGGAAGAAAGGGAAGGAGGCAAGGAACTCGAAGGAGGTTATGGGCGGTTAGGAGAACAGAAGGTGTGAGAGGGGAACTGGTGTTTTAGTACAGCTTCTTGCCCTCCCCCATCACGATTCTGAGCAGCACATGAACACTCCCTCTTTATTCCTCCTTTGCACTATTTACATTTGTGTCTGGCAGTAATTTTTATGGCTTGCATGGCACCACTGTGGCAAAGCAGCATATGTCGCAACATAATAAACCTGATGCTGAGCCACTGAGGCCGCACATTTTTGGGATGTGGGAAGGCACCAAAGTACCTGGGGAAAACCCACAAGGTGAAGAGTGCAAAGTGAACTCATTCAGAACTCGAGATAAGGATTGAACCTTGGTCTCTGGCTCTGTGAGACAGCAACCCTGTCAGCTATGGTAGTTGTGGCTCCTGTAAATCCTGGCCCAGTAAAGGTTTGCAGCCTCAGTGCTGTCATTTTTCAATAGAAGTCCAGCGTATTTTTAGTATGGGAGTTCTGGATTACCACACTGAACGGTCTGGTTCCAGTTTGTAGGTTGTGCAGCCTTGTTGACCAGAGAAAATCCTTTAATCATCTTGAGCGACGTAATTAAATGATCACCCAGTCATCTTTGCTCGATGAAGCACAAGTTTAGTTCTTTGCAATGTGAGCTGTACAGTCCTAAATTTAATATATTGGCTCGATGGGCAGCACCCTCGCCTCTGAGTCACGCTGTGGGTCCATCTGCCACTCCCAAGCCTGAATTTCAGTGCAAGATAGAGGGAGCGATATTTGTTTGAATAGACTTTAACTTCATCTCCTCTTGCGGCTCCAGTTCTGATAAAGCATTGGTTGGACTGTGCTTGGAGTATTGTGAGCAGTGTTGGACCCCTTATTTTTGAAAAAGAAAGGATGTGCTGACATTGGAGAGAGTCCAAAAGAGATTCACAAGAATGATCCTGGCAGTGAAAGGGTTAACATACAAGGAGCATTTGATGGCTCTGGGGCTGTTCTCGAAGAATGCCGGGGGGGGGGGGGGGGTTGAATCTCTTTGAAACCTAGCGAATATTGAAAGGCCTCGATAGAGCGGATATTGTTAAGATGTTTGCTATAGCGGAGGATGCTAGGACCAGAGGGCACAGCCTCAATACAAGGACGTCCCTGTAGACAGAGATGAGGAGGGATTTGTTTAGCCAGAGGGTGAGGAATCTCTGGAATTCAGTGCCACTATGGAAGCCAAGTCATTGGGTAAGTTTAAAGTGGAGGTTGGTAGATTGTTGGTAAGTAAGGTTACAAGGAAAAGGCAGGCGAATGGGGTTGAGAGGGACAATAAATCAGCCATGTTGGAAAGGTGGAGCAGAATTGATAGGTTGAATGGCGTAATTCTTCTCCTGTGTCTTATGGATCCCATCTAACACGGCATCTGTAGAATCTCTTGTGTTTAGATTTGGTTGTGGTGGTTAAGAGGTTTTTAGACGCATGAATGTGCAAGGAATGGAGGGATAAACATAGATCATATACAGGCAGAGGAGATTTAGCTTCACTCGACATCATATTTAGCACAGATGTGGTGGGCCAAAGGGCTTGTTCCTATTTTGTGCTGTTCTACATTAACAGAAGTAGGAGTGAGCCATTTAGCCCATTGTCAAATGACTGATTAATAGTGGTGTAGACTAGGCGGGTAAAGGGTCCTTTACCTTTCTGTGACTCTACGTGGAAGCAGATACGACAGTGGTATATCAGAGGCTTTTAGATAGATATGTGAATATGTTGGGAATGGAGGGATATGGACAATGGATAGGCAGAAGAGATTCAGTTTAATTTGGCAAGAGACAAGCAGAAGAGATTTAATTTGTATCTTCCGTGATCAACGTTTAAGTAATTTTCCACACCACAAAAAGATGCTGTTGGCTATGAAGCATCTGTGTGAGGATGCCCTGCTTTCATTCTTGCTTGTTCTGATGAGGCTGACGTGGGAAGTACAGAGTCTCCGCGGTGAAGCAGGAGGTGAATGATGGCGTGGGCAGATATTTGCATTTGGAGTTGGTTTATTATTGTCAAATGTACTGACATACATTGAAAGGCTTTTGTCAGGTGTACTAACATGCACTGAAAATCTTTTGTTTGCTTGCCACCCAGACAGATCTTTTCAAACATAAGGATATCGAGGTGGTACCAAGGGAAAGGCAATTACCAGGTGGACACTTTCCACCACTTACGCAGGTCCTTTGTGTGCTCTCAGTGAGCGGACTTCTTCCTCCATACCATTGTGCATGCTCCTTCTCCACCTCGGCAGAGACAGATGTCATGAAAACAGGCCCTTCAGTCCATCTAGTTTGCACTGACTATTTACAATAAGCTTCAATTAATCCCCTTTACAATTAACATTATATCCACTTTGCTTATCCCCTCCCCTCTCTAATTCCAGAGTTCACAGTGGCTAGTTAACCTACCAGCCCACGTGTCTTTGGGAAGTGGGAGGGAACTGAGCACTTGAAGAGAGTCAGAACCCCCAGTCACAAAGACGGCGTGCAAACTCCACACGGACAGTACCAGAAGTTAGGTCTGAAGCAGGCTCACTGGGGCTGTGTGCCTGCAGCTCTACAGGATTGTTGGTCAGAGAGATTCCCAAGAGTTGGTAGGGATTTTCCACTTCTTCATGGAGACTTGTTCAAGATGAAGTAAATTGTGAGCTCAAGTGTTCATCTCTCTCTTATAAGAGATCTGCTTAAGAGCCCTGTACCAGTGAGTGTGGTGCACGTGTTGTACCTTCTGCCCGATGGGAAGGGGGAGAGGTGAGTGTGACCGGGATGGGAGGTCTCCGTGATTATGTTGGCTACTCTCCTGAGGCAGCAGGAAATCTAGCTAGAGTCAGCGGAGGGGAGGCTGGTTTTCTGAACTGTGGTCGATGCGGACCTGTGCAACGAGGAGCCTGTTTTCTCTGCTGTATCTATAGATTGGCAGTCCATGCAGAATGCAGAGCTATTGTACAGAATACCAAGTGACATGTTCTGCAGCAAGGGATGTGACGCAGCCATGGCTGCAGTAAACCTCCTTTGCTTTGCAGCAGTTTGACAAGATCGGAACTACCAGACCAAGTGTGTCCAGTTGATGGAGAGGTGTTTGGAGGCAGGATCAGTACATAGAGTTATCATAAATAAACTGCTGTTGCAGATGGCTGACCTGTGCTGCTGTTCATGAGCATGATCTCAGAGGAGGCGGCTCTTCGTGTCGACACAGTGATGATGCCCGTATCAAGCTCCATTAAGCTTTAATATATCTTGCCTCTTAGTGCTAACCATTGGAAAGCTGGGGTCACTAATTGCAAGGCTTAAAATAGAGGCAGGAGGGATCTCTGTGAATTAAGAGCAGAAAAGAAGGGCCGAGAGGGGAGTCAGAATAGGGGTTGGAAAAAGAGAGGATGGGGAAGGGGGGGCGAATTACCACTGAAGGTTAGAGAAATTGATGTTGATGCCATCAGGTTGGAGGATACCGATTTGACAGTAAGGTGTTTAAATGTAAATAAGCATTGAAGGAAAATCTGTACTGTGCCCCAGGGCCTGAAGTAGATGTATATATTTTGGACGAAGGGGTAAAAACACCAGAGGGAGAAGCTAAGCTAAAAATGGTCAAAGGCGGGCAGGGTATACAATTTAAAAAAAAAATGTATTGTGAAATTAGTAGACAGTTACTTAGAAACACCTCAATGGTGTCCTCCTGGAGCTACTAAAAGGCTTACTTTTCTAAGCTTTTAACTAGAAAGTTCACTGTTGCATTGGAATGTTCCGTTGTTACAGGATCCACCTAGAGACTGTAGAAGAGCTTGTTTCACTTTGGCTGTGACAGTGGTGAGCTCCTAAATCTACCATAGAAAGGGCAGTGGAGTTCGTTTTATCTTGGTCTGGTTTTGGCCTTGGAGTGCATTGTGGGCCAGAGTGTTGAGTTTCTTCAGCCTCCACTGTGCCGCAGCATGGCCTAGTGATCTGAGTTCGCTTCTGACAAATGGAGTTGAATGAACTGAGGCTTGCTTCATAATTGTGGCTCAGCACTCTGCCCTTTTAGCCCTCATAAGATATTTGGTAAGAGATTAGTAGCAGGAAAGATACTGGAATTGTAGATTACTTTGAGATTTAGGTCAGCAATTTCTCAGGTAAGGAATAGAAGTAAAAACAGTAAAGACGAGGCTGCAGATGTTGGAATTGAATTGACTTTATTTCTTACATCCTTCACATGCACGAGTAAAGTACTTTACGTTTCAGCTCCGTCTAAATGTGCAATTTATAGTAATTTGTAATAAATAGTATGTACAACAGGTCAGTCAATATAACATAGAAATACAATTGTATCACCGTGAATTAATCAGTCTGATGGCCTCGTGGAAGAAGTTGTCCCAGAGCTTATTGGGCTTGGCTTTAATGCTGCAGTACCATTTCCTGAATAGTAGCAGCTAGAACAGGTTGTAGTTGGGGTGACTCAGGTCCCAATGATCCTTCGGGCCCTTTTTACACACCTGTCTTTGTAAATGTCCTGAATAGTGTGAAGTTCACATCTACAGATGCGCTGGGCTGTCCGAACCACTCTCTGCAGAGTCCTGCGATTGAGAGAGGTACATTTCCCATACCAGGCAATTCCCATATGCAGCCAGTCAGGATGCTCTCAATTGTATCCCTATAGAAAGGATTTGGGGACTCATACCAAACTTCTTCAACCACCTGAGGTGAAAAAGGCAATGTTGTGCTTTATTCACCACACAGCTGGTATGTACAGACCAAGTGACATCCTTGGTGATGTGTATAGCAAGAAATTTAAAGCTGTTTACCCTGTCAACCCCAGATCCATTGATGTCAATAGGGGCTAGCCTGTCTCCATTCCTCCTGGAGTCCACAACCTTTGTTTTTGCGACATTGAGGGAGAGATTGTTTTCTTGACATCACTGTGTCAGGGTGATGACTTCCTTTCTGTAGGCTACCTTGTTATTATTTGAGATTAGGCCAGTCAGTGTAGTATTGTCAGCAAATTTAATTAGCAGATTGGAGCTGTGGGTGGTGACACGGTCATGGGTATACAGAGAGTAAAGGAGGGGGCTTAGGATACAGTCCTGAGGGGCACTTGAGTTGAGGGGCAGAGGTGAGGGAGCCCACTCTTACCACCTGCCAGCGATCTGACAGGAAGACCAGGATCCAGCTGCACAAGGCAGGGTGAAGGCCAAGGTCTTGAGCTCCTTGTCAAGCCTAGAGGAAATCATGGTGTTGAATGCTGAACTGTAGTCTTAAGAACAGCATTCTAACATAAGCATCGCTCTTTTCCAGATGTGTAAGGACGGTGTGTAGGGCTGTGGCTATTGCGTCACCTGTCGATCGGTTGTTTTGGTAGGCGAATTGTAGGGAGTCAGTGTGGGTGGTAGTATGCTGTAGAGGTAGTCCTTGAACAGCCTCTCAAACATTTTGGAGCTACAAGCCAAGAGCTGGAGAAACTTACTGGGTCAAATTGCGTCTGTGGAAGGAAAGGATTTGTTGACATTTTGGTTTGAAATCCAGCATCAGGATTGAGAATGGAGAGCTGAGACATCCAGTAGAAAGAGAAGAGGTGAGTGGTGAGAAAGGAAGCTGCAGTGATTGGTGGAATGTGTATGTGAGAGAGTGGACATGGTGAATATGGCATTCAGTGAGAGTGGTAGTAGGCACACACGTTCCCCAAAAATGGTTTGGATGAAAGAGCAGAGAGGTTGAAGGCCAAAGTGGAAGTGATCCAAAGGTCAAAGGCACAAGAAGCTCATTGTTTTGTGTTCACAGTCTTGGAGTTCCAAACTTCCCACCAAGTACAATGAGAAGTTGTTTTTAATGGCAGGGAGTTTACATTTTTTAAAAAGATTTAGTGATATTTCACTTGGCTATTGTGTAAAACTCTAGAGTGATCGAATATCTTTTGTTTTATCTGCTGAGGGAGTTTTCCGCCATCATCCTGGTAGTGGTGTACATTCCACCTCAGGCCAATGTCAGGCAGGTGCTGGAGGAGCTGATCAAGGTAATCAGGCAAAAAAACAACTCACCCTGATGTTTTCCCTGTCTTTGTGGGGGACTTCACCAGGCCAATTTGAAGAAGTCTCTGAACAACTATCACCAATGGAACCAGAGGAGTCAACACACTTGACCACTGTTGCACCACCATCAAGGACACTACCATGCCATCCCATGCCCACGTTCTGGAAGGTCCAGTCACCTGGATGTACTTCCCACCTGCTTCAAAAGGGTGACAATCGTACCAGAGCCCATGAAGAGCAGCGTGAGCTACCTCAATAACTATTGTCCAGAGGCACTCACATCTACTGTAATGAAATGGTTTGAGAAGTTGGTCATAGCTAGAATTAACTCCTGTCTAAGCAAAATTGTGTAGTTTGCATATCGCCACGATAGACCTACAGCAAATGCAATCTCATTGGCCCTCCACTCAGCTTTGGATCACCTGGACAATAGCAATACCCACGTTAACCTGCTGTTCATCATGCTCCAAATCCTGGGACTCCATATCTGGATCTTTGACTTCCTCAGCAGGGGACTACAGTATGTTTGGATCAGGAGTAACATCTCCTGATGATATATGTTGGGGAACCTCTTTCTGATTCTGATATCTGTTCCACACCCTCTCTGCAACTTAAACCCAACTCTCTGTCCCACCTCCAAGCAAAGCACAATTGGGGAACATTACCTCCTGTTTCTCTTTTCACAGATGCTGCCTGGACAGCTGAGCTCTTCGCGATATTTTCTGTTCTTACTTTGACCCGGTGACCCATTCCTTCCTACTTGTATCTTGCATCGATGCTTTCAGCTGCTACATTTTGAGAGGGAGTCTGCCTCTTCGTCCAGGCTAACCTGATGTTGAGTAGCAATTCGAATAGCGTATATTCTTTCACCATCTCAAGAGGCTGAAGAGGAAATGTTATGAGAGAAAAGTTTATAATACTCAACAGATACCAGGAAATCTTCAAACTTAAGAGCCTGAAGTGCTGGCACTTAAAGCTTTCTTACCAATGTGAACTTTTCCGATGTAGAGAAATTTGATTGCATTAAGATTGCTGGAATCCTGTTATTCCAATGTAGTTAGAAGATTATGCAATAAAGTGTAGATGGTTTGAAATCACAAATCATCACTATCAGTCTGCATCCTGGACAGGGCATATGATTTCCTGTGGAATGGCTGTTCATTTTGATTTTCCAGAGATGATTATCACAGAGGAGTCCATCCAGACATAGTTTTACTTGCTGAATCCAGTGGTTTGTTCCGTGTTTGCTCCGCAATGTGTGCACAGCTTAATGACCCATCTGCCAGAAGCTCTTTCAGCAGAGAATGAGACTACTCTGTACAGGAAGCCTCTGCTTGACCTGTGAAAGGGTCATCAAATTCGCTGGCTCTCCTTCCTTGTTCTCTTACTGAAGCTCTACCAGTTATTTTTTCTTTCTTTGTGGCCTGGTATAATTTATGAACATTGTGTTGTCTGTGATGTTATTGCAAGCACGTTTTTCATTGTAATTGTACCTCCCTGTACTCGTGCACATGACAATAAACTTGACTATTCTCTTTCAACATTGCATCGGCTGTTACCACTATTTTACCTTGTTACGTAATTTTCTCCAACACCCATTGTCTCCTTTTAATTTCCGGACTGTGGATATCAATTCTTTATTTTATCAAAGCACTCCTTAATTTGGACACTTCTCTTATCATTCTGTTTTGAGGTAGGCAAGCTTGGCCACTTTCTCATATCTCTGCTTTTATTCCAGGTGCCATTTTCCTGTACGGCCTTGCTGAAGATGATCATGCACTCTCTCAGATAATGGCAACTGAGCCTTCCCTCTTTCTGAGGGAAGGTTCTATAGGGTTGGCTGCAGGAGGGGGAAGTGGCATAGCTAGCAGCACCTGAGATTCAGGTTCGATCTGGACTTTGGGTGCTGTCTGTGTGGAGTTTGAATGTCTATTTATTTAAAAACACAGCGTGGAATAGGCCTTTATGGCCCTTTGAGCCACACCAGCAAGCAAACCCTGATTTAACTCTAGCCTAATCATGGGACAATTTACAATGACCAATTAAGCTACGAACCGGCATGTCTTTGGTCTGAGGGAGGACCCTGAGAAAACCCACAGGGAGGATGTACAGACTCCTCTCAGATTGTGTCGGAATTGAACTCTGAATTCCGATGGTCTGAGCTGTAATAGCGTTGCGCTATCCGTTACATGATGATGGCGTCTCTGTGACATTGTGAGTACTCCTCCCTTATTCCCATGATGCGTGGGTTTGTCATTCTGAATTTCCCCTAGTGTGCAGGGGATTGTTGGAGTCAGTGGGGGGGGGGGGTGATAGTTGGGGATGAGGCAGAAAAATAAAAATTGGAATTAATGTAGGATAAGTGTAAATGAGTGGTTGATGGTTAGTGTGGATTTGGTGGGCCAGCTACCCTGTTTCTGTGCTATACCACTCTACAGGAGCAGTATGATTGTGCTGTTTGAGAAACTTTTAGGTAGACGCATGAATATACAGAGATTGGAGGAATATGGATCATACGCAGGCAGAAGAGATGTGACTTAATTTGGCATGGTTTTTGGCACAGAACTTGTGGACCAAAGGGCCTTTTCTTCTTCTCTATGACTCAGCTGCAATATTTAGCAGTACCTTCATTGTCAGGATATGGACCTGCAAATTTATTGCCCATTTATGGTTTCCCTTGAATTGTGAGACTTTCTGGCTCCACCTCAGACACTGAAGTGGGCCACATTCTTTGAGTCTGAAGCCATGCATAGATTGGGTGAAGGCATGTGATTTACATTGCTGGATGGATACATCTGTCAATATCACAACCACCCCTGCTATTTCCAGATTAACTGAATTTAAATTTTCCTCTCTGCTGTGGAAGCATTTGAACACTGGTCTCATGATCGTTAACCATGGCAGCTTGTATTTTTAGTCCAGTAATTTAATGCATGAAGAACCGTCCCAGCCCAACAATCTTCAAGCCTATTGAGTGAGATCTCACAGACTGAGTATGTACTTTTGACGTATTTGTCTAGTTTAAAGAGGAAATATTGGGTTAATTTTTTAAAAACGTTAAAGCTGTTGCGGACTCCTAGAGTCCTGGTGAAGCTTGGCATGAGAACTCAAGTGAGGATTGGGCAGGAGCCTAGGGTTTGTACAGACTTCCGCAAGTGCTGAACACTTCCGAACACCCTGTACGTATGAAGGAATGTTTGTGAGATGACGGGATGGATTTATGGGTGCTGCAGGGCTGGAGGTATCTTCTGGGTGGGACCGGGGCATTCCCTTGTGCTTTCTCGCTCAACCCCCAAGATGCAATTATTGGGGGCTGTGTGGAGCAGAGCAGAGCTGAGAGCTGTCAGCAGACTTGCTCGGTCATCGAGTCAGAGAGACCGGCTGGCAGCCATTCTTTCCACATCCGCTTCTGTGCTCTGTGCTCCTGTCCCGCGTGCTGCCTCTGTTCATTTCCATCTTCCTGATGGTTCCTGAGACTGGAACCTAGCATAACCTGTAAACTGTCTGTAGGGCGAAGATCCATCAGAGGAGCCATTATGTTCTGTTGATCGGTTCCAACTTCCCAGCTAACCAACATTCAGCTGTGACTGCCCTTGAAGGACAAAACACAGATGTCTGAAAGAGCAGAATCGGAGTCCTCCATCACTGATAGAGCAGTCTGTGTGGCAGGGTCATAGGATTTTGTGTTCCGTGCATTAACATCTGGCTCAGAGATTTGTCAGTTCATGCTGTGAAGAACATCCAGTGACAAAAAGCAGTTGTAGGATGAAAGCCAAGATGTGCTGAAGGTTTGAGCGGTAGAAATTCCGATTTACAAAGCACCTATAATGTAACTAAATGAGAGCAGGTGTTATTGTCAAAGTCAAGCTCATGGTCATATGCACAAGTATAAGTTTGCAAAGATGTAATGAAAAACTTGCTTGCAGTGTTATCTCTGACATGGAGCGTTAGAGACAAATTCACAAGAAAATCATTAATTAAAATCAATTATACAAGAAAGAACACAATTAGAGCAAAAATGCAAAGTGTGTCCTAGTACACAATGGTCATAATTTTGCTGTACTGAGGTAGTAATTAAAGTTTTGCTGATTCATTCAAGAATCAAATCAAGATGCAAAAGGACCTGGGAATCCTTGTGCAGGGTTCTCTAAAGGTTAACTTGCAGGTTAAATCAGTGGTGAGGAAAGCAAATGCAATGTTAGCATTCATTTTGAGAGGACTGGATGTAAGTACAGTAATCATGAGGCTTTATAAGGCACTGGTGAGGCCTCACTTGGAGTATTGTGAACAGTTTTGGTCCCTTTATCTGTGAAGAATGTGCTGACTTTCCAAAGAAGGTTCACGAAAATGATTCCAGGAATGAAAGGCTAACATATGAGGAGTGATCGATGGTTCTGGGCCTGTATTCGCTGGAATTTAGAAGAATGAGGGGTATCTCATTGAAACCTATCGGATATTGAAGGGCCTAGATAGAATGGATGTGGGGAGGATGTTTCTTATAGTGAGGGAGTCTTAAGACCAGAAGGCACAACCTCACAGTAGAGGGACATCCATTTAGAATGGAAATGAGGAATTTCTGTAGCCAGAGAGTGGTGAATCTGGGTAATTCATTGCCACAGGTAGCTGTGGAGGCCAGGTAACTGGGTGTATTTAAGGAGGTTGATAGGTTCTTGGTAAGTGAGGGTGTGAAAGCTTATGGCGAGGAGAAAGCAGGAGAATGTTGAGAAGGAAATGGATCAGCCGTGGACAAATGATGGAAATGAGTTGATGGGCTGAATGGCCTTATTCTACTAAAGAAAAAAAACCACACAATTGAAGTGGAGTACTAGTGGTATGGGACTTCAGGCTGCTCACTGAAGATACGAGGGCGCTGAACTTTTTTCTTGCATGTGCTGGTGTGTATGTGATAGTAATGCGAGGTCATCCATAAAGTCAGGGTCTCCGAAAGCAGGAAATACTTCACCTAATGACTCTCTGCATATCTTTTGCTGTTTGCCTCATAACTCAGTCAACAGGTTAAACCATATCAGCCATATCACACAATTGCTGCCCCTAACTGTGCAGGTGAAGTTAGCATGGTAACTCTGGACGAGCTGGACAATTTTGGAAGGGATCCGGTATGATCTGACAATTCACCTGATATTCTGCCTGTGGAGAGCCTATCAAAAGCCTTTAAAAGTCCACAAAATTTACATGCAGGTGGCTTTGTCACTCTGTGCACTGCTCTATGATGTTACTCAGCATGAAATCTGGCTGGCACAGCCTCTGTTCTTCCTGAAACTATCTTGCTCCTTCCTCAAGCAATCGTTGACAACATCTGTAATCCATTGGACAATGACTTTGGCGAGAATCTTGCTGGGTACTGACAAAAGAGTGATGCCATGCCAATTGTTACAGTCACTCAGTGCTCCTTTCTTGGGTATTCTAGTAATGACTTCCTACATCTGGTCTTTGGGTCCTTGTCTCTTTTCACAGAT
The DNA here is from genome assembly GCF_048418815.1 of Hemitrygon akajei. NCBI lineage: Eukaryota > Metazoa > Chordata > Chondrichthyes > Myliobatiformes > Dasyatidae > Hemitrygon > Hemitrygon akajei. The sequence continues at coordinate 39,044,974 of NC_133127.1, forward strand.
TATAGTAAACACTGGTTGTGGGATGGCTGCTGCAACTTTTGCTTCAGCTTTGAGCAGTTATAAGAGACATTTGCTCTGATCTCAGTACCTCTCTCCCTCTGCTTGTTTTCTTTTCTAGCTCCAAACCAAGGTAATCGCTCAGCAATGTTAAATCTATTTCTATCTCAATGGTTGCTGCCCAATCTTCAGAGTTTCCAGTGTCCTTCTTCAGGACTGGAAAGGAAGGGGGAAGATGCAAGAATAAAAAGGTGGTGGGAGGGGAAAGGGGATAGCTGGAAGGGCTGTAGGGGAAGGAATCTGATAGGAGAGGAGAGAGTAGACCATAGGAGAAAGGGAAGGAGGAGGGGACCAGGGAGGACAGAATGGGGATTAGAAAGTGTTACTCCTCCACCCTGAGGATGACCTCATCGTGGCACAAGGAGGCCATGGACCCACCTGTTGGAACGGGAATAGACATCAGAATTAAAATATTTGACCACTGGGAAGTTGGGCTTTTGGTGGATGGAGCGGAAGTACTTGACAAAGTCGTCCCCCAGTTTTACAATGGGTCTCATCAATGTAGAGGAGGTCACATTGGGAGCACTGGACTCAGTAGACAATTTACAGGTTCTGTTTCAAATCCCAGTGTGACATCTTCCTGCAACTGGGTGGGTCTCCCCTGTGTGCTCCAGCTTCACGCGGCATCCCAAAGGCATGCAAATTGGTAGGTTAATTGGCTGCTCTAAACTGGACCATAATGTGTGGGTGAGTGGTAGAATGCCGGAGGAGTTGGTAGGAATATGTGGAGACTACAGAAAAACTGAGTGGGGAATGAGTTTACTCTGCACAATCTTAATGCATCCTTTCTAAGAAGATTTGGTAACCCAAGGGTAGGGCAAAGAGAATTTTGAAGTTATTTAAAGGAAGACCGAGGAGGGCATGCTTGTGGAAAGAGTTCAACAAGCTGTGGCCCAGGCAGCTGAGTTAGGAGAAGAACACCAGAAAGGTGGATGATCCCAGGCCCTCAGAGGCTGGGTGATACCACCAAGTCTGTCCCTTAACCTTGATTTCCTTGGCTTCATTGTTAGCATCTGTGCTTTCAGCTACCTGTGTCCCCAGCTCTGGAGATTCTCCCCCGCCCCCCCCCCCCCCCGACAAAACTTTTCCAGCTCACTTACATTGTCAAGGTGCCTGATGCAAATTCATTGTCCTAGCTTTTTGTCAGACCTTGTTTGGTTCAATGTATTCGACTGAACCTGTGTGAAGCACTTTGAGATGCTTTCCTACATTAAAGTTCTATAGAAGCGGAAATGACTGTTTTTAGTCTGACATTGTGTTATTTTCCCACGTTGAGAACCTTTCATGGTGATGCCAGGAAGTGGACAGTTTCATGCTTCGGAGAACTTTGTGGTTTGGCACCAATCCTCAGTGGAATTAGCAGGCAAGTCTCATCATATTCCATTGATCTGGTTTGGATTGGGGCTTCAGCATTGAAAGGTGAAAGGTCGTGGCCCAACCCACATAGCCTTTTTTTAAAAAAAGTTAATAATTGTAGACTCTTTACATTAGTAATGTTTGAAGTGGAGGAAGCAGGGAGAGAGATTGGAGTGCTGCAGCTTCAGAAAGAAAATATTCTGTGTGGGCAGATTGAGACTTGTGTGTGTTGTTCCTCTCAGCGCCCACTCTCGCTCCCAACCTCTCTACATTTTCAGAGTACGTGTGGAATTTTATTTTGAGCACAGTTCTAAATTATTTGTGTGGAAGGATGGCATTGTACTAGAATTTCAGCTTATTAGGCAGTGAATTGGCTGGAGATGCAGCCCATTTCCAAGGAAGTAGCCAGTGCTACTTAAGCCAAAAGGCAAGTCTTTCTGCTAATTCTGGTTCAGCAACGGCTTGAGGAGAAATTCACAACATTCACAGTCTGAAGATGTACTAGTCAGACCAATGCTGGCCCAACGTCCCATTACATGTAGCTCTTATCTCTTCCAGATCCACCCCACTGTCAGAATGAGGAACTTTCTCCAGAAAATCCTCTCTTTCCTGTTGGATTTATTAATGGCAGTCTTGCATTTACAAACCCAAATCCTGCTCATCACACAGAGCTGAAACACTTTCCTTTTAGTCTTTTAGTCATGCCTGTCAGATCTTTGCATTGGAGAAAAGGGACCACTGCCTATTCAGACTTTATAGATAGTTTAAGAATTATTGAGAAATAACATGGAAACAGACCTTTTGGTCCACGAAGTCCACACTGACCACTAGCAATTATCCAACATTTTTTCATTCTCCTGAACTCTCCCCAGATTCTAAAAACTTTGGACAATTTACAATGGCCAATCAGTCTACCAACCTGCGCATTTATGGGATGTGAGAGAAAACCAGCATATTGTGAGGAAACCCACGTGGTCACATGCTGAACGTGCAAACTCCACGCAGACAGCAAAGGAGGTCAGGATTAAACCCGGATATCTAGAGCTGTGAGGAGACAGCTCTACTAACCGTGTCACTGTTAATCTCTAGCTCTCTGTCTTTGTGTCTCCTTTTATGTGTAGTAGTCCAGGTGTACTCTAACAAAGGTGACATCCAAGTTCAGTGCAGCTTCTGCAGTATTGAGCGACAGTTTTAACTGTGCAGGGAGAATAAGCAAAAAAGGACTGATATAGGCTTAGTGTACCTGCATGGTTTATGGACTCATTGAGCTGAAGGGCCTGTTTATTTGCTGAATCTCTCTGATTATGACCGTTTTTGACCATTCTTTAGATCATTATGACCCATTCTAGATTGGGTATTGAGCAATGAGGAAGGGTTAGTTAGCAATCTTGTCGTGCGAGGCCCCTTGGGTAAGAGTGACCATAATATGATGGAATTCTTCATTAAGATGGAGAGTGACATAGTTAATTCAGTAACAAAGGTTCTGAACTTAAAGCAGGGTAACTTTAAAGGTATGAAACGTGAATTAGCTAAGATAGACTGGCAAATGATACTTAAAAGGTTGACGGTGGATATGCAATGGCAAGTATTTAAAGATCGCATGGATGAACTACAACAATTGTTCATCCCAGTTTGGCAAAAGAATAAACCAGGGAAGGTAGTGCACCCGTGGTTGACAAGGGAAATTAGGGATAGTATCAAATTCAAAGAAGAAACATATAAATTAGCCAGAAAAAGCAGCACACCTGAGGACTGGGAGAAATTCAGAGACCAGCAGAGGAGGACAAAGGGCTTAATTAGGAAAAGGAGAAAAGATTATGAGAGAAAGCTGGCAGGGAACATAAAAACTGACTGTAAAAGCTTTTATAGATGTGTGAAAAGAAAAAGATTGGTCAAGACAAATGTAGGTCCCTTACAGTCAGAAACAGGTGAATTGATCATAGGAAACAAGGACATGGCAGACCAATTGAATAACTACTTTGGTTCTGTCTTCACTAAGGAGGACATAAATAATCTTCCGGAAATAGTAGGAGACCGAGGGTCTAGTGAGATGGAGGAACTGAGGGAAATACATGTTAGTAGGGAAGTGGTGTTAGGTAAATTGAAGGGATTAAAGGCAGATAAATCCCCAGGGCCAGATGGTCTGCATCCCAGAGTGCTTAAGGAAGTAGTCCAAGAAATAGTGGATGCATTAGTGATAATTTTTCAAAACTCCTTAGATTCTGGATTAGTTCCTGAGGATTGGAGGGTGGCTAATGTAACCCCACTTTTTAAAAAAGGAGGGAGAAAGAAACCGGGGAATTATAGACCGGTTAGTCTGACATCGGTGGTGGGGAAAATGCTAGAGTTGGTTATCAAAGATGTGATAACAGCACATTTGGAAAGAGGTGAAATCATCGGACAAAGTCAGCATGGATTTGTGAAAGGAAAATCATGTCTGATGAATCTTATAGAATTTTTTGAAGATGTAACTAGTAGAGTGGATAGGGGAAAGCCAGTGGATGTGGTATATTCAGATTTTCAAAAGGCTTTTGACAAGGTCCCACACAGGAGATTAGTGTGCAAACTTAAAGCACACGGTTTTGGGGGTGTGGTATTGATGTGAATAGAGAATTGGTTGGCAGACAGGAAGCAAAGAGTGGGAGTAAACGGAACCTTTTCAGAATGGCAGGCAGTGAATAGTGGGGTACCGCAAGGCTCAGTGCTGGGACCTCAGTTGTTTACAATATATATTAATGATTTAGACGAGGGAATTAAATGCAGCATCTCCAAGTTTGCGGATGACACGAAGCTGGGCGGCGGTGTTAGCTGTGAGGAGGATGCTAAGAGGATGCAGGGTGACTTGGATAGGTTAGGTGAGTGGGCAAATTCATGGCAGATGCAATTTAATGTGGATAAATGTGAGGTTATCCACTTTGGTTGCAAGAACAGGAAAACAGATTATTATCTGAATGGTGGCCAATTAGGAAAAGGGGAGGTGCAACGAGACCTGGGTGTCATTGTACACCAGTCATTGAAGGTGGGCATGCAGGTACAGCAGGCGGTGAAAAAGGCAAATGGTATGTTGGCATTCACAGCAAAAGGATTTGAGTACAGGAGCAGGGAGGTTCTACTGCAGTTGTACAAGGCCTTGGTGAGACCGCACCTAGAATATTGTGTGCAGTTTTGGTCCCCTAATCTGAGGAAAGACATTCTTGCCATAGAGGGAGTACAGAGAAGGTTCACCAGATTGATTCCTGGGATGGCAGGACTTTCATATGAAGAAAGACTGGATCAACTAGGCTTGTACTCACTGGAATTTAGAAGATTGAGGGGGGATCTTATTGAAACGTATAAAATTCTAAAGGGATTGGACAGGCTAGATGCAGGAAGATTGTTTCCTATGTTGGGGAAGTCCAGAACGAGGGGTCACAGTTTAAGAATAAAGGGGAAGCCTTTTAGGACCGAGATGAGGAAAAACTTCTTCACACAGAGAGTGGTGAATCTGTGAAATTCTCTGCCACAGGAAACAGTTGAGGCCGGTTCATTGGCTATATTTAAGAGGAAGTTAGATATGGCCCTTGTGGCTAAAGGGATCAGGGGGTATGGAGAGAAAGCAGGTACAGGGTTCTGAGTTGGATGATCAGCCATGATCATACTGAATGGTGGTGCAAGCTCGAAGGGCCGAATGGCCTACTCCTGCACCTATTTTCTATGCTTATATGTTTCCTCTCATTGTCATCCCTTTCTCTCGCTGTAGCTCCCACACCATTCCTCGTTCCCTGTGGCTCCATTCCCTCACTGGAAATTGTGTTGTGTGTGATCTGTGGGGTATCTTCATCAGTGACTCTTCAAGAATCCATATCTGCTCAGTGGCATGGGGAGCAAATGAAGACTCAGCTGGTCTTCCTCATCGTAAAGTTTTTGGTGCTAGCAATGAGAGGGAGTGGCCTCAGTCCGTTTGTGTTGCTCTCTGAGGAAGAGTCTGTGAGGTGAACAGTGATACCTTGGTTTCAACTGAGCTGACAACCATTTCATGGTCCAAAAATCTGATGTGGAGAGTTTGAATCTCACTATCCAGATGAAGTCAAGAGATCCATTAGTCTGCCTGTGGTCCAAAGCTCATTGTTGATTCACGTTTGAAAAAAATATTTATCTGGTTCTATTTCTGTTTTGGGGCCAAGGAAATTTTCCCAGGGGCATAGGCATAGGTTTAAGGTGTGACGGGAGAGATATGATGCAGACCTGAGGGACATCTTTGTTGTCTAGAGGATGGTCAGTATAGGGAATGAACTGCTCAAGGAAGAGTTTGAGGCAACAGTGTTAACAATGTTGCAGGGTCATGGAAAGGAAAGGCTTGGAAGGATATGGGCCAAGTGTAGGCAAATGGGGCTAGCTTAGAAGGGTGTCTTGGTCAGTATGGACTGGTTCGGCAAAAGGGCCTCTTCAAGTTCAAGCAGTTTTATGTTGGGTCATTTTTATTTGATTGTCTCCTGTGGCATTCTGGGATACTGTCAGTCGTCCCTGTGGTCTCCTGGATGGGCAGGAGGATCCAGCACCCCATCTGTCAGATCAGTCAGCATTGGGAAAACAGACCCTATATGCCAGCTCGCAATACATCTTGGCTTAACTCTTGTGCTTCTAAACAATAATCTTAATCAATAAGTGCAGCCTGAATCAGAATCATTTCTTAGTTATTCCACCCAGTAGTTAGGGGAATACTGCTGCTCTAAAGGTGTAAAGAGGTTTGCACCAGGGTTCTGTGATGAAATTAGAACATGGGGAAGTACTGCAAAGGATCAGGCCTTCAGCCCACAGTGTTTTGCCGAGCGTACTAAGCTAACGAGCAGCATGATAGTGTAGTGGTTAGCATAATGCTATTACGTGTCAGTGAACTGGGTTCAATTCTGCTGCTGTCTGTAGTGAGTTTATACATTCTTCCTGAGACTGTGGGCTGTCCGCCATGTGTAGTGGTTTCCTGTCTGTAGTGAGTTTATACATTGTCCCTGAGACTGCGGGCTGTCCGCCATGTGTAGTGGTTTCCTGTCTGTAGTGAGTTTATACATTGTCCCTGAGACTGCGGGCTGTCCGCCATGTGTAGTGGTTTCCTGTCTGTAGTGAGTTTATACATTGTCCGAGACTGCGGGCTGTCCGCCATGTGTAGTGGTTTCCTGTCTGTAGTGAGTTTATACATTGTCCCTGAGACTGCGGGCTGTCCGCCATGTGTAGTGGTTTCCTGTCTGTAGTGAGTTTGTACATTGTCCCTGAGACTGCGGAGTGTCCGCCATGTGCAGTGTTTTCCTCTCGCATGCCAAAGACCTACAGGTTATTAGTTTAATTGGACGGCGCAGGCTCATTGTGCTGGAAGGGTCTGTTCAGGTTTCAAAGGTTGAAGGATCCACTTTAATGTCAGGGAAATGTATACATCCTGAACTGCCTTTTCTTCGCAACCATCCACGAAAACAGAGGAGTGCCTCCAAAGAATGAATAACAGTTAAACGTTAGAACCCCAAAGACCCCCCAGCTCCCCTCCCTCCCGCATGTAAGCAGCAACAAGCAACAATCCCCCTCCCCCCACTGACAAAAAAAAAGCATCGGCACCCGTCACTGAACACTCAAGTGTGAGCAAAGCAACAGCAAAGACACAGACTTGCAGTTACCCCAAAGACTACGCATTCACACTCGACATACCACAGGCTCTCCCTCTGCCTAATAAGGGAGAAAGAGATGTCTCCGTTTCATACCGAGAGGGGAGACATAACAAACAACTCACTGGCTTACGATGTTAAAAGTCCGTTGCATCTATGCCCAAATATCTCAGGTCTCTGGGTACAGAGCCAAAGGTCTTCCAGCTCCCATGACACACCGGTCCGGGACACCGACCTTCGATCCGCCCGTCTCCAGAGCCCCAAGATCCTAGGCCTCCAAAGGCGAGCCGAACTCTTAGGCCTCACCCTTGGCATGTCGGATAACGGCCAGTTGTGACACCCCATGAGCGGGTTCCACTCCCGCAATTAGCCAAAGTCAGCATGTAACTCCAGGTCAGGGTCTTCAAAAGAACCCTGAAAGGAAAAAATAAAGATATTAAAGATGGAAATAGAGCTGTTTCCGAAGATGCAAGCAAAGGAGTCGCCATTTAGCGCCATCTCGACTAAGCTCTGCCCTCTGTCAGTTACTGTAAATATAATGATACTTAATCTCTTCTGCCTGAACACGGTCTATATCCTTCCATTCTCTGCATATTTATTTACCTGTCTAATAGCCTCTTCTACATCACCATCGTACCTCCCTCCTCTGCCACCTCTGGCAGCACATTCCAGGCATTCAGCACTCTGTTTAAAAAGTAACCTGCTCCACGTATCTACTTTGAGCCTTCCCCCCTCACCTTAAATGTACGCACTCTAGTATTGGGTATTTCAACTCTGGGATAAAGATACTATCTGTGTGTCCACACCAATCATAATCTTATAAGCTTTATCAGGTCTCCACTCAGCCTGCTTCACTTCAGAGAACACAAACCCTTGTTTGTCTAGCCACACCTTTTATTTCATGTCCTCTAATCCGGGCGGTGACGTTGTCACATTAACACTGGAAAGGGAAGAGCCAAGCCCTGCAGATGCTGGACGTCTGAAATAAAACCCTGTGGGAACGCTGGGCAGGTCAGGCAGCTTCTGTGAGAGAGAATCAATGACCTTGTAGTACATCAGAGCTGGATGCATGTCCTGTATTTCTGATATCCTCTGCTGATCTGGTGCTGTCTGGCTTGCCTTCTCAGTGTCTATTTGATGTTGGCTGACAGTGGATTGTAAATAAGATGAAGTGTCTCTAGAATGGAATATAATATGACATGTTTATGCAGTGACTGTAATGTGGCAGTCCTCTCAAAGTCCTTCACAGGGTTGTTTTCAAACAGAATTTAACATCAGGCCACATAAGGGGATATCAGGTTAACCACCTCTCAGCTCCTGGGACCAAGGATTGATCCCGACTTCTACTGTCTGTGTTCGCCCTGCGGCTGGAGGGGTCCCCTGGGTGCTTCGGTTTTCTCTCTCATCCAGTAATGAGCTGGTAGGTTAATTGGCCTTTGTAAATTCCCTGTTATTGTAGTTTGGTGACAGAGAATCGAAGGGGTGGGGGGGGGGGGGGAGTTGGCTATGCTCGGGAAAGCACACCAAAGCACACCAGGTTTCTCAGAAGGCTAAGGAACTTTGGCATGAGCCTGATTGATAACTCACCACATTTTATAGAGAGCATCTCATCAGTTGTATCACAGCTTGGCACAGTATATCAAATCCTCTGGCTAAGGTTGCAAACAATTGCAGAGTTGTGAGCACAGTCTATTATGCAAACCAGCCTCCCCTGACTGGCTCTGTCTTCACTTCTCACGTCCTTGAGAAAGCAATCAGCATAATAAATACTGAACCCACTTCATTCTCTCTTGTCTCCTTTCCTGTTGGGCAGAAGGTTCAAAAAGGTGTTTCTATGGACTGCCAGGCTCGGGGACAGCTACTATATTTCTATTATCTGACTCTTGACTGGACCTCTCATATACTAGAGATGTACCCTTGATCCCCCAACCCACCTTGCACTTTGCTGACACCTGCAACACTATAGTCTGCATTCTGCTTTTCTTTTTACTATCTCAGTGTACACACGGAGATGTCCGTGGGGGAATGCTGCCGACTGGCACATTCTCGGCTGCAGGAGTACGTGCTGAGGGACGCACTCAAACTCGGTGCAGCCACCGCAAGGGTCCGATGAGGAAGGACCACAGTTTAGAGTTCTTCTCCCGCGGGAGTTGAGGGGTAGGGTGGCGGGGAGTATACCCTTCAACAAGGGTATGTAAATATGAAACAACAGAGTGCCATGTGGTTGGCTAAAAGTGTGGAAATATAAAGACCGTAATGGAAACATTTGTAAAGGATTGAGAGACGTTGAATGGTTTATTGTACATAATTTTATTTTTGAATAAAGTATATTTTGATAAAAAAACTTGTGTATGCAACGATCTGAACTGGATGGGAATGCAAACAAAAGCTTTTCACTGGACCTTGCTACATGTGGCAATAATAAACCAACACCAATAAGTTGCAGGGATTCACAGAATCAAGGAAACGGAGATGGGATTGTTCTGCTTGGAGCTGGCATGGACCTTAAAGGACAAATGGCCCTCTAGGTTGTGGTATGTGTAAGACTGAACTTGAAGACAAACAGATCCTCGGTGGAAGAAGTAAGATATAGGGAAGAGGGGAGGAGACAGGTTTGGGAGAGAACTCTGGAGCATGATGTTCATCTGTAGAAGGGACAACTATAGGTTGTTGGAGTGTTGGAAACTGGGAATGCTTGGGAAATTGGAACTGGATGAGCACTGAGCTCTTGGTGTTTGTGGGACTGGAGGAGTTCTCAGAAAGAGCAAGGGGCAGAGGAGGTATCCAATCTTCCATGGAACATAAATTCTTAAAGGGATTTAACAGAGATGACAGAAAATCTTTCTCCCAGCACCAGTAGTTATTACCTCAAATTAAGTGTTCAACCATTTATTACTGAGTCAAGAATAAACTACTTTACGCAGAGGGCTGCAAGTCTTTAAAATCCTTCACTCTGAACAGCTGTGGACTTGTCCATTGACTAAATTCAAGTGAGTTGAGTTTATTGCCGTATGAACAAGTGCATGTGTACACAGGTACAATAAAATACTTGCAGCAGTATCACTGGTATGTAACGTTTTATAAGCAACATTCACAAAAAATATGTAAGCCCTGGTTAAGAACGTGTTTTATTGTATTATTATTTTTGTTCTGTTAAGTGTTTTATTTTCAGCAGTTTTCAGTAAAGCGCAGCGTGTTCTGTTAGTTAAGCTTTACAGTTTAGTATTTTGGTTTCTGCTGAGGTAAGGAATTGTTTGCCCAGTTTAGAAATTTTGTGCCAGCTCGTTGGGTTTGTTGATAACATGCTTGTCCAGTGGGATGCCATGGACCATTTGAGAGAGTTCGGCAGCATCAGATTTCTAGGAGACAGTAGGTTGGCTTTGCATCTTTTGTTGGCAGGGGTTGGTAGTGGAAGGAGGTGTGAAGAAAAGCACAAGGGAAGATGCTGGCAGAACCCCGCCCAAAGGAGAGACTCTGTTGTAAGACATGCGTTCTGCAGATGAATGGTTCTAAGGAGGAAGTGCCAATACTTATGAGTTAGCCAGTTCATTCATAACAATCTTCAGGGGAAGTTTGAACTGTGGCTGGTGTCCGTCACACAGAATGTGAGTTCAGTGTGTGACTAATTAAAGGAAAACACCCAACTATCCAGAAATGAGCTACAATGTTTATGCGCACATTTAGACTGGTTTAACTGTAACAGGCCCTTTTTCTTTTTCCACTAACTGTTTGTTAAAGTTGAAATATCTGTAAATATACTTCCTTTTTAATTTTATGCCAGTGTAAGGTCCTGGTGGATGGTAACTTTGCATGGGGCAGAATTTGTATAGCATTCAGCACAATTTCCATTCCCTCAATGGAATATTCCAACTTTCTGGTTGGGTTGAACCCCAATCATACAAACCTTAGACCTGTGTTGCTTACTGAAGATGGCCTTCGCACTGTTACTCATGCAGTGAGAGCCATGTGGCTGGTCGCTAGAGTCAGCTAACAAGCCTGGTTTATTACGAGCCATGGTGAGAGGGTTAGACATGAATTGTATATAACTTTCTTTGCAAGGAACAATTAGAAAAAATACAAGTCCATTTTTGTGCAAATTGATCAAAGTTGTAAACTGGTGATTAAGGATGTGCTGGTTGGTTCAAGAACTGAATGACTGAAGGAAAGTAGCTGTTCTTGAGTAACTGAAACCTTCTGTATCTCCTGCCTGATGATAACTGCGAGAAAATGGCATGGCCCAGATGGTATGAATCTTTGATGGATGTAAATACTTTTGCTGGTGAGGAGGTTTGGGAAGCTTCTTACATTCATGGATATGTGAATTGTTGTATGAGACTAGGATGCAGCTAGTCACGATACATTTCTCAACGCATCTGTAGAAGTTTGTTCGAGTGTGCAATTTAAAGCCGAACCTCCTTAATCTCCTAAGAAAGCACTAGCATGCCTTCCGTGTGTTTGCATGTAATGCTGAGCTTGTTAGGTTTTTAGACTTCAAAGAATCTACAGCTGTGGGTGCAAGTGAACAAGGTAGCTGATCGGCCACAAGGTTATTGATTGGCAGAACAGCTCGATGAGCTGTGCAGGCTCCATTCATCGTTCTCATCATCTCTCAGCTGCTTCATTGTTCTTATTTACTGTAAGCAGCCATCACAACCATAATGACTCCAAAGGCATCCTCCCTGATGATAAAATTGCCTAATTGTTTTTGAAACATGTGCCCAAATAAATATTAAAGATTAAAGCTTACATTAACCTCTGTAAAATCCCACAAAATCATAAGTGGGAGGAAGCAGCTTCAAAAACAAAGACTTTTTATAGCTTAAAAAAGTCCCATAACTAAAGTGCACACAGGAAGGAGCTCTTTGATAAAATTCACTGGAAATTATTAGTAATCTGGGCAAGTGGGCCAAGATATGGCAGATGGAATTTGACTCAGGAAGAGTAAGGTGATGCATATGAAGTTAAATCAGGGCACATTGTACACAATGATTGACAGGACACCGGCGAGTGTTGGTGAACAGAATGATGCAAGGGGAAAGTATATAGTTTCCTCAAAGTGGTGACATGGGTAGATTAGATGGTGAAGATGCTTGGCTTCATTGGTTGAGGCATGGAATACGCGAGATGGGATGTCATGTTACAGCTGCTTGGGACATCGGCAAAGCTGCACTTGGAGTATTGTGTACAGTTCTGGTCACCATACTACAGGGAAGATGTGATTAAGCTTGGTAGGATGCAGAAAGTATTCGGAAGGATGTTGCTGGAAGATCTTGAGTTACAAGAAGAGACTGGATGGGCCGGGATTGTTTTGCTTGGAGCAAAAGAGACTGAGCAGTGACCTTATAAAGGTTTATAAAATCATAAGGAGCATAGATAGGGTCAATAGTCACAATCTTTATCCCAGGGTAGAGGAATCTAAAGCCAGAAAGCCTAGGTTTAAGGTGAGAGAGGAAAGATTTAAAATGGATCTGAGAAGCAAATTCTCAGAGGGGTTGGTGGGTAAATGGAATGAGCTGCCAGAGGAAGTGGTAGAGACAGATAAAGTAACAACATTTAAAGGACATTTGGAAAAGTTCATGGATAGAAAAGCTCAAGTAGACGTCTAGGTGGCCTGGACAAGTTGAGCCAAAGGGCCTTATCTCATGTTATGATGATGATGTCTCTGTGGTAATAAAGCCACTATATTTGAAGGACCAACGATTTTCCATCTTGTTTTCCAGTTTTTGGGAGTGGCCTTTCTCGGAGTCGGACTGTGGGCGTGGAATGAGAAGGTAAGGGTCACTGATCACACAAGATGAATACTAGAAGATGCCCTGTTCTGTACCTAAGAGCCATTACTTCAATAATTAATGATTAAGGGAGAAGGTGGGTGAAAAGAGTTACTTTGTTGGAACTGCAAGGAGAAAGGGTGTTTCTGTTGCTCTGTCCTCAAGGACATTGTGGGGGTTCTTTGGCCACATTGCACTGGGGGATGCCCACTATTGACCAGAGGCAATTGTCACTTTTTCCCTTCTCCTTCAGCATTGAACTTGGAGACCTCCAAGGTATGATGTTCTTCAACAACACCACATTATATCACCTCCACCCTCCCCAACAACCCCCATCTGCCAATGGACATCCAACACTAACGTCTTTGTGTCCAACAATGCATGCCCAATGATTTGTCTTGTCCCCATGCCCAGAGCCCTCCAAGTGCCAGCTCCATCACAAGCCTCCCAAACGACAAGGACATCTTTGTAAACCTATGCCTCAATAAGGCGAAGTACAAAGTCAACCTATTATCAAAGTCACCATATACAATCCTGAGATTTATTTTCTTGTGGGTATACACAGTAAATCCAAGAACCACAGTAGAATAAATGAAAGACTGCAGTGAACAGGATAGACAAACAACCAATGTGGAAGTACAAAAGAGAAAATAATAAAAAAATAAATAAACAATAAATATCAAGAACATGAGATGAAGAGTCCTTGAAAGTGAGTCCAAAGGGGGAATAGTTGATTTATGGGGCAAGTGAAATTATCTCCTCTTGTTCAAGGGGTTGAGGGGTAATAACTGTTCCTGTACCTAGTGGTTTGGGTCCTGAGGCTCCTGTACCACCTTCCTGATGACAGCAGCGAGAAGAGAGCATGACCTGTGTGCTGTGTGTATCTGTTGGTACTAAGTTTTGCACCTTGGCCATGGAGGAATGCTGTTTTGTTTGGCTGTGTACATGTGTATTGTTGAATGACAATTGGTACATGGAGCTTAGGAAAATAGAGGGCTATGCGGTAGGAAAATTCTAAGCAGTTTCTAGAGTAGGTTACATGGTCAACACAACATTGTGGGCTGAAAGGCCTGTAATGTTCTAAACTGGAACTTGAACTTCCACAATGCTTTGGGAATTTAATTAGCAGCCCCCAGTATGTAGTGGTGTTATTTAATGAATAGTCAATGCACACTTCACTTTCTCCCTCATAGTTCCCCAACAGACATAAAACAATGAACACAGAAGTTCGTTGTAGCGTTGTCTAGGGAAGTGGGAGGAAGTAGATGGGATAATAACTGAGTCATTAATAATCATTTGGATAATTTCAACAAGTATATGTCATGAACTCTGTCTCCCCCTTGGGGGTCACGCACTCGGTCCAAACCAGAGCTTGTGAACACATTCTTGGATCAACAGCCTTTGCATTTTACTGAATTAACTTTTTTTTTTACAATGAATGAAACATAACCTGAATTTTGTTGATTGGGTTATTATTGCCATGTACTAAGATAGTGGAAAAATTTGCCTTGCATGCAGTCCATACAGATTATTTTGTTACAACAATGAATCGAAGTACAATATCGTGCAGGAGTCTTGGGCACATATATCTCGCTAGGGTGCCTAAGACTTTTGCTCAGTAGTGTAGTACAAGGGAAAACAATAACAGAATGCAGAATAGAGTGTTACAGTTACAGAGGAAGTGTAGTGCAGGTAGATAATAAGTTGTAAGGTCATAACAAGGTAGATTGTAAAGTCAGGAGTCCATCTTATTGTACTCAGGAACCGTTTACTAGTCTTGCAACAGTTGAAGAGAAGCTCTTCTTGAGTCCGATGGTAAATACTTCCAATCTGTTACACCTTCTGCCTGATGCTGCGGAATGTCCAGGGCTGGCGGGGTCTTTCTGATGCGCTGATGTATAGACAGAGTCCATGGAGGGAGGCTGAATTCCAGGATGTACTGAGCTGTGGCTACAAAGCTGCCATTTCTTGCAGTCATGGACAGAGCAGTTGCCATACCAAGCCGCGATGCATCCAGATAGGACGCCTTTGATGGTGTTGGAGAAGGATAATTAGGAGATGCCAAATTTTTTTAGACTCCTGAGGAAGTAGAGACACTGGTGAGCGTTCTTGGCCGTGGCATCTTTGTGGTTAGACCAAGACAGGCTATTGGTGATGTTCATTTTCAATCTGGTTGACCTCGCATTGACCAAAATCCCACTCACACATATGAGCTCTAAGTCAAGCTGACCTCATTAACTTAAGACTGTGGCATTTCATTCGATGTTATAGCCATCTGATCTTGAAGAGGGTCACACAACCGCACAGTCCCGTGAGAATCTTTGTTGAATGCGCGGTCTGCTCCATCTTCGGAGCTGCATTTTCAGTTATCACCAGTTGGAAATATTATCACCAATCCCCACAGATTGTGGTCTTCCAGTTAGGAAGTCAAGGGTCCAATTTCAGAGAGAAGTACAGAGGCCCAGGTTCTGTAGCTCATCAATCAGGAATGTGGGAATGATGGTGTTAAATGCTGAGCTATAGTCAATGAACAGCATCCTGACGTAGGTGTTTGTATTGTCCAGGTAACCTAAGGCCATGTGAAGAGCCATTGAGGTTGCGTCTGCTGCAGACCTATTGTGGCAATAGGCAAATTGCAGTGGGTCCAGGTCCTTGCTGAGGCAGGAGTTCAGTCTAGTCATAACCAACTCTCAAAGCATTTCATCATCGTAGATATGAGCGTTACTGGGCGATAGTCATTAAGGCACCTCACACTGCTCTTCTTTGGCACTGGTATGATTGTTGCCTTTTAGAAGCAGGTGGGAACTTTTGACTGTAGCAGTGAGAGTTTGAAAATGTCCTTGAATACTCCTCCCAGTTGGTTGGCACAGGTTTTCAGAGCCTTACCAGGTACTCAATCAGGGCCTGCCACCTCGTGAGGTTTCACTCTCCTTAAAGACAGCCTAACACCAGCCTCCAATGGGGAAAGAAATCTCCTTTCTGGTGTCATTTACATCCTGTCTCGAGTGTGGACCCACAATTAAAGTCAGAGAGCCACGTGGCATGGAAACAGGCCATCAGCCCACTGAATCACAGTAGCAACAATTGGCCATGACAAACTTGTCTCCCAATGCTGCGTGTTTGGGAAAGAGAAAACGCATCCAGTTACATGGAAACTATGCAAATCAGCAAAGATTAAGACTGATGACAGAATTGATAGCTTTGTGGCCAAGTTTGTGGACGATATGAAGATGGGTCCTTCTGCAGATAGTGTTGAGGAAGCAGGGAATCTGCAGAGGACTGGGATAGATTAGGAGAATAAATATTGAGGTGGCAGATTAAATATAGTTTTGGAAGTGTATGGTAATGCACTTTGGTAGAAGGAATAAAGGCATAGAATATTTTCTAAAAGGGGAGAAAATTCAGAAAACACGTGTGCAAAGAGACTTGGGAGTCCTCAGGCAGGATTCCCTAAAGGTTAAATCGTATGTTGAGTCGATGGTAAGGAAGGCAAATGTAATGTTACCCATTTGTTTTGAAAGGACTAAAATATAAAAGCAAGGATGTAATGCTGAGGCTTTATAAGGCGTTGATTTCGACTGCTCGGGGTTTTCTGATCAGCTTTGGGCCCCTTATCGAAGAAAAGATGTGCTGCGTCTATAGGAAGTTCACAAGAATGAGTCGGGGAATGAAAGTGTTAACATATGAGGAGTGTTCGATGGCTCTGGGCCTGTACTCATGGAGTTTAGAAGAATGATGGGGGATCTCATTGAAACCTATAGTGAGGTAGAGTCTAGGGCCAGAAAGCACAGAGTCAGAATAGAGGGACATCCATTTAGAATAGAGAAGAGGAGGAATTTTGTTAGCCTGGAGGTGGTGAATCTGTGGAATTCTTTATCACAGACAGCTATGGAGGCCAAGGCATTGGGTATATTTAAAGTGGAGGTTGATAGATTCTCAATTAGTAAGGCTGCCAGAGGTTATGGGGAGAAGGCAGGGGTTGAGAGGGATAATAAAATCAGCCATGTTGGAATGCGGAGCAGACTCGAAGGGCCAAATGGCTTTAATCTGCTCCTATGTTTTATGAACCTGGCACTGTGAGGCTCCAGCTTTACAGCAGTGCACTCATAACTTCCTCTTTCCTTTCCTGGGTATCATTTTCCCTTGCACACTTCAACCCTCCTCCCCACCCCCCACCCCCCACCTCCTTTCGGATTCCAGTGGCTGTCAAAGATTGCCAGCAAGCTGACACCCAGTAGACAGAGACGAGAAGCGAGTGTGTGTGTGTGTTTATGAATGAATGATACCCTTGGCCCAAACACAACTGCAAATGGAGGGCTGGCTCTTGCTAACAGTCGGGTTATCAACATTTTATTGTCCACATTGATTTATGACATTCAAGATATGCATTCATAATTCTTTTGTAGTCAGTGACTTTCATATATACTGTATATAGGAAAACATTGCATTTAAACACTGGTTTTGTGGTCTTTGCAGTACTGCGGTTTCTAATGTTAAGGGGTAGTGCTGATTGCTGAGGTCTGCTTTGTCTGCCTCCTGGTGAAATGGGCATGCACTTGATCCTGTTCTAGTTTCTGATAAGTTAGATCGAGATAAAACTGAGCTAGTTAAGTTTTGCAAGTCGTTTTCATGTGCTCTGGCTGCAGTTACTGACTTTGCGGTTCATCAAAGAAATCCCCTCCCAGCCAGTGACTGTGATACGAGTATTTTTTTAAAGCTGCATACTTAAAAGGTCTGGATAACACCATGGAAACAAGGCGTGGTCTCCATTGAGCAGACCCTGACTGCAGTAAAGCTCCAGTAACTTCCTGTCTGGTCATTCGGGTATCCTTATGGTCTAGAATTACCTGATACTCTGCACTGTGAATACGCAATGTGAGTTAGGCTCAGGGACACCAGGAGTCAGTGATGTGGGGATGTTTGTTGTGAAGTAGTACAGGCCCTTTAGCCCAACTCATCCACACTAAGCAACCTGCCTACCTAACCTAGTCCATTTTGCTCGTGTTTGGCCAATGTCCCTCAAAGCCTATCCTATGCATGTACCAAATGTCTTTTTAATGTTATTTTCGTATCTGGCTCAACCACTTTCTCAGGGGCAGCTTGTTCCATATACCCATCATCCACTGCGGGAAATCGCTAAGGTCCTATTTAACTCTTTCTCCACTCACCCTAAGCTTTTGCCCCTGTTTGTGAGCAGACTATCCTGACAAGCTGAAATTCACCAGTGAAACTCACCAGGTTTCCTCTAAAATCAATGGGTGATTGAAAAGTTGTACTTAAGTGTGACCAGTTAAAAAGTAAAATGGGTATATGGAGTAATGTCCAATCCTGAAATCCTGCATTTTGGCATCACCAAATTCCCAATAATGCTGGATTATTAGAGCTTTACCGATCATCTCTGAACCAATCATGTATATTTAGACCATAAGACCATGAGACGTAGGAATAGAATTAGGCCATTCGGCCCATTGGGTGTGCTCTGCCATTCCATCATGGCTGATTTATTCTCTCCCTCAACCCCATTCTACTGCCCTCTCCCTGTAACCTTTGCCACCCTTACTAATCAAGAACCTATCAGCCTCCACTTTAAATGTATTCAATGACAGCTGTCTGTGATAATGATTCCAAAGATTTACCACCCTCTGGCTAAACAGATTCCTTCTCATCTCTTCTAAAGTGGCATCCTTCTCGTCTGTTTCTTCCCCATCGAGGTCGTACAAAAGGAAAAGTAAATCAGATGTGAGCATAGTGTTACAGTTACAGAGAAAGTGCAGTGTAGACAGAGAGCAAGTTGCAAGACCATAATGAGGTAGATTGTGAGAGCAAGAGTCCTTCTTATCGTATTAAGGAACTGTTCAATAGTCTTAGAATGACAAGAAGGATTCTTGAGCTCACAGTCTACCTCCTTACGGCCTTGCGACTGTAAATCTATACTCACAGTCTGATTTCTTTTTCCTTTTATACTACTTCGATGTAGTTAGCTACCGACTGATCTTTGGATGGCATGCAAAATTTGTCACTAACTCAGTACAGGTGACATGGTAAGCCTTGCATTCATGCTGTATTTTCTTATGACATCAAAGAAGGCCATTCTTCCCATTGAGTCCATGCCTGCATTCAGATTTTCCCCAATTCTATTCCTTCTCTAGACCTCTGCAACCTATACCTTCACACGCTCGTTGTGCATCTTTGTTTCTGGTGTCTCCTACCTATACAAGGAGTGATATACAGTGGCCATTTGACCTACCAACATGTGGGAGGAAACCAGACACCTGGGGTATCCCTCGCAGTCACAGGGAGAACGTGCAAACTCCACCCAGTAGAATATTCCTGAGATCAGGATTGAACATGGGACACAGGAGCAATGAGGCACCAGCACAATCTGCTGTACCAACGTGCCTTTTCTTTTAGTGCAGTGATATTATATTTTCCAGTAGGTCCAAAAAATAGGAATGTAATGAGACAGATTGTGCTTGTCATTTTTGGATTGTGTTACACTCGATGAGCTGTGTATCTGTTTGTTGGCTTTCAGGGAGTGTTGTCGAATATTTCCTCCATCACAGACTTGGGTGGCTTCGATCCAGTCTGGCTGTTCCTTGTTGTCGGAGGTGTGATGTTCATTCTGGGATTTGCCGGATGTATTGGTGCTTTGCGGGAGAACACCTTTCTTCTCAAGTTTGTAAGTGAATAATAACACTATTAGCATTCTCAGCACAGCAGGAGGCCAGTGTGCCCCTTGAATCCATGCTAGCTAAAGGGGGCATGGCTTAATCCTTTGTGTAAACTTGATACTGTGGCACCAAAGTAAAGAGTCTACTTTCTCCATGCCCCCATTTCCTTGACCCTGCGCAACCTATTCACTCACATTCCAATCAACTCCTCTTTCATTCTTTTGCCTCTAAACTATTCTGAGGAGTAATTTGCAGTAACCAGTTAATTTATCAAAACGTCTTTGGATGTGGGAGTGAACTGGAGTGTCCTTGAGGAAACCGATGCAGTATATGGGGAGAACAAGCAATCTTCACAGGGGTCAGGAATGAATTTGTAAGTGGATCTATGAGGCAGTCACATGAACATGCTGCAGTCCTCAAGAGTGAGGGAGGATTTAAATGAACACACAAGGCATCAGTGTCTGAAGTCTCCTTAACTCTGTTCTCTTGTTTTGAAACAGTTCTCGGTGTTCCTCGGTGTAATTTTTTTCCTGGAGCTCACTGCGGGGGTGCTGGCTTTCGTCTTCAAGGACTGGATCAGAGATCAGCTCAACTTTTTTATTAACAAGAACATCAGAGCCTATCGAGATGACATCGATCTGCAGAACCTCATTGACTTCACACAGGAATATGTAAGTCATCGGGTAGCGGAAAGGTCTTGAATGAGAGCCACTTAGTGTGGCTAGTTATTAGGGGCGATCAGAGGACAGCTTTTCCGTTCACAAAACTTTACCACGTTCACAAAATGTAACCAAGGTTATGGAGCTTAGATTGTGAAGAGATGACAGATATTAAAACCATAGAATACCACTGTCCTGAAGAAGATTTATGGCCTGTCATCTGTGGTAGCTCTTAGTGGAGGAAAGCTGTTAATTTGGTTCCCCTCTCTTCCCCGTAGCCCTCTTCTCTTTCAGGTACCTGTTCAATTCCTTTTGCAGGCATTGAATGATTGTTCTGGTGCCCTTGCAGGCAGTGAGTTCTGGATTAAAAACAAAAAATACTATAGACACTCAGCAGGTCAGGCAGCATCTATGGAGAGAAAACTGAAATACTGATTCAGAACTCGGGAACTGGCAAAATGAACATGCACGAGGTTGATGGGTTCTTAATTAGTAAGGGTGTCAAAGGTTGTGAGGAGAAGGCAAAAGTATGGAGTTGAGAGGGATGATAAATCAGTCATGATGGAATGGCAGATGAGACTCGATGGACTGAATGGCCTATTTCTTCTCCAATGTATGTCTAATACATAGTGGTCTCACGAGGGACCTGCTTCAGTCTGTCTAAGCGAGAATGTGAGTGCTTGGTAATCTTAGCTGATCTGTCTGAATGCTTCAGATCAATATCCTTTTATCAGAACTGAAGGAATCAGAATCAGCTTCATTATCACCGGAATGCGTCATGAAATTTATTTTAAAGTTAATTTTTGTAAATGAAGGGAGGTGAACGAGGGCAGAAAGGATGGGGGTGGTGCGCAGAAACAAGCTGTGCTGGAAATGCAGAAGTCGGTGATTGCTGGAACTATGAAATAAGAAAGAAGCCTTTGTTTCCAATCTCCAGTGACTGCGGCATTCCTCATCGTGCACAGTTGCAGCTTTGCTTGCCTCTGCAATTTAAATCTTAATTGTCTGTTTTCAGTGAAAGGTTGTTGATCTGAAATTAGATCTCCCTGTCTCCATGGATGCTGCACGACCGACTGAGTGCGTCTAACATTATCTGATTTTATTTTGGATTTCCACCATCTGCAGTTGTTGATCGACGGAAGCAGGCTGCACTGAATGTCTGTTGTGATTTGATAAGCATTGATCACCATCGTGGAATCATAGCATCAGCCTGTCACATCCATATTAATCGAAACCTGGTTTGGTGACAGTTTTTCAAATATAACCAAGTTAGGTTTTAATGAAGGGAGGGTTTCTGCCTGTCTCACTCTTAGAAACATAGAAAACCTACAGCATAATACAGGCCCTTCGGCCCACAATGCTGTGCCAAACTTGTATGTACTTAGAAATTACCCAGAGTTACCCATAGCCCTCTATTTTTCTAAGCTCCATGTACCTATCCACGAGTCTCTTAAAAGACCCTGTCGTGTTCCTCTCCACCACCGTCACCACTTGTGGGCATCTTAGATCTCCCACTACCTCTGGGTGAGACATTTTACTTATCATCCCTCTATTGTTTCTGTCAAATACTTCAATCTGTGCATCCACCTTCTCTCGTGTTTGGCCATTCTGCTAAGGAATTAAACAGTTGTTTTAGCTTTATTTGTCACGGGTGCATTGAAGCATTAGAACATACAGTGACGCACCATTCGCATCAAATCAAATCAGCGAGGATTGTGCTGGGGGCAGCTCATGAGAGTCGCCACGCATCTGGCACCATTGTAGCACATCCACAACTTACTAACACTAACCCGTACATCTTTGGAGTGTGGGAGGAGACCGAGCACCCAAAGGAAACCCGTGCAGTCACAGGGAGAATGTAGCCATTCCTTACAGAATGCGATGGGAATCGGAAACCAATCGCGATTGCACTATTGACTATGCTAAGGTGCTGCCCAGGGGAAAGGTCCTTGCAGTTTTGTACACTACAGTCAATCTCTCTACTGCTTCATCGGTTCCAAAGGAAATAACCCTAGCGGCTCCAGTTGTTCTTCATAGGTGTAATTTTCCAGGCCTGGTGGTCTAAACTGTTGCCCATGTTTAGATTTATATTTAAACATTTTTTTTTTTTTAAACTTTTTTTTATTGTTTTCAAATAGTTAAGTTTAGTAGATTAGTCATTATTTTTTTTAATTATATTATTCCAATCTATAATAATACCTAATCTTTCCACTTTCATGGTATCTTGGGAAATCTTTATAAAAATCTCCGTGTTGCTATGTGTGTCCCCACCAATCATCCAGGCTAAAAGATAGAAGAAAATTAAAATATAAAGAAAAAAACAAAATACCCCCCTACTAATGTTGTGGAAAAATAACACAACATTACCCCCCTCTGCTGTACGGGTCATGGCAACCGCCATGATTACACACGTGAATCCCGCAGTAACCGATCCAAAGCTCCCCAGCCCCCCCGCAACACAAAAACGTATATGTATAAGAAGAGAAAAAAAAAGAAATACCATTCTCATTTAGTATTTCTAAAATTTTGCTCCCCTTTTCTATAATATCCATAAATGTCCATCAATTCTGTTCGTTGGGTCTATCTTCATAGCGAATAGATGGAAGATCTTGTACAAACTCCTCCGCTTTTCGATAATCGGAAAAAAATTTTTTTCCTCCAAAAAAATTATCAGTGTTGCTGGATGACGCATTGTAAATTTGTAACCCTTTACCCATAAGGCTTTTTTCACTGGGTTAAATTCCTTCTTCCTCTTCAACAGGTTGTGACTTATATCAGGGTAAAAAAGGACTGGTTTTCCTGCTATCATCAATGGCCCGTTTCTATTTTTGGCACTTTGGGCAGCAGCCTTCAGGATCTTTTCTTTGTCTTGGTATCGTAAGCATTTTATCAAAATTGATCGTGGGTTTTGATCAGCTCGAGGTCTTGGCCTTAAGGATCTATGAGCCCTTTCGATCTCAATTGGAATTTCTCCTTCCATTTCCAACTTTTCAGGGATCCATTTTTGAAAAAAATTTATTGGGTCTTCTCCTTCTATATCTTCTTTAAGTCCAACAATTTTAATATTATTTCGTCTACTGAAATTTTCAAGCTTATCAATTTGTTCCATAAATTGTTTTCTTTCTGATGCCCAAGCAGCATTTTCATTTTCTATTTTGTCCATTCTTTCAACCATGTCCTCCGTTGTAGTTTCCAAGTCCGTAATTCTTTTTTCCATTTTTTCCTGTCTCTTTGTCATTTTATCAAGCATAATCTCCATTTTGGTCATTTTTTTTTCGAGTCTTTTTTGATTATTTTTAATTATTTTTAATGTGTCTAATTTACGCATTATTTGCCTCAAAGTCTTTTCTATATTTCTAGAAGGACTTTTAGCTTCTTCTTCATCTGATCTTTCCGAGACATTTGACTCTCCCTCCGATTCACTGTCACTTTCAGTTGCAGTGGTAGCTGGGCTTTGTAGTTCTTGTTGCTCCCGTTTGCGCATGCTCCGTCCTTCGGGTTTGCGCAATTCACGATGACCCTTCCCTTCAGGAATGGCCATTGTTGCCGCGGTCTCTTGTTCCGCCTCGCCGGTGGCACAACGTACCTGAGACCGCGGTTCCTCGGCAGACGTGGGCCCCGCTCTTGTTCCAACTTGCGTAATCTTCCCGGTATTAGTTTTCTTCATCTTCCTTCTTTGAGGCATTGCTTGACACAGTCCGGAGTAGTTTATAAGTAACTTTTAGAAGATACTGACTAACTTTTCTTCATTTAGACATTAATTTATTAACTTTTTACGGGAGAGCTGGGTTCCAGCGTCTCGATCCTACGTCATCACGTGACGTCCCCCCGATTTATATTTAAACATTGATTGCAAAGTGAAATGCTACAGGTACAAAAGGGTTTCCTGCAGTGTATCTGGTGTGAAGCTGATGGTTTGCAGCCAAGATAGTTATCTCTTCTCTTTCCATCCCCAGTGGGAATGCTGTGGTGCCCACAGCGCCGATGACTGGAACCTAAACATTTACTTCAACTGCACAGACAGCAACACAAGTCGGGAACGTTGCGGTGTACCCTTCTCCTGTTGTACCAAGGACCCCACGGTAAGACTCCTGGGTTAAGCAGCAAGGCATTCCTTCCAATCAACAGGGAGGTTCTTGAAGATTTACACAGAAGACTGTTAATGGTTGAGGGTTGAGAGCTTTGAGTTCCTCGGAGTGAATATCACCAGTAAGCCTGTTCTAGTCCAACCACGTGGCCAAGAAAGCTCGTCAGTGCCTCTATGTCCTCGGTAGGCTGGAGAAACTCAATGGGTCAAGCAGTATCTGTTAGCGGGTGGTTGGGGAAGGAATGTCAATACTTAAGTAACTTCTTCAGCATTTTGAAGATGAACAACAATAATTCCTTTCCCCATGCAAATTACTGACTTCCACCAGCAGATTATTACTCCAGATTCTTCAAACAGATGCACTGCATCAGCTTGCGTTGATATAAATGATGGTATGGTTTATTTCACAGGAAGGCAGCCAAGCAAAATGCAGGACGGAGCCCCTTTAAGGGTTCAGCATTGCTTAGTCTTGAAGGTGGGTTCACAGGATGAGAGGATGAAAGGGTAAAAGATAGTGAAGTGTAGGAAGGAAATACCAGCCAGCTGAAGGCATGTCCACCAGTGGTGGAGTGATGGGAATTAGAAGAGTACTGAAGGGCTAGTGGTGGTTAGAGAGGCAAAGGCATTGGGGCTGGGCTGTGTAAGGCCAAGAGGAGTTTTAACTGCAAGACAGAGGCAGTGAAACTAATGAAAACAAATTGACCAAGAAGATCAGAAATTTGCCAGTTGAAAGGTAGATTCAGCATAGGTCAGTCAGTACAGGACTGAGATTAAGAAAAGTGGAAATCAAAGTAAGTTCTAACCCAAGGATGTAAAGAAATTGCCTCCATTTCATTGGCCCTAATGCCCCCCACCCCCAGGCTTCTTCTACAAGCTCCACTGCTGATCCTCGGGCTCATGTTTGAAATCCAGTTACAGCGAATGCTGCAAGTCCTCTGACATCACTGCACTCATACTGACCCAGCATGGAGCAGCACAACCTGGGAACAGGCCCTTCAGCCCACAATTTCTGTGCTGTCCATGCGGCTGATTTAAATCACTGCTCAGCCAGGGCCTGCTGGTTTAAGACGGTGGCGTGGAGTTTGAGTTTATTTTAATCAGATATGTGCTTAATCCGTTATATGTACAGTAAATACAATCAGTACATGTCTGCCTACATTCATTGTGTTATTAATTGAATACACTCTCTTACAATGCATCAGCACCACATATGTTTCCTCCTCAAACAATACATCAGTGAAGTGTTTATGAGGCTGTTACACAGAGTCTTGCCCTTCAGTGTCTGGTGGAAATTGGACTCAGACTTGTAGTTCTCCCTCGCACAGCCTTTGCGTGGGCTGCACTGAGCTTCAGCATGTGGCTCCTTCGGTCCAGAACATAGATTTGCTTGTGGACATCTCACAATGGAAGACCAGTGTGTCTTTGACCCTCCAGCAGCAGTTGTTATATCTCTCAGTGTATGTCCCTGGGATCAGTCTGTGGGTCAGAGTCCACTTGCTGCACCTTCTCGAGATGAAAATTGACAAACAGCCTTCCATCCTTTCGCTGACCTTGGCAAGTACTAGGTGGTCGGCGATTGTCTCATCTGGAGGGCAGTGCCTGGTGGGAGTGAGACTCCATCGGGACCGGGTGCATCTTCCAGCTACGTTGGAAATGCATTGTATTAACCGTGCGTGAGACTGGTTTGATGCAACACCATTTGAGTTCATGTTACGATGCAAGCAGATTTGCAGGTTGTTGTCTATACACACACAGGTTGATAGAATCTGCTAAAAATTACCCAGCAATGTCAACTTTGGCTAATGGTTTTGTGTCATTACCTTCTTTCTTTAGGAGGATGTCATTAACACCCAGTGTGGGTATGATGTGAGATCGAAAGAGGTGAGTGTGAAGAAATGAGACAACAGAGTTTTTTAAAAAATCTGGATAAATAGGTTCTTTAAAGTTCTCTGTAGGTTTCTGTGTGTCTTCCAGTATGAAAGCAGGGTCTTTGGCACAACTGGTCCATGCCAATCAAGATTCCCACCTAAACTAGTCCTAGTTGTCCATGTTTGGCCCATATATACCTTTCCCACCTATGTCTGTGTCTAGGTATATTTTAAATGTTGTTACTGTACATGCTTAAATCATTTCCTCTGGCAGCTCATTCCACATACTGACCACTCTCTGGCGGAAAAGGTTGCCCTTCCGGTTCTTATTAAATCACTCCCTTTTCAGCTAAAACCTACGCCCTCTAGTTCTTAATTCCCCATCCCTCGGTGGAGAAATGTATTCACCCCATCTGCATCCTCTAATGATTTTATGCGTCTGTAAGATTACTGCTCGTTTTCCTGTGCTCCAGTGGGGGGGAGAAATGTTCCAACCGGCTCAACCTCTCTCAATAACTCAGTTCCTTGAGACAAGCAACATCCTCATAAATCTCCCCTGCACTTTTTCCAGATAAAAGGTGTCTCTCCCCTATAGCACGGTGATCAAAACTGGACACAGTATTCCAGCTCCGAGCTCATCAATACCTTCAACAGATGCAAAATGACATTCCTAATTTCTGTACTCAAAGCTCTGACCGATGAGGATCTGTGTGCCAAAAGCAGGCTTTCCTACCTGTCTACCTGCAATGCTGCTGTCAAAGTACTTTTCACAACACAGAACCCTAAGAGTTCACTGTGCAAGTCTTATCATCACTTGACTCCCAAAATGACACTTCCTTTGTTTGTGGCACCGTGGATAGTGCCGGAGGTGGTCTTGGATTACAGTGGTACACTGATCGGATGCAGAGCTGGGCTGAGAAGTGGCAGATGCAGTTCAGTCCAGAAACTGTGAAGTGATACATTTTAGAATGTCAAACCTGAAGGCAGAGTACAAGTCCATGGCAGGGTTCTTAACAGTGTGGAGGAACAGAAGGATATTGTGGTCCATGTCCACAGATGCCTCAGAATTGCCACATAAATTGATAGGGCGGTTAAGAAGCTGTGTGGGACTTCTTTAGTCAGGGATTGAGTCCAAGAGCTGCAAGGTAATGTTGCAGCTCTGTAAAACTCTGGTTAGATCACACATGTATTCAGTTCTGGACACCTCATTATAGGAAGCATTTGAGAGCTTTAGAGAGAGTGCAGAGGAGGTTAACGAGGATGCTGCCTGGATTAGAGGAAAGGTCCAGTGAGCTAGGACATGGACGATGAGAGGAGACTTGATAGAGGTGTATGAGATGAGAGGCATAGACAGAGTGGACAGTCAGCACCTTTTTCCCAGGTTGACAATGGCTAATATGAGAGAGCATCCTGTTAATATGATCGGAGGTAAGTATGGGAGGGGTGGGAACATTTAAGAGATTCTTGGATAGGCATATGGATGAAACAA
The DNA here is from genome assembly GCF_048418815.1 of Hemitrygon akajei. Lineage (NCBI taxonomy): Eukaryota > Metazoa > Chordata > Chondrichthyes > Myliobatiformes > Dasyatidae > Hemitrygon > Hemitrygon akajei. Next base: position 39,072,556 of record NC_133127.1, read on the forward strand.
AAGAGGGCTATGTGGGCAGGAAGGGTTAGATGAACGTTGCTGTACGTTGAAAGGTCAGTACAGCATCGTGGGTTGAAGGACTGCTACTGTGTTGTATGCTCCTTGTTCTAAAATGCAATACGTCACATTTAACTGCATGTGTGGGAGATTCAGTTAGAGTGTAGACACTTCAGATGGCTATATCTGGTAATTCCAGAAAACCCTGTTGAGAGGGAGCTCTCTGGTAATTGAACAATGGAGCAGATCGTTGGAAGTGATTGGGACTTATTTACAAACCTGTCTTCAGCAGAAGACATTACAAAACCCAGTCGTTAATCTCTCAGACGTTAGTACACGTAACTGAGGAGAATTTGCACGCAGCAATTTCCCTGGAACTTTATAAGTGCTTCATCTGGTGTGCTCTTCTCCTTATAGGTCCTTGAGCAACAGAATTATATCTACACTAAAGGCTGCGTAGGGCAGTTTGAGAAGTGGCTGCAGGAGAACTTGACAGTGGTTGCTGGGATATTTATTGGAATTGCATTATTGCAGGTGAGAGTTATTCCTGTATTTTCCTAGCATTCGAACCTTACCATAGTCTACTCAATCTCTGAAACATTTCCCAACCATACATCCCTCTGAGCAGCGCCCCACCTGGTTTCCATTGTTCTACTGTTGGGGTCAAGGCCTACTCTCTGGGAGTCCAACCCTAAACCCCTGCAAAACCTCTTCGAGATGTTCTTTGTCATCTTCCTTTTGATCAACTGTTTGGACTTCATTACAGTGTATGAGAAACCCATTGATTCACAGAGCAATCCTACTTCCCTGTAATTCTTCCTACATTCCCAAAAAGACTCTACCACTTACTGGGTGCTATTAACAGCAGCCATTTAACATTCCAATTGCAGTCCTTGGGATGTTGGAGGAAACTGGAGCACCTGGAAGATACCAATGGTCACAGGGAGAAAGTGCAAACTCCACTTTGGCATCACATCGTGTTTGCTAGCCCTCCAACTGTGCGATATGGGGGCTGATTTGTGATGGAGTCTGTCCTCAGCCTCCTTCAGTGCCGGGTTAAGGTTAAATGCTAATCAGAGAAATATTCCACTTAATCCGTGTCGACTAACCCAACCTGGAGGCATGACCATCGATTTCTGGCACCCACTACCCTCTGTCCCCTTTTCCTTTTTTTTCCTTTTCTCTCTGATCCCAATGGCCTTCATCACCCTATCTCTTCTCCATCTGCCTATCACCTACACATCCCCCCCCCCACTGATTCCTTTCCCCAACTTCCTCTCTTTAATCTATGCTCCATCTTCCCCTATCGTCTTTGTCACTGCCACCTATCACCTCCCAGTTTCTCTCACCATGCTAGGCTCCTCCCTTCCACCTGCCGATCACCCTGCTCACCTGGATTCACCTTTTCCCTGCCACCCCTTTCCTCAAAAACCTTTTATTTTGCTGGCTATCTTCCCTCTCTTTTTCCAGTCCAGATGATGGGTCTCAACTCGAAACACCGACTGTCCACTTCCGTGCACAGGTGCTGCCCGACCCACTGAATCCCTCCAGTGCTTTGTGTGTGACAGCTGATAATACAATCGCAGTTTGCTGCCATTGATCTGCAACTGTGTGTGACTCTTCTAGAAAAAGATAATTCCAATGTTGTATAATTTACGCTGATAATATTTTTCAAGTTAATTTAACTGGAACGTCTGGAAAGAAAAACAACCTCCCCTGGAATCTGGGTAGTGCAAGATAGCGTCCCTGTTGTATTCTTGTCATGTGGTTAGATAACATGA